>NC_090836.1:78168200-83168200 GCF_028021215.1 Eschrichtius robustus | reverse complement strand
TAATAGGATGGAGGAGTTAAGAAAGAGAGATTCAAGATAAGACTGCATGGGTAATAATTACTGCTAACATTTATATAATGCTTACTCTGTGCCAGAGTACTTTATATATGTTAAATCATTAATCTGAACAAGATTATAGAGCTTGTAAATGGTGGAGCTCGATTCTGATTACCTGGCTCCTGAGTCTGTGTCCTTAAACCACCATGCAACACTGCCTCTGGGAAAGTATTGAGGTGTTCCAGGAGCATATTAGGAAGGGTCTTGTTAAGGAATTTCATTTTGTTCCAGGAAGTGGTGAAGAACACTACAGGGGTTTGAGTCACGGGTAAAGGTGTTCAGACTGACACACAACCAACAGCATGAAGGAGGCACTGGGGCCAAAGACACTGATACAGGTGAGGGAAGATGAGTTACTGAATGAATGTGGGAGTCACGGAGTTTGGAAGAAGGGGACAGATATGGGATCTTTGGAAAATGTACATGATCTGACTCAGTGACCAGTTGTGAGGACTGGGTGAGCAGTGGTGGAATTGAGGAAGAGGGATGTGTCTCAGGTAACTTCCAGGCTCCTGGCTTAGATGATTTGGTGTGTAACGGAGCATAAGACTCATCCATTAAGCTCCAACTTACTAGGAAGCAGGGACTACATTCTTCTTGTTCAGCGTTGTATCTGTGGGCCTGGCATAGGACTTTGCCCATGGTTATGAAAACACACACTTGTACTGTGCCTATTACATGTTGAGCACTGTTCTAAGAGCTTCGCTTATGCTAACTTGTTTAACCCTCATAATACCTCTATGTGATAGATACTATTATCATCCACATTCTAAAAAAGAGGAAAATGAGATACAGTGTGTTTAAGTAACTTGACCGAGTTCACACCGTTTGTAAGTATCACAGCCAAGACTTGAACTCAGGCAGGCTTTCTCCTGAGTCATGTGCTTAACCACCACACCATGGTTACAGTAAACACACACACACACACACACACACACACACACACACACACAAAGATGCACAATAATACTTGTTAAATGTTATGTGACTTCACAAAAGTATTGATAAGATGAATATTTAAAATATGATGCAGGAGAAGTAACAACTGACACCAGAGAAATACAAAGGATCCTGAGCGACAACTACAAGCAACTATATGCCAGTAAAATGGACAACCTGGAAGAAATGGACAAATTCTTAGACAAGTACAACCTTCCTAGACTGAACCAGGAAGAAATACAAAATATGAACAGACCAATCACAAGTAATGAAATTGAAACTGTGATTAAAAATCTTCCAACAAACAAAAGCCCAGGACCAGATGGCTTCACAGGCAAATTCTATCAAACATTTAGAGAAGAGGTAACACTATTCTTCTCAAACTCTTCCAAAATATAGCAGAGGGAGGAACACTCCCAAACTCATTCTATGAGACCACCATCACCCTGATACCAAAACCAGACAAAGATGGCACAAAAAAAGAAAATTACAGGCCCAAACCACTGATGAACATAGATGCAAAAATCCTCAACAAGATACTAACAAACAGAATCCAACAGCACATTAAAGGGATCATACACCATGATCAAGTGGGATTTATCCCAGGAATGCAAGGATTCTTCAATATACACAAATCAATCGGTGTGATACACCATATTAACAAATTGAAGGATGAAAACCATATGATCATCTCAATAGATGCAGAAAAAGCTTTCAACAAAATTCAACACTCCTATGTAATAAAAATTCTCCAGAAAGTAGGCAGAGAGGGAACCTACCTCAACTTAATAAAAGCCATATATGACAAACCCACAGCCAACATCATTGTCAGTGGTGAAAAACTGAAAGCATTTCGTCTAAGATCAGGAAAAAGGCAAGGGTGCCCACTTACACCACTATTATTCAACATGGTTTTGGAAGTTTTAGCCACAGCAATCAGAGAAGAAAAAGAAATAAAAGGAATACAAATTGGAAAAGATGTAAAGCTCTCACTATTTGCAGATGACATGATACTATACATAGAAAATCCTAAAGATGCTACCAGAAAACTACTAGAGCTAATCAATGAATTTGGTAAAGTAGCAGGATACAAAATTAATGCACAGAAATCTCTTGCTGTCCTATACACTAACAATGAAAAATCAGAAAGAGAAATTAAGGAAACACTCCCATTTACCATTGCAAGAAGAAGAATAAAATACCTAGGAATACCTACCTAAGGAGGCAAAAAACCTGTATGCAGAAAGCTATAAGACACTGATGAAAGAAATTAAAGATGATACAAACAGATGGAGAGATATACCATGTTTTTGGATTGGAAGAATCAACACTGTGAAAATGACTATACTACCCAAAGCAATCTACAGATTCAATGCAATCCCTATCAAACTACCACAGGCATTTTTCACAGAACTAGAACAAAAAATTTCACAATTTGTATGGAAACACAAAAAACCCAGAATAGCCAAAGCAATCTTGAGAAAGAAAAACGGAGCTGGAGGAATCAGGCTCCCGGACTTCAGACTATACTACAAAGCCACAGTAATCAGGACAGTATGGTACTGGCACAAAAACAGAAATATAGATCAATGGAACAGGATAGAAAGCCCAGAGATAAACCCACGCACATATGGTCACCTCGTCTTTGACAAAGGAGGCAAGGGTATACAATGGAGAAAAGACAGCCTCTTCAATAAGTGGTGCTGGGAAAACTGGACAGCTACATGTAAAAGAATGAAATTAGAACACTCCCTAACACCATACACAAAAATAAACTCCAAATGGATTAAAGACCTAAATGTAAGGGCAGACACTACAAAACTCTTAGAGGAAAACATAGGCAGAACACTCTATGACATAAATCACAGCAAGATCCTTTTTGACCCACCTCCTAGAGAAATGGAAATAAAAACAAAAATAAACAAATGGGACCTAGTGAAACTTAAAAGCTTTTGCACAACAAAGGAAACCATAAATGAAACGAAAAGACAACCCTCAGAATGGGAGAAAATATTTGCAAACGAAACAACTGACAATGGATTAATCTCTAAAATATACAGGCAGCTCATGCAGCTCAATATCAAAAAAACAAACCACCCAATCTAAAAATGGGCAGAAGACCTAAATAGACATTTCTCCAAAGAAGATACACAGATTGCCAGCAAACACATGAAAGGATGCTCAACATCACTAATCATTAGAAAAATGCAAATCAAAACCACAATGAGATATCACCTCACACCAGTCAGAATGGCCATTATCAAAAAATCTACAAACAATAAATGCTGGAGAGGGTTGGAGAAAAGGGAACCCTCTTTCACTGTTGGTGGGAATGTAAATTGATATAGCCACTATGGAGAACAGTATGGAGGTTCCTTTAAAAACTAAAAATAGAAGTACCATATGACCCAGTAATCCCACCACTGGGCATATACCCTGAGAAAACCATAATTCAAAAAGAGACATGTGTTAGTGAAGAAACTAGGGGCAGGATGGGAATAATGACGCAGACCTACTAGAGAATGGACTTGAGGACACAGGGAGGGGAAAGGGTAAGCTGGGACAAAGTGAGAGAGTGGCATCTACATATATACACTACCAAATGTAAAATCGATAGCTAGTGGGAAGTAGCCGCATAGCACAGGGAGATCAGCTCGGTGCTTTGTGACCACCTGGTGGGGTAGGATAGGGAGGGTGGGAGGGAGACGCAAGAGGGAGGGGATATGGGGATATATGTATTCATACAGCTGATTCACTTTGTTATACAGCAGAAACTAACACAACATTGTAAAGCAATTAGACTCCAGTAAAGATGTGGAGAAAATATATGATGCAATAAATTTGTCAATAGCCTTAATGGCTTTTGTATAAATCTCTGTCATCACATTTAGGAAATTGTATTCTAAAGATGTGTTGAAATGTTGTCTTTCTCTCCCAATACTGTTGAGCCACTCAGACATAAGGGCTGGGTTCTACTGTAGACATTTGCACTGTGTCTTGTGCAGTGCACTCAATAATTGTTTGTGGGAGGAATTACTTTCTTATGTACTATATGTATTATTTATAATTTCTAAACTGTATTGACTACATTATCTCATTCAATAGTGACATCGAATAGAAAAGATAGGGGCGGTAGGTCCTGTTATTCCCATTTTATAGCCGTGGACATCGAGGCAGAAGAGAGTGACCAAACTGAACTCCAAAGTTCAATTGAGAGCACTCATCATCCTTCCTCATTGTAATAGCTTAAATCTTGGCCAGAATAATGGAGACCAGTGAGAAAGTCAAATTCTAGGCTGAAATGCTCAATATAATGGCTGTGATTCTTTGCCATCATTTTTTTTCTTTTCTATAAGCACATGAGGGAAACAAGCACATGAGAACATGGGCTACACTAAAAGCTAAAAAGACTCAGGAAAGTGTTGCAACTGGCATTAAGTGATTAATTAATTAATTAAATGGCCACCACAGTCTAATGAAGAGGTCTATTTATTGAGGAAATAAAAACAAAAAGCCAAGGGAACGACTGTGGCTGCCATCCTTGCTTCAGCACATGCCCACCTCTGTCACTCTGACCTCTTATCCACTCACCAGTTCAAAATCTAGGAAAATCGCCCTCAGCAGCAGTGTGGCTTTCAACATTCCACAAGCAAGACTAAGTCTTTGTTTTTCCCTTCAAAATTCACCCCTATTCTTCCCTTATCTATATCAGTTGTTTAATTTCCTTCCATTATTTAAAGTGCATCTTTTTTCTGTTCTTTTCCTCCAAGACAACACCTTAAGAAATAAGATAACATTTATCCTTTTATTCCCTTTTTTTGGTTTGTTTTCTTGTCCTGTCTCCTCCACAACCTTCTACTTTTCTCACATGTAGACTGAGATCAATTTTCCTGCTTCAAGAATCAGCTCAGGAGTCCTTTTGGGGTAGACTTATTTCTAAGAAGGACCCCAGTGTTTCCTGCCTCCATGTATTCATACCCTTGTGCAACACCCCACCCCCAAACTCCCGCCTGAGCCTGGGCTGAACCCTAGTGATTTGCCAAGCATTGGCAAAAGTAGTGGAATAATTAGTGTGGCAAGTGTGATGGGGTGTCACTTCCATGGTAGGGTTACAAATAATTGTGATGCTCATCTTACAAGTAAGCTCTCTCCCTTGCCTTCTTGGCTTGAACGACTGGATGTAGCAAGCTGCCATGTGGAGAGGTCAACATGGCAAGGACCCGAGGGCAGCCTCCAGCCAACAGAGAGGACTTGATGCTCTCTCTAACACTGCACACAGAAATGGATTCTGCCAACAACCACAGACTTTGGAGGTGGGTCTTTTCCGCAGTAGAGCTTTCAGATGAGACTGCATACTTGGAATAACACCTTGATTGCAGCCTCACAAGAAACTATGAAACAGAGGACCCAGCTAAGCCATGCACAGATTCCTGACCCATTGAAGTGATGTGATAACATACATGTGCTGTTTTAAGCCACTAGGTTTTGGCGTAATTTGTTACGCAGCAATAGATTACTAATACACCTCCCTTCCAAGCAGCTTCCCCACACCCTAGGCACCTCTCCTTTGTGCAGCCATCTGTATAGCTCTATTCTTGTACTTAGAACACAGTATTCTAATTATGTTTACCTTTGTTTCCTGCTCTGCACTGAGCTCACTGAGGACAGTGACCTGATTTATCTCCCAACACAGCACCTGGCTCAACAGTAATTATGTGTTAAGTAATGAACATGTATTCAATAGCTTTCTCTGCTCCCACTGCTCTCCCACCAATCACCTGCAATTGGTACCATTAGGGCAAGAGAAGATGGTTCACTTTCAGCCATCTCAGGTCACTGCTATAATTCTTCATGTGCCCCTGCTCTCTTTGTCCCTTTGAGCAACATATCCTGGCAAAAACTAGACGAGCAGATTTAGACACATTCTCTTCTTTGATCTTCCCAGTCAATCCTATGAACTAGATATCAGGATCCAGTGTATAATGAGGAAATTAATGTCTTGCACAGAGTTGCACAGCTGAAAAGTAGCAGAGTCAAAGTTAGTATTTGAATATATCTGATTTTTAATTCAATACGAATCTCTATTCACAGTTATGCCATGCATTATGATCGTGGACAAAGTTTCCTACTCTCTAGGATAAACTGTCAAAATGAGAATAATAACAAAAATAACGTTATTTGAAAACATTATTGAGTTCTTGTTCTGTGGCAGGCACTGTTCTGAACCCTTTAAACGTATTTACTCAAGACTTTCTTACAAAAGCCATGAGGCAGGTATTATTATTATTATTATCCCCATTTTACAGAGAAGAAAACTGAGACAAAGGAAGGTTAAATAACCTGCCGAAGGTCATATGCCTGGGAAGTAGGAGAACAAGGATTCAGCTCAGGGGGTCTGGGTCTAGAAATCAGCCTGGTCTTAGGGGACATGATTCATCTCAGGTAATTTTGATTTTCTCCTATAAGAGAGTAGAATGACAGACCACTACTCACATGTATTTGAATCCTAGGTTCCCAAGAAAAAGTTAATTTGAAGATTCATTTCTCTTTTGTTAATGAGCGTCAGTTTTTCTCTGGAGAGAGGACCCCTCCTGTTATGGATCCCCACTGCAATGCAGGAACTCCAATTAATGCTATGCAAAGTACATAAAAAAGGGAAATAATGAGAATCTGGAATTCAGAAAGACATGACTCTGATAGCATCCTTGAACACAGTTTGGCCAGATTTTGTCCCTTCCTTTTAATATCTTGTGGCTGTGAGCAATAAGAAGGAGATGCAAAACATGTTAATTTTTGAAAGAAGGAAGCTTAATTGGAAGATTTTCTCAGGCAGGGGCACAGAGCATTATGTGAGCCTCCAATTCATTTCTTGAGAAGAATTTATAAATTTAATTTAATTTTTTTCTTCAGTTGTAATTGCCACATAAAAAGTCAAATAGTTATGCAAGACTTATGAAAAAGAGTAGCTCCCAGCCCTGTCCCCTTCTCTGCCCCCCACTACCCCACAAGAGGCTACTTCTCTAAAGCCTTTTCAGCTCTTTCTCTGGATATTTACCTATATATTTCCAAATAACTTGCTCATACTGCTATCTCTTATTTCAGTTTTAGACATCATTCTGGAGAAGGATTTGTCACTGGCATTTTATATGTTAGCATTTCCTTTTCAGATATTTCTGCAAGGATAAAGACAATAAGGCAAAGAGGTCATAGTACCTCCACATGAAGAGTGCATACATATTTATACAAAGCACCTTGAGATTTGGGCTAGGGAGAGAGAACAGCTATATAAGACAGCCTAAGAGCAATAAACAAGTAGATGGGTGAAATAGCCATCACCACTTTGGAATAAAAAAGGCAAACCAAAGCAAGCTTGAGGTACTATTTTAAATGTAATAAATTGGAAAATGTTTAATAAAACATCCAGTGCTGGTGTGGTTATTATAAGTTGAAACACTTACATGCTTCTAATAGAATATCTTTGAAAGTCAATATGACAGTATATACCAAGTGCCATAAAAATGGTCATACTGTTTGACCCAGTAATCTACTACTGGAAATTGATCCTAAAGAAATAATGCAACAGATGCAAAAGCCTATATATATCAACAAGTTCATTGTAGTATTAACTATAAATCAATATAAATCATTAGATGGGTTATTATCTAGCTGTTAAAAGTGACAAACATGAGGCTATATAAAACATAAAAAATACATATGATGTCCTGTTAACTGAACAAAACTAAACACAAAATAGTATATGCTCTGTGATTTTAACCCTGTATAAACAAGTGTGCATACCCACAGGAGTGGCTTCAGTATGAAGGACATGGATGAACTGATTGAAGTCTGGGTCTTTCATTTACAAGCTGGGTGTCCTGGGGCTTAAAAAAGTACTTCTCTGAGCCTTGTTTGTTGCGTCTATAAAATTAGAAGAAAATATTGACTTTTTAGTGTTGATGTAAACTTTAGAAAAATATATAATTAGAAGCTAATGCAGTGCCCAGCATATTATAGTAAGGGCTCAATAGAAGGTTACAAGTATTGCTAACATATGGACCCAAACCAGGAGGCAATATTCATGAGGGGAGGGGGAGCTATCTTAGGGAGATGGAACTATGGATGCTGTATTTCCCCTTAAAATTTTTATGTATATGAATATATAAAGATTATATATACATTATATATAAATTTTAAAAATTTATAAAATTATATATACAAACTTACAAAATTTATAAAAATTTATATATATAATTACATATAAGTTATATATTTGTATATATGAAATGTAAGTTTATACATAAATGTAATGTATATAGTTGCTACATGAGAGCTTTAATTCAATGGAATCATACAGAGTGTCTTTGTCAGTAAGGAAGGCCCATGTTTCTGAAGGTGCCATAATAAAATAAGCCTGAAGAGAGAGCGAGGTTGGGAGTCTTGGTCTGTTAAACCTCTGTTCTCTTTTTATTGCCCTTGGCTCTCCCAGCTCTTTGTTCTCCTGTGGGCATTCCTGCTAAATAGCATTTTAACCCTGATATTCCCACAACTCTCTATTTCCTTAACTGACATTTGCATGGCAGATGGTGCAAATGGCCTAGCAAATATATACTGGGTCAGTGTTAGAAAACTGCCAGATTGATGGCTTTGTTGGCTGTGTGCCTCCAAGCAGACACACGACTGGAAATTACACAGAGGCTCAATTTTCCAGACCAACGTGTGGGCTTTCTGTTCCTCCCTTGCTATGGGCGATCAGTAGGACAGGTGAAGATGGGGCTAGTCTGATTGGCTTCACTTTTAAATAGACACTGATGTGGGCAGATGGGTTGGCACACAATGTGCTGAACTGGGAGCTGAATCTTTCTCCTTCTAATCCTGCCTGCATCAGATTTGCTCAGGGATGGAAGCCAAAATCTTAACCTGTTCATTTCCAGAGTGTTCCATGGGATAATATTAAGCTTCTTTCAAGGAGAGTCATGAAGGTTGATTTAGGAAGGTAGAACATTTTATCTAAGTGGTTAAAGAAGACTTGTGTATTTAATAATTCTTAGTCCCTAACTGCTTCTGGGGAAGAATAAACCACTGACTCGACTTCTACCTCTTCTTTGGGCTTTCATCTCTGTAGCACAATTATTTTCTGTGCTTTTGATCTTCCAAGCTAGACTGTAAGTTCTTTGAGGACAGAGACTAAATCTCATAGATGTTTGTCTTTCTTATGGCACATAGTAGGACTCTTGCCAGTGCTACTTCTCAGTGCCTAGTGACTACTTTGTGAAACAAGTACTGCGGGCCTGATTCATAGTACTGTGACAACAGACAGTCCTGTTGCTGGCAGGGCCCCTGCCCTGGATCTCCTGTGGCTATAACCCTACTATTGGGGCCAAGAGTCCAAGGCTTTATTATCTCAGTAGATGGTTGTGAACATGACATGACAGATAGATAAGATTCTACCTGGACCCCTCCCTTCTCTGCACCTACTAGACTATATTCTTCATATCCATGTCCCTGGAATTTCCTATCCCAATGGCCCTAAGCCCACTTGCAGAATATGCATGGGTCTCTTCCAAGGGAAGACTCTTTTCCCTGTTCTCCCAAGGGAAGACTATGATGCCAGTGTTTGATATCCTTAGGCCTGAAGGATGGCCAAGGGGCAGCTGTTTGCAGGGAGCTGGGGAGAAAGGTAGAGCGGGAGCTTGGAAATTTGAGCCAGGAGGTGCATGCACTGTGAGTGCGTGATAGCCTGCACAGTGCAGGATGGAGTTGGACTGGGAAGAGAGGGTGAGTGAATAGTAGGCTGGGCACTGATGCGCCCTATGCCGCCATGTTCAGGCATAGTACATGATGACCCAAGAGTTCTAAATTTAAACCTGGCCTTCAATTTTCCAGACTAAGGTAGGACTATAGGACAAGGTATATGTTTGAAAATAGACAGATAGAATGTACTTCATTTCACATGTGTTAGCTTCATTTATAACTTTTAAATATGTGGACATATAGTAGATGGGTATCCATTTGTACTCTCACCACTCAGCTCTGCAAATTTTAAGGGCAGGGTGATGCCAATGAATTCAACTTGCAAAATAACGTTGGGAGTAAAAGGTGACGTCAATACCTACCTTTTATCAACTTATTAACCTTCCTATGGATAGATACCTTTGAATGTAGTAAATGATAAAAAAGAATCTGAATTATGGAGTAGTTTGAAAAACAACACAATTTTGTTACATATAATCACCAAAACTGATGATCAATTAAGTATTGCTAAATTGGAGTCTTATGGGCCTCCTTTAGTAAAAAGGTAATTAGCTCATTAATGTCTCTGAACAAAATGAAATAAAATAGTTCTAAAAGGACTCAAAAACAATATTTTCTAAATGAGCCTTAATATTTTGCCTGCTTTCTTTATACAACTAATATACTTAGGTCATTTTGTTTTCTAAAATAAGGTAAACTTCTGCCTAGTTCAAGTAAGAATGATGACCAATTCCCAAATGTGCAGGGCCCAGTTGGCAAGGTTTTGTGGAACTGATTAATGTTTGTGAACGTGACAGGGCAGGTAAGATTCCAGACCCAAAGTCAAGGTCCAATCTTTCCTCTGGGATACCTCTGGCAGTGAACAATCATTAAGATAATGATTATTACACTCTACAGAAACGTTTTATTGTTCCTTTTCAAATGATTAAAAAAATTCCCACTATAAGCAGGAAGAAATTAAATTCAGAGGGGAAACAAGACTTTATAGGCCATCTGCTCAGACTTTCAAATTTAAATTTTATACATAAGAGCACATTAGCTGTGGGGGAAAATGTGATCACATTTTGTAGCTGTCTGAGCAATGAAGATATTTGCCTCGTTGGGCTTTCTGCATAGAGATAAAAGGAGCTGTTTTGCGGAAGAAAATGGAATGGCTTCGGTATGGGGGAAATCTGCTGTTCACTATTTTATATGTATGGAGTGCTGAACTTACACCATCCTTTACAAAATATGAGGTAACGGTCCATGCCTTTGGGGCTCATGGGGGACATTAGACAAACAGTATTTGAGAGCACCTCACAAAGAGAAAACTGAGACCCTGACAGCCTGTTAGCGGCAGTGAGTGACGGGATGGATGGGGTGGATTCACAGGTGACAGAGAGCCCACCTGTGGGAAGGAGAACGCAGAAGCCCGAGGCAGGGGAGGCTGTTCCTTTGTACCCCTTCTCCGGAACCCAGGCCCCTAACATAAAGCCTGGTCCTGGTGGCCTGTGCCTTTAGGAACCTGCTTTCTCACATGGGGACAGAGAACGGTAGGACGTGGTTAACAGCATGAGTCGAGGATCACACTGAGCCGAGGGGAATGGGTGACGGCAACACTGCTCACGTTGGCTACTGCTTCCTGCGAGCCGCAGCTGGCGGCTTTCCTAGGAATGGTCAGGACAGCGTTTGATTAGGTCAGGCTGCTCCTCCTGCTGCCTCCAAACTACCTGTCTGACGCTTCATGACAGCGGCAAGAGAGGTCGTAGCAACGCCAGGACAATTAGTGTGAGCCGTTGCTTTCTTCCACTGCCTGCCTCCCTTTCCAGGCTGTGATCATCAGAGAAATCTCCATCCTCATTTGGTCAAATGAAGCCAGGCAAACGAACCCAGTCTCTTTCCCCCACTTTGTTTTGCTGTGAAAAGATGAAGGAGGCACAATGAACGCTTAAAGTGATGGAACGAATGCTGACCCCGGCAGGTAACAGTCTTTTACAGTCAACCCTAAGAGGTGATACCTTAAAGCAACTAGTTTAGAGAGGTATGTGAACCACTCTAAAAAAATACTAATTAAGGAAAACCAGTTAGAAGGAAAACTGTGTACTGTCATGAAAAACAAATTAAATTCATTTGAGTTGGTGCTATTTTAGAAAAGCCTAGAAAAGCTGAAATTAATCTGATGGTAAATGAATGAAAGGAGCACAGAACTCAGTAGAAATGATAGCACTGAACATCAAACTTCACTCCATCATAAATCTTAAAAGCAAAATAACATAGCTGTTCATAGTGCAGTCTTGGTAGTCGGAGCAACTTTATTTGAATTTTAGGTCCTCTATCTTTTAGCTGTGTGACCTTAAATAAGTTAATTACCCTCTCTGTGCTTCCATTCCCCCATCTGTAAAATGGGGCTAATAATAGTACTTCTTGTAGTTTGGGAGAGGGTTAAATGAGATAATACATAAAAAGTACTTAGTGGAGTACCTGAGACATTGAAAGTGCTCAAAGAAATATTAGCTATTTTAGTTCAGCGATTTTAAACTATGCTTTAATGAGCCCTAGGTTCCAAAAGTTCCATTCTGGAATGTCTATAAGTTTAGGGGAAGGATAAACAGGGGTAACTTGATCCCTATCTACAACTACCACTGTATCTCAGCTTTTGAATGATATTTTGTTTTAATTCGATTTAAGATTTTATTTGAACAAAGTCCTCTAAGTTAAAACAAAACAAAACATGCCATATAAGACATCTGATCCAGTCTATTTTCCCAGTTAGGAAAGAAATCTTGTCCCTATTTGTTGGTCATCCTACCTCTTCTTAAACATTTTTAATAATGGGTTCTCACCAATCCGCAGGCCTTTTTAATTTGGAGTCATTCAGATAATTAGAAAGTTCTTTTCCATATTGACTTGTGTGATTTCATTCTCAGGTTCTAGCTTTGCTCTCTAAATATGACCAAATTCTCTTCTGTAAAAGATCCCTTCATATATTGACAAAAACCCATTGTATCATTTGAGATCTTTGGTTGCAAGCAACAGAAATTGACTGGCAAACCTAAGATGAAAAGAAATTTATTGGTGAGACATTAGGCTGCTCATAGTTAAAGAGAAGGCTGGAGAACCAGGCTTAGTAGAAAAGACGGGAATCAGGGTCCTTCTGGGTGTCTTGGCAACATGATCCATTTTGGTCTTCCTTTTTCAGATTCTTTTAGCTCTTCTTCCTAAAATGTGGTTTCCATTATCACTGCTCACTGTGAACAGTGCTCTAGTTCACTAGCATCTCTCCAAGAGCGGGTCCTGGAAAGGCACACAACAATCAGTACATGCTCTGCTGAGCTCAGTAAATCCTGGGATTTATTTCTTTCTTCTAGTAATCATTATTTCATTCATATACTGCAAAATTGATTTGTTCTCCAGGGCATCCAGGTCTGAAGACCTATACTGAGCTTTCAATCCGTTAGAACCTTAAAAGTAAGTCTTCCAGATTTACTAATAAAACATAGAACACCCAGTTAAAATTTTTTCTCCTTTTAAAAAAAATTGAGTGAGTCTTTAAATTCTATAGTACTTTACAATTTTCAAAAGTTTCACACAGATGATTTCATATAATCCCATAACAGCCCTTTTCCCCCCCTTCCCTGTATTGCTCCTCGCCCCTTCCCTCTCCCCACTGGTAACCACTGGTTTGTTCTCTATATCTGTGAGTCTGCTTCTTTTTTGTTTTATTCACTAGTTTGTTGTATTTTTTAGATTCCACATATAAGTGATATCATACAGTATTTGTCTTTCTCTGACTTATTTCACTTAGCATAATGCTCTCCAAGTCCATACATGTTGTTGCAAGCGGCAAAATTTCATTCTTTTTTTTATGACTGAGTAGTATTCCATTGTACATATATAACACATCTTCTTAATCTACTCACTTGTTGGTGGACACTTAGATTTCTTCCATACCTTGGCAATTGTAAATAATACTGCTATGAACGTTGGGGTGCAGAAACCTAGAACACCAGTTAAATTTAAATTTCAGATAAATGGTGAATAATTATTTAGAATAAGTATGTCACAGATATTTGATCTGGCAATCTTCCTTAAGTGTTTTTTTGGTTTTGTTTTTTAATATAATTTGCTGTTAAACCATTGCTTATCTTCTATACTTCATTTTAGAAGCTAAGCTCAGAAATGTACATTTATCTCAATTAAATTTCATCCCATAAATTTCAGCTTCTCTTTCCAACTTGTCAGAAGTTTTAAATTCTTGATTTTATAAAGTCCTTGTATTCACTAATTTGATATTATGAATCCCTAGTTTGATATTATGACCAGATAAGGAGGGTCTATGGAAGGACAGGTAAAGAGCAAGATGGAGTTTAGAAAGGATGGTGGTGGTAGGGAGGTAGCCAGTCAGAAAGAAGGACTCGGGATAGAAGAAGTTTTAGGGAAATTGGAGAAAGAGGAAGAAAGGAAAATACATTGAAAGGAAAGGTATCAGTAATCAGAGTTCTTAATTTCATGAAACTGCTCAATTTAAGCAAAAAATATAAAATAAATAAAAAGAGCAATTATGTGAAGATATGGGAGGCTCATAGACTCTACCAGAATTTTGGATAATGGGCAGGAATCGAGAGCTGGGCAACAGGAACCACAGCAAAGACTGTGAAGTAGAAACAGATTGGACTCAAGGCCACTTGGGCTGCTGCTGAGGCTAATGAGGACCTCCACCTGACCCCACAACCTTGGGTCATAGGCGAGCTCTGGCTAAGAATATCCCACTGGCCGAGCCTAAGTCACAGCCCATCCTCTGGCAGTGTTGATCTGAGGGGAACTTCAGTCAAGCTCTTTGGGCTCCATCAAGGAAGGCTCAACAGTATCAGAAAAGTGCAGTTAGGAAGGGGCTTCTATTTCAGACAGCCAAAACCAATGAAATCAAATTGATCAATCAACCAGCCCTTCAACAAGCAAGCAAACCAACAAATAAATATTCCCAATGGAAAGGTTAAAAGAATAGAGTCATATGCAGGTGACTCACTATATGCTGCCTCCAGCCCAGGTCTCTCTTCCATGCTGCTAATCAGTACAGTCAATGGCTACTCAGTATCTCTGATAGTCTGTGTGAGTCAAAGCAATACCAATAAAGTCTCTCCAAGATCAAACTCATGCTCTGCTCCCACTCTACTTCCAGCCTGTGTCTCCTTTGAGTGTTGCCCATCTCTGTGAGCATCACACGTTCCTAATCTAGAATCATTCTTGACACTTCCCACTCTTTGATCCTTCATACTAAATATACCTCCAAGTTCTGCTGAGTTTACTCATTAATATCACTCAAATCTCTTTACTTCTCTCCTTCTCCATCACCTCCGCCACCCTAGTCCATCCTAATCCTACCCCTCACCTTTACTACTATAATTACCACATAACATATCTCCGAATCTATTCTCCCATCCCTGCTGACCGTTCTCCACCTTGTAGCCAAAGCAATCTTTCCGAAATGCGAATTTGAACATGACACTTACCCCATTCCCAACATCTCTCAGCATGAAATGTTTCAACGGCTTTCCACTGTGCTTAGGAAAAGACCAAGATCTTTAATCTAGTCTGCAAGGCCAGGAATGCTGCTAAGCTATTAGTGACCATATAGGGTTTCGGTAATGATTACATAAAGTACTGATAGATAAGGTGACGGAAAATGCTAGGAACATTGTCAGGGGATGCTTGTTTCTTTGTGCTAAGCACTATATAGGCCAATAAATTTAATCTCTGTTATATCACTGTGAAGTCACTTCCTTGTTTTATTGGGAACTGAGGCTCAGAAAGGTTGCAGTCCTTTAACCAAGCTAGACAATGCAGAGTCAGAATGCAAACCCACTTTTGGCTGGCTATCTCCGTAACTCTGTATTTTCCATAAGAAACATCACCTTCTTCCTGATTGACAGAGAGCTAGGCCTATGCATTAGGAATCACCAAGAGCTACCCAATACTTATAACCTCAGCCTGGCACAATAGAGCATTTGAAGAGTCAATGACCCAAGTGGAGGGAAAATGTCACACGGACCACAAGACAGAAACAATCGCACTCTCGTTTAGTTTGCACCATGAGCCATTTTGCTTAATGATTCAACTGCAGGTAAATGTATATTCCATATTTCTTTACTAATTCTCTCTAGGATTTTCCCTCCTTAATCGAATGGGAGACAACTGCCTTTCAGACTATCTGCTCTTGTTTTATTTAATTCAACCCAGGTTTGTTGATGCCTTGAGTGACTTATTAGTTAATTGGCACCTTGTTGGTAGGACAATCCCTAGCCAGTTCTAGAGGCTGAGTGAGGTGGGTGAAATCTTTTGGAAGTGCCCTCTGTGGCCCCACGGGGATGCTCTATTGATGACTTCAGCAGCAAACAAGGCTTTCAACATCTTGCCCGCTGTATGCCAGTGAGGTGGAGTTCCATGCCAGAATTTGCCTTTCAACTTTGGGCTCCGTTCCTATTGTGTGGCAGCCATGGCTCACTCTTACCACCTGGGCCATCTCTTCTGGCTCTTCAGTGGGTCTTAACTATGGTAGTAGTTAGTAGTTAGTTGGTGAATAACTTTCTCTGAGTCAGTGAAACTAGTGTGAAGACTCCACGTTGGGAGAGGGCATGCCTTGGCATAATCCCAGCTCCGTGATTGACCACCGGATGATCTAGAGCAAGAGATGGGGTTCCAGCTTCCCAAAGTGGGGTTAGTGACACATGTGCGCAGTATTCCTAAAGGAATTCTCTGAGCTCCAGTCCAGTGCTTACTGCACACTACCCACTGAGGGCCTGACTATACTAAACGCTTCTCAGTGTCTACTTCAGTTAATCCTCACAATAGCCCTAAGAGGTAAAAATAACATTAGAATCCTCTTTTTATGGGGAAAGAGAGAGAACACACTTAAATAACATGCTCAGGTTCACATAGTTCAGGAGAGAGTAGGGACTGCTTTCAAATTCACGCAGACAAAAAGCGTGGCCTGTGCTCTTAATCATAAGGCAATAATGCACAGAGTGTGCACTTAATAGAAGGGCACTGATACTGTCTTTGATGATGATGATGTTACCGTATTGCCCTTCTCATGCGGCTCCATTCTCAACTTCCCAGCTTCCTTGGGGTCTGTACCTATACCAGAGCATGCTCCTTTGTTCTCATTCTACAGGTATTTCTTGAACACTGACTCTATGCCATATAGTGCCTCACCTAAGAAAAGTGAACCAGACAGACATGGTTCCTGAATCCCTGGAAGAGTTCAGTGGGGAAGATGTCCATGGAACAAAAAGTGTCAGATGATGAATTAATTGCAAGTATGATAAAGCAGAAATCAAGAGAGCTAGGAAAGCTGATCACTGGGACTCTAATCTTGGAGGGGGTGGAGCGGACAGGAAGGCCTTTTAAATCAAGAATTCTCCTCCTCTTCCCTGTAAGCTTGCAGGGGAGGTATACAGGTATTTTTCTTAGGAGATTCAGAACAGACTCTTAGAGCTATTTTTCTGTTAAATTTCTTATTAAAAATAGAACAAAACAACTCATGGGTTTTAGAAATCATACGGTAGACCATTAGGAAAACTGAATTAATGAAGTAGGTTAAATATGAAAATATGATAAAGTCTCGTAGTAGTTTTCTCTACAGGAGTTTCCTTCTGCTTCAGGAACCCTATCCTCCATCTGTTCATGTGAACTTTCATCCAGTCTACTCTATGGCTGCCCTGTCCTGATAGGTTTGGGGTTTGGGATAAACACTCTATGTTCATCCACTAGGACTTTTGCCTCTAGCTGTTCCCAAATTCTAGATTGTTCCTTCAACACAGAGGTTTTACACCCTTGAGGGCTTTCTACCAACATACAACTATGCCAGTTTTTCCTCTTAGATCTGTTTTAAAAATTTACATTTTACTTAAGATGTTAAAATACTTAACCCAGGGGCTTCAGTTTCTTTCCCATATAATGTAGCTCTGCGTATTATATTTCCACCTAAAAATATAGAGGAGAATTTGTAAAATATTTAGGTTAAGAAACCATAGCACAAACCTAATTTATAACATGTTATAAATAATAATGAAGCAGTTTTCTAATTAGAAGCTGTTTCCCCAAATAAAGTCATACCACAGTGGTTTATTTCTGTAGTCCTTTTGAAAAAAATCCGTTCATCAGCATATCTGAAATCCATATACTAAACTGGCAGAAAATCAAAATATTAATTTTATATAGGGAGGAAAACCCCTAAAGATTTTCATTTAAATATCTACATCTTGGACCCATTTCAAGTTCTGATTTAAAATCAGGGGTTCAATATTTTACGGCAGATTATAAGGCAGAATCCAGAGAATTAGATGAGACATTTTCTGACTCGTATTATCTCCTTGAAGAACCAAATTCTTGCTTTCAGATTCATTTTCCGTATGATTTCCCTGTTGGATACGTCCTGGATGCCGTGGTGAGAAGCCAGCAGGAAAACCCCAGGGAAGAGGTCAGAAACGATGCTATCAGAGACAGAAATGTCATGGGACAAGGACTGAAAATTGGAAACAATGAGAGAGGGAGAGAGGGGAGGGAGGGAGAAGGGTAGAGAAAAATAAAGAGAGGGCGAGATTGAGAGAAAGAGAATTTGTATGCAAGGGAGCACAATATAAGAAAGAAATAATACATGGAATACTACCACCAACATGATCATTTTGGTTCGTCTTATTTAAACCCTCTTTAAGCCTTCACTTGTAATTAATAAGAATTGCTATTTAAAAAATTTCAGAAGGACTTCTGTTTACTGTTGAAGCATAAAAGAAAAATATTGGCCTTTCATCATCTCCAAAAGGAAAAAAACCCACACGATTTATGTATATACTTTGGAATCAAAGCCCCTTTTAAGTCTCTTGGAGCTGATCATGAATAGAAGCCAAGTCTGATCTCCCCAAATAATAAAACAGTGGAGACAAAGATAATGCACCCTCTACCATTTAAGCAGTTGGCCCACATCATTAAAAATGTTTCAAGTAAGTGCTATTAAATTGGCCCTAAGAATGCAATGCACTGAAATTTGTGCGTAGTAGGGGCTGTTTTTCCGTGTAGAAGCAACTACTGATCCATCAGTAATAGGTGTACTCTTCACGGTTGCTTTCCCAAGAGTGGTGCTGGCCTGCACGGCTGCCATGCTGGTCACTAACCCTCCCTAACCCATTCTCCCTTGGGACTGATGCTGTTGGCTATGGGTTTTTCCTGTAAAGGGGAATTCACAACCTCCTCCTTTTACTTTCCAAGTGGAGGAAACATGAATTATGTATATCAATACTAGTACTCAATTGAGAAGGTCACTTACCAGATAGTAGAGTTTTGATGGAGGTGAAAACTTATCCTGGGAGGAAGAAATTAGCTGTAAATTTGGTGAAGAAGGCAGCTGAATTTTTCTCCAGCAAAGCCAATTGAGATATACAACCTGAAGCATATAGCAAATGTGATGGAGAGCCAGCTGAAACTTAATAAGTTTTCCCACTGAAGTGCATTTGGGAGGTGGGGGGATTTCAAATAGAGATAAACAGCAATCTAAGACTGGGTAAGCATCCTTAGAGACAATCATTTTTTAGACAGAAAACAGAAAGGCTTATGTATACAGCTGGTATTTACATGAATTCCTCCCACTAATGCCTGGGACTTTGGAAGACACACCAAGAGATAGGAGGTAAGCAGCTGTCTGTGCAGATGTTGTCAACAAATAGGATTTGGAATTCTGATCTATTACGTAAAAGCCTATAACCAGTGACTTTTACCTGGGGATCTGGGGAAGAAGGGAATCTAACTGACCTCTAAATGCTAGTGTGTTCAGGGCTTATTCCTGAGCCTCCTTCTTTAGCTGCCTTTTCTCCCCAGGTGAACTCACCCAGTATGTAAATGCAATCTATGCTGATTTAATGTTTGTAAAGTGCTGAGAACCGTGCCTAGTTCATAGTAAACACCATAGAAGTGTCAGCTCTCGTTACTTATTATAGCTAATTGCCTAGTAACTGTTTCTACTTGAATGTTTGATAGGTATTTCCGAATTAAATCCAAAATGGAATTGAAGGTTTCACTGTTCCCCCAAACCAATCTCCCCTGTGTTGTTTTGCCATCTCTGTTATAACAGCTTGACCCAGTGACTCAGGCCAAAAGCTTAGGAATCACTGCTGAGTCCTCTTTTTTCTCTTACTCTTCACATCCAATTCATCAGCAAGTCATTCTGGTCAAACCTCTGAGATAGAAAACAAATCCATCCACTTCTCTTCATCTTCGCTGCCACTGTTCTTGAACAAGCCTCCCCACCTCTTGCCTGGGGGACTGCAGAGGCCTCTTCCCTGTTTCCTTTGCTCCCAGATACCCTTACGATCCATTCTCCACGCAAGTAACCGGAAGGATATCTTTAAAATGGGAATAGGGGTCAGGCTTATGACTCACTAATGACTTACCAGTGCCTTTGGCATAAAGTTGAGTCTCCTTTTGTTTTAATCCGTTTGGGCTGCTATAACAAAAATGCCATAGGCTGGGTGTCTTAATGAATAAATACTTGTTTCTCATAGTTTTAGAGGCTGGAAGTCCTATATCAAGGTGCTGAAAGATTCGCTGTCTGGTGAGAGCCTGCTTCCTGGTTCAAAGCTGTCTTCTTGATGCGTCCTCACATGGCAGAAGGAGTGAAGGAGCTCTCTAGGTCTCTGTTAAAAGAGCACTAATCCCATTCATGAGGCCTCCACCCTCATGACCTAATCACCTCCCAAAAGTCCTACTTCCTAATACCATTACATTGGGGGTTAAGATCTCAACATGGGAATTTTGGGAAACACAAACATTCAGTCTATAGCACCTTCCCAAGTCTTTGCCACCTGACCTTCTCTAGCACCTGCTTATCTTGTGCTCACTACACTCCAATCAAACTGGACTTCCCTTTGTTCTTTTCTTTTGTTCCCCTGCATCGTCTCTCCCTCCATCTCCAGCATCTGTCCCTCACCCACAATAGGTTCCTTCTCAAAGTTCAGGTTGCAGCTCAAGTCCTGAAGACTTTCCCTGACCCCTTGGCTCACTCTAAAGAAGCTCCTACCCTCTTTACTCCAGGGAGGTTCTGTTGCTGCATTCATCACCATCTGAACTCATCTTCTTCATTTGCATATCTACTCCTTCTACTGTTAGTGCAAGCTCTAGGAGTGCAGGGCCTTTTCTGTCTTGTTCACTGCTGCACCTCATATGCTCAGGACAGTCCTGGAACAATGAAGTTTCTCAATGAATACGAATGAATACAAAATTATCCAGGAGCCACTTCACCTGATCAATGAGCAGGGGATAAAAGCTTAAATCTTATTTATAGAAAACAGTAGCATGCATTATGTATAAGAATAGTAAAACTCTAAGATGAGGGGCCTGGTGATTTACTTAGAAAAGATGGAGGGTGGGAATAATACCCACAATCTCTCTGGGCGCCTGTCTGAAGTCGAGCTCTTCACCTGCCCACTAGATCTCATCTCCTTACCTACTCAAGGACAACATTCCAGAAATTTCTCTCTCCCTCTCTTTTTTTTTTCCTAAAATTATACCTTTTTTATGCTCTACTGGATCATTTCCATCATGCAAAGATATTGTGATTTTTCCCTTCTTAAAAAAATCAAAAACAAAGAAACAAACCAAAATTCAACTTGTTTCCTTGTCTTCCTAAGTTTACAGAAAAAGATGTCTAGTCTTGCTGCTCCAGTCCCACTCTTCCAATTCTTTTCAGACCAGCACATCCCCATAATTACTGTTGTAAGCGTCACAGATGACCTCCACGTAGTTAGTCTTTAGTCCTTGTCTGAATTTTCCTAACAATAACTCTTGATCACTCTGTCCTCCTTGATATGATTTTCTACTTGGCTTCCAACTCACCTCACTCTCTTGGCTACTTCTTTTTCTACCTTCCTGATTAATTCTTTTCAATCCTTTTTTTGCTGTTTCTCCTTATCTCCCTCAATTCTAAGTATTCAAGTGCCCTAGGACTTAGTCTTCACTCACTTCCTTGGTAACTTCTTAGAGCTTCACAGTTTTAACTTCCGTCTATATGCTTATGACTCCCGATTTCTATCTCACGCCTGGACATTTTCCAAGTCTTGCCTATTCATCATCTCCACTTAGATATATAATAAACCTCTCAAAATTAAAATGTCCAAAACAAAACCCCTGATTTTTTTTCACTCAATTCTCCTCTTCCACTGTTGTCTCCAGCTAAAGAAATGGTGACTCTTTTTGATTCCTCGGAGGGGGAAACAAAAACTTGGAACCTTGGATCCATCCTGGACATCTCTTTTTCTTTCCATCCCCACATCCATTCTGTAGACTCTACTTTTAAAATGTACCCAGATTCTGACATTGTCTGTCTTCACTACTATGCTGGTTGAAGCATCCTTTTTTGCATAGATTATTTCAATATTCTCCTAATTGTTTTCCTTCTTTCCTTCCTGAACTATTAGAATTTATTTTTAGCACAGCAGCCAGAATGATCCATTTAAAACCTAAGTCAGTCAAAGTCACTACTCTGCTCAAACCAGTGCTTGCCTTCTTGCTCAGAGTAAAAGCTAAAGTCCCCATAGTGAGTTATAAAGGTTTTATTTCCCAATAGACTATAACGTTCCTGGGAGGTTTATACAGTCCCTACAAGGCACCTGGCACATTATAGGTACTTAATAAATATTTGCTAAATAAAAAAATTTAAAAAGAGACTCCTCCAGAAAGGAGGCAGAGTAACACTATATGTCATTAATGTCTTAAATTCCTCCAGAAACTCCCAGTGAAGGTCAAGTAATGTAGAACTTGGAGACTAACCCTCTCCTATGTAGTCTTTTACCCATCGCCTCTCTGTCTTCATGTCCTAGTTCTCTACCACTCACTTATTCCCCTCCCACAACATTGTCCTTCCTACTGTTTATCAAACATGTCAAGCATGTTTCTGTCTTGGGGGCACTGGTACTTGCTACTTCCTTTGCCTGGAACCCTCTACCCCAGAAGTCTGCGTGGTTTTCTCCTTCCCCACCTTCAATCCTTTGCTCAAGTGAATCTTTTTTTCAGTAACTCCTTTCCTGACCATCCTTTTAAGAATTTTAATCCCACACTCATACCAGCCTCCTCTTCCCTAAAATATCCATCTTCATCCAACTGGTCACCAGCTGACACTCTATAATTTTATACTTTTATTTGATTAATTGTAAACTCCTTGAGGGATTTCTGTCTGTTTGGTTCTCTGCTGAATCTTCAACACTTCCAACAAAGTCTGGTTCTCATAGCAGACGCTCAGCAGATGTATGTTGAATGGGTGAATGAGGTAATGAATAAATGAACTCTGATATGAAGGACTGAAACCTCAGTTGGATAAAGAGTTTGAAAGACAGGCAACCCAGGTACTACAGGTGACTTATTTTGGGGGGGGAGGCATGTGAACCAGATTATTTCTCATGGTTGTGGAGAACTTGTAAGTCAGGTCATTGATCTGCTTTGATTATTGTTGACGAATTAAGACAAAAGATGTGCCAGAAAACTGTGGACATAAAAAAAAGATATTCTGATTTTCAAAAAGAGGGTAAAGTATAGATTCAGCAAACCTCAGATTGGTATACTCACTCCTGAACAAGATTTTAGAATTGATCATTATATTGTTTGTCTGCCTTCTAAAGGAAGTTTACCACCAAGACAAATTTTAGCATACTAAAAACAAGGTTTGTTAGCTAAATTTATTTTTTATTTGCCTTGTCAAAAACTAGACTGCCAGAGAAATGTGAAAGACAGAGTATGTTTGCATTTTAGCAAGTCACTAATGAAAAACCTCCCATTATTTTCTTGTGGATAAAATGGGGAAAAATAAGCTAGACCTGACATAATTAGATGGATTAATGCTTTGTTTGACAATCAAATTCATTGCTATCAGCCTAAATAGAAATTCCAGTTGAAAAGTTTTATCAGTTCTTCATGTTTTGGTAAGCATTCTCCATTCTCTCCTTTTCTCCTTGAAGTAAAGGTCATTGGTGCCCTGTGGCTCTCTCTGTGGTCTTAATCAACATGTTTATCCATGCCTTTATCAGTATTAAATTTTCAGGTATGGCTTACTTGGGAGGAATGGCAAATATATTTTATGACAGAATGTAAATCCAATACAATCCAGATTGGCTTGGATGACACGTTGCCTGAGTTTAAACAGCTGCCTGCACCCATGATAGATGGGGCAGACACAGTTTAGTTGTCATCCACGTGAAAAGCATTAGAGGTTTGATTAGGTAAAGTAGAGGTGAAGATGTTACAGAAAGCAGACCTCCCAGAGAGTAGTCCAGACTGCTGGGTGTACTCCCTGTGCCATTCCTCTGCTATCCACTAGGGTGTTATCCTTGCCTGAGTGGGCAAGATGGCTCAGTTTTATGCCAATTTTCTAAAGTGTTGGAAGAAGAATGTCCAGGGAAAGTGATTTCTTTTTTGAAAGTTATTTTTAATTTACATGTAGTAAATTTCATTTTTGGGGGTGTATAGTTCTATGAGTTTTCACGCATGCATAGATTTTTGTAACTACCATTCTTGGTTCTCTGACGAGAGAACATGGGCTTCTCTTGGAGCTTCCTCTTTGTGATTCCATTTTTGGGCTGATCCAGAGCCCAAGTCAACATATATCAGAGGCAAAAACAAACAAACAATAACAACAACACTGCTGGGTTGCTTTGGAGTCCTGAACTTCCTATTCAGTGCTCATGTTCTTATGCACTTTTTCAGAGTCCTCTGGTAGTTGCTTTATATACTTTGCCCAAACTTTTTAGTTGAATTTAGTGGGAGAGATAGTGTGGGGTGTGTTTACTCCATCATAACCAGAACTGAACCTCATGATTTCCTCTTAAACACATGGAATGACAGGGACACTCTTCACTTCCACTTACATCCTATTGGTGAGAACTTAATACCAGGGCCACACCTAGCTGCAAAGGAGGCAGGAAATGCATCCTCCAGCTTAAGGTAAGGGGACAAGCTAAAACTCGTTTACTAAGAAGAAAGGAAGAGCAGATTTTGGAGAACACTGGCAGTCTGCCACAGGGATGGTGGCAAAGAATACACTCAATGTGGCTTGAAAGACTAAGATGGCTAATAAGACCTCATGCTACATGTTTATGAGTATGAAACAGCAGGTTAGAATGAGACTCTTCTTACTTTGGGTTTATCTTGGACTCCAGCATGATAGATATTAGAGACCAAAGTGAGGGTTAGACAAATTACCGCATACAAAATTGCTAAGGAAATAGCTACAAACTGGATCAGAATGTGGAGAGGAGGTAAATGTGGGCAGGAAGTTACTTTGGCAAAAGCTGTAACTTTACCTCCAGCCTGCTCCCCTTAGGGGAGCTTCCATGAAGCCATTTGGAGAGCTTCAGTGTCTGCTCCATCCATTACATTGTTAAGTGGGGAGGCAGGGGGGGTGGGGTTGGTGGTGCTTGACTCATACCTGAGGATACAGGTGGCTGCATAAAACCAGCTGCTACATCCAACGTTTGTTGGGGTGAGGAGTGGACCATAGGTGGGCCACACAGACGACAGAGAGCTGATGTAAGGCTTTCTTGAGTCCTGTTTAATCTGTCTACCTGTATGAGAAGAACGGCCCCAGTAGCAAGAACATGAAGGAGAATGCTGAATTCTAGGTGTTAAGGAAAGGTCTCAAGTAATAATCATCAGGACAACAAGTCAAAGTAGAAATACGTGTCGTAGGGTCAAGAGATTTTCAGGAAAACTGGTCTTCAGAGATGGAATTCTCAACCAAAGTGCACAAAAACACCCACCCACCCACACAAAAAAAAACCCCTAGACGTCTGCCAAGCCCAGAGAGAGAGCAGGTTATGATTTAAGACCTTTCCTTTCATCTTATCCACACTAAGTGTGGAAAGGTCAGAAATTAGCTAGCAAGTGGAATAACAGAGAAGAAGCCAACCACCACCCACCACCGTTCACAAGCACATGAAACCACCACCCTTTTCATGTTGCAGGCTTCCAGCCTGAAGCTGACTCCAGCTGAGGAAGTGGAAAGGATATAGCGTTTGACCAAGTTGATGATTTTGATTCCTGTCTCGAAGTGGACGTTTTCATTACCGAATTGAGTCTATGTTTGTAATTGAAAGTGACCTTAGGAATGTCTGTTACTTAAGAGTAAGAAAAATGTCATTTTTTAAAACCATCTCTGATTACATTTTAATGGAAAGGTAGGAGACAAAAAGATGTTGTATTTTGACAATGCCACAAATTGTAGCTTGTCAATATAGCAACTACAAGTTTGGAGTATTTCAGATGCAAGAGGATAAAATCTGCTCTTATTTTCTCACATAAGAATTTTGAGCATTTGTAGGCACTGTACATTAAGAGGAATACAGAAAGGAACCATTTACATCGAAGCGACATAATAGCAAAAAGATTCAGAAGGATCATGTTACTATTTTCCCAAATTGAAGTACTATCACGAGGAAGAAGATTAAACTTGTTCAGTAGTTTAACAGATCAACTAGGTGGAAGTTTCATAAGTCATATATTTAACAGAAAGAAGACTTCTTTAGTAATCTGGATCCCCACAGATAAAACAGGCTGCCTTGAGAGATGGTGAGCTTTGCATCATTGGAGATGCTCAAGCTTCATTGGATGACAATGTGGCAAGGTTGCTCGTAGAGGGAGTCCAAATACTGGGAGAGTGGTTGAAGTTAGTGATCTTTAAGGCCCTTTCCAACTTTGACATTATGGGATTCTGTAAGTCTCTGTCCAACTGCTTATACTCTTCGGAAACTGTACTATCAAGTCTCAAACACTGAGTTAAATTTAAAAGTACACATATTCTCTCATGTAACAAGCATCCACTCTGTCTGATTATTTCTGTCTATTTGAATCTCTTAGGAAACCAGCCAACTGGAAAGAAATGGCAGCAAGTTTTAAAAATTATGAATCCATAACTAAAAAATCCTTTGACTAATGACAGTTTAGCTAAGTCCAAATGATAATCAAATTTGTGATTTGTTTTATTCCACAAAAAAGAAATGTCCAGGGACTTCCCTGGTAGCTTGGTGGTTAAGAATCCACCTGCCAATGCAGGGGACAAGGGTCCGGGAAGATCCCGCATGCTGCGGAGCAACTAAGCCCGCAAGCCACAACTACCGAGCCTGTGTGCTGCAACTACTGAAGCTCGTGCGCCTAGAGCCTGCGCTCCATAACAAGAGAAGCCACCGCCATGAGAAGCCCATGCACTGCAATGAAGAGTAGCTCCTGCTCGCCGCAACTAGAGAAAGCCCGCGCACAGCAATGAAGACCCAACACAGCCAAAAAATAAACAAACAAACAAAAAAAAAGAGTTTAGGTAGAAGAAACTTAAAAAAAAAAAAGAAAGAAATGTCCAGCTTCCCCTGTTTCCCCTCCTCTTCCATTGCTGCCCTCTCTGTCAATCACCTTCTCTCAGTTATCCACTGGCTCTTTACAACTCAATCCTTAGAGACAAAAGTAAATCTCTGTTCCTGTGTCCAGGCCATTGTCCGAATACATCTTTCTGGAATACAGTGGAGGAAGCACAGCTGCTCCTGTCTAAATATGCAGAATGGGGTTCCATGTGCTTGCTTGGTTTTTTTTGTTTGTTTTTTGGTTTTTTTTTAGAGTTGTTTATGCCAATGGCTCTTACATTTTTCTCAGATTCCACGAGAGCGGGGATTACATGGTGGATGCTCAATATATAGGGAAACAATGATCATGTCTTCTTTTTATCTCTCACTGAGAGAAAACCAGATTGATCTCACAAAGAAAGTCACACAGCTTTGAAGAATGCTGGGCGTTGCTTTCATCCTCAAATACTTACCGATGATGTGGAATACAAAGACAAAACAAACAAGGTCCCTGCTCTCAGTGTGCCAATAATCTAGTTAGAGAGAGAAAATATGGGAAAATAGCCATAATAAAAGAAAAGATATGGGTGTGATAAATGTTGTGGATAGAAGATAGGCTCTCAGCTTTGGAGGGACCTTGGAGATTAGTGAGTACATAGTCTTCTTTTTACAGTTGGGTAAACTGAGGCCTTCCCAAGTCTCCTGCTGTCTTGACATTCCCATCTCCACATTACTTGAAGCTCTATCCCTCAGCATGACTGATATTGTTGCTTGCCTTTCTAGCAGCCATCGCCTTTTCCTTGCTGACATGATTTTGTTGTTTGGGTTGCAATGTGCCCAGCCTAAGAGGTGAATCATGATTGGTTTAAGGCATGATTATCCTTCCTCTCTGCCAATGATTGATATAGGGATGAAAGTTGTGACAGTGGAATTTAAGGGAAGTCAGCTGAAGGCTTATGGGTAAGCTTTCCTTCCTCATTAAAAAAAATAGGCAAGTGAGGAGAAAAGTCTTTTTTGCTTCTTCTCACTTTGCTTCAAGGCTAATTTCTGAGGATGTGACATGTAGCTGGGACAGACTTATTTGTATTATGAAGGGAGGCATTGCTACACATAGCAGATGACAGATTGGTAGAATCAAAGAAATCCAGGCTCAATCTCTGTCAAGATTTCTTGTTAGATATAATAAATGTCCCTTTGATTTAATTGTATGTGTTTTTTCCTTTTACTTGCAACCACAAACATTGCTAAATTTTATCTTCTATATCTCTTCTTCCTTCTGCTGTCTTCCCTCCTAACTCACTTTACTGGAACCTCTGGAAAATGAGTTCCATTGTAAATAATTCTGAGGCCATCACACGATACTCTTGTCTCTGCCTAACCTGAAACCTGGCTCTTCTCAGGGGGCACTGAGTCTGTTGCAGCCCTTTCAGAAATTCATGTCATTCTTCATTCTTCAAATGTCACAGGGGTCAAAGGTAAGGATGGCATTATCTTGGATGCCCATTGCCTTGGTAGACCATTAATTTTCTGCTCTTATGAGGAAAAAACCCTCCTCCTTTGAGGAGGCAGGAGGAAACAGATTGTGATTATACCTGATTATGTTTAATAATAACGACCATCTGGTTAAGACACCCTCTACCCCTGCATGTTGTTGCCATGTACTACCCCATGACACCGACATCCAAGAAACCCCTTCATATTTCTTTTCTGAAGACTTTGGCAACTGGTTCATAGGTTTCCTTTTTGCTCCAAATACTGTTATTATCATGGCGACTTCAGCATCCATGTAGATGTCCCTTCCAATACTTGAGTTTCAGGAACAGATGTTCAGCCTCTCACTGAAATTGTTCTTTCATTATGGGTGATATCGATGTAGTGATTTAAAAATATGTAAGCAAATTCTTTGACACACCTTCAGTCAAGAGGTGGGGTCTATGTTCCCTCTCTTTGAATTGAACTGGCATGAATGACTCCCTGCTAACCAAAAAAATGCAGTGGAAGTGACATTATATGACATCTGAAGCTAGTTTAGAAAAGACCATGCAGCTTCTTCCTGGTTCCCTTGGAATGTTCATTCTAAGGAGGCTAGTCAGCACGTAAGAAGTCCAATTACTCTGAGTCATGCTGAAGAGGCCATGAATAGGTGCTCCAGACAATACTCCCAGCTAAACCCCCAGCTGGCAGAGAGCATCAGTGGACAGCCTTATCAGTAAACCATCTTGGACAGCTAGTTGCACTTTCAGATGATTCCATCTCCAGCCATCGAATCACCCCCAATGGCTTTTGAGTTTTTCTAGGTAAAGTCCTAAATATCATGGAGCAGAGATAAGCCATGCCCACTGTGCCCTGTCTGAATTTCAGACACAGAAATGTGAGCATAATAAAATAGTTATTTTAAGCTGCTAAGTTTGGGGATAATTTGTTTTGTAACAATAGCAACCAGAATCCCTGCCATTGGCTTTCAGGGGAGTACAGTTTGTCCAATGCTCACAGAAGTCCTTAAGACAGGACCTTCCAAAGCAGGGAGGCAGGACAGAACAGGCTGTGATTGTACCTGGTTACACCCAATAATAACTACTGGATTTTGAACACTACCATTGTGCCTGAGACTGTGCTTAGGTTAAGCATGTGAATTTTGATATCAAACAACTATGGGTTCAAACTCCTGCCTTGCTGCTTACCAGTTGTGTGATTTTGAGCAAAAAACCTTTTAACGTTTCTAAGACTCCTTTTCCTCATCTGTAAAATGGGAAAAATAACAACCATCTCATAGGATAGTTTTTAAGATTAAATAAGAAAAAGTGTATAAAGCCGTTGACATGCAATAATGGTAGCTATTTGATAACAACACAAGAATAATATGATTTGTAAAGGGCAGAGGTGAGAGATGAAGTCAGTGGCAGAGGAGAGGGTGAGGCTTTAGGATCTTGAGTGTTGGGAAAAGGAGTTTGGAATTTGAGGGAACTACAGGTTTTTAATTTTTTAATTTAACTTAATTATTTTTTATTTATTATTTTTAATTAATTATTTTATTTTATTTATTTATTTTTGGCTGCATTGGGTCTTCATTGCTGTGCACGGGCTTTCTCTAGTTGCGTCGAGTGGGTGCTACTCTTCGTTGCGGTGGGCGGGCTTCTCATTGCGGTGGCTTCTCTTGTTGCGGAACACGGACTCTAGGCACGCAGGCTTCAGTAGTAGTGGCATGCGGGCTCAGTAGTTGTGGCTCTCGGGCTCTAGAGCGCAGGCTCAGTAGTTGTGGCGCACGGGCTTAGTTGCTCTGCAGCATGTGAGATCTTCCCGGACCAGGGCTCGAACCCGTGTTCCGTGCATTGGCAGGTGGATTCTTAACCACTGCGCCACCAGGGAAGCCCTAATTTTTCATTTTAAATGAACAGTTTTTAAAAAAATCAATTTAGTCTTTTAATTATGTGTGAGGGAGTGGCTTTGGTGTTCTAAAAATTATGTTTGGACTCACTATAATATTTATCATTTATTTAAAAAATATTTAGGAACTATTTCCAGTGTGAAGCAAAGTGCAGAAAAACCAGTGTATTATTTACTGAGGATCAGCCTCCCGCCCAGATGCTGATATTTCAATGCCTTTGTGTTTTAGGAGATGAAGCTGTTAGAGTGGTGCAGAATGAATGGAAAGGTGGAGTGTCTGAACAGGGAGGCTAGTCGGGGTCTTTCAATTCCAGCATTACTGGTAGGTGTGTTGTTGTGACTCAAGGGTGGGCAGGAGGCTGGATGGGAAGTTTTGGTATGTGAAACCCTAGCAAGGAAGACTTGACGGGCCTGACTTTCCAGGCGACCTGTGGTCAAATTCCCCTACCCAGCCTCCAACACCTTACAGTTAATCATTTTTTTCCTTTTGCTTGGGAAAAAAAATAAAATTAACAAAGTGCAACTACTAAACAGGTTACACTAAGATGTGTGAGCAATTTTGTCAGAAATATCAATTCTACGTGTTGCAGCAAAGGAAACATGGAATGTTTGCCAAGTTCTTGTGAGAAATCTCTGTCTAAAAACTGTGCCAGCTTGCTAAATATAGAGTCATTACCAAGAACAGAGACAACTGGCCTGTTCATTCCACCTCAGAGGAGATGACGGGGTTATGCTGGATCTTGCCCCGCTGATGGCTTCCACTCCAGGGGACTTAGGAACGGGGTCAGGGCACCTTTCTTCCCCGGAGCCACAGTCTTCCAGTGTCTGTAGCTGCCCCTCCCCACACAAAGTGGCAGGAAGTTTCCATATGTCCTCCTACACCTGAGAAGAAAGAAATCTCACATGCAGATGGCTGAAACAAAGCTGGGTGCTGTCTGGATATCACTTAATATTCTTCCAAGTAAAGAATCCACAAAAGGCAGGAGAGAAACTCTTTGAATGCTCTCATAGTGTCCTGAGACCTCTGTTGAATTGCTTTTACAGAACAAAGTTAGGTCTGTTTCCCTAGCAGGGAATTACCTTTAATATTGGAAAACACCTAAAAATGTAATTGACTGAATATAAAAGAGTCAAAATAGCTCAAGGTATGAAGGCTGTAGGAAAATGGGTTGGCTTGGGGGAAAGAGGCATGCGTGTGGTTTCGGATATCGTGAGGACAAGCATGAGAATTGTCGTGTGGGAAGGTAATTTGTGTCCCACGCGAAAGCCTGCTTGTGGAAGAAAGTGCCAGAATACTGCTCTAGTGGGTTGCATTGTGTCCCCCCAGAAGACACATCCAAGTCCTAACCCTTGGTAACTGTAAACGTGACGGTTTTTGGAAACAGGGTCTTGGCAGATGTAATTAAGTTAAGGATCTGGAGATGAGATCATTGTGGATTTAGGATAGACTCTAAGTCCCACACCAGCGTCTCTTTAGAAGAGAGAAAGGGACATTTGAGACGCAGAAACAGAGACACAGAGAAGGAGGTGATGTGAAGACAGAAGCGGAGATTGGAATGATGCATCTACAAGCCCAGGAACATTAAGGATTCCTGCCAGCCACCAGAAGCTAGGGGACAGGCATGGAACAGATTCTCCCTTAAAGCCTCCAGCAGGAACCAACCCTGGCAACTTGATTTTGGACTTCTGGCTCCATAACAGTAAAAGAATAAATTTCTGTTGTTATATGCTACTCAGTTTGAAGTAATTTGTTACAGCAGCCTCAGGAAACAAATACAACCACCCATAAAAACACACATACACACACAAAGAAGAGACCCAGGACTAGAAAAAAGGACCCTGGTAGGTATCGGACTGTGCTGTTCAATATGATAGCCTTAGCCACATATGGCTATTCAAATGTAAATTAATTAAAATTAAATGAAATTAAAAATTCAGTTCCTCAGTTGCACTAGCCACAATTTGAGGGCTCAATTGCCACATGTGGCTCATAGTTACGCAATGGGACAGCACAGAGAAAGAACGTTTCCATCATTGCAGGAAGACCTACTGGACAGCACTTCTGTAAGAGCCACGAATCAAGGTTCCATCTTTAGAGGCAAGCGGTGTGCATGGGGGCTTCGTATCTGCTTTTTTACCCACAGCTGCACTGGAAGATAGCCATTATCGCTGGTAGTGTCACTTTTGATTATGAAGGAAAAGCAGCAGCAAGGTGTAAATATAGTACAACCACCTTTCTCAGGTTTCCTCCCACATACCGTCTTCCAAAACAGCAAACATATTAAATGATTGTACTGACAGACAATTCTCTTCCAGGCCAAAATCCTACACCACTAGTTCAGAAACCATCAAACATGTTCTTATCTACAAAATACTATGTGAGTCATATCCAGGTGAACATATTTGTTTGATTCCTTTCCTTGTATATTTCTATTTCATCTTAAAATTTTCAGAGGAATTTCCCCCCTTACAGCCTTTTACCCTCTGGTGGGCTCCGTGGCTTTTGGGAATAGCAGGAGCTCCCTGATGGGCTTAGAAAACTAGGGAAAGATTCTTAACAGGGGAATAAAGTGATATACACTTGATTTTTCCCCAGGAGATGAATCTGGCAATGATGTTAGAATGATTTGAAGGGGTAAAGACTGTTGGCTGGGTGGTCTTGATGAAAATGGGAAAGAAATTATTCTCTGAATTGCAAAAGCTGCCGTCACCGAGATCCACCTGTTTAGGGCTATCTTTAGCTTCATTCGGGAACATTTCATCCACATAACCTTTCTTTCCCTTATTTTTCTTGCCTCCGGATACAGACAAGGAGGAATTTGCAACATTAAGATGGGAAACAGCATCACAGGATTGTATGTGTGTGTATGTGTGTGTGTACGTGTGTGTGTACGTGTATGTGTGTGCGTGAGAGAGAGAGAGAGAATGAGAGAGAGAGAAAGAGAAAGAGGAGAAAGAGAGAATCATGGGAGATACATATATATATACATATATATACCATATATGTATATGGTGGTGCATTTTGTTGGTTACAGGTAGAATGAATAGTATGGCACTCGAAAGTTTCTTACAGCCTGACACCAAACACATTACTCCTTCCACCCCAAATCTCTCCCTCCCTCTGCTCTTAGAACCACACGTGCTGTCACAGAAATATGCTATACACACCTGTGCCTCCATCTTTTGTCCTTCTTCACTTTGCCGAGAGTGCTGTTTCTTGTCCTCTCCCTGTGGTAAACTCCTGACTCCTTTTCAAACCCAGTACATATGTCACTGCCTGTAGAAATCTTTCTTCTGCTACTCTCCTCTCTCTTCAGAAGGTATTCCTGCTTTTTATGATTTTCCCTCTCGACTGTCAAACATGTTCATCTATCATGCAGACCTTGAATCAGTTGCATTGTTATTATTTTCTTTATTTTTTATCTGCAGATGATTCCAGCATCATCAGTGGATACTCAAGGAAGGCGTGCTGAATGGATATCTGAGCTAGGTGAGGGTGACGTGGAAGCAGAATGCAAAGTTGGTGCAGGATGTGAATCTCTCAGCTGTTTTTCTCCTGACTTGACACATGCTGCTCTGACCTGTTTTCATTCAGTACAATTCATTGGCCTATAGCTTAGAGATAGCATGTCATTTTACACCCAAATGAATTACTCATCATAAGTAATAGATTATTTCATTCTCCTCACCCTTCCACATGCATTTGCCCCACTCATCCCATCTGCCCCATCCCTACTGCATCTTCCCCATCTTAGTAAATGGCACCTCCCTGCACTCAACTGTTCAAGCCGGAAAGCTGGGAGCCATCTTTGATTTTGTCCCCTTCTCTTTATCTTTCTTCCTCCCATTCATTAACACAAATTGTCAATTCTATCTTAAAATGATCTCTCTCCTTCTGGCCATCTCCACAGCCACCACCCTGACTACCCACCAGTATCTTTTGCTTGGGTTACAGCTGTAGCCTTTTAATTGGTCTTCCCATATCTGTTCTCCACAGAGTGGTGGCCAGTTTGATATAGAAACATAAATTGGAGAATTTCACTCCTCTGGTGAAACATTTTAATGGCTTCCCACTGTCCTTTGAATGAAATTGAAGTTCCCAAGAATGGCCCAGAGGCCCTGAGTGGTTTGACCCCCGACTGCTTCCTGGCAACTGTTGGGCTTTTCTCCTACTTGTACATCAGGGTCCCTCATATTGAGTTTCTTTGTTCACCTCAGAGCTTTGCAGACTCCTCTGATTGGAGAAATCTTCTCTCCATTCTTGAAGGTTTGGTGCCCTCTCAAATGTAGGGTTCAGTTTTTATGTCACTTCCTCAGAGAAGCCTTCCCTGATTCTTGCTAAGTAAAACCCCGTCTTGTTCTTTTCTACAAAGTATTTTGTGTCCTACATAGCACTCAAGGAATTGGTCATGAGTTCAGTTATTAGTGTGTTTGTTCAACTATTGTCTACTCTCCCAGAAGCTGCAAGCAACACAAGGGTAGAGATCGTGGCTATCGTGTTCATCCAGTTACCAGCACAGTCCTCAGAACAGAGTATATGCTCCGTAGAACACTTATGGAATGAATATGAGTGAGTATTCAGACTCCTCTCACTGTTGATTAGCTATCATAATCTTTCTCATGCTTTAAGACTTATCTCTAATGTCAGCTTTGCATAAAGTCTTCTCCATTCCCTTTACTTAAAATGAACCCTTACTTTGAGCTTCTATGTTGTTTGTTTAAGGCTTTGATGTTGAGAATCAATATATGAAGTAGTTGAGAGAACAGGCTTTGGAGTAAGTAGGACTTGAGTTGAATCCTCGCCTAGCATTTGTCACCTTTGTGATCTACTTGGACAAGTAACTTAAAACTCTCTGACTTTTGATTTCATTACACCAGGGAGAATATTTCCAACCTCATTTGTATAAGATGGTTGGCCCATGGAAGGAGACTCAATGAGGGTTGATAGCTACTATTAAATTGATTCATAATTTTCTATGTATTTTTATGTAAATGTTTTGAAAGCAAGAAATAGTGAATCCTAAATGACATGATTGAAGGCATTTGATTTCTGTGGACCAGGTCAAAAGCAGCTTGATATTGGAGAATATCCCAGGTTCTAGAGTCATAAAAATCTGGTGTCAACCCCCAGATTTACCACTTAATGGCTGTGACGTTGTATAGATTTCTTATCCTATTGAAGTCTCAGTTTTCTGGTATGATTGGAATGATACTATTTCAACAGGGGTGTTATGAGGATTAAATATAATGTACACAAAGGCCAAGGGACAATATATAATCATAGCTGCATAAAATACCTTTAATACTAGATCTATTTCACTCAACCAGGACAGAAACTTGCTCAAACTGAACATGATCAAACCTGACATGACTAACAATGCTAGTAGAACTCCTGTAAATTTTTTCAAGCATCCCAACTTGCCAGAACTTGAGAAAAAAGAATTTTCTCAGGTGGATGAATTTAGTGTAAAGGGCTGGGCATTTCTCCAATGCCCGCCCATTTGTTCTAGGTAGTGGCTTCAACTACCCTTGCAACAACAATGGGACCAAGGTGAACTCTGCCTGGGACTGGAGGCACACACTAAAACATGGTGTCTTTTAAAGGCTCCTGATCAGCTGGTAAATTTGTCTTCTAGAAGACATCTGAAAAATCTGGAGGCATATAGAACACAAAGCCTTCTTTAAAGAGAACAATAAATATCTGACTCTAGGGAATGGGTATTCAGACATTCCTAATGTTCAATTATTGAAAGAGATATGTATGAAATTAAAAAAATTAAAAATTTTTAAAATAATGTTTTCAAATACTCCAAAGGAGAAGAACTGGGGCCAGGTACTGGGTTGGATAGTATCCCCTCAAAAGTTATGTCTACCTGGAATCGTCATAGACCTTATTTGGAAATAGGATCTTTGCAGATGTAATCAAGTATATGAGGTCACACAGGATTAGGTGGTTTCTAAATCCAATGTAACTTGTGTCTTTATAAGAAAAGAGAAATTTGGACACAGACACATAGACATAATGGGAAGATGATCAGGTGAAGATGGAGGAAGAGGTTGGAGTGATGCTTCCACAAGCCAAGGAATGCCAAGGATTGCCAATAGCCACCAGAAGCTACATGAGAATTCTTCTCTAGGGCCTTTGGAGGGAACATGGCCCTGCTGGCACCTTGATTTCAGACTTCTACCCTTCAGAACTGTCAGAAAATAAATTTCTATTGTTTAAGCCACCTAGTTTGTGGTGATTTGTTAACCAGCCCTAGGAAATTAATACAGGCTGGAATCCTGACACAAGATCATGAGCTCTGCCAGATACTAGTTCTATATCCTTAGGCAACCTCTCCAAGCCTCAGTTTTCTTCTTTGAAAAAGAGAGTTACCCCAAAGCCAGACAAAGACTGTACAAGAAAATAAAGCTACAGACCGGTTTCCATGATGAACAGAGATGCAAAACCCCCAACAAAATACATGCAAATTGAATTCAACAGCACATTAAAAGGATCATACACCACGGTCAAGTGGGATTTATCCCTAGGATGCAAGAATGGTTCATTTGCGACAACATGGATGGAACTTGACATTATGCCAAGTGAAATAAGTCAGTCACAGAAGGACAAACACTGCATGAGTCCACTTATATGAAGTATCTAAAATAGTCAAAATGATAGAAGCAGAAAATAGAATGGTGGTTGCCAGGGGGTTGGGGGGGGGGTTGGGAAATTGTTGTTCAATGGGTATAAAGTTACAGTTATACAAGATGAATAAGTTCTGGAGATCTGCTGTGCAAACATTGTACCTATAGTTAACAATACGATGTTGTGCACTTAAAAATTTGTTAGGAGGGTAGATTTCATGTTAAGTGTTCATACCACAAAAACAAAAGCAGAAAAAGCAAAGGGACATGAGGGAACATTTGGAGGTGATGGATATGTTTATTATCTTGATTGTGGTGATGGATCATGGGTAGATGCATATGTCCAAACTCATCAAATTGTATACATTAAACATGAGCAGTTTGGGGGTATATTTATTTATTAATTATACCCCAATAAAGCTGCAAAAATGTTGGTGAATTATAAGAATATTAATAAAAGGTCTTTGAAGTATGTCGCAAAAAAGAAAAAAAAAAAAAGGAGAAACAGTGTGTATAGGACGCCTCTAGTGCCCAGTTTCATGTTGCCTACCATCTTACTCTAGGTGTAATTTACAGAAGCTCCCCTTGGCTTCCCCAGGCATGTGCTATATTTTGCCCCAGGGCACCTCTGCTGCAGCCACCTGGGGCATCTGCCAGACTCACTACTCTTAGGCATTGCAGTCCTGGAAGTGTTATGGTGTCAACACCCTATAGGACAACTCTTGACCAAGGGGACAAAGTCCAGGGGGAAAATATTCCTCTCTTCAGAGTCTTAGATAATTCTGGGGTGCTTTCTGCACAGCTTCTCAGAGCTGCCTTCATGAATTAGAACCCCTGTTGCCCACAGAATAGATCAGCCAGACAACACACCCTTGGGTTGGCTTCCTACACTTCCCTGTTTCATTCCTCCTAGTCCTTACTCCCTTTCCTTGTTCACTTCCCAAATTAAGCTATGTGCACACAAGCCTCTGTCACAGGCTCTGCTCTTTGAGGAACCTAGGCTAAGATACAGTGATCATCATGGTATTGACCTCACGGTGTTGTTCTGAAGATGAACATTTAAATGTACGTAAAGTGCTTAGTCTAGTAGCTGGCACATAGAAAGCACCCAATAAACGTTAGCCATTTCCCCATTTGAGGTGGAATGTTCTGGAAGATGAATTTGAAATGTGCTATCATCAATCTCTCTAAGTGTTGAGTGGACACATAACAGTAAAAGTTGTTTGTGGTCTTTCAGCTTCAGCTCCCATCTTCATTAACACAAGTGGGACTGTAATGGTAGAAAACAAGATATCAAATTTCACTCCCCTTTATGACACCCACTTGAAGCCCTGAACCCAAGAACTAAAAGCGAAATAAAACTGTTTACCAGCCAGAGGGAAAGGAGAATAACAGCATGTGGCTTGTAAACTTAACAAATGTAATCACGGTAATTGAGCAGCCCAGGAAATAATTTGGCCAACATAATTATATTACAAATTACATATTGCACAATTAAACAATGCATTTTGGCCACAAATGGAACTCCAAATATACAATTTGTGGTGAAGTGGAGAGGTAATTTAAAATAAGAAAAGCAAAGGCTCAGAAATGCATTTACCTTTGTATCCATATTAAAGGGAATATACCAAGGAGAGTAGCAAGGAAAAAGATCAGAGTTTTCAACAGAAAAAAATGCAACTGAGTTGAATGAATTTTGCCAAATACTATGTAGATACAATACCATTATTTGAATTTCCAACATGTGTAAAATCCCCAAACCTCATTATTTCTTAAATAGACATTCTCATATTATGGGTTCTTGATTTGGGCTCTTAAACAATGGATTAATGAAGTCCTTAATTCAGTGGGAAATTCCAATATCCAATCACCAAAACATGTTGGCGGAATCAAATTTTATTTTTTCTTGTCAAGTACATACATTCCTGAGACATGCCGATCGGTAGATGCACAAGAGAAATAAATTGCTTTTCTCATTCTGCTGTTCCAAATTCTCGGGAATTCATTCATTTGGTCTGATCCTCATCAAATATTTACTATGGACTTTTCTGTGTTCCAGATTCTATTCTAGGGGGTACAGTGGGGAACTTAGTAAACATGATTATCTCATGAAAAGTGTGCTAGATGAGAGAAAAAAAACATTAAACAAATTATTGCAAACAATTCATGAAATGATTACGGATGTATAAAATATTAAGAGGTAAGGGCGGAGGATACCATGTGTGCTCACAGCAGGGTGTTCTAACCAAGCCTGATAGGAAAGGACTGATATTTACACTGTGATCTGAGGATCCCCAAGAAATAGAGGACTCCCTACTTATTTTACAGTTAGTAATGGGTAAGGAAGCCCTTCTGGAATTTTTTGCCTGGGGGCCCCAAAGTACAATGTCTGCTGAAGATGGGAACAATCTAAAGGGAAAAGCAATTGGAGAAAATATTTTCCTGGTAAAAAAGAATCTTAAAAAAAAAAAACCACCTCGGTAATTTTGGGATGAGTTCTATACTAATTCTTGGTTTGTGTCCTGGAGGGCTGGAGATTCAATATGCCTTGCCCATTGGATTTTTGAAAAGTGCAATTTAAAACACCCAGATTGTCTTTGCTCATTACTTGGAGTTTAGGGGCAGGATACCACCAGTGAAAAATCAACAAAACAATACTCATTGTGGTTCCCATTTATTGAGCCCTTTACTTTGAGCCAGAGTCTCTGTTGAGAGCTTTGTCCTACTCAGTCTTCACAACAGTCCATGTCTTGGGAGCCGTTGTTGCCCCGTTCTGCACATGGGACAATTGGGGTTTCCATAGGGTAAGTAAATTGTTCTAGGGCCTCAGAGAGTGTGTGGCATATCTGGGCTTGAATCCAGTGTCTCTCTGATCCAAATGTCTGCTCTCTAGCATTTTGCTATTAGGCTGTTCGTGTGTTTAAAAAAAAGAAAAGAAAAAAGGAAAAAAGAAAAAGAGAAAGTACCTTATTAACAATAGATTGGTCCCAGGCCATAGTTTGCTATCATCTAAGTCTGGTTCTCAAAGTGTGGTCCCCAGAACAACATTGTCAGCATCACCTAGAAACTTGATAGAAATGGGTAAGCTGCTGAACCTGAAACTCAAGGGGTGGGACCCAGAAATCTGAGTTTTGACAAACCTAGGATTGGTTGCCAATTAAAGTCTGAGAACCACTGCTCTAGGCAAATATGGAAGGCTCTGCAGAGCCCTTCTGTTCATTTGGGGTCTGACAGTGTCAGACAACAAGGTAATTCTGATTCATTTCCTTCTGCTGGGACAGCCATAATCGGGAAGTAGCTTTTCCATTCAAGCTGCAGACTCAAAGCATTTTCATAGTCTGGGATTTCTGTCTTCATTGCCTACCCCGTACTGATTTAAAACTGATCTTTGGTCCCTGAGCTTTTTTATTTTTGATTCATATCAACTGCTGTTTAAAACAGATGACTTCATTAAGAAACTTCCTCTGCTCTCCTCAAGGTCCTGGCTTTGTTTATATTGGAGTGTGTGTACCTTAATTGGAAAATGTGTCAGAGCCAGGTTAGGATGTGAAAAATCTGATTGGATCCTGGGAAGTGTAGATTTTTCCATGTGAACTTAATGAAGGAACTTTTTCCCCAAGACAGAGAGAGACCAACACCACAGGGGAAAAGTTAGTAATAAAAACCAAGGGAATAAAAACAAACAAACAAACAAACAAACAAAAAAACCAAGGAAGTGAAAAAAAAAAAACCCAGTGAAAAAGGAAAATATTAGATATGTGGAATTAGGTCTTGTTCACAAAAGGGAAAACTATATTGAAGTGAGATGGGAAGCCACTGGACGAGTGACATGGCCTGGGTTATGTTTCTTTCGGTTCATCTTTTTCTCTTTCAGGTAAATACTGACCTGAGACTCAGCTTTACATGACTTGCAGGTCATATTAAAGAGACATCATGACCTAGGATGGGTTTTCTGGGCAAGAGAGTAATCAGATAAATTTGGAACATGCTGCACATTGTCTCTGTCTTGGAGGTTTCGGTGCACATTAAGCATTCTCTCAGCACATAAGCCTTTCAACAAGTGTTTCTCAATATTATTTGACCTTAACACTATTTTTATAACAATATCTATTATTATCCTGAGAACGTGCTGATCTCAGGTCTTCAAGTAGCAAATGGTCTTTGGTGCATCAAGGTAGTGTGGCCAACTTTGTGACGATCTTTCACAAATTGGCACTTGTGATTGGTGCTGTTTTGATGCACTATGTCTGGATGGACAGTGGGTCTCTGGGTGTGGTAAATAGAATATGAGCTGGGTTCCTTGGGCAAAAGCACTGGCATGGAGATATTGAATAAATGACATGATTAAAAGATCTTCTTACATTTTTGTGCTGGATTGAAAGCCCATCCACTGGATACCTCTGTTAGATAAAAGTTTCGTAGGTAGTTCTCTAGTCCATGTTTGAAAATATTTCATGATAGACCCCTTGCTCTTTTGCAGTGTCTAATTTGGAGATAAAGGTAATGAGACTCAGCCTTGGCTAGAGAGTTTTGAGGAAAACATCATTCCTGGAGACAGCATATAGGAATGAAGTTGGCCAGAGCCAACTTAGTTGGCTCAGCCTCTAAGTTCTTGGCAATGAACTCAATAACCTCAATCCTGCCCATTTGCTGAGTGAGTCTTGGTAAAAGGCTTCTTAACCTGGATTGTGTGATCCTACATGGCCAGGCCCCTGCTTGTTCAGTCTCATTTCTCACCACTCACCATCTGCCATGCCACCTAACATTTTTAGTCCCCTAAATACACAAATACTTTCTCTCTTCACTGGACCATATTGTTCCTTCTGGTCCAAACACTTTTCCTCTTTCCCTAACTAACCCCCACTCCTTGTTGACATCTCAGTTTAGACAACACTTACCCTGGGAAGCCTTTTATATTTGTTGGGTTTTTCTTTTTAGTTGCAAGTGGTAGAAACCAAAGCTGGCTTATTAAGCAGAAAATGTTATTACATGGATCAAAAATTTTGGAGCCTCGACTTGACTGGAAATGCTACTGTTGCCAAAATTGATACTAACCTGATTCAGAAATCTGACTTTCCAACCAGTATAGCTGCTAAGGCTTGGATGCCTTGAAAACCAGATTGTTCCATGGGGGCCTTTGTGTTCCTCTTTCACAGTTCTAAGTCAAAGTCTTTCAAAGATGAGTCAGGTTAGTGTGGTCTAGGGAACACACCTGTGCCTCAGTTACAAAAGAGGCTGGGTGGCAAGTTTTCTGGATCCTATTTTAGGGAAGAGGGATGCATAAGGCTGGACATTTCCTGAGGATTCAAAGAAAGATCAAAGATGCTGGGCTAGCAGCTAACATGACAAATGTTCACCATCCATTTCCTGATTTTTGTGACTCTGTGTTAGGTGCCCCTCAGCACACTACACTTCCCCATCTTGGCATCTCCCTCCCACCTCCATACGGTAATCAGCTCTTTACTGTTTTATAACTTTCCCCAGACTGCCTATGAGAAAAAGGGCTGTGTGGTGTGAATTTCTTTTTATTCACAATTGCATTCCTAGACCCCAGCTTACTATTGCTCTGTACACAGTAAGTGCTCAATAAAGATCTGTTGAGAGAATACATTTGGCTCGATTAGTCTGGGTTTCATAAAGCTGGCACACAAGGAACCTACATCTCATACCTGCTGTATTTTTCCTATTATGACTGACTCCCATCGTTCCTTTTCTTTTCTTTCTTTCCAGCTTTATGACATATAATTGACAAATAACATTGTGTAAGTTTAAGGTGTAAAATGGGATGATTTCATGTATATATAGTGAAGTGATTACCACGGAAGATTAGTTAACACATCCATCACCTCACATAGTTACCTTAGTTTTTTTAGTGGTGAGAACATTTAAGACCTACTCAGAAAATTTCAAATATGCAATATAGTATTGCTAACTACAGTCACCATGCTGGATCCTCACTGGATCCTCAGAACTTATTCCTTTTATAACTGAAAGTTTGTAGTCTTTGACCAGCATTTCCTCTTTTCTCCCACCCCCCAACCCCTGGTAATCTCTGTTTCTATGAGTTAGACTTTTTTAGATTCCACATATACATGAGACCATGCAGTAGTCTTATTTCTCTGCCTGATTTATTTCACTTTAACTTAATGCCCTCAAGATTTATCCATGTTGTTGCAAATGGCAGATTTCCTTCTTTTTTTTTATGGCTATTATCCCATGGGCCTTTGTCCAACATCAGACACTTAAGTTGTTTCCATGTTGTCTTGGCTTTTGTGAATAATGCTGCAGTAAACATGGGGGTGCAGATATGTCTTTAAGACTATGACTTCATTTCCTTCGGGTATACTCCCAGAAGTGGGATTGCTGGATCAGCTTTCCTTTTCAACCTGTACCCAATTCTATCACTGAGGCAAGGAAAACTACCTTGGGTTCAAACCTTTTTACTGAAACGAGCCCTGGAAATATACAAGCTTCTGTTGCTCTTATATCCTCAACCATTAAATGGAACCATATTCCCAACCAGGAGTATAACTCGGGAGCAATACATTCCCACCCGCCTACCTTCCACATTGCTCTAGCTTACTGACTCCTGCTTCACTATATTAGTTCCTCTTGTATATGTCATTCCAGTGCTGATTTTTGCTTTTCACATCTGGATAGGCCTGACAGTTGAGTTTGCTTTTTTAGCTTCAGGCCTGCCATTTCCAATTCTTCCCTTTTTCCACTAGCCCAGCACAGAGGGCTTAGCGTTCCTCAGGGTCAAGCCCAAATGAGGGTGGGAAGTGGGAGAGTATAACATTCCATTTTAGCCTCACTGAATTTGAATTATGAGTGGAATAGCCCAGTGAAAATAGCAAGAAGGCAGTAATAGGGAATATTGACCTTGAGTTCATGCATGAAGTCAGAGCCAGAGCTGAGAATTTGAGATTCACTAGAAAAGGAGAGTGGATAGAGTATGAGAGAGTCCCAAAGAGCTAATGCAGAATGGGGAAAGAAGCAAAGACCAAACTTTCAGTCTTCTTGCAAGCCAGGGGCAAGAGTCTGTTCAGATGAAGAAATTAAGAGTGTGAAATATGGAGGAAATAAACAGTTGAGGAAATTTGTAGGAAGAGAAAAGAGTATGAGATAAAGGATACAACTGAAAAGATTTCTTAGAGAGAAGGGGGGAAATATCCTTGAAATGAGAAGGAAAATAAGCCAGAAGAAGTGAAGAGCCAGAGACATAACAAAGTAGGTGGGGAGAAGTCCTAAGGGAATTTCATGGCTGATGGCTTTTTTTTTTTCCTACTGCTGAGAGTTACGGGACTGAGATGTCCTTGAGGCATTGAAAAGAACTGAGAAGACTTGAAAGAGCTGCTATAAGGAATGAGAAAGAGATATTTAGGGATGCAGTAAAGTATCAGGCTCTAACAGAAGCGTAATGATGTGAATTTGTAGTGGCTGCTGTCTCTGCTTTTATTTGCAGTGATAGCAAATTATTCAAGTTTTAAATTCTTCTGAAATAAAATAATATTTTTCACGTGTTGTTATAGTTAAAAAATAGAAAAAAAATGAGATATACTTAATAAAATCCCAAATTAATTTCCAGTGACTTACATTCCAAGTTATCTTGGGAAAAGTTTAAGTGTGGTATATCTCAAAAACAATACAGCTAGAAGGAGAACTAGTGCTTAAATGGCTATAGCATACCAGACCCTGGGCTATGTGCTTTATATATGTTACCTATTTTTTTTTAAATTTAATTTAATTAAATTAATTAATTTATTTATATAGCAGGTTCTTATTAGTTATCTATTACATACATATTAGTGTATATATGTCAATCCCAATCTCCCAATTCATCCCCCACCCCTGCTTTCCCCCCTTGGTGTCCATATATTTGTTCTCTACATCTGTGTCTCTATTTCTGCCTTGCAAACCGGTCATCTGTACCAATTTTCTATATTCCACGTATATGCATTAGCATACGATATTTGTTTTTCTCGTTCTGACTTACTTCACTCTGTATGACAGTCTCTAGGTCCATCCACATCTCTACAAATGGCCCAATTTCATTCCTTTTTATGGCTGAGTAATATTCCATTATATATATGTACCACATCTTCTTTATCCATTCGTCTGTCGATGGGCATTTAGGTTGCTTCCATGACCTGGCTATTGTAAATAGTGCTGCAATGAACATTGGGATGCATGTGTCTTTTTGAATTGCGGTTTTCTCTGGGTGTATGCCCAGTAGTGGGATTGCTGTGTCATATAATAATTCTATTTTTAGTTTTTTAAGGAACCTCCATATTGTTCTCCATAGTGGCTCTATCAATTTACATTCCCACCAACAGTGAAAGAGGGTTCCCTTTTCTCCACACCCTCTCCAGCATTTATTGTTTGTAGATTTTTTGATAATGGCCATTCTGGCTGGTGTGAGGTGATATCTCATTGTAGTTTTGATTTGCAATTCTCTAATGATTAGTGATGTTGAGCAGCTTTTCATGTGCTTCTTGGCCATCTGTATGTCTTCTTTGGAGAAATGTCTGTTTAGGTCTTCCGCCCATTTTTGGATTGTGTTGTTTGTTTTTTTGATACTGAGCTGCATGAGCTGCTTGTATATTTTGGAGATTAATCCATTGTCAGTTGCTTCATTTGCAAATATTCATTTCCTTCTGCTGGGACAGCCATAATCGGGAAGTAAACCCTGTGGTTTTAGTTCCACAGGTTGCAGGATTGTAGTTCTTCTTGCTTCTGCTGTCTGCCTTCTGGTGGATGAGGCTATCTAAGGGGCCTGTGCAAACTTCCTGATGGGAGGGACTGGTGGTGGGTAGAGCTGGGTGTTTCTCTGGTGGGCAGAGCTCAGTAAAACTTTAATCTGCTTGTCTGCTGATGGTGGGACTGAGTTCCCTCCCTGTTAGTTGTTTGGCCTGAAGCGACACAGCACTGGAGGCTACAGGCTCTTTGATGGGGCTAATGGCAGATTCCAGGAGGGGTCATGCTAAGGAGAACTTCTGCTGCCAGTGTCCTTGTCCTCACACACTGTGGCTGTGAGCCACAGCCACCCCCAACCTCTGCAGGAGACCCTCCAACACTAGCAGGTAGGTCTGATTCAGTCTCCTATGGGGTCACTGCTCCTTCCCCCTGGGTCCTGATGTGCACACTACTTTGTGTGTGCCCTCCAAGAGTGGAGTCTCTGTTTCCCCCAGTCCTGTCAAACTCCTGCAATCAAATCCCACTAGCCTTCAAAGTCTGATTCTCTAGGAATTCCTCCTCCCATTGCCAGACCCCCAGGTTGGGAAGCCTGAGATGCATCTCAGAACCTTCACTCCAGTGGGTGGACTTCTGTGGTATAATTGTTCTCCAGTTTGTGAGTCACCCACCCAGCGGTTATGGGATTTGATTTTATTGTGATTGTGCCCCTCCTACCATCTCATTGCGGCTTCTCCCTTGTCTTTGGATGTGGAGTATCTTTTTTGGTGAGTTCCAGTGTCTTCCTGTTGATGATTGTTCAGCAGTTAGTTGTGATTCCGGTGCTCTCACAAGAGGGAGTGAGCACACGTCCTTCTACTCTGCCATCTTGAACCAATCTCTATATGTGTCATCTTATTGAACACTTACAGCATCTCTGAGAGGAAGCGACTAATATCTCCTTTATAGAGATGCAGAAAATGAGATTTACAACGGTAATTTATTCAAGGTCACTCATCCAGCAAGTAGAAGAGAGAGAATTTGAACCTTAAGTCTTGAAATGCCAAAACCTGAACTCTTTTCGCTTCTTTATATTATTCTTCAATAAGATCAGAAAGTCATCTCATAATTTTGGTCTTTTATTATATGCACATTGCCATCTAGGTAACTCCTGATTTTGTTAAAGATATAAAAGTTTGAAGCTATGGTTTAATCTGCTACTCTTCAGAGATGAGGCCTAAAAGAGAATTGAGAGAAAAGATGGATGGAGGAGAATTTTGGAATAATTTCCAGAGATGCCATTGGGAAAGTGTTACTTTCCTCTGGAATATGCCAGAAGTTTTCAGTCCTTGAAGTGAATTCTCAGTGAGAAATGAGAAAGATAAGACTAGAAAAAGAGAGCTTAACTGGAAATCTTTTGTATATTTTATGTCTTTGGGTCCTATTTGGCTCTTCATCTAGATTATGTTCTCACATTAATTTCTCCCCAGGAAAACAAAAGTAAAAAGTGAAGTAGAGATGAACTTTTCATAGAAGTAATGTCAAATCAGTAGCACTACTAAAGTTAAAAGCAAATGTGATCAGAAAATCCAAAGAAATGTTCAAACAATGATAAGAACTAGTGAGTTTAGCAAAATTTTTGGATAAAAGATTAGTATACAAACATCAATTACCTTTTTATATTAGAGCAATAAACACATTAAAATAAAGGTAAAAATTACCATCTACATTAGCTTTAAAATGTATCAAATACATAAGAATACATTTACAAAAAGAGGTATGAAACTTCTATAGTGAAAACTTGAAAATTTCCACATAGCCGAGTAAAAATAAAGATGTCTCAAATGAATGGAGAGAAATACCATGTTTATAGACAACAATGTTGTTAAGGTGTCAACAGTCCTCAAGTTGATCTTTAGATTCAATAAAATCCCAATTAAAATCCAGCAGTTTCTTTTTGTGTGTGTGGTAGGAATTGGCAAGTGGAATCTAAAATTTATGTGAAAATGCAAAGAACATAGGACAGCCAAGAACAAAGCTAGAACACTTATACTATCAGATGTCATCCATATACTGATGTATATGGTAATATAACACCATAAAACAATATATTGCCCATAAAACTTATATATCACCCATAAACTGATGATATAGCATTTTAGGGTTCCAATTTTATGGGGAGAAGATTGCCTATTAAATTTTCCATCTTGGACAGGCCTAGGGTTTTTTCAAATTTTCATGCACCATATAAACCATGAATATTGAACCTTATAGTTATTCTACTGGACAGAGTACGTGAGTGTGAAAGTAAACTTCAGTGCTCTGCTAATTTTTCAGATCTGCTTCCTGACAGTCCTTGGACTTTATTATCTGATTATTGATATTGCTTGTATGAAAAATTTTCAAACCAGGAGTTTTAGTTATTTTTAAACAAGAGAATTGATTCAGGTACCCCTGTAATTTTACTATCAGAAATAAAAGTCCCCTGGCCATGACAGGTTGAGACATCTTTCAGAAACCCAAGAAAAGACACTGAATAGACAATTGATTTTATGAGTCTGGAGTCAAGGGAGGGGTATAGACTAGAGATACAAATTTGGATGTTGTTGGTGTAAAGATAGCATTTTAAGTCATGAGTCTGGATGTAATTCCCAGAACAGTGAGTATGGATGTAGGAAAGGTCTAAGAACTTCGGGACGTTTAAGGGTTTAGAAGTTGGGGAGATGAGGAAGAAATAAAGACTAAGAAAGACACACAAGTGAGGTGGGAGGGTGTGGTCTCTAAGTGAAGTGGTTTAAGTAAAGAACGAATTTCAGGAAGGACAGAATGATTAACTGTGCCAAATGCTGCTGAAAGGTCAGTTAAGATGAGAAACTAAGATGAGTAATATTCACTGGGTTCATTGGCTTCAAAAATCTGGAAGCCAATGATTTTGACTAGAGTAGTTCTGGTAGGGTGCAAGGGGCAAAGCCTGATTTGAATGGGTTGAAGTAGAATAGGAGGAGAGGAAATTGGTGCCAGAAAGTATCAATAAGTATTGATATGAATCAATAAGGGACAGAGAAGTGGGGACGTAGCTTTGGGGCATGTGGAGTTAAGATGTCTTTTTGAAGCTGAGATAAATTACAGCATTTTTGTACATTTGCAAGAATGACCCAGTAAAGAGAAAAAGTTGATGCAGCAAAGAGAGAAGAATTTGTGGAGTGATGTCCTTGGGTAGGCAAGGTGGATGGGATTTAATGCACAAGTTGCCTTAGGGAAGAACATGGGCAGAGCATGCTCAGGAGAGAAGGGAAGCCCTCTGGGTGCAGATGTGAGTGGGTGAATAGATGTAGTATTGTGAGCTTGTGGGAAATACATCTTCTGAACTTTTAAAAAAATTGAAGTAGGGAGCATGTTCATCAACTGAGTATGAGAAGATAGAGCTTGGAGGAAAAAGGAAGAGCCATGTAATAGTAGTCTAGAAGAATGAATGAATGTGGGGTAACCCAGGCAGCACTAAGGCCACTTGACAGGAGAGGCTATGAATTTAAGTGAAACCCACTACTATGGTAGTGTTTTCCTTCAGCTCTGTTCAGCTGTGTGGGTGCAGTAAGGAGCAGGTAGAAAATTGTATCTAAGCAGGGCTGGGGTTGTGCCAGGTGTGATGATGGAGTCAGAGAATTAAAAGAAGCAAGAGAATTAGAACTGTATGGAAAGGAGTGATGGCTGTGATTCCTATGGATTTTAAGCCAGGTAGGGAAAACCTGAAGACACTGAAATACAGTGAAAAAAGGTAAGGATCAATGGATTGTCAGAGTTGGTGGGTTGAAGAATTGTTAGAATTGAAGCACTAGAGTGAATGTACTGGAGACATAGGTGTTGGTATAAAAGAGAGGGTGCTGGGTGGACCTTAAAGATGGCAGAGGAATAAGATGTGGAGATCACCTTCCTCCCCACAAATACATCAAAAATACATCTACATGTGGAACAACTCCTACAGAACACCTCCTGAACGCTGGCAGAAGACCTCAGACTTCCCAAAAGGCAAGAAAATCCCCACGTACCTGGGTAAGGCAAAAGAGAAAAGAAAAAACAGAGACAAAAGAACAGGGGTGGGACCTACACCTCTGGGAGGGAGCTGTGAAGGAGGAAATGTTTCCACACAGTAGGAAGACCCTTCACTGGCGGAGATGGGGGGTGGGCGGGCGGGGGGGAAACTTCAGAGCCGTGGAGGAGAGCGCAGCAACAGGGGTGCAGAGGGCAAAGTGGAGAGATTCCCAAACAGAGGATTGGTGCCAACCAGCACTCACCAGTTTGAGACGCTTGTCTGCTCACCCGCTGGGGCAGGTGTGGGATGGGAGCTGAGGATCAGGCTTCAGAGATCAGACCCCAGGAAAAGGACTGGGGTTGGCTGTGTGAACACAGCCTGAAGGGGGCTAGTGTGCCACAACTAGCCTGGATGGAGTCAGGGAAAAAGTCTGGACCTGCTGAAGAGGCAAGAGACCATTGTTTTGGGGTGCACGAGGAGAGGGGATTCCTTCCCAGTGTGCCCACAGAAGGCAGAGCACCACCTAAGCAAGCTCCAGAGACAGGCGTGAGCTGTGGCTATCAGTTTGGACCCCAGAGACGGGCATGAAACAATAATATGCTGCTGCTGCTGCCACCAAGATCCCTGTGTGCAAGCACTACCCACACCTCGCTGGGAGCCTGTGCAGCCCACCACTGCCAGGGTCCCGAGATCCAGGGACAACTTCCCCAAGAGAACACATGGTGCGCCTCAGGCTGTTGCAATGTCATGCTGGCCTCTGCTGCTGCAGGTTCACCCGCGTTATGACTACCGCGTTATGACTACTGCGTTATGACTACCGTACCCCTCCCTCTCCCTGACCTGAGAGAGCAGAGAGCCCTAATCAGCCGCTGCTTTAACCCCCTCCTGTCTGGGTGGTGAACAGATGCCTGAGGGTGACCTACACACAGAGGTGGGGCCGAAACCAAACCTGAACCCCAGGAGCTGTGTGAACAAATAAGAGAAAGGGAAATCTCTCCGTGCAGCCTCAGGAGCAGCGTATTAAATACCCACAATCAACTTGATGAACCCTGCATCTGTGGAATAGCTGATTAGACAACAAAATTCCCAAATTTGAGGCGGTGGACTTTGGGAGCAACTGTAGACTTAGGGTTTGCTGTCTGTGACAGATTTGTTTCTGATTTTTATGTTTATCTTAGTTTACTTTTAGTGCTTGTGTATTTGTTTATTGGTTTGTTTGCTCTCTTCTTTTTGCTTTTAAATTTTTTTCATTAAATTTTATTATTTTTAAATTTTTATTTATTTATTTATTTATTTTCTTCTTTTATTTTCTTCCTTTTCTCCTGAGCCATGTGGCTGACAGGGTCTTGGTGCTCTGGCCGGGTGTCAGGCCTGAGCCTCCGAGCTGGGAGAGCTGAGTCCAGGACATTGGACCACCAGAGACCTCCCGGCCCCATGTAATATCAATCAACAAGGGCTCTCCCAGAGATCTCCACTTCAACACTAAGACCCAGCTCCACCCAACAGCCAGCAAGATCCAGTGTGGAATGCCCCATGCCAAACAACTAGTAAGACAGGAACACAACCACACCCATTAGCAGAGAGGCTGCTAAAATCATAATAAGTTCACAGACACCCCAAAACACACCACCGGACGTGGTCCTGCCCACCAGAAAGACAAGATCCAGCCTCATCCACCAGAACACAGGCACCAGTCCGCTCCACCAGGAAGCCTACACAAACCACTGAACCAACCTGACCCACTGGGGGCAGACACCAAAAACGACAGGAACTACGAACCTGCAGCCTGCAAAAAGGAGACCCCAAACACAGTAAGTTAAGCCAAATGAGAAGACAGAGAAATACGCAGCAGATGAAGGAGCAAGGTAAAAACCCACCAAACAAATGAAGAGGAAATAGGCAGTCTACCTGAAAAAGAATTCAGAGTAATGATAGTTAAGATGATCCGAAATCTTGGAAATAGAATGGAGAAAATACAAGAAATATTTAACAAGGACCTAGAAGAACTAAAGAGCAAACAAACAATGATGAACAACACAATAAATGAAATTAAAAATTCTCTAGAAGGAATCAATAGCAGAATAACTGAGGCAGAAGAATGGATAGGTGACCTGGAAGATAAAATAGTGGAAATAACTGTCCCAGAGCAGAATAAAGAAAAAAGAGTGAAAAGAATTGAGGAAAGTCTCAGAGACCCCTAGGACAACATTAAACACACCAACATTTGAATTATAGCATTCCCAGAAAGAGAAGAGAAAAAGAAAGTGTCTGAGAATATATTTGAAGAGATTAGAGTTGAAAACTTCCCTAACATGGGAAAGGAAATAGTCAATCAAGTTCAGGAAGTGGAGAGAGTCCCATACAGGATAAATCCAAGGAGAAACATGCCAAGACACATATTAATCAAACTATCAAAAGTTAAATACAAAGAAAAAATATTAAAAGCAAGAAGGGAAAATCAACAAATAACATACAAGGGAATTCCCATAAGATTAACAGCTGACCTTTCAGCAGAAATTCTGCAAGCCAGAGAGAGTGGCAGGACATATTTAAAGCGATGAAAGGGGAAAGAATACAACAAAGATTACTCTATCCAGCAAGGATCTGATTCAGATTTGACAGAGAAATTAAAACCTTTACAGACAAGCAAAAGCTAAGAGAATTCAGAATAACCAAACCAGCTTTACAACAAATGCTAAAGGAACTTCTCTAGGCAGGAAACACAAGAGAAGGAAAAGACCTACAATAACAAACCCAAAACAACTGAGAAAATGGTAGTAGGAACATACATATCGATAATTACCTTGCATGTGAATGGATTAAATGCTCCAACCAAAAGACATAGACTGGTTGAAAGGATACAAAAACAAGACCCATAATATGCTGTCCACAAGAGACCCACTTCAGACCTAGGGACACATACAGACTGAAAGTGAGAGGATGGGGCTTCCCTGGTGGCGCAGTGGTTGAGAATCTGCCTGCCAATGCAGGGGACACGGGTTCGAGCCCTGGTCTGGGAAGATCCCACATGCCACGGAGGAACTGGGCCCATGAGCCACAATTACTGAGCCTGCGCGTCTGGAGCCTGTGCTCCGCAACAAGAGAGGCCGCGATGGTGAGAGGCCCGCGCACCGTGATGAAGAGTGGTCCCCACTTGCCGCAACTAGAGAAAGCCCTCGCACAGAAACGAACACTCAACACAGTCATAAATAAATAAATAAATAAATAAAAAGAACGTGAATTTCTAAAAAAAAAGAAAGAGGATGGAGAAAGATATTCCATGCAAATGGAAATCAAAAGAAAGCTGGTGTAGCAATTCTCATATCAGACAAAATAGACTGTAAAACAAAGACTATTACAAGAGACAAAGAAGGACACTACATAATGATCAAGGGATCAATCCAAGAAGAAGATATAACAATTGTAAATATTTATGCACCCAACATAGGAGCACCTCAATATATAAGGCAAATACTAACAGCCATAAAAGGGGAAATTGACAGTAACACAATCATAGTAGGGGACTTTAACACCCCACTTTCACCAATGGACAGATCATCCAAAATTAAAATAAATAAGGAAACACAAGCTTTAAATGACACATTAGACAAGATGGACTTCATTGATATTTATAGGACATTCCATCCAAAAACAGCAGATTACACTTTCTTCTCAAGTGCTCATGGAACATTCTCCAGAATAGACCTCGTCTTGGGTCACAAATCAAGTCTCGGTAAATTTAAGAAAATTGAAATCGTATCAAGTATCTTTTCCAACCACAACGCTATGAGACTAGATATCAGTTACAAGAAAAACTGTAAAAAATACAAACACATGGACGGTAAACAATATGCTACTAAACAACCAAGAGATCACTGAATAAATCAGAAAATACCTAGAAAGAAATGACAATGAAAACACGATGACCCAAAACCTATGGGATGCTGCAAAAACAGTTCTAAGAGGGAAGTTTATAGCAATACAATCCTATTCAAGAAACAAGAAAAATCTGAAATAAACAACCTAGCCTTACACCTAAAGTAATTAGACAATGAAGAAGAAAAAAACCCCATGTTAGCAGAAGGAAAGAAATCATAAAGATCAGATCAGAACTAAATGAAAAAGAAATGAAGGTAACAATAGCAAAGATCAATAAAACTAAAAGCTGGTTCTTTGAGAAGATAAATATAGTTGATAAGCCATTAGCCAGAGTCATCAAGAAAAAAAGGGAGAAGACTCAAAATCAACAGAATTAGAAATGAAAAAGAAGTAACAACTTATACTGCAGAAATACAAAGGATCATGAGAGATTACTACAAGCAACTATATGCCAATAAACTGGACAACTGGAAGAAATGGGCAAATTCTTGGAAAAGCACAACCTTCCAAGACTGAACCTGGAAGAAATAGAAAATATGAACAGACCAATCACAAGTAATGAAATTGAAACTGTGATTAAAAATCTTCCAAGAAAGAAAGGCCCAGGACCAGATGGCTTCACAGGCGAATTCTATGAAACATTTACAGAAGAGCTAACACCTATCCTTCTCAAACTTTTCCAAAATATTGCAGAGGGAAGAACACTCCCAAACTCATTCTACGAGGCCACCATCACCCTGATACCAAAGCCAAAGATGTCACAAAGAAAGAAAACTACAGGCCAATACCATTGATGAACATAGATGCAAAAATCCTCACCAAAATACTAGCAAACAGAATCCAACGGCACATTAAAAGGATCATACACCATGATCAAGTGGGGCTTATTCCAGGAATGCAAGGATTCTTCAATATACACAAATCAATCAATGTGATAAACCATATTAACAAATTGAAGGATAAAAACCATAAGGTAATCTCAGTAGATGCAGAAAAAGCCTTCAACACCCATTTATGATAAAAACTCTCCAGAAAGTAGGCTTAGAGGGTACCTACCTCAACATAATAAAGGCCATATATGACAAACCCACAGCGAACATCATTCTCAAAGGTGAAATCATTCTCAAAGGTGAAATTTCCTCTCAGATAAGGAACAAGACAAGGTTGCCCACTCTCACCACTATTATTCAACTAGTTTTGGAAGTTTTAGCCTCAGCAATCAGAGAAGAAAAAGAAATAAAGGAATACAAAGCAGAAAAGAAGAATTAAAACTGTCACTGTTTGCAGATGGCATGATACTATATAGAGAGAATCCTAAAGATGCTACCAGAAAACTACTAGAGCTGATCAATGAATGTGGTAAAGTAGCAGGATACAAAATTAATGCATAGAAATCTCTTGCATTCCTATACACTAACAACGAAAAATCAGAAAGAGAAATTAAGGAAACACTCCCATTTACCATTGCAATGAAAAGAATAAAATACCTAGGAATAAACCTATTTCAGGAGACAAAAGACCTGTATGCAGAAAACTGTAAGACACTGATGAAAGAAATTAAAAACAATACAAATAGATGGAGAGATATACCATGTTCTTGAGTTGGAAGAATCAACACTGTGAAAATGACCTACTACCCAAAGCAATCTACAGATTCAATGCAATCCGTTTCAAACTACCAATGGCATTTTTCACAGAACTAGAACAAAAAATTTCACAATTTGTATGGAAACACAAAAGACCCCAAATAGCCAAAGCAATCTTGAGAAAGAAAAACGGAACTGGAGGAGTCAGGCTCCTGGACTTCAGACTATACTACAAAGCTACAGTAATCAAGAGAAGATGGTAATTGCACAGAAACAGAAATATAGATCAATGGAACAGGATAGAAAGCCCAGCGATAAACCCACACACATATGGTCACCTTATGTTTGATAAAGGAGACAAGAATATACAATGGAGAAAAGGAAGCCTCTTCAATAAGTGGTGCTGGGAAAACTGGACAGCTACATGTAAAAGAATGAAATTAGAACACTCTCTAACACCATACACAAAAATAAACTCAAAATGGATTAAAGACCTAAACGTAAGGTCAGACACCATCAAACTCTTAGAGGAAAACATAGGCAGAACACTCTATGACATAAATCACAACAAGATTCTTTTTGACCCACCTCCTAGAGAAATGGAAATAAAAACAAAAATAAATAAATGGGACCTAATGAAACTTAAAAGCTTGTGCACAGCAAAGGAAACCATAAACAAGATGAAAAGACAATCCTCAGAATGGGAGAAAATATTTGCAAACGAAGCAACTGACAGAGGATTAATCCCCAAAATATACAAGCAGCTCATGCAGCGCAATATCAGAAAAACAAACAACCCAATCCAAAAATGCTCAGAAGACCTAAATAGAAATTTCTCCAAAGAAGACATACAGATTGCCAGCAAACACATGAAAGCATGCTCAACATCACTAATCATTAGAGAAATGCAAATCAAAACCACAGTATACAAATATCCGATCATTATGTTCTATAATGAAATGAATATAATGTTATATGTCAAAAAAAAAAAACCCCACAATGAGATATCACCTCACACTGGTCAGAATGGCCATCATCCAAAAATCTACAAACAATAAATGCTGGAGAGAGTGTGGAGAAAAGGGAACCCTCTTGCACTGTTGGTGGGAATGTAAATTGCTACAGCCACTATGGAGAACAGTATGGAGGTTCCTTAAAAAAGTAAAAATAGAACTACCATACGACCCAGCAATTCCACTACTGGGCATATACCCTGAGAAAACCATAGTTCAAAAAGAGACATGTACCACAATGTTCATTGCAGCACTACTTACAATAGCCAGGTCATGGAAGCAACCTAAGTGTCCATTGACAGATGAATGGATATAGAAGATGTGGCACATGTATACAATGGAATATTACTCAGCCATAAAAAGAAACAAAATTGAGTTTTTTGTTGTGAGGTGGATGGACCTAGAGACTGTCATACAGAGTGAAGTTAGTGAGAAAGAGAAAAACAAATACCGTATGCTAACACATATATATGGAATCTAAAAGAAAAAAAGGTTCTGGAGAACCTTGGGGCAGGACAGGAATAAAGACACAGATGCAGAGAATGGACTTGAGGACACGGGGAGGGGGAAGGGTAAGCTGGGACGAAGTGAGAGAGTGGCATGGACTTATATACACTGCCAAATGTAAAGTAGATAGCTAGTGGGAAGCAGCCGCATAGCTCAGGGAGATCAGCTCGGTGCTTTGTGACCACCTAGACGGGTGAGGTAGGGGGGGTGGGATGGAGATGCAAGAGGGAGGGGATATGGGGATATATGTGTACACAGAGCTGATTCACTTTTTTATACAGCAAAAACTAACACAGATTTTAAAGCAATTATACTCCAATAAAGATGTTTAAAAAAAAAAGAGATGGTGCTTAGAATGGAATTTATGTGGAGTGGTTGCAGGATTTTGCAATGAGAAGTCATAACCATGAAAACGTATGTCAAAGGTAGGGTGAGGACAAGATCATTGGAAGAAAAAACTTCCAGAGATTGAGAGACTAGGTATTGGAATGATAATCTACATTAAGAGTTGGCAAACCACAGCCCAGTCTGGCCCATTCTGGCCCAGTGCCTGGTTTTGTATGGCCCCCGGCGCTGCTGGAACTGGCTAGCATTGTGAGCCACAGCTGGTACATTCCTTCACTCTGCACACCTCCACTCCAGTGCCTGCCACCCAACTGGTGACCACACCTCATCACTGCTTAAGACTCATGCTATTTATCACCTACCTACTGGACACTTCACTGTTGGCAACTGCCAGGCATCAGGGTGTGGAATCTCAGCCCAGGAGGCAGAGATTCAGTGAGTTCCCTCACCTCTGACTAGCTGCCCAAGTTGAAATGGCTGGGCTCTCCAGGAAGAAGAGTATTCTAGGATCTGGGTCACTGGGGCAGAGGGTGAAATTGAATCTGATGGCATCTCAGGTAGATGGGGTGGGTGAGACAGGCAGGAGTTTTCTGCTTTGTTATGTAAGTAAGTTGTTTTGTCTCTTGAACCACAAAGCCTACAATATTTACTACTGGCTAGGCTCTGATCTACAGATTTCACCAAGAATTGAGATAAAAATAGTGCCGGAGGGTTGACAGTGAGATAGGAGTAAAACTCTTCAAAAAATTAGGGAAAATGGACTAATTGCACCAAGGAGGGTAGTAGATGGAAGAGTCTAATGACATGAGATTAAAACTGGGTCCTGGGTCCCACACTTTTTAATATTTTTAGAAAACCTGGAGGGAGAATGGCCAAGGAATGTCAAAGGTTATTACCAGGAATAAAAACAGAGTTTCAAATGAGCCTTAAAAAGTCACTGTCTCGCCATTATCATTATGAAATATAAATGGTTATTGTGTTGAAGTAGAATTCAATAGACACTTGAAAACTATAAAATAATTAAGTATATAATCAAGAGTGAACCATAAATGTAGAATTTTTAGCAAGTTTTTATGCAGTTCTGAAACCAAACTGTCCTATGAAACTATTCTAAGTGTCCTTGGATTCAACTCTAGTGTCTTGCTCAGAAGTAAACTTGCCATGCAAATTATTCATTGCCTGAAGAAACGGGGTCCTCAGGAAGCTAAAATTAGAACTACCATCCAAGGAATTGTTATTAAATATTTCAAACAACTGATGCTCTCCTCCATCTCAGTCACGACAAGGTACTTAGAGGGACAATGGAATAATTTTTAATGGATGGATACTCTTCTAGGCTATTTTTTTGGAAAATTATTTCCAAAGGCTGAATCACGCTAATGGGAGGCAGCATGAAATGGTGAAAAGCCCTGAATTTAAGTAGGAACCCCCAGTCCACCATTTCCCAGTGGTACGATATTGGGAGGATGACTAGCCCTCTTTGAATCAAAGTTTCCAAAACTGTAAAATGGGGATAATATTATTAAAGCACATTGGATTTTTGTGAAGAAGAAATGAAAAGTCTGTGAAAGTTCTTAACACTGTGTCTGGCATATGCTGTGTAAACTCTATGAAGTAAGCCTGAATCTGAACCAACAAGACGTTTCACTGATCCTTAGACAACATTCTTTCAGGCTCATGACTTTTACAGATGAGTTTAAAGATTCATGGAAAAAAAAAAAAGCATTTTGTTAAAATATTTCAAATCGCTATTCTGTGTTGTTTAAGCAATAGGGTAACATAATTAATGGGTGTCTTTAGGGGGAATACAAAATGTTATGTATAGAAACTTAATTCTTCATACTCATTTATTCTATTATATAATAGGCCAATGAGCCAAAATTCCAAAAAAGAATGCCAGTAGCTGAGGCATACTGGAGAGTCCATGTTCTACTTAACAGATTTCAAATGCTTTTTAACAATATGTTCTTTCCTCCCCCAAATCGTAAGACTTAGCTTGTGGGCCATCATTTTGTGACTCTGTGTGTAGACCCTTGGTTTTGCTGAGAGAAACATCCAGATCTTTATGAATCTCCTCTTAATTCTGTTGAGAGTCACAAACTTCCTATGCAGCTCTGTCACTGATGCTGACTGCACGCATTTTTAACTTTCACGAAAACTTGATCTTTCACTGTATGGCCATTTGTCCTAGAGAAACAAAGCTTTTGTCACCTCTTGGGAATTCTGCACACCTCCATGATGAGCAGAGAACAGCAAAGGCCCGTTGAGATATGACTCCTGGGTTGAGGCTGACTTCCTAGCTAAGTGGTTTGTTCTCGTAAGTTATGCCCCAAATTGTTTGAGACTCAAATTTCTGCTTCAGCAAAATAGAGTGACTACAGTATGGCTGAAAGTTTGGGATTGCTGACTATAGTCATGGGATCTGGTTCAGATCCTGGTTCCTTGCCTTACTGGCTGTGTGACTTTGGATGAATTGCTTAATGTCTCTAAGCCTTGTTTCTTCTGGGAGTTTCAGCTTGGTCAGACCAGTAATCGGTAGTAATGGTCAAAAGGGGTGAGAGGTCAGGGTGCATTGTGGCCTTTGAACTCAATTTATCTAGGGGAAAATGAGTTCAAAGCAGAAAAATGATATTGTCAGTGCAAAAAGCAAGAATGGAGTTAAAAATCTGAGCTACAACCACAGAGATCAAGAGCCAGATAGAAGCAGGAATGGAGTAGGCAGCAAAGAGCGAAGGTGGGGCAAAGCAAAGCAAAGCAAGGGGTGCCAGGCATTTCCCAGGAAGCTGGGGCTATTCTCTAAAGCTTGGTTTTATAGGCTGCTAAGTGCTTTCTGATTTGAATCCCAGTTGCTACAGTTTAAAGCAAAAATTGCAAATTGAAGGCCCAACTTTCAAATTCAGCCCACCAAGCCAGAGGTAATGAGAAGAAAAGTAATGGCTAACGTATATTGAACACTTACTACACGAGGCATGTTCTAAATATTTTATGCATATTAGCTCATTGACACCACTCAGCAATCCTTTGAGTTGGATACCACTAGTATCCTCAGTTTACAAATGGGGGAACTGGGGTAACAGCCAGTTAAGTTTTAGTGTTGGTCTTTAAACCTTCGTAGACTGGTTCCAGAATCTATGCACTTAACCACCATCCTACACTAGGGGCCATATCCTAATGTCGGGGGAAAACAATCAGAGGATGGGGTGGCAGAATGAGACCCATACTCTGGGCTGGTGGAATGGTGTTCCTACGGACCACTGTCATGGTGCCTGATGGAGCAGGTGCTACCCCCCAGAGCCCTGCAGTCCCCACCCACCTCTGCTGCATTGTTCATTTACGTCACCCGTGTTTCTTCAGTAGGTCTTTGTGACCTCAGGTTTAAAGGTCTCAGGGGGACTGGAAGCATCAATGGTAGTAGAGTGGCACCAGAATTACCCAGAGGGCCGTGAAGAAAGCAGTTGAATTTAAAATTAAAATAGTGGTACTTAAGCAATTGAAACGAAACTACCCAGCTATGAACATCTACTTATATGATTTTAGAGCTTTGATTTTTATAAATAATTGCTAGCATCTATTGAAGTCTTTCCAGTGACAGGGAGAATGCTATGCTCCACTAAACAGGTTCACTTTATACCAGTGCACATAATGACGGATCTGTTGACCAGTTCCCTGGCATCTAGGAAGAGTCCTGAGACTGGCTCACATGTCATGACTAGGCCTAGCTCCTAAGAAAAGCTTCCAGATATAATTATGCTCTTTCTTCCCCTTCCATGGAATCTTGGATACCAGGTGTTAAAGATGATAGCATTACAAGATAGGAAGAGTTTGATAGGAAGAGTCATTACCTGGAGAGCAGCCATTTGGCAAGGACCATCTGTGCTGGAGAAATAACTTTTTATTTTGTTGAGCACTTTATGTATAAAAACACACTGAATCCTCACAGCCATCTTATAAGTTCTCTGTTATCCCATTTTGCAGATGAGGAAACTGAGGCATGGAGCAGTAACTTGCCCAAGGTTGCAAGGCTAGTCAACAGCAGAGTCAGAATTTGAACACAGGCTGACTGGCTCCAAAATCTTACTATTGCCCATACTGCCTCTCAAAAAACATCTACTGAGCATGTGTGAAGGTCCAAGCAGGAAGTCATGCTCTGGGCATGCAAAGTCCATAAACACATCATCTTTGTACTTAACGATCTCATGGTAAAAAAAGTGGAAACAGCCTTGTGAATGACTTCAGTAATTTGACATACTTATTGAGCGCATACTCTGCATCTGCGTGCACACACTGTTGTAGGGGAAGAAGGTCATGCACTGTGAAAGCTGGTAGGGGTAAGTCAGGATGGAGAGACAGAGAAGGGAGGGAACCACTTCACGCAGGGCATACTTCTCTTGGGAGACAACAGTCCACTTGGCTTCTGAGGACTGCTTAAGGTTTTGCCAGCATTAGAACAGTTCTAGGGGCCTTTAGGCATGTCCTATTTCTTCTCAAGTACACACACTGGAACCTCTTTCCCCTCTCACTTATGTGAACATTTTCTTCATCCAGTGAAATGATCATCTTTGCTTAGTTATTTTAGGAATAGGAACAGAGAACAATTAAAAAATTATCAATTACTGTAAATAAACTTGACAGTCAATATCCCTCATGATACCATAAACCCATGCAGCTATTGACTCACTAACAGGTGAATAATTCTCTAGGATCAATGGTGACAATAATGCTTTGCTAAATTTAGGACCATCAAAATAAATATACAAGTACATAGGGTCAAAACCATTCCTCACATCCACAAGGGAAATTTTCATCAAGTTAATGTGCCATGATAAAGCAAAAACAAGTAGAAAAAAATCCACTTCTCCTTGAAATGTACTTTTTTTCCTGTAGAGGATTCTCAAATTATTTTCTTTGTTCCTAAACTTTATGATATTCTGTGCAGCAATGATATTAGCTGAGAAAAATGATGACGAATCAGCATCAATACAGAGGCACTCCGTTTTAGATATTTGTGAAAGAGTTCAATAATCTTTTGCATCCCAAGACTTCAGCTTGGTGATTGCAACAGTTGTTTGTATTCCTTTGTTTTGCTGTTTTCCTGTTATAGGTCATTGTGGCATGTTGGATATTCCCTACCTGAAATACATAGTGTTTTGAAATTTGTTTTGACAGTGGGGTTTACAGTAAGCTGAAATTTATATGGGTTTATATATTCAAATACTTATTACCATACATATTTATGTGCATAGATGCACGGAGTTATGCTCTGTGATTGAGTGAGTCCAGAGAGACCTGAGTTCTAATCCTGTCTCTCCCTGGCTTTGACCTTGGGAAAACTCCTTTACTTCTCTGTACCTCCTTTTCCTGATTTATTAAGTGGAGTTAATAAGAGAAGTTTTCTCATAAGATGGAAGAGTATAAATGAATGAGAGGGTAGGTTTATGGAAAGAATATAGATAAGGATGAGCATAATAAAGAAAAAGGAAAGGCACCGGGACTTGAGTTGAGAGAACCCAGAAGACTCATGACTTTTCCTTCCTCATAATCTTGAGTAATTTTCTGTCACTTACAAAATAAATACTGCAGTCTAAATTCCTTAGCTGGACTTCAGTATTCTCACTCCTGTGTACTTTTCAAACTTTATCTTCCTCTAGTAGTCCAGGCTTAGATTGAAATATCTGGGTTTTAGCCCAGAATTTGCTATTTATTAGCTGTGTGGTTTGAACAGGTTGCTGAACCTCTCTGAACCTTGGTTTTCTCAGCTGAATAATGTAGATGATGATTATCTTACAGGTAATGAAGAGGGTTGAATAAAACATTTAGCATAGAATCCCACACATCATATGTACCCAGTAAAATATTCTCCCTCTTCTTTCCTTGTATGAAAAGTCCCTATAAACTGTAAGGCATTTGGAAGAGCTATGTACGGTCATCATTCTGACAGAGCAGCTGGCTAGAAGAACACTGCATTTATGCTGCTTCATAGACACTGTATAAATACATAAATGCCTATGTAGAATGCAGATAGATTTCACTTCCTAGTGTCATCGAGTTTCTTAAAGTCAGCAGCCATGAGTGAAAGACTATTCCAGTAGGATACACAGGAGAACAATGTTATTTCAAAACTTAATTATGACAAAAGTATGGAACTGAGAAGATTAAAAATTCCATGCAGCAGAACATTGCAAATTGGTCAGAAAGTATAGTGGGAAAAGAGTGAAAAAAAAAATTCTGCATAGCACAGAGTTTCCATGGGCTTTTCCATTTGGGAGAGAGCAGTGACTTCTCCCCGGAGAGCCCTCCCTACAGATAGCACTTTGGTCTTGGCCTGCATAAGCCTCCAGCTCTGCCAACCTTTCCCTCTCATGAACTCCTTAGATTAAATCAATTGTCACTTCTTCCTAGACCCAGTAAATACAGTTCTCCACCATCTTTTAGAAAAGCAACTTTGTCCACCATTCAAAGCAACTGCTGCCTAACCCCATTATATGTATGGGTGTTGGTCAGATTTCATTTAGTAGCTACAGACATCAGTATTTCAAGTCCTTTTAACATCCCTTTGGTTCCGTTCAAATGACCTATGAAAAGTACTGACCGATCCTTAATCGGTCAGTCAATTCACTTTTTCATTCCAACACCAAAAAGCGTTCCATTTTGGTATTTATAAAAATAACTGTGATAAATCATGTTGAGTCCCAGTTCCATTTTGGTTCCTATTAGACCCCATGCCAAATCTTGTCAGACCGGCATTCAATCTGCTTTCACATAATAGAAACCTTGTGCATCTGAGGAAGGAAAGTGGTCTCTATTTTTCTGATGGTAAAAAAAATGAACTGCTCCTTCTCACACGTGTCAGGGGAAGCGGGTCCTCTTACAAATCCTCCAAATCCCCTGTAAGAAGGTGGTTTATATTCCTGCTGATAAGTGACGAAACAAAAGAAATACAATAATTGTGGCCTTAAGAAGTTATGAGACAACTACTTTTGAATACTTATATTTTTAGGCAGTTTAGAATCACGTTCTTTTAAAAAATAATAATAGGCTAAAGAGACATACTACTTATTAAGTCCATACCAGGTACAAGTAATGTGTTCAGCACTTATAAGATTTATCTTATTTAATCTTCCCAACTTTATGAGGTGATATGATAGATATTAAGTAACTTCTCCAAAGCCATGTACTTGTCAAGTGGTAGAGCTGATTTTGAATCCAGGTCTAGTAGATTTCAAAGCCCAAATTATTTTAACTCTTCTTTGCCAGCTCCCTCTAACTAGAGAAACTTATAAGTAGAATCAGCTTTGCATTGGAAAATTTCATATCAATCGTTTTTTTGCCTGGCTGTCTTTTTGATTCTAAAAAGGCTTGGTAAGTTATGGTGAATAAGAAAGAAGACAAACCTGGTTTTTTACTCCAGGCTCTGTAACTTGCTAGCTGTGTGATCTCAATCAAGCATCTTAGATCCTCGAATCCTCAACTTTCTTATCTGTGAAGTGAGGGTAATAATATCTGCATCGCAGAGTTGTTGTGAATTTTTTTTCTTTTTAGTTTATTTATTTTTGGCTGCATTGGGTCTTTGTTGCTGTGCACGGGCTTTCTCTAGTTGCGGTGAGAGGGGGCTACTCTTCCTTGTGGTGCACCGGCTTCTCATTGCCGTGGCTTCTCTTGTTGCAGAGCACGGGCTCCAGGTGCCCGGGCTTCAGGAGTTGTGGCGTGCGGGCTCAGTAGTCGTGGCTCACAGGCTCTAGAGTGCAGGCTCAGTAGTTGTGGCTCGCGGGCTCTGGAGCGCAGGCTCAGTAGTTGTGGCGCATGGGCCCAGTTGCTCCACGGCATGTGGGATCTTCCCGGACCAGGGCTCGAACTTGTGTCCCCTGCATTGGCAGGCGGATTCTTAACCACTGTGCCACCAGGGAAGCCCAGTTGTTGTGAATTTATAGATAACACATGCAGCTCTTCCAGCTGAAGATCTGGTGAGTTGTTCAACAAAAGGCAGCCATTCCTCTTTTATACTGAGTGGATATTTACTTGGTGATACTGAAAACAGTTACTCCAATTGATGCTAATGTTTTGAACCAGAACATTAGAATGACTCCTTCATAAAGGCTCTGGACAAAGAAATGGCTGTGAAATAGTTTCTTCATACACATAACTGCTAGCAATTTTAGTAGATGTTGAAGAATTACTAATGCTACCTGCAAGACAAATAGGTCTGTAAAAGGTCAAAATAACAAATACATTCTTTTACTTTCTCAAGTTTAAAATGCTTAGGGTAAAAATAAATTTGTAGTTTTCCACTGAAACTTTTTATTCATTCCTTTTTTAAAAAGTCATGCCATAAATTTAACAGGTCCTAAACTATAAGTTAGAGTAATTTTTAAAGTGATAGGCCAAATTACATGCATGCCACCTAGTAGCATTTTTCTGAAAACACTAATATTGCTCTAAGTAGTGTCGAAATGTGCAATTTCTGAAAAGCAGAAAAGAAATGTTGCAAGCATTTTATTATCACATTTGATAGTCCTCTGGCTGGAGACTTTCAAATTGGGATTATTCTGGGTAATAAAAGTAAGTGAAAGCAAACAAACATCACTCTATAGATGGCTTCTCTTTCCTCTTATTCCTTGGGAGCAGCAAATATTCAGAAGACACTGAAAATTTCAATGGCAGGCTTTCATCACAGTGAAAATCACTCGGTACTCTGCCTAATGGAAATCACTGCATCCAACTACAGGAAATCAATGGGTCAAAAACTTTAACCTTGAATTTTAGAACCTTTTGTGACCCTCAGAAGTACATTTCCCTATATTGGTGTAAAATAACACCATGGGAAGTGGAGGTTCATAATTTTGGGCAGTCTTTGCCATTCCAAGTCTAGCACAAAGTCTAGAGTGGACGTTGGCATTTTAACCATTGTCCTCCTTTCAGTTTTCTGAGACAACATGCATTCAGTGTCTTGATGGGTAACAATCTCCATCTTTCTCTCTGACAAAAATTCTCAGAAACACAGTAAACTGAAATTTACATATGAATTTCAGACTCTAAGCCATCCAGTAACTTACTCAAAGCTATACAGCGTTTAAGATAGAACAAAGACTCAAACCAAGTCTTTGGGCCATCAGCCTATCACTTTGTCTTCCACGAGAACCTGAAAAGAGAGTTAGTTTTGATAAGAGGAGAAGCAAGAGGAGCATGTGACCTGGATCCCTAAGCAGGTGCCAGGAAGAGAGAAGGACGAGGCGAGACTAGTCCAGTTTTGTCCCAGTTCACCCGGAGCAGCTCAGCTTCTGGGCAAGTGAGAGCCAAGGTATACTATCTGCAGAAGCCAGCAAACTAGAGGAGCATACAGGGGTGAGCAGATTCGCCCTAGTGACTTGGTGAGACTGAAGAGACCAGGGCTGTCTCCCTCTGGATGTTTCTCACCTCTGATGATAATCGTACCCATCTCACAGGATTATTATGAGGATCAGTTGATCCACATAAAGTTCTGTGAACAGGGCCTGGCATGGAAAAAAATTACTCAATTAGGGGCAATAATCATTGCTTTATAAAAGAATATCCCTTCCTTTCCATTATAGGAGTGCACATGTCCATGACTGCAGATTTGGAAAGTATTTTATTTAACAAACACTTAAATAGTGCTTAACATGTGCTTCACAAATATAAAATCATTTCTTGATAAGTAAGTATTATTACATCTTCATCTACAGGGAGGTTATAAAACTTGTTTAAAAGTCCCACAGTTGGTGAAAGAGCTGGTTTCAGTGCCGAGAGAAGCCATGAGTCAAACCATTACCTTATGTTGTCTCTCAAATAGAAAAATGAACCCACAATATTCATAATCTCACCACCCAGATATTTTAATTTTGTTTCTATATTTGTTACTTTCTTCTCTCTTTTGGTAGTTCATTTTAAAGACAGGTCATTTTTTAATTTGATTATTTTACATTGTCAGGATTATCATGACGTGATGGAACATCACATCTTGGTAACCTACAACATCCCAGACATCGTGCTAAGTGCTCTGCATGTACTTTCCAATTTGACCTTCACAGCAACCCTGTCAGGCAGGTCTTATTTTCTCCATATTATTGATGAAGAAGAAAGGAAATTATCTTTAAAAAATTCTATTCTTATAGGCTTCTCATTCAAAAATAACTATGCAGCAGAGATTAACAGCAATATAGAAGCAACAAGGAAGCTTAAGATGGCCTGGCCTGATTTTACAGATGAGCATGGAGAGAGTGTTTGACTTTTTCAGTGTCACGCATCGGGTTGGGGACAGAGGGAAGACTAGAACTCCAGATCTATTCATTCTATTTGAATGCTCTAAGACCACCCCATATCTCCCCCTATCCTCACTTGCATAGTGATTTAAATAAGAGCTTTTTGTTATTGTCCCTTTTTATTTTTGCCATTCATTTCTTCTAAGCAGTGTGTGACAGAGAGTCAATGTTTCTGAGCTGATTGGTCCCTTAGCATCCTGCCTCATGATGCATTTGACTGTCTATTTGTCTGCAAGAGCTTCCGCAGTGCTGTTGATTCTCATGACTGCTTCCATCTCCATGAATCACCCATGATATCAACATCCTTCTCTTGTGGGACCTACATTATATGCATAGGGAAGTTAACTTTGAGCTGAACAAATTGCATTTGGGAGGATATATCTGATCCATTTTAAGGTAACAAGGACTTAAACAAAATAAAGAAAATACAGTGTGGTTGAGCAGAGATAATATGGGGGGACATGGTTAGAATTTTGTCAGATGTAATACAACAGAGAATTAGACTGTGGACATCTGACTGATTAGGTTGAGAGTATATAAAATACATTTAAAAAATAGTGTGTATAATGTCTCTGAAAATAGGAGTGAACAGAAATGTAGTAATAATAATAATAACAAATCTCATTTATATTTAGGGCTTATTATGTACTAGGCCTTGTGCTAAAACACTTTACCTATATTATCTCTTTTCACCTTTATAACCACCCTAGCTATAATCACTACCGTTATGAGAAAAATGAGAGTTTATGTAACTTTCAGCTTATGTAACTTATAAGCACTTAGAGCTTGTAAATGACAGAGCTGGGAGCCATATTTTTTTTAATGGACACATTTACAGGCATACCATAGAGATACTGCGGGTTTGGTTCTAGGCCACGACAATAAAGCAAGTCACACGACTTTTTTGGTTTCCCAATGTACATAAAAGTTATGTTTACACTATTCTGTAGTCTATTAAGTGTGCAGTAGCATTATGTCTAAAAAACAATGTACATAATTTAAAAATAATTTATTGCTAAAAAAAATGCTAACCATAATCTGAGCCTTCAGGGAGTCATAATCTTTTGCTGATGGAGGGTCTTGCCTCCATGTTGATGGCTGCTGACTGATCAGGGTGCTGGTTGCTGAAGGCTGGAGTGGCCGTGACAGTTTCTTCAAATAAGACAACAGTTATGTTGGCCACATCAATTGACTCTTCTTTGCATCAGTGATTTCCCTGTAGCAGGCAATGCTGTTTGATAGCATTTTACCCACAGCAGAACTTTTTTCAAAATTGGAGTCAATCCTCTCAAACCCTGCTGCTGCTCTATCAACTACGTTTATGTAATATTCTAAATCCTTTATTGCTATTTCAACAGTCTTCGAAGAATCTTCACCAGGAGTAGATTCCATTTCAAGAAACAACTTCCTTTACTCATTCATAAGAGGCAACTCTTCATGCATTAAAATTTTATCATGAGATTGCAGCAATTCAAGTCACAAATTGAGGCTCCATATCTAGTTCTCTTGCTATTTCCACCACATCTGCAGTGACTTCCTCCACTGAAGTCTTGAACCCCTCAAAGTCATCCATGAGGGTTGGAATCAACTTCTTTCAACCGCTGTTAATGTTGATATTTTGACCTCTTCCCATGAATCATGACTGTTCTTAATGGCATCTAGAAGGATGAATTCTTTCCATATGGTTTTCAAATGACTCTGCTCAGATCCCTCAGAGGAATCATTATTTATGGCAGCTATAGCTTTACAGAATGTATTTCTTAAATAATAAGACTTGGAAGTCAAAATTACTCCTTGATCCACGGGCTACAGAATGGATATTGTATTAGCAGGCATGAAAGCAACATTAATCTCGTTGTGTATCTCCATCAGAGTTCTTGGGTGACCAGGTGCATTTTCAATGAGCAGTAATATTTTGAAAGGAATCTTTTTTTCTAAGTAGTATTTCTCAACAGTAGGCTTAAAATATTCAGTAAAGCATGTAGTTAGCAAATGTGCTGTCATCCAGTCTTTCTTGTTCCATCTGTAGAGCACAGACAGAGTAGATTCAGCATAATTCTTAAGGGCCCTGGTAAATGAGCATTGGCTTCAACTTAAAGTCACCAGCTGCCTTAGCCCCTAGCAAGAGGGTCGTTCTGTCCTTTGGAGCTTTGAAGCCAGGCACTGATTTCTCCTCTCTAGCTATGAAAGTCCTAGATGGCATCTTCTTCTAATAGAAGGCTGCCTTTTCAACACTGAAAATCTGTTTTTTAGTGTAACTACCTTTATTAATGATCTTAACTAGATCTTCTGGATAACGTGCAGCAGGCTCTACATCAGCACTTGCTGCTTCACCTTGCACTTTTATGTTATAGAGACACCTTCTCTTCTTAACCTCCATGAGCCAACCTCTGCTAGCTTCAAACTTTTCTTCTGCAGTTTCCTCACTCTCTCTCAGCCTTCATAGAATTGAAGCGTTAGGACCTTGCTCTGGATTATGCTTTGGCTTAAGGGCATGTTGTAGCTGGTTTGATCTTCTATCCAGACCACTAAAACTTTCTCCATATCAGCAATAAGGCTGTTTCACTTTCTTATTATCCTAACTGCTGCAAGAGGCCTAGCTTTCAGCCCATCTTGGTTTTCAACATGCCTTTCTCACTAAGCTTAATCATTTCCAACTTTTGATTTAAAGGGAGAGATGTGTGACCCTTCCTTTTACTTTAACACTTAGAGGCCATTGTAGGGTTATTAATCGTCTTAGTTTTAATATTGTTGTGTCTCAGGGAGTAGGGAAGCCCCAGGAGAGGGGAAGAGATGGGGAAATAGCTAGTTGGTGGAGAAATCAGAACACACACATTTATTGATTAAATTTGCTGCCTTATATGGGCGTGGTTTGTGGTGCCCCAAAACAATTACAATAGTAATGTCAAAGATCACTGATCACAGGTCACCATAGCAAATATAATAAAAATGTTTAAAATATTGTGAGAATTACCAAAATGGGACACAGAGGCATGAAGTGAGCAAATACTGTTGGAAAAATGATAGACTTGCTTGATGCAGGTCTGCCACAAAACTTCAATTTGTAAAAAAATGCAATGTCTGCAAAGCACAATAAAGTGAAGCATGATAAAATGAGGTAGACATATATTTCCCTCTAGAATATAAGCTCCATGAGAGTAGGAATTTTTTAATTGCTGTTTTGTTCACTGCTGTGTCTTAGAGTCTAAGAATATTGCCTGGCATTTATTCACAGTTAAAAAGCCCTTAGCGCCTGGATACTGTTATTCAACAGATCCTAACAGAGCTAAGCCATGTTATTTCTGTTTGCTCTGTAGAGCCAAGAATGATGTAGTTGACTTTTTGTTTTTGGTCAAAACTATTAAGTACTCCTACTGGTAGCAACAACTTGAGGGAAGAGATAAAACTCTTAACTAGGAATAATTATCTGGATAGACCCAAACAACCAGAGAGGCTGTAAGTATATCATCGTATGCCTGTGTTAATGAGGTGGACAGAATGTGTTAGAGGGATGTCAGTATGAGTGGAGGTCAGCTGCCATTACATAATGGAGGAAACATAGCAGTGGCCAGATTCATTTGCAATGCATAGTTTTATAAAATGACAACCCAGCACAAATTGCTTCTATGGAGATAATAAGGATAATGGGAAGAGCATCTCTTTTACTCACTCTCTGTTTCCAGAATTTAAGATAATAATGATTGCATGCAAAGCATTTTGAGGGGCTACTTACTGCCATTCTGCCAAATGGGATTCCTCAACTCTCTGACTCCTGTGGCTCATCTAAATGGATACAGATCATGCCCTACAGTGGAAACTGTGATTGAATGTTTCGTGAATCAGTCCAGGCTCTTGGACCTTGACCTTTTATAGATAACTCTCTGGAATTTTTTCATTAAAACTATAGTTAGTATGAGAGGGAAAGGAACTGGCACAGTAGTTAGTAAGATTTTGAGTCCACAGAAAGAGAAAGTGCACAATATGGGTGGGAGAGACTAGGTATGATCTTTGGACATTGACAGGAGGATGGAATTTGGCTCTGAATGCTTGAGATTGCATGACTATTTCTTGACTGTAGCATTCCATGATTCCTATGGTGAGATAACTGCAACATTTATATATAAATGACTTATTATTCTCTTTTAGCATACAATTATAGTGGCAACAAAAAGCCATTGGCACTTTGAACTCTTTCTTTATTTAAGAGAAGGCTGCATGTTGTAGTGATAAGGACATGGGTTTTGGAGATAGACAGACCTGGGTTCAAATTCAGCTCTGTAATTCACTTCCTGTGTAAACTTCAGCGAGTAACTCCAATTAATTGTTTCTTCAACTACAATTTGAAAGCTGTAATACTAGTACCAGACACACACTGCTGGCATATAAATAAATGTATCTGTCCTTAGATGGCTGTTTTAAGGATTAGAGAAAAATATATGTATAGACACTCTATAAAAAGCAAATATATATACATATATTTATACACATATATTTGTTTGTTTTTACCTACTATATAAAAGAAACATTGAGAATAGAAATGTGTCATTTCCATAAATAATAGTGCTGAATTCAAAAGACTCAAGAAAATTCTTAAAATTTTATGTTTAAAATAAAATGATGGACAAAGAACATTGACAAGCAAGTCATAAGAAAATGTAAATGCATAATATACTTCTAAAAGATTCCTCAACCTTACCTGTTGCCTGAGAGATGCAAAAATTAAAAAAAATACTATATTTTACTAAATATATGGGAAAATATAATTTGATAACATATTACAATAAAGACAATATGGGAAATGGCATTATAAATTGTGTTTTTAGGGAAAGTAATTAGGCAATATCTATTTGAAATAAAAATGAACATATTCTTTGACATAGCAGTCTCACTTTAGAGATCAGTTCTATAAAGAAAAAACATATGCTGGATCATAAAAGAACTCTTTAATAAATTTGAAAGGATTGAAAACATAGATTATATTCTGTGACAAAAATGAATTAAATTAGAAATCAACAAAAGAAAAATATCAGGAATATCACTAACTGGAAATTAAATAACACACTTCTAAATAACTGATTGAAAATGAAATTACAGGAGAAAGCAAAAAACATTTTAAATTGAGTTGAAATGAAAACATAAAATATCAAAATTCATGGAACAGAGTTATCCAATTTGTGTGAAATTTGTAGCATGGAACATTTATATTAGAAGAGATTTAAAAGATTTCAAAAAATGATCCAAGCTTTAACTGTAAGAATTTAGAAAAACACACACACACACAAAATAACCCAAAGTAGGCAGAAGAAAGGAAATAATGAAGATGAATGCAAAATAACAAATAGAATTAGATAAATAGAGAAAATAAGTGAAACCAAAAGCTGGTTCTTTGAAAAAATCAATATAATTGATAAAACTTTAGCTAGACTAATCCAGATTAAAAAAAAAAAAAAAGAGAAAACAGAAATTACCAACCTCAAGAATTAAAGTGAGGACATCACTGCAGATTCTATAAACATTAAAGAATAACAAATGAAAAATATTACAATAAATTTGACAACTTACACAAAATGGATAAATTTCTTGGAAAATACGAACTACCAAGCACACCTAAGGAGAAAAACAGATAACCTGAATAACTGTATATCTATTAAAGAAATGACATTTATATTTAAGAACTTCCCCAAAAGTAAACTCCAGGCCTAGGTGGTTTCACTGGTGAATTCTGTCAAGCATTTAGGGAAGAAATAACACCAATTTTGCATACTCTTACAGAGAGTGGAAGAGGTGGGAACAGTTCTCAATTCACTTCATGAGGCCAATATATCAAAACTAGACAAAGAAGGTATCACAAGATAAGAAAACTACAGACCAATATTATCAAACCCATCACTATGTAAAATATATAAAATTATATATCATGATCAACTGAGATTTATTCCAAAAAAATGCAAGGTTCATTTAACATTTGGAAACCAATCAGTATAATTCACTATACCAACAGATTAAAATTTTTTTTAAATGTTTAATTTCAATAGAGTAGGAAAAAGCATTTGAAAAAATTCAACACCCATTCATGATTTTTTTAGAAAATTGTAGCAAACAAGGAGTTGTGAGAAAATTTTTCAACATAATGAAAGATATCTATGAAAAAAACCACAGACATCATACTAATGGTGAAGTACTTAATGCTTTCCCCTTAAGATGAGGTACAAAGCATGGATGTCCACACTCACTACTTGTATTGAGCAAAGTACTAGAAGTCCTTATCAGTACAATAAGGAAGAAAAAAATGCATACATATTGGGAAGGAAAAAGTAACACTATCTCTTTCATATAATCATGAGTTTATATATGAAAAATCCCAAGGAATCTACAAAAAATCTAATTGAACTTAGCATGGTTTCAGGATACAAGGTCAATATTCAAAAACAAAATGTATTTTTACATACAAGCAGCGAGTAATTAGAAATTGAAATTTAAACATATTGCAATAAAGTAAACAACATAAAATTCTCAAATAAATTTAACAAAACATGTGCAAGGCTTTTACACTGAAAACTATAAATCCTTGCTAAAATAATTTAAAGAAGATCTAAATAAATGGAGAAGCATATGGTGGATTGGAAGACTTAGTACTCTTTAGGATGTCAATTCTCTTCAAATTGATCTATAGATTCAATGTAATTCCAGTCAAATCCCAGTAGGCTTTAGAAAAAAACAAAATTGGAGAGATTGATTTCAAAATTGTATGGAAGTACAAAGGACTTAGAATAACAAAGATAACCTTGTAGAAAAACAAAGTTGGACTGCTTTTATCACCTGAATTAAAGACAAAGCCACAGTAATTGAATATAGCATTAGTATAAGTGGAGTCCAAAAATAGACATATTCAGACATATTCAACTGATTTTTGACAAAAGTACCTAGACAACTTAATGTGGAAAATATATTCTCATTAATAAATTGTTCTGTAATAAATGGATATCCATACTGTTAAAAAATAAAACTCAACCCTTACCTCACTCCATACATAAAAGCCAGCTCAAAGTATACTAGAGATCTAAACCTAAGAGCTAAAATTATACATCTTAAAAGAAAAGACGTTTGTGATCTTGTTTTAGGTAAAGATTTGTTAGATAGGACACAAATATCACAAACCAGAAAAGAAAAATTAATAAATTGTATTTCTTCAAAATTATAAATTTTGCTCTTCAAAAGACACTAAGGCCATGAATAGGCAAGACACAGATTAGGAGAACATTTTTGGAAAACATCTAGTTTATTGTTTCTAAAACCTAAGTGAAAGAAGAAATGGCACAAACTATAGTCATAAAAGCAGATCAGCAGCTGTGGAGGGCTAGGGCTGCAAAGGGGCATAGGAAACTTCTTGAGGGTGGTGGATGTGTTCTACATTTTGCTTTTTGTGGTTTTTACATGACAGTACATATTTTGTATACATATTGTTAAAACATATCAGTCTGTGCACTTTAAAGGGGTGAATTTCATTGGTTATAAACTATACCTCAGTAAAACTGATTAAAACAAATAAACAGCACTTACAATGAAAGAGAGCTGTATGGGGATTTTTAAAGACAAAAACAAAACAAACAAAAAAGTAACCTGATTGTCTATAATTTATCATTCAATACATTATGATATAGTCAACATATACAACATAATGTATTTTTTTAAAGGATTACATGCATATTGTTGGCCTGGAGGTATATGCATGATATTTGTAGAATTCCAAAGTATGTATAGCGTACCCCTCTTTTATTATTAGGAAAATTAAACTCTATATATTGAAGCATACTTAACTTTTATTATTAAAAATATTTCAGGATGCTGAGATTAAAGATAGGGAACAAGGGAGATTATCATGTTTTTTATTAATATATCTGTGTATATATAATATTATATATAATATATATATAATATATATAATATAATATATATTATTATATATATATAATATAATATAATATAATATATTATATATATATATACCACCAATTCTCACTTATAGTGCTCATGTATGTACATTGTTCTCAAAATCTATCACATTGCATTTTAGTTGTTGGTTTTCAAGACTGACTTAATGGATCATAAGCCTCTGGAGGGCAGGGAAGAATCGTATTCATCCTTGAATCTCTGGGACTGTTCATTTATCAATTATTTATTGAATACCGACTAAGTGCTAGTCCGTGGCCATGCAGTAGTCATACTTTCCAACATGTAATAGAGCTGCAATGCTTCTTAATTGCTGAACTGAATTTAGGTATGTTATTTCACGGTGGTAGGAAAAGGAAGGCATTAAATGAATATACTGCTTTCTCTTCTAACAAATGTTAAAACACAAAAAAAAACTGAACTGTAATATCTGTCCACTTATCATCTGGTTTAAAGTAGAATTTGGCTCTGCAATTTGAGTGTGAAAGAGGAATTTGAGAAATGAAACATTACATAAAAGTCCAATTTAAATTGTTTTTAAAAAAGCCGTATGTTCGATATCTGGTGTTCCCTGTTTCCTCCCATATCCATACAACTACAATTTTAAGATCATAAGTCACAAACCTAGTAAAAATTAGGCCACCTAATTGCATTAGAATTCATGTTATTATAAAATTGAAGTATATAAAACTATCAGTATCTCGGTAGGAGAGGTTTAATCCTTATGAACCAGTGTGCAAGAATTAACTCTTGAGATGGAACATTAATGCTTTCAAATTCTGCAGGCCGGTGTGCCCAAAGAGTCCTGAATCACATTCACAGTCATTGTACTTCTAATACCAGTTTCATAAATGCCATGTAGTCATAAGTGAAAAACCAGCAACACCGACACCCCACAAATAAACACTGGCATGGAGGTTAAAATATGGATTCCAGAGCTGGCCTAGGTTCATAATTCATGCCCCATCATTTACTGTCTCTGTGCCCTAGGGTAAATTGCTTAATTTCTTTGTGTCTCAGTTTCCACATATGTAAATTAAGAATAATAAAAGCTTCCATCTCATAGCGTTGTTATGAGGGCTAATGAATTATATTAATTAATTATGAATTTCCTGAAGCAACCCTGGCCCATGAGAAGTATTTGGTAAATAAAAGAAAATACAATTATGCCTGGTGAACCAGCTGTGCTGGTTTTACATCTCCGTTAGGGACATCTCAGAAAAGTGGGTAAGTGGGAGGGGCTTGGGGAGATCATCTCAGACCCAACTTAATTTCTGCCCCACTTTGCCTTGAGGTTTGATATTTTTACCTCCCTGCTTATAATCAGGGGTGCCTACACCAGAAACACCAGTGAAAGAAACTTCTAAATGAAAATATTCACAAGAAGAGAGTGTAAACAAGTCTACCCATGCCAAATTTCTTCATTCTAGGATTCTGGGGCTGGGACTTTGTCACAAATTTGAGCAATGGTGTTATAAAACAGACTGACAAGGCTGCGAATTGCAACAGTACATCAAGCTGGAGCCCTAAACTGTTACACTGGTTTTTTTTTTTTGCTTTGAGTTTTTACCCCATATGCTTACCATTTCTGCAGACATAATTTCATGCATTAAGATTTCTATTTTCCAAGAGAAAATGTACCGGGGTTTAAATCAGTGAGGATTTTGCTAAGTCTTAGGGCACGAGAGTTATGGCATTTGGGACTTAGCAGGGAGACAGCTGTGGGAGGACAATCTATGTCTCTGTTCCATTCCCTTTCCAAAATCTGCCTGTACTGGCATTAGTTATGCCTGTTTCATTTTCCCACTATATCTTGAGTCTTCTGAGGTAGAACTGTCTTACTTATCTTTGAACAATAACTGGTAACGAAAATAATGACGACAGGCAATATGTACCACGTGGCAGCTGGCGTGCTGTTTTACACAAGTTAGCTTGTTTAATACAATCATTCTGGCTATTGCTTTTATTCCACTTTAGCAAATGGGGAAACTGAGGCTTGGAAAGGAAAATTAATAAGCTCAAGGTCACATGGCTAAGTGCCACAGTCAGGATTGGGCCTGAGGTTTGTCTGGCTTTACAATGCATTCCCTTGATCAATACCCTGTGATTCTCATGTGGGATACAGCTTAATGCTGGTAACCTACTAGGAGCTCAAAAAACAAATGTTCCCTCCTTGGAGGAAGCTGGATGAAAAGAGTGAGATTGAGAGAAGCCTGAAGTGGGAGCTTAGTGGAAAAGTTTGTGTTCTCCATCCTTTAAAAAGTATATGTACACGTATGTATGCATTCCTTTATAGAATTTCAGTTATTAACATTTACTAGTTTTTATGTTTAAAAAAGCATTTCAGAATAATTGGACAACAGAAAGTTTATTGTATCATAATTGCAAAGATTGTGGAGAAATCTTTTCAAACCACATTTGGCTGGTTTACTGACCACGTGATGCTCTTCTATGGGGATATCTATGATGTCTTGGAAGGGCCCTGGAGCTGCGGTTGGGAGGACTTAGTTTGGATCCTGAATACACTACTTAACTTCCATGGTCCTCAGGCAAGCGATTCAACTCTTTTTTTTTTTTTAAACATCTTTATTGAAGTATAATTGCCTTACAATAGTGTGTTAGCTTCTGCTTTATAACAAAGTGAATCAGTTATACATATACAATATGTTCCCATTTCTCTTCCCTCTTGCATCTCCCTCAACTCTTTGATTTTAATTTCCTCATCTGTGTAATGGAGGTAAATACCTTATAAAAGTGAGGATCACACAAATTGGAAAAATATGAAAGCATTGTAAGTTATAAGGCACTTTATCCAAGTAAACCATGATCAAGTTCTTCTCCCAGGCTGCTAAGGCATTGGGAACAGTGCAGATTCTTGTGTTTGATGAACCAGAGAGAGTAGATCAGAGATATACAAGACAGGTGGCAGAGATGTACAAGAAGAAAAAGGAGGAGGAATATTTCCCTGGAATGACACAAAATGCAACATGATCACCCCTTTGATCATGCACTCTGCCCCTTTTCTGACCTCCTGGGTGACAACTGGCAGTTTGATGGGGAAGACAGGAAGGGAAGAGAGCTGGAGCCGCCTGGATGAATGCAGATGTGGCTGAATGGAGCCAATGAAGGTGCAGCTCTGGGGATGGAGGAGGTGGATTTCTGAAGGATTCCTAAGAGTCTGAAAAGACAGAAGGAAGATTTACCTAGGTAAAGCTTTTGTTGAGTATGATGCACAGTTTAGTTCAACTCTAGTTTTACTGTCTGTTATGGGCTGCATATTTATATCTCCCTAAAATTTACATGTTGAGCTCCTAATCCCCAGTATAATGGTATATGGAAATGGAGACTTTGGGAGGCAATTAGGGTTGGATGAGGTCACGAGGGTGGTACGCTTATCATAGGATTAGTGCCTTTATAAAGAAAAGACACCAGAGAGCTTGCTGTCTCTCCCCTGCCTGCATTCACTAGGGAAAAACCATGTGAGAACATAGCCAGAAGGTGACTGTCTGAAAGCCAGGAAGAGGGGCCTTAACAGAACCTGACCATATTGGCACTTGAATCTCAGACTTCCAGCCTCTAAAACTGTGAGAAAATTAATTTCTATTGTTTAAGCTCCCCCAGTTTATGGTATTTTGTTATGGTGATCCCAGTAGATTAAGTCACTGTCACAAAACTCAGGTAAAATTTGGGAGACTTGTATCAAATGATACAATGATACAGTGGAAGACTTATCAAAATGACGAACATGAATTTACCTCTTTTGTACTTAGAATTATCTCTTTTTTTTCTAACGTTTTTATTGGAGTATAATTGCTTTACAATGGTGTGATAGTTTCTGCTTTATAACAAATTGAATCAGTTATACATGTACATACATCCCCATATCTCTTCCCTCTTGCGTCTCCCTCCCTCCCACCCTCCCTCTCCCACCCTTCTAGCTGCTCACAAAGCAACGAGCTGATCTCCCTGTGCTATGTGACTGCTTCCCACTACCTATCTATTTTACATTTGGTGGTGTATATATGTCCATATACACACTACCACTCTCTCACTTTGTCCCAGCATACCCTTCCCCCTCCCCCTGTCCTCAAGTCCATTTTCTAGTAGGGCTGCGTCTTTATTCCCATCTTGCCCCTAGGTTCTTCATGACCATTTTTTCTTTTTTTTTTTTTTAGATTCCATATATATGTGTTAGCATATGGTATTTGTTTTTCTCTTTCTGACTTACTTCACTCTGTATGACAGACTCTAGGTCCATCCACCTCACTACAAATAACTCAATTTCATTCCTTTTTATGGCTGAGTAATATTCCATTATATATATGTGCCACATCTTCTTTATCCATTCATCTGTTGATGGACAGTTAGTTTGCTTCCATGTCCTGGCTATTGTAAATAGAGCTGCAATGAACATTGTGGTACCTGACTCTTTTTGAATTATGGTCTTTTCAGGGTATATGCCCAGTAGTGGGATTGCTGGGTCGTATGGTAGTTCTATTCTTAGTTTTTTAAGGAACCTCCATACTGTTCTCCATAGTGGCTATATCAATTTATATTCCCACCAACAGTGTATGAGGGTTCCCTATTCTCCACACCCTCTCCAGCATTTATTGTTTGTAGATTTTTTGCTGACGGCCATTCTGCCGGTGTGAGGTGTGACCTCATTGTAGTTTTGATTTGCATTTCTCAAATGATTAATGATGTTGAGCATTCTTTCATATGTTTGTTGGCAATCTGTATATCTTCTTTGGAAAAGTGTCTATTTAGGTCTTCTGCCCATTTTTGGATTAGGTTGTTTGTTTTTTTGATATTGAGCTGCATGAGCTGCTTGTAAATTTTGGAGATTAATCCTTTGTCAGTTTCTTCATTTGCAAATATTTTCTCCCATTCTGAGGGTGGTCTTTTCGTTTTGTTTATGGTTTCCCTTGCTGTGCAAAAGCTTTTAAGTTTCATTAGGTCCCATTTGTTCATTTTTGTTTTTATTTCCATTTCTCTAGGAGGTGGGTCAAAAAGGATCTTGCTGTGATTTACGTCATAGAGTGTTCTGCCTATGTTTTCCTCTAAGAGTTTGATAGTGTCTGGCCTTACATTTAGATCTTTATTCCATTTTGAGTTTATTTTTGTGTATGGTGTTAGGGAGTGTTCTAATTTCATTCTTTTACATGTAGCTGTCCAGTGTTCCCAGCACCACTTATTGAAAAGGCTGTATTTTCTCCATTGTATATTCTTGCCTCCTTTCTCAAAGAAAAGATGATCATATGTGTGTGGGTTTATCTCTGGGCTTTATATCCTGTTCCATTGATCTATATTTCTCTTTTTGTGCCAGTACCATACTGTCTTGATTACTGAATCATTGTACTATGGTCTGAAGTCCAGGAGCCTGATTCCTCCAGGTCCGTTTTTCTTTCTCAAGATTTCTTTGGCTATTCGGGGTATTTGTGTTTCCACACAAATTGTGAAATTTTTTGTTCCAGTTCTGTGAAAAATGCCATTGGTAGTTTGATAGGGATTGCATTGAATCTGTAGATTGCTTTGGGTAGTATAGTCATTTTCACAATGTTGATTCTTCCAATCCAAGAACATGGTATGTCTCTCTATCTATTTGTATCATCTTTAATTTCTTTCATCAGTGTCTTATAATTTTCTGCATACAGGTCTTTTGTCTCCTTAGGTAGGTTTATTCCTAGGTATTTTATTCTTTTTGTTGCAGTGGTAAATGGGAGTGTTTTCTTAATTTCACTTTCAGATTTTTCATCATTAGTGTATAGGAAAGCAAGAGACATCTGTGCATTAATGTTGTATCCTGCTACTTCACCAAATTCATTGATTAGCTCTAGGAGTTTTCTGGTAGCATCTTTAGGATTCTCTATGTATTGTATCATGTCATCTGCAAACAGTGACAGCTTTACTTCTTCTTTTCCGATTTGGATTCCTTTTACTTCTTTTTCTTCTGTGATTGCTGTGGCTAAAACTTCCAAAACCATGTTGAATAATAGTGGTGAGAGTGCGCAAACATGTATTATTCATGATCTTAGTGGAAATGGTTTCAGTTTTTCACCATTGAGGATGATGTTGGCTGTGGGTTTGTCACATATGGCCTTTATTATGTTGAGGTAAGTTCTGTCTATGCCTACTTTCTGGAGGGTTGTTATCATAAATGGGTGTTGAATTTTGTCGAAAGCTTTCTCTGCATCTATTGAGATGATCATATGGTTTTTCTCCTTCAGTTTGTTAATATGGTGTATCACATTGATTGATTTGCATATATTGAAGAATCCTTGCATTCCTGGGATAAACCCCACTTGATCATGGTATATGATCCTTTTAATGTGCTGTTGGATTCTGTTTGCTAGTATTTTGTTGAGGATTTTTTCATTTATGTTCATCAGCGATATTGGTACGTAGTTTTTTTTTTTGTGACATCTTTGTCTGGTTTTGGTATCAGGGTGATGGTGGACTCATAGAATGAGTTTGGGAGTGTTCCTCCCTCTGCTATATTTTGGAAGAGTTTGAGAAGGTTAGGTCTTAGCTCTTCTGTAAATGTTTGATAGAATTCAGCTGTGAAGCCATCTGATCCAGGGCTTTTGTTTGTTGGAAGATTTTTAATCGCAGTTTCAATTTCAGTGCTTGTGATTGGTCTGTTCATATTTTCTGTTTCTTCCTGGTTCAGTCTCGGAAGGTTGTGGTTTTCTAAGAATTTGTCCATTTCTTCCTGGTTGTCCATTTTATTGGCATATAGTTGCCTGTAGTAATCTCTCATGATCCTTTGTATTTCTGCAGTGTCAGTTGTTATTTCCCCCTTTTCATTTCTAATTCTATTGATTTGCGTCTTCTCCCTTTTTTTTCTTGATGAGCCTGGCTAATGGTTTATCCATTTTGTTTATCTGCTCAAAGAACCAGCTTTTAATTTTATTGATCTTTGCTATCATTTCCTTCATTTATTTTTCATTTATTTCTGGTCTGATCTTTATGATTTATTTCCTTCTGCTAATTTTGGGGTTTTTTTGTTCTTCTTTCTCTATTTGCTTTAGGTGTAAGGTTAGGTTGTTTATTTGAGATGTTTCTTGTTTCTTAAGGTAGGATTGTATTGCTATAAACTTCCCTCTTAGAACTGTTTTTGCTGCATCCCATAGGTTTTGGGTTGTCGTGTTTTCATTGTCATTTGTTTGTAGGTATTTTTTGATTTCCTGTTTGATTTCTTCAGTGACCTCTTGGTTATTAAGTAGTGTATTTTGTAGCCTCCACGTATCTGAATTTTTTACAGATTTTTTCCTGTAATTGATATCTAGTCTCATAGTGTTGTGGTCAGAAAAGATACTTGATATGATTTCAATTTTCTTAAATTTACCAAGGCTTGACTTGTGACCCAAGATGTGATCTATCCTGGAGAATGTTCCATGAGCACCTGAGAAGAAAGTGTATTCTGTTGTTTTTGGATGGAACGTTCTATAAATATCAATTAAGTCCATCTTGTTTAATGTACCATTTAAAGCTTGTGTTTCCTTATTTATTTTAATTTTGGTTGATCTGTCCATTGGTGAAAGTGGGGTGTTAAAGTCCCCTACTATGATTGTGTTACTGTCAATTTCCCCTTTTATGGCTGTTAGTATTTGCCTTATGTATTGAGGTGCTCCTATGTTCGGTACATAAATATTTATAATTGTTATATCTTCTTCTTGGATTGATCTCTTGATCATTATGTAGTGTCCTTCTTTGTCTCTTGTAATAGTCTTTGTTGGGAAGTCTATTTTGTCTGATATGAGAATTGCTACACCAGCTTTCTTTTGATTTCCATTTGCATGGAATATCTTTTTCCATCCCCTCACTTTCAGTCTGTATGTGTCCCTAGGTCTGAAGTGAGTCTCTTGTAGACGGCATATATATGGGTCTTGTTTTTTTTTTTTTTGTTTGTTTTTTTTAAAGACTTTGGAAAGTCCCTTTTTTTTTTTTTAAATGATTTTTTTAAAATTTGTTTATTTCTATTTATGGCTGTGTTGGGTCTTCGTTTCTCTGTGAGGGCTTTCTCTAGTTGTGGCAAGCGGGGGCCACTCTTCATCGCGGTGCGCGGGCCTCTCACTATCGCGGCCTCTCTTGTTGCGGAGCACAGGCTCCAGACGCGCAGGCTCAGTAGTTGTGGCTCACGGGCCCAGTTGCTCCGCGGCATGTGGGATCCTCCCAAACCAGGGCTCGAACCCGTGTCCCCTGCACTGGCAGGCAGACTCTCAACCACTGCGCCACCAGGGAAGCCCATGGGTCTTGTTTTTGTATCCTTTCAGCCAGTCTATGTCTTTTGGTTGGAGCATTTAATCCATCTGCATTGAAGGTAATTAGCAACATGTATGTTCCTATTACCATTTTGTTAATTGTTTTGGGTTTGTTATTGGAGGTCTTTTCCTTCTCTTGTGTTTCCTGCCTAGAGAAGTTCCTTTAGCATTTGTTGTAAAGCTGGTTTTGTTGTGCTGAATTCTCTTAGCTTTTGCTTGTCCGTAAAGGTTTTAATTTCTGCATCGAATCTGAATGAGATCCTTGCTGGATAGAGTAATCTTGGTTGTAGGTTTTTCCCTTTCATCACTTTAAATATGTCCTGCCACTCCCTTCTGGCTTGCAGAATTTCTACTGAAAGATCAGCTGTTAACCTTATGTGGATTCCCTTTTGTGTTGTTTGTTGCTTTTCCCTTGCTGCTTTCAATATTTTTTCTTTGTATTTAATTTGTGATAGTTTGATTAATATGTGTCTTGGCATGTTTCTCCTTGGATTTCTCCTGTATGGGACTCTCTGCGCTTCCTGGACTTGACTGACTATTTCCTTCCCCATGTTAGGGAAGTTTTCAACTATAATCTCTTCAAATATTTTCTCAGACCCTTTCTTTTTCTCTTCTTCTTCTGGGACCCCTATATTTCGAATGTTGGTGCATTTAATGTTGTCCCAGAGGTCTCTGAGACTGTCCTCAATTCTTTTCATTCTTTTTTCTTTATTCTGCTCTGCAGTAGTTATTTCCACTATTTCATCTTCCAGGTCACTTATCCGTTTTCTGCCTCAGTTATTCTGCTATTGATTCCTTTAGAGAATTTTTAATTTCATTTATTGTGTTGTTCATGATTGTTTGTTTGCTCTTAGTTTTTCTAGGTCCTTGTTAAACGTTTCTTGTATTTTCTCCATTCTATTTCCAAGATTTTGGATCATCTTTACTCTCATTATTCTGAATTCTTTTTCAGGTAGACTGCCTATTTCTTTTTCATTTGTTAGGTCTGGTGTGTTTTTACCTTGCTCCTTCATCTGCTGTGTGTTTCTCTGTCTTCTCATTTTGCTTAACTTACTGTGTTTGGGGTCTCCTTTTCACAGGCTGCAGCGTTCTAGTTCCCGTTGTTTCTGGTGTCTGCCCCCAATGGGTAAGGTTTGTTCAGTGGGTTGTGTAGGCTTCCTGGTTGAGGGGACTAGTGCCTGTGTTCTGGTGGATGAGGCTGGATCTTGTCTTTCTGGTGGGCAGGTCCACCTCTGGTGGTGTGTTTTGGGGTGTCTGTGACCTTATTATGATTTTAGGCATCCTCTCTGCTAATGGGTGGGGTTGTGTTCCTGTCTTCCTAGTCGTTTGGCATAGGGTGTCCAGCAGTGTAGCTTGCTGGTCGTTGAGTGCAGCTGGGTCTTGGCATTGAGATGGAGATCTCTGGGTGATTTTCGCCATTTGATATTACGTGGAGCTGGGAGGTCTCTGGTGGACCAATGTCCTGAACTCGGCTCTCCCACCTCAGAGGCACAGCCCTGACGCCTGGCTGGAGCACCAAGAGCCTGTCCTCCACACGGCTCAGAATAAAAGGGAGAAAGAAAGAAAGAAAGAAAGAAAAAGATAAAATAAAACGAAATAAAATAAGATAAAATTAAAAAGTTATTAAAATAAAAAACAAAAAATAATTATTAAAAAAATTTTTTAGAGTAATTTTAAAAAAAAGGAAAGAAAGAAAGAAGAGAACAACCAAACCAAAAAACAAATCCACCAATGATAACAAGCGCTGAAAACTATACAAAAAACAAACAAACAAACAAAAAACGGACAGACAGAACCCTAGGACAAATGGTAAAAGCAAAGCTATACAGACAAACTCACACACAGAAGCATACACATACACACTCACAAAAAGAGAAAAAGGGGAAATATATATATATTGTTGCTCCCAAAGTCTACCTCCTCAATTTGGGATTATTCGTTGTCTATTCACGTATTCCACAGATGCAGGTACATCAAGTTGATTGTGGAGATTTAATCCGCTGCTCCTGAGGCTGCTGGGAGAGATTTCCCTTTCTCTTCTTTGTTCGCACAGCTCTCGGGTTCAGCTTTGGATTTGGACCCACCTCTGCGTGTAGGTCGCCTGAGGGCGTCTATTCTTTGCTCACACAGGACAGGGTTAAAGGAGCAGCTGATTAGGGGGCTCTGGTTCACTCAGGCCGGGGGGAGGGAGGGGTACGGATGCGGGGCGAGCCTGCGGCGGCAGCGGCCGGTGTGACAATGCACCAGCCTGAGGCGCGCCGTGCGTTCTCCCGGGGAAGTTGTCCCTGGATCACGGGACCCTGGCAGTGGCGGGCTGCACAGGCTCCTGGGAGGGGAGGTGTGGATAGTGACCTGTGCTTGCACACAGGCTTCTTGGTGGCTGTAGCAGCGGCCTTAGCATCCCAGGCCCGTCTGTGGGGTCCGCGCTGATAGCCGCGGCTCGCGCCCGTCTCCTGAGCTCGTTTAGGCGGCACTCTTAATCCCCTCTCCTCGTGCACCGGGAAACAAAGAGTCAAGAAAAAGTCTCTTGTCTCTTCGGCAGCTCCAGACTTTTTCCCGGACTCCCTCCCGGCCAGCTGTGGCGCACTAGCCCCTTCAGGCTGTGTTCACGCCGCCAACCCCAGTCCTCTCCCTGCGATCCGATGGAAGCCCGAGCCTCAGCTCCCAGCCCCCGCCGGCCCCGGCGGGTGAGCAGACAAGCCTCTCGGGCTGCTGAGTGCTGCTCGGCACCGCTCCTCTGTGCGGGAATCTCTCCGCTTTGCCCTCCGCACCCCTGTGGCTGCGCTCTCCTCCGTGGCTCTGAAGCTCCCCCCTCTGCCACCCGCAGTCTCCGCCCGCGAAGGGGCTTCCTAGTGTGAGGAAACCTTTCCTCCTTCACAGCTCCCTCCCACTGGTGCAGGTCCGTCCCTATTCTTTTGTCTCTGTTATTTCTTTTCTTTTTTTTTTTTTTTGCCCTACCCAGGTACATGGGGAGTTTCTTGCTTTTTGGGAGGTCTGAGGTCTTCTGCCAGCATTCAGTAGGTGTTCTGTAGGAGCTGTTCCACATGTAGATGTATTTCTGATGTATTTGTGGGGAGGAAGGTGATCTCCATGTCTTACTCTTCCCCCATCTTGAAGCTCCTCCTCTAGAATTACCTCTTGAATGGAATCTCCCCCACAGTTCAATCTCTTTGTCTGTCTTCTTCTCCACTGCAAATATGATTCACTTCATATTGTTTAGATTTGCTAATTTTGGATTCTTAGTAAGAAAGAGTATTTTTAAACACTAAGACCGCTGTCTAAATACCTAAAACCACCCCCCACACCCCACACACAAAAAGCTTTGCTGAAGAGGATAACTTACTTTCCTACCAACCTGAAACTCACTAGCCTATCTATGAGGGGTTAGGTGTTGAAAAGATGACTTTCATTTTAAGATCACCCAGATGAACTAACTAAAGGCCGTTTCACATTTGGAATTAATAATGAAAAAAGCTTCTCCTACCTTGAACTCCTACCAGAGTTTCTCTCTCAATTTAAAAAAAGGAATTGGTGATTTACATGTGTTCCAACAAACGTCACAATTTACCTTCAAACAATTGCAAGTTTTCAAAAGGACATGACAAAAATGCTTGTAGGACTGGTGTACAAGAAATCAATAATGATGGTAATGAAAAGGTGTTTCACTGTCTGGAGATCATAAATTCTCTTCTCTGCGTCTTTCTTCCAACAAATTAGAAAAAATAAAGTGACTGAATGTCAGATTCTCAGGAGTGAGGAAAAAAAAGAAGGCTTCAAATTAAATGTCCAATACCTGTACCATGATAAGTTACTTCTGGCAGGTTGACATCACTGATTGATCATGACTTCAGCATCACCTCCTTTCTTGCCCAGAAACTTAACCTTCAGATTTGGTAGCAATGAAGACTGACTTTGTGCTTCTCAGAGCACAGTCAGAGTAATTCAAAGAGGAGAATTGCAGACCTTATCCCATTGTGTTAGGAAAGAAACTGATTTAGAAACCTCTTTGCAGAGAGCAGTTTTGACCAGATTATGGTCCAAAATTGGACTCTTTTTGAGATGGGATGAAATTTGATCCCTTTGTCAATGACAAATAGAAGCTTCATTGCCCACATAGAAGCTTGTGTGTGGTAGGTGATTCCTCAAAATTTCTCAGCAGTTATATAGCAAACAAAATCAACTCTAGGTAATGTGATTGTGAGGAAGACTTTGCACAGTGCATGCCTCTGCTGTCAGCAAAGAGCCTGGCTGACCACTACAGACATACACCTCTCCTCCAAAGCCTCTGATAAGATGGCTTTCTGTATAGTGCAGGTCAAGCTCCCCCCTCGCAGTCAGGCTTACAGAAAGCCTCCAGAGGCCACCTAATTGACCACACTGGCACTCAGTGGGGCCATCCATTTATCTTGCTGCACTTTAAGCTCAATTTCTCTTTGTGTTTCCTAACCATGGAAGACAAGTCACTCTCTTCTGTATTACAAATCCCCTTGACCAAAGGCAATTCCGAAAGTAGCTTTCATTGCTTTTTCTTCTGCTTCAGGCTGAGTAATCCTAAATTCTATAAGCTTTCTCACAGGCCCTGCTTTTCATCTAATAATTCATTCTATGATTAGCTGTGCCTTTCCAAGGTCTTTCTAGAGTTTTGGTTGGGCCAAACCAAAGACAACCATGATGAATGTGTCTTAACAATGAATATAAGTGTTGGTTGCCCAGAAGGCTGTCTCTCTAACTGGACAGTTTAGGCCTGGATCTTCTTAAATCACTAAGGTTATTTGTTACTCCTGTCTTCAAAAGCATCCCCTGCTGAAATGCATAAGGTAATTGGAAAGGAAGGGGAAGTGTTGTTCACAGGGATCTACATTGCAGATTAGTTTTTTGGGTTAACTGGCTGACAGCATGGTATAGGAGGTGGTGACATAGTGCAATGCAAAGAACACTGGACTGAGAGTCCCCAGGCAGGTAGAGCATTTTCCCCACCCTTGCCACTCACCAACTGGGTGATCTGGGGCATGTGTCTAAGCTTTGGATTTCTTATCTGCATCAAGGAGATACTGTAGAGGTGATATTTACAATCTTACTCATGTCTGAAGTTTGGAATTCCATAACTTAATATTAAGCAGGACTTTAAGAGGATATAATACAAATTGTATTTCCAAAGTGACAGGGGTTAATTAAGGCCACCGCAGAGGGTGCTCTGTGTGTGTGGGCTGCAGCAGAGGACAGCTGTGAATATCTGGGCATAGAGTATAGCCTTGGATGCTAGGAAACTGGGAAGATGGGTGAGAGTGGGCTCCCATCTTGCAAGGGCCTCAGCCAATGTAGAAGACAATGTCTGAACTCTTCCGTGCTTCCTTACATGAGCCCAGCTGTGCTAAAATAGACCTCGATGATACTGGGGACAGTTAGTGTTTACCTTATATACACCTCTGAGGAAAATCTTATTTGTTGAAGGCAAAATCATCTCCTCCTCTACGGTTGCCAAGATGATAAATATCCCAGCAGAAAGGCTGATGACTCTTTATCAAGTTCTGTAGTAAACCCAAGAGACAAGTAGGATTTATCTTTCCTTTAATTTCAAAACACATAAGTCCAAAGAGCTCAGCAACCATAGAAGTTTTGACTTTATCCAGTGCTTTTGTCAACGGTATTAAAAAGTAGCAGAGGAGTCTCAAAGGAAATGAACAAGAAAACGTCCTTGAATCTTAGACCCAATGAGTTTGGATTTTTTAAATAGTTGAAATCAATAGAGCATAGTGGTTGTGAGCATACATTCTGGACTTTGCCAAATCTGGGTTGTAGTTCTGAAATGCTCTCATTTTATAGGAGTATGATCTCAGGGAAGGCTGAGGCTTTTCAGCTTCTATTTCTCCTCATCTGTTAAATGGAAATAATAAGAATAATATCTGTATCATAGGGTTGTCATATAGATTAAATAATAAAAATTTCTTAGTCCAAAGCCTGGCATATGGTAAGTGCTCAATAAGTGGTCATCATAATCAATTTCATCTTCCAGGAGGATGAAGTGTTGTTCTAAAGTGTGCAAAATTCACACTCAGAGAAAACAGACGCAGTCTTAACAATATGCTTCCCATTCCTGACTGCTGGACGTGGCTCTTGAAAATGAGCTGGAATGTGTCAAATATGAATCTCTCAGAAATAGGGAGAGGATTGCTTGGAGCTAGATTCCCAAGCCAGGCCAGTGTTTGATATTAAAGTTTCCCTGCAATCATATTGAAGTATTATTACTCTGTATTGCTTTGAAAACAAAAGCTGAGACCTGTGTCCTCAGAGTACCTTTTAGGCTATGTTAATTGGTCCAATAAATCTTCTCATTTTTTGGTGAAATCATTGTGGCTAAGAATAGACAGATGACCAATTGGCCTGTGTAACCAATGCCCTAACTTGTTTCAATTTTCATAAACAAAGTGAAAAACAGATTTTGCTCTGGTTATGAATTTGGATATCTATGGATGAGTCATTATAAGGGTTGATAAGAAATGGTTACATTTGATGCCATCACAGCAAAAAAACTTTTTAAAGTGCCTTATTTAGTGGAGGTTAGTGATTAGTTGAAACATTGTATAGTTGAGTAAGAGATGAATGTATAAAAGTTGAACACGGGCTTTTCATGCTCACTACAATTTTTCCCTCTTTCAATTCAAAATTCATGTTTTTATTTTTTAATATTTTATTTTGTGAACTTAAGCAAGTTCAAGCTGCAAAAATGACATCTGTGTTTGTACAAGACAACAGACATCATTTGAATTTATTAATATAAAGCATTTTACACCTAGAAGAGACTCAAATAACCAATGTAGTAAGCAGATGGGAAAATATAATAAATAGTCTGGTTTTCAATGACATTTATAACTGTTCCTTATTCAGCAATGGCAGGCTAAATAGGCAAATAGACTTTTTTATAGTTATAGTCTAGGAAAGCTTCTTTGAAGCTGCTTTTATTGGAAGCTCATTTTTAACATATTGGATTGAGTATCTAATCAAGGGATCTTCATTTAAGGATGCAAAAGTTTTAAGCCACTTTAGGGGGGAAAAAAAGCCAACCTAATTTACAAAGGTGTTCAAATGTAAATAAAAGCCAAAAAAGTTTTCTGAAATGGAGAATATTTTAGTGAAAACACTTCAACCTAAGGCATTTTAATCTAAATTTTGCTTTCAGATGTACTTGTTCTAATACATATAGTGAAAGATCCAAGAGCAAAGAAGTAAATGGGTTTGGGGTTTCAGTTTGAAGGAGAGAAAATCAAGGAAAGTTCAAATTAAAAATCTTTAATTTTAGAAAGTTTTGACTAAGAGAATGGAGATATATTGTTCTCTGTCTTCATTTACTTTAAGAAATGCATAAAATTTTTAAGAAAATAAAGAGTCTGAAAATTAACATATGGAGGTCTTCAATTGGAGAAGCCACCATTTACTGTTGGTGAGAGTTTTTTTGTTTTGTTTTGTTTTTTTAACATGGAGTAGAGAGTCTGCAGGAATTTGAAAGCTTTTTATAAGATCTTTCAAAATTAGACAGGATTTTTTTCCAGGTTGTTTAGAATTGCTCAGGTGTGTTGACTCCAAATTCATTCCAGTCCTCTTCTTCCAGCTCAATTTGCTGTTTGGCAAGATGTATTTATTATATTTCTCTAAAAAAGTAATTTCAGCCATGTGCTGTTCAATTAATTAAACCAGGAGGCCATTAGACTGGTGTGGCTCTGTTGCCAGGCTGCCTATGTAAGCAAACCGAAACTAACGCCTAGAAATGCCTCAAAGTCATGAAATCAAAACCTAGGAACAACCAATCAGAGCCCAACTAGGCTTTAAACTATAGCCAATCAAATAATTTCCTTGTTTTGCTTCTGTACCTTCTCTACATAAGTCTTATCCTTGGCCATTGTCTTCAGAGTACCCCTAACCACTTCCTGTTGGTGTTGAGTCTAATCGGTTTTTACTAAACTCCAATTTTTTTTTTATACTTTTCAGTTTATCTCTTAACAGTGCTTAGGGAAAGATTAGTTAGACAATAATTCCACTTAATTTTTATGCCCACCATAGTCAGAAAGCAAAAGTTGACTGTTTTGTTCATGTCTTTTTTTTTTTTTTACATCTTTATTGAAGTATAATTACTTTACATTGTTGTGTTAGTTTCTACTGTATAAGAAAGTGAATCAGCTATATGTATACATATATCCCCATAACCCCTCCCTCCTACGTCTCCCTTCCACCCTCCCTATCCCACCCCTCTAGGTGATCACAAAGAACCAAGCTGATCTCACTGTGCTATGCGGCTGCTTCCCACTAGCTATCTATTTTACATTTGGGAAATGTTTTTCCTCTAAGAGTTTTATAGTGTCTGGCCTTACATTTAGGTCTTTAATCCATTTTGAGTTTATTTTTGTGTATGGTGTTAGGGAGTGTTCTAATTTCATTCTTTTACATGTAGCTGTCCAGTTTTCCCAGCACCACTTATTGAAGAGGCTGTCTTTTCTCCATTGTATATTCTTGCCTCCTTTCTCAAAGATAAGGTGACCATATGTGTGTGGGTTTATCTCTGGGCTTTCTATCCTGTTCCATTGATTTATAATTCTGTTTTTGTTCCCATACCATACTGTCTTGATTACTCTAGCTTTGTACTATAGTCTGAAGCCAGGGAGCCTGATACCTCCAGCTCCAATTTGCTTTCTCAGGATTGCTTTGGCTATTCGTGGTCTTTTGTATTTCCATACAAATTGTGAAGTTTTTTATTCTCATTCTCTGAAAAATGCCATTGGTAGTTTGATAGGGATTGCATTGAATCTGTAGATTGCTTTGGGTACTGTAGTCATTTTCACAATATTGATTCTTCCAATACAAGAACATGGTATATCTCTCCATCTGTTTGTATCATCTTTAATTTCTTTCATCAGTGTCATAGTTTTCTGCATACAGGTCTATTGTCTCCTTAGGTAGGTTTATTCCTAGGTATTTTATTCTTCTTGTTACAGTGGTAAATGGGAGTGTTTCCTTAATTTCTCTTTCAGATTTTTCATCCTTATTGTATAGGAATGCAAGAGATTTCTGTGCATTAATTTTGTATCCTGCTACTTTACCAAATTCATTGATTAGCTCTAATAGTTTCTGGTAGAATCTTTAGGATTCTCTATGTATGGTATCATGTCATCTGCAAACAGTGAGAGTTTTACTTCTTCTTTTCTGATTTGGATTCCATTTATTTCTTTTCCTTCTCTGATTGCTGTGGCTAAAACTTCCAAAACTATGTTGAATAATAGTGGTAAGAGTGCAACCTTTTCTTGTTCCTGATCTTAGTGAAATGGTTTCAGTTTTTCACCACTGAGAACGATGTTGGCTGTGGGTTTGTCATATATGGCCTTTATTATGTTGAGGTAAGTTCTGTCTATGCCTACTTTCTGGAGAGTTTTTATGATAAATGGGTGTTGAATTTTGTTGAAAGCTTTTTCTGCATCTATTGAGATGTTCATATGGTTTGTATCCTTCAGTTTGTTAATATGGTGTATTACATTGATTGATTTACATATATTGAAGAATCCTTGCATTCCTGGGATAAACTCCACTTGATCATGGTGTATGATCCGTTTAAAGTGCTGTTGGATTCTGTTTGCTAGTATTTTGTTGAGGATATTTGCATCTATGTTCATCAGTGATATTGGCCTGTAGTTTTCTTTTTTTCTGACATCTTTGTCTGGTTTTGATATCAGGGTGATGGTGGCCTTGTAGAATGAGTTTGGGAGTGTTCCTCCTTCTGCTATATTTTGGCAGAGCTTGAGAAGGATAGGTGTTAGCTCTTCTCTAAATGTTTGATAAAATTCGCCTGTGAAGCCATCTGGTCCTAGACTTTCGTTTGTTGGAAGATTTTTCATCACAGTTTCAATTTCAGTGCTTGTGATTGGTCTGTCTATATTTTCTATTTCTTCCTGGTTCAGTCTCGGAAGGTTGTGCTTTTCTAAGAATTTGTCCATTTCCTCCAGGTTGTCCATTTTATTGGCATATAGTTGCTTGTAGTAATCTCTCATGATCGTTTGTATTTCTGCCGTGTCAGTTGTTACTTCTCCTTTTTCATTTCTAATTCTTTTGGTTTGAGTCTTCTCCCTTTTTTTTCTTAATGAGTTTGGCTAATGGTTTATCAATTTTGTTTATCTTCTCAAAGAACCAGCTTTATGTTTTATTGATGTTTGCTATCATTTTCTTCATTTCTTTTTCATTTATTTCTGGTCTGATCTTTTTGATTTCTTTCCTTCTGCTAACTTTGGGGTTTTTTTGTTGTCAATTGTCTAATTGCTTTAGGTGTAAGGCTAAGTTGTTTATTTGAGATGTTTCTTGTTTCTTGAGGTAGAATTGTATTGCTATAAACTTCCCTCTTTGAACTGCTTTTGCTGCATCCCATGGGTTTTGGGTCATCGTGTTTTCAGTGTCATTTGTTTCTAGGTGTTTTTTGATTTCCTCTTTGATTTCTTCAGTGATCTCTTGGTTATTTAGTAGTGTATTGTTTGACCTCCATGTGTGTGTATTTTTTACAGATTTTTTCTGTAATTGATATCTAGTCTCATAGCATTGTACTCAGAAAAGATACTTGATATGATTTCAATTTTCTTAAATTTACCAAGGCTTGATTTGCCCTACCCAGGTACGTGGGGAGTTTCTTGCCTTTTGGGAAGTCTGAGGTCTTCTGCCAGTGTTTAGTAGGTGTTCTGTAGGAGCTGTTCCACATGTAAATGTATTTTTGATGTATTTGTGGGGAGGAAGGTGATCTCCACATCTTACTCTTTCACCATCTTGAAAGTCCTCATCATGTCTTCTTTTTTTTTTTAATTGGAGTGTAGTTGTTTTACAATGTTGTGTTAGTTTCTACTGTACAGCAAAGTGAAGTAGAGTTCCCTCTGCTACACAGCATATTCTCATTAGTTATCTATTTTATACATTGTAGTGTATATATGTCAATCCCAATCTACCAATTCATCCCTCTCCCCTTTCCTGCCTTGGTGTCCATACGTTTGTTCTCTTGGTGTCCATACGTTTGTTCTCTATGTCTGTGTCTTTATTTCTGCATTGTAAACTGGTTCATCTGTACCATTTCTCTAGATTCCACATACATGTGTTAATATACGATATTTGTTTTTCTCTCTCTGACTTACTTCACTCTGTATGGACCTAGAGACTGTTCATGTCTTTCAACTCTAGTGGAAATCCGTCACAATCAAAGGAAACATAGGGAAGTGGTTGCATTTTTTGATGCTTCTCATTATACTTTTTTTTAACTCTTTTTGATGCATCTCATAATAAGAATTATTTCATTGCTGTCTGTTTAATTTTTTTTCTCCCACTTCACAGATAAACCCAGAGGAAAAACCATCATACCAGGGACTAAGGAACATCATGCATATTGGTGACATTGTGTAGCAGACACAATAACTCTATCAAAATAAAAGGGTGATCTGGATCCACACACCATTCTCACTTCATTTGGTTGTCAATATAAAACAATTTTATGTAATTTTTCAAAATGTTGCTTAATTCAAAGTAGGAACTGGCATAAGTTTGTATGTAGGCTTCCTTTTGTGAAGGCCATGTGCAATCACTCAAGGTACAACTCAGCTCGCCGAATTTTATCTTATCAGATCCCAGCTTCTTAAGGAGTGACAGTACGCTTGTTGACAACTGGGAGAAGAATTCTTTCTTCCTGTTCTTGTGTACAGATGTTATGAATATTTCCTTTGGGAATATTTTTCCCAGTGGAAATGGGAAAAGGAGGCAAAATGGATGTTAGAGAAGGAGGTTTTTTTCATCAGAAAGTTAGTGGATAAAGCTGACCTTTAGAACTGTTAATTCAGGACAAGGATGAAAAGGGGGGAAGGTGACAGAAGTGGGACTCAGGATCTATCCAGAACCACTCTAAAAGTCATAAAATCACAAAATGAGTGGTCATTTTAAAGAGATATAAGGGTCTTTATCATGCATATTATCTGTAACCAGATACAAATGTATAAGCATTTCCTAAAAGTAAGGGAGGTTGTGAATGCTTTGGAGTTTGAGATAAGAGTTTGTCATTTACATTTTTCCCGTAACTAGAACAAAAAATTTTACAATATGTATGGAAACACAAAAGACCCCGAATAGCCAAAGCAATCTTGAGAAAGAAAAACGGAGCTGGAGGAATCAGGATCCTTGACTTCAGACTATACTACAAAGATACAGTAATCAAGACAGTATGGTACTGGCACAAAAACAGAAATATAGATCAATGGAACAGTATAGAAAGCCCAGAGATAAACCCATGCACATATGGTCACCTTCTCTTTGAGAAAGGAGGCAAGAATATACAGTGGAGAAAAGACAGCCTCTTCAATAAGTGGTGCTAGGAAAACTGGACAGATACATGTAAAAGAATGAAATTAGAACACTTCCTAACACCATACACAAAAATAAACTCCAAATGGATTAAAGACCTAAATGTAAGGGCAGACACTATAAAACTCTTAGAGGAAAACATACGCAAAACACTCTATGACATAAATCACAGCAAGATCCTTTTTGACTCACCTCCTAGAGAAATGGAAATAAAAACAAAAATGAACAAATGGGACCTAGTGAAACTTAAAAGCTTTTGCACAGCAAAGGAAACCATAAACAAAATGAAAAGACAATCCTCAGAATGGGACAAAATATTTGCAAACGAAGCGACTGACAAAGGATTAATCTCCAAAATATACAACAGCTCATTCAGCTCAATATCAAAAATCAAACAACCCAATCCAAAAATGGGCATAAGACCTAAATAGACATTTCTCCAAAGAAGATATACAGATTACCAGCAAACACATGAAAGGATGGTCAATATCACTAATCATTAGAGAAATGCAAATCAAAACCACAATGAGACATCACCTCACACCAGTCAGAATGGCCATCATCAAAAAATCTACAAACAGTAAATGCTGGAGAGGATGTGGAGAATAGGGAACCCTCTTGCACTGTTGATGGGAATGTAAATTGATACAGCCACTATGGAGAACAGTATGGAGGTTCCTTAAAAAACTAAAAATAGAACTACCATACGACCCAGCAATCCCACTACTGGGCATATACCCTGAGAAAACCATAGTTCAAAAAGAGTCAAGTACCACAGTGTTCATTGCAGCACTATTTACAATAGCCAGGACATGGAAGCAACCTGAATGTCCATGGACAGATGAATGGATAAAGAAGATGTGGCACATATATACAGTGGAATATTACTCAGCCATAAAAAGAAATGAAATTGAGTTATTTGTACTGAGGTGGATGGACCTAGAGTCTGTCATACAAAGTGAAGTAAGTCAGAAAAAAAACCCAAATACCGTTTGCTAACACATACACATGAAATCTAAAAAAATAATGTTTCTAATGGGCCTAGTGGCAGGACAAGAATAAAGACACAGACGTAGAGAATGGACTTGAGGACACCGGGGTGGGGAGGGGAAGCTGGGACAAAGTGAGAGAGTAGCATTGACGTATATACTCTACCAAATGTAAAACAGATAGCTAGTTGGAAGCAGCTGCATAGCACAGTGAGATCAGCTTGGTGCTTTGTGACCACCTAGAGGGGTGGGATAGGGAGGGTGAGAGGGAGGCTCAAGAGGGAGGGGATGTGGGGATATATGTATACATACAGCTGATTCACTTTGTTATACTGCAGAAACTAACACAACATCGTAAAGCAATTATACTCCAATAAAGATGTAAAAAAAAAAAAGATCTTATGTCCTTAAAAAAAAAAGAGTTTGCCATTTATTTGGCCAGTCACTTAATCTCTTTATGCTGAATTTCTTTATGGGTAAAATGAAGATAATAATAGTATCTATCCCAAGGGTTTTTGGGACAATTAAATGTCACAGTGTGCATAAACACTTAATATGGCACCCAAAGCATAGTAAGAGCTGAATAGACATTAGCCATTGTTATACTGAAAAGTATTTAGTGAAGAAGAAATTGTAAATATAAACAAAAAGCAGAGTGACTATAATTACACAATTAATATGTTTAAAATGTTAAGATAGTCTCTTTATAAAAGGTGTTGCCTTTATAGTTTCATTTTACTAAAGGTAATATAAGGTTTATATAAGATCTTTCCTTTTCCCCTTAGCACTATATTTATAGAAATATATATCTTCATAATTTATATATGTTTAGAAATACAAATGCTAAGTTAATCAACTTTCATGTCACCTACTTCTTAGAATTTGAGGCTTCTAACACTGATAGCTGGGGTGAAACTCACACATTTGAAGGACTTTACAGCATTCTCTGTCTCAAAACAATACTTTCTGAAAAGGACCTCTAGTGACCTATGACAAGTAAGGCAGGAAATTACAGCTCTCCCATATACTCATAAAGGTTGTTTTGTTTGTTTGTTTTTGTTTCTTTTTGTTTGAGGGGTTAGGAAAAGCTGGAGTAGAATTGGGGGCTAGGGGGAGAAATTTGGAGCAAATATGCTAAATAGGATACCATTATTTCATCACAGCAATTCTTTTGGTGAAATCTAATTAAAAACTCTTCTATACACTTAATTAACTGATAGATTTCGTTTTGAGTTTGGCTTCAACATCAGCTAAAAATATATTGAATTGCAAGTCAATTCCAAATTCCAATCAAGCTTCTTTAAGAATCTGAATCATGTCCTAATTTCTATGACAACGAATTTATGCTTCTTTCTATCTCCTGTGAAGATTAAAATGACACTGACCCAAATCAATGCCATCTATTAATATAGCAACAATAGCTTAAGTTGTTTAGACTCCCTTTATATTGTTTGCACGCTAAAGAAATATACCTTGCTTTAAAATTTTTTTAGTTAGGTTATAAAGTGAGGTCATCAGATTATGAAGACCTAAATTTCAGTGAGCAGATATTTAATTTTATTGAGTTTGTATTCAACCTTTTTTTTTTTATGTTAACATATCCCTTCCTTAACCCTGATGCTCTCCATGCCCCGACTTACTTTAACCCTCACATCTTCCCTTTTAGCTGTGATAGCTGAATTGATTCAATTCAATAATATTTATTATCTATTATGCCCAGGCTCTATAGAAGATTTGGAGATGTCTAGGTGAAAAGACAGAGACAGATTCTTCCCTCACAGAGCACAGAGTAGGTAGGTGAATACTAATAGTGGAGGAATTACTGTGTAACGGAGTCAGGACTCTGGTAAGGAAAACACAATGCTATGGCAGTACCACTCACATCCTGCTTCCTTGAGGCGGGATCAATTGCCTGTGTTAGAAAGACCTTGTCTCCTCTCTTTGTACTTTAAACTTCACAGCATGAAGACACAAGTGGTTCTAGAGATTATTTCTTAGTAATTGGTTTCAGGACTTCAGGCAAGGTGATGATCTTCTGTGTGTATGTGGTAGTGGTGGGGGTGGGCAGGTAGAGAGGATTGGGTCTGTCACAGGAAGCCATCTTTCTTTCTAAAATAATAATGGCTCCACATGTCAAATAGCTTGCCAAAAGAAGTGCCAACTTTTTTTTTTTTTTTTTTTTTTACTCCTGCTTGTCAGCACTTCCTTAGACTCAACATCTGAACAGGAGAAACTGAGTTTGGCTCAGCCTCATACATCACCAGCAAAATCGTCAACACTCTACAACACTTAGATCTTATGAGGGGATCTGGAAAAGATAGAAAGGTGACTTTTTTTTTTTTTACTTTAATTCATTTTCAACAATGTATAGCCAATCAGCTAACACAAATGAACCTGGAAATTTACCTATGATTCCAGTTGAAAAGGTTACATTTAAAAGCACAGGTCCAATATTCAGTAAGTAAATAATACAGCAGATAAGGTATTGGATTAACAGAAAGACATCTAGAACTAGCTGGACTCCAACAGTCGTTAATGCAACATTTTTAAAGTCTTTTCACCTAAAACACAAGAGGTCACAAATTCAGAATGTCTTGGCCTCTCATTTCTCCTGAGTTTCCTTCACCTCTTACTCTTTAACCCTGTCTGAAGGATATGGGTTTTCTGACCACATGTATAGTCATCTCTCTCTCCCCGCATGTCTCTGTTTATGGAAAATCAACAACAACCTAACAGTTCGACAAGAAATGTCATGGCATACCTGGGAGAACACAAAACCAAAAGTTTTGGCCCTCATTTTGACACTTAGTGGATTTCGTGTCCCAGAGTAAGTTTTGTTACTTCCTTGAGGACCAATTTGCTCACATGAACAGTAGAGTTTGATGATGTATGTATGTATCTATTTTTCTTTTCTTTTTTTGCTGACAGGGCTTTCTGTCACCAAAACTCCTAAGTCACATAATTTTTGCATGCTGCTTTATAGTTTTATTTTAGTGAAGGTAAACATATTTATAAGGTTTACATAAGATCACGTAATGGGTGCCCTCTCCAATAGGGGCTGCTGATTGTCCTACAATAATTCTTCTTTCCTCCTTCCAATTTTTAGCAAGGCTTATGATCACTTGCAGAAAGACAACATTTCCTAGTTTCCCTTGCAGGTCTTGTCATGTGTATAAGTCGTGACCAATGAGATTCATTCATTCATTCATTCAATAAATAGTGATTGAGCACCTACTGTCATCTGGAGTCTAGAGATATAGCAGGGAATAAAATAAACAAAAATTCCAATAATCCCTGCCCCCATGGAGTTTACAATCTACTGGGAGGAAATAGACAAGTTAAAATATATTATTTCAGGTGATGACAAGTGCTATGAAGAAAAATTAAGCAAGGTAGGAGGATAGAGAGTGATAGACGCGGTGGGTGTTGCCTCAACAGTCCTGGGAATGAGGCTAGCCTGGGATTCAGGGATTCTGGTAACTGGTGTAAACAGGGTAAAAGGCACACTGTGGTAATGACAGGGCGGATAGTCGTGGTGAAACTATGCGTGCTGAGAAAAGGGCAGAGTGGGGTTTAGCTAGGAGCACACAGGAGCGACCTGTCCACATCCTGGAACCTGTCAATGTGATCTCATTTGTAAACAGTCTTTGCAGATGTAATTAAGTTAAAAATCTTGAGGTGAGACATCCTGGTCTATCTGGGTGGGCGCTAAAACTAATGCCTAGTGTCTCTACAAGAAACACACAGAGGAGAGACAGATGGAGAAGAGGAAAAGGCCATTTGAAGAGGAGGAAGAGACTGGAGTTATGTAGCCACAAGCCAGGGAACACCTGGAGCCCCCAGACCCTGGAAGAGGGAAGAAAGCACTCTCCCCTAGAGCCTTCAGAAAAATCATGTCCCTGCTGACACCTTGATTTCAGACTTCTAACCTCCAGGACTGTGAGAAAATAAATTTCTGCCGTTTTAAGACAGCAAGTTTGTCGTAATTTGTTTCAGCAGCCCTAGGAAACTAGGCTTCTAGAATTACCTATTTAAAAAATGTCTTACAATCTGATTATTCGTTTGTGACTGTCTCTCCCGTGTAATAGACTGAAGGTCCTCAGAAAGACAAAACATTTGTTAGTTACCTATTACATCCTGTACCTAGCCTAGCACAGGACACGTGGTTTGAATTTATTAAATGAATGGAAGAATAGATAAATAAATCAGAACTAAACATTTCTATGCCTTGACTACAAAGTGTTAAAAAACAAAATTTGTTTGGGTTTCTGAAAGATGCTTGTTTATAAGTGTTGGATTTTCCTCCCCTGCTGCCAGGGTGGTCCTGTGCACTTTAGTTCTTGCTGGGTTTTATTTAACATCATACCAAATTGAAGGAAATTAGATGTTCATGCCTTTCCTTGTTTCCTGGGGTTTAACCTTCCTTTTGTGTAAGTCCTTCCTGGCTCTCACAGCAAGGTAGTGCCTGTGTGCATGCTAAAATTGTTGTATTCAACACCATGTGGGACCAAGGTCTAGACAGCTACTCTGTACTTCTCTCTCCCTCCCTCCCTCCCTCCCTCCCTCCCTCCCTCCCTTCCTTCCTTCCTTCCTTCCTTCCTTCCTTCCTTCCTTCCTTCCTTCCTTCCTTCCTTCCTTCCTTCCTTCCTTCCTTTCAAGCTGAATGCAAATGTTCAGCTTTGGCAATAATTCAGTGTGGAGATGGATGTATATTGACTCTAATATGTTTTTCCAATTGTGTGACATTTTCACAACCCGATAAAGGGATCTTGACCACAACCTGAGCTCCAGCTGCAGGGTTTTATAATGAGGTTCCTTGTCTGTAGACTATAATTGGCTCAGACTTACTCATCCACTGTGGTATTTGCTTTGGTTTGATGTTCTCTGGAACCTCATTTTCATCCATTTGAAAAGCCAGACTCAAAGATTAGGGGACAACTGAACACATCTCATATGTAAAAAAAATACATTCATTATTCACCAGTGGGAAAGCAGCTCACGGGCAGATAGTGGTGAGAAGGGCCCAGCATTCTTCTTTAGCTCTGCTTGTGGTCCCTGCTTCTACTGCCTCTCAGTTTTCTAGCTCAGCTACAACACTCACTCAGTCAGCTCTTTATTGAGCACCCACTACATGTCAGGACATTGGACTAGGTGTTGAGGGCACAGCCAAGAAAGAAACAGTATTATTTCAATCTGAAATCAACATAAAATTATTAATGAGATATTTTATATTTTTCGTTACTAAGTTCTTGAAATCTGGTGTATATTCTAAACAGCACATCTCAGTTGGACACTAAATTTTCGTTGGAAATACTTGATCTGTATTTAGGCTTCATAAAATTAAGAGTTGACAATGTAGAATCACATGCCCAAGTTGTTCCTTAAAAGTTTTTCAATAACCAAATTTAGCATCAGTTTTTAAATTTAACTGATTTAACTTTTCAAATAAAAATTAAAATTTCAATTCCTCAGTCGCACTAGCCATACTTCAAGTGCTTGATAACCACGTGTCGCTAGACAGGGTGGATGTACATCTCCATACATAATCAGCCAACAGTGGGAGTGCAATAGGAACTTTCTCTCTGTTCTCTCTAACCCCAAGGTGCCTCTGGATTAGTTCTCTTAGTTTGGTGCAAGAGCTGTAGATGTCACTGGAACTCTTGTTTAAGATGGAACGTGAAAATAATGCCCATTTTTGTGAGGTTCTTGAGGTTAGAGCTGATGTTGGAAACAGTCCTGGATCCCACTGGGTCAGTGCCGGTAAGAAGAAAGCCCCAGGCTGGATGAAGCCTGACCAGAATTCAAGAGACTCGGTTGGAACAAGATGGACTCAGTAATTCAGCCAATTGGACTTCTGTGTAGAGAAGCCTGAAGTCCATTTGCCAGGCTATTTCCCAAATATTCAGTTGGTAAGAAATAAGGGAATGGCCATAGTCCTGAAACAGACAACAAAAAGGGAAAAGAAACTATGAGGTTTTTTAAAGTCTTATTCTCAGATAGAAAAAATAAAGCCTAGAGAGCTTTGGAGACAGATGGGGAAGCAGCGAATTTGGAGAAGGCAGCGGGATTTGTTCTCTGGGACAGTGGTGAGATGTTACTTGAAATACTAACCTGTCTTTAGCTCTTCTTACACTTACTGGTGGGTGGAATTCAAAGAGAGAGATAGTTAAGAGAAAGGATTTCCAGCTGGGATAAATGAAAAGACATGGAGCTTGGAATAAAGGAGCCTAAAGAAGTCATAGTTATCCTGGGCAAACATGTCACAGATGTAATCATATAGCATTAATGTAAATATTTGACATCAAAGAGATACCACGATATAGAGTTATAATATTCAGTGCTTTTGTTTGACCCCCCAAAAGGCCTAATGTTAATAAAACTTGACAGTAACTAATGAGACTTAATGAATAAAGGGAAGCAGTGGTAGTTTCGCCCTTTGATTCCTTTAAAATTAAAAGAGAAAGGGCAATAACTCACTTTCCATGTAACAGCGTAGAGAATACAGTCCACTGCACATAGGCACCACCAGGGCGATCAAATTAGAATTCTCAACTAAAAATAGAACTACCATATGACCCAGCAATCCCACTACTGGGCATACACCCTGAGAAAACCATAATTCAAAAAGAGTCATGTACCACAATGTTCATTGCAGCTCTGTTTACAATAGTCAGGACATGGTAGCAACCTAAGTGTCCATCGACAGGTGAATGGATAAAGAAGACGTGGCACATGTATACAATGGAATATTACTCAGCCATAAAAAGGAACGAAACTGAGTTATTCGTAGTGAGGTGGATGGACCTAGAGTCCGTCATACAGAGTGAAGTAAGTCAGAAAGAGAAAAACAAATACCGTATGCTAACACATATATATGGAATCTAAAAAAAAAAAAAAAAAATGGTCATGAAGAACCTAGGGGCAAGACAGGAATAAAGACGCAAGCCGTACTAGAAAATGGGCTTGAGGACATGGGGAGAGGGAAGGGTAAGCTGGGACAAAGTGAGAGAGTGGTAGTGTATATATGGACATATATATACTACCAAATGTAAAATAGATAGCTAGTGGGAAGCAGTCGCATAGCACAAGGAGATCAGCTCGGTGCTTTGTGACCAGGTAGAAGGGTGGGATAGGGAGGGTGGGAGGGAGGCGCAAGAGGCAGGAGATATGGGGATGTATGTATATGTATAACTGATTCACTTCGTTATAAAGCAGAAACTAACACACCATTGTAAAGCAATTATACTCCAATAAAAATGTTAAAAAAATATTAGAATTCTCCCCTTAGACGTTTTTATGACAACTTTAGAAAACAGGTAGTTAACCTGTGTGTAAATAATTCATTTCTAAATTGAGTATTCAAGTTTATATGAACTTCCACAGACTGTTGTCATCTTTGGAGGACCTTTTATTAAGTGTGGAAGTCACCTTTGCTCAATGCCTGGCTGAGAACAGACAAAGCTCAATAATTTATCCAAGACCAAACATGTACTTAATGGCAAATCTGAGACTAGAACTCAAGTCTTCTGAGTCTCTCATTTATCCCATGTTTTCTCCAATAAAGAACACTTGTGCTTTCTACAATCAAATGTGTATTCTTTTAAAAATAGGGCAAAATCCAAAATTACTACCAGAATAGATTTAAAATGTGTCTGGTGTTTACAGAGTATATACAGAATAGAAATATAGTGTTGTACACTAAAAAAATAAAACATTAAAGAATTTTTAAAAATGAAAAGAAAATTCCCTGTGAATGCATGCTCCCAAGTTATTCTGACCATGTATTCTAGAAATGTGATTGTAATTTAAATCACATATATTCCATTATATTCGTATATTACCATTCATACATAATGACTTTATAATCTGTTTTAATTAGGGCAGCATGGTGTAGGGAAAAGAGATTGAACTCTTCCAGTTGGTAATTGGGCAATCTCTGTGAAGCTCTTTCTCCCATTTCAAGGTGAGTAAACTTATCCTTTCCAAACGCCCCTTTTAAATTTTTTCTGTAGTACTTATCACTTTCTACTGTATTATACAATTTGCTTATTTATTATGTTTGTTATCTGTATGCCTCAAATAAAATTCAAACTCTATGAGAACAGTTATTTTCTGAGTGCTTGTGCTAATCACTGTTCATGGAAAACACTTGATCCGTATTCAGATTTCATAAACTGAGCAGCTGAAAAAATAGATTCGACACACACAAGTTATTCCAAATATACTAAAAAAATGTTTGTTGTATTTAATGAAAGAATGAGGTTTCTTCTTAGCTAAGTATTAAAGTTGGAGAACAGCCTCACCCTTTAGGAGTTCCCTGGCACTGTGTGGAGAAACTGGGGGGTTAGGGGGATGTTGGTGGCCCTAGATAACCTCTTTTCTGTCTTTCCTAGGGAGTCTGACTCATTGGCCTGGGAGATGATGGGGCTTGAGGAAGAAGTGGGGAAGAAATACAATCTCCCTCTGTATTCAAGGGAGATTGCTTCCAGGATCCCCCGCAGATACCAGAACCCACAGATGCTCAAGTCTCTTGAGCACATCAAAAATATTTGAACTGCGGTTGGTTGAATTCACAAATGCTCAATCTGTGGATACTGAGAGCCAACTGTAATCACAAGAGGTTGTGGGTTAGGAGACAGGAAGCAGTTGCAGGAGAGAAGTTGGGAGTCAGTTGTCTGGAGCGGGAGAGGCTCCAAGCTGCTATAGTGTGAGAGATTTAAGAGAGGAAGGACAATTTAAAAGGAGATATTTTCAGACTTAGAGCTCTAGGTTACAAATTTTTTTTTTTTATGCCAAACTCACTCAAATTTATTAACAGACATTTAAAATGTGAAACTATAAAAATTAGAGATAAACATAGAAAATCTACATGACCTCGGGTTTGGTCTGTGGATCATGAGCTTTGAGTTTTAACACACAACACAAAAAGTCAATCCACAAAAGAAAAAAGGAATATTATGGACTTTATGAAATTAAAAAAAAATTTTTTTTGAATTTTGTTTTATTTATGTTTTTATACAGCAGGTTCTTATTAGTCATCAGTTTTATACACATCAGTGTATACATGTCAGTCCCAATCGCCCAATTCAGCACACCACCATCCCCACCCCGCCGCCGCTTCCCCCCTTGGTGTCCATACGTTTGTTCTCTACATCTGTGTCTCAACTTCTGCCCTGGAAACCAGTTCATCTGTACCATTTTTCTAGGTTCCACATACATGCGTTAATATACGATATTTGTTTTTCTCTTTCTGACTTACTTCACTCTGTATGACAGTCTCTAGATCCACCCACGTCTCAACAAATGACCCAATTTCGTTCCTGTTTATGGCTGAGTAACATTCCATTGTATATATGTACCACATCTTCTTTATCCATTCATCTGTCGATGGGCATTTAGGTTGCTTCCATGACCTGGCTATTGTAAATAGTGCTGCAGTGAACATTGGGGTGCATGTGTCTTTTTGAAATATGGTTTTCTCTGGGTAAATGTCCAGTAGTGGGATTGCTGGATCATATGGTAATTCTATTTTTAGTTTTTTAAGGAACCTCCATACTGTTCTCCATAGTGGCTGTATCAATTTACATTCCCACCAACAGTGCAAGAGGGTTCCCTTTTCTCCACACCCGCTCCAGCATTTGTTTGTAGATTTTCTGATGATGCCCATTCTAACTGGTGTGAGTTAGAATGTAGTTTTGATTTGCATTTCTCTAATAATTAGTGATGTTGACCAGCTTTTCATGTGCTTCTTGGCCATCTGTATGTCTTCTTTGGAGAAATGTCTGTTTAGGTCTTCCACCCATTTTTGGATTGGGTTGTTTGTTTTTTTAATATTGAGCTGTGTGAGGTTTTTATATATTTTGGAGATTAATCCTTTGTCTGTTGATTGGTTTGCAAATATTTTCTCCCATTCTGAGGATTGTCTTTTTGTCTTGTTTACGGTTTCCTTTACTGTGCAAAAGCTTTGAAGTTTCATTAGGTCCCATTTGTTTATTTTTGTTTTTATTTCCATTTCTCTAGGAGGTGGGTCAAAAAGGATCTTGCTGTGATTTATGTCAAAGAGTGTTCTTCCTATGTTTTCCTCTAAGAGTTTTATAGTGTCCGGTCTAACATTTAGGTCTCTAATCCATTTTGAGTTTATTTTTGTGTATGGTGTTAGGGAGTGTCCTAATTTCATTCTTTTACATGTAGCTATCCAGTTTTCCCAGCACCACTTATTGAAGAGACTGTCTTTTCTCCATTGTATATCCTTGCCTCCTTTGTCATAGGTTAGTTGACCAGAGGTGCGTGGGTTTATCTCTGGGCTTTCTATCTTGTTCCATTGATCTATGTTTCTGTTTCTATGCCAGTACCATATTGTCTTGATTACTGTAGCTTTGTATTATAGTCTGACGTCTGGGAGTCTGATTCCTCCAGCTCCATTTTTTTCCCTCAAGACTGCTTTGGCTATTCAGGGTCTTTTGTGTCCCCATACAAATTTTAAGATTTTCTGTTCTAGTTCCGTAAAAAATGCCATTGGTAATTTGATAGGGATTGCATTGAATCTGTAGATTGCTTTGGGTAGTATAGTCATTTTCACAATATTGATTCTTCCAATCCAAGAACATGGTATATCTCTCCATCTGTTGGTATCATCCTTAATTTCTTTCATCAGCGTCTTATAGTTTTCTGCATACAGGTCTTTTCCCTCCCTAAGTAGGTTTATTCCTAGGTATTTTATTCTTTTTGTTGCAATGGTAAATGGAGTGTTTCCTTAATTTCTCTTTCATATTTTTCATCATTAGTGTATAGGAATGCAACAAATTTCTGTGCATTAATTTTGTATCCTGCAACTTTGCCAAATTCATTGATTAGCTCTAGTAGTTTTCTGGTGGCATCTTTAAGATTCTCTATGTATAGTATCACGTCTTTTGGAAACAGTGACAGTTTTACTTCTTCTTTTCCAATTTGGATTTCTTTTTCTTCTCTGATTGCCGTGGCTAGGACTTCCAAAACTATGTTGAATAATAGTGGTGAGAGTGGACATCCTTGTCTTGTTCCTGATCTTAGAGGAAATGGTTTCAGTTTTTCACCATTGAGAATGATGTTTGCTGTGGGTTTGTCGTATATGGCCTTTATTATGTTGAGGTAGGTTCTTTCTATGCCCACTTTCTGGAGAGTTTTTATCATAAATGGGTGTTGAATTTTGTCAAAAGCTTTTTCTCCATCTATTGAGATGATCATATGGTCTTTATTCTTCAATTTGTTAATATGGTGTATCACATTGATTGATTTGCGTATCTTGAAGAATCCCTGCATCCCTGGGATAAATCCCACTTGATCATGGTGTATGATCCTTTTAATGTGTTGTTGGATTCTGTTTGCTAGTATTTCGTTGAGGATTTTTGCATCTATATTCATCAGTGGTATTGGTCTGTAGTTTTCTTTTTTTGTAGTATCTTCGTCTGGTTTTGGTATCAGGGTGATGGTGGCCTCATAGAATGTGTTTGGGATTGTTCCTTCCTCTGCAATTTTTTGGAAGAGTTTCAGAAGGATGGGTGTTAGCTCTTCTCTAAATGTTTGATATAATTCACCTGTGAAGCCATCTGGTCCTGGACTTTTGTTTGTTGGAAGATTTTAATCACAGTTTCAATTTCATTACTTGTGATTGGTCTGTTCATATTTTCTAGTTCTTCCTGGTTCAGTCTTGGAAAGTTATGCCTTTCTAAGAATTTGTCCATTTCTTCCAGGTTGTCCATTTTATTGGCATAGAGTTGCTTGTAGTAGTCCCTTAGGATGCTTTGTATTTCTGCGGTGTCTGTTGTAACTTCTCCTTTTTCATTTCTAATTTTATTTATTTTGAGTCCTCTCCCTCTTTTTCTTGATGAGTCTGGCTAATGGTTTATCAACTTTGTTTATCTTCTCAAAGAACCAGCTTTTAGTTTTATTGATCTTTGCTATTGTTTTCTTTGTTTCTATTTCATTTATTTCTGCTCTGATCTTTATGATTTCTTTCCTTCTGCTAACTTTGGGTTTTGTTTGTTCTTTCTCTAGTTCCTTTAGGTGTAGGGTTAGATTGTTTATTTGAGATTTTTCTTGTTTCTTGAGGTAGGCTTGTATAGCTATAAACTTCCCTCTTAGAACTGCTTTTGCTGCATCCCATAGGTTTTGGATCGTCGTGTTTTCATTGCCATTTGTCTCTAGGTATTTTTTGATTTCCTCTTTGATTTCTTCAGTGATCTCTTGGTTATTTAGTAACGTATTGTTTAGCCTCCATGTGTTTGTGTTTTTTATGTTTTTTCCCCTGTAATTGATTTCTAATCTCATAGCATTGTGGTCAGAAAAGATGCTTGATATAATTTCAATTTTCTTAAATTTACTGAGGCTTGATTTGTGACCAAAGGTGTGATGTATCCTGGAGAATGTTCCCTGTGCACTTGAGAAGAAAGTGTAATCTGCTCTTTTTGGATGGGATGTCCTATAAATATCAATTAAATCTATCTGGTCTATTGTGTCATTTAAAGCTGTGTTTCCTTGTTAATTTTCTGTTTGTATGATCTTTCCATTGATGTAAGTGAGGTGTTAAAGTCCCCCACTATTATTGTGTTGCTGTCGATTTCCTCTTTTAGAGCTGTTAGCAGTTGCCTTATGTATTGAGGTGCTCCTGTGTTGGGTGCATATATATTTATAATTGTTATATCTTCTTCTTGGATTGATCCCTTGACCATTATGTAGTGTCCTTCCTTGTCTCTTGTAACATTCTTTATTTTAAAGTCTATTTTGTCTGATATGAGTATTGCTACTCCAGCTTTCTTTTGATTTCCTTTTGCATGGAATATCTTTTTCCATCCCCTCACTTTCAGTCTGTATGGGTCCCTAGGTCTGAAGTGGGTCTCTTGTAGACAGCATATATATGGGTCTTGTTTTTGTATCCATTCATCAAGCCTGTGTCTTTTGGTTGGAGCATTTAATCCATTCACGTTTAAGGTAATTATCGATATGTTCCTATGACCATTTTCTTAATTGTTTTGGGTGTGTTTTTGTAGGTCCTTTTCTTCTCTTGTGTTTCCCACTTAGGGAAGTTCCTTTAGCATTTGTTGTAGAGCTGGTTTGGTGGTGCTGAATTCTCTTAGCTTTTGCTTGTCTGTAAAGCTTTTGATTTCTCCATCGAATCTGAATGAGATCCTTGTGGGGTAAAGTAATCTTGGTTGTAGGTTCTTCCCTTTCATCACTTTAAGTATATCATGCCACTCCCTTCTGGCTTGTAGAGTTTCTTCTGAGAAATCAGCTGTTAACCTTATGGGAGTTCCCTTGTATGTTATTTGTCATTTTTCCCTTGCTGCTCTCAATAATTTTTCTTTGTCTTTAATTTTTGCCAATTTGATTACTATGTGTCTCAGCGTGTTTCTCCTTGGGTTTATCCTATATGGGACTCGCTGTGCTTCCTGGACTTGCGTGGTTTTTTCCTTTCCCTTGTTAGGGAAGTTTTCGAGTATAATCTCTTCAAATATTTTCTCGGGTCATTTCTCTCTTCTCCTTCTGGGACCCCTATAATGCGGATGTTTTGCGTTTAATGTTGTCCCAGAGGTCTCTTATACTGTCTTCATTTCTTTTCATTCTTTTTTCTTTATTCTGTTCCACAGCTGTGAATTCCACCATTCTGTCTTCCAGGTTACTTATCCGTTCTTCTGCCTCAGTTATTCTGCTATTGATTCCTTGTAGTGTAGTTTTCATTTCAGTTATTGTGTTGTTCATCTCTGTTTGTTTGTTCTTTAATTCTTCTAGGTCTTTGTTAAACATTTCTTGCATCTTCTCGATCTTTGCCTCCATTCTTTTTCCGAGGTCCTGGATCATCTTCACTCTCATTATTCTGAATTCTTTTTCTGGAAGTTTGCCTATCTCTACTTCATTTAGTTGTTTTTCTGGGGTTTTATCTTGTTCCTTCATCTGATACATAGCCCGCTGCCTTTTCATCTTGTGTATCTTTCTGTGAATGTGGCTTTTGTTTCACAGGCTACAGGATTGTAGTTCTTCTTGCTTCTGGCCTGCGGTCCCCAGGTCTGTGGCAGCTTCAGCTGCTGGGGCCCCTCCAGAGCCGGCAGCCTCAGAGAGGCCACCCTCCCCTCGGGCTCCAGGGCAGTTCAGTCTCTAGGTTACAAATTAAATCCTTGTCATTTTCTTTGAAAAGAGGAAAGATCAGAATTCCTATTTAATTACTTTGGGTGGGTTTTTTCCACCTGTAAGTTGTAGATAATATCTGCAGTAAGGTGATGTGAGGACTAAATTTCTCTTCCCTACCCTTTTTCCACTACTCCACTCCACCAAGGTCCTGCTCCATAACTATTGCCTCAAAAGGTTCCTCTAGTGGCTGTTGTCTATGTATTTATAGCATTGTATAACACTTATTTGTTTGTAGTTGTGATTGTGAGCTCCTTGTGGGCAGTGGTCTGTCATATTTGTCTTCATGTCTTCAGTGGTGGACACAGGATCTGACATCCTATGTATGCAATAATGTTTGGTAAATGAAGGAATGAATGTGAATGATAAGCATTAACACAATAAATGAGCATTCCCATCCCTTCTCTTCAATATAATGAAAGCCAAATCCTGATATATTGAATTGTTAGCAACAATGTCTTACAATTCTAGTTTAGTTAATTTACTTAATTAATTTTTAATTAATTCATGTGTGCCATCAACAGATGTTTACTGAACCCCTACTTGGCCTTTGTGATAGATGTAAAGTGTACAAAGTTGAAGACAGAGTTGCTCCCCTCAGAGAGCTCACATTCCTGAGAAAACTCAGACATGCAAACCAACATCTCCAGGGCAGTACTATAAGTGCTATGATGGAGGAAGCACCGAAAATGATAGGACTGAAGAAAGAAGATTTAAGGCTTCTGAGGGAATATGAGGAAGCATCTCCAAGGGGATAGTCACTAAGTTGAGATTTGAGGATGGAGTAACAGTTTGGTATATCAGCTGGAGGGACATTCCTACAGAGAGAGCAGTGAGCACAAAACACAGAGCCATGAGGAAGAAAGGAATATTATGGAGCTACGAGATGTGGTGATCAGGAGTTGTGGAGTTCAAGGTGAAAAGTGGCAGGAGGGAAGGCTAGACTGATGGAGGTGAGATAATGAGGGATCTTGTGTTTATTTTGAGAAGCTTATATTTTATCCTGAAGACAATAAGCAATCATTGTAGGATTCCTAGCAGAGGAGAACAGAATTGTGTATTCTGGGGTACGGGGGGTCAGGACTTCAATATCTTTTGGGAGGACACATTTCAACCCTTAAGAGGTGGTTACTAAGATAGAGAATACAGAAGAGGGAATTGATTGCATAAGGGTGGTGGTAGGGAGGAAGAGGATGTGTTTGCTTTGGATACATTAAATGTAAGTTGCCTGTGGAATACCTAGGAGGCATCATTTGGCCGTCACTGGTTAAACGGAAGTGGAATTCAGGAGGGGTCTTGGTTGTAGATATACATGCAGGCATCATGAGCATCCAGGTGGTAACTGACAATGTGAACATTGATTTGGAAGAGAATGTAGGGGCAAAAATGTGAGGGACAGGGTCAGAACAAGAGACCTCAATGTTTAAGGGAGAGCAGAAAAAAGGGAGGACCAAAAGGTCTTGAGAAGGAGAGAACAGAGAGGCAAGGATGCCATGGTGGCGACCATGTCAAGTGAAGCTCTTTCTGTTGAAAGTGACCAAAAAGATGTTCAAGTTGGTTTAAGCAGATGAAAGGAATATACTAGATCACATAATCAAAGTGCCCAGAGGTAGAATTCAGCCTAGATTAAATCAAGAGATGAAATAAACACAACATGGTTTTTCTTCTCTCTTTTCTACGTTTCTCCTCCATATTGGCTTCATTCACAGACTCTGGTCAGTGTCAAACTGGCTGCCAACTTCTATAGTCCTGTTGGAAAAAGTCTCTCTCAGTCGTCCCAATAAAAGTCCTGGGATAGCACCTCACTGTCTTGGATTGGGCTGTTTGTCTGTTCCTGAACCAGTCACTGTGGCCAAGGACAGGTGACGCGCTGACTGGTTAGGCCTAAGTCACATGCCCAGTCCAGTTACTGGGGATAAATGTAACACCACTGAGAGTGAGGGAGAGAGAAGTGTTCCCTGGAGGAAAACCAAGGGCCCATACCAAAATAAAGTTCTGGGTGACAAAGCAACAAATGTCCATGACAAGATCCAAGGGAAGAGGGAGTTTGAAGAATAAAAGATGCATCAATAGTATGGAATGCGACTGAGAAGTTAAATAAGGATAGGATTTTGACAATGGCAATGTCATTTTTGACTTTTGCCAAATGATGATGGAGTGGTGGGGGCAGGTGTTAGGCAGCAGCAGGTTAAGATTTTAAGACTGGAAAAAAGAAACATGTCTTGGAGATAGCGTAGTTAGCGTGCCCAGTTACTTGACTTTGAATGGGAAGAAAGATAAGGAAGGGTAGGTAGAGGGAGATTTGGCATCAAGAGAGGGTCTATTTATTTATTTAAGCCATGGAAGAAACTTGAACTTGTTTATATGCTGATATATAAAATCATATGAGCATTTGCACATGAAGTGGAAAAAAGAGTTGCAGTGATGACAGACATGGTGGTAGGATGAATAATGGACCCCCAAAGATGTCTCCATTCTAATCCCGAGAACCAGTGAATCTGTCGCCTTACAAAGTGAAAGAAATTTTGCAGATGTAATTAAATGAAAGATATTGTGGAGGAGAGATTATCCTGGATTATGCTGGTAAGCCTAATGTAATCACAAGGGTCCTTATAAGAGGGAGGCTAGAGGTCAGAGAAGAGGGAAGATGCTACACTGCTGGCTTTGAAGATGCAGGAAAGGGACCATGAGCCAAAGAATGCAGGTGGCCTCCAGAAGCTGGAAAAAGCAAGGAAAGACATTCTCCCTGAGGGCCTCCAGAAGGAATGTAGGCCTGTGGACCTACTTTTATACTTCTGTCCTCCAGAACTGTAAGTTAATAAATTTGTGTTGTTTGAAGCCAGTAAGTTTGTGACAATTTGTTATAACAGCCATAAGGAACTAATACAGTCATAGAAGTGAATTTCTGACATTTACAAATAAAATGTTGGCATACACATTTAAAACATAATGGCCTCTATTCTTGCTGAGAAACTAGCAGGTTTAGACATGTTTCTAGGGACAATAGAGGGCAAACATATATACTGCATGGTCAGATACAAATATCTTATGTAACAGTAGCCTCAAACATATAACAGCCCTTGTGATTCACTAAGAGATTTGCAAGTTTTGTTCATTCTAATCGTCCACATTTAAATGCAATTCCAGTACTCTGCTAGGACATTATAGAACTGAGCAGACTTCTGTATTTCTATACACAGACTCTCTAAGAATAGTTAGATATTTTTGAAGTCAAAAATAAAATCAACCTAATGAGGTAAGTAGGGCTCCCATATTTAAAATTATGTGTAGGATCACCAGAGTTCAGGGAAAGCTGATTAATTTGATCTTTTCTTATTAGCAGTAACCATAGAGGTATTTCTGTTGTGAGAACATCCTTTTATGAAGCAGAAACAAGATTGTCTTGTTGCCTCCTTTAATCTTAGAGCTTAGATTGTCCTGTATCATTTTCTTGTTTGTTTTGAGGGTCACTTTTCAACACAGGAGCACAGCTGTATGAGAGGCCTCCTTCTTTGGAAATACAAAAATAGCACAACTTCCCATTATATCTCAGTTTCATTATAAGACAATTTTAGGCTGACCCAGGCTGTGTGATTCACTAATGTCCAGTCATCATGTGCAAGGGAGGTAGCTGAGCTAAGAGCCAGCCTCTCCTTCAACTGGGAAATTTTCAGACAAATGTTTATTTTATGAGGGTGCTTCCTCTTCCCCATTGAGCTTATAGCGTATAACGAATCCTGGCTGAATTGCAGCACTAAAGGCAATATCCAGAAACCACTTACATTTCCTGATTTTTGTTATTTACATTTCCTGATTTTATTATTTACTGTGGGTACATGCATCACATTGTTTACTTGCACGCACATAGATAATTGCCCCATTGTAAATTCCTAAGCCACCAAATGGCATTGCATTTAAATTGTGTCCCCGCCCCCCCAGAAAATTATGTAAAAGTGCTTACCTTTAGAGCCAGCAGACTCAAGAATAGCCTGGAAAGACTCTCTGACAAGTGTCTCCAATCTAAATGAGAAACCCCTACAGCACCATTACTACTCTTATAACGCACATGTTATGTCCTGTTATTGTGGCTTTATGTATTTACTGCCTGGCTTTGCAGTTTTTGTTTAGAACTCATTCTCCCTCTAAACTCATAATCTTGCAGTTCAGGGGTTGTGTCGGAAGACTTTTTCCCCCCACCTCCCAGTAATGACTGGCATTATCACCAATTCATAGCAATAATGGTTTCCACGTTTTGAATGCTTACTATGTGCCAGGATCTGTACACATGTTATCTCCTTGTCATCCTCACTACAATACTGTGAGGTGGATATGATCAAACCAGTGTTACAGATGATGAAACGGGGGCTCATAGAAATGCAGCATCTTGCATAAGGCCATAAAGCTAATCCAGGAAATAGGATTGGATATCAGTCAGTCAGAACTCTCCACCCTGACTCTATGTTGTCTTTCACAGTGTTATTAGCACAGAATAAATAACGAATAGGTCGTTAACTTCCTGAAGTCCACCTGCATGACTTTTAAAATAGGAATAAATGTTATATATGAAAAATAGTAGAATGATTTAATGTTGGAGTGCTGAGTCCATTAGCATTTCCTTACCATGCAATAATTTTTTTTTTCCAAAAATTTGTTTGATGTGGACCATTTTTAAAATCTTTATTGAATTTGTTACAATATTACTTTTGTTTTTATGTTCTTTTGTTTTTTTGGCCACGAGGCATGTGATGAGATCTTAGCTCCCCGACCAAGGATTGAACCCGCAGCCCCTGCATTGGAAGGCGAAGTCTTAACCACTGGACCGCCAGGGAAGTCCCTCCATACAATAATTTAGACAATCCAGAGCTAAAGGTTGTCTTGTTAAAGGCCAATTCAATCTTGGTCAAGTTTCTACAGCAGCTTGATGTAATGTTTTTTCTGGAGAAGAAGGTTGGAAAAAGCTGGGCAGGAGCAGGTAGAGGCTCTGAGTTTGACTTCTTAGTAAACTTCTTGAAGTGGGGACTTCTAGGCCTTTCCCCTTCGGCAAGTGATCAAGCTGAAAGGACAGTAGGGCTGGCCTCATGGGATGTGGCAGTTGTATACGACCCCACCCTTAGATGGGGCCCCCACTCTTGGCATCTGACGCTCTGTGGTTGCCATCTTGAAATTCTTTTTTTTTTTTTTTTTTTTTTTAAATCATCAGCCTTGACTTTACTCCCCTCACCCCTCATTTTCTGCTCTCCGAGATGCTTTCAACTTTTTTTTTTTTTAATAACTTTATTTATTTATTTCTGGCTGTGTTGGGTCTTCCTTTCTGTACGAGGGCTTTCTCTAGTTGTGGCAAGTGGGGGCCACTCTTCATCGCGGTGCGCGGGCCTCTCACTATCGTGGCCTCTCGTGTTGCGGAGCACAGGCTCCAGATGCGCAGGCTCAGCAACTGTGGCACACGGGCCCAGCCGCTGCGCGGCATGTGGGATCTTCCCAGACCAGGGCTCGAACCCGTGTCCCCTGCATCGGCAGGCAGATTCTCAACCACTGCGCCACCAGGGAAGCCCCCATCTTGAAATTCTTAATAATTTTACCTTTGAATTTGTGTTTTGTGAGTGAAGCGTGATGACAGCAGAGCAGGAGCTGCGTCTTGGAGTCTTGGCTTACAAGAGGCTCATCTGCCCCAAACTGGGTCTTGGCTGCTGACCCTCTACCTTGGGGTTGGCACTGGGGGGGCTTCAGTGCATAAACAGGGAGAGTCAGGGTCCAGAGAGGTCCCATGTGCTAATTATGGGTGGGCCCTGGGTGCCTATGAGCACCCTTGCCTTGTGAGTATCCCCATGACCAAGAGAATGAGAGGTTAAATACAAATTAAGAAAATACTATCACAGCTCTACAGATATGACAGAAGGAAGGCAAAAGCTTTTTACCTGGTTTTTGTTCAAGGGGCCTCACATTTTCATTGTATACTGTGTCCAACAAATTATGTAGCTAACCCTGAAGGATGATCCAGATTTTTTTGGAGGAAAATATTCTACAAAAGCTGAATGGCTTTTTTTTTTTTTTTTAACTTGTAACTCTCTCTCTCTTTTTTTTTTTTTTTTGGTAGCTATTGGCTAGATGCTCATCAATCCTCATTTCTTTACTGGACTCTTTTACAGGAAGTTATATTTCTCAGCCTCTTTTGTAGTTAGTTCTGGCCCCTAATATGTGGGTTCAAGTGTGGCCTGGCCATGAGAAGTTCCACATGATCCTCTTCAATCTTTCTTTTTACTCAAGGACTGGCTGGATGAAAAGGATCCAGCAAGGGTCTCCAAGGAACCCTGAAAGGTGGGATTGCCACAAGATAGAAGGAGACAGAATCCCCAAAGCACCTTTGGAAGGCTGCCCACCAGATTCTGTATAAGAAATATACATTGATTGTGTTACATCATTGAGAATTTGAGCTTGTTAGTTATAGAAATTGTGTTAATTAACCCAACTATAGTATTTTCAACAAAAGATATTTTTCTTAAGCAGGGTCTGTGAGCTATAGCCTTCAAACCAAATTGGGCCACCACCTGTTTTTTAAATAAAGTTTTATTAGGAACACAGCCATGCCCATTTGTTTATGAGTTGTCCATGGCTGCCTTTATGGTACTATGGCATAAAATGTGACAGAGAGAGTTTGTCCCATAAATCCTAAGATATTTACTATCTGGCCACTTATAGAAAATGTTTGCAAACTACTGGTTTTATGAATAACTGAAGTAGTGGTTCCACTGATTTTATCAAATGTGTCTATGCTGACTCGGATGAGGCTTTTTAAGATAAATAGTGATATAATCTGAACAATATGATTTTAATTCTTACTCTTTCCCATTTCTACCATTACAGCAAGTTGTTTTCCAAAGAGATGTAAGATTAAATCCAAGAAAATTCTTGCTATTGTGCAGTTGATTATAATGATAATAACAATAATAATACTAACAATTAAAATGATAACTGCTAGAACGTTCACTGGAATATATACAGCCAATATGTTCAATATCATATGTACATTATCTGCTTTAATTCTCATGACACCCTATGAAATAGGAATTGTCATTTCATTTTATTGATAAGAAAACTGAAGTTCAGAAAGGTTAATGACTTGCCCAGTATCACTAGGGAAGTGGAATAACTCCTGTGAGTCCTGGAGTTATATACACACATGCACACAATGGTGAGAAGAGCAGCATCTTTCAAAGCTCTGCTTCAGAATCTTGGTTATAAGGATTATACACTTCAGGAAAGATAATGAAGGAGTCCTCTTTGGGGAAACAGAATCTCCCAAGAATAAAAACCTATGGACCTTGACATTAGAGGGTCACCCAGTACCATTCCTAGTAACTTTACAGTGAAATCTACTAACTATCAAACTGGCCTATGAATATATAGCTTTTTAGTGCTTCATTTTAAAATATGACCAGATAGCCAAAAATCCGCAGATATTTGAGGAAATTCTCTAATTACATAAAGAGATCAAAACAAAGAAGCAGATTAAAAGGGGAAGTAAAGGAAATAAAACATATAGCAAAATAAAAAAGCAAATAAAAAACAGCAAATGATTTCCTTAAATAAATAAAAGAAAAACAGGAGGCTACTTAAAAAAATAGAAAATCTTGGACTTTAAATCTCTTGGACATTAAAAATAAATTAGCACAACATTTTAAAAAATCAACAGAAAAGTTGGAGATAAAGTTAAGAAAATCTTCCAAGAAGAAAAACAACGATGAATCAAGGTTCAAGAGGTCTCCCAAGAATTAACACAAAATGCAAATTGGTAGTTTCCATTTTTTTTGTCAATAGTGCTAGAATGAGGGAAACTGAGGGAAATGGAGAGAAAGAAATTATAAAAGAAATAATGATGAAAATTTCCAGGAATTGAAAAGCATGTGTATAATCATTGAAAGAGCCAACTGAATGCCCATTTCAGAGAATGGGATAAAATATACAGGATGGCACATTATCATAGAGTTTCCCAACACTGGACATTAAGAGGATCAGGAATGAGAATGAAGTTGGACTTCACACTAGCAACACAGTAGGCTAGAAAAAGTGGAGCAACACTATTATAATTCAAAGAGAAGATGATTTCCAACCTGTAAGTTCTCAACATAAAAAATATATTTCATATCCATCTTTTTCAGGAAGCTACTGGAGATGTATCCATAAAAATAAGAGATTAAATCAAGAATGAGGAAGCTATGGAATCCAGGTAAGAATTCAGCCCAGGGGACAAGGGACACATGGAATTCCCAGGATAGTACTTGTACAGTAGGCCTTGGAAATCAGGTGGTCCAGAAAAGGAAGATGGAGGGGACTTTAGGAAGGAATGTCATAGTAGTATTTATATTATTTATAATAACCTAAATTGGAAGCAACCCCAATGTCCATCACCAGTAGAAAAGATAAATAGTGGTATAATGATGTAATAATATAGCAATATAACAATTAAAATGAATAGACTACCGCTAGCTACATGCAACAATGTGGATATATTTGTCGGGTGAAAAAACAGAAATGAAAGAACACAGTATATGATTTCACACAACCAGACAGAATTAATCTATGGTAATAGAAGCAAGAACAGTGGGTACTTTTGAGGGGATTGTTTAACTGATAGGGAGTTCAAGGGAGACTTCCAGCGGACAGGGGAAGGGTCTGGTCATGTTTCTGGTTTTGACCTGGATGAGGGTTACATAGATGTGTTTACTTTGCAAAAATTAATCAATTATGATTTGTTAATCTTTCTCTGTATACGTAATTTTTTCAATTAAAAGGTTTACTTTGAAAAAGGAAGAAAACAAAAGCAGGTTTACAGTATAATCCCAATTTTATTTAAAAAAGTTATAACATTAAAAAATAATGTAATGTAAAGATCTATAGCAGAATGTTGATAATGTTTACCTCTTGGATGTACCATTATTGAATGAGTTTTATTTTTGATGATTTTATATACTTTTCTCAATTCTCTATAATGTATAAATATTAATTTATTATCAGGAAATAAAGGAAACGTAAAAAGAACTACATTGAGATAATATTTCCCCCTGCTTATCAGACTGTCAAAGATTAAAAAGGTAAGAGCATGAGGGATGGGTGCCCCATACCCTGTTGGTAGAAGCTATAAACTGAGACGTGTATGATTATTAAAATGTGTCCACCATTATACCCAATCAATTTCACCCCTAAGAATTTATACAATAGCGACAGATGGGCAAGTATGTAAAGATCTTTATGAAAGGGTGTTAATTTTAGCTGTTTTTTAGTTAAAACGGAAACTGTTGAATGTCCATTAAAAGGAGATTGGTTCAATACATTATGATATAAACTCAGAATGGAATGCTATAGAGTCATTAAAAATGAGTACCTGGATCTATATTTATTAACATGGAATGCATTTGGATTATAGAAAAACATATACAGTTTGATCATATTTTAACAATTATAATAAATATACGGATATATATGTACTGAGATAGAGCAATAATGGTTATCTCTGGATGGTGAAACTGTATTATTTTTACTTTTTCATCATTCTTTTCAGTATTTTGATTTCTCTTTTATAACTGTATTAGCCTACTTGGGCTGCTAAAACAAAATACTATAGACTGAGTGGCTTAAAGCGCAGACATTTATTTCTCACAGTTCTGGAGGTTAAGAAGTCCAAGATCAAGGTGCCAGCAGATTTGGTTCTTGGTGAGGGCCCTCTTCCTGGCTTGGCGATGGCTGCCTTCTTATTATGTCATCACATGGAGGAGAGAGGGAGGGAGAGAAAAAGAGAGAGAGTGAACTCTGGTCTCTCTTCCTCTTCTTATAAAGGTACTAAGCTCATCATGGGGGTCCATTCTCATGACCTCATCCAAACCAAACTTCCTCCCAAAGGCCACACCTCCAAATATTATCACATTGTGGGTTAGGGCTTCAACATACGAATTTTGAGGGACACATTCAGTCCATAACAAACAGCCTGCATAATCTTTCTAATAAAAAGAAATGACCAAGGTATTTTCATTTTGGAAGGAATAAAACTAGCTAAGAGGGAGTGAAGCATTAGTTGTGCCAGATAATAACCATGTTTTATTTTAATTTTCTTTTCCACTTGAGTTGTTGTTGATATTTGTTGTGATTTTAAGATAGATTTGTTCTATAGACCTCATAGAGGAAAAAAGAACTGTCTTAAAGAGAACCTTGAATTTCTTACCTATTTTTACTGTTATCTAATACATTGACCCTGGAGGGAAGATGCGATAGGTGTTAAGTCACAGCTTGGCCACTCATCAGCTATGTGATGATGTTAGGCTAGTCATGTAGCTCCTCTGAGCCTGAACTCTTTCAGCCTGTAAAATATGGATAGTAGTATTCCTAATGAGTTGAGAAAATGTAAGCAGTGTGTGGTCAGGCCTTGCCAGTCCTATTTACTGCTGAATCTGCCTCCCACCCTCCCAATCTAGAACAGTCCCTGACCCAGAGTAGGTCAGTAGATACTTGTTACATGAATGAATGAATAAGTGCTATTGTTTTGTAAACTCTAAAGCGCAAAAATGTAGGTGTTGATTACATAGTCATTAAACATGATCACTCAGATCTGTATTTATTATCATGGAACCAGTTTGGGTTATAGAATAACATGTACTGGGTGCTTGCTAACATTTCCTTTTAGTTTGCAGAAATTATTACAATATTCAAAATTACACTTGAAATACTGGGGGAAAGTCCAGGGATTTATGGGATGTGTGTTAGTAAAGCTATGATCTTATAAAAATGAAAGTTTTGGGCATATGTAAAATCAAGTTTTCTGCTGGGTTTTGTGACTATACAAATAGAAAAACAATATTTTTCTTCCAAAAATGATTCATCCAACAAAAATAGTGGTACGGTGGGTATAAAATAATTTTATGGATAGCAGTAAATCTTTGTGGAATAAGATCCTAATCTTTTTATGAAAACATAGGACATGCTTCTAGATGCCGATTAGCTTTATGCAGAAACTACAGAGAATGTAAGTATACTAGTCATCTATTCTAATTAAAATTTAAATTGAAATCTGGGTTCTAATGAAGAGAAACTTAGTGCTGGCCCTGTGGGAACTCTTCAGAGGGTAAGAGGAAATACGCACAAAGGCATAAAAAGATTTCACACAGACATTTTCTTCCCATGTGTTTTATTTGAACATACAATTTATATTTTATATAGGAGCGTGTCTTTCCCTGATGGAGGCCAAACACTGTCCTTTTGACATGGACATTGTTAAAATTGTGTCATATCCCAAGAGTGCAGACCCAACTATGTCACTGTGGACACATTGGCATTATCCCTCTGACACCGTCTCAGGGAAATTAGGTGACAGCTCAACTCCACCTGAGAACTGGATTCATTACTACCAATTTTGGGCATATGATCTGGCAGACAGGACTCAATGTCAGAGGTTACTGCTGTGTTGAGGGAAAAAAAATTGGGTTGCTACAGAGATAATCAAGGAAGAATAAAACTTAAAACTCTATACAAATCTTATTGGGCAACTTTAAAAATTAAGTCTGGTTGTCAAATTATTTTACAACATCCCTTTAAGAGCTACTTGTTAAATACCACACACAAGCACAAGCCTAGAGAACTCATTCAAAGAGATAACTTATTCAAAACATTGGCAAGAAATAAATGTATAAAATAAAGACATTTCAAAAGAAAGATGTCAAAATGGTGATTTCTTACTAAATGTGTTATTGTCATAAACATAAAGTAAATATAGGAAATGGAAACACTAAAAAATCCCTTATAGTATTTTAAAAGACATATTTACACCACTTCAAAAAGATGTGATTTCAACCAGACATTTGAATCAAATTCAACTATTTTTTTAAACTTTGAACTGCATTTGTTGCTAAAACATGACACACTAAGTGTGTCATTCCTCCATCTTATAGAATATTTCCTGCTATATTTCTCCACATTTATTCTCTCAGGTTAATTGGGGAAGTGAAACTAATTCTCTATTCAGGATTCCTTCTCAGTCAAGAACAAAGGCATTTCAGCCTACAGGAAAATATCTGAAGGCAGAAGTGGTTCTAGAAAGGTAATAAACACTGTGTTAAGGCATCTTTCCCTGGCTGTGAGCATTCTACAGATAGATGAAAGTTAGCAACTGTCTGTTGGACACTGTGAGTGGCAGGTAGCATGACAGAGAGAGAGAGAGAGCTCACAGCTAATCTATTGTGAACACTATGCAGTATCTCCTCCTGAACCTCCCTTGGTTACTATGCAGAGAGGGGGCTGGGAGAGGAACATCTCCCCAGCAACACTTGAAGGAAGAGCATGCTGAAAAAACAGAACACAAAATGACAAGGACAGATCTGACACGGACTACCAGTAGAGTTTGATTAAAATGTACCAAAATTGTAATTTTTCCTTTCCTATTTAACTGTAAGACACAGTCAGTGTAGCTTAATGTCAATGCTGTTAATGAAGTTGTCAGGCTTGTCACTTTCATTGAATACCAACTTTACTAAGAAACTGGTGCTACAATCACCTCCAGCTGTATACGATTAAATTCATCAAAGCATGCCCAGGATCCAGACTGTTTTGGATCTTTGGAGAATTTCCCTATGGCTTTGGAGTCTGCCCCCATCAGAACAACTCAACATACCCTGTGAAAGACAGAAGCTTAAAACACTCATCGCAAACACAAAATTTATTTCGAACTTCCTCCAAAATGGGCCAAATGGAAATTGAGGATTCTATTCTCCTATAAGAAGAACCAGTCTCGTTCGCAGATTTTGTGGCACTTTTTGAGGCACTCCAAGACTCTGTATCCCTACTGTCTGTCTTCTGCATTCCTTCCACAAGTGAAATAAAATTCCACCATTTTTCCTTTGTTCATTCCTTCCTTCCTTTATTCTCTTATTCAAGAAATGTTTGAGTGTCTGGATTAATATTGCATTAAGTACAGGAGGTGATAAAAAGAAGAGCAGATTTTTAAGAATTGGAAATTCTAATAGGGTAGAAAGACTTGTGCATAAATAGCTAACATCCAAGATATAAAGTAGTAAGCACTGCAAAGAAGATAAAGTATTATGGGCTGAAGATAAGAAAAAGTTTGAGGCTGAGGCTGTATCTGAACTAGGCCTTCAAAAGTGGATAATATTTGAATATTGGGGGTACTTGCTGAGCTCTCTCCCTGGAGCTCTCTGATCTTCACATGGCTGGCTCCTTCTTGATATTTAGTTTGAGATCAAACATCAGCCACTCAGAAATATCTTTCCCTGAACACTCAGTGAAATGACACATCCCACTCGCTTTCTATCACATCACTCTGTTTTATTGTCTTCAGAGCACTTATCACTCTGTGAAATTGTTGTGTTTATTTATTTACTCTTTTCACTCACTAGAATAAAACCTCCATGGAAGTAGATATCTTGTCCCACTTGATTAATGCTGTATTCCCAGGGCCTAGAATATGAATGGCCTGAAGCAAAGGCTCCAAAAATGTAAATGAGTGAAATAGCAAAAAAGATGAGGAGAAGAAGACTCCAGGTTTAGGGGAGAGTATATGAAACAGTGAGGAGGCTGGAACACGTGGATGTGCATAAGAAACAGTACAACAGGTGTGAAGTCAGAAAACACATCCAAAAGGTAGACTGACGCAGATGTTGAGAGTATCAAATGCTGGTTTAAGGAATTTGAATTTCTTTCTATTGTAAGGGGGCAGCCATAGATTTTGGAATAGGAAAGTCACTCAAAGCAGCATTGGAAAAGCTTAGCCTTTCGGCTGTGTCCAAAATAAAGGAGCAGAGACTGAAGTCTGGAAGAACAGTTAGAGAACTATTTAGTAGTTTAAGTGGGAAGAAATAAGATTCATTACTTTAGGGAAAGACCATGGAATGATGATTAATCCTCAACACCTGTGTGAATTTGTGTCTCCAATCTCTCTCACAAGAATTAAGTAAAAACTATTCGAGGAATAAGTATTCAGTAACAGAAAGACATGTGATGGGGATAAGGAAAAAGGGAGGAAGGAAGAAGAATTCCTGGACCTTTATGTCCAAGGAGGCCAGAGCTGGTTGGAAAGGCCTTGCAGGGAGGAGAATACAATCTTGAAAACACCTTCACATTGTTTCTAGATCTGGCCTTGTCTTTGAGCTGAGAAAACCCAATTTGAGTTCTGATATACTTTCCCGTGTTTTATTCATTCTTTAGGACAAAGAGAACACCGTTCCATTGCATCTAGCCACCTCATGTCTACTGTTAGACCACACACTCTGGTCCTCACATTCTGGTTGCTCTTTTAGAAGATCTGAATATTATAGAGAACAAACTAGGGGCTACCAGTGGGGAGAGCGAGGGGAGAGGGGCAAGATCTGGGTAGGGGATTAAGAGGTGCAAATTACTATGCATAAAATAAATAAGCTACAAGGACGTATTGTATAGCACAGGGAATACAGCCAATATTTTGTAATAACTTTAAATGGAATACAATCTATAAAAATTTTGAATCACTGTTATACACCCGAAACTAATATAATGTTGTAAATCCACTATACTTCAATTAAAAATTTTTTTAAAAAGAAGATCCAAAAAGGTAGCAGACTGTGGGTCCTGGAACCAGAGCAACAGGGTTCAGATTCAGTTGTCTACCCTTGGACAAGTTGTCTAAATGCTCTATGTCCCAGTTTCCTTATTTGTAGACTTGTGATGATAATAGTAGCGCCAATGACATAGAACTTTTGTGAGAATGAGTGAACTCAAACATGTAAAGTGCTCGGGGGAGTACCCGGCACCAAGAATACTCAGAAAGCTTAGTTGTTACTATTAATGCTACTGTTGCTGCTCCTCATCACATTGCTAACACCTAGCATAGTACTCAGGGCATGCTCACTAGTACTCATTAGTATTAATGAAAAAAATTATGGCTTTCATTTATGTTCTGGGTTATAAAGAAATATTCTAGTAAGCCACTTATTTGTCAGCTTCCATAGTGTCAGGAATCCGCTTTGGATAGGGGAATAGCTTCAACAGCTTTCCTATGAGGTTACCAGCTCACTTTCTTTCCCATGAGTGACTCAGGTTGTGAGCCCACGGGTACATCATCATCATTATTACACCGTCATCCTAGTTATCATAGAATGAACACTCGCGAGGTACCAGATATTTCTGTTTGATGCAAATAGTAATGTGTGCCAGACACTGTTCTAGGGCCTAGGAATGTAACAGTGAACAAAACCCTTTTCTTCTCCCTCTAGGAGTTAGTACTTTTTTTTTTTTTATTGAGGTATAGTTGATGTACAATATTTTGTAGGTTTCAGCATAGAGATTCAAAAATTTTAAAGGTTATATTCCATTTATACTTATAAAATATTGGCTATATTCCCTGTGTTATTCAATATATCCTTGTAGCTTATTTATTTTATACATAGTAGTTTGTACCTCTTAACCCCCTACCCTTATCGTGCCTCTCCTCCTCTCCCTCTCCCCACTGGTAACCACTGGTTTGTCCTCTATATCTGGGAATCTGTGTCTTTTTTGTTATATTCACTGGTTTGTTGTGTTTTCTTAGATTCCACATATAAGTGATATCATCCTGTATTTGTCTTTCTCTGTCTGACTTATTTCACTTAGCATAATACACTCCAAGTATATCCCTGTTGTGAAGTTAGTACTTTATAAATGTAATTTCATTTAATCTTCCCCAAAGTGATGATGCGTTATCACTCCCCTTTTATTTATGAGAAGTTTGAGGCTCAGCATAGCTATTAATACATGTGAAAAATCATACAACTATTAGGTGGCCGATGTAGGATATTACTCCAGGTCTGTCTTCAAAGTGTGTTTTCTTTCCAATAAGCTTCACAGCTTCTTAAACATCCTGAATCTATAAAGTAACAAATATTCTTTTGTAATTGCTTATGTTGAGTGAAAGCATCTTTATTAGAAATTCTGTCACATTGACATTTCTGAGAAAGATTTAATATAAAACTGGGCTAAAGGGTTGATCTAGATAGAATTCTAATAAAACAGTTCTAGATGTCTCTTAGCAGGTATTTTTATCAATATATAAGCATTTAGGTATTACTGAATATGAAAGTGGGGTCAGGTTGTTTTAGTTGTGATGGAAAGCCGACACAAAGAAGCTTAAGCAAAAAGCAAGGGACCTTATTGGTTCATATAACTCAACCATAGGAGAGGTTGATGGATTCAGGTGTGTCTGGATCCAGGTACTCAGAGAAAATCGGCAAGGCTTGTCTTGTTCTCTCTAGTTCTAAGCTTTCCTTTCTCCCCTATTGGCTTCAGTTTCAGGCAGGAAACTCTTCCTGTGGTTGACTTGTCCTTTCAACTTCCAATCCCGTAGAAATGAGCACCTCTTTTCTTATGGCTCTGGTCAAGCTCCTGAGGAAGACTCTGTTTGAACCAGCTTGGGTCATGTGTCCACCAGGTATAGGGGAGAGGAGCACTCTGATTCTAGATCATGTGCAAGCTTGAACTTTATGGGCTGAAGTGGATTTTTATGGAAAGCTAGAGATCTAAGCATTCCCCAAAGAAAGGGATGCTGGAACAACCAATGTAGTCAGGAAAGTTCAAGGCTACACAGGACAGAGAGTAAGCAGAAAGTGACAAAGAGTCCAGTGAAAATCACCAAAAGAAAGCTGCAGTTAATCACTGGAATAAAAGATTAATGTAGTCACTCTGGTAATTTCACCATTTTGCCACAAGGTTTAAATTACTGATCTGAAACGTAAAACTGGAAAATTTATGTGGAATTAACATTTTACTGGAGTGATAAATAAATGCTGGAAATAATCCTTCAAATGTAAACATAGGCTCCATCTGGGTTAGGCCATAAAACAGTTGCACGAAAAGAATATTTTCCTTTGCATGTTGCTAGAAACTTGCACCCTTGCAAATTTTCAGTCTGCCCCAGAGCAAATCCTCTTCTTGTATAAATTTATGATAGAAGTGAAGAAAGCATCTAGGTGATAAATTCTATGCACCCTCTAAACTCATGCTTTTTCTTTTAATTTCCCTATTTTTCCATTTCCCTCTCTCTGAGCTTTCCTCCATCTCTTCCATTCTTCTCTCCTGCCGTATACCAATGTATTTGTCAATAACACTTGACTTGTTTAATTGTTCATAAGCCCCTGCCATCATGCAACATAGAACAGAGTGAAATAGTCGCCCTAGAAAGATTTCCAATAAAAGGCTGTATCAAGGTAAGATTTTGCTAGAGAACTAGTACCTTTCTTGATGACATAGTTTTCTCACATGTGGAGGAGAAAAGAAAGAAAAAGGACTAACAGTTCTGAGCATTTCCTATGCACTAAACCCTGTGTGAAGTAGGTTTGTCTATATTCTCTTACTGAAGTCACCCTTGCTTCAGTTTCCATGAGCCAGCTATAATCACCATCTTATAAACAAGGAAACTGGTCTAGAAAGGGCAAAATAACTCAGTCCAAGTCACCTGGAGAACAAAAACCAAAACTTGAACCATGTCTACCTGATTCCAGAACCATTGTGTTTTCCAAGTCCAATAACTATGTGATTTTTATGTCCTGATACCACATCCTCTCCATTCTTTCTCCTACATAGTTCTTTAACATCCAATTCAATGTCATCTACAGTAATCTACTTTAGCCTATCATCAGCTTCCTCCTGGACTAAAGCAACAGCCTCTCAACTAATCTCCTTGACTCCTTCCTTGGTCTCCTCCGTTCCATCCTCCACCTTGCCTAATGAACATTCTAGAGACAGATCTCATACCATCTGCTTTCTTTAGAACCCTTAAAAGGCTCCCAACAGCCTTAGGGTCAATTCCAAAGTTTTTAACATGATCTCATCTTCACCTACCTCCTTAGCTCCATCTTTCATTCCTCTCGTTTTGTGTTCTAGCTGTATTGAATATTTTCTAGGTCCTCAGATATGACACACTCATTTTGCCCACCAGCCTTTGTGCTTGCTGTTTCCTCTACCATTGTCTCTTTACTTTGTTGACTCTTATTATCCTTCAGGGCATATTTAATTTATTTTTTTTTCATTGCCTCTGGGAAGCTTTTGCTGACCTCCTAGATTATGTTAGATTCTGCTTAGCACCATGCATTCCCTTAACATCTCATGTCTTTCTGGATGGAGCATTTATCACATCACAGACTGTTGTATGCCCAGGGAGGGCAGGCATCATGGCAGTCTTGCCTACCGGTGACTACCTAATACTTAGTGTGCTGACTGACACTTCACAGTAGGCACTCATTTTATATTTTTCAAATGCTCAGTGAATTCAAGCTATGCTCCTTGACTGTGAGTCTCCCTGAGTCTCTCTAAGTAGATGGGAAGTATCATATCATTTGATATAATACTAAATGAAATAAATGAATAATGAAGATCTATACACCACAGTTATATGGTATATAGTTAAACAGTTTGTGCAATTACTTATTCACTCTTCTGGTAACACGGCATTTTTTTAGATTATATGACATACGTAATGCTGTGCCATGTACTGAGGATATAAAGAAATCATTTCTCCAGGATCCAACAATCTATTATTTAGGGATGTAGGACACACACACAAAATATTTACCAAAATGGGAAACATTATAATAATTGCTTTGGAAGGCCAAAGCAGAGGAAGACCAATGTTAGTTGGCATGTCAGGGAGTCTGAATGAAAGAAATGGGCCTGGATAAGTAGTTAGGATTGGAGAATCAGAAGGGATTGGGGAAGGTATTCTGGGTGAGGAAAGAGTGTGATCAACAACAGTTATAGATGGGAAGTGAGTTAGCTGGAGTGAAGAGTTTGTATAGAGAAGTGAGAGCCAGGATTAGACAGATTGGAGGGGGTTTGATTTTATAGAGTCATGAAGCCAAACTGAGGGCTTTGCGCTTTATGCTATAGAAGGCAGTTAAGAATTCTCTTCATATGGCTGTGACATAAAAATATTAATATTTTTGAAAGATGAAATCCTTCCTGAGTCTTTCAGAAAGGCCAAGGTGTTTCTTGTTCTATGTTCCTACTGATCCTAATGATGATTTTGTAATTGTTGGGTTAGTATTCTTATTTCCCACTAGACTGGTAACTTCCTTGAGTAAGGAAGGATGCAATTTTGTTTCACATCCCCAGTGTCTAGCACATTGCCTGGTACATAGTCAGCATACAATACATACTTACTGAGTGACTCAATGATGAAATGAATTAATCAATCACTTAGGCATCAAGGGGTAATATTTGAAAGTAGGAGAGCAAAGATACAGGAGATTAGTAGGTTAATGACAATAAACTAGGCATGATAACGTAAATGATTGGAGTGGCTCCATAGGCACCAATGTGAGAGATGTTTGGAAGAACTGATTGTACCGTATGGCTTATGGTAGCCCAAACTGGAGATCCACTGAGGCAGCTAGAGAAACAGGACAAGGTCTTGATTGAGATGTCGGGGTTAATCATTCAAATAAAAGCTTTTGAACAGAATGAGGCACGGTTTCTAATGATTCTTATTTGGGGCCTTATCAAAATTTTACAGCAGAACAATCAAAGCAGTGTTATGTAATCAATATAGAAGGAGATATATAAAAAAAATCTTCAGGACATAATGTTAAATAGAATCTACTGAAAAGTTATATCCCAAATACTGATTTTTTGCCTATGGCCATTGCAATTATAAGAGATTTTGGCTTTGCTTTTGCCTATCTGAATTTTTTCAATTCTCTGAAAAACTATAAATACCTCTCATGTGGTAGTTATAATGAATGTTGATACCATTATAAAATTGTTACAGGGATAATTCAGTACACTTCCTACATTTTCTGAAATTGCCTTATCTATTAAGGCAGGATTCCAATTTGGGAGCCACATATACATATGAGAACAAAACCATCTATTTGTGAAATGTGAAGATGAAAAACACGCCAAACTATCTATTCTTTATGACCCTCAAGCTCCTTTACTTTACAATATTATTTTCAATTACATCCTCAAGTGGCACTTTTATTTTATAATTTAAAAGAGCACACTGGATAATATATAAACCTGAGAGTAGCTTTACTACATCCTAGTCAATGGAAATAAATCCTGCCCCTTTCCACTCTAGTGTACTTATCTTGCAAATCTCCGTTAGCTACATGGAGGCATTATGCATATGAGAAGTGGCATTTGTTTTTTATTACCACTTGGTTGGAGCCCATGCAGGCTTTCTCTGCATACTGGTTTCAGCATACAGTGTGTAAAATGGAATCTTTCCAGCTCCCATCCTCTCTGCTTAAGTGTGGGCCTGCCTGTTGCTCACCCTGCAGTTTCTCCTTGGTTTCCAAACACCCCCCGACTGGTCCCTGGTAGAGCAGCTCCAGAGAACAGCATCTTCCCATCAGTTTAGCGAATAGCTGGATTTCCTAAGCAGACCTTTTGGTTGTGAGTAACTGTGCGAACTCCGGTGACTCACACACTCGTAATTATGTGCACACAGGGGCTCTCCATCCTGCATTTGTTTTTCACTTCCTGTGGTGTTTAAGTCATAAAGAGAAGACTTTCTCCCATTTTCTAAACCCAAAACAACCTGCTTGGGGCAGCCCTCGCAAGTCCTCTTGTAGGTTTCTGTTTTCCTTGTCCCCGCCGATCCCTCTGGCTTTCAACCAAGGTTTAACCGTAAGACTCTCATCAGAGACCTTAAAGAATAAAGGTTTCCAGCATGGGTACACTATATTAATAAATGAAACCCAACCTTTTAAAAATTACATGGTCAGAAAAACCCATTAGGCTGTAAAAGAGTTGAAGTAAACGTTAGATTTTAATATCTACTGCTGCTTAGATTTTTCTGAACTGAAAAATCCCCGGTGAGCACTTAAAACTTCATTACTCCACTGAAAGGTTGTGAAAGGCTATTTAAAGGTTTTCAGTTTTGTTGAAGTCTAGAGGTTATTACAGCTGGAAAGAATACAAACCCTAATACTACAAGGAATGAAATTTATGTTCTCATCTTCCCTGCAGGTCTATTAGATTCATTGGTAAAAATTAGGGCAGGTTGAAAATTTTCTACAGGTTTGATGAAAAATAATATTTGGACGTTATGAAAAGTATCACTGTCTGCATCACACTCAAGGAAATGCTTTATCTCCCAGTCTTCTTGTCCGAAGTTATTTCAAGACCGGCCTCTGCTTGAAGCCCCTTAAACAGCTTCAAAACTCACATTAAAAACTTAGAGCAAAGCTGTGAATCCTACCCCAAAAGGCAACATATGAAATGAAACCTGCAACTCAAACTCATAAATACAAAAACTTGGTGGTTATATTCTTTTTCCATGACTTTTTAGAAAAGTATCCTATTTTTTTTAATAGAAGGAATTTGTCTTAATTTCCTTTTACTTTGCCAAAATTGGTATCGATATATTTAACCAAGTAGTATTAGATGCTTTGTACATCCCTTATTCTTTCAAAGACCTTTGTGACTCTCTCCAGTCAGTCTCTGTGCTGCGGAGTGGCTTTGAGCTTAATATAACATTATTCTCCATATGTCCTTCTAACCATTCATCCAGCTGCCCATCTGTCTATCTGTCCAGCAAACATGCCTGGCACTGTGCTGGGTGCTAGGGAGCCAGGAAAAGATTGCTGACTGTTTTGAGGGGGACAAGTTAACAAATTGTAGCATACAATGGAGTGACAAGTGCTATGCTGGAGGTGTGTTTAAGGAGCACTAAACTCTCACAGGAAGAGCCTAGCTTTACTACCTGATAGGAAGGTTTATTTGAGAAGGAGACGTTTGGGGGTAGGGGTTCAAAGGATGAGTCATGGAGGAAATGGGAAAAAGGGAACACCATAAAGGCAATTTTATACTTGGAGAGGCACGGTGGGATATAAAAGCACAGCATCTAAATCAGAATGGGTGAGTGTGGAGGCTTGGCATAAGAATTTAAAAAAGTGGTCTGGAATGAATGGTGAAAGCTATTGTTGAAAGGTGTATTGGATTTGGTTAGGGAATATTATGATTTTTTTTTCTAATTGCAAAAATATTGATACAAACTTACTGTAAAAATTGAAAATTTAGAAAAGTATAAAGGGAAAAAAATTTTTAAATCATTCATAATCTCATCATGTGGTAGAAATCATTGCTAATATTTTGATGTGTTGTGTTTATTTCCAGTCTTTCTCCCATTCTTTAAACAATTTTTTTTGTTGAAATCAAATCTTGCACACAAGTCTATATATTGTTTTTTTCCCAAATAACATTATAACTAATACATAATTCTATATTACCCCTTTTTCATAATCATAATTTCAATGGTTGCATTGTAATCTACTACAATGAACGAAACTGTTCCTTAGCTGATGGATTTTTTAAAAAAGTTTTTGACATTATAAACAGTTCTGTAAAGACCATTTTCTACGTAAATATTTTTTCTAATTTTTGGATTATTTTCTGAGGTTTTATTCATCAAAAAATGTAAATGAGGTACTTAGCACAGTAGTTGGCTCAAATATTAACAATTATTATTGTCAAAAATGGAACCATTGGGTAAAAAATAAGAATAGTTTTAAGATTCCCGATACACATTATTAATTTTTTCAAAATTATTTTAATGAATTATTCTTCTGCAAGAGATAATGTAAAAGTCCCTCTTTTATTGTATCTTTACCCACTGTAAATATTATCACAAAATTATAAAAAATTAGCTTTGTTAATTTGGTAGTGAAACATAGCATACCATTGTTTTAATTTATATTTCTTTGGGTACCAGTGATGCCAAATATAAATTCAATGTTTATTGACCTTTTGTGTTTTCTCTTCTGTTTTCATGTTCTTTGACCATTGTTTGTAAAGGATTTGGAAAGTCCTGCTAGAAAACTGGGAGTTTATCCAATTGGCAATGGGGAGTCACTGGCAATGGGGAGCTTTTCAAGTTTTTGCAGTTGCACCAAAATGACCATCGCAGAAATGTAATTCATTGCTCTTCGATTATTAGCTCCATAATAACACTGTTCACATATGGTTTTAAGAGGCATGGTGATAATAATAACAACATGATAAATAATAATAGTAGCTGCTATTTAGTACATGCCTGCTAAGCAACAGCATTTTGTAGGCATTTCAAATATTATTTTAATTAATCCTCATAACATTGTAAGGTAGGTATTATAATCTCTGCACCGTAGCTTGAAGTTTGAGTGCCAGTTATTCATCTTTCCTCCATCCCGATTCTATTCATTAGATAACTAAAACAAGGAACACAGCTATCTTGTAATAAAATTTCTATACAACTCTAAGGATATATCTGGGGTTTGCCATATGATGTATTTAAATGCTCAACCCTAACATATCTAAAATATAAACAATTTGTACTCTGTTTATACATAGCTACACAAATTGATTTCAAAAATATTATTATTATTGAACCTATTTATAGAGTAATTTAATGCATGACCTTTTATGGAAATCTTAGTTAAGTTATATTAAGTAATTAGGCTTGTTTAGGCGTGGAAGCCTCAACGATTCCCCCAGGAAATTTCTTAAAACTCCTCAGTTTTAAGAGAGATTTTGTGGTATATATCCAATTTTAAAAAAGACTGAAGCATATCTAAATCAAGCAATGAAAAAAAAAAAAAAAAAAGGTGGGGTGTTCACAGTTCTGGCTTTGAATTACAGTTCATTCTTCAGCATCTAATCATTTTTCATTCAAAAATATAGAGGGAGGAGATATGGGGATATATGTATATGTATAGCTGATTCACTTTGTTATAAAACAGAAACTAACACATCATTGTAAAGCAATTATACTCCAATAAAGATGTTAAAAATATATATATATATATAGGTTCCTCTTAGGGATTATGAATTGTCCTCATACAGGAGGAGATAAGCACAAATGATCTGACAAATTCCATTAGAACTTTAAATGGTAGTAAGTGCTTTCAAGGAAACCTGCAGGAAATCTAAATGAGTAGTAGAGAAGACAGCTCTGAGGAAGTGGTATTTAGCCTGAGTTTCAAAGGATGAGTTAGAAATAGCCTGACCTATACTAGGGAGAAGGTGTTTGGGGAGAGGTCGTGAGCAGAGAAAAATGTGGAGGGTTTGAGGAACTGAAAGATGAGTGTGGTTGGAACTCAGGCTAGGCGGAGAATGAAAAGGAAGTAGATCATGCAAGACCCTGTGGGATGTTGGCATTTCTGGATTTTACCTTAAATGCAAAGAGGCATTTATCATTATTATTATTATCATCATCATCATCAACATTAATTTATTTATTTTTAGCAGAGGAGTGAAGAATGCCTCCACCATTTGGTATATATGTAGGTGAAAGAAGTGGTATTTGGCAGGAAATGAGAAAGGGCTTTTATTCTGTTTTAATTACTGTGATCAAACTTCCTAAAAATAATAGGGACCCACGGCTTAACAAAAGTTTTTTTTCAGTGCTGCTGCAGGAATAAGAGTCCAACTGGCAGTTGTTGACATTTCTGGGAAATCATAATAACAATAGGGAGGATATTTCACAATTGGGACTTGTCAGGAAAATAGGATTTCTATGATACCTTTATGTGTAGCAGGCTAGGGGGTCTGGACTTGATTCTTCTGGCCATAGGGTGACATTGGAGGTTTGTAGGCAGAAAGTGACGTGATCAGATGTATTCTAGTGAGGTGATTGGAGACACTAAAGGACTGGATTGCAGAAGAATGAGACAGCAGTTAGGAGTTTACTTTAGGCGTCCAGGCAAGAGATGATAAGATTTGGCTAAGACACTGGGGTGGGTTTCATTTACATGTTCCTGAGATAATGTGTATTCTTCTCACACATGGTCATAAGTATCTGGGAAAATGTTACTATTTATGTATGGTTAGGGCAGATCTACAAAGAACCTGAATAAACGCTCTTTTTCCAAGAAGCTGGGTGGCATGTGGATCACTCTTGTCTGCGAATTTTTATACTTTATTAATTGTGTCAGCAAGTATAAATCAAGCCCAAATTACCTATACCAATGGATACTGGAGTCATAGTTGTTTACCTGAAACAAGGAGCAGGAGGGGTAATTATGCTATTAATGCCATCTGTACAACCAAAGTAAAGTTCTCACCAGCGGCAGCTTCTGTATGACTGCCAAATATTCTTCAGTTTTTGACAGGGCAGACTTCAAGTGTGGCTAGTCAACCACACGCCTTGAGGGGTAGAAAGAAGGTGTCTTTTGCAAGCAGAGCCATATGTCTGGAAGGTTGATGTCTGGAACACCATCCTCAGTGATTCTCTTATACCTTTGCTCTAAGCATTGCATTTCCTCTACGGTCCTTTTAGAATGGGAATGTATCTGGTGGGGAAAATCAATGGGTTGTGTCTATAGCACAAAAATACAGTGAGTTAATTAGGTTGCTTTTCTTTCTTGCTTTGGAGACAGTGATTGTGACTGTATTGGTATGGGATAGGGGACAGGGAGAATTGGTACAGAGAAGAAAGGGGACACTGAAATAAAGTGACTGATACAGAGAAAGGAAGAAGTGGGAATTTGGGGGGGGAATGCTGTCAGCTCATCCATAGTTTTGACTAGGTCTGGCCCTGGTAACTAAGTAAATCAATATTGTATATGTTGTAACTCTAGACCATCTCAGATTTAGAAAGGATATTAAGTATCACTTTATCCAAACCTCATCTATTACATGAGAATTACTTACAACACTCCTAACAAGTGACCATGTACCTTTTCCTTGAATACTTCAAGTGGCATGCATCCCTTGACTTCCCCAGGCAACCTGTTCCCACTGAGGCCAAGATTGGAATTTCATTAAGTTGTTCCTTATGTGAAGCCCAGATTTGTGTTCTTGAAATTTTGTTTTGACTTCCAGACCCACACTTTCTTCGATTATTCATATTTGTATTTTCTTTTTTTCTCCCTTCCTCCCTCCCTTTCCCCCTCTTTCCCTTTCTCCATCCTTCCTTAAAAAAAGCACCAAGCATTGGGCACAGAACGAGTTTAATTTTTCCTACATGCAATTCAAGTATTAAGGACATATCATCACAGCCTCTCTAAGTCCTCTCAAGAGTTGAACTCCTTGTTTTCTTTGTTTTTCAATCACAGTCAAATTACTTTAAATTTCATATTATAAATGCAATCTACTGGTTGTGCCTATATTTCACACCAAGGTGGCAGATTGTCTAAAAGCATTCAGTGGGGGAATATTCATTTCAACCCAAAGAAGATAAAAATGTATGCTCTTGCGAGTTTCCTTTGCCTCCAAGTATTTGATTTTGCTCCACAGGTGATAGAAAACTCCTTGTTTTGATAGCTTCTTACAGAAAATAACTACACCTCAGTTGCAAGTTTTTGGAATCCCAATTATAAGTTGTTCTTTTAATAACACGACATTTTTGCCTTATTCAGAGTATCTGCTTCTCAGGGATATTACTATAAGAAAATAAGTAACTTTGTTGTGATTGTATAGATTTTCTTTTACCAGAATGCTAACTTTAAAGGTACCAAACAAATTAATGGTCTTATGAGCTGGATGTTCTCTGCTGGATTGCTTGTCACATAAAATACCCTACTCCCAAACTTTCTGGACCTAAAAGTGTATGCACACTCAAACTTTCTCTACAGATGTCTATGAACAAATCAGATGCTTGAGGTGACTTCTAAAGTGTCAAATGCTTCACTATGAGGCCTGGGTCAACTCATCTAGCATACTTAGAAATCCTACTAATAACAAATGTGTTTTTGCTTTGAAATTAAATGCCAATCATATGCCAAACCAATCATATGCCAATGCCAAACATATAAAGTTCCAATTTTCTCAACTTTCTAGCTATTTCTCTTCTCACTTGACTTTCATTTTATATAAAATGTTCTTAAATTTTATGACTAATTTACTGTGCATACTCTCACAACTTAGTTTTCTCTCGCTTTGACATCAGAAGGCCTTCCTCTCACTGATAGCCAATTTACTAAATAACATTTCTTTCCACCTGCAAAACTCACTTCATTCTATAACTTTTCTAGACTGAACTTGATGCTGTCCAGAAAGTTGTGAATTAAGGACTATTGCCAGAGGCAAGGAGAGGCAAAAACAGAAAAAATAAAAAATAAAATAATCATAAGTGATCCAAACATCATATAAATATGTAATGACTTTATATACACTATCTCATTTGCCAGGGGTTGTCTAGGGAGGCTGCGTGAATCAGTCACAGCCAGTGAGACACAGAGTGAAATCAGCTAGGAGCTGTCTGAGAGAGCTTACGCTCCTGGCAAAATGCTGGACCAGTAAGAGAGGCTTTTTTTTTTCCCCTCTTTTCCTTCCTTTATCTCGTGGTGCTATAGTATAAGAATGTGACGCTCGAAGTTTCAGTGGCCATCCTTTAGCCATAATGGAGCTACTGCTAATGATACACAGTTGATGGCAGAAGAGAAAAGCAGAAAGAGCCTACTTCCTGGTGACATCATGAGGGTGATGTATGTGCTAGCTCTTGTTACTCCAAAAATATTGCTTAAAACAATAACCATTTATTTAGCTCAAGATTCTGTAAGTGGGGCTTCCCTGGTGGCGCAGTGGTTGAGAATCTGCCTGCTAATGCAGGGGACATGGGTTCGCGCCCTGGTCTGGGAAGATCCCACATGCCACGGAGCAGCTAGGCCCATGAGCCACAACTACTGAGCCTGCGCGTCTGGAGCCTGTGCTCCGCAACAAGAGAGGCCGCGACGGTGAGAGGCCCGTGCACCGCAATGAAGAGTGGCCCCCGCTCGCCGCAACTAGAGAAAGCCCTCGCACAGAAACGAAGACCCAACACAGCCAAAAATAAAAATAAAATAAAATAAATAAATTAAAAAAAAAAAAGCATCAGCCTCAAATCCAACACATTCCTTTAAAAAAAAAAAAGATTCTATAGGTGGCAGTTTGGACTGGCTGAGCTGGGTGGGTCTTCAGGGCTCAGCTGGTCTGATTCGTGCATCCATGGTCAGCTGTCAGGTCAGTTGAGAGTTGGTTGGTAGGCAGGGGTGGGGAGAGTACACAGCTAGAATGGCCCGTTTCTACTCCACATGGTCTCTCACCTCCTGTAAGTTAGTCCAGGAATATTATGGTTAGTTGGAGTACAAGAGTAAAAGTGGAAGTGTATAATGTCTCCTGAAGCCTAGTCTCAAAACTTGTCCAACAATTCTTCTGCTGCATTCTATTAGTTCAAGAAAGCGATAAGGCAATCCAGACTCAAGAGGTGGTAAAGGCTCAGTCTCCTGGTGGAAGGAGCTACAAAGAATTATACCCATTTTTCCATCTGCCACAAATACCAAATCAACGTGGGGACCACTCACCTTTGGACCAATGCATATCTTTATGGGTTAAATTACCACGAGGCAGTTTTTCTGTTTTTTTCTGCCAACATATTCTAACTGATCCAAACTGTCCTCCAGCATTCCAGCAGCTGACCCTTAAGCTGAGGAAGTAGCGTTCACTCTAGACAAAATTACAAGTTAAACTCTTTAATTTTCAGAACAAAAACACCCTGCATACTACTTGGAGGGCTGGTATACTGAGAAAATTATCCTCCTTTCAATCAACACCACAGAAAATTTGCTTTTCTGGGGTTTGTGAGTGATTTCCACTTTTAATTGTCTTCCACTCAGTTCTTGTCAAAGATGTGCTGAGACAATCAGCATCCCACAGGGATTACCTATTATATCTTCTTCTTCTAGATTCTGTAAACCTCAATTTATTCTGCCTTGCTTTCCAGGTAGCTTTTTGCATGCTGGTCTCTCCCATTAGGTAGCAAGGAGCAGGATGGCCCAAATCGTGTTATATTCATTCTCCTTCCATCACTCCCTGTTCCTGGCACATTTCCTTCCCCATCTTCAGCACTCATGGCTCCCTCTGGTAAGTAGCAGGTACTCAGAGTTTTGTTGAATTGAATAATAGGATAAATGCTGATAATACCATATTAAAGACTCTACTCTAGAGAGTCATTTGTGTTAAAATGTATCTACTCTTAAAATTCAAGGTAAAGGGGTTGTAAGTAAAGTATATCTCACTCTGAGTTTGTAGTAACTGTGCTTCTAGTGTCTATAAACTTGATGCTTTAACATCTGTCCTGCAGGCATATGTTGGACATGCCTTATTCTGGACAACCTGATAATAGGTCTGCGTCAACTTGCCTTGACCTCCTGCCTTCCTGGTCAACCCCCCACCTCCTCCTCCAGAGACGTTCTCCTCCTGGGGACGTGCTTTTCAAATATAAACCAACCAATCCGGAGTCCACACCCCCAACCACCTTCCTTTTTGGGCTCTTAGTCTCTGAGCCACTATCTACCGGCCCTAATCACCCCAGAGGAAGGTACCAGATTACCAGGAACAGCCGCTATGCTCCAGAACCCACTGAAGATATTCAAACTAGCCAATCCTAAACCCGCTTACTCTGCCTTGTCTTTTCCTTCCCACAATAAAAGCTCTTGCTCGTAATTCTCGCCTCTCTGCCTTATAACCTACACCAAGCCTTTCTCATGTGGCCTCCCATAGTGTGATGTGTACTCCCTCTTTTGGGATCTGTGAGTATAATAAAATATCTTTTCAATGACAATCATCTCCTGCTCTGTTGGCCTTATAATGCTTATGTTATAATAATACCTACTGAAACAGAGTTGATTGTTCCATACCTGACCAATATCCAGCCAGAGTCTGAAGTGGAGAAATAAAGGTTTTCTTTTTCCTTAAGAGGACTGGAAACAGACAAAAAAGTTTAAGGAAAATAGAATTTATGGGCTCTTAGAAGGAGAAGAAAAAACAATATTTGTCAGCAAAATGACAACTGGATAAGAGCTCTAGGCTCTTGGTGTGAGAAAGTGGAAACACAAAATGGAACAAAAAGGAACAGGGGAAAATAACAAAGCTATTCTGACCATTTTGCCACTGTGTCTTAAAGTACTTGCTGAATATGTGAATTGGGCCTGGTAGGAGCTTGTTTCCTGTATTTCTCCTTCCTGAGCTTCAAAAAATCCCACAGTAATTCTCATGGCAGCCAAGGCTGAGAACCAGTGTACTAGAGTCTTCCTATTCAAAGAGGGATCCTTGGGCCAGCAAGGTTGGGCAACACCTCGGGGACATGGTGTCCTGTTGCCAGCTTGCACAGGCTTCAAAAAGCCAATTGTACACATCTCTTTCCAACATCACCTTCACTGGCATGATGTTGACAGCTTGAAATAGGCCATGGTGGGAGTATTTATACCATGGGAATTGGAAAATGCCCTTCTGATCCCTGGCCCCAGAGCCAGTTGTTAAATATTTACCAGCATTCCACTTCTTAGGGGCTTGTAAGGAATGCAGTATCTCCAGCTCCATCCCAAATCTACAGAATTAAATGAACATTTTAACAAAATCCCCAGGTAATCCACACGCATATTAAAGTTAGAGAAGCATTGATAAAGTCCAAATTCTTGACACAACTTTCAAGGCCCTTCAAAATGCAGCTTCATATCCTCCCACTACCCATTTCCAGACACATGAAATCCCCCTCATGAAAAGCCTTCCAAAATCCTGATTCTCACAACTCCCCATGCTTTTCCCTTAGCCTGGGAAACCCATTTCTTTCTTTGCTTTCACTGCTAAAATCAAATACCATCTCTTCCAACTGTGCAGGCAGAAATAATGATTCTGGGTTTTTGCTCCCTAACTTGTCACAGAGCACTCTCTCAGGGTAATTCTTTTGTTTTATTGTCATATTCCATTTACAAATCAATCTCTGTGACTGGCAAGATCCCCCAAAGGCAGGCACTGTGATTTCATCTCTGAATCCCTACAAACCAGCACATAGTAGGTGCTCAGCAAATATTTGTTAAATCTCTAAATTGCTTCATCAAAGAGATTTAATCTAAAAGTTTTGAAATTCTAGTCAGTTCTGATAACATATGCATCTAGGACAAATGTGAAAACCTCAGGAACAGGCATAAATGACAAAAATAAAAAGGGCTTTTCTGCTACAATTTGTTCCTAAGTACTTAGGAATAACTGAAAATTAAAGGCCATTTCTGCTTGTTTTGTTGAATAATACATCTGCAAACTAGAAAACTGCATGTCTATTTTATTTACCAGCACAAATGCCCATTTGCTCACACACATAGCTGTTTGCAAGCAAATTTTGTTCCCATGCAAAACAAATGTAAATTTGGCATTAAACAAGTGCCAATTATTTCCTGACTGTGGAAGGGAAAGGAAGGGTGATTTAACAGATAGAGGCTCTGGACTAGGAAGCAGAGACGGCGGCCTAGCTCAGCTGCATGGGGCTTTTTCATCACAAGGAGTGAATGTTTAATCTGCTTAATTGGGTGGGCATTCATTGCCGGTGAGCAGGGACCCAGTGTTCCATGTCATTTTCTTTCTCTATGAGATGTCTGCTATGACCTTCAGCAGTCTCCTCTGCTTGCTGCTGGAAAATAGGAAGCTAATTTGGGCTTGTTCTCATGTTTCTTTCATGCGGTGGAGAGAATTCGTTTGATAAGCCCTATGTCCGTTTTTATTGTGAGGCCTGATTACTGTGATTAATTTCAATACAACTAGTTACCGTTTATTAAGGACCCACTGGGTGCCCGGCACTAAACAGAGAAGCTTCAAGCGCCCTGTCTCAGTGGAAGTTTTAACCCTCACCACAACCCAGTAAATGATGTTGTATTGGCCTTTTTTGAGGATCAGGAAACTTGAGGTTCGGTGTTGAGTCACGTACTGGTGAGTGGCACAGACCGAATTGTACATCAAGTCTATTGGCTCTAACCAACCCCGGCATCCTATTCTTTCCACTGTGCCATGGTCCCTCAATTTAATGAAAACTACCTAATTAATCATTTTCACAGCTTGACCGTGTCAGCAACTGTTCTGGAGAAGAACTTTATTCCTTTCTTTTGGCTGTCTTAGTGGAAAGAAGCAAAGTCTACTTTTCTGGCACCTCTACCTGCCTTTTTCTTCCTGCCCTCTTCTCTCCACACCCACCCCATTCCCAGGAGTTTGGGGTCTCCTGGGCTCCCACTTCACTTCCCAATGCAATCCTGCAGCTTTCTGTTCTGGGCATGCTCTGCCTCTTCCTTGAGTCCCCAGCTTGCACTCCCTGCTTATACAAAGCTCCCTTCCTTCCTCCCTGCCCCTGCCACACACGCAGGCACTGAAAACTTACTTGTCTCCAGTCTCATACTCCAAGCATTCCAAGCCACAATAGCAAATATGATGAACTATTTCCTGCTCAGGTCCTCATGAGTTTCAAATGACTTACATTTAGTTCTGCAAATAGTTATACATTCAGCAAAAGTGTAATGTGTGCCATTGGGTGTCAGGTACTGTTACAGGCTCTGGATATTCAGCAGTCAGCAGCACAGAAGGTCCCTGCCCTCATAGAGCTTATTTGAGCACCTGCTATACAGCGAGCACTGTTCTGCGATCTGAAGGTACAAATAAGATGAAGGCTTAGCATGTGTGCTTGGGGGTTCACAGATAACTGAAAAAACATAGTTTAACTTCCACCGTAGGGAATTATATACAGTGTTTATTGAGCATTTATTATGTATCAGATACTTTTCTAGGCCCTTTATAGATATTATGTTAACTAAATTTCGTAACTTACCCCATCGCATTGGCTGCTAGCATTATCCTAATTTTGAAAAAGAGGAAATTTGTGACAGAGAGAAGTAAAGTAACTTGTCTACAGCCCCACAGCTACCGAATAGTGGAGATAAGATTAAGAAGAGGAAATCTGAATGCAGAGTTGAAGCTCTTCATTCCACCAAGAATCTCTCTCAAAGAAAATATCTTTTTTTTTTTTTAATTTTATGTATTTATTTATTTATTTTTGGCTGTGTTGGGTCTTCGTTTCTGTGCGAGGGCTTTCTCTAGTTGCGGCAAGCAGGGGCCATTCTTCATCGCGGTGCACGGGCCTCTCACTATCGTGGCCTCTCTTGTTGCGGAGCACAGGCTCCAGACGCGCAGGCTCAGTAGTTGTGGCTCACGGGCCTAGTTGCTCCGCGGCATGTGGGATCTTTCCAGATCAGGGCTCGAACCCGTGTCCCCTGCATTAGCAGGCAGATTCTCAACCACTGCGCCACCAGGGAAGCCCAAGAAAATATCTTAATGTGGAAAACCTTTCATGAGTAAAGATGTGTATGTAGATGTACTTATAAGGGCAGGAATTTGGGGATCACCAACATGTCTAACCACAGAAGAATGTGAAGGGAATGGTAGTACACTGAAATCCTGAGGAATTTCAATAATCATTCAGAAACTCAGTAACAGCCACACCATTCTCCCCAGTGCCAGCATCTGTAGGAACCTGGCAGTATCTCCTCAAGGCAGAGTAGTGTCGGATGCCTAGATTTTTATAATATTTTTCTGCTCCTACTTTCATTCTTTCTGCAGTCTCAGCTATTTTTCCATTCTTGTTTTTTTCTCATAGATAAACATTCCTGCAGATGTATATATAAACTATATGTAATTTGAGATGTTCAAAACACAAAGCTGAACATAACTGCTGGCACTGTAAATCTTGGAATCACAAAGAACCATCTAAGGTACCAGAACAAGATAGTTTCTGGGACCTTTCCTCCACTTAATTACATGGGTTTCCATAGCAATGGAAAAAAGGAGCAGAAAAGAGATGGTAGAAGACTCTAGTATTGGGATTTACATAGTCTTGGTGAAAGTTTCTTTGAGTCAGACTTCAACTGGACATTGCCTTGTTACCAATAGCCCAAGATTATTCCAGTCAGTCTCTTTTGTATTATCCCATGGATGATGAAGAAAATGAAAAAAGGAAGAAAAAGTGAGATTCATGCCAGTGATACCATAAAATGGAACACGATGGGACTTTCAACAATTTTATTATGGTGACAATATAATAAAATAGTAAATTTTTATTATGTAGATTAAAGTCATAAAAGTAGAATAAAAAATTGTATAGGATAAGCTGAGGGCCAGATTTGTGCTTAACCTCTGGCAAGTGTATCAGGTTTTATGATAATACATTTTGAACATCACTCAAATTGATAACTTGATCCAAGAGTTCTAACTGGTCTTTTCTTTGCCGGTTCTTCTAACCTTGTTAGAAATTTTTGTATCTGAAAATGCCTTTAACTTTATTTTAAAGAAAAGTAGGGTATAAATTAATTAACGGAAACATTATTTTTCTATCTCTTACTTCCTTTCACACATTCTTTGACCTATTCTGGGCTTTAGTGATTTCCCTCTTCTCAGTAGAATTCTGCTTTCTCAGATCTAAAGAATTATTATTATTTTTTGACAGATAGTAAACAATCAGGAGTTGAGAGGAAGAAAATGCTGAAATTACTTGCCTTTGGTGTCAAGATTCAGATGAAGTCTAAGTGGGGGAAAGAGTAGTGTGGGAGAGCTGATGTTCTGAAACGGGCAAAAGCTGGAGAGCTGAACCCGGTGTCTGAGTTCTAAGAGCAAAGACCAGTTAGACAGGAATTGGCTGGGGGCTAGAGTCAGAGGTCACGATGGGAATTGCAAAATTGAGAGTCAGGTAGCCAAATTAAGTAAAGAGTAAAAAATAAAGAAAGTGAATTCTCAAGGCAAGACCCTGAGAGTCAGAGTGAAGGTGCTAGAAAGGCAAAGGCAAGATTTTCTGAGGTTCATTAGGGCTGCAACTGTCTTTGCCTTCACCGAAACGTTTGCCTTTTCCCCATTTCTTGGGGCCTCATGAGCTGGGCACTGTGATGGTGTCTTCCTGTGGCTTTCACAGATTCATCCCTTGGAAGCATTTTAACTTTGGGCGAGTTGTTGATTATACATTATGGTCGTGTACTCTTTGTGTAGTCAGTCCCGTGCCTCAAGACTTTCAGGGAAAGATGCTGGAGTATGTAATAACAGACTGATTCTTCTAAACGGGATCCAAGTTAGCTCTTTGTCTCTCCCTTGCCCCTGTGGATGGCACATGAAAGCACACATTGAAAAGGAGCACTTTTCATCCCCAAACTGGCCCCAAGCAATTTCTGTGAAATGGTTGTCACTTTACAGCAAATGGGCCCAGCATCACTCATAATATTAATAAAATAATTATGCAAAGTATTTGCTTTTCAAGTCGACTGATAACTTTCTCTTTTCCTTTAGACATCAAAAAGAACTAGTTCCTTGCTTCTTTGGTGGCACAGTGGTTAAGAATCCGCCTGCCAATGCAGGGGGACACGGGTTCAATCCCTGGTCCGGGAAGATCTCACATGCCACGGAGCAACTAAGCCTGTGCACCACAACTACTGAGTCTGCGCTCTAGAGCCAGTGAGCCACAACTACTGAACCCGTGAGCCACAACTACTGAAGTCCACGCACCTACAGCCCATGCTCCGCAACAAGAGAAGCCACTGCAATGAGAAGCCTGCGCACCTCAACAAAGATACCACCCACCAGGTCTCCCTTGGAAATTCTAGCAGTTCATGCATTTTATCCCCTGATGAAATCATCCACCATCTATGTTTGTTTATTCATTCATTTGTTCATGCATCTATTCATATACCCAAGAGACACCACTTAGTGAAAACTGTGATGCGATGGGCACTATATCAGTTCCTTTATAATTTATTAAATACTAAGGAGCTACTACGTGTCAGTCACCATCCTAGTTTCCATAGATCAAAAGACCATCCTGACAAGTTCATAGGAGAATAAATAAGTTGAATAATGTTAAAGTGGGGACCTAAAAGCAGACATGGACAGTAATTCCTGGGGTCTGAAGAGACCAGGTTTCATAAAGGAGTTTTGAAAGGGTTAGGTGTTGACCAGACTTCTGATAACTAAACAAAAACCAAAAAAACAAAAACAAAGTTTTCAAACTTTAGCAGGGGAGGACCAAAAGATTAAAGAGAACTTGTCCTTAAGCAACTAAGCTGCTATCCCAATAGAAAACTGAAGTCATTTGCTGGAGCAGAAGTGCAGTCAGATAAAAAGCAGAGGAGGTGGAAGACTGCAAGTATAAAATCTACCCACAGATATGGTCAGGGAAGCAGATTTTTTGAGAAGGGACTCTAGTCACTAAGAAGAGAGTCACTGCCTGTCACTGTCCTATAGCAGGAACCATTGATAACACATGCTATTGTCTTAAGGAGCTGATGGATTAACAGAATTCTCATTAGACTATGGCATCTGGGGGCCATTCTAAATCATATAATCTGTCACCTCGATATAGCTTCGTAGGAGGAATCCACCACTCAGGGTGGTTTTTAATAGGTGAAAACAACTAAAGGCACCTTCCTTAAGTAGGTAGAAGGAGGTGACATGACATTGCTCAGTTTCTATAGACATATAAAATCCAGGAATATGGAGTTTAGACTGATGATTTTTGTACACAGAGATCTGTTAGCAGGCTGTTAAGGAGAGTCTAGATTAAATGTCTTAAGGCCTGAGTAAAAGTTGTGGCAAAGAACGTTGGATGGAAGGAATGTGAGAAGACATTTATCAGATATTATGATCCAGGTTTGATGACGGGCGGGATGTAGGTGGTGGGAAGCAAAGGAAGGGTGTTGTTGAGGTTCTTTGCATGGGAGACTTTATAAACAGTGTGTTTAGCTACATACTAAAATTTGGGTAGTTAACCTTTCAGGCTGGCCTTGTGCCCTATTAGTCTTAATTAACTGGGTTCATCTGGAGAAGCAGTTCCCCTGCTAGTATGCCACCATGGCCTCTGCTGCTTTCTCCAGCTGACGCTTGCTGCACTGCCACCTTTTCCCTGCAGCCCCGTTCTGACCCAGGGAAGAATGTTTAGGCTGCTGGCTCAGTGGCTACTCTTTAAGACTGCTGTTCAGTGACATGGCAACATTCTTCCCCTTCTGCCAGGCACCAGCTGCTGCCTTGCTGGGAAAATAAGAACTTAAAATCATTCTTGGCTGTGTCTTCAGTTCCTTCACAGCATTGAACTCATAGACTTTTATATCCAATCCCACCCTCCCCACCCCACCTGCATTTTCTTGACTGATACTATAAGATTGCAACTGTTACCTTCTGGCAAACATGACTTTTCTAGTCTTTGCTTCTTCTTGTCTTTTGCAATGGGTATCTTATTTTGGAAGTTAACAAATGTGTGTTGGGTGCCCATTGGAACCATGCCAGACTTACGTAAGATGCTATGGACACAAAGATGAATAAGGCATATGCTGATCTTAAGGATCTCCCAGGCTGTTGGGAGAATCAGGGTATTAAGATAGAGTATAAGTACAACAGTGGGAAGTAGAGGATGGAGGCACTGTGAATAGACGATATTGGTTGAATAGTAGGGGGACTGTCTAGAAAAGCTTCCCAGAGTACTAGGCAGCCAAGACTGGAGAGGCATCATTGAGACATGGAAACGTTGCTTAGGTAAGAGCATAAGTGGAATGGTGATGCAGGGTCAATAGGGTAAAAGAATGTATGTTCAGAAACAAGAAATAGTGCTGCCAGTCTAGGGACCAACAAGCAGTTCCATATGTCTCTAATGTAGAGTACAGGTGACTGACGATGGGGAAAGTTTTAGGAGAATATTGAGGGATAAGTCTAGGGGGAGAGAAAAGTGATAAATCATTAATAGGCTTGAATATCATGATTTGGAGTTTGGAATTTATCCATGAGATAACAGGAGGACCTTAACCTTAACACATTTAAATAGGGGTGTGATGTGGCCAGATTTGCTTCTTAGAACTTATTTGACTACAATGTGGAAAGTCAAGATGAGGGCATGGGATTCTGTTAGGAGGCTATGGCAGCCAGCCCAAGTAAGAGCTATGGAGAATTACTCAAAGGAAGTAGCACTGGGAAAAACACGAAGTGAAGAGGTTTATAAGAAGGTAGATTTAATGAGGGTTGGTGACTGACTGGATTGGGAAAGAAAAGGAGAACAACAGTGTCTCTAGGTTATTTCTTGGGCAATAGAGCTTGACCCTGTCTTTGAAGATAAGTTCCAAAAAATATACTTAATCTCATCACCACATGAATCTCCTGAGACATGAAATTTAACTTCCCTCATACTCCTTGTTTCGAGTCTTGTAGTTTTTGTTTGTTTGTTTGTTTTGGAATAATGTTTCGAGTCTTGTAGTTTCGAGTCTTGTTTTCGAGTCTTGTAGTTTTTGTTTTGAGTCTTGTAGTTTTTGTTTCGAGTCTTGTAGTTTTTGTTTGTTTGTTTGTTTTGGAATAATGTCCTTGTTTCAAGTCTTGTTTCGAGTCTTGTAGTTGTTTCGAGTCTTGTAGTTTTCGAGTCTTGTTTCGAGTCTTGTAGTTTTTGTTTGTTTGTTTCAAGTCTTGTAGTTTTTGTTTGTTTGTTTGTTTTGGAATAATGTCCTCTAATAATATTAAGTATACTTTTGAACACCAAAGGAGATTCTGTCATTGGCAAAAATCAAGCATCCTGGTGGGTTTTTTTGTTGTTGTTGTTGTTGTTTTTAAACGTTTCTTTTAATTAATTTATTTATTTTATATTTATTTTTGGCTGTGTTGGGTCTTTGTTTCTGTGCGAGGGCTTTCTCTAGTTGCGGCAAGCGGGGCCCACTCTTCATCGCGGTGCGTGGGCCTCTCACTATCGCGGCCTCTCTTGTTGCGGAGCACAGGCTCCAGATGCGCCGGCTCAGTAGTTATGGCTCACGGGCTTAGTTGCTCCACGGCATGTGGGATCTTCCCAGGCCAGGGCTCGAACCCGTGTTCCCTGCATTGGCAGGCGGACTCTCAAACACTGCGCCACCAGGGAAGCCCATCCTGGTGGGTTTTTATGGATTACCAGTGGCAACAGGAGCCCTTCTTCCTTCACAATTCAGGAAACTCTTCAGTGTACAGTGCTTTGAAAAGCACAGCTGTCCCCCTTGGGAGTGGATCTTGTGGTTTTGACACATCTCTATGGTGAGAAGACAAATAATTCTAAAAGCCTGTTAAATCTTCTCTCCATCAAGACACCTACCAGCTAACTGGATAATTGAGTTAGGATCCTTCTTTTTTTTTCAATGAAAATGCCATAATTCTTCAAATACTACCTAAATTGCCGCCACTTCCATGAAGCCACACCCAGCAACACCAGCAAGACTTTGATTTCTTCTCATCTCTCTTAGTGTCAGTCCCATCCATTTTGTCCATTTGTTTCATTAATTCAAGGATTTATTGAGCCACTACCATGTACAGGGCACTGGCATAGTCCTTGGGAATATAGAAGGGAATAAACCAAAGTGCCTGCATTCCTGGAACTTACATTTGGTGGGAGAAGGAAGGCACTGGGCAAGTAAACAAATAAATAAAACAATTTCAGAGACTGGAATGGTATGGAGAAAATAAAAAAGAGAAAGTGTTATTGGTGCTGGAGAGGGCTGGATAATTTAGACTGGTTAATACAGAGGGCCTTGGGACTTCCCTGGTGGTGCAGTGGTTAAGAATCTGCCTGCCAATGCAGGGGACACAGGTTTGATCCCTGGTCCGGGAAGATCCCATGTGCTGCGGAGCAACAAAGCCCGTGCGCCATAACTACTGAGCCTGTGCTCCAGAGCCTGCGAGCCACAACTACTGAAGCCCACGCACCTAGAGCCTGTGCTCTGCAACAAGGGAAGCCACCACAGTGAGAAGCCAGCGCGCCACAGCGAAGAATAGCCCCCGCTTGCCACAACTAGAGAAAGCCCACGCGCAGCAACGAAGACCCAACACAGCCAAACAAACAAACAAACAAACAAAAACAAAAAACCAGAAGGCCTTATTGAGTCTTGAGTGATCAGAAATAGAAGCTAGCTATTCCATGGCTTAGAGATAGAGGTTTCCGGACAGAAGTCCTAAAGAAGGAACAAGTTTGACTTGTCCAGTGTAGATGAATGCTCCAGTGTGTCTGGAACATAATTTATATCCAGATGACTTATTTTATTCTCTACTTTTCCATGTTTGCACTCTGTGGGTTTCCAGGCTAATTGGATTATTTGCATACATATTGTTTCTTCTTAAAATCCTACACTCCTCGAGGGCAAGGGTATATCATACACTTCATTTATTTTCCCCACAACCTCTAGCACAATGCTAAGAACATTACTAGGTGCTCAATAAATTCTTGCTAAATTCAATTGAATTTGCAGTAATAGGATCATTTTTCGTAATACACAGAGCAAACAAAAGAAAAACCTACCAAACAACCCAGTGACACCATACAGAGGTTCAAAAACAGATTATATGTTTCCCCCCAAAGACTTGAAAGACACACTTTCATTTTAGTGATTGTCATCCTCTGATTTGTTAAAGTGTCATATGAGTTTAGGAAGTCATTTTCCATGACAGCTGTCCACATTTTTGAGAGAGAGGAATTTACCAGCACATGGCTTTGGTAATTACAAATGATTTCACTTACTGCTGAAAGACAAGAGCAAGAAAGAAAAGAAAATTTATTTTCTGTATTCAACACCTAACTCTCTGGGGACAAAGGCAGGAAGGGGGCAGTTTGTAGAACCTTGAGTCCAAGAGCAGGTTGTAGAACATTGAGTCCAAGAAGGAGTTGATGAGAGGGACTAGATCTGAACAACAATAAGCAGAAGGAGAGGAGACATTGATGAAAACGTGGATCCAAGGCCAGAGGAGCTGATAACCCTAGGTTAGCTGAGTCAAAGATAGAAGGAAAAATAATGGGAGGCCAAGGAGTGTTGTTAGAGCTAAGCAGTCAGGTCTGAACGCCCAGACATTCATCTTGGAAGAAGAGTACCAGACAGTCAGAGTCACAGCATCATTTTTATCCTTATCCTTTGGCAGATGTAAGGATGCACATTCTGCCCAGAACAGCTCACAGTGCCATGTTTTATTTCATGTTCATAGAAAAGAACAATGCATATAAATGCATAAAAGACCTCTACATAAGAAAGGAAGCTCTACTTTACTCGCAGTCAGAGAGATGCAAACAAAATAATACACCAAGATACCATTTTTCATCGTTCAGATTGGCAAAAAATTCACTGTTGGCAAGACTGTGGGGAAACACCATTTTTACACATGGCTGGTGGGAGTATAAATTGGCACAATCCCTATGGGGTGGGGAGAATTTGATATTATCTATAAAAATTATGAATGTATGTAGACATTGAACCACCTTGGGGAACTTAATCTACAGCTATATTTACACACAGATAAAATAATGTATGTACAATGTTACCTATTTATTAAATAGGAGAAATAGAAAACTCCCAAATGTCCAATAAACTGTGGTATAGTTATATAATGAAACACTAGGTGGCTGTAAATCAAACAATCCAAAGACTCTAAATCTCTAAAACAAAAGTAAAATGAAGACTTTCGCTATGCACTGCTGGGAAAGGTCTGCAACAGAAGAGCAAGCCCAGTTGTGTGTCTAATATGTGCCCTTTTCTGCAAAAAAAGAAGAAAGCTAAGAACATGTATTTGTATTTGCTTATATTTGCATGGGGAGCCTGGAGAAATACACAAGAATTCAATACATGTGTCTGTCTTCTAGAAGAGTAACTGAATGAATAGGGGACTGCAAGACTTTACATTGTACATTAAAATTATTTGGTTTTTGAAATATATGCAAGAATTACTTGAAGATATTGTAAAATCTTTGTCCTCTTGGCACTTATAGTCTAGTAGACGAGACAGAAAATAAAGAGACAGTATATAACATAGTGTCTAATAATGATAATTACTAAGAATAAAAAGTAAAGTTCTGTAAGGGGGTGGATAGTGAAAATAGGTGCTATTTTAGATAAGGGATCAAGGAAGGCCACTCTAAGAAGTCAAGATGAAAAGAGAAAACTGAATGAAGTTAGAGGGGGCCATGTAGACAACTTGGGAAAGAATGATCTGGGCAGAAGAAGCAGCAGTTGCCAACATCACGCAACAGGACCATACCTATGACACTGGTGAAGATATAGCTTGGGACTTTTGGAAAGGTAGCCAGGGGCAAGATCGTGTAGGACCTTATGGGTATTGGTCAGTGCTTTGGATTTTGTTCTCTATGTAGTTGGAAGACAGTGAACTTTCCATTGACACCCAATGCTCTGCCAGTTCTTCTAGTACCTTCTCTATTCTGGCTCTATTTACCTTCCACCCAGCCATGGTGCCGTGCTCACAGTAAAAATGCTCCCTTATCCTCCTGATGCTCCCTCTTGCCAATCTCCATCCTTGAACAACTTCCGCTATTCATTTTCTTTTCTCTGGTGGCAGAACAAAAGACACCCAATGAGACAATGAGCCCAATGCTAGGCTCCACCACAAATTCATGTTCTCCAACCTCCTTTGGTCCTGAGTATAGAGCCATGATTTTTTCACCTTCTATTAATTTCAGATTGCATCCATCACAGCAACGTTTCAGACCTCCTCCACTCTCAGCCATGCCCTCAGTCACCATACATTAGCTGACGACCTTACCTCCTGCTTTAACAAAAATTGAATTCACTGAAGTTCCCTTAATTGAACTTGCAGCTGTCTCCTCTTCCCCTACAAACCCACTCCACCAACCTCCCTTTGTGAGTGGCACCATCATTCACTCAGTTACCCAATCAGAACCCTGGGAATCATCCCTGATCATCCCTGATCCCTTCAATGCTTACATTCAAATAGAGCCTTAGCACTGTAGATTCTCTCTCCTAAATATATCTTAATGTTAGTCCCTCTCCTCCATTCTTACTTCTTCTGCCGCAGATTAGCTCCTCGGCATCTCTTGTCTATACTATTGCACTATTCCCTGACCCTAATCACTGAACACACACACACACACACAGAATTTCCAATAAGTATAACTGCTTATATTCTTCCTTAGCTTAAATATTCCCTCAGTATCTTCAGGATAAAATTAAAATTCCTTGATAAGGAATACAAAGTTCTTTATAACCTGGTCTCTCTTTACCTGTCTGGGGAAACATTTCTAAACTTCTTTCCACTTCTACTTCCTCATCTGCAAAATGGGGATATTAATAAAAGTAACATCATGGGATTTTTTATGGACACAATGTTTGTCTCTCCCCCAAATTCCTATATTAAAACCCTAACCCCCAACATGGTGATTTGGAGGTGGGGCCTTTGGGTGGTAATTAATGTTGGATTAGGTCATGAAGATGGGACTCTAATGATGGGATTACTCACTTTATAAGAAAAGGAAAATCTTCCTTTCTCTCCCCAGCTCCCCACCAATGGGAACACACTGAGGAAAGACCAAGTGAGGACATAGTGAGAAGCTGACCATCTGCAAGCCGGAAAGAGAGCTCTCTCAGGAACTGAATCAGCAGGTACCTTGATCTTGAACTTCTCGGCTTCCAGAATGGTGAGAAATAAGTGTCTGTTGTTTAAACCTCCAGTTTATGGTGTTTTATTATGGCAGTCCAAGCAGACTAAGGGTTGTAAAGATTAATGGGAAACAACACATGTAAATTCCTCTGAAAAATACTTGACCATGGTAAGTGCTCTGAAAAGTTGATTACTATGATTAGCATCCATTTTCAGCCCATGATCACCCCCTTCCCACCATATAACAGTCCCAAAAACTACTTGAAGTTTCTGACTAGTCTTTGCTCTCTTATGCTATGAGATGAATTGTCTGGAGCATCCATCCGTGTTTTCAGGACTCAGCACCCTAGGGCCAGAGTAAATATCTGAGTCAGACAGAACCATTGTATTGTCTTCATGCCCCAGTGGGATCCTTTCCCTTGAGTATAGGCAGAACCTGTGACTTGCTTGTAGACAGAATGTGTTATTATTTTGTACTTAATTATGTTATAAACATTTGTAGTTCCCATCTTGCTGGAGTCTCTCTCTTCCTTGCTAACCTAACTTTGAAAAAGCAAGCTGCAATGATGGAGAGTGCCACATGGCAAGAAACTGGAGGACATCCTCCAATGTTACCTGGCAAGAGACCGGGACCACTATTACTGCAGCCTATAAAGAATTGAGGGCTCTCAACAATCATGTGAACTTGGAAGAGGATTTTTCCCCTGTCAAACTTCAGATGAGACCACAGCCCCAGGTGACATCTTATTTGTAGCCTTGTAAGAACTTAGAGAGGACCCAGCTAAGACCTGACCCACTGGGTGAAAATAATCATGTATCATTTTTAAGCTGTTAAATTTGTAGTAATACTATGTAGTAATAGATACCTAGTACATTATCCATCTGTACTTTCAAAACACTACAACAGACCTTGATTACAGCTCTTATTCCTTGCTATTGGAAGTCTCTGCTTACTTTGTGTCTCCCCTCTGGCTTTGGAGAAATGTGAGGAGGTGATTACATCTTTCTCTGTACCCTGAGAGCCTTGCCTGCCGCATAGAGCCTTGTTGGTGCTTAATAAATGTTCATTGAATGCATTTCCCTCCTATAATAATTTTCAAATACTCGAAGACAATCGGTTAGATTCTTGATTGGGTGCAAGGGGATAAAACTTGTTTTGCAAGTGTATGAAACTGAAATAGATCACAGGGGGCCAAAAATGACAACTGCATGGTGAGGTGTCCAGTGTCAGCTTTTCAATGGAGTCATCTTGATTAATGAGGTCCTTCATTTGTGCAGTCACTAGGAAAATGAAAAAAAAAAAAAAGATCTATTTCCTCTTATAGTCTACTTTCAAAGGCACTGGCTTCTCACTATGAATAATCAAATACCACTGTGAAAGAAGGGCAAACTTGAAATGACTAACTTTTAGCTTTTAAGGCCTACTATTCAAGTGAAGAGTAAAATATTCCTTTTATAAAACTGATGTTATGATTTCACTTGGATAATTTAATGCTTTGAAAAATGACAGTGTTCTTGTTCAGTCTTCTGGTTAATGAATCTGTTTGAGGGGTCTCCTTGCTGAGAAAATTCCAAGGGTTTGTTTTTTAAATTTTTTTGGATTGAGTAGTATATTATATATATATATATATATACATATATATATATTTATAAATGTGTTTCTCATGAAATTATAATACAAATTTTATGCAGAAACCTCAGTGACTCAGTATATTTATTTAGTGCTAATAGGTGATCAATACATATTTATTAAAGTAAATTAAATTCTAGTGCTTTTTGTAAGTACAGTGCAAAGATCAAGGTCTTTGGAATTAAATGATGCAGGTGTTTGTCACAGCTCCCACTGTTGCAAACTATATAACCTCAAGACCTGCTGCTGGTCTGTGGGTGTCCCTACTCCTTCTCCTGCACTTGAAGCCTAGTGAAGGATTATAACAGGCCTAGGAGTGTGTGATATGGGACCAATATCCCTGTTACTGTTTAACATAGTACTGAAGGTCCAGGTCAGTGTTGCGAGGAAAGAAAAAGAAATTATAGAAATGAGGATTGGAAGGAAAGATTTTTAAAAAAATAATAAAACCTGACAAACTGTTAGACCTAATAAGAGTTTAGCAAAATAGCTAAATACAAGACCAAAGTACAAAAATTAATAGCAGTTTCTACAAAAGCAATAAGCAACCAGAAAATTTAATTAAAGTAAAAACCATCCACAACAGCAACAAGTACAAAGAATTTTAACTTAAATGGAACACGCAAGACTTCTATGGAGAATATCTTAAAACTTGAATAAAAGAGAGAGAAGATGTTCTGAATAAATGAAGAGACATTTTATGCTTTTTGGCGGTTCTATCCCTTATGGAAAAGTAAATTCTTCTCCAGATTAATTCACACATATGCAATCTCTAAAATCTCAGTTGGATGTTTTGAAGAACTCAGTAAACTTAGTCTAAAATTTGTATGGAAAAACAAATGTCCCCAAACAATCAAGGCAACATTGAAAACCATAGTTAAGAAAGAAGGAATTGTCCTATTGATATTGAGATATATCACCAAGCCATGGTGAAGATGTCAGTGCTCACTGACTTAACCTATGGAGTTAAGGTCATCCTAATCATTGTTTTGTTGTGTTGCATTGTGTACGTGAATTGTGACATGCTGATTCTAAAATCCATATGGAAGGGCAACAAGCCAATAATAGCCACAATACGCCTGATGGAGAAAAACTATGCAGGAGTGTGGCACACAAAATGTCAAAACTTATTATAAAGCTTTAGTAGTTAAGATAGTGTGTCATTATTGCAGGGATAGACAAACTGGTCAGTGGAGCAGAATATAGAATTCCTCAAGCAGACTCACAGATACGTGGAAATCTAATGCAATTAATGGTGCTGGGAGGATCATTCATATGGATAAAAAAGACATTGAGTTTCATATCATACCATATACAAAAATCAATTCCAGGTGGATAATACACTATAAAATTTTGTGATTAAGAAGGATTCTTAAACAAGACTTTAAAAATGTAAAGCATAAAGGAAATTATTGATATATTTGTTGCATTAAGTTTAAGAACTTCTCTTCATCAAAAATGCTCATGAAGAAAATGAAAAGACAAACTATGCACTGGCAGAAAATGTTAACTGCTATACCAGTCAATGGACTAGGGGTCAGGATATATATACATATGAGAGAGAACTCCTAAAAATCAGTAAGAGAAGGACAAACAATAGAAAAAATACGCAAATGAAAGAGGAGGTGGTATGAATGAACAATAGGAATGAACAATAAACATATGAAAAGACATTCAATCCCATCAGTAGTTAAGAAAATGCAATTTAAAAGCACAATGTCAATCCATAGTACCCAATAAAATGGATAAATCATAGTAAGTTCATACAATGAAATATTATAGAGAAAATGAATGAACTACAGCTACATAATACAAAGATGCGTTGGCATAATGGAGGTAAAAAGGGCACACAAAGCGTTCTATTTCTTAAACTGGATATTGTGTACTTAGGGGTTCATTGTGCTGTTATTCTTTCCATCTTATACATACCTTATAAGATCCTTTTGTATTTAATAAACGTTTGATCTAAGCTATTTTTTAAAAGAAGGCATGAGTGTTTACAGGTGTGGAGATCTTCGTAGGATTTGTCCTGTGGGTCTGCATAGATGAGCAAGTAGGCCTGGGTAGGAATGCTTAATGTGAACCATGGGACTTTGAGGGCTCAGGAGGAAGTAGATTTTACCTTAAATATGCCTCATAAATTATATACTAAAATTGAGATTATATTTTATGGCTTAAAGTGACCGTAGGAGTTTTGCTTCCTTAAGAGAAGTCAAAGAAATTATGGAGCCTGACCATGTTTCCAGGTCGGGTGGAAAGAACTTTCTCACTGTACAAATTTTAAAGAAACATTGGGAGACAAATGAAAATGCTTATGATTATACCCGATAAGTCCCACTCATTCAACCCACTTCATAGGGTGGTTAAGAAAATCAAATGAGATAATGAATATAAAATAGACCTGCTGCATAGGTAAGTGCAACAAATATTAGCTCATATAGTTATCATTACCTTATTATAGGGTGGAATTACACAGTTATTTATTTATTTATTTTTGCAGTACTAATAGAGAAATTTTCACATATATAGATCTACTAAAATGTAATCGTTGAACTTAGGAGAATTAAATTTACTAGATTTACCATCCATGAGAAATTGCAGGTATTGAAGTTTTTAATATTTGCAGTGTTCAGACAATGTGCTTAGTTCAGAACAGCCATCGAGGCATGCGCCTTCCCCAGGAAGGGAACTGTGGAAACAACAGTCATTGTGTGCAAGTTGCCGCTACAAACTAATAGCTGACCTTTATTCTCAAATGCAGCCATCATCTCATTTTAACCTTTTCTTCCTAAATTATGTCTTAATTTATTACTTATTTACTCTTTTAGGGAGACAGGCAAAGGGCTACTTGTGAAATTAAGAATTTAATGCACAAATTTTAGTTCTAGTTTTCATATTTTGTTTTGCTAAATTGGTCATAACACAAAAAGGCCAAAAAATAGATGGAAAAGAAAACAGAAATGTGGGGCAAATGCCAAGCCTCCAGTGTTGAGCCTAATACAGGATCACTGAGTAAAGTCAGGGACCTAATGAGAAATGTCAGGTATTAGTAATAATAATAAAATAAATTAAAGTAGAGATTTGGGGTACTAAATTGCATCTGTCTGTCCCTAGGGGATGACATTAGGATCATTTGAGGAAAAGGGGACAAGAAAAGATTTGAAGTGATTTATGTAATAAGTAATTTCAAAAGAGGGAAACAGATAGCCTTTTAAAATGTAAGGGAAGAAAAGATAAGCTCTACGTAGTGTTCCACCAAATGAGAGTTTGGCAAGTTAACATCCCTTCTGGGAAAAACAGTGCTTGGTATCCAAATGTTAGGAACTAAATATAGCCAAAATGTACATTTGTTTGTGTTACTGTTTTACCTCTTCCCTTATAGCCTTACTTTTATGCCTGATGCACCTTGATTATGTTCATTTTGAATCTTTATAGCGTTGTGCATAGAATGGAAAAAAGACAAAACCATACATTTGTTGATGACTTGGCTCCAAGATGAGAAAGAGAAATGATATTTTTATGTTTTATGTATTTCCTATGACTAAAAATGTGATTTTCAAGCTGTTATTGTCTTACAGATGTACTTATTCCCTATGGAGGAAAGTATGCTTCTCTTCTGATATTATTGAGATGATCTGCTGCTTCTGATCAACCCCAGGTCCCAAGTCTGGCAGAGAATTATTCAGATGATTGCCTTGATTTCAGGATGTGCCTAACCTAGGAAAACTCAACACTAAGCTTCTCCCTGCAAATCACTCTTGCCTCCGATTTATTCACCAGGTCACAGGTCCATAATCCACCATTCTACATCACTGCATAATCGAAGTGTATTCTTCTCCATTACTGTCATAGAATATCAATTCTGTAATCTGTTTGTAATTAGAACCACTCCAAAAATCTATCTTTTCTTTATCTCCTTCCCTCATGAACTTTATAGAAGAATAAACATGCCAGTATTATTCTTACCCACAAACAGAAATCAATCTCTACCAAATTCCCTGGTGTAATATGTATTAGCTTGTCACCAAGGACAAAATTTATATTTACTTAAAGATGTATTTTTCCACACAAAGCTTCTCAGATCTGCAGTAAATAAAAATGAATGCCAGTTTAAGCATTAAAAAAAAAAAAAAAAAAAGAATCATTCTGAGAAATATAACCCACTTGTACGATGAAAAGTCATGGCATGAATGTACCATATGCCAATAGTGATGTGCCTCGAAGAATAATGAGTTACGTTTTGGTGAGCTTGTTTTAATGTTCATTGACATTATAACCAATATATTTACTGCTGGCTGGTGAACAAAGCCCTACTCCCAGGTTTTTGAATAATGGTGTAAAAGAAAGATGTGGCAGAGAGATGCTGTGTGCAATTTAGCATTTTTTTTTAATCGTGGCAAACTGCCTGGCTAATATCATTTTTTTCTTTTTACATGCTTTGGAGTAATTTAACTTACAAATTCCATAAATAAAATGTTATTTTAATAATTAATCCTGACATGTCAACTTCAAGACAAGTCAGTCCATTTGTAAGAAATCCCTTTATGTTTTTAGTTCAGATTAGATAAGCTCTTCTTAGGGGGTTATCTCTTTGAAGATGCCTATTAAAAATAGCAGGATATAACACATGCTATTTTCCTACAGCCATTTGTATTATTTTTACTTTTTGCTAGAATCATCCATACAGTAGGAGCAGGATAAATGCCCATGTCTGAGACTAAAGTATTTATTTAACTTGCAACGTGTTATATATTCTTGATTAGAATTTACATAGTGTGCTACCTAGATTTTTCTTTTTAAGTCACTGTTTGAAGCAACCCAAAGCAGAAGTCAGCATAGGATGACAAAACTCCAAATGAAAAGTTAAATCTAGAGTAGGATAAAAGAGCTTGTGTATTGTCTACCCTAAGTACTGTGAAATGTAATTAACTATTCAGGAAAAAAACCCAACAACAAACAAAAAAAGAAAACTAATTAGAAAATGAAAAGATTTCCTAACCACAGGCTTCAAGAAACTAATTATCAAAAGAAAACATTATATTAATGTTAACAATATCCATTTAACCAAGGTATTTTTTAAAGTGACATTCACTACAATTACAGCAATTAAACTAAAGTCAGATTTCTTTCTGAATTAGATTAAATAAAATTTTGCTTTTCTTTGAATATTTCATAAGCCAATTTTCAAAAGTCTGGTCTTAGAGAATAATGGAATACTAGCTTGTCTTATGGTTCAAAATTTGCTTTTTGTATTACTGAAATTTACATGAGAAGTTAGAAATACTTGAAAGAGTGAGTGTCTAAATTTTCTATACAGGCTTAATGTGTTTATCATGCAAAAAAGTATACATTCACTCAATTTTTATTGAGAGACCACCATGCTCCAAGAACTGTGCCAGGAACAGGGTATACAATGATGAATGAGACATATAAGGGTCCTGCTCTTACTGAGCCTAGATTCTGGTGGTGAAGGAGAGATAACAAATGAGCAAACAAATGCATAACAGTATTACTGATTGTGTTGTGTTTGAGAAATAAATCCATAGGGTGTTTTTTGTAAAGAATAAAATAATGGGAAGAGCACCAAGATATATAAAGTAAATATTAACAGACTTAAAGGGAGAAATTTAATGCAATACAATAATAGTAAGTGTCTAACATCTCACTTACTTGAATGGATAGATCATCCAGACAGAAAATCTATAAGGAAACATTAGACTTAAACAACACTTTAGGCCAGATGGACTTTAGAATCTGTACAGAACATTCCTTCCAAAAGTAGCAGAATACATATTCTTCTCAAGTGCAGATGGAATATTCTCCAGGAGAGATAACATGTTAGGTCACAAAACAAATCTCAATAAATTAAAAAAGATTGAAATCCTATCAAGCATCTTCCCCAATCACAATGATATGAAACTAGAACTCAATCACTAGAAAAAAATAGGGAAAGCCACAAAAACATGGAGATTAAACAACATGCTTCTGAACAACTAATGGTTCATCAAAGAAATCAAGGAGAAATCAAAAAATATTTAGAGACAAGTGAAAACAGAAATACAACATACAAAAATCTATGGGATATAGCAAAACTGGTTCTAAGAGGGAAGTTCATAGTAATACAGTCCTTCCTCAAGAAATAAGAAAAAACCAAGATAAACAGTCTAACTTTATACCTAAAGGAACTACAAAAAAGAACAAATGAATCCCCAAATTAGTAGAAGGATGGAAATAATAAGGATTACAGTGGAAATAAATGAAATAGAGACTAACAAAAAAAAAAAAAAGAAAAAAAATCAATGAAACTAAGAGCTAGTTCTTTGAAAAGATATACAAAATCGACAAACCTTCAAGTAGACTAACCAAGAAGAAAAGAGAGAAGACTCAAGTAAATAAAATCAGAAATGAAAAGAAGTTACTATTTATATTACAGAAATACAAAGGATCATAAGAGGCTACTACAGATAATTATATGCCAACAAGTTGGACAACCTAGAAAAAAATGGATAAATTTCTAGAAACATACAAACATACAAGACTGAATCATGAAGAAATAGAAATTTTGAATAGACTGACTACTAATAAGGAAATTAAAGCAGTATTAAAAAAATCTCCCAATGAACAAAAGCCCTGGACCAGACAGCTTCACTGATGAATTCTACAAAACATTCAAAGACATTCGATATGTATCCTTTTCAAAATCATCCCCAAAATTGAAGAGTAGGGAAACCTTCCAAACACATTTTACAAAGCCAGCATTACCCTGATACCAAAACATGCATTTCCTGTCTACCAAACCAGACAAGTATACCACAAAAAAAGAAAATTAGAGGTCAAAATCCTTGGTGAATATAGATGAAAAATTCACAACAAAATATTAGCAAACCAACTCCAACAATACATTAAAGAAAATCATACATTATGATCAAGTGGAATTTTTTCCAAGGATGTAAGTGTGGTTCAACATCTGCAAATCAATCAACATACATCACATTAACAAAATGAAGGATAAAAACCATACAATTATCTCAGCTGATGCAGAAAATGCATTTGACAAAATTTAACATCCATTTATGATAAAAGCTCTCAACAAAGAGCATGTAGAAGGAATGGACCTCAATATAATAAAGACTATATATGACAAACCCACAGCTAGCATCATACTTAATGGTGAAAAGCTGAAAGCTTTTCCTCTGAGATCAGAAACAAGACAAGGATGCTCACTCTTGCCATTTTCATTTAGCATGGTATTGGAAGTCCTAGCCATAGCAATCATACAGGAAAAAGAAATAAATGGAATTCAAATTGGAAAAGAAGGAGTAAAATTGTCGCTATTTGCAGATGACATAATACTATATATAGAAAACCCTAAAGACTCCACACCAAAACTGGTAGAACAAATAACAGTAATTAGTAATTTAGAATTCAGTAAAGTTGTAGGATACAAAATCAGTATACAGAAATCTGTGACATTTCTCTACACCAATAGTGAACCATCAGAAAGAGAAATTAAGAGAACAATCCCATTTACAGTTGCGTCAAAAAGGACAAAATACCTGGGAATAAATTTAACCAAAGAGGTGAAAGACCTGTACACTGAAACCTATAAGAAACTGATGAAAAAAATTGAAGAAAACAAAAACAAATGAAAGGATATTTCATATTCATGGATTGGAAGAATTAATATTGTTAAAATGTCCATACTACCCAAAGCAATCTATAGATTCCATGCAATCCCTATCAAAATTTCAGGTCATATTTCACAGGACTAGAAGAAATATTTCTAAAATTTTTATGGAACCATGGAAGATCCCAAATAGCCAAAATAATCTTGAGAAAGAAGAAGAAAGCTGGAATTATCATGCTCCCTGATTTCAAACTATACTACAAAGCTATCATAATCAAAACAGTATGGTATTGGCACAAAAATAGACAGATCGATGGAACAGAATTGAGAGCCCAGAAATAAACCCCCACACATATCAACAATTAATTTACAACAAAGGAGCAAAGAACATACAACAGAGAAAGGACAGTCTCTTCAATAAGTTGGGAAAACTTGACAGCCACATGCAAAAGAATGAAACTAGACCACTGTCTTACACCATACTAAAAATTAACTCAAAATGGATTAAAGACTTGAATGTAAGACATGAAACCATAAAATTCCCAGAAGAAAACATAGGTGGTAACGTCACTGACATCAGTCTTAGCAAAGTTTTTGTGGATCTTACTCCAGGGGCAAGGAAAACAAAAGTAAAAATGAAAAACTGGGAGTACATCAGACTAAAAACTTCCTCATAGCAACAGAAACCATCATCAAAACGAAAAGACAACCTACTTAATGGGAGAAGATATTTGCAAGTCGTATATTTGATAAGGGGTTAATATCCAAATATAAAGAACTCATAGAACTGAACAACAACAACAAAAACAACCTGATTAGAAAATGGGTGGTGGATCTGAATAGACATTTTCTAAAGAAGACATGTAGATGGCCAACAGGCACATGAAAATATGTTTAACATCACTAATTATTAGGGAAATATAAACAAAATCACACTGAGATATAATGTCACACTTGTTAGAATGGCTATTATCAAAAAGACAAGAAATAAGAAATGTTGGAGAGGATGTAGAGAAAAGGTAACCCTCATACACGATTGATGGGACTGTAAATTGGTATAGTCACTATGGAAAACGGTTTGGAGATTCCGCAAAAAATTAAAAAGAGAGTTACCATATTACCCAGCTATTCTACTTCTGGATATTTATTCAAAAAAACATGAAAACATTAATTCAAAAAGATATATGCACCCTTACGTTAATTGCAGCATTAGTTACAATAGCTAAGATATGGAGACAACCTAAGTGTTCATCAGTGAATGAATGGATAAAGAAGATGTGGTATATACACATAATGGAATACTACTCAGCTGTAACAAAGAATAAAATCTTGACACTTGTGAAAACATGGATGGACCTTGAAGGTGTTATAAGTAAAATAAGTCAGATGGAGAAAGACAAGCACTGTATAATATTAATCATATGTGAAATCTTAAAAAAAAGAGCAAACAAACAAAATTAAATGAAAACAAACCCATAGATACAGAGATCAGATTAGCAGTTACCAGACAGGAAGGGGGTTGGGGATGGGCAAAATGGGTGAAGGGAGTCAACTGTATGGTGATGGATGATAAGTAGACTTTTGGTGGTGATCATTCTGTAGTGTTTACAGAAGTCAAATTTTAATGCTGTACGCCTGAAATTTATATAATAAAACAAAAATATATATGTAGGAAAACAGCAGAATAAACTACTGAATGAGTTTTAAATGTTTGCTTCTCTGAAGAAGAAATTGAAGGGAGGTAAGACATGAGATAGAGAAAAATAGCTTTTGTTTTGAGCCCTGTGAAAATAATTGACTTTTAAAATTATGTAAATATAGTGCAGTCATAAAATTAAATTCAAATGAAGTATACTATCGTATTAAAAAATAATAAAAAGATAGGGCCCTACTTAGATTTAATGCTTAAGGAAAGACTCTTTAAGTAAGTGGCATTTAAGATGAGACTTGGATAAGAAGCTGGTCATTTGAAGAATAACCCAGATAGAAGAAGAACCTAGTAAAATTGTCTGGAGACAGCTAAGAGCTCTCTCCAGAGATGGCCAGCAGAAGATCATGTGGCCAGAGTGGAGAGTGAGGTATTTATGACACAAGTGGAGGTTGAAGAGCTAGTTCAAGTCTCATCCATGCATGCGGAGCCCTGCAAGCAGGGTAAAGAATTAGGATGTGATTATTTTATTCTGAGAGCACTAGGAAGCTACTGCGGTCTTTTGCAGGTGTGGAGGAATGGTATAAATGAATTTAAGCTTGACATGATTACTCTGACTACTTTGGAGAGAATGTCCTGAGTATCAAGGGGGATCTCTTCCACCATGTGAGGTTACAGCAAGAAGACGAACATATACGAAACAGGAAAAGGGCTCTCACCAGGCACTGAATCTGCTGGTGCCTTGATCTTGGATTTCCAGCCTCTAAAACTGTAAGAAATAAATTTCTGTTGTTTGTAAGCTAAAAAAAAAAAAAAAAAAAAAATAGGGGAGGGGAAAGATCAGTTAGGAGATGCTGTAGTGGTCCAGGTGGAGGGATTTGGGTTTGACTTGGAGTGGGGCCAATGGAGATGGAGAGAAATAATTGATGTGCAATAACTTTAAAGCAGAATTGACAGGACTTACACCAAAGGCTTGAATGTGAATTGCAAGGGAAGGGACTAAATGTAATACCCAGTTTTCAGAAGACTGGGTATCTTTCTCACTTGCAAAGGAGAAAGACAAACTTTCCCCTTCCATGTAAATTACATGACATTTGAGTTTGGTGAATGGAAATGCATCAAAATGTAATATAACTAATGTATTGATAATTTCAGAAGAAATATTATGGACAGTCATATATTATACTATGAAGAATAAAAGTACTGTGCATTTTAATTAGCAGAGCATTTGTCCTCAGTTCTACAATTTTCTTTGTTATTTGGCAAATTAATAGCTTTGCATTAAAGTTTCTTTTTCTGTAACAGTGTTGATAATGACATTTTTCCGGGCCCAAGTGTGAATGACAGAAAACAAATGTCATCATCGACCTATTTCATACTGATAAAATCATTACAAAAATAATGTCAGACTTACTAAACTATTATGAAATGCTTACAATAGTATGTATGAAAGTGTAACACGAAGTACTAAGAGAGAAATAAGCTTATTTTGATATGATCTACCTGACTTCCAAATTTGAGCATTCTGTTACATCAACTTATAAAGACAGTTTTTGTATCAATGACCAACAAGAGTTCATATTCATATTTCTACCAGGAGACGGCCTCTTAATGCCTTGTATTACAAAAGAAAACATTCACTGAAATAATAGTAATTAGCTTTTTTTTTTTTTTTTGGCCTGGTGAAAAATTTTTTATGAATCCTCTATAAAAATACTATTATATAAAATAACATATTTATATAAATAAAATGTTTTATGTTAGAATGTGTAAAAGTGTATTTTATTTTATTATTATTTTTTAACATATTCTTTCTCTTTTTTAAAAAAAATTTTATTTATTTATTTTTGGCTGCATTGGGTCTTCGCTGCTGTGTGCGGGCTTTCTCTAGTTGCAGCGAGCTGGGGCTACTCTTTGTTGAGGTGCACAGTCTTTTTACTGCGGTGGCTTCTCTTGCTACAGAACACGGGCTCTAGGCGCACGGGCTTCAGTAGTTGCAGCATGCGGGCTCAGTAGTTGTGGCTCACAGGCTCTAGAGCACAGGCTCATAGTTGTAGCGCACGGGCTTAGTTGCTCCGTGGCATGTGGGATCTTCCTGGACCAGGGATAGAACTCTTGTCCCCTGCATTGGCAGGCGGATTCTCAACCACTGCGCCACCAGGGAAACCCTAAAAGTGCATTTAAAAAAATTAATGTATTATATTTTTTTCTAGACAAGAACTTTTCTCTTTTACTTCACTCCAAACGCACAATATTTAATGATGTATTAATGGGGTTTATTAGTAAATTTTCCTAATATTTCTAAACCTCACCTGATTTTCAATCTATTGACATTTTTCCACCACAAGGTAAAAATAGAAATTAAAATAGAAAGCACTCTCTGAAAGCCACAAATTATGATCATCTGAATGAAAAATTAAGTGTGTGTGTATATGTGTGATCCAGGCACAGCAGAGTGCATAATTTCAGGAGGAAGAGGTCTTAAAGGGAACATAATTCTATGTTGGACCAAGTCTTTATGACTATAACCCCATTAGCTAATTATACTGTGTGCTGAAACACATTACTGAAATCTATTATGTGAAATAAAACTTAGTACTGAAGCATAGTTTCCACATACTGTGGAGAGTTAATTATTAAATATATTATCCATTGCACAAAAACAGTGTGGATAATGATGTTTTTGCAGGTCCCAAGTGTGAATGACAGAAAACAAATGGCACCATCAACTTAGTTCACACTGATAAAATCATTTTATTAGATTTTACTTCTGTAGTATATACCTTTTTAAAAATACAGAAAGTAATACATTCTCACTGTGTAAAATGGAAAAAATATAGGAAAATATTGCCAGTCATCCCTGTCCTCACCCTCCCATCCCAGTGTTAAAATTTTGCAGTATGTGTTTAGATATTTTATATGTATTGCTCCTGTATTTTAAATTTATAATTAAATTTAATTTTTAATAATAAAAATGTATTTAATAATAAAATATATTTATTTTAATAATTTAATTCAATTAGTATTTTATTTATTTTTATAAATTAAAACTACAGTTGATCCTTGAGCAATGGGGGAGTTAGGGACGTTGACCCTCCAATGAGTTGAAAATCCAGTTGAAAATCTGTATAACTTACAGTTGGCCCTGCACAGGCATGGTTCCACATCCATGGATTCAACCAACTACGGATTGTATAGAACTGTAGTATTTACTGTTTAAAAAAATCTGCATATAAGTGGACCCATGCAGTTCAAACCTATGTCATTCAAGGTCAATTGTACAGGAGCAATACATATAGTGCATATAGTTTTCTATTCTACTTCCCTCACTTCACATTGTATTGAGAAAATTTCCCCATGTAACATAATATCTTTTAATTATGATTTTATTTGGTATATAATTTCCTCAGAAGTTCTCTTAGAATTTCATTGAATTTATTGATTTATTTGTATAAAATTAATATCTTCATAAAGAACATTATTTCCATCCAAGCAGATAGCATTTTCTTCTTTATTTAAACATGTTTTTAAAATCTCAGTGGTATCCTATTCTTTGTTTCACATAGGCTATGCACATCATTGTTCAGTTCATTGCTAGGGTTTTTCCTTGCTCTGTGGATAAGAACTCTTATTCTATTCTGATTTCTAACTGGTTATTGCTGGTAGAGAAGAAAAGATATTAATTTGTCTATTTTATTTTGTCAGCAGCCACCTTCTTAAATTTGCTTACAAGTTGACTCTCTGGGGTTTCCTGGTTAGAAATATGTATCATAAGTAAATAATAAATTATTTCACTCTTTTTAGGTATTTGTGTCTCATACTTTTCTTGACTTACTGCATTAGCTACAGTTCCTAGAATAATGTTAAATTATAGCTATGATAGCAAGTATCCTTGGTGATGCGATTAATGATAATTCTGCTAATGTTTCATTGTTGGATATGATATTTGCCAGCTGTCTTTACACAGCTATTCTTTCTCTTATTAAAGAAATTTCTTTCAACACCTTACCTATAAGAATTCATATATTTAAATCAAGAAGAGTTGTTAGATTTATCAAAATATCAAAATTTCTCTGGATGATCATATACTATCTTACCTATAATCTATAATAATAATGTTAAGAATAAAAATAACCAAAATATATTCAAAGTTAATACTTACCAGCTACTGAGCTAAGCATTACATAAAATATTTCATTTATGGTTACCAAAGGGGAAAGGGTGGGGGGATAAATTAGGAGTATGGGACTAATAAATACAAACTTCTGTACAAAAAATAGATGAGCAACAAGGATTAACTGTAAAGGACAGGGAAATACACTCAATATTTTGTAAGACTCTATAATGGAAAATAATCTGAAAAAATAGATATATATGTAACTGGATCACTTTGCTGTACACCTGAAACTAACACAATATTGTAAATCAACTATACTTCAATAAAAAATTTTCATTTAATCCTTATACCAACTCCATTAGGTATATACTATTATTATCTCCAAGTAATGGTGACTGTATTCACATTATAGACTTAAGTTTCTAGTAATGAAGTATGCTTACATCGGGAAATAAACCCTACTTGTTTGTAGTGAATGATTTGTTTGCTATATCACTTGACTCTGTTTACTAGTATATTATCTATATATTTACATCTATAGCAATACAGACCTCTGCTAATAACATTACAGACATTTAATTCTAATCACAATCCTATGAGGGAAATAGGATAATCTCCATTTTCCAGGTGAAGAAACGGGCAAAATGAGAGCATAAAGAGGTAAAAATTTTTTCTAAAGTTGCATAGCTAGTAAATAATGAAGCTGAGATTTCAATCCAGGTAGTAGAAAATTAAAAATAAAGAAGAAAATGAAAAGAACAATAAAAACCTTTGAAAAGCTCAGTATTATGGATTGTATGTTTGTGTCCTTGCAAAATTCATATGTTGAAACCTTAACCCCCAACATGATAGTATTTGAGATGGTGCCTTTGGGAGGTAATTAGATCATGAGGGTGGGGCATTCATGGTGTGATTAATGCCCTTATAGGAAGAGACACACATGAGAGAGTTTTTGGAACATTTTCGGTAGCTTCCTAAAAATGAGTTAGTTAGTGGTAAGTATTTTTAGGGAGAGTTCATGTCTGAAAATCTATTTATTTACTCTCAGACTTAGAATGCATGGATATATCTATCAGTAGCCAAAAAGGAAAAAAAATTATGAATACAAGCTTTGGTGTCCCACTGACTTCGAACCAGTAAACCTTAAGTGGCTCAATTTAACCAAGTTAAATATAAGTAATACTGTTAGAAAATAAGTACAAAATATTTAATGGAAGAAGTGTTTTGTCCATGGTATATAAAGAGCTCCTAAAAATCAATAAGAAAAAGACAAACCAAAAGAAAAGAAAGGAAAAAAATGCGGTAGTTTCCCCTTATTTGTGGTTTCACTTTCCAGTTTCAGTTACTCACGTTCAACTGCAGTCTGAAAATATTAAATGGAAAATTCCAGAAATAAACAATTCATAAGTTTTAAATTCTGAGTAGTGAGATGGAATCATGCACCATCCTGCTGTGTCCTACCTGGCATGTGAATTGAACTTCATCACAAGAAATAAGAAAAATGAGTACAGTACAATGATGTATTTTGAGAGAGAGAGAGAGAGAGAGAGAGACCACGTTCACATAATTGCTCTATAATTGTTCTATTTTATTATTAGTTAGTATCGTTAATCTCTTACTGTGCCTAATTTATAAATTAACCTTTATCATAGGTGTGTATGTATGGAAAAAAAAAACAGTGTATATAGGATTCAGTAACATCTGCAGTTTCAGTCATCCACTGGTTGGGCGGGGTGGGGGGGGGGTCTTAGAAAGTGTCCCCTGTGGATAAGGGAGGGATGGGATACTGTAACAGAAAAAGAATAAGTGGTTTCGGTGCAAATTACTCAGCATTCAAAGAAATACAAATGAAACCAAAAATAAGAGAATGTTGGTCTTATCAAATTTGCAGAATACTTAAAAATACTTAAAAACTGATGGTACCCATACTTGTAAGGGTGTGTAGAAACAGGCACAAACTTTCAGAAAACAATATTGAGTATCTATTAATTTTTAAAAGAATCAACCTTTCTAGAAACTTTTTCCTACAGAAATACTTCCACATTTTACATATAAATACATAAAAGAATAGTCGTTGCAGTATTTTTTGTACTAACTCCAAGATGGAAATAACAGAAAAGTTTATCTCTAGGAAAATTGTTAGAAATATGAGAAAATTCTTTTAATGGATTACTTATATGCAGCCATTAAAAAAGGAAAGAATAGAATAAAAGAGAGAGAAAATAATATTGATGATATGAAAAGATGATTAAGATAATTGATAAGTATAAAAATCAAGTTGCAGAGCAATTATGTAATATGATCTCATTTAAAAATAATAATAAATTAGAGAAGAGCACCTAACTTTTCAGAGAGTTACCTTTGGGAGTGATATTCACTTTTTATATTAGTTCCATAATGTTTGCATTTTACATAGCTGTACAACATTTGTATTCTGAAGAAAGAATATGATGATGTTAAAAAATAACAAAAGTGATTTCTGGGTCCTCTTTGATAATCTTTTCTAGTATTTTAGTCACTCTTGGGAAGATCTCTTTTCTTTTTCACTGTCTCATGGTAAGCATGCATGCTCTTTGTTTTCTTACGGAGTTGAGGTGAGAATAATTGTGTCCTCATTTGATATTTGAAAACAAATGTATCACAACTCCTTTAACCTTTCCTTTTGAATTTTTAGTATTTCATGATTTCAAAGAAAGGTGACAAGATAACTTATTTTAAGAAGCTGTAGGATTCAAGCTAATTCACTTATTTTGGATATTAAATTGTATCTTTACTTTCAAGTAAGGACTAGATTAGGAAGTACCTTAAGAACTAATCTAACTTCCCCATTAATTAGTTTTGCTCTTTGAGCAATATTGGCCTAAATCTAACTGTAAATAAGGAGTTAGCTGTAAAATTTTTTCCTCAGGCAAAATCTCATTTAACTCTTTAAGGGCAGGGGTTATAATATATAACTTGAAATGTATGCACTCTAGATACTTTCAAAAATAAATGAGAGTAAATAAAAGGAATTTATATTACAAATCATGTTTTAATATATATCCCTTTGTGCAAATATATCATTATAGAGCTATGTGTGCACTTCCTAAATGCATTGTCCTGGTTGTTCCATTTTGGTGAAATTGTGGTGTTTTGATAATTTTCCAGTGGACCAAGAAATTGGTTGGATTGCCAATGTATTTTTTTTTTTCCTTTTGTATAAATCTGGTCATCCTTGTTCAGAAATAACTGCTGCTAGACTTCAAATTTAAATATGTATGAAGGGGGAATTTCAAAACATGTCCTGTTGTGGAAGGAAGCACACACTCTTGCTTGATTTGTCTCGTGGGAATCTAGGAAGCACTTTTCTCACCTTGTTTTCTCATCTAATTTGTACAAATACAAATTTCATTAATATTTAAACCTAGATATTAAAAGATACCAAATTTCATACACAAAGCCTTTGATGTGCAATGTTTCTTTGTGGATCTGTGCTTGCCAGCCTTGTTGTCTGCACCGTAACTTGACAAACCCATCAATTTTGACTAGAAATATTCAACTGGAACTCAACCTAGGCCTCTAGGGGATCATGTGATGCAAACACGGGGTAACAACTGGGAAGTCAACCGTTCTAAAGAGAGGCTTGGGAGTAGCTTGGGTCCAAACTGGGAAGAATAGTTTAGATTCTGAGTGCTTCTTAGAAGTGAAGAGAACTGGCTGGATGGCTCCTACAGGCAAGCAGTCTAGGATCAGTTTTTAGGTAGCGAAAAGCTAACAGACAGAGAACAGACAGGAGGCTGAGGGTAAAGTCCTGGAGTCTGATAAAAATGGGTGAGTTCACATGATTCAGAAAGTGTACAATTGCTCAGCTTTCCTCTGATGCTCTCTTCCGAGGACATATGATACGGAAATCTCTGTTCTAGATGTGGGGGACAGCTGTGAACAGAAGACACATAAGCTCTGTCTTTGTGGAGAAGATGTGCTGGCAGGAAAGACAGGCATCAAACAAATAATCATAAGGTGCTGTGAATTTAAAAAAAGAGGACGAAAGAAAGAAAGTACAGTGTGCTACGGAAACATAAAACAGATGGACCTACCTTTGGCTGCAGGGTCTCAGAGAAAGTGTCTCTGGAAGAGTATTGTTTAAACTGATATCTGAAGCATGATTGGCATTAGCTAGTTCAGAAAAGGAAGGAATGGACATTCCAGGAAGAGAATGTCCCAGTGCTCCCTGTCTGGATAGGGAAGTGTTGGTACAGTCTCACAAAAAATTCCATTGGTCTCTGTCATATTGTGCTTTGAGTGTCTTCGCTGACAAACAGTGAACTCCTGGAGGAGAGTGTGTGTTAGTTATTGTTGAATCTCCAGCACCTAGAGCAATGCCTGTACATAGTAGACCTTCATTAAATGGTAAGTGACTATATAAAATATTTCTGTTGATTGAGATGGCTACAAGAAGGTTCATTTGCTCCCTGGTACTAAGTCTGAACTTTGGGTAAATGTCCATTGCATAGACAGTAATGCCTCAGCTTTGTTCTCAAGATCCATGTTGTTGGGTTTCCCAAAGGTGTGGTTAATATTGAGGACACATTATGGAATGTAATTTTCTATTCATTTATCATCTTTCCGTTACAAATTAGAACTCTAATACAGTATCTATGAATAAGATATATTACTTTAAAATAAATTAATTAACATTTTGAAGTGTTGTGCACATGTCACAGGAACATTTTAAAGTATAAAATTGGAAACCAATATAAAATTTATTTAAAAATATGTATTGATTTTATTGATTATTGTTTCAACATTTCCTTAATTTAGGCTTACAGATTCACAGAGCAATCTTTGATAGTGGTATGAATTGTGTTTTAATGATAAAATCCAAAAGTCCTTGGGAAATACACCTACACACACACATTTATATATATATATATTTCTAGTACTGTGGGGTTTCAGAGCTACATGGAATCAAAAATTTTAAAGAAATTTTCTCTCTAACAATAAGAACCTAAGTACTTTCACACTTATCAGAAAAAATAGATTAATTGTCTTAGTAATAGTCTTTTTAGGTATTTGACTATATCAATATTCCCTTTTTTCTTATTTGAAATTGATGGAAAAATGACAAACATATATAGTGTGAATCACTGGTCCAAATATAAACCTCATGCTGGTCTTTGTTTTCTAAAGCATAGTTTTCTTCAAAGCTTTTAAGATAACCACACACACACACAAAAAATCCAATTTGAGTTGTCCTCCAAGTTTCTCTCACTCATACCTTAAACCAAAACTACCCTTAAACAGAATATAGGAAGATTTTTTAATGATCTCTCAGTTTCTTCCAAATGACATGGTTTTCAGAAATCATCTTTGCTTTTTTATTTTGAAATCTGCATCCCAACAGGTTCTGTTTTTAATTATGCTAAATAGGAGGTTCTTCAATGTACAGAGATTACTCTGCAGGTTAAAGTAAACCAGACTTTAAAATAGTTTCTAATTAAATTTGTCTCCATACCAACTGATTCGCATAAGGCTTTGTCTTGGCCTTATTCATTTCTGAGTCTTCAGGGCTGAGCTCTGTATCTAGCACATAGTAAATGCTCAATAAATGCTTGTTAAATAAATGAAAGCATAGACTGTGGATACTAAAATCTTTTAGAATTATCTGCATTATTGGAATTTTATGTAGTTCAATTAGAATGTCATTTGAGCTTCTCAGTTAAGAGGTTCTATAAAGACATCATCAATAATAGTAACAAGCTTTATTGTTTGGGAGTGAAAACATATCTTGCTGTTTCTTTAATGACTCATATGGCACAGTACATAATGTTTCTGTTTGATAATGAAACATTGCATCTTCTAGACAGTATGTGAGACATGATGACTTAAGTGGCTGTGTTTAAAAATAACTTCCAAGCAGCTTCACTAAAAGAGCATGCCATACAATGAGGACTAAGTGAAATGTTTGGTTTTCAGGATGAAATTATTGGTAGCAAGTCTAACTTATTTTTATTGTGTGTAAAGCATTTATATGCCTATAATTTCACTCACTGATTTAAAACAAAATTTCATTACAATAAAGTATAGGATAAATGACTGTTCCTTATTTGTTTTTTTAATGTACTATTTAAGTCCATAGACAGAATGGATAAAAAGTGTCTACTTTTGGTAAGTAAAATATTGGGTCTAAGGAAAACCACCAAATACTACACTCAAACAATGTTTATTCATGCAAGTAGCATGATTATATTAACAGGATAGCCAAGTGCATTTTAACAAGGGAGAGGATGAGAAGAAAACTCGGATTTCTTGAACACCCACTATTTGCTGGTTTTATTGAAGTGTTTAGTTGGTTCAGGATGCTATAACAAAAATAACATAAACTGGGTGGCTTATAAACGACATTTATTTCTCACAGTTCTGGAGGCTGGGAAGTCCAAGATCATGACACCAGCCGATTTGTGGTCTGGTGAGAACCTTCCTCCTGGTTCATAGACTTCGTAGCCTTCTCACCATGTCCTCCCATGGTGGAAGGAGTAAGGATCTCTCTGAAGCCTCTTTTATAAGGCACTAATCCCATTTGTGAGGGCTCCACCCTCATGACCTAAGCACCTCCCAAAGGTCACATCTCCTAATGCCATCACTTTGGAGGTTAGAATTTCAACATATGAATTTTTGGGGACACAAATGTTCAGACCATAGCACTCATAAAATCCTCATACCCCAGGTGAAATCCAGATGGGTGAGTACAGGCCCTGGGTTATAGGCTTGGAGCCACAGACATTGGGGGATGTTTGGTGGAGGGTGTGAAGTGCACACGTACACCTGAATCATTGGCACGGGCTCCTGGGGGCCACAGTACATTTGCCACTTTCCAAGCCTGTACCATCGCAGTCTGTCTGGGGCATAAGATCCACTTTTCTTCTTTCTTGGATCTTTTCATTGTATGTTTTGGTGTCTGGCACCTTGCTGGCCAAAGTGAGTGCTGATCACCAAGCAGTGCTATCTCTCTGCTAGAAGTCTTCAAAGAGATTACATTTACAATGATTTAAAGTAAGCTGGGACTTTTAAGAAACCTCTGCTGAAGGAACACCTGCAGGTAAAGCCCATACTCATACTACCCTCTGAAGTGCATACTATCACTGTTTGGTAGATAAGGTAACTGATGTTATAAAAGTCTAAGTAACCTGTCCGTGTTCACACAGCTGGCAAGCAGAGGAGCTAAACTGAAGTCTGAAGACGGCTCTGTTTCTCCACCTCCAGTCACTAATGGGGAGCCTTGAGCCATTCATGACACACCAGTTGCCTGAAAAGAGGTGAGGGAATCCTCCTATGTCTAATGCCATATCAAACTGAAAAACTCCAGTTTCAACCCCACTTGCTTAAGTATTCAAGTATTTACTTGTAGGGACCCTTCATTGCTCCGTGGAATATTGAAAAAGAAGGTGGGATCAAGAACACACCTTTTGCCAAGACAGCATGGCCTCCCACCTGTGGGAAGAATGTGATGATGAGTTGTGATAAAGAGCTGTGACCAGATTCCAGGACTGTCTTGTCCTCACCACATCACAAGCAACACAGAGCTAATTGTCCAAATATCTGCCCACAAATCTTGTCACCGTGTACGCAGTTCATTAAGCATGTCTTCTCAGGTAAGATCACAAGGAGGGCCTGCCTGGTAAACAAATCTCAGCTCCACTAAAAAGTAGATTAGAAAGAATGGTCCAAGTCAAATGGGAAAGGGGCTTGAATTGCACACTGATTGGAAGAAAACCTATCCTAGCTCTGTGTTTATGCTTCTGAGCTTAATTGGCTGCTGCCAATATATTTAAATGCCAAAGGGTGTGCAAATACCCAGACTCTTCTTACAACAAAAAGCTACCTTGCGTTTAGATAACCCTTCCTCATTTACAAAGTATGGTTGCATACCTGATATACTTAGAAATATAGTATAGCCTGGTCTGAAAGCTATGTTGTCAATGCACTTGAGTTTCTTCCTAATTAATCCATCCCTCTTATTCCACAGAATTTCAAATGTAGAATTATTCTCTTATTCTCATATTCCAAATAACTCCTGATAACTGTGAAAAAATAGAGCCCCTGGACTGAGGTAGAAGTAAACAAAAATATCTAACTCCCTGCATTAGAGACACATAAAAAATATGTAATTCCTCAGAAGGAAGGAACAAAGGAGAACCATCTCACCACCATCCTAATGCAAAACCAGATATGACATGCAGTACACACCTTTTCTTTTTCACTTCCTGAAGTTAGTTCCCCATTGCCCCCTTTACTTCATCACTTTCTCACATACATGATAGGTTTTGTATTTCATTATCCAAAAGAAAGTCAAGATGCCACTCGGCACTTGATGTTAAGGCAATAAAGACTTAAAGATAAAGCATAACGATATTAGGTATAGAGGTGTTTGGTTTTGCTTTTGTTTGCAAGTTCAGGGCTACGTTGAGTAGTGGGATTTTCAGGGTGCTAAAAGAAGCCTTTGTCTTCTTCAGCTTCACCCCATCTGGGTGACTCAATATGTCTGTTCATCACACAGCACAGTAGAGAGCATGTAAAACAGAGTGGGTTAGATACACCAGTCTGGGTTTAGCAAATTGTGGCTACAGGCATCTTGAGGAGTCTATTGGAAAGTGTCAAAATACCTGTCAATTGATAAAGAACACTTAGAGTGAACTTTATGCCAACACATTTGCAGAGACTGAGAGTTACCTGCAAAAAGAAATGAAGATTAATACAAAGATACTACCAACCTCAGCACGGATTGTGAGAAACATACACAGGAAACCAGGAGAGTCTGAATGAAGAAGCCTTAATAGATGAAACTTTTCTTTTGACCTCATTGGTTAAGGGTTGTCATCAGTTTCTAAGTGAGGACAAATTGGTAGTTTATCTCAGAATTTAATGGACATAGAATTTATCATTTGTTATGTATGTATAATGATGTCCTAGTCTTTTTGTAGTGTGTATTCATGTTATTCTGAACCATTTCTTTTGTCTTCCTGAAGTCTAGAGTTAAAGCCCCTCCTGATGGTATTTTATATTGATTCCTCTAGAATAGACTCTCAAAGCCTATTTCAGTTAAACTTCTGGGATCCAGAGTGGGTGGGTATAAGCAGTTAAGCAGCCCTTCCTTCAAAATGTTGCCATAATGGGGCTTAATTTTGTGGGTGTGCTACCTGCACATCAAGGCACTTAAACTTTTTATGGATCTGCTGTTGTTTAGTATAACAAAAACATGTAATCATAGAATTTTTCGTCCCGTTTTCTTCTGATATTTAAATAAGCTAGCATTTTTATCTGCTTCCAGGAGGCATAGGGATTATCTCACACATTTTAGAAAAGGGTAAACAGACAGATAGAAGTAAAATGACTTGCTTAGAGGCACAGTGGATTCTCTGAAAAATGAAAAACTGATATCAGAAGTCCTTCCCTTCAGGGCTAATTCTCGATTGCACTTTCTTCCTGAGCAAATATACCAGAATCAAATCATCCCTCATCCTTGTCTTAACAACATCTACTTATGTAAGCTCTGTAAATTCAAAATCCTGACAAGAAAAAGGACAGAGCATTTTTAGTTGTGACCCACATGATTTAAAGTTAGCTGGAAGGCTGGCAAAACACAGTGTCATGCTGAAGTTATTTCCAGAACAGCAGGCATCTCTTCACGCAAACCAGCTAAAAAGATGTCAAACTTGCCAACCTATTTTCTCCAACACAGTTCTCTTAAGATTGAGTGAATGGTAGAAAAATTTTATCTTCCCATATATTGAATTTAATTAACTGAGAGTTATGAGTCAGACTATGAAACAGAGATCTCAGCAGCTGCATGGAGTCTGGATTTGGACTGTATAGGCTAGAAACCTGGCTCTACCTCTTACTGAGCAGCCTTAGGCAAGTTACTTAGCCTCTTTGTACCTCAGTTTCTTCATGGGTGAAGTGTTGTTAATAATACATAGTACCTGCCTCATAGCTGTAGTGGAGATTAAAAGAGTTAATTCTATTTTAAGTGCTTAATGAAATATGTGTCTGGTAGTAAGTGCTCATAAATACTAGCTGTTATCGTATCCCCAGCACCTAGTCCAAAGACTGGCACATTGCTGTCTTTCAGTAATGTGAGCTTTACCCTTGAACTCTCAAGAAGTTTTTATTCTAGTTGGGAGGCAATATATACATATAAGACAAGAGCAACCAAATAGCGTGGACAATATACACACAAGGGTATAATATTATATAATAGTAGATCAGATAAAGAAACTGTCATTGGTGGCAAAGTACATATAGAAGTTTCCATGGGAGCAACAGGTGATCTTGGATTAACCAAGGGGTTTGTGTGGAAGATTATTTATTCAACAGATATTTGTGGATCATCTACGGTGTTCTAGACACTGCATACGAAAGTTGACTCCCTTGACATCAAAATTATTTTAAAACTTTTGTTGAAGGAAATGAAGATGGAACAGCCATGAGATATCAATTGTAAATGGCAAGTTGGGTCCCGTTGGGTCTCTTGAACCTGTGTGGTTTTTTTTAAACTTTTTGGATTTATTTATTTATTTATTTATTTATTTATTTATTTATTTATTTATGGCTGTGTTGGGTCTTCGTTTCTGTGCGAGGGCTTTCTCTCGTTGTGGCAAGCGGGGGCCACTCTTCGTCGCGGTGCGCGGGCCTCTCACTATCGCGGCCTCTCTTGTTGCGGAGCACAGGCTCCAGACGCGCAGGCTCAGTAGTTGTGGCTCACGGGCCCAGTTGCTCCGCGGCATGTGGGATCTTCCCAGACCAGGGCTCGAACCCGTGTCCCCTGCATTAGCAGGCAGATTCTCAACCACTGCGCCACCAGGGAAGCCCGAACCTGTGTTTTTATATGGGGCTTGGAGAAAAATCTGTAAGAACCTCCCCGGGAGATTAGAAGTTGGGAGAGGGGAGTGAGATGGTACGTGCTTGAGGGCGTTCCATTTTTACCAATGAATTATTTTATGTTTTAGAAAACAGTTAAAAATTAACTGAAAAGAAAACAAAAGACATGACTATGAGTTTTAAGGATTCTTTACTTAGTACCTGGTCTAAAGATGAACAAGTGGTGGACCCTCAATATATTTTTGTTGAATGAATGAATGAATCAAATAATCTTTAAGTGAATTAGAGAAATATCATTGCCAAATCTCTTTACCCGAAATACCAGAGAAGAAAAACATTGTCTCAAAGAAAACCAAAATTGACTTGAATGAGGAATAAACACAAAAGTTCACTGACGTGAGGATCTCTATCTTATATTCTAGATGGTGCTACAGGAAGTGGCAGACATTTTCCCTTCTTCCCCAGAGAGACCAGGGAACGTAGCCCTGGGGGGGGAAGAATAGTTAGTGAGTGGAGAAGGGGTATAAAAGATAAATTATTCCAACACTTTTAAAAAAATGACAAGGAAGCCTTTATTCAAAGCTATTGCAATAGGGGTCAAGACTGTTGCAATAGGGGAGAAAGATTGAACTCAACTCCAAATACAGCAAGGACAGCCAGAGATTTATAGGAAAGTGAGAGGGTCAGTAGACAGAAAATTACCAAGAGGTAATACCAAGGGTGAGGGATTATTGCTAAACTGGCCTAACAGAATTCTTGCTAGAGGCAGGCCAGGGTTGAAGCTTAGTCAAAGAGGGCGTAGAGGATCCTGTCTTAGGTTTGATCAAAGAAGGAGTCTTTATCAGGGGGCATCTCTATGGAGAGTTTTGGAGTCTAACTGTGCCAAATGTTTTTGACGCTCATAAAGCTTTACGCCTTTATCTTTTGTGGTCCTCTCCTGGAAATCTTCTTTTAAGACATGATGTTTCTGAGAAGGTTGAAACATGAAGCCAGTGTATTAGGCAGATTTGGGGATCTTGGCATCCCATATTCCTCTCTCTGAGAAATAAGCCCATCCCCAATGTCCTTGGGCACATATAGCTATTTTTTTCTGTTGTGCCTCCCTCCCTCCTCCTGTGGCACCATCCAGAATATAAAGCAGAGGTCCTTATACAGTGAACATTTGTGTCTATTCCTCATTCAAGTCACTTTTTGTTTTCCATGAGATCATTGCTTCCCTGATATTTTGGGTAAAGAGGTTTTGCAATGATATTTCTCTAATTCATTTAAAGGTTATTTGACTCATTCATTCATTAATTCGACAAACGTATATTGATTGAGTGCCCACCATTTTTTCATCAGCATGCTAGGGATTAGGCATAGAAGAGTCCCTTCCTGGCCAGTTCTGTTTAGACCAGGGGATGATGTTGGAAACACTCCCAAAATTGAACAGAGTGAATTGGATTATCTCTATGGGAATATGGGCAAGCTAAGGTCGTACTGGGCCATGGGCAAGAAGAGAAAAAGCAGTTGCAGAAAGTCCTTCAGTCTTGAGGCTCCATGTTTCCAGGGCCAGCCAGTATAAAATTTAGCTAAACCTCCTACAAATGGGTACCACGAGCTCCTTCTGTATTCTTAATTAATTTAGCAAAATTTTTGTTCTTCGTGATGAAATGTGTCCCAATCAGTCCTTCCAGTGGCACCATAATGGAAAAAGTTATCTACATTCTCTTCCTAGTATGGGAGAGCCACAGTTCCTTAAAAACAAAAAACAAAACAAAGCAAAAAACCCATAAATGGTGTCTTAAAGATAACTCACAAAGATAAAGTATAGATCACTGTATTTGTGCACCCCTGGCTCCATCTCCACTGCCACTTATGCCTTCAAATCCTAGAATTTGTCCAGGGAAAAAATTATTGCTAAGAATGGCTCAGTAGCACTCTCTTACATTACAATACCAACAATCAAGGATCCTAGGGATATGCTAGAGACTGTCTCATCCTCTCTACATCCAAGCCCCAAGTGGTACAAGACTCCTGATTGTCCAGGAGAAATGAGTCCAAAATAATACTAACTCAGATTTCTGCCCCATAGTCACCCATAGCATTTGACTTGCAAGTTTGCACTGAAGACACTGTACAACAAGGCTTCCCTCACTTCTCTTTTTCTTGTGAGGTGTTACTCTTCAGGCCAAATTTAACATCTGCCATATGCCAGGATCCTAAGCATTCTTTCCATGTATTCTATCTGTATGTGTAAAAATGTCGTTTGCTTTAGGAAATAGGGGAAATTCCCTCCCTCCTACCAACTTTAAAGGTATGGTATACTCACAATAGCCCTGATTTTGAACTTTCACAGAGTGGGGAAAATAAGTTTAGTGTCTTAAAATGCGACTCCACAATGGCAGTTCAATGTAAAAATCATGGCTGATGATTATCAGCTGTGTGATTTCTCTGCACTTAAAAGCCCTCTGAATTGGGTCAGTTTCTGAATAAAGACTGCGCCTACTCTCCCAAACACCTCTGCTCTGCTGGAGGTCCAGTCCTTAAGTACACTTTCTGGTCTTTTTAGATTCTTACTACACTTGCTCCTCAAATTCCTTTTCTTTCATGAAAGCCCAGGTGATAAAGGGTAGGTAGCAAATATAACCATGGGTTTCAGCCATGAAAATGCAAGCAGGGGAACAGGTTTCCACCAGGACAGCTTCAGCAAGCTTTCTCTGTGAAGACTCTTTCCTACTGGGATACTAATGAGAAGGTGGCATCCACAATGAAAGGGGAAAGATGGCAAAGAATAGGAGCAAATGGAAAATTGGAGAGACACTGGTGACATTACAGTTTCTGAATAATAGGACATTTTCTGTTAACAGAGCTGTCCTCTGTCAATCTGTTATTCAATCAGGTTTCTTGGCTTTATTTGCATGTGGATAAGCAGAGTATAGTTGGCTGTCCTGGGGCTGGAAAGAGGAGGACCTAAAACAAGAAATCAGACATTTATAACAGAATGAGCTTGCTGATGGAGGGAGCAGTCCTCAGACAGGAAGCAGAAGTACCAGGATATTATGATGGTTAACTCAGCAGTACAGCAATTGTATTTATGAGTCCAATCTGGGATTGTCACAGCCCAGGCGCATCTGGTATTGTGAAATCCAGGTCCCTCTGTAGACTCTGGAGGATGGGATTGGTTATTAACAAACAATAACTAAAGGAATTTGCACGTTGATCAATTATTAATAAGGAAAATTTTTATGTTAGTTGACTAAAGATAGTGTTGTACGTTGTTAAAATTGTAATGCATACAGGTGAAGATGGAATCACCTAGGATGTTAAAGCTGCGTTGTCACTTCTGGTTGGTCTAGGGTCAAGAAATGAATTCAACGAACAGCCAGTGTCATAAGTACAAAATCTTGGTCCCTGGAGCCCTGTGGGTGGATGTCCCTGAGAGCACTCTTAAAGAGTTGTAACCTTTTAATGAACCAGAACAAGGTCTAATATTGACTGATAAAGCCAGGCAAGTGGGTGGCATCAGGGAAAAATTTCAGGTAATATCACAGAGCCAGTCACTGAACACCAGTTCAAAGACTAGGTGACCATCGCTCTCAGGTATTGAGGCTCTAGAGGAGATACAACGATGAAGGCACAATAGTAGAAAATCAGTCATTGGAGTGGAGCTCAAAGGCCAAGCTAAAGGAGTATTGAGGAAAACACAATACAAGGCTCAGGGAGAGGTAAAAGATTTGCTCAAATCCCCCCTGCCCTAGGTATGAATTGATCCCAATGGCAAGGATGTCTCCATTTTTGAGAATAGAGAGCAAAGGATAAGAAAACAAAAAGTGCTTGTCATCCCGGGCAGTCCCCAAATTCTGCTTTGTCAAAGAGTAAGATGCCAAATATTTCAAGAAAGTCTTTCTGGACTTGAAAAGGGAAAACTGAAGCCAGTCTTGTCATTTGACTTTTAAATGATCTCCTGGAGGAAGGTTATCTTGAAAATAGTCAGCATAAGGAAATCTTTTCAAGACCAAATTGAAGCAAGGATTTTCCCTTGACAATTACTTTTAGAAATACTACCTGAGCTAGAATATCTCAAGTCCAAAAGGATTGTATGCCAAAAGATGCCAAAATCATCATGCGATACTACAAATGATATGAGAAACCTGGCTCTCAAGTAATTTTTGGAAATGAGTGCAGATGAATGCAGAGTGTAATAAATAACTTCCTGCTGGGTGATTTATGTTAAAGGACATCTGCAAAGCAAAAATTGAGGACTCAGTTCTAAAAAACCACTGCCCAAAAGGCTAATAAATTCTTTTCCCTAATGGTCGTGTGACAACAGCTACAAATAATCTCAATGCCATACTTCCTGATTTTTTTCACCCATGCAAAGGAAAAGAAGAAGAGAGATTTTGAGCTGGAAGGAAACTTTGAGCTGAACAAAGCTCTTCCATTTTAATTTTTTAAATTATTATTATCTTTTAAAATTGAAGTATAGTTGATTTACAATGTTGTGTTAATTTCTGCTGTACAGCAATGTGATTCAGTTGTATATATATATATATACATTCTTTTTTTAATATTCTTTTCCATTATGGTTTATCACAGGATACTGAATATAGTTCTCTGTGCTATGCAGTAGGACCTTGTGCGCTTCCATTTTTAGAGGAAGGAAATGAAGTGACTTGCCCGAAGCTGAACAGTTAATCAGTTTCAACGCCACCACTAGATCCAGGATCTAGTTTCTAAAATTTCTATTATTTCAGTCTAGAGCCTTGAAGTCTGAACCATATCGTGTCTCCTGTTTCTAAAAGAGTAGTCCTTCTTTCTTACCTTAGAGTTAAACTCATTCAGAGTTGCTCAACAGATGGTTTTAGAAAATGTTAACTCATCCTTTATACATTGGGAAGGAGGTGGGCACCAACAGCTGGTCCCCTACCAACTTCTTGTGTATAGCAGTTAGAGGCCCTGACTTACACCCCCTCTGCCAGGCATCCAAAGGTCCCCTGGGGTCCATAAGAGTTCAAGTTCTCAACTTGCTCCCAAGAAATTATTTAGCACTAGGAGGCTCTGGATTATTAGTTATCTATTGAATGAATGTAAATCCTGCTTTTGGAGGGTTACTTCCACGCTTTAAAGTAAAAAACAGCTCAGGAGGGAAGGAAGTACTATGTTGTTTGCCATAGCAATTAAACCTTCTCTAGCATTTGCTTCATGTTCAAACAACTCCAATCCTTTGGGGACTCTGATGACCCCCATTTTTGATTCAGCTTGGACTGTTCTAAGATTTAGCATAATTAAGGACGAAAAGTAACTTAACTGTCTGAGATTACAACGTCAAGTCTGTGATATGTATTTCTCCATAAAGAAGGCAGTCTGGTTGTGATTGAAACACCTCCTTCTCAGAGTCCTACTCTTATCATGCGCTGCAGTCAGCGTCTTTGACCTATATTTGATTCCCTTTTGCAATATGAGCTTTTGATCATGAAACTGCTGGGAAAAGGTTCCTTCTAAACCACAAAACAAGGTAAGCTGTTTCTTATTTGTTTGAATATACAGGAAGCAGGTGACAACCAATTTTCTTCTTCTACATCTAAGAAATCGAAAGGTCAGGTGTTAGGAGGGATTATGGAGAGCTTATGAGGCAAACAGCCTGCCCCACTGCAAGCCTTATCAGGAACAAGCCCAGCTTTCTTTCCTAAGCCTCCGGTGGGCGTCTTGTGCTCAGAGCCACCACGGCTGGCAGTCTGGGCTGCGCACTGCACAGTTTATCATCAAGCAGCATCTTTGAAATGCCAAACTTTATTTATTGATCTTACAACTCTATGTTATCTCCAGCAAGCCACAGGAAAAGTAATACATTTTATATGGATTAATCCTTGTAATTCTACACAACGTACACTCAGAGATAGCTCAAGCTCGCTTTGTCTTCTCATTATCTAAACAGACATGTCTTTTTTTAAGTCATCAACAGAGGTCATCTCCCAAATGCCCTTGTGGAATATTCATTAATCAAATAACTAATTTGAAATGGACCTTCAAAGCATTATTCATTTCCCCATCATTCTCCCAACATCAGTTTAAATGCTTTGTGGGTATAATGATTAGGCTGATGTTTAATTAATTGTGAAATTGTGAATTAAGGCTACGTTAAAAGATAAATCATTCTTCAGTGCATGAGAGAGAAAAGGAGAAAGCCAGAAAGGGCAAGTGAGTTTGATTGGTGGCTTTAGCTGGGGATTCTTAGCAAATATCCCTTTATTTGCAGCAACATGACAACGTTAGATTTTAAGGTTAACATTTGTGAAGCAAAGCTTCTTTGTCCATTGTTTCTTGATGGATTTCAGATTCATCACCATATCAATGAGAAGATGCTACAGGCCATCACACAAATATGCAGATCTAGGTATAACCTGCTACTCTTGACAAGTTTTACTGTGGAAAAGGTAAAAGGAAACAATCACAACCATGATTTTGTTTACTGCATGTGATGGTCAGAGTGCTCTATTTTTAACCCTAGGAAGTAAAGGTTTGATTCCAAACTGAGGTCTTCCCTGATCATCCCTGTCCTGTCTTCATCCCTCACGGTGCCCTAACCCTCATTGTCAGGTGCATTGTGAGGTCAATCAATCTAATCATTTACATTTTTAAACTTACCCGTTTCCCCCTATTTGACTATTAACTCCTTGAGTTCAGGGTCCAAATCTGACTCGTCTTTTTATGCTCAACATGACATATAAAGCCTGTGTTCTCGAAGTGAACAGACATGGGTTTGTGTTTGCCCTTCCCCCTCCTGGATCACTCTTCCTCTACATGTCCACATGGTTCACACCTTCACTTCATTTAGCTGCTCAGATGTCACTTCCTTGGTGAGACCTTCCTTGATCACTCTTAGTCTGTTTTAGCTGCTATAACAAAGTACCATAGGTGGCTTATATATAACAAGTTTGTTTCTCATAGTTTTGGAGGCTGAATTCCAAGGTCAGGGTGCCAGGTGAGGACCCTTTTCTGGGTTGCAGATTGCCGACTTTGTATTCAAAGCACTTAGAATAGCACCTGGCACACGGTACGTATGCAATATATGTTGCTATTATTGTTTTCGATAACAGATAGAACCATCCCTCCAATGAGATGCCAGAAGGATGAAAAGATTTTATCTTCCCTCTTGTGTTTTGTAAAGCTCAATTGAAACCAAGACTGTCTCCTTTTTCTTCACCAATATTCATCCATGACTATATAAGACGCTCCTGTAGGGTAAGAACTATGTTTTGTCTGTCTGTGGCTCCAGCCCAGTGATGGTCATGAGTAGGCACTAAACCTGTGCTAGGATTGTTTATTAATATCCAATAATCAATAATGATTCTTAATATCAATAAGTACAAATTTTATTAATGGCAAATCAGGGTGGTTAATGACGTCTCTTTTCCCTTCTTTCCCAGTGAGATTTCCCTTGGGTTTAAGTTCCAGGAGACACACATGCATTCTTCCTGGGCAGGCTTATGCCTTGAGTCCTTGTCTGCTTTCCTTCCCTGGGAAACTGACTGTCCTTGGGAAGGACTCATCAATGATGTGTTTCTCTCCCTTAAAATATTAGACCTGGAGAAAGCCCTAATCAGTCAGTTGGACTGCTTCACTTCTTCTGAAATGGAAGCCTGAAACCTGGTCAGCACTTTTGAGGCCAACAGGATACCCAAGGACCCTCAGGACACCAACAATCTCCTTAACACTAGGCTAAAATGAGTTTACTAAAAGCGCCTTTACTTTAAGTCCATTCTAATTACCTCTCTATCCTACGGTCCTAAGACAAGAATATCTTGCATGTAATAGTCACTAATAAAATTTTGATTTTTAATGGATTGATGAATGAATGGACCAACCAATCAATGAATACACCAGTGAGTGAATAAAAAGTGGGTAAGGAAATGTAGAATGGATGGCTGGTGGGAAGCAGCTGCATAGCACAGAGAGAGCAGCTCGGTGCTTTGTGACCACCTAGAGGGGTGGGATAGGGAGGGTGGGAGGGAGACGCAAGAGGGAGGGGGTATGGGGATATGTGTATACGTACGGCTGATTCACTTTGTTATACAGCAGAAGCTAAAGCACCATTGTAGAGCAATTATACTCCAATAAAGATGTTGAAAAAAAAAAAGAAGTGGGTAAGGGCTGTTTACTATTTTCTCTATTTTAAGGTCTGGAGGATGAGGCATTGATCACGTACTAGATTACTCTTATTTCTTTTCTTAGTTGGCTTTTTAGCATTGTTTATCTCCTTCATCCTTCAGGAACTGAACAAACCTAAAGGAAGCTGGGAGACGTGGAGAGTAGATACAATAGGACCACCTAATGAAAATTCAGGTCTCTCTGAAGAGGATGGCCAGTGGATGGCCAATATGCCACTCTTGAGTATCTCTTTGCCTCCTGGTTAGGCAAAGATAACTCACCCTTCTAAATTCCAGGAAAGAGTTGTCCTATGTCTAACTAGTTCCTTAAATAAGCTTTCACAATGGCCCTCCTACTTCCAAACAGTTATTCTAACAAGAGTGGCTTGGATAAAGTGGACCAGGAGTGCCTGTAGCATGATGAATGATGTGCAACTCAGGGGTCACCAACCGTGAAGTTTGGCTGAAACATGCTTATTGCTAATTTGGTGTGATGGCTGTTGTGGATAAACAAATCAAATTCAAATTCACAGATCAATTACTCTGAAGAATGCCCTGCTAATTTTCTCGTTTGAAAAAGTACGGGTAATTGTTTTCATATAAATCAGAGGCTTTCAACCAGCTCAGCTGCTTTGACCAACAAGTGGGTCTTCTAGTTTTTGAACACTTGCAGTAATGGTGGTACAGTCTCTAAGTTACAGGATTTTAGGAAGTACCGCATGCATGCTTCACTTTAGAATGGCACGTCGCTTAGCAACTAAAAATGCCGCTAACAAACTCCATCTCATCCTGAGCAAAGGAGGGCTTTCTTAAAACATTCCAAACATAATAAAAATCAATTCAAAATCCAGGCTACCTTCCTTTTTAGAAAATGAATGTTCAGGGAAGTCCTCTGGGATTTTTCCCTGGGGTTTCTCAGCTCTGGGGCTACCTAATGAGATGAAGCAGTTGGCCAAGATTAGGTATCCAAGACCTTTGGATTTCATGAGTCGGTAAAGTCCCCTCCCTGTCCAAAAATATGGAAACCTACCCTGGGGTTGCCAACGTTTTCATTTGCCAAATACAGGCACAAAACGAAATGACACAAAATAAAAATTACTTTCTACTCTGACCATGGTTTAATTTAAAAAAATAGCTTAACAAATACCAAAAAAGTAGAAAGTATAGAATTTTGGGACCAACATGTAGCCATTTAAATTGAATTAATTTACCGGACTTCCCTGATGGTCCAGTGGCTAGGGCTCAACGCTCCCAATGCAGGGGGCCCAGGTTCAATCCCTGGTCAGGAGACTAGATCCCACATGCTACAACTATGAGTTCACATACTGCAACTAAAGATCCCATGTGCCGCAACTAAGACCCGACCCGGCGCAGCCAAACAAGTAGTAAATAAATGATTTTAAAAAAATAAATGGAATTAATTTAGCTTAAAATTTTCCACATTATTCTTAATTTTCTAATTTCACTGAAGATGGATGTAAACATGACATCAACACAGGCCTTCAGAGTAGCCTCTGAAAACCAGTGGTCTAATTTTGAGCTCCATGGGTAAAGTGCTTAAGTAGACTAAGGCAGGGATAGCTGTAGGAATTATTGTAAAATGTGTTTTGAAGATCCATCCATGTCTCCTGTACTGGCCTCTCCCCATCTGATTTGTCCCATTCGCCAGCTGCCTCTTGCTCCCGAAATGCAGGTGAGGGAGCACCTGTCTTCAAACAGAATGTCCCTCACTGACTGTTAGGTCCAGGGGTCTTCAATCATTCTGGTCCTGTGCTTCTGGTTCCTTTTCTGTAATAGGGAATGGAAGCCACTACATTAACCTCTGCAGTCCATTCAGTTCTGAAGCATAATGATTCCAAAGACCTTGCCATATCCTCCCTCAGAAAGCTCTGCCAGGAGCTTGTTCCAGGATCCTGTCATTGATGTGTCTTCTCCTGTTCTGAGAGCAGAACATTTTCTTTCCCTTAAGAACTCACTCCATGTGGTTCTTGTGGGACTAAACTCAACAGCCAACTCCTTCACCACAGATCTGGCACATGATCCCATCTGGGTCCACTGGAGGGGGACTTTGTACCGTAGATAGTGGGAAAGATGACTTTGCTGGGTGTAGTGGGTTTAATAGTGTCCCCTTAAAATTCATGTCCACCTGGAACCTCAAACTATGACTTGTTTGGAATGAACTCTTTGTAGATATAATTGAGTTTAGGATCTCAAGAAAGATCATTCTAGATTTAGGGTGGGTGCTAAATCCAGTGACTGGTGTCCTGACGAGAGAAAGAAGAGGAAGATTTTAAATAAAGAGGCACAGAGGAGAAACACAGAGAGGACAGGGATGTGAGGTGGAGGCAGAGATTTGTAGAATGCATCTAAAAGCAAAAAAAAAAAAAAAAAAAAAAAAAATGCCAAGGATTTCTGGCAAACACAAGAAGCTAGGAGACAGGCATGGAATGGATTTTTCCTTAGTGCCTCTAGAAGGAATCAACCCTGCTGACACCTTGATTTCAGACTTCAGACCTCCTGAACTGTGAGAAAATAAATTTCTGTTGTTTTAAGATACATAGTTTGTGGTGATTTGTTAGAGCAGCCCTATGGAATGAATACACTGGGTTTGCTGAGAGCCATCTTGCCTGCCAGAGAGAATCTGTCATAAGAATGGAGAGAGAAAGATTGAGCTCTGATTATAACCTTGAGTCCCTGGATCCAGCTAGGCTTGAAGTCAGCAGCACCTCTGGGCCAGTGTGGGAGCCTATAATGCTCTCTTTTTGTTTAAGCTCATTTGCGTTAAATTTTTCTCATGGAGAGCTGAAAGACTTCTGATGAAAACGTGGCTCAGCACTGAGAAAATCATGCAACTTTTAAAAATTTTTATAGAATTTTGAAAGGTTACTTTCCATTTACAGTTATTTTAAAATGTTGGCTGTATTGCCCATGTTGTACAACACATCCTTGAGCCTCTCTTACACCCAATAGTTTGTACCTCCCACCTCCCCATCCCTATTTTACCCCTTTCCCCCGCTCTCCACTGGTAACCACTAGTTTGTTCTCTATATCTGTGAGTCTGCTTCTTTTTAGTTATATTCACTACTTTGTTGTATTTTTTAGATTTCACATATAAGTGATATCATACAGTATTTGTATTTCTCTCACTGACTTATTTCACTTAGCATAATGCCCTCCAAGTCCATCCATGTTGCTGCAAATGCCAAAATTTTGTTCTTCTTTATGGCTGAGTAGTATTCCATTGTATATATACACCACATCTTCTTTATCCATTCATCTGTTGATGGACACTTAGGTTGCTTCCATATCTTGGCATTTGTAAATAATGCTGCTATGAACATTGGAGTGCATGTATCTTTCTGAATTTGTTTTTTTGTTTTTTTTGGATGTATACCCAGGAGTGGAATTGCTGTGTCATATGGTAGTTCTATTTTAAGTTTTTTGAAAAATCTCCATACTGTTTTCCTCAGTGGCTGCACCAATTTACATTTCCACCAACACTGTACAAGGCTTCCCTTTTCTCCATCTCCTTGCCAACATTAGTTATTTGTGTTCTTTTTGATGATAGCCATTCTGACAGGTGTGAGGTGATATCTCATTGTGGTTTTGATTTGCATTTCTCTGGTGATTAGTGATGTTGGGCATCTTTTCTTATGCCTGTTGGCCATCTGCATTTCCTCTTTGGAAAAATGTCTGTTTGGTTCTTCTGCCCATTTTTTAATTGGGTTTTTTGTTTTTTGATGCTGAGTTGTATGAGCTATTTTTACACGTTGGATATTAATCCCTTATCAGTTGTATCCCTTGCAAATATTTTCTCCCATTCGGTAGATTGTCTTTTCATTTTGTTAATGGTTTCCTTTGCTGTGCAAAATCTTTTCATATTCATCTTTGAAGGCCCAGCCCTGGTGGTATTTTTTACACAAAGCCTTCCCTGGGGTCCCCAGTCTGAAAGGCTCATTTCTTCCTCTGGATTCTTGTAGCTCTGTTCTCCTCCCACACATGATACTCTTACCAAAAATGGGGGTCCGGCTGCTCACCACTCAAAAGCCAACTAAAAGGTAAGTTGGTGGAAAGGAAACTTTGCTTTATTTCGGATGCCGGCAACCGGGGGCAGTGGTTGGGGGTGGGGCGGAGGGCGGACTCCTGTCCAAAGGCTGACTCCCCCCTCCCCAACCAGCAAGCAAAAGCTTTTGTAGACGGAGGGAGGGGGCTACATGTAGAAACAGCACAGTCAGCTCTGACAGTCATCTTGAAATGGGTCATACTGTGGTCTGACCAGCATCATTTGGATTGTTTTAAGTACAGTTAATCTTCAGTTCCAGGATCAGTTTGCTCCCATTTCCTTGAGGCCAGTTCTTGAAATTGTGGCAGCTTATGTCATGGCTACAGCCTGGTCATCATGTAGTTAACTTCTTCCACCTGGTGGGGGTTTTAGTATCTATAAGACAGCTCACAGGATATGGCTCAGAATATTATCTATAGCCCTTGAGGAGAAACTAAAGGCCCTTGACTTTGCTTAATGACTAAACTATTATTATTTGGTCTCTGTTGACTGTTTTCCTTTGTTTCTGCATTTTCTCACTTGTCTGATTAAACTTACTGTTTGGCTAAAATTTTTTCACAGACAGAAGTCAGGCTGAGGACATGGGGGGTAAGGACCATAGGGTCCTGCTCTGTTTCAATACTATTCAGTTTGTCTTATCTCCCCTGCTAGACCTTTAGCCTTTTGAAAGCAAGAGCCCTGTCCTTGTCTTCTTTTCTTTACTGTATAAGCTCTATTCCATTTCCATAGCAGGTGCTTGGTGCATATTTGATGAACAGGTAAATGAAAAAAAAAAAAAAGAAAAAGCAAATAGAGTGGGGTTTCAGTGTTGATGGCAGAGAGTGGAAAGTATAGTTTTGTGTTAGAGAGAGGCTCTCCTGGTGTTCCTAATCATACCAAACACACAAATCCCCAATTCACTTCCACATAAATCGCCCTACTAAGGAAACCAGCCAAAGACCAGGACTGCTGTGAGCAAGCATTGGATTGGGTTGGGTCTTTGGCCAGCATAAAAACTGCTAGGCTTTCGTAAAGGGCAGTTGTTACTTCAAATATGAAGTGTCTGTCATATCACTTTCTTCTATTTGAAACCTTTCAATGGTATCCCATTGCTCTTAGGAAAAAGTCCAAACTCTTATTCATGGCTTACAAAGTCCTGTGAAACCTGACTCCTCCTCATGGCTCTAGTCTTGTCTCTCAAAACTCCCCCACCTTGAATCTATGCTCTGGATAGTTCCTGATTATGTCAAAAGCTTCATCTGCTTTCTCCTCTCTTTTTTCTGTCTTCCTCTTCTTCTTCCTCTCTCTCTCCTCCTGGCGTTTGTTCTTGTGGAACAATCACTCATTCCCCCCCGCTCTTTTCACCTAACTTATTCCTCTGCAGATCTTAGACATTTGCTTGGGCATTATTTCCTCCAAGGGCCTACCCTCATCCATTGGGTGCCCCAGTGTGTCCCCAGAGGTCTCTGCACTTTTCTAGCAAAGCTTTTACTACACTGCATTGTAATTGCTCATTTCTTGACAGTCTCCCTCAATATATTGTTTGAATCATGTCTATTTTGATAAATATCTCATTCCTAGCACACAGCATATAGTACAGATGCTTATTACATAGTTGTCAAATGGTCAAATGATTACATAGATAAATAAATGATGGAGAATTTAATGTAATTCTCAAAGTCTAGCTTGGTCTGAACTGCGTCCTCTTTTGTTCATTTCTCCACTTTCAAGGAGTGACCAGGCTTTCCTACCTGGGCCAGAGGGGAAGAGAGGGAAGAACCACAATATTTTCAGAGAAAGGGAAATGGGTCATTTCTAAAGGGGAGTCCCTGTTCTTTTAATTGTCCATGAGAACAATAATGGGGGGTTTCCAAATATGTTTAATATTTTGAAGGCCTGACAAAAATCATACAAGGAGTACATCCCACGGAACTACAGTTCGCAGAACGCCAGTCCATGCTGCTGAACTGAGAACTCGGAAGTCTCAGAGAGGAGACCTTCAAGATGGCAGAGGAGTAAGACGTGGAGATCACCTTCCTCCCCAGAAATACATCTACATGTGGAACAACTCCTACAAAACACCTACTGAATGCTGGCAGAAGACCTCAGACTTCCCAAAATGCAAGAAACTCCCCACGTACCTGGGTAGGGCAAAAGAAAAAAGAAAAAACAGACACAAAGGAATAGGGATGGGGCCTGCATGTCTGGGAGGGAGCTGTGAGGGAGGAAAAGTTTCCACTCACTAGGAAGCCCCCTTCACTGGTGGAGACAGGGAGTGGGGGGGTGGGGGGAAGCTTTGGAGCCACAGAGGAGAGCGCAGCAACAGGGGTGCAGAGGGCAAAGTGGAGAGATTCCTGCACAGAGGATTGGTGCCGACCAGAACTCACCAGCCTAAGATGCTTCTCTGCTCACCCACCGGGGAGGGTGGGGGCTGGGAGCTGAGGCTTGGGCATCAGAGGTCAGATCCCAGGGAGAGGACTGGGGTTGGCTGCATGAGCATAGCCTGAAGGGGGCTAGTGCACCACAGCTAGCAGGTAGGGAGACCAGGAAAATGTCTGGTACTGCCTAAGAGCCAAGAGACGATTGTTTCAGGGTGCACGAGGAGAGGGGACTCAGAGCACCACCTAAGTTCCTATTACCAAATGGTAATAGGAACATATATATCGATAATTACCTTAAATGCAAATGGGTTAAATGCTCCAACCAAAAGACAAAGACTGGCTGAATGAATTCAAAAACAAGACCCATATATATGCTGTCTAGAAGAGAATCACTTCAGACCTAGGGACACATACAGACTGAAAGTGAGGGGATGGAAAAAGATATTCCATGCAAATGGAAATCAAAAGAAAGGTGGAGTAACAATTCTCATATCAGACAAAATAGCCTTTAAAATAAAGACTATTACAAGAGACAAAGAAGGACACTGCATAATAATCAAGGGATCAATCCAAGAAGAAGATTTAGCAATTGTAAATATTTATGCACCCAACATAGGAGCACCTCAATATATAAGGCAAATGCTAACAGCCATAAAAGGGGAAATCGAAAGTGACACAATCATACTAAGGGACTTTAACACCCCACTTTCACCAATGGACACATCAACCAAAATGAAAATAAATAAGGAAACACAAGCTTTAAATGATACATTAAACAAGATGGACTTAATTGATATTTATAGGACATTCCATCCAAGACCAACAGAATACACTTTCTTCTTAAGTGCTCATGGAGCATTTTGTAGGATAGATCATATCTTGGGTCACAAATCAAGCCTTGGTAAATTTAAGAAAACTGAAATCATATCAAGTATCTTTTCCAACCACAACGCTATGAGATTAGATATCAATTACAGGAAAAAAAACCTGTAAAAAATACAAACACATCGAAGCTACGCAATACGCTACTTAATAACCAAGAGATCACTGAAGAAATCAAAGAGGAAATCAAAAATTACCTACAAACAAATGACAATGAAAACACGTTGGTCCAAAAACCTATGGGATGCAGCAAAAGCAGTCTGAGAGGGAAGTTTACAGCAATACAATCCTACCTCAAGAAACAGGAAAAATCTCAAATAAATAACCTAACCTTACACCTAAAGCAATTAGAGAAAGAAGAACAAAAAACCCAAAGTTAGCAGAAGGAAAGAAATCATAAAGATCAGATCAGAAATCAATGAAAAAGAAATGAAGGAAATGATAGCAAATATCAATTAAACAAAAAGCCAGTTCTTTGAGAAGATAAACAAAATGGATAAACCATTAGCCAGACTCATCAAGAAAAAAAGAGAGAAGACTCAAATCCACAGAATTAGAAATGAAAAAGAAGTAACAACTGACACTGCAAAATACAAAGGATCATGAGAGATTACTACAAGCAACTCTATGCCAATAAAATGGACAACCTTGAAGAAATGAACCAATTCTTAGAAAAGCACAACCTTCCGAGACTGAACGAGGAAGAAATAGAAAATATGAACAGACTAATCACAAGGACTGAAATTGAAACTGTGATTAAAAACTTTCCAAAAAATAAAAGTCCAGGACCAGATGGAAAACCAGACAAAGATGCCACAAAAAAAGAAAACTACAGGCCAATATCCCTGATGAACATAGATGCAAAAATCCTTAACAAAATACTAGAAAACAGAATCCATACTAACAATTTGAAGGATAAAAACCATATGATAATCTCAGTAGATGCAGAAAAAGCTTTCAACAAAATTCAACACCCATTTATGATAAAAACTCTCCAGAAAGTAGGCATAGAGGGAACCTAACTCAACATAATATAGGCCATGTATTACAAACCCACAGCCAACATCGTTCTCAATGATGAAAAACTGAAACCATTTTCACTAAGATCAGGAAGAACACAAGGTTGCCCACTCTCACCACTATTATTCAACATAGTTCTGGAAGCTTTAGCCACAGAAATCAGAGAGGAAACAGAAATAAAACAAATCTAAATCAGAAAAGAAGAAGTAAAGCTGTCACTGCTTGCAGATGACATGATACTATACATAGAAAATCCTAAAGATGCTACCAGAAAACTACTAGAGCTAATTAATGAATTTGGTGAAGTAGCAGGATACAAAATTAATGTCCAGAAATCTCTTGCATTCCTATACACTACTTATGAAAATTCTGAAAGAGAAATTAAGGAAACTCTCCCATTTACCATTGTCAACAAAAAGAATAAAATACCTAGGAATAAAACTGCCTATGGAGACAAAAGACCTGTATGCAGAAAACTATAAGACACTGATGAAAGAAATTAAAGATGGTACAAACAGATGGAGACATATACCATGTTCTTGGATTGGAAGAATCAACATTGTGAAAATGACTCTACTACCCAAAGCAATCTACAGATTCCAGGCAATCCCTATCAAACTACCAATGGCATTTTTCACAGAACGAGAACAAAAAATTTCACAATTTGTATGGAAACACAAAAGACCCTGAATAGCCAAAGCAATCTTGAGAAAGAAAAACAGAGCTGGAGGAATCAGGCTCCCGGACTTCAGACTATGCTACAAAACTACAGTAATCAAGACAGTATGGTACTGGCACAAAAACAGAAATATAGATCAATGGAACAGGATAGAAAGCCCAGAGATAAACCCATACACATATGGTCACCTTATATTTGATAAAGGAAGCAAAAATATACAATGGAGAAAAGACAGTCTCTTCAATAAGTGGTGCTGCAAAAACTGGACAGCTACATGCAAAAGAATGAAATTAGAACACTCCCTAACACCATACACAAAAATAAACTCAAAATGGATTAAAGACCTAAATGTAAGGCCAAACCCTATAAAACTCTTTGAGGAAATCATAGGCAGAACACTCTGTGACATCAATCACAGCAAGATCCTTTGACCCACTTCCTACGAAAGATGAAATAAAAACAAAAATAAACAAATGGGATCAAATGAAACTTAAAGGTTTTTGCATAGCAAAGGAAACCTTAAAGAAGATGAAAAGACAACTCTCAGAATGGGAGAAAATATTTGCAAATGAAGCAACTGACAAAGGATTAATCTCCAAAATATACAAGCAGCCCATGCAGCTCAATATCAAAAAAAAAAAACAAACAACTCAATACAAAAATGGGCAGAAGATCTAAATAGACATTTCTCCAAAGAAGATATACAGATTGCCAACAAACACATGAAAGGATGCTCAACATCACTAATCATTAGAGAAATGCAAATCAAAACTACAATGAGGTATCACCTCACACCAGTTAGAATGGGCATCATCAGAAAATCTACAAACAACAAATGCTGGAGAGGGTGTGGAGAAAAGGGAACCCTCTTGCACTGTTGGTGGGAATGTAAATTGATACAGCCACTATGGAGAACAGTATGGGGGGGTTCCTTAAAAAACTAAAAAATAGAACTACCATATGACCCAGCAATCCCACTGCTGGGCATATACCCTGAGAATACCATTCAAAAAGAGTCATGTACCACAAGGTTCATTGCAGCACTATTTACAATAGCCAGGACATGGAAACAACCTAAGTGTCCATTGACAGATGAATGGATAAAGAAGATGTGGTACATATATACAATGGAATATTACTCAGCCATAAAAAGAAACAAAATTGAGTTATTTGTAGTGAGGTGGATGGACTTAGAGTCTGTCATACAGAGTGAAGTAAGAAAGAGAAAAACAAATACCGTATGCTAACACATATATGGAACTAAAAAAAAAAAAAAAAAGGTTCTGATCAACCTAGGAGCAGGACGGGAATAAAGACCCAGACTTAGAGAATGGACTTGAGGACCTGGGGAGGGGGAAGGGTAATCTGGGATGAAGCAAGAGAGTAGCATTGACATATATACACTACCAAGTGTAAAATAGATAGGTAGTGGGAAGCAGCCGCATAGCACAGGGAGATCAGCTCGGTGCTTTGTGACCACCTAGAGGGGTGGGATAGGGAGGGTGGAAGGGAGACACAAGAGGGAGGGGATGTGGGGATATATGTATATGTATAGCTGATTCTCTTTGTTATACAGCAGCAACTAATACAACAGTGTAAAGCAATTATACTCCAATAAAGATGTTTTAAAAAAAAAAATCATACAAGTGCCCATGTGTGACGTGTCTGCACAGGCTAACAAAACTGAACTGGGTGGGGAGTGTCAGGGAGCAAAGTCAGTGTGTGGAAAACAATCTTGTGTTCTATTTCTCTTTCTCCTCTTAATGAAACTGTTCTGGCGGTTGCACTTCTACTTGGGGGCAGACCTGGCCATGCAAACAGAAGAGCTCGTGTCTCTTTCTGATGGAAGCATTTAATTACTGCTACCAGGTTTTCCATTCTGGTTGTCCCTAGTCTCAGCAAACACAGAAACCCAGGCTGCCATGGAGGTATCAGGTGGACTTTGTAGGCTTGGTGTAAGCAAGAAATAAACCTGTTGGGATAAGCCATAGAGATGATTTTGAGCTTGTTTATTACAATAGCAAAACTTAGTCTATTTTGACTGAAGGACTGTGTTATTCATTTTTAATCCCTAAGATCTAGCATTGTGCTTGGCACAGAAGAGATATGCAGTAAGTTTTTGCTGAATGGATAAACAAATGAAGGAGTGGATGAATAGAAAACAATTAGCTGTGAAGCCATCTCACTGCAGACCCCTGAAAACCAGAAGTCAGACTTTGAGGATAAAACAATTACATGTGAACTAGATACCCCCAGGCATTGCATCACAGAGCCTTCTTACTTCTTGCAGTAGGAGTTAGTAACTTTGCAAATAGAACTCAGTTAAAAACACAAATATTTTATATGAACCATTGCTCAGAAATCTAAGCCCTTTGATTATCTCAGTCATGAGCGACTTTGTCCAAAATATCAAGGATGTAGGATTCATTGATATTGGTTTTAGTTACTCACTGGGATTTAAGACTCAAAAATGAATCCAGGAAGTGGTTTGCAATTCCTTTGATCAAACAAAAGGCTCCTATAAGTAGTATTAAATCAGGTGGGGACCAATTTTCAAAATCTTTTTTGGTAGAACGTTGTGATTGCGTGACTGTAGGCACCTGGCTAGAAATAACAACATGGCATATGCTGTTATGCGTCTTTGCCCCTGAGTTTGCAGAAGCCTGCAGTTCAATGTCGATGCTGGAGGCAGGGGCTTTCTTCTCTAGTTCATTGATTTTAAATTAAATTAACTCTGATCTTTAGGTCATCTCCTAGATTATAAAAGCTGAGGGCCTCATAAATGATGAAAACAGTAGGAGTAAATGTATTGGAGCAGGTTGAGCAATTTAAGTGCTTTGAAATGCAACTGGTGCGAAGCAAGGGTATTTGCAAGCTATCCAATTGAGGGTTGATTCTAGAGATGCTGATGGGGAAAAACCACTTGAGCAGAGTGAGTGTTAGAAAATAGTTGTGATCTTCGGAGGACAGCTCCTTTCTAGCCCTCTTTACGTCCTTCTGCTGTGTTTGCGTGCATCTTGTTTTCCACCTGAATCTTGATGGCTCCATCTTCTTTCACAACATTCTTCACTTTCAGCAGAGTGTATTAGTTACCTATTGCTGCATAACAAATTATCCCAAAACTTAGTGGCTTGGATCAACAGTATTTATTTTCCTCATAGTTTCTGTAGGTTGGGAATCTGGGCACACCTTAACTGGGTCTTCTGCCGCAGGGTCTCTCACAAGTTGTAATCCAGGTGCCAACTGGGGCTTCAGTCATCCAAGGCTTGAAAGGAAAGAATTTGCTTGGGGAAGAATTCAGTTCCAAACTTAATCATGTTGTTGTTGGCAGGATTCAGTTTTTTGTATGGTGTTGAACTGAGGGGCCTCAGTTCCTCAAAGTCTGTGGGCCAGAAGCTATGCTAAGTTCCTTGCCACGTGGGCCTATGCATAGGGCAACTCCAAACACTACGACTTGCCCCATCAAAGCAAGCAGGCAAAAAGATCCAGAAGAGAGGACAAGCAAGCAAGATGGAAGTCACAGATTTCTATAACCTAACTTTGGAAGTGCCATTCCAACACTTCTGCTGTATTTTATTCATTATAAGTGATTAATTAGGTCCAGCCTACATTTAAAGGGAGGAGATTGTATCAGGCCTGAATACCACTGGTGGGAGTCATCAAGAAGCATCTTAGATGTCTGCCCAGCATGAAGGATCTTAGAAGTCTGCCTAGCATGAAGAGTAAATCCATGGTGGCAGAAACTGTTTCTCCGCTCGACCCCATTAGAAGAGGACAATGAATGGATATATGTGATTGAATCAGCATTCTGTAAGTGAAAAAATTCTACAATATGTTTTAACTTTAAAATTAAAAGAATTTTGCATTTTACTTTATTCAATAATGTAATAAGAGTTAATAAATATACAGGACTTAATGCAATATATAAATATATATATTCAATTAATCCTCATAAAAACCTATAAACATACTATTAAATCTCCATCTTAAAGATTAGGAGACTGAGATACAGACAGGTAAATAACTTGCCCAAGGTCATTCAGCTGGTTCATGAAAGAATCAGGATCCAACCAAAGCAATCAAACTTTCGAGTCCAGGCCACTGTGCATTGTATTTCACCTACTTTTTAATATGTTTTTTTTTTTTTTTTTTTTTTTTTTTTTTTTAACAAGAAATATGTAGGATTTATTGGAGGGAATTCTAGGAAGACTAGAATGAATGTAAACAAGATTTACTCATTGACAAATTTTACCAAGATGTCAGTCTCCTCTCGAAACTATTTTTCATGTTTAATTCAATCCCAGTAGAAGTGCCAGTAAGATTTTTTTTTTGAGGGTGAGAATTTGTAAAGCTAGAAGGAAATCATATAAGAGGTTAAATTAAATAGATTGCTAGGAATAGGCTGAGTACAAACCAAGCATTAAGAGATGTCCCAAAGGAAATTGAGTGACATGTAAGGTCACTGTCACCATATACCTGTAGGCTCTTGACATGAATAGAACATCTCTTACAGGATGTGCAGTGCTTCTTTTTTTTTTTTTTTTTTTTTTTTCACACACACACACTGTATTTTATTTTTACAAGGGATAAATAGACTGACACCAAGCATTGTACATGGATGACCACAACAAAAGCAACAATGATTGCAATTACCAAACATGAAACACACTCATACTATGTCATAATATTGACATTCAGTCCAGTAATCCTCCACTGTAACAGCTCCTTTACTTTGCAGTGAAAATTGATTTGTATATTCTTTGCCTCTGAGTCCTTGTGGGATTTTTTTTTTTTTTAAATTCAGTCAGAAAGTCACAAAAATTATACTCATCCTCATCAGTTCACTCAGTCCCATGTAATTAATTTTTTTTTTTTCATCTTGATCTTTTGTTAGCACTTTTATGAGTTCATCAGTTTTTCATTAGAGTTCTGAAAATGCTTATTCATTCAGTTCAGCAGTACAGTCAGTTACCAGAAACCTGTACTTGTCAGAGTCTTTTCCATGAATTTCTTGAAGATGAAACCCTTTTATAGGAACATATTTGCAAAATCATCAGAGTACACCCAGAACTGTCTGTAAATGACAAAAGACTTAAAAATGACCACGGTTAAAGATTTGATGAAAGTTCATAATAATGCAGTTGACAAGAAAATTAGTTATTTCTGAGATATACATTTTAAAGTAATAACTAGGATTATTACTTATAACATTATACCAGAACATATAAGATTTTTAGAAATTTCATGTAATGTCTGAAACATTTATATTAACATATTTCCATACATATTTCCATACAAATACAAATACAAGATTTTTAGAAATTTCATGTAATGTCTGAAACATTTATATTAACATATTTCCATACAAATAACCCAATGAAAGTTTAGTATTAGTTGTTTTGTTTGTTTGTTTTTTTATACTGCAGGTTCTTATTAGGCATCAATTTTATACACATCAGTGTATACATGTCAATCCCAATCGCCCAATTCAGCACACCACCATCCCCACCTCTCCGCAGTTTTCCCCCCTTGGTGTCCATATGTCCATTCTCTACATCTGTGTCTCAACTTCTGCCCTGCAAACTGGCTCATCTGTACCATTTTTCTAGGTTCCACATACATGCATTAATATACGATATTTGTTTTTCTCTTTCTGACTTACTTCACTCTGTATGACAGTCTCTAGATCCATCCACGTCTCAACAAATGACTCAATTTCATTCCTTTTTATGGCTGAGTAATATTCCATTGTATATATGTACCACAACTTCTTTATCCATTCGTCTGCTGATGGGCACTTAGGTTGCTTCCATGACCTGGCTATTGTAAATAGTGCTGCAATGAACATTCGGGTGCATGTGTCTTTTTGAATTACGGTTTTCTCTGGGTATATGCCCAGTAGTGGGATTGCTGGGTCATATGGTAATTCTATTTTTAGTTTTTTAAGGAACCTCCATATTGTTCTCCATAGTGGCTGTATCAATTTACATTCCCACCAACAGTGCAAGAGGGTTCCCTTTTCTCCACACCCTCTCCAGCATTTGTTGTTTGTAGATTTTCTGATGATGCCCATTCTAACAGGAGTGAGGTGATACCTCATTGTAGTTTTGATTTGCATTTCTCTAATAATTAGTGATGTTGAGCATCTTTTCATGTGCTTCGTGGCCGTCTGTATGTCTTCTTTGGAGAAATGTCTATTTAGGTCTTCTGCCCATTTTTGGATTGGGGTGTTTGTTTCTTTGATATTGAGCTGAATGAGCTGTTTATATATTTTGGAGATTAATCCTTTGTCCGTTGATTCATTTGCAAATATTTTCTCCCATTCTGAGGGTTGTCTTTTCGTCTTGTTTATGGTTTCCTTTGCTGTGCAAAAGCTTTGAAGTTTCATTAGGTCCCACTTGTTTATTTTTGTTTTTATTTCCATTACTCTAGGAGGTGGATCAAAAAAGATCTTGCTGTGATTTACGTCAAAGAGTGTTCTTCCTATGTTTTCCTCTAAGAGTTTTATAGTGTCCAGTCTTATATTTAGGTCTCTAATCCATTTTGAGTTTATTTTTGTGTATGGTGTTAGGGAGTATTCTAATTTCATTCTTTTACATGTAGCTGTCCAGTTTTCCCAGCACCACTTATTGAAGAGACTGTCTTTTCTCCATTGTATACCTTTGCCTCCTTTGTCATAGATTAGTTGACCATAGGTGCATGGGTTAACCTCTGGGCTTTCTATCTTGTTCCATTGATCTATGTTTCTGTTTTTGTGCCAGTACCATATTGTCTTGATTACTGTAGCTTTGTAGTAGAGTCTGAAGTCAGGGAGTCTGATTCCTCCAGCTCCATTTTTTTGCCTCAAGACTGCTTTGGCTATTCGGGGTCTTTTGTGTCTCCATACAAATTTTAAGATGATTTGTTCTAGCTCCGTAAAAAATGCCATTGGTAATTTGATAGGGATTGCATTGAATCTGTAGATTGCTTTGGGTAGTATACTCATTTTCACAATGTTGATTCTTCCAATCCAAGAACATGGTATATCTCTCCATCTGTTGGTATCATCTTTAATTTCTTTCATCAGTGTCTTATAGTTTTCTGCATACAGGTCTTTTGTCTCCCTAGGTAGGTTTATTCCTAGGTATTTTATTCTTTTTGTTGCAATGGTAAATGGAAGTGTTTCCATAATTTCTCTTTCAGATTTTTCATCATTAGTGTATAGGAATGCAAGAGATTTCTGTGCATTAATTTTGTATCCTGCAACTTTACCATAGTCATTAATTAGCTCTAGCAGTTTTCTGGTGGCAGTTTTAGGATTCTCTATGTATAGTATCATGTCATCTGCAAACAGTGACAGTTTTACTTCTTCTTTTCCAATTTGTATTCCTTTTATTTCTTTTTCTTCTCTGATTGCCGTGGCTAGGACTTCCAGAACTATGTTGAATAATAGTGGTGAGAGTGGACATCCTTGTCTCGTTCCTGATCTTAGAGGAAATGCTTTCAGTTTTTCACCATTGAGAATGATGTTTGCTGTGGGTTTGTCATATATGGCCTTTATTATGTTGAGGTAGGTTCCCTCTATGCCCACTTTCTGGAGAGTTTTTATCATAAATGGGTGTTGAATTTTGTCAAAAGCTTTTTCTGCATCTATTGAGATGATCATATGGTTTTTATTCTTCAATTTGTTAATATGGTGTATCACATTGATTGATTTGCGTATATTGAAGAATCCTTGCATCCCTGGGATAAATCCCACTTGATCGTGGTGTATGATCCTTTTAATGTGTTGTTGGATTCTGTTTGCTAGTATTTTGTTGAGGATTTTTGCATCTATATTCATCAGTGATATTGGTCTGTAATTTTCTTTTTTTGTAGTGTCTTTGTCCGGTTTTGGTATCAGGGTGATGGTGGCCTCATAGAATGAGTTTGGGAGTGTTCCTTCCTCTGCAATTTTTTGGAAGAGTTTGAGAAGGATGGGTGTTAGCTCTTCTCTAAATGTTTGATAGAATTCACCTGTGAAGCCATCTGGTCCTGGACTTTTGTTTGTTGGAAGATTTTTAATCACAGTTTCAATTTCATTACTTGTGATTGGTCTATTCATATTTTCTATTTCTTCCTGATTCAGTCTTGGAAGGTTATACCTTTCTAAGAATTTGTCCATTTCTTCCAGGTTGTCCATTTTATTGGCATAAAGTTGCTTGTAGTAGTCTCTTAGGATGCTTTGTATTTCTGCGGTGTCTGTTGTAACTTCTCCTTTTTCATTTCTGATTTTATTGATTTGAGTCCTCTCCCTCTTTTTCTTGATGAGTCTGGCTAATGGCTTATCAATTTTGTTTATCTTCTCAAAGAACCAACTTTTAGTTTTATTGATCTTTGCTATTGTTTTCTTTGTTTCTATTTCATTTATTTCTGCTCTGATCTTTATGATTTCTTTCCTTCTGCTAACTTTGGGTTTTGTTTGTTCTTCTTTCTCTAGTTTCTTTAGGTGTAAGGTTAGATTGTTTACTTGAGATTTTTCTTGTTTCTTTAGGTAGGCTTGTATAGCTATAAACTTCCCTCTTAGAACCGCTTTTGCTGCATCCCATAGGTTTTGGGTCGTCGTGTTTTCATTGTCATTTGTCTCTAGGTATTTTTTTATTTCCTCTTTGATTTCTTCAGTGATCTCTTGGTTATTTAGTAACGTATTGTTTAGCCTCCATGTGTTTGTCTTTTTTACGTTTTTTTCCCTGTAATTCATTTCTAATCTCATAGCGTTGTGGTCAGAAAAGATGCTTGATATGATTTCAATTTTCTTAAATTTACCAAGGCTTGATTTGTGACCCAAGATGTGATCTATCCTGGAGAATGTTCCGTGCGCACTTGAGAAGAACGTGTAATCTGCTGTTTTTGGATGGAATGTCCTATATATATCAGTTAAATCTATCTGGTCTATTGTGTCATTTAAAGCTTCTGTTTCCTTATTTATTTTCATTTTGGATGATCTGTCCATTGGTGTAAGTGAAGTGTTAAAGTCCCCCACTATTATTGTGTTACTGTCGATTTCCTCTTTTATAGCTGTTAGCAGTTGCCTTATGTATTGAGGTGCTCCTATGTTGGGTGCATATATATTTATAATTGTTATATCTTCTTCTTGGATTGATCCCTGGATCATTATGTAGTGTCCTTCCTTGTCTCTTGTAACATTCTTTATTTTAAAGTCTATTTTATCTGATATGAGTATAGCTACTCCAGCTTTCTTTTGATTTCCATTTGCATGGAATATCTTTTTCCATCCCCTCACTTTCAGTCTGTATGTGTCCCTAGGTCTAAAGTGGGTCTCTTGTAGACAGCATATATATGGGTCTTGTTTCTGTATCCATTCAGCCAGTCTATGTCTTTTGGTTGGGGCATTTAATCCATTCACGTTTAAGGTAATTATCGATATGTATGTTCCTATGACCATTTTCTTAATTGTTTTGGGTTTGTTTTTGTAGGTCCTTTTCTTCTCTTGTGTTTCCCACTTAGAGAAGTTCCTTTAGCATTTGTTGTAGAGCTGGTTTGGTGGTGCTGAATTCTCTTAGCTTTTGCTTGTCTGTAAAGCTTTTGATTTCTCCATCAAATCTAAATGAGATCCTTGCCGGGTAGAGTAATCTTGGTTGTAGGTTCTTCCCTTTCATCACTTTAAGTATATCATGCCACTCCCTTCTGGCTTGCAGAGTTTCTGCTGAGAAATCAGCTGTTAACCTTATGGGAGTTCCCTTGTATGTTATTTGTCGTTTTTCCCTTGCTGCTTTCAATAATTTTTCTTTGTCTTTAATTTTTGCCACTTTGATTACTATGTGTCTCGGCGTGTTTCTCCTTGGGTTTATCCTGTATGGGACTCTCTGCGCTTCCTGGACTTGGGTGGCTATTTCCTTTCCCATGTTAGGGAAGTTTTCGACTATAATCTCTTCAAATATTTTCTCTGGTCCTTTCTCTCTCTCTTCTCCTTCTGGGACCCCTATAATGCGAATGTTGTTGCGTTTAATGTTGTCCCAGAGGTCTCTTAGGCTGTCTTCATTTCTTTTCATTCTTTTTTCTTTAGTCTGTTCCGCAGCAGTGAATTCCACCATTCTGTCTTCCAGGTCACTTATCCGTTCTTCTGACTCAGTTATTCTGCTATTGATTCCTTCTAGTGTAGTTTTCATTTCAGTTATTGTATTGGTCATCTCTGTTTGTTTGTTCTTTAATTCTTCTAGGTCTTTGTTAATCATTTCTTGCATCTTCTCAATCTTTGCCTCCATTCTTATTCCGAGGTCCTGGATCATCTTCACTATCATTATTCTGAATTCTTTTTCTGGAAGGTTGCCTATCTCCACTTCATTTAGTTGTTTTTCTGGGGTTTTTTCTTGTTCCTTCATCTGGTACATAGCCCTCTGCCTTTTCATCTTCTCTATCTTTCTGTAACTGTGGTTTTTGGTCCACAGGCTGCAGGATTGTAGTTTTTCTTGCTTCTGCTGTCTGCCCTCTGGTGGTTGAGGCTATCTAAGAGGCTTGATGGGAGGCTCTGGTGGTGGGTAGAGCTGACTGTTGCTGTGGCGGTCAGAGCTCAGTAAAACCTTAATCCACTTGGCTGTTGATGGGTGGGGCTGGGTTCCCTCCCTGTTGCTGTGGCGGTCAGAGCTCAGTAAAACCTTAATCCACTTGACTGTTGATGGGTGGGGCTGGGTTCCCTCCCTGTTGGTTGTTTTGCCTGAGGCAACCCAACACTGGAGCCTACCCGTGCTCTTTGGTGGGGTTAATGGCAGACTCTGGGAGGGCTCACGCCAAGGAGAACTTCCCAGAACCTCTGCTGCTAGTGTCCTTATCCCCACGGTGAAACAGAGCCACCACTCGCCTCTGCAGGAGACCCCCCCAACACCAGCAGGTGGGTCTGGTTCAGTCTCCCCCAGGGTCACTGCTCCTTCCCCTGGGTCCCGATGCACACATTACTTTGTGTGTGCCCTCCAAGAGTGGGGTCTCTGTTTCCCCCAGTCCTGTCAAAGTCCTGCAATCAATTCCCACTAGGCTTCAAAGTCTGATTCTCTAGGAATTCCTCCTCCCGTAGCCGGACCCCCAGGTTGGGAAGCCTGACGTGGGGCTCAGAACCTTCACTCCAGTGGGTGGACTTCTGTGGTATAAGTGTTCGCCAGTCTGTGAGCCACCCACCCAGCAGTTATGGGATTTGATTTTACTCTGATTGCGCCCCTCCTACCGTCTCGCTGTGGCTTCTCCTCTGTCCTTGGACGTGGGGTATCCTCCTTGGTGAAGTCGGGGTCTTCCTGTCAATGATTGTCCAGCAGCCAGTTGTGATTCTGGTGCTCTCGCAAGAGGGAGTGAGAGCACGTCCTTCTACTCCGCCATCTTGGTTAATCCCTTCTTAATATGTTTTTGATTACTTGCTATTATGAGCTGAATTGAGTTCCTTCGAAATTCATGTTGAAGTTCTAACCCCCCAGTACCTCAGAACGTGACTGTATTTGGAGAAAGGGTCTTTAAAGAGGTAAATAAGTTTAAATGAGGTAATTGGGGTGAGTCCTAATCCAATATGACCGATGTCCTTATGAGAAGAGGAGACTAAGACCCAGTTACAAACAGAAGGAAGTCCATATGAAGATATTTGAAGAAGATGGCTATCTACAAGCCAAGGAGAGAAGCTTCAGAAGAAACCAACTCTGTCCATATCTTGATCTTGGACTTCTAGCTTCCAGGACTCAATAAATTTCTGTTGTTTATGCCACCCAGTCTGTGGTATTTGTTATGGCAACCCTAATATACTAATATGCCTGCCAGCAGGAATATTAATGTCCCAGGATGATATGCCATATATTAGCTGTGGTACCAGTATCCGCAGCACACACCAGTTTCACTAGCTCAGGTGTGGTGGAAAGTACTTGGGATTTGGCAGCCAATGCAGGGACTATCTATCTTTAGCATGTAAAGTTAGGCAAGCTCCATAACTTTTCTCTAAAGTGAGGCTAATAAGACCTACCTCACAGGTCTGTTGAGGGGATTAACGAGATAATGTGGAAGTGTCTGGCACAGTAGCTGACATATATTAAACCCTTAGTTAATGTCATTTATTGCTTAAATGGCAAGTCACGTGTTAAAGAGATTACTGAAGACACATAACAGAAGTATAGTCCTTTGTTCACTCTCTCTCTTGTTCTGGAAAGAGATGAAAACAATATTATCAGTTTTATTATCAGAGTGCAGGCACTCTCTATATTGATCCATTGCAATTTTTCTCCATACTGGTCCAGACCTTTATTACTGTTCTTAATGTAAATTCAAAAATATCAAGAGAACACCAAAATGGCCCAGTTTCTAGTCTTGTATGAACCCTTTAGACAGGAGATGATTCAGAAAACATAAAACTTAAGATAACAAAAAACTCCTTCAGAGTGGACTTCAGTTCAATTCAACCAGTGCTTACTAAGTACCTAAAATGCTAGAATAAGCTAATTGCCTATAAACTGTCATCCAATGACTAACATATTGAATGCAATGTCAGCCTGTGACAAAGGAAGAATAGTTATAACAACAGAGAAGATACTAATTTCTTTGCATTTTATATTGATCAGATCACATTTGAAACATTGTTTTCAATTGTAGATACCATTTTTAAGCATAGAAATTAACAAAGGATATAGTGTTCATGGGATGGTCTAGGTGAAAAATTATTGAAAGAACTGGGGACATAAGACAAACTAGAGAGGACACTTTAAGTGTTTTGAATTCTTATACGTTTGTCATGTGGAGGACATCTCATTTCCTTTGTTGCCCTTGGTAACAAAATTGTGACTTATAGTGAGGCTAAATTCAGTTCAGTAAGACTAAAAATGTTTGCTATGGACTAAATGGTGTCCCCCCAAAATCTATATGTTGAAGTCCTAACCCCCAGTGCGACTGTATTTGAATATAAGGCTTTTAAGAGGTAATTCAGGTTAAATGAGATCATTAGGGTCATCCTACAGAGTTAGAGACCTTTTAAAAAAGAGAAAGAAATCTCTCTCTCTTCATGTGCACACACCAAGGAAAGACCATGTGAGGTCACAGCAGGAAGGCAGCTGTCTGTAAGCCAGGAAGAGAACTCTCACCAGAAACTGAATGAGCCAGAAGCTTGATCTTGGGCTTCCCAGCCTCCAGAACCATGAGAAATAAATTTCTGTTGTTTAAGCCACTCAGTCATGTTATTTTGTTATTGCAGCTGGAACTAAGACAATGTCTACAGTTAAAATTAAATAATTTGATGAGCATTGAGTAGCAAGCAGAGGCCCACATGCATGTGCGCTAGGGCATACTACAGAAGACATTTCCAGAGCAGGACAGAGGGCTACAGTGGCTGACTATTATGGTCCTTTTCTCCTCTGAGATTCTGTGATTTCACAAGTCTTTAAAGCTATATGGACACAGAAACACAGGTCTCTACTTGTATCATTGTCTTCTCACTTTGTAGAGGATGGAGACTAGACAAATTGATTTCATCTCTTACGTCAACCCTTATTCACTGGCAGTGGCTTCCTGGAACTGTTTTGAGAAGGATTTTTGAAGCTGTATGAAAAAAATCCACGATACAAGGAACTAATGTTTATTGGGTAATTGTCATGCACCTGGCCCCATTCTAAGCACAGTATTTGTTTTAATTTACTTTATACTTGCAACAACTCTAAGAGTTGACTCCTAGTAGCGTCAACATTTTTTGATAAGAATGTCAAGGCACAGACCGGAGAGGTTACTCAAAGGCCATGTGGTTAGTAAACGGCAGCATCAGACCATAAACCCCGTAGTCTGGCTTGAGAGATTTTGCCTGTAACTGTTACACTATGATACCTCTCCAGCAATCCATTTGCAATAATTATCAAAAGTGGAGGGAGTTGAAGAGATAGATACATGCTCCAAAATCCTTATGTCAGGCTCTGCTCTGGGGGACACTCAAACCCAAACAAGTGGGCATAATATATTTTTATATGAGTGCCATAACCATTCAGACACAAACCAGAAAATTTTAAAGGCCCTTTAATAGTTGATTAACAGATTAGAGCCCAGTAGTCCAGACACTGTAAATTATAGGGAAACACTGTTTGGAATTCCATCATGTCTTCAAAAATTCCGTTTGGAACCATATTATCCCAGTTCATGTTATAATGGAGAGTAGAAATAGGTAACATCAGCTATTAAACCATATTTCTCTGACCCTTCAGCCCTCTATGATTGCAGAAACACCAACTCCCTTCTTAATCAACTCCCACCCCCAGATATCTATTTATATAAGTACCCTGGGGATCACGTAGGCTCGACGCTTGCCCCAGACACCTCTCTCCTTCTACAGCTCTCCCCCTCTCTTATCTGCTGTCGAGTTTCTCAGGTAACTTCTTGCCCAGGTTACTGATGGCTGCAAACCTTTGCTGCCTTGTCTTGTCATCCAACTGTGTCTGTTGAAGGTAATATCACTGCCTTTCTCTTCTCTGTTCTAGGTTTGGTTGATCTGCACAGTAAATCATGTCTGTTGAGTGCTCTATCAGCAGGCCCCAAACTTGACACATAACAGTGGGCTTTTCCCTCCAGACAAACACAGCCCATTAACCCCAAAGAACAATTCCCGATATCTCATGCCCCTCGGTATCTGACAGATTTATGAGACACAAGCAAATGAGAGGGACAGGCTTATAAAATCTTTCCAAGCCAAGCATTCATTGTGAATATACCTGATTTTTTATACTATTTGAAGAAAATTCTGTGCCTCCTTGCACAAGTCTCAACGTGTCATTTTTTAATTTATTTAAAATAATCCTTTCTATTAAATTGGCCTCAAGAGTCCCGCATCTTTTCATCTTCCAAAATTTCCCTGTATTGCCTTTATTTTAGAGAAAGCTAAGGAAAGATGATAAAAATCTACAGTGCTTGATCCTACATTTTAAAATGCAAGATGTTAAAATCAAATAAAGTAGGTCAAGCCTTCTCCATATTTAGCAGAGACTAGCGCTTTTCCATATCAGCAAATATTAAAGTTGATAGGCAATCAAAAGTGCTATATCTTCCTTTAGTATAAGAAAATGTTATTAAGCAGCTGACATTCTATTTTTATCCCAGCCAAAGAAATAGAACAAATCCAACTCTGTGACTTTATTGCTTATGATTTTATAGACGGCTATTTTGTACATTTAAGTAGAGGCACTTTATTTTGCATTTATTTGGACAATGAGTAATAGTTAAACACATTCAACTAATTAATTATAAGTGAAGTCTGTTTAAATGCTGCCTGTGGTTAAGCTTATAAAACCCTCAGGGGTTTGAAGCAATATTTAAAGTTGGAAGGCCTGATAGAACAAAATGGAGGAACGTGTAAGGAGGAATAATACTTGAATTCAAGGCTACAGGTACCTGGGGAGAACTTTAAGTCCTTGCTTTATTTTGAGAATGGAGAAAGTTATGAATATCCTTCATTATTCTGGGACATAATAGCACTCAGTTGGACAAATATAATAAAATATGTAAGTAAAATTAAATGATGCTACTTTTCTTCCTAATAATAGCAACTCTAACATCTAGGATGTATGCTATGTTCATTTAATGAAAAAGAAGAATGTAAAAACCTCTAAAGCAGGCTAACAATGTTAATACAATGAATTATTTTGTAAAAATTCACCTCACTAATAACAATAAATGATTTTCACAAGTACTTGCGAGGCAAAGAGAAGATGTTGCTATTCATTAATGGAGAGAATCATTGGGTTGAAGGACTTTGCTACGGGAGGGACTGTACTCTGAACCCTGGAATCTTTCATCTTCTTCCAAAAATGACACCTGCCGTTAAAGTATGAAGAGAGTCATACCTGTGCCAATTTGTAATTGGAATCATTGCTTGAAGAGGCTGTCATGAACCCCACAGCTAACTTTATCTCTGGGAGTCCACACTGTTCCTCAGGGGAAGGAAACTCTTATCACTGTGATGTCCAGCCAACAGCCAGGTCCAGTCCTTCAAAGTAAGGGGCACTGGCTGCCAACCTGGCCCTGGATGCCATTCACGGCCCACATACCTCTGACTGTAGTCTTACATCCCTGATATCACCTCCATTTTGGTTCTGATCTAGGACATAAACTGAGCCCACATCTCCGAGTGTTTCCAATGGACTCATTCTCCATCCCCTGGTCACTTGACTCTTTCAGTCTCTAATTTAGACTTTAGATGAGTCTCTGAACTTCCTGGCTCTGTTCTTAGATTCCTGGAACTTTATGTCTATGTGGGTTCTTCCCCGGTACTAGCACCTCCTCCCACTGAACCAGCCACTTGCAGTTTGGCCTCAACATCCTCCTAATCCTCTTCAGAGGGTCCACATCTGCTTTGCCCTGTGCCACCCTCTGGTACCACAGGAAGAGCAGCCCTACCTGGAATGCAGGTTGACCTCTTGTGGGCTGGAAGTACTCTTCCTGGTGCATTTATTTTCCTTATCTCTTTCTCTTGGACAAAATAAAAGGTAAATTATAGGGTTTATTAAAGGAGGAGCAGGAGGAAGAAGAAGATGACCATGGTGACACACAGGAAGCCATTGCTGGGAAGGTCACGAACTTGATCATGCATGCGAAGTGGTCAAACACTCTAACCTCTTGCTAGAAAAGGAAGCTCACAGAGAAGCCTAATGGGAAAGCATCTTATCAGCTCAGACCTCCACCAATCCTGCATAAGTGACTATTCCCCCAGGAAGAAGGAGCTTTAAAATATCCTTCTCCATCTCACCACCAAGAAGTCTGATTTAACAAACGAAAAAAAAGCAATGTTGTAAAGAACAAAAATTCAAGCCAAGTGCACTAGACTCTATGTGTTTTTGTGTGTGTGTATGTGTGGGTGTGTGAGAGAGATCTCTCTCTCTATATGTGTGTGTATATATATATATATATACACACACATATATATATATACACATATATATATAAATATATATATATATATATATATATATATATATAGAGAGAGAGAGAGAGAGAGAGAGAGAGAGAGAGAGAGAGGGACTTCAGTCAGAGATAGATTTAACTTTACAGGAGCCTGAAGCTTTTACAATTTATGAAGCCCACTTTAAGAAAAAGAATACAAAATTAGAAAGGACAACTTAATTACTAGAATAAATATTTATTTAGAATAAGAATAAAAATCACAACAAATGATACATTTTTAAAAGCTGTCAAATACCACAAACATTACAAAAAATAACAAAGTTTTTATTTAACTGCCTATTATATCTCTATGATACTTTGGGCTGCATATTCTCTGGTTGCTTCTTCATATGACAATAATTTTGAAATATAATTTTTCTAGAGAAATTAATCAGTCTTCTTATCATTATTGATTAATATTTATTTTTTTTATCAACAATTTAGAAAAATATTTTATATTTAACCCTAATTATTGATAACATTTCACAAATTGGGGAAATTCTGTAAAGTTTCATTTGTAAATAGGCTATTATACGTGTACTCACTATTTGTAATACTGATATAGTTTTGGGTCCTACAAACACAGGAATTCTGATAAATTCTATTTCGTGCTACTACCTTTGAAAAAGTAAATGGATGGTACATTGGTAATTGCAAATACCATATTATGGGTATATTCCTGGTAGGAGAGAAATTCTGTTCTGACCAGATGTCAATGAGAACTGAATCTTCCATTTTCAATTTTACATGACTTCTGATTGGAAGATTTTCCACAGGCCTGCTTCCTTCTCCGCATGTTTCAAACCATGTTTCTCCTCCAGGACCCACATATGTCCCATGCCACCTGCCATCGGACACGCTCACATGATGCTGTGACTTCCGCCCCTGCACCCTGGTGTCATGCAGCCGAGTGAGGCAGCTAGTGAGGAGCAGGAGAGGGCCTGGGAGACACGTCCTCACCAGGAAGCCTAGCAGGTTCTTAGCTATGCTCTGAAGGGGCTGTGAGCCGCGTAAATATATGCCACGCAAATGAAGGTATGAGCAGTTCAATCTCCCCTTAGTTGGATCCCCAAATACCTGCAGCCAGATCGCTATCTGACTTGAAGGGAAGTAGGACAGAGTGGAGATTAGAGTGGGAAGAAACAGTAGCCTTAAGTAATTGGGGTTAAATTATCTTATTCGTACAAGTTTTACACATTTATAGGGTCCTCTCCCAGAGCCTTGGAAGGGGTCTGTGCAATTGAAGGGTTCCAAAGTTTGACCTCATTAGCTTCATAGTAAGTCCACCTCTGGCACCAGCCAACATTTTCCTGAGTGTTTAGGAAATATGGAAAGCTAAGCCCTCCATAAAAGTTAATTGATGATGACAGTATTTGGAGATTATCCTTTGAGAAAAGGCGTTATCAAAGACTAGAGATAAGCCATATTTAATAATTAGGGTCCTAAAGCAAGGTATAGACATTTCTCTGAAAATGCCAACTGGTGGGGATGGCATGCAACAGACTGCAAGAAAAATCCAAAAGGGTGTTGAAGTATCCCCATGGATCTTGAAGTTCCTAACTGAGGAGAAATTTGATTTTTCTGTCAGAATTCAAAGTATCTTACTCATAATTTTTAAAAGTATAAGAATGTGTTTTAAGACATATATTTTTTTATCCTATAGTCTAGATTCCAGTCATCCTCAAATTCTGCTTTGTTTTTTTAAAAATAAATTTATTTATTTTTGGCTGTGTTGGGTCTTCGTTGCTGTGTACGGGCTTTCTCTAGTTGCGGAGAGCAAGGGCTACTCTTCATTGCAGTGCGCAGGTTTCTCATTGCGGTGGCTTCTCTTGTTGCAGAGCACGGGCTCTAGGCGCGTGGTTTCAGTAGTTGTGGCACGTGGGCTCAGTAGTTGTGGTGCACGGGCTTAGTTGCTCTGCGGCATGTGGGATCTTCCTGGACCAGGGATCAAACCCGTGTCCCCTGCATTGGCAGGCGGATTCTTAACTACCAGGGAAGTCACTCTGCTCTGTTTCTGTAAACCTTCCAGGCAGGTACCTGATCTGTATGGGCACTACATAACTGTTATAGTCCTGATTTTGGTGTCAAAGTCGGGATAAACCAGAATAAATAACCTCCACATAGAATTCTACCTGAAGGCTTTTTTTTTTTTTTTTTTTTTTTGGCATGCCACAAGTTACAACCGAAGGAAACATTCCAAGGACAGAAACAGTCACCCATATTATGAATACACTATTTGCAATAACTAAACCTGGGTATCTCGGGCTAAAAGCTTAAACTCTAAAGGATGGTGGCTCCTCGGGTGATACATAGAAAGTGGAGCAAATGAAGAAAATGATGGCAATAGATTCAAGCAATTGATAGATGTGCTGTATGATAAATTTAAACAAGATTTAAAATGACAATTATAAGGTCCATGACTATTTGTTGTAAAATAAATCACTTTTCTATCATGAAGGAGTTGTATAGAGACACCAAGAATCTCTGTAAGAAAATGAGATTCTCTTATTGAATAAAACTAAATGTGAGGCATGGAGAGTCAAGAAGTCAAGATTCTGACTATGAATGTAGAAAATAGAAGCATAGGTCACCAGGACAGCATTCTAAGGCATATCCTTAGAATGCCTTACCTCCAGTTATTGAAGGTACCAGGTTTGCCTCACATATTTATCTATTTCTTCTATGTATAACTAAGACTTTTTTGAAGAAATATAGGGCTGAAAAATACTGAAAAGGGGTTACTTAATTTATTTTTCTTTGGGATAAAAATATATCTAATTTTAGATAGAAAATATATGTTGCCTTCTTAAAGATTTCTAGAAATGGAGATTCAGAGCCATGCTCAAATAGAATTCCAGCATTTACACTGTTCTCTTCAGAGATGAATTTATCCATCTAACTATCTTACAGTATAATCTTGGGTCTTGCTTCTTTCCTTCTATAAAAAACAAAGCTTATTCATAATCCTTTGCACACTAACCATTCACACAATTTTGCTAAACTCACTCTCCAGATTCTGTATTTTCTTTTCTGACCAGAAAAAGTCGACTTGCTTTGATGTTTTCTCATATAACTCTTAATCCATTTTTTAAAGACTCTTCTCTTAATTTTATCCCTCTTTATTCATGCAGCTCAGTTTAGCTCATCTTATATAAAAATTTGCTATTGTATCAGTTAGGAATGTGTTTGCCTGCAAGTAACAAAAACCTCAACAAACAGTAGCTTAAACAGGAAAGGGGTTAATTTGTCTCATGCAATAAGACGGCAGGAGTAGGCAGTGCGGGGCAGGTTGGTGACTCAATGATGTCATTAAGCATGAAGGATCCTTTTTTTTTCTCCCCCTCTGCTATCCTTAGAATGAGGTCTTTCTCAACATGCTTGTAACCTCATGGTCAGGAGTTGACTGCTGCACCTCTGAGCTTATGTTCATGTTACACAAAGAAAGATTCAGGAAAGGACTCAAATCCTCTCAAAAAGAGTTGGAATCTGGTTCCCTACCCACCAAGTCTGGGTTGGCCTTGTCACCTGCCATGAACAACAGAATGTGAAGGAATTGAAGATATTTCAGTTACAAGCCTAGGCCTCCAGAAGTCCTGCGTTCCTTCACTCTCTTTTGGAAACCACCGTTGATGCCACTGAAACAGCCTGTTGGAGGATGAGACCATGTGGAGCAGAGACTAGTTATCTCAGCTGAGGCTACAGTAAATCAGTGAGCCCCCAATAGACCCATTACTAACCATAGACACATGAGTGAGCCAGCCTAAATTGCAAAGCATTTGCAATTGACTCCCCACTTACACGGGTGACCTAAGGCATCACAAGCTAAACAAATGGTTAGGAGACACTAAGTTTGAGGGTATTTTCTTATGCAGCAAAAGCTAACTGATACACATGGTCTCTTCCAAGTTGCACTATTCCTACCCCATATCCAGTAGTAGCTCATTGACCTAGATGAATTCATTTCTATTCTGGATGAACACTTACATCTCACTAGTCATCAATAAAAACTGAGTGATGCCTTTAGCTTCTTTCTGCAAAATTCCTTTTTATGAGTTTTGGACAAGATAACAATGATGATCCCAAGTGGGTTTCTCTTGTGCATATCCCATACATGGTTCCATAGTTTTTGCTCAGATTAATTCAGATAATTCTAGGAAAGCAGTTTGCCAAGGACAGTGACTCCTTCTTACCTTTAGATGTTTCTGTGTTGGTGAAAAATATCAATATATAATATCCCCCAAACTTCAGAGCATAGTTATCAAACTCTCTGAGTTATTTTAAATTCTCTCTCTGCTGGCTTGAGGTGAAGAGGGAAATACCCCTCCTACACCTTAGTAAATGGATGGGACTCACAGTACACCAAATGACTCCAAAAGTCACTCTGTAATCTCCAATAATCTAACCTGTTGTGGTACTGGGTTAAGAATCTTTTAACTGATTTTTAATTACTTCTCTTGCAAATCCCACATCATGGTTTCTCACCTCACATCAAAATATGACACCTACTTCCATTTCATCATCCTGTACACTGAGATAAAGTACTCTCCACATGCAGATTTTTAAGTCTATCAGCAAATACTAGAGTCATTTTGGGCCAGAGGTAAGGAGGGGAGGAAGTTAGGTAACTGCTTTTCAGAACCCAGAACTCAACAGAAAGTATGCTACGTCTTACCTCAAATTTTAATCACAAAACTATGAATTCATTTGAACATCATCCTTACCACTTGGGAGTCAAAGCTACCTGAAAAACTCTAAACAAAATATAATGAATGCCAGTGAGATGGTGTCCTAAACGCTGAGAGCACTCTTGGTGGGGTGCTGTAGGAAGCAGCTGCCCTACAATGTCTGTTCTTATTTAACATCTTCATTCATAAGCCAGAATAGGGAACAGACAGCACACTGATGAAATTCACAGATGGTACTCATTTGGGAGATATTATGAATACCAGGGATATCAGGCAAATGATACAATAGGACCTAGAGAAGGAATAACAATGAGACTTGACTTTGAAAATGCAAGGCAATGAGTCTGAATATAAAAAAAGAAACCTTCAACATTTAAATAGAGGAGAGAAAACGAGAAGTCAATGTTGAAAGTGACATGGAGTTGGATAATGGAGTTAAAGTTTAAAATGGGCCCTTTGAAATATAGCAGTAAAATTACTAGTGTATTTCTAAATCATCTCTGATCTTTGAGAGATGAATGAGGTGCTGTTACCATGTGGTCCCCTATTCCGAACTTATCACATTGTTTTTGTAAATTACCTTTTTTTTTTTTTTTTCTTGAAATACAGAATTTTATTTAGAAACTGTTTAAAGTAGCAAAAAACTCTGTCAGGACAGACCAGGTGGAAAATGGGTTCCCAATAAAATGGAATTTTAGGGCAACAAAAGTCTAAAAGGCCACAAAAGAGAAATAGCACCACTGTTATTTGAACAATGGCTAGTTACTTGCATTTTTTGGCATTGTTAATCACTGAATCTGGGTTTTCCTCTGAATTCCATACAGAGCATGCACCACACAACAATTTTATCATAAAATACCTGCTTGCTACACACATTTTAGGACAAGCTACCACCAGAAACAGATCCATACAAATACATCAGGGGCAGAACAATCTCAGTAGTGGGTAACACACATTTTGCAGAATTCTGCCGAACAAAGGAACTGAATAGACTGTGGGCAAAGCAAATGAGGGAGTTAAGGGATGAAATATTTTAAATATTAATAATTAACTCAGACATGGTACTGTATTTTCTGCAGAAGAAAATTAAAATTTAGTAACACGTTAACATTTTTATCTCCAAAGAGATTAGTGCACTGGCAAAGTATTCCGATAACAGTGGAGGGCTGTGGACAGCAGGTACCGAAAACACCCAGCCTTGCAGATCCCAAGGTAGCAGTGGCCTTCCTTCACTGATCACTCCCCTTGCCAGAGGTCCAGAAAGAGCTTGCAGCATGATCACCTGCCTGCTGAACTTCCACTCTAAGCGGCAAACTTTAAGGAGCCAAAGAGTTGTCCCCAGTGGGCAAGGGGAGCAGAGAAGAGAAACATGTTAAATGTAAACTTAAAAGACAGTAAAATGGGACACAACCCACATTCAAATCCCAGAGATGTGGGCAAGTCCCCAAAAGTAGTTGTTAGGTTTAAAAACTGGACACACCTCATTTCAAAAACGACGACAACAACAAAACACAGAAATAAATGCCTTAAGAGTATTTAAAAGACGCTTCCATATTTCAAAATGTAAAATGTAACATGACAGGAGCTTTTGTGTGTTTGACATTGTGTCTGGGAAGGAAGGGCCAGAACCTGGAACCTTTGGGACCTGCTGTTCCCAGCCCTTGCGGGGGCTGCCTGATGCTCATAGGCCCAGACCTTGGCCCAAAAGGAAAGCTTGAAAAGTTGCTTCGTAAAGCCATTTAGTGTCCTTGACCAATTGCATCCCTGATAAGAAGCAAGAGGCATTGTTGCCTGGATGAATAGAGGGTGTGTTTCAGCCCTGAGACATTTTGAGTCGAAGAGCTTGATTTTCATAGAACATTTCTCTGTTGATTTTTCCAGTTATCCCTGATATTTCTATGTACTGTTAATTACCTTTTGATTTGTATATCCTTTCCTATCATATCAGACTCTAAGCTTCTTGAACACAGGGATTGAGTTACATTCGTTGTTGTAAATCTGCCTTAGTGACTGGCACATAGTAGGCACTGGATAAATATTTCTTGAAGGTAAAAATGAACTACTTCCAACAGCATCTCTTTTTTATGGGGTGAGATGATGAAATGTTATCAGATAACATTTTGATTTCAGGATATGAGTAAAGCAGGAGCAACGGAGAATTATGAATAATGAGTAATAACAATAATATCACCTTTCATTTGTATAGACCTTTCACAATAACCATGTGAAGAGTCAAAAAAAGACTAACTCTCATATTCAAACGGGACAGAGGGTATGAACTCCTAACTATGGAGATAAGGCATTTGAGAATTGTAGACCTCTGTCTGATTTGTAGAAGACGTTTATGTCAGTTTTGCCATTATGTTAGACATATAAGTCATGTTAGCATAGAATGTAGAATGTGAAAGTTACAACAGCTGCTCTCTGAGAGGATGGTTTTGGGACCTCTACTGACCTCAAAACTTTTTCAGGGAGTTCACAGGTTAAAATTACTTTCACATTACACTGCAATGTTATCTGCCTCCTTCAGTCTTCTTCTTTTGAGTGTATAATGGAGTTTTCCAGAGGCTAAATAAGGTGATCACATCATCGCCCTAGTGACTAATGAAATGTTTGCTTGTGTTTTCTAGTGTTTTAAATTTTTCACAGCTTGAATTTCTAAAGCAGTAAATATTGATAGACAGGACACACACAAGCAAAAGCTTTTGGGAGCCCTTAATAATTTTTAAGAATGTAAAGCAGTCCTGATACCAAAAAATTGAGAATTACTAGCTTTGGAGTCAAACAGATATAAGTTATAACTGACTTCCCAGTTATTGACCTTTTCTAAGCCTCAGTGTCCTGGGCATAAGAGTGACATTTACATCATGGAGTTGTTGTGAGCACTAAATAAGAAAATATAGGCAAGCAACAGAGCTCAGGGTTGAGTATACAGTCAACTCTTAATAAGTAGTTTATCATCATTGTAAAGGAATGATAAAAGCATTTTTATGACCCTTTGGAAACCAAGTTTTCTTTGTAGTACTCCATCCATCCTCCAAGGAGAGGAGAGGAGAGGAGGTGAGAGGGCAGAGCCTTCATTCCTCATCCTTGAAATCAATGAGAAATTGATGATTCTGCTGCTTCTGACTTCTGGAGGGTGTGGTTTCATTCATCTCAAACCTGTTGCTAGAAGCTCCTGTGTGTAAATCAGAACAGGAAACATATGATGTCTCCCTGCTGGTGGTTAGAGCAGAAGGTCATCAATTTCAAGCAGGAGGAGCAAAGGGCTTTATGCTTCTGACCAATGGCCTTTACAGAGACAAATCTCTGCCACTGACAACAGTCCCATATGGAAGCTATCAAGGACCATGCTTTTTCATTTCTTAGAGAAGCCTTGTTCCCGAGAACTGCTGCATTCAAAATAGTACAATACAAATGTTGTCAATCATAAGGGTAATCAAATTTACTTTTCTCTAACACTTCCCAATTAATGCTTTCATATGCATAGATCTATAACACCAGAGCTAGAAGGATCTTGGTGATTATTTGAACAAGGCCTCTAACATAGAGTTGACACGGAGAAAATAGGACTCAGACAATTTAAAGTTACTTGCCCAAGATTATACAAATAATGGGAGAACCATGATCTTATTAAAATTTATGATAACTTGATGACATATGCTATTATATTATATGATGATATAATATATACAATAATAATATTACATATGATATTATTTAGTAAAACCAATGTGCAGATGAGAGAACTTAGGTTTAACTATTTCCCCAGAGTTAATCTACTGAGTAAGTAGTACAGATTCAAGTCTGGATCATCTTAGGGGGCTTCACCACTTTATTTACAGAATTACTGTCATATTTTGGGTAAGACTTACTTCCCAGAAAAACAACTGGGAGGAACAATGATTCTGGAAATGCTGGTAGTAGCGTACCTACCCTTCCTTCCTCCACCAAACACTTTAGTCCTGCTGTATCCTCCCATATCTCAAGAGTTCTCAGTGTGTCCCTGATAAGCCCCTACCTATTGGGAAGAATGAGCATATTCTTGGGAGGTGCTAATACCGATGACGAATTGATCATCCTCAGGCAAAGTTGATGACTCTAATGCAAGAGCTTGCTCAGAAATTTTTCCTTTGCTATTTTGCTGCTGTAGTGGAAATCCCACCACCACCTGTTCACTTACATTATACTTCTAAAGGCCTTTACTAAGAATGAAATGTTACTTCGTGAAGGTGATGCATTAACTTTATTCAACACCATAAACTGGCTTTTCATATTAACTTAGATTAGTTCTGTATTGAGGTCAAGAAGGGATAGGTGACTATGATGAGAGCTATAGTGGTGGGCAACCGAAGGGCACTGAGTATCAAGGGAAGTCTTACCATAGTTCCTTCTACTCTGGTTTGAACTACATGAATGAATCAGTAAATATCTTCCTAATATTGTAAAAGATCTTTATTCTTATGGGTAGCCCCTAATTATGATAGAGTGTGGGAGACATATTCATGGACATGGGGTTTTGGTTCAGTGTCTTTCTCTGCTTCTTAGAAACTATGTGACTTTGAGTAAGTTATTTGACCTTCTGAGCTTCAGTTTCCTCAAGTATGAACAATAATAGCTACCTCATAGGATTTTTGTTATAAACTTAATAATGGCAACACTTATCATCATGATTACTAGGTTAAGTAGTGAACCATGCTATTAGTCAGGATCAACTAGGTTATGCTACAATAACAAATCAATCCCCAAACGCTGTGGTTTAATACAACGAAAGATGGTTTTCCACTCATACTACATGTCCACTATGGGTTAGTGGGCCACACTCAGGAACCCAGGCTGGCACTCTCCCCCATATTGTAACCCACCCATTTGAGACATGTGTTTCTCTCAGTAATCCCAGCAGAGGAAGAGAGCTCTGGGGAGTCTTGCACCAGCAATTACAACCTTTGGCTCAGAAATAAGACATGTCATTTCAGCTCACAGCCTGGTGGCTAAAGGTATCCTGGCGAACTCATCTAATTGCGTGGTGCCTGGATATAATGGAAGCCCAGTGAATGTTTGTTGAAGGAATAAAGCAATAAACAAAAATAACAATTTATGTAAAGCATTGTTTCTATGTGCCAAGAACTGATTAACACATTTTTCTTGTTAAATGACTAAATGGACACAGCTAGATATAAGGTTAGCTCTGGGTACTGATATTAATATACTTTCATAATATACGATTTTAGAAAAATATTAAATCTTTCTTTTCCCTTCCTTTGCAGCATCAGTTTAGAGAGGATAATTCAAAAGCCCCTAAGTCCTACATTCGGTTTGCCTCATTTAAAAACTATTCGTAGGAATTTGACAATGACATTAGGTGTCTCCATTACAGCTTCATACATCAGTTCATGTGAGCTCGCTTTCAAGTCCGAATCTAAAAGTCCAGGTGCATCTTAACCCTGAACGCTTTGAAGTTTACCCATCCTTATTTAATGTGATAATGTAATCTATACGTTCAGAATCCATTTGAGGGGCAGTAAAGGGAAAATGGCACACCAAAGGAAAGATGAACTGCTCTCTGGGGCGAAATCTATCTTGCACATGCATTCATCTTAGGCAGACATTGTTGTTTAAACTAAAAATAATCACAGCCAGTTCTGTGACATTAACCTTAGTTACTCCTGTATAAACCAGGAATGAAAATGAGGACAAAGGCTGGCAGTGAGTCTGATGATTATTTCATGTCCATGCTCATACTGTTTCATCCTGCCTGGAGGAAAATGGCGCCTATGTGTTAGATGCGCACGTTCATTTCTCGAGTTGTAATTAATATACTTGGGTCGTTGTTACCTATAAGAGATTAGAATGCTGAATACCCTACTGACTCTAACAATGCAGACAGATTACCACGTAACGCTCGGAAAAACCTTTGCCATGACCGTCAGCTCCACGGCGTTATCCAGAGGGCACCGTTTACTTATTTATTTTCCTTGTCTTTTACCACATTCTAAATTGGTATACCGGTTAACACATTAATAGTCTTAATAGATACCCATCCACCCCAAAAGAATGTGAATCCTGGAAAACGACAAAAGAGAAGAATACTCATTCAGAAAAATTAAGGGGAGGGGAGTTAGCACTGAGACTTGAGGGGGAAAAAAAGGAAGCTGAAACATAGAATTTACATAATGAGCAAAGGAAAAAGGTTAAAGCCTTTTTTTATTCATCTGCTGGCTCTTCTTAAGAATGCTTCAAGGATTAGAATAGACACTAGTCATATTCATACCAAATATGAAGAAAGCAGCCTGAGGATATTCCTTCTTTTCATTCCTCAAGAAACAAGCAATTATTTCTTATCTATCGGGGGAAATCATTGGGGGGCGGGGCACCCAGGAAAAAAAAAACAACAAAAATACAAAAACCCTGAGGAGGTAATCTTTCACACTTCAAACATTTCTCATGGCTCTGTTTGTTATCACGAAGCAATCCTGTCAGGTAGTCTTAAAATCTTTTGAATTCTTCCTTACAGAGTTTCCCACTTCAAACAAGAAGCAGTTGCCTATAACAAAATGACAATTATCAAAACCTAAACAAAATGGAAGTTGTTTGCACAACAGTCGATCTGTTCAGGCTGACTGCAACAAACAAAATGAAGCTAAGACATCTCAAATAGTTATATTTTGTGCAGTAAACAGCTCAAGTATTTCCCTACTCTCTCACAGGGGTACATATAATACCATTGTGATGTTAACATTGGGACAGGGTCACATTTCTTAGCTTCTCTGATGGACTCAGATGCCCCTTTTTGTGTTCTCATTGTTCTGTGTATTTCTCCTTTGTAACACTAACTACTGCTGGAATTTTACATTTACTCATATGACTCTTTTAGTAATGTTTGGGTTCCCTATGCATTGGATCCCTGAGGACAGCAGACATGCCCCCTTCTTGGTTCACCATCGCGTCCCCATCTCCTGGCATAGGTCTGGTAAATGCAGACGTGCATGGATCTGTGTTGGATAAATGTATTAATGAAGGTAGATAAAACTGTTAATTAGTTCAGTTAAAGTCTGGGACACTGATGGTCGTCCCCCTTGTCACCTCTTTATTCTGTTCTCCACACCCTTATTCAATGTGCTCTTTACCCAGGGACTCTGTCTTCAGTAACATTTTCTAATATATATATAAACTTCATTTTTAGAACTGTTTTATATTTATAGAAAAATTGCAAATATAGTACAGAGAGTTCCCACATACCCTGAACCCAATTTTTCCTATTATTAACATCTTATATTAGTGTTTGCTACAATTAATGAACCAATAGTGATATATATTATTGTTAACTAAAGTCCATTCTTTATTCAGATCTCCTTAGTTTTTTTGTAATGTTCTTTTGCTGTTCCAGGGTCCCATCCAGGATGACACAGCACATTTAATTACCACGTATCCTTAGGCTCTTCTTGGCTGTGACAGTTTCTCAGTCTGTGCTTTTTTTTTTTTTTTTCTTTTTTCTATGACCTTGACAGTTTGAGGAGTACTAGTCAGGTATTTTGTAGACTATTCTTCTGTTGGGATTGGTCTGAAGCTTTTCTCATAATTAGACTAGGGTTATGTATTTGAGGGAGGAATACCACAGAGGAGAAATGTTATTTTCATCACATCATGTCAAGGGTACTTTTATCAACATGACTTAATCACTGAGATTGTTGACCTTGATCACCTGGCTGAGGTTGTGTTTGTTAGCTTTCTCCGCTCTGTGCAGCTATACTTAAGTGATTTGGGACTTATACCCCATATTCCAGAAGGTGAAATATCTAAAATTATTTGAAATTCTTCTGTATGGGAAACTTGCCTATTCTCCCTCATTTATTTATTTATTCAATACTTTACATAAGTATGGCTCGTGGATATTTATTTCATATATTAGGTTATAACCCAATACTACTTTATTTATTCTGTTGCTCACAATGTTCCAGCTCTGGCCACTGGGAGCTCTTTCCGTCTGTTCCTATGTCTCTTTGACATACCCTCGTCATTGAGGGGTCTTGTTTGTCTGTTTTTGATTTTTCTGTCCTTACTTTCTGATACTATAAGATACTCCAGACTCATCTTGTGTAGTTCCTGTCCCATTCCTGGACTCAGCAATTTCAGCTATTTCTTCAAGGAACTTTTCTTCCTTTTGTTGGGGAATGGTCTTAGAAACCAAGATCTGCCTACTAGGTGTGCTCACTGCTACTGGGGGTATTGTTGCTTCTAGACCAGCTCAGCTGACACAGCAAGATATTGCTGTATTCATTTGCAAATACATGCATATCTATACCTATTTTTATATGGAACCATCTGTATCTATGTGAAGCTAAACATGAGTTCATACTGATGTTTCTAATTCTGATTCATTGCAACATGGATCACTCTAGCCTCTTCCCTGTGTATATCTGTAAACTTCCACTGCAGCAGTGATAAACTTGGCTTCTACCATCCACCATCCATTTACTTAATTGTTCAATTCCAGTCCACACATAGAGAAATATCAGATTGTTAACTGATATTCTTGTGGGATATGAATTCAGCAACTAGAATATGGTGCTTATCTACAACTTCTTTTGCCTTTAGTTTTATATTCCACTCATTTCCAAAGTTACTTTGGTCAGCACTTTTTTCTCCCACCCCTTCCAGTGAGGTTGGCTTAAACATTTGCAACACAGATTGTTTTAAGACAGTATGCTTTACATTCTGTGACTGCTAGACCTCCAAAAATGATTTTTTAAATAATTTACAAAAATTAAGGCTCACTTTTTGTGCTGTAAAATTCAGTGGGCTTTGATAAATGCATAATGTCAGGTATCCACAATTGCAGTATAATACAGAATAGTTTCACTACCTTAAAAAATTTCCCATGCTTCACCTATTTAACTTTCCCTCCCCTTTCCCCCAAATCCCTGGCAATCACTGATATATTTTTTTTTTTACCATTACTAGATTTTTGCCTTTTCCAGATGCCATATAATTGGAATCATATAACATATAGCTTTCTTAAAATGGCTTCTTTCACTTAGCTATATGAACTTGATCTTCATCCACATCTTTTTGTAGCTCATTTCTTTTTATTGCTGATAGCTCATTTCTTTTTATTGCTGAGTAATATTCAATTATATAGATGTGCCACAGGTTGTTTATCCATTCACTTATTTAATGAAAGACATTCTGGTTGCTACCAACCTTTGGCGGTTATGAATAAAGTTGCTATAAATTATTCACTTGCAGATTTTTATACAGACATAATTTTCAAATCACGTGAATAAATACCTAGGAGTGCAATTGCTGGATACTATCTCCAGTAACTCAATAACTACCAGCTAAATCTCACTGAAGCATTAACTGAAAATATATATATATTTTAACATCATTATTGGAGTATAACTGCTTTACAATGGTGTGTTAGTTTCTGCTTTATAACAAGTGAGTCAGCTATACATATACATATATCCCCATATCTCCTCCCTCTTGCGTCTCCCTCCCACCCTCCCTATACCACCCATCTAGGTGGTCACAAAGCACAGAGCTGATCTCCCTGTGCTATGTGGCTGCTTCCCACTACCTATCTATTTTACATTTTGTAGTGTATATATGTCCATACCACTCTCACTTCGTCCCAGCTTACCATTCCCACTCCTCATGTCCTCAAGTCCATTCTCTATGTCTGCGTCTCTTTTCCTGTCCTGCCCCTAGGTTCTTAAGAACCTTTTTTTTTTTTTTTTTTAGATTCCATATATATGTGTTAGCATAAGGTATTTGCTTTCCTGTTTCTGACTTAATTCACTCTGTTTGACAGACTCTAGGTCCATCCACCTCACTACAAATAACTCAATTTCGTTTCTTTTTATGGCTGAGTAATATTCCATTGTATATATGTGCAACATCTTCTTTATCCATTCATCTGTCGATGGACACTTAGGTTGCTTCCATATCCTGGCTATTGTAAATAGAGCTGCAATGAACCTTGTGGTACATGACTCTATTTGAATTATGGTTTTCTCAGGGTATATGCCCAGTAGTGGGATTGCTGGGTCATATGGTAGTTCTATTTTTAGTTTTTTAAGGAACCTCCATACTGTTCTCCATAGTGGCTGTATCCAGTTACATTCCCACCAACAGTGCAAGAGGGTTCCCTTTTCTCCACACCCTCTCCAGAATTTATTGTTTGTAGATTTTTTGATGATGGCCATTCTGACTGGTGTGAGGTGATACCTCATTGTAGTTTTGATTTGCATTTCTCTAATAATTAGTGATGTTGAGCATCCTTTCATGTGTTTGTTGTCAATCTGTATATCGTCTTTGGAGAAATGTCTATTAAGGTCTTCTGCCCAATTTTGGATTGGGTTGTTTATTTTTTTGATATTAAGCTGCATGAGCTGCTTGTAAATTTTGGAGATTAATCCTTTGTCAGTTGATTCGTTTGCAAATATTTTCTCCCATTCTGAGGGTTGTCTTTTTGTAGGTTTTCCTTTGCTGTGCAAAAGCTTTTAAGTTTCATTAGGTCCCGTTTCTTTATTTTTGTTTTAATTTCCATTTCTCTAGGAGGTGGGTCAAAAATGATCTTGCTGTGATTTATGTCATAGAGTGTTCTGCCGATGTTTTCCTCTAAGAGTTTTATACTTTCTGGTCTTACATTTAGGTCTTTAATCCATTTTGAATTTACTTTTGTGTATGGTGTTAGGAAGTGTTCTAATTCCATTCTTTTACATGTAGCTGTCCAGTTTTCCCAGCACCACTTATTGAAGAGGCTATCTTTTCTCCATTGTATATTCTTGCCTCCTTTGCCAAAGATAAGGTGACCATATGTGTGTGGGTTTATCTCTGGGCTTTCTATCCTGTCCCATTGATCTATAGTTCTGTTTTTGTTCCAGTACCATACTGTCTTGATTACTGTAGCTTTGTAGTATAGCCTGAAGTCAGGGAGCCTGATATCTCCAGCTCCGTTTTGCTTTCTCAAGATTGCTTTGGCTATTCGGGGTCTTTTGTTATTTCCATACAAATTGTGAAGTTTTTTGTTGTCGTTCTGTGAAAAATGCCATTGGTAGTTTGATAGGGATTTCATTTGCTTTGGGTAGTATAGTCATTTTCCCAACGTTGAGTCTTCCAATCTAAGGACATGGTATATCTCTCCATCTGTTTGTATCATCTTTAATTTCTTTCATCAGTGTCTTATAGTTTTCTGCATACAGGTCTTGTCGTCTTAGGTAGGTTTATTCCTAGATATTTTATTCTTCTTGTTGCAGTGGTAAATGGGAGTGTTTCCTTAATTTCTCTTTCAGATTGTTCATCCTTAGTGTATAGGAATGCAAGAGATTTCTGTGCATTAATTTTGTATCCTGCCACTTTACTTTTTTTTTTTTTTTACCGAATTCATTGATTAGCTCTACTAGTTTTCTGGTAGTATCTTTAGGATTCTCTATGTATAGTATCATGTCATCTGCAAACAGTGACAGCTTTACTTCTTCTTTTCCGATTTGGATTCCTTTTATTTCTTTTTCTTCTCTGATTGCTGTGGCTAAAACTTCCAAAGCTATACTGAATAATAGTGGTGAGAGTGGACATCCTTGTCTTGTTCCTGATCTTAGAGGAAATGGTTTTAGTTTTTCACCATTGAGAACGATGTTGGCTGTGGGTTTGTCATGTATGGCCTTTATTATGTTGGGGTAAGTTCCCTCTATGCCTACTTTCTGGAGGTTATTTTATCATAAATGGGTGTTGAATTTTGTCAAAAGCTTTTTCTGCATCTATTGTGATGATCATATGGTTTTTCTCCTTCAATTTGTTAATATGGTTTATCACATTGATTGATTTGCATATATTGAAGAATCCTTGCATTCTTGGGATAAACCCCACTTGATCTTGGTGTATGATTTTTTAATGTGCTGTTGGGTTTGGTTTGCTAGTATTTTGTTGAAGATTTTTGCATCTATGTTCATCAGTGTTATTGGCCTGTAGTTTTCCTTTTTTTATGACATCTTTGTCAGGTTTTGGTATCAGGATGATGGTGGCCTCATAGAATGAGTTTGGACTGTTCCTCCCTCTGCTATATTTTGGAGGAGTCTGAGAAGGATAGATGTTAGCTCTTCTATAAATGTTTGATAGAATTCACCTGTGAAGCCATCTGGTTCTGGGCTTTTGTTTGTTGGAAGATTTTTAATCACAGTCTCAATTTCAGTGCTTGTGATTGTTTTGTTTGTATTTTCTATTTCTTCCTGGTTCAGTCTCTGCAGGTTGTGCTTTTCCAAGAATTTGCCCATTTCTTCCAGTTGTCCAGTTTATTGGCATATAGTTGCTTGTAGTACTCTCTCATGATCCTTTGTATTTCTGCAGTGTCAGCTGTTACTTTTCCTTTTTCATTTCTAATTCTATTGATTTGAGTCTTCTCCCTTTTTTTCTTGATGAGTCTGGCTAATGGTTTATCAATTTTGTTTATCTTCTCAAAGAAAGAGCTTTTTGTTTTATTGATCTTTGCTATCATTTCCTTCATTTATTTTTCATTTATTTCTGGTCTGAGCTTTATGATTTCTTTCCTTCTGCTAACTTTGGGGTTTTTTTGTTCTTCACTGTCTGTTTGCTTTAGGTGTAAGGCTAGGTTGTTTATTTGAGATGTTTCCTATTTCTTGAGGTAGGATTTTATTGCTATAAACTTCCCTCTTAGAACTGCTTTTGCTGCATCCCATAGGTTTTGGGTCATCGTGTTTCCATTGTCATTTGTTGCTAGGTATTTTTTTATTTCCTCTTTGATTTCTTCAGTGATCTCTTGGTTATTTAGTAGTGTATTGTTTGACCTCCATGTGTTTGTATTTTTTACAGTTTTTTTCTGTAATTGACATCTAGTCTCATAGCATTGTACTCGGAAAAGATATTTGATATGATTTCTATTTTCTTAAATTTATGAAGGCTTGATTTGTGACCCAAGATATGATCTATCCTACAAAATGTTCCATGAGCACTTAAGAAAGTGTATTCTGTTGTTTTTGGAGGGAATGTCCTGTAAATATCAATTAAGTCCATCTTGTTTAATGTATCATTTAAAGCTTGTCTTTCCTTATTGATTTTCATTTTGGATGATCTGTGCATTGGTGAAAGTGGGGTGTTAAAGTCCCCTACTATAATAGTGCTACTGTTGATTTCCCCTTTTATGGCTGTTATCATTTGCCTTATGTATTGAGGTGCTCCTATGTTGAGTGCTTAAATATTTACAATTGTTATATTTTCTTCTTGGATTGATCCCTTGATCATTATGTAGTGTCCTTCTTTGTCTCTTGTAATAGTCTTTATTTTAAAGTCTATTTTGTCTGATATGATATTTACTACTCCAGCTTTCTTTTGATTTCCATTTGCATGGAATATCTTTTTCCATCCCCTCACTTTCAGTCTGTCTGTGTCCCTAGGTCTGAAGTGGGTCTCTTGTAGACAGCATATGTACAGGTCTTGTTTTTGTATCCATTCAGCCAGCCTATGTCTTTTGGTTTGAGCATTTAATCCATTTACATGTAAGGTAATTATCAACATGTATGTACCTATTACCATTTTCTTAATTGTTTTGGGTTTGTTATTGGAGGTCTTTTCCTTCTCTTGTGTTTCCTGCCTAGAGAAGTTCCTTTAGCATTTGTTGTAGAGCTGGCTTGGTGGTGCTGAATTCTCTTAGCTTTTGCTTGTTTCTAAAGTTTTAATTTCTCTGTCGAATCTGAATGAGATCCTGGCTCGGTAGAGTAATCTTGGTTGTACATTTTTCCCTTTCATCACTTTAAATATGTCCTGCCACTCCCTTCTGGCTTGCAGAGCTTTTGCTGAAAGATCAGCTGTTAACCTTATGGGGATTCCCTTGTATGTTATTTGTTGTTTTTCCCTTGCTGCTTTTAATGTTTTTTCTTTGTATTTAATTTTTGATAGTTTGATTAATATGTGTCTTGGCATGTTTCTCCTTGGATTTATCCTGTATGGGACTCTCTGTGCTTCCTGGACTTGATTGACTATTTCTTTTCCCATATTAGGGAAGTTTTCAACTATAATCTTTTCAAATATTTTCTCAGTCCCCTTCTTTTACTCTTCTTCTTCTGGGACCCCTATAGTTTGAATGTTGGTGCCTTTAATGTTGTCCCAGAGGTCTCTGAGACTGTCCTCAATTCTTTTCATTCTCTTTTCCTTATTCTGCTCTGTGGTAGTTATTTCCACTATTTTATCTTCCAGGTCACTCATCCATTCTTCTGCCTCAGTTATTCTGCTATTGATTCCTTCTAGAGAATTTTTAATTTCATTTATTGTGTTTTTCATCTTTGTTTGTTTGCCCTTTAGTTCTTCGAGGTCCTTGTTAAACGTTTCTCGTATTTTCTCCATTCTATTTCCACAATTTTGGATCATCTTTACTATCATTATTCTGAATTCTTTTTCTGATAGACTGCCTATTTCCTCTTCATTTGTTTGGTCTGGTGGGTTTTTATCTTGCTTCTCCATCTGCTGTGTGTTTCTCTGTGTTCTCATTTTGCTTAACTTACTGTGTTTGGGGTCTCCTTTTCACAGCCTGCATGTTCATAGTTCCCGTTGTTTTTGGTGTCAGCCCCCAGTAGCTAAAGTTGGTTCAGTGGGTTGTGTAGGCTTCCAGGTGGAGGGGACTGGTGCCTGTGTTCTGGTGGATGAGGCTGGATCTTGTCTTTCTGGTGGGCAGGACTGCATCCGCTGTTGTGTTTTGTGGTGTTTGTGACCTTATTATGATTTTAGGCAGCCTCTCTGCTAATGTGTGGGGTTGTGGTCCTGTCTTGCTAGTTGTTTGGCATAGGGTGTCCAGCACTGTAGCTTGCTGGTCGTTGAATGGAGGTGGGTCTTAGTGTTGAGATGGTGATCTCTGGGAGAGCTTTCACTGTTTGATATTACATGGAGCTGGGAGGTCTCTCTTGCACCAATGTCTTGAACTCAGCTTTCTCACCTCAGAGGCACAGGCCTGACACCCAGCCAGAGCACAGAGACAGTGTCAGCCACATGGCTCAGAAGAAAAGGGAGGAAAACAGAAAGAAAGAAAAAATAATAATAATATAATAAAATAAAAATGTTATTAAAATAAAAAATTTCTAAAAATTATTAAAAATAAAAAACATTAAAAGTAATTAAAAAAAGAAAGAAAGAAGAGAGAAACCAAACCAAAAAACAAATCCTCCAATGATAGCAAGTGCTAAAAACTATACTAAAGAAAAAAAAATAAAGAAACAAACAAAAATGGACAGACAGAACCTTGGGACAAATGGTAAAACAAACCTATACAGGCAAAATCACAGAAAGAAGCATACACATACACACACAAAAAGAGAAAAAGGAAAAAATATATATATACCTGTATATTAAAAAAAAAAAGGAAGAGAGCAACTAAATCAATAAACAAATCTAATAAGCTCTAAATACTAAACTAAGATAAATATAAAACCTGAAACAAATTAGATACAGAAAGCAAACCCCAAGTCTACAGTTGCTCCCAAAGTCCACCTCCTCAATTTGGGACGATTCGTTGTCTATTCAGGTATTCCACAGATGCAGGGTACATCAAGTTGATTGTGGAGATTTAATCTGCTGCTCCTGAGACTGCTGGGAGAGATTTCCCTTTCTCTTCTTTGTTCACACAGCTCCTAGGGTTCAGCTTTGGATTTGGCCCCACCTCTGCGTATAGGTCCCCGGAGGATGTCTGTTCCCCACCCAGACAGGAGCGTGTTAAAGGAGCAGCTGATTTGGGCGCTCTGGCTCACTCAGGCCAGGGGGAGGGAGGGGTACAGAATGCGGGGTGAGCCTGCGGTGACAGAGGCCGGTGTGACCTTGCAACAGCCTGAGGCGCGCCGTGCGTTCTCCCGGGGAAGTTGTCCCTGGATCACGGGACCCTGGCAGTGGCGGGCTGCTCAGGCTCCCAGGAGGGGAGGTGTGGATAGTGACCTGTGCTTGCACACAGGCATCTTGGTAGCGGCAGCAGCAGCCTTAGGATTTCATGCCCATCTCTGGTGTCCATGCTGATAGCCGCGGCTCGCATCCATCTCTGGAGCTCGTTTAAGCGGTGCTCTGAATCCCCTCTCCTCATACACCCTGAAACAATGGTCTCTTGCCTCTTCAGCAGCTCCAGACTTTTTCCTGGACTCCCTCCCGGCTAGCTGTGGCACACTAGCCCCCTACAGGCTGTGTTCACGCAGCCAACCCCAGTCCTCTCCCTGGGGTCTGACCTCCAAAGCCCAAGCCTCAGCTCCCAGCCCCCACCTGCCCCGGCCGGCGGGTGAGCAGACAAGCCTCTCGGGCTGGTGAGTGCTGGTTGGCACCGATCCTCTGTGCGGGAATCTCTCCTCTTTGCCCTCCGCACCCCTGTTGCTGCGCTTGCCTCTGTGGCTCCGAAGCTTCCCCCCCGCTCACCGCCCGCCCCGTCTCCACCAGTGAAGGGGCTTCCTAGTGTGTGGAAACTTCATCTCCTTCCCAGCTCCCTCCCAGAGGTGCAGGTCCCGTCCCTATTCTTTTGTTTCTGTTTTTTCTTTTTCCCTACCCAGGTATGCGGGGAGTTTCTTGCCTTTTGAGAGGTCTGAGGTCTTCTGTCAGCGTTCAGTAGGTGTTCTTTAGGAGTTGTTCCACATGTGGATGTATTTCTGATGTATTTGTGGGGAGGAAGGTGATCTCCATGTCTTACTCCTCTGCCATCTTGAAGGTCTCTCTGAAAATATACTTTTAAACCAACATTTATTGAATATTGATTATGTTCCAAGCTTTGCCCAGATACTTTTACATCCCTCATTTATTCATTCATTCTGCAAATATTTATTGAATCTCTAGTACTATGGGCAGACTCTTCTAGGCACTGGGGATGGAGCCATGAACACCAGTAACAATAATCCTTCCTTTAAGGAGATTTTTTTCTAGTTAAGGAAAACAGATTATAAATGAATGAATAAATAAATATCTAAAATGGCAAGTAAAGCTGAGTGTTTATAAAAAGTATGATAGGGTAGGGGCTTCCCTGGTGGTCCGGTGGTTAAGAATCTGCCTTCCAATGCAGGGGACGCAGGTTCGATCCCTGGTCGGAGAACTAAGATCCCACATGCCACAGGGCAACTAAGCCTGTGCACCGCAACTACTGAACCCGTGAGGCACACCTAGAGAGCCTGCGTGCTGCAACTGCTGAGCTTGTGCACCCTGGAGCCCACATGCCACAACTAGAGAGAAGCCCGCATGCCACAGCAAAAGATCCCGCATGCCGCAATGAAGATCCTGTGTGCCGCAACTAAGACTCCACACAGCCAAATTAATTAATTTTAAAAAATTAAAAAAAAAAACCCTTATTAAAAAAAAGAAAGTGTGTCAGGGTAAGGTAGGCTGAGGGGTATATTTTGTGTCAAGTGGATTAGAAAAGGCTTCACAGACAAGGTTGACATTTGCCCAGATATTTAACTGAAGTGAGAAGGTGGGTAAGGAATAGTTAAAAGTATATGCAAAGGCCCTGAGGCTGTACCATACCTACCATGTTCACATTTTAGAAAGATCAAGGTGGCCAGTGTGAATGAAGCCAATGAGAGAAGAAGGGAATGTGAAACACTAAGATGAGAGAGGAACAAGTTAGGAGGGCAAATTCTATAGGGTCCTTTGACCATGGTGAGCACCTTGCATTTTATTCTAAGATAGGAAGCCACTGGAAGGTTTGAGCAGAGGAGAGAGCTGATCTGCCGAACACAGGCAGTGGTTCCCCTTTTTTCACTCAGAGTAAAAGCCAAGCACTCATCTGCAAAGTTGTGCTGGAGCAGCTTACTGGAAAATGGCAAATATGGTAGGATCCCAGCAACATCACTGCAAAGGTCTGGTCAGACAATTTTTACTTAAAAGAGGTACCATGAGGGAAGGGCATCTGACTCCTGTAAGTTCATTAACAATGTCATAAACACAAAACTGTTTCAGAATGTCTCTTATTCTTTCAGTGTGCCATCACATGTTTGTTCTCACTTTCATCCTGTGTGTTAATCAAGGAAGGCAGAGTCCTGTGTTAAATTCGAGGAAACTGAGGCATAATAATTTTAAAATGATTGCTAGCAGCTATGAATGAGCACTTACTATAGCCAAGCATTTTCTAGCTGTAGATAGATAGATAGATAGATATAGATATGTATATTTTAAACTGTTTAGTCTTCCTCCAAAACTCTATGAGTTGCGCCATTTTATAGACGAGGAAACCGAGGAACAGAGATGATGTATCCTGCTCAAAGTCACACAGCTGAAAAATGGTAGAGCCAGAATTCATCTGGTGTGTCTTGCACCAAAGACTGAATTCTTATAGGCTCAAAGTCACATAGAGTATAGACAAGAGGCTTGGTTCTCAGTTTTCTTTCCATAACAGCAACTATAACTTGGTTCACTCACACTAATTCTAGACACCTCCCTTGGGACATCTCTCTTGCGTCTCTGTTTATGCTGTTTCGGCTGACGGAATTTTACTCTTGATTCCAGAAGTTTATATATATGACCCTGTTCTGGCCAGCTATCCTGGTTTAGAGGGACGGATTCAGGGGTGGGCATGTGACCCAAGTTGCCAAGGAAAGACTTCACTTTGGAAACTCTTCCTGTGGGGAAGAGAGGATCTTTATTTCCACTGTGAAGCTATTTGCAAGGAAATGCTGGCAGCCATATTGTCACCTGTTAGAGGAAGGGGAGAGTCCACTGAGATGCAGCCAACAGTCAGGAGGAATGAAGACAACCAAGAGCCATTGGACTTGCTTGGGTCCCTGAATTCACCTGTGCCTAAAACCAGCTTCTCCTGAATCTTTACATTAGCGCCAATAAATTCTCCTTTTTTCATAATCCAGTACTGTTTAAATTTCGCTTGTGACAAAGAATTCTGACGAATGTAAAAAATTGCCGAGTCAACCATAGTAATAACGTAGTCATAGATAAAGGCTTCATTTTTTAGATCCTAAGTTTAGACCTCCTAACTCTGCTGGCACATGTGGTTGGGGGAACAATGGGGAGAGAGAGGCCTTAACCTGGAATTAAAAGACTTGGATCTAATTTCCAACCCCAGCTTCTAGTAGTTCAGTAGTCTTCAAGCAAACCACACACTCCCTGAGCTTCATTCTGTCCCACAGCGAAATGGGAATTACGCAAAGTACCTTGAGTGTCATAAGACATGAATGAGATGACATATGTGAAAGCATCTATCAGATTACCTGGCACATGGTAGGAGCTCAGTAAACATTAGCTGCCTGTCGGCTGCACTGTTCCAAGAATAATTTTGACTTGAGAGTTTTCTGAACTGTGAGACTAACAGCTTTAGTCTTGTGCAAATTGTGCAAACACTACACTAGACTTAATACCAGGAGGTTAATATGATGTGAGCATAAGATGTCCATTTTATCTATGAGAAAAAAAAAAAAAAAAAGGCTCAGACAGGCAAAGAAACTCAACCTAAAGACAAATAGTTTGTCAGAAACTTAACCTGAGAACAGTTTGTAAGTGGCAGAATCAGGATTTGAACCAGTGTCTGGTGACAACTGAAACCTATCCTTTTTCTTCTGCATTGAGATTTTCCTCAAAAAACTGGCTCATATGCATCACAAATCAAGATGTTAGGCTAAAGATATCTCTTGACTAAAGCACATATCCAGGGATGCCCAATGTACCTCTATTCAACTGAAAATCAGGAGAAGTTGGGAGGGCACCATTATTTTTTACTTTGGAGAAGATGCTGGAAAATCTGCACCCTTGAGGTCCAACCATTAACTCAGTAAAAGTGAAGAAAATGCTTCCCTATACACAGTTCCCATTTTCCTTCTAAAAGAAAAAGGAAAATAAAATCCACATCTCTGCATCAAACTCTCTCCTCTCATTCCCAATCAATCTTAATGTTTAAAAGGATCCTCTGAATAATTAAAGTGGTCATTGTGGAAGAGGCATTATGATACAAGGGGACAATTGGTTTTATATTTGCCATGGTTCTCAGGCCTTGAAGGCTTGAATGCTTAAATGAGGGAAATGGTAATATATGGCTAAAGAGTTCATTCATTGCCGTTTGTTCATCAATAATAGATACTTTCACTTAGGAAGGTTAAGTGACCCATGCCTTATTTGCCCAGTGTGGTTTTGTAGTCTAAAACACACCCAGGAGACAACTGCATTCTGTCCTGCCTGCAGACATCCTCTCAAACCAGTCGTGTTTTAGCTGCTATGCTGTGTAACTGGAACTGCAATTTAATGCAATTTCTTGTCCATTTCACTGATTGCAACTATTTAGTACATTCTCAAAGAAAGATGATTACAACTCACTCGTTCTTAATGCTTAATTTATTTACATGCATGCCTGCTACAGAGTTATTTTATTCATCTCCCAAATGATGGCATAAAATCATTGAAAATTGATGGGCAGTAAACATGGTTATTCCGCCACAGTCCTCGGTGGAGAATAATACCCACAGTTGCTCCTAACGCTGGTTGACCTGAGTTCCATTGCTCTTAAAACCCAGCCATAATGAAGGCAGTACAGACATAAAATTCCTTTATTGCTACTTTGCTCTGACAGTACTTGCACAATAACAGATTTTCTTAGTTTAAATAAAACCCGTACCAAATTGCCATTTTTTGTGCTGGTAACTGAAGAAAAAACACATACATTTCCTCTTTTTCTTTCTCTTTCTTTTCTTTTTGAAAGAATGTCATATTAGCAGGAAGAAAGGGTGAATTTTGGGAACCATGACTGCATTCTAATTGTCTCTTCTGTTGTTGCCTGGGCCAGGCTATTCACATTAAGCTGAACAAATGCCACATTTGCATTTCCGATAAGTGCTGGCATTTTTTGCATTTCTTTGGCAATTCTAGTTTCAGTTAAGAACACCTGAAAAGTTACCTAAATTAGTCTACCAGGATTGCTCAACATCTCATCAAAATTGGGAGGAAAAAAATAGGATTTTTCTCCAAATTGCAAAAAAGTCTTGAATCAGCATAAAGGACTTTGTCCTTTTTATTGGAGGATTAGAATAAGAATGAGACAATAAAGTGAAAACAGGCAGAATGGGTATTTTCTTTTTTTTTTTCTTTTCTCTCTAACAAAATGGCAGAGGCGAGTTGGTGCCAGCAGTCAGGGAGAATTAGCTCACATGCCAGACAGCAGAATGCATCACTGAGTACAATCTTCCTGCTACTTCTTATCTAAACAGCATCCAACAGCCTTCCGTTCCTCCATTAAAAAAAAAAAAATGCAGGGACTTCCCTGGTGGTCCAGTGGTTAAGACTCTGAGCTCCCAATGCAGCTGGCATGGGTTCAATCCCTGGTCAGGGAGCTAAGATTCCACATGCTACACAGTCCAGCCTAAAAATAAATAAATAAACAAACAAATAAATAAATAAAATGCAGCTTCTATTTTTTTCAACCGAAACAAAACCCACACTCAGGCTGCCTCTTTCAAAATCACATTATTATGTTATTATAAATAAGGACTAGACATTTCCCTTCAAAGAGGTTGCTGGGGCTTGCCATGAACGTACTGTTTGTACTGCCAATTATTGGAGCTTCTGATATCTGGTTTCCAAAAGATAGCAGAGAGGAAAAATCAAAAGGTAACTGAGCATGCTATCCCCAAACTCATGACCTTCTTCCAGAATATAATCATCACTGCTAGATATTCAAAGTTATTTCTGATAAGAGCTAAAGTAAAATGACTTGAAAATTAAACAGCAAACAAAGGAGCATGAAGGAGCCCTAATTCTTGAGGATTACACAGTTCACTTCTTTCCCTTTTTTTAGTTTTTAAAGGATTCAGCCTCGGTGTGAGACAGCTCTGGTTTCACTGAAATATAGGGGCACATCTGACTTCCTATCCTCAACTAATCTGAAAGAAGAGCAGAATTTCCTTTATCATAACTATGAATGTCTCAGTTACCCAAAGAAACATAGAAAAACCTGTTCACAATTTTGTCTATAAGTCTGATCAAATGAAGGGCATGGCATGGTTGTCTTTGAAATAATATGAGATGATAGGATTGTAGATAATCAGTCTAAGACGGAATGCTTCAAACAAGAAAGGGGAAAGAAAATAAAAGAGAGAAAAGTCTGGATAGTACAGATTCCTCTAAAGAGGGAAAGATAATTCTGATGGAGAGAGTGGGGAAGAACAAAGAACAGGGAAATTGGTTATTAAATCCATGCTTTGCATCCCCTTTGTCTCACTTGCCTGGCATTTCCTCACCCTCCTTCCTTAACCCTCTGTCCCTCTTTCATCAGGGTAAGGAATGCTCCAAAATGATCCTCACTTGGCAAGAGAAGGGATCAATCCCCACACAAGCTCCGGCACAGACGTGACATCCCACCTACAAACGTGTGCATGTTACTTAGAGAGAGGCTGTACATCAGAATTCCCTGGTGTTTGGGGGTGAACGTCGGCTCCCCAAAAGATAGGTGCATGTTTTGATTCCTGGAACCTGTGCATTTGACCTTATTTGGAAAAAAGATCTTTGCGGATGTAATTAAGTTGAGGTCTTGAGAGAAGATCGTGTTGGATTACCCAAGGGGCCCTAAATCCAATGTCAAGTGTCCTTATAAGAGACATACGGAGGAGAACAGAAACACAGAGGAGAAGGAGATGTGAAGATGGAGGCAGAGATTGGAGGGATGCGGACAAGCCAAGATGCCAAGGAATGTGTACAGGAACCGGAAGCTAGAAGAGGCAAGGAAGGATTCTCCCCTAGAGCCTCCAATAACTTAATTTCAGACTTCTGGGCTCCAGAATTCTGAGAGAATAAATTTCTGTTTCTCTAAGCCACCCAATTTGTGGTAATTTGTTATGGTAGCCCAAGGGAACTAATATACCTGAGGAGATTGTAAAGATTCTCATGCTAGACTGCACCCCAGAACAATTACAGAAGAGTCTCCACGGGTAGGACCTAAGTAGCAGTAACTTTTAAGGCTCCCCCAGGTGATGCCAATGCACAAGAAGGCTGAGAACCACTGACTTTGGGCTCCGGACGTTGTACCCACTAACTGGCAAAACTCACTTCCATGCAGACCCTGAGGCAACCCTGATTTGGGAAAACTTTGCCTTTGTGAGTCTGTCAGTTTGATTTTTCTGATAGAAGAGTTGTAGGTTTTCAGGCTCACCCAAAATGACCCACTTTACCTAATCCTACCGTGATGATCATGACAATAAGAGCTAGTATATTTTGAGTACCTACTAGGTGAGGGTACTGGGTATAAAATCAGCAAGGCAAACTTCATCCCCGCCCTGTGGAACTTAGAGTCCAGGGAGTGATGTAAATATGTAAATAAGCAATTATAATATAAAGTGGTGAGCCAGTGGTGGGGTAAGTGCAGGCTGTCTTGGAATCCTTTTTTTTGTTTTTGAACTCTATTTAATTTATTTTTTATACAGCAGGTTCTTATTAGTTATCTATTTTATACATATTAGTGTCTGTATGTCAATCCCAGTCTCCCAATTCATCCCACCACCACCACCCACCTCGCCACTTTCCCCCCTTGGTGCCCATACGTTTGTTCTCTACATCTGTGTCTCCATTTCTGCCCTGCAAACCGGTTCATCTGTACCATTTTTCTAGGTTCCACATATATGCGTTAATATACAATATTTGTTTTTCTCCTTCTGTCTTGGAATCTTTTGGGGAAAGGTCAGGTGACCCAGAGTGGGGCATCAGGAAAGATTCTTGGAAGAAGCAGCACCAGTTAAAAACACGTTGCTCATGTGAGAGGCAGGTGGAAGGTGTCCCAGGCAGAAGGAATAAAGAACACGGATGAAGGTATAGAGCTGGGGTCAGCCAACTACAGCCCATGGGTCAAATGTGCATCTCCACCAACTGCTCCCAACCTCCCATAGGCTAGTTTTCCTGGCACAGACATGCCCATTCATCTATGTACTGTCTGTGACTGTGCTGGCACCACCATGGCAGAGGTGAGTAGCTGTGACAGAGACCATTTGGCCTGCAAATCCTGAAAAAATATTGACAATCTGTGTCTTTACAGGAAAAGTATGTTGTCCCCTATTCTAGAGTCGAGCACAAGAGCTCACAATACTGAAGATGTCAGAGGGCTGTAGTTTTCAGTGTGAGTGGGAGAGTGGTGTGGGGAGAAACTCAAGGGGGCTGTTAGAGTCCAGAATCTGCAGGGCCTGTAAGACAGAATGCAAGGTTTGGCTTTTGTGCACAAAAGCAATAGTGACCCCCTGAGGTGCTCTGAGGAGGGCAGGCACCCAGTCAGAATTGCATCTTGGAAAAAAGAACTGGCCATGGTATGGGCCATACAGCTAATGAAATCAAGATCTAGGCTTTGAGCTCAGGCCTCTCTGGAGCTAAAGGAAGTGAGCTGCTCCCATCACACCAGGCGGACCCCTGCAGGTGAAGCGCACCAGCAGGAAGGCAGCCTGGCCAAGCGAGATAAGCCCAAAGTCTCATTGAAAACTGAGTCTTTGCTCTCCAGTCTGACCTTCAGGCCTGGCTTGAAGGAATTGTGGAATGTGTTAGGGCGTCACTGAAAGAAAAACAAAGGCTGGAGAGCAACGGAGAGGCAGGTGGAGGCTGGAAAGCATCATTTATATTTGTTCTAATCTGCAGGGCTCATTTTCTCCCAGGGTGAAGCAGGGCAGAAGTTCAGGTTCAGAACAGAATGAGGTGACGTAGAGAGGAAAGCACGGAGATGGTTGGCGGTGATGTCCTGAGTGAGCCCTTATTGAGAGATTTCTTCCAGGCGTTTGTCAAGGAGTCCAGCTCAGTGCCCTTCCTACCCCTATTCTAATTGCTTGTTGTGGATGTTGTTCAGAAAGTCAGTGCAGCTTCTGCGACACTCTGTTTTTTAAAAAAAATACTTTAATGTTATTGGAGTATAGTTGATTTACAATGTTGTATTAGTTTCAGGTGTACAGCATAGTGATTCAGTTATACATATATTCAATCTTTTTTAGATTCTTTTCCCATATAGGTTATCACAGAATATTGGGTAGAGTTCCCTGTGCTATACAGTAGGTCCCCATTGGTCATTTGTCTTATACATAGTAGTGCACATGTGTCCATCCCAAGCTCCTGCAACATTCTTTTTTTCTTTCCTTCTTTCTCCCCGACCTCTCTCAATCTGTCTCCCCTCTCCTTCTCCCTCCCTTCTTTTCCCTCTCCTTCCTTTCTTCTCCTCCTTCCTTTTTTTATTTCTTTTTTTCTTGGTTTGGAAAGTATGGAAATTTCTGATATTTAAACTGGATTTCCAGCCAATTGGAGCTCTGTCAGTTAATGGTGTCATAATACATAAAACACTCTGGATTTTCTTGGAGTTGAAGTAGCAATTTCGTCATTTTTTATCAGAGACAGTCTTCTGTAAGCCTTCTTGATGAGTTTTGTAAAAACAAAATCCATGTGGACTGGAATTTCTCAAACTTAGTTTCAGGTTAAAATTAAAGATAAACATTTACTGAGAGTTAATGCTTTGCAAAAAAAGTGTTTTTTTTTAAAAAAAGAAAACCTTTCAGAGTCTTTCATAACTGGAGAAAAATGGACATGCTTTCTGAAATTCAAACTTTCATGCATTAATCCTCCCCAAGCCCCAGTGATGCGGCATACCTGAAAAGAACTGACTTAGGAATAAAATTTAAGCAATCAAATTGGTAACCTTTTCAATGTTGGCAAATCAGCTTAGCAAAGCCTATGGCAAGTGTCATGTGTGATGGTCGAGGTGTCCAGATGGAACATCAACTAATGGTCATATCTGTCACTGACCCGTCACTCCAATGGAGAGGAACGAGAGTCATTGTTTTACAGCTCTACAGATACACTCCACTGATTTTAAACCTGCCATATCAACTGCATTTTTAAAAAAGATATAGCTTATTTTTATCTTATCTACTCACCAATAAAGCATTGTAAAGAGATGTAAAACTGGAATAAATCTACTTGTTGTAGAAGGGACTTCGTGGAGTTGAGAAGGTAGAATAGTGTATGATTAATGAAAGAGAGAGAGATATATATACATGAAAAACCTGGGAGATATATATGAGTAAGAAAGAGAACAAGGTGATTGAGCCCCATGTGACAAAAGGCAAAAGTGATGTGCTTGATTCCTTCCTCTTATCCCAGTATTTGAAGGTTATTTTAAAAATTGTGGTTGCCCAACCCAAGAATAGGAGGAAGTACTTTTCTCCTTTTCTGACATGACAATCTGGAGTGGTCTACATTGAAATATTAACAATAGAAAATGATGTAGGTATTGTTGAAGTCCGCCATGGAAAAGCAACACCTTATCTTACTACAGTCCTGGTGCAAACTTGTAAAGGGCTAATGCTATTCTAAATAGCTATACTGTACAATCACAGCAGTTGCAAAAGTACAAAATACTAGCCTGAGAACTGATCTCCTTGGCATAAGTTACAGTAAAATGCTTTACAGATTGATCCAAAATGCGAAATAGGAAAATTGAGCTATATTGGACTTTGCTAGATGGAAATACCATTTTCCCACTCTTGGTTTCCATGAGGAGGGGAATTTTTCTCTGGCTTCTCCACCTTTACACTGGAGAAGAGTAATAACTGAGCATGCTTATCCTAGTTCACTGTCCTGTCTTAGAGGAGAGCTTCCTGCAAGGAACATGCTTTTGCCTTGGCCCTTCTGCAGTGGAGGGAACAGAGGACACTGCTGGCCTCAGCATCAGGGAGACCCCGTAGGTAGGTGTGTGGGATTCTGAAATTCAGTAGTCATAAATCTGCTTGGCTTCTAGAACTGGCTACTCACTCCAATTTAGTCTTTTTCAGTATTTTCATTCTCTATCTCTTTTATTTTCTCAAATTATTGTGTTCCAAATTTGAACAAAGAAGCAACCCACATACAACGGGTCCTCTGCACTACCTCAGTTAGTATTGGCAAAGACGCTCCAGGAACTTAATGGATTCTGAGAAGTTTTAGCCTCACCAGGATATTATCTAGTGGATGCCAGTTGTTCCAGAATCACAGCCTATGAACTTAAACACTATGGACATAAATGTTCCCACAAGAGCTTAATTTTGGCACTCTGTGTTTACCATGTACAAGAGACAAAGCATTTGTCTCCATATTGGCTTCATTTTCACAGAAGGGCCCTTGAGATCTTCCTACATTCTAGCAAGGTTTAGAAATTTGGATGGTGGCAGCTCGACACACTCTGTGAGCTCTATTCAGTATTTTGGCCTCCACAAATTCTTGTGAGCATTTTTATTTTATGCTGCTATATCCACTGACACTGATTCCCATCATGGAATTGCTTAGGCCTGAGAGACATTCCTCCCAAGAAACCTTTGGCTTCTTATGTAATGATTAAATCCAAAGTCAGTTTGAAGTCTTGTGGGGAAAGTGTCTTTTGCAGTATGAAGCTGCCAAACAAATTTAAGGTGAACTCCCTCTCTTAGTCATGAAGGCAGTTCAAGGCAACATAAAAGAGGAAGAGAATTTGAGCCAGCCATTCTTCCCACATTTACCGATGAGATCAATTATTTCATCTCCATAGGGGCCAAGTGAGTTAAGGAGTCTGAAAAAGTCCTCCGCCTACCATGGGAATCAGAAGGGGAGATGTGATGATCAGAACACGTCTCACATTGCTCCTTGGTAAAATTCAATTTTCTTCTTCAAAGGCAACAAATAGAAGCAAGTTGCCACAGGTAAAACGTTTAGTAAAATGTCTTTTTGCATTTTAGCAGCTGGGGACAATGTCTGCAGAAATACAGTATTTGCACGTACAACTGTATGTGTAAATAATTGATACACTTTTGGACAACTTCCCAATGTATAAGTTCCTCTTTAAAAAAGTAAAAATAAAACCAAAACCAAAAAGCAACCCATGGAGATCAACTAGATGTGTGAAACGCACTTTTCATAAAAGAAAAAAAACCCTAATTCTCATCCCAGCTTGGGCTGGATGGTATGTGTGCTGGCATGTGGACCGGGAAACATGTTTCCCAAAGGGTGAAAAGTGAATGTCTAGTACCTATTATTTCAGTAGTTACTGAACTATGAAAAGTTTGAGAAAGAACTAAACTGGGAAAGGTTGACCTGTCTCGTGTGTCTGTGTCTGACTGGCCTCCAGACGGCTGTTCATCAGACAGCTGATGAGCAGAGATTCCAAGTGGGAATGCGAATCTAGGGGTGCCTGGGATACAAGGGAAGATGGCTACTTATGAAGAGACGCGGTACAGCAGAGTAGTTTAGGGCTGCGGCTCTGGAATTAGTCAGCTTAGGTCAAATCCTGGACCTTCTACTTTTTATTACTTTAATCTGGGGCAAGTTACTTAACATCTTTGTGCCTCAGTTTCCTCCTATGTAAAATGGTGATGATATAGGTTCTACCTCCTAAGTTTTAAAAATGAAATGAATCTAAGGCACTTGGATCAGTGCCTCTCACTTTAGAAATACCATATACTATGTCAGCAGTCCCCACTCTTTTTGGCACCAGGGACTGGTTTCGTGGAAGACAATTTTTCCACGGACCGGGGCAGGGGGATGGTTTCGGGATGATTCAAGCACATTACATTTATTGTGCGCTTTATTTCTATTATTATTACATTGTAATATATAATGAAATAATTATACAACTCACCATAATGTAGAATCAGTGGGAGCCCTGAGCTTGTTTTCCTGCAACTAGATGGTCCCATCTGGGGGTGATGGGAGACAGTGACGCCCAAAGTGTGTTGCTTATGATCAGTTTACTCTGTAGTCTCGTTTTTGTTGCTGTCACTGCAGAAAACCCCGCTTCACAAAGATAGGATGTTGGAAATGGAAGCAGGCTTCTCAGTGTTTTTGTGGCAATCTCAGTATATTCCACCTTGACTTTAATCCAGAACGTATGGCGATTTGAAGTTGTCTCAGACATACTTTTAAGGCCACCGTTATTTGCGATCTCAAGCAGTTGATCCTCTTCTAGCACGGACAAAGTTGATTCGCCTGGCTTACTCACAAATGGGTCGTGGATCCATTCCTTCCCACTTCGGGGGTCTTTGTGGTTGGGAAGTAATGCGCAAACTCTTCTGAAAGCTGAGACAGGTGATCACGCGCCAGCTGGGAGAAAGAAGGCCCTGGCTCAGTCTCTTTCAAAATCTCTGCTAATGTTTGAAACATGTCAAAAATCCCAATGTTCACTCGTCGCCCCCATAATTCCAGTTTGGCTTTGAATGCAGCCACATTATCTGATGACTCGAACACGGTTGTCGTTCTCCCCTGAAGTGACAGATTGAGTTCGTTGAGCAGGTTGAATATGTCACACAAGTAAGCAAGTTTTGTGACACATCCTGTGTTACTGAAATGTGCTGCCAGTGGTGACTGTTTTTCTAAGAGAAATCTCTGGAGCAGCTCTTGTAACTCAAAAACTCTGGCCAGTGATCTACCTTTAGAAAGCCATCTCACTTCTGCGTATAAGAGAAGCCGTGTGTGCTCTGTGTGCATCTCCTCACAGAGCTGTGTGAACAGATGTGAGTTACGGGCATGTACTTTAATGTGGTTGGTAATTTTAATCACATCCTACAAAGCGTTGCTAAGTTCAGGTGACATTTTTCGGCTAGCCAGCATTTCTCTATGGATGACACAGTGCGTAGGCTCACATTCAGAAGCGACCTCTTTGACCTGAGTAGTGAAACCAGAAAGCTGTCCAGTCATGGCAGCCTCTCCATCCATGCATATACCGACACAAAATATCCAGTTCAGTTTTCCTGATACGTAATCATTCAAAGACTTGAATAGTTCTTCAGCTGTGGTGGTGGTTGGCAACAAAAGTGCACATAACACACCCTCATGCACATCCTCCTGAAAAACATATCGCACAAAAACAAACATTGTTGCCTTGCTGTCAACATCAGTAGACTCGTCAACCTGGATTGCATACCACAGTGACTCATTAATCCTCTCTAAAAACTGTGCCTCAATATCCTCTGCTATTTCATCAATTTGTATAGTTATGGTGCTAGCCAAAAGAGGAACACGTGCCACCTTTTGAACTGCAGCCTCTCTTGAAACTTCACAACAAATGTCCTTAGCAGCAGGCAGGATCAACTCTTCACCAATAGTAAAGGGTTTCTTAGCTTTAGCAATGCGATTAGCCACTAAGAATGATGCTCTCAGTGCAGACACATTTGATGAAGTGGTGGCCTTCAAAAACTGCTTCTGTTCTTCATGATCACATTTTTTTATTTTGAAAACTCCGAAGGCTTGTCTTTTATTGCAGGGTGCTTGGTCTCCATGTGGCGAAGCAATTTTGAAGGTTTCATGGGTAGCCAGTCGCCACATATTATACAAAGCAGGCTTGGAGAATGTGAATCACCTGTTGCAATAAACCCATAATTTAAGTAGCACTCTTCATATTTTCTTTTAACTGCAGCTTTCTTTTTGTTGGCAGTCTTAGAGTCTTCTGCTGTCTCATCATTGGGTCTTTCCCCCTTTTCAAAGAAGCTCTCCAGTGACGTTTGTTTTTTACTCATTTTTGCCAGGGTTCGCTTATGGGCTTACCAAAACTGTGACTGACACCAGTGCGCAGTGTGGGAAAGAGGTGCAGACAGAAGTGGTAAATAAAATAATGGGCGGGCCACGTGCAGACTAAAATAATTGTTGGATTCTGACTTAAAGCCTGCCACCAGATGCAGCTGTACAATTGAAATACATCAACTCACTGCCACTATAAAGTCTGCCACCAGATGCAGCTTAATTGTCACTTGCCACTCACTGACAGGGTTTTTTTTTTTTTTTAACATCCTTATTGGAGTATAATTGCTTTACAATGATGTGTTAGTTTCTGCTGTATAACAAAGTGAATCAGCTGTAGTACACATATATCCCCATATCCCCTCCCTCTTGTGTCTCCCTCCCACCCTCCCTATCCCACCCCTCTAGGTGGTCACAAAGCACCGAGCTGATCTCCCTGTGCTATGAGGCTGCTTCCCACTAGCTATCTATTTTACATTTGGTAGTGTATATAAGTCCATGCCACTCTCTCACTTCATCCCAGCTTACCCTTCCCCTGATAGGGCTTTGATATGAGTCTGCAAGCAATTGATTTTTTATGGTCTCTGTGCAGTCAAACCTCTCTGCTAATGATAATCTGTATTTACAGCCACTCCCCAGCGCTAGCATCACTGCCTCAGCTCCACCTCAGATCATCAGGCATTACATTCTCATAAGGAGCACACAACCTAGATCCCTCGCATGTGCAGTTCACAGTAGGGTTTGCGCTCCTATGAGAATCTAATGGTGCCGCTGATCTGACAGGAGGTGGAGTTCAGGCGGTAATGTGAGCGATGGGGAGCGGCTGTAAATACAGATGAAACTTTGCTTGCTTGTCTGCCACTCACCTCCTGCTGTGTGGCCCAGTTCCTAGCAGGCCACAGACTGGCACCGGTCCATGGCTCAGGGGTAGGGGACCACTCTACTATGTTACTCTCAGATTTACCCAAGCTACAGTTGAGTGGGACTTCTTAGAAAGAGTTTGAGGTCAAGTATTGGAAACACGCTGGGCGTGAGTTGGAATTCTGGTTGTGCCACTAACTACCAATAACTGCTAACTACATGTCACTTATCTTCTCTGAGCCTCAGATTTCTCTTTTGTAAAATGGGAAAAACTACAGCCTGTCTCCATAGCATTGTCATGAGGATTAAAAGAACAAAAAGTTTCTGAAAGACCTATCCTGCAGTAAATCCTTAATAAATGTTTATACTCCTTTTTCACTTTCTTCCCTGCCCCAACTGTCAATATTCTTCATGTTTTCTCAAAATTAACATCTACTCTAAAAACCTAAAATATCACCACACTTATCAAGGTATTGTACTTCATCTAGAATCAATGCCGTAAGTGAACCAATGAAGTACATCAGGACATGAGGAGATGGGAGGCCAAGAAAACCCTTTCTGGGCTCCTGAACTCCTATCTTGAAGGCTGACCTATCTAGAAGTAACCCATTCAATTACAAAAGTTTATTTGTGCCAGAACAATGCTAGCCGTCAAGGGAGTTACCATAATGAAAATAACACCTTCTCTGACTACAGAGAACTTACATTATAGAAGAAGAGAGAAGAAAAATTCACTAGTAGCTTTAATGCATAGTGACTATGATTCGTATACTGACAGATGTACAAACCGAATGTTCCTGGGGCTCAGAAGAGTAAGTGCCTATCTGGTTTGCCCATATGGAAAAACTTCAAGGCAGAGGTAATATCTGATCTGCTTTTTGAGGCTGGGTAGAGACTGGATGGGTTGTAATGTAGAACAAAGACATACTAAACCAATAGCCGTTGTTTTGGGCTAATTGTGTCTCCCTCAAAATTTGTATGTTAAAGTCCTAACCCCAAGTACCTCAGAATGTATTTGGAGATAGGGTCTTTAAAGAGGTAATTAAGTTAAAATAAGGTCACTTGGGTGGGCCTTATTCCAATATGACTAATGTCCTTGTAATAAGAGAAAGCTAGAACCCAGACGTACACAGAGGGAAGACCATATGAAGACACAGGGAGAAGATGGCCACATATAAGCTAAAGAGAAAGGTCTTCGAAGAAACCAATCCTGCTGAAATCTTGATTTCAGACTTCCAGCCTCCAGAATTGTGAGGAAATAAATATCTGTTTTTTAAGTCACTCAGTCTGTGGTGCTTTGCTATGGCAGCCCTAGCAAACCAATACAATCATCAGCAACAAACGTTAGACATGTAGTAGGTGGTATATTCAGGGAAAGTGCAATTTTCCCCTTAGATGATTTGAGTAGAGAAATAATGGGAGATAAGAGCAAAAAGCGGGGTTTGATACGAAGAATGGAGAACTTTGAACATAAACTAGGATCTGTTACTCAGTGCTTGAAGGAGAGTCATTTCAGAATTTGGAAAGGAGGGTGAATAACTAGATTTACAGGAAGATGATGCCAGTGGGTGGGGTGGATTAGGATAACAGCGACTGGGAGACATAGAGCAGCTGGGAGTCTTCAGGAGACACTTGTAAAAGATATTGAGTTGTACTGTAAGTTGGGGGGGAGGTGGATGGTAGCAGCGAGAATGAAAGAGGTAACATTTACAAGAGACAGAGTTGACCGGGTGTGGTGATGGAAGGGAGTAGTGTGACTAGGAGAACATCTGAGGAGGGAAGTCAGAAGGTAATTTGGAGCAAAGTTGATGATTTTATATTTATCTGGTGTAAAGTGTAAAGTAAATATGAGACTTCCTGTGTTACTACACAGTGACTGGAGAACATTTAGATCTGGAGCTCAGGATAGAAATCAAAGCTCAAAGGAAGATATAGAAGCCCTTTGAAGAGCAGAATAATTGCCACCACAGCAGTGGATGGACAGGCTAAGAGGAGTATGCAGAAAACCAAAGCACATCTGTAATTGGGGGCTAATAAGCATAAAAGCCTTCAAGATGATTAGGATTGTCAACATTGCTCAAAGTTGTATGGATGGTAAGTAGAAGCACAGAAGGTCTGTTGTTTTTGGTGATCTTTAAGAGAATAGTGAGAATGGAAGCCAGGCTGTAGAGCAGGGCGGGTTATGTAAAAGAACAGGGTTGTGCATGACACTGAGAGCGAGAGCCTCCTTAAGCTTTGGCTTCTATCAGTACTTTACCTTTTGCCTCACTCTGCTCCTGGCCCTCTCATAGAAGCAAGTGGGCTTGGCATGAGGCAGCAGGCAGTCATAGGGACAGGTCCTAATGGAGAGAGGATGACAAATTCAACTTATTTTTTAACTTACTTTATTGTGACATCATTTACATAAGATAAAATACAACAATTTAAAGTATACAGTTCAATAAGTTTTGATAAACAGTTGTAATCACTAATAAAATCGAGATGAATATTTTACCAACACAAAAGATTTAATCATTCCCTTTTTCATCCAATATCCTCCTCACCCCCAAACCCCAGGTAGCAGCTGATCCACTTTTGTTCACTCTATATTAGATTTGTCTTCTCTAGAGTTTCATTAAAATTGAATTGAGTACTAAGGACTGTTATGTCTCTAGCTTCTTTATTTTAGCATAAGTGTGTTGGAGATTCATACATGTTTTGTAATTTTTTTCTCCTGAGTAGTTTTCCATTGTATGAATATACCACATTTTAAAAAGTCTATTCTCCTGTTCATGGACATAGGGATTATTTAACTTTTTTTTTTTTTTACTATTATAAATAAAACTGTTATGAATACTCACAGTGAGATTCCAAATGGTATGGTATTTTGAAATTTAATATTCTGATTGTTAATTTCTAGTACGGAGCAACACTTGATTTTAGTGTTTTGACTTGTGTGTTTTAGCAATTTTGCTAAAATGACTTAGTTCTACTAATGTTTTAATAAATTCTTTTGGATCTTCTATGTATCTGAGAAAAAGTAGAAGTTTACTGCTTTCTTTGAATGTGTATGCCTATAATTCCTTTTCCTTTCCTAATTGCACTGGCTAGAACCTCCAGGACATGTTGAATAGAAGTTGTAAGAGTGAATATCCTTGCCTTGTTCCCAGTCTTAGTAAGAAAGCAATCAGTCTTTTATCTTTAAGTAAAGTATCTCCTGAAAGTTTTTTGTAGATGCTCTCTCTCCAATTAAAGTTTCTTTCTGTATCTAATTCCATCCGTTTTTATTATCAACGGATGCTGAATTTTTCACATACTTTTCTTGCCTTTATTGAGGTAACCAAAAATTCTTTATTTTGTTAAAGAAATTACATTGGTGAATTACAGTGGTGGTGAATTAAGTTAATTGATTTTCAAATGTTAAACCAAACTTACATGCCCACTTGATTATTGTGTATTATTTTGATATAACTAGATTTGATTTTAATACTTTATTGAGGAATTTTTGATTCTATGTTTATGAAGAATATTGTTCTATAGATTTTTCTCTCTTGTAATGTCCCAGGATTGGTTTTATGTTTTCATTAAATGTTTGGTAGAATTCACCAGTGAATCCATTGGCGTCGGGGTTTTCTTTTGAGAAAAGTTTTAAAGTTTAAATTCAGTTTTTTACATTGATATAGGGTTTTTGAAATTTTCCATTCTTAAGTTCGCTTCATAATTTGTATCTTTCAAAGAATGTATCCATTTCATTTAGGATGTCAACTTTTAGTGGTATAAAATTGTTTAAAATATTTCTGGATTATTATTTTAATATCTGTAGTTTCTATAGTGATATCTCCCATTTCATTCCTCATTACCCCCACTCCTCATTAAATGTCAGCCTAACTAGAGATTTATTAATTTTACTAACCTTTTCAAAGAACCAAGTTTTGGTATTATTGGTTTTTCTCTACAATTTATCCATTTTCTATTTTATTGATTTCCATCTTATCTTTATTATTTCCTTCCTTTCACTTATTTTGCTCTTATTTTTCTTCTATTTTCTTCCTAAAATAGAAGTTTAGATAATTTATTTTAGAATTTAATTCTTTTAAAATGTAAGCATTTAAAGATATACATTTTCCTTTAATCACTGCTTCAGTTGCAGCCACAAAATTTGATGTTTTGATTTAATTTTTCTCCAGTTCAAAATATTTTCAATATTTCTTGTGATTTCTTCTCTACCAATAAGTTATTTAGAAATATATCACTTCATTTCCAAATTTTTGAAGACTTTGAAGATATATTTTTGATATCTAATTTAATTTTGTGGGGTCATATAAAATATACATTCTAAGATTTCAATCTTTGGAAATTTACTGATGTTTTATGGCCCAGAATAGAATATCTTAGTAAATATATGTGTGCATTTTAAAAGAATATATATTCTGCTTTTATTGGATAGAGTGTTCTAAAATTATAAATTTGGTCAAGTTAATTGATAGTGTTGTTCAGGTCTTCTATATTCTTCTTGATTTTTTGGTCTATTTGTTCTATCAGTTGTAAAAGGAATTTTGAAATTTGCAACCAAAATTGTGAATTTTTTATTTCCTCTTTTCTTCTATCAGTTTTTGTTTCATGTATTTTAAAACTCTGTTGTTCAGTGCACACACATTTAAATTTGTTATTTCTTCTTGGTGAATTGGTGTTTTATTACTAGGTTATGTCCCTTTTGTCATTGGTAACATTTCTTGTTCCACTTTATTTGATATTAAATTAGCCACTCTAACTATCCTATGATTAGTGTTTGTGTTGTATATCTTTCCCTGCCTTTCACTTTTAAACTATCTGTATCTTTGTATTTAAAGTCAGTTTCTTTTAGACAGCAAATATTTGGGGTTTGCTTTTGTCTTAGTCTGTTCAGGCTGCTATAACAAAATACTATAGACTAGGTGGCTTATAAACAAAAGAAACTTATTTCTCACAGTTCTGGAGGTTCGGAATTTCAAGCTCATGGTGCTGCCATGGTGAGGTGAAGGCCCTTTTCCAGGTCATAGACTTCTGTGTCCTCACATTGTGAAAGGGGCTAGGGAATTCTGTGGGATCTCTCTTATAAGAGCACTAATCCCTCTCATGAAGGCTCCACCCTCATGTCCTAGGCACCTCCCAAAGGGCCAACCCACCAATACCATCACATTGGACATTAGGATTTCAACATATAAATTTGGGGTGGATACAAACAGTCAGACCATAAAAGGCTTTCTTATCAAGTCTGAAAAGACCAACTATTTAATGTAATTGTCAATATGTTTATTTTACATCTATTATCTTGTCATTTGATTTCTATTTGTCCTACTTGTTTCTGTTCATTTCTCTGCTTTTCCTGCTTTCTTTTGGATTTATTGAACATTCTTATAACTATGCTTTATCTCCAAGGCTTATTCATTAGCTATAATCTGTTTTATTTTTCACTGGTTTCTCTAGGGTTTACAGTCTACATCTTTAACTAAACACAGTCTATATAAAATAATATTATATCACTTCACATATAACGTAAAAACCTTCTATTTGTCCCCTTCCATAATTTGTGCTATTTTTGCCATGCATTTTATTTCTACACGTTACAAACCCTATGATATGTTGTTGTTTTTTTTACTTTAAACAAGTATCCCCTAAAGAATTTTTAAAGTGACAAAATACTTTTTATATTTCCAACATATTTACCACTTCCTGTTCTCTTCATTCCTTTTTGTAAATTCAAATTTTTCATATGGTATTCTGTTTCCTTTTCCTGAAGACTCTCCTTTAATATTTCTTACAGTTCAGGCCTGCTAGCAATAAATTGTTAGCTTTTGTGTGTCTAAAAAAGTTCATATTTTCGCTTTAATTTTGGAAGGTATTTTCACTGAGTGTAAAATTCTAGAATGACAATGTTACTTTTCTTTCAACACTTTATTTTTATCTTTTCTTTTTTCCCCCTTTGGCTCTGCAGGCAGGATGGGGCAGTTCTGTTATTCTATGCTGGGCTTGGCTGGATGACTCTGCTTCAAGCTGTGGCATCTGCAGTAGCTTTGATTTTCCCTGATGGTCTGTGAGCAGTTGAGGTGGCTCTGATCCAAGTGGGTTCATTCTGGGGTCCAGCTTGATGGGGCAGCAGCTGCCCAGGGGAAGTTCTTTTTATGGCGATGGCAGAAACATATGAAGCTTCTTTTTTTTTTAAGTTAATTAATTAATTAATTTTTGGCTGTATTGGGTCTTTGTTGCTGTGCGCAGGCTTTCTCTAGTTGTGGCAAGTGGGGGCTACTCTTTTTTGCAGTGCGTGAGCTTCTCATCGAGGTGGCTTCTCTTCGTTGTGGAGCACAGGCTCTAGGCACGTGGGCTTCAGTAGTTGCTGTGTGCAGGCTCAGTAGTTGTGGCTCGTGGGCTCTAGAGCACAGGCTCAGTAGTTGTGGCACACAGGTTTAGTTGCTCCGCAGCATGTGGGATCTTCCCGGACCAGGGCTCGAACCCGTGTCCCCTGCATCGGCAGGTGGATTCTCAACCACTGAGCCACCAGGGAAGCCCCCTCTTTCAACACTTTAAATTCATTATGCTGTTGCTTCTGGTTTACATTATTTTCATGAAGTCTGAGGTGTTTCTTATTATTCTTCTACACCTATTTGACTTTTTTCCTTTGACCACTTTTAAGATTTTCTCTTTATCTCTGTTTTTCAACAATTCAATTGTAATGAATCTTGGGTTTTTTTCTTTTTCTTGCCTTCTGTTTCTTTTTTGGATCTGTAGATTTACAATTTTTGTCAAATTTTGAAATTTTCTGGCCATTATTTCTTTTTTTTAAATTTTATTTTATTTGGTCCTGCAGCATGGCACATGGGTCTTAGCTCCCCAGTCAGGGATCCAACCCATGCCCCCTTCATCTGGAGTGCGGAGTCTTAACCACTAGACTGCCAGAGAAGTCCCCCATTATTTCTTTTAAGTATATTTTCTGTTCTGCCCACACACCCTTTTCTTGGACTCTGATGATATGTATGTTAGACCACTTGATATTTTCTTTGAAGTTCTTCTTGGGTTTTTTTTTTTTAAGTTTTTTTTTCTTTATGTGCTTAATTTTGGGGTGGTTTCTATTATTACTTTTTCAAGTTTGTTGAATTTTTTTATAGTGTCTAATTGCTATAAATCCTGTCCAGTAAAATTTTTATTTCATGTATTTTATTTTTTATTTCAAATTTCATTTGGTTCTTTTTTATACCTTCTATTTCTCTCCTTGTTACATTATATTTTCCTTTGAATTTTTGAGCACACTGAGCATGTTTGACATCCTTCTCTGCCAATTCTATCATCTCTGTCATGACGGATCTGTTTATATTGATTGATTTTTTTTTCCTGTTTATAGGACTCATTTTCCTGCTTCCTTGCATGTCTAGCTGCAATTTTAATTGAATGAATTTTATGAATGTTACAAGGTTAAGTGCTGCTATTTTTGCTCTTCCTTTAAAAATTGTTGGTGGCAGTGAAGTTACTTGTGGATCACTCTGATCTTTTTGAGACTTGATTTTAAGCTTTATTTATTTTAAGTGTAGGGTTACTTTAGTCCCACTAGTAAGTTGTGAGTGTTCTGAAGTCTCTACTGAAAGCCCCATGGATTCAATATAGTCTTTCCTCTGGCTTCTGGAAACATAAAGAGTTCTAGCTCTGTGTGAGCTCTGGGAATGTTAGCTTATAAGTCCCCAGAATTGTTCTTTCCTTGAAAATTATTCTTCGCTTGATTTCATGAAGTTTCACCTTACTGATGGCATTCAGCCATACTGAATACTTATTGGTATTCAGCCAAAGGCTCAAAGTGACCCCTATGTAGATTTCATAAGCTCTTTTGCTTATGGCTCCACTGTTTCTGATACTCTCCCCTGAAAGTTTTAGCTCCCTCAGCCTTCCCAATGTACAGTCTCCATTTCCTCAACTCTGAGAGAGTGCAGGGCTTTATTTGGGTTCTTCCTTTCTGCACATTGATCCAGAAATTGCCTCTGGGAAAAAAGCTAGGGCTATCATAGGGCTTACCTCTGTTTCTTTCCTTTATTTATCAAGGACCACAGTCCTCTGTTGCCTATGGTCCAATGTCCAAAAGCAGCTGTTTACATATTTTGTCCAGTTTTCTAGTTATTTATGGTGGAAGATGAGTCTGGATCCTGTTAGTCTCTCATGACCAGGAATAGAAGTTGTCCAATTTACTTTTTCAATGCTGTACAAAGCAATCAAATAAAATATTTAGGGCACCAATCTATAGAAGAACTGTAGAGTGGAATTCCTTTGCTTTTCAATAATGAGAACCATAAAGTGGAATTCTTTTGCTTTTCAATAATGATAGCTAGTCATTATTGAGAATCTATCCGTATGAGGCACAGTGCTAGATGTTTTATATGTCTTTTCTTATTCTGTTCCCATAATAGCTTTTAAAAAGAGTATTATTATTCTCACCTAACACATGAGGAAATAGTGGTTGTAAGCATTAAGTACTAGAGTTAGGATTCAAACCTAACTGTGGGCTGTTTTGTTGCTCCACTGTTTTGTTCCACGGTGTTTCTCTCCCCCACGTGAGTTGCGTGGAAGGACAGGTTGCATGGTGAGTTGCATGGTGGCCACCCATGAGGGATTGTCAGAGAGGAAGGAAGATTTGAGGGTTAAAGGAGGAGCTAGAGATGAAAGCATGGCCTGGCAAAACCACTTTATGTGGGCAGCCTCTCCCCATGACTCACAGACTCCTCAGCTGCAGCCCTGTCCTAATCTAAAATGGAATTTATTTTCCTCACTTTGAAACGTTCATTTTAGATCCATTTGCCCTAATTTTCACAGGTTCTGCACCATTCCTAACTTGCAGAAAGTTTGCCATTTTTCCTCCTGCCACTTGGAATCTTCGGTTTGTGAGGGCTGCGTCTGTTCTCTTATTAATTTCCTCTGACTTCTTGTCACTCGGCTATGCCCCTGCAGGTTTTCTCTTTGGGATTTTTCCATCTTTTTCTGCTGCTATTATGAAAGAGACTTTGGTCTCTGGGGTTCTTTCCATAGACTTTTAAGCATATTTTCGTGATCCCTATTATTAAAAAAATCTTTCCTCGATCAACTCCTGCCTAAGCATGAACCAATTTCTTCCCTTGTATTTTTGGATATGTTCCTTGAGAATGGAACTCAACCTGCCTTTTCTGCAAATGCAGACAATTGCAGCACCTCTCCCACCTGGATTCCTGAACTCATCACAGCACACAAATAGCACCCAGAGATCTGCCTGAAAATGTCTTACCACTCAAATCAAATAGGCTTTCATCAGCTCTGATTTTATTTAATTTAGCTTCTGATTTGGGGATACATGGCCATTAAAATTCTTTATCAGCTTCAGTTATCCTTATTCTCTTTTCTTTATCATGGCTCACGTGCTCCCCAGCTAGACTTCATACAACTGGATATTACTTTACATTCTTCTCCTCTCTGAGTAATGCTAAATTCAATTTTGAAATCAAGATCTTTCTTGTATCCAAACCTGTTACCTGTATGGTGCAAATAGTCCCAGAGCTTTTGATCTCACTTCTTATTAGGATAAAATTTAAATTCACAGTGGCAGATAGGTTGCATCATGCATGCTGACTCTAATGACGAGTTTATAAGGACTCTGCGGACTTGTTAAACTTAAAGGGGGAAAACATGGCTATCAATTAGCAATGGAGAAAATGTTAATGGGAGAGGAGAGTGGTGACACAGATGTCAAATGTTTGCCAACCCTGGAACATTTTCCTTCTCTGATGACAATGGCTATAGGCTGACTAGCCAATACCAAATATAAGAAAAATAAAACCTCAAACTTTAGACCTGAAATGAATCTTGCAGTATAATTAACCTTTAATGAGTGCTTATTCTATGCCAGAAACTATGCTAAATTCTTTATATAATTCATATTGCTTAATCCTCATAGGCACTCTATGATGAATATACTATTATTATCCAATTTAAAAGCAAGGAAGAATGACACTCCAAAAATTTGTGTAGCTAGTCCAAGGCCATATATATAGCTGATAAGTGGGGAAATGGGGCTCTGAACCCAGTTCTGTCTGATATGAGAACTGACCACTGATCAGAAACGTGTGACAAAAAAGTTTCACTTGTAGGTTTATGTGGCAGAGATAAACCCCTTTCATTTTCCTCCTTGACTCATAGGAAGACTACATTTCCCAGTCTCCCTCGCAAATAGATGGGACCATATGATTGAGTTCTGGCCAGCAGAATGTGGGTAGAAGCGATACCTACAGGTTCCGAGCATATAAAGCTTCTCACACAGTCCCTCTTATTCTCTCTTTCTCTCTTCCTCTCCTGATCTGACGTGATCTGGAAGACTATGAAGCCCTAGGAATCATGGGGCCAAGAGAGGGAAGTACCTCAGCTCCCTGAATGCCTTGCTAATGCAGAACCCACTGCTGGACCATATAGGCCTGTGATATGTGTGAGAAATAAACTTTTATTATGCAAATCAACTCATATTTGGGAGATGTTTGTTATAGGAGTTAGCCCACCCGGGGAAGTTCACAACTCAGGTCTCCTAGTGTCCAGTCCGTGTTTCTCCCACTTCCCAGCACAATGAGTCAAATGTATTCTCCAAGACAGGCTCCTCAAGTTCTGATCATTTGATTTCCCATCAGTTTTGTATTTTTCACAGATGCACATGTCTGTTTCCTACATGTTGCTGCCATAATGAGATTATATTCTTCATCCATTTTCATTTATCTAGACCCTTAGGGAGGTCACCATTGTGGCAGCAGTGGGACCCATGTCCTCTAATAGATGCCTGCCATTTCATATTGACCTGAGTCTGGTTCTATCTCTCCTTGTCCTCTAAATATCTCAACTAGAACTTATTTTCCCACCAAGTGTACTTCTTTCTTACACTAAATTTCAATTTTTTACACCTAAATAACCTTTTCATTCTGATTCTAGGCTGAGGATAAGGAACTCAGTATGTTCTCTGAAAATTGGAATTGGGATCCATATTTTGTAGGTTTTCTTTTTCCTGATGTATTGTTGCTTGTTTGGTTGTTTATCTGATGTGAATCTTATGTTCCAGACTTGGTGGTATCCTTTAAAAGGAAAGGTACTGCTTAAAGAAGTTTTGTGTTATGCTTTGTCAAACACAAACACATTTGTGCTTGTTAACATTCTGTAGTTATTATGGTGTCTATCTGACGCTATCACATATGTTTAATACACGGTCATACTGTTTATGGAATCATTTGTTACAATTACAGTAGGGGCTCATGTTCACAGCAGCAGGAAAGAACTTGTTGAACCAGCTCATTATGAACCAACTGCCCCTTTCTAAGTACAAATGGGCAGGATGGGCGTGTGCTGCCACACCACCTTGCTGTTAGGCTGTGTGTTGGACAGGGTTCAATTTTCAGCCTTCTCCACATCCCTGGGGCACATTTACACACCCCTACTGAGTTATCTCTGCTCAGAAATTCCATGCGATGGACTGTTGCCCATCAAACTGCCACAGAGGTGTCAAAGATTAGAACAGTAGAAAGAATTTGAACCAATAATAATAACAACGATAATATAGACGCGTATGTGCTTATATGCATATATATATATATATATATATATATATGTACATAGATTTCATTATATTTCAGCTTTCAGTATGAGACTAGATTCTGGATAATGCCAGTCATGGAAATGCCACTCTTAATGCTTCCTAGAGAGAAGCAAAGTGCAAAGGAGCTACAGAGGAGACAAGAAAAACACTGGTGGAGATAAAACAAGTTTTCTTCTGCCATTCGTGAGATAAAACTAAGGAGACACAGAACACTCCAGAAAAGGAATTATTCATCCATGTCAGCATTTCCCAAAGTGTATTTTCTGGAATTCCGGTCCTTGGGAGGTTAATAGTTGTTAATATAAAGCAAAGTGTTTTGTGTTCGAATGAGTTTCTTAAAACCTGGGTTAACCAAGTTAAATTGGTTTCTTCTTAGGTCTTTTAATATGGTGAGGAACACGTCAAGAGCAGAGGTGATACAAGGCTGGTTTTGCAGGAACGACTGGTCAGGGTCTTTAATTACAAGAACAGGTATATCAAAACAAAGAGTTCCATCATCACTGCCGTTAACAATGAGCAGTGGGAGGCAGGTCTTTGCAAAACAATTTGGCCTGGAAATTGGAAGGCCCAGCAAATCTAGGGGCTTTTGAAAGACAATTGATTTCATGTTTGTAATGTACAGACATAGGTGTTATGCCTAACTTTGAGGCTCTTTTGATGATAAATAACTATTCATGAAGCACACTGAAGTTATGAGGGAGAAACTTTAAATTCTAGATGACACTGACCTGATTTATTTTAATTTGACTTCTCACATCCATGAAGATGGCAAGGAGGACATGGAACCCTGGTTTATCACTTTCCTTCTTAAATCAGGAAAAAGAGGTCACTCTTTACTGTCACTCTTTTGCCAGACTCATATTTCTGGCTATATCCTTCTATCTTTCTATAGCCTTGTACCCACTCCTTTCTCTGGAATCTTCACCACCTTCTCCATCAACTGTCCTCTCTTTGAATCCATCACTTTTCACTGTCTCCTTCCTTCTCTTCCACCTTCTATTACATTTAACTATCCCTCAGCTTTATCACAAATCTTCCCTAGTTACCTCATTCTCTTTAACATCTAATTTCCCAAAGAATAGACTGTTCTCTCCTTCCTTCACTTCTTTATTTTGCCTCATTCCTTAATCGTTTGTAATATAATTTTTATTTAAAAGATCTCTCCAAACAGAAAATGTTTGCCAATCATATATCTAATACAGATTTAATATCCAAAACATATAAATAACTCCTAACACTCAACAACAAGAAGACAAGCAGCACAATTTTAAAATGGGCAAAGGACTTAAATAGATATTTTCTAAAGAAAACATACAACTGGCTAATAAGCACGTGAAAAGATGGGCAACATAATTAGTCATTAGGGAAATGCAAATAGATACCACAATGAGATATACCACTTCATACTTAGCAGGACAGGTGTAATTAAAAAAACACACACACACACAAAACAAAACGAGTATTGGCAATGATGTGGAAAAATCAGAATACTTGTACATTGCTGGTGGGGATATACAAGGTGCAGCCACTATGGAAAATAGTTTAGTGTCTTCCTTAAAAAGCTAAACATAGAAGTATCATATGATCCAGCAATTCCACTCTTAGATATAAGCCCAGAAGAATTGAAAACAGTGACTTGAACAGATAGTTGTATGCTGATGTTCACTGCAACTTTATTCACAGTAGCCAAAATGTGGAAACAACTCAAGTGTCTGTGAAAAGATTAATGGATAACAAAACGTGGTATATATATACAATGGAATATTATTCATCCATAAAAAGAAAAAATTCTGACACATGCTACAACATGTATGAACCTTGAAAACATTATGCTAAATGAAATAAGCCAGACATAAAAAGACAAATATTGTACTATTCCACTTATATGAAATATCTAGACTAGGCAAATCCATAGAGACAGAAAGTAGATTAAAAGTTACCAGAGGAAGGGGACCTTCAAGATGGCAGAGGAGAAAGATGTGGAGATCACCTTCCTCCACACAAATACATCAAAAATACATCTACATGTGGAACAACTCCTACAGAACACCTACTGAATGCTAGCAGAAGACCTCAGACTTCCCAAAAAGCAAGAAAATCCCCACGTACCTGGGTAGACCAAAAGAAAAAAGAAAAAACAGAGACAAAAGAATAGGGGTGGGACCTGCACCTCTGGGAGGGAGCTGTGAAGGAGGAAAAGTTTCCACACACTAGGAAGCCCCTTCACTGGCGGAGACGGGTCGGGGGGAAGCTTCAGAGCCACGGAGGAGAGCGCAGCAACAGGGGTGCAGAGGGCAAAGCGGAGAGATTCCCGCACAGAGGATCGGTGCCGACCAGCACTCACCAGCCCGAGAGGCTTGTCTGCTCACCTGCTGGGGCGGGCGGGGGCTGGGAGCTGAGGCTCGGGCTTCGGTCGGATCGCAGGGAGAGGACTGGGGTTGGCTGCATGAACACAGCCTGAAGGGGGCTAGTGTGCCACGGCTAGCCGGGAGGGAGTCCGGGAAAAAGTCTGGACCTGCCTAAGAGCAAGAGACCATTGTTTCAGTGTGTGCGAGGAGAGAGGATTACTTCCTTGTCTGCCCACAGAAGGCAGAGCACTGCCTAAATGAGCTTCAGAGACAGGCGTGAGCCACAGCTATCAGCTTGGAAACCAGAGATGGTCATGAAATGTTAATGCTGCTGCTACAGCCACCAAGAATCCTGTGTGCAAGAAAAGGTCACTATTGACACCCACTGCCCCATCCTCCCCGCCCCTCCAGGAGCCTGTGCAGAGACAACTTCCCCGGGAGAAAACACGGCGCGCCTCAGGCTGTTGCAACGACATGTTGGCCTCTGCCGCCGCAGGCTCGCCCCGCATTCCAATTATAACTTCCGGACCCCTCCCGCACCCACCCCCCAGCATGAGTGAGCCAGAGCCCCCTAATCAGCCGCTGCTTTAACCCCGTCCTGTCTGGGAGGGGAACAGATGCCTGAGGGCAACCTACATGCAGAGGTGGGGACAAAACCAAACCTGAAGCCCAGGAGCCCTGAACCCCTGTGTGAACAAAGAAGAGAAAGGGAAATTTCTCCCAGCAGCCTCAGGAGTAGTGGATTAAATCCCCACAATCAACCTGATGTGCCCTGCATCTGTGGAATACCTGACTAGACAACGAATCATCCCAAAATTGAGGCAGTGGGCTTTGGGAGCAACTATAGACTTGGGGTTTGCTGTTTGCGACTGACTGGTTTCTTATTTTTACGTTTATCTTAGTATAGTTTTTACCACTTGTTATCATTGGTGGATTTGTTTATTGGTTTGGTTGTTCTCTTTTTTTAAATTATTATTATTACTTTTTAATTTTTTATTTTAATAATTATTTTTTATTATTAATTTTAAAAATTTTATTTAAAAAGTTTTAATATATATATATTTTTTCTTTCTTTTCTTCTCCCTCTTCTTATGAGCCGTGTGGCTGACAGGGTCTTTGTGCTCCGGCATGGTGTCAGGCCTGAGCCTCTGAGGTGGGAGAGCCGAGTTCAGGACATTGGACCACCAGAGACCTCCCTTCCTTGCATAATATCAATCGGTGAGAGCTCTCCCAGAGATCTCCGTCTCAATGCTAAGACCCAGTTCCACCCAAAAGCCAGCAATCTCCGGCACTGGATGCCCCATGCCAAACAACTAGCAATACAAGAACAAAACCACACCCAATAGCAGCGAGGCTGCCTAAAATCATACTAAGTTCACAGACACCCCAAAACACACCACCCGATGCGACCCTGCTCACCAGAAAGACAGGATCCAGCCCCACCCACCAGAACACAGGCACCAGTCTCCTCCACCAGGAAGCCTACACAACCCACTGAACCAACCTTACCCACTGGGGGCAGACACCAAAACAATGGGAACTACGAACTTGCAGCCTGCAAAAAGGAGACCCCAAACACAGTAAGTTAAGCAAAATGAGAAGACAGAAAAATATGCAGCAGATGAAGGAGCAAGGTAAACACCCAACAGACCAAACAAATGAAGAGGAAATAGGCAGTCTACCTGAAAAAGAATTCAGAGTAATGATAGTAAAGATGATCCAAAATCTTGGAAATAGAATGGAGAAAATACAAGAAACGTTTAACAAGGACCTAGAAGAACTATAGACCAACAAACAATGATGAACAACACAATAAATGAAATTAAAAATTCTCTAGAAGGAATCAATAGCAGAATAACTGAGGCAGAAGAACGGATAAGTGACCTGGAAGATAAAATAGTGGAAATAACTACCGCAGAGCAGAATAAGGAAAAAAGAATGAAAAGAATTGAGGACAGTCTCAGAGACATCTGGGATTACATTAAATGCACCAACATTCCAATTATATGGGTCCCAGAAGAAGAAGAGAAAAAGAAAGGGTCTGAGAAAATATTTGAAGAGATTATAGTTGAAAACTTCCCTAACATGGGAAAGGAAACAGTCAATCAAGTTCAGGAAGTGCATAAAGTTCCATACAGGATAAGTCCAAGGAGAAACACGCCAAGACACATATTAATCAAACTATCAAAAATTAAATACAAAGAAAAAATATTGAAAGCAGCAAGGGAAAAGCAACAAACAACATACAAGGGAATCCCCATAAGGTTAACAGCTGATATTTCAGCAGTAACTCTGCAAGGCAGAAGGGAGTGGCAGGACATATTTAAAGTGATGAAAGGGAAAAACGTACAACCAAGATTACTCTACCCAGCAAGGATCTCATTCAGATTCAATGGAAAAATTAAAACCTTTACAAACAAGCAAAAGTTAAGAGAACTCAGCACAACAAAGCCAGCTCTACAACAAATGCTAAAGGAACTTCTCTAGGCAGGAAACACAAGAGAAGGAAAAGACCTACAATAATAAACCCAAAACAATTGAGAAAATGGTAGTAGGAACATACATATCGATAATTACCTTGCATGTGAATGGATTAAATGCTCCCACCAAAAGACATAGACTGGCTGAATGGATACAAAAACAAGACCCATATATATGCTGTCTACAAGAGACCCACTTCAGACCTAGGGACACACACAGATTGAAAGTGAGTGGATGGAAAAAGATATTCCATGCAAATGGAAATCAAAAGAAAGCTGGTGTAGCAATTCTCATATCAGACAAAATAGACTTCCCAACAAAGACTATTACAAGAGACAAAGAAGGACACTACATAATGATCAAGAGATCAATCCAAGAAGAAGATGTAACAATTATAAATATTTATGTACCGAACATAGGAGCACCTCAATACATAAGGCAAATACTAACAGCCATAAAAGGGGATATCGACAGTAACACAATCATAGTAGGGGACTTTAACACCCCACTTTCACCAATGGACAGATCATCCAAAATGAAAATCAATAAGGAAACACAAGCTTTAAATGACACATTAGACAAAATGGACTTAATTGATATTTATAGGACATTGCATCAAAAAACAACAGAATACACTTTCTTCTCAGGTGCTCATGGAACATTCTCCAGGATAGATCATATCCTGGGTCACAAATCAAGCTTCAGAAAATTTAAGAAAACTGAAATCATATCAAGAATCTCTTCAGACCACAATGCTCTGAGACTAGATATCAGTTACAGGAAAAAAACTGTAAAAAATACAAACACATGGAAAGTAAACAATATACTACTAAATAACCAAGAGATCACTGAAGAAATCAAAGAGGAAATCAAAAAATACCTAGAAACAAATGACAAGGAAAATGAAAACATGATGACCCAAAACCTATGGGATGCAGCAAAAGCAGTTCTAAGAGGAAAGTTTATATCAATACAATCCTACCTCAAGAAACAAGACACATCTCAAATAAACAACCTAACCTTACACCTAAAGCAATTAGAGAAAGAAGAACAAAAAAACCCCAAAGTTAGGAGAAGGAAATAAATTATAAAGACCAGATCAGAAATAAATGAAAAAGAAATGAAGGAAATAATAGCAAAGATCATATAACTAAATGCTGGTTCTTTGAGAAGATAAACAAAATTGATAAACCACTAGCCAGACTCATTAAGAAAAAAAGGGAGAAGACTCAAATCAATAGAATTAGAAATGAAAAAAGAGAACTAACAACAGACACTGCAGAAATACAAAGGATCATGAGAGGTTACTACAAGCAACTATATGCCACCAAGATGGACAACCAGGAAGAAATGGACAAATTCTTAGAAAAGCACAACCTTCCGAGACTGAACAAGTAAGAAATAGAAAATATAAACAGACCAATCACAAGCACTGAAATTGAAACTGTGATTAAAAATCTTCCGACAAACAAAAGCCCAGGACAGGATGGCTTCACAGGTGAATTCTATCAAACATTTAGAGAAGAACTAACACCTATTCTTCTCAAACTCTTCCAAAATGTAGCAGAGGGAGGAACATTCCCAGACTCATTCTACGAGGCCACCATCACCCTCATACCAAAACCAGACAAAGATGTCACAAAAAAAGAAAACTACAGGCCAATATCACTGATGAACATAGATGCAAAAATCCTCAACAAAATACTAGCAAACAGAATCCAACAGCACATTAAAAGGATCATACACCATGATCAAGTGGGGTTTATCCCAGGAATGCAAGGATTCTTCAATATACACAAATCTATCAATGTGACACATCATACTAACAAATTGAAGAATAAAAACCATATGATCATCTCAATAGATGCAGAAAAAGCTTTTGACAACATTCAACACCCATTTATGATAAAAGCTCTCCAGAAAGTAGGCATAGAGGGAACTTACCTTAATATAATAAAGGCCATACATGACAAACCCACAGCCAACATCGTTTTCAATGGTGAAAAACTGAAGGCATTTCCTCTACGATCAGGAATAAGACAAGGCTGCCCACTCTCACCACTATTATTCAACATAGTTTTGCAAGTTTTAGCCACGGCAATCAGAGGAGAAAAAGAAATAAAAGGAATCCAAATCAGAAAAGAAGAATTAAAACTGTCACTGTTTTCAGATGACATGATACCATACATAGAGAATCCTAAAGAGGCTACCAGAAAACTACTAGAGCTAATCAATGAATTTGGTAAGGTAGCAGGATAAAAATTAATGCACAGAAATCTCTTGCATTCCTATGCACTGATGATGAAAAATCTGAAAGAGGAATTAAGGAAACACTCCCATTTACCACTGCAACAAGAAGAATAAAATACCTAGGAATAAACCTACCTAAGATGACAAGACCTATATGCAGAAAACTATAAGACACTGATGAAAGAAATTAAAGATGATACAAACAGATGGAGAGATATACCATGTCCTTAGATTGGAAGACTCAACGTTGTGAAAATGACTATACTACCCAAAGCAAATGAAATCCCTATCAAACTACCAATGGCATTTTTCACAGAACGAGAACAAAAAACTTCACAATTTGTATGGAAATAGAAAAGACCCCGAATAGCCAAAGCAATCTTGAGAAAGAAAAATGGAGCTGGTGGAATCAGGCTTCCTGACTTCAGACTATACTACAAAGTTACAGTAATCAAGATGAAAATCATTTAAAATGCTTGTACAGTTTTCAAAGTACTCATCTACCCATAGGCAAAGCCTCAAGGGGACTCTTGTAATCAAAAGTGGAATAGTGACCTGAGCTACCCTTCATTGTATCAGGATATCTAATCCACACTCTTGAAAACTGCTCAGAATTGTAAGCTGTGTCCTACATTCCAGGAAATGTGCAACACTCTGAAAAAGATGACAGATTTAGGATTTTATCCAGAAACACATTATCATTATTTGTTGCTGACCTGCAGAATTTCAAGTATCTTGGGTTATGCAGCCCTGAAAGGCACTTCCCATTTGAAAAGGAAGTGCCCCATTACTGCCTCAGAAGGATGAAGGCTTTTGGTGGGTGTATGTCTGATACATACGTGCCAAGTCTGAGAAATCATTTTGAGCAATTATGCATAATGGTCTTGGATGCCTGGTATTCAATAGTCTGTACAACCACTGGCATCTTACTCCTTATGGACTTCCTTCTATCTGGTCCCTCACCCAACTCTCACTCCTGGCAGTCTGGTCATTAGCCATTCACAGCTTTAATTAAAAGGAGTCCAAGACTTAAGATCACAGGCTCGTTTTAGGCGACAGCCCGATTTCAGCGGGTAGCAGAGGAAAGAAAGGAACTGTTCATGCCAAATGAAGCTTCCCTTCTCTCATTAAATGTGTATAGTTAAGGAAGGTCATGTAGAAAATTGTCCATTCCTTTTCAAGCAGCACCAGAGAAATTCTTTCTCACCCAGCAAAATCAGGGGATGGCTCTCCAACCACAAGAGTGCTGATAAAGTGGGAGGTCATGGGGCTGAACAGTCAGGGGTGGGGGGATTGGTTTGGAGCCCCATCTTCATTAATCAAGTGGTCTTGGTAATTGTTTGACCTTTAACAATATTAGCCACCATTTACTGAGTGAGAGATGTTATCTACGTTATCATATTTCATCCTCAAAACAGGCTTATGAAGAGGTGTTATTGACTCCATTCTATAGCAGAGGATACTGAGATGATGTAAAGTTAGGTACTTCGTCCAAAATCCTATAGCTAACATGTGGCAGCAGGGTTTCTATCTAACCCCAAAGTTCACATTCTAATCTACTACCTTCTACTGCTTGTTCGCAAAGAAAAATCAACAAACATTTACACCTCTGGATTTTTCTTTATTTTTTTTCCAAGAAGATGGTTATAATAATAAGACCTATCTTTTTGTACATGTGCATATACTTACAATTGATCAAGTACGATACAAAATAAAACTTTTTCTCCAAAATCCAAAGGCGAAAGGTAAGGTATTAGTACCTTTGTATTGGTCAGAGTTCTCCAGAGAATCAGAACCAATAGGAGATATATATATATATATATATATATATATATATATATATATATATATATAAAATTATATTATTATAATATATAATATTAATATATATAATTATATATATTATATGTAATACATAATATATAGAATATATCATATAATATATATCATATTAATATATAATAATAATATATATATAATTGGCTCACATGATTGTAGAGGCTGAGAAGTCCTGAGATCTTCAGTCACAGGAGACACAGCAGAACCAATGGTATAAGTTCCAGTCCAAGTCTGAAGGCAGGAGAAGAATAATGTCCCAGTTTGAAGACAACCAGGCAGAGAGGGAGCAAATTCTCCTTTATTCAGCTTTTTTGTTCTATTCAGGCTTTTAACAGATGAGGTGAGGACCATCCACATTAGGGAGGGCAATCTGTTTTATTCAATCTACCAATTCAAATGTTACTCTCTTGCAGAAACACCCTCGGAATAATGTTTAACCAAATATCTGGGCACTTCACAACCCAGTCAAGTTGACATGTAAAATTAACCGTCACAATCCCCTGAATATTTGTTAACAGAAGAGGAAGCTGAGGCTCTACGTCAGTTGCCTGACGTCACCCAGGTTATGAGAGGCAGATGTGATATCCACGCATTGGTTGCTAAAACCTTTTCTCTTGTGGACTCCTTCCTCCTAGCCATATCTGTTTAAGTAGGGGTTTTTTTCATCTTGATAGTGGCAAGAATTGTCACCAGCATTGGGGAAACTAATTGGGGAAGGCTGTTGTGATAATTCCAAGTAAATTTCCGCAGCCATAGGGTGTGGATTATGAGCTCTGTCATCTACTTGCCCTGTAGTTTCCTCCCCTGAAGTGATGGCGCCCACTGGAACAGGTAAGGGATTGAAAACTCACCAACATACACTTACTTAAATATCAGAAAGAGAGGAAACAGGTCAGGATTAACCAAGAGAATCTCCAACTCACATTTATTTATAACCCGAGTCCATCTCCTCACGATCTCATCCTTTGTCTACACCCCAACCCTGTAAATTCCATTCCAATACTTCCTCCAAAATGGAGTTAATTGGGCCATGTGCTACTCTGCACCTAATTATTGTTTACTTCATTTGCAGTTTTTTCATTATATCATTAACATGAGGAGGGTGCTCGTAGCTGGGGCCACTAAGAGTGATGCCAGCATTGCTCAGTCTTAGCCAAGATTTTCCACTCAGTTGGAGCCGTTTGTGTCCAGCAATGTTCTTGGCCCGCACTTGTGATCACAGCAGTCTAAACACTCTGTAGTGCTTTCTATATTTGTGGGTTTCTACCAATATCTCCCACTAATTTACTGATAACTCCTGCTACTTTTACCAACTAAACCCAATGTATTTCCTTTCTCCAGTGCAATAACTTTCCCTCTAGGTTATTCAGCTTCCGAATTTAACCCTTCAGCCCCTTCGCTTGGAAAATCAGGATAGTAATACCTGCGCTGCCTACTCCATGGGGTCATGAAACATACGTGCAGTACCTTGAATTCCTCTACTTCAATTTTTTTCTTAATTTAATTTTGATTTTATCTAAATAATACATGAAATGTTTTTAAAGGTCAAATAATTACTGTGATACCTATAAAGTGAAATAACACCTCATACCTGATTCTCATTTCCCTTAGGCAACCACTTTCAATTTTCCTTTGTTATTTACCCCCACTTTTCAAAAAAAAAATGTTTCTTAGGAATCAGGCTAGGTAAGGTCTCTCTGGGTCCCATGGCTCAGTTTGCAAGCTTGCATGTAGTTCTTCTATTTTCTATGTGATTCTTTACTCCATATCCACACCCCAGCTGTGTCTAGTGTCCCCAACTATAGAATCACGTTATTTCAGTCTTTCCAGAGAGTAAATTTCTTGTCTTGTCCTGGATGGGGAGAACTATGCAAGCTGATGAAAGGTTCTAATGTTCCAAACAGAGGTCAGCAAACAATGGCCCATGCACCAAATTTGACCTGTCACTTGTTTTTGTAAATAAAGTGGAACACTGTCATGTCCATTATTTAAGTATTGTTTATGGTTGCTTTTGCAATACAACTGCAGAGTTAAGTAATTGTGACAGAGACCATATGAAGTATAAGGCTAAGATATTTATTATTTGTCCCTTTACAGAAAGTTTTCCAGCTCCTAAACTATATTTATACAGACTTTCAATCAATCCACCTATTTCTATCTCATTCTGTGTTATCAACTTCAAAATTACCTGAAACTTTCCAGGAATCAATAGTACAGCATACATCTGCTTACTTCTAATCAGCATTTCACCACTACATGGAGCTGAGTTTCAGTTTTCTCTTTTCTGATATGTCATTTACCACTACTCATCTCAATTCTATCACCCAAAAAAGGTGTTGGCATCACTGTGTTGTTTTAACTCACATTCTCGTTGTCCTTAAAGGTTTATGCTTCTTTTTCAAAAATCTTACTGTCATTTTTGTGGGGTTGAGGAGTTACCAGTTGGTATTTTTTCAGAAAATAGTAAGCCTCTCAGGTATTTCAAGCAGGCAGGAATTTAATTTAGGGAATATAGATGTTTAGAACATGGTGGTAAGGACTGGAGTTTCAAAGATCAAGCAAGTAAAGGCTTTGCCTGTTCTCAGGTCTCCATTAGCTTTCAGAGAGTCAGGAAGTTTGCAGGAACCATGAGAAACCACCTGCAGTGATCGCTGATGTTTATAACCCTGACTTTGGTTCAGCACAGCAAACCACGGGGAGGCAGCTGTAAACCTCAGACCCACTGAGGCTGTATCTCCACACACTCTTGCTAAAGCACCAATAAAATCACGCCTGTCTCTCCTCTACCTTCCACCTAATCTGGAAACACTCTGGCAAGGGATTCAGGAAATGTGTTCCCTGGGGAGAGGTAGAAGGAGAATGATGCTGTGTTCCCAACAGCCTGGCACAAGAAGCTAGCAGAGATCAACAAGTGACTTCAGTCTGCCATATTTCACTTCTCAGGCCCCACTTCTTCCTCTCCACCATCAAGGTTTTCATAAAGCCACTGCTGTCCACTGGACGAACACTGCACTTTGGGTCCGCAGACAGGGTTATTTTGATGTGTCCTGGGCAAATCATTCAGCTTTGGCTTTGTCTGGTCAAATGGAGAGAGAAAGTATATACCTACTTTATGAATGCTGTGAAGATAAATAAGATAGTGCATGTTAAATGTTTAATAAAGTAGAACCATGTAGTTAAATTAATTCTAGCTTATGTTTCTGACTCCAAAGAATAGCAATGTATGTCTCCAGGGAATATGTCTACCTGTCAATCTTGTCTTGAACTTCTTTTCATCTGTCCTTTTTATTTTTTTTAAATAAAAAAAGCTATTTCAAACCCTAAATGCAGCAAAATGTCACCATGGTACTACATTTATTTCATTCTTCATCAGCCTATGGCAGATGTTGTGACAGATAATGAGAACCCTAGACAGCTCTAAGACTTGAGGAAAAGTGGCTCAGAGTCTACTTTCTATTACAAAGCCTTGTTTTTATGCAGAGGCCTCAGGGTTACAAGATGTGATTTTTATTTTTATAATTCCAACTGAGGTTTCTTACTGGCAATAGCAACCTCAAATCTTAGTATATGTTACAGCCCAAAATAAAATCTATTAATACCTGTAGTAAAATAATAAAAATTAGTATGTTAACGAATTTGAAAATGGTCCCATTCTTCTCGTTTCAATGCTAGTCTTCTACTTTGATTAGACCACTGGGGTATTAAAATGTATTAAAATATATAGCAGGATTGTGACCCAATGGAGATTAAATTTGTTTTGTGTTCACTCTTTTTTAGATGGATGGGGCCAGAAAACCATGTTGGGATCATAGAAGGTGGATTCTCTTACAAGGATGAAGATAGAGAGCTTTTGAATCACTGAAAGTAAGTTTATTCAGAAGCGTGGACATAGGGTCAGAATTCTATTATCAAAAGGAAGGTATATTCGAAGCTCATGTGCTTTGAGAATTTAAAAGGAAAACCTTCCCAAACCCTGGAAAGATCCTTGGAGGGAGGAAAAGAGGATTGTAATTCTGGATTCACAAGGGGGCAGATGCTTGAACCAGTTCTTACACAGAGCCCCTGGCAAGGCTTACGCCCCAGGACAGGGCTTCTCAAAGTATGGTTTCTAGACTCTTGAAGATAGGCAGTCCATGAGATGAAAGCTATTTTCATGATACAGTAAGACACTATTCACCTTTTCATTTTCTCTGTTGACCTTGTATCCACACGGTGCAGAAGCCATGGTGGGACAAACTGCTGATAACCTAAGCATGAGTTAAGGCAGTGGCACCAAACTACTGTAGTTAAGATATACTTCACAGTCACATGCTTATGTTTAAAAAAATGCCAGTTGTGGGCTTCCCTGGTGGCGCAGTGGTTGGGAGTCTGCCTGCCAATGCAGGGGACACGGGTTCGAGCCCTGGTCTGGGAAGATCCCACATGCCGCGGAGCAACTGGGCCCGTGAGCCACAACTACTGAGCCTGCGCGACAAGAGAGGCCGCGATGGTGAGAGGCCCGCGCACCGCGATGAAGAGTGGCCCCCGCTCGCCGCAACGAGAGGAAGCCCACGCACAGAAGCGAAGACCCAACACAGCCATAAATAAATAAATAAAAGAACGTGAATTTCTTTTAAAAAAAATTTTATTTACTTATTTTTGGCTGTGTTGGGTCTTCGCTTCTGTGCGTGGGCTTCCTCTCGTTGCGGCGAGCGGGGGCCACTCTTCATCGCGGTGCGCGGGCCTCTCACCATCGCGGCCTCTCTTGTTGCGGAGCACAGGCTCCAGACGCGCAGGCTCAGTAGTTGTGGCTCACGGGCCCAGTTGCTCCGCGGCATGTGGGATCTTCCCAGACCAGGGCTCGAACCCGTGTCCCCTGCATTGGCAGGCTTATTCTCAACCACTGCGCCACCAGGGAAGCCCAATAAATTAATTTTTAAAAATGCCAGTTGTATTTAAGAATGCCTGTAATGAAGCAGTAGAAATTAATATCTTTATTAAACATTGACCCTTGAGTACTGTCTTTTTAAAATTCTGAGTGACAAAATAGGAAATACAAAGCATGTCTGCTGCATACCAAAGAATGATGATTATCTGAAGGAAAAGCACTTGTGTGGTTATTTGATTTACAAACTGAACTAGTTGTGCTTGGTTTGGAACACCATATTTTGCTGGAAGGAATGACTGAAGTTACTCTGACTTGAGTTTTTGATGAATATTTTCTCAAAAGTGAATGAACCTAGGTTGCCTCATCCAGGTTTGCCCGGGACTTTCCAGGTTTTAGTGCTGAAACCCTAGCACTTCCCCAGGAACCCCTCAATCTTGGGCAAAGAGGGATGGTCGGTCACCCTAAGTGAACCTGTCATTTCAGAGAAAACACTGGCAATTTTTGTTGCCAATGATAAAATTTGAGCTTTCGAGCAAAAATTAGAATTTTGGAAAACTTGTATCGGCTACTGTGAGCTTGACAGCTTTTCAAAACTTAAAGACTTTTCTGACAAGATGAAGGTGATATTAATAAATGTGGTATTTTATATCGTTTAATGACATATATCAACATTTGGAAGATCTGCATATCTCAGTGAACCAATGTTTTCCAAATGGTCAATGCATGATGTTACAAAGCCCTGCATGGATAAAACATCCACTTAAAGTCTGAGATGGAGCAATGAATTTTAATATAACAGAGTACCAAGAGTTCATTAATATGGTTTCAGGTTCTACATTGCAACTAACCATTAAGAAACTATCACTTTCGCTTTTTGAGTTTTGGTTTGGTCTCAAAAAAGAATGTTCCCAATGGATATGGAAAAGCAATCAAATGCCTCTCCCTTTTCCAATTATATGTATGTGTGCAACAGATCATGACGGACTGATTGAAGAAACAGGTAGGACATTCTGTCTCCTATTAAGCCAATCATTAAAGAGATCTGCAAAAATGCAAGTCCATGACACTCTTCTCACGAAATTTTATTTTACTTAGGTTAACACGTAGTGGGTTTATTATTTCCATTTTGAAATAAATTAATAAATATTTAAATGTTTCTCAGTTTTCAGTTCAAATATAAAGCATACCGATCAATACAACCCACAGAAACCAAAGCTCTTTGGGGAACTTAATAAATTTTAAAGATGTAAAGGAGTCCTGAAGACTTAAAAGTTTAAGCACCCCTGCCCTAGGAAATGATGGATGTGCTTACTAACTCAACCGAGATTTGCTGCAAGAGGGCACTATTTCTTCTGGGAGAATGACTGAGAGAACCTAGCCCCTCCCATTGCCTTCTAGGAGAGCCCTGCCCCCTCTCTCTCTTTCAAGAGACCCACCCTCCAATGCTCCTCAGTTGCCATGTGAACTGCTTTCCTTAGCCAGATTCTGTGCATTAGGCACAACTGAGCAAGGCCATTGATTCAGCCACCAGCACCTGAGATAACAATCTAGGCTGCACCCTCTCTGGTCAAGATATGCATATGCCTCAGAGACCCCTGTATTTACTAAGTACTGGGAATAATGGCAGAGGTGTCTGAGCATCAGTGCTTTGAAAGTCCTAGTCAGACCCCCAACAGGAATGTGTAAGGGACGCCAAATTAACTTAGGGAGAGAGTTATCTTTCACTCAAAATTGATGAGCACAGGACTTCCCTGGTGGCGCAGTGGATAAGACTCCGCACTCCCAATTCAGGGGGCCCGGGTTCAATCCCTGGTCAGGGAACTGGATCCCACATGCATGCTGCAACTAAGAGTTCACATGCCACAACTACGGAGCCCACGTTCTGCAACTAAGGAGCCGGCGAGCCGCAACTAAGGAGCCCCCCTGCCTCAACTAAGACCCAGTGCAACCAAATAAATAAATAAATATTCTTTAAAAAAAATTGATGAACACATGTTTCTCTGTTTTCTTTGTCAAGTTGCTTATACAGTGACATTTCTGAAGACTCTAGGTTTATTACTTTAAAGATTGTACAATGTACAAGAAACATAATAACATCATTTTTGCCTTGTCCTTTTAAAATATTAATAGTAAATTCATTTCCTCCCTTCTTATATTCTACTTCATCTGCTTGCCAGTCTTTAATCCTAGATCAACCCAAACTTCCACTTTCTCTGCCCCTACTCCACAACTGCTGAGCATAGCTACAGATAACCCCATAACCATGCCAGTTGGCATGATCACCAATGGTGGTTTTTCAACACCAGCTGTGCTCACAAGCTCTCCAGCAGTTCCTTATTTTGCCCCTGGTCAGAGCCCTTTCTCATTCTCATTTTGCTCTTTCAAATCAGTACCCTACTCCATGCTAAGTTTCTTCAAATATAAGTTCTACACCAGTGTTTCAGGGAGACAAAATGTTCAGCAGAAATCATATAACTGTGTTGGTGAAAAAGGATCCTGAGGACAAATCATTTTGGGAACCATTAGACCCACCAAATGGAGCTAGTTATCCTTTCTGCTGCACTTTTAAGCAGAACTTTACCAGGTTACCATACATTAAGCTCCTGAGGAGGGTCAAGATATTTCCCAAACACCTGACCACACAATCCTTTTTTTTTTTTTTTTTTCCCCACAGAGCATCTATGGGACTTGTGTTTCATGGAAAACATTTAGACAAATATTTCTTTCTTCTGGCCATTTCTACTTTTCTTTCTTCCTAATTATTTGCTTTCTAAAATCACGAATGACTTTCTAATCACCTTCACTTAAGTATTTATAGTCCTAATATTCAATACTGCATGATGGAGAAGCACAAGCATGGTGGAATCAAACATCCTAAGTTGTAATTCTGACTCAACCACTTAACTAGCTGTGTGACCTTGGGCAAATTACTTAACCTCTCTTTGTGTTAATATTCTCATCTTAAAGTGGGAACAATAACTGTACTTATACTGCAAAGATTAAATGAAACATATACAGAGTGCTTAGAACATAGTGAATACTATAAAAGTGTCATCTATTGTAATTAACTATTTGATATAGTTAGTTTTTGGAGAGAAGAGACTAGTCTTATTCATTTTTATACCCTCATCTATTGTACAGCTCCTGGTACAAACTAAGAACAAAATAAATGCTTGATGAATAGTAATACTTACTGTTATTACAGAGTTTTACAATATACTTTTGCATATGTTGACACATCAGATTCTTACTTAGAGAACCAGAGTAAGAATTAACATCTCTTTTTTCCCCCAAGGATGAAAAAGAGAAGCAAAAAAATGAAATAAAACAAAATGAATTTAGACAATTTCCCCAAGGTTACACAGGTCAATAGGTGGCAGAGTTAGAACTAGGACTCCGATTTTGGACAATTATCTAACGCACCATCTAGCATTATCTGAAAAAATATTATAGAAAGCATTGAGACATCCCAGTTTTTGACAAAACAAAACAAACATATAAACAATATTCTGCCTAAAAGAAAATTATTTCAGTGAGAAAAAATAATCTGACTTTTAATTTCTTAAATGTGTATTGCTTACTTGAGATAAAAGAACTGTCTAGAATCAAAATTGTTTTAAACAATAAGAATAAACAATTTCAAGATGGTATTTGGTTCTGTAGAGAGAATGACAATTTGAGTATTATTTGGCATGCAAGGCAGAAAGGCATAAAAGATGAATTATAGTTTCATTCTCTGAGTGTAAATGGAATGTCCCAAATCAAATCACTTTTTTGAATTCTATGAAGAAACTTAGAAACATAATTAACTATGTGGAATATTAATAAACACATTTCTGGTGAGGGGGCCGAACTCCAGGGCTGAGGGAGATGTAGACATATGAGAAATTGCTGCTTGTTAGAATGGGCAGGACCACGCGCCATTCCGCCTGTGAAGCAGTGTCCAGCCAATATCATAAATGCCATCCCCCACCTGTCCATAGAGAAGGGACTTAACATTAGATGCATATAGTTCACTTGGTTATATGCTGTTTTCCCTTTGAACCAAATTAGTCCTTTCCCCTCCTTGCAAGCTACTATGTGTTCATCTTGAGATTTCCTCTGGTCTCCATCCTGACCCGTCTTCTCTTGGCCTGTCCGGACTCTGAACAAGGAGTTCTACCAAAGGACAGACACAGTAGCAGTCTGGGCCGTGCTGCTCAATCCTGATACCTAGATCCCAATTCTGGACTCTTTACCTTGACTGTGACTACTTATTGGCTAGGATATGCTGAACCTAGTCTTGGTTGCAATGTATAAAAATTTATTGTACCAGCATATTTGTTCAATGCCAGGGTGGGCAAAATATGGCCTATAGGCCAAATCTGGCCTACAGCCTATGTTTGTAAATTAAATTTTATTGGAATACAACCATGCTCATTCATTTTTTTGTTGTCTGTGGCTGCTTTCGCACTATAATAACAAAATTTATTATTTGCAATAGAGACCATATGGCCCACAAAACTTAAACTATTTAATAAGTGGACTTTTAAAGAAAAACTTTGCTGACCACTGTACTATACGAACAGGAGCCCCAGATGAGTTATTTTGTTATATTGCCACTTTCTTTATCCTGACCTTCCAGCCAGGCCCAATACCATATACAACTCTCCTGGCCTGCCCTATCCTGAGATAACAACTTGCCATGGATGACCAAGTGGCAGAGGCCAATTAGCAACATTTTGCCAGTTGGCCTATGTTGACTTTTCTTTCACTACTATGATTCTAAGAGGAGAGGCAGCTTGGCTATTGGTTCTTCTGTGTTCCTCCAATAGAGAATTTTCTGCAAACTTTGGTCTAAATACCACATCCAATTTTCTTTAACTTTCTAATCCACCTCTGCCCAGTCTCATCGGTCTGTCCCCTCTTTATGGAATATGTCCTCCTGAGAAACCCAACTCAGGATGTCCTTCTCGGAAAATACCCTGGTCTTCTAAATTTCTTCTCAGTCCTCTCTTGGTCTCTGAAAACTTTTTAACCTTGGAGAAACTGATCTTAGGAGAAAAGCATTATATTATCTAAAATATCAATAAAAGTGTGAATGATTGAAGGCCAGCTTAATATGTTAGCTTTTCTAAGGCAGTTGTGCTTTAAGAGAGTTTATTGCCTTTGCAAAGTAATGTCCATTTCAAAGAGGATGTTTTTAGTTCAAGTGCGAGTCTTTTTAGCATCCTTCAGATTTCATTAGAAAGCCACCGCTTGCTATTCTGTGTGTGCTAACTAACTACCCATCATCAAGACTTCTACCAACATCCTCAGTCTGGCCATCAAAGCTGCTCACATCCGGCCTTTAATTTTTTCAAAATTTCCTCTTCTACCAAAGGAATGTACTAAGTCACTTCTACATACTTTCCACTTAACAATTCTCTCCTCTTAGCAGGAATGAGCAGCCCGTTTCTTTACACTGACAGATGCACCTCATCTCCTTAAGTTGTTCAGAACTTACTTCTTCTAGATGACATACACTAGATGTAAGATTCTTATGGTCAGAACCATTTATTATTTAGCTTTGAATCTTCATAGGCAAGTGCAACGTCCAGGAATGAAAATAAATAATGTTCACCAATTCAATGTACTCTTCTACGTCCTTGAACATGTTTGGGCATTTCAGCCCATTCATGCTCAGGTTCCCTTGCCTCACCATCTCTATTCAGTGTTATTCTTCACAATTCAAAATTGGCAATGGAAGAATCACATCTATTTGCACTTATAAGGCAAATTTTTCAGAAGCGTTTTTCAAACATTTTGAATATCTTGGTATTTTCTGTAAAAATAGGTTATACGTAAGTCTCCTCAAAGAAGGATCCCAAGCATTTTGTTTCCTTTTTATAACATTTCTTTGCCAGATACAATATTTTAAGCACAGTTCATGTTCTAACCTAAGAGCTATCTTAAAATCACAAGTTTGACTGAGATTTTACTAAGATGTCTCCTATCAAAAAATGACTCATTCCATGCCACTTCTGATGACACCACACTGTCTGTATAGCATTATTCTTTATAGTATCTTGTCGGGTTCACCTCAGAACTATGACAACTGTCTCCTAATACCTCTCGTTGCCTCTAGCATTAATGCATCTCCCACAGGGCCACCAGAGTTAGCTTCCTAAACGTGGAACATGCTGGAATGCCCTGACCTTTCATACCCACTTAATCAAATTCTTACCCACTCTTCAAGAATCAATTCATATCTCCATGAAGTCTTCCTAGATTTTCTCATCAAAATTAATTTCTTTATTCCCTAAAGCACCATGGCACTGTACATCTTTATGATAGAAGATCTGAAATTCTGAAGGAACACACATGCATTCATACACAGGGACCAATAGTCCAATGGGAAAGAAGGTGTCAGTCACTAACTGGGCCAAAGCCTTATGCCCCCAATTCAGAGCTACAGTAATACTAGGTTGGAGCTTGTGGCTTAGTCCCTGAGACTTAGAAGGGCCTTTCTCCACTAAGTCTCAGTAGAACCCCCAAGCAGTTCATGAGTTGAAGAGTAGAAGCAAGACAGTGGAGATTCCTTGTGGCAGGTCTTGCCTCCAAATCTTTCCCCACCTAACCCTCCGCCACTTAGCTAAAGGAGAAAGAAGAAAAGGGTCTGAGGTAAATGCATGACAGTTTGACACAAGGCAAACCTTCATTCTAGTAAATGGGATCTAATCAACATCCTGCGATCCTACCAATAAGATCAGTATTTTTTCTTCTTAGGGAAGGTTAAAGAAGGAGTGGGCACACAGCCTTGGAAAAGGGCAGAAATATAACCCTTGCCTCTCTATTTTCCATATTTTTATCCTGTTAACCTGTGGGAATTTATAGCCAAAGCCTCTGTCCATGAGAGTCCTGACTGCCTCCTTGGAGAAGAAAAACAATGTAATATCAGGGCAGTTGGGTGTTGCTCTCACAAGTTGCCAAAAGTAGAAGAAAGAGGACATTAATTAAGTCAGCTCTAAGATCACACTCTATCCAGGGCACTATTTAACTCCTATTTTATTTCCCATCTCAAGCTATACTCACTACCCACCAGCTTGGGTGTTTAACCAGGTTTTCTGGAGGTTACACAATGAGCAGCATGACAACATAGCCCAAACCATACCATGTTAGCGATAAGATGATATCTCAAGTTCAAACTCCCTCCATTTCATCTTCCCTCAGAAAATATAGAGTTTCATCATTGAAAAACGCCTCTCTTTGTTGTCCCAGGTTAACAGAGTCCTAAAGAAAGGAACTTCCCCAAACTTTCCTTTCTCTTAATCATTCACTTCAAAGCAGCCAGGGAGTACTTCACTCAGATGTTTGCTCCACCTTCATATTAGAGTTATTTATTTATGTGCCTGTCTTCCTCATCATACTGGGCTTTCTTGAAGGGCAGGAACTGTTTTATTTGTTTTGGCATTCCTCAGAGACCTGGCATGGTGCTTCCCCTGCACAAGATACACAGCTGTCAAGGAGATAATGCAGGAGGTGTCAATTGTTGAATTGAGCTCCATGGATCAGGCCTAAGGCTCTTACCACTATGCAGCTGTGATCAGTTCTGGAGAACTTTGGGAGTGAGGTGTTTTCCCATCTACGGTAACTCTTCTGCATCATTGGAACCCATACGATCTCTGGCCCTAGCAGCAATCAGAAAGCTCCAGAGGATCTGAGGGATCAAATCTAGCACCACAGTAATCAGAACCGGACCCTGACCAAGTGGAATGCTTGACAGTAGCTAGAAAAAGAGGAAAACGGGTGCCTAGCCATAGGTAAGATTGGTGTTTCTAATCGTTTGAAAAGAGGAATAGTGAGGCTTGAGCCATTCCAGAAGTGATGCCTGATTTGATAAACGTGATAAAACTTTCAGTTTTCCACTACATTCATTATCGATTGCTGCATAAAAAATTACCCCTAAACTTAGTGGCTTAAAACAACACATATTATTTCACGAAGTCTGTGAGTCAGGAATCCAGGTGCAGCTTAGCTGGGTCCTCTGGCTCAGGACCTCTCACAGGCGGTAATCCAAGTGTCAGCCTGAGCTGTAGTCATCTCAAGGTGCTGCTGGGGAAGGAGCTGCTTCCAAGCAGCCTTGGTTGTTGGCAGGATTCAGTTCCTCGCTGGTTGTTGGACTCAGGGCGTCTGTTCCTCCCCCACCATTGGCTGGAGGTCACCTTGCCACTTGAGCCTCTCCAAAGAGCATCTCCCGCCATGGCAGCTGGCTTCATCAGCGCAAACAAGCAGGCAGTACCAGAGAGAGAATTCGAGTAGGGCAGAAGTCCCCATCTCTTTGTAAAGTAATCTTGGAAGTAACATCCCATCCTGTCTGCCATATTCTATTCATTATGATTAAGTCACTGTACTCAAGGGGAGGAGATTACACAAGGCCATGAAAACCAGGAGATGGAGACAATTGGGGGCCATTTCAGAAGCTGCCTACCACGTCCATATTCAAGTATAAATAGGTGCCTATAGCATTCAGCCTTCTTCCAGTCTCCCAGCCCTTTCCTGCTCTTCTCATGCTATTCAGGACCAAGATCAAATAGCTGGCACTCTTAGCACCCATGCTGGAGCCACTTCTGCTTCCACCAGCTACAGTGAGGCTAACATTTCATTCCATCAGCCAAACCATCACGCCAAGGACCTATTGTGTATTATTTTCCTTTAGATTTTGGAGAACTTTAACTGTTTGACTATATTATGGCTCCTGATAAAAGCACATTTATTGTTCGCATTGGAGAAAAAAGTTACAAACACTGCTAAAATACAGGCTTCAACATTAATATCAATCTCATTAGGTTTTTCTTCGTGATCAAGAGTAGGTAGTAACTGTCTTCTATTACATGTATCTTTTTGCATTTTAAATTACTTATACTGGATTGTTTCTTACTCACAGCAAAAGGTCTCTGTATGTGGAAATATGTCTCCACCAAAACCAAGATTTTATTCCAAAACGTTATTGTGTAGAAAGTAATGCTTCTGATAGAGGCATTTGTTTTTGCTTGCTGTTTTCAGTACAACGAAATGAAGATTAATTTTACTGAAAACTAAGCCAAAAATAACACTAATGTTCCTTCCATGTATTGCTTCCCACAGAATCACGCAATAAATGCATCTCAGAACCTGTTACAGGCCAGTCTGAGCTCACTTAATGCCAGCTTCCAATTCCTAGGCCACCTCTAATAATCTTCATATGATACATTAGTCTTTCTGCTGCAGCTCAAAAAGCAGAGGAGTAAAGGGAAGTCAGCTCTGGGGTGTAAGAAAGAGCTTCCAAAATGTCTTGACTCACCTGATGAAAAATTATTTTGAAAGAATAAATAATTATCGCAATAAGCTGTTCACTTCTTCACAGATCAGTCCCTCCATTGTCCCAACCTAATTAGAGTAATTTGTGTTTAAGGAGATATTGATTTTGCATAATGGTTTTGCCTTGTATTACACACATGACAGCATTCTCTTTACTTAACCTGGACAACAATCTTGTTGAGTGATATGTCAAAGCTCTTGCTCGTACGTCTACTCCTGGCAGCGTAGACTCAAGGAGAGGAGAGTTCAAGTTCCCGTTGATGGTGTTATTGAATGTATAAATAAACCAAGGAAATAGCAGAGGCCAGGAAAGCAAAGGCTGTATTTGTCTGCCCTCGTGAGAGCCATTGTGCTGTGGGATTCTGCTGCACAGTTACAATAAGTTTTGTTGGTTTTCCTCTTGGCTGGGGCCTCCTGTGCTCTCTGAATGGTAACTCTGTGCCATCCCAGGGAACAGGTAAAATGGAAAAAGTCTTTTTATTTCCATAGGCTTAAGCCAAACCCCTCAAAACAAGCTATTCCAGAGCCGAGCTGGAGCAGGGCTAATGCCGCGGTTGGCAGCTCATGTGCAGCGGCCTCCTTGGCGAGCCCAGGGCCGCTCTTATCCACTTCAGCTGTCTTTTGAAAGCCTCCTTCTCACAAAAGACAGAGCTGATCTCTAGGGCCTGGGAAAATAGAAAATTCTCCCACCGTGATGGGAAACACTGTCAAGACCCAAAACTCTGTAGTGAAGCATCAGACACCAGTGTATAATCGCAGATAAAGAGAGGGAAGAGGGCTGTGTGGGAGAAACAGCAACAACGAAATTAAAATAGACTGGGAAGCTGGAATTTAAAATGATGGCGAAGTAACCAAGACTGCTTCACTCTCCAGAGCGTTCTCCGTCCATGTTCAAGTCATTTAACTAAAGTGTATATTTTTCTTCTCCTCCGCATGGCCTCACGTGGAGTGTTAGGATGGGTGCATAGACTTTAGGCCTGATACCCGGACATTTTTGCTAGGATCAGAATGTAGGCTGACTTGCTTATCGAGAGGATTAAATGAAATGCAAAATGTGTTCCTGCTGTTCGGTTTTCTGCGTTTGATGGGTGCTGTATCTTAGCCAGGCCAGAGCTCTAAGAAAGTGCATCACTTGAAATAGTCGTATCATATTCTTTTAGGGATTCATATTAATATCCCTCTTGAGAGACTGACAGTTTGCATCTACCCACCTATATATTTATGTAGTTCTTATAACTAAATTACCTTGAAACTCGAAGGATACAGATGATGCATTTTACCCACACCAGGTGACTAGGATGAGCTCTCCCTGCTGATGGTGTAGAAGTGAGAAGCATCATAGGTAGCGCTTCACTTTTGGACGAATGCTCTTTAAATAGATATTAAATTACATAGACAAACAAGTCTCAAAAGAATATTAATATACATGACAATGCACCACACTGGTAAGTGAGTTTTTGAGCTTTCAAATATTCTGGGATTTCATCTTCCAACAGAAATTGCGATTTCATTAGCATTTACAACTAGCCTTCCAGGGGTGTTTGCCAAAGGGATGAAAGCAGGAGGAAAAAAAAAAAAAAAAAAAAGCAGCCCTTCCACAGGCCCGCACAAAGGTGCTAATTAGTGATAGTTTTCCTCTATGGGAAATGGCCCAGGATGCAAGGCTTGTGACCATAGACCTATTTTCATTATGCCTGGGAAAACAACAAACATGTTAAATTAAATGAAAATATTACTTTGTGGAGCTTATGTCAACTAATGGCTTTCAGGCATACGAGGAGTTAGAGGAGTTATTATGCCCAGGATTATGAGAAATTATGTTCTAGAGAGGAAATTAGCCCCTGCCTAGGTAAGGTGACCCTGAATTTTCTAATAGCAAGACTATTTTGATACAGAATAGATGAGTTGCAGAGGGAGGGTAGAGCAACATTCTGTGATAAAAATAAAAATAGATTTTTGTTTCTCCTTGAAGTGAATCCATGCTAACTTACCTACTCAAAACTTCTAATTTTCCAGAGAAGACTCTTCAGTGAATCAATCAATACCAGCAGGGGCCATTTATTGAACATTCACCATATGCCAGGCTTTCTTATCTCATTTCATTCTCATTATAACTCTGTGAGGAATGCATTATCATCCCCACTTTTCAGTCGGGCAAGATAAGAGCCAGTGAGGTTGAATCGCTTCTCTAAATTCACACAGGTAGAATGGGATAGAACCAGCTTTGAACCAAAGCCTTTGACTTAACCAAACTCAAGTTCTTTATCCATCTGAAAGAGGTATAAAGACCAGACCATGGCCCCGGATGTTGCCCTGAAGCCCAGGCAGATGAATTGCTTGAATGAATAAAAACTTACACAATGCTGCTGAGCGATTTGCAAGTGGATTATTTAGATGACTTGACTCTCCACTCTTCCTGACACCACGAGAACACACTCCCGGGTATCTCTGAAGGAGAAGGAGAGCCATTCATTCAGTAAATATTTATTGGGTACCTACTATGTGTCAAATACTATGCTAGTTGCTCAACCTTGGAAAATGAAGCTTCTCAGTTGTGTTATTATCCCCCTGTGCCCGGGGCAGTGCTTCTGGGAAGAAGATGGAATGGTAGATTCCAAGTTTATGGGTGAAAAATGAAGGAATAAACAGGGTTTGGGGAAGGAGGAAGAGCTGTGCTATTGAAAGAGACAGGAGTGGGGTTGGCTAAACTTTTGAAACACCTATGTGTGACTAACTCTCCTTTGACTTTTGAAAAGGGCAAATTTAGAAAAAGGCACACGGTGTGTTGTGCATTGGGAACACACTTCATTCCAAGTGATGATTTAGGATGCAGTAATAAAACACAGCCCCAGAAGTTTAGATTATGTTAAGGAGACGGCACGGGAAAGGGTTATTGAGGCAAACCCATGGGGTTCATTTGAAGCAACCATCAGAGGCACGATCCATGTACTTCAACTCAACTCTGAGGACCACGTCAGATACAGATCCCCTGGCCAGTCAGCAGCAGCCTGACCCTGTGTGACAAGGCTTGGTCTGCATGTTATTAATTATATACTAAGGAGGAGTAAGAGAAGGTTCACAGATGGATACGCACCCCCAATGTAGATTCCATAGTCACTTAATCTGGAAGTGAATCCCAAGGTTGGTTCAGATATGAAGAGTTGGAAGAAGGGACTTGGATCAGAAGGTATTAAAACAAAGGGAAATGTCCTTAAGACAGGACCTGAAACTAGTTGTGGAAGAAGCCCATTTATTTTGGTGACACACATGGAAAGTCACAGATAATGCTTTGGGTGTAGTCTATTTGTTTGGGTCCTGACCTACTTGTAGAGCTTTAAGCAGAGAAAGGTGGTCAAAATAGAATTTCCAATCATCCTAAAGTCTCTTGAAAATCATATAACAGATTGTGGTACATAAGTCATGAACCTGTTATTAGTGACCTTAGTCATCACCAATTTTTCTAATATCTTGCAATATCTGGGAGTTTCTAACTCTTTTCCTAATCATACCTTTTCATCTCTCCTTGTACTTCCATCCCACGCTGTAAGGCTGGTGTGAACGCACAGATATGCTCCTTATCCATCATACTCTTTCACCTTCAACTTGTCACATGGCCTCTGAGGAGTGCACTTTGATCAGGCCCATTTTGCTGCCATAAACCCCCTCCTGGATTAGGTATTTTCTACTCTCCCTACCCTTCAGATTCTGCAACGTGGAAACCCAAAGAACCACCCTGGGAATTTTTAGAACAGAGGAGGAGAAATAATTCACCATAAAACCAAAATTCTTTTCGGGGAGAGAGTGGAGAGGGAAGAGGCTAGGAATATCCATGAGTGAATAATTTCATCCCTTTATAATAGCATGCAGGCGAAATCCCAGCAGAAAATGCAATATTTGAGGTTACCCTTCTAGGTATTATTGACCCCAGGGAATCCCTGAACAATGTAACTTATTAACTATTCCAGGAACTGTCTGTGGAGTCAACGGAACCAGGTGACTTCCACCTCCAGGCCCTGTGGAAATATCACTGGCATCATGGAATGCTCAAACGTGGGGTCATTGCCTTTAGAAGGATCAGCTTTAGGACTTTGGGGTGACTGGAGTTGACCTTCACACAGAGGTCTCTGACTTCTGATGCTCTAAAACAAAGCCTAATACACATGAGGTCACAGGAATAAGCAGTCCTGGGTCAACCTGGAAGCTTCAGTGTGGTTAAACAGTAGATGAGGTCATCACAGAAAAATGTGATGAATCACCAAGGAACAGTATTCTGTTTTTATAGAGAAATGCTTTCCAGTTAAATGTTCACGGCTCCCTATCAATCACCTACAAGCATAATAATTTAGATGAAGCTTGCTCTCATCCTTGGTGGGAAGGAAAGGAATCAGTGTTCAGAGCAGTAATATAACAACATACGTTGCTAACCTCATTACTTCCGCTTATTCTTTAGCAATGACCTAACCAGATAAGAAGCACTCAAGTTACAGTTTATTCATGGTACTATGGGCTCTCCAAGACTTATGTCTACTTAATAAGGGTCCACTTCTTTATCCATGGTGCCAGAGTATGGCTGAGTAAAATCAGCCAGGGCATACCTCCCTCAAATGAGAGCATGACTCTGTACTACAGCTCAAAAGGCAGAGATTGAAATGGTTTAAAAGCTATTCATTGAACAGGTATTTGGTAACTCCTACTATAAATTTTATGTCCTCTGCCTGTGAAGTGAGATATGACAAGAAGCAGACACACATGTCCCTTAGCCTCATTAACTCAGCAAATTCAGAGTCTAGCCAGGAGGACAACAATTGAGGGAGGAGTTACAGGTGCTCTGATTATAATCATGTGGAGGTCAAAGGTCAGTATATAAAGAGCTAGTCGAGGGCTCAGGAGGCCTCCAACACCCCAAGGAAGGTCCACATAAGCCGAACCTTCAATGGAGACCATGAAGTGTGGGCAAGAGGGTTCCAGGCAGAAGGTCCCTTTTGTGAAGATGTCATTCCTCCGTAATACCTCCGTGAGACAGACACAGAAGGTTTGTCAGCAAAACGCAGGGGACTTGGGGGAGATGGATACTTCTTTCTCAGGGCAGCTGGGATGCATATTTCAAGTGAAATCCTTGTCAATAACCTTCCCTTTGTACTTTAATGAATGTGTGTTGAACACTTTTCTATCTTCTGCTCAGATCTGTGTCCACAATTCTGGACAGCTTCCAAAACGGTGATAGGCAGACTTCTGACAAAAGTAGTTATTTTTGAGTTTTTTTTCCCCCTCCTCTTCCATTAGCCATGGCCTCTTGCCATGTTGAGTCTCACAAATGGACACAGACCAATCAATCACCCTTATAAAAATGTCAAAATTCATCCTTTCCTACTGTGAAATGAATACACTGACCTTAACACAAATGTAGAAATAAATTAAAAAAAAATCTATCCCCACCATGGACCCCCTGGCGGCCACACTTAGATTTCCACACATTTCAGTTTGACAAGGCTGACATTGCTGAGAACTTCTTACTTCCTTTATTTAAAAAGCTGGAAGCAGATTAGATATGTCCCCCCCCAAAATTTACTAATAAGAACTTATTTACATAGAGGCTCTGCCTATGAAGAAGTGTAGATAGGAAGAGCCATTATCTGTCCAGGAGGAAAAGTGAGAGAAAGCTGGATTGAACATAGTGAAGGGGGAAGGAATGCTCATGCTATATTGATATTAAAACAAACAAAAATGAGTTTTCTCAATCTAGGGACCTCTAAGACTTAACTGCTTCACTCAGTGTCAACCTCTAGTTTATGCAGCACAGACCTGGATAAGGGTGAAAACTCTGAAAGTGGCCAATGTGAACTGGATTCGTCATTTGCCAGCTCTGTGACCTTGAGAAGGTCCCTCAGTCTTTTTAACCTACAATCTCTTCTGTAAAACAAGGACAATACTACTCACCTCCTGGAGTACTACAGTGCACATCTCTTGTTCTCACCATTTCTGTGCTTTCAGGAACATAAGTCTAGTTATCTCTGGAGGAGCGTTCCTTCCACTCTCAAGGCACGTGGTGTTAGAGGATGACCTCAGACTCTTGGGAGAGGACACGGGATCTGCCTCTGGACTTTCTGAGCACTGTGACCGCTGGCCATGGGGGCTGTTTCAAGTTCATGCATGTGACACAGGCTGGGACAATGAGACTCCCACTGAAGATATTTTAGGGAATTATTGGGGAAATGATCTCTGGGTGCTGGAGTAACTGAGCTGATAGAAATTAGACCAGAAGCTACTGGAAGCCTTGGAGAAGCCTGTTTAAGCACAAACCTGACAGAGACAGTCAGAGGTGGGAGATGGAGAAAGACAGAGTTAAGTCCTTGGATCCTGCTGTAGCTCTAGACTTGTTGGTTCTGTAAGTTAATAAATTCTCCTTTTGTTTTGGTCTGTTTGAACTGGATTTCTAAAAATCTTAATTGATATAAAAAATGTATACATGAGTTTTGAGAATTAAATTATGATTTCCATAAGACACTTAATACCTGTTATATGGCAGGAATTCAATAAATAAAGCCATACATTGTGTTGCATGCACAGTGTGTGTGTGTGTGTGTGTGTGTGTGTGTGTGTGTGTCCCTTTAGCATGTGAAAGTTGCCCAAAGAGACAAGAGGCAGAAAAATAGCCAAGGCTTCAAGTCATGACTCTGCCCACAGCTACAAAATCCAGTAATGCCAGGACACTTTTAATCCTGTGCTTAGGGAATAGATCACTTTTTTGGACTTCTCACTCACTTCTTTGTACAATGTGACTGTTGTGATTTGCAGCATCAATATTTAAAAGAAAGAGAAGGAAGGAAGGAAGGAAGGAAGGGAGGAAATGGATATGTTTTTAAAAAATTTTTATTGGAGTATAGTTGATTTACAATGTTGTGTTAGTTGGGCTTGAAATATACACACTAGTATATATAAAATCGATTTGGGCTCCTGGTCTCCTGATTCTGTAATCCTTCCGCTCTCCACAGCTGTCTTCCCCCTGGGATCCCATGGTTACTCTGTATCCATCACATTCTCTCTGCCCTCTGTCTCCTCTATAAAAGCCTGTATTCAGAAAAAAATAATCTGAAACCCATTTGGGAGCAAATAACAAATTGATAACAATTTAAAGAGTTACACCATTAATGGGGATTTACATGTTAAAGGAGACCAACACAAAAACAAGAGTAACATCTTCAGGCGTCAAAGAGAAAGGAACTCTCAACTGTGGAGCACCTACTGTATGCTGAGCAATGTATATATCCTATGCAATCCTCATAGCTACCTTGGGAGGTGGGTGTTATTATACCCATTTTACAGATGGGGAAACATGCTCAGAGAAGTTCAGAAACTTGCTCAAAGCCACATAACTCAAAGGGCATGGATCTGGAAATAAGCCCAGATTTAACTGACCCCAAACCCACGTTTTGATTAAGATTCTTCCTGGTGACTGTCATTAGGTGAGCATCACAGTGACTGGCCATGGAGCTAGGAAACACGATTCAGAGACTATTGACCCAACATCAGGATGACTTGGAGGCAGGAGAGAGGGCAGCAGAGTGACAGAGTGGATTTTATCTAAGGAGATGAATTTTTAAATCCAATCACAGGAACCACCACAGCACTTTTTTTTTTTTAAACTTCAGTTAAACTGATTTTCTAAACTGCATACCAGCACCTAATCAGTTTGGTCCCTTCCTTTCTCTTTCCCTTTAATTTTATTTTAGCTTTGGGTCTTGTACGGTTGGCAGCGGAGGGGGGCGGGAAGAATCCTCTGTACTCCGTACTTTCCTATCTGCCACTCCCTGCTTTTGCTCACATTGTAGTCTTAATTTGATCAGCAGTTATGAAAAGGAAACACTAATCCTGGGGAAAAGGACATTGTTCGTGGCCAGACAGTTTTGGTATTGCTTCTAAGGTGAAGTGCTTTGTGCTTGGATATGAGTTTTGCCCCTTGGCATGCTTCTGGATGTGAGAACAGAAAGAGGGACAAAGTTGCTAAAAACTAGACAGATGACACCTGGTACTGGGAAGGCCTGTCAGACACCTTAGCAGATTCTTTACCCCAGGTGAGTTTCTGGGCAAGAGGGACCCAGAAGATACTTCTGAATATGTATGTGGTTACAGGGGCCTTGGTGATGAGGGGCAGGAGGGGAGGCATGAGAGAAAGGAAGATGAAGAAGCGTGAGCTGCCCCATCCATTGTGACAGACCAGTCTCCTATGCCTGAGAGTGTAAGCCAGAGTAATTGATTATGACTGTGGCTATCATTTACACAGCACTTACTAGATCCTAGGTACCTTTCCAAGTGTTTTATGGGAGTGTTTTATTTTTATCCTTAGAGTAAATGTAGAGGTAGGTATTATAATAACAGATGAGGAAAATGAGGGTTAAGGCTTCAGCAACTTACACAAGACTTGGTGTGTTCTTAATCACCACACTGAACCATCTCCTGAGTGTCTATTAGGTACCAGGCCCTTGGCTAAGCCTCTAGGATATAGGCATGAATGAAAAAGGGTCACAGAACTCTCAGTCTAGTGGAAGAAATAGGTGAATGAACCACCTGTATAACTTGAGTATTTAGCACAGTGTCCAGCCCATGAGAGACATGCACTAGCTCTTTAATGAATGATGGATGGATGGATGATTGGATGGATGGATGGATGGATGAATGGATGGATGGATAGAGTATAATGTAGTATGATAGCTGCATGAAAAGAGGTAAGTATGGGGTGCTGTGAGAGCATAGAGAAGAAGGAACTAAACCCATATAAAATAGGTGATGCGTGAGCTGAGTTTTGAGGTAGGGTAGAGGTTCACCAGAGAGTGACCACAATCATATAAGACTAACACCATATTGTGATTTCACCATCACCCTGCTTCAGCAAAGCAGCTCTGAGCTTTGTCGTATCATCTGAGAGCAAAAACCAGGTCCCAACCTAGGTGTCTATTCACTCTGCTTTCCAGGGCATTGCCAAGACTTTCTCTGACATTGGTTTTCTTCCTTCTCTCCAATATGAGTGGGCGGCTGCCAGGAGTGACATGTATTACCTGTGCACCAGGTATCTGTATTTCTCAGACTAAGAATCATGAACCTCCAGGTCCCTATTAATAGTCACTAGAGGAATCATAAAAATAATTAACAAAGCAACAACAATAACTTACATTATACATACAGTACTATATAATGTACAATGGTCTTTCTATGAACATTATGTAGTGAAAGATCCTAACAGCCCTGTGAGAGACAAGGCAAATAGTCTTTCCGTCATTTGACATAGATGGGATTCATGCTCAGAGGAGATGAGATAAGCTATGTATGGGTCACCTCTATGTGCTGCTTCAATACTGCCAACTGGGCATCCTTATCTCACCGAGACTCACAGCAGCCTGGTGAGTAGGTGCTTATCTTCCTATGTTTGCCATTAAGTAAACTGAGGCTCAGGGAGGTTAAGCGACTTATCTGAGGGCACCCAGCCAGCAGATGGGGTAACTGGGACCGAAAGCCAATTGTTCTTAACCTCGGTGCTTGTGCTCTTTGCATTTAAATATCTTGCTTCCTCATTTCTTGAGAGATTCAGAGAAAGAGGACTAGTGACCAAGAATCCCACCTCCTCAGAGGGTTTTCACATAGGTTATTACAAATGTTAGGCGTCTTTACAGTCATTGATCCACAGGCCACCTAAACCCAATCAACTCTGGTTGTTAACCACAGATGCCTGGGCCTAGGGGCAGCTGTTGACAAAACTGAGAAGTATTCAAAGTTTCAAAGTTGGTCTCTTTAATTCCCTTTCAAGACCATTCTCTCTCATCTTCTTTTTTTGATACTCCGTCACCCTATTTACTATTCTCTTGTTCTCTATTGCTGCCCTAGGTTTTTAAAATAATGTTTTGATTCTTAGGAATCAGGTGTGTGTGTGTGTGTGTGTGTGTGTGTGTTGGGAGGAGACTTATTCATGCTTCTTAGAATCATACCACATGTGAAAGTGAAAGCATCTACTTACTCAATATTTTGTAGTAACCTATAAGGGAAAACAGTCTGAAAAAGAATATATATATATATATATATCTGAATTACTTTGCTGTACACCTGAAACTAATACAACATTATAAATCAACTATACTCCAATATAAAATAAAAATTTTTTAAAAAGTGGTGGGGCACCACAGTGAACTGGAAAGTACAAGATCTATTTAAAACATTAAATCTCAAACTTTTTGCTGCCAAAAAAAATCTATACTTCAATAAAAAAAAAAAAAGAAAGTAGCATCTACCGTCACTTGCTAGTTATATCGTAAGAACCATCCACAGCCAATCTGATCTCTTATCCTGAGAGCAGAGGCACCGTAAATAGTGAGAAGCCAGTTACAGGTATGCTAACAGCAGTTGGACTCTTTGGCTGCATTCACCATGCAGAAATGCTGCTCCCCAAGAGCTGAGCCAGATGGAAGCAGAGTGGGAACTCTGGCTCAGAGATCCCCTGAGTGTATCTCAGGGGAGTGTCTCCCTCACACCCTGCAATGAAAATGATGTCACCCATTCCCGAAGGCAAGGGAAGCAATGCGTCTGCCAATCTAGGGAAGAAGGATGAAGAATAAGACCAAGGGAGCTATAGGAATTTGGCTGACCTGCTCTGATAAGAATCCAGTGGGCAAAGGGAAGGCATGGGAGGGCTGGAGCAGGGGAGTAGCACGGTTGGATCTGTGCTCTCGAAGGGTCTGTGGCTACAGTGTAAAGTTAGAGTGGAGACGACGGAGGGAGGGTGGAAGAGAAGTTAGGAGCCAATTGCTGCAGTAGCTCAGATAAAAGATCATGGCATACAGAGTGAAGTAAGTCAGAAAGAGAAAAACAAACATCCTATACTGATGCATATATGTGGAGTCTAGAAAAATGGTATAGATGATCTTATTTGCAAAGCAGAAATAGAGGCACAGATGTAGAGAACAAACGTGTGGGTATCAAGGGGGAAGGGGGGGTGGGATGAACTGGGAGATTGGGATTGACATATATACACTACTATGTATAAAATAGATAACTAATGAGAACCTACTGTATAGCACAGGGAACTCTACTCAGTGCTCTGTGGTGACCTGAATGGGAAGGAAATCCAAAAAAGAGGGGATATATGTATACGTATAGCTGATTCACTTTGCTGTACAGCAGGAACTAACACAACATTGTAAAGCAACTATACTCCAATAAAAATTAATAAAAAACAAAAGATCATGGGAATGTGAACCAAGGCAGCAGCAAGAGAGACTGAAAGAACAGGAGCCTTAGAGATGGTGCGGAGAGGGTCCTCAGCCCAGATATAGTCTTAGGGGCAAGACTGAACGAGGACACTCAGCCCTGGAAAACGAAGGTGGAGACCACCATCCGTTGGGAAGACAGGCGCCACAACACACAGGACCGACCTCCCCCAGTTGCCCAGTGTTTGCAAGCAGGTCTGTGAAGAACATAGAGTGAAGCAGGAGGGAAGTCTCTGGCATTCAAACCAGTTTTCTTTGCTCACCTGTCCTGACGATGTTAACACCTCTGCTCTCATAGGACGACCAAGGGCATTTTCATTGCCATGTCTGGTCAGAGCTTCTGATTTATGTCCTGCCAAGAAGATAGATTTCCCCAGTAATAGTTACGTTTCCACTGGTGATTTCCGTCCCCTTGGGACCTGAGATTGCAGCCTCCTGAGGCGTATCACCTAAGTGTTCCCCTGTAAATTGCTCCTGCAAATATTCTCAATCAAAACCCAATAAAATGTCTGAGAGCTTGTACTATCCTGAAGTCTGGGAATTGTACACCAAAATCATATTCCAGAATATTAAACAAAAGACAAATTCCAGGCCCATTCTAACAATACAAATCTTTGGAATTACAACTGGGCCTTCATTAACCAAAGAACAGACTTGGTTGTTGAATGAAGAACACTTATCTACAATCTTGTGATATTTAGAAACACCAGCCTATGTTAGAGGCACTAAAACTGCATTGAGAGCAAGGGGTAATTTGTGAAAAATTATCATTCAGAAAATTTCTTCCTTTACTAGGATTTTGAAAAGATCCTGTGTTATACTTTCTACAACAGAACTTCACAAAAGCAGATGTTTATAAAAGCTACCCCTCCAAAAGTAGTGATTTTTCTCTTCACCAGAATAACCTTCTAGTGGTGTATTAATTAAGAGTCTATACTGCCGTAACAAAGAATATCAAACAGTTGCTCAAGCAAAATAAAAACTTTATTTCTCCCTCGGGGTATAAGTCCAAGCTAGTGGATGATCGGAGTATCATTTAGAGAAGGGATTTCTTCTGATCTGTTCTCTCTCTTTCCCTCGAATGCTGTTGACCAACACGGCTGAAGCACTATTTTTGTGTTTCAGCTCATGGGCAGGGAGAAAGAGGATGTGGATGGAAGCAGATTGCTTTCCTGAGGATGAGACCTAGAGGTTATTCACATCATTTCTTTTCACATTCCTATTGGCCAGAACTTAGTTCTGTGGCCATACTTAGTTGCCAGGGACCTGGCGAATGTGGTTACTAATTGGGTAGCTATGGGCGCCCCCCCCCCATCCCCGCTTAAAATGAAGGGTTATTGAGGAACAATTAGCAGTGTCTACCAAAGTGTTTTATTGCTAAACCTTATCTGGGGAGCCTTTTCCCCTGGGCTTTGGCCATACTGAACTTCTAGGGATTCTGGGCACCTCCAGGTTGTCTGATGTCTCTTCAGCTCTCTCTTCTGGGAGTACATTTGCTTTCCTTCTGTCGGGGAGGGGAAATTCCCCCCCTCTACCCCACTTGAGTTCTTGCGGCTGGACTAATACACAAGACAGATTGGCAGGAGAAAATGAAACAAATTTTAGTTCTTACACACGGAGGTCTCGTAGAAATGAGACCTAAGAAGTAGCCAAAGCAGCTTTTATATTTTTAGACAAAGAAAGAATACTTCTGTGAGGAATTGACAGGACAAAGAAACTTGGGTTTTGGGTGCTCAGTTAGGAAGAATTTGTTGAGTCTGGGCTTAGGATAGTAAATTAAGAAGTAACAGGCTTGTTTATACAGGCTTCTTGACTCAGAATTTCCTTATCTCTGCCAGTAAGAGTGTCCTTCTACCTCCAGATGCTGGGAGTGCACCTTTCACATGGAAGATTTATTTCCTGATTTCAGAGAGCCAGAGAGGAGGGTCAGAGTGGCCCTCTTGCGTTGGCTGTGTCTTTAACTTCAAAATCGTCAAGTTGCCATTGCGGCATATTTGGGGGCAGGCCACCCTGAATCCCACCACCCCTCAGCCAGCTTTACTCTCGCTCATCTTCTAAAATTGACCTCAGATGTTACTTCCTACAGGAGAACTTCCTCTGTACCCTGTTAGTTCTCTCGCGAGTGGAAGGCGTGTCTTTCAGAAACACCATACTTAACACTACAGTATAATGTATTGTAATTTCTGCATCTTCCTCTAGATCAGGAGTTTCTCAAGCCAAACCATATCTTAGAACGGAGCCCTAGTGAAAACCAATTTAATTAGAATCTCTGGGGCTAGGGCACAGGCATCAGGGTTTTAAAATATTTCCCCAGTTGATCTAATGTGCAGTTACGACTGGAAACAACAGCACTAGCTCAGGGGCAGAAATTTCATCTCTGGACCATTCATACTTGAAGTAGCAGCTGGCATTCTATTAACATTCAATAAATGTTTAGTGAATGAACAAATGAATGAATGAAGAATGGCTTCCTGCATATCGGTTAAACTAGACCCCAAACGAGAATGAACAATTCATATCATTTTCTTGTAACACAGAATATTAGCACCAGAAGGCACCTTTGAGAGGATACAGATCCATCATGTCTGACAGGTAAGGAAACTACAATCCAAAAAGGGTCTCCTGGTGAGTTTACAGCAGAGACAGACCTCTGGGCCTCTGGATGCCAAGTTCATTGGATGGCACACTGTAAGACACCTTGGTTTGATGCATCTACCCACAGTTTTAAACACAAAAGGATTCCTTCCTCTCTCAAAGCAGGGCTGAGCTCTAGCTACCTGAGCCCATGGAATCGAAATAGAAACATTTACCATTCTGCAGGTTTGTGAGGATTTTAGGGCAGTTATTCGTTGTTTGGAACTTGCTCATTATATCGTTTTACTACATAATGAAGACAAAGGCCCACAGTTTAGCTACAGATTTGGTTAATGACGAGATGTATAATAATACAAGATAATAGGACCAGGCCATTGCATTCTAATTAAATATTTTTGTCAGACTCTTTCCCTCATTAATCTTCTTTTAGTCGCCAGGCTTTATGGCTCTTTTGCCTTCCACCTTGAGTCTACGTACACATGTAATTTTAAGAACAGAAATAGTCTCTAGGTTTTTCTGGGAATTGAGCTCTCTCCTCTCTGTATCTGTTTATGTGCAGACGTGCTATCGAGTTTCGGAGGGAAGACATCACACGTAACCCAGACAAGGCCTCTCATTGGTATGCCAGCCCACGCAAAGCTATCTGATTGCATTCAGTAACTGGCAAGGACAGAAAGCGTTTTCAAGAGAAATAATATCTCACTGTAAATCTGGGACTATCTGTGTAATAACTGAACAGTAAACGCCACCTTTAATTTTAATGTCTCACATTAGGCAAAATTTTCAAAAGGCGAGGTCTCTGATATTCCAGCCCACCCCGTGGGGCAGGGACACGAGCACAAGAGCGTGATGGACATCAGTGTCAAATTTCCAATTGCTCGTGGACACCGTCAGAGTTTTCAAGCATCAGCCTTTCCAGATCATCATTCTCTCTCATAAGCAAAGGTATTTACCTATTAAGAACTGTTGAAGGCTGAGATTCCACAGGCTATCTGGCTGCCAGCAACAACTCTTCAGATCGAGCTTTGATGGGGCAGTGTTTAGGTTCTAATGGCCCTTAAAAGCTGAAAGGTGCAAATGTGAAGTGATGAAATCCAGGCCGCGATGGCCATTTGCAGAATGATGCTCGCCGTGCTGCCGAGAGATTTGGCAGCTGATGAGGCATTGCCATCAAGATGTGCTCCCAGAAATGCGTTCTCTGTGATACGTGTTTCACTTGATGGTGATCATTCTCACCCGCCCCCCACCTTCCTACAACTAAAGATGATTACTCTGACAGCAAGCTGTGTCTCACCCATCATTTTCTGTCAATTTTCTTGCCTCTGGAAAGGATTCTGTTTGGGTTCTTAGATTAATTCTCTAGGCAAAACACTCGCCTCCTATTCTTGCTATTCCTGTTCAAGACAGATATCCTGGGAGAGTTAACAGCAAACAAAACTTAGACTATGATTTAAACACAACACACCAATTACAAGTTTCAGGGGGGAGCAGAAAAAGATTCAAGGGTAACTTTCCTATCGAAACAACACACACTAGACACGGAGCGTTGCCTGGATTCTGCAATACTCATCTGGTGGCAAGAGGAAGAATTGCTGCTCGACCTCCCATCCAATAATCTAGATTGATCTCCCACCAGGATTGACAGCATTGGATGTGCAAGCCCAACGGACATTTACACCCAGGAGTGAAAAGAAAATAATAACCACACAGCAGGCACTCAACCATTAGCAAGTGGTTTTTACCACTTGAGAGAGTAGTCACTCTTCTCTGATGTCACTAAAGGAGCCCTGGGATGGCATTCGAAATAATTCTTAGGACTAACTTCCTGGGATTAGGGGATTTCACAGACCCTTCTCTAACGGCCTTGCTTTGTGGCTTTTCTTTCTAACACTGAGCACATTCAGCGTCTATAAAGATGATGAATTCTCGGTGCCCAAGACGTCATCCCTCCTCAGCTCGTGTGGGGAAGCGTCCCTGATTTATGCAAAACACGTTGAGTGATGCGGGCAGATGTGACATTTAAAGGGACAACGGAGAGGGCCAAAGGCAACAGAGATGGGATTCAGCCTCATTTCAAAAAGGAAATTGGTTTCAATTGCAGAGCCCTCATCTCTTGATCAGGGGAGCTCCTAGGAGGGTGCCCACCTCTCATTCTTCTTCCTCCTGAGGCAATCAATTTGCGGGGGAAGAGCCAACTCTGAGAAACTAGAAAGAAGACTTTTGTCAGTGATGGAGTTAGAGCATGAGGCCTGAATTTAGACCCATTAGTTAAAATGTATTAATACATTTAGTTGCTTCCTAGGGTAAGTAAATGCTGGGCTATAGAAGGGGTGTGAACAAAAATAGCAATGTATCGACAGGGAAAGAACTCTGTGGATGGTATACAGAAATGTAGCCGCAGAACCCACCCCAAGCGGGCACTATCCTGTTTCTAACAAATACTGAGTTGGTTTTCAGAGACAACAGAACAAAACCGCAAGTCATGCAGCCGAAGTACACGCAGAGAAGGAAATTTTGATCTTAAGTAACACCTGGAACCAAAATTTCTCCCCCCATGAAACCAAGGGACAGGGACAGGACAAGAATCTGAAGGCCAGGACCCTTTCAGAAGTGAAGGCTGTTGTCCAGGAAGACCTGGTGAAGCCCCTTTCCCACACTTAACCGTAAACAGCCAAGTTCTTTTTTTTTAATTTAAGTATAGTTGATTTACAATGTTGTGTTAGTTACAGGCGTACAGCAAAGTGATTCAGTTATATATATATATATATATATATATATATATATATATATATATATATATATATATATATATACACACATATATGCGTTCTTTTTCAGATTCTTTTCCCTTATATGTTATTACAGAATATTGAGTAGAGCTCCCTGGGCTGTACAGTAAGTCCTGTTGTTTATCTATTGTACATATAGCAGTGTGTATTTGTTAATCCCAAACTCCTAATTTACCCCTCCCCCCCCTTCCCTAGGGTAACCATAAGTTTGTTGTCTATGTCTGCAGGTCTATTTCTGTTTTGTAAATAAGTTCCTTTAATCAAAACCTGCCCCGCCAGCACTTCCGAATACCAACCTCCTCCCTTAATTCATAAAACTGAACCCCCGATCAGGGAGATAGATTTGAGCCGTGCCTCCTGTCTCCTTACCGGGATTCCTGAGACCTCACAGTAAGGCTCTTTCTTTTCTCAATTGTCGGTGCCATAGTATTGGCTTCTATGCTTGTTGGGCAGCGAGTCCTTTGCTCGGTAACATGGGGGCCAAGGGCAGGTCACCCCAAAATATGTCCCAATGGCATACTGATCATTTTGAATTACAAGTCACTTAAGAAACAGCCAGTGCAAGAGGGACGCTCTGACCCTCCTCTCTGTCTCCCTGAAAGCAAGAAGCAAATCTCCCAAGTGCAAGGAGGCCTCCCTGGACCCGGAGGTAGGAAGACATCCTTATCACCAGAGACAGGGAATTCAGAGCTGAGAAGACAGTATAAAAGAAACCTTGTTATTCTCTACTAATTCACTACCCAAGCCCAAACTTTGCTTAAATTCCTTACTACTTAAGCAGCCAAGCTGAAGTTTCTTTGTCCTGTCAATTCCTCTCAAATTCATTGTTTCTTTGTCTAAAAAGTATAAAAGCTGCCTGCTTTCGCCCCTTCTCAGATCCCACTTCTATGAGACCTCCCTGCACAGGAATTAAATTTGTTTCTTTTTCTCCTGCTAATCTGTCTTGTGTCAATTTTATTATAGTTCAGCCACAAGAACTCAAGCAGGGTAGAGGTGGAAATTTCCCCTCCCCGACATTACATTTTACTGTGTCTGCCAACCATACTTTATCCTTTCTCTAAGGGCCTTCGTGTCTTTAGAAATACTGCTCTCTCAGTATATCATTATGTTTTCCTTACTATTTCTTTTCTACCACAATTATTTTGCTTTTTCACTCCAAGTTGTATCTTCATTTTTTCCATTCAAAAAAATTGCGCAGACTATCTTCGCCTCCTTCTACATTATATGCCTGTCTTTTAAAAATTTCATAGTACAGTATCACATACATGTAAATAAATTATTGTAATAAAGCCCTCCACATATTTGTTTACTTGTGATATTTGATTTAGCTGGTTTCATATCAAGAAGTCCTACCCATATTTCTCTAATCCTTTTTAATGAAATCTAATATGGCTTTCCATACTTTTTGTGTTCGTGTAAATTATTTGGTGCCTTATAAATTATATCTTTATTGTTCTGCCCAAGAGCTGTCAATTAAAAAGAACCAACCCACATATATATACTACCAAATGTAAAATAGATAGCTAGTGGGAAGCAGCCGCATAGCACGGGGAGATCAGCCCGGTGCTTTGTGACCACCTAGAGGGGTGGGATAGGGATGGTGGGAGGGAGATGCAAGAGGGAGGGGATATGGGGATATATGTATATGTATAGCTGATTCACCTTGTTATACAGCAGAAACTAACACACCATTGTAAAGCAATTATACTCCAATAAAGACGTTAAAAAAAAAAAGAGAGAGAAGGAAGTATCTTCAGAAACTTTTAAAACTAAAAAAAAGCAAAAAACCAATCCTCAGGGTCTTTTGTTTTCCTTTCAAAGTCCACATTACACAACTCTATAGGCCTGACCACCTCCAGTGTCTGAAGATTTTAGAATCACACAATCTGTTATAGTGGTCATTCTTTAAGATAGTTTTTTATTTCCAAGTACAAGTGTATCTGTTTCTCATACAATAGTCAGTATACAGCTTTAAGGGGGACCAAAGAGGATTTTTTTTGTAGATTACCTTTAAGGCTTATAAAAAAACGAATGCAGTAGATACCATTTATGGAGCATTTACTATGTATTGCCAAGCTCTTGGCGCTTTACATAACTTATCTAATTCTTTGCAGTGGGGACATTTTTATCCCCATTTTATGGTCAAAAGAGCTTAGTTTCATGGAGATAAAGCAATTTTCTAAGGTTATATAGCTTCTGAATAGTCAGAGTGGAATTTGGACCCTGTTTACCTGAGACCGAAGGCTCTTACCTATTAAGCCATGCTACTCTATCTTTCTCTTACCTATTAAGCCATGCTACTCTATCTTTAACTGAAAACCACCAGTTTTCTCCACTAACATATGTCACAACAGCAACTTGAGAACTCTGTTAGTGACGGAACAGTCCCACACTTAAAGAACAGGGGCTTAGAGACTACATACAACCACCAGCATGGGGCAGACACTGGTCAGAAGAGCTGGCTGTATCCTGCAGTGGGAACAAGTTAGGTTAGGTCCTTAAAGCATACTACTCAACAACCATGGTATATAGCAGTTCAAGCTGGTAGTCAGATCTCCCACACACACAAGAGGGGGCTGGGTTTACTGGATTACATAATTAAAAGTCCACTAGCAGACTTGGTTCCAAGCATGGATAAATTCGTAAATAGTATGTACATTGTGTTGTCAAGAACACCTCTCTCTTCATCTCTTAACACAACTCTTCCTAATTTGGCTTCATTGTCACACAGGCTATTCTCTTGCAGCAGCAAGATGGCCACAAGCAGCTATAGGCTTGCATTGAACTGGTCTAGTGTCCCTAGTGGAAAAGGGCTGCTTTTTCCTTATTGGCTCAACAAAAGTCCTATGATTCACAGGGGCAGTGTGAGTGATGTGCTTTTTTATGAACCAAGCAATTACTTTGGCCAGAGGATGGTGTACCCTGATTGTTCATACCTGGGCCCTGGGTTTACTCCTAGGGAAGGAATGGAGGGAAGAAAGGAGTGTCCTCCCAATCAGAGTCACATGAAATGAGAGGAGGGAGCAGGTGTTTCTGGAAGAAGGTAAAATGGGTTCTGGGTACTCATGAACAACAAATGTCCACTACACTTTTATGAGAAGTCAGACAGAGACCTACAACAGCAGAGAAACATGAGCTCCAAGGTTGACTCAATACCTGAGCTGCTGAACTAGGTTTCTTTGACTCCAAGGGACAGAGGACAAGATTAGTCATTTAGTTCTACCAGGAAGTCAGTTAGCTCTACTAGAAAAGGACAAAGAATCACAAGGGCAAAGAGCCAGACGTTCATTCATTTATACATTCATTCATCCTGCAGACACATCTATTCAATATGCCACTGAATGTTGATCTACTGTGTGACAAGCACTGTGATAGGTGCTGGGGATGTAGATGAGTTCCAGCACTTTCCATAAAAAAATTCACAGTCTAGAAACAGCAAGACAGAAGGCTCAATTGATAGTTGTAACATGAGGAGTTAAGCATAATATTCCATTTTCTCCCAAGGTAGCCTCTTCTGGGAGCAATGCCCTCAGTCTGAAATGCATTTTCCGAAGAGAGAGCAGGCATAGCTCATGTATTAGGAAAATGTCATAATCAATCATGCGCCTGCTTCACTTATTAGGAGTCTATTTGTTCCCTCTGGGATTTTAACAAATTCTAAATCTAACCATAGCTAATTTTCCTACAAGTGAACTAGAAACAGAGCACAAATAACCCACCAATCACTTGATTTTGCAATGAATAGCAAAAAAGAATTTGGCTTAGATCCAAATACAGGCTTCCTTACTTGCTTGATATGAAGCCAGTTTAAGTCATTTCATATCTCTGAGCCTCTATTTATGCATCTATAAAATGGGATGTTAACAGTACAGAGGACTGTTGTGAGAATTAACTGAACTATTGTATGCAAAGCTCTTAGACAAGCACATGGCTTGGAGTGAGTATACATCAACTGATAATAGTTGCAATTGTTGTTTTATGTATGTCATTACTATTGTTATTGAATTATTATTGAATTGAAGATCAGAGAAGGCCAGTGACTTGTCAAACAGAAGGCCCAGCTTGTTAACAGCAGGGTCAGGGTTCAGATCCAGGTTTCCTGACTGTTATATGAGGGCTCTTACCCTGGCATCACTGGCCTCCCCATCACAGTCTCTATGTTCCCAATACACTTGGTTCCCACTAGTCCTGACGTCACGTATGTTCCCTCAGCACATACCTGCTGGGAGGGTGAGTGTGGCATTGACAAGCATAATCATATTTGACATTTGCAGAATATTTTATACTTTTCAAAGCCCTTTGGCATATGTAACCTCATGTGGGATTAAACATTTGCCATGGGTACTCCACTCATGGATAATCAAAGTTGGAGCTGCATGCTAGCTATTAGATTTGACTTCAGCTTGCTTTCTGGGAGACCCACAAATCAGTTTATTTCATGTAAGATGCATTCATTGCCACCGGTTTTCAGGGAAAGTAGGTCAGCCAAAATTGGGAATTTGGTTTGCGTGTCTTAGGGATTTGCTTTGTAGAGGTGGGAGGGAGAGGTGTTGGCAAAGAGGATAGAGATGTGATGAGTTTAAGCTGTGGCCAGTGTGGCACTTCCGCGTGGTAGGGATGCCTCCCCAGCATCCTGAGGGCTCAGCCTGAGCTAGGTGGACCCCTGGGCCGTCCCAGAAGGACGGATGGTTGGTGCAGCGCCCCCTGTCCGCACGTTCTTTACGTGAGGCAGCGTGTACAGGGCTCTCAGAACGGTACCTATCACTTGACAAATGGAAATTTGAGGGTAAAAGCAAGAGCTTTTAAGTCAGACAAAGTTGAGTTCAAATGCTGGCTCTGCCACCTACCAACCAGTAACCTTGAGTAAGGTCCTTTAGCTTCTCTGGTCCTCAATTTCCTCATGTCTTAAATGGGCATTGGGGGCATTTAACTCACAAAGTTGTGATGAAAATAAAATATCTTAATATAGTTCCTGCATACAGGAAGTGTGTGAAAATGGTAGCTGTTGTTAATATTAATTTATTATCATTAGCAGTAGTGATGGTTACACCTTAAGCAGTTCTGAAGGCTGACGTGATGTTCTTTAAGAGCTTGTTTCTCACCGCTGCCAGTAGAGGGCTCTGCAGAGGTCCAGCTGGAAGTTGCCTCCAGGGATGGTGCTCAGTGTGGGCTCTAAGATCCCACAGAACCGGAGAGGTACGGAGGTCAGCGCAGGGAGGATGGTCCACGGCCGCTAGTACAGGAAACCGGCAGCTGCCATCGCTGAAAGATGCTGCCGCCGGGAGTCCCAACGCTAAGTGGGAGCTCCCCAGGGGCAGGCATGGTGTCACGCACAGTAGGTCCATGAACAAGGAGTAGCTCTTGGAAGACCTTGCTGCTGGGAGCTGCCACCGTCACATCACTAGGAGACCCACTTGGAGCTGGGCCTTTTTGGAATCTGCTTTATAAGAAAAGAAGCAATTGCAGAACAGCCCAAGGTCATACAGACCAGGAGGGACCAAATTCCAGATTTGAGTGCTGTAGAAATATTATTGTTTAGGAGCTCGAGCCCCCTCTGCCCTGCCAAAGACACTCTTGGTCCCTTGAGGCACGGTGAGCGAGTGCACACTTGGCTCTGTCCAGGATGTTGATTGGTAGGGAGCTGATCAGAGAGAGTTCGTATTTTAGTTTTCTTTCATGAAGACCCAAATTGGGATGGGACCCCGAGACTGCTGAAGAGATGCTAAGTTATAAGCTGGCTGCACGTTCTCAGTATAACGAGTGGCCTGAGAAAGGAAAGGTTCCAGTAACAAAGGAAACGAGTTCCCATGTGTTCTGTTTGATGGGAAATAACAGTAGTATTCTGCAAGGAGATTGCAGGGAAAACTTAGCTCTGAACTGAATTATCCTGCTTCAAGGACCGACCGCCAGACTTATTGACCAATGGAGTCGTGTAGAATAACCTTTGCCCATTCTGGAATAATAAGCCTCCCACAGACTTTACAGAGTGTTTAAAAAAATTTTTTTTAAGTTCATAAAGAGCCTTTCTTTTCTCACACCACAGAAGGTGACTTCTGTGGTTGCTGGGGGTTGAGAGAATAGATCTCTGAGTCAGTCCCTTCTCGGGCCTTGGATAAGTTTATTATCTCTCTGAGTCTTGATTTTGCATTGGGAAATAAAAAAATATATATTAATACCTGTTTCAAAGTGTACACTATGAACATTCAGGGGAAAAAATGCAGATAAAGCACTTTGTAGAATGCTTGGCAAAGAAAAAAATCATAACAGTAATAATAATATTTATTAAATGCTTAATATGCCCTATATGCTGGGCTTACTGCTTAAACCTGATAACAACCTTCAGTTTAGGTATTGTTATTGTTATCCTAATGTGACAGACAAAGACACTGAGAAACTCTGAGAGGTAAAGACATTTGCCCCTAGTGTCACTGCAGGTAAGTGGCAGGGCCGCACTTCCAACTCAGGCATCCTGATAAAAGAACACACACTGAACCACTTGGCTATCCGTCCCTGATATATTGAGGAAGGACGTTTATATATACATGAGCGTCTTCTGCACACCGATTACGTGCAAGGCGCTGCAAGAGTCTGATCATGAGGCTCCAGGAACAGCTTCTTGCAAATGGCAGGTTATTAGTTCAGAGGGAAGCACAGTAATTGTCAAGAAGATGCTAAAGAAACATGGCTTAGCTGTTGTTGCTGCTGTTTTGAGAGCCGAACATGAGAAAGTGACTTCATGAAAGAGGAAGCAAATGAAACCTGATGGAGTAAAAGCATGGAAAACACAGCGAGAAGCACTTTGTACTACAAGCTCTCTCTGTTTTTTCTCTCCAATGCCATGCATTTATATCATGTACTTAAAGAGATTTTGGAGAATACAAACCAAGCCTGATTCTCCTCTGGGCCTAGCACGCTGCCGGGCCTTTCTAGTGTCTACAGATATTTGCTGTATCAAACTGAACTGGGATCGGGTCTGGCACCAGCCCGCTGCAACTCCACTGTGGTCAAGACTGTTAAGACGCCAAGGAGGGAACATGGCAAAGATCACCGTCTCCCTGATTAGGTACTGCTTGGGTGGAAACAGAACCTACATACAGCCAGAGCCTTCTGTAGGGGCAGCTGTTTCTTCAGGTGGAATGGGATCTGGCTGTGGTCCTCAAGGCTTGTTTGCCAGAGCCTTCTGTAGGGGGCAGCTGTTTCCTCAGGTGGAATGGGGTCTGGCTGTGGTCCTCAAGGCTTGTTTGCTGTGTTCTAAGGCAGCCACACCCAAGGTTCTGGCGGGGGGAGGACCATTTGAGATTGAGACCCAGGAAACTCCTTGATGGGAGCACGGGTTTAGTCAGGAAGTCTGCATCCCACAGCACCCAGGTTCAAGGCCAAACCTCTCCAAATGAGAGACCCCCGGTGTGAGCTCCCCCTTTCAAGCAGACGCCACCTCCTGACCGAACCGAAGATCCCCAGCCGGGTCTTTGTGCCCAAGACTGTGGCCAGGCAGGCTGCAGGACGTGAAGTCAGCCTCATCATTCCAGCCATTCAAAGCGAGGATCCAGATACTTCTGTCTACAAGAACACCTTTCCATAACCAAAACATGATGCCTTTTGAGTTCCATTCTCTTTTTACTATTTTAAGAAGAAATCACTCACAAGTGTTGTGAAATTGTCCCACTTTCCTGATGCGTGCGAGAGAATGATCTGTGGCTTTCCAAACAAACAACTAACTAACAAACAAACTAAGTCCTGGTAAAAGTCCTCGTAAAAGAAGAGAGGCTTGCCTGTACCTCCAGAGCAGCAAAGCCAAGCTTTCCTCCTCTTATCTTGCATCTCAGTTGCTGACGTGCTCCCAGTACCTAGGCCAAAAGGCAGCTGCCATATTGAATTCTGATCCTTTAGGGCCAACCTCTTGGGTGTCACATAGGCAACCTACAGACAAGCTAGACTCCACAAACAGAAATTCATTACGACCAGAAAGTATGGGGGTGGGGGAGTTATTAGTTTCCAATTAGCAGCAAATAGCAGGAAGCTTATTAACTGTCTCTAGTGGTGAGCCATTGTCTGGCAATAATAACTCGTAAAACATTTCAGAACATTCTAGGTTAACCAAAGGAAGTTGAAGAAACAAGTCTTGATAGAGCCCAGTATTACTGACCGGCTACCCCCATTGACTCTTCTCAGCAATTTCTTCCCTTCATTTGACTCCCGAGCTCAGTACAGTCGTTCCTTTGGGCTGATACGTGCAGTCAAAGCTCTGGCGATGCTCTCTCCAAGACCTTGACTTAGCAACTGCTGTGTGTCCCTGCACAGGGGCTGTGAGGGAGACCTAAGGGACAAAGTGAAAGCTCAGGCTTAACACTACACCTGCCACCCAGGAGTTGTGGTACCTTGGACCAGTTACTTAGGGTTTTTTTTTTTGGCCTCACCACATGGCATGAAGGATCTTCCCCGACCAGGGATCGAACCCGTGCCCCCTGCAGTGGAAATGCAGAGTCTTAACCACTGGACCGCCAGAGAAGTCCCCAGTTACTTAGGTTTTTGAGCCTCATTTTTATCACATATAAACTGAAAGTAATAGCACTTACCAGACAGGGTAATTAAGAAGACTAAATGAGCTAATATGTGAGGGTCTGGCTTCCGAAGAGCGCTCAGTAGTTTGGATGATGACAATGGTAGAGGTGATGTCCTATACTGGAGCGTCACAGGGGTCAAAGCAATGAGAACCCAAGGCCCTCTGGTGACTCCTGAAGGCTAGATGCCAAAGACCTTTCAGCATTCCAAGGGAAGAAGAAATTATACCTTCTGATCAGGATGTTTTCGGAAAACATCATGGAAGAGGTAACATTTGAAATGGACCTTGACAGTTATGTGGGGTTTTACAGCACAGAGATAAGGGGAAGGGCATTCCAGGTAGCGGAAACAGTATGAGGAAAGGGAAGGTGGTGGGAAAGCATCGAAATTTGGGAAAAATAGAGCAATCCAGATAGTCCAGAAAAAATGTTTTTAAATGGAATTAGATACACAGCTGAAAGGGTAGGCTAAAACCAAATTGTGCAGGGCCTTAAACGTTGGGTTGATAAGATGGAGCATTATTCAAATGGCAATAGCCAGCTGTTCATATTCTTTTAACAGAGGGCTGATACCATCATAGACATAAATATTATAGTCGTGGATCCTTATCATCATTAATTTTCCAACTAGGCATACAGCAAGAATTTCTTAGTCTAGGATAGAAGCTAGAAGGTGGTATTTACAGGGTAAAAATGGCAAGGACCACCAGATCCAATAAGATAAGGATTTTATCAATAAATTTTTATAGCATAATAAACTACAAATTCAATGGCTTAAAAGGATAACCATTAATTTAGCTCTGCAGTCATTAATTTGAGCCATGTCTAGAGTCGCCTAGGGTTTGGTTTATTGTAGGCCAGGACACCGTGGCTCTCCTTCCAGTGGCTTCTCGCCTTCCAGCAAGCTCACCTGGGCTTGCTCACCTGGCGGAAGCAGGCTTCCGCGAGAGCAAGCTGAAGCATGCACAGCCTCTTGAAGCCCAGCCTGGGACGGACACATCACAACTCCTGCCACATGCTGTTGATCAAAGCAAGGCACAGGACCAGCTCCCATTTAACAGGTGGGGAAAGGGACACACTTATTGGCAAAAGGAGCTGCAAAGTCACATTGCCAAGTGGCCACGATAAAGGGAAAGGACTAATCTGTGGCCATTTTTGCAATCACCAACAAGACTACTGGGATTTAGCCAATAACTATATCCGGTATACTTACACCCCTTCCTGATTACATATCCAAGCAAATAACATTGAATCCCAACAGACCTTTCCATAATAGCAAGATACGGTGCTGAATATGTAAAGCCCCATAAATATGGGGCATTAAGAAATTCTAATGGGAGTCTATTGCAGTAAGTTCTAAAGAGGAGTTAAGGGCTTATGGCCCACTGACCAAATGTAACCAAATGTGTTTGTGACTTCTTACTCTGGACGAAAAAGCAAAATTTAATGGGCTATGAGGGAAGAATTGATCCATGAAGCAATTTGATAGCAATTGCCAACAGCTTACTGAGAATTAAAGTAATAACAGAAAACTGTCTGAAATGGTTCAAGAGAATAACCTCCAACATTGAAAGGGAGATCATTTTTAGCAAGCAATAAAGAGAAAGAGCCAGCACGGTTAAGTGCCGAAACTGAAAATTTAAAAGGAAATTTCAGGGACTCTTGATTCCCATATTTTTTCTTTCTATTCCTTCTTTTATTTTCGTAACACACGAGGAAAATCGGACACATCATCACCGAACTTAGCATGCAATTAAAAGGGCAGTCAGGACCAGTCATAATTTTGCTAAATCAATTTTTTCTCAGTGATGTGTGCAGCCCCTCGGAGGTCTGGAAGTGAACACTGCTTTTAGCTTATCCATTTCCTTTTCCTCACGAGCATGTGCGCGTCGAGAATGGTATTGTTAGATTGCTCATGAATGCTAAGTGCCAACCATTGATTTCCATCTTGGGAAGGGAGGGGGAGACAACATTCAGTCAATGAGTTGGTGGTGACCATCCAGTTCCTAGCGTACTGGTACCACAGCCCCACTGTGCTGTGACAATGGGACCCTTTGTCGGCAGTCTTGGCATGAGCGTTAAGGATTAACTGGGCACAGTGCCTCTACCACTCTCAGCTGGGGCTCTCAGTTCAGAACACAACTAAGGTACAGGGGACAGCCTGAGAAGGCTTCATTTGTCATTGCCCATGGCTCAGTGCTGCTGGGGACAATCTGTTGCTTGAAAGTTGTACACTGGATTTTTTATTCCAGACATAAGCTACACATGGCTCTTCTCCCTTACGATGAAGGCAGCTAGTTCCATTATTTTCTTGCCAAGAGGCATTTCCAGTCCAGAGCATAGACGGGAACACATTTTATTGGGTGACCCACAGCCAAGAAGTTAGTTTCCTTATGCCTTGGCTTTCACTGTAAAGTGTGCAGGATGGAAACAAAACAAGTTTGTGGAGCATGACGGGAAAAGCGTAACTGATCACAGAGTAAAATTTAGTAAAACTAGGAATACTTTTGGCTGGATTCATAATCTTAAGATATGAAGCTTGGTAAATATAGTCGTTAAAGAGTCTATAAATTGTAGAGAGGACATATATGTGTGTACATGTATGTGTGTGCGGGGTGGTTTTGTGTTGTTGTTGTTTGCTTGTTTTGCCTGTCCAGCACATTTTCCTTCTTCTTTATTAAAACACTCCAGTATAATTTTGGGACTCACCCACCACCAGCTCCTCATCGTGCTCAGGCCCTTAGGTGAGGCTGGCCCAACTTCCCCAGCTCCAAGGATGAATATATGACTCGAGTGACCAATTAGACTATTCAAATGACTCACTCTCAGTAATTGGTTCCTGGGTAAGCTCTTGACTCAAACCAAGACAATCACAGTCAATTTTAGAATTTTGCCAGTACTCTTGAGAGAGGAGTATTATCATTCCACTAAGTTTGCTGAAGAATTAGGATGTAATAGGAACTGCAGCTTGGGGCCACATGATCAACAAAAAGGAAAGCAAAGGGAGGGGATGGAGAAAAATAGGTTCCAGATGACACATTTGAAGCCTCTGGGTCCAGCCATGCTTAAAGTTAGATTAGTTCCTTGCCTTTTTAATTACGTAAACCAATAAATTCCCCCTCATTTAAACTCGCTTGAGATGCATCCCTGTCATTTGAAACTGAAAGTACCTTCGCTAATTCCCAAGGTTCTCTATTTCATCATCATCCTGTGGCAAGAAGAAGATAGAAGCCACTGGAGGTGATATGTTTTCTTTCAAGTTTCCAGGGATAGAGACCAGTCACCCATTGGGTGGCCCGTTCCTGTGTTCCTTCTCAGAGGAGAGAATGTCTTCTTCATGTTCACACAAATGTTCTCCTGATATAAATTAAGTTAATTTCCTCTCAGAAAGCTGTAGAGAAATTCCATGTCCTCCTCCCCCAAATCATTTATAGGGACAATAAAACCTAAGTTATCCCTCTAATCTTTCCTTTAAGGATGGACTTCTTTCCTCTGGTCATTTTGCTTCTCTTTGCTCTACTTCCTTAGGTATTGTTTGTTAGTTTTTGAAGTAAGGTGACAATAATCTGACCAGGTAACTTCCCCACTTAAAGCCCTTCACTGGCTCCACACTGACCTCAACATAAAGTCCAACTTCTGAGAGAGTGGCATGGACATATATACACTACCAAATGTAAAATAGATAGCTAGTGGGAAGCAGCCGCATAGCACGGGGAGATCAGCTCCATGCTTTGTGACCACCTAGAGGGGTGGGATAGGGAGGATGGGAGGGAGACGCAAGAGGGAGGGATATGGGTATATATGTATGTGTATAGCTGATTCACTTTGTTATAAAGCAGAAACTAACACACCATTGTAAAGCAATTATACTCCAATAAAGACGTTAAAAAAAAAAAAAAGTCCGACTTCTTTCTGTGGGATACAAGGCGCCTCGTTTTCTTTTTTTTAAATTATTTTTTAAACAATTAAAAAATTTTTATTTATTTATTCTTGGCTGCATTGGGTCTTCGTCGCTGCACGCGGGCTTTCTTTAGTTGCGGTGAGCAGGGGTTATTCTTCATTGCGGTGCGTGGGCTTCTCCCTGCGGTGGCTTCTCTTGTTGCACAGCCCGGGCTCTAGGCACACGGGCTTCAGTAGTTGTGGCATGCTGGCTCAGTAGTTGTGGCACACGGGTTTAGTTGCTCCATGTCATGTGGGGATCTTCCCGGACCAGGGCTCGAACCTGTGTCCCCTGCATTGGCAGGCAGATTCTTAACCACTGCGCCACCAGGAAGTCCCACCTCCTTTTCTAGCATCTAAATTACTTGCCCTAGTCCTGTTGCGCTCTCTTGCACCTGGCCCCTGAACATTCTGCTCCACGAACCGAAAGGGTGATTCTTACCCCAGGTTTGCCTTGAAGGTAGGCAGTGTCCCAGGCAAACTCCCAGTGATTTCTGTCAATATAAACAATATGAGTCAGCACCATCCTGGAAGCTCAAGTGATCCTGGAAAGAAATATCATACTGGTCAGCAGAAGAGATTTGTTTGCTAGGCCTCCTTCCTGGAATGGGGTACCAGCTCTGAGGCCCAGGAGGTCTTCATAGTTTGAGTCCCAGAATTCCTTGGGCTACCTGAAGCACCCCAGCTGCTGGTTTGGACAGCACCTCCTGAAACAGAGAAATGGGTACCTGGGAAACTTTGAGGAAGGTGTTTCTGGAGACTGGGACTCACACAGTACAGGTAACAGAGAGGAACTTGGCACCTCAAAGCATGCAGGTGGGGGGATAAAACATTTCCCCATTTCAACATCAGTGCCCAGTGCAGAACCTGGGAAAAAAGAAGATGCATAATAAAAATTTATGGACTAAACTAGATACTTTTTTAAAGTAAAGGTCTGACAAAGATAGCTGGAAGAAGTATCGATTCTGGTTTCTTCTGCCTCAGACTTACTTAACATGACCCAGAATAATGGTAGCTTTTCACAATAGCACAATGTTTCTGATTCATATCAAGTTTATGCCCAATTGTAATCCTTGCTAAACTTACGAGTAACCAAGCAGTTCAAGTATTTCTCTTGAACTTTTGTCTTCAGGGCAAAAAAAGATCTGCATTTCAAAAATATTAGGATGCTAATTGTTTCTTTTTTTCCCTTTCATTTTCAATTACATGTGAAGAGAATATAGCTTTGCCTTGCTGCTCTGCTGTATTCCAACAACACTGTTGCACAGATCTAGGTTCTTTTTTGGTGATAGTTCTCACCCAGTGGGTCTAGTATGAACCACATCATTTCTCAAGGCATGAGTATGTCTTACAAATATTCCTTCCAGAAAAAAAAATTTTCAAGACGGTGGATGCATGTGGTTTATGATCATCTTACCATACTTCCTCTCTTGAACTTCATTAAAATCAAACAAGAAGCAAGAACAGTACAAAATAAGTGGAAAAAGTCATAGTCAAGTCAGAAAAGAAAATAACATGACCCCAAGGGGAAAAATCATAAAAAAAAAATCATAAAACATATCTGGTAAATATTGTGAAATATAGTAAATATATATAAGAAAAGAAGGTAGGAGCCAAAACATATACCCTCAAACCTCTGGCAGCAGTAAGATATCCTTAAGAGTCAGAGTTCTCTAAATCATCTACTGAATGATTAAAGAGAAGACAAAAGGATTTCAAAACCTGAAGGAAAGAGAGTAAGTTTTTTTTTTTAATTCATATGTACAAATTTAATGTTTTAACATGTGCATACACCCAGAGTGACATGATGGAGGGAACTTGGCTTCCTGAAAGTCTTCATGTAGCACAGTCCGTCCATCCATTTCATGTCAGTTACATGTGAATGAAATAATGTTTTTTATTATTTAAGTCACTGTGTTTGGGGGCCTATTGTGACACCTCTCAGATTTACATCAATAGCCTACATAATATGAAAAAGTAACAGAGGAAAAAATAGTGGCCCAAAAGTAAAATATTAGAAGATAAGTTAAGAATATGTTCCACTACTAAGAGCAAAAAATGATGGAAAATACAAGAGAACAGATAACAGATACAAAGTATCAAGCCAGAAGGTCTAAAACCTGACTACTAGGAGTTCCAGAGAAAGAATGAAAGTTTTGCATAGAAGGAAATTAGGAAAGAAATAATATATTGAGTCCATTTATATAAAAGGCAAAAACAGGAAGAATGAAACTTCCTGTTATGCATAAGGATAGCCATTACATTGGCAGAATGATTAGAAGAGAGCATGAGGAAGGCTTCTGGGGTGCTGGAATCCTTCCATTTCTCATTCTTAGTGCTAGTTACAAGGATGTTTTCAGCTCGTAATCAATAATTAAGTGTACTCTTATGACTTGTGCATTTCTAAGTAGATTATACATAAGAAAATTTTAATAAAACAAAATGAAAAATTTCCAGCATTGAAAGAAGGTGAAGAAGCTTTCCTTCAAAAGAGTTTTTCAAGTGCCAAAAAAGACCCACAACAAAAAACATTGTATAATTTCTATAATTTCTGAACACCGAAGGTAGAGATCTCAAAAGTTACCAAAGAGAAACAAAAGATAATTTACAAAAGAATAAAAAGCAGAACATCATCAAGCATCTCACCATCAGTAATAAATGCTAGAAAACAATAAAACAGGGCCTTCAAAATTCATAGAATATTATATTGTTTCTAGAATTCTATAACTAATCAAACTAGTAATCAGATGTAAGTAAAGTCAAGTCATTTTCAGATATGTGAAGACTCTTCAAGTTTATCTTCTTATTTCCAAGTACTTATTTAAGGATGTACTCCAGCAAAACAGAGATTAAGAACAAGAAAGTGAAGGTATAGGATAGAAGAAATGGAGGAACTAAACCAAGAGTCCAATGATAAGAATGACCAGGATGACAGCTGTACAACAAGCCAAAAAAACACAACTAATTATAGAACAAAAGGGTATTGCCATCCCACAAGCATGGCTTTAGGTAGAAGGGAATGGATCTCAAAGAGTAGTTGCAATGATTAAGAGCTGAACTACATCAATAACATTTTTTCTCAGGATAAGAGATGATCAAAACCTCAGAAAACAAATAAGAATACTGTGTCCCCCAAATAAAACAAATTAGAATTTAACGAAGTGTAGGAATAAAGAATCTTTTGACCTTGGTTCTGAAAACACTGTATTCTTGAGTGGCAGAGAGAAATATAAAGAAAGAGATGGAATATGAGTACACATTGTCTCTTCAGTAAAACATATTTACATGGTCACAATAACGGAAATGCTTTTAAGTGCTTTCAACATTTAGGTAAATCAGTAAAGATTCCATTACAATTGGAGAACAAAATGTAAATGCTATCACCCTTGATAATATAAAAGTAAAAGTACTTATATATACACTTATATATAAAGTACTTATTTGTCCTACGTCTGAAAAAATTGGGAAAGGGAAGAGGAAGGGAAAGGGAGATGACAAAAAGCTACTGTTGGTATTACCTTCATTTAAAATTTCACAGCCATGAGACATTTTAAAAAATTGTGCTGAGAAATTCATCGATTTATCTGTGGTTAAAAGACTATCAGATAGTAGAACTGAGCGGGGTAGTGTATTACTTTTCTTTTTATTAATCTATTATATGACTTCCAATAAGTTATGAATGAAAGCATTTGTTAGAAAACGGTCATTCAACACAATATTCAAAGGAAACTTCTGAAAACTCGGAGATCTATATGTTCATAGCACAGTGCCTGACATATAGAAGCCGTACAATGTTTTTGTTAGGAGAATTAATAAATTCTCTCTCTTTGTTCTTTCATTTCCCATGTCAGGCTGCTTTTCTTGACAGAGTTGGTACCCATACCATTAATATTTAGTTGGATTTTTAGACTCATCTGAATATCACTGCATGGCACCCAAGACAAATCTCTAATCAAGAAATCAAACAGAAGACTTCTCAATTAAGATAAATGAAAATCTGTAATAAATGGTTACCGTAAAAATAAAAGCCCTAGTCATGCAATGGCCAATTCTTTGATTTGACTTGTGAATTCCTTTTAAGGAAAAAAAATCTAGTAAAGAACAAGATGCCTCCTCCTAATCGCAGGTCTTTCTTCAGTCTAATCAGTGAGTTGGACTCACACACAATTTCACTTCTGAATGGGTGGACAGTCAATGTTTACCTGGTTCTTCCTTCCAGACAAATCCATTTCCCCGACATCATTTTTGCTCCTCCTATCGGTTGTGGGTATAATGTTTGAATATCCAATAATAAATTCTAGTTTAGTTTCCCCGTGTTTATCAAATATCCCAAAGCTGTTTGTTAATTTAGCACTTGTAACTTAATTTTTCTCAAGCCTCAGAGAATGCTTTATGAACAGCTCACACAACATTTCTGAAAATATTCGAACAATATTCTCTCCATAACATTCTTCTCTTTCGGAAGACTTTTCTATCTTCATATGACAAGAGCTTACTATTTTTTTAGGACTCTCATTACTGACCTCCTTCTCCATATAATGGGCTATTATCAACCTGATTCTAAATGGTAAATTCTGACAAGAGACTGCCTTTCCTTTGAAATGACAACTTTTAAAATGTAAAATAAGAGAGCAACTGGTTTGAAACAATTGAGGAGTTGGGTTATCTCCATGATGACGATGTTACCGGTGACAGAATTAGCTGACTGTTATTTCTTTGCCTTCAATTAGATACTGAACTATTTCAGCCAGAACCCCTGGGATTCTACTCCTATTAGCTAGTTGGGGTTGGGGAAACTGGTGTAGATTCTCTTGCTGTGTCAATTCTTTGTACTTTATGGCTATTACCTTGGATAATAGTCATTAATCCAAGGGAGTAGTGTTAAACACACGTTTGTGTGCTCCTGTCTTTTCCCCATTTGGATGGCATGGCCCAGCCTCTGGCAAGTCGCTAGAGTTGCCATTTCTCAGGGATTTGTTTGTGGAGTGGCCAATTTACCTCGGGGCCTGTGTGGCCAACATCGAGGGAAACATATGACAGGCATGTCGTAGCCTGTCAGCTGTTGCAATTAAGTAACGTTAAGTGCCACGACTGCAGATAGGGGTGGTTCAGAATCATGAAACGTTACAGGTGCATGGGACCATCCAATGCCGTTATTTTATATGTGAGAAAACTGAGTTCAGGGATTAACGGGTTTGTTCAAGGTCACACGGGTACTTTATCAGGGCTTTACGGTGTTGTGATTTCTTTATCCCCACCTGCTCACCACACTCAGCCACTAGAATGATCTTCTGCCAACCCAGTTCTGTTACATCACTCCCCTGCTTGGAAAGCTTTTGTAGCCCCTATGATTTCTAGTGTCAGAGCTGTGAGGGGCAAGCAGCTGGCAGGAGCCCAGCGCTCTATCAGGGCCCAGGCACCTACAATGAGAAATAAATGGTCAGCTCTAGCAACAGCTGTGGAATATCCATGACAGGGAGGCCGAAAATTTGGGTTCAACTCCCAACTGTATCACTATAACAGACGGTCTCAATGTGGGATAAGCCCTCCCAATAATCTGGATCTTGATTTTCTCATCTGCAAAATGAGCATGTTAGATTAGATAGACGTCAATGGTCCTCTCTGACTTGAAGATTCCATGACCATACAGTTTTCTTCAAAGCTTCAAAGTTCAGAGTTAACATATGCACACACGGGCTCTTTTCCTCGGAGCACCTTCTGGTCTTCCTTTCCTTCCTATACAGGATGAAGAGGTGGTACTTTTCCAGTCAGAACCCTGTAATTTTCCACTTGTGAAGGACAGAACTAGGGGGATAATTGAAATCCAACATTATCCTTTTCTGAATGAACTTATTTCCCAAGACCCTCGTCTACCCTAGCTTATACTGACTTTACTTTCCAGTTTGGTTTCTCCCAGTTTCTTCCTCTTTTCTATAATTTTCCTCCTTCTCAAAGACCGGTCTTTTACCCCTCTCATCTTTCCACTCGTCTTTCCAGTTTTCCCCTTTTCCCCCTCCATCTTCTTTCTTTCTCTAATTCTGCTATCCGTGTTCCTATTCTGGTGATACCTCCCCATCGAGGACAGGGATTATTTCATATTCTGGGAAAGCAATCAGTCAACCAGAAGAGTTTTCTTCCAATTTGAACCCAATCTAGATTGTTGTAGAGCAGAATAGGGATTCCTAAAGGGGTAGGAAAACAGTAGTTTTCCCCAGGGCAGAGAAATAAGATTGCTGGCAGGAAATGACCATGGTCTTTGCCTTCTAACTTAACAGATTCCTTAGCCAAACTGGTTTATTCATCCAAAGGGAATGACTGATGTAACTTTGCAGCAAAATATTCAACTGAAATTCTCTGCAAACTTGCAGTCAGTCCCATCTCTCTGGTTCCTCATGAGTCTAACAAAGGAAACAAGGGATTGCTCTTGCTCCATGTTAAGAAAAGTTATCAGCTGAAGCTTAAGGCTGGTCTCAATGCTCTGAACTCTTCGTAGATTATCAGTCCCCAGAAGTCTACAGCTTCAGGTTCGCCAGCCTCTCCTCCCATCTCCCTTTGACCCTTAGCTACTTGCTACTCTTAGCGTGTAGCTTTTCCCTGCCATGGGAGATGTAAAAGCCAAGGGGGTGGGGAAACAGAATACAAAGGCAGGAAGGAAAAAAATGCCAACAGAGTGGGAGATAATGGAAAGTGGCAAAAAGCGAAAAACTTTTGAAAGGGAGATATTATCCTACTGGTTTACAAAAGAGTTTTTTCAATGTGTCTGTGCTGAAAGTGAGGGACTCCGTGCATGCCAGTCAGTGCTATTCCCAAGGCTCTGCTTTCATTGAGCGTGATTTCTTTTCCTAGGGCTTCACGTTTGCAGCGGCACTGGTTACGGTTTGGGGTATTTCCTCCATCTGTGACCTTTCTTTCCCAACACCGTGCTTACAGGCAAACGTTCATACCAGTTAACCTTTTCTGTTTTCCCCCAGTGACCTTATGAATTTCCAACAGGAAAAATACAAAATCGCCAATTTGTTTTTTCATTACCCAGAGGATAAACACAAAGTGGGAAAGCCTTTTATCTTGCCGCACTGGCAAACCTCCTCATTACTCAGCATCGAACAAACATTTGCTAAGAGTTAATAAATCCACCGTGTGGCTTTCTTTGTGCAGGGAATGGCCTACCATCCAAGGCAATCTCTCATTAAGGAAAAAAAGAAATAGAACATGCTCATATTTTATTCATGGCCTCAGAATCCCAGGGAAAAAAATTTTAAAATGTATAGACACAGAGAAACCCAAAACAAAAAGACTCACACTTTCTTACTTCAAATGACACCTTCTGACTCTCAGACCCTCAGAGGAGAGGCTGTTCCACAGACACAATGGTCCCAATACCACTGCCATTTCAGCCTGCTAGTCCGATTGCTAAAATTGAGCCCAGAGACCTTTCACCACATCCCACAGTTAAGAGGGACAGAGGTTTATTAAAGCATAGCCCTGAAAAAGTCCACTGGGTAATACGTTTTAGAATCGTCAATCACAAAGATCCTCTCAAGACTATTTAGACTTCCTTTTACAGCTTTCCTCTGCAGAGGTGTCCAGGCAGAATCCACACTAAAGGTATCAGCATAGCCATTGCAGCAAGTTTTAATTTACCAATGATTCCTATTCCTGCTAGCCTGGGAAGGCTCTGGTGATTTATTGGACTTGAGCAGAACTCTCATCCATTATAGTTTGTCTTAACTTAATCAAAGGTATCTTCTCCCTTCGGAGCATCTCACCTACAAACTCTGAGGTCACCATGATAAATGTGCCCACTTGACTTCTTTTTCTGATTACTGTGAATGAAGCATCACAAGCAACTTGATACATTCTGTTAATACTGTGGCCTCAGCATTGAGATGGCTGGAGTTATGTTGTATAGAACTAGCTATGTAGGGAGCTGGAAGGTGATTGTGCTGGGGTTTTGATTGAGTGATGTAATTGATGGTTGGGAGCAGAAGTCACAGGGATTTCTTGGTTGTTGAAAAGATCAAGAAAGAAAGCAGTTTTTTTTTTTTTTGTTAAGGGAGATCTTCCCATCCCTCTACCAACAGCAATACATAATCCCCTCACTCTCCACCCAACACACACACACACACACACACACACACACACACACACATACACGCAAACTACAGACAGCCACGCTTTCTGCAGAAACCAAGAAAGATTTAGAGCAGTCTTTAATCTAAATGCTCCCTGAGCTTAGTGGTTGATACCAAGAGGACAAAGTGTATCTGAACAAATAAGTACCTGAGGAAATAGATATATTTTAAAATTTTGTGTAAGTAATAAATTATAGTCCAAAGAAAACAATCATGAAATAACTCGACATTTATCTGTATGGCAGAAGCATCTTGGTTTTGTTCTTTAAATGACTTATGGTAAGTGTCCAAGAATAACCTCTTGACTTTGTCTGCAATGTCCTTTTAATACACAATCATTTGAAACTGATAATCATGAATTTAAAATTATTCATTGACTAATTCACCCAAATTCTCTTCTTTGTAGATTCTGAAGTCTTCCAAGTAGGTGACTGTTATATTCATCTTTGTAACTAACCCCTGTACTATGGCCATTGCTTGCCCTGCTCAGGGTATTCATAAAATGTGGATATTCAACTGAGTTGCTCACACTTAGGGTCAGAATCCTATTAATTTTTATTGTCTTAGTATATTTGATCATAATTCTAAGGATAAATATGAACTGATATAGCCTCCAGTTGACTGCTTCACTTTTAAATCATAAACTTGTTAAAGAGGCACATTTTTCTGAATCCAGCTGGCCAAAAACTGTGCCCTGCCTGGGTCACCCATAGCACTTGGGACAGTACAGAAACACAATATATGTTCCTCTGCTATTGTTTGTAGTAAACATATTTTATTCTGTTAAATATATCAGAGTAGAGTGTCTCCATGGAACAATATTAAAAAGAAAACCTGGATCCACATATATACGGACAACTGATTTCTGCCAAAGGGACAAAGAAACTCCAATGTAGAGTTGATATTTTTTTCGACATATTGGTTCTAAAAAAAGAAGAAAAAAGCTTGCAAAGAAAGTACAGGTCATTAAATAACAAGTTGAGAGTTTACATCAGGGTCAGCAAATGTGACTCAGGTGAATCTGCTTAGAGCCTGATTTTGTAAGTAAGAATGATTTTGATATTTTTAAAGGGATGTAAAACAATAAAGAATATGCAACAGAGACTCTATGTGATCAAAAAAGTCTAAAAGATTCACAGAATATTTAAAATATTTACGGAAAGCGTCTGCTTGACCTCTCATTTAGATGGTATTAGATAGCCAATCTTCATCTCTTCTCAGTGTATAAATTCCTTAAAGGTAAGGAATACATTTATATTTCACTCTTGTTTTGGTAGGGAAGTTTAGCAGAATATAGAACTTTAGATTGTCAGTTTGAAAATGTTATGAAGGCAATCTATACTTTTGTCTTGTTCCATATCATATTTTCTATTTGTCTCTTACGTTCTGAATTTTACTAGGATCTATATAGTAGTAGATTTATTTTTATTTTCTTCAAGAGCTTTCTAATCAGTTTCTGTAATCACGTTAATCTTTACGTTTTTAAAGAAAAATTTTCAACCAATATTTCTTTGAAATTACCTCCTGACCTCTCTCACTCCTTATAACTCTTAAGAGAAGTATTATTGGAACTTTTCATTCCTGTTTCACATCTTTAAATGTTCGTTTAAATTTTCTACTTATTCATCTCTCTGTTTTGCATTCTGGATGATTTCTCCAAATCAGTCTTCGTGTTCACTGATTCTCTCTTCAGCTATATTTAAGCTTCAGTCTGCCTTTTAGTTTTGCATTATGGAAACTCTATTTGGTTCCTTTTCAAATCTTCTTTTTATACTTTATACGATCCTATTTTTCATTATCAATTCTGTTCATTCCTTTATCTCTTAAAATTTGTTAAGCATTTTATTTTATTGTCTCAGATTATACTCTTTTATTTGCAATAGTCTCCTGGATCTCTCTGTGGGGAAAGTTATAAGGCTTAAAGAGAAAATTACGGAAGTAGGAAGAACATGGAGTGCAGCCTGGCACCAACCAACATTCATGGAGTAAATCATGATTAAAACGGAAGGATAAGAGACTGGAAAGGTAAGTTGGTACACAACTTAAAAGAACATTTTCTTAAGTTAAAAAATATTGGAGTTTATAATGTAGGTAAATGGGGAGCCATGGAAGTTTAAGCAGGGAGGTGGTCTGGTAAAAAGAATGATTTGGGGATCAGTGAATATTGAAATTTTAAGAAATTTTGGCATTTTTTTCTAACACAAGCACTTTAATTATGGGGAAGGAAACAGAATTTGTGAGATAACTTACTTTGCTCAAGAGCATAGAGCTAAGGGAAACCACTTTATAGAAGCAAGATGATAAGTAAAATTGGAGGAGGCAAGGAGATTGATAGGAAGACCTAAAATAGCCAGCACAATATTGAAGAAGAACAAAGTTGGGGGACTGACAACACCTGACTTCAAGACTTACTATAAAGCTACAGTAATCAAGACAGTGTGGTTTTGGTGGAAGAACAGACGAACAGATCAACAGAACAGAATAGAGAACCAGAAATAGAAATAAATTTAGTCAACTGATCTTTGACAAAGGAGCAAAGGCAATACAATGGAGCAAAGATAGTTTTTTTCAACAAATGTGCTGGAACAACTGGATATTGACATGCCAAAACAATGAATCTAGATACAGACCTTACATCCTTCAGCAAAATTAACTCAGAATAGATCACAGACCTAAATATAAAATGTGAACCTATAAAACTCCTTGAGAATAATATAGAAGAAAACCTACATGACCTTGGATTTGGTGATGTCTTTTTAGATACAACATCAAAGACATGATCCATGAAAGAAAGAACTGATAAGCCTGACTTCATTAAAATATAAGAATTCTGCTCTGTGATAGACAAAGAACATGGATGTGTCATGTGGCTGCAATTACCTTCTTACAGTTATGTGATACTTATGGCCCATGAAGGCAAAATTCTGCCTGAAATCTAAGAACTAGAAGATTTGAAAGCTTTCATGTTTGAAGCTGAAGGACCATTTGATCAAGGCTGAAGAAAATGAGCATAAATATGTTTCTTAGCCCATCAGACACATAAGAAGTGATCAAAATAAGTGCATTACTGTTTACACAACTTTTGTAGTTGGAAATGAAAAATTTATGTGGAGAGTGCCGTCTTTTATTTTCTCTTCTATACTTTTGCACTAAGCACATATTACTTCTCTTAAAAGATTCATGTTTAGATTGTGCAGTTCCAGGGAGAGGAGTCAGCCTCTACTTATTCTGTGTCCAACACTCAGTACTTGTACTGAATTTTTCCAGTCTCTGAAAGTTATGAAATATTGAAATGAACCACTGTGGACACTGGCATAGCTGGGTAGAGATTTCAGGAGTTCACTGCGGCTTAAAAGCAAGGAAACTATTAATTTCTAAAAGTCTATATTAACCTGGAAATTACATGTATCTAGCAGGTGTTGCCCAGGGAGCTGTGTTTCCTTAGAATTAATGACGTGCCATTATTGTAGCCATTTTTCTAAGTCTCTAGAGTGTCTGTAATTAAGTTTAACTGTACTTAAAATGATATAAAGTGTCATTAGTCCCATGCTAAATCATTTCAGATTACTGATTTATTTGCCAGGAAAATTATCCAGGTAATTTTCTCAACTTGACTAATGTAAGATTTCACACGTGAGTACTCCTGCTGGATAAAGCTTGGGAGGTTTTTTTGCAGCAAAAAAAATAGTTTGCTTTGAAGCTCCACACAAGTGTAACTTAAAGCTTTGCTGTTCTCTTCTCTGAGGCAGTTTCCTCACTGAGTGGGTTGGACTAGACCAGTGGCTGCCATTTAATTTGAAAAGTTTTTTTTTTTTTTACCTTCATGTAATCAGTCGAAACATTTCTTCAAATGAAACCATAATTGAACACTCGGGACAGCTCTGGCTGAAGAAGGAAATCAGAAGAGCCCCTGTAGACCTTTTGCCCACCCCTATTTTGTCCCATCCTTCTTCCAAACCCTCCAGAACTCCCTGAACTAAATAACCTTTAGGTCCTTTCTCCTTCCATTATTTTACTTTTATGTAAGCTTTCCATTCTATCTGGTTCACTGTTGGTACTTTCATTCTCTGCATTCTTTCCCTAAAAAAAGAAGTTAAAGTAAGTGAGGTACTTCTGATTAATATGGAAAAGAGAACCAGGAGGCAGATTACTCTAAAGTATATGGTCCAGTCTATTTTCTTAAAACAAAATGGAGGTGAATAAGAATTTAGAATTGGCACATCTTTTTTATGCTGCAAGTTTCCAGTGTGGTAAGGAGGACAGTCAGGTGTTCAACACAAAATCATTGTTTTCATTTATGTTTTCTTCAAGGCATCGTTCTATTGTGTTTAATTTTTCTAACTGTGGTTATTCTAATAAGATCAACTACTTAGATTTATAGGGGTAACCTGATAACTAATCCAGCACTGTGCATTGATTTATGCCAGCTTCTGCTGGTTAGGTAAGAGATACAGTGCTTTGATTCATTTAGTCTAAGAACTGATAGCCTGTTTGAGCCCATGACTCTGAAATTTATACCATCATAGCTCACCCCTCCAGAATATGGTCTGAAGCCTCTCCTCAGTTTTGGAAATTTTTATGCCTTGAATGATTGTTTATACCCCATTCTTTCTCCTCTCCTTCTGGTACTTCAATTACATGTATGTTAGACCTTTTCACTGTATTTCATATGACATATGGATGTTTTTCTATATTTTCCACTCTTCTTTCTCTGTACTTCAATCCAGACACTTTCTAATGATCTGTCGTCTAGTTCCCTAATCTTCTCAAAAGTTGTTTCTATTCTATGATTAAACTCATCTACCGAGTTTTAAAATTTTCTATTCTAGAATTTCCATTTATTTCTATTTTTTCTAGTACCAGTGTTCTGCTGAAATTCCCCATCTTTTCATTAAGTTTTAAAAATATATTAATCATAGTTAATCCATTTGGATCATCTATGGTTCTTCTTAATAATTTCTTTCTCTTATCTTTTGGTCATTTGCTCTTATATTCTGACATGCCTGGTAACTTTTGATTGAAAGTAGACATGATGTGTGAAAAATTATACAGATAATTTGAGGCTCTAAATATATTATTTTCCTCCAGAGCTACATTGTCCAATAGCACATGTGGCCATCTAAACTTAAGTTAATTTAAATTAAAATTAATAAAATTAAAAATTATTTCTTTGGTTATACTAGTCTCATTTCAAGTGCTCACTAGCCACATGTGGCTAGTGGCTACCTCATTAGAAGCACATTTACATCCTCATGAAAAGTTCTCTTGGACACTCTGCTCCAGAGGATTTATTATTGCTTTTGGAAGACTGTTACTGCAGGCTGTGACTGAGGTGAGTAGAAGCTGGGCTTACTCTTTGGGAAGTTTGGTCTGTTTCTGGTTGTTCTTGCTCTCAGGATGAGACCCTTCAGGGTCTCCAAATGAAATCCTGAGCTATTCACCAGCTCTCCCTCCTCTAATTTTTTTCTCTGCAGCTCTGTTAGACTGTCCATAGGTCCAGTCAGCTTCTTAATTCCTTGGTTATCACTTTCTTCTTGTCTCCTAGCCTCTACTCAGTACCACTTATGAATAGGCAAATGCCTTAAAGGGGGAAAAAAAGACAGCATCAAATATTGAGCTTCCCTCCATGTACTTCCTTCCTCTTCTCTTCTTGGCTTCTCCAGTACTGTCAGTCTTAGTATTATCTCAAATATCTTCAAAGAGATTTTTTTTAATCCAGCTTTTCTAGTTATTTCAGCAGGAGACTGGTTTGACATAAGCTCAATCATCATAGCCAGAAGCAGAATCTTCCCATTATCTTTCTAACTCACTGCTGTCAGCTTTTCATCCTCGCATTGAAATACTGAAATATTAAGACATTGAAATATTCCTGTCCAGGTCACTAATGACCTCTTTGTTATCAAACTCAGTGGTCAATTCTTAGTTCTCATCTCATATGGACTCACAGCAACCGCAGCATTTGAACTCCAAAGGTATATATTAAACTTTCTACTTGGCTTTTCCAATTAAAAATTTAATAGGCATCTCAAATTTAATGTGTCTAGTTATAAACTCTTGATCTCCCCATTTTGCTTCTCCCTCAATCTTCCCTCACCTCAGTAAGTGACAACTTTATGCAGAATTCTAACTGCACTGGCAAAATACTTTGCAGTCACCTCTGACTCTTCTCTAATGGCTTTCCATTTCACTTAGAATACCATCCAACATCCATGGCCTACAGGCCAAAATGATCTGTCCTCTATTTCCTCACTTCATCTTCTGCCACTTTCTCCTCCCTTACTTTACTCCAGTTATGCTGGTCCTTACTATTCCTTGAGCACCCAGAGAAGCTTCCCTCACTGGGACCTTACACCTGCCATTCCCTCAGCTTGGACATGCATCACCCAGATATACGCAAGGTCTTTGCTGGGACATGATTCCTTAAAAAGGCTTTACCTGATTGTTCCATAAACTAGTGCCCCTTCCATCACTCTCTATCACTTTACCTTGTATTGCTTTTCTTCTTTGCTCTTATCACTACTCAACAAAACATATACTTATTTGTTTGTGTTTTGTCTTTTTTGTTAGAATGCAAACTCTATCAGAACAGGAATGTCATCTGTTTTGATACTGCTTTACTCTCAGTGCAAGCCACACAACTGCAGAAATAATTCATCCCTGTTTTACAGGTTAGGAATGGGAGAAACACAGAGGTTAAGCAATCTGACCCAGGACACACAGCTAATGAACGGTAGAGCCAGGACTGAACCTGGCTGCCTGACTCCAGAGTCTATGCTCTTACCGACTACACCGTACTCTCTCTAATGGAGGAGGTTTTAGTTAATAACCTGGGCCACGTGGATCCACGAAACTTTTGCTTTCAGGATTTGTGCCTAAAACTAAAAGAGAAAACACAATGGTGTCATCTGGCATGTCCCAAATCCTCCCAGAATCCTGCTTGTTTTGTAAAAAGGTGAGGATGGAAGAGAAAGAATTCTTATCCGTAGTGGGATATTAAGCCTATTTCTAACCAACCACCAGTATTTCCAGTGTCAAGCCAAAGTAAGAAAAAGATCCAAGAGGAAACGAGAAGGAAGAGAAGGAAGAAGGAGGAAAGAGAGAGAAAGGGAGGGAGGGAAGGGGAAGGAGAGAGAGAGAGACCATGCAGCCTCATGAAGGTTCAGATTTTACTTCTTTTCACATCATACCAAACTCATACCACAACTTAACCCCATAATTGACTAAATGTTCTTTTTATTGATTCTTTTTATTCTTTTATTGATTCTTTTTATTGATTTTTATTGATTCTGATTCAATGTAAGGAGAGGGAGGAGGAGTAAAGGAAGTAAAGGAAGTAATGAAATCTTCCTAGAAGCCGAAGCTTTCATGCCCTTTTAATAGATATCAGTGGTAGAATAGAGAGAAGAAAGCCAAAAGAAGATAGGTCCCTGGCTGGAGAACAGAAGAGCCATGTGATGAGAGAATTCTCTGTCAGAAAGGCTGAGAGAGAAGCAGAGGAAAGATGACTCCAGGTAGGCTAATCAAACCTGTCTGTCAGTGGTTAAACTATGAATGGGGATGGCCTAAGCACAGCCACTTATGAATAAGGAGTTTAATAGAGGTTAACAGTCTACTCAGGCTATGTGTTTAAGACTGGAGTTTAAATAAGCTCTTACAGAAATGATGCAATGTCTTGTTAGAAAGGAAGAAAGACATCTGATTTGTATCTACATGTGCTTTTATTTCTAAATGTTTGCTCTAAAAAGGGCCAAGGAATTTACTACCTTTTGAGGCCACTTATGCTATGAATGGACCATTATCTAAATGTTAGGTAATTTATTTACATATGAAGCTAAACTCTGCCTCTCTATGACTTTTCTGAGTAATGCCATTTTTGCTTTGTAGAGCTGCACTGGTAAACTGTGATCATTTTCCCAAATATCAGTTCATCAGGTATTTAAAGACAGTTTTCATATTCCCCTACAGATCTCCTCTGTTATGTTCTCTAATTTCTTCTTTGGTTTAACCCTTCCTTTAGATAAACTCCAAGCCCACATACCAATCATTACCTGCTAGATATTTGGATCAGGACGTCATTTTACTTAGATCTCAAATTCAACATGTATAAACCTGAACAGAATCACTCCGTACACCCTAGACAAACTCTTCCCCCAACCTTCCCATCTGCCACGGAGTCATCTTTGACTCTATTGTTTCTCTACCCCTATCCCAAATGAAATTAATCACCATGTCTTTGTGAACATTATCCCATTTGTTCCTTTCCTCCCATTTCCCCTGCCTTGGCTGGAATCCACACCATAATTACCTCTCTCTTGGACTTCTAATTGGTCTTCTCACCTCCAACTGCCCTTTCTTCCAGTTCATCTAACACAGCCCAGTTAACATTTTTACTCGAAATTGCCAATGCTTTCTCATGGCCATTAAATAAAATTCAAATCCCTTAACCCAGTATTTGGGGTAATCCACACGGTGGTCTGACTCTATGGGATTTGTCTTAACCAGATCTCTATTTTAATAACAACGACAAGAAAAGAACAACAATAATAATAGTTAATATATATTCACTCTTTCTGAATCCCTTAAATGTCCTGTGTAGATCATACCTTCTAGAATGGTGTTGCCAATATGGTAACCACCAGCCATATGTGGCCATAAAGCACTTGAAATAAGGTCAGTCTGAACTAAGATTTGTATTAAGTGTAAAATACACACTGGATTTTGAAGAACTAGCATGCAAAATAATGTATTTACATATGAATTGATCTCATTAATTTTGTATTGAAAATATTTGTATCTAATATGTTAAATAAAATGTTATTAAAATTACTTTCACCTGTATCTTTTTAATTTTTATAATGTGGATCTTGAGAAGTTTAAAATTATATGTCTGGCTTGAATTTGTGGCTCACATTACATTTCTATTGAATAGTTCTGCTTTAGCATGACAAATATGTATGCCCAGAGACAAAAAAAGGGAGAAAACAATATAGAAATAAAAGAATGATGGGATTTGGGGAAGGGTTTACATATTTTTTAAAATAGTCTTTACCATTTTAATTTTTATAATCAAATGTATGATTAATTAAGTTTAAAAATTATCATATTCATCCCTCAAGATAACCTTTTCTACATGAAGCCTTCTTCCAGAATCTCAACCTTAAGTAATTTCTCCCTCATTGGATTTCTTACATCTGTTGTCTGAAACCTGCTACACACAGACTCCTCCAAGAAAGTTTAGCTTGGACGGGAGCACGCTGAGGGATAATCACGAGTACTGGGGAATCACCATGTGTACACAACTCAACCGCGGGCCACAGCAATTCACACTGACCCTCCAGAGCCAGGCTTCTCAAACTTGACTGTGCACACCGATCTCCCAGGGCCCTTATTACGACACAGATTCTAATTCAGTGGATCAGGGTGGGGCCTCAAATTCTGTGTTTCTAACAAGCTCCCAGGTGATGTCAGTGGTATTGGTCCTCAGCCCACATGAGTAGAAAGGCTAGTCTAGACAACCTGTCTGCAAAAATTTCACACTCTGAGATTTCCTCACATGAGAGTGAAGATCTTTGACTAGTAGCCAATCAAGTTGAACGCTGGCCTGAATTCAATGCCTCAAACATTCACTGCGGGTCCCCTGTGTGCCAAGCACTGTGTAAGGTCCTGAGCATGATTAGTGCCTGACACCTAGGAGACACCACGGATGTTGAGTACCTTGTTGAGTTCACAGATGTCTGAGTAATGAGTCATAAGACACTGTTCCTGCCCGAAAGGTGTTCTGCTGAGGAAAACAGTTAAGGGACAACTACAGCACAATCTGAAATGCGTTAACAAAAGAGAAATTCAGGAGGGAGCGTGGCCTGAGAAGACAAAGGGTCACCTAATTGAAGACTCCCTTGGAGGAAGAAGGCCACAGGCTCAAATCTCTTGCACAGACAGGAGAGTGACCAGCTAATGAATGCTATGGATCCCTTTTGCTTAAAGTTTCCAGGATCCAGGAGTGTATCTACCTATTTTTAATAAGCACTGCCAATAGGAAGCCTGTGTTATCTCAGGGACTGATGCCATCCACGCAGGAGCCCAAGGAAGCCTAAGCATTGCCCTCAACTCCGCTCCTCCTTCCCTGTCTGCATTAGGTGGTTGCAAATTCCTGCCTAATATTCCTCCTAAATAGCTTTCCTATCTGTCCCCTGAGGTCTCCATCTCCACTGCTACTATAGTAGGTTGATTAGCACAGTAGTGGATTACTGCATTAACCTCCAAATGGGTCTCCTTTTCTCCATCTTATCTTTTCCTTCCACCCCTGCAATCAGAGAGATCTTCCTGAGAAGCAAAGCTGACCATAGTGTTCCCTGTCTCAGAATCTTAAGTGGCTCTCTACTGCAGAGATAAAACTGAGCTCCTTATTTGACACACCCTTCAGGTCTCTACTTGAATCGCCTCTTTTTAAGCTGCCCCTCTTATAGCCTGTGCTTGGGATGCACTGAATTGGAATTGATTACATATCTTGAATCTTGTCATGGTGGATGATGTTTCCAACCTTAACATACACTGCTGCTTCATTCTGAATGCTGTGTATTCCCCCTCCACCCATTTTCCCTGCATTTCCTCCTATTTCTCCTTCAAATCTCAGCTGAGATGTTAGTTCCTTGACAAGCCTTCCTTGCTTGCCAAGTTGGGTAGGGGATGGTTAAATTGTCCAAGATAGCAGTTATTATACTACATCATAATTATTTTCCCCACTTGAGTCTGAGTATCTTGTGCTAAAGAGAACTTGGTGTCTTTTCAGTGTCTATTTCTAATGCCTAGACCAGCTCCTATCACTTAGTAGAAACTCAATGTGCATTTGTCGGGGTTGCCTTCCTAGGCAATCGGTCAGGTGACAAATACCCTCTGTCCTTGAGTGGGCATGAGAACTTGATCAGCGAGGTTGCCCTAAGGAACTTTACCCAAGTTAGAAGTTGGATGGAGGTTGTAAATAGAGGTCTGTGGGTGTCCCAGTGGACGAGTGACAACTATTATATATTTATATAATCAGTACTAACTGAATAGACTAGAGAAAACGAGCCTGGAACCTAAAAGCCCTCCTCTGGCCAGTCTAATCAGTGTAAACACTGTCCAAACCATCACTTAACTGGTCACCTGGAAATACCTAATCTCCCAAAGGATGCATTGGCAGCTAGAACTGAAGAAATTTTCCATAATCAGTGAGGGTTTGTTTTTTTTAAAAAAATCCTTTGTTCCAATGACAAGAATATAAAAGTACACAGTTCTCTGTACAAATGACAAGAAGATGAAAGTCTGAATATGATATGAAGTCCATATCTTATTATGCATTACATTTTAATTAGAGAGAATGCTAAGTTAATAATGTGACATTTTTGTGTAGGAACTGCTACTATTATCAATAAAACTACAACACTGAAATAAAATTATAGAAAAGGAAATAGCATACCTTTGTTTGTAAAGAATTTGCATTAAGCTCAGAGAGAGCCAATAATGAGGAATGAAAGGAGTCTTTGTTATTCTGCAATTTCTATGATCTGCCAAAATGTCAAATAATCCATTTAGTCAATCAGAAAATTAAAGAACGCGGCAAACCTCAAGGTAGTTTGAGATTACAGCTGTGCAAAGTACTTCAACTATAACATGAATCTATGTCACAATAGCAATTACTTAATGACTTGTTTTTCTATAGCTTTGTTGATGCAAAAATACAATTTAGGTTTCAAATTAATTGTGGCTTCTCTCCTATTTGAATCTTGGGTACTTCATTTGACGCTGTTTACACACATTCTTTCAACTTGTGCTTTAATGAATCTCACTTTTATAGGGAAACCACATCTATTTAAAAGAAACCCTTGCTATGTTTTAGCCAAAAAATTTAATTATAATCTTCAAATCTTTCTTAGAATGTGGTAAGATCAAGCTTTGGAGGGGATTTGAGGGTTTTGAAAAGAACCATGAAATACTCTGATAACCCAGGATGGGGAAATCACTCAATTATTCAACAAATGTTGAGTTCCTTCTAGATAATAGGTCCTCTGGTAAGTTGCTCCAGGAAAACAGAAGCAACACCAGAAAAAGCCCTTTCTTTCACAGAGCCTAAGTTATATTTGGGGATAAGAACATTAATTAATTACACAATGAATAATTACAAACTGAGTCAAAAGTCCTGAAAAAAAGGCACACACTTCTGTGGGAATATGTAACAGATGAACCTGATCTAGCATGGGAAGCTGGGGAGGTGGCGTATAGGAGGAGGAGAGTCTAAAGTCTGAGTAGACGTTCCTTCCTAGAAAGATGGAGATGGAGTGGTGAACTGGAGAGCCTTCCAGATGCAGGCAGCCATGAGTGTAAAGAGGTGGGAAAGTACAAACTTGTTTAAAGGACTGAGGGACACGAAGGAGAACAGAGTGCACGGAGCAATGGGGACAGGGAGGCCAGGGGCCAGATCCTCTAGTACTTTGGAAGGCATGGTGATGACTTTGGCTTTTCTTCTAACAGCATTGGAAAACACTAAAAAGGTTTTAAGAAGGAGAGGAAGTTGACATGTCAGTTTTGAATATGAAGAGCAATGTCTGGCTGCGCTGTGAGACTGGAGACCCAGAGAGGGTGCAGAATAAGTCGGAAATGCCAAGCTGCAGGCTATTGCAGTTGTTCTGGCATTTGACCTTGGGTCGTGGCAGTGGGGACAGAGAAAAGTGGATGGATTGAATAGATACATAAAAGATATAACTTGAAATTAGAAATCGGGTGGGGGGAGGGATAAGTTAAGAGTTTGGGATTAGCAGATACAAACTATTATATATAAAATAGATAAACAACAAGGTCCTGCTATATAGCACAATCAATATAATAAACTGTAATGGAAAAGAATATAAAAAAGACTCTCTATATACATATATATATATAAATATATACACACACACATATATCTGTATAGATATATACATCTGAATCACTTTGCTGTACACCAGAAACATAACATTGTAAATCAATTATACTTCAATTAAAAAAAAGGAAATGGAGTAAGAACTATACCAAGGATTATTCCTGGATTTCTACTTTACGCAATGGATATAATTCACAGATATTGGAAACCGTGGAGGAGGCCCAGGTTTAGGGTAGAAGAAACCTAATTTGTTTTGAACGTGTTGCAAATGATATACATTTGAAACATCCTAGTGGATGTAGTGGAAGGTAGTTATGTATATGGATTTGGAACTAAGAGAAGAGATAGGGAAGAAGTTATGAAGCCACAGGCCTAAAGAGGCTTACCTAGGGAGAGAAGAGGAAAAGACCCAGGCCCAAATCTTGAGTAACTTCATATTAAATATTAAATATTAAAAACCCGACAAAAGAAGTGGAGCTGTAGCCAGAGATATAAAAGGGAAACTAGGAAATTGTTGTGTCATAGATGTCAACAGAAGAGAATATACATGTTTAAAAGGCTCTGATCAACAGGCTAGATCGCTATGGAGACGTCAGTAAAATGAGAACTGAAATAGCCCCTTAGATTCAGCTACATGGAGGTTGTGGGTGACCTTAACAAGAACTGTATACAGATATGAGTCATGGGTTATAAGCAAGCTGTAGTGAACTGAGAGTAAGTAGGAGGTAGGAAGAAGGAGATGGTGATTATAATCATAATAATATTGGCTACACTTGTCTAACGTTTACTATGTTCCAGGCACTATTTTAAGTTATAATTCATTTAGCTCTTACAACAACCCTGCAAGAAGCACCCTGCGGCTTTAGTGTTCCTCCCTAGAGAGGTTAAATAACTGGTCCACCCAATGACAATACTCTGAGAAAGTTTGGTGCATGTAGGAGAGGTGAGATTTATTTAGGAAAGTAGTTGGAGGGGTTGACTTTAAACACCTGGTTTGTTTTTGCAGCCACAGGGAAATGTATTTCTATCCCATCAAAGAAATGGAGCTATGGCTCCCGTTTTATACCCACCAGGAGAAACGGCGTTGCACGTCCCAAACACGGTTCAGTAGATACCGAGCCCTGCTCAGCTAGCCAAGGAGGAGCAGATTGGAAAATGCTTTGTGTAAACAGTTATCATCTTAGACTAAGAATTCCTTTTAATTTTATTTTTACATCTGTGTGACAGTAGAAGGAATGACTGGACTTTTTTTTTAAGGTGTGGAAATCAGAGAGTAGGAGAGTATCAGAGAATGGGAGAGTTTTAGGGTATTCAGGAAGTTGTGGCCTCCCACCTCTGAAACCAGGATTAAATGTTGTGTCTCTAGGATGCCTTTTCTGGTCCCCCAAATGGAGCCCTCCATAGACCCACTGAACCCCAGCATCCCTTTTCATAACCCTCATTCTACTTTGACCGCAGGTTCTGTCTGTGTCTTCCATCAGTGCCATTAGGCCCCACTGAGGACTGCGCCTGCCTTGCTCTCGGCAACATCCCATCCCCTGGTACGGGGCTTGGCACATGAACCAGTGAATGAACTTAAAATCGCCAAGTTACATTTCAAGTGAAATTACATTTTTGCCATTTTGTGTCAATTTCCAACCTAATAACCCTCTAGACGCTACATCTCCAAAGTGCTGTGTTTCACCAAAGCATTTCTGTGTATGTATCTCTTGAGCTGAGCCTCAAAACCACCCAAGGTAAGAATGGAAATTATCCCAGATTACAGATGAGGAACTTGGGTCATGAGAGCGAGTGACCTTCACATGCTCACACATCTAGCCAGGGGCAGAGATGGGCCCTCCGATTGTGATTCTACTGTCATGTTCGCTAGCCGTCATCGGACAGCGTACTCTGTGAATACAGAAAGCTCCTTGTGTGGATTGCAAAAGGATGCTGAGTCACTTTGAAATATCTGCTCCAGCACTCTCCTTTATTCTCGATGTCACCTGCCCTAGCAGAATTAGGTTACAGACCTTCCTCAACGGCACTCTCTACACAAGGAAGTGGGGGAGGTCTGGAAAGCCTCCCCAAGGCACCCAGGGACCCTCGGCACCCTGCTTCCCTCATGGGAGGCAGGAAGCTTACTGATCAGGTACTCAGAGGACATTTAGCCCCGATAGGGCCCGCTCAGCCCTTTCTAGCATCATTCTGACCTTTAGCAAGAATTATGGGAAAATGTTGGCAACAATAGACAGAAAACAGCAGTTGGGGTGGCTCGGGGTGTGGAGTGATGGGGGACAGGGTCACAAATCCTCTCTTTCCTGGGCAGGCTCAACCATTAGAGGAAATGAGGAAGGGGATGTGTGTGTGGGGGGGGGTGGGGGGGGTGGGCTGGGCAATCATTCCAATCCCAATCCTCTGAGAAGCAGGAGTAAGGGATCCTATAGTATCACCATATACAAGACATACAGGGGGGTTTGGAGCTGAGGCACGATATCTCAACAACTGGCACACTTGGTGTGAGTCATGCCCTGGGGTTGAGGATGGACACCAGGGACATAATGAGAATATATGAAAAGCAGCTGGTGAATCACAATCTCTCAGCCCCTCAGTTTCTAAATCTGAAAAAAAAAAAAAAAATGAGTACAATAACTTCCTGGTGAGATTGCTGAGAGGATTAATCAAGATGATGTATATAAATGACACGGCCTGAAACAGGTTGGTGGATTATTGTTGTTTTTAGTTTCTGTGCACCTTGAAGGGAAAGATAGTGTAGAAATGGAGTGAGAGGGAATGAAGTTTTGAATATCTAAGAAGACGTTATTATCTAGACTTGAGAGGGCATAGCTGCTGACAGATGTTGGGGGTCCATTGGCTTTAAAGATTTGGATTTGATAAAACTGAGGAAAATATTTATTGAAATGATTTCCTATACTCTAAATAAGAAGGGGCCATAACTAAGAAATACATATTTAAAGTAAAAATAAAATTTTCAAAATCACGAGTGTTACTTGTTTAAAGTCTGGTTTCTTTCAGGGGAGGCTCACAACTTTCTGCCCTTGAATTTAAAATAAATTTGTGCTCCTGAAACAAACGGATATGCCCACATGTACACATCTAGCCCACACAGCTATGGTGAGTGACAATTAAATCCATTCATTCTGTTTCCCTTTGGAAGTTTCCTGTCAATTTGAGTTATTTGTTTATTTTACCTGGGCTCCTACATTTTCTTGGGAGATATTAATGCCTATCAGTAAATAATAGTGTATTCTCCATAGTTTGGAATTTCAGAATTCCTGCATTTAGAGGAGGCACCAAAGTTAAGACATATATTCACATACAAGTGCTTTTTATCAGGACACAGTGCCCTATTTAAGCTATCAATTGATTCATCCCTCAAGATATTTCTGGAATAAACAGAGCTCTATTAATTATTCTTGTTGACCACGGACATTAAGCACTGTTTGATCTTCACTTATGGCACTCTTGGAACAATTCAATCCATGAATAAGGTAAGAACACTTCATCTGAAAAGAGATCTTACGAAGGCATATACATGTGAGAAAAAAAATACAGGACCAGCTTTGAGGATTTTAAAAGAATGGCAAAATACAATTCCAAGCTTTTCATTAGTGTACATTTCTCTAGAGGGAAATGGGAGATTATATGTGTTTATACATGAGATAGGTGTCTTCAAAGGTGCATAGATGTTTATCAATGTACGAGCTGGTTTGAATAGTCATTCCCACAGTGCCCAAATGATAATTTTGTGTTAGCTCAGAGAAGCACAAAACATTCTTCTTTGGTAAGAAAGACCAGTTACCTAATTGTTTTACTTATATTCAAAGAAATGCAGCAAATGCTACTCGTTTCTTGGATGTCTCGTACTGTATGAAATTCAGAAAGAAGGTAAATGTGAAGGGGCCAGATTGTGCAAGAGAGACTGAGATAAACAAAGTATTCCAGAACAAGTTAACACAGTCAGTAGTACAGATAGTTCAAGTTAAAAATTATATCCTACTCACCATAAATATCACTCATCTCTCAACATCAAGAGATACTCTTGGGGACATTTTGACATGAATTTTAATGAGGAACAGGTAGACACCGATAGTTCACAGGTAGCATGGTGTACTCTGATTCCTGTGAGCTGACTCACTGTTTTCACATATTTTTAGGTGCTGACCTGAGAGCCAGCAGCCCTGTGTCCCTCACTCCCAGCCTTGCTTGCAACCAACAGGATGATCTTGGAAATTCACTGTTCCTGGGTCTAATAGAGGAATTGGAAAATATAATTTCTGACTTCCTTCCATTTCTAAAGTAATTTCTTTCATTCTAGATCTAGGATCAAAGTTCAAAATGTAAATAAAAATAGCACAATTTGACATTCTCAGGAGGAATCAATCAAAAGAACTGAGAGAGCAAGGGAATCTGGTTAACTTGTAGAAATCAGTGCGATGCTGTCAAAAAAAAGTCAAACAAAAATTTTCTGACATTTTCCTCCTGCTTGGAGTGTGGATTGGTACAACATGCCTGGAAAGCAATTTGGTGATATAAATAAAGAGCCAAAAAGACGCCCATTAACTTCTGACTCAGTGATTCCACAACTAAAAATTTTTCCTAGGGAAGAATTTGGATTAAATTTGATGGACAAAGATGCACATCACACTATTACTTATAAGAGGGGAAACTGGAAAAGTAAAATGTTTGTCTTATGAGAAGATAATGCTTCAAGCGTGGTTAATTTGAATGATGAGAAATACAAGTGATTCTTTGCTGTTAGGATATATATTGTCAGTATCTTGACACACAGATGCCAGGAAGTGCCCGATGAAAATTACTTTGAACAAATATTTGCGTGTCTACTATGTGCAGACATGATTCTAGACTCTGGTGATGAAGCAGTAAACAAAAGAGACAGATCCATCCCCTGGCCTCCTGGAGCTTATGTTCTAGTGAGGAAAAGCAATCAATCAATTTTTAAAAATCAGGTAAATATGTAGTATATTAGAGAATGAAAAGTGTTATCTATGGAGAAAAATGAATCCGGATAAGGTGGTGGGAGTATGGAGGAGGAGGGAACTTATTATTATTTTTTTTATTGAGGTAGAGTTAATTTACAATGTTATGTTAGTTTCAGGTATACAGCAAAGTGACTCAGTTACATATGTTATATATATATATGTTTTATATACATATATGGGGCTTATTATTTTATAGGGGATAGTCACTTGAGAAGTCTCACTGATAAAGAGACTTTTGAGCAGAAACTTGAGGCAACGAGAGGGTGAGACCTGTAGATTTCTAGGAAGAGTGTTCTAGGTAGAGGGAATGGCAATTTCAAAGGCTCTGCAGTAGAAGTTCATTTGGCATATTCAGAAAATACAACAAAATCCACCAGGCTGGGCTGGTTGAACGAGGGGCAGGAGATGACGTCGGAAAGAGAGGACAAATGCAGACCTGGTGGGGCCCTGTGGGTTACAGTAAGCACTTTGAACTTGATTCAGCAAGCAATTAAGTCATAGATATTTATTAAGCCCTCTTTGTGTAATCTGATTTTGGATGACCAATAAGTTACTTATATATTCCCTATTAAAACATGTTCTCAGAATATTTTTATGTCTCTTGGTTAGAAAGTTTTATTTCGTCATGCCTAATTAAACATATGAAAGAGAAAAGAGCTAATGGAATGAAAGAATGAACCATGAGGGCTGCTAATATTATTACCTTAAACCAACCAGTTTATTTTATATTCATCTTGAGGACGACTAAAGGTGAAAAGAAAGGTGAGGAGGTCTGGCAGTGGTGGGGTCTGTTTCACGGAATGTTGTGAAGGGCAGAGCCATCCAGTAGCATCATGAAAGATCTCTTCAAACCCCATTCCCCTCCACCCTTTGACCACCAGTGTTTCAAATCCAGGGGCAGTTTAATCTGTAAATACAGGGTCTGGGGCAGCTCTTTCTGGAGTAGCTATGCTTGGGAGATCCGGTTCCAAGAATGGTTTAGAGATGGAAGACCTGAAGCTCATGACCAAGAGGGTCATGTTATTTGGTGCTCACTGAGGTCCTGGGCTCTGTTCTCCTGTGAAGACCCCACTCTGATCCAGAGCTAATGATGAACCTGCCGCTCAGTCATGCCTGACATGCAGGTGTGAGTGACTTTGGTCATAAAGGGAGGCACGTGAGAGTGTGGGTCAGCATAAGTCCGTTCTCACTCGGGCAAAGACAACTCAGAGTACATGCCTACTTGGCAAGGTCCAAATTGTGACTAAAAAGATGAGGCTTTGTTATTTGAACCATGGTTTCAGAGGCCCCGGGACTATCCAAAGAACAAGAGAAGAATTCTGAACTCTTTATTTCACCAAACAGGAGGCCTTATAATTCCATAGCACCATTTTGGGATTTGAATGTATAGGGCAATGTGTAGCTTTTCTTAAGCTGCCCAAATCCAGATCCCATAGACATTATCCTCCATTGATTAAGATAATATTGTTGGTGAAACCTCTGATGAAGTGAAACTTCTGATAAAGATATGGGAAGGAAACAAAGTGAGAAGGATTGTTCTGCCCCATATTCACACTCTCATTCTTTTCTGATGTTCTTGCCTCCTGCTTGTGCCATGACCACTGGTGAGACAGAGCTTTACTCATTCACTTGTTGAGTGAAATCGCTCTTTATTGCAGCATTTTGTTCCACTGGCCAACACATTTATATGCACTTGACATAGGAATAGACTGCGAGATTTACTGTCAAACAATCACCCTGAAAGGCTTGTGACAGATTCAATATCCAGAGCTTTGGGGGATGCTGAGCCCTTCTTGCAGGCAACCACTTTTGCCCAAGTTGCCTCATAGCTACAGCAAGTACTGGAGCTTAAAGACAACCATACAAGAATAAAGGAGGGGAAAGACTGGGCAAATACATGGCCATCCTTGAAATCAGAGGCATGCTGGTAGCCTAGACTTGTCCTATCTCACATGGGTAAGAGTTAAATGCAGCCCACTGGGATTCAGCAGTAATTAATTAACCTAAGTGTGTCCATTAAAATCTACTATCTGTTTCTAATGGCACTTGTGAAGATATTTAGAAGTAACTATGTGGTCCAGGGTTGAATACTTCATACGTTGGAAAAATTTCCAAGAACTGCTCACTTGAGCTTTTCATAAATTCCTTGATAAATTAATTTTTAAGTCCTTGACTCTTGCCTTTGGAAATTTGGCTGATGTCCTAAATCCTGACATAGATCTTTCCCTGATTCTAGGGAACTTTCCATGCTCTGAATGCTTAATTTTGTATATGTCACTCATTACATTTTATCTTGAATGTCCTAGTAGTATCTGCCCTACTCCAGAATCACACTCTTGTAGTAGACCTTTAACTGAGTGTGTATGCCCTACTTTCCTAACCATACATTCTATATCTTATGGTGATATGGCCTTTTACTTCTTTATTTCCCTCCCCCCCATCTTCTTCCTTCCTCTCCTTTCTCATTAATTAATCCACTAATATTTGAGTAATTACTAAGGATCAGGGATATTACTAGGATCTGGATATATAGGAGTAAGAATGAGGTTTAAAGAACGAATTCTGTTATAATAAAAGAACTCTGGATACAAATATGGTGTCACAGATTTTCACTATACTCTATTTTTTATAGCAATACACTTATATTATTCTGTAATTGTTAATGTTTCAGCATTTGTGTACTTGTGAAGTCCTTTTACTTATCCACAATTATCCTATAGACTTTAGTGATAAAGTCTGTTATAATTTCTGTAGTTTAAAAGTTATACTAGCATCAAAGTTACAACTAAATTGATCAGTTTCCCCAAGCACATTGATATGCAAATGAAGGGAGGACAGAGTTCTCTTGGTAGTACCAGTGGGCAGTTTCGAAGGAAAAGGCATCATTTATCTTTCTGGAGCAGCCCAGACATTTTCAGAGCACAGGCTAAAATCCCATTGTGTGGAGGAAATGGAGAGGCAAAAGATAACAAAAATAAGTTTTATTGGAATTCTCATTGAAAAAAATACAGAAAACCAGTAAAAATGAGTAGAGGTCAATAGTCAATATTAAAACAGTCAAGCAAAAATAAATATACAGAAAACAGTAGAAGTGAAAATAGGTCAGTCATCATTAAAACAGTTCAAGGAAAAAAATTAAACTATTGATCCAACAGAGAGATTTCAGCCACATATGGAAAGGAGGCAACTAGGCATTCTTTTTTTTTTTTTTTTAGTTGCGTGCTTGTATTTTATTAGGCACGCTAGTCTTTTCTCTCTCAAAGGGGCTGGTTTTAGACTAACATCTGAGGGGAGAGGGGGAGAAAAGGGAACAAAAGAGGGAAGAGAGAGAGGATGGGGAAAAAGTAATATTTCATGAACTGTTTTTTGACATGCTAAATGCTTTGTTAGGCACTGGTATGCCTAACGCTCCTTTAATCCTTACAATATCCCCCTGAGGTGCATTACTTCTCCACATTTTAAAGATAAAGAGGCTCGCAGAGCTTAAATGACTTGCCCCAGTCCCTGAAGTTGAAGTGGCAGAGAGATTAGAACCCAACTCTGCTCCAAAGCCCCCTTTTCCTCTGACACCCGGAGTTTCTCACTATACTACACCTGTGAAGTGGGAAACAACTCTCAGAGGCTCCATGGATCTGAGGAGGTGTGGATCTAGCCCACCTAATGTCTACCTTTTTTGGAGCTTGGGAGTAGAGCAATCTGGACCACATTTCCAAGAGGGCAAATCTGATTTGACTATTTCTTCTTTGTTTCAGAAGAAAGACCACATCAGGAGAAAGGAGGCATAGGAGGACTAAATGCTGCCTCCCAGATTGGCGGGCTATAAATAGTTCCCCTAGAGCACATTCGTTAATAGAAAACGGAGAAAAATATATGATAAACAGAAATGTGCAAACCCAAATGTGTATGTAAATCAGTGATTACAGAGATGAATCAACTCTTGTAACCTAAATTCCTTAGCTGTCAAAATCTCAGGATAAAGACACTCAAAGAAACACCACACACGTAGCAAAGCTATACTCTAAATCATTAATCCACGCTCACAGCTCCACAGGCTAACGTTTTCTATACTGATGGTCCCTTCTTAGTTGATGATTTTTCACAATGTATTTCATGGCTTCCATCCCTACATGAGACTTTATTACTATCACATAGGAATAAAAAGCCATAAAGCACTAGAGTGAATTTATCTTGGTCGGATGCAAAACTTATTTTCTTCACATGACTTCACCACCATTTCAAAGCTAACCAATCATTTCATGCTATTTTAAGGAACATTTTAAACTACACATAAGTGACAGGAAGCACACTTAAATTGTGACATCACAAATTAACAAGATTTTACCCTTCAACGACATGCTTAGCTACAAGGACCAGGAAACAAGACCAGAAGACACTCAGCAACACTCAACCACTGAATTCACCAAAAACAAAGGACATTGGGGACAATTCCTGGAGAAAAGCTCATTACTTTGACATTGGACTTGGAAACACATGAGGAAAGACAGAAGACAGACAAACCACTGATACAAACTGAAACCAGGGGGATTATTTCAAGCCTCTGGCTTCAACTTTTTCCCTAGGAAGCGTTCTTTCATACCCACTGCCAGCTTTTAGGCTTTTCATGTTGGAGCAGGTGGGGAGGAGGGCCTTAGCACCTGCTTGCACTAAGTCACCATTAAGCCTTCTACACCTAAATAACAAAAAAGAAAGAAAAAAAAGAAGGAAAACCTATAGCATGCTAAGGGACCACAAGTGCTACCATCTACAGACCTTCGTGGAGACTGACACCATCCCCCTCCCCCAACTACGGAAGCAAATATCTAACTAAGCCAGAAACGATACTGTGCACTAAATCCCTGTGATCTAAGTAACTCCGGTCCAGAGTCCAAGAACATTCTTTATGCTGATTAAAGTGACCTTGCTTTTGGCATTATTAATACACTTAAAAGTGGCCACACTGAAACCCAATTCTCTGGGACCACTGAAAACTCAATGCCTTCAGTTCCCATGGATTTTCTGGCCTCTCCAAAATAAACTTGGAGTGCCTACTTACCAACTCCCAAAACAGCATCCCAGACTATTAAGCCCTGCCCTCCGCTTTGTGAAAAATATCGTATTATTCAAATTCAAATAAAAGAAACAAGCGCCTGAGTTTCTCATTAGGAGTAAGGTCTAGGCAAGCTCTTCTAACCTAGAGGTTAGGAGAATGAAATCTTGCTTTATGTGACTCACAGGGACAGAACTGGAAATAGTTAAGTGAAAGGAAGTGCAGACATAAATTCAATTATCCTGCGTGAAACATGCAAATGATTTAAGCACTGCATCTGAAACTCTAGTTTATATTCATTAATCTCAGGTTGCACTTTTGAAGGAGAAAGACTTGCTAACTGGGTCCAGATTAATGCACTCCCAAACCTCTCCAATTTGTTTTTAGGTGAGGGTTAAATGAGATGTATTAAAATAAACACAGCTACTCCTCTGTCTCCACCTCCCATCCCCCCTCCCACCTCAACCTCGACCCCCAGCTGCCTCACCTCCTCCGCCACATCCCTCTTTCCTGTAGGAAAGGAATTTAAAAGCCCTAACATTTTCCTTCTGAAGATACGTTGGAAGAATAACCTTGTCTCTTAGCCTTTTCAATACTATCCCTTTCCCCACAAGCCACCAAACTCCAGAAAGAGAATCAGTCACATCTTCAGTCCTGCTGGTGCCTAACAGAGGCAGCAAGGATGTACCCAGATGGGCAAGCAGCCTCACGTGTCCACGGACAGCGGTTCTTTCTACACATTTGGGCCTAAGTCCTTGGACCAGTAAGTACTGAAGGGAGGTTTCAAAGAGTCCCGGCACATGCTTGCTTGAGGCCAAAGTTGCTGCAGGTTGGCATGGCGATCCTGTGACTCAGTTACGTGGGCAACTAGGGAAGTGAGAGCAAATCTGGGCTTTTTGGTTGCTGTTCTTCCTCTGAGGCTCCCTCTGCCAGCAGACACTGGTCTACAGCAGAGGAGCCTCGAAGGGTCTTTCGAAAGGATCCCTCGCTTTCCCTCTCCCTCCTCCCCGGCAAAATTACCCTTAAAACTAGAACATGATTTATTTGTTTGTTTATTTAAGATATTAGTTTGGGATATCAAGAAATAACATGTTTAAGGGAGAACGTTATCTTGTGAATAACAGTTTCGAAAATAGTAAAATATGCTTTTCTTGGTTTCTTTTGGACCTGATCTTCAGAAAAATAGAACAAAGGAAGAGGAACTACGGGCTGCTGCTGGGAATAGACTCAGGCAGAGAGGTGGACAGAAGGGGTCCTCCCTGAAAGAGCAGCCCATCAAGGAGTTAAACCAGGCACAAAAAAAAAAAAGGCCTTCAAATTTCATACTGAACGCGATGCTTAACTTGAATCATGCTCTTCCCAAAGGGAAAAGGTTAGTCTCATCACCGAGCTCCTACTCTCCTCCCCCTTCGCCTTCTGTATGAATTGAAAATTCAGATTGACCATTCATCATGATGTGACACGATCATTTTTTCCTGGTCCAAAAATCAAAGGAAAGCCTCGGATCACATCTGAGAACCCGCTGGCTGGCCAATCCTCCCCGCCTACGTGCACAACAGAGAGGAGACGAGAACAAGGGCACATACGCACACAGAGACGGAGATTACCGGACAGGCGCTCACACAAATACACACAGCTATTCACAGCCACGGGCTCAACAGCCTCCCGGCCCCAGTGGGTTGCTGCATATTTGCAGATGTAAAATTAGTCACAGTAAATAACAACAAGGATGAGACTGGTATCAAATCTGTCAACAGCCTGACAAATGCTCTAAGCGCTCTTAGCTGGGAAGGACACTTATGATAGTCATCGCTCCTAAAAGAGAAAATGATTATACGCTACCCAAACCCTAAGTACAAGCTAAAGATATTCACCTCATGAAGCCATTCCTCAACTAGCCCCTTGGCACTTGCTGGAATTATTCGCAGCACGAGCTTTACTTTCTCATTTTCTGCTGACTCCATGTGGGTAATTCCTTGCTCATGATTAAAAGTGAGCTGGGCAGATCCTTCAGAGCGTGGCTTAAGGTGTGGCGGGGCTCCGAGTGCATCCTTTGTCTAAGGCAGGTTGCTAGTAATTCATCAGTGGACCGACAGGCAGGCTGGGGGAATATTCAGGCACCTAAAATAATTTTTTAAAGGCAAACTTCATAGATATCTTTATATAAACATATTTTTATAATAAAACATGCAGTTGACAGATGAAATGAACTGTTTACCTTGGAAAAGAATAGGCAGGCTTTTCTCTTCCAGATAATCACTCTGGCCTTTCTGAATGTCATCCAAAAGCGATTCTGCCTTCTTCGACTTATCCAGCATCTGAGGCTGTGAGATAACCCTCGTAGCACTGGCCTCCTTCTCTGGCCCCTTCATTATTAGCCTCCTGGTGGGTGAGATAGAATACAGTGAATGTAATAATCGTACTTCACACAACAGGCTCGCTCTCTCTTTTAAATAGAAAATCCCCTTATTACAAAACAAGGGGTGTTCTTTTTCTTCTACCTTTAAGTAGGACTGCCACATTCGTTGCTTTTTACAAAAACGCAGCTGCTTTTTAAGCTACAGATAAATAGAATCTGCTAGGCGGTAATTCGACTCAGTCCGAATGCATTATTTTCTAAGACACTTCGGCGAGGGGCTTTTTATTATAAACTGGAATGAACAAGGAAAGTCCTTTTCTCTTCTAATTATGAATGTGTTTTGTTCCCTACTATTAACCTACAATGTCAGATTGATCTTCTTCTTCTTCCTTTTCTGCAGCCGGTTCGATAAATCAACATTTTTTTTCTGGAAAATTAGAGGACGGATGATTAGGTCTTCACGGACTCCAATGACAAAAATAAAAATAGCACAAGGGAGAAGCGAATGCAAGTGCTGTGACCATAAATAAACACAATGAAGGGGCCCTCTGATGTCCAAAGTAACAAAACCTGTTTTGGCGCCGAAAATTAAGATAAAAGGGATTTACTTGTTAATTTCATTTTAATTAACTTAGTTTTAGTAAAATTAAGGCTTTCCAGGCCTTTTCCTAAAGTTGACCTTATATTGATTCACCTAAAAAGATAGAAAGTAGAATAAAGATAGAATAAAACAGTAACATTTCTATGTAGAGTGCCCGGACCTCTGGTGTTTGCTGTGTCCTTGTAACGTGTAATCTTTGGTAATTTTGCCAGTGTTCCCCTCGCTTCTGAAAGCAATGCAGTGAGGAATTAAAACAGAAGAGGAAACACTGTGATAAAGTGTATTCAATTTGAATTTCTGCTGACATCACTTTAAGTCCAAAGATAAACACAGGAAAATGGTGAGTTCCTAATAATATCAAAAGGCAGTCTAGAAACTCCATTAGCCTAGGTGTTGGTTTAATTTTGATCCCAATGTTGATATTTCTGACTACCGTATTACAATAGGCCATGGTGGCTATGCTCTATGTCTATATGGATATATTGCCTTGCCATGGAGAGGAAATCCCCCAGGGTATCAGTGGGGTTCCAATTAAGGAATAATAAATACTGCTGAACCCCGACAATAAGTGGAGATTGCCACTATATCACAGAAGCACAGGCAGGGGCCCACTACTCAGTCTACAGATTTAAAGCCGATGCTGTCATTTCCCTTCCTTCAGCAGTAATGGAAAGCAAAGTGTTGAAGATGAACTGCGTCTGGCAGATCATTTCAGAACAATCTATTCCTGCTTGTCTATATTATTTTGAGTTTATTTCCAATAAGGGTGATAGTGGAAATTGGAGGGGCCTTGTGCAAAACATAAAGGCTTTCATGGAAGAACTCTGTACTGGGATCACATGCATTTTCAAGAGACCTCAGAGAGACAGAGAGAGAGAGAGACAGACAGACAGACCTTGAAATCATTTTTCCATCTAAAGCCATGCTGCCTTTCCTGTGTAATTCTGTTTGAAATTTTTTCAAGGGGCTTATTTATTTCAAGTGAGATACAGACCAAAATTTCAGAACACCCACTCTAGGAAGAAATATATTTGCCGTGAACAGTGGTGACAGAGCTTTTGAGATTCTACCACTTGGCTTAGATTTGAATCAATTTTCTGCCTGATATGCCAGGGAGAAATGAGGCCCCGTCAGGTTGCTGGCCTTGGCATCAGAGAGCAAGTGGAGCTGTGGCAACACAAGCCCAGTTTACCCAGAATAAATAACCAAGTCCCTTCACGGAGAAACAAATCAAAGTACATCAGGCATCACTGTAAGAATGAAATGTAATCCTTATGTGTCGATACCGTCATTGAGCTAAGGCCACAATAACAAACCTGCTTTGGCAATCAAGAATATTTATTTTTGTGATATTGAGATGTGAAGAAAATAGAAGAAGAAAAAAGATCTTAGTTGTACATTTGAAGGAATTCAGTTTCCTAGATATCCTGATTTAGAAACATTACATTTATACAAGTAGGTTTTACTGGATTACTCACAAAAATAGCTTTGAACTTCCGCTTTCTGCATCCATTCTTTCATCCTGGTAAATCATTACCACAGATGAAAGATAGATTAGACAGGGTTGAATGTGAGCTTGTGAGGACAGCATATGATCACCATTTCTGCCTCTGTATTATTATTTTAAGGTAATAAAAATTACTTTATGTATAAGGTAATTTAAGCCACTATAGCCAGAACGCTTGGCTCTTACTAAACTTTCAGAATAATTATATATGTAGCTCTACTGAAAGCAACTCTATGACGATGGAGAGAAGAATGGCTGTCTTGTTGAAGACACAGTGGGGCAGTGCTTTACCGTTTTGGCCTCATTTCATTCCTTCTTTGAGAAAAGAATAGGAGAAGGAAAAGCAAAGAAGAAGAAAGGAGGAAGAGGTGGTAGAGGAGGAGAAAATGTCAAAAACTCACTGAGTTCAGTAAACGAATTATTTCTTTTCCATATACAAATAATTATCTTCATACAGTGCCCCTGCCGCTTACAAGCAAACTCAGTTTTAACCATTCTAAGCCTCACTTTCGGCCCCTGTAAATCAAAGATAGTTGTGCCTGTCTTATGGGGCTTCTAGGAAGATTAAGGGAGGCTGTGAGTTATCAATGACACACCTGGTAGATAGCAGTCAATAAGGAGCAGCTATTAGTATTCACAGCACTGCTAACTAGACACTAGACTACCCATTCCCCTTGTGCCTCTTTACCTGGAGGTTCCTGATTAGTTCCCCAACCATTCCCCCAAACTCTAAGAACACCCAGCAAAGCAAAATAACTCATTCCAAATGAAACCTGGCACACCCTCGCTCCTTTCTTTCAGCAGATTCAATTCACTTTACACTTTCAGTGGAAGGGCTGGACATTGATTTTGTTTTAACTCCAGGTCCTGAGGGGTAGGAAAGATGGTTTATTTAGAAATGGGGAAAAGGAGGCACCAAATGTGTAATAATCCGAACTAGTTGGCTAAGCTACTCTGTTTTGTTTTTCACCCTGACCGGGGATCGAACCCAGGCTCCCTGCATTGGAAGTGCAGAGGGTCTTAACCACTGGACCGCCAGGGAAGTCCCTAAGCTACTCTTGTTTTGAAAGGGTTTGTCAATATAGCCAAGTTTCCAATTTACTGAGATATCATTTCCAGGGAGAAACTGGAATCCATTTGGTTTTGGAGTTGTTGCCTTCTGACCCCAAATTCAAGTTATCGTGCACGCCTCACACATGGCTGCACACATACATGCGGATGTGCACACACCTGACACACACCTGCATTAACACCCTGTCAGGTGTATGCAGCTGCATTCAAGGAGCAGACCTGCTCTAGTTACCTCCTCTGGAAGTCTCCATTCTTCCCCAGCTAGTGATAAAAATCACGGTGCTGCATTGCAAATGCTAGGTAATCTGATAATGCAAAACCACCAAAATGCCTCATCTCTACTAAAAAAAAAATGCCAGCTAACCACACCCAGGTTGTAAGGGGACAAAGTCAGGACTGTGGCTCTGTCAAGATGAACTGAATTTCAAGTGACAAAATAGCAATGACAAAAAACACTCATGTCCTTAAACATACTTTGTAAGCTTCCTTTTAACTTTCGTCAACATCATTATTTCTGTTTTCTAAAATGGAAAAGTTAAGCTATATTATGAAGATGAACTTTGGTATAAGTAGATTCAGTTTCTTTCAAGAAAAAAAAATACATAGCTATGAAAAAAAAGTCTGCCCTTTATCCTCTTCCCTCTAAACCTATTTTCCAAATAGCGTTGTTTGAAATAATCTCATTTTTTTTTCTTTTTTCACACACACACACTGTATTTTATTTTTACAAGAGATAAATAAACTGACGCCAAGCATTGTAAATGGATGACCACAACAAAAGCAACAATGATTGCAATTACCAAACACGAAACCCACTCATACTATGTCATAATAGTGACATTCAGTCCAGTTTTATAAAGCCAAATATCTTATGATGATCCAACGTGACAATTATTGTACAAGCAAATACAGACTCTTAGAAGGACAACTTCAAAAAAGATTTCCTCTTCCTGGTGGCTGTTTGCCCATGAACAGAGAGGCTCCAGAAAAAGGCTCCAAGCTCCACTGACCACAGGAAATTCCAGCCAGGATTCTAATCACCACTGAAGAAGGCAGTACAAAGGCAATGGATGGGAGCGACAAAATGTGTTGAATTTGGTGTTTCCTACAAATGAGAAAACACTGACATCTGCCCCCGCATCACATTCAGCACAGAGATGCTCTAAATATGAAAAGCAAGACAAGCTTTTTAACTCCTCGTCAAGGCTTCCTGACATCCAACACTTTGGTGAGGTCAAGAAACGTGTCCCCAGCTTCCGTTTTCTGTTCTCCTTCAGGGAACACAGTGAAGAATGGGGCCGCCCAGCTGCCTTTTAGCAAGTCACACTTGGGTGACTCCCATCCTTACTAAGGGAGTGTGTTCATCGCATATGGACTCACAAGAAAAACCAAAATCAACTTAACACAAAAGAAATTCACATAGTTTTGCTTCTTTAATATTCTATAGAGTGCCTTGGTATAGTTAAGTTGAAAAAGTTTTATATAATGGAGATTACCGAGGCATAAATCACATAGGTAAAAACCGAGATGTTAGAGGGAGTTGAAATCTACAAGCTAATTAAACAAGGGCTTCTGACAAGACATTATGCCCACTAATTTTCCCCATGCTAATATTTTGTTTTTGAAGGGGCAATAAGTGGAGAGTTGTCATGGCTGTAGATTCCACAGTGTGATCCTTTAGCAAAACCTGAGGAGGGGAAAGAAGGTTAGATGCATGGATTTCTGTGCTGAATGGATGCCAGAGCCAAGACGCAAAGAATGGATAAGTTAGAGATTCGGTAGAACTAAATTTGAAGCCAGCCAGTAAAACGGATTGAACCTTATTACCTATAGTCACTGAGAAATTCCCGAGACAGTTGGATGCAATTTGAAAAGGTCAGAAAAATATTTCCTGCACAGCATTACTACTTCATGGTTTAAGGGTATACATTTGTGAGATGCCAACTCTAATCATTTTTATTGACTTGGCTTTCCAGAGACAGACAGACAGTCTGGGAAGCAAGACTAGTAGATAAGAGAAAGGCAATCTTATAAATGAAAATCTCTCTTATTTTGTTCTCTTACTTGTGACTGTGAACAATCCTAAGTCTTGCCCATTCAAGGGGAAATTACACCAACTTCACTGAAGAATGACAGAATGGAAATGAAATCTAGGATAGTATCACTATAGTTCTAATAAGGCTATTTTATTGTAATTGCTATTTATTTACCCTTTACTATATGCTAAGCATTGTGAAGGTAAATGATACCACACTTTAATCCAAGTGTGAACATTTAAAATGAAACACCTTAAAATACACCAGGGTATGGATGTTAATTTATTGTAAGCATTTACTTTGAGGGATGGCTTCATGAAAGAGGGAAATCCACAGGATGAAAATTAAATACAAAGGATGAAAATTAAGTAAAACATATAAGCATACACTCAAGATATTGTTTTCATGAAGGCTCTGTTGTGATTAGAGCCATTCTACATACAAAGAAAAAAGATTCTCTTTTACTTTAAATGTGACTTGCATGCAATAAGAACCTTCGTTAGCAAATGCATTTGTGGGTTTGTTTTTTTTTTTTTGGCGTGCAAGTAGAAGTCAAAGCTGACTTTTCAAAACAGAATGGCATGATCCATTCTAACCCTGCAATGGTTTAATTAATGTCTGACTTTTCTGTCTGGAAACAGCCATGTGTTTGGAGGCAAGCACAAACTATTTACTCTCCTCCCATTTAGCAAGCGAGGCTGAACTTTTTAATGGCCTTGAGACCTGACTGCATGCTTTCATATGAAGCTCTGACTCCATGAAGATGGCCTGGCAGCTCACTAGGGCTTTTCAACCAGCAAGGTGGCTTTTCCTCTAGAAGGCCTTCGTTCCGAGCAATTCCACACCTCATGAGATTCAGGAATTTCAAATTGTACCCTGTAATAAATAAGGCCACTAATACCAGCAAGACTAGAAGATTTTCATAATCTCAGGTATGGAAAAGACAAGTGAAAAAGCCAGCTCATTAGCTAGACATCTGTATTCTTGGCAGGGAGGGTAAAAATATTGAGCTGCTAAGTGACTTTTTTTTTCTATCTTACTGAATATTTGGCATTGGTTAATACAAGCAATAGCATTTGGAGGCCTTAAAAATTTTTCCATCCTGTGCAAAATCTTAGCTTTGACCACCAAAAAAGTGTTTACTGAAAGTTTGCGGTGGTATAAAGGCTTCCAGTGAATCACTGGAATTCCAGAGGATTCCAGTGAGTCATTTAAAGCTTGAGCCTGTCCACATCTTCATTTCACAGGACCTGTATTACTAGCAGCAAAAGTACCCAGTGTGTGCATCTCTGAATTTCAACTACCGAAGTTCTCCATAAGGAAAAATTTTGAAACTTTCACATAGCCATTAACATCGTTAATGATGATGATGATAATAAAAATCCTAAAAGTATCATTTACCAGTAAGAATAATGATGATAATAGAAGTAATGACCATTAGCTGAGTATATACTAGGTGTGGGCACCATGCACACATTTAATCCTCACAGCCAACTTAAAAAAGTAAGTGTGATTTTTTCTTTTTCCTCCCATATCACCCATGGGGACAATGAGGCTCAGGAGGCCAAGAAGCTCATCCAGGTCAGACAACTAGCAGGTATTGATGCGGGATGCAAATCCAGTTTCTCTGATTCTAGTCCGTATCATTTCAAAGCCGTGTACTTTTAACCATGCTCAGGACCCAGCTGTGCTACTCTTCTCGGATCATACAGCATTTCTGGAGCGGTGCTGAGCCAATTTCACTGCTCAGATAGACCAAGTCAAGCCCACCAAATGTTTGCTTCAAGTCCACCGACTGCAGCCACCTTCTAGAGTTACTACAGGCTAATAGCTGCCGATAGATCTCTTTTCTGTCCTCACAGAATTTAGTTCTCCAAGGGAATAATACACTCATAGCAGCCTCCTTAATCAAATTACATGGCTCATCTACACCCCATAAATTTTGGAGCCTAATTGTATGCGAATTGCTTTTCTATTTGAATTACCTTTGACTTATGTTCAGAGAAGAGCAAGAAGAGAAAGTTTTTTCTTAGCTGGGCTGCATTAAGATGGAATGTGTTTTGATTTGCATTTCTCTCACGATTAGTGATGTTGAGCATTCTTTCATGTGTTTGTTGGCAATCTGTATGTCTTCTTTGGAGAAATGTCTATTTAGGTCTTATGCCCATTTTTGGATGGGGTTGGTTGTTTTTTTGATACGGAGCTGCATGAGCTGCTTGTAAATTTTAGAGCTTAATTCTTTGTCAGTTGCTTCGTTTGCAAATATTTTCTCCCATTCTGAGGGTTGTCTTTTTGCCTTGTTTATGTTTTCCTTTGCTGTGCAAAAGCTTTTAAGTGTCATTAGGTCCCATTTGTTTATTTTTGTTTTTATTTCCACTTCTCTAGGAGGTGGGTCAAAAAGGATCTTGCTGTAATTTATGTCATAGAGTGTTCTGCCTATGTTTTCCTCTAAGGGTTTTATAGTGTCTGGCCTTAGATTTAGGTCTTTAATCCATTTTGAGTGTATTTTTGTGTATGGTGTTAGGGAGTGTTCTCATTTCATTCTTTTACATGTAGCTGTCCAGTTTTCCCAGTACCACTTATTGAAGAGGCTGTCTATTCTCCATTGTATATTCTTGCCTCCTTTATCAAAAATAAGGTGACCATAGGTGCGTGGCTTTATCTCTGGGCTTTCTATCTTGTTCCATTGATCTATATTTCTGGTTTTCTGCCAGTACCATACTGTCTTGATTACTGTATCACCGCACACCGGTCAGAATGGCCATCATCAAAAAATCTACAAACAATAAATGCTGGAGAGGGTGTGGAGAAAAGGGAACCCTCTTGCACTGTTGGTGGAAATGTAAATTGATAACTATGGAGAACAGTATGGAGGTTCCTTAAAAAACTAAAAATAGAACTACCATACGACCCAGCAATCCCACTACTGGGCATATACCCTGAGAAAACCATAATTCAAAAAGAGTCATGTACCACAATGTTCATTGCAGCTCTATTTACAATAGCCAGGACATGGAAGCAACCTAAGTGTCCATCGACAGAAGAATGGATAAAGAAGATGTGGCACATATATACAATGGAATATTACCCAGCCATAAAAAGAAACGAAATTGAGTTATTTGTAGTGAGGTGGATGGACCTAGAGTCTGTCATACAGAGTGAAGTAAGTCAGAAAGAGAAAAACAAATACCATATGCTAACACATATATATGCAATCTAAAAAAAAAAAAAAGGTTCTGAAGAACTTAGGGGCAGGACAGGAATAAAGATGCAGACGTAGAGAATGGACTTGAGGACACAGGGAGGGGGAAGGGTAAGCTGGGACAAAGTGAGAGAGTGGCATGGACATATATATACTACCAAATGTAAAACAGATAGCTAGTGGGAAGCAGCCACATAGCACAGGAAGATCAGCTCGGTGCTTTGTGACCACCTAGAGGGGTGGGATAGGGAGGGTGGGAGGGAGACGCAAGAGGGAGGGGATATGGGGATATATGTATACGTATAGCTGATTCACTTTGTTATAAAGCAGAAACTAACACACCATCGTACAGCAATTATACTCCAATAAAGATGTTAAAAGAAAAAAAGATGGAATGTGTTAGCTCAAGGGATCCTTCTCTAAACACAACTTTTAAAGGGAAAATGGTTAGCTATTCTGTTATTGTCACCGACAAATAAGTAGAATGAAAAGAAAATAATGATGGGTCACAAAGGTTTAGCACATAAACTACTGTAGGTCTTTTATTTCAACAGAATGTACCAAACACAGCCAGGTTTCAACAAAATGTTATTTTACCTTTAACGGACAATCACTGATTCTAACCAATTTACCAAATGTATCCCCAGCAATGATTCTTCCTATTGGGAGAGAGGTGAAGACTGTTACGTGTTGAAATGCTGGTTGGCAGTTCCAAAACAGGTCGTCCTGGTACCTGTCTTCACCTGCCTTTTGGAGGCTGACTCTGAGCCCCTTCTGTCTGGAGGAGAGCCTAGCTTACTTGCCATGCCCCCTTCCAGAAGGAGACCCCGAAAGGGAACTCTCCTACTGACAAAGCTACCTTAGAGCTCAAAAGGCATTAAAGTGAACCAAGAGGAGAAAAAGCAGCAGCGGGGCATGTACTTCTTGCAGGATGAAGACACTACTGAGGTCTAAAAGTGAAAGCATTTAAAAAATAGAAATGAAATGAGGTGCAGCTATCAAAGGCGGAGAGAGGAACAGGTACAGAAAAGACGAGTCGCAAAATGAACTGAAGTCTGGAGTGTGAATCCCCCAGGGCTTCTGAATCCTTGCTTTTCTTAAGCACAGAGCAGGGCAGAGAACAATGCAGAGGAGTGGGATTTGGGGGACTTTTCTTTGCGCCCCTGAAGTGCTTGGGGACAAAAGAAGTCCATTTCCTAACCAGAGGAAAAATGTAAAATACTCTCCAAGGTTTTAATATCTCACATTGAGAAATCAGTTTCTAAGCCTTGGTTATCTTCAAATGAAGATGCCTGCATAAAGGTTTTTTTTTTAAGACAGATTAATTGGCTCACTCCTATGTTTTTTTTTAAAAAATTGCAACCTACTCTCCAAATTGCAATTTCGTAAAACAAAATCTCTGTAATAAAAAATACTGGAAGAAAACATCCGGCTAACTTATTGTATGAAATCCTCTCTCACCTGATTCTTCCTGTAAGCACAAACTCAGTTTCAGGCATTAATATCATTACAATTAACTTTCTAGAAATGACACTAAGGAGTGATGACATACAACTAAAATACGGTACTCATAGTGGTAGAAGCAGTTAGCACACTTCAGATGTGGTGGAGAATGAAAACAGTCTTTCCTTTCTCCTCTCTGGATCAAACAGTACTTTAGTGACTTCTGGAAACCTATTATTAGATTTTTATTTTAATTATTCTTCCCACATTTCAATGCCACAATGTTAAATGCTTTGTGTACCTCGCTGTTCGCCTCAAGAGCATTTTGGCAGCATGAGAACTCAAATGTTATCCCAGTCCATTTTCTTTGAATTATAGGAATCTCCAGAGCATGTGCTTTCCTACACTGGGAGATAGCATGGCTTCAATTTTCTGAATAATTTTCAAAATCAAATTTGAACGTTTTCAAGAGATATGATCCTCCCTGATGGATGATATGAAGCATAACCTAAGGGGAAAACATGAAAATAATTAGCATAAAACATATTAGCATATAGATGCCTTTGAAATAATAAACAGCAGAAAACCAAAATGCTTATCCCCGAAAGAAAGTTATGAGAAAAGATGAAATTAACGTACACTTCTCACATCACAACCCCAGCCTGGAAGCCGAACAGAATATTCTCATTCTGTGAAGGATGGAATGACTAGGATGATGGAGAAATAAGCCCCAAACCAACTCCCCTTTGCTCACGATCCCAGCATCAATATTCTCTATTGGCCCTTCACCCCAGGCATTTCCCCTCCCAACCCCGGGTTCTCTTTTAAACAGAAAAATTAGGAGGAAAACATGTATCGTCCACCACCAAATAGACAGAGCTAATATTCTCTTTTTCTGTGTTTTCTCCCTCCTTTAGCTGACTTTCTATCTTCCCCTAGATGGCATAAGAAATGCCGGGCCTGGTGATTTCAATTACCAAGAGGACTGAGGGGCCAGTGGGTCAGGGCTTCGTGTTTGTTAACAGTGGACCATGAACACCATTGATTCTTTTTGTACTTTAAATTGGTACAGCCTCTCAAGGTAGTAAGAGAGCATGGTGTGTTGTGATAGGGAGAATATGGTCTTTAGAGTCAACCCTCATGTAAAACTCTGATCTGGGTAACCTTGGAAAAGTTTATTAAACACACTTGGTTTCAGTTTTCTCGTCTATAAAATAGTGAGAGTGTTGTCTACTTTTCTGGGTTGCTGTGTATCAATCAGAGGTTATACAGGTATCCTCTGATTTCTGAAAGTTTAGGCCAATTCACTTTTATGAAAGACCTACACTAATACTTGGTTTTTTTACTAATTGAAAGAAATCCGAAGGGGATTTTCACTTTTATGAAAAAAGGAGAAAAGTGAAAAGAGTATTCAGTGTTTGTTTTGCAGTGAGCCATTCTAGAGGCAGTGCATCCCAGCAGCAAGAGTGGCATTGCCAAGCCCCTTCCCTGGGAACTACACTCGGCATCTCAGCAACAAGCTGCCATAGCTTTGAACTGTGTTTGTGAACATCCGTGCTTTACCTCAATTTATTTTGTGCATCAGTTACCAAGATGTGTCCTAAGATGATTGCTTCTTTGCTTTACACCATTTTGGCCTATGAAAGGTTTCATAGAAATGCTCTACTTTCAGATAGCAGGGGGAAACCTGCATATGTAAACTGGAATATAGTACATGCTCAATAAAGGTAGCTCAACTCACCTCCCTCAATGGCTTTAGTGAAAACTCCATAATTTGGGGTTTCTGAGATTTGGTAAGCCTACTTTCCAACCACACTTTCCCAACCCCACTTGGCATGTATGTGGGTGAATGTATGGCCAAAAGACATTTTATTAAGGAGAGATGCCACAAAATATGTTTGGTCTTGGATCCCTGGTGGCAGGGGGTTATGTAGGTGGCAGTATAAACTGCACTGGAAATAATAAAGTCAAGAAAATCAAGATCCTACAGAAATATTTCATCTCATGAAGCCAAGAGTGTGGGTTTAAATTTAACTTTGCAGCAACTGACAGTAGTTCACAAATATTTTATACGATTCAAAGGTAGTAAGGATTTGTCAACCACATCTTAAATTATCTGACACAGGTGAATTCCCTGAACAATTCCCATGCTGGACTGTCAAAACACAGGCTATGTCCCCATATTTGGACTGTCAAAACACAGGCTATGTCCCCATATTTGGACACCACCGACATTATTTCAGTTCTTATAATATTTCGTTACTTTTAATGGCTGTCAGTATAGCATTTAGAGCTCTAAGAAAGGGTCCTTTGCCAATAATACCATTTGATTTTCTCAATTCATTTTCAACTTTGAACTTTTAATGGATGCTAATTACTTAACAACCATTGTGTGTTTTGGTCTCCTGGCATATAAAATGGCAAAGGACACATTCATTACAAAATACTGAATTCTGTAGAGATTTGAAATTCCAACTTGGCTTACATCACCTCATTCTCTTTCTGTGGAGCACAGGTCTTGAACTTACCCTTTGTTATTAATACCTGCTTCTATGTCAACAGTTACATTTTCAGTAATAAATACCCATCAGTTTCTTGAAGGTTTATATTGCCTCATCAAGACCTAGCACACTGCTGACACACAGTAATGAGACTGGAATGGGGGGAAACTAAGAAAGAAAACCCCTCATATGCATGTTTTCTTGACAAATATGCTACCTAGTTGAGTTTGTAGTAAACATGTTGGTGAGTAAGTTTTGGCTGATTGGTGTGAACACGTAGTGATGGTCCTCTGTTTACCTTTTCCTGTTTAAACTTACCTCATGGGCCATTCGTCTTGAGACAGACATCATCTGCATGACATTCCTGCTGAATGTCATTTAATTCTCATCTTTTCTATTCGCTCAGGCCTCATAGAGGTCTAGTTTATTGCCCTTAGGGCCAGTTTAAAAAAGAAAATGTTCAGAAAGATACAGCCCAGTGAATAAACCAAAAGCTAGCGTTTCTTTGGCTTTCGGGATTTGAAAATATTTTGATTGCCTGCATGCCTTCCGAGAATGGCTCCTCTGGCTATAAAAGGAAAGGGCCTGTTTCACAAATCAAATAAAAACACATGTATACAAAAGGTATTCTCAACACTCTACCAGTCACATGGTAAGGTAAAACATGTTCTCTTCTGAAATCCAAAAAGGATTTGAGGCTCTACTGATTTGTTCCCATAAGGATATTTCGACTTGTTACAGGGCCTGGTTTTAAAGCTAATGATGTGCAGATGTGTTTGTTCTAGAATCATTTTCAGAGTTTTAAACCATTCGAGGTGAGTAGCAGGGAATGAGCAGCCCTGTATTTCTGCAAAATCTAATATCTTTTTTCCATTTTGTCGATGTTCCCAAATCATTCTTTCCCAAAGTTTCTGCTTTCAGAACTTAGAGTCAGTTAGAGCTTGATCAAATAAATATAAACCTTTCAAGTCAACCTCCACTGGTTATTTTTAATGTTCAGTTAGTAGACTTTTCTTCATTTGTTCTTTATACGATCAAAATATTTTTCTTCACTCCCACCACAACAGAATAGTCAAAGTCACAAAAATTTACTTTGACACCAACATTTCCTTGATTAAAAATATAGATGTGAAAGATTAAATCTTTACCATCAAAAATATATATTCTTCAAATATTCTCAATGACTAGGAAAATAAGTTAACGAAACAGCAATGTCATTCTAAGATATAAGCCCTTCGAGGATGAAGACGGCATCCAATTTGGGATATATGATAGAAAAAGAACAATAGTTTTTGATAATAATAATGATTGAGGCATATCTCCTTCAGTTCTCTTAAATCATCCTCTTCCATTTCCCACTTCCTCTTGTGCCTGCAGTGACTAAGCTCTCAACATTGCACCCAAAGATAAGTCCTTACTGTTATCTTGAATGTTTTGTCACCTGGTGAACTGTTGTTTAAATAAGAACTGGCACATTCCCATTGCTCATCCCACCCAATGACACATATAATTTGTAAAAACCATGTCCCATTCATCTCTTCAGCTCTAGAGCTGTTGGACATATTTGTGTGGAGTCATAGTAACATTGCAATATTAGCAACATTAATGAGTAGAACTTTTTCATCCCTAGGATTTTTTTCCTCATCAATTCCATGACCTGAGCAACCAAGATGTCCTTACATAGGTAAATGCATAAATAAACGGCGGTACATCCAAACAATGGAATGTTATTCAGCACTAAAAACAAATGAGCTCTCAAGCCAGAAAAGACATCAAGGAAACCCAAATGCACATTACTAAGTGAAAGAAGACAATATTATATGAAGTTCTGGAAAAGGCAAAACTATGGACCCAGAAAAAGATCAGTGGTTGCCAGGGGTAGGGTTGGGGAGGGGAGAGATGAATAGGCAGAGCAGGGGATTTTAGGGCAATAAAAGTACTCTGTATGATATTATAATGATGGATGTATGTCATTATACATTTGTCCAAACCCATAGAATGTACACCACCAAGAGTGAACTCTAAGGTAAACTATGAACTTTGGGTTATTATGATGTGTCAATGTAGGTTCATTCGTCCTTGGTAAAAAACGTATTGTCCTGGTGAGTGATATTGATAATGCGAGAGGCTATGCATGGGTGAGGGGAGAGCTTATATGGGAAATCTCTGTACCTTCTTTTCAATTTTATTGTAAATCTAAAACTGCTCTAAAAAAATCTTTAAAAAATGCCAAGACCTCTCATATTTCTGGCCTTGCTGTATTACGATCCTGATGAAAAAGCAAATATATCTAGCCCTATACCCTGAATACCTGCTTGCCTTCTGCCTGCTAGAAGAGCTTGGGGGCAGCTGAAAGCCAAGGTCTGAGAACCCTTTCCAAGGTCACTAACTGGAAGTGATAGGGGAAGAGACACAGGAGAGAATGTCTACATTCCTTAAGGTCAGGCTCAATCACTGATTAGTTCAAAAAAGTCTTTTCCAACATTTGTTCTCTAAAGGTAAGACATGCCTGCAGGTGTTATTAAAAATTCTGTACAGTGCTAATAATTGCACAGATCTCCCATTTATCATTGTGATGTACAATCTGAGAGTTAGACTCTGAATCTTAGATGTGTCCCACACTAGCAACATGATTTCTTTCCTCTGTACTTGCAATGTCAACCACAGAGTGTTGTGGAAAGAAGAAAACGTTAACAGGAGGTGCCTTATAAACTGTAAAGTACTCTGTAAATATTGTTAAGTGTTTTTGTGAGATACAGTTATCATGGTGATGATGATGGTAATGATGATGATGATGATGATTGTTAGACGAGGACCAATTCATTTCACCAAAAGTTCTTGTGCAAAATGGATTTCTTCAGTTTTCTTCCAGTGTATTTGAGTATGTTTACAAGGAATTGATGCCTAATAACGGATGTCATTTATTGGGTTTTCTTACCATGTACTCAGTATTGTTAAGTAATTCTGCATTCATTATCTCATTCAGTTAGTAGGGGCAGGAATTGATATCCTACCATATTAGGTAATATTAAATTTGCACACCACATAAATGCATATTATATAAAAGGAATATGTAGGACTATGTAAACCCAAAATAAAGCTATTTCATTTCTGAGTGAGATTTCATGGAACTGATAAATTCAGGAAAAGAAGGAAGGCAGGAAGATTAATTTGAATGAATTGGTAAAATAATACGGCTAGGTGGATAGACAGTAGGAAAGGTTTCAGGGAAATATACAGGTAATGAACATAATTCCCAATTCTAGTGAAGATATGGTCCCTATGGCTGGAACACTGTTCCCTCAGTACACAAATGCATCCCTCAAAACTGTGCTATTCTTCTGAAGATCTGTTATGTATTACATTCTATATACTGTCCACTCCCTGATTACCTATGTGTCTGGAAGTGATTTTTGCCAATTAGTAGCGAATTAACAATTCTCTTCTGGCACTCACCTGGGACAAAGCATACACCACCATGGGAGGTCTGTGCTGAGTTATAGAAACTAATCTTTAATCAACCTAAACAAACCCAATTGGACTGACACATTTGTTGCTAAAAGTTCTATGTTTTGATTTCAAATCTAAATTTGATTATTCCATCACCATTTGTGTTAGTAAGAATAAAACTTGAGTAACCATGAGTAAGCCAAGGTAGAATCCCCAATGCCAATAGTTCATTTAGCTTGACATTATGCTTTGGGCTTGTTAACATAATATTTTAATGAGCACAGAAACTTGAAATATTTATTTACAGCATTTATCATCTAGTCTTCCCCTTTCCACAGAAGAGTAAGTAGATAGGCAAATCAATGAAGAGGGTAATACAAAATATGAAAAGTGATCGCCTCTATAGATTCCCACTTCTTAGAGCAAAATATGAGTAATTCTCCTTGCACCACTGTGTTGAACTGAATAGCATATTTAAGAATAGCACAGAACTAATAAATCATGGTTATGTGATGATTTTTGCTAATCGAAAGGGTGGATAAACTCCTGAGATGACTTATTTTCAAGCCCTGGAAGCCACATTTTAACAGCACATGAAATGTCGAAGGGCAGGCTGATGAGTTTGGACCTGGGCTCTGTCACATCATAGTATTTGTGCTTCAGATCCCCCATCCATAAAATAACAGTTCCCCCACCAAAGGTTCCTGTGATGCTTAGAACAGTGCCTGGCACATAGTAAACATTATATAAGTGTTAGGTATGATCATCATTATCATTACTCACAATCATATGTTCATCATTTAAGAGACAAAAGAAAATCTCCATGTTATGCTGGCTTTAGCACAAGGGGGAATTAAATACCATTTCATTATCTCAGTGATAGTCAATTTATTCACTATTACATACAGCATGCTTACCATGTATCAAGCACTACAGTATTAAACAAAGCAGAAAAATTTCCTATCCTTATAGAGTTCGCATTCTAGGGGGATGATAGACAAATTTATAATATAATGTCTGTAGTGAAGAGTACTAAGGAGAAAACTAAAGGAAGGCAGAGAAATGCAGAGTGACCTTTACTCTGTCTCCACATTCAACTGGGTTTGACAAAATGGCTCATTGCAGGCTATGCTTTTCCTCCGAAAGGAATTCTCCAGCTGACATTCTAGGTAACTGGTTCATTGAAATCCCAACCATTTGGATGCAACAAAAATAATCCAGCATATGAATGCATCCAGAAAGACATATGTACACTGGTTTTCTAAAATGTAATGTGTATGTAATTTCCCGAATGGCTGGTTGTCACATCCATCTGGTCTTATTTCCATAGCACTTGAATGCACTACGAGGATATAAACCCTAAAAGCCAGAAAACAGAATTTAAATACCCAAACACATACGAGGTGTGTTTTCAAAAGCAGCAGACAAGCGAGCACTGTGGCAACTTCATTAACTTAGCCACAGTTGAGAGTAGCTGAGACTAAAGCATAAAGGCCACAGAACATAAAAGGCATTCCACTGGCAGACCTCATTAAGTGGGCTTAAGACAAGCTTGAAGAGCTAATGGCAAAAAAGTAATTTGGAACTTCTGGACATAAGAGCCCTGAACAAGTCCAAATACACCAAAACTCTACCATGCATGCTATCTGAAAAGGCAACAACCGGTGTCAGTTAGGTCCATGTAGTTTATGAATCAAAGCCCAGGGATGGGTGTTGTCCTATTCAACCACACTGAATAAGAAATCGTGTTCTATGTGTTTTTGGATTTGGGCTCTGGTCTTATTTAAACTGCACAGATGTTGTAGGTTCCTAAATTAACAGTGGTCTCCAGGGAGATGCTCATCAGGCTGCATATACCGGGAAAGGCATGGCTAGAATCTCGACACCACACTGTTCAGAAAACATTTTCGCTACTGTTTTCTCTTTCTCTAAAAGACCTTTCCTGTTTCTAAATTCTGTCAGCACCTATGGAGTCTGGACCATGTTAGAGTGTACTTACTCACATGTTAGAATTCTCTAGTTGCTCTAGGTATGTGTATATCCATTCCAACTATTTTAACATCCCTTGAGTGGAAGAGCATTCACTTTCAAGAAATGATAGCACTGGTGTGTGCCCTGCACAGTGGGAAGTGCCTTATAAATGTTGTCAATTCCCATATCAGTCTTTTTATGATCAACCCAATTTTATAGATAAGCAAGCTGAAGATTCAAATAATTTGCCCCACCTCTAATTAGAGGAGAAATAATGATCTATACCCAGCCCATCCAATTTCAAAAGCTACATTCATATTCCACTACTCAGTGCAGGAAGGAATAAATGCTCGTTGAATGAACATATGAATGGACAAATGCATTACTTAATATCAATAATTTTAGAATTAAAGGAGGAAGAATTTACCACCTAAACTATATTGCTGTTGCAATAATAGGTATACAAGGATAGGATAGTTATGTAAAATTCTTGAAGGCACTGCGTCTTATGTTTCTATATCCCTATTCTATATACCTACAGTGCTTTCTGCAATATCTCACAAATACAAGGTACCTGTAAGATATTTGTTGAATCAGTGAAATATTTTAACCCAACATAACAAATTATAAATGGGTGAAATGGCATTTTTGGGTCATTTCCCCTCTCTTATGCTAGCTCCTTACATGAAGGAAGAATACATTTTTCAGAAATCTGGCTCCAGGTGCTAATATCTTAAGAAATCGCTAGACTTGCACCCATGTTTAGACCTCTGGGCCTTTTTCCAGGCCTGAGGGAGACCTCAGTTCCTGGCCCCAGCTTTTCCAAATAAGGCCCACCCCATTTCCACATAAGCCCTGGTAGTATCTGTGGAAATGATAATGTCTTAACTATTACGAACAATCAATGAGTCAGAATATCTTAATAAAGTTTTACTGAGGAGAAACAAATTCCACTCCACCTGTCAAAACCTGGATAATGTCCTGGATTTCATAATACACTCATCCCTGGGTCCTATACTTAAATGTAGTAATATTCTCTTAGGACATTACTCTGCCAATATTGCATGGAGAAACAGCATTATTAGCTTCTTTTTTCCAAACAGCTCAGATAAAGACTCTGAGTGTATTTTCCTTCCTTTATTTCCTGCTATCCCCCTGCCCTGTCCCTCACTGTAGTAAGAGACATTGGGTAAGTCACTTAACGTCTCTGCATGTCTCGTTCATAAAGAAGAATGTAATGCCATTTGCCTTATCCTGTTACTGTGAAGATTATATGTGATAATGTGTACAGAATAGTTTTTGAGCTATGAAGTGTAAGATAGCTATAAGAAATAAGGTTCATGAACTACATACCTTGGGAAGCTGGGTGTTCAGTTTCATTCCTATATAAATGATATGTGTACGTGTATAAATATGCACGTGTACCTATATACCTGGGATAAATGGGCTTGGTGGGAAATCTGAATCAATTTACTGCATAAAACTTTAAGAGTTAATGAATGCCACATTAAAAGTATTAAAAGTATTTCTCTAATTGTGTCTGTAGGTCTTTAATATGGAGCTACTGTATTTTATACAGTAATTGTATCTATACAGTAATTGTATCTATTATTTATTGTCAACTTGATGACAGGCATCGAGTTAAGGTGTTTACATACATTATATAATTTATTCATCATAACACCACTATAAGTAGGTATCATTCTCTCTCTGTTACATGGGTAAACTAAGGCCCAGAAGAATTGAGAAAATGCCCCAAGATCACACTGCTGACACATGACAGGCAAAATCTGCATTTAGGTCTGCCTGTCTACTAAGCTTTGTTTACCAATTCAAATCCCGTTCATTTGAAATTTGCATTAATTCAAGTGTAGTATACATTAGTTATACTTTTCAGGGAGCAAGTTCACATGAATTCTATCCTTTGTGAAATGTTAGTGTTCCTTTGACCAAAACATAAACTGATCAAAAATATGCAATTTTTTCAAAATAACCAGAAACTTAAAAAAGTTTTAAATGTCTTACAGCCCCTGGGTCAGGTAATACATGGGATCCTGTAACATAAGTTACTGAGATTTATAAATGGGGTTAATGACCATGATTTTTACTCAGTGGTAACCACAGTTCGTTCAAGGAGAACCTGTGTGCATACCACTCCTCCTGTGATAAAGCTGCGTGAAGGCAGAGGGGAGATTTAATAAAGAAGTAAAAAATATCCCTCAGGGAGCCTACAATCTATCCTTCTGAAAAGAAACCAGCATACATGAAGCAGTGAAAGAGTCAAATTAATCTTAGAATATATTAGTAATACTTAGAAGCAATAAAACTAAATCAAAATTTCTTCAAAGGATTAAGTCCCTCAGCCTTTAACTCACTCTGACCTGCTTCCCCCACATGCCAATTAGAGTTCAAAGAAAAGATTCCTACGTTTCATTTACAGATCCATTGAACCTTGGGCACAAGTGATAAATCCTTAATAAGTCAGAAAGAGGACTATATTTATTCTTAAAATTAACTAATTTGCACCCTGAAGTTAAGTGATTTGCCTGAAGACAATTCATTGGAATGTCTGATAAAACTCCTTAACTCCATTTTACATTTCACATCGCTGACCTGTTTTCCCATTTTAAGGTTATTACGTAGAAATGCACACATGCGTCAACAAAGATTCTAGAAAAGATTCTGACACAGAACAAGTTCATGTCTCCACATGGAGACAAAAAGAAACTTTTACTACAATATTTAGGGAATCTAATGGTGAGCAAAGATTCCCTAAACACCGCTTTGAATAGAATAGATGGCTGAAATTTATAGAGAGGATTTTTCTTCTTTTATCTATGCTTGGAAAGCAGACTTACATTAACTCAGCAGTTGCTCTGGTGAATCCAGCAGCACAGAAAGTAAACACACCCAACAATCAAACTGGTTGACTGACTCTCGTGTCTGAATTCAACTCTTCACTTAGGTGATTTTATGAATGTGTGTGTACACACACACACACACACACACACACACACACACAGACACACACACACTTTAGTTATATAACAGTGAATTCTCTTGGGCTGTCCACAGAACAATGCAGCAAACTACCATTAGCTACTGGGAAATAAAACCTTCCAAATTTTCAAGAATAAAGAAATTCCGAGAATAAAGGAATTTTACATTAAGCCTCTTTGAAAAGACTAATGGTAAAATGAAAATAAAAGGCAAGACAATTCTGAAGGTGACTTTTCCAAGTGTACTATTAAATAACCATAACTGTAACATACATGAATTTTATTTTAAAAATACTGGGATTAGCCTTATTGATTAGACAACAAATAGCAATAATATACTACAATTGGTATTGATACAGAAAATGGAATGCAAATGGTCCAAGCAGTGTGTAATGTTCTTTTTTTCTACTCTGATTTAAGGTATTTCAAGCACTGCATGTTCTCCTGGGCTAGTTAACAGTGCTATAACATTTTTGCAGCTAAAATGTAACTAGAGCATTTTCACAAATTCCTTATTTTTAGTACTAGATTCCATTGTAATTTTGCTGGGTCTAAACCTATCTTAGAGAACTCAAATTACATAAAACTTTGGGGATAGAAATTAGCATAATTGAAATAATTCAATTTTTGGTAATTATAATTCTCACTTAAACCTAAATTAAATATGCCAAACTATAATTATGTTCAAATTTGCATCATGAAAATTATCCCCATTTTGCTCATGGCATCTTAAAATATCTAATAAGGGATCTTAAACTCTTAAGTTTGAGTCAAGAGGCCTTATTTTCACAGCCTTTGGGAAGAAGAGACTTATTATACAGTAAGCACAGTTATTTTGCCTCTTGGGAAAAAGAATATGGGTCCATTATTTCTTCACTATATGATGTGCAGGATTTGTACTATAATCTTTGGGTACCTCTAAGTTACATTGCCATTAATGAGCGCTGAGTGCCTGAACAGACAGTAAAAGATTAATGCTTTCTTTGGAGAGAATCCTTAAGCAAAGCAGATCATGCTTTAGGACAAAGGTAATGGTAACCTCAGACAAAAATAGCTGTAATACTTTAAAACTGGGCGCTTGAAAATAAGCACTGCTTTTCTATTCATTTTTAAATGATTAAAGATGCCAGGCAATCTGAAGACAGTGAGAAATCACCTTTCAGCCCTGCAAACTGCTTGCTGATTCTTAAGAATCCTTTGATCAAACTTTTATTATTATTATTATTAATTTGGGATGCAAGAAGAAAACACCCATAAAATACAACTCAGTGTAAGCTGTCTATGTAACTAAACTTTCTATTTGATTTCATTAAATTAGCCAGTTGATGTGATTAAACGTGCAAGGTGGTTTATTTATCTTCATCTTTGGGACAGTAGGTGGATATAATCTAGGAATATATTGGTCAAGAAATAGATGACTCTGAATGCACAGAACTGACACACTGTCAAAGCACACAACCAGTTTCTTACAAAGGCACACAACCAGTTTCTTAGCAAAAAAAGCCATATGAATATATCTTCAGTTGAGTAAAATATTCACGTTAATACTGGAATAAGGCAGAAGAACCCTGGCTGACATCCCATCTGTTCTTATGAATTAAATTTAGAAATCATATGTAATATAGACATTTCTGTCTGAATATCATAAAGCCCTGACACATCCAGGCTTTCATTAGAAAGCTCCACGATGTGACTTGAATAACAATCTGTCTTAGCTAATTAGTATTTTCAGTTTAGCATATTCACTTCCAGACATATTGCTGTTTGCACATGGTAATTTAGGTAAACAGATACCATCCACAGCTGCATCAATTAACACTGCTAATCAAAACTGAATTCAGGTAATTAGGCACATTTATGCAAAAAAAATGTGTAATTTTGGAGAAAAACTAGATTCTTCAGTAATATGTCAATAAGTAAAAATCCCCTTTTGCTTAAGAAGATGAAGAATGAGAGGAGAGACAACATCATTAATATATACATCATGCAGACAGAGTAAAAATCCCTAAATTAAATCTCGAACTTTAATTGGCCTGTATTTTCAGAAATTGGGTCATATTTTTCATAAATGTTTTCCTCAATGTTTCCACATAGTAAAGTTGATTCACATCTGCCTAAGGGTTTAATCATCATCAAGCAGGACTCAAATGGTTAATGAATGCTCAAATATTTATCTCATTAGAAGAGATGTTGGTCAAACTTGCTCTCCCATCTTGCATAGCATCTCTTAGGGAAGATGCTCTCAGTATGTTTTTGTCTCATCACACACTTTAATTTTCTCTGCTGCAAAGTACTTTCATTTGCAGTTAGAATCACAATAGTAATTTCTTATTTTCCTGCAAATACTCTTAAGCTTTCCTGGTTCTACACAATGCCCTTTAGTTGCTTTTTCATTCATTTTCAAAATGAATATTGTGAATTATTTCCCTGTTTTCCTATAGACATAATCCAATCTGATCATTTTGATTAAATACTCTAATCAGTTCAGAAAAACTAGCTTCACTGTTGGTAGGTTTTAAGTGACTAACTAGTGACTAACAAGTCAGGGTTGGGATAGGTTGATAGGCCTAGAGGTAAAGCTAATTAAAGGAGAAAATTGGGCCATTTTAAAAAACATCCTGACGTAGATGTGGGAATATAGCTATAACTATCTCTACATCTCTCTCTCTCTCAACTTCTCTCTTCCCTTTTCAGACTTTGAAGTTTGAAAGTCTGAAACTTTATTTCTTAGTGCAGACACCAGGCCTTTAAGTGAAGTACTGATTTCAGCATGCCTAGCATTATTTAGTGGTAATAGTCACTTTCAATCCAATTTAGCAAACATTTCCTCAGTACCTACCTGTATCAGGCACTTTTCTAGGCCCTATGGGTAGATACAGAGATGAATTTGGACCCATCACAGTTCTCTGAGCCATGCTCTGAGAATTTGCAGACCAAAAGAACCGACTTTCAAAAGGTGGAACAAGTCTCCAATGGAAAAATATATCTGTCAATCCCAAACTTTTGGGACCTCCTAGGCTAATTCTTCAGAGGTTTACTTTTTGTCTAACCCATGCTAATTCCTTTATTCTCATAATAAATCGGGAAATGAGAACCAAAATTGTTTTTGCCAAGTAGCATGATGTATTTTTCTCATGTTGCAGTCACCCCATAGAACTCATATTTTTAAAATATTTATTAAAAAAAATTTCCCCATATATTCCTTTAAACTCAGTTGGCATAAACAATTGGACAATACCCTATGGAATAGAAATCTAACAGACTCTGTGCTCATATCCAGTTTCAAGAGCAGGAATTATAAAATCTGGAGGCACATTTATCAATGGTTGTCCAACTATTCAACCAATGAAAGTAGATGAGGTGGGATGGAGGTTCCTCTGACTTGGACTCTGTTAGACACAATTATTTATGAATTTTAAATGAAAGATAGGTAAGCACACACATTTTAAAGACAATTTTTAAAAGAGCCTAAGACTGGTTTTCAATGAACTAAATGATCAATATTTGCGGAGGACAATTTCTGGTCTCCATGAAATGAGCCAACTAAGTGACATTCATTGCCTGGACGTGCCAGTGAATAATCTGTGTCGTTCTAAACCACTTCTTCTCTTACTTCCTTAGCAATGAATCAGGAGAGAATTAATTCTTTCATTGTAGTTCCTGCGATTTAGGAAATTCCTTCGTCTGGAGAAAGTGGTAAACATCCTGTGTGCACAATAAAAAAGTTTTGGCAAAGTGAACACTACGGACAATGCAAGGGCAGCTCTGGTCTCAAAGACCTTGAAATATGGCACCAGCTTCCAACCCAGGTTGTGCCATTGACTTGCTATGTGACTTCAGGCAAATCACTCTCCACCCTGAGTCTCAGTTTCTGGTTCATAAAATCTGGCTCATAGACCCAACTCCCTGGTTTGGAGGGGGTACCTGGAACATAGGAGGTGCTCAATAAATGTTGAAATGGAATAAAGGTCAGACAGTGATGGCTCCAGAAATACTAATGCTAAAGGCATTTTAGTCAAAGTTATCATATTAAGCAGTTCTCCAGCTTCCAAGGTATTATGTAGAGGTGGTGTGATCGTTTAATACAAATAGCAGGGAATGCCTCAATAGGCCAGAGGCCACTACACTATATTAGGGAGCCTTCCAATTCACTTGAAAACTAAAGCTAAGGAACTAACCTTCACAATTAGCCAGAAAGTCAACATTAGAGCATTTATTGTCTTGAGAGCATATTATTTTGCCAAACAAATTACAAAAAAATAACTCATTGGACTGACATAACCCACTAATTTTATTCTAGAATGAGTGTCTGTTAAAGAGAATAACATCTTGAAAAATTCCTGTGACAATTTTTTCACTCGTATTGATTTTTAAAACGCTGAAAATCCTTGAGTTTGCCACTTGTTCTCTCTCTTTAGCCCAGAACAATAAAATTGCTCATGGTAGCCCTACTCTAAATTTTTGTGGAATTGAATTAAATTGTTGACTAGCAAATAATAGGCAATGTATAAAATAATGCCACCAGTCACTTTTAAAACTGTATGCTTTTTTGAACAGAAGGGCTCCAACTAGAATATGTGGCCCATGAAAATATCAGACGGATTAATTTTGGCCTGTTAATGGCAAAGAATGTTATTTCATAACTAAAAGCGAAAATGTCAGGTCTGGGACTAGATGGATTTGAGGGGAACAGATTGCCAGAAACAAAGGCAACAAAGAAATAAAAACGTCTTCTAAACACACTGAAGCACAACAAATGATTGGATTTGGGATTTAACAAAATATAATCTTATTTGACCTTGCTCTTTTACCAAGTATTTTTTCTACCCTAAGACAGTATGACTTTCTCTTCTCGTGCCATGATTTTCTTTTATGGAAAAGACTGCTGAGTATTAATGGCAACACCGAGATGTTATCAGTAGTTTGGCACATTAGCATTTTATGCTTAGAAAATGCTGCATTTACAACAAATTACAATGCCCCAAATTATTTTCATTCAGTTCTGGTAAGAGGTAAAACAAGAATAAGCAAATTAGAGAAGATTATTGACTTATATCTGAAGAATTAGTAATGTTTATTTTAGGGATTTGATTTAATGATAGTGTTTATTTTTTTACCGAAAATATTATCATGGAACAGCTGGATTTTTTAAAAAGTTTGACAATTCAATGTACCAAAACTAAAGCTGATAATCTACACTTTATCAGGCAAGGTACAGAAAGTATTTGTTTACCATTTATGGTTGAATACTGGCCCCACTATTAAGAATTAGGAAATTATCCTTATAGAAAACAGATCTTAGTTAAACATGTTATTAATCTATGCTGCAAGGTATTATCCCGCTCTCTGGAGGATGTCAGAGTCACTTTGCTAGCTGAATAATCTCAGTCGGTCTATCACAAGTTTTTCATCTTTGACTTTCTTCATAGGCCTGGAGTAGAAGCCCATTGTTCAAAAGGACGTTAAAAGCGTACATGAAAAGCATGTACTGAAAGAAACTATAGCACCTCGGGCTTCTTAATTTTTACACTACAATACCTTGGACTTTTCTACCTTGACACATTCAGAGTAACTTCTTTGATGAAAAGAGCGAGAAATAAATTACATATGGAAGGAAGAGAAACTTTATTATCATTTTAATAGCCCACAGACACATAAAAGGAAGATGCGCCCACCATGTGGTGGACCTAAAACTAAAAATATTCACTGACTTAGGAATAAAAACATTTAATATGGTATGAAAAATGGAAACAGTTTTTTGAAGCGACGTGAATACGCAACTTTTCACAAGGCTTCAAGAAAACTTAACAAAGAAAAATAAAACCAAATCATTGCATAGCTTGGTAAATAACTAGAGTTTGCTCCTCTTAAAACGTTTTTGAAAATACCAACTCTATCCATAGACTATCAGAGACCATGGGGAATGAAATTCCAGTCATCGGAAACAGTCAACTTTTACGAACAGCTTCATAAACAACTGTACCCCAAAGCCCCCATTTTCAGAAGACGTCATATGGATTTAGTGTGGATCTAATATGCAGTTTAGGTGGTCGGCACTGGATTAGAATAGAGATGTCACTGTTATTTATTCCTAGACTTTTCAGGCTATTCCCAGACTGTTTTCCTATTGAGAGCACACATTTTCAGTGTGTGGAGATTGCTTTCAGGCTCCCTCCTTTTGTTGGGGTGGTGGTTTTGATGCTTTGAATGGGGGGGGGGGGCGTAATGCCTCGACTCTTCCCACATGTTCCCAATTATCTATACGTTATTCTGTATTCTCTGCCACCAGCATGCTTTCGACTGAGCTATAATCCTTCCAAAGCAGCATCTCATTCAGACGTGCAAAAATGAAAATTAAAATAGGAGAGTATATTATTATTATTATTTGAATGACATACGACCTGCTCAATGTTTGCATTTAAATTGGCCAGAATAATTCAGCTCTGGCTTTTAATTTCAGGAGGGTTAATCACCCCAACAAAGGTCAATCAAACTTTAATCTTGAATAAAATTGCTACAGCTCCAATCACCTGCAGGACATTTATTATATCCCTATTTCCATGTGAAAGAATGCATTGCCTTCATTATGCATCACTAATCTTCTAACTCTTTACATTAGCACATTTTACCAAAAATATTAATTCCTTTGAAACTCTGACAAAAGTTCATTTCTACACATCTCAGGAGATAATCCTGTTTAAAAGAACGGGTGCATCAGCTGTGAACCACTTTCCTAGCCCTTTCTAATCCTCATAGACCTTTGCTCCTCCAGCTGAGTTCTTACAATAGCAAATCTCAATTACACAAAATATTATGGAGGTTTAGGTTAAAACAACATTATATTATCTTAGGAATGTAATCCTCCCTGTTGTCTGTGATTGTGCCATTCATCTACTTGTTTCTGTCTATAATGTTTACTGCATACAAAAGTTATTGATTTGGAGACGGCAAATGTTAACCATATTTGAATAGCAGTAGAAAGACTCAAATTCATTAATTCATTCACTCAATAAATATATATCGAATGCCTATTATTTACCAGATACTAGGAAGGGAGCGATGTAAAGTCAAAGAAAAAAAAGAAAGAGAGCCTTTATCAGGAAAATAACAGTCTCTTCCGAAAATGATGTCCAGAATATAATAAAATAATGATTTAAACCTCAACTTTCAGTTTTTCTTATCAACGTCATTAAATTTTAGTGAAGATTAGAGATATGTTAAGTCAAAATTAAACCAAAATTTCAATAAACAGTCTTGTAAATTATCCAGACTCTTAAAGGCTTTACAATTTATAATCCCATAAAAGGATTCATTTTTTAAATTTGAGAATATGAAATCTGATTGTCAAATTTTAGAATGACTATATTCAGAATATCTAGTCTCCCGTGGTTAAGAATAAAACCAGGAGAAAGTTTATGGGCTTATTAAAAAATATACGTGCTGTGCATTAATTTGTTTCTAAAATGTTATTTCAGGATGTTTAAAAACTGCTATTAACACAAAAGATAAATAGCAATGGACAAGAAACAAACTACTGCGCTTTTTTGCCATGATACAGTGCCCGGATGACCATGGGGGGAAAGTAAAAGAACCTTAACGTTTGTCCCCAGTTACATTGCAAATTGATTGCCTTGGTATTATAGCTGTGCTGTGACACAGCATAAATAACCCAAACTTCGCCTTCTGCATATTTTTTGAGATGCTTTCCTCTCTCTCTGTACTCAGAGGAAGCACAGAGGCACATGCCCCTCCTTATCAATAATTCACATCCATTAATTAGCAATACGTGAAGGCTATCATACGGGAAACTCCCCAGAGCGTGAATATTCAATCAAGCAAAGCAAATCACAGTAAAAAGAAAATACAGGTATAAACGTCAATGGCCATACAGATATTGAGGAATAGCACATGATTTCAAAAAATACCAGTCTTTCTAAGTGTTATAAAGAAAAAGCCCCAATCACTGTGTTTGACTTAAGTCAAGACCTCAGCCCTTTTCCCCCCACTTTGAGCATTTCTTGAAACCGAAATAGAACCTCTACATATTCTATAACGCTTGCTTTTTTTCACTCCTATAACTAGGTTGACACAATAGAATAAAGCAAAGTAATGGCTTTTATGTTGTTGAGCAAAATAAATCCAAGTGCTGTACAATATAAATGCTCAATTGATATTTGTTACCAAATAGTCTGTAAACTGATAAAGATTAGCTAGACACAACAACAGGCAAATACATTGCTTTATATTCCATTCTCAGCATCAAAAGCTATTTCATTATATTTCTGAATTTCTATATTTGGAAAAAACCCAAAGCTTTCTGAGAACGTGCTCTAAGTGCTCAAGAAGCATATGGATCTTTATCTGAATTATTTTAGTCACACAAACAAAAAAAAGCCCACTAACCATCAAACAAAAGTCTTAATAAGAAAGCCCAGGAGGTTGGATTATGAAAGAAACCTACCTTTGGCTGAACAAGTTTGAGATTTCTCATTTTGCCTACACAGCTTTGCCGTTCCACCTTGAGCAAAAGTCGACTCCGAGTCCCTTGTGATCTTTGTGACAATGACATCATATCACTGGCAAATTTTTCGATTTAACTTTGCAGACGTAGTAGCAACTTTGTTAATTATGATATTAGCCAGCTGGCAGGTACAATCAGTCAACCGCTGTAAGAAAGCCAGACAAAGAGACATCTAATCATTGCAACCAGAGCAGATAAATTTTGTTCCTTTCTCATATGTGTCACAGATTCTATCCCTTCTGACCCTCTCCTCAGCCATCGACTGTCAAATTTAGATTCCGCAAGCTCCCAGCTTCCCTTTATCCCTGCCTTAGATCTGAAACTCCTGGTTATCAGGAAGACACGCGTCACCAGCTGTCTCAGAGCAGGAAAGCAATCAGGTGAATACTACTTATTATCTTGCATTGCTTTCCGAGAAGTGACAAGATTGATTTGGGACCAAGAATACACTCAGATCTCAGACATGGAGTTCCTAGGGTTTTTAGTTCAAACAGTAGGGTATGTGCAAAGTTGCAATAAGGAGGACTTCAATCTCAACATTAAGGATATGGGATAATAGAATGAGGAGAATTCTTAAAATCTACCAGAGTTCCATTTTCAGATGCCTTTGTATTTTCTTTTCCACCTTCGTGCTACCTTGGTAATGTCTTATGAGCAGATTGTTACCAGGAGGAGCCAGCTTAATGGCTAAATAGCTTTAAATCAACTTATGGAAGCGGTATTCTGACATTAAGAAGTTGTCTCCACCCTTCCCTTTTTCATCAAGAAGAGTACTCTATAAATTCTAATTCCTGGAACGTATCCTGACATAAAAGTTCAAATCATATTTACACAGAATAATGAGAAACTAATTTGGGCATCTCTGGTAACAATAACTTATACAACTTTAGATTGAGAGATAGGTATCATTACATCCTAATACACATTTTCCCTTCTAGAGGTCAGTCTACTGAATCATAGAGAAATGTGTAGATATACACAAACATATATAGAATTTAGTAAAATTTAAATGCATATTAGGTAGCACATGTAAAATTCCTAAAAAATGATATGACAATATCTTTGAAAGTGAAATATTCACTTGGTCAGTGAAGAGCTTGATCTGCTTGGTAACCTTTAAATTGATGTAATATTTACTAAAGAATTATTTTCTCCCATTGAAATGTTTAAGCATCAATGAAGTAAAAAGTTTGCACTACAGTGTTTAAAAAAGAATAATATACACTATAATAATAAAGTTATATTCATCAAGAAATTAGTGGGTCTTTCTGGGATGGAAGAGTTTGGTGAAAAGTTAAAATGCAATTTTGAAGTGCAATTTTACATAGGGATTCTTTATATTTGGTTACCTAAAGGGGACCAAAATGGTTATCTTGACCTGTGAAAATTGCAGTTCTCATGCACTGTATTAATCAATCATGGTATGTAGCCTAAATTTACATTTTATTTTCACTTGAAGATGTTCCTGTAACAGAGGGTCTGAAGTCCCTGCCGTGGTTTATTTAGGCTAAATTGCTGAAAAGATAAATGTATTTAGACGCAATCTAAAATATATACAATGAGGATAAGATGATTTAGGGATACCACAAACTACAGAGAAAGATATTTTCATCCTAAGATGACAAAGGGTTTCTTCAATATCAGAAAGGTAGGGGAAAATATGGTTTCAGGGATTCTTAAACTATATACATACATATATATGTGTGTGTATATATATATATATATATATATATATATATATATATCTTTCTGAGAGTAAGATATCTATATATATCTATATATATCTATATATATCTTTCTGAGAGTAAGATATTCTTTACTCTTCACATCTTGGGCTGATATTAAGAAATGAGTCAGATACCCTAAAAGCAAAAGAACAAAGAAACTGGAAATGTTGGAGAACAAGAGTATGTTGTGACACAACGTCAAGGACAAAGAATCTTAGATGTGGCTTTTAGAAATGCTCTGCTAGGAAGTGAGCTGTGCCCATCACATTCATCGCCGTAGCCTTAGTGACCATCATGGGGTCTGGCACATAGCAGTTTCTCAAGAAATACATGTTGACGAAAAATGAACACTTCTGTTGCATACACCCTCCCTCAAGGCCTAATTTACTGACTTCAAAAATTAATAATGCAAAAAAAATCACTCCTTTGGCCTTATGTTGATGGCTGTATATTAATTAGGCATATATTCATTCAAAATTATATCTTTAAAATGCTGAAAAAGAGTTCATACCTAAAAATAATTCAAAATAGACATTTCTCATAAGATTCCAAAATAAGCATTTCAATAATGCTATCTGCTCCTATGAAAATAATTCTGACTCAGAATTTCAAAATGAGTCAAAAAGCTCTTTACACTTTGAGAGAAAAAAGGAACTTTTCTCCAGAAAATTCCAAGAGAATAAAATATGTTACATACACAAAGCTTTTCATCACAGTAGTATCTATAAGAGAAAATGCAAACAAACTAATGTTCCCAAAGAGGGAAATTATTAAATAAATTATGGCAATTACTTGTATGCAGTCATTTATGTGATAATGAGGATGACTGAGAAAACCAAATTCTTATGACTATGGTGAATGAAAAAAGCAGAATACAGACTTGTACATACACTGATTACTGTGTACACGAAGACCTGAGAATACATATAGTACATATGCTTGACATTATATGGACAATAATCCTAGTTGCAGTACTCTTTGTAATAGCAAAAGACTGAGGATAATCTAAAGAAAATCACCAAAGGTAACTGGTTAAATAAGTTATGTTATATCCATACTTTAGAATGCTGCATGGCATTAAAATGAACAAAGTACTGACATGGAATTATTTCTAGGATACATTTTAAGTGAAAGAAGAGTGGTGCAGAACCACGTGTACTATATGTTATCATTTTGTTTAATAAGGATTTTGTACATAAAGCTTGTATATAAAGAGAATATCTTTGAAAAATACACAAGAAACTACTAACAATGGTTGCTTCAGTATGGAAACTGGGGCTTGGAGAGCAGGAGTGGAGGAAGAACTACTTTTCACAATATATTCTTTGCTATTGTATGAATTTATGTATATATATATATATTTATTTATTTAAAAATTAACAAATTTAAGATTTAAAATTTTTTTCATTATCCTTACTTGAATGTGCAGTCAGTATATCTTTGCTTCTTTACAAAAAAGCCCAGACACCCTCCATTTCCCCATGTTACTGGATATGGTTCACCAGCTTATTTTTTCCCAGTTGATCTGAAGGACACAGCACTGTTTTTTTGCACCATAACATGACCTTGTCAACTTTTGCTTCCAACTCTCATCTCAATGCTATTTTTTCCAGTTCTACATAATTCGTTTTTTTTCTTCCAGTTTTATTGGTGCATGATTGCTTACAGCACTGTATAAATTTAAGGTATACAGCAAAACGATTTGGCTTACATACATCATGAAATGATCGCCACAGTAAGTTTAGTGAACGTCCCTCACCTCATATAGATACAAAGTAAAAGAAAAAGAAAAAAATATTTCAAGCTATTTTTGATAGCATTTGTTGCATAAGTTGATTTTCCTCACGCAGTAAATGCCAAAATGTTGACATTCCTACAGCATCTCCTTTCTCAAAGGATGTCATCCTTATAAAGGATTTAATTCAGCACACGAAAGACAAACTGCATTCTTACATTCTGTACAATTTTAGAGTTGTTTCAAGTAAGGCGTCTTCTATTCATGTTACAAATGTACAATTGTTCGTCCTCAGATAGGCAGTTTGCTCTCAAGGCTAAGTTCCCTAGATGCCAGCAGAATGTCTAGAGCCAAGGGGGCACAAGATGCAACAAAGCAGCTACACCCCCCAGTATATAATAGATTGTGAACTGATAACCCTAAAGTTTGATGTGGGCTTAAAACTTAAGGCTTTTCAAATATGCAAATTTGAAAACTCACTGTTAATTAAAAATATTATCTAAACAAGTGTCAATTGATACCTTCACAGGAATCTTTCAAGTGGCAAGTTTTCTCCCTAGTTGAAACAAATAAGACTTTTTTACTTTTAAAAGGTGAGACTACCAGTCACAGATGTTAGCCGTCGGAAGGCTTGGATTCACAACAGGGTGATCTTAGGCAACCTTTGGCCTCTACTGCCTCATCTGTAAAACAGCATCCAACTGGTAGGAGAAAGAAGATGCTTACATGTGTTACTTGATGTACTGGACACAATGGCCAAGATGTGGGAGCGCTTGACAATAGGTGCTCTCATCACCAGCAGCAACATGGTCATCACTGTTAATAATAAACACCGTTAGATGGTCCACTGCTGCTCCAGGATATGAAAAACTGCTGGTTCTTTTCACTTGTTAATTTTTCTTTTCCAGAGAAAATGTTATCCATGAAATGGATACGCGTCCATATAGCAATTGGTAATACTCAGCTTATATACCAGCACTTCTCAAATTTCATGATCATGTCATTCCCTTGGCGATCTTGTTAAAATGCGGATTTTGATTCAGTAGGTATGGGGTGGGGCCTGACAGCCCACATTTCTGACAGGCTCTGAAGTGACTCTGGTGCTGCTGCTTGCGGAGTACCAATCACATACCACTGTGGACTTTACAGAGGGTAAGAATGACATGACAACAAATATTAAACCATATACACATGTGCGCAACCAAATGATAATTTTCTCCTTCTCTCTCTCATGCTGACCTCGCAGAGCAGCACTTACATTTCTCAGTCGTGAAATAAAATGCACGTGTGCAATGAAAGGACAAGTAGAGCTTCCTCTCTACATTAACTCCTGGTGGATACAAAGGCAAGGGGGAAATCCCCAATTATATCATTCATAATGAAAGGATCACATTTATGAAGACTTTTTTAAGTGAAAAGGCAAAAATTTTAACCTTGAGATATTTTAAAAGAGTGATGACTGTTATTTTCTTTCTTGTCATAACAAAAGTATACAGTCATAGTTTATATTTACTCTGGCCCAATGACAAAATAAGGTATTAACAAAATCCCTTTTCTGTGGTCTCTGTGCTTCTCTTGTGTAACTAAATATTCATGTTTCTAAAACAACTACTTAAAGCTAAATGGTCTGATCGGTAAGAATATTATACCCTCAGTGTGCTGATATAGCCTAGCTCTTAACAATTCTGGAAACATTTGCTAAGCTTTCATTATTATTTCTATTGCAATGAGCTAATTCATTTGATTTGCTTGAGGTTAACTGGTGAAAAGTATAACTCGAATATGGTAAAATAATACTCTAAATTCTAAAACCCAGCATACAGGCAAAACCTTACTAGAAGCTATAAGATCCAGCTCACTTTTGGTTTGGTTTGGTTTTTCAGGCTTTTTAAAAAAAAAAAAAAAACTGAGATCCATGGTAAAAAAAAATATTTACAGCACAAGCAAGTACCACATATACATTCAAAATATTTTTGAAAAAATTTGTTCATGATAACAATACTTAGTCTCATTGTACGCAACACGCGCTAACATTTCTTTTTTTTTCTCTTTTTTCTTTTTATGCTGATTATGATCTACGTACTAAGTTGATTTCATGACGCACTAATTAGTCATTCAAACTTCTGAGCTGAAAATAACACAGCCTTGGGTAACTTCTGGTTCTCTGGCAATTTATGGGTGCAACAGATATTCAAGAATTGAGGTCATGCAATGACAGTCATAGACCAAAATACATGGTCAGAGAGCCTGTACAAGAGCATTTCCGTGGCAGTCAATTGTTAGAAACCATGTCTCCACCAATACACCTATAAATGTTTTCTTCCCTTCTTTGGAGGATAATGTAAGAAAATCACCTTTCACATTTAGGTAGGATTAACATAGGTCAAATGAATTACCCAATTACCCTTAAGAAGCAATAAGAAAGCAAGTTAATAATTATATGGGTATGAACTGATGAACGTAAGGAAATGTGCAGGTAGCAGTGTAGCGTCTTTCAAATAAATTCTAATACGGTAAGCTGCATTGACCTGAGAGTTACATTGGTGAACCAAATGAACAGTATTCTAACATAAACTGGAAATTTTCAGGACTTGTAAATCTCAGAAAACATAGAAATAAAATAAGATTTTGGCTTGTGTCGATCCATTTCATGTGGGCAAGGCCAAACCTTTCAGAAGTTCAAGCAGCACAGAATCATTACAATCAGGCATTATGTACCTAGACTAAGAGTGTAGGCATTTTTGTTTCAATTTTACAGAAGAGACAGAGCAATCAGGCATGTGAGATAAGAAACTAAAAGAAATAAAATCAGGGAACCTAAATGAAGTTCATTGAGACCACATATCTTTTCTTGGCTGGTTGCTAGATCTTCTTTTTCCAACGGAAGCATTAAGTAATACATAAGTAAGTAGGAAAGAAGTAAGTAAGTAAATAAGTAAATAAATACAAGGAAAGCACATCCCAGTTGGTAGTAAGCTAGACAAACTGGTTAGAGGGGGGTAATACTATCTTTAGTGAGTAGTTTAGAGTAGTTGTGCTTGAAGAAGGATTGAGTAACCTTCCCTACTTCCTTCCTGTACAGTTATTCTCAAATTCCATATGGCAAGTACAAGAATAGTGATGAAAGAATCCCCAGTTCAGTGCTGAGTACCACGCAGGGGCTTGAGGGGTACTTCTGAGTGGAAGGAAGTTAGCTGAATATTTTTAAAACAGCAATATGATAGGGTTACGAGTAGGGATTAAATTTCTTATATACTTTATCTCTAAATGTTTCAAAGGGAAATGTTTATTCTGACCAATTCACTAATAGTTATTAGTATATTTAGTGTATGTATGTTGGGATAAAGTATATGTTTAATAGACTAGAAGGTCATATCACAATATTCCTCCTTTCGGAGAGAAACCTTTTCATAACTCTCTCAAGGGCTTCTGGCTCTTGTGAGACATCAGTTTTTTGCTCAGCTGAAATTATTCTGACAGCTTTGACATTACATTACCATCACAAGATCGTGGTATACTTAAAGACAAATGAGGCATTGTGGGGGAATTAAAAATAAAAAGAATTAATACAAGTCTTCAAGATACCAGATTAGAATATCAAAGGTTACTCAGATAAAAACTTGATATTTTCTGGTTCAATTAATCCTAACTTTATATGCTTTAATGTGAGGACAAACAATCCATGCTGTTCCTTCAACATTCCTCCATTCCCACCTCACACAAGTTCACACGTACATGTTTCATTTGAGAAATTTGTTTAAAAGAAATGTTATTTTAGCATCCTATAACCTAGTATGATCTTCCTATGTGGATTAGTTCTGATTCTACCCGATTTTCCCTGCAACTCAGTCTTTCTCAGTCCCATCAAAAAGAGGAATATTGCCCAGCAGGATCTTTATAGTTCTATGATAGATTTTTCTAAGCGAGTTGCATGCCGCTTACTTCAATATAGTCTATTAAGATATTACGCTATCATACAATATACTAAATTGCAAAGATCAGTCGTTCTTATTTTCCGTGCAAATCTCATCCCACGAAACACATGCACATTCATACACACACAGTGAAATACTCTTACGTCTGGTGGTCCCTTACAGAGTAACATCATTAAACTGCTTTGGGGATTTTTTTCAAGAAAGTTTACTACGACAACAACAACAAAAATGTCCGACGTGAAAAGTGGAGTTTGTAGCTGAGTTTTAAATGGCAATTTTTATTTGTTTATTTGTTTGTATAATTATCCATTTATTTTCAGAGCACCAGTTAGAATCGGAGTTTGGAAGACTACGCGTGAAGACGAAAGATGAAACAGATGCAATACACAGTTAAGATCAAAGAGTCCCATCAATTCATTCAGAGAGTCAAAATCCAGCTGAGCCTCAGAGCCCTGTCTGCATAATAAGAAAGGTTGACTAAAACATAAGGATTAAACAGATGAGCTGCCTCCTGCGGTGGCGTGGGAGGGAAGCCCCACTGAGACACTTGTAAGGACACTTCGGAAGCACACACCTGCTCCTCCACAGTCAAAGCTACAGGAGACCAGCCTGGCCAAAGACGTTCCACTTATGTTCTAAATTGCTAGTTTGAAGAGAAAGGAATATATGTCCGATGGACGTCCTTTTATTTGTCAAGATATTTTCAGTCCCGGAAAATGACAAATTAATAAATCAACTCCATTTTTCCAAGGTGACTTACCAAGTGTTTGCTTTTCAAAACTGAGAAAAAATAGTGCAAATTCTCCTATGTCATGAAACAGTATTAGGAAGATGCCTACCTTGTGATTAAGTTTTTTTCAAATGAATAGTGTTTTTCTTGAGACAATCTTAGATAACACTGGTAAATATATGTTCGTTCCATTTTCCATTTTCAGGAAATCATCGTTTTTTTAGTAGCATGAAGTATATCCCATTTTTTTATGAACACAGTGCTGGGTTATACTCATACCTATGCCAAATTGTACAATTTGGTTCTAAATAGCAAGAAGAGAGCACAGAAACCAAATGCACTTCAAGTGCTGTACTTGTGACAAATGTTATATTTATTCTAAAGACCTCACCACTATATTATGTTGTAGCTACTGATAAGAAACCATTCTGAACACAAAAATAATTTCCTTTTAAGAAAGCTAACCTATTTTAAGAAAGCTAAGACATCTAGGCCTTTAGCAACCTAGACCTGCTGGGATAAAAATTGTGTGGCGTTGCATCAGTAGATGTCACGTATAATTTTTAAACTCTGCCTCTGCTATGGATTAATGTTCTCAAGCACTGCATGTAGGTTGATTTAAATATGTAATTAACAGAGCCAAATAAATGGTAAGCGTTAGCTTTTGTTTTATTCACCAAAACAAGCAACCCAATTTGAAATGAGAGCAGGGGAGTCTCTGAGGAGTAGAACAAGTTGCAGAATGTCAAGAAGTGGCTTCATGGGGTTGAAGTACATTCTCTGACCTGCTCCCTATTAGTCTAATTACATTATCACTCACTCACTCAACCAGCCAAGCAACACATTTTTAGCGTTGGTTATGTGTAAGGCACGATAAGAGATACAGAGAATTACACATGAACCGTAAGTAACAATACTACACCGTAGCACCAAATGCGTGATGTGCATAAATGCTGCGGAAGTGGACCATTATGGGCTGAGAAAATAGAAGTCTTCGTTTAAGAGGTGGGATTAGGTTAGGACATGAGGGATAAGGTAAAGATAGAGGTGGAGAGGAGGGAATTGGTTTTCCAGGCGGAAGGAGATACAAGCACAGAGACAGAAGAACCCAGAATCCAGTTTGAGAGAGAGCATGTCATTCAACTGGCTAGAGAGACATTGGCTAGAGAGACATTAAGTGTGAGGTTGAAAAGGTTTAAAAGGTAATTATTAGAAGTCTTTGCTAGTACTAAACTAGTTTCCTCCAGTCTTTCTCAAGATACAGTCTGGAGAATCATCTGGCATTCCTATTGAAAACCCAGATGATCCGACCCACTCCAGACTTTGTGAATCAGAATCTTCAGGGATGAGAACTGAGAAACTGGATTTCTGAACAAGTTTGCAAGTTACGATATTACTTTTAATCGCTTAGAAGCAACAGGGAACATTTAAAGTGTTTGGGGAGAAGTGAACTGAATGATATATTAGAAGGACTTAAGGAAGGGAAAATTGGGAGACAAGAAGAAAGTCTGGGCAAGAAGTCCAAAACAGAATTTCTTATTTTAACCTAGATGTGTGGTGATGATAATCACCTTTGCTCCAAATAAACATCGATATTTTCATTTCTCTCAAAAGGCCTTAATCCAAAATCTTATCAGAAATTCCTACATATCAATATTCCAATATGTTTTAAAGACTGACTTTGAAGATCAACTGATTTTGGTAAGACATTACTATTCCCTTAAAAAAAAAAACAAAGGCCTTCCCTGGTGGCGCAGTGGTTGGGAGTCCGCCTGCCGGTGCAGGGGACACGGGTTTGAGCCCTGGTCCGGGAAGATCCCACATGCTGCGGAGCAACTGGGCCCGTGCGCCACAACTACTGAGCCTGCGCTCTAGAGCCCATGAGCCACAACTACTGAGCCCGTGAGCCACAGCTACTGGGGCCCACGTGCCTAGAGCCTGTGCTCTGCAACAAGAGAAGCCACCGCAATGAGAAGCCTACGCACTGCAACGAAGAGTAGCCCCTGCTGGCCGCAGCTAGAGAAGAGCCCTCGCGCAGCGGTGAAGACCCAACGCAGCCAAAAATAAATAAATAAATAAAATAAATAAAATTAAAAAAAAAAACAAAACAAAAAACTTTTTAAAGTACACTATTCTACCTCTGATAATTCTGTTTTAGGTGCCCATTTTCAGAAGGTCTCACTCAATTCTAACCCTTCAGGTAAACATTAGTTTGGTTAATCCTTAGAGAAATTAGAAAGCCATCCATAAATACTATCATAGTTTAAAAATTAAGAGAAAAAATAATATTCATTGTTGATGAAGGTATTGAGAAAAGAGGACTATTACTATCTATTCTGAGAGTTTAAATCGACACACCATTTCAAGGGGCAATAGGTAAAACCTAACAAAATTTTAAATGCCCATACTCTAGCAAAAGAAAAAGTGCTTCTAGTAGTCTAGCTTAGAAAAGCAACTACAGAGACGCGTGAGGATAGATCAATCACATGCACGTGCACACACACAGATGCTCACATAATCATTAATATTCAGAAAAAAAGGGGGAGAAAATTTACATGAACATTAATAAGGGAATAGTTACATAAGTATTACCGAAAGCTATGCAGTTATAGGTATAAATTCTGAAAATCTATGTTATTGTAGAATAATATTCAAGATGTATAATTTTAAGTATAAATTGTAGAAAAATATGTATATAATAATGCAATTTTTAATGAAAAAGAAATGTGTATTCATACATTTCTTTGCTTGCAGAAAAAGCTCAATTGTGGTGGAATTGCAGAATGGAACAAGAAGTGAAGGGTAGGGCTTTCACTTTTTAATTTACACGTGTCTGTATCACTTAGATTTTTTTATCAATGAGAAAATACACTTTTGTAACTTAAAAAATAAACTTAAAAATTTAACTTTGAAGTAGCTAAAATATACAGTATTTACAATCTATTAAATGCTTGTCAAGGATTTTAAATAACTTCTGAAAATAGTGTCACTTTTGAAGGTGGTGTGGAGGGGAAACTGGCTTCCTTTCACTTTGATTAATTAATTCTCAAAATTTAATGGAACTGCAGGCTTTTAAAATCATCCAGAAAAGTTACAGATGTACATACTGACTTCTACTTTACAAAAACCTTTCCATTTTAGTTAATCTATCAATCTTTCTACTTGATGGAGGAAACTTTATATTTACATTTTTAAAGAGTATGAAATAAATACATACCCATAATATTAGAGCTCATAGACTAAATTATGTAATTATGCTACTTAATCATTCATTAGATACCTTTCATAAGACCACCTTCACTCATTCTCCAATTTAATACTATTAGGTGCTTAGTTCCCATAAAATATCCTAACTTATATGGGAATGCTGAATATGAACATTTATTTTACATTTAAGTGTTATAGCAATTTGTTCTCATAATTTCATCCAACAGATGCTAGTTAAGTCACTAACTTCAAACTACGTTCAGGATGGGGTTTTTCCCTACACCAACAGAGCAATTTTTAAAAAAATTAACTAATTTATGTATCTTTTTAAAAGTCAAGAAATATCTTTGAACTCTCAAACATTATAGGGAAAAAAACCACATAGTTTCATCATGAAATTCTATAGAGTTAGGTAGATTTATGTATTTCCCAGGTTTAATTTTCCAATTTTTCAGCAATTAGCTTTAATCTGAATTCTAGCTAATTTAAAGAAACATGAGGGGAAAAGTAAAATATAAAACAGTTATGATGTAAAGCAAATCATATTTTTATGTATTTAATAGTACCAATGGTACACACGTATCCTTTGCTGGCTGTTATGTTATAGTGAAAGGAATAGCTTTACCAAGCCTATTCAGATAGGAAATAATAAGGAGAGAACTATTTACTGCAGAGTTTTCATAGAGTTTGATGGCAATTAGTAAGTCGTATAGCTCTTATTTTATTTAAATTACTTTTAAAGCCATGTTTTGCAAACTGAGAATACTTAAGCAAACACTGAGTTCTTGAACAAAAGTATCCTTTCTATAAATGTAAAACTGGAAAGTTCAATAAAATAAAATTATACAAAAGGTTTTCTCTAGCTATATGATCAACTATTGTTGGAGTAGCTTCTGCATCATTTTGGCATAAATATGTTAAAACGTGAGATTTCATCTCTTCACTGACCTAAGACTTTTAGTACTTTCTGAATCCAAGGTTACAGTCAGTTTGATGCAAAGAACATCTAGGATGGACCAAAAATTATCTATCAACAAAAAGCTTATAGAAGAGACAAAGCATATAGCTATGAAACAATTAGAAAATATTTTTTAAATAACAGTGTTACTATGTGTAGTACAATCAGAGAGTAAAAGAATGGGTCACAAAAATATTCACCATAATTTCTCTGGTGTTCCCCAAGTCCTCAGGTTTGGTCGTTTTTCCTCATAACTATAACAAACATATAAACACATATTTTAGAATATGCATAAATATTCTTCAGCTTTATCAACGCTAGTGGCCCAACCGCTGCCCTGGGACTTAACACCCTGTAGTCATGTAAGAACTGCAAAAATTGAGAATAAGATAGGTAAAGTTCCATGGCACATATTGGTAGCTCGACAAACATTGTTTGCTATGATGATTTTTATTTCTTTCTGCTATCAGGGAAACTTGTTCATTCGTTTAACAAATACTACTGTGCTCCTCCTATGTGCTAGATAGGATGCTTGGTACAATGCTTGCTGAGGGGGACAGAAGATGAATAAATGGATATGGTTCCTAAACAGACATGAGCTGGTGTCCTTGTTTTAAAGGTTTTTTTTCAGAGAAAGTAATTCTATAGTCTTTTTTTAGCGATGTTTTCCAGGTCCACCATAGCTTATTTCAACACCTTAAAATACTTATACCTTTGTTTTTTATTTCTATTAGCTCTCAAAAAACATAGTCATACCCTTTACATGCATTAAGCTTATGACATGTGTGCATGGTTTTTTTTTTTGTTTGTTTGTTTTTAAAATACCTTTTAGGTTGTATACAGCAAGGCAGAATAATAAAAAAATTAACACTTGTCCTAGTTTAAGCCTAACCATTAAGAAGCTTAGGATAAAAAGGAAACTGGTTTGATTTTAAATTTAGGCTACATAAGTCATATCAGAAACAACCTGCCCAGCGGGTGTGCTGGGGGTTAATGCCATAGCTTTGGGTTTAAGAACAAGTACTATTAACTTTTTAAAAGGTTTCACAAAACCAGCACCACCAAAGTAATAAAATTGGTCTTAATTCTTCTTAGTGTTTGTGCAGCTGCAGAATTTTTCATTTTTTCTCAAAATACTTCTACTTCATCAGCAACAGATGAATTCATTAACTTCATTATTAATTCAAACGATTTTTTCATTTTTGTAAGCCCCAAGGTTGCCTCACTAAGATCAGCATTCTCTCTGCGTGCCATAAAACGTAATCAATCTCTATTATAGTCATGAAAATGGTATTTGTCACTTTGCTGAGAAAAAAAAAAAATCAATGTATCTTCCAAGGCTGAGCAGGAATTTAATGCAGTGAATTGAAGACTGTTAGAGAAATTTAGCTTGCCAGGAGTTTAGGACAAGCTAATCGAAATCTGGAAAATTCACAGAAGATTAGCCAATGAAATACATAGACATGCCATAGAAATTAATATTTAGGTAAAAGAATAACCTGTCATCTCCAATCCTGACGAGAAAATGGATTTAGACAGGCGAATCTCCAAGGGGTCGCCACTTTAAAAAACCAAAGTGAAATCATACACCAAGAAAACATTTCTTGAACATGGCTGATAAATAAGAAAGGCTTCATTCTCTTTTCCTATAAAATTTACCAGGTAAAGAGATGCTTTCAGAGTTGTAAAATTGTAAGAAACCTTAAAGGCAAGAAACCTATAGAGATATTATCATTAGAAATACACTGGCTCTGGGGTTTAAAAAAATTTTTTTTTTAATTGAAGTATAGTTGATATACAATATTATGTAAGTTAGAGGTGTACAATGTTGTGATTCACAATTTTTATCGAGCTTTTAAATTATTGCAGTGGTTAACTATGGAGCAAAAACGGTGTTGCAGAGTTGGGGAATCAGAAGCACATCTTGCCTGTTTTCCACTCAGAGAGGACCCCTGACCCTGATCTTCCAACTTTTGCTGAGTGACCTTCAGCAAAGAGGAAGCTTGACCCTTGACCACCACTTGTCAACAGAATAACTCTTCTAAATAGAAAATTTGCTGTCTTGAGCTGAAATCTACTTTTTAAAAAACTGCCACTCTTTGTTTCTAGTCCTATATTTGGAAAAATGTAAAGTCAGTCTTTGCCTTTCCTTTGAATCCACCCCTTAAATGCTTAATGTCAGCTGTCGCTTCTTCCGGCCCTTTTCATCTCTGGACATAACCTATCTAGTTTCTTCATCCATTTCTCCTAGCACACCATTTACCATACACATGGTTTCAGAAAATTCATGGCATTGCCTTCCCAAGTCACTCCAATTTATCAATATCCCTTTTAATTGGTATCACCAAAAACAAAGTATGTTTATTTAAAGTATAAAACAAGTATGTTCAATCAGCATAAAATACATTAGAACCCTGTTTGCTATAGTTGGAAACTGCAATATAAAAGCAAATTCCCTCCTTCCTTCTCTCTCACAGTAGCTTCATTGGATTTGTTTCGGGTTGAGTTCATGACCAATTAGAAGAGAAGTTCTACGAAGGCAGGACATCCTGTCTGTTTTGTTTACTGCTCCATCCTCAGCACTGAGCACACAGTATGCACTCAATAAATATTTGGTAAATGAATGTTGTGAACAAAGCAGCCATTTAAAGCTGCTACATCTTTCCTTACTTGCACTGTTGACAAGCCAGGTCCCTTCCATTCTGTACTCATGAAACTGATTTTTAAAAATCTAAACATAGAGCTTTGTATCTGCTGAGTATTGTCTTGGTTTTGACCACATCTTGCAATAGCTAAAATGATATCCAAATGCATATACATGAACAAAAGATGACTATAAGGCAATGGCTCTGGTTAGCCTATGAATCAATGGATTCAAAGCCATTTTGTCATTGTCACACCCCACAGTTTTCAACTACAAACTGGATATCTTTCTATAGGTTACTTTATTCCATTTTTAATCCTGCTATAATTAGTTATTACATTTACTCTTCAAAATGACACTTATCGTTTCCTACATGAGACAACTGAAGCAATTTGCCCTGGTTCACACCATAAGTAAATTCCGGGGTCAGGATTCAAATTCAGGTACCTCAGGACAAAGTCCTATATGTTTTTCACTATTCCATGCTCTCCTTCTTTGGAAAATTGAAAGATAATGTGAAAGGGAAAAATGGCAACGAATTTCTAAAGAGAGACCCTCTAGAATAATTTGTATATTCCTGATAATGAGGAGAAGTATGATTTCCCAAAGAGTTTATTATAAGTTCTCAGTAGAAAACAATTCTACTTAAGATAATTTCCCTTCTCTGCTCTAGAGTTTCAATTAGAGATGAAAATAATAAAAGAAACTTCAAATTTGAAATTTATGTCAAATTTTGAATTTCATTCTTTATGACTGAAGAAGCTGATAGAGGTTGGAAACAATACAAAAGTTTACAAGGGGAGAAATAAGATCCCAATCATGGACTCCATGCGAATAAATTCTGCTTGCACAATCTCAAATCAACTGTTAATTTTAACTTTTAAAAATTGTGCATAAAAAAAATTTCACCACATCTACTTGTGTGGTGGGAGTAGGGCAAAATAGACTAGTGATAAATTGAATTTTTTAAAAAAATTTGACCATTTTGGTGGGTGTCACATAGAGTAAACACGCATGACAAACGTTTCCATCACTTACTGGGTTTCTGGAAGTAACTCCCTATGTAATAAAAGACCAAGGCAGTTTTGACCAATGAATTCAAACAATGCCAATTTAGTGAAAAATATTCCCCTTAAATAGGCTAAGATTCTACTGAGACAAACTGGACAATCATTTGTTTGAATAACGGCATTACGACCATACAATGTACCAAGCCTTGAAAATTCAGTTTCTTAGAAAATACAAGCACATGATGGTTTCATCTTCATTTCCAACAGATTTGTGGATACTCAATTCATTTTTATGACTTGTTCAATTACAAAGTAAATAAGTGACTCATAGAAATCACCTATTAGATGGCAATGATGAAAACCAAAGATTTTATTTTCTCTACGGCTTTAACCTGCCCCTCTCTGGTTTTCATGAATAGGATTTTTTAATGCCTCCATCTGTTGTTGGCACTCTCAGAAAATGTTTCTCATAGTTCAACTGTAACTTTCACCAAAATTACAAAGTTGCTTTATTTCTGAGGTCACCAAACAAATCAAGTTAATTAAATGTATTTGTTTGATTCCCACATGGCAGATCACTAGATCTTAAGAGACAGTTAATCCAAGTCTTGTGTAAATATGTCTCCTCCATTATAAGTATCAGAGTGTAAATGTGCTCATGTTAACTGAGCTATTCGCAATAATTAATTTACTCAGCAAATCTCTGGTCACCCACTCTGTGTCAAACACTGCATTAGATTATGGGGATTTGAAGAAATAAGGCATAATCCCTTTCCTTCAGGTAGGTACAGTCTAGTGGGTAAGACATAAACATGAGCGTAAACTTTCAACACAGCGGGGTAAATATAGCATTACAGAGAAACACGTTAAGTTCACAGATGTCACCGGTACCCAGAAATGTGACTATCACACAATAGGCACTCAATAGATATTTGTTGACTACAGGAACACGTGAATGAATCAGGTTGCACTAGGAACAAAGAGAAGAGTCACCTACGTCAAGCTAGGGCACTTGTGCTGGGGACTGGAGTGATGGATAAGGATGAGATGCTTGATTCAACTTATATTTGCTTCTGTAATATTCTAACCTCATTTAGTAAGGGGGGGGGGGAGGAGGAAGGGAAAAGTAGTGAGAGAAGGTAAAACCATCTTAATTGTCCATCTAAGAGGATTTTATTATAAGATGATTTCTCCTAAATTTCAGGCTCTCAGCCTGAACCTTGGAGGAAAGCAGTTCTTTTTATGCTGATTACATTGTGGCCCTAAGACATAAAGTAACATATTTGGATTTAAGTGGTTGAGAGCAGAATCAGACCAGCAAGTTCGGTATATAGTCCTCTTTGTCACACCCTAGAGAATGTATTAATGAAAGAACTTTTCTATTTGAAGGCAGACTTCAACAAATTTCTGTGACAGTAAATTGAAGGTTTGACTTAAGATGCCAACAGAAGACAGGAACTCTAGTATCAGCTGTATGCCTACAGTGGAATCTTCCTAAATAAATTTATAATTGTCCTTTCTCAAAGGTGTATATTATCCCTTACTAACTAGAATGCAAGTGAGAATTCAAGGAATTTCAAAGATACCTGTGGAGACAAAGTAATGATGGTCTCCTGGTTAAAATCCTATTCAAAGAATGAACTTTCTGAGAACTCATTTTACTACAAAAGCTCAAGAAAATTAAGCCAATGAGTCTAGGTTTCCTCCACTTATGCCACCTTACACAACGATGGATCTAGTAAAGAAGACAAGCTGATTCCTGTCTAAATATTTGTCTTCTTTGAAAGCTGAGTTGAATAAATTAAGTCTTTCTGCCTAAACCTCCAAGATTGTGGTAAAAATAGAAGCAATGTTACAAAACTTGATTATTTAGTCTCTCCCACCCTACATAACTACATGACCACGTTCAGACTTCTATATTTTGCCCTACTGTTCTTCTGTCATAACCCTGGATCAATTTCTAACTTGGGGTAATTTAACTAATAGCTCTTCTCTATTCCTGCTCCAAAGCTAGTCAATGATGCTCAAAACACTTCCAGCACTGGGCAGATTGATGCCACTACAAAGGGGTGACTTCAGAAACCCCTTCACTTACACCTACTCACCTCTCTGTCCTAGTCCTCCAGGCAGCTGTTAAAAACCGTTACTACTCTTCTTGTCAACTGTCAGCTGACTACCTTGCTTCACTTCCTAAAGAATAAAAGAGCCAAAAGGTAGAAACCTCTTAATTTTACTATTTGACAATTGTCTTGAGCTTCTTTCCTCCTCTCTGGGAGGAGAGAGGTATACATCTTCCTTTCCAAGGTCCCTCTTCCAGGTGGATTGTATCCTCTTCCATCTCCACCAGGAGTTGCTCCATTAGGTAATCTGTTTCTCTTTCATTACAAACATCTCTCACTACAAATGTTCTCAAATCCCTTACTTTCTCAAGAGTCTTCCTTTGATCCTAGCAGTACTTGTAGCTACCATTCTATCTCCCTCTTTTCCTTCAACACCAAATGTGTAGAAAATGTAGGCTGCTTTGCCTTTACTGGCTCAACTTCCTCAAGTCATATTTATTATTCCACCCCTTATAACATGGCTTACGTTCCCACTAATTCAATCTTTTTGAGATGACCATAAACTTCCTTATTCCTAACCAAAGGCTGATGCTTAATCTCCATACTACTTGGCAGCTTAGTGAAATGTGGCACCAGTAGGATTCCCTTCTGATCAAAATCCATTCTTCCCTAAGTCTTCCCTGGCTTCATTCTGTCTCCTTTGACAGACTCTTCCATTCTACTCATCCTTTAAATGTGAGCCAGTTTGCTAAGTTTCCAGCTGTGGTACTCTTCCATGCTTTCATCCCTTCCCCTAGACTGGGGGTTTGGGCGAAAGGTACTCGCCTGTTACATAAATACTACAAACACTCGCCTGCCTCAAGAGGTACAAATAAGAATGAAACAGTCACAACTCTTTTGAGTTCCACACCCACATTACTAATCTCTGGAGATCTCTACTAGGATTCTTTTCAAGTATTTCAAACTTAATATTTATTTCCCTCCCCATCCCCCGTAAATTTTTCTCTTCCAGTATTAACCGTAATGGCATTATTATCCTTTATAGTCTTCTAAACCAGAATATTCAGTGCCATCCTTAAAGGTTCCCTCTCTCTGTCCCATCACATTCAATTGGTCACTAACTTTTATCAGTACTAACTCAGAAATGTTTATTGTATCTAGCCTTTTTTTCTTCATTTCATCATTATGCTTAAAATCAGCTCTCTATTATTTGGGCATCTAGAAAATGATAAAATCTTCCTTATCTTTCCCTCTTGTTTATCCTTTTAGCCAGTATATGTATTTTTCCACAGTTGGCAGAGTTAACTATCTTAAATATAATAGTAATAATAACAACAACTAAGCATTTCAAATCACAAGCCTGTTTAAAAAACAAAAATGCAATCATATACATTGGCTGACTATTTTCTACGAGATTAAAAATTCAGATTCCTTTTGTTTGCATTCAGAGCTCATCGCCATCTGGCTTCCTCACATCTTTCTAATTCATTACCTCTCTTTCTTCACATGTACATACACTCCAAGCTTCACCATATTGAAATTCCCACCAGAACTGTGAGGTGCCTTTGCAGGTGTTATTTTTTCTCTGCCTAGAATGCTTTCCCCCCATGTCTGCATTCTGCATCTTTTAGTAAATAGCTTGAATTTCATCTTTTTAGGTAAAACCTTTCCCAGTTACCTCATAGAGTTACTGAAACCAACTAAACCTTCTCTAATTCCTTGTGTGGCAATGTATCCATTTTCCTGTCACCCTGACTTGACAATGAAGTCCTTTAGGACAGAGAATTTATCTCACTCATCTCTATATCTCTAGAGCCTAGCAGAGCACCTGGATTATAGAAAGTAGTCGGTAAATATCAAGTTAATAAATTTTTTGATCCATACATGTTTTACATTAATCACTGAAAATTGATGATGGGAATTCAGATAGGAAAAGAAACTCACCATTATTTTCATTTCAATATGTCTCCCATTTTAAACACAAAGATTACTTTTACAAATTAGGTAAATAGCTTATAAAGACAGTAGATTTTTAAGCCATTTTATAAACTGTAATTATGGAACAAATTTAGACAGTAAACAAGATTGCTTGATAACTAATACATCACTGTCAATTATATTACATTATAAAATCTTATGTAGTCATATATGTTTATATTTTTCACTGAAAATATAATTAATCACTGAAAATTGATTAATCACTGAAAATTAATCACTGAAAATTGATGATGGGAATTCAGATAGGAAAAGAAACTCACCATTATTTTCATTTCAATATGTCTCCCATTTTAAACACAAAGATTACTTTTACAAATTAGGTAAATAGCTTATAAAGACAGTAGATTTTTAAGCCATTTTATAAACTGTAATTATGGAACAAATTTAGACAGTAAACAAGATTGCTTGATAACTAATACATCACTGTCAATTATATTACATTATAAAATCTTATGTAGTCATATATGTTTATATTTTTCAGTCTACCTATCTAATTTATATATATTGAGAATATAATTTACCACTAAATGTATCCACAGTAACTATAATGGCCACTTACATGAAAATAAATTTTTTTAGTAATAAAATGACTTCATATATACAGAAGTCAATAAATATTATAAATGGTTCACACCTTCATGTATTAAATTTATTGTGTATTTATCCTCTTGATGATGTATAAGAAAATAAACTGCTTTTCAGGTACCTAGATCATATAATATTTTCTTTCTGTCCTATCAGAAAATTTACAAATCAAACTTTTAACTTTTTTTTGGCAATAAGATCTAAATAGGTAGAATTATTCTTAAATTCATTTCAAAAACTCTGTCGTGGCAGTGATATCAAAACTTAAATCCAATTCTGAAATTTTTCTTTGTATTATATTGAAATCTCTAGAAGAATAAAAATAAGTAATCTTAGTAAAATGGGAGCCACCTGTGTATTATCCACCCATTATCAATGTGCAACAGCAACTATGTACATTTTGTTAGCTGATGGGTCAAAAGAATGACAGGGTTAGTAATATGTGGCATTGTCACCATATATACTTTTGGTTTTCATGAGAGGAACCACACTAAGAAGCGTGAAACATTCATTACTGCAGAAGACAAGTGTTACTCTCAGTTTCCACTGTAAACCTTTTCAGTTTTTGTTGTCATATCCAAGCATTTGCTGTATTACAGTAGAAGAAATCCAAACACAGTCCTATGCAGCTGTCAATTTTTCTTTAAACTTTTGACAAAGCCCGAATTCTTTGCAAGCATTCATTTAGAAGATTTGTATTCATCACTGATTACCTAGGCATTCTTAACTCAGAACTGTCTCTACACTAACCTGTGATTCTATAAGCATAATAATAGAGGAGTTAAGTACTAATATTTTCCTGATTGTTTGTTGAGTACCTTAAGGAAAACCATTACATTGATTTTGCCTTAGACACCTCTAAATAATTTGTACAATCTGACAACCAAATTTCATCTATTTCAAAGTATAAATCCCAGAGAGAAAATGAGAACCTAATATTTTCCAATTAAAATCTTTCATAAGGCATCAACAGCAAAGTGAAATAAAAATGAACATAACATGAAGATTAAAATGAGATGCTCTCAAACAGGGGTGACCAAGGTTTCCAGGAAGGTAATCCTTCTTATATTACTTCCTTTACCATTTCCTTCTCTAATCTTAGCAAGTAAGTCCAAGGGTTATTTGCCACGTTTCCAAAGGGAGGGTAGAACTCAGTATAGCAGTAAGTGAAAATAAGGCACCTATTTTCCTATCCTCATATCCTGGATATAAAACAAATTGAAGTCTGAAACCATATGTATTAGGATATCCAAGATACGGTGAAAGAAAATATAAAAATAAATAGAAGTGACCACTTTTAACAAATGTAATTTTGTCTAAGGACTTTTTCTTCATGTTTCTAAAATGACATACAATACTCAGAGTCTTTTTTTTGGGAATACAAAAGCCACAGATAAAAGCTGGGGGTTTATGATATCACACCCATTACACATGAAGGTTATTGTGCTAATGATACTTTTAGGGCAATTGTTTAATATTATAATGAGAATGCTAACATAAAATAAGAAGTATATTTTAGGAAATGTAGTCTTTGAAATTTGGACTAAACCTAATCATTAAAGTGTATATGTCTGTGCCTTCTTAATCAGGTATTTACGTCGACTTTCATTGGGCTTGAGATTTAATATAGTTTAATAAGACAGGGCTATACTAATAAATGATTAACAAGATCCACATTTCTTGCTCAGCTTAAGAAAATTTCTGAAAGTCCATTAAAAATAACTACAAGCTGTGCAATTGCATATTTGTGGTTCTAAAGAACACTGAGAGCTGATAGTTAATAAAATGGGTTCAGAAGGCTCAATGTACATGGAAAAAGGCAGAGCTGGCTCTGAGTAAGATGTAAAGAATAAAGAGTAGAACAGAAAGAAGGGATCAGGTGGGATGAGTGAAGAAGAAGACAAAACAAGAGAAAGTAGATTTTGAGTTTGATGTATGTGATGGAACTACCTGAAGATCTTGAGCAAGAGAGTGACATATTCAATACAGAAGTCAGGAAATATGACTCTGAAGGCTGCAATGGGTTTTACAGAAGGGAAAAATGATGAAAGAGTAAGCAAATTGTCTTAGCAGTCTAGTGACAAGGAACATAAAGACTGCCATTTATATCATTCAGTATTCTAGCGTAGTATTCTTTCTTTGTGCACCAAAGAATATGGCTAACTTATATGACATTGACATTAATTTCAGATGATTAGGGATGTATTTACTCTCCATTATTCATTTAAACCTGATGTCACAGTCCCCAGGTCAGAATTCACAGCTCTTGTGTGTGTGTGTGTGTGTGTGTTGGAGGGGGAGGGAGGTTTGTTTCACATTGACACACAGGGGGCCATTGTTGAATATTTGAACTAGTCACCAACTAGCTTCACATAAACATCTGAATTTCCAACTTTACAATCAGAAGATCTTTAAAAAATTTAGAAGTTAAAATTGAAAGACCCGGCATTGCTGTATTTTTATATTAACAATACATTGTCTTGGTTTTCAGACAGGGCATGCCTTTTCCATTTTGCTGCAGTTCCCACTATTCTATATCATTGCCCTGACTGAGCTCCCTTCAGTATTAATGTGAAGGGGTGGCTCATTTGAGTTCACAAATCTTAGATCTAGATCTTCCAAAATGGATTTATGTTTTGAAACCATTTTTCCCAAATAGTTTCTCTTGCCACGTAAAGTACTAATCAACAAAGTCTATCATCATATATATTCACTGCTTATAAAGAATTTTCATATATTAATATGATACACACAGTCATCCCATAAGCTAGGCAAAGTACCGATCACATCCACCATTTTACAGATCAGAGAAAAGAAGTTGTGAGAAACCAAGAGACATACCTAAGCTGACCCTTGGTAAGTGTCCGAGTTGACATTAGGTCTTAGAGCTTTCATCTTCTAGTAATTGGTCTTCTCACTCCTCCAAGCTCCCAGGGGTATATTCCAATTCATATATTCTGGGATTTACAGAATCTACCCTATTATGAAACCCACTCTCGTCTCTCATATTTGCTCAACATTTTTTCCCCACTCCATCCTACCCCTGGACTCCACATTTCACCCAATCTTAGCCTCTATTCACAACTGGCTAGCTTCAATTGCTATTTCAGCTCCAAACTAAAACCTCACTTCCCGAGGAAACTTTCTCAGATACCCCAAGACTTGGATATATTTCCTCACTAGTTAGACCCATTATACCCTCTACCTACCTTGCTGTCACATGCTTAACGCTGGATGAGTATCTGTCTCCCTGTCTGGACCTTAAGTGCTACAGGATAGGAAGTAGTGTTTCTCATTCACCGCCATGTCTGCAATCCCTAGAAGAACTGTCTGGCACATGTAAAGGCCTGGTGCCAAGTTTTTGGTTTTGTGTTTGAAAATAGTGTTTTAATTATATCAGTCTAACTTAATAAATGAACAGCGACTGACATTCATCGCATTTTCTACCAACTTCTTCAGATATTCAGATGTCTTTATTCATGTCAGAACAGCAGGATTCTGGATGGGAATACAGTATGTGTCTGTTCAAAAATAGGATACTGGGATTACTCTGGCCACTTTCTTGACACGTATAAGGATGTGCTACCTTCACACTTTAGCCGACATATACCGTAGTAGTGGCACCCCTTATCAATGACCCTTAAAGTCTGTGTGGCCTCACCCAGTGTCTAGTTTGTAGCCAAGCATTCTGAGGCAGCCTATCTGGCTCACTTGGGCAAATTTTCCTGTTGTTTAATATAATCTTTTTTCTTTGTTGGCTTTGTCTAAATTGCCAGTTAGCAATGCATGGTGACAGCCGTTATTCTTAAAAGTGTTTATTTACTTTTTTAAAAGCACCACACTTTTCCCCTGGAATTCTCAAAAAAAAAAAAAAAAAAGGGCGGGGGTGATGTTTTAAAACATTCTCTAATCTCCCTATGGGTTTACTCATTTTCTTTTCTTTTCTTTTTTTTTAAACAAACGCCTCTGTTTGGTCAAGGTTCCCATAACTAAAATTGATTAAGTATAAACTTATTTTTTTAAAAAATTAAATGTTATCTTAGGTATGCTTTGTCTCGTAGATCTTTGAGGCAAGGCTAAAGTCCTATTTAACAGTTAGGAACTCATTAACTACTAATGAATTTTATCATAGGGGAAGAAGGAAATAAAAATCATCAGCAGATGGTGAGTTTCTGAAACTAGAAGAAAGGTGCTGGCAATCAATATGGCAAAGATAATCAGTAGGGAGATACTGAAAGCATAAATAAAGTGTTGCTTTTAGCCACTCTAACTTTTAGCTATTGTCCAGACACAAGGAATATGATGTGGAGAAGCAGAGAAACAACATAAAATATTCCATAAAAACAGTAGTTCCACTGGGAGACTTATTAATAAGAGTCCTAAGAAAACATGTCATGAATGAAAACCCAAGGAAAGTCACACTGCACAAAAATATTGATATAAGTGTTTACCATTATTAAATTTAAAACTCTTCTTGACTTTTCCATATCTAGGCCGCATGTCACTCATTTTGTGAAGCACTTTCTGATTCCACAGCTCGAGTTTGTCACTTCTCCTAAATTCATAGGCCAGTCAATCCCTATTTATTGTAGCAAGTGCTACAATGCTCTACATCTATCTCTGAGTCCCTGTGCATCCCCAACCAGGCTGGAAATTCTTTGAAGGTGGAACCAAGTCTTCATAAATGTATCTCCCATAGAACCTGGCACATGGTAGGTACTCCATAAATGAATGATCAGTGTATGAATGTTTGCAGCAAATCTGAATAACAGATTAGATATCAAGGTAGGGCACTGCTTAAGGACAAGAATGGACCTTCATTTGAATTTCAGGGTACTAAGGTCGCCAATGCCATGGTCAGCAAAGGGCTCCATTATAAGCACAAATAAAGATCCTCTGTATATTCTGCCATTATTTTTACCTCCACTGATCGCAGAGAGTCGGTGACGCAATTTAACACAATGATTGATCCAAACAGATCCTCGAATCTAGCACCTCTTCTGAGAAGTTAAAGCCCAATTAAGATTAACCATAACCGGCACTAATACCATGTAAACACAGCATTCCAAACATCAGTCATATGCTTGGAGGGGTGGGACAGGAATCAGACAAAAGCTAAGCTTTGTCTTGAAATCCGGGATACGATGATGCTAAATAAACATCAAAAATAGCGACTCTGACATTTTCTGTTTATTAAGCCTTTTCCCCTCATCTATTTCCCGCAGATACTTCTACAGATGGCTGTGGAGACAGGCACCTGCTGCAGACCCTGTTCTCCCCTGGGAAACATGTGTTCACTGTTTTTCATGGCCATTCTATTTTAAGACTTGCTTTCAGGAATGCCAAAAAAGGGACCGCTGCTAAGCTAACTTGCTCTGCCCAGCAAGAAGCAGGTGACAAGCGTTTCTCTAGTCACTGTGGGAACTAACCAGAAATGTTTGCTTTGCTGGCTTTGTTACCATACTTCTTTTAATTTCTTTCACCTACTTGAATACAGTGGGAGAGAATATTCATTAATCAATACAACAATGAACCTGTCCTCTGGAGAGAAAGTGATATACCTGCAATATAGTGTTATCTCTATTATATCAAATAGGCTAATTTACAGTGGTCTACATTTCTCAGTTATGTAGGTTACAAGAGGATAGGCCTTCACATAATAGCCATAATCTATACAAAATTAATTTAGTTCCTGTGGGTACATTGTTAAGATGTTCTATTTAACTTCAGTTAGATAAAAAACACAAAAAATAGGGCCCCTGACTTTTAACTTGTAACTGTGTTTTAGTATATTTCCAACATGGGTATTATTCAAGGCCTCATGGGTAAATATTGAAATTAAATCTATGGCTACAAGATTTTTGTTAATGAGTGAGGAAACTGCCTTATCTTCATATTCCAAAGGCCTAAAGCAGCGTTCCTCAAAGCACTGTCAATGCATTGGTGCCGGTACAAGCAGTTTTGTTATTGGTCCACCATGAGATATCACAGAAATTGTGAGCAAGCATGTAGAAGCGCCTATAGCCATGTGAGAGTAATTTTATGTTTGCTGAATCTAATAATAAAAAATTGTGTTTTATACGTCTTTTCTAATTTTATTTTTCCAGTAATTCAATTCCATCCTATTTTATGAAAGTATTAATCCACATCAGATTGTAAATTAAGAAGGGAAAAAAGGTCCTTTTTGAGAATGAGTACACTCAGAATGGCAGGGATGCCTTGTGTGCAGGGTCAGGCCAACCTGGAGGAGATTCCAGTGCTTCCACACAGAGCCACGGGGACAAGTTGTTTCAACCCACTGTGTCTCAACAGCTTCACCTGCAAGATGCACATCATGCTGTTTATATCCCAGGATCTGTGGGAAAATGCAAAAGCACTGGCTTTGGTATCAGAGAGCCCTCAGTTTCCTCAACTGTAAAAGGAGTATAATACTACCAGTGTCACAAAGTTGCTGTAAGGATTAGACAACTGGGTAATGTCTGTAGCTCAGTGCCTTTTGGCATCCACCAAAACCCCAAAGTTATCAGTTATTATTATTGAAAGTGTTTTTTTCACATAGTAGGTGCTTGATAAATACTAGCTTTTTTCTTTTCTCACTTGTGTAGAGGGTGTTATGCCTCATGGGTTCAGTTCTGAGTGACCTGGGAGCGTCTCAGACTGACCATGCTGCATACGGGTGCTCTAAAGAACGATCTGGATCCTTTGAGAAAGAGTTTGTGGACCTAGCCCATCCATACAGGCCCCTTCTGTTTAAAGGTAGACATTTCTTCTCTTAGAGTTTCATGTGAGAATTTTTCTCTGGGCTGTCTCTGCATTAAATGATACAACGCTGACAAAAGGCAACTGACAGCAATACCATAAGAATACACAGAATAGCTATTTCAGGTAATAAGGGAAAATGTCAAAGGGAGAGAATCCTATCTCCTCTTTCACAAATTACTAAACACAATGTGTCTGTTCATGTCCTCCCTTAAAAAGGCCGCTTGAGGAGGTAGTCATAATGGGTGAAAAGAAGACCAAAAAAGCTTCTACTCCACTTTTGATTTTACAAAACACCTCAGTTGATTCATACAACACCAAGGCAGAGCCCACTCTTCCCCCTTCATTGACCAACTAAAGCTAAGAAATGAAAGGGTTTTCCAACCATACGTTGCCCGTGTAGGCATACCTGAAGCATGAACCCAGTCCTTCAAATCCTCAAACCTGTGCACAGAAAATACAGGTGAAGTAGTTACAGAAACGAAGAAGACGATTTCAGGAGCATGTCTCAGAATAATAGTTTGATGTGCGAAAAACTTTAAATCATGAATACAGGTCTTTGTGAAAGAAGGACAATGGATAACCAAGAACGAATATGTGGATGGGATGTGGGTAGAAAAAAATGGTTGTATATCCCCAAATAAAGAAGAGTATTAGGAAAAAGTGTTCAAAGGACTACCGCTGTGGTCTAAGGCATAACTAGATTCAAAACCCACAGATACAAATGGAAAAATAAAACAGAAAAGCTGACAGACATTCCTAAATGACCCCAGGCTTAGAGAGAGGCAGCCTTTGAGGATGTTAGACAACCCCCAGAACAACCTTACCCCTTGGCCCAGTTAACCATTCCCACTCTGGGGAGACTTCCAGAAGGAAAGGGAGAGATCACATCGTCAAATTTCTCCAGCTGCTGTCGGATGCCTGCAATCTCATCAGCTCTGTATTTGATCTTTGATAAGAGGTCAGTGACCTTTACAAGGGCAACAGCTCAGGTGTTCTCCATCATCTAGACCTTTGTGGGGATAAATTTCAGGTCCTTACTTGAAAGGAGGTTTTACTCTGAAAGGCAAGAAGAGAGGCAAGCACCAGGCATTCAAATGGAGTAAGGAGAGAATGCACCTTCTCAATAAAAGCTGGCAATGCTGAAGGTGGATATTGACTTTTCACAACTTTGCCTAAGATTAGCCATCATTCTTTGAATAATGCATCATTTAGAAAACTGCATATACAGGGTATGTGTGTATCTGCACTGACATGCAATAAATAATAGTAATACTAAAGATCGTTGCTGGTATTTATTGACCTCTTACCATCTACCAAGGCTTGTGCTTTACACTCATTATTCCACTTAATCTTTACAGCAACCAAATGGGGGTGGGTATGATTGCTTTCCTCATTTTATAGTTGAAGAAGCAAATTTAGAAACTGTTTATACAGCTAGTAAGTGGTAGAGCAAGAATTTAAGCCAGTCAATCCAATTTCAGTTTAACCTCTACCTTTGTGCACTAAACTTAAGCTGCAGTGTTTTCATCATAACACACATACACACACACACACACACACACACACGCACATCAATATTCTAGACCCTGTAGCAAAGAAGCCAGAGCCCTCTATCCATTGCGTTTTTAATCTCCTGGTTTAATATGCACCAAGTACACAAAAACTGGATTAAGAAGGAAAAGAATGCAGCAGTTCATCTTCAGAAAAGTTGGGAAACAAGGAGGGAAAGAGTGAAAGTGGAAGGACATAAAACTTTTAAGTGTGGAACATTTGTCAAAGTAGAAATGGAAAACGAAGAAGAACTCTCTGTATCTCTGAAAAACAAACATTGAAAATGTAAACTTTTAAAGTGTGAAGGAACTGCTTTAAGTTCAACGAAAACCTACAGATTCGACGGGGCTTTCTGCTAAATTCTGACAATGCTCATCTAAAATCCCTGGGTAGAAAAATGTGCACAGTATTAGTAATTATGGTAGTTTACAATTCACCTATCAATTGCCAATTCATCTGTCTCACAGACTTGTATATCTCTATTCTGTGCTTTTCAAACTTGAATAGGAATATCCAGGATATGTGAGAGTGTTGGGGAAGGGGGTAGAACAGTGCTTGGCACATAGGAGAAGCTCAGTAATCGTTCTCTGAATGAGTCAGGAAAGGGTAGACACGGCACTCACCTCAAATATCAGTTTTATTCAAAGGTAAGCAAATTAAAACTTTCCTATATAATAAAACAATCACAATACATAATGGAATAGAATACAAAATGTAAGTGAATTTCTAAGCTAAAACCCAAAGCGGCAAATTAAAAATGGACTTGTTATAAAAAAAAATAAAAAATAAAAAATAAAAATAAAAATGGACTTGTTTTGGCACCTGTTTAGGGCTGCACCCCCATTCCCCAGGGACTCCTTAGAGCGACCCTGTTCTCTCCCCTCCACCATTTTTGTTACTTGGCTGAAAAATCTGGACAAGTATATACATATGAATATGTGGTGCATATATTTAACCTGGATCATGGATCACTGGCCTTCATATTTAAAACCGAATCTGTTTAAGGGAACTGTTATCTTTATGTTACGTTAGAGAGAAATGGTGCATCCTTCCTCTTAGCTCATTAATAGCACAGTGGCCCCTAAGAACCATAGTAGCTGAAGGGTAACCACTTCTTTCCCTCTCTTGTCACCATGACAATTATATTGTGATTCACATTTCCTGCAGTTATTTGATCCAAAAACAAAAGAAAGACATTTTATCTTCCAGAACAAAAAGACATTTTATCTTTTCATTTAGCAAGTTAGAAAAAGAAACCCAATAAGAAAAAAAAGAGAACAGAAAAAGAAACACAAAAAATTCATCCTTATTCCCCACGCTCCTACCCCTTGCCCCTGACCACGACTATCCTGGGAAAGGGTTTGGAAAACCAGAAAGCACTAACTGAACAAATGTGAGTGAGATCTCATGCTACTAGACAACCAGGAGGCCACTTCACCCACTAAAGTACAATGGAGGGTAGCCATGTCGAGTGTCCCAAAGACTTTGGCTATACTCATGACAATGTTGCTTTAGTCAAGCAAAGAATTGCATGGTGACTTTGAAATATTTTGAACTTATTGATCCTGAACCTTCCTTTAGAAAATAAATGAGTATCAGAGATTCTTCATGGACCCCAAGCGACATTTATAAATAGAAAATCTTTGTCAACTTGAGGCCAAATTGGCTAAAGAATTTGTCTAATGGCTAAAATAGAAGGGACTTCACACTCCTGAAAATATTCCAGGTATAGTCGTGGTGTGGACATCCATTGCCCTTTAATCATTCATATATACGTGTGTGTGTACATATATGCACACACAAATATATATGTATGAAAACAATACATTTATATACTGTTAACACTTTAAATGTTATTTTTCCATTGCACCCTCTGCTAACTTTTGAGCCAGTCTGATAAAACAAAACAAACTAGGGTTATACTTCATGGTAAGAAGATACATGTACAGGCTCTAACTCTAGTGAAAGAAGAGGTTTTGTAAAATTTGTTTCAATATATGGCGTGTGGGCACCAGCTGAGGAATATTTTGATTTATTCATAAGATCTGCTATGATATTATCACAACATTCGGATGCATCTCAAGAGTGCTAGTCTTCCCACCTTAAATGTATATTACATTTATCCCTCCTAGATGACTCTTTCATAGTTCTCTTAAGCTTCCTTAAAATATATATTCAGTATAGATGCAAAATGATATTATTCATCCCAATTTCACCACTCACAAGGAAATCCCCTCCAAGGAGACAACTGAACAGCCCACTGCTGCTCAGGGAGAAGGACTAACGCCTTTCCTCATGCCCTCTGCTTCCTGGGCTCTCCTCTGCAAGGACGTGAGAAAAGGCATCCAATGTGGCAGAGCGACAGGTCAAAAGGTCAAGGATCAATACAGTGATGTGCGTTAGGGTATTTACTTGATTAAGGGAGCGTCATAAAATATTTAAAGAGGTTTATACTTACCACTTCGGAAATACTAATCAAATTAACAGAACACAGAGAATTCTCAATTTCTTGTTCTCATAGAAGCAAACAATAACATGTAAAATGTACCGTTTGAGGACCTTCACAAATACCTATATTTAATGGGAGTTTTCACCCCGCACATTTAGCTTCTGCTAACCCAGGAGTTATTATTAAAACTACTTGGGATTCCTCCACTACATCTTATTTAGTCAGTGGTAGGCAGTAGCCCAATAACATGCTGAGTAGAAGGGGATACCCATCTGGATTGACAAAATGCACCAGAGTTAATCCTCGAAAAATTTGAGGATTTTCAGTTTTAAAAGTGAAATTTCTGCATCCTATAATCAAGAGTTGCTGGGCATTTGATTAAATACCCCAGGCATTTGGTCCCCAACCTACTTTTGTTTCTCCCCACAACTGGCAAACAAGAGAGATTAGACCAAGAACCTGAAGAAACAAAGTGTGTACTTTAATACAGAAATGCTTTTACCTGTCATGCCTGCTGTGAAGGAAGTGGGCTGAGCTTTCAAAATGTTAGTCAGCTTAATTCCCAGTTGGTGGCACTGGGAAAATGTAGCCATGCAGTCTTATTGCTCTGTTTCTGTTCTTTAACTGCCAACTGGAATACAATAGAGGAGTCAAAGGGAAACAAAAGAGAGATGGATCCAAAAAGAACCCAAAGGATGACAACAAAGCACGCAAAGAAAATGCTAATGAGTCAAAGACACTGCTCACCAAAGTTGGCATCCCAGACTATTTTCACACTAAAGATAATTATGCTTCAATTAATTGCCACTTTTCTCCGCAAAAACTCATGCTTTACAAACTACAAATTATCTAGTGGAAATTCCTCACTGCAACGTTTTAGGAAAAGTCACAGGATGTGCTTAACCCAAAGAGAGAATGGCTACTATCATGTTGCTCAGACATGGATAAGATACATTTTACATATTGTGGGAGATTTTGGTATAAACATAAAGGGTAGTGATGTTGAAAACGCTAATATTTTTGGACTACAAAAAGAGCCCATGAGCTCTTTTTTGATGGAAGACAGTATCTGTACCAAATAAAGGGGACTAGATATTTGAGAATTCTCACATTGTATCTACAGGCACCTGGAACTTTCCATATGTCTGGCTCCTCCATCACCTCTCTGTTGTCTTTTCTACTTTTTTTCTTCCCATGCAGATGTTATATTATTATAACAGTAAATGCAAGGCTGTCACTTACCATGAAATCTTTAGTTTCCATTTTACTTTTAGAATACTTCAAAGTATTCCACTGTCTTTGGTTTGATCACATTTAAGAATTCACACATCAAAAGTTAAACTGCATCAAATGTTAGAGAATCGTATGCCTTTCCCCCACAATAAGAATTATAATGTACTTAATTTATTTTTATTTAAATATGCATGATACACTGAGTTGTAATTTACTAAGCTGGAAAGGATGGAAAAACAATAAAAAGAATGTAATTTATGCATAAATAAAATACATTAAATAGCCTAGCTTTAAATGCCTCAGATTGGTCACAGTTGAGACAATGCATATAAAGCTTTATATTATGGGTTTCTGTGTCAAATTGAAATCCAAAACTTTCTTTGGGCTGGGATAATAATAAATAAAATTAAAGGTAATCTCGATTTATGGGACATGACAAAATCTTACCTCAGTACATGGGACATCTAGAATGTTGCACTTTCCATGTTATTTTACTAATAATGCATCAGCAAACTTCTAATAGTCTTTCTTATAGAACAGTGTTCTTCTGGGTAATCAGAGTCAGGGTATTAACCAGACGATCCAAAATTAGAATACAAATTATAAACAATTTTTGTTGTTTCTATCGTTTCAGCCAGTCTGAAAGTTCACGATGAGAAAAAAAGTGTTAAGAATTTTCCACTGGACACCAAAAAGAAAAAAATATTAAGGTAATTCTATATATTACCATGAACGTGCTAGCATTTCATATTTTAACTTCCTTATAATCAGTTTTTGATCCCACAAAGTATTAAAACTCAAATTTTACCTGCCCCCAGACATAGCAAAGTGGTGGTAATTTGGCAATTTTCTACTTGGAGGCCTGAATTATCTTCCTTGATCATCTGCTGTGCTCAAATTCATTATAAAAATGACCGATTTACCACCTCGCTTCACACGAGGAAGACAATACTACAGAATGTGGGTCCCAGGGTAGAACAACCAAATGCTACCTGGGGACAGATGAGCAAGCTAAAGCGTGTGTGAGTAACTTAAAATGTTCCAGTTATTCTTTTGCTTATAACACAATCTCTATACTCCCCATTATGAGCTCCAAAAACACACACTTCGAAGCAAGAGCCATGAGCATACGTCATTTTCAACTGCCGGAAGCCAACTCACAATATATGGCTTACTTTGTAGAGAGACGAAGCAGCGTAGGGCTCATGATAGGACGAGTGATGCATAAGATGTTCTTCAGCTCACTTCCCCTGGGATTTATGCTTCCAAACCTAGGAACACCGTCTGCCTGCATGGACGGAATGCTAAGCAATGCGGTCAAACAACCAACGCATTATGTATAGCTTTTCAACTTTGCGAAATCTAGAAGAAACTGTAAAATAAGTATACAAATAAGCAAGTATGTGTCTAAAAATCATGGCACAAATTTGCTGGACGAATACACAGTTTAAATAAGGAAGATCAGGGCTCATATTTTGAAGTGATGGGCTCATATTTTTAAGTTTGTGTGAACAATACGCTTTTTCTTAGAAGCTGAAGGACTATTGCCCTCTTGGTTACAGGTTTATGAGAGAGATTGTTTTGTATTGTACAGCACAAGTATTCCACAAGGAAATCACTGGATCTGAATTACAGACAAAATGTTGGTCAAAGAGTCAATTTTTTTTCAAAAGTACCCAAAGGAATAAAGAAAAGATGTGAATCTAAGAAAAATATATGCGAAAAATGTATATGCTCGGATTCTCATTTGACTGCCTCATTTAATTTTTTTGAAAAAAATGTCACCAGTTTTGTAAAGGCATAGTTTCAAATCAGACTTGTTTCTAGTCTAAATTTAGCCTCTGTTCCTTGTGTCATATATCTTCAGGCATGAGAAGAAAAATCAATGCCCTTACTCACCTTTGGAGGAATTTCACTGCCAAGTCTCTGTGGCTCTATGGGATCCAATAATCCGTGGCTCAGTATCGATTTTTGTATGACACCTGTAGAAACAGCCTCTCCTTCCTTTCTAACAAAATATAGCAACAAAAGTCGTGTAGTTTCTGAATAAATTAAACAGAGGCTATTAAGCACAACTTCATCCTACAAGGAAATGTGGTTTACATTTTCTAAAAAAAAAAAACAGAAATGTTACCTTCGCTTGATTTTTCTGAGCCACTTAACAACTTTCTAGGGATAACATGAACATATATTTTAAAAGATAGTTTGAATGTAATTTTCTTAAGTATGTTGCAGCTAACTCATATATGACAAATAGTACTTATTTTTCTAAGAAAATAGACAATGGTAAAGCCTGTCAAACTTCAATTCCCAATTTTAAAATATCTCCAAAATCAAAACCCTCTTTAAATATGAGAAACCACAATCATGTCTTGAAAATCAAAAGTTTTGATAAAATAGAAGACCCTTCCAGGCAGTGGAGTAGAGCATATCAAATCCTAGGAGAGAGGGTGGGTTAAACTTTTGGGTGTGTTTTACAGCATTTTTAAAAAAAGAGTTGGGAGAACAGGCAAGAGCCATCACTTTCCTTGAGAAACATAAATACAAAAACAAAATCAAAACCCAAGAAGTCTTGTTTCCAGCATTCTTCACACACCTGATTTAAACCTCAAAGGTACTTGTTTCACCCTGGGCACACTTCTTTGGGCATATCTTAATACAGTCCCCGCAGCCATTCTGCAGTGAGTGGAGTAACTACGGTTGGCAACCCACTCCATCACTCACTCCATCAGCCTGAGAATCTGCAAATTAAAAATGCAGTGTTAAAAAAAAAATTCCTTTTACCTTTGCTTTTTCTCGTAAAATTCTAGAGACGAAAACACAAAGCAGGTTGTTTCCCACTGTATATGTGACATCTGATGTCTTGGTTAAAAGTGACACAGCCATGTTGCACTCTGACAGGTCTAGTGTTAAGACCTGACAGATATAAACCTGCAAGAACAACCTCCCTGCCACAGATATTTAAGCTCATGTTCCAACTTTGACTTGATAGTCGCTTTATTAGCTTGCGCAACAGTGAGTGCTACTGCCCTTCAAGTTCACTATAAATTACACTGTTCTTCACATTACTGTCAATTTAAGCTCCCGTTTTACTAAAATGCAGGTATTTTAACCGCTCATCAAACCTGCGCACATTTTTGAGTTAAAGAATTAGATCAATCCAAACTCCAGTTCTCAAGGGAGAAGTTCCATTGTTTATCAGGCCATGTCTACACTGGCTGAGCAAAGCGCTCGGTTCAGAAGGAGAAGCGCCTTTGGCAGCTAGAGTGCACATAGCTGACCCATGGAGGCTCGGGTCGAGCTTCTTCACCTAATTACACAACAGCAATGAGATTACTGAGCATTTGATGAAAATGACCCATGTTGTTCTAATTTAGTTACATGGTAGTCATTTAGAATGTAATTCAAAGAACCTATAAAAAATAAGAATGCTAACACATCACAGGCAACGATGAATGTGGGTATTGAAATACCTGATAACTCAACATTTGGTTTAACCCAATCATATTCTTCCTAAACAAGACAATGGTGGCATGATTTAAAAATGCAGTACTGTTTTTTGACTGGTCTAGATTAAGCTTATAGCTCTGATTTTATATTTATGGAGAACAATCTTCAGAGTTCAAATAATTAAAAAGGTTAGTTCAATCTCACAAAAAAATGGGTCAAAATGGTAATTGGTACTTTGGAGGAAATATTTACACTCTTCCAACTTGCACCACCAAAAATTTAGTAACACCCGGGGTGCATTCTATTCTGGGGACAGTACAATGCCCTCAGATCATCTTGAACATGGAGATCCTTTCATCAATTTTTAGAATAAAAAGAGGTTTAGCAGAAATGTTCTTCCACCAGCTCTGAAATTATAGGCTTCCCCCTCCATCCACACAAACACACTGCACCCTGTAAAATAATAGATACACCACTAATCACATTAGGAGTTTTGCCAGGATTCCCCCATCGGTGAGCAGGCAGAGCTGGACCAAATTGTCCTGAAGGAACAGAGCCTCTCTCACTCCCATGGATGCCCTCAGAGGGTGTTAGGGAGCATCCATTCCAACCCTTTGAAGAAAGGAGGAATGTGTGGGAATTTATCAGAACTGTGCTCCTCGAGCATCACTTTACATTGCCCCGAAATAAATTAGCTATGTTTATTCTATGTAAACTCCAAACACCAGTTTCCCTAATGCAGGTAGAATTACCTCCCATTTTTTTTCTGCTACTCCCATCTTCAAAATTTTGAGGATAGGGGGTTAGTCTCTCTGTTTAATCATCATTCAATTTAGATGCTAAAGCCCCTTTGTCTGGGACCAAATCCTACCTTCAGACTGAGTCATGGAAACACACTTGTTGGCTAACTTACAAATTACCACTCAAATTCTAAAACCAAAATAAATCTAGGTGATCTAAGAATCGCTTTACATAGCCAAGTCTATCTAAGATAAATTGAATCTAGTATCTTCTTTTCCTATGTGAAAGCCCTAAGAATGTCTAAATATAAAACCACTGTTGATATCTTTGCCACACCATATTTGAGCAACTCGTGATGATGATGATGATGATGATGACGACGACGACGACAGAGCGAACACCCTTATGGTACTGACTGTGTGTCTGGCACTGTTCTAGATGCTTTATAGACATGAACTCATTTAACCCCCATGACAACTCTGTAAGGTAGGTACTATTACCTCTCTTTTATTGCTAAGGAAACAGAGTCACAGAGGCAGCAAGGAACTTGCCCCAGATCACCTGGTCGGGAAGTGGTAGGGCTAGGATTTGAATCCAGGCGGTCTGGCCCCAGAGTCCTTTTACGTTGTTTCCCTTCTCTTTGCCCTGCCACGGTCACCAAACCAATGTCATTATGGATAGAGATTTATATCAAAACATGGCTTCTATGCATCGGCTCTTCCTTTCCTGTATGAGTGGAATTAATATGCCTGGAGCTAAAGCTTTACCCTATGAACGGTTCAGGGCCCTGGGCTTGTTTATCTGCTTTTTCCTCAGGCATTTTCTTCTATATTGAGCCAGCATCTTCTTTCAGAATAAGTTCGATGCACTCAGAAGCAAAACTGATTCTCACTAATCATTGTTTCGGGATACCATTTACTCCCTGAAAACTTAAATCCTGGAAGATGTTCACTGAATGTGAAAATAAGTCAGAAAAGAACTGCAAGAATAAAAGTGATTAAGTAGGGCCTTTAGTAGAGTAGGTACCTAATTGCAGCCTAATGGAGTTGGGCCTCCTGAGGTCAAATCCTGACACTACCTTTCGCAAGTTGCACAAGTTATTTATGCCTCTATGACCTAATTTCCTCACCTATAAAATGGGAATAAAAATGGTACTACCGCTGAGGGTTTTGAGGATTAAATAAACTAATCCCTGTAAGATGCTTAACTTACTGCATGGCACGTAGCAAGCACTCAATAAAAGTACACTATTGTTATTATTAGATTTAGTTTGTATAGATTAGACTTGAGCTGCAACTAAGCACTAACAATCAAAAGTTTTGCCATTTCAGTGTAAAAGCATTAATACAGATTTTGGGAAAATTGGATGTGGTCGCAGGAAATTCTTTCAGCCCAGGGACAATTTGGCTTTAAAAATTCACCATGACATAGCTCCACAAATAATTTCATTCCCCTCTATTTGGTGAGAGCACAGACAAATTACAGAAGATGACAGAACTACCTAAAAAATCATCAGAGCTTACAATGCTGTCAGACACCCGCCTCGAGAGCCAGAAGCAGTTATTTCTATACGGTTACATTTTAAGTAACATAAAAGGATTACTTGCGTAATTGTTTGTTTTTTATATCATAATCCAGATTTCTGCACAGAGTTACTGAAGAGACATTGACCGGGGCAGCAGAGATGCAATTTTAACAATTGTGCAATTCAGCAGCAGGAAAACTGTCTACACACCCAGCTTGTCTTTTCTTTCTTTGCTCCCTTCCTTTCTCTATATTCTAAAAGCTCAGGCTCATGCTTAAGTCCCAACTCTTTGAGGCCACAAGGGAGATTTAGAAGTGCCTGCTTAGGAACCTGAAATAGAAATTTCCATCGAAGAGAGAGTAATATAAGTACTAGAAGAAGATGACTCACTGAATGCCCACTAGCATTGAACTCTTCGGTAAATGTGATACAAAGAGAAAGGAACAGATTGAAACCTTTTTTCCTTTCAGTTCTAAAACGGACACAGTCACCAGAGAGAGAAAGCAAGAAGCCTGGAGGCCCCAAAAGAGAACTACCGAGAAGCTATTCTAGGTAAAGCTCACACTTTTCCCTGGATGCTCCCAGGACGCTGAATTGCATTTTTGTGGTCCAGGTGCCATGGGACTTGGGAACCACTTGCTGGTCCCCAAGGGGCTAGCAGGGAGCAGGGGAACATCTCCCTCTTTTCCCAGTGCCTCAGACACGGGGTACTCTTTGACAATCCTGAGGGGAAGAAAATATTGATGTATGAAGTAGTACCCTAATCAAGAATTAAAATTTTGAATAAAGGGGTCAGTGTGTAGCCTCATCTGACACAAAGAGTGTAGACAGAAAAAGGGATGGTGAGACAAACACAGAAGGTGTTCATTTTAATCCTACATTTGCACCTGCGAAAGCTCACCACCGTCGATCTTCAGAAGGCTCAGACTTATAAACACACAGATGAGCAGACTTTCATTCTGAAATGAGATTTTTAGCAGTAGTCAGGTTCCAGTTCTCCAGATAAGGATGGTGTGTCCCAGAAAGTCACCAGCCTAAAGGATCATTGAGTGAGGGGCAATTCTAGGATTAGAACTCATGGAGATAGAAGGAGGTGGCTGAAGTATTAGAGAAGAAGTAAATTTCCTGATAGCAGTTGTTAGTCCAAAGAAAATGGAAAGGCCGGGAAACAAGCGTCTTCTGCTGGCAAGAGAGGTCAGCAGCCTCAGCTGGGAATTATCTACACGAATGATAGAGGCGTGAAGAGGAGAGGCTGTACTCGGCCCAAAAGGATGTGGAGAACAGGGGGCGAGGAGGAGCCACAGAGCATAATCTGCTTTCTTACTGGAGATGCTGAGCCATCCGGAGCAGAGGAAATGGACCGTCTCAGCAATTCCATGGGCAAGTTATCCTATACTCAGGCTTTCTATCTGCGAGCGTCATTAAGTCAACGGAGCACTGTGCCAGGCACGAAATTATCCTTAACAAATAAAACTCTTATTTGCACGTAGCAGTGTAATTTTTTTCTTATTGCCACACAGGAGGGTCTCATTTAAGGCCATTTAAATCCTCTAACTTGAGTGATTTTAAAAACGATGCTACTTATTTCATACCATATACAAATGCCAACAAATGACATTGATTTTCCAATACCAGATAATCTCCAAACACCAAATGGGAAGTTGAAAAAAGAAGGAAAAGAGAAAACTCAGATCTGCCGAGGGGTCCTCACTGACCACTCTGCGGACCTGCTGTCATTTCTCGTTATCCTTCTTTACGATTCCCCACACGGATTCAACCCAGGTGATTTGGTTCTTAGCAGAATGAATGTGAATTAATTCTGATCATAAATTTTAATGAGACAACACTTCTCAGATGTTCCAAATGCAAAACTTATCTTTTTCTGTGGTGAAACTGGAAATTCTTTTCTTCGGAAACCTTGATTGTTTCACCTCTGCTATTTTGTCTCAGTGGAACAATCTGCATATCAGTAAGGTTGGATGCGACAGAAGTGGAGTCTCAGGCTTCCTGTATCCTAACCTCCATTCCACGGTTACATATTTCTCCCTCCCTTTCATTCACAAGTTTTATAATTTTGCAGAATTACAAGTCGTACAGCATGACATCAAGCTTGATCCTGCCATTATGCCTGACTGTTCAAAATTACACTAGTCCCAGAATGTTGACAGAATTCCTTTCAATATTTTCTCTGTTGGTTTATTAAGTAGCAGTGTCAGACTTACAGAAATAATCATTTCTGGGGCTAGCTACTCGTTCAATTCTTTGAAGACTGACATCATATTAAAAAAGATTCCCCCCAATCTTCTTCTCTTCTCTCTATCCCAGTATATTTGACACATCAGAAATAATTAGAAGTAGCTTAATAAATACAGGAGACACTTCTCTTTACTATTCCAGGATGAATGAATATAGGAAAGCTTTGTTATCAGCTTTATTTTAGTTGGAAATTTGCATTCAGCATCAGCCGTTATCTTATGAAAAAGCAGATGCCCTAATGTTTCAGATTTCTATTTCTCCGAATCCAGCCCTACCTCCCAGGCACTGTTTGTTCCTTAGAGATAATTATTAATGGCGAAGGCACTTCTTCCCCTGAGGTGTCCCTCGCTTTCTCGTGCCACTTTTCATACGAGCAAGTTCAAGGCAGTGACTCTTCTATGTCACTTTTTAATATCAGGGCAGCTTGTTTCAAAGCAGGTTTCTGATTAGAATGGAAAAAATAAAACCAGGAGGTGATGATAAAACCTTGCGTTCAGAGCTCTCTCTTATTTCACACTCTCTCCTTAGAATGGGCACTGCCTGTTCTTTTCATCAAAGGCAGAAAATCTGTTTTGTATCCAAGGTAAATGGAGAATGCCCACATCTATAGTTCCTTTCAAAGCTTACTATTCTCATATATGGTAAAAAGCTATTACAAAGGGTCCCACTTTATCACGGTCTTGGTTGTATTGTTGGATAAATAAAGTCATCTCTCGGCAAAATGATGCATTCTATGCACCTCTCTAGGTGGATGGAATGCAATCTAATATTGGGGACATTATCCCTTTTCACTGATAATTACAACAAATTTTCTGAATCTCGGGTTTGTTGGTTGATATTAGCTCCTCTGACGAGCTCTAAGAAAAAAACTCTGCCAGATGGGTTTACAAGGAGAGAGGCCCATTCTAGCTGAAACCTCCTGACACAGTTCTGGGAGATGAGTTTCTGAGATGGCTGTGGTTTGATGGAAAAAATTCTTGACTTGGACAGATGGAATTGGGTTTCTTCTCTACCACTTACTAGCCACGTGGCTTTGAGCAAACCACTTATACTCCCTGAGGCTTACTTTATAAAACGCTGGTAATAATACCTCTTGAAGCTTATATAATAAATTGGACAGTGTGTATGACAATGAAAACACTGGTTCCTACTAAAGCATCATACAAATGCTCAGGATTATTTTTTCTCAAATACCAACCTAGGCCTATGAGCAAATAAATCATGGACACCAAACAGAAATCTAGGGGGAGAAGTCACATAAAATATAATCATGTTTATTCAACACTAGGAATAGGGTTTTCTTCTAAAAAATATTACCATTTCTAAAATTTAATCTCATGTGTATATCATATATACAGGTGACCAATTTTCAAAAAATGATAATGCAGTAAAATACTCGAAATGACATACAGAGTAGACATAAATGAACTCTTTTTAATAATTCGGGAGGCCTTTCATTGTCTTAGCACACCTAAGGGTCATAATTATGATTATCAGTGGCTAAATTACTGGAGAAATGGAGGGAATTGAAATGACTCTATGATATAACAGAATAAATTTTAGAAATTAAGTCATGCTATCCATTTTTAATATTGTCATATGTCTCTATTTCAAAAAAGTAGCATCACCTCAGTAATTCTAAGTTATCTGACCTGAGCTTTTTAGTGATTTGTGTTCTCTCTAAGGGGATGTTAACCACAGCAGAAATTTCCACATTCTAACATGTCAACAAGCACGTTGCCCAAACATAATGACTTGTAGGTGGTGTTTAAGGCGGGAGCTCTACTTCTCCGAATGTGGTGCGTCAGGCTTGGAAACAGCAGCAGAAGTAATCACAGAGGTGGGAAGCAGGGAGGAAATAATAAGCTCTGTCCTGACTAATTGATGGGACTGTCAAAAAGATGAAATGAATTCAAGTTTGAGGAAGACTTTGTAAGTTACTGGAATAGACAAATGTAAGGTAAATTGTTATTATAATTATTACTATTAATAGTCTCACTCAGTTTACAATGGATAAGTTATATACAGCTTGAAAGAGAAGAGTTCTTTTTCAAATGATGGTACGTTTATTCCTCCATCATCCAATTCTTTTTCTCAGCTTATCTCTCAGCCAACATGAGTGACACGTATAGTCTCTTCTTGTTTCCTTCTGTTTTTGGTATAGTTTGACACAGTTGGAATAGATGGGAAGATCTTGCAGATAATAGAGCTGCAAGTGAATTTGGAAATTTTAAAAATAGCTGCCTGTGAATAGTAAGGTATAAAGGTTTCTTCTATAGAAGGTTAAAGATGCTCTTTTTTAATATGGCTAAAAGCATGTAGCAATTATTATAGGATGGTAGAATATTCTGAGGCTCAATATCTGCAAACTGTATCCGTTAGGATGCCATTGTCACAAAAGGCAGACAGATGTCATAATGATCTCTACTCTGAGCTTGGCCATCTGAACTGTCTCCTTGAAATTAATAAATCTGCATATGTGCATGTGTGTGTGTTTGCAGGCATGGGCCCTTAGAATTGTATAATTATAAACACACAGTTACACAAAAATATGCCACAGTGAGAACCAAGGGCACATTTGGCACAAAACTATCAACGATCATCCGTAAGCCAATTAAAAGTAAAACTAGATGAATAAAAGTAGATATTCATTTCCCCACCACGGGAAGGACTGTTTTCATCTCTTTAATTAATTAACACAAGCATCTTTGAATACTGCTGTAAGCACAGCACAGTGCTTACATGGGGAGGGGAGAAAGTATACAGTGGATTTATAATGGGCAGTACTTTCATAAACAGAATGAAGGAGATTTACATCAGCTAGCATGGAATGATTAATATACATAATACAGGTTTTTTGTAATTGAGCCTACTACTCCATGGTGGTCACCGAGTTCTGTAGAAGAGATATTTTTAATTGACATAAGTAGCACCTTCTCCAGCATATGGCCATTTACCCATCACAAGTACTTCCAAAGCTTCTCCCAGGACACTATGCCCATGACAACCTCAAATCTAAGGAGTCAAAAATACTAGTAAATCCATCATGCTTGTCAGCCCACATTCACAGCTAAAAGGGTTTTCCTTCTTGTTTGTAATGGGACAGATTTAAAGCACTAGAGAAAAAGTCGTACCCTACTTACTACAAAACCTATCCATACCTACTTACCATAGAAAATCCCCACAAGCTTCAGAACATGGGCTCAGGTGGAAGCACACACTGCTCCCCCAATGCCAAGGGCACCATTCGTTATCCCATTATCAGTGCAGCTAAGCTGCGATCCTTTGAAATAACGGAGCACAAAGAATTAAGAGTCTTAAAAACTGGGTCTGATATTTTGTCTACAATATGATCAACCTGACTTATGAGTTGGCCCCAATCATTATTTGTTCAAAAATATGCCTGTACCATGACCCAGGCACTTGGGTCAAGGTGAGAGCATAAGATGAATTATCATCTATTTACTCTCCTCAAGAAACTTACAACTGTACAAGTAATAACTTCAAATATAGAAAAGATCTTAAAAATTAATCTTTTCTCACCTTTGAAGAATTCATGTGTTTGTTTTTGATATAACCTAAAATCTTATTCATTATAGAAGTGAGCATTAACATCTATGTCCACAGCTTTAGAAATTAAAATAAAAGAGTTAACTAACAGAGGTAGTGAGTTAAATGGTGAGTTGGCAAACTATGACCAGTGGGCCAAATCCAGCCTGCCCCCTGTTTGTGTAAATAAAGTTTCACTGGACCACACTCATGCTCATCTGCTTATATATTACCTATGGCTGCTTTTGAGCTACAACAGAAGAGGTGAATAGATACAACAGAGAATATGTTAATTAAAATTGGATGGTGTGCTTAAAAAATGGAAGGTACCCATTTGTCTATTTTCCACTTTGGTGTGTTCTTTTTGGGAATCTATTTCTGCAGGATATTCTGAGTGACTTCTTAAGGAATGTGTGTTTGTTCCCTCTCTGATACTAGGAAGAACCAAAAAAAGGATGGTGACTAAGTAGTATTGTAAGACATAGGTAGGGGGAACATAAATTAGAAATGAAGGGACTTTACAAGCAATGCTTTTAAATCTCGACTTTGCCACTTCATTCACACCCAAATGGGTCAAGTGCTGAAGTTTTGGTGCCTGTGGTGGGGCTAAGAAGAAAGGCTGGAGTTGAATAATTAGGACAATAATGGCGTTTATTTAACCAGTCCTTAGAAATGTTTATAATGTTGTGAGAACTGCTCCAATTCCTGAATGTCCCAACTTTATCCTGAAAAGAAACTGGCAAAAAAAAACTGCTTAAGATAAATTTTTGCAAAACTTTGCATGGATGGAGCTACGTAGCTAACTGCCAAAGATGCTCCAATTTAATTATGCCCGGCAAGTTGGCTGGGCTTGTCTGGCATTTCATTAGCAAAAAATAAACTTCACTCTTCTGCCTGAGAAAATAGCATTTGTCGTATTTTGGGGGACAGCAAATCTCAGTGTGATACTTCTTGGTACGAAAAATAATATGTCTGAAATGTGCATAAATAAAGCTTTAAGGTCTTTTCTCCAACATGGTAACTGACCACCCCAGAAAATCCATGTTTTAGGCATGTGACTGAACAAAGGTCACATAAAATATACCTTTAAAGGCTGAAAAAGATCACAGAGAAGCGATGTCATAAAAGTAAGAGGACTGATCTGGAAACTGAGAAAATAGACTCTTGTGACACTTCTAAACAAATTGTGGTGTTCTGTGCAAGTCAATAACTTAGTCTTTATTGAATTGAAGCTTTCTGGGGGAGTAAAATATAGGTAAACTATGGATGCTGGGAGAGAGGTTAAAGATACTTGTATAGTTGTGACTCAGTTACTGTTCAGAAGGAAAGGTAAAATTAAATTAAAGACACAATGTATATAAAAATATATATATTTAAATGATCAGCTTCCTGACTCAATTGTCAGCAGTGGAACCAACTGTTTCTGTACCAAATTCTTATCCAAAGATGTCTGAATTTAGTTGAAGGAAATAAGTAGCTAACAAGTTGTTAACAGCTATTGGTGGACCATGCAGCTCACAGAAATACAAATTAGAAAATGACAGTTAATTCAATGACCGGCATATGCACAGGGTACTGATAAGAATAATTGGGATGGAGGGTGACAAGACATAGAAAGGAAAGATTCTTGGAGGAGGTGACACACTTGTGTTGTCTGAAGAAAGATTAGGAGTGGGCCAAGGAACAGGAGTGAAAAGTGACTTAGAGGCCAAGGAGTCTGTAAAAGCAAAGCGATGATACGGCTTATACCTAGAATTCCCAGCTATTGTGTGCTGCTGGAGAGCAAAGTTTAAAACAGGAAATTGTTAGAGATAAGACTAGAGAGAGGCAGGAAGTAGCATATTTAGGGGTAGAATTTAAGATGGGGCTATTTTGGGCTTTATCCAGCAGGGCAGGAAAACACAAGAGGGTTTTAAGCTTGCAAGTGGCAGGTTGACTTTGGGTTGTATGCTTTGGGTTGTATGTAAGATGGATTTGATGGTGACAAGGCTGGTGGAAGAAAAGCCATCTAAATGGTGCACATGCCCAAGCAAGAGATAAACCACAGCAAGTGGCAGTAGGTCTGAGCTACAACAGTGGTAGTAATGATGGGCAGTACAGTCAGATTCAAGAAGTATTTCGGATGGAAGATTAGCAGGTCCTGGTAATGGGTTTGATGTGAAAAACAACAGAAGTGGGCAATGAGAAGCCAAAAATGACCCTGGGGTTTGTAGTATGGGTGAATGAGTAGACAGCAGTTCTACAAAACTATGCAGAGAGCACTGATGGAAAAACCAGGTTACGGGAACAATGAGGAGGTTTGTTTGCACATGTTGGGCTGGAGGGTACCCAACGGACAGGGCAGGCAGTTGGATATTCGAGTCTGAATTGCAGGAAAGAGATCCGAACTACAGTACATTTAAAATGTCTGAGTAACTGTAAATCATGACAGTGAATGAGAGTACAAAAGGAAAGTGTGGGGAGTGAGAAAAGCAATGGGCTGAGGATGAACCCTGGGGAAGAGGAAGAAAAGAAGGCCATGAAAGAGACAGAGAAGGAACAATTAGAGGATGATCTGGCAGGTATGGTGCTGTGGAAGCCAAGGGAGCAGGGAACTTTAAGGAAGACGGAGTGATTAATGGGGCCAAAAGTTCAGAGAGAGCCAGGAAAGACCCCATAGTCAGCGGATTTAGCAATCCAAGAATCATAAGTTCCACTGTGAAGTGAAAGCAGGTATCAGATGCTGGGAATTGTCAAGTGGAGACAAAGCAATGTGCAAAGCACATATAGATCACATTTTCAAGAGGTTTGAGTGAGATGGGGAGTAGAGAGATCGAAATGAAGATGGACGGGGACCAGAACAAGGGAGAGGACTTTTAGGACAGGGAAAACACAGGGATACACTTGAACAGATGACCCGAGTCATCGCAGATGCCTGAGTGACAGCCGAGACCACAGCAAACTCAGCTATGGCTCCGTCAATGGCTGTTCCACCCACTTCCCTTTCCTCTTCCATCAGTCCTTTCTGTTCTTCTACTACATTCGCATTTGAGAAACTTTCTGGTCAATTAGCCCTAGTCCTAGGATGGCAGGCTCTTTAGCAAGCAAACACGAAATGAGATAGGCAGATTCATAATTTTCTTATGACATCTCCTGAGGAAATCAGAGACAAGATTTTTTTTCTTAAATAATTACTGTTTTTAAAAAATCTCTTCCTCAATTCCTATTTAAGCCCTGTCAGTCATTACTAGAGTGCTTATACTTTACTTTATAATAATGCCTTTGTGATAGATGTACAGACACATTATGAGTCATTGAACATAAGATCTGATTTATTGGTCGATGGCAAATATATGTGCAGTTAGTTTTCTTCAGTTTAGAATCTCCTACACTGGGAAGGGATGGCACAGCATAAATAGAGGCTCATCTGGATATAAATAGAATCGAGATTCCCCTGGCTTTGTCACCACCTAGCCCCTGTGACCTATACAAGTCCTTCCTCCAAGTTCAGCCTTCATTTCAACTATGTAATAAGATGCCTCCATCTGATGGTTTCCTCATCCAGAATTTCCAGGTAAAAGAAAACTATGACCAAAACTCCTGTTGTATTTTCTAAGATTTAGGAAATTACATCAAATATTTTCTGAAGCAAATATTAAACAGTTACAAGGTCATAAAATTATGGCATATATCATGGGAGAGAAATACCTACTGGAAATAATTAGAAAAGATAGTTTATACACATAGTCTTTTCTTTTTCCAAACGAAAAGCTCATTTGAATCACACAGTATTTTTCTTCACTTTCAAAGTCTAATATCAAGTGTTTGATGAATCAAAGCAGGATTGTTCCAGCCACAGTACACACGCGAGTGTCTCCAAAAGCAAAGTCAGAATGACAATTTCTGGAGACAAATGATTCATTTCTGTTTCGGCTCTATTCACTAGAACATAACCACAGTTGAGATTCAATCTGAGGTTCAGTAATACGAAGTCCATGCCTTTGGTTACCACACAGACAGCAGTTTCCCTCTGTGGTGTCTCCCTAGACAATGCCAAATGAAATGACCTCAAAGAACTCTGGTGTGTGGGAACTAGGAAATTAAAAAATGCTTTTAGCTCTATATAACTTCAACATGTTAGTATATGTTAATACTTTGTGATCCTGGATTAAAAATAGAATAAATCCAAGTGCAAAGACATAGCCTTAATTCTCTTTCTTCTTCATTCCATAGTCAGAGAGAAAAACACACAGTCAGTATGTTTGGCCCTCTTTCTGGAATTTATTATATACCCTCACTCAGTCTTGCTCTACTTGTAATTCCCCCCTCAAATAAGCAAAACCTTTGAACAATTTCTAATTCCTTTCTCTTCTTTACTGCTTCTGAGTCGTCCTTCTGTGGCGCTGGGTTTTGTTAATGTTGTTATTCTATACGCTCATTTCCTTCACGTCTACGAAATTTCCCACCTTTTAATTTCACATCACATCGACAGGCCCAGTCCAGGACTCGCCTGAATTATTATGGCCTCTTTTATCTGGTCCCCTGATTTGTGAACATTAAAACTCTTCATCTGCCTTTACATGGCTTTCAAACTTCAAGAATAAGCCTGTGGTCAATACACAGCAGAACTGCTAGGGCTGCTTCCCTATTTTCCCTGGACCTCATCACTTCTACTTCCTCCACAGAAGAAAGTTTCATGTTGACACTTTATTCTGTAGGCTCTCCTAGCTTCACAGTCTACAGGGGCACCTCACCCTGCCCTATCTGCTCTGTCTCTTAACCCTCTCCAGTCGGCCATATTCTTCTCCAGCAAGTCATCTCGAAGCCCAAATCATTCAGCCATTCCTCTTTCATTACTAAGCCTTCCCCCAAAGGGTGTCCTGAGTTTGTGATGATGTCTTCAACTCATCCAGTCTTCTCCCTTCCTTCCCTCAGCAATGCCTGTCTTTAGCCTTCTGTGAGAAATCTACCTTTGCTGGCAATGTCTAGAGAGCAAACATACCTTAGTTGTAATTTCTCAAGCACACACCACTAGCTATGCCATCCCTTTTTAAAATACCTAAAATTACCCTAGGATTTGCATGTTCTATACCTTCATGACTTCAGTGGTATTTTCTCACTTCAAATTTATTATATCTGTATCTCCTTTATTAGACACCAAGCTCCCCAAGCGCAGGAATTATATAACTATAAGTCAACCTTTTCTGGGTACTGTCCAGTCATCATTTAAAAAATAATTTTAATAGTGACAATAATACAGAAAGTATTATGCAAATTTTCCTGTTCTTCCAGGAGGACATAATGAACCACAAGCTATGTGGTCTTGGTAACTACACAGCTTGGCTCTAGCAGCTCCCCAGTGGGTTCTGAAAGCACTAAGCCTGTTTCTCACCTTGCTCCCAGTTCTGTGGAGCTAATCCAACCACAGACTTGTCTTTGAAGTCAACTGGAACGTCATGCATGGGTGAGCTCCAGAGAGCACACAAAAGCAGGGAAAGAAAACTGACATGTTATTCTTAACCAAAGGGACTGTGCTATTTCCGTGTTTCTATACACACTTGGGCATCCCACAGACTTCAAGAGCCTGCAGATGAAGTAGGAGAAAAAGCTGAAGTTAGCAGTGTCTTGCAAATGGGGAATGGGCAGCAGATGAAGCCGCAACAGAATGAAAGTTTTAAATATCTAGTAAACAATTCTCATTTTTTTTTCTTTGTCCAGGATCATACAAATCACACATATAAATTCTTCAAGGTAGAAGACTCTTCCCTGAGAATGTCAAGCTCTTCTGGAAATGGCATCCACTCTTTTTTTTTTTTTTTTTTAACATCTTTATTGGAGTATAATTGCTTTACATTGTTGTGCTAGTTTCTGCTGTATAACAAAGTGAATCAGCTATACGTATACATATATCCCCATATCTCCTCCCTCCTGCGTCTCCCTCCTAGCCTCCCTTTCCCACCCCTCTAGGTGGTCACAAAGCACCGAGCTGACCTCCCTGTGCTATGCAGCTGCTTCCCACTAGCTATTTTACATTTGGTAGTGTATATATGTCCATGCCACTCTCTCACTTCGTCCCAGCTTACCCTTCCCCCTCCCCATGTCCTCAAGTCCATTCTCTATGTCTGCATCTTTATTCCTGTCCTGCCCCTAGGTTCTTCAGAACCTTTTTTTTTTTTTTTAGATTCCATATATATGTGTTAGCATACGGTATTTGTTTTTTCTGACTTACTTCACTCTGTATGACAGTCTCTAGGTCTATCCACCTCACAACAAATAACTCAATTTCGTTTCTTTTCATGGCCAAGTAATATTCCATTGTATATATGATGGCATCCACTCTTAATCTAAGACATAACAATTGCCTTGTAGGCAAGCATTCAATTCCACGCAACAGCCAGTTATCTAGACTATTTACGGAAAAGGAGTTGTGCTCATTAGAATGAGAGGCACCATCACCATCTTCAAGAAGAAAAGCATAAAGCAGCTCTCATAGCATATAGCCCTCCACGGCCACTCACAGAGTGCACTCTCAAACAGCATCGGTCCGCAATACGGCAACATGGTGAAATATAAATTACAGCTTTAACATTGCTTCTCATAGTCAAGCACATGAAACTAAATGACATTTTGAAAATTAACTAAATTTATTTTATACCTGTCTTTTGACCCTGCAAGTCCTTGCCTAAAAACAAATTCTACAGAAATAAAAGAAACAACAAGAGGACCTAATACCTAACAACTACGTATGCTTAAGTGGGTTTATTTTTACCTCTTCAAGCCTCAGTGTGGTAATTTGTAAGCTGTGGATAATAACAGTACTTCCCTTATAGCCATGTGGGCATGATGCCTGGCATGTGGGAAATGGTCAAGGAATGTTAGTAAGGTGGGTGTTGTAATCCTTATTTTTCAGAGAAAGAAACTGTATTTCAAAGATGCTAAACAATTGGTCCAAGATAATACCAGGTCTGGGATTTGAATCTAATTTGGTTTGATTCTAAGACTCTACACTTCCTGCCTCAAAGGCTGCTGCTTAACTTAGAGTCCCAAAGTGAACAAGAAAAGGAGACATCAGCTGAGAAGATTCTCCAAATTCCATCCCGATAATCATTCTAGGACGCCTGTATTCTAATAAACCTTTCTCCCAAAAGTGTGTGTTCAAATATTACAATATTAGACTTTCAAAAACCATTCAAGGTCCTCAAATCACAGAGTACTAAACTCAAATGTAAAAAGGACTAAAGCCATGACTAGTCAATATAGCCTAAAAAATGAACATAAACCTGAAAAATCTGACAATTGTAAATTACTAACAAGATGTGGATTCACCATAGGTGCAAGAAAAAGGCTCTGTGCTCCTGGACATAGATGCAGCACTCTCACTCCAATTTCACCTTTAAATTTTTCCAGATGAAGCATAAAAAGTTATATTTGCCATTAGAAGTATCATTCATCAAAATACTTTGGCTACTTTATTGGGGGAAAGAACAGTATGACAACGAGCAAGTTATGCCTAAGTTAAATGAAGAGTGAGCTTGCCGGAGATGGACTGAAGAGGTATGCCATCCCCTCAAACAATGAACAAGGTGAGGATGTCCACACTCAAACTTATTTACTTTTAGACGTGTGATGCTGAAATTACATTTGGAGAAGACAATGGACATATCATGATCCAGCAAGTGAAAATGAAATTGAGAATCGGTGAATCTCTAACTCAACAAAAACTTGATCTCTTTTTTCCTAAATGCTTTCTTTCATTTCTTCTGGTTCACAAATTTAACCATTTTCCATATTCCCTGATGTAGAATTCTTTGGCCTTCTCAAGTTTTCCTTTTTATCTGTTTCATTTTTCTTCAAATGGTATGAGCCTACATGTGTAGTTTTAGGCTAGATAGACTGTCTCTAAGTCTCTGATCTTCATGTTCTCAATCCTACCGGGGAGGTAGAGAGAAATCCTACTGGGGAATTTTTCAACCATAACTTTTTACATTGCGTTGAGTTCAAAAGTGCCTATTGCAAGCGGCTATCAAAATGAAACGCAGCTCAGAGCAGACAGCAGTGAGAGGAATTCCTTATTTGGGGACAGTGAAGTCTTTCACCAGTCACAGGGAGGTGTGTCATGTCTCTGCTCTCATTACCTGTTTAGACAGGTAGATGGTGAACCCTGCTTCCCAAAGACACCAAGAATCGAGAACTGCTACATTCTAGACAGGATGCTCCAATCTAGTCTCCAAGTATCCTTCTGTCTGATCTTCCCCATGACGTGTCTATTATAAGTCCATTCACACGCTAGGACACGAAGGAGAATCAGTTCGTTGCTGCCCCCTCACCCGGCCCCTTAAACTAGGACATTTGTCTTCCCTGCTTAGTGGCCGCCAAACACTGTCCACAGGAAATATCTGGTGGGATTGGGGTGTGCCTTTTTCTACCCAATTCTTCCTTTTCCTGAGCAGAGAAAACAAAAATGGTCAAGGCCCTTCTCTCTATGTCTACAAAATACAAACTCCTCATGATAAAAGAAGAGAAATAACTAAGTTATCACTGGGCTTTTCAACACAGTTCTCAATGTAACTAAGGGTAAACACTTCAAGGCTTGTTAAGCAAAGTTTTAAAAAATTTTGGCTGACTAATCTTTGGCTTTGGAAGATGATAATCAACATGCAAACAAAGTTTTGTTTTTCCTTAAAATCTTGAAAATGCATATTCGAGATAGAAACTGAAAATTGAACCAATCCCAAAGCTCTCTGCTTAATGTTAGACTTTACTTGGAATAGAGTTTTTATCTACGTGGGCGAATGGTGTAATAGTTCTGTCAAGAGAGCAAAGCTATGGGCAGGGCTTTATACGTACAAGGATGTTGTTAAAGGCAGCTTTGAAAAGTTTTCCATTTCATAGAATATGTTAGCCTGTCTTCTCAAGATAGCAAGAAAGTTGAAGTATTTCAAAAAATATTTCAATTTACATTTGTGTCCAAATTTTGGAAGAATAGCGCAAACTATAATTAAGGTAATGGTAAACTCCACCTCCCCACACACATATTTTATTATAAATCGTCAATTAAAGTAAGGCATTTTTAAGTTTTGGACAGTTGAATTAATGACTAACTAACCATGTAACACAGTTAATTTTTTTTAAATCCTCGTGAAATGAAACTTTTTTGCTGATGAAATCAATTGAAAATTGTAAAACCTATTTTCAAGAAGTAGCCTTTATTCTAAATGTTCTCATTATTGTTCTCACTACAAATAATCTGAAACAATATTCTGAGCCCAAAAGCTATATTTGATTGTTAATACTGTTTTCCACCGGTGAGAAAATAGCTTCTCCCTTCACAGTACTGAAGCATGATTACTAAGAGTAATTTTATTATATTATCCAATTAGTTCTTTAGAGTTCTTTTTCTCTCTCCAATTATACTATAGTTGATGAGGGAAGGATCACATTTTCTCCTTTTATAAAATCCTCCACAGTGCCTTTAGCAACAATGGTCAGACAAGATAATTAAGGGAAAAAAGCCAATTGAATAATTGAGTAAATAAATGATTTGAATTCTTCCCAAATTTATGACAATAATTATGATTATTGAGTAAAAGAGAGACCAATTTAGTTAGAAAGATCATATACTGTACCAACTTTTGCCCAACTTGGAATGGAAAAAATAAAATGCCCTAAACCATGTTAGAAATCCTGAACTTCATAAAATAGTTTGTTTTGCAGTAAAGAACCACAAATTCTTTGCCATATATACTGACATTTCCTAATGCATTAACCCAACCAAAAAATAAAATAAAATAAAACCACTAAAGAGATAACTTACTAGAGGTGGTTAAAATTTTTATAAATACTAGAAATTCAGTGAGCAACTGGGTGAACTGAAGTGGATTGGACTGGATGGCATTGCAATGAATTTGTAGGATTAAAGTACAATGAAGACTAAACTCTGGATTCAAATCTTTCTAGCACTTAGAAAGCACCAGCTCTAAAAACAAAATGAAACAAACAAAAAAAAAACCCAAAGAACAAACAAACAAACAAAATCCACAGATCTCAATCTTTAAGATGATATGCTGCCCGTTTATACAGATAATTCTATTCTTATACCATTTTCCTATTTGTCAAAACTATTTCCCTGGACTGCATATAAGCACAACATCAGATGGGAGGCAAGGTATGTTTCATATTTCCATTATGTAAGTATACACACCTCTTGGGTGAATTTCTTGTCACTTGCAAGTTATACCATTCTTGTTATTTCTTTTAAAATTAAAATTAAAAGCTGCTAACATGAAACTATTTTTGTAAATGTCACCAAATGGAATTTCTTCTAAAGATCAACAGCATCATCATACGACACGCCTAAAAATGGAATGGTATTATTCGTGCGTCACTTAGAGCCTTTTACATATTAAGTCCGCAGCCAACAACAGAACAGAGGACTCAAGGAACCTTAAAAAAAAAAAAATCTTTTGACCAAAATGAGTTATTAACTTAGCATATTTTAAAATATCTTCTTTTTGTTTGTACATTCAAATTGATATGCAATGTCCCCAAATTTATACAGTTCAAATTTGAGAGGGATCCAAAGGTTTTACCTGAGCGGTGGCAAAACAACCAGTTAACTCAGAGAAAATAAAATCTTCAAAGCACTCAACTGATTGAAACTGTGTAGAGGAGAAAACTGGCTGATTAAACATTTCCCTTTCCAACTGCATGTGGTGTGTTCTTATGGTAAATCACAGGGGCTAAATATTGTTCTCCATTGTGCACCCAGGTGGCAGCGAGACACCAGCAATTACACACTGTAGCTAGGTGCCAAGGTTCATGCCTGAAATTAGTGTCAAAATGAAAGGACCAAAGAAAGTTAGGGTTAAAGGGGAGACAAGCTCATCCTCTACATTTTACCACCATCAACACAGCGTGCAATAAGCAGATAAGCATTTGGAACACAGTTTCATTTTTGGAACTCTTAAGGACTGTTCAGCTGCTACTGTTACAATACTGACTGCAGAAATATTCCTCGTTTCTTTTTTTTTATTGGAGTATAATTGCTTTACAAGGTTGTCTTGGTTTCTGCTGTACAACGAAGTGAATCAGCTATCTGTCTACATATATCCCCTCCCTCTTGGACCTCCCTCCCATCCCCACCCCGATCCCACCCATCTCATTACCCTCGCTTCATCCTCGCTTATCTCAACTAGGGATGCCCAAAGAATGGGGCTGCTTCAGCAGAGGACTCGCATATAAATTAGAGTGTACACATACGCTATCATGTTCACTGGTTCAGTGTGCAAACTTTCCAGCTTGCTTCACCCAGGAAAATTAGTACATGTTACATATGTATTATGTATTAGTAACACCTCCTTTAAGTAAGCCCTATAGTCATATCTATGCATACAAGTCATGGCTCTCATAGTCAGTAAAATAGCTCCACAGCAGAGGTCAGATGTAGTAGTTGCTTTAAGAAATCTCCACCTGGATTTTCCTACGAAGTCAACTTTCTACCTTAAGCATTGATTTTGAGAATCCATAAAAATAGAGACCTATATATTTCCCTTGAGATTTCAAGGCTACATTTTTTAATATAATTGAGTAAAAACATCAATAAAATTAACCAGAAGAGCTGCTTGTTGATATAGGAGGTTTGCACTAGGATTTTGAATGCTGAATTTGAATTTTATTGAAAAAAAAATCCAACATGAAGTATTAACTAATAAAACTTTATGATGGTTAAGAGAATGGCTCTTTTGTGGGGAGCAGTGGCCAGCAACTTCTGCATCGTGGGCCTGAATAGCGATGGAAAACATAGACAAACAGAACACAACTGCATTTTCTCTTAGAAACACCAGAAAGTTCATTACATGTCTTATGTATTAATGTTGATGAGTGACAATTTACTCTCAGAAGAAGCAAAAATATATTTGAAAGTAAAGATTATTGTGTATATCTATACATCCCTTAATAGGATCCTTGACCCTTATTAAATATTTAAAGGTCTTTGAAGGCCCTGGGCTATAAATTTAGGAATATTATTTTCTTTTTCCCTGTGAACTTTCTGTCTGTTATCCATCTCTCCCTCCTTGGGTCCTCTCTTGCCCTCATCCCAGCCTCAAATGAATATTAACTATATGATCTGTGCCAGGCGCTGTACTAGGCAGTGGGGCTCCTGCTTCCAAGCCTTCCAGTCTTAGATTTTTTACTTTCTTATTTTACTGTTGATTCTCTGAACTCTTGCCAACATGTCAGTTGGGTACATCTACAAACACTGAAGCAGCCGGCACACAGGAAATATGTGAAATGTTACCCACCCACAAGTCACTTTGGTTGTTGCAAATGTCACATATCAACACAGATAAAAGAATTTTAGGATTTTATTTCTAAGACAGGGCTTTGACCCAGACACTGAAGCATGAGAAGCATTGAGAAAGCTGTGGCAAAACTGTTTCAGGTGCAGGAATGATCAGAGAAAATGCAAGGCAAATCTCAATGCAGGGCAATGAGCAGATCAGCCTTCCAGTGTAGAAATTTCCGGTTTAGAAATAGGCAATAATGCGAGCGAAAAGAAAGACTGAAGCCAAATGGTGAGAAGTCTGAAGAAGTTTCGAAATTTGAAAATGTTATCTAATAGGTTCTGGGAAATCCATAGATGCAAAGGAAAATTACATAATGAAAGTATCAAAGTCCTTGTGAGTATCTGTTCTAAGGGCAGAGACTTGCCTGTTAGAGCCACTTCTTTTTTTCTAAACATCTTGAGCAGCCTAGGCCATCATAAATGCTCAATAATATTTGTTGAATGACTAGAAGAATGAATAGAGTCTGAAAGACCTGGGGTTTAAGTCACCTCAGCTGCTTACTAGCTCTGTGACCTCCAGGGAGTTACTTAACTTCTTAAAGCCTCAGTTTCCTCATCTGCAAGGAGGGACAGTGATACTACCTTTCACATAACGTAATTGAAAGAATCAAGGTGAGGGCTTAGCACATTGACTGGCATATAGAAAATAAATGTTAGCCATTAATAATTAGAATTAGCGGTCCCTTAAAATAGTATAAGGAGCTTTGGAAGGAAGCGTAAAAAGCAGTAAAACCAACTTAGTGTCTGCTGCATCGTGGGTCTGAATATCAATAAGACAGCTTATTAAAACTCACTGTGATTGTTTTGCCAATATAGTCCTCTAAATTGGTATGTATGCCTAGAATATATTTTAAGCCATTTAAAGAATAGGCAAGAGAAATACAAGTTCCAAAATGATATGGATTGTGATGTGATTGATGATATAGGAGTATCTGGTAAGACTTCTATAATCTGCAACATCAGGCAAATAATAAATATTGAATCAATGGTGAATATTCAGTTAAGAGCTACAAGAACAGTATCTGGCACAGGGCAGGCACTGAATAAGTGTTTGTGGAATGAACAAATGAATATTTTCTAAATCTGTATGGGAAGACATTATTGTAATTTATTTGATGTCTATTTTTCAAATTTCTAGCAAACTGAATTCTTCTTCAAAGATTTCCTGAAAATCCAATACTTTTAAAGATGCCTACAGTAAACTATGTTAAAACCCTTGAGATTGTGATAATTAACTATACACCATATGTTCCTGACCATGGTAAGCTACCTTGTCTTCCTTTCTCTAAGGACACTCCTAGCGTTATGGTATATTTTAGTCTTTGCTTTTGGACTGTGAACTCAATTGTCAGGAAAATACAGGAAATTCAAGGATTTATGAATCATCGTGCTTAAATAATACCAAACAACATTAAGAATATAAATAATGGCTTAGAGATATTATTAAGAATGTAAAAAGGTTCTGTTCACTATATGGTATAGGATCATAAAGTCTAGCGCCTTTAGAAGGACTTGGGTCATTATGAGTCTATATAGGCCATCTTTTGATTAAAAAAATTATAGACACCATTAAGCAAATAACAATTTTCACATTTTAAAATCTGAACAAATTTTAAATGTTTCAATTAATTATTAGTGAGTGATAGAGTATATAGTTAAGCTTTTGAGAAAAATTTTATTTTCTTAATTCACTCTGGTATCATTTAAACAAAAGTATTTGACTGATGGCTATGCAAATTAAAATCTGTTGGATCTCGGAGGTGATTAAACACTAAACACCAGTAGATAAAACTTTACCATGTGACCTTGCCACCATGCTAGGATAGTAAGTTGGGGCAAATCCATTAGTTATCTAAGAGGTCCCCTCCCCTGCCACTTCTTTCTCTATAATAAATTTTCTAGAGGATGGTCAATGTAATTTGAGGTTTGCCACCTGGCAAACTATTTTGTGGAAAATAAACTAACATAGCTGAAGGAAAGACTTTATTGAATTACGCAAGTAACTTGCCACTACTGGGAAAACCCTGTATCCTAATATCAACCACTTGAACAACATCCCAAGGCCAACTCAAATTTTTCAGCACTTCATACACAGTTTCTAATAAAACAAGTTCGGGGTTTTTTTTTTTTTTTTAACCCCAAACTCAGACAAATATGTCAGACAATTACCTTCAAAGTCAATACAACTTTCTAGGTGACAGATAAGAATAATGATACACCAAAAAGACAAAAACCAAAACTATAGGAGGCAGAAGGAAACTAAGAGTAACCAATTACTCTGCAACACTGGTATTTGGAAAGGAATATTAATTACAAGAAGAAAGCAAACTTGGGAAATTTTAGTAAACACATTAGGAGAGGAGAATAATCTGATACTAGAGCTTAATTTTACTTTTATTAAAAAATGCACTTGCAAAAAAAAAAAAATGCACTTGCGGCATGTTAATTCAGCAATAATATTATATTCTGTCTTTAAATATTCACTACAATCAAGCTAAATTGCATAAAAATTTTCTAATTAGCATTTAGAACAATGCAGTTTGGAAGCTAATGGCTTTGTGTAACATACACAGAAAAAATGATTTAAGGATTTCATTTTGACTTACATGAAAATTAATATAATATGTCACAACTCCAGTTCCCAAAAGATTTGATTCTTTAAAAGCTATGTGATTAACTTTACTTGTGTCTACATCTCCTGAAAGAATTGAGGTGCAAAGATGTTTCTGGTAACATTAGCTGCAATCAAATTAAGTTTATATATCTTCACCTACCTATTCAAGAAAGATAGATATAATAACTGCACATTTATACACATATTTTTTATTTCTTAGTCTATTTAAAAATTTTTTAAAATACATGATAGCTGGAAGAAAAGTCAAGTAAATTTTGTGATAGTGTATAGTAATAGTATCTATTCCTCCTGTTTTCTCAGCCCTCCCTGACTTACATGAATGACTCTTTGTTGTTTTCCTCTTTAAACCACAAACTATCATATGGAATATTCCTCCCTTTAAGATACACCTAAATCTTGTAAGGAATTACCAAATTAAAATGGGAGGAATGTGGAAATACTCACTGTTTTATCTCAGGAGTTCAATACAATTGCTTCAGCTGAGATAAATTCGTGAAGACTTTTCTAAAATACTTTTACATAAGGATAAAATGATTTCTATGTAAGAAACAGTTACCAGCCACACATTATTATCACCAGAAAATTGTAAGCTAGAATGAGCAATAAAAACATTGTATTTGGAATGAGATATTAGAGAATAGCTATTAAAATATTTTACTCAATTTCTATTACACCTTAAAATGAAAGTCATCAAATTGTCATTACAGGCCTTTTCCTCAGATTCTTCAGAGACTGAATTTAATCATTTCAGGAAATTGAGTGCTACCCAACATTCACTTAAATCCTTTGAAATAACAGTAAAGCAAAATACAGTGTGAAATTTGTAAGACATTTTATATTACAATATGCCCGTATACACACATACATACATACCACATCCTGGGGAATACTTGTCTTCGCATACCTGGAATTAAATATTTCTTGTGAAATTAACCACTCAGATAACGCATTACCTTCAAGAAGACCTAAGTAAGAAACCCAAGTTAAGAAGCCACAATTAAGCTTTGCAAAACCTCACTCTTAATAAAGCGCTAAAGTAGCAGTTTAAAAAAATACCTTCAAAAATCAATTTTCTGGAAATTACCTTTACCACAGTTATTACTTGTACAGCAGAGCATAGAACTTTTAACTGCTGTTCAACTAAAGAGCTAAACATTAGTTGAATTAGTCTAGTTATACTAATAAAGGACTAAAATAAACCTTACGTGTATTTTCAGAAAACTAGCACTCTTTGAAGAATTCTTAAGCCGGAAGAGACCATCCATATCCCCAAATCCTGTTTTTTTTAACCAGTTCTAGAAATGAAATCTACATAAAATAGATAAAGATCATTTTAATTGATCCCCCAAATGATTTTTTTCTAAAATATAAAAGTCTGCTTATTTTCAAGGCTGAAAGTAAACATACAAAGTACCTGATTCTGTTTTGTTAATAAAACCTTGTCAATCTTTAGCAAACGACTAACAATAAAATTCCCTAAGATAGTTTCTTCTTTAAACCTTTTATGTTAAGAACAATAGTTTCAATTTTAAACAGTTTCATTCAGAAAGCAGTTTTCTAATGCTACTGGCAAGAAGCACACGAAACGGTTTGAAAATTGCACTTTAAAAAATGTTTAATTTTTACCTTTCAATGCCAGGAGGATGCCACTTCTTAGGGAACCCATTTTTCCTGGAGATACTCAGTGCTGGCCGATTTAGAATAAAAACCATTAGCATATTACTATTAAAAGAAAAAAACTACACTACAAAGCCGCAGTCTCTCTTGGATGGAAGCTGATGGCGCTTATAAGCAATAAATGCCTTTCCAGATACCTATTTTGTCATCATCGTCTTATTAGCAGAGTGTATGCTCCCTGCAGCATCAGTTAAGCAGTTTTTAAGGGAACGGGGAAATGCATGAGGGCTCATCTGCTAAGCATGGCTGTATACTCCACAGCCTCTTAAGCACCAAGGCTCCTTTTAACAAGGTTCTAGAATGCAAGGACGTCCGGGGACCATTAAGTAGCACACAGGCAGAACATTCTTGGGAGTCACCAATAACAGATACAACTTTCCCTCAAAGAACCGGCAGGAGACTGAAGGCAACCGAGCCGCAGCACACCCGCCTGTTTATGCCTCAGCTCTTGGCAGTTGTAAAGCGGAGGCCAACCCCATCACAGAAACTACTCCTGACTTCTTACTGCCCCAGCAGAATCCGGGCGTCTGAAGAAGGCCTGCTCCCGTTTCACAGACAGACCCCACTAAAGAGAAAGTAAGGAAATGGAAGGGTTACCCTCTCATTCTCTATCCACCTAAAGCCGCATCATCCGAATCACAAATGAAATGCTAATGGACAAGAAAGTGAATGCCAATTTCCTCCACTTTGCTCCAAGTTTCAGAGGCCCCTCCACAATAAAAGATAGCCGTATGTGGAGGCTGCCTTGTTCCATACCATTAACTCAGAACAAAACATATTTTTAGTGGGACAGCGGTGTTTACTTGTAAGAACTGATGAATTGTTCGCCATTTATCACTTGCAGACAAAGACGTTCAGCCACAATTTTGGACATAAATCAAGGTACATGCTCCTTAATAAAAAAAATAAAAAAAAAAAAAGACTGCTTAAGTCCCCCAAACCACAGAGATTGAGGTCAGACTGGCCATAGCAACCAAGAACAGGACTTGGGTCTCCAGAAGGACCTAGCAACCGATAAATGAGTTCAGATCTCTTTTCATCTCCACTGGCGTGAAAGCCAAAATTAAAAAGATTAGATCACCCTGCACCCATTACAAAAGGCGCCACAATGAAAAAGTCATTTCCAGCCTTTGAATCACATCAAATAAATAACATTCATCCCTGCTATAATGAACAACTTTCAAAGTAAATTGAATCTCCATAGTACTGCTTTCCCTGGCTGCACAGTATTTACATAACAATATATCACAGGAAGCTCAGAATGGGTCTTGTAAATGGGGAACTCGGGATAAAAAGCATCTTTAGCCCCGATTACTGTATACTCAGACAGCTTTCCAATTCCCCTCTTTTAAACAATGTGTTGTATCAGAAACACAAACAATGTTTTTAAATTGTGGGAAATGAAAGTTTTCAGTACATTTTTAAATGACTGGACTCACCCATTTTGTGGGGCACCGAGAATGTAGAAATCACTTAACCTCCCAAATCCATGCCCTGGATTCATTTTTGTGACAAAGAATTCTCATCTATGTGTACACTTGCTTCTTTGTTCATGCCAACAGTTTTTTACCCTAAATATCTCCTGAATTTTTATATATTACTTAAGATGAAACCAATTTGCAGATTTTCTTAGCATGTGTCTCATTCATTATTTGTCATTTCCTCGAAAGTATAAGGTATTCTCCATTGCCATAACAATATCTGTTAAGTTTTAGCAATATCTCCACACAAGATACTCATCTTCTACAGTCTAATTTTGACAAAATTTCTCTGGGTCATTAACAAAAAATTTTAAAGACTAATATCCCCAAATACTTAAGCTTCCATAAACTATTGTACAATTAAAATATTTCAAATGGAGTATGTGCAAAAAAGACAGTTAGAACTATGTTAAAAATATACCAGCATAATCTTATCTTTTTGTGACAGCTCACGTAGGCATTACTATTTGAACTCCACAGGGAATCTCATTAATTTTTAAAACTCTCTGACCTCAGTACAGCTGAGTGTAAAAATAATTACAAATTAAGAATGAAAGAGCATCACTTGCATTCTACACGGCCATATGCTCTATGTTGCCCAAAACATTGCCAACTATCATCAAACAGCATTTTTTCCAGATATGAATTTAAACAGCATGATAAATGTCACCAGACAGATATAAAAAGCAACTCACCCTGCTGCCCAGCCCCTCTCACACCTCACCCCCGATGATTCTAGTAACACAAAGCCCTGAGAACACAGGTTTGCAGGCAAGGGACAGCAGATGATACTCCGAGGCAAATATTTCCCTATCGAGACTCGCTTTCTATCTCAATGTCTCTCTCAGCCACAAGGATGCAAAAATACAAGAATCGGGGCATAAACATTTTCTTACCTAAAACTTGTCAGAGGGACGGTCCTTGGGTCCTTGTCATTATTGTCACCTCTGATGCCCCTCTCGCCATTGTAGAAATTGGCTCCACTGTGTTTATTGCTCTGTGCCTCAGTTACAGCTGTGGCACTCATCTGCCTGCATACAACCTATGAGGGGAAATGAGAGAGAGAGTGAGAGAGTGAGAGGGAGGGAGGGAGTGGATGTGTGTGCTTGTGTGTGTGTGTGTGTGTGTGTGTGTGTGTGTGTGTGTGTGGGAGAGAGAGAGAGAGAGAGAGAGAGAGAGAGAGAGAGAATGACGGGAGAGACTGCTGACTTGAGACTAAGAACCTGAAACCTCCGGCCAAGACAAGCCTGAATAAAAATGATCAAAGCTCTGTCCTTCATCAGGAGAACAGACAGATATTTTTTTCTCCTCCACTGAAAAGTGGAACTGTCATTGGGGATTCTCACCAGGAAAGCGCAGCCAGAGGCAGACCTTCTCCAGAGTGTCAGCGCTGCCCAGTAGTCCGTGCAGAATACAGGTACCTATTGTTCCAGAGACAGATATGTAGCCAGCCAGTCAGCCTCTGACAGATCTCAGCAAACCAGTGAGCCTGCCTTCATTTTAACTCCTTATTTACTAGTGCTTTTTGGTCAAATGCAAAGGTCTTCCCAACACCCACGAGAAAAAAATGGAGATGATACAGATGAGCTCGTGGCAGGAACTAATCCCGTATCTTTTACAAAGAGGGGCTTTTCACTACTATTACTGAAATGCTGAATTTGAAGCAACTATCTTATTTTTCTGGGGAGAAATGAAGCATTAGATTACACAGGGAAGACTTAGCGAGTAAAAGAAAACCTTGACATCCAAGAGGAACAGCACAGCCAATTTGGAAAAGGAAGACAGCAACTGGGGCTATGGGAAGCACCCTAGAATGTGAAGAGGGTTACCTGAGCCAAAGGGGTCCCAACATTTTTGCAGAGGGGTGTGGCACACGGAATTCCTTCCGCACAGAAAGCTGCCCCGGTAGACCTCTGTTTTCCTAGAGGTTGGAGTCTTTTCGGTCTCTCTCTTTCTAGACCCCACTAGACATCTCAAGCACCCCCCAAACATGTCCCTTCCTCAGATCCTCACAAGTGTTCTAATTATACCTAAAGCAGTAAAACAAAATTAAGGAAGCTCAGAGAAAAATAACTTGTATTCTATATTCTCCCTGATGGATCCTGAGATCCAGAGAGTACATTTGATTCTCTAAATTCCTGGACCTTTCTAGATTACAGTGGGTTTCTAACCTTCATCTTCATGTATTAATTGAATAATTTTCTTCTAAGGAGTGAAAGAAGGCAAAATGCCTTGCATTTGATTGCTTAGCACTATTAGAAGTCCGGAAATAGAAAAAACAAAAGAAAGAAGTAGCTTCTCATTGAGTTAAAGTAAGAGATAGACTTATACACCCTACAAAGCCTTCATCTACCAGCACTTTGGACTTTTTTCCAGAATGAACATGAATTTCGTTGATTGTTAACATTTACCCAAGAAACAGTGTGCATATTCTGATACGGTAGGTGTGCTACCAAGTCTATAAAATGGTTATGAAATTCCTTGGTGAAACCCACACTCAAGCATCACTTCACAAAGCCAGAGGGGAAATACTCAAAGCTATAGGCGGAGGTTCAACCATGCGTGGCTCTTAATGGTAATGAGACATACGGTATATGTTTATGCTCTGCCCAGCAGCTTCTTCTAAATATCTATAGAGTTGTTTTATTTATTTTTTTAAGAACCAAATAAGAGATTACATCATGATGTTTCAAAACTCTATTTAAAGATAAGAAAAAAAGACCCAGCAAATACAGTTCCCTCCTTTCACACTGTCTCTTATCTTAAATGACAGCATTTTGAAACCAGTTCAAGTCATGCTAATTTACCTAGAACTCTGTGCAATTAATACAGAACTCTTCTGGAAGTTAAAATTGCTTGACGTGGTGACTTCTGGAAGTCTACCTTGTGTACTGTCCTCAGGGAGAGCTTCTATTATGCTCAGAAGGGAAAGGATGTCAGAAGACTTTACCCAAACAGGGAGAAAAGTACACAGGGTTTCTTACTAAGCTCATCTTCACCTATGAGACAGCAACAAAACAAGAGAATCCTGTAGCCTGCTTTCTCTAGGTGGGATAAACCGATTTTTTTCAAACCCATTTTAAAGAATATGCATATCTTTGTAAGCTTAAGGGATAACCTAAATTATCATGGCTATCTTAATAGCAAAATAGCAGGAGCCCATTCAGTGAAAGAAAGTAAGATAGATTATAGGTACACATATAGAACAGAACTGGATCACAGGGGAGGTGACAGCTCGCAGGCAAGGCTCCCACGACTGCCTCTAATGTTGCAGTTTAAAAGGGGCGTCTAAGCCTTGCTCCTGAGCATGTGATAAGACTTAGGTGTAAGTACATTTAATTAGAGCATTACCCAGGCCGCATCCAGACGTCATTATCTTTTACGGTTTTTTTTTTCTCCCCTACTGATCTTTCTGTCCAACTTCTGTTGTCTTCAAAAACCCAAGCCTGGCGTGCCAAACAGATTTTAAATATTCAGCTCTTAACATGTTTGAATACAGACAGTTCTCACAGTCGGGGTCCATTATTTTCTGGAGGCATGTGCAGAGGGTTATCAACATTAATGAGAGTCATGTGCACATGGAAATAAAAAACAGAGGATACGCTCAGGCAAAGTGTGTGTGTGTGTGTGTGTGTGTGTGTATATAAATGGGAATCAGTATTTGAGCAAGGTACACATTTTTGTTGTTGTTGTTTCATGAGTGGGGGAAAAGATCATTTTTTTCTCAATAAAGTTCTTTGTGAAAACCCTACTAGGATGGCTTTGTCCCTAGAACACCCCTGAAGCCTATTACACAGCCCTAAGTTTATAATTCACACTTCAGTCCCCAATTTGCCAAATAATTCATGTCAAGCCGAAGTCCAACATAAAGTGCCAACTGTTTCTTGAAAGGAAAGGAAAGGAAAAAAAAAAAAACTGTTTCATGTGCTGGGTTTTTGAGGACTAAACACATGAGGTTAGGGGCACCACTCATTAACAGTAGCAAGGGGTAGGCTAATTCCCCTGGTACTCCGCTCGTATTTTTCTCTTTTCATCCACATGGCTTGGACTGAGAGACATGAAATTAGGCTTCCCAGAAGAAATGTGAAAGGAAAACAGAATATCTTCATTATATTACAGACTATTCCAATTTTTATAATCCCCCCCCCCCCCCCGCCCCGCCAGGGCTTGCTACAAACACATTCAGTTGCTCATTCACACCATAAACCTCATGCTGATAGAACTTCTAAGAGACACTCCGGGAACGTCACAGGTAACCAGACTCCAGCAAAGTTAAAAATAGTCTCTCCACCAAATTAAATATTGTCTAAGTTCTCCACACAGTTATTTGAATACATAGAAGATCACCTCTGTGCATAATCTATAAATGGCTTGGATTACATACTAAAATTCTAATTACAAGTTTTTGTCTTATCTCAGTTGGCCGATTTGAGATTAGAGAGTAAATTCTGGTTCAGAGTGAAAGCTCATGTGGGATTGAGATTTCTGAAGGCGGCAAGCTGGCAACTGATGGCAGTATTACAAAGTATTTCTAATAGGAAGAAAATAATACAAAACTATGAGCACCTTCGGAAACCACCTTTAGGCCCCGCTTATTTAGTGTCATAAAGAGATTCCCTGGGGACTTATTCCACAGAACTTTACTTTCTTGAGAGTTGGAGAGAAAGAGACATGAGAGATGAAATTTCTGTGGGGTGTGGAAATATTACTCTATTCAAGACCGACATTAAAAATCTGATCATGCAACTGACTGATTAGAAAACACATCATGGAATATATAAATTTTAAGACCCAGGATGGAATAAATGCTCTTTATGTTTCCATTTAATTCACTAAGTGAAAACACTATTTCTAGGAGCACTGTTGTGAAAAGTCAGGGAAAATTTAACGGAAAACATTAGAGGCTAGTTTACAACATCCAAATGCCTGCAATATTTAACAGTATGGCCATTTGATAATTAATAGAGGGAAAAGTACACATTTTCCCTAACAATCCCCTCACTGCAGCACAGTAATACATATTTTATAGAGTCTACCTAACCAACTTCCTGATATAGAGTTTAAATTAGATAAATATTTGGTTTCAGAAAAAATCAGTGAAATATTTTACTTGTTAATTAGTAAGCAATCAGATATTTTGAGGTAATGGTATTCTGTCTTCCTTAGTCTACAATAGCTGCTGGAAGTCAACTCTGAGAACATACATACAGAGAACAGAATGTTAATATTTTGAACAGTAACAAAGGGAAAGTATTTGCATTGCTCCATGTGTAAATGAAACAGTATGTTTTCCATGTTTCCATAAACGTCCTCTTAAGTGGTCTCAGACATACAGCACGATGAAAAAAAAAAAATTTAACATGCAGCTGATTGACGAGAGTTGATCTTCAACACAAAAGGGTTTTGAAGAAGTTGGGAAACTCCCAGAGGAATAGGCAGAAAAGTTGGTAAAGATTTCCTCGCATTTATTTTGTACAGCATTTAAAAAATCACAGAATATTCCAGAACATGAATATTTCTTGCAAGAAATTACAAATGGCAGTTTTGTTAATATTATCCTGTATCCTGTTCTTTGAGTGAATTAGGACCTTACCTGACTTCAGTGGCTGTTTCCAGAGCTTCACAGGAAGTGGGAGAGTGGTTGATACACGCGTAGCTTCAGCTGAAAGTGCTCTTCTCTCCTGCTTCTGTCATGTGCAGTCTTCCCCATCCAAGCCTTTTGATAAAAGTCAGGATAAAGCATGATTTATTAATATGGCAAAGTCATTACAATCCTGAGCTAAAATGTTATTGGAGCTTTCCCTAGCTACTGCTGTTTAAGGAAGTCTTTAAAAACCAATTTAATTTCCTTCCACCCAGTCAAGTTTTCTCCACAGATAATTGGTTTTCATTATATGCACAAAAAGCATCGGTGAAGTCCGTATGTATGAGGCATTTAAATATTTTCAAATGAAAGTCTGCATGTATTTATGTTTGGGTACCCAAACACATACTTCCATTCGATTCTATATCACTGACCATTAACGACACCCTTCTAACATGAGAGATTGCACCGTGAAAACTGTAAAGGCTGCACAAACAGCCAAGTTAGTCATTAGTAATAGTAGAAGTTCAATAAAGTTAGAATGGTAGATGTCATATTCTTTTATTTTAAACAAGTATATTATTATAAAGCAATGTATTCTCCCTGCTAATTGTGCTTAATTTTTGCATGCTCACAACTAGAATACTCCTGTTTTTATTTTCAAAGCCTTAATCATTTCACTGGGGAAAAAAAAAAAAGAAACTCTAATTTTTTTCTGATCATCATTTACACAACAGTCCTTTTAGGATTTATAGAACTCATCTCAATATATTTTTATCATCAAAAGTGTGTTTGAGATGCTAGCGCAGTCACTAATTGTTCATAAGTACCTTGAAACATTAGATTAGCAATGTTTATAATTGTCTCAGTACAGCATGACGATATGAAATCAATTACCATGCACATCAATCTTTGACATTTCAATGCATTACAACTGTAGTAAAGTTGCCATAAACTTTTTAAAAAAAGCCACAGTTTCTATTGCCTGAAAATCTAACTAATGAAGTAGTATTCAATTGCAAACATTGAAAAGATAAGCATCTAGCATATGCAGTTTACTGGTTTACTTACTTGAGTATTCATCTTCCTCTGAATTGAGACTACTCTCGAATTTGCAGAATTTCACATTTGAGAATTCTTCAGTGTCCTCTTGACCTCATAGTCTCTCTTCCACAGGTGAACTATTTTTAAATAAAAAGTTCCCTATTTTGATATCCATACAATTCTTTCAAAAGTCATTTAACTTCTGAGAACTGATGAGATATTCTGAAACTTCTTCCTTGACACAGGTGTCTGTTGCTGTCTGTTGTCAGATCAAATTCATCAGAGCTGTAGAGTCACGATCTCCTTCCTTTTTTCCTCCTGAGGGTCCAGAGTGCTGAAGTGAGAATGGCTTCTCCCTGGTATTTATTCGCTTTTTGATTGGAAGGAGAGGGTTAGCATTTTTTTTTTTTTTTTTTCAATTCGAAAGCAAAGACAGACATAGTTTTCTAAGTTGAATTTGGGTCTGAGATTTGCTCCATTTCTGAATGAAAAACGAACCAAAATAAAACACAGAGCAGAACAATTCGGTGTGCCTGATTCCATCAAGTCACTGTGATTTAAAAGAAAAAGACAATCAAATGAGAAAAGAAGGGAAACATTCTAAGCAAATTAGTTTCTTCGCTCTGTTCCACACTATCCCCTTGAACTCCTGACCTCTCTGCGTCTTCCTCCTGTTGAATAGTAACTATTTCTGACCAGATAACACTTAATGAAGCTAAGGTCAGGCTGCTTCCGAGTTGGCGTTTGAAGTGATAACAAATCAGAAATGATAGCATCACACAGATTTATGAATTTTTTACCCCTGCAGTCACAAACATCAGACGTTTACTTTATAAAGAGAGCTTTTAGATCCTTCCTGCAGTTTCCATAGTGATTTCATTTTTTTCCCTTTTATCACAGATTGGCTGAAGAGCCGCTACCCTTTGTGCGTTAAAAGGCTTGTGCTACCAACTGTCGATATAAAAGGTAGCTGAGGCAGAGACGCAATATATATACTGCCAAAAATAATTGAAACAGAGACATGTTGGTGAAAGGTTCCAGAAGAATTTTTTCCCTGTATCAGTGTGATAGTACAGGAGAAAATAATTTTGCCTGAGTTCTCATAATTACTTGGAGTTAAATGTAGTTGTATTTTACGCTGTGTACCATACTTATATTAAAACACTCATCATACAAAACATAATCCTTTCATAAAAGGGTTTAATATACCTTACACTGTTCCAAGTGTCTGGGCTTGTTAAACATAAAAGTTCATTATGAAAAACATTTTCACTTCAGTTACTTTAGTTTTGGCTGCAATGTTTATCTCAGTGTTTATTCTTCTCATCTCTCAGCTGATTCAATTTTTTTTCTGTTAAGAAAAAGTGCACTGCATTTTCAAATTAATCTAGACTGTCCTTAGCAAAACAGTAAAAACCTGGGGAAGAAATTCATGCATTCCTTTCTAGCCTTAATAAAGTAAGGGTTCAGTACTTAATTTGGTTGTATACTGTTTTAGGTACTTCTATTAAAATTGAGCATTTAAATGAATGTTAAATGTTACACTGGTTTTTCTTTCAGCTCTCATATTATTTAATAATGTTGGCACCTGAATAATCCTAGTCATAGGTTGCTATAATCCTAAGAGAAATGTCTGCTCTCTAACTACTTATTAAATATATTGAATTCTTGTCACGATGCTATAGATGTTTTACGAGTAAACTTTTAGCTCTGAATATGTTTTTTTAGACTGTGAGGAAAATAGCACCATTGTCAATTACCACTCAAGTACATGTTCTATTTATATATATCAAACTATTGAAATGGCAATAAATATAAAAATAAGTCACTTTAAAAAAAAGAACATTTCTATGAAAGTACTTAAGCTATTTAATATGATATATTTGTATATATTTCATAATAAAACCTTTGAATTTCTATAAGATCTAGAGATCTATGGGCTCTACCCTATGGTTATTACAATATATACTTTATTCCATCTCATTTTTTTTTAATAGCCAAAGAACATATAGCCTAAATAGGCTAGCTATTTCTGAATTTTTATTCAGTGTGGACAAAATCACATACCGTAATAAGATTTCTTCTTCTCCTTTTCATCCTACTTTCATCAGAGAAAATAGCTGTAACGTGGATTTTGAAAGAGAAAAATATAAGTTGACTTATATGGTGAGAATTCTAAAAGATAGTAAGGTAGGTAGACATGGTTAAAGGATGTTATTTGAGTCAAGCTCTTTGAGGATCAAGGAATAGGGATTCCCTTGACTTAACCTGGCTAGTGGCATACGCCAGTGTAAGAAGATACAAAGTAATAATTAACATAGAAATCTCCCACCAATCTACAGAACCACACTACTGAACTTCACAGAAGCTAAAACGTGAGTCAAAGAAGCACTAAAGACCTTGCCAGCTAGAATTTTGGCTTCAGTCATTGAACAAATTTTTATTGAACATGTCACCTACCAGACACTTTGGTAGATGTTGGGTGTATATTTATAAATAAGACACATTATCTTTGCCTTCATGGAGCTTCTAGTCTGGGGAGGAGATAGAGGGAAAAAACAATTAGCAAGCAAATAAAATCTATATTGTATTAAAGAAAATCACAGTGCCTCTGGGAACGACATCTATAATCCAAGACCTGAAGAATGAAACTGTCACATACCAGTTGTGTGGGAGGAGTGTTCCAGTCAAAGGAGGATCATTCTTGTTTGAAGAAGATAAGGCCAGGGTGAATGCAGCAAAATGAGCAAGGGTGATGGTGGCGCATGAGTTTGTTAGAGAGGGCACAGACTGTGGTTGAAAGTCAATTAGTCCTCATGGTACAATGAAGACAGGTGGAGATTTATAGCCAAGGACCAGGGTGGGGGTCAGTGGGTGGAAAATTATTAAGAGGAGAGAAACATCAAGGGTAAGGAGGATTCTAGCTAAACCAACTTCTTGCTGAAGGCAGGCCAGGATGATATCAAGAGTGCGGGAGGATGAGGGATTTGATTAGATATAGAGGGTAATCAGATTTCAAGGGTGGTGGACTTTTCTAAACAGACTCAGCGGGATTCTTGCTAAAACTGGACTAAGCAGGCCAAGGACAGAGCCCAAAGTCAGGGCTTAGTCACAAAAGGGCTCAGAGGAACCTGTCCAGAGTTTGGTCATTCATTGAGAGAGTCTTTGCCATTGGTTAGGTAGAAATATGAGTTTACCAGATAAACAAAGAAGAGCTGTCAGGCAGCCTTGAGGTTTATAATCTTGAATTTAAACGAAATAAAATTCTGGATGCATATTGGATTTTTTCCCAATGAACTTTAACTATTTAATTTGAGAAGGTACCAGTCTGGGGCTTTGCCAAGAAAAACAACAAAGGGATTAGATAAAATGAATTGGAAACATTTGCTAGACCATGGTTATATTAATGGATTATGGAACCTTGTCTTGGGAAGGAGGGAGGAGAAGCCTTTCCTTTCTCCTCCGGAATGAGAATCAGTTATGTTAATGGACTGTAGGTCTTGATAAGGTTGAAGATTGAGTGAATGAGATGGAAGGATGGGAGATTGCAGTCTGAAAATGAGATATTTGAAACTGAGACATCAGAGGAAGCATGGTTCCAGTCAAGGTCATGAGAGTACATAACTGCTACTGAATGAAGAAACAGGCCACCGGCAACAGGAAGTTAAAGACCTGAGAGGTATATAGGGTCAAGGAACAGGGTTGGCTTTCTGAAACATGGTAAACACTTCCTGAATAAAGAACTCTTGGTAAAGAACAGTGTGTTCTAAGAAGAATGTTCTTAGCACTTTCCAACTAAATCATAAGGGTGATAAAATGGCATTTGGAAGAAAGGAAACAGGCCCAAAATTATAGAGAAGAAGCTATGTATGCCTAGTCAACAGTGGCTAAGAGGTACGTTAAGTTCTCAAGTAACAGGAAATATGTCACAAGTAATAAATGTACCTTCCAATGCATAGATATCAATGAGCAATATTTGGACAATAAATTGAAATGAAACACTCAACAAAGGAAGCAAGTATGATCTTGAAGTGTTTCTGATGTTTGACATGATAGGAATCACGATACAACTATGACAGTGAAAAGGAATACTTTGCTCAGAATCAATACATTTAAAGGAAGTGGTGGGAGTAGAACGCAGTGTGCCAGAAAAGAGGGTGTGCCCATAGAGAGCTGCCTGGAGCTGCAGATCAAAAGAGCCTGGATAAAAATGAAAGAGAAAAGGAACAGGAAGACTAATGCCATTGGGGTGTCCATTCTTCTTACTACAGAAGAAAGACATGACAATGCTGAGTAACTCCAATGATCTCCGCTTGTTCAGAAAGTCCCCTTCTCTGCCAATGGAACAACCTGATACCTCCTAGTCAATCCCTGCCACAATTTTACCTCAGATGATGGAATAAGCAATGCATCGGGCAAAGTCCCTGAACTTCACTCTGACCAATGAGGAAACACTGAATTCTTTTAAAACAAAAATGTGTTGAGATGTTATTATGTGCTTTGCTGGAAACCAGAAGTGGACCCTAAGGACCAAAGATAATATTTCTTGGGGTTAAAATGATGGTAGCCTAGGAAGAACATCCCTATTTCCTGTGGTTTGTAGTAGCCACAGAAAGGAAATATGTACTCTGTTATGTAGATTTCAGAAAGTTTCAAGGAAATATAGATGGGATTCTGTGTGTACCAGGAGGAATACAGAGGGAAGAGGTCTCAAGGGTGATGGGAAATGCTTAGAACCCCAACTCTGGCAAAAAAAAAAAAAAAAAAAATGAAGAAGGAAAATGTGAAGAAAGCAGTATTGCTTGACAATATTCACTTTGAAAGTGCTTGACTGAATAAAGTCATATATAAAACATAGAAAGAAAAGCATATATCCAAGGATGGAAAGCACAGGAGGGCAAAGATATATAAGATGCTGTCAGAAAGAAAAAGGCCAGACTGAGTTGAGGTGTGTGAAAAGTGTAAAAAAAAAATGAAACAAGCATTTTAACTTGTTTAACCAGCTTTTCTAGAAAAACAGGAAAGGGATCAACTCACTACTTGGGGCAAATGGAGTCATTCATTCATGCAGTTATCCAACGAGCTTTTACAGAGTCCCCACTGTGTAGTAGGTATTGTACAAGCATGAAGTTGGAAAGCACACACCTTACCCTCAAATAAAATCAACGACAACGAATTTAAAAGTAATAGTTACTAATAAATGAGTGCTTACCATGAGACAGGCACTTTTTAAAGCAGTTTCAATGCATTAGCTATTGAATCCTATTAGCAACTCTATGGAGAGATACTAATATTATTTCCATTCTATAGATGAGGGTTTCTGATATAGAGAAAGGTTAACTAAATTGTTCAAAATCACACAACTTATACAGAAGGGCCAAGGTTTAAATCCAAGAGGTCAGTCTGTAAAATTCATAAATCTCTTATCAGAAACCCCTGGAGCCAGACATGTTTTAGAATTCAGAATTTTGGGGGGGACTTCAGAAATATGAAATAATATATATACTTTTATTTCAAAAAATCCCCAGTATAGTCTGAGGCAGTGGTTATGTTACCTTTATTAATAGTGTTGTAGTGAAACATATTTGTTTAATACTAAATGGGATAACAAATAAAGACTGTAAACTCCATCCCTCAGTTCAGGTTAAGATTTGTGGTCAAATGTGTTGTAGTATAAGTTGAGAGAGATAGAGAGAGAGAAAGGAAGAAAGAAAGAAAAGAGAGAAAGAAAGGAAGGAAGAAAGAAAGGAAGAAAGGAAGGAAGGAAGGGAAGAAGGAAGAAAGGAAGGAAGGAAGAAAGGGGAAGGAAGGAGAAAACTTGGTTTTCAGTTCTTTCTTAATTTAGGGATCATGGATAAGGAACCATGGACCTGTATTCTATATAAATTGCAGAGGGATAAAACAAGGGTGAAATTCAAAATATTTAACAACAGTATAGCTGGGGCACTGGCCAATGAGAATGAAAGAATGAAAACTTGCATTGGGGTGAGATCCTAAAGACCCTTCCATGTCAAGAATTAACTTCTTAGTTGTTATATTTTAAGGAAGTCCAAAGAATACCAGAGATGGGTCATGGGGCTGCCAAGGAGACCATGAATGGGAACACTGGGTGGAAAGGTAACCTTGAGGTAACAACTTTTTAAAACAAACAAGAGGAAAGATTTCAATATATTACCACCAGTACCTTGGAGAGAGACCATTACATTATATCATTTCAGCGTTGGCTGCTCTAAGTTCGTACACAGAGTGGTACAGCAAAGAGGAGGAACATGTAATATATGGGAGTGATTATAGGGGGCAGGAAGGGGGTCAGAGAATATTATCTTTATTACATTTATACTTTAAGAATGATAGAAATGAGATTGAGATCTTATACGTACTGGGTACTATTCTAATACTTTATATACATTAACTCCTTTAATCTTCACAACAGGAGGATAAGGGGGTGCTCTATAAGGGGATGCTACTTTTATCCCCAGTTCACAGATGAGGAAACTGAGGCACAGAGCAGTTAAAAACTTTTTGCAGACTAAATGGTCACTAGGTGTTGGGGCCTGGATTTGAACCTAGGTAGTCTGTCTCCTGAGCCCACGTGCAAAAACACACCATACATACCATTTTGTAAGTGCAGCTTGACGTATCACTCCCTCACGTGGGACCAAGGATCTGAGCCCAGGAGCAGATTACATTCATTTTTATATCCCCTGCACAGCACACCAGGTCATAGTAGGTGCACAATAAATAGTTGTTATTGCTGCTCTTGTATGAGATAATGCTGGAAAGATTCTAAAGAATCTTTAGAAGAAGAGGAAGAAGAGGATTCTAGACAGAGAACGCAGTGTGAGCAAAGGTAGGGAAACCTTTGGCAGCAACTCCTTTTGTGATTCTGTCTTCATTACCAAGGGAAATAATCCTCAAGATGAAAGGGATAACACTAACATGGGCTGCAAACTCGAAACATTCCATGGACCAGTCCTGCTGCATAAATGTGTGAAAACGCTAGGCTAGAATAGAAAGCTTAGTGAGGACCGGGTGGACCGGAGAGTGGATCTCCTACCCAAATTCAAACTCAGACTTTTGGAGGCACTAGTTTTGGTGACGAACAGGTAGGACCATTTTGGGTCCTCTTAGTGTAAATAGATGAATGGGTAAAAGTCCAGATTATGGAACATGGGTAAATGGTGTACTCATACCCAAGAGAAAGGAGAAAAGTTACATTTCTGAGCCTATAAATCAATGAGACTGACATCAACCTCTGGAGAAAATGCTAGTAGAGATAATTGAATGGATACATTATGCGCAATTAGCAAAGGAAACAGAACTAATTGGAAGGCCCCCTGGATTCTTTAAGAAGTGAGTTATCTGGAACAAAATATATTTCCTTCTTTGATAAGAGCTTCCAGACTAGCAGATCATTGCATTAAAATCTCTTGCAGACAAGATGGAGAACCCTGAGACAGATCTGTAGCTAACAAACCTTGGCCTCTGTCCTCGGCCCTGGAGACAGTCTATAAGGGGTATTATGTTGAAGTCAAGGGATCCAGCCTATGAGGGGACCATGAGCAGTGGGGGCTCATCCAGAGGTCACAGCCAGGTTGGTAAAATAACTTGAAACCACATCAGTATGTAGAGTGATAAGGATATCTGGCCTAGAAAAGTCACGAGTGGAGAGGAGGTACAAAATGCTATCCTTGAAAGCTTTAAGGTGTGTTATATGAGAGAAGAATAAGGTGTATACTAACATATTATAGGCTCCCTTATGGGACAATGGTATCCCAGTTGCTGGATCCCCATGGCTGTTGGGAAAATATCTTTCTAGTAAGTCAGGCAGACTCAGAATTTTATTCCTTTACTGAGAGCCTACTTCAGGTCTAGGACTTTATTCAAAAGAAAATTGAGAACTGAAAGAGGTTAGGTGATTTTGACCAATGCCATATAGTGGTAGGAGAAAACCCAAGAGTCTGAGTTTCTAGTTCCATGTTTTTTCCACAGCAACATGGCACCTGGAAGCTAATTCAGCTCTTTCTTCATGGTTCTGGGAACTAGAGGAAGATAGTGTTAATTATCCCACTAAATTCTATTGCCTTTCCCCAAGGCTGTAGGGTTCTAAGTAGAAAAAGCCAGGATCTGCAGGTCTGAAACAAGATTTCACCCTGAAGTGGTATATTCTTTAAGTGTCATGTAGCAATGTCCTCCTTCTGAAGAATTTAATCTGCTTCATGAGGCAGACTGCATTTGACTTGCTGGTTTGTACTAAAAATCTGTTATTTTCTGGTTGATAGTCAAATCTATTAAACTGACAGAACTTTAAACCTTGTATGCAAATATTCTCCATCAACACATTAACAAAAGTTTGGTGTGCTGGTGAGCAGCAATTTTCAATCACAAGAGCATGTGCATTTTCCTGTCATTTACAGCAGGGACCACCATAGGGGTCATTTTATAAACCACTTAAATACTCGGTACCAAAAAAAATTCTCAGTACATGTTCCATGGCAGGTAACACTGACATGAAATATTTCCCTAAGAGATCTCAAATAGCCTGCCTCTGTAGGATGACAAGCAAAACTTCACCCATGCTGACTTCAGCTGAGCAGCTCCACTAATTTTAAAACAGGAAGTGAATTTAAGATTTAGCACACACCTTTCATATGCCAGGGGCTGTCATACCATCTACTCCTCACAGCTATCTGTAAAGTATTTTATTATTAAATACATATTTATCTGCATATTAAGGTACCAAGAAAATATTTCAGGTAGTCTATTAAATAGGTACTAATATTTCAAAGTTTCAGATAAAGACACCAAGGTTCTAAGCGTAAGTAGTCTGCCCAAGGTGTTAGCTTATAAGTGGAGGAGGCCAGGAACTGAACATAGATATGGCAAAGCTCTGTGCGCTCTTTCTGCTCTACAGGTATCATATGGATCAAAAGTGGTAACTTCTGTATGATATAAAAAATCATATTTAAGGAAAATAGACTTGAAAGTTGAAATGCTTTTATGTTATTTTTGGTCTATATAAAATCCATGTATTTTCAAGACATGATTTTTTTAATCATTCTATCTTGAAGCCAAGTCAATGAGAAAACTAGTCTTGATATACAAGCAAGGTTTGACACTGGGTCTAACCCTTGTCTTTTTCTGTGGCCAGGTATGGTTCGGAATGGACTTTGGGAAGGAAGTGTAGAAACCAGAGTTCTCACCACTGTTCCAGCACGTATGCTCTCCGGGGAGCAGTTTCTTCATATGTAAAATGAGAAGCATTGAACAGATCATTCCTACAGCCCCTTCTGTAATTCTTAATTTCTTCACTTTCTTCTCTCAAAATTCAAAGTAGTGCTGGACGGGAGAATATCCAGCAGGCACTACAAAGTGGAATAAATATGAGAAATTCAAAATCAAAACCTGAAGCAAACTTCTCATTAGCTTCCAGAAGACAAAGGCTTAGATTACAATACATTTTAAAAAAATGTATTTCCCCCCTGCTACCTCAGGCTTTCTGATTTAGTATAGGATCAAGGGTAAGAATAAGAAATGTGTGAGAAAATTTGATCGGCTTGTAATTCTAATCCAATTATAAGCAGTAAATGCCAAATATATCTTCTAAAATCCCATCATTAGATTCCTTGCTCATTTTTATAAGCTTAAGAGTTTAGATAGCTTTGATGCAAATTCTAGACTCCTGGGTACCTTTCATATTCAACCAACATAAGAAGTAAATATGCAAAACTTTACAAGATCAAAAACTCTTCCTCAAGGACACAATTAAATTCATTTATTTTCATCATTTTTCTTCTTTTTTCCTTTGCTTTACTTCATAATTTCTAAAATGATCTTCATTTGCAGTAAGATAACACAGATGCCTGACACAAAGTTAGCAATCAATAAATGCTAAGCATCATTATTAATTCTTTCAACAAATATTTATAAAGTGCCTACTGTGTGATAGGCACTGGGATGAGCACTGGGAATAAAATACTGTGCAAAAACAGCCATGTTATGGACCTTATAGCTAGTGGAGGAGACATTAAAACTGCAGAGGAAAGGGATAGATTCTGTGAGAAGATGCAACAGGACAGCTAGTCAAGGAGGCTAGAGAAGGCCCCTTTGAAGAGGAGACTTTTGAGCTGAGATCTGAAGATGAGTGTTAGTTAAATAAGCAAAGGTAAGGGGCAAGTTTCTGCACTCAGAGGAAAAAGCAAGTGCAAAGGCCCTGGAGTAGGAAAGTACATGCCAAGCATGAGAGAAGTAAAGATTTTTCTGCTCCAGAAAAACCAACTTAGAGGCGTGATGTAAGCTGGAGCTGGAGATGTAGGTAAGAGCCAAACCACAGAAACGTTGGTTGACTATGTTTAGGAGTTCTGATTTTTATTCTAAAAGGAATGGGAAACTATTCAAGAGCTTTAAAAAAATAGGGTGGGTAGGAGAAGGAAAGCGATAGATTGTCCTTTCTGAATTCATTATTATAATTTTGATATAATTTCTGAGAATTCCTTTAAGGTGTTTTCCTTTTATTTCCAATTCATATAATTTAGGGGGTGGGTTTCTATTACAGTCTCTCCAATTAGAAATGACTCCCTAAATAAAATTAATCATTATGGTGGGCTTGGATTTAATTTCATCCATTGATGGTGCTGATCTAACCATATGCTCATATTTTGCAGCCATAAGCACTCTTTGACTAACAGACTCAGAAACCAGGTAGGGTATCAAACGTCAACAGTTCTAAGGCACTATATTTCTAGTTATATTATTACTTTTACTGAAAAAAGAAAAACACAATTTAAAATCAGGCGTTTCATCCTCTAGATCTTAGGGACCATTAGTTCCTACTTTCCTTTTAATATAAAGGCTAAAATATAAATTTTATAAGATAAATCTGGTTTTATTTATTTAATCATTATTAAAAATAATCACAAATAATGTATTGATCATTAAAATTTGTTGAAAGAAAAGGGATCAGAATAACTGGTAAACAAAAACATTGTTGTCAGCCTGGGTTATGTGAGATATGATTTTTTCTGACCAAAATGAAAAGGCATGGCTAAAATACTTTAAACAAGTGTTGAGGTTAAACTACTGAAATATAAATATTTCTGGCTCTAATATGGTGGTATGAAGTTAGTATTTTCCCTTTATCCTGTTGGAAATTCTCCTCCCTCAAAGAAATTAGGTGAATGTGAACAAGAAATTTAAGTTCTATATCTGATGAAATTAGGATACAGTTGAAACCTTACATCAGAAAATGGATGAATGGCTGCCAACAGCAGTATAGATCATATGGAGGTATATGCAGAAGAATGAAGAGGTGAGGTCCCTCAGCTGCAGAGATCAGAAAGAGCTATTAAATTATTCTTTCTCAAACATAAGTTAAAAATCTAAATATCTGCTCTACTACGGTAAGAGTGATATGAACCAGCTAGAGACAGGAATTTCCCCAGATCTGACTTTGTTCTGAAAAACAAAAGAACCCCAGCCAAAGAAGAATAATATGGAAAAGTCAAATTTTGCAGGAAGCAGAATGTGGCAGTGAGGAGAAAAGAGTTTGCATCATGAACCACCCCACAGTTGCTCTTTCTATTAACTGGGGAGACTTAAAGGCTAAACAAAGTCTCACATTCACCTGGGTCAAAAAGACAATTCCTACTCAACTAAAGCATGATCTTGGGTCTTCCCTGTTCACACACAGAAAACTCTTGCAAATGGTGGGTTCAGAAAAAAAATTTTTTACTTCAAGGTGAACAATCAAAAAGGACAGATAAGGATAACATATAGAGATACTACAATAAAAAACTGAGAAAAGTAATCACTAATAATAGTGATAGATGAAGAGCGCTCACCAAAAAATTTTTGAAAAAAGGTTTCAGTGGAGTAGATGAAAACTTTGACAAATATTTAAACCAAATAAATGTTACTTCTACTATTAATATGACAATTGCTTCTAAGAAGCAAGAACACAACCTAGAATAGAGGACCCCAGGGAAGAGATGGTTAGGAAACTGGAGATGAAATATGAGCCCCCAGAGATCTGCAAAAAAAAAGTGAAAGAAAAATAAAAGCAAGAAATGAATATGAAATTAGGAGTATAAGAGAGTATAGACACTGCTGAAACACAGTAAGAGATACAAAGAACAGAAATAAGAAAAGTGAGTAAACTCAAATGGAAGGAATTAAAAAAGAAAGGAAGAGCATGAGGGAGGAAAGGAGAGAGGGAAGGGAAAAAAATAAGGAGGATGCAGAGAAAAAAGGAACTCCAGTTATAGACAGGCAAAAACAATCCAACATATACATAATTGGAGTCTCGGAAAAAGAAAACTGAAGTAATGAAATTGAACAAATGTTAAAATATATAAAGAAAAATTTCTAAAAATTACAAAAGAATTTAATCTTCCTCCTGGAAAGCCACAGTATTCCCCCACACACAAAAAAAATGACTTTGTACGTTTAATACTAAGAAGCTATTAGAATACCAAAACAAAGAATACATAGTTTCTCTGGTGAGTAACTTATAATAATTAAAATTTAAAAATCAGGTTGCCTTAAACTTCTCCAAAGCAACACACAACCTACAAAATCCTGAAGAACAGACAGTGCCACCCTATAATCTAAAGCTAGCCAAAATGCCAGTTAGGCATAAAGATAATCAACAGTTTAAAATATTAAAGCATTCAGAGACTATTTCACATGAGAACTTCATGAAGAATCTACTAGAAAATAAACTTAAGCAAATTCAGAAATAACTGGAAAAAATGATGGCAAAAGACCACTGATTAAAATTGAATCCATTTAACTGCAGAATTAAGATTAAAACAAGTGTGAGGATTATGTTTATATAAGAAAATATGGGCTTCCCTGGTGGCGCAGTGGATGAGAATCTGCCTGCTAATGCAGGGGACGTGGGTTCGAGCCCTGGTCTGGGAAGATCCCACATGCCGCGGAGCGACTAGGCCCGTGAGCCACAACTACTGAGCCTGCACATCTGGAGCCTGTGCTCCACAACAAGAGAGGCCGCGACAGTGAGAGGCCCGTGCACCGCGATGAAGAGTGGCCCCCGCTTGCCGCAACTAGAGAAAGCCCTCGCACAGAAACGAAGACCCAACACAGCCATAAATAAATAAATAAATAAACCCAAAGTTTAAAAAAAAAAAAGAAAATATAATGATATAAACATGAAAAATTAGAAATGTTATAACTAACAACAGTTTGGAGAAGATAGGATAGAAGATCAGTGGTTTTCTCATATTTAATAGCTGGAAGTCAAAGGAAATCAATTAAAGCTGACACGACATGGAAAAGAAGTAAAAGTTTAATGTTAAAAAGGTAGTTATAAAAAGGTAAGTTTATCATCTAAAACTGGGTAGAAAGAGAGAAGGAGGGAAGAGGAGGAAGAAGCATTAGACATTTTCATTGTTACTCGTGGTAGGGAATTAACAGACAGCGCCAAAAGAAATGAGGGCAAAGGAAATTATCAAAAGTTTTATAATGATAAGCAAGTACAAAAAATCCATGAATCTTCAAATTTATCAGAAGAAACATACAAGCACATAAAGCAGTTTAAAAACAAGGTACATGACGAAAGTATTTGAAAGTAATAAAAACAGAAGCTAAACATAAAGTAACAAACCTAACTAAGACCAAATACATCTAATCATACCATTAAATGTTAATGGTCCAATCTCACCTATTAAAAGAAAAAGATGTGTAGATAGTATCGCAGAGAAAACTCCCTTGTGTGCTTTGTAAAAGATGGGTAAAGCAAAGAGATTCAGAAGGGTTGAGAACAAAACGATGGGCAAATGCATAGCAAGTAACTATAAGCCAAAAGAAACCAGGGTTGTGATCTTAATCTCGGACAAAGTTTGGTTCAGCACACAAAGTATTAACTAAGACAAATAAAGACACTTTATAATACCAAAGGGTACAATCCACAAAGAAATTCTCAGTATCTAGTTACCAAATAATATGTTAACATTCCTAAAACAAAAACTACGAGTGATACAACAAGAAATAGAGCCACATTAGCAGTTACTTCACTTTAGTCCATTACATATCAAAAGTACAAACATTATACGTGAAAATATAGGAGGCCTAAAAAAATTAACATGGTGGTTCTAATGGATACATACCAAGCCCTATTAACCTGAAAACAGAATATCTCTATTGTTAGATACTGAATGGTCATTAGAAAAGGACATATTTTAGGCCACAAAGTAAGTATCAAATAACTCCAAGTATTAGTAGCACTGAAAATATCACTTGATCCCAATCAGAAAACAAAAATCACCCATTACCCCAAAATTTAAAAGCTCACTCTCAAACAACTATTAGGTCAGAGAGGATATTCATAAAACAAAATTGCAGAATGTCTGAAAACTGATAATAAAAACTCTACGTATAAGAACTGCAGTTAAAGCAGCAATCATCAGTGAAGTCATACTTAAAAACTCATATTAATAAATAAGAAGAATGAATTAGGTATCCAACTCATGAAATTAGAAACAGATTATAAGACAAACATAAGGAATCAGAAGATGAGTATATATTAAAGCAAAAGTTAGTTAATTAGAATATAGAATACATGGAGACCTAACAAATAAATCTAAAAGATGGTCTTTAAAAGTAATGCAACAACAACATGCCCACATATAGCAAAATGGATAAACTATTAACTAATATAATCAAGAAAGGAGGGGATATAAACCCAGAAAAGAAATAATTATAAATACAGAAGAAATTTAAGTAATCATATCAGATGACTTTGATCAACAACTTTTCCAAATTAATTTCAAAATCTGGTTGAAATGGATAATTTTCTAGGGAAATATAACATTCCCAAGCTGACTTCAGAAGTGAGAGAAAATCTAAACTGATCAATTACTATAGAAGAAATAAAGAAATTTGTGAAATAGTTTCAGCTCCCCACCCCCTCCAAAAAAAGCCCAAGGCTCAGCTGGTTCACAGGAGAAGTTCTGACAAACTTTCAAAGAACAGCTAATTATCATGCTATTTTAAATTGTTTCAGACCATAGAAAAGAGAAGAAAGCTTCCAATTTTTTTCTGGAATAATAAAAACATTTATGCAGAAACCTAAAAACGTTGTTCAGAAAGAAAACTACCAACCAATCAGATTTATGAACATTAACAAACAAATGTCATATAAAACATTATTATGTGGAAACAGTAAGCATGTTAAAAGGAATATTCTATGACCAAGCAGGGTTTATTTCAGGAATGCAAGATTGATTCTTTATTTGGAAATCTATTACTATAATTCATTATATTAGTAAGACAGATCTAAGGAGAAAAATCGTAATTACTACCAAACATACTAAAGTAAGTGCATGATAAAATTCAATATACATTCTTGAGAGACATTCTTAATAAAATAGAAATTATAGAAAAATATATGAGCATAGCCTCCTTGCTTCCATCTTGCCCTTTCCCGCCCTAGTCTGTTCTTTATATGTTGACCACAGGGATGGCTTTTAAATGCTCGTGAAATCACATTATTCCTCTGCTGACGACCCTCTAATGTTTCTTCATTGCATGCAGAGTAAAAACCAAGCCATCACAATTGCCGCAGGCTGTCCACGACTGGCTGCACTGACTCTCAGGCACCATCTTCCATCACTCTCTCTTGCTCACTACTCAATCCTTACTGGCCTTTCAGTTTTTTTCTTGGACATACCAAGAACACCTCTGCTTTAGGCCCTTTGTATCTGCCACTTCCTCTGCCTGGGAAATTCTTGGTCCACATAACGGCATGGTTCACTCCTCACTGTCTTCAATTCTTTTTTTTTTTTTTCAAATGTCACTCCAGTGAGGATTTTCCTGATCTAAACATTTGAATCCTCAAATGTTTCAATTCAAATAGTTTGAATTCTCAAACTATATCTCCCTTGCTTGCTTTGTTTTTTTCCATAGCATTTATCATCTTCTACCATTCTATATAATTTGCTCCTTTTCTTATGTTTTAATTGTCTGCTCCCATTAGAATGTAACTTTCATAAGGTCAGATATTTTTGCCCAACTTGTTCTCTGTTTTGTTCACGGATGGCCTGGCATATACTAAACACCTACTGCTGAGCAAACAAATTAATGATATAGTATGCAAAAGTGAAAAAGCCCTTTTTGTATAGTTATGGATAAATTTCTAAGATATTTTAAAATGAAAAAAGTAAGAGGCAGTAGAATATGTAAAATATGCTGCTACTTTGTGTAGAAAAAGAAGGAAGAGTTGGGGAGGAGAAAAGTGGGGAGAGCACTACCGGGGAGGGAAGAGATAAAATAGGTCTCCCTTTGTATAGGCGTGAACTATTTCTACAAGTCTATACAAGAAACTGCTAAGATTCGATGCCTTTGGGTAGGACAACTAAGTGGGTGAGGAACAGGGATGGGAGGGATACTGTTCATAATATAACCTTTTGTTTCTTCTAAATGTGACATATGAGACTATGTTGAAAATACCTTTTTCAAACATAAATAAATAAATAATTTAAGTGACCAAACAGACATTGTAGAAAGAGTTTAATGCCAATTAAACACACACACACCCACCCACACACAAGACATACAAAAATATATTAAAATGAATGAAATAACATCTTACCTTTTCCAAATTCTGGAGTAGGAGAAAACTACCCCAGAAGACATTTGTATATTACATAATTTAAGGTAGCTCTAGTGGACTTCGGAGTTTTGGGTTATTTTGTGGTTTTTTGTTGGTTTCATTTTTTATTTCTCTGCTCAGCATCCAGTCCCCTTCTTACAGTTTGCCCTTGATTTTGACTTTGAGGAACCACCTTTCCCAGTTCTTTCACCATGTGCTTCAGATTAAGCCAGTTAGTGCAGTCCTACCTTCCTACCGCAGTTACTGGTTCAGATCTAAACTCTTCACCAACTGGGGCTGATCAATGACAACAAGGCTCAACCCCAGAACTTTTGACTGATCTGTTGAGGCACAGACTCTCTTATACTGGTCAGGTGTTGAATGGACATGAAATGGACAGGGGGTCACTATATGGACCTGAGAATATACTCAGTGAAAGCACAATGAGAAACAAATTTTTTTGAGAATATTTGAGACCCAGATCAAACCCTTCCTGAAAGTAGACAGCTCTACTCACGGACTTGTTCATACTGGTCCAACAAATTTCTTTTTTTCTTATGTCAACTTAAGTAAGGTTATATGTCACTCATAACTAAGCAGTTTGTAGAGTAGCTGTTATTCTCCTGACCCATAAACTCTAGACTACTGAATTACTGAAAAGCTAGAAATTTTGCCCAATGTCACAATTTTAGAATTGTTAAAACCAAGATTTAAATTCAGGATTGTCTGCCTCTAAAGACCTCATTCTTCCCACAACACCTTGATGTTGAGGCCTCAGATACCACTGAGAGAGAGAGAAAGACAAAGAGTGAGAGAGAGACAGACAGACATAAACAGAGAGAGACAGAGACAGAGAAGAGATAATGCTGTTGGACAACAACATCACATATGAGAAAAAAAAGCAATAACTAAAGGGGCAAAAACTCCCTGCACAAAGCTGATACAGCCATTAAATGGAATAGTCACACAATGTTAAAGACCTAAAGGTTATTTCATGCACCCACCAGCACTCTACCTGCTGAATGTATTTAAGCCACCTTTTAGGTTTTCTCTTATAGAATGTGACTAAAGACTTTTGAGTATTGGGGAAAGGGTGAAATTTCACTGACTTTCCTTCACACTTTTCCCTAAGTCCCTGAAGAATAGGAACATAAGAGATAAATTAATGAAATATAGTTAATAATTTAAGTTACGACTTATTCTTTACAGCCAGCATTTCTTTTGACATTTTCTAAAAAGAAAAAAAAATGAACAAAAAACTTGCCCCAGCATTCCAAACTGCAGGTGGCATCAAAGGAACTAAAACCAAGAAGAAAGTTCCATTCATCAGCCTCCCGCTGGCCAACAATTTCTTCCGATAGGAGCTTGTGGAATATCACTGTGAGACACGGTCAACCACTTTTTCATACTGTTTTCCTTGTTGGTAATAAAATTGATTTTCTGAAACATTCTTAGGGTTTTGTACACTATGAAGTGCTAGACAAATGAAGGGGTAATACTAATAACTGCTCTCATTATTAGAAAACGGTGGTTTAGAGCAATGATTCTCAACCATGGGTGACTTTGCCCTCCAGGAGACATTTGGCAATGTCTGGAGACGTTTGTGGTTGTCACAGTTGGGGGTGGGGGGTAGTGGTTGGTTACTGGCATCTAGTGGGTAGAGGCCAAAGATGCTACTAAATATCCTACAAGTGCACAGGACATTCTCCCACAACAAAGAATTTCCCACCCCAAACGTCAATGGTGTTGAGGTTGAGAAACCGATTTAGAGGGAGTGGTGTAGTGTTTGTTTTGTGCAGCCACAGCAATATGACGTCATTGTGTGTGTGTGTGTGTGTGTGTGTGTGTGTGTTGGCAGAGGGGGCGATTTGTAGAGTCAAGATATTCTCTTCCATGCTCTTATAGGCACCCACTGGGCATCCAGCTTTCCGAGGCTGAACCTAGTGTGTCTGAGGTAAGCATTCTGCCAATCAAGTCATCATCACCAATGGCAATTTCAGGCTGCCTTTATGGAAGGAACAGCTGATGTTTATGTAGAAAAGATGGTTTCAGTAGTACATATAAAATTAACCTCAAATCTGAGTGATTAAAGTATCTCCAGGTGGGTCTTTTGGTTGTTGCAGTTCGGGGTAGCCTCTTGTCATCACTTTGGAAGTATTGTCACATCTCCAGGATATGCATTTGTCCCATCTGCAGTTTCAGCACCTATTTATCTGACAAGGATGGAAATGACTCTCTCTTTAAGCCTATGTTGCTATGTACTAATTTTCTAAGACTTTCTGTCTTCCCACACATTGTCTCCCCACTCATCATCATTAATAAGTAAATAATCTTCCTAACCACCTGTGGCCACATTTCAACACACCTGAAGAGGCTCTTAGAAAATGCATTTTAAATAAACACATTAGCGAAATACGTACAATCAAATAACATGCTTAAAGGAAACAGAAATCCTAGGTAAAGAGTGGATCTGCTACCAAGAGCAGGATCTTCTTTCACAAACCTGAAAGGTCCTTCCAACAGAAGTGGAAGGTGATGACACGGAAACTTCTCGCTGTTGCTGTCCTCCACCGAAACTCCACTGAGAGAGATGGTCATGGCAAAAATAGATGAATGAATAGTGATTCTTTCCTAGTCAAATCTGAATGTTTTGGCACAGTTCTATATTTTAGTGATAAATGTGATTCAGACTTACTATTTTAAAACCAACTATTTAGAAAGTAGAGTAAAGGGAAGTCCCTGGTGGCCCAGTGGTTAGGACTCTGTGCTTTCACTGCTGAGGGCCTGGGTTCAATCCCTGGTCGGGGAACTAAGATTCTGCAAGCCATGCAGTGTGACCAAAAAAAAAAAAAAAAAGTAGAGTAAAAAATAAAAACCCCCTTCACCCAGGTCCTGTAGTTTCTTCCTGCTTTAGAGATATAGAGGAAACCACTGTTAACAGTTTTTTGTGAATCCTTCCATATCAATTTTATATCCCTTCATTCAGCAAATATTTACTGAGTACCTACAATGTGTTTGGCTGCTGGGGTTACAAGGGTGAACAGAAGAGACGTGGTTCCTGCTGTTTGGTACCTTATATTTTAGTGAAGGGAAGAAACAGAGAAAAAAAACAACTTCAGATTAACATGTAAATAAAAGAATTATCAATTGTGATCAGCCCAAAGAAAGAAATAAACACAGAGCTGGAAAAGAGAATATTGAGGGGTCCTGCCCTAGGCAAAGGGATCAGAAAACGTTCTCAGAAAAACTAAAACTTGAAGGATAAGAAAAGGCAAGCAAAGAATGGGGAGAAAGGTTCTATAACTTGCTTTTTCACTTAATATATAATAGAATTTTGTCCACATTAATTTGTAAATATTTATTCCCTCTTTCAATCAATAATCACTGAGACCCTATGTGCTAGTCCTGTTCCCTAGAGATAAAATAATGAACAATATCTTTGTTTCCATTGATCTTACAATCTAATGGCAGAGTTTCTATATCTATGATTAATTTTAATTCTGTGGGGTCATACAGTGATATTTATTTAGTTATGCCTCTATGGATGGACATTTTGGTTCTTTCTAGTTTTTCGCTATTACAATCAATGCTCCTGGAAACATCTTTGTTCATATATGACTGTGCACGTTTTTTGTAGGATAATTTCTAAGATTGTTTACTATGTGACAGTACAATTATTAATGTGTCATTTACAGAATCCTCACAATCACACTTTAAAGTATGTGAAGTTCTTATCCCCACTTTATCAATGAGGAGACCATAGCACAGCTATGCGGAGAAACTTATTCAAGACTACATGATGGTAAGTGGCAGAGCCTGGACATTAAGCCAGAGAGTCTGACTCCAGGATCTGCTATAGCCCCTCCCAGGAAATAGAGCCCTAGATTTTGTTTTTTGGTTATAAAAAACTCATAATATGTGTTTACTTTTTAAAATTTGAGAAATAAAAATTTTAAAAATTTAAATCATTTTTTAGCTTTTTAACAGTAATTTATAAAAAAAAATCATTCATCATCGCATCCATTCAGGAAGTAAAAAGCAACTGAAAGCAATGTCATCATTATTGACTCTACAAAAAGACAGTCCTTTAAAATATTCCTGTCCTGCACCATCTTGACCATTCCCTGGGGAGAGACTGGTAGACCAGTTGTACCTGGAACTCCACAAGCTCCCTGCAGTGAATGAGTAGCCAAGGTTCTGAGATTTCTGCTCTCACTACAACTGGCTTTCCAGCTGTTCCACTTTGTACTTCCAGCTGCAACCTTGTTTAACACTCCTCAGGAAGCAAAACAAGCCAACAAGATGGTCCAAAGAATGCTTCTAGGTTATAGGTCAGTGTCCTGAATCCTCAGATTCCAGGGCATCCCCTGGAAGTTCTGGTGCACTGTAGGGGAGCAGCACAGAACAGAGATTAAGGACACAGGCTCTAGAGCCAGATGGCCTAAGTCCAAAGATATATGACCATGGACAAACGATTTAATCTTTCTGGGTGTTGGTTTCTTCATATGTAAAATAGAGAAAACATATTAGAACTTGATCCATATGTTATTAGCAGTAATTGTGAGCAGTATATTTAATATCTTTAAAGCACTTAAGGTAATGTTCTCAGAGTTAGCACTTAATAATGTTATTAGTTATTGTATTATAAAGTCATCTCTAGGTCTAAGATTTCTTCCTTAGTGTCAAGTACTTAGTACTATCAGAAGATAAACATAATGTAAACATAGGGAAAAAAAAAAAACTTGAAGGGTCAGTCACCATTGGTTTTCTTTCCCTTTCTCTTTTTCTTTTTTTTAGATCATGCCATGTGGCTTGCGGGATCTTAGTTCTCAGACCAGGGATCGAACCCGGGCTTCGGCAGTGAAAGTGCTGGGTCCTAACCACTGGACCACCAGGGAATTCCCACCATTGGTTTTCTAGAGCTAGCAGAATTAGAATGATATTTTTCTTCTTACTTTTTCTTCCCTGTATTTTCTAAGTTGTCTTTACTGAATATGCGCTACTTCTAAAAAATTAGAATAAAAACATATTTTAAGCAATTTTCCACCAACTCAACTAGAAGAGAGAAAATTGAATGATTAATCCCAGTTTTGAAAAATAGATGCTACAAATATTATTCATGGTGGATTAGTTCTTAGTTGCTTAACCTCTCTGGACTGTTAGCTATCACCACCGTGATTGCAATCACCAGCATCATCGTCCTCCTCACCTAGTAGTGATACCTTAAATAAGTTAATCAAATCATTTGGACATTAAGTTCCCTCATCTGTCAGATAGGGTTAGTAACATCTGCTCCACCAATCCCAACACTTCACAAGGAGATAAAAATAATACAAAATTTTAAAATGAATTAATGAGATTGACATTGAGACATACATTAGGAAATCATTTACATAATTGACCCTCATAGTTATACATACTATTGTTTTATTCTGACAAGGTAATTGAGAGCTCTTATTATCCCACTTGAGGAATAAGGAAATGGAGGCATAGAGCATTTACAGTGGCTTCTCAAATCACACACTGGATAGTAGTAGAGACTGAACTAAAAACTCAGTGTCCTGATGTCTGATCAGTTCTGTGACCTCTCTGTTCAATATTTATCTGCCTTAATCCAGAGAAGCCCTCTTCTGGCAACTGACAGCTTCTATACCTCTAATGATTGCAATCCTACTCCAAAGCAAGTCTTAGAACGTGGAGGAATTTTTTAGAACCATTCAATGACCTTTTCAGTCCAACAATGCTAAAAGACACACTGGAAAGGTTTAGAAAGCATGGTGAGAAAAAGGCATTTCCTACCACTGTTTATTGTCTCCCCCAATACTTCTACTCAGCTATCCTTGAAAAATTAAGGTTCTAAATGTTATGGGGAAAGGTTTCCAATAGTGTTAGGCTGAAATGTAAAATAGGATATAAAGCTGAAGATAGATACATAAATAGATAAATAGACATAGAATGCAATCTTAATATTGCATCTTTTAAAACGATTGAAAAAAGATCCCCCAAATGTTATAGTTAGTTGACATTTCACTAGTTATCATCTCTAAAAGTGAGAGTATGAGTGATTTTTTTTTTTTTATTATTCTCGAAGGCATTTTTCAAATTTTCTACAATAAGCAGACATTACTCTTAATGATTACAAAGAGTAAAAGATGCATGGATAGTAGTACAAGTTACGGATGTCTGCCCTATAAATATGGGGCAGTGGCTGGGGTTAGGGAAGTAAGCACAGGTCTTCCTCCAACTCAAGGCCTAGCCCCTGATGGTTAACCCAGTCAGTTTAACCCATAGTTAAACCTATGGTTTTACCCACATCCCTGTCTACTTATCAAATAAACCCAGCCCTGTGTAATTCGACCTGTGGCATGATTCTGGCCAGAGGTATTGGTCTAATTTAAACATGACCGGCACGTGGGGCTTCTGAGAAAGAAGGTGATCTGTTCATCTGAGAAAGCCAGAATTTTCTCTTTTGATCTGGTTGGTAGGATATGTAGATGTAAAGCCTAAAACTGCCAAGGCAGAATGGGAGAATCAGCCTCAAAATGAAGCTGACAGGTAAAGGTGGGAAAGAAACAAAAACAAACAAATGACATCCATGAACAGATGAATCAAACCAACCCTGAAACCTCGCTTACCTTTAGACGGTCCAGTTACAGAAGCCAACAGATCTCCTTCATCGTAAAAGCCAGTTTACCTTTTCTATTACTTATGCAATAGAGTCAGATGTGTGGGTATATGCCATACATATGAATTTATATAGAGAGACTCCTCTACATTAGTACCACAAATTTTTAAGTAAATGGGTTTGTTGAGAATAACTTCCCAATTGAATTTTTTCTTCAATATTTTCAATAAATAGGGATTGAATTAGATAATCTCTAGACCTACCTCTCATATCTAAAAACCTATGCTTATCAATTCAAACTACAATGACATGAAATTTTTGAATTTTAGATGTTTCAAACTTAAGCTTCAGGTGTTTTATGAAGCCATTTGATTTATGACAAACTTCTCCAATTTAGAGAAAATTCTGCCAGTTGTAGTTTTATGCATTTTTATAGTCTTCAAAAGTGGAGAGAATAAACTCTAGTAAGATGGATAGAAAATGTAGACAAAGCTCATTAGCCTTGTCAGACATTTGATAAATAATTAGAAACCAACTGCAGTAAGATGTATGCATAAAACCAACCTTTGATCTCTTTGAAAACAACTGCTCCTGCAACAATTTAAAATTGTAATCCCATGTTACGTATCTTCAAGTATAGAACACATAAATGTTCTTTCAATTCTGCCTGAGTCTGGATTATTTTCCAACTGATTGTTAGTTAAGAAGCAGATTCTATTCTCCACCACGTTTAAATAATGGGATAAATAGTTAGCATATAATTTGGGGACTAATCAGCAAAATGTTTATCATACACTAAAATGTAATCTTTCCCACATTAACTTGTTAGACTGTGGAAAGATTAACTACACCAAAGAAATATACTCATTAGCTTTTAATGATTGTAACAGACAGATACCATAGCTTTAAATTGCTTTTCAAAGTCTGGTTTCTATATTTATAATCAATGTTCTAACTAAACATTCATCATTATAAAGACAAATCCTGTAAGTCATACACATATTTCTGTCTCCCTATGACAGACATTGATTTAGAAAGGAGAGACCAGATCCAACCTCCAGCAAACAGCTGGTCTCCTGAGATAAGGAAATCATTGAACTGGCTTTTAATATTGTAAGAAAAAAGGAGAGAGAAAGGCAAAAAGGGAGACAGTAGAAGCAGACAACAAAAATCTGAACTATCTGCCAGAGACAACACAATTTACAATTCACAGAACATAGTTATATTTCTTGATAGTCAACTTTTAAACTATCGGTTCTATTTTCCCTGAAATCGAAATTGCCAGCTGCGCCATTGACAGTAAAATAAAATGTTCTGGGAAGATCAGGTGGCATGAAAGGGTTAAAGGAGAGGAGTTGAAATCCTGGGGGTAATGAAGCTGCAATACCTGATAGGCCACTCTTGAAAGCACAAATAGCAGTGAAAGTTTGAAGAAAGATGAACGCCCAGGGAACTGCTTTATTTCCCTCTTACACTAATAGATCCCTGTTGCACAATGATTTAACCCATACAGATATATGATGTTATCAGAAGATATGAGAGTTTCCCAAGGTAACTGATGATGGACCACCGTTTGCCCAAACTTCACAAGTTTTAGAAAGGAAGGCACAGTTTATTTTATAGTTGCCAGGAATGTTCCTCTTTAAGAAACAGACACAAATCAGATTCCCCTTTTCCCAGTTTCCTGAGCAAAACTCTCTACTGGAATCTTCATAATGTCAACATCAAAAGAAAAATTAAATCACCTCTTCTATATTTGGAACTAAATGTTGCCTTAAGACATGAAAATGTGTTAAGAATTAAGACCATTTCAAGTTGCTTGGCTATGTTTAACCAATAGGTTTCCTCGGTCAAGTTTTTGTTCGTTTTTTTTTAAGAATTGGAGCACTTGGAAGGGACTTAATTTTCATTCCCAAGTGTATAAAATACTTAAAGGCTCTGAGAGTGAACGTTCCACTGACTATACGAAAGAAGGTACTTAGAAACGTTAAGGGCTGCTTGCTCTACACAAATTCACAGGTAATGAAGAGAGCAGTCGCTTACATTGCATGCCATGCTGTTCCTTCTCAGCATACATTTGGTTTCCTTACAACTGAAAGGGATTTTAGGTAATGTACTTCTAGGATTATAGGAGCCAATTGCTAATTTTCAATTAACACAAGTCCTGCAGAGAGGAGTTCACCCGGGTGGATAATACAAACCTGCAGACAATCCCCAAATCCTTGTTTGGGGGGATTAAAATGCATTATATGACTTAAAAATATATTTAACTTACTAATTCTATTTACCCTGCCCTAATACTAAAACGGGTTTGCTTGTCCAGGCCACACATCAATGGTAACCTCTGAACATTTCAATGATGAGAGAAACCTCCTTTGTTAAAAAAAAATTATGAATAAACACAAAGTGGCTAATACTGACTTTTAAGAAGAATTACAAATGCACAATGTATCATTATGTTTTACTGAAAAACACGTGCCACTTTAGAATGTATTATTAATGGTAGAGTAGTAATGAAATCATCCATAATGCTAACATGCAAATACAATTACCTTTTCACTCAAAATTGCATATCATCTTCCATGTGCATTCTTAATTCTTATTCTTACATCTTTAAAAAAGAGAAACAGAGCACGAAAGGGAGCTAGGGTTGATAATAAGGAGAAGAAAGAATAGGACAGGAGCCACAAGTGATGAAAGAGGGAGGTGAAGAGGAAAGGGATGGGGAGAAAGAAAAATCAAGGGACTGGATGGAAAGAGAGAACAAGAGATGAAGAACTCATTACAGACAAAATTAGGGAAAAGTTAAGGAAACTAAGGTCAAGTGAGATCCTCAAAAAAGAGGCTACAAAAAGCCTCTCTTAGACATTAAAAAAAAAAAGTCTTAAAAAAAAAAAAGTCTGGATGCAGACAGACCAAGACTGGTACGGGGCCTACTTCCTACCCCAGCATCCCAGCACATGGCTTCAACCTCAAAGCCATGCTATCGTGGGATTGCGCCAACTTTCTTATCCAGGTTGCCAGCCTGAAGGAGGACAAGCGCAAGGACAGAGAGATGCCTCGCAGTTGGATTAACTCCCTGTAAACAGTCTTCCTGGGATTCCCCTGCATCACTTCCTTTTGTATCTCATTGGTCAGCACATGGTCATAAGGCCACATGTAGCTATAAAGCAGACAGGGGAATGCAGTCTAAAATCAGGCAGAAATGTGAGTAGCTGGCTTTGGGGTAGTGTTACCATACAGGAAGGGGAGAATGGAAGAGCAGCTCTGATCCACTGCAAATTCTTTAGCTACTGTAGTATCATCTGCACTAGAAAACAGCAATCTGGACCCAGATCGTCTCTGATGAAATCCTGGCTCAGTTCCTTCTGAGCTGTGTGGCCTTGTGCAAGAGTCTTTGTTCAATTCTTGGGAGGACTAAGTGAATTAATACATGTAAAGCACTTGGAACTGTGCCTGGCACACAGTAAATACTCAAGATACGCTAATTAGTAATCATTTATTTTCAAATATTTGTTTATTCTAAAAAGAATGGTTTGTAGCTTACTGGAATTCTGTGCCTCTTTAACATGTGTGGAGCATGAACGTCATTTTTAGAAAGTTTCTTGAGGATCTTACCTATGGTGGTCTATTTGGTAAGGATCCTCTAAAAGTCCCTTGACATTCAAAATGTGTCAGGTTTTCAATTCCTTCTGGCGGTAACATTTTGTGATTGCCTTATCTTTGTTATCTGAGAGATTAGGTAGGGCTGCATCCCTCCTTAAGGCCTGAAGGTTGTGTAACATTTGAAAACTGTGTTTATTTCATGATGCTGATACTTTTTTTAATGTCAAATATATTTTTTGTAATCAAGTTTGGGTCTTAGGGGATAATGCTCGTGAAGGCCAGGAAAAAAAAAATGAAAGACAGAGTCAAGGAACAATCCTTCAGAAATCAAAACATTAACTAACCACTGTTAACAACTCCCAAACTATTCTTAGGAACTTGTGAGCCACCGTCTGAAGGAGCGATAAGTAGGGGTTTTCACCTGCTTGGTTCCCGGTTGGTCACTGCCCTCCTTATCTAAGGATGCAGAGAAAATGCTAAGGATTTGCTTAGCACATTTACATAGGTTGCCTCCTTTTATCTACCCTCCGCTTGGTGAGGTCCTATATTATTCTCCTTGCAACCATAAGAAAGCCGAAAGTTCAGGAAGACGAGACAATCAGCCTGAACGCTCCAAGTGGTCAGTGGCTAATTTCACGCAGCCTCTTCAAACACGTGCCGCCCCACTTAGAAGTTAGTATACTGATGCAATTAAACTCCTAAAACTGGTTTCTCAGTCACTTCAGTGGGCACTGATGTCATGTGTTGATATGCATGGAGGGTTTGTTTTGGGGAGAACAGGGGTTTGTTTTGTTTGGCTCAAGGAAAAAGATTTTATTGTTGCTTTATGCTTGTGTGTGTGTGTGTGTGTGTGAGTGTGTTTGGACACCCAGGAGAGGGAGAAATGAAGCAGACTGGGGACAGGTTCACAGGACATCTGACGCACACTAGCTGAGAGGTGCACGCAAGTGTGTTTCATGGAAGGTGTAATCAGGTTTAGAAGCTGAAGAGCAGGGTTGCTGAAGGACTACAAAACTAAGGGCAGAAGCAATGCTGCTTTTAGGATGTAAAATACTGAGCATACTTTTCTGATCAAATCTCCTCCGGGAGAAAGGATTCTGTTGGTTAGCAAGTGTGGGTGCATAATGGTTTCACATATTCAACAGGCTCCTATTGAAGACCCATTATCTGCTACGCCAAGTTGGGAAACACTGCCACCTGGGCTTGGCATTAGGCTTCAAAAACTGCTAGACTTGGGACTATCAGACATCTGGATCTAGGATGAGGCATAGTTCTTGCACTTCAGTGGCTTATCATTTAGAAGGCATCAACAGCCCCCTTGAATTTTTTCTATGTAAAAAGGGCATATCCATAAGTGATATGTAGAGGAACTGGAGTTACGTTGATCAGCATAACCCATTACATTTGCCCTCAACAAGTGGGCGTACGGGGCAGTGAAGACAGAGGCAGTAAATAAGGATAACCTAAATGTCAGCAGAGCTCCCCTGCCTTTTGAAATAGCAAAAATGTTACAACGACATAAATAAATACATACATGCATACATACATAAATACATAAATGCATAAATACATAACTGACTAACTAAATAAATAAATCCTTTCAGTTCCTGTTCTAAGTCCTCTGTGTGCCTTAACTCATTAATCCTCACAACATTCCTTCGAACGATGAACCAAGAGGCACCTACCATTATAAACCCCACCGTCCAAATAAAGACACTTTAACATAGAGTTAACACAAGTTAAGTAACTTGTTCAAGGCCAAACAACTAGTAAGGGAGGAGCTGGGATTTGAACCAGCTGCAAACAGAATTGGGTTAAATCACATTCCATGTGTGATGGGAGAGCCTCATTCCTGCTGAGCTCTCCAGGAATTTTTGAGACAGGGTGGCAGCTTATATTTTTCCTCATCACCTTTGGCTCCAACTTCATGCTCTTGCTGAATTGTTGCAGTTCATAGATTGTCTTATCATCCTCTGCATACTTCCTTTGTTGTGTAGCTCAACATGATAGATTTGAAACACAACTCCTATATATATGCATATATATTCACAGAATATATATATATATTCACATAAGATCTTCATACGAGTCACAGAATTAACTGGACAATTTTGAAGGGCTTGTAAAACAAAAATTAGATTTATGAACAAAATCAGCTTTTTAACCCCATTATGCTTGAAATTAGGAATCGTAAGTACAAAACAGCATTCCGCAAATGGTAATATGAATGCGTTATTGGCTAGCACAACTTTTCAAAATGTGAATCTGAATACCTCAGATGAGGCCAGCACTTTCCAACTCACTGCAGGCCCCCGTCCCTACTGTTGCAGGCAGGTCAGCTTCGTTGGTTTGCATTGCCATTCTAGACCATGAAGCACTTCCATTTGCTATCCTCATAACTACTTCCTTGCATTAAGCAAGTTTAATGCTTGGGTTGTCAGCTTTCAGAGTCTGGAGTTGAAAACCAGAAGGCAGAATGTAGGGTATGAGGTATTGAGAGTCTACTGTAAATTTCATCCATATTTCTCAAGCTGGAAAAAAATATCATTGCTCAATACTGTTTATTATTAATGTATCATTAATCATTTATTAATGAGAATAGAAAAAAAAATCCTATCACTAAATAAGTTAGCAGAATCTGAAAAACCATAATCCTTTTCCTCATTAAACAAAATAGTATACAATTTGGTCCATGTACCTGGACTAGGGAGAGAAGCCATGAATTTATGCAGGTGAAAGCTAGGCTGCTGGGAAAGAGAAAATTGGGAAAAGGAAGAACTATTAGAATTTTAAAGTAACTGGAACCTTTGGATGACACCAACCAGTAGATTTAAATAAGGTGACCTGAGGCAGGCCACCAAGCCTCCTCTGGATTTCCCCTAAGTCTTCTGAAAACCTAAGGGTCATGGCAGCTCCCATTCAACCATTTATTCATGCATTCAAAGATTAAGTATCAGGATCCATTCTGAATCAGGCACTGCTGCAGGTCCTTGAACTATAGAGGGAAACAAAACAGACAAAATCCCCTCACCTAGTAGGAAAATCCAGACCGTAAACAAAAACATAGATTATATAGATCTTATATAAGAGTTTCAGAAAATAAGTGCTCTAAAACAAAGCAAAACAAAACACAAACAAATTAAAAAGCAAAACAAACAAACATGGGATCAAGGATGCAAGAGCCACTTAGGAGTTTACCAAAGGTTTTGAGAGAGTGAGGGGGCTTACATGACAAACATTCAAAATTCAATATTCAGCTTCCTGTTCTTAGAGTGACCATCATTTCTGCTGCTCAGAGCCTAACTCCTCACCAGCTGCCTCAGCCTTTCTTTTCTCCTATTTCTCCTCCTCCTTATCTGTTTCCTTTTACACACCCCTGTACCAATTTATTATGTATTTAAATTAGCTGAGTTCTCTTTGGTTTTCACTCTCCTGCCACCCTAGGCCCTCAGGTTCTCACCCTCCACCCTGTGGTGTTTATCAAGTTATGTTCCTTACCCAGCTGGGAAATGTTAGGCAATTACCAAACCATCCTGAATCTACAATTCATCTCTATTCCTTTTGTATTGTTCCTTTTTCCAACTTGGTTCTTAAATGTCTGTGCTGAGCCATTGTGTTCCATCCGGAAAGTGAACTGGAATAAGGTCATTACTTTGTAGGATACTATTTACACAGTGATTTTTTTTTCCCCCTCAAGCAGCAAGAACTTTGCTTAATGATATTTTATTCGAAATGTGAGGAAGATTTCCACGTTCAATTTTTGCTAAGGACATAATAGGTATTCCGGAACAAAATATATGTGCAGTTATCTGAGGAAAAAATGACTTTTCTTTAACAAAAAAAGTAAATTGTAGGCAAAACTATTAGCAAATAGAACCATTCAGTTAAGAGTGGCAATAAGTGACTTTAGTTGTGGGTACTAAAGATAATGAACCGCTTATTTTTTGCTTATCGCTGGAAATGGCCAAATCATTATGGATCTCAGTAGTAACTAATGGTCTAAGACAACAGGGTTTGGCAAATGAGTATTTTGTAGCTCAGTGACTCTTTGAATGCAGGCTAGACCATTCAGGTATTTAAGTGTTATCCATGGCCTCTTAAATTGAACAAATGGGTCTATAATAATTAAAATACAGTAAACACCGGTGACACAATTCCTGAGTTTTCAAAGAGATTCTCTTTATTCCTAAGGGAAGGAAATGAGGTGTTGCCTTGTTAGAAATGCACTGTTTACATCTAGAAGCGTCTTGATAAGCTGGTGGAAAAGGCTCATTTGTGAGCCCATAGACCCTCGGCTGCCCTGCCTCTGCAGTTCACCAGAAGTTTCCATGAAGGGGGCAGTGAAAGGAGACAGCAGCCGAGCTCACTCTAATGCTTCTTTCTAGGGCTTTCCATCTCAGTGAGCAGCCCTTTCACTTCCTGAGTCAGACTTCACCATCATATCACACTCTAGATCTCCATGCATCAGGGAAATAAAAAGTAGTTTCTATTTCTAAAATGATTGCAGACACTCTACATACAGGAATGTCGTCTTCCCACCTTTGGGTGGATATCTCATCTTCACAGGAGAAAATGTTATTACAGACTCTTCTGGAGAAAGGAAGTTCAAATGAAACTCTTGATACATGACCATTATTAACTCTGGGCAGCAAATAGAGATCATGGGGGAATTTCTATTGCTTTTAAAACATTTAAAGACCCAAAGATATTATTAATTATAGCTTTGAAATATTTTGTTGACCTTTGGCTAAGGGTATATGAGAACACTGAACCAAAGCATAACAAAATGGCACTGAAAGGAGGTCAGGCAGTGAGGTCAGGTGCTACCTTGTTGAAGTTTAATTAGTTGTACCTCTGAGGTCTGAGAGAAACTACCTGAGCAACCACAATAAATTGGCTTGCAGGAAATAGGAAAAAAATATCCTTACAGGGACACTTTCAAGAAGACATGACCTAAAAAAGGATGCAGTTGAATTTTGATTGACTGTTTGGGGAATGTCATCTCCTAAAGGACAGGATTTGTGTCTTTTTCCATTAATTCCAGAGTGAACCTAGTCCAGGGCCCTTGCCAGATAAAGGTTCAAGCCATTTACAGAATCACAGACTGAAGGAAGCTCAAGTGGCCATGGCCAAAAGTCCCCTGACTATAGGAAATACCCAATTCAAATAATTTAATTTTTTAAAAGGTAAATTTTTATCTTTTTCTTTCCTCAGAAAAAAATCCATAATAAGACATTCCAAACATTTTCTTAAAGGCAAGAAGGTCTTCCTGATATTGCAGGATGAATCCCTCTTAACCTGTCAAAAATAAGAGCAGAGAACAGCTGCTTAAATCCATTCAAATAATGTGGTTGCTTCCGTCCCATGAAGATGGTGATTAAGATCTTTCTCTCCCCAGGGTTCTCGGTCTAGGGAGAAAAACCTAGTTCTTTAACATTTCTTCACAAGACTCTTCCCCAAACCACTTAATAACATTTAAAAATGATCCCTTACAGGTCTCCTCCAAGTTCTCCTCAATACCCTTCCACTATAAGATTTATGCTTCTGAAAGTAGTGGGTTTTAACAGGCTTTCCCTCTTATTTTAAGCAGAACCCCTTCTCAAGAACAATTCTTCTTGTCTAGTATACTATAGGGTCATCAACTGACCTGGTTTCCTGGGTTCTCAGGGAGTTCCTGGGATGTGGGGCTCACAGTGCTACAACCAAGAACGTCCCAAGCAAACTGGCATGAGTTGGTCACCCTACAAACAAAAGTCTAGCCTGCTCGGACCGGTGCGGGAGAGGGTAGGAGTCCCAGGGTCCCATCACTCTCCCCCTGAACCACTCTGACAGAGCTCCAAGGCTCCAAGGAGCTCATAGACTGAAAATCATGCTCTAAAGAACATTTAGAAGAATGCTAAGTATAGAGCCAAGTTTCTCAGCAGCAGCACTACTGACATTTTGGGCAGGATAATTCTTTGTTGTGGGAGCTCTCCTGTGCATTGTAGGATGTTTTGCAACAGCCTTGGCCTCTACCCACTAGATGCCAGTAGTACCCTCCCAACTGAGACAACCTAAAGCATCTCTGGATATTGTCAAATACTGCCCGGCCTGCACCCTGTTGAGAACCACTGGTCTGGTGATAATCCTTCCATCTTTTCCAGGTTGGCCCTGATTAGGTGGGTCATCAAATCAATGTAGTAAGTCACACCCACATTACAATTTTTAAAAAAGAATGGAGAGATATAGAATAGGGTAGGATAGGATAGAATTAGATAGCCTGGGATGGGATGGGATGGGATGGGATAGAAGAGGAGAGAAAATAGAGTTTCACATATAATAAGGGTAGGTATTATTTTGTTAAATGTTTGTCTCAGATACATACGTGTAATGTACATATATTAGGTCGCAATGTAAAATTATTTTTTACTGTGAGCCATGATCAAAAAAGTTTTAAAACTTTTTTTAACTTCTTGTTAGGCTCTGTCCATCCTATTTGTGCTTATTAATCCACGCTAGGACACTGTCACCCTCAACCTTGACCTGCCCACTCCACCTAGCCTCTGATACTTAGTTGCTATTCTTTTGCAAAATCAATCCCATGAGTGGCTTATATTTACAAAGTTTTAATTATCCTACATGAATTACCTGTGAGACCTCTCCCTGTCTGCATGTATTCACTTCTCCAATTTGTCAAGGTCACCTTGAACTTGATTTAAGTACACAAAAGCAGGTATCACTGACAGATTTAAGATGAATACATTTTATTCCACTATTTGAGTCACTCACTGTAATTCTGTAGGCTCTCAGGGAAATACCTGTGGGGTGCAAGTTGCTCTTAGCTGGTAGCATGATATGTCTATGTCCCCTCAGGTTTTGTGAATACTGAAGGTGTTCAAATCCCAGCCATTTCTCACTGTAGGCTTCATTTCATTGCTTTCTCTGAGCTCACTGCTATTTGGGTAAGGTAGTCTGCCCACGGCATTTTGCTTTAAATCAAGGTTGTCCAGTGTGTAGCTGACTTTCTCAGATTATGCACAGACCACACCTCACAGATACAGCAATAATGAAACCAGGACCCAGGGGACCCTGGAAGAGTGCCCAGTAAAGAAAATCACTGACATTTTTGTTTTCCTGAAGCTGGGAGGACTGAGGGCTGGGTAGATTTGTAGGCCCTTGATCAGGGATCAGTTGGGCCATTAGAAAGAAATTATGGTGGGTTTGATTTTTAGTGGAAGTAAACCTTGCCAGCAGTCCATCAAGGATCATTTGTCTTGTTCCTCTATTCACTTATGGTCAGGAAGTAAAAGTCAGCACAGTGGAAGGATTTGTGTTTTTTGACTGATGCTGAACATAATCAGCCTGGGCTAGTATGACCTCAAGGCCAGGGAACAGGCCTTCCCAGGAGGCCTATTTCTCTACAATAGTTCTGATCCAATCCCAGGTGGATGTGGGGAGGACAGAGAGGGTGATTCAGGGACCCCACATCCCTCTTCTCATTTGTAGTCCGCTACTATTTTGAATGTTATGGGTTGAACTGTGTCTCCCCAAAATTCACATGTTGAGATCCTAATCCCCAGTATCTCAGAATGAGACCTCTTTTGCAGATAGGGTCTTTATAGAAGTAATCAAGTTAAAGTGATGACATTAGGGTGGGCCCTAATAAGTATGACTGGTATCTTTATAAAAAGGGGAAACTTGGAGACAGACATGCACAGAGGGAGAAAACCATGTGAAGACTGCAGCTATGCTGCCACAAGCAAGGAGAAGAGGCAAGGAGAGAAGCCCCCTTTCCTCAGAGCCCTCAGAAGGAACCAACTCTGCTGCTGAACTGTGAGGCAATACATTTCTGTCGTTTAAGCCACCCAATCTTTGGTACTTCGTTACAGCAGTCCTAGCAAACAAGTACAGTGGGGAATGGAATCATTGTTTTCCCATCATCATGCACATAAATACATGCACATAAACACACACACACACACACACACACACACACACATACCATACGCATCCCACATACACACACTGAATATACCACACACCTGACATTTTCATTTCTCTTAATTATCTTTCTAATTCACCTTCGTTGCTAAAAAAAAAGCAAAAACCAAAACCAAAAAAAAAAACAACCTCTTTAAAACTATTCAGAATCTTGTAAAGTAAGATATCATTTAAACCAACTCTTTCTTTCTCTCTGTCTCTCTCAATCTCTTTCTCTTTCCTTTGAGGAAAAGAGTAGAAAAGTGTAAAGCACATGTCCTAGGTCACTAGCAATTTTGAGAGTACAGGCTAGCTTTTCTGCTTCAGAGCTCTTCACAGAAGAACTTCGCAAACTTTCCTATGCTGATGCATGGAGGGCTGGGTAAAATGTTGATTCTGACTGATGCAACAGATCTGGGGTGAGGCCTGAGACTCTGCATTTCTAACAAGCCCCGTGTGAGGCTGGCACTGCTGGTCTGCAGACCACACTCTGAGTAGCAGGTTTCACAGGAAAGCAGTGTTTCCCAAATCTGGTCCATCATTAGAAATCACCTCAGACCTACTGAAACCAGAATTTCCAGAGACAGAGCCCAGGACTCTTTTATTTAAACAAAACTCCCTAGATAATTTAGATGATCCTCAAGGTGTGGAAACCACTGCTCCATATCGTGCTGCCCTTTGATTGGATTTTCACACTCTGTGAACAAGGAGGAGAGAATGAATGAAGTTCCAGAGTCAAGCAACCCAGACCCAGACATCATGGCAACAAGGTCCCAGGAGGATTCTTGACCTCTCTGGGTATGAGTTAATAACCACAACAACAAAGTTGGGTAAGCATTTACAGCCCTGTTTTGGGGAGGCAGGGGGCAACAGAAATGAATGAAAGAAGGAAAAGGAGGAGGAAGAGATGGTGGAGACACTAAATCCAATTAGAAATCTATTACGTCACAGACACACTTTGAGTTTCTAGGGGTACGATCAAGATCACTAATAGAATGAGATTTCTATTTGATGCTGGGAACTGAAGAACTCAAAACTGATAATGCAGTACTCACACCAGGCCCAGGTGATAGCACAGACGTGGGCTTCCCGGGATATGGACGAATTTTTGTTCCAACTTTGCGAATGTGACCACAGCTACGACACCTTGATATCAGATTTAAGGCCAGTTTCTGGATTAAGGATAAAGAAGGCAATGTTTGCCAGGATGAAGCTCTTCAACATACTTAAATCTCCTACGCATAGAGCTGAGTTGTGAGAGGTTACGGTTTATGCCTGGAGTGTGGTTCAAAGTTATCCGCCCTGTGGATGCTTGATAAATACTTGTTGAGTATCTGATTTAACCCCACCATGAAAGCTGAGCTCATCTGTATTTTCTATAATCATGTCAGATACATTGGAACCACAGAAGCGCCAGGGTGGGAGATTTCTCCCATCTCTGCAAGAACTCCCTGTGCCGCTTATAAATATGCTGGTCAAAACCTGCATCAAAGAGAAAACACATTTCCATATTCCCAGTTTCCTTTATGATCAGAGAATGGATCAAAGAGAAAACACATCTCCCCATTCCTGTTTTTCTTTTCATTCCTGATTTAGAGGCCAAAAATGATTCACCTGTGGGAATAGAACAAGCAATGCAAAGTCCACTTAGGGGAAGAACCCCGTATGAGCTCAAGGTACAAGTATTTTCAAATTCTTTCCCCAGATGCACTTAACGTGGATAGAAAAATGTCTCAATTCTTTTACTTAATATATTCTATTTTACTAAAAGGTGATAATAACCATTTTTACATTTTGATGCTTGAAATAAAAAGGAAAAGTATTGTAAAACTTAATATAGTGCATGATGATTTATTAAATTTTAGTTATAAGGCCTAAATTCAAAAATAATATTTTAGGATTTCAAATGTACCTTAGATATAACTAAAAGATGAAAATGAATTTGCTCCTTTTAATTGAAAATGTTCTAAGATCCATCTCAAAACTGACTCACTTCCTTGGTTGTTTAATTAATGATGACTAGGTTAAGTTTGAAAATTTTAATTGTTGACTTTTCTCTCAGTATTTGCATGTCATTTCTTTTTGTTTTAGTTTTACAAACCCAGAAGTAAGAACCCATGTTGTGAACATGAGTAATTTTCCTAACAGCTTAGTGTGAATTAAAGAAATTAAAATGTGCTGTTGTGTTTGTTTGAACAGCTTACCCAGGATTATAATATTAATGTTTCTGCTTTTCTTTTGTGAAGGTGCTATTGACCCTAAAACCATCCTATTACACATTTTAAAGCAAGTGCCTACACAGAAAACAAATACACTATTTTACTTCACAGTTCCATTTAGATAAAGAACTTGGAATAAATTTCAATATATTAAATAATTCAATCCGAATAACAATTTATTGACCAGAGTGAACTAAAATAAATACAATTTCTTAATATACAAAAAGTATTATAATTATTCATCCTGTTGTTAAGGGGATTATTAAACATGCCTTCCTAATTTGAAAAAGAAAGGAGGGCCAGAAGAGGGGAAAATAAAGGAAGGAAGGGAGGGAGGGAGTCAAGAAGCAATTTACTACGTAAATTTAAGTTCTCTTTTGCTTTAAATGAACCAACTATGTCACTATGGATAACTTCCTGAGGATTAGCTTCTAGAAAATGAGGCTGTTGAGTCAGATGGCATCTGAAATCCTTTCAGTTCTGTCATTCTATGATTCCATGCAAGAAAATCAGCCACAAAATGTTCATAAAAGTTTCCCTATAGATAGTTGGTACTGTGAATTTTACTTTGGAAAGCCAGAATTTCTAGAGTTCTCCCACATTTCTTTGTGGTGCTAAAAAATATCTCCAACTTTCACAAGGAGATTTTACAACTCGCATCGTGGGCTCAGAGCAGACATTTCCAGGGGCTGCAGCACGATCAGTCCTTCTTCTAACTTGAAAGAGAACTCTCTTACTTGAAGCTGCTTCACAGCTCGCCATGTGAAGACTCAACACTAAATGACCTCCAAACGCCTCCCCTACCTTCCTCCCCTACCTCCCTCCACGGCCCAATGAGCGTCTCAGGTAGCGGCACCAAAATCTTTCTGGTCTCTCGAGTCCAAGTTCTTCTCTACACCACTCGTCACTGATAAATTTCTTGCTTGAATCTCTCCTTTCTTATGGGTTTGCATAGCCATCCATGTCATCGTCACCTTATCATTTCAAAGCAAGTCTCCTTGGGACTACACACACACACACACACACACACACACACACGTACACACGCACATGCACACACACATAGACATATTTTACTTTCTTATTGAAGCGTAACTTCCATACAGTCAAGTACACAGCTTGACAAATTTTAACTAACATACTGTAACATGTCCTGCTTCACGAATTAACATATGTATTCATCAATGTACAGCTTCATGAATTAACATATGTATTCATCAATGTAACCACCAGCCAGATCGAGGTAAAGAACATTTCCAGTACCCCAGCAGGCTACCTATCACCGCTTGCCAGCCCTTGTGACTTGATTTTCACGATTCCAAACATCCACACGTGTTTGAAGAAAGACTCTTCCCCATTCAGTATTTGGTCATGTCATGACCTCCTACGATGGCCTCGGTTTTCCACATCCCCTTCTTCATCTCGCTGTCTTCACATGGCTCAGTGATTCTTAGCCTGCTCCAACACTCTCATTTCTTTCCACACAGAGCAGGCCCTGTCCTTAAGCACAATAAGAACAGCAAACATTCTGCCACTGGTATCCAGCCCCTACTACAGGCACACTCTGTACTTAGACTGAATATTCATTATTTCATTCAATCCCCACACATAACTTATTTGTTTCTGCAGACTCTGCTAATGTCTCTTTCAAGTCTCTATCTATTTAAACCTACTCCTCCAGAAAGCCTTTCTGATAGTAACAACAGCTGTTACTTACTGAGCGCCTGTTGTATGCCATCAACAGGGCCACCCGTACAAGAATGGGAGAGATTACTAGTCTCACTTCTACAATTAAAGACGAGGCGACACACACAAGAACACTTCTAGGCAGTAATGAGGGGGATAGTCTTCATTTTACAGGTGAGGTTCACAGAGGCTAACTGTTATGCCTGGGATTACCCAGCAAGTAAATGGTGGAGATGGAGTCTTTAAGGTCTGCGTACCTTCCCCTTCTATCCTATGCAGTGCTTTCATTCAACAAATATTTATTGAGCTCCTACTATGTATCCGGTGTTGTTCTATATACCCTGGAGGCCCAGCAGTTAGAAAACATAAAAATCTCTGCTCTCAGGGAGCTTACATTCTAGAGGGAAGGCAGCAAAAAAACCAGGATAACATAGTATTATTACATGGTGTAAAATGCATTGGTGAAAAATAAAGGGAGGGGAATTGTGAGCATTGATATCGGTTGAGGTTGCAGTTTTAAACAGAGAGGACAAAGTAGGCCTCACTGAGAAGGTGACTGAGTGAAGTCTTGAAGGATTTGAGGAAGCCAGCCATGTGCTTCTCTGGGGGAAGAGCATGCCAGGGGAGGGACCAGCAAATGTAAAAGCCCTGAGGTAGAAATAATGAGTTGACCAGTATGGAGTGAAAGAAGAAAAGAGCAGAAGAAAGGGGAGTCAGAGAAGTAAGAGGGGCTGGTATCCAGATTGTGTAGGACCCTGTAGATCACTGGGATGATTTTGTCTCTTCCTTATCATTATGGCTACAGAAGAACGCTCTATGTGTATGTGTGTGTGTGCCTGTGTGCGTTTTTCCGTATTGTTAGAAATTCAGATTTGCTTTATGTTTTTGTATGGACCATATCCCAACTAGATTATGAGCTACTTAAAGACAGAGAACACTTCTTATATTTCTTCGGAATTTCTCTGAGATTCCAAAATACTATACCAAAGAGAGCAAGTATAGCATCACTTCCCACCTCTTAAGCCCATAGCGTCTGTGACATTAATCCTTTCCTGCCATATACTGACATGGCCTCAGAATCCTAAAGAACTAATTACATTTCAAAGTGTTTCTGCATATCTATTACCTTTTTTTCAACTGCATTCACAGTGGTAATCATTCAGTACATCAAAAACCATTTTAAAGCCTAACATTCTTCTCCACAGAAAATTTCTGGCTACATTACATCAACTGTGTGCATTATATTATGAACAATACACATCAACAAGGACAGTGAGATTATAACTGTGTGGTTAGATTTATGAAACATACTACCCCAAATAAGAGAGCAATAGAAAGTTTCGGTTTTCAACAGTCATTAATGGTATCACTGTAGATTGCGAGACCACAGCGTGCTAATTGCCAACACACTGTGCCAGTGCAAACATGAGACAGAATCCTTCTTGGATGTAAGCATATATCTAAGTCAGAAATTCTTAAGTGTAATCCAGGAACACAAGCTATGCATTAGTTTATTCAATAAATATTTACTGGGACTATACTCTGTACCAGAATTGGAAACACAGTGGTGAGCAAAAATACATAGTAGGTGCCACGATGGTTCTTCCTTTAATCAGATTGTCATACAGGTGCCACCATGATGTGTTATGAACAAAAGGTACACATGCTATGAGAGCCTACAGGAAGGGAATTTGACCAGTCAGGTGAAGACTTATCTGAGAAAGTAAAGCTAAAGCTGAAATCTAAAGGACAAATGGGTAATTAACTAGGCAAAATGTGGGGGGACAGTGTTCCAGAGAGAGGGGACAACCTGTGCAAAGGCCCTATGGTAGGAGGAGCACAGCAAGGACACATAGATCACTGGTGATATCACCACATTCCTCTCATGGAAAATGGGTATAGAGAAACTGAGAAGGAAAGTACAGATATCATATAGGAGATCCAGAAAGTGGCTACTGGAGAAAAAACTGATGGAAGTAGGAGCAGGTATGTCTTTTGACTGCAATTATTTCTTCTATCACCCATCCCAAGCTGTGCCTTCCATGTCTACTACCCAAGAGGTTGAATTTTGTCTAACACTTGGAGTGCTAGAGTATCTGCCTCATTTCTTCAGAGACAGATGCAATAAGTTGAAAGAAATAGACAAATAGCAAGATACATCTTAGGGATTAAATGAGTTGTTAAGTTGGGGGAAGAAAGAAAAGGTGGGGTGTGAAAGGTGGATCCTATGACAGCAGGAGAGAGCTCTAAGAAAAAGATCTCCTTCCTAATTCCATACTGAACACCAAGATACTACAGTGTCTATTGTACCCTTAAGAGTTGGCAAAATATTATTTCTTTTGAAATGCATATAATCAGGCCTATTATTATGATGATTTCTTACAGATAAAATTAATATTTTGAGGAAAATGTCAGTGATTTAAATCAAAAGGTTATACTGAAGGAGTTTTGAGGCACCTTATGAAGTCCTGGATTATTTGAATATTATTACTTTTTTGTTAATGGACAATCACTCTGATTTAGCGTACAAAACATCGAGCAATCAGCATGAGAACTACTTAGTCATCCCAGTCTTGAAGTTTTTTCTGTGCGATGAATCTGAGACCCTGATGATATTTATTCATTACATTTTTAATGATATATCAGGTTACCATAGCAATTCTTGTTCCCTGGAAACTTCCTTCTTGCAACACACATTTACTGTATGCCACATTAACAGCCTGATCCTATTGTTCGAGCTGTCTCATTAACTCGAGCAATCTAAAGCTATTTCAAAATGTTAACCAGTAACAAAATACAGAAAATATGATTATTTAGAAATAACATTTATTTAAGGAACGAGCCCAGCAACAAATGACCCTTTGTCCACGAAGTTTTCCTTGACCCTGCAAACCATCATTTTTATTAAGTTTTAGAATACGTAGGGGTTTACATCATTCAGTTTAGTGATTGAAAATATGCTTTTTTCTATTGTTCATTAATTATTCTTATCTTGGTCTCGTATCTCTCTCTATATTACAGTTACTATAAATTAGAAGCTGTGATGGATGGGTTGAATTGTGTTCCCCAAAAGGATGTTGAAGTCCAGTCCCCCACTATCTGTGAATGTGACCTTATTTGGAGATAGGGTCTTTGCAGATGATCCAGTTAAGATGAGGTCATTAGGGTGGGCCCTAACCCAATATGACTACATCCTTATAAAAAAAGGGGGTGGGGATTTAGACACAAGAGACAGATAGGTACAGAGGAAAGACAATGTGGAGATATAGGAAGACTGTCACATGATGATGAAGGCAGAGACTAGGTGATGCTTCAACAGGCCAACAAACACCAAGGATTGCCAGCAAACCACCAGAAACTAGGAGAGGGGATCGAAAAGATCTTTTCGTCAGAGCCCTCAGAAGGAACCAAACCTGTCAGTACCTTGATCTAAGACTTCTGGCCTCCAGAGCTATTACATAATAAATTTCTCTTGTCTAAGCCATCCAGTTTGTGGTACTTTGTTTCAGCAGCCCTAGGAAACTAATACAGAAGTCAACTCTAATAACTTAATTTGTATCCTTCTTAGTTTCTAAAGCAATGGATTTTATTTTTATTAAGAAGTAAAAGAATTCTTTAGCAGGAAGAGGCTTTAAATCATTCATTTATTCACTTGTTCGCTTACCTATCCAATAAATATTAACCATCACATTCGCTGGGCAAGGTGCTAAGCATGGGGGTGAGGATCAGTAATAGACTCTTTCTTCCAGTTTCTAGTAATAACTTCCCTGTAGTTTCTGACTACCGTCTAACAAAAACTGTTAGATACTTTACATGTATTTTTCCATTTAATCCTCAGAACCAGTCTATAACTGTAGGTATTATTGCCCCCCATTTTCTGAAAAGACCAAAATCACTATGGTTTAAAAAGTTTGAATAAGTTACCAACGATCACAAAGCCAGTAGGTCACCAAAGATCACAAAGCCAGTAGGTCACCAAAGATCACAAAGCCAGCAAGCCAGCAAACATCACGAAGCCAGTAACTAGAGTTTTTGGCATTTAAAGTCAAACCAGTCTGACTCTGCTACACATTTGTCTTCTACTCCATTCTGCCTCTGATAAGGTACTGGGGACAGAGGAAAATGAATGACTCTGACATGAGGCAGACACACAGTAAGAGACAGAAAGAAGAGAGATGCAAAGCACTATAGGTGTTCAGTTAAGGAAGATGACAACTGTTTGGATGAATCAAAAAAACAAAACAAAACAAAACACCTTAATGGAGGCTGAGAAATGGTCTGGGCGATTAGAAAGAGAGAGGGAGTGATAGTAGATAGAACAACGGCCCAAACTAAGGCAGATCATCGGAGTTGAAAACAAGCACATCCAGGATGCTAGAGGCCATCAACACAGATGTTGCTAAGAAGAAGGCCTCTATATGGGGTAGGGTAAAGAAGAAACTTAGGTACTGAAGTCTCTGGATAAGACTAGTGTGTTCCCGCGGTACGGTACCTCTCCAAAAGATTGTATCCATTTTCAAGAGGAAGAGTTTTGCTGAGTGATGGTGGTAAAACAAAGCTGTGGGAGTATCAGTGGGAATAATAGTTGGCTGATCCCTCTTCCTAAATAACTGACTCAAGATAGACTAAAGTGTACCCTTCAAACAAGGCGGCTTCTAAGGAAATGATATTGTCACAGGAAAACACATTTCAATTAGGGGAGGATGGAAGAAGCATCTGAGGCAAAGGTGATGGTAGAATTTATCCCTAAATGAATAAGGATTCCATAGGTTATAATGAAAGGTGTTGGCTGGGTCAGAATTATAGATCTAACAGTGAAATCTTCTATCCTAATATGTGGTTAGTGGACAGTGATGTATGCCACATGCTGAGCCTTGGTAAATCCTAACAACATAAGAAAAATATTATTTTTTCTCTATAGTTCCAAGCTTTTGGTCTTCTTCGTAAAGTCCTGCATTTTTTCTCTTCATTGTAGAAGCTCTGGTGATGATCTTCATAGTTCCTAATGAATTCAACTGAATGGAACTTGGCTTTGATTAACACAATTAGGATCTGAGCTACACTATACACTGGCCTCCCTTCTCTCCTTCCTCCTCTCTGAATATGGGCATGATGAAAAGATTTGGAAGAAAACGAATGTTTCTGATACAAATCTGTGATGATGTTTGATGACATTTGATGAGAAGAAGAAAAGCATTGGTCCTACTTTCTGATCTAACATCAGAAGAGATAAAGTCTGGTAACTCAAGTTGACGGACTTACTGGGAGGAAGAAAATAACAAGAGAACTAACAATCGCGAGACAATAAGAGAATACAAACCCAAGTATGATGCCCAAACAGAGAAGATCTTGGAAGGATAGTTTAAATACAAACACTGATTGTAAGCCCTGATAGCAAAACAAAACAGTCTCTGGCATTCCACTTTGTAGGATGAATTGGGCCCATCCTTGGGACACAATAGAAGGATAGGACCAGAATCCTCCGTATATCTCTAGGGAAGCACAGCAAGACAGATGATTCCTGAACAAGTCTGAAATTAGAGTGTATTTAATTTCAAAGAATCTAAAGTTGATATCTGAGATTAGAAATTATACCCCATTCACTGCTAGAGTTTTGAACCAATTAAGAGATAGACAGAAGAGATGGAGACATCAGGCAGATGGAGACCAAAGTGTCAGCTTTATTGGCCTGTGGAAAACACAGCTTAGGTGGGCAGCAACAAGGACTTCCTAATTTGAAGCTCGGAATTATAAAAACCTACTCACTGAGTCACAGACAGCACTGCTACTGCAGACATTGGAAAGTCCAAGATCAAGGTGCCAGCAGTTCAGCACTGGGTAAGGACTCGCCTCCTGGTTTGCAAATGGCTACCTTCTTGCTGCATCCTCACATGGTGGAGAGAGTTCTAGTCTCTTCTTGTAAGGACACTAGTCCCATCATGAGACTCTGCCCTTATGACCTCATGTAAACCTAGTTACTTCCCAATGGCCCTACCTCCTAATATCACATTGGGGGTTAGGGTTTCAACATATGAATTTTGGGGAGACACATAATACCCAGTGAAGACCTGAACACTTATAATCTTGGTGGGCCTCCTTATAGCAGGTGACCTGAACTTAAGCAACAATGAGAACCTATGGGGGCAAAGGGGGAGATAAGAACAGGAAGGGCGGCATCATTTCTATGAAAGTTTGCAAAAAGACATTGTGGGCCATCTTCTACCCATGACTCTATTTTTCTCCTTTCACAAGGTTTTAAAAATAACTAAATAAGACACCAACATTTAAAAATCAGGATATTCTACTTAAAATTCTGGGTTACTGTCTTCTGTAAAACCCTGGGTGGCCTGGCACCCTGAGCCCATACTGTAGCAAGACAACATCCACTGGGCAAATTGTTATTGGCCTTTCACCCCAGCCCCCGACCTGCATGTTTGACTCATTACTGCATTCATTTGGCCCTTGGAGGAATTCGGGTTAATAACCTTTCTCTAAGTAATAAACAGATTGTTTGTTTTGCCTTTGGACTCCTGCAGGAAGGTATTAAACAAGAAAGCTCAGGAGGAACAAACTGAGATGGGAAGAAGGGTGAAAGAAAAAATTTCAATATGCAAATTGGAAACTGACCTACTTAGAGGAAGCTGGAAAAAGTAGTAATGGAAAGGATCAGGCAAATGGCAGTTGGACAGTCAAGAACCTGATTCTAGGGCAAGAAAATCAAGGATGTGGGACTGCTAGACAAATGAAAAAAGGCAGCCAGGGAGAGTAATGCTGAGGAAACCAAAACGCTGTTCAGCCAAGAAAAATATTACTTCCAAAATCATTAACCTTCTTGCCAATGAGTCTCTGCAAAAGACAATGTTCTCTATAACCAACTGCAGTTTAAAAGTATTTCCATGATCAAAGACAATTCAAAGTGCAAGGCAGAGAGAGAAGTGAGAGAATCACCTCAAATCTGAGACAGATGCTTGTAGCCATGTGCTCTCACTGACTCCAATTTTTTGCTAACATTAGTGAGAAACTGAACCACTATGAATAAATTAAATACTCAGAACATCCACAAATCTACAATAGCTCCCTGATTTAACTACTTCCCCTATATTTGTTAGACAGCAAAATGTTATAGAACAGTGTCACTCTGTGGCTTCTATATCTCTGAAGCCTGGTCAAAGTGGCCAGTTATATTGTTCAAAAAGTTACTTACCCAAGATCTTGGGCCTGCATTTCAGTTAACTTCCACCAGATGGTGGTGGGCTGCACAACAGTGCTCGTAATCGGCTGCAAATCACAGAGGTTGGGAGTGGAGCTAGAGTTTAAAAGTAAATATTCTGGGCCCTGCCTACAAACATACTGATTCCATAGGTCTAAATAGGTTGGAGTTACAACTTAATTTTCTCATGTCTTTAAAAACTTCCCCCCAGGAGATTCTGACCTGCAGTCGTCTGGCGAATCACTGGATTGACTGTGGCTTACAAATATGGTTTCCTCAGAAAATATTAATCACTTCAAAGTTAGAGATAAACACAAGAAATAAATTTTAAAAAGCAAACTAAATAAAACTATTATGATATTATTTCAAATGCTAATCCAGACTAGATTGTTCTGTGTAGGAATTAGTAAGCTATACAAGGCAAAAATGTAATAAAAGTAGCTTCCTACGCACTTTAAGTTGCTTTCAAACTAACTTTTTAATGAATCTCTAACCTGTAATGAATATCTGTAATGAATCCCTCTCTCAGCCTATCAAGGATCTGTGTTGGCTTCATATGTGGCATAGACCTTTTACATAGTAGGAGGTCACTCTTGTCTTATGAAATTAATGGTTGAATTTAGTAAGATAAAAACCTCAAGGCATCTAACACCTTGTTCACTATGAGCATATCTACTAATTAGGTAAGCCGTGTGATATCTCTGGGCCCTGATACGTCACATGAGATGAGAAGAGGGTTTTTACTAAAGTGTTAAATTGCCGGTGAGAATCACTTCACATCTAACAATAACAGTAAACATGTAGATAGTGCCAAACATTTATATATGTTAGGCACTGTTCTAAATAACATAAAGGTATTAGAACAAAAAATTTTTTTAATTTGTATGGAAACACAAAGACCCTAAATAGCCAAAGCAATCTTGAGGAAGAAAAACAGAGCTGGAGGAATCAGGTTCCCTGACTTCAGACTGTACTACAAAGCTACAGTAATCAAGTCAGTATGGTACTGGCACAAAAACAGAAATAGAAAAATGGAACAGGATAGAAAGCCCAGAAATAAACCCATGCACCTATGGTCAATTAATCTATGACAAAGGAGGCAAGAATATACAGTGGAGAAAAGGCAGTCTCTTCAGTAGTGGTGCTGGGAAAACTGGACAGCCACATGTAAAAGAAAGAAACTAGAACATTCTCTAACACCATACACAAAAATAAACTCAAAATGGATTAAAGACCTAAATGCAAGACCGAATACTATAAAATTCCTACGGGAAAACATAGGCAGAACACTCTTTGACATAAATCGCAGCAAGATCTGTTTGGATCCATCTCCTAGAGTAATGGAAGCAAAAACAAAAATAAACAAATGGGGCCTAATTAAACTTAAAAGTGTTTGCACAGCAAAGGAAATCATAAACAAAACAAAAAGACAACCTACAGAATGGGAGAAAATGTTTGTAAACAATGTGACTGACAAGGGATTAATCTCCAAAATATACACACAACCCAATCAAAAAATGGGCAGAAGATCTAAATAGACATTTCTCCAAAGAAGACATACAGATGGCCAACAGGCACATGAAAATATACTCAACATCTGGCTTCCCTGGTGGCACAGTGGTTAAGAAACCACCTGCCAATGCAGGGGACATGGGTTTGAGCCCTGGTCTGGGAAGATCCCACATGCCGCGGAGCAACTCAGCCCACGTGCCACAACTACTAAGCTTGCGCTCTAGAGCCCGTGAGCCACGACTACTGAGCCGGTGTGCTGCAACTACTGAAGCCTGAGCACCTAGAGCCTGTGCACCGCAACAAGAGAAGCCACTGCAATGAGAAGCCCACACACCGCAACGAACAGTAGCCCCCACTTGCCACAACTGGAGAAAGCCTGCGTGCAGCAACGAACACCCAACGCAGCCAAAAATGAATAAATGAATGAATGAATAAATTTATTTTTTTAAAAAAAAAGATGTTCAACATCGCTAATTATTAGAGAAATGCAAATCAAAACTACAATGAGGTATCACCTCACACCAGTCAGAATGGCCATCAACAAAAAGCCTATAAATAATAAATGCTGGAGAGGGTGTGGAGAAAAAGGAACCCTCCTACACTGTTGCTGGGAATGTAAATTGGTACAGTCACTATGGAGAACAGTATGGGGGTTCCCTAAAAAACTAAAAATAGAGCTACCATATTATCATGCAATCCCACTGCTGGGCATATATCTGGAGAAAACCATAAGTCGAAAAGATACTTGCACCCCAATGTTCATTGCAGCACTACTTACAATAGACAAGACATGGAAGCAACCTAAATGTCCACTGACAGATGAACTGATAAACAAGATAGGGTGTGTATATACATATATATATATATATATATATATATATATATGTATACACACACACACACACACACACACAATGAAATATTATTCAGCCATACAAAAGAATGAAATAATACCATTTGCATCAACATGTATGGACGTAGAGATCAACATGCTAAGTGAAGTAAGCCAGACAGAGAAAGACGAATATCATATGATATTGCTCTTATGTGGAATCTAAGAAAAATGATACATATGAACTTACATACAGAACAGAAATAGACCCACAGACATAGAAAACATACTTACAGTTACCAAAGGGGAAAATGGGGGGAGGGATAAATTAGGAGACTGGGATAAACGTGTACACACTGCACACTGCTATATATAGAATAGATAACCAACAAGGACCTACTGTAAAGCACTATATTCAGTATTTTGTAATAACCTATAAGGGAAAATAATCTGACAAAGAATATACATACATAAATATAAAAAATATATATATATAAAAAACTGTACTTTGCTGTACACCTGAAACTAACACAACATTGTAAATCAATTATACTTCAATAAAAAAAGATAAATATGGGTGTATATATAAAATACATATATTTAACTATATCTTCATAACAGTCTTTATAACAGCCTGTAACCTAGATCCCATTATTATCATTCCCAATTTATCAGTGAGGAATTGAGAGATAAAAAATTAAGTGACCCGGGAAGCAAGTAGCACATATCCATGTGGCAAATAAATGAAAGAGCCAGGATTTCAGTCCCAAATGTACGCTGCCTCTCTTAGAACCAATGACTGTATTTTTCTTCACTGGCTTGATTGAGCCTGGACTTGGTTTTAAAGTCAGTCATATTAAATTTTTAAATATAATAAGTCTTTGTCCTTTCTTAAATCTAAGGATACTAGGCATATTATTAGATGTTTAGAATTCTAGCTAGTCTCATTGGGATAGGCCATTATCTAAAATAGAACTTCCCTGTGGGTTGCCTGGCTAAATAAAACAGCCATCATTAGAGAGCATGCCCAGCCTATTTTGATATGTTTATTGTATGTAATACACTGGGGTGGGGGGGATACAAAGATGGATTAGACACAGGCCTGAACTCAAAGACCCTGCATCCCAGAGGAGGGATGGGCACTATATTTGCTGACACATACGTCTTGAGAGTTAAGATGAATGCTAACTTAACAAAGAATTTTTGGGGGGGAATAAAAAACCCATATGAGCTTTTCCTTGTCAGATATATTTTGATAGTGATTTTACATAGTTCTGTATGGAAAATATATTTTTGAACTTATATGCTGCATACTAAAATCTAGTAAGAAAATTAATGGGCATCATTTATAGGCTAACTAGAAAAAAATCCCACACCTAAAATAGAAAAATACTGGTATCAGTAAACACTAGCACCTATCAAGGGTTGTAGTGATAATAAATTTAAATCTCAAATGATAGGAGAATGACAACTGTGCCTTACTGTCTTTTTTCAAAAAACTACCAGTTCTATGTGAAACCTTAATGTTTGTTAGATGTTTTGTTTTGGCTCTTCTTGTACACTTCCCCAAATGTACGTTTTCTACATGTAATGCATGCTCATTGGCTAGGTTGATATTTGGAAATTCTGTTTTGGGAGGTGGAAAGGGACATTAATATACCCCAGAAACATGGTTAGATAACTATTATAATGCAGTTTAAAAGTGTCATCATTAACAGCCAAAGGCTTTATGAAACTAGGTGACAGATGTACAATTGTCAGTAGAAAAGATGTGGAGAAGTTGGGGCAGAATATATAGATTTGGCTGTTAGCATGTAGGACAAAAGAAGAGGTGGAAGGGATTACCCATGGAGAAAATGTAGAATGAGAAGAAAATATTTGGGATGGGAGACTCAGAGTCTCTCTTTTTCTCTTTCTCTTTTATCAGAATTCAGTGTTGGCCTCATGGCTGTTTTGGCTTTGTGAGAGCTGGAGTTTAACCTTAATGATACATGCACATACTAGAAAATCATTCAAACCATAGAACTCCTGCAGTGTTACTCTAAAGGCTCTGATAAAGTCTGCAGTAAATACAAAAGGGCTCATAGTGAGAGCAGAGTTAGTATAGAGACCTTATTACATAACAATTTAAAACATTCAATTGAAAAAGTCAATTTATGCAGGGGATCATAAAAATGATACATATTTCACTCCAAAGTTTATTTTAACTAAATTTGTATGGAAAGTCAAAGTTCTTTTCTTTAAGTGTGGGTCTGCTGAATGGAGTTTCTTTTATTACTCTTCCCCAAATCTTTTACCTTTTTTTCATCTGCTCCCAATTTAACAGCAATTTTTGTTTATGACTCAACTTTATTTAGCCTTTCTAAAGCAATTTAATTTTTATACAAATAACAACTCCTGTCTTCCCTCTCTCTCTCATATTTCATCAGTTTTATATAATATTTAATTAAATTACACCCAGTTTGGGAACAAATACACCTGTTTCTTGGTAAGCACCCAAAGCGGCTGGTGAGAGTAAAGTGTGCAGGCAAACTGGGGAGTCCATTAAAAAGGCTTCCACTGCCAAGAACTGCTAACTTCCATCAGATATTTTAAACATATTTAAGTAGAAAAAGAAAGGGATCATTTCCAAAAGAGAAATATGATGTGATTTTACTCGGGGTTGCAAATTTTACTTTGAAAGTCAGTAGTTATGAGACACCCAATATTTAGCTGGAATTGCTAAGCCACTCTGAAAGTCTGTCTGAAATGTCAACCTCTCCATCAAGCCTTTCCTGACGCTCTACTGGCAGTGCTCTCTCCTTCTTAGGAACCCCTTTAGCGATGTTTTTAGACCTTACTTATGGTACGTATCTCATTTTACGTAACAGCACAGACATTTATCAACCACTCTTACCTCTCTTTATAGGGTATAAACTACTTGATAAAATGGACTATACCACTCTCATTTACATAATTTGGAAAGTCAAAGTGCTTGGCACGTAGTGGGCCTTCAGGCTTTGTTGAAGGTGTGTGCATTTGTGTGTGTGTGGTGAGGTAGGAGGTGGGGCAATGCGGGGGGCACAGAAAATCTCTCTCTTTCCTTGTTTATAAATGCCCATCCTCCCATGAGATAAGGACGTGTTCCAGAGGTTCCCACTCACCTCTCTCCATATCGCTGCATGTGTTGTTATGGTACAGTGTTTACCTGGCACTCTTCCCATAGACATCTCAGCAGTAGAGACTATATTTTATTTATCTTTAAGCCCAGTGCCTGCTACAGAGACCGCCACCTAGTGTATATTGAGTAAATGTTTGTCGAATGAATAAACAAATAAAAGACTGAATTGGAAAGTCTCCTAAAGAGTCAAGGAGAGTAAGGAATAAAGAGGTTACAAAACTGCCTCTAAGGAGAGTGAGTTTGACCCTTCCTTGACTATATAAGGTATATTCAAACCTCTAATACATTTTTTTCCAAAAAGTGTATAGAATGTTATTAAATTTTAGAGCCAGAGACGTCTTTAGAGATTATCTAGCCCAGTGCATCTTAAAGAGGAGTTAATGGATTGGTCCAACACCAGCCAGCTAGTCATCAGAATGAAACCAAAGCAATGGTCTGTTTTTTTGGCTATACCAACTCCAACTGCCTTTTAAAAAAGGTAGATCAGTGGATCCTATAAATGAAGTTTTTGGCAATGAGAATCACTGCTAGGAGATAAAGAGGATTACAGGGCAGAAAGATGGGGAAAAGGAGAGAGGGCAGAATGGGGTTCCCAATTTAGGTCTGTCTGGCTCCCAGGTGGCCCACATGGACCTCTGTGATGTGCTATTCTGTCTTGCTAGAAAGTGGCAGAATGAGGGCCCAGACTCAAGTCTCCTTACCTCTTTACCAGAGTTCTGATATCTTTAAAAAGAAAACCACTTGTTCATAAATATGTCTGTAGAAAGTTTTGGAAATCAATTACAATGAAAAACAAAACCACAACAGAGCCTCCACAAAACAACATCACTTTCACTTGGCAGTAAATCTTCCCGCAACAAAACTGTAAAAATCAAAAGTCACATAAAAGATAAAATACAAGAAACTTAAGATGAATATGAAATGGGGTATTTGAAAGAGTTGAGCAGTTTTAACTAAGCCCAGGAACTTAAGTATTTAAAAGGGAGTGGGGTGGGTGTGGAAGAGCCGGTTGTTTGAAAACTACAGCTTAACAGCAAGAATGGAAAAATTATGATGAAACCCGTAAAAAGCTAGTTTCTAATTTAAACATTTAAAATCATCCTTTGGTCATATATGATCCATTTCTGCTAATGATCTGTGTGTGCTTGAGAAGGTGTATTTCCTATAATCAGGGTGTGAAAGTTTTATATATGCGTAAAATCTACCTTACTGATTAAAAAAAATAAAATAAAATCATCCTTTGGGACTACGAAAAAAGAATCTCTTTGGAGGAGGCGAGATATCTGCTGTTGAAGAAGTCATAGCACTTTAGTTTTCGTTCTCAACACCAAAAAGCCATTTTAAAATGGAAAAATGTTAAGATTGCCCAAGGTGGGGATTTAAGCTCCTTTTGTAATATTCTCCTGTCATGCAGATATCAATTCAACTGGTTGCCTATTTCTAAAGAACCCACTGGTTTGTAGCCCATCAGATCTGAAAGGTCCCGGCACACAGTAAACACCGTAAATATCTATCAACTAAACAAGCAAATGAGTATCACCCTCCAGAAAATGCTTGTGTTTTGGAGGGTGAATGTTGCTCTTTGGGGGGAAAATTTTCCTGCTGCTTTTATCAGGAGAAATCCTCATAAAAGGAAGCTTGCGAGATCTAGGAGTCCTTCCCTTGCTGGACGTTTATAGCTAATGCTGGAGACTTAACTCTTTCTTAAACAGACAGGTCACTTGATCTCATTTTCCATCCCAAGCCCCACACTGATATCCATTCTCCACAGCAAACTGCAAGTATACAGCTGAACAGCAGTAGTGCAAAGGCCCACTGTAGAAGCTGAAGAATAAAAGTAGGCATGCCCTGTGGGGGGAGAGGAGGGAGAAATAAAATCAAAATCGAGAAGAGCAGTTCAACAATGACGGTAGGCACTGGGAAAATAAGAATGAGTAAGTCTAGAACCAAAGGAGCCTACAATTTAGGGAGGGAGGCAGGCAAAGTCACACCCAGATCTAATATAAAATCCCCTGTTTTTTGATAGAAACATATCTAGGATCAGTGAGTACTGAGAGCAGAGGAATTTAGCCAGGTTCAGGGGAAGTTTCTGGAGTGGAGTGGAAGCCACACAGAAATGTATGCAAGCATTGACATGAAAGGCAATGTCTCTGGAGGATGAGATGAAGTGTCCCAATCTCCTGTAGATTTTCTTGAACCTTTGCCTCATTCTCTAGAGGAATCCATTCTCCTGAGTTTGTCTAAAACTATCTCGTGTTGCTACAGACACAAGGCATTTCAAACCCTTTATTCATTTATTAAATATTTATTGGAGACTTCCTATGTCTAAAATTTTAGCTTCTTAAAAAATGCGAACGACAATCGGTTTAATCAGTTAAAGAAGGTAGATCAAAGTTGTGCTTAAAGTGACAAGCCTGAAGAGGAGAAACTGTAAAATGCAGAATCCCTATTAAATATTAACAGAGGCTGGGAGCCCCGTGAATGTCAGGCTGCCACAGTAACTGAGGCAGCCTCTGGGCTGCCTGGGTATAGCGGACCCCAGAGTTGGGCCAGGTCTTGTAGATTAGCACATAAGGGTTGGCTCTACTTGACTCTCTTTTTTCTCTCTTCTATCTTGGAAGAAGGAAAAGTTGAAGCGTGGCAGGGAGAGAGGTGGTTTTGACAGACTGTTAAGGTAGTCCCACAGAAGGGTGCTTGCTAGGTGTTCCAATAAGCATCTAATTGCAGGTTTGATGCCTGGAGGGAGCGGGCAGCAGCACAGGGGTTTCACAGGCTTCAGAGGCTCAAAGCGCCAAAACTGCTTGAGGCCATTTAGAAGCAAAGCTGCTAGTGGCTGCAGGGCCGTTTGAATCCTGGCTTCCTGGAGTGAATACAACGCCAGGGGCTCCAGACCCTGAAGGGAAGGGAACCGAGCCACAGCATAACAAGGCTGGAGTTCGTGAGGCTGAAGCTGCTATTTGAACCCTGGGGTGAGTGCAACCCCAGGTTTCCAACTCTGAAGTGGAAGGAAAAGTGGGCAAGCCTGTGACAATGCTGGGGCTCCAGAGGTTCCTTCAAAACTAGAGACTCTGCAGGGATAGATTTTCCCAGACCTTTGCATTCAAATTCAACAAGCAATTACCAACACGTAACAATTCCCTGGGACCGTGCAATGTGCTTCACGTGCAAACTTACATCATCTACTCTTTCGTTGGTGTTCCAAATTTGATCTTCTTTTTTGCTGTTATAATGATAATGTATACCTACATTATCAAGTTATATTTTGCCAATAAAATATTTAATTTACTTAAGGACATAGCCTCCATTCTGGAGTTCTCTGGAGGCCTATCCACTGGAAGAGAAACAGGCTACTCTGGAGTTTAGCTTCCCCACATGCCAGCTAGCCATCCTGTGATGACCTGAGCAAAACTACGAGCACTTAGCAATGCACGAAGCAAAGAATGGGGGCTGGGGGAGCTGGACACCTGCTATAAAGTTCTTACAGAAGAAAATAAAAGTAAAAGTGGAAAGGAGCTTAGGATAATCCAGTTTAATTCATTCATTTTAGAGAAGAGGGTTTGGGAATCTGAGAGGCCAGGCAAATGCCCCAAATCATACATGTAGGTGTCCCTTTCTTAATAAATTTTTGCATTGCATATTTGGGGTTATTTTCCCAGAATAGTGCCATATACTTCTATTCCCAACTAAAAAAACCCTTTTTTTCACAGCAACAAAGACACATAAGCTCAACTCGGAATCCCGGCCTCCTTGCTCCACATTCCACCCGCTTGCCTCAGCACCGATGCACAGCGTCATCCGCAGGATGAATCCTTCTTCCCCACCTCGTGTTAGCTAGGCTGTGTCAGCGCAGGCTGCTGCAACAGAACCATACTTAGTGGGGCTTAGAACACAATTATCTCTCACTGTTCTGGAGGCTGGGCTGTCCAAGATCAAGGGGCTGGCACTTCTCATGTCTGGTGAGGGGGCCACTTCCTAGTTTGCAGACAGCTGCCTTCTCACTGCATATCCTCACGTGGCTGAGAGAGAGAGAGAGAGAAAGCTAGAGCGAGAGAGAGAGAGAGAGGAGAGAGAGAGAGAAATAGAACATGTACATTCCTGTCTCTTGTCTTATAAGGGCATTAATCCCACCATGAGAGCTCCATTTTCATGACTATCTACCTCCCAAATGCCCCATCTCCAAATACCATCATACCAGGGATTAGAAAGTCAACATACGAATTTGGGTGTGGGGTGTTGGGGACACAAACATTCAGTCTATAGCAGACACAGGCCAGGTCTTTTCCGGTGAAGTATCATATTCAAATATTGACCAAAGTGCACTTTCCCTCTGTAGTGAGCTGAGTGGTAAACCCCAAAAGATACGTTCATGTCCTAATGGCCAGAACCTGTAATTGTTACCTAATTTGCAAAAAGGATCTCTGCAGATGTAATTTTAAGTCAAGGATCTTGAGGTGAGGATACCATCCCGGATTACCTGGGTAGACCCTAAATCCAGTGACAAGTGTCATTATAAGAGACACACAGAGGAGAAGACAGATACGGAGGAGAAGGAGATATGAAGACACAGGCAGAGACTGGAGTGATGTGGCCACAAGTCAAAGAATGTCAACAGCCACCAGAAGCTAGAAGAGGTAAGGAGCAGATTCTCCCCTAGAGCCCTGGGAAGGGATGCAGCTCAACATCAAAAAAACCAACAACCCAATCCAAAAATGGGCAGAAGACCTAAATAGACATTTCTCCAAAGAAGATATACAGATTGCCAACAAACACACGAAAGGATGCTCAACATCACTAATCCTTAGAGAAATGCAAATCAAAACTACAATGAGGTATCACCTCACACCGGTCAGAATGGCCATCATGAAAAAATCTACCAACAATAAATGCCGGAGAGGGTGTGGAGAAAAGGGAACCCTCTTGCCCTGTTGGTGGGAATGTAAATTGATACAGCCACTATGGAGAACAGTATGGAGGTTCCTTAAAAAACTACAAATAGAACTACCATATGACCCAGCAATCCCACTACTGGGCATATACCCTGAGAAAACCATAATTCAAAAAGAGTCATGTACCACAATGTTCATTGCAGCTCTGTTTACAATAGCCAGGACATGGAAGCAACCCAAGTGTCCATTGATAGATGAATGGATAAAGAAGATGTGGCATATATATACAATGGAATATTACTCAGCCATGAAAAGAAACGAAATTGAGTTATTTGTAGTGAGGTGGATGGACCTAGAGTCTGTCATACAGAGTGAAGTAAGTCAGAAAGAGAAAAACAAATACCATATGCTAACACATATATATGGAATCTAAAAAAAAAAAAATGGTTCTGATGAACCTAGGGGCAGGATGGGAATAAAGATGCAGACCTACTAGAGAATGGACTTGAGGACACGGGGAAGGGGAAGGGTAAACTGGGATGAAGTGAGAGAGTGGCATGGACATATATACACTTCCAAATGTAAAATAGATGGGTAGTGGGAAGCAGCCGCATAGCACAGGGAGATCGGCTCGGTGCTCTGTGTCCACCTAGAGCGGTGGGATAGGGAGGGTGGGAGGGAGATGCAAGAGGGAGGAGATATGGGGATATATGTATACGTATAGCTGGTTCACTTTCTTATAAATCAGAAACTAACACACCACTGTAAAGCAATTATACTCCAATAATTTATCTATGTTAAATAAAAGAAAAGAAGAAGAAAAGAGGGGGAGGTCAGAATAGGGTCACAAAACTGGCTTCTATCATATAAAAAAAAAAGAAGGCATGGGATGAAGATTGTAATGTCAGTGGGGAGAGATTTAAAAAAAAATAGAACGCAGGGGAAGGGGAAACAAATGTCCCTATCCTTTCAAACCTAGATTAGAGGTAAATCCAGAAAGAATTTCATCTTTTATGAAGCCATACACCATTCAAATCCCTACCCCACAATCCAAATCCTGGAGCAGGGACCATGAAATGTGCTTTCTCTTTTCTGGAAGCTATGCTCATAAATTCACCGCTTCTCAGTCCCGTTCCACTGAATCAATTGCTGCCTCCACCTGATGGAATCGAGGACCCGAATCATGTTGAAATTCAGCTGAAAGTAATTTTTGGAGTTTTCAAGTGCATAATGATGTCTCCAGTTCCCTGTGCCATGCTCTGATTCTAGGAAGTCCCACATTAGCACTTCAGGAAAGAAAAGATCCACGCTCTGCTTGAATCTTGCTGGTGTCATAAAGAATGCTTAATGCCTTGTAATGCAGACTTCTGTTTCACAGAAAAATTTCTCAATTTGTTTTGCACTGGAAAACTGCAAATGGATACCCTTAATCACACAGTCAGAGGGAAATCACTTGAGAGCAGGAAGATGGCTTTACTGAGACCTAATATGAGGGACCTAATTCAAGTGGTCATTTGATGATAAGGAAAGGATCTCTGCATTCTGCCAACAGGTCTATTAGTGAGTGAAGCCTGGAGAGTTAATGAAACAGTATCTGGGTGTATGACTTCTAGACAGACTCGCTATACATTACCTGAATACACCTTAAAATAGCATATTACCTCTCTTTTTCTTTTGCCTCTAAATTTACAAGTCACCATCAATTTTGTGCCTTTTAGCTGTGATTCCCATTGAAGACCAGCTCATCTTTCATGTTAAAAAAAAAAAAAAAAAAAAGCACACCAGTAGGCTGCCCAATTGATACAGAGGATGATCAGCACGGTCTTCTCAGTGGCTTCGATTGTTAAATTCATTTTACTTTGTAGGTGGCAATTTTCAATGTCTTTGAAAAACACTTAGGGTCAAATTCAAGGTCAGACACAGGGGCCTAAGAACATTCATCTTGGTGAGGTACAAACCCCTCCATCACTACCAGCAGAGCAAGCAGACATCCTTTTTAGAAAAAATATGTAATTGATTTTGCCTGCCCAAGGAAAAGAAAAACATCCATTTGTGTAAGTATGTGGATATTCCTTGTCAGGTGAAATAATGCGTGAGTTAACTTTCCATCTTCAACTTGAAACGTCTTTGTCCCATCATGGTCATCCTGACCTCCCTGCAGTCATACATCTGCTTGAATTGGCTCTCATCAGCTTAATATTTTTCTATCTTTCCAACCAGATTACTTACTTCTGAATTTAACTCTCATTCTAAATTTTAGTCTCTTTCTCCTAAAATATGACTTTCTTCATGTACCTAATTTTTGTGTGTGTGTAATAGTTGGTAAAGCACTGAAAAAATATTGTGAGCAGGTGCTATCAGGTGGGGAAAAGGAGAAATGAAATTAAGGCTCTGTTCTTTACCGTTAAAAAATAGTGGAAAAGACATGAAACCCACATGTACGATAACAATGAGAAAAAATTTTGATCCAAAACACAAAGAAAATTGCAAATTAAGAGAGAAAAATACTACAAATTGTGCCAATTGAATAGTTCAAGTACAATAACAAATGAGATGTTTTGTGAGAATTTTCATGTACTGCTTCCTGGAGAAAAGCAAGAATTGCCTAATATGGTTTACTTTAGTCTATGTGTTTGGGGGGGAGGGGCATTTCACCTCTCTTTGGTGTTAGCTTCCTTTATTTGCCAAAGGCACATTAATTTTATTTATCTTGACATTTATTTCCCTCCATTTGCAATCAGAACTCTTAATCCTAAAAGAGAAAATAGAAAATGCCTTATTTTCCATCTGCTCTGTCTTTTCTATTTCCTATTATATTTATATCATTTCTTAACTATTTAATCTGATGGTCTCATATTACTGTTGAATATTCATATTTTGGTCTCAATATGTTATTCATTACCACTCAAACCCACTTTCATCCTTTTAGAATTCATTCTCTTTCTTTCCTTCATCCAGGCTCCTCAAGTTTATTCATTACCTCCCATCCTGATCTCTGTAACTCACCCATGTTGGTCTTTTGACATTCTGTCTCAAAACACTATTGAAACTCTATTTAAAACCTTGAATCGCAAATAATTTATTCCCCTACTCCATCAAGTCTACTGATTTCTAGTTCATCTCTGCCTCACATTCAAATGGCTGACTCTCATTTCCCCGTAAGCACTTTATAAACCTTTAACTAACATTATCTATTTCTTCCACAAAACTACATGTATTTTCATCTCTTTGTGAAGCCTGTTTTCTAATTGGTTTTGTTTATTTAGCTTCTCTCTCCAATTGTCTTCTTTTATAGTCATTTTTCATAACTCTCCTTATTGTGCCACTTTTAATCATGGAAATGCACCTTGGTTTAAATGACTTGCAGATTAATATTGAAAATGCATATCTGAATAGTCTAAACTTGATTACCTAATGGTTTGGGTGAGGATAAAAGGAACGTGAAGATAAATAGTCACCAGCCAGATTTAAATACATAACAGGCTTTGGCATTTGTACTCCCATATCCAGTACCTCCTATGGCCCCTTATCACTGATCTTTCTCAAGGCTAGAAACAGGAAAGTAATCCAAGATGCATTTTTCTCCCCAGTCCAAACGTTACTTTTCATTGGTAGAAGCCAGGCTCTTCAAACATGGAGCAGACCATTTGTAAATCAAAAACTGAGTTTTGACCAAAGACAAAGAAATTTTAAGAAACTTTATGGTTTCTTAATGTTTCCATCAACACCTATTCACCTTGCATAGTTTTCAAATCACTTGCATGATTATACTTTATTGAATCCACTGACATTCAATAAAAGGTGTTGATACAACAGTTAGGTCAAAAGCAAAAAAATAAAATTAGTCACCTAATGAAATTGTAAACATGATGCTAACAGCATTTCTTAAAACCCTAAACAATTTTTTTTTAACAGCTGAGCAGATCTCAATCAGCACTTTGCAGAATGATTCTGTTCAGAACACGGGGCCATTTGAATTCTTCTAAATTCACAATCTGGCTTATACCAAGGCAGGCAAAAGTACCAGGCACGTTTTTCTTCACTTAAATGGTTGGCAGATCTTCTCTTTATTTCTTTGGAGAAAGAGATTCTCATCAGCAGGGTACATCATATTCACAGAAAACAAATATTCCTACATCTGGTTCTGGGTTGTTTATAAATCAAAGATTAAGTGCTTCACTGCTTCTAAACCAAAGATGTCCCAGTCCAGCCCCTGAGGCCTTCCTCTTCATGTTAGTCCATACTAACACTTACACCATTTGCCCTTTCAAGGCTCGGAGAACCTCGACTCAATCCACTGCTCAATTACACACATTCTGTACCTGTGGGCTTCACTAGGATTTTACCAGTGGCCATTGCCATGTGTATAAAATAGGAGGATCGCTGGGAATTTGCATAAATTGTATTAAAACCTGCATGCATTTGCCTAAATTATGACATCTATCCAATGCAGTTTTAGAATGGAAATTGAATTCTGGCTATCTCTTGGGGAGGTGCCTTCCTAAAAGTAGTTATCAACTCAGACGGCTGCAGAGAGGGTGCAGACAGATAATATAGATGAGTGGGGCAGGCCAGTAGCTAAGAATAAAAAAATAGGATAGGTGGACACTTTAGTGGACAAAGGGCAGAGTCTCAACAATAATCACTGAGCCAAAGAAAACACATCTCTGAGCCATAGGCAGCTGGAGGGTACAGACCTACAGTTCTTATTACTATACAGGCAGAAACTGCTCCCGAGCTCCTCCCACAAACACATGTGTAAAGTGATGGTTTTCTCTACAAGGTACCCACTCCTCCCTCATGCGCAGTCACCTGTATTTACTACAAGCACCTAAGGCACTTGAGATTTCAACTGGTTTGAAGAAGCAAGGAGCCTTGGGTGGGACCTTAAGACTGAGTGGTGAATTATAAAGAGGAACTCACCGTGCAGGCCCTTTACTTTGGGAAGCCAGACCAGCCAGGATGTGTGGAATGTATTCTCCTTCAACAGCAGCCATGTCTCCCAGGGAGAGGGCTGTAAGATAAAATCTAGGACACCCAGTTCAATTTGAATTTCAGACAAACAAGAAACGATGTTTTAGTATAAGTATGTCCCAAATATTGCATGAGACACACTTACAGCAAAATATTGTTATTTATCTGAAATTCAAATTGAACTGGGCATCTTGTATTTTTATTTGCCAAATCTGGCAACCCTCCCACTTCTTTCTGGGTAGTGCCTTCAGTCCCAGGTCGTCGTAGTCTCATGTGACAGCAGCAGGAAGACGGGGCAATCACTGGCAGAGTAGCGGTGGCGTTATGTGCACTCTAGAATCAACTGTACTGCTTAGGTTCAAATCCCCGCTCCACAACCTCATGAAAATGTATTTAACTCCTGTACATCTATTAGTTTCTCAGTCTGCAGAATGCGGATGATGGTAAACACCCTACTTTATGCATCTATTGAAAAGAGGAAACGAGATAATCCATACAAAAATGTGAGGTTCCATGTTTGGCACACAGTAGGCACTCAATAAATGCTATAATCTCCACCCCTTGCCTTGTCTGGTAACAGACAGTAATCTACTTGCTAATTATGGCTGCATTCTAGCTAATATTTAAAACTATTTTACTGATGTGATAAACACTGATTTGGCATCTCCCACATGCCCCTTATCTGGAAGAAAATATTATTTAAAATTCATATTTAGAAAAATACAGTTTTAAATTCTAATACAGAGCACCAGAAAATTCTTAGGTTACATTAAGCTCACAGGATAGACTGTCAATTCTTCATTTGTTCCTCAGTCCTATTTATCTCTTTTGTCTCCCCCTTGCTTCAGCTTATCAGAAGGAAATGTAAGAGCAGCAAACAGTCACTTGTTTTATCCACTAGACAGAACAGGACGCTATCTCCATTGCAAATGATTTACTTGCCCCCCAGACACTCCCGCTGCAACAGACACACACACACACACACACACACACACACACCCCCGCCTGTCCCACCTCTACCCTTACCCTGGAACTCCGTGTCTTGGGGCATTATTGTTCTCCTCTTAACATAATAAGCAGGAAACCTGCTCAAGGGGGCACAGAGGGAGACAACTGGGGAGCTGAAATTGAGACTGTCCCAGTTCTTGGCTCCCTGCCCAGTGCTCTGTCCAACAGACCATAGTGGACACCTGGGTCTGCTGAATAGGGGCCCCACGGTTGCTAGGGCACAGGATGAAGCCAAAGTTGGAAAACTCGTATGATGCTCCCCATGGCGATTAATCTGTTTGAAGGTCTGGGCTCTGAACCTTGGATTCCAGGTCTGCATTCCTTCATAAAAGCTTATGTTGTGAAAGCCACAGTCAATGACCCTGTGAATTTAACTAGACGCATTCTTACAAAGAAACATCATAAAGGAAAGCTCCTAAGTGATCGGAATCTGCCAACCTGCTGTCTTGTGCTCCTGGCTCCCAGTATGGGGGCCCGGGAGAGGAGAATCCCATGCCAAGTCAATTTTCACTGCTTGGGCTACCAGTGTGGAATGCTGGGCTTCCTTAGAGGCATGGCTGTCATTTTGGATGCTCTTCTTAATGAAGGCTTAGGCACTAATCTAAAAGGTCAGTGCCTGCTCACACCACAGTACTGGTGGCCACGCTTAAATACATATCCACGGCTGGTAGGGTAGTGTCTCTTTCAGACATGAGGAAACCCACATCTCTCTAACCCAATAAAATGAAATCTATTTGCTCCTTGCTTTTAAAAGCTTCAAAGTCTTTATCCATTTCAGTGGATAAGCTAAAGGAAAGGTAAACTCAAGTGCCACAGCCTCCTAGAAAGGACACTGTGACCTTTCTCTCCGTCTCTCTCTCTCTCTCTCTCCCTCTCTCTTTCTCTCATTAACTGCTTTCATGAGAACTAAGGAAAAACAAGAACAAATGATCAAATGATTCTGGTTTAGAAAGGAAAATGGTCTCCATCGTGTTTAAGATTCTTCAGAAAGGTAGCCTCCAAGAAAGTTTGTTATACTTATTCTGATTAAATACATTCCATTCAGTCATTCAACCTTATTTACTGATCTGCCTCCCACCGGCTGTGTGCCTGCAGCTGAGGCAGCGCTTCTACTTAGAGGGACATTAGAAGCGGGACCATGTGCATCAGAGACCGTCTGCCTAGTTCAGGCACCTGTGATTAATTGGGCCTGAGTAACCTAGACCTCTACAAAAGCAAGGCCAGCTGTAGACTCATGGCTTTTACTTGCATAGCGTCCATTTTAACGAAGTATGATAACAGCATTCTGATTTTCCTTTCAGGAACTATGCTTCCTTCCCATTCTCAGTCTGTGTGATTGAGATGCGCCCAATCCCACCTGCAACAGGGCATGTAACCTAGGCTTAGGCAATCAGCATTTTCCTTTCCTTTTGCCAGAATAATTGGTTTTACACTGCGCCTGAGACTCAACTCAGACCAACTAGAGTCAGGGGGGACTTTGCTAGAACTGTGAGGAAAATGGCACTCTCCTCCCACTGGGCTTGTGGGGCTGGCAGCATGGATTACCACCCCAGACGGAAAGCTGACCTGAGTGAGATGAAGAAAAGCAGAGAGAAGCAGTGCTGAGCGATGAAGAGAGACTGATTTCTATCGATGTTAGAGACATACCTAGAGCCAACTTTGCAGCAAGTCAGTAACAGCCCTGGTGATTTCAGGTACAAGAGCTGAGGCACCCGTCCTTTGGCCTAAGCCAGTGTGGATGGGGTTTCATCACTTGCAGGTGAAAGACTGTTGATAATGGTGCAAAAAGCATGTTGTGGAGACTGCCTAGATTCAAACTCTACAGTGAGAATTAAATGTACTACACATACTCATATGTATAAGCAACCACAAAGGATGTATGGGGTTTCTGTCCTAGTCTCTGATTCTCCTCACCAAAATGAAGGAACGGTCCCCGTCTCTATCCCACCCCTTCATCAAAACAGCTAAGCAAATATCTTTTGCCCATTCTGTACCCTTTTCACTATCTCCTACGTTGGCATTGTCCCAGATAGCTCTACTAGGTGATTGAATTTTTTGTATTTTTTGATTAGTTGGTTCTTTCTGTTTGTTTATTTGTTTGGGAGAAGGAGGTGGGTTTTGGTGGGTTTTTTTGCTTTTTTTTTGGTTGGGGGGTATTTTTTGCTTATTAATGATCTAGATCAGAGATCAGACAACTATGGACTGGTAGACAAATCTGGCCCACTGCCTGATTTTGTAAATTAAGTTTTATTCGAACACAGCTATGTTTGCTTTTTCTCACATTGCCTATGGCTGCCCTAGCACTACCAGGGCAGTGTTGAGTAATTGTGACAGAGACCACATAGACCACAGAGTCTGAAACATTTACTGTCTGGTCATTGATGGAAAAAGTTTCTTGACCTCTCATCTAGATTATTAACCTGGGAATGACTGCAGCCTTTAGCACATTTGTGTTTTGTGTCTGCAGTGTCTTTGGTAGCTCTATTCTCCATACAGTCAGTGTTCTTTTGCAGGCTATGGTGATGAGGGGGAAGTTTAAACTCCTTTTGATTATGAAAGTCACTGCCGGGTCATATGGTAGTTCTATTTTTAGTTTTTTAAGGAACCTCCATACTGTTCTCCATAGTGGCTGTATCAATTTACATTCCCACCAACAGGGCAAGGGTTCCCTTTTCTCCACACCCTCTCCAGCATTTATTGTTTGTAGATTTTTTGATGATGGCCATTCTAAATGGTGTGAGATGATATCTCATTGTAGTTTTGATTTGCATTTCTCTAATGATTAGTGATGTTGAGCATTCTTTCATGTGTTTGTTGGCAATCTGTATATCTTCTTTGGACAAATGTCTATTTAGGTCTTCTGCCCATTTTGGGATTGGGTTGTTTGTTTTATTGATATTGAGCTGCATGAGCTGCTTGTAAATTTTGGAGATTAATCCTTTGTCAGTTGCTTCATTTGCAAATATTTTCTCCCATTCTGAGGGCTGTCTTTTCATCTTGTTTATGGTTTCCTTTGCTGTGCAAAAGCTTTTAAGTTTCATTAGGTCCCATTTGCTTATTTTTGTTTGCATTTCCATTTCTCTAGGAGGTGGGTCAAAAAGGATCTTGCTGTAACTTACGTCATAGAGTGTTCTGCCTATGTTTTCCTCTAAGAGTTTTATAGTGTCTGGCCTTAGATTTAGGTCTTTAATCCATTTTGAGTGTATTTTTGTGTATGGTGTTAGGGAGTGTTCTCATTTCATTCTTTTACATGCAGCTGTCCAGTTTTCCCAGCACCACTTATTGAAGAGGCTGTCTTTTCTCCATTGTATATTCTTGCCTCCTTTATCAAAAATAAGGTGACCATAGGTGCATGGCTTTATCTCCGGGCTTTCTATCCTGTTCCATTGATCTATATTTCTGTTTTTGTGCCAGTACGATACTGTCTTGATTACTGTATCACCTCACACCGGTCAGAATGGTCATCATCAAAAAATCTACAAACAATAAATGCTGGAGAGGGTGTGGAGAAAAGGGAACCCTCTTGCACTGTTGGTGGGAATGGAAATTGATACAGCCACTATGGAGCACAGTATGGAGGTTCCTTAAAAAACTAAAAGTACAACTACCATACGACCCAGCAATCCCACTAGTGGGCATATACCCTGAGAAAACTATATTTCAAAAAGAGTCATGTACCACAATGTTCATTGCAGCTCTATTTACAATAGCCAGGACATGGAAGCAACCTAAGTGTCCACTGACAGATGAATGGATAAAGAAGATGTGGCACATATATACAATGGAATATTACCCAGCCATAAAAAGAAACGAAATTGAGTTATTTGTAGTGAGGTGGATGGACCTAGAGTCTGTCATACAGAGTGAAGTAAGTCAGAAAGAGAAAAACAAATACTGTATGTTAACACATATATATGGAATCTAAAAAAAAAAAAAAAAAGGTTCTGAAGAACTTAGGGGCAGGACAGGAATAAAGATGCAGACATAGAGAATGGACTTGAGGACACGGGGAGGGGGAAGGGTAAACTGGGACAGAGTGAGAAAGTGGCATGGACATGTATACACTACCAAATGTAAAACCGATAGCTAGTGGGAAGCAGCCGCATAGCACAGGGAGATCAGCTCCGTGCTTTGTGACCATCTAGAGGGGTGGGATAGGGACGGTGGGTGGGAGGGAGATGCAAGAGGGCGGAGATACGGGGATATATGTATATGTATAGCTGATTCACTTTGTTGTAAAGCAGAAACTAACACACCATTGTAAAGCAGTTATACTCCAATAAAGATGTTAAAAAAAAAAAAGTCACTGCCTACCTAGAATGGAAATAGAAGCTAAAAAAGGATTTTCCTCTCCCTTCTCCCACCGCAATATGAAGAAACATGGACACCATCTGTGCCAGATTGTTGACAATTTGGTACTATTCTCTCCTTTAGATTATTCCATGTATCTTACAGCAGGGGTCCCCAAACCCCGGGCCATGGACCTGTAGCGGTCCTCAGCCTGTTAGGAATGGGGCCGCACAGCAGGAGGTGAGCAGCGGGTGAGCGAGCAAAGCTTCATCTGCCGCTCCCCATCGCTCCCCATGGCTCGCATTACCGCCTGAACCATCCCCCCCTGCCTGTCACCCCCCCATCCGTGGAAAAATTGACTTCCACGAAACCAGTCCCTGGTGCCACAAAGGTTGGGGACCGCTGCCTTACAGGCTAAAAGTCTGGAAACTACATTTCCCAGAATCCTTTGCTAGCAAGTTTCCATGCTAGTTTGCAACAATAAAAAGAACTCCCATGAAATGTAGAAGACAGAGGAGAAACAGAATGATACTAGTGCTCCTCTAGCAGAATGGGGATGGGAAGGCATGGGCTTTAGGTGGTGGGCGAAAAGTTTTGCAGTGGTCTCTGAAGATCACATAATTTAGTGTTCCAAGCTGTGGTGAACATTCTGTGGGTCTTGCAGGAAACTTTAGTAGGAACCTGAGATCTAGCAGAGCCTTTTTCCTGACCTTTCAACCTCCAGATCTTCTAGTAGTTTTTTTATGCATCCATTCCTAATTTTAACACCCCTCCTGCTTGAAATACCTAGAACAGTTTCTGTTTGCCTGTGTGAGCCTTGACTGATACACCATAATATTCCCTGGATAACACAGTGTAATATTTCCATCAGCCCCAGAAGCAATGGATGACAGTGCTGTGGTTTCTTAATACGCCTGCATGTTTATTTAGTGTGCCAATGTTTTAAATCACTAGGTGACTGATCCTAGTGATCTGCCCATTGATCATTGCTGGGCAGGCATTGCATGCTACCGCTAAGTGCCACTATTGTTATGATCTTTCTGGCAGAAGGTGTGGTGTGTGCAAGGATGCAAAAGTGAGACTAGATGTGTACAAAGGACAGAGGGTAAATGTGGACCCCTGAAGCATGAGCCCTGGGAAGACTAGAGAGGATGACGATGGAGGAGAAACTTTTATGCTAAGCCAAAGTATTTAAAGTTAATATGACTGCCTGTTTCCTCAGCCTCCTGGAAAAGCATAAGAAAAGTAAATTAATGCACAGACCAACTGGCATTTATCTGACTGTATTTTCAAGAAAACTCAAAGTGACATCAAACTAGAGATAATGGGAATGGTGACCTGATTGCAGGGACACTGCCTATGACAGTGACAAAAGCCCTGAACTGATTTCAGGAAAGGCAATTTCCAGTGCAGCTGCAGCCACAGCTGCCTGAATGACCTTGGCTGAGTCACCCTTCACAAGGTCTTAGCCCTTTTCTCTACGAAATGAGCTAGACAACCTCAAAGGCTTTTTTTCTTTTCGTTTCTTTTTTTAAGGCTGTGATTCTATTATCCACGGCTTAAAGGGGATTGAGTCAATGGAGGGTCTCGGGAGCTGTGAGCAGATTAAGGCAACAGAAGCACAAATCTCATCCAAAGCACAAAGTTCTTTCTACCCTTGATAAGTTATCACGGAATCAATTTCACTCAATGGACACCAGCGAAAGAGCCAAAGCGGCCATCAAGGTTTGCCTCCCTCCCTCCCGCTCTTGTTCCTGCTGTCCCATCTACAGCAGGATGGGTCTCTTTTCCTTTCTTTCTTTCTTTCTTTCTTTCTTTCTTTCTTTCTTTCTTTCTTTCTTTCTTTCTTTCTTTCTTTCTTTCTTTCTTTCTTTCTTCCTTCCTTCCTTCCTTCCTTCCTTCCTTCCTTCCTTCCTTCCTTCCTTCCTTCCTTCCTTCCTTCCTTTCTTTCTTTCTTTCTTTCTTTCTTTCTTTCTTTCTTTCTTTCTTTCTTTCTTTCTTTCTTTCTTTCTTTCTTACTCTCTTTCTCCCTCTCTCCCTCTCTCTCTCTCTCTCTCTCTCTTTCTTGTACACATACACACAGGAAGGCCTGACTTCAGCTGGGGAGAGAGAAAGCCAGGGGTAGGGGGAAATTACTGAAAAGAAAACAGACTATTACTAGCTTTTGGTATTCTCTCTGCCCGGTGTGCACAGACGCCACTGTCACTGTCAAATTTGCTTTTCTGTAGGGAAGAGAAAGAGAAGGCACAAAAACAAATACAGTAAAGATGCTAACATGCTTTGTTAGGACAATTTTTAAATTAACCTGGAACAGAGTCTACTGGAGTAGAAACATCCTCTATAGAGGACTTATATTCTCAGCTGTTTTCAAACTGTGACTTCTATAAAAATTAAGCCGTATAAAACGTTGTTTAAAAATATTTTTTCTATTCATTTACAGTTGATTTATTCAAAGCACTGCCCCCTTTTTGGAGAAGGGTGTCAAACTAAAAACATTATATATTTGAGATTTGAAGCTGTCATGGAATTAGCAGAAGAGATTTAACACTTGATTCCAAGTGTCCTTCTCTCTGCAAAGGCAAACGGTGCTTTGGTATTTTAAGTGAGCCAAGTCCTTTTAATTAAGGGGAAAAGAGTCTTGTTATTTATCCATTCCCAATCAATCCTGCATTTCTTTGTATGACTTATTAATTTATTTACAAACATTATTTGTGACCATGTGTTCTGCTCCATTTGGGAAGGCTGCACGGTTGTCATCTGTTTAGTGTCTCTCTAGAAGTCATTGTTTTGATAAAATAGGACAGTCTGCATTTATGAGTGTCAAAAGGGACTTCAGCAAGGACTTAAAATTAGACTTGCCAGCTGTGTGCTCCAGGAAATGGGAACTTATAGGCCTGTCTCGCTATCCCTTGACTCTGACAGTCTTTGCCTAAGCCAGACAAGGAACTCCAGTATCTGAGTCTCTTGATTTTTAAATGTTTGGAAAGCAGCCCTTGTGGTCATCCAGATCAGCCAACAGTCCTAAATAGAACCCACAGTTAAGCCAACTAAAGAAGGAATATTTGGGATAGAGTACATGCCAAGAGGTTATTTCTGGAGGGAATACCAGGTTGTAGACTAGGGAGAGGTACAACACCATCATCCTGACTACTATTTCCAATGTACCTACGGTGTGCCAAACACCAGGCAAGCCAGGCATTTCATACATGTTAACTCATTTGATCTAAGTCTTACCACCAGGTACAGGTGCCCATTTTATAGCTGAAGAAAACTGGTTTCACAGGGAAAAAAAAAAATGACTTAGCCCATGGGCATATAGCTACTAAGAAGCTAAGTCAGAATTAGAAGCCAAGTGTAAGACCGTAGCTTGCCTATTGAACGGCTTTGTGCAAATTAGAAAAAGATGCCCAAGGGCACATGGCTTGCCGAATAGACTGTGCCTGTGTACTACTTAGTACAAGGTGCCTTTCCTGCCAGTAGGTGCAGTCCTAGGTCAGGGCACGCGGCTTGGTGAGTAGTACACTGACTACAGTCAGTGCCCACGCACTCATTCAGCACAGTGCAGTTGTGAAAGGCGTGGACTGAACAATTCTTCCTGGCAGCCCTCGTGGCGGGCCAGATATGTCGACCCCTCCTAGAGTGATGCTTAACTTCATGTGTCAACTTGGCTGGGCCATGGTGCCCAGATTTTTGGTCAAACAATATTCTGGAGTTCTGTGAAGGTGTTTTGGATGAGATTCACAGCTAAATCACTGGACTCTAAGTAAAGCAGATTACCCTCTATTATGTGGGTAGGCCTCATCCAATCAGTTGAAGGACATATTGATATCTATGTAGATACAGATGTAAAAATATATAAGTATACAAATATACATGTACATATATATACACATATACACACACATACATATACCATTGTTTCTGTTTCTCTGAAGAGCTCTAATATAACCAGAATCTAGAATCTAGATTCTTCTCACAACTCCAAAGAAGTTTTTCTTGATATCCATGGGAGAAGATGACCAGAGTGCAAATAAGAAAATTCTTAGCTGGTTGAAACACTTTACTGAAAGAGTACCAATTAGTAAAACTATGTCAATGTAGAAGGAAATCTTTAGGACATGCTTCAGGGCTCCACACTTGGTGCTGTCCTATTCAACACTTCTGTCAGTGGCTTATGATGTAGGATCATGCAAATCCAATTTGAGGATGAAACGAAGCCAGGAAGGGATAACTAACATGACAGATGACAGGATCAAGCTTTTGACAGGTTGAGTTACTGTGCTGAAACTAACAAGAAGAATAATGGTAAAACCTTACGTTTTAGATTAAAAAAATCAATAGTTAGAGCACAGCTATAGATTTAGATTTATAAGGGTATATTTTAAATGGAAAATTTGAATTTTGTTCTTCTCAAGTTCAAAATGAATCCACAAAGTGACATAGTTCCTTTAAAATGTTAATAGTATTAAAATCAAAAGATAAAAATATTAATGCATCCTATGTAACAGTCTTTCTGTAATTTGCATAAGTCTGAAAATATCAGAAATATCACAACTGATTCTAAGTGAAGATTCTTCTGAGTGAAGACTCCACACTTCATAAGGGACATGACAAAATAAAGCCCCAAAGAGAAGGACAACTGGAAATGTTTAGAATTTATTTGGAATGAAGAGCAGTGTGAGAAACTGAGGATTGATGTAACAGAGGAGAAGATATCTGACAAAAGAAAAAGAGGGATCTTCAAGTACTGAAAGGAAGAAGAGCTAGTCTTCTTTCCATGCACTTCCAAACAGTAGAACTAAGATGCAAATATAGAAATTCCAGGTCAGTAAAAAGAAAGACTTTCTAAACATTGGAAATAGCTAACGAGAAATCTAAGGTACTCTGGGCAAAGAGAGTTCCCCTGGCTGAAAGTATCCAAGTTCGGCTATCTGATCACTTTATCTAGTGCCTTTCAAAAAGGATAGACCATGTCAATAACATTCCCCTACTCCTTCCATCTCACAAAACTAACAAAAGGGACAGGAAGTTAATTTGGCAGGACCTGTTCTCGGTGAGCCATTGCTGACTCTTAGGAACCACCTAATTCTTTTCTAAGTGATTGCAATTTGGTTAATAATTTTTCTTACATTTTCTAAAGAATGGTGTCAATTACACCATCTATTAATTTGGAATTAAATAATTGTGTTTTCAAGAATTATTTTCCTATAATCATGAGCACGAATAACTACCGCTGCTATTTTGTCTTATCATTTCTATTACTATGCCATTCACTGTGATGTTTTAAACATTTAATCTCATGTAAATCTTGCAACAATTACCTAAAGCTCAGAGACCTTGGGTCTCCACCCCAGGACACTAGCTTGCAAAGAACAAAGCTAAAATTTAAGCCTAAAGCCATATGATTTCAAAGACCCTGCTCTGAGCTGCTATAATTTGTGGGCCTATCTCCACCAATGCCATACATATCCTTATTTTCCACCATGCTTTCTTTACGATGTCACCTACAGTGCTTTTCTACCTCCTCTCAGGCCTCCCTACAAGATCCAGCTCACTCTCTCTCTGAGATAAAGTCTGCCCACACGGATTAGCTCAGGCTACAATGACCTTTTCTTTCTGTGTTAAATATTTTAGTTATGAGTGGAAGAAAATCAAGTTGAACTACTTTATGCAAAACGGAGGATTTATTAACTCACAAGAGCAAATAGCAGAAAAGAAAGGGAGTAGATCTGCTTTTTGAAACTTCAGGAACAAGAGACCAGAACCTGCAGATTTTCCCTCTCCCTGTCTCTCATCTTCACCTCTGTGTATGTCAGCTTCTTTGTCTCAAACTGGCCTTCCCCACAGGGCTAGAACTGAGGCCTCAGGCAGCTCTGAGTGTATATTCTCAGCCTCAGGCCCAGAGAAAAAGTTTTCGGATTTTTTTTTTAAATTACCTATATTGAGACATATTTAACATACAATAAATGTACCCATTTTAAGTGTACATTGTAATGAGTTTTGTCAAATGTATACGTCTATATGTAACCATCATGACAGCCTCAATATAGACTAGTCCCATCATGCCAGCTTAAGTTTTATAAAACCAAAAGAAGGACTCTGGTGAGTTTTGCGTCAGTACGTGCTCTGTAAACCAACCACAAGGAGGCTGAGAACTAAGATGGACAGCCCCCACTAACATCAAATGCTGGAGTAGAGAAAGAACAAAAAGTTAAGCTCTATAGCCTAGAAAGAGCCCCCAGAGACATCATTATGAGTTTGAGGTGGGGGGGAGGGAAACACACCCTATGTCATTCTTGGTCTAATTAGGAGACTGAAATTACACAGTAATTTTAACAGGTAAATTTTAAATATAAAATGCATTAACTATAACAAGGGATTGGCTAATAAGAAGTAAAGAGAAATCAGAACTAAAACTACTAAACAGTATCTAAACAAAACTACTAAAGAGTATCAAAACAGCTATTATAAGGAATAGCCACTATCCCTAGGGCTGAGATAGAGCACCCAAGAGAAAGGCTTCCCCTAGGGTTGAGGTCTTCCAGACTGGCACACCAGAACTAGGAAGCAAAACCCTTTCTTTCTACAATGACAAAGCTTAACCTCATGCCAGCTGGCAAAGGAGAAATATTTAAAGGGCCCAGATCCATTTTCACAGATCAGGCAAAAGGGATATATTTGGAACTGAGAGATAATACATCAATAATCAGCTCACACCTCAGTTCGTTTCTAGTAATCATCCTCTGAATTCCAACAGTACCTAGTGGAATCTAATATTGATTATCTGCCTCCCTAGTTATTTCTTATATATATCTGTACATAGATACACATAAATTGGTCCTTCCAACTAAGGAATTCCCAGAAGATAAGAAACATGCCCTAAATTACTGTAGGCTTCCCTTCTACCCATCCCCACAGTATTTAGTACAATGCTAGGCCCACATGAGTACCTTTAATGCATGTCATGCATTGGCAGAGATTGTAAAATAACCCCAAACCTCTACACCAGAGTTGCAAAGAGGAAGCCTCCAGCCAAATCCATCCCACAAACATGCTTGTTCATTGTTTAAATATTACTTGCACAGTGTTTTTTTAAATCTGCGGTCAATACACAAAATTGGAAATTTCACATAGAAACTGAGCATTCTGGAAAAATGGAAGGTGATGCAACAACAGGCCTGTACAAGTTGGCTGGAGCTGACCATCAGCCTCTCCTCTCCTTTGCCATAGTCTTCAGATGGCCTGTTCATCTGTATCAAAGGTTTGGATCCTGTAAGTATTTGAGTTCTCTACCCCTGCTCTATAGGACAGATCCCCTTAACTCCTTTTGTGGGTCAAGGAATGTGGAAAATAAGCACTAATTAGATATAAATATTTTGTAAATACTGATGATTTCTTAGTCCCTTCTTTTCACACACACATCAGAATTGCTGAGTACCTGAGTTCATAAGAAAATTAACACAGGTTTTGAATTTAGGATCATTGATAAGGTATTGGAAGAAAACATAGACAGAGAGTCTAGTTCTAAGAGCCATCACTGTTGTTATCTAACCAGTAACCCAGCACATCTCACACCCTCCCTGATCCTCTGTGTCCTCATCTGAAAGTAGTAATAGCGCTAGTTCTGACACTGTGATTCTAAGACGTTGTTACAAACAGGGGCTCTACTCATTTTGAATAATATGAGGACCCTGGCCTGCTTAAAGAATGCTTAATTAAGCAAGAGTTTTAATTAATTACTCAGTTTTTTAAACTTTTCCCTTTGCTGCTTTAAGAACACCATCTATTAACACCTGCCTCTCTTGTGGATTGACAACTTTGCCATGGCTCTTTTATTACCAGGAAAACCACCAGAACAGCCTTTGAAAAGAGGCATCTATACTGTAGTCTCATCCAAAAGAGTAGGAATCTCAAGGAAAAAAAAAAACATCTAAAAATGCAACTGGATTTGTTTAATTATCAAATATTTATTGACTGTCCAGCACTATGCCAGCATTCTCCTGTATGCTGTGTATACATTTGGGCCACCTCAGCATTATTACAAGCTATGCATCTCATTTACAATCAACACACACGTTAAACTTGGGTCCAAACTGTTAATTATACTTTTAAAAATGAAAATTATATTTTAGTCAAGTGCATTAAAAATAGACCCTTCAGAGTGTGACTATTTATTAATGAGATAAGGTCACTTAATTACTTTATCACACATTCAGATGTGTAAAGAAAATGTAGCTTCTTATTTATTTATTAAGATACCTCACCCTCCCTCTGAGGTATTTGATACCTCATTATTATTCTTATTATTTTATTTATCTTTGGCTGTGTTGGGTCTTCGTTTCCGTGCAAGGGCCTTCCCTAGTTGTGGCAAGCGGGGGCCACTCTTCATCGCGGTGCGCGGGCCTCTCACTATCGCAGCCTCTCTTGTTGCGGAGCACAGCCTCCAGACGCGCAGGCTCAGTAGTTGTGGCTCACGGGCCCAGTTGCTCCGCGGCATGTGGGATCCTCCCAGACCAGGGCTCGAACCCGCGTCCCCTGCATTAGCAGGCAGACTCCCAACCACTGCGCCACCAGGGAAGCCCCGATACCTCATTATTTACTTATTTGATACCTCATCCTCCCTCTGAGATTCTTCCTGCTGGGCAGAAACTTTTAATCCAAAAGGTAAATCAATCCAATGAAATTATTTCAGCAGTCCCTTTCACTGAATGCTATGTCTTGCTATTTCAGACCTCGTGAACCTTGCCGTCTCCTCCCGAGTGATGACTGGTTGTGTGGAGTTGACCCGTGGAGAGATGGCAAGAACCCTGAATGCACACAGGGTCCTCTGGATCCTTGCTGGTCTCTGTTACAAAGTGGCTGGACACTGCTGCTCTCTGTTTCCTGAACCATCAGTCACACTGGACGTAATTGATTACTCCCTCCTCCTTCAAATGCTTTCTTCATTTGGCTTCTGGCTACCTGTCTTAATCAGCTCAGGCTGCTATAACAGACTACCAAAGACTGGGTGGCTTAAACAACAAACATTTATTTCTCACAGTGCTGGAAGGTGGAAATCCAAGACCAGAGTGCTAGCATGGTTGGGTTCTGGTGAGGACCCTCTTTCTGGTTTGCAGTTGGTCATCATCTGGCTGTGTCCTCACGTGGGGGAGAGCAGAGAGAGAGAGAGAGGGAGAGAGGGAGACCCCATGTCTCCTCCTTTTAAAATAAGGGCACTGATCCCATTAATGAGAGCTCCACCCTCATGACCTAGTTCCTCCCAAAGGCCCCACCTCCAAATACCATCACACTGGGTATCATCACATCAACAGCTGCACTTTAGTCCACACATTCAGTCCATAACACCACTATTCTCTGCTGGTCTCCTCACTGGCCAACCCTTCTCAGTATCTTTTGTTAGTTGCTCCTGATCCCCTGACTTCTCAACATTACAGTCCCCAGGCTTCAGCCCTTTGTCCCCATCTCTTCTCTATTTACACGTATTCTCTAGGTGATCTTACCAGCTTCATGGTGTTAAAAAGCATCTAAATGCAGGAACTCTCAAATTTATATCTATAGATAACACCTCTCTCTGGAACTCCAACTCATTTGTCCTACTTTGACCCACAATTTCAGTTAGAAGGCTCAAAGTCATCTTAGATTCAACATGTCCAATTCTGAATTCCTGACTCAGAATTGTCCCCAGATGTGTCCCTCCTACACTCTTGCCCATGTCACGTACATATCATTCCAGATGCTCAGGCCATAATCTTTGGAGTCATTTTCAACTCCTCTCCGATCTTATTTGCCCCCATAAGTAAATCTTATGGGTTCTGCCTTCAAATATATCCAGAACCTGACCAGTTCTTATCAGCTCTTCTACCTGGTCTAAACCACCATCATTTATCACCTGGATAAATGAAAAGGCTCTATAATTGGCCTCCCTGCTGCCACCCTTGTCTCTCAATCTATCTGCACCCAGCTAGTGTGATCCATTTAAAATATTATATTTGAGTTCAAAACTCTGCTCAAAACCTTTTCATCTTACTTAAAGTAAAAGCCTAGGTGCTTATCTGCTCTGTGTCTCCTACCACCTCTCTGATCTCACTTTCTTCCTTGCTGATTCAAGTCAAACTGAGCTCCTAACTCTTCTATAAAGAGGGCAAGCAAACTCCAACCTCAGGGCCTTTGCACTTGCTGCTTCCCTAATGTAATACTCCCCTAAGATAGCCATATGGCTTCCTTCTCCATACTCTCAAGATCTGTATTTAAATATTATCTTCTAAGTCCTTCCTAGATCACCCTTTATAAAATACTAATTCCTCTATCTGATACTTCCCATCTAATTCCCTTACTTTATTTTCTCCGTAACATCTATCACCATCTGACATATGTCCTATACTTGCTTATTTATTTGTTGTCTATGTTTCCCCCACTGGGATAAAGCTTTTTTAACCATAGGGACTCAACTGGTTTTGTGAACTGCTATACCTCCAGTACCTAGAGCACTGTACAGCACACAGTAGATGATCACTAAATGCTTGTTGAATGAATGAATGGACAGGTGACCTATGACGTTTGTCTGATCCTTAGCTCTGGAACATGATGTTAACACCCATTGTGTGGGTCTTTTGCCGAAGTCTTGGCCTTTTGCCCCTAATTTCATTGCCACCTACAATGGCCTCTTCACCCTGACCCCGAAATGCCATTCATAGGCACCTTCAGCACCTTCACGTCCCCATCCTGGGGCACATGAAAACCTCTGCATAAGAACATCACAGTCAAAGCACAAGGAGCTCTGCCTTGGACACATCTATCCACACACTTTCAGCTGCTACCCCAGTGCCCTCAACCCATGCCATGTGGAATCAGCTGTGTATGTAGTTTCACCTAATGAGCTACAGTCTTCCCCTAGTAGTCGGGGGATGTGTGCTCTTTGAATGCTCTGTAGCTCCCCATACTTAACTGGGCCTTCTAAAAGATTTCCTCTTATGAAAAACCTAAACACACAGCGCAGTTGGGAGAATTTCACAGTGAAGACTTATATACTCACCATTTAGTTTCTACCATTAACATTTAAATATACTTTATCACGTATCTATCCATCAGCATCCTTATCATTAATTAGTTATATTTGTTTATGTTTTTTTATTTTGATGTAAAATTTGCATACAATGAATTATACAAATCTGAAGTGTATTTTTGTGGATGCTGACAAATGCATATGCATACTTATCTCTGTGCTACCCAAACTTTTATCAAGATATCAGACCATTATCACCACCCCAGACAATTCCCTCAAGTCCCCTCCTACTCAGCTGTCCCCCACCATGTCCCCACCTCCCCAGAGGCAACCAGTGCTCTGATTTTTACCTACCAGAGATTAGATTTTCCTTTTCTAGAACTTCATATGGACGAATACTATTTGTGCTCTTTTTCATGAGGTTTCTTTCACATAACTGTGAGCAAACAGAACTAGTTAACAATAAGTATGCTGAAGTATCTAGCAGGAAGTATACAGGTGTCTGCAATTTACTTTGAAATACATCAAAAAATAAGATGGATGGATGGATGGACGGATGGATGGATGGATGGATGGACGGATGGACAGATGTCTGGGGGATTCATCCATGTTATTGCATGTAACAATAGTCCATCTTTTTTATTATTAAATAGTATTTCAGGGTATGACTATACCACATTTTATCAATTTTCCTATTGATGGACACTGAGCTATTTAGGCCTGTTATGAAAAAGCTGTTTTGAACATTCCCGTACAACTCTTTTTGTAGACATATGTTTTCATTTCTCTTGGGTAAATTCCTAGAATTGAAATCTCTGGGTCATAGAATATTCATATTTTTAGTTTCGCTTAAAAAAAAAACAACAACGACTGCCAGACGTTTGTCAGAGTTTACGCCACAATACACTCTCACCAACAATGTATGAGATTTCCAGTTACTATCTACTGACTGGGTAGCTTTAATGCCCAAAACATGCCTCCCTAGCTTCTGCTCTCAGGGGAAAGGAGAAAAGAAATGACCAGCTCCCTTTACCTGCATTCCCTTCTTCCCCAAATCCCTCCTCCTTTACTTCCCTTCCCATCTCCCTGCTTTGCCCACTTGCTCACAGGATCAGGGAGGGCCGTCTTCAGCTTTTCTATTTCCTCTACACCATATCTTGTAGCAGTCTGGGTCCAACCAGGAGAGAGAAGCCACATAGTAGGTTAAACAGGGGAAATTTAATATAAGAATTATTATCTTTGATTAAAGAGAAACTGTAAGAGAAAGGAAATTCTATCTGGTACCCTGGGGGCTGAGGGAGAGCACCCAAGGAAGGACAAACTTGGAAGGGGTACAGACCTCATGGGAGAAGGGGTGGTTTGGTCCCTGGATAGCAGAGAAGTGAGCTGGCTTAGCCAGGCCAGAGCTGGCCTGGAGTTGCTGTGCAAACACTAGGCAACCCTATGGCGAGCAGGCAGGGGAGCAGACAGCAACCAGTGACAGAGGTGTGCAGTGAAAGTCCGGGTGCCAGAGGGTCTGGGGCAGAGGTCGGCAGAGTGCCCAGTCTGCCCAGGGTGGTGGAGAAGAAGGCGGTGCTTGCAGAAGGGATCACAGCTCAGTGTGTGACTCTCTGAGCTGTAGGCAGTCTGTAGGCTGCACAGGGTTTGGTTTCCATGTGGAGAGGGCTGCAGAAAGGGTATCACTAGGCCAAAGCTGCAAAGTCACACAGGGACCTTGGGCCTCTGGCTAGGGCAGGCTCTCTGGGGTGCCTCACACCCACGCTGACCTCAGTCCATCAGCAACTGCAGAAGTCTCTTCCTTTTGTAATGTCCCTCCAGTGCCCTCTACTGAGAAAGCTTACCACCGTGTTCACTATAAGGAGGAACGTTTACAGGAATTCCACTGGCTATCACAGAGCGTATATATTGAAGGGTGCATTTAGAGCTGAGAGGCAACAAATTGATAATTGACACAATGTTCTTCTTCTCTACTTCAGGCTTGGGCTAAGCCTTAACGATTAATGGGGAGTGGTACAGAGAAAGATGGGCTTTCCAACTGTGGTAGACTGTATGCAAAAAACCCCCCCACAATAATTCCTTTCTTCTCTGCATGCACATCCCCTTGCAGCTCTCACCCTTAAGAGGGACAGTCTCTTTCTTCATTCCTTGAATCTAGGTCGGCCATATGTCTTGTTTTGGCCAGTAAGACATCAGCAAACCAACAAAGACTTGAAAAGTGCTTGTTCATTGGAGCTTGCTCTCTCACCACTGGGAACAGAAAGGCCACCACATGCACAAGCCCGATTGCCTTGGAGGATGAGGAAGCATGCAGAGACAGGACTCAGTCATCCCAGAAGTCCCAGCTCAGACCATCCTAGACCATCTGGGCCCAGTGAAACCAGCCCAGACCAAAAGAACCACCCAGAAGACAACTCACAGAACAGAGGGAAATCATAAATGTTTGTTGTTTTAAGCCACCGTGCTTGGGTTTTTTTATGGAACAAAACTGACACAAAAATAATAAAACTTGTATTGAGAGTTCTTCCAAAAATGTATGCTAATATATTAATATCATATACAGTAAGATACTAATATTAAAAACTTAATTACAAGAAAAAAAAGCTTTGTTTCCCCTGAGGAACAGGTATGTTTGTTCCTTGAGGATCATTTGTCATAGGAAATTGATCCTGTTTCCTTTTTCATTTGGATACCAAGAAATACAGAGCCAATCTGTGGTTATCTTTAGCAACTGTGTCCTCTTATTTATGTTCAAACTCTTCCCCAAGTTTGACTCCCTATTCCTGTTCCTGATTTATAACTCATTTATAATTCGTGTATTTTGGTTTATGTATTTGTATAATCGGTCTCAAATGATTGTTTGAAATGAGATTAGATATAAGCGTATAAAACTAATGTAACCATTTACAGATATAATATTCAAACCATAAAATTCATAATACTCTCCTCTGTAATAAAGTTACTATGCTTTATTGTATGAAGCTTTCTTTTTGCAAAAGATCAAAATAAAATTGGCAAGCTCTGGATTAGAGGCAATAATTACCTGAAACTGAAAAGCAAACAAACAGAAAATTTCCATTCTTATAAAATTTCAAATTTTTATGAAACTGAGAAGGATGGCTCTGTGTAGTTAGCATAAATCAGAATACTAGTCCAAAACAAAACAAAATTGAGTTTCATTAAGTCTTTAGACACAAAGTAAAACAATCTTCCAGTTTTCAAACATTCTAGTGCTTCTATTACTGCTAACCTAAGCTTGAAAGAACTTAGTTGTTTCTGCTTTTTAAAAACTATATGTAATTTTTAATCAGACGTTTGGATAATGTTAAACCATTTTGCTGTGTCGATCCATTCCTTTCCCAATCAAATTGTTCTTGAAAGAAATATAAGAAAGTTAATAGACCAAAACAAGTTACAGATCTTGAATTAACAAGAAGTGATCTTTTTAAAATGACAAGATTGCCCTTTTCTGATAACAAATGTGGATCTACTATTTGAAAGTGGACCAGAATCCCAGACTGGGAGAGGGAGGCCAGTCAACTGTGAAATAGGTTGTCAAAAATATAAGTCTAAAATATGACTCAACCAGGAAAAAATAAAAATCCCAATTGTGTTGGAAAGTCTAGGATGTTCATTTACTTAGCAGCACAAAATCAGCTGAGCCTCACTGGAGAAAAAGTTGGAATTCCACAAATAAAACTTTGCCACAGTGACAAATCTCCCCGTAATTGGAATTCTTCAAAATATTAAACATGTAATCCAAGAGTAATTGGAAGGCAGCACACATTTCCATAATTAGTCCATCATTTTATTTACCTCATGTATAATACATGGCAGCCCACATCATGAAATAAATTAACAGCTAAATGTCAAACCTGCCCTCTTCTTTAGGCCATCTGCTTAGGTGTTCAGACTGACACCCACCGGCATAAGAAATTATAGAGACCAGGGAAATCTGACCGTCAGAGAAGAGCTACTGGCAAATGGGTCAAACATCAGGACTTGTTCTTTCTGGCTTCCTCCTCCACTAGCTCCCCCACCATCAACTTCCAAAGTCTAAGGATTTTATTTATATTACTACTGTTGCAAGTCTTTTTTTTTTTTTTTAATTTATTTATTTTTTATTTATTTTTGGCTGCACTGGGTCTTTGTTGCTGCATGCAGCTTTCTCTAGTTGCATCGAGCAGGTGCTACTCTTCGTTGCGGTGCACGGGCTTCTCATTGCGGTGGCTTCTCTTGTTGCGGAGCACGGGCTCTAGGCGCACAGGCTTCAGTAGCTGTGGCACGCGGGCTCAGTAGTTGTGGCTTGCGGGCTCTAGAGCGCAGGCTCAGTAGTTGTGGCACATGGGCTTAGTTGCCCTGCGGCATGTGGGATCTTCCCGGACCAGGGCTCGAACCCGTGTCCCCTGCATTGGCAGGCGGATTCTTCACCACTGCGCCACCAGGGAAGCCCCCGTTGCAAGTCTTGACCACATTTCAGGACACAGGGAATTGAATCAGATATTCTCTTACAAGAATGTGATCCTCACATTACCTTCAATTACATCACTGAAGAAAGAAAGACAATGGGTTCAGAGCCCATCACTGCCTAAGTTCCATCCATGAACTCTTCAGGAAGGAGAATTCTGGAGAATCCTGACCAAGCTCCCTTTCTTCATAACAACCAGGTCTACTAGTATTCTTTCTCCTCTGAAATCAACATTGGAAACTCAGATTGGTACCCCGACATCAGAGGGCAGTCGGGAAGTCTCAACCCCGGGGAGGCCTAGGGGCTAAAGAGCAAAAGCTAGAACCACCGCTCCTGGGTCCTCCAGCCTTCCTTCTCCACTCTGGGATCCCTACTGGTACAGCTCAGGAGAGCCAGGCCAAGGGGTTTGTACCCTTATTACTTTCCCATCAGCCAAAGCAAGGGCAATATCATCGTTTTACCAGTTACATAAACTTAGATTTCAAAAGCAAATTACTACACGACCATATCTGCCCTATTGCCTCCCACGGCTGTCCATCCTTCTCTCACATAAACTTGGAGGCCCCTCTGATATATTTTCAAACTTCTCATCAGGTTCATTTCAGTAAGTGCCATTACTCAAAAAGGAAAGAAAGTGACTCAAGTGCCAATAATGCTGCTCCCCCCCGCAGAGTGGAAAGGGAAGCCAGCCGGTCGGTTTCACTCCCATAACACTGCTTTTGGGAGCAAGCCAGATGAGAACCAGTAAGAAGGGCTGTGATACAACTAACTGCCAGATTAGGCTTGAATTTCAACTGTAATGTAAATACTTTCTGCGGTTTGGGACAAATTACATAACCATCTCATCTTCCTTCAAACAATAATAAAATAATAATTTATTGTAACACAACTTTCATCGCCGTAGCTCAAATGCTTAGATTAGCTCCCTACCTACCTATCGTGCTGTGATGGGAAAATTAATTAGCTAATGTCCGTAAAGTGCTTTCAAGATGAAAAGTGCCATATGAGTGCTAAATGCCACCTATGAGTACCAATAAAGACAGCGTCATAGAGAACATAACAGATTGGCAGGGGAATGAGTGAATAGCCAGCTTGAAAAAGCAAGGTGACAAAAACATAAATAAATACAGTGGCCATACAGAATAGAGTTCCCACTTCATAGACTTTATTGTACAAGAAAAGCAACAGGCCCACAAATATGAAGCATACTTTTGGATCAGGACTAGAGCCAGTGGTATACTCAAAGGAGTGTCATTAAATCCACAGGACACTCTTGGGGGATTTTAGCACAATCAAATGTTCTCAGAAGAGGTGTAATTCAGTGGATATGATGGACAGTTTTCCTGAAGACCACTGCCTTTGTCTAGACAAAAGAGATAAATAAATGCCTGTACTTATCCATAACTTTATAATTTCCAAAGTTCTTGCCTCATAGTCTGTCTCTCTTCACCTGCATATAAACACTTATATCTGAGGTGGATAGAGTGAGTTTTACTATTCCTATTTTACCGATGAGGACATTGAATGTTAGGGATATTGATTTGATCAAAATTATAGAGTGAGAAATCAATGAAAGAAAGCTCCAGCCCAACCTTCTACCACAAACGCAGTGTTCTTTCCAGGATGCCATATTAGTTAATGTGCATTTTACAATTATAAGGCATTGCCAATATATTTCAAAAGATTTCAATATGTGCGTATGCTCTATCCAAACAATCTCACTTCTAGCAACTTATCCTAAGTAATTAATAAGATGCTCAAAGATCTAGCTATATAGATATTCACTGAAGCACTATTTATAAAAGTGAGAAATAGAAACAACCCAAATGTTTACCAGAAATGATTGAATAAATACTATTATACCCATAAGATGGAATATTAGGAGGCAGCCACTTAATATACTACAGAAATATCTTTACTGACATGAAAATTTTCACTATATATTGTTAAATGTTGTACAATCTCCTTTTAAAAATACTTTATGCACGTATCATAGAAAAATATCTAGAAGGCTATGCAACCCACTATTCACAGTGAATACCCCTGGATGATGGGATTGTGGTGGTTTTCATTTTTGTCTATTGGATCATCTGTACGTTCAGATTTTATTTCATTTATTTGTACTCAGAACATCACAAGAAAAAGCACTGCAATAACCATTTAAGTCACTTGAAATCGCCACAAAGGGACTGGACTGCAGAAAGGCCAACTCATTCAAAATGCCTCCCTATAAATGGCCTGAACAAAGGCTGCTACTAGGGAGTGATGGCAGGATGGCTCCATCCCACTGCCATTGTGTTGGGGGAGGTATGCGGCTGTCTCTTCAAGATACTGACTTCAATTCCTTCAGATATATACCCAGGAGTGGGACTGCTGGATCATATGGTAGTTCAATTTTTAATTTTTTGAGGAATTGCCATACTGTTTTCCAAAATGGCTGCAGCAATGTATATTCCCACCAACAGTGCACCAGGGTTCCCCTTTCTCCATGTCTTTGCCAGCATATCTCTTGTTTTTTTGTTAAAAATCATCCTAACAGGTGTGAGGTGATATCTCATTGTAGTTTTGATTGCATTTCCCAGATGACTAGGGATTTTGGGCATCTTTTCATATATCTGTTGTCCATTTGGATGTCTTCTTTGGAAAAACATCCCTTCAAACCTAGTGGCAAGACGGGAATAAAGACACAGACCTACTAGAGAATGGACTTGAGGATATGGGGAGGGGGTGGGGTGAGATGTGACAGGGTAAGAGAGTGTCATGGACATATATACACTACCAAATGTAAAATAGATAGCTAGTGGGAAGCAGCCACGTAGCACAGGGAGATCAGCTCGGTGCTTTGTGACCACCTAGAGGGGTGGGATGGGGAGGGTGGGAGGGAGGGAGATGCAAGAGGGAAGAGATATGGGAACATATTGTATGTGTATAACTGATTCACTTTGTTATAAAGCAGAAGCTAACACACCATTGTAAGGCAATTATACTTCAATAAAGATGTTTTAAAAAAAACAAAACAAACAAAAAAAAACATCCCTTCAGGTCCTTTGCCCTAAGCGGGAATTATTTTAGGTCACTCTGTTTGTGGTAATTTGTTATGTAACAACAGAAAACTAATATAGTTAGAAAGTGCTATAGAAACTATTTTGTCCATTTCCCTCATTTTATCATGAAGGAAGCTGAGACCCAGGAAGCTGCAGAATTTGGGGGGAAATTGTGGCAAAGCTGGAGCTAGAGTGCAGGTCACAGGGGTCCATAGTCCAGTGCCTTTTCCACCATCCTACTTCCCTGCTCCCAGCAAGCGTCCTAGGATCACTTTTATCCAGCCTGACTTAGAGTCTAAGAGGAAAGACGAGATTGTCAGTTGAGGTCCCTGCCAGCCTTACAATTCTAATGTATTTCTTGATTTCTAAAAAATGAACTGAAATTGATATTGAACACACAGACACTTCTCTAATTTGAAACAATCAATAATATTTATAACTTTCACCCAAGATTTAATATGCTGACGATACCATACAATCCACTGCACTCTCCAATAAGTGACAATTTCAGTTTTCAGTTCAGTGAACGTCAGCAAAATTTACCGTATTCAAATTCCCTAGGAGGTCACACATGGTAGAGTCTTTTAAGGCAGGGTTCTACAGTTTTCCCTAACTGAAGTGACTTAAATTGTTTGAAAATATATGAAGAAAGTTAAGAAACTTTTATGGAGAAAAGCCTATAAACCTTTAAATGTCAAATATTTTTACATTGTTTCTATGACAGAATGTCAACGTACTATTACATGTATTTAATTCTAGTCACTTATTCTGAAGGCAATGCCATCGGTTTCATTTCTAGTAATTGTCAAGACTAAGACAGACGTTAGCTCCTGCCTCCCTTGGGATTAATTAAGTGAGTATCATTAATAAATGTAGCACAATTCATGATGATGTGATGGATCACTGGGAACTTACATAAGAATGAGTAACCAAGACTGAGTTTCCTCACTTTCTAAGGATGATTAAATTCAGGTACATTAAAGAAACAACCAAATCACACTGTGTTTGCAAAGGGCCAGTTTTAAGATGATTCATGTGGTTCCGCGTTCATTTTAAAACAAACTACTTTTCTCTTGTATAATCCCATTTTGGGGTTTGGATTTGGGTTTGGTTTTCCTTCCATTGCAGCTCTTTGGGACTCATGGTTCCCCAGTGGGATGCTGAGAGGTGATGCTGAATGGTGACTGATGATTCTTTCTGTTTACCTGAATATTTCATTCAAGAGGAGCCAAGGCCTTTAAAATGCATCTACATGGTGCAATTTGTTCTTTTTCAATTCCTTGCTAATTAATTTCCACAAACAGGGTCTGGTACTCACCTGACTGCACAGTTTTGTCCTGTATTTTGCAGACCTCAGTTTTGAAGTCCCAGGTTCTTTGCAGAGTTTACCCTAGGGCAGTGCTGCCTGATACAACTCTTGGCAGTGATGGTGGAAATGTTCTCTGCGTTGTCCAATATGGTAATCACTAGCCACATGTGGTTTGAGGCACTTGGAAATTTGGCTAGTGTGACTGAAGAACTGAATTTTTTATTTTGCTGAACTTTAATTAATTTAAATTTAAATAACCATGTGTGGCTAGTGGCTACTGCATTGGAGAGCACAGCCCCAGGGATTTAGGTCAGGATTAACACAGGCTCTTTAAAAGTATAGCCAGGCCAGCACTAGCGGGTGGGGTGGTACAGACTCCTTAGGTGTGTGTTTCTTCAAGACCTCTCACTTACTTTTGCAGTCTTGCTTTGGCTTCATTATCTGGCCATTCAACACATAAACGTACATGTAATGATATCCCTTTTTTGCTTATAACAGTAACAATAATAATGGCTCCTATTTATAGATTGCCTGTTGAGGGCCAGGTATCACACCAGACACAACTGCATAAAATCTTCTAAGAAAGGTTTCTGCACACATAGCTTCACGCATTTTACAAGTATAACAATTGAAGCCAAATAAATGAATCTACCCTGGTTTAGATGTGCTATTTGCAGCATTTGATGTTTCCCTTATAGCCATATATTTTACCTTGCAATATACCCTAATATTCAAAATCGGATAAAGTATTAGCATTACATTTCTCTCCGTAAAAGTAGAACATGTTATGTATAATATTTCACCATATAAAGGACATCTTCACTGCTTTCCTGCCAAGCTTTGGCTCTATTACTCTGTCAGTTTCTCCTGGTTTCTTTATAGCAAAGCACCAAAACCAATTGTGAGTGTGTGAAAAAAAATTGTAATCTGAAATTGTAATCTGAAAGAGAGTTGGTGCCAAATACATGCCCCGAGATATTTTGGATGAACTTGCCCCCAGAAATGAACAGCTTAGGAGAGAGAACAAGTCTCTTGGCGGAAGGGCATGGGGCTGGAGGGTTTGACAATTGGACAATACAGTGACTAGGTCTAAAAAATCAGGGGGTAGAAGATGCGGAAGACATCTGAGTTTTACGTAAATCTCTGGCTAAACCCACTCCTTCATTTTGAGAGGACCCGGAACTGAGACCTTGAAGGATGGCACCGTTTCCTCTGCAGTGATGAATGGCCACAGCCTCCACCAGCAATCCACCACTACTTACTACAGAGCGCTTTCATGTTTTGCTCTGAACCTTTTATACCCAGTAAAACATTAAGGTGTTTATGATCAAGTGTAATTCAACCAAGCTGGTAAAGTACTATCGTAAAGCTGAAGACTTAATAACAACCCGGGCTCAGAGACTGGCTGTCACCAGCAGGCAGAGAGCTACGGTACACAAAAACACCAGTTAGTGCGATAAAAGCATGACAGCCTTGCCTACACACAAACCAAAGAAAATAACGTGCCCGTGACAGCTACAACAGCAGCAATTTTAAACTCCTCACTGATGAAATGCATTTTGCAGTCATAACTCTTGCATAAATCTGGATGTCACTTTTTTTCCACGTTATAATTTTGCGATCCAGTGGATCATCGTGTAGACCCTCTACCTGCAAATGAGCTCGATAATGCAGAACGTGCACAAATCATTGAGCTATCAGTGACATCAGGGGTTTGGCTGCTGGGATTATTAACATATTTTTTCACCTAGAAGCACAGACTAAAATCAATCATTCTGATAACTAGGCATGGCATGAGCTGTCTGCACTTTCATTTCAGTCTGATTAATCACACATACACAGACCTTTACCTTAAAGGAGCAATTGTTCACATTTAATCACAAAGAAACATTCAAGCATACCATCAGACATTACTAAATTTAACCACAATTTATGCTCCCTGTTTTAGCAAATATGTTTATGATAATATGGGTTCCTGCATTTAAATGCATTGTTTCATTCTCTTTACAAACACTAAAATCGAAGCTAAGTAAAATAGTCCACCGTGTTTTATATCGTGTATCATCTATATGATGTTTTTGAAGTTTCCATTATAGTCATATATTTTATTGCACAATTTATACTGATAATCACAGTACAGGTACATTATTAGCATTATATTTTCTTCAGTAAAGTAGAACATGCTAGATATCAGATTTCATCATGTTACTTGTCCTACTCCTTGCAAAGATTTGGTTCTATTACCCTGTCAATTTCTCCTGGTTTCAATAATGCAAGAAAAAAAAAATACAGTTGTGGGCACAGGATTTTTTTTTTCAGTCTGAAATAGAGTTGGGACCAAGTAAATCTCTCTTACGATCCTTACAACAGAGTTTGCAGGAAGCATAACATTCCAGAAGGCACATCTGCTGTTACTATAACAACAGAAAGGCTGAGTCTGAAGAGACTCTGATGATTCTCTGATTCTAAAGAGAATCATCTGTACTTGAGGGCAGTCCACATGCCAGGAGGATTCCTGGGTTCCTCTCTAAGAAGCGAAAGGTGAATTTAAACAAAGCAGAATTTGAAGAGGGTTTTGATTTATGAATGGGGCATAGGGCAGTCAGAACTTGGGGAAGATAGAAGGGCAGCTCAAGATTTACAAGCTGCTTCTAGACCAAAGGTGCACAACTTCTATCAGAGAAGTCAGCTACCAGAGCTGTAGGAAAATATCCTATTGATGAGATATGTGTATAAAGTTAAGAACTGGTCAGAGGTGACACCAGCCAGAAGAAAGAATCACCCTCCAGTTGTCCGACCAAAGGACAAATAGCACCGCCTTCAGAAGGAAGTGAAGTCACTGGCCCAGGAATCAGTCTGTCTAAGACTTTGCCTCTTTCCCTGCCTTAGCTTCTGCTTCATTGGCTTCTTCTCAGGTCCTTGATCTTCTGGGTCTTCTTGTTCCTCTTCCCATACTAGATTGATCTCCATTTGGGAGTCCACCCCAGCCTTTCTGCCATTCCAAAGGAAACCCTAGCAGGTCACTAATCCCACTCTCCATCCCTAGTCTCTTGGTTTCAATTGCTTCCTACCTGAGCTCTAGTTTGGCCTCAACCTGGAGTTTTCTGACCCTCCCTGGATTGAACTTTGCCCCTTTTACGGTCAAACTGGGTCATTCGCTGATCCAGGCATTGTCCAGTGGGGGAGATTAATGTCCAGCCGTAAATAAATAAAGAGACACATAAATAAAATAAAAAGTGGAGTGGCATGAACCTCCTTTGGTAGGGTGGTCAGCAAAGATATCTCTAAGGAGGTGATTTTTAACTTGAGATGCAGGAAGAGGAGAAGTAGCCAGCCACATTAACTTCATGTGCAGAACCTTGCAGCACAGGGAAGAGGCTGTGGTCGTAGAACAGAAAAACCAAGTGCGGCTTCTCAGTAGTGAGCTCCAGGTGGAAGGTCAGGAGATAAAGGTGAGAGGTGGGTATGGGCCAGATCATGGAGAGATTTACAAGTCATGGTTAAAGAGTTTGGATTTCATTCTAAGTTCCTTGTGTGGCATGTTGTCACAAGACCCAAAGAGGCTTTTGGGACTCATTCCATCTGTCAGGTAGAAGGTAATTCTTTTGCTTTTTATCCATGCACCAACTTTTGTAAGTCAACTTGACTAATGTTTGTTTATAATTAGTGAGTAAACTGCTACTTTAATACTGCCAGCCTGGAAGAGGCCCCTTCAAGGCATGTTGAATTAACTGATGTGATTAGAAACAATGAATAAAAACACCTCCCTCTTTTAATGAGAACAGCAACTTCTATTTCCCTGGGCTTTTTCGGTCCCATAAGACCTTTTAAAGCAGAGTGAATGTATTCTGGTTCAAATGCTAGAAACATAACCTCGTCTCTCTCTCGCTGGGTTGTTTTGAGAAGCCATTTTAGATCAATCTTCTTGAGTACAGAAGCTCCCAGCAGCTGTGGCTAAAACATACCCAACACCACTGCCAGGGTGGTCATTTTTCCTCCAAAGTGGTTCTCACACGGAACCAAAAGGCGTTGTAACCCTTTATCTGACACATGGACCCTCCAATGCTCTGGAACTGTTGATAAAGAAGCCCCAGAGCTTGTGTTCTGTAAGGACCTGGTTTTCCATCCTGATCTCAATGCGAAAGGTTGGGTAAAATGTCAGTTCTCTAACTTGCCATTTCTAGAGGGTTATAAAAAGTTTACATGGATACTTTCTGAATCTATTCATATGTTCTGTCTGTACCACCTCTCAGGTATTAGATTACGTATGTTTATTATTCACTTTACCAAGAAGCAAAGTTGTGAACACTGGATTTTATTCCAATTCTGTAACTAATCTGTTTGTGACCAAGTAAAACTTGTTTCCTCTCTAAGTGCTATTTTTATTTGCCAGATGACCTCTATAGATCCTTCCAGCTCTATTACTCTGTGGATCTCTATCAACAAGGACTCAAAAATAATGCCAGTATTAGTTACAGTAGGCTAAACTGCTCATTACAAATAGACCCAAAAGTGCAAGTGCTCAAACAAAACAGAATTTACTTCTCTTTCACACAATGGTCCAAGACAAGTATTCTAGAGCAGCTGACAGCTCTGCCCCCTCCTTTGATTCAGGGAACTGGTGTAACAATACTTGGTCTCCAAGGTCACTCTGCTAATAGCCCTTCCAGCCCATCAGAAAGGGGACAAGTTGAAGTCCAGGGCCAGCTATCTCCTGCAAGGTAAATAAAGCAAAAATGATACACATCTCTCCCTCTTTCATTCTTCTGGCAAGAGCTTAAACACATGGCTACACTTAGCTGTAAGCGAGGCTAGAATGTACAGCCCCAGGCTGGATTCAGACAGAAGTCCATTACTAAGAAGGGAATGCATTGGGTGAATAGACTGTAGTCTCTGCTACATGCCCAACACCTGTAAGGTGCTTCAAAATCTATAAAGCTTTCCATCTATTGAATTTCTACCACAGCTTTGTAAGATAGTTATTAAGATCTCCACGCTACAGAGATGAAACTACGTCCCAGAGAGATTAAGTAAAATATATGAGGTCTTACAATTAAGAGCTGAGCTAAGCTTCAATTTCAGGTCTGCTGGTCAGTGCTTTCTCTATTATAAATTCTAAATTGAAATATTTGCATAGGAAGTAATCATTAGCATAAATCTGCATGAATATGATGGGGTTTGAAGAACAAAGAGGCTTTATTATGAAAAGCAATGGGAGAAGCAAGTGTTAAGAGGTCTCCGGATAACCTGGAGGGAATCTAAAAAGCGTATGTATTTTTTTAAAAGCTGATAAATAGTTTGCAATTGAGGCACATACTCATTTTGCTCTCACTCTTAGTTGGTCTACAAAGCACATGTAAGGACAGGGGAATTGCAAGAAACACTGTGGTTGGAAGTAAAAGTAAATCATTAAAGAAGGTCAGAGTCTAAAAATATTAAAAATAAAAGTTATATATGGTCATCTCACACAGAAAAGTGGTTTTGTAGTGGCAGCAGATTTGCAGAGAAAACAATATATACCTCCCTACCCCAACCCATCACAGGCACTCACAAATCATTTGCTGCTTCAACTATTTTCTGCTTGCTATGAAAATCCAACCATAAACTGCCAATAAACCAACCTCATGTCTTTGGAAGGAACAGTCAAGCAATCCCTAAGCACAACACTGAAAAACTGTACCTGGGTTCTTCCTTAGCTTAAGCCAAATTTCTTTGAAAATAAAGAATCCCTAAAGAATGTATTAGGTATAATTATTCCTAGTTTTAGTCTTCAAAAAGAATTGAAATAGTAGCATTTCAGGATGATTTTTCTCCCACCTCTCTCCCTATTCACATTAATATGATTTCACAGTTTAGAAGTAAAGGTCCCCTTTCTCACAAATCTGTTCAAAATTGGTCATTTTTTACAGGGACGGTAGTGTTATGGATGACCAACTCTATATAAGAAAGGTTGTGATGGGTCTCAGAGCTTGGCCATCATTCATAAAGCATTCAAGATGAACTCTCAGAAAAGGGATATCAGTGAAGCTCACCAAGTCAGTTATAATGTACCAGATGTGACAAGGTAATGCATTATTTCATACAGCAAGTTAATACAGTGTTGCTGTGCCCTTTCTGAGAAGGGTAGGAAAACTTATCAATGGATATGATTCCTTATGGAGAATTTTAAGAATTATGCCACCCTACATCCTATCATGACAAAGCCCTTTGCTAAGTCTTCTGGACATTTTCTCCTAATTCGTCTTTATTCTAGACACTCTGGGCCGTACAGAGACACCTTTTGTCATCATTTAAGGGAAGCTGGGAATTCCGCCAAACTGCACCATCATGACCTTTAAAAACTCTAACCATAACCAACTTACTTTAGCAATTTTGAGCGCTGTTTTGTTTTCATATCCAAGCCTGTCACTGTCGGGTTATATTTATTGAACACTTTTGTGTTTATAACATTGAATTCAGCAGATAACAGAGCAGAAAAGAGACAGAAGCGGAGGATTTTTACAAACTAGAGAAAAGAATCTAAATCTACTTCAAAAGCTAATAGCGTTTTATAAATGCAGTTTATCCTAATGCTAATTTCTCTGGTCTTTTGTTTACACAAGAAAGCTCCAGGCTGGTTTATGGTGTCACATTTATCAGCCAGTAGAATATAAGCAAATCCCATTACACCGGAATTCAGCCACCCAAATAAACCAAAATATGGATTACGATATCTTTTATGCTGCAATTTCTACTTAAAAACAGAAACATGATTTTAATACTCAGCGAATACAAAAGAAAAGCAAACTGGTTTTCTCACGATTCCTGCTTTGACTCTCTCATTGTCTGAGCCCTTAGGCTCATCATAACTTTATAAGAAGGAAAAAGAAAATTAAAACATGATCACAAAATGATCCAAAGCCAAGAAAGTAGTTATGGTGTTAAGCAGCCCTCTTTAGATACTCAGACCATTCAGCATTCTCTCGAATATTCTGCAGGTTCTCAGATGTTTCCGTCCTTATGTAACTTAGAAAATGCCTCTTCTCTATCATAATATCACTATTTTTTATAATATCCAGCCCCTTTATTCCTTTCTTCCTCCTAAGGAAAAAGCAAAGCCTCATCTCCAGTTTCAGGACAGACCAAGTTCTAGGTGACGGTGTCAGAAAGGACCAGTGCCCATATTTATTATACTTGTTCAGGGACTTTTACATTAAACACTCAAAGACCAAGTGTGTGGTTCTCCCACTGGGGTAATCTGGGCAGGTTTGTTAAAAACTTATCTACAGCAACTTCAATTAAAGGAGCTACCCTTTCAAACTTAAATGCCACAGGGAGAGTATACTGGTGAATATAAAGTTTCACCCTTTAAAATAGAAAAACCTAGTTCTATTCAATCATGCCTCCTTTTGGTCTCTTTTTCTTAATGTATCTATCCATTAGAGCTTTGCCCACTTTTATCTAAATTACATTACCCTTTTTGCTAGTTCCAAAAGATCTCAAGGTCAATTATAAGAGCACAAACTCAACCATCACTTATCCATACATTCATTCACTGACTATTTGTTACATGGATAACAGATCATACACACACACACAATCTTAGGGTTTGAGGATTACCAATACATAGTACTCTTCTTCCCCACCCAATTCTGACCCAACTGGGAAATAAGACAAAGGAGTAATAAATGAAGATCAAATTATCATCTTTTTTTGTGATAAAGCTGATAGAGGAGACTGTGTCTAATCTGCAGACAAGAGGATTTCTTCATGCCAAACACCAGATTTAGGGAGGTTTATCACCCAGGCACAGGGGACTCCAAATGACCACAGCCTTCCCTTGTGAGTTGCAAAGCTCACCACCTGACCAAGAGCATTCCAGAGCACAAACTCACGGACCAGAGTTTGCTAAGAGAAAGTGGGGAGGAAAGGGTACAGCTATGCACATGCAATTCCTTACGCTCAAATCCTACCAATAGGGCAAGTGACTCCTTTCCCCCAGATGAGTGAGGGGCTGGAACAGGGCCGGGAGTGTCACACTTAGCAACACCCCCTCAAGTGGATGGAAGTATGGAGTAGGGCGCAAGTGCCTACAACTGCCACAGCATCCCCAAGGGGTTTACCCTCTTAGCCACTGTACTTCATTGCTAACCAGGGGCGTGGGTCTGCCCCTGGAAGAAAGAGATACCACCGTCACGACTTGGGGCCCTGCATGTACAAGGCCCCTCCATCCCCAGCATACACTGCTCCTTTGCAGATACTCCTGGCACCACTGACCCCAGAAGGTTCCAAATTGGGCAGAGCCACATACCAACTAAACCCACACTTGCTGTTGCCCCAAGTGCTGGCATCGCTCATTCCCTTACCTTCACTCAATGTTCACCTTATCAAGGATGCCTTTTCTGACCACGCTATTTAAAATTGAAAGTGCTCAGCCATCTCAACGCCCCACCCCCCTTTCCCTGCTTTTATGTTTCTCCAAAGCATTGATTGGCACTTGACATGTCACTTTGCAATTATAAAAAATGTATTTGTTATTGGCTGTCTCCCCAGCTCCAGTGTAAGCTCTTTGAGGGCCAGGCTTTGGGATTGCTTTGGTTATTGCTACATTTCCAGTGCTGGAACAGTATTTGGCAGCTAGTAGACACTAGTTTATATTTGTTGGATGAAAGAATGAATAAGGAGTCCCTCAGTCGGGCACAAAGCACCACAGGCTGCTGGAACCTGCAAGCTAAGACTCCCAGGAGTCCAGCCTCCTCCCCAAAGTTTAAAGCCATCCGTCCAGCCCCTCCATCTTCTCCAAACCTAATCTCCTTGATTCTTCCCTCAATATTCCCTGCCTGTGCACCAGATGTTGATTCTCCTGAATTGAATTAACTTCCCAAACTTTAAAACTTTTGTTTAGAGGAGCAGGACAGAATATATGGTCTTCGGGGACAGGACTTTACAGAGAGAGAAACTGGGGTATAGCTGTGTGTACCCATTTCTTCACTCAAATTCTCTAAGTTAAGTCATTTATCTCCCATGCCCAACCTTATTCCAAGGGGCAAAGTCTAGAAGTATTACGTGGATGGATTCCCCTCCCTCCACATGGAAGGAAGCATCTGATAGGGGGAATAAATCTTCCCAAACCCAAAATGTTATTTATAGTCTAGAGAATTTATGATCTAGAGACACAGACACATAAACTATTATTAAGAAAAATAAGTTATGTAATAATATTGGTATAAAGTGTCATGGGAACATAAATGAGGAAACAACCAATTCTATTTAGTTTGCTTATATCTGCCAATGTACTGTAAACTCAGGCTAGTTTTTTTTAAACATTAGCTATGTAACCACTAGTACATATATTTGTCCTAGAATAATTCCTTAATTTTGTAGAGTCCTTAATCCCTTTGCAAAGTAAATTCTTACGTATCATCTCATTCAATCTTCACCTCCCCCGCCCTTGCCACTTAGGTATGTGCACAGCCTCAAACACATGCACAAGCACAAATACACAGGCACTTATACATACATGCGCGTGTGCACGCATGCACACACAGAGTCAGAGATCTGTGGTGTCCCCCAGGGATCATGCCTTCTTGCTTCAGTCACAGCAACCACCACATCTACCTGAGCGCATGGCTGCCCCGAATAAAGACCGAAGTTCTTGATTGCCTTTCCATCTAGATGTGGTCCCAGAGCACAAGTATAATTGATGTATGTAACTAACAAGGGATGGGGAAGAGTGACCTCTTTCTTTTGCTCTTTCCCGTCCTCGGGAATGTGGCTTTCATGGTTGGAGTTGGAACAGCCATCATGAGCCATAAGGTAATTTTGAGAATGAGGCCACATCTGGCAGAACAAAATGGAAGAAACTTGTGTCCCTGACACGATGAAGTGCCATACTATCCCTGGGCCCTACCTTTAACCTTTATATGAGAAATTAGTGAACCCCCATCTTGTTTAAGCCGCAGCTATTTTGGAATTTTAGGCATTCACAGACAAAACTAATTCTACTCCACCCACACACACACTCCTACGCTGCCCCCATCGTAGAATTCTTTGTGCTTCCCCTTGTTTCGGGCTCAGGTGCTAAGAATGTCTTTCTCCCACTTACTTCTAACCTCTCTTATCCCTCCTTTGAACAATCACCTCAAATGTCACTTCACCCCCAAAGCTTTCTTCTTCTCATGCCTGGCCACTTTCTTAGCCTGCCCAGAGCAACTTCTGCCAACTTTGATGGCCCACAGTGTAATCTTCGATTAACTAACTTCTTTTCAAAAAAGTCATAAGCTTCTTAAAAGCAGGAATCAAAACTATTTTACTTGATATTCCCAGAGTCTAGCCACATGCCTGATGCAAAGACACAGCCTTCAGCACATATTGGATCAAGTAGGCAGGGTAAGTATTAATAACCCCATTTTACAGATGGAAAAACTGAGATTAGCCACCTAAGTTAATATTCAAACTGTGTTTTCCTACTGTACGAAGATTCAAATTTAAAAATAATTATGATTTCAGGCACTTGGATATATCTTTCTGTTCCAGGCCATAGCTTTTTCACAAATAGACCCAGGCTTGGAGGAATAATTCATGGATGCCTGCTATGTTAGTTTCCTTCACTACTTAATTTAGGGCCCAACACATATTCCACAGTCCTATCGAGTAGCTAAAGGACCTACTGAGTTAGGGGAAGAGAAATCTCAGTCTCTTTAAGATTAAACCACACTCAAGTTTCTTCACTCACATTTATTCTTCTGCTTCTGAGTTGAGCAATTTGTGACAAATTTTTTAGGAGGTGATTGGTAAGTACTAGATAACAACTTTTATGCAGCTGTAGCATTTAACATCAACGGATTTTAACTTTTCCTGCATAGTTAGAGCCCCGTAAACCAACCTGTACTTTTATCTAAATGACATACAAATGGATTCATTACCAGAAAAACTGAAAAATATAATGTTTTGTGATATGATATCCTAACAAATTCAACAAAGATACCTAAATCCACGTATGAAAACTGGAAGACAATGATAAACTCCAAGGTCCACACTACTTAGGAAGGGAGAAGGCAGATTCCTCAGAAAAGTTCTGCCTCCTTCTCTTTCTGCTCCTCTGTCTCACAGAAGAACCTGGCCACATGGGTGGTAACGCAGCCAGGTGTTTATTAGCGTTCTTTGGGGTCTGCTCTCTGACTCCAATTCACCCATTCATCCCTCAAGAAGCAGGTGCTTCACACAACCACAGTGTGAACCTTTGCACGTAAGTCAGACCATTTTGCTCCCCTGCTCGAAGCCCTCCAGTGACTCTCCAGATGAGGGGGAGTAAACTCTGAAGTCCTCCCCAAGGCCCACTCAGCTCTGCTACATGGCCTGGTCCCTGACTACCCCCATCCATTTCTCCCCCCTCTGCTCCCCTTGGCTCATGCCACCCCAGCCTCACTACTCTTTAGGGCTGTTGACTTGCATTCCCTCTACCAGGAACAGACTTTCCCAGGTACGTCATGTCTCACTCCCTTGATTCAATTCGGTCTTTCATGAACAGGGAGGTGGTCCCTGACCACTAATCTAAGACAGCAGCCTCCATCACTTTCTTCCTACTGGCCCTCCTGTATGTTTGTTTACAGCAATCATTATTCCTGACATTACATTAACATCGATCAATCAATTGATCTATTAATATCTCTCTATCATTTGCTTTTTTGTTTGTTTATTATCTATCTTCCCCACTGCAATATAAGCTTTATGAGGGAATGGGCTTTGGTTGTCTTCTGCGCCACTGACCACTGTGCCTGGCATATGATAGACTCTCAATAAATATTGACTGAGCAAAACAAAATTGATTAGACAACTCTCTATTCTGTCTTAGGCCTTGTGCAGGATACGTACAATCGATACTGTCCCTGCTCTCATGATGTTGACAGTTTAAGTGGAAAACAAGCTGCTACTATTTTTTAAGCATTCTGGGGAAAAATTATTTTGTCTCTGGTCTTAAAGGCTCCCTACCAATGTTAGAGGAACTACATATCTAGTGTATTATTTGGTCCATTATGTAGAAGGTTGAAGAGCTAAATACCCTTTAGGAAGTATATTTCAGCTATCTGTTGGTTCTATTTCCCCTTTGTGGTTTCAGCTATCAGGCTACGTAGGCAGAGACAGCTCATATGTCAGGTGGCTTCTCTCCCAGTTAATAAAAGAGAATTTGATTAATTCTAGTGTCTAGTTTTAGAGTTATCTTGGCCAATAAAGCAATATTATCAGTAAATAACCGAGTCTCTATAAAACATGTACAGAATGCATAAAACCATATAAACAGCACAGAGGACTCAAGAAATCTATAATAATACATATAATAAAAATTAACGCCTATTGAGTACTTTGTGTTCTAGGAAGTACAAAAATAAATGTATTTAATATATCACAATAATCTTAAGAGTTATCTTTTCACAGAGAAGGAAACCGAGGCACAGAGGGATTAACAACTTGCCCGATGTCACACAGTGATGTAAGCAGAGAGGCAGGAATGGCACCACGTGTGGCTCCACGCTTCTGTTTGCTCAGGCTGACGTGCTTTGCAGCTCTTCTGTCTAACTTGGCTTCTTCACCTGTGGGCACACTCCCAACTTAAGGCACAGTCTTTGTTTCCCTTTCCCTTTCGTGAATCTTGGGACTTTTCTGCTGTTCTGAGCTCTGCAGTGCACTGTGCATCATGTGGCAGCTCTCCTTAGGTGATTGCTTCTGGCTCTTCTACTCTACATGACATTGCCTTTCCCTCTGATAACACTGACAGAGTGAGGAATCTCTCTGTGAGTCTGTTCCAACCTGATTCGAACCACACCTTGAATTAGACTTGACAGTAAGATCTCTTTATAGATGCTGGGTCTCTCAGTTACAGCTACCAAATTCTGCCATATTGGTGAGAGCTGGCAAGTGATGCTGGAGTGGAGGAACGTCCACAGTGTGCCTCCCACCGGCATCCCGTGCCCTAGTTCTGCTCCTGCTGCTTTAGGATATGGACCACCGACAGCTGTCTTCTGGCTGTTCAACACATCACATACAGAGAACTCTTTACTGCCACTACTTTGGTGGAGGATACAGAATGGCTGACAACCCCAATCACTTTGGCCAAAAATTGTTTCCTGGGATAACTAAGCGCATTTTAAAGGTCAACACAGGGATCTAGTGAACAGTTATTCCTGGCAGTGCTGTTCCTGCCCACTCGGTGTGAGGTGAAGAGCGTCAGAGAAGAGCTAAGCAGAATTCTACGTCCTTCCCACATTCTAAGAGGACATCACCTTGCCATCAAGTGGGGAAATGAATCCTACTCATTGCTAAAGTGCACAAATTAGTCACCAAAGCAAAAATGTAGGTTTCTCTTTCTCTCTTCCTTTTACACACAAGGTGAATAAAAAACTTTTGAGCAACAATTCAATACACCAGAAGTGGAAAATTACAGATACAGTTTGTAAATGTTCATGGATTGCAAAATACCAGAAAGGAAATCAATATAGTGATAAACATTGATTATAGTTGGAAGAAACTCATATTTATAGTTCCTTTCAAAAAATAAAACGTTCCCCAAAGATGAAATTCTTCAAATATATATCAAAAACATGATTCAAGCAGTTATTTATTTGCAATCAAATGATGCTATCAAGAAACCGATAGCTTACATGTTTCAGGACTGTGTCTGGCTCTATGCATCTGAACCTATTATAGAATCTTCTAGTTTAAAGGAATAACTAGAGGTTGTCTAATCCAGGCCCTCTAATTCTGGGATGAGAAATATTTAAACCACTCATCCAACAGATTATCTATTTCATATCCTATTTTAAAATCCTCCAGAGATGTACAGTCTCCAACATTTTTTAAATTGCCTATTTAAATATTATCAGTTTGGTTGCTGTGTAATTCTATAGAGCTATCTTGAGGAGAAAGGCAAGGAGATTCAGGAATTACTGATGTCCAAATAATGACACAACAGAGGTGGGAGTGTGGTGGGATAGAAGAAAATGAAAGGAATGATAAAGCTAGAAAAGTTTGGAAATTTTAAAGAATAAGTCAGACTGAGATTTCATTATCTGAGAAAGAAATAGAAAATATGCCTTACCAGGGATAAGGAAAAGGGATTTGTAGAAGTAAATTTATCCCATAATTTAAGAACTCAGAGCAGGATTCCTTCTATATGTGTCTCAGCCAATAAGGGTGCTGAGCAATCAAGCAGAAGTGGGGGGGGGGGGGGAAGTGGCTGTGTTCAAGTTATCTATTGTTGTGTAACAAACCACTCCAAAACTTAGTGGCTTAAAACAACAACTATGTTATTATTATCACACAAATTTGCAGGCCAGGTACCCCTTGGAAGAGTGGGGCACCTCTGGGTCTGTCACTCAGAACACCTGTATGTGGGCCCTCCAGATTTCTTACATGAGGGAATAGAAATAATACACTTCAGCCCCTTCTGTGTAATAGAACAATTACTGAGTGCCTCTTTGTGCTGGTCCATAGTATGTACTAGAGACCCCCAAAAAGCAAAATGGGAGCTTATACTCTACAGTAGAAAGACAGTATTGTAAACCTACAGGGGAATTTATGAAATTTTAGAAGACTTACTGATATGGGTATGATTAATGGTGTTAGAGTTCAGAGGAAATTTCATGGAGAGACAACTCCTAAGCAAGGTTTTCATGGAGGAGGAGGAGTTTATCAAGTGAACTAGAAAAAGCAAACAGCATGTGCAAAGACAGAGGAGGCTGAAGAACCATGATGGTGTGTGTGTGCGTGTGTGTGTGTGTGTGTGTGTGTGTGTGTGTGTGTCTGCAAGTATTTTTATGTGTTGAGGAAGAAATAGGGGAAAATAAAATTGGAGAGGAAGGCAGCGGGCTTATATTTTTTAAAATAATCTTGCATTCTATGTGCTTGATTCAGAAAGTTAGGGAAAGACATTGTAGGGATTTAAGTAGAGGTTAAACGGAGGTGATAAGGTTTCATGTTTTAGGAGGATTTCTGTGGGCCATGTGGAGAGGTTGAGAGCCTCTCAACCAGGCCACCTCTCATTCTAAGTAAAGAGGAAGTTAAAGGTGTTGATAGTTCAGCCATTATTCAGAAATCCTTTCTCGCAACTAAGTAACATTCCCCTTGCTCATGCCCACTTTCTCTTGTTGGAATACCTGCTGTTGATGCATCCATTTGCACTTCTGCCTTCTCTTTCTTCCCTCGGATGAAGAAGCCTTTCCCTCTTGATTGGCTAAGAATGTACCCAGCAGCCCTATTTCCTGCTGTAAGAAATATAGATCTGATGGGAGATGCTCTCATTACAGCTTTAAGGCCCCCCTGCCCTATGAGTTCCGAGAGATCAAAACAGAAAGAAATGTTTTGGCTCTGGCATAGATCAGGTTCAAATGCGAACTTTTTTTATTATAGAATTTATTTCAGTTTGACATTCTTTATGCCGTTGTTTCCTTCTACCATGTTATAAATCCTTCTGAGGCTGGAAACCACTTCCAAACCTTGCAGCTCTAAGCCTATGAAATCAGGCCATCATGGGCCAGTATCACCTTTGAGGTAAGTTCTTTATATTAGAGTGAGATTACTTTCTAAAATTAGAGAGGACTGTGTACAGACAATACGTAGTTTTAAATGTGCAAATAAAATGCTCTTCTTGATAAATATGGAAGGTTGGAGTGAAATAACTTTGAAAGTTGGGCATACAGAATTTTCTCAATTTATTTTAAAAAAAGCTCTAAGAAAAGATTGAGATTAAGCCTGCATTCAGTCAGTATTGAATAACTTTTGAAAGTATTAAATATCTCACTTATGAAAAAGTTCTTAATTCTAATTTTCTTTCATGATAAAAATTATTATATTTATTATTCAAATTAGCCATCTTAGGAGAAATAAGAGCAATACATTCAAGGCAGACAGCTTGAACAAGCAGATATGAATCATCTGTAATGCACAGCCCACTTTGAGAGGAGATGAGAGAGCTAGCTGCAGCCAGCTGGCCGCTTGGCCCGGCTCCATAGGTGACCTGAGCCATGGTGAGAAAGCGTGGGTGTCTGATGAGCTGGAATGGATTTATTATGCCGGACACTTTTCTGTTTGAAATATCCTTGTTGCTGACCCCTTCGAGGCACCTTTTATTACAGGAAAAAAATTGCATTTGCCTTCAAGTACAACAGAGCATGCTCGCTAGAAAATTAATTTTATTTTTAATTAGGAGCTGTTCACATCATCCGGTTCATATCTCATCCTGTCAGCACACCGTGGTACTGCATTGTACATAAACAGGAATTTTTACCAGAAGAGTTCCTTTCTAGCAAAGATATATTTTACATAATGTCTATATTGCCATGCATGGGTTAATTCATTTCCTGAATATCATCATACCCTTATATTTCATTCAAAAGAGTCTTGGGAGCACTAGAATAATATTTTGACATTTAAGCAAAAAATAAAAGAAAAAATGTAAAGAAAGGAATGTTAACCATGAGAATCAGCTAGATATCAGTTTCTAGCTGAACATCAGAATCACCTGGAGATCTTTTAAAAAATACCATTGTCCATGTTGCTCCCGTTGGTATTTTTCTAAAAATATCTCAGGAGATTCTAGTGTGAAGCCAAGCTTGAAAACCACAGCACCAAAAGATTCTTTGGAGACATATAAGTTATACAGAGAGAAGTCTGAATAATCATATTTGAAAAATATTTTCTTCATGGCCTATTTTATTTGAGGCTTTCAAATAGCATGTCCAATACTACACAAAACATTCTCTCCCAAATTAACTTAACTTTAACAATTATTAGGAGCCCATTGTAAGCAGAACACTTTACTTGGTGCTGTAAGTTTATATGAAATGGAGAAAAGCTTACCTCAAGCATAGTAAGACTTATCAGAAAGCTAATGAGTTAAATTTCAGGGCCTTCATGTTCACAGACCCATTCCAATAGCAATGTGTTGACATATTCATATATTTTTATAAAATCGGCAAAAATCATATAGTTCTATCACTGCTATCTCTTTCGCTCTAACTTCCCCATCAAACTTCTCCCTGTGCCTGGTGGTATCAGAGTGGTTAGTGACACTTTGGCAGCAAAGGGGAAGTGAAGTTGAGGATACATTTAGTTTTGGTTTAGTAGAATACATTTATGTGGTTTACTGTCATTTCTGTGTATATTCAAGTTATTGCTAGCTGTCCTAATATAGGAATGGCTTGCAGAAATACTACTACTGCCCATGCACTTACTCACCCAAGTGACATGAAATTTCAGGGCTGACAAAAAACTCATCATGACATTGATGAAAAACTGGTTAATGAATGTTGTCAATTCTAAGGGAATTTGTGATTAGTCACTGCACATGAAAAACTTGAAATGACTTGAAGTCTTACAGCCCATCTCTGAAAGAAACTAAATAGAAGCTTTCCCAAATTCAACAACAATTCCCATAATGTATCTTACATTACCAATGACAAAATTTTAAGATGAAAGAAACTTTTCATACCTTTCAATAATGACTGCTGGAGGAAAGATAGGATTATCTTTTTATTTTTTCCATAGAAACAGATTTTGCAAAATTGTTGTCATATTAAAAGCTAAAGAATGCAGCCAAAAAGTGGAGGGGGGTGGAGTATTATCGGTATGTGTCAGGAAGTTAGGGGTTTTTTTAAGTTATTAATTTTATGGAGCTTATGATGTCTATGAACTTCACAGTTTTTTTTAAAACTTTAATTTGTTGTGGTTTCTTTTTTCAATCTAAATAAATATTCACTTTCATATACATTTTTATACTTGTAATTTTGAATTCTCTTTCTCAAAGAGAGCCTCTCAAAACTTCAGCTCTCCCCCAGATCCACCCCTGCCTCAGAAACTCACAAGTGTTAGCCCATAACGACATGACCCAGAAACCAGCCATATGGTTAAGATTCCACCTTCCTCCAAAATTAAAGCGTTTGGTTTCTAAGGAAGAGAAGACAAAGAGTGGGAAGTAGATGCCGATGGCAGAGGGTAGAAGGTCAGTGGGAACAGAATACAAAGACAGGGGCTCTTTGGTCTGGAACAATGAAGGGTTACAATATTAAAATAGTGTTTATCACATTATATAAACACAGCATTGAGCAGTTTCCAAAAATAAATCACACTGTAGTTGCATTGTGCATGTATTGAATTCATAGCAGTCAACCATACCAGCTAGGCAAAACAAATTACAAAGAGAGAAAGTAGCAATTTGCAACCTACAAGTACTCCCTGGCCTGTCACTGTGGTACGTGAATATCAGCCTACAGGCGAGTGTCATGTGGGACACCCAGATGTGCTGGTGCTTGGTTTTCGGGTCCCCAAGGACCTCGTATAGTGCCAGCATCTTCCTAGCTGAGGATGAGTCTAGTACTTTCAGGTACCTGTGTTTTCATACAACATGGAGCCTAAACCAACTTCCTCATCTGACAATGCTGATCATACTCAATTTTTGCCTTTTGTGCTGACTTTTCAACCTGAAATTTCCAAGTATATAAAAAAGTTGAAAGAACAGGACAATGATAATCCATTTATCCAGTTTCCACAGCAAGTGTTCACATTTTGCCATATTTGCTTCATCTCTCAATCTCTCTATCCATCTCTACACCCTTATTTTTATATTTATATAACTGTTAAAAGTTACAGACATCATGCCACTTCACCCCTTTGAAATACAGCTCCTGAAGTAAGGACGTGCTCCTAACATCACCACGATGCCATCATCACACCTGATGAAAGTAACTCCTTAATACGATCCACGTGATCCATATTCAAATTTCCTCAATTGTCCCTAGCATAATTTTTAGAGCTAGCTTTTTCAAATCATGATCTAATCAAGTTTCATACACTGCATTTAATTGATATGTCTCTGTTTAAAAGACCAGGCTTGATATCTTACAGGAGATCCCACATACTGAATGTATCTGACTGTTTCTTAACACTAATTAATTTGTTCTGTTGTCCCTTGACTTTCTTGTAACCAGAAGATTGGCTCTATATGCTTGATTAGATGGAAGAATACTTCATAGGTGATTCTAAGTCCTGACTTTGGAATTTAATCTCATAAAATGCAACTTTACCATATCCTCTTAATTCATCCTCAATAGAACTCTAAAATTTCCATCCAGGAATTTCTATCTGTACAGATAAAGATGTTAAGACTAAGGTGACTAAATGACTTGCCTAATGTCACACAACAATGAAATAACTGATGATTACAAAGAATCAGAATAACATGACTTAGGGCTTGCTTGTTTTAATCAGTCGGACAGTCTAAATGGGCACTTTCCTGAAGCTCGAGAGAGAACATACTGGAAGAAACAGAGATCAAGGGACTAAGTCACCTGAACTCAGTGGAGCCAGAACCCTGAGAGTCATCCATGACGGCGCCCTCCCTCTTACATGTCACGTCCAAGCCTGTTGATTCCACCTCCAAAAAGAGATCTGAAGTCAGTCCTTTTTTCTCCATAGCCCTTGTCACCACTCTTATACAGACGTCCATCCTCTCTCACTGGGACAATGACAGTGTTTCCCTGCTTCTCCTGTCACTCTTGGTTCCCTTCGATGGCTCTCCACAAAGCTACAAGAAGAATCTTTTTTAAATAGAAAATCTGATCGCATTTCCCTTCTCCTAGCCCCACATACAGCCTAAACCTCTCTGATGATCTCCCATTGTGCTCATTATAAGGTCCACAAATGTTAATATGGCTAATACGGCTCCCCCGCATGATCTGGCTGTGTTTCCCTCTCTCAGTCGTTTGCCTGTTTCTCTTCACGCCTTTTACTCAAATGACAGTCCTTCTTTGAAAAAGAGGATCATGCTCTCTGTCGCCTTAGAACAACTGTTCACCTTGTTCCCCCTGCCTGGGACGCTATCCCCTTAGCTCCACCATGCAGCTCCCCACATCAAGCAACTTTCTAGCCCCCCTTCAGTTCTCCAGTCAAATGTCTCTTCCTCAAGCAGGAACTCTGTCCTGACTTTGCAGCCCCGTCTGGGACCACTCTGATCCCCTGTCATCAGGCCCTGTGCTTTACTTTCACAGGTCTAGCCATCATTTGTAATTTATATTTAGCTTTGTTATTACCCTCACCAGACTGAAAGCTCCATGAGGACTGGGCCTATGTGATTTCCAGCACTGACTCAGCCCCTAGAAGGGGCTCATGAAGTTGCGGTTCTTGAATAAACCAATGGAGCTTACATACCTAAATGCTTAAGGCTGGCCACAAAAAAAAAAAAAAAAAAAAAAAATGGTAAAGGATGCAGAGGCCATAGCTCAGAAGACCGGGCCACTGCATGGGTGGGACCCAGCCATATGGAGGCCTCTCACGTACTTGTAGGACAAATGCTATATGAGCAAGGGGCCTAGAGCTAAGCAAACACCTTATAAACCTCAAAACCCTTAAAAATCTTAAAACCCTTCAATAACCATTCCAAAACATTACCACCTCTTGATGGATGAAGAAAGAATAAATCCAGCAGTGAGCTTAGGAGTGAGCTTCATCAACCCCCCCCCATCCTTTTCCATCTCAAACCCCTCTGCCTGCATACCCATCCTTACCCCCATCTCTCCAATCCCAGAGCACAAGGTACCCCTACCCCTTCTTTAAGACCAAACCCCCTGTATGCTCCTAATCCAATTCCCTCCCATCTCCTTCAACTTCTCTGCAAATTACCCTCCTTTTCTTAGGTCTCAAACTTACTCCTCTTCCTTAGGTCTCCTTCCTCTCTGATTATGAACACGCTCAGGCCTCTGCCTCCCCAAGTATGAAATTCACCCTGACCCTGCCTCTTTCTCTAGCTGTGACCCTCTTTGTTGGGAGAGTAGTTGACATGCATTTTCTCTACTTCCTCACCTTCCATTCCTCCCACAGTGTTCTGGCTTCTGCCCCCACTGTTTCATCGGAAATGCTTCACCAAGTTCACCAATGAGCTCCATATTTTAAAACCTTTAAGGGACACTTTCTACCATTTTACTGAACTACTTTGCTGCATCTGGCAATGGAGGTGACTCTGCTATTTGAAATTTTTTCTGCCTTTGGTACTTGTGGTTCCCTGCACCACTTATCTTGGCCTCCTAGAGCACCTCATTCTCAGATTGGCTGGCCCAATGGTACTCTTTGGGTTCAAGGGGTTTCTTTCACTCTCTTCACTTATACATACTATATTACATACTATATATACTATATTATATTTTATATATATATATATGTATATATATACTGCTATCTATACATTAATAACTTCGAGACTGACATCTCTCCAGAAGTTTTGATTGCTAGCTCCCCTCTTGAAAGTCTCAGAAGCATTTTAAAATTAACATGCTCCAGACCGAATTCATCTCCTGCGCCCACCTCCTAATTCTCCTTTGATTTTCCTCATCTCAGGTCCTCATTACCACACCACATACAGTCATCTCCTGGTATCCATGGGGGAGTGGTTCCAGGACCCACCACAGATACCAAAATTCACAAGTCCCTTATATAAAATGGCATATAACCTATGTATATCCTCCTGAATACTTCATCTCTAGATTACTTGTGATACCTAATACAATGCAAATGCTATGTAAATATTGTTACTATAATAACGGTGCTACATAAATAGTTGCCGATCTGCAGCAAATTCAAGTTTGGCTTTTCAGAACATTCTGGAATTGTTTTCTGAATATTTTTGATCTGCAATTGGTTGAATCCATGGATGCAGAACCTGTGGTTATGGAGGGCCAACTGTACCTGAGGAAAAATACCTATGTAATGGTACTGTTCACTCAAAACAGAACTGGGGAAGGGGAGTAATCTAGGGTGCAAAATTCAATAAGCATACGGAGAAGCCTCACATTCGCTGAAGCACTGTTTAGGTAACGTGCATGGATGATCCCATTTAGTTCTCACAGCTCTATGAAAGCCTAATTACCTCCACTCTCCATAGGAGGAAGCCAATGCTCAGGGAAAGGCCAAGGTCACCAGCCTATATATAGCAGAACAGAATTCAAAAGCAGCCCCAACTCCCTTCAAAGCCTTGAGCACGCCACTCTATGCTACTGTCCCCTGATGATAAACTGAAACCTTGTGCCCTGCTACTTGTAGGCTGCCCGCTGCCCTTTCCCTTCACTGCACTCCCCACGCAGTCCCAAGGCACCCATCTCTTTGTGAGTTTGGAAAAAACACAGCATTTCATCTTATTTGGTTTCAAGGATCAGTTTGTGATCTGTAAGACAAAAAACAAAAAGTTCCTCTCAAGGGAAAGATTTGGCTTCCTGGACCCGCCCCGGTAGCTGAGGGGAAGTTTCCAGCTGTCTGAATCACACCAGCAAACCAGGCGAGAGCTGGTATGTGCACCAGGTTTCTTCCAGGCAGTGCCAAGATCATTCTGCGAGTGGGGCAAGCTAGTGAGAGACAGATGAGAGAACTGAGAGAGGAGAAAGAGAACATGCAAAGTTTCCATCTGAAGACTCCCATCAGGACCTTCTACCTTTTTCAAATTAGTATTAACGGTTTCTAATTTGAAAATTACCAAGCGGAGAGGCAAGGGTCAAGAGGAAAGCCATTTTATAAGCTTTACTTCAAGAGCTCTGAAGAGAGAATTATCTTTTGTTGTTTATATGCCCTTAGGTTTATTAGTCATTCAATGCAATACAAGTCCACACACACATACTTTTATTAATAGATTCTCTAGTTTTTCTCACTTTTCAACATGAATTTAAAACTTTCTTATGTGAGATATGTCTTAGCATCACCCTAGCTTCCAAATAGGACTGTTTCAAGGGGAAAATTTCCTAAATATTCAGGCCATTTCTCTGGCATTGGGCCTTGCCCCTGGATCCTACACTCTGCTGAAGAACAGAGATAAAAATAAGGAAACAAAGATAAGTACATAAAGGTTATAAATGCTACAAAGAAAGAAGAAGATGGAGAGGTGATCTCTCTAGAAGAGGAGAGATTTATCTGTATGTGAATTATTTGACTTTATGGGAAATGAATGGTTGACAGTTAACATCAGACTTGGATTTTCCATCACCTGTGTCCTAAATCCCACTCTCTGGTCCTGTTAATATGTGGAATGCAAACCCAAGCCTTCCTGAACTCAGGGGCCTGAGCTCTTCTCTTTCTTATATCCTTAACTTCTCTTCTCTACTGGAGCCTTCTTGAAAGCACTCAAACTTGTCATTCTCTCTTAACTTAAAAACAAGCAAACAAACAAAAAAAACAAGCAAACAAACAAGCACAACCTATGCTGATCCAAGTAATCTCCCCCTTTTCCTCTTCAACCAAACATCAAACTGTATTCACTCTGTTTCATTTCCCACTTCACATTCTCTTATCAACTCACTGAAATCTGGCTACTCAAATAATTCCCTACAAAGTCATCAAACATCTCCTTACCCCCACGTTGCCAAATCCTTAGGACACTGTCCACTAGGACACTTTTGATCTTATTTCTTGCAGTATTAGGCCTTCTGGATCACTCCTGTCCTTTCAAAACTCTCTTTCCTGGGTTTCTGACACCACTCTCTCCTTCCTTCCCCAGCCTGTCTCTACCTCTTCTCAGTCACCCTTTTTTCAGGCTTATCTTCTTCTGCCTGGATCTTAAATGCTAACATTTACTAGATTCCTTCTCAGGCCCCCTTCTCTTCTCTTGCTACATAATTTACCCGAGGGACTCTTCCACACCCATGGCTTCTGGCACTACATAAATGTTGATGTCCCCCCAACCTGCACCTCTGGATTTTGCTTTTTGAGTCAGAAGAAGACCTGAGGTTGAATCTTCCTTGTGCTGTGTATTAGCTGACTGGCTTGAGCCATCACAAACCCTTAGTGCCCCCGTACTCTCATTTTAGGAGTACGTATAACAACAAAACTTCACTTGTATGGTGGTGGTGAAACCGATCACAATTAGTTTGCCTGGCCATTTCTCAGTCACCTCCTCTGTAAAATGAGGAAGTCTATCCATATCACCTGCATGGACCTGTCTCCACTTTAAACTCAGTAACCCAATGATAAAGGTATAAAGACTCACTACAATGCCCTCCTCATATTAAGGGATCCTTTGCCAACATCCACTCAAAAAGAGGCACCAGCCATGTCAAATGTCTTACATAAGTCTATCTAAATCCATCCACAAGAGAAAAGAATTTCCCATCTTACTGATTGGAAAGGAGTGAGACAAATCCATGAATAATGCTCATAGCGCAATACTAGGAGGGTGAAAACCAATGCAAATGGCAGTCCCCCTCAGGTGCTTCTAGAATAGAAAGGGCTAGCATTTCCTTTAAAAGAGCAGTGCTGGAACAAAGTATGTACTTTAGAAAGCGAAGATGTTGGGGAAAAGACAAAGGTAAGAGATGTTAACCACATCCCTTGGATCCACTTTAGTCACATTCTGTTTAAGCAGAAATATTCTGATCTCAAAAATCTCCCAAAGAATACTGCATGGCAGAGTTTCATTCTATACTGCCTGAAAGGCATTTGGTCATCACTCATTCAGAAACTCCTGAAATTATTTGTTGAGTGACTGTTATGTTCCAGGCACTGTGCTAAACACACACACACTATGGGATAAAATAGTAAACAAGACAGACAAGATCTTCATCCTCCAGAAGCTTCATTCTGGTGGGGAGAAATTCAAAATGTACAAGTAAGACCTAAATGCTGAGAAAGAGCCAGGCATTCCCACAGCCGGAAGAGACACACTCCAGACAGGGAGCCAAAGCCTGAGGCAGGAAGGAACAAGAAGAAGGCAGTATGCCTGGAGCAGACCGAGGGAGGGAGCAGGAGGGAGAACTGGAAGAGATAGAAGAGGTAGGCAGGGGCCAGATCATAAAGGTCCTTAGGACTTTATTGAGCACCTACTACCACGCAAGGCACTTTTCAAGAAGCATTTCATGCTGCCTCTATTACTTCCATAGTATTTTCAAAAAGTGGGTCAAGAAATCAATTTAGTGGATTGTGATTAACACTGTTTAGTGACATAATAGAAGAAACCAGAATACTAAATATGAAAGTGCATTACATAGTAGGGATGGATAAGTATTATCCGTGGGAACGTCATTTCACCTACATACGCATGCACATGTATACATGTACCAGCTGAACCTCAGCACTGCTGTCATTCTGGGCCTGATGACTCCTTGTTGTGAGGGCTGCCCTGTGCACTGTAAGCTGTTTAACGGCGTCTCTGGCCCCCGGCAGATGCTCATATACACTCCCCACGCCTAGGTGGGACAACCGCAAATGTCTCCAGACATTGCCGAATATCTCCTGGTGAGCAAAGTCTCCCCCAGTGAGAACCACTGTACTGGCTGTAAAATGTTCCTGACAATGGCTCATGGTCTCTAATCCCATCTCGGCCGCCGTCTCCTCCTCCTGCTTCACGTTCTCTACCTCCTATCCCTTCTCGCTTACCTCCTCTTCACCAGCAAATCAAGACCTGAACAATTCTCTAAATAACGTTTTGGAAATCTGCAGATCATTATCTTTGTAGACGAGGCCCCGTGGGAGAGGCGGCAGCCTAATGAGCACCGAACAGGTGTGTGACGGTGCATCCAGGACCTCTCTCTCCTTTATCTTTCTCCCGGTCTTTCTTTATGTATTCTGTATGTATATTCAGAAACGCGAGGTTATGGAAAGAAACCTTATCCTCTGGCAAAGCGTCGGAGGGGAAGGAGTGGGTGTAGTAATCCAGAAGACTTTTGAAGATATCTGCTAGACGAAAGAACGCGAGAAGCGCTCGCAGCGGTGGCGAGCAAGGAATGACCTAACAGGTCTTTTCCATCCCTAATTTCTTTGCTTCCCCGGTTCTGTGATGCCTCTCTGCTCCCTGCTGTGAGCATCTGCTGTCCATCGCACACTCGCCCCTCCCCCTGCAGAGGACGTTCCCTGTTACTGACACCCCCTCCCCCTCCCCCAGGAGGCTGCCGACGTCCCCCTGCTGTGTGCAGCCTCCGTGCCTTTCTCTCTCCTCTCCTGCTGTTCCCGCGTCCACCATCACTCTCTCTTTCCATGAGTCCTCATCTCGGCTCCTTCTATATAAGCTAGACTGTTTGCATTTGTCAGTCTCCGACGCACACTCTCAGCTAGCTTTCCCGTTCCCCTTCCTTCCTGACCCACAGTCTCCAGTCTCTAGTCGGGATTTTCTCCTTCTTTCTTCCTGACAAGAAGCTTTCTCCTCATTTCTCTCTTTAGTCTCCACAAACCTGCACAGACACATGCAGACAAATACTTCCTCACCCTAAATATTCTATAAACATGCTCGTGGAAAAGAGATCAAATGCACAGTTACTCTTCTTCCAAGAGCTTTTGCAAATGCAACTCTGTTCAAACTCGCTTGTTCTGCATGTGCTTGCTGGCTCACCTCTAGCAGAGCATGGATGTCTAGAGAGGACGCAGGTCACACCTCCCCAGCCCTGGATGCTCAGGGTGGCCAGTCAGTAATTTTGAAAAGACAATATTGCCAGCAACACAGGTGGCACAGGCGGCTGAGACTCTCCGGTTAAACTCTTGACTATCGTACACGCTGAGCTCTCTGTCTCTTTCTCCCATGGCTCTGACAAAATCACCATTAGGCAGACTTCATTGTGTTTCCCGTGCTCATGTGCCTGGGGAAGAATGGGAAGTCTTTCAAATGGGCCTTACATGTAGCCAGTGTGCTTCTACATTTGTCGGCCAGGACCCACCAGACAACGATAAAACCATGGTGTACTGTGTAGATGTTTTGGAATATTTGCACCCAGTATTCCCTGAGCAGCTTATAACAAGCCCAGGAGGAGGGAGGAGAAGGAATAAGGGGGGAAAAAAAACAACTTTAAATGACTTACTACTACAAGTAGGCACAATTAGGGGGTTTTATACACATAATCTCATTTAACCTTTCAGGGCAGCCATATAGAGTTACTATGATGATCTATGCTCATAAAGACGAAGAAATTGGGGCTTATCCAGCTGATACATGATAGAGTCAGGCTCATTCACTTATCTATTCAACAATAATTTATTTTGAGCCTTGACTGTGAGCTCAAGCCTTGACTGTTTTAGGCCCTGCATTCCATGGAATCTCTTTGCTAAGGGAGCAAAAACTTGCATATAAGTACATACAACCTGAATTACTAGCAGCGAGAAGAGGAAACAAAACTAAATTCAATCTCACTCATACCCTAAGAACCCAGACCTATAATGGCATAAAGAGTATAAAGGAATATGTACCATAGTTATCAAACATACTGCAGTTATCTGTCAGAAATGCCTATTTCGAATTTTCTGCCTTATGTACCAGGTATTGGCTTCCTTCATGAAAGAGTAACTTTCTAAGCCCAGGTTAAATAAGTCTCAGAGAAGAGACACCTTAAAATAAAGACCCAGGCTCAGAGTACAAATGCAAAATTGATGGCCTGCCCAGTTCAGCTGGGTCACCTGGCGCTCTGATGCACACACACCTGGTGAGAAGCCATCCTGGGTGGCATTTGTCCCCTGAAGGGCTGCACGTGCTCTGTAATAACCTTCCCTGTCAGGACACACAGCCCTCATCTGTGCCTTCCACTTCCCAGTGTTTATGCCTTTCTCTTCTGGCCTGGAAAAAAAAAGGGGACTGAGATAGTTGTCTTTCTATTATGGGAAGGAAATGTCCCTCAAGCTGGGAAGGGAGAGGTGAGGAGAGCTGTCACGTGAACCACTCTGGAAACGCGGGGGCTGTGCTCCTGCATGTCCTCCCACTGGGTCCCCACAAGCAGAAGCACTGCCAAAGGCAGTCAACAGCATTCAGATCCTATACAGAAGCTACTTATAACTGCTAATGCGGAGCAGATAATGAAGGGAGGCCAGGAAGTGCTCAACAAAGTGATAATAGGGAAATTATGACATCTGCGGCCCCATTTGGTCTCTAGTCAATAAAGCACACAGCCCAAATAACTCTCCCATTTCCCCAGAACTGCTGGAAACAGGGCTGGTCCCGCTAATAGGAGAGGTTCGGAACATAATATATGAGAACCCGTGTTCCATCTCACACTCAAGTCAGCCTGCCATCCTCTCCCCTCACCCTAAACAGCATAAGCTCCAACGCAATTACAGACTCCATTTCACAGCCCTCATGCTTCCTATATTCACCTGCTTCTGGGCCCCTTTGCCAGCCATATCTGTATGCAAGGCAGTATATTTTTTTCCTCTAAGACCTAACTTAAAAGAAGAGGGTTGCTCCCTTTAAAATCGCATTGCAAACACTCATCTGAGCTTTTCAAGAGTCTAATGTTTAGATCTCCCCTTTCTGACCTAGTCCAAGAACATGGTGCTTCTCCTCTCTTGTGAGAGGAGAGGAGCTTCTTAGCTCAGGAAGAGCGAGTTAAACACTGACAACAGAGATAGTGTCTTTGGAGAGCACTGGTGGAGAGAGCCTTGTACGCTGCCGGCAATCCGATTTCATCAGTCTCACGGAACTGAAATGAAAAGCTTTTTGTTTTTTTAAAGAGCAAAACTCAAAAATACGAAGGCCTGAGGTTTGGGGGTGGGGTGGTGAATAAGCCAATCACTTTAGCATGAACATGGGGAACCAAATCTTTGTTAATAAAGATCAAAACGTGAGGAATACAGAGTGAGTAACACAGAGTCAGCAGTCACCTGCCATCATGACATCCCTTCAAATGTGTCCCGGGAACAGGTTTGCCCAATTAATGAGAATCAGGATTGTTGTCATAGAATTTCTAATTTCAGTCATGTCTAAATATGCAACTCATCAGCTAACACAATCATAATATTTCTTCAACTACAATCTGAATTTTATTTTAACCAGCCACCAAAGAAGAGAGAATAATCCCACGCTAAGGGAATGTGCCTTTAAAACAAAACTTGAATTTTGAATGCTTCGTCCTACACATCTTCAGGAGACGTCACTTGAAGAGTGACACGAGCTTCAGAACAAGCTCACTCTCAGATTCAATATAAAATGTAATTCTCTGCAGAAACCCTGTTCAGAAAGCTAATAAGGGGACGTCTAGAACTAGGACTTTATTTTGTTGTACACATGCATGTGCCTTTATTTACAACCTCTTCCATCACGGGTGTTGGAATACAAACAAAGAATGCATGGAGAAAGGATTTACTGAGTAGAACACATAAAAATGGATATAATACTAAACTAGGAAAAGGGACAACTCACAGACCTAATAAGAGCTTGATAGCCAAGAGAACTGGGGAGAAAGCTTAAGGAAGAGAGGAGGCAGGAGGATAAAGTGTGAAATGTCTCAAGTGTCTGAATGACAACAGCCACGTCGCCTAAGGTGGCTGTCAGGAACACTTCATAACTGATGCACATTTTACTGGTGCCCTCTCACCCTGCAAAAAAGATTCTCGGGTTTACTGAGAGAAGGAGTCCAATAATGATAGCCTTATCCATTCACGTGTCTTTTCATTCCAGCTGTTATTTATAAAATGTTGATATCTACGGTCTTCGAATACTCAGCCTCGGAGGTGGACGGGGAGATGGACAGCAGAGGGTCAGATCTGGAAGACGAGTCCTGCGTTGGAGTAAGCATTAGTGGTACAGTAACTAGAGGCGGTCTCAGATTAGGAAACGGAGAGGAAGAGCTGGGGTGCAATGGGAGAGGGGGAACAAGAAAGGTGACTATAGTATCGCTATAAAGTCATCATTTCCTAAAAGAAAGCGAGAATGACAAACTGTTAGTCTAACTAGATTCTAGCCAGGTCTTTAGATAGCTTAGGGAAAGTATGCAAGGGCAGACCACAGACACAAATTGGTAACCTGAGAGCTGAATTTATTCTGCAGACATGTTTTGTTTGGCCTGCACCGTTTATTTAGCTTGAAATTCTGCAGATTGGCCATTTAGGCTGGGCTCAGCTGGGTGGTTCTCTAGTCTTGGCTGGGCTTCCTTCTGTATCAGCAGTCACCTGTAAGCTTTGCTGATTGTGGCGGGACACTGTCACATCTCCAGACAAGGACAACTGGGCTAACTCAACTCTGGTCCATGTGGTCTTTTATTCTCCAGTAAGCTAGCCTGGGCTTGATCATATGGTGGTTGGGCAGAGTTTCAAGAGGGTAAGAGGAAGCACACAAGAAACGGCACTTTGTCACTTTCACAGCATTCTGTTTGCAAAGTAATTTATAAAGTCAATCTGGGTTTTAAGGGTGAAAAAATAGATTTCATCTCTTGATGGGAGGCAGTACAAAGGACCTTTGCAAAGGGAAGCGGATGTTGAGATGCAAGAAAAATTGCAGCCATTTTTGCACGTGCTTTCCTACATCTGGTAACTATGCCTGCATTCCTAAGTGACAATAATCATCTGAATCCAAGTTATGGTTGCACCTTCTACGTGACTACACCCATCAAGGTTCCTGGCGCTCCTTAGTACTTTCCTCTAGTTACAACCAGCCAACCTGATACATTTACATTTCCTGCTCCTCCCCTATTATCTTCTCATTTTATTAAGTGAATAGAAGGGAAGAAAGTGAGCTAATATATCCTTCCAGGTATATTAAGGGATCTATCCTTTTGATGTATCTCTTGTTCTTTTTTGCTCATAACAAAATTTTTCCTTTCATGATCATTTCTCTTGGTCTTACTTATTTTAATACTGCTTATACATTCTGACATTTAATGAAAATGGATACCATTTCTAGGGGATAAAATTGCCCACAAAGATTCCTTTAAGGCATCAGGGCCTAGGTATGGCACAGAGGGATCCCAAAGTCACATAGGCGTGGCTGATTAGTCCTATAATAGCTCATATCTGTCCACTGATAAGGAGCAGAAAGGCTAAGTATATTTTGAACACACTTTTCAAAATCTCTGCAGTAGAAAAAGAAATTATTCAGATCATAAAGTTCCTAACCGTCTCCTCCTTCCCCTACTGCTAGTTGTTTCATCAGTGCTTCCAGGCAAGAGAAATCACTTCTGCTGTATCTGTGGTCTGGCCATGGAATTCCATCCCTAATTCAATTTCCTTCTCCTCTGTTCCTCTCACCTCCAAGTGTAGAAATCACACTCATCTTTCAGATTCAATTCCAAGGCCATCTGAACCTCCTGTGACTTCTCCCTCTCTCCTATACCTTGTACCTTACATCTTCACAAGACATTCTGCCATCATACGTAAATTTGTAGTTCGTATGTACCCATCTCGCCCTCTCTTCACTTATCACCCAGTAAACTGCAATTGTCACTGTACCCTTCGAGCGTCTAGGATAATGTTTTCCATATTGCAGACTCTGAAGATTTGTCAGAGGAATAAGTGAATACATGATTTTAATCTTGGTTTATTACCAACCTTGCATTAATTTGCACGGTGCCTTTATCTGTTTCAAAATGCTGGCACATGTATTATCTCATTTTATCCTCCACAGCAACCATGAAGCTTCAGTAAGAGGATTATGATCCCATGTTTGGATTAGGAAATAGAGGACTATAGTAGTTACATGATTTGTCTAAGGTCACCCAGGTAATGAGTGACTGGGCTAGGATAAAAACTCAGATCTCTTGGCTTTAGTTTAGTGTCCTTTGTTCTCATGGATTCAGTGACAGCCCTCTAATTTAAAAATTAAATATAAACTATGTGGCATTGGGGGGAGGAGGGCCCTCCCAAGAAGTCAAAGGTCACTAGGAGGCCACAGTGCCTCAAAACTTCCTTGGGCTGGCTGCTACGGGTATCTACGTCAGCGGGCCATCAACACAGTCAAAGGTCCTCCCCACACAGAGATTCCTACTGAGAGCTAATCTTTAATAGATTGAATATGGCAAGTTGCCAGTTCCCAAGCTAGTTTCCTTCTGGCCTCCATAAACCTAATGATTTTTTTCTAGCTAAGATAGATAACAAAACAACAGAAGCTTGCGTACTGTCCTTCACCATAATTTCATTTGAACAGAGTCTCAGAATATCCCTGATGGTAGGTTATTGTCACTCCCATTTTACAGATGAAGAAATCAAGGCTCAAAGATTAAATGACTTGACCCAGAGTCACCTAGTTAGAGAAGAGCAGAGACTTGAACCCAAGAGTCTCTGCAAATCCTGGGCCACCCATCTGCTGGCTATGGAATACTTTCTAATATTCATCTCCATGAAGATCTGAAGGCAATTCTAGAACAGTCTGCAGGGAATGAGATCACTTTTCTCTGCACTTTCTCTCTTCACTAAATCTCCTGCAGTCACTTGATGCCAACAGCTTTACTCCCTTGGCCAAGCAATGCATCTACCTTCAGACAGTTGAGGGAGACAGTCAGGAACATTGTGTTGTCTTGCAAAGTGGGCCTAATAAAGAGAAAGTGCTTCCCGGGGTGGGGGGGGTGAGGAAATTAAATCAGATCATTTTCATACATGGCTTGGTTTAGTGCCTGGCATATAGTAAGTTCTCCATAATGTTAATGATGACAAAGATGATGACAATATTATTGATGCATTCATAAGAAGCTACTAACTTATGAGCTTTAACACAAAACAGTCTGGAAGAAAAGCATTTCTGGGAAAAATAGTATAAATCAGTCATCCCATTTGAGAATCAGTGATCATAGAATGAATGTATAAACCATAAAATGATTGTTTTAGGTAGACTGAGGGATGAATGGTATGTGAATGTTTGTCACTGATTCATTTATTCACTAACTCAATATATATGTTAGGAACTGGTGATGCAAACATGAATAAGAGATAGACCTGCTTTACAACTTCAAATAGAAAATACTTGGCACAGGGTAATAGATAACATTTATTAAACATATAACACTGCTCAAAGAACTTCACACATATTACACTATTCAACACACAGCAATCCTCTGGATTAATTCTATTATTATCCTTCATTTTACAGAGGAGGAAACTGAGACAGATTAAGTAACTTACTTGAGATCACATCGCTAAGTGGCAAAAGTGAGACCCAAACCCAAGGAGTCTGACTGCAAAGCCAGTATGCTCTTAACTGCCACTCTACACTATCTCTTGGTAAGGACTCAATAAACAGATTTTGAAGTCAACTAATATTTGCAATGAGAGAGCAAAGAATAACTGAGCAGGACCCAGTGGGGCCTTCAGAGGATGGGCCCCTCCCCCCAGGTCCTCGGCTTTAGCTCCTCTCTGAAGTACTTAGATAACTGTATTTGATGCACATTTCCTGAGTTGTTTTACAGATACTAAAACCCCCACCAAATGCAAGAAGTTAACTACTTGATGACCATGAGAAAGTAGCCTCCAGACCTACTGGAGCCTGAGGACTGATAATGTGAACCCCTGGGACACTGACCTGTTATGTCACCATCAACCTATCCAGAATTGTGCACAAGGTTATCACATACTCTGAGACTCCCCTCCCTCACCTTGCATTTAAAATGCTTTCCCAAAACCCATTGGGCCGTTTGGGCTTTTTGAGCATGAGCTGCCCTGGACTCCTCATCTGGCACCTTACAATAAACCCTGCACTTTCCTTCACCGCAACCTGGTATCAGTAGATTGGCTTTGGTGCACACCCAGAGAGCAAACCCACATTTGGTTTGGTAACATAAGTGCTTGAGCAGAAGTGTCCCCAGGATATGAAGACGCTGTAAAGTCAATAGGGATGGTCTCTGAGCTTCCCTGGTGGTGCAGTGGTTAAGAATCCGCCTGCCAGTACAGTGGACACGGGTTCGAGCCCTGGTCCGGGAAGATCCCACATGCTGCAAAGCAACTAAGCCCACGAGCTACAACTACTGAGCCCACATGCCACAACTACTGAAGCCCGCACGCCTAGAGCCCGTGCTCTGCAACAAGAGAAGCCACCGCAATAAGAAGCCCACACACCCAATGAAGAGTAGCTCCCACTCACCGCAACCAGAGGAAAGCCCGCACGCAGCAATGAAGACCCAACACAGCCAAAAATAAAATAAATAAAATAAATAAATTTATTAAACAAAAAATAGGGGTGGTCTCTGTCTGGGGATGGGGAGGGGAATACCCTGACACACATCTGGAGAAGACTTCAGAGAAGGGCCTTAGGAATGTTCCTAAGGAAATACTGGTAGAGAAAAGAAAGGGCATTTCAGAGGGAAGCTACAGCATCTGCAAAGATTCAAAGTGCCCATGGAAAATTACATCCAGGATTCCAACACAGGAGGCCTGCCTGTAGCATTTCTCTTTACTTAAAATGGGGTTAGGGATCCCCCTGTCAAAATGGAGTCAGGGATTGCCCATCAAAGGTGGTAGGGAGCAAGGATTCTTCCATCTATCTCACTCACTCGAGCTATGAGGAGCTCTCAGAGCCTAGGTCCCACACAGGGCCCTGTGCTCAACGCATATTAACATATGCTGCGTGAACGAATAAGCCCCCCGTTCCCAACTGGATAGGGGCTGGAGACAAAGCGGGAACAGGACCTCTGAAGCTGGAATGTGTGCTAAAGGTAGATACTTGTGGAGACGGGATGGGAAAGGAGCGACAGGGGAAAATGGAAACTCTAGTAGCCAGGATCCCTTTTATCCACAGTATTATAGAACCTGTCCTTCCCCCAAGCATCTCTCCTGGCCCCAGGGAAAGCTAGCCTACCTTACTTTCACCATTTTATTCCACTACCTCTAATGATTTTTTAAAAACCTTTTACACTGAAGGGCAAGGAAAGCAGGAAAAGAAAGGTGCTGCATTCTCCCAAGCACTCTCCACGCGTACCTAAGCCGTTTGTACCAGCCCCAGGTGGAGCCTTCACTTATAAATGCAAAAGAGAAAAACAAAGGCGCTCTAAGATGCTGACCCTCAATCTTCGAGCTCTCAAAGGACTGTTGGAAGATACACCTACATTTCAAAGGAAAACCAGACTCAGACCCCCCTGAGTATTTGTAGGAAGATCTGAGTTAAGAACTTTAGGATAGAGTCTGGATTATCAGGAGAAAGAGAGTTCAGTCTGCAGAAAGAATGGGAGATGGACACCTGGTGAAGGAAATCTTTGGAAATAATCAAAATGGCCCACCAGTCTCTGTGACTATGTTTGTGGACCCCTAGCGGTCAAGGAAACAGAAATGGAAACCACTTTTCTAGTGTGGATGCCTTAGCAGAGCAGATGCAAGTCCAGGCAGACAATGGCACCTGCCAAAGATCCAGCCCCCTCCTCCAATCAATGCTTACCATACATAGTTCCTAGGACCTCAGTGAGGACACCCAGGACAGACAACCAGGTTCGCGGTGTACGGTCGTAAAGATTGTAGCTTCATGGGTAACCCAAGACCACCCTGTGGTATCTCTTGTCAGGGATTATGCTTCTGCCTTCTGGCAGACAGACAGCTCCACATAGAAATTAAGTTTAGCTATAGAGAAATAAACATAAATTTCTTGCACACTGGAACCAAGATTCACACCTGTTACTCATCCTCCCTATTCTAACAGCCTGAGTCTGTTAAACTACAGGATTTACCCTCTTTCAACCCTAATATCCTGTCTGTCACCAAGTATTGTCATTTTAGAAATGTTTGTTTGGAATCACCTTACCCTCTCCATTCTCTCTGCTAAGTTATCTTTGCCCCTAAACTGTTATAGTCCATGTCATCAGAGATATTTATGCAGGTTCCTGGGTCTTAGGCATCAGCCTCATCAGGTGCAAGTCCATGAAGCATTCTTCTCTCACAACTTCCTGCAGCCCCTCATCACTGTTCTCTGAGCTCTGAAGTGGTACTTCACAGCCCACATCCTATGTATTCTCCAATTTCCTCTTAGGTAATCACTTGTTTTCTTAGCTAGAGTTTTCTTCCTCCAGGGCAAAAACAATGTGTAAACATTTTTAATCCAGGAAAGAGATAAAGAAATAAGCATATTATGTGCCAACAACTATGCTAGAAGGGTTCCCACATGAGTTCTCATTCACTTCTGACAAAAACCCTTCAAGGTATGGTTGCAGGGTATGTTACGTCAAAGCTTAATTTTCCAAATGTTAAAAACATAATTCTTATATAAACATATAGTGAGTATGTGTCAAATTTTGTTTAGCTCATTATTAAGGAAACTAGCAGGATGGTTAAACCACTTCAAAAGAGTTATGAAAAACAAGAATTATAGTCAGTGGGGTGGGGGGAAGGGAATTTGGGGAAAAAAAGAAATGCTGAGAAAATATTGTTAAGTTAGTTGCAAAACTAGTTAATGTCCTACAAGGCAATAAAACCACAACTTTTGTGGCAATCTTCTCCATTGGACAGACATGTATATCATCACATCTTATTAATGTTCCAGAATTGGAAAATATCTGGACCCTAATCAATTATGTAAATTTACATTTCCCTAGTCAGATGTCCTTTAGGTGGATTTTTTAGAAAATATTCTTAACATGGCATTAAAAGATCACTATATATTCTTTCTGCCTGATTTCCTGTTTCAAGAGTTTTTAACAGTAGGTATAATTTATTCCCACTTTACAGATGTGGAAACTGAGGTTCAGAGTAGTGAAGTCCCTTGCTATGACCACGAATAAGTAGAAGAACCATATATCAGTGCTAAAGTTTGTCTGATTCCAAAGCCCAACTCTCTTCTACTATATTATACAGTTAGGCACATATACAGTTAGGTATTCAATAACTATTTCCAAATTGATTGACACAAGAGTAGCATCCAAAGGCTTAGTTCTTAAAATACTAGTTGGATAGTTAATCCCTGTCCCAAGGTGCTTAGCTTACTCATTGGCAAATCTTATACACACAGTAAAAGGGAATTTGGATGATGGTCCTTCAATTCTAGGTCAGATCCTACATTCTAGAAAGGCAAGCAACCGTCTTGATTGCCTCTCTACTGTAAGCAAGATTGTCTTAGATGCAGATATAGCAGTTTAACTTTGTACCACTTCTCCTTAGATAATCATTCAACAAATATTTTTGATCACCTACTGGACACCAGGAACCCTAGTCCCAACCAGTTCCAAAATTCAAGTTAATATATTTTAAGACATATAAAAATAAATATTTTGTTTTGAGAGTTGTAAGCTTTTATTTCAGATGATCAGAAATAACCTAGTGTTAAGTAATGATGTCACTTATTAAAACTGAAAATTGTCTTGGTAGTTAGGAGATCATGTTGACTTCCTTTTCTTTAATTCTAGTAATTTCCTACCCTACTGAGGAGTGCCATCAAAGGTGGCATTTGGTAACTGGCAATGAAAGAGAAACACTATTATTTTTCTTTTCAAGACAAATGCAATGCATTTTCATTTGGGAAGAGCTGAACAATTCTGCAGTAAGCTATAGACCCTTTCCTTTCTATATAACTCCAGTAAATCCACTACTTTCTTCTTACGGAACACTAATTCCCATGCGGATCTGTATGGTTGTAGTACTGATTCTGGACAGCAGAGGTCACTATTAACAGATACACTGGATTACCGAATTTTAATAAATGCAAAAGAGCTGGAGAAGGAAGCAGTTTTACCTAAATTCTGTACTCTGTGGTCATTGTACAAAATGACCAAAAATGTCATGCATCCTTTGAGACCCTCACCACCGCCTTTCCACCACACCCATACTAGATAAAAGAGTTTTCAGAAAGACAGCGTTTACTGGCATTCCACTGATGAAAAAAATAGGAAATTGGTATACTAAGCAAGAGGTTAGCAGTTGCCTGGTTAACAGTACATAAGTAATCAACAGACTATTCTCTTCAAAAACTGAAATTAAAAAAATCCCCATCTTTACCTAGTGATAACACAGGCATGAAAATGAGACTCAGACTACAAAACAGCTATTGATTAGAAATCACCTGTTAGCCTGACTGTATAACTAACAGAACTCTAGGATTTGAGGTTCCCCACCTTTGGTTTGATCAATTGCTGGTAATATTAATAAAACATCCAAATCATAAATAAGAGTCCAAGTCAAGAGTACTAAGTTCTAGGTAGCTCTTAACATCTGAAGATTGGACTGTTAGTATCCAGGCCCTAACTGGCCAGTGGTTCTCAAGCTTTAAACTGCAGCAAAATCATCTGGAAGTTCTTGTTAAAACACAGACTGCAGGTCCCATCCCCTGGGTCCTGATTCAGTAAGTCTGAAGTGGGGCCCAATAATCTGCAGTTCTAACTGGTTCTCAGGTGATGCTGCTGCTGGTCCGGGGACCACACTTTGAGAACCACCGCTCTCTACCAGCGCCGGCATTACACAACCAACACAACACCATGGCCAGATACAGGGGGAGGAAGGCTTCATTCTATTAATTCTAGAGCTCAGCAAGACACATTCTGGTTGGCTGGAACTCAATCTAACAACATTGTTATTCTGTTGATATTTTAATCGTGTCCTGTGTCATCCCATTATTTTTCTTCTGCCCTTATCTCCATGCTATTAAATGTTTTACTGGTTATGTTGCTGCTTCCTATCAACCTGTCCCGCACCTTAGTGTCTGTGCTGAATTCTTTCTCTCAAGTTAAACAGCTCTGTAACAGAGTTATAATTTCTGGAACATTGAGCTTAGAGCAATAGACAAAAATCATAAAGAGACAAAGAGAGTAAGTAAAGCCGTGATCTAATGAGAAGTGTCTTACTGAGAACAACCAGAAAAGGCCTCCCTAAATCTAGATTTTCTGAATATGGTACTGAGTTCCCCCTCCTTTGGCCTGTTGTTTTGCTCAGTCATTAGCAGGCAGGCTGGATCTTGACTGGGCATTAAATAGGATGCTGTAACACGACATAAACCTCCATGCTAATAGAGAGAGCTATCAGCAGTAAAAATATGCAGAGTGAATGTAATGCAAAAGCCATAGCAAAATATCACTGACTCATGAACTCGTCTCTCAATCTCCCAGAAATATATATTAGGGCTTTTATAGTTACATTCATTGGGTCAGATGGAGGCAGGTGAATAGCCACAGTACAACTAAAGGGTCTTTAGTGCCCTCATGAAAGAATTCACCTCATTTCTCAGGGCTGTGAGTGACTGAAAATAAGAAATTACAATGGAAATCACACGGCAATCTTCACTCTAGGCTAGGTTACAATGAAGACTATAATAATACATAATAAATATGCAGCAAACCATGCCTGTTAAAGGAGACGCTCCTCTGCGGGCGCCCAGGACTCATCCGTCGTGGCTCATACAATAGGCCAACCGCACCACGTGGCAGGAGCCATGCAACTCACCAGTAATTACGGGCACGAGAATTTCCTGCGCACGGAAAAAAAGGAAGTAAAAGTGCCTTCAACAATACAGGCCCGTACACACTTGCTTTGCATGCAGAACTGTCCTGTTATAACACTGTCACCTTTGCCTCTTGAGATGAATATTTATAAAGAAGCTTCTGGAACAACAGCTTCATTTTAGACCCAGGCTGCAATCAAATACGTTAGGTTTCAAGGGCCAAGACTTCAGAATGTTAGGGTGTCCAGGGCTAGGATGACTGAGAGGCAAGACGAATTCTAACCATAACTTCAACACAGTATTTTAAAAACAGTTATTTTATTAATTCACTCCACATACAGACTTCTCCAGGCAGACAGAATTTGCATTTTAACTAATTCACTTTGTGATAAATATCAGAAATGGAGGCGTGTGCCCCATGAGCGAATAAAAAGCCTAGAGAGATTCCTGTCCACTGGATTCTGGGGTGGTGCAGCCGCTCAGGTCTGTATCTGTCAAGCACTGTCATCAGCTTGCTGCAAACCACAGAGCATATGGCATCCTCCAAGGATCTGCTACCATTTTTTTTAACATGTGAGTCAGTTGGTCACTCCAGCTCCTCTGTGGGATAATTCAAACAGCTGATCCCAACCAACTTAAAGGTGGGAAAACTCTTTGTCTTACTTTCTATCTCACTGGTTTGTGTAGCGTCACAGCATTTTATCTGTGGCTAATTTAGTAGTTCCTAGCTAATTGGCCTCACTACCTCTGAAATAAAGAACGGAAAAGTTCATTCTGTCCACAGGGCACATCAGAACCAAACAGGTAGAGTTCTACTTTTATGTGCCAAAAATTCGCTTTTATCAAATGGCGTCTTAGATGAAAATAAATTGCAAATTTGTTTTTATGTCACTAACGCTGAGAGATATTGGGAATGTCATCAATCTAAGATGAGCTCTGCTTAGAGAAAGAAAAATCTAAGAGACTTTCAAATAATTTTAATCTTAGTCAAAATCTTGTAATGCAATTTATAGAATAATATTTTCCTTCAGTCTATTTTTTGTTTTGTTTTGATCAGAACAGGAGGCTGTCTACTGTGATTTTACACTAACTATGGTATTATGGACACTTAACACAGAGCAAGGTCATGAATATCAGACTTCTTTGAGTTCTTATCTTTCATGGTTCACAGATCTCATCTCTTCTTTGATCATCAGGGCTGCTCCCAAATTGAATCTGTTTTTCTCTCCCTTCTCTCTCTATAGCCAACCATTTCATTCTGGACCAAGAGATTAATGAAATCATGGCTATAGTGAAAAAGAGCCCAGTGAACCAAAGGATGATAAATGAGTAAATAAATTTCAAAGAATTTTAGGACAGAAAATAATATGCCTAAGAAGGAAGGTAAACAGAAGTACAGATCTGGCAATCAAACTTGAGTATCATATACATTTATGGATAATGAAAAAACAGAAAAAAAAAAACACAAAACCTCCAAACAGAGTTTAACCCCAAAGGGAATCTTTAAAACAGAAAAATGTTTCCAGAGCATTTTATTGACATAATTTTCAAGTTTACATTTAATTGTGACTAAAATGGTAAATGAATTCTAGGTTAGACTCAAAGAAAGTATGAGTTGATCCTGGGCAGGCATGGCAAAGACAACTGAATTCAGACACAAGTAATTCCCCCCTCTTTGTAAACAACGGCTGTAGTTTCATTAAAATGTCTTCATCAGATAACAAATAAATGACGTGATATAGAATGACACTAAGGAGAAAACCATGACATTCTTCGTAACTTTCCAGCTGCCTCAAAAAAAAGGCACACGTTGGCCAAGGGCTTTCCAAATGCCAGTGGCTCTCCCAGATCTCCTGGTTGCAATTATCAGGAGACTTGGGGTACCAACACTATTTCTCATGGTTTTATACGACAGCTCCAAGTATCTAGCTGCCATGATTCAATTAAAGGGAAACAAAAACAAAAACAAAAACAAGAAGACTGGGGTCTACGTCCTGCTCTTCTCTCCTGGCTTATCCAGGGCAAGGTTTCCCTGTGCTTCCAGCAGCTGTGCCCCCCACCCCCTCCCGATGCCTCATCAACCATCTCACAGCTCTTCTCAGGAAAGCCAGGGAGGCGTCTGCTCCAGCTGAGAAGTGATGGGAAATTTTTAAGAGAAAGGATAGCAAGGCAGCAGAGAGAGATTTTAATGACTAAGTAGAAAGGAAGGTAAAAGAAAAAAAAAAAAAAAAAAGAAAGGCAAGAGAGATAAGATGAGGCTTAGCTACAGAACAAGTAGGAAAGAGTGGCTCACTACAGCCAGTCCACAGCTCTTCTGAACCTAAGAACAAAATGCAGCGGCCAGTTGCCATCACCAAGACTGTCGCAGGCACTGGAACCCTCCTTTCTTTAAGCAACTAGACTGGACTAGGGGCATTCAGCTCGAACAGAGACAGAAACATCAGCCCTGGAACTAAAGCCAATGTCCAAAGGCCCCCATGAATGTACCATTGTGTGCAACTCCTGAGAGGGTGACACAGTAGACCGTGCTCAAATATTCTACCTTGTGGTCCCCTATGTGCAATACTTATGAAAAGAGACAGCATTAAATGTGAAAACAGACGGTTGGCTTGTTTTTAAAGCTGAACAAGTACAAGGTATTACTATCACAATATTTAATAAGAACATGACTGTCATTTTCCTGAGTTTGATTTATTAAAAATATATGCAATCAATATTTGAAAGCAGAGGTCATTAAAAGAGTGATCTTTGCAAAATGCAAATTGTATTACAATCCACCCCTACCCACCTTCCTTCTACAAGCATTTCTCTGCTTACCCTTCATTGTTCCCCGGAGAGAGAAGACTCCTGGAAAGCTCTCTACTAGACCGCTGTCTCCTCCTGCAGCCCCATCTCATGCCCCTTCTCTGGGCTGAGTCACCCTGCCCAGTTCCTCATACTCACCAAGCTCCTGCTGCCACAGGGTCTTCTACATGCTGTTCCTTCAATGTAGGACACTCTTCCCTTAAACTGTTGGCCAACTAACCTCTGTTCTTCCCCCAGATCTTAGTTCCAGAGCCGCTTTCTCAGAGAAGCATTCCCTGATCTCCCTAATGGAGCTAATCCCACTGGAACAGGCTCTGGGCATCCCATGTGCTGCTCTCTCCCTACTGTAACACCATACACTTGACATCTGAATGATGTCTGTCTCCGTCAGAAAACTCTAAGGTTCATGAGAGTAGGGAGCGTGTCAGCTTTACTTACCATTTGTCTCAGCACCAAGAATAGTGTTTGACACACAGTAGATGCTGAATAATCACTGAATGAATGAACGAACAAATAAATAAATAAATAAAAATAGAAAACACTGATCCATCATCAGGAAGTTAGCCAGCTTGTTTCACCTCAAAAACTAAGTTTTTGCATTGCAGTTCTTCATTAAAGATTGATTCATTGATTGATTTATCCAATCAGTATTTATTGTGCTTTCTGCTAAGTAGACTACATATAAAAATAAACAAAATACAATGCTTGCTCTCAGAGTATTTCTAGGTTCTGTAAAGTGCCAGATGGTAAATATTTTCAGTATTGCAGGCCAGATGATCTCGGTCACAACTACTCAACTCTACCCTGTAGTACAAAAGAAGCCACGGGGGATACATAAATGAATGAACATGGCTGTGTTCCAATAAAACTTTATTTATAAAAACAAGTAGTTGACTTTGGTTTAGTTGGTTGTTGGTTGGCTGTAGTTTGTCATCCCCTGCTCTAGGAGAAGTAACAGGACATATGTGTAGACATATGTAAGACTTTAATTCACATTAAATACTTTGATTCCACAGACCTATGATGGGTCCCTACTACGGGCCATGCACTGGGTTAGGTTTTTTTGGGACACGCAAGATCAAGAAGGCTGGACTTGCCCAGGGGAAGTTCATCATGTAAGGAAAGAGACCCTCATGCCCATTCATTTTTAAGACAGCTTGAAAAGGACGTAGGATTAAAGTCACTACATAACACAGTAAAAACAAAGTATTCTGAAATCTCAGAAGAGGCAGGGATGCAGGCATTTGGTCTCCTGAAAGATTCATCACTGGTAAGTGGCACGTGGAAAGCCATGCTTTAGAAAGAGAATCTGAATGCCTTGGGTTGGGTGGACGCTAGGGAAACAGGCAGGGGGGCAGGAGGCCATGTAAGAGCCTGTGAGTATAGCTGGAGGCTCTGAGCTGGTGAGGTGGCTCTGAAATGGGGAAGAAATGACAGATTCCAGCGACACTGCAGAGGTTCCATCTGTGAGACTGATATGCTAATTGGTTTATACTGTAGTGATATGGCAGGGCTGTCCTTTAACTTACAGAGATAACGCCACAAACGCGCCATCAGAACTTGAGCTCAGGGCTGTTTATCTACCAGTGGTGACGACCGAGGCCCTGAGTCATCAAAACTCCATCTACCAGGTCACCCTATGACCCACATGGATTTATAAATAAAAGACCAAGGTTAGGAACAGAGTGAACAAGTGAGAAACATGGTTTGCCTGCATTTATGCTCTAACCAGCCTACTATCAAAGCATCATGGATGAATAATGCCTCTTCTATAAAAGATTCTATTTTATGTGTGATTCTGAGTCCAAGAGGGGCCCTCTCTTGGTCACTGCCTTTAAAAACCAGGCCTTCTCTGGAAGACCCAGTTCTAAGCTTACTAAGCAGAGCCTGATTTGCAACCTGTTCTTCCCTGGGTCTGGACAGCTGTTCCAGGTATGCGGGCTTATTGGCCTGAGAGGCCTGAGGAAGAATTCCTCGACATCCCAAGAGGTACGCTGCTTCAAGCAATGAGCCAACTGCTCCAGCAGTCACTTCTTCTAACACCCTCTGATGGAAATGCTGATGAGAGTGAAAACATGAAAGGGAAGGAAGGGAGGCCGGCCCCAGGAGAGGCGGAGAACCAAGGGGGCAGTAGAAAGCACCACTGACTAATCATCCTCTGACTCATCCAGATCCCTTGGACCATCTTTCACATCTCAACTGTTTTACAAAGCTCTGTGGGAACCTTCATCAAGTCTCCTCCGCCTGAGAGCCCACATCCTGTTCCCCAGCAGGCTATTATTCACAAAGAATCACCAAGATGTGGGCTGGGCCTGGGGGCTCCGAGCTCCAATTCCAGCTCCCCTGAGAAACTAACGACAGGTTATTTTCTCTCTTGACACTTCTGCTTCACCCTCAGAGTCTCACAGAAGGGGAAGCACCATTCATCACCCCTAAGCATGATTTTATTGGCACGATCCCTGACTCAAGTTAGAGAAACCACACGTTATTCTTTTCCACAGTTGTGAACAATGTAAGGGATGGGGAAGCAGAACCCCCAGGGTCGAACCTTCCCAACGCAGCTGATGGTCTGATGTTGGGTAAGTCACCCAACCTCTATAAGCAAGCATCTGTAACTCAACTCTAAGATGGGAATAGTGGCTAGGAGCATGGAAAAGGACTTGGGAAATGATAATAGTCTTTCTAGCTCTTATGAGAGGAGGCATGGAATTTGGAGTAAGATTCAAATTCATGTTCTACTCCTTAGGTGAAACGCATGACCTCTTAGAGCACTCATCTCTTCTTCTGCATAAAGGGGAGAGTGCCACCTCGAGGGACTCTTAGAGGGTGCAGTGACATAATGTGTGGGAGAGTTCTGTAAGCTGTAAAGTACTGGACAGATGTGGTTGTTGTTCCCATAGCAGTATTTTTTTTTTTTTTTTAATAAAGTGGAGGTACTTTTTTCAATGTGGGGAATATGATATGAATAAGGCACACTGGTAAGTTTTTGGGTTTTAAAAAATTATTTACTTATTTATTTATTTTTGGCTGCGTTAGGTCTTCGTTGCTGCACACGGGCTTTCTCTAGTTGCGGTGAGCGGGGGCTACTCTTCGTTGTGGTGCGCGGGCTTCTCATTGCGGTGGCTTCTCTTGTTGCAGAGCACGGGCTCTAGGTGCGTGGGCATCAGTAGTTGTGGCATGTGGGCTCAGTAGTTGTGGCTCGTGGGCTCTAGAGCACAGGCTCACTAGTTGTGGCGCACGGGCTTATTTGCTCCATGGCACGTGGGATCTTCCTGGACAAGGGCTCAAACCCGTGTCCCCTGCATTGGCAGGCGGATTCTTAACCACCACGCCATGAGGGAAGCCCCCCAGAGCAGTATTTGATAAATCGCTAGCCAAGTTCAATTCTATCTGTGTTCTGAGAAAAGTACAGAAAGGACATAAAAAGGAGACAGAGACAACAGCGCTCGACGCTGGGGAGATTATGAAGATTATATTTCTCTATGCCAGTAAATTAATTCTTAATGGAGAACTCCTGAGGAGAGAAATCAGCTAAAGCTGAGAGGCCAACTGGAGCACTTTCCAAGGAGAAAGTCATTTTCCTCAGATCAAGTGTGAACTTTGCCAGGCGTGGTTCATTGTAGAGTTGAACCTCAAAGAGACTCCAGTCCCAGTGTAAGGTTGTCATTTGTCTCAAAAAGAAGAGACAAATTCAACTTATTTTTCTGTCAGCAACATAAGCCCTCTGCAGCTCCACAAACTGCAACTGCTTTTGTGCAATATTCTGCAAACACTTGAACTAAACCGGATGATGAGAAAAGAATGTAATTGCTGGAGTTAGATCGACTTGAATTCCGGTTCACTGAGAACTTGCACAACCATGGACACGCTGTTCAAGCTCTCTGAGCCTTTTCCCTTCAACTATAAAATAAAGACTAGGGTTCATTCCTCATAGGCCTGCAGTGAGGGGCAACACATCAGCCAAACCCTCAAGAGAGTGCTACTTAAAGTCTTGGATAAAAAGAGTCCCCTGTGCTGGATGAAATTATGAATGGGGATCAGAAGTCTCTTTGTAACTAACTTTAAATAGTAAGTATTATTAGTGTTCATGGATTAATAACTTATAAATAAACGCATATTTGCAAAAGCCACAGATATGAACCATTTTCTTGCTAACCTTTTATTTATTTTCCTTTTCCTTCTCTTTTAAGACCCCAGATGCATAAAGTTTGGTTGACCATACTCATCTCCCCTCACCTCCACACTAAAGGATTCAATGTATATTCTTCCATTTCACCTCCTACAAGTGTGTGTGTGTGCACATGCTTGGAGAGAGAGAGAGAGGCTGAGCTTTTCTGTTGTTTGCCTTGATTTTACATATTGATTCCCCTAGTGACAGACACATCACAGGGTGGACCCAGTGATTGGTATTCCACAAACACCATGGCAGTGAACAGTTTCGTGAGGGTATCTGTATGGCCCCAAGTCAGCTTGTCAAAAGTCTGTTCTCAGAAGCTGAATTTCTAGGTTATGAGATATGTACACACTTAAATGCATTACATATAGACAAGTTCTCTCCAGAGTGGCTGTTCTAATTATGCTTCACTCTTAAGTACACGAAAGGTATGTGCATCCTCACATCTTTGCCAGCACTAGGGATGATTTGACTGTCTAATTTTTGCCCATCTGTTGGGTCTAAAGCGGTAACTCATTGTCATTTTAATTTGTATTTCTCTGATTAGTCGTGAGCTTGAGTATTTTGTCATTTATTTATTAGCCAATCAGATTTCTCCTTTGGAAGTTACCTATTTAATCCCTATTTCCCATTTTTCTATTTTTTTATTGCTAATTTACCATAATTTCTTGCTCAATTCTAGATAATAACACTTTGTTGGTTTTAGACATCACAGATTTTTTTCCACTCTCAACTTTGTATGTAATGAGTTGAGCATATATCTTTGGTTTTGATATAGTCAAATCTGTCAATATTAGGGTTTGTGATTAGGGGTCTTGTTTGAGAATCCCTTGCCTATCTGGAGATCACAAAAATACCCCTTTACTTCATGCCACAGTCTAGAACCAAGGAAAGAGTAGGTGAGTGTCACCTGCCATGTGAGGCCGCAGCTCTCCTCTTGCCTTTTATGTCCTGTAGTGTTATTGCTTCCTATTTCTCCTTGGTTATTAGGCACTGACATGTCTTTTTCCCCCTACTGTATCAATCCCTATTCTCAATTGTTTTCATAAAAGTATGGGTAAATATATTTATATATTATTGGCGGATAAGATTAAGGGCATAACTCTTCTCACGGCATCTTTAGTTTTAAGAGCGTATATTTTAATGATACCCTAGTACACAAGAGAGTATGGTATTTGTGAAAGAAAAAAAAAAAGCATGAATCTTTGTGTTGGGCAGACCTAAATTTGAATTGACTTTGTCAATTACTTTGTAATGTTAATCAAATCATTTAACCTCTCTGTGTGGCTTTTGGGAACAATAACAACTTAATAAAATATACTAGTTAGAAATAATAATGAAAGTAATAATAACTACTATATAGGATCTATTGGTTAGAAAAGACTAGATTATACTAAGGCCACAGATGCATGCTGAAATCGCAGGGGATTAACCAAACAAAGGTTTCTTTCTCTCTCACGGCATCCAGGAATGGTGACTGTTGGCAACTTACAGACAAAGCCATCCACTGCGTTCAGAGAAAGGAAGGTGCTGCTCCCAGGGCTATGCTCCTCCCCCAGGGCAGCCTACATAGAATGACTGGCTGGGATAGGCTGTGAAGGTCCAGGCCCATTGCCTCAAGTGAGGACAACTCAGGGCCATCCCCGTGCTAGAGCTCCATAAAGGACCGGCCAAGTCTTCTGTTGCCACACAACTTCATGGCAGTTCATCTTCTCCCTTTCTCCAATCCTATTCCTTCACAGGTGTTGTACCTGGGAACACCCAGCAATAAAACGCCTGCATGCAAATCCCTGCCCGAGAGTCTGTCTCCTGGGGAACCAACCAGACCTAAGAGGCTTGGTACTGGAAGGCATTCTAGGATGCCAACTCTAACATGGGACTTTAGAGGTGAATCACCGGTGTGCCAGCTGGCAAGGAAAGCCCCATCACTTCCGGCAGGTGAAGTACTAATAGCCCCTGGCATGCTGCAGTGGTACAAACTTTTAAAATTTTCACTGATGGTGAAACAGAATGGGATAGCAGTGAAATAAAATACATCAGCAGATGTAATACCTAAGGTGTTTGAGAGGTTTGGGGAAAATGATAATTAGAAGGAGTATGGAATTGAGTGGCTATTATTGGGTACTATCAATGCATTGGAGAAAGACAATGAAAATCTAAGGATGGCTTATCTCCAATTTAAAGTGAATTGTGAAAACCAGAGGGCTTCCTTGGCAGTGCATGAAAAGGATCTTATCTACTGCAGGCAGAGGGCAGAAAAGCTGAGGATTAGGCTAGGACTTTATTATGGGGAGGTGAGAGCGCCAGTGAAGGTTGAATTCTCAGCCCGAGCAAGTCTGCTACGCCAAGGTCAGGAACCTAATTGGGAAGAAGTGGGACCCAAAACCTGGTATGGGTACAACTGGATCAATGCATTTGAAAACCTTGAGTCCCCAGATTCCCCAGAACCTCTATCACCTGCAGAAGTGTCCCGAAGTGGTGTCTCTGATGGGGGAGATCAATACAGTTTGGATGGATGCATTCTCTCCCGATCCTATCAGGTAGGCAGATCTGAAGCAGTTTGAATTCACGTGGGACAAAAAAAAAAAAAAAACTGCATACATTTGTGATCTTACCTCAGGGTTATGTAAATTCTCCCACTCTCTGTTATAATATAGTCTGAAGGGAAGTGGGCCATCTGGACACTCTTCAGAACATCATATTGGTCGGCTACATCAATGACTTTATGTTAACTGGAAATGATGAGCAAGATATGGCAAGCTGATTGGAGGCATTAGTAACTCTATGAGAATTCAAGGGCCCCCTGACTTAGTGAAGATTTTAGGAACCTAGTAACGTGGGGCATGCCAGAACATCCCCTCCAAAATAAAGGGCAAATTATGGCATTTCATACCTCTGCCCCTGTGAAGGAAGTGTCTTGGAGATGGATCACCTGCATGCCAGCTGACAAGGAAAACCCCAGGGCTTTGGGTTCTAGAGGCAACATAGTTTACGCTTAGATATTCTGCTCCAACCCATTCACCACATGACACAGAAGACTGCCTGAGCAGATCCAGGCCTCAGTGCAAGCAGGCCTGCTGCTTGGGCCGTACAACCTGACAGTCCCTATGGTGACAGAGGCATCTCTGGCTGGGAATCCCACTCTCTGCATGGAGTGTGTAGTAAAGAATGTAACCTTGTAAACATTTTACAGGGTTAACTTCTATAGCTCCTGGAAGGTAATCAATACTTGCAAGGCTAAATACTATAGCTCCTGGAAGGCAATCAATACTTGCAAGGTGTCTTGGGCTAGCCATATAGTAACAAAGTGATTTCAAGTAACAATGTGATTTCACCTTAAGGTGGCAGCTAGCTATGCCAGAAAGATCCACAGTGTGATTTAGAGTGAAGGCTGTGAGTCATATGATATCAGTTGACCTGGAGACTGAGATCAAGCATGTGGGCAATCAATCTTGTCTATGTAACAGAGCCCAATTAAAAACTCTGAAGACCTAGGTTTGGATGATTTCCCTGGTTGGCAATACTCCTGTGTGTATTATCACACATCAATGCTGGGAAAGTGCTGTATTCTGATGACTCCTCAGGATGAGGACAACGTAGACTCCACATTTGGTACTTCCTCAGACTCTGTCCTAGGTAATTTTTTCCTTGGCTGATTCTAATTTGTATCCTTTCCCTGCAGTAAGTCATAACTATGAGTTTAATAGCTTTCAGAAAATTCTCTTAGTCTTTCCAGCAAATTATCAAAGCTGAGGGCAGTTTTAGAAACCCCCCAGACATGCAGTTGGTGTCAAAAGTAAGGGCAGTCTCATGGGAGGCTACTCCCTCTAACTTTGTAGTTGGCCTAAACTCCTTGCCTGGAGCTATGGGGCAAGGCCTAATAGGAGAACTACAATGTAGACCCCTTAGGATTCTGGAGCAAGGCCATGCCATCTGCACTGGAGAATTATACACTACTCAAGAAACAGTTCTTGGCATGCTACTGGGCCTTAGAGACTGAGTGTCTGAACTCCAGTGACCGTGTGGCTAGGACTGCCCTTCCTGAGTTGACCCTGGCATGTGCTGCAAATCATAAGGTTGAACAGCCCATAACAATCTATCAGGAGATGGAAAAAGTACATCTGGGGTCAGGCACAAGCAAGGTCATACATAACAAGTGAGCTGTACTAGCAAGTGGTCCAGACCTCCATGTCAGCACTGTTGCACCATCACCTCCCCTCAACTCACACCTGTGGTCCCACAGTGGGGTCCCTTAGAACCAGCTGGTGAAAAAAGAAAAAAGACAGTGCTTGCTTTACAAATGAATTGATTCAGTGTGCAAATACGAACCGAAAATGGACTTCAGCTGTCCTGAAAGATAACAGTGAGAGAAAATCTTCCCATTGGACAGAACTTTGGGTGGTCTTCTGCTTTCTGTGGCAAAATAATATACAAGCTCTTGGACAGTCGTGAATGGCTACAATGGTTGGTCAGAGGCATGGAAGTTAAAGATTGGAAGATCAGGGATAAGCGGGTCTTGGAAAAAGTCAGGTACATGGACCTTGGAACACCCACAATGTAAAAGGCATTTATTGAACAGCCAACTTGGCAGGAGGGGCAGAGAAGGAGATATGATGACAGAGTAGGATGAAAGTCAGAGAGAGATTTGAAGATGCTGCACTGCTGGCTTTGAAGATGGAGGAAGGGGCCGTAAACCAAGTCAAGTAGGCAGCCTCTAGATGCTGGAAAAGTGAAGGAGACAGATCTTCCCTAATGCTTGATAGAAAGTTCCAACAGGGCAATGAACTCTACATTTACATGGCATCACTAGCGTGTAACATGAGGCTTTCTGCAAAGTAGGCACTTGATAAATATTAATGGATAAGTGAACGAATCACTGAATTAAATCTTCACATTCGTGATTCTCTGCCATCAGACATTATGCGTGAGCTCTTTTCTGTCTTTGGAGTGACCTTTCTCTCTCCTGATAAATCTCGAAAAGTTCTACCCATCCAGAGCAATGTCTACTGTGAAACCCTGTCTTCTCCCCAACATGGTTAACTTCGAAATGTGCTTCCTTCACTGTTCAAACATACTTCTTCCACAGCATTTACTATGGTGAGCTCTATTTATTTATATACCTGAATATCCCGTAAGACTGTGAGTACCTTAGAGGATGGGGGTGATGAATTATTTATCCAGATATCCCCCAGAGTCTGGTACATAATAAATTGTTGAACATTTGTTGAATGAATAAGTGAGTGAAGGATGAAGGAGAGACAATTTCAAGTCTGTGCAGAATGATTTCAAAACCCAGGGGAAGAATCTGTAGAAACCAGCTAGGGAAGAGATTTTCCCTGCGAGAGAGCCAAGGGCTGGGTTTCTGGGGACCAGCCAGAGGAGCGGCTGGGGAGGCATCTTTGATGTTGCTGCACAACAGCCTAAAACCCAGAAGAGGAACGTTTAATTGTAGGGATGACAACATGAATCCAGTGGTCCCTCCTTGGACCATGAGACTCAGAAAGGAGGCACCGATTACATCAGACTTCCCAAGGCTCCTAGCCCCAGCCCCCTGGGGACTATGTCTGAGCAGTGTACACTCTAACAGACAAGTAGACACGGGCTCTGAAATCAGGCTGCCTGGGCTCAAATCTCAGCTCTGCCACCTACTAGTTGTGTGACCTGGGTCTCAGTGTTTACATTTTCTATGCCTCAATTTCTTCATCTGTAAAATGGGGATAATAATAGTACATACCACTAGGGATGTCTTTTTGAAGTTTAAAATAGATGATATATGACATGTGTTTAGAATACTGCCTGGTACATTAAAAGCAAACAACCAGGATAAGTTATATGTATGAAAAGTTCAGACTATCATTTAGAATCATCTAAGAAAGGCTCTCAGGACTATATAAAAGAGATTTCTGAATACTATCTAAAAAACACAGAAATGCTGACTCAGACTGTTACAGAACTTTGTAAGATTTCTGTAAACTTTGTAAGTCCCCAAGGGCTTATATATTTTGCTAACCTTTATTTATAGTCCCACAGAGGTCAGCAGTTAAAATCTCTAAATAGAGTCTCTATGAGTTTATTTGGGGGGCATTAATGAAGAGGGGAGCTAAAAAGGATTATTCAGCTACCAAATCTGTTTTGGGAGAAGGGCAGCCCCCAATGTCAAACAGATGCTGGCACCTGAAAGAAGAAAGCGAAGAAAGTCGACTCCCCAGGCCATGGGGCCTAGGAGCAAAGGAAACAAGGGACTTCCCAGGATGAAGAACGGGCCCCAAGGACTTAACCTGCAGGCACACAGCTCCCTGAAGATGTCCAAAATTGACCTTCTCATCTCTGCCTCCAAGTGTCCCATTTTCTGGCAGATAACCATTCTTTAAGTGTGTCACAATAATGAACTTGAAGTTGTTTTTGTTATTTACTTTCTTCCCCTTTATTCTTCATATAAAGCCTATCACCAAATGTTATCTATTTTTCTATTTCTACATTTTTTCCATTTTATTATTGAAATACAAAACATGCGAAAGTATATGTCCACTTTAAAGAACAATAACAAGTACTTGTGTACCCCTCCATCCAGGTTAAGAAACAGAATACTAGGAGGGCCTTAGATGTCCCTAATGGGTTTCACGCTGATAATCTTAATGACTTCTTACTTCACCAGTTCCCATGGATTCACCCTCACTGCTCTAATTTCATTGTTGTCATCAGATTATCATTACCTCATGCTAAGACCAGAGCTTCATTCATTCAAAATATTATTGGCACCTCCTACCAGATGAGCAGCATGCTGGACCTTACTGATATCAGAGTTGAAGCCCTGCCCTCCAGGAGGTTAGAATTGAGGGGACAGACAGACCAGAGACGGACAAGTACAACCAAATGTCATGAACACATGACAGAGGTAGCACAGGCTGGGGGAGATCCTTGGTTCGTCTCCCTGTCTCCTATCTCTCCAATCCTCCTGCATTCCATTTTTATTACATTATACTCCTGGTCTAGGATTAACAATAATTTCCCTCTACCTGGCCTAATAACCTTCCTGGATCTGGCACAAGGGAGTGTGCATCAGATGTAGATCTGACTCTAAGCTCTCCCCCTTACAAGCTGTGTCATCTTAGAAACCTCTGAACCTCTCTGAGCTTCGGGATCCTCATCAGTAAAATGAAAATCATGATACCATCTCCTACTGAGTTTGTGTAGGGATGGATTCCATGATAAATGTGAAAGTACTTTGTCAACTAAAAAGCACTATGCAAATGTTTTATGGGATGTTCTCTTTCTCCCCTTTTGTCCTCGTTAAAATGTATCCTCATTTAAGATGCAACAGTATGTCTTCCAAGAACCCTGAAGCTTCCAGTCAATCTCTGCTCCGTTGACCCCTCTTGTTATTTTGGTCAGCACCACATATTTTGGGCTGTGATGACTTTATAGGAGTGAGTTTAGTTTCTCAAATCAGGCTGTGAGCATTCTGAAGGTAGTATCATGTCTCATGTTTTCCTAGTGTTCTCCCAAGATCTAAAACTTTCTTTAACACTGAGAACTTTCTCGCATATTCATTGCTTATTGAGCAGAGTACGACCAGCACAGTGTTGGAAATCAATTGTAGAAACAGTTTTGATGTTATTTTCATATATTTCAGCAAAAAATTTGTTATGAAATTAAAATGGCTGCAATGAAGAAAATACCAGCAATACCTGAATATCTAATGTGTTGTTAAATTGACATCAAATGAGGAATTAGAAGTTCCAAATTTGAGGGACTTTCCTGGTTGCGCAGTGGTTAAGAATCCTCCTGCCAACACAAGGGACACAGGTTCGAGCCCAGGTCCGGAAAGATCCCACATGCTGCGGAGCAACTATGTCGGTGCGCCACAACTACTGAGCTTGTGCACCACAACTACTGAAGCCCGTGGGCCTAGACCCCATGCTCCACAACAAGAGAAGCCACCACAATGAGAAGCCCACACACTGCAATGAAGAGCAGCCCCTGCTTACCGCAACTAGAGAAAGCCCGCACGCAGCAACGAAGACCCAGTGCAGCCCAAAATAAATAAATAAAATAAATAAATGTATAAAAAAAAGAAAAAAGAAGTTCCACATTTGGGTTTACACTCCCCATCATTGATTGCATCCCCTCAGACAAACCTCTCAGTGTAGCCATATGCCTCCGTCTTGGCATCTGCAAAATGAAGTCATTAACAGTTGCCTATCAATTCTGAAAGAATTAAGGTTCAATATATTCTATGGATAAGGCTTTGTAATGCCATGATCCTCCAGAAATAAAGAAAGGAGTCAAACATTGTTCTGGGCAAAGAGTTTTTGGATATGACACAAAAAGCACAGGCAACAAAAGCAAAACTAGGTAAGTGCAACTGCATCAAACTAGAAATCTTCTGCAAGTAAAAGAAAAAATAAACAGACTGAAAAGTCAACCCACAGAATAGGAGAAAATATTTGCAAATCATCTATCTGATAAGGGGTTAATATCCAAAATATATAAGGAACTCAAACAACCCAAGAGCAAAACAAAACAAAACAAAACAAAATAACCCAATTAAAAAATGGGCAAGGCACACAAACAGACATTTCTCAAAAGAAGACATACAAAAGGCCAAAACATATGAAAAGGTACTCAACATTACGAATCATCAGGAAAATGCAAATCAAAACCACAGTGAAATATCACCTCACACTTGTTAGAATGGCCATTATCAAAAAGATAGAAGATAAGTTTTGACAAGGATGTGGAGAAAAGGGAACTCTTGTACACTGCTTACAAGAATGTAAATCGTTACAGCCATTATTGACAACAGTACGGAAGTTTCTCAAAAAATTAAAAATAGAACTGCCAAATGATCCAGTAACCCCACTTCTTGTTATATATCCAAAAGAAAGGAAATCAGTCTCTCGAAGAGATATTTGTAGTACCATGTTCACTGCAGCATTATTCACAATAGCTAAAATATGGAAACAACTTAAATGTCCACTGACGGATGAGGGTGTGTGTGTGTGTATGTGTGTGTAAATGGAATGTTACTCAGCCTTAAAAAGGTTGGAAATCCTGCCTCTTGAGACAACATAGATGAACCTGGAGGACATTATGTTAATGGAAATAAGCCAGATGCAGAAAAACAAATACTGTATGACCTCACTTAGATGTGGAATTTAAAATAGTTGAAGTCATAGTAACAGAGAGCAGAATGTTGGTTACCAGGGTTTAGGGGGAAGGGGAAGTGGAGAGATGCTGGTCAAAGGGTAGAAAGTTTCTGTTTTACAAGATGAATAAGTTATGGAGATCTAATGTACAGCAATGTGACCACGGTTAACAATATATTATCATGTACTTTAAATATGCTAAGAGGGTAGATCTTAAGTGTTCTCGCCCCCCCCAACACACACACAAACGGTAACTAGGTGAGTGATGGATACATTAATTATCTTGATTGTGGTGATCATTTCACAACGCATACATATATCAAAACATCACGTTGTATACCTTAAATATATAATATACAATTCTTATTTATCAACTGTACCTCAATAAAGCTAAAAAATGAGTCAAATATATTCAATGTATCTTTATATTTATTACTGCTTCAGCTTTATCCCAAATTAGCCACAGATATCATCATAGACATCCACCAACTCCACGGATGAAGTGAATTCCAAAATCTGTTTTACTTAGCCTAAAAAAAACTGAAAAGGTTTGAGAGTGAGAGGATACACATGGAACCGCGGAGAGAGGAGGGGATGCTGGTAGAACAAAGAAAGCTTCTAAATCGCACCTTGAAAGCCTCGTTTTCCACAGTCCAGATTCCTTCTCATGCCCCCTAATCATCAAGCTTTAAAGAGAGAAAGAACAAATTGCTCTGAATGCCAGAGAAATGATGATTCCTTTCTCATCCTTTCCCTTTGATTTTATGATTAGCAGTTGGCAATCTAAAACAGAACCTATTTTGGGATGAATTGGGAGATTAGGTGTGACATAAATACACTACCATGCGTAAAATAGATAGCTAGTGGGAACCTGCTGTATAGCGCAGGGAGCTCAGCTTGGTGCTCTGTGATGACCTAGTTGGGTGGGATGGGGGTGGGGTGGGAGGCAGGTCCAAGAGGGAGGGGATATATCTATGCATGTAGCTGATTCACTTCATTATACAGCAGAAACTAACACAGCATTGTAAAGCAATTATACTCCAATCAATTGATCAATCAATAAAATAGAACCTTATAAAAGAGAGTCAGAATTCTTTTAATTTTTTTAAGTTGTTCTGCTTTCCACATCCAGAGTTTGTCTATATTTTGAAAAGTTCACATTGGCTATTGGTACAACTCCAACCATGCACCAATAGTTGGTGTTAAAGGTAAATAAATAAACCACTGCCATTAATTAATGTAACTTATTTCTTAAAGGAAAGGTGCAGCGTGGAGCAGAAGAGGATAAGATTTAGGACCAGAAACACCCAATTTGCAACCCAGTTACTTCCCATCTAGATCATGGGCAAGTTACCTTCTCCAAGACTTAGTTTTCTCATCTATACAATTTACCCTACAAGACTGATGTAAGAATTAGAGTGAATGTATGTAAAACATCCATCACAGTATTTCTCTGAGTAGTTACACAAGGTTAAATATCTTTCTAGGCTAGCAACTTGCATTAAATTATCTTTAATCTAGTTTTCCATATCTCTATTTCCACTGGCCTTGACCCTAGGGGTTGGGGGAAAAGTGATCAGACTATCCTGGCAAGGAGGAAGGAAAAAGAATAGTGTTTGAAAAAAAAAAGCATGTTCAATATTATCATTATTTTGAATTGGATAATTTGGTTTCTTAGGGACATGTTTCCAGGTTCTCTATAGGAGCCATGGACCATCTTCCTGGTTATTTAGATTCTGTTTCAGGTGGGTTGAGGTTCTGTTGTTTTTGTCACTGTTGTTTTAATGAATGCCAGCATTGATCGTTGTCACCCTGGAATAACTTCCGAGCAGACATAGTTTTAACAACCAGCAGTAACTGTGGCTATAGATTTCCTGGTTGCATCTGCACAGCTGCTGCTTGTAACGCTAGAGTTCAGAAAGGTGACGAATGTCTGACAGCACGCTTCTGGCGTTTGAAGATTTTATTTGACAGTATCAACTGCAGTTAACTGAACACTCACCAGCAACGTTGATAAGAGTATCTCTTGTGGTTTTGAGAGGCAGTCTGATACTGCCTCTCACAAAAGGTTTGGGCTCAAAATTCACAACAGCTGGTCCCATCCCTGATTCTACATTGGATGTGCTCTGTGACCTCGAGTATTTTATTGAAGCTCTTTGGCACTGGGCAGCATCCGTAAAATTGGGGCAGTATCACTGTAATACAGTGTCAGCTCACAGTTGGGTGGCATGGCATTCCTATTACAATCTAGTGAGCACCAGCAATGGGATGGAAGCACTACTGAATACGGAGTAAATCTTCTGGCTGACAAACTGAGCTGGGAAGGCAGGTCGTAAACCCAGAGGAAAAGTGAGGAAATAAACTCAGTGGAATTACCATGGATTACTAAGACTTTTACAAATATAGTTTTAGATAGACTAGTGTGCTGATAACAGTTAAGAGTCAGGAGGATCCTGTGCCCACATCCGAATAGAAGGACAGGGAGAGAGACTGGGGCCTCTAGCCGGCCTCCATTTTAACATGTAAAGCTACAATTATGCTGCTTTTGCTGGACGTCACGGTCAGTTCATTTGTATTTTCCTGTCTGATTGGCTGAATTCAGGCTTTGACATGGCTTTTGGCTCTAGTAGTAGGTGAGACCCATGCTATCAAGAAAAGTCACATATGCAAATAGCCCTCAGCTTCTGGCTCTCATCAGCTGCAATCGTAGGGGAGGAGGGGAGCTGTGGTGTGTCTGTTTATGAATTCAGTGGCCTAGAGCCCAGGGAAATATGGGGCTACTTTATTGCCACAGCTACTACCTCCTGATAAATGGAAGAGAGACTGTGGCTGTGAAACAGAGATCGAAGTTACTGCACTAGGCTAGGATGTCTCATGAGAGTGAGGCTGAGTAGGAGCGTGTGCTGGGGAAGGCACCTGGGCGGAACCAGAGGATCGAAGAGAATCCTGTCACCGTCTCCCTAAAGCAGTAAAGCAAACCCCAAAATGCAAGCATGATGCAATGAGAGGATTCGATTTGAGAATCGGGGTGCAGAGCGGAGTACGACTCCTAACATTGGTGAATATCCCCAGTCAGGGCTGTTCAAGGTGTCCTCTACACACTGAGCCACCACCTACGGCAACACAAGTACAGAAATTGAGGGTACGTATCTACAAACTTTTATAGCAGTTTCCTAGAATAAGTATGTCTATTGAATCTAACGCTAAAAAAAATTCGGCTAGTATTTTGTTTTTTATGTTTCTAATACTTCGTTTTTATTATGCTTTACAAAAGTATTGGTTTATGAAAGATTTGGAAATTAAATTTTCAAAAATGATCTTCACTACATATAACAGGTTGAGAAGCAAGTCTCATCCTCAGCCCATATTAGTGCCTTTAGGTTAAAGGGCTTTGCAAACACACATGCTCCAGGCTGCATGTGATCTCAGTAAGTATCTCTTCTGCACTAAATAGCATGTTGGTAGGAAAGGAAGCAGATATAGTGTAAGTAGAGCCAGAGAAAAGACTATAATCAGAATGTCTGGGTTATAAAGGAGTAGATTTAGATTCAAGGTATGTATCAGTCTGGGTTTAATCAGGAGACAGAAGTCACACAGTAATTTAAACAGGGGAAGTTTAATATGAAGAATCAATCAATTATGGTAGAGGAAACAATACAAAGATGTAGCGAGCACTGTAAAGGGTGCCCTAGGGCTGAGGGAGAGGACCCACAGCTGGGGATCAGACCTCACTGGAGAAAACGGAGGGCTGAGAAGTCTGCCGGGTTGCCTGATCCAGAGCTGGCCCACAGCTGCAGAGCAAGCGGGTACCAGCCTCCATGTACAGCTGTGTCAAAGCTGGGGGCAGGGAACACAGGGGGAGGTGGGCACTGCTGGAGGTACGAGACCTGGAGTGGGCAGTGTTTAAATCAGGAGGGCCAGGGCAAGGTGGTCACCCGGCCCAGGCCAGGCTGTGCATTGGCACACACTAGGCACATGGCCGGGACAGAGCAACACCAGTCCTGTGAGCCCCCTCCTCCTCCCACAGAGCTCCTCCAGCGCCCTCTGCTGGCAACGGTTAGCAGCATGCTCACTGTAAAGGGGAAATGCTTACTGCCCAGTCCACTATCACAGAACAGGAACTCAAGGCTGAATGCGGAGCTAATGGCCCATATACTGATAACTGGTGTAAGATTAGAAGGAACACAACTACACACAACTATCACAACGGACGATGAGGAAAACTGACTTAAGAGGCAATTCCTCATAATAACTCAATAGGTCTTATTATCCCCATTTTACAGATGAGAAAACTAAGGTTCAGAGAGGTTAACTAACTCACCCAAAGCCACAAAGCTAAAAAAGTGGTGGAACTGGGATTTTAATCCTGGAAATCAGGCTCTAGAATCCTCTCTTTTTAACCACCATGTGATGATGCTTGTTGTTGTGGGATAATAAGTAATGACAGCTAACACTCACTGAGAACTTACTAATGTCAGGCATTATGTTGAGTACTCTATAGTCCTATTCTCATTTCATCTTCATCACATGCCTATGCAATAGAGACTATGGCTATCCCCTCCCTTTTGGAGATGAAGAAATAGAGCTTCGCAAGGTTAATTACTTTGCCCATGGTTGCCCAGCTAGCAGGTGGTTTTGCTTCCAGGTACTCTTGCTTCTGACCTTGTGCACATAACTACCCAGTTCTCTTCGTACAGAGGAGTAAGAGAGGAAAGAACGTGGTGGTCAGAAGCATCAAAGAAGGCTTTGGCAAGAGGTGAGGCCTAAGCTGGACTTTAAGGTCTGGCAGGATTTGAATGAGCAAAATTGCAGAGCAGGTTTGCTTATTTGGCATACAAACATTTTTTGTCTTTATTATAATGTACTTCCACACCTTTAAAAATCTAGAGATTTCATACAAAATCTGGATTTCTAGCTTCTAAAAATGTGGAAGATATGTCAATACTAGGCTATACTGTGATGTGGCACCCTTAACTAGGGCCTAGTAGTGCCTGTGCCCTGTAGACCCAGTGTGCCTGGTCCAGTTTGCCATGCTCCCCACCACTCCCTGTTGTCTCACACCCATCTGCTTCACCCATTTATTGGTTCACTGCATGGCCCCTGTGGGAAACTGAGACTGAATGCAGAGGCAGAGAATCTCAGGCTGGGGAGAAAGCATGTGGAAAGGCCTGAAAGCAGAGTTTATCATGCTGTGTGTCTGTGTGCACATGCATGCACACATGTGTGTAGCCCAAGTCAGAGAAAAAGTAGGGGAGTAGGAAGTGAGTGATGGCACCATCTAGAGCAGAATGGACAGATTTGATGGGAGTCGAGCAATGTGATAAAGGAAGGACAGAGACGCATTTCAGCAGCGAGATCTGTATGAATGACTCCTCTCAGGACTTCTGGACCTGGGGGTATGACATTTCGAAAGTTGAGCTGGGTAGGAGAGATTACATAAGGGAGAAATGGGTGGGGAGAAGACTTGGGAGGACATTGCAATGACCCGCATGGAAAGCAATGAGAGTCTTAAACCAAGAAGGAACTCCTGCTTCTGCCTGGTTCAAGCAAGAAATATTTAGCACCTTGTCTAGCTGTATTTACTTAAGTCATCCCTGGCATAGTAAACGGAGTGGGAAAAGGTGATGTTTGGGCTAGAGGGCTGATCTGGAAAAGAGATGATTCTTCACTACTTAACAGATGGGGGAGATTAAACAGCAGAGTGTTGGCAAATAGAGAAATGTCACAAAAGGAGTCTGCAGTAACAGCCTTAAGCCATGAGTGTCTCTTTTCTTTTCCTTCTACTCAGTCTACACCCAATCCTTGCAAATTCCTGCACACTTAATAAAAATAGTGTATGTGAAAGCATTTTGCATAAGCTGGGCACATAGCAGGTGCTCAGTAAATATTAGCCTGAAATGAGACAGACATTTCAGTCTGCCCATCTATATTTCTGTCAGGTCTGCCAAAGACCAGCTTCAGCTGTAATAGATTCAGTACTTCGAAGGCATTACCACAGCTCAAGAGGAAGGAAACCACTAATGAGGAGAAACTGCAGCAAGAGGAATAGGATGAAAGAGTAACACACATTTTTATTCCTACAGGAAATAATTGCCTAGAAATCGCATAAACTTTCCCAAGTTGAAAAAGAATACTGTACTTTAAATTCCCTCTAAAGCACATGATCTAGTGACCACGTTTTAACCCTGAGTTGAGTTGTTTGGCATGGCAAATACAATTACAACCAAAGTCAATGTAATATACTCTTTCCGTTGTGCATTTCCTTTCATCAGTGGGTTTCAAAGGGTTGATGTCAGTATGGGGTTGAAATACCCCAGCCCAAAGCATTTAAGTTATGGGGACATGAAGAATTTCTTCTCCCACGTTAAATTTTTTATGGGAACAGCGTGATATAGTATAAAGAGTATTAATATAAAACATCAAGAATTCTACTACTAACCTGGCCAGGTATTGAGACTTTGGGCAAGTCACTCTACCTCTCTGGGACTCAACATCTCCCTATAAGACAAGAGGAGATTAGAGGAGATCAGCGATTTCCAAATCGAGGTGGATAACAGAATCACATGGTGGGCTTTTAGAAACACAGATTCCTGGGCTCTACTCACAGAATATCTTGAGATGGAGCTAAAATCAGGCCCTTAACAAAGAATCACAACATCTCAGTGGCATACATCAACAAATATTTAAGTCACAAGTCTGTGGACTGATCGGACATCAGCTGATCTCAGCTGGGCTCAGCTGGAGGGCTCTGCTGATCCTGGCTGGCCCAGTCACATCTGGAGGGGCAGCTGGGGCTTGAAATTTGAAAGCTGGGATCCACGGGGGTAGCCCAGCTCTGAGCAATGTGTATCTTATCCTACTCCAGGGACCAGCATGCTATATTGGGCATGTTTTCTCACAGCAATAGCAGAGGTGCACAGGAGCCAGCCTAACTTCACAAGAGCATTTCTAGCCTCTACTACATCATGCCTGTTTAATATCCAGTTGAGCGAAGCCAAGCCTAGGCTAACATCAGAGGGGAAAAGTATGTTCTTCCCATGGAAATTAGGAGGACGGAGTGAATATTTTTCAAGAATAATCCAATCTGCCACAGGATGCTAAAAAACTGTATATGTTTTTTAATCCTGGATACACAGTCAGGAATAAATGATCTGTAAGGTATTTTCTAGTTCTGTCATCCTAAAAGATGCTATAAATTGATGAAGAGAAACTGAAATTGGGTTGAAAAAAAGGCAATCTGGTAATCTGGGCAGGGGAGATAAATGAATTCTTACCACCATCCAGCAAAAGCCATCACTGAGGGAATTATGGGAGACTGTCCTGCTAGGAGCATCTGTTCTCTTCCAAGGACTTCATATGAGCTTTCTTGTTTTGTTCCAGACAAAACCCCTGCTAGTTAGGTGTTATGACCCTCATCCTTTTATCTTCTTCTTTTAGACAAAGAACATGGCAAAGAAAGGTGAATCCTCTTGCTTAAGGCCACACAGCTCGAACATGGCAGCACTAGGTTTCTATCCCCATTTGGCTCCAGAGTCCCTGCTCCTGTCACTGCACCTCCACTGCTTTAACATGGGTTCCTACAAGGACCTACCCAGAGTCAGAGACCCTAAAAACTTCCTGAGAACCCTAAAATCTCCATGCCTCCTACGGAAGGCTTTGCATCTCTGGTGGCATTTATTCAGTATTATAACATGGTCACTTACTAGTTGAGAGTGCCTGGGCAGGTTACTTAAAACTGGGCAAGTGCCTCAGTTTTCTCTTCTATAAACCAGGTATAATAGAACCTGCCTCATAGGGTCTCTGTAATGAGTAAATGAGTCGATAATTGTAATACTATGTATTATGTATGTATACAAAATCTGGCACATGGTAAGTGCTAATTAGGTGCTTGTTAAACAAATAATTGTCTCATTTGTACACATATCTTGTGTATAGGATATAGAGCGGTGATTCTCAAAGTATGTTCCATAGAACCTATTCCACACCAAGTGAATTAGAAACTCTGGGGATGGATTCTAGTGATCTGAGTTTTACCAAGTCCTCCAGGTGATTCAGATGCATGCTAAAGTATGTTAAGAATCCTTCTGTCTTCTGGCTCTTATTCGAGAGTTCAATAAATAAATATCGAAGTAATTAATGGTATTTGACACTTATTGAGCCCTCCAATGCATTAGGTACTACACTAGACACTTTTAATACTCCCAAACACCCAATGAGGCAATTGCTATTATTATGCCCAACTTGCAGATGAGAAAAATTGAGGCACAGGGTAACAGCGAGTAAATTGGCAGATCTGAGATTTGAACCCATTCTGTCTAACATCAGAATCCACACTCTTCAACCTCACACCACACAACTAAAGGAATGATGTTGAATAAATCAGGCATGGACAAAGCTCTGGCTTCGGGCACCAACCTGCCCTCCATGAGCACCCACCCTCTGTAGGGACTTACAGGCAGAGAGCAGCTGCTCTTCTCTAGGATCAGAAACCATTGCAGTGTCTCCCATCTGCTGGAGCCTCAACCTCCACCTTGCTGGATGCTAGACCCCACCTGCCATTATCTCCCCAAATTTGCTTAACCTTCCTGCCTTGGCTGCCTTCCTAGACTCACTCTCTGTTTTTAGACGCCTGATCAGGATTCTACCAGACTTGCCATTTTTCTTTGGTCTCCAACTAAACTTGAGTTTCCCACAAAGCCCCTCCCACATCTCTGACCTCTTGCTTGGCCATCCCTGGATGTGCCCAGAAAAATATACAGAAACTGTTACCTGACTTCTCAGAAACATGCACACTCCTAAACATATTAAGAGTTTTGTGAGAGACTCATAGGACTGGCTCATCTGGCAAATTTTAAAGCCACACTATCGACTCTGTGCCTGGTTCCTAAAACACAAAATGAAATATCCTGGGTTTTGGCAAAGGGACCATTTTTAAGGGCAGCTGTTGACTCTCGGAATGTGTATTTCTTTGAGGACAGTTATGTGAGATTATATAATCTTCTCCCTCCATTCACTGCCATTTCGTCTGGGCCATTTCAGCTTTCATCGCAGCCATAACGCATATGCTTGTTTGTGAAGTGCCCGCCGCTAAATCCACGTGCAGGGTGGAGAGCAATAAAGGAAACCTTGATCTCACCTGGCATGGAGGCCAGCAACACTAGCCAAAGAAGGAGACAAGAGAAAGAGCCCGGCTCAAAAGGGGCACCACCCTCCCTCCCCGGGCCTCAGAAAGAGGCTTCAGACAGAGTGAGAAAGGCAGACAGAGCCTGCCTGTGCACATGTGCTGTCAAGAAGGGCTCGCAGAGTCCGAAGAGGCCCCAGAGGAGAGAGCAGCTGCTTTTGTTTCCTTGAAGGCAGAGCCCAGTAGGGAGTGGGTAAGCCAGGAGCCAGGGAGACAATTACTAGAAAGGCATTCCCTGGTGTTCTAATGAGGCAATTAGAGCCACTGAGGTTTCCACTGTCAGAGCAGGACAGGGCTCTGAAGACCCCAGGCCAACCCCCTCGTTTTGCAGAAGAGGTAACTGAGGCCCAGATGGGGAGAGTGACTTGCCCAGAGTCACAGAGCCAATTAGGGCTGGGGACGGAACCATAATTCTCTGCCTCTGCCGGAACCAAAACCCTACCCATTGAAGGGCCGCATCTGAGGTCCAGTGGAGGAGAAAGCAGCTCATGGCAGTAAAAGCATTTTCACTCCGAGCAGCCTGGGTGTGGGATTCCTTCAGGGGGCACAGTCCAGGTTCAGGAGGAGGCCTAACCAATCGCTGAACAGAAGCCTGGGGTCTGGGTGGGGAGGTGCGAGGGGCTGAGGAAGGGATGGAGGTGAGGGCGACAGTGAAGTGCGCTGTGTCAGACACTATGAGGCTATGACTTTTACCTCCCTGTGCCATGTGCTGTCATATCCCTGCCACCTCGAACAAAACATGCCACCTGCATGTCTAAGGAGCCCATTCCCAGGGTTCTCAGGGGATCCTAGGAGGCGGAGAGTCCCAAGATGCCTGAGTTTAGCATTCTGAGGGGTCTCCCAGGCCTGGAGGCCACCAAGCCTCACAGTGTTTCCTTAGTCCTTAACAAGCCCAATAAATCTGCTCACGAAAGGCGAAGAAAGAACCTGAAGAACATGCCCTGCCTTCGCCCCACTACCCCCCTGCTCCCTGCACACTCATCCGCCTAAATTGCCTCTTAGTGTGCCCTTCTCCCCGAGCAGGGTCAGCAATTTACATCTTTGCTGTTCTCCTTCCTAAAATGACAGAAAAACACTCAGCAGAATGGAGCCTGCCAGAGCCAGGCTTCTGCCCACAGCAACGGAGGCACAGAAGGCAACTTGACGTTTAGCCGATGTGACCTTCCCATCCGTTCACACACACCACAAAATAGACTTTCATAGATAAGGTTCGGAGAGGGGAGCATGAGGAAGGGATCGAAAGAGAAAAGGCACCGTGATCTTTTTATCATGTACAACTTAGTCAACATTTTCCTACGTGAATTCTTGTGCGTGAGTCGCTGGAGAAGACGGGGCTCCGGACAGGCTACCCCCACCACGTGGCACCTGGCGTATTGAGTACTGTGAAGCTGAAGGGCACTCTGAACTCCGCCCTTGGCCGAAACAGGTCATAAAACCCTCCTGTGAGAGGTGTCCTCCCCCACATCCTCACCTCTGAAGACAAAGGGAGGCCAAGTAGAACCTGACCTAACAGGCCTTGCTGAACACCCCCGGCTTACTACCCCTAACCTCACACCCCTTACCCTGTCAGCTTCCTCTACCACCGTGTACTCTTCGTCAAGCCTGGCAAGAGAATACTCAGCTCTCACTGTTTCTTTGGGTCCTTATTTCTTTATGAAGGCTCCTGTGTCATGTAAAACAACTAAATCTGTATGTTCTTCTCCTGTTAATCTGTCTTGCTCAGTTTAATACTCAGACCCAGCCAAGACCCCTAAGAGAGATGAGAAAAACCTTTTCCTTCCCCACAGAGATCAGTGATAAGCCCTCAGCTGTGGGTTTTCTTCCCCTCTTTCTCTAGCCTTTAAAGGGGGAAGGAAGAAGATATATGAGAACTATATATCTAATGTATTGGCGTTCTTTACTGCAATTAATTCTTCAACATCCCAATATTCTCATTCTGTAGAGCAGCCTGTTGTGCATCAGAGAGGTTAAATATCTCACCCGAGGATACCTGAGATTCAACACCCCTATGCTTTTCCATACTGCTTAGCTCTGTGGCTTTCTAAAGGTGCTATATTTAGGGAAATGTAGAAGATATTGTCACTCAAAAGCCTACATGTTCTTCCAATTAAAAAGATATGCCGAAAGGACCTCTTCTGTTTATCTTTTTTATATAATATACCCACTAGCACTTTCAGCTGTCAGTAATATTGCTCACTTTCCATTCGCAGACAGAATGGAGGAGTTCATCAGAAGGTAGAAACACTCCACAGCAACTACACAAGAAGCCCTACGGTGGGACTGAGCACTTCATCCGTGTTCATGAGGCACGAATAGCAGTGGCAGGAGCATGTGGAGTGTGGCTAAAAGAAATGTGGTTCTCAGCTTGGAGCTGTATGTGAAATACAGGCAGTCTGTAGGGCTGTGAGGGTATTTGATATGTTTTTTAGAATGGCCATTTTTTTCCCCCTAGGGTTCTAGAGCACCAGAAAATAATCTTACAGAATATAAAGTAGATAATCCAGGCTTCAGTGAGGTTCAGGTGGAATCAGACTCCCCCCTGTTTACAAACAGAGGTGAGCCCCACTCCCCATTCTGCCAACGGCCAGGCTCTGTCATTCTTCACTGCCTTCTGAGAAGTGCATCTGCTTTGAACTTGGGAGCGGGCACTCAGGACTGAGACTAACAGCCAGAGGCTGGAGACTCGCACTGGGGTATCTCTTGGCCTGTTCTTCAAGGTCTGTGGGAGATGCTGGGAGCAAGACTGAGAGGAAGGTATGGAGATTTCCCATACACCTCCTGCTCCCAGACAATCTGTACATCAACTGTAGTAAACGTACCACTCTGGGGGAGGATGTGGATGTGGATAAAGGGGGAGGATTTCTTGATTATTGGTCCTGTCATGTGGGAGATGGCAGTGCATGAACTGGGCCAGTGCTAAACTCTGATGGGACTTGGCACTTCCAGATGCAAGATATTTTCTCTTCAAGCTAATGGATGTGGGATGGGGAGTTAGACCTCCCACTGCCAGATCACAGGGCTGAACTTCCATTCCTAAAAAAAGCTCTTAGACAAGTTTTCTTCTCATATACATGACTGCCCAGAGGGTGCTCAGAGCTTACAGTCAGTATATCTCATCCTAAAATCTTAGTCTTTGATGGAGTGAGTATAACCAGGAAAACCTATATTTCAAACCTTCCTTTGTTTTGCAAGAGGTAGGGGCTATTTAAATGAGATTTTTATAAAATTGAGCGCATGAACCAAGCTGCTTTAAGCGCTGGTGTCAACAGGGGCCAGCGGGGAGAGGGCATTCTATCATTCTTATGGACTGCGGTTCCATTGTTGTACCTCAAGAAGAGACTTTGGTGAGTGTATGGAGATAGCAGCATAGGCAAAGATACTAGATTTTCATGAATTTCTAGCATAGCACTTGCCACATGTAAGTACTCAACTAATTGTAAGAATGAATGATTGGGATTCTCAGCACTGGTAGCTGGGAGATATTGTCCCAGGCAGAAACAAGTTAAGTCTGAAAATGGAGACGAAAGTGGATAGACCATGCAACTAACAGGCAGGAGAGAGCTGGCCTATGTGAGGCATTCCTTTATAGGCCTCCAGAAATAACTGAGGTACATATTAAGGGGTAGAGGGAGAGTAATATTCTATTTGGTTGGGAGAAAGTAACTCAAACGTTGGAGTCTATAGCCAGGTGAAGTATACACACACATTGTTTTCAGGCTTTAAAGAGTAAGTGCCCCCCTGTTGCTGGAAATGTAAATTGGTGCATCCACTATGGAAAACAGTATGGCGGTTTCTCAAAAACTAAAAATAGAACTACCATATGACCCAGCAATTCCACTCCTGGGTATATATCTGAAAAAAACAAAAACACTAATTTGAAAAGATACATGCACCCCAATGTTCATAGCAGCATTATTTACAGTTGCCAAGATATGGAAGCAACCTAAGTGTCCATCAACAGATGAATGGATAAGGAACATGTGATATATATACACACACACATACACACCATGGAATACTACTTAGCCATAAAAAAACAATGAAATTTTGCCATTTGCAGCAACATGGATGAAACTGGAGGGCGTTATGCTAAGTGAAATAAGTCAGACAGAGAAACACAAATACTATATGATATCACATATGTGGACTCTAAAAAATACAACAAACTAGTGAATATAACAAAAAAGAAGCAGACTCACAGATATAGAGAACAAACTAGTGCTTACCAGTGGGGGGCAGGGGCAATATAGGTGTCGGGGAGTGGGAGGTACAAACTATTGGCTCTAAGATAGGCTCGAGGATGTACTGTACAACACGGGGAATACAGCCAATATTTTATAATAATTGTAAATGGAGTGTAACCATTAAAAATCATATAAAACATTTTAAAAATTAAAAAAGAAAGAGTAAGTGTTCCCAAGTCCTATCTTTCCAAGTTAAAAAAAAAAGTACAAGCTCAACCTTGGCAAAATTCTATTTTAAAACCATTTGAATTGCCATTTTCTTCAGGAATACGAAAAGCTTCAGGATATCAAATTACCGAAAACCATTAAATCATTTCAAATCATATCTAGCACCAAATTACGAAGGACTAATTGAGCCTGAAAGTTCTAAAATGTCAAACCTGAAAGTGAAAAAAAAAAAAAAAATAATAATAAAAGAAAAATACTAGTAGAAAATACTAAAAGCAAAAGAAAGTAAAAAGTAAAAAGTGATTTTCAACTACTCTATAAATTATTTTCTTTCATCTCTAGTCTGATGGGAGCTTCTTTAAAAAGCCAAGAACCAGAATATCACCCCAAGACATCTGGTCCTCTCATCGTTTCGTGAAGTGCAGATGGAGAGTCCTATGTGGTCTTGGTAAGAGGAATTGGTCACGCTCATTAGCCTGGGCAGATTTAGGTTTCAAATAATAAGCTAAATTGAGGACTACCAAGAGACCAACTCTTGCAAAAGCAGCACTATAGCCTGAAGGGGGACATGCCAATTTTGGATTAATTAAAAAGGTTATTAAATTGTTCGGATGGCATGTTAATGAACAATCTGCACGGCACTCAATCAAAACCACACTTCCCAGCCTTAATTACAGGACCCTTATATTGAAAAGAATCTGGGCGAGCCCGCAAGGGATCTTGAAGTGTATCAGACTTGAATATAATACAATCATGGTCAAGCCAGGACAAATCCCATGAAGAAAGATGGTAGTTAAGCTTATAATGTAAACTCTTTCAGAAGAAAGGTGATGCAGATTCCAGTCAGCTTAGAGACACCGAGATGTTAGAATTAGAGAGATACAATAGACACTGTGCCTTTATAACACATTTTGTACCCAAGAGGTCCAAGTGCTTGGAGATAAAATAGATATTGTGCCTTTATAATACATTTTGTACCCAAGAGGTCCAAGTGCTCAGTATATTTTAACTCACATTTTCCCCAATTCCTGGTGGTAAAATTAGAAGCCAGAAATTATTGTTTTTTATTTCATAAAGTGTACCTGAATTTATAGTTTGAGACACTGTAATATCTACCATCTACTTTAGAGTTCAAATGCCAGAAAAAGACAGTACTTCTGCCTGGATCAGTGATTCTCAAAGTGTGGAACACATGAGGCCTTCTCATAACTGTCACCCTAATCTACCATTTCAAGTCTCTGCTTTAGTCTTTTGGGGTGAATTACCCATAATTCCATAGGCCTTAGATTATATATACAACCAAGGTTGATTTTCCAGTGAATTCCTAAATCAGTTAAAAGTCACTAAAATTTGGCATTCATAAACTAAAACTAGGTAGCTCCTAAAGTTTATTGAGGAATATAATTCAATATCATCTAAGACATCTGACTGCCAAACGGTGTTTGGCAGGGATGAAAACTTCTATTGTGTATAATAACTTGCAGATTACTGGAAATCCCACAAAATTCAGAAAGTATGATTTGTTCTTATTACCTCAAGAATTTTCTCAAGCTGATTATGATTTGAATAACTGTGATTATTCTTTTTGAATTAAAAATTGCTGTTTAATTTATTTCTATCTTTATCAAGGTAGGTTGTTGTGGATTGTTTGGTTAACCCTATAGTATTCATTTTTTTAATGTTTATTTTTTATTTATTTATTTTTCCTTATTATTCATCCATTTTATACATATCAGTGTATACATGTCAGTCCCAATCGCCCAATTCATCATACCACCACCCCCACCCCCCCCCACTTTCCCTGCTTGGTGTCTATACGTTTTTTCTCTACTACTGTGTCTCAATTTCTGTTCAGCAAACCAGTTCATCTGTACCATTTTCTAGGTCCCACATATATGTGTTAATATACGATATTTGTTTTCCTCTTTCTGACTTAATTCACTCTGTATGACAGTCTCTAGATGCATCCACGTCTCTACAAATGACCCAGTTTCGTTCCCTTTTATGGCTGAGTAATATTCCATTGTATATATGTACCACATTTTCTTTATCCATTCTTCTGTCAGTGGGCATTTAGGTTGCTTCCATGACCTGGCTATTGTAAACAGTGCTGCAATGAACATTGGGGTGCATGTATCTTTTTGAATTATGGTTTTCTCTGGGTATGTGCCCAGTAGTGAGATACTTGGATCATATGGTAATTCTATTTTTAGTTCTTTAAGGAACCTCCATACTGTCCTCCATAGTGGCTTTATCAATTTACATTCCCACCAACAGTGCAAGAGGGTTCTCTTTCTCCACACCCTCTCCAGCATTTGTTGCTTGTAGATTTTCTGATGATGCCCATTCTAACTGGTGTGAGGTGATACTTCATTGTAGTTTTGATTTGCATTTCTCTAATAATTAGTGATGCTGAGCAGTTTTTCATGTGCTTCTTGGCCATCTGTATGTCTTCTTTGGAGAAATATCTATTTGGGTCTTCTGCCCATTTTTGGATTGGGTTGTTTGTTTTTTTAATATTGAGCTGCATGAGCTGTTTACATTTTTTGGAGATTAATCCTTTGTCCAATGATTCATTTGCAAACATTTTCTCCCATTCTGAGGGCTGTCTTTTGGTCTTGTTTATGGTTTCTTTTGCTGTGCAAAAGCTTTTAAGTTTCATTAGGTCCCATTTGTTTACCTTTGTTTTTATTTCCATTACTCTAGGAGGTGGATCAAAAAAGATCTTGCCGTGATTTATGTCAAAGAGTGTTCTTCCTATGTCTTCCTCAAAGAATATTATAGTGTCCGGTCTTACATTTAGGTCTCTAATCCATTTTGAGTTTATTTTTGTGTATGGTGTTAGGGAGTGTTCTAATTTCATTCTTTTACATGTAGCTGTCCAGTTTTCCCAGCACCACTTATTGAAGAGACTGTCTTTTCTCCATTGTATATCCTTGCCTCATTTGGCATAGATTAGTTGACCATAGGAGTGTGGGTTTATCTCTGGGTTTTCTATCCTGTTCCATTGATCTATATTTCTATTTTTGTGCCAGTACCATATTGTCTTGATTATTGTAGCTTTGTAGTATGGTCTGAAGTCAGGGAGTCTGATTCCTCCAGCTCCGTTTCTCTTTCCCAAGATTGCTTTGGCTATTCGGGGTCTTTTGTGTCTCCATACAAATTTTAAGACTTTTTGCTCTAGCTCTGTAAAAAATGCCATTGGTAATTTGACAGGGATTGCACTGAATCTGTGGATTGCATTGAATCTGTAGGTTGCTTTGGGTAGTATAGACATTTTCACAATGTTGATTCTTCCAATCCAAGAACATGGTATATCTCTCCATCTGTTGGTATCATCTTTAATTTCTTTCATCAGTGTCTTATAGTTTTCTGCATACAGGTCTTTTGTCTCCTTAGGTAGGTGTATTCCTAGGTATTTTATTCTTTTTCTTGCAATGGTAAATGGGAGTGTTTCTTTAATTTCTCTTTCAGATTTTTCATCATTAGTGTATAGGAATGCAAGAGATTTCTGTGCATTAATTTTGTATCCTGCAACTTTACCAGATTTACTGATTAGCTCTGTAGTTTTCTGGTGGCATTTTTAGGATTCTCTATGTATAGTATCATGTCATGTGCAAACAGTGACAGTTTTACTTCTTCTTTTCCAATTTGTAATACTTTTATTTCTTTTTCTTCTCTGATTGCCATGGCTAGGACTTCCAAAACTATGTTGAATAACAGTGGTGAGAGTGGACATCCTTGTCTTGTTCCCGATCTTAGAGGAAATGCTTTCAGTTTTTCACCATTGAGAATGATGTTTGCTGTGGGTTTGTCGTACATGGCCTTTATTATGTTGAAGTAGGTTCCCTCTATGCCCACTTTCTGGAGAGCTTTTATCATAAAATGGTGTTGAATTTTGTCAAAAGCTTTTTCTGCATCTATTGAGATGATCATATGGTTTTTATTCTTCAGTTTGTTAATATGGTGTATCACATTGATTGATTTGTGTATACTGAAGAATCCTTGCATCTCTGGGATAAATCCCACTTGATCATGGTGTATGATCCTTTTAATGTGTTGTTGGATTCTGTTTGCTAGTATTTTGTTGAGGATTTTTGCATGTATATTCATCAGAGATTGGTCTGTAATTTTCTTTTTTTGTAGTAACTTTGTCTGGTTTTGGTATCATGGTGATGGTGGCCTCATAGAATGAGTTTGGAAGTGTTCTTTCCTCTGCAACTTTTTGGAAGAGTTTGAGAAGGATGTGTGTTAGCTCTTCTCTAAATGTTTGATAGAATTCACCTGTGAAGCCATCTGGTCCTGGACTTTTGCTTGTTGGCAGATTTTTAATCACAGTTTCAATTTCATTACTTGTGATTGGTCTGTTCATATTTTCTATTTCTTCCTGGTTCAGTCTTGGAAGGTTATACCTTTCTAAGAATTTGTCATTTCTTCCAGGTTGTCCATTTTATTGGCATAGAGTTGCTTGTAGTAGTCTCTTAGGATGCTTTGTATTTCTGCGGTGTCTGTTGTAGCTTCTCCTTTTTCATTTCTAATTTTATTGATTTGAGTCCTCTCCCTCTTTTTCTTGATGAGTCCGGCTAATGGTTTATCAATTCTGTTTATCTTCTCAAAGAACCACCTTTTAGTTTTATTGATCTTTGCTATTGTTTTCTTTGTTTCTATTTCATTTTTTTCTGCTCTGATCTTTATGATTTCTTTCCTTCTGCTAACTTTGGGTTTTGTTTGTTCTTCTTTCTCTAGTTCCTTTAGGCGTAAGGTTAGATTGTTTATTTGATATTTTTCTTGTTTCTTGAGGTCAGCTTGTATAGCTATAAAATTCCCTCTTAGAACTGCTTTTGCTGCATCCCATAGGTTTTGGATCGTCATGTTTTCATTGTCATTTGTCTCTAGGTATTTTTTGATTTCTTCTTTGATTTCTTCAGTGATCTCTTGGTTATTTAGTAATGTATTGTTTAGCCTCCATCTGTTTGTGTTTTTTATGTTTTTTCCCCTGTTATTGATTTATAATCTCATAGCGTTGTGGTCAGAAAAGATGCTTGATATGATTTCAATTTTCTTAAATTTACTGAGGCTTGATTTGTGACCCAGGGTGTGATGTATCCTGGAGAATGTTCCATGTGCACTTGAGAAGAAAGTGTAATCTGCTGTTTTTGGATGGAATGTCCTATAAATATCAATTAAATCTCTCTGGTCTATTGTGTCATTTAAAGCTTGTGTTTCCTTATTAATTTTCTGTCTGGATGATCTGTCCATTGGTGTAAGTGAGGTGTTAAAGTCCCCCACTATTATTGTGTTACTGTCGAGTTCCTCTTTTAGAGCTGTTAGCAGTTGCCTTATGTATTGAGGTGCTCCTATGTTGGGTGCATATATATTCATAATTGTTATATGTTCTTCTTGGATTGATCCCTTGATCATTATGTAGTGTCCTTCCTTGTGTCTTGTAACATTCTTTATTTTAAAGTCTATTTTATCTGACATGAGTATAGCTACTCCAGCTTTCTTTTGATTTCCATTTGCATGGAATATCTTTTTCCATCCCCTCACTTTAGTCTGTATGTGTCCCTAGGTCTGAAGTGGGTCTCCTGTAGACAGCATATATATGGGTCTTGGTTTTGTATCCATTCAGCAAGCCTGTGTCTTTTGGTTGGAGCATTTAATCCATTCACATTTAAGGTAATTATTGATACGTATGTTCCTATGACCATTTTCCTAATTGTTTTGGGTTTGTTTTTGTAGGTCCTTTTCTTCTCTTGTGTTTCCCACTTAGAGAAGTTCCTTTAGCATTTGTTGTAGAGCTGGTTTGGTGGTGCTGAATTTTCTTATCTTTTGCTTGTCTGTAAAGCTTTTGATTTCTCCATCAAATCTGAATGAGATCCTTGCTGGGTACAGTAATCTTGGTTGTAGGTTCTTCCCTTTCTTCACTTTAAGTATGTCATGCCACTCCCTTCTGGCTTGTACAGTTTCTGCTGAGAAATCAGCTGTTAACCTTATGGGAGTTCCCTTGTATGTTATTTGTCATTTTTCCCTTGCTGCTCTCAATAATTTTTCTTTGTCTTTAATTTTTGCCAATTTGATTACTATGTGTCTCAGCGTGTTTCTCCTTGGGTTTATCCTGTATGGGACTCTCTGCACTTCTTGGACTTGGGTGGTTATTTCCTTTCCCATGGTAGGGAAGTTTTCGACTATAATCTCTTCAAATATTTTCTCGGGTCCCTTCTCTTTCTCTTCTCCTTCTGGGACCCCTATAATGCGAATGTTGTTGCAATTAATGTTGTCCCAGAGGTCTCTTAGGCTGTCTTCATTTCTTTTCATTCTTTTTTCTTTATTCTGTTCTGCAGCAGTGAATTCCACCATTCTGTCTTCCAGGTCACTTATCCATCCTTCTGCATCAGTTATTCTGCTATTGATTCCTTCTAGTGTATTTTTAATTTCAGTTATTGTATTGTTCATCTCTGTTTGTTTGTTCTTTAATTCTTCTAGATCTTTATTAAACATTTCTTGCATCTTCTTGGTCTTTGCCTCCATTTTTTCTGAGGTCCTGGATCATCTTCACTATCATTATTCTGAATTCTTTGTGTGGAAGATTGCCTATCTCCATTTCATTTAGTTGTTTTTCTGGGGTTTTATCTTGTTCCTTCACCTGGTACATAGCCCTCTGCCTTTTCATCTTGTCTATCATTCTGTGAATGTGGTTTTTCTTCCACAGGCTGAAGGATTGTAGTTCTTCTTGTTTCTGCTGTCTGCCCTCTGGTGGATGAGGCTATCTAAGAGGCTTTGGGAAGTTTCCTGATGAGAGGGAATGTTGGTGGGTAGAGCTGGCTGTTGCTCTGGTGAGCAGTAAAACTTTAATCCGCTTGTCTGCTGATGGGTGGGGCTGGGTTCCCTCCCTGTTGGTTGTTTGGCCTGAGGCGACCCAATACTGGAGCCTACCCGGGTTCTTTGGTGGGGCTAATGGCGGACTCTGTGCGGGCTCACACCAGGGAGTACTTCCCAGAACCTCTGCTGCCAGTGTCCTTGTCCCTTGGTGAGCCACAGCTGCCCCCCACCTCTGCAGGAGACCCTCCAACACTAGCAGGTAGGTCTGGTTCAATCTCCTTTGGGGTCACTGCGCCTTCCCCTGGGTCCCGATGCACACACTACTTTGTGTGTGCCCTCCAAGAGTGGAGTCTCTGTTTACCCCAATCCTGCTGAAGTCCTGCAATCAAATCCCAGTAGCCTTCAAAGTCTGATTCTCTAGGAATTCCAACTCCTATTGCCAGACTCCCAGGTTGGGAAGCCTGATGTGTGGCTCAGAACCTTCACTCCAGTTGGTGGACTTCTGTGGTGTAAGTGTTCTCCAGTTTGTGAGTCACCCACCCAGCAGTTATGGGATTTGATTTTATTGTGATAGCACACCTCCTACCGTCTCATTGCGGCTTCTCCTTTGTCTTTGCATGTGGGGTATCTTTTTTGGTGAGTTCCAGTGTCTTCCTGTCGATGATTGTTCAGCAGTTAGTTGTGATTCCAGTGTTCTCGAAAGAGGGAGTGAGAGCATGTCCTTCTACTCTGCCATCTTGAACCCATCTAACCATATAGTATTCTTCTTATGCACTGTCATGTTCTTATTATGGTTTTTCTCATTAGAAAGTAGAAATGAGTGGAGTTTCTTGTACTGTGGACTGTGGGTTTCTTGTACTGTCTTGTGGGGTACAGTAAAACGTAATGGAAAGCCATTAATCTAGAAAAACAATAGGAGGAAGCAGTTGAATTATAGTTTCAGACATTCTTTGACTATTTCTTAGAGCTAATAAATGAAGAAAAAATTGAGGTAAGTCAGAAACCAATAGTTTTTACACTGTTCTAAAATTTTGCCTTTAGAACAAATGAACTGATTGAATAAATAAACATTCATTAAGCGTTTATTTTGGACTGGTACTGTGGTGTGGGTTTTTTCCATTAATTCCCTCAAATGAGAGTTGCCAGATTCAGCAAATAACCAGTGAAATATGAATTTCACCTAGACAACAAATAATTTTTTTAGTGTAAATTTGTCCCATCTAATATTTGGTACATACTTACACTAAAAAATTATTTGTTTATTTGAAATTCAAATTTAATAGGGTGTTCTATATTTTATCTGGCCACCTCATCCTAAGCAATCTTGTATTTTTATTAAGAAGAGCCAAAAAATTTCATAAAACAGGGTTTGTCTTAAGTGCTGAGTCACATTGATTGGTATTTCCTGTCTGGAATGATCTGAGACTGTTAAGTCTGGGTTCAGTCAGAGAAAAAAAACGTCATGATCAATTGGTGATGTCTGCCATGGATAAGGAACAAGGATTTACTGATATAGATTATAAATTTTTGCTATCTCTTCCTTAGGGGCTAAAATAGAACCTCTATCTTGCAAAGTCCTGCTAGAAGTTATACATTGATTGTGCCACTCCCTAGTGTGAAATCTTAAAATCCTTTAATGTCTTCCATTGCTCTTTGGATAAAGACCAAATCGAGTTCTTCACATGGTTTGTAAGGTGCTAGATCCTGCCAACTTCCTAGCATAGACTTTTGCCATGTTCCCCCTCACTTTCTGTGTTCCAGCCTTCCTGGCTTTGGTCAGGTTTTTTAAGTAGGCTTTTACCTCTGCCTGGAAATCCCTTGCTCCTTGTCTTTACCCAGATGACTTTTGCCCATTCCTTAGATCCCAACTCAAACATCTGTCCTCAGGTAAACTTCCTGACATCCTGTGGAAGGTCAAGAACCATTTAATGGACTGCCAGGGTCCCGTGATCCAGGGACAACTTCCCTGGGAGAACAAATGGCGTGCCTCAGGCTGTTGCAACGTCACGCCAGCCTCTGCCACCGCAGGCTCGCCCCACATTCTGTACCCCGCCCTCCCCCCAGCCTGAGTGATCCAGAGCCCCCTAATCAGCTGATCCTTTAACCCCATCCTGTCTGGGTGGGAACAGACACCCTCAGGCGACCTACATGCAGAGGTGGGCAAAATCCAGAGCTGAACCCCAGGAGCTGTACGAAGAAAGAAGAGAAAGGAACATTTCTCCCAGCAGCCTCAGGAGCAGCGGATTAAATCTCCACAATCAACCTGATGTACCCTGTATCTGTGGAATACCTGAATAGACAACTAATCATCCCAAAATTGAGGCAGTGGACTTTGGGAGCAACTGTAGACTTGGGGTTTGCTTTCTGCATCTAATTTGTTTCTGCTTTTATGTTTATTGTAGCTTAGTATTTAGAGTTTATTATCACTGGTAGATTTGTTTATTGATTTGGTTGCTCCCTTCCATTTTGTTTTTTTATAGAGATATATATATATATATTTTTTTCCTTTTTATCTTTTTGTGAGTGTGTATGTGTATGCTTCTTTGTGGGATTTTGTCTGTATAGCTTTGCTTTTACTGTTTGTCCTAGGGTTCTGTCTGTCCGTTTGTTGTTTTATTTTAAATATAGTTTTTAGTGCTTGTTATCGTTGGTGGATTTGTTTTTTGTTTCGTTGCTCTCTTCTTTCTTGCTTGCTTTTTTCTTTTATTACATTTTAATTTTTTTGTTTTTAATAAATTTTTAAGTTTTTTATTTTAATAACTTTATTTCTATTTATTTATTTATTTTCCTTCTTTCGTTCTTTTTTTCTCCCTTTTCTTCTGAGCCGTGTGGCTGACAGGGTCTTGGTGCTCCGATTGGGTGTCAGACCTGTGCCTCTGAGTGGGAGAGCCAACTTCAGGACATTGGTCCACCAGAAACTTCCCAGCTCCACGTAATATCAAACGGGGAAGGCTCTCCCAGAGATCTCCATCTCAATGCTAAGACCCAGCTCCACTCAACAACCAGCAAGCTCCAGTGCTGGACACCCTATGCCAAACAACTAGCAAGACAGGACAACAACCACACCCATTAGCAGAGAGGATGCCTAAAATCATAATAAGTTCACAGACACCCCAAAACACACCACTGGACATGGTCCTGCCCACCAGAAAGACAAGATCCAGCCTCATCCACCAGAACACAGGCACCAGTCCACTCCACCAGTAAACCTACACAAACCACTCAACCAAACTTAGCCCCTGGGGGCAGACCCCAAAAACAATGGGAACTATGAACCTGCAGCCTGCAAAACGGAGACCCCAAACACAGTAAGTTAAGAAAGATGAGAAGACAGAGAAATACAGAGCAGATGAAGGAGCAAGGTAAAAACCCACCAGACCAAACAACTTAAGTGGAAATAGGCAGTCTACCTGAAAAAGAATTCAGAGTAATGATGGTAAAGATGATGCAAAATCTTGGAAATAGACTGGAGAAAATACAAAAAACATTTAACAAGGACCTAGAAGAACCAGAGAGCAAACAAACAATGATGAACAACACAATAAATGAAATTAAAAATTCTCTAGAAGGAATGAAGAGCAGAATAACTGAGGCAAAAGAATGGATACGTGACCTGGAAGATAAAATAGTGGAGATAACTATGGCAGAGCAGAATAAAGAAAAAAGAATGAAAAGAATTGAGGACAGTCTTAGAGACCTCTGGGACAACATTAAACACACCAATATTCAAATTATAGGGGTCCCAGAAGAAGAAGAGAAAAAGAAAGGGACTGAGAAAATACCTGAAGAGATTATAGTTGAAAACGTCACTAATATGGGAGAGAAAATAGTCAATCAAGTCCAGGAAGTGCGGAGTGTCCCATACAGGATAAACCCAAGGAGAAACACACCAAGACACATATTAATCAAACTATCAAAAATTAAATACAAAGAAAAAATATTAAAAGCAGCAAGGGAAAAACAACAAATAACATAAAAGGGAATCCCCATAAGGTTAACAGCCGATCTTTCAGCAGAAACTCTGCAAGCCAGAAGGGAGTGGCATGATATATTTAAAGTCATGAAAGGGAAGAAACTACAACCAAGATTACTCTACCTGGCCAGGATCTCATTCAGATTCAACGGAGAAATCAAAAGCTTTACAGACCAGCAAAAGCTAAGAAAATTCAGCACCACCAAACCAGCTCTACAACAAATGCTAAAGGAACTTCTCTAAGTGGGAAACACAGGACAACAAAAGGACCTACAAAAACAAACCCATAACAAATAAGAAAATGGTAATAGGAATATAAATATTGATAACTACCTTAAATGTGCATGGATTAAATGTTCCAACCAAAAGACACAGGCTTGCTGAAAGGATAGAAGAACAAGACCCATATATATGCTGTCTACAAGGGAACCACTTCAGACCTAGGGACACATACAGACTAAAGTGAGGGGATGGAAAAAGATATTCCATGCAAATGGAAATCAAAAGAAAGCTGGAGTAGCAATACTCATATCAGATAAAATAGACTTTAAAATAAAGAATGTTACAAGACACAAGGAAGGACACTACATAATGATCAAGGGATGAATCCAAGAAGAACATATAACAATTATAAATATATATGCACCCAACATAGGAGCACCTCAATACATAAGGCAACTGCTAACAGCTCTAAAAGAGGAACTCGACAGTAACACAATAATAGTGGGGGACTTTAACACCTCACTTACACCAATGGACAGATCATCCAGACAGAAAATTAATAAGGAAACACAAGCTTTAAATGACACAATAGACCAGAGAGATTTAATTGATATTTATAGGACATTCCATCCAAAAACAGCAGATTACACTTTCTTCTCAAGTGCACATGGAACATTCTCCAGGATACATCACACCCTGGGTCACAAATCAAGCCTCAGTAAATTTAAGAAAATTGAAATCATATCAAGCATCTTTTCTGACCACAACGCTATGAGATTATAAATCAATTACAGGGAAAAAACATAAAAAACACAAGCAGATGGAATAACCAAGAGATCACTGAAGAAATCAAAGAGGAAATTTTAAAAAACCTAGAGACAAATGACAATGAAAACACAATGATCCAAAACCTGTGGGATGGGGCTTCCCTGGTGGCGCAGTGCTTGGGAGTCCGTCTGCCAATGCAGGGGACACGGGTTCGAGCCCTGGTCCGGGAAGATCCCATATGGCACGGAGCAATGGGGCTCATGCACTACGACTAAAGAACCTGCACTCTAGAGCCCATGAGGCACAACTACTGATCCCGCAAGCTGCAACTGCTGAAGCCCACATGCCTGGAGCCCATGCTCTGCAACATGAGAAGCCACCACAATGAGAAGCCTGCGCACTGCAATGAAGAATAGCCCCCATTCACCGCAACTAGAGAAAGCCTGCGTGCAGCAATGGAGACTGAACGCAGCCAAAAATAAATAAAATTTAAAAAAAAAAAGCTTTCAAAACCTATGGGATGCAGCATAAGCAGTTCTAAGAGGGAAGTTTATAGTTGTACAAGCTGACCTCAAGAAACAAGAAAAATCTCAAATAAACAATCTAACCTTACACCTAAAGGAACTAGAGAAAGCAGAACAAACAAAACCCAAAGTTAGCAGAAGGAAAGAAATCATAAAGATCAGAGCAGAAATAAATGAAATAGAAACAAAGAAAACAATAGCAAAGATCAAAAAAACTAAAAGCTGGTTCTTAGAGAAGATAAACAGAATTGATAAACCGTTAGCCAGACTCATCATGAAAAAGAGGGAGAGGACTCAAGTCAATAAAATTAGAAATGAAAAAGGAGACGTTACAACAGACACTGCAGAAATATAAAGCATCCTAAGAGACTACTACAAGCAACTCTATGCCAATAAAATGGACAACCTGAAAGAAATGGACAAATTCTTAAGAAGGTATAATCTTCCAAGACTGAACCAGGAAGAAATAGAAAATATGAAGAGACCAATCACAAGTAATGAAATTGAAACTGTGATTAAAACTCTTTCAACAAACAAAAGTCCAGGACCAGATGGCTTCACAGGTGAATTCTATCAAACATTTAGAGAAGAGCTAACACACATCCTTCTCAAACTCTTCCAAAAAGTTGCAGAGGAAAGAACACTTCCAAACTCATTCTATGAGGCCACGATCACCCTGATACCAAAACCAGACAACAATACCACAAAAAAAGAAAATTACAGACCAATTTCTGATGAATATAGATGCAAAAATCCTCAACAAAATACTAGCAAACAGAATCCAACAACATATTAAAAGGATCACACACCATGATCAAGTGGGATTTATCCCAGGGACGCAAGGATTCTTCAATATACGCAAATCAATCAATGTGATAAATCATATGAAGAAATTGAAGAATAAACACCATATGATCATCTCAGTCAATGCAGGAAAAGCTTTTGACAAAATTCAACACCAATTTATGAAAAAATTCTCCAGAAAGTGGGCATAGAGGGAAACTACCTCAACATAATAAAGGCCATATACAACAAACCCACAGCAAACATCATTTTCAATGGTGAAAAACTGAAAGCATTTCCTCTAAGATCAGGAACAAGACAAGGATGTCCACTCTTGCCACTGTTATTCAACATAGTTTTGGAAGTCCTAGTCATGGCAATCAGAGAAGAAAAAGAAATAAAAGTAATACAAATTGGAAAAGAAGGAGTAGAACTGTCACTGTTTGCACATGACATGATACTACACATAGACAATCCTAAAGATGCTACCAGAAAACTACTAGAGCTAATCAATGAATTTGGTAAGTTGCAGGATACAAAATTAATGCACAGAATTTCTTTCATTCCTATACACTAACAATGAAAGATCAGAAAGAGAAATTAAGGAAACCATCCCATTCACCATTGCAATGAAAAGAATAAAATAACTAGGAATAAACCTACCTAAGGAGGTAAAAGACCTGTACTCAGAACACTATAAGACACTGATGAAAGAAATCAAAGCTGACACAAACAGATGGAGAGATATACCATGTTCTTGGACTGGAAGAATCAATATTGTGAAAATGTCTATACTACCCAAAGCAATCTATAGATTCAATGCAATCCCTATCAAATTACCAGTGGCATTTTTTATAGAACTAGAACAAAAAATCTTAAAATTCGTATGGAAACACAAAAGACTCTGAATAGCCAAAGCAGTCTTGAGGGAAGAAAACGGAGCTGGAGGAATCAGACACCCTTACTTCAGACTGTAGTACAAAGCTACAGTAATCAAGACAATATGGTATTGGCACAAAAACAGAAATATAGATCAATGGAACAGGATAGAAAGCCCAGAGATAAACCCACACACCTATGGTCAACTAATCTATGACAAAGGAGGCAAGGATATACAATGGAGAAAAGACAGTCTCTTCAATAACTGGTTATGGGAAAACTGGACAGCTTCATGTAAAAGAATGAAATTAGAACACTCCCTAACACCACACACAAAAATAAACTCAAAATGGATTAGAGACCTAAATGTAAGACCAGACACTATAAAATTCTTAGAGGAAAACATAGGAAGAACACTCTTTGACATAAATCACAGCAAGATCTTTTTTGATCCACCTCCTAGAGTAATGGAAATAAAAACAAAGGTAAACAAATGGGACCTAATGAAACTTAAAAGCTTCTGCAAAGAAAAGGTAACTACAAACAAGACCAAAAGACAGCCCTCAGAATGGGAGAAAATATTTGCAAACGAATCAATGGATAGAGGATTAATCTCTAAAATATATAAACAGCTCATACAGCTCAATATTAAAAAAACAAACAACCCAATCCCAAAATGGGCAGAAGACCTAAATAGACATTTCTCCAAAGAAGACATACAGATGGCCAAGAAGCACATGAAAAGCTGCTCAACATCACTAATTATTAGAGAAATGCAAATCAAATCTACAATGAGGTATCACCTCACACCAGTTAGAATGGGCATCATCAGAAAATCTACAAACAACAAATGCTGGAGAGGGTGTGGAGAAAAGGAACCCTCTTGCACTGTTGGTGGGAATGTAAATTGATACAGCCACTATGGAGAACAGTATGGAGGTTCCTTAGAAAACTAAAAATAGAATTACCATATTACCCAGCAGTCCCACTACTGGGCATATGCCCTGAGAAAGCCATAATTCAAAAAGACACATGCACCCCAATGTTCATTGCAGCACTATTTACAATAGCCAGGTCATGGAAGCAACCTAAATGCCCACTGACAGATGAATGGATAAAGAAGTTGTGGTACATATATACAATGGAATATTACTCAGCCATAAAAAGGAACGAAATTGGGTCATTTGTAGAGACATGGATGCATCTAGAGACTGTCATACAGAGTGAAGTAAGTCAGAAAGAGAAAAACAAATATCGTATATTAACGCACATGTGTGGAACCTAGAAAAATGGTACAGATGAACTGGTTTGCAGGGCAGAAATAGAGACACAGATGTAGAGAACAAACGTATGGACACCAAAGGGACAAAGTGGCAGGGGGTTTGGTGATGGTGAGATGAATTGGGAGATTAGGATTGACATATATACACTAATATGTATAAAATAGATAACTAATAAGAACCTGCTGTATAAAAAAATAAATAAAATTTAAAAAAAGAGAACCATTTAATGTAGACTCATAGAAGCTATCACGTTTGTGAAAATTATTTGTGTCAACATTTAATATGTTTTTTCTCCTTGACTAGACTGTAGAATTCTTGAAGGCAGCGTATGTCAGCATTTGTTTTATTCACCATTCTATCCACAGAATCCAGATTAGTGTCTGCCATATACTACCCTTCACATTATATATTTGTTGAATGAATAAATTTATTGGCTTAATGAGTTCTATATTATAAAAACTCTTAGTAGTTCATTTAAAAAACAAGCTAATTTTATTTACTTTTCTTTCTTAGGCCATAATTATAAATTCAGGTAGAATAGTAAAAATGCAATAAACAAAATAAGCATTATTTCTCCCAATACAAATCAAAATAACTCTTTAAGTTGTACATTTGCCAAGGTATTTTTAAATGTTTCCTTAGGAAAAACACTTTGGTGAACAGTTGAATATAGTAGAAGGAGAGTTCTTCCTTTTTTTGTCATTATTAAACTATTATAATTTTTGTTGAATACATTCTAATCATCAGCCTTTGATAAACATTTTATTCGGTTTACCCATCTGTAATAGTTTATGATATGTCAGCTTGGTTAGGCTACAGTTCCCAGTGATTCCACCAAACACTAATCTAGGTGGTTCTGTGAAGGTATTTTGCAGATGTAATTAAATCCCTAACCAACTGACTTTACTTAAAGTCCAAAAATATCCAGGATTTCATACTATATAATATGGGTAAAACTGTTATGTATATTTTACAATAAAATTTAAAAAAAAAAATCAGGGCTGAGGCTTCTCCCAAAAGCAGAAGAAATTCTGTCTTTGGACAATAGCTTCAGCCCTTGCTTATGAATTCCAGATGGCCCATGACCTTCCCTTCCTTACAGATTTCAGACTTGCTTAGCCAGCCTCCACATTCATGTAAGCCAATTCTTTGTAATAAATCCCTTTATATCTGTCTGTCTGTCTATCTATCTATCTATCTATCTATCTATCTATCTATATCTCCTACTGGTTCTATTGATACTTCTTTGGCTGAACCCTGATATACCATACATCAGTCTACACAATCACAAAAGTCTTGACGATACTTGTGTCCAGAACATTTAAAAAATAAATGGACACTGAAATGGATAGGATAGAGCGAAAAGCATTGCTGGTTGCAGAATTTTTATAGTCCAGGTCACTCCCTAGCTCTGCCTCACCCCAAACCAAGCAAAGTTACAAGAAATCACTTACTATAACTTTCAAGCTAAACCAATACAAACTAGTTTTTAAAATATCATAGGAATAACAATATGGAAAAATGTAGCTGCTGGCTCTAGAACTCATTACAAGAAAAGCTTTATCTTTGTTGTGAAGAGACTTTGATAAGCCACATTACAGTAAATATTAAGCCCTGAATGTAGATGGAACTTTTCTGTATGAGGGAAATGGAAAAACTCAGTTATACTGGAGGATATATTGGAAGAAGATGAATTGCATGGGAAAAGCAACAAGAAGGGAAGGCTAACTGTTGCATCCTCTGTGAGCAAACCCTGTATTCATCCCCTACCCCTTTCCCTGACTCTTTAATAAAGTTACTAAACTCAAGTTCAAGTGAAGTTTTTAAGAAGCCAAGGAGGGAGCTGGGCTTCATGCAGACTGATGTGGCAACATGGTGGCTCAGCAGAGGGAAGGGGAGGGGAGGGGAGGGCAGGGGAGAAAAAGAGAGAGAGAGAGAGCAGGGAGAGAGGGAGAGAATGCAGGAGGAAGTAAGCTTACTCCCTCGAACCCCCAAGCCCCGCCCCCACCACTACCAGCATCATCACCCCCAGCCACATGGGGAGGGCCATCAGTGCTCGCTGCGCCCCAGAACTGTGGTTCTTGGGAAGCTTATCCAGCTCTCCTAGGCGGGAGTGAGAAGGGCATTGGTTAATATCTAGTTACCCAAGCATGATGTCATGTCTATAGTACTTAGGCATTTCCAGGAAGTTGAAAGTTTTACCTAATTGGCCTGGTGTTAAATTGTTAATAGGTCATTGTACATTCCCCAAGGCAGCAGCCAAATATCAAATTGGCTAATTAGCTATAAAATATTTCAAATATTGTTAAAATTCATAGCAGGTTCAGATTCAACAACTTCTGTCTTGATATGCTTAAAAAAATAAATATTTACAAGCCACTAAGTATATTGAAAATTTCCTACTTTGGTGTGAACGCTTTGAAACTCTTGCCTGTTAAGGTTTTCTGGTAAGTGTTTAACAAAAGAAGCAAGAAAAGGGTCTCCTCTCTTCTAATAGTTATGGCTACACTCACTGGAATTTCCCAAATGAGTTTTCACGTACCTGGTTCCCTTCCCGGCATTGTGTATGGTGGCTTGGAGACAAGGTAAAGACTGGCCAGAAATACATTGCTATCTGTGATTCCTGGCAGTGTTTTTTTCTGTGCTTGTTCAATCCAATTCAACTAATTTATGGTTCAGACTCTGTGTTATGTGATAGCAACAGAGATGATTAATATATAGCTCCAGTGCTCTGTGAGTTCAACGTCTAAATAATTAAATGCCATTCTCATGATAGGAGTACAATAGAGGCAGAGAATAGTGGAGAGAGTGGTTGGCTCTTTCTGGGGTTGGTGGGAGGTCAGGGAAGGTTTCACGGAGGTAGCCTCATGCGATGACAGAATTTGAACTCAATAAATTAGAAATTTAAAAGTTAAGGTGCATTTTAAACAGTATTAAAAAGCTAGAGATGAGATGCACTAGGAAACCTTAAACTGGAGAATATTAATGGGCAACTAACTGCTACTTAGCTCAATAACATTCATGAGGAATTGGGAAAGCAAAAGGCAGCTCGAATAAACAAAAAATGGATTAAGTACCTTAGTGCTTTTGGTGGTTGATAATTAAAGAACTGCTATCGTGACAAGACATAGCACTGCAGACTCGACCTTAGGTCCTAGGGGCAGTTAGATGCCTTGAAAGTCAGCATTTTAAAGATGAGTAAGGATCTAGTATGTGTCCTTTTGAGACAGCTGCATTTCTTTGTTGCTCTAGTTGTGTTGTATCTAGTTCTAGTACCTTTGTTCCCAGCTGCATTGCTACCACCTTACACATAGCAGGTGGTCAATAAATAATGAGAGTAAGAGCCATCATTTTTTACTGAGTTAAGCTTCTTATGTGTCAGGACTGCTCTCTCTTGGTATTAACAAATCTGAACGAGGAGTCACACAGAGAACTTACATTCCCAGAACTTATATTCAACATGCAAGTATACACTCTCCATGGGCAACTTCATTTGGTGTCATGGTTTTAGCTTCAAAGTAGTTAAAATAATCTTCAAATGCTTATGTCTTAAACTCTGTTTTTCAAAGATTTATGCAAGACCCACATGATGAAAATAAAATTAATTTCAATGATGACGGCAACACACATTAGGTGGGCTTTGCATGGAAGACTTTGTAGGATTTTTTACATAGCATCGAGTTTTCATGTAAAATGCAGAAATTATAACCATTTTAGTAGCCTACCAATATCCCTCCCTCTCTCCCTCTCTCTCTCTCTCTTTCTTTCTCAACATGTACAAAAAGTTAAATAACCTAATCATGTTAGAAACCTTGCAAACAAAGCACAAACATAACATGACATGGACATATAAAACACTTTCTACTATGACACTGACCTTGCAAAACAAAATAGCACCTTTTGAATGACAATAGCCGGTGAAAATGTGTTTAATAAAGTAGGTCGATTGAACACCTCAGGCCAACACCAATCTATCTACCAACCACCACCTCTTATAACTGCTTTCCTTAGCATCCTAGAACTGATAATCTAGAATTCCCATTTAAAAAAATAGCTTAGTAGGAGTTTTTTTTTAAGCTTAAATACATTTCAAATTATGAGTTTAAAGGGATACTTGCTCTTCCTATAGAAACTCTAAGAAACAAAGTTCATGGAGTAGAAAAATATAAATTAATGGAAAGAAGAAAAACAGAAAAAGATGGAGGGAGCTGGAAGGTTAAGTAACTTACCAAAAGCCCCACAACAGGAGAGTTATACAGGCAGGATTTAAACCCATGTCTGCCTGCTGAATGAGGGTGGTGGAAAAAAGCAAAGAATCTTTGAAAATCAGGCAACTTGACATCCCAGGAAGGTAGCAACATTAGTGTGAATCACTTCATTTCCTATGCCTTTCTCAAAACACTTATAAGAAACATCAAGCAAAAGAGTTACTTTTGCCTCTTTCTTTCCTTCTTCATTTTTTTCTTGCTCAATTTCTGGATAGGTACTTTTGGGAAAGAAATAGCTTTAAAATGAAGCTATATAACCACCATAAATGTAAATGCATTAAATGCTCCAACCAAAAGACATACACTGGCTGAATGGATACAAAAACAAGACCCATATATATGCTGTCTACAACAGACCCACTTCAGACCTAGGGACACATACAGACTGAAAGTGAGGGGATGGAAGAAGATATTCCATGCAAATGGAAATCAAAAGAAAGCTGGAGTAGCAGTTCTTATATCAGACAAAATAGACTTTAAAATAAAGTCTATTACAAGAGACAAAGAAGGACATTACATAATGCTGAAGGAATCAATCCAAGAAGAAGATATAACAATTGGAAATATTTATGCACCTAACATAGGAGCACCTCAATACATAAGACAAATGCTAACAGCCATAAAAGGGGAAATCAACAGTAACACAATCATAGTAGGGGACTTAAACACCCCACTTTCACCAATGGACAGATCATCTAAAATGAAAATAAATGAGGAAACACAAGCTTTAAATGATACATTAAACAAGATGGACTGAATTGATATTTATCAGACATTCCATCCAAAAACAACAGAATACACTTTCTTCTCAAGTGTTCATGTAACATTTCCAGGATAGATCATAACTTGGGTCACAAATCAAGCCTTGGTAAATTTAAGAAAATTGAAAACGTATCAAGTATCTTTTTTGACCACAACACTATGAGACTACATATCAATTACAAGAAAAAATCTGTAAAAAATACAAACACATGGAGGTTAAACAATATACTACTAAATAACAAAGAGATCACTGAAGAAATCAAAGAGGAAATCAAAAAATACCCGGAAACAAATGACAATGAAAACACGACGACCCAAAACCTATGGGATGCAGCAAAAGCAGTTCTAAGAGGGAAGTTTATAGCAATACAATCCTACCTCAAGAAACAAGAAACATTTCAAATAAACAACCCAAACTTACACCTACAACAATTAGAGAAAGAGGAACAAAAAATCCCCAAAGTTAGCAGAAGGAAAGAAATCATAAAGATCAGTTCAGAAATAAATGAAATAGAAACAAAGAAAAAAATAGCAAAGATCAATGAAACTAAAAGCTGGTTCTTTGAGAAGATAAACAAAATTGATAAACCATTAGCCAGACTCATCAAGAAAAAATGGGAGAAGACTCAAATCAATAGAATTAGAAATGAAAAAGGAGAAGTAACACCTGACACTGCAGAAATACAAAGGATCAATACAAGCAACTATATGCCAATAAAATGGACAACTTGGAAGAAATGGATAAATTCTTAGAAAAGCACAACCTTCTGAGACTGAAACAGGTAGAAATAGAAAATATAAACTGACCAATCACAAGCACTGAAATTGACACTGTGATTAAAAATCTTCCAACAAACAAAAGACAAGGAACAGATGGCTTCACAGCGAATTTTATCAAACATTTACAGAAGAGCTAAGACCTATCCTTCTCAAACTCTTCCCAAATATAGCAGAGGGAGGAACACTCCCAAACTCATGCTACAAGGCCACCATCACCCTGATACCAAAACCAGACAAAGATGTCACAAAAAAAGAAAACTACACGCCAATATCACTGATGAACTTAGATGCAAAAATCCTCAACAAAATACTAGCAAACAGAATCCAACAGCACATTGAAAGGATCATACAGCATGATCAAGTGGGGTTTATCCCAGGAATGCATGGATTCTTCAATATACGCAAATCAATCAATGTGATACACCATATTAACAAATTGAAGGAGAAAAACCACATGATCCTCTCAATAGATGCAGAAAAAGCTTTTGACAAAATTCAACACCCATTTATGATACAAATCCTCCAGAAAGTAGGCATAGAGGGAACTTACCTCAACATAATAGAGGCCATACATGACAAACCCACAGCCAACATCATTCTCAATGGTGAAAAACTGAAACCATTTCCGCTAAGATCAGGAACAAGACAAGGTTGTCCAATGTCACCACTATTATTCAACATAGTTTTGGAAGTTTTAGCCACAGCAATCAGAGAAGAAAAAGAAATAAAAGGAATCCAAATCAGAAAAGAAGAAGTAAAGTTGTCACTGTTTGCAGATGACATAATACTATACATAGAGAATCCTAAAGATGCTACCAGAAAACTACTAGAGCTAATCAATGAATTTGGTAAAGTAGCAGGATACAAAATTAATGCAAAGAAATCTCTTGCATTCCTATACACTAATGATTAAAATTCTGAAAGAGAAATTAAGGAAACACTCCCATTTACCACTGCAACAGAAAGAATAAAATACATAGGAATACACCTACCTAAGGAGACAAAAGACCTGTATGCAGAAAACTATAAGACACTGATGAAAGAAATTAAAGATGATACCAACAGATGGAGAGATATACCATGTTCTTGGATTGGAAGAATCAACATTGTGAAAATGACTATACTACCCAAAGCAATCTACAGATTCATGCAATCGAACTACCAATGGCATTTTTCACAAACGAGAACAAAAAATTTCTCAATTTGTATGGAAACACAAAAGACCCCGAATAGCCAAAGCAATCTGGTAAAGAAAAACAGGGCTGGAGGAATCAGGCTCCCTGACTTCAGACTATACTACAAAGCTACAATAATCAAGCCAGTGTGGTACTGGCACAAAAACAGAAATACAGATCAGTGAAATTGGATAGAAATCTCAAGAGATAAACCCACGCACATATGGTCATCTTATCTTTGATAAAGGAGGCAACAATATACAATGGAGGAAAGACAGCCTCTTCAATAAGTGGTGCTGGGAAAACTGGACAGCTACATGTCAAAGAATGAAATTAGAACACTCCCTAACACCACACACAAAAATAAACTCAAAATGGATTAAAGACCTAAATGTAAGGCCAGACACTATAAAACTCTTAGAGGAAAACATAGGCAGAACACTCTTTGACATAAATTACAGCAAGATCCTTTTTGACCCACCTCCTAGAGTAATGGAAATAAAAACAAAAATAAGCAAATGGGACCCAGTGAAACTTAAAAGCTTTTGCACAGCAAAGGAAACCATAAAGAAGATGAAAAGACAACCCTCAGAATGGGAGAAAATATTTGCAAATGAAGCAACTGACAAAGGATTAATCTCCAAAATTTACAAGCACCTCATGCAGCTCAATATCAAAAAAACAAACAACCCAGTCCAAAAATGGGCAGAAGATCTAAACAGACATTTCTCCAAACAAGATATACAGATTGCCAACCAACACATGAAAGGATGCTCAACATCACTAATCATTAGAGAAATGCAAATCAAAACTACAGTGAGGTATCACCTCACACCAGTCACAATGGCCATCATCAAAAAATCTACAAACAATAAATGCTGGAGAGGGTGTGGAGAAAAGGGAACCCTCTTGCACTGTTGGTAGGAAATTAAATTGATACAGCCACTATGGAGAACAGTACAGAGGTTCCTTAAAAAACTAAAAATGGAACTACCGTATGACCCAGCAATCCCGCTACTGGGAATATACCCTGAGAAAACCATAATTCAAAAGGAGTCATGTACCACAATGTTTATTGCAGCTCTGTTTACAATAGGCAGGACATGGAAGCAACCTAAGTGTCCACCGACAGATGAATGGATAAAGAAGATGTGGCATATATATACAATGGAATATTACTCAGCCATGAAAAGAAACGAAATTGAGTTATTTGTAGTGAGGTGGATGGACCTAGAGTCTGTCACACAGAGTGAAGTCAGAAAGAGAAAAACAAGTACCGTATGCTAACACATATATATGGAATCTAAAAACAAAAACAAAAACAAAAAATGGTTCTGAAGGACCTAGGGGCAGGACAGGAATAAAGACCCAGACGTAGAGAGTGGACTTGAGGACACCAGGAGGAGGAAGGGTAAGCTGCACGAAGTGAGAGAGTGGCATGGACATATATACACTGCCAAATGTAAAATAGATAGCTAGTGGGAAGCAGCCGCATAGCACAGGGAGATCAGCTCCCTGCTCTGTGACCACCTAGAGGGATGGGAAAGGGAGGGTGGGAGGGAGACGCAAGAGGGAGGAGATATGGGGATATATGTATTTGTATAGCTGATTCACTTTGTTATAAAGCAGAAACTAACACACCATTGTAAAGCAATTATACTCCAATAAAGATGTCAAAAAAAATTTCAAGAGATTAGCTCATTTATAGAATTGACATTTTCTTAAAAACAGTATTTGGGAGTCCTCACGATTTATAGGATTCAAGCTTTTATGTACTATGTGCGTTTTTCCGTGTCCTACACTCTTGGAGGAAACCTCTCTGGCAGTGTTATATCCACTGTGTGGTCTCTTTTCCCATGTCTCCTGTGTTCACTAGACTGAAATATCTATTAATAGTCATCTCTGTCTCCCAAGTTATAACTTTCTTAAATTTAGATTCCTTTTAGGACATATTTCCTCACTTTAAAAGAGGGGAGAATACTGTAATCTCATATACATTTCTGTGAGGAAAAGCTCATCATTCTAAACTAAATAACACGAAAGGAATAGAAAAGAGGTGTTATGTGGAATTGAAGAGAGATCTAAATCAAAAAAGCTTATCTCGGAGAAAACTGACAGGTTAGAACTTTAAAATACCCAAACATTACACATATCTGAGCAATAAAATTCTATTCACAGAAAGGCTCTGTCTCCTTGATTGCAATGACTAGAAATATTAAAGAGGTAATAAGGGCATAAATTGAGTTGCAAATGAACATAGGTAACCTGAGTTGGAAGGGTAAGATACTGACATAAAATCATGTAAAAACATGTCTCTGTTTGAGTTAAGGCAGATGATCATTAAGCGTTTCACGGGTACAAGAAGTAGACGAGAGAGGAACAAGGTACACAGTGGAATGTGTTATTGGTACTTGCCGTTTTCTTGTTGACTCTCCTCTGAAAAGTAAGAGGAAGAAATAAACAATTCGTTCCAAATAAAAGCATAATGTCGGCAAGGAAGGAGAACAAAAATTGGGACCCCTTTCATAATATACTCTATGGTGCAACTTGACCCATATTTGTGAAAACTGGAACCATAACGTTCCAAAGGAAGTCTCACCAATCACAGACAGTGTTGCTTTACATCCCTCCACCACTTCATGCAAAAGGAACTAAATTAGGAAATGAAAGTATAAGGGGAGGTAGGGCAGGAGTTCTTTTGGGATATACAATATCAATCATTCTTCTTTCATTGGGCCATCCTTTTTCACATTAAAATGCAAATGTACACACGTGCACAAGGCAGGTACTTAAAAAGTGATAAGGAAGCATACAGAGAAGGCACACATCTGTGCAAAGCTGTATCGGTAGCAGTAGTCATATGAGACTTGCTATATTCATTAAAGTGGTATATTTCTGAATTCCATCCCCCAGAAACAAGAATATAATTGAAATTGTCATGAGAAGGGAGAATATTAAAGTTTGAATGATTATATTAGGTTTTCTTTGGAAGTTTGCAAGACAATAGGGCTTGTGTCCTTCATTTAATATTTTCAATATTGAGAGATGTATTTCAACTTTCTTTAAGATATATAATGCTTCTAAAAAGATTTAAGGGGATTTGCAGTTTGTTGTTTTGATAATTGTGTAAATAAAAATGCGAAAGGAAAAAAATGCAGTTATATAAAACATCAAAGGACGTTATGATAAGAAGAAACATGATGATCCACAGGCCAAAACATCAACTGACTTCACTGAAAACTTGTTAATACCCTGACCTTTACCCAAGAATGTTGGGCAAAACACTAGTCCTAAGGATGATGTGCATGCATGCTATACACACACACACACACACACACACACACACACACACACACACGGGGTTCCATTAGGGAAGAAGTTTGGGAAACACTTTTGATTATAACACCTCCCACATTCCTCTTGGTAGTTCATTAACACTGAACCTTTGGAGATATTTGAATTTTAACTCAGGGTTTCCCAAACTTATTTGAGCATGGACCTTTCCACAACATACATATTCATTTTGTTTTTTGTGTGTTTTTTTGTTTTTGTCAGACAACCTATTAAATATGATGGAAACCACTGGTTTGTGGAACACCTTAGAAAGTACTGTTATAACCAGCATCTGATCATGTATATGGTGTGGTCTGAAGAACATATAAAGGTCCCTCCTGACTCACTGTTATAAGGTCTAAAATATCAATAACTCTTAGAGGCTGTTGGACTTTTGAGGTCTTTATTAATAAACAAATATCCCAGGAATCAAAGCCAAGAGATAACAACTTGTTAGCACAGCCAATGATCAATGTGAATCCTAACTAGGTCCCTAATTGCTTAGATGCTATCCAATTTCCAGCGGAGAGAAGAGGCTGGCCAAGGTCAGGGGTGAACACACACTCTGCTGCTATTAGTACATCTAGTCAGTCTCTCCAAATTGTGGATTTCTTTGTCATAAATATTGCTTCAATATATTTTGTCCATTACTACCAACCTAGCCCAGACTTTTGTAACCCCAAGCCTGTCTCTTCCAGGCTCTCTTAATATTATCCATCATGCACATACCCACCAAACAGATCCCCCTCAAATGCCACATTTCTCCTCTGCTGAAGAATCTTGAACGATTCTCCACTGCCCATCAAATAACTACTCTCACCCCAGCATTCAAAAGCAAACTTATCTATATTCCTCTGACTTTAATTTTCATTGCTCCCCTTCCCTTCACTGTATACAGCTTCTTAAAGTTTTCTCTATGAGTTCCAGGCTCTTCCTGTTTCCCTTTATTTTCTTTTCACATTCTCCTAACTTTCCTTCTCACTTCCTATCCAAACTCCACTTATCTTTCAAGTACTACTCCCCTCAAGAAGGCTTCTAGTAACTTCACCCAGCATGGCTCTCTCTCTTTCCTGTACCACAGAGTTGAGGATGTTGTTAAATGCATTTAGCATTTGACTGTGTAATTCTATTTTGTTCTCCATTACAACTGTGTATGTTTTGTTCCCCTCTCACCACTCCTTGCCTCTAAACACAAGTCTCTTCAGAGAGCAAACCTTGTCATAACCTTAATTTGCACTCCCTACCACATTTATCATGCACTGAAACACAAGAAACACTTCCTCAATGATTGACTGGAATGAAAACAAAATGATAATTATAAATGGATATGATACAGTTATTAAAGCATGCTAGAGAGAAACTTCCCTTGATAATACTTAATTGGCATTAGCTTTAAGATATTCTCTACTATAAGTAGCAAACTTACATGCCGTTATAGACTAGTCTATAATTCATCATTTCAGACCAACTTCCCCCAAACAAACTCAAAGACCTCTTTTCTCTCAGAAGGGATGGAAACAAAGAACCAAGCATGGCTCTTAGGTTTCATACCTCCAAAGTCCAGGGTTATGTGTATGTGCAGACAGACTCTAATTGCTTTGGATATGACCTCAATCAATCCAAAACCCCTTTGCACTACTTTGACAGTCTCTGCATGGCTGCCATGAACTTTCAGACCATGCATAGTGTGACAAAAGAGGCCAGGTGCCTCCTAAAGCTGGTCAAAGAGGGCATGGCGAAGGTTCTCAACAAAGGCATCCATTGTGAATTTTGAATACAGAAAACCTCACTTGAAAATATAATTCTGACTCTGAAGGCTGTTTTTCATAGCCTTCTTGATGCATTTCATCCTGCAAATACTTTGAAGTGCAGCTGCTGTTTTTAACTTTTAATTTAAAAAACAAAACATAAAAACAGTTTAGCTCTTCCCACTTTTCCCCCTATTTATTTGAGGTCAGTGTTTTTGCACAAAATTGTGTAAGTTAATTTTGAGGCTTGAACTGGAAAGACTTTTCAAAGAGAATTGTATGTAATGATGTTTTATTGTATTTTTTAAAGTCATTTAATTTGAAAGTTATTTAATTATCCCTGCCTCTTTATATTCATGCTCTTATTTATTTATTTATTTATTTATTTTTGGCTGTGTTGGGTCTTCGTTTCTGTGCGAGGGCTTTCTCTAGTTGTGGCAAGCGGGGGCCACTCTTCATCGCGGTGCGCAGGCCTCACTGTCGCGGCCTCTCCCGTTGCGGAGCACAGGCTCCAGATGCACAGGCTCAGTAGGTGTGGCTCAGGGGCCTAGTTGCTCCGCGGCATGTGGGATCTTCCCGGTCCAGGGCTCGAACCCGTGTCCCCTGCATTGGCAGGCAGACTCTCAACCACTGTGCCACCAGGGAAGCGCTATTCATGCCCTTATGTAATCCCATTTTCTTGAGTGTGGGTGGGACCTATGACTTGCTTTTAACCAACAGACTATGGCACAGGGATGGGATGTCATTTCCATGTTTATGTTACATAAGATTGTAACTTCTATCTTGCTAGCTAATTCTCTTTTGACTTTTCAGCTGGCATGCTCTGATGAAGCAAGTAGCCATTTTGGAGAGGCCCACATGGCAAAGAACTGAGGGTGGCCTCCAGTCTACAGTAAGCTAGGAACTGAGGCCCTTATTCCACTGGAACAACCCTCCAGAAACAGAATTTTGCTAACAAACACATGAGCTTGTTAGCAGGTCCTTCCCCGGCTGATTCCTCAGATGAGACCCAGCCTTGACCAACACCTTGATGACAGCCCGTGAGAGACCCTGATGCAGAGAACCCAGCTAAGCTGTGCCCAGATTCCTGACACACCAAAGCTGTGAAATGATCAAAGGGTATTGTTTTTTAAGTCACCAAGTTTATAGTAATTTATATGCAGCAATGGATAATAAATATAGGATGTTAAAGAATATCTGTGTGATTCTTTCCATTGAAGATGTACCTGTCAAAAGAACCAAACTTGTGATTCAAATATTCAGTGTGGAATCTCACATCATGGAAGCTCATACGATCATGCTGGAGAGATTAAGAATGTCTTACATAATACCTGGTAGAAGGTTGAAAGTATAGACAGCTATCATTGAGCATTCACATCATAACTTTGTTTGAAACCTGGCCCCAGTGTTCAAAAAGTAAAGCTTAGAAGAGGCTGGGAATTTGTTCACTTTAAAAGAGTCTATGTCAGATGTCTCTGACAAAGGCCACACATTTTTAAAGGAGCTAACGTTACATAGTATAATACTAAGGTGAGCATTTCATGACTAAGTATATGAATTATATTTGATGTACGTTAATTGGTAAACATCTTCTAGCTAGATAGTCAATGGGAGAGAAAACTGAAGGGTTTGAAAAGCTAGGGAGTAGAGAATTGCTAATTAGAAAAAAAATTGTGGCTCTTTTTACAGGTTTACATCTCACACCACTACGTGATTGGCTCTTTGTTATAGTTTGGTTCGTTATTATTTAGCAGCTGGGAGAGCCCACAGACATTTTGAATCTTTTTCCTAAGAATTTATGATTTATTTGGTGAAACAGTAGTTCCTAGACTTCTGGATTTCAAGAACCAGGAAAAAAAAAAAAAGGTAGTTGGATGAATAGATGGATTGAGTATTTTGCCATAGACAGTAAGCTTCATTTTGCCAAGTTAGTACATTAAAACAACAACAACAAACGTGTTGTCACCGTCATTTCACAAAGAAAGGACAATTCAACCACAAGTAGTAAAGTCATAATCTCAAAATAAAACAGAACTTTAATTTCAATAAATCCATCTTTAAGAAAAATTCACCACATTGTCCATATTTTTCTCTTTTCCTGGTAGTTCATCACAGCATTTGGGAGCCCTGGACTAAAGGAATATCCTAAGAGAGCAGGAGCTAAGAGACTTTTGACCTAAGACTACCTGGAACACCTCTAAGGAGGTTCAACTTGTTTAGGAAATTCAAGGTGAACTTCTTTTTGTAAGGTGTAAGTGACAATAGCTGATGATTACTGAGAAGTTTACCAAAGGATATGTGTTTCTTTCAGCCTTTAAGTACATATTCAGACCTTTTAAAATGGAGTGATTATCAGGCTCAGATATTTTAACAAAATTCTTCCCCATTCCCCCATAGGACAGACATGGTTAGGCAGAAATGCTACTCTGACCATCGTCTCAGTTACCTCCTCTTCTGGGAGGCCAGGTTTCTGGGACCCGGAGGTGACAATCCAGCCGCCACTACGTCCAGGCAGCAGCCATCTTGAATCAAGGTATGGAAGCTCAAGGAAATAACCTCCGGAGGCTTCCAAACCCAAGCCTAAAATGTCAAGTGATGGCAAGCATCACATCCACATTTTACACCCCTCCTTGAGGAACAAAACTAAGTCCCCACAGGACCTACAAGTCCCCAGAGATCAACAGACTCTGGTTCACTCTGACAGCAGAAGCGCGTCATGGCTGGATAGGTATCAGCCTCTGATCTCCAAATACATCAGTCGGTGAACGTGCAGCAGACTGCTCAGCCACTGATGCTGACAGGACTTTGGAATGTATCACAGGACTTAATCGGAAAGCGCGTGATCATCCCACGGATTGAGTTCCTTTCTCTTTCTTTGGAGGTGACGTCTCGTGGTGCCCATTCGCTCTGGCAGACACCTTGGGGAGCCGCTGCTGAGGGAGGCACACAGCCATCTGTTGTGGAGAAGAGCAGTACCTGAGACGGGTATCAGGGCCAGCATGAAGCTGATCGGCACACGTTAAAATGCAACATCATAGTGTATTTGTCGCAGTGGCCCTCTCCTGCAGTTGGCTCGTGAGGAATAACGATGGCTTACTGACAGAAGCAGGGACTCGGCCGCTTGATAACATTGTCGTGCTGAGGGTTTGAAGAGCCCCACCGTCTCTTGCATTTGGCTGGGGACAGCAGCCATTCACTCTTTCAGGCAGGGTGCTGAAAACAGACCCACTGTCACGCACAACGCTGGCCATTCTGAAAGGCTTAAGTAAAGCATTCTCTGCCATAATTTCCATTGTGGTTCTTCCCCACTGTTTATATAATACGGCCAGGAGTGGAACCATAAACTATCATTACATTCAGGAGCGAACAACAAACGCGGGAGCTGAGTCTTCCAGAGAGAGGATTACCAAGCTTCCTACAGAGGCAGGCATGCCACAGCACACACAGCCACCTGCCTTATTAAAGCAGCCCTTTCCTGGGAAAAGAACATTGCCAGGGAAATAACGCATTAATTTGGCATTTCCTTAGGTCTCACTCAGCACGCCGTGTGCTTCCCTAAGCATGAAAACAGCACATCTTCACAGAAACGTTTCTAACATGATGTGCCTCCTCATAGAAAAGATCAATTTGAATAGATTCAATCCCCAAGAGGGCAATTCAATAAGAAAAGTTTTCAACTCAAGTCAAGACAGAGTGTCCAACCAGTTTTCAAGCCCAGCATAGACCATTATCTTCGTCCATATTTCAGCTTATCAACCTCCTCTCGCTCCCTCTCTATGTATATACATGCACATACACGCATTTATTTGTAGCTCTTGGTACACAGAGAACAAAGCTCTTGCTATGTCAGCATAAAGGCCACTGCTGTTCAAGTGAGGGGAAAAAAAAGTGTGCTCCAATATAGGGAATGGAAACTTAAAGTTATTGAATGTGACTTTTGCCTGAGAGACTATATTTGGGTTGTTGAAAGTTAGAATAAGAGAGATGAAATAGTATTATAAAACTGGGGGTTGGGGGAGGATTGAGAAAGAAAGAGAGATTGGTTGAGTAAAACGCTAGCTGGTGGGTTCAGTGTTGAAAACACAGATCAGAGAGGTGAAAGGCCATACTTAGTGCAGAAAACAGCCAAAATGGAATTAGACTTTAAAAGTACAATTAGCAGATTGAGGGCCAGAAGCCATGCATTGCAACAGGAAGTGGTAATTCTAAATGGCTAAGGAGAGGATGGAAATCCAGAAGTCAGTGCTGCTGAGAAGGGAGGCTGGAACGCCCCGAATCAAGTACAAGAGGACAAAACACACGACCCGCCAACACTAGGATTCATTGAGTGAAAAATCCAACAGCTATGGTTTTTTTCTTTTTCTTTCATTCATAGGTCAAGTGTTGTTGCAACTGAATTTCCCAGGCTAGCTCTTGCCTGGTTTTTACCACGGAGACCTAGCTGCTGGGAAAGCAGAAAGCTAAAAATCCTCTAAGACCTGATTCCAATATTCTCTGCATTTTCTGAGCCAATAACTTATGATACCATAGATACAGGACTTATTATTGCCATCCTCCATCTCCTCATAGGTTCCTGAGAACAACCTGTCCCAAGTAACTTTAATACTTACAAAATCAGGAGCCATGCTGGTTAAGTTAGCTCAATAGGTAAGAGCCCCATACTAAGAAGCAAAGAGTATAAAGTAGTGGTTTCCAAATGTGGTTGCCCATTAGAATCACCTGGACAGCTTGTTAAAACTCCCCATTCCAGTGATGTAGATCAAAGGACACAAATTTTCCGTTATCTTGATCTTGGTAACCATTTTATGATGTCTATGTATATCAAATCATCACATTTAAAATTTTAAATATATACAATTACATTTCTCAACTGTTCCTCAATAAAGTTTTAAAATAAAGTTTTAAAACAGAAAAAGAAAAAGGAAAACCAACAGCACACATGCATACAAAATACCCCATTCCAAGGCTCTATCCTAGACCAATTAAATGAAAATTTCTGGGGTGAGACAGAAGTATTCTTTTTTTTTTTTTTAAGTTTGAGAACCACTGGTATTGAGAAATCCCTGTGGCCTCAACAACTTTGATCGGCTCCACACTCCTGGATGGCACTCTCAACCCCATCCTGTCCAAGCCCTCAAATATTGGCCAGTAAACCTTAGAAATCTCCAAAGTAAACGTGGATAGCCCAGCACCAATCCTTCTCCTCACCCGGCAGAGGCACTCTTAGGTACCAAAAGAGTCAAAAGCTTGATGATAAAAGCCAACAGAGGTGGTTTCAGAAAGCAAGCAGCAGATTCAAGTTTGCAAAAGAAATTTCACCCATGAAATAAATGTGAGCTTTTATGTCCTTCCACCTAACCTCTTGTATAATATATATCCTCTAAACACTATTGCAGGTATCATTTCAGGGCCAAAAGGGGGGAGGTTTCTACTCAATTTTGTGGGCTGACAAACAGTAACTGGACCACTACTAATGCTTTTCTGACCTTCGGGATTTTTGCTGTATGTTGAACATTTTTCCTTAGTGAGAAGTAACCCACTAACATTCAAGGTTTGCTCTGATCCCACAGGCTTCTTCTTTATTCTTAGGGACTCAAATCAGAAACCAATTCCAAAAGTTCCCTGCTTGATTTTTTTTTTTTTTTGTATCAATTGAAGCCATAAAGGCTGAGGGAGCTCTTCCTTAATCCAAACACACAAAATGATACTAGATATATAATGCTTTCTATATTGTCATATATTTGCTACATCATGCACTACAAAACCCTTTTCTACAGTAAATTTTTATGCCTCCATTCTTTATGAGGATGATTTTGTTAGTCCTGACTTTAAAACTTACTTCTGAGTCAAAATCCCACCACCTCCTAAAACTCTTTAACATATTTCCCTCTACACCATTCTCCTTATTTCTTAATTCTTGTAATTCTCCTGAATTATTCTGACATTTGTGCTATTATGTCTATTTTTAAAAACTTGCAATGGCTCCTCAATGCCCACTGAATGAAGTTCAAGCTCCACAGGCTGCCTTTCAAAATATTCCATAATCTGATTCCAACCTTAATTCCTAGTGTTTTAGTTAACTGATCTCTTACTGTCCCTGGAACATGCCGTGCATGGGCCCATCAGTGCACTGTGCCAGTGCAATTCCCTTCACAGTGAGGGTCATCTCCCCACTTCTCTACACTAGACTCGTTGAGTAAAAGGGTTTTCTTGCTTGATCCCAGGTCATGAGTCCTTAACCTGAAGTCTATCCACTCCCTGGGGTCCTTAAATGGATTTGTAAGGTGTGCATACCTCTTGAAATTATTGTGCATGCACACGGTAGGCTGGACCTTTGGTGGCCTGTACTAAACTTTGCCTCCCAGTATTCATGTGTGTGTGTATTTTCCTCCCGTGAACTTGGGCAAGCTCTGTGATCTACTTTAATAGAATTTGCAGGAAGTGTCTCTGTGCCAGTTTTGAGATCTAGCCTTAAGATTTCAACCTTTGAGGAAAGCCAGCTGCCATGTAAAAATCCCGGCGACTCTGAGACCACCAGACTGTTGGAAGTCCAAGCAGCCACATGGAGATGCCCATAAGGAAGACACCCGAAGGCGATGGCCAAAAGCTAGCAGCTGCCACCAACTTCCAGCCATGTGAGTGAGGCCTTTTTGGAATTTCCAGCTGCCCTAGTGTCCCAGCTGACACCAGATGAAGCAGAAGAATCACCTGCCAATGAACAGGATCATGAGAAATTTTTAAAAACAAAAACTGTTGTTTGGGGGTGGTTTCTTCCACAATAGTAGACTGTAAAACAGAAGATACGTGGATGCCCCTGAGTGCAGATTTTTCTGGGAAAAGGGTTCAGATTCTCAAAGGAATTAGTGACACAACACAAGTTAAGTATCTTTATATGAGGAGATCCCTGTAAAGCATTAAAAATAGCACCAGCCATATGGTAAGCACTCAGTAAGCCTTTAGCTATTATTATTATTATTATGTAGCCAACAGTCCACTCTAAATATTTCAAGGAAGAATTCCAGGAAGGCAAGTCATCACTATGGTCGAGAGAGAAGCCAAAATTATAACAAAAAAAGAAACAAAGACAAAAATCTGTGCATTAAATCTGATGGGTGAGTAGAAAATAGGATAAACAGCCCTGAATCAGGAAACTCAGAAATAGGGTGGGCAAAGTTTGAAAAGATCATATGGGAAAATTCAAGGTTTAGCTTGAACAGAAAGTGTGCACTAAGAATTCCCCTTTTCCCACTCTATACGAAGTATTTCACGACATCCTGGACCGCTCTGATCAGTTTGGAGTAAAGGCCCTAGGATGGAAGAATGGGTGCAGATCAGGCTGACTTTTGGTTGGAGAGGAGGTAAGTTGCAGGAGTGCATGCCCAACAGCCCTACATTTTCAGTGAGGCAGGAACTCATTCTCTCTGAGTGACCAGGGATGGGAAGGGTACTGAGAAGACTGGTGAAGGTTCCAAATGTCCATTGTAGGAACAGGAAGAGCTGCCAGCCAGAGATGAGTGAAATGATGGCCAGGTAGCATGGAGGGCTCAACTAGAGCTGCAGGGCTTAGAATGAAATGTAGATCACTGCTCATAAACAGACATCTCACCAGAACTCTTCTTTGATTGCAAAAATGATACACAGGCAGTAATCTGTGTCTGGAGATGATGGGTGGAAGCAGGATGGCCATTTGCCAGCACTACTGTCAGGAGGATTTGGGCACTGGGTTCAAGAGCAACCCACATGACTGTCAAAGTCCCTCCTTGCCCAAGGACTTCCTAGCATTTGCTGGCTTCTTGACCTTGGACAGATTACTTAGCCATTCTGTGCTTCAGTCTCCTCATTTGGAGACTCAGAATGACCGTTTTGAGATTATATAAAAATCATGCAGGGAAAAAAAACAGAGCTGGAGGAATCAGACTCCCTTACTTCAGGCTATACTACAAGCTACAGTAATCAAAACAATATGGTACTGGCACAAAAACAGAAATATAGATCAATGGAACAGGATAGAAAGCCCAGAGATAAACCCACGCACCTATGGTCAACTAATCTATGACAAAGGAGGCAAGGATATACAATGGAGAAAAGACAGTCTCTTCAATAAGTGGTGCTGGGAAAACTGGACAGCTACATGTAAAAGAATGAAATTAGAACACTCCCTAACACCATACACAAAAATAAACTCAAAACGGATTAGAGACCTAAACGTAAGACCAGACACTATAAAACTCTTAGAGGAAAACATAGGAAGAACACTCTTTGACATAAATCACAGCAAGATCTTTTTTGATCCACCTCCTAGAGTAATGGAAATAAAAACAAAAATAAACAAATGGGACCTAATGAAACTTCAAAGCTTTTGCAAAGCAAAGGAAACTACAAACAAGACCAAAAGACAACCCTCAGAATGGGAGAAAATATTTGCAAACGAATCAATGGATAGAGGATTAATCTCCAAAATATATAAACAGCTCATACAGCTCAATATTAAAGAAACAAACAACCCAATCCCAAAATGGGCAGAAGACCTAAATAGACATTTCTCCAAAGAAGACATACAGATGGCCAAGAAGCACATGAAAAGCTGCTCAACATCACTAATTATTAGAGAAATGCAAATCAAATCTACAATGAGGTATCACCTCACACCAGTCAGAATGGGCATCATCAGAAAATCTACAAACAACAAATGCTGGAGAGGGTGTGGAGAAAAGGGAACCCTCTTGCACTGTTGGTGGGAATGCAAATTGATATAGCCACTATGGAGAACAGTATGGAGGTTCCTTAAAAAACTAAAAATAGAATTACCATATGATCCAGCAATCCCACTACTGGGCATATACCCTGAGAAAACCATAATTCAAAAAGACACATGTACCCCAATGTTCATTGCAGCACTATTTACAATAGCCAGGTCATGGAAGCAACCTAAATGCCCACTGACAGACGAATGGATAAAGAAGTTGTGGTACATATATACAATGGAATATTACTCGGCCATAAAAAGGAATGAAATTGGGTCATTTGTAGAGACGTGGACGGATCTAGAGAGTGTCATACAGAGTGAAGTAAGTCAGAAAGAGAAAAACAAATATCGTATATTAACGCATGCATGTGGAACCTAGAAAAATGGTACAGATGAACCGGTTTGCGGGGCAGAAATAGAGACACAGATGTAGAGAACAAATATATGGACACCAAGGGGGGAAAGTGGTGGTGGTGGGGGGGTGGTGGGATGAATTGGGAGATTGGTATTGACATGTATATACTAATATGTATAAAATAGATAACTAATAAGAACTTGCTGTATAAAAAAATAAATAAAATAAAATTCAAGAACAATCATGCATTTAAAGGACTTGTTACAATGTTAGCCATTATTATTATTATTATTCCACAAACCAAACGTAGTAGTGTCTTTTCCTTTTTGAGACTCAAGTCCCATTCTTTGGAATGTCTTGTGAATTTTATACCTCTCTGTTATTATGCACACCCAAAGACTGTTCCTTTAAAATGTAAATGCACATCTCTATGCTTACATATTCATACAGTAGTTTCCACAGATACCATCATCCAAAGCTACTGGAATCTGTTGTCAAAAGTTCTGTCCGGCTTTACACATTCATTCTTGTACTTCTCATCCACACCAATAAAAAGCTGAATTCTAGTGTTGATCTCTCCAGTCAGTCAATGATGTTTCCCTTTCCTTTGGGGATAAAGTGATCACGTACACACACACACCACACACCTTGTAGAGCTTAAATAAGAGAATTCATACAGTGGAAAAGTCAATGAATATAAAATCTCACCAGGCAAGTTGTGATGGTTCATTTTATGTGTCAATGTGGCTGAGCTACAGAGCCCAGCTATTTGGTACAACAGTATTCTCGATGGTTCTGGAGGGGATTCGTGGATGAGGTTTACATTTAAGTTCATAGACTTTGAGTAAAGCACATTGCCCTCCTAATGTTATGGGCCTCATCCAATCAACTGAAGGAATTAAAATAACAAACGACTGAACTCCTCTGAGCAAGAGGGGATTTGGCCAGCTGATGGCCTTCAGATTTCCTCTGAACATTTCCTCTGTAACATTAGCTCTTCTGTGTCTCCACACTGCCAGCCCATCCTGCAGACTTTGGACTTGATGGTCTCCATAATCACCTGAGCCAGTTCGTTAAAATAAATCTCTCCATATATATATACACGCACATCCTATTGGTTCTGTTTCTCTGGAAAACCCTGACTAGTACGCTAGTTATTTCTGATGTTCTCCTGATGGGCCACTTGAGGGCCTAAGATGACTGAAGCTTATTTAATGGAGACCTAACAGGTAACAATATATAGCATACTCTTGGCCCCAAATTCTTTTTTGACTGTGAATTTATGGAAATATGGAAACATTTCCTCAGGAAAGCATCTGGAGATTAAGAAAGGCATTAAGTCAAACATGATGCCCTTTGGGTTTGTGAATTTTAATCTTCTACGGCAGCACCATTCTGCCTATCAGTTTGTGGAATGCTTTACCTCTAGAACGATAGTCTCAGGTTCTTGTAATATCTACATTTCACTCAAGGCTTTTAGCAAAATCTGCCATCTCAGAGATAATATTCTTTCCACGTCACCCATAACTGAGGGCCTCTAGGTTCCATGCTAGCTAGCATGTCTCCTATATTTCAGGAAATACAACTCTCTGTATTATTTGTCAGAAAGACTCTGTCATACATATTCAGGAAACATTTGACTGGGAGACAAATGCAGTGAACATTATGCTGTAAGTAGAAGTGGCTCCTATCCATTCTTTCTGTCCCATTTCAGATAATAATGACTATCTGTCTATCCTTTAAATGAGTATTTCTGGACCGCAGAAACATTTTTTAAAAATCACTAAATACCAAACTTATTATTCATCTAATTTTAATTTCCCGTCTTGCCTTGGTTTAATGACAGATTTCTTTCTCACTGTATTTGTTCATTATTTTCCACTTTCTTCTGCTCTTCCGTATTTGCTGTTATTGTTCTTTGTGGGTTTCTGTTTTGTTGCTCTTACCTTCTCCTTCCTTTTCTCAGACCTTTTTTCAGCTGAACTACAAAGAGCATTCCACTGTGTTTTAACTCAGCTTTTGCCCACTGAAGCTCTTTTCCCTAGCCGTAAAAATATCACCTCCCCAAATTTATACTCCCCCAAGCAATTTTATTCCCCATCCATTATACAACGGTTGCTTATTATCTCCTTTCTTCATAACCTTTTTCTTAGTAGTTGAGAAAATTAGGAGAAGTCAGCTAAACAATGATCATTTCTGGCTGTTCATTATCATTCCTCATAATTATTAATTACAGGAGATGTGAATACCAAGTAATATGATCCACTTCTAGTTGTAGGAGCTCCAAGTCTAACTTCTCTGCCTTCAGCTTGTTCACCTGTAAAGGGAGTTTTATAACAATGATAATACGTGCCTTGGAGGACGAGTGTTAGGATTACATAAGATTAGCATATTAAAGCATGTTATAGACTATGAAAGTGTTAATACGAAGTTAGTATCTAGTCATCCAGGTGTGTATTCACCCAGAGACTTCCTGGGTGAATACAGCAAGATTAAAAATTAAATTAAAAACTCTGCCATAACAAGTAAATAAAGAAACTAAACAGCACACAATTAACAAACTTAGTCTCAATTGTGCTACATTCTTTCTGTCACCTAGAAACTAATTAGTACGACATAATCACATACTTCCTGCCCAGTAAACATACAAGTCCCACAGGAACAAATGATTTGTATCATGAATCACTGGCCACTGCTTACTGGTAATTATCATATAAATGAGGTTCTTCAAGTTGACCTCTGATTCCCTAGTTCTTTTCTGAGACAGCAAAGATGCACCAGTTATGCAAAAACTTGATAAAATTTAAATTACTTTTCTATTTTCTAGCCTCGCCTTCTGGATATTCTTTTGAAAAAAAAGATCACCACCCCTACAAAAAGCCCATCAAAACAGGTTCTAAAATACTAAAATATTAGTGCACAGTGGTATGTTTCGAAATGGCTTTCACAATTAAAAAAGAAAATTCAAGAAAATTTGTAACAAAGCTCCAAGAGTAAACATTCACCTTGGCTGTATGGAAGAAACTGTGTTCAAACTTTTCTGGATGAGCCAACAAGTCAAAGTGAGAGGAAGACACCCAGCTCTATCCCTGATTAGCTATAAGAATTTTGTCAGTCACCCGACTTATCTCACCCATGGTTTCTTCCTTTGTACAATTAAGCAACTAGGTTTTAGGGTTCCTTCCTGCCTTAACATTTCTTGATTATGCATCTTGAAGAAAGAAATATACACGTCACATACCTTAAATATCATTTAAAACAGCTGTTCTCAACATGAGCTGCACTTCGGACTCACCTTGGGAGCTTTAAAAAATACTGACGCTGGGGCTCCCCCCGCAGAGAGTGGGAATTAATTGGTCTGGGTGCAGCCTGGCCACAAAGGATTGCAAAAGCTCTAATGTGCAGCCAAGATCAAGAAGCACTTATTAATTACTACATCCTTTTTGGATGTGGGTAGTTTCCTTTCTTTTCTTTCCTCATCTGAAGAAGCTAAATTATCTCTCTGAGGCTGCCTTGTCATTAAAACATAGAGACCTGACCTACGCTGCATGATTGCAGAGGCAGCGGCGAAGATTCCTGGCAGGGCACTGGCTCCCAGCATGGATACAACAAAGAGTCATTTATTTCCTTCCTCCTACTTCCCAGGCCCCCAAGACCTCCAAAGACTGGACCACTCTCCACTACTTATCAAATATTGGTGTATCACTACAAGCACTCACATAAATTTTCTGAAGTAGAATTTTCCAAACTATTCCATCAACTCAAATGAAAACATGCTGAAGGCAGAGACCCCATCACCATTATTTCCCCAATACTTAGAACAAATATTTATTCAATGGAGAGATAAACTGGTTAGTGTTTCTATAGGCCTTTGGTCTCTGTCCCTCACGCCACCCCCAACACACACACACACACACACACACACACACACACATACACACACACACCACACGTGCTTCACCATCTTTCCTTAACTCTGCTTTTCACTGATGTAAAGGATCTGAGCCTCATGGACCACGTCTTTTTCTTTCCCCTCATTATGGTCTCTCTACTACTTATCACTGGAGATACCACCCTATAGATAGCATCGTATAGATAATGTCATATAGAAAGTCTCAGTAAAATACTGGGTGGATGCATGAATAAGTGGACTCAGACTTCCTCATACATGAGTTTGGAATATGACTACAGAAATATTAAGAAATGATAGAATTAGAGAAAACATACCTAAAAACCTGACTTTGTGGGTGTGCAAAGCCACCTGAGGTGTGCTTTTGTAGCCCTAGTGAGAGCCTCCATCCAGTGACAGGAGGGCCCCCAAAATCAACAAAAAGACGAAGGTGAAATTTTTTATCACACTGAGCCTCCACCAGAGGAGTCTCTGCTCATAGCATTTGCCAGCCCAGTCCTTGATTTCAGAGATCATTATGTGACAGACACGCAGGGCCAGAAATAGAAGAGGAGAACAATATTCTATCAGCCAATGTTCTTAGTCAATCAGAGTAATTCCTGTGTTTTCTCTTTCAAGAGGAGAATGTGGAATGGAGGATGGTTAAAGGCTGAAGTTATCAGTGAACAAGGAAAAAAAGACAAATTTCTAATGTTCCAGTCTTTCCACCCATCAGCTCCAATAATAACAGTGCCTACTTCATCATTTTGTTCATACAGTCAAATATTCACTGAGGATTTTGACCAGGAGTCTTCAGCTACCCTCCTGATTGCTGAACAAGTCGGGCTGTCTTTGGCATTTTGTTCCTTTGCTCATTGATGACTTGAGAAACAAGTAGGTTATGAAATACTTAACAGTGGGTAAGATCGTTGAACTGTCTGGCATGCCACTCGTATGTGCCTTTATAAATCAGTTCGACACAAAATAGTGTTTATCCTGACTAATCATATCTGAAAATTACAGACTGAATAATCACTTGTGATTATAGAAACTTTAAGGGGGCCGTCTTCACGCCGCTCTGCATGGGCCGTTTTCTAAACCCAGCATGTTCACAAGTCTAGAATGAACAGGAAGGAAATATTCAGAACAAACCAGATGGCTTTAAAGAAGCAAAGCTCTTTTAAAAGACTGGGCAAATAGGTCATGTTCTTCTTAAGGAAACCAAACTGTTAGTCCTGGGCATCCCTAGACAAGGAGTGAGGTGGAGGAAAAGCAAAGCTCTTCTTCCCCAGGGAAACAGAGGTGATTCATCCACCTTGAGAGGAGGGCCCAGTGCTCATTAAGCCCACTGGGGAAACATTTAGTGAACTTGAGCAGCAATTTGCTAAATGAGTGGTAATTTCCTTAATGAATCTTTTCCCAAAACCTGTGTGAAGATAATTAGGTGTAATTTCAGAGGTGGAAAAAGGCCTGAAGGGGCCAGAAATGACTTGCCCACAGTCACACCATGAACTTTAGAGATTCACAGCTCCTTCTTAAGCCACTGGACTGTACTCTTGACTCTAAAAGAGAGATGATGAACTGGGGCATACGCCTGAATAAATCATCAGAGCAACTGCCACAGGCTTGCTTCCAGAGCCATCCACGTTATTAATGGAAACCTGCCTGATACAGTCACACTTTCTTTCTGCCTTTTACATACTACTGTTGGTTATTCACCGATGTTGAATAACCAAGAGAAATGGCGCTTTTCAACGTTTTAAAATAAGAGACTAAATCAATCACATTCTACTCAAAAGGCAATTCACTGAATATGTAGATTTCAAAGGAATATTAGAAAGGCTTCATTTTCTTTGTCCCTTGTATTTTTTTTAATAGCATGCAGGTTAAAAAGCAGTGAAAACAGTTTCCCTAGAAGTATTTTTTCTTTCTCCATGGAGTAGAATCAGAATTTTCTTCTACACCTCATCTTTTTACATTATCTTTCATAATACCTTTGAAGATTATGGCACTGTTTAGAATCGGACTTAACTGATTTTAAGTATGGGAAACAGAATTGTGCAAGAGGAAGTGGACAGGCTTAAGAATTATAAAATCCTGGGTTCAGATACCAGCTCTGCTACTAGCCTTGGATAGATTCTTTCACAATACTGCACTGCAGTTACTTAACCTCTTCATAAAATGGGAAGAACAATACCTATCTCATACGGTTGCTGTACACATAGAATCAATGACTGCCACACACAGTGCCTGGTTCATCAGAGTTTCTCCGAGTCATGAACCCTCTCTTCCTCTCAAAATTTTAATCAGTCCAAATCCTGGTATAGTCCCAATCAGTTTCAGTTTTGTGGAGATGTGAGAAGACTTAGCCAACCATACTACAAAAGCATTGTGAACAAGAATGCCAAACAAGGTAAGAATCAAAGGCGTCAGACAGGGAGAGTGAGCTGGAATCAGCCTCACCTGGTCATTTACATGGACCCTCGGGCAAACTCCTCTCCATGTCAGTTTCTTCACACAAGAAAAACAGTCAAAATAGTACTTGCTACTCAGACTTCACACATTTGTTGCGGAGAACCAAATAATGTGCTTAGTAAATGATGAAAGTGTCAAGTATAATTCTTAAAGGTAATATAACAATAAGATCATGGGTAATTTCATTTCACCTGCTTTCAGCTATATGCATTCCAAACTTATTTCTTTGTATAAGAATGCTATACTTTACTTCTGTTATTTTCTTGAACAAAGGCTATATGATCTTTTTTTTTTTTTTGGCTGCATTGGGTCTTCGTTGCTGCGCGCGGGCTTTCTCTAGTTGCAGCGAGCGGGGGCTACTCTTCGTTGCCACGCGCGGGCTTTTCATTGCGGTGGCTTCTCTTGTTGTGGAGCACTGGCTCTAGGTGCGCGGGCTTCAGTAGTTGTGGCACGTGGTCTCAGTAATTGTGGCTTGTGGCCTCAGTAGTTGTGGCTCACAGGCTCTAGAGCGCAGGCTCAGTAGTTGTGGCGCATGGGCTTAGTTGCCCCGCAGCATGTGGGATCTTCCTGGACCAGGGCTCGATCCCGTGTCCCCTGCATTAGCAGGCAGATTGTTAACCACTGCACCACCAGGGAAGCCCTAAAGCTATATGATCTTTAACTTTGATCTACAAAAAATAATTGTGTATGTAGTTGTGTTTGCACACACACACACACACATACACATACAAAAAGGACATGGGATGATAAGAGATATCTTTGAGGAAGAAAGCATTTAAAATTTATTTAGAGTTTTTCTATGTGTTTTAAGGGTTGGAAACCACTGAAGAAGTAATTTTCAAACTTTAAAGCTGATGGAAGTTAATCACAGAATATTATTAATAACAATACTTTATGTTTATTGGGCAACTACCAGGTATCAGGTACTGGTCTAAACTGTTACTTTTTTTTAACCTCCTTCATCCTCAGGATGATCTTCTGATGTAGGTCCTAAAATTACTCCCATTTTACAGGTGAGAAAACTGTGACTCAGAGAGGCTAAATAATCTGCCCTAGGTCACCAAGCTGATAGGTGGCAGGCCCAGGATTTAAACTCACATCATCCACTTCCAGAGTCTGCCCTCTTAACCACCATGTGCTTTTGTTTACATTTCAAGAGATCAACCCTGTTATTGAATTGAGCGCAAAACTTTACCAGGCATAGAAGGAAAGAACACAAAGTAAATATAAGATAAAGCTGTCCGTCTCAAGGACGTTTCAGTAGCTCCATAAAAATTAAGATAACTTCTAAAACAATATACAACTACATCTTAATATGGTGCCAATGCCACATTAGGGACTAACGAAAAAGAGTAATTACAGAAAGTAGGGTGCAAACCTACTCTAAGAATGAATTAGTGGAAAAGGCCAGTGAATGGGTTGTCAGAGAGGAGGGTGTGCGTGTGCTGGGGTGGGGGCATTTCCAGGAGAGACTACACAGCATGAAGCACGGAACTGTGTCCTCTTGAGTAAAGTTGCCTATTTTTAGGAGGAAAAAAAATGTACAGATGACACAAGTGGTAGCGGTTGGTAGAAGACCATTCTTCTTGACTCAAATGCAAACTGCAAAATTAACAGAGGAAAAAGGGGTCACATCTTGGGGTGAGTCGTCTTCATCAAGAGCTGTCAGCAACCAATTAGTCATCAGCCGCCACATGCTCTCTGTCGTACTCGGTGTGGAGAGGGCAAAAAGGAAATTACGTCCTCCTGTAGGGAAATCTCCCCATCTCAGAAGTTTTATAATTATGGATAGACACATGAAGTGGCCAAAGAACTCTGGTAAGCGATGTTATCAGCAAGTACAAAACAATAAAATATATTCCCAAGCTATTTAAGTATGGGAGAGATATCCCACTAGTCTGTTCTTATCTGTAGACTAGAAGCAAGAGGTAATTCTGGCTTCACGTGTAGCTTGATGGAGAGGCCACCTCGTTGGCACTGGGACCATTTGCCTTTGTTTCTTTCTTCACCTCTGCCTTCCTTTTTGTGTTGGCTTCATTATCACATAGATCATACGATGGCTGTGGCTGCTCTAGACACTTCATAACTTCAGGAAAATTGGAAAAAAAATATTAGTTTTCTCTTTATCTCATAAAAAAAACAGAATTAATTCTCACTGGCTTTTACTGGCTTGACTCTTTTGCGTGCCTAGCCCCAAACGAATTGCTGACTGGTGCATCCTAAGTCAAATATTCCATCCAAGGAATTCCGATGCTGGAGTCAGTTTCACATGTGTTAATAGCAAGGCAGGTTCACTACCCCAAGTAAAATTAGGATATTGCCAGACCAAGAGTAGATCACCAATCTCCAGCCAACCCGCAGACACATGAGTGAGATTAAATGCATGGTGTTTTGGGGTAGTTTATTACACAGCACTATTGTGACATTAGCTGATTATTCCATCCTTTGTTTCCTCCTGTTTAAACATACCTTCCTTCAAAACCCAATTCCAATGTTTCTTCCTCTTTGTACTTTTCTTGATTTCTTCCTTTTGAAAGTATCACCTCCTGCCTCTGAACTCTCCTATTGTTTTATCTATACTTCTCTTAAAGCACTCATCTTCTTCCCTTCCCTCTGCGTTTTATTTTGTATTTATGCTTTACTTCCCCAGTTAGAATATCCACTACTTGAGGGCAAGATATATGATTCATTTACATGTGACTCTATTATAATGTTTTGAATGGAATATTCAATTAACTTCTGTTTAGGTTTTAAAAAAAAAAAAAAAAAAACAGATTTGACCCTGGGCCCTGCAAGATAGAGGAAGCAGAATTTAATTCAAATAGTTGCAAAAATAAATAGAAGGGGAAAGAACCCTGAAAGTAGGATGCCACCACAAATATAATGAGTCATGAAAGTGAGCAGCCCCTGCCCAAAAGGGGATTAATAAGCAGCAGGCATTATATATCTCTCCAGATTGGGAGGGCCCCCCTCCTCTTCCACTACTACCAGCCTAAGCCAAGCCACCATCCTCTCTTCTTGGGCCACTACACTAGTCTTCTGCCTAGTGTCCCTACTTACACGCTGGGCAACCTGCAATCTCTTCTCCATATAGTGGTCAGAGGAATCTTTGCAAAATATAAACCAGGTGTTCTCTTGCCCCTGCTTAAAATTCTTTATTGCACTGAGAATAAAATCCAAACTCCCTAATTTCATAATCTGGCCTCTGCCAACTCTTTTTTTTAAAAAAATTAATTAATTTATTTATTTTTGACTGCGTTGGGTCTTCGTTGCTGTGCGGGGGCTTTCTCTAGTTGCAGCGAGCAGGGGCTACTCTTCGCTGCGGTGCGCGGGCTTCTCACTGCGGTGGCTTCCCTTGTTGCGGAGCACGGGCTCTAGGTGCGTAGGCTCAGTAGTTGTGGCTCGCGGGCTCTAGAGCACAGGCTCACTAGTTGTGATGCACGGGCTTAGTTGCTCTGTGGCATGTGGGATCTTCCCAGACCAGGGCTCAAACCCGTGTCCCCTGCTTTGGCAGGCGGATTCTTAACCACTGCGCCACCAGGGAAGCCCTGAACCACTCTTCTTAACTTGTCTTATACAATCTCATCTTCTCCACACTCTGGTAACTGTGACTTTCCTTCTGTGTTTAGGATATGTCGAGTGTGTTCATACCTTAAGGATCTCACTCTTGCTGCTTCCTCACCCGGTGTGCAGTGCCTCCAGGGCTTTGTAGGGCTGGCTTCTTCTGGTCACTCAGGTCTCAGCTCCCATGTCAACTCATCAAAGACGTCTTCTCTGAACACACTAGCTCACGTTGTCCCCGCTCTTCGAACAAGCCACTCTCTTGAAATTAATGCCTTCGTCTATTTGTTCACTCTAGAACAAGCTAGAATGTGACCCACTGTCCTTCAGCTTACATTCTTGTAAGTGGTAAGATTCTGTGGTTTTGAGATTGGGCTCTGGAGTTAGACTGTTTGGATCTGACCTTGGGCAAGTTACTTATGTTAGGCAATTTTCTTGAACCTCAATTTTCTTATTTGTGAAATGGAAATAATATAGGAAATTACCTCATAGGTTTGTTGTCAGTTCATATGCAAAAAGCAGTTAGAACCATCCCAGGCACACAGTGAACACTATAAATGTTCAACCTTATTATTGCTGTTGTATTATTTTTTTTTTTTTTTTTAAACATCTTTATTGAAGTATAATTGCCTTACAATGGTGTGTTAGCTTCTGCTTTATAACAAAGTGAATCAGTTATACATATACAATATGTTCCCATTTCTCTTCCCTCTTGCATCTCCCTCCCTCCCACCTGCTGTTGTATTATTATTCACCATTGTATCCCAATGCCTAGGACACTATTGGTCATGCAGTCAGCGCTCAATAAATATTTGTTGAGTAACTGACTGAATAAATAAATGAATGGATGATGGAATTGTCTATGAGACCCAATTATCTCATTTCAAGGTAAAAAATTCATCTGATTCTATTTCTCATGACCTAAATCAACTGTATTATTGACTTAGAACCGAAGGAGAAACCGTTGTATACATGAATTACATAAAAACAAGTCTGATCATTTCCTAAAATTTATTCAGGAAGCCAAAATATATCCCAAACTGAAAACTCATAGGGAACCCAATTCCAGAGAATGAAAGAAAATCTTCAGAACTTTCAGGTCCCAAGATCTGGCTGGGGATAGCACAGTGAGGCTAACTCCGAGCACAGCATTTTGTCAAAGTGGCCCAACATGGTCTGGAAGACCAACCTGGCATTTCCAATGACAGCCTGGCTGCAGTGCCCCTCAGGGCATTAGCCTCTTGGCCCTGTGCACTGGTTTATAACGGAGGGTAGGGATGAATAATCCATCCAAACCAAGTTTACACTTACTTTTCCTTGCTCTCCTCAAGAATAAGCTTCCCTGCTTGGCACTGCTTTTATGTCCCCATTTATGACTTTGAATACATTCCCATTAATACCAGCCACAAAAACAATCCAACCAAAATTAGACACCAACATGACTTGTGTTCTTCCACAAGCAAGATCCTGGTGACAAACCCCAGCCCAGCTCCCTTTAGGCTAGCTCCACCACCAACAACAGCGAACTGAGTTCGTCACCTTCTCAAAGTTTAAATTGTGACAGATACATGCCTATAACTGCAAAAACAGAAGCACATTAAAATACATCCTTGTAAATCATATTTTACATTACCTCTCTTCAATATTATGCCCTCAATTTTTTATTGAAAAAAATATTTGGCCCTGGAATTAGGGGAAATAGCATTTAACTCAAATATTTGTAAAAATAAAGAAAAAACTGAAAGCAGGATTCCATTACAAATATAAGCTGCCTCCTGTTGTAAATCCCCCAGAGAGTAAGCAATATTAAAACTGAAATAACCTCAGGTTTGTGCCCGTTTTAATGTTCAGCTACTGCAGAAACCTCACTAAGTTATACTTCAAAATCATTTCCGGTGTTTATTTGGAACTTTTTTGGAGAAAACTTATTGCTAGTGCTTTCAATCAGGAGCTGGATAACACTTCACCTCTACTGGAAACAACACTGGGAGCAGCCTGGCCTCCCAATAACTCAGAGTTATAGTACTTTTAACAAAGGATGGAGCCCTTGGCTAACCCAGGTAGCTACCTTTCCAGAACTTAACAACGACGGTGGGAAAGGACGGCACAGTTCACCTACAGACCCGCTGGATGATTACTAGTGAGTGCACTATCACCTCTGCAGTTTCATTACTTGTATTAAGAGGAAGAGGCTTCAACTGCAGCGTGACCCGACTAAGCTGAGCCTAAAAAATCACGGAGCCTTGTCTGCCTTTCCCTTAGCTCATTCCATGACCACAAGCAAATCACTCACTTCCTCTGCCCATGCCCCATCTTCTCCTAACTGCAAAGAGGGCAAAATAACATAAAAAACCTCCATAGCTAACCACGATCTTAAATCTGCATTGATTTTTGAATGCTCCATACATAACAAAATTAACAGGTAAAAATATACAACATTTTAAAGACTCCTTTTGTGCATATTTAAAGAATTTTATAAGGATGATCACTGTTCTAATCCTAGTTCCACCACTAATTAGCTGTATCTTAACCCACCTGAGGTTTGGTTTGCTCCTTTCTGAAAAAATTTTTTAAAAATTCCTACCCTTTCTTTCAGCTTTTGTGATAATCATATAAGGTTATACATATAAAAGTACTTTTAAAAATATAAATTATTATGAAAATGTACAAGCAGTAACAGGAGTCCAACCAAAAATCCAAAGTGTACCTTGATCTCTCTCTCTCTTGATTGTGATGCTACAAGAACTCGGCTTCTCTTCCCCGAATCACAAAACACCAACACATGAAAAATGATTCTGCCCTTTAGAAACTGCTACTTCAAACCAGCAACCAAGAATGTGTATTTTCTCTTGTCTCCCAAAAAAAGCATAACAAAAAATAGTTCACCTCTGGAGAATATGCAGTTATCAAAAATCAAAATGAAAACTCAAAGGAAAAAGAAAGAAATAGCAACACTTCCCAACAGTAGGTAAATCCGTTTTTGATAGATCAGAACTAGGAACAACTGTCTGGAGGAGGAACATTCTAGACGGCATTGTTCTCAGAAAACAAAAAAGCAGATGCCACCCCACATTTTGTGACATATTTATGACTACCACACACCCTTTTGGGGGAGCAAATTGATGACTCTTCTACCCAACACAATCACCTGGGGTGTGCCAAGACCAGCCTCGATCAATCATGCTGATGTGATTTGTTTCGCCTTAATCAGGCGCTGCCTCCCCTTCAATCCAACGTCCAAGAGGAAGAAGGTGAAAAAGATGGAGTAGCCAAGGCATCTCTCATCAGTTTTTTTTTTAAATGCCAAGAGTTATAGTGTTTGGGGGTATTGCTGCTGGATACGGAAGTGTTTTATCTCCATCAAACTGGCCAAACAAATGGGGGACTACGTTAATCCCATTTCAGTCAAGTGCCACCTATCCCATATTTACAACTATGCGCATAATGCTGTGTCACAAGGTAATGTTCCACTCTGCATACGATTTAAAAATCAGAACACATACTGCTGAAAACTGGATTAATGATGGAAATTCACACCAACAATGGATAGACGTGACTATTGCCAAAATACACTTGAGCACACAACCAGATTGGAATTAACTCTTTAGATTAGAGAGAACTGGATATTTATTCATGAACATGTATTGAGCATCTATTGAGTGCTAGACAACGCATTATGCAATGATGTTTCCTTCTTTTCAGGCAAGTGATTAAAATGCACCAAGTCTTCCATGATTGAATCCCAAACTTATCTCTCACTGCAGCCTTTTTGATATTCTCTCTTCCAACAATCTCGAAGTAGTCACTTTGCACAACTTGCATTCTCTTGCTTTTACTCAAGCTGTACCCTCCTCCCACGCATCCCTCTCTTCCTTCCTGCCAAAGTCCTATGCATTTTTAAGGACCCTGTTCACATCCCACCTCCTCCATGAGCTCTTCCTAGATTTTCTATCCTTGACTGTCACCAATTTCCCCCTTTTCTCTTTCAAGTTCACAAAACTTGTATACTTCATAATAATTCTTACCTCAATCTGATTTTTTCCAGACTTAGCTCTGGGAGGCTTATCTACATAATCAATTGATCGTGTACCTATGGAGAACAGGTGCCAGCCATGTCTTATTCAACTTTGTTCACCTTCTACATCTAGTAGGTAAAAGACTGTCATGATGAAAAAAAGAGAAGTGCACTGGTTCAATAGGATTAATTGTTCCCAAAGATACCACCCTCATTTGGGGAGAACGCCATGGTATGTTAATACCTCCATGCCAATTCTTCCTCAGGCTAGTTATGTTATTTGATTTTATTTCTGGGAAAGCACTAAGAAGGACTAGCAGATACTACCCCACCTTCCCCCCATCATGCTAGGCGCCGTCATAAAGAATTATCCTTGAGGGAGCCTGACCCTAGAGCCGTCTGCCCTGCCACAGCCACTGCCAAGAATGAGAACCGCAGCACCTCCCCCTCACCTCGCCATTTATTCCCATCTCTGATAACCTCGACTGTCAGAAGTCTTCTAGCTCAAAGATCTTCACACTTGGAAATTTTTTCGCCTTGTCAGTGCAAGTGTTTGTTCATCAAAAGCAGTGGATAAGCTGCTACAGTTTTTCATGTTTTGAATTTTCTGTTCCTTGGGGCAAAAATACAGAGAAGGGGCACTCAGCCGCCCAAATATGGTCTTTGTACCAGTGTTTTCACTTTAGGATGTGTGGTTTATGTGCTATGTGAAAAATCTATGTAATAAAAGGAGAAGGGAAAAAATACTCACTAGTGACAAGAAAACTTAGATACAAAATTGACCCCCCAAAGCCAGTCATCTAGTGGTAGGCTTTATGGCTGCAGAGTTGTATAAGAACATGGAAATTATCAGGGGCGAGGGGGACAGAAATTGAGGATTGTAATTGCAAAGGCGGAAAGATTGCACAGTATGTCCTTCTCAATATAACACTCCCAGCAGAGAGAGAATTAAACCTCAAATGTGAGAAACACTCTTGAACTATTTATTTTTATTCATCTAATAACCTACATTCTGTGATGTATTGGTGTCACAATTCAGTTGAACATATACGTGAGATTTTAAATGGTAATAGAACGGCATTCATTATAACCATAGACACACGATCACCATGCCGGAAAAGCTGGATTATGGCCCAGATGGTTTAAATTTTCAATATTTTTTATTTATAGGAGACCGTGTTGCCTAAAAACTGACCTCCAAACCAATTACAGGAATATATGCATACATACATACTCATTCTAAAGAAGAGGAGAAGTTGAAGAAATTACGTTATTCACTCACTGCACCAAAATAAACACCATCTAAAAAAATTATGAACAACTCCTAGTTAAATATCAAATGCTAATGTCCATAATAGGCAGTATCAATTCTTAGATTAATCTGTAAGGGTCCTCTTTACCAAGTAGCCAACTACTAAAGCTAAGAATTTGTTGAATTAGGATGTGGTGGGATTTTCTTTTTTATCATGTTCAGAAGAAAATAATGAAATTCTTCAATTTCCATAGTCTTGAATTTCTATTAAATTTTCAGTGACCCTGGGGTCATTCTTCCTTGGCCAGAGTTCTGGCTCTGTCTCATAGAAGCTGCGTGACTTTGGGAAAGTTGCCTGATTTCTCTGTGTCTGTTTTCTTATATATAAAATGAGGATTAAAATAACATATGCCCCATTAGATTGTCATGAAGATTAAAATAGTTAATACATATAAACTGATCAGACTAGTGTCAAAAACACAATATATACTCCAGAAAGTTGGCTGATTTTGTGGGGGAAGCTGGGGATAGAGTCACAGAGTCAGTTAATATTTTTCTGTTGTGATTTCAGTATCCATTATACTTAAATTCTGAAGAGGGTGCTGACCCTTACATTTTCTCACTGTTTCTTCCCTTTCTAGATGGTAGCCAATGCCATATTTGAACCATAATGTATACACCAAAGTGGTAATTTTCAAGAAAAGGAAGTAACTTCACCGTTACTCTCAAACTGTAACAAAATCAAGTCACACCTTCAACAACTTCTGTGTTATTGAGATGCTGAAACTATCTATAACATAGAGATAATAAAAGATTCAGGAAAGGTTCCTAACCTTTGAGGTTGACATGGTGGAAAACAATAGTGCCCTTTCCTCAACAGATCCCTGGGTGGCTCTGAATGGCTGGACCATGGGTCCAAGCCAGGGAGCAGCTCTGCAGCTCCCAATTCTCCTCTTCATAATCTGCCATCATTATATGATATTGTGTTAAGATGTTCTTAATGCAGGCAATTTTTATTATATGAAATCTATATGCTATTATAAATGGTAGAATAAAATATTTGCCAGGTATACAAAAAAGAAGTATTTATATATATGCACTTTATAATACCTTAAATTTTAGCATTATTCACCTACCAAACAAAAACAAAACCCAATATCTTTCTCGTAATTACACTAACTGAGGTGTAAATTTCCATGAGGTTCACAAGACAAGGATACTAAACATAAAACAGTCAACTGAAGAGTGATACACTTTTCTTAAGGTTTTCTTTGTCAAATTGTTTGCAAATTACAAAAGTAATATTGAAATTAAGATTAAAATTGGAAATGGAAAAAAAGCAAATAAAAAAAGGTAAAAGTTAATAATTAACCTCCAGCCATCATCATTTTTATCTCTTCCAATGAGATAACCAAGTTAACAGCTGCTAAATAGCCTGTTACATGCTCATTAAAAATATACAAATGTACAGAAGATATTTGCTGTTTGTTTTACAAAAATTAGCTCATAATACACACATTATTACAAAATTGATTTTTGTCACCTAATAAGACATCATGGATATCCTTCTCCACGTTTAGATATAGATCGAACACTTTATTTTTTAATATGTGCGTAATACTCTACATTATAGATGCCCCACAAATTATTCCCCTAATTGTTAATACTTAGGTTTTTTTCCAGTAAATTTTTAACCACAACCAAAGGTTGGATCTTTGCATACTTATATTTTTCAAATGAGAGACTGTTGAGTGAAAGAAAAGTTGTACTTTTATTTTTAGTAGATTTTGCCATATTACTCCCATCAGCAATGTATGAATGTACTTGCTTCCTACCATCTTTGCCAGAACTGAGTGTTATTATTTCCTCTGATTTTTGCTATTCAGACAGGTGAAAAAGACATCTCACTGTTATTTTAATTCATATTTCCCAATGTGAAATTTTAGTGTTGAGTCACTCTTACCATTGAACAACATTTTATCATATTTCTCTAAATTAGGGTTTCTCGACCCCTGTACTATTTATATTTTGGGCCAGATTATTTTTTGTTGTTAAAGCCTGTCTCGTAAACATTGTAAGATGTTGAGTAGTATACCTGGCCTCTACCCACTAGACGCCAGTAGCACCTCGACCTCCATTAATGACACCCAAAATGTCTCCAGACATTGCCAGAATCACCCCCAGTGAAGAACCTCTGCTCTAAATGCTTAAATTAGAAAGATTGTAATTTTTTAATTTACTTATTAAATTTAATAAACAACAAAATTTCAGAAATCACCTCCAAGACATTTTTTCAAGGTAGATAAATTTCAAAACCTTCTCAATAATCTCAAAATATAAGTGAATATATGGCAAAGACAAGGCATGATGAACACATCTTTAGGTACACAATTAATTTTACCCTAGCAAGACTAAGAGCAGACCCTTCTAACAGACAGAAGGGAAGTTATTCAAAACCTGGGCATAATACCTACTTTAATTTCAAAGTCAATAGCCTTTTTTTCATTTCATTCCAACTCCCTGTTTATAACTTGTGAACTGGTAAAGATAAAAAAGAGGTGTTAAATATTTAAATATCTATTCACTGACAAAATCTCAAGTGAGGCTGTTTCTTTTGATTATTTCTTTTGATTATTACAGTATTTTGATTCACTTTGATTTCCTAATCCAAAATAGACAAATGATTTTCCTAGAACTTCCTATAATTGGAGGAAAGACTTAACTCTTTTGTTAGGAAATCAGGTTCCAAAGTATTTTTGCCATTTTAATTCTCTTAGACCAAAAATATACATATTATTTTTCTTAAGAAAAATATGGAACATTCTAATTGTTTTTAGTTACAGAGCAAATTTTCCCACCCTCAGAAGAGAAACATACAAAGAACAGAAAAAGCATAAGAAAAGTTTAATTGAAATTCAATAATAAAAGCAAGAACTAATATAACAATTCGTTATTTTTACCTGTTCTTACAAATAGGTTGAATGCTGCCTTATTTATAAAAGTGATAACGTGAGGCACAAAGAGACACATAGCAAGTACTCTGCAAAGAGACTGACCTTTAGCAATTTATTCCAGGCGTAATTTTCTGGCTTTAATTAGAGGTCAGTATTCCTTTCTGATGAATTCATAAATAATAATAAAAAGGCACCAGCTAGTCCCACCAGGCTTCGGGGTTCCAATTCTCTATAACAGCAAAGGGGATGGTTTTAAAAAGGCAAAATGCCAGTCATGAGATCTATGTGACTATTGACAAAATCCTGACAACAGCACTACAGTGAATCAATCAACAATGCAAAGAGCTGACCAAAACAGAAATGTGGAAACCTGCCCTTCTTTGCAGGCTGTGGGCTTTTGTGATAAAATCGCATGGCCTGACAAAATCTCCCTGCGTTGTCACATCACTGGCTTCCCGCACATGCCACCCTTATCAAAGTCCATTTTTGAATTCTAGAGTTTTGGAGCTTAAAACTATTCACAAAGTTTATGTTGAAAGAGAAAATTAAAGTTTCTTACTTATGGCTATGCTCACCCTCTACCCTCTTCCTTGAAAGAGAATTTTTTTTTCCAAGTTCCTAAAAATATGTTAACTGAACAGTTTGTGTCCTATGAGTTGATGAGTCAATTAATAGCTTATATTTTCATCACGTTGCTGCTCATTACCAGCTCTTTCAGGTAGCTGTGTTTAATTATTAGAGTCCAGAAATGAGTTGAAAACCAACACTCTCAACTAATGCTGCTTGGTTTCCTATTATAAGCATTTTAAAAAATCTTTATAAATCACTAGATTAAATAACAAACAATTGTTAGTGTTCTTCCAATTACAGCACCTCCAGCAAAAACTCCAATATACAGAAGTGAGTTGAATTATGATTAATTTATTAATGGATTTGGAACAGCATATAATGAGGTTGTAGATATTGAATCCACTTAAATGTATTTAAATAATCAGATTTCAGAGAGTTTTAAAAATTAAGCTAACTTTTCCCTAAGAGAACTCAAAATCAAGAAAGCAGAGAAGGAAGTAATCAGACAAGCCGTGGCTGGCCAGCCCACAGAGGCACTTGAGACAATCACACAGCTTTGGGAAAGAGCCTACCCACCACCTACCTCCTGCTGGTTACATTAGGAGCGCTTACCTCTGCCCAACACAATGGGTGATCTGATGCAATCATTCCAAAGTGATGGACCAGAACGAGGAGGTCAGACAGGCTCCTGGAGATCTAGAGAGTTTCTTAAGTGTAGGGGGGGTGGGGGGGGGATAGAGGGTGGACTGACTTTTGTGGTAAATTCTGCTTTTTCCATCTCTAATATCTGTAACCCAGCTGTAAGGAAAATACAAAGTGTCTGTTCCTGTGATGAAAGCAAGTATTAAATAGGTTAATATTATTTGTTTCTAAGAAAAGTTACCATTACTGGCATATCGTTTGTGGTCTATTTCTGAACATTTAAATGGCTTCTTAATGTATTTTATTCATTAAGAGAAATAGTGGTATGTCAAAAAACTTACATGTAAGTTGCCCATCAAGTAAAGTCATGGAGATGAGAGATGAACATTTACACTATTATTTTTTGTCAGTTCCAGATTTAAATAATTAATTAGGGCTTGAAGCCTGATTTTAATCTCACACATGTCATTCCTCACTCCCCTATATACTGTCCTTTGTAGGATTTGTACAATTGTAAGAAATTAATTGTGTGATTATTTTTTTAATGACTGTATACCTGCAAGAACACAAAAATTCCTGAAGTCACAGACTTAGGGAATTAGTCACAAGTCTTATCTATGGCTTTATTGCCAGGGCCAAGCACAGTGCCCGCACACAGCAGAAACTCGGAAAGTTCCTATTCTCCATTCAAGAGACAAAGATTGGCAGAATGGATGAAAACACATGATCCAAGTGTATGCTGTCTACAAGACTCACTTGAGATCCAAAGACACAAACAGGTTGAACATGAAAGCATGGAAAAAGATATTCCATGCAAATAGTAACCAAAAGAGAGCCAGGGGAGCTGTCCTAATATGGGACAAACAGACTTGAAAACAAAAAAAAGGTTACAAGAGACAAAGGACATTATATATTAATAAAAGGTTCAATACAGCAAGAAGATATAACAATTATAAACATTTCTGCACCTAATGACAGGCCACCAAAATATATGAAGCAAAAACCGACAGAATTGAAGGGAAAAATAGGCAGTTCCATAATAATAGTTGGAGACTTCAATACCCCACTCACAATAATGAGAAGAACAACGAGACAGAAGGTAAATAAAGAAATTGAGAAATTACACAATACAATAAACCAACTAGATCAAATAGACATACACAGACCTACTCAACAACAACAGAACCCACGCGCTTCTCAAATGTACACGGGACATTTTCCAAGAGAGACCGAATGGTAGCCCACAAATGAAGTGTCAATAGATAGTAAGAAGTTTCTGCACCCAATTTCCAATGTGCGGGGGTAGTTTCCCACCCAACCAATTCTTGGACACCAGTTCAACTCAATTCTGAAGCTATCTACCTGGAGGTAGTATCAGATCCTACAAGTTAAGGGCTCAGTCCTACAAGAATGACCCCCTCACCACTTCAAATGCCAAGTGAAAGTCCAGATTATCACCTGTGCTTCTGACCACCCAGCTACAGATCTGAGGTTCCAACGACCCCGTCCTTGGGTTTGATTAATTTGTTAGAGTGGCTCACAGAATGCAGAGAAACATTTTACTTACTAGATTATCAGTTTATTATGATAGAATATAACTCAGGACTACAGCCAGACAGAAAAGACGCATAGGGCAAGGTATGGGGAAAGGGCATGGACCTTCCATGCCCTCCCCAAGAGTGCCACTCTCCCCAGATTTCTACGTGGAGATAGGCAAAGATTTTTTAGACAGAAGCCTGAAAGCACTAACCATATATTTTTTTTAAAAAAAGGATATAATGGACTTCGTTAAAATTAAAACCTTCTACTCCTCAAAGGATACATTATGAAAATCAATAAGCAAATTACAGGCCAGCATTACCTGATACCAAAACCAGACAAAGACTTTAAAGAAAAGAAGACTAAAACCCATCTTCCCTTATGATCAAAAAAGCAAAAATAGTTATCAAATATTAGCAAAAATAACCCAATGAAAATGGGCAGAAGTCTTAAGCAGAAACCTTACAAAAGAAAATACATGAATGAGCAACAAACACATGAAAAAGCACTGAACATCATTAGGCAACAGGAAAACACAAACTAAAATCACAATGAAATCTCACTTGAACTTCCGATAAGTACTCAAGCTTAATATATCCACAATGTAACAATTTCTACCCTCCCCTCCTTTGAACTCTATCTCCTCTAGGCCTCGCGAATTCAATACTAGCTCCAGCTCTTGGCTTCTCAAGCCATCAGTTACTCAGGTCACAACGTTCAGGAGTCATCCCTGATTCCTCCCTGTCCTTCCACAGTTTCCCCACCCTCAGCCAATTATTTAGCAAGTCCTGCCAGTTATCACTCCAAAATAGATGCCAATTCTTCCAAAACTTTCCCTCTCCATGTCTTGGTCCAAGCCACCATCTTATTTTGCCAGAATTACTGCTACAACCTCCTAATTGAACTCCTTGTTATATATTTGCTCCATGTCCATCCAATAGCGTAAATCAAACTACGTTTCTTACCCTTCTTAAAACTCTTCAATGTTTTCCCTTGGCACCTAAAATAAAATCCAGCTTCCTTTGCAATGCCTAGAGGGTACCACATAACCTGCCCCCTGCCTGCTCTCTCACTGGTCACACGCCATCCCTATCCTTCAGGCCACCCCTACTGTGAGCTCCAGCCATCCTCCTTTTCTGCTCCTTGTGCCTGCCACACCTATTTTTTCCCCTTTGGGCCTTTGCCCTTGAGATTCCTCTCTCTGGAGCACTCTCCCCCCTCGCTCGTCCACTTATCCCTCATGTTTCAACTCCAATATCACCTCCCACTTATCTTAGAGATTCTTAACTATTCAGTCCTCTCTTCTATCTTCCCCACTGGCATACAAACTCCATGAGGCAGGGGCCTCAACTGTCTTGTTCACTTTGGTAAGTCCAGGACAGAGCACTAGATCAGGCACATGGTAGGCCCTCAATAAATGCCTACTGAGTGAATAAATACACAGGTAACTTAAAATTAACAAGCAGTAGTGTTCCAGTTTCCTGGACATTCAGAATTGGCTTGGCTAGATTTTCTAGTTTGTATTTTGCCGGTTGCCTCATTCCTGATTTACTTCACATTTTAAACTTCTCTAAGTGCATTTATGCTACAGCAGTACTCTCACTGGTGCTAATTTAGTATCATCTGTAGATTTCATTAGTTTATTGTACACTGCCTATTGAAGATCATTAATGAAGATGTTAAATAAGAAGAAAGCAACATCATTCCTTATGTGCTGCAGTAGAATAACTAATCACTTAGCAAATGCTGAAAAAAGCATCTAAAAAAAGTTTTTCTGCATATATAGAGAGACTCTACTGAAAATATTAAGCAAAATTTATTTCATTCAAGTCATTCAGTCATTCCTTCCTTCCTTCATTCATTCATACAAATATTCAAAACCTTCATTTAAGCAGTAAGGCCATGGAGAAAGGAAGAAGAAAACAAATTAACTAGTTTACAAGGACCTAGCTATCCAGTCTGTTGATTCCATTATGGAAATACAGTCAATCCTCATTACTTACCAGTTCTGTAACTGCAAATTCCTCTATTCTCTAAAATGTATTTGTAACCCCAAAATCAATACTCTTGGTGCTTTTGTGGTCGTTCACAGACATGTAAAAGGCACTGAAATTTTCGAGTTTCCTGATGTGCATGTTCTCAGCAACAATCTGAGACAGGACTCTGCCTTCTTGCTTCCACTCTCACGCTGCCAACAACTGTTCTTTTTCAATTTAGTGCCACATTTTTCACACTTGTGTCCTTTTGTTGCTGATTTTGATGTTTAAAATGTCCTCTAAGTGTAGTGCTATAGTGCTATCTAGTGATCCTAAGCACAGAAGGCTGTGATGAGCCTTATGGAGAAAATAAGTGTGTCAGATAAGCTTCATTTAGGCATGAGTTATATAGTGTTGTAGGCTGTGAGTTCAATGTTAATAAACCAACAATATATAAACTATATATTATATAAGGTGTCTTTAGACAGAAACACTCATTAAACAAGGTTTGGTATCAACTGGTTAGCGAAAATGTTGGGACCACAGGCTCTCAGGAACCTAACCCTGTACTTCCCCGAGGAGCAGTGGTTCAATATTTGCTAATTCAGTGTTCACGATGACTTTGTAGAACATAACCACAGCGGATAATGAGAACTGACTCTATGCATAACATGCTCTGGGAGTATGTATTATTCAAGGGTGGCTTCATAAAGGAAGAATGGTTAAGTAAACATTTAATTAGAAGTTCAAAATGGGGTGGAGGTGTAGACAATGGCATGTGCAGTGAAGATGGAAGGGCATTCCAGGCAGAAGGAACAACACATACAGAGGCACAGAGCAGGGGTCAACAAGCTACAGCCTCTGGGTCAAATCCAGCCCTCACCTACTTTTGTAAATAAAGTTTTACTGGAACACAGACATGCCCATTTGTTTACTTATTGTCTGTGTCTGTTTCCAGCTCCTGGCATAGAGGCACCAGAGGCACAGAGCATTTAGAGAAAGAAAAGTAATTTGTAGCAAATCGTTCAAGTGGGAGGGGGACAGTAAGTGAAGACAGAGAGTTGGCAGGAGTCCGATGATGAGTAACCTCAAGGGCCAGGCAAAAGGCCTACAAAGGGGAGTGTATGTTAGGTTACTGGATGCACTGCAGACTGGAGAGGAGAGAGACTAGAGGCTGGGAGACGAGCTAGTGGGCTATGGAAATAGTCCAGCTGAGAGAAGATGGGCACTAAAGTGAGAGGGGGGCAACTTGAAAAACTTTCAAGGAGACATAAGTCATTATAGCGTTGTGAACATTTTGACTTGGAAGAGTGCAAAAAAGAGGGAGGAACAGATAATGATTCCTGGGCCTGAATCTGATGAACCAGTGAATGATGGTGCCATCTTCCAAGACTCCCAAGATTTCAGAGGAAGAGTTTTGAGAGAGGGGAAGAATAGGATTTGGGTATTGGACATTTTGAACTTGAGATGACACTGAGATATCCAAATGTAGATGTCCTGTGAGCAATTGTATATACAGATCTATAGAAACAGGGAGAGAAGTCTTCATTGAATAAACAGCTTTGGAGGTCATCAGATGATAATGAAAACCTGCTTGCAGTTAGCTTGCTTAAAGAAAGCACAAATGATGAGAGACATAGGGCAGGAGGAAGGATGAAAGAATTGACCCATTAGAGGACAACAGCCAGGCATGGGTAGAGTAAGACCTTGCCAATAGTTTGCGATAGCGTTTAAACATAGGAAGAACAAGTGATATCTCAGGCATCACCTAGATTTGAATCCTTATCTGATATGGGTGAGTCAAACTCTATACAGTTATGTCTTCTGAGTCCTCTTTAATCTTAACTAAAGACAGCTAAACACGGGAGCGAGCAGTGTGGCGGTTGCGCAGGTACAACACTCTGCTACATCAGGGTCTATGGAAAATCCTTAGACAAGCCATGCAGTTGACAGGGTCCTGGTGCTCCAGCCGGGTGTCAGGCCTCAGCCTCTCAGGTGGGAGAGCCGAGCTCAGGACATTGGTTCACCAGAGACCTCCCAGCCCCACGTAATATCAAACGGTGAAAGCTCTCCCAGAAATCTCCATGTCAACACTAAGACCCAGCTCCACTCAACAACCAGCAATTTCCAGTGCTGGACACCCCATGCCAAACAACTAGCAAGACAGGAACACAACCCCACCCATTAGAAGAGAGGCTGCCTAAAATCATAGTACGTTCACAGACACCCCAAAACACACCACCGGACTCGGTCCTGCCCACCAGAAAGACAAGATCCAGCCTCATTCAACAGAACACAAGCACCAGTCCCCTCCACCAGGAAGCCTACACAACCCACTGAACCAACCTGACCCACTGGGGGCAGACACCAAAAACAATGGGTACTACGGACCTGCAGCCTGAGAAAAGGAGACCCCAAACACAGTAAATTAAGCAAAATGGGAATACAGAGGAACACACAGCAGACGAAGGAGCAAGGTAAAAACCCACCAGACCAAACAAATGAAGAGGAAATAGGCAGTCTACATGAAAAAGAATTCAGAGTAATGATAGTAAAGATGATCCAAAATCTTGGAAATAGAATGGAGAAAATACAAGAAACGCTTAACAAGGACCTAGAAGAACAAAAGAGCAAACAAACAATGATGAACAACACAATAAATGGAATTAAAAATTCACTAGAAGGACTCAATAGCAGAATAACTGAGGCAGAAGAACGAATAAGTGACCTGGAAGATAAAATAGTGGAAATAACTACCACAGAGCAGAATAAAGAAAAAAGAAAGGAAAGGATTGAGGACAGTCTCAGATAACTCTGGGACAACATTAAACACACCAACATTCGAATTATAGGGGTCCCAGAAGAAGAAGAAAAAACAAAAAGGTCTGAGAAAATATTTGAAGAGATTATAGTTGAAAACTTCCCTAACATGGGAAAGGAAATAGTCAATCAAATCCAGGAAGCTCAGAGAGACCAATACAGGATAAATCCAAGGAGAAACACACCAAGACACATATTAATCAAACTATCAAGAATTTTAAAAAAAGAAGAAATATTAAAAGCAGCAAGGGAAAAGCAACAAATAACATACAAGGGAATCCCCATAAGGTTAACAGCTGATCTTTCAGCAGAAACTCTGAAAGCGAGAAGAGAGTGGCAGGACATACTTAAAATGATGAAAGGGAAAAGCCTACAGCCAAGATTACTCTATCCAGCAAGGATCTCATTCAGATTCGACAGAGAAATTAAAGCCTTTACACACAAGCAAGAGCTAAGAGAATTCAGCACCACCAAATCAGCTTTACAACAAATGCTAAAGAAACTTCTCTAGGCAGGAAACACAAGAGAAGGAAAACACCTATAATAACAAACCCAAAACAATTAAGAAAATGGTAATAGGAACATACACATCAATAACTACCTTAAATGTAAATAGATTAAATGCTCCCACCAAAAGACATAGACTGGCTGAATGTATACAAAAACAAAACCCATATATATGTTGTCTACCAGAGACCCACTTCAGACCTAGGGACACATCCAGACTGAAAGTGAGGGGATGGAAGAAGATATTCCATGCAAATGGAAATCAAAAGAAAGCTGGAGTAGCAATTCTCATAGCAGATAAAACAGTCTTTAAAATAAAGACTATTACTAGAGACAAAGAAGGACACTACATAATGATTAAGGGATCAATCCAAGAAGAAGATATAACAATTGTAAATATTTATGCACCCAACATAGGAGCACCTCAATACATAAGGCAAATGCTAACAGCCATAAAAGGGGAAATCAACAGTAACACAATCATAGTAGGGGACTTTAACACCCCACTTTCACCAATGGACAGATCATCCAAAATGAAAATGAGGAAACACAAGCTTTAAATGATACATTAAACAAGATGGACTTAATTGATATTTATAGGACATTCTATCCAAAAAGGGCAGAATACACTTTCTTCTTGAGTGCTCATGGAACATTCTCCAGGATAGATCTTAACTTGGGCCACAAATCAAGCCTTGGTAAATTTAAGAAAACTGGAATCATATCAAGTAACTTTTCTGATCACAATGCTATCAATTACAGGAAAATATCTGTAAAAAATACAAACACATGGAGGCTAAAGAATACACCACTTAATAACCAGGAGACCACTGAAGAAATCAAAAAGGAAATCAAAAAATACCGAGAAACAAATAACAATGAAAACACGATGATGCAAAACCTATGGGATGCAGCAAAAGCAGTTCTAAGACGGAAGTTTATAGCAATACAATCTTACCTCAAGAAACAAGAAACATCTCAAATAAACAACCTAAACTTACACCTAAAGTAATTAGAGAAAGAAGAACAAAAAAACCCCAAAGTTAGCAGGAGGAAAAAAAATCATAAATATCAGATCAGAAATAAATGAAATAGAAACAAAGAAAAAAATAGCAAAGGTCAATAAAACTAAAAGCTGGTTCTTTGACAAGATAAGCAAAATTGATAAACCATTAGCCAGACTCATCAAGAAAAAAAGGGGAGAAGACTCAAATCAATAGAATTAGAAATGAAATGGAGAAGTAACAACTGACACTGCAGAAATACAAAGGATCATGACAGATTATTACGAGCAACTATATGCCAATAAAATGGACAACTTGGAAGAAATGGATAAATTCTCAGAAAAGCACAACCTTCTGAGACTGAACCAGGAAGAAATAGAAAATATAAACTGACCAATCACAAGCACTGCAATTGAAACTGTGATTAAAAATCTTCCAACAAACAAAAGACAAGGAACAGATGGCTTCACAGCGAATTTTATCAAATATTTACAGAAGAGCTAAGACCTATCCTTCTCAAACTCTTCCAAAATATAGCAGAGGGAGGAACACTCCCAAACTCATTCTACGAGGCCACCATCACCCTGATACCCAAACCAGACAAAGATGTCACAAAAAAAGAAAACTACAGGCCAATATCACTGATGAACATAGACGCAAAAATCCTCAACAAAATACTAGCAAAGAGAATCCAACAACACATTAAACGGATCATACACCATGATCAAGTGGGGTTTATCCCAGGAATACAAGGATTCTTTAATATATGCAAATCAATGAATGTGAAAAACCATATTAACAAATTGAAGGAGAAAAACCATATGATCATCTCAATAGATGAAGAAAAAGCTTTCGACAAAAGTCAACACCCATTTATGATAAAAACCCTCCAGGAAGTAGGCATAGAGGGAACTTACCTCAACATAATAAAGGCCATATATGACAAACCAACAGCCAAAATCATTCTCAATGGTGAAAAACTGAAACCATTTCCTCTAAGATCAGGAACAAGACAAGGATGTCCACTCTCACCACTATTATTCAACATAGTTTTGGAATTTTTAGCCACAGCAATCAGAGAAGACAAAGAAATAAAAGGAATCCAAACTGGAAAAGAAGTAAAGCTGTCACTGTTTGCAGATGACATGATACTATACATAGAGAATCTTAAAGATGCTACCAGAAAACTACTAGAGCTAATCAATGAATCTGGTAACGTAGCAGGATACAAAATTAATGCACAGAAATCTCTTGCATTCCTATACACTAATGATGAAAAATCTGAAAGAGAAATTAAGGAAACACTCCCATTTACCATTGCAACAAAAAGAATAAAATACCGAGGAATAAACCTACCTAAGGAGACAAAAGACCTGTATGCAGAAAACTATAAGACACTGATGAAACAAATTAAAGATGATACCAACAGATGGAGAGATATACCATGTTCTTGGATTGGAAGAATCAACATTGTGAAAATGACTATACTATCCAAAGCAATCTACAGATTCAGTCCAATCCCTATCAAACTACCAGTGGCATTTTTCACAGAACTAGAACAAAAAATTCACAATTTGTATGGAAACACAAAAGACCCTGAATAGCCAAGGCAATCTTGGGAAAGAATAATGGAGCTGGAGGAATCAGGCTCCTGGACTTCAGGTTATACTACAAAGCTACAGTAATCAAGACAGTGTGGTACTGGAATAAAAACAGGAAAATAGATCAATGGAACAGGACAGAAAGCCCAGAGATAAACCCACGCACATACGGTCACCTTATTTTTGATAAAGGAGGCAAGAATATACAATGGAGAAAAGACAGCCTCTTCAATAAGTGGTGCTGGGAAAACTGGACAGCTACACATAAAAGAATGGAATTAGAACACTCCCTAACACCATATACAACAATACACTCAAAATGGATTAAAAACCTAAATGTAAGGCCAGACGCTGTAAAACTCTTAGAGGAAAACATAGGCAGAAGACTCTATGACATAAATCACAGCAAGATCGTTTTTGACCCATCTCCTAGAGAAATAGAAATAAAAACAAAAATAAACAAATGGGACCTAATGAAACTTAAAAGATTTTGCACAGCAAAGGAAACCATAAAGAAGATGAAAAGACAACCCTCAGAATGGGGGAAAATATTTGCAAATGAAGCAACTGACAAAGGATTAATCTCCAAAATTGACAAGCAGCTCATGCAGCTCAATATCAGAAAAACAAACAACCCAATCCAAAAATGGGCAGAAGACCTAAATAGACATTTCTCCAAAGAAGATATACAGATTGCCAAGAAACACATGAAAGGATGCTCAACATCACTAATCCTTAGAGAAAGGCAAATCAAAACTACAATGAGGTATCACCTCACACCAGTCAGAATGGAAAGGGAATCCTCTTGCACTGTTCGTGGGAATGTAAATTGATACAGCCACTATGGAGAACAGTATGGAGGTTCCTTAAAAAAATAAAAATAGAACTACTACATGACCCAGCAATCCCACTACTGGGCATATACCCTGAGAAAACCATAATTCAAAAAGAGTCATGTACCACAATGTTCCTTGCAGCTCTATTTACAATAGCCAGGACATGGAAGCAACCTAAGTGTCGACAGATGAATGGATAAAGAAGATGTGGCACATATATACAATGGAATATTACTCAGCCATAAAAAGAAACGAAATTGAGTTATTTGTAGTGAGGTAGGTGGACCTAGAGACTGTCATACAGAGTGAAGTAAGTCAGAAAGAGAAAAACAAGTACCGTATGCTAACACGTTTATATGGAATCATAAAAACAACAAAATGGTTCTGAAGAACTAGGGTCAGGACAGGAATAAAAATGCAGACATAGGGAATGGACTTGAGGACACGGGGAGGGGAAGGGTAAACTGGGACAAAGTGAGAGAGTGGCATGGACTTATATATACTACCAAATGTAAAATAGATAGCTAGTGGGAAGCAACCGCACAGCACAGGGAGATCAGCTCGGTGCTTTGTGACCACCTAGAGGGGTGGGATAGGGAGGGTGGGAGGGAGACGCAGGAGGGAGGAGATATGGGGATGTATGTATATGCATAGCTGATTCACTTTGTTATACAGCAGAAACTAACACACCATTGTAAAGCAATTATACTCCAATGAAGATGTTAAAAAAATAAATAAATAAAAAATAAAGACAGCTAAACCCATTCCACAGCTTCAAACCAGAATTAAGAGAGCTCTGCAAGCTCACACCTTACGCAAGTTCCCAAATTCAAGGCCCATTGAAACTACTTGGAGTGTTTTCGCACTGCCGGAGGGGGGAGAGAGGAGGTATCAAAACATGGCTTGCGTTAGTACTGCTCTGTGTTAAATGACCAAGTAGGAATTAACATCTCTTTTTCAAAGACACAGGGAATCTGAAGTATTTTATTGAACTCTTGTTGTGTATTGGGCACAGTGCTGGGTATAATCACAGAACATTTAAGCTGAGGTGCTCTTAGGGTACACCTACTTCAGGGGTTACAGACTGTGCTCTTCAGAGTCCTAGGCAATCTTTCCTGGGTGCCAGATCCCATTCTTTATGGCAGAGCCCAGCTATCTGCTTACCAAACCCATTTCTTATTGTCTGTCCTGAGTACAGAGGAAGATCACATTTCCCAGCCTCCCCTGCAGTTAGGTGTGTCAGATTTGATGCTCCTACTTCCAGGCCTGGACCATAAACAACCTCCCATGGGTAATCCTCTCTCTCTTTTCCCATTTTCTAGTTGGAGTCGATACCTAGAGCTGCCTTGGAGCCCCCATGTTGAAGGTGGCAGAGACTCTCTCTATCGGCTGAGTAATAATCCAGAGAGAGATCTAACCCCTCAACCCCTACTCTTGGCTATAAATTGACTTTATGTGAGTGGGAAATAAACTATGTTGTTCCATTGCTAAGATTCAGGGTCATTTGTTACAGTACTAATGTTAATATCTTAAGTAAACATTCCTTCTTCAATCTACATAGCACTGTATTTATCATTTTTACATAAAGGGTTTCACATAAGCATGTGTTTAAAGACAGAAAAGATTCCACTATGAATAATGTTAGAAAACTATGGTTCTATTTTAACCTTTCCATTTTAAAAGATGTTCTGACGTTCAGGCTGTTTAGATATCTTGCCAAGGCTACCCACTGACTACCTAAATACTGGTTTAGGGAGAAGTTCCCCCATGAAATCAGTGGTACATATGGTGTCATTTGATCTAAACACTAAGAGACACTAAATTGAAGTGAAATATAATGATTGCTTAATTGATCTACCTAACCCTGCTAGAAACAGAAGAAAAAAACTGGCCTGATGAGTGAATGTTCTAGCCTTCTTCTCTTGACTTAACATTTTTTAGGTACTTGAGGTTCTCCTAGCTTCTTTTCTGAGCTTCATCATATACTTTGCAAAAGGATTTTTGTCTTTGGAGCTTTATTTCAAAAAATTAAGCAGTTATTTGAAAGCAGGTGAACTCAGTATTCAAGAGACATCCAATCAATGTCAACTAAATATGCTGTAAGCATTGTACTGTGTCCTGGGGATATAAAGATGAACGGTTCTGACCCTCAAAGGGCCCCTGGCCTAGTAGGCGCCAGACACACAATCAAAACACTGCAAAATAGTGAGATGTTAATAAATACGTGAAAACTACAAGAATACCAAAGATAGAGCTATGGCTATTTGATATTCCATAGGTTTCATATAATTTAAGGTCCTAGAGGATCTTATTTATCACAAAGACTATTCATCAACAGCTAGGAATAAGACCCAAGAGAATAGTAATGAGACTATTATTTACTACCACCAGGCAGCACCTTCATATTGATTGTAACCACTATTACTGGTGAATTTCTACTTTTTAATCACAAAAGAATGAAGATTGCATAAAGTGCTTCACCAGCGAAATACAAGGGAAGACCAAAACTTTGGCGTTAAAATACTTGTGGATTCTACCAGTTTCTATTGCACCAGAGAGATGTGATGAATTTCTGTACTTTGTCTATCATTGGGGTGGAAAAGAGCAATAGAATTTTAGAGACCGAAAGGACCTTAGAGATCATCTAATCCAACAAGATGAATAAACTTTTCTTTTCCATTGCCAATAAACTGGCAAAATCTGATGAATACAACTCTTTTGAGTCATAGGTGGTTTGATGAATTGAGATGGCCATGTTCAGCTACGACACTAGAATTTCTCCACACCACAAAAAATAAACTTTTTTCATAAACAGTCAATTGAAGTTAGGTAGCTTTCATCACTTTTATAAATATACTATCAATGTGGGAGCAAAAACAATGCACCCAGAAAGAGAAATAGATGAACTTTTACTTAGTTTCCCTTTGAGACTTTAACAGAAAATGTCGCAATTCCCTACTTATACTTTTTTTTTTAAAAGAAATTATTATTGAAAATGACTGTAGCCTATTTTCAAGAAGGTACTGTGAAATGCACTTAAGACACAAGGATTTCTCAATGGTTGATGATCTTTGTCTAATAATAATCAGACACCAATCAGATTTTTAAAAATTTTCTACCTTCAACAACAACTTTGAGGCCATGTCAAAAGAAAAGGTTGTGGTTCTAGATGTCCAGGTGTGTGACAGCACATACTGTCAAACCCCAGAGCTTCTGCTTTTCCTTTGAGTAGGAAGTTATCCTGGTCACCATCATTCTTTTAATCAAAGACATTTTTAAAAAACATTTCACTCACAAGGAAAGCAGTTTTCTAGAGGTTAAGTGGGGTTCATCAGGTGTTCTCAAACCTGGCTGAGAACCACTAGAAGGGGCTTTTAAAAAATACAGATTACCAAATCCTACCCCCAACTACTGATTAAATAGGTCATAGATGGGACCTGAGAACATGGAATTTTTTTACCTTTAAGCTTTCCAGGTGTATACATGGGTTTGGGATCCAATAATGCAAATAATCAAATCTTTTAATAGCAAAAACATTATTTGCATCCTTATCTACTGGATGCGAAGTTTAAGATGATATAATTTATCAAAGAAAAAGCCTTTTGCTTTATTGTATCAAAAATAACTAAGAGGGCTCAGACTACAATTGTCTCCTAAGAAACAGGATCTCCAGGATAAATGATGCAAAAGCAAATACTTTGTTACCTCAAAACACTCTCTGGACATATTGTTGTAATTCTGTAGTTAACTATATTTGACAAAACTAGGTGTTGAAAGAATTCATTTACATTATATTTCGGTTGCGTCAGTAACCTTTTCTTTTCCTTTTCTTATGGGTGACCATTAGCTTTCCATAGCAGGCACGACGGCTTGCTTTCTATCCTCTCAGTGGAGGCTACTGCTTATTTTGTTTTTGGTGCATTGTACTATCCTTCCGGCCAGAGGCACAATTACAAATCACCCTATAAGTTGCTTTCATGACTAGAGCTCCAAGGCGGATTCAACAAGATTTCTGTATGTAATTACCCAATTGGAAGTTAGCCAGATTCCCAGGACTGCAGCCCTTACACTTGTGAACAGAACTCTTTGGTTGTTAATAATCACACGCAGTCAGCTACCTGGTATTTAGAAATCCTTAGAAAGCAACTTAATGCTCCATGAAAAACACGGGGGCAGATCACAAGAGGAGTAGTATTTTCACAGAGTTACCTATTGGGGGTAGGTCCCACCAGCTGATAATATAGCCAACTGGTATTCAAAGTCATCTGTTTCTGCATTCAAGGTGTTTAATAATTGAGTGCTGGCACAAATGTGTATTTCTTTGAATTTTCTCAAAATTCATTTCTCTGAGAAATTCCACACCTTTCACATGGCTTTATTTCTATCTGTTACGTGTGTCATTTTTCTTCCTTTTCAGTGACAATGTTGTTAACAGCACAGCTATCTGTGAGCGTGAGAGTGGCGCAAGGTGTCAAAATGTACTCTAATGATTTTTCTCATTGAACGCTTCTGATTAGTGGCAAGGGGCAACTATTGATACTGCTTGTTGCCATTTGCCACTCCAATTTTTTTTTTTAACTCACAGAATGAGTCTCACCTCTTTTTACTCTGGTCAGGTTATCAGAAGTGGCCTTCAGTGAGATCTGGTGCTGTTTCAAACCACTAAGCACATCGTGGTTCAGTGGGTTTTCAGTATAGGTATTAAGGCTTCATGCTGTCATAACCTTCATCCAAAAGTAAAGGTCCTTCAACAAAACTCTTCTTCTCAATGTTGTCCCAAACAAGTCCTGAATATTCCTCATCCAGTAGGTCTTCTTTCCTCTCTTCTCTTTATCTAGACACTTCCCTGGAGACCTCGAATTTGAACTCTAGAGTCACTCACAAAGTTCAAATCCTGGCTTAACCGCTTATAAGCTGTGTGTTCTTAGACAACTTGTTTAGCCTCTCTGTACCTCCACTGTCTTATTGGAAACATGAGGATACTCTTAAGTACTTAACTCATTGAGTTGTGGGGAGGATTAAGTAGGTTTATAATGCTATGTATACTCTATTATTATCCTTCAAGTCCCTCCTGTTCTGTGAAGGCTTCTCTCACTGCTCCGGGTCACATCTATTTTCCTAACCCATTCTATGCCATTTAATGAGTAAACATACATTTGACACTTAATATGTACGTCAGTATATGCTGCTATACGTATTATATTATAATATCTCCGAGATTGAGGAACTGGATTCTTAGACATCTGTACTGCACACAGTGTTTGACCCATGGTATATATATACGACTTTTTTTTTTGGTGATGCTGAGACTATAAAATGCTGAAAAGGAGATTACTCAAGAAAAATGGGAGGTTCTTTAAAAAAAAAGAAAAGTAAATCTGACCTCTGACCTTCAATTGCAAATAAATCTCATCAGGAAAAAAAGAAGTACCCAAACAAGCCAATTCTCTGAGATACTCAGGTTTGTAAATGGAAATATTCTAAAGATGGTAAGAAGGCCTCTTAACCAGATGAAAGAGGCATGGGCTTATAAGAACTGTGTCAGAAAAGCAAAAGCCCCAAGTGAACTGAGGCTTGATGAGAAAAAAGTGAGGGACAACAAAAAAAGCTTTTACAGTTTTATTCAGAACATGAAGTTGACAGGGATAAGCAGCTTTCTGCCTTGGGCTGGTGGTCTAAGTCGATCGATAACCAAGAGGAAGAAGAACAGGGCTATGTAAAAGTGGGGGATTTCCAATCCGAAAGGGGTGGAGCTTAGATCAGTTAAAGAGAACACCAGGAGGGAGTTAAAGAGCTCTGAGATCAAAGGCAAAGAAGGGAGGCAGGTAGCCTGGTGGTGAAAGAATATGAGCCTTGGGTTTGAACTTGGCTCTGACAATCACTAGCTATGTAACCGTGGGCAAGTTACTTTTAACTCCTCGCTGCCACAGCCTCTTGATCTGTAAAGCAGAGATAAGATGCTTTCTTCATAGGAGAAATTTGTAAGGATATTTAAAGATAATATGTGTTAAACATTTAGCCCAGTGGAGTTGCTGAATAAATTATAGAAGTGGTTGTTGTATTTAAAATAATACTTATATTAGTGCTATAATAAAGGGTATCCAGATTCTGTTAAGGGGTTCAGGTCTGCTGCCTTGTGTGAATTATACCTCAAAGGACCAAGAGAGACTTCCAAGGGGATTGAACAACCTCCACAAGGTAGAATCTGAAGAATCAGAGAAACCTAAATACCCTAAGACAGGAGGCCAGCAAATGCACTTTTAATTTTCAAACGAGATAAGGAGAAAGCTGAAATCCACGGACAGACCAGCTAATTGGGATGGTTGGAAACACCTAGAGAAGGAACAGTCATGGCTAGGATGGACCGCAAAAAAGTCATTACTGGCTGAGTTCAGTTCACTCCCCTCCCCCAATACACACACACAGTTTTTATTCTAAATCAAGTTCCTAGACCAGGAGATGAGTGACAATGAGCTCCGTTAGAATAGGGACACTGTCTCTTTCGTTCACTGTCAACTTCTCAGTGCCTGGCACCTGGTAGTAGGCACTCAATGTTTCCTGGTCGAATGAGTGGGTGAATAAATCAACAAATAAATAAATGCAATGGGATAGGCCAGCTGTATCTATATTTCTATAGATTCATATTCTACGGTATTCATCAGAATACCATAATATTGCTGTGGAGAAATAGAAAGATGGCAGTGCCCTGAGGGATATTCATAACTGGACAAAACCCAATACCCAAAAGGTACTGATTAACGAATTCATGCCAATCAGATGAGCAGTCTGCTTTCAGATCTCTCTCTCTCTCTCCATGGTTCTGTTCTATTCAGCGTGTCTTTCCAATCAGTTACCGGGATGAATATACAGAAGACATATTCAGCAATTTTACTAATGACTTAGATTTAGGAAGGCCGATGAATATATTGGAAACTAGAATTAGTATTTAAACATATTTAATGGGCTGGGACAAAAGAAAGATCTCGGAGGACGAAATGTTTTAACAGACTGATTCACATCTGACTATTACATTAAATTATCCAAAGAGCCTCCATAAACCTTATCTTGTGTAGTCCTCACAACAGCGCTGTAGTGGGTTGAATGGTGGCTCCCCAAAAGATTCGTCTTCCCAGAACATGTGAATGTGACTATTTTTGGGAAAGAGGGTCTCTACAGATGTAACTAAGTTAAGGCTCTTGAGACGAGATCATCTTGGACTAGGGTGAATGCTAAAGCCAATGACAATGGTTTTTAGAAGGGAAGGGGATACGGCACAGAGAAGGTGATGTGACGATGGGGACAAAGGCTGGAGGGGTGCATCTATAAGCCACGGGACATCAAGGGTTGTCAGCAGCCACCAGAAGCTAGGAGAGAGACATGCAACGTATTTTCCCTCAGGGCCTTCAGTTGAAACCAACCCTCCTGACACCTTGGATTTTGGACTTAGGGCCTCCAGAACTGTGAGAGAATAAATTTCTATTGTTTTAAGCCACCAAAGTTTGTGGTACTTTGTTCCTACACCTCTAGGAAATTAATACAAACACCTTTCATTTTTTATTCTATTTTATGTTTTTTACAAAGAAAGCAAAGTCGGAAATGTAACGATTTTCTGAAAAATTCATTTGACAAATATTTGTTGTGTGCCTACTATGTACCAGGCATTATTCTAGATGTTAGGATTCAACAGTAAATAAAACAGACTTGGCCCTAAGGGGCTTTTGTTCTAATTGAGGAAAACACAAAATAAGTAATGAAACCAAGTGAATATGTTGTTAAATTAATTAAACAAGGAGGCCATTAGACTGGAGTGGCTCTAATGTTTCGGTGACCGATGTAAGCAAACCAAAACCTAAGCCTGTAAATGCCTCAAGGTTACGAAATAAAATCCTAAGCCAACCAATCACACACAGCCATCTAGGCTTTAAGCTATAGCCAATCAAATACTTTCCTTTCTCTGCTTCTACACCGTCTCTATATAAATCTTGCCCCTGGCTCCTGTCAGTGGAGTTCTCCTAACCACCTTTGGTTTGCTGCAGCCTGATTTGAATCAGTTTTTGCTCCAATAAACTTTTAAAATTTGTAATACACCTCAGTCTGTCTTCTAACAATGTACTGTGGCAGGCAGCGGAGAGTGCTACTGAGGAAAATAAAGCAGCCTACGGAGGACGGGGGGTGCTATTCTATACAGTTAGGGAAGGGTTCTCTGATAAGGGGACATTTGAGCAGAGATCCGAACACAGTGAGGGAATGGGTCGAGCAGACATCTGGTAGAAGAGGGTTTCGAGTCAAAAGGTTCTCATCCAGGTTTTTAAAGAGTTTGAGGAACACAAGGAGTCCACAGCTGGATGGAGTGAACAAGGGGGAAAGTAGTTTGAGACAAGGAGAGGATCACAGGGTAGGAGGGAAGGAATAGATTGTGTGGGGTATTGTAGGCCTTGTCAATACTTTACCTTTTGCTCTGAATTAAATGATAAGACGCTGGAGAATTTTGAGCAGAGGAATAATATGTTCTGACATATGTTCTATATGAACAGAACATAATAATATGTTCTGACATGATTTTAGAAGATCACCTGGGCTGCTGTATAGAGAACAGACTTTGAAGGGGCAAACGTGGAAGTGAGGACACCAACTAGGAAGCTGCTGCAGCAGTCCAGGCAAGAACTGATGCACTTGACGCTGAGAGGCTATGATGGAGGGGGTGAGAAATGATCAGCTTCCAGAAGTGTTTGAAGCTGAAGCAGGTAGGAATTTTGAGAGAGGAGTCAAGGCTGATCTCAAGGTTCTGGGCCTGAGGAACTGGAAAGACGGGGTTGCCATTTACTGAGATGGAAAGACAACTAATTAGCAGTACAGCAGGAACTTGAGCTCAGGGCATACCTGCCCTTGTCCAGTGGTCAGCCAATTCACCCCAGATCCCACAGGAGTAATTGGTGCTAGAATTGAAACCAAAAACCAAAAAACAGAAAAACAAAAAAACCCTCAAACATACAAGATGGGGGAAGGTGACTTAGCAGGAAAGTGTCTGAGTAGTCACATGATTAAAACTCTTAAAATTTTTAGTTGAGGTCAAGCCCAGATCAGTCCTCTGCAGGATGGCATTGCCAAAAACACAAATGCATACTGCGTGACAAGAGCAGTCTTAGACCTCAGTAGGTTAAAGCATGGTTGTAATGACCAAGCCTACAGCTGGACACTCAATTCTCAGCGTTACACTTCTACAACAAAGAAAAACAGACAAGAGAGAAAGAACTCAGAGGGCAGCAACCAGAACAGAAGGGTATCCAGAGACTCGAAAGTTGAGTGAGACAGGTTTGGAGAAAGTTAAAGGTGAGACAGAGGAGTGAGGAAAGTGTTCTGTGAAATGAAGGATAACGATGCTTATGTCACAGGGCAACTGATAGGATTAAATGTGATAATGTATGTGAAACCACTTTGTCCTCGAGCAAATGCTCTATAAATGTTAAGCACCATTATTAAAATTGAAGGCCTGTCATACAGAAGAGATTTTAGATGTGTTCTGTGTGGACCCAAGAGGTAGAGGTGGGACAAAGAGCTAAAAGCATTTCTGTTCAGAGAAAAGAAATTTCCACTGATGGGAAGGACTGTTTCAGTCAACTGACTTCCTCAAGTCTGGAGATGTTCAAAGGCTGACCAGCTGAAGACTTGACACGAAGGTAAAAGGGGAATTCTACCATTTAATGGTCTGTAAGTTTTGTGTTTTTTTAGTGACTCTGAGGCTATGGTAGCACTTAATATTTTGGGATTTAAAAAATTCTATTTAAGTATAGTTGATTTACAATGTTGTGTTAATTTCTGCTGCACAGCAAACTGATTCGGTTATACATATATATATTCTTTTCCATTACGGGTTGATCACAGGATATTGAACATAGTTCCCTGCACTACACAGTAGGACCTTGCTGTTTATCCATCCTATCTATAATAGTTCGCAACAACGTTTTCTTCTTGCTGCTTCTGTATCAGGTCCTCGGCCACATTCATCCCTCAAAAAGATACTTTAACCTCCCCCAATTAATCAGTAAAGCCACAGGTGGCCTTCCTACAGGGGCCCAGTTATGCCACTTAAAGTACTCTCCTGATAGAATTTATTATAGAGGAGTTTAGAGAAATCTATTCTCCCTAACTTATCAAAGGCCTACAATCAAAGCCAATAATAATAATTATGTATCTCACCAAACTATGGAAGTGTGATTAAACCAGTGAAACTTTTCTTTTAAAAAAGTGGAAACAATGTAAATTATTATTAGATAACTGATAAACACAACAATGATGAAATGTTCTTGCTAGGGTAAAATAATTGAGATGATAATTAGGCATAATTAGCATTGTTATGAGTCAATCATATTTCAGTGAAAAGAAAACATATTTGGCTAAAAGGATATAATTTTGTTTTTGGTATTTTTCAAATTCTTTCTGGTTCAGCTAGGTCACTCATTGTATTTACCAATCAATTATTTTAGAGATGACTGGAGATTTCCATTTTAACAAAACCCTATTTTAGCAAACAGCAGAGCTTTTAGAAGCCCCTCTCCTTGATATGTCTGAGATCTTTTCACCGGCTCTTGTCACTCTCTTGCCAACCCGTATATCTCATAACGACAATTACCAGTGTCAAAGGCAAGCCAACAACTTAAAACAGCAACAACAAGGTGACAGTGTTGAGAAGAAAGGACTACTTTATTTTCTGTTTTATTATACAACTCTCATATATTTGGCAGGGGAGGGATTGTAGGGGGAACAATATTTTATCCCAGAAAACAATCTTTTTCATTTTGCCATGTTATCCAGAATTTTTAAAGTTGCATTTATTAATTAGGTCACTTCCTATCTACACTAAATCCCCAGAGGATTTTACTTTTTCCTTACATCTTTCTAAAAGAATTCTTAGGATCTTGGTAAAAAGAAGAGTAGAAAAAATTTTTTAAAGTAAGGGAAGGAGATTCACAATAAAAGAAGACATAGAAATACAGTATTGAACAAGTTAGGCAGCTGCTTAGCGGAGGTAAAAAGAGGGCATCAGAATAAACAAGGAGACACACAAATGTGTGATTTAAGTTCCTCGGACTTGGAAAGTTATGGTGGTAAACCCCAAGGAGAGGCTGGGTAGTGTTCCAACTGTAGAACAGAACATGGTTTTCTACAAGGAGATGGGGTGGTTCTTTAAAAATTCTCTCAAAATGTGCTTAAGGGGGGAAAAAAGGCCCTAGAAGGAAAGTTGCTAACAATTGTCACCGTTACAGCAATAACTATGACGTATACAACTGTGATATAACTGACAGAATAACCACGATCACAGGATTTCAGCAATCAAAATGGAAAATTACATTTTCTGAACTCGATATAATCTCTATCCTGAGAGGAGAAGGATGGGGGTTTCTAAAGATGTTATGATAAAGAAAATGAAAATTTCACGTAAATAAAAAATCTGAATTCCTCTTTGATAATCCATACTTTCCATAGAAGCTTCAAAAGCCCAAAGACCCCATTAGATATAAATTCTAATGAACATAGAGAATTTTCACAGTTTAAATGGTGTAAAGAAATACAATAATAAAAAAATGAACTACGGGATGCTCAATGTTAGATAATAGCAGTTACATAGCTTTTTACGTCTCTCAATGCACTTATCAATAATTTATTAGGAAAATGTCAAAATGTCCTTGTTATCAAGGTACACAGGATAATAGTACTTGCTTTAAAAGACAGTTCATGCGAGAAGCTGCAAAATGATAGTCAGGTGTTCAAGGCATGCTTCCAACTCTTCCATCTAGCCACCTACTTAAATATTAGGGAACATAAATCAAAGAACACAACAGCTAAAAATGAGTCCTTTGAAAATGTAGTCTTCCACAATGAAATGCAGAAGAGGCCTGGTCTTGTAATTGGTATATTTTATCATTGTCTTGTAGCTAAAGACTCTAAGAGATATTTTGAAACTCCTGTTTTGCCATTAAATCCCCTAGCTGAATACTATATTATCTCATTAGTTCAATAAAGTTAAGATTTTTACCTCTGTCATCTCTTGTTTTTCCAGATGTCATCTTTTCACCTCAATGAAATATGAGCATGGTAACTACAAAGTAATGTGAGTGACTTTTAACTAGCATCCAAATGTATATCTGAGAGAGTGATATCGCTTTCAAGGAGATTGCAAAAATGTAAGCACAAGGCAGGAAAGAAGGATTACATAAGGAGCCTGCTTCCCCATGTTTGAAGGACAGCATTCAATTGGAAGCATACTTTGTGGTACAGATGATTGAAGACAAACTGTTTTTACTTTTTTGCTTTGCCTTTTATTTTTAACAATCACTGTTATGACTGTTGTTACTACCTTGGGTGAGAAAATAAGTGCTTCAGTTGCCTATTGATTGGCAATAGCTCCATGTGATCAAAAGACACAATATGTATCTAATAAAAATGTTAATTTTACTTCTTTGATATTCATCCACCCATCCATCTCTCTTTTCATTGCTAACTATTATGCACCAGCTACCATATTAGGTACTGTTGTATGTCAATAAATAAGATATAAACTTTACTCTCAAGAAACTTACAATGGTGGTGTCTGGTTCAAGGTCTAATCCATCAACATTTGTGCAAACATGGTGGTGAAGAAATGAAGCCAACTCTGCGTTATATTGTGTTAGTCGATAAATCACTGAACTTAATATTAAAGGGAACCAAAAGATATTATTTGTTTACTCTAAGCCATTTTTCTAAGTTCTGTTCCAGCTCTGTGAGTATTAGAGGCTTCTAATATGTCATGGTACTGAATGTGTATGGAATACAATTTAGATTCCTGCCCAAAACAATAATGGAGATGCTGTAAGAGCATAAATAATCAAAATAAAAGTTGAGGAATAAAATACTATGAAGATTCAAGGGAAAGACTGGATTAGAAGGAGCGTCCTCCTCTTGATTCTACATATTTTGGAAGACTTAACTGCAGTTAGAGATTTCATGTTTAACTTTTTCAAAAAAATGAATAATTAATTAGATTAAAGAACTCTCATTTCTAGACCAATGCCTACATTTTCTTACAACATCAAACAGAAAAAGAGGAAACTCCACACTTGACCAATTTCTCATTACAATCTATATTAGTGGAGCTTTGTTGACTATTGGTGTCATAACAGACTAACATCGTTGAAGTACTTAGGACTCTATAATTTTAAGGGGAGGAAAAATGAATTCACCCACAAAAACAGCACAGAAAGTGTGAGCCAAGATTAAGTGCATATCAAGGTAGCATGGCACACAAGAGCTTAAGTGAATTACAGATTCGAATAATTACTTATTTTCTTATAGTGGTAAAATGTATTTCTGTATCCAATGAATATCAATAATCTTCACACTATTTGCCATATACTGGGTATTGGGTTGACAAAAATTAATAAAACTATCTCTAATCCCCAGGAATTCACAGCCCAGAGAATAATATTGTTACAGATATCATGGTGTGGTACAGTACAATGATGGAGTTTCCAACGTTATTTTAACATATTTAACATATTTAAGATCATGAAATCCCAGATCTACCATTTACCATGTACCTGAATTTGTACCTCAGTTTCCTTGTCTGTGTAATGGAGATAATAATGTGTTGTGAGATTAAATGAGGTCATTTATGTAGAGCACTTTAGGATAGTGCCTAGCTATAGGAAGCACTGTATAAGCATTAGCTATTAAATATTATTGTTGTTATTATTATTAGAATTATACTCATAATCTCAATGGAATATTGAAGTCTCAACTGAATGAAGAAGGTGAAAAGTTCCAGGCTTTCAATACTTGTGCCTTTTTCCAGTAAAACAAATTAAATATGTTCACATGTAAGGTGTACCTTTAGATCATAAATACATACAAACATCATTTTTCCAAGGAATTGGTTGTTTTTCGAAATCATTAAATCAATAGTATGTGCAGAGAAAATAAATATTTTAAATCCAGAGTGTGATTAATTCATGTCTGAATAGAGATCAGCTTATATAGAAACCGAAGCAAAATTTAAAATTAAATTTTACTTCTTCAATGAAAAAAAATCAACACACATATGTGTATAGAGTAGCTAACAGGAGGTAGGTTTCAAATGGTTGCCACATCTGGCATAACAGCTTTCTATACAGTTTTACAACCCAGTTTTCTAACTATCTTGAGCCCTCAAGATAATAAATATATGGGTCATATACCAGCTATTGTGGCAGTCTGCATCACTGGTCCCAATTTTTCACCCCTTCTTCTTTCCCTGCCCTTTACCATGTGACTTTTCACTTCCTCCTCAAGGAGGTCTAGTTTCTCACCTCTTGACTTTGGATGTGGTCATGTGATTGGCTTTGGCCAAAAGAATGAGGCAGAAATGAGCCAGTAAGGAGCCTAAGCCTCAAGAGACTGCATGTTTCTGCTTTTAATCTTGTGCCTCTACCGTACCATGGAAAAATCACACCTGTGCTAGCCTTCTGGTCCCAGAGAGTAAGAGACACATGGAATGAAGCTGTCCTAGGCAAACTGACTCAACCCAGCTCAGACTCAAGCACAGCCCCAGTTTATCCTCAGAAGAATCAACAAGCTGGCTGACCTGCAGTAGGCTCATGATCAAGCCCAGAAGATATTAGCAGAGCAGCTCAGCAAAGCTGAACCACAATCAATTGACCCCAACCAACACACAGGCAGTTGCCCTAGAGTAATAAATTACTTTGTTTTTAAAAAGTAATTGAAATTTGCAGTATTTTGTTATGCAGCAAAAGCTGACTCATTTAGTTAGAATGTTGTCCATTTTAAGTTATATAAAATCAGACTCTGGGGCTTCCCTCTTCACTGCAATGAAGAGTAGCCCCCGCTCGCCGCAACTAGACAAAGCCCACGCACAGCAACGAAGACCCACGCAGCCAAAAATAAATTAATTAATTAAAAAACAAAGCAAAAAAAAAACACATAAAATTTACCAAAAAAAAAAAAAAAGGGTGCCTTTATCCTGGCACTCCAAACGAAAGTCCTGAGATTCACTCTGATAGGATCATCTTAGATCACTGTTTGCTCCTGAACCACTTAACACAGCCAGGGGAAGAAATGTTCTGATGGACTCTTCTTAAGTCATGGGTTCCAAACCTGAAGCTAGAGGGGTTGAATCAAATTCAACGGGCTGTTGGGAGGGGGAAAGAAAAATAAATATGGAAGAAGCAACTAGCAGTACACACAACAAATTTTCGTCTTTGCAGTGCATTTTCGTGTCTTTCTCACGTCGTGTCTCAGATAGTCAAAGCCTTGGACTGTTACCCCTGCCAAATATTCTTTTATTAAAAGCAATAAATACAACTTACTTGAATTAACCATACACGCTGAAAGGTATAAGGAAATTTTTTTAGATAAACAGAAATGTAAAGAGACAAGAAAACAAAAGAAGTTATAATGCCACCATTTATTCCCGCAGTAACTAGAAACAGCTTCTATTTGAAATCTCAGTACCACCTGCTTTGCATCTGCTCGACCAACTGAGAAATGCAGGTCTGGCAAAGAGAGAAAATCCATTTTAAGTAGATCTGTGACAATACAGGGCGAGGAGGTCTTGAAATCCACCAAGGGTTTTAATCAATAAGACTGACAGCACAGAGCATGCCAGAAACCAGGAAAAGTAGAGTTTGCCAAAAGCATTCAAGAAACAGCCTGAGCTATAAGGTTCTGGTGACAAACCAGGGCTGGCGAGGCAGAGGCACATACCACCATCTTTCTCTTCTGATCTAAGGAAAGGCGAAAGAGGAAAGGGCTGATTAGCTCAGGGAGGGTTTTTTTTCTGTCCTTTTAGATTCCAACTTTCTGAATCAGGGAAGAATTCTAAAACCCATTGTCTAATTTCAAAAGTTGGATTTGAAAAACACGACAAGCTCTTTCTTTTTGTTACCTAATTCTCAGCTGTAAACCGAAGCTTCTTGAGTGTGCATGCTTCATAAATAGCAAAGGGACTTAATTGAATTTTGCATGCTGCTTCTAAGTGGATTGCTAGGGTATACCAGGATTAATTAGTTTCGTGTTAATTCAATTCAAAGGTTGCTGATAAACTAAGACCATCAGACTCCATTAGGAGAAACAAAAACTTCTTAATTATGACAGCATCTTTGGAGTTGTGGATAAGTTTTATCAGTATGCTAAAGTTCCATCCTGAGCATTTAGGATTTGTGATGGATCTACCGCAGTGGCCCAAAGAGACCTCAATGATTAAAGCACTTTTCACCAAATTTTTTACTTTTCAAATTTGGTATCTTTAAAAAAAATTCAATCCTTGGTTTCAATGATTCCTTCTGTCCTTTTGAATGTAAAATTCTATTCTTGGAAAACTAACCCAAGGAAAATTACTCTAGCCTTTTCACAGGCATGCACATAAAATGAACAAAGTTGCAGATTTATATTTTGCCCCATCTCCCTGCCCTCAACCCTTTACTGTACTGTCACAATCATAGTACCATGGTCCTCTATGGGTGAAAAAAAAAAATCTATCACCCACATATTTTATTTTGTGTAGAGGATGTTGAAAATATGATTTCCTACATGGTCTTGCAAATAACTGCTTCTCGGCCTTACACCCAACCAAACCTCACCTTTATAGGAAAGCACACAGGTGAGCATGTTTGCATGTGCTGGCACACACACTCATTCGCTTACCATTTGGTTTGGATGCAGATGTATACTGCAGTCCAGGATCCAACCAACTTTCTTTGCAGCCTGCCATATGAGGTCCCTTTAACATCTTTCCCTATTTAGTGCAAGGGACTTTCTGCATCTGGAACACTCCACATAGGCATGTGCATATGTGCACACATACATGGACACACACAGATACACACATATGTACACACTTCTATTAATTCCTCCTCACCCCTCAGCTCTCACTGTACCCTTCACCCCACCTAGGACATCTTCCTTGCTTCCCAGGACTAGGTTGGCTATTAATCCTATGGGCCACTTCAGTACCTATGTTTAGCATTAATGTTGCAATTGACACATTGTAATAGCCTTTAAATTTATCAGTAACACACATCAGGAAATTAGGTTCCCGAATGACCTGGACTGTACCATATTCACGGCTTTATCACCAAACAGTACAGTGTCTGGCACACTGAAGGAATTCCATCAGCATTTGTTGACTAGGTGAACGAAGGCCAAAATCACTACAAAATTAGCTGTGAAGCCCCTGCCTTCATATATCATTCTAAACTACATCACTCCAGTAAGGATGCCCTTTACTTCTCCTCCCCACCAGTCAGTCATCTCTGTGGACTGATTAATCCCTAGCAACTCCTCCTAGAGACTTCTAGCTGCCTCCCAATGTTGATTCTCCCCTTTCCCTTTGTAAAAGAACACTTGAGTTTTAGCAGAGAATACAGATATTGGGTGGAATTGGGGACACATTTCCCATACTTCAAACTAAACTGGCCATTTGAATAGGCATGGTCATTAAAATGTAAAAGTAAGTATTACATGGGACTTCAGGGAAGTCATCTTAAAAGGAAAAATACATGCCCTTCTTCAATCCTTCCTCTCTCTTGCTGCTTGAGATGTGGAAATGATGGCTGGCTCTCTAGCAGCCATTTTGAACCATGAAGCAATATGCTAAGGATAAAAAAGTGTCTGTGCCACACCACATAACAACTTACTGCCAAACTTCTTTTGTATGAGAAAAAGAGAAATCTCAGTAAAGTCACTGCTATTTCAGGCATTTTTTTCTGTAACAACTAGACTTAATCCTAAATACTGCAACCAGTATAGCCAGAGACTTTCTGTATCCATGCACAGGTCTTAGGGACAATTCTTGGTCCTTGCCCTGGGTAAGCCTTGTAGCGGGAGAGGAACTGATGTCCAGTCTGGTTTTTCCATATAGCTGTAGACTCACCATTCCCCAAGGCTATATATCCCCTCATCCTCAGTAAAACTCTAAATTTGCCAAAATTTATTCTCCAACCCTTTCAATTTTTTGTTTTGTTTTGTTTTCCAGCAAAAGTGGTTGCAGGTGACTCAAAGACTTTTCCTAGAAAATATATTTGTATTTTTTTCCTGAGCCTTAAAAATTTAAGCCAGTGTTTCTCAAAGGGTAGTCTCAGATCTTCATCATAACCCCCTGGGATTATTATTGTTACTGTGGAGTCCTGGCCTTAAACTAGACACACTCGGTCACAATTTCTGGAGGTGGATGGAGCCTCTACGTTCTATAAGATTTCTAAGCGACTGTGAAGCACAGAAGTCTGACAACAATTGCCTTCTAACAGACACTAAAGGCAATTTCTGCTAACCCTCAAATCATAACTCAGAGGACCCCTCTTCTTCCACAGGGACTCAGGCTCCCATCCATCTTGTCAAAATAAGAGCTTTAGAAATTCTACTGCCTTGCTGTCCTAAGTGCGGACCGTGGAACAGTGGTATCAGCGTCCCTTTTTAGAAATGCCTATCTTGGGCCTCACTACAGACTTACCAAATCAGAAAGTGCACTTTAACAAGATGACCAGGTGCTTCCTAAGCAAGTTAGTGTTTGGAAAGCACTGAGCTCCAGTACTGTGCCCTCTCTTGAAATACATCAGAGCCCTCTTCCATTCCCATTACTTGGATAGAGGCTGCAACCTACACTGTCCACAAACCTTCTGCTGCTGAGGCCAGTGGTAGAACCATTTACTGAGCATCTACTGAGTACCAGAGACAAAATGGTAGAAAGATATCTGTGATGGTTAATTTTATGTGTCAACTTGGCTAAGTTACGGTACCCAGATATTTGTTTCAAAACTAATCTAAATGTTGTTATGAAGGTAATTTTTAGATGAGATTAAATTTTAAATCAGTAGATTTTCAGCAAAGCAGATTATCCTCCATAATGTGGGTGGACCTCATCCAATCAGTTGAAGACCTTAAGAGAAAAAAGACTGACCTCCCCCAAGAAAGAGAGAATTCTTCCTGAAGACTGTCTCTAGCCTGCTGCTCTACCCTGAAGATTTTGGACTTGCCGGCCTTCATAACTGCATGAGCCAATTCCTTAAAAATCAATCTCTCTCTATATATACATATGTATGTATATATGTAAATAAAAAGAATACTATATATTTGTGATATTTAAGTACACTTTAAAATATTAAATATATTTAATATTTATAAATATTATAAATAAATAAATCAATATACACACACATATATACACACACATACATATCCTATTGGTTCTATTTCTCTGGAGAACAATGACTAATACATTTATTATTATTTGTATTATATATTCAATACATTAGTCAATATATTGACTAAACATTACAAATTCATTGCAAATCTCCTTTAGATAGATTCATTCATCTCGTCAGAGTCTTCCATGTTTCCCTATTGCCTATGGAATAAACCCACAACTCCTTAGCGTGCAATTCCATGCCTCCAAGTTCTCAGCCACACTGCACATCTCTGCCTCATCAGGCTGTTCTGTTTTTTTAGACCAGCTTTCTTGTCTCTGCTCATTCCTTCTCTCCCTTGGCCTCCTAGGAGGTCTTCTCATCTCTGATGCTTAGCTCATATGACCCACCTTCGCTTACTAAATACAAACATACAAATGTTTGTTGAATATTACTGAATAAAACCTTCCCCTTCCCAGCATCTTGCCAGTTGCAATTAATCATTGTTCTCTGAAAGAACTTTGATTTCAGAGAACGTTTCAGAGAACGTATTTCATTAGGAAATACGTTATATTTTGGTTAAATATATATCTTGTCTCTCACTAGACTTCAAGCTCCTTGAGGGTAGGAAATATGTTTTTATTACACATGTTATTTGTTTGCATGTATTCCTTTCAATCTATTCAGTAACATTTATTGAATGAATAAAAAAGTATATGTTTGATATTTATTTGACTATTGACATTATTATTATTCTAAATACTAAGCAGAGAAGGAGAATACTTTAATCTGTCCTTTTATCCCCCTTTGTCCTGTATCCTGCTTTTCTTTTTCTTTGTTATACTACCTAGCATTTCATTTATGTAAGATTTTGTTTATCTTGCATCTTCTTCCTCTAGAATACAAGCTCATGAGAGCACAGACTTTGTACGTGCTCAGTAAATATGTGTTGAATGAATTCATTTATTTGCGAGCATGAATGTGTGGTCAAGGCAGGAGTGCCTATCCACTGAAAATAAAAATATTTACATACTTAAGACAAAAGGAGCTGAACACAATACCTTGTTGTAGAATGGTGAAAAGTTGGTCTTAACTGATTTTGGTTTTATCTTGGGTTACCTAAGATGGCTGGCCTAGGTTAAAGGTTTTCCAAATTAATTTTTGGCAGCAAAGCCCCATTTTGGAAATCAAATGCTATAGAAAACCACAGCCACCCTTTTGTGGGTCTGTGTCCACCCAGAGGAAGGGGGACTTTTTTTAACTAGCAGGAAGGCTCCATAAGGACTAGAGGTAGCCCTACATGGAACACTAAATACAGAAGACAGATGAAAACTGTGTTGCCCTGATTAAAGCAGGGACGAGGAACCCTTTCCTCTGAACTTCTGCTTTATCATTCCCTTGTGGCCCCTAAGGCATCTTTGGGGAAACAGGACTTCGTGAAAAGAACTTTAAAACCACAGTACTCAGTGCCTCTGGAGATACTTCCAGATCTAAGCATCATTAATCAGGTGGGACTTTCAGTCTAAAACAACTGAGGCCTAAGGAGGTGTGAAGTTTGGATAGAAGCTGATGGGGCGCAGATTTCATAGAGAAGCAAGACGCCTGACAGTCAGCATCTGTAAGCATTTAGATTATAATGGAACCGGGGGCAATAAGCAGCCTGGATTTTAAGATTGAATCAAGCTGGGCAAACCTAATTGCTTTTTTTTTTTTCTTCTTTTTTTAAAGGGAATGGGAATTGCATGATTAATAAAAGAGAAAGTGAAGATGTAACATAATCTAATTTTGGTAATGCACTTAATACAGTTTCTAATAAAGTCTTACTTGCAAAATAAATTCAAATTGGATTGGATTTGGACTCCAGCATTCTCTACTGGCTGAAAGCTGAGGGTTGGTGACATAGAAACCAAGGATAAAGGCAATGTGTCACATTACAGAGGTGTCTGGTAGCCCTGCCCCAGGAATCAATGAGGCACTAGTGTTAGTTAACAGCTTCATTAATGATCTACATGATGAGACAAAAGAGTATCCTAATGAATGTTACTGAAGAAACTGTGGGGAGATGCTGTGAATTCTAATCTCAACAGAGAGAGGTCTGCAACAAGAAAATAAATATACAGAAACAACTGGGAAGAAACATCTTTGAAGCTCATATTTGGGGGAAAATGGTTTGAAAGATTTTGAGGAAACCCACTTCTTAACTCTTAAAAAATATCATTCTTTGAGATTTGAGTAAAACAAACATTTAACTCAACCACGAAATTAAGTGCAAGCCTACATGCCTAGGACAATCCTTTCCCCCAACAAAACAAATAAAAAAAAATAATAATAATCACAGGGCATGAAAAGTAGCAACTAAATAAAAGTCTTTTTCTTCTTCACTTTTTCTTTTTCTCTTGGAGTATTAGTGGGAGAACTCTGGTATAGGATGAATACAAGGAGTAATAGAAAGAGACGTGATTTTTTTTAAAAGGAGAGGGGGAGATGGCATGCAGATAGAGGCAGCATTTGTAAATTCCTCCCAACCCCATCCAGATAATGATTTCAGTGGCCTCTTCAGTTTTTTAAGCTTGAGAGAGAAATAAAAGAATCTAGTAACTCACATGATCTCAAAATCCAGTACCTCCTCCACCATCCACCACCTCCCCTTCCCTAGGCTGCCTGCCTAGAAGCTGATCACCTGACTCTCTATAACCTTCAAAAGAATGACCCCCTGGCCTCCCCCATCAATCTTCTCTCTTCCTTGGTGAGTAACCGTCATTACAATAAACCTTCATTACATTATATGTTTTAAATAGATGATGCTTATTTACTTTAAATTGTCATTTATTAGTTATATAAAGTTATTTCTGTTGCTCAATGGATCATATTATCTCCCTTTGAATATTGACTGGGTGTTCTGTGTTGGGTGGAATTCTTCATAACTTTTCCCAGTTAAAATTAATAGAAAAAAAAGTTTTTACTTAATGGCTTTTCACTTAGTGGCAAGGTTTTTAGAAACAAATTAAAATCATTAAATGAGAGACAGCAGTTTCTGGTTTATCCTTTTAGTGTTTCCTTTGTGCAAATATCCATTTCTAATTAAATAAAATAATATTAACAATCTGGTCCTTGTTTTTTGTTTTGTTATTGTTTCTGGTTTCTTGTTTTAATGAAAATTACCATTTTATTCCTCACAATGCCTCTCCTTGTAGGTAGGTAGGTCTCACTTAAAAACTCCTGCTTACCTGCCCCAGAGGTTCCACCTCCAAATCATGTTTCCCTTGCTGGGGGGATCAAAGCAGTAGGGCAGCAATAACAGGGCTAACCATGACCTTCTGGATTGTCCGCAGATTCAACTTTCTCCAAGTCCAGCCCCCAGCTAAGCTGAGTGACAGGAAAGCCATGCCAAGACAGGAGCCCAGACTGTCTGGAATGTTTGTGCATTTAATGACTGACAGCGGGAGGTCCAGTTGTATGAAGGGACATGGCAGAGAGAGAGAAAGTTCTTTTGCAGTGGGGCAGGGGTGGAGGGTGAGGAGAAACATTTGGAAGGGAATACATATGTAGGGATACACACACACACACAGACCATACACAAGAGATCACTAAAGGGATGGAAGAGATGGAAAAACAACTTCCTCCATTCAGTCTGTTCTACACTAATTAAGGCACAGTGCTGATAAATGTTAGCTAGGGCAGAATCTTAATGTCAGGCTCACACCCAGGCCCCTGAGATAGTATGAAAATTAATCTTGATCTGCCTTATTTCTGGGATTAGTTTTCATAGATTTTTTTCATCTCATTGGATTCCCTAGACCAATCACTTGAGCACTAAACCCATTAAAAAAAAAAAAAAAAAGGTTAGTATGCTTCCTCAAATCCCAAAATGATGCATAATAGCTCTAATGTATTCATTTTGCAAATAACCTTTATTTTACATGGAATCTGACTCATTCAAACAGTTCTGGGAGAAGACATATGACATTCTCTCAAACTTGATAAGTGTGACATGAAGGCTAGATGGGTTTTCTTTTGGATTCTGACATGACAGTCACAGAAAAACAAAACACAAACCAGTGTTACTAAAGGACAGATCGTCTCATGGCTCATCCTGCCTGGAAATTACTATTAATAGCAAAGAAATAAATTCTATAATAGAGAAATCTGCACTTTTAGCGGTGGCATTAATGTTGTTTATGCTTGACTAAAATCAAATAGAAGAGCCTGTCAATAACATAGACATTTCGAAATCATTAAAATCACTAAAAATAGTTAATGAGAAGCGTCTATTTTTCCCAACTTTGTACTATGAAAACTTTCAAATATATAGAATAATTGAAAGAATTAGGTCTAATGAATAACTGTCAATTTAACCACCACCTAGATTCAACAATTATTTATATTCTTCCATATTTGCTTTATCTATAAATATTTGTGTATGTGTATATATTTTTTTCATTTTTTGTGAGATCATTTGCAAGTAAATCGCAGATGACATAATACTTTACCTGTAAATACTTCAGTATGCTGCTCCTAAAAATAAAGGCACTCTCCTACATAGACATGATTCTACCATCATACCTAAGAAAATTAACAATAATTCTATAATGTCACATATCATTCAGTGCATACTTAATTTCCCTATCATGCCCCAAATATCTTTTAAAGCTGTTGTTTGTTGGTTGGTTGAATTTTTAATAAGGATACAATCAAGGTGTTCACAGTGCATTTGTTCCATCCCTTTAGTCTCTACTCTAGAACAATTCATCCATCTTTATGTTCTCCCCATGACGTTGACTTATGAAGAAACCTGGTCATCTCTTTGGTAGATTGTTTCACATTCTAGATTTGATTGACTGTTTCCTCACAGCACTGTTTAACTTGTTTCTCCACTCTCTTTACTTACTATAAACTAGAAGTGATGCCTAAACCTTGATTCGGTTCCGGTTAAATATTTTGGGCAAGAATACTCATAGGAGATGCTGGATCTTCAGATTGCATCACATGGAGACACTTAAGGTTAGGATGTCCCACTATTCATGACACTATGTTTGTCACCTTGATTACAAAGGTAGGCCCTCCCTTTGCAAATAGCAATTAACCTGTGGGCTGATCCTTTGGCACCATGCCCATATCCCATGCCCTAACAACCTCTCACCTAATGGTTTTCTCATCCATGTACCATCCTTGTCTAAATCAAGACTTTCACTGGAGGCTGCAGAATGGTGATTTCCTAATCCCATCATTTTCTATATTTAGATGTCAGATTTTTTTTTTTTTTTTTTTTTTTTTTTAGGTAAAGAAGAGCTTTTCTCAACAACTAGGAATAAATATACTTCTTCCTAAAAAGCATATAGTAAACCCTTTATTTTCATTGTTTTATTTTCAATCACTACAATTCAGAATAAAGAGCTGATGTAATAACCATTTCTAATATTGTCAGATGACTCTCTTCGGATTCATGGTTTCTATTCAGTCAATGTTTCAAACTTAATTATAATAATTATTCTTTTGATGCTCAAATTACCACAAATTTGGGGCAGTGGAAGCCCCATCAAACTGGCTCCTGAGTTCTCTGACATGCCCCGTTAGGCTTTTGAGTGCTTCTTTCTCTTCTAGCACTATCTGTCCCTTGCTCATATTGTCCCCTTTTCCAAATTTGGAATTAGCCATTTCTCTAATGAGCTCTGGTTTCTTTGAGTGGGGAACGGTATTTAGAAAACAAAATTCATTATCAGCTGTGCTCATTGCGACTGGGGTATTATTGTTCTTAAATCCTTTAGTGATTTAGAAATCGCAAATTCATATTTATATTTTTCAGTTCAAATTTAAATTGCGGGATTTTTCTTAATGTCTTCAATTTTATATTTATATTAGAATACCTTGGTTTCTAATAGCATTAACATTGTTTTTTTAATACAACAATATACATGAAATAGCTTCAAGTCTATAACACCATATTACTACTACTAACAACAAAATCACTGAATGAAACTTAACATCTTTTGGCAGTTGTTTTTAATCATATATCCCACTAATGAACAGTCAGAGCATTGTGCTCAGAAGTCACTCGGGATATCCTTCCTATATGATTGTTATAATTCTGATATAGATTCAGACTGATTTATTTCCATTTGCTTACATTTGGAGGTTTGTCTTTTTTTAATCATGTGAATTAATTTTGTCTTTTGAATATGTAAAATATTCGTATGATCAAAAATCAAAATTATATAAAAAATTATACTCAAAGGAGTCTGGTTTCATCTCTCCCCATCCATAAAGGTAGATAGACACTTTTATTAAAACTGACTTATCCTTCCAGTGTTTCTTATCTCAAAAATAAGCAAATAGGGACTTTCCTGGTGGTTCGGTGGTTAAGAATCCGCCTGCCAATGCAGGGGACACGGGTTCAAGCCCTGGTCTGGGAAGATCCCACATGTTGCGGAGCAACTAAGTCCGTGCGCCACAACTACTGAGCCGGAGCTCTAGAGCCCACGAGCCACAATGACTGAGCCCGTGTGCCACAACTACTGAAGCCTGTGCGCCTAGAGCCCATGCTCTGCGACAAAGAGAAGCCATCACAATAAGAAGCCCGTGTGCGGCAACAAAGAGTAGCCCCTGCTCGCGGCAACTGGAGAAAGCCCGCGTGCAGCAATGAAGACCCAATGCAGCCAAAAATAAATTATTTAATTAATTTTAAAAAAACATTAAAAAAATTAAGCAAATAGCCACGTAAATGTTTTTTATTTAATTTCTTTTCTCACCAAAGGTAGCATACTATATACTTGAATCTGTACTCTGTTGGTTTTCACTTAACAATATACCCTGGAGACCACCACAATAAGAATCTATGGTTCTTTCTCATTCTTTTTTGCAGCTGCATAGTACTCCATTGTGTGATGATACTATAATTTATTCAGTCAGTCTCATAATGATGGTTCCTGTTTGTCAAGCACAGAAAAATCTCAGCCAATACTAAAATATAAAATACACACCAATGTTTATAATTCCCCCTTCTGATATAAAATATTGTCTGCACAATTATTTATATTCTTACAGATAAATAGTAGTCTTTTCAGTTAGACACTAAGTTCCTTAAACATAAAGATTGTCTTACATCTGGTATCACACAAGATTTGATGCTACTGTGCATCTGATAATAACAAGTCATACTTATTGAGTATATACTATGTTCCAAGTAGTACCCTAAGTACTTGTTTATGCATATTATGTTTATCAATTCATTTAATATCCAAAACAACCCTATGAGGTGGACATATTACTATCTCCACATGACACCTGAGGTCTGCTCATGTGACACAGCTTACAGTGGTGGCAGAGCCCAGGGTACAAACCCAGGTAGACTGGCTCCTGAACTTGTGGTCTTAATCCTGAGAGTATATGGCTGTATTAAATGTCGCCTTTACTTAGAACTCTCCCTGCTCCAAGCACTTGACATGGTCAACTTTCAATTATCTAAGTAGATTTGGTTGAATTGGGGTTGAGGGACCTAGAGTAACTGCCTGCATGGCCCTCCCTGATCCTTAGTCTGAGCCCGCATTGCTCAGCTTCCCCTTCTCTCCTCTTACTCTTCCAGGTAGATGGTCAGCAATCAAGGTTAATCAGCTCATGACCACCCAGCTCCCATCCCCATCTCAGGGAGATAAGCAGGACCCCAGTCCTTGTTTGCCTTAATCACACCATGCCCCGGCCATCAACTGCTCAGTATTAACTGTAGTTTAATTTTAACTATGATTATAGCTTAGCAGGGGCTTCCTTCCCACCTACCAAATGGTCCAGACTTAACTACAGTAGATACTGCTGCTGCAAAGAGGCTCAAATGAAGCATCATTATAACTGAAAAGCAGGGAAACGTGGTTACTTTCTGGAAGTAAAACTTTAAACATAAAAGAGACAGATTATCTCACTTGAAAGTATTCCCCATCAAGAAGAAAAAACAAAAAACTATGTTGAGCAGAAGAGGAGTTAGTAAGCCAGAGCAGAAAAGGAAAAGAAGACTGACAATGGAAATGCCCATTCAAGAGAGAAGGTGATCAGCCCCAGTAAATGAGGCTGAACCACCTGGTCTCACCCCATGCTCAGGCCGTATCTTTCTGATTGTGACTTGTCATCTGTATTGGCCAGTGATTGTTACAATAATGCTCCATAACAAACAAGGCAAAAATCTCACTAGCTTTCAATAACAAACATTTGTTTCTTGCTCACAGATCTTTGGGTTGACTGGGGTTGCTCTATTTTAGACTTCAGGCTGGGTTCAGATCCGTTCCACGTTGTCTCCCTCCTAGTCCAAGACTCGGGATGAAGGACTATGGCTACCTAGGCATACTTGCAGGGTAGAACACAAGTGAAATTTAAACCACACAAGCACATTTAAAGCTTCAAATTGAATGGTTTGTACATGTTTTGTACAGAATGCCCCTCATATTCCATTGGCCAAGCCAGGTCATAGGGCCAAGACCAGTCAGTGAGAATAGTAAGTATATTCTGCCCTCAGTCAATCATGGCAAAGGTGGGAAGAAAAGGAAGAATTGTAAACAAATAATGCAAAAAAACACCACAAAACACAAAACAAAACAAAACACCCACGGCCTTCCATGTAGCACGTGCACAAAAAGAGACTGGGCCATCCTATTCTTCCTGATGTTATATTTCTTATGGTAAATTCGTAATTTGGCATATGGTCTCTGCAAACTTGATTAATATGAGTGTTCTCCAGAAATAAATGCATTTTCCACGGACGGACTAGTCAGGTTTGTGTTCAAGGTATTTGCCAAGAACTGCACAGCATGACCCATGCATATAAGTCTATGCTCCATAGACAATTATGTTCAAAGTTTGGCCAGTTATGTATTGATTTTGGTGCACATTATTCAATACCTATACAAAGTTCAGTTACTCTTCACCTGCTTCTCATTCGCCATCACTTCACCCATAATCTTTAAGGGATGAACTCACATACATCTTTATATCCAGCCAGAGAGCAATGCTACCACTTGGTAAAGTAGGAAGAGACTGGACTTGGATTCAAACAGTCCTGATTCCACCAACTGTCATCACTGTGATTCTGAACAAGTCATTTGATTTCCATGATCCTCATCTTCTTTAGTGGTAAAACGGAGGTGATAAATACTTCCTTACTTAACACACATTGTGACAATCTAAGTCAAAATAGATGAACTATAAAGTGCCAGAGAAATAGAAGAAATTGTCATTGAGGACACTTCCTTTCTCACCCATTCTGCTCCACCACCTCTGCTGGCATTCCGTCCCAGCCACCTGTATCCTCTACCCCCAGGCACACACTGTACAACTCTAAGAGTTATCTGGACCAAATTGTAGGGCACTCAGAATGCTCCAGCCACGGAATCTGTCCATGAATCATCTTTGTATGTGCAGCTTGTTCCTGGTTGATGGCAGCTGTGCACCACTAATAGCCTCCTAAGCATCAGAGCTGCTCTAGTGCAGCAATTATTTGCATTAATCAAAGGCCTGAAGCAAATCTCCCATTTTTGGCTGAATAGTAAAAGTGTATATTCACACTGTGCCCAAATGAGAGATTTCACAGGAAAAGGGATACTCTGGGTACCTATTGCTACTATGGTATTCAGCTTCTAACCAAACTCTCACTTACAGAGGTGTCAACTTTGCTGGAGAATATTACCTGTATACAAGCTTACTTAGCAAAAGAGAATGTGGTAGTGTACTAGTATACGTGCATAGACATACTTGCTAATTAATCAATATATGAATAGGTGGAATACCACTATTGTATCCATTTCAATTCAAGAGGGCTCTCTAAGTGTGGAAATGAGAGCTAATCAGCAAGGACTGACACTTGTTTGAATAGTTCCAGGTGGGATTTTAAATGAATCATTCTGGGCTTCCCTGGTGTCACAGTGGTTAAGAATCCGCCTGCCAATGCAGGGGACACGGGTTCAAGCCCTGGTCCGGGAAGATCCCACATGCCGCGGAGGAACTAAGCCCGTGTGCCACAACTACTGAGCCTGCTCTCTAGAGCCTGTGAGCCACAACTACTGAAGCCCGCACACCTAGAGCCTGTGCTCTGCAACAAGAGAAGCCACCGCAATGAGAAGCCCGCGCACCACAACAAAGAGTAGCCCCCGCTCGCCCCAACTAGAGAAAGCCCACGCGCAGCAACAAAGACCCAACACAGACAAAAATAAATTAAAAATAAATAAATTTTAAAAAATAAATAAATGAATCGTTCTCAGCCTTGCATTTGAAGGTGATACCACAGACTGAACCCTCTTGCACTGTTGGTGGGAATGTAAATTGATACAGCCACTATGGAGAACAGTATGGAGGTTCCTTAAAAAACTGAAAATAGAACTACCATACGACCCAGCAATCCCACTACTGGGCATATGCCCTGAGAAACCATAATTCAAAAAGACACATGCACCCCAATGTTCATTGCAGCACTATTTACAGTAGCCAGGACATGGAAGCAGCCTAAGTGCCATCAACAGATGAATGGATAAAGAAGATGTGGCACATATATACAGTGGAATATTACTCAGCCATAAAATAGAATGAAATTGGGTTATTTGTAGAGATGTGGATGGACCTAGAGACTGTCATACAGAGTGAAGTAAGTCAAAAAGAGAAAAACAAATATCAAATATTAACACATATATGTGGAATCTAGAAAAATGGTGTAGCTGAACCTATTTGCAAAGCAGAAATAGAGGCACAGACGTAGAGAACAAATGTATGGACACCAAGCGGGGAAAGGGGAGGGTGGGATGAAATGGGAGATTGGGATTGACATATATACACTACTATGTATAAACAGATAACTAATGAGAACCTACTGTATAGCACAGGGAACTCTACTCAGTGCCCTGTGGTGACCTAAATGGGAAGGAAATCCAAAAAAGAGGGGATATATGTATACATATAGCTGATTCACTTTGCTGTACAGAAGAAACTAACACAACATTGAAAGCAACTATACCCCAATTAAAAAAAAAAAGATGGAATAACAAAAAAAATTAAAAATAAAAAAAAATAAAAGATACTACTAAAGAGCACTCTGGGAGCTTGAGAAGATTCCTGTCAAGCCCACTGGATTTCTCTGTGGTCAAACTAAATCTAAATTCTTTTTAACTATCCAACCAGATAGAAAAGAAAAGGGAGACTGAAAATTTCTCAATTGGCGTGTGATGACTTGTTCTCTGTATGCTGTAGGATTATTAGAATAATGAGAAGGAAATTCTGTAGCAATTGAATGCTAAGAAGCCCACTACACCCAGGCAATATTCATTAGGAGCACAGTGGGTGAGCTGTAGGAAAGAGGGACTCAGCCGAGCTTGAAGAAATTCCTCTCCTCCAGAGACCTGCCTGTGCACCCCAAGTTCTCTAGCCTATCAGTAGTCAACTCAGGTTACTGCTTTAAAATTTCACCATGTATTGTTTTTCTAAAATAATAAGAACTTACATTTTAATGAAAGGATCATTATCATATTCAAGCATACTCTTTCCCATAGGACTTTAACTATTCTTTGCATATTTATGATTCTACTGGGCTAATGCTGAAAGTAATTTACAAAGGAAAGGAAGCTGTTGACCTCTGAATAAACTGTCATAAAATGCTATTTGTAATTATTATTTATTGTTTGTTTGTCGACATCCACTCAACCTTCGTCAGGTAAACATACCCCAGTTTTCCTCTAGAGAATCCCCTTCTCCCCCACTCTCAATGTTTCTGTTAGAATTGATAATGTTCTTGACCCAAAGGTACATGATTCAAGCCTGTCCATGGAGAGCAGCCCATTCCTCCAGGCCATAATGATAAATTTGGAAGTGGGTATGTAACCTAACTGAGCTAATAAGGGTTAGGTCACATTACTGGAGAAGAGAGGGATTCTCTTTTGCCTTGGATTTGAACCTGGGAGGATGTAGTCCTGGTATTGTGGGCAGCCATCTTGCCACTGCATGGACTCTACAATGCCACGATGATCAGAAGCCAGGAGACCAGAAATTAAGACAGACCTGGGTCTGCATTAAGCCCTAGACTTTGTCTTGCATGAGCCACTAGGTTCTGTTTTCTCACTTAAGTTCATTTGAGCTGAGCTTTTTGTGTGCCCTTATCTGAATAGACCATGCCAAAGAAATTCAAAACTCTGTTGCATATTTCACCCTCCAAAGAAGGAAATAATCCTTTCCATGCCTAACTTAGCACATAAAGTAGTAGAAAAGGGTTCTGGTCAGGAACAGGAAGACCTGCTTTCTGGTTCCACGAATGCCTCCCAAACTGTCTGTGAAAAAGTGGTCAAGCCACTGAGTCAGCGTAGACACCCAAGGAAATGAGGGGTCTGAATTGGAAGATTTCTAGGAGCTCTCCAGCCTCATCATTTCGCTCTAATGCCTGCCCGACCATCCTGACTGGGAGGACACTTAAGAAATAATCAGAAAGAAAAAACATGTTTTCTACTCAAATGGGCAGATTTTTGGTGTTCTTTAATCATCTCTATCACAGACCCTAGTCTGACCCATGGCAAAGGGCATGGCTTAAAAAAATAAATCAAAGAAACATATTCCTCAGTACATGTATTTCTTTACCTGCTAGAGAGGTCTCCTATGTGAATCAGATTAAGCTATTTTCCCATTTTCAAACCAGGCCAGCTGGGCAAAGCTACACCATCTTTGATAAATGAGAAGGAAAGCCTCATTAAAGAGACCATCCATGCTTTCTTTTTCTTTCTTGTTTCTTTTCCTTTTTTTGTCAAGAATCTCTGAAAGCTGCAGTTAACGACTGGAACAGTCTGAAGGCTGCAGTTAACTATCCACGTGGTGCTTGTGTCTCTGCTGAACTTGTTTATTTGCATTTAAAAGAGATTTAGGGTAAATATAAACACTTTGATGGGATTTATGGCAGAGACAAAGGTCGGTTAATATTTTGATCCAGTGGATAGAAAACTGAAAAGCCATCATTAAATTGATAACCAATAGTATTGAAGTTACCTTTTGAAACCACTGAAAGAATGTTTGGAGCATGAGACATCAAAACAAAAGCTATAACTCAAATGATGGACGGTGGGAACACTGACCTTGTTTTTGGAATTTAAATACTTTTATTTTGTAATCACGAAATGAGAAGCAAAGGCACTTTATGTTTTTATTAATCAATGTATCCCTGAAGATAAAAAATTGAAAAAGGATTGGTCATTATATGGACAATTTGGAACAGAGGTACACGAATGCTGTACCTATCAGACTGCCTGCCTTCAGGAGGGCCACCTGAAACAAAGGAGAAGAAGCTTGGAAGCATTCTTATCAGCTCAAAGACACCACAACACAAAACCTCTTTTATCTCAAGTAATTCAGAGGCTCACAGAGCTCCCGGCCACTTCCCTAGGAAAGATGGACCTGTGGACTTCCTGGGGAAGAAACAGAGCAGAGTCAGGAAAAAAGGTTTGGAGGCAGACACATGAGTTCAAGACTCAAATTCAGTACTTTCCGCCTGTTAGATCCTTGAGTCTTAAGAGTACCAAGCCTCATTTCCCTCAACGATACAAGTGAACTGAACAGCACTTATCTCACAGTTTTCATAAAGATTCAACACTTTCTCCCTGATTCCACCAAACTGGGATCAATGCATCTCCTTCATGCTTCCTTAAAACTGATCTTATATTCCTTTCACAGTTCATACTAGGAGTGATGAATTTTGTCTGTGTGGTTTTCTGTCCCTGTCAGGGCACGGCAGACTTATTGGGGACATATTTGCATTCACTGATTGCTATTGATCAAATATCTATTATGTGACAGGCAGCCTCTTGGGTACTCAGAATTCATCAGTGAATAAGACAAAGTGGCTGCCCTCAGGGGCCTTATAGTCTGGTAGTAGCAGGAGAGGTTCAGGCAGAAAACAGACAATTACAACATAATCTCATTTTGTGAGAAAAGGAACAGGGCATTTTTAGAAATAAAAGGCATCCTAGATTCTCAATTATTTGTTGAAGGAATGATTAAATGAATGAGTAGATGAATAAATGAACGAATAAATCACTCTATTCCATCCCTTTGGGAGGCATCAAGAACTCCTTCATTATACAGGTGTAGAAATGGAGATTAGGGAGGCAAGTGACTTGTGAAAATCTCGTATTTGGCTGATGATTACTTTGTACTATAGTTTCCACCACTTTGTTCAAAATATGTAGAATCATGAGAATGTCCCTATTTGAAACTCAGCCTCAGTTTAGAGAAGAAAAGCTCCACTTTTCAGATTTTGGGGTGTATATGGTATGAATGTGAAACCCTTGATCTATAAGACAATGTTCCTATCAGGAATCAGATGGCACACAGGGTAGACTGCCTACTGCACGGTATTAGTTCCTTCTTTTGATTTTTATTTAAACTTTCTTCAAAGCTTCAAACTCTTCAGTAATATCTAGGAGTGATAATTGTATCGCTCAGGAGGTACATCTAATGTTTAAAAAGAATCGTTGACTTCTAAGACAATGAAGGAGCTGTTTACATTTGTAGCAGCCAAATCCATTTATCAATAGCCTGTCTCTCCTAAATGAGTTAATATAACTACTCATAGGGCCAAGACTATTGATGTTTAGTATATCTTGGGCCCTTTGAATTAATTTTCCCACTTCTGAGTAGCAATGAAAGACTATTCATATTTGTCTTTTAACACTGGAGTAAGCAGAACTGTAAAGGAAAGTACACTGGTTTAGCCTGGGTGTCCCCAAACTGGATCAACTCTCCCAACTGTGTTTTTTCATTTTTCTCCCACAAATTTAACCTTTCTGGATCCCAGTTTTCTCAATTGTAAAATGAGAGAATAAAACTGGAAAATCTCTTGAAATCTCATGCAGCTCTGATATTCTAGGATGCTAATATTTCCAACTTATCAATATGTTAGATGCAAAAAATTTTTAAAAAGACCAAAACTTTTGGGCACCCCCCCAGTATGTAGATATGCACATGCCTCCTCCCCCAATACACACACAGCCTCAGAATCACAGGCCAGACCTCTATGCCTCAACCCCTCCAATGTAAAATTCTGGAGCCATCAATGCAGATTCCTAAGCTCCAAGTAGAAAGTAAACAAGAGAGACAAATAAAATAGAACTGATTCATGTGGTATACATGTGAAAAATTCTTTTGGTAGGAGCTGGAGTCTGAATCACGTGCATTTTGAGAATAAATTTTAGAATTCTTATTTTGCCCTTTCAATAGAAGCACATGGTAAACAAGGGAGAAGCAAGACAAGAGGCATCTATGAGACCAGAAACATATTTTCCTTGGGTAGCTGAAGTCACAAAGGCAAATGGCACAATGTCCAGAAATAAAGCAAAGAGGGTAAAGATCTTACTTGAAATAAAAATGAGTATATCATTAAGTTGTTAACTACTCTAAGCACATAGTCCTGGGGATTTTTTTAATAACATTATTATCATTAACAATATTTAAGATGAAACATTAAGTCACAAGGTTGGACAGAATGACTATCTTTGGTCTGCTTTAAAAGCTCTTTCAGGGCTTCCCAGGTGGCGCAGTGGTTGAGAATCTGCCTGCTAATGCAGGGCACACGGGTTCGAGCCCTGGTCTGGGAGGATCCCACATGCCGCGGAGCGGCTGGGCCCGTGAGCCACAACTGCTGAGCCTGCGCGTCTGGAGCCTGTGCTCCGCAACAGGAGAGGCCGCGATAATGAGAGGCCCGCGCACCGCGATGAAGAGTGGCCCCCACTTGCCGCAACTGGAGAAAGCCCTCGCACAAAAACGAAGACCCAACACAGCCAAAAATAAATAAATAAATAAAGTAATTAATTAAAAAAAAATGTAGGGTGTTCCAATAATGGCTAAGAAGCAGAAAAATGTTTTTAAAAAAAAAAAAAAAAAAAAAAAAAAAAAAGCTCTTTCAGTACATAGGCAGACTGTGAACAGGATGCATAAGTAAAAAGCAGGCAAATAAGTTATGCCATTAAAACAGATATTAAGAGCCAGTTAAAAACCAATCCAAGGTCATGTGAAATTTCAAAGTATGGGACAATGGCACTCAATAAGAGAACTCTTCAACCAAATTAACCCAGATAGTTGATTGTCATAGAATTCTGAAAAAAAAAGAGCTAAAAATTTGTTTCTTTATGACACAGTCCTGCTTAAAACCACTCTTCAAAATTCCATCTGCACTGGTTCTGGTGCTGAAGGAGGTTCTGCTCTTACCAATACTTTGCAACCTGTCTCCACCAACCAGAAGGCATGAAAGTGCCTGGAGACTCACTAACAGCTCTCAATCCTTCATTCATTCATCAAATTTCTATTGCATTTCTAATAAGTAGATACACTGGATCAGATGCTGGGGTTGCTGTGGTGAAAACATCATACAAGGTCTTTCTTCGTCTTCAAACTTTTGCAATCTAGTTAGTGGGAGGGTAGGTGGGAGTTCCCAATCACTAGTAACCATTGAAAGAATGTAAACACCCACCAGAAGGCATTAGGGGTTTGGTAGTGAAAGTAAAGTGTCCTAAGGTCATTGCCATAAAAATTACTTATCATGGTATATGGCAGTGACCATTGTAAGTCTTGAGTCAGAGTGTATGATGTGTATAACCTCACATTGGCTCTCTCAACCTTCATTTTACCCTGCTTCTATATGGATAGTTTAGAAAATGTAAAATGACATTTCCCAGACTCTCTTGCAGCTAGGATTTTTGGTGTGAATTGTGTTTTGCTAACTAGATACATTTGCAGAGATTTAAGACTGTATTAGCACAGAGAGGCCGTGGTCATCTTCCTGTGAAGATGGTCATCTTCCTGTGAAGATCTTACAATGGTGGACTTCATTTCATGCAGGCCCACTCCATGGGTATAAAACAATTGTCACAGCAGGTTTTTGATGCCTGGATTGTAGCCCCAGTGCTGAACCTTCAACCAGCAGTCTGGTAGAACCCTCTTGACTTTGGCTTTTCTAGCTCTTACTTTGTATATTAGTCAAGGTACTCCAGAGAAACAGAATATATATATGTTTATAATTTTTGAATGTTTTTCCTAGGGACTCTCTCTTTAATGTTCATTCAATCCCCCTCCCTTCCTCCCTTTCTTTTCTTCTTCCTCCCCCCACCTTCCTTCCGTCTTTCCCAAATTTTACATACATATATATATATATATATATATATATATATATATATATATATATATATGTGTGTGTGTGTGTGTGTGTGTGTGTGTATAAATCTAGAGACTGAGAAGTCCCATGATCTGCCACCAGCGGTGTAAGTCCCGATTTGAGTCTGAAGGACTGAGGAGAAGGAGTGCCAATGTCCGAGGGCAGGAGGAGTTGGATGTCCCAACTCAGACAGAGAGCGAATTTGCCCTTCCTCCTCTTTTTTGTTCTATTCAGTCTCTCAATGGATTGGATGACACCCAGCCACAATGGTGAAGGTAATATTCTTTACTCAGTCAACCACTTCACATGTTAGTCTCTTCCAGAAACACCCTCATAGACACACTCAGAAATGTTTTACCAGCTATCTGGGTAAAGTTAAGTTAACACATAAAACTAACCATTGCACCTTAATCTTGTAAAGACTTGTAATTCTGCGTATTAAATCACTTTGTGCTTGAAATATAGTGTTTTTGGTTTCCTGCCCTTAACCCTTGACTTATAAACATGGTGAGACCATCACCACATCCAAACATTGAGCTTGATGTCTATCCCTAGCACTGGGAGAGCAGAATGGACATACTGAGCTCAGAAGGGTAGGAAAGGACACCCATACACCTGAAAAGAAGATGGGAAATCGCTCTCATCCAAGTATTCTGGAAAGGTAGATGAAATACTTACTATATGACTTTCTGCTTTGGGATTAGGACTCTTATGTGCAACATGAACTATTTAGACAAGAGGGGATTTAAGGTCCTTCCTGTTCCAATTCTATGACTGGGACTGTCTCCAGGTCTATAAAGCAGCAAATTCATGCTCATAACTGTAGGAAGATTGAGTAGATATCATAGGTCCAAACACACTATGGCATTTCTGAGATCACATGGCTGCTAAATAGTAGAGTGGGGTGATTTTAAAGTATGTGTACAAGTTCTCTGATGTACATCCTTTCAAAATGTACAGTCTAATTCCCCTCTCCATGAATGTGGGCTTGACTTAGTGACTCACTCCTAACAAACAGAATGTGGTGGAAGTGGTGGTGTGTGATTTCCAAATTTAATTCACAAAAGACATCCCCACTTCTGTTTTGCCTGCTTTTGAATTGCCTGTTTTGAAGGAAGTCAGCGGCTTTATTATGAGGACACTCCAGCAGCCTCTAGTGAGGCCCAATGGGGAAAAACCAAGGCTTACTGCCCCAATCAGCATCGACACAACAGTGAAAGGGAGGAAAACAAATATTTTCCTTTGATCCTTCTAGGTTCTCAGCTGGGGCTTGAGAAAAAAAAACAGATGAACAAGAGAAAACCAGAAAAAAGTTTACTAACATGTATATCTCATATATACATGGGAGAAACTCAGGGATGCATAACTCAACAGAGTGGTTAAAACTTAGGTTTATAAACCAAGTTGGGGCTAAAACATAGGAAAAGGGGGTTTGGGCTTTGGGGCAAGTTATTGGAAGGTGATCAGGAAAAGTGTGGTAAACAAGGGTAAGGTATATTATACAGATTTAAGTCAGTGCCTTCTCCATGGATAAGAGTGTCTTAATCTCCATGGATTGAGTCATTTTTCTCTTCCTGGTACAGAGAGGGAAACATCCTTTGGAGATTTCTTTTATTAATGTAAATTTCCCTTACAAATGGGGAACTTATACTCTGTCTTCAGAGATTCTCTTGTGTCTTCTCTTTCTCAAAATAATCCTTATGCCAAAAAGGAATATTTTGGGGTGGCATATTCTGGTCTCCTACACCAGGCATGTGAATGAGGTACCCTGAAAGCAGATTTTCTAGCCTCAGTTATGACTTCAGACGACTGCAGGCCTGGCCAACATCTTAACCACAACTTCACTAAAGAGTCCTGTTATTGGCTGAATTTTATTTCCCCAAAAGATATGATGAAGTCCAAACCCCCTAGTATTTTGTTGTTGTTGTTGATGACCTCAACAAAATGATGACCTCATTTTTGTTGACGTAATCAGGTTAGGATGATGTCATTAGGGTGGGCCCTAATCCAACATGACTGCTGTCCTTATAAAAAGGGGAAATCTAGACACAGACACAGATGCACACAGAGAAGATGATGTTGAGACACACCAGGAGAAGACAGCCATGTGACAACTGTGACAGAGATTAGAGTGATGCATCTACAAACTAAGGGATGCCAAAGATTGCATGCCTTGCAAACACCAGAAGAGAGAAGAGGCAAGAAAAGATTCTTCCCTATGGGTTTTGGAAGGAGCATGACCCCGCCAACACCTTGATTTTTGACTTCTAGCCTCCAGAACCTTGAGACCATAAAGGTCTGTTGTTTTAAGCTACTCAGTTTGTGAAGCCCTAGAAAACTAATACAAACCAGAGCCATCCTAATAAGCCACTCCTGAATTCCTGACCTAAGGAGACTGTTAACACGATAAATGTTTATTGTTGTTTTCAGCCACTAAATTTCGGTACGATATATTATTAAGCAATAGTTAACCAATGCTCAGAGCTAGACCAAAACCTTAGCCTTCTGACTCCAAGTCCAGTCATTTTCTACTATATAAAGTTGTTGCTCATTATCTTTGAGAATGAGAAAGGCCATGAGTATTTAGCTTAAATTGCTAATAATGTTTCTGGAGACACTGACAGAATTTTCCACTATGAGGCAGCAAAGTTATCTTCATGGGAGATAGTGGAACTAATCTGACAGTAAACCTAATCTCACCTAGGTTTGTATCACCCCTATGAGTTCTTCTACATCCCTGTAGAAGAGGCATCAAATGAACAGCACTCAATGATAAAATAAAGCAAGATAGATATTATGTTACAAAGGACATTCTCTGTAGCTATTCAACTGTTCTCCAGACAGAGGTGATAGATAGACGAATAGATGGATAGAAAGACAGATGGATGGAAGGAAGAGAGGAAGGCAGGGAGGCAGGGAAGGAAGGAGGGAGGTTGAGTGAACATAGAGAGTTACTAGGCGAAAGCACACAAAAATAAATAATAGATTTCTATGTGTCAGAAAGGTGGAATTACGGCTCATTATCCTCTATTTTTCAAACTAAACTACTGCAATGTTTCTTGACAGTTATTTTTCTCTAGCTTATAAATAGATCTTTGTTTTCTCCCTCTTCCCCCAACCCCGCCAACGTTTTTAATACATCATTTTTCTGTCTTCTGATGATGGTAAGAAAAGTATTTCATCTTAATTAATAATTTAAAGTCTCAATATTATAATTTTAGAGGTCTTCTGTTTAAAGTTATCAATTTATTGATTACAACTTGATCTAAAGGAGATGATCTCAGGATATCTGAAGCTTGAAGAAAAAAAGGAAAAATAGATGTGATGTGTTTTAGCCCATCATTTCTTCTCTCAGAAAGTAACTAACTTAGTTCCACGTAGCTCAGCACAGGGTCCAGTGTGAGAGGAGCTGGGGATCAGCACAGCATAACCACCACTTGGGCAGTTACAGTGATAATTCTCTTATATAAAGCTATTTGGAGTCTCAAATCTAACACTACCAAACATCACTGTTCAATTACCTGTTGTATTATTTTCTCTCTTATTTGGTATGACAAAACCCAACTATTTCCAAAACAGGAAAAGTCTTCCCTTTTCAAATATTAGTAACTGTGGAAATTTTTAGTGCTTTCTTTAAACATCCAACACCAACTTCACTGAGGAGGTAGAGGATGCTATTTCAGTTTTACTCTTTAGGTTGTGGTTACAGGCCAAAGAAGCTACACATAAACAGAGCATGCCAAGCTTAATGTATTCATGGGATCAACATACCACAAAGACACCAATTTCATGAATCCATTCTATTCCAACACAGTTGAAGTTAATATTTTTCTTGCAGGTTTGTTTGCTTTTTAATCAAAGCACAGCAAACAGCAAATGAAAATGAAAATTTTCCTTGGACCCACCATATTTTCTACAAAGCAACTATTGGCTGTGATTAAGTGAAGACAAAACTACGTGTTGTGGGTAGTTGAAATACTTCTGGAATTTATTAACTCCAGTATATATGCTAAGGCCAAATGAGCTTCTTTAATTTCCATAATGAAATTGTTTTTGTAAAGTTAAAAATACTGTAATGAGGCCAAAACGGTGTGTTTTCAGGGGGCTCCCATGGTGAAACAAATGAGATTTTAGCTTCTCTAATTGGGCATACTGCAAGCTGGCTTGATGCTGTCCTCAACACAGGATGTTTGTTATCCTAACAAAAAAGAGGTCTACAGCTGTCAGCACAATGCTATACAGCTTTTCAGAAGCCAGGCTATCAGGAGGAAGACTGCTGCTCTCTAACGGGGACCACCCAAAGGGAAAGATCAAGTAGAGAACAGTTCTTCTCTTCCCTGATTAAGAAGTTATTCGTAAGGTAATTTGTTTACAGCTATCGAAGGGAAGCTTTGGAAGCAACTGGGGAGAATTCCCAGAATCCTCTGAAAGAATTGTATTTGATTAAGCAATGAATATGGATATTTTCTCTCCCCGCCGCCCCCCCCCAACCCCCGCACGGCCCTTTTTTTTTTTTTTGTCTTCTTATGAATTAAATCTCATTACCTGTCAACACAGGCCTTTGGAGTCTTACTGTTCCTGTAGAAAACAAAAGTTAGGCCCATTTTGTTGAGGCGGCTATTGCCAAACTCTGCTGGTGAGCTGCCACACTGGGTACCATGGAAACAGCCTATAAACCTCTTTGAGCTTTGGAATGGTTTTGATGTAATATTGTCTTCATTTATTTTTAACCATTACTTTCAACTACAAAGGGAAATAAAATAGAAGGCTAGTCAAATTAATTTTTAGCCACCAGAAGCAAGTCAGTAACCGAATTTTTCCAGTTTGTAATGAGTATTTTATTTTGGATGTAAATATTCAAAAGGATCCAGAAAGATGAATAATATAAAGTTCCACCCTGCTCAGTTACATGTACTAGATGCTAAACAAGTGAATGATTGGTATACTATCAAAATATATGAGAAATTAATAGCATATGCACCAAATGAATTCAAATCTCCTAAACCCAATTATTCAAAGAGATAAATATTTAAAGGATAATGTAAGCTGCTATAGTAGGCTATAATTATACATTACAGTGGTAAAATGTGTATTTCCAGTGGCATAGTTCCAAAATGCTCTTTTTCCGTTGGTCTAGAGGAGAATATAATAAATCATGACACAGGAATTAGATGAAATAGATTTTACTACAGTAAAACTTCCTGCATTGCCCCCAACTAGTAGCTTCTACGTTATGTTAATTTGATTGTTATTTCCAATTTATTCAAAACATAAAACAGGTCCACTATAATAAAACAAAAGGATGTTACCTACTATTCTTCTCCCTTTTCTTTGTCTTACTTTTCATTTCCTTTCTTTTTTTTTTCATCAAGTTTTCAAATAGTAGTCATTTCAAGGACTCTAACCAATCCTATATTTTGAGTTTAAATATAAAGGAGACTATTTGGGGGGAAATCTGTCATTTTAAATTTTGCAAATATAGAATCTAAGTAAAAATGAATTGACTCATTATGTGCATATATTTTGCAAATAAAAGGAATAAAATAAAATTGTAGCTCCAGAATGATGGCCACATCAAAAACTATATATGGGCTAAGTATATATGATTCCATTTAATTATAAATAATCCAAATTCTGAAATTCTGAGACAACAGCAAAGCTTAGTGGTTAACAGCATAGACTCTGGAGGCCAAGAGGTATGGGCTGGAATCTCAAGTCACTCCTGTCAATTCTGTGACCTTGGGCACTTTACCTTTTTAAACTTTAGTTTCCTGATCTGTCAAGTGGGGATCATACAAGTATCTACCTCACTATGCTACTGTATGAAATGTGATCATGCACACTGAGGTAGTTATAAGCTTATAATCTGCAAGTTATAAGCTGTCGGTTAATTTATGTGATAAGAATGAAGTGATGAAAATGATGATAGTGATAACAATTTTGACACTGAGGATTTACGTACCACAAAATACTATGTTTGAATATACCTGAAATGATCTTCTTGATGCCTGGAATCCAGAGTTGAAGGTGATCAGAAGCAAGTACACATACCGATATAGAATATGTTTTGTCGGTCTATTGCTTATAGAGGGTAGCAGAAAATGCCACTCCAAAATACACCACTTTGGCATATTGATTATTCTGAGCTGAAGGAAACTGAGAAAAAGTAGATATAGGACGAGTTTCTGCCCTCCTTATATCTACCTGAAAACAGAACATAAACCCCCCTTGTGAGGGTGTTCTCCCCCCGCCCCAATTTCCCATACCAGGAAAAGGATAGCAACCTTAACATGGGAGAGAAGATGGCACCAAGAAAGTCTATACAAACAAACCTTACTTACTAACTAGCCCTTATCTAACCTTAGACTTCTCGTATATTTACTTGCCCACAATTTGCTGCCTCTAGAAGCTCAAAATACTTTTCCGTTTTCTTGTCACTGCTCTACAAATTTATTGTTCTTCTGTTAAGATGCTATGTAACCCCAGTTCTAACTACTCCTTTGAGTTTCTCATCACTGAGTACTCCAGAACTCCAGAGCATGTGATGCACGTGTTAATAAACCTTGTTTGTTTTTCTCTTGTTAATCTGTCTTTTGTTAGTACAATTTGCAGGGCCCCAGCCAACGAACCTAAAATGAGTAGAAGAAAAAAAATTTTTTTTCCTCCCCTATACTTGATACAAAATAGAATGTTTTAAGTGAGACGTATTTAAAATGCCTCAGTGTTAGAGACAGGAGAGTTGAAGAAAGAGGAGTCAGGAGACTTGTTTAATTAAAAGGAGGAGATGAGATGAAGACAATGGTATAGCTACAGATGCCTCAGACAGCCCCAGAAGGATGTCTGATAACAAGAACAACTAGAAGAAGAACTCTGCTATCGAATGGCAATAATCATCCAACAGAAAATTTCAAAGAGTAGAGACAAGCTTCATATCATTGGAATTGTCCAAACTAGAGCCATACTCATTAATATATCTTGGAGAAAACCAATCACTAAAAAAGAAGATTTTAGTATGGTTCACTAGTGGAAATCTACCAAACAAATTGTGAGTCTTCTCACCAAACAGGCCCTCAAAATTATGGCTTCCCAAGCCATGGGAGGCTCCATGAATCCCAACTAGAGGAATTACCTCATTTCTCTCCTATACCAAAAGTAATTGCATATCCTCTGATTCCTCTCCTTTTCATAATATTTGGCTAAGTCAGCTTCATGACGAATATATCACGATAGCATAAATTGCTTATACGTGAAAACAAAAACAAGATAATGTTGCTAGATTAAATTATTTACCTTAAATATGTTACTAATGGTCAATGAAAAATACACATTAATAATTTTGATCCACATACTGTCTATTTGGTATTAGGTCATAATAACCATTTTATAGCCATTGAAATGGTTTTCTAAACCATTTATACCAATATGTAATAATAATAAAATCATTTTATAATCTCATATCCCTTATGGTGTGTGAACATTTCAACTGACTAACGACCATTTTCTTTTTAAATACAAAATACATCTGCGTGTGTAAATATGTGTGTGTGTGCGTGTATATATACTCTTAAAAATGAATGAATTTTCAATTGTGCGAAGCCTTTTGCAACATCTCCATTCATCTTAGACATGAATACTGTAACATGTATGGGCATAGCTGAGGCAAATTTATCATGACAGCAACCGAATAATAAATCTGTATCTCTATAACCAGTTCCATTTCCAAATAATTTCTCTGTCGCACATTATTTTAGCCTGGCATATTGCTCCATTCTTTTTTTTTTTTTCCCTTTACTTTGGGGTTAAACTGCACTTTCGAATTCACATTATTTTTCAGATAGCATGTCACCTTCACTTAAGTTGCTACAGCTGGCATTTCTCTTCTATCAGCTGGAGCAGTTAATTTACTTGCACTGACCAGCCAACAGTGTAATCTACCACCTGATAATTGCGTTCTTCTCGAGCCACCAAAGTCTTAAGAGACAAAAAAGACTTAATTTTTGCAATTTTATAGTTTGAATTCTTATGATCTGATCTTAAATTCTTCGATTTGCCAAGGAACCCCATGACTGAGTGGGGTGGGATTTTTTTTCTCCTCTTTTTTTAAACAAATCACATTTATCTATCTGTGCTGAGTTTAACACAGGAGGACCCTTTCAGGTTGCACTGTAACCGAAGCAGCAATACTGAATTTCAAATAGACAGAGATGCAAATATTGTACAGCTTTAAGGGCTGCTGGATAAATTTTGTTCACATACAGGCTGGTTATTCCAAATAAAATAATTTTTGTCATTGATATTCTTAAAAGAATGGAGAACTTTGCAGGAGAAGCGGAAGTATTATGCAATACCAAAATGGACGTGCTCTAAAATGTGTACATGCCAAGCAATTTAATACTGTAAAGTTGAAATGCAAATATTTTGGAAACCCACTAAGTCATATCAAGAGTAAATACTTCTGTTAATCCAAAAATATTAGACAATTTAAACCTGTTAAAGTTGAATTTCACAGCTATTTTAGTCTTCTGTAAATAATTACTATTTCTACTTTTCTCTAGACAATTATAATACTGGAAAATGCTAATTCATACTTATCAAGATAAGATAGAGCTAAAAACCAGAAACATGCTCTCTTCAGTCTGTTACTTTATTTTGGGCTAAGAGACTGCAGTTTTGACAGCGGGGCCATCTGCTACTAACTTTTCTCCTCATCATCATGCCAGCCCAGTCAAAAGCAATTAAACCTGTTTTGCCATTATAATATGTAGATAATGATGATAAATTATAGCTTTAAAATGAGTCTCAAATTATGCATACGCTAGGTGTTTTCCTTACAGCTACTGATATAAAAGATATTCCTGTACTTGTGAAATTTTTCAGCTATTTTATTAATGATGTTAGCTCTATAATGAGCTACCTACCAGGGTATTTTGCAGGCACAGAGCCTAACAGTCATTATAAATCTATTTATATACCAGCAAGATGTTTCTCTAAGTGGAGAGCAGAGCCCTAACATTTTGCATCACTGTTGAACAAAATATACAGCACACAGGGCTCCGACTTCCTATGTTTTATTATGTCACATAATCAATAAAACGCATAAATACCACAAATAAAAAGTAGCAAGAAGAAAATTCTATGGCTCCAGCACAACATGGGGTTATATAGCAGAGAGAAGACGAGGCTTAATGATTTCCAGGAACAGATACAAAGCTATCATTCTTGAAGCAAGCCATACTTTACCTCTGATTTCCATCAAAAATGTCTGGACGTTTTTCAGTGTAGAAACCACGGATAAGCCAATGTTCCAAAATGGTAACTAATATCAACCTTTTTTTAGGACTGTCAATGGGGATCGCCATATTGGACAGCTCTACTGTTTGGTTGGCTTTTTAGATTTGCAGCTGCTAGCATAATTATTTTTTCAGAAGATTTGTCATAATTTGTTACCACCTTTTAATTATATCACAAAAAGAAGAAGAAGAAGAACCAAGAAATGCAGTAAATACCTTAAATATCCCAGGAAATTCTATTCCAATAAACCCTTTTGTGGTATCCCACTCCAAAAGCACAACTATTTAAGATCCCACCCCTCTGCAGTAAGTAACTAATGTAGCTTTGCTAATTGAGTCACAGAATCAAAGCCCTTCTTATACTGTTTCCTGCCATTGTTTTCTCTAGCAAAAAAAAAAAAAAAAAAAATCACTGGCATGGTAAACATGTATTAATTATGGATATCCAACTTTCTAACTCTGTTTTATTATCAAAACACAGACTAATGATTATGGAGAGAAAAGAAAAAAAAGAGCAATTTTGTCCGAATGAAAAGAAACTCTTAGCAACATTGGAAAACTGTTCCGCCTAGCAGTAGTTCATTGCAACCTATCTTTTTTCATTACTATGTAACACTCATAAATAAGTCAGGGGGAGGAGGAACATGGAAAAACGAGAAACTCACCAATCACATTTGCCTCAACGCTGTATTAACGGAGGCAGCTTGTTGATATTTTAGTAGGTCTTCTCCTGAACTCCACTGGAAGCAGGAATTTCAACTGCAGCTTATCGTCCATTTGCAGACAAAGGCATTATTCATCACGACTCACACAAGGACCCACCTCGCTTTCACACCATTCTTCAAATCATCGTTTTAGGTCATACCCTTAACATCTCAGTGTGCTTCCCCAGACAAACACGGAGAGGAGGCACTTACCCAGGGTGCACAAATTGCCAACTATAGAAACCAACGGTGTGGGAGTTCTCTTTCATTTTTCTCCCTCATTTATAATGTGGAGGCTTTTGGCAAGAGTAGAAGTTCTACAGTATGGGAGATGTATGGTCAAATTCTTACACTGGGGAAAATATTTCAAATCTTAGGAAACAATGAGATGGCTTCCCCTCAGTCCCCCATCTGTTTAATGAAATGTGTGCTGTGAGTTGAATGTATGCAAATAATGGTTTAAAGAAAAAAAAAGTATTCAATGTGCCAGAGAGCAGATTTCGCAATGCACAATTTAAACATTCTAATATCGGCCTTAGTAGGGAAAGTAAGAAGAGCAAGAATATAATAAGATAGGACAATAAAATAGAAGGGAAGAGGGACTAATAAGGAGGAAAACAGAGGCAATTTCAAATAATATGAATAATACAGAATAGCACCCTTCTTTCTACGGCTCTGAGAGATGACTATGAATGGAGAAGCCAAGAGTTGCACAGTTTCTCTTTAAAGTTAGGCTGTGGGAAAAGCAGTGAGTCTGAAGGAAGCAGCTTTGGAATTTCTCATCTCCAGATGTGACTCCTGTTCCACCAGCTGTGTAATCCTACTTATTTTTCCCAGAGCCTCTATTTCCTCATCTTTCAAGCAGATAAATTCAGCTACCTCAGAGGGTTGCTATGAAGATTGAAAGAAATATGACATAAAAGTATCTACTCATGTCCCTTGTACAAAGTTAGGTGCTAATAAATGGCATTTGCCATTATTACCTCTCACGCCCAGCATTTATTTCCATTTAAAAATATTTTTCCTGATTAAAAAAGTTGTGCCTCATCGTCATAGGAAGTATTTTCTTCTGGTTCCCACTATCATCAAATATGCTTTCTCGGGCTTCCCTGGTGGCGCAGTGGTTGAGAGTCTGCCTGCTAATGCAGGGGACACGGGTTCGAGCCCTGGTCTGGGAGGATCCCACATGCCGCGGAGCGGCTGGGCCCGTGAGCCACAATTGGCTGAGCTTGCGCGTCTGGAGCCTGTGCTTCTCAACAAGAGAGGCCGCAATAGTGAGAGACCCGCGCACCGCGATGAAGAGTGGCCCCCGCTTGCCACAACTGGAGAAAGCCCTCGCACAGAAACGAGGACCCAACACAGACAAAAATAAATAAATTAATTAATTTAAAAAAAAAATGCTTTCTCCCCATAATTAGTGAACCTTCTGCACAATAAAGACTTCCACCCCTCCTGCCCCTTTTGGGCAGCCAGAAGACCATAATCTCCAAGCCCATGGTTCTCAACCTTGGCTGCACATTGGAATCACCCGGGATGTTGTTTATTTGATTTTTTAAATAAGAATGCCAGAGACCCTGATTAATTGATCTGGGCTTCAAGCTTTCTGAAAACTACCCAGGCAATTCTAACGTGTAGCCAAGGTTGAGCCTAGGGCGTCATCTTGTGTGTGGGTAAGGAAGGGCAGCAAGCAGAAGAGCAGTGAGTCACAGGGTAGATCTGAGATCACTGGTGAGCATAGATTCCTTAACTTTAGTTCCATTTTTACAGGAAGGACATTTTCCTCTCTATCTAAGAGGGTGAGTGACACTTGGTACACAGTATCTTTCAAAACCAGTCCCAAACCAGCTAAATAAATACAACGTGTTCCATTTTTCCCATTGGGCCTCTTCATTCTCATTAGCAGCTGCCAACGTGTTGCCATATTTTTATTTCCCTTGGCAGAGAAGGGCAATTCCTCCCTGAGGAGAATGTGCCCATCAGGAGCGTGGCAGAGATGGTCTGTGGGCCATCAGCATCCTTCCCTTTGCCCACACAAGAGCATAAATTATCCTCCATGTGATCTCCGAGTCCAGCTCCTGAGTCACAAATTTATCCCTAGGTTCGGTTTCTTCAACTTTGACATCAGGCTGCTCTGTCCTTCCTTAATTAATTGCTTTTGCAAAGTCCTGAGAATATAGTGAGCTTTTTCTTAGTATTAAATTGTAAATTTCCATGCAGTACTTCGTTGGAACTGTATTTAAAAAAAAAAAAAAAAAATGCTTCCTCAACAAAATCTTTTAGTTCAATCCTTTTCTGGAAATGAAAAGGTAACCTGACTGAAATTAGATCCAAGCCTGAGTTACCTGAAAGTATACCATCTTCCAGAAAGTCTGCTAATTATTCTAATACTCCATTTGGGGAGAAATTAAACCACCCACTCTTTTTATCAAGTTCATGAGAACACTGCATTGTGTTACCTCCTCTGTACAGCTCTGCAGCAGCTAACTGATAAACACTAATCCAGCTTCACTGACATCAGTCAATTATGCTAGTGCCAAACAGAAATAGTTAGCAATGGAAATATGCTGTATGAATTGCTATTGTATCAAAATAGCCATATTGATTTCAACTTGATTCCCGTTGTACAAAGAAAAGCAGTAAAGGGTTTTCTAAGCAGAAAGCAAAAGGGAAAGATGCAAGGGAATATTTCCTGTTTGTTTTTTTATTTTTCCATTGGAGCATGCTAATTTAGAACTGGTAGTTGGATCTTACCCTTCTCTCAATATACTTTAAGGGGGAAAAAAGGTTTAGAATCTATTTTAAAAGGTTGGGAAGGTCTGTTGGTCTGTTACTGTGGCAACAGTCATCCCCAAGATGCAGCATAACTAATGAGTTAACTAGATGTACCTAGCTCCAACCATCCAGCATAAGCCATAAAACTAAACTGCTGAGAATCACTGGCAACTTTGCTGAGGGAGGAACGGTGCAAACTGGTACACTAGGGAAGCTGATAATCCAATTTAGAAGTGCAGATTCTCATTTCAGTTTCATTGGCATATTCATTCTGAACTAAAAGGATCTGAGCAGTAATTCTATAAACAACCAGCACTTAGAAATCAGAGGCAACAAGATTCTCTAGAGGTATAATTGCTTTTAAACTAGGCAACCTGAAATTGTGTCTGCCTGGTTGTAGCAGGGAGAAAGGGGGGAAATATCTCAGCTGGGAAAATGGGTAGTTGGCCAAAGAATATTGCAAACTGGGCATGGCTTGGGCATCTCAATATACCCAATATTGAAATTCTAGTCAATAAAATTCAACAAGGATTTCTGTAGCACTTACAATTTTATTAGGCACCATACATTTTACATAAGCTAAATTTTATAATTCAAATCTTGAGAACTAATTATATAAATAAGACCTAGTTCAAACCACAGGTCTACCATCTTACCATCTGCAGCAGCAAAAACTTTGCTAGATAACATAACCTCTCTAATCCCTGTTACATCATCTCTAAAATGGTGATCACAGTTGCATCTACTTCATAGGTCATGGGTACCAAATGGAACAGTCCGTGTGTTTACCATAGTTCCCAATAAATGTTAGCTCTCAATATTAGTAACCTTGAATTTATCTATACTTTTTGTTCCTATTTCGAATATGAATCCAATCTTTTTGGAGATTCTGTTCACTCTGAATTCAAACTATATTCAGAATCCAAGCACTTCTTACAACCGTCACTGTTACCACCACGTGAGCCACCAATACCACCTGCTTGGATAACTGCACCCTCTCAAAAGGTCTCTCTGCTTTTACCTTTGCTCCCCTAACATCTGCTTCTATCACAACAGGCAGAGGAACCCTTTTAAAATACAAGTCCGACCATGCCAATCTTCTACTCAAAATCCTGCAATAGCTCCCCATTTCCTTCAGTGATAAGGTCCCACATGATCTGACCCCTGTCACTGTCTAACCTCACTCTCCCCTACTCACCTGCTAAGTCATTTCCCTCCAACCGCTCTCATCTCCTTGTCACTTCTGGAGTGTTCTAGGCATGCTCTTTAGGACCTTTGCTTTAACTGTTCCTGCTGCCTGCCTCGTACATGCATCAAGGATAGATCCTGACTAATATAAGCCAATGACAGCATGACATTTACCTGGTGACAGCCATTGGTCATGGTGTGATAAGCTGCTCCAGTAAGGCTGACAAGAAGGATTTTCATCCCACACTTGGAGGGTGAGCTCCTCTCTTACTTGAAGAGAAAGTGTGAAGCCCAGGTTGTCACTAAGAGCCATCTTGCAACCATAAGGAGAAATGCCCCTACCAGGGAGCTAATGTTAAGGGCCAGATTAGAGAGACAGAAAGAACCGGGGTCTCCAACGACATCTTTGAGCCCTGATCATAACATCACTGTAGCTCACCCCATCCCTGGACTTGGAGTTCTGTAACATAAGGTATGTCTTGAATGTTTAAGCTTGGCTGAATCAAGTTTCTATTTCTTGCAACCAAAAACATTTGAAAGATATGAGGGTTAATTGAGTAATGATGTCACATAGGAAGAGCAAGACTTAAGGTTGAACCAATCATGCCTGCCAAATTTCACTAACACTTAGAACTTGACCCCTGGCATCACTTGACATCTATAAAATGGGAATATTAATTCATATGCCATGTATCTCAACAATTACATGAAATTTTGTTAATCATAAAACACCGCATAAGCGTTCATTATATTTGATCTTTGAGTGCTTCATCCTGAAGCACCAGGTAAATATTTCAGAAATTAAAGGCTATGGGGCAATTCAGACTGAGAAACTACTTATCTTAGTGAAATCATCCTTTATTCCTTCCTTCTTTCCTTCGCATTCCACATCCATCCATTCCATCTGGAAATCCCGCAGCTCCACCTGTGACACTGACACAGATGGTGACTCCCTCTAACCAGCCCCGCTGCGGCCACCATAAGCCACTGAGTCTAAGCCACCTCCTGTGAAAACAGCATCCCCTCTCATCCCCTTGTTTTCATCCTTGCCCACTTAGTCTGGTTTCCTCACAGAAACCAGAGAGATACTTGAAAAACATAATTCAGATCACATCACTCCTCTTCTCAACACCTTCCCAAGTCTTCCTTTCTCTCCTGGAGTCACAGCCCGGCCCCCACGCCCTCTCTGACCGCATCTCCTCCTCGCTCTCCCTCCTTATTCTGCTTCTGTGCCACTGCCTTCCTTCTTCTTTTTTGAACACCAAGCAAGCCCCTGCCTCCTGGCCTTTATACCCACTGCTCCTCTGGCTGGAACTCCTTTCCCACACTCACCCACCTCAAGGCTCTGCTCAAATATCTTATCAGTGGGACCTGTTCTCATCATCCCATAGCCCCGTCTCTTTCTGCTCCCTTACCTTGCTTTCCTGTTTCTCATGGTATCTGACATATAATAAATCTATTAACATATCTGTCAACTGTCTACCTCCCCGAGCTAGCATGGACGCTCCACGAGAGCAGGGGTGATGTCTAGGACACTGCTTTATCCCCGGTACCTAGAGCAGTCACAGGCACATAGCAGATACTCTAGCTGTTGAAGAAGAAGAAATGAAGCTAAGTCAAAATAACAATACAGCACTGGTTGTGTTATTTTACATGTATTTGTTTGCGTAACCAGACTTCCAGGCTCTTGGGAGAAAGAACCTCATGCCCCATGTACAGTAAAGGGTTTCTTGAGCAGGCATGGGGTGTTCAAACCCTCCAAATATTTCCAAATAAGAACTGGCCCTCGGGACTTTCCCGGTGGCACAATGGTTAAGAATCTGCCTGCCAACGCAGGGCACATGGGTTCGAGCCCTGGTCCGGCAAGATCTCACATGCTTCGGAGCAACTAAGCCCGTGAGCCACAACTACTGAGCCTGCGCTCTAGAGCCTGCATGCCACAATTACTGAAGCCCACGTGCCACAACTACTGAAGCCCATGCACCTAGAACCTGTGCTCCGCAACAAAGAGAAGCCACCGCAATGAGAAGCCCGCGCACTGCAACGAAGAGTAGCCCCCTGCTCGCTGCAACTAGAGAGAAAGCCCACACGCAGCAACAAAGACCCAATGCAGCCAAAAATTAATTAATTAATTAATTTTTAAAAAGAACTGGCCCTTGACCAGTTTCTGGGAGATAACCTCTAAGCCCTTGCAATATCCTGCCTGATAGAGTGTCTTTGTATACCTGGAGTCTTGGGCCACATCAGATACTTTACGCTAACAATGTGATTTACAGAGGTTGCCTATTTTTGTTCGCCTGGGGCCCTGGGACCCCCTGAACAGATCTGATGCCTGAGGGTGCAGGGGCTGGAGACTGAATAGCTAAAGTCAGGAACGCAGGTGCTCCATGTCTACATGACTGAGCCCCAGTAAAAGCCTTGGACACCAAAGCTCAGTTGAGCCTCCCTGGTTGGTAATACTTCACATATGTTATCATACAAACTAAGTACCGTCTGTGTGATTCCATTGAGAGAGGACAGCTAGAAGCTTGAACTGGTATCTCCTGGACCAGAACCTACATGCCATTTTCCTTTACTGATTTTAATCTGATCCTTTTGCTGTAATGAACCATAAAGATGAATATAAGAGCTATTCTGAGTTCTGTGAGTCCTTCTAGTGAATTGTTAAATCTGAGGGTAGCCTTGGGGACCGCTGACACACCCAGGGTTTGCATGGTGTCTGGAACATAGAGGTGTTCCATAAAGGTTGACCGGATATATAAGTGAATTAATTAATTCAGTGGATCCATGCCATGTTCACCACCCATCCGAATTCTTTTCTCTCCACTCTCTCACTCTGACCCTCCCAATGCACGTTTCCTTTCTTTCTTCCACTCTGATTTAAAATAGCAGGTATGACCTCTGTCTAGTAAAACAGCAGCCCTTAAAACTGTCACTAAACATGAGAACAGCTGACAGAAAGGTAAGATTTAGAGATCAAGACAATTTGGACAAACAGAGCTTTGCCTCTGCAGATCACCTTTCAGGCCAGCGCTCTGCATGGGATAATTTGCTTTGCTGCCTGACTCCTGGCCTTCCGACCTGGCTTGAACCCGGCTCAGGAATGCATCCACCAAGATCTGGCTCCAGATTTTTCTCACTGTTGCTCATTGAATCAATAATAAGGAAACCTTCTTTGTTTGCTTGGGATTTGACAGCCCCATGATAGACAGGACAGGGGAGCAGCCATGGCCTTAGCTTGGCTGCACTTACACTGTTCATGTATAATGACACGTGTATATGTGAGATTTAACGACGGATGGTAACAGTCAAGGTCTTGAGTGGGTTTCCTCTAGCCCACTGCACTGGCATATATCATTTTAATAGCCACCAAGGAAGAAAAATATGGTTCTCATTAATATCCTGAGTTTGACCTTCCATTTTTATTGAATTGAAACTCACTTACAGCCTGGAATGCAATTGTGCCTATTAAAAGAAGGGAGAAGTTTTCCTTCCTGGTGTTACTTCATTTTTTCCCATGGAGTACAAAATAGAAAGGAAGAAAGTCAGGGCTGAGGTGTACAGGATTCTGATGGGATAGATATTTATTTCTCTTTGAGGCGTTCACATTAAGGAGACTACAAGATATTCTGCTAGACTAGAGAACAAGGCAAATTTCTTGTGAAATCACTTATCTAAAGGAAAAAAAGATGAAAGTAAACTAAATCAAAATTTGCCAGAATTAGGAAAATCAAGCCTATTGATTCTATGAGGTACCTGACAATCTAATAAAAATTGGGCAGAGTCAGTTTCTATTTCTTGCAACCAAAGAATCCTAAATGATAGATGTTATATACCACTTTGTTTAAGATGGATCCATAGTACAATCTGTCATAGGATGGCTCAACAGGTGTTCCACAGATAATGATAAGAGTCTCCAGTGTAGCAGTAATAATCATAGTAGAGCAATCACATCCCAATGATATTTGCCTTTGCACTGGATGTGGGTAGGAGATGGGACGAAGTATTCATTGCTAAGCAAATGAACAGTGCAAACAAGGGTGAAATTTGGTCTGCTTAAGCATGAAGGCCAGCAAACTTTTAAATACTCATAAAACAATTCTATACAGTATGGATGGGCTGATTTAAAAAGCACTGTGCTTCATGTACTTGAATGTAACAAATATAGAATTTCCTTACAAAACCTATAATTCTGGTTTTATACTTTAAAAAAGACAAAATTGAACTGGATTTCCCCTCAATTAAGAATAATAAGCCCAGTTTAACGGTCTTTAGAATCAATTTATTTTAAAGAGAAGACAGAGCAAATCACTGGTCTTACATAGTATCTTCATTATTCTTTTCCAAAAGGTGTTGACTTTGGTGCATTCAGACATTTTAAAAAGACAGGTACTTTAAGTATAACAGAGTAAGATGTCTTATGAGCCATATAATCTTTATCCTAATGAGTTTCCAACCTAATTGGCAAGCTAGGCATTGACAGGCCAATGAAAAATTAAGTTAGAAAAGCAAAGTAGCAATAAGACACAAGAGATTACTCAAGAAGAGACCTAAATCTGGTCCCTACCTTTGAGTGTTTCATAACACAGCTAGAGAAACAGTTAAAAACAGATCTGTATTAGAACACAGCCCAAGCTATATCAGTGGTATAAAAGGCGGGGAGGGATGTGAGAAGACATAAGAAGCCATTCATTCTGTCTCATACATCTGTGAAGGCTTCATAGAGGAGGTTACAACTAATATGGAACTGGCGAGATAAGCATGATTTAATATGGCAGGGATGAGGAGGAAAGCATTCTAGCCTGAGGGAATTGTAAGAACAAAATTAGGACAGATTCAGCTATCCAAGGATGTGGCAAGTGGGTAAATGCGCCTGGATAAAGGATGAAGAACCAGGCAAGGCCACACTAGTTGGTTTGTATTTTAACCTAAAGATAATGAATGAGGAGTCAGGTGGTGGTGTTTAAGTAGGAACAACATGATCCAATTTGCATTTTATAAAGTTCATTCTGTTAACTACAAAGAAGACAGATTGAAGAGAGAAGAAATTGGAAGCAGAAAGAACAATGTTTCATTCACCCACACGCCCATCTGCCCACTCTTTTAAGAGGTATTAACAAGCACCAGAGTTTGATTCCTTAAACAAAGGTTGCAAACTCATAAGCCAGATCTGAACTCCAGCTGTGTTTAGCACAGCTTATTTTGTTTGTTTCTGTTTGTTTAATTTGACCCAAACTTTAAAATGAAGATATTCCCCATAAAAATCTAGATTTTCACCTTCTCTAGAAAATTAAACCTGACAAAACTGGACCCACATTTCCAAAGCCAAAGTTGAGTAGTAAATAAACTCCTGAACAAGAGGCATCAACAACCAATTTCCCTTAGTCCTCACGATTTATATTTTGTCCCTGACGTCGACGCCAAGTGCTAGTGGCCACAATCATCATGCTCACGCTGCCTAACTTCCAGTAGAGAACACTGTCTTTGTACCAATGAAACTACCAAAAATGAGAAAGTAAAGAGGTAGATGGAGAAAGCAGCTCATTCCCAGAAAAATAGGAGAGAGACTATTTCTTTGCAGAAATGATGAACTGTTTCATGTTTTTAATGCAAAATACAGTGTCTATGTTGGAAGGCTACAGCTTAAGATGCCCTTCTGCTTATATGCTCCCACCACACTCATCTATGTTATCTGATTTGCATTTGAATTTCCAACCCCAAAGACACGGAAAGTTTAACATAGGCCTTCCCAAGAAAGTGGCATTTGAGCTAAGACCTAAAACATGAACAGAAGTTAGCTTTGTAAAACCTTCTGTCACTGCTTGGTATAATAACCCCAGCTTTTCACCAAATCTACCTGGATTTCTGTGAGTCAACCAGCATTTGCCTTCATTAAGTTGAATCTAGTACCTAAGGAGTGTCACTACTGAGGAGATAGGACCTAGTACAGTTCACATATTCATTAACAGTTTTTTTTAAAGAGTCAGATTATTTATTTACTCTTTCTCATGCTGTATGCCCTAGAAGCACCAGGATCGTTAGGGTCTCATATATGCAAAATCACCATTGTGATAACTGAGAATTACAGTGAATTCTACCTGAAAATAATATAGCTGTAAACATCATTACTACATTTTTACCTACATTTTACTTGTAGGTAAAATGAAAAATGACGTGCAATGTCCCATAGCACAATACCTGGCACATCATCTGAACTCAGTAACCATAAACTGTTGTTGATATCAGGGAGTTGATGATGATTATCCATGACTCATTCTTCAATCGGGGAAAATCCTCCACTTCCAGAGCACACTTACAACATTTTGTTTGTAAAATGGTTTTCCTTTTAAATTGGTTGGGATGATGCATTAAAATTCAGGCTAAATTCTGTTTGACCATTTAACAATTATTAACCACTTACATATAATTACCTGTTAACCATTTACCTATAGTTACATAGGTACAAAGACAACGCTCTCTACTGGAAGTTAGACAGCAATATAAGTACAATAACTGTGGCCATTAACACTTGGCTCTAATGTCAGGGATGGAGAAAGTCATCCTCAGTGCTCAACACTGATGGGAGTATCAGTAAGCGTGGCAGCCTCAGGACCTGTTGATAAGGAGAGAGTCTGGGACCCTGGTGACGCCAGTGTCAGTGGGGTGGGGAAGTGGAATGGGCAGAAGTCAGATTGCAGTTGGATGCATAAGTGGGAAGCAAAGACACCGTGAAAGTTACGGTAAGCCACTCTCTTAAGAGTTTTGTCTACAAAGGAAAAGAGAGAAAAGGACAGCAGCTGAAGGTGATCAAGGAGGATTTTTTCACTGGAACTGAACATATCTAAATGCTGATAGGCTCTGTATTGGTCAGGACTCTGGTTTGCAAATGACAGAAACTGAATTCAAATTGACTGAAGGAAAGAAGGGACTGTAAAGACTCAGTCACTCCAGAGGCCAACATGGCAAGATCCCAGGCACCCCACCTAGTCTCCAGGAATCACCTCTCACCCTGCTCATCTCTGCTTTCAGACAGTCTCTAATCACGTGCTGGAAAAATGGTTACAAGCAGCTCCAATTAGAACCCCTCATAGAAGGGGAATGTTTCTTTCTTAGGGGCCCTACAAAGCCCATGTATTGACAATGACTTGGCCTAAAGACTAGGAGGAGAGTGGGGTCAGCCCCTTCCAAACCAAACAGCTGCAGAGTTAGGGTGGGCGGTCTGGTTCCCCACCGGAAGAGTGGGTGCTGTTGTCCAGACATGGGGCTAGAGGAACAGGAAGGGAGCAGGGATTTTAAAACACTAAGGCCATGGAATTGACAGAACTTTACGTCACCTGGTTAGGGTCGGTGGAGGGCTGCTAGAGGAGGGGAAAGGAAATCTAAGGTGACTCTGAACATTATAGTTGGCCAAGTGGGTGATGAGAAGTCTGAAGAGGGAAGAAAGTGAATGCTAACAGCTTAAAAATTCCATGATTCTTTGCCTTTATAGGATTCTTCCAACTTAACATTCAGTAGTATCAAGGGAAATTATTGGAGCCTTGAAGAACAAGTAAGAGTGGGATAGCATTGGAGTAGGTGGGCATAAAAATCATGGGGCAAGAATAAGGTTGAGACATTCTGGGCACAAGTAGCATCCAGAGAACTCTGTCATAGCTGCATTTGAATATTCATGATTTATGGCTTCTATTTAAGTGGTCCCTGAACATGAAAAACAAGAATTCAAAACTGAATGTCTGAACCATAGGGCACTAATACAGGATTTTGTGAAAAGAATATGGGAAGTTGTATCTTTTTCAGTAATGAAAGGGAGCCATGGCCTTCACGAGTACATGAGAAACTGGGCCAGCAGGGCCCACGGCTAAAGCACCTGGGAGGCCTGCTCTTAGGCAAACTTTTATTAAATGCAGTCTCCTTTTGCAAAGGGGGAAAGAGCAACAAAGGAAGTAAAAGCAGCATTCTGCCTTGCTTTACTTTCATGTTATTCTAAAAATGATTTAATATAAGAATATACCAATATGAATGGAGAGGAGCTCTGTGGAAGACCTAATATCAAGTGTATTAAAAATGTATGACACTGTATATTCTCACAGGAGCCCTGTGCAGGACCTCTACAGCTGATAAAATGACATTAAAATGTGATTAATAATATTGTAAATCCTGTTGATTGGAAAACTCAGGGACATATGACAGATTGACCTGACTCGTTGATTTAAGCCAATATCACTGAAATAAACTTTCATATCCCAAGAAAGAGTAATGTCTTGCCTGCAGCATAGAACATGGCATCAGAAAATGCAACTGTCTTTTGAGGTTTGCTTTTATACATTAAAAGTTCTTGAAACATTTTGTATCTGAATCTTTATATCTAGATACCAAGCTCCAAGCCCAGAATTGCCACTATTTCATTAACCTTTCTAAATCATTCCTATAATTTTTGATGTAAAATAAAACAACAGAAAAAAAGGAAATATACCAAGATGCTAATAGTGAAAGCCTTTAGCTGATGAGTCTGAGTGATTTTTGTTCATTTCTCTTTACTTTATGGGATTTTTCCAAGTTTTCTAGAAAGACATAAGATGGGAGGTATGGAGAGAGATGCAAACGTTAACATTAAAAAATAAAGAAGTTAAAAAGGAAAACTATTTTAAAACCAAAATATTATAAGTGCTTTATATCACACCTAGACAAAAAAGTCACTAAAATTTAAGTGAACCTAATGAACCAACACATCACAGAATAACATACACAACCACCATCACCACCCAGGTTGCTGTTCTTTATTTTGGTTCTTATACACCTTAGAGAGGAATATTCATCTAGAACTCTGGACTATCCACTCTCTTTTGGTTAGACATTTCTGTTTTTAGATAGGCACCTTTTCTTTTTGCATCCCAGTGTCTTTTCTTCTGCTACCCACATTCTAACATTCCTTTGAGAAACCAGCCCCTCCCCCAATCTTAGACTATGGGTTTAGAGCAGAGTTGACTCCATTCCTGACTCCAGAGTGGGCATGTGATTCACTCGTGGCCAAACAGAAGATCATATTCTCTCGCTACGGCAATTGGCTCAGGAATGGGAACATTATCAACCATGCAGTAAGACTAAGGGAGAAGCACATGCTCTTTTCTGCTGAAATTGAAACTGGATAAGTGCATGTCTAAAGCTTTTTACAGTTGTTTTGCTGGCATAAAAAAAAAAACACCCCAAGAATAAAACTCACTTGGAGAAAGATTAGGTCCTCATAACATTGTTTGAGCCCCTGGATCAAGCCAGTCCTGAAGTCTTCACTGCTTCTGGACCTTTCTGTTGTAGGAGCAATAAATTCTCTTTGTGCTTAAGCCAATTCAACTTGAGTTTTTATCTCTTACAATTGAAAGAGTCCTAACTGATAGAACCTTTTATCTATTTAATATCCTATTCAGAGGCATTGTTACCAGAGGATTTAATTGTTGTACCTGGATAAGACCAACAGAGTTGCACAGGCAGACTCCTGGAACTGTACTCCTTTTAATGCATAAAACTAAGTATTTATGTAGCACTTTGTTTTTTAGAGCCTGAGTACAACAGTTTACACGCTGAGAATATAAGGACAGCTGTCAATGATTATATTACAAATAAATTAACCCTAAGGTTAAATAACATATACAAACATTAATATACACCAATGTATTAAAAAATTAATCTTTGGAAAGTTCCAAGCAGTACCCTAAAAACAGTTCTTATGTTTTGATAAATATACCAAAAATAAATAAATTCAAGCAAACATTTTTAACCCTATTGAGTTTCCCTGTCATTCAAAGTCCACAATTTGAAGACACAGAATTTTGCATCTGAAGGTACAAAAACTTTATCTAGTTTAAACTCAGTTACACCCTTCATAAGAGCACTCTGATACAAGCAAGGATCACAGTAGAACTTCTATCTTGGTTCACAGAAAACGACAATAAACTCATCCACTGATTCTGAAGGTACCTTGTTTGAGAAAAAGGCTCAGAAGAGCAAAGTGTATGCCATCCTGTTTTTTTCTCCTCCTACAGGAGAGAGATTCGGCAGCACATGACAGCACAACCACAAAGGTGAATGGAAGTCAGAGAAGAGCAGAGAATGGCCTTCTCCATCACTGTTGGAAATGATCAATTCCGGCAGTGGCCTGCTACAGTTTGCTCTACATTACCCATGTGCTTTACTTCCATCTGTTATAAAATTGTCATAATATAATAATTTTGTCTGAACAGGACACTTTTTGTATCTTCCAGGCAAAGGTAGTGATAAATATACCAATTTACTACGCCTATTATATAAACATACCCCTTAGACATGACACTCTTATTTAGCGCACATCCTATACAACTGTACATGGCACCCCTGTGAGCAAAGACTGTGGTAAAGCGTACCCATACACGCTGGTCCACCTTGAAACAGTTCAACTCTTTTCTGACCCTTCTCTCATATTTCTACTACAGGCAAACACTTTCATGAATATTGGACGTTAGATCTGATCAGCTTCCCCTGTCCAAATAACAGGGTCACAAAAATGCCAGTGACAGGTAGAGAAAGGAAAAAATCATTTTCTAATATTTGTCATTTGCTGGGAAATATAGTTTCTCATTTTCAAAATTATCTTTTTAATCTTGTTTTTATTCATATAACAAAGTACATTTTTAAAAATCCAAGCAAAAAAGTAACATATAAGGTAAAAAATAAAAGTCCTCCTCCTAACAACCATTCTTACTTCTCATAGACAAATAGCATTAATAATAGTTCCTCCAGGGAGTTTCCATATGCATATACATCATAAATAAACAAAAACTTGCATGCGTGAGAACTATAAATATTCAGACAAATGGAATGCCTAGTAAGTCAGGGATGAGCACCCATTTCCCCCAAGTTGTTACCTGTTTGAATAGGCAGATCCAGGAAGTCACCTTGAAGGAGACGTCTTCATTCTGCAATGAAAAAGTAGCTGCTTATAGTTATGCAAACACAAGGCCAGCATCCTGGGATAAGAGTGGAAGGGACAATTCAGACATGTTTGCTTTAGCAAAAGCCACTCCTATCCTTGGTACACGGAGTTTGGAGAGGAGATGGACCAATGTGTAAAAGGACCGCTGTCCCCTTTGTCTCTGGAAAAGAGGAAACCTAGAGTTCAACTTCTGCCTGAAGTCAGGGAAACTGGTTGAGTGGCTGATTGGGTGATTCCATCAGGAAAGGACACTGAGGCCTCACCAGGAAGGCAAAGGGACATCAGGTCATCACTGAGTCCATGGGCTTCCATTGAAGGCTTCCTGTAGAAAATGTAGCTGAGACTAGACTTGTGAATTGGAGAATAATGACTGAGCCTGTGGGTACAAACTAAAACAGCTATCCTTCCACAGCACAAACATGGGCCATGATAGCTTCTCAGGATCCTGGAAGAGTCAGGCATCCCAAGAGCCATGAAAAAGTGTAACCTGGCAGCTGGCCAGTCGGTACAATTTAGCCTGGACAGGAAAAGCCAGGCCAAAAGAGGACTGAGCAAACACTGCTGTGCTGGCTCCCCCTTGGTGTTGAGAGCTGGAATCACACACCCCTTTTGAACTTTAATAAACCCTGGAGTTCTTGGACAATTCATTAGGACAGTTGGACATGAGCAATTAGTAGGAAAAATAAGACAGGTGTATTCATCTGTGTACCAAATTAGTGAAGCTTATAAAGCTGGTTACATACAAGATACTACATATTTTTATGTTTATATATACTTACTATAATGTGTGTATACACATATATATACAAGTGTATGTACATGATACCTATCATATACTATTCTTCAACTATTTAATATAATAATACATATTGGATATCTTTCCAGACCTGTGTATCTATCTCATTCCTTTTCATGGCTACATATAATTCCATTATATAAATTTATTATCATTTATTTAACTAGTTCCCTATTGATGGATGTCTAAGTTGTTTCTAGTTATTTACTATCACAAACTTGGTGCATTAAGTGTCCTCACATGAGTTGTTTTTTTTTTTTAAGGGTTTAATGCCCTTTTAATATTTTCCATATTGAGTAAGATCTTTCCATTCTTTGAGTTACGTATTAGGATGGGAATTATATTCTTTCAAATTTATTTCATTGTGGCAGACAAAAACACATAACACAAAATCCACCCTGCCAACAATTTACAAGTGTACATTACAATATTTTCAACCACATGCACACTGTTGTGCAACGGATCCTCAGAAAACTGCCCACCCCCAACTCTGCATGACTGAAACTGTACACCCACCAAATAACTCCCCAGCTCCCCTTACCTCATCTCTTGGAAATCACCTTTCTAATTTGTTTTTATGTTTGACTACTTTAGATACCTCATTTAAGTGGAATCATGCAATATTTGTTTTTTTGTACTGACTTACTGTGCTTAGCATTACGCCCTCAAGGTTCATGCATGTTGTAGCATATAACAGTATTTCCTTCCTATTTATTTATTTATTTATTTTTGGCTGTGCTGTGCAGCACGTGGGATCTTTTTTTTTTTAACATCTTTATTAGAGTATAATTGCTTTACAATGGTGTGTCAGTTTCTGCTTTATAACAAAGTGAATCAGTTATACATATACATATGTCCCCATATCTCTTCCCTCTTGCATCTCCCTCCCTCCCACCCTCCCTATCCCACCCCTCTAGGTGGTCACAAAGCACCGAGCTGATCTCTCCGTGCTATACGGCTGCTTCCAACTAGCTATCTATTTTACGTTTGGTAGTGTATATATGTCCATGCCACTCTCTCACTTTGTCCCAGCTTACCCTTCCCCCTCCCCGTGTCCTCAAGTCCATTCTCTACGTCTGCGTCTTTATTTCTGTCCTGCCCCTACATTCATCAGAACCTTTTATTTTTTTGGATTCCATATATATGTGTTAGCATACGGTACTTGTTTTACTCTTTCTGACTTACTGCACTCTGTATGACAGACTCTAGCTCCATCCACCTCACTGCAAATAACTCAGTTTCATTCCTTTTTATGGCTGAGTAATATTATATTGTACATATGTGCCACATCTTCTTTACCCATTCATCTGTTGATGGATACTTAGGTTGCTTCCATGTCCTGGCTATTGTAAATAGAGCTGCAATAAACATTTTGGTACAATACTCTTTTTGAATTATGGTTTTCTCAGGGTATATGCCCAGTAGTGGGATTGCTGGGTCATATGGTAGTTGTATTTTTAGTTTTTTAAGGAACCTCCATACTGGTATCCATAGAGGCTCTATCAATTTACATTTCCACCAGTAGTGCAGAAGGGTTCCCTTTTCTCCACACCCTCTCCAGAATTTATTCTTTGTAGATTTTTTGATGATGGCCATTCTGACTGGTGTGAGATGATATCTCATTGTAGTTTTGACTTGCATTTCTCTAATGATTAATGATGTTGAGCATTCTTTCAGGTGTTTGTTGGCAATCTGTATATCTTCTTAGGAGAAATGTCTATTTAGGTCTTCTGCCCATTTTTGGATTGGGTTGTTTTTTTGATATTGAGCTGCATGAGTTGCTTGTATGTTTTGGAGATTAATCCTTTGTCAGTTGCTTCATTTGCAAATATTTTCTCCCATTCTGAGGGATTTTTCGTCTTATTTATGGTTTTCTTTGCTGTGCAAAAGCTTTTAAGTTTCATTAGGTCCCATTTGTTTATTTTTGTTTTTATTTCCATTTCTCTAGGTGGGTTAAAAAGGATCTTGCTGTGATTTATGTCATACAGTGTTCTGCCTATGTTCTCTAAGAGTTTGATGGTGTCTGGCCTTACATTTAGGTCTTTAACCCATTTTGAGTTTATTTTTTGTGTATGGTGTTAGGGAGTGTTCTAATTTCATTCTTTTACATACATGTACATGTCCAGTTTTCCCAGCACCACTTATTGAAGAGGCTGTCTTTTCTCTATTGTATATTCTTGCCTCCTTTATCAAAGATAAGGTGACCATATGTGCATGGGTTTATCTCTGGGCTTTCTCTCCTGTTCCATTGATGTATATTTCTGTTTTTGGGCCAGTACCATACTGTCTTGATTACTGTAGCTTTGTAGTATAGTATGAAGTCAGGGAGCCTGATTCCTCCAGTTCAGTTTTTCTTTCTAACGATTGCTTTGGCTATTCGGGGTCTTTTGTGTTTCCATACCAATTGTGAAATTTTTTGTTCTGCTTCTGTGAAAAATGCCAGTGGTAGTTTGATAGGGATTGCATTGAATCTGTAGATTGCTTTGGGTAGTAGAGTCATTTCCACAAAGTTGATTCTTCCAATCCAAGAACATGGTATATCTCTCCATCCATTTGTATCATCTTTGATTCCTTTCATCAGTGTCTTATAATTTTCTGCATACAGGTCTTTTGTCTCCTTAGGTAGGTTTATTCCTAGATATTTTATTCTTTTTGTTGCAATGGTAAACGGGAGTGTTCTCTTAATTTCACTTTCAGATTTTTCATCATTAGTGTATAGGAATGCAAGAGATTTCTGTGCACTAATGTTGTATCCTGCTACTTAACCAAATTCATTGATTAGCTCTAGTAGTTTTCTGGTAGCATCTTTAGGATTCTCTATGTATAGTATCATGTCATCTGCAAACAGTGACAGCTTTACTTCTTCTTTCCCAATTTGGATTCCTTTTATTTCTTTTTCTTCTCGGATTGTTGTGGCTAAAAGCTAAAACTTCCAAAACAATGTTGAATAATAGTGGTGAGAGTGGGCAACCTTGTCTTTTTCCTGATCTTAGTGGAAATGGTTTCAGTTTTTCACCATTGAGGTCGATGTTGGCTGTGGGTTTGTCATACATGGCCTTTATTATGTTGCGGAAAGTTCCCTCAATGCCTACTTTCTGGAGGGTTTTTATCATAAATGGGTGTTGAATTTGGTCGAAAGCTTTGTCTGCATCTATTGAGAAGATCATATGGTTTTTCTCCTTCAATTTGTTAATATGGTGTATCACGTTGATTGATTTGCGTATATTGAAGAATCCTTGCATTCCTAGGATAAAGCTCACTTGATCATAATGTATGATCCTTTTAATGTGCTGTTGGATTCTGTTTGCTAGTATTTTGTTGAGGATTTTTACATCTATGTTCATCAGTGATATTGGCCTGTAGTTTTCTTTCTTTGTGACATCTTTGTCTGGTTTTGGTATCAGGGTGATGGTGGCCTCGTAGAATGAGTTTGGGAGTGTTCCTCCCTCTGCTATATTTTGGAAGAGTTTGAGAAGGATAGGTGTTAGCCCTTCTCCAAATGTTTGATAGAATTCACCTGTGAAGCCATTTGGACTTGGGCTTTTGTTTGTTGGAAGATTTTTAATCACATTTTCAATTTCAGTGCTTGTGATTGGCCTGTTCATATTTTCTATTTCTTCCTGGTTCAGTTTCAGAAGGTTGTGCATTTCTAAGAATTTGTCCATTTCTTCCAGGTTGTCCATTTTATTGGCATATAGTTGCCTGTAGTAATCTCTCATGATCCTTTGTATTTCTGCAGTGTCAGTGGTTACTTCTCCTTTTTCATTTCTAATTCTACTGATTTGAGTCTTCTCCCTTTTTTTCTTGACAAGTCTGGCTAATGGTTTATCAATTTTGTCTATCTTCTCAAAGAACCAGCTTTTAGTTTTATTGATCTTTGCTATCATTTCCTTCATTTCTTTTTCATTTATTTCTAATCTGATCTTTATGATTTCTTTCCTTCTGCTAACTTTGGGGGTTCTTTTGTTCTTCTTTCTCTAATTGCTTTAGGTGTAAGGTTAGGTTGTTTATTTGAGATGTTTCTTGTTTCTTAAGGTAGGCTTGTATAGCTATAAACTTCTCTCTTAGAACTGCTTTTGCTGCATCCCATAGGTTTTGGGTCATTGCGTTTTCATTGTCATTTGTTTTTAGGTATTTTTCGATTTCCTGTTTGATTTCTTCAGTGATCTCTTGGTTATTAAGTAGTGTGTTGTTTAGCCTCCATGTGTTTGTATTTTTTACAGATTTTTTTTCCTGTAATTCATATCTAGTCTCATTGCGTTGTGGTCAGAAAAGATACTTGATACGATTTCAATTTTCTTAAATTTACCAAGGCTTGATTTGTGACCCAAGATATGATCTGTCCTGGAGAATGTTCCATGAGCACTTGAGAAGAATGTGTATTCTGTTGTTTTTGGATGGAATGTCCTATAAATATCAATTAAGTCCATCTTGTTTAATGTATCATTTAAAGCTTGTGTTTCCTTATTTATTTTCATTTTGGATGATCTGTCCATTGGTGAAAGTGGGGTGTTAAAGTCCCCTACTATGATTGTGTTACTGTCGATTTCCCCTTTTATGGGTGTTAGTATTTGTATTATGTATTGAGGTGCTCCTATGTTGGGTGCATAAATATTTCCAATTGTTATATCTTCTTCTTGGATTGTTCCCTTGATAGTTATGTAGTGTCCTTCTTTGTCTCTTGTAATAGTCTTTGTTTTAAAGTCTATTTTGTCTGATATGAGAATTGCTACTCCAGCTTTCTTTTGATTTCCATTTGCATGGAATATCTTTTTCCTTCCCCTCACTTTCAGTCTGTGTGCGTCCCTAGGTCTGAAGTGGGTCTCTTGTAGACAGCATATATATGGGTCTTGTTTTTGTATCCATTCAGCCAGTCTATGTCTTTTGGTGGGAGCATTTAATCCATTTACATTTAAGGTAATTATCAATATGTATGTTCCTGTTACCATTTTCTTAATTTTGGGGGGGTTTATGATTGTAGGTCTTTTCCTTCTCTTGTGTTTCCTGCCTAGAGAAGTTCCTTTAGCATTTGTTGTAAAGCTGGCTTGGTGCTGCTGAATTCTCTTAGCTTTTGCTTGTCTGTAAAGCTTTTAATTTCTCTGTCAAATCTGAATGAGATCCTTGCTGGGTAGAGTAATCTTGGTTGTAGGTTCTTCTCTTTCATCACTTTAAATATGTCCTGCCACTCCCTTCTGGCTTGCAGAGTTTCTGCTGAAAGATCAGCTGTTAACCTTATGGGGATTCCCTTATATGTTATTTGTTGTTTTTCCCTTGCTGCTTTTAATATTTGTTCTTTGTATTAATTTTTGATAGTTTGATTAATATGTGTCTTGGCCTGTTTCTCCTTGGATTTATCCTGTATGGGACTCTCTGTGCTTCCTGGACTTGATTAAATATTTCCTTTCCCATATTAGGGAAGTTTTCAACTATAATCTCTTCAAATATTTTCTCAGTCCCTTTCTTTTTCTCTTCTTCTTCTGGGACCCCTATAATTCGAATGTTGGTGCGTTTAATGTTGTCCCAGAGGTCTCTAAGATTGTCCTCAATTCTTTTCATTCTTTTTTCTTTAATCTTCTCTGCAGTAGTTATTTGCAGTATTTTATCTTCCAGGTCACTTATCCGTCTTCTGCCTCAGTTATTCTGCTATTGATCCCTTCTAGAGAATTTTTAATTTCATTTATTGTGTTGTTCATCTCTGTTTGTTTGCTCTTTAGTTCTTCTAGATCCTTGTTAAACGTTTCTTGTATTTTCTCCATTCTATTTCCAAGATATTGGATCATCTTTACTATCATTATTCTGAATTATTTTTCAGGTAGACTGCCTATTTTCTCTTCATTTGTTAGGTCTGGTGGGTTTTTGCCTTGCTTCTTCATCTGCTGTGTGTTTCTCTGTCTTCTCATTTTGCTTAACTTACTGTGTTTGGGGTCTCCTTTTCGCAGCCTGCAGGTTTGTAGTTTCCATTGTTTTTGGTGTCTGTCCTCATTGGCTAAGGTTGGTTGAGTGGGTTGTGTAGGCTTCCTGGTGGAGGGGACTGGTGCCTGTGTTCTGGGGGATGAGGCTGGATCTTGTCCTTTTGGTGGGCAGGTCCATGTCTGGTGGTGTGTTTTGGGGTCTCTGTGGCCTTATTATGATTTTAGGCAGCCTCTGTGCTAATGGATGGGGTTGTGTTCCGGTGTTGTTAGTTGTTTGGCCTAGGGTGTCCTGCACTGTAGCCTGCTGGTCGTTGAGTGGAGCTGGGTCTTGGCGTTGAGATGGAGATCTCTGGGAGATTTTCGCCGTTTGATATTACGTGGAGCAGGGAGGTCTCTTGTGGACCAGTGTCCTTAACTTGGCTCTCCCACCTCAGTGGCACAGCCCTGACACCTGGCTGGAGCACCAAGAGCCTATCCTCCACACGGCTCAGAATAAAAGAGAGAAAAAAAAGAAAGAAAGAGAGAAGAAGATAATATAAAATAAAATAAAATAAAGTTACTAAAATAAAAAATATTTATTAAGAAAAAATATTTTTTTAAGTAATAAAAATAAAAAAACAGACAGAACCCTAGGACAAATGGTAAAAGCAAAGTTATACAGACAAAATCACACACAGAAGCATATACATACACACTCACAAAAAGAGAAAAAGGAAAAAAATATATATATATTGTTGCTCCCAAAGTCCACCTCCTCAATTTGGGATGGTTCGTTGTCTATTCAGGTATTCCACAGATGCAGGTACATCAAGTTGACTGTGGAGATTTAATCCGCTGCTTCTGAGGCTGCTGGGAGAAATTTCCCTTTCTCTTCTTTGTTCGCACAGCTCCTGGGGTTCAGCTTTGGATTTGGACCCGCCTCTGCATGTAGGTCGCCTGAGGGCATCTGTTCTTCGCTCAGACAGGACGGGGTTAAAGGAGCAGCTGCTTCGGGGGCTCTGGCTCACTCAGGCGGGGGAAGGGAGGGGTACGGAGGAGGCGGGGCGAGCCTGCGGCGGCAGAGGCCGTGACGTTGCAGCAGCCCGAGGCGCGCCGTGCGTTCTCCCGGGGAAGTTGTCCCTGGGTCACGGGACCCTGGCAGTGGCGGGCTGCACAGGCCACCGGGAGGGGCGGTGTGGAGAGTGACCTGTGCTTGCACACAGGCTTCTTGGTGGCTGCAGTAGCGGCCTTAGCATCCCAGGCCCGTCAGTGGGGTCCGCGCTGATAGCCGCGGCTCGTGCCCGTCTCTGGAGCTCGTTTAGGCGGCGCTCTGAATCCCCTCTCCTCGCACACCAGGAAACAAAGAGGCAAGAAAAAGTCTCTTGCCTCTTAGGCAGTTCCAGACCTTTTCCCGGACTCCCTCCCGGCTAGCCGTGGCGCACTAGCCCCTTCAGGCTGTGTTCACGCCGTCAACCCCAGTCCTCTCCCTGCGATCCGACCGAAGCCCGAGCCTCAGCTCCCAGCCCCCGCCCGCCCCGGCGGCTGAGCAGACAAGCCTCTGGGGCTGGTGAGTGCTGCTCAGCGCCGCTCCTCTGTGCGGGGATCTCTCCGCTTTGCCCTCTGCACCCCTGTGGTTGTGCTCTCCTCCGTGGCTCCGAAGCTTCCCCCCTCTGCCACCCGCAGTCTCCGCCCACGAAGGGGCTTCCTAGTGTGTGGAAACCTTTCCTCCTTCACAGCTCCCTCCCACTGGGCCAGGTCCCGTCCCTATTCTTTTGTCTCTGTTATTTCTTTTTTCTTTTGCCCTACCCAAGTACGGGGGGAGTTTCTTGCCTTTTGGGAGGTCTGAGGTCTTCTGCCAGCGTTCAGTAGGTGTTCTGTAGGAGTTGTTTCACGTGTAGATGTGTTTCTGATGTATTTGTGGGGAGGAAGGTGATCTCCGCATCTTACTCTTCCGCCATCTTGAAGCTCCTCACACGTGTATTTTTATTTATCAATAACATAAACTTCTAGAAGTAAAATTGCTGGACAAAAGTACATAGATTTAAATAAATAAGAAATATTGCCAAATTGTCCTTCAAAATAGTTGCACCAATTTATACTCCTGCTAATAGAGTATGAACGTTTTTCCCATACTTTCCTAACAGTGTAGAGTATTAAATGTATAGATTTTCCACTCTAATCGTGAAAAATATAATTTCATTTGATGTTGCCAACAACCTTAGGAGACAGAAATGATTTCCCTGATTTTTCAGATGAGGAAAACAAAACTGAGAAAGATTGTATAACTGATCATATGTCTAATAATTAGAACAAAGATTCAAACCCTGATATGTTTGATTCCAAAGCCCATTCATTCATTCATTCATTCAATAGAGCTTACTATGTTTCAGGAACTGCTCTAACCATGTTAAATACATTTGCTCATTTTATCTTTATATCAAAACTTTAAGGAAGATGCAATTAATATCCCCATTTTACAGATGAGGTAGCTATGCCAAAGAGAAATTAATTTACTTGCCCAAGGTCACAGAGCTAGTAAGTAGCAAACATGGGGTTAGAACCCCAGCTGTTTGGCATCCATTTGTTTCAACTTAAGAACAACCTCATTAAAACTATTTTTGTTTTGCAAAGAGAAAAATTCACCCCTGCAAAGGCACAGGCTCTACTTGTCAATGTTTATAAAAGTCATTGTAAGCAAATTAAAATGGACTGAAGAAAGCCAATTCAGTGGGCTTCAAATGGCTACATATTTTGATACCCATCCAATAGCATCCCTTCCTCTCTCCTCAAATACTAAACGTGACACTATCTCTTAGGGTTTGCAATGGTAGTCAATAAGGTTATCAGTCTTTTCTATGCACAGCTCCATTGTTGTCACACGTTTTGTGATATAGATGTAATCATTTAGATGGAGGGGACAAGTGTCTAACTGCCATTGAACCCTAAGCTGCAAAATATAATGGGCAGGTATAAACCTGACCCAGTATTAGTTGGTGATAACGTGAATGGAAAACTTAGAAAAATTTAGAAAGATGGGAAAAAAAGTATTCCTCTAATACCTGTTTTCACTATAGCTATTTTATCATATTTTAAAACCAGCAAATTTAGCATTATTTTAAATAAGGGGGAAAATACTAGACTGCCATGATATAAGCCCTTTAAATTAGTGTTTTATAAAGGAAACTAAATTGGACTTCCAAAAATACTGTGTATCCAGATAATCTTATGGGTTAAATAAGATAAAAATACCTCTGACTGAGCTGAATGTAGAAGGTCACCTAATAATACTTCTATACCAAATAAAGCATTTTACTATATTTATCATCTTTGATTATATTCCAACACCCACATAAACATAAATATATAAATGTGTTTATATAATAATTTAAAGGTAAAAGGAAATCAGTTCACATGAGTAATTAATTCTACTAAAGCATTTTCAGCTAGAAAACTCAAGTGGCTTCAAAGTTTCATGGGCTGAGTAACGGGCACTGTCTATTTTTATTTTTTTACATCTTACTGTTCTTTGTGTATTTTGTTGTTACAAAGCCAAAGACCATGTCAAAGAGTTGTCTCATTAATACTGAAATAGGATGCCATTAATCAGGCTTATTAATGGACTCTGGAATGCAGTTGGTACTTTAATGGGATTTCAAGGGCAGTCAGCTCTTTAAGAGGTCTATTTTTCTTGGTCACTATTGGGTTTTTGTTTTTTGTTTTTTGTTTTGTCTGTGTCGGGTCTTAGTTGCAGCACACGGGATCTTCGTTGTGGCACATGGGTTTCTCTCTAGTTGTGGCGTGTGGGCTCAGTAGTTACAGCGCACGGGCTTAGTTGCCCTACAGCATGTGGGATCTTAGTTCCCCGACCAGGGATCGAACCCACATCCCCTGCATTGGAAGGCAGATTCTTTAGCACTGGACCACCAGGGAAATCCCTGGTCACTATTGTTTATGAAAAATACTGTTACAGTTTTCTCCAGTTGGTCAGCAAGGCCAATAAATGTTCAGAAAAGACTGCACCGTCCTTTTCATAATAACTTCACCTTTGACATGATGATTTAACTAATATTTTCCAGGATTACACATTGTAATAACTTTCAAACATTGAAATGTCCCTTATATATCATAAATAATCAACTATAGCTGGTTTCCTCCACCTGTGTATTACCATAACCATATTTTCCACCTCTTTCCTAACCGCTTGCATCTTTTCCTCCCCAAAAGCCAGGCAATGTGACTGTCCCTCTAGACTTCTAAGTATGATGAATCTGAGTAGAGGGGCTCAGAGAGATAATGGAGTACCAATAATTTTTTAAAGGCAATTCAATAAAGAAGCATGTGATTCTAAATCAATAAGTTTGATTCACATGAAGCTTAAACTAATTACATACAGAGCTACATTTGGTTGAGGAGTACAGGTCTGGTGGAGCTTCTTTCTGTCATCTACTTTTAAATATATATTAAATCATATTATTAAGCACTATCATAGAACAAATCACTCTACTTGGCTTGTTAAAAGCTAGAGTAATCGAGATAAACATTGCAGCTTGGTCCAAACAATAGGAAAGTGTTCATTCATTCATTTAGCAAGTATGTAATGAGTCAGCTCCCTGATGAGTTCTAGGGACACAGCAGGGAACAGAGCAGATGAAGACCTCAGGTCTTAAGGAGTTCACCTTCTGGTCGGGGAGACCCACAATTAACGATAAATAAGTAAAACACAAGAATGTCACATGATGTTAAGTGACATGAAGAAAAATAAAGCAGGGATAGGAAGGTCAAGAGGGAGCCATTTAAAATAGAGTGGTCAGTGAAGGACTTTTGGAGAAGGTGACATTTGAGTAACTCCCTGGAGGAGGTCAGGGAACCAGCGGTAGAGACGTGTGGGGGAAGAGCATTCTACATGGCGGGAATGCTGAGTGCAGGGCAGAGAGCATGTTCACGGCCCTGTAAGGGCAAGTGTGGTCAGCAGGAGGAAGCATGGGAGGGAAAGGAGGTCCAAGATGAAGTCCAAGCGATGACACAGACCAGATCTGAGGCCGCTGTTAAGGACTTTGGCTTTTACTCCGAGTGAAATGGGGAGCCAGAAATGTTTTTGAGCAGAGGAGTTTAAAGATCTGACTTACAAGGGTCTTAAGGAATACGCTGGCTGCTGTGCTGAGGAAAGCCTATAGGAGACCTGGTAGGAGGCCACTGTGACCATCCAGACAAGAGACAGTGGTGGCTTGAGCCCAAGGCAGTGAGAGACAGTCATATTCTGGATATTTGGAAAGCTGAGACAAATATCTTTATATATGTTTACTCATTGGATGTGGGAGTGAGAGAAAAAAGGAAATATAGGATGACTCCGAAGTCCTCGGTATAAGAAGCTGGCAGGATGGAAGCAATTATTAAAAATGAAAAGGAAGGCCCAGGAAAGAAAATGTAACGTTAGATAGTATTGACATTCTTACTGACCAAATCAAGACAGGAAATTATCCCCATTACTTATAACTGCCAACAAGAAACATGGAATGAACAGAGAGAACCCCCCAAACTGGAGTGTAGCTTTCCCTGACTTAGGTGCTAATTACAAACAGAATATAAATATCTTTTCCACCTAAAAATCAGAAACATCCAATTTTAAAAGATGATTCTGGGACCTTGGGATTTATCATTCATTTTGGTCATTGGCAATGTCACCCATAGATGAAATTATTCCACTAGAAAAATACAGATTTAGCACCTAACATGGACCTGGCAAGGTGCTGGGAACCTTAGGCAGGAACATTAGGCATTAGGGACATAACTATGAGTAACACACAGCTTCTTTCCTTGCCTTTTCCTTTTTTCTAGCATTCTGACAATACATATCCCTGTCATAAATAGGCTGTTAGAACGTCAACAGTACTGTGCCATCACCAGTGTGGGAACTGATTTAGCTGGAAATGACTGGAAAGAATCCTGGTGTGAAAGTACCAAACGGAGACAAGAGAGAGGAAGGCTGGAGTATGAAATTGATGTTAAATATGAAATGTGACCTAGGAGAGAGTGGGGCCATCCATCTTTACTATGTAAAATGTTTTCCATTATAGATGCTCTTCAGCTCCGCCTTCTTCTGTATGAGGAAAGTCAGGTGCACCACAAGTAGGGCTCTCCCTGAGATTCTGAAGTTCAGAAGCACAGGGCAACTATACATCAAAGTGATCTGGTTATGCTAGCTTTAGACCAAAGGAGGAAGAAAACACAGGAGATGGATTTAAAATGTCACTAAATCAAAATAACTCTGGCAGTACGAGAAATTGGCAGAATTAATCAAAGGGCTAACTTGGAAGGAGTTCACAGTGGTGAAGAGGAAAGCGTCTCATTGTCATCGGGGCTCCCAGAGACACAGAAGCCACATTTAACATGCTCACACCTTGCCACACACCTGTCAGGGGCACCCAAGTTACCCTCAGTGGACTGTTTCTTGGTGTTCCAATCGACCCAATTTGGTCTGGTCTTTTCCTCTTTTATTTTTCCCTTTTAGATATGTGGATTTCATTGTATGGCTCCAGTGCTTTGGTAGAGCCCCAACTTTCTCTTCTCTGTTAAAAGATACTTTATGTTCACATTACCCATAATTAACTACTGCACACAATTTCTTGTCTTATTTTTGCTTTTTATTTATAGTAGTAAGTTCTACAGGCTTTAGGCTGAAACAATACTAACAATATTTTTACTAACTTCTTTTAGAAGCATTTATCATGTTTACTTTTTTTTCACTTGTATTGTTTCTCAGGAATGTTTCCTTTACTTTTTCTTTTTCTTTTTTTTTTTTTTTTAACATTTCCTTCATTTTTATGGATGAGGTACTGAGTCAAGGAGGTAAAGTACTAAGAAGTCACCCAGAACTGGAAATTAAACCTGTAATGCCTGCTCCTGCCCCTCACGACCTTTCAGATCAATGGAATTTTACTTCTGAATGCTTTAAATCTTCAGAGACAAATCCAATAAGGGCGCTGGAATGCACCCCACCACTTCAGTCCAATGCAGAGCAGGAGAGACAAAAGAGCCGGCCTCTCAGTGTGCATTCTAATCAAATCTCTCGTAAGTCCCCCCAGCTAAGTACAGGAAATCTCAAGTTTTCAGCCTCTTCAATTTCCTAATCACGGACTTCAATTCCCTAGGTCTTTATGCTTGAGCTAGCAGTCACCGCCTGGCAGGCTGGGTCCAGTGGCGTGGGCAGCGTTTTGTACTAAGTGTCCACATTGTTGAGGTGAAGCTGAAGGGGGCCGTGCTGTTCTGGCTCTGGAAAGCCTGCACTGTCCTGAAAAACATTTCTTTTCCAGGCCCGTATTCCCACCGTGTTTACTGAAGCCAGATCTTTTCTCTTTCATGATTTCCGTTACTCTTGGTCATGGCTTTTTAGCCCATAAACTGATAAGTTTGGGGAAAGTTATTTTAACCAGACTTACGGTGAGCTATGCTCTGATTGACTTTTAAAAACAATTTCCATTTGACTTTCACATCAGCTACAGCATAAAAGTGATTTGTTCGGCGTCACTCTTGACCTTTCTCCAGAAGGCTTCAGTCAGATCTTCGACAACAGTAAACAGCATCTATCAAAATCTTCCTGCAGCACCGCGAGGCCAATAGCAATCGTTCTGCTTCTTCCCAATATCCTGCTTAGTTAACCACTCCCAACACATACAACACACACATACACTCACACACACACACACACACTCACACACACACACTCACAGTCCAATAGATTTACATACGTATTTTGGCATTTCTAGTTGATGCTGATGAAAATTGGGACATTCTACAGTAAGAGGAAACTTATCTTACCTGAACTTCTGTAAGGCAATCATTGATCTGCATTTTTTCCTTTGGTACCCATGTTTACAGTGTGAGCTGCTTTTTTTTTTTTTTTGAACAACAACAAAAAAGTCACCTGCCTATGAAAAGAAAGAATGGTCACCACACACACTGCAATTTCCCTAAAACTGGAGGAGGTAAATACAGTCATAGGTCTGAAAACACTGGAAAAGAGTCTTTCTAGACAGAAAAGGAACAAAATAGTATTACACGAATCTATTGGAGAGTAATTTGTTCCTGAAAAGAAATCTGTAGGGCTATTTCTCAAGATGTTATTACAATCAATTTCAGTGGGAAAGAATTTTGTGTTTGCATTCTCCAAATTGATAGGCATTTATATTAAAACAGCATCAAATCCCATTACAATGGACTCATTCATTTTCATAACATAACCTAACAAGGTGTTTTTCCTTCATTAATTATTCTGCAATATGGTTGTTCCCCTGATCCTTTTTAGGTTTTTTATGGAGCTATTTTCTATCTAATGATTGAGACAATGCTCACAAAAAGGTATACAAATGGTATCCTGTTAAGTAATTCAAACTTTAATGCAGAAAAAAATTACATTACAGTCAAAATAAACTAATGAAAGTGATACAAATAATCTCACACTCAATGAATAAGTAGATATCAATCAGAAGGGCCGTGGCCTATGATATATCCCTGGCAAAAACAAGATGACCGCTCTGAAAGAGAAATTTGTACAACTCACAACAAATAGACAACTGCAAGGATGACAATGTGGTGACCCTTTCTCAAGGCACTCATGCTCATGAAGTACAAAATCCACATTGGTAAAGTTAATTTGTATATTGGGACCTACAACATGAAGGCCGCCCCAGTGGCCCAGGCCATGTCACAAACCTAAACCTAAATCAGCCTGCACTTACGGTAAATGCCTCACTGTTAAGGAAACATAACACCAAACACAATCCTCCAACTCACCTTTAGGGAGCTCATCTCATCCTAGAAAATAGGACCGGCTCACCTTATAAGGCAATCCCCAACCTCCTAGCCAATCACGCCCTGTTTCCACATTGCCTCTTCTAATACTCAAAATAAAACTTGCTCCTATCCAAAATCCCTCGGGAAGAGCACTCCACTGCTGGGGAGGCACTGTGCTCCCCCGACGCACCGATTGTTTTCCCTTGAATAAAGCCATCAAACTCATACTAAATGGTTTTAGTTTTGTCATTTGACCATACTAGGGAAAATGTATTTAATGAAACTCGATATAAAGTCAAGTTCTCAGAATCCAAACAGGCAAATGTCAATGCCAAGGTAAGGAAGGGTGAAGGAGGGGAAGACAAAGGGAGCTGAGAGCTTGGGTACCTAGCTGACTTTGTTTCTAGGTATGTTTGATATACAAGATTGTGATAGAAATCAAGGTGGTTCATGAAACTTCCTAGAGCTCAGCCATGGGGAATAAGGAGTAGCTTTTGGGAAGGATGTCGTGGATCCTTCTGAAAAATCTGATCAGAGCTCTGGTGCTCTCCTCACAAAAATAACATATATACACACAACTTTTGGCTTACAATTTCCAGTGCTTGAGAACTCCACTAAAACTCATCCATGATTTCACAATCTCATTTAAGAACCCGTGCTCTAGAAACCGAACCAGTCTAAATTTCAAGATCTCTCTTTTCTTTGGTTCAAACACTCTTTTTGTAGTGACTCATTTTTCATAAATAAAGTCATAAATGAGTAAAGATGCAGGTGAGACTCCCCTAAGGGCATCTGAATTGATGAATATGAGCAGTTAATTATCTCTTGGACATGCTTCACTAATACCTTCTACCAAAACTTAAATTCAGATTACTTCTCAGGAATGAATTAAGCTTATTGGGGAATTGCATGAACTCATGGAACTCCAGGCTATCTGGTAAAGTACGTACAAGTTTGCCTCATTTAAATGCAATGGCTATATGTCCTGAAATCCCATGCAAACAAAACCATTTTGTAAATTAAATCATGTTTTAAATCTATTTAGCAAATAACCCTTGCTCCTTAGAAGAAATTTTATGGTGAGCCTTTTGGTGGGAATAGTCACGACTGAAAATGTTTTGTAAATCCTGTTTCGTATATATCTACATCAGCTTTGCTGAAAGTGGAAAGTTCCTGAACTAATTTATACCTAGTAACTGGAACAGGTTCATAAACTCATAACAGAAAACTGCTTTGAGGATGGAAGGATGTGGTCAGTTCTATACCTGTGTCAAGTTAGCATTATAATTGGTCATTTGCCTATGCCTTCTGGACACCTGTGCACCAATTATAATTTTTACCCCAGAATTTAACAGTACTGTGGAGTTTTCTCTATTGTGTCTTGCATTGGCCTTATCTCCTTGGTTAGCTTTTCAGTGGCAAGATCCTTTCCTTCCGCTTCACTCTCATCTCTCACGGTGCCTGGCTGAGAGAGGAATCATGAGTTTTAGAGTGGTTCAGTGCTACAGATGGGCCATAAACAATGGAGAGGATATAGTTAGTAAATGGACAAAAAGAAAAGATCAATTCAAACAGGGGAAACACCAGAATCAAAGGGTCAGTGGTAGGGATACAAATCCAGGGTCACGGAGTAAAGTGGAGGTCAGAGGGAGGGGACCCATGAAAGGGGAGCCAGAAACGAGATGGCACAGCCAAAGACAGTGCCTCTGCCGTAAAAAGAGCTTAATATACGTTTGTTGTTATTCAAAACACTTTTTAAGCCAGATAATATTTTAATAATTTGGTGTGTGTGTGTATATGCGTGTGTGCAAGATTAGGGGGATTCCTAGTATTTTCCTTATTTGTACTCTGGTACTTTCCCCATTCAAGCCAAAGAGTGAAGTTTCCAACTCAGGAAGTGTTGTCAGAACAAAAAAGAAGAGAAGAAGCTTTTTTGAAGTTCAAAGTCTGGCGTTTTAGGTCTCAGAAGCTCAAGCCCGGAGGGGATGCAGGTAAAAAGGCTTCGTGAGATAAAGGAAGGCTTCCCACCTTTCCTGCCCAAGAGCAGATAAGAAGTCCTGGGTCTAAGGGCTGTGGGTGGGTGGTGAGTAGGGAGGGAAAAGATGAAGAGGAAGTGAGCAGAGGAGAGGCCGGTCCCTCCACAGGAGGTGACTGGGCCAGAGGGACTATGCAGACAAGAGCAGAGGCGTTCATATTGGTTGATATCTTAATCACACTGGTGATAATCATAATGATATCTGCAAATGTTTGCTGAGTACTTAATTTACGCCTGACACTGTTTAAAGCACCTTCCGTGTATTAAACTTCATTTCATCTTCACAACAACCTTAGAGGAAGACATTGTACATTAGCTCCATTTCATCTGCACCTCACAGAGAGGTTAACTAATTTTGCAAGGTCACACAGCTAGTAAGTAATGGAACAAAAATTAATGATTTGTGAAACTCATATTTTAGAAAAATTCTTCCTGTTTGAGTGAGAGAAGGGTGAAACTCTGGAATCAGGGCAGATGATTAGAAGCTATTGCAACAATCAGGGCTCTGGTGTATCACGGGTGTTAGGGCCCTGGAAACTAAAACAGACACTTGGGAGTATCAGAGATGACACCAAAGCTTCCAGTCTCTGTGTCTGCGAGAAGATTAGAAGAAGCAGCCTATTGGGAATGGTGCTCTGGGAATAGTACGTCATATGAGAAACAAGTTTGGATCTAATTGTATCTTAAAATCACTGCAGACCTTCAATAAAGCAAAAACAATCATGTCATAGTCATACATAATCAATAAGTAATTCTCCAGCAGTTTCTAACCTCAGGAAATGGTTGGTAATCAATGCCTGTACCTAATTGCTTAAGTTGCAAAATCGAGACTATTATAAAGTGATACTGAATTGAGACCAGTGAAGACTCTGGAAAGATCTAAATTTAAAGATTCTTTCTTAAACATCTGACAGATAAAAACCCACAACCAGGGTGTAGGCCCTGGACTTATCAAAATCAGATTTTAAAAGACAACAAAGACCTCCTAATTCCTGTGGTAGGCAGAATAATGGCACTCCCAAAGATATCCACAGCCTAATCTCCAGAACCTGCAAATATATTAGGTTATTTGGCAAAGGGGAATTAAAGATTACAGATGAAATTAAAGTTGCTAATCAGCTGACCTTAATTAGGGCAAGGGCCTTAGTTTATCCATGTGGGCCCGATGTAATCATGAGTCCTCTAAAACAAACAGAGGAAGACAAAGAAGAGCCAGAGAGATAACAGTGTGAGAAAGACTGGGTCCAATGTTGTTGGCTTTGAAGATGGAGGAACAGGGATGGTCTCTAGAAGCTGGAAAAGGCAAGAAAACAGATTCTCCTAGAGCCTTCAGGGAAAATAAAAAGCATTCTGCCAACACCTTGATTTTAGCCCAGTGAGACCCATTTTGGACTTCTGATATCCAGACTGTAAGACAATATATTTGCATTGTTCTAAGCCACTTAATTTGCAGTAATTTGTTACAGCAGTCACAGGGAACTAAGACAGTAAAGTAAGTTAGAAGATAAACTATTTCTCCAGGTAGTTCAGATTTTTATTTTAACAACACATCTACAGGCTGACTCTTGCCTACATGAAACAATGTTAACAAAGCATCATAGACTTCCATTTGTATTCTTGACAATGGAAACAGTCTTAACCACAAATTGAGCATAAAAATTGCTTACTGGGTCATATTCCATTTAGTCCCCCATTCATATTAAAAAACATGCTGGCAACAGTGATTCTCACATTCTGGGAGGCAACTGCTTCCTTTTATCAGGACATACCCCTAATTTAAAAGCAAAAGAGGCTTTGCTTTTAATGTAGTGATCTGTGTGACCATACAGGAAACATGTAGTGATCTGTGTGAACATACAGGAAACATGCCTCTGTCTCAGCAGCATAATGTAAGGGGAAAACACCTTGCTCAACGAAGACACTCAAACTGTATCAATAATTGGTTGGCATAAAAAGGAGAATGGTGAAGGTTGTGACCTTATTTTCTTCCTGCCAGCTTCCTCCTTTCCAGGGTGTTCTATAAGCCCGTTCTCTCAGTTAAGAGGCACAGCTCTTTCTGCCAAAGCTTCAGCTTTATTCTCAGCAGGTTGCTGGGTCTGGGGCTGTGTGGTCACTTTAAGATCAATGCAGCCCTTAACCTTATTAAGTAACAAGACAAGTCCAGGCAGTATGAGAGGCTGTAGTCCAATAAAAGTTCCTTTAACCAAGTCCCAAGTGTGATAACACAAGTGATGTCGCCTTGGAATATAAGATGAAACCTGCTCTATTCGGGGGTCAGAAAGTAGGGGAGAACTTAACTTGGTTAAAAGAGCCCTGCAGCTTATTTTAAACAAGTTCCTGCTCAGGGGTCTCTAAGATGGAGCCAGCACTGTGCTAGCTCAGCGGTATTACCTGCATTAGAAACCATATTACTCACCTGCTTAACTTTAGTCAGTTACAGAAAATAGCACTTCTGACTTCAGTCTAATACTTTGAATTTCATGGGTGAACATAGATTCTGTAATAGAATAAATTAACCTCTGACCACATCAAAACCAACCTCAAAAACCTGAGCATCTTCTTAAGTGGAAAAACAGAAAAAGCTGGAGCCAGGTAAGAATATATGTCGGGCTCAGAGAACTCCTTCTGCCAAGAAGACCTAGAATTTCTTCTCAGGTCCAGATGGTCAGATAATTAATAATCAACCAAGAGTACTGAGAGTTCAACCAAGCATGGTGGAAGGACCCAACAAGCATAAGATGTGCCTAATGCCTTCAAGAAATTTGCAATTAAGTTGGGGAAATCAACCATGGGAAGGTTACAACAAGTAATTATACACTTCTTTGTGTATTTATTGGTCCTGACTTTATAGAAAGAGGGACTATATGCATCTTATTCTTTGCTGCACCCACAGTGAGTAGCACAAGGCATGTACTCAAAACTACTTGTTTAAGGAAAGAGTGAATCCCCAAATGTGTGAACAGTAGCACCAAAATTTCTACACAGAAGTGGTTTAGGAGCCACGGTCTGCTTAGAAGGGAAATAAAAATCCATATTTGCCCAGCACTATGCATAAGATTGAGGACATGTCAACTGCACATAATAAAGAGGTATGTGTGTGTGGGTGTGTGTTGTATGTATGGTAGGGAGGCCAATAGATATTACAGGATTATGGGATTATGGAAAAACTAAAATCCCCCAATTCCTTTTTACTGCAATGCAATCCAAGTGTAATGAGGGTTCAGAGCAAGGAGAGATCAGTTTTAGCTAGTTAGTGCTATATACTGTTTGTGTCCTTCAAAATTCATATGTTGAAACCTAATCAAAAATTTGTATGTTGAAACCTAATCCCCAGCATGGTGGTATCAGGAGTTTGGGGCCTTTGGGGGATAGTTAGGTCATGAGGGTGGAGCCCCTGTGAATGGGATTGGTTTCCTTATAAAAGAGACCCCAACTCCTTCTGCCATCTGAGGACACAGTGAGAAGACCACTGACTATAAACGAGAAAGTAGGTTCTTACCAGTACTGAATTTGCTGGCACCTTGATCTTGGACTTCCCAGCACTCAGAACTATGAGAAATAAATGTTTGTTGTTTAAGCCACCCAATTATTGGTATTTTGATATAGCAGCCTGAATAGACTAACACAGCTAGTTAAGAAATATTTCACAGAAAATAATCTGTTTTGCTCATTTTCCAAAAATGAGCAGAAGACATGTTTCACACAACAGTTCTTGACATCTTACTTTAGGAATCAGAAATACTATAAAGAAATGCCCACTGCATGGGGGACAGAGGGAGGAGCACTAGGAAGGCCAAAATTCAAAGCATATTGACCACTCTTTCCTCTCCATATAATATGGCACAGTGCCTATGAATTCAGATTGGGGTCTGAGTCCTGTCTCTGCAGATCACTAGCTGTGTGACTTTGGGCAAATTACTTCTTTATGCTTCAAATGTTCCTATCTATTTAATGGAGATAATAACAGTAGCTCATTTACTGGTTAAGGTGGAATGGCAGAGACAATAATGCTTATCAAAATACTCTATGTGTTCCCATACGTTCTCCATTTCCTTGCAGTGAAATGAATCATATGACTAGCTCTGGTCAACAGGCCATAAGCAAAATAATTGTGTCACCCAGACCACCAAAGAGTTTAGGAGCTGGCACACAATTTTCTATGTTTTCTTCTTCCCTGCCATAGTGAATGATGATGATCCAGGTAGGGGAGCCTCCACCACATCGAGTACCTGAGTGATGATGTGGCGAACACCCCTCATCACTATCCACATTAGATGTTACATAAAAAATAAATAAGCTTTGTTAAAACCTCTGAGATTTCAGGATGAATTTATTCTTGCAGCATCACCAGCCTGTCCTGAGTAATATAGTTGACACAGCTTGAAAAAATAACCAGGGGAAAAAAGCAATCTTCCAAAAGCATGACTCAAGAATATAGCTAAAAAAGAACTAAATGCTACAAATGTTGAGTACATGAACATATGAATAACTCATAGTCATGACTCTTGGGTTCAAGGTAAAATTTCTTAAAATTAATCCTCCTCACTCCCACTGAAGAAAACTCCCAGAGCCAGCAGAATTCCAGAATTCTCCCTAAGACATCTCTGAATGCCACAGTCTTAGAAGTTTCAGGGTTCTTCTGCCCTCTGATACCCATTTATCTTAACTTGATTTTGTCTCACAATTATCTAGACAGTGCTCTCAACCCCTTTTCTGGTTGCTTCAAGAAATATCATATCAGTTAAGTACCACTTCTAAGATATCTCAAAGAGTGAGAATGTCATAAACATTATTGACAACATAAAGCATCGTGTCAAACCACTATTTCTAACTTGTCTCTCTTCCTCCCAGCCCCCTCCCTTCTCTATCTCACAGGACTTCCTAATTATTCTTCCTCTCTTAGAGTAGCTTCTCTGACTTCTAAAGACAAGGGGCCTATATTTGTTTTCTAGAGCTGCCATAATAAAGTACCAAAAACTGAGTGGCTTAAAACAACAGAAATTTATTGTTTCACAATTTTGGAAGCTAGAAGTCAAAAATCCAGGTGTCAGCAGAGCACCTCCCTCTGAAATCTGTAGGGAAGATTTTTTTCCTTGTCTCTGCCTAGATTCTGATGGTGGCTGTCTATCCTTGGCATTTGTTAACTTCTAGATGCGTCACTCCAGTTTGTGTCTCCGTCTTCACAGGGCATTCTCCCTGTGTCTCTGGGTCTTCACGTGGCCCTCTTCTTATAGGAAGAGCAGTCATATTGGGTTAGGAGCCCACCATACTCCAGTATAAGCTCATAATAACTAATTATATCAGCAATGATGCAATTTCCAAATAAGGTAATATTCTGAGGTACTGGGAGTTAGGATCTCAATCTATCTTTTTGAGGGTTATACAATCCAACCCATAACAAGACCCTATTCCTGTATAGAACAGAAACTACCCCAAGAATTTATCAACTCTATTTGCCTTTGCACTCCTCATGCCTCAAACTGTATCTAATATGTACGTCTTAGATGCTGACACAAACAGTCCTTCCCTGCAAAAGACATCCAGTAGGAGGGTAGGTCAACATTTTCAGGAACAACTTAAAATTCAGGATTAAAAAAAAAACAACTATTTAAAGGCATCAGCAAGCTGCTGAAACAAGCAGAACACAAGGGGACAAGATTCTGAGAAGGAAAGAACTAGAAAACACACTGATATTGCACAACTGTTTTGATGATTCTGGATTTGGAGCAAAAGAATGCAAATCCAGATTGCACCCAGGCAGAAGGCCACTGCGCAGAATTTTTCACTGTCTTGTAAGGGTATAGAGACAAAATTTGAAACTTCAAGAGCCAAATTATTGATAACAAACAGAGGAATAGAGAACTAAGCCTGCTATACAGCCAGCTTTTCCCTTAATATAAATGCCAATTTCTGAAGCAAGGCCAGGAGGCTTAGAAGCTAAGCAGATAAACTGAAAAACAGAGCAGAGTTTTTAGGAATCTCAGTTGTTAAAGAGAAAAGGGTTAGAGTTTAGGCCCTGCCTAGGAGAGGGACCCATTGAACTCCTTAGCATTCAGGAAGGTTAGGCCTTATAAGTAAGGGTGAACCAGGAGTAGAATGAGCTTTACCAAAATTGAAGCATAGTCTTTACTTGAATTAAGAAACAGCCCCAACTCTGCCCAGCAGAAGAAAGGTAAACTCTGGCTAGAGGAAGATAACATTATCTGGAGCCACCACAATTTGTTTTTATATACAATGCCTGGAATTTAATTTAAAAACTACTAGGCATGCCAAAATACAGAACAATATGTCTAAAAATCCAAAGAAAAACTAGATATGGAAATAGGTCCATATTGATACAGATATTAGAGCTAACAGAAAAGAAACTTTAGAATAACTATGAGCTATAACTTCAAGAAACTAAAGGAGAAAAAATTTTAAATAGATGAAAAGACAGAGACTTTCAACAAAGAATTAAAATGTATAAAGAAGAGTCAAATAAAAATTCTAGAGCTAAAAAATACAATTACTGAAATTAACAATTTATTGGATGGACTTAATATGACAGAAGACAAAATTACTGAACTGGAAGACAGGTCCATTAAAATATCCAAACTGAAGAACAGAGAGGAAAAGTGTTTAAAAAAAAATACAAACAAGCATAAATACATATCAAACAATAAAAGTCTAACGTACATGTAATTGATATGCCAAAAGAAAGAGAGTGATAGAACAAAAGTAATACTTGTATTCAGTTATGGCTGAAAATTTTCCAAACTCATGAAAGACAATATATATAGTTTCAAGAATTCTGAGAACCCTAAATTTAAAAAATTAATGTGAAGAAAATTATATCCAGCTATGTCCTATCAAACTGCTAAAAACCAAAGAAAATTTTTAAAAATCTTAAAAGTAGAGAGAGGAAAAAAGACATATTTTAGAGCAACAGTAGGAGAATCAGCTAACTCTCATGAGAGATGATGAAAACTAGAAGACAATGGAATGACATCTTTAAAGTGTTGAAAGAAAACAACAACCAAGATTTCAATACTCAAAAATAAAAGGAAAATTAAGATATTTTAAGACAAAACCAAAATATGGAAAGAATATATTTCTACCAGACCTGAACTAAAAACTAAAATTACTAAAAGGATTTTTTTCAGGCAAAAGAAAAATAATCTGAAATAGCAACACTGAAATGCAGGAAGCAATGAAAAGCCTACATTTTCAAAAATCTGTCAGTAATCCCCAGAACAGCAAGAAGCTCAACAACTTATGGCCAATTCCTAGTACCCTGATTATCTCTTAGTAAGTTTTTAACTGTTAAAATAACATTACCTGCACCTTGCTCCAAATGAATAGTCTCCTTACTCTTCACTTGAGTCAGAGAAATTTTATTATCCTTAAGAATCCATCAACCATTAAAAAGGAAGACAAAGAACAATCCAAGAGCCTATTCTTGGGTCTGAAAATGACTTTATTTCATTACAACTCCCCAAATAAAAACTAAACCTTAAGAATATAGGTGCCCCCCCCAAACCTCTTCTTCCACTTAATACTTTCATTCCAAAAGAGAGAGATTACCTCAAATAATTCTCATTGCCAAGGAATAACCTCCTAAAGGAAGGAACCTCACAAATCAGCTGATTCTTTTCCTTGCCATCAGTAACAATCCTAAACCTTTTTGCTATATTTAGTTTAATCTGCACAATAGGAAGCTGGGGGAAAGAAAGTATGGGAGTAATCCTTTGGACTTCTTAGATGCTTTCTATTACATAGTGGTCACCAAATGTATTCAATAATGAACGACTTTAAAGGTTTAAAAGCTGCAGCAAGGTTTAATAGACCATATAAGACTCTCCCCAGCCCCTTTAAAGAATGTCTGAAATCCAATGACAGGGAGAAGGAAAGACTGGCCTTAACCAGAAAAACAATGTTGTCTGCATGCCCTTTTTATTCCAGAGGCTTAGAAACGCAATCAGCTTTCTTGGCTGTGACCCTTTTGTTCGCAGAGCACATTATGCAGCTTTCTTCATGGCACAGAAGCTCCCTGCAGTGAAAGCCTCCTCCTGAATGGGGTTTCTGAGCACAGACATTTCCTTGTGTCTTATTTGCAGCTTTCTACAATAAGCCCTCTCCCACACAAATACATATTTTCATTATCTTATTTTTAGAAATGCAATTTGAAGAGGGGAAGTGTGATTTGACATTCTAATTGTGGTGGATTCTTCATTCTGAGTCTCTCTAGAATCTGGCTGCAAATGCAACAATTCTAACACTAGATTTCAGCACACATACATCAGTTCCGCTTAGCTGTATTAAAGCCATGAGCACTGCCATCACAGGAGTGCCATCCCACACATTCATTAGTCAAAGCATATCATGCAATATGATTATCTTCCATTACAGCATTAAGTGTCTGACCCAGACCGAGAGTGTAGGAAATAAGTTTAGGGTTCTGTGGTTCAGTGAGTTGAACTCTCAGATTATTCTCAGGTCTTAAGTTAGCTTCTACGTACTAACTCAATAGTTTCAAATAGTTTCAAACTAACAGGCCTCTCAAACTACTTCATTTACCAGCTAGAAGAACATCTGAAGAATGTGACAGAACTAAATACAATTCTGAGAGAGTGGAGGTTGTCTTAAAACTAGAAATTTACCATCTCTAATCAACTCCATCTTTCCTTCCCTCTTTCTTTCTTTCCTTTTCCCCATCCTTTCTGCCTTCTTCTTTCCCTCCCTACTTCCACCCATTCTTTCTTTATGAAAAATTATCTTAGCATCTAAGAAGCTCCAGATACTGTGTAAGGTACTGGGAAGGAAAAGATATATAAGCCAGGGCTCCATTCTTGTTGGGGAGACAGATCGGTGGAAAAAATAATTAAAATGCCAAGTGAGACAGATGAGCTGGATTCTGCATGACCAAGAAGTGTGGGAAGGGAGCACATGGGGGATAAATTCCAGCCAGAGAGGAAGGGAACTGCATACCCCACTCCCTTAATTAGAGCCTAAAGCAGTACTTGGACTTGATCTGAGCATGCTGGTCATCACAGGCAGGACTGGAACAAGCTGATGTGCATTTGGGTTGTTGGATCTAGAGAAAGTGCCCAGTAAAGGGGATAGCAGGAAGGGTCTGTCTCAATGTATCAATCTGCAAATATTTACTTGGTACCTATTACACAGCATGTACTTTCATTACAACTACCCAAGTAAAAAGTATACCTTAAAAATTAAGTATTCTACTGGGGACTAGGGACACATGGGTGAACAAGGCAGATGTGGTCTCAGCCACAGGCAAGAATATTGGCCCTCTACCTTCTAGGACCTGTAATGGAGTGATACAGAGTGATGAGCTGCAGGTAGGTACTAAGGGAAAAGTGTTCATGAAGGTTTCAGGAAGACAGAGACAGGGAAGCATGGGTACAGTCACTTTGGGCCCTAGGGACAAACTGCACACAGGTGAAGGAAAGAGGCCTTTTCCCTGCAGACGGAGCCATAATTCTTTGGAAACTCAAGAATTAAGAATGTTCAGAGTACCCTTAGTTCAGAAAAACAGAACCGATATTACAGATGGAGAGAGAGAGAATGATTTTCAACAACTGGCTCACTGATTGTGAGGAATTGGCAAGTCTGAAATCCACAGGGCAGGCCAGCAGGTGGAAACTCAGGATTTCAATATCTTGAGGCAAAATTTCTTCATTTCGGTTTTCACTCTTAAGGCCTTCAACTGATTGGAGGAGGCTCCCACATCATGGAGGGTTATCTGCCTTACTTAAAGCCAACTGTTTGTAAAGGTTAATTGTATCTACAAAACACCTCCACAGCAATATTTAGACTAGCGTTTAACCAAACAGCTGGGCACCGCAGTCTAGCAAAGTTGCCACCCACACTGAACCATCACATATCAGATTGGGAATTCTTAAGAGTACCTTCTGCACAGGCGTCAGAATTCCCACCAAAAACACAAGAAAGTAGCAGGAGCAGCGTTGGTGGCTGGTGGTGGCGGCCCGTCGGAACAACAGAACATGAGGACTCCTATGAGCACGTGTGAAACACCCTCTGGATGCCCTCGGAAATACCTGGTTGGAAAGGACTACGCAGGTGAAGGAGGCAAGAGCCACAGAAGTTTTTGGTATTATCATTAATCCCACTAACGTGGGGAAAGACTTTGCAACTTGAAAAATGAATTTTGGAAATAATAAAATTCTTCATCTACAAGGAGCCTGTAGGTGACAAGAGCACAGGATGTGTGGATATTTTATTGCATGAAGTCTGTAAGGGCAGAAGGAGAAAGGAGCAGAAAGGTAGGAGCCGCTCCTGTGTTATGAGGGAGCTCTGTGTGATGAAGTTGGGAGGACAAACACGCTGAACGGGGCAGAGTGGGAGAGACCCTGCCCTGTAGATCCAGTGGTTTGACTGCTGCCAGGTAGAGCTTAGTTGCTATACCACCTGTCAATTTCCCCGGAGGCCAGTAAGCCGAAACACTGTTTTGGTTCCCCAGATTCTAAGGCTCAAGCCTGGGGGAGAATGGACCTCAAGTCATTCTGAGATGGGACATGTCTCTGCTTTCAAGCTCCTATGGTCTTGGAATGATTCAGGAGAGAATCAGTAGTGACAATCTTAACAGGAACTTCTGGACTGTATCAGCCGAGGCTGAGAACTTAAGTACCATTATGTATGTATACAAGGTAAGCTGGGGCTGAAAAAATAGCCCAGTATATAAATCTTGTCAGCTTCTAGGGATATACACACGTATTTTTTTCTCCAAACCTGCTTCTCCTCCAGCAGCCTTTTTCATTTATTTTTTTTTTAACATCTTTATTGGAGTATAATTGCTTTACATTGTTGTGTTAGTTTCTGCTGTATAACAAAGTAAATCAGCTATACGTATACATATATCCCCATATCTCCTTCCTCTTGCATCTCCCTCTCACCGTCCCTATCCCACCCCTCTAGGTAGTCACAAAGCACCAAACTGATCTCCCTGTGCTATGCGGCAGCAGCCTTTTTCTTAGAAACCAATGCCACCATTCACCCAGTCCCCCAGCCTGGAGAATGTCCTTAACTCCTTCCACTCAAGCTCAGTCACTCTCCAAGTTCTGTTGATTTTTACCTCCTAAAAAATCTCTTAAACTCAAACCCCTCCTCTTCATCCTCCTACTGCTCTTTGCAGCTGACTTTCCTGCCTCTAGTCCTCAGCCACTCTAGCCCGTCCTTCATACTAGAATGACGGTTCCAAAATGAAAATCCAGTGCTGTCACTTTCCTACTTCTCTCTCTTCCCAGAGCCATTACGATAAAGGAGAAACCCTCATAAGGGGGAAGTAAGGCTTTTGTAATCTGGTCCTTGTTTACTTCTTCCGTCTTACCCTACACATAGCTATATCAGCCACTCACAGTTTCTTTTTCTCTTTTCAAGTCTCCACACATGCAGCCCTCCCTGGAATGCTCTTCCTACTTCTTTGCTAAGCTGACTCCTACTTCTTTAAGACCTAGATCAAAGGGCATTTCCTCCAATTCGCCCTGGCCTGAGTTGGATGTTTCTCTCCTAGCCTAGGATTGTTTGAGAAGCCACATGTCTGGAGACTTTCTCTTTCTTCCATTGTATGTGATGATAGGTCTGGGTTCACCTACCACCACCCCTGCCCACCATCCTGCCAGCCTCCGCTGGGTGCTCTGCCTGGATACTTGCTCCAGCACAGAAGCCAGGCTAACTCTGCTTCTTAGACTGAAGATCTTCTCAAAACCATACTCAGGAGTGGGCCTCATTATTACTGTCCCACGCCCAGGAAGACTAGAACTCAGTGTTTATCACAGACATTTGTTTTGTCACAACACAACTTACACTGAAGACAAAGCTTTACAGAGTTATACAGTAAACAGCTGCCTTCAGGATCTCCTGGTCTGAAAGACACAGCAGCGTCTTTGTAACATCCCCAGCAGGGTGACTTTCAATCCCTGATTCAGGTATTGGTTTATTGGCATTCTTTCCCTGTCACTTGCAAATAAGCAGCTCTTCCAAAAAAGTAGCTCTTCCAAAAGTAGGTAAATAAACACAAATTTTAAAAGAGCAACCATTTCTATCATTCTCCAGCAAAGAGCAGGAAAGGGAAATAGGAAAGGTCTTCATGTTTGTTGTATCTGCCTTGGGATCTGGTTTCCTAAAATTAAGGCCAAAACAAAGTTTGCAGTCTCCCCTGACAATATATGTGGATAGTCAGGTAAGGTTATTTGCTTACCAGACAGCATTTGGTGTTACCAAGACAGCCACTTAAAGAACCACAGTGGATTAAGGAAATCCTTCAGAAAAGAAAGGCATCTGACAGCGCCAGGACAATCGAGGAATTAACTTCAGGGAGAGTCATCTCCAGCCTGAAAAAAGCAAGCACAGGAAACAGAATCAGGAAGTCAACAAGAATGAAACAGCCCCATCTCTTCTCTTGGGCATTGCCTTTTCCTGAAGCAGTGTCTACACTGGCCAAATTATTATTCTTCTGAAAATAAGCAAACCTCAGTGATTCAAACTAGTAAAATCAGGAGGAACCACATTAACCAAATACCTGGATAAAAGCTGGACTCAGAGAAACAGAGTAGAGTGGTGGTTACCAGGGGTTAGAGGGTGGAGGAAATAAGGGGATATTGGTCAAAGGGTACAAATGTCCAGTTATGAGATGAACAAGTTCTGGGGATCTAATGTACGGCATGATGGTTACAGTTAATAAAGTATCATAACTTGAAAAGTTGCTGAGAGAGTAAATCTTGAATGTTCTCACCACAAAAAAGAAATGGGAATTACGTGATGGGATGGAGGTGTCAAGCTAACGTATGGTGGTAATCATGTTGCAATATATATCAAATCAACACTTGTATACCTTAAATTTACACAGTGGTATATGCCAATTATATCATCATAAAGCTGGAAAAAATAATAATAAATAAAAACATTTTTAAAACTGCAAATTAGGTTTGTAGAGCATAGAGTATGGAGGTTTTTATGTAGATAAATTGTCATCATAATTACGTGTTAGTTAAAATTTCAAATAAATTCAAATTCTTGTGTTCCAGAACATGGTAGTAGGGAGCACGTTGAAAAAAGCCAGCCACAGAACCTACAATTCATTCATTCATTCATTGATTCACTCATTCTACAAGTATTTTTGAAGCAACCATATATAAGTACTATATTCATCAGTAAAAACAAACAGTAACTACCTTGGAGTTAAGAAAATAGAGCCACACTGCCCAAGTTTAGTCCCTAACCATGCCACTTAGTTTTAACTATGGAACCTTGAATAAGTTCTTGAATCTTCGTATAACTCAGTATCTTCATCTGTAAAGTGTGTTTAATGAGAGTACCTTGACCTCATAGGATTGTTGTGAGGACGAAATAAGTTTGTAAATATAAAGTACTTATCTTTACATTTGTGTATATACAATGTCTGCCAGGTCACATAACAATAACAACAACACCAAAAAACCACAACCAGTCTTTATGGGGCATTTACTATATGCCATGTACTAGGTATAGCAAATATTTAATAAATGTTAGCCCTTATTATTGTTGTTATTACAATTATTACTTGGATCCTTTAGTTTTGTATTTTAATTAAAAAATCAGAAATATTCTGATTTTTATAGTTGTCATTACTGCTAAGTCAATAGCTTTGGCAGGTTTCCACCATACTCTGAGGGTGAAATTAGAGAAAATAGACCCAAAATATACTATAGGTCTAACATAATAGTCATCTGACAATATCTGAGTTTAGAACATAAGCCTAAAAGGCCAGAGGGAAGTTTTAAGAATATATTTGCAGTCCATCATCTAGCATATTCTACGTGTCTAATAAAGAATGTGCCCAAGGTTAAGGAGAGAGCCTGTCTTCTTGGACTTTGTTTAACAAAGCAAAGCAAGAAGGTAGGCCTATGTCAGAGCAGTGGTTCGGAAAAAAATAATGCTGATGGTAAGGGCTCTGAGTTAGTCAGACATGAGGTTTATGTCCAGAAAATTCAACTAAAGCAAGGAGGGAGGATGAAGGCAGTTCTGAGTCCAGGCACACTAGAAGGAAGCTGCCATCCATATTCCAAAAGACTGAGAAACAACAGGAAAATATTCAGTCAGAAGATCAGAAATTCTAGCCATCGGTAACCAAGGCAAGGATCAAGCTTTCCTACAGACATGTGACAGTCTCCCATCTCTTTTTCACTGGCCGGGGCCTATGAGGGTCTAACATATTGTAGGTACTCAAATAGTGGCTGTCTGACTGAAGCTATTTTTACCCCAGGAGCAATGCCTGGAGACCTGTCTAGCGTATCATGCTTACATCTGCATGTCTCTTACCCTTATGAGATTGTAACCACCCTAAAAGCATCAACTACTTCCTCAACTTGGCATTCCCAGAGAGACTCATATTACAGATATTCAATAAACATTTTCTGAATGAATGCATAACTACTATGAGCAAATGAGCAGACACCAAGGGAGTCTGATCCTGAGCCAACAGCTTTCTGAGAGAAATGTTCCTACGCCCTCCCCATCCAGAACAAAAGGGTTTCAGGGTGGGGGGACATCTGGCTGTGCTGTCTGCCAAGAATCAACAGTGCCATCTTCCAAGATGAGCAAATCAATTTTCCTTTGGGAAATTACCCCACCCCATCCTCTCCTGGCTAAGGGTGGGGCTAAGAGTTGAGCCAATCCCCTTTCTCTCCCTGGCATTTGAACCTTAAGCAAAAGAAATGAAAGGAAAGGAAATGGTTGGAGCTAATTCATCCCAGCAGTGCCTAAAGAGTTTGTCCATTAGTTCATGCTACCTCGATGGCTATAGTTGTCTTGGTTTCCGTCCTTTCTGAGACCCGGTAATGTAACTCTTCCTTTGCATCAGTGAGCTTCCCTTTATCCTTTAACAAATTCCTTTGGTCCATAAGTTTAGCAAGAATCCATTTCAATATCTATAAACTGAGAATTCAACAGATGTGCTATAAGATCCTCGCTCTAGATCAGTAGTTCTTAATGTTGGCTGCACATTAGAATCACTGGGGAGTTTTTAAAATCCCAGCACTCAGGCCACACCCCAAGCCAATTAAAGGGGACTCTATGAGGCTACAACCAATCCTTGTTAAAGCACCCCAGGTGATCTCTAATGTGCAGCCCAGGTTGAGAGTCACTGCTCAAGAGTTAATGGAAATATGTCCACCTTATTCTCAGAAAATGAAGGAGCCTTGCAATACCCCTTGGTATTTTACAAGTGACACATTTTTAAAGACAGAATTTAACCCTAGAGAAAGAACTAAACTCCCACTCAAAATTCGTGTTTTCCCCAAGAATTAAAGAACTAGGAGAGTTTTCATCTTTAATTACTATTTTTACTACCAAGTAAATTTAAAGAGTTTCACAACTGTAAGCACTTTCTAATTTTATTAACAACACAAGTAAAGCACAGTGTCAGGGAAGAAGATATCCCTGTTGGTTTTCATTTAAAATAGATCACGATAATCTATTCCAAGCTTGGAAATATTTCTACTGAAGAATCCCTAGAACCATGTTTAAAGTGGGGCTGTCTTTGGTGACATCTGTTGACTAGAAGGTGATCATGAGAAGGGAGAAAACTGACACCTTTTCACTTCCTCTACTCCTTCTGTCTTGTGAGAGACCATTTTCTTAATGTTGTGGGAAATGCAGTGAGGAAAAAGCCAGCTAAGGAGCCAAGCAATTAAATTGCACAGAAAACAATAAACGTGTCTATAACAAGCGTGAAAGATAAGTTGAAATATTTGACATTTAGTTTCCTAAAGTGAAGACTTGCCTTTTCTTAAGAACAGTTTCTATAGAGAGACTAAGGCAATATGGTGACATTCCAGAAGAAATCCCAGCTGTGTGCATGCCCTGCACAGGGAATCAGTTACACAAGGACTCGAAAGGAGACGCCTCAATGGAGGCGCATGTCTACTGCTGCTCGGCTGCCACCCTCTTCTCTCTTGCCCATGACTCATCCTCAGTGCATGTAGACTTGAGGCACACATGGGCTACTGTGAGCTCTGCCAGCCTTCGTGGAGTGAAGCTGCAATGTAGAATCAGCTCTGCTTCCCGCAGCCTTGGGTGGGACCCGGTGTCCCTCAAAATCAATTGGGTCCATCCTCTTCTATCAGCTACACAAGGTGATTTTTTTTTTTTTCTATTTTTGTTTTTAGCCCTGATGAGATTGAGTCAATTTGAGAATAGATTTATGTACAGTGAAGCACTGCATAAGTTGAACAACAGCGCTTAGGCACTTTATGGAATGTACTGCAGTTGAATGCAGAAAGGAAGGGAATGGGGCTCCGCTCCCAAGGAACACGGGAAAGGAGAGTGAGGGGAATACTGGTGTGTCTGGCACGTGTTCAGGGTGTCCTTCTTTTAAAAAATTCTTCCCGCTTCTAAATTCAAATATCATGTAAGAATGCATTTGAAAACATTTTTTAAAGCCAAATAAATTTAAATTAGATGGTATTCATTTGTTGTCTTTTATTTTCATTTATCAGTATAAGAGGAAATAACTCCTTCTGAGAATAGGCCAATCACTAGGAAACCATTTAGAAACATGTCTTCCCACGGGTCAAATATTTTTGTTATAAACGTGAATTCAAAAGATATTTAACTGAGACTCTAGTATGTGCTAAGCATATGCAGTCAAAAAAATAAAATTCACACTTTCACGATTATAATACAATAAGCCATCTCTCATGCTGTGCTGTCAATTCATTATGTCATCATTCCAAAGCTATTTTTGAGCAACTAATTGGCGAAATCTTGGGCAAGACATTGTCTTTCCTAAACTGAGAATGTGATACTAATTCTCTCTTTATGATAGAGTGCATAAGAACAGTCCACCCGGACAGTATAATGGGTAAAAATGCAATGGAATTGTTCCCTGTGCGTTATTGACTGACCACAGGGCAATACAACTCATGAAAAGAGAAGACGTATATGATAATGGAAAGACAGCTGGACTTGGGATCTGAATACCCAAGTCTGAATTCTGGCCTCTCAAGACACAAACTGTGAAACCACACACTGGTCTCCTCCTGTTACAGTTTCTTTCATTATAAAATGAGGATGACAACTATAGCTGCCTCCCCAACTGTTAATGAGAAACAAATCAATAACATATGTTCACACACCAAACATAGCGGCCTGTGCTCCAGTTCTTGCTGAACCCCAGCCTGAATTCCATTAGCATCAAGCAATGAACATCTGAATTGGCTGCCGTGAATGCCTTTTCACTTTACCATGCATAAATCAGGAATGACCGTGGATTACCTGTGATCTTTACTTTCTTCTTTATACTTTTCTGTATTTTCCAGTTTTCCTACAGTGATCATGTATAAATTTTATATGTTTTATGACTAAAAAGATGTGGGTGAATTTTAGAGGCTGGAGTTAGACTGAAGGCATTGGATTCAGTGAACACACGTGAGTTAAGAGCATTTTGATAACTGTTTGAACTGACCAAAGGACAGAATGTCAGCAAGTCAGAAGTCTAAAATTATTGAAGTGAGAAGCTTGCTCCATTCTTATTATTTCTGTATGAGAAAAACCTTCCTTAATGAGCTCATTGTATACTTATATATAGTTGACCCTTGAACAACATGAGTTTGAACTGCACGGATCCACTTACAAGCGAATTTTTTCAGTAAATACCTAGTACAGTACTACACGATCTGTGGTTGGTTGAATCCACAGATGTGGAACTGTAGATATGGAGGGCCGACTATAAAGTTATATAAAGTTTTTTGACTGTGCAGAGGGTCAATGCCCCAACCGCCATATTGTTTAGGGTCATCTGTAGTTTAAAATGTTCATTTATTGTCTGTTTATAATAACATAATGGCCATTTATTGAGCACTTATTATCAGGTGTCAGGTGTTTTGCAAACAATCTTACCAACACTATAAGAAATGTATTTTTATCCCCATTTTATCTACAGGGAAAATCAAACAAAGTAATTTTACCAAGGTTGTGGCCAGTAAATGGTTGTGTCTGGTACCACCATTAATCCACTCTACTCTCTCCCATTATACTTTCCCGTATTATGGAGGCTAGTTTTCAGACTCCCTTGCAGCTCTGGTTCAGCCAAGCAGATACACCCATGCAAGACAAGGAAGATAGATGTGAGCACCAAATGAAGAGATAGGATTCTTTGCCAAGGGCAGTCTTTGGTTCTTCGAGTGCAGTGGTCAAGGAGGCTATGTGTTCAATGCATAGGAGTGGTAAGCAGCAGACAGAGTCAGTAGTGAGGGCTTATATAAAGAAGTCCCTTGCAATTTTGGAGTGCTTCTGCTGGTTGCATTATTCCTGTTTTTACAGCATGCAAACATGTTTCCCAGGCCTGGAAAGTCTGCAAGTTATCCAATACTCTGTAATAAAGTCATTTCCATTTAAACTACTTACAGTGAATTCTGTTGTGTGCAACTAAAGAATCGAGGCTAACCAATGGATCTTTTATACTCCATGCTTTTCGCACCTTGTCTATGTTTTTTCCAACTATTAGAAACTGTCTTTTTTTAATAGAAACGGCAAAAAGAAAGAAACAAACAAACCTGGATCTGGGATTCCTAAGACCAAAGAGATGACTTTAAGGCAATGTAGCTATGACTGAAAAGAGTAAAGAACCAAAAAAGTTAAATCAAAGGACTAGCTTAAGGCAAGGACTCCAGGAAAGATTAAATCAACAAAGATCTGAAAAAGCAGCTGAAAGGGGAAAGCAGAAGTGTCAGCTAGGGTGAGAGAGCAGTTCAAAAGTATCTGGACACACATTCCAGAAGAGTTCAGGGGTAACACTGCTGTGGACAAAACACAGCAGTTTGACCTGGGCCTGGTCACAAAAATCACACTGGGAATCCCATTAACTGTTTCAAAGATTGCAGGCTAAAACTCATACAGCCTAGGTCAAGGGTTAATAAACTCTGGCTCACAAACAAAATCCTGCCTGCTGGCTTTTTTGTAAATAAAGCTTTATTGGAACACAGACACACCCATTCACTTACAAATTGCCTATGGATGCTTTCACATCGTAGGGTTGAGCAGTTGTCACAGAGACCATATAACCCACAAAGCCTAAAATATTTATCCGGCCCTTTACAGAAAAAATTTGCTGACTCTTGGTCTAGGAGGTTGGGAGGGCAAAGTCATTTGGAATTGATAAGTCAGTTTTTTATATCTGTCAACAGAAAAGGGACAATGTGGACAGATACAGGGACCAAGATTGCTTCCTGAAGAGAAGAAGACTTTTAACCCCCTTTGGTGGAAGCAGTCTCCAGGACTATTTAGTCTGCAGGTGTCCTTGCGTGTGTGTGTTGTGGGGGGGTGGGGGTTGGGAATGAGGAACATCAGAGGTGCTGAAGTGAGTAAGGAATTGAAGAGCTTGAAAGAAATAAAACTGTAACCAGAGGATGTAGATGATAAATCAGGAGAGAGAATGCAAATAGAGGTGGAAAGTTTAGAAACTCAGGCTACAGCTCCAGAGGTATTTAAGTGAGAAAGAGGAGGTATAGATGGGTAGTCAGAGAAATAATAGGCAGCCCATTTGAGACCATACCTCAAGGGCCAAGTCATTGTGGGCGATGATTTTTCAATGTGTTCCTATTATGCACAAGGCACTGAGTCGGGTCCTCAGAGAGTTTGCAGACTAGAGAAGGATACAGGTGTAGCTCATAGCTCCAAAACAGTGGAGTGGCTAAGCAGCAGCCTTTGAACTGACAGTTGAGGGAACCTTCAGCGATCTTAGTAAAGAGAGGTGCAGTCTGTGTAATTTGGAGGAATAACAGCTGTTCTGAAAGGGGTCTCTGGGAATTTCAAATAGCGAGATGGAATAGTGCTCCAGAAGTGATTAAGATGAAAGGAAGGAGATGAAACGATAGCTGGAAGGCATAAATGGGTCTCATGTTGCTTTCTGAAAGATGGGTGCTATAGCCAAAAACCCTTTTCATCATACAGAGATGGCGGCCGTGGCAGCATTCTTTGTAATAGAATTTGACCTGTGGGTGAGCGGCTTCCATTCTCTCTGACTACCAGAAGATTTTTCTTGGCTGTGTTTTGGAAAAACAGAAAGAAATGCCAATTCTACTGCAAACCACTATAAATGTTACCTACACTGTGCCTGTGGCTACTTTATCCAAGGGTAATGAGAGGATGACCAGAATAAAAATACTCCGCAGCCTTTCTCAGCAGCAAACAGGCAGTGTGTTTGAGTAAGCACAGAAGAAAAAGGGAGAGCCCTTCCTGAGTGGACGAGGGCAACAAAAGGCAGTTATTCAACCATCAACCAACTTGGGCCCCTGCAAGAACCTGCTGCTGCAGCTGCCTCAGCTCTCCCAGGGGAGGGGGGTCAAGTCAGCCCCTGGGAGTCATGCTAGATAAGCTGAAGAAGCAAAGTGAATCTTATACGTCCCAAACTTATGGGACTCTGAAAGTTGAGATTTCTTTATTTTCCTGACACCATTTTTGTCACCTCTGAAGACTTGCAACTCAAACTTGAGGAAGCCACTTAAGCTTTTTGGGTCCCTTTTTCCATCTATAATAATGAAGATAATAAAAATTGTGCCTTCCTCCTCAAGGAGTTTGAGCTACTGCTATCAAAATGTCTTACAAAGAGAAAGTTGCTCCTGTAGAAACTCAACACTTATGTGCTGAGGTTTGGCAATTTTCTCTAAGGAGCACTTTGGGAACCACTAAGAAGCGAGATTTAGATGCTTGTCGCGCCTAACGGTAAAGATAAAGGAAGTCTGGATTCTGCAAGATCCTACAGAGCGACATCTCAGCAGATTTTCCAACTACATGGGGCACTTACTAGCAAAGCAAGGTGTATGTGAGAAAGGCTGATGGCTGCAGGGAAAGTAATACTTACAGGATACTGGTTAAGAGATTGGATTCTAGAGCCAGACCACCCAGCTCCATCACCCTCTACCGTGTGACTTGTTACAAATCCACCATCCTCTCTGACCTTCAGTTCCCTCACTTGTAAAGTGCAGATAACCGTACATACTTCAGTAGGTTCTATTAAAGAGTAAAAGAAATAATGAATGTAAAGTACTCAGCACAGTGCCTGGAACACAGGAAGCAACCCAAAATGTTAGCTATTAATATAATTATATTTTGATACTAATGAAGGCTCAAGGAACCTGCCATGGGAAGGAGGTTACAGAGGGACTGACCTCACTTGGAATCAGGGAGTCAATAAAGATATTTCTGGAGAGGGAATTCCCTGGTGGTCCAGTGGTTAGGGCTCCATGCTCTCAAGGCCGAGGACCCAGGTTTGATCCCTGGTCAGGGTACTAAAAGCCCACAAGCTGGGTGGTGTGGCCAAAAAAAAATTTTTTTTTCTGGAGAAAGAAGAGGGGAAATGAAAAATACTAATGGTCTGGGCAGGAGCATACCTACACCCAGAGGTCGGGGATTAGATGGAGAAACATCTAATGGAATCACCTGGGCTTGAATCACGTAAGATAGGAAATCTGAGGCCTTAAAAGGAGGTATAAGGGAAGAGGTTCCAGAAGGAGCATACCAAGGACATCTTCAGGTGCGTGAGCAGCAGGAACCAGCTCTGAATTGAGGACCAAAGCTCATTAGCCACCGGAGGCCCAGAGATACATGAGGTCATATAAAGTAATCATCAGACTCACTGAGCATGTAATACGGGAAAAAAGGAAACACGTCTCAGACAGCCCAGAAATAAACTCCAGAGACTCTTTCCAATCAAGGGATCCAACTCCCCTTTGGCTCCAAAATGCTACCAAGAGGTAAACTGGTAAAGAAACAGAAGTCCACACCTCCCAAGTTCTATTCAAAACAGCTTTGTTTTCTATTACAGTTATTTGACAAAGTCAAATATCATTTTCAAGACAATGAAAAACTAAAAACAATATTAAAAACCCTCCAAAAATGAAATTATATGCCCCACTCTCTAGATTTAGCAAACATCTTTCTTCCTGCAGTGTTGTCCTTTATTAAAATCTAATACTAATGTGGGGTTAATGTGACAGCTCCGAGTACACAGATGAAGTTATAAAAGAAATAAGCTTTTATTACTTTTCCAAAGACAAAGCAATAACTTAGAATAACAGAATGATGTTAAACTTTCTACCACTTTCTACCCTCACATTTTCCCTTTTTCTTTCTCCATATAACAGGGAAATTTTCTTTAAAAAAAATTAAGACTCCATTTACAAGTTTACAATAGAGCAATAACTAAGAATAATACCATATTCTTTGTGACAACATCTTCTAGAGGTAGGGAAAACTGTCTTTGAAATTAGCCCCCAGATTTAACCCTATGTTTCTTACTTTTAAGTACACTGGATTAACTAACATACTGTTACACAGTACTTCCCCCTTTTGCTCATTCCCCACAGTTCTTTTTTTCTTTAACCTCCTGAATATCTCTCAAATCTGTTGTCTCCTTTCAGGCCTCCTCATATTTCAGATGCTGTCAATCTTCTCAAATACATCCTCCTAGCCATCAGATCGGGACCTGTGTCAAGGGAACATCTAATTTCCTCCTTCCCTGCTTAAAAAATCAACTTCCTGTCACTTACAGAATCATGGCATCACTCTTGGGTATGCCCCACTTACATGTGCATCTACTTTGTCCTCGGTCCTCCCTGCCCCTCCCCCCTGTCCAACACCACCACAACCATAGCATGGCCACCACCCAACACCACCGTCTCAACCACTACAGCTCTGGAGAGTCTATGGGTCTCTAACCCATCACGCTGTTGTAATCCCTGCATTTTCACAACCTGTGTCTCAATTACCCTTCCTTCTTTTTTTTTTTTTTCTGCTATTGCTTTTATTTTTTCAATTTTTAATTGCACTATAGTTGATTTACAATGTTGTGTCAATCTCTGCTGTATAGCAAATGACTCAGTTATACACATACTTTTTTTTAATATTCTTTTCCATTTTGGTTTATCACAGGATATTGAATATAGTTCCCTGTGCTATACAGTAGGACCGTGTTGTTTATCCATTCTAAATGTAATAGTTTGCACCTACCAATCCCACGCCTATTGCTTTTTTTTTTCATTTTTTTAACATCTTTATTGGAGTATGATTGCATTACAATGGTGTGTTAGTTTCTGCTGTATAACAAAGTGAATCAGCTATATGTATACATATATCTCCATATCCCCTCCCTCTTGCATCTCCCTCCCACCCTCCCTATCCCACCCCTCTAGGTGGTCACAAAGCACCGAGCTGATCTCCCTGTGCTATGCAGCTGCTTCCCACTAGCTATTTTACATATGGTAGTGTATATAAATCCATGCCACTCTCTCACTTCGTCCCAACTTACCCTTCCCCCTCCCCATGTCCTCAAGTCCATTCTCTATGTCTGCATCTTTATTCCTGTCCTGCCCCTAGGTTCTTCAGAACCATTTTTTATTTTAAGGTTCCGTATATATGTGTTACCATATGGTATTTGTTTTCTTCTTTCTGACTTACTTCACCCTGTATGACAGACTCTAGGTCCATCCACCTCACTACAAATAACTCAATTTCATTTCCTTTTATGGCTGAGTAATATTCTATTGTATTGTATATGTGTGCCACATCTTCTTTATCCATTCATCTGTTGATGGACACTTAGGTTGCTTCCATGTCCTGGCTATTGTAAATAGAGCGGCAATGAAAGTTGTGGTACATGACTCTTTTTTTTTTTTTTTTTTAATTTATTATTTATTTATTATTTTTATTTATGGCTGTGTTGGGTCTTCGTTTCTGTGCGAGGGCTTTCTCCAGTTGCGGCAAGTGGGAGCCACTCTTCATCGCGGCGCGCGGACCTCTCACTATCGCGGCCTCTCTTGTTGCAGAGCACAGGCTCCAGACGCTCAGGCGCAGTAGTTGTGGCTCACGGGCCCAGTTGCTCCACGGCATGTGGGATCTTCCCAGACCAGGGCTCGAACCCATGTCCCCTGCATTGGCAGGCAGATTCTCAACCACTGCGCCACCAGGGAAGCCCCCGTGACTCTTTTTGACTTATGGTTTTCTCAGGGTATATGCCCAGTAGTGGGATTGCTGGGTCGTATGGTAGTTCTATTTTTAGTTTTTTAAGGAACCTCCATAGTGTTCTCCATAGTGGCTATATCAATTTGCATTCCCACCAACAGTGCAAGAGGGTTCCCTTTTCTCCACACCCTCTCTAGCATTTATTGTTTGTAGATGTTTTGATGATGGCCATTGTGACCAGTGTGAGATGACACCTCACTGTAGATTTGATTTGCATTTCTCTAAGGATTAGTGATGTTGAGCAACCTTTCATGTGTTTGTTGGCAATCCGTATATCTTCTTTGGAGAAATGGCTATTTAGGTCTTCTGCCCATTTTTGGATTGGGTTGTTTTTTTTTTGATATTGAGCTGCATGAGCTGCTTGTATACTTTGGAGATTAATCCTTTGTCAGTTGCTTTGTTAGCAAACATTTTCTCCCATTATGAGGGTTGTCTTTTCATCTTGTTTATGGTTTCCTTTGCTGTGCAAAAGCTTTGAAGTTTCATTAGGTCCCATTTGTTTATTTTTGTTTTTATTTCCATTACTCTAGGAGGTGGGTCAAAAAGGATCTTGCTGTGATTTATGTCATAGAGTGTTCTGCCTATGTTCTCCTCTAAGAGTTTTATAGTGTCTGGTCTTACATTTAGGTCTTTAATCCATTTTGAGTTTATTTTTGTGTATGGTGGTAGGGAGTTTTCTAATTTCATTCTTTTACATGTAGCTGTCCAGTTTTCCCAGCACCACTTATTGAAGAGGCTGTCTTTCCTCCATTGTATATTCTTGCCTCCTTTATCAAAGATAAGGTGACCATATGTGTGTGGGTTTATCTCTGAGCTTACTATCCTATTTCATTGATCTATATTTCTGTTTTTGGGCCAGTACCATACTGTCTTGATTACTGTAGCTTTGTAGTATAGTCTGAAGTCAGGGAGCCTGATTCCTCCAGCTCTGTTTTTCTTTACCAGATTGCTTTGGCTATTCGGGGTCTTTTGTGTTTCCATACAAATTGTGAAATTTTTTGTTCTAGTTCTTTGAAAAATGCATTGGTAGTTCAATAGGGATTGCATGAATCTGTACATTGCTTTGGGAAGTATAGTCATTTTCACAATGTTGATTCTTCCAATCCAAGAACATGGCACATCTCTCCATCCGTTTGTATCATCTTTAATTTCTTTCATCAGTATCTTACAGTTTTCTGCATACAGGTCTTTTGTCTCCTTAGGTAGGTTTATTCCTAGGTATTTTATTCTTTTTGTTGCAATGGTAAGTGGCAGTGTTTCCTTACTTTCAGATTTTTCATCATTAGTGTATAGCAATGCAAGAGATTTCTGTGCATTAATTTTGTATCCTGCTACTTTACCAAATTCATTGATTAGCTCTAGTAGTTTTCTGGTAGCATCTTTAGGATTCTCTAAGTATCATGTCATCTGCAAACAGTTTGACACTTTTACTTCTCCTTTTCCGATTTGGATTCCTTTTATTTCTTTTTCTTCTCTGATTGCTGTGGCTAAAACTTCCAAAACTATGTTGAATAATAGTGGTGAGAGTGGGCAACCTTGTCTTGTTCCTATTCTTAGAGGAAATGCTTTCAGTTTTTCACCATTGAGAACGATGTTGGCTGTGGGTTTGTCATATATGGCCTTTAATACGTTGACGTAAGTTCCCTCTATGCCTACTTTCTGGAGGGTTTTTATCATAAATGGGTTTTGACTTTTGTCGAAAGCTTTTTCTGCATCTATTGAGATTATCATATGGTTTTTATCCTTCAGTTTGTTAATATGATGTATCACATTGATTGATTTGTGTATATTGAAGAATCCTTGCATTCCTGGGATGAGCCCCATTTGATCATGTTGTATGATCCTTTTAATGTGCTGTTGGATTCTGTTTGCTAGTATTTTGTTGAGGATTTTTACATCTATGTTCATCAGTGATATTGGCCTGTAGTTTTCCTTTTATGTGACATCTTTGTCTGGTTTTGGTATCAGGGTGATGGTGGCCTCGTAGAATGAGTTTGGGAGTGTTTGGGAGTGTTCCTCCCTCTGCTATATTTTGGAAGAGTCTGAGAAGGATAGGTGTTAGCTTCAGGCTGTGTTCATGCAGCCAACCCCAGTCCTCTCCCTGGGATCTGGACTCCGAAGTCCAAGCCTCAGCTCCCAGGCCCCACCCGTCCCGGCGGGTGAGCAGACAAGCCTCTCTGGCTGGTGAGTGCTGGTAGGCACTGATCCTCTGTGCAGGAATCTCTCTGCTTTGCCCTCTGCACCCTTGTTGCTGGGCTCTCCTCCTTGGCTCTGAAGCTTCGCCCCTGCCCACTCCCCATTTCCACCAGTGAAAGGGCTTCCTAATGTGTGGAAACTTTTCCTCCTTCCCAGCGGTGCAGGTCCCGTCCCTATTCTTTTGTCTCTGTTTTTTCTTTTTTCTTTTGCCCTACCCAAGAACTTGGGGAGTTTCTTGCCTTTTGGGAAGTCTGAGGTCTTCTGACAGCATTCGGTAGGTGTTCTGTAGGAGCCGTTCCACATGCAGATGTATATCTGATGTATCTGTGGGGAGGAAGGTGATCTCCATGTCTTACTCCTCCACCATCTTGAAGGTCTCCTTACCCTTCCTTCTATAACAAATAGTTATAGAGCTCTTATCATGTGCCACGTCTTATTCAATGCTTTATGAGTATTAACTCATTTAATCATTATATCCTTGTGAGAAAGATACTATTATTGTCCTCATTTTATAGAGGAGGACACCTAAGTACAGATCAGTTAGGAAACTTGTCCAGAGTCACACAGCCAGTAAATTGGTGGGAGAAGAAAGGAAGCATGATTCAAACTCAGACATTCCAGCTCCTCATCCATACACTGCATGGCCTCTCTCTGCTTCTTCAGTCCCTCATTCTGTGTCATCTCCTCTGCAAAGCTTTCTCTGAGGACCTCAATTGCTCATCAATCCCTCCTACGTAGCTCATGAAGAGACTTATTACATGATAACTATCACAACTCTTCTTCTCATTTTAGACCATAAATTACTAGAAGGCAGACACCATAATTCATCATGGTATCCTAACACAGGTGCTCAATACCTATTTGACAAATGACCCAGTAAGGATGACAGATAGCCTTATTATATGTTCCACAGTTGGTATAAGAAGAAATTCAAAGAAATTGGAACCTAAGGATTACTTGGTTCTTTTAGCATTTAATGTGTCCAGCAAACATTATACCTAAGCCATAAACTGCAGGCAAAACTTGCATGCGCGTCCCTACCCCATTTTCAGTAGCTCTGTTACATAGATCAGTACTGTCGAAGAGGGTGTTCTGAGAGCCTAGAAATGCTCTATATCTGCACTGTCCAGAGGGTGGCCATGTGCCTGTCGATCGCTTGGCTAGAGAGTCTGAGAAACTGCATTTTTTGTTTTACTTTAATTATTTTAAATTTAAATAATCACATGTAGCTAGTGGCTAACATATTGTACTGTGCATGTCTGGACCACTGACAAACTACAAAGTGGCAGAGCACAGAGCAGTGAAGGGAAATAGGATGTGGAAAGTAGGAAAGAATATGCAAAGAACACTCAGTGCTGGGGTGACCACCTGCCCAGTTTGACTGGGACCATGGAGTTTCATGGGACTTTCAACGCTCAAAATATGACAGTCCCAGCAAACTGGAACCATTGGTAAACCTACTCAGTGCCTAGGAGGAGCTAAGAGAAGATTCCACACAAGAACTAAAGAAGCTGAAGCAGGAGATGGAGTAGGATAAAGATTGAGATTGGGACACAGTGAAGATAAAAACACATGATGGTTGGGAAGAAGGTCATTGTCTTGGAAGCCCTACACTCCTCAGATTTCCATGTATCTGCAGATTCCAACACCCAGGTTCTAGTGTAGAGATTTCAAACAAGTGTGTATAACTTGCTTTTATACCTGCTTTTTTTTCAAATACACGTGCTTCATTTTACTCATCTGTCTCTTAGTTGGGGAAATCAAGAAGACAGCCTACTCAGCTCTTTTTGATCTGTCATTTAAATTTCCATTCTCATCCTATAATCTGTTAATCTTTCCAGTATCTCAGTGCAAGGCTGAATTAAATTCCCATATTGAATCCCAACATGAAAGGCATTTCTTTGTGAGCAGCTCAATATAATGTTCTTCTAAATGACATTTAAAGCGTTCAGCTCAGTAATGGAATGATAAAGAAGGGCACCCGGTGTTAGTACACATCAATAAAAAGAACATTTTTTTATTAGTCAGAAACTAAAAAGATAGAACAAGATAATTAAAAAAGAAAAAGCTTATCCCTGCTAGACTGCCACAGGAGTATTATGACTCGAAGTGTAACAGTCACTGAATTCCTGCAGGAATCTTTCTTAAAAAGACATCAGACATCAAAGTCTGAGTCATGCCACATTAACCACCAATGGCCAAAGAAAGTTCGAATGCCACTGGAAAAGTTAAATATTAGACTTTCCCTGAAACATTTTAACTCAGAGAAGTAGGTATTGCAGTTGTCATACCGACTTGTGTGCATTCTTTACAGGCTTCCAAACCCATCTTTGTACCCCCCTTCTGTTGCTATGGTAACCCAAATAAATTCTCTCCTGAGATTCATTTCTCTCAGATGCCAATGCATCAGGTCAAGCAGGCAGGCTAGCAAATAATGCCCTGGCCCTAAACATTCTCACTCTCCAGGCAGCCACAAAGAGCTCTTCCTCCACATATCCCACCCCATTTCAACATTTTCAGAGCTATAATTCCATTAGATTGAGAAAAAAATATTCTATGCTTTGGTACTTCTTTTATTTGTCTAACCAACGAGAGGAACCCCTGCAAAAGGCGAAAAATAAGGAGCTAAAAGTAAGAAATTCTCCTAACATCCACTTCATCACTCTTATGTTCACCAATGAGACCTGAATGAGAGTTCTCAGTGGAATAAAGAGAAATCCAAGCACTCTCACTGTCTGACCTCCGTATAGCACTAGTAGATAAGTTGTTTAGTACTTAGAATTAGGCACCGGGGAGATGGTTGTGGGAAGACTGAGGTATTACCAAAAAATTTTTGAAAGAAAGCACTTGATTCATACAAAATATGCAGACATAATTCTAGAGAAAAAGGCTTCAGCCTTTTTGTCATTGGAGATGCTATCGTTTAAAGCCTCTAGAGTTTGGGCACCCTCCCCTTCATATATGTTAAATACGTATTGCATATGGTGCAAATATTTCTCAAGATAGAGCAGCCAGCCAGACAAGCAGCATTTCACAATGACAGTATCTATGTAACAGGAGACAAAGAAATGCTACCTGCATTCCCTAAAAATCTAAGTCTATTAATTTTACCCAGAGATGAACAATATTTTGACCTCAGAACTAATACAAGACATCCAATAAGAAAGGGTGATTTGGGCATTCTACTCTGGAGCTGCTAGTAATAGCAGCTCACACTATGAACACTTAGTCTCTGTCCCTTAGTAATGCCTCACCGCAATCCTATTAAGGTTATTACCCCCATTTTCTAGATGATGAAACTGAGGCACAGAGGTATAAATAACTTGCCAAGAGTCACACAGCCAAGAAGAATTGGTACTGGGGTTTAAATCTCAGCTCAACTGTCTGGGCTTGCTACACCCATGCTCTACAGTCCCCAAGGGTCCCCAATGCACTTGGACAAACCAAACCTTGACTAGAGATTTTCTACCATCAAATGACTCTATATCACTATCTTCCACCTCTCAACGCACATCCCCCCTCCCTGTCTCTCTCTCCCTCCATCTCCCAGTGCTGCTAGATGAGAGCATCAGGGGCCAGATGTTCTCTGGGGTGTTAGCGCTGCTGGGACAAGACATGACTCCTCTACCAACTCTGTGGTCCAGAACAGAGCTGAAACTCTCAGGAGCCAGAGACCACATGCCAGAGGAAGTTTTCACTGAGCCCAGGAGAGCAGCCAGAGGATACCATCATCCTGGAAGGATGACTCGGACAGGAGTGGTGAGACCAGGAAGACACAAAGCAGCACGTCTACACCTTCTATTTTGATGACATGGTTTCCCCAGAAGCAGTAAGAAAGAGAGGATTGGCCACTCCCACACATGTAGTCAGGGACTTTGGTCAGACTGTAGGGAGAGGGTGATTCAACCCCAGGGTTGGATAAAGCAGAATGGAAAGCTTTGAGCAGACAAATAACAAATGCAATGAGATTAGAAGAATTCAAAGAGAATAAATAAGAGCAAAGGAGAGCAAGTGAGCAAGTCAGTCCATAACGAGGCCCCTCCGCGCCTGCCCTTCCCAGGCTCTGGGTCCACACGGTGAACTCAGCAAGGGCCTGGCTATCCTTCCCTGTTCATCGGCTCCTTAGCATTTGCTCCCTCCCTTCTCTCCACCACAGGTTTAAACCGAGTTTGGTATTTTGAGGGTCAGCATGGGTATTTTTCAGGGGTTTTTGAATACTATCAACCTTTTCTTATAAACCACTGTCTTTTTTCTTCCTAGGAATTCAACACTATATATGCTGGAGAGTCTTTGGTCTTGAAATGCCAGTTGGATTTCTTAATGGCCATCCCGGCAAATGGGACTGAAATGTGAAGAAATTTGCCTTAAAGGCAGCTAACTTTTGGAAGAGAATACATCTATTCTATATACCAAGGGATACCTGTTTTCAACATCAAAGGGGTTACAAACATCCCTATTCCTCCCCAAAGGACAGCTGGGAATCTTATAAGCAGAGTCCTAGCACGACTTACTTGTTAGCCTTTGCCGACCGGGGCAAAAAGTGTCTCATCAACAGGACTTGGGGTTTCGAGTAACTGCCTCTTATGTGGATTCAGCTCTTAACCTGGATTTCACATTTTCCTCCTTCATTACAAATGATTTAATTTCTCAAGAATTAAATTATTTTTTAGAGTTCTTCTAAATTAAATGAAGAGTAAATAAAAAGGCCTTAGACAAAAACTGAGTAATTTTATTAGGAATATGATAAATGTGATAGGTTGCAGTAGCCTGAAAATCCCATTATATGCAATTAAGGAGCTACATTAATATAACTGTAGACTTCCTAGCATTTTAGCCGAGCACATACAATATTTACAGATAATTGCATGGTAAGGGGGAAAATGCAAGCTGTGCGTCTAGCATGCACGTGACTCACGTCAAATTAAAACCTGGCTGGGTTTCTCCTTGAGTTATTATCTGTAAAAAGCTTAGTTTCTTTCTTTTCAAGATGGGAAAATGCACAGGTATGCAAACGAAATGTTTCCTGTTAAGAACGATACAAAGTGCAATGAAATTACAGATGCTATTAAAATAAAGTAATAGTCATTTGGATAGTACTAATTTGTACTATCCGAATTTGTAACTCTTTGACTAGAGCTTTACTGAACAACAAAAAAAAAGAACAAAATCTAAGGCAAATTAATACTGTAAACAGTATGCAAGAGGGCAGGTAACCTACTGTTACATTTATGAGACCTCTGATATAAACATAGTTGGCATAAAAATGAGGCTAAAACTACAAAAACATCAATGAATGACAGGAAGATATCACTGAAAAAGTGCTCAACTAGGCTGAAAGAAATCTGAGTTCAGAAATCTGAGTTCATACTCTTGAAGCAGGCCCTGCAGGACAAATTTATTTTTAAATACCTAAACTTTTCATTCAAGTTTATCTACACTCAGATATGATAGGGGAATAACATGGGCCAGACACCTTCAACATATCAGGAAATGTGAGAGCCACTTTCACATATACTGAATACGTTGGCCATATGGGTATGCTCTATTGGGGAAAAAAAATTACCAAATGGAGTTTCTGCAGGGCTAATTTTACATTAAAAGAGATTATGATCATTTAAAGCCATTTAACTTAAATATGTGTCTAAGATCATGGTCATGATCACAGCAGGCATCATCCTAAAGCCTCCTTTTGACGACTAGATACTGCACTGAATACATTGGGCCCTTAACCCTCAGAAGCATGCTACAGAGAAGGCACTAGGATTATCTCCATTTTACAGATGCACAAAGTAAGCCTCAGAGAGGCTGGGCAACTTGCCCAAGGCCACCCAGCCAGCATGTGTAGGAGCCAGGACTTGAACTCAGACTCTACATTTAAAGCAATGCACAAACTGGCTTGCACATGGACTCAAATAAGAAGTTATTCCTTTCTTCCCACTGCCCTCTAATCATTAAAGAAGTCAGAGGGAAGTAGATATGAATGAAATCTCAAATGATAGCTGCCCAGAACCACACAACAATACGTTATCACTCATATAGTTCATGGAACATTCATTCATTTCCTTTAACATCAAGTTTAACTTTGCAAGAGGCGAGTTGTGTTATAAAACTGCAAAAAAAAAAAAAAAGAGTCCAAAAATCGGAAAATGTTGATATGATTGTCTATCTAGCGGAAGGGAGACAATTTGCAGTGAAATAATTGGTACATTTTCCCACTGCATTATGTTTCTCAAAACATATTACTGTGGGAGGAGATTAGCTTCCCCTTTCTTCAGGAAGAAAATGACTTGTCTCATATAGTGAATAGAACTGTCATTCTGAGAGCTGACAAATGCTAACAACCTTTGGAGGTGCAGTGTGCAAGCATCTAAAAAACAAATAAAATAAAACAAAGCATCCAGTAACCAAAGAAAGAAAGGTCATGAAAGGAAATAATAGGGTAGGGACCCTTAAACACACACCAAAAAAAGTACTGGGAACCTGCTTAAATATGCCTAATGTTAGAAATAACACAGTCATACACTAAAGTGGAAGGAAACAGAAACAAATCATTCTAAATTAAAATCACTTCAGTTAGTTTACTTTCTTATGTTAGGTTCCACAGCACCAAATTAAATATAATGGATTCTATTCTGTTTTGCTAAAAATACAGTTACCCTAGGAAGACAATTAGTACAGCCAGCCACAGATGTTCAAAATAATAGCGGCCAGAGTCAGAGACAGGCTCAGCGGCTGAGGTGGCACCTGTTCCACCACGTACCTTTTGTAGCCTTGGTCCCCATGATCCTGGTGAGATTAGAGTAAGATTGGTCACAGAGGAAAATGGACAGAGACCATAGGAAGATGCTTTGTGAGTAAGGGGTCCCAAGAGGCAGTTATGACAGAACTGAGATTTTGGCAGATGGCAGCAGTCAAGAGAAGCTTCTGGCCAGTCCTGGTCTCCCACTTTCCTGTCAGAAGAGGCTCCCAAATAATGATATTTTATGGCATTATTTTATTTTTGCTGTTTTTTTCCACCAAGTAAAAATCTGCAATTGACAAAACTCAGAGTTTTGTCTGTCAAGATAGAATATTTACATTCTTGTTACCTTAAGTATATCTCCTACTACTTATCATCATAAAATTGGGGGAGGGAGGTGCTGCTAAAAACCAAAGTGTACCTTATGAACATTCAGATGTTAGTGGTAGAAGGATCTTCAACAGATGTCTGAAAGTCTGCATAAGAAATGTGATTCTTCACAAATAACCACAGCAGTAATATATGACTATTATCTACTGAGCACTTGCTATGCACAGTGCACTATACTATGTACTTCACATATATGAAGTTATTTGCTCTTTACAATTCTATGAAATGTACTATTATTATCCTTATTTTGAAAATGAAGAAACAGAGGATTAGAGAATCTGAATACTTACTCAAGGTGGTCAGTGTTCAAGTTTAGATTAGGTAATTTTTTACTGAAGATAGACATTGTGAATTTCACAGTGTTGAAAGTTGGATATTCTTGTATTATTTTCTTGAGCTGTGTTCTGGAATGTAGTTAAGATACTTGGGAGAAATTGTTGCAGCTCTTGCTTTTAAGCTTTGCTAGGCAGGACCAAAGTAGTGTTCAGTCAAGGGCTAAGTATTTTCCACTACTGAGGCAAAATGCTACAGAATACATTATGTGATGCCATGTGAATTATGAGGTTTTATACTCTGGCTGGTGGGAACAGGAACTGGTCCCAGGTCTGCAGGAGCTCCTCACATTATCCCTGTAATCTTTTCAGGTGATTCTTCCCCCACTCTTGCAGTTTCCTCACATTAATTTGCTGATCAGCAGTCAGTCAGACTCAAGGGGGACCCTCTGCATATATCCAGAGTTCTCTCTACTCTCTTCTCTCCTGTCCTCTGCCCTGTAAATTCTGGACTCTTAGCTCTGTTTTCTCAACTTAGGGAGACTGCCCTGTTCTATCTGGGTTCCCCTTCCCTGCACCTCAGCCTGGAAACTCTCTCTGGGCAGTCAGGAGGGGCAACTGTAGGACTCACCTCATTTGCATCCCATATCTCAGGGATCACCGTCCTTCGCGGCATGATGTCCAATGTCTTAAAAACTGTCTAATGCCACACATGTTGTCTGGTTTTCTAGTTGTTTCAGGAAGGAAGGTAAATATAGTCGCTATCACCCCATCTTGGCCGGAAGCAGATGTCCGCAAGCTCAGATTTGAAGCTAAGCAGTCAGGTTTCAGAACCTGAGACCCTAACTGCTACCCTAATTTTTTATAAAGCAATCAGTTGGGACCAGAGAGGTTAATTAAAGAACTAAAGAATATACCATAAAAAACTGAATCTCCTTCCTTATAATTCAGTTTTTTTCCCTAAAATACCATTATTTGTACAGTGATATTAGAAAGGGGTAAAAGAAATAGATTTGGATCCTTTGTGGGTTAAATATTTTCCACTATGCTCAATGATCACATTTTCCTCTGAGGGAATGCTCACATTTTCTGGGAACATTAGTCCTGGAAGATCGTCCATAGAAATTTTAGGAAAATTGCATGAAGCATCCTTTATGTCCTTCATGAATCTCACATCATTACCCACACAGAGCATGACTGAGGTGGGGTTTACTGATCTCTGACCATCAAAGGAAATCTGAGCACTGCAGACACGTCTCACTTTACCCAACACATCTGTCCCTAAAGAGTTGTGCTTAAGTCAAATTTGAGTCAGTTGAATGATTTCAAATGTACCAGTGAAGCTTACCACTTAAAACAATAAGCTCTTTTATGAATTGAATCAAAGCCCCCTTAGATGCTGAGTAGCATAGTGGTTAAGGGTATAGGTTTAGGAAGCTGGCGGGCCTGAGTTTAAATCCCCGCTTCCTAGCTATGTGACCTTGGCCAAGTCATTTAACTGATCAAAGCCCCAGATTCTTCTCCCATAAAATGAGGATGATAAGAATACCTACCTCTTGGTAGGTACTGGGTTGTTGGGAGGATTTGGTGAGCTAATCCCCGTAAATGAGCTTAGTGAAAGACTGTTTCTTAGCACTAAATAAAAGTTAACTATCATTAGCTGTCTTATATAGAAAAATGTAAAATTAATACAATCAGAGAAAATGAGAAATAAGTTGTCATCTCTAGTTAAAAGTCTTTTGAGGCATATGCTGGGTTTTAGTCTAATTTTAAATATATTAAAAGTTGGAATACCCAGCAATTTCTTAGAAGAGTTTTATACTTAAAATATTTCACCCTGGTATCACTCTCTTTAAATCTTCATTTACTGAATGTCATTCATCAATACTTATGTACCATGGTAATTAATTCTGCAGTGTTCGTATCCTTTGGATATTATTAGATAATCACCTCAACACACTACATTTCCTTAGTTACCATCTCAATCAACTATAAATATTTATTTCCTTTCTTTCTTTTCATCTTTCTAACTTACGTGAATCAAATCTCTCAGCACTAACCATTCCTATAGTAATTCAGAATAATGCTTCCTTCAGAATCATAAGAAAAATTCCAAGGTCCTTTTTCAACATGCTATTTCTAATTCACACCCAAACATACCTACTTGGACAGCCATGTCATACGTCACACTAGACATTTATATCAATCCGTGAAAGCAGGTTAGGCCTAAAAGAATTGACCGAGCATGCTTAGATGACTAAGTATAATTACTATCATTATTTTCATAACTTTTTCTTAGGATCTCCTAAAGCATCTGTGTTTGAAAATGAATTCTAAGTATACTTAGGGTTGTCTGTATTTTAATTTGATAAATCTGGCAACCCTTAATATGTTTGAAAGAGGTATATGCTTATATATTTACAAAGTCTAGAAAAGACTATATGTAAGCTATGCAAGTTGGTAGAATATTTAAAAGCCTGAAGGTTGTCAATGGTATAAAATATGAATATTTATGATATCTGAGCACATCTTAACATAATTTCTCTTCCCCTGGTGATTCCAACAAGTTTTAATGCAACGCAAATATAAAATGTCACCAACTTACTTATTTAATACAGCGTCCAAATCAAACACTAAGATGGCAATTCATTTTTGAAATATCATCAGATGCATCATTATTTTATGTTAGCAGCCTTTTGTACCATCTAGCAGACATCAAGAGGTTCACACCAAAGCCAATTTCAATTAATTCAAGATGGAAAATTTAATGTGACACTATCAAACACTTTACCAAAATTGAAATAGATTGCATCTACCATTTCACATTACTGTTATCTACTGATCTTGCAGCTCTATCAAAAAAAGCAATCAAGTTTTTCTGGCATGATTTGCTCTTTTTAAATTCCTATTTCATAATGTCCATTATCATTATCCTTATATGTTTCATCAATGCTTGCAGACTTTCTATTAATGTTCATTCTATTCTAATATAGATTTACCTTGCTTTCGCTAGATAATTGTCAGTGTTGTTCATTTTTTTGAAGAACAACAATAATCATTATCATTAGGATAATGTTCAAGAAATTACTCCTCAAATTTGGGTCGATAAAGGGATTCAAATCAATTCTACAAATACTTATTGCACATTTACTAATTGCTTATTACTCTGCCAGGCAATGTAGGGAAGATAGATTAGAAGAAGGACACTTTCCTCTGGAAACCACTGATTTTACTGAGGAGATAAAATACAGACTAATGGGAATTCTGCATCCATTGATACCCAGTATTTTACAAACTCCAGGAGTAGGTTAAAAAAAAAAAAAAATCTTATTGTTAAAATTCAAGTTTTCATACCTTATTTCTAGAGGTTCTGATTCAGCATTTGTGTTAACAAGCAGCCGCCACCACCCAGGTGATTCCAACATAAGCATATCTTAAACTACACTTGAAAAAAACTGATATGGATAGTCAAAGAGGTCCAGAATAGAGTTTAGCCATTATAGGTCAATAGCGTACAAAAAGACTTCCCAGTAGAATCAGGACTTAAGCATAACAGACTATCAGAGTTCTTACAGTATCACCTGTATTAGCAGATTAGCAGTGCTAGAATTGTTCTGAAATATACTTGATTTACAAAGGTAGACATTTTCATACACCATGTTCTTCTGCTCTTTGACCAAACCAATTAAGCAATGGAGGAAACACTACAATCACTTACCCATGCAAAAATAAGCATGTATCCCTATCAAAGGAGCTAAAATAAACTTAACATTGAGAAGCATTTATCTGGGTTGCTTTCACATTATATACACTGGATACAATACAGAACTTGGGAATTTATCAATTTTTAGTGACAATCCAGAAAGCAATACTTAAAAGATAATTTCAGAGTCACCAGGAGATTTTTATCTCATGGGTAAGCCTTGAAATACTTCTGTGAAAGCCTGTAGTGTTAAATATGATTACTCTAGATTCATGAAGTATCAAATAAAAATTATTATTTGAACAGGTATAACTGCTTTTCTCCAAATATCTCAGACTGGTCTACTGTATTATTTCATTCCTTGTATTATCCATGTAAAACCAACGTATCAGTCAAGGTCCAACCAAGAAAACAGTATTTAAAATAGAGGGAATTTAATACTGAAGGGATTTTGTTGAACAGGTGATGAAAGAGATGAATAACCAAAGGGGACAGTAAAGCAACTGACAGATTAGCAACACAGGAAGTTTCTTCCTCTAAATCAATGAAGGAGGTTAAGTGTGTGTTTCCAGAACCCAGGGGCAGGGTCACCCAACTCAAGCCAGAGCAACAGGGGCTCATCTGGAATGACTACAATCAAGGAGAAGCAGCGGCCGAGGCAGAGAGAGTGGGGAAGAAATATCCTGCCTTTCCTGTCCTCCAATCATCTGCAAGTGCTTCCCACAGCTGAACCCAGCAAAATGTTAGCTGGCATGTGACCTTTGGAAACAGGCAGGCCTCTGTTCCTCAGACTAGAACAGGAAAAAGGCAAGAAAGGGGTCCAAGAACAAATAAGCCAAGGACTATCTAAGAAACGTGATGGTGATGGTGGTGGTGATTTTTTTTTTTTTAATAGCATTCCTTCAAAATGGAGAAACTGCGTTTGCACAAGAAATTTGAAATTTTTATAGATACGCAATCTGGTGTTTCACTTATTCAACAATTCATGATGCCTCCAAATACATAACATTTTATCCCCTCATTCTTTACCACTCAAGTTTCCTATAATTTAGAATTCAACGCTTGAATAAGCTTCATTATGCTTTTTATAATATTACAAAATGCAAATCCGTTCTCTCTACTCATCTCTCTCACCTATACATCAGGAGATATTCTTATATCACTCCTGATATCTTTTTAATTGTCCAAATGTCTTTACTTCATATTTTTTAAATGTACATTTCTAAAGAACAATCTGGTATTTAAACCATTTACCTACCATAATTTTGTTCCCATCTGCATGCATTAATGGAATTTTTGTATCTAGTAATTTCTATTTCCCATGCAGAAGGGCATATATCAGTCTCCTTAGCCAAGTTATTGAGTAAGAAGAATGTGCTCAGAACAAAGTTTGCTATTTCTCCCCACTCCAGAAAAATCCATCATATTAATTACACACTACTTGGAGCTTTATGTTTAGCAAAGTGCTTTGCATACTGTGTGTGTGTGTGTGTGTGTGTGTGTGTGTGTGTAAACAGAATGGCTTCAAAGATAAAAAAACAAAGACACAGAATTGTAGGACCTGGTGTTTCCATCATTTATTTATGCCTAAATACATAAATGCAAAAAGTAAATGCTATACAATTATGTTCTTAGAACATATTGTTCTTTTTCACCTCAGTTATCCAAAGTCCACAGATTATAATTCAGTTGACCTTCACTTCTCCTTAACAATCAATTCCTAGTCTCATCAGGTCAGTCTCCTCACTGGCTGCCCAACACCCCCATGTTCAACTGGGCTCAAGATTGTTCTAGTCTACTTTCCCCCACACTCTACTACCCATAACTTCTCCATTCCCCAGTGCTGTATCTAAGTTCTATCTCCTTCATGGGATTCATCCTGATGGGCCAGCCCAGAGGGCTCTCTCTGTCTTCTCCTGAACTCCTATTAGACTGATGTCTGTGGCTATTTGTTTATTCATTATTTCATGTACGTGTTTTGTATCCTCAAAAGTCCTTTAAATTCTTGAGGACAGGGCCTGTAGTTTAAATCCTACAATATAGTTAAGTAAAGAACAAGCACCCAAAATATATCCACTGAAGTTTCATAATCAGCCCTGGAGAGGCGTTTCTGAAGTCACCAAAAGATGATGGGGAAAAGGCAAAAAGGAATGATGTCATAGTACAAAATGTAGAAGAACAGATGAGAGACCAGTGACCTAGAAGGAAGTAGAATTAAATCAATTTCCAGTATGCAGGACTAGATCTCTAAAGAAACTTTTCATACACTTTGGGGAAGTTTCCAAAACATTGTTTTCCCTTTGGAAAAAAAATCATATTTTTATCTTCACTGATTAAATTTCTTTTGTTTTAGCCAGCAATATATTTTTGCTGCCTCTCGCATCTTGAAAACTAACTCAGGAATTTCATCTCATAGTCACTCCTTATTATCTGTCTTCTACCCTGTCTTAATTCAGTTTCATCAGGAGGATCAAATCTAAAGCCCATCTGTAGCTGTGACTAGGTGTTCACTAAATGTGATTTTAAAACTCAAGTCTCATGATATCACCATTCTTGGAGCCCCCTGAAGGTCAACAGGGATTACACCAGTGACAATTAAACAACGTGGCTTCCCCACAGGGTGCCCCTCCCCCCCCACCTGGACCTTATCGTTCTGACCTATCTCCTCATTTAAACCTCTCAACGCCAATACATCTTCAACTTAAGAATCAATTTTCTCTCCTGTTTCAGTTTCCTTTTCACAGTTGCTTCTTCATTTAATCTTCAGGGTCATCTCAATCCCCGTAAATCTAAACATAGCAATCAAATGTCTCGTCTCTTTAAAATGTCTCCTCACGGATGGGGCACAAATCCCCCCTCCTGATTGATTGGGCAATTTAAAAGAAAGAGGGTGAACAGAAGAAATTATATCTCCAGAGAAAGGCCATTTCATCGGAAACATCGGGGTGGAGGGGAAAGCTTTTGTTTTTTGTTATTGAAAGGGTTTATGTTTTAATCTCTGCGTTGAGAATGCTTTTTCTTGAAAAAACAATCTTGCCATTTATGAATGAGATCTGAAAATCAAGGTTTTGATAGCCCACTGCAAGTGTTGTGTTTACTAAAACGAGAAGCCTCCTACTAAAGCTGAAGTGGGCTCAGTCTCCCCCAGGCCCCCATATATAAATAACTACTATACCACTTAAAATGTCTGCAGTAGGCTTTCCTGCTAGGGTTCTCTGTTTCTATGCTCACTAATTTTTTACTAAGTGTCTACTTAGTGAGCACTTATGATCAGCAAGGCATTAATCTAGGTGTTATGAAGCCAATTAGGATTAATACGACTCAGCCCCTGTTCTCAGTGACACAAATGTGAGAGGCATGGATACAAAGAGCTGTAAAGCAAGGCAGTATGTGGCAAGTAATATACCTCATGTATTGATTCCGCAAGCATTTACTGAGTGCTTTCTCTGCCAGGGACTAAGGATACAACAAAGGGAGAAGCAGGCGCCCTCCCTCCCCTGAAGGAGCTGCCAGTCTTGCAAGTGGGTGACGAATGTTAATGGAATGGTCAGACCGAGATAAGTGTTGAGAAGGCAGCATATACCAAAGGGGACTAATGTAGACCCAACAGCTGGAGACGGAAGTTTGGGCTGAGACCTTAGGACGGATAGGAGGTGACAAGGCTGAGAGGCTAGGGAAGAACATTCCAGACACGGCCAAGTAAAGAAAACTGCCATGGGAGCTTTCAGAGGGAGAAACCCTTCCAGGAGTGGGAGGGGGAGGGAGAGAGGGTACATCCTGGAGTGGACAGAGCACTAGCGCTAGCTAAGGGCTGGTGAGGGGAGAGGCTAAGCCAGAGAAGGTAAAGAGGCAGGCCAGGCTCAGCAGTGTTCAGGGAGGAAAAAACAGCATGATTTAGGTAAGTGTATGCAGGGAATTCAGTGACGAGGATGAAAAAGAAAGGAGATTCAAACATGGAGGCCCTCACCTATCTGGGCTAAGAGGTTTGGGATTTTTCTAGGCATGTAATGGAAAACCACCGAAGGCTTCAGACCAGGCCTATCATACACTTGGAATCATGTTTTAAGGGTATCAGTCTGAACTTGGGATACCAATCTGCCATTCCCGGCAGCAGGAATGAAAAAGAAGATACAGATGCAAGAGGTAGTCACAGAAGTAGAGTTAACACGATGAATCTTTAAAGGAAGTTTTAGATGTCCAGGAGCTGTAAAGAAATTTTACTTTGAGAAAGAAGGAGAAAGAAACTAATATCTATTGAGAATTATATCTGCTAGACTCTATGTTAGGAGCTCTCATGAACTGCTTTTAATTCCCAGGAATCCTTGAAATGCGTACTATTACACTTTTTATACAAGTGAGAAACTAAGGTTCAGAGAAATTAAGTAACTTGCCAAAGAGCAAGATTATAAGTTATGGAGCCAAGATCTGACTTCAAGATCAGCTTGTTTTACTTCAAGACAAAAATATCCCTCTAAGGTCTTTCTTCTTTCCTAGTTCATGATTCTTACCTTGTTCACCATTCCTCAGACTCTATTGACATTCAAATGGATTCTCAGTGCTCTGTAAACCTCTGATTGAATATGGGAACCTCCCAAAGGGTCACCTAGCCAATGTCATACATATTTATCTCTGGAATAAGAGAGAGAAGATCTCCAATAAAAGACACAGATGGAAGGGGGGGGCGGGGGGGGGTGCGGAAATAATCCATTTCGGAGATGCCTGGTCCAGCTATCCCTGAAATTTCAATGGCAGGGCATTTGCAGTACTTGAAAACTAGTTAGTGGATTCAGTATATTAACTTTCACTTTGTTGTTTTTATTTTCCCTGTAGGGATCAAAAGATGACAAACTCTTGTCAAAGCTTGTAACTCCCTAATTACTTAATTATTAACAGTGAAAATCTGATTTTCGGAGTTGTTTAATGGTCATGTAATAAACCAACGTGAGAGGACTGTTGATGCTGCAGCTCAGGTCTCCAAAGAGTTGAGTAATGTTGTAGTTACTGTTGTTTCCAAGGTGGAAATAGAAAAGCCAGGACTACAATACTGCCTGGGATTCCCAACCACACACTGAACAGGTAGTAAGCCTTTTAGACTCTTGTGTGGGATCAAGGAGGAGACTGCTGACATAAGTTTTTCCCCAACCAGTCTTCATCAGAGCAGGTAAAATAAAGTTAGGCAGAGGGGGAAAAAATGAACCAATTATTAGGCATATTGCATTATTCTCAGAGTTGTTTTCTGACTCCTGTTACCACCACTGGCTATGAATTTCAGCATTAATTATCTACAGGCATCAAGAGTGTACTGATATTATAATTTCAAACCATTATTCCAAGTATCTCCACTCCAGCTCATCATGCCTGGCAACAAATAGGAAGGTGAAATGCAAAGTAGCCATAAAAAAGAAGAGGGAACAAAAGAATAATACATAGACAACTTTATGTTAGTCATGGGAATGATGAATACCCATGTACAAATATACTACACTGACCACAATGCTCTGAAGGTCTGTCCACAGAGTGGTAATGTCATTAAGAAAGGGAGATGGCTCATTTCTGAACTAACACCAAAAGGAAGTGTTTCAAGAGGACTTGGCAATTCAGAACATTTTAGAGTAGTCCTTACTGAGGAGAGGTAGCCCCTAAAACGGGTGGTCCTAGCACAGACTTGTCTTCCTCCTGCACAGAGAAAATGGAAGCCATCAGATGGGGCTCTGGCAATTTTGACCAAATCCACAAGTCAGTCCACAGTGCACATGGTCCCTCCTCCTTCCTATGAGAACATAGGTTGTGCCTTCCTCCAGTGGAAAGGCACTCCTAATCGTACTTTGGTTTCTATCTCCTCCTACATTCTGGTTCTCCTAGCGATTACCTCTCTCTGCTCAATGTATCACTGTCCGTTATCCTTTCTCTCTCTTTCTCTCTTCCTCTCCCCTCACTCCCTCTCTGTCTCCTCCCCTCTCTCCCCCTCTTCATCTCTTTCCTTTTCTCTTTTCCTAGACAGCATTTCTCATGCTCAAGTCTCTTCCACATTAAAAAAACAAACCCTCCATCCAATCTCCAGTCGACAATGTTTCTTTCTTTTTCCTTTTCTGTCCTAAATAAATTCTGCCCATCTTTCTCATCTCCCTCACTCCTCATCTCCTTCAATCTGGACCTCTACTTTGCACTCCACTGAAACGGCTTTGCAAGATCATCACTGCCCCCCATGTTGCTAAATCACGTTTTAGTTACAATTTCCTGACCTCTCAGCATCACGTGACACGATTGACCAGTCCCTCCTTCTTGAAATTCTCATTTTTTCTTGACAGCACATACTCTTAAGTTTTCTTCCTACCACTTTGGCCACTTCTCATCTTCTATTGATTTCATAATTTTAATGTTTCTCTGGGCTCACTCCTCTCACTTAAAGGAGCCTAGACACTCCCATATTTCAAGCACCATCCTTAGGCTGATGAGTTTGCAGTCAGTATCTCCAGATCAAAACTGATTTCTAAGCTCCAGTCCGATATATCCAAAGGCCAACTGGACATCTCTGGGGGTCTTGCAAAAATCTTAAACTACTTAAAAAAGAACTTAACTTCTTCCCTCCAAACTTGCTCCTATTTTGGTAAATGGCATAACTAAATAACCACTTACTCAAATCAGAAATCTGCGAAGGATTTTGGGCACCTTTTTCTCCTTTCTCTGTCTCTCACCACTCACATTAAATCAACCATTAAGTCTATTCATTCATTCATTCACTCATTCATTCATTCCACAAATATTTATTGAGTCTATCATCTGTGTTAGGGGCTGTGGAGAACAAAGCAACCAAATTGCCTGTCCTCATTTAACTTGCAGTTTAGTGGGGAAAACAGTAGTCAATAAACAAGTAAACAAACAAATAAGAAAGCAGGAAATACAAGGAAAAATTAGACAGGTTGAAAAATAACTCTCTGGACTAGAGTTGGGGCAGTGAAGAAAGAAAGAGGCATATAGCCCTGAGAGGTGGTATTGAAAGTTTTCCTGATTCTTTGGATGTAGGCATTAGAAAAGGAGAAACCAAGGAATATTTCCAGCTTCTCAATTGAGTATCTGGGTGGATGGTAGTGCTATTAACTGAGGTGGTGGAAGGGTAGGGAATCAACAAGTAAGTTTAGATGTGTTGAGCTTGAAATGTCTATTAGACTTCCCCATGGGCTTGTCAAGTAACAACTGGGGAATTATGAGCCTAGAACTTCAAGAAGAAGTCTAGGCCTGAGACATAAACTTGTTACTCAGCAGCATACAGACAGTAAAATCAACTAGAAAAACAGCAGAGACACTACATTGTAGAGAGAGAAGGAAAGCAATCCCAGGATCAACCCTGCTGAACTTCATCACAGGTGGTTAAAAGGGAGAAAAATTGTTAAAAAGAGACTAGAAGAGTAGGTTAGAAAGGAGAGAAATTGGTGAAAATAAACTGAGAAGGAGAAAAGTAGCTAAAAGAAAAAATGTGATCCAAAAGTCAAGAGGTCAACTATCTACAACACTGTCAAATAAAAAGGGAACAGAGAAGTGTTCATAGGCTCAGCAACATTAAGTGACGGGACTATGACAGAGGTGGTATTAGGAGAATGATGAAGGCATAGATCAGAAATCCTATAGTTCCACATTCTAAATATTTCCCAGATATGCCTCATTCATTCCATCCTAACTCAAGTTGAAACTACTATCCTGGCTCACATGTATCATTCTTACATCTCCTTCACCTTACTCCCCATCCCACATCCAGAATAATTTTGCCAAAACAACTGCAACAGCAATTCTAAGCATGTCACTTCCCTGCCCAACTTAGGATCAGACCAAATTCCTCATGATACCTTCAATGGTCCCCAGAGTCTGGCCCCTGCCTGCTGCTTCCATCTCATCTCATTCCACTCTCCCTTTCAAGTTCAGAGCATCAGTCACATTGAACATCGAAGATTCCAGGCACACCTAATATTAAGGCATCATAGGATTGATTGTGAGGCAGAGCAAAGTGAAATGAGAAAAGTGCATATATGTAAGCTTGAGGGAAATACCCTAACTGTGAACCAGATAAGTGTCATACAAGTGAACTGATCTTCTTTCCCACTCTTGCTTTTTTTCTTTAGCTTGGGTCATTCTCCCACTTCAGAATTGTACTTTCACCTCTGTTGACATCTCCCATGATCAGGGAGGAAGCCCGATGCTACTTGTTTTATGCCTACCTTGCAATGCTGGGCCTTTTCCAGAGGAGTTATGTTCCTTGTGTTCCCAACTAAGATTGTAAACTCTTTAAAGTTAGGGAACATCAAGAGGCCAAGAGTACAGACAGCTGTGTTTGAATCCTGGTTTCTGGAGTCCTTGGGCCATTTTTTAAGTCTCTCTGGGATTCAGTTTCTCCATCAGTAATATTTATATAATAATAGGGTTATTTTGAGGGTTCCATGATATAACAACTGTAAAGTGCTTACTACCACGCCTGGCACATTGAGAGAGCACTCAACAAATTCCATTATTCGTTTTCACTATATTATTTTCTTGATCTTAGAATGCTTTACACAGTACTGGGCAGAACCAGTACTTAACAAATACTGATTGGCTACCTGATAATGCTATTGCACTGACCGTTTTCCCATGGTTGTTATGGTGCATTATTCAAGGACAAGAGTGGTGCACCCATCCTTATGATTAATTCCTTCTTCCGTTTGCATGCTGAGTTATGTAAATCAAGCTTGCACATTTCACCCTTCAGACAGAAATGGAGTGGTTCTAATTTGATCTAACTTTAGATGAGAGGGGGGTACACAGAAGACTGTAGAAGTTAAAACTTTCTGGTGTAAATGAAACAGCAGGCTGCCTTATGTTTTCAGCATTAGCATTTAAGTTCACTGCAGCTGAATTCAATTCATATCAGTGGAGATTTATATCAAACAGTGGGAAGGCAATTCACATCCTACTGCTGTCTTGCAGAATTATCATCAGGAACGTAGCCAATTTTAGCACAAATAAATGGTAGTTAGGGAAGTAACTTGTATGATCAAGTCCTATAATGGTCATTCTTTGATTTAGAAATATGTTCCAAACCTGTCACTTTGCATGAGGCTGATTTTCAAAGAAAAGAAGAAAAAAATCACTATGCTTTCTCCTGTGGGAATAGCACATATACAATAACAAAACAGAGAAAGTTAAAGAAAATTCCGCTTACTATTTTATCATTTTAAGTGTACAGAAAATAACTTTATGCTTAAGGATGCATGCTTAAGGATTAAATAATATACAACACAGCTCACTATCATTACTGCTACACATCACTAAACCAAGATACTCCTAAAACTGTCATCTTGTTGGCAGTCAAAAGACAGCTGAAACGCTGGTTTGAATTTTATCTCCTTTATGAAGTAGGAGAAGCACTTTATAAGAGTCACATACAAATGGAGAAAACAACCTGGTTTTAGTGAATGAAATGAAGGTATATTTAGACCAGGAAGGGACCTGAAAGGTCAACATTTCAACTCCCTCAGTTTAAAAATCAGAAAAAAAAGACCCCAAAAATCAAAATAGCCAGCCCAAGGATACATGTGACTGGGGATTGCATCTATATCTCTTCCCACCACTAGGTAATTCCCAAGCCTGGCCAAACGTCAGTCACCTGGGAGCAAACATACAGGTTCCTGGACACACACACTTGCAGTATCAGACTCTTTGGGGAGTGGAATCCAAAATCCTGTGGATTTAAAAAGCTCCCCAAATGATTCAAATGCACAACATCCAGTGACCAATGTCTATGAAGCACTGAGCTACACTGTCTGTGACTATAGGCTTGACATTCAACTTGGGACTAGGGGCAGACATAACCTGTTTATATTTAAATAGTTATGTTATTTAGTTTAAATAGCTAGTGATTACAAAATACCAAATAGTAAAATGTCATTTTCTACCAACCCATCTATTTAATCTACATCCACCCTAAAAGCACTCAGGTTTACCATAGAACTTTTCTGGTTTATAAAAGCATAGTATGCATTATTGTGTCCCTACAAAGTAAATCACAGGATGCTTTGCAAAATACACATTTTGTTTTTCCTAAAATGGAAAATCAATGTCTTAATTACCTGATAGTGCTTCTGATATCAGCCGTGTGATACCAATGAACATCAAATGGATGAAAAGTATAGTCACCCCAAAACAATCCTATACATGGTATTTATTTGTCCACCATTCGCCCTTTAGTCTACTTACGTATCCTGAGTGCCTGCAGAGGGATCAGCCTTGCACCACTAAAGGAGAACTTGAGAAAGAAATAAACTCTTTCCTAACCACAAAATCTGATGGATTCAAATCTGTCTCTCCAGCTCTAATCTTTCTCTTAAGTTTCAGACTCATTTATCCATGTATCTACCAGACATGTCTATCCTCTTTCCCTATGAGTAATACAAACTCAACATGCTCCAAACCAAAGTCATCATTTTTCTCCAAACCTGTACCTCCTCTATGTTTCACATATTGGTTATTCCACCCAATCACTCAAGGCAAAAATCTGAGTTTCACCTGTATTTGCTAGAATTTCAAATTCAGTTTCAAGTAAAAGAAACTCAACTGAAGCTGGCTTGACTAGAAAACATAATTTATTGAATCACTTGATTGGAAAGTCCAAAAGGAAACTATCTGTAAGTGTGACCAGACCCAGCTAGGTGATATTATAAAATTACTCTCCTGCTCTCTTTCTCTTCTCAACTTTTCTCCATTGTTGGCTCCATTCTCAATTGGGTATGTCAAGTTTACATCCATCTAGCTTTAATCCCTAAGAAAAGACATTCTCCTTCCTAATAATTTCAGCAAGAATCCTGGTCTCATGTGACCAACTTAGTTCATGGACCCACTCCTGCCTAGTTACTGTGGACAGGGATATGGGACTCTTGGGTCATCTGCACACATCCTGGGTGAATGGGATTGGTGAATGGACTGCGTATGGGGGAGGAGTAATTACCCAGAAGAAAACTGAGATGCTATTTCAAAAAAAAAAAAAAGGAGGAGGAACACTGTGTAGGTAGAAAATCAGATATCTTTTATATCATCCTGGACTCCCCCCTCACCCCTTAATCCAAAGAATTCCTTAAAATATCTCTAATTTGCCTCCTCTCAGATACCACCATCACTGACTTACCTCAAGCCCTCATTGTGTCTCACCTGCAATTGTAATGTCCCTACTTACAGTCAAATGGTTCAAATAGTCATATAGTTCAAATCTGATCATGGTGTTTCCTAGCTTAAAAATCTATCAAGGCCTGACTACTTATACTGTAAAGACCAAGCTCCTTAGCAGGACATTTAGGGCCCTCTAGAATTTGTCCTGCTTTGTCAACACTTCCTATCACACACCTTAAGGTGGCTGATATCACACTAACACTAATAAAAAAAATAATAATATTTCTTGAGTTCTTACTAGGCATCAGGTTCTATACAAAGAGTTCCTTGTGCCCTCATGACAACCTGATTACAATCCTCATTTTACAGATGAGAAATCCCAGCCTTTGTGAGACTAAACAAGTTGCCCAAAGTCACACAGCTAAGAAGAGCTAAAGCCAGTACTGGAACTCAGACAGGTCTTAACTATTACACTATATTGCCACACTAAACTACTTGCAGTTCTACAGACTTGCCATGTTTTCTTCCTCCACTGGGTATGTTCTCATCTTACATGTCTGGCTGGTCAACCCCCTGGGCAACTTCAAGATTTAGCCTAAGTGCCTCCTTTTTGATGAAGCCTTTCCTGACATACAAGCAGAGTTGAAAACCTTCCCTTTTATGAGTGACACATAACCACTCGTGAATACTGAAAACCTAAAGATTTAAGATAATAAAATAATTAAACAAATGATGGTCTATGGTAGAATATTAAACAATACCAAAAATCATGTTTTAGAAAAATATTAATAACTTGAAACACTGCTCCCAATACAAGGATACAAGGTGACTGCGGAGGGGACAGAGGAGTAAAGTACTGAATAATGCATGCTTCTACCTTCATAAAATTGACATACTCAAAATATAGAACAGTGGTTAAGAGAATGGAGCTTTAGTATCAGACAGAAATGGATCTGAGCTCCATCTTTGCCACTTACTAGCTCTGAACCCTTGGAAAAGGTCCATAACCTGTTTGAATCTCTGAACCTCTGAATATGTGTGGGTGAACACATACATGCTTCTATATCTATCTATATTTATATCTATGTCATATCTATATTGTTCTGTATCTGTATCTCTACCTATAGAGAGAACGAGAATGAGAAAAAGAGACTGGAAGGAACTAAATACCAAAAGGTAATAATGATGGTAATTTGATTAATGTTGACTTTCTTCTTTATATTCTTCTATATTTTCTAAATATTCTACAAGGCATATGTGTTTCCCTTATTTATATTCTTATCCATTCTCTGCACTAATATGCTGTGTCTAACTTAAAATTTGGGCTCCAAGAGCAGAAACCACATCTAATCATCTAATTATGCATACCACATCCCACCCTACATGGCATCAGTGTGAAATGACCTAGTGATTAGCATTGTCACAGCCATGGTAGATCTATCTGGCACACTTGGGAAGCCTTTTTTGGAAAACAGTCAATTTTTAACAATTTAAGGGTAGATTATCTAGTCTTAAATTATCTATATCCTTATATTCTACAACATTTCCCTCCTGCTGACCAAATTTGAAGGTTTCATGGCTCCTTAATATCTCTACCGTGACAAGAAGAGAGAAGCAAAAGTGATGATATTGTAATCAATCAAATTGCTTTCTCCGTGGAGCCATTGATCATTATGTTCCCTTTGGAAGCTCCAACATGAGAAATTTCTTTTTAAAACTTTCTCTCTCCCGAGAAAATACTCTATTTTCTTTTTTATTGATAAAACGATGTAGCTCATGTTTCACTTTTTTGTCTTGGATATTCAAAGGCTTACCATTATTTGCTGCTCTGTCTTCCTCCTTTGCTAAATCTGATTTTCCTAATCACCTTATTTTTATGCCCTGTTTTGGTAGCTTGTCTCAACTTATTTTTTGAAGAAGTTGGGGTAGAAATAAATTCACGAAACAAATATCAATTTTGAAAATTTGTGCTAATAAATATTAATACCTTATATTTTGTTTTGCTTTTTTATAGTAGTTTCACATTCATGATTTCATCTATTTCTCTTCATGCCATAAATAGAGCAGCCATTATCCCCATTTTACAGATAAGAAAACTGAGGGCCTCTGGGAGAATAAGAAGGAAAGACTATATTTTCAGGAGCTAGACTGCCTGAGTTTGAATTCTGGCTCTACTTTGGTTCTACCTAGAGCTATGCCCTTGGGCAAGTTGCTCAACTTCTCTGTCCCTCAGTATTTTCATCGGTAAAATGATAATAATAGTAGCTACCACAGAGGATTTTTTTTTTTTAATAAACTTATTTATTTATTTTTAGCTGTGTTGGGTCTTCGTTTCTGTGCGAAGGCTTTCTACAGTTGCGGCGAGCGGGGGCCACTGTTTATCGCGGCCTCTCTTGCTGCGGAGCACAGGCTCCAGACGCGCAGGGTCAGCAGTTGTGGCTCATGGGCCCAGTTGCTCCGTGGCATGTGGGATCTTCCCAGACCAGGGCTCGAACCCGTGTCCCCTGCACTGGCAGGCAGATTCTCAACCACTGCGCCACCAGGGAAGCCCACCACAGAAGATTATTGTGAGGATTGGTAAAGTAAGTTATATACTTAAGGCACACAGATCAGTGCCTGGTACATAGTAGGACTCATAAGTGTTTGATATTGTTATACTTATGTTCTTGTCATTTAACTTCCTGCACTGACTATTCCTCTGTATTCCATTCATTTGCACTTTGTCAGTGTCTTAGTCAGCTGGGGCTGCCATAACAAAATATGATGTGGCTTAAACAATGGGAATCTGTTTCTCACAGTTCTGGAAGCTGGAAAGGCCAAGATCAAGGTGCTGGCTGAATCGATTCCCTGATGAGGGCTCTCTTCTTGGCTTGCAGAACAGCCAAATTCTTGCTGGGTCCTCACATGGTCGAGAGAGAGAGGGAGCCCTGGTTATCTCATCCTCCTCTTATAAGGGCACTAATCCCATCACGGGGACCCTAATTCCACAGCCTCATCTAAACCTAATTATCCCCCGAAGGCCCCACCTCCAAATACCATCACATTGAGTATTAGGGCTTCAGCATATGAATTTGGTGGGGATGCAATTCAGTCCAAAGCAGTCAGCCTACAAAGCATATTGGACAGAGATCTGCTTTTGCCATAGACAAGAAGGAATGGTTTTGTGAAAACAGTGAACACATGATCATGGGGTCATATTAAACCTGATTTCAGCAGGAGAGAAAAGCACCTTTAGGACTTCATATCACTAAAAACATATAAATTTCATCAAACAGTGCAATGGTTAACAGAGGCTTTTAGTAGCAGACAGACCTGGGTGTGACTCACCCTTGCCACTTGCTAGCTGTGTAGCCTCAAGCAAGCCCCATAATGTCCAGAGCCATACTGTCCTCTGTTGTAAAATGAAGATAATAATGGCTCTTACTTGGGATGATTATTACGTAAAGCACATAGCACGGTGCCAGGACCATACAGGCAGTCAACAAATATGACAGTGATCACTGTTGTGTTGTTACTATCATTATACAGTAGGCCAACTGTACCAAAAGCCATCAAATTCAATTTCTTTTATAATATTTTGCATTCAGACTTTAAAAAATTAATTCAGAATTTTCTCTGAGTTTAAATTACAGAGGATTTACTTTAGCTGAGGGAAAAATTATGCACCACAAAATACAAAGTTTTGTTGAGTTACTTCCCCCTGGTTTCTGGCTAACTCTAGTGCTCATTACATCAATATTTTTTTAACGGATTTAATATAGAATTAATCCGTTTTGTTATAAAGAATCCCAGAATTATACGATGAGTATAGACCTTAAAAGCTGTGATTCTCACCCTGATTCTGATAAATGTTGATAAAATGTAAAGCTTAGAGTTTATAGTTGGATATGTTTTTGTTTTGTGTTTGAGGTTCGGTTAGGGGGACGGTTATGTGTTGAGTATTGGGAAGAATTAAGTCTAATTGTCTTCAGTGACCAAAATAAACTTAATTAAATTTGTGCTTAAATTTATACAAAAGACTTTATTGAAGGACAGTATCCACTGCATGCCTAGGGCTTAAAAAAATCACGTCCAGAACACAGGTAGGCCTTCCTTTAAGAAAATCTAAAATGAAAAGCTCTGAACCCATAAAATGGAGAGAGGGTGGCTATTTGCTTTTCAAAAGAGACTCTGTTTCATGAAAAAGTAGCTTTCTTTCAACATCAGGCTTTATGTGGTATTTGAAATGATTCAATGGTAAGAAATTTGATTTGCACAGACCACAAATATTGAATAAAATGAAATATGCTTGTGTCTGGAGAAAACAAAAAGCTCACTTTTTTCACTCTGATGCCGTTGTTTTCATGCATTTTCTAGCAAATTCCTGTAGTTTAAAAATAATAATCAGTTTGGATGTACTGGCCTTTACAATTTTAAAATGGGTCTGGTGATCGTGTGTACCTCACTGCAACTGATGTGAAAAATGCAGTGCCCTGACAGGTCACGTTAAACATCACACAGAAAAAGTATAATTAGCATTTCTGTGCTAATTAAAAGTGATGCTGGGTTAGTTCCAATATCATGCTTTTAAATGGCTGATGTCTCAAGAGAACAAAGTTGAGGAGAAAAAAGGCATTTCAAATGGAAAAACCCTGTGCAAACTTTCTTAAATGTCTTGGATTTGTTGCTGTTGTTATTTACATCTCATTATAATGGGAGACTTCAAGATGACTTCTTTTAATCAGGCTACAATTTTCACCTTCCCCACTTTGCAAGCAGTAGGGAATTCAAGATGTTTTTCTGCTTCTTTAAATCCTTTGACTGTCTGCTTTCACACAAAATTAATTAAGGATTTTCTAAATAGAGAACATGCCATGAGAGAAAGAAGCAATTCAGGATTTTCAGTTTTTCTTTTGTACAGTGCAAAGCACACAGTGTACTCAGCCACTTCAGCTTTTCCTACAAGTGAAAATTTTAAAGACAATACCACCTCCCCAACCCAACAGTTTTTCAAATAAACAGATGATTGTCACTGATTAAATACTTTTTTCAAACATAGCCCAATTATTTAAAACCACAAAGGTCCTACATGGTGTTAAATCTGATTTTCTTTCCAGATGAAATGTCGGAGGATCACCAAGAGGTGAGGAGAGAGGGAAGCTATTGTCCCACCACATTCCATTCCTATTAAATCAACTTGATATACGCGATAAATTAAGTCTGCACTGCAGGTCAGTGAATTTCTATTAACTACTTATTATGGAAGAAAGGAAAGCAGCCCAGTCAAGAACTCTTACACATCAGCTAAAGCAAGCTGTCACTCTGTTTAACTTCTACAATAAATGTTCCTCCATCTTACACATGTGAAAGAAAAACAAAACATCATTTGGCATTTAAGCCTTCATTGCCAGTGTGCATTAAGGCAAAGAATCAGCCTAGATTGATTACTTCTCCTGATTTAAAAGGCTAAGAAACTCTCTGGATTTTGCTAAGATTTTGCTGATTTATAATGTCACCGTTTTAAGACACGCCTCTAGGGACTCTGAAAATATGGCCATCTGGCTAAGGTTTGTTACAGCTGTACTCTCAGCTCTAGTCTACCTGCTTCTCTTGGGACCAACAACTGCTGCGTGGAAATGAGGCCTCCCCTCAGAGTGAGACCCCAAAGGAGGAGATGGTTCACGTTTTTCACACAGGAGCTAAATGAGCAAGAGACTATGGGAGACCAACCTCAGAGAGGCCTCGCATGAGGATCACAACTCCTGAGATGCTGGAGAGAGCTTGGTCCACAGAACTCAGTGGGTTCGAAGTGTCCTGAGCATGCCTAGGATCCTTAGATAAGAAGTAGTAGATAAGTGGATAAAAAGGAACTAAAAAGGTGGGCCTGGTCCTGCCCGTCCCCAGGCTTGCAGAGTCTAAGAAACACTGGGACGTGATGATTCCTCCTGGCGCCTCTGTGGGAGGCTGGAGCTATGCCAGCTGTCCAGAATGCAGACCCCACTACCTCTATCACTCACTTCCTGAGCTGCTCTCACTTCCGATCTCCAACACCCAGACCTGAGTCTCAGTGAGGATGCCAAAAAGTAAACAAATGAATGAATGCATAAAATATATTTTTTAAAAATTATAATAAAGCCAGGGAGAGTAAGGTCTTTCTGAGAGTAAGGAAATCTGGACACAAAAAGAGATATGAGTGATCCATGTGCACAGAGGAAAGACCATGTGAATTCACAGTAAGAAGGTGGCCACCTACAAGCCACAGAGAGGGGTCTCAAAAGAAACAAAACCTGTACTATGATCTGATAAACAGATAATTCCAGTGTTATTTAAACCACTCTAGGGCATAGAAACTGGAGGCAATCTCATTAGTTAAATCTAGCTTTACTATAATACTAAATTGTAATAAGACAGCAGAAAAAAAACCCCACTGATACAATGTCACTTAAAAATCAGTCCATGTTATCAGATAAGAAGACTTAATACCACGAAAATGTCTATATAAACACCTATCTATACACCTATATAATTTTACCAACTTCAATTAGAGTTCCAATATTTTTAAAATTTTGTCTCTAATGATTCATACATTTTATATGAAAGGACAAATCTCTAAGAACAGTTGAGAAAAGGATAAAGAGGAAGAAAAAAGAAGATTTGGTTTACCAGCTATCAGAACATACTATAAAGAGAATATGGTATTAACTTAGAAACAGAAAATTAAATCACTGAATCATAATAGAAAATCAAGAATCAGATGCCAGCATATGAGGATTTAATATATGACAAGAGTTGCATTTCATTTCACTGGATAAAAAATGGATTACTCAATAAATTATTCTGGTTATCCATCTGGAAAAAAACCATTTGGACTAACATCTTACACTATATACCAAAACAAATTTTATATGCATTAAAGGCATAAACATGAAAATACTGAACAAAAATATTTCAAGAAAGTCTAGGAGGTTATGTGTTTGTTGAGGGGGCAGGGGAGAACTTCCTAATTTCAAAGTGAAAACTTACATACTATAAAAGAGAAAATAGACATATTTGGCTAAGTAAAAACAAGACGCTTTTGATGACGAAAGTTACCCTAAACAAATTCAACTTATTGAATCCAAACAATGTATTTGGAAAAATATACTACAAAATAGAGGAAAAACAGACAGTTAATATATGATGTGTATACAGAAAGCGCCTACAAATTAACAGGAAGACAAACAGTTTTTCTCCATAGAAAAAGAACAGGAGGAGAAAACTCACAGAAGTGTTGATATAAGTGGTACGAAAATATTCAAAGATGTTTGATTTCACTAGTGGTGCAGGAAAAGTAAATGAAAATAAATGAGATATCCTTTATGCTTCTCAGATTGGCAAAGTATGAAAGACTAATAATTACTATTGCTGATACTGAGCTTGAAAAACATGTCCATTTCACATTTCTTAAAGAGGACAAAAATGTGCACGAGGGCAAAAATGTTAAAAGGAAGTGTGAATTGTAAAAGGCTTTTGATAAGCAATCTGTCCACATTCATTAAAAACACACATATCTTTGACCCAAAACTATCCCCTCTTGGGAGTTTAGGCAAATAAATAAAAGCTGAAATACAGAATATTTATTATATCACTGTTTGTAAAAGCTAACAACAACAACAAAATGGAAACAAAGTGAATGCTCATCAACTGGACCCATGGTGGAATATTATACAGCCCTCAAAAAGAATGAATTATAGCTCTGCCATTTGGGATAAAAGGGGTTTCCATAAAGTATTCTGAGTGACAAAATCTAAATGTAGAAAAATTCTTATAAAAAGCATATTATTCACTGTTTGCAGATGACATGATACTATACATAGAGAATCCTAAAGATGCTACCAGAAAACTACGAGAGCTAACTAATGAATTTGGTAAAGTAGCAGGACACAAAATTAATGCACAGAAATCCTTGCATTCCTATACACTAATGATGAAAAATTTGAAAGACAAATTAAGGAAACACTCCCTTTTACCATTGCAACAAAAAGAATAAAATACCTAGGAATAAACCTACCTAAGGAGACAAAAGACCAGTATGCAGAAAACTATAAGACACTGATGAAAGAAATTAAAGATGATACAAACAGATGGAGAGATATACCATGTTCTTGGATTGGAAGAATCAACATTGTGAAAATGACTATACTACCCAAAGCAATCTATAGATTCATGAAATCCCTATCGAACTACTAATGGCATTTTTCACAGAACCAGAACAAAACATTTCACAATTTGTATGGAAACACAAAAGACCCCGAATAGCCAAAGCAAACTTGAGAAAGAAAAATAGAGCTGGAGGAATCAGGCGCCCAGACTTCAGACTATACCACAAAGCTACAGTAATCAAGACAGTATGGTACTGGCACAAAAACAGAAATATACATCAATGGAACAGGATAGAAAGCCCAGAGATAAACCCACGCACATATCGTCACCTTATCTTTGATAAAGGAGGCAAGAATATACAATGGAGGAAAGACAGACTCTTCAATAGGTGGTGCTGGGAAAACTGGACAGCTACATGTCAAAGAATGAAATTAGAACACTCCCTAACACCATACACAAAAATAAGCTCAAAATGGATTAAAGACCTAAGTGTAAGGCCAGACACTATAAAACTCTTAGAGGAAAACATAGGCAGAACACTCTATGACATAAATCACAGCAAGATCCTTTTTGACCCACCTCCTAGAGAAATGGAAATAAAAACCAAACATAAACAAATGGGACCTAATGAAACTTAAAAGCTTTTGCACAGCAAAGGAAACCATAAACAAGACGAAAAGACAACCCTCAGAATGGGAGAAAATATTTGCAAATGCAGCAACTGACAAAGGATTAATCTCCAAAATTGACAAGCAGCTCAATCATGCAGCTCAATATCAAAAAAACAAACAACCCAATCCAAAAATGGGCAGAAGACCTAAATAGACATTTCTCCAAAGAATATATACAGACTGCCAACAAACACATGAAAGGATGCTCAACATCACTAATCATTAGAGAAATGCAAATCAAAACTACAATGAGGTATCACCTCACACCAGTCAGAATGGCCATCATCAAAAAATCTACAAACAATAAATGCTGGAGAGGGTGTGGAGAAAAGGGAACCCTCTTGCACTGTTGGTGGGAATGTAAATTGATACAGCCACTATGGAGAACAGTATGGAGGTTCCTTAAAAAACTAAAAATAGAACTACCATATGACCCAGAAATCCCACTACTGGGCATATACCCTGAGAAAACCATAATTCAAAAAGAGTCATGTACCACAATGTTCATTGCAGCACTATTTACAATAGCCAGGACATGGAAGCAACCTAAGTGTCTATCGACAGATGAATCGATAAAGAAGATGTGGTACATATATACAATGGAATATTCCTCAGCCATAAAAAGAAACAAAATTGAGTTATTTGGAGTGAGGTGGATGGACCTAGAGTCTGTCATACAGAGTGAAGTAAGTCAGAAAGAGAAAAGCAAATACCGTATGCTAACACATATATATGGAATCTAAAAAACAAAAAAAGTGGTTCTGAAGAACCTAGATGCAGGACAGGAATAAAGATGCAGAGGTAGAGAATGGACTTGAGGACACCAGGAGGGGGAAGGGTAAACTGGGACAAAGTGAGACAGTGGTATGGACATACATACACTACCAAATGTAAAATAGATAGCTAGTGGGAAGCAGCCGCATAGCACAGGGAGATCAGCTCCCTGCTCTGTGACCACCTAGAGGGGTGGGCTAGGGATGGTGGGAGGGAGACGCAAGAGGGAGGGGATACGGGGACATATGTATATGTATAGCTGAGTCACTTTGTTATAAAGCGGAAACTAACACACTATGTAAAGCAATTATACTCCAATAAAGATGTTAAAAAAAAAAGCACATTATTATAAAACAATGATAAAACTTCCTAAAATCTTAATTTATGTGTTTGTGTATATAGGTTTATATATGATCATATATATGGATAAATGGAAGATAAATATGGATTATATATAATATACATTTTTATATATTAGATTATACAATTTAAATTTAATTATATGATATGTGTGTACAATTAACTATATGAGATAGAAAGACAGATGATAGATAGATAGGGAGATAGGGAGATGGAGAGAGAGAGAGAGATACAGCAGCAACGGTGGGGGAAAGGAGAGATAAATAGACTGCACTATAATAATGTATTTATGTAAAATTATATGTGTGCTATATAGTGGTAAAAAGTCAGATATATAAACCTTATTTCACTGGCTCTAAGATATTCTTTTTTGCCTTTTATTATCTCTGAAGTCAAATGCATTTTCCAGTTGATGGCATCTTGCATCACCTAATGAACTGGCAAAATTTTTTCCTTTCTTAATGGTACATAGAACACTGGTGCCTTGAGTGGATGAGATATGGTATTATACTAACATCATACCCCTCAAAAAGTGCTTTTAACACAAATTGAAAACGGTGCATCCAATTGAAGAGCAGAGCTTTAAACATCACTTATCTTTCTCACATTTCTTAAGTGGATTAAAAAAAGTTAAAGGGTGAAAATGGATCCATTAGGACAGAGTCCTCTAGTAGACAAATAATCTAACAGTGTTATACTCTTGTAAGTGGATTAAAGGAAGAGAGGTCATGTCTTGAAATCCACATTGGAGGACAGTTTCAGAGTATTTCATTGTCTCTCCTGCAACCCTTAGGCAGACAACCAGAGCAAGACAACAAAGGATTTCTCCAGCCTCAGTTGCCATCTCACTGGCAACCTCAGGCCCTGATCTCTGCAATCCCCTTCCTTCTACTCTAGAGGGAACAGAAGACCAGGAAGGCAGTGTTTCTCTGATGTGAAGCAACTGAATACCCAGAGGAAACTGAAATTTGGCCATAGGGCTCACTCAGGTAGGTAGAGTCCTTAGTGTGAGTCCTAGTGGGCCCCTTTAAAATAGTAGGTCTTTCTGGTTTCCCCTGAGATTTTTCCAAAAGTCACCATTTAGAAACATGAAATGTAATCTGCACAAATTTTCCATTTGCTTTAAAAATAGTCCCTTATGATTAATACATAATAAACAGAATGTATTCATTTACAGTCTCTCAGTGACCAAAACAGTTCCATTCTTAGAATTTGAATCTTCAGATGATTTTCAGACAATCTAAAGCCAGTTTTTATACTTATGACTCCTAAAGTCATTTTTCCCTTCTCTTTTTAAGATCTCCTCGCCTAGAAAGGAAAGAGAAGAAATACGGATCCACAAAAGAATAAAGGCACTTTGGGTGTAAAGGCCGTTGGTTAGAAATCACAATTGAATTTTACTCCATATTTTTTTAACAAAAAATATTCTATTTATTTACTCCATATTTTAATGGCTTTATTACAGGCCTGGCACTGGCTGGATACTGGAATATATAAAATAAGTATCTGACCCAACTTCAGAGCTTAGATGACTTATACTCAGGAAATAAATCACAGAATAATGTACAGACTGTAGTACTGCTAATCAATCCCTCAGTATATGCTATTTGCAAATGTACTATTTATATGAATGTCCTTTCTTCCTAAAATGATGCCCTTTTCTCTTCTCCCCCGATTTCCTCCTCCACCTGTGCAATATCCAAGCTGTCCTTGGCTAACAGGGTCAGCTGGTGGCTGGCACACAATGGTTGGTGTTCTGCCCCAAATTCTCTTCATCACCTTCCCAACCCCTCCTCAGTAGAATCATGCATGCTATCCTAGCCCATTTTCCCGTTCTCCTATTTATAGCTCATTAGTTTTATCTCAGTAACCATTTTTCACCAGTACACATTATCTTTAACTTACTTCTTTGCCCACTTTCTTCTAATGCCAATTTCTTCAGGAAAGATTTAAGAAAAGTTTCAAACATATTATAATGAGTGATTCAATTTGAAAGAATTTTTAAAACTTCTCTGAGTTGATAAACATTTAAAACTTGGAAGTTTTTAAGAGGAAAGAGAATTAGCACTTTTAAAGTACTTGATCCCCAAAAAAGGATCCAAAATAGAAAATACAAATCACTGAAACTGGTCTTTTAGAAACAATTACCTACTACTTGAATAGTTTGAAGTATGTTACAGAAAGGGATGGGGGTGTGGGGAAATCAAGTAGAAAACGAGAATATTCAGTGACAGGTAATGTGAAAACCTTTTTTAAATGACCAAGCAAAGAAAGTCCAGGATCAGCAGAAGCCACATGTCAAAAAATAATTTTAATTAAATGGAGTCAACTGCAAGGAAAAAAAAAATAGAGGTAGAAAGCAAGGCTGAGAGTTGCATGGAGAACGGTAGTCTTCCTTTTGATTTTGAGGCGTGATAGAAAGTAAGCACTTAAGATTCACTAGGTCCAGGGCCTATGTGTATGGTTGCACAGGTTGTGAACTGCACAGAGGCTCCCAATAAAGATACTGAGAGAGGCTGGATGCAAACTGTGTTCCCTGGTGTGGGGCTTCATATCTTTGGAGAAAGGGGTGGTTTTTTCTTGCCTGAAGGGATATGTCTGTCCCAAGGGAGTATCTTTTTCTAAATAGCATGTGGTGATTTTAGTTTTTAATTTATTTTTTTTATTTATTTATTTTCATGGAAATATACTTGATTTATAATATTATATTGGTTTCAGGTATACAACATAGTAATTTGATATTTTTATAGATTATACTTCATATAAAGTTATAAAGTATTGTCCATATTCACTACACTATACATTACATCCTTGTAACTTATCTATTTTATACCTAGTAGTTTGTATCTCGTAATCCCCCTCACCCATTTTTCCCCTCCCCCCACCCCTCTCCCCTCTGGCAACTGCCAGTCTGTTCTCTGTATCTCTAAGTCTGTTTCTGTTTTATCTATTCATTTGTTTTATTTCTTAGATTCCACAGATAAGTGAAAATATACAGTATTTGTCTTTCTCTCTTTGACTTATTTCACTAAGCATAATACCTACAGGTGGGGACTTTTTTAAATGGTTTCCAAATTCTTTGATATTCCTCCTGTCAAGAAGTGTGATCTATACTCCGTTCCCTTTGAACCTAAGCTTTTAACTGCTCAATCAATAAAACATTGGAAGTGACAAAGTGGCAGCTTCCTCTTCCTGCCTTTTGGGACATTCACTCCTAGAATGTGGCCACCATGCCCTGAGGAAGCCCAGATAACATGGAGATGCCACGTGCGGGTGTTCTGCCTGACAATCTCATGTCTAAGTTCTTGGTCAACAGCCAGCATCAACCAGCAAACACGAATGTGAAGACAACTCCAGGTGATACTGGGCTGTGGCATCACCTCCACCCTTCTAGTCTCTCCACCGACGCCCCAGACATTGTGGAGCAGATACAAGCCATCACTGCTGGGCCCTGTCTAAATTCCTGATCCACAGAGTCTGAGAGTATAATAAAAGGGTTGTTTCATGCCACTCCGCTTTGGATTGGTTGCTTCTGCAGCAATAGATAACTGGGACATCATCCACCAGGACCTATTTCTAACTCATGCAGAGGCTCTGTACAGGTTAGCAGCAGCCCCAACTTAAGCTTCTTCCAAATGCTGAGCCAGGCTAAGGTTACTGAATTGAATCCTCAGGTTCACACTATTGTTACTTCCATTTCAAGGAGCCAGGTCTCTGAAGCTCAAATGTCTTCTCTTGGTGTACAGGTCCCTTGGCTTCTCTCTCTTGAATCATCTCTCTCCAGGTTCCCAAATCCCACACCGTGTTCCACCTGCGCTCTCACTTCCCAGAACACAGCTCTCTCTTGCCTTTGGGTCTCTGCATATGCTGATGCCTCTACCGGAAACATCTTTCCTCCCTTCCCACCCTTCACCTCCATTGCTGTATTCTTGCGTTCTTCTTTAACTTTCTAACACCAAAACTGTCAGTAATGCAAGGTGGTTCTGTATTCTTTCATCCTAAACTGGCCATAACTCTGGAAACTTCTTCCTCAATACACCTTTCTCAATAGCTTCCCGAGGGGCTTCCCAATACACCTCCCTCTCCACTAGAAATGCCTTCTGATGGTAGCGAGGGGAGAAACGTGGCTGCCGGCCAGATTCCAAAAAACACCACCTTAGTATTTGTCACTATGTAGCAGACTCAGATGAAAAGTTTGGAAAATCATTCCCACAAAGAAATGATGTAAATTCAAAAAGCCATAAAGTCAATTCGAACCCACTTACGCAAGGGCATGCATCACAAAGGCTTCAGGATGTTTAAATCTCTTACTGACTAGAAGCTTAGGAGTAAGCAAAAGTGGAAATTGCCTAGAAATCATATTTAGGCTTCATTTCATTTGGCCTGAGAAAAGCTGTTATCAGGTGGCAGTGGCACCGAACTAGAAGTAACATGATGACCGCAGCCTAACCTGGCTGCAGTGGGCATTTGAGATGACTAAGCGCGAAATTAAGGCTCTGGAAGTTTAATACAACAGCTTAAGAGCTGTGAGCAGGGAGAAACTGATTTCTTCCCAATGAGTTTTTCACTCTTACTTTTGGTTTCTTCTACATGTAATCCCCACCGTGAAACAATTAAGACAAAAGCAAAAAGTGATTGGATTTGAGAAAATGATAGCTTTGATTTGAAAAAAAAAAATGTACACAGAATGAAATGAATGCTGGTCTCAAATAAAATCTTTCAGGTGTTGTGAAACAAGACAGCCCTAATCTCTCAAATAACAAAGATCAGGCAAAAATGATAGAATGTGAATGTCAAAGAGACTCACAGGTATAACTGGAAAATTGATAGACACCCTGGAGTTTCCAAAACGCTTTTTAAAAACCCGAACACATTCTCTGACACAATACAAAGTCTGTAGCATTCCATGGGAAAATAAATGTTTATTTCCAATATAAGCTTTCAAACTTGTAAATGAAAGTAGACAGGCTCTTCTCCCCAATGCTGAAGGCACTGGCATGCTAACAAGCATTTCAATGAAAAAAAAATATATGTATCTCTCTGAATTAAAGAAAATGATGTCTATCTCACTCTTCCTCGTCTACCTGCCTTTTATTTCTTCTGTCAGCTCCATTTTGTCTGTGTGCCCTATCTCTCCTTTATTATTATTATTATTACCCTTTAATTTTTCTTCTCACCGTAACACTATTTTCAATCAAATGACCTCTTATTGTGGTCCTACCCTGTGCAAGTAAATTTGCCGGATCTCAGGACAAATGTGAATACAATGTGGGGTCCTCGTCAGACTGGAGAGTACAAACAAGCTGCAAGATAAGACAGGAACCCAGACTGTCACAAAACAAGGCAGAATCTGACCGTAAATGCTGACATGTTTCAACAGCTGGACCTTGGAAGATGACCCTAGTAGGAAGGAAGAACATTCACCCAGGGGATTTTGTGAGCAAAGATCTAGGGGTAAGAGAGGACAATATTTGCTGCAAAGTTCAGCCCAGTAGACTGCTTTGCCTTAAATGAAGGGTTCACACAGGGAGTGGTAAGAGAGAGGGCTGCAGAAGCAGAGTGGATGCAAATTGTAGGTGGACTTGAATGCCAGGTAAGGGATTTAGACTCCACTGTCCACCATGGAGAGCCAATGGTGTTTTTCTGGTGGGGTTTTAAAGATTTGCCTTTGAGAATCCTCCCCTCCCTGTCCTCTCATTCTGGCCAACAATCCTTTTTGTTATTTGTTACATTTACAGAATAAAATATACTCCTCATTCTATTCTCTATTATAAAAGTAGTTGAGCTAAAGGTTTCATATTACCTTTTTAAGTCACATACATTGCTTGGGCTTCTGTGAATAAGTAACAAAAAATAAATAAATAATAACACAGTTCTGATTATTTAGAAGGATAAGATTTTGAAGATACTATCTCAGATAAAAAGCAAAAAAGATAAGTCCAAGTCCAGTATAAAATCCAGGAAATGTCATTTGGGATATCCAACCTATCCCATAGAGGTTGTAAAGAATTATAACCAAATACTTCTGATTTAAATGGAATCTGGGGACTTCCCAGGTGGTACAGTGGTTAGAAATCCGCCTGCCAATGCAGGGGACACGGGTTCGATCCCTGGTCCAGGAAGATCCCACATGCTGCAGAGCAACAAAGCCCGTGCGCCACAACTACTGAGCCTGCGCTCTAGAGCCCGTGAACCACAACTACTGAGCCCATATGCTGCAACTACTGAAGCCCACGTGCCTAGAACCCCTGCTCCGCAACAAGAAGCCACCGCAATGAGAAGCCCGCGCGCCGCAACGAAGAGTAGCCCCCGCTAGCCGCAACTAGAGGAAGCCCATGCGCAGCAACGAAGACCCAACGCAGCCAAAAAATAAATAAAATTTAAAATAAATAAATAAATAAATAAATGGAATCTGGCTGGCAACCCTTGATATGGCTTTTCTTGATTCCTAGCTGAAATACTTACAAAGTCATAGAAAAATACAAAACCCACACTGCCATCAAAAAGTAATAAGAGTTAAGACAAGTATTACTAGACTCTGAGAAGTATTTCAGCCTAATATATGGTTCACAAACATGGATTAAAATGTTTGCTCGCCAGGCCACCGAGACCCTGGGCTGAAGGACCACAACCTAAGCAGCCAAGGCTGTGTATTCCCTCTCCCCACTCTCCTCCCACCTCCTCTAACTCACCACTTTCTCCATTTCTTCAGACTGAAAATCCCAGAAAATAGTAAGGCAAGAACTAGATAGTAGACGGTGCATGATGTCCTCTTCTCTTGCTGCACACTGTAGGAAGACCTCTTCCCTTCCCAAAGGTGCTCGAAAAATGGTATGGAAAAGGAGGAATAGAAAATATCCAGGATCTTGGAGGAAGAGCACACTCCTGAAAATGCTTTACTTGGAGCAATCAGGAAAAAATTCTAAAAAATTAATTTGGCGGTCAATTGTATATTATTCAATACTGTCCAAGAGGCTGTGCCCTCTATGATACCCAAAGCAAAAGCCATCAGGAAAGAAAACATCAAGAAAAAAAGATAACAGGATGAGTTTTGAAGGCAATAAGCTGAGTGCAAAAGAAGCTGGGTGGAACAAGAAAGACTTTCAAGAAAACTAAAACCGCCATAACAGAATGAAAATTCATATTGAAGATGGTAAAAAGTAGAATTCACACTGCATAAAATCAAATCAGAAATGAGGATGGGGAAAACATGAGTACTGAATTCTTTATGAATGGCAGGTAAGAAGGCAGGACAAATAACGGCACGTGATTTGCAGGGCATAGGTTGTGGTAAGAGATGCAGGCAAAGGCATGGAAGATCAGCAATGCAACTGTATGAGTGGTGGCTCTTCATTTGCATGAAGAGCTTGTGAATGAGTGGAGTTCAATCAGGCAGCAAAGAAGGGGAAGGAAGTTAACTACAGTCTTAGTAGTTGTATTGTAAAACTAAAGGCATAACTTGAACCTAGGAAAGGCCACTCTCTAAAGGGTTTGGACTCAAAGGCCTGTTTGATTTTAGCTACAACAGAGAAAGAAATTGCATTTCATAGTGAGTAAGCCCAAAGACACTGCCAGGATTGAAATCCTGGATCCATCACTATGTGACCTTGGTCAAGTTACTTTATTTCTTTCTGCCTAAAAAATTAAATTTATAATTAAATTATAAGATGGGAATAATCATAGTTCCTTCCTGGTGGGACTGCTGTGAAGATGAAAAGAGTGATGTTATGTAAAGCAGCACTTCATCTGGCACAGAGCAAATGCTCAGTAAGTCAGTTGTTGCTGTGCTGTTGTTGTCATTATTCAAATCAGAGGACAGAATTATATACATGGCCCTAGAGATGAAGAGAAATACATTAAAATAACTTAAAGAAGCTAAAGAAATACAAATTCCAAACAGGCACTTTTGGAACTAGTTGCAATACTTAGGGGGGGTGCAAGATCCCCCCGCTACCCAAATTCAAAAAATTGAATTGCATAATTCAAACCAGAAGGAAAAAACCTCATCTAAAGGCAGTGGATTAGGAGTCCCCTGTTGTCATAACAACTGTACTATGCTATCACCCTAGACCCTATGCATCCTAGTCAAAAATCTCCAGCCAAAATGCATTCTCAGCCAACTGATGGGACACAGCACCCAGGTCTCCCTGAATGGTAACTCCAACTTGTTTAGAATGGCAACCTTGATTTATTTTACATAATAAAATCTAGCAAGTAAGTCTCTTTTCCCTCCAGGAAGTTTGCATTAAATATAGAAATGATAAAGTAAATCAAACCTACAGAATTAATACTTTTATGGTACATTTAGGAACTGGTTTCAAATCATGGGGTAATATTTATGTATGTAGTTTATAAAGAGGTTTAATGTTTAAAAGCATATGTCATATCAGTGAATATGGCAGATTAGCTTTGGGATTCCAATTTAAAAGGTGTAATTGAGTAATGGATTTTAGACTTTTACCTTTAACTGGAAAGATTTAGAGAATTTAATCAAGTTTGAAAGTATCGGAATGGCCAGGAGAACATGTGATTCGTTATTTAAGGTTAACTTATTAGATTTACTGGCACTGTTAAGGTTTGGCTGGTAGGTCAGGCATTTGAAAAGCTGAAAAAGAAAACTTAATGTATTAAATGTATAAATGGATTTTAAATACTTAAGGGGATTTTATTAACTAAGTTGTAAAGGGACCTGCTTGGGAGCTGAATGTGTTCAACTTAAATTGATCAAACATTATTCAAAGGCTCCCTTGAAAGCAATTGTTAAAATTTACTAGATTCATAAATCAAATAATAAAGTGTGTAAGGTGAACTTAAAGGTTTGAGAGAAACTGGATTTCTAAAAAACTGTACCTTTAATAAAGTGAATACCAAACTAAAACCTTGAATAACAGCATAGCCTTTTTCTCTGCACAAAAGCAGCCCTCAGACATCTAAAAAATCATAATTGACATAGATTTTAATTTAAGAATTATAAATGTTTCTGGAAAAGAAACCCATATACATGACACAGAAGCAACAACCAGACATGATTAAAAATTACTTTCCAAAGCTAGAAAAAAATGATTTGAGTAGACGGAATGGGCTTATTACGTTCTAGGCAAAATTAAAAACTAAGATTATATGCTTAAAACAATTGAATTACAAGGTTAAAGAAGAAAAAATCGTATTAGACTCCATGTAGAGAAAACAAAATGTGATCCACAAGGGAAAAAATCAGGCTGGTCTCAGACTTCTCCTCTTTACAGTAAAGGCTTCAGAAAACTAGATCAACAACTACAGGGTTTGAAGGGGAAAACTTACTATCTAAATATTTCTACTTCACCAACTTGTTATCCACATATGAAGTAACAATAAAGACATTCTGGACGGGGGAGAGAAGATGGCGGAAGAGTAAGACGCGGAGATCACATTCCTTCCCACAGATACAGTAGAAATACATCTACACGTGGAACTGCTCCTACAGAACACCCACTGAACGCTGGCAGAAAACGTCAGACCTCCAAAAAGGCAAGAAACTCCCCCCGTACTTGGGTAGGGCAAAAGAAAAAAGAAATAACAGAGACAAAAGAATAGGGACGGGACCTGCACCAGTGGGAAGGAGCCGTGAAGGAGGAAAGGTTTCCACACACTAGGAAGGCCCTTCGCGGGCGGAGACTGCGGGTGGCGGAGGGGAGAAGCTTCGGAGCCACGGAGGAGAGCACAGCCACAGGGGTGCGGAGGGCAAAGCGGAGAGATTCCTGCACGGAGGATCGGCGCCGAGCAGCACTCACCAGCCCGAGAGGCTTGTCTGCTCACCGGCCGGGGCGGGCGGGGCTGGGAGCTGAGGCTCAGCTTCAGTCGGATTGCAGGGAGAGGGCTGGGATTGGCGGCGTGAACACAGCCTGAAGGGGTTAGCGCACCACAGCTGGCTGGGAGGGAGTCCGGGAAAAAGTCTGCAGCTGCCGAAGAGGCAAGAGACTTTTTCTTGCCTCTTTGTTTCACGGCGCGCAAGGAGAGGGGATTCAGAGCGCCGCCTAAACGAACTCCAGACACGGGCGTGAGCCGCGGTGATCAGCGCGGACCCCAGAGACGGGCGTGAGACGCTGGGGCTGCTGCTGCCGCCTCCAAAAAGCCTGTGTGTGAGCACAGGTCACTCTCCACACCGCCCCTCCCGGTGGCCTGTGCAGCCCACCACTGCCAGGGTCCCGTGATCCGGGGACAACTTCCCCGGGAGAACGCACTGTGCGCCTCAGGCTGGTGCAACGTCACGCCGGCCTCTGCCGCCGCAGGCTCGCCCCGCCTCCTCCGTACTGCTTCCTCCCCCCAGCCTGGGTGAGCCAGAGCCCCCGAAGCAGCTGCTCCTTTAACCCCCTCCTGTCTGGGCGGGGAACAGACGCCCTCAGGCGACCTACACGCAGAGGCGGGTCCAAATCCAAAGCTGAACACCAGGAGCTGTGCGAACAGAGAAGAGAAGGGGAAATCTCTCCCAGCAACCTCAGGAGCAGCGGATTAAAACTCCACAAACAACTTGATGTGCCTGCACCTGTTGAATACCTGAATGGACAACGAATCATCCCAAATTCAGGAGGTGGACTTTGGGAGCAGGATATATTAATTTTTCCCCTTTTCCTTTTTTTTGTGAGTGTATATGTATATGCTTCTGGGTGAGATTTTGTCTGTATAGCTTTGCTTTATAATAGCTTTATTTTACTTCACTATATTATAGCCTCTTTCTTTCTTTCTTTCTATTTTTTCTCCCTTTTACTCTGAGCCGTGTGGACGAAAGGCTCTTGGTGCTCCAGCCAGGCATCAGGGCTGTGCCTCTGAGGTGGGAGAGCCAACTTCAGGACACTGGTCCACAAGAGACCTCCCAGCTCCACGTAATACCAAACGGCAAAAATCTCTCAGAGATCTCCATCTCAACATCAAGACCCAGCTTCACTCAACGACCAGCAAGCTACAGTGCTGGACACCCCATGCCAAACAACTAGCAAGACAGGAACACAGCCCCATCCATTAGCAGAGAGGCTGCCTAAAATCATAATAAGGCCACAGACACCCCAAAATACACCACCAGACGTGGACGTGCCCACCAGAAAGACAAGATCCAGCCTCATCCACCAGAACTCAGGCACTAGTTCCCTCCACCAGGAAGCCTACACAACCCACTGAACCAACCTTAGCCACTGGGGACAGATACCAAAAACAACGGGAACTACGAACCTGCAGCCTGTGAAAAGGAGACCCCAAACACAGTAAGATAAGCAAAATGAGACGACAGAAAAACACACAGCAGATGAAGGAGCAGGGTCAAAACACACCAGACTTAACAAATGAAGAGGAAATAGGTAGTCTACCCGAAAAAGAATTCAGAATAATGATAGTAAGGATGATCCAAAATCGTGGAAATAGAATAGACAAAATGCAAGAAACATTTAACAAGGACGTAGAAGAACTAAAGAGGAACCAAGCAACGATGAAAAACGCAATAAATGAAATTAAAAATAGTCTAGATGGGATCAATAGCAGAATAACTGAGGCAGAAGAAAGGATAAGTGACCTGGAAGATAAAATGGTGGAAATAACTACTGCAGAGCAGGATAAAGAAAAAAGAATGAAAAGAACTGAGGACAGTCTCAGAGACCTCTGGGACAACATTAAACGCACCAACATTCGAATTATAGGGGTCCCAGAAGAAGGAGAGAAAAAGAAAGGGACTGAGAAAATATTTGAAGAGATTATAGTTGAAAACTTCCCTAATATGGGAAAGGAAATAGTTAATCAAGTCCTGGAAGCACAGAGAGTCCCATACAGGATAAACCCAAGGAGAAACACGCCAAGACACATATTAATCAAACTGTCAAAAATTAAATATAAGGAAAACATATTAAAAGCAGCAAGGGAAAAACAACAAATAACACACAAGGGAATCCCCATAAGGTTAACATCTGATCTTTCAGCAGAAACTCTGCAAGCCAGAAGGGAGTGGCAGGATATACTTAAAGTGATGAAGGAGAAAAACCTACAACCAAGATTACTCTACCCAGCAAGGATCATTCAGATGTGATGGAGAAATTAAAACCTTTACAGACAAGCAAAAGCTGAGAGAGTTCAGCACCACCAAACCAGCTTTACAACAAATGCTAAAGGAACTTCTCTAGGCAAGAAACACAAGAGAAGGAAAACACCTACAATAACAAACCCAAAACATTTAAGAAAATGGGAATAGGAACATACATATCGATAATTACCTTGAATGTAAATGGATTAAATGCTCCCACCAAAAGACACAGGCTGGCCGAATGGATACAAAAACAAGACCCATATATATGCTGTCTACAAGAGACCCACTCCAGACCTGGAGACACATACAGACTGAAGGCGAGGGGATGGAAAAAGATATTCCATGCAAATGGAAATCAAAAGAAAGCTGGAGTAGCAATTCTCATATCAGACAAAATAGACTTTAAAATAAAGAATATTACGAGAGACAAAGAAGGACACTATATAATGATCAAGGGATCGATCCAAGAGGAAGGTATAACAATTGTAAATATTTATGCACCCAACATAGGAGCACCTCAATACATAAGGCAAATACTAACAGCCATAAAAGGGGAAATCGACAGCAACACAATCATAGTAGGGGACTTAAAAACCCCACTTTCACCAATGGACAGATCATCCAAAATGAAAATAAATAAGGAAACACAAGCTTTAAATGATACATTAAACAAGATGGACTTAATTGATATTTATAGGACATTCCACCCAAAAACAACAGAATACACATTTTTCTCAAGTGCTCATGGAACATTCTCCAGGATAGATCATATCTTGGGTCACAAATCAAGCCTTGGTAAATTTAAGAAAATTGAAATCGTATCAAGTATCTTTTCCGACCACAACGCTATGAGACGAGATATCAATTACAGGAAAAGATCTGTAAAAAATACAAACACATGGAGGCTCCACAATACACTACTTAATAACGAAGTGATCACTGAAGAAATCAAAGGGGAAATCAAAAAATACCTAGAAACAAATGACAGTGGAGACACGACGACCCAAAACCTATGGGACGCAGCAAAAGCAGTGCTAAGAGGGAAGTTTATAGCAATACAAGCCTACCTCAAGAAACAGGAAACATCTCGAATAAACAACCTAACCTTGCACCTAAAGCAATTAGAGAAAGAAGAACAAAAAAACCCCAAAGCCAGCAGAAGGAAAGAAATCATAAAGATCAGGTCAGAAATAAATGAAAAAGAAATGAAGGAAACAATAGCAAAAATCAATGAAACTAAAAGCTGGTTCTTTGAGAAGATAAACAAAATTGATAAACCATTAGCCAGACTCATCAAGAGAAAAAGGGAGAAGACTCAAATCAATAGAATTAGAAATGAAAAAGGAGAAGTAACCACTGACACTGCAGAAATACAAAAGATCATGAGAGATTACTACAAGCAACTCTATGCCAATAAAATGGACGACCTGGAAGAAATGGACAGATTCTTAGAAATGCACAAACTGCCGAGACTGAACCAGGAAGAAATAGAAAATGTGAACAGACCAATCACAAGCACTGAAATTGAAACTGTGATTAAAAACCTTCCAACAAACAAAAGCCCAGGACCAGATGGCTTCACAGGTGAATTCTACCAAACATTTAGAGAAGAGCTAACACCTATCCTTCTCAAACTCTTCCAAAATATTGCAGAGAGAGGAACACTCCCCAACTCATTCTACGAGGCCACCATCACCCTGATACCAAAACCAGACAAAGATGTCACAAAGAAAGAAAACTACAGGCCAATATCACTGATGAACATAGATGCAAAAATCCTCAACAAAATACTAGCAAACAGAATCCAACAGCACATTAAAAGGATCATACACCATGATCAAGTGGGGTTTATCCCAGGAATGCAAGGATTCTTCAATATACGCAAATCAATCAATGTGATACACCATATTAACAAACTGAAGGAGAAAAACCATATGATCATCTCAATAGATGCAGAGAAAGCTTTCAACAAAATTCAACACCCATTTATGATAAAAGCCCTGCAGAAAGTAGGCATAGAGGGAACTTTCCTCAACATAATAAAGGCCATATATGAGAAACCCACAGCCAACATTGTCCTCAATGGTGAAAAACTGAAACCATTTCCACTAAGATCAGGAACAAGACAAGGTTGCCCACTCTCACCACTATTATTCAACATAGTTTTGGAAGTGTTAGCCACAGCAATCAGAGAAGACAAAGAAATAAAAGGAATCCAAATTGGGAAAGAAGAAGTAAAGCTGTCACTATTTGCAGATGACATGATACTATACATAGAGAATCCTAAAGATGCTACCAGAAAACTCCTAGAGCTAATCAATGAATTTGGTAAAGTAGCAGGATACAAAATTAATGCACAGAAATCTCTTGCATTTCTATACACTAATGACGAAAAATCTGAAAGTGAAATTAAGAAAACACTCCCGTTTACCACTGCAACAAAAAGAATAAAATATCTAGGAATAAACCTACCTAAGGAGACAAAAGACCTGTATGCAGAAAATTATAAGACACTGATGAAAGAAATTAAAGATGATACAAATAGATGGAGAGATATACCATGTTCCTGGATTGGAAGAATCAACGTTGTGAAAATGACTCTACTACCCAAAGCAATCTACAGATTCAATGCAATCCCTATCAAACTACCACTGGCATTTTTCACAGAACTAGAACCAAAAATTTCACAATTTGTATGGAAACACAAAAGACCCCGAATAGCCAAAGCAATCTTGAGAACGAAAAATGGAGCTGGCGGAATCAGGCTCCCTGACTTCAGACTATATTACAAAGCTACAGTAATCAAGACAGTTTGGTACTGGCACAAAAACAGAAATATAGATCAATGGAACAGGATAGAAAGCCCAGAGATAAACCCACACACATATGGTCACCTTATCTTTGATAAAGGAGGCAAGCATATACAGTGGAGAAAAGACAGCCTCTTCAATAAGTGGTGCTGGGAAAACTGGACAGCTACATGTAAAAGTATGAAATTAGAACACTCCCTGACACCATGCACAAAAATAAACTCAAAATGGATTAAAGACCTAAGTGTAAGGCCAGACACTATCAAACTCTTAGAGGAAAACATAGGCAGAACACTCTATGACATACATCACAGCAAGATTCTTTTTGACCCAGCTCCCAGAGAAATGGAAATAAGAACACAAATAAACAAATGGGACCTAATGAAACTTAAAAGCTTTTGCACAGCAAAGGAAACCATAAACAAGACCAAAAGACAACCCTCAGAATGGGAGAAAATATTTGCAAACAAAGCAACTGACAAAGGATTAATCTCCAAAATATAGAAGCAGCTCATGCAGCTCAATATCAAAAAAAAAAAACAACCCAATCCAAAAATGGGCAGAAGACCTAAATAGACATTTCTCCAAAGAAGATATACAGATTGCCAACAGACACATGAAAGAATGCTCAACATCATTAATCATTAGAGAAATGCAAACCAAAACTACAATGAGATATCATCTCACACCGGTCAGAATGGCCATCATCAAAAAATCTAGAAACAATAAATGCTGGAGAGGGTGTGGAGGAAAGGGAACCCTCTTGCACTGTTGGTGGGAATGTAAATTGATACAGCCACTATGGAGAACAGTATGGAGGTTCCTTAAAAAACTACAAATAGAACTACCATACGACCCAGCAATCCCACTACTGGGCATATACCCTGAGAAAACCATAGTTCAAAAAGAGTCATGTACCAAAATGTTCATTGCAGCTCTATTTACAATAGCCAGGACATGGAAGCAACCTAAATGTCCATCGACAGATGAATGGATAAAGAAGATGTGGCACATATATACAATGGAATATTACTCAGCCATAAAAAGAAATGAAATGGAGGTATTTGTAATGAGGTGGATGGAGTTAGAGTCTGTCATACAGAGTGAAGTAAGTCAGAAAGAGAAAAACGAATACAGTATGCTAACACATATATACGGAATCTAAGGAAAAAAAAAAAAAAAAAGGCCATGAAGAACCTAGTGGCAAGACGGGAATAAAGACACAGACCTACTAGAGAATGGACTTGAGGATATGGGGAGGGGGTGGGGTGAGATGTGACAGGGTAAGAGAGTGTCATGGACATATATACACTACCAAATGTAAAATAGATAACTAGTGGGAAGCAGCCGCATAGCACAGGGAGATCAGCTCGGTGCTTTGTGACCACCTAGAGGGGTGGGATGGGGAGGGTGGGAGGGAGGGAGATGCAAGAGGGAAGAGCTATGGTAACATATTGTATGTGTATAACTGATTCACTTTGTTATAAAGCAGAAGCTAACACACCATTGTAAGGCAATTATACTTCAATAAAGATGTTTAAAAAATAAAAAATAAAAAAATAAAATAAAATAAAATAAAGACATTCTCAGATATGTAAGAATTCTAAAAATATGCTAGAAGATACATTCCCATGAACAAAGATGAATTAAAAATAGGAGCCTACAGATCAGGCAGTTGTGTATAAGAGGACTGTAGTAAGCATTACATGAGTTAAAAATAAAAGTTAAGCTTAAATAATTGCATTTTTTGGGGGGGGGAGCCAAATGGCATGAAGCACAGTCAGAGTTCCTGGGCCCCCAGAGACACCATTCCTCCTTAGACACAAGAACACACAGGTGCTTGAGAGGCTCAGGTTAAGGACCCATCAAGGTACTGTACCTGGAGCCATACTCTCTCTGCCACCCCCACCAGCACACTCTGGTCAACCCCCAGACGTCTTCCCTTGGGGTGATTTTACTCGAGTCCTTCATGTGTGTCTTCCTCTAGGAATCCAGTCCATTCCACAGCCTAACTTCATTGATGGGCCTCCTTCTGCTTTCCTCCCAGAGGCAACTCAAGAATATAATTGGGAATCTTTTTCATTGTCTCCAATTGTCCATGACAATTAAGAAGCTCCCTCAATGTCTGTCACCAACAGACGCTGGTCTTCTCAGAGCACACAGAGAACCTCAGTGGACGATATTCCCTTTCTCTGCAAGCCAGCCACATCTTTCCACTGTCTTTTGAGTTAGAGTTTCAAAACTGAGTTTTTCTGTTTTGTGTGAAATACACCGTTCACATGCATATATGTACATATCTAAATAATCAAAAATAATTTTTTATTGTTAATAGCTTCTCTTGGATATAGAACAGCTTAAACTTCTATTATACCCCATTAAAAATAACCATGAGAATTTTTATTCATCAACTTAACAAATATTATTTTTGACTTACAAGATAGATATTGCGAGAGCTACTAAAATGAATAAACATTTGGTCCCTGCTCTCAAGTACAGGAGAAAGAAGTGAGCAAAAATAATTGTGATACAATAGTGTATGAATTAAGAGTAATAAGAGTGGTACAAATAATGAAATATGATAGTTCATTAAAGGAAAAAGAGAATTTCAAAAGAATAATCAAAAAAGCATCTATTATATATAAAATAGATAACTAATAAGGACGTACTCTACAGCACAGTGAACTCTACTCAATACTCCGTAATGGCCGATATGGGGAAAAAAATCTAAAAAAGAGTGGATATATGTATATGTATAACTGATTCACTTTGCTGTACACCTGAAACTAACACCACCTTGTAAATCAACTATATTCCAATAAAATTTTTTTTTAATAAAAGCATCATTGGGGTCAATATTAAAATACGTGTAAACAGAAACATTTCAAGGGGAGGCTGTGGGGAGGCTGGGTTTTAATTTGTTGCTTTTTTTTTAAGTAACCCAAAGGCTTATTCACTATATTCTGTAAAAATTTAGTTCTGGGTTCTATTAGTTGGGACTTGCAAACCTTAGAAATCCAACTTGAACTTTTTAGCTTAAGGGAAAAAAGGAATTTATTTATTTTTTAGAATAATACTGGAGATATCTCAGGTGATCAGGAAGGGTGAAGGACAGAGCTCTATAATGATTGGCCCAGTTTTTATTAAGTAGCCATCCCTGGACCAGAGGCTGAGCAGGTAGACATGTTTTACAAAAATGGCAGCTCCTAGAGACCCACAACGTTGAAATAAAGGAAATAAAGTTTACAAAAGGAGAGATAAAACCATAAAGCCTTGCATGCTCAATTTTGTAAAATCTTAGTTCTTCAACATACAAGAAAGACTTCTCTCTGAGAATTATTCAATATCACATAAAGATAGCTGGGCAGCCATCTACCTGCTTCTATTTCAGGTGTAAACACAGACCACAAAAATCAACGGAACAACATGTACCATAAGGAGAAAACGGAATACCTCTAGGCATTGCTAATAATCCTGAGAATACAGAGAAATCTTGGATACAAATTTCTCAGAGACCACCAAAAGTATAGGCTATGATTGATCTATTTCATGAGATGACATTAGAAACAAAGAGATATTCAACACCTCCTTTAATTTCTCCCGTTCTATAACCAGGCTATGAAAAAAGCAAGTTTCACACTGGCCTCTTCACTGGATGTCTGAACAAGTTAAACAAAATTTTATTTAACATCCATTTCACCTGGTTAAATCTCAGGAAAACTGCCCTGGCTTCTAGAGCATCACTGTTCCCAAGCTATGACCTCATACAACTAAGACACTCTGGGAAAGACTGATTAGCTGGGGGTCTTCAGATCACTCCCAATCCGAAAGCTCTATGCCTACTGATGTTCACTTTTATACAGTAAGAGGGCCATTCAAGGTATACCTATTAGGGAACAGCAGGCTTTGCTCTGATGAATATCAGCACGTTGTATAGGAATATTCATGGTCATTACTAGCACTCCCTCGAGTTTTCCTGAGAGAATAAAAGGGCTGGAGGCTCAGCACACAGCACCACAAACAACTCTCAGATTGTTCCCGGAGCCCTCCAAGGAGAGTTGCCAGATTTAGCAAATAAAAGTACGAAACATCCAGTTAAAGTTGAATTTCAGATAAACGAGTAATTTTTTCACTACAATTATGTCCCAAACAATATTTGAGATACACTTCTACCAAAAAATTAACTGCTATCTGAAATTCAACTTTAGCTAGGCATCCTGTATTTTTTTTGGCAACCCAATCCTCCAAGTTATCTTTGGTATTGCCTTTAGCCCTTTTCCTGAAAGGTTCAAAGAATTAAATTTCAACCAGCTTTTTACCCAAACCCTATTAAGTTTTTTACTTCCTCCATTTTGTGGTCACCAAACTGAATTCAGAGAAGACCCAAGGTATAACAGAAAAGAGGGAAAGCAATAAATAAATAAATTTATTTTCTTTTTCAAAGAATTCCTTTCCCCTGGTACAAATCCACCCCCGAAATAAAGTATTGCTGATGATTCCTTGGGTTAGGCCTATTTCAGACAGTTTACAGTATTGTAGAAATCTCCTATGGAAGCGTGCTATTGTTACTTCCTACAATACTGACGGAGCACGCTGACAACACCAAAGGCACCCTTGCCAGGATGCATGAGGCCCAGTACAGAGAAATGCTACTGCCCCAGCAGTTCCCTGTCCATACATCATAAGCATGTGCACATGCACATCCTTACAACAGGCCTGCCACAAAGGAAGGAGGAGGCCATACACCACCTCTCAACATCTAGAATTTACATTTAAAGCTACCCTCACAATGGCAGGTCTGGGAGGTCCTTGTATTAAACACAAATCATAAAATACTTGAAGAATGAACCTGAAAACCATAACTCTGCCTTCAACCCAATGGCTCTGTCACTTCTGTTTGAGAATTTTTAGTAGTTATTGACGAAGTCAGGGTACATATGGGAAGGTAAGAGGGTTCCATTTAGCCAAGAAAAATAGTATAATTCTATTACAGGGGGAAAAAAGCACTTCACCAAAGACCTTAGCAAACAGAGTTTTAAAAAAACTCCCTGGGTCACATTTGTTAAGTGGCCACAAATCTGACTGCTGGAGCCCCAACACATGACTCTGAAGACTGATAAATGAAAGGAATGAATCAGGATTTATCCTGCTTCATGGTGACACTTCCTGTGTTTCAGGGTAATCAAATAGTTAATGAGGGAAATTTCTTCTTTATGGGAAAACTCTATTAGTAAATGAAGAAGATATGATAAAACTGATCAATCACATTTTGCAAGCTCTTCAATGAAATCATGGATCTAGACAACAGTCGTCAAGAAACCAGAACTTGCTAATGGAGGGATGAGGCTGACACACCTGCCCCCACGCATCAATCCGAGCATCACTTCAAGTGAGACAAACCAGACCCTCCGGCTTCATGACATGAAGCAACAGGAAGTACAGAGCACCACCCAGGAAAGAGTCTTGCCTAAAAACTGAACCTGAATCTAACTGAACCTCTAGCTCATTAAATCATCCTCTCTACTTTTGTGTATGTTTGAAATTTTTCGTTTAAAAAGTTTTAAAAACCAGGTATTGAGGATGTTCTCGGAACCTTTGCTTCGACCTTTGTTTCAAGTCCTTCTAAGATGCATTAGTGCCCTTTCCAGCCTAAGTACATTCACAATCCAGAACACAGCTAAGTTTTCCTTTGATGACTGAGGTCATCACTTCAGGCTTAATACAATAAACTTCAAGTAAGAGTTTCCATAGTTACTGATTTAAATCATGTAAAGGAGACGGCACTTAATCTACATTAATCCCAGGATATTTATTCACTGATCACAAATAGTTTGCAGGATCTTTCATGTACTAAGTATCGCTACCATCTATTTTCTTGCTATTTGACCTTTTTCTGAAGAAAATTTTAAAAAATATTCAAAACCACAGTGAGTAGAGGTGAGAGCTGGGGCTGTTAAAACATACTGGTTAATTGGGTTCTGGTTAGAGGTGGTTTACTTTATATAAATGAACTTACAGCAGAGGATGGGGAGGCTTGGTAAAGACAATCTTCTGCAAAGGTGCTGCTACCCACTCTTCCCATTCTGCATGCCAGACTCTTGACTGAAATAGGATCGACTGTACGTAATAAAAGCTGTCTGTAGGTGAGGTTAACTTGTAACTTCATGAAGATAACTAGCACATTGAGAACAACTGAACTTTATTCACACACAAATATAAAGGGAAGAAAGTAGGGCTCTAAAAGAAACACCTTGTTCTTTCTTATGGAAGAAATTGCTGAAAAGCCTTAGCCAATGAGGGGAGGGAACAGTGCTTCTGATATAATCTGAATTGCTTTTTTTCCTCCATTCTCGCCATCCTATTCTTACTCCACCCTGGTCCATGATGGAGTAACTACATTTCTCATAAATGTCCTTTTGTTAAATTTCTCTTAACGCACTTCAGAGTTCACTTTATGCATTCTCATTATCAGTCATTTTGCTGAGGATAATTTGCTTCCTGTCAGTAGCCTCTACAACATGCTGGCTGCCGACCTTCCGTATTAACCGCTGGCATACACTGTTTGTCTCTCAGTTTATGACGTGTTGTGACTTATTGCCTGTCTACTTTCTGAGCTCTTGATGGGCTGTTCTGCATTTTTTGTCTGCCTGTAGCAGAGGAAAGAGAAGGGTTTACTTGTTTTTATTTTCAGTTTTATTTTATATTTGTGGGAAGGGCAACTTCCTGATTGCTGAAAACTGACTTTTTTCTTCCTTAGCCTGTTTCTGATCCAATGCCATTAGTCTTGAATACACGCATCTCCCCTCTGGCTGCCCCTGTGGGGAAGTGTATGTTTCTCATCATGCCATGCCCAGTACAGAACAGACTCCAATAGCAAGCTATCTGAGGGTGGCTTTGCTTTTTTCAAATCCCACAGACAAATTACTGGAACTTTGCTTATGGGTGAAAGTAGAGATCAAGGCTCTGAGAAAGAAAAGGAAATTCTACAAAACCCAGAACTGAGTTTAATAGAAAAGAATCCCTCTCGCTGTGATCCTTGCCCTTTTCTGATAAGAGTGAAATGAAGACCTCTCGCCTCTTTCTTCCTTAAATACTCCCTTTCTCCCCCATCCAACCCCATTTCCTAGACACAATAAAACTTGAAGGTTAAGACCACCAAGCATCTGATACTCAAGAGGTACAATAGGTAGAGACTCAAGTTAAAGGCCTGTGAGAAAATGCCAACACCTAAAAAGAATATGGTAAATTCAGAGGGAAGAGATGTAAGTGCTAATGGGTACCTACAGGGGAATGAGGGCAAAGAACAAGAGTCCAGGAGAATAAGTAAAGAATTCACAAGAAAGAAAGTAATTATGTTGCAGACAGAGGAGGACCAGAATCTATAATAAAAACGAAAAGAGCCAGGGAACAAGAAAATTGGTCTAAAACCAGGGACTACCAACAGCTGACTGACTATATTGAAAGAAAAAGGTAAGAATGGGGAGGCTGGACAAGTGAATGGAAAATCACCCAAATACAAATGTGAAATATGGTACTTCTCCTTAATGATCCATGTCTCCAGCCAGAGGAAGAAAGGACATTCAGAAGAAATTGGACAGACCACTCTCTTCCAGATGACAAAAGGGAGGCTAAAGATAGAAACAGCTCCACTTGGGATTTAAGAGTAGAAAGCAAGGTGAATGACCCAACATTCATAATTGAAGGGGACAGAACCTAGAGAAGAGGCTGTGGCAGAAGAGAGATAAATCTCTGCCATTCCCAGCACAGTAAGGATGGGATTTAATGTTCTAACCTTGAGTGGAGTGAACTGAATCAAGGCAGCTCTATCCGTGGGAGGCCCCTAGGCCCTCTCACTCCTGCAGTCTTCAGTTCTGCACCCAAGCTTCCAGGGTGGGTTGAGCCATTGTGGGTGAAGTGGGGTGTACAGAGGATCATTGAGGTGGAGAGAAACAGAGTAGGAACAAGATAGCCCAGGGAGATCAATTTTGAAGAAAAAAAATCTCTTTCCTGCCTTTCTAAAGAGAAGGAATCTAAGGTTACCCAATGCAATAATTTGTTTAAACTCAGACTTATGACCAACATTCCTTCAATAAATAGTTACTAATCACCTACCACATTCAAGTCACCAGCAGTCAAAGCATCAAAAGAAAATTATCAAGAAGGTGATGCTAAAAGGAATGTACTAGAAGAAGAATTAATTTCCAAAGGGGAATATTAGTAGCCTTGGGTTATAAACGAATTTGGACTCGATCATCTGATCTAAATACAGATTTTATGCATCCATGCATCTAGCCAAGTATCCAAAAAGCATGACGAACATGTATTATACACCAAGATCTGTACCCGATGGTGGGAACAGAAAGATGTTAGATATGATGCCTGACATGAATAGCTCTGCCCAGTAGGGAACAAGGGGAAAAAGTGTTTAAACCAACATTACAGTGCAACATAAGCACAAATTAGAAAGATACCCAAGGTACTATGAGAGCCCGGGAATGTCCAGATGGTAAAAGGGGAAGGAGGCGCTCCAATCATAAGGAACAGCATGGGCAAAGACAAGGACAAGAGAAACAGCAGGGCATGTTCATGAGGGGCAAGGAGTTCCCTGTGATTGCAGTCCTGGAAGCACAGGAGAAATGGGCAGATTAGATAAGAGCAGAGCTTCTTAAACTCAGCACTATGGACATTTTGGACTGTTCATCTCTTTGTTGTGGAAGCTGTCCTGTGCATTGTAGAGTGTTTAATAGTATCTCTGGCCTCTACCTACTAGACGCCAGTACACACACACACAGACAACCATAGTGACAATCAAAAATGTCTACAGGCATTGTCAAACGTCCTCTGTGAGGCAAAACTGACAAATTGACCCTGGCTGAAAATCACTACATTAGAGAGGTAAAAATGGTTTATGATGGTTTTGCATGGGATTTGGATATTTTCTTCTAAGCACTGGAAATCATGGAAGGAACTGACATGATCAGATATGACCCTGAGACCTATCACTTTTGTTTGGAGGATCTGCAGAGAGGCAAAGCTGGAGTAAAAAGCCCAGTTAGGAGGAGACTACTGCAAGAGTCCAGGCCAGGGTGAGAGGAGGGGCAAGGAATGCAAGCCTGACCCAGGGCAAAAGGCATTACAGCAGAAGGTAGGAGAGAGCTGATAAAATGATGTCCTGTTCTCCTCCCTGCCCTCTTGGTCAAAATAATAACCAAAGAGCAAACAAACTAAATCTTAAAATGATTATAACTGGTAAATAGATTTACAGTGTGGTGATAGAAAAATGAATACTTCATGAAGCTTTCCTGAGAAAGCATTACTGCTTTTTCAAAAATCATTTCACATTAAAATTAATATATTCATTTATTTAACAACAACACTATTAACTTCTGGGCTACCAGAAAATTGGAGAAACTATGTGTAAACACATGTAGGGTTACGTGTGTAAAATGAAACCATGAGAGTTGCGGGGTCGGTGGCCTGTGAAACTTAAAGAGACCTCAATCCTCTCTTGCTGAGCATTGCTTCAGAACTTTCCAGCATCCCAAGGACAAGAAAAAAATAAAACTTGAGGTGAACAACCCTGCCTTTTTCAAGGAGATGCTCTTTCCTGTACACATGCAAGCACACACTGTTCACGAACTTATATAGCACCATTTGCCCAATGATCTCAAAGTGTCAAGGCATTTCCGAAGGCAATTAATTGTGTTTCCTCTGAGAGTACCTTCACGGGAGAAAATTAAAATGCTTGTTTAGGGATGACTGTCAGATCGCAACACACAGGTATACCACTTACCATTACCTCGATTCCCACTGAGATCTGCAAAAGCAACAGCAGAACAAGGGTAGTTCCTGCCAACAACAACTCATCCCACACACTGAGCTGTCCAATCAGACAGCATCCCCACCTCAGTGGTCCTCCTAAGGCCATTTCCAGCCTTCTCCCAGCACCAAACCTGAGTCTCACATCCACCATCTTCTCCATAACAGCTCTGCATGACCAAAACACAAGATCCTGTGTTCATGGAGGCCATGATGCAAACTGAAATCAGGGTAAAACCACAGACAGTGGGTTAGCCAGCCTTGAAGATCACTCTGGTAGGAGAACCACTGAACTGGCTAAATTAACATTTTTCTCCTTCAAAGCCTTTTTTATTCCCCTACCTCTTCTATTTCATTTTCAACACTCAGGTAACTGACTTATTAACCAATCTCTCTGCAGACTGCTGGTCTTTCCAAGGAGACTGTTAGAGAAAAAGCTTATTCTGCCCAAACTTACTATTACTGGAACACCTCAGGAGACATAACATTGATAAACTTCCTGTCACCCAATGTGCTGTTTAGAAGCCATTCATTTTAACTTAATTCGCAGGACTGAAAGTCTCAAGCTCTCTTGCTACATAAAAAGTGACTTTTTTAGCAATTCCCCATTATCACTTTGCCTCCTGCCAATGGTACAAAGTTAAAGAGCATGCAGAGCTGGAAATGTTTTGTTTGTAGTTAAACAATGAGCTCCAAGACAGTTCTTACCCAGAAGGCAACTTTTTCCCCTCTTAAAATCTAATAATATCATATAGCAAGCTACTACTTCTCTTAGGATGCTGAGACTGGTGATGTACTACTTTCAGGTCAATGAATACTTCATGGAAATCTTTGAAAAATGTAGTTTAAGCTTCATTTTTCCTGCCACTTCATCTTCATTTGTTTCTTCTAATATTTATCTGAGTTTTTATTATTTATGTGCAGAATACCAAAATGCTTACTTCCCAGAAAATTCTCTAATTGCTTATATAAGAAATTAAGTACCAAATTATGATACGGTAATGGATAAGCTAATCAAATGACTCACAAGTCCTTCTCCTAGTAGAGATCACCAATTTACAACCAAATACTATCAATAGCATTAAGATCCTTAATGTTATACAACCTAGATTCCTGAAAAACAAATTAATAATCTGGACAACCTTGGCCCAGCTCGTTTCTGACCTGAGGTCACTGCCACCCACCTGGAACCAGAACTGACAAATAATGTGGTATGTAGTACAAGGTAGTTTTGGGGTAAGAATTCAGGACTGTGAAGTCATTATTCATTGAACTATATGGATGAGTTAGGATCTTATATTTGGGATGAGAAACAGTATTCTTTTCCACTAACTTTGAATCACTGAACCAATATTCTTAAGCCAGTCAAACAGAACCACATTATTTGGATATTTATGTTGTATTCATTCTATTGCTCCCCTGAAACTATTTTTGGCAGGATCACCAATGGCCTCATTTTTGCTAAATCCATCCACTGGACACTTTTAAATCCTCACCTTAATTGACCTCTATCTTTTCTCTGCTTTTATCCTTTCTTGTCGGGCTACTCTTGGGGAAATCTCCTCAACTTTTTCTCCCAATTACAATGGAGAGAATGTTTTATTTGAGCAATCATCTCTCGAATTTCCAAGTTTTCTTCCTTATTCTTTGTAATTTTTCATTTTCCAAGCATCTTATGATCCTTTTATGGAGACAACAGCACCCCCATCTTCTCAAATCTCTCTGAGGACAGTGGAGTTGTCACTGTTTTCTTTATATATTATATATATATGTGTGTGTGTGTGTGTATATATATATATACACACACACACACACACACATATATATATAATGGAAGAAACACAATTATATTACTTCTAAGCACCTACATAGGTTTTTTTTTTTTTTACAGTAGGTTCTTCTTGGTTATCTATTTTAAATATAGTAGTGTGTACATGTCAATCCTAAACTCCCAATCTATCTCTCCCCACCATCCTTGCTCCCTGGTAACCATAAGTTCATTCTCTAAGTCTGTGAGTCTGTTACTGTTTTGTATATAAGTTCATTTGTCTCATTTTTTTTAGATTCCACATATAAGTGATATCATATGGCATTTGTCTTTCTCTGTCTGACTTACTTCACTTAGCATGATAATCTCCAGGTTCATCCATGTTGCTGCAAATGGCATTATTTCATTCTTTTTAATGGCTGAGTAATATTCCACTGTATATATGCACCACATCTTCTTTATCCATTCATCTGTCGATGAACATTTAGGTTGCTTCCATCTCTTGGCTATTGTAAACAGTGCTGCAATGAATATTGGGGTGAATGCGTCCTTTTGAATGATGATTTTCTCTGGATATATGCCCAGGAGTGGGATTGCAGGATCATATGGTAGCTCTATTTTTAGTTTTTTAGGGAACCTCTCATAGTAGCTGTACCATTTTACATTTCCACCAATGGTGTAGGAGGGTTCCCTTTTCTCCACACCCACTCCAGCATTTATGGTTTGTAGATTTTTTGATGATGGCCATTCTGACCAGTGTGAGGTGACACCTCATTGTAGTTTTGATTTGTATTTCTCTAATAATTAGCGATGTTGAGCATCTTTTCATGTGCCTCTTGGCCATCAGTATGTCTTCTTTGGAGAAATGTCTACTTAGGTCTTCTGCCCATTTTTTGATTGGGTTTTTTGTTTTTTGGATATTGAGCCGCATGAGCTGTTTGTAAATTTTGAAGACTAATCCCTTGTCAGTTGCATCATTTGCAAATATTTTGTCCCATTCTGTGGGTTGTCGTTTCATTTTGTTTGTGGTTTCCTTTGCTGTGCAAAAGCTTTTGAGTTTAATTAGGTCCCATTTGTTTATTTTTGTTTTTATTTCCATTACTCAGGGAGACAGATTGAAAAAGATACTGCTGCACTTTATGTCAAAGAGTGTTCTGCCTATGTTTTCCTCTAAGAGTTTTACAGTGTCTGGCCTTACATTTAGGTCTTTAATGCATTTTGAGTTTATTTTTCTGTATGGTGTTAAAGAATGTTCTAGTTTCATTTTTTTACATGTAGCTGTCCGATTTTCCCAGCACCATTTATTGAAGAGACTGTCCTTTCTTCATTGTATAGTCTTGCCTCCTCTGTCATACATTAATTGACCAGAGGTGTGTGGGTTTATTTCTGGGCTTTCTATCCTGTTCCATTGATCTGTATTTCTGTTTCTGTGCCAGTACCATACTGTTTTGATGACTGTAGCTTTGTAGTACAGTCTGAAGTCAGGGAGCCTGATTCCTCCAGCTCCATTTTTCTTTCTCAAGGTTGCTTTGGCAATTCAAGGTGTTTTGTGTCTCCATACAAAATTTAAGATTTTCTGTTCTAGTTCTGTGAAAAATGCCATTGGAAGTTTGATAGGGATTGCATTGAATCTGTAGATTGCCTTGGGTAGTATATTCATTTTAACAATATTGATTCTTCCAATCCAAGAACATAGTATATCTTTCCATCTGTTTGTGTCATCTTCGATTTTTTTCATCAGCATCTTAAGAGTTTTCAGAGTACAGGTCTTTTGTCTCCCTAGGTAGGTTTATTCCTAGGTATTTTATTCTTTTTGATGCAATGGTAAATAGGATTGTTTTCTTAATTTCTCTTTCTGATATTTTGTTGTTAGTGTATAGAAATGCAGCAGATTTCTGTGTATGAATTTTGTATCCTGCAAGTTTACCAAATTCATTGATGAGCTCTAGTAGTTTTCTGGTAGCATATTTAGGATTTTCTATGTATAGTATCATGTCATCTGCAAACAGTGACAGTTTTACTTCCTTTTTTCCAATTTGGATTCCCTTTCTTTTTCTTCTCTGATTGCTGTGGCTAGGACTTCCAAAACTATGTTGAATAAAAGTGGTGAGAGTGGACATCCTTGTCTTGTTCCTGATCTTAGAGAAATGCTTTCAGCTTTCCACCACCGAGTATGATGGTAGCTGTTGGTTTGTCATACATGGCCTTTGTTATGTTGAGGTATGTACCCTCTATGCCCACTTCCTGGAGAGTTTTTATCATAAATGGGTGTTGAGTTTTGTCAAAATCTTTTTCTGCATCTATTGAGATGATCATATGGTTTTCATTCTTCAATTTGTTGATGTGGTGTATCACACTGATTGATTTGCTTATATTGAAAAATCCTTGCATCCCTGGGATAAATCTCACTTGATCATGGTGTATGATCCTTTTAATGTATTGTTGGATTCTGATTGCTAGTATTTTGTTGAGGATTTTTGTGTCTATGTTCATCAGTGATATTGGCCTATAATTTTCTTTTTTTGTGGTATCTTTGTCTGGTTTTGGTATCAGGGTGATGGTGACCTCATAGCATGAGTTTGGAAGTATTCCTTCCTCTGCAATTTTTTGGAATTTCAGAAGGATAGGTGTTAACTCTTCTCTAAATAGAATGTTTGATAGAATTTGCCTGTGAAGCCATCTGGTCCTGGACTTTTGTTTGTTGGGAGTTTTTTAATCACAGTTTCAATTTCAGTACTTGTGATTGGTCTGTTCATATTTTCTATTTCTTCCTGTTTCAGTCTTGGGAGACTGTATTTTTCATTTTCCAAGCATCTTATTACCCTTTTATGCAGACAATAGCACCCCCTATCTTCTCAAATCTGAGGATAGTAGAGTTGTCGTTGTCGCTTTTAAATTATCTTTGTTTCCCTGAATTCTCTGTTTCTTCAGGGGTCAGTTTTTTATGATTATCTTTCACCTTCTCTTCCATGTTGTGAACCTTCTGAAATATAAGGCTGACTAGGAGCAGAATTTGTCGACTCACAGGCTTTCCTTTAGGGTGAGAGGGTGAGGAAGTGAGAGCCAGGTTTATGACAGAATTTAATGACAGAAGGTGAAGGGCTTGACTCCAGGGTGATAACACCCTCACTAATAGCCAAGTTTTCCCAAAAATATGTGTTCAGGTTCTTGAGAAAAGAACACTCTGGTTTTTGTTTTGTTGCTGTTGTTGTTTTTGCCTAGAGGAAAATGTTTGTTTGCTAGACTTTCTGAAGGAGAAAGTAGACTATGTGTTCTTATATGAACAACTCTTTAAATATAAACCTTTAATTCTCTGCTTTCTGCAACCTCATTCCTACTCTCTCAGTTATCTGCTCTCTTTGAGCTTCAAGTATATATCCTTTTTTTTCTTCCAGATTTATTGAGATATAATTGACATACAGTACTGTATAAGTATAAAGTGCACAGCATGATTTGACTTAGATACATCATGAAATGATTATCACCATAAGTCTAGTGAACATCCATCATCTCATATAGATACAAAATTAAATACATGGAAAAAAATTTTTTCTTGTGATCAGAACTCTTACGATTTATTCTCTTAACAACTTTCATATATAACATACAGCAGTGTTAATTATATGTATCATGTTGTACATTACATCCCTAGTAGTTATTTATCTTATAACTGGAAGTTTGTACCTTTTGACTGCTTTCATCTAATTCCCACTCCTCCCACCCTGGCCTCTGGTAACCACAAATCTGACTTCTTTTTCTGTGAGGTTTGGTTGGTTGTTTGTTTTTGAAGTATCAATATAATCGACCTATAACACTATGTTAGTTCCTGTTACACAACATAGTGATTTGTTATTCCTATACATTTCAAAATGATCACCACCGTAAGTCTTATCACGATATGTCACCATCTAAAGATATTACAGGAAGATGGCGGAAGAGTAAGACGCGGAGATCACATTCCTTCCCACAGATACAGTAGAAATACATCTACACGTGGAACTGCTCCTACGGAACACCCACTGAACGCTGGCAGAAAACGTCAGACCTCCCAAAAGGCAAGAAACTCCCCCCATACTTGGGTAGGGCAAAAGAAAAAAGAAATAACAGAGACAAAAGAATACGGACGGGACCTGGCCCAGTGGGAGGGAGCTGTGAAGGAGGAAAGGCTTCCACACACTAGGAAGCCCCTTCGCGGGCAGAGACTGTGGGTGGCGGAGGGGGGAAGCTTCGGAGCCACGGAGGAGAGCGCAGCCACAGGGGTGCGGAGGGCAAAGCAGAGAGATTCCCGCACAGAGGAGCAGCGCCGAGCAGCGCTCACCAGCCCGAGAGGCTTGTCTGCTCAGCCGCCGGGGCGGGCGGGGGCTGGGAGCTGAGGCTCGGGCTTCGGTTGGATCGCAGGGAGAGGACTGGGGTTGGCTGCGTGAACACAGCCTGAAGGGGCTAGTGCGCCACAGCTAGCCGGGAGGGAGACCGGGAAAAAGTCTGCAGCTGCCGAAGAGGCAAGAGACTTTTTCTTGCCTCTTTGTTTCACGGCGCGCAAGGAGAGGGGATTCAGAGCGCCGCCTAAACGAACTCCAGACACGGGCGCGAGCCGCGGTGATCAGCGCGGACCCCAGAGACGGGCGTGAGACGCTGGGGCTGCTGCTGCCGCCTCCAAAAAGCCTGTGTGTGAGCACAGGTCACTCTCCACACCGCCCCTCCCGGTGGCCTGTGCAGCCCGCCACTGCCAGGGTCCCGTGATCCGGGGACAACTTCCCCGGGAGAACGCACTGTGCGCCTCAGGCTGGTGCAACGTCACGCCGGCCTCTGCCGCCGCAGGCTCGCCCCGCCTCCTCCGTACTGCTTCCTCCCCCCAGCCTGGGTGAGCCAGAGCCCCCGAAGCAGCTGCTCCTTTAACCCCGTCCTGTCTGGGCGGGGAACAGACACCCTCAGGCGACCTACACGCAGAGGTGGGTCCAAATCCAAAGCTGAACACCAGGAGCTGTGCGAACAGAGAAGAGAAGGGGAAATCTCTCCCAGCAGCCTCAGGAGCAGCGGATTAAAACTCCACAAACAACTTGATGTGCCTGCACCTGTTGAATACCTGAATGGACAACGAATCATCCCAAATTCAGGAGGTGGACTTTGGGAGCAGGATATATTAATTTTTCCCCTTTTCCTTTTTTTTGTGAGTGTATATGTATATGCTTCTGGGTGAGATTTTGTCTGTATAGCTTTGCTTTATAATAGCTTTATTTTACTTCACTATATTATAGCCTCTTTCTTTCTTTCTTTCTTTCTATTTTTTCTCCCTTTTACTCTGAGCCGTGTGGACGAAAGGCTCTTGGTGCTCCAGCCAGGCATCAGGGCTGTGCCTCTGAGGTGGGAGAGCCAACTTCAGGACACTGGTCCACAAGAGACCTCCCAGCTCCACGTAATACCAAACGGCAAAAATCTCTCAGAGATCTCCATCTCAACATCAAGACCCAGCTTCACTCAACGACCAGCAAGCTACAGTGCTGGACACCCCATGCCAAACAACTAGCAAGACAGGAACACAGCCCCATCCATTAGCAGAGAGGCTGCCTAAAATCATAATAAGGCCACAGACACCCCAAAATACACCACCAGACGTGGACGTGCCCACCAGAAAGACAAGATCCAGCCTCATCCACCAGAACTCAGGCACTAGTTCCCTCCACCAGGAAGCCTACACAACCCACTGAACCAACCTTAGCCACTGGGGACAGATACCAAAAACAACGGGAACTACGAACCTGCAGCCTGTGAAGAGGAGACCCCAAACACAGTAAGATAAGCAAAATGAGACGACAGAAAAACACACAGCAGATGAAGGAGCAGGGTCAAAACACACCAGACTTAACAAATGAAGAGGAAATAGGTAGTCTACCTGAAAAAGAATTCAGAATAATGATAGTAAGGATGATCCAAAATCGTGGAAATAGAATAGACAAAATGCAAGAAACATTTAACAAGGACGTAGAAGAACTAAAGAGGAACCAAGCAACGATGAAAAACACAATAAATGAAATTAAAAATAGTCTAGATGGGATCAATAGCAGAATAACTGAGGCAGAAGAAAGGATAAGTGACCTGGAAGATAAAATGGTGGAAATAACTACTGCAGAGCAGGATAAAGAAAAAAGAATGAAAAGAACTGAGGACAGTCTCAGAGACCTCTGGGACAACATTAAACGCACCAACATTCGAATTATAGGGGTCCCAGAAGAAGGAGAGAAAAAGAAAGGGACTGAGAAAATATTTGAAGAGATTATAGTTGAAAACTTCCCTAATATGGGAAAGGAAATAGTTAATCAAGTCCTGGAAGCACAGAGAGTCCCATACAGGATAAACCCAAGGAGAAACACGCCAAGACACATATTAATCAAACTGTCAAAAATTAAATATAAGGAAAACATATTAAAAGCAGCAAGGGAAAAACAACAAATAACACACAAGGGAATCCCCATAAGGTTAACATCTGATCTTTCAGCAGAAACTCTGCAAGCCAGAAGGGAGTGGCAGGATATACTTAAAGTGATGAAGGAGAAAAACCTACAACCAAGATTACTCTACCCAGCAAGGATCATTCAGATGTGATGGAGAAATTAAAACCTTTACAGACAAGCAAAAGCTGAGAGAGTTCAGCACCACCAGACCAGCTTTACAACAAATGCTAAAGGAACTTCTCTAGGCAAGAAACACAAGAGAAGGAAAACACCTACAATAACAAACCCAAAACGTTTAAGAAAATGGGAATAGGAACATACATATCGATAATTACCTTGAATGTAAATGGATTAAATGCTCCCACCAAAAGACACAGGCTGGCCGAATGGATACAAAAACAAGACCCATATATATGCTGTCTACAAGAGACCCACTCCAGACCTGGAGACACATACAGACTGAAGGCGAGGGGATGGAAAAAGATATTCCATGCAAATGGAAATCAAAAGAAAGCTGGAGTAGCAATTCTCATATCAGACAAAATAGACTTTAAAATAAAGAATATTACAAGAGACAAAGAAGGACACTATATAATGATCAAGGGATCGATCCAAGAGGAAGGTATAACAATTGTAAATATTTATGCACCCAACATAGGAGCACCTCAATACATAAGGCAAATACTAACAGCCATAAAAGGGGAAATCGACAGCAACACAATCATAGTAGGGGACTTAAAAACCCCACTTTCACCAATGGACAGATCATCCAAAATGAAAATAAATAAGGAAACACAAGCTTTAAATGATACATTAAACAAGATGGACTTAATTGATATTTATAGGACATTCCACCCAAAAACAACAGAATACACATTTTTCTCAAGTGCTCATGGAACATTCTCCAGGATAGATCATATCTTGGGTCACAAATCAAGCCTTGGTAAATTTAAGAAAATTGAAATCGTATCAAGTATCTTTTCCGACCACAACGCTATGAGACGAGATATCAATTACAGGAAAAGATCTGTAAAAAATACAAACACATGGAGGCTCCACAATACACTACTTAATAACGAAGTGATCACTGAAGAAATCAAAGGGGAAATCAAAAAATACCTAGAAACAAATGACAGTGGAGACACGACGACCCAAAACCTATGGGACGCAGCAAAAGCAGTGCTAAGAGGGAAGTTTATAGCAATACAAGCCTACCTCAAGAAACAGGAAACATCTCGAATAAACAACCTAACCTTGCACCTAAAGCAATTAGAGAAAGAAGAACAAAAAAACCCCAAAGCCAGCAGAAGGAAAGAAATCATAAAGATCAGGTCAGAAATAAATGAAAAAGAAATGAAGGAAACAATAGCAAAAATCAATGAAACTAAAAGCTGGTTCTTTGAGAAGATAAACAAAATTGATAAACCATTAGCCAGACTCATCAAGAGAAAAAGGGAGAAGACTCAAATCAATAGAATTAGAAATGAAAAAGGAGAAGTAACCACTGACACTGCAGAAATACAAAAGATCATGAGAGATTACTACAAGCAACTCTATGCCAATAAAATGGACAACCTGGAAGAAATGGACAGATTCTTAGAAATGCACAAACTGCCGAGACTGAACCAGGAAGAAATAGAAAATATGAACAGACCAGTCACAAGCAATGAAATTGAAACTGTGATTAAAAACCTTCCAACAAACAAAAGCCCAGGACCAGATGGCTTCACAGGTGAATTCTACCAAACATTTAGAGAAGAGCTAACACCTATCCTTCTCAAACTCTTCCAAAAAATTGCAGAGGGAGGAACACTCCCCAACTCATTCTACGAGGCCACTATCACCCTGATACCAAAACCAGACAAAGATGTCACAAAGAAAGAAAACTACAGGCCAATATCACTGATGAACATAGATGCAAAAATCCTCAACAAAATACTAGCAAACAGAATCCAACAGCACATTAAAAGGATCATACACCATGATCAAGTGGGGTTTATCCCAGGAATGCAAGGATTCTTCAATATACGCAAATCAATCAATGTGATACACCATATTAACAAACTGAAGGAGAAAAACCATATGATCATCTCAATAGATGCAGAGAAAGCTTTCAACAAAATTCAACACCCATTTATGATAAAAGCCCTGCAGAAAGTAGGCATAGAGGGAACTTTCCTCAACATAATAAAGGCCATATATGAGAAACCCACAGCCAACATTGTCCTCAATGGTGAAAAACTGAAACCATTTCCACTAAGATCAGGAACAAGACAAGGTTGCCCACTCTCACCACTATTATTCAACATAGTTTTGGAAGTGTTAGCCACAGCAATCAGAGAAGACAAAGAAATAAAAGGAATCCAAATTGGGAAAGAAGAAGTAAAGCTGTCACTATTTGCAGATGACATGATACTATACATAGAGAATCCTAAAGATGCTACCAGAAAACTCCTAGAGCTAATCAATGAATTTGGTAAAGTAGCAGGATACAAAATTAATGCACAGAAATCTCTTGCATTTCTATACACTAATGACGAAAAATCTGAAAGTGAAATTAAGAAAACACTCCCGTTTACCACTGCAACAAAAAGAATAAAATATCTAGGAATAAACCTACCTAAGGAGACAAAAGACCTGTATGCAGAAAATTATAAGACACTGATGAAAGAAATTAAAGATGATACAAATAGATGGAGAGATATACCATGTTCCTGGATTGGAAGAATCAACGTTGTGAAAATGACTCTACTACCCAAAGCAATCTACAGATTCAATGCAATCCCTATCAAACTACCACTGGCATTTTTCACAGAACTAGAACCAAAAATTTCACAATTTGTATGGAAACACAAAAGACCCCGAATAGCCAAAGCAATCTTGAGAACGAAAAATGGAGCTGGCGGAATCAGGCTCCCTGACTTCAGACTATATTACAAAGCTACAGTAATCAAGACAGTTTGGTACTGGCACAAAAACAGAAATATAGATCAATGGAACAGGATAGAAAGCCCAGAGATAAACCCACACACATATGGTCACCTTATCTTTGATAAAGGAGGCAAGCATATACAGTGGAGAAAAGACAGCCTCTTCAATAAGTGGTGCTGGGAAAACTGGACAGCTACATGTAAAAGTATGAAATTAGAACACTCCCTGACACCATGCACAAAAATAAACTCAAAATGGATTAAAGACCTAAGTGTAAGGCCAGACACTATCAAACCCTTAGAGGAAAACATAGGCAGAACACTCTATGACATACATCACAGCAAGATTCTTTTTGACCCAGCTCCCAGAGAAATGGAAATAAGAACACAAATAAACAAATGGGACCTAATGAAACTTAAAAGTTTTTGTACAGCAAAGGAAACCATAAACAAGACCAAAAGACAACCCTCAGAATGGGAGAAAATATTTGCAAATGAAGCAACTGACAAAGGATTAATCTCCAAGATTTACAAGCAGCTCATGCAGCTCAAAAACAAAAAAACGAACAACCCAATCCAAAAATGGGCAGAAGACCTAAATAGACATTTCTCCAAAGAAGATATACAGATTGCCAACAGACACATGAAAGAATGCTCAACATCATTAATCATTAGAGAAATGCAAACCAAAACTACAATGAGATATCATCTCACACCGGTCAGAATGGCCATCATCAAAAAATCTAGAAACAATAAATGCTGGAGAGGGTGTGGAGGAAAGGGAACCCTCTTGCACTGTTGGTGGGAATGTAAATTGATACAGCCACTATGGAGAACAGTATGGATGTTCCTTAAAAAACTACAAACAGAACTATCATACGACCCAGCAATCCCACTACTGGGCATGTACCCTGAGAAAACCATAGTTCAAAAAGACTCATGTACCAAAATGTTCATTGCAGCTCTATTTACAATAGCCAGGACATGGAAGCAACCTAAATGTCCATCGACAGATGAATGGATAAAGAAGATGTGGCACATATATACAATGGAATATTACTCAGCCATAAAAAGAAACGAAATGGAGGTATTTGTAGTGAGGTGGATGGAGTTAGAGTCTGTCATACAGAGTGAAGTAAGTCAGAAAGAGAAAAACAAATACAGTATGCTAACACATATATACGGAATCTAAGGAAAAAAAAAAAAAAAGGCCATGAAGAACCTAGTGGCAAGACGGGAATAAAGACACAGACCTACTAGAGAATGGACTTGAGGATATGGGGAGGGGGTGGGGTGAGATGTGACAGGGTGAGAGAGTGTCATGGACATATATACACTACCAAATGTAAAGTAGATAGCTAGTGGGAAGCAGCCGCATAGCACAGGGAGATCAGCTCGGTGCTTTGTGACCACCTAGAGGGGTGGGAGGGAGGGAGATGCAAGAGGGAAGAGATATGGGAACATATTGTATATGTATAACTGATTCACTTTGTTATAAAGCAGAAGCTAACACACCATTGTAAGGCAATTATACTTCAATAAAGATGTTTAAAAAAAAAAAAAAGATATTACATAGTTATTGACTACATTCCCCACACAGTACATTTCACACCCGTGAGCCATTTATATTTCAACTGGAAGTTTGTACTGCTTAATCTCCCTCACCTATTTCTTTCCTCCCTCTACCCCATTCCCCTCTGGCAACCACCTGTTTGTTCTCTGTATCTATAACTCTGGTTTTGTTTTGTTATGTTTATTCATTTGTTTTGTTTTTTAATTATTTTCCATTTATTTTTTATTTTTTTGGCCATGCCACACGGCTTGTGGGACTTAGTTTCCCGACCAGGGATCAAACCCAGGACCTGGTAGTGGAATTGTGGAGTCCTAACCACTGGACCATCAGGGACTTCCCGTTGTTTTGTTTTTGATTTCACATACAAATGAAATCATACAGTTTCTGTCTTTCTCTGTCTGCCTTATTTCACTTAGAAGAACACCTCCTAGGTGCATCCACGTTGTGGCAAACGGCAAGATTTCACTCTCTTACGGCTGATAATACACCACATCGTCTTTATCCATTTATCTATTGATAGGTACTTGGGTTGCTTCCATATCTTGGCTATTGTAAATAATGCTGCAATGAACCTAGGGGGGCATATATCTTTTCTAATTAGTGTTTTTGTTTTCTTCAGATAAATACCCAGGAGTGGAACTGCTGTATCATATGGTGTTCTATTTTTAATTTTTTGAGGACTCTTCATAATGTTTTCCATAGCGGCTGCATCAATTTATGTTCCCACCAACAGTGCACAAAGGGTTTTCTTTTCTCCACATCCTCATCAACACTTGTTATTTGTTGTCTTTTTGATAACAGCCATTTTGACACCTGTGAGGTGATATCTCGTTGTGGTTTTGATTTGCATTTCCCTGATGATTAGTGATGTTGAGCATCTTTTCATGTGCCTGCTGGCCATCTGTATGTCTTCTTTGGAAAAATGTATATTCAGATCCTCTGGCCGTTTTTTAATTGGGTTAGATTCTTATTGGAATATTCTAGGCAGACTGGCTCCTTCCTCAGCTGCAACCTCCTCTGCAAATATTATGGCTGGAAATTTTCTCCATTCTGTTCCACCAATCATCAGTTTACTTCCCAGAACTGCAAACAGTTCATTTGTCACTTCTCCCTATGTAAGTTGAGAACTCAGCATTGTCTCTCCTATAACTACTTGTCTTTGCTAATCCAATATGAAATTTGAAATCCATTTAATTGTCATTAAATTTCTTGTAATGTGTAGTTTGTCATTCCAGAGGCCATCAGCTGATTATTTTCCAGAAATCATACAAGTGTGATAGTCTTTCTGAATCCTTGTATATTAGATAATGCTTTTTTGGTGCTTTTACACATTAATAAAAACTTGGATGAATACTTTGTTCAAAACTTTTTCCCTCATAATTGTTATTATCTAGTGCTTCTATATTATAGAGGTTACCCTATCATCGGTGTTTAATATTGTAGAGATGAAGTCTGAATTTAGCTTGATTTCTGTTCCTCTGTACAAAAACTTTGGGAATTCAGAGTTTTGTATCAATGTTTTTATTTGTCTATAAAGTTCAAACATTTTTTTGCCTGGACATGCCTGAAAGCAAGTCTTACTCTGTTTATTTTCTGTGGGAATTACTGAGTGCTATCAAATGCTGACTCAGTCTTTCTTCCATTTGGGAAAGTTTTCTTCTTTATATCTTTTATTATTACTTTGATACCATTTGTGCTGACTTCATTTTCAGAAATTCCTGATACTCATGGTTTCCTCATCTATTCTCTGCTTTCCATATTGATCAACTTTGCTATTATCATGTTCATCTCATTTCCTCTGCATTCTAAAGGAGCCTCTCAACTTTCTCTTTTTTTTTTTTAACATCTTTATTGGAGTATAATAGCTTTACAAGGGTGTGTTAGTTTCTGCTGTATAACAAAGTGAATCAGTTATACATATACATATGTCCCCATATCTCTTCCCTCTTGCATCTCCCTCCCTCCCACCCTCCCTATCCCACCCCTCTAGGTGGACACAAAGCACCGACCTGATCTCCCTGTGCTATGAGGCTGCTTCCCACTAGCTATCTACTTTACATTTGGTAGTGTATATTTGTCCATGCCACTCTCTCACTTCTTCCCAGCTTACCCTTCCCCCTCCCCATGTCCTCATCAACTTTCTCTTCATGGTAACTGATGCAATTGTTTTCTGTCTCAATTATGTCCTTTCTTCCCTCCAAAGAGGATTTCAGAAATATGTTTTTGGTTTCTTTTAACAGGTCATTTTTCAAAGTATACATTCCATCTGTATCCTCAAGACAATGGTCCCCTTCTTTCAAGTTGCAGAAACTTTCCAAAGGTCCTATGTTGGTTTCATTTGTTTGCTCACCCTTTACAGAAGAGTTTTGTCCAGTTCCTCTCTTCAGATGGATAAGTTGCAAATATTGCTCTTAATCCCCTACTTTCTTCTCACCCCCAAATAAACACATCCTAGATGACAAGCATTCCCTATCATCTAGATGCTGACTGAATTCCTCTCTCAGATCTTAAGGTAGGAAAAAAGGTGATTATTTATACACACACACACATACATACCCTTGTGATAGTAGATTGTATTTCATTGTCCACAAAAGCTAAGACAATATTTACTCTCCCACATGCTCTTCCGTAATGTAACCTTACCTGTCCTCCATCAAGAGGTGGCAACTGATACCATCCCTTGAATATGAGCCAGCCTCAGTGATTCACTCATGCCAACAGAATGCAACAACATTGACGACTGCTTCATGATTTCTGAAAGTAGACCATGTCAGAAAAGGCCACGTAGCTTCCATCTGCTTGATCTTCAGATTCTCCCACTTGCAATCCAGCTGCTGTGCTGTGATAAGCCCAAGCCACATAAAGGAGCGATATGTAGGTGCTCTGGTTGACATTTTCAGTTGATAGCAGCCTTCAAGTCATCCCCACCCAGGTGCCAGACACGTGAGTGAAGAAACTTTGAGATGATTCCAGCCGCTAGCCATTTGGAGGTCGCATTCATTGTGGAGATGAGACTAACCATCCAAATTACTGACTCACTGAATCCATAAGCATAATCCAATTGTTGTTGCTTTAAGCCCTTAAGTTTTAGAGTGGTTTGTTACACAGCAATAGATAACCAAGCAAGCTTCTAACTAAATTTCTTATATGACTCAGCCATGTATACAGCATAATTTTGATAGGTTAAGAAGGCATGAACTCTGGGTCCTGCTGTTTGGTGTACTATGACTAGGATAATTTATTTATGGATATATTTTGTTAGAATCTGGGAAAGAGTTTAAAGAAGGCTAACAGTTCCTGCTTTGATTTTGCTTCTTATCTCCACCTCTTTCTATGGCTGACTTCACATCTCAGGATACAGTGTTCCCCTGTCTGTCTGCTCCAACTGTCAGTCCTTTGCATGACTGAGGAGGGATAAGAAAGCAGAAAGGTCATGCCTGCCTCATGAAGGAATTCCCATGTGTGACACTGAGGAGTATTCACATGGCTTTCTCATTGGTATAGACCTCATGGGGTACACAGTGGCATCAGTGGCAGTCTCTTCCTGCCTTTGCCCTCTCTGGCCCTGCTAATGGGTTTAGAGGTTACATAATGCAGCCTCCACTACATTGTTGTCTCATTCCCACCCCAGCCTCCCTGTGTCAATGAAAACAGCTCCCAGAAACTGACAAACCATGGCCTTCAAGATGGGATGCAGAGTTTTCTTAAAGCAAGAAATCCCTACATAGTGAGAAAATTGTTTCCATTATTTAAAAGTTTTAAGGCCCCTGACTGAATAAGGTGTTCCCCCCATAAGGACATAAATTTTGTCATATTAGGTCACCTGCAGAGTAAACATAGCTTAGCATTCTGTGTCAGACATGGTAGCAGCCCAAACACAAAATGCCAAAGGGGTGCCGCAGAACGATATAATTCACTCTCAGGAAACCACTGTGTCTCTACAATTCATAAATATATTACACTTTCTGTGAACCTTTATTATTTTCAACCCAGACCATATCTTGGGAATGACTTCGTTCAAAATTTTATGACTCACTGTGTAAGCTAATGGTTTTTTTCTATTTGTCCTAAATTTCTCTTCTTTCAGGCTTCAAAGAGTCCTCCCTGCCCACTCTTGTGCTTTGGAATTTGGTGAATTCAGACATATTGATGCCCTTTATGGCTTCATCCACTTTGATCATCTCCCCATGCAGCCTTCATCTCTGTGGGCTGAAAGTCTTAATCTTCTTAGTTTGACCCCATGTTTCAGCCCACATATTCCCTTAATTCTTTCATCTGCCCTTCACTGGCCCTTCTAAGAATCATATTTCTTTGTTAAGGGGTACTAACCACAGACACTATTTCAAGAGCAGGCGTTCCCAGCCTTATCTTTTACTCTCTCGAGTGGACTATTCAATCAAGCATGCTTATATGTTTTCAGGGGGCGGGGGCAAACAGGAAGAGAGAAATATTTCAAAGTCAATGTCAGAGCACAGTTTGGAAATATTTTGTCACCAGAATGATGCAAACGGAAATTACTCCCTGGGCTCCCTTAGTATCTGTTCAAACTTGAATGGCATGATTTCCAAAGCATGTGGGAGCTACAGCGGTAGGCACTGTAGGAAAAACAAAGAGCCTATTTTTATACACAGTGTTCAGGGGTGGAGGCGGGTGAGACACAAAAACCAGAAAAACAACCCTAAATTTTGTAGGGGAAAAAATAAAAATAGGATGGCAGCTTCGTTTTGATATTTTGGTTCTTAGAAGCTGTTGTTTTTGTAGAAATGGAGAAAAAATAAACAAATGGAACAGAAGGTGTTATACACAGGAGGAAAATAAACACAGACTCGTAGTATGCTAGTGCTTAGAGGAGAACTCCAAGGTTCCAGCACAACAGGGGCTTGCAAAAACCAGCCTTTGGACCTGAGATGGGCTGCCGCTGTGATATCCACCTAGGGGGCTTGTTACAAAAATCCCTGGGGATCCTACTCCTAAAAATACTGATTTAGTAAATCAAGGGTAAGGTCTGGGGAGTCTGTCTTTTTTTAAATTTCTTAGAATAATTTGATATATAGGTAGGTTTGTGAAACACTAATCTAGACCTGTGGTTTCCAAACTTTCAATTGTTTGGGTTTTCGTAGCTTTTTGTTTTAGCAGAAGAACCCTCCTCTGAAATGAAATCCTACATGGAGCCAAAACATAAAATCCATAAGAGCAGTTGCCCTGATTGGACTGGGGGTGGCCAGGCTGAGACTTCCTTTTCAACTGCACCCACCTGTATCACCAGGGAATTCAAAAGGTGACACAGACACAGCTTGAAGATGACTGCTCTGGTCTCACCTCTTAATTATACTGATGAGGGGGCTGGAGTCCAGAGAGGTGGCACCTACAAAGTTCACAGAGTAAATTAGAAGGCAGGTTGACTAGACTCCAGAACAAAATCCCAGGCTGTGTGCAGAGCCCCTCCCTATATCCACCAGCAGCTGCCAAGGGCAGTGGGTGGGCACAAGGTCCATCGTCAGCTCCCTCATCAGCACCAGACTAGGGGCCCCTCACCTTCCTGGTGGTTCCAGGCTATTCTCCCTCCAGAAGGTGGGGCAGGTCCCTCACCCCGCAGGCTGCCCTCAAGGGGTCCAAGGCGGCTGTACACACTCATCCTCCCAAGGAGCACCACCTCAGTGATGACGCCAGGGGTTTCCCTTGGCCTCCCATAGCAGGAGCTCCTGCTAAACCAGGAAGAGAGCAAAGCCACACCCTTAATCGCTGCTATACAGTCCCTGCTGTTAGCTACCCGCTTCCTTTTTTTTTTTTTTTTTTTTATAAGCCTATCGTTGATTTTTTTGAGCATGTTCTTACTTTCTGGCACTACAGGATGCCCTAGATTCATCTTGTATAATTCCTGTTCAGCCCTAGAATCAAGTTTTGTTTTGTTTTGTTTTTAATATTTATTTATTTATTTATTTATTTATGGCTGTGTTGGATCCTCGCTTCTGTGCGAGGGCCCCCTCCAGCCGCGGCAAGCAGGGGCCACCCCCCATCGCGGTGCGCGGGCCTCCCACCACCGCGGCCCCTCCCGCCGCGGAGCACAGGCTCCAGACGCGCAGGCCCAGCAGCCGTGGCCCACGGGCCCAGCCGCTCCGCGGCATCCGGCATCCTCCCAGACCAGGGCCCGAACCCCCGTCCCCTGCATTGGCAGGCAGATTCTCCACCACTGCTCCACCCGGGAAGCCCTACCCGCTTCCTTTTGATCAACTACCATCACTTCTCTTTTTCTTTAACAGAATATTCGGATATCTGAATATATATAACAGAATATTCGGATATACATATATATAATATATATGTAAGTTACGAATGAAGCATAATAAAACAAATTCCCCCGAAACCACCACCCAACTTAAGAAACAGAACATTTCCAAAAGAAGTTTCCATGTGCTCCTCCCCAGAGCCAAGCTGGGGCTCCCACCCCTCTAGTGCTGCAACGACGATCCTGAATTTGGGTTCTTTAGCCTTCTTTTGTATTGATGTAGAGATGTACCACAAATGCCTATATGACTAAATATTCTATTATTTGGTTTTGCTTGACTTTGAACTTTAGAAAGGGGCATCACACTGTGGTGATTCTTTTGTTTCACCTTTCCCATTCATGCTTCTGACATCCACCCATGTCGATGCATGCAGCTGCTTCATCATTCACAGCTATCTGGTATCCCACATAATGGGATTATATAAATACACCACATTCATTGCTAAAAGAAGAGCTGAGTGCTTACCATGTACCAGGCATTGTTCTCGGTGCTAGGCATGCAGCAGTGAACACACAGACACACTCTCCCTTCACGGCGCTTAAATTCCAGTGGGGAGCATGACCTGCACGATTTATCCTGTCTTCTGTCAAGGCACATTTGTTTGTTTTGTTTTGTTCCAGAGTTTGTTGCTATTACTAACAGTGCTGCCATGGACACACTGTAGTCCTCTGTGCTCCTGCACTGGAGTTTCTCCAGGGCAGTGGATCCCAATGCTGAGGGCATATGAGAACCACCTGGGGAGCTTTGAAAACCACCAGTGTTCAGACCCCACCTCCAGAGGTTCTGTTTCTGTGCATCTAGGGTGGGGCCTGAGAACTGAGGTTTTTTACAGACTCCCACATGATTTCAATAGGCAATCTGCTCTAAGATATATGAGTCCATCCACTGACTGCTTTCATGCCTCTATTCCCTCTGCACCCACAAACGTTTCTTTAAGAAAGAACCAGTTCAAATGACACCCCTCCTGTTCAGCCTACTGTGACAGCCCTCCTCTACATCATCTCCCACCCCCATCATACACACACACTCAGAATCATTCAGTTCCTTTGCTGTGTGCACGCTGCCTCTTGTTCATGCCACCAGGTAACATAGGATTGCAGGTGTCCACTAACACGTTGGTCTCCTTCATAGTCTGCAAGCATTATGATGGACAGCCTGTCTCGTTTGTCATTGTTCTTCCCACACAGTGCCTGGCACAGAGTAAATGTTGGCTGAAAGAATAAATAAATAATAGAAGAGATGTCTAATGCTTTATTACAAGTTATATTGAAAAATTACTGGGAAATGGAAATGTAACAAAGCAAGAGAGGACTGGTGCAGAAGGGGAGGAGAGGCAGGAATATCTACATTCAATCTCTTGAAAAGGAAACCCAGGTCACTGTAACATATTACAGCTACTAATAATAACAGATCAAGAGCTTGGAATCCTCAAGATGCAAATTACAACCCGGCCACACATGCAAAAATTAGCTAGGGAGCACACATAGTTCCTAGCTTCATGGAGACTAGTGACTTTTCAAGACATTATAAAGCTGATTATTGATCATTTTACTACCAAGAAAATTCAGTACCACCTGTTGTATTAAAAAGAATATGGATTTGGAAATTGGACAAACTCGTTTAGCCTCCTGACGTGGCACAAACGAGTAAAATAACTGTCCTTTTCGAGCAAGCCTATGAAATGGGACTATTTATCATTCCTAGATCAGAGGCTTAGGGTAATAACTGGTAACACTTCGTCAGTGACAGCTACTGTTCACTGCGTTTGCCTCACGCCAGGCACCGTGCTGGAGGCCCTGCAGACATCCTCTCACTGAGTCTCAGCTGGCAGGTCTTCTCTCCATGGTAGACAAGTTAACAGACATGCCTGAGTTCCCTCAACTGGCCATCCAGGATTTGAGCCCAGATCCATCTGATTCCAGACTTTTGTTTCACCAGTTACTAGATGTGGGCAAGTTCCTTAACCTTTCTGAGCCTGGGTTGCCTCCTCTGTAAAAAGGCAGGTATTAATAGTAATTACCACATTCCGTTGTTGCCCGTATTCAACAAGGCAATCCATGTATTCTCAAAAAAACGTACAAAGGGCTCAAATGATGCTCATGGCTCTTACTACTATCAACACCAGTGCCTTCCTTTTGTTTTGGTTTTTCCAGTTCTCTGAAGGACATCACCATCTGCTCGGTTGTTCAAGCCAGAAGCATGTAACTAATTCTTGATGACACCCCCTCAACCTCCACGTCCATTCCCCGAGGCCATCAGGTCTCCACCTCTTCCCACGTCACTGCCACTCCACTACCTTGGGTGAAGGCCACTGCCATGTCTCACCTGGTATGTCAATGGACTCCCTACTGATCGCCCTGCCTGCCTCCCATATGCAACCTCCACCGTCCAGCAAGAGTGACTTTCTAAGACAAAATCTTATCGCCAAACTCTCCTGTTCAAACTCCTGATGGCTCCACATGTCATTCAAGACAAAGTCTAAACTCCTCGGCACACGAGGCAAGGTCCGGCCTGATCTGGCTTGACTTCTCTCTCCAGTTTCTCCAGTCCCACCTATCACCATTTTGGCAGACTTAAAAACTCAAAAAAACAACCAAAAAATCACCTTGCGTAAAAGAGCCATTCTATTGACTAATAATAATTTTCAATACTATTCTCACTGTGCTAAGTGCTCTACCCACATTACCTCTTTTAACACTGAAAGACCAGGCTATGACTTTTCAAGACCTCAAAGACAAATATCTTCATATGTGCAAAAAGTTGATAGGATTTACAAGAGAATCCCAGTGCTGGCTGCACATCTGCCAAGTTCAGCAAAGAAACTAATCCTCAACTACTAATGTATTTATCCTTCTCAAAATTATAGGCCCAGAACCAAATGCTTATTAGTATTGCCAAAAACTCGGTACCACCTGACAGAAGAAGAGTAGGTGAAGAATATCTGGGTCTTAGCCTGGCAGGATATCAGCCAGCATGTGTCAGGTGTCCAAACTATACAGCCCATGACGTTTAACTCTATTGGGAGAAACTACCCATCAGGGAACTACTCAAGGCGTCTTTTTGGCCATATCTGGGGGAAAATCCCAGTAGACAAATGTATCGTCTCTCAAAGCAAACAATGCTGACTTCTAGCAAAGCTGAGAAGTGTCTCTCTTTCCTATCCAATATATTCAAAACCTCCTAACTCCCATTTTCCTTTTTAGCCCCATGTGCCTCAGTGGGCTCTGACTGGTGGCATGGGCCCCACTCCTCCACTGTCTCCCAAAAGCAGACATCTTCTGTCCTGTGACTTAGGACTGCTCTGATCTGAGTTTTGGGGACTGACTTTTGGGGACGTTCCTTCTCAACTCACATTTGTTTCAGTTGCAGAATCACCCTCAGCAGATTCCGGAACTGAAGCTTCCGCAGTTTAGGCCCCTGGCAGCATAGTGACAATCAACACCTTTGCCACAGGCATGCCAAGACAGTCTTTCCTAAGCCTTTGAATATTCTAGACAAAGTAGCATTCCCATATACAACATCTTTTGTTGAAGGAAGGCATGCCTCTGGAGTTGTTTCCCTGCACTGCCTTTTTATCCCATTCAGGAGGACTAAGTAGAGGTTGTAACAGCTTTAATCTCTTGAATTGGCCCCTTTCGTCCCAATGCAAGTAAGTCTAGTATAGTTTTCTGAAACTGAATGGCTCTTTTCCTTGTACTACCCCTTTGTTTTCTGGTCAAGGCATCTGTTTTTCTAACGTTCTTCTAAAGAGTCTAGTGTGATCTCCCAAAGTGAGAGAGAGCTATCAAGTCCACGAGTTTTGAGTCCTCCAGTAGCCTTCTTCGTTCAAACAAATCCTGTCTATCTTTTTAATCTTTACTTTCCCTAACAGAATAATACCAACTAGAACATATGTTCTCATCAGATCAACATCTAACCCAGACTCAGACTCCATCTATTAACATCCAGCTGGTTCCCCATTAATGTTTCCTCTTGCAGGTACCATCCTTACATCTAATTCTATACAGTTATTGAGCATATGACCCACCACCACATCACCTTGAAACACCCAGTAATCCCTTGAGTATTTCACACTGATCTTCCTGGTCTTCTCTCCTCACATCTGTCCAGATTATCTGTAACCAGTTGGTATAGCTGTCAAAATTCTTGAGGGAGAGGGGAGGGGGTACATTCACAATGGCTTTTGGAGCAAACTCTGTCTGTAACTTTAAGAAAGTATTTCTTAATGCTTTCCTGGATACTGTCTCTCGTGGCTGGAGTCATTCCAATGAACTCTTTAAGATCTTGCCCCTCTTCTCCAGATATTTTGGGCCCCAGCCACCATTTCTGATCTAATAACAACTGAAACTCTAAACTCTAAACTCCATCTTTCCAGTTGCTCAGGCCAAAATCCTTAGAGTCATCCTTGATTCTTCTCTTTCTTTCATATCCTGCAACCACTCAATCTGGGACTCTTTTTGGCTCTACCTTCAAAAATATATCCACAAGCTGACCAATCTTCATTGTCACCACCTATTCCAAACTACCTTCATCCCTCTCCTGCATTGCTGTAACAATCGCGGGCCTCCCTTATTCTTCATTCAGAGTAAAAGTCAAAGTCCTTACAATGACTTTGAAGGGTCTACACAATATGGCCTCTTGCTACCTCTCTAAGGTCATCTCTTACTATTCTTCCCCTTGCCCCCTTCCCCCGCTCCTACTTCACTGGCCTCCTTGCTCCTCACCAAACACACTGGACACACGCGTACCGCAGGGTGTTTGCACTGGCTGTTTCCTCTACTTGTAATGCTCTTCTCCTTGAAACCGTATGGCTCACTCCCTCACCTCCCCCAAATCTTTATTCCAGTATCACCTTCTCAGTAAGGCCCACCTTGACCACCACCACCCCTTACCTCCCAGGAACTCCTAATCCCCTTTACTATGACATATTTTCTATAACACTCATCATTTTCTAACATGCAATATAATTTATGTTTATTGTCTGATTTTCCTACTAAAATGTAAAACCCACAGAGATAGATTTTATCTTTTCTGTTTACTGATATATTTCTAATACCCAAGGTCAGTGCCTGACACATAAGAAGCACTGAAAAAACATATGATAAATGATTATTGAACGAATGCCTCCCTTTTCTAGTACTTTCATTAGGAAGAGGTAGATCTGAAAGAACCTCACTTTACCTTTTGTATCTATCCCTAGCCTTCAATGTTACGGTTCTTATGCATGTCTGTTTGGTCTGACCAGGAATAACTCTTTTTTATTTGAGGAATCTTTCTTTTCCTCTAGTTAATCTGTCTTTCTTGGTTTTTATTCCTCCACTGCTCCTGCTCTGCTAGCAAAACTCAACCATGTTTTCCAGACCACTCCAAGTCCTGCCTGACTTCCTAAGCAAACCTGATTCCTAAGGTGTCCCACATATAGTCCAGGTTGTCTTCCTGAACTTTCAATCTGCAAAAATTCCATCGAATTGTTTCTCTACTGAAACCCAAGACTATGGCATATGCTCTCTATATTAAGCCAGTCTTCCTTCCTTCCTTCCTTCCTTCCTTCCTTCCTTCCTTCCTTCCTCCTTCCCTCCCTCCCTCTCTCCCTCCCTTCCTCCCTCCCTCCCTTCCTTCCTTCCTCCCTGTCTCCCTCCCTTCCTTCCTTCTTTCCTTCTCTTTCTTCTCTCTTTCTTTCTTTCCTGAAATCTAACGCTTCTTTAGGGGTGAAGACACTATTTCAGTCCTGAAAGTCTAAGTCCATGGCCAGAGCTTATATACAGTTGGTGCTCCACAGCCACAGATTCAACAAACCAACCAACAAACTGCAGATTAAAATTGTTCAGAAAAAAAATTCTAGAAAGTTCCAAAAAGCAAAACTTGAATTTGCCACACACCGGTAACTATTTTCATAGCATTTACACAGTATTAGATATTGTAAGTAGTCTACAGATGATTTAAAGGGTATGGGAGGATATGCATAGGTTATATGTAAAAACCACTCCATTTTAAATGAGACTTGAGCATCCACAGATTTTGCTATGGCAGGGGCAAGGGGGTGCAGTGTGGGCAGAGAGACACAACTGTAGTTAACAATCCAAAGCCAAACTCAGACTACATAGTGGTCATAATCCTAAGGCGCTCATGGTCAAGAAAATAAAATCCAAGGGGTTAGCTCCTTCATGACCTTCCCCCTTGGCCTCAAGATCAACATGAGAAAGGCCATTATTTGGAGAGTCCATGTCTGCCACCTGACACTCATCACTGAAAGCCAGTACTCAGAAGGGCATAGGGAACTCAGCCACCTTCCAGCAGCTGCAAGTCACCCCTGGAGATCTGGCTGAGAAATGGTCCAGATCCCTATCAGGAAAGGGAAGAGGCTGAGCCAGGTGTGCCCGGGTCCTCTGCTGAACTCACCACTACGGGGGTCTCCTCTCCTTCCCTAGGGAGGGGTGAGTGAAGGGGCACCACAGGCCAGGTGGGATGTCTCACAGGTGTCCCTCCACATGGAGGAAACATCAGGAATGGAGAGTCAGTGTTTTCACCTACACCATGTAAAGGGGTAAACAGAGTTGATTTATCTAGGTCAACATTCCTGCCTGTTGAATATCACTATGACCCACTGTGGTTTCCCTTTCATTCTTCACATATATAATTAATTTTTAGTATTGCCTTGGTATACGAAACCGGGCCAGGGAACTTGCCCATTTGAGGCACCACCATAACTGCAGATCCTAGCACGGTGCCTGGCACATAAAAGTCACTTCATTAATATTTGTTAAATGAACAATTCAGATCAAATACATTTCATTCCAACAAGAAGAAAATCGCTTTTGCCTGACATATCCAGATTACTGAGGCTGCAGTGCACAGTTTGATTGCTATTGTATTATTTGGAGGCCTAAATAACCCAATATTTATTGTGGGACCCTTTTTACTTTGTGTCTGGAGACAGAAGCACAGGCTGTGAAATGGCAGGTGTTACAGTTAATAAAAGAAACCACTGAACGCAATGAAGCATCTGAGTGTTTTCTTGCTGATAACTGTATTGTTTCAGAATATTCCTAACTAACAATCTAAGATCCAATCATGCAAGGAAAAACTATATTTACAATTATCCCCAATATACTTCCCACAGTGTTCCCACCATTTAGCCAAAATAAAAGCTCCATTCCTTTTTCCTGTGAAGCATGTGCCCTTTTGAATCGTAAAAATGGATTTTGTCACTGTTCAGCACTTGGCTAGTGGTTTAAAATTTTCTGAGTGAGCTGTAGGATAAACTGTGTACTTTAATATCAAATTTAAAAGAGTGTGTCAAAATGAGTTTATGGGACAAAGTACACACAGCCATGCAATGAGATGAAGCTGCCAGAGAGTCCCTTACTTATGTAGAATAAAACACACTTTAGAAAATACAAACGTCAAACTTTGAGGAAAATGTCAATTAAATATAGGGAGTCTTCACTTAACATCCCATTCATGTCTTCTTACTTACGTGAATTTTTCATCTAGTTGAATTGATAATTTTTTTAAGACTTGCTTTAGAGAAAGAGTTTTAAAAGTATTATATACATCCCAGCCTTTAAAGTGTATACACATGAATCCTCCAATGTTCTCTCTCCGCTGAGAACTTCTCATGGCCTATTTAATAAGTTCTAACAAACTGGAGAACTGGGAGAGGAATATTCCTTGACCCAGCATTGCCCCTCTAGCTACCATCCTCATCTTTACTTCATAAATCTCTTCGAAGTATGGTCCACACTCACCTTCACCACATCCTCACTGCTTGCTGTTCCCTTGACTTCAAAACTATTTCTGCTCGCCTACTGATGTGTATCAGCAAAAGCCCTCTATTCTTGAAGTCTCTGCATTTAATAATGAGGCTTCCAAGAAACTCCTTGCCTAGTTCCTTGGCAATTACCCGTCCTGTTGTTTTTCTATCTATCCGACCATTTCTTCCCAGTGATCCTCACCAAAGTCTCTGGTGTTTCCAGGGTTCTTTTCTGATTTTACTGCCTTGCCTTAAGCAATTCCACTCCCCCCTAACCGCCTCCATCCTAATGATCCCTCTATCTTGGCCCAATCTTGACACTTCCACTTGGACACAGGCATCACAAGCTAACAGGACCCAAATGGAACTCACTGTCATGGCCCAATCTGTTCTTTCCCCTGGTCTCCCCATATCCAAAGCCAGAAGCCTGGCTTTTCTCTGTCTGTAATATCAGGTCCAAGTTTTCTAGCTATGTCTCAGCTCCACTGTATCTTCTTTATTCTGCTGTCAATACCTTAATCCGGCCCCTATTCTTCCTCCTTGGAATTATTGCAACAGCCTTTTAACTGGATTGCTTTTTCTCTCCCAATTCTCTTGACAATTTTACATCTACACCCCTGCCGCCAACAAAGTTATTAAAGATCTAAATCGGATTCTGTCACCTCTGCTTAAAAATCCTTCTCTGGCTCCCAGCATATGTAGAATAAAGGCCAAAGTCATGAGAAGGGCATTTGAGGTCCATCTTGACTTGATCCCCACCTACCTTTTCAACCATTACTTGCCACCTCCCCCACCTCAGAATCTATCTTTCAGCAATTTACAGCTGCTTATAGTTCCCTAAGCACACGTAACCACTACGAATTTGCTTCATGATACACTTAAGAAACATCACATTTCTTTATTTTTCTAGATAAAATTAAAACTGGCTCAGCCTTTCTTTGCCAGGGTTGATGAGAAATCCAATCCCAGGCATTAGGGTCCTAGCCTCAGTCCCCTCCCTCTGCTGAGCTCTGTAAGGACCGCAGGGCGCCCACAGGAAGAGGCCTCGTCTCAGTCCATGGGGCTGCCGTACTGCGAATACCTCTGTCAAGGCTGTCCGCAGGCCCTAGGCGTTGCTGATCCCAGAGGGTAGGAATAACAATGGCGCATACTTACACAGCACTGACTATGTGCTAGCCACTGTGGTAAGCGATTTTCAACATCCACTTACATACTCCTCATAGCAACCATCTGAGGCAGGCGCTAAACTTACCAGCCCCATTTGGCAGATGGAAGCCGAGGCACAGAGGTTAAGCAACTAGTCCGGGGTGAACGGTGGGGCTGGGATTTGACCCATCAGCCTGACTCCAGACTCCTCCTACTGACCACAGTCCTCTGCAACCTCTCGCAGTGCAGCTCTCCACGCACGGCAGGCCTGGCCGGGGAGAAACTGCATCACCGCTCACTTGCCAGGGCCTACTGACCGACCACATCCAAGCATCCATGTGCCCCTTTCCTACCACATGACACCTTCATATCTTACACTTCAGAAAGTATCCAAATCTCTATCTCTCTCTAGAATTCTAAGAGGCTACCCCACCCCTCTTATGCCACTTTCCTTTTCAATTCAAAAAATGAAAGTTTGCTCTCCCTCCCTTGGGAAAAACTCCAGATGAACTCCTTGATGGCCCTAAATGCCTTCCCAGGGACTCAGGCATTCAGCTGTCTGTTTCCTATGCTCCCCAGTCTAGCCCCCAGCCTCCTGATGTTCCTTAACACACAAAGCAAGTTTATATGTTAGGGTCTTTACACTTGGCTATTCTCGCTGCCTGGTACTCTTCCCCCAAGACAGATGTTAAACCACAAGGGCCTCTGGGCTGTTCCTGAAGCACATGGAGTAGGGGCTGGAGAGTCTTGTTGCAACACTTTGCATCTACTGCATGGCCAAGAATAGAAGTGAACAGCTTAACAGCTTGCACTACCCCTCAGATCTTGCTGTTCCCTCTACCTGAAGGGCCTCCCTCCACCTGGGAAGGGCACCCTGGGAAGCTCTTGTTCCTTTTTCAAAATATAGCTCCGGCAAGAAGCCCTCCTGGCTCATCATTCCTTTTTGGGGTCTCATTCTGTACCTTGAACATATTTCTATTGTTACACTTGCCACAATGCATTCTAATGTTTTTAGTATTTTTTTATAGTTGTCACTTTTATAAGATTGGGTTCCTCGGGGGTAGGAACTGGATCTTACATAACTGGATCCCAGTCCCTAACAAGATGCGTAGAAAACTACTAAATACCCCAAATTGTTCTGATAATTGAAGTAAACTGACCCAAGGTTAACACTGACTCCATCATTACTTTACCGCCTCTCCACCTTCACTGCTCCCCCCTGGCTCCAGGCTACTGTCATTCCTCTCCTGGATTAGTTCAGTGACCTCCCTGCTGGCCACAGTGATTCCCCTTTGTCCTTTGTCCCCTTACAGTTTATTTTCAACATAACAGCCAGGATAATCCTCTTAAAATATAAAACAGATAATGTCACTCAAAACCTGCCAGTGGTTTCCCACCTCAATCAGAAAACCCTATAATGGCCTACAAGATTCTCTATGATCTGCACCTGTTCCCCACACTTATCTGCTCCCATCTCCTTCTGCACTGCTTGTCACTCCAGCCACACTGGACTCCTGCTGGTCCTCAAGAACACTGGGCATACTCCCGCCTCAGGGCCTTTGGACTTCCTGATCCCTCTGCCTGGAATGTTCTCCCCCATATATTCTTATGACTCACTCCCTCACTTTCTTCAAGTCACTGTGCAAATATCACTCTCCCTATTTTAAATCCCTTGCTTTATTTTTCTTCATAGCTTTTTTCCCATTCTGCATAATACAATATAATGTATACATGATACACTACATAATTTACTTGTTTATATTATTTATTGCCTGTCTCCTCCACATTGAACATAAGTTCCAAGAAGACCTGGCACATAGTAGGCACTCAATAAATCATTGTAAAACTGACTCTTAGACCAAGGAACCCGACATCCAGTCTTATCTCTGCCTCTAATTGAAGAAGGCATTCACCCTAACTGCTCTCAGATGCTTCAGCTCTGAAACAAGGTTGGGCCAGAAGATCCCTTAGCAGGAGATTTATAGTAGAATAAGAAAAGAAAATCTAAGATTTTTCCTACCAGCTTTCTTTCTTTCTTTAAGGGGAAAGTGGCAATCAGGACCACAACCTCAAAACATTTTTGGTCCAAAACAATGGCATAAAAATTCGACTACGTGGATGTGATGGAGAAAATATGAACTACATGTTTTCAAAAACTTCCTTCTAAGGAGAAGGAGAACCCTCTGTCTTTGTGAGATGATCTAGTAGTGAACGAAGGAAAATTGAGAGAAGCAAGAAAGAATTAGTTAATTACACTAGAAGGAAAGGGTCTGGAGCTGCTCTTGGAAAAAAAGAATTGATCCACAGGTAACATAAGTAGATCAGTGTGAGGGGGGTGAAGATGGTGGCATTTTGAAATAAATGGTCGAAATAAAGTTTGGTAAAAAGAGAAGGACGTAAGTCTCTGGAATTTTTGGAAGAAGACTTTGTGCTTCAGTGGAAAGTTCTGCATTGTCTACAGTACACCCTTCTAGATTATCTGATTTTAGCTTTTCACTGCCATTAAGCTAGTTTACAACTCTAAAATGTAGATAACTGCTAGCTATTCCAAACAGTTCTTGTCTACAGACATGTAAATTCTATCTGATAGAAGTTCAACTGACTCCTCTTTCCTATCATGGAAAAATCCAGTCTCACCTCCATTTGTACATTTACTTCAATATTCCTAATCTATAGATGTATCCATTCTTTGGATTCTCCTTTGAACTGGTTGTAACATCTTACAGGTTCCCTCTTTAATGAGTTAAATAAAATCTTTAACACATGTTCATTTTATATCTGTATGAGAGTCATGATTTTATCTTTATAAAAAAATTCATCTTTAAATGAGTGAAGAGAATTTCAAAGATTTTTATATGTATTACGCAATATGATCAAGAGAATGTAGTAAAAATTTAGTTCTTTTTATTTTTTATATGTCATTGTGCTGAGAATGACCTGAAAGTGGCCAGATTATACTTAGATAAATGGAGATGATACAGTGTTCCAGGGTTTTAGGAAATTGACACCCCCAAACTGGACTCATTGCTTTCAGAGTCATCTCTTTCAACCCAGCCTGGATTATTTTGCTAAAGTAATCTTCTAAAGGGCGACTCTGATCATGCCAGGCCCCGGTGGAAAAACCATGAACGGTGCTCCACTGCCTAACGGGTGAAGCTCAAATGCCTTCACCTGACATTCAAGGCCAGACTGTAATGAGTCTTAAGTACACTCCAACTTTCCCTGCCTCAACTCCTCACACAACAGGAATCTTCTACACCATCCAAAAGCTTTCACTCAAAACCCATGAGTTTGCACCCTCAGGTCACATATGTGACATCCCTTCTCTGCTTGTGTAAATGCCCTCAAGGCTCAGATTATGTCTCACCTCTTCATAAAGCCGGCCCAGAATGACTTTCTCTTTTGAATGCACTGAACAACTTATCTATTTCCTCATTTATCGTATACTGTTCCAATGCTTACATGATCTTTTTTACACATCTAATTAGATTGTAAACTATTGATGAGCATACCATAGTTTATATTTTATTTATATTTCCACGGGATTTGACTCAGCCTTAGGGATGTGCTAATAAGGATCTATTGATCCTTATACATAAGAATTAGCCTCTGAGAGAAATCCTTTGCTCCAGTAGTGGCCTAATTTTTGATAAGTTGCCACACCCCACACACACACCACAAACACGTACCCTACAGTGAGAAAGCATCACAAATACTCCTCACCGGAACTCCTATGCCCAGACATTGGAATCCTTCCCATTTCTGCAAACATCTATCTATGCACTCAAATCCTCCAGGTGATTCCGACCTGAAATGTATTCAAGGAATTGTACCACATCCAGAAGTCTCCTGACTGGATCCCCCTTTTCCTTCCTGGTCTTTCTAGGAAGGGCTCCTCTGCTGTGCCCCCATTCTCCCACTTAATCCCAGGTGCCTCTGCGAGGTTGCAGTCTGTTCTGCTTCCCAGGAACTCACTAAGCTCCTGCCCTGACCTTTGCCGATTCTCCTTCTGGGCTCCACACTGGCCACTGGGAAAGTGCCTTCATTTATGCAAATTCCCTGCTGGGGGTGCCAATTGTTTCCCTTAACACATGCAGGGCCTCAGCTAGACCCTGGGTGAGATACAATAATGAATAAAGACATTATCTTTGCCCTCCAGGCGCTTACAGGCTAATAACACCTATAGAACTAATTAACTTCTAAGGGAGAAAGAAGTAATATCTTCAGTTGTCTCATCTTTGCTCACATTCAGGTTAGACAAAGCCACGTAAATTGCTTGTTGGTCTCTGTGAACGAATACCAAGGAGAAACGACTGCCAAATCAATACATTTTAATTGGAAGTGTTTATGAAACCCAGGACAGGTCCCTAAATGTATTAATTGCTTCCCAAGGAAATATAAAATTCACATTTACTAAAACCATGAAAAATTAATACAGTGACAGCTCTAAAAATGTTGCTTTATAAACTGTTGCTAAATACATGGAAATAAACCAATTGACCTTTTAAAAAGTGAAAAAAAGAGCTCTAAATGATCAGTAGACAAGAGCTGTTTGCCTTGAGACTAGCCAACTTAGGGCAGTAAGATTAGTGCATTGCAACTCATTTAAAAGAGATTTCATCAGCTGTATCATTAGTTTTAGAAAAGTTATTTCAACAAAGGAGGTAGCTAAAAGGTTACATGTGAATTGTTCTCCCCTTCCTTCCCACACCCACAATATATTAGTACAGATTTTAAAAAATCTCTATTAGTTCTGAATTTAGACTTTAAAAAGTAGTTTGAAGTGAAAATAGCAATTATCTGTATTCTAAGATTCTTTTTCATTTAATGTTTCCACTGAATTGCACCAGAAAATATGTTGCTCCTCCATAAAATGCAGTACATGCAGAGCTTTCAAAACTTGAAATTATTTCCCCTAGAAAAGAGCCTTCTCATTCGCATGTTTACTTGTTCAACAAACATTTTGAGCAGTTTCCATATATGCCTGCTGCTGGGTTGAGCACTAGGAAATAAAGGCAGACAACGCCAGGCAATCAAGATGGGCAAGGGCGTGCCAACAGAAGGACCAACATGGGTGAAACACAAAAAAGCGGCAGGGTCAGAGAAGAGCAAGTAGCTAAGCCTGAGCCTTCTAGTACAGGGGGGATCCATGGGACACATGGGGCTAGATAAGCAAGCAGAAGAAAAATAATAATGATTAATTTTGAGCACTTAGTATGTGCTAAGCACAGTGATAGGTGTTTCACATGGATTATTATTTATTCTTGCAAAATAGTCTCCCTTTGAGATAGGTACTATTATTATCCTAATTTCACAGATGAGTAAAGTGAGGCACAGAGGTTAAATTACTAGTTCAAGGACTTATAGCTAGTCAATGGCTTTGAAACCAGGCATTCTTTCTCCAGAGTCCACAAGCTTAACTACCTATCAAATTGTGAGGGATCTTGTACACCAGACACAGGAGCTGAGAAAGTATCTTTCAGGCAATGGAAAGCTGCTGAGGGATACTGAGCACGGGAGTGACATCATCAGATGTGTACAATAAAATAACTACTCTGATGATCTGGAAGACAGATTTTTTTCAGTTTTGCTTGTATGTATGCTGGGGGCAAGGAGGGAGAAGAAGGGGGGCAGGGCACAAAGGCCAGAATTCCAGCAATGAAGGGAATGTAAATCTTAGTAAAAGAGAAAACAAAGGCCTGACTTGGGCAGTAGCAGTGGAAACAGAGTGGAAGGGCAGACAGATACTTAGGAGGTGGAGTAAGAGAAAACCCAGTGATACTGATGGATATTGGGAGTAGGGCAGCTGTCGACAAGTATCAGGAAGGGGACACCTCCTTCCCACTCCTGATGTTTCTTTAAACATGAAAGGAAATGGCCTATATGGGAAAAGAATCTTAAGAGTGGATATACATATATGTATAACTGATGCACTTTGCTGTACACCTGAAACTAACACAACATTGTATATCAACTATAATCCAACAAGAAAAACTTTTTAAATGAAAGGACATCAATTAAAATAAAACTCTTGGCCTCCCTCTGTCCTCTTACTTCCACCCGCCTCAAACTATAGCTACTTGTCTGATGGTGAATTTGGTAGAGAAACGAGACACGTGTAGCTCCGCCTCTTCCTCTTCCCTCTCTCTCAAGGGCAAGCCGCCCTCGAAAGCATACGGAAGCATAGTTTCTATTCTGCATTTCCACAGAGCAGGGAGGCTCACAGTTGGAGGAGATAACCTCAACCCCCCCCAACAAGTGGTGCGTGAACCAGAAACTTTGAGAAATAAGACATGTTGGCAATTGAAGGTAGAGCCTATGATTTGCGGCCTTGGGTGGAGCCTGTGATATGGGGCTGTTTGGTGGTGTGTAGCAGCTTACATGGTCCATGAGGCTGCTTTTAACAGTTAGGCAGTTGGCTTTGAACTGCTAGGCCTGCACAAAATGCCACATATGTTTTCGCCTTGGCTTATCGTTGCAGCTTGTGGTGGCTCTGTCCACAAGCAAGTGACTTTCTCTAGAGGCAGAGTGGCACATGAAGGACCCTACCAAGAGCCCCAGCTATACCGAAGAGGAGAGCCTCAGTGCTGGGGCCTTGGTTAACCAAGTGGTTAAGGCTAACAAGAGGACAAAAGGATGGGAACCAGTAGAAAGGGAATAGGTGTTCTTCACTTCTGATGTTTCCCTTTAAGTGAAGGGCCATCAATTAGTATAACATACCTGGCCTTGGTCCAGCTCTTCACTCTTTCAGCCTGAATCCTACCACAGACCTAGCATAAGAATGTTCTGGGGATGGGCTCAGGCATCAGTATGTTTTAAAAGCTCTCCAGGTGATTCTAATGTGCGGGCAGAGCTGAGAATCAAAGAACTAAATGATCCCTAAAGGTACCTTCCAACTCTTAAATAAATTGCTGTGATCCTGCCAGAAGTTAGAGCAAATGACTTTAAGGCCCTTGGAACATCCTTTCTAGGAGTCCTGAGACTCAAATGCATAGTGTGCAATCAACCTTCTAACAGGAAAAAAATACATGAGCTTCATGTGTTGGTCCCAAAGCTCGCCTCTTAGGGCTTCCCTACCGAGTCATTGCCACACAATCAGTGGTAGAACTGTTCTGAAATGTAACTTGAGAGGGAAATAATCAGGAACAATCCAGCTATGCCACAGCCTAATCACAATGACTGGTATTTCTAGGGCTGTGTTAATCAAGCATTCATGTAGACAGATCCTTATGGTCAAACTGATTCTAGAATGATTCTGCCTCCAGGGCTGGAATCTTTTATAAACTGAAATTCTCCATTCAGCCTTCCCTCTCACCTAAGTGCAAAATCCGTCCTAATGGTAGCATCTGTTGCCTGCAGCAAACAGAGTTGATTACAGATGCTCTGAAAGGAATTTAAGTCCTTTCTCATGCTACTCGGGAGGTGATAGTGTGATGGGAATCAGTGACTCTTCTGTTTAAAAAAAAAATCTTTAGCTAAACAGTGAGTGCAATAATAAGGTAAAAGATATACTGTTGTATAAAATATTAATATTTGTTGGATTTTATCTTTTTCTTCAGTACTAAATATGACCAATAACCATACATGCACTGTCTCTTATAGCTACGGAGCAGGTGTGCAGGTAACTGGTTACCAAGCAACGTATTGGCTGGGGATTAGAGCACACAGTTGCATGGGCATAACTCTGAATAATGCAGACCTTGTTAAGTGATACATTTTTCATTATCCTAGTATCACATCAAGTTCTATACCACCTTTTTTTCTTCTTCTTTAATCTAGGGAACATATTCTATTAAGAACCTTGAAGAAATCTTACCATCAGATATATCTTTTTTATTAAAAACAATGAAAAGAACAGATTCATTGTATCTTATCCATCAAACTTGTTATCTACCTAAACATCTGTTCAGTTTTTGTTGTTGTGTTTAGAAAGAATAATTATCCGGCAGACCTTATAAGAAATGAATTTCAATGGAGAGAAGGAACTTTACTAATGACTTGCATTTATAGCTCCTCAAGGAAAAAGTTACCTAGTCTCATAATCCTGTTTATTCTTTCAAAATGAAAAGGTCTTTGGTGGTTATTTTAGATCTTAGAGGGTTTTTAAAAACTAGCTCTCAACAGCCTTCTGATCCTTAATAAATATGATCAAAATATATTTAAAATGCTTAGAGTTCCTCAGTTGCTGAGTATAGAAAATGCCTCTGCTCTTTACCTTTACTTTCCTAATTTAAATATTAGCCTGCATTAAGGACTCAAAGTAGCAACTAGAAAATTTTTTGTTTATGGGAAAGTTCTCTGATACCTGTAATGACATCATTTTGCCTTTTAAAAAAAAATCACAATTAAATGGGAAGGAAGAGTGGAAGGAAGCAAGAAAGAAAGGAAAGGAGGGAGGGAGGGAGGGAAGAAAAGTATTCAGAAGGGGTTCCTAATTCCCCATTCTTTGAAAACAAACAAGTAGGTCTTTTTTAAGAGTATTACCCTTCTAAATATCCCATTAGAACAGCTCAGTTTTTAAAGGCTTCCTTGCAAGTTTTTAAGTGATTTCCCTACTCTGAGAGGTAATTCTTTGTGGAAATGGTATGTGAAGTGATTTTGGTGCAGGGGAACAAAGTACATATTCTTGACTTAATTTTAAGGTTAGTCATCCATGATATTAATTTTATTACAAAAATTGACAAATATATTTTTCTAAGCCTGGATAGAAGCCAATGGGGTTTAGTCTTCATTCTGAGTAGAGAGAAGAAAACATTTTAGCCCAGTTCTTGGTGTTGATGTCATAGTTAGGAATCTAGGGAAGAACACAGTTTACACAACCCGTTGCAGTTCATGCAGGGCTGTATGCAACTACTTGCCTCAGAGAATGGAGCAGTGGGAACTTGCTTCTGACCTGGTGCCTTATTGAAGCTCAAACCGGCAATTTCATAAATTTCCAGCAGCTTTGTAACTGTGTCTATTATTTATGATTCAGCATCTTCAAATTCATCTAAAGTCTACTTAACATGAGCAAAACACTAAAAAATGGCAAGGGAGGCAGCTTCAAATTTCTTAGAGGAAAGAGCCATGAAAGCTATGCCCTCTCTCCCTACCTGCTCCTTTTTGTAGGAAAGAAATACAAGATTCTCCATACTGGGGATGCGATGGGAGTCAACACATAATTTCTTGCAATGAAATTGGGCGTTTCTTTTCTTTACATTTAAAATGTACATGCGTTCTTATATCTAAAATAAGTATCTGGAAACTGCACCCCTCCAAAAGAGCAAAGTGAAATAGCTCCATTTATTTTTCAAGATGCTGCTTTTATTTTCAAGATGCTCATAGCTGTGTTTTCTCCATCACTGTTTCTCTTAGTTTTTCCCAGTCTACCCAGTTTTTTCCTGATACAATTGCTGTTATGTTGTCTGAATGTGAAAAGGTCTTTTGACTAGTAAGCCATCAGAGTTGTTTTTAAAAAAAAGTAACTACAGGCTACCAGATCTGTTCAGCTTTAATTTTACTCTATGACTTTTCTGTTAAAACAGGAAGGTGGACTTCCCTGGTGGCGCAGTGATTAAAAATCCGCCTGCCAAAGCAGGGGACACAGGTTCGAGCCCTGGTCCGGGAAGATCCCACATGCCGGGGAGCAACTCAGCCCATGCACCACAAGTACTGAGCCTGCGGTCTAGAGCCCGCGAGCCACAACTACTGAGCCCACGTGCCACAGCTACTGAAGCCAGCACGCCTAGAGCCCGTGCTCCGCAACAAGAGAAGCCACCGCAATGAGAAGCCCGCGCACCCTAACAAAGAGTAGCCCCCGCTCGCCGCAACTAGAGGAAACCCGCGTGCAGCAACAAAGATCCAACACAGCCAAAAAATAAATATAAATAAATAAATACATTTATAAAAAGAGAAAAAAAGAAAGATATTCTTATCACTCTCTCCTTACTAGTTCAGGCTGGAGACTCAAGCATGATATCTCTATACAGAGTCTTCTTATAACTTTAAGCTAGTTTAACAGTAATTTCCTCATAAATCACACTGGATTTATGATTTCCACATAAATCAACCGAAATCACACTGGAAAGATACTTATTACAAGAAATCAGAACTTTTTATCACAGAAATGTGTGTTGACCCAAAACACAGACAGATTTATACACATACATTCCTGATCCTCCCCCAATCATAAAATTATGCAATAATCATGTAATAAATACATGACACAACATAAAGTATGACTTGCTTGGTTCTACTCCTTATTCCAACAAGGACTCTTTCTAAAATAGTTTGCCTCAGAATCAGGTAATAAATGAAAGGGAGAAAAGATGGTCTGGAACCTGTTTTCTTCTGTAATCTTCCATGCAGAAAACAACTGGGCTACACTGCAGAACTGAATCTTTAGACTTACACGTTAGCAAATATTGCCTAGCCTGTTGCTAATGAAAGAGCCATATTTGTGATTGCTTTTTTCTTTACAGTGAAAAGACCTCAGAATTTTGAATTTGCAAGAAATAATAATCAGTAACAAATTCATATTTTATGCCAGTTTTGACACAAACAAAAAATGCGCTGTGAGAACCAAAATGAATGAATGGCGCCCTCCGTTAGTCTGTCTGATCTTACGCATCCCCTTTCCTCTTCTTCCTGTCCCCCTGGAGCTGCCTGAGAATCACAGCCACGTCAGTTTGTTTGCTTTGTTCAGCAAAGAAAATGCTCGGTTTTGCCTTGACGTCTGAATTTATTAAAAGGTAAAGAACCTTCTACTCTAAACATCCTTATCAAACCTTTCCCCCTCACCAAAAAAGTTTAAATGCAATCTAAACACTGTTCTCAGAGTGGACACCTAAATAATTACATTTTCAGTTTATTGCATTTTCTTATGCTGCTTGAATCTTTTCAGAAGTAGGGTGGTCCAAAAATTATATTACTGAGAGAAAATTTATTAAAATGTCTACTATTCCCATATTTAAAATGTCAGCCTCATGATTCATTACCTTTTGTCAATTCTCCTGTGTACTTGAACATGGTAATTAACAGTCTTTCTTAAAATCTGCCAGCATCTTGAAGGTCAGAGGTTTTGGGGGCAGGAGGGACATAGACCTGTGATTAGCCCAGGTTAGGGCTGCAACAGAGGTGACAGGATCAGGTCACAGGACTGAAGACCCCCTGAGATAGACAGGAACGTCCCTCACCACCCCCACCCCAAACAGGCCAGGAGGACCGGGTACTGTCCTCCTTTCTGACTATTGAGGCAGGAAACCTGTTCCCCTGAGAAACAGATAAAGGATGTCAGCATCCTGAATTGCATCTTTATACTGCCAGGACCATTTTACCATCTACTGATAAACTCTGGACTATTAGAATATGTCCTTCTCATTATCAACTGCAAGTTTAGTTCCATATGTGGGTATTTATACCCACAAAATATATACAAAAGGGAACGAATGTTTCCCAAGAACATTCTTGTACCTCGTACTTTATGTACACTTTCTTATTTAATCCCCTCTATGACCCTTCGTGGCTGTACTCTTATCCATCTATTATACATGAGACACACAAAACTCAAAAAGGCCAAGTAAGACCCTTGTGCAAGGGAACACCCTCATAAAAAACTGATCGGGGATTCAAACTTAGGTTGGTCCAGAGGCCTCATTCTTACTACAATACCATGGAGGCCGGTGAGATACAGATTTCCGCACAAGCTGAGGAAACTGAATTTGGCATTGAACAGCGTCATCCAACTCTTACCTCTGAAAATAGTTCTGGCAGCTCCTCAAGTAACTGATCTGTATTTTGTTGTACAACATTCATTTCTGTTTGATAACATTTCCAATATTTAAGTATGCTGAAGATTTTGTTAATCTGCCGACATTTAAATTAGCTTTTGCATGCCTTTCCTTCAGACAATTTTAGGTCATTGCATTTCAGAGCAGAGCCATCATTATAAAGAAGAGTTTCCTCAATATGTAAAAAGACTACCATGTTATACACAGAAAAAAAGGCCAAGGATGAAAGTCCAGAAACTATACACTTCTCAAAGTGGAGTCCAACAAACTCCTGTATCAGAATCACCTTGGTAGGTTAAGATGCAGGTTCCTGACCTCTATCCCTGAGACACTGATCCCATTTGTGGGACCCTGTTATCTACGTTTCAACATAAAAGTTCAGGAATTACCAGTACAGACAATACACTGTGAAAAAAGTATTGTAAAGACCCAAACCGTGGAAGTTTTCACACTTTCAAGAGTTTTGAAGAAAGCCCCATCCAGTTACTGAGGTCTTAGATTTGAAATGGACACAGATGAAATTAACTAGGCTTCTCTGTGCAAATGCTTTAATTATTTTTATGGCAAAAAATTAGCTTCAAGGGCTTTCCTCATGGCGCAGTGGTTAAGAATCCGCCTGTCAATGCAGGGAACACGGGTTCGAGCCCTGGGCCGGGAAGATCCCACATGCCGTGGAGCAACTAAGTCTGTGCGCCACAGCTATTGAGCCTGCGCTCTAGAGCTTGCCTGTCACAACCACGGAGCCCAAGTGCTGCAACTACTGAAGCCTGCGTGCCTAGAGCCCAATGCTCCACAACAAGAGAAGCCACCACAACTGAATGTCAATATTATGACATAGTATGGGTGTGTTTCATGTTTGGTAATTGCAATCATTGTTGCTTTTGTTGTGGTCATCCATTTACAATGCTTGGTGTCAGTCTATTATCTCTTGTAAAAATAAAATACAGTGTGTGTGTGTGTGAAAAAAAAAAAAAAGAGAAGCCACCACAATGAGAAGACTGCACACTGCTATGAAGAGTAGCCCCCACTCACTGCAACTAGAGAAAGCCTGCGTGCAGCAACGAAGACCCAACACAGCCAAAAATAAAAATAAATGAAAAAAAAAAAATTAGCTTCAAGTATGCCATTGTTGAAATGAAGCATGGTAAACCAAATTAATCCACCCACATCTTCACCACAAACCAAACACAGGCCCCAAAACTAAGAGGAGCCTCTGGGCCTATGGCGAATGCCCACTGTCCTTGCCTTCTCCCTCCTCCTTGCACGAGCCTTATTCCTCCACCACTATATGGTCATAGGTCTTCTTTTCTTCCTCACCTCTTCATGTTTCATACCGATTACGCTTAAAATGTAACACGCCAGTGGAAAAGAACTTTTGTTTATGGGTATGATAAGTAAGGCCACTCATCATCAGGCCCTGTGCCACCCTCTCACCATTCCTAACCTCTCATTTTGCCCTGAAACAACCCCAGCTGTAGCTCACTGAACACCTAATGCTGACTCACTCTGTATCCTTCCCTTTCGGTAAAATGGCCTTCAGCCCATCTTCTTTACCTAATTGATATCAATTAACCTCCTGTGTATTGCCTCCTCCTGGAAGCCTTCCCTGATGCTCTGCAGCCCCACTGTGGGTGAAATGAATGGTTCTCACTTCTGACTGCACGTCAGAATCACCAAGATAGCTTTTGATACAAATACAGCCCCTCCAGCTCTCTACGGTTACTGTTTGCATGATAACATCTTTCCCCATATTTCTACTTTTACCTTCTGATTGGAGTGTTAGTTACTCCATTCACATTTACAGGAATTATTGTTACAGGCAGATTTGTTTTTCCATTTAATGTGATGGATTTGCTTTTAGACTTCGTATTTTAAAATTTCCATGCAAGTGTTGATATAGTTGGATTTATTTATTTTCAGTATAGCTCTGAAGTCTGTAGCAGTGATCCCCAAACTTTTGTGTTTAAAATGTAGATAACAGGGTCCCATAAATGGGATCAGTATCTCTGGGATGGAGTTCAGGAACCTGCATCTTAATAACCTCCCGAGTGATTCTGTTTGTTTCTATGTTCTTCATTTACTGCCTTCCTCTGAGTTAACTATTTGTTAGAATACCATTATAATTCTTCTGTTGATTTTTTAGCCATTTTTAAGTTATTTTCTTAGTAGTTGCTCTAGGGTTTACAATGTGCATCTCTAACTTATCACAATCTACCTCAAGTTAATACTGACTTAACTCTGGTAAAATACATCAACGTCATTTCAGTAATGCTTCATTTCTTCCCCCATACTTTGTGCTATTACTGTCAGATATATTACATCTATATATGTTATAAACCCAACAATATAGTGTTATAATTATTGATTTAAACAATCTTATAGTATTAAAAAAATTAAGAGAATAAAAGACAAAAAAATTAGATAGATAGATAGATGCTATATTAACCCACATATTTACCATTTCTAGTGCTCTTCTGTAGTGTAAGTGCCTGGCATTAAGCTTTTGATTGCTGAGGCATCCATTTCAAAAGACATCCATCTTGAATAAACATGTTGCCAGATGTATGACACAGCTACCAGCAAAACAAGCAGACAAGGAACTGGGCCACCCCCACCCATGAGGGTCCCTCTTTCAGAAAGCCCTGGGTAACCTGGATAACTGACCACTTGAGTGACTCTTCTCCCATCCCACACCCTCATTCCGGCTCTGATGCTTTAAATTAGCCAAAAAAGAGTGAACCCACGAAACCCTAGCACTCTCAAACCCTAAAAAAGGCAGAGCCCTGGGTTCTCTCGCTCTCCCTCTCTCTCTCTCCCTCTTTCTCGCTCTCTCTCTCCCTCTCCCTTTCTCCCTCTCCCTTTCTCCCTCTCTCTCTCTCTTTCTCCCTCTCTCTCTCTCTCCCTCTCCCTCTCTCCCTCTCCCTCGCTCTCTCTCTCTCCCTCTCTCTCTCTCTCTCTTCTCCCTCTCTCTCTCTCCCCTTCTCCCTCTCTCTCTCTCTCCTTCTCCCCCCCTCTCCCCCTCTCTCTCTCTCCCTCTCTCTCTCTCTCACTCTCTCCCTCTCTCTCTCTAACCACCCACATCCTCCCTATGTAGCTCTCAGGCAGGCCACGTACCTGCTGGGAACTGTAATAAACCTTGTTCCTCAAAGTTCCCTGAGGGTTTTTGCCATCATAATAATAACCAAAGGGCCAGTCCAGCCACAACATTTTATATATGTATACACACATATACATATAGACACAAATATATATATATACGTAAATACCCCCATATATATATATACACACACACACACACAAATATATACAAAAATATATATAAACCAAACACACACACACCAAGAAAAAAAAAAAAACCTGGCCCACAACCTAATACTTTTTCACTTGGGAAAGTCTATAGATAGATCTCCAAACAACTTCTAGTAATTGTGAACATAAACAAAGAGAAACTTCACTGGTATTGTATAAAGGAAGCGTAATAAAATTTTAAGAGATTTTATAAAATGCTTCTCATGCTGGCAACCACAGAATGATCCTATGACTTAGAAATGTAAAAGGGTCAGCCATAACAAAGGTTTTCCTTTCTTTCTGATTCCTTTCTTGGTAAGGATGACCTATGCTTTGCCCCATGCCTGTTGCTTTCTAATTCTGCTTCAAAGATGAATCAGCTTTCCCAAGAATTTCCTCTTTAAGAATTTCCAAACAAACTGAATTGGGTCTTATCTCACTTTTATGAAACAATGAGATTATTTATGCTAATTAAACAATGCATGAAACAAAGAACCTCCAATAACCATGAACTGCGTGCCAGTCTAAGTGCAATGCACAGTAAATACATACATGCTAAAAAGTATTTTTCACAGTGAAGACTGCATCCTTTGACAATATTCTTTTGCTGCCCATTTTAATTCACTTAGATTTCTGGAATAACTGTGTTCTGACTTCTGATCTTCTTCACCCATCTCAACAGAACTACCTTCATCCTCTCTGGGGCCTACATACTCTCATAGAAAAAACCCTTAGTGCTACACTTCAAATGCACATTTTAATCGATGGCCAAGATTTGAAAAGGGCAGTTTTATGCTCATTCTGTCTCCAACTCTAGAAGAAGGGATGGGAAAGATTTACATACTGCTTAACTCTGGTACAAAGGACTTTTATGCAATAATTTAGTTTTGTTCAGCCCCAAGTCTTAACAAGGTCAGATTCTCCAATAATTGCCTGTAAGGTTACATAGGACGTAACATGTTAGGTTTTATTCCCTGCGCTCCCACCCCATAATCTGTGTCTATGTCACAAGAATAATTGGGAGTCATACAAGGCTGATAATTGTACATGCTATCATGCCCCAGGTAAACAGCCTTGCAATTGGAAGTTTCCAAAGGACTGCTTTTATGTTCTCTCTTCTCCCTCTGCTCCAACACAGGTTTTAGAGATTGGAAATCAAAGTTGCCTGGTTTGATTTAACCTAATACTTGTGTTGTTTGTTTAATTATCCCAAATCGTGATGGAGGGTGAATTTCTGGTGTGGGAGGAGAAGGAACAAGGTATCACTGACAGAATATTGCTGTGCACCCACTGTTCTCTCCTTTCTTCCCCTCCATAAATAGCTCTTGGGCCCGGGAGGTCCTTCTGACCTACAGGGGAGGCTTCCAGAATCCCTTTACTGTGACAGTTAATGAGCCTCATCTCCAGAAAACACACACAACAAACTGTTCCAGATTTAAAAAGATGCTCTTAACCTCATGCAGATGCGGAACAGCACAGCTTTCATGAAAAATGGCACTACGGAAAAGAATCCTCCAGCAAAACAAAGTGAGGCAATGCCCAGAAACCCACGGCCAGCAAGCAAGGAAGCCTGCTCACGGGTCCTGCTACCCTTCCCATGGTCAGGGTCTGTGCTAAATTAAAGCTTATCTTGGGTACTTGTACATCCACAACTGTATCCCACCTCTGTGTGTGTGGCAGCCTCCTACTCTCCCTGGCTAACCAGGATTCCCATCTTGGTGTCCAAGTTTTCCCATTTTTCTCTTTGCAATAAAAAATTATCTGTCCTTCTTCCCATTCCATCCAGGCCCTTGTGACATGCTCACTCACTGAGCCAGGATACTGATGACTGATAAGTGCTTCCTGTGGTCCCCCTTCCTAAGATACATGACTATTTTTTAAAGGAGCCGCTAATATCTTTACCCAAAGACATAAGCAACGTAGACATTCCAGATAACCTAGAGTAATGCGCCTGACAGAGGAAGAAGAGTGTCTACTGATGTCTCTCAGATCATCCCTTATACACTTGTACTGCATAAAGGATGCCCAGGCAAGAGGCATTGCTGTGCTCTTCATATGCACCAAGGCCAAACCCATACACACCCACTGTTGAGATTCTATGAGGATAAGGCCTAAAGGAAGGCAGAGCGTGAACAAACAAAACAGCGTGGTGACTGCTCATGTATTATCTGCTCCATATGTGCCTCATTAAATTAAATTAAGAGGTACAAATTTTGCCAGACTTCCTTAGAAATTGTCACACAGCACAAATATCACACATACTACAGTATAGCAGAAAATCCTGCCAATTACTCCCTGGGTGACCTCTGCCAGGCAAATACCTACTCTAAACCTCAGGTTCCCGAAACATGAACTAGAGACACAATACCAGCTATACTGGGCTGTTATGAGGAATAAATGAGATGGTGCCTATGAAAGTAGCAAGGCCAGGGCCTGGCACACAGAAGAAACCCAACAAATGCTCTTCTTCATCTTTACCCCAACTTCAAGATTTGTTTCATATCTAAAACCCTTTTTATGTAAACTTGGATACTCATAAAAGCCCATATTTTTCTCTTTTCCGTAACTACTCACTCTCCTCCTTGTACTCTTTGCCCTGCCTCTTGAGAAGACCAATCCCAGTCTGTTTCACTGGGTCCTTCTCACACTGGTCATGGCAGCAGATGTGGAAGACCTCATGTGAGCTGCTCACACTTCATCAACAAGAACCTTTCCAGGAAAAATCTCCTAGCCCTGCACGTGGCACGTGTTGGCCCTACCAGAGCAAGAACCAAGACTCGGTCCACCCAAAGCTTCCAGCCCAACTGAGAAAACTGCTAAACCTATGAAACTGTTATAAGTCAATGTGAGACTGTACATTTTTAGTGTGTATTGTGTTAATAATAATAATAATAATAGCTAAAGTAATGAGTGCTTACAATGAGCCAGGCAATAAGTTATATAACTGTATCTATATTTATATTGTTATTCCCATTAGATAAGGAACGTGAGTCAGAGAAAGATTAGGAAGTTTGTCCAAGATCGTGCAGTGGAGGGGCCACCATTGTCACTCAATTCAATAGCAAAGCACAAAACCCTATGCTTAGCACAAGGCTTAGAGTACTGGATTAGTGTGAGATTCCTAAGGGCATGAATTACATCTTCCTGATCTTTGTTTCCATGGTAGAGAGTCCATTACTGTGTGCTGATTAACTGATTAATGAATGAGAGAAGTCTTGTTGAGTGATATGGGGCTTGATAAGTAAACTACAGAAGAGCACAGTGAAGGCTACTCATGGCAAGCAGAGTAGCAGACTCACATGCTCAGAAGCTGAATTTAACATAAGTATAGACGGGAACTTAGAAGCAGATTGACCTTAATGAAGCCCCAGGCTTGTTTTGAGGATAAGATGGATACAGATGCATAGATGAGATAAAGGGAGATAATGGGGAGGTCTTAAAAGCTTAAGCAGAAAAGTATAGAGTTGACAACATGGGCAATAGGGAACAACCATAAATCCTTGAGCAAGGAAACAATTTGAGAAAAGTGGCATTTTAGAAAGATCAATCTGGCAAGAGTGAAAAATTGGAAGAGAGCAGAATAATACAGGTGTGAAATCAGGAGGGGGTGAATCTGAGTTTTCCAAATGGTTGAATTAGGAGGAAGAACTACAAGACCCAAAGCAGAGACAAATAACAAGTCAACAATTACTGAGTCTCTTTTATGTGCCTGGAATGGTGCAAGGAGCTAAGGATAAAGAAGGAATTAAACACCATCCTGGGTGACTAACCACCAAGAAGATGTAAACGAAGTTGACAGAGACCTGCCAAGCAGGTGGTGTCCAAGTACTAGACTGTAAGTGGTGTCATCCCAGAACTAAGATCAGAAGGGTGACATACTAATTCCAAACACGTAAGCTGATGGGGAGACAACTCACATTTTTCTCTAATCCCTTCATAAGTAGTTATCTCTCTGGTGAGATTTTACGTTTCCCTGAAAAAAGGAGCCATATCACTCACATGTTTCAAGATACCTAGGACAGTGTTGGAATAAAGAAATCATACGATGAATACCTATGATCAATTAACTAAATGTCTTGAAATCCAACAGGAATTCCTTTTTAAGATTATTACAACAACCTAGCCTCTCTCTATTCCCTCATTATCATTTTACAATCCCTCCCACCTTTTCTTCATTCCTTCACAATTACCTCTCCACTCCTGACGGGATAACGTTTCCTGCTGCTCCAGCCATCTGGCACACTGTTTTTGAGTCTCAGAGACACTATCAATTCAGAAATATCATCTTTCTTATACGTTCAAAAAAATTAACTTGAAGAAAGAAAGAACTATATATTAAATCTGAGAAGTATTTTAGGAAATACTGAGTGACAAGTGTTAGGGAGGTACGCCATGTTGTTATTGAAGCTTCAGAAGTCCAGGGGCTCAAATTCCATTATTGACTTTCTGGCTTATACCTCTACCTTTCCTTTCTTGGTGCCTGAATTGTTCCAACTATAAGTGGGAAATACCCTGGTCTGACAAACACTCACAAAGAAGAAATCCAGAACCCAGCACAGGCCTCAGCAGAGCTGGATTAATGGAAAAATCCACAATGGGTAGGAAGTACCTCTCCAGCACACCCTCTCACAGGTGATTAGAAATGCAGCACAGGAAAGACAGGTGCTATTAGAACAATGGACTGCCTGCTCAATAATAATCTAAAGATACATGATGGGGGACAAGATGCCAGTCAAAAGGCTGATGAAGTTGCTCAGAGCATCACTGCCCACTGCATTGACCCCAGAAACAAAAGAAATGGGGGCTACAGCAATTCCTGTAGGGATGGAAAATGGGTTTTAATTCTCTTACAAACACCAACTGATTGACACTGACTGCCTAAAGCCTCATGTTAAGGACTTTGGGGGTGTCCTGAGCTCATTAGGAATATAGCACTGAACTGATGGGTAATACCTAACATAGATGAAGGAAAGGTGATGATATGTGTGCTGTTTGGCCAGATCTGGTTATGTCCAGCCCCACCTTGATAATCAGTGTGAAGAGTCCAGGGGACTGAATGGAATTCACCAGTAAAGCTACTGGGGAATAAACTATGAGTGTTTCCTGAGTCATTGCTGGTACTGAGCAGCATGCATTACAAACAGAAGTCTTGTAGTGGAGAAGAAACAGTACAGAAGAGAAAATCAAAATACCTGGAAGTCTACTGCAAGCTAGCTCTACAACCTTGGGCAAGACATTTTCTCCCCTGGATTTCCATATGTTCGTCTGGAAATGGGCAGAAGGCATGCACTTTCTGATACAAAATTCAATGTTTTTTCAGTTGCCCATATTTATGACTCATTCTCCACCAAAAAAAAAGTTGAATCTCATCAGAATGTATGGATCGTTTGGGGGTAAACAAGTCTACCCTGAAGATGGAACTTGGAAGTGATCATAGTTTAACCACACCATCTATATATTGGAGATTCCTATATCTCAACTTTTGTCACTTTCCCCTTCTTATAAATCATGCTATATTTATCTTCCCCAAATGCCAGCCTTGAGAATTATAAGTAACATTGGCACTAGCTAGTGAATAATTAACTTCTATGTAGTTACCAAGAGTGCTGATAGAGAAAGGGATTATCATTGGTTCTGAGACTTCAAATTTCATAGATGAGAAGGTGGTAGAAGGAGAAAGAACTTGAGGAGAAAAGACTCTCTTGGTTTCAGATATTTTGATCTTTAGGTGCTTAGAAGATATCTGAATAAAGCTGTCCAGTTGGAAATGTAAGTCTGAAGCTTGGGAGAAGAATCTGGGCCAGAGATGAGATTCAGGAGTCACTGGCATATCGATGACAATGGATATAACGAAAATGGACTGGATCAACCAGGTGGGAGAGTGTGCAGAATGAGAAAAATTGTTTGCTTAGGATGAAAAGGATGCCAGGATTTAACTGGTAAGCAGTACAGCATCAACTGAAGAAAACCAAGAAGGGATAGTCTGTGAGGTGTCACGACAAACAGAAGAGTGAGGTTTCATGGAAACCAACAGCACAGAGATTTTGATGAAGTAGTGGCAAACAGCAGAAAAATCCAGAAAAGGACTTAAAAAAAGGTCCAAATGGACCTGGTGATTAAAAGACATCAGGGATGTTAGCAAGAACTATTTCAGCAGAATAAAGTTAAGCAGATGCAAATTAAAGTGAGGAAAATAGTACTTCACTTTTATTTGGAGGAGTGTGAAGGATTGTGTGGGTAGAGGATGAAAGATGGAAAATGAAAAGCTAACAGTAAGTGCAATGAATTCTACGTACTTGCTCTTTTCCATTGCCTGCAACTGGACAAAGGTGGGCTTATTATTTACTGGCATAAGTCTATCAAAGGTTGATCTCAGCTGACTCATGGCTGGGAGAACTGACAGACCACACTAAGAAGAAAATAACTCAGTATCTCAGAAAGGGGGAGCCTTCCAAATCCCATTCCCTTGTCTGCCATGTTACATCTGTCAGGTTTTAAAACAGTCATTCAGCCTCTTTGTTGATCCATTTCCTTAGCTATGGAATGGGAAAATAATTCCCTTTTAATTGGATCCTGAAGTGCTAAGAGCTTTTCAGACTGCCAGAGACTCTGCAGTGTTTAGAGACAATATCCTAACTCAGAAATTTCCCAGCTACTTTGTCCTATTACTGAGAAAGTTACTTCTCTCTTCATATGAAATCCACAACCCGAATGCTTAAGATGTAAATTTCTTTTGGCAGGTTTGTAGGGCTTTGATCCCTGAACCACCTCCTTGTGTCTACAATATGCAAAGTAAAGTGGAGAACTGAGGAAATGATCTGGATAATTCAGCTCCCAGTTTGAAGTCTGCCTCAGACTATTCATTTGTTCGACCAGAAAAGTTTACAAAACTAAATTCCTCCTGCATAGGCTAGGGCCTCCAGTTTATTGGGTCTGTGCAGGTTCATTTGCATTCTCTGTTTCTTTCCTCTCGAATTTCAGACTCTACCAATTTCATGTCCCCCAGGAGCTGTCGTCAGCAGCCATATATCCTCTCTTGTAAATAAACCCCAACTGTCTGCTGGAAATTTCCACTAGCATATCCAGCCATCTCAACAAAAGCAACAGACCTGAAATCAAATTCATCAATCTCTTCCCCAAAACTGGCTGGCTCTTCCCAGACTCTCCTGTCGCTGTCAATTGTCATCATTCTCCCCATCACCCTGGCTTAGATCCTCAGTGCCATCTCTGTGCCCAGACTCTCCCTTGTCTTTTGTATCCTTTCCCCAAGTCTGAAAAGTTTTCCACTGAAATGTCTGGCCCACCTGTCCCTTCTAGTTTCCAGTTTTGCTTTCTTCCCTTGGACCAGACACCATGCTAAGTAGAAACCTCACCTCACTTAATCCTCACGACAACCCTATAAAGGGGTTGATGGAATTTCCCCCATTTTGCTAATGAGAAATTGTGGTTCAGACAGCTATGGGGATTCCTATGGATTGAACATTTATGTCCCCCTAAATTCATATGTTGAAGCCCTGACCCTCAATGTGACTGTAGTTGGAAATAGGGCCTGTGAGGAGGTGATAAAGGCTACATGAGGTCATATGGATGGAGCCTTCATCCAAAGGGCTAGTGCCCTGGGAAGAAGAGGAAGAGACACCAGAGCTCTCTCTCTCTCGATGATGTGAGGACACAACACGAAGGCATCCATCCATCTACAAGCCAAGAAGAGAGCTCTCACCAGGAACCGAATCAGCCAGCACCTTGATCTTGTACTTCACAGCCTCCAAAACTGTCAGAAAATAGATTTCTGTTGCCTAATCCACCCAGTCTATGATAGTTTGTTATGGCAGGCTGAGCTAAGACAGGGACCATGCCCAGCCCACTCCTAGGAGACAGAGGTAGGATCCAAAGCTAGGACTACGTATCTCCAGAAAGCATGCCCTGAGCCACTGCACTGTACTCCCCACCCCTCCAGGCCAGCTCCCTAGCTCAGGCCTTCATCATCACACGGGGAAAGCTCAGTAACAGCACTGGCTTCAAGTCTTCTTGCCCTCCTCCAGTTAACCTGTGCATGCCAGGTTTTCCTCAAATACAACTTAGATCAGATCATTCCTCTGATCAAAATTTTCAGTGTCTCCCCACTGGCTAAAAATCAGGATTAATGTCTTTAAATAGACCTCCAAGCTCTCTTTAGTTGGCCTGAGCCTTCTTATCCAGCCTAGGTCGCTTCACTGCCTACCCCAAAGGCATCCATTCTGCTGATCAAAGTGGCATGAATTATTTGTGAGTTCCAATGAGGGCAGGGGCTATGCTGGGCCCATCTCTGTATGACCAGTAACTGGCACATAGTATGTGTTCAATAAACAGTGGTTGTATGAGAGACCGAATGAATTAATGCATGCTTTTCACCCGGCCCAGATATGCTCCTAGTCCTCCCATCTTCAGTTCACCCAGCCATCAGGACCAAGCTCAGATCCACCTCCATGACAACGGCCACTCCAGCCACCCGGCACACCATGGTCTCACCCTTCTCCAAGCCTTTCCTCTAGAACTTTCTGTCCCTGTAACTCACAACACACTTCACTCACTGGCATGAACCAATGTGATTGAACGTGTTCAGGAATGTTCATTTTTGCATTGTTGGTAATAGCAACACATAGCAACAATCTGTGGCAGAGACTACCAGCTGCCTCCCAAATCCCTTCTACCCTTCTTTTTTATTATAAAAACTGACCTTTAGCCGGGCCTATTGCCACCCAGCTTTAAAAAACAAACAAACAAAAAACACATTTCTCAGCCCTCCTTGAAGCTAATTATGGCACGGCCACAGGACTAAATGTTGGTCAGTGACAGAGAAGCTCATCTTCCTCCTCCATATCCTCAGTCCCACTGCCTGGAATTCAGATGTGATTCTGGAATTCCAGCAGCTATATTGGACCAGAGGGCAAGGACAAGCCAGGGCAGTAAACTGGCAAGAACCTGGGTAGCTACCAGCATCGTGGAGTATCCCTATGCTGCCTACCTCTGGCCTTCTTTTTCATGAGAGAGAAATAAACTTCTACCTTGTTTGAACCACTGTTATTTAGGTTTCTCTACTGAACGCAGCCAAGCTGGAAGACATTGCAAATGCCTAGTATGAAAGAAATGAATAAATAAAAGTGGGTTGATATGAAGGTTGTTAAAAGAACTAGAATGATCGATCTCTTGATATCTATCTACCTACCTACCTCTCTATTTGTCTGAGAGAAAAATAAGCCATATGTGCATTATATTTTTAATTAATTATGTATTACTTGTATAACAAATGACAAAAAGTATTTAATCATAAATATTGCTAATTACTTCTGCTTTGCAAACACTCTGCCTCCTCAATAATCTTTTAAACTTCCCAAAGGCAGAGATAAGAACTTTTGTTTTCTTTGTCTCTGCCACTCTCCCTAGCATATCAAAGGTCCAAATATATATTTTTTTATATCTTCATTGGAGTATAATTGCTTTACAATGTTGTGTAAGTTTCTGCTGTACAACAAAGTGAATCAGCTATATGTATACATATATCCCCATATCCCCTCCCTCTTGTGTCTCCCTCCCACCCTCCCTATCCCACCCCTCTAGGTGGTCACAAAGCACTGAGCTGATCTCCCTGTGTTATGCGGTTGCTTCCCACTAGCTAGCTATTTTACATTTGGTAGTGTTTATATGTCAGTGGTACTCTCTCACTTCATCCCAGCTTACCCTTCCCCCTCCCCGTGTCCTCAAGTCCGTTCTCTACGTCTGCATCTTTATTCCTGCACTGCTACTAGGTTCATCAGTACCGTTTCTTCAGATTCCATATATATGTGTTAGCATACGGTATTTGTTATTCTCTTTCTTACTTAATTCACTGTGTGACAGACTCTAGGTCCATTCACCTCATTACAAATAACTCAGTTTCTTTCCTTTTTATGGCGGAGTAATATTCCATTGTATATATGTGCCACCATCTTCTTTATCCATTCATCTGTCGATGGACATTTAGGTTGCTTCCATGTCCTGGCTATTGTAAATAGTGCTGCAATGAACATCGTGGTACATGTCTCTTTTTGAATTATGGTTTTCTCAAGGTATATGCCCAGTAGTGGGATTGCTGGGTCATATGATAGTTCTATTTTTAGTTTTTTAAGGAACCTCCATACTGTTCTCCATAGTGGCTGTATCAATTTACATTCCCACCAACAGTGCAAGAGGGTTCCCTTTTCATCACACCCTCTCCAGCATTTACTGTTTCCAGATTTTCTGATGATGGTCATTCTGACTGGTATGAGGTGATACCTCATTGTGGTTTTGACTTGCATTTCTCTAATGATTAGTGATGTTGAGCATCCTTTCATGTGTTGGTTGGCAATCTGTTTGTCTACTTTGAAGAAATGTCTGTTTAGGTCTTCTGCCCATTTTTGGATTTGGTTTTTTTTTGTTTGTTTGTTTGTTTGTTTTAAACATCTTTATTGAAGTATAATTGCCTTACAATGGTGTGTTAGCTTCTGCTTTATAACAAAGTGAATCAGTTATACATATACAATATGTTCCCATTTCTCTTCCCTCTTGCATCTCCCTCCCTCCCACCCTCCCCATCCCACCCCTCTAGGTGGTCACAAAGCACCGAGCTGATCTCCCTGTGCTATGCGGCTGCTTCCCACTAGCTATCTATTTTACATTTGGTAGTGTATATATGTCCATGACACTCTCTTACCCTGTCACATCTCACCCCACCCCCTCCCCATATCCTCAAGTCCATTCTCTAGTAGGTCTGTGTCTTTATTCCCGTCTTGCCACTAGGTTCTTCATGGCCTTTTTTTTTTTCCCTTAGATTCCGTATATATGTGTTAGCATACTGTATTTGTTTTTCTCTTTCTGACTTACTTCACTCTGTATGACAGACTCTAACTCCATCCACCTCATTACAAATACCTCCATTTCATTTCTTTTTATGGCTGAGTAATATTCCATTGTATATATGTGCCACATCTTCTTTATCCATTCATCTGTCGATGGACATTTAGGTTGCTTCCATGTCCTGGCTATTGTAAATAGAGCTGCAATGAACATTTTGGTACATGACTCTTTTTGACCTATGGTTTCTCAGGGTGTATGCCCAGTATTGGGATTGCTGGGTCGTATGGTAGTTCTATTTGTAGTTTTTTAAGGAACCTCCATACTGTTCTCCATAGTGGCTGTATCAATTTACATTCCCACCAACAGTGCAAGAGTGTTCCCTTTCCTCCACACCCTCTCCAGCATTTATTGTTTCTAGATTTTTTGATGATGGCCATTCTGACCGGTGTGAGATGATATCTCATTGTAGTTTTGATTTGCATTTCTCTAATGATTAATGATGTTGAGCATTCTTTCATGTGTCTGTAGGCCATCTGTATATCTTCTTTGGAGAAATGTCTATTTAGGTCTTCTGCCCATTTTTGGATTGGGTTGTTGGTTTTTTTGTTATTGAGCTGCATGAGCTGCTTGTAAATCTTGGAGATTAATCTTTTGTCAGTTGCTTCATTTGCAAATATTTTCTCCCATTCTGATGGTTGTCTTTTGGTCTTGTTTATGGTTTCCTTTGCTGTGCAAAAGCTTTTAAGTTTCATTAGGTCCCTGGTTGTCCTGGTTGTTTTTTTTTTTGTTTTTTTTTTTGATATTGAGCTGCATGAGCTGCTTGTATAATTTAGAGGTTAATCCTTTGTCAGTTGCTCCGTTTGCAAATATTTTCTCCCATTCTGAGAGTTGTCTTTTGGTCTTGTTTATGGTCTCCTTTGCTGTGCAAAAGCTTTTAGTTTAATTAGGTCTCATTTGTTTATTTTTTATTTTATTTCCATTACAGTAGAAGGTGGGTCAAAAAGGATCTTGCTGTGATTTATGTCATAGAGTGTTCTGCCTATGTTTTCCTCTAAGAGTTTGATAGTGTCTGGCCTTACATTTAGGTCTTGAATCAGTTTTGAGTTTATTTTTCTGTATGGTGTTAGGAAGTGTTCTAATTCATTCTTTTACATGTACCTGTCCAGTTTTCCTAGCACCACTTATTGAAGAGGCTGTCTTGTCTCCATTGTATATTCTTGCCTCCTTTGTCAAAGATAAGGTGACCATATGTACATGGGTTTACTGGGCTTTCTATCCTGTTCCATTGATGTATATTTCTGTTTTTGTGCCAGTACCATACTGTCTTGATTACTGTAGCTTTGTAGTATAGTCTGAAGTCAGGGAGCCTGATTCCTCCGGCTCCGTTTCTCTTTCTCAAGATTGCTTTGGCTATTCGGGGGGTCTTTTGTGTTTCTGTACAAATTGTAAAAATTTTTGTTCTAGTTTTGTGAAAAATGTCACTGGTAGTTTGATAGGGATTGCACTGAATCTGTAGATTGCTTTGGGTAGTACAATCATTTTCACAATGTTGATTCTTCCAATCCAAGAACATGCTATATCTCTCCATCTGTTTGTATCATCTTTAATTTCTTTCATCAGTGTCTTACAGTTTTCTGCATACAGGTCTTTTGTCTCCTTAGATAGGTTTATTCCTAGGTATTTTATTCTTTTTGTTGCAATGGTAAATGGGAGTGTTTCCTTAATTTCTCTTTCTGATTTTTCATTGTTAGTGTATAGGAATGCAAGAGATTTCTATGCATTAATTTTGTATCTTCCTACTTTACCAAATTCATTGATTAGCTCTAGTAGTTTTCTGGTAGCATATTTAGGATTTTCTATGTGTAGTATCATGTCATCTGCAAACAGTGACAGTTTTACTTCTTCTTTTCTGATTTGGATTCCTTTTATTTCTTTTTCTTCTCTGATTGCTGTGGCTAAAACTTCCAAAACTATGTTAAATAATAGTGGTGAGAGTGGGCACCCTTGTCTTGTTCCTGATCTTAGAGGAAATGCTTTCAGTTTTTCACCATTGAGAACAATGTTAGGCCCTAATATTTGATTGGCTAAAACCTATGGGAATTTGTCAAACACTGACTATCTATACAGAAACACCAAGGGTAAATGTTGGAGGCAGGCTTAAAAATGATTTCCTTCATCTGAAATAACATAGGAGACCTTCCACTCAATTAAATAGTTTGACTTGTCTTATAGCCTCCAACTCTTCACCCCCACTAAATTTAATTTACTTTTCAGTTTAAAAAAATAACTATTTTGAATTCTGAAACCAGAGGGAAACAGTGGTGGTGAAGCTCAGCAGCAAGAGAGTCTGAAGTGAGCAAAATTAAGATACAAAAAGGAATAAAATGGAATTTCTTTATAATATATGGTTTGAGAGATGAAATTAATACCCATCCATGTATTTAATAGGTTCAAACTTACTTTTACCCTAAGTATTTTGTAGTTATGTTTCAGAAGACAAGATTTCTTGCCATCAGCAGTGGAAATCCATCCGAATTTTGTAGTCGTCACCAGAAGACTTCGTTTGGGCCCATCAAGAGGTAATAGGGAAGAGCATAGAAGTTTATTGGAAAAACCACTGTGTATTTCATAATTATACAGTTGACATTTGGAAACTCCTGCTTGTTACTAATCACTTAATTAGGTGCCCCAAAGTTCATAAAAAATCATAGGTTTAACTTCAACGTTTAAGAGGCTCCTTTAACTCCTCTTGCTCTGAAATTTGATCTCTTCCACTGTATTTGCAATTACAGCCCTGACAAATGATTGTTGATGTAATATACCTCATTAAAAGGAGAGAAATATAAACACACAATGACCTGATTTTTTTCTTAAATCTGTGTCCACAGAAAGAATGGGTAGAACAGATAAATCAATAATGGCAAAAGAAAAAAAAAAACCCTAAGCACTGACTTTACATTCAGCAAATCATTCAATAAAGCTTGAATTAGTGGAGATTTACATAAATAGTCTGAATGTGGGTGACCTTCAGCAAAATTACTATTAAGACAAAGGCCTTTGCATATCTCTTCAAAGACGTTTGACAAGGGAATGACTCTCAGCTGCATGTCTTCATTATTAAAGGTTTCATTTAGATCACCAGGATTTTTCCTGAAATATATACATTTATCTCCCTCTTAGCTAAAGCAGACAGCATATTTGAGGAATTCTGGCAGTTTACAAACACACATACATACAACACCCAAAATAATTATGTTTAGAAGTGCAAACTAGAAAACATTATTTTTGTTTTCTTATGAGCAGTCAGTGATACTTAGCAAAATCAAGGATGACTTTAACGGTGAAAGTACTTTTGATAACAAAGGGTACTATAAAAATGCAGAATATTACTCCAAGTAACAGTTCCCAAAGTCAGTTACAAAAACCCTGGTTTGTCAATATGCTTCACAAAAAAAAGAGCTCTGTGGTGAAAAGAATATGAAATATGATGCTTACTACATTCTCTCTTAGATATTCACATTAGGACATTACATTCTATAAGCATATTAAATGCTCTGAAAAGCCCTGCAGTAAAACAACCTATGTACACTTAACCAGATATTTTTTCCCGAAGTAACTTATATTACTGTTCCATTTTGGGACATGCTCTAAATTAATAGTCTAAGGTTGGGTTTCAACTCTGCATCATAATTCTCAACCAAATGTTGTTTATCATGAAGGTTAAATAAATGCTCACTATGGTTAAAGCACCATAAGGAATAAGAGATGAATAAAGCAGGATCTTTGATCTCCAGGAGCTTACACTCTAGTAGAAAATCTAGCAGGCATATCTCAAACTGAATGATATATCATGGTAAGTGGTATGTCATAGTTCAGTTGAAGAGGGAAGGTTTCGGAGTCTGTGGCATTTCAAACTGAATCTTAAAGAATGGACTGAATTTCATTTAGGAAGGGATGGGGTTTGGAAATATTAGGTGCAAAGAAACTCAAGACGTTCTGGAGGATGATGACTCAACCAGCTGGCCAGGGTAAAGATTTGGGGTGAGGGCTCTACAGGTTAAATGACTGGAAAGCGTACAAGCAGTTTTAGGCAGAGGTCAGATGATCTGGGTGCTTGAATGCAAGGCTAAGGAAGGCGGGGGCGATTAGCTAAGCAATGTGGAATAATTATGAGAGTAGTATGATTAGAACTGTGCAGAGTGGTTTGCAACGCTGCCCTTAATATGGACATACAGCAGACAGGTTTCTCATCCTCTGCTTGGATCACAGCAATATATAATTTAAGATCTTAAACAAATCCGTGTTACAAAGGTTCAGAGAGCTGTGTATTTTATCAGAAATGTTCACAAGCAACCAAGAGACTAGAAAATTATGGTTTTGGAATAACAGGAGAGAAAGGTGATAAATTTCCACTATCTTTCATAAATCCAACCTGATAGCAACACAAAAGAGTAAACCTGAAATATGACCCTGTGCCCTCCCACTCTCACTTGGGGTAGCAACCATAGAACAGGCCTGCAAAACTGATGAGACCAATTTAACCGGCAACTTTTATTGGTTATAAGAGGTTACGTTTATCCCTCAAAAGCCATATACTATTAAAAATTCAAATGGAGCAGAAGGATATGTGAGGAATATGTGGGTTAAAAACAAACAAACCGGCAAAGACATACTCTTAAAGACCAAGACAAGAAACACAATTTGATTTTTAAAACCCAATAACTGGGGGACTTCCCTGGTGGCGCAGTGGTTAAGACTCCGCCTGTTAACGCAGCGCACACAGGTCCGCACCCTGGTCCGGGAAGATCCCACATGCCACCCAGCAACTAAGCCCGTGCGCCACAACTACTGAACCTGTGCTCTAGAGCCTGCGAGCCACAACTACTGAAGCCCACGCACCTAGAGCCCGTGTTCCGCAACAAGAGAAGCCACCTCAATGAGAAGCCCGCGCACCACAACGAAGAGTAGCCCCCGCTCGCGCAACTAGAGAAAGCCCGTGTGCAGCAACGAAGACCCAAAGCAACCAAAAATAAATAAACAAATAAATTTATTAAAAAAAAAAAACAATGACTGTTCAATTTAGAACACTGTTTTACTATCGCAATTGCCTTCACACCTACTGGGGTAGTTTAGGTAACTAGGAATCTATAATTGTGCTTGCTAGGAGGATGAAAAAGGCTGAAATGAGACATGGAGAATTTTTTAAATAATTATAATAAAATATATGTAGTCAGTGTCTGCAAAATCCAGAATGGCTCTCCTCCTATATGGGGCATTTCCCTGGGAAATGAAGCTATTATCTATGAAGCACTCTGTGGACTTTCAAAACAACTGGCCACAGAATACGTCTGAAGTCTTGACTAATTACAGTGATTGGTATAAATAGGGATTTAGGCTCATCTATCAAGTAACTAAAGATCCCTTTTTTTCTCCCAGTCTTCTTTGCTAAAATTCTTCCTGAAATGAATTAATCTATATTCCTGCCTTACCAAGTGCATTATCTAGACCAGTGATTCCCAAACACCAAACTGGTGCCAGCCTGGCTATATCCAAAGCACCTGGAGAGCTTCTGAAAAATGCAGATTCCTGGTCTGCTTCAACCCACAGTCCCCACTCCCATTCTGACCCTGTGTGGGTCTAAGTTACATTCCAGAGATATTTTTTAATGACCCAAGTTTTGGAAACCACTAATCTAGATAATAATCAGATGTTTTGTAATATCAGAAAAGCCATAAAAATCTCAGAATTTTATTTCATTGCTGTGACAGAGACCATGCTAGGTGGATACCAAACCCTATTTCCTCTCCTTCCTGGGCACAGAGCTGGACTGTATTTCCCGGCCTCCCTTGCAGTTAGGTGGGGTCATGCCATTGGAATGTGGGCAGAAGAACTGTGTACCACTTTCAATTCTGGCCCCTAATAACTTCCCAGAGAATCTTCCAGGTTGGCTGTCTTCCTTTGTTTGCCAGTTAGGTTCTTTAGGTTCAGTGGAACACTGTGAGATTCTAGAGGAATATCAGAGCCACAAGATAGAGTCCAGGTTATCTGAATGAGTGTATGGAGCCCAGCAACCACCCCTCCCCACCACCACTGCTGATTCCCACTGCATTGTGAGGTGGACGAAACATCATCTTTTATTACGATAAGCTATTAGGATGCAGGGACTCTTTGTTACAGCCCTTAGCTTAACCTTACTAATACAACCCCCATAACATTTTTAGCAGACTTTGCTGTTGATTAAGCATTTCAAAATCATAAAGAGATATACTCACATTTTAACATCTAACATAGTTAGATGTCAGGAGTAACATCTAAAAGGCATAGGACCATAGGACACATTTAACCTTTAAAAGAAATTCTGATATGAGCTTATTTTTCTGTGGTTTTCTTCTTCCTTCTAAAAGTGGAGTACAAGAAAGGAAAAAAAAAAAAACATCTGGCTAATTGAGAGTTCCAGGTAGTAAGATTTCAATTTAATAAGGTTTTATAACAGTTACAGGAATAAAAACGAAATATAGCAACTAATAAATCTGAATTTTCAAGGACCAAATGGATACAAAATAAAAGCCTGTGAAAATTTAAGACTTAATAGAATCACACAACCTAAAGAGTATTCAAAAGGTCATGATATTTGTTTACTGTTGAATCTGTAGAAAGAAATTCTACCACTGAGCTCATCATTGTCATTGCTTTGGAGGCAGTTTTACATAAAATGTTAAGAGGGCAAGGTTAGGAGTTAGAGCTGGGTCTAAATCCCAGCTCTTCTCCTTACTAGTTGGGAAATCCCGAATAAATGCTCTGAGCCTCACTCTCCCCATCTGTGCAATGGTGATGAAGTAATTTGCTTCATGGGTTGTTATGAAATTTAAATGGGCTCTAAGGCAGTATATGGCACATTGTAAGTATTAATACTGACCTGTATTACTATAGTAGTTAGTTGCAAAATACCATCTTTTTTTAGGGACAACCTTGTATCATCTACATGCATAAAGAAGATCTTGAAAACTCCCAAGCCATAACTAGCTAATTTTTATCCCAAAAGGAAGAAAGAGGAGAGGGCTGGTGGTGGCTGTGCCTAGAATTTTACACAGCTTTACACTGTTCTTGTAAAGCAACAACTAGTGTGCTAATATTGATGCTTCTTAATCCTTTTTCTGCCAACCATGAAGACCAATAAGTCCTGAGCAAAGACCACTGGTGCTTGAAACTTCTCTAAAAATGCTAAAGCTCTCCCCATTCTTGGAGAAAAGAGCGGGGTGGCCTGTCATCGTTGTCCAATCTCAGCAAGCTTGAGCAGCTGGGGCCCTTCCTATCCAGCCCATATCAAAAATGCATCGGGTACCAGAGGGAGCAGAGATGATGCGATGGGGTGCCGCCTACCTCTTCCGTCCCCGACAACCTGGCCGGCGGAGACAGCAGTGGAGCCTGCCACCGCACTTCTTTTGATAAGCTACTGAGGAGACACAGTGTCTCCTTGGTTTTCTAAGTTTTAGTTTGAAAATTGAATTCAGGAACTTGTCAACTCTGACAGCAGAGCTTTAACATTCAGTTCAAAAACAATCTGCTTGTACTTTATAAAATCCGTCTTCTGACTTCAGAGCAGTAGGATTTTTCAAAATCTTCGCTATGCAGGGAATGAAAAAAACTTCAGTTCTCCTTCTTTCCAATTAAACTTGGGTTCTTTATAAAAAAATATTCCTATTTCCTACCCCAATTCTTCTCCCCTAAACTGCCTCTTTCAGCCAATAGAACTCAGTCCTACATTTCAAAAAGACTGAGACTTTGCTGTAATGTGGGCCCTCCTCATCAGCAAAGACTGCAGACAAAAATAGATAATACCCGCGGGATTAATTGCAAATCAACACTGTTCAAGTGACGGGATTCATGACACTTGAGGTTTTAAAAACAATAAAAAGCAAAGCCCGTGGAAGAAATCACTCCATGCCTTAAAGTTACAAAAGTCACACCTGGCAGCAGAAACCTCCATCGGAGGCTATATTGAGAAGTAAAATTACTGGCACTCAAAGGGATAGGTCAAAACCCTGAACATGGCAGGAAACCAAAGGTAAAAAGCATGATCCAGTGACAGATGGCAAAGGCCTGTCAATGCCTGGAAAATTACACGGTGAAATTCATTTCTGACATTTCATTCACATAAGAATAACAGGACCCCGAAGTTAAACAATGACATTCTGAAAGGAAACACCTCTGTGGGTGACACTTCTTGCATAGTTCAGCCTCCAGGCCATACATCCAAACCAGAATTTCATGTAGCTCAGTTGTGCATGGGAAGAGGGGGTGGGGAGAGAACGGAAGGAGGAGCCTGGGAGAAAGCAGAGAAGCCAGTAAGAGAGGGAGAGAGACAAAATCGAAGCCAAGGGAGGATACGGGTGACAGTTCATTCCTGCTCCTTCCCAAAGGACTTGAGTCTTCACTACATAGATTTTTTAAAGTGATATTTGAAAGGTGATGCAATCATCCATTCATTTGGGTTCTGTCTGGCCTTTAAATGTAATATTTCAACCGAGAGTTCAAGCTGGTAGGGGTTTGAGGTGTTTTCATGAGAAGTAACCAAGTCAGACAGTTCCTATTGTCAAAGAGACCCTGTCGAAGGGGAGAAACACTAAAATTAACCACCCAGGCTAATTTTATTACTCAGGCCCAGGGGCACCAGCCTTCTAGGCTGTTCCATTCCTCCTAGCAGGGAGGTACTGAAAGGAAGCAATCCTTCTATTCTAGAGAAATCCGTTGGGGGAGGTGGAGCCAGGGGAGACTGGAGGTGAGCGGGAGGGGCAGGGGTGTGTATCTCAGAGCTGTTTCCATTTACCAACACTGGAAACGAAGGAAAGTGGTTTTTGTGATGGGGAACCGAAGGAAAATAGAGCCCCCTTAAATTCCAAAGGCAGGCTCTAAGTTTTAGCTGCTAATTTCTGTCATGTTGCCTTCCGTTTGAATGATGATCAATAATTATTATTTTTATTAAGATTTATTTTAAATTAGTTTCCACATGGCTTCAACAATGGATTTTGAGTGTCACTAATATAATGTACTAGAAATCAGTTCCTAAAGTATAAAAACGATCAGGAATGATTTCTCATCTTACAGCATCACACACATACCTACACACACACACACATACACACACACACTCCAAAAACTTCAATTTTGTTTTCTCCTTCTTTAGATAATAAACACAACTGCTTACAATTCCAGGTGATACTAAATGTCTCATGCACATGCATAGCTATTTTAAAAAGGTGATTACACGCACATATTCCTTCCCACCTGAAACATCAGACTAGAGAGACTGAGTTTCCCCAGTGAGTCTCAGAAACACAAAACAAGATGTTTAATTTGTTTAAGTTTCTAAAGCAATTTACTGGAGACAAAAATAAAATACCATGGCATTTTGCTGGCATCTTAAAAAAAGAAACCCCGTCTGAGAAGTACAATGAACCTCATGAGATCTCCAACATGAATTCTCTATTTGTATGCTCACATCCTTTTATGATTTTGTTCACTGAAGAATAGTTTAACATATTCCAACCCATGCACTTAGAGAAAGAGAAGCTTCCAACAAAACAGGTCTTTTTATGAGGCAGCCCCCAAGGTCTCCAACAGCTAAACGGGCTCAGGAAACCACCCACACTCACCTATTCCAGCCTCGGTAATCAAGAGATTCTGTTCCTTGGATCATCTTAATTTGAGAAAAGTTTCTCCTGTTTAATGGAGTTAGAGCACCATGCCAGCATCAGCTCTGAGTTTAAAAGTCTTTAAAGAAAACTTCTATGCTTGTGAGTAAGGTACTGCCATCTATGCTTTCATTATTTTAAAATGAAGCTTGAAATGAGAAGAATGATTTTTTAAAAAGAAAAGAAATTATTCATCTGCAGCCCCTGGCTTCAACATTGTGCACAGCAGCCTAAGGAGGTCAAAGGCAGGCATAGTTTCAAAAATGGTAGGTTACTTTCTTTTTTTTTTTAAATCCTGCTTTTTGAGGTTTGCACTTGATCTGCTGACATTGATGTCCTACCATCCTGGAAAACTTTATTTCCCTGCTTGAGAGTGAGTTCTCAAGCTATCTGTTGGTCTATTGATTCTCCCTACCATTGCAGTGAAATGTCAGCACAAGAAACCTCAGATGTATAGGATTCTCTGTTGTACTTCTTCTGCTTCCTCTAACTTGACCCTCAGCTTACCAGATACTTAATAACCAAAGACAGGATTTATGAGACACCATCGAATTATGAAGTGTCATTTGACATATCGATGCTACACTGTCAGCTATTCCACGTCACTTTAGAGTTCTTTGACTGCAAGCAACAGTAAATTACTCTAGCTAATTCCAGCAGAGAAAGACTGTATCAAAAGGGTATAGTGGAGTTCACAAAACAGATAAAAAAGCTGGAGATCTAGCCCAGAAAAAAAGTGTGAACCCAGAAAGGTTTGAGGAGGAAGTCTAGCTAAGAGGAACAACTTGACAGTCTTAATGAGGTACTGCTACTAGAATGAATGAGTGTGAATCATCTGGGGTGGTGGGGGGGTGGGTTGTTGCTTATACCACATCCCTGATGTCCCGAAAGGGAAAGTCAAGTTGGCTCAGATCAGGGGTTTATCAGCCTCTGCACTGTTGACATTTCAGACCAGATAATTCCTTGCTGTAGGGGGCTGTCCTGTGCATTAGCAGTATCTCTGGCCTCTACGCACTAGATGCTAGTAGCATTCTCTCTGGTTTTAACAATGAAAAATGTCTCTGGACGTTGTCAAATGTCCCTGAGGAGACAAAATCATCCCCAGTTGAGAACCACAGGCTGAGGCTGAATCACAACACTGCCCTCCTCATGGCTTAGGTAAGGCTAGGTACCTTGATGTATAATCCCATAAGACAAAGGGAAAGTGGGTAAGACTCTTAAGAAGGAAGCTGGATCCTGTTCCCAAAGGACTGGGGAATTAATGCTCACCGTCCATTTCCACACCAGTAAGCAGAACGTTAAAGAACGTTATGTTTTCCAGCCCACGTACTCAGAGAACAAGAAAAAAAGTGGAATTTAAGAAACTTCCGAAAACAAACTGTAGAAAAAGTAATCCATCAGAATGCTGTATCAGTCCTTCACAGTGGCGTGATGGTCAGCATCCGTGTGCTGGAACAGCACAATCCTAGCAAGATGGGTGTTTTTTTCCATTTTTATTCAAATTCTCCATGTTCCCCATGTGCTTTTAAATCCTGCCAGATCCTTTTCCAACTCTTGGTATCTATGGGCTTGTGGTAATTGACATGGCTCATTTAAGGGAAACTGACTCCAAATCCCAAGGAACACTCAATACATCTCTCTATTAATTAGTCAGTTGTTGGTTCCAACATGGTGCTAATGAGACCAAAGACATGAATGCAACCCTCATGCCCTATGGGCTTGTTCAATAGCCAGCTTGGAGCCCCACTCCAACCAGCCAACTGATAGATAGATGTATATGGCTACTGGCAGGGACGGGGGTGGTGGGATGGGTGGGAGAGAGAATGGATATGTCCTGACAGATCCATCCCCACTGCTAGAACACCTCACGCGCAGGATCTTCTAGGAATGGGGTTCTCTTCTCCTCACAGAATGCAGAGCACCGCACACACCCACCACGGTACTCTTCCCTAACATTCCAACATGTGATGCGACATCTTTTCCACTTCCCTTTCCAGCTCATACCTACTCATATTAGGTTCCTTTGCTGCTTCCTTTCCCTTTTGTTCATTAACATTTCTTAAAAATTGAAGTGTAGAACTTCGTCTCCAATCTGCACTGACTCTAAATTCTCTGATCCTACCATCAGCAGCAAGACCAGGCTTGTCTCTTCTTCCATTATTATTTCTGACAGCCCCAAAGAAATCACTTAATATTCATTTCAGCCTCCTTTTTCAGACAGTCTTAAAAATCAATTTTAAAATTTTTCCTCTTGATCCTGTCATTTAGCACTGAAATGGCCCAAACTGATTACTTGGGGACATTAGTGCTTCTCCCTTCTCCCAGGATGTCAGCTTCACTTTGTGAGTCTTTTCTGGTAGGATTTAAGTTGGCTTTCACTTCAGGGTTGTTTTTCACTGAGAAATATGATTTTTTTTAGCTATACCTATAGAACAACTTTCAATTATCCTTAAAAAAAAAACAACAACAACAGTAAATAATAGGCAAAACACTTTGGCTGAGAGAAAATCCAATTCAATGGGTGAAAAAAGAAAAAAAAAAAAAGACTTAAAATTGCAATTACCCTAAAACCTTCAAGAATGCTACTTTAAAGCCTCTACTTTCCAAACAGTAAATTAGTAACAGTAACTTTATCATATTTATTAATAAAAAGAAGTTAAAATAGCCATTCATGATGAGCTGCTAAGAGCTGCAAGGAAGCCAAGAACAGGAAGAAAAAGGTCTGAAAGAGAAGAAAAGATAACGGCAGCTTTTATAAAGAAGAAAAAAAAAGTTCTTTTGTCTTTCTTGCCTTTCTGTGAACAGCCTAGAGAATTCAGTTCATTGTATTGTCTGCCCTTCTTCCTTGCTATAGTTTTGCTTTTCAGGTTGTCTTTAATTCTCCAAGTAACATTATTAGAGAATAGGAGAGGTCGAAAACCACCAGGAGGACCAAGGAGCAAAAAACCTAACTAAATGAAACGTGTCCAGAGCATTTTATTCCTTAGCCTGTGTTTTCTTCTCTTAGCAAACAGAGGATGATTTTTAAACTAAGGAATGCTGCAGACAGACATGACATTAAAAAAGGGCTCTGGACCTTTTTTTAAACACTCCTCCAGCTTGATAACCGTAACCAATTTTTTTGCCCAACCTCTTCAGAATCTCTGCTATATTTGTAATTCCACCAGACTGTTATTTATATTATTGCAATATCTTAACAGACCTCCCCCCCATCATGACTCTGCCTTGAAAAAGAAAATATCTGCTAAAACGATGAGGGAACAAAAGCCATCGGCATGAACTGCAAGATAGAAAACAATTGGATTTTTCTTATAGGATCAAAGAGTCAAAAATCATTCTTTCTGGGACTGTGGAACATCAAACATTGGGACTTAAAAGTGTCACCTCAGGAATTAACAAACACCAGAATGTGCATCCAGCCCCAAACCACTTTCTGAGACTGAAGATAAATTATAGGAACCCATCGACATCACAGCAAATGTAATCAAACAGACTTTGAAAAGGCACACTGACTTTTCAGTCAGGGACAGTACCCTGTATCTTTTCTGCCTGCCAAACATGTAGCCTTTCTGTGCAAAGCAAGTGTCTTCCTAGTGCCACCAGGAGGCCACTTACAAGAAAGACCATAGTATGGCCTTGGCTTTTAGGCTCTGATGGCATGAAGTCAGCCCATGACTACAGTGGACTAAAAATTACCTAATGTAACAAAGGGAAGGTGAGAGTACTATTACTTGAATGTTAACTGAACATCAGTAATGCCTTACAGTCCCCCTGCAACACTGCCCCTGACCAGGAATTCACTTATCTACATGGATGTGCAAGTAACCAGGCGATGCCTCGACAATGAGGAGGGAAAAGTAGGAATTGTTTAGATTACTGACTTTTTTAATAAATGACTTACCTTTGGAGACTGTGGTGGTAGCTGAGAGAAGAAAAATTTGAATATGGATCCTGAACTAAGTTATACAGTGAGAACAGATGAGTATTACATCTACACCAGAATTTTTCCCCAAGTTCTGCCAGAATTCAAGCAAAGCTGATAGAGAAATATCCATCCATACATTCAAAATTAGGTTATGATTCACTTTACCAAAGGTCTATTTATTTTACACTAAGGGATTTACTTCTAAATTCTTGCAAATAACATTAGCTCTTTGAATGCATTTCTAATTAAATTAGAATTATAAGCATTCAAACTAGACTCAACTGTCAGAGACAGAAAATCTGAACTTCTCATATAATTAACGCATGTCCCTAGGCTAAGAGGCCTAGAAATAGGACCCTGCATCGGGATGACACACCCTTAATCTAATGATGCCAGGCTTTTACCTCGTTGGTCGTCATCTCATGTTTCCTTATGATGCTTCAGCATTTGTAGAACTGTCTTTCATTCTAATAAAATGAGTGTAATAGGAACTCAATGCAGAACCACACAGCATTTTCATTGGCAGGCAACTTTATCGATCACCTAACAAAACATTCCTCCAAGGCTGGAGGCCCTTCAGCACATGCCTGATAGACTCACTTAACATCCACTGACAGGAGATAACTACTTTTCAAGGCTCTATGTGTCACTCAACTACAATGGTACAGGACCTTGTATAAAACAGTCAACATTGACAGATGAATGAGCAAAGTTCTACCATATATAAATGGGGGGATAAGGGGAGACCACATTTTTACCTTAGTCATCTGTGTTCTGCTGAAACATTGGTTTCCTGACCCTTCCATTTCAAATATTCTATGTAACTTCACCTTCATTTGAATCCCTTCCACTATATTGTCCTCAGATTTATTATCGAATTCATAAGAATGGCAGCACCAAAAATCCCAAATACTTATGACAAATTTCTTGTAAATCACCCATCAGATTACAGTAGCACATCCATTCACCTAAGGAAACACTGAGAGTGTCATGAGCCTCACGGAGACACAGTGGAGAAAAAACACTTTGGATTTCATGCACGCTTTAAACTTTCAAGTCTGGCATTCTCTACCTGGGAGTGGATCCTGGCCAACAGTTCCACAGACTAACAATTAATTGCCAACTATTTGTTGAAGGCCTTTTTGGTCTAACACTGGGCTAGTTATTATGAAATACAAAAAATATATATCAGACGTGCTTCTTTGCCATCAAAGATCTTCCATCATCCCACTGGGGAGACAAGACTAATAATATACAAGGCCAAGGAATATATCATTAAACTAACATTTGTTTTTTGGAATTGAAATAGAAGAGGGATAATTTGTAGATTTGCTAATTATACTTCTGTGTCATACACGTTAGCCCTGAATGGCTCATCCATGGCTTAACCTGACTTCAGGGGTATTTCATCAAGTCCTCTCTTGATTCGTCCACATGTTTAGCTGACACCACTTCATAAGCATGGTTTCTTACAGAACACACTGTTTTGGTGGCTGCTCTAGCTCTTTCTCATTTATGCGAAGCAAATATGGAAGTTAAACACTTTCAACACCTATCCTGCATAAGTTTCCAAAATTTTCCATGCCAACATGCAAGTAAGCTTCCAAAACCTAAACAGCATTTTCATATAAATAGATGTGAAGCAGTTTTAAATACTTACAAACAGTCCCTTTCACACCCTGTTGCTAGATTTTCATGCATAATGTTAACAGGGGAAAAAAAAAAAAATAACAGGAAAAGAAAAATAGCCCAAAGTGAGCAGCAAGTGAAAGCTTGAAAGAAACCACAAGAAAGAAATACATGTAAATTGTTTGCATGAATCCTTAGTCTCCCTCTTCTTAGATTTTAGCCTTACAGGATTCAATTTCACACTAAAAACACAGCAGAGATGGCTGAGACAAAGGAGGGAGAGAGTAAATCGCTTTATGTACATTCTAGAAGAAAATAACCCCGTTCTTTTCCAAGCAAATTCACTTCAACTTCCCCTCCTCTGTGGATGAATAAAAGCATTTTTAAATAAAAAGTTACCACAAATTTTGATGTTACAAAAATAAATCCCCCAGACATTTTGTGTAGCTTCAGGAGTAAAAGGCTTCCAAAGCATTTACTCTGAATGTAATAGCAGACTCTACAAGAATACACTGGGCACTAAATCCTAAATAATTTATATGCAAGATGCAGCACACTTCACACTTCATTTTTTCAGATAACTGGGGCCATGAGTGCAATCTCTTGAAAATGCAAAGTTTTAGCAAATAAACTTTTAAATGCGTTTAAAAAAATTAAAGGGTGCTGCTTGAATCTGTCTGGAGTTATCACTTAAAACTAGAGAGAATCAGAGAGATTTTTTTTTTAAAGTCGGGGCAAATTGACAACATTGGATTTAATTCTTTGTTTTATAAAAACTTAAAAGATTATAAATGTTAATCACTGAAAATAATAGAATACCATAACATCTAAATGAATATTGAAATATATTAGGTAAAACTATTTCAAGTTTGGATCCCAGCAATCACAATTACAGGCTAGAGAGTTCCTTGGCAAAACTGAAGGAACTTAAAAATAATAATAATAATAATTTTTTTTTGAGACAGCTGTGCCCTCTGCAGGTGGCACTTGGGAATTGAATAAATCTTCCCTAAACCACTAACAATGACTTTCCTAAAGAATTGACCATGCACTTGGAAATGCAAAGAAGGCTTAAAAGGTTTCATTCATGTTCCTTTCTTTGTGTCAAACCAGTTTTCAATGAATACTAATTTAGAATTTCAATTTAGAAGTGTTCAAATGAGTGCAAAACATTTTGGTAGAAGGGATTAAAAGCCGGTGTTCAATATCTGCAATATAATGATTAGGGACATGCTGAATATTATGAAAAGAAAGGACGGTAATTCCAAATCAAATATCCTCAAAACCTCTTTTGGTGAACTGCATGGGAGCCGATGGCCTTCCCCCTTCATACCATATTTTCCAACACTCCCAGAGAAAACCGAATCATCTAGACTAGCAAATGCATACGTCCTATCTTCTCAGAACAATTCACCACCTCCCCTTCATTTTTCTGTTGACCTGTGGTTTTCTTCTTCATTCCTAATAAAGAGAGCTAAATTTCCCCATCTGGGGAATATATTATTCCAGTGGGAGAAGTAAGAGATAAGTACTTCTCACTGGAGTTTTAGAGATAGAAATTCATAAAGTTGGCTTTCTAATGTTTTTAATTTCAATAGGCAAAAACATAAATAAATTAAGGATATAATTATAGAGGGGCGATCAAAAGCAAAACAACCCCAGAAGTAGTCCTTACTTGATGTGAAAACCAGAACAAACCTACCACTTTTAAAGAATGAAGACATCTCCCTGATTGTGAATTTGCCTTGGATGTGGGTGAATGCTGTGTCTTTTTTTTTAAAGAACTGGGGAAGAAACTAAAAGGATTGAGTACGGCTGGTGCGTGGGGCGAGAGTATAACTACCATCCATGGGAGTGCAGGAGAATACCCCCAAATATCACTGAGGTGTGATTCTCTTAAGTAAACAAGTTCCCTGGTGTGCACCGAGCGCACCTGCGTTGCCAAGCAGGACTGCAACAGAAGGTTCTGGAAAAAGGAAGCAAAGGTCTTCCCCGCTTCCAGTTAATTTGGGCCACACTTGCATCACAGGTTCCGACCATCGGGCCAAAGACAACTTCACTCCCCGACCCCACTTCCTCGCTGCTCCCCAGAGGGGAGTCAAGGACCCAGAGTTCTAGAACCTCGCCCTACCGGCTTCCCCCTGCCTCTGGTTTCGAGCCACTCTGGCAATTCTTAACTCTTCAAGTTCTCCTGCCCCTTAGCCGCGCCCCCACCCCGAGGCCGACTCCTTAAAGACGCCCAGGACAATGAGACTCACAAGTGATATCCAGGTCCCACCGAGGGAACGCGGTCGGCACCCCCAAACAGGAAGCACGCACTCAGGCCCGGCAGGCAGTCAGTGGACCGACGCGCGCACCTGTGCGTCCGCCGGCTGGGCCGCTGCACCACGGGAGCGTCGCCGGCAGAGGGCGCCCGCGGCTAGACTCGCCGCCCGAGGCCAGCACGCCGCCCGGGGGTCCAACGCGGAGGGCCCCCAGGGAGCCAGGGAGATGCACTCATGGGTAAGGAAGTCGGGGCTTCGGCCATAGGGGACGAACTTCTTAACTTCTCTGAACCTCGGGCTCCTAATCTAAGAAAATGGTGATAACCCTAATATCTAAGCCAAGTCGTCAGGTGTGACTATATATTCATTCATGTATTCATTCATTCATTCACTCCCAACAAATATGCCTTGAAGTCCCCGCCATGTTCCAAGGGCTGTAGAGGCACTAGGAATACCCTGACAATCAAATTGGAGCCAGCCTCTGCCCTCTTTGAGTGTACATTCTAATGGGATTCGCTCGGAGCAGCATAAATGAGATCACGTGCGTGTCGTAGTCTTAGTACAACTCCTAGCACATGCTCAGCCTTCGGAAACTGTTGGGGCTTATTATTATTAGGTGTTTGTGTCTACAAAAAGTTCATCCTCCATCTGCAGGAGAGAGGTTTGCTCATTCCTGGGTTCCCCAAGGGAGAACACAAACTTATCTTAATAGCTCAATGGTAATGAAAGGGACAAAGCCCTGGGGCTGGTATGGAACCTTCAGGGTACCCTTCCTTCTAGGAAAGGCTTTGCGTCTTTGAGGGACTGACAGCTTTCCCAAGAAAAATAGAGCCTCTTCTGCTAAAAGAGGGGCGGGCCTACACAGGGATCTCCCCCAACCCAGACCCTCCTCCTGTTAAAAGCTTCCAGTGGCATTTTGGAATGTTAGACATCCCCCCCCATTTTTGTAGGTATATTTAGGGGTTGCCAGTGGTTTCAGCAGCCCAAAAAAACTTTCAAAGTTCCCCATCAAAGGAACTGATCAGAGATGATAACTTACATCACGGAAGGGAGACACATCTTCGTAAAAACAAATCCTAGGCAAATGGAAATGCTTTCCTTAACCTTTTTTTTTTTTTTTTTTTTTGAGATGTTTAAGGTTTTAACTCCACAAACAGCATCTGAACTTGGGAGGCAGGGTCTATTTCTTTCTTCTGCCTGGGCCCGCTGAGACTGATTTTTTCTTTTTAATGAATTTCAGGAAGGTGTATTAGTCTTCCACTCCTACATAACAAATTACCACAAACTTAGTGGCTTAAAACACACTCACTGAACTGATGAGGATGAGTATTTTTGTGACTTTCTGTCTGAATTAAAAAAAAAAATCCCACAAGGACTCAGAGGCAAAGAATATACAAATCAATTTTCACTGCAAAGTAAAGGAGCTGTTACAGTGGAGGATTACTGGACTGAATGTCAATATTATGACATAGTATGAGTGTGTTTCATGTATGGTAATTGCAATCATTGTTGCTTTTGTTGTGGTCATCCATTTACAATGCTTGGTGTCAGTCTATTATCTCTTGTAAAAATAAAATACAGTGTGTGTGTGTGTGTGAAAAAAAAAATTAACAAATACATTTTGATTCCTATCAAAAAAAAAAAAAACACACTCACTTATTATCTCACAGTATCTATGGATTGGGCATCAGGTGCTGGGTTCTTATCTCAAGATCTCACGGGGCTGAACTAAAGGTGCTGGCTGGCTGCATCCTCACCTGGAGGGTCCACTAGGGAAATACCACCTTCTCAGCTTCCTTGGGTTCTTGGCTAGATTCTTTTCCTTTTGGACATAGGACTGAGGTCCCCATTGTCTTGCTAACTATTAGCCAATGACCACTGTCAGATCCTAGAGACCACTCTCTGGTCCTTGCCACAAGGTCCCCTCCATACCCTCTCATACTTCCATTTTTCTCTTTTAAAACTCACCTGATTAGATTAGGCCCACCCAGATAATCTCCTACCTGATTAAGTCCACTGATTAGGAACCTAATGGAGTGAGGAGGATCCCATCATAGTCACAGGGAAGGGGATTATACAGGTGTCTTAGTTTGGGCTGCTGTAACAAATACCATACACTGGGTGGCTTAAACAAAAAACATTTATTTCACGTAGTTCTGGAGGCTGAGAAGTCCAAGATCAAGAGGCTGGCTGGTTCAGTTCTTGGTGAGAGCCCACTTCCTGGTTTGCAGATGGATGCCTTCTTGCTGTATCCTCACATGGAAGAGAAAGAGATCATCTCTCTAGTTATCTCTTTTTTTTAAGGGCACTGCTATCTTCATGAGGGGCTCTACGCCTTGGAATTACTTTCCAAGGCCCCACCTCCTAATACTATCACATTGAGAATTAGGGCTTCAACATGTGAATTGGGTGTGGGGGGGAGTTCACAGACATTCAGTTCACAGCAACAAAACATGCATACCAGGGGGTGGGAATCTTTCAAGTCATCTTAGAATTCTGCCTGCCACAGGAAAAAACTGAGGAAAATAAACCAAGAAATTATAAAGCTATAGGATTGTGCTAATTGACAGACACCAGATTCCTACCTAAAATAATGTGTCTAAAGGCCAAGGAGGCCTCCAGGACCCAAGCTACCCTCCTCTGTCTGGCCTCGAGCCCTCAGCCCTCTCCAGCCTTCTCATGCCCCTCCTCCACCCGCTGCGTGAGTGGGAGTAAAAGCCAAAGCTGGAACTCAGAGGGTAAAGGGCATGGACTGAGGGCCACAGAGAGGAAAGGCCACTGACACCCACCTCATGGTGCCTCTGACCTGGCAGCAAGGCAGCAATTAGAAGTAGGGGTCAGGAAGACACACCTGGGTTCAGAGGCCAGCTCTGCCACTTACTCACTTTTTAACTTTCAGTCTAGTCACTGAATCTCTATTTTGAGGTCAGCAAAAAACAAAAACAAGTTTTCCCTCAGAGTCGTAAGCATCGGATGAGATAATATACATCAGGTGCTTTACACAGTACCTGGATGGTAAGGGTAAAATAATTGGAAAAAATAAAATAAAACCTACCTAGGAAGCAGCTCAGAGAAGTAGGAGTTGCTATTTCTCATAACATCTACTGGGTGCCCAGAATGGTGCTGGGAACTGTGAGATTTACAGACTTCCATAAAGCAGGATGTCTAGCATTGACACATGTACAATCTAGTTGGAAAATCAAGCAAACAGGTGTCCTTTCATAGAGAGATAGATTATGAACACAAGAGTTCTCTTTCTCAAGGACTTTTCACCCAGGACCTGGAAGCACTTGGCCTCTCATGGTGTTCAAGCCAGGCCTTCAGAGGTCTGTGTTGCCTCAGTAGCTGGCTTGCCATAACCAGAGTCCTCCTGGTCCCTGGACCAGATCTAAGGTCCCTAAAGTATCACACAGAGAGACCCACCCATGGGACCCTCAGTTAGTGACACTCAGAATGTTCAGCCTACAGTCAGAGCTGGCTCCGTTTTCTTCTGCCAAGTAAGAGTAAATATCAAATGACACTGTCTTAGAGGGTGGGACCAGAGACTGCAAACAGTGCCGTATTATTTTCTTACTGCTGCTGTAGCAAATCGCTGCAAACTTAGTGGCTTAAAACCACACACATTTGTTCCCTAACAGTTCTGGAGGTCAGAAGTGTCCCTGGGCTAAAACCAAGGTGTCAGCGGGGCTGTGCTCCCCCTGCAAGCTCTAGGGAAGAATCCGTTTCTTTGCCTTGTCTAGTGCTAAACGCTGCCTCCGTGGCTTGGCTCCTGGGCCCACATCACTCTGATCTCTGCTTCTGCCATCACACCTCCCTCTCTGACTTTGGCGTTCCTGCCTCTCCCTTATAAGGACCCTTGAGATTACATTTGGGCCCACCTGGATAATCCAGGATACTCTTCCTATGGCAAGATCCTTAATTTAATCATATCTGCAAAGTCTCTTTTGCCATGTAAGGTAACATAGTCACAAGTTTGGGGGGTTAGGACATGGAGATTTTGAGGGGACATGATTTTGCTTATCAACAAGTACTATTTCCCTGAGTCAGATGCCTGTGAGTATTTTCCTCCCCAAATGATTCAGAAAAAAACTATTCATCTCTAACCATTGACCTGATGAAGTCTACAAACAACTCGGGGATTAAACACGTTTTCATAGAAGTAAGTTTGTTGAAGTTTAGTGAGAAAAAGGTACCGTGCTCTGGACATCATAAGAGAATAATTGATCATTAAAATCTGCTCTTAAATGCAACTGATAGGCCACCGTTTAATAAGATGTGAAAAGAGAACCTATGTTTTAGTAGAGTTCTAGCATTCTTTACTTCAATGTTTGCAAATTGTGATGATCACTAACACCTATGTTCCTCCACCCTGTTTCTAACTATTCTTTAAATTGACTTGATACTGCATTTTTTTTTGACAGTTCAGTGACAGGCACAAATTACTTCACTGTTACCGTGGTAACTAAGGGACCTCCAAACAGAGGAAAAATAAGATTAAAATAAAAGGGGAAAGGAACATTCCAAATTGGCATTGTTGAGTCATTGCCCAAGTGTAGTCGGGTGTCACTTGGTCAAGCTTTGGGAGTTTCTTCCAGTAAGGACCCCTGAATCAGTCAGCCAGCGGGGCAAGTTGCTCCTGTGAACAAGAATGCTTGCCTCCTGCAAGAAGCAATGGTTCAAAGTTTATAGAACCTTCTACTCTCCCTTACTTATGCATCTCTTTTATTTGGATCATCTCCTTTGTTTTTCATCTCTTCCTGCTTTTCCCCTTCTGAACACATTAGTTACTATGGAAACATTGGTGTGAATGTCAGAAAGCTCAGCTCAGAAATGCTTCATAAAGTCAATTTACAGAATGGTCTGACATTTATCTCATGTTTGGGAAATTTAAAGAATTTGTAATATTCATGACCACAGACAGGGGTGGGTGGTAAACACTGTGCTATATATGGATTTTAAAATTTGTTTTATATACAACTGTGAAAACATCAGGTTTTGTCTTTTAGGAGAAGAATAGCAACAAAAACAGGAATCTGGTTTGGGATTTGAAATTGGATTCATTTTCCATCAGTTCAGGGAAGATTTCCACTTTCTAAGTTTATAAGGCTGACTGGAACCTCTTGTGTCAAAATAAATGCTTTTGAAAAAAATTATGGTTGGCTTATTTTTTAAACTTTAACCTGATAATAAAACAAATGGTATTTCCCATAATAATGTACACAGGGCACCAGTAATATTAGTTAAAGGCACAGAAATGTTAATATCCATGCTGTAAAGATTCCTACTTCACTATGGGGAATTTCAGAGTTAGCGTTACCCTATGAAATAATAATAATAATAGCTAATGTTTATAGCACACTTACTATGTGTCAAGCCCCATTCTAAATACTTTACATGTAATAATTCATGTGATCCTCAAAACAACCTAGTGAGGTAGATGCTACCATAACACTTGTTTTACATACAAGAAAACTGAAGTACAAAGAAGTTAAGTAACTCATCCAAGTAAGTATTGATAGTTGAAGCAAAGATTCAGATGAAGGCAATTGGGTTCCAGACTGTATATTCTTAACCATCCTGCAAAACTGCTTCTTTATGAAAAAGTAAAACAATAGTAACAACATATCTAGCTAGAGAGCTTTGAGTTATCATTCCTGTACTAAAAAAGACAATCCAGGCATCCCCCAGCAGAACTTCCTCTCTAACGACATCGTTCAGAGCCTTAAGGCTTACCACATTGTCCTTGGGGATACAAGTTCCTAATGATTATGGTTTGATGATGAATTCAGATTACAGTCAAATTTGATTCTAGACTTACAGGCTCTTGTATATTTATTTTGTTACATATAAAAGAGTAATAATGTTTTGCTATATGATCAGCAGGAAAGCTATAAATAGCTGAAAAGATACTGACATTAACTCCACTGGATTCCATCAGAAGAATTTTAATTACAAAGAAAATCCAGTGTCAACCTGCAGGGCTACATTAATGCTTTGCCACCCAACATTCCCCACGTCCTCTGGCAACAGCTCCCAATCTTTGTTTGAGAAAGCCCCACCTGCTCAGTTCATGTGCTTGACTCTCCTGATGCCAAAGTGGATCACATGATCCAGGTCTAAGACAATCAGCACATCTCATCTCCCTGACCTCAGTGACCCCTTGACCTCAGTGACAGATGGCATGTGACCAGATTAGAGCCAATGAAATGCAAGAAGATTTTTGCTGGGAATGCTCCAACAGGAAGAGGGGCTCTTTTTCCTCCCTAGAAAACTTAACTGTGAAATGAGCTGCTCTAGCCATCTTTGCCACCACCAAAGAGTTGGCCTAGAGCATACAGAGGCAGAGAGACCGAAACCCCCGGAACAGAAGGCATGTGAAAGATTAAGAGAAACCCAGCCTGTGGTATCATCTGAGCCCTGGGTACAGCATTGTCCGAAATCTGTCTGCTAGAATTCTCAATTATTGAATCAATAAGTTACTCCACCACCACCACCACCTTTTTTTTTTTTTGAAATCTAAACACATTTGAACTGGCTTACAACAAACAGAACAGGCCTAATGGACAAAACAAGAAGTGTCTGTGTCCTTTGAGTGAAAACACTACCTCTTATTCACCTTGTTCGTAAGCAAGCAAACATTTCCTTATCTAAGATTCCAAAATCCACAAACCTCTGAAAACCGAAAGTCCCTTTGTAGCTCATTTGGTGTCAAAACAGACATGACCCACATGGACACAAGGCTGCCCATAGTCCTTCCTTATCCCACTTAATGTGAATATTCCTGTTTTGCTAAGGAACAACTAATGTGTGTGATTACAGGATGCTGCTTACAGACCCTGTCAGAATGGTCAGACTATACAAGGTATAAACTCTTACCTTTATTAAATCAAAGAATTATAAATTCTGAAGCCCCAAAGTGTTTCTGATAAAAGGCTGGGGACTTAGAGTCACAGGATAAATTGAACAAATAAACTGATTGAATAAATGACTGCTTACTCTCTGAACAGGATGGGATCTGAGTCAGCTATCAGTATTGTTGAGAACCACAGGAGTAAGGCATCCGTTACTCCAAAACTACACTGAAGGTAAGAGTATGCTTGCATATGCTAGACATCAAGTCAAACATTAGATTGATAAACACCAGGACAAAGTGAAAATTCATAAGCAAAAATTCATTACAAAAGCAAAAAGAGTTGAATGTCTCAAGGAATACTATCTATCAAAAGCTTCAAGAACAGAAAATCTGGGTGAATAGAAAGAACCTCCTGCCTGACTCCACACCAAGTTACACTACGCTGTATATCCTATAAACAATAACTACAAGATGTAAAAGAATTATGACGCCGAGTACATGTGGCTACTATGACACTGACTAAATCTTGAAATCCATATTCCATGTCCAATGGGGATCCATTCTTAAACTCTTCCCCCTGAGTCCTCACATTATATATATAAAAAATGTCATTTACTTTTCATTTGACTGCAGCCAAGAAAATTATCATGTTATGCGATATTAAAAAGAGTACTGGAAACTAATTAAACACTACCCTCAAAATAGGAAAATTTCGGGTCATGACTCATCTGCTTTCTTCTTTATATCCACGACCTAAAACAGTAAGTAGTACATGGTAGGTTCTTCAGATGTACTTTATTAATAAATGAAATATGTGCTACATTCTGATACCTTTGCCATCTGACAACACTGAAAAGTCAGTGGAACAACTGACAGAGGGAGGGGAAAAACTAGAGAAGAAAAAAAGCCCCTAAGGATGGTGACACCACTAGTACATGGATAGAGACCCTCCATGGGACTCCTATCACTCACAGAAAACCAGACTGAAATCAATGATCTCTAAGGTACCCCCCCCAGCCCTATGATTATATGATTTTTCTGCGTTAAAAGAAAATCTAAAAGGGTGCAGATAGAAGTCTATATAACTTACTTAAAACACTGACTAATAGAGCATGGAATAATCCCTACATTTGGAGACTATTGGAATTTGAAATTTCATATATATGAAAAAAATACTGCATTAAGCATCTTACCATAATTAAAAGATGGTACAAGCCTAAAAAATAGTCCAGCTCAAACACACACTGGTCTGAGGAATATTGAATCCTTATGTTCCTGTTAATAAAACATCTAATGTCCAAACTCCAAGCTGTAAGAGCCCAACCAATCCCAGCATGTTGTCAAAGTTTTCTACCTCCATGACATTGCTTAAATCTAACCTACCTTTTCTGTGGAATAGTTCTTAACTGCCCCCCTTCACTCCAGGTTCTCCTCTAATCTTCCTTGCACACTATTGCCAGGCAAAGTTTCCTAAGGGAAAGCTCTGATCTCATCACTGTTTCAAAACCTTCAACACTACCTTATTACCTTCGGCAGGATTTCACTAATTATGTGATGATAACACATTTCCCTATTTCCTCTCCTACTCATCATTCGGCTCCTTTTCAGTCTCCAGTACTGAAGCACTCTCCTCTACCTGTCCTTTAACATGTTTGTTAGAATTCCTTAAATCTTGACTATAGCCCCTTCTCATTCTATACCTTCTCCTTAGGCGACCCCATCCTTACTGAGGCTTTCATTAATATCTAGATGCCAACGGATCTCATTAATTGTTTTTTGTGTGTTTGTTTGTTGTATTTATTTATTTTTGGCTGTGTTGGGTCTTGCTGCAAGTGTGCTTTCTCTAGTTGCAGCGAGTGGAGGCTACTCTTCGTTGAGGTGTGCGGGCTTCTCACTGTGGTGGCTTCTTTTGTTGTGGAGCACTGGCTCTAGGTGCACGGGCTTCAGTAGTTGCGGCACATGGGCTCAGTAGTTGTGGCTCGCGGGCTCTAGAGCGCAGGCTCAGTAGTTGTGGCGCGTGGGCTTAGTAGCTCCATGGCATGTGGGATCTTCCTGGACAAGGGCTCGAACCCATGTCCCCTGAATTGGCAGGTGGATTCTTAACCACTGTGCCTTCAGGGAAGTCCCTCATTAATTGTTTTTAATTACAGTAAAATATACATGAAATTTACCATTCACACATTTAAAGTGTACAATTCAATGGCATTGAGTATGTTCACAATATTGTGCAACCATCACTATTACCTAGTTCCAGAATTTTACCATCATCTCAAATGGAAACCCCAGACCTATTGAGTAGATACTCCCCATTTTCTCACACCCCTAGTCCCTGGCAATCACTAATCTGCTTTGCGTCTCTGTGGACTTGCCTATTCTGGATATCCCATATAAATGGAATCTTACAATACGGGGCCTTTTGTATTTGGCTTCTTTCACTTAGAAGCGTAAGGTTTTTGAGGTTCATTCATGTTGTAGCATGTATCAGTACTTCATCCCTTTGTCTTTGTCTGGCTAAAAAATATTTCACTGTATGGCTATACCGCATTGTTTATCCATTCATCTGTTGATGGACATTTGGGTTGTTTTCATCTTTTTAGCTATTGTGAATAATGCTGCTATAAACATTATTGTACAAGTTTTTGCTTGAACACCTGTTTTCAATTTTTTTATTTTTTGGATATATACCTAGGAGTGAAATTGCTGGGTCATCTGGTATTACTATATTTAACTTATTGAGGAACTGCTAAACTGATCTCCATAATGGCTGCACCATTTTATATTTTCACCAGCAATGTATGAGGGATCCAATTTCTCCACATCTTTGTCAACACTTGTTATTTTCATTTTTTAAAATTATGGCCATTCTGATTGATGCAAAGTGCCATGTCTTCGTGGTTTTGATTTGCATTTGCCTAATGAACGACTGATGACATTGAGTATCGTTTCATATGCTTTTTAGCCATTTATATATATCTTCTTTGGAAAAATGTCTATTCCAGTCCTTTGTCCATTTTTAAATGGGGTTGTTCGTCTTTTTGTTTCTGAGTTGTAAGAGTTCTTTATATATTCTGGATGCTAGACCCTTAGTAGACATATGATTTGCAAATAGTTTCTCCCATTTTGTAGGCTGACTTTTTACTCTTGTGATAGTGTTCTTTGATGCACAAAAGTTTTTAACTTTGATGAAGTCCGGATTATCCTTTTTTGTTATTGCTGCTTTTGTTTTCATGTCATATATAAGAAATCATTAAAAGAGAAAAAAATTATTTCCAAATCCAAGGTCATGAAGATTTGCCATTATGTTTTCTTCTTAGAGTTTTGAAGTTTTAGCTCGTAAATTTAGGTCTTTTGAGTTCTCATTTTTAGTTAATTTTTGTTTGTAAATGATGTGACATAGGGGTCTAACTCCATTCTTTTGCATGTGGATATCCAGTTGTCCCAGCACCATTTGTTGAAGAGATTGTTCCTTTCCCCATTGAATGGTCTTGGCACCTTTGTCAAAAGTCATTTGACCATTGATATACGGGAACCCTTATTATCTCTTACACAGATTTCTCCTCTGAACTTAAGACCCACATGTATCCATCAGGCCATTCAACATATACACCTTGACATTCCCAGAGCAGACCAGATGGTGTCCAGCATCTCCAAACATGTTCATATTCCACTGTTCTTTCTGGGCACCACCATTCATTTAGCCGTGGAAGCTAGAAACGTTTCCCTCTCCTTTATTCTCCATATCCAACTCCCGTCAACTGAGTCTCCACAATATATCTTAAATCTGTCCAATTCTTTCAAGCTACTCTGCCATTCCCTAGATCAAGTTACTGTGGTCTACTCTCTGCACCATTAAAAGGTCTCCTAACCAGACTCACCTCTCTGCATCTATTCTTATACTCTTTTAGTCTATTATTCAGGGAACTTTTTAAAAAAGACAAATCAAATCATCTGTCTCTCTCACTCTCCCATCCCCACTCCAAGCCCACCTTGTTTAAAATTTTTCAATTTCCTCCCATTGTTTATAGGATAAATACCAAAACGGTAATGTGGCCTGTAAGGTTCTGCAGGACCTGATTCTGAATTTCCTCTTCAGCCTGATTATACCACTCTTTACCTTTCAAGTACATAACTCCTACTCAACCTTCAGGTCTCACCTCAAATGTGACTTACTAAGGTGACTTCTGCTAAAGCAGGTCCCCTTGCTAATTGTTATTTTAACACACTGTGCATTTCCTTTATAGAGATTTTCACAACTTGAAATTATGTATCTGTGAGATTATTTGTGTCTATTCCCCACTAGATTTAAAGCTCCGTGAACTCCACATTTTCTAGCCTAGAAAATTTCAAGACCCTCCATCATCTGACCTTTATCGACTTACTCACAACTATTCTCCTTCACATTCCCATCCTCACATTCTGATAAAACCCAGTAAAAATTCTGTCATTGTATACATAGTTTGTCCATACTGTTGTTTTCCTGTTTTCTCTTACTCTATTTTTCTATTTTACTATTACTCTAGCTCATTTTCACTCTTCACTCATTCATTTAAGTTTAACTTAGGGAGTACCGACTATGTGTCAAGTCCTGTACTAGAGATACTGGACTAGACATACAGAACAGAGTAAGCCATGATTTGTGATACAAAGAAAGCAAGGAAACAGGTATATAAACAAATAGCTATAACCCCAGATGAAAGCTGATATGAAAAAGACTTCTAAAAATTATCATGGGAACAGAGAAGTTTCCTCTTCCTGAGAAAGTCATCAAAGCTCCACTACAGAATGTATAATTTTAGCTAGGTCTTGAAAAGTGAGTAAGAATGGGAAAGGAGAGGTTTTCAAGGATAAGCATTTATCATTGGTAAATCATGATGAAGGACAGTGACATGTTTGGGAGCAGCAAGTGGCCCACTTTGTGTGGCACACAGGGCTTGGGCAGAGGGTGCGACCAAAAGGTGAGATGTCCAAGTTAAAAGCCCATGCCATTATGTTTTGGACACAGCTGACAACCACAGTCTTGAGCAACTGCCCCTTTCCCTCACTCTAAAAGAAAAAGTATAACTTTCTAATAAAACATTAATATGAGAAACTCTCTGGTGGAAAGATTCTAGGGTGGCCCCAGTGAATCCTGCTTCCTGGTGTTCTTACCCTGTATAATCCCTTACCCTTGAGTGTGGGTGGAACTCGTGACTTTCTTGGAGCCAAAACTACAGTCTTGCCTATGAAATTAATGTCCTAAATCAAGTGTTGACCAATTAAAAGGGAGATTATTCAGGTTGGAGGAGAAAGGGACAGACTTATCCAGATGAAATCCCTCAAAAGAGAGACTGGATGCTCCCTGAAGCAAGAAACTCCACTTGTGAGGATGATTAAGTACACAGCCATGTTGGAAAAGCTAACAAGAAACTTTGGGCAGCCTGCAGCTGACAGCCAGCAAAAAGCAGGGGCTGCAGGCACGTAGCCACAAGGAAACGAATTCTGCCAGCAACCTTAGAAATGAATTCTTCCCCAGTCAAGCCTCTTGATGTGAATGCAGCCCTGGCCAACACCTTGACTGTAGCCCTGTGAGATCCTGAGCAGAGAACCCAGTTGTGCCATGCCACACTCCTGACCTAGAGAAACTGTGTGACAATAAATGTGGGTTATTTGAAGCTGCTAATTTGTGGCAATTTGTTAGGCAGAAATAGAAAACTGATATACATTCTAAGCTAGTGAAGATGTTTTTGTTATTGTCATGTGTTTCTTACTTTTTTTTCCCCCCAAAATGGCTTAAATACTGAAGGGACAATTGAAAGAATACGTTGGTTAGAACAAAATTTAAGTGCATTTGTAGCCAACTCCCCAATAAAATGAAGTGACAATTGAATGCTTTAATTTGATTTGCTCTACTTTACTGGAATGTGTAACTTCCCCCCCCTCCCCCGCACCGCCCCCAGGCTTTTATTCTTAGTAGTTTCTTTGGCTTTTAATCAACTAGTTGCTCTCAGGTGAAAGAAGAAAAAAAAAAAAAGATAGCAGATTTAAAGATCAAAACACAACCATAAAAAAACAAATGGAAGAGCACGCTTACTGCACAACACACTACAGCACATGAAACAGTCCACAGCCTGTCTTGCTGCAATGCTTCCTCGCCTCTGCTATTTGAGTCAGTGTTTTCCCACAGGAATAATTTTATAATAGGAAGTTGATGACCCAGCATCAAATAGGTCATTGCTATGACTAATATGGTCAATTTATATATAATAAAAGCAAAGAAGGGATTCAGAGCCTCTACAATAATTTAAAATGAAGATATTATGTTTCAAGTTATAAAGATAGGCATAAAAAGACCATTCATCTTGCTTATAAAATAAGTTCACAAGTAACATAATAAATATATATGGTTTAAAATATAACTTTATAACATCATTTTTAATCTAACTAATATGCTAGACCAGATAAACACATCATTTAATTTAACCTAATTTGGTTAAGAAGCTAACTTATCCCCATACAAAAATCTAGCAAAGATAATTATAAACTTATATTGCTTATGAAAATAGAATTGAAACTCTGAAGTAAAATACCAGGGAAAAGATACAATAGTATATGAAAAGAGGAATCCTCCCTGACCATGTAGAATTTATCCCCCAAACAAAAGATGGGTCCATATTCAAAAATAAATCACAACAACTCATATCTGTAGGTATTAAAGAGGGGGATGTTCAACAGAGGTTGGAAACTATTAAATTTCTGTTCATATCTTTAATGTTTAAAACACTTTGAAAACTAGAGCTTATAGGATAATTATTAAATATTAAAAAGCCTTCTCAAACCAATAGCCCACCTAATGTACAACAGGTAGCTTCTAGATGCATTCCAGTTTAAATCCACTATCTTTGATCAAGCTCTGCTTATTTCACCTTCCAAATAGTTCTCTAATCTTTTGATGGTTCAGGCCTTCAGTGTTACCTGGAGGACTAAACAGTCTCCTAAATGATGAATGCTCTGGTCTGAATGTTTGTGTTGCCCCCTGCACCAGATTCATATCTTGAAACCCTAACCCCCAAGATGATGTCGTTAGGAGGTGGAGGCTTTGGGAGGTGATTAAGTCATGAGAGCGGAGCCCTCCTGAATAGGATTAGTGTTCTTATAAAAGAGGCCACAGAGAGATCCCTCATCCCTTCTCCCATGTGAGGACACAGTGAGAAGGTGCTTCCTGTGCACCAGAAAGCAGGCCCGAATCTGCCAGCACCTTGATCTTGGACTTCCCATTCTCCAGAACTGTGAAAATACATTTCCATTGTTTATAAGCCACCCAGTCATGGTACTTTGTTATAGCAGCCCAAACACACTAAGACTATATCACTGCCCTTAGCCTAATTCATCTCAAAGCCATTCTCTTCACTGTGGTCAGAATCATATTTCTAAATTTGATTGTGTCACGTCCCTGATTAAAACCCTTTATTGGTTCCTCCAAAGAGAACCTAGTACTTGGCATGCTCCCAAGGTACATGCTTGATGATCTGACATGGCTCATCTCTGCAACTCACATCCTGCTTTCCCTGCCTGGCCCTTGCAGGTCCTGTGCATGCTATTTCCAGCCTCCTGTCTGGGAGGCATGTCCTCCTCCCTCTTTACCAGGTATTTATTCATCTTTAATCCTCAGTTCAGGACTTTTATCTCCTATTTCCTCTAAGAAGCCTTCTCAGATACTACTCTACCTTTTCAGATTGTTACTAATACCCCTCTCTGCTGCCTCCATAAGTGCCCTGTGTATATATCTATTCCCCACTCTTAGCACATGATTATTCAGTTTCTGTATCTGTCGTTTCTGCTCAATGAGTGTGCTCTTCAGTATGATCCCCAGTGCTTAGCACACAGGAGGTGACTGCTGTTCACTGAATGAATGATGAAGAAAAATGAAGATGAGGGAGCAAAAGTGAGTCCTGTCAGTTGGAACACCTCTCCTGAAGCACAGTCTGGAATGGAATCCTCTGTGGGAGTTGCCCAGACCAGGGGATAATGCCTGAGAGTATTATCTACCACTAATCCTAAGATAAACCTCAGCAAAGCCAAACTTCTACATCTGGGATATCCTATAGATCTACCCAAATCATCTCACACCCACACTCAGAGGATGTGCTATTCCCCTTTCAAACTTAAAAAGCCAAACCTGTTGTACAAAATGGATGTCAGCTACACTTACCTAACAAAGCTGAAGATGGTGGTCACACTTAAGAGTGTGCATACTTTCTAACAAGAAGGGTAGAAACAGAGACGTCAGTCCCCTCATTCTGTAATCTACAGGCAAACATCCCTCTGTTTACTAGATATATTCTAAACTCTTAGCTATGTCTTACAAAGCCCTTCCTGATCTAGACCACCTTACTCTCCAGTCTTCTCTTGTATAAGCTCCTTGTATGGCCCACATTCCAGCTGTTCCCTTCCACTAAATTTAGGCAACTTGGTTCTTTGCCAAAGTCAATAACTTTGATATTTAAAAAGAATTCAGTAACGATAGCAAAATTTAGATATCCAGATATTCTTGTTTCATTTTGGCAGATAAAGATTTAGTGTGCATGATCATCTTAAAAAATGAGAAATAAAATGTTTTCTTATTTCACTAGTATTCAAATAATAGAGTAGGTGTCTTTTGACATAAGATGTGCTTCAAACAAATTTTGAAAAGTTCAATTTGTCAGAATGCAAAATGAGGCATAATTGATTTTTAACATTTTAATTTTAAGTGAGCTGGTTGTCAGATTTCACTTGAAAAGGACCCACAATATCTACATCAAGGGCATGTCAACTATCTTCAACCATTATTGTCATTTTTCTATGTTCATAAATTTATCCTACTACTATAAATCCTATTATTTGACATGTGTGAAGAAGGAAGAATTATGGTTAACCAAATTTCCAGTTTATTGCAAATGTCATAAATACCATACAGAAATTAATAATTTATAACAATCCCTACATGTTTTCCATATTATTCAACAATTGATAAAATTAGATAGGAGATGATACTGAACCTCTATGGAGGTCAAAGCACCATACTAGATATTGCAACTACAGAGAGATTTCCAAAATGGCCTCTGCCCAGTGGGGAGAGAGACCTGGAGACAAACCAACCCAATTCTATAAGAATTATAATAGTGATAGGAAGTGAATTTTTGGATGCACGGAAGAGAGCATGATTGCCTTTAGGTCATGGAAAAGTGTCACAAAAGAGGTGACATGTGAAAAGTGTCCTGAAGGATCTGTAGAAGTTTGCTAGGCAGAGAGAACAATGAGAGTGATTGCCCAGAGCTATGAAATGGCATGGTACTTTCTGGTACCTGAGACTGAAATATCTGGGGCAGGGCTGTGGAGCAGCAGGAAGGATCAGGTTACCACATCAAAGACTACACATGGGCTTTTTCTATGGACAATTCGTTTTGCCTTTTGGGTGAGGACAACACTAGTATTATAGAAGTGTATGCAACAGATAAGAAGAAACAGAGTAAGGCAAAAAGCCTAGGTAAGAGGCTCTTACAATAAATCTCAGCAAAGTATGAAGAAGCTCCAAATCACAGCAGCTGGAATAAAGGTGAGTCAAGATGTTTATCAGTCGCCTATTGCTGCATAATAAACAACCAAGAAACTCCCAGTAGCATACAATCGTAGGCATTTGTTCCCATAGATCTGAGGATCTATTGGGCTGGACTAAAGCTGGGTTTGGCTGAGTGGCTTGGCTGAGACAGCTCTGCGTCACATGTCTCATCTTCCTCGGGACCAGCAGCTAGCCTAGGAAGCTTTTTGTGTTTAGTTTCGTTTTTTAAGGTCCATGTCAGAGGTACAAGAGAGCGGGTGGAAACATGCAAGACCTCTTAAAGCCTGGGCTTGGAATTGGCACGCCATCATTTCTGCTTTATTGGCCAAAGCAAGCCACATGGCCAAACCCAAAGCCACAAGGAGGGGAAACATATTCCACCTCTTTAGTAGTAGGAACTGCAAAGTCAAATGGCAAAGGGCAGGAATACAGCTAGGGGTTTAGGACTGGTGACAATAACGCAAAATACCACATTCTGGCCTCCAGGACACAATAATTCATGTTCTTCCCAAATGCAATATATGCTCACCCCAACCCAAGGACTCTAAAAGTCACATCCAATCACAGCATCAGGCTCAGTTCAAGACCTTGTAATCTACACTAGATTCAGATATGTTTCACCTTGGTAAGAACAATGGATTGCTCTTTGTTCAGAGAACAATGAACAGAAGAATGAGCAACTCCCGAGATACATGCATGCACGCACACACACACACACACACACACACACACACACACACACGGAGCCTACAAGCTGAAACCAGGACACGATAACTGCAATAAACACTCCCATTTTAGAAGACTGGGAGGCTCCTAGCAGTCACTGGCCTACAGCAATTCTGAAATTCAACTGGGCCCAAGTTGCTCTGTGGATGGGAAATGTTTCTTAATGAGGCCTGGGTTCTGCTTCCTGGGAGTGCCTCCCAAATCCATTGTTCTCCACAATGTTTCTGACTGCTCTTCAAGATGTCCTTCGTTTTTCATCCTCCTCAACCATTTCTTAAAAGGGCTTTGGAAGATAGGCCATTTTGGCAACAGAGCAACTTTCTCAGCCTGCCTCCTGGATTACAAAGTCGAGGGCTTGGAGAATTTTTTATATTTTTGAAAAGCCTCAATCTTTTAGTCCTAAGTGGCAGCAGTGATTTTGGTAAATCAACTGTTTAAAACACTTTGTAAATGTTTATGTATTTGACTCCAGTCTACCCAGTGAGCCAGAAGTCAAAAGTCATACCCACAATTATTTTCTAGACATGCTTCTCTCTCACTCTTAATTACTGCTACTAATAAGTGCATATCAGACTAATGTGGGACCATGCCCTTAAGCTTCCTAAATGTCCTTTTTACCGGGTGAAAAGGCATACCACAGGTTCTCAATTTTTTTAGCCTCAGGTATCTTTTATACTATTAAAAATTATTAAAGACTCCAAAGAGCTTACCTTAGAAAATTCTAGAAAGTACAAGAACCCATTCCATTAGATATCAGGGCAACGATGTAATCACATGTCACATAACCACTGGAAAACTTCACTCTATGCTCATGAGAAAATAAGAATGAAAAAGACAATGTCTTAGTACTGTTATGAAAATAATTTTGACCTCACAGGCCCCCAAAATGATCTTAGGAATTCTCAGGGCTCACCAAACCACATTTGGAGAATTATTGGTCTACTAAAAGACACTTTTTTTCCTTTCAGAGGTTCTAACTATAGATTCCATAGCCACATCCTTGATTTTCCCACAAATAACATAAATCTAAAGACTCTCTCTTTACCTTTTTAACTCTGCAGTCTTTAAGAGCTCCATTTATCTAAGTATGTGGAACTTGATAATTTAATACATAAAATAATTTTTTACTAGAAATATGCAGTGATTATCTACAGTATTAACTTGTTTGGCATTCTGTTAACTTTAACTGCAAAGTAATACATCTAAACCTTATTGATACAAGGTAAGAAGAAACTTGAAAAGAAATAGAGTGGAGAGACTAGAGTTCATGACTTGCCAAGTAGGATGGTCCTACTGGAACCCCAAGAGTTTGTTTGGAACTCTGAAGGGTTACACCTTAAAAATAAGAATAAACCAGGAATTTAAACTCAACTTGGAAACACCTCAATCCCTGATTGCGTTACGATGACATGGGCGTGCTCATTCCCCTAGCCTAACTGCCTGCCACAGTGGAAGTAAATCTTCTCAGGGAGAAGATAATAGCATTCAGAGACTCAAAGTATTTCTACAATTTTTCATGATATCAATCACTCAATAAAGAAATATTCAAGAAGATCAGATGACACAATGTGACCAAAAACTGAGAGAAATAATGTAAAATAGAAACAAAAGCATAAAACATCCAGATATTAGTTATCAGACACAGACTTTCAAATGACTAAGGGAGGGGCAAGATAGGGGTAGGGGATCAAGAGGTACAAACTACTATGTAAAAAATAAATAAGCTGCAAGGATGTATTGTACAGCACAGGGAATATAACTAATATTTTATAATAACTGTAAATGAAGTATAATCTTTAAAAATTGTGAATCACTATGTACACCTGAAACTTTATTTTTTTTAAATTTATTTTTGGCTGCGTTGGGTCTTCGTTGCTGCGTACAGGCTTTCTCTAGTTGTGGCCAGTGGGGGTTGTGGTGCGCGGGCTTCTCATTGCAGTGGCTTCTCTTGTTGCAGAGCACGGGCTCTAGGTGCACAGGCTTCAATAGTTGTGGCGCATGGGCTTAGTTGCTCCGCAGCATGTGGTATCTTCACAGACCAGGGCTCGAACCTGTATCCCCTGCATTGACAGGTGGATTCTTAACCACTGCGCCACCAGGGAAGTCCCTGAAACTTATATAATACTGTAAATCAACTACATCTCAATTAAAAAAGAAAAGAAAATATTTGCTGTACGTTTTTGGAAGATATATTTTCTCAGGATAAGGAAAATTTCTTCTATTCATAGTTTACCAAACAATTTGCTGAATTTTATCAGATACTCTTTCTGTATCTATTGAGATTATCCTTATTGTGGTGATTTAAAATAATGGATTTGTTTAAAGTTAAATTATCCTTGTTTTCTCAAGATAAATTCAAATTAACTATAAAATAGTTATGTGATAAACACATATATGTGTATGTTATGTACTACACACACTTTTTCTATAGCTTTGTTTCAGTATAGTTTACAAAAAATAAATTTAACTTAAAAAACCTAAAATTAATATATTTAAGGAATTAAATTATAAGATTTCACCAAGAGAATTAGAAACTATAAAAAAGAACAAAATGGAAATTCTAAGCTAAAAAATAAAATAGATGATATTAAATACCAGATTAGGTAAATACTAAATTAGACATAGCTGAAGAGAAAAACAGTTTCTGCTAAAATTTTTATTATTACATTGAATCTGAAAATCAACATGGTAAAAATTGACATTTAACAATGTTGAGCCTTCCAGTCTATGAACGCGGCATGTCATTTATTTAGGTTTACTTTCTCTCAGTAATGTTTTGTAGAATTCAGAGTACAGGTCATGCATAACTTTTATGAAATTTATACCTCAGTATCTCATATTTTTGATTCTACTGTAAATAGTATTAACTTTTAATTGCAATTTTAGTTTTTTGCTAGTATATAGAAATGCAATTGATTTTTGTATATTGACCTTCTATACTGTAACCTTATTAAATTCACTTATTAGTATTAAATTTTTAATATATTCCATAGGGTTTTCTATATAGTTGAATTTATCATCTGTGAAGAGACTTCTTTATTTCTTCCTTTGTAATATGGATACCATTTATTTCTTTGCTTTGTCTTTGATCTTAGGGGAAAAGCATTCACCATTAAGTACAAGGTTAGCTGCATGTTTTTCTTAAGATGCCCTTTATCTAAAAACAGAACTACCAGATGATCCAGCAATTCCACTGCTGGGTATATATCCAAAGAAAATGAAAACACTAATTTGAAAAGATTTATGTACCCCAGTGTCCATAGCAGCATTATTTATAGCAGCCAAGATAATGAAAGCAACTTAAGTGCCCAATAACAGATGAATGGATAAAGAAGATGTGATATATATAATACATATATAATATATATTGTAATATATATATGTATATAACTCAGGCATAAAAAGAATGAAAGTCTGCCATTTGCAACAACATGGATGGACCTAGAGAGTATTATGCTTAGTGAAATAAGTCAGACAAAGACAAATACTCTGTTATTGCTTATATGCGGAATCTAAAAAATAAAACAAACAAATGTGTATAAAAAAACAGAAACAGACTCACAGATACAGAGAACAAACTAGTGGTTACCAGTGAGGAGAAGGAAGACAGGAGGGGCAAGATAGGGGTAGGAGATTAAGAGACACAAAATACTTTGTATAAAATGAGCAACAAGGACATATCGTACAGCACGGGGAAATATAGCCATTATTTTGTAATAACTTTAAATGGAGCATAATCTATAAAAATATTTCATCACTAAATTGCACAACTGAAATTAATATACTATTGCAAATCAACTATACTTCAATTTAAAAAATTAATTTAAAAAAAGATGCCCTTGGGAATTCACTGGCTGTCCAGTGGTCAGGACTCCGCATTTTCACTGCCAAGGGCCTGGGTTCAATCCCTGGTCGGGGAACTAAGATCCTGCAAGCCACGCAGCGCAGCAAAAGAAAAAAGAAAAAGACGCCCTTTATCAAGTTGAAGAGGTTCTCTTTCATTCTTACTTTGCTGGGAGTTTTTAATCAGAAATAAATGTTGGATATTGTCAAATGCTCTTTTTGCACTTATTGAGATGATCATATGGTTTCCCTATGTTAGTCTGTTAACACAGTGAATTACATTAATTTTATGTTAGCCCAAATTTGCATTCTTGAGATAAGCCTCACTAAGTCATATGTATTATCATTTTTTATACATCATTGGATTCCAATTGCTAAAATTTTGTTTAGTACTTTTGTATCTGTACTTCTGATAAATATTGGTTTGTAGTTTTCCTGTGATTTTGGTGTTAGGGTAATGCTGACCTCAAAGAGTAAGTTGGGAATTAGCCCCTCTTCTATTTCCTGGAAGCGTTTGTTGAGAACTGGGATATTGTCTTCTTTAAATATTTTAAGGAATTCACCAGTGTAGCCATTCAGGTTTGGCATTTTCTTTGTCAGAAATATCTGCAGAATCTGTAGTGATGTCACTTCTTTCATTCCTGATATTGGTAATTTAAGGGGTTTTTTTGGTTTCTCATCAGTCTAGCTAAAGGTTTATCAATTTTATTGATCTCAAAGAACTAGCTTTTAATTTCACTGATTTTCTCAATTGATTTTGTTTTCTATTGCACTGAGTTCTTCTCTCATCTTTTTTCTTTTCATTTGCTCCTTTTGGGTTTTACTTGCTATTATTTTTCTAGCTTAAGGTGGAAACTGAAGTTATTGAATCCTTTCCTTTTCTAATACAGGTATTTAATGATATAAATTTCCCTGTAAGTACTGCTTTAGCTGATTCCCACAAATTATAATTTGTTTTCATTTGTATTCAGTTCAATATACATTCTAATTTTTTTATTTCATCTTTTTATGTTTAAACTATTTGTATCTTTATATTTAAAGTGGATTTCACAGATTCAGTACACAGTTGGATAAAAAAGATTCAATCTCATAATAAGGGTAACTGACAACTTATACTTAATGCAATTATTGATATTGCTGTTTAAATCTACTATTTTACTGTTTATTTTCTATTTGTCCCATTTATTCTTTGTTCCCCTTTCTTCTTTTCCTTCCTTCTTTTGGATTATTTGCTATGGCTACATTTTATCATCTTTGTTGGTTTACTAGTTATAACTTTTTCTTTTGTGGTTGCTTTGGGGTTTACAGCATACATTCTTAGCTTATGACATTCTACTTTCAGGTAGTATTATTCTGCTTCACAGTTAGTATAAAAATCTCAGAGTAGTATACTTTCATTTCCCTCCTCTCACCCTTGATGATACTCTTCTCAGACATTTCACTTTACATATGTTAACCACACAATACATTGTTATTATTTTTGCTTTAAATTGTCTATTAGCCTTTAATGAAAATTTAAAATAAGAAAAAAAAGTCTTACATTTGTACACATATTTACCATTTTTGTTGATCTTTATTCCTTTGCATAGAAGATTTCTGTCCAGTACCTTTAACATTTTCTGTAGCGCAAAAGTCTTCTTGTGATAAATCCTTTCAGCCTTTCTAGGTTTGAAAAAGTTTTATTTCATTTTCAAAAGGTATTCTCACTAGGTACAGAACCGAAGTTGAGTTTTTTATTTTCAAAAATTCAGTATTTGAAAATTATTTCAAATATTTTGTGTCTTTTTAAAATTCAGTTGTATAAATCCAATCTCTATTATGCTATCTTGGCCAGAGGCTAAAACTCAATTTCAGGTTTCCCATTTTTACCATTTAAAACTTTTTTATGCTTATTTAGCTTTTAAATTCCATGACAAAAAAAATGTTTCATCTTTATGCATAAAGTTACTAAAATTATTTTATTTATCCAACCTCTTTTAATACACATTATGTGCATTTATAGAAAAAGGCAATAGGAAAATATTAACGGATTTAAATACAGCATGTAGCAAAACACACTTCTATGTCTTCTAAATCTGTTTGATAATGATATATAAGAAAACCTGTTACAAGCCATAATGCTTTTATAACCTGTCAGGAAAAAAGATTATATAAGCACTCCTTTATGCTTTAATACAAATGTATTCTCTGAGCCGCACTAGGACAAAGTAATTTGCTTTTATTTCTTGAAGTAATTATTAGTATGTTTACACTTATTTAATATATCCTTAAAATCTCTCATCACTCAGGGGAAAAAAGTTAGTAAGCTAGCTAGATTTCTTTTTTTTTTTTTAACAGAGTTCTTTTAGTAAATACTTTCATCTCAGAAGTCAAAATTGGGCAGGAGTGCTATATACAAGGTACATAGTTTAAATCTTTGGGACAAAAGACTATAAGAAGGGAAACAAGCCAGTTGCCCTCCTAATCTTATATCACTAAAAATGTAGATCAGAGCAGGCAGATGTCCACATCTACATATTATCAAAGAGGTGTAAATTCTTTTGACAATTAACCTTCCTGTTGTTTTTTTTTTTAATTTTATTTATTTTATAGTAAGGTCAATAGTATAAAAATATTACACACAACACACAAAGAATTAGAGAAAGTTAATGATATAAACCACAAAACAAAATAAACCACACCTCATTTGGGAGAAAAAAAATGGCACTAATACTGTAATATTTAGTATGTAATATGAAATTTCCACTGTTTATAAGGTGAATTATATTGATTGAAACTTTATAGTATAATTTTGTATGTTATTAATTCATGAGATAATCCGCAAATATGCAGTTCTGGTTGAGTCTTATAAACCCTTAAAAGTTTTCATAAAGTGAAGTTAGCTAAAAAATACCAACCAGGAGTAGAGATTTGTTAGAAGTATAATACAGTAACATAAATGCAATAGATACAATGTAATCTGTGCAATTTGAAATTCTGAAAATTTTCTTATCAAATGTACAATAAATAATAGTCATACTTGACTTCATCAAGTTAACAAAATAATTACTAATCAACCTTGTGTTTTATTAGTCAATTGCTTAGAAACCCAAAACACCAATTAAAATTACTTTCTCCATAAAAATAGAAGGTATCTCAAACTCTTAATCATCAAACATCCAAAAAAATTTGGAAGGCAACTGTCAACCAAAAATATTATCTGTTTAAAAGAGGTGATTAAAAAACATACATAATCTATTTTTTTTTCTGCACAATTTTCTTTTCTTATGAAAAAGGACACTTAGTGTATAGCTAAAGCTTTCAGAAAATAAAGATTCTGTTGGCTTTCCTCTTAGGGAGATGACACAGTGTACAGTTTTTAATATAAAAATATAAATATTTTTGACAGAAAAGATGAAATAGTGGTTGGTATACAATCCCATCACCCTTTTACTCGAAAAAAAATTTCCCCAGAGGCCATGAAAACAATACTGATTCCATGTAGCTCTGTGTTGCCAGAAGCTTCCCAAATTACAAAACATTAAAGTATTCACTGAAATTTCAAAAGTGTGCCCGTAGTCTTTTGTTTTCTTCTCGTAGTCTTTCAATTTCTGCCACTAAACCTTCATTCACTGAGTATCTTTCCAACAAAGAGTGCATTTCATTCTAGAAAAGGGAAAAAAAACGCTTTTAAAATTACTGGCATTTCATATTTATTTGGCAAGCCGTTTTACATATTTTCAGCTATCATTTTTCTCATGTTCGATTAACTAACTGAATGATTTTTTTTTTTAACTTAACCACCCTTATTACTACCTTGTTAATATAAATGAAAGAGCACTGGTGAAATTTATATATTTGGAAAGCTTATATTTGCACATTTGGGAAGCTTTTTGCTTACTTACTGCAAAAAAAAAGCTGTGAAAAAGTAGCTATCATACTTTTTTATCATACTATCATATCTTTGTAACTATCATAGGTTACAAAGAAGGCTGACTAGTTAAAATCTATTTTACTTATTAAATTTCTAAAACTCCTTGTTTATTTCTTAGCAATTAGATGTAAGTAAGTAAAAATACATCACCCCTTTATGGACTTTTTAGATCCACAGCTATGCTCACTTACAATAAAATATGTCAATACATACCAATTGCATATGAAACTGTTTAATCATCTCCACTTGCAAATTCACAATATCCCTATGGCATGCTTCTCTAGGGAAGAATGTAAAATATTTATTAGAATTATAACCGTTTTACCAGCTCTAGATCATTCAAGAAAATGGCTAAACTCTGATCGTTTCACGTTACTGAGTGTTAATAATTATTACAATAGTAAAAATACCACTGCACCTAGTATTTATTTACTATGTGCTAGGCACTGTTTCTTGTACTTCAGATGTAAGAACTCATTTAATCTTCACAACTAGGTGCAATTATTACCTCCATTTTACCAATGAAGTAACTGAGTCACAGAGTAGTTATAACTTATCCAATGTCACACAACTAGTAAATGGTGGAGTAGGATATAACCCCAGGCTGTCTACCTCCAGAACTCTCATTACACTACAGTCCTTAATACAGAAGTTATCATTAAAGACATAGGAAGGAAAGACACAGGTTTATATTACAATGAAATACAGATAATGCTCTAGGTTATAATGTTTTAACTATTATCAATGTTTAAGCTATCAAAAAAAAAAAAAAAACTTCCAGCAGAATGAAAAGCGCCTATTTGGGTGGTTGTAACAGAGGTTACTCAATAAAATGCAATTAATTCATGCCTACAAAAGCCATAAAAGTGGGAATTCCCCGGCAGCCCAGTGGTTAGGACTCAGCACTTTCACTGCCGTGGCCCGGGTTCAATCCCTGGTCAGGGAACTAAGATCCTGCAAGCCACTCGGTGAAGCCAAAGAAAAAGACATAAAAGTTATGAAGTATAACAATAAAAGGAACATTCAGCCACCTGCCACACAACTTATGGGCTAGAACATTACCAAAATCATAGAAGCTTCCTGTGTGCTCCTCTCTGACTCCAACATTTAACTCTTGGGAGAAGCCTAAGAAAGAAGTCACTATGCTGCTGAATTTTGTTTGAGCAAAGAAATGTTTTAAAAAGAAATATATATATATGTATATATGTGTGTGTATATATATATATATATATATATATATATATATATATATATATGTATGTATGTATAACACAGAATCTGTAGTCAGTATATTTTCGTTGTGCTTGCTTTTGAGCATTACAAAAAGGGTACCATATCCTATGTAGGCTTGAGTAGTGTACATTTAAAAAATCCAGTATCATGTTTTCAAGGTTCATATTCTATATACCTGTAATTCACTGATTTATACTAGTGTGTACATTCTCCTGTCAATTTGAATTGTTTTCAAGTGTTTATTATTACAATGTTGTTATAAACAATCATGTATATGTTTCCCAACCCACATGTGCCAATTTCTGGAGATGATATATCCAAGAGTAGATATGTTGAGTCATAGGTATGATCCAGAGGTACACTGTTCAGACTTACAAAAATAACAGGAATTATTTTCCAAAGTGGTAGTATCAATGGACACACTCATCATCAGTATAACACAGCTCATCTAGCTTTACATCCACACCAAGACTTGGTGTTTCCAAGCTTTTTACAATATTTTCCCATCTACTGGGTGTGAAACGGTATCCCATTGCATTTTCAGTTGTCTGATTAATTTGTAGGGCTGAGCATCTTTCCTTATGTTCATATACCATTCCTCTTCTGTGAAATGCTTGTCTATGTCTTTAAACTATTTTTCTACTGAATGTCTTTTTTTAAAAAATTATATTATAAGAGTTCTTTACATAATCTGATCCTTTATTGGTTATAATGAGTACTGCAGATATCTTTTGTCTTTTCATTTTATTAATAGTGTCCTGGGATGAACAATTCCTATTAATATTCTCAAATTTACTAACCTAATATTAATGCAAATTTATCAATCTATTTTTATAGGTAGTGTACCCTCTTATTTTTAAGTAACTTCCCAAACCCTGAAGTCATATGTTGATATAAATTCTCTTAAAATAACTAAAATGTTTCCATTTACATTTAAACTTTCACCCTGTATGGAACTGATTTTTTAAATAGCATGCAACAGGGATATATACATTTCCTCTGTCATATATCACATTTCCATATATACATAGGCTTTTTTTTTTTTTTTTTTTTTTGCCTATTTGATCCCTTTGGGCAATTTGTCTACCCTGTGCTAATGATACACTATTTTAATGATAGCCTATCTATCTGACAAACTAGTCCCCTTCAACCTTATTCTTCTCCAGTGTCTTGGTTATTCCTGTATCCTCCTTCTTTCATATACATTTTGGAATTATCTCATCATCTTCTTCCAAAAAACCCAGTTGGGATTTGATTGGAATTGCATTCAATCTATAGACCAAGTTAGAAGAACTGACAGCTTCATAATATCTTCCCATTTAAGCGTTAATGCTTTCTAATAAATTTTTTTTAATGTTTTTCCACACAGATCTTTACCATCTTTGGTTAGATTTATTCCTAAGTACCTTATTTCTTCTGTTGCAACTAAAAGATATTTAAAAAAATTTTTTTCTCTTCTGCTTTTAGTTATGACAAAAGCTATATTAAAAAACAAACACAAACAAACAACAACAACAAAAAGTGAAGGCATCGTAGAACCACTAAAGTAGCCAGGATTGGAGGGACCATGGTCTTGTAAAGAAGGCGAGTCTACTAGGTAACCTCCACATTTACCTCTGCTTTTCCCTCTGGGGGATGTGCTGATTCCACATTGTGGGGAAAAGAGGCTGAGATGAAAGCAGTGGCCTGGAGTCTGAGACAGTCTCACTTGGTTGGGGAGTATTAGAATTCAGAACTCCCAAGGCAGCCAGGGCTGCAAGGTCCAAGATTCTGGAAAGGGGGTACCTGTAGAAAGTAAACCTGAAACTGTGCAATTTCCCCTCGAGACATCTTTGACTCCTAAGCAATGACTGTACTGAGTTAGATGGCAGGAAAACAAACATAAAGTGGCAGCTAAAGAGGAGAAAAGGATTTTGAGAGCCCTGTGATGAAGAATTGGAGGTTAAAGTCCGGGACCCACCAACATAAAAAGGCCTGGTGAATACTCCAGACATTCGGCTCACATCTTAAAAGGGCACAGACTAAACCCTAGGAATAAAGGCAAACCAGAAATAAACTAGCCCTAAGAAAACCTAAAACCCAGGAAGTGATCTGCTTGTCAGAAGAAACTTAAATCTTCTTGAAAGACAACAGAAATAAACCCACAGACTTCTGCTTAGGATGTTAGCTCCCCAGCCCTAATAATGAGAACAAGCCAGATAACCTATAAAATCATACATTTTAAATAAATTCAACTTTGAGAGTGCAAAGAAATCTAAATGAACTAAAATCCAGACAATGGTGAGTCCCTCCAGAAGAAGAAAGACCCACAGTTGTTTTCATCCTAGACAGAGCAGCAGGGGAAGAAAGCTGCCACTGATAGGGTAAAGAGAACTAGCTGAAATTTTTATAGATTTGTAAAGGCCAAGTGAAGACTGTCAAGACAGTTTAGAATCCCAAGGAGTCCCAGCCGAAAATAAAGTCTCCATTCACTCAACAACTTTTTGCCACAGGCCTTCATTGAGTGCTCACGGAAAAATTAGGGGCAGAGCAGGAGGGCTGAGAGAGACAGCCCCTAGGGCACAGATGCACAGAGCCTGGTGAAGACTTAGGGCAGGGGAGGAGAACTGAGAGTAACCCCTCTGAAGCACTCCAGGCCCTCACAGAGAAGTCAGCCTCCAGAGCTGAGGGAGAATGGCTAGCAGAGAGCCTCTCAATAGCCCGCTCTGTCCCTCCATTGTAAGGTACAGCTGGCAACACCTACTGGAGGCTGAAGTCAGAGCAGGTGAATTTGCAGAAATCCTCTGAGCCATTCTGGGTCCTCTAAGCAGAGGCTGCCTATGGTTGACAGAGGGGCAGAAGAGCAGAGAGAGGCCCCTACCCACCCTCAATCCCCAGGTACAGGCACACAAGGCATGATTTCTTTCTAAATTTGCCCCAGAAGAACTGCTCCCTTTCTGTGTTTTCAACATTGCTTTATTCACATTATATTACAGCTGTAACCAGACAATTCTGCTATTTTGCCCTATATATGCATTCCTGAAATATCTCATATTTTTAAAAACTGTGTGTGGAAAAATAATAGGACCAGATTTTTAAAAATGTGGTATGTACATATAACGGAGTATTATTCAGCCTTAAAAAAGAAAGAAATCTTGACATGTGACGTGGATGAACCTGGAGGGCATAATGCTAAGTGAAATAAGCCAGACACAGAAGCACAAATACTGCATGATCCCATTTATATGAGATATCTAAAACAGTCAAACTCATGGAAGCAAAGAACAGAATTGTGGGTGTCAGGGGCTGGGGAGAAGGGAAAACAGGGAGTTGCTAATCAACGAGTATAAAATTTCAATTACACAAAGTAAGTTCAAGAGGGCTGCTGTACAATATCGTGTCTATAGTTAACAATATTGTATATTGTACACTTGAAAATCCAAGAGGGTAGATCTCATGGTAAGTATTCTTACCACAATAACACTGAAAAACCAAAAAAAACAAAAACAAAAAAGAAAATAACAGGATTTAAGGAGAAAGGACTTGGGCAGACCACTCAAAACCTATATAATCTTTGTAACCTGAGCACTAACAAAAACAATTAAATCCTAATAAAAATACTAGCGTAGTTTAAATATTGAAAAATCAAAGATTTCACCTTAAAAAAAGTGAGGGTCATTTGATGTAAGAGGAAAGAAGATAGAAGAAAGGATTGGGGCTGTCAAGCATGGAGGCAAGGATAAAATGCCCAAAGATGGGGAAAAAATCACAAAACAAGCACTTCCTAACACAGAGCACATAGCCAAACCAAGTTAAGAGGAAGGGAATAGGAAGAGATGGACATGGATAGGTGATTTGCTGCCTTTACCTGTGTTCATGTACTTTGTTTTGGTGGCTGTTACATGAACCACCAAAATTTCCTTATCATGTTGTCATTACTGCCCTATTTACAAATGAGTTAATTCACATCAAAGAAATACACATCATAGCAGCACACACTATACCTACCCTAATTAAACTATAATGCTTTTGTGGGCAGATCATCCGTTTTTGTATCCTTAGTATCAGTACATACTAGGCACAGTATAAATGTCAAAATGATTATTTTTCTTTAAAAATATATTTGTTAACATTTAAAAATTTTTTCAAAACATTTTTAACATTAAAAAGAAATATGCACCAACAAAAACTGCACATCTTCTCCAACATTCTTGCTCATGGTATCCCAAATCTGAGCAAGAGTACTAAGTAACTAAAGGTCAGAAAGGGAAAAAAAAATGCAAAAGATTCTAATAATTGAAAATAGCTTTCAAAATATATTGAGATGACAGGTAAAAGGAACCAGCATTCTAGAACATTCTTACAATGTTCAAAATTCAAAGAATGAGAAGACAAGGACAGAGCCAGGCAAGAACTTCTTAAAATTAAGTATTACATTCTGACGCATTCTATTTGAAAATATTCAGAATTCCTTTAAAAACTATCTTTCTCTACTATATTACTGCACATAGCATACTTAACAGGTGATCTATAAATATTGTAAGAATCCCATTTGAGCTTACCAGAATCTGTCCATAGTTTGATGATGAAGAAAATCCACAATGGCAGCCAGCCTGCTACGCCATCCTGCCAAGTTATCTAATAACTGCCCTAGGGAAATGTGCCTTTTCCTAGTTGATATAAAATAAACTCAGCACGTCAAGATCAACAAAACTCATATTTTCTATGGTTTTATGGACCCCAGAACCTAGGCAAAAGTAGTAACCACAACATTACTCATAGTTACAGTTTTACACCTAATAAAAAAAGCTAGTCAAGGTCTAGATAATTTCTCAATTACCTAAAGTCATCCAATGTTTCCTGTATCATGTTCTGAATAAAACGGATTTGAACAGATGTCAATGGTGCATTTGGCCGATTATTCCCAATGGTATCAGCTATTTTTTCTGATAGTGAACTGGCAACTCCAGCAGTAACAGAAGATGCTATCTTTGGATCTAAAATTAAAAATGGACAAAATATTAATAGTCAACTTGGACTAAGAGACATCAAACACTTCTAAATATGATTTGGCAAGAGAAAACTTGAAAAACTGGTAAAAAACAGTGATCTTGTGACATTTAGAAAAATTCACTGTCTGGAATACAAATCTTAGAAACTTTCAAAGACATTATTTCTAATAAGTCATTTATCTATCTATCTATCTATCTATCTAAACTTCCAACTGTCTAATGTAATAACATATGACAGAGGAATTAATCTTGAAGAATCTCTGAATCATTTTCTCTTACAAAAGATGAATGTGACAAGCCACACCACAAACTAGATAAACCAAGACTATTAGAAACAAACAGAAGGAACAGAGGAGTAAAGTAGTTCTACAGGCAAGGCCCTAGAGTTTAAGCTAATGCAATATACCCACAGAAACCTTAAAATATAGGTATCTATATAAAAGAGCTACTACTATACAAAGAGTTTTTTGTATAGGTAACTCTTATCGCTGAACCTAATATCGCTTTAAATGTGATCGAGTTTTTAGGGTCTCTGCCATGAACTCTATAGAAAGAACTTTAATACGGAAAAAAAAGACAATTTCAGGTACTTAATGACCCATTTTCAAAGGGTCCTATATTCCTATCTGTACCATGGTAGATCAACACACTTACATATTGGATTGAAAATGAAATTCACACCCAAAGAGTACCAAAACAATGTGGCTGAATTTAACCTTTCATACCCATTTCATCGTCTTCTAGTAAGAGAGTCACACACTAGAGAAGTGTCATAAATTTTAAATTCCTTGAACTTTTTCGTCTATGATCACTCTCTTAACTTATCTTTTTCAAGTTAAATACTGGGAGTTTTCAACTTAGCACTCAAACATCAGGAAGTTTTATGTACTTACTTGGAGTTGAGGATCCATTGACTGGAGGTTCATATATAAACTGGGCTTCAATTTCTTTTTCTGGCTTTTCAAATTTCTCAGGACTTCTTGTTTGGTTGGATGATGGAGAGGTATTTAGATTTCCAGTTTCAGCACCGGAGATCAACTTTGCAAACTTCACATTTAAAATAAACAATTAATATATAAATTCTGGTTTTATCCATATTATCCATATAATTTGTATCTACTTTTCTCTTTTTTCCAGTAAGTAGGGTCAGAAAAAGGAAGAATAGAAAGGTATCTTGAAGGAGAAAAAAATGTTGCTAGGGCCAGTCGTCAAATAAATCAACTTTACTAATCAAAAACAATTTCAATGATAACATGATAAGCAAAAGCTCATTTACTAAGAATCTGCAGTTGAATATCATTTAAAATGGCAATCACGGGCCAAAAGCTAAATAAATAAATCCCCAAACTCTCATGTGATAACTGGTCAGAAATATTTCAAAAATAAGTCAAAAGACTTTTTTGTACTTCTTAAATGATATCTTTTCAATATCATTCTAAAAAATAAATATGAAAATAAACAGACATACTGCACAATAGACTCCATTAGATTACAGCAGAAGGTAATGATGATGAATTACCTTCTCAGCACCATCAATTTGCTCTAAGACTTAGGGTAAAAGACTTGACCACCAACTTGGTGCTTTGTGCTACAATGGAAATACATTCTAAAAGAAGTCAGGTATAAAATATTCTTACATAGACAGTTAAATCAAGTATCTTGTCTTAGGAAACAAACAGTGTAAGATTACACCTGCTGTTACCTCCAACATATCCAAAGACAGACTTCAAAAGTATTCTTCAGTTTTTAACATGTGACACCAAGATTTAAGAATATTTTCTACCTAGTAAGTGCACAGCACTGTCAATAATTAGGACATATCCAGTGGCAGCTGCCTGCTTTCTAGTGATGAGATACATTATACTTGCTAGTGATAAACACACACAGTGAGTTCAATATCATTTATAGGCAGATACCTGCTTGAAGGAGTCTTTAGGTTCCTGTTTTCCCAGATACATTTTCTTAGATTCAGCTGTCAGATCATGATTTTCATTTTCTTCTTTCCCTGGAGACCCCATAAAGACATTAAGAGGACTAGAATGCAACACTGAAGTGCTTGAAGCTACTGGATTTTTTCTTGGAGGAAACACTGAGTTCAACTGTGGTAGAAAGTCAAGGCCTGAAAAAGAGGAGAAAAAAACTAGCACTTATATGGGATGTTCCCCAATCTTGGATATTTAAGAAAAGCACTTAACACAATAGACATGTGAATACAGTAGAAAGACATGGGATTTCGATTCAGAAGACAGGTTCACTTATCAGCTCTACCCCTTATTTCATTTGAGTTTTTGGGTGAAAGTCATAAAACTCTCTGTGACTGTTAAGTGATCTGTAAATGTGAATGATGATATCCACCTCCCTGAGTGGTGAGGTTTAAAAGAGATATTGTATGTGAAGATACATTGAAAACTGCAAAATACAATGAATGTTTTAGTAAATAAAAGTTTTTGACATATGTTAATTTGGTGTATGTCTGTGGTGTATCTTGGTAGGTAGCCTCTACGATGGTTCCTCATGATCCCTGCCTCCTGCCAAGGATCCATGGCCTCGTGTAATCACCTCCCTTGGAATGTGGGTTGGACCTAGGAACTTGCTTCTAACAAAGAGTATGTAGCAAAAGTGGCGGATCTCACTTCCAAGATTAAGTTACAAACACACTGTGGCTTCCATCTCGAGTGCCCTCTCACTTTCTCGCACCAGCTCTGAGAGAAGCCAGCTGCCGTGTTGTCAGCTGCCCTGTGGAGAGGCCCACATGGGCAGGAACTGGTATCTTCGGCCAATAGCCACATGAATGAGTTTGGAAGCAGATCCTTGCCCAGTCAAGCCTTGAGATGACTGCAGCCCTGTTGACACCCTAATTAAAACTTCATGAGACATCTGAAGCCAAAGGTACCCAACTAAGCCATGCTTGGATTCTACACCCACAATTATGAGATGATAAGTGTTCTTTTAAGCTTCAAAATATTGGGGTAATTTGTTTGTTACATAGCAGTAGATAACACAAAATCACTTTTAACTTTGATAAAAATACTACTCAACAGTTCTTACCATCTCCTTTGCCTACGGACTCATCACTTCCTTTGTTAGCTACAGCATCTATAATAAAATTAGAAAATAAAATTTAAAAAATAGTGAAAAAGAAGCCATAGCAATTTAGGCTTCCTATTCGTTCCCCAAAGAGTTCAGAGACTAATAGTTTTAAGAAGAAAAATCTGAGTGAAGGTAAAGCTAGTATTCATATAAACTTCCCTTTTCATTCTTTTAGCTTCATGCATAGCAGCAAAGATAATTCTATGTATAGAGTCATTTAATGAGACAGCAAGGTATACTAGAAAAAGCACTGCAGTAGGCTCCAGAGACCTGTAATCCAGTTCTGCTTATACCACTGAATAGCTCTGTGACCTTGGACAAGACTTTAATATAATTATGCTTCAGTTTCTGTACCTATATAATGGAGACAATGCCCTGACCATCTCACAAGACTGTTTTGAGGATCAATTGAAATAATGTAAAAATATTTTGTAAGCAACACAATGTTATTAAAAATATAAGGTTTTATTAAAATTTTTTCAATGGTAGAATATGTTTAAGAATATTTCAATACTGTAATATTATTCATTTACCAAATAACAACCAAAAATTGCTTAACTCCGTTTTAACAGATTAATAGAAAAATGGGCAAAGGTCATTAAAAAATTCACCAGAAATTCAAATGGCCAATAAATTGATTATCATACATGATTATCATATTAGTAGGACTATCATCCATATCTCTCCATCCATTCATCTGTCTATCTGCGTGTGTGTATTATACCTAGTGATCGCACAACACAGACACTTTTATTAGTTACTCATTTTTTCCTAACAAAAGCAGAGGTACTCTTATTTAAAAGATGAAGAAATTGAAGCACAAACAGATTAAGACTTTTATCTAAGTAGTGTTGAATCTTTGAGATTAAAACACAAATCTCTTGACAATGAAAACCAGTACTATATTTAGTATCCATGTTTTTTTCTTATCAATAATATCAAACTCTAATAAATGAAGGGCCTATGGCTCAAATTCTAATCATGTCTCTTTAAACAGCAAAAGCAATTAAAAAGGAATTTATATCCTTTATTACTTTCAAAAACCATTAAAAAGTATTTCATTTATAACTCACTTTCAAAAAGCCCCTTCAATTAAAAAATTACTCCAGCGGTTCTCATAAACAAAGCTCCGCAATTGGGTACTAACCTCCAAAACCTTTCTCAACTCCAGCCCAAGCCACTTTTAAAGATTTTTATTTATTTTATTGATTGATTGATTGATTGCTATGTTGGGTCTTCGTTTCTGTGCTAGGGCTTTCTCTAGTTGAGGCAAGCGGGGGCCACTATTCATCGCGGTGCGCGGGCCTCTCACTGTCGTCAGCCCAAGCCACTTTTACCTCCTTTGCCCACATCTCTCCTCTCTTTACCCCTCAACTAGGTAGTATGACCTCTCTTCATCCCGAAAGAAAGGAATCCTTCCTCTTTTATTAGATGGAAGATAGCAATCTGACCGGGCAATTTAAGGAGTCATTTTCAAGCTGGGGTAAGGCAGAAGACACTCAATAATTCTGTACCACTACATATATATTTATTCTTTCTGCTTATGAAATTAGTTGAAGAAAATTTTGAAACCAGACAATTTTAAACTAAAAAATTAAATTTTATAAGATCATGAGTGGATGTAATAATTTAAACCCCCTGCTACTGATGACATTTAGATTCACTCCTGTTTTTCAATACTATAAATAAACAGTAAACACACAAATCTCTGTGGGCGTCTCTGAATATCTTCTTAGGTAAATTAATAGAAATGTAATTAATGGGACAAAAAGAATGAATATTTAAGTCTGCCAAATCATCTTCTAGAAATTTTCCCATACTGTTGATAATATTGCTATTAGTAGTGAGACTATCCCAGTAAAGAAAATAGTATGAACATTAGTACCAAAAAAGCACAGCCAAACGATGTGCCTAGTTCATATAGAGTGAACAACAATGATATATAATGTTTCCATTTAACAAACTGGCAAAGGTTTTTTTTTTGTTTTTTTGGCTTTTTTCTTTTTAATGGCAACGTCTACTAGCAATGGGGAGTGTGTGTGTGTGTGTGTGTGTGTGTGTGTGTGTGTGTGTGTGTGTGTGTGTGTGTGTGTGTGTATGGTACTTTCATACATAGTTAGTGTAAAAGATGAGGCAATCTAACCCCCAGCCATATTTCTCCATGTAAACATTTAATACCAGTTAAATACTAATCATCAAAGAAACAAATTTTTTTATGTTAGGAAGATATTTTTTGCCTATCAAAATATCCAAGATTTGGGGAAGATTTATTTAGAAGTAGATACAAGTAAAAGATTGCCTATGGAGGCAAAACTTCTTTTAAGAAACTTCTGTGGAAATTAAAATGCTAACTTGAGAGCTATTTGCTTGGTTCCCATGTGAAAATTACTAGCATATACTTTGGAATGATAACATTTGAAATATCTGGGCAAAGGGAAAGATACCACCCCAGGGATTGAGAAAATTAGCAACTGTCATGAATAGAGTGAGACTGAAGCTATTATCCACATCTTTTAGCCAGAATAAAAATGTCATGACTACCAGAGCAAGAGGACATGATCCTCTGATCTGAACAGACTTACCATCTCTGATAGGTGAGAACATGTCACCTAAACTACTTTTTCCAGTATCATCAAAGCTGGAGAAATCCTGGGTTTTCCCACTCTCTGTTTCCTTAGATAAAATATCTGTGTTTATGCTTCGAGGCAGACCTTATAAAAATTGGATATAAAAATAAACATTTTTATTATTTCTCATAATAAATTTATCATGAGAAGCTAGGTTCTAAAAATGAATACCTTACCTATATCATTGGTAATACTACAACTGTGGGCATCAGGAAAAGAAAGCAAAATATAACAATAGCTCAGTTAAGCACCGTTTTCATGGAATGAAGGGCTCCTCAAAAGCAAATAACTCATATACTCATATAACACCACTTTTTAAATCTATTTTGATAGAACTTTTCTAAATAACTTATGTACTTTTCTTACACAACTTATTTTTGTTAGTGAATGACTCACTGTTAGGATCATCTACCAATGATTAACAAAAAGTCTCTAAGGCATATAGTACAATGCCTAACATATAGCAGTATTCAAGCAATGTTAGTTCCTTTCCCCAGCTTGCAGTGAATGGATCTCTTTTTTCCCCTTTTTATTTTTTTCTTCACTAACAGTGGGAACCTAACACTGCTCTCAGCGTTACTGACCTTAAATGACTTCACTGACCTTGGGATAGTTTACTGAGAGGAAGGAAACCAGAATACCAAACTCATAAAGAATAGTACAATAGACAACAATAAAGAGGCATGCAGCAGTTTACTTTCTCTCTCAGTATATATTGCATGACATTAGGGCAAGGACGTTATAATAGGAACTCTGCAGGCTCAGTAACTTCTTGCTCATTTTTGGGTCAAGGACTGAGTTCTAGAGATTCAAGAACTTTGATGAAATCTTGGCATTTGAATTGGTAGCATATTACTGTCTTACATTTTTAAAACTGTTTTATTTGCCATCTTGGTCCCAAATGAAAACTGAAAAGCCTGGGATAAAAACAAAGATTAGCTTTGTTCAAAATATTAAAAAATGTCCAAGCCTGGCTAATGAAATAAACCTAATAACCTCACAGAAAGTTATGACCAAACATCTGTACATCACTGTCACTGAAGGGTGTTTATACCAAGAGTGTAATCGGTTATAAAGAAGAAATTTCTCTTTTTCTAGGTCCTCAACATGTCTGAATGCATAACTCTAGCCTCTGGAACTTTATGAAATAGAAGCTTGGTATCATTTGAAAATAGTGCTAAAGCCTTATTTTTCACTTCTTAAATGGCTGTTTCCTACTGAAAAGGAGCACCAGCAACAAGTCTGCAGACAGAGGTTCTTTTTTATTTTTTAAACATATTTATTTTTATTTATTTATTTTTGGCTGCATTGGGTCTTCAATGCTGCACGTGGGCTTTCTCTAGTTGTGGCGAGTGGGGGCTACTCTTCGTTGCGGTGTGCGGGCTTCTCATTGTGGTGGCTTCTCTTCTTGCAGAGCACGGGCTCTAGGCGCGCGGGCTTCAGTAGTTGTGGCACACAGGCTCAGTAGTTGTGGCTCGTGGGCTCTAGAGCGCAGGCTCAGTAGCTGTGGCACACCAGCTTAGTTGCTTCGCGACATGTGGGATCTTCCCGGACCAGGGATGGAACCCACTTCCCTTGCATTGGCAGGCGGATTCTTAACCACTGCACCACCAGGGAAGCCCCTGCAGAGGTTCTTTTCAATAACTAAATTAGGATACCTTCAGTAGAAGCCATATGAACTTATTTCAAATTCTAAATTTATTTTACACCATGCTTAAAGTAATAGCAATAATGTTGATCGTAACGACAATATTAGCAACACTATAATTTATTGAGTGCCTACATGTGCTAGGCCCTTTTGATACATTTTCTCCGATTTTCACAATAACCCCAAATGTTAAATATTATCTATGGAAGAGAAAAACGAGAAAAAAAGTGTGGTTAAGAAAACTGCCTACTAATAAGAACCTGCTGTATAGCACAGGGAACTCCACTTGGCTGTACAGCAGAAACTAACACAACATTGTAAAACAACTATACCCCAATAAAAAATTTATATATAAAAAAGAAAACTGCCTAAAGTCATCCAGGTAGGAAGGTGATAGATCTGAGACTGAAGCCTAACGTACTCTCAATGTTTCAGAGGAGGAAAAATGTACGTGTGTGTGAGTTGAGAGAGAGAAAATGATGCAGCAAATGTGGCAAAATTTATAAAATGGTGAATCTGCTAAAGGATATACTAGAACTCAAGAGTTCTTTGTATTATTATTGAAACTTTTCTGTAAGTTTGCAGTTATTTCAAAATAAAATCAATAAACAGAAATTTCTAACTCTTTGTGGGTGCACAGTAAGCATTCATTTTGCCAGAAACTTTGCTAATCAGCCAAGAATTATCATTAATTGGTGGCCCTGCAGACCCAAGTCTTCCATATCTAATTAATGCTGCCATTGTTACATATAAACTTCCGTATTAAAAACTAAATGAAAGACACTGAGACTTCAGAAAGTTTACAATAAATGAGAGAATCTTTATTTTAATTTTTTAAAATTATGAATAAAATTAATAATAATTTTTTTTACTAACACCAATTTTCCTAATATAGTTAATTCAACATCTTGGCAAACATTACTTCTTCTTTTAAACAGATAGCAATAGTATTAGTTTCTAGGAGTTCTTAAATAAGGACCTTATTATTTTTCTACATAATATATAATGATTTTTATCTAAGGATGATATAGATATTCAAAGATAATTTATAGTGAATATACTTATTATATATTTTTTAAAAATTCTACACTACCAAGACTAACAAATTAAAGTTCTGCTTATACTTGGAAATAGTAAACTCATATTGAAAAAGCACCAACAAATATTTGTGTTCAATTTAAATACTAGTCCTGAAAATTCAAAAGACATTAGTACATTCATTTCTGGTAAGAATACTTTAGAGACATACTGGTATATCACATGCAGACTTTTAAAAATATGTTGAAAGTTGACAGTATAGCATAACTTCTTAAAATAAAAACAAAAAGGCTTTCAGGAATTTAGGGAATTACGATCTTTGTTGTAGGCAAAGAATATCTTCTACAATAAGTATGGGGAAGCTTATCACCATATTATACCTTCACAAAGTCTAAATGGACTCTTCTTTAAGAACTGTTTCATCAATATGATTATCAGAGTAGAAGAAATTACTTAAAAATTTCAACATTTTCATTTATTTTTATTTAACAAATGACTAATTTATGGCTTAATATGTGCCAGGTACTATTCAGCACTTAAATATATTCATTTCATCACCTGACTTACTTTCCATTCTGAAAAATGAAATACAGGAGCCATTAATAGCTTTTTTTTTTTTTAACTAAGAGATCAAATCATAATGAAAGCATCAAAGTTTCATATTCTCTACTGATTAATCTAAAGGCACAATGAAAAGTCATCTAGCCTGTAGCGGTACCTCTGAGAGGGCATTATTCTGTTTTTAAAATATCTTACAACAGAAGTTCAGCTAAATAGAGTAAGTGAAGTACCTTTCATTAATCTTTTAAAAATTTATAGCTAAAGTTAAATTTTTCACTTTTTCAATTTTCACTATCTACTAATAATTTTACCGGGCTTCCCTGGTGGCGCAGTGGTTGAGAATCTGCCTGCCAATGCAGGGGACACGGGTTCGAGCCCTGGTCTGGGAAGATCCCACATGCCGCAGAGCAACTAGGCCTGTGAGCCACAACTGCTGAGCCTGCGCGTCTGGAGCCTGTGCTCCGCAACAAGAGAGGTCGCGATAGTGAGAGGCCCGCGCACCGCGATGAAGAGTGGCCCCCACTTAACGCAACTAGATAAAGCCCTCGCGCAGAAACGAAGACCCAACACAGCCATAAATAAATAAATAAATAAATAAATGAATGAATGAATGAATAAATAAATAAACCCAAAGTTTAAAAATAATAATAATAATAATAATAATTTTACCTAAATACGCAAGTGAATTTAAGTTCTAGGTTCTTAAAGAAACTGATAATGATATCCATTTGGGGAGGAGACAGGATGGGAACTCCAAATACTATCTATAAGCAACATTTACCTGCTTTGTCTTGAACAGCAACTGTTCCTTTCCCCACAACTGCTGTCGTGGGCTGTGGCAGAACTGTGGCAATGGAAGTGGTAGCTGCTTCTCTGACAACTCCAGAATTCTGGACGCCTCCACTAGCAGCGCTCACATTAACAGTACGTTTGTTCACAGCTGTGGGCTTATTTGAACAGCCTTTATTTAAACCTGACTGAAACGGAAGGGAATATTTAAAAGCTCAGGTTTCTAATGCTCCATAAGAGACATTAATGTTTTATAAATCCCTATTAGTTTAAAAAATATTGTTTTTCCCTTAGAAATCTTAAGCTTGCTGGTGGATGTGAGAGCTTCCCTCTGAACCATGAAAGCCTTTTAATATTTTTGAAGAGAGAAATGTGAAAAGCGCAAAAAAAAAAAAAAAAGTTTTAGAACTAAGTATCAAATGGATTTGTACTAAAATTATTTACAATGCTTTGATATAAAAATGATTATGAAGCAAAACTACACTGTGTTTAATTGACAACATATGATTTCTATATTCTGAACTAGATTTATTTAGTAAAATCAAAAATGCTGAAAAGAAAGAAAATATCTTACCTTAGAAAGGACAGTGGAGTACTGAAATGCTATACATTGCACAGATGTCTTATGTGCACTGATGGTTTTAACTGGTGATTTCAACATCCTTAAATCATATTGATATATTTTCCCACGGGAAGATCCAATAGCCAAAGTGGCTCCATCAGGCATGAAATCTACTGCAGTTAGAGGAGCGTCAGCCACTAAAGTTTTCACTAGCCTTTGGAAAGGAGAGCAAAGTATATGTAGATATGTGAATGTATACATATAAGCTTATACGACATATAAATAACTGTAAACCAAAACCAAAGTTACTTAGATTTCGGCAAAGTTACTTAGAATACCCATCTCAAATATGTGTTTAAAGCAGAAATGTAGAATTAGACCTGGAGACATTTCTATTACAATGGCATGTAAAGGAACTGCTAAGCACTCCATCCTATTTTTCTATTGGCTTCCAATAGATACGATACATTCTATATCTTCTAGAAACAGGACCTATCTCTTTGAGTAATTATTATTTTGGCAGTGAACGTGATAGAATTCCTGCAAGTTACTCCACAAATAAGGGCTCTATAGCCTCAGGGTTAAGGAGGCTCTAAGTATCCCCTTTCCATTTAGTGACCTGTTTAGGCCTCAAGAGGATTATGACCTTTGACAAGGAAGCAGCTGCTACTTTGCTCTTGGTTATGCATCTCTTGACCCAAAAGCTAACAGGATTCATGAGGCTTAATCCTCCCAGAAGCTAATACAGAAGTATGGATACTGATCTGCTGAAGCTGAACTCCTTGCTGGAGTGTCGGGTATACGAGAGGAATGGTTTAACTGTTAGGGTTCTCAGTAAATTAGTTCAAAAAGAAAAGAATAAAAAAAAAAAAAAGAGAAGAGTAAAATAAGTAACAGTAAACTTTAAAAAGGGGCTCACAGTAGGTCCTTCCCTAGCAGTAATATTATAATAACGCCACTTCCTTTCACATGATCATTAGATATTGTTAGGTGTCTTGAATACACCTCTTGCAGTCTCGCAGTTTTTTTTGTTTTTTAAGTTAACCAAGTACACTTATAACTGTAAGAAGAACAAGAAGGCATAACAGACCTGGATACTTAGAGAATTATGTACCCTTTAGCTCTATATCAGTGGTTCTCAACTGGGGGTAATTTGACTACCTTTAATTTGGGGAGTACCACTGACATCGAGTAAGTAGAGGCCAGGGATGCTGCTGAATATCCTACAATGCTCAGGACAGCTCCCACAACCAAGAACTATCCAGCCCAAAACGTCAACAGTTTAGAAACCCTGCTCTAGATAATGAATTCATTTTAAAGCAAATTAATCGTATTGTTTTAAAAATATACAAATTTAGTTGTATTCTGAAAAAGAGTAATATGCATGCAAGCTAAAATAAAGATGTGAAATCATTAACATGCTACCCCTCAACATTCATCATCCAGAAGTACTCTAAAGCAGGGGTCCCCAATCCCCGGGCTGCACACAGCAGGAGGTGAGCGGCCTGAGGGCGAGCGAGCAAAGCTTCATCTGCTGCTCTGCGCTCGCACTACGGCCTGAGCCATCCTCCCAACCTCCCACCCCACCCCACCCCACCCCGTCCACGAAACCGGCCCCTGGTGCCAAGAAGGTTGGGGGCCGCTGCTCTAAAGAACACCCACGTCTCATCTAGTTTTTTCTGCATGGGAAAAAAAAAGAAAATTCTACCTTATTAGATAACAAATACACAAACTTTACATCTTCTAACATTAATCAGAGGTCTATACAAATCACAAATATGGCTGCTAATGAAAGAATTATTTGTTACTAAATTAAGAAATAAGCATGTTATACTTACTTCTTACTTGAAGTGTCATAGAGAATGATTCTTTTATCCAAGCCTATGGTTACAAATAGCAATTCATTGACAGGAGAAAAACAGATGCCTGAACCTGGAGCTTTATGTGTACCGTCAAAGTTGTGGTACGGGCTCTGACTATTCACGTCCCAGAGAGTTACTATTCCATTATCCGAAACACTGCCCAGTAGCGATTTCTTAAACAAGGAATACTTCAAGTGCCGAACAGACTATGAAAATAAAAATAAGTTTTACGGAATTGTAAGCATACATAAGAACATTTTATATAAAGTATAAATATGGCCAACCACATTATTCACAAGGGATTTAGAACGTCTCTGGTTTATAGCATAATACGTTTCAATCATGACAACCATAAAATCATTTAGTGGGCTATAAGATGACCCTAAGACATCTTAAATCTAGTAATTGAATATTTGTCATGATTTTATTATGTTGGAGTAGAGTTACCTCAGTCACCTCTTTTTCAGAAGAAAAATACAATATATTGAGGTAAACGACATTAATTCATCAGGATTAGAACATTCCACTTAAATAAAAGGCCCAGTCACAGTCAAATCATGAATAAGTATAAGGGAACACTGGTAGAGAATAAGCAATAATATTTTGCATTTGTTTTCAATATGTATTTTTGATATCTGGATATGTTTGTTTGATGTGCTGGCAATTCAACACTTGAAGCACAATAAAAAATTAACTAAAATACAAAGGGGGAACTGGCAACACTCTAGACTGGGGATGGACTATAAACCCATTCTTTCAAAAGCTTTGGCCTGAGGGCAACGCGAGCCTTTCTCTAAAACACTCATCTCTAGAGGCAGTGGAGACATTCTTTCTAGTTTCTGCTGGATAAGAATATACAAAGATCCAGTTTGAGTAAACAGGTCTTAGATTAAAATTGGATGAATTTTATCTACTTTTACTAAAATGTTGCTTTCAAACTTGACTGATATTATCATTTATTGTGCTGAGAATTAAGTATTTTACATTTAAGCTATTTTTTTCCCCCACACAGAAATAGCAATATAAGTATAGAAATGAATATTAAGTAGAATCCACAAGAGTGGGAAACTAGCTATAAGACACCTTCAAACAGTTTATAGTCCGGAGTCAAGCAATGAATCACGTTCTAGATGGCAGGTATCAACTACACATATAGGTCCCAGATAAAACTGCCACAGAACAAAAAGTCAAATCTGAGGGCTTTTTGTTTGTTCTATCTAATCTATCACACTCCAAAAAGATTTAAAACCACTAGCTTTTATATATTAAAAAACTCATATTCTACTTCTAAGATGTTTCAAAATATTAAGTATTAGCCCTCAACAACGAAAAAATATTTAGGAATAACATAACACAAATTCTGTCTAAGGAAACAAGAGTATTTGTAACCTGACACCTAAGGTAAGATATTACTACGGCCAACCATTAAATTTGGCTTTTCATTTTCATATGGCTAAAGTACAAACAAAATTTTGGTTTATACTTTCCATTTTTGTTGAGGAAAAACATATCCATTTGAATAGACAAATCTTTCCTCTGGTCTACACTCAAGAAAAAATACACTACATGGACCTTGACTATATAAAAGATATAGAGAGCCTTAGTGAATTATCATGTCTGCAGAGTCACATATCAACCTACCTAAACATAAGCAAAATATGAATTCGTAAAAGATTTCTGTAGCATTTTAAGAGTTCATATAGTTATAGTCCTTCACATAATCTAAATTTGGATAAAATGTACAAGCAGAACATTAAAAACAAAACACCACCATAAAATCATAGACCTTCTAGATTCTCAAAGTTCATAAAGTTCAACCTCTTAGGCACAGTAGTAATTTGCTAAAACATCCTTAAAATATGGGCCATCCGGAATCTGCTTGAATACAGCAGGGAACAAGGAGCTTACCGTTTTATATACAGTAGTCCCTACCTTGTCCACAACTTCACTTTCCATGGTTTCAGGTGCGTACCGTGGTCAACCACAGTCCAAAAATATTAAATGAAAAATTCCAGCAATAAACAATTCAAAAATATTAAATTGAGCACTAAGTAGCATGATGAAATCTCACTCCAGCCCGCCAGGATGTGAATCATCCCTTTGTCCAGGGTATCCTGCCCATTAGTCACTTAGTAGGCATCTCAGCTCTCAAATCAACTGTCAAGGTATTGCAGTGCTTGTGTTCAAGTAACCCTTATTTTACTTAATAATGGCTCCAAAGTGCAACACTAATGATATTGGCAATTCAGATATGCCAAAGAGAAGCTGGGTGAAGTGCTGCCATTAAGTGAAAAGGTAAAAGTTCTCAACTTAATCATAATAAGGAAAGAAAAAAAACTATGGTAAGAATGAATCTTCTATCCATGAAATTATGAAGAAGGATAAAGAAATTAGTGCTAGCTTTGCTGTGCACCTCAAACTGTGAGTTACAGCCACAGTGTGTGATAAATGCTTAGTTAGGATGGAAATGGCGTTAAATTTGTAGAGTAAGACATTTTGAGAGAGAAAGAGAGACCACATTCACTAAACTTTTATTACAGTATATTGTTATAATTGTTCTATTTCATTATTGTTGTTAATCTCTTACTGTGCCTAATTTATAAATTAAATTTTATTATAGGTATGCATGTGTAGAAAAGCACATAGTATACACAGGGTTCGGTACTAACTGCAGTTTCAGGCATCCACTGGGGGTCTTGGAACGCACCGCCCACAGATAAGGAGGGACCACTGTAAAACTAAATAAATAATTAAAAATGAATTTCTTAAGTCAAAACCTAAATTCCATATATTGCCTCAAATTCTGTGGACCTATATGGCAACTCATTTAGAAAAGAAAAACAAGACTAAAGATAACCATAAATCTTCCTCTCAGATAAACCTGCGTTCAAGTAGAGCCAAACTCTGTATGACTTGGGTAAAAAACTTCTTACACTCTCCAAGCCTCAGTGTTCTCGTGTACAACAAAGAAAACACTTTTGTTTGCCTGTCAAGGTTACTTTAAGGATTAAATAGCAATTCTGCAAAAAGCCAGGTACATAGTAGGCGTTGCTACTATTCTCACAGGTTCATGACTCACACATTCATTCATGTACCATACATTTGAGCATCTTTTACATATAAGTTTTTAAAAGACCCTTAAGTAGCCACACTGGTTTCTGTCAATAACTCACCTCTACCTCTTTGATAACAGACCTTCATTTCTGAACTTTCTACATCTATTAAATCATCATCTATTTAGAATATCAAGAGAATATCTAATGATCCTGGATAAATGAAATATTAATCTAAATTATATTTAAAATAAGTATTAACTCATTTTAGTATCAACAGCATTTATTAAGTCCCTATCTTGTTCCCTATTCAAGATACTTCTAGGAAAAATAACAGCCAGCTTATAGGTCATAATTTGCTGACCCCTGCTATAAATATTTGGAAATGTTTTTTTTTTAAAATCACAAAAAGGAAAAAAAAAAAAACCATCCATAATCCTACCACCTAGAGAAAAACTGGTTAATAATTTGGAAGATATCCTCTAAGTATTTTTCTGTGTATATGTATGTTTGCGTTTGAGTAAAGTACCAACAGCAAACTTGGGACCATACTTTATTATTATAAAGTTAGCTGTGTTATTAATATCTTCTACTACATGATTTTAATAGCTGGATAATATATGAATGCATGAGTATATCAATTTGTCTAAATAATCTAATGATGGACACAGGTTATTTCCAATTTCCAAGTACCCTGACTACTATTATTTTTTAAAATTGCTACTTTATAAAAGAATTTGTATTTTATTGTTGTTCACGCTTTAAAGGTGCTCGGTTGAAAAATGCTAAGTGACCATTTATCTTCCTTCTTTTGTGAACTGCCCATTAATCGACTTTGCTTATTTTCTATTGGGCTATTAAGATTTTTAAAATACTAATTTGCAATTGATCTTAATATAATAAGGACATTAATGCTCTCATAGACATAAATATTTTCCCCATTTTCTTTTCAACTTTGTTGATTTTTATTGTCTTGCTTTTTGTCAGATTTTAGATTTTTATGTACTTAAATACATCAAACTTGTCCCATGACTTATGACGTTGTTCCTACACTTAGAAAAATCTCCCCTTCACAGAGATAGGAATGTACATTCACGTTCTTATAGCTTTATAGTCTCTGATACATATATGACTATATATATATATGCATGTACATATACAAACATACATACATATACACACTCATAAATATACTGTATCCGTTCAACTCCATTCCTCCCTCTTCTTCATTCCCAGTGTCTTATTTCAAGCACCAATCATCTGTCACCTGAGCTACTGCCCATTTCCATTCTCAATGGCTTGCTATCCATCCTTCACACTACTGCAGCAATAACCTCTTCAAAACTGGAAATCTGAACGTAAATCTGCCTTGCTTAAAGTCCCTGTAACTGGAGGACTCTGAGAAGATAGAGGTTATGATGGTGGCAGAGTTTTTTAATCTCCCTGAATCCCCCCATTTGTGTGTGTATGTGTGCACAAGCAGGCCTGAGACTGCTTATCTTTGCAAAGTCCTGCTTTCAAGATTGGCCCTTGGCTGGAGTCTTGGAACTTGGATTTTTGGAGGGTTCCCACCACCCTAGCTGAAGAGAGTGGCTCACCGACTGATAAGAGTGGCTCACTGTGCCTAAACTGTTTGTGCAAAAGATATGGTTTATGGCTGAACCATGGCTGAACACCTGCTTTCCTTATTAGAGTTTGGAATTTCGGTACATGCTAGGTAGAGGGTGCCTAGGTAACCAACCTCCAATAAAGTCCCTGGCCAATGAGTCTCTAACAAGCTTCCCTGTAGACAATGTGCCATACATGTTGTCACAATTTGATGCTGGGGAAATTAAGTACATCCTCTCCACTGAGAGAACACTCTTGGAAGCTTATACTTGGCTTCCTTGGGATTTCACCCAATGCACCTTTTTCCCTTTGCTGATTTTGCTTTGTATCCTTTCACTGTAATAAATCATAGCCATGTGTATGACCACATGTTGAGTCCTGTGAGTCCTCCTAGTGAAACATCAAACCTGGTCTTGGGGAATCCCAGCACAGACAGTGAGTAGAAGTATGTGAGTGTGTGCGTATGTGTGTGTGTGTGCTTTACAGATAGATAGCAAACCAAATAGCAAAACTAAAACCCCATGAAAACATTTACAACAAAACTAGACCATCAGGTATCCCCATGAGCCCCGAAATACACATTAGTAAGTCAAACATTTAACAGCCATAGTCCTTCATAGTATTAGTATCTGTGCAAGAGGAAGCAGAAGGAAATTACAGGGACTGAGACAGATCTGAGAACAGGAAAAGCCCCAAATAGCCAAAAGGTATTCACAGGAAAGCATGGTGGCCAATTGATAACATCAGCCAGACCAGGAATATCCAATGCATTAGTGGTTCTGTGCAGGAGGTTTGCAGAAAGGTCTGAAGGGCTAGAGCAGTTTAGCTCCAATGAACTCCCAAAACTGTCCAGCCAAGGCATCTCCTTCCCAGGTCAGGGCACCATACTGAGAAGACACTACTAAGAGTGGAAACAAACTGAATGGGATGGAGTCAATATAGTTGAAAGAAAGTGAAAATTCACATATAAGTACAGGAGTAGCACAAAGCCAAGCAACCTCAGAAAAGTTAGAAAAGATACCCTCTAAACTCCATCTCTGTCTAGGAGTTCAGGGAAACTGACTTCACAGATAAATCAAAGTTATCTGAGTTATCATACAAAGTTATTATGAGAACAAAGAGAACAAGAAGAAAGACATTCTCAACAGATGACCAGAAAGACAATAAAATGATACAAGACCTTCAAAAACAACATAAATCAGAATTAGAAAACTCAGAAATGAGATGTCAGAACTTGGAAAACAATTAGAAATTTTAATCCTTTTAAAAATGAAGGCTACATTATGTAGCCTTCATTAAAGGTAAAAGGAATACAGAATGAATAAATACAACAAATAATACCGTAAAGATAGGTCAAAAAGGAAAGACTTTTTAAAAATCAAAAATAAGGAAAAAGTTAAAAATGATTTGAGAGACAGTAGTAAATCACTGAAGATAAGAAGATCCAACAAGGAAAAAACAAAGATAAAGAAAATATCAAATACTAAAAACTATAGTTCAAGAAAACTTCCTGAAAGAAGAAAAGATTTGAAACTACATGTTAATTGAGCATACCATGTACCTATGAATAGCAATACAGAATGACCAACACCAAGACATAGTCTAGTAAAATTACTGAATTTTAAAGGAAAAAAAAATCTTTTGGACATACAGGGAGAAAGAACAAGTGACTTATAAGAAAAAAATACTTAAATTATCATCAGACATTTGAGACCAAAAATGATAGAGTAACACACTTGAACTCCTCAAGGAGAGAAAATGTGAGCCTGCTACTACTGAGTTATGTTGAAAGAGAGTTTGTAATCTCAAGGAAAAAGCCAAAAGCAGAAAACATACACTCATGGAAACAATATTAACATATGTTACTCGTGATTATAAAAATTTGGAAAATACCTAAAATACAGAAATGTTTAAATAAGCTGTGGCATTTGAACAATGGAATATTATGTAGCCATTAAAAATTATAGTTATGAAGACTAGCAATATGAGAATACCTGGGACAGAACACTAATAAGAAAAAGCAGAAGACAAGATTGGACCAACAGAATGATTATAACTTTATGGAAGGAAGACAGAGCTATACAGAGAAACTGCAAGAAAACATTCTTCAAATCACTTCCTATTAAAGAAAATTTAGAAGAGAAGAACAAAAGGAAAAATTATACTTTAAGAATATATAAAAATATACAAGTTTATTTTATGCCAACATGTCAATCATAAAACTGCTCAAAAACATAATATAAAGGCTAGAAAAGTATACAAATACTAAAGAAATACATAAAGAGAATCAAGAACCATAGTATACAACTGTATACCAACATTCCCATATAACATAAAGGAAACCACTATTCTAGATATAAAGCTTTGTCGTCAGTCAAACTTTTTGAGTGCCAAAGTTCAGGTATAAACAAAACCAGTCAACCAAGTTAACCAAACTGGAATTAAATTCATTCTTGATAAAATAATTATTTTAAAAATGTAATTAATAATTGTTTACCAGATCTCCGTACTCATAAGTCTTATTAATACTTACAAAAGCTATACCTAAAATGTCAAAAATTTAACTGAAGAAAATGGACTTATTTAACATACACTGAAAAATGTTATATTTAAAATCTCACAGACATTGCATTTAAAAAATCACTTTTAAATCTAAGGAATCAATAAAATAGATCCACTTTTTAACTGCTTTCAAAAAGGCTGCAGTCTGAGAAAGGCAACACAGGTTAACCTATTTGTGAGCCTAAGCTGCTGAACTTGCCAAACAGCGACTTGCAATTATATTCTAAGGAGTCTGTCAGCCCTGGCAGCTCTGCAGAAGCAGTAAGGCTCTTTCTCCCCTGCAGACAGACACTGCGATCCACAAAAAACTAATAGCTTCAATTCAGCTCAGACACTTCAAAGTAAGATTCTCAATATATTCAGGCAATCTCATTTCCAATATGAAATTCAGTATAATGCAGATTCAGTGAGACTCCATGGTTTTGTCACTTTTGCTAAGAAATCAATTTGATGATTTTTAAAGATTACAAATTCTTGATTGTTCACGGAAACAAAAATAGAAAATTTTAATTTAATCATTATATGTGCCCTACCTACTATTTTTCTCAAAAACCCAAACCCTATAGTAAAACTGTCAGCGTAGAAAATGGGCTGGGTGACAGTGTATTGGAATTGAATTATGTCAATTTTTAGACAGACTTGAAATTTTTATGAGCATTGTTTAAATTTAAAAAGTGAATATTTAATATACTTGAAATTGTAAATGAATTGTGAGGAATCTTAATTAAAAAAAAAACCTCCACAGATTTCAATTATGCTGCCTGTAAAATGGAAACATAAGTATACAAAATCGTAACTGTGACTTTCTTCACTAAGAAAACTGAGACTGCATACTTACATACACAGAGGCCAACGGGTGTTTCCTAATCCATGCACTCTGCTTTAATGTTGTAGAGAAAAATGAAATAATATAGTACACGAAAAATATATAAACATTTGTTCCAGGAAAAGGGAAAAAGCCAACACACGCCAGTTCGATTTCTTCACCTTCTTTAATGCTCTCCTTATTCTAAGTTGCTCTAAAACACAAAATATGATTACTGAGGTCAAGCTACAACTGGTTAATTAGCAGGGGTTTGGAGGGAAGGCATTAAACCTAAAGATGTTCAAACCAGTTTGCAGAAGTAAATCACAAAAGCTATTTTAGTAAATTAATATGATTATTCATTAAAAGTTCACACTAAAGCTCCCTAATCTCCACATGTTAGGAACTATGTTAGCATCTCATCTAGACCAAAAACAAAAAACAAAAAAATCCAAAAACAAACAAAACCCTGTTGAAAGTATATTTTCATTCTCACTTGACAGTTAAGGAAAAGGAGGCTTGAGAGTTAAGTCACTTGCCCAGGTTCACACAGCTACCTCTCCAAATAAATGTGGGATTTACAACATAAAGCTATACCAAAAAAGATTATAGAGATGCCAACTGCCCAAGCAAGAGGCTGCAAGAACATGAAAATCTAGGTTCTGGTTCATCTGACCTTGCACAAGAGATAAGCTTTGAGCATTACTGTTTTCCTAAACTAGAAGATATATTCAGTTTTGCCATGCAAAGTAATCAAAGAAAAAAATCCTTTGAAAATCAACAATACAGCAACCTGTCACCTAGAATTTAAAAAAAATTTTTTTCATGTGAAGAAGAGATAAGAATAAATGTTGAACTCCTGCACAAAGTGACAAGAGAATACTGCAAAGTTTCCAGAAGTTTGGATCCTCAAATCCTTATACATTCAGCTGCCCCTGAGCTAGAAAGAGATTCAAAAGGAAACAATGCTACCACTCTTCAAGGGTCGACCTTCAGATCAGTCAATTAAGAATCCTGTGATCAGAAAGTCCTGGAATCTCAGTTTTCTCACTTGTAAAATGAGAATAACCTATACCTCACAAGTGAGTAGCAAAGAATAAATGAGAAAATGTAATATAAAGCAATGATCACTATACTTGAAACACAATAAATGGTGGTAAGAATTCTACAAGGTGACAACCTCTGCCTGAATGCTCTCCGAACCCTCTCACCACCTACAGTCACCCCAGTGGCAATCGGATGGTCTTTGTAATAAATAATGTTGGCATAATTATATACCTGTATGGAAAGATGAACCCCATCTCACACCATATACAAAAATTAATTTGAAATGGAGCATAATAGACATAAATTTAAGAACTTCTGTTCATTTTTTTTTAAAGGCATTAAGAGAGTGGAAAGGCAAGCCGTAGGCTAAAGGAAGATATATGCAACGTGTATATCCAAAAGATGACTCCATCTGGAATACAGAATAAACTATAAATCAATCAGAAAAACAGAAATAACCCCAAACAAAAAGGAGAAACAGACTTGAACAGTGACCTCACAAAAGACAGTATATAAAAGTATGCCAACTCATTCAACATAGAAAAATGCAAATTAAAACCACAATGAGACAACTACACAACCATCAAAGTGGTTAAAGTTAATAAGATAGACAATATTTGGTATGAGCAAAAACGTGGAGCAGCTGGATCTCACATACATTGCTGGGAGAAGTACACAATGGCACAAGCACTTTAAAACCTTTATGGCAATTTTTAATAAAGTAAAAATTGATGGCTACCCTAAGACCCAGCAATTTCACTCCTGAGTATTTACTCAAGAGAAATGAAAACATATATCCATAAGAAGACTTATATAAGAATATTCATAGTAGCTTTCTCACAATAGCTACAAACTGGAAACAGTTCATGTGTCCATCAACAGTAGAATGGATAAATAAATTGTGGCACATCCATATAATGGATTACTACACAGTAGTAAAACAGTATGAACTACTATTATTCCATGCAACAAAGCAAACATAATGAAGACTAAGAGAAACCAGACACATACAATTCTTTTAAGAAATATGAGGTAGTGACTGGAAAGGATTAAGATTCTGTATCTTGATTCTGGTAGTATGTAGTTACACAGGTGTATGTATGTATAAAAATTCATCAAGCTGTGTATTTAAGATATATGTACTTTATTATATGTAAGTTATCTCAATTTTTAAAACTTTAAGATTTTACACACAATAAGGCCAAGAGCAATAACCAAACCTAATGTTTTCAGGACTATTCCTTCATCTTTTGTTTTAATAAGAAAACTCTCTAGCAAAATACAAAAAAAAACTGAAATCTAAGAATATACATGGTACTATCTGACCTAATATTTATGTTACTGAAAAGTCAACCCAGAATTTATAAATCTAAATTTAGCATGCTTCTAATATACCAAAGAAGAGAGGAGGAGGAAGAGGAAGAAGAAAGAGAAGAAGAAGAAAGAAGAGGAAGAGGAAGAAGAAAAAGAGGAAAAAGAAAAAAGAGGAAGGAGAAGGAGAAGATTACTCTATTTCTTTAAAAAGCAAGGCATCTGAACACTAGATACGATTTTTTTCCAATAGTTCCAACTTCTGTGGGCTTAGGTTTTATGTTTCCATTATCGTAATACAAATAACCAAAAAAATTACAAAAACAAAATATTATTTCCTATTTTTATGACAATATTAATACATTCTCTGTGGCAAATCACTTATCCTCATCCATAAAATGCAGAAAGTGAGATTACCTCTAAAGGCTTTTCTCAGTTCAAGGTTTCTATGATTCTAATATTCAACTAATCAAAAAATTCTGAGTTCCCTAAATGCCTTCCAAAATAAAAGCCAAACTTTGGTCTGGCATTCAAAGTCCCACATCAACACTGTGTTCCTGCTTACCTTTCTAATCTTTTTCTCACATTAGCCCTATATAAAACCCATATGCTTTCCTTTCTCCTTGTTTTTGTTCATATGATTTCCTCCATATAAAATATCCCTCTCCCAAAGTTCTTTATTAGCCTATTAAAATCTTTGTTATCTTTAAATGTATTCATCTACTCATATATTTATTGAGGATCTTTTCCATATAAGGCACAAAGTTAGACAATGGCTGAGTACAAAGAAACAAGACACGGTTCCAACTATAATGTGGACATGTAAAGAGCTAACCCTAATACAAGCTAGAATCAAACAACTGTCAGAGGTCAGTTTATATACTAGTAAAACAAAATCAGTTATAAGCCTTAGACCCAGCTGAAATCCTCCCTCCTTCAATTTTCTCTATTTTATTCCCAATCAGACAGTCTTCTCTGTCCTGGATCACCATAAGATTGTTTTTCATCAATCTTCCATAATATCATTTATATGTACATCTCTTTTATTACCTCAATACATATGAAATCTGAGAAAAGACTTTTTTCTGTACATTTTTAATATCCATTAAATTTTCCTTAAACACTGAATACTATTCAAATAATGATTTTAACGCTTTCAAAATTGAAGAGCTCCCATATTTTATCTAATAATACTTATGGCCAAAGTGATTACAATAAAAAGATTAAAAGAAGTTTCACCTCATTGGAAATTCCTGTGGAGAATTTCATGGAAAGTTAGCCAAGAATTAGATTTCTTGAGAAACTGAATTTATTCTTTTAAGAATTTTATAGACTAATTTTTTATAAAGAAAAAAATTCAATAATTGACTAATTTTCCTTTATAAAAATTTTCCCTAAATACTCGTATTAACCTGAAATACATAAATATGCTTTGATACTTTAACTATCACATACTTGAAACAAACAAAAAAGAAAACTCAATTTACCCTGTGCCTAAATATTGGGTTAGCCAAAAAGTTCGTTCGGTTTTAAGTAAAAATAAAAGACATTTTTCATTTTCACCAAGAACTTTATTGAACAATGGATTCATTAACCAAACGAACTTTTTGCCAACCCAATACAATTATTCCATGTCCACCAAACAGAGTATTTATGAACATAAGTATCTGTCTTGTAGCTGACATAGCTTAAGCTATGCAACACTTCTATAATTGTAATGTCATAATTAATATCCATTCCTTTGGCTTAATCTATTAACAATTATCTGTATTTTTTATACATAGTTAAGTTCTAGGAGCATGTGACTATTCAGTGGCATAACCGAACTCATGTAAGCACCATCATCTAGTATGAATTAGCTTTTGCATACTACCATTAAAGAACAGCTACCAAAGTTTTTTGAGTGAGCTAAATGCAAATTTAAAATACTCAATTTTAAAAACTCAAATTCATTGTCTTATGTAAGATAATTAAAAAATCTATCTTATCAACTTTATTTTGAATAAACCCATACTGTACCTGGTTACTACCATGGCCAAAAGGAGTACTAGATAAATTAGTGGTTACACTGTGCAAAATAATTTCACCACTGAGAGATCCAGAAGCAATGTAGCAGTCATTCCAATTATATGTTACACAAGTTACTTCATCTTTATGATCCTGAATGAAAGAAATGAAAGTAAATACAGTGCCACACAACCTTCAAACAGCATATTTTCATGGTTTTTTGTAAATTTCATGTTTTGTAACTATTATGTATTTGTCAATCTAATATATGCTTTAACATTTTCCTCAAATAACCCAAAAAAAAATTACTCAAATGAGTAGTAAACTATCTGATTAACATCAAGTCTTTTCAGGGAATAAAGATTTATTTTTCATAACCATAATAATGGTCAGGCACCCTGAAACAAGAGACAAAAAGGAAAGGTAATTTCCTAAATGGCATTATGTCTACCTTAAAGAATTCACTTCCACTGACAAGTAACATTTATTGCAAGTTGATTATTATGAGAGTCCCTGCCCTTGAGAATATTACTGTTCAACTGAGAAGACAGGACATTTAAGTGAACATGCAAATGGCAGAATGAATGCTAAATGAGTGGCAGAGGCAAAGTGTCAGAGGAAAGAGAGTTATCACTGTGAACTGAGTTGACAGAGGAAGCTTTATGGAAGACAGAAAGCTTGAGTTCAACATTAAAAAAAGTAATAAGAGGTAAGTTAGGGGAAGGAGAAAGAAACCTGACACTGCAACATAGAAGAGAGCAAAAAACAAAAGCCCCAAAGCCAAAATGAGCAAAGCATGTTTGAGAGTTGATGGCTGCTGCTTCCATCTGCTGAGTACCAACTAAGGCTGGGAGTTTTATATATTATTATTAATCTTTAGAACAACCATGGGAGGCAAGGCCATTTTCCCCATTTGATAGATGAGTTAACTAAGGTTAAGAAACTGTGCAAGCTCACAGGACTGCCAGTGATAGAGCCAGGATTCAATCCAGGTCATATACCAAAGTTTATTTTCCTCTCATTATACTCGACTGTCTCCCAAATCCAAAGGGGAATCAACTTTGCGGAAATAAAACTGTTCAGTTTTAAACAAACTGAGTTCACAAGGACTATGTTTTCCAAAATTAAATTAGAGATATCTAGCCTAGGAGCATAGTGATCAGCATAGTTTTTAACAGTTTGATGTCATACCTTAATAAGATAAACAAACCAACCTTTGTATCTTGTAATTAGATTAATGTAATATCAAGAATAGTAGCTATAATATTCCACTTATTTTACAACTTTTTCAAATGGTCCTTGAAGCATGCTGGGAGATGCCTTTACATTTTACTGCTTTTTTAAATCAAACAAATGCCATCCTGAGGAAAAGAATATCTGACAAGAAAGGAAAAAGAAGGAGTGGACATATAGTGCATCATTCCCATTTGAGAAATTATAACGTGGGGTCCAATACAATTTCTATGACTTTGTAAAGAGGCAGGTGTGTCTTCCTGATTTCAACTGTGGAAAATAAGTCATTCAGCTGAGGAGAAAAATGAGTAGAATTTTGCCATGTAAGGAGGGATGGGAATAAGTGATGCTCCTAAAATGTGCGACACTGTGCGACAAAACTGGCCACAGACTTCTAATCTCTTCTCAATTCTTTAAGATATTCTTTATTCATACTAGGTATATCCCCCTAAATAGCTTTAATTCAATTATTTCATAATTTAAAAGATTAAACAATGAATAATATCTGAGTGTGCCTCTCATCTTTGCCCTTACTAGTTGCTTGACATTGAACAAGTTCTTTAACATCTCTGAGTCGGAGTTTCTCCATCTGTACTTAGGAATAATACTACCTGCTTTGCAGAGTTGTTGAGATAGACAGAGTAAATATGTTAAGCACAGTGGGTGGCATGTCAAAGAATTCAATAAAAGTTAAGTATTCTCATTATTGGCAACTTTTCAATTTTCCTGAAGACTCTTCAAAGTTTAGTTAATACTTAAAATAATGAACTTCCAAAAGTAATATTTTAAACAGCAATCATAAGATTATATTTCAACTTAGCTAAGAGAAAACCATTCTTCTATATACTATTTCTCTAGTAAGAATTAACTCAATGACATTAAGATATGTAATAAAATTATAATGATCTCTGGTATTTGCTTCAAAATACTCTGAAGGTCTGAGGATGAGAGAGTAGATGAGCACACAGATAAAACAATATTGGCCATGAGTTGATCATCACTGAAATTAGGTGATGAATACATGGATGATGAGTTAAAGGAAGTTCTTTCTCTGTGTATATAGGTATGTGTGTGTACAGATAAAAATATGTCTAAAATTTTGCATATTAAAACTTTTTTAAAAGACGTAAAAATTAAAAATAATTTTAAAAATGAACTTCCAAATATTAAAAGGACAGAAGTCCAAAAAAACAATCGCGACCAGGGGCTTTCATGATGATTATTTTCATTTTCTGAAACTGCAAAAAGCTAACTGTTTAAAGAAACACTAACTGTAAGTAGTAAACTATTTTAGAAACATTTCATTACCAAGATGCAAATACATACACACAAACTGTAGCAGAGAACTAAGAAGCCATATCCCCAAAGACTGTCATCCCAAAACCACTCTCATTATTTCAAAGTGCCTTAAAAAGATCTCTAATGACAACAAACCATATTTTTTTTTTAAATGAAGTAAGCGGTTCACTCACACGAGAGCAGACCAAAGTGAAAAAATAAGGAAAAAGTTTTAACCCCAGCAATATAGCAATATAGTAACATATGTGGAGGGAAAAATAAACCAAAAAAACTAAGTTTTTGGCTACACAGCATCTTTATTTTCCCTAACAAATCTCACTTCAATTCTGAAGCAGCTTATTTTTATCATAAAAGCTCAAAATTAAAAGTTTGGTAACTATTCCTAATAAACACATTGTGGGATACCCATTTCTGTAAGGATTAAAAAAAAAAAGTTGCTTACCTTAAGAGATCGATGAACTCTTTTTGATTTTAAATCCCAAATATTAACAGTGTTATTTAGGCCTCCGCTTACCAAATACATTGATGTTGAATTTAAACTGACACATGTCTGCTTTTGCTATTAAAGAAAAAAAAAGTCACATTAACTTAACAGAGCCCAGAGATGACTTTCAAGTCTCACCCAACACTTAGTAAGCACATGAAAAATATTTGTTGAGTTAAATGCTATAAACATGGCAATTCTTGTACTAAAGATTCACTTCTCATTATCTGTCACATGGATTCAACAGTTTGCAAAGTGTTCAAAAAGGCTTTAAGGAAATCAACCAGATTCATGTTCTAGTCCACAGAAAGGTGGTGACAGAGGGAGCTTAGGAAATACCAGCAAGTCTTGGGCTCCCATCAGGGCTTACTTGCCCTTAATACTTCCCTTTAATAAAACCTGGTCTTAGACTCCCACAGAATATCTCACATTAAAATCAACCCACAGCTCAGAAAATTCTTAAGGTAGAGGGAACTGTAAAGAATGCCTAGTTTAAAACCCTCATTTTACAGAGGGGCAAAGTTTTATAAAGAGGATAAGATACTAGTCCAGTGTCACAGCAAATCTCCCCCTAATGGCCCAAGTCTCAAACATCATGTCATCAGAACCTAACTCTACACTCTCCCCCACCACTGTAAAGGTCCCATTCATCCAGCTCCTCAAGATAAAAGTCCAGAATTAACCTTGATTCCTTGTTCTCCCTCTGCCCAATCTATCAGTAAGTTCTCTAAACTACAAGCCTAAAATCTATCCCACATGGGCCCCCCTTTATCTACTGTCACTGCTGGCACCCTAATCCAAACCCTGACAAAACACAACAGCAGCCTCCTAACTGGTTGTCCTGCTTCCACTCCTGCTTCCCACTTCCCATGCTCCATAAGTAGAGTGACCTTTAAGAAATGTGAATCAGATCATGTGTCTCTCATTTAAAAATCTTCAATGGCTTCCAATCACACCTAGAATAAATTCCGAACTCATCATTAACCTGGCTTTCAAAGCCCTATTCATCTGGCCCCTTCTTACCTGGTCTCTCACCATTTTCCTCCTTATCCACTAATTCTCTAGCCACACTGACCATCTTCCATTCCATAAACACTATATTTGCCTCAAGGCTTCTACACAGCTAGTCTTGCCTGGAAAGTTAATTTCCCTGAATCTTGGCTTGAATGGCTGCTTCTGGTCAATAGCTATCAACTTAAATGCCACAACTTCAGGAGACCTCCCTTGGCCACCTAACGTAACTTGCTATCTCAATATCTTATTTTAGCTCTCTGCATAACAACTTATCACTATCACTCAGTATTCTGTTTACTAGTTTATTGTCTCTCACCAGAATGTCAGTTTCCTTAGAGCAAAGACCATATCCATGTTCAATAAATATTTATAGAACAAACGGCTAAAGTACAGAGGTAACCAAGTTTTTCTCACAATGAGTATCTATGAGTGTCATCTATCTGGTAGTACCATCAGTAACTATGCTACAAAGCACAATATTGCATGTTTTTTTCTATTTAATTTTCAGATACACTACGTAGTTACATTAATTATTCTCACCTCCAGCTGAATACCATGAGGGGAAAAAAGAAAAATGAATTCCAAAGGGGACATTCTGTGACTTAGTTAAAGGTTAAAAGGCAAACTATGTAGGTGTAGGCAAGTCATGTCACCTTTCTGAGCCTACGTTTCTACACCTGAGAAATGAGAGATGAGGACTAGATCTACTGCCCTTGAGAGTCCATGCATCTCTAAAACATCCTCTGCTCAAGAGAGCACCAGATTCTTAAAAGGGTGCAGATAACCCCCTTTCCCTCCCCCAAGGCTTCTTCCAGCTCTGAAATTCTGACTGAGTCAAAATTATTAACACATACAAAAATATCAGGAGCACATTACATCAATGTTTCAGTATGGTCGCTATAATTCTCTTGCAGGTCATTCTAGGAACTGACTTTAGTCTAAACAGACTAGTAAAAGTTAGAATCTGGTTATCATTGCAGATCAGGACAGTTTGCTAAGAGCTATCAAAATAACCTTTAAAGAAAACAGACAATTAGGGCATCCATCAAAGATCAATATATTAGGATTCTAATCATCGAAAACCACTCAAATTATTCTTAAGGGCTCAGAACAAAACCTGTATTTACAGCTGCTTACCCTAATGATAGAAGATCTTTTTTATGTTAATAGATTATTAATGTAGCTAATGAACTTAAATAATTAATGGAAATTGAGTGGTTATTACAGAAATCCTGTACCCTAAGACACAAGCAATGGGTGGAATTTTAAAATCTGAAAATAACATCAGGTCAAATTTCTAGGCTATCTGGTAGCCTATCGTATCCGTTATAATACTGTTAAGACCAATTTGTCTACTTTAAAGAGGTAAAATACAAAGTCAAAGAAAATAAATATGAAACTTAATAAAGTTCCACCTTAAAAATAATGTTAAAATAAGTAGGATAAAACCTTATTTTCCCAATGAGCAAAGGCCTAATATCTCAAATGGTACATAAGTAATAGGACTTGGATCCTATGAAGCAAAGGTTACCAACACACTAATATGTTATAAGAAATTACTAATAAAGACTAAAAAACCAATGGTTGTAAAATATTTTTTGTAAGTAAACTAAAGCAGATTTAAATTATAACTACAATGATCTCACTTTCATCAACCTGCATTCTGATATGACTTAACTGTGGGAAACAGAACTACAGCAACTAATGTAAAATATTCACAAAATCCTTAAAGTGGTGTCACACTTGTAAATATCATGTCATTTTTATATTTTACACATTAACAACAACAACAAAAGGTCCCAAACTGGTTCTAAGGCAACACATAAAAGTAGTGTGTGTGTGTGTGTGTGTGTGTGTGTGTGTGCGCGCGCGCATGTGTGTAGACAGATATATAAATAGTGGTAGAGGTGGAAATCGAAATTGTTCTGATGTTGATATTTAATTCAGCAAATGTTTGCTGCCCACCTTTGACATGATCTGAAGATCCAAAGATGACTAAGATGTTCCACCTGCTCTTGAAGAGTACAGTTTGCCTTTATTGCCCAGCGACACTCTCTGCCTCAATTTCACTTACTGAGGTTGATAGGCAAACGTCATTCCTACCCTTAGCAGACATTCTCTCTGCCCCAGTCTCTTAATATCTGTGGGCTGGAACTGATGCTGAGATCAATCCAACAGATACCTTTAGGAAAGGACTGATAGAAATCCTAAGTCCTTTTTACGTTAGATGAGCTTATATTCCAATGTTCTGCTGTGTTCTACTCCACTGTAATTGGAGTAGAACAATTATTAACTGGGCTGCCTTATCTACTCCAGTGTGTAAAATTATGACAATTCATAATGGTTTACAGTCTGCTACGAAAACTATGAAATTTAAAAAAAGAACAAGCTACCAACTAACTACTTATTCCTTTTTATTTAGATCTTATTTAAAATGGAAATAGCTTTCAAGAAGTGTGTGATTGGAAATAAGAAAGCCAGCATTATCCTGAATCAGAGGGATTAACTTGTAAAACTAAAGGGTAAGAACATATAGTGAGAGCTTCATTTAAATGCTCTGGGACCAAAGCTCTGGGACAAAGGCATCCTGTTGCAGGAGAGCTTGGGGAGACTCAGGCAGTACCATGTGGACAGAAGATAAAGCAGAAGGCTACCATCAGATAAGGCTCTTTAGCTGATGGTCCTGAGCCCAATGTCAGTAAAGGTAGGGCTACTTCATTAGGACTCTTCTGCTCAAATCAACTCAGTGACCTTGGTGGAACATCATCCTAAAAAAACCACAGCAATACCAGAGAACCTCCCACAGAGGGGAAATGGAGAAAGTAACTGCCTAGTTGACGAAATCTAAGTCCTTGATTGCTCCCCTAGTACCTAATATTATTTTACCTAAAGATGTTTCAGTAAGCACACTTATTTCACCTTTAAGTGTTACTGTATTATTTTAAGCTCAGGTTAAGAATAATGCTTTGAAACACCTTTATATTTAGTTGTCAGCACCATAATAAATAAGCAATTACCACCCAAGCAAAACTAAGATTTTTAAAAGTTAAAAAAAACAAAAAAAAAACTTACCCCTTCACCAAGCTCTAAAAGTGGAACAGGTTTACATTTGCAACTTGAAACAACTATTTTGTCACCACTGGAAGATGCTGTCACTAGAAAGTTATCTAAATGAAGAGTTATGGAGAATCGAAAAATCCATGAGCAGCTCTAGCACTCGACTATCATTATAAGAATTGAGATGATAAAAGCAAGCACATTAAGCAACGAATATAGCTGATACATTAGCTTTCAAAACTGGCTCAGATTACTAATTACTAAGACTAATTCTCTTTACTACTACTGCAGGGAAGAACTATCCTTTCTGATTTTGCTATCACTTGAAAGCTATTTAACCCATGTGAAATACTACTCCATTTTCAAAGAGTAGGCCAGAAGGTCTAATTTTATCCTTCAAGAATGAGAGCATGATAAAAGCAACATCGGGCAAATATCAACCAGCCTTTTCATCTATAAATACTGTTTAAGATAGCTATTTAGCAACGCAGTGCTTGATACCATTTTAAGCTAGGAAGCAAATATCCACATTAGTCTCCTATTTTTCCACTAAAAAATAAAGCTTGATATTTTCTCAGGATGGAATTTTTGTGATAGAGTGTTTTAATCTTAAATGTATTAAGAATATTACAGTATATGTAGCAAATGTAAATAAGTGTGGTTACACAGCAACTATGTTCTGAGAGTTTTGACTTTATTTCAATTCAATTAAATTCAAATTATTTAAAATATAATTTTAAATTATTAAATTAATAATTATTTAAAATTTAATAATTTAAAATTATATTTTCCTTATTTTACATAAATTATAAGTGGAATAATCAGTGAACACAAAACAATGTAAGTATTTTAAAACTAAAATGACCAAATACAATAATAATATAACCAAGACCAAGAGTCTGATTTTGAGTCAAAACAAATTAAAATATCAGAAGTTTAAACCTTTACTTTTAACAAGCAAAGTCTTAACTGCATTACTTTTGGATGATTTACATAACATTCAGATATTTTGTGAACAGACCATGGATTGTAATTTTATTATGATATATGATTCAAACAAAATCACTTCCACCTACCTAGATATTACAGCATTGAGAAAAATAAATCATTTCCCTTTCCTTGGCTTCTTCCTATGTTTATTGTTACTTTTCTCCTTAGAATATATTAAAGAAAGGACTGAAAGAAAATAATACAAGAGGGTACTCTAGTTACTCCTTTTATTTCTCATGTAGTTTTAGAAATCATGAGAAAGTGAGGAATATTACCTAGAGAACCAAAAAAAAGAAAACTAATCTCCCTGGCACCTCACCATTAACGCTGTTCTTGGAATCCATGCTAAGTGGTCCCTAAATCTCTGAGTCTGGGAATTCCTTGGTCTTCAGTAACTAACCTCTATGGAAGGCATCAAAGCCTCAATAGGTATAAAACTACACAAAGGTTTTCAGTGCACATGTACTTGTACAACAAAACCATACAGAAATAAGACCAGTTTCCAAAAGTCATAGGACACCATCACAGTTACATCAGTTCTGTTGATAGACCATTAAGTGGTTTATCAGTAAATGTATCAACTCCTAATAAAACTCCTTGGGGAAAAAAAATAATAAATCTCATTAAGAACTGCTACTTTTATGCAGTGAGTAACAAGGAAAATTAAGCTCTAAACATAATAAAAATCTAATAATAGAAGCAACCTCACATATTTGTGACTCTTTTTAAAACACCTTACCCCACTATATATCTGGAGAGTCCTTCAAAAATGCAGTCCCTTCACCATGAGTTTGATTAATAGAGCACCAAAGTTATTTATTTTGCTACTTTAATACAAAATCAAGGAAAGATGAAGAGGTAAATTTAATTCAATAAGAAAATTCATCATTTTTGTTATGTATTTGCAAGAATTATTAGATTGAGCATGAAAACTTCTAATGTTTTTGTTCATGAATCATTCATATTTTAAAGCTTTGACATTTTTACTTTCATCAGGAAGCAGACTATTACTACTTTGATACTGATAAGATCAGACACATGTTAAAGCTTAATCTGTTGTTTAAGAAATAGTGTATGCGTATGAGTTCCACAGACGAATGATTATTTCTAGCATACCAAGTACACAGAACATTTTCATACAAAAGGTGGTAAGAATACTTTGTTTACAGCAGTGGTTCTCAACCGAGGGTGATTGTGGCTCCCAGGTGACATCTAGCAATTCTGGAGATGATTTTTGGCTGTCACCATTGGGGCTACTGGCATCTGGTTGGTAGAGACCAGGAAGGCTTCTAAACATCCTACAATGCACAGGGCAGCCTCCATAACAAAGCATTATCTTGCCCAAAATGTCAATAGTGATATATGGAGAAATCCCTATTTATGGATTCATTTTATCCACATTTAGGAACTTATTAAGACAGGGAGGATGTCAATCAGAAACATAAAAACCTTAGGAAAGTTCAATCTAGATAATTTTCCTGTCTTTTTGGGAAACAAGACTATTTTCATCAGATAGAAAGGAAAAGAACTACAGAGAATACATCAGTAAGATGGGAATGTTTGACAATTTTTATCTCTTCCCTCAACCTTTGCTTCTGCCTTCAAGTTCTGTCTTTAATTTCCCAACCAGATCCACAAATATCCAAACACAGACACAAAACATCATTCCAGAACCTTTCAGAACTTTTCCCACCATTACCTACCTTATTCCATTTGATTCAATAACAAACTGTTAATAACAAAACTAATTCTATGATCTGCATCTAGTAGCTAACATATTTTTAATAGCAGTGTTTTTCAATGTAGTGAATTGCAAATAAGTTTTTAATGAAATCAACAGAGAATATCAGTGTGCATCATATGATATACTGTTTACTAAATTCCTATTTCACTTTATATTTCACAGCTATGCCAAATATATTTCTCATTATGGATCACATGCAAAAGTTTCACTGATACTGATTGTTTAACCTAACAAAAAGTGGTTGTTTAAAAAAGAAAAGGATACTATTGCTGCTCCAACACACTGAGCTGATTCCATGTGGTGATGTGTGTGGGTTGAACTTATCCACCAATGTCATAGATGAAGCATCCCATATTTTAACATCATCTCCCGATGAAGCAAATCTGAGGTTTTCCTGCATGACTGCACCTGCAAATAGTTTAAAACAACATATTTTTAAAACAATTAAGGATAGGTTTTAAAAAAAGAGTTAAGGGCTTCCCTGGTGGCGCAGTGGTTGAGAATCTGCCTGCCAATGCAGGGGACACGGGTTCGAGCCCTGGTCTGGGAAGATCCCACATGCCGCGAAGCAACTGGGCCCGTGAGCCGCAATTACTGAGCCTGCGCGTCTGGAGCCTGTGCTCCGCAACAAGAGAGGCCGCGATAGTGAGAGGCCCGCACACCGCGATGAAGAGTGGCCCCCGCTTGCCTCAACTAGAGAAAGCCCTCGCACAGAAACGAAGACCCAACACAGCCAAAAATAAAATAAATAAATAAATAATTAATTTAAAAAAAAAAAAGAGTTAAAATGAGGCATCTTATCTAAAACAAGTGGCTCTACTCATTTGCTTTTGTCCCAGAGATTGTGCTCACCACAAAGTGTTTGGAGTGATCTCTCTAAAACATAAACCAGATCACATTCTCTTAGCTGACCTTTCCAATGACTCTGCAGAACAATTACAATGAAGTCCAACCTCCTTGGCGTGCCTTACACAAACTGGCCTGCTGTCACATTCCTACCTCTCTTCCCCAGGGCCACCAAACTCACTGGCCTTCTTTCCCACCTCCGAGTCTTTCTGTTTGCAGCCCCATCTGCCTGGAATGGTCTTTCCCGATTTCCCAAGGTCATCTCCTTCACATCATTCCAGTCTCAGCTCATGTTTCTTCCTCAGAAAGGCCTTCCCTGACCGCCATGGCTAGAGCTGCTCCACACCAGTTGTCCTATATCCCATTACCCTGTTTCATTTTTTATGGCCCTTCCTGCTATCTGCGGTCTTATTCTCATGTCTGACTCCCCTTGTCTTGAACAAAATAAAGATCCTCAGGACAGGGATTTCATCTTGTTTACTGCCAGTCTTGAAACATTCCTGGCACACAGCTGGTACTCAACAAATAACTGTTGGATAGGTAACTTCCTTACCTTTTAAAAAATTTACGATAAACTGTAGCACTCCTGCAGGTCAGAATCCCGCCATGGCAGGTTTTCCAAATAAGTCTAAAATTAGCAAATACAGCCTAAGAAGATGTCACTAAGTCCCTATACCAACACACGGTCTACAATGCCTTCGCTTGTATTATCTGTTCACAGTATACAGTTCAAACACATAATTCTGACAAAGTGATTTCATAAACCAAGGCAGTCTAGAAGACAAAAGGCAAGTAGTAATGCATGACGGGTAAGAAAAAAAATGCTGAGAAATACCTGGGAGAAAGGGGAAGGGAAGGGATGGGGGCCTAGAAATATACCCTTCACACCTTCCTGGTGCGGACAGTGCAAGAGTGCAGCAGCGCATAAGTGATATTACAGACAGGTTCCCAAGTCATCAACAAAACATCACACTTACGAGGAGCAGACTCTATTTCAGAGGACAACCTAAAGGCATAACAAGTTACAGGGCCCTTTCATTCTCCAGAGACAAAATTTCAATGTGTTTATAAAGAAGCTAAAACTTTTGTTAACTAGAAAAGCCACCTATGTGATTCACTATGCTTCATGCATCAGATAAATACAGTTCTACTAAGAGCCGTTAGTCATCTGTTGAAATGTAGACACAGTGTTTGGATTTGGTGCCTTAACAGGTGGTAACATGTGCCCTTTCGGATCCCTACTCAACAACAATGAAGTGCTGGAAAAGGATCTGTAAACCCAGTAAAAACCACTGAAAGATATCTTTACTATAATCTTAGACCATTCCTGTTGAGCGGCGTGATGGAGCGGAAAGATCCCTTTAGACCTGGCTCAGATGATCTGCCCCAGAGTTAGGTGACAGTCACTTTGGCCAAGTCATTCAACGTCAGTCTCCTCCTCTCAAAGTGGAGCGGGGAAGGGCCCACCAACCTCAGTCTTCCGAGAACTAGCACATTTTAAGGGCGGGGCATCGTATCAGCCTCAGGAAGAGGCTCCCATCAAAACTGAGCTGTGAGGACACAAGACGGTAGCACCGTCAGCCCCGGATTCGGGGAGCGCGGCTACAAGAAACAATTCCACTACGACACTTAGCTTAAACAAAAGTTCTACAAGTTTCAGTCACCCAAAATGCATTTTACTTGCAGGAGTCTTGCTCAACTGGGGTTACCTCGTAAAATGCATTTGAGCGCCTGCTAAACGAGTTGGATTTGAGAGGTTTACAAAAAGAGAACGGGACTGTAGACAAGCGCAAACTTTCACGGGGCAGGGCAGCCCCCGGAGCCGCCACCGACCTACCCCAGTTGACCCGGGCCACCTCTCAGGCCCGACCGGAGCCCGTCGCAGGGGGAGGTGCGCGACCCCGGCCCGCGGCTCTCTGGCACTTCCGCGCCAAACGCGCCGCCGCACCCCTGCCCGGCAACCGTCCGGAGCGCCAGGCCGGCCGGGGCCCCGGGACCCCAGGGGCCTCCGCCCCGCCCCCTGAGGTGACCGGAGAGCGGGTACCAGTAGAGGGCAAGTACTCGGCAGGTGTCAGCCCCTACCCCGGGCCCTCCGGAACCTCACCTCTCAGCCGCCGTACACCGGGGGCCACAGCGCGGCCCTCTCCGGCGCTGGGCTTCCGGCTCCCGCCTGGACTGTTAAACTTCGGCGGCCGGAAGTCCCGCCCCCGAATGGCGTCACCGGGAGAGGCGCTGCCCCAAGCGATGGCTCGGGTTGGTGGCCAGGGGCAGGGCCAGGGGCAGGGCCAGGGCCAGGGGCGGTGCTGGGCTTGGGTGGGGGTCCTGGTCCTAGCGCCTGGGAGGGAATCTGCGGGCCTGGGCGGCTCCCTCCACGCCCCACCGATGGCGCTAGGGCCAGCGGCTGCTGCCCTTTTGTCATCCATTTGTTCGTTGGCTGCCTACTGTGTGCCAGGCACTCTGCTAGACTCTGGGTGCACAGTGCTGAGTTTCGCCTGGGAATACAAGGGTACGGTCAACGCTCGTGGTCCCTGGCCCGGTGGAGCTACAGTCCAGTATAAGGGGCAGACGTTAATAAATACATACTTAAATGAAAATCGAAAACTCTGAGAGTTGCCTCAGATGAAAGGTACAAAATGTATGAAAGGGAAATGAACATGGATGTGGGTTTGGGAATGTCTTCCCTGAAGAGGAAACCGTGGACAGCCGATAATACCCGATGCAGTTTACAAACCAGGAGACATGCTAAGAAAAGCTAAGAAATAACAGAAAGCCTAAGTGTCTGAGTTATCCGACTTCAAAGCCTATGATATTTTTTCCAAATCATGCTGCAGGGTCAGGAACATCGAACACCATCTGGTTGGGAATTCTTCTGAAGGAGATGCTTCTCAGAGTGGAAAAAGGAGTAGGTGGATTGAGCTTTCATATTCCCCTTCTACCGGGGCTTTTTTTTTTTTTTTTTTAATAAGCTCTGCTGAGAATCCTTTTAAAAAATATAGGGCATTTTTTCTAAACAGTGTTATTATTCTTTCAGCACAAGTACATACTTGGAAGTGTGTTTCTGAACTACGTACGTAAGCCCCGGTTATTTGCAACAATATTGCAAATAACTGGAAAACTCTAATAAATGCAGAGAAGAAATTTTTTCAGAGCAGAAATTGAAGCCCTAGACAAGCTGTAAAGATTGATGGGGAGCCTCAACACAAAGACAGCAAGCAGCAACCGCCTTAATTGTAGTTTACAGTTCTTGAGGTTATTAAATACATGTTGGCAGGGGTGGGGACCCAAAAGTTGGGAAATAAGAAAACCGAGTAGGAGTAGGGGCAGGAGGAATAAGGGCAAATAGAAGAAAGAAAAGACAATTAACTAAATCTCTGAAAATTTGAAGTCAGCAGGAAAGTGGAGACTAGAATATATGAATATATGATATAGCAATATATCATATATTATACAATGACATATAAAAATATTTATGGAACAGATACTTTGCTAAGCACTATATATTTGTGTGTGTGTAGATATGTATATAAAGTGTATATATATACTATATATATGTAATTTTATCTTTCTAAAAACATGTGTACGATTATATGTCCCCATTTTACATATGAAGAAACAGAGGTTAAGTAACTTGCCCAAGGTCACACTGTTAAGTAATGGTATGGACAGCAGTTAAACCTAGAACCGTAAGACTACAAAAACTGTGCTCTTAACCATTATGCTATATTGTCAAGAGCATAAAGGGCCAAATGTCAACCCCTGCTGCTTTCTCGCTGCTGGTCCTACAGCCTCATCACCTGACATGGTTGTGGAATGGTCCTGCCATTCTTGTTCCTACCTCTGTGTCTATCTATGCGCATAGTGTTTCCTAGTTCTGTATAATACAGTCTACAAGTAATAGAAGCCAAATGTTGGAGACCTCACTGATATATGAATTATATAAACATATGCAGCTTTCCAAAAGTAGACATCAAGACAAGGAATATTCCTAGGGACAAAGAGGGATATTTCATAACAATAAAAAGGTCAGCAAAACCAGAAGCCATATTAATTATAAATAATATGTGACCAATAACATAAGCTCAAAATATATGAACAATAAATGTCAGGGACTTCCCTGGTGGTCCAGTGGTTAAAACTCCACGCTCCCAATGCAGAGGCCCCGGGTTCAATTGCTGGTCAGGGAACTAGATCCGCATGCCGCAACTAAGAGCCTGCATGTCGCAACTAAGACTCAGCACAGCCAAATAAATAATTTTTTTAAAAAAAAGAATAAATTTCAGAACTAAAGGGGAAAAAAGAACGTGCATAATCCTAATCACTGTTGGAGACTTTAACAGAATTATCTCAGTAATTGATAGAACATCCAGATAAGAAAAAAAAAAAATCAGTAAAGATGTGGAAGATCTGAACACAATCAACTACAGTATTTTAACTGACATTTATAGAACACTGTACCCAACCTCTGCAGGATAAATATTCTTTTCAAATACACATGGAACATTTACAAAGATAGACTATATGCTGCCATGAAACAAGTCTCAATAAATTTTAAAAGAATAAATCATACAGTGTATGTTCTCTGATCACAATAGAATTAATAGAAATAGAAAACAGTAAAGCATGTAGAAAAGCCCCAAACATCTGAAAATTAAACAACTTTGCTTGTATACAATGCATAGGTCAAAGAAGAAATCAGATCACAAATAAATTAGAAAATATTCAAACTGATGATCAGTAAAATGCAACATATAAAACTTTATGGAATTCAGCTAAAGCAATGCTTATAGAAAAATATATAGGTTTAAATACTTATATTATGAAAAAAAAAGATCCAACATCAATAATCTATGCTCTCTCTTAAGGAATCTAGAAAAAGAAGAGCACTTTTTTTTTTTAAGTAAAAATTAGAGAACAATGAAAATGAAAACAGATGGACAGCAGAGAAAAATCAATGAAACCAGAATCTGATTCTTTGAAATTATTAATAAAACTTATATAGCTCTAGATAGACTTATCAAGAAGAAAGAGAAAACACAAATTACCAATATGAGGATTGAAAGAGAGACTGTCAATACAGAACCAAAAGACATTTGAAAAGATAATAAGGGAATAGTATGAACAACTTTATGCCAATAAATTCCATAACAAATAAAATGGACAAATATCTTGAAAGACACAAATATTAATACTGACACAAGAAGAAATAGATAACGAGTAGTCCTATAGGTATTACAGAAATTAAATTTGTAATTAAGAAAACTCTCCTACAAAGGAAACTCCAGGATCAGAGGGCTTCACTGTTGAATTCCATCAAACATGTAAGGAAGAAATAATACCAACCCAATACAAATTTTTTCAAAAACGGAAGAGAAAGGAATATCCCTTAAACTCATTTTTTTTTTTAAAGACAGTATTACTCTGATGCTAAAACCGGACAAAGACATTACATAAAATAATAGACTCAAATCCCTCATACATAGAGACAAAAATTATATATACACTTATAAATGTGAGTTAAACCCGGTAACATATAAAAAGGATTGTTACACATCATGACCAGGTAAGGTTTAATTCAGAAATGCAAGGTTGGGTTAACACTCAAAACCAGTTAACATAATTCGCCATATTAACAAAATAAAGGAGAATCGCATTATAATTATGCCAATAGATAAAGCCAAAGCATTTTTAAAAATTCAGCATCCATTCACGATTATCAACTCTCTAGGAAAAAATGAGAGGAAACATCCTCAACTGGTTCAAGAACATTTATGGAAGGCCCACAGTTAGCACCATACTTAATGGCAAAACACTGAATGCTTTTCTCCTAAGACTGAGAGCAATACAAAGATGCCCTGTCTTACTGCTATTCAACATTCTACTAGAAGCCCTAGCCAGTGCAAAAAGTCAAAAAAAAAAACGAAAGAAAGAAAAGAAAAAGCACACAGAATAGAAAGGAAGAAGTAAAACTCTATTTGCAGACAATATGATTGTGTACTGGAAAATCATAAGGCATACAAGAAAATGACCCTAGAACTCAATAAGTGAATTTAGCAAGGCTTATGCAAAGTCAATATACAAAAATAGAGTAGTATTTCTATATACTAGAAATAAACAATTGGAAAATGAAATAAAAATTACAATTTCATTTCCAGTAGCATTCAAAAGGATGAAATACTTACAATTAGTTTAACACAATATGTGCAATAGCTATACATTGAAAACTATAAAACGTTGTTGAGAGAAGCTAAAGACCTAGATAGAGAGCTATATCATATTAATGAGATGGAAAACAATATTGCTAGAATGTCAGTTTTTCCAGATTAATCTATATGTTCAACTTAATCTCCATGAAATTCCAGCAGGTTTATTTTTTGTGTGTGAAAATTGACAGGCTAATTCAAAATTTTATTTTGGAATGCAAATGACCTAGCCAAAACACTTTTTTTTTAAAGGCAAAGTCAGAGGACCTACCCTGATATCAATCCACATTTAATGCCAACTAATCCATAGAAACAAAAAGCAGTGGAGCACCTGCCTTGGTGGAAGGAGGAATGGACTGTAAGGAGTCAAGGAAACAATTGGTGGTGACGGAATTGGAATTGTTCTTTATTTTGACTGTTGTGGTGGTTTCAAGGTAGTTTCAAAATCTCTGTCAAAATTCATAAAAGCATATATTTTAAATGATGCAGTTTATTTTTTGTATACTAAACATCAATAGATTTTATTAAAAAATATCTCAGGGACTAACTGCTCCTGATTATTAAAAAATAAAGTGATGTCCTCAACTTATAAATAAAAAACAAAATTAATTCTTTTTAAAAAACACACCACAGACTTCCCTGGCGGTCCAGTGGTTAAGACTCCACGCTTCCAATGCAGAGGGTGTGAGTTCGATCCCTGGTTGGGGAACTAAGATCCTACGTGCTACGTGGCATGGCCAAAAACTAAAAAAAAAATTAAAATTAAAAAAATTAAAAAATACCATAATAATACATAATTGTCAAATTACAGAACATTGGCTTGACAGATTTTTTTTAATATTTATTTATCTGTTTGTTTGTTTATTTATTTAGGCTGCACCGGGTTTTAGTTGCAGCACACAAGATCTTCCTTGCGGCATGTGGGATCTTTATTTGCAGCATGCGGAATCTTTTTAGTTGCAGTATGCAAACTCTTAGTTGTGGCATGCATGCGGGATCTAGTTCCCTGACCATGGATCGAACCCAGGACCCCTGCATTGGGAGTGTGGAGTCTTACCCACTGGTCCACCAGGTAAGTCCCAAGAGATTTTAAACATTCCCCAAAATGAAGGAAAAAAGAAAAAAGATGTTACTAAACAAGTTTCAAGAACCAGAATACCCCTATCCCTGGGGCCATTTGTTAAAAACGAATAATAAGAGGATTAAACAAATTTTTTTTTAATTTTTTAAATTTTAAAAAATAAAAAAACCAAAATAGCTTCCACATTCTAAATAGTAACACTAGAATTTACAAAACAATTAACAATGCCTTCATGATTCTGAGCAAAATGGTTATTGTAGTTAATATTATCTAGCCATATTATCATTCAAGTGTCAGGGAGGAATAAAAACATTTTCAGACATGTAAAGTCCCAACAAATTTACTTCCCATGCACCCTTTCAGGAAGTTACTTGAGGAGGTGCTCCACCAAAACAATGGAATGAGCTGAAAGAGGAAGACAGGGCATCCAGTCTGAGAAAGGTAAATGGAACCCCTAGGATGTCAGCAAAGGAAAAATCCCGGGATTACTGTTGGGCACTGGGCCAAAAGAGCAACCAGTCCAGATGGCAAGTCAAAAGGCTCCAGGAATGCTATTGTCAAAAATCAAAAATAGGGCTTCCCTGCTGGCGCAGTGGTTGAGAGTCTGCCTGCTAGTGCAGGGGACACGGGTTCGAGCCCTGGTCTGGGAGGATCCCACATGCCGCGGAGCAATTAGGCCCGTGAGCCACAACTACTGAGCCTGCGCATCTGGAGCCTGTGCTCCGCAACAAGAGAGGCCGTGATAGTGAGAGGCCCGCGCACCGCGATGAAGAGTGGCCCCCGCTTGCCGTAACTAGAGGAAGCCCTCGCACAGAAACGAAGACCCAACACAGCCAAAAAATAAATAAATAAATAAATAAATAATAATTAAAGGTGCTAATAATTAAAAAAAAAAAAAATCAGAAATACATGCACACACACCCACACACACCCATATCTGACATGTTTAATTTTATTAGGAAGAGATTTATAGAACTGGAGGAGAGGAGGTAAGGGACTTCATTCATGATCGAGTACATAGAAAACTAGAAAACCAATCAACTGACCAACCAATAACAGAAAGCTAACACTAGGGAAACAAAAAGTTGTGCAAGAAAATAAAAATGGAACTAGAAACCACAATATACCACATAACTCTGCTATGAATATTTACGTAGTCATAAAAAAGTGAACATAGAATGTTAATTTAACCAAAATTATGATACAGCTATATTGGGTATCAACTCAATATGGATGGGAAGTGTGCATCTGTGTGTAGTAGGAGTGGAGGAGGGTGCTGTGAAAACTGATTCCTTATATTTTACGGTAGAAAGTTAATAGGTAAAGCCTAAAATTGGAAGAAAAAATGTGCCTTAGCTTATTATTCAGGGAGATGGAGATAAATACCAAAAGACACAGCAAAAGAGTTAAAAGGGTGACCTCTAGAGAAGTAGTAACTGGGTGTTTGTAGAGAGGGACAAGGGACTGTTTTTGTTTTTTTTTTTTTTTAAAGCCTTTTGGTTCTATGTACTTCTGTTTAACTTAGTCCAATGTGTCTCATTTGTTTTTAAGTAAACTAAATTCTAAAAGAAAAAAAATTTAATGCGATATTGACCCATTCATATTTTAAAGCATGAAGATTTATAAAGGACAGAGCAGCCAGATCATATGTTTTATAGTGGTTTTCAGAAGTCACGTTCAAAAAGTCACCTCGTTTGTCATTATTGTTCTGTCAACATACATTTGTGGGCCCTAGGAGTTCCCAGCAAACTGTGCTGTGTATTTCAATCACCAAGGTGAACAACATCCCTACCTTGGAGAAGCTCAGGTTATACCAAAGTAACAAATTCTAGTGATACAAAGTGACATGTGCTGTGAAATTTATCAAGTGCTGGGCCTTCATGATGAAGGAAGGAATTAGTACTGTCTAAGGGGCTAGAGATGGTTGCAAAAGGAAGCAGATGACATATAGTACTTAAGAATTTAAGGTTTTCAGGGGTGCTATTATGTGAACATCTGTATTCCTTCCCCTTCTACCCCTCCCTTACAACTTCCACCACCCACTCCTTTGGGACCCTTTTGCCCCCCAAGGTTTTCCTTACACACCCTTCCGTTGAACTTTCCCATGGCTCCCTTTAGTTACTTCAATCAGGTTTATGCTCAAATATCATCTCTTCAAAGATGCTTTACTCTGGACTTATTTTAAATATCCCCAACACCTCGTCATGCTCTGTCTTCTCACCCGAATTTTATTTGTCCTCAAAGAACATACCTACCTGACATTTTACCATAGTATACATTTATTTAGTTGTTGTTTGTTTTGTTTAGTCTCTTTTCTGGAATGAAAGTGCCACAAAAATAGGAACTTTGTTCTGTTTTTTTGCCACTATATTCCCAATGCTTAGAACAGTACCTGGAATATAGTAGGCACTGAATACCTATTTGTTGAATGAGTCAATGGGTGAAGAATGAATGTCTCTGGTCTACATCTCTCACCTGAGTGCAGACCCAAATACTCAACAGCTACCATCTTTACCAAATCACACAACCAGCTCCCTGCCAAACCATTCCCTCTGCATAGCTCCTTACAGCATCCCAAGGACTCAAACCAGCCATCTGCAAGTCAATTCTGACATTCTCCTTTTCCCCCTTCCCACAAACATCCAAATAAATAATCACTAAACCTAGTCTGTTTTCTTGATGGCTGTCTCTAGAGTCTGTCCACTTCTCCCCATCCCCACTGCTGTTTTCTTCATTTAGATCGTCCTTGGCTCTTGACTGGATTGTTGAAACAGTTTCCTCCTAATTTGCTTTCCTGGTTCCAGTCTTTTATCCCTTCAACTATCCTCCAAACTTTTATCATGATGCTTTTCATAAAATGCAAATCTGATTACATGACTACGCTACTTAAAACCTAGGCCCTTAGAATAAAGTCTAAACTCCTTTGCACGGCCGCTTAAGCCCTTCACCACTGCCTCATGCTGATGTCTCCAGTGTGTCTCTGGCTATCCGTCCAGGCTTACTGATCAGATATGCTATGTACCACTTGTCCAGCCTTTGCCCTTGGAGAGGGCCTGTTAAAACACATCCCTCTGCCTCTCTCCAATTTGATCAGGTGGCAGGGACTGAGAAACCGTCCTTCCCTGCTGGGTTCTGCCACAGCATCCTGGGCCTACCCCCATAGACTGTAAGTCATGTGTCCACTCATTGGCCCCCTGCACTAGACACAAGCTCAGGAGCACAGTGCCTGCATAGGAAGAAGATGCCTTTGTGTTCCCAGTTCCTAGCATGATGACTGACACAAAGGAGATGCTTAATAAATGTTGGATGAAGGAATGAATGCATAAATCTGTTTTTCAGAACCTGGTTTTAAAATTTAGCAGTAAAGTGGAAAATGGACTGCCGGTAGGGAGTCTGAAAGCACGCTGACTAGTTAAGAGCTAATTGACATATCCCAGACAAGATGAAGAGGACCTGGACTCAGGCAGAATCAATGGGAATGGAAATAAGGAGTCAGAATCAAGAGACTTTTGCTTCTGAAAAAACAAAAGATATTTTATGAGCAAATGCAGTTGATTGAGCACTGTGTACTTTCTGAAGGATGGCTCTAGTGTTTTAAATTTAGACAAAGGCCTGGAAAGCCAGCCATACCCCGTTAGAAGCAATCAATCAACAAACTTCATGAAAGTGAGAAGAGGTGATTGAAGTAGACAAAGAGGTTAGCAAGGCACACAGAGTCTCTGATACAGAAATAAAGAGAGTGTTTTAAGTGCTGAAGAATCAAGAGACTGACAAGGAGAGCGAAGATTTTAATGCAGAGGATGTAATAACTGGAAAAGTTTGCTTCCGCCCTTAATATAGTAATAAAATTTGCAGACAGCTTACAATACCATACTGACTACGAAGTTATGCATTATACAAGCTGCCTTCCATTTTGGTGACAGAGGTATAAAAGTAAGCAAGCATATTTCTGGGATTTATTGGGGGGAAATAACTAATTTCCAGGGCATGTCATAGGATCAGTGCAGCCTCATCCACTTACCCTTGACATATCCAGAGCCATAACATGAAGGTAACACTTAGGATATCCCTAAAACATGGAAAGATTCTGTTATGATATCTGTGCTATTAGCCAAAGTGTGGAAAAGGGAAAGGAATGGATATTTCCTAGGCACCTACTACGTGTAGGACACCATGGTTTACCACCTTTACTTTTAAAAAATAAACATAAGTTAACTATGCTGTCGTAACTGACTTTGGGAAATTCTTTTTGGAGATTGTTTTCTTCAAAAACAATGAAAACCTGTAAATACATTTTTTTCTAAGTAGGTAATGAATACATGTTGTTAAAAAGTTGGTAAATGAGTACAAAAAGGTAGAGTTAAAAATAAATCTCCTATCTCTGATACTGAGACACAATTACTTCTCTTTAGGACAATAACTAAAAGTAATTAGTTATGCATCCTTCCAAGAATATTCTATGCATATGTACAATTTTACATAATTCATTCAAAATTTGTTCAATATACACTGAACACAAACAGCTTACTATACATCTGTTCTGTGCTTTATTTTTTTCACTTAATATATATTGGAGAGTTACCCATCTTGGTACAAATTAGTCTCACTCCTTTTTCTGGTCACATAACATTCCACTCTGTGGGTGTATCATGTGTTATTTAGTGAAGCCTCTGTTAATGAATATTAAGGATGTTTCCAGGTATTCTTTATACATACATAATCTCTCATACATGCAAATAGAACAGTGTATGTTATCACTGTTCATATGTGAACAACATACATAATTTTAAATGTTCTGGCAATCATACTAAAAAAAGTAAAAGAGACAAGTAAAATTGTTACTAATGTATTATATTTAACGCATTATATCCCAAATATTATCATGTCAACATGTAAGTCATTATAAAAAAATATATAATGAGATATTTTACATTCTTTTACTTGCCATAAGTCTTTGGAATTCAGTGTGTATTTTATGCATAATGTATATCTCAATTCAGATGAGCCACACTGCAGGTGCTCAGTAATCAGATGTGGCCACTGGCTGCTATATTGGACAGCACAGGTATATACATTCCTAGAAGTAGAATTGCTCAGAAGAGTATGTGCTTAAATGTTATGGTCATAGCCAAATTGCCTTTCAGAGAAGTTGTACCTGTATACATTCCCCTCAGGTGACAAATAGTATATCACTGAGCTTTGATTTGCATTTACTTTATTACACATGAGGTTGAGCATCTTTTTATATGTTTAAAAGCTATTTATATTTCCTTTTCTGTGGATTATTTTTATTTCCTTTGTCCATATTCTTTTCTACTGGATTGGTCTTTTTCCCCACAGATATGAGAGAATGAAAATAATCCCTTTATGTGTTATAAATGTTGCAAACAGTTTACCCTCTTTGGCTTTGGTTATGGTATTATTTTGCCATGCAAAAATGTTTACATTTTATGCAATTGAAATATCAATCTTTATAGCTTCTGAATTTTATCATGCTTATAGAAGTCTTCCTTTCTCTAAGATTATTTTTTAAATCTTTTCCATAACCTCTTCTAATCCTCACAATAAATTTATGAAACTGGTGTCATTACTTCCACTTTACAGATGAGAGGATGGATGCTTAGAGAAATCTTAAATAAATTGCTTAAAGACACCCAGCTAAAAAACAACAGAGCTAGGATTCAAATCCAGTCTATCTCTAAAGACTATGCTTGCTCTTTTGACTAGACTGTTAGGTTCAAAGTAATCTGTTTTAGGTGTCTTACTATTGTCCACTTCTTTTAATCCTAGTGCTATATTAAACATACCATTATTATCAATAACTAGAACATTGCATTAATCTAACCCCATATTCCCACAAAATTCCAGATAAACAGAAACTAGCAATTTCAATCTTAGGGGAAAGAAACCAAGGATAATCAACTGGAGTGCAGGAATCAGGGGAGGCTAGCCCATGGGGGTAATGACATCTGATCATTGCCATAAAGGCAAGATAGAAATTGGTCATGGAGAGAAAACAAAAATATAAAAATTCACTGAGATTGAACAGAAAATATTCAGGAGTTCACTTTTGGGGACTGAAAGGGAGAACAAATAACAAACTTCAGTGAGACTGCAAAGAGCCTTGACTTCCAGACCAAAGGGCTTAGATATTTTTATACCAGCAGTTTGAGTCACTGATAGATTTTGGAAAAGGTACTGACATGATGGGAATTATGCTTCAGAAAGATTAATCTGGGTGGATGTGTAAGAGCTACTGGAGAGAGAGCTGGGGGAAGAGTGAGAAAGAAGAGAAAGGAGAAGATCATTAGGGTCCTGGAGAGGAAAATCAACCCATCTCATTATTGGATTGCATGATTGTGCTGTATTCCTCTAACTTGCCCTTTTCACCAAATTTCACTCCAAATGACAACTTGGGTTGTTTTCAGAATTCTAATGTGTCCTTAAAAGACACGGATTTTTACCCCTTTAAGCTCAGAGGCAAATTCAAAAGAGAACTTTCAAAAATGTCTTGTGCAGTAACATCACTGCTAGGATAAATGTACAGACTCCCAAAGTGAACACCTTGAAAAACTTCCCAGTGTTTTTATTTTTAAAAAAATAAGTCACTTTATATTCTTATCTCATACCAAAACCAAATTTCAATTACCATAAGGGAGAAAAAAGTCTTCCTTTTTAATGTGTGACTTTTAGGGAATACATACATCTTAATCCATATATTTAGTTAATAGGCAAGCCTCTTCAAAATGAAGACTAGTCTATGGGAACTCATCTTAGTTTTTTAATCAGTATCTGTGACAGCTGAGTCTAAAAGACTGACTGAGTTTCAACTGCCAACTGGCTTCTACCAGCATCATTCAACAGATTGTAGACATCTGTTATTTCTGGTCACCCTCCATTCCTACCCTAGATTCTGGGAACAGCACCTTTTCCTCTTCCTTCTTTTGGATCTATTCCTACATCCTCAAATCATGTGATTCTGGTGGTATCACCATTCACGATACCTGCTGCCTGGCTTAAGATTGGGCTCGTGACCCTGGCTGGCCTGACCAATCAGAGTCTTTCCCAGCAAGCTGTGTATTCTGAAGTGGGGAAAGAGACGTTTCCTCTTTCCTCTGGATTTACAAGGCTGAGAAAATGTGAGCCCAGAGCCACCTACAGTTTGTCTCCCTCCATGGCCAGGAAGTCTGTCGGTAGTAGAAAAGAACAAGACCAAAACAGAGGACAGATGTGTAAATGAGGGGTTATGCGTAGAGATGGGGAGAAAATGATACTATTATTATTTAAGACTCTGGATCTTCCCCTCTCCCCATTAACATGAACCAATAAATTGCTTAAGCTGATTTGAGTTTCTAGTACTTGCGATCAAAAGAGACCTAACTGCTGCTCTTACACATTAGTTCCAATATATCCAATCTGACTTCACAGTCTTTACTTCATTCAATCCCTTTGAAGTCCGCGTCTTCATTAGCTCTGTTCCCTTTCTTACTCTGTTCTCTTAGCTTTTATCCCACCTCTCTGGCCCCTCCATCTTGGTCTCCTTCTGCACTTTGCCCTCTGGATTTTCACGTTATGCCTTTCTTCCTGTGAGATTGCATTAAAACCCACAGCTTCAAAAACCATTCGTACTCTATTTATTGTATATCAGACATCCCACCTCACACCCAAAGGGACTGCAGAAAGCCTATTGTTTTTGATACCAAACCTGTTCCTTCTCCTACTATATTCTGCATCTCAAGCAGTTAACTCATCACCCATCCAAAAGACCAAACCATAATCCCAAGAATCATTGTAGAGTCCTCCTCCCCTATCTTCTCATTCCCTCCATACTCTATCAGTCATTAGATCATATAGATTTCACTTTCTAAGTATCCTTCAAATTAGTGTCTACTTTTTACCTTAACATTCCCCTACCTTAGTTCAAACTATCTAGTCTGGGATGTTACTGTTACCTCCCAGTGAGTCGTCTTGCCTCCAGATCTGTTTCTTTATAGTGTATGTTCCCTACTATTGCCAGGGCATCTTCCTACAAAGTAAATATGATCACTTCACTCCTTTCCTGAACATGCTTCAGGGAATGACTCCCATAGCTTTTAGGATAAAGTTCTAACTCCTTAGCTCAGTACACACAGACATTTGTCAGTCACCAAATGTTTATTAAACACTTATCATGTCCCAAGTGCTATGGTAGATGCTGTAGTTGCAGAAAACAAAACAAAAACATGGTTTCTGCGTAAAAGAGCTACTAGTTTTGCTTATGTTTTGCTAATAGGCTTAAAGTTCTTCGGAGAAAGTCACCAAAAAATGTGATGGAAATTTACAACACAAATGCTGTGATTCAAGCTTTCTTCACTTTTTTCTAATTCCATGAAAAAACATCAAATACATGATCCAAGAGACCTCCACCTGGGTTATTTGCCTACTACAGACCCACTCTTACTTTAAGCCATTTTGTTTGAACTGTGATAAGGCCCTTCTAGAAAAGATTAAAGGAAGATTCAGCCCAAAGAGTGACTTTTTACATTTCTTATACCTACTGATAGATATTAGCACTCAAAGGGACTTGAACACCACAGCCTTGAACTTCTATATTTCGATGGAAAGTGCTTTGTCTGATTGTATCCGTGTAAGGTTCACCTTTGGGTGAGGTAGCTGTCCTGTGCTTTCTAAACACAAAATAAAAGATGTTCTACATCACTTGGTTTCTAATAACATGCCATAGGCTTTGCTGCCACATTGTGGGGTTGTACTACCTAACTGGTTTGGTGCATGCTTCCCATCTACTACAATAAAGGTTTTAGGTTTGCTTTATGTGTACGGCTTGACTTTGAATAAGAACAGCTGCTCTCATTTTAAACTAAAGAAAAAACTAGGAATTATATCAGAGGGAACAATCCTTCACCTGATGACCTAATGGATTTTTTTTCCCCTTGAAATTTCCAGGAGTCTAGGCGCATCTTTTGTGAAGAAAAAAATGCTTCCTGGCTGTTAATTTGACAGCTGGAAATTTTTGCTCTGGTTCACCTGGACTTTCATCACTGATTTCAGCTTATGAAGAGGGGAGAGTTGCCTCAGAGAAACCATTTTTGAAGGCTGACTAATAATGGTCTGAGGGTGACTCATGATGCAGGAAGGTATGCACTAAGCAGATTGTTGAAAAGAAAAAAAGTTGTTTGATATATTTCCTTCTCCTTGCTGAAGTACTGACCAGAAAAGGGCTTCTTGGGTACTAGTAAAATTCTATTTCTTTATCTGGGTGCTGCTTACTAGGTTCAATTTGAAAAAATTCATTGAGCTATATACTTAGGATTTGTGCAATTTTCCGTACATATGTTACACTTCAGTAAAAAGTAAACAACAACCAATAACCCTGCAACATTTCCACCCAACCTGGACAATATGCAGACATACATGCATGCACGTGAGCGCGTGTGTGTGTGCATGCACACACACACACACACACACACACACTCATGCTCCCTCTTCACGCAAAGGGATTATTTTCCCAAGAGCATCTCTTTCTTTTCTATTGGACTATAACTTATCTTTCTTCTTTATTAGACTCTAAATTCCTTGAGAGTAGGACAAATGTCTTGTTTAGTTTGTACTCTATCAGAGCTAGCACAGAGAAGGTGCTTGGTAAATATATGCTGAAGGAATAAATAACAAAACTAAAGAAATTAGGAACAGGTTTTAATGTCTCAGAAGAGAAATACAATAAATTAGCATTCTTTGCATTGTAAAAGACAATTACAGGGCTTCCCTGGTGGCGCAGTGGTTAAGAATCCACCTGCCAATGCAGGGGACATGGGTTCGAGCCCTGGTCCGGGAAGATCCCACGTGCCGCGGAGCAACTAAGCCCGTGCACCACAACTACTGAGCCTGCGCTCTAGAGCCCACGAGCCGCAACTACTGAAGCCTGCGTGCCTAGAGCCCGTGCTCCGCAACAAGAGAAGCCACTACAATGAGAAGCCCGCTCACCGCAACTAGAGAAAGCCCGCGCGCAGCAACAAAGACCCAACGCAGCCATAAATTAATTAATTAATTAAAAGACAATTACGTCCATGACTATCTTAGACATTGGCCAGGTTCTACAGGCAGTTTGAATCTCATAATCCTGGCAAGTATTAAATACAATGTTTCATCAACCAAACCAGCCTATTCTTCAGTATTACCAGATAAATGTCAGGAAGAATAAGGTCTCTTGTTATTTAAGGACTGCCTTTAAAGGGTGTTGTAGCTGCGGTACTGTGGGGCAAGATGGATGGGCTTAGAATTGGGGCGGGGGACATAGCACACAGCACTGCCTCCACCCCTTAATTTATGTCATGAGAAGAGTCACTGATATTAGAGGAACCTGACCTGTCATGTACAGTTTATAGTTTTTTTGTTTGCTTTTTTAACCTTTATCTTGAAAAAAAAAAAATCCATGCTTAGACTATTGAAGAATCAATAGAATAGAATGTTTTTCTATTCTATTGAATGTTTTTAAATGTTTCTAGTTGAAGATCTTCATTACTGTTTTTATATTAGGTTTTTAGAAAGGCCCTCTGGAATAATGGATATCAATGCCATGCTTTGAGAAGCAGGGGTGGAATGGTAATGTATTAGTTTTGTGTTTCTGTTTAACAAATTACTTTGGAAAGTAACGGCTTGACACACAATAAATACTTTTTATTTCTCATAGTGTCTGTGAGTCAGGAATTTGGGAGCAGCTATGTTGGGCAAATTGAGGCTCAAAAGATTAATTAACCAGTCTAAAGATATACAGTTAATAAACAGCAGGGCCAGGATTTGGAAACAGGTTTTCTGACTCTTAATGACCAAGAATGACACAAGTGGCTGGGATACCAGTTAGGAAGCTATTGCAATAGGTGAGGCAAGAAGTGACTTGGGACAGTTGCAATTTACAGTACAGGTACAAGTGGAAATATTTTGGCAGCCAATTGCAGAACTATGCTGAGAGCCAGGCAAGAGGGCCTCCTGCCCCGGGCACAGTGCTTTAGAAAGCTGTACTCTGGGCACTCCCCTTCCCACAGAGCAAGATCCATAGGCCTAAGAAGACTGGCCTGCTGGAGCCCACGCTCCCCCCTTTAACCTCAGGAGCACAGAACCATAGAATTCCCTGTCTAGACTGCCCTCAGCTCATATCCAGAACCTTCATGGGATTCTTTTCCAGGTTCTTGCAGTTGAAGCCAGAACTTGCTATTTGTATACATAACTCAGGCCAGAGAAGTGGCCACAGTTGCCTAGTTGCCAAAGGTTTGGACAGAACTTCATAGTCAGGCAGGGCGAGGGGAGGGTGGCAGGGAACATGCACGTGTATGAGGCCTATCACAGTGCTGGGTGGACCCAGGTGCAAAAAGAGAAAGGAGACAGGCCACAGCTGGGGGCATCTCACCTTGTACAGCCAAGTTCCTGCACAGCCCCTCAAGGAATCTGAGAATTCTGCATCCACATCGGGCCTTCCAGGTCATGATGTAAGTGTATTTGTCAAGTTAGGATGACAGAATATATTTTAGCTTAAAAAAATTATAGCTTGACTTATAACCTTTAAGTATTTGAATATATGCTCTATTTATACCCTGGTTGATTGAATATGATCATATTGGAGATTTATTTTTCTGACAATATTTTTGCCCAGATAATCTCCAAATTCTCCTACTATGAGCCCCTAGAAATGCTGGGTAAATGTAACAAATATTCCTTTAAGTAATAAGATTTCTTATTCTAAGAAATCCCCAAAGAAGGAAAGGGAGAAATGAAATCCAAGGTAGAGAGAGTATGAGCTGATTCTGTAGCCTCCCTGGATGAAGCATTTGGTTTGGTTAACCTAAGGGTGTAGGTTTTAATAACTGTGAGGCCTGGGACTGCAGAGAGTGGCAAGTTAGAACAAAGATCCTTGCATAAAGCTGAGATCCTCAAAAGACTGTGTGGCTGGCAGAAAAATGGCTCCCCAAAGAGTTCCATATCCTAATGCCAAGAATCTGTGGATGTTACCATAAATGGTAAAGGAGAATTAAGGTTGCTAATCAACTGACCTTAGAATAACAAGGTTATCCTGGGTTATCTGAGTGTTCTCAGTGTTATCACAAGGGTCCTTAAAAGTGGAGGAAGAGTAAATTGATACAGCCACTATGGAGAACAGTATGGAGGTTCCTTAAAAAACTAAAGGTAGAACTACCATACGACCCAGCAATCCCACTACCGGGCATATACCCTGAGAAAACCGTAATTCAAAAAGAGTCATGTACCACAATGTTCATTGCAGCACTATTTACAATAGCCAGGACATGGAAGCAACCTAAGTGTCCATCAACAGATGAATGGATAAAGAAGATGTGGCACATATATACAATGGAATATTACTCAGCCGTAAAAAGAAAGGAAAATGAGTTATTTGTAGTGAGGTGGATGGACCTAGAGTCTGTCATACAGAGTGAAGTAAGTCAGAAAGAGAAAAATAAATACCATATGCTAACACATATACATGGAATATTAAAAAAAAAAAATAGTTCTGAAGAACCTAGGGGCAGGACAGGAATAAAGATGCAGACATAGAGAATGGACCTGACACGGGGAGGGGAAAGGGTAGGCTGGGACGAAGTGAGAGAGTGGCATTGACATATATACACTACCAAATGTAAAATAGATAGCTAGTGGGAAGCAGCCGCTTCCCCCTTAAAATTTCCTAATCATAGTAAATAAAATGTCAAACAGAAGTTCACACCCCTAGAGAATCAGCTACCTACCTTGGACATGTTGGTCAATGCCCAGCACTCCACTGATAAGACACCCAGTAATCTTTTTTTGCCCATTTCCAACTTGTGGATAATTTTTCTTAATATCCCAAAGGTTTAAAAAGACCCCTAATAAACTCCATTTACACATTTATTAACACAAAAATTAGCCCTTCATTTTACTCCATGGGTCTTTCTCAGAATAACTTTAAAGAGAATAATACTTCAGTTGGTAGTAAGAAATAATACGATCAGACTACTCAAAATTGGTATAGCTAAGGTATAACAGGCTTTCGTTTTATCATAAAAATTAACATCAATGCCACAACACTAGTGAATGTTTGCAAAGATTACTACATCTTTCCTGCCACTTTCAATCTAGTCTCCCTACTGCAGCCACGGAGATCTGAAATGCAAATATAACTGCTACTTCCTGGCTGCAAGTCCTCTGTGGCTTTATTACCAAAAGCTCGGCCTCTCTGTACACGGGTGCCAAAGCAAATCTCGGAGACAGAGTTTTGGGTGAAGTAGAAAAGGATAGCTGGACTTACCTGGTGGCGCAGTCGTTAAGAATCTGTCTGCCAATGCAGGGGATACGGGTTTGAGCCCTGGTCCGGGAAGATCTCCTATGCCACGGACCAAATAAGCCCGTGCACCACAACTACTGAGCCTGAGCTCTAGAGTCCGCAAGCCACAACTACCAAAACCTGCGTGCCTAGAGCTTGTGCTCCGCAACAAAAGCCACCACAATGAGAAGCCTGCCCACAGCAATGAAGAGTAGCCCCCGCTCGCCACAACTAGAGATAGCCCGCGCGCAGCAACGAAGACCCAATGCAGCCAAAAATAAATAAATAAGTTTATAAAAAAGAAAAAAAAAAAAAAAGATAGAAAAGGATAGCTTTATTGCTCTGCCAGGCAAAGGGAGACACACCGGGCTTCTACCTCGAAAAACTGTGTGTCCCAACCCAGGAGGATTTGATGAGGGGTTTTATAACAATGGTTCAAAGGTAGGGTCTCTGACAAGATTAGGGTGTGAGCAGGGCTTGCACTCCCTTAATCTTGCCTCAGGTCTCCTAATCTTGATGAGCTTCTCTGGTCCTTTGAATCTGGCCTCAGCTGGTTTCTGGGCTGCTCCTCCCTTGATGAGCAACTGTCCGAATCTGCAGCTCCGGGAAGAACATGAGGCTGGAGTCCTGCCTACAAGAAACGGGGGGCAAAAGGGCCTCCATGCCTGGGAGGCCCACAGGGCCTCACTCGGTTTCAGCTTTCACAATTCCTTAATATGCCCCATACAGTAATTTGTGACCAGATGCCTCTCTAGCCATTCCTCTCACAGCCCTGACCCCAGTACCCAGGCTTGTGCTGCACCAGCAAAACTGAACTTCTTTCCATTTCTGGAAAAGCCACCCTCCATTTTGCCTTGAGGTGTCCAAATTATACTATTGTCTTAGTCTAGACTGTTTCCCTCCACTTCCAGCGGCTACTTCTTACTTGTATATCTATACCTAGGATTAGTTTAAAAATTGCCTTAGCCCAGGTTTCCCAGACAAGAGAGTTTAGGGCCAGAAATCAGTGCTGGTACCTTACAGAGGAGGCAGGGAGGGATAATCTTAGGGTGAGTAAGTGGGGGAAAGACTTGAGTGAAGGAAGAAAGGATGTGAACTATGTTACCACACTGGCTACTGTTTCCTGATGAGCCTGGAAGAGATACATCAGTTTGCTCAGCAAATGTGTTTGTTGAGTATTTAGAAAACCTCAAGATGACTGTACAGAGAAACAAATCCCCTCCGACTGAGGGGAAGGGAGAAGGGGAATCTGTGTGCCCCGACCCCATCTGCCTCTTGCCTCCCACTGGACAAAGTCCACCCATATGGAGTCAACTGCCCCACTCTTTTAGGTCATGTCATCTGGCCCTTTCCGAAGCCTCTCAGGATACCGGATTCCATATCCCACAGTGTAGTGTCTAGGGGATCAAAATATGCCACCCCAAAATATGCCGCTTAAGCATAAGGGTTATTTTGAGCTAAAAGCATTTGAGATTCAGCAGATGCAGAAAGAAGCCTTCCCAGAGCTTCTCTTATCTATCAAAGAGCAGGAACTTCTGAGAAATGAGGACTGCCAATAAATCCCCTCTCCCAGGGAAGTTTATGGCCGTGAAGAAGATAAAAGTTGGCACCGAGATGGCCTGAACAAACAAAATATATTCCAGTGGTTTCCCCCATATATTTACTTTCCCCCAGTTTGCTACCCTTGGAAAACTTAACCTTTTTTTTTTTTTTTTTTTTTGTCTTGTCATTTCGTCCTTTGTTAAGATGCTCTGTAAGCCCAAGTTCTAACCACCCCTTTGAGTTACTTGTCACTGAGTCTCTCCCATGTGTATGCATGTCACACACGTTAATACATTCTGTTTTTCTCTTGTTAATCTGTCTTTTGTCATCTAGTTCATAGAGCCTTAGTCAGTGAACCTAGAAAGGTAGAGAAAAAAGTACTTTTTTTTCCCTCCCCTAAAAGTGTTTCCAGAGTGAGGGGATAAATGTGCTAGTTTGGGTGCTCTGAGCAGCAGATTCAGGGCTGGATTCGATGTCCAAGATATTCATAGGGTGAAAGAACTATGAGGGAAATGGGGGAAGGAAAAAAGGTGGAGAAAGCATAGGGATGTAAACCATGATGGAGACAGGGAAGGAGGTCCTAAGAAAGTTTCAGTCAGGATGATGGGGAATCGCAGGGCCAAAGTCACCTCTCACAGGAGTCCCACGTCTCATGGGGACAGGCCTGCCTCAGTATCCCTGTGTTGCTTAGTTACTGGCTGAGAGCAGTCTGGGGAAGCAGGGCAAATTTCTATTCTCGTTATCAGAAAACAACTTTTACTGCATTTAAAAACAAATTTAAAAATTACGTATGTGGCTATTCCCACTTGATGCAAGGATTTTCAGAATAGAATCTGAATAGATTTTCAGAAATCTTTTAAATGTGACTGAGAGGAGCATCTCTAAATATTCTAAAGTTTGAGCAGTGCAAACCAAACTCAAAATTAGAATCTTTATGTCAAACTCAAAGTAACAGCCAAACTTAAATTAAAAACCATCTTTCGGTATGCAATATTAGGTGAGTTGGCCCACCATGAGAGTAAACTTGGCTGTAATTCCATATTCTCCCATGTCCTCCCCCAAGGCTCTGTAGGTTAGTTTCTATCTCTTGCCAGCTCTGTGTTAATTCCAGCATTCCGGGATTGGAATGTGGTTTCTGTTTTTATATCACCTTTGGCTCGGAATTCCCCGGTCTCTGAATTAATTCAGTTTATGGACCATCTTCTCTCCTGCACCCTAGTCCGGGACCAGTCTTCCCTGATTTCCGCATTGATGTCTGTCTTTCACAGAAGGCATCCGTGTGTGGAGCAAGGGAAGGGGCTTTAAGTCTCTCTGTTGCTTCTCACCCTTTTCCCCTCAGGGTGGTTTCTTTTCCTACTCTGCCTTTCCATTGGTCTCCCCAGTAAATTAATTCCCCTTTAGCTTTTCCTGTAAAACAATTTAGACCACTACCTCCTCCTTGCTCAGGGCTTCCATTTACTTATACTTAATATGCTCTGTAAACAACGGACCGTTTTCTCCAGCTCTTCTGTCTTGAGAAGCACCAAGCTCTGCTACCAGTCTCTGAAATTATATAGCTGAAGCAAGAGATCGATTCAAAGATAACTGAAAAATAATTGATGCCACCCTCTTCCCCACTCTTCTCTAGTTCCCTACAGAGGTTGGTGAGGGGCAAAGTGCCCTCCATCGTGGGATGGGTCTCAAGGCAATTTCAAAGGGGGAAGGGATCAGTATATTCCCTAATAAATAAATTACGCTTCTCTCCTCACTTTTGAAAGCAGATGCTCCTAAAGTCAGTTTTGGTTTTAAATAACACATTTTTGTCCTCTTCATTTCACATCTGTTACATCACTACACCAGAACATATTTAATAAAGAAGTCCATGCTAATCATTAATTATGATACCAACATACCAGTTGTATTGTATTCTAATGTAACTCGCACTTGTGGATTTCAAAGAGCTGCCCCCAGATTTAATTAATCCTCAGCTTTGCTAATGAAAAGCATCGTTTCTACCCGGCATGAGTTTGTGTTTCTAATCTGTTCCTGAAGGTCACCTCATTTTTCTTGAAAATGTACATTTATAATTTAACGTTTCAGATCTTTCACATTCCCTATTAAGCAATTATTTTGATTACTTCATTATCTTTCTTTTTTTTCCCCTAGACTATTTAGGTTGGTTTCTGCCTACCGCTAGCCAAGTGTAATTCCGACATTCTCTCTCACTCTCTTTATTAGCATGATTTGCATTAGCAAGGGATTCATTTTCATTCTGGAGACGGAAAACAATTTCATTATCTGATAAAAATTACCTTCTCATATGCTGTAAGAAGCAATTCTTCTCATTTATGGTCTCATTAGGCATTTCATCTACCCAATACATCTTCTCAATTCTTCCTCTTTCCAGAAGTAGTCGTTCTGGTGGCTCAACTAACAATATCCTGGGCTAGGGATTCTCATTTTTGCCTTTCTTCCCTCTTTTGTTCTTTCTTTCCCTAGCGAAGTAACTGCATCATCTCCTCTGTGAACCCTTGTTAGTTCCCTCTCTTCCTAAACATTTCGTTCAGGCTTTGTTCTAACATCTTTAATGTTGTACCATGAATTGTAAGTCTGCATTTCTGTTGTCCGTAATAGACTAGCAGCATCTTACGGGCTGGGCCACGGCTCACAGATCTCTGTGTTTCCAAAGCCTGGCACTGTGTTTAGTGTATAGCAATGATCAAAAAATGTGTATTGAATAAAATGAAGGATTAGGTACACATGCAAAACTCATTTTTTATTTTGAAATTTTGTTCTTTTCAAAAGACAGGAATGACTGGAGAAGCCAAAGCAACTTGATAAGGAAGTAGATCAGTTGGACAAACTGAGAGCAAGCTGAAGAGAGAGACAGATCTGTAAGTAACAGGAAGGGAAGTAGTTAAACTGCCTCAGTGGCAGCTAAAATGCCCTGATGGCTGCAAGAGGCCAGTTGAGCAAGAGCAAAAACTCAAAGCAATATCTGGAGCTCTTGGATCCATCATAAATGATCAGATGGGCCAAGATCCGAGTCTGAACTGGAGCCTGCTGTGCAAGCAACATATTGAATCGTGACTATTTCTTCTCACCAAATCTCCAAAAGCTGACAGATATTGCTGAAAAATTCCTCAGTCTAATGTCACAGTCTTGATTTATTTCTCAGTTTTATTCATCCCTTGAGGAGGAAAAAAAGAGCAATCAGAATACTTCCTTTTCACCATAAGTGTGCTAGAAAAATAAACGGTCCCACAAGGGATCCACTTATGATTTTTCGACTTTACAATGGTGCAAAATCGACATGCATTCAGTAGAAACCATACTCTGAATTTGGAATTTTGAGCTTTTCCCGGACTAGTGATATGTGGTACAATACTCTCTGATGATGCTGGGCAGCGCTCCCAGTCAGCCACGTGATCACGGGTGTCAACAACCGATACACTTATAGCCATTCTGGACCCATACAACCATTCTGTTTTTCACTTTCATTACAGTATTCAATAAATGACATGAGATATTCAACACCTTATTATAAAATAGGCTTTCTGTTACATGATTTTGCCCAACTGCAGGTTAATGTAAGCGTTTTAAGCATGGTTAAGGTAGGCTAGCCTAAGCTCTGATGTTCGGAAGGTTCGGTGTATTAAATGCATTTTTTTACTTATGGTATTTTCAACTTACAACAGGTTTATCAGGACGTAACCCCATTGTAAGTAGAGAGATATCTGTTATAAGGAATGCTGAAGCATCATCCTGCGGCATTGGGGTCAATTCCATGGGAATGCGTGCACACACACACACACACACACACTCTCTTCTTTCCCTGAGATTGTTTTGGGACCAACTGGCAGTCTGATGTAAACAATTTATAGCAGATATTTAAAAGGTAATTCAATGGATAAAGAAAACGTTGTATATATACACAATGGAATATTACTCAGCCATAAAAAAGAATGAAATAATGCCAGTTGCAGCAACATGGATGGACCTAGAGATTATCATACTAAGTAAGTCAGATAGAGAAAGACAAATACCATATGGGATCACTTATATGTGGAATCTAAAAATAATACAAATGAATTTATTTACAAAACAGAAACAGACTCGGACATAGAAAACAAACTCTATTTACTCTCTTATTCCTCTCTTTGTAGGATGAGTAACCAACCCAGATTGCCTGGGACTTTTTCCAATTTGGGGATTGTCCTGATTTTTGCACTGAAAGTTCATGTCCCAAGAAACATCTCAGTCCTGGGCAAACTAGAAAGATTGTTAACTCTATCCTTTTGTCTCAAATAGTTTTACCTGTCTCTCTGAAGCAACAAAGCCAGCCCACACCTATGGCTCACAGAAGCCACCTGCTCCAATAGACATATCAAACAACTTCCAAATCAAGACAACTCTCCCTATACCAGATGTTGAAAAAATACACCTTTATCAATTAGATGCATACACACTTGGGATTGTTCTGTCATCTTAGTGAACTGATGTTTTTATAATTATGAAATGTTCTGTTTTGCCTCTGGCAGTAATCCATGCCTTGAGATATACCTTGATGTTAATAGAGTCACACCAGCTTCCTTATGTTCAGTGTTTGTATGGTATACATTTCTCCAACCTTTTATTTTCTTCTGTGGTGCCTAATTTGCTGTTAAGTTCATCCAATGAATTTTTAATTTCAAATATTATAGTTTTCAGTTTCAGGATTTCTTTTTTCTTTTTTTTTTTTTTTTTTTACTAGTTTCCATATCTTTCCTGATATTCCCCATCTCATCACCCATTTTATCAATCTTTCCCAGTAGATTCTTCACATGTATATCATAGTTATTTTAAAGTCTTTATCTGCTGATTCTAACATCTGGGACTTTGTGGATCTGTTTGATTGTCTTTTCCCTTGATTGTGGGCCACACTTTCCTGCTTCTTTGTATATACAGTAATTTTTCCTGGTATACTGTACATTGTGGGCTGTAGATGATATGTTACCTTCCTTTGGAAAGTGTTGAGTTTTGTTCTAGTAGACAAACTACTGATGAATCACCTTGATCTTGTGGAGCCTTGATGGGATGGGCTTATTGTTGTTTTGCCCTTGGGCCTCAGTTGTAGTCCTTAGTCCTGCATCTTTATTCTTAAGGTGTGGTCCTCTTAGGGTTTCAATGGAAAGCACAAAGAATCCAGTAGGTTCCTACTTGGCTGGACTTGAATTCCAAAACTTGTCTCCCCAGCACCAAGCATTGGATGAAATCTCTGCTCAGTACCTTTAACCTTTCCACTGGTGCTTTCCACTGGATTCCCTGAGGTCTCATTGTGGGCACCTGCAGTTTGGTAGTCAGCCAACAATTTGAGGAGAATTTGTCCACAGATTTGGGGGCTCCCCGCCCTGCCTTCTTATTTTCTAGAACATCCCTCTTTAATTTCCAGCAACTCCAGCAACACCACAATCTGACTTCTGAATTTTCAATCCAGTTGGTCAGCCTCTTCCTGACTGGGCTCTGTTTCTTAAGTACGTTACAAAATGAGGAGTGTCCTCAAGGAAAAAGCTGTCCAATGTGGATCTCACCTACTTTGTTTCCCTTATTGCAAGAATCATGTCCCCTCCAGTGTCTGCATATTTTTAGTCACTCCCCAGGATCTTCAAACAGTTATTTAGTTCTGATCTTATAATTGTTTATGCTGTTTTTTTAGTCCAAAATTCAAAACTGTGATGGGTAGATGGTCGTTCAATAAATGCTGCTCTGCTACTACCAGAAATGAACTCCCCTTATTACTGAAAACAAACAAACAAAATTATGGTCTTTGTAGGCAGAACTGAACTTTCATGGAAGGTGTGTGTAATACTGTAAGAATGTAATAATAGTAATGATAGTAGGAGATCACCATTATTGATCTCTAGCCCACTGTTCTTGGTGCTAGCCCACTGTTCTTGGTGCTTTATCTACCCCTAATTTACAGGTGAGAAAACAAGTACAGACAGGTTAAGAAACTTGCCCAAGTTCATAGAGGTGGTAAATAGGAAAACCAGAACTCCAACCCACATGGACTGATGGCTCTCTTAACCACTAAGCTATGATGCTACTTAAGTGGGGGCTGGTTGTTCCTTGATGGGGACAGTCCAGAGGGAATTAAGCTTAGAGAATTCAACTGAATAAACTTTATGGTTCTTTTAAACCTGTGAATCCACTATTCTATAAAAATTATAACCCTCAATCAGCAAAAAATATTAACTTTTATGTTAGAAAAATTATTCTCCCTCAATCAGAAATCCAGAAAAGGTACATATAACAAGAGTATTTGCATGCCTACCCAGCTCTTGCAAAATCAGTTCTTTTTTCCCTCCTTTAGAATTTGACTTACAGCACCTCAAGCAGAACTATATATTTGTGGTTGCCTGATTGCTGCAGTGCTAGTTGTATCTTGTGTTCATCCTGAATGCAGTGTCAAGATTGATAAACCAATTTACTTCAAGCAGTTCAGAGCATCAGCCTTTGAAGTTTTGAAAAATAGCCGTTTGGGTGTGTTTTTCCACACCACCCCAAATATATTTGAAAAATATTTTTAACCAGAGAAATTGCTCTAAGAAAAAAAAAAACCACACACACTGAAGTATTTTTCCTCAGACAAAAACAAAACTGTTCTTAAGATCAATAAAAATATCCCTTTCCTTGACATCCCTCCCTTGCTACAATACATGCCTTCCAAATTGCTATAAACCAATTAATCAGAAATGGATATTGTTTTGTGAATATAAAATAAATGAAAAACCCTTGAAAGAATAGTCTACAGTCCTTGAAATGATCGTTGAAATGTGTTGTATTTTACTGTAGGCTGCTGGTGAAGACACAGTTTATTTAGAGCATATCCTCATGAGGAACCTCAGGAAAAACAGTTTTCTGGAATTAGTACCAGGAACAGCAGCACTTCTCCTAAGTCCATGGTCTGTTTTTCCCTCATTACAAAGTTGATCTTGTAATGCATTATATTTACTTGCCAAAACATGTTGCAGGAAAGCACACAACTATGTGGCCGACCCCTAGTAAGACTAAAGCTTGTAACAGTATCTTTTTTCAAGAAATTAACGCAATTCCTGGCTCCATGTTACTTTCCTACTTTTATTTGTTTTATTGGCCTCATTTTTCTTATCTGGTTTTAACAAATGCATATTTGTAAGCTACCTTAAATCCCTTTTTGGGCAAGTCTGAATAAAACCAACTAAATGCTCTCGATTTGACTAACACAGCTTTAAAAATAAGAACGACCAAACAGTAAATGAAAATTGAGAGGCAAATGAAAACCTGACAAAAATTCACAAAATATATAAAAAAGATGAATTAGCCTTAATCAAGAGGAATCTTGGAAATCAACAAGAGAAAAATAGGGGATCATACAAGTAAAAAATTGAGGAAAGGTTCTGAAGAAGTATGAAAACAGAAAAAAATGCAATGGGAAGATAACAAATGTGAAAAAAAAAGTTCAATCTCAGTTGTAGTCAAAGAAATGCAAATCAAAATTTCACAAGAAACTTTCATAAACAATGGAAAAATAAACTTGTTTCCTTGAAATCCACCTACTTTGCTCCCGGATCTCAAGGAGGGGGACAGACATGCAAATAAGCATGTATGGGATAGAGTGGGTGTGACAGAGCATACATGTGTTTGCAGGGAAGCACCAGGGGGAAGCTGAAGAGACAGGTTCATGGTAGGAGAGATCCCAGCTGAATCTGAAAAGAAGAGCTGGAGTCATTAGACGTGAGTTTTTGAAGGTAGGGACTGCCTAAGCGGCGTCCATCACGTGCACAGTCTCTGGCATATAGTGGGCACTTGATAAATATTTTTAAAATAAAGAGTGAGAAAGGACATGTCTGCTGGGAAGCAAAGGCACAGAATAAAATCTACCAAATGAACAAATGCATATATCAATGAATGAGCCATTTGTCAGGGAAATACTAATGCATCTCTGAAAGAGAGATCAAATGACCAGCCTCCAAAGGACAAAACAAAGATTTGGTTTTTTTCCTTTCCTATGGATCATTACCATACACTTTATTACTCGGACAGAGAACTCTGGACAATTCCTTTGGATCCACTTACATCCTGATTCTTCTAACTGCATTTCATCACAACCACCAGGCCTAAATATTCCCAACTCAGGCATTTTCCCAGCCAATAGACTCTGAAAAGGCCCATCTGTGCTACACCTTAGGGAACATGGATGGTTGCAGCAAATCTTGATACTTTTCAGTCTGAAGATTTTTTTTTCTGGCTATTAGGGAAAACAGATGTGCTATAGGGAATACATTTATTTATTTATTTAAAATAAATTTATTTACTTTATTTATTTTTGGCTGCGTTGGGTCTTCGTTGCTGTGCGCGGGTTTTTCTCTAGTTGCAGAGATCGGGGGCTACTCTTCGTTGCGGTAGCGTGGGCCTCTCATTGCAGTGGCTTCTCTTGTTGCGGAGCACGGGCTCTAGGTGAGCGGCCTTCAGTCGCTGTGGCTCACGGGCTCTAGAGCACAGGCTCAGTAGTTGTGGCGCACAGGCTTAGTTGCTCCGGGACGTGTGGGATCTTCCCGGACCAGGGCTCGAACCTGTGTCCCCTGCGTTGGCAGGCGGATTCTTAATCACTGAACCACCAGGGAAGCCCCCGAGGATACATTTAAATGTTAACATTGGTTGTTTCACAGTAGCGGATTTCTGAGTAACTTTTATTTTCTACTTTGTACTTTACAGTATTTTGCAAATCCTCTACATCAGTTCTGAATTGCTTTTATAATGACAAGAAATCAGGTCAAGAAATTCCTGTGAATCTGGTGGGGGAGAATTAAATTAGGAAAGTTGTGGAACTACTTAGAAATCTACTGAGTTTTCACATTGTGGACCATTTAAAGGGAGGGTTCAGGGTGATTTGTACTTGAGCAGAATATGGTTTCAGACATGCTCCATTCTAAGCTATTAAATACAAAACGTATAAATGTTATCTTAAATATCAAATACAACCAAAGGCAATTTTATAGCAATTAATTTTGTGTCGCTTCCAAAGCTCCAGTTGAAAATGTCCTTGTTGTAATAAAATTCCTACACTTCTTAACCCAGCATTTTAAGTAATGAATTTAATTATGAAGAAAACTGCTGTCACTAAAGCCTGCTTCTTAATCACGCCTGTGTTTATGACAAAAAAAATCTGTTGCCATGGAAATTTTAGTGTCAAAGTTGCAACTCATAAAGCTTTACTGAAGTGTAAAGTAAAAATAGGAAGTGATCTTTAGCAAAGAGAAACTTCTTCCTTAATATATTTTTAAAAACATTGAAATTATGGACAGCAGCTGGATTTTACAAGTTAACTCATTTTGCATAACCAAAAAATCATGTGAAAAGTTCGGCAAATATCTAATTTTGGAAAATCAAATAATTTAAAGTATAACTAGGGAACTCACAAAAGACAGGAATTGCACTGGGAATCCACCTCAATTTAATTAAACATTTACTGAGGCTCTACTATCTTATATTAAAAATTAATATATTCATAGACAGAGTTTTCTAAAATTGGGCACCTATATAGTTTGACATTAGTTTTTAAATTGTTTTTAGTTGTCATTAAAACCCCAAATAATGGAACCAGATGTGAATGACACAGTTACAGTTGTATAATGAGACCAGGATCATTACTCACATTTAATAGTTATTTACTGATAGGTGAGCCAGTAGCCATACTAAGCTTGCCGGCCAACAAGATGAGGAAGGTAAACGATGTGTTTCTTTTTAATTTATGAAATATTTCATGTATACAAAAAAGTAGAAACCAATATAACAAACAGCTTAAGAAAGGAAATTTTACAAATGAAACCTCTTGGGCATTCTTACTTGGCCTCATTTCCTTCCTTCATCCAAGAGGAGACCACAAACTTGAATTTGGTATTGACCATTAATCAACCTGCCTTTAAAAAGAAGTTTAGTATATATTTATACATCTATAAATATATCATTTTGCCTGTTTTCAAAACTTTATTTAAATGGTATCTCCCTATATGTATCCTTCTACATCATTTTTCTCTTTCGCTCAACCTACTTTTGAAGCATATACAGATTGATGTATATCTCTGTAATTAATTTACAACTGCTCTGTGGTAGTCTATTATTCATTCATTTATATGTTCTATATAATATTCTACTGTATGTTACACCATTATTTATCCATTATCCACCTGAGGGATAGTCAGTAGGGTTTTGTGTGTGTGTGTGTGTGTGTGTGTGTGTGTGCTATTGTAATCCATGCATCAGTGAACATTTTTGCATAAGTTTCCTTGGGCATATAGGCGGGAGCTTCTTTCGGGGATATATCACAAGCATTTCAAATGTAAGAAAATGAAAAAGGGTGGTTAAACAGTGGACTTCTGGATCCACTATTTTCTTCCTTAACTCCCAGTTAGTGACTTGTCCAATCCTATGCACACAAAGATAATATTAAAGTTTAAAATAATATTTTATTTTTCTATGGATTGAAGATATCCATGATGACATTATGTATATTTCACCTAAGTTTCCAGGCTTGTGGACACCTTGTAGATTAAAAGATACATCAACAAAAAATGATGTATCCCATCTCAAGCCAAATGAAAGCCAAAGGACTGTAGGGCGGGCTCGCTCACACACTTAATGACACCCTTGTGCTAAGGTTATAAGACCTTGCTGTTAAATGTTAATACAGAACTATGTGCCCTTGGGCATTGTTAAAAGCCAAATTATCAGTGCACCAGGAAGTACTCGAGGAGTTCTGGGAGCCTATGCTCTGTCATTTGAGCTGCGATGGAGGGATCTGTATAATGCTGTCCAGAAGCGGAAAGAAGGGCAATGCAGACCAGAGGCAGAAGCCAAGTTTCTAGTACTCTCCAAAAATGTACCATTTTTTTCCCCCTGCAATTCAGTGAAAGAGAACAAGTCAACTAGGCTGGGGAATATGGAAAGTGCCTACACGTGTACTGAACCGAGACTACTGCATTTAAGCCTCTGAAGAGCTGGCAGGTGGTCAATTTCTTAAGCAATCTCTTGGAGATTGATATGGAGAAAGATATGGGGAGCGCTGGGGTTTTATTACCCATCACTTAGATGCCGGCACTGGCTCCTCTTCTCTCGCTCCCTGCTTCCGTCCCCCTCTTTCTCCTTCTTTTCTTCCCATTTTACTTTGTCTCCTGTCATTCTCTGTTATAATTAAAACAAATAGAAAACATTGCAGGTGTCTGCTATAAAACATCTGCAGATACTGTACGTTGCATGGGGAAAAAAAGAGCAGCTGCAAATTGTGTAATTTGGTCTTTAAAGAAAAACCTGAAAGACATTTCCGGAAACAAATACATCTTTCATCCTGGTAGACGTTGAATTTTCTTTTTGTTTGTACTTCAGCCCAGTTCATCACCGTTTTCTCACTGCCTTGCACAGAAAGTTTCAGCGCTAACCAGTGACTGTTGTCCCGATTTTAGAAGAGATGGGGGATTTCTGGAATGATGGCTTAAAAATGGGGAAACCGTGACTGCAGGGTCTGGTGCAGTTTCAGATGGTGTTTCTCTCAGTCAAAACAAAACCGAAGAATGACAGCATCTGTAAGTTACTAAATGTGGGAAGAAAGTAAAAATATGCGGAAATATTATCTGCAATAGTTGGAAGGGACCTGCCTTCCCCAAAGGAAATCAATATACTGGCATGGATAACACTGGGGACACCCCATGCTTTCTTGGGTTATCCATTCAAGTCTGCAAGTGATTTTTAACAATCTGTTTCTAGGGTGTTCCCCAATAGGTATTCCAGTTTTAGCTTGAGGTTCAGCTATGTCTTCCTCTCCCTTGATTTTCAAATTTCCCAAAGCAGTAGAGTAGGTGCAAGGGCTGGGGAAGCCAGGTTAGCCACAAAGAGCTCAAATTCTCCAGTCAGAAAGCGCTGGGATTTAGATCCTGGCTCTACCTCTGAATATGATCATTGGACAAGTTGCTGAACTGCCTGATGCTTTCGTTTCCTCACCTGTAACACAGAGCCAGCCATCCTATGTGCATCACGCTCCTAATTCTTGTGAGTCCAGAAGGGGATAATGCGTATGAAGTATTTACTTACACAGTGCCTTGCATGGTAAATGCTCCAGAAAGGATAGACAACAAATGCAGTGATAGTTTTTTAAGGAACTTCCTTAAAAACTAAAACTAGAGTTACCATATGATCAAGCAATCCCACTCCTGGGCATGTATCCGGAGAAATACCTAATTGGAAAAGAGACATGCACCCCAAAGTTCATAGCAGCACTATTCACAATAGCCAAGACACGGAAGCAACCTAAATGTCCATCGACAGATGAATGGATAAAGATGTGATATTATACACAATGGAATATTCCTCACATAAAAAGATTGAAATAATGCCATTTGCAGTGACATGGATGGACCTAAAGATTATCATACTAAGTGAAGTAAGTCAGACAGAGAAAGACAAATATCATACAATATCGTTTATATGTAGACTCTAAAAAAATTATACAAATGAACTTATTTACAGAACAGAAATAGACTCACAGACATAGAAAACAAACTTATGGTTACCAAAAGGGAAGAGGGGGCATAAATTAGGAATTTTGGATTAACACATACACACTACTATATATAAAATAGATAAACAATAAGGATCTACTATAGCAAAGGGAACTATATTCAGTATCTTGTAATAACATGTAATGGAAAAGAATCTGAAAAAGAATATACATATATGTATGTGTATATAAATATATATATGTATATGTATAACTGAATCACTTTGCTGTATACCTGAAACATTATAAATTCACTATACTTCAATACAAAAATAAAATAAAACAAACAAACAAACAAAATATAGTGATAGTGATGGCAGAGGTGGTGGTGATACCTTTGCTTCCCCTCCTTTTAGAGCCCCATACTGTCACCTTGCCTGGGTCACATATGTACATATATACATACATAACATACATACATATGTACATCCACCCATCCAATTATTCATTCATTCATTCAACAAATATTATAGACCTTTATTAGGTGCCAGGCATCATTCTAAAGTTCTATAAAACAGTACATGTATTTGTGTCCATTAATTTTTAAATAAAGAAGAACAAAAAGCATCCAATTAGTAAAAACTTAACAGAAATGAATAATGAAAGATATGCATATACATTCTCAGGAAATGAACATTAGGTTGAAGTGAAGGGCCTTGGTTATTAGTCAGGCTGTATTTCCACACTCATGTTAAATGTGTAGTGCCTCCTGTTGTTCCTTTTGCCGCTGGTAGCTAACCTTTGCATAGTCAATTAAACTTCCCTTGGGAGAAACACAAAACCCTTGAAAGCTTTCTCGATCCCAGCAGAGAAATTTATAAACCCTAGTCCAGGGCCAAAGGATTTGGAAACCTTCACCACATTAGCACCATCACTTTCTGAATGGCTTTTCTGGCTGACCCAAATTTTATTTTGTTTGAGGGTATAGCCATCAGGCAAATTTTCTTTCTGAATTCAATGGTAAATATTTTGTTCCTTTCTTTTTCACTACAACATGGTTTCCTGCTGGTCTTCTTGCCTTTGTTTCTTTCCTTTCCATTGTATACCGCATGCTCATCTTCCCTGAAAGCCAGGCTATCATTCATTTCATTCATTCATTCATTCCCTTTCACTCAATCAACACTTATCAAATGTCCACTAGTGCCAGGAATGTGTCACTCTTCTCCTTAATCACCAGTAATGCTACCCTATCATATACTGAATCAAGGCCAAAGTCTTCACTCCAATTCCACCCTTAGAGTTTATCTTATTTCCATCATGACTGTCCAGATTGGTAGCAGGAGAGTCCTTTGCACATACACTATATTCATTTTCACTTTTATGCCTCTGTTCTCCAAGAGCATCTTCCCTACCAGCAAATTTTCAACCATTATTACCCTTCTTATCATTAAAAGTCTTGCTCAAGACTCATTTCTTTTATGTAGTATTCTTGACAATTCTAGCTCGGTTATTCCCAGACTTTGGACTTCATGGATGTGTAAATGAAAAAACAAAACAAACAAAAAAGACAAAAACAAAACAAAAACCAAAACAGGGACCAATCAATATAAGGTTGCTAGGTTGCTACTTTTTTCTTTTATTGTAAAGTAAGTACATTTTAAAATATGGGTTACCAGCTCCTATTATCACTACTTCATAAAAGAAAGGCCATTTTCATTTTTCACAGAACTAGAACAAAGAGTTTTAAAATCTGTATGGAAACATAAAAGACCCCAAATAGCCAAAGCCATCTTGAGAAAGAAAAACAGAGCTGGATGAATCAGGTTCCCTGACTTCAGACTATATTACAAAGTTACAGCCATCAAAACAGTATGGTACTGGCACAAAACCAGAAATATAGATCACTGGAACAGGATAGAAAGCCCAGAGATAAACCCACGCACCTATGGTCACCTAATCTATGACATAGGAGGCAAGAATATACAATGGAGGAAAGACAGTTTCTTCAGTAGGTGGTGCTGGGAAAACTGGAGAGCAACATGTAAACGAATGAAATTAGAACATTCTCTAAAACCATACACAAAAATAAACTCAAAATGGATTAAAGACCTAAATGTAAAACCAGATACTATAAAACTACTAGAGGAAAACACAGGCAGAACACTCTTTGACATAAATCGCAGTAATATCTTTTTGGATCTGTCTCCTAGAGTAATGGAAATAAAAATAAAAATAAACAAATGGGACCTAGTAAAACTTAAAAGCTTTTGCACAGCAAAGAAAACTATAAACAAAACAAAAATACAACATCCAGAGTGGGAGAAAATATTTGCAAATGATACAACTGACAAGGAATCAATCTCCAAAATATACAAACAGCTCATACAGTTCAATATCAAAAAAACAAATAACCCAATCCAAAAATGGGTGTAAGACCTAAATAGACATTTCTCCAAAGAAGACATACAGATGGCCAAAAGGCACATGAAAAGATGCTCCACATCACTAATTATTGGAAATACAAATCAAAACTACAATAAGGTATCACCTCACACCAATCAGAATGGCCAACATAAAAAAGTGTCCAAATAATAAATGCTGGAGAGGATGTGGAGAAAAAGGAACCCTCTACACTGCTGGTGGGAATGTAAATTGGTACAGCCACTATGGAGGACAGTATGGGGGTTCCTTAAAAAACTAAAATAGAGCAACCATATGATCCTGCAATCCCACTCCTGGGCATATATCAGGAGAAAAACATAATTCAAAAAGATACAAGCACCCCAATGTTCATAGCAGCACCAGTTATTGTACAATAGCCAAGACAGGGAAGCAACCTAAGTGTCCATCGACAGATGAATAAAGAAGATGTGGTATATTCACACACACACACACACACACACACACACACACACACAATGGAATATTACTCAGCCATAAAAAAATTAAATGATGCCACTTGCAGCAACATGGATGGATCTAGCAATTATCATAGTAAGTGAAGTAAGCCAGACAAAGACAAATATCATATGATATCACTTATATGTGGAATCTAAAAAATTATACAAATGAACTTATTTACAAAACACAAACAGACTCACAGACATAGAAAACAAACTTATGGTTACTAAAGGGGAAAGTGAGGGGGGGATAAGTTAGGATTTGGGGACTGACATATACACACTACTATATATAAAATAGATAACCAACAAGGACTTAACTCGTACAGCACAGGGAACTCTACTCAATGTCTTGTAATAACCTATAATACAAAAGAATGTAAAAAAAGAATATATATATTTATATATATATGTATAACTGAAAACTAACACAACACTGTAAATCAACTGTATTTCAATAAAAATTTTAAAAAGGCCATTTTAACCCAAATAGGAAGGAGAAAATCCATAATCTTAGAACAAAGAGCAGTTCATTAAACACATTTAACTTTATAAAAAACATATTTATGTTTCCTTATTTTTTTCATTTTACCATGAATATCCATTCATGAGCCAGCATGTAGGAAGCACTCACATATAGCATTCTTTGATGCTAAACAAAGTGGGTCAGAAATGCATGATCTTCTTCCAATTTGGCAGGGAAATGACAACTCCTAGCAAGATGATTCTTACTACTTCAGGTACTAAGTACCTTTTAATCATGTCACTTAATTTAATCCTTACAGCAATTCTATTAATGTTCCCATTCTACAGGTAAGGAAAGGAAGGCTTAAAGAATTTTTTACTTTCTCAAAGTAGCAGAACTAGCAAGTGGTGAAGTTACTATTCAAATTCATGTCTATATAGTTCCATAGCCCATGTTCTAAAACTTTATGCAATGCTATCTCTCAGAAGTGTAAAATTCACTGTAGATTTCTTCCCAAGCCACACAGACAAATTCCAAAGTTGACTGAACACTTCGAGTTGACTTGAAGTTTATCCAGAATTTTTCAGCCTTGGCACAGATATTTTGAGCCAGATAATTCTTGGCTGTGGGGGGCTCTTCTGGACATTGCAGGATACTTCGCAGCATCCCTGGCTTCTACCCACTAGATGCCAGCTGTACTCCCTTCGCAGTTATAATAATCAAAAATATCTTCGGACACTGCCAAATGTCACCTGAGGGGCAAAACTGCCCCTAGTCAAGAACCACTGGTTTAATTCAGTCTTGCTGTATGGACGCATCTAAAGACCTAAACATTATACAAAAGTGGGAATAGTTGTACTGTGCACAAACATATTTTCTATGAGTAGCTCTGTAAGATAGTTTTAATAAGCAACAGCATTGTCATTTAATTCAAATACCATTTAAAACATTACTCAAAACTATGTTTTTTTTTTTAAAGAAATTTAGCCTATGAAAGAAAACAATTTTATTTTGCTTATTATAAGAGGATAGTTCCAAAAATTTATTTCAAACAAGAAAAGCAGTAACAATTAAATCCTTTATAAGGTTAACACGTAAAGGATGTTCAGGGAATAATCGACACCATCCAGTTGAAAAGGCTTCCTTCTGATACGATACAACCACTAGCAAGATCAAAAAGTCTCTCAAGACTGAACATAGATGGCAGCGAGATATCAAATGGGACCTGAGAAAAAGCATAAAAGTGTTCATGAAATGCACTGTTCCAAACTGTTGACTGAAGTAACGTTCTCAAATACCAATTCCATGTAATAATTTTATGTGAAAGATTTTTAACTCTTGTCTAAGGTAAGACACAAAATTTCACATCTCCACCCTGCTGAAATGTCACATATATCATTTTCTATCCTATGAAGATTCATATCTATGAGTCTATAAAAACAGCCTACAGATTCATATCTGTAAATCTATAAAAATGAGCCTACAAGACAGCAGACACTTGTATAAATATGGACCATTCGTATTTATATAATCATTGTATATGATTGTAAGTGTAGGAATTTTGGCCCAGTTACTAATGAACCACTTTCCTCCATAACACATTGCCCAGTTGACAAATCTCTCTCCCTCATTTTGAGCTTAAATCCTGACATGGTGAAGCAAAAATTATGTCTGGAGCTCACTCTTTCTGAAAGAAACACCTAGTTACCATGCTGAGGACTAGTGCAGCCAAAGTCATCTGAGCAGCCTGAAAACTGGAAAATAAAGACTACTTTTGGGGTCACCGCACTGGTTATTTGAGTGGGAGAAGGGCAAGAAGGAGAGAACAAACATAAAGGAAAGGAAATAAATGTTTACTGGGGACGCACTTCACGCAGACTTAGATACTTTTGAAGATGTAAGAGAAACATCACGGAGAATGGTCACAATGAATTAGATCCCTGGGGCCCTGAATCCTGGTAAGAAACTAGAGGACAAGTTTTTTTTAATGTCTTGTCTGCTTGTTAAATGAAACTTTTATTCTCAAGAAAACATAACGAACTTAAAAGTAGAGGCTGGTTTTCATTTCTTATTCTTCATTTTATTGGATTAAAAAATGATCAAAGTATTCCAATGCTTTCTATAACTTCGGATAATAAAGAGGTGAAAAAATTAATAATATTCTCCTTTTTTACTCAATCCTGAAGTAATCAGTGTTAGCAGTTTAAAGAATATCTTTCCAAAACTTTAAAAATCCTCATACAAATGTATAATCATGTGGGGTTTTTTCTTTTCCTTTTTTTCTTTACTTTTTTTTTTTGAAATAGGATAACTAGATTTCCAGTATTTGCTTTTACAATTACCAATATGTAAGAGAAATCCCACCTTAACCAATTCAGGGAGGCAGAATAACCACATGGAGGTTAAAAGTGTACATTCTGGAATAAGACTGCTTTGTTCACTCAGACCTCACCATATACCAGCTATGTGAGGCTGAGTAAACTATTTGATCTGTTTAAATTTTAATTTCCTAATTTCACTACCCCAGTCCTTGGAAAACACAAATATGCTTTCTGTCTCTGTGTATATGCCTGTTCTGGATATTTCATAAAAATGGAACCATACAGTATATGACCTTTTATGTCTGGCTTCTTTAACTTAATATTTTGGAGGTTCATCCACATTGCTGTGTGTATCAATACTTTGTTCCTTTTTATGACTAATGCTCCATTTTATGAATACACCACATTTTGTTTATCCATTCATATGTTGATGGACATTTGTGCTGTTTCCACCTTTTGGCCATTGTGAAGTGTTACTGCTAAATACAGGTACAAGTTTTGTTTGAACATTTGATTTCAATTTGGGGGGGGTCCATATCTAGGAATGAAATTACTGAATCACATGGTAATACTATGTAAGTTATTGAAGACCCACCAAACTGTTTTACTCTATGTTTTACATAGAGGCTGCAACATTTTACATTCCCACTATTAATGCATGATGGATCTAATTTTTTCACATCCTCTCCAACATGTATTTTCTTTTTCACTGTACAAGTTTCAGGTGTATAGCATTATAATTCGATGTCTGTATATACCACAAAGTGATCACCATCACAACTCTAGTTGCCATCACCACCATAAAGTTGATCCCCCTCACCTATTTTGCCCACTCCCCAATCCCTTCCCCCTTTGGTAACCACTAATCTATTCTCCGTATCTATGAGTTTGTTTTCATTTTATCTTGTTTGTTCACTTGTTTTGTTTTTAGATTCCACATATGAATGAAATCATACAGTATTTGTCTCTCTCCATCTGACTTTTTTCACTTAACATAATAACCTCAAGATCCATCCATGTTGTCACAAATGGCAGGATGTCATTCTTTTTATGGCTGAGTAATATTTCATTGTATTTACACCACATCTGCTTTTATCTATTCATCTATCAATGGATATTTAGGTTGTTTCCATATGAACACAGGAGTATATGTATTTTTTTCAAATTAGTGTTTTCGTGTTCTTTGGATAAACACCCAAAAGTGGAATAGTTGGGTCATATGGCAGTTCTATTCTCAATTTTTTGAAGAATCTCCACACTGTTTTCCAGAGTGGCTACAACAATTTATAGTCGCACCAGTGGTGTACAAAGGTTCCCTATCTCCATATCTTCTCCAACATTTGTTACTTCTTGTCTTTTCGATAATAGTCATTCTAACAGGTATGAGGTGATATGTCATTATGGCTTTGATTTGCATTTTCCTAATAATTAGTGATGTTGAACATAGTTTCATGTGACTGTTAGCCATCTCTATGTCTTCTTTGAAAAAATGTCTATTCAGATCCCCTGCCCATTTTTTAATTGGGTTGTTTGGGGGGGGGGGTTTGTTTGTTTGTTTTTGTTGAATTGTATGAGTTCTTCATATATTTTGGATATTAACCGCTTACTTAATATATGATTTGCAAATATCTCCTCCCACTCAGTGTGTTACCTTTTCACTCTGATAATGGTTTCCTTCACTGGGCAGAAGCTTTTAGTCTGATGTAGTCCTGTCTGTTTATTTTTGCTTTTGTTTCCCCTGTCTTTGGAGCCAGATCCACAAAAACATTGCTAAGATTGATGTTAATGAATTTACCATCTATGTTTTCTTCTAGGAAGTTTATGATTTCAGGTCGTATATTCAAGTTTTCTATCCATTTTGAGTTAATTTTTTCAATTCCATATTTCAAAACTTAACTTTTTTATTGAGCACTTTAAAAAAAAATTATAGTTGATTTACAATGTTTCAGGTATACAGCAAAGTGATTCAGTTATACACACATTTATCTATCTATATTTTTTCAGATTCTTTTTTTCTCTTTTTTAAATTGAAGTATAGTTAATTTACAATGTTGTTTGTTTCAATTGTACAGCAAAGTGATTCAGTTATACATATGTATATATTCTTTTTCAGATTCTTTTCCATTGTCAGTTATTACAAGGCACTGAATATAGTTCCCTGTGCCATATACAAGGTCCTTGTTGTTTGTCTATATAGTATGTAACTATTAATCCCAAACTCCTAATTTATCTCCCCTCAACACCCCCCATCCCCTTTGGTAACCATAAGCTTGTTTTCTATGTCTGTGAGCCTATTTTTATAAATAACTTTATTTGTATCATTTTTCTAGATTCCACATATAAGTGATATCATATGATATTTGTCTTTCTCTGTCTGACTTACTTCACTTAATGCGATAATCTCTAGATCCATTCAGGTTGCTGCAAATGGCATTATTTCATTCTTTTTTATGGCTGAATAATATTCCATTGTATATAATATATTATACATGTCTTGGGTATCATAAATAGTATTGCTATGAACATTGGGGTGCATGGATCTTTTCGAATTAGAGTTTTCTCCAGATATAGTTTTTGATTGGGTTTTTTTTTTTTTAATATTGAGCTGTATAAGTTGTTTGTATATTTTGGAAATTAATCCCTTGTCAGTTGAATTGTTTGCAAATATTTTCTCCCATTCTGTAGGTTGTCTTTTCACATTGTTTATGGTTTCCTTTGTTGTGCAAAAGCTTTTAAGTTTAATTAGGTCCCATTTGTTTATTTTTGTCTGTTTCCATTACTGTAGGAGGAGAATCCAAGACTGTATTGCTGTGATTTATGTCAAAGAGTGTTCTGCCTATGTTTTCCTCTAGGAGATTTATAGTATCCAGTCTTACATTTAGGTCTTTGATCCATTTTGGGCATACTTTTGTATATGGGTGTTAGAGAATGTTCTAATTTTACTCTTTTATTTGTTGCTGTCCAGTTTTCCCAGCACCACTTATTGAAGAGACTTTCTTTTCTCCATTGTATATTCTTGCCTCCTTTGTTGTAGATCAATTGACCATAAGTATGTGGGTTTATTTCTGGGCTGTCTATCCTGTTCCATTCATCCATGTGTCTGGTTTTTGTGCTAGTACCATACTGTTTCAATTACTGTAGTTTTGTAGTATAGTCTGAAGTCAGGGGGCCCAATTCCTCCAGCTCCATTCTTCTTTCTCAGGATTGCTTTGGCTATTTGGGGTCTTTTGTGTTTCCATACAGATTAAAAATTTTTTGTTCTAGTTCTGTGAAAAATGCCATTGGTAATTTGATAGGGATTTCATTGAATCTGTAGATTGTCTTGGGTAGTATGGTCATTTTAAAAATACTGATTCTTCCAATCCAAGAACATGGTATATCTTTCCATCTGTTTGTGTCATCTTCAATTTCTTTCATCAGCATCTTACAGTTTTTGCTGTACAGGTCTTTTGCCTCCTTAGGTAGGTGTAGTCCCAGGCATTTTATTCTTCTTGATGTAATGGTAAATGGGATTGTTTTCTTAATTTCTCTTTCTGATATTTTGTTCTTAGTGTATAGAAATGCAACAGATTTCTGTATATTAATTTTGTATCCTACAACTTTACTGAATTCATTGATGAGCTCTAAGAGTTTTCTGGTGGCATCTTCAGGATTTTCTATGTATACTATCATGTCATCTGCAAACAGTATTATTTTTTCCTTTCCAATTTGGATTCTTTTTATTTGTTTTTCTTCCCTGATTGCTGTGGCTAGGACTTCCAAAACTATTTTGAATAAAAGTGGCAAGAGTGGAAGACAAGTCCTTGTCTTGTTCCTGATCTTAGAGGAAATTCTTTCAGCTTTTCACCATTTTGAGTTAATTTTTGTGTATGGTGTACTATAGTGGTCTAGTTTCATTCTTTTGCATGTGGCTGTCCAGTTTTCCCAACATCATTTATTGAAGAGACTATTCTTTCTCCATTGTATGTTCTTAGCTCTTTTGTTGTAAATTAATTCTCCATATATGTCTGGGTTTATTTCTGGGCTCTCAATTCTGTTCCATTGATCTATGTGTCTGTTTTGGTGCTAGTACCATACTGTTTTTATTAATATACTTTTGTAGCACAGTTTGAAATCAGGGAGTGTGATACCTACAACTTTGTTCTTTCTCAGGATTGTTTAGGGTCTTTTGTGGTTCCATACAAATCTTAGTATTCTTTGTTCTATTTCTGTGAAATATGCCATTGGAATTTTGATAGGGATTGAACTGAATTTGTAAATTGCTTTGGGTAATATTGTCATTTTAACAATATTAGTTCTTCCAATCCATGAACACATAGTATCTTTCCATTTATTTGTGTCTTCTTCAATTCTTTCACCAGCATCTTATAATTTACAGTGGACAAGTCTTTCACCTCCTTGGTTAAATTTTTTTCCCATGGGCTCTGTGGCACTTTGGACACTTCCAGCTTCAGCTTTTGGAAATTTTATGGAAGGTTCTGGGTCTTCCATAGGGAACTTCTCAAGAAAAGTTAGGTTCCAGGTGAAATTACTGTATTTCTTTCTTTGTCATTCAACAGAGATAACATTGGCAATTACAAAATTACTGAGAAGTCTTGTATGTGTTTAGAAAATAGCTTTGAGTCCAAATTGTCCAGGATAAGGTACCAGAGAATCTTGGTTCCTTTTCCTGGATTAGGAAACACTTTGTAGAAAGAAAAGAAAAAACACTTTGGTAGGTAGCAGATTGTAATTTAGTTCAAGCAGGTTATGGTTCAAGGAGCAATATTAAAGAAATGATGATGATTTTGCCTGCCTAGAGAGGATAAAAGTCTGAAACAGTACAAGGAAGGGAAAGGAAGTTAATCAAGGTGGGGCACACTGAAGGGGTTCATTAAAATCTGGCCTGGACTTGAACTGGTTTGGGGAGTTCTGAAAGCCATTGGAAATTTAAAGGTTTTTTTTTGCCAATGCTATACTTTATATGAGTTTCTGCATGAAAACTAGATTTTATCATAATGAAAGATTTTATTACTTCTGTTCCTTTGTTCTATTTTCCTTGATTGAAACAAAAATCATATTGTATTCAAAGTATCTATGCTTTTTCTTAAGCCACTGAGTTTTTATTGAGCACCTACTTTGAGACGTCTTCTTGCTTCTCTCAGCCCAGTGTCATTTGTCTTTTCATTGATTCTAAGTGTTAATGACCAAGAAAAAAGGGAGAAAGCCAAATAACCACTAATCAATTAGATTTGCCTACTCTTGTAATTGGTAAGCAGGATATAAAAAATTGCAAGCTTTGTGATACGATTGGATTTAACTTTGTGTCCTTTCAAGAACCTTAAAATACAGAGTCACAGCCATTAAAAGAAAAAACAATAGCTTCGAGGTAGGAAAGCAAATACTGGTTTTTTTGTTGTTGTTGTTCAACCACAAATATTTATTGAGCACCTACTATATGTCAGTCACTATGTCAATCACGCTAAGCACCGTGTGAGCCGCAATTTTCTCATTGGCAAAATGAAAAATTGTGCTTCTCAATAGAGAAACAATGGGCATCTTGGGCAGGACAATTCTTTGTGCAAGTCTGTCCCCTGCCCTCTAAACGACATGAACTCTACCTTGTAATTGGTTCAATCCAATGACGCCCCCACATATTTCCAAAGGGCCCCTAGGGGCCATTTCCACCCTGGATGGAGAATCCCAGGCCTACCCTCTATGATTTCAGGAGCTAGGGAAAGTGGAGAAGCCCTGTAACTGGCAGATTTAGGATGATGCCGAGTCCCAAGAAGAGCAGGTTCTGGACCATGTTTCCAGGGAACTGAGCCTCACAGTGGCCCCAGGGTGACGTCAACATCCTAGAGGCTCTTGGTTTTGGCTCCTGAGTCAGAACTCCTACTCCCTACATGCAGCCACGGTACAATCCAGGAACTTCAGGTTTCCGTTCCCAGCTGAGCCTGTGGTTCACTCTGAAGAAGATGAAGCAGAATGAGCTGGAGCTGCGACTGCTCATGCTGTATCCTCCCGGACGCCGCAGCCGCGAGGGTAGCAGGGGGGCCCCCGTCCAGCTGGCGGTGCCAGGCACCCCCTACCGGGCGCTGGATGTGCGGCCGGCCGGCCCGTACCAACAGCAAATACTGTTTTTAACTAGCATTCTCATATATATCTTTTTCTACCATGTTTTCTATCTCTTCTTTATATATCACCTGAGTCTTTGAAGTTAAGTGATTTATTGGATTTTTTTTTTGGACTGGTGAAAAAACATGCATTCCAAAGTAGAAAGGATAATACAATACTAGCTTACTTAAGAGCTGATATCATGAATGACTGGTGACCCATCTAATAAAAGTTCCAGATGAGAGGGAACTAGATGTATTTGGTTTCATTATACTTTATATGATCGAGAGAATCCCAATACCAACAATGTTATTCTCCGCAATCTAACAGAAACAGCACCTAACTCTTAGGAAGGTGAGAAGGGCTTATACACAACTCTATCAGACCACAGGAAATTTCACACTTTGCTGCAAACAAGATTATCTTTTTCATCACTCTAATTTTTGTATTAATAAAACTTTAAATATAGCAGAAAAGAAGTTTTCTTAAACATAATATGAGATCAAAGGGTCATATTAGTAAGGTGGTAGAAATCTTCTAAATTAAAATTTAAAGAAATAACATTATTATAAAGACATTTTGCAGAGAACAAGAAAATCAGAAATTAAAGACAGGATTACGGCTGAGAAAGCATATGTTCAGGAAATTGGTTCAATTGTTGTACTGCCTAAGAATAGAATCTATTCGTCTTAAATCATCAACCCCATCACCATCACTGTCATTGACACTCTACAACCACTGAGCCCTGGCTATGTATGGCATTTCCTTGAGCTCTTGAGCAGAGTTCACCTTTTAATAAAGGACAATTCCTGCTCAGATATATTGTCCCCCATGGTCAGGAAACCAAAGGTTTGAGTCCAGCCAAAAACATTTCAGCAACAAAAGGAGCCGTGTCTCCATTTTCACATCTAAGTAGATGCCAAAAATGTTTTGAACAATGGTCTCTTTATTGAAACACATGAAGAGCACCTCCATGAGAGGAGATATATTGAGGGAGACTACATTCACTGGGATATATGTTTAAAAATCAATTTTACGTGATGTTCGTACTTTACAGTTGTGGTACAAGAGAAAATCCATATTTGGTCTTTGTCCTAGTTTCTTGGCAGAGAGGTCCTAAATCCCTTGGAAATTTTCTTTTGTATGTTAATAAGATGACTAAGGTGGGGAAAGGTGCCTAGATAGCTTCAGGATGGGGTTGGTCACCAGGAAAACCAACCATGTGATTAGAGAGTTAAACTTTCAGCCCAGTGCCCCCGACCTTCAGGGAGGGGAGAGGAACTGGACATTGAGTTCAGTCACCAATGGCCAATGACTCAATCAATCATGCCTCCGTAATGAAACCTCCACAAAAACCCTGTAATGACACATTTTGAGGAACTTCTTGGTTGGTAAACAAATTGATGTACTGGGAGGGTGACGTACCTGGAGAGGGCATGGAAACTCTCCTCCTCCCAACCCCCATATCTTGCCCTGTGCATCTTTTCTATTTGCCTATTCCTCAGTTGTATCCTTTATAATAAACTGGTAATCATAAGTGAAGTGTTATCCTGAGTTCTGTGAGTCTCTATAGCAAATTATCGAACCTTAGGGGGCATCATGGGAACTCCTGAATCTGCAGTCTGCTGGGACAGAAGTATGGGTAGCCTGGGCACCTCATTTACAGCTGGCATCTGAAGTGGGGGCATTCTTGGATTGAGCCCTTAATCTGTGGGAGTCTGTGCTAACTCTGGGTAGTAGCGTCAGAACTGAATTGAATTGTTGGGCACCCAGTTGGTGTCAGAGAACTGTAGAATCGGCTGGTATCAGGAAAAACCCCACAAGAGTCGTATCTGGTATTATGTAGATTAGGGCAGTGCTCAGCTAGTGAATGTCTTTGGGGCCTTTGGGGCTTCCTCCTGCCCTCCTCCTCCTCCTCCCTTGCATCCCTTCTGCACACATTGCCCTTCATACCCTACCCCAGGCTGAGCCAAGGCACTAAGTGATGAAAAATGATAGAGCTGGCAGTGATATCTCTATTATGGGTATATGCTTTTTATAGGGAACTATTTAACAAAACAATCTTTTAAGACCAAACGAGACCATTAAGAAAAAAGTAAAAGTTTAGGCTGTGCATATCCAGGCTTATTCTGACGCTCAAGAGTCTAAGTCCCAGAGAAAAGAGCCTTTGAAACCCTATTGTGCAGAAAGAACAGCTGCTCTCTCACTCCAGGAAAGTCTCTGTCACCATATAAAAAAACTAATAAAGGGTCTCAAACAGGGCAAATCCCCTTTAAAATATCAAAAGCTCTAATCAGAACAGGAAGCGGAGTTATACAACCAACAATGAAGTGCATGAGGCATAAAGGCTAGATGCAAGTTTTCGGTTGATGGTTCAGTGCTTATAATCAGAGGTTGGGGGAAGAATTAAAGGAAAAGTGTTCTTGGGTAGATGACTGAACAGAAATGCTTATAGTCAATGTGCTGTAGAACTGAGTGTGTATTCCTCACTCTCCGTGGAGACGTGAGCATAAATTCTGATATAGTTCTATGCGTGATTACATTGCTCTTTACATCTTTGCCTTTATTTGCATAAAATGGTTTTAAAGCTTTACCAAGTCCTTGTTTTTTTACTCTGGAAAAAAAAGTTTCTCTGAAAAAGGAAGCCTGCATTTATTGAGGACTGGATATGGGCTCGAATCTTGGTTTTACAGACTTTATATCATTGTAAATTAACTGTTAAAACAGAGGTCAAAGGAAAATGTGATTGAACTGTGGGTCACATTGTAGAAGGTATTTTTAATCATGAGTGGGTGACATGTGTATGATGTTTTCCCCTTACTTCTACATTAGAAAATAAACTTTCAACCAGAAAGTGTGTTTCCAAGTTCCTTTAGAACTCTTCTAATTCCAATAAATAAGGATTAATGGAGCACTCTTATGTATTCATCACCAGTCAGGGATCTTCATTTTTTATTATTATTTTTAACTCATTGTTGTCGTTCAGGTTCCTGGGAAGCAGACCCTGAGATGGAACTTAGCTTTCAGGAAGTTTATCGGGGCATACCCTTGGGATCAACACCCGTGGGGAAAGGGAAGAAAGCAGGATTAGGCAGAGTGAAGATGGGCTGCATTGCAGACACAATAAACCCCCTGCCAACCCCATGGGGAACTTTGAAGCTGGAGTGGCCCTTCAGAGTTGTCCCAACTTTTGTTGGGGGGGGTCGGGTCATTGCACACCCATATCAGCCAGTAATTAGATACAGATACCCCTCCAACCACCCCTGCCCAAAAAGGCCATGTCCATTAGACAGGGGCAGCTCCTGGAGAGGGCTGAGAGCTGAGGGCTGCTGGTCAGCACATTCCCAGAGCTGGGAAAATAAGTTCTTCGGTCAGGAAGGGGAGCTCTTAGTGGCTTAGTGAAGGGGCCACCCAGGCGTAAATATTTAATTCAGTGGTTAACAATAGAACCATTAAACAAATGGCAATATGGCAAAATGCATACTAGTATATAACCAATACAAGCTAACGGGGGATTTAAAGTACTCTGAATTTTTATACCAAATTCCTGGAGGCTTCTTTTCTGGGTCATGGTAAAACAAACTTAATACCTTTCCAGTATCATTTCTATTAATCATTTTATTTGATTACCCTTAGGAACATTTCCCCCTCTAGAGTATGAGGAAGAGAATTAGAAACTAAGGAGTAGGAAGAAGATTCAGAAATATCTTCCCTCAAATAATATCCCTCCCCACACACTTAAATATGAAGAAATTCAATAATTTCTCCTGAAGCCTAACTTTTCTTGAGAATTCCCTATGGAAGCCCTAGAACCTTACATAAAATTTTTTCCAAAAGCAGAAGCTGGAAGTGTGTCCAGGGGCCCACAGTGCCCATGGAAGGAGCAAGAGACTGGAGTCAGGTGGGTGTGGGAGGAGAGGCTGCATGCAGCAGGGGCGTTTCGTGGTGGTTGGGCATGGTAGGGGGCTTTCAAGGGCAGCTGGGCAGTAGTGCAGAGGCAGTGCAGCAGGGTAGTTAGAAACGTGATCTGAGGAGCCAGTCTGCCTGGGTGTAAATACTGGCTCTGACATTAACTAGCTAAGGGACCTTGGGCAAGCCACTTAAATATCTCACACGTAAAATAAGGACTTTTTTTTTACAGACATCTAAACAGAAACAGAAACCTAAAGTCACATGCTGAACTTCAGAGTGTACGTGTGGATTAATGTCCTGCTGCTGCTGTAACAAATGTAAGACAAACCTAGTGGCGTACAACAACACACGGTTGTTCTCTTACAGTCCCGGAGGTAAGAAATCTGAATTCAGGTTTCCCTGGTGGCGCAGTGGTTGAGAGTCTGCCTGCCAATGCAGGGGACACGGGTTCGAGCCCTGGTCTGGGAAGATCCCACATGCCGCGGAGCAACTAGGCCCGTGAGCCACAACTACTGAGCCTGCGCGTCTGGAGCCTGTGCTCCGCAACAAGAGAGGCCGCGATAGTGAGAGGCCCGCGCACCATGATGAAGAGTGGCCCCCGCTTGCCGCAACTAGAGAAAGTCCTCGCACAGAAACGAAGACCCAACACAGCCAAAAATAAATATAAAAAGTAAATAATAAATAAATTTAAAAAAAAAGAGTTGCATAAGTGACTCTTTCATTAAAAAAAAAAAGAAATCTGAATTCAGTTTGGCTGGGCTAAAGTCAAGGTGTCAGCAGGGCTGGCTCCTTCTGGAGACTCTCAGCAAAGAATCTGTTTCTTTGCCTATTTTAGCAGCTAGAGGCCACCTGTTTTCCTTCGTTTATAGCCCCTTTTCCATCCTCAAAGCACATCTCTCCAATCTTCACCTCCATCATCACGTTGCCTTCTCCTCTTCTGCTGTCAAGTCTCCCTCTGCCTCCCTTTTACAAGGATACTTGTGACTACATTTAAGGCCCACCTGAATAATCCAGGATAATCTCCCCCATCTCAATATCCTTAATTTAATCACATCTGAAGAGTCCCTTTGGTCATACAAGGTAACAGGTTCTGGGGATTAGGATGTGGACATCTCTGGGGGGCCATGAGTCAGCCTACCACAATGTGTGATTAAATGAGATGGCTTAGTTCGTAAGAATATCATATTTCTATCCTATCTTCTCAACAGAGTTTTGGTAATTGAAGTTATTGAATTAATTCTGTGGGAAAAATTCATGGCGTTCCTGCAGATGCCTGCTGTGCCAGAAGTTACTAGTGCTCACCGAAGTACATACTTGTTCCTCTATGGTTCTCTACATCCTTGCACATCAGGGCAAGGCCAATAGGATATGGGCGGAAATTATGATAGCCATTCCATGCTGGCTCTTAGAAATGGTCACCCTAATTTATTGCCTAAACTGGGAGACTGTTGAGAATAAAAGGAGAGTATATTAACCATCACACCAAATCAACAGGTATGTGCTGTGACTGCTGCAGGCAAACCTGTATCTATAGTCACCCAACTTAAAAACATCCTACGAAATCCCCTAGCCCTCTTCTCCTCCGACTTGGAGGCCGTGTAGCCCAGACAGCATAGTTATAAGTTGAAGGAGAGTTGCGTATCCCTCATTGGACTTTTATGAGAAATAAGCAAAACTTTATTGCCACTGAGGTTTGGGGTTTATTTGTTAGCACAGCATAGCCTAAGCTATCTTGGCTCAAACAGCTACGCTCTGGCAAGCTTGTTCTCCCATCGCTGTATTTCTGAATAGAGGACATTCCATCAGAGTAAGGGCTGGACTCCACTTAAAGGTCAGGTCGTTGACTCTCAGCAGCCAAGTTACAGGAAGAAATGCTCTAACTGGGTACAAGTGCTGAAGCTGGGCAGCCTCCTGAATGGCTGTGACTGATCTGCCTGAGGGCTTTTGACCCGAAATACTGAAGTGAAAACTCCAGAGTTTGAACAATACTTGGCATTTCTTGATGCTTTTTCATGAAGGAGCTCAGCGAGCTTAACATCTGGCAACTCTAAAAAGGGGGCTCTTTTTCAGAGCAAAGGCTTACAAAGAATGTGAACTGAAGTTTGCATTTTGTTCCTGGGACTTTGTTGGTTAGAGTGAAAGGCTGAGGGGCTTTGTTAGTCAGCAGCTCCCACTGCAGCAGAAACTAGAGCGCAGACCCACGTGCACAATGCGTAAGGAAACACTGCTCACACTGACTCCTTTGTTCCCATCCGTTTACATCGCAAGCATCTGCAAACTATTCTTACAATGTGGCCAACACTGACCGGCAGTTTTTGATAGGAAGTCTAACAGAGCTTGTAATTTACAAAGCAGTTTCACATAAAGTATTTCTTTTAACTCTTTTTAGTATTTCTAACTTGAGCAATCAGCCTTTGTCTGTCAATAACCATAAGAAGATGTGGAGAAGAAGGGGGCAAGGAAAGAGGAGAAGGATGGAGAGGAGGAGGAGAGGGAGGAAGAGGGGTGAATCAGGTAAAGTGGGATCCACCCCTGTGCCTCGGTGAATCTTTACCCCACACTATGTGCCAGGTACCACAACAGGCACTTTTGAGCTAATGATTATTCTGCGGCCAAAGTAAAATATGTCAATGTTCATAAGGATTTTTTGGTCCATCAAAAGCATGATTTAATGGTTCTCCAGGGAATTAAGCTGAGTGAAAAAATACCAATCCCCAAAGGTTACATAGTGTATGGCTCCTTCAACATAACATTCTTGAAATGATAAAATTATAGAAATGGAGAATAGATTAATAATTGTCAAGGGTCAGGGACAGAGGTGGGGCGTGAGAGGTGGGGGTGGCTATAAAAGGAGAACAGGAGGAGTCCTTGTAGCGATGAAATTGTTCTGTACCCCGACTTTATTAATGTCAGTATCCTCGTTATGATACTGTACTACAGTTCTACATTATGTTATTATAATGTATTATATTATTATTTCTTAAAATTGCATGTGAGTCTAACATGATCTCAAAACAGAAAGTTTAATTTAAAAAGGATGATTGAAAAATAATATTAAGACTACCTCTATTAAATGTCCCTTTATTCTTCTGAAAATTAGCAAACATTCAGATAGGCCAAAAGCCACCAATGCAGAGAGTTACGAATGATCAAATGAAGAAATGACTCATGTCTCATTATTTTAAGGCAGGGAAAAATAAAGATGGCCACCATGTATTGGATGCTTACCCATGGCGTTGACAGGCACTATATCAGACGTGTTACATACTGTTTCTAACGCAATCCTACATGAGGAGAAGCTATCACCAATGTACAGATAAGGAGCTGAAGCAGACAAGGAAAAGTGAGTAGCTCACGTTCACACCATCAATAGATGGTGGAACCAAGAATCAAATCATGTTTTGATCTGCTGAGATACGTTGCTTCCGAGACCTTCAGCAGCATGTAATTGACCGGAGGTCTTTAAGGACTAACGACTTGTCCACAAGAGCAACACTGGGGCTCTAGCGTGTGCCGAGCACTCTTCCCACCGTGCTGTGCTCTCACAGGTGGTTGAGAAAAGAACATAATGGTACCAGCTACCTGAGATACAGGACAAATAAGGGCAAAAATCTCGAATGGCTGGTGTCCAAAGTATTAACAAAGAAAATGGGTAAATTTACACCAGTTTCTCCTTTGTGGATTTATTTAAATATAAAGAACATTGGTCTGGAGAATTTCAAAAGGCTTGTCAACTGACTGAGAAATATGAGGCCAAAATCAACATCCTCCTAAAATGAATTATAATGCCATTGTTAAGGGTCCAGGTTTTTAATCAAGACAAAAACGTTTCGCAAAATGCATGAAGTGAATGAAACTAAGCACTTAGTTTTCAGCAAGATAGAAAGCAATGTACAGATTTGCTAATAATACCCCTGCCTCTCACTTCCTTTGAAGTTATACAAAGTGACTAAACTTCAGGAAATTGTCCCCTTGATTCTGAAATACAGCTGTGCCCAGGATGAAGCCAGGCTTGCTTTCTCAAGCATTGCACACACTTCTTGCCACTTTTACAGTAAATACACAATATCAGGTTCATGACTATGTTTCAGTTTAAATTATATCCAAGGATCATTATACCCCCAAATAGCACGTCTAACAACAGTGGGACCAGTGCTTTGAGTGTAGGGAACACAAAGGCTCTCGGTTCCTGGATGAACGAGAGCTATTTCACCTTGACACTGTTGCTGGCAAATCTCCAAGAGATGAGCATTTTGAAAACGCTATAAACAGCTTAGCCTTTTCTTAGCATTTTGAAGAGCACATTAATAGCCTAGCCTTTTCTTAAGGGCTTTCTTTTTCCCTTAGCCAAATTTGACAGTTGGAAATGAATAGTGAAGCGGATGGAATCAAAGTCAGAGCTGTGTTTTAAAGGCAGTGTGGAACTGATGTCATTCGGCATTGTCTCCAAAAGAATATAAGAATATTAAGTGGATGTCTCATGAACTTACATACAAAGGATACTCTTCACTTGAGGACAGAATAATAATGTCTCACAGAAGAAAGATGTAATTCTTGATGCCTGTAAAATCTATTCAGACAGCTCTTGGCTGGTACAAAAAAAAAAAACAACTACAACTTTCAACTGAAAGAAGTTATATTAATAGAATTAATTTTTTAACACTTAGTAAACTACAGAATACCTTGTTCCCAATGCTATAAATGACAGTTTACAGACAGTATTGTCACTGTCACCATTTGGGAAGTTTTGTTAAAAAGAAACCAAGGGGCATAGGGTAATGTAACAAAATTAGCCAAAGGAAGTTAAATAGCCTACCCTCTAGGACTTAACAGCTTAAAGGAAGATAAATAGCCTACCTTCTAGGACTTAACAGGCCCCCAAAAAAGTGATGTGGAAGCTATCCCACATAAATTGGGACACATGCAACTCCATCCAACAGCCAGAAAAACTGTAGCTTCTTTCAAAGGGAACTGAGAACCCACCTAGTTTTTCCTCTGTCCTCTGGGTATAAACACACTCAGCAACTCCGTAACGGTTACCTAGTATATTTGGGGAGAGTTGCTGACTAATTTAAAAAATTGACTAAGCACAGAAGAGTGTGGCAGGACATATTTAAAGTGATGAAAGGGAAAAACCTACAACCAAGATTCCTCTACCCAGCAAGGATCTCATTCAGCTTCGATGGAGAAATTAAAACCTTTACAGACAAGCAAAAGCTAAGAGAATTCAGCACCACCAAACCAGCTTTACAACAAATACCAAAGGAACTTCTCCGTGCAGGAAACACAAGAGAGGGAAAAGACCTACAATAACAAACCCAAAACAATTAAGAAAATGATAATAGGAATACACATATTGATAATTACCTTAAATGTAAATGGATTAAATGCTCCAACCAAAAGACATAGACTGGCTGAATGGATATAAAAACAAGACCCGTATATATGCTATCTACAAGAGACCCACTTCAGACCTAGGGACACATACAAAATGGAAAAAGATATTCCATGCAAATGGAAATCAAAAGAAAGCTGGAGTAGCAATTCTCATATCAGACAAAATAGACTTTAAAATAAAGACTATTACAAGGAACAAAGAAGGACACTACATAATGATCAAGGGATCAATCTAAGAAGAAAATATAACAATTATAAATATTTATGCACCCAGCATAGCAGCACCTCAATACATAAGGCAAATGCTAACAGCCATAAAAGGGGAAATCGACAGTAACACTATCATACTAAGGGACTTTAACACCCCACTTTCACCAATGGACAGATCATCCAAAATGAAAATAAATAAGGAAACACAAGCTTTAAATGACACATTAAACAAGATGGACTTAATTGATATTTATAGGACGTTCCATCCCAAAACAACAGAATACTCTTTCTTCTCAAGTGTTCGTGGACCATTCTCCAGGATAGATCATATCTTGCATCACAAATCAAGCCTTGGTAAATTTAAGAAAATTGAAATCATAGCAAGTATCTTTTCTGACCACAATGCTGTAAGACTAGATATCAATTACAGGAAAAAAAAAACTGTTAAAAATACAAACACATGGAGGCTAAACAATACACTACTAAATAACCAAGAGATCACTGAAGAAATCAAAGAGAAAATCGAAAATTACCTAGACACAAATGACAATGAAAACACGACTACCCAAAATCTATGGGATGCAGCAAAAGCAGTTCTAAGAGGGAAGTTTATAGCAATACAATCTTACCTTAAGACACAAGAAAAATCTCAAATAAACAACCTAACCTTACACCTAAAGCAATTAGAGAAAAAAGAACAAAAAAAATCCCCAACGTTAGCAGAAGGAAAGAAATCATAAACATCAGATTGGAAATAAATGAAAAAGAAATGAAGGAAACAAGAGCAAAGATCAATAAGACTAAAACCTGGTTCTTTGAGAAGATAAACAAAATTGATAAACCATTAGCCAGACTCACCAAGAAAAAAAGGGAAAAGACTCAAATCAACAGAATTAGAAATTTGTCCACAACCTGGAAGAAATGGACAAATTCTTAGAAAAGCACAACCTTCTGAAACTGAACCAGGAAGAAACAGAAAATATAAACAGACCAATCACAAGCACTGAAATTGAAACTGTGATTAAAAATCTTCCAACAAACAAAAGACAAGGACCAGATGGCTTCACAGGCGAATTCTATCAAACATTTAGAGAAGAGCTAACACCTATCCTTCTCAAACTCTTCCAAAATATAGCAGAGGGAGGAACACTCTCAAACTCATTCTAAGGGCAACCATCACCCTGATACCAACACCAGACAAAGATGTCACAAAAAAAGAAAACTACAGGCCAATATCACTGATGAACATAGATGTAAAAATCCTCAACAAAACACTAGCAAGCAGACTCCAAAAGCACATTAAAAGGATCATACACCATGACCAAGTGGGGTTTGTCCCGGGAATGCAAGGATTCTTCAATATACGCAAATCAATCATTGTGATAAACCATATTAACAAACTGAAGGAGAAAAACCATATGATCATCTCAATAGATGCAGAAAAAGCTTTCGACAAAATTCAACACCCATTTATGATAAAAACTCTCCAGAAAGTAGGCATAGCGGTAACTTACCTCAACATAATAAAGGCCATATATGACAAACCCACAGACAACATCATTCTCAATGGTGAAAAACTGAAACCATTTTCACTAAGATCAGGAACAAGACAAGGTTGCCCACTCTCACCACTATTATTCAACATAGTTTTGGAAGTTTTAGCCAGAGCATTCAGAGAAGAAAAAGAAATAAAAGGAAACCAAATCGGAAAAGAAGAAGTAAAGCTGTCACCGTTTGGAGATGACATGATACTATACATAGAGAATCCTAAAGATGCTACCAGAAAACTACTAGACCTAATCAATGAATCTGGTAAAGTAGTAGGATACAAAATTAATGCACAGAAATCTCTTGCATTCCTATACACGAATGATGAAAAATCTGAAAGAGAAATTAAGGAAACACTCCCATTTACCATTGCAACAAAAAGAATAAAATACTGAGGAATAAACCTACCTAAGGAGACAAAAGACCTGTATGCAGAAAACTATAAGACACTGATGAAAGAAATTAAAGATGATACAACCAGATGGAGAGACATACCATGTTCTTGGATTGGAAGAATCAACATTGTGAAAATGACTCTACTACCCAAAGCAATCTAAAGATTCAGTGCAATCCCTATCAAACTACCAGTGGCATTTTTCACAGAACTAGAACAAAAAACTTCACAATTTGTATGGAAACACAAAAGACCCCGAATAGCCAAAGCAATCTTGAGAAAGAAAAACAGAGCTGGAGGAATCAAGCTCCCTGACTTCAGACTATACTACAAAGCTACAGTAATCAAGACAGTATGGTACTCGCACAAAAACAGAAATATAGATCAATCGAACAGGATAGAAAGCCCAGAGATAAACCCACACACATATCGTCACCTTATTTTGATAAAGGAGGAAAGAATATACAATGGAGAAAAGACAGCCTCTTCAATAAGTGGTGCTGGGAAAACCGGACAGCTACATGTAAAAGAATGAAATTAGAACACTCCCTAACTCCATACACAAAAATAAACTCAAAATGGATTAAAGACCTAAATGTAAGGCCAGACACTATTAAAACTCTTAGAGGAAAACATAGGCAGAACACTCTATGACATAAATCACAGCAAGATCCTTGTTGACCCACCTCCTATAGAAATGGAAATAAAAACAGTAATAAACAAATGGGACCTAATGAAACTTAAAAGCTTTTGCACAGCAAAGGAAACCATAACCAAGACGAAAAGACAACCCTCAGAATGGGAGAAAATATTTGCAAACAAAGCAACTGACAAAGGATTAATCTCCAAAATATAGAAGCAGCTCACGCAGCTCAATATCAAATAAACAAACAACCCAATCCAAAAATGGGCAGAAGACCTAAATAGACATTTCTCCAAAGAAGATATACAGATTGCCAACAAACACATGAAAGGATGCTCAATATCACTAATCATTAGAGAAATGCAAATCAAAACTACAATGAGGTATCACCTCACACCAGTTAGAATGGGCATCATCAGAAAATCTACAAACAACAAATGCTGGAGAGGGTGTGGAGAAAAGGGAACACTCTTGCACTGTTGGTGGGAATGTAAATTGATACAGCCACTATGGAGAGCAGTATGGAGGCTCCTTAAAAAACTAAAAGTAGAATTACCATATGATCCAGCAATCCCACTACTGGGCATATACCCAGAGAAAACCATAATTCAAAAAGACACATGCAGCCCAATGTTCATTGCAGCACTATTTACAGTAGCCAGGTCATGGAAGCAACCTAAATGCCCATCGACAGACGAATGGATAAAGAAGATGTGGTACATATATAGAATGGAATATTACTCAGTCATAAAAAGGAATGAAATTGAGTCATTTGTTGAGATGTGGATGGATCTAGAGACTGTCATACAGAGTGAAGTAAGTCAGAAGGAGAAAAACAAATACCATATGCTAACAAATATATATGGAATCTAAAAAAAAAAAAAATCGTTCTGAAGAACCTAGGGGCAGGACAGGAATAAAGACACAGACATAGAGAATGGACTTTAGGACATGGGGAGGGGGAAGTGTAAGCTGGGATGAAGTGAGAGAGTGGCATGGACATATATACACTACCAAATGTAAAATAGCTAGCTAGTGGGAAGCAGCCGCATAGCACAGGGAGATCAGCTCCGTGCTCTGTGACCACCTAGAGGGGTGGGATAGGGAGGGTGGGAGGGAGACACAAGAGGGAGGGGATATGGGGATATAAGTATACGTACAGCTGATTCACTTTGTTATACAGCAGAAACTAACACACCATTGTAAAGCAATTATACTCCAGTAAAGATGTTAAAAAAAATTTTTAATAAAAAAAATATATATTGGTTAAGCAGTTTGCCAGGAGCAGCCTCTGCTCAGAGCAGAAATAGTCCTAGAAATTGGGAGTGTTTTATTGAATGTTGTGGCCAAATGCAATTTCCCAAAATGGCTGCAACAATAGCTTCCCACCCACACGCCCTTCTTACAATCTGACCTTGACACTCTTCCCATCAAGAAGAGGTCCAACCTTGAATGTGGGTGGAATAGAGACTAGCAGGGAAGTGTCATTATGTAACTTCCAACCTAGGGCCTCAACAGTGATGGAGCTTCTGGCCTGCTTCTCCTGGGAGGCTCACTCTTAAAACCCAGACACCACACTGTATGGAGGCCCACCAGCCACAGAGAGGTCAGGTGCTGTGTTCTGGCCCACAGCCTTCAGCACCCCCGGCCAACAGCCAGCATCGGGCACCAAACCAAACGAGCCTTTGAGCCTTCAGGGATTCCAGCCCTCAGCAGCTGCATCACCTCCGACCTTCAAGTCTTCCCGGCAGATGCCCCAGATACCATGGAGCAGAGACAAGTTGCCCCACTCTGCCCTTTCCAAATATGTGACCCACAGACCCCTTGAGCTTAATGAGATGATGGTCATTTTATGCCACTAAATTTGGGGTGCTTTGTTATATAAGCATAGTAACTGGAACAGATGAGAATGGGGGATACACGTGGTTAGAGGTGATACATTCCTAGCACTTGCATTATTCCAGCCTCTCTTTTGAGAAAGTAGAGGCTTTATCTCAGGCATGTTATTGTTGTTCTTCTACAGTCACCCCTTAGAGAAACAAATCTGTTTACAAGGGTCTAATTCCAAGTGACCTCAGATAGCTCTTAAGTGACAATAATAGTAACCAACTATTTTGCTTAGTATGTGCCAGGCCCTGTTCTAAGAGTTTTACATGGATTAGCTCACTTAATCCATACAACAAGCCTATGAGGTAAGTTCTATTTTTATTTCTATTTTACAAATAGGGAAACTGAAGCCTTGAGGTTAAACAACTTGTCTAAGGTTATACAACTAGCAAACATCAGAGCCGGGCTGGGATTTTGAGGCAGGCAACTTGACTTTCAAGCCAGTCTGTTAACCAGCACACACACTGCTGCCTAACCCTGAGTCTACCCTGACTCTAACTCTCCCTCAGTGATGTATTGCTCAACCAGCCCTGCCACCTGAATGGCCAAGAGTCCCCAAACTGAAAAGGTGGGACAGTGCTGGTTTTAGGGTAATGATAACAGTTAACAGCATAGACTCTGGGGTCTGCCCAGTTTTGGCTGTGACGGTTACCAGGTGAATGACCTTGGGCAGGTCTTTGAACCTCTGTCAACCTCTTTCTCCCCATCTTCATGCAAAACGATCACCCATTTTAAAACCACAACCACTGTCTCCATGTGTGTAAGCATTAGCCCCATGCCTCCTTTCTAGACTGCCGGCCTCTTCGGGGCGAGGACTCTGTCCTTCTCATCTCTGATTCCTCCAGTGGGTCCTGCACAGGGCCTTGTGCTCAGCTGCAGCCTGTAAACTAAACCGACTTAAAAACAAACAAAACAAAACCTTCTCCCCTTGTTTTTATATACAGGGCTTTTGGGATTCGCCCCATTCTCTCCATCCTCATGAACAAAACCATAAGTCATGCCCTTGTGGCAACTGAGCCTACTGCCAAAGCTAGGACTTCTGCTTTCTGCCTCCTCTTCTGAATGTCTTCCTAATCAGAGGAAAATGCTCTCACAAGTACCCTTGATCATGCTTATATCTACCTAAGGATTCTCTACTGCCTTCCAATCATTTTCCAAAATAACTAGGACTTTTAACCATTGGTCATAGGAGCTTCTATTATCTTGATTTCTTACATGGAACTAGTGAACCCTTCTTAAAAGATACCAAAGGGAATTTCTCACCTTCAGAATTATGCTGAGATAGTATTAGAATATTAACTGATATTATCACTGAGGAGTGGTATTTGGCCCTCAGGCCTCTATTTCACCCTGTACTGTAATTGCTTCTGTATTTGTCTGTCTCCCCCAACAAACTGCAGGCCCCCTTGAAGGCAGGGACTCGCTTGTACTTCTTTATCCCAATGCCTAGTCCAATGGCTGGCACAGAGGAGGCACTTGACAAATGTTTATGATACAAATGCATGAAACTGATGAACCCAAAGTCATTGTTATGTCAAGACCAGAACTGCAACCCAGAGGGATCCCTGGAAGATGTATCACGAGCGTTCATTTATTTAACAAACACTTACTGGGACTTCCCTGGTGGCGCAGTGGTTAAGAATCCACCTGCCAATGCAGGGGGCACGGGTTCGACCCCTGGTCCAGGAAGATTCCCACATGCCGCAGAGCAACTAAGCCCATGTACCACAACTACTGAGCTTGCGCTCTAGAGCCCGCGAGCCACAACTACTGAGCCTGCGTGCCACAACTACTGAAGCCTGCGGGCCTAGAGCCCGTGCTCCGCAACAAGAGAAGCCACTGCAAAGAGAAGCCCGTGCACTGCAATGTAGAGTAGCCCCGGGGCTTCCCTGGTGGTGCAGTGGTTGAGAATCTGCCTGCCAATACAGGGGACACGGGTTCGAGCCCTGGTCTGGGAAGATCTCACATGCCGCGGAGCAACTGGGCCCGTGAGCCACAACTACTGAGCCTGCGCATCTGGAGCCTGTGCTCCACAACAAGAGAGGCCGTAAGAGTGAGAGGCCCGCACACCGCGATGAAGAGTGGCCCCCGCTTGCCACAACTAGAGAAAGCCCTTGCACAGAAACGAAGACCCAACATAGCCAAAAATAAATAAATAAATAAATAAATTAAAAAAAAAAAAAAAAGAGTAGCCCCGCTCGCCGCCACTTGAGAAAGCCTGCGCCCACAGCAACAAAGACCCAATGCAGCCAAAAATAAATAAATTAATTAATTAAAAAAGAACAAAACAAAACACTTACTGACACCCTTGGGGAGCCAACACTGGGCAAGGCAGGAAGACTATAAATGTAATAAGATCCAATCTTATTATACAGAAGACTCAATCTGCTCTAGTAGGGGAGACAAATGACTAAATAAACTAAGATGTGTTAACATACCTGTGACTCTATGTCTCCCTCTTACTGTTCCTCTGCCCTCCCCATAGTTCTTCCCCAAACCTTCTCAAAGATAATAGTTATTTTAGTGACTAGCGTATGGTTGATGTCAATATCTGATCATAAACACATCAAAAATGATTATTTTCAGAATCAGAAATAAGAGAACATGGGCACACTAAATTCAACCATGTGAAAAGGAGTGCCCATTAATATTGTACATAATAATGTAGTGTAGGTCATTAGAATCTGTCAAGAATTTTTTTAGTTAAAATTCAAAAAAAATTTTTTTAGAAAACATATTGTATGATTAAACTATTTTCTATTCAACTGGAGCTTGAGAAATAATGGCAGACATCAGGCTCTACCGGTGCTTTCTCAGAGTAAATGAGAGGAATGCGGGGATTTACTGTGAAATAAACTTATAGCTGCTCCAAGCCACCTGAGCCTCTGGCAGGCCGTCAGGTGTCTCATGAGTACTCTCACCTCCCATGCGTCTCTGCTCTCCTCTTGCATCTGCCTCTACTGGCATTTTCCACACCCATATCCGGGAAGCCAAGCGCTGCTGGAGAAAAATCACAAGCCAAGCAGCCTAGTACCCCTCAAATGTATGACTTTTAAATCTCATTGTGGCCCTCAATTCTTTTACTTTTTCTTGGTCAGCTCCTCGCTCATCACACTCAGTGACTGTGAATATTCAAGATCTTCATCTCTCTTAGAAGATCATACCCTTAACGCTTTACCCCACTCCAGTCTTAGATGAACTTGCCTCTACTTCATTGAGAAAGTGAAAACCACTGGGTGTGAACTGCCCCCGCTTCTCCTATCCTTCTCTCATACACTTACTCACATCCCTTCCTGCCCTTAATCTGCTGCCCCAAGACCTACAGAAAGAGGTGCATTTCCTCTGTTTGCAGGCAACTCTCTCACTTATGCTGTCAATATCTTTCTGTTTCTGGCCCACTCCCTTAGGCCTTGCTTCATCATTTGTCCTTTTTTTCTTCTCGACAGGCAACCTCCACCCCTCCCGGCTCCTTGCCCTGTCCACTGCTGCTGTCCTAACACCCGCCCTTGACTCTGTGTCTCCTGGGAGCTGCTCCTCCAACCCTCTCCAGATGCCTATCCCAAACCTTCTCAAAGATTCATCTACACTTGCAACCTTCCCTTTCTCACCTCTCACTCCTCAACACCCTGCAGCATCTGCTCCCTCCTCCAATCAGACATTCACTGGGTGCACTTTAGTTAAAGATGCAGGTCCCGGATGTAAGCGGATCTATGGTTGACTAGTGCCTCCTCTGCTTACAAGCTGCAAGAGCTCGGGCATGCTGCTACACCTCCCCATTTCTAACATGGGGAGAGTAACAGTAACCAACTGCATAGGCTTCTTGTAATGTTAAATGAGATACTGGATTTAAAACACTGGACAGTGTCTTCACATGCCACGTGCTCAATAAATATTACAATTACTACTACTATTAGTAAGATTTGCAGTTTAATGATTATTAGCATTACTGTTTGTCAGGTGCTATAGTAGGTCTAGCTAAAAACCGTGAACTCAAAAAATATCCTACTAAACTCATGCAGCCAAGAAAAACTACTTTGCAATCTCCTTATACAATGTGTCTTTTCTCTTGGCTTAGGGTCACCTTTTCTACCTTCAAAGCAGGATCTGCTCCTAGGAATTTCCTCTCCATACTGAGTCTGTATGACTCAAATCAGTTCAATACATACATACACACATGTGCACACACTACAGACACACATAACACACACACACAGATACACCTACTACACACATACACACACACACACACATAGATGAGGTAAATTCACATGTATCATGTGAACCAATACGAAAGTATTTAATTTAGCTGAATGCAGGAACTTAAACCTATGCTGCCTTTACAGCAACAAAAGTATCTACACCAATGTTCTGCGTGCAGCTGGAAGTCAATAATTACTGATGAATGGAGTTGTATAGAACGACTCCCCACAGTCAGTCACAGCAAGAGCGGGAAGAATATTTTTAGCGTTATGTTTGAATCCTACCTGACAACTTGGAAACTGCAATAATCTGAACCTATGTAGGCAATGAAAGGATCGCTTCATTGTTGGTGCACCTGAAAGTATACCTAACGGTCATTTACGTTCTGTGACTAGTCACTAAGAACGTTAGCACGGAGCACGCATTCCCTTCCTTCACTTCCTTGCTATCTCAGGTTATTTTTGTCACAAGTTGTGTGTGGCAATATTTATTTTAATTAAGAAGAGGCAATATAGGCAAAGGCAATTATAATAGATATGTTCAGTAAGGAACTAAACTGAACAGCAAGATCTCATGCCAGTGACGAAAAAAGGCATGTAATTTTATTTAGACAAATTTACTTCTTCTTTATTTTAACCATTTACTTCTTGGAACAAGCTTGTAAACGCCCACGCTCCATCCAGGACTATCAGATAAGTCTTGCTCTCAGTGGGAGTGTTAGCATGGGATTCAATTGGAGGCACCTTCTCTTGGACCAATGATTCTTTCACGACTGTGATCCCATGTTGGGATCTTGTACCCTGACCTAATTCCTCTAGGATTCAACAATTATTTACATTACAGGCAAAGAAAATGATTCCTGGTTTTCTCTCTCTAACACTGTTACTCTCCTTTTCTGTATTTCAAAACAAATTTGGATCTTAAAAATCTGTTGACATTAGTTGACTAGAGGATGAAGAATTCACACATGGAAGGCAGGACCATGGTAGGAAAGATGATAATGAAGATGACATGATGAAATAGCTAATAATTATTTAACATTTATTTGCACTAGACCCTAATCCAAATACTTAACATACATTATTTACTTTAGTCCTCACAACTGTGAGGCATTGTTGGCATTATTACCCCACTCTACCTATGAGAAAACTGAGGCTTAGAGAAGTTAAATGATTTGCCTCAGGTCAAACAAGATCCAAGGCTGGGATTCCAACCCAGGTCTGTCAGGGGCCAAAGCCCATTAATGTTATAAATCATGTGTCTTAAAATAACAATTTTTTTCTGTGACCTATTTGTAAATCACAGTTTGTACAACATTAGATTTAAGCATGATTTTTATTGTCAATGGTCTGCTGCAGTAATTCTACATATTTCCATAATAAAAAATTAAGTTCCTCATTTAAAAACATGGGAAAAGAACATGAATGGCCAGATGAAAAAAAAATTTTAAGCAAATATTAAATTTCAGGTATTTAAAACTAAAGAGAATTTAATTCAAGAAACAGTAACCAAGTGATGTCATGTACAAGGCACTGTAAGAATTCAAAGATTAAGATAGCACCACCCCTGCTCCAAAGAAGCTAATGATCTAGTGGGAGGGAGACAGTGTAATGTTTCAGGTCTTACTTCAAATGTCATCTCCTAAGAGAATTCTTCTCTGACCACCCATCTAAACTGTTGCCCCATCCCCTATTACTTTCTATCACAGGGATCAGAATACTTTTCCTGTAAAGCTCCAGATAGTAAATAATTTAAACTTTGTGGGCTATATGGTCTCTGTCAAAACTACCGAGCTCTGCTGTTGTAGCTCAAAAGCAGCTATAGACAACTGGTAAACAAATGAGCATGGCTGTGTTCCAATAAAACTTTATTTACAAACAGGCAGTGGGCCAGACATGGTTCACAGGCTGCAGTTTGCCAACCCTACTCTAACATCTCACTCTGTTTTTTCCTTCATAGCACTTAACAAAATGAAGAATTATCTTGCTTATTGATTTATTTACTATTTCTCTCCAAAAACAAAAACAAAAACAAAACAAAAAAAACGGCAGCTCCGAGAGAGTGAGGTCCTTGTTGCTTGTTCACAGCAGGCTCTCTAGGGCCTAGAGAGGAGTTCCTGACACATAGGCAGTTCACTCTAAGTATTCGCTGATTGGCTAAATGAATGAACACCATTCCACAAAAGGAGAAACACAGACTGTCAACAAAGTATGAACTATATTTGGCTTTACTATTAATCAATATAAAATAATTGAAAATGTCATTTTTCACTTGTCAGACCTACAACAGTTAGAAGAAGAGGAGGAGGAGGAGGGGGAGGAAAGGGAGAAGAAGAGGAGGGAGAGAGAGAGCAGAAGAAGGAGGAGAACTAGTGTGGATGAACACACAGGTACACTGGGCCTCTCTCTCCCTACTGCAGATGGGAGAGAAAACTGGTGCCACATTTCTGGAGGCCATTTGCAATTACATACCAAAATGTATGTGCCCATTCAAAATGGGCAAAGGATTGAATAGACATTTCTCCAAAGAAGATATAAAAATGGGCGATCAGCGATTAGTCATTAGGGAAATGCAAATCAAAATCACAATGAGAGGGCTTCCCTGGTGGCGCAGTGGTTGAGAATCTGCCTGCCAATGCAGGGGACACGGGTTCGAGCCCTGGTCTGGGAAGATCCCACATGCTGCGGAGCAACTAGGCCCGTGAGCCACAACTACTGACCCTGTGCGTCTGGAGCCTGTGCTCTGCAATAAGAGAGGCCGCAATGGTGAGAGGCCCGCACACTGCAATGAAGAGTGGCCCCCGCTTGCCACAACTAGAGAAAGCCCTTGCACAGAAACGAAGACCCAACACAGCCAAAAATAAATAAATTGATTAATTAATTTAAAAAAAGAAATCACAATGAGATACTACTTTCCACCCATTAAGATGGCTATTATCAAAAAAGAGCAAGTAAGTGTTGGTGAGTATGTGGAGAAATTAGAACCCTCTTGCACTGTTGATGGGAATGTAAAATGGTGCAGCTGTTGGGGTTTCCTCAAAAAGTTAAACATAGAATTACCATATGATCCACCGATTACTAATTCCACTCCTAGGTATACACCCAGATACTTGTACACCCATGGTTATAGCAGCATTATTTATAGGAGCCAAAAGGTAGAAACAACTCAAATGTCCATCCACAAATGTCCATTATCCACAGAAGAGTGGATAAACAAATGTGGTATATACATACAATGGAATATTATTTAGTCTTAGAAAGGAATGAAGTACTGATACATGTTAAACCTGGATGAACTTTGAAAACATTGCACTAAATAAGCCAGCCACAAAAAAACCAATATTGTATGATTCCATTTATATGAGGTACCTAGAATAAGCAAATAGTAACAGAGATTACCAGGAGCTAGGGGAGGAGGAAATGGGGAGTTATTACTTAATGGGTACAAAGTTTCTACTTGCGATGATGAAAAAATTGTGGAGATGGATGGTGGAGATGTTTGCACAACGTTTTGAATGTACTTAATGCTACTGATGTGTACACTTAGAAATGATTAAAATTGTAAATTTTACATTATGTATATTTTAGCACAATAAAAAATGTATACAGATCTTCCTTTACTTATGATGGGGTTATGTCCCAATAAATGGGTAAACTCACCAGAGGTTGAAAATATCTTAAGTCAAAAATACACTTAATACACCTAACCTACCAAACATCAGAGCTTAGCCTAACATACCCTAAACATGCTCAGAACACATACATTAGCCTGCAGTTGGACAAAATCATCTAACACAAAGCCAATTTTATATAAAGTGTTGAATAGCTCATGTAATTTACTGCATACTGTACTGAAAGTTAAGAACAGAATGGCTGTCCGGGTCCCGAATGGTTGTACATATGTGGGTTGTTTCCCCTCATGATCATGGGGGTGACGGGAGCTGCAGTTCACTGCTGCTGCCTCGCATCACAAGTATTGGGCTGCATATTGCTAGCCAGGGAAAAGCTCAAAATTCAAAATTCAAAGTATGGTTTCTACTGAATGTGTATTGCTTTCACAATATCATAAAGTCAAAAAATCATAAGTTGAATCATTGTAAGTCAGGGACCATGTGTATATACTTTTTACTCCAAAATCCTATTCCTAAGAATTAACTCTGAGGATGGGTGAAACAGAAGGGTGAAATATGTATGTTCTAGAACCCATCAACCTCAAGATCCATGAATAAGGATCTAGTTATATAAATAGAGCCTGACATGACAAATACATAAAAGAAACTATTATGTAGGCATGAAATAAGACAGGGTAGACTTTTCACATAAAAATATCTCCATAGCATTATTGTTGAATGAAAAAAAAACAAGTTGCAGAAAGCTTGTGCAGTATGATCCCACTGATGTAAAAATTCAAAAGTCTAACTATACATGAAAAAAAGTTGAGATATTCTCCAAAATGTTAATAATGGTTATTCCCTGAATGGTGGATTTGAGATGATTTTAAGATTATCCTCTCCACAATTTTCTGTACTAGTTGATTTTTTAACAAAGAATATTTCTAACCAAAATAACATGCTATTATAAACTCATGTTTATCACTTTTTCACATTAATTAAGGACGGTTAGGCCCTTGATACTTTCATAATAGATGCTTTCTGTATTTCCATTTCCATAGCAACAACAATACTTGTTAGAGAATCACATACAGTTTTAAAAGAGATGCATACCTCAGATAGTGGAGTTGCCTCTTCATCAGGCAAAAACAAAGATACTATTTCAGAGCAACATTCAATAATCATGTTCTAGAAATAATAAGACAATATAGTGAGGTTGATCTTATTGGTAAAATACTAGATATTTTAATTACAAATTATTTATTTCATTTGTCTTTTGTTACATCATTCCCTAACCCTAATTCCCAGGATGGAACTTAGAGGGATTCAGAGGTCACAATCTTTTAAGTAATTAGGGTTACTTGGAAAGATACAAAATAGCCACAAACTATAAGATTTAATGATAAATAATAAATTATTTTAGGATTCTTTCCCTGCAAAATTCACAATTAAAATTCATATGAACATAAATCTTTTTATTTACGAAAATCTGTATTTTCCAAAATAAAAATACTTAGCAAGAAGAGTGGCATGGTTATACAGTTTTGTAAAACTTTTAAATGTCTGGCTTAATTAAATACAGCTAGTTTCTCTTCTCTGCTTTTACATCAGTCTTTTGCTATACATTGTTTTTATTGAAGTGTATGAAGAAAATCTAATCTCACACAGATATGAAGTTGGAAAAGAGAGCACTATTTGAATAGCCTTTTCAGATAATTGTAGATAATCTTGTTGGGATGGTACAACAAAACTTGACAAGTAGTGGCTTCTTAAAAGCTAGTTGTTTTATAGAATTTGAAATTGTATAAATGAACATTTTATACCCTTTTACATTAAAACTCACTGTCTGTCTTGTACTTTGAAAAAAAAAAAATTCATGTGTTAGAGAAGAACAAGTAAAGTAATTCACACCAAAATAAGACTTTGGAAGATCACTTTTCTTCTGAGAAGAGAGCCCTGGAATAAAGAGGTTCAGATCTGAGAAAGGGTTTAAGCAGAGATGAACAGTTGGGAATTGAGAAAGAAATGGAAAGAGAAAATGAAGAAGAAGAAGAGAGAGTTGATATCATACATGGTCTATTGCTGAGGACACTGCCGCAGCCCCTACTATTTGGACATAGCTGTGTTTCTGTGTGGACATCTGACCCAAGAGAGATCTACCTATGGGCAGGGTTGAATCAATCAGATTCTCCATCATTGTAGTTTCATATAAGGAAGGACAACAGAAGAGAGTTATCATCAGGACTGGCTGGATAAGCTGAGAGGTCCCAATACAGAGTTGGAGAAGGCACCCAATGGGCTAGATGTAAAATGAGTGAGCAAGAAACAGAGATAAATGAGAACTGACACCGCCTGTGGGACTGAGTGCAATCTTGGCTCCCGACTCTCCAAGTTTCACTTTCTGTGGGGCCCACTGTGTTTTGTCCCCAGTCCTTGGTTATGCACGAGCTTACTTACCATGCCCTGCCAAATACTGCCTCCTTACCAAACCTATTTCATTTGAGCTAGCATAAGTAGTTTTTCTTTACTTACAACTAAAGGAGTCATGATTATAAGACTGTCAGACACTATAAAACTCTTAGAGGAAAACACAGGAAGAACACTCTTTGACATAAGTCACAGCAAGATCCTTTTTGACCCACCTCCTAGAGAAATGGAAATAAAAACAATAATAAACAAATGGGACCTAATGAAACTTAAAAGCTTTTGCATAGCAAAGGAAACCATAAACAAGGTGAAAGACAACCCTCAGAATGGGAGAAAATATTTGCAAATGAAGCAACTGACAAAGGATTAATCTCCAAAATATACAAGCAGCTCATGCAGCTCAATATCAAAAAAACAAACAACCCAATCCAAAAATGGGCAGAAGACCTAAATAGACATTTCTCCAAAGAAGATATACAGATTGCCAACAAACACATGAAAGGATGCTCAACATCACTAATCATGAGAGAAATGCAAATCAAAACTACAATGAGGTATCACCTCACACCGGTCAGAATGGCCATCATCAAAACATCTACAAACAATAAATGCTGGAGAGGGTGTGGAGAAAAGGGAACCCTCTTGCACTGTTGGTGGGAATGTAAATTGATACAGCCACTATGGAAGTTCCTTAAAAAAACTAAAAATAGAACTACCATATGACCCAGCCATCCCACTACTGAGCATATACCCAGAGAAGACCATAATTCAAAAAGAGTCATGTACTACAATGTTCATTGGAGCACTATTTACAACAGCCAGGACATGGAAGCAACCTAAGTGTCCATCAACAGATGAATGGATAAAGAAGATGTGGCACATATATACAATGGAATATTACTCAGCCATAAAAAGAAAGGATATTGAGTTATTTGTAGTGAGGTAGATGGCCCTAGAGTCTGTCATACAGAGTGAAGTAAGTCAGAAAGAGAAAAACAAATACCATATGCTACACATATATATGGAATCTTAAAAAAAAAAAAAAAAAAAAAGGTTCTGAAGAACCTAGGAGCAGGACAGGAATAAAGACGCAGATGTAGAAAATGGACTTGAGGACATGGGGAGGGGGAAGGGTAAGCTGGGACAAAGTGAGAGAATAGCACTGACATATATATACTACCAAATGTGAAATAGATAGCTAGTGGGAAGCAGCTGCATAGCACAGGGAGATCAGCTCTGTGCTTTGTGACCACCTAGAGGGGTGGGATAGGGAGGGTGGGAGGGAGGCGCAAGAGGGAGGGGATATGGGGATATATGCATATACATAGCTGATCCACTTTGTTATACAGCAGAAACTAACAGAACAATGTAAAGCAATTATACTCCAATAAAAATGTTTAAAAAAAAAAGTATAATGAACAGGGAATACTTCCTGGAGAAAGGGTCATATAAACTGAGGTATGAAAGAGTAGTAAGACTTCAACTGGCAGAGAATGGGGACAAGGGCATTCCAGATGGAGCAATGAAACAGCAGATATTCAAGGAACATAAAGAACCTGATACGGTCTTTACTGCAGGTGTGTATAGGAAGCACGGTGGTGAGAGTGGTGAGAAATAAGGCTGAGAGGTGTACTTATAACAGGACACGTAAACGTAAGGAATTTGGATTTTGTTGCTTAGGAAATTGAGAGGCACTGGACTGAGGGGATAATGATCTGACTGCTTTAGAAAGATAATTCTGGCTACCATGTAAAGCTGAACTGGACTAGGAAGAGATAAGAGAAAGAGAAATTAGCTAGGAGGCTACTCAAACTGTTTGGGCAGGAAGTGATCATGGCCAGAAGTAGGGCAGCTTCCATGGGACCAGAAAGGATGGAGGGCAGGCAGGACATCCAGCACTGATTGGGGGACACCAGCTTCCTATGACGAACTTTCCAGGCTCCTGGTCCACTTTACTAGACAGAGGGGAACACACATCCTGGAGTGAATCCTTACGTATTCTTCGTATTTATCCATATTTCTATATTTCTAATTGAGTTCTTAGGACTGGTTAAAGTATATTTTCTTTCTATACAAAAGGTTTCAATAATAGCTGTGATGGGTTACTGTCATGATTTCATCAAGAGCTATCAAGCAAAATGACACTGTCTGTATCATTAATCAGTTCCATAACAGATGAAGACAGCCATGTTACCTGATAAATGCCTTCCATGGCTTGTCTCAACATGTATCAAACACAAATTTCGCCTCAACAACGTTCTGTTTCTTTGGCATTATTTGAGGTAAACCACATACACACTTGGGAAAGTGGCTGATTCGATGTTGGGCTGTGAGAAACCTCCCGTGACCTTGCTGCCACAGAAATGAAGACAAGGAAAGCACTGAACTCAACAATCCCAGGCAGAAGGCGGCTGGAGGGATGCTGCGGTTGGCAAGGGGCCTGGGAGGGCACAGAAGGACCCCTGCTCAATCTTTGCCATTTTCCCTTAAAGAGGAGCATCTGTTGATTTGATGAGGGATAGGCTTCTGAGTGACTTCAAAAATAAGAGTCAACATTTTGACTTAGTTGAAGTCCTCATTATTGTTCACCCATTTTATGGGAAAAAACTTCCTAAGTTGTTTTCAATCCTCCAAACTCCTGCTTCCCTCATCCCTCCTTCACATGCCATCAGGGTTATCTTAGCAAATTTCAGGGTGGATCATGAGATGCTCTTCCGGGCGCTGCCCGCAGCTTTTCCTACGCCCCACACCCAGCCCTGCCTTCCCAGGGCCCTACATTCACCCTGCACTCCTGCCACCCTGAAGACAACGTCCAGCTCCATGACTTCACCTGTCATCTCTTGCTGTATCCTCCGTCTGGAGTAAGTGCTCTCCATAGGTCTCCAACTAGAAGTTTCACATGCAACTATTGAAGAGGCACTATGTTTTGGTTACTGGGCTAGATATCAGAGATCGAATGATGAATAAGACCCCTGAGCAAAGGAATTCAAAGTCAAGAGAGAGGAAGAGACACAGAAAGAGATAATGACCAAAACAATATAGTCAGGGGACAGGGTTCAAGGAAACATAGTTTTTATTTCAGTCTATAGGGGCTATAAAATGCTACCTGCGCTACTGAAGCAAGCACAAAGTCTAGCTCAACTCCCTCTCTTAACACACACACACACACACCTATGTGAATGAGACTTTTTTAATGATAAATTAGAATAGTTTGCATCAACAGCTCCACCACTGAAAAAGAAGGATATCAGCAACCTTGCCCTTTTGTGTAAGTGTAGATTCCAGATAATGGGGGAAACAGGAAAAGGGGAAGGTGTCAGAGAGACTAAGCTGAACTTCATAATCAAGAGCTGAACAAGATTCACTTTGTTATACAGCAGAAACTAACACACCATTGTAAAGCAATTATACTCCAATAAAGATGTTAAAAAAAAAAAAAAGAGCTGAACCAGAGTGAGAAGGGGAGAGGAGTCAAAACACTCCATGCAGACTGAGTTGGAGGGAGAGGTTTAGGAGTCTGAACCAATGAGGCAGAGGTTGGAGAGCTGCCACTGTGAAGGTCAGAGAGGCACTAAGAGTAAGGCAGTTGGGAAAAAGGAGATTTAAAAGAAGTTACGCTGTATATCATGAAAGGATTCCTTCTCAGATATTCTTACGAGAGACTCATAAGAATAAGGTTTAGATTATTTTCAATGGTTTTGAACATTAAATTGATGTTTCTTTGAATGCCAGACTTTGCTTGCTAAGAGAGGGCCACCGGGCAGCTGGGCTCATTATGAACGACATCTGGGTACCTATGGCCAGACTCACACAGTGATTAAGCTCCTCCTGACAGGGACCTAATTGTACTGATTTCAGTATGTCCTTATCTCCTCAAGCCTGGAACATTTTTGCACGTAACGGTTTCTCAAAGATAACGTGTTAATTGATGCTAATGTTCAATTGTATTTTGTTCTATGTTTTCATAGTACTTTGACACTGGGGATATGTTGACTATATATAATTACCTGGTACAATCCGGGCATCCCACATGTGTTTGCTGAACTCATCTTAGGTGACTTGGTAAATATATTTTAGGCTTATCATAGCAGTATGTTATCATTCCAAAAAAGGTGTTTGTGTCATAAAATCAGAATGGTTTGCATCTTTTATATGCTTTAAAACACCTGATATGCTCTGAAGATACCCCATAAAGCTGTGAATGACAGGTTAAAACAACCCAGTGTTTCTGAGCCACTGTTGTCTATTTTGCAAGAAGGACATGTTTTCAAGCCAGAAGTGACTGGAACACCTGTTCTGTAGCCCTCCCAAAACATCTTAAATTAATACCTGTGTTCTGAAGCTTTGGCTTATTCCAGACCATAGGGATTTGGGGGAGAGAAAACAGAAAAAAAGGAAGGGAATGAGAAAGAGAACAAGATTCACCACCTCCCATATCAACCAAAGGCACATTTTCTGGACCTTTATATTTAACAACCCACCAAAAATCCATACTGAGATAGAAATAAATATATTTGATTATAGAGGTCATGAAATCCTGTCCAACTCCCAAACAGAATTGATCTCTTCAAGTGTCCTAGTTAACTTCTCATTAGCTCCAAGTGAAGGTTGTCATGACAACGAACTGGCAGATTTTAGTCGCTGGAATTTATTTGATACAACCTAGAACCTAGCTGGTTTTTTTTTTTTTTTCTTAAGTGCTGGTTAGTATATTGGGAAAAAAAGAGAAAAGTTTATATATTCCTTCCGTTTCACAACTTTCAAATGCTGTGAATTAATTTGTTAGCTAGTTCACCTAAACTAAAAATAGCAGGGTTTTTTCCATTTTGCGACATTCTTTCACATATAGAACCACCAGAACTGGAACACATCTCAAAATGCCCTAATTAAAGCCGAAGAAACAATTTTTAAGTTGGAGAATAAAATAAACTCAAAAACACGAGGACAACATCCGGATTGAAAGCAGTTTGTTCTACTCAGGGACTGAGCTACTCGCATATATCACTCAAGTCAGGACATGAGAGCAAGTCACAAAGCTTGGCTAAGGCAAGGTGGGCAGTCTGGATTCTTCCCTCTGCTTGCATTCAAACGCCCCTACTTGCCCCTATTTAGTCCTGATTTGTTTATATTCATAGTCAACTTCTTGGCTCAGGCACTGGGCTCATTGTGATGAACTTGATACCGACATCTGACTCCCAGGAAAATTCTGATGGCTCTCATTCCAACCAAGGGACAATCTCTTCATCTCAGCAGTATCTGAGTGAAAGGATCCTGTTTAGAGATGAGGAGAAAACTAGTCCCAGGAAACATTAAGTGACTGGCCCTCGGTAGTAAAGCTGAGCGGCAGAGCACAACCTAGAATCCTTACTCTTACGGACACTCGCTCTCCTGTCTCAGACAATGTAAGTTGAAAAGACAAATCGGTTCAGGAGAAAAATAATCATTTGCCTTTTATGAACTATATAATAATGGATTCAAGGACAATTTCAGCAAAGAACAGTCTAGGTTATGGCTCAAAGACAGCAAATTGATAAGTTTGGTCTATGACTAAAAAACTGTGATTGTAAGTGATCTACTAAAGAAGTTCGAAAACGAAATGAGCTGAGTTCTTGAATACAGATATGAAAGGGCAACAATGCACTTTAGGAGAAGAATTACATATATGAATCTCATGAGTTTGAGATATCTGATCTATTGGGAGATTTATTCTGAGTACTCAGAATATCATTACTATCATTGAACATCTGGTAATTTGTGTTGTAACATTTGAGGACACTATAAAGGATGTGCAACTAAAATTCTAAGATATCAGTTCTATGATAAATGTAGGCACAGAGCACAGGTGACATAAATTCTGGAAAGTTGCTTTTTGCAAAGACTAACTGTTCTTGCCTGATAATCCTCTTAAAGCTGGACCTGTTGCTTTCATAATATTGAAAAACGCACTCATTCACTCCACTGGTAAATTCAGACTGAAAAACGCCAACAAGTATATTCTGCAGATCAGGAGAGTTGCCAACTTTTGCACTTTCACATAATCGATGTAAAGATAAGGTAAACAAGAAAACAAAAAGAGCCATACCAATAATACTCTTTAAGAATTAAAAATGTTTTGTTATTGGTCACCAATTGAATATTAAACTAGTAGAAAGTGATTTTTTTAAAAAGATACAGCAGAACAAAAATAAAGGAAAGATCCTAAAAGCTTTCAGAGAAGAAAAACAGAGATGGGACCCAAGTGGCTGGGGATTCAACCAGAAAAGCAGCAGAGGGAAGTGCCAGAATCAGAGCTGTGCTGCAGGCATTGGGGGCAACCAGTCCTTAACCAGAGCAGGAGCGGGGCCTCCAGGAAGGAAAAGAAGAGTTGAGACATAAGTATAAACACTTGGGTACAAATCTATGGATGAATATATGACAGATCTGATGTAATGATCAGAAAGAAGTTAAGAAAAAAGACAAGTGAAGAAAAATCAAACCTTATACAGGAAAGGAAAATAACCACAGTACACTGTGACTTAGCTGTGAACATTGTTTACAGGGTTATAATGACATAAACACTGAATGCTGATTTAATTAAATTCTGTGATATAACAATATTTAGAAAGGATGGGGAAAGGAGAAGATGAGGAGTATAGGGAATCCTTGTATAGTAAAGTCCTTGTATAGTAAAATCAATAGATATTATATAAGACTGATTGATCAAGAAAAAAATACTTATTTTTGGCTGTCATTAGCACTATTCATCAATTTTTCCAGCTTTCCTCTTTCCAAGTTGGTAGCAGAATTGTTGGCATGGCTCGTGACTTACTTGGCCAGTGAAATGTTAGTGGAAGTGATATGATGGAAACTCAAAGAGCCAGGGTGTGATTTGCCCCTTTTCTTCCCTTCTTCCCAGTGACTGGGGATGTTCCAGAGTGAACGGTGTGAGGAGACATGGAGCCCAGTGGACCCACTTGGATTTGAAGGGTATTGGTTATCTTGCTTTTCATGACTGATCCTGCATATTATTTATAGACTTGGAAGTAAATAACAAAAGGAACAGCTGAAAGAGTTGAAAATAGTCTGCTCGCAGGACTGTGGGGTGTGGACAGGTCAAACAGGAGACTGTCCCTTTTCATTTTAAACCTTGTACATCTATTTGATTAAAAAAAAAAAATAGCCATGGTACCTACAGAACATATATCTCATGCAACCGGATGAATGTGCAAATGGAAATTCAAAGAGCAAGTGATTAGGGGAGAACAGGTATTCCCTGCTCCTCTCATTTCCATAGAGGGTAAGGAACTTCCACTCCACTCCCGAAGAAGGAGGGATACTTCCAGCTTCTTTTGGATGCAGCCAGGAGAGCGGAGTCACTTATCTGATTGGTGAGTTTGGGAAAAGCAATCTAGGCTCAGCCCCATTGGGTCAATCTTTGCTAACATTTTTGAAGGCACCCTGCCTGCAGGACTTATTCTCTGCTCCTCCAGGCAGTCCGCCTGGCAGTCAGAAGGGGAGTGGGGGAAATCCTATAGTTATACAAGTGTGCTAGATTATTGCGTGACTAGGTGGGCAAGTCTGGCTAATTCAGGGGTGAAATATTAATAAGCTTGTTTGGCCATAGATCCAGAGCCATGTTTGCTAATCAGCTTTATCGGTAATGATGCCAATGTTTGAGATCTCCATATATCAGTTTCCTGTGTCCTATTACTCAATGGATTTAGAACTCAGAAGGAACTCCTCCAAAACATGAATATCAGTCATCACTCAACTCTGTAAACAGATTAATAACACACTATAAGGATAATGCCTTTTTTTCTAGTTAGAAAAATACAGATGTGTAGAAAAAATCTGAAAGATATATGCTTATCTATATTTTCTAATTTTTCTCCCCCTATTACTTGGGTAATAAAAATGCTCAAATACTAGACTTAGAATAAAAAATTAAAAGTAACATTATAAACTTACAGAGCAAAAGTAGAGAAAGTACAGGCCAGAAGAACCACACCGTTCAAGTTTAGTTACATAGTTATGCTCTGATAAAGTAAAAAATAATTTAATTATGTATAATGACATCCATCCTGCAATGGCAATAAAATTTTCCATTATTTAATAACCTACTTCCATTTCTTTACCAATTGATTCCTCTTCCGTTTCTTCTACTTGAGATACATTTTCATTTGAAGTAACTTTAGGAGTTGTAGGCAATGATATTTCAGCGATTTGCGTAAGATTAGATAATTTCTCGTGAACTGAAATAACTCTAAAAATAACAAACATATACTCGTTTTACTTGAAAATTTAAGTAAGGCATTCATTTATTCCCAGAATCAATAAAACATGTAAAGTAAGTCCTTAGTTATTTAACACTTAGATTTCTGGCATCCCCAAACATCATTCAATCATTCCTTCATTGAAGAGACATGAGCACAGAGACACAATTCTCACCTGCATAATGTTTATGATCTAGTTATATGCTCAGACAGATTTATAATTACAAACTGGCAAAGACACAAAGCAAAAAAATGTAGACATCCAAAATATTTGCTTAAGATGAAAATAAAGAAAATAAATATCTACGTGGGCAAAGAAACACCAGGCAATGACAAAAGATCTACTCCTACTTAAACTCAGTGCCACGCTCTGATTGGCTGGCTGGCCTGAAGCTAAGAATTAGGACAAGCCAGCAATGGCTCTAAGAGATGGGTCAACGAGCCCACACAGTGACATGTACTGTGTGGGGAGTGGGGGTAGGGAGAAGAATCAAGAAAAAAGGAAAAGCTAAAGCCGAGGAAGAGGGCAGAGGACGCACTGGCAATTGTGCGGAGGACAGAAAGCTTCTGGAGCCGCGGTCCAGTGAACTATGGAGGCGCTGGAGACAGAGGTTAACTAGTGAATGCAGTCAGAAGCTGGAAAAGCACTGAAACAGCTGAAGGAGGCAAAGAGCCACCTGTAGGGCTCCCAGTGACTCTAGGATACAGGCGCGTAGAGCGCAGGTGTGCACGTATGTGTGCGGCGGTGTGTGGGTCTCCATGCAGGGACGGAGGGAAATTTTTATGAAAAAGAAGTAGATGATGCAAAAAAGCAAAATGACATCAGGAACAAATGCAGGAACGTCGATTTCCCCAATTTCCCGCAGCATGCTCTTACGTTTCCTTCTATAGGATGATCAACAAGAGCAATTCCCCATAGACTGATCTTGACCCTCATAAGAACACAAGGAACTCCACCCTAGGTGGGAGAAATAGTGTCACCAAGGCATGAATCAGATGAACGTTTGTCAGGCAACTTCCTCTATAATAGCCTCAGTGACAGGGGCATGTCCCTAACTTTAGTCACCCTACCATTGATCATAAACACACCAAAATCAAGAACTTTTTGGAGTAAAACAAGAATCCTGTCAGTTTGATTACATTCTGCTCTGCAGAAATTATAATCATTTTCATCATGTGGTTCTGAAAAAAAATTCTGCCATGTTTCTGGATGTACAAGGAAAGAACATAATTTCCTAACTTTGTGGCTTAGCTGTGCTGGTATAGTCCTGTGTCTAAGATTTTCCACCATGTCACTGAAAAAAATTTTAAAAAGGAAAAGAAAAAGAAAGTTGACTGAATAATTGAAAGTATGCCAGCCCTTGAAACATCTCTTGTTTTATTCTCTTTCATGGAGAGGCCAAAGAGAAAGAGTTCTTCAAAATGGAAATCAAGGACCAGGAACCAGACTCTCCAGGTAAGGACAGAGAAGCGCCAAGTCCCTGCACTCAGCAGGTGGTGAGCAGGGCAAAGAGCTGACACTGACAGACACAGGAGGCCATGATGAGACTTGACATTTGCCCAGTGCTTTCAACCTTTCAAAGTATCTGCATACATTATACATGCATACAAAGTATATGCATGCACTGTCTGGCTTGATCCTAACAATAACCCCAAAAGGTAGGCAAAATATTATTTCCATCTCTGAAATGAGAAAATGGAGGCTGAGGTCACAAGGGCAATGAACAATGGAATCAAAACTAAATTAACTAAGCAAAGAAAAAAAATGAAAAACAAACAAGGAATTTGGTAAGGTGAAATCAGAAAAGAGAGAAACCAGGCATGAGCAAAAATTAGAGTCTCCATCCCCTGTTTGAAGCAGAGGGAGGAAAACAAGAGTGGCTGACGCAGAGGCTTTTGACTTGGGGAACAATATAAAATAGGATTGGGCAAAGAGGAAAGGGTGAGACCAGGATGGTGGTGGAGTTTGGGCTTAATTTTGTAACTTAATACAGAGCCACATTAAGTTCTTTTTAAAACACACCCCAAACTACAGGCAAAATATAGTGCAGACAACATCTTTGTACTGTCTGTTATCTTTATGAAGTACCAGAAACTATTCCTCCAACAACTCTAGGTCCTATTATTATTATTCCCATTTTACTGATGCAGAGACTGAGGCACAGAGAGGTTAAGTAACCTGGTCAAGGTTGCTGAGATAGGAAGATACGAAGGGGCACAACCAGCATTTGAACCAAAGCAGGCTGAATTCAGAGTTCATGCTCTTAACCACTGCAATATCATACTCTGCTAAGTAAAAGGAAGCCTTTTCCAAAAATGTCTTCTAAAAGTTCCTCTGTGATTTACCTTGTATATTACTGAAACAGTCAATCTTATGAAAGTATCAGCAAGGAGGGTTAGAGCTGTGGATAATCCGTCTTTACTTGCCTGTTTAGTGGAACCCAGAAAGAGCCAACATATACATTGTTGTAAGAAGTAGATGTAACATCTGAAATATTCAGGGGCTTCATATTATAGGCATACAACAATAACACCTATAAGAAAATTAAAAGACATTTAAAATGTTACATCAAACTTACACTTTGCCTCAAAACTGCAGCATCGGTTCTCAAAATAGTGTCATTATACTTTAAAAGGTTTTTCTTTGGAAGAGAAAAATGAGGGATTTTTTTTGTTGTTTCCAATTCACTTTAAAGAGAAATGATATGAACAAGAATTGTGCAAAGGTTATGAGATGAAAATAAATGTTAGTTGGTACCAAGGTTATATTATTTTTGAAGACTGGCACTTCTTACTGCAGTTAAGTTTAAATTTCAGCCTCTGAAGGCCCTCTGCAACAAGTTCTAATGTATATTATACCTGGTGAATATCCAACTTCGTTTCTTGTTCCTTCTCCATATGCCCGTTTCCCATCGGTGGTCATAGGTACTTTTGTGCATTCACTTATGCTGTTCCCTTCCTGTTCTCTCCGTGTATTCCATCCACACACAACTTACCAGCCCCCATCTCTAAGATGAAACTTCTCCTAATGACTCATGCTTTAGTAATTTCCCTGATGTTTGAACTCTGAAAATTCTTAGAGTCAGTCCCACACTCGACAGCAGCTATTTACAATCATGAATTCACAGAATTTGAAATTCAGAGGACCTTAGAGGTGGTCTGCTCTAAGTCTTTCCAAGGAAGCTGAGGTCCAGAGCTGACAGTCAAAATTAACTAATTAAATGTATGCATTTATCTCCGCTTCCTCACAAATCAAACAAAAATAAGAGTAAAGGGATTTTGGGAATTCCTGGTGGTCCAGTGGTTAGGACTCTGTGCTTCCACTGCAGGGGGCATGGGTTTGATCCCTGGTGGGGGAACTAAGATCCTGCAAGCCACCTGCAGTGCGGCCAAATAAAAAAAGAATAAAGGGATTTTTTTCCTTAAAGGCATAAATCCACAAAGACAGAAGCAAGAGAGAAAATGAAGCAGATGAGAGATGTTAGCAACATTTTGAAAGCACCTCTGCTTAGTCAGCAGAGAGGAAAGGCTGTGTCCCACCTGCCTTCAGAGGGGCCGCCAACAACGAGCACGACCAAGAACCTCAAACGCCTTGGGGACAACCTCCCTCCCATCCCTTCTCCGAGTCCATGCAACCAGGAGACTCCCTCCCTCCTTCCCCGCCTCTCCTCTGCTGGCCAAAGTTCTTCCGTTCTTCTCTCTGCTGAGGTTAAATCAAAGATCTATGCTTAGGAGGGACGTTAGATTCCAGAGGTGAGGTGCTGAACTGAAAACGCTGGAATGAAGTGAAAGCCTATATTCTGAACAAGAGACATCCCTCTACCCCACTCCAGCCCCTGCCCAGACGTAGAAAACCAAGCAGGAGTCCAAAAGAGTCCTCTTTGGGGAAATTTACCAGATGAAGAGAAAAGACCTACAGATACTGACATTTCAGGATCCACCAAGGAAGCCACTAGCTCCCACAGTCACCCTGCAGTGAGGCTAAAAGTCCACAAGCCTGACTCAGCATGCTTCTCAGTGCCTCAAACATGAACGGACAGCCAAGGGTCACTAGACATGAAATGAAAGGTAGAGACCAAAACTAATGTAAGAAAAGGAATTTGGAGAATCAGATACAAGACACAGAGCAGAAGAAAACATCACTGAAACCATAATTAATATCCTCAGAGAGAGAAAGGCCAATATTGCATCTATGAAATAAGAACACAGTGCTATTAAAATGAAAGAGAATAAGAGCTCTTAAAAATTAAAAGATATGATCGTAACAACTAAATAGCCAATAAAAGATTTGAAATATAAAGTTAAATATATCTCCCTCCAAATAAACCTAAATTTAAAAACATAAAGAGGGGAGAAAAGATGAGAAAAGTAAACATTCAATCTAATAGGCTCAATATCTGAATAACAGAAATTCCAGAAAGTGCAGAGATCATCAGAGGGAGGAAATTATCAAAGAAAAACATCTCCACGAACTGAAGAATATACTTCACATATTGAAAGGGGCACCCTAAGAATCCAGCACAATACCCACACCAAGGCACATCATGGAATTTTAGAACACAGGGGACAGAGGGAAGATCCCCAGAGTTTCCAGAGGAAAAAAGTCACAAAGAACTAGGAATCAGAATGGGAACAGAACTCTCAACAGCAATGCAGGATTGCCAGAGATAATGGAGCAATGCCACCCACATTTTGAGGGAAAATAATTTTCAACCTAGAATTCTATGCCTAGGCAACAATGAATTAAGCATTAAAATGATGCTTAATTTTTGTCAGACATAGAAGGCCTTAAACTCCTATGAAAGTTCAGGGTTAATTTTAGTCTGTTGCAACCTTGTTAATCATCTCAGGGGACTGAAGTCATGGAATTATTCCTTGGCGAAACCCGAATAGAATGTACTAAATAGTGATGAAGGTAGCCCTGTTTTAGGGTCTGAAACACACAAAGAGGCAGCCAGCTAAATCAGCATTTTTTGTATAAAATGCACATGTTGATGATCTACATCTGAATTCTATTGTTACCTTCACTTCTCTCACTGAGTCTAGCTCACGCCTGGTTTTGACTACATGATCAGAGGGGTACAAAAGACTCCTCTCCCAGGTAAGACAGCAGCTTTCTTGAAACCAAGGTATCTCACCATATTTTGGCGGTTCATGACCCACAGGTGACGTGTGTCCCGTGCAACTGACAGAGGACCCAGTAAGCTGCTCCTGGGTATCTTAGTCTCTCCTTTAGTCTGAAATCAGAATTAACTTGAATAAAGTAGGGCAATATTTAAACAATAAAACACTAAACTCACTCGCATAGTTGTTGTGAGCCAGAGCTCTGGAGCCGGGGTGCCTGGGTTTGCCTCCGCCACTTACTGGCTGTGTGATCTTGGGCAAATTATTATTATTATTTTTTTTTTTTTTTATGTGGGATCTTCCCGGACCAGGGCTCGAACCCGTGTCCCCTGCATTAGCAGGTGGATTCTTAACCACTGCGCCACCAGGGAAGCCCCTTGGGCAAATTATTAAAACATTACGCTTCTGCTTTCTCATTTGTAAAATTAAGATATGGTAATCCCCATCCCATGGATCAGGGTGAGGATTGAGTGAGTCAACGTGAAGTGCTTTAAGCAGTATTTAGAGCATTATTGTTGTCATTTTTAGCCCCATGATCACTACTGGCTCCTTACCCTTCCTGGATACCTCATTTTCTATATTCTCTTGGACCTGCTGCTAATCCCAAACCAGCTTTCCATCTAATCCCCCAGCCTGTCTTCATCTAATCCACTTAGTTCTTAGTTGATAATAGTGCTTAGTTCTATTCCCAACTTGTCTTTACTCCTCAAGGATAAGTTATATAACCTTGCATACTCAGGACTGGATTCTTCAGGAGGCAATACGCCCATGATAAAATTTCCAGTGTTCCTTTAGTCACTTCTGAAAATACTCTTTTTTTTCAATGGAAAAGAAGTGATATGGTTTTGACAAACACTGAGGAATACTATATTTAAAACTGCCTTGTATGTTCATCATTATCAGGTAGGATTTATCTCAGGGATGCAAGGATGATTCAGTATTTGCAAATCAATCAATGTGATGCACCACATTAACAAACTGAAGAATAAAAATTATATGATTATCTCAATAGATGCAGAAAAAGCTTTTGACAAATTCAACGTCCATTTATGATAAAAACTCTCAACAGAGTGGGTATAGAAAGAACATACCTCAACATAATAAAGGTCATATATGACAAACTTAAAGCTAACATCATGCTCAATGGTGAAAAGCTTTTCCTCTAAGATCAGGAACGAGATAAGGATGCCCACTATGACCACTTTTATTCAACACAGTATTTGAAGTCCTAGGCACAGCAATCAGACAAGAAAAGAAGATCAAAGGTATCCAAATTACAGAGGAAGAAGTAAAACTGTCACTGTTTGCAGATGACATGATCCTATATATAGAAATCCTAAAGACACCACAAAAAACTATTAGAACTCATAAATGAAGTCAGTCAAGTTGCAGGATACAAAATTAATATACAGAAATATATTGCATTTCTATACACTAACAATGAACTATCAGAAAGAGAAATTAAGAAAATAATCCTCTTTACAATTGCATCAAAAAGAATAAAATACCTAGGAATAAATCTAACCAAGGAGGTAAAAGACCTGTACTCAGAAAACTATAAGACACTGATGAAAGAAATTGAAAACAACAGAAACAAATCGAATGACATACTGTATTCATGGACTGGAAGAACTAACATTGTTAAAATGACCATATTACCCAAGACAATCTACAGATTCAATGCAAATCCTATCAAAATACCAATGGCATTTTTCAGAGAACTAGAACAAATAATTCTAAAATTTGTATGGAACCACAAAAGACTTCAAAGAGCCAAAATAATCCTGAGAAAGAAGAACAAAGCTGTAGATACCATGCTCCCTGATTTCAAATTCTACTACAAAGCTATAGCAATCAAAACAGTATGGTACTGGCCCAAAAACAGACACATAGACCAATGGAACAGAATAGAAATAAACCCACACTTATATGGCCAATTAATCTACAACAAAGGAGGCAAGAATATACAATTGGGAAAAAACAACCTCTTTAATAAATGGTGTTGAGAAAACTGGACAGCTACATGCAAAAGAATCAAACTAGACTACTCTCTCACACCATATACAGAAATAAACTCAAACGGATTAAAGACTTAAATGTAAGACCTGAGACCATAAAACCCCTAGAAGAAAACATAGGCACTATGATCTTTGACATTGGTCTTAGCAATATTGTTTTTGGATCCATCTCCTCAGGCAAAGGAAACAAAAGCAAAAATAAACATATGGGACTACATCAAACTAAAAAGCCTCTGCACAATGAACGAAACTATCAACAAAATGAAAAGACAGCCTACTGAGTGGGAGAAGATATCTGCAAGTGATATATCTGATAAGGCATTAGTATCCAAAATATACAAAGAACACATGCAACTCAAGCTCAAAAAAAGCAACAAACAAACAACCTGGTTAAAAAATGGACAGAGAATCTGAGTAGACATTTTTCCAAAGAATACATACAGATGGCCAACAGGCACATGAAAAAATGCTCAACATCAAACATTATTAGGGAAATGAAAATCAAAACCACAATGCTCACCTCACACCTGACAGAGTGGCTATTATAAAAAGAGAACAAATAACAAGTGTTGATGAGGGTGTGGAGAAAAGGGAAGCCTCATGCACTGTTGGTAGAAATGTAAATTGGTACAGCCACTATGGAAAGCAGTATGAAGGTCCCTCAAAAAATTAAAGCTAGAACTACCATATGATCCAGCAATTCCACTTCTGGAAAAAACATTAATTCAAAACTATATATATATATATATATATATATATATTATATATATATATATACACATATATAGTTATCAATATATCAATCAATCGATCAAATATTTCTCAGCCATAAAAAATAACAAGATCTTGCCATTTGGGACAACATGGATGGACCTAGAGGGTATTATGTTAAGTGAAATAAGTCAGACGGAGAAAGACAAATACCACGTGATTTCACTTACATGTGGACTCTAAAAAACAAAACAAATGATCAAACATAGCAAAACAGAAACAGACTCATAGGTACAGAGAATAAACTTGTGGTTGCCAGAGGGGAGAGGGGTTGGGGGATGAGTGAAATAGATGGGGGAGATTAAGGGGTACAAACTTGCAGTTACAAAATAAATGAGTCACAGGGATGTAATATACAACATAGGAAATATAGTCAATACTACTGTAACAACTTTGTATGGTGACAGATGATAACTAGACTTTTCATGGTGATCATTTTGTAATGTATACAAATGTGGAATCATTATGTTGTACACCTGAAACTAATACAATATTGTAAAACAATTTTACTTCAATTAAAAAAAAAAGAAATAAAGAAAAAGAAAAAATCGTCTTGTCCTCACAGCCCAGGAACAGTGAAAGACGAATCCCTCTTCCACTAGATGGAGCTGATTTGTAATTTCCTCATCTTGATATCTTAATCACCTAACAAAATGCTTGGCACATAGTATGCACTCAATAAATACTTTACTTATTAGTTAGTAAGCAGTTGAGCTATATGTGTTTTGTAAAGAAATCAATATTAAGAATGAAAAGACTTAGGTTCCCATTCTTATTTTTGTCACTAATGAGTTGTGGTGTTGGTCAAGTCACTTTACCCCTGTGGAACTTTGCTTCCTCATCTGTAAAATGAGAACGTCGATTAGGTGTTCTCCTAGTTTCCTTTCAGTTCTGACATTTGACCTGGGTGATACCAAAAGTCAGAGGTTACCAATGGAGCCCACTATATAAACTGGCAATGGAGTAACTTCTTGGAGAGTCATCATGAGAGCTGTAAGTTCACTGGTAGCACCAGCCTAGACCAGTGCTTCTCAACCTTAAATGTGCATACATTACTTGCACATTCTAAAATGTGCAAGTAAAATGAATATTCTGATTCAGTGGGTCTGAAGTGAGACCTGAGATTCTGCATTTCTAATGAGCTTCCAGGGGATGCCAGGGGGGCTGTTTCCTGACCACACTCTGCAAGGGCCAGGGACTATCAGATGCCTGCTTCACTTATGCAGCTTTTGTCTTCCCCAGCTCCCAGAAGCTGGATGTAATTTTGGGCCCCATCTGCAGGACCAGGCTCTAGTTAATCACTTAGCCAACAAGTCCCAGAATCCAGAGGACCTCAGAGGGAGGTCCTGGGCATCTGTATGATCTCTAAGTTATAGCACTCCTGACATCCAAGTTGATAACATTGGGCTTTTGCTTTTGTTAAGACTTGGTAATTTTCCCAGGAACCCTAGCTCATCCTTCACTATCCTGCTAGGCCTGAGCTTGTCTCGAATGCACAGCCTGTTTCTTTGGGACCCTGAAATAGAGTCTTGCTCTTCTTAGGGATTTAAAGACCTCCAGAAAAGAGCACTGGCTCCATATTTCCTGTTCTCAGACAGGCTGGACTTCTGAATAAACTTATCTCCAAGAACTATTTCAGCTCTATGCAAGTTTCTGTTTTTACTTGCCAGATGGAGTCTTGCTTTTCAGTGCTTTGCTTGATCAGACTTCTTGCACTTGATCATGCTTGTCTGCCTACATCTTCTGTGGCCTCTGAAGAACATGCCTTGGGCTGTCCAGCTGCCTTCAACACAACAGCCTTTGCAGTCGTTTGCTTCCCTCCAACTCAACAATGTGTTGAGTTGCTCCAATCCTGATTCATTGTCAACTAGCATTCCTCCATCCTGGGTCTCAGTTTCCTCTTTTGTAAAATGGGGCTAATGATAATACTCGGCCGTTTGGATCCATGGGTTCGGCATCCGTGGATTCAACATCCCGTGAATCAAAAATATTTTTAAAAATCCAGAAAGTTCCAAAAATGAAAATTTGAATTTGCCATGTGCTGGTAACTATCTACATAACATTTACATTGTATTAGGTTTTATAAGTAATGAAGAGATGATTTAAAGTATACAGGAGGATGTGCATAGTTTATATGCAAATACTATGCCATTTTATACAAAGGACTTGGACATCTATGGATTTTGGTATTTGAGGGGGTTCTGAACCAATCCCCTGTGAATACTGAGGGACGACTGTACCTACCTCATAGAGTTGCTGTGAAGTTAATGAAGTAAAATACCTGGAACACAGTAAGCTCTACATTGGTGTTCATTATTGCTATTATCTTATGGGTTTCATGAGCTTCACCCAGTTTTTCCAACATTAAACTCTACACTAAAGGTCTAAGATAATAAATAGATGAAAGCTCACATACATGAATATTTAAAGCATCACACAAATTTCAGTGTTATCTTATGAAAAAACAGACTCTTAGGTCTGAGAAGATCTAGCCCTCCCAAGTCAGCGTTTCCTGATTTGGTAGCTGAGATTTATGGCAGCAACTGAATCTTTTATCATGACCCAATACATACATACTCATTGTCAAAGGGGGAAAAATGTCCCTGAACTAAGATAGGAAAACTGTGTGTTCTGGGGGCTTCCCTGGTGGCACATGGGTTAAGAATCCGCCTGCAATTGCAGGGGGCACAGGTTCGAGCCCTGGTTCAGGAAGATCCCACATGCCGCAGAGCAACTAAGCCCGCGCACCACAACTGCTGAGCCTACGCTCTAGAGCCCATGAGCCACAACTACCGAGCCCACGTGCCATGACTACTGAAGTCCACACACTTAGAGCCTGTGCTCCGCAACAAGAGAAGCCACCCCAATGAGAAGCCCGCGCAGCAAAACGAAGAGTAGCCCCCGTTCGCCACAACTAGAGAAAGCCCACACGCAGCAATGAAGACCCAGTGCAGACAAAAATTAATTAATTAATTTTAAAAAAACCCGGTGTGTTCTGTGTCTTTGTGGCTTACGCAAATCACTCAAGCAACCTGTTTAAATCAGAATTTGTTAGTTGGTGATCCGTTTCTAAACTCCGTCTGACACCAGTTCATGCGCCCATGCTAACTGTCAGACGTGACTGTTGATTCATGAAACCTCGTTATTCTAATTATCAGCCACAGATGCAGTCTTAACATTAACTCCCACGATCATCCTGCCCCAGACTGATAGGGATGTGATATTTCTACAACCTTGTGAAATGAACTTTATACTTTGCTCCTCATTTTTTAAAACTAACTATTTGGGTAAACAATCTGTTTCCCAACAATGTCATCCTTCCATACCCTTTCTGAATGGATATACTCTTTTATCACACCTTGTTGGTTCTCTTGCCAGCAAGTAAACAAATTCGTCAGGATGCCGAATGTCAATCTAGAAATGTTCTTTTTAACAGTATCTGTCATGAAACAAAAGTTTCAGAAAACAACATTTTCACTTACTGTATGTGATGCATTCTGATATTGCCTTCTTATATTTAATTTCTTTAAAAATATACTACTCATGACACACTATATTGACTCCATGACCCATGAGTATTCTTGGAACTTTGGTTTGAAAACTACTGTACTAAATTCCCCCAAAGAGACCACAGATTTATTATTTTAAAATGTATATGGAATATCTGGCAAGGATTGGGTATGGAAAGGGTGGGAAGGAGAGTACTTTTAAAATATGAGAAATAGCTTTAAATGCTTCTGGGGAGTGATGTGTTCAAGTTTCTCTTTTTTGTGTGAGTAGGAGGGATGTATAACTGACCAAGAGTTAGCAGCAGGTTGCCAGCCTAAGGAAGAAGAATGAAGAGGAAATTGGGAGAAGCGTGCTTGAGAGCAAAGAGAGGTGGGCTCTGGAGGTCTCACCATCTGACACGGTTCACGTGAGTCAAGGAGCAGCAGAAGTTACCAGAGCCACAGCTAGAGGGGACAGCGCTCAAGAGGTAGGAAGTACAGGAGCAGACCATGGCAGGAGACAAAAAAAAACAGATAAAAAGTATTGAATAGGGTAAAACTATATGGCAAATGTTTTATGGGAAAGAGCCTGAGGCTCTTCTTAGAGAGAGCAGTAATCAAAGGAGTGCTATAGTGGAAGGTTCCTCTGCAAAAGGTGGTAGTTAGACCCCCTGTCCCATTTTTAAAAGCTTGACTCCTCTTCAAGACTCTCCTAGAATCGGAATCACTGTTCTGCCTCCCAGAGTTCAGGCATTGATACTGAACTGCTCCCAAATACTTGCCCCCCTTCCTGCTCCCCAATTAGCCCTGTTGCAAATGTCTATACATGCATATGAACATAGATATGAATACAGATATAGAGTTAGATAAAGATAATAAACATTAAAATAAGGAGCTATGTATGTGATACAAATTTGTAAACAGCATTTAGAGAGAAACTAAGTTTTTTCTCCTATTTGCTATGCACTTTAATTTTTGCTGTTTAGGCAGAGTTTACTCTCTTTTCTGCCCATTGTTGGCAGCTAAAGTATGTATAAGGAGATATTGCTGGTAAACTTTAAAAGGTGCTTTAAAATAATGCTTACCAAGTGTATTACATGTGTATTTGAAGTTAAACTTTCAAACAGCACAATAATGTGAAAATCATTTCACATAAGAATAATAAATGACAACTACTGTTTAGGTCGAGAGTTTACACAATTATCTCTAGGGTACCCATGATACAGAAAAGTTAACTAATCTACTGAAGGTTACAAAATTACTAAGTAACAGAGCTGGGATTCAAAACAGGAGTCTGATTTGCTCCATTCTGAGGGCTCTAGAGTCTGTGTTCTTAACCACTACACTAATGTAAGCAAAATAAATAAAAGAAAACCATTCCCAGTAAAACTGTGCAAAGACAAAGTCTCAAAAGTGGCTTGTGAAAGAAGTCAGAATATTTTTAAAGCAACAACAATTTGACTCTCAAGAGAACAATGGAAATGAGTAGATGACATTTTGAATGTACTGAAAGAAAATAATTTCCAATCTTTAATTCTTTACTCCATAAAAATTTATTTCACAGATAAATGTAAAACAATGATATTTATCAGGCAAACAAAAATTGAGTGTTTGCCTCCAGAAGATGCTCACCACAAGAAATTCCAGAATATGTAGTTCAACAGAAAGAAGTGATCCTAAATGGAATGTCTAAAATGCAAGAGGGAGTAGAAAGCAAAGCAAATGATGAATATGTAGAAAATTCGAAAGGAAAATAACTCTTGTATAAAACAATTAAAAATAATATTATTCTGGTTAAAAAAAAGAAAATGTACAATAATATCATTTAAGTCATTAGAGGAATAAAGATCATTCATTAACTTTAGACTGGGACTTCCCTGGTGGTCCAGCGGTAAAGAATCCACCTTCCAATGCAGGGACACCGGTTCGATCCCTAGTCAGGGAACTAGGATCCACATGCCACAGTGCAGCTAAACCCGTGCACCACAACTACTGAGCTCACGTGCCTCAACTAGAGCTCGTGTGCCACAAGCTACAGAGCCCATGTGCTCTGGAGCCCACGTGCCACAAATACAGAGCCCACGTGCTCGGGAGCCCAGAAGCCACAACTAGAGACAGAAAACCCGCATGCCACAACTAGAGAGAAGCCCGCACACTACAATGAAGAGCCTGTGCACTGCAACGAAAAAAATCCCACATGCCTCAGCGAAGATCCCATGTGCCGCAACTAAGACCTGATACAGCCAAAAATAAATAAATCTTTCAAAAAAAAAAAAAAAAAGAAACTTTAGACTTTGATAAGTATGTATGTTGTCCTGAGGGTAACCACTAAAAGCACAGCAAAAGAGTGCATAATTTCAAAGTTCAGAGAGGACAAATGAATGAAAAAAGTAATCAATCCCAAAAAAGGGAGAAAGACAGAAAACCTGAGGAAAACAGAAAATGTGAGACAAGTGAAAACACAAAATAATATGGTAGATTTAAAACCAAATATATTATTATTTGCATTAAGTGTGAATGGACTAACTTCTCTAGTCAAAATACAATATTGTCAGACTGTATTTTAAAATATCCAAGTGTATACCTTTATTTAAAAATACAATTAAGGGACTTCCCTGGTGGTCCAGTGGTTAAGAATCCACCTTCCAATGTAGAGAACTCAGGTTCGATCCCTGAGAACTAAGATCTCACATGCTGTGGGGCAACTAAGCCCACACGCCGCAACTACTAAGCCCGTGCACTTTGGAGTCTGCATGCCACAACTAGAGAGAAGCCCGTGCACTGCAATGAAGAGCCTGAGAGCCACAATGAAAGATCTCACGTGCCACAACTAACTAAGACTCGGTGCAGCCAAACAAATAAATAAATTAAATACTTTGAAAAAAAAAAATTAAAACACAAGTACACAAACGGGTTGAAAGCAAAAGGTTAGAAAAAGAAATATTATGAAAATAACAACCACAAGAAAGTCACTTTCCTCTAGTAATATCAAACAAGGCAGACTTTATGAGGGAAAAATCATTATTACAAAAAGGTCAGAAGTCACTGAATTCACTGAGAAGTCACAATGCTTATTAATCTGTTTGCACCTAAGAACAAAGCCTCCAATTAGGTAAAGTAAAATTTGACAGAACTACAAGAAAAAACAAAACAACAGCAATCTCAGTGAGAGAATTAAATGTTAAAATCTCAGTACAGCTGACTCTTGAATACATGGGTTTGAACTGCACAGGTCCCACTTTATGAGAATTTTTTTCAATAAATACGTATGATTATACTACACAATCCATGGCTGACTGAATCCAAAATGTGGATATGGAGAGCCAACTGTAAAGTTACACATAGATTTTCAACTGTGATGAAGGTCAGCACCCTGACTCTTAATGTTGTTCAAGGGTCAACAGTAATTGATTAAAAAAAAATAAATCCCACCGAGGCATGTGGGATCCTTTGTTTTGATTTTCAAACAAAAATAGAAAAATCACCAAGAATATAGAGTATATGAACAAGACTATACAAACTAACCTATTGGACATATATCAACACTGCCTCAACAACTGAGGAGAACACATTCTTTTTAAGAGCAATGGAATATTTACACAATAAACACCTTCCTGGCAAAAAAAAGCAAGCTTCAACAAATATCAGTCATACAGAGCATTTTTTTATTACCACAGAACAAAATAATCTACGAATAAATGACAAAAGACAACTAGAAAAGCTTCATATAGTTTGTAACTTAAGAAACATATGTTGAAATGACCCACGAGTCAAAGAAGAAATCACAATGGAAATTTTAAAAGTTATTTTTAACTGAAAGATGATGACAGTACTATAATAAAACTTGTGGGATGAAGCCAAAGCAATATTTAGAGAGAAACTGATAGCCTTAAAATGCATAGATTAGAAAAGAAAGAACTAAATATTGAGCTAATATCTATCTCAAGAAGTCAGTAGTTAGGAAAAGAACACACACACACACACACACGAAAAAAAGCAGTAGAAAAAAGATATTCAGGGTTAATGAAATAAAACTAATTAATGAGAAATCTCTAGTGACGATGATCAAGAAAAAAATGCACAAATAAGCAATATAAGGCATGAACAGGGATACTTCACTACAAATACACCAGATAGCTTAAAAATATGAGAGAAATTTTAAATAAAATGGGAAAATTCCTAGAAAAAGCAACTTAAGCAAAACTAACTCATGAAGAAATAGAAAATCCCAATGTTCTATAAACAGGGGTGATAGTTAAAATACTTAAAACTTGGTTTGACAAAGGCACTAACCATTAGAACAGATATTGGCCCAATCAGAACTGATACCAGCTCTGATAACCAGTACATTAGTACTGTTGCTTAAAGACTGCCTCTAACTATGGAGAATTACATCACTAGTCTTATATTATCTCACAACAAAAACACACAAGGGCTTTATTGATGAGTTCTTAGCAAATATCTGAGGAAAAAGGTTACTCCAAACTTACACAAACTTCACCATAGAACAGAAAAACATGGTTATATTTATCAACACATTTTATGAGCCTAGCAAAAGCCTCATACAGAAAATATCTGACAAGGATAGCACAAAAAGGAAAAATTATAGTCCAATACTACTCTTGAAAACAGTGGCAAAAATTCAATATGAAACATTAGCAAACTGAATCTAGTAAAATGAATACATCATGACCAATTTGAGTTCATCTCAGGAGCACAAGGCTGATTTGACATTATAAAATCAACTACTATATTAAAAGAGATAAATGATAAAATCCTCTTAATAGATACAGTAAAATATCCATGATAAAACTTCCTATCAAAGTGGCAATAGGAAAAAATTTCCTTAATGTGATAAAGGATAACTACAAAAAAATATTAAACATCATATGTAATGGTGACACATTGGAAAGTTTCTCTTTAAGTTCAGGAAAAAGGAAAATGATCAACATGAGTCCAACTTTCTTAGGATCTCTTAATTATTTAACATTCATTCTGCTAGACAACATAGATTCTAAATTGCTGTATATTTCTGTCTATATGATAAGAGGATCTTCTCTACTCTTTAAGTTATAATGGCTTCATTAAACTTTATATCCAAATGTAAGATTTAGCTTTATAATTATATTACATACCATAGGTTCTGTTTCCTTTGGAGGTTTTTCCAGGGGAGGAATGTACCACTGAAAGCAAAGTTCTTTGTTTAAAGCTTGTGTTGCTACAACTGAGGACACCACATCTCCACATGATGGGCTGGCAAACAGTTTTAATGATAAATTGGAGTGTAGAGAACTGTCAGTTGTTCCTAGCTGGGGAACAAACAGAAACAACAGCTTAATTGCTGGTAATGAATTTATTCAATATTTAAAACACTCATTCAATTTTCATTCAATATTGACTATTGGAAAACTCGGGGAATCATCTCAGCTTGTTTTATGGATGTAGGTCTTAAAACTGCCCCTGATTACCAAAGAGAAGATTCTTTTATAGAAAAAATATATTTCAAAACCCAGTGAACTCAACAAATGTCTTCCACTTTGGTGAATATTCAAGAGTAAAGATCTAGAGGGAAAATGCCCATGCTATCATTTCAGTCTCAAGGTCACCATATAGTCTAAGAACATCTTCTACTTTTCTTCATTTATTCACTGGTTTGGTTTGGTTACAACTTATTATCTACTTTCCAATAGCATTCTTTGCAGTACCATATGCAAAATAAGACACAGTTTTTGTTCTAAGAGGTTAAAATCCATTACTCTCATTCCCTCTTTAAATGAATGTAGCTGATTTGTAAGTTTAGTCTTGGTGGATGTGGGTCCAGCTCATTTGATGGAACTTGGTCCCTGAATCAGGAGTTTTCAAGAAACATAAATGTGTAGACTGCAATTGGCAATTTCATAAAATATTTACTTAGTTTTTTAAGGTAGCTAAGAAAGTAAAGCATGAATGCTATCAACAAAATAAGAGAATAGCCAGAGAGATAATAATGGTGATAATGATATCTCAGCTCAATAAAGGATTTTCTTCAATGGAGTACAAACTATTTTCAAAATTAATTTCTTGTTATTCCCAAGATTACAGCATGGTAGCTGGAAAGCAGTTCTTCTACTAAACTCTTGACATCTAAGGCGTCTCAAAGGCTTGGTGACCAAGGGGAACATGTCAGTGACTAGAAAGAAATGCCTGGTGTTTCTATAACACTTTGTACCTTCCATTTCTGAGTCTATTCAAGATACAATAGAAGACTGTCAATGCAAAGTCTTCAAAATAAAAATAAAGAGAGAAATAAATACATTGGCCTTTCAAGTTGTCTACCGATAAAAGAAAAAATATGTCTGGACTGAAAGGTAATATCAAAGGTGAATACTATTTAAAAATGTCTAGAGACTATCATAAAGGGATATGATAAGCCAGAATCCTCATTTATTAGCACTATGATACTAAAAACACGACCAAAATGCATAATAAATAAGATTATTAGGGTTAAATAATCATTTAAAAGTGCTTAATAAAGATTAATTCTATTTCAGGCAGTTCACCAAAAAATCAGGTAAATAATTGATTCAGAAAAAAATTCTCACATTTTTCCATATCTGAGTGCCTTTCAGAGGTTCTGACTATTTTAGCAAAGAATTCATATTTAATAACTAGCTAAGTGGAGAAAAATAAAAAGCAAATACCTTCTATTTCAATACATATAGTGTTTATTAGCATGATGGCCTAATAATAATAAACTGTAACAGAAATCAATATTAAAATAGGGCATTTAATTTTCAATTCACTTTTTAAAAACGTAATATCTAATTGCTAATGGGATTAATTACATAAGCTAGTCGATGGGCTATACACTGAGTATTTTTTAAGGAACCTCCATACTGTTCTCCATAGTGGCTGTTATCAATTTACAATCCCACTAACAGTGCAAGAGGGTTCCCTTTTCTCCACACCCTCTCCAGCATTTGTTGTTTGTAGATTTTCTGATGATGCCCATTCTAACTGGTGTGAGGTGACACCTCATTGTAGTTTTGATTTGCATTTCTCTAATAATTAGAGATGTTGAGCAGCTTTTCATGTGCTTCTTGGCCATCTGTAAGTCTTCTTTGGAGAAATGTCTATTTAGGTCTTCTGCCCATTTTTGGATTGGGTTGTTTGTTTCTTTAATATTGAGCTGCATGAGCTGTTTATATATTTTGGAGATTAATCCTTTGTCCGTTGATTCATTTGCAAATATTTTCTCCCATTCTGAGGGTTGTCTTTTCATCTTGTTTATGGTTTCCTTTGCTGTGCAAAAGCTTTGAAGTTTCATTAGGTCCCATTTGTTTATTTTTGTTTTTATTTCCATTACTCTAGGAGGTGGATCAAAAAAGAGCTTGCTGTGATTTATGTCAAAGAGTGTTCTTCCTATGTTTTCCTCTAAGAGTTTTATAGTGTCTGGTCTTACATTTAGGTCTCGAATCCATTTTGAGTTTATTTTTGTGTATGGTGTTAGGGAGTGTTCTAATTTCATTCTTTTACATGTAGCTGTCCAGTTTTCCCAGCACCACTTATTGAAGAGACTGTCTTTTCTCCATTGTATATCTTTGCCTCCTTTGTCATAGATTAGTTGACCATAGGTGTGGGGGTCTATCTCTGGGCTTTCTATCTTGTTCCATTGATCTATGTTTCTGTTTTTGTGCCAGTACCATATTGTCTTGATTACTGTAGCTTTGCAGTATAGTCTGAAGTCAGGGAGTCTGATTCCCCCAGCTCCGTTTTATTCCCTCAAGACTGCTTTGGCTATTTGGGGTCTTTTGTGTCTCTATACAAGTTTTAAGATGATTTGTTCTAGTTCTGTAAAAAATGCCATTGGTAATTTGATAGGGATTGCATTGAATCTGTAGATTGCTTTGGGTAGTATAGTTATTTTCACAATATTGATTCTTCCAATCCAAGAACATGGTATATCTCTCCATCTGTTGGTATCATCTTTAATTTCTTTCATCAGTGTCTTATTGTTTTCTGCATACAGGTCTTTTGTCTCCTGAGGTAGGTTTATTCCTAGGTATTTTATTCTTTCTGTTGCAATGGTAAATGGGAGTGTTTCCATAATTTCTCTTTCAGATTTTTCATCATTAGTGTATAGGAATGCAAGAGATTTCTGTGCATTAATTTTGTATCCTGCAACTTTACCAAATTCATTGATTAGCTCTAGTAGTTTTCTGGTGGCATTTTTAGGATTCTCTATGTATAGTATCATGTCATCTGCAAACAGTGACAGTTTTACTTCTTCTTTTCCAATTTGGATTCCTTTTCTTTTTCTTCTCTGATTGCCGTGGCTAGGACTTCCAAAACTATGTTGAATAATAGTGGTGAGAGTGGACATCCTTGTCTCATTCCTGATCTTAGAGGAAATGCTTTCACTTTTTCACCATTGAGAATGATGTTTGCTGTGGGTTTCTCATATATGACCTTTATTATGTTGAGGTAGGTTCCCTCTATGCCCACTTTCTGGAGAGTTTTTATCATAAACGGGTGTTGAATTTTGTCAAAAGTTTTTCTGCATCTATTGAGATGATCATATGGTTTTTATTCTTCCATTTGTTAATATGGTGTATCACATTGATTGATTTGCATATATTGAAGAATCCTTGCATCCCTAGGATAAACCCCACTTGATCATGGTGTATGACCCTTTTAATGTGTTGTTGGATTCTGTTTGCTAGCATTTTGTTGAGGATTTTTGCATCTATATTCATCAGTGATATTGGTCTGTAATTTTCTTTTTTTGTAGTATCTTTGTCTGGTTTTGGTATCAGGGTGATGGTGTCCTCATAGAATGAGTTTGGGAGTGTTCCTTCCTCTGCAATTTTTTGGAAGAGTTTGAGAAGGATGTGTGTTAGCTCTTCTCTAAACGTTTGATAGAATTCAGCTGTGAAGCCATCTGATCCTGGACTTTTGTTTGTTGGAAGGTGTTTAATCACAGTTTCAATTTCATTACTTGTGATTGGTCTGTTCATATTTTCTGTTTCTTCCTGGTTCAGTCTTGGAAGGTTATACCTTTCTAAGAATTTGTCCATTTCTTCCAGGTTGTCCATTCTATTGGCACAGAGTTGCTTGTAGTAGTCTCTTAGGATGCTTTGTATTTCTGCGGTGTCTGTTGTAACTTCTCCTTTTTCATTTCTAATTTTATTGATTTGAGTCCTCTCCCTCTTTTTCTTGATGAGTCTGGCTAGTGGTTTATCAATTTTGTTTATCTTCTCAAAGAACCAGCTTTTAGTTTTATTGATCTTTGCTATTGTTTTCTTTGTTTCTATTTATTTCTGCTCTGATCTTTATGATTTCTTTCCTTCTGCTAACTTTGGGTTTTGTTTTTTCTTCTTTCTCTAGTTCCTTTAGGTGTAAGGTTAGATTGTTTACTCGAGATTTTTCTTGTTTCTTGAGGTAGGCTTGTATAGCTATACACTTCCCTCTTAGAACTGCTTTTGCTGCATCCCATAGGTTTTGGATCGTCGTGTTTTCATTGTCATTTGTCTCTAGGTATTTTTTGATTTGCTCTTTGATTTCTTCAGTGATCTCTTGGTTATTTAGTAATGTATTGTTTAGCCTCCATGTGTTTGTGTTTTTTACGTTGTTTTCCCTGTAATTCATTTCTAATCTCATAGCGTCGTGGTCAGAAAAGATACTTGATATGATTTCAATTTTCTTAAATTTACTGAGGCTTGATTTGTGACCCAAGGTGTGATCTATCCTGGAGGATGTTCCATGTGCACTTGAGAAGAAAGTGTAATCTGCTGTTTTTGGATGGAATGTCCTATAAATATTTTTTATATTTATATTTATATTATGAATTTTCTATTCACTTTTTAAAAATGTAATATCTAATTGCTAATGGGATTAATTACATAAGCTAGTCGATGGGCTATACACTGATTACTTTTGATATGTTTGATTTATTGTTTGAAAGGAATGAAACAACAGACCTACCAGAAGCACTCTTGTTCGCCACATCCTATAAACAACAAATCACTTTGCACTAATCAAATATTTGACCTTACACAGTCTGTCACGGTCTAAACATGAATAACTCAGCATTGTGCAGCATTTTAATCATGTCCTTTTTTTTTTTGGAATTTTTAATGTAATTTGTTTAGCACTTTTGTTTTTCCATCAGAAAGCTTCAATAGACTTGATGACATACAGCTTCACAAAGCTGATGAGCATGGCATGTAGCAATGATGGTTCTGGAAAGGCATCTACTTCTTTGTGGGGGAAAAGCGGGTTGTATCAAAGTATGGAAAGAGTTTGACTGAAATAGCCTCCTGAGTGATTAAAGGCTCAAAAATGTTATTATAAAAATCAGCCAAGCTTAGGGTTTATTTTTTAAAAAATCCAAAGGCTTTATGCTCATTTTCTGTCTACCCCAGTGAAACAAACACATGATTAGGTGGCTTGCAACTGTCAGGCAAGCGACAGTGATCTCCAGAGCTGATTATCCTGGGAGAGTGTTACACTAATTATATCCCCCCCCCCAAAAAAAGAGCAAACGGGTGAAACAACTCTTTGATAATATTGCTACCATTCGAAATATCACATGTATTGATATTTACACTGTATTCAAGGTTGTACGTTTGGAGCGTCATCCTTAGGAGCTGGATAACGATAGGCTGCCCTTAATACTGAAATATTCAAGCAAAGCTCCTTTCAGAACAGTATTTACGAAATCACACATATTAGTTTCCAAACTCTTATAAAATATTCACAAGAATACATCCATTTAAACTATAGTTCTCAACCTTCCCATTCTCTCTCCCTTACTCCAAAACACCTGAGGTGTCTGGGACATGTGGCAGTAAACCTCAAGGTAGTCTCGGTTCCGAGGATGAGTGAACCAGACTCTGGTGTTAGACGGAAACGATGTGACCCTACTTCACCGTTTCCTGCACTGTGGAGGGCCAGACATTAATGATACATTCCTGGCCTTTCCACCTCCTCTCACTCCTCTCCCTCAAGAGAGTTACTTGATTGGTGAATTTGAGAAAAAGAATTTTGAATATGCATTATTCTGCTCTCTCTGCTTCGGAGCATACTGTTTGTAGGGAGTGAACAGTCTCTGTTCCTTCATGCAACAGATTTGAAAGGGTTTCTGTCCCCACAGATTTTAAGTAGGCCTGTAATGATCCCCCTCCCCACCAAAACCCCCAAGCCTGGATTGGCAGAACTGTAAACTTTGCTAATCACTACTAGGGAGACCATTTACCAGTAAATATAAACCATATCCTACAATATCAACTTTGTGATTCATAAAGTTGGGTTTTTTTTAATTCCACCATGGCTTACTCTTTTATTTCTCAAAGATTTAGAATCTGGGGCAGGAAATGGAGATGCTGAGTATTGGCCATCCCAATACCCCAGAATCCAGAAAGTAATTTGAAAAATCCTCCTACGTGGATTCCAATATACTGCCCTGGGGCCAACTCCATAACCCCAATTGAGGATCACTTCTTTAACTGAATTCTTAAATATTCCTTAGTAGGTCTTTCCACTACTTGTTAAAATCACAGTTTATTCACAGTCACCCTACTCTCTTGTTCCAAAGAATGATTTTTTAAAAAATAATTTTGTTATTATTTACCGCAAACATAAGGTTACTATACTCCAGTAGGATAAAATGAGAAAAGGTTCCCATTTGGAACAAGCCACATTTTCAGGTCACTTCTCTCGGATAGTTGAAAACAGAAACATGAATGTGTCTGGTATGGGCATAGGTTTAGAAACTCAGTCTAGTTTTCTTATAGGGTGATTATATTGAAACTTGTATAACTTCTTGGCAAAATGACTCCCTGAGAGATACTGTTATGTGTAGGAATATAGAAAATTCTGAGACATTTTGAAGATTTATGAGAGCAGCAGAACAGGACCTAAGAAAACAGAAAATCCAGGATGTCTGGTTGGCCTCTCTCTGGTAAAACAGAAACAAGCTTTCCCAGGAACTCTGAGGGAACTAGAAACCTTTGTGCCAGCATTGAGGTTAATGTGCTTCGTTCGGAAATATAAGGATGATTCGAAGAAGTCTTACAAAAACATATAACGTTTTAAAACATTACCTTGCTTGATGAGTCATATAAGAATTTTTCTGGAAAAGATGGATTTTCTATGACTTGAAATAGTTCTTTTGGAAATTCGTCAAAACAAGAAGAAGAATATAGCTGTAAGAATCTTTTAAGGAAAAAATGTATTTCTTTTTGGCGCAAAATCAATCCAGAGTTGAAAAGAGAAGTGAGAAGTGTGTCATCTGGCAAAGACATTCCAGATCCTGGCTTCAGAGATGCTTAAAGGAAAAAAAAAAAACCGAAACACTAATATAGAGTCATGTTAGATAACAAAATGGTCTCAATATTGTTGGCCTTTGCTCATTAACTTTATTCCTGTATATCCCCACCTCAGCTAGTGGCTGCCCATGACCTTCCTCCATTTTTCAAGCTTATACACTAATAGAATTGCTTATGGCCAAGCTTAACAATGCAAAATATTCTATCTAGCTGTCTTATTTTGGGTTTCCCCCCCCCCCCAAAAAAAACTTAAAGCAAAAATGTCGGTGCAGGTAATTTATTTGAAAACCGATGTCAAGTGAGAGACCGGGAAAAGTGTGATAGAAGAAAAGAGCCAATGAGAGTGAGTTATGAAAGGGCTACAGCTATGGACAAGGAGGGCTCAGTCCTGCTGAGGACCTCCTGGAAAAAACATGTAACATTGTTCCATCAATGTGACAACTATCTGCCAGTTCCCTACCTCAGTAGTTGCAGGTTACTGCTGAGTGTGTGGAATCCCTGGTACTTCCAGGCCGTCCTGCCTGCATGCTGGGCCATAGTAACTTCTGAGAAAGCCCAGAGCAGAAAGCAGTAAAATGTGGGCGATTGACATGGGAAGCACCAGCAGGTGAATCCAGAAGTGAGCTGAGTTGATAAGGGGGAGGGCATCACCAGGGCCTGCTGCGCTGGCTCACGTCCACTTCCTTGACATTGAACTCTTGGCCCCATCACGATGCACCTTCTACCCAACACCTTTCCGAGTGCGTGTCCATCCCATCGCTAACTCCCAATAACCATGCTGAGCCACTCCGTGACTCAGCCTATTTGCCCTGCTGGCTTCTCCATCACAGGGCGCTGGCATGGTCAACCTGTCTTTTCCAACTGTTTGCCAATAAGCAACACTGAATCACCAATTTTATGGGCACAGATAAACACACTGTCACAAAAACATAGGAGGAACTGATGTAAAGCAGATTATACAAGTTTTTCTGGATATTCTTTAGATATCATCAATGATTTAAAAGAAAAAGAAAACTGAACAAAATCCAAAACTTCGTGGAGTTAAATGTCCTATCTTTCTCTTTACATACTGGATACTGGAACACTCTCTCCTTAAAGCCAAAATTTCACCTTGTTCATTTTATAAGCTGTCACATTATGGTCACTGATTCTTAACCGTTTTGACCCACACACCACATTGGCAGTCTTGGGGGATGCCTCTGGACCCCTCCTTCTAAGGACGTTTTTAAATACATTGAAATACAGTTCTATCCAAAGGTCCATGTATCTCAGTTTAAGAACCCCTAAAATTTCCATCTTCTGATGAGAGTTCACTCAGAAAGAAGTCAAAAGTATTTTATAATTCTAAATAAGAAATATGACTTAAACAATAACTGGAAAGGAATATATTCTTTCTTAACCCAGCAAAGGCCTACCTAGCAGTTTGCTCATATTATTAATTCTTTGCAGGTGAATATAATAGCGCAGTAGAAGAATCCATGTAATATCCACTTTAATTGGGGTTTTTTTCCCAGTATCTACATTCTCATATATCTCATCACTAGGGTAAGAGAATGTACAGGCAGTCTGGAAGGCAACTTGGTAGTTATCTGAAAGTAAAAAAAAAAAAAAATTGGAATACAAATATGCTTTCCTTGAAAAATAACCATATGTGAAAAAAGAAAAGCAAAACTCATAAAGGAAATACTGACGCTTAGGACTGCATTCAATTAAAAAAAATTTTATATCACAAAAGACACCAAACACACAGTTAAATGACAAACCATAGACTGAGAAAAGATATTTAGAATACACAAATTATTTTTTCTCTACTATGTAATCAATAAGAAAAAGTCAGATAGTTCAACAGAAACATGGGCAAAAAATTTCAACAGGCAACTCATAGAAAAGGAAACCCAAATGGCCAAAATGTTTAGCATCATTAAAAATCAGATAAACGCAATTTAAAATGAAATACCATTTCACATTCCTCAGGAACTAACAGAAACTAAAATCTGAAAATAATAAATATTGTTAATAATGTGAAGAAACCAGAATTCTCATACAGCACTTGTGAAAGCAAATTCCTCGGCAGGGTCTAATAAAATTTTAAATGCAGATACTCATATATGTGTACCAGGAGTCTTGCAGAAGATACTCATGGCAGCATTGTTTGTATTACCAAAAAAAAAAGAAAAAGGAAACTTGAACAAATAAATACAGGCATTAATTTGATGGCATTTAAAATGAATTAACTAAATCCATAAGGCAGAAACTATAGTCCATGGGACAAATCAGGCCCATGCATGTTTATGTATGACCCATGAGCTAAGAATGGTTTTTACATTTTTAAGTGGTTGAAAAAATTTAAAAAATAGTATTTTGTGACATGTGAAAGTTTTATGAAATTCAAATGTCAGTGTCCATAACTAAAGCCTTAATGGAATACAGCCATGTTCATTCATTTACATTTTGTCTATGGTTCCTCTCACATTAACACAGCAGAGTTGAATAGCTGCAACAGAGACCACAAAGCGTAAAATATTTACTATTTGGCCCTTTATAAAAACATTTACTGACCCAGACTTTGCTCATGAAAGGTAAAGTGGAGAAAAATACCTAAAGATAATAAAGTAATATAGAGACATCAATAGCCTCCACACGAAAACAACAACCAGTAGAAATCTAACACAAAAATTTTGCAATACCAATAAAAAGGTAAAATATCCAGAAATAAACCTGACAAGAAGTGTACAAGATCTATTTAAAGAAAACATTAAAACACTCCTAAGGGACTAATATTTTTTTAAAAGGCATGAACTAAAAAATATAGGACATAAAATACTCTTGGTTAAGATGACTCAATAGAAGAAAAATAAGTTATTTCTAAGATAAAATATAAAGGTAATGAAACGCCAATGAAATTATGAGAGAGCTTTTTTAACTAGATAAGCTGCTTCCAAAGTAAAAAAAAAAAAAAAAAAAAAAAAGCCATAAAAGACAAGAAAAACAATTTTGAAAAGAAAGAGTAATGAGTGGGGATTTACTCTAATAGATATTAAATATATTATAAGGCTACAATAATTAAAACTGTGTGGTACTGAAACCTGAATAGACAGATCAATAGGAAATGAGTAAAAAGTACAGAAATAGGGTAGTCATCTGGAAAAACTAAAATTGTATCCATTTGTTATTTTTTACATATTCCAAATAGATTTCCATAAATGAGTAAAAGGGTCCGTGGGAGAACTTATTTATAGTCTCAGAATAGAGACAAAACCTTTCTAATTATGACATAAATGCAAAACTTACCAAAGAAAAGGTTAATAATGTATACCATTTAGAAATAAAAAGTTTCTTCATGGGACAGACCCACCATAAAGAAGGCTAAATAATAACTGATAATTGAAAAAATATATTTGCAAATAATATCACAGTTAAAGGGTTGATTTCTATAATTAAGAGCTTCTACAAATTTTTAAAGAAAAGGTAACGGAAAAAAACCAACTCAAAAAAAAAAAAAAAAGTAAATCATGGGCAGAAAGTTCACACAAAAGATGCTTAAGCTTAGTCCTAGAAAGAGATGTGTAAATTAAAATTAAATCTTCCCTTCCTACTATATTGACAAAGGTTTAAAAATGTTTATAATATACCTGTGTCAACAAGGGTATGGGGAAAAAAGACCTTTTATTAATTACTGGCAGGAAAACAAATTGGCATAACCTTTATGGAAGGTGTTTTGCAAACCTTATCAAAATTACAAATGATTCTACTCTTTGATCCAGAAATTTTCCTTATGGGAATTGACCCAATCAATATACTAGCTTATGAACGAAATTTTATACATATATAATTATACATATACTATATATATAAATCATATACATATGACATTTATAAATATACATATATATCATATATATATAAAACTTTGGACATTGGTTAGTATATCTATTGGGTCAATAGATATATATGTGATATATGTATATCTAGAGCAAATTTGTATGTAATAGCAAAAGGGTAGAAACAACCTAAATATCTATCAAAGGAAGACTAATTATGGTGCATCTTTATAAGGATTATGCAATAATAAAAAGAAGCTACGTATTGATTTGAAAAAATTGCCAACAGATACACTTACATTAGGTTGAAGAAAAACAATGAGGAAGAAGCATAAAATTATGCATATTAATGGTTATACTATTATTTGTATTTTTAAGGGAAAAATATATCAGTGTATTAGTGTGCACCATATTGGTTCACTCAAACATTTTTCCTAATCTCTGAATGTGTTTACCTATATTGAAGAAGTTGCAGAGATAAAAATCACATTTCTGAGATTTCCTTGCAGCTAGGGCCCTGGACGAGATTTAGGTATCACAAATTCAGTGCATTCACGAAAGACCTGAAGTTGGCACTGTGCTAAGTGGTGCAAAAGACGAGAGTCAAAGCATCTTTTGCTTGTGTGGATTCTGGCAGAGGTGGTGTGGCTGGTGAGGCTGCAGCTAGAGCAGAGTCTTCCTGTTTTGCAGGCAGATTTCTGATTCTCCAGCTTCCCTTATGCTATGGTCTGAACATTTGTGTTCCCACCCTCCTGAAATTCATATGTTGAAATCCTAACCCCCCAAAGTGATGGTATTAGTGCCTTTATCAAAGAGGCTCCAGAGAGCCCTAGCCCTTTCTACCACGTGAGGACAAAGCAAGAAGGCACCATCTGTGCACCAGAAAGCGGGCCCTCACCAGACACTGAATCTGCTGCTGCCCTGATGTTGGACTTCTAACCTCCAAACCTGTAAGAAATACATTTCTGTTGTTCATAAGCTACCCAGTCCGTGGTATTTTCTTATAGCAGCACGAACAGACTAAGACACTTTATAAAACAAAAGAAAACAAAAACCTGCATTCCCTTGGTGATCCAGTTATGTATGGCTCAGTCATTTCTGGATGCTCAGCCTGGAATTTCTTTCTTTAGCCCTCACAGGGATTTTGAAAGTCCTTTAATAAATCTCCTCTTGCTTAAACAAATTGGAGTGGATTCTGTCCTCTATAACAGAACCTTGACAGTTTGTAGAAGCATGTGATATCTCTGGTAGAGAACACAGGAAACCAATTGTGGTAGGCAGAAAAATGGTTCCCTAAAGATTTCCACGCCCTAATCCCCAGAACCTGTGAATATGTTAGGTCACAGGGCAAAGGAGAATTAAGGTTGCAGATGGAATTAAGGTTGCCTATCAACTGACCTTGAAATGGGGAGATTATCCTACGTTATCCATGTGGGCTCAGTGTAATCATAGGGGTCTTTATATGTAGAAAAGGGAAGCAGAAGACTGAGAGTATCAGAGTCAGAGAGACTGAAGATGCTACTCTGATGGCTTGGAAGCTGCAGGAAGGGGCCACAAGCCAAGAAACTCAGGTGGTCTCTAGGAGCTGAAGAAGCCTAGGAAACATTCTCCCCCAATGCCTCCAGAGGAATGTAGCCCTGCTGACACCTTAATTTTAGCCCAGTAAGGCCTATTTTGGACTTCAGAACTCCAGAACTGTAAGATAATATATTCTGTTGCTTTAAGCCACTAAATTTGTGGTTATTTGTTATAGCAGGAATAGGACCTTAATATTCTGACAACACTGACTGCCTCTGGGGAGGAGAACTGAGGCGCTTGCAGAGAAGATGGGAGACATTCTCTCCATACCCTTTTATGACTTTTGAGTTGTGATTCTTGAGAATAAATTACCTATGCAAAAAATTGAACTAAATTAAAAGAAAAAAAGAACCTCGATACATATTTGGCCAATGTCATTTGGTCTTTTTTTTTTTTTTAAGATTTATTTATTATTTATTTATTTAATTTTGGCTGTGTCGGGTCTTAGTTGCGGCATGCGGGATGTTTGTTGAGGCATGTGGGTGGGATCTTTCGTTGCAGCGCGCGGGCTTCTCTCTAGTTACGGCGTGTGGGTTTTCTCTCTCTAGTTGTGGAGTGCGAGTTCCAGAGCATGTGGGCTCTGTAGTTTGAGGCATGCAGGCTCTCTAGCTGAGGCGCACGAGCTCAGTAGTTGTGGTGTACAGGCTTAGGTGCCCCGCGGCATGTGGGATCTTAGTTCCCTGACCAGGGATCAAACCAGCGTCCCCTGCATTGGAAGGTGGATTCTTTACTAATGGACCACCAGGGAAGTCCCTGTCATTTGGTCTTTAATGTCACAGAGAAAAATTAAGACCAGTTCAATTTCTGTTCCTTTGTAGAAAGTCTGCTTTTTCTGACTGTTTACAATTTTTTTCTTCCTCTTTATAATCCAAAAATGATGCCAAAATTTGTCCAGGTGTTATCTGTGCTATCTTTATCTTCAGAAGAATTTTTTGGAGGGACAGTCCCTTATACCCTGCATTGAAGAGTATCCCTTTGCAACAGTTTCCACTATCCCCAGCCAGATCTGCATGCTTTCACTGGTTCTGGGCATTTATGCTAATTTCCCTGCATCATTCAGGAGGCATGAATTCCAACCTCACAGTCTTAGGTGGTTTCTTGACTTCTCCCCTGTGGTTGCTTTTTGGCCCTCACTGGGCACTTGGCATGTTGCTCTGCAGCTACACAGGCCAGTGGGCAGCATACTTCTAGTCCTCAATTTGTGGACAAGCCCTCTCTGAACCCCAATTTTATGCAGTTAGCTAGGTTCTGACTTTCCCTACCTGCGGGGCCCTCTTTCCAGACCCCTTCTTTCACCAGGCATTCAAGTCCCAGCCCCAGCTGTTCCTGCTCCAGTGAGTCCTCAGCTGCAGCTCTTGTTTAAAATTTCTCATTTTACTTTGGTGACTTGGGATCTCCCTTTCCTGATTTCATGCTCAGCTATAAATTAAAACAATTTTGGTTCTATTTTATCCAGCCTTGTAATAGGTTTCTATTGGGGAGGGCAGAAGCATCTTTCATGCCAGCTCAGGCCAACAGGTTGACCAGAAGTATCAATTCTGCATTTTGATTTCCTGGTAAAACTTATTTATCACACCCAACACAACGATCCAGGGCACTGCCTTTAGAATTGTATAGATGAGGGTCTATATTATCTGTGAACTATCACCCAGAGTTCAATAACCTCTCCCAGCACCTTGCCTCATTTAATAAATGTGCACAGTGACACTCTCACAGGACTTTCCTAAAGGATAAATGAAATCACACAAGAAAGCACCAGCACACAGCATCAGGAGTGACTGCTTAGGCTCTGCTAAGAGTTTCAAACCATCTTGTTAGATTTCCTTTGGTTCCTTCAAGGGTCAATCTTCCTCTGAGTCTTCAGGATAGCATTCCATTGCGTTCATGGGGCAATATTTTCTCACATGTGCCATCTGTTGTTTCTTATTTTCTCACTGTTGACTCTGTCTAGAATAGGGTCTCTTCATGCCTCGTGTCTGACAATAGAGAGTGGAGAACGTATGCTCTGCCCTTGGTCATGGTACCGTCCTTTCTCAGATTTACGTGATCAAAGGGCAGAGCTCTGAGTGGAACATCTAGACTCTTGCACACATCAGCCCAGGACAGCTCTGCTTCGCTGAGGATGGGTCTCATCACACCCTCATTGTATGAATTGCTGACACTCTGGATTGATACAGCACATATACACACACACATGCTCACACACACACACACACACACACAATCACTGTTGTAAGCATGAATGATTTATCTCCATTCTCACCTGTAAGTGGTTTAATTATTCAGGATTTGAGGATATAATGTGTCTCCCTAGTTCCCCACCACTATAGAAAATTGTGTCTCAGAGGAATAGAAAAAGCCAAGAGAGCAGTAGAGGAATGACATCCCAGTTTTTAGTTGGCATTGATCCATGTCTCTGAGCCAGGGGCAAGGCAGTATGGGAAAGACAAATCATACTTTTTTCAGGATGGAAGGTTTTCTCTGCTTCAAGAGGCGAAGCATGTACTCGTTGATTCTCGGTCAGTTGATTCTCAGTTCTGCTCCACAGATCTCTATGTTCTGACAGTAGGTTCATCAACATTCATTTTTGGCATGACACGTATTTATATTTTTCCACATATCAAGTGTATTTAGTTGTGAGAGGCTGCATCCGGAACCACTAATCCTAAATGTTGCTTTTAATTCAAAGTGTATTATAGAATTTAATAATTTTTAATCCTAGCTGAATTTTTTATTAAGCCCACAGGAAAATCAAGACAAAAGGATGGTATATATTTGAATATAACTGGGCCCAAAGTAGACATGGAGTAAATGTGTTTTTTGCATTCAATCTAAATATGGTCCCGTATCGCCAGTAGCATCATTTCAGGGTCTCTATTCCTACAAGACAATGTAAAAGAAACCTCAATAAATTGGACCAGCTACAACACTCAATTCTCTTATTGTTCGATAGACATCATACAATTGCTCTCTGGTTCTGGCAAGATGATCTATATTCCATCCTCCACACGTGACTGGTCTATTTTCTCACCATGCTTCTCTGATTGTCAACTGCTCTGCTGAGAAAATGAGCTCCCCCTCCTATCTGGTATCCATGCCTCCAATTCATTTGTATCTGCCCCATATGTACTTCCTCCAGAAAAACAAGTTCCTAATAAACTCATATGCCCACCCCGCCTGTGTCCAGCTTTAGCTTAAAATACATTAATCTGCCTCCATTAATTAATATGGTCCTCTTAAAAGACGCATTTATATAATTTCAAAGTGGATGCCTGTTCTGATGGTCAAAGACTGGAAGCTCATGGAAGGCTTGGTGTGCTCTGTGACTTCTCCCTCCCTCTGGACAGAAGTATCTGGTACAGGGCTCTGCACACAATAACAATGAATATCATTTACCACATCGTGTACAGGTCAATGCTAGTGAAGGTAAATCACTGAGGGGGTTTTCTCCTGGATGCTAATATATGCTAATGCAAGGAAAATCAAACAATTTTTATTTGTTATTGTTGCCCTTTAGCAATTCATTGTAATATGAACCTCACTGCCATCTGGGTATTTGCAGCAATCAGTTGGGGATTCAATATTTCCTTCTAACCCAAATACTGAAGTGAGGGAAATCATAACATGAATTAACGATCAGTCTGCTAGGAAAATACTGGAGGGCAAAATTATTATTCTTAAGGCAAAATACAAAATGAATTGGACTTTAAAATTTGGTCATTTCAAATTACTATCTTGGTACAACAGTAAAGGAGTGTTAATGGTACAAAATGAAAACTGAAAATTGGAAGATGCTAGGAAAACCACTGAAATAGAAAAGTAAAGCATGAATTCTAGTAATAAGCAGAGCTGAGATGAAGACTACCTGCCCATTTGGATCAACTAAGATCATCTGGTTAGGGGATGCCATTGCCCACGGGTGACATTACTAACTGATCACCGCAGCACCTTTTCCAGTGTTTCCATACAGAAGTTCAGAATTCTTCTCAGGTGGCTACCAGCCATAGATTGAACGTGCCATAAGTGATAGTTTGGATTATCATTCCACAAACATTCACACCCCTCTTCCTTCCTCTACAGGCAGAGTCTAATTCCCTGCCTCACTGGTACTGGACTTGGCTATATGACTTGCTATGCCTAATGGGATGTAATGTGAAGAAAGGCCTCAAGTGTGCTTCTGTGCTTGGTCTTGGTCTTGTGCTCTGGTTTATGCCCTGAGAACAGCAGGCCCCAGGTAGCCACAGCCTCTTTAGCCTGGGTCTCATAACAAATGTACACAGAGTACACATGAACTCAGCCTGCAGCCTGAAGCAGAACACATGAGACAAGTAAAAGAATGAAGTCATGTTGTTCTAGCCACTGAGTTTTAGGGTCGTTTGGTATACAGTATAATTTTGCCAATAACTGATTAATACAGCATTTTAGATGAAACTTATTTGTTATCCCTGGCCTAAAAACTGGTAAAACAAGAAAGTGTCTAGGATAAAGTAGACAGATGTTTCAGAGGTAATACGGGGCCATTATGAAAAAGAAATAGCCATGTTGGAAGCCATGTTCAGCCATGTTGAATCACAGCCTTAAAGCTTTCAGATTTCAGTCTTATCCATAAATAAATCTAATTCACTCAGTCTGCAGATTAGGACAAATGAGGTTGAGAGAAATTAAATGGTTTGACAGGATCAAGGTATAAGTTGAACCCTCTTCATTATTAATATTGCATTCTCTTTGTAGCAAAACAATAATGTGTGCTTCTGAGAGGACTGCCGTCCTGGCATTCTGAACCAGGGAGAACTGAGTTGACGAGCAGTGTCAAGAGAAAAAAGCGGTGACCAGCCCCTGCTGCCAGACTGCCCTGCTTTGTCCCCTGGGAGCCTATCTATGGGGACTCTAAGGAAGGCCATGCACCCAGTCTGAGATCCAGGCCACGGTCCGGAAATCTGATGAAGCAAAATCCTACTAGGCATGAAGGCAATAAAAATAAGGAAACAATACCTTGGCATAAAAATCCATCTGATGGTTTAACCTCAGGGCAAACCATTTTTAGGTTGGAAAATAGTCTAGGCCACCTATTCTTCAGGAGAGAGTCATAAAGGAGATGATTTCAGACACGAACTCTTCAGCTAAGTTTGACTTAACACTTCAGCAGAGTAAGCTACTGCATATAGGTGTGATTTCAGAGGCTTTAGGAAGACTGTTCCCACCCCCATCAGGTTAAAGTTAACACTTTCATTCCCTTTGGCTCAATGCTCACCTAGTGACAAGCAAAATTAGATACTGTTATTCCTAAAATATCCTTCTGGAAGTAAGATTCCAGTACCTGGCTCCTTAGAACCTATCTAAGTGCTTAGCACACAAGAAGCACTCAATAAATACTTCTTGAATAAATGAACAGGCAAACGCGTAAGTGACTGTTCAATATCTATGTTACTGCTGATCTGACTTAGAGGTTTACATTATAGTTTACTAACCAACAAAGGCGCCATAAGTAAGAAAAAACATAGCAGTAAGGTCAAGTTTAAATTCCGCTAACCTCTCATTCGTTCATTTAACAAATATTAATATCAAATGCCGGCTATGTGTAAGCAATGTGTGATTTTCTGTAGACAGAGCAGCAAATCAAATAGCTAAAGTCCCTGCTCTCAGGAAGCTGACAATAGTTTAATAAGAGAAATAGTTCAAACGTGCACAGGCACACACACACACACACACACACAAATATAAAACAACTAAGAAAAAGGACAGGGAGCCATATGAGAGTGTAAGAGTGAGTACACATTTTAGAGGATCAGAGAAGGTCCCTCAAATAAATAATCCCAAAAGGTCTCATTTGAAATGTGTGAACTGGAAAATAAACAGACATCAGGAAATACCATTTTTTCACAGAGCCCTGCATCTGAAATGCAGCAGCAGGTGCAGTGTCATGTATGTATGTACAGTGAGCTGAGGCCCCTATGTTTTAGCAGCTAGATCCTAAGACCCCATCCTCTCCCAGAGGCTCCCCAAACTATTGTCCTTTTTAAGTTAAAATCTCTACAATTAAACCTCTGAAACTTGGTTACACATTACGTATATTACAATTTTATAAAATGCCTAACATTCAAACATACCAAGCAAATAATCTGTGTATGAAGACAAAAGATCCATGGTGGCAAATTCTGGGATATTCGGTAATGCCCGTTGACTAACTTTATCAGTTCTAGAATTCTTCTTTCCGATAAGTAGGTTGATTGCCAGCACAGCCTCACTGACCTAAAATTAATGCATAATTAGAGTTCATAAATGCAAGCTTTCTGATTCATAGATTATCCATTAGGTAAATAATGAGAAAAAGCAAATTCATAAAATAACATTTGGTATACATTAGGGAAAAAATAAGGACAAACTGAAAAACAACATGTGATCCCCAACATGTAGTATATATCATAGTCAAACAAATCATGAATGTTGACAATTTAATCAATAAGTCATTTTGAATAGGCTACCTCCCCTAGCTATGACAGATACTTGCCAAAATGTGTGTCAAATATGTGCACATGTGTATCTCCCATCATTTTCATTAAAGAAAGGTTGAATCAAACCAAGTCTGGCTAATAGCGATTAAAAACACTACACATATAAAGAGCACTTCTAATCTTCCCAAAGAAACATCATTGGTGCAAATCCCAAAGAATGTGGTATCTTCCTTTCTCTTGTATCAATACACTGTGTTGCCTTAACAGATGTGACGATAAAAAGAAGAGTTAAATAAAACTCACACCAACCTGTGCAGCAGCTCTTATTGCAATCCAGGCAAATAAACTGTGCATTTCAGATTTATTTACTGTTGGTTCTTTAATAGAACTATGCCTTCTGGGAAGAGCCTAAAAAATATGGCAAATGTTTTATGATAAAGATAGATAAAGACATCATAAAGTTTCATGATAGATTTTCTCATCTTCTGAAGATGAGATTTTAGTGGAACACTATATGGCCATTAAGTGTAATAATGTATATTCATCTATTGACATGAAAAGACATCCAAACTATCTTAAGCAAAAGAAAAGTGTAGCTTACAAAACAGCATGCAAAATATCCCATTTTTTAAAAGATAGGTACACACATATATTCCCTGTATACACAAGCAGAGAAAATTATCAACAGTGGTTATCCCAGGTTTTAAGGGTAATTTAATTATTTTTATCTTTTTTTGTGATTTTCTAGATAAGCTTACATTATTTGAATAACAATAAAATAAACACAAACTGCATTTTAAGTAAATGTTATTTACCATCTTAATAGAGGATCTAGAAATTGAATATATATTGTGTGTAAAGACATCAGAAACAAGAATATTACTTAAAGGAAGTATTAATAGTCAATTTTAAAGATTAACTAATCTGTAAAAACTATTCAATTAGATTGCTTGTTCTGATTTTTGATGCTCATATTTTGGCCGATTTTTAAAATCTTCAACAAAACTCCAGAATAAAACAAGCAATAACAAAAATATCTGTCTTTTATTTCTGGCTATAAGACTCCCAAGGAAAAAGAAATGCAATGAATAAAGCTAATGCCAGAGCAGGAAATACAATGCACAAAGGTGGCCTGGCCCAGATCAAGTGTTAAGCTTGGAGGTACACAGATGATACCTGGAGAGATCTGCCCATGGGGAATCTAAAATCTAAGCAATATAGTCCTGTCCCAAATATGGAGACCCCAGTCACCAACTGTAATAAAACTACTTAGGTTCTGGTGTAGCCATTGCCAGCTTACTGACTATATAAGCTTGGGCAATTCACCTGTTTAATTCTGGAAACAAGGCTAATAGGCGTTGAGTGAAGAATACAGAATAACATTAAATAACAATATTGTAAGAACAATTAGTGACACACACATTCAAAAAAGAGAGCTCATTTTGAATTGAGAGGAAGGCTTTATTGAGGAGGGTTTGAGAGGTGTTCAACATTGAGTAGGAGATACCAGCTTATGCAAACAGGCAAGAAAAAGAAAAAAAAATGCATCTAGATAGGAAATGAAGAAGTTAAATTGTCTTTGTTTGCAGGAGACATGATGCTATATATAAAAAATTCCAAGATACACACACACATCCCTCTAGAATTAATAAATGTGTTTATTAGCAAAATCACAGGATACAAAATCAATACTCATAAATCAACTGTATTTCTGTGTACCAGCAATGAACAATCTGAAAGTGAAATTAAGAAAATACCTGTTCACAATAGAAATAAACTTAACAAAAATGTACAAAATTTGTACACTGAAAAAAACATTATTGAGAAAAATTGGTATCTAAATAAATGAAGAGAGAGTTCATATTTATGAATTGGAGGATCTGACATTGTTAACATGCCAACTGTCCACTAGTTGATCTACAGATTCAACACAATGTCTACCAAAATTCTGTTAGTTTTTTGGCAGAAATTGACAAGCAGACTCTAAAGTGTATATGAAAATGCAAAAGACTCAAAGTGAAAACAATTTTGAAAAGGAAGCACATAATTGGAGGGCACGTACTTTCCAATTTCAAAAAACTTACTACAAGCCACACAGTAACCAAGACAATGGATACTCACATAAAGGTAGATTTATGGATCAATGGAATAGAATTGGGAGTCTAGGAATAAATACTTACATTTATGATCAATAAAATTTTTGACAAAGGAGCCAAGGCAATTCAGTAAAGAAAGATAGTTTTTTCAACAAATGTTGCTGAGACAAATGGATATCTATGTGCAAAAATATGAATTTAGAGCCTTACCTCATACTTTACAAAAAAGATTAATTCAAATTGGACCATGGACGTAAACATTAAAGCTATAAAACTTTTAGAAGAAAACATACGAGAAAATCTTCAACATCTGGGGTTAGGTAAAGAGCTACCAAAACCACAAAACATAAAAGAAAAAGATGATAAATTGGATTCATTAAAACTAAAAGCTTTTTTGTTTCCAAAGACACGATTAACAGCATTAAAAGACAAGCCACAACTGGGAAAAATATTTGCAAATTATGTATCTGATAAGGGACATATATCTAGAATATATATTTAAAAATTCTTACAACTCAGTGATAAAAAAAGATAACCCAATTTAGGCTATGGGCCAAGGATCTGAATAGACATTTTCCCAAAGAAGATATACAAATGGCTAATAAACACATGAAAAGATTTCAATATCATTAACCATCAGGGAATCAAAATCACAATGAAATACTACTTCATACTCACTAGGATGACTATAATCAAAAAGATAAATAATAACAATTGTTATCAAGGATGTGGAGAAGTTGGAACCCTCATACACTGCTGGTAGGAATACACAATGGTACAGCCACTTTGGAAAACAATCTAACAGATCATCAACAGTCTAAACAGAGAGTTGACATATGACCCAGCAATTCCATTCTTAGGTATACACCTGAAGGAATTGAAAACACATGTCCACGTAAAAAATTTGCATATGAATATTCAAAGCAGTATTGATCATAATAGCCAAAAAGTGGAAACAATTCGTATGTCCATCACCTGTTGAGTGGATCCAGAAAATGTGGTATGGGCTCCCCTAGTGGTGCAGTGATTAAGAATCTGCCTGCCAATGCAGGGGATACAGGTTAGATCCCTGGTCCAGGAAGACCCCACATGCCGCGGAGCAACTAAGCCTGTGTGCCACAACTACTGAGCCTGCACTCTAGAGCCCGCGAGCCACAACTACTGAAGCCTGCGCGCCTAGAGCCCGTGCTCCGCAACAAGAGAAGACACCACAATGAGAAGCCCACGCACTGCAACGAGGAGTGGCCCCTGCTCGCCGCAACTAGAGAAAGCCCGCGCGCAGCAACAAAGACCTGCCAATGCAGCCAAAAATAAATTAATTAATTAATTAATTTAAAAAAAAGATACACAGAAAATAATGATTATATTGTATAGAATTATACTATTCTTTTCACTCAAATCTTATTTGTTCAAGCTCTTAATTAATTATAAACACCTCCCTAGAGAAGGCCCAAAAGGTGATATACTTCTATCCTAGAATCTTATTAATTTGCATTGCAAATTGCTATGGAAACAAATATTTTTGTTTTCTCTTATTGGACATAAAGATGTTTATCACACCACAAATGTAGGTTTTCTATGTAATCATTTTGATGAAAAAAAAATAGCTGCTATCCACCTAAGGCAGCAACCATATGAGTAGTTCAACTGACTGAAAGCTTATCTGCCTAAAGGTTTTAAATCATGTTTATGCTGTCTCAAAAATTAGAGATTTGACATCAAAATTTTCTGGAAAGATTTTTTGGTGGGTCAGAGGATTATTTAATAAGAATGAAATATATAACGCCTACTGAAATTTAAAGAATAAAAAACTAGACAGTTTTTATTAAAAAATGAAAACAAAGTTACTGGGTTCATCCACCTCCAAACCACCCAACTTCCTGCCCAGAGTATCTCCCCCTGTCTGGATCCTTGGTACTCAAGTGTGGCCCACAGACCAGCAGCATAGGCATTACCCAGGAGCTCCTTAGAAAGGCCAAATCTCAGACCTCATCAGGATCACAGGATCCCTGGAGATGTTTCTGCCCCTTATTTGGAAGTGCTGCTTGAGGGAGTACCCGCCTCTGCCACTCTTTGCAGGCTCCCTCCCAATCCATCAAATCCCACCTTCCACCTCTTTCCACCACAGTCATTCACAATCCCACCAACCAGAGTTATTTCCTAATCCTAAATTTCACCACCTAAAGCACCCCCCAGCCTTCCTTCACTTCTCTTCCTCCCACCTTCCTTCCTCTTGCTTTCTTCCTTTCCACGTTTATTATGTCTCCCTCCACTGAAGAGTAAGTGCATGGAAGCAAGCACTGAGTTTGTCTTGAACCTTGCTTTATCACCTTCCAGAATACGGCCTGGGTCATAGTACGTGCTCAATAGATATGGGATGAATGAATGAATGACTCTTTTCAAAAGGTGATCTGTTTGCAAGTCACATCAGTGATGAAAACCATACTTGTCCATCTGCTTAACCAATATGTCATTTCCTGCAATCGCCTGATCAATACTAATGACTTAGAGTATTTATATACACCTACATTTCATGGATAACATTTTAACAGGCGAAAATGTCCACATGAAATCTATTTCCAGAGTCTTACGTAAAAATATTGAAAGAGGTATCTAAATATGAGTGTGAGCATTAAGTAATGAATTAATTTCTTCAAGTCACAAAGAAAAACAGTCTCTTTATTTCCATAGCACAGTGCTAGCAAAATCAGCAAGTTCAAAGGCAACATACTTTAAATTTCTAATAAAATTGTTTGTTACCTTAAGAAGTGTTAATGGTGATGCTGAAAGTTTGCTCTTTGGCTTCCTCATGTGCAAACATAACAGGGCTATTTCGAGGTAGGAGTCTCTTATCAACCTAAAATGATACAGCATTGTACTTATTAGATAGCTCACCATTCATAATCATTTTGCATCTTGTGCCAACAATTTCTGAGAGAGTAAAAGGCAAAAATAGGCAACACCAGCATCTGTTCCAAACTCACCCTCTTTTCAGAGCACTTGTGGCTTAGACACGGGCATCTTCCTTCCTACTGAAATTGAAAGCTCTTGAAGAGAGCTGAGCATTCTACCTTGTCCTGTGCTGGCAATACTCCATGCCATGACCGCAATGCAGCCCAGCATCAAGACCATTCTGGAATATTCCAGCACACAAGGCACTAAAGAAGTGACAGTCAAGACTGGAGGAACCTGCCTGGAAAGCCAGACCTCTCTCTCTACTCTCCTACGCTAATTATAATAAATTCGAAAGAGACACATAGAGTTATGCTGAAAGCCGTGATTCGGTATGGGTTAGGTCTGTGTATTCACTATCAAACCTGTCAGATGGGACCATTTAAATCAGTGCAGTTGTAATAATGCTGGTTTATTCTCCATCTTAAGGTGACTTTTATACAGAATTGAGTTGGCCAGCCTTGGTACTGCTGAACCAGAGTGAATATTCACATAAATCCCTCCTAGATACAAGTTCACATCTAGTGGAGGCTCCTGTAACCTGGGACTGACAGGAGATCAATCTGAGTACAGACTAGGAGCGATTTACAGTCCAGTACGTCACCACGCTAACCGCCATCATCAACCATCACTGTAAACAAGGCCTTGGAGCAGAGCCAAGAGCATCAAGCTTGAAAAGGAAGTCAGTTGCACAACGGACCCCAGTGAGCTAGCCCTGCCGTGGGAAAAGGGTGCCCCAGTCGCTCCAGCCTTAAATAGTCAATGTACTACCAGAACACGGGTCTCAAACCCAAACACACATTGTCATGATAATGGAAAGGTCTTTTTTTTTTTTTTTTTTTTACCCTGAGTTTTGATCATGTCTCAAGCTTAGTTGTATAGCTTCAAATAGACTCTCAAGTTGCAAAGTTGGAGATTTCTCTTCCATCGATATTTGACATTCTATTTTGCCTGAAAGAAGAAAAGGATATACAAAGATGGTTTTTCCTTTTTCTATCATTTAGAACTTCAGAACAAATATTTTATGCAGGAAATTTGGAAAACTGAATGTGTTGTCCTTTTTGTCCGTCCGTCTCTTGTTTCTTGCTAGAAGGTAAGCCAATGGGGAAAGAGCTGTTGCTTCCTTCCCCAGGAAGGCTCCCCCTGCCTCCTCTCACTTTCCAGACACAACTGTTCTTATCATCTTACTTTCCTCTCCATTTCCTTACTTTGTGCTCCCACTTCCTCCTGTAGCACATTCCCTTTATCTAAATCCATTTTCTTCTTTCCTCTATCATTGCAGGTATCGTAGAAAACATCTTTGCTAAAAACAAACCCTAGAAAGTCAGCAAACGCTTGAAAACCAGCACAGATGATGCAAACGCTCTCGTTTGCACACAGCTCCCACCCCTCATGGTGAGCCGCAGCCTTCAAATGCAGGCGCTGGAATGGTACTTCTGTAGCAAGAAGGGCAGGAAAGGCAAATCTTACAATCACTATAAAAAGGATTCACAGTTTCCATGCAGCATGTGCACAGGGCACGGAGCCACCTGGTGTTAAGTTCACGTCTGGACTTACAGATAGTTATTTACCCAGACTGCACCTCATCTGCCAACTGGGATTGGTCATGCCTACCTTGTAGTGCTGTTGTAAGAACTGGCAATATGAGATGTAAAACACCAACTACAGTGCTTAGTATCTAGTAGATGCTCAATAAGTGATACCAACTGTCATCATCATTTTTCTCATGGCTAAAATGGCCACAATAAAATTATATGAATGTATTATGCAAATGTGTGTTGTATATAAGTTATAAATATAGATTGCTATAGCTATTTAATTTAAATGGGTATGTATCTTTTATAGAAATTAGCTAAAATGCTTAGCTAAGTAATGAAATAAAAAAATATCTTCCAAGCATTCTTTAAGAAATATTATTCATAGCTAAATGGCTGATGCTGAGATTTCTGAGTCAAACATGAAACTTTGTGTAAGGAAGGTCAACTGTAATTATAAAAGAAACGAAAATGGAGTACTTTTTTCTTTCTAGATATAAACTTAAAATACGCAATGTTCTCTTTATCCAAAACTGAGTTTGGCAGAGATGCCAAGGTGTTTTGTCATCACCAAGCCCTTTGTAAAATCAGTATTTTGTATAATCAGTGACCAGATTTTTAAGAAGCCTTTTGTTCATGGGAAAAAAATAATCCTCAAAGTTTATCATAGTTCTGACCCTAAATACATCTTACCTTTCTGAAAAAAGATTTCAGCTTCCACCTCTTGTTCTTCTGTTCCTGATGTCTTAGAGAGCTTCAAAGCTACTTCAAAAAGATGAAGGGCAGGTAACCACTTTGAGGGATCCTTCTTTTCACTGGTATAATATACTTGCTTGGCCACTGTATGTCCTAAAAGAAAGACAGTTGGATGAAGAGGGAACAACAGATATACAGTATTCATAACAAACCTGCCAGTTACCAGACTTCTCTCAGAGTAGGTACAACTGAAGAACTCTGGGAGGGAGTTCCCTGGTGGCCTAGTGGTTAGGATTCTGGGCTTTCACTGCAATGGCCAGGGTTCAATCCCTGGTCAGGGAACTGAGATCCCACAAGCCCTGAGGCACGGTCAAGAAAAAAAAAAAAAAAAAAAAAAAAAAGAACTCTGGGGGTCTTTAGTTTTTAGCATTGAAGAAATGCTTTAAAGAAACACAATACCCAAATATATCAGTGAACTATAAACAGTAGACCTTTGAAACTTTGTCTTTGATAAATTTCAACATTTTCTCATTTTTAAAATGAAGGATAGTACACCTGAAACTAATACAACATTGTAAATCAACTACACTCCAATAAAAATTTTTTAAAGATAAATATAAATAAAATGAAGGATAATCTCTCAAGCCTCTTTCAGTTCTAAAATTTCATAATGCTCTACATAACAACTTTTGTGTTCCTAAGATGAGGTTGTTAGTAGGGAAACATCTGGAAGTTTTATGTAGTTTTATGTTGTTACCAATAAAATTTGCGTATATTAATAGGCGGTAATTTCTATTCAGCTCTATAGCGGTTGCTCGCATTGCATATTTTGTCATCCCAACTAGTTGGCAAACCCATTATGGACAAAGGCCACATGTTACACTTCTTATGCGGTCCCATCACTACTTAACATAATGAAGGATTGTTGCATTGTTGAAGAGGCATTAGATTTAATTTCTAATCACCTCAAAGACAGACAGACAGACATTTATTTGACACATATTTTCTGAGTGCTCAGGCACCGGATAAAAAACGAGAAAAGTGAAAAATAAGAGGTAAGTTTCATTAAGTACTTCCTACATGCCAGGTACCATCCCAAGTACTTAAGCATTATCTCATGCAATCCTCCCAATTCTGAGTAGATACCATTATTATGCTCATGTCACAGAGGAAAAAGCAGTGGCACGGTGAAGTTTAAGTAACTTGCCCGAAGTCACGTGACTAGTAAGTAGCAGGGCTGTGATCTGAACCTAGGCAGTCCAGCTCCAGGGCCCATACCCTAAACCATGACGCTGCAGTAACCCCTTAAGAGAGAGACCGTGGAGCTTAGTGTCTAACGGGGAATGAGAACGGCCAGACAGGCAATCAAAACACGGTGTGGTTGATTGTGTGGCAGTGAAAGCACTGGACACTGTTGGTAGCAGGTTACAGGAGCCCTGGCCAGACCTGGGAAAGGTCGGGGATGCCTACCCAGATAATACAGCTGTCAAGGCCGGCAGCTGATGATCACTTTATCTTTTGTTAAGTTTAAAGAAGGAAAACGTTGAGATAAAGAGTAAAAGGCAACTGGGGGGGAAACTGCATTAATAGAATAGTTTAACAGGCACGGTAGAGCAGTATGAACAGAAAGGCAGTGTAGGATTGCAGAAGGATACAGCTGCTGAGTTGTAGCTGAAATGCTGGGTACAAGCCAGTCATTGGTGCTACCATGTCATCTGAGACTTTGAACAAGTCCCTACGTGCCTCTGAGCCTTGAGGCAGTGGAACTAGAAAATATCTGAGGTCCCTTCAAGTTCTGAAAATTTTAAATACAAGATGGCATGCCCTATAAAGAGTTTTCAGGAAACCTAGGACCTTTTGTAAATATTTAGTTCAGGAATGTGCTATATGAGTGGGAGGACAGTAGAAAAAGTATCTTTCTCCCCCCACCCCCACCCCTGTCACCCGCCCTTTATCCAGGGAGAAGTTACAGAGCCCTTCCTCTGGACAAGGCAGGATGGTAGCACTTTACTGAGAAAATGGAGATAAAGAAATTGAAGCCTTGCTCCCCGTGGCTTCCTAGGAGAGTAAGGAGGCCAGGCATGGAACAGTGAGAATAGCTGACACCTACAAAGCTCTTAGAACAAACTAGCTGCCCTTCTAAATATGTTACACATTCCACTCACTTCACCCCAGGGAGACTGGTACCTTTCTTATTTACACTTTACCAGAAAGGAAACTGACATACAGAGAAGTTAAATGATTTCCTCAAGGGAACTGGACCAGAATTCTTTCTCCAGACTCCATGTTCTTAAACCCCAACAACTAGGAACTGCAATAAGATCTTAGGCCATAAGGATATGCTAATACCATTTGTCCCATACAGCCTCACATCTCAATACATCTCCCATTCTTTTTTTTTTTTTTTTTAATTCTCTTTTCTGGGGTCATGTTTCATTTTTTAAATTAATTAATTTATTTATTTATTTATTTATTTTTGGCTGCGTTGGGTCTTCGTTGCTGCACGCAGGCTTTCTCTAGTTGCGGCGAGCGGGGGCTACCCTCTGTTGTGGTGCGCGGGCTTCTCATCGCGGTGGCTTCTCTTGTTGCAGAGCACGGGCTCTAGGCGTGCAGGCCTCAGTACTTGTGGCTCACGGGCTCTAGGGTGCAGGCTCAGTAGTTGTGGCACACGGGCTTAGTTGCTCCGCGGTATGTGGGATCTTCCCGGACCAGGGCTCGAACCCGTGTCCCCTGCATTGGCAGGCGGATTCTTAACCACTGCACCACCAGGGAAGCCCATCTCCCATTCTTATATGTCTTGCTTACTGTTTCAAATTATACTACAGCTGTTTATTAATACAAGACAAAAAATATCAAGTCTTTTCATGTCATTGAGGCACTTACATACATGTACAATATGTACATATAGTACAATATGTACTATACATGGACTACATGCAAGATAGTGCTATATAATATAGTACTAATATATAATAATAGTACCTGAATCATCTCCTAGATTTTTGTTAAAATTAGAAAAAGAATTGTTACAGAAATTATTGACTTTTCTCTCTCTCTCCCTAACTAGATAATAGGCTCTTCGAAGGCAAAGATGATGACTCCCTGTTATATTCCCACTCCCCAGCACTATCCTTGAACCTTTCTTCACTCCTATTATACAATCAGTAATCTACTTTTTCAGCTAATAAGGAAGCTCTAGGTTCAGTCATTAATGGAAAAAAATAATCTTAAATAACCATGATGCTTATTTTTTGTTTGTTTTTTAAAAATAATCTTGAAATGTCTTTTTCTGTAAGAGGATTTCACAAAGAAAAAGAATTTTTTTAAGTGGCTCTATTCTTGCAATGCAATCTATACTATCACTATAAAGGAAAACTGTCGAGAAAGCATCAAATCAGATGATTTTATGCTTCATAATATTGAAGTGCTCCTTTTTGCAATAAACATCAACTCTGTGAAAAAGAAGTTGTGAAACTGACGTTGTTTTGACAGAAAAGTTGCTTTCGGTTTTTGTTCTTTAAGTTGGTATTTAATATAATATAACAGAAAGCAAGCTGTTCTGCTTCAAGTGAGTCTAAAAAACAGCAGCAGTATTGCCACTGAGTGGTGACACATCTTCAAGATTAGTAAGGCAGGAAAGCAGAGAATACGTTTAACACAATCTGTACAATTTAACACAATCTGTACTTTAAGTTCTTGTAGAAATCAAATATACTGGTAATATAACAAATTGTGGACCAAAGATACAGAAAAATAGCTCTCATGGGATCAGCGAGCTGGAAGGAATTCCAGAGGTCAGCTATGCCAGCCTAATTTCATAAATGAGGAAACTCAACAATATAGGGGTGAACTGCTTTACCTATGGTAATAAAGTTCATATCTGATGATGGTGATGATGATGATGATGATGATGATGATGATGAAAATCATATAATAATAATGATCAATACTAGTCATGAGGGGGAGGAGCAGAAGGGGAATAAGGGAAAAGATTCTGGGCAGGTGATGGTTTGAGCACACTTCTGTTGCCCTCCCTTCCCCACTCTAGTCCAATCACCTGCCTCTCCTGAGCTGAGCAGCTGCTGGTACAGGAGGCAAATGGGTCCCAGGAGGTGAGAGGTAATGTTTCAAAATGTGGGTTTGTTATTATTCAGGTATGACAAGGTCAACAGGTCAGGAGATGACTGCCATTGAAAAGATAGTATTTTTGCTCACAGTTCTCAAGAGGAGGGAGGGCTCACCACATCACGCAGGGCCACACAGGGAAGCACCAGGGTCAGTCAGGGGGTAGAAGGAGAAAGGAGAAAATGTGGGCAAGAGCCTTTATTGTGTTTTTTGTGGGAAGGAGTGGGTGGGTAGGGTAAGCAGACTAAGGTTTAGGATTGGCTAGTTTGTATAATTTCAGTGGGCTCTGCTAGTAGTCTATACCTGTCCCTGGGGTGATTGGGGCAGAAAAATAGTGGCCCTGAGGGTAAGAGCCCAGCAAAGAACAATAAAAGAGCTCAATAAAAGTTCAGGGTGTAAGCTCTGGAATGACGGGTTTGCATATGAAAGACATCCTCACAGGAGCGTGGTTTGCTAATCTCTAGGAATTGGCTAACCCTGGGAGGGGAAGTCCCTCCCTGGTCAGCAAGACTCCCGATGTCAAAGCATCAGAAATACATTTTTTTTAAAAAGGCATGATGAATATAGGTTAGAACAGAGAGAGAGCTGTTACAAGATTTTCTGTCCTCTGTGATAGACAAGAGCCTTGGAGCTAGAGGTAGGCAGCTTTGGGTCAAAGATGAGAGACAGTGTCCTAGAGAGAGCTTGAAGCAATGTCTGTGAGCTCCTGAGAAGGGCAGCAACACCGGCTGGCTCCTCCTCCTTGGTTTCCAAGGAGGTGTAAGCCTCTGGCTTACTGGTCTACCTGCTCCAATCAGATCCATTCTTGGCTGGCTCTGGTCTATCCTCCACTCTATTCTTCAGCCAGCAGCCAGGGTAATCTTTGGAAACATATACTGTCCCCTGCTCACCCTCTCCCATTAGGCTGTCCCTAGCCCACTCTGCTCTGTCTATACTGGTCTCCTTGCAGTTGTGGAACATGTCAAGCTGTCCTGACCTCAGAGCCTGCAACTCACTGCTCTCTCTGCCTCTACTGTGCATGACTTCACTAAGCATATGCTTCACATTTACAGTCCAGGGTTAAATATTACTTCCCCAGAGAGGCCTTCCCCAATTATTCTACTTAAACAGGCACCCCTCCCTTTGCTGTTCTTTATCAGCAGATCTTATCCACATCATTTACAACACTAAGTACAATTTATAATTACATACATATACATAATTCATCATCAGACATAAGCTTTCTATATCCTTGCTGATTTCCTATCTAGTTGTTATCAAATACACATCTTATTTTATACAATATTTATTGGATTAAATTTTATAAATATTATAATAATAAATAAAAAATTAAATGTTTATTGTTATAAATATTATAACAGTGTATAAATATTGAATATTAAAATATTTTATACAACATTTATAATATGATAAATGATAGAATATGCATTCCTATATATGATTTGTTTAGTTGTGTATTTCTGTCTCCCAGGCTAAGAGAAGGAACCACATCTGTTTTAATCTCCAATAGCTTCCCAGGACCTCACAGGGAGGTTGGCACATGGTAAGCGATCAAAAGCTATTTGTTAAATAAATAGAACCTGGCTATTCATAAATACTGCCCCAGATAAATGCAATCACATGACAGCCTCGCTGAAAATGGCTTAAACTTTTTCATCAGTGACTTGAATGTAATATACGTTTAAGTGTTCTTACCAATTCTCATTTTTGTTTTGGCCAATAACATGACATGAGGAAGATAGATATTTTTCAAAGGCAGTAATGGACTTGCATAGTCAGTGTTTGATATAGGAAATTCAATTGTTTCTCCAAAAGTTAGCATCTGTAAAAGAAGCACTGTAATGAGTAATTAGCTAATGTGGTATGCTGTTACGAAAAGACAGAAAAGTAAGTTTCTAAGTCTTGTGGACACAAAAGCACTCTCACCTGTTCAATAAGAATGTCGTGAGACTGAGTTAACAAATATAATTGTTCTGTTTTCGAAGAGGGAGTTTCCTTGAATTTCTCGGCTTTTGTTAAGTCATCCAATAAAAGCATGCTTCTCACCAGTGTTAAATGAGATCGAGGAGAAATAAACTCACGTCCTTCAAGCAACTGTATTACATCCTATTAAAATAAAATTATTCCGTTTGATAGTACCATTCACAATTCACTGAAACAGGAGCCAGATGTATTGACTGTTACGCATTCAGTACCTAATGGAAATTTAAATTCTCTCCTTTTATTCTAACTGGAATCCTCAGGTAAATATCAATGTGAATTAGGTTTCCTTCCTACCTGAAGGTTTTTTATGATGTCTGCTTTTAAGTGCTTTTCTTGTAGGCCAATGATTACAGCTTGCATCAAGAATTCAGCCTGTAGCTCCCTGTCGCCTGCACTTTTTGCTTCCACACAAACTTCATTGATGAGGCTCACACAATCTGTTATATCGTTTTCTAAAATAAACAAATGCAGGTACTTAAAATGCACTGAGAAAGTAAGAAATTATATGCGCATGATATTCTTGGTGTTTATCACAGGAATATTGTATAATACAGAAGAAGAGGAAGATGTAAAGACGGAAAACAAATCAAAGACTGCACGAAACATTGGAAATAAATGTGTTGTAATTTAGGAGAAGTACTTTAGGGTATTCAAATGCTACAAAAGTAATAATGATATTCCATGAAATAATTTAATTTGGGAGATGGGTAGAGATGGGTGAATAGACAGGTTTACATATAGATAACTATTAATCACTGTAAGAACTAATATTTATATGTGCCAGGCTGTAATCTAAGAACATTAGAAATTTAACCCATTTAATTCTGGAAATAATCCTATGAAGTAGGTACCACATTTCCATCTTCCAGAGGAGGAAACTAAGGCCTAGGGGGATTAAGAGATTTGGCCAAGATTACACAGCAAGGAAGTGGTGGGTAGAGTATTTGAACTCAAGTGGGGAGTGGCTCCAGAATCTGCACTCTGGACCCCTGAACTACGCTGCCTTCCTAGACGACAGGAAGGCGTGTGCATTAGCATTCTGAAATCTCCTTGCCTGCTTTGCATACAGTAATATATATGCCATTTGCAGTGATACAAGGGACTGCTGAAAATGATTATTCCCATTTAATAACTTAAATTTTTTATTCTGGAACCAGATCAAGCTAAGAAGTTATAAAATGTTAATGGTATAATAAAATACATCCCAAGAAAACCTCTGTTACCTAAATAAAATTAAATTTTATGAAAACTTTGCTTAAGGAGCTGGAGATAGGATATTTGTACCTTTCACGATTCCAATGCCACGAATCTGGGCAACAAACGCAGTCACCAATGCTAAGCGGCACCTCAACCACAGATGAATGTTGAAATATTCTCGAGAATTTAGGGAAATGGGATCTAAAAACTCATTATCATCTTTACTTTCAGTGGCCTAAACAATATTAAAATGATGGTTATCTTTCCATTTAAAAATGTCCAAGTTCTAGCCTAATGCTAAATGTAACATAAGTTAAGGGAAGCATCGATATCATTTAACAGTATTAAATTTTTAATTTTAGAAATTATTCTTGAACATTCTATGAAACATAAAAAATACACAAGAAACAAAAAAATAAACAAAAATCACCCATAATCCCATGCTCCTCTATTACCACTGATCCTCATATAAGTGCTTTGCAGCATTTCTTTCTCTCTGTATACTCACTGTTGAAAACTACCTTTGCAGTCTGAACTTTTCATTGCAAATTATATTATCAGCAGTTTCCATACCTTCAAAAATTTTGTGACCATCATTTTAAAGGCTGAAAAATAATCAGTAATACTGGCTAATGTTTACTGAGTGCTTATTACGGGCCAGGCACTGTGATACATGCTTCACACACATTAGTTCACTTAATCCTCCTGACAAGCCCAAGAGGGGTTATTATTATCTCTATTTTTCAGATGAGAGAAGCGAAGCCTAGGAAGGCTAACTACTTGCTTAAATGTCATCATATTTTGGCGGAGGTTGGGATTCAAGCTTGCATCTTTCTGAATTTAGAGCCCACAGTCTTAATCTACTACATTACACTGCTATGTGCTGCTCACATCCCAAACATATATTATTTTATGATTTACTACCCTCGTTATTACACTTTATAAAGGGAGTGGCCAGTGTTCAGAGCTACTGGGAGGGAGGTGACAAAGGAACTTTTCCAGGGAGCAATCAATCTGAGACACTTCATCTAGAACAACGCCCATTTGTTCTAGGAATTTCCTGCTACACATCTCTGACAGCATCTCCAACCAATCGGCAACATCTGCTATCAAGGAGCTGTAACCTGGACTTGACAGGGGCTGGAATGTGACAGACAGGTGAGGAGCAGAGGAGGAGGGTGAGCTGCTCCTGAACCAGAGTAAGAAGTGAACGGAGAGCCCGAGACAGGATGGTGATTAGAAGGGGCACACCACGTACTTGAGGGGTCTAGTGTTTAGATTAGAAATACAGAAAAAATACCCATCAACATACCTCAATCTCTGCCTACATTCCTGTTATTACTGAAAAGCCAAGTCATGCTTAATCTAAATCAGGGTCTCTCGACCTCAGTATGACTGACATTCTGGGCCAGGTGATTGTTGTGAGGGAAATGTCCTGTGTGTTACAAGATGTTTAGCAACATGCCTGGCCTCTACTCAGTAGATGCCATTAGCACTCCCTCTGGTTATAACAACCAAAGTGTCTCCAGGCACTGCAAATGTCCCCTGGGAAGCAAAATACCCCCAAGTAACAAGCATTGCTCTAAGTAAATTTTCAGAATCAGAATCCTTTTTAGCCTTTATACTGCTTTTACTGTGCTAAGAAATGAGTCAATTAGTTTTGCTTTTTTGTAATGACATTAGATAGTAGCAATTTTATTAGTAAAGCTTAAGCTTTATTTTATTTATTTTAAAATGAGCAAGGATTCTATGTGCTGAATCTTTATATTTTAATCCTAAACAACCCTGTTGTTATTAAATTACTTGGTCTAATCAAAATCCAATGAAATTTCAAAGAACGTGTGACACCATTTGTCAAATAGACTTGAGGGCTTAAATGCAGAAGAATTTAACTATGAGAAGGAAATAGCACAAGGTAGGAAATAGCACAAGGTAGGAAATAGCACAGGTAGGAAATAGCACAAGGTAGGAAACAGCATAGGTGTCACACTGGTAATGCTAAAGAAGAAATAAAATCAAAAGTGAAATGAAGAGCAAGTCATGCGAAACAACTTTATTTACTAGTGACATCAGATCTAGAATACAAGAATGATAGATCTGGTGGGACTTCAGTCACTATTACATCCAATCCCATCAATTCCCAAATGAGATTACATAATTTTAAAAAATTTTAAGGAATTTGCCCAAGGTATACCAGCTAATAAATAGCATCGGCGGGGCTTAAACACAGATCTTTTTACTCTAAATTCAATGTTTTTTTCTTCTTTACCCCTTTGTTTCATTCAAATAGTTATACAATTTCCTAGCATGCCAATAATTATTCCATAAAAGTGTTATCAGGATAAACATTAAATTCATACATACATAATCTCCTGGAGAGATGGAATTCTCTGTGTCATCTTCTACTACCTTCTTTTTAAAAAGTTTTGAATCCTGGAGAAGTTTAAGTGTGGAAAATACTATCGCAGCACTAAAGTAGAGAATATGTTTTAAATGTTATTAGTATTACACTTGGCATTTGTGGCATTTGTATGTTATTTCCTAAGTCTCTTCCTCCAAAAAAACCTCCCCATGCTCCCACCCACCCCCAAAACTGTTAGGTGCCCCTTCTACGTGCTCTAATAGCACCCTGGCCTTTACCATAGGTGATACTTACAGCATTATTTAATTGCCTGTAAAATTGCTCTGTGTTTGTCTCAGCTAATTTATCTTATCCCCTGCTGACACCCAGCATCTAGTAGCTTGGACATAATAGGAGCTAAAAAATATTTTTAAATGAAAATGAGTGAATGAAAGAATAAATGAATGAATGAATGTTTCCAAGATCTAAAACAAAATTTACTGACAATCTCATTAATAAAATGAGCACACGTGTATTTTACATACATCAGGATGTGGTTCTCCATTTTTTTGACATTATAAAACTGTTCTGCTTAATGCTATGCACTTGGAAACTCTTAAGAAAAATTACTGCTCAATCAGTATCTAGCAGTGCCAGGAGGGAAAGGTACTTAATGCAGAAAATGGAAGCCAGGAGATAGTAATTCTCCTCACTTCCTGTTGTTCGGGATGTAAATTTTTCTTCACTTTAAACCATCACATCCTCCTTCCCTGTAGAATGATAAATGTATAATTGATGTCACACTTTTTCAAAATATTTTAGTAATATATGTTAACAGGCTTCTTCATTTGAAAATCTATTCCAAGACAAAATTCAAAATACAGAATAATCTGTGTACCTGACGATGCTTATTGCAGTGCTACTTCATAACACAGAAAGACTGAGTGAAAGCCGAACGGACAATGTATCCATTTATCTAATGCCCCACTTGCTATCTCCACTTGAATAGTGAATAACAATCACATTTAAGAGGTGTTATGGGTTAAACTGTGTTGAGGTCCTAACCCTCAGTGCTCAGCATGCATCCTTATTTGGAAATAGAGTCTTTACAGAGGTAAACAAGTTAAAATAAGGTCATTTAGGGTGGACCCTAATCCAATATAACTGGTGTCCCTATAAAAGGGGGAAATTTGGACAGAGAGACGGACATGCACAGAGGGAATATGATGTGAAGACACGCAGAGAGAAGACAGCCTGTGGCTGCAGTGATGCATTTACATGCCGAGGAACATCAACGATGGCTGGCAAACACCAGAAGCTACAAGAGGCAAGGAAGGGCTCCCCCCAGAGCTGTCAAAAAGAGCAGGGTCCTGGGGGCTTCCCTGGTGGCGCAGTGGTTGAGAATCTGCCTGCCAATGCAGGGGACACGGGTTCGAGCCCTGGTCTGGGAAGATCCCACATGCTGCGGAGCAACTAGGCCCGTGAGCCACAATTACTGAGCCGGCGCGTCTGGAGCCTGTGCTCCGCAACAAGAGAGGCCGCGATAGTGAGAGGCCCGCGCACCGCGATGAAGAGCGGCCCCCGCTTGCCGCAACTAGAGAAAGCCCTCGCACGGAAACGAAGACCCAACACAGCCATAAATAAATAAATTAATTAATTTAAAAAAAAAAGAGCAGGGTCCTTCCGACACCTTGATTTTGGACTTTCAGCCTCCAGAACTGTGAGACAATAACATTCTGTTGTTTTAAGCCACCCAGTCTTGGGTACTATGTTGTGGCAGGAAACTAGGATAGGGTAAAAGCAGAGCCTCTCGCTTCCACCTCCTCCACCAAACCTACTCCTCTGCCCTGTCCTCTATCCCAGATAGAGGGCCCAGTATCATCACCGCCGCCCCTCTGCCTCACACTCTCTGTTCAATCCATCAACAAGCTCTGTCAGCTTCAACTTCAGGATCTGGATACTAGCCAGCAGCTCCTCGCCTCCGCACCTCGTCCACTGCTAACGCCTTCATCCAAGCCACCAACATCTCCAGACATCCACGGGAGCTTGCTGGCCAGTCCCTGGAGTCCTGGTCTCTACGAAGAGACCATAGTGATCTCTCTTCAGGATGTAAATCAGATCACGACACTTCCGCTGTACTGTTCCAGAAGCCGCCCGCATCCCTGGATTATGGTCAATACACCACCTCCTTTGGGTCAGTTAGTGAGGTTTCTAGCCAAGAAGATGACCAGATTCATCTGGGTCCAAGGATGCTTGTAAGAAGGTAGTCTCTGTGTGTAGGCTCCCAGAGTATGTACATATGCTCAACTCTTAATTACATTTGTAAAGCCTTTTTTGTATGTGTCTACACATTATATTGAAAGATATTTTCTCCCTCTTTTTTCCCCTCAACCTTTATTTTAAAAAAATGATAACTGGTATTTACTGTACTCAACACCTCTCAGGGGCTGTGTTAAATGCTTATTGTGAAATAATTCACTTAATCCGTACCACAAACCTACAAGGTATGTACTATTATCATCCCTATTTTATAGATAAGTTAACTGAGGCCCACAAATGTTATGTGACTTGCCTAAGGTGACTCAGCTAGCAAGAGGAGGTAGGATCAGAGCCCAGGCCACTGGCCCCTGAGCCTGCAGCACCCTCAATCATTAAGCTACAACGTGGCCTCTTTCTTTTCACAGTTCTAACAAGCTTCGGCTTTGTTTATACTGGCACAGTGTTACTCGTTGCCACATTTGTATTAGCATATGGTTATTGTCGACTGCACCTTTTACAATATAAAAGGCCCTCTTTGTCCAGTTTAATGCCTTTTGCCTTGCATTCTACTTAGCAGACTTCATGAAACGGGATTATTATAAGGATATTAAATAAGGTATTTAGTCTTTCATTTGCTCAGAAATATGTACTGAGCACCTGCTATTGGCCAGGAACAAATCTAGGGGCTATGGATACAGTCCCTGGCCTCACGGAGTTGACACATTCTATTGAGAGCAGGGTATTCTTAACAAAGAGGAGTGCTTGGCCAATAGACGGCTCTCAATGCATTGTAGCCGTTACCATTATTAGTGTATAAAGTTGGACAGGGAATATGCAGGGACTAAATTGATTTTTTTTTCTAAGTTGTTAACCAGCATCAAAACCTTTCAGCCATTATTGAATTTCAATCTCCGAAGATTTTACTGAGTCCTTAAAATGCTTTAGATACTTGTAGAATAATTTCTAAAGTATGGTTTGTGATTATCTAAACTTACTAGTTGTTTTTTTTTTTTTTAAATAAAACTAAACAAGGAAGCAAGAAAACAGCAACAAAAAACATAATGCTGATGAGGTGTGTGTCCAGGTACGGAATCTCTTTTCCCCCACACCTTTCCTCCCTGAAGGATACATACATGTTTCTAAGGCACCTCGTTTACTGAGTAGCTTCCGAGGTTAGCACAGGATGACAACTGGAGGGCCCTGAAAGGAGAAAACGATGCCCATCCCACTCTTCTGACCTGAAGCCCAAATTCTGATTTCAAGGGAAATGAGGTTTGGAATCTTGCTAACCCCAAAACTTAATGAATAAAATATAAACATACTGTATATGTCCTAATCCAGCTGGTACTGCTTAGCTGCACAATGGAAAACTTCTACTTCCTCCTCTGCACTAGGAAGACAGGAAGTGTAGGAGGACTACCCACTACAAACAGTCAAAATCCCAGCAGGAGGAGGTTTCATTCTGACACAAAATAAAAAGGCTCAAATGTTATTCCATTTAGACAATATATTAAATAGAAAGGAGAATCGGAAGGAACACTTCAAAAAAAAAAAGACAGGATTCTGAAATAGAGAGGCAGCCCTGAAAGAAGTAGAATACAGTTTGAATAACTCTGATCCTATTTATTTCTTATTAACATTCATGACAAAAATGGTCAGTTTGTTCTCATAAAATCTATGCGGCTCACTCTACCTGTCACCCTAGGGAATGTGCCTTTCAATTTCCTTGACACATAATTTTATTAGAAGTATCATGAAATGTCAAGCTAACCAGCATCTGGGAAAGGGACTGTCCAACACTCTCAGCAGCGCCCAGACAGAAGCTCATGGAGGGTAAAGTTCACCTACTAAAACTCATTCATCCTGACAGTAGGCTTCCCCAAGTGACAGCTCTGCTGCAAAAAGCCAGCAACATCAAAGTTTCTGCAGGTTTTGTCCCAAGGGCCAAGCCCGTGGATTTAAAATCGGGGCAATTCTGGTATACTTGCACATTATTTGCATACATCTATCTGGTCTTCAAATTAAAGTTCTATTACAACACTCCTTTCTGTGCCATTTTGTAATGTGTAGTTTCTCATTTCCTTCTTTCTCCCTTAAAAAAAAAAAATCACTCATATCCTCCACACTAAAAGGGTATAAGACATGTAGAGAGCTGGGGAAAGAATGAAGGTAAGTGATGAGAAATATTTTCTAGGGCTGCTGTTCCTCTCTGGGACACAGTTTGGAGAAAGGAGTTCTATGTGCCTCCCCATAGGAAATCATATAGTCATATAGTCATATATATATATATACACACATATATATTCAATACATATAATTATATATAGAATATATAGTTAGATATATAAACATTTTCTAAATATACATTTATATATTGTATATTCAAATCATTTATTTCTATAGGAAACAGTATAGTAAAAGTTCCTTCTGTCTTCAAACTTCAGTGGGGAAAACAGTGTATTATTATACTAAGCCTATTTTAACCATCAATCAACTACCACTGTATTCTTTTTTTTTTTACCATTGTATTCTTAAAGATAGCTACAAATGTGACAATACTCTAAAGGAGTGGGTCTCAAGTTTTTTTACCCTCAGCACCCATTTACATCGTTAAAAATTATTAAGAAACCCCAAAGAGCTCTATCAATATTTACCATATTGGAAATTAAACTGAGAAATGCTTAACTTCATTAACATTTATTAATTCATTTAAAAATAAAAATCATAAACCCATTATATTTAATATAAATAATGTATTTTTATGGAAAATAACTATATTTTCAAAAACAAAAAAATAGTGAGAAGAATTCCATTGTTTTTGCATTTTTGCAAATCTCTTTAACGTCTGGCTTAACAAGAGAAAATCTGCTTAACAGAAGACTTTCATATCTGCTTCTATATTCAGTCTGTTGTGAAATAATGTTTTGGTTGAAGCGTATGAAGAAGACTAGGTCTCACACAGATAGTTATTGAAGTGGGAGGAGTATTTTAAGAGCCTCTTCAAATAATTGTGAATATTCTTCCTTGATACTATACCAACATGTGACAAATGATAGTTTCTTAAAAGTTTGTTGCTACGTGGAATCTACTACCATACACTGATGAACTTTTCCTGCTCTGTTACACGAAAATCTATCGGTCTATCTTGTTAACCAGGATTTTGGAACATCATGCACTGGCCATTTGGAAAACATTAGCTCCCTGGGTTAAACAGATCCCCTTAACGTTGAAGCATTTCATTACACAGTTTTTAAAAAACGATGCTCATTAATATCACCACCAGTCTCATCAAAAAAATTTAAGCATTAGAAAACTGTCAAGCTCATGATGGCAAATACAAATTTTCCAAAAATCCAATTTTTCTATGAAAGTTTAGATTTTATCATTGGCAACAAAAACTATTAGTTGTTTTCCTAGAAGTGGCATGTTCGTTTTGCTCATTTTCAGCAGAATGCCTGTCAAATACCCAAGTCTGCATAATCATGGTTTGCCAGTTGTTTTTTCAAACAAAAATGTTGTTCCATGAAAAAAACAGCTTGTTCAGCTCTCAATTCATCCACATGTGTGCTGTTCCTCAAGACAACCATCAGACTGTGATAGGCAGCAGAAGTGCTTGAGGTATCTTTCCCACTTAATATATTCCCATGGAATATTAAAACTACATTCAAGAATAGGTATTTATAAATGTAACAGATTCTACTGTTTCATCAAAGGCATTCTTAAGTAAATCTGGCTTTTTTTTTTTTTAATTGCAAGCGTTCAGCAGTGAAGAACAGAATGACTACTAGCTCGGTTTGGTGTCACTGCTTTGGTTCATGGTGAGCTACCGGAAGTTTTACCTCTGTTGCTTTTTCAGCATCAGTGCAAATAACAACACAGTGAAAAAGGCAAGCAACCTCTTAGTTTTATAAACTATTATAAACGTAGTTTACTATGTTATAAACTACTATAAAACTAGTTCTGACCTTACAGACCTCCCTGAGTTTCAGGAAGGCCCATAGGTCTGAAGACCACACTTGGAGAATCACTGCTCCAAACAGACTTTATGGACTTTCATCGCTGCTTAGAAACCACAGAAATTTTAAATTCCCCAAAACCTATACTGTCTCTAGCATAAAATCAAATTTAGACGTGGTTAATCATGGAATAGCCTTCAGTCAAGGCTCCCGCTGATGAGACAATTGTCTGTTTCCAATCTAAGCAAAAGCAAAGGGGGATTTCTGCTGAATTGATTTCCCCTTTGCAAAGGCTACAAGGGGGCTTCTCCTGTTTAAAGAGAATGGCCGTCTAAAAAATTAACTCCCTTTCCAAATTCTGAATCTAATGCATAGAACTTAAAACACGGAATTTTAGTATAATGAGAAAGTTAAGGAGATAAAAAAAAATTTGTTTCCATCTAATTTGATCATTTCTTCTTTTCATTCAGTAATTATATTTTTCATTTCTAAAATTTCTATTTAGTTTCTTTTTTTTCTAAATTCATCTGTTCCTTTTTTATCTTGTCTCATTCTCTTCCATCCTTCACATCTTTGAACAGTTTATTTCTTGGGCTGTGAAGCTGCCATTTGTTGTGCCTGCTAACTCTCTTTTGTGGCTCTTTCTTCATTTGGTTTATAATATTTGACTCTGTGCTACCTTTACCGGCAGTTATTTTCCATGAGAGTCCTGCATTTCCTAGGTAATCTCTATGAGACAGTTTTGGTTTTGCCTCTGCTCCAGCTCTGTGATGTCAGGATCAGTTTCAAGGTTAATTTCTCAGGGTTTCTGCATTTCATTGTCAGTGCCAGTTTGGACCCCGCAACTTCCAATAGCATTGATCTGAGGAAACTGATTCCTCTTGGGTTACTCTTTTTCCATCCAGGGCAGGCAGCAGTTTCCTTGCTGGTCCCCAGAGACCACTGTGGAATCCCAAGCTAGGGGACAGTTTTATTGTGTATTAGAGAAACAAAGAAGACTGGACTGGGATCCTACCCTGCTGTGTACCAATTACGTCAGAGCATCAAATTTGCCCTCTCTACTGGGTCACTTTCATTAGCATATAATACATCATCGCTGCTCCCATCTCAAGAAAATTTGTCTTGACCCTACTTCTACCAGCTGCTGACATCCTATTCCTCTACTCCCCTTTACTGTAAAACTCCTCAAAAGAATCATCTTTACTTGCAGGCTCCAATTTCTCTCCTCCCATTTTCTCATAAAACCACTCTAAATATGCTCTTTCCCCCACTGCCTTCTAAAATTACTCCTGTCAAGGTCACCAGTGACCTCCATGTTGCTAAATCATCCAATGGTCAATTCTCTATTCTCATCTCAATCTATCTGGAGCTTTTGGCAGAGTTGATCACTCCATTCTCCCTGATACACTTTCTTCACTTGGCTTTCAGGATCTCATAATCTCTTGGTTTTCTTATATTTACTGGTCATTTCTTCTCAGCCTCCTCTGCTGGTTCCTCATTTTCTCCCCAGTCTCCAACCAAACCCAACACTCAGTCCATGGTCCTTCTCTTTCTTTCATCTACTCACATTCCCTAAGGAATCTCATCCACTATAAAGGCTTGAAATACTATCTATATTCTAAAGACTCCAAGAATATTTGACATTTTCAATTGCACCTCAAAGGGACATAGTCTAAACGCGTCCAAAATCTAACTTCAGATCTTTCCCCTAAATAAGCTGCATCGCCGCAATCTTCCCCACTGTGGTTAGGGACAACTTCTTTTGTAACTCCTCTCTTTCTCTCACCACTCTACAGCCAATCCATCAGCAAATTCTAATGGCTCTACTTTCAAAATATACCCAGAATCCGACTTATCACTACCTCTAGTGCTACGGCCCTGGTCAGAGCCACTAACATCTCTCTTCTTATTATAGCAGCTTCCCCAGCTGATCTCCCTGCTTTCAAACCCTTTCCCACTTAACAGTCAATTCTCAACCTAACAACCAGGGTTATCCCTTTGAAGTGAAAATCAGATGATGTCATTCCTCTGCTTGAAACAATACAATGACTCCTTACTTCCCTCAGAGTAAAAGCAGAAGTCTTCACCCTGGCCAGAAGCCAGAAGGTCCTATATAATCTGCCTCCCCCATCAAGGATGACCTCTTTGAACATCTCTCTTAAAACTCTCGCTCTCTCCATTCTAGCCACAAGAGACCCTGTGCTGTCCCTCAAACATGCATCAGGCATGTTCCCATGGCCTGCAACACTCCATCTACAGGTATTTGCATGGGCCCCCATGTTTATTTGTTCAGATGTCACCTCATCAATAAAGCCTACCCTGACCACCCAAAATTTGGTTCAGATGTCAAGGTTGATGCCACACACATCAAGAGAGTGAGAAAAGGTTGATTACTCCCATAGTGAAACTATCCAGGAAGAGCAGGGCAGCCACCCAAACAGGTTGAAAATGTCTTGAGAGAAAAGAGAAAGGAGACTGGCTGGGCTTTATAGTAGTTAATGGGTGGCGCTGGGGTAAGGGTTCCCATGTGTGGGCCAGGTCGGTGTGATTTAAACGTCCCGCCAGCACCAAAGGAGGGGGCAACTAGGCTTTCTTCTATGCTTGCCCAGGTGTGGGGCAGAGGAGACGGGGGAGTGGCGGAGCTTGAAAGCAGTCAGTTAACCAACATCTAAATGGAGTCATTCTCTTTATTGCAACTGCACAGTTTTAACAGGATAACCCCTCCTCCTCCCCCTGCCTCTACTCCTCATATTCTCCATAACACTTATCTTTGGCCACACTATATAATTTACTTACTTGTTAGGTTTACAGTTTATTGTCAGCCTGTTTATTATCTATTAGAATATAAACTCCATGAGGGTAGGATTTTTGTCAATATTTTTATATATTTTGCGTATACTGTGTATATCAGTATTAGGATACAGAACTTAGGACCGTGCCTAGAATATCGTAGGTGCCCCCAAATTACTTTTTGAATGAATTAATGAATGGTAAGATAAGAAATTTGCTCATTATTCAAAGAGTCACTATTGAAAGTGTTCTCATGACAGAGGTGTTTATCATACATGATATGGGAAGTTCTTGAAAGTATATTTCTATATTATTCAATATTAAAAAATCACTGAAAAAAAAATCACTGAGAAGTATTTTTAACTATGCAAGTGTTTATATGTCTATGAGCTTATGAATACAGAAACTATATTCTATTCATCTTTGTCTCCTCGGTGTCTAGATCAGAGCCAAACAGTGAGGCAGTTAGCAGATACTGGTCACTATATATGAATGAATCAATGAACAAATGAAAAGAAAGATCTGACATTAGCAATTGCATCACATTTAAAAAATGAGCCACCTACAATAGTTAATTAAGTGGTTGAGCACAGCAGAGTTCAGCAGATGTTACTTTTTCAAAATAGAGCTTGTTTTTAATATTTTTATTGGTTGTCTAGGGAGAAAACACTCCATAGGTGTTATTTGTAAAAAAGCTATAAGGAATTTAGGTTCTGCCTTTTAAAAATAAATTATTAATTAAAAAGGAGAACTCTGTGAATTTGGTTTTTTTTTGTTTTTTTTGTTTTTTTAAAATTTTTTTAAAATTTTATTTATTTATTTTTGGCTGCGTTGGGTCTTCGTTTCTGTGCGAGGGCTTTCTCTAGTTGCGGCAAGCAGGGGCCACTCTTCATCGCGGTGCGCGGGCCTCTCACTATCGCGGCCTCTCTTGTTGCGGAGCACAGGCTCCAGACACACAGGCTCAGTAATTGTTGGCTCACGGGCCCAGTTGCTCCGCGGCATGTGGGATCTTCCCAGACCAGGGCTCGAACCCGTGTCCCCTGCATTGGCAGGCAGATTGTCAAGCACTGCGCCACCAGGGAAGCCCTCTGTGAATCTGTTTATGTTTCACATAAAACATCCTAGCTATGTGCTTTAATAAACTCATTAATTTGTTGAGAATTATAGTTTTAAATGTAGTAATGTGTGAAAACTCTCCTGAGTAATAAAAAGCAAGTCTGCTCTATTAATCTAGGAATTTATAAAACTTACATAAAATTTAGGTATATTTTAACAAATGAGAGTGAGGAAGAAACTGTGACGCAGAGACTCGCCTGTATGCTGCCCGGTGTCTCTGCAGGGCGACTGCAGCCAGCTGCAGCCTGACCTCCACCACAATCTCTAGCTCGCCAGCCGAACACTGAGAGAGGTTCTTATGGCCTGGATGCTCCATCTCTGACACAAGGAAGTTGAGCCTGTCTTCAGCTTCTGTCAGTAAAACTGACTAAAGAAAGAACACAAAATCAGCCAAGTTCAGAAATAATACAAATCATGTCTCATTTTTATTCATCAAATATTTTTCATGTACTGAAAATTAACAATGAATGGAAGACCAAAAAGGAAATCTGAACAAAATCATCAGAGAAGAGAGCTCAGTGAACAGGAAAAAGACAACAGGGAACGAAAAGGGAAGTAATGGCAAGAGTAAGTGTGTAGGACAGTGACCCTTTATTGCATGCACAGCCGATGCCCATACTTGCTTATTCATAGTAGCTGTGTTCTAGAAAGTTGCTGCAAACACTGAGTCAGCGAATACCGAAGCATTGCTCCTAGAGAAATACAGGCATAGGTCCCTACGAGCCTCTGGTCACACCATTTCTGTCAGCTGATCAGTACATAACCTTGTTTAATGTGTGTTTATGTTTAAAGACACCTTATTGAATATACAGTGGAGATTCATTAACCTTGAACTCACAGCCAGTAACTCTACAACGCATGCCTGATTGAAGCTTGTCTAACACACATATTTTCTCCAAGAGGCACATCACAGCCTCCTTGCACTTAGGATTACTAGACAGCTCTTCAGCACTACGCTTTACGGGCCATTTCAAATAGTGAAAAGATGAACAAAAGACCCCACAAAACTGCAAAAAGCTTGGCAATAAATGAAAAGGACACTTGTTTATAGTATGAAAGTGGAAAGAAAAAGTCAGCATTGCCTTGTTCAACTCAGCTGGGAATGTGCATATCAGGCAACTCAAAGTTATCTATGCTCTGTGCCTGTCCCCAAATGACCACCAAAGAGCGAAGAGTACTGACTTGGGAGTTACAATTAAATTTTAGCAGATAAGCAAATTAGCAAATACTGAATCTGTGAATAATGAGGATCAACTGTATTTCAAATTAAACTATGGTCACCTAACTGGTAATGTAAAGATAATGAGATTTTACAGTTGACAATCGATACTAAATAGCAATAGCAATACTAAGTAGCAACATGGCAAAAAAGAAAGAGACCAACCAATCTTTCAAGGAACAGGTCTCTAAAACCTTGTTTGTATAGAGCAGTAAATACTATATAAGGACTAGGGTAATTTAGTATAATGGTTAAGAACGTGATCTGTATTTTATTAGCTGTATGGCATTAGTGAATTTCTTACTGTCTAAGCCTCAGTTTATTCCTGGTTCAGCACAATACAGTTCAAGAATGATTAATATGTACATCACAGAGTTGTGAGAATTAAATAATCATGCAAAGTGCCTGTCATGTAGTAAGCACTGAATAAATGGTACTGTTGTTGTTCCTGTTGTTATCACTATTATTATTAGGAAACACCAAACAGGGCATGGAATGCTCAAATCCCATCAGATAATAAATCTTATTTCCCGCCGGCAACTTAATCGAGTTAAAAGGTCAAAGTCTGACACCTCTCGGCATCTGCTTTTCTCATGGGGAGTAGACTCCAACCCTGGCCCCAACCCATGCTTAGGCAAGAAAAGCTACGCGAGTAAGCACAGTCCTGAACGTTGACCTGTCCAGGGCCTAACAGTGGGCTTTCTGGTAACGGATTCACTATGATTTGAAAATTTTTTTAAACTTACCTTTAGTGTGCTAAGTGCGAAGTCCTCTTTCATTTTTGTAAGCTGACAAAGTAAGCCTCCCTCATCCTTTAAACACACCTCTATAAGACACAACATTTTGGAAGAACTAAGGATATCTGTGGTTAGCTTAAATATTAATTCTAATTTACAAAACTCATCATTAGTTGGGAATTTTAATGTTTAAAAAACAACCACAATGATAATTAGAAACACAGTGCTATATCAAATGGTCCCTAAATATCAGACATTAGAAGACTGAGGCTGATTCTTAAATTCTGAAAGGATCTTTTGGGTGCTTGGTGATGCCGTTCAAGTTATCGGCTACTGATATAAAACAGTGGCTCCTCACCTGGGATCCCAGGACCCCTTAAGGTCCTCAAAGAATTGGGTTGGCCAGAAAGTTCGTTCAGGTTTTTGGTAAGCTGTTAGGAAAATCCCGAACGCATTTTTTGGCCAACCCAATAGTTTTGGGTCTTCCAGATATTTATAATATCTCGATAAGATCTCCTTGGAAGTGTCAGTTCTGCTGATTTGCTCCAAGACCTCCTTGGAAGTGTCAGTTCATGCCCCTCACTCTAAGAGCAGAGAGTGAGACCATTTGGAACAGCGCAAACTACAATCCTCAAATATCTCAAAATTCCTACCCACAATCCAAAGCTGGCCCTCATTCTGAGTGAGGCAGCATTGAGAGAATTTAGATCACAAACTTTGTCTGCTATAGTAAGCCTGGCTTCTAGACTACAGGAGGGAGAAAAACTACAAGTCATTATTTGACGAGGAATTAATGCACAAATTACCCACCTAAAGAGACTAAGTTTGTCAAGTGGAAGAGGGAGTCCAGAATAACATGGAACTGAACACACCTGACTTCCTTCCTTCTTCCAACTTCAATTTGCCTGGCTCTTCTCCTAAATTAGGAGACTCTGGAGCTAGAGGGTCAGCTGAGTATGAGGGAGGGCCCAGAAGAAAGATCTGGGACTAGGTCTTCTCCCCTAAGGGAAAGTGAGAGACAGGCAAGGATAGAAACGGAGGAACGCTAGGATGAGTACCAGAACATGAGAAATCCTGGCAAGAGGTTGATCCACCTCTTTCTCCTGCTCTCTCTGCCTCCTGAGTGACCCCCACCCCTGTGTGGTCCTCCCATGTTGTAGCATGCCCCTCCCTCTTGGGAGCTGTAAATAACAAACTCTGTTTTCAATGGCAGCCATCTCCTGATCTGTTGGCCTCACCACACCTGAATAATAATAAAACTTACACTTTAAAACAGAGGCCAATATTATTCTGATACCAAAACTAGACAAAGACACCATAAGAAAAGAAAACTACACAATATATCTTATGAATATGCATGCAAAAATCTTCAACAAAATCCTAGCAAACAATCCAGCAACATATAAAAAGAATTATATACGATGACCAAATGGGATTTATCCCAAGAAAGCAAGGTTGGTTAAACACCCAAAAATCAACTAATATAATACATGCCTATGGATAGAATAAAAAACAAAAACCATATAATCATCTTAATAGACACAGGAAAAGCATTTAATAAAATCCAACACCTTTTCATGATAAAATCACTCAACAACCTAGGAATAGAAGAGAAATTCTTCTAGCTGATAAAGGACAACTATGAAAAACTCACAGTTAACATCATACTTAGTGGTAAAAAAAAAAACAACAACAAAAAAACAACTATTTTTAAGGCAACATTAAGTCATTTGAAAAATACGTATATAGTTTTACATATGCATATACGGGCCATAAATCCCATCCACGGGTATCTTATCCTATAGAAATATACACTATAGCATGGATACGTAGTACTTCCGCACTGTTCCCTAGAAACAAGGTGAACGCACAACAGGGGAATGGTTGAATAAACCATGGGCTGTTCACAGCATAAAACACCACACAGCCAGTTTAGGGGACCAAAGCAAAGCAGCTGACTTGGAGTGGTTTAGCAAAGTTTTTTACATAAGAAATGCAAGAGGCAGAAAAATGTAAAATACATCATTTCTTAAATAAATGACAAATCCTATTTTGTATGTGCAGCTGACCCTTGATCAACATGGGGGTTAGGGACACTGACCCTCCATGCAGGTGAAAATCCATGTATAATTTATAGTTGGCACTTGGTATAGACGGTCCTCTGTATCCACAGTTCAGCACCTGCAGATTCAACCAACCACAGATTGTGCAGTACTGTAATATTCACTATTGAAAAATATTGGTGTATAAGCGGACCTGTGCAATTCAAACCTGTGTTGTTCAAGGGTCAACTGTATATAATGTAAAAAAGTGGACAAATATGCAGATATATTGGTGGATGTGGATAGGCAGGTACCTAGACATAAGCACATATGTGTGTCAGTAAGTGAGCTCAGAGAAAACCATGAAAGAGTATCTACTAGAATGTTCATATATGGATTATTGGGGGTAGAGTGGGGAATAGGTGGGGAAAGGGAATAGAAAGAGAAATAAGCAAAAAAAATAGGACAAAAGATTACCTTTCAAGTTTGGGAGGTTTGGTCTGTTTTTCTCATCAATAAGTCCATGGCAGACTGGTTTCATTATATGTTCTGGGACACAGTTTATTGTTGCAGCCACATTTATTAAAAAGTATGCTTTAACAAAGGCAAACTTATTTAAGAGATGTTGCTGACCGACTGTAACCAGGATTAGAGGCAAGCCTTTGTTTATTAAATCATCAAGTGCCTAAAAAAAATTTTTAAAAAAGGCAAAGTAGTAAAATACTGTTTTCAGATATTATTAGCTTCAGTCCCCTTCTGCAGTCCTCATTTGGTGTAGGATGAAGGAATTCAGGGATAGACATGAGGGAACATAATCGGCAGGTCCATTGAGAGAGGCGTCACAACGATGCCAGCAGGTCCACAGGGCTCCTGCCATTTCCCACCAGTTGGTTACCTGCCCCATGAGGCCAGCCCTGCCACACAGGGAGAGTGAACCCAGTGCCGACAGCGAGGAGGGGACACCTTATCAAAATGGAGCAACCGAAAAAGCTCATCAGCCATGCATGCTGGCCGCTCTGCTTTAGCTCGAGTGAATTAGAGCTCGCAGGATGGCAAAAAGGGGAAGGACGGGAGGATAAGCAAACCCCTTCGCAACTTAGAATCTGTGTCAATCATGAGAATCCCCACCTTGAGGACTCCCTCCACTTCCTGGTCCCCTCCCTTGCATGCACACTTCCTTGGCAATCATGCTAAGTGGCACCACTTTAAGTTCCTGACCAAACCTCAGTGCCACCTGGTCATCATCCTACATTTGCCCAGTCTATTCACTCTTGCTCCCTCCTACACAACCATTTCATGCTCTTCTTGTTTCTAAATTCTAACACTTTCTCCCCAATGCCCCTCCCAGCTAGTAACCTTGCTTCCTATACTTAAATGAGAAAACTGAAGCAGTCAGAGTAGTGTCCACAGACCTCACAGCTCCACCTCTCCCACCTACCCAAGCATCTGCCTCACTGCCCTGCCTTCCTTCCTGCTTGCCAAGGCTGGCGCCACCACTTAGGCCATCAGTCCTGTCCCCACTGGTATACTCAGCCATTCTCTCCTACATCATAAGTGTTCCCTTTCTAACAAATACCATATGATATCACTTACATGTGGAATCTAAAGTATGACACAAATGAACTTACCTATGAAACAGAAACAGACTCACAGACACAGAGAACAGACTTGTGGTTTGCCAAGGGGAGAAGGTGGGGGAGGGATGCACTGGGAGTTTGGGGTTAGCAGACATAAACTATTATATATGGAATGGATAAACAACAAAGTCCTATTGTATAGCACAGAGAACTAAATTCAGTATCCTATGATAAACCATAATGTAAAAGAATATGAAAAAGAATGTATATATATACATATGTATAACTGAATCATTTTGCTGTACAGCAGAAATTAACACAAAATTATAAATCAGCTATACTTCAATTTAAAAAAATGTTCCCTTTCTACAGAGACATTCCCATCAGCACACAGCCATGCTGTCTTCACTGCCATTTTAAAAACCAAAAACTCTCTATACCCTGACTTCCTCCTCCAGTTACTACCCTAATTCTCACTTCCCCTAACAGCAACAACCTACAAGGTTGTCAATATTCCAATCGTTCTCCTTTCATTTGCTTTTAAACCTACTCCATCCTTACATTGAAACCCTTTGGTCAAGGTCACCAATGGCCTACACTTGGCTAAATCTAATGGCTAATTCTCAGTCTTCGTATGCCATATTACTTTAATCTAAGACACCATTATTTTATATGCCAATTAAACTTTCACATGCTCACAACTGTAAAATGCATTCTGATTGCAGAGCTGTTAAATGTTTTAAAAAATGCATGTTTAAGACTTCGTGAATTATGGTAGTACATTTCTCAGCAAAATTTGACACTACTAATCATTCCCTCTTCTAAAAATGCTTCTTCTCTTGGCTTTCAAGCCACCACACTCCCTTGGTTTCTTTCCTATTATATCCACTATTCCTTTTCCATCTTCTTTGCTGGTTCCTCCTCTTTTCCTATACCTCGAAATATTGGAGTGTCCCAGGGCTCCATCCTCTTCCATCTCCTCATTCTCTCCCCTTCGATGATCTTAATCAGGCTCATGGTTTTAATCTCATCTAAATGCTGATTAAATCCCAAGTTTTTGTCTCTAGCTCCAACTTCTCTTCTAACTCAAGACTCATATGGTCAACTTCTGACTCAATTCTTCCACTTGGATGTCTAACAGACGTCTCAAACTCAACATGTCCAAAACTGTATTCCTAGTCTCCCACACAAACACAAACACACAAACACACACACACACACAGTATAAGCTCTATGAGGACTGAGAATCTGTCTGTATTATTGGTTAACTAATGTGTTTGACTGATAGTACCTGGCACACAGTAGACTCAATGGATTAGCTAAAGTGATCCCTTTAAAACACAAGTAGATCAGGCCACACCTCTGCCCTAAACCCTCCAGTGGCTCCTCCTTTTGTTCAGAGTAGGAGCCTAGGTGACAAAAGCCCTACAAGGCCCTTCTCTATCTGAGCACACCACCACCATCTACCCTGTTACCTCTCTGACCTTGTCTCCGACTGCTCTCCCATCATTCACACAACTCTAGCCACACTGGCCAAGATGTCCCTCACTAAGCTAGGCAATCCTGCCCCAGGGCCTTTGCACTCACTGTAGCCTGTTCTTGGATTATTCTTTCTCCAGATTTCATAGGACTTGCACCTCTACCTGCTTCAGGTCTGTTCACCAATGTCACCTCAGTGAGGACTAAGCTGACTGTCCCATTCAAAATTACAACCCCAGTCTAGCCCCATGCTCCCAATCCCCTTTATGAGCTGCTGGGTTCATTTTCCCCTACAGCATGGTTCACCTCCTAACATACTATATAATTTACTCATTTATAACATGTACATATATATGTTTATTACTAGTCTTGCCCACTAAAATATAAGCTCCCTGAGGGCTTAGAATTTGTTTTGTTGATTAACTGATGTATTTATCTGACAGTGCAAGAAGAGTACCTTGCATGCAATAGGCTCTTATTAAATATTTGTTGAATTCATATAAAAGGCAGATGCTGGGGCTATGTATTCTAAAAAACAAAAAGGTAAATTATTTGCCTTACGTGAACTAAAAAAAGGAAAACCTCATTGTCTGGGAGAGTATGAGGCAATGCTCGCAGTGGGGAGGTCTGTTGCTGTTGTTCGCTCTCCTTCCTTAAGCCCTTCTAAAGGGTGGAAAGCAATACCTGCAAAACAGCCAGACGTGGAGCAACTCTGAGCCTGACCTGGTAACAAATGATCGTACTAAGGAAATGGTTGACATTCTCCATCTAGAAAAGAAACTTCAGACTGGTTGGGGGCGGGAGGTGTGTGTAGGAGAAGGTTTCTCTTTTCTATCCACAGCAAACAGTGATTTAATGAGCCCTGACAATTACACACAAACTCTTGAGGATCAAAAGAAGATTAATTAGTAATGCTATCCAACACTCCGTCCTCTCCCTCTATACAGAAAATCTGAAGTGTTATCTGAAGCGTCTTAAGCAGACCAACAGTTCTGTTTTAATTAATTAGCTAATAGAAATCGGTTTTCCATTATACAGTACTGTCAGTCTCTTTCTGTCTAAAAAAAAAAAAAAGATCGGACAAACATTCCTTTTATACCCAAGACCACTTTTATAACCAAAACCAAAAGAAGTGTTTTTAGGATGCCCTGGCATTTATGACTGGAAAGAAATAAATATTCCGAAGCATCCCAAGGTCTCAGAACACTAAAATGAAAGATGAATATGTATATGTATCTTCCTAATACCAGTTCTTTCATTCCAGGCAACTTGCTTATAAATTAAAACAAATTTTAAGGCAAAAACAATGAATCATCTGAAGCATAATTAAAAGTGAAGTTTGTGGAATAAAATTAACAATAATAGAAAAGTAATGAGATTACATTTAATAAAAGGTAGATAAATTCCTATCAAAATTATGGAGGAAAATAATAAAGCAATTTTGAGGAAATGTCTCTCAAAGTTATTTCATAAAAATTAATACCTTACTTAGTGAAACAGAATGCTGTTTCTGAGCATTTAAAAAAACCAAAAACTATGTGTACCTGTCTATATGCATTAACCATCGCCTGCCTGTGTGAACCCCTTGCCCCTCTGTAACCCCCTTAACAATGGTTGCCCTACCACCCTTCCACTCCAACACTTCCTAGTGGACAAACTGCTGGGACTCTAAGATTTTTTTAAATGACTTGATAAAATTTAAATGCTTTTAGGTCACCAAAAGTTTGAAACCCAATCATTCCATTAATGACAAGAATAAACTTATTGGGATGGGCGGTCTGGTCCTCTGTAAAAAATAGTGGGGAAATCAGAGGAATTGCTTATAAAAATGTCATATGAAAACCTTCCTGTAGCTAATGCTAGGATGGTCATCATACTGTAATATATAAATGTATCAAATCAATGCATTGTACACCTTAAACTTACACAATGTTATATGTCAATTATTACCCCCCCAAAAAATTGAAAAAGAAAACCTTCCGTACATCGGCTGAGAGGCAGTCTCAGACTGGGGCAATGGATCCGAGTAAAAGCAGTATTGAACAGGTGGGCTATCACAAAATCCTTTACTGATGATCAAAGTTACTAGGTAACTAAGATAGATATTAGATACTTGGCATGGCTAGATAAGCAAACTGAATATGCATGTGCAATTGAAAATTGAGGAGCAGTAACTGATATTTGCTCCATCTGAAAACCAGATCAGTTTGGGTCCAACCATTTCTCTGGCCTCAATATTTGGAGATCAGACTCCATTACCAGACATAGAAGAGCATATTACACAGCAGATATTCAAAAACAAAGATTATACACACCAAAAAGATTGAAATGACTCAAAAATTATCCACACTAAATATCCAATGTTTATAAAATATCGTTATCCTTACCTGCATATTTTCTTTACTCGTAAGAGGTTTTCCCGAGGCAAATGATTGAAATACCTGCCAATATACAAAATGCTAACATTAGAAACAAGAGTATTGAGTGCTCCTTTAGATGAAACTGTTAATGTGTTCTAAAACTGTCTTAAATATAATTTTTATTATAGAAGTAATACATGCTCTAGTCAGAAAAGATAAGTAGAGTATAAAGAAGAAAGCAAAAATCAACATCTTTAGGTTGTCAATGTTAATATCTAGGTGTCGTTACTACCAATTTCTTTTTGATGTATCTTAAAATTTTGTATATGTATTTGGATTCCTTTTCACTAAATGTTACATCATAATTATTTTCCCACACCATTATTTGTAAACCTCGTCTAATAGCTCAGTAACGTTCTATCCTATGAATGTAGCATAATAACTTAACCTCTTTCCGATTGTTAGACATCTAAGAAGACCACTTCTCATCCTCACCCCACCATTCAGCCCTGGTTTAAATAATATTAGTGACTATGTTGCTGGTATTTCTGATTATCACCTTTGGATAGATTCCTGGAAGCAGAAGTGCTGGGTCATAAGATAAGACTATATTGAGAAAATTGAAAAGGGATAGCTCAATCTACCTTCCACCCATGTTGTATGAAAATGCCAGGATTACTGCACTTTCAATAGCATTGCGTATTAGCACTTAAAAATGCTTTTGCCAGTTTGAGGGAAATTATATTACTCTTCACAATGATGCTTTTTGTGGTTCTTCCCTTGTTTGTGAATTACCTGTTAATATGTTTGGCTCTAAATATAATATTGCATTAGAAAACATTCAATTCATTTGTCACAGAACATTGTTGTATCGTTATGAGGGTGCATCCCTTCTGGTACAGCTGCCCTTTTTAAAAGGTGCCCATTCTTAGATGTCAATACTAATACCCCATCCACATCCTCTTGGTCACCTGGAAGTCACCAGCATCTTCCATGAACAGGTCACTCACATGTGCATGGTATCCTGCTTCAAGCACCTGTACCTCTTTGCCTGAGGGCATTCTGTGGCCACAGGAGAGTTTCAGGAGAGGCTGCAAGTGCAGGGAGCAACCCCTACCAATGAGGGGCAAGAGACTGTCTCTCTGCAGGCCCCACTTGCCCATGGTGGGGATCTCATTAATGCTCTGTGGAGTGGTTTTCCTCGTCTCCCTGTCTGACTTTCCCAATCACTCACTGTTCTTCCTGGAATCATCTCCCAAACACACTAATTGTTCCCAAATCTCTGTCTCAGGATCTGCTTTTGAGGAACCCCTAAATCAAGACATCACATATTGCTCTTATCGGAAGAAAGTGTTGGTAAGTGTGTCTAAAAACATTCCTTTTTTTGAAGATATTCTTTATTTCCTTTAACACATTGAAAAGTGAGTAACTGAATCCAGGGAGAGACCTTTGGTTATATAATTTGAAGAGGGTTAATGATGGGACTTTAGATTTGGTGATGAGAGCAGAATCCCAATATGAGTATATTAAAAAAAAACAGAATTTTTTTAAAAGCCCGTGAAAAGTTCAATCATAATCTGTACGACTTTTCCAGTAACTGCTTTTACAACTGAAATTTAACTCATTAATCCTGTCTTTAAATAACTAGCCTGCAGCCTAATAACGTTGGCACCTATTTTAATTATAAACCCTGAATGCACTTCCTCTTTTAATTACACTTTTTAAATTCCCAACTGAAGCTGGAAAAGCTGCAAATTAACTTTGAGAACACAAAATTTGAAGTCATAATCCATCGGGAAACAATTCCCCCACACTTTTGTCTTACGAAAACTAGCTGATAAAAAATGAAGTCTGGGGGGCTTCCCTGGTGGCGCAGTGGTTGGGAGTCTGCCTGCCAATGCAGGGGACACGGGTTCGAGCCCTGGTCTGGGAGGATCCCACATGCCGCGGAGCTACTGGGCCCGTGAGCCACAATTACTGAGCCTGCGCGTCTGGAGCCTGTGCTCCGCAACAAGAGAGGCCGCGATAATGAGGCCCGCGCACCGTGATGAAGAGTGGCCCTCGCTTGCCACAACTAGAGAAAGCCCTCACACAGAAACGAAGACCCAACACAGCCATAAATAAATAAATAAATAAATAAATAAATAAATAAATAAATAAAAATGAAGTTTGGAATTTACCTGTAAAAATGAGTTTCAGACCACTTGTCTATTTGTTTTGGTAAAAGCAGTAACCATTGAAAACTCTCTCTTGTTTCCTATTCTACCCAACGGGCTTCCCTTTCCTTCTTGTTTTCCAGACCCTAAGTGTGGAGGGCCCCAAGTTTCAGTCCTCTGCCTTCTACTTTTCATTATCTGCCTTGGTCCCCAGCTGCTCTCCCCGAGCCCCATGACCTTAAATTTCTGCCGATGCTCCCAAATTTACCTGCAGCTTCAACCTCTCCCCTGAATTCCAGAACATATACTCTCTGCACCTACCTAGGCTGTATCTCCACCTGCTTGTCCACTAGGAATCTCACACTTAACACGCTCTACCCCTGCCTTGGGGCAGCGGGACTCCCCATCTCAGTCAATGAAAACTCTTTCCTACCAGCTGCTCACGTTGAACACTCTGTAGTCAGGTCTGACTTCTTCCTCTTACATCCCACATCTCAACCACCATTAGCAAATGCTGTCAGCTCTACCTTTGCCATGTGCCCAGAATTTTACCACCTTTCACTCCTCCCACCACTGTTACCCCGACCACTGTCACATCTCACTCAGGTCATTGGCAAAGGCCTTCTCCCTGGTCTCCCTATTTATACCCAAGCTCATCCACAGCCCATTCCCCAAACAGCAAGCAAAGTGGTTCTTTGAAATTTACTTCCTGTCTCATCACTCCTCTGTTCAAAGCTCTACAAGGTTTCCCATCTCATTTAGAGTAAACTCCAGTCCTCACCCAGCCCTGGGCGGTCCGACATGACCTGGCTCCTGGGTCCTGCCCTCTCCTCCTCCTCCTCCTCTCTAATCCAGCCTCACGTGGCCTTCCTGGTTTTCCTCAACCACATCTTGCAGGCCTTTGCCCTTGCACTGCCTCCTATTTGGAAGGTTGTTCCCTCAAATCTTTCACTCCCTTATTAGAGAGACTTCCCAAACCACCCTCAATAGAACAGCTACCCACCCTGAATGCACTTCCTCTTTTAATTACACTTTTTTAAATTCCCAACTGAAGCTGGAAAAGCTGCAAATTAACTTTGAGAACACAAAATTTGTCCTGTCCCCTCAACTCAGCTTGATTGTCCATCAGAGCATGTCACCATCTGACATGTAGTTATGTGCTTAATGTGTTTATTATTTGTCTTCCTCACTGGACTGTCCAATAGTAACATGCCTCCAGGAAGGCAATAACTCCATTTATCTTTCTACTGCTCTATCCCCATGTCTGGAATAGTGCCTGTATTCAGTCAGCACTCAATAAATATTTTTAAATGAATTAAAATATAATTTAAATAACAAAATGCAAACCATTTTACAACAGGGAAAGGCTGTTGCTTGAGAAGCAAGCAAGAAAATACTGCTAATTTAACCCAGGTAACAAGATGAAATCGTTTGTGCTATAGAAAATGAACCAAAAAACATGACTGACTCCCAAATAGATAGCTAGATAGATAAATATGCAGTCGTCCCTTGGTAACTGTGAGGGATTGGTTTCAGGATTCCCCACCCCCCCATACCAAAATCTGCAATGCTCAAGTCCCTCATATAAAATGGCACAGTATTTGCATATAACTTAGGCGCACCCTCCATATACTTTAAATCATTTCTAGATTACTTATAATGCCTAATACGATGTAAATGCTATGTAAATAATTGCTAGCATGCAAATTTAAGTTTTGCCTTTTGGAATTCTCTGGAATTTTTTTCCCAAATATTTTCAATCCATGGTTGGTTGAATCCACAGATGTGGAACCCACGGATACAGAGGGTCAACTGTAGATGTATAGGCATACACACACGTATCCGATCGTCTACTGAACGTCCCTCTTAGGATTTTCTGTAGATAACTTAACACTTACCTCATTACGATAAATTATAACACTGTAGCAGTCATATTAAGAAAAAAGCAGCAACATGTTAGGGGTATACATTGAAGTAATGTATGCATTATATGTAAATATGTCTGCCTAGGGCTTCCCTGGTGGTGCAGTGCTTGAGAATCTGCCTGCCAATGCAGGGGACACGGGTTCGAGCCCTGGTCTGGGAAGATCCCACATGCCGCGGAGCGACTGGGCCCGTGAGCCACAACTACTGAGCCTGCGCGTCTGGAGCCTGTGCTCCGCAACAAGAGAGGCCACGATAGTGAGAGGCCCGCGCACCGCGATGAAGAGTGGCCCCTGCTTGCCACAGCTGGAGAGGGCCCTCACACAGAAACGAAGACCCAACACAGCCATAAATAAATAAATAAATAAAAATTAAAAAAAAAATTTTTTTAAAAATATGTCTGCCTATGCAAGTAGTTTTCAAGACATAACTATTCCGCAGTTTCTTTTAGGTCCTCTGAATTTGAATCCCACCAGCATGTATCGTGTCTGCCAGTCTCACTCCTTACACATACGGTCTCTCCCAGGGAATTGACTTGTTGCTTCCTCCTATTTCCTTTATTGCTGGCCCTTGGATGAGGGTCCAAGCATCTGCCCCAAGCAAGATCACCCAGGGGTTCCCAGATCACCACAAAAACCAAAGCAGAGACAATAAGAGCTCACTCTGATTTAAATATAAAATATTCATTTTCAACGATGCTTCAGTCATGAAATTTACAAATACAAATTAAGCAAGCCAGGTAAAACTCTCTCCCAAAGTCAAAAAAGACTAGACAAAATAGAGGAACATTCTCTCCTCACAAAAATCAGAAGAAATGTGAACTCATGCTTAACTCTTTGGTATAAAGTATATAAATCAAAATATCCAAATAAAACATGAAGAGAGGCCATTGTGACTAAGACTATTAACTAGAAATTATAAGCTCAGACCCAAAAGTCTAAGAGATAGTGGCTGATCAATGTGTCTACTGAGACTGTCCATGATAACACAAAGTCAAAATTCCACAGTAAAAACCTACTCCAAGACCACGCTCCCCTCCCCGTCATGACACCCACCCTTCTTCCATTTCAGACAAAGGAAACCTTGTGTATGTCTGATGTTAGCTCTAATCAGCCTTAACAAAGAAGTCTGCAGTACCAGAGACTTGTAAATACCTTTTTTGGAAGCATTCCCTAGATTTTAGGAACGTAGCCTTCAAAAGCACCTTCAAAAGGTTAAAAATGGCTTTGAATCAAATTGGCAGGCTTACCTTCATTCTTCCAGTAGCTTTACAGCCAGCGGGTACTGAAGAAGGCATGTTTTTTCCATAAAAAATCTGGGATATCTCATGAAAGGCTTCGGAAAAGAATCCTAAATCTATAAGGACTTCTATCTTTAAAGAAAAGAAAAAAAAAAGAGATTCTAAATTAAACCATTTGTTTTACTTACAAAAGTAAAATTTTAGAGAAAAATCATCAACTTGCTGAGATCCAAAATTTCTGCTTCATATTGGTAACGTGTTATAAGTCAATGTTTAGACAACACAGTGGTAGAGATGCATGCGTCTGTGTGTAAGCCAGTTCACATGTGCAGGGGACCAAGAAGCTAGTAAATCACATCAAGCGACTTTTCAAAACAATGGCCGTTCATGAGATGTGGCTTACTTTATCAGACGCAAACACATTTTAAAAAATAGGATAGACACAGAAGAGTTTTAAAAAATTGAATTCATCCTTTTGTTCCCATGGTCAAGTATGGTTTAAAAGAAAGACAAAACAAAAACACTCCTGATTTCTCTAACACTCTGAGGAATGTCAAACAAACCAGGAGATGAATTCCACAATGCATCAACTGTTCATTTTCTTATCCACAATGAATGGACACTGTCGATTTTACAGACATGTATTTAACAACATTAGTCAATTGGTAACTATATATTGTACATGGCTTATTTTGAATATAATCCAGCAAGACTTTCAATTAGGAAATTACAAGAAGAAATCAAATCATCAAATGCATGCGTTCATTCAGCATGTATATTGAGCTCCTCTTCTGCACCAAGCCCTCTTGGAGGTTACCTCCATTGGGATATACGGTTAGCTAAATTTAAGTGATACATGAAGATATACACAGTATGAAAAGAGATAAAAGGTACTGACAAAATACTATTTTTGAAACTGTGATCAGGAGGGACTTCTCTGAGGAGAAAACCTTCAAGAGAAGATTTGGGAATGATATGATGGAGGGAGATGTGAAAACTGCTGAGGGGACCTTGACTACAAAGTTCACGTGGTGCCAGGAGCAATCCTGGGTTCTTGGTGTGTTCAGGGAACAGCCTGTGTGGCAGGAGCTTAGGGAGCGAGGAGAAGAGGGTTGGGAGGTAGGTGCGAATGGTGGCCTGTAGACCAGAGTGGAGACTTGGGATTTGATTCTCTGCATGATAAGTGATTGGAGAGTTTTGAATAGGGCAGGGCCTGTACCTTACTTATGTTTTGAAAACATCTAGCGACTTTACAGAGAACAGAGATGGGTAAATTGTGGAAGCAGGGAGTGAAGTACAAACTTGGATGAAGATGATATATATCTAAAACACAGAAAAAGAAAATCCAATTTATCCTCAACATTATACTCATCTTACTCTCTCTTTTCCTTTAACTACTATCTTAGGAATCTCAAGAGTGTACCAACTTTAAAGGAATAAAAAGAAGGTAAGTTAGAAGGAAACAGGATGTGACAATAACATAAAAATAAAACATAGGAAGTCAGGAGAATATTTTTAATGATGAAGAGAAAACAGCTTGTCTATTGAGTTGCATACTTTGGCTCTTGCCTAAGACACCTTGGGCTCTAATCTCCCTGGTGCCATATAATATCAAAGTAGGCATTAGGGAGTCATTGGAGCTCTTTGCCCCTTGGAGGAAACATTTCCCCATATCTGTGTAAGGTTAGTTTCCTCTGGGCTTGACTGTGAGATTGCTGTACCTGGCCACCTGTTCAGGCTACCTCTGGTTCAGTTTATCAAACCAATCCGACCATATGAAAAAGCTGTGGTGATAATAATGGACATGTATTTTCAGAAATAACGAACACTGTGAACACAAACAAGCCAGAAGGGAAAAAGAACTGCTCATAAATCAATCCTTCAGTCATACAAATACAGAACCATCAGTACCCTTCCCAGGAATGCCGGATATGTTGAGAGTAATAAATCTTTCAGGATGCTGGCAGTTCTAAAGTGAAGCCAGACCAGTTGATCATAAAGAGGCCTTAAAGCTTCCCCTGGAAGACACTAGTGCAACTGTAGAGACTTAACAGTGTGACCTACTGCTCTTTGATTTGTCAGAAAGCATCATTGTTTGCTATTTCCTGATTACGACTTTTCTCTCTTCCCACTCACTGACCCCAGTTTAGTTCGGGAAGGTGAGGTAAACTCTGCCTATGGGGGCTATCATTCCTTCCTCTGTATGATGCATTAATTGCCCATTTTCAGTGCTTCTGCCAACACCCTAGTTGCGTTTCCAGTCCTACTATGCTGATAAGATCCCACTCCCATCTCACTCTGTTCCTGACACGCCTACCAGATACATCTGATCATGTCCTTCTCCTGATCAAAACTGTGCCATGAATTCCCCCTCCCAACCCAAGGCTACAGAAGACAGTCCATAGTTCTTCACTGGCTTTTAAGCTACTCTAGTACAAAAGCAGTTGCCAAGGGCTAACAATCAATAAAAAATAGTCATTTAATCAAAAACTTTGCTCCAGGTTCTTTCAGTGCCTCTCTGGACTGCCTTCTGACATGTTACTAGTTGTCACTGCATCCCTTCCATGCTTCTTGCCTCCTGTGACATCAGCATAAAACTGTCACCCAATTCTGACACCACAACCTCCTCCTTTCTCTCACTGCTCAGCCTCCATATTACATCTCAGCTTGGAATTCAAGACTGGGCCCCTGGTCTCCTCCACATCACAGACCTCTGGTGTCCTCATGTCATCTACTCCAAACTGCCTGCTCAAGAGCTCCACTCCAGTCTAACCCAACCACCTCTGCCCCCTAAACAAGTCAATACTTCCTCACCTCCACACCTTTCACACTACTGTCTGCTGAGAATGTTCCCTTCTTCCTCTCTCCTACTCAGTTAGTTCTATTTTTTTCAAGCTGAAATCTTACCTACTTGGTAAAACCTAGAGACCCAGAGCCATTTTTCCCTCTTTCAAACTCCTGGAAGTAGTGTTCATCACACTCATTTGGAAATGATCAAGTGGGAGGTACACACATTATTCTCTTGTGTGTATGTCCCATCTCTCTTCCCTATTTTCACTTCTTTACGAAAGCAAAGACCATGGGTTACATTTCTTTGATTAGAGTTACTAACACGGTGCCTTTATATAGGAGATACTTGATAAATGTTGTTTCAAAGATAAAGCAATAAACATTTACCAAGTATCTTCTCGGTGAGTTCCCACCAAACACCAAGGAGAGTGTGGACAGTAGGCACTTGATATATGTCTAAAGATTTTAAATCCAATTCAACAATTAATTACTGAATATCAAGTATATAAATTTATTACTCAAGACACTATAGGGAACCAAAAGATGCATAAGATACAGGCCTTAGCCTCGAGAATTTTGCAGTCTTGAAGAGAGCACTGTTTTAAAAACAGAGAAAAGTTGTATGCAGCTTTTTAAAAACTGTTACTAGAATTCAAAAGCCAGAGAACTGTTAAGAGTTCAGTAACTCGGAAAGGGTGAACCAGAATTCATGGCTGATTACAAATTATTTATTCCCAGGTTAAAATGTATTATCTTAAGAGCATCACAATTCCTATTAGGGAAGGTGTTATCTTTATTTAGAAATAGAATGCAATGGACAATTTGGGTCTGAAAACAAGGCCCACAGGCAGGGTCTTGATGGAGAGAGCAGTTCAAAGGGAAGTCTTATTTTCCCTTATTAGAAAATGTGAAGGATCGGGGAAGAAGGGTATTTTCAAAAAAGGAGAAGGAGGGCTAAGCTAGGGGAGTGTGGGAGCCCACTCACCCGCAATTGCAAGAGCCAACCAGGCACATCTTGTCGAAGCCCCACATTCAGTAACGCCCAGTTGGTAGGCTGAAGTCAGCTGCAGTAGGAGTATTTATACCATGGAAATTGGAAATGTTACAAATCAAGGCTTTTTTTTAGAGTGAGTTGTGAAATATTTACCAGCACACGGCTGAGGAAGCCATGGGATAGGAGGCAAAAGAGTGGCATAATGGGCAAGAAATATTTTAAACTCAGAGATGCTAAATATTCTATTTTAAGTTGCCGGTTTTGCCTCAACTAAAATTTCCTTATGTTCCCAATTTTCAGTAAAGTCCAATATAGAAATAAAGACCTTGGGTGGATGTAGTGTGTGTGTTTACGTGTGAGTGTGTGTGTGTGTGTGTGTGTGTGTAAAATATGGAATAGGGTTGAATTTCATATTAGAGATGAAGAAGTGCAGAACAGGGAGCAAATTTGCTGGCCGCTGAAAGGATCCATGTACAAAACAAATTCAACGACAGTGGGAGCCTGCAACCATGGGTGATCAGGAAAAGGGGCAGAGAAAACAAGATGCTTGATGTTCCCCACTCCACATGGGGTTCAAGCCAACTGCACACGAATCTTGAAGGCAGAGAGCCTCCTGACCTCTGGGTTACAGAATTAATTGTAACTTAGTGCCTGTGCGTTTTATCACCTCGACTGTCTGTGCAATAAAAAAAACCTCCTGTATACCATGATATACATAAAGATCCTTAGCAAAAAAACTCCCAGAAATTTTGGAAAATGACTCATTAGTCTCCATGAGGAAATCAATCTTTCAGAAATGGTGATTTCTAGGCTGAGTGGTGTCAGGTGAGCCTTGTTACCAGGGGTAGCTGTTCCTCACTTTACTGTGGCCCAAGAATAAAATGATCTAAGCCTTTCTACATGGCTCTTTCCCATACTTTATTAAAATGTTGGGCAAGTTTTTTTTAATATCAGTGTAACACCATATATTATTATCAGCTTATGATGATAATAATAAAAAAGTAATTCATGACAATATCTTTAATAGTTCAAGAATATCAAATGTCTTAAAAAGCTTGAAACATACCTTGAGGATTCTTGCTTCTAGATTTCTGACTAGGTCTTGGCAAATTCCAGAAACAAAATATTGGTACAATGCAAGAAGAGGCAGAATCTACCAACAGAAAAACACTCTTTGTTTTGAAACGTATTTTATCAAGTTAATAACCTAATAATACAATTTAGCCAAATACTGATTTAAGAGATGTTATGCAAAACTGTGATCTATTTTTCCATATTAGAAGACTGTACTGTTTGGTATAAGTGAAATGATCTGCCTAACATGTGTTTCATAATTTTATCAGAATTTTAAAGTGCTATCAGTGACTTACAGTTCCAAGTAGATGCTACTTGATACCCAAAACCTAGGTTTCACATTTCCTTAAGCATGGAAAAATAAAAATCCAGTTAATCACCTTCCTTGAGAAAACATTATTTCAACATATACGTATGAATTACTGAGGCCTGTGGAAACATTCTAGCAAATGAGCTATCAAATAAACGCAAAATTTAAAGCAAAGGAACTCACATCCATGTCCCCTAATAGCTTCTACTTATTCGTCTCAATGTCAGCTATTTGTCTTCAACTGGAATATCTCCATCATCAAAAAATATTTACAACAGGCCTGTTATATGTCAGACACTGTTGAATGAGAAAAAATCTAAGTCCTTGCCTTCATAGAGCATATATTCTACTGATTAAAACGCAAGCTTACTCTTCATATAACATTTTTATTTTCCTAAAATTAACCCCAAGGTTCAAGTCTTCTTGAAGTCCCATGGATAGATGTGAAAGCTTACAGACTATCAATTTTTCAATTGACCAAACCAGTATCCAGCTAAAGGCAGGTGTTGAGGGACAGTTTTGCCTAGACTTCTGAACGCTCCTGATCTCAACTTAAAACTGAAGCTCAGTCCCTACAACTGGGTCCTGCTCCATCAAAGGCAGATGCAGCAAGAAAGGGGACTGGGATCCTTATTATTTAGCAAATTATTTCCCATGATCCCACAGCAATGGGTCCCCTAGCGAATTTTATATGTTACAGCTGTCTCCTTAGCCACTGGGCTCCTTCTGGAAGGTAGTGTAATAGAAAATGGAAACTGTTTACATCTTGCAAGTTTAGCTAAGGAATCTCATTGTCAGTCAACTGGCGGCTGCTAAGAGCAACAGCTTCTAAAAAGGACTAAACTGGTCTTAAATGATTTCAAACATAACACAATACATTTTTCTACAGTGATGCTCTACAAACATAACACAATACTTTTTTCTGTAATTAATGCAGCACAAAATGAGTTGGCTATTACCTTTGAGATTGTTTCTTTTCTTTAGTGACAAATAAAAACATACCATTTTATTGCTGCCAATTGCTCAATTATTCAGAAAAATGTTCTCAATTTCTTAAGCTTCAGAGAAAAAAAATCTCATTTCTTTTCCAGGGCAGGGATATGTATTATATATGAATATGACTAGGCAGCTAAAGGTTACCCAGAGGATAAAACTATTTTCTAAATCCAGAAATGAATCACCTTAACAAGAGAGGAGCACCATTTTGTTATTTTTTTCTAATAAACAATTTTTTGCCAAATCTGCCAACTGTTAAAAGCATGTATCAACCTCTTCACTTTAACACATGACATTATAATTTAACAACTAATATCAGGGGGCAATAAATCTTTTCAATATAAGGAGAGAGTGAATTTAGAACAAGAGAAAACAATATATGAGAAAAAAGAAAGTAAGTATGAAAATTATAGAGGAAAGGGAAAGCACAAAAAGAGAAAGAACATTTATTAACAAGCAAACACAGGGGGAAAAGAGATACAGAAGTGGAGGAAATAGCACAGAGGAAGAAAAAAGGACAAATAAGAAAAAGGAGGAAAATATAAAATAACCAACAGAACACCCTAATTTATGTTTAAAATGCAATCAACTTCAAATTTATGAGATACATACTGTGGCTTATTTCCCTAAAGGAAAAGAGAGTTGTATTGGGTTTTTTTTTTTTAATTTCCTAGGATATTAAGTAGTGTCTGTCTTTAATTTCACAGTTAGGATCTGTTTTTCACTTAGATGTGCCCTTAACACAGAAAAGACAAGACACAAAGATAAGTTTATCTCAATAAAGAAATACTCCCAGAGTTTAGATATTGATATGACCTGCATGACTTAATGCAGTGAAGTTATAAGTGCACTAGATTCCTGTGTTTGAGACCAGTGCAACATTCTAGTCAATTTCACCAAAGGTCTTTATAAAAAGGTAAAATAATAGAGTAAAATAAGAGAACAAAATCAAATAGGCAAGGCTACTGTACCCAAAAGGCAATGCAAACAGTGATGTCAAAGAAAGAACATTAATTAATATATTTCATTTTGAAGTACAGATCTGAATCCTGAAAATAGAGTTTAAAAGTTAAATAAGAACTGACCAAAAGAACGTTAGTAAAACTTGAAAAGTATAAGGTAAGTGGGGTAAGATACCACAGTGAATTAAGATTTGTCGATTTTACAAATCACTTACTATTAGATTTTGCTTAGCAAAGTGCAGTTCGCGGATTACGTAATACAGACTTGCAACTACAGAGCAGATGTCAGCCCGGTATCTGTCCGAGAAGAGCTCGATGCCGGGAAGAAGCTGAGTGATTTCATACTGAGCATAGCAACGTTCAGCTTTAGGGTGTGCAAGTGTGGTTCTAAGCAAACCCTGTAAATGAAAAAGGTGAAATGAAGAGCTGGAACTTGCATCTGCAACAACGAGAGAGAACGATAAGTACATGTATTACTTCCCCAAGTGCTTTGCGTATGCCTAGCACACTGTATCCTGTAATAAATGATACTTATCAATATCCTCATGACCACAGGTTCCAAATGCTTTTACCACTCAAGATGGGCCTTTTAAATTCCATGGTAGTTGAATACTTATCATTTTAAGAAGAAATTATTATATTAAGTTATCATTTGTTGAGGGTCAATTTTGTGTTGGGCACTCTTGGTAAATTCTTTGTAAATATTATCTCATTTAATCCTCACTTAACCTACCCCTAGAAGGAAGGATTATTATCTCACAAGTGATATAACTGAGGCTTAAACAATTATCTTCTCTGAGGTCACACAGCTAATGATGGCAAAAAGAAGATTCAAAGTCATGTCTATGTAACTCAAAAATCTATGTTCTTACAAAAAGCATGGTGGTCAAAATGTTTGGAAAATAGTGGTTTAAAAGTTTAACAGATCTATTATTTATTACAGGACTTCCCAGAGGTCTTAATAAGCTCATATGTGCTGTCACTCTTTAGGAGAACCATCTAGTATGAACTGTTTTCCAAATGTATTTGACTAGGGTTTTTTTGTTTCTTTTTCATAACTATATATTAACATCTTAGAAAAACCAGTATGTTTCCATGAAATACACTTTAAAGAATGCTAGTCTAGGCTATATAGCAATAGGTATGACATATATTAATTGATTTCTATACTGGAGGACCAAGACACTGTCAGAAGTTTCTGGCAGCCAAGCTAAAAGTTCTTAAGTCAACCCAGAGAAAGCTTGATAAGAACATCAACCCCACCAGGGAGCATGTCTGACAAGTCTTTCAAGCTCAGGAACCAGTGTGTCTGAGGAGGGTCCTGTGAACTCCAGGCCCACCTGGGCAAATAATCTCCTCCTGCCTTGCTCTGCCCTGTTCAGTGTTGAAGGCTGGGCTTCCTTGATTCTCAGAGTATATTCTAGTGCTCTTACTGGCACAAAATTTCTTCTCTGCATTCTAGTCTTTATGGCACTAACACTGACTGCTTGCCTAGTTCCTGTCTGACCCCCTCTCCCTAGGGACCGAAGATGATGAAATGATAAAGTACGATGAGTAAATGAAATCACATATGTCTTAAGAGGCAACTTAAATTACATATGTAAAGCATTCAACATAGTGTCATATGGCATACACTCGGCAAATGTTAGTTCCCAAATGGGCATCGAAAATCTCCTTAACAAAATCTACCAGCCATTCCATGCTTTTACTTTTCATTTTGCACATTTTGATGTTATTTGGAATTTTTTTAAACACAAACATGCATTTCCCTTATTTTAAAATTAAAATAACTAAATAAGCCAGTTACGAAAGGACCAAGATTTTATGATTCCACTTATATGAGGTCCCTAGAGTAGTCAAATTCACAGACAGAAAGTAGAATGGTGGTTTCCAGGGGATGGGGGGAGAAGGGGAATGAGGAGTTATTGTTTAATGGGTAAGGAGTTTCAGTTTGAGAAGATAAAAGATTTCTGGAGATCAACGGTGTTGACAGTTGCACCAACATGTAAATGTACTTAATGTCACTGAACTGTATACTTAAAAATGGTTAAGATAGTAAATTTTGTATTACGTGTATTTTACCACAATTTAAAATTTTTTCATTAAAATTTTAAAAAATTAAAAACAAAAAATCTATGTTCTTTCCACTATACCAACCTGTAAGTAGAGGAAAGAAAAACGTATTTCAGAAGTCTAAATCGAGCAGAGGTAATTTTGAATTTTTATTGAATTAAGTAAAAAGTTGATTTGTTTAATTGACCAATATTTCTTAGGTAATTTATATGACCAACGTTGTACCAGACATTCAGAAACAAGATGAATACACAAAATCAAATTGTACATTTAGGAGTGCTTCTTATGTTATCTTAAACAATTAACATTTCTTGATGACAAATGCATCATAAAGTTATTTTAATGTATATATCTGGAACGAATTTTAATCAGATTGCTCCTTAAACTTATGATACCTAGTCTAAAATATTATGCAGTTGTTTAATTTTTAGTTTTACAAATTTTCTTTAAAATCATAAAAAGAAAGAACAGGTTTCAAAAATAAATCCCATAGCTAATTTTAATTTTAAGTGTCATATTACAAAGAAATGATGTCCACATTTAAGCAAAAAATTGCTTACTTCTAAAACATAAACAGCATTATCTTCAGGAATGAGGAATATCAGAAGAAAGTAAAGGATGCAATAGACGGAATCCAATTCGGATTATCATTCCCTTTGCATCCTTGCCTCTTCACCTTTTCGCTTTGAAGCACAGGCCAGAAGTGTATGGAACATAAGAAAATTGAAAAGTCTGGCCATATGCTCAGAGAAGCCTTTCTCAAAGATCTTATCTATCCAGATTTCATAAGCTATTAGACTCCTTAGAACAAGGGTGTCCCATCCTTCAAAGTAAACAGAACCTTCAGGAGATTGCAGAGGCCCCTGGCTATGTTCCCAAATCTTAGAATGTCTTGTATTTCAGATAAAAGCTCCTTTCTTCTTCAGTAAAGTCAAACCCAAATCCTAAGAACTGCAGACACTCTACTTATACAGTCTTCAACTTCTTTTTTGCTTTCATTATATGGTATATTTTACATCACGCAGTTGAGCAAAACTTTATTTAGAGATGAGGCAACTTAAGGCAACCCTTTAGACTCAGACTGGCTTCACTGCTCATTAGTAACATGACATTACGAAGGACAGGAGACTCAGTTTCCTTATCTGTAAAACTCCTCCTTCTGCAGCGAAAATGAAAAAAGTGACTCTGCTGAATATTATGTCACAGGGGTTCAGCCATCGAAGGAAAGATGGGCTTATGATATTTAATCAAGGTTCATGCTATTTCCCTACGTGCAAGTTTTATGAATATGCTAAACCACTGCTTTTTTTTTTTTTACTGACTGCATGGTCCGGCTACTGTAGAAAGGTATACAGGAAGTGTTACCTGAAAGAGCAACCCGGACAAAAGGCAACAGTTGGTTCTCTTTTCAACGTCCAATGTCTGAATAAATCTAAGTACAAGAAAAAGAAATATTCATAGACAATGTTCCAAGACTATTTTTATATAAATACATCTCTAATACTCATAGATTTTCCAAAATTAAAATAGTCTTTGTGATTCTAAAAGTGCTACATACTCATATAAGATCTAGGACATAGAAAGATAGAAAAAAATAAAATGAAAAGTCACCTATAATCCTACCACCTAAACATGATTACTGGTAACATTTTGGCCACTTTCCTTCTAGATTTTCTTCTACATACAATTATACACATGCACACTCACAGTAAGACTAAAATTATGCAATACATATTATTTTATAAACAAATTTTCTATTCTTGGACATAATGAGTTACATCATTATTTTACAGATTTTAATATTTTTATCATATGCATGTACCATAATATTAAAATATTCATCTCCATTTTGGTTTTTTCCAATGCTGAAATAAACATTGTTGTACCTACATTTCTGAGCACTTGTCCTATTAATTCCACTGGAGAAATCCCTAGAAGTGGAATTTTGGGGAAAAGGAGGTGCACAATTTTAAAGTTTTTGATGAGTACAATTAAAAAATTTCCTCCCATAGATTGAAACAATGTGTGTCCTCACCAGCAGTATATTATGGATCCATCGATGACATTAAGTCTTTCCACCAAAGATTAAGGTAATATCTCTGTGTTTACTACTGTCTCATTTTATGTCCCTTAGTAGAGTTTGAGTTTTCTTTACATGGGTCTTGAAACTCAAATTTGCAACTGGAAACCACATTACCTTCTTCTAAATCTTATTTCAATAACACCAGTGGGCTTCACTATATTAATAACTTCGTCAGTCTGAGTTCAGCTTCTCTATGTGGTGCTTTACCTTCTGAGCAGTGGGGGGAGAAGTTTCTTCTCCTCAAGGAGTCCCCAAGAACAGCCAAAGCCCCTGGAGTATCACAGAGCCTGTGGAAGTCAGACTTCCAGCTGGGTAACCAGGAAGTGACTTTTTGTTGATTGAAAACCACTAAGTAAAAATTTCAGAGGCTCAGAGAAGCTGAGGTGTCCTCTGGCAGGAATGCTATAGCTGTTCTTTTCAAGCTGGGAACCCTTCCTCAGCTTTTCTATTCTCTGCTGCCAAGCTCTACTAACTTATAAACTCAAACTTGCGTGGGGATCGTGTGTGCGTGTGTGTGTGTGTGTATGTGTGTGTAAGGAAGAGTTCTGTCCCAGGAGTGGTTAAAAAAAAAAAAAAATCAAACTTGATAGAGTTTTTAAAAAATCTTTAAATGTTTGATATTTTTAAAGTGGTAATTCCATACTTCCCCTGTCCAAATGCTAATTTTCTGAAAACAGTGTGATTATTAACTAGGACAAGTTATTATTTTCTAAAATTTTCTCTACAGCTCAAAATACTATGCAGATTTTTGCCTACCACGCCCTAAAATGTAACTAGAAAGGTAAAGGAAACTTGTACCTCTACTCTCTTCATACTTCTTAAATTTCTCACATTAATCAAATATTTAAGATATCTGTGAGTGCTAACTAGGTATAAGGCGTTGTGATAGACTTTCACATATGTTACATGTGGCAGGTTGAATAATGGCCCCCCCGCAAAGAAATCAACGTCCTAATCCCCCAAACCTATGCATATGTTACTCCACGTGGCAAAAAACAAACAAACAAAAAAAACCCCAAAACCAAAAAACTTTGCAGATGTGATTAAATTAAGGGCCTTGAGATAGGGAAGTTACCCTGAATTACTGGGTTCAATGTAATCACAATGGTCCTTATAAGAGAAAGGCAGGAGGGTCAGAGTCAGAGAAGATGTGAGGACAGAAACAGAGCTCAGAGAGAGAGAGAGAAAGATGACAGGCTCTTGGTCCTGAAGACAGAAGATGGAGCCATGAGCTGAGGAATGCAGGAGGCCTCTAGAAGCTGGAACATGCAAGAACAGATCGTCCCCTAGAGCCTCTGGAGGGAGCTCAGCCCTGCCAACACATTGATTTTAGGACTTCTGCCCTCCATAACTGTAAGACAATAAATTTGTATTGTTTTAGGGCACTAAATTTGTGGTAATTTGTTATACCACTAATAGGAAACTAATACAGTCTGTGTTATGGGCTAAATTATGTGACCCACTGCACCCCCGAAATTCATATGTTGAAGTCCTAACCCCTAGTGCCTCAGAAGGTGACTATACCTAGAAATAGGTCTTTAAAGAGGTAATCATGTTAAAATGAGGTCATTTAGGTTGGGCCCTAATCCAATATGATTGATGTCCTTATAAGAAGAGGAGATTAGGACACAGACATGCACAGAGGGAAGACCATGTGAGGATAGAGTGAGAAGACAGCCACCTACAAGCAGGGAGAGAAGACTCAGAAGAAACCAGCCCTGTCAACACCTTGATCTCGGATGTCAAGCCTCCAGAATTGTGAGACAATAAATTGCTCACAGATTGGTGCTCTGTTGCTAGTTTGTACTAGCAAACTAATACAGTATGTCATGTAATTCCTGTCACCACAGTTTACAGATGAGAACAACTGAGGCTCAGGCAGGATGAGTAACTTGCTGGGGGCCCTAAAGTTAGGCCCTAGTCAGCCTGCCTCTATGCTGTTATTCTTGCTCAAATACCAACTGTTCACCCACTCATTCATTCATTCAACAAGTAGTTATTGAATCCCATCTCCATGCCAGGCACTCGGGATACACTGGTGAACAGAACAAAGACCTATGCTAACGTGGTTCTCACATTCCAGGTGCGGCAGGTGTTAACAGGAAGAGGAGATGGCCATAAACAAGAAACAGCACAAATAGTAAATTGTATAAGCCTGTATGATATGGACATAGCTGCCCGAGAACCCAGTGTGTGTGAGGTGTGGCACCCTGCATGGCACGGGTGGGCAGCCCACAAAGGGAGGAGACAGCTACTACACAGACCACTCCATCGTCACACTCACTGTGCTATCTTCGCTGATATCACCGCTCCTTGCAAACATCCCCAAATGCCAGCTTTTGACAGAAACTCCTCACTGTAGTCTTTGGAACCTGGAGGTGAACAGCTGTCAGTGGCATTGGTGAGTGAGCTCCCAAACTTCTTCCATGTATGGAGCACGTCTTGTTTTCTGAATATGTCATCAAGAGCTTGACTCCAACATTTAAAAGCAGCCCTAAAACAGAAATGGAGCATGCAGCAGCATGTTTCCTGAGATCCGTGTTATTAAATCTATCTTCCAAAAGGGAAAGCAAATGCACTGAAGAAACATTTTAATTAAAATGTTAGAGAATGGATCTATACCATTTATTGCTCATAACCATTTCTCTCAGGTAGCATTTGATGAATAAAATGCAGCAATGGAATCTTATCAACAAACTAAAATTTATGAAAGGCAGTATTTTTCACAATAATTAAAAATTTTTTCAGCTGAACAAAGTTTCCCTTGTTTTACTGACTCCTAAAAACTACCTTTTCTTTTGTGCGAAGACAAGAAGACTTCCAAGTTCATGCAATGCCTGAACGTTAAGACTTCTTTCATTGCTGGCTTGAAGAACATCTGTATTTTTAATCAAGTGAAAGAACAAATGTCAGTCCCTGGAAAATATTTCCTATATATTTGCAAGAATATTTTAAATTGCCTTATACCTTAACTGTGTAGATAAGCAAACTTCAACCTAATAGAGCCTTTAAATGTCACAAGATATGGGTAGAGAAAGAGAGCAAACGATGTTCTATTTTAATGTCACGGAGTGGGAGATGGGGTCAAAGAGGTGGGAAACGTGGAGAAAGTACAGTAAGAGTCGGGCAGGTTGAGACGGTGAAGGAGAAAAATCCAGAAAAAGTGTGCAAGGCAGAAAGGGCTGGGTATATATATGGCAATGTGTGTGGCTGGAATACGCTTTTTGGGGAGGGTGAAGAAGCGGGTAGTGGTAAGATTACGGAGGCATCTGAGTGCCATGTGGAGAAATGTGGACACTATTCTACAGCACGTGGGAAGCGTTGAACAGCTTGTTTTTGATCAGGGATGTGACAAGAGCACAGCACTTTGGATTCTTCCTTTACCCAAATGCAAAAAAGCACATCTTGAATAGTACCTGAATTTGTTGTTGTTTTCTGATGAATACATGCATTCCAGGATGTGTAGCCAAAAAACCCAACTAACATGGCAATGGTTTCTAATGAGGGCAGCAATGTCCCCTGGAGGGTATTTTAGAAATTTGAGGAGGGTTTTGTTAGTTGTCACAATGGGGCATGTGCTAGTATTTCCTAGGTAAGGACCTGACACTTGATGGCCTGCCATGCACAGAACCTTCCCCCACAGTGAGGAAAAAGGTGAGAAACCTATTTATAATTATTTGAGTCTAACATCTAACTTCATTTCATAGAAAGGGTATGTTTGCGTGTGTTCAAAATGCTCTGAGTTTTCCAGAAATGCAACCACTGTAATATTTTGTTTTGTCCAGAATGGCCTAGATTTGCCATTTTAGAACATCATGTCACCAAAATTAGCAATGCTGATAGTACTTGAGTTACCAATACAATACACCTGTATCAGTCTGCATTCGTAGCTGTCACATTCATGTGTATCCTGTATACTTTACATACTATATGTGAGCATCTGATTGCTTCTCTATACCTCTAGTGCCTAAGCTCTTACATAAAAACAAATAGATTCTTTTATTATAAAGTTATTTCATTTTATTTACCCTTCATTTTATATTTAGTGCTTCATATTGATTTTTAAAAATAATGTGCATAGGAAGAATAAAGGGGGAGTTACAAAATGTCTGTTATAAAAAAAGGGGGGGATGTTGGGTCTACAACATGGGCTGAATTTATACTGCTGAATTTGTAGAAAAACCAAATCAAGTGGAAAGACAAGGAAAATGGAATCAGCTGGGGCAGAGCAAAAGCACATAACAGTGGCCACATCTCGACAAATGGTTCACAGATTCAGTTAAAGTGGGATGGATGGGACGGTGCCTAGAATCTCACAATAGTGACAGCCAATCTGGGAAAGTGGGTGACGGGAGGGGCTGGAAGCCGCTTGTCTTGACGCTGCTCTGTCACTGTCCACGAGGGTGTGATGAATAGATTCTATGTTCAAGCTCTTTCATCCTACTTCTACAGATAACATTTCAGTTACGGTCTAGCACAGGGAACTATATTCAATATCTTGTAATAACCTATAATGGAAAAGAATCTGAAATATATATATGTGTATATATATATATATATTGATATTGATATATAACTGAATCACTTTGCTGTACAGCTGAAACTACCACAATATTACAAATCAACTATACTTCGATAAAAAAATAAATTTAAAAAATCATTTAGGGGCTTCCCTGGTGGCGCAGTGGTTGAGAATCTGCCTGCCGGTGCAGGCGACACGGGTTCGAGCCCTGGTCTGGGAAGATCTCACATGCCGCGGAGCAACTAGGCCCGTGAGCCACAACTACTGAGCCTGCGCGTCTGGAGCCTGTGCTCCGCAACAAGAGAGGCCGCGATAATGAGAGGCCCCCGCACCGCGATGAAGAGTGGCCCCCACTTGCCGCAACTGGAGAAAGCCCTCGCGCAGAAACGAAGACCCAAAGCAGCCGTAAATAAATAAATAAATAAATAAAATAAACCCAAAGTTAAAAAAAAAAAAAAAAGTAAGCGGAAATATTTTTAAAATAAATAAATAAATAATCATTTTAAAAAGATAACATTTCAAGACCAAATGCAATCTCAACATTAATGTGGCAGGTCATACTGAAAATGAACACATAATGAATAAATCTTACTAATAGTTTCATAATAAGAAGAAATTACGAGTCCAAGTTGTGAGGAGGGAAGTTTGCTTTTCTCCACTGAGCTGAAAACTTGGAAGTGCTCCTGAGAAAGGTCAGGGGGTGTTGGCATGTGCATCTCTTCTGTCCCCAGGCAAAACTCCACCTTTCCGGTAGTGAATTTTAAATTGTTCATTCCTCCTTTGTCTCCTAAATTCATGAAAAAATTTTAAAAGAAACTTAAAAATGGAGAAAGAAGGGAAGTTGATGAGGAGGAAAAAAGTAGAAGTGGAAAAGGAGAAGGAAGGAAGGGTTCTGTACAGAGCTGAGACTCATTGGCAGCTCGAAGGACACTATTTCCTTAAACTTCGTATCTTGAATCATTTCTGAAGAGCCCAGGTGTGTGATGTGCTCTACACTCGTGTTACCTCATAAGGAACAGCACAGAGGGGCAGTTCGCTGGAAAGTAAATGTTGAGATAATGCTTTGCTCCCCATGGGGAATGGCAGAAGTTGCACAGGTTTTGAGTTTGCCTTTTTTAAAAGAGTTTCCAACAGTAAGATGTTAGTTTGCCTCTGGGGCAGAGACCTCTGGGATAGAAGCAGTGCAGAGGTACTTCTGACCTGAGGGGAGAAGAAAAATGGGAAAGAACCTGTCTCTGTATAAGATCAGAGAACACACAGGAAAAAAAAAAAAAAAGGAAAAATATTCTAGGGGAAGTAGTCAAAAACCTCAGAGACAGAGAAGCTAAAATGGATTTAGGTCTACAGCCCAAGGACTGGGGATAAACCGCTGAGAATATCTTAGTACCAGGTGAAATTCAGATTGAGGTGGTGTAAACCATTCTTAGGAATTGTATTTGCTTTTTCTATTCATGCCCTTAACCACTTTTAATGTACACCATAATTGAAAGAAGTTTAAACATGATGTGGAGGGCCAATTTAATGTAATGTGTGTCTGTGGACAATACAACCAAAAACTGTGGGTACATATCATAGTAAGTGCTTTTTGCGGGGAGAAGGGGCAGCAACAAGAATGAATATATATTGATACATACATACATACAAACATATATTATATACATACATAAATAAAACTTGTCAGTGGTTGTAAAAAAAAAAAATTGGTCAAATTTCTAAAAGATCAGTTCAGAGACTATTATCACCTTAGATGCTAAGTTTAAATCTATTATTAATAACTTTAAAATACAATTATTTTAAGTTTATTAATTTAAATTTATTCTTTAAGTTTATTCTTATTATTCTGATAAATGTGAACAGTAAGGCTTATAAACACAAATCAGGGTTTTAACAAATTTTAAATTACCTAAATGTAGATAATTTGAGATTTTTCTTGGCCTGAATTTGAGTATCTTCTTTCTCCCTGAGGTTACCACTTAACCACTTGAAGTCCTGCTTTGACTGAGTTTACAAATCAATAGATTTTGAGAAGGGAGAAAACAAGTGTAATGTAACCAAGAACAGTGAATATCTTTTTTTTAAGATAAAAGAAACCTCTAAGATCAAAATCTATGGTATTAATAAGAAATTTTACTAGATGTGTATATTAAAATGCATCCCTTTCTTAGACACTGATAAAGTAGTGTTTTGGTAAAAGACTGTAGTTAATTCGGTATGAAACAATTCATCTACTTATAAAAATAAAACAAGACTATAGCACTGCTTCCGTATTCATTTCACAGAAGGCATAGAAGCAGATGAGTGAGGCAGTGCTTTGGTTGGAATAAAGTGTGAGAAACAGAGATGTAATCCACTAGACAAGAAGAAGAAAGTGAAAGGCAGCAGGGAGTGGGCATGGAAGTGGGGAAGGAGGAACCTACGGCAGAACACAGTAGACCCACGGGGTGGTACCCTGGGTAAATAAAGAGGAAGGGATGTAGAGCAAGTACAGTCAGCCCTCCATTTCTGGGGATGCAGAACCATGGATACGGGGGGCAGGGGAGGGGAGCTGACTGTAAGAGACGTGTACATCCACGGATTTTGGTATCCACAGGGGTCCTGGAACCAATTCCCCGCAGATGCCTAGGAATGACTGTATTTTACCTTGTGTCTGGGCAAGAAATAACGAAAGCAACTTTCTGCTGTGTCGGATTGATCTGTTTTGATATTTAGATTTTTCCAAGGTCTCTCTAAAACATCTCAAAGTGTCTGTCACGTCCACGGGCACACAGAGGAGCTCTTTGGCTTTGCTGTATTCTGAAAAGAAAGGGAAGAGTCACGTGAGGGATGAAATGTTGCAGCAAGCCAACAAGCAGCAAAAGACTTTCTAATTCAGAGAATTTCTTGGGCCCAAACGAAAGCTGCTAAATTCAAAGCCCCCAGGTCTGCAGCAGTTGTTTCAACGTTCAGATCAAAGTTTTTTTTGTTTTTTTTTTTCGGTATATTTGACAGTTCTTTTTTAAAAAAAAGAAAAAAACTTAGAAAACTTTTGATTTGTATGAAATGCAAATAACTTTAGATCTTGCCAATTTTCCTAATGAAGCCTCCTACTTTTTCTTTTGCTGATCATAAAAGATGAAATAATCTACTCCTTTTCAGCAGCCTCTTCAAAGCCAAGGTGCCTTGGGAAGGAGACGAAAGGAGGAAAAAAGAAGCTTGGAGATGGGCAACTGCTCCCTTGAGAGAAGGAAAAGACAGCTTTCTAATACTGGAGGATGCAGAGGAAAGGAAGATGAGGCCATAAACAGGTATGGAACTACAAAGCAGTCCTGAAAAGTGGCCAGAAGGGCAGATGTTGGCAGAGAGCTGCTGCGAGGTCCCTGGAGAGGAAGTGACGGTCCCATGAATTAGGCTGCAGACCGGCTGCATACACCATGAAGCAGGCACACGGGAAAGAAGAAACACAGGCTTCAGATGAATAACAAATAAATTTACCCCTTCAACAAGTTGAGCAGGTCGAATATCCCCTGTAAAATCCGAGGTCTTGAGAGTGCAGCAACTTGCTAGGGAACAGGGCTATAAGAGGTTAAGAGGCATGACCTCTGCTCTCAAGAAATTTACCGTTTAGCTGAAGCAAAGAGGCATTCTAACACTGGAGTATGAAAATCACATTGACAGAAAGTATCTGGTTACATGTGAAAATGAGGGAAAGATAGAAGAGAGAGATCAGTGTAGGCAGGAAAGGATGAGCAAGAAAGACTTCATGGGAGAGAAGATATGCCAGCTGTGTCTTAGAGGATAGGGAAGATTACATCAGGAAGAAAGAGGCAAGGGGTTTCAGACAGTTAGAATAAGAATAGCTGAAGTTGATTAAGTGTTTATACTATGCCAGTAACTATTCTAAATAATTATTGTGATAGTCTCACTGAATCCTAGCAACACCCATAAGAAGTATGTACCATTATATCCTCATTTTACAGATGAGGAAAATCAGGCATAGAGAAGTCTAGCAGCATCCCTTGGGTCACAGAACTAGTTTGTGCAAGGAGAGGGTGGGAGGAGGATTAAGGGTGGTGATTCAGGTGGTGATTCATTCAATGAGATGACATGGCCAGTCCTTTTGAACTGAGAAGGGTTTGCAGAGGCCTGAAGTCCTCGCTGAGTAAGTGACCTTCATCCTCTTTAATGGGCAGTCAAGAAACGGTTTTGAGTAGGACCCCAGCAGAAAGAGATTAGTATTTCAGGAAGAGTTAGCCCGCCGCTGTATGCACAGCAGCCTGCAATGGAAAGAGGGTGGTGGCTGGGAGGTTGTGAAGTTATAACACACACATTGTATGATTTGAACTTGACTGAGGTGGTAGCAGTGGAAACAAGGGAGGGACACAGGGAACATTCCAATGTTAGAAGCGACAGGAGAGTGGTTAATTGGCTACGTGGCAAAGAAAAGAAAGGGAGTGGGAATTACCTCTTCCCCATCTTTCAGGGCCAATGACCTTGCTTCCTACCTCAATGGGAGTAAATGGGAGGAATCCAAAGGGATTTCCTGCAATCCCCTACCATCAGACCCACCCAGCCCCCAGCACCTGTGCCCATCTACACTGCCAGGGCATCACTCCAGCAATTCTCCTCTCCCCTCCAAATCATCAGTTTTTCCCTCTGCTGAATCATTCTCAACAACATTTTCCTTTTTTCTCCTATCTTAAAAAAAAAAAAATCAAAAAAATTTCATGTTCATTGCAGCATTATTTATAATAGCCAAGACATAGAAATAACTTAAGTGTCCATCAACAGATGAATGGAGAGGGAAAATGTGGTATATACCCAATGGAATATTATTCAGCCATAAAAAATAAGGAAATCCTGCCATTTGTGACAACATAGATGGGCCTTGAGGGCATGATGCTAAGAGAAATAAATTCAGACAGAGAAAGACAAACACTGTATGATCTCACTTATATGTGGAATCTAAAAAACACCAAACTCATAGAAACAGAGGAGAGATTGGTGGTTGCCATAGGCAGGGGGTGGGGTGATGGGCAAAATGGGTGAAGGGGGCCCAGAGCTACAAATGTCAATTATAAGATAAATAAGTTCTAAAGCTGTAATGTATAGCATGGTAACTATATCTAAATTTCTAAAACAGAAAAAATATTATTTTTAAAAAATAAAAAACCTTTCTCTTGACCCTACTTTCCCCTCAAGACACCATCCTATTTCTCTGCTTCATTTTACAACAAAACTCCTCAAAAAGTTCTATTTTCACTGTTCCCCATTCTCTCTTGAACCTGCTTAGATCAGACTTTCCCCCATCATTTCACCCCAAGGATCTTCACGTGGCTACATCTAATGTTCAATTTTTAGACTTTATCCCTCATAAATTTTCAACAGCATTTGACCCAGTTGCTAATTCCCTCCTCCTTGAAATACTTTCTTCCCTTGGCTTAAAGGTCCTTTTCCAACCTTACTGACACTCCTTCTTAATCCTCTTTGCTAATTCATCCTCATCTACCCAACCTCTTAATACTGGAAAAGCCCAGGGCTCAATCCTTAGAATGCCTCTCTTTTCTTAACTAACATTTGAGGCAGGCTGGGACCTGGGACCCTTTGCTGCAGTGCTTGCACCTGGAAAAGGGTCTGCTCAAGCAACAGAACACAACGAAACTATAAGGGACTAAAAATAACTGCGTGCTTGCACAGTTGGGGCAAATCATGAACAATAAGATACACAAACTGCCACTTCTGAGGTGCCGGGAGCAAAAGCAGGGTACTGGGCATGATTCCTGCACACAGGACCACCAAAGGCATGGGGAGACCACCCTAAGGACCCCTCCGGCCTTACCCACTGATCTGTCCTCACGCCCCAGTTAAGGAACCAGCCCCTCTGCCAGTCGGGGAGCGAGCAAGGGAACCTGTTAATTCTTCTTGCTCCCCCGTGCTGTAGCATGAGCCCCAGTAAAGCCTTGCCTGAATTTCTCGTCCTGCCTCTTATCAACTTCTATTGATTAAAGAGCCCAAGAAGCCAGGTTGGTAGCACATTCACCCCCTTGATGATCTCATCTAGTCTCATGGGTCTAAGTATCCACATGCTGCTGGCTCCCAAATTTCTATCTCTGGCCCCAACTCTCCTGAAGTCCTGAGACTCATCTATCCAATGGTCTCCTCTGCTGTGCGTTTAATAGACATCTCACACTTAACAGGTTCCCAACTGATTTCTGAATCTTTCCTCCCTAAACCTATTCCTCCCATAGTCTTTCCCCATCTTATTAAGGGATGGTTCTGTTTTTCCAGTTGCTCAGGCCAAAAGCTGAAATCGTCCTTGACTCTTCATTCCATCTGATGCCCCAAGTCAAATTCACAACAAATTCTGGAGGCTCCCTCTTCAGAAAACATCCAGAGTGCCACCATCACTCACCAGCTCCACTCTCCACTCCCACTTCCACTGTGTTCCAAGACCTATCATCTTCTTCTGAATTACCGCAATTGCTGCCCCCAACCAGTCTCCCTGTTTCCACCCTTGCCACTCTCAACATAGCAGCCAGAGGATGCCTTTTAAAATGTAAGTTCTCTCAGGACTTCCCTGGTGGTGCAGTGGTTTAGAATCCGCCTGCCAATGCAGGGGACATGGGTTTGATCCCTGGTCCAGGAAGATCCCACATGCTGCAGAGCAACTAAGCCTGTGCGCCACAACTACCAAGCCTGTGCATCTAGAGCCCGTGCCCCGCAACAAGAGAAGCCACCGCAATGAGAAGCCCATGCACCACAATGAAGAGTAGCCCCCGCTCACCGCAACTAGAAAAAGCCCACGCACAGCAACGAAGACCCAATGCAGGCAAAAATAAATACATAAATAAATAAATAAATAAATAAAATGTAAGTTATCTCATGTCACGTCCCTGTCCAAGACCCTCCACTGGCTCCCTCATCACCTAGAGCAAACACCAAGGCCCCTGGAGTGACCTCTAAGGCCCAACATGAACAAGCTCCCCATCTCCTCACTACTCTCCCCCTCACTCCCTCCCACACCAGGCACGTTTCCACCTGAGGGTCTTGGCAACAGTGGTTCACTTTGGTCTGGAACATTCTTCCCTCAGATATCTCCATGTCTTGATTCCTCAGCTCCTTAAGCTTATGGCTTAACCATTAACTTCTCAGTGAGGCCTTCTTTGATCACCCTCTTTAAAATTGTGGCACCCATTATCTTCTGACTTACTACGTGTTTTACTTGTTTATTGATTGTCTCTGGCCACTAGAATGCAAGTTCCATGAGGGCAGGAATTTTTGCCCATTTTGTCCACTGAATTCACCCCTGGCCTATAACCATACCTGTTATGTGGTATGTGCTCAATAAATATTTGTTACATGAATGAATGACAACAGTTTTCAAAGCTAAATGGCTGGGATAAACGTTATTAATAATCACTTCCATAGGCATTAATCTCGATCAATCCTCACAGCACCTTACAACTAGCAGAGATAGATATCACTTATACTTTACAAAGGAGGAAAGGTGAATTTGAGGGACATTCCCTTGTTTTAAACCCTTAACAAGAGATAAGAGAGAAAACCAGGGTTCAAGTCTGAAGCCTTTCCCGACTAGTTTTCCAAAGGGTATCAGATTTGGGGAACAGGAAGTGACACCAATTTGAGGCCTGCTAATGTGGGCACAGGGACACTTTGAGAATAAGACAGAAATAAGCCTGGGGTCCTTGTAAGCCCAGGGAGATCCCGACGGAATTCACAACACAGGGTCACATTCAAATGGCCATAGAGATAAATCTTTCATTACCACCCTCACGTCTAGAAACCCTGGAGGCTCTAGTCAAACCAGGAACACGGCCGGCCACATGGAGAGGAGCATCTGTTCCCCCAGCAAGTTCACTCCTGCCACACTCCCCTATCACACATTTAAGAGGATCAACTACGTAGGCCACAGTAGCTCTTTATTAACTCCCCGGTGATCTCGCTCTTCTCCTGCCAGCTTCGCTCTTCTGTCCCCTCCATCCTGTCTCCACCATCTCCCCTCCTCTAAGCGGGCACAGTCCTGCACCATCCCCGACAAGGCATGCCCCCACCCCTCCCACCCCAACCCTTATGCACAACACCCTGAAGATTATAGGTTTCTGCTCTGTTCCTCCATTCTCCTGCCAGAATTCATGAGCTTGGCTTTCATGTTTTTCCTCCGTAGAGAGTGAGATTAGGGAAAGAAGTTCAGCAAAGCAAAGGAAAAGGAGGAAGCTGGAAGCCCTCACATATTAATATTTTGAGATAGTTACTTTCTCCAGGCCTTCATTTTAAATATCTATTAAAACTGGGATGGTAGTATTTCCCTCCAAGGGTTACTGTTTTAACCTGTGTGTGAAGTGTCCAGCATAGCGCCGGTCATGGAGGAAGCATTCAACAGACGGATGCTCACATTATGACCGTCAGTCATATATATTTTAAAAATATCCATGGAGCACGTACCATTACTAGATGCCATGCTAGGCACTGAGGAGGTACAAGTGAACAAAACAGACACACTCCCTGCTCTCCCAGAGCTTACATTCTAGAATAACATTCACGAAGGCATGCCAGTGATTGGGGGTGATAAGAGGGATGGGAGGAAGAGTAGATGTCTGCCATCTTTAAAATATGAGGTCTGAATAAAATCATCCTGCTACTTTTTATCAACTATCTGCTTATAAATCATTCCTCTTTGTTTTTTTCCTAAACTATCTTTTACTTTACTTTTTTTTTTCTTCTTTCAAGCCCAGTATACCCTTTTTCTTTATAGTCTAATTAGGGCTCTGTTGGTGTTTTGGTGGCTGCCTACATGAGATAAATGATGCAAAGGAATAAGGAAATATTAGCTTTGCAGGCCTCGTCCTGCCATCTTTGTCTCAAGGGGTTCCTCTCTGAAAAATTCCATGGACAATTCAAGAAGCTATTTTAAAGGCACTAATAGCCTCAACGGTTTGGAATAGGTAAGAATAAGAAGGAGGAGGAGAAAAGAGACTCGATTTACTACATCTCTCATTGTACCAGTGTAGATATTAAAATTGAAATGCCAATGACTCCAGAGAGATGGGTTCACCAAGGAAGGATCAGGGAGTGATACAAAATTTGGGCTGCTTTCTACACGCTTGGTCATATCAATCTAAATGCCCAGAGGTACTAAAAAAACATGCCAGCCAAAGGGTTGAAAATTCCAGCACACCTGACGACTGAACTACCCTATTAGAGAACTTAAATACCAATAAGGTCAAAACTCAAGAAAGAGATCCCAGACAGAATGCAAAAACAGCTACAATAAAAGGCTCATCCATAGCGTTCTCTCCCCTATGAAGCTTAACAAGCAGGCAAGTTACTCAAACATACAAAAAATCATCTGTAAGGTAAGGTATTCTCACTCCTCCAAACCCTACAGAGACTATCCCAAATTACATATGCATTGTTAAATAGCTAGAGGGAGAATAGAATGCTGTTAAATAATGAGAACACCAAATGTTCCTAGGCACTGGAGCATTACAATACCTGTTCTGAAGAATTAAATGTATCAAGCACTACCACCAAATGCTATTATGCCAAAAGGGAATCTATGAGGTTCTAGAGCAGTGACCTGGTGTGGAAGCCATCAGAAGTATACTTGGTCCTTTTAAAAATTCTTTTAAGAATTGCAAACATGTCGTGGTGATATACATAAGACCCATCATGCTTATAAACATGTTAATGATCTGAATTCAGTATACTGAAAAAAAATTCAGCATCCTAAAAATTTGCCTAATAAACCCAAAAGTCCAGGCCAGATTATGCTCCTAGTGACAGAGGTCCTAGAGTTGTACAAGGAGCTATAAGGTGGACGCCAAGATTTTAATGATAATTGCTCAATGTAAAACCTGTAGTTACTATGAAGGATCATCTAAAAATTGTAAAACTATCATAACAAGTCACAATAAAGTATCTGTCTCCCCATAACTACTGAGACATAGCAATTTTTTCTTGAGTGCTATAAGTTTAGAAGAGAGTCTAACCTGAAAGGGGACAAATGATGAACAGACCTGATGGCTTAGTGGAGCCCTTATGGGTTAAGCAATCAGACGGACCAGGGTTTGAATCATGGTTCCAGTACTCACTAGTAACACTAAATTTTCTCATCTGTAATAATAAGCATAATAATATCTACCTCCTAAGATTGTTAAAATTAAAGAAGGTAATAGTTATAAAGTACTTGGCTCAATCAATTATTACTGCCATTACAATAATTTTTAGATTTTATCTACTTGAATATTCCTGCTCTGTTCATTGCTCAAACTGGCTATACCCCCACCACCACTGAGAACCATTCCAAAGGACCACTGTAGCCTGATTCCCCCCGCCTTCCTTTCTGTCCCACCACCTGCCATCTTGCCTTTCCAATCGTAACTTAACAATAGGCAGGCAAAGTGCTTTTCTGAAATATTGCGGCCATCATCAGTAAGCACCTGCTGGTCACACAGGTCTAGAGTTTTGCTACGTATGCTTCTCCTAGACCTGAGATGCTAGTCATCATTTTGATAACAAGCATTTTCGACACATTTTCTCACATTTGTTGCCAGCTCTTTTTAGGATGGAGGGGATAGTATAAATCACATTCTGAGTTATGGATCCCAAATTGGGGAATCTCCAGAGGTTTGACGGACAAGATGAAGAAAAGGAGAACACACCCAGGAAGAATCATGCTCTTTGATTGGAACTAGTCACACGTGACTGACCACAGGAAGGTGGTCCTCCCATTGTTCACTGAATATGAGAAGACAATTTATCAGTAAATTGTCATGAACAGTAAAATATCATGAACAGTAAAACTTACAAATTCATGGTCACCAACCTTACTCAACTGGACCCTCTACACTGCTCTGCAGCCCTTCTGTCCTCCCTTCTCCTATTTTTCTCAGTGGCCGGTCGACCCTCTCACATCCCTCCTGAAATCTCCTACCCTATCAACCTTGGCTGTGCTCTCAAGCCCCTGCTTCATTAAAAAAATCTCCAGTAGCCAGTGAGGATGCCTTCAACTCCTACCATCACCATCTACAAATTTTCCTGCATTTGGGCCTGTTCTCTCCTTCCTTTCTGCCCTAGCAGCAGGGGCGTCCCACCCTCCCGTCTAAGGCTAAGTCCCCTATGTCCCATTCTCTTCCTTGTTTATCATCAAGCTCCTTCCCTATCAAATATCTTTTTCTCCTGTCTCTGAGCTCTCCCCCTCTCCTGGCTCTTTTCATTTAATATAGAAATATGCTCCTTCTTTTCTACTAAAAACAGACACACAAACCAAACAAAATCCTCCTGAGCTGTCCTGAGCTCTACTTTTCCTTCTGGCTGCTCCTGCCCCCCTCTTCCTTGTCACTTCGAAGCTTCACGAAAGGCAACTCTCGTTTAATGACTCTGTGCAGGCGCACCTCACCACTACTGCACCCACCGCTCAAAATACTTCCACTCCTCTCCCCACCATTTCTTTGAAGTGACTCTTGTCAAAGTCACAACGTCATTCATTTGACAAGTAGATATTGAGTTCCTACTATGTGTCAGGCACTGATGAAGGCATTTGGATTATATCAATGAACGAACCAATGACCCCTCACTTCACAGAGCTTACATTTTATCAGGGGAGACAGACTAGTGATCGATAAATGCAACAAAAAACTAAATTATACAGCGCGATAAGTGGTTATAAGTGCTCCAGGAAAAAAGAATACATTTATTAAAGTAACGGGAATTGGAAGGAAGCAGGCAGGGTGCAGTTTCAAACAGAACAGTCAGGGTAAGCACCATTGAAAATTTGAGATGTGCACAAAGATTTTAAAGAGGTGAGGGATTTATCAGACAAGCATCTAGATGAGGGTAGAGCACTTCAGGAAGGAGAAACAGCTAGAGCAAGACCCTAAGGTGAGGACAGCAAAAAGGCCAGTGACAATGACCTCCCAAATACAATAGACAGTCTGTCCTTATCTTATGTGACCTCTCTGACTGCTGACTCACACTTTCTCTCGCCTTGGCCTTGTTTGTACCACTCTCACCTCCTGTACTTCCCACCTCTTGGGCCATGTCCCAATCTCTTTCAGATACTGTTCCTTCTCTGTTTGTTCCCATGACAGTCATTAGGGCTCTTCACATATTCTATCTCTTTATCCTTGGGGTACAGGGTACCATCACACTTCCCTCTCCTTTCGAAGTTAGCTGTGGCCATGTGACTTTAACCAATAAAATAGAAGTGACATGAGTCAACTTCAAGTATCAGCTTTAAGAGCCACCACCTGATTTATATATAAATCATGAATATAAAATTATAAAATATAAAAATATATATAAAATACATTCTTTTTCTTGCCTGGAAAATGGGGACAATAACAAACTTACCTCATCAGACAGTTGTTAAGCTAACATTCACAAAGCACTTAATACTCACAAAGCACTAATACTCATACAGTGTCTGATGTCCAATGCATAATAATAATTCTTTTATTGGGGTTGTTATAATAATGAAATAAGACAATCTACATAAAGCCCTTAGCACAAAGTGCATAGTATATGCACATGGTCTTGCTTCAAAGGCTGTGCTCTGAACCATTTACTGTATACCTCCAGGTTTAGCTGCCCTAGAGGATAACATTAGTGTTTTGTCTCCTGCCTCTAAAACAATCATGCAAGCCTGTGTCAAGATGGACATTCCACCAACCCATGATGATGAGTTGCTCAACCTCACTGAATACAGTAGCATGGGCAAAAAATAGACTTTCCCTTGCACTAAGGCAATGACATTTGGGGATTGTTCGTGACTGCTACATAGCCCAGCCCATTTTGACTGGCACAGCTTCCAATGTGAGGCCATCCTCAGGTCCATACTCCACAGAACTCTCCCTGGGTGACCTCATACAAGCCCCTGATTTCAACCACTACCAATGTATTGGTGACTAAATTACAGATCTGCTGAGTGCCTCACTGGTACATCCAATCATATACTGGATCATTCTACTCAGCTATCATTCAGGCACCTTGAACTCAGTTATAGCAAAGAAATGTTTTCCTCTAACCTGCCCCTCTCTTCAGTGTTTTTTGTTGTTGTTGCTGTTTTTGTTTTTGTTTATAGAATGAAGATATCACATCCATTTAGCCACCCAAGCCAGAAACCAAGGCAACTTGAATTCCTCCCTTCCCCATCCATCCGTCTCACCTAATGAGTGCATATCTGCCCACGCCTCTGTTCTCACCATCTAAGTCCAGGACCTCATCATGTCTGTAACACACAAGCTGGGAGCAGCTGCTCTCCTACCTCCACATGGTCCCCTCCCAACCTTTTCCCCATGCTGCTGCCGAAAGTTCAAGAACACAAATATGATCATTTCCTCTTCCTTCTTTACATCCTTCTAACTAGCTCCCCTCAGCTCTCCAGATAAAGCTGAATCTCTTTATCCTACCTTCTAAGACCCTTTATTATCCAACTCCTGCCAACCTTTCTAACCTCAGCTTTTGCCTTTTACTTTTACATTAACCCCACTAAATTACATGGAGTCTCTCAAAAGCGATGCTAGCCGTTAACTATTATTGTTTATAGCAGCAGCAGCAGTAGTCATAACAGTATAGACCTTACTACTCTACACTATAATCTCTGGTTTATTTATCGGTCTCCTTCATTGGGCTGTAAATCGGATAACAAATCTTCAGTCTCATTCATCTTTGTATTCTCAGGACCTAGTACAGAACTTAGCACATGGTAGATACTCAATAAGTGTTTGCTGAATGACTGAACAGCGGCCTGACCTACTCAAGAAATGAATGAATGAATGAATGAATACATACATACCTACATACATACACACATACATACCTAAAATCAACAGATAAGTGAATGAAGGAATCCTAACACTTCAAAGGGAAGACTTGCATTTCTTTCCTATACCCAAAACACAAGAAAAGTGCAATTGAGAGAAGGCTTTATTTCCATTTTCATCTCATCCTATTGCCTCATTCCTACAAGCTGCACCACCAGAACATTCCAAGAGGGCTTACCAGCTAAAACCAAAGGAGTCATGATGTTCCCAGATCTTCTCTTGCACTCTCGTTAAAAGACCTACAACTAAACCTTGGTAACACCAATAGAAGGACAATCTATATTGATTACAGAAATGGAAGTTATTACGGGCATCAAGATGGAACAAAGAAAATAGCAAAAGGTCAATTTAAAGAGTTCCCAAGTGAGATTAAAAACAGGGAAAAATGTGCAAAACAGTCTATTCCCATCTTTATTTTTTCCCATCAATTTCCTTTGTCCCTCTTTTTATCTCCCTTCTTTAACTAACAGATTAAACTAATAAAAACATGTGTTTTAATTCCCCTTAAGTGACATTTATAGCAACATAAGATGGTAAATATCAAATGGATTATTTTCAGTCAAATAAACCTGCAAAAGAAATTTTGCGAACACTTTAATTATGGAAGACTTGACATGCAGAACACGATAGCAAACCTTGTTTTGAAGAAAAGAGAAAGAGTTTCAAGCTAAAATTGGTTCCAACCTGAAGAGATAAGATTTTTAAGGAAATCTGCCTGATGTCCTATAGTTGTCACTTTATTGGTTAGAGGATTAATCTTGAGCTGTTTCCCAATGAAATTTCGGCAGGTTATCTTAAAAAAGAAAGCAGAAAACAAATATCACTTAGGTATTTATAGCCAAAAATTTGGCTTACTTGAAATGTTCATCTTATTTTTCATTTGTAAAAAAAAAAAAAAAAAGAGAGATACAAAAAGATGCTATAAATAAAAGCTCGAGAGTAGCATCCAATCATGAGAACTTTTGGGGGAAAAAAAGTGGCTATATAATTTTTCATATTTCTTTTGTATAGCACAGCTGGAAAAGCATTAGGCAAATTATGTAGAGCAATTAGAATATGATTTTTCTGATACTCTATAAATTCACTAGTCTAAATATATCTTCCATTATGTAAGTTGAAACATATTTAAAATAGAGGCTGCTTTTTCAATGGCAGATTTCCCCCCCTACTCAAAATTAACACAATTTAAATTTCCCTGGTGAAGTTTTCCAGAACTAACTCCCTCTGTAGTATTTGTTTAAACTATCTTTAACAGATACTTGAGTCCTAAAGTTGTACAATATCTGAAAACAGGAAATTTTTAGACATAAGGTAATTCTTTTAAAAGTCCACCATCCTCTTGTCTCCATTTGTCCACTCTCACCACCATCCCCACTGAACTAACCTAATGCTCAAAATACAACCATCCTTGAACCCCAGTCTGATGTAGATGTTGTTTCTTTATTGTCCCTTGTAGGTACTTCTACAATGAGATGTAAAGACAGTCTAAGAAAATGCAATTTCCTTCCCCCAGCCTAATAAGGCCCTACTTGACCTAGTCCTTCCCACCTCTCCAGCTTCATTTAAAAATCTTTATTGAACACCTATTATGTGCCAGGCACTGCTCCAAGCTCACACACAGATGATATAGCAGAGAACAAAATAAGCAAAAATTCCTATTGTTGTGGAACTTATTCTAGTGGAAATAGAGAGACAATAAACAAAATATAGAGTACATTATAAAATATACTAAGGAGTTATAAACACTATAGAGAGAAATAGAGCAAACAACACATAATTTTAAATAAGGTAATGAGGAAAGTCCTCACAGAGAATGTGATATTCAACAAAGACTGGAAAAGGTGCAGGAAAAATCAATGTGGCTATTTGCCAGGGGGCAGGCACAATTCCAAGCAGGGGAAGAGCAAATGCAAAGACCCTGGGGTAGGGTCTTCTTAAAGAACAGAAGAACACAGCAGCTGAAAGCTGCAGGGGAGTTAACAGAGACAAGTTACTGGTGATCACAGGGGGATGAGTTATGTGGGGCATTAAGGCCGTGATGAAGATGTTAACTTTAACACTGAATCAGATGGGAAACCACTGCAGGGTTTAAAGCAGAGGAATGTCATGGTCTGACAGGTTTTTAAAAGGCTGTTCTATCTGCCATTCAGAATAGACCACAGGCTCGAGACAGGAGTTCAGGGAGGCTGGAAGCAAGGAAAAGAGTTAGGAAGTCATTGCATTAATCCAAGCAAACACAGCAGTGGCGGAGGCAGTGAGAAGTGGTCAGATTCTGAGTCTATTTTGAAGGGAGAGGATTTGGTAACCAACCTGAAGTGGGGTGTAAAAGCAAGAGAGGAGTCAGGGATGCTCTCCCAGGTGTCTGGCCTGAGCAGCTAGGAGGATGAGGTTTGCATCAATTGAAGTGGGCAAGACGTGGCAGAACAGGTTTGTTTGACATGTACCAAATTCAAGAAGAGTCTTAAACATCTAAGAGATGATGCTGATAAGGCAATGTGATGGGTTTTTTTTTTTTAATAAATTTATTTATTTATTTTTGGCTGTGTTGGGTCTTCGTTTCTGTGCGAGGGCTTTCTCTAGTTGCTGCGAGCGCGGACCACTCTTCATCGCGGTGCGCGGGCCTCTCACTGTCGCGGCCTCTCTTGTTGCGGAGCATAAGCTCCAGACACGCAGGCTCAGTAGTTGTGGCTCACAGGCCCAGTTGCTCCGCGGCATGTGGGATCTTCCCAGACCAGGGCTCGAACCCGTGTCCCCTGCATTGGCAGGCGGATTCTCAACCACTGCGCCACCAGGGAAGCCCCAATGTGATGGGTTTTTGATGAGTCAGTTTAGTTAGGCTAAACTATGAGGATGATGGGAAGGGAAGCATCCATTGTGTAGCATACACACACTTCATCCCAGTTATTCAGTCAAACACTAATCTAGGTGCTGCTGTAAGGGTATTTTTCAGATACTAATTAAAGTCCCTAATAAACTGACTTTAAGCTAGGGAGATTATCGTAGGTGGGCCTGACCTAATCAGGTGAGTCCTTGACATGCTGGAAGTCTTCAGACTCCAAACTCCAAACAGCATCCAGGTCTACAGCTGCGCTCTCCTCACTGGATCCTCCCTCACTGACTGCCTATGGAGAACAGCTTCTGGTCACACCTGTAGGGTTCCTTCTTGTTCATGATCCCAACTGCCTACCCACTGGATTTTGGACTTGCTTAGTGAGCCCCCATGATCATATAAGCTGACTCCTTTTAACGAATCTTGATAAATAGATAGATAGATCGATCAACAGACAGACAGTTAATTCTAACTAGTTTTGCTTCTCTGACTGAACCCTGACTGAGACAGGCAGTCAGATATGTCAACACAGAATTCAGGTGAAAGGTCTAGCCTGGAGATGTAATTTTGAGCCACAGATTGAATTAACTCTCCAAGGGAGAGTGTGCGGATAGAGAAGACAGGAGCACCGAGAACAGAGTGTTGGGCTACACGAACACTGAGACACTGCGGAGGAGAGAAGGAGGAAGAGGCAACAAGGAAGACTCAGAAGGAGCAGCCCCTTCTTTGTCCCCTCCCCCTCCTCTGCTACACTGCAGCATGCGGGCCTCCTTCCTGCCCCATCTCAGGGCCTTTGCCCTTGTTCTTCCCTTGGGCTGGAATGCTCTTTCCCAGCGTATGGCCGGCCCCTTCCCACTAAATGTTTCCATTTCCAAAGGCCTTCCTGATCCCCTTGGCTCAACTTTCTACCCCCCACCCCAGCCTATCTCTATCCCACTGACCTATTTTATTTTCCTCAGAGAATTTATGATGGTCATAAATCTTTTTATCTGTTTACATGCTTATTATCTGGCCCTACTTCCACCCCCTCTGACACTAAACTCCATAAAGCAAGAACTCAAACTGTGTTCTCTCTACACAGACTACGCCAAGGCGATAAGGAACCTCTGTGAAAAGGAGAAAACGGAGTCCTCGCTGGGTGGCCGCAACCCACCACATGGACTGGTGTGCGGGGCAGGGACTGAATCCAGGACCCCGACATATGCCAGGAGCCCTGGACATCTGAACGCAATGGCTCTAATCTTAGGGAGTCAATACATATTTAGTAAGTTAATAAATGAGAGAATTTACATATCTCTTTCCTCCCCCCTACCTAACTTAAAGCTGCACCATGACGTTCGTGGGCCTTAGGCACTCTTGCCTTCATGGGCCCACTGTTCCATCAAAAAATATTAAAAATTATATTGTATGACTCCTTTGGTATAAACATAAATAGATGAATTGTAAAAACTGAAACATTTTCTTTGACTTAAAAGTTACCTTTTTCTTCTTATTTTGAAAGAAATTAAAACATCTAGTGGCTCCTAAAAAAGTACTGTGGCTCTAGACACTGTTCCCACTATGCCTAATGGGTAAATCAGCCCTAACCTGAATATAAGCTCCTGTGTACCAGGACTTTATTTTTGTTTTCCCTGCATCTGGAAAACACTGGCACAGAGCAACTCTCAACAATGTTTGCTGATTTGAATGATAAATGCCTAAGTGAAAATAGGAACATTTATCTGATTCCTAAATCTTGCTATTTACATGTGTACTACTAAGAAATCACCACTGCATGAATAATAGAGCCAAACTTACCTTCTGTTCATATTCAGCCTCGTATCTTACGCAAGGCTGTTGGGTAATATCTGGGCCCTTGCACTTGGATATTCGTAGAAGCAGCTGGCGCTGTGCGTACACCAGGAGTGGCGTCACTTGCTCTGTATATCTCTCACTAGACAATGGTAAAAATATATTAAAAACAAACGTTAGTAAAGAAACATTCTTCTCGGTGAAATCTGTCCCTGTTAGCTGCCCTTACAGCGGTACTTACTGCGAAACTGTATTGAACTGAATGGCAAGTGATACAAGTGTTTCCCATTTTTCTACTTGATATACAAGTTCCAGAGATTTTAATACAAAGTCGTGGATCCATTTCAAATCAACCACATTGACATCATCCAGAGGATGCTCAAAGGTAAGGCTAGAACCACCGTTATCATTTTTAATATTTCCATAGCAACTTGGAACACTGAACTCTCCTTCTTCTTCAACAGTCTGCAAGTAGCACATGGGAAAAAAAATTGTGTAATTTCAGATTTTACTACATGTTTTTTCTGAACACTGAATGTATAGCTAAAAATATAACATGGAAAAGAACTGAACAGAAAATAAATTTACTATTTTTATTATGCAAATCAAAGCTTGATGACACCATCCAACAGCACTTCTGCAATGATGGAAACGTGCTTCATCTGTGCGGTTCCATACAGAAGCCGCTAAGCACATGTGGATGCTGAGCTGTTGAAGTATGACTAGTGCAACTAGATTTTTAATTTTATTTAATTTTAATCATTTAAGCCTAAATGTAAATAGCACGTAAGGCTAGTCATTACTATACTTGCTGGCACACAGTCACTATTTAAGTAAGGATAGTAAACCAATAAATAAGGTAAAGTTTTGAGGAAAAACAGGTTATAGTATACACAAATAATTAAATTTCCCTAATACATTGGTTACATCCAGTTTGTAGAATAATATGTCCAATTCCCCAATGCAAAAGGTCAAACTTATGGAAAAGAAAATCTTCCAGAAGACCCTCTTTATGCCTAAGTTAGAGGTACTCTGTAACTATTGTGTTCATTTCCTGTAAGTCCCTGACGCATTTGTGTACACCCCTAGAAATTTCTGAGGCAAAGCAAAGCCCGTTAGATCCGCCTACTGGCCAGACTATAGCCCAATAAACAGTACCTCAAGTCTAGCCCCTCCTTCCCATAAGATTCATAGTCCTTGAATTTGGAAGAGATCTTGAAAGTCATCTGGCTCTGAAATGCCATATGAGTACCTGAAGTCAGGCTATGAAGATATGGATAATAGGTGTGACATACATGACCTATGTAACTTTGCCTCCTTAGCACAGTGCCTGGCACCTGGGACATGCTCAATAAAGGATAGATGTCATTTTATTGATGTTATGAGCTCCGTCCTTGTCATCTAATAATCAAAAGTCAAAGAGCTCAAGATGACATCAGTCCCATTTGTCTAAGTCCTCATGCCGTGTGGATGAAAAGCGGTAACCAGTTATGATGACAGGTGATCGATCCAAAGTTATTGCCAAATTTGTTAACATTTCTCCATTTCTAAACCGTCCATAAAGAAAATCATAAATGGGGTCATACCATCCTCACAGGAGTCCAGCAGAGCAACCACACTATCCAGACTCATATTTTCACCAATAAAAAACAGGTAGTTTTTTAAATTAGTAAGGAAGTGCTTGATTTATTCTGTAGCCTCTGTCATAAAAGGTTTTACTCTTTCTGGTTTCTGTTCTTCAGGTCTGCCTCTGATGGATTTCATGGAAACTTTGATTTACTTCTTATAGCCCTCTTTTGTGAAACTGGTTTTCTGCAAGCAACGGTTCATGACAATATCAACACCAGTGATTACTGTGCTTTCAGTACCTTCACCTAGGGTACTGAGAGCACTGTACAGCAGAGTACATTTCCATCAGTGTTACCCTCTGTCCTACTGACCATCTTCCCTTCCACCTCCAGGCACAGCCCGCTCTCGATCTCCAGGAACTTATAAATGTCGGGGAACATCTCATGATGGCTGATGAGGTCCAGGTAAATAATTGTGATGGCAGCTGGAGAGAGATGACAGCTGCCCTGGCTTAGCAGGTGCCCAGAGCTCAGAGTGAGCATGGTGAAACCAGAGGGGGAGGAGCAGCAGGTGGAAAAAGTGATATCGAATTTTGTAAATACTTTTTCTGTATCTATTTCAATGGCCATGTGATTTTTCTCCTTCATCCTGTTAATATGGTGAATTACACTGATTGATTTTCAAATGGTAACCTTACATTTCTGGGATTAAACCCCCCTTGATCATCATTTGTATATATTATATATATAATTTGCATATTTTATATCTTACTGGGATTGATTTGCTAACACTTCATTAAGGAGTTTTGTGTCTATGTTCATGAGTAATATTGATTCATAGTTTTCTTTCTGATATATCTGTCAGGGTTAAGCTGGCCTCACTTCTAAAAAAAAATTGGTATATGATTTATTATTTCTTCCTTGTGCGTTTGCTAGAATGCTGCAGGGAAATATTCTGGGTCTAGAGTTTTCTTTATGTCAAGGTTTCTGATTATGAGTTCAATTTCTTTAATATATTTGGGTAATTCATTTTTTCTATCACTTCTTGTGTCAGATTTGTTAAGTTGTACTTTCTAATAGATATGTCCATTTCATCTAAGTTATCAAATTCATTAGTAAAAATTGGTCATGACATTCCCTTATTTTTCTTTTAATATATATGGGAACTGTAGCTATATCCCTCTTTCATTACTAGTATTAGTAATCTGTGCTTTTCTCACTTTCGTTCTTCATCAGTATTCCTAAGATTCTGCCAATTTTAATAATATTTTCAGAAGATTAATTTATTGACTTTATTAATTTTCTGGGTTGTTTTATATCTAATTTATTTCTGCTCTTACCATTTCCTTCATTTCTTCTTATTATTTCTATTATTCTTTTTACTTACTTTGGGTCTAATTTACTCTTCTTTTTCTAGTTCCCATAGATGAACACTTAAATGATTGATTTATATCTTTCTTCCTATTTACTAAACATTTAAAGCTATAAAGTTTCTGTTAAGCACTGGCTTATTTACATCCCACAAATTCTGATATGTTATCATCAGTTGAAATACTTTTTAAATTTCCCTTGTGTTTTCTTCTTTGACCCATGGATTACTTAGAACTGTGTTATTTAATTTCCAGATATTTGGAGCTTTTTCTTCCTACATTGTATTAATCTGTTTATAATATAGCAGTTAGAAAACATACTCTTTCAGATTTCAGTCTTTTAAGTTTTATTATGACTTATTTTTTGACTCTGCATACAATACATCTTGGTGCACACACCACGTGCCTTGTGCTCTGTTTCCAACCAATCTTAATTTGTACTGCACGTCACTTCTGACACTAACTAACCCAGAGTCAGGGTCAGACTCCACAGTTTAAGGGCTCAGTGCTCACTGGAGATGCCAGCCACAAGTCTCAGGGTCACTCGCACTTCTGACTGACCAGCTATAAATTCGGGTCCAATAATTTCCTAGAATGACTCAGAATTCACTGATACAGTTTTCTTATAAAGGATACAACTCAGGAACAGCCAAAAGGAAGAGGTGCATAGAGCTAGGTCTGGAAGGGTCCAAGATGAGGAGATTCTGTGCCCTCTCTCTATGGAGTCAGGGCCTGATACCCATCCAACACATCAATGTGTCCACCAAACAGGAAGCTCTTCAAGCTTTGGGTGTCCAGAGTGTATTCTGAATCTCTGTTATTTGGCGCATACACATTTATGATTAGTATGTCTTCCTGATTAATTGAGCTTCTTCTCATCAGGAAATGTCCCTCTTTATCTCTCAAAATACTTCTTGATTGGAAGACTATTTTATCTAATATTAACATAGCCTCACCAGCTTTTTTATGTTTACTATTTTCATATTTTAAGCTTACTATTTTCTTTCAGTTTTATTTTCAATCTACCTGTTTCTTTATACCCAGAAGTGCTTCTCTCTTTTTTTTATTTTATAAATTTATTTATTTTTGGCTGCGTTGGGTCTTTGTTGCTGTGCACAGGCTTTCTCTAGTTGTGGCAAGCGGGGGCTACTCTTCGTTGCAGTGCGCGGGCTTCTCATTGTGGTGGCTTCTCTTGTTGCAGAGCACAGGCCCTAGGTGAGCGGGCTTCAGTAGTTGTGGCACATGGGCTCAGTTGTGGCTCACGGGCTGTAGAGTGCAGGCTCAGTAGTTGTGGCGCACGGGCTTAGTTGCTCAGTGGCATGTGGGATCTTCCCAGACCAGGGCTTGAACCCATGTCCCCTACATTGGCAGGCAGATTCTTAACCACTGTGCCAGCAGGGAAGTCCCAGAAGTGCTTCTATTATGGACAAGTACACGTCTTTCTCTTTTATCCAGTCAGACAATCTCTGCCTTTTAATTAGGGTATTTACCCCACTTATATTAATATAGTTATAGATATAATTGGGTTAGATTATTTGTTTTCTATTTGTCCCATGTGTCTGTGTTCCTCTTTTCCTGCCTTCTTTAATTGACTATTATTTAGTTTTCCACTTTACTTTTAGCTTCCATTTGGCATTTTAGCTATATCTCTTTTTTGGTAGTTATTCTGGGGATTATTAAATGCATACTTATTACATTCTACTTGAGAGCTAATATTGTATCACTTTATATTTATATAAAGTTTAAAAACTTATGACAGTTTAATTTTATTTGCCCTCCCAGTCTTTTGTGCTATTGTTGTCATATATTTTACATCTGAAAATGTTATAAACCCCATGACTCAAAGTGTTTATGTGTTTACTAATTTTCAATGTGTTTGGATTGTATGATGTTTGCATTTTTTTCAGTTTTATTTTCATGCTTTAAACCACAGTGTGCTAGATTTGAGATGGCTGTAAATTCTACCACATCTAGTGTAACAAAACATGGACAGATAAAGCAGTGAAATAAATATCAACCAACAAGCTACATGATCTGTCTTAGGGTCTGTCTCTTTCTCCATCAAAAAGACTGCTATGAGGATTAAATGTATTTAGATTACTTTATATAGAAGCTGGAGCTCAGTAAATGTTACTTTCTGTTCCATTTAAGAAACTGAATTTTCAGGCAGATATTTGTAATTAACATCAATGTACTGTTATATACTGTGAACCAAATAACAATGAGAAACAAATGAAATACAGACAAACCAAAGAACAACTCAAGCAAAATATTAATTTCTACTTATCCCAAGCTGCATGGTACAAATAATTTGTTAATTAACCTACAATAAAAAGAATTACCCAAATACTCTTACCTTAACAGAACTGATATTTTGTAGTTCTATTAACATGTCAATAAGTAATTCTGCTCCCAAATAGAATGGTAAAACAGAGGTACAGAGGAAACCGTCCTGGCTAATAGGAAATGTTTTATACAGATCCACTGCTTGTTTATGAAGTATTTGTAGCTCCTGAGTAAAGTTCCAAAGAGCCCGACAGCAGTTCTGAAGCAGTGTCCAATAGCCGCCACGATGAGCAAGAACCTAAGACAAACACAACATTCAAAAGATGCCAAAGTTCCCAAAGTTATGGATCTCTGAACAACTTCCTCTTTCTGCAAATATTCTACGTCAATAATAAGAGTAACTAACACCATTTGTTATATGCTACTTACATGTGCTAGACACTGTGGTAAGACACTTACATGCATTATCTCAGTTCATTCTAATGACAACTCCTACGAAGTAGGTATGCACTAGAATTCTCCTCAATTTACAGATGAGGAAATGGAGGCATGGGGCTAACCTGCCCAAGGTTATGAGTCTACTAAATGATGAGCTAGGATTTGCACACCAGCGGTCTGACTCCAGCACGCCCATTGTTCTAGGTGCTGGAATGTCACAGCGAGCAAGGGAAACTGGGCCTGCCCTCGTGCTGCTTCAATTTATTAGGAGAGACTGATACCAGATAAGCAGACAAATAAAAATACAATTTCAGGGAATGATAAGTGTTGTAAAGGCAAATAAAGCAGAAATGACTCAGAACCTGATGAGGGTGAGAGGACAGGTCCTTTTATACAGGGTGGTCAGGAGAGAAGTCCTCTATGAGGTGACATATGAGCAGAGCCCTGAATGTTGAGTTGAACAAGTCATGCGAAGGTGGGGGTGGGAGTGTTGGGAGGAGAACATTTGGAGCTGAGGGAACAGCAGGTGCAAAGGATGGAGGGTGAACCTGAGGGCTGAGGAGGGAGCAAGCTTAGTGCTTTCGGAATCACAGAGGGGAGAGTGGGCTGCACAAGAGCAAGAGGAGCTGAGTCCTGAGAAGTGAGCAGAACCCAGACCTTCTAGGGCCCTGAAGCTGGTACAAAGGAGCAGAGGATGCAATGCTCATGGTCAAGGGAGATGATGTGGGTTTACTTTACATTTTTATAAAGTCACTCTCTCTACTTGATGAAGAAAGTGGGAACTTAAGTATTCCTTTCTCATCTAGAAAGAATAGATTTCTTCTCATCTCTTGAGAAGTTTGAAGTACATCCCCTTCTTGCTATGAGAAAAAGGAAACAAATTTCTTTGTAGCTAATGATTCCAATTCTGAGTTTAATAATCTATCATATAATATTTAACAAGAAAAAGAGAAAAGCATTTGACAGAAGACACAAGTAGCCTGGAGAAGCAGGAGGTCAGGGGGGAAGGGACAGGTCTTCCCTGTGGCCTAGAAAGATCTTCCCCTGTGCTAGAGGGGAGAAAGGAGTCTATGGTGCCCAGGAGGGATCAAGAGCCCGAAGAAGAACCCCTGGTGTCACTGGAGAAGCCCATGTCCCAAGTGTGGCTAGAAAGTAGCAGAGGGGTGTCTGAATATTCCTGGAGACTTTGTAGACAAGGTCAAAGGCCACCTCAGCTCTGGGTGGATGGATGACTAATGACTAAAGGGGCTTACCCTCCTCCCTCACAACTTGACCAAATGTGAGACCTCAGTCCCATGGCAGGCAAGCCTTACAGATGACTGACATAAAATCCAGCAAATTTAATCTCACAGGTGAAATTTAAATTATGGATAATAAGTAAATAAATGTATCATACATGCCCAAATTCATGGGCTGAGATTTATGTCCACTACATTAACAAATAAGAAGGACCACCTTACCATTGCTCTCCTGCAATATAAAAAGATTTTCATAAAATGATCCAAGAGACCCACATTTGCTGAGTGATCCTTTTCTTTACCACTGAGACCTGACTGAGAGTCTGATTCATAACTTGTTTGTGTCTTGGAAACATTTTCATCACTCATGTTGGAATTAAGAAATGCCGAAAATTCTTCTGCATCTACAGTACAAATATAAAGTATAACATTATTGAAAAGAGAGTTAAGTTCCAGGAAACACAACAGGTGACCAGCATCAAATGAATAATTCAGATAACAAGTGCTACATAAATTTGGAGAAAGGACAGAATTATCATGGATATGATGAACCCGGGAAAGTTTCCAGAGAAGGAGGCTTTTAGATTACTTCTTAAAGGGTGATCATGATTTAGCTACGTGGGAAGAGTATGGAGAACATTCCAGGCAAGGGTGATGGCCAAGGGAACGATGCAGAGGCAGGAATGTCATGCTTTGGGGGAGAAGAATGACAGGATCCCACTCTTAATTTCCCCCCCAAACAGGCCATTCCCTGGACACATACACCGGAAGGCGAGGAGCTTCCCCTGGTGTTAGGCAGTGCAGCAACCCTGATCACTCATTCTCCCGTTGCTGTGCTATAAAAACACAGAGGATTTCTCCTGCCACAAACATTCTCTTACTAGAACTCTGCATTAAATAATAAGTCTCAATAGCAGAATATTTTATTGCCAATTTCATGGGAGGTCTTAGGGAGCTACTTTAAAAAAAACTCAAGAAGCTATATACATTGTAATGTACATACAAAACTCGGACTCTTTCTATGTCCAGGGAATTTACTTTCAAATACTTTAATAGTCCTGGTATGACATGCAGGTACCAGTTAAACTTAAACTATACCCTAGAAGAAATTAAAAAGCATGTTAAATACCTCAAATATGAATCAAACCCCCTGGGGCAGTTAACCAGCATATGAAATATCCTGTTCAGCAATAAGCCATATAGGATTTAAAATGCCATTTTTGAAAATCTATATAAGAGGGTTTGTACTAGCATAAAGATACTAGAAATAAATTTTTACTTGTGAAATGAGTGGTATTCAAGATAGGTGATTGTTTAGAAATAGTGTCATCAGTGCAACACCCAGAAAGTCCTGTTCACCTACATCTCTCCACGTCCTGGAGCCCCCAGTCACCTGACCAGAAGACAATATTGGTTGGTCCTGCCATTAGGGTATTACTGCCTTCATCTTGGAGAAAGCTTTCATGGAAGGTGCTAATTACAGCTCCTAAGGCAAGAGTGGACTGTCCTGAGAACAAAATCGGAACTGTGAAACAGCTGCATGATGTTTTCATGCCTGCTTGCATCAGTATGTTTGGTGGAATTTGTTCTGAAACTTACTTCCACTAAAACATAATGCCTGACAGCAAGTCTTCACTTACCTTGACCACTGGAGGCTACCAATATTTTTAAAAGAACATTATATTTGCTGAATGGCCAAATTGATTTAGGGGAGAATCCTACATAAATATTTCCAAATATAATGATGATGATGCCACAGAAATGTAGAAATTTTTAAAAAAATAGAACAAATAAGAATCTCCTACAAAATATCACAACTCAACTAAATTCCTAAGTCATTGGAAAATGATGTGTGTAGCTCTGTGTCTATTGGGGGGGTGTACGTGTCAGGGTATGTGTGTATGTACGTGTTGCATTTGTGAATAAAAAAACTAAATACAATTTGATAGCATAGAACATATTTATTTTACCTGATGGTAAGTGAGCCTTTCTTTTTTCAGCTGTAAGAAGGAAATCAAGCATCACTTTATAGTTTTCTGGAGTCAATTTTCCTGTTGGTAATACTGTTCCTGAATTATACGGTGAGAACATATTAGGATCAAATGATCGGAAACTGCAAAGGGGAAAAAACCTCATTAAAAAAACAATATAAGCAAAATTGAATTAATTCTGTCAAATACCAAATAAATAAATACATGTTTTAATAAAATGGAATTTAGCACCAAGTTACCCTGATACAAATTCGGTCACTGTCTAATTTTTGTGCTGCCAAGTAATCATGCACGAATGGCCATGTGTGACTGGCAGGTCGGAGAAGAAGAGCTCTCAGTGTTCAGGGGACAGTGAGGAAGCCCATCTGATCTGAACTGTTTTCCCTTTCAGAGCCTCAAGAATGGGTCACTTTGCCAAAAGCCTTCCCTGTTAGTCAAGCAATCTAACTGCTTCTTAAATGCTAACCTGGTCTAGCCCACATAGACCAGAATTTTATTTTAAACAAAATTCTGGAGAAATAGAAACTGGATCAAGTTCATCGTGGGTTTCAACCTGCATATTGTATCACTGGATTACTGAAATAAATACCCTCTTAATTCATATCCCTGTCACCATTCTTTCCTTCCTCCAATCCATTTGATATGTTGCTGTCAGAGAAATTGCTTATCATAGCCCTGCTTAAAAAAAGAAAAACAACTTAATAATCTTCCACTGTATATAAATTAAAGTTAAGATTTAATAGACTGTTAAGACCCTCCATGATCTGGTACCGACCTACTTTTCTAATCACTTCTCACCACTCCCTTTCACATGCCCTAGATTCTGGTCAGACCCCTGGGGGTTCCCATCCTGTGTTTCCTACCTGGGCTCTTGACTCATACTTCCACCTATCTGAAATGCCTATTTCCCTACCTGCACATTTCTAAATCTTGCCTGTCCATCAGGACCCAGGCCAAGTGGCTTCTCCCCGTGAAACCTTTCCTAGTCTCATCACCAGAAAGCCTCCTCCCAAGGAACAAAAACTTTATGTGCACTTCACTTTTTACCATTATTTACAATTATTCGTGAACATTTGTGAGCCACACTACCAGCCTCCAACTTGTATATCCTGCTCATCTTTGAATGCCCATTGTACCTATCTCAGCACCTGGTTATCTAGTAGGTGCTCAACAAGTTTTTTTTTTTTTTTTTTGGCCACGCTGTGCACTTGCAGGATCTTAGTTCCCGAACCAGGGATTGAAACCCAGGCCCACGGCAGTGAAAGCTCAGAGTCCTAACCACTGGACCACCAGGGAATTCCCTCAATGAGTTTTTTTCTGTTGTTCTTGTCTTTTTAAAGAAAGATTCTGGTTACATAGAGTTACTCTGGTTACATGGTATTCCATATTATGTATTTATGTTCTTTTTTTATCTCCTATAAACAACACTTTAGCCAAAGACAATCAACAAGAGCTGGAAAATGTCTTTGGAATTAATGACAGAAAGTTTATATTGTATGAGAAAACAGGACCTGTGTTTAGAGAGGCTTAAAATATACCTCTAAATGAAACAGAGATTTGCCTAATGACTACTAATATAATTACTGTACAATTAATATTAAACTTCTCTTGGAAAATTCACTTTCCCCTTTAACTGAAAGCTATATTGACTAATATATTCAAAATATATGCAAATTACTACTTCATAAACACTTCAGCACTCATTTGGGAAAGATTCCGAGATAAGAAGTTTAAAAATATACCAAAGGTCAGTAAAGACTGAAGCACTTTGTAAACCTCTTTAAGTTATCATCAGCATTGGAGCCCTGATCATAGAAATACAACCCATGTTCTTGAGACTAAAGAAGTATTATTCATTGATAATATACTCTACCTGACCATTACCAATGACGAACCAAATTTTATCTTTGTACGTTCCCCTAGCTTTGTTAAAAGCAGGCTGAAGTGTGCGCTTGCCAGATACAGGTTCATCTGAGCTTTCCAGGGCATCTCCTCAAGAAATATTTGATGAAACCTCTTCTTTTTAACATAATTTAATATTAAAGGATTCAAGTTATCTACCAGGAATCGATGTGCTACTTTTCGAACATCAGCTCTCTTATTTCTGCAGAGGGAGAAGGAAGTTTTGAAATTATACAAACTTCCAGACATTTAACAAAGAAGAATGATTCCAATTTGTACAAAATACATCAAGAAGTCACCTGACTGCCCTTATGCAAATGTTTCTGGTTTATCTGTCATTCCCTTAGCGCTAAAAATGTGAACTAGGACAGTGAAGCAGGCACGAGGATAAACACTAGGGATCAAGACACTATGAATTGCCTTCAATTCTCTCTGATGTCTGTGTGCTAGGCTCAAACCAAACAGCGCCTTTCTCTTCCGTCACCAAAAGGCCACTGAGATTAGACAACTAAATTATAACATTATAATGTTCACATTCATCAACTAACTTCAATATTAAACAAGAAAATCATTTCTCTGTTCTGTTCCTTAAGGAACAAAAACAATGGAGCCAAATTTTTTCTAACATTAGCTAGACTACAGAGGAAATAAAACAGTCAACTATATGTGAAATAACTTCATACATCCATATGCAGTGTGCTCTGGAAAAAACTAATATCTCAAAATTTAGCTAATAGTTTAGATTTTAAGTATAACATATATTCAATTTGTTTCAAATTATTCCTATCAAAATCTCAAAGTAGCCCACCTAATTTTATAATTACATAGTTGTTTATATGGCATGACTATTTCTTCAAAATACTTTATCTTTTTTTTTTTTAACCCTTGACAATGTTGCTGCCTCATTGGTCTGTGCCATTCTACCTGATTTATATTGGAGAAGGCGAAGAAAAGATCTCAACTGGTAAGTTAAAGTATCTTGCTCACTTTAATAGATAACATGTCTGCATCTGAATCAATACAACACACACACACACACACACACACACACACGGAAGAAAAGGAAGGAAAGAGGGATGGATGGAAGGAAGGGAGATAGACATTGTTGCATGAGAAAAACAGATATTCTGAAGAACAAAGGAAGGAAGGAAACTACTTTTTGATATGTAGTGTTGACATTATCATTCAGTGCTAAATATTTTGTATTTTGTTGATGACTTCCTTTTAATCCAAAGTTTTTTGAGCTTTTTGCTGTTGTTTGGTTGTCTTAAGTAATGTTTTTTGGTTTCCAAACAAATGGAAATGTTTTAAATCACTCTACCTTAAAAATTAAAAATATAATTTCCAAAATAAAAATCAATCTTATTCCTGTGTGAAGAGGTCAAGTCACCTCAAAAGGCCAAGGAGAGTGACAGGACTAGCTGCACCTTCCCTGCCACAGAGGGTGAGATCATACAGGGAGATACTTCTCACTTTGGCGTTAGGATCATTTTGAGCTGGAGGTAAATGAGAATGAACAGATGCAGAAAGATGCCTTCTTGGAGGTTCCCTTATCTGATAGAAAATAGAAACTTCTGAAAAATGAAGAATGCCATAAATCTCCTCTCCTGGGAAATCTTATGGCCATGAAGACGGAAAATCAGCGTCAAGATGGGCCTGCCCAAACAAGCCTTACTCCATTAGTTTCTCTCATATTTCTACCAGAGTTTGCTGCTCTTGAAAGCCTAAACCCCTTTTCCTTCTTTTGTCACTTTACTATAACTTTGTTGTTCTTTTGTTACGATGCCACACAAGCCCAAGTCCTAACCACCCCTTTGAGTTACTCATCACTGAGTTCTCCCATGCATATGCTAACATTAATAAACTCCTGTTTGTTTTTCTCTTGTTAATCTGTCTTTTGTCAGTCTAATATTACAGAGTCCCAGCCAGGGAACTTAGGAGGGTAGAAGGAAAAATAATTTTTTCCTTGCCTAAAATCTCAATGAAGCTGTTAAAAAAAAAAAAAAAAAGAAGCTGGGAAGTAATAAGAATAAAAGCAAAAATTAAGGGCAAGGAAAATACAATAAAGAAGACTTACAAAGACAAAATTTGGCTCTTTGAAAAAATGGGGAAAAAACAGACAAACCTCTGGCAAGATAAATCTCAAAAATATGAGAGAAGACAAAAATTAATGAAGTTAGGAATGAAATACAGGGTGTAACTGTAGATATAGCAGAGATTCAAAAGATAACATGAGAATATAATAACGTTTTATGAATATATTTGAAAATTTAGATAAAATGGATAATTTCCTAGAAAATAGAATTCATCAAAAGGAACTCAAAAAAAAAATCACAGATTCAGAGTGGCTATTAATCTTAAAGAAGTTGAATCAGTAGGTAAAAAATGAATGTATGTGTGCAGACATAGTATGTTATAATAAAAATATACATTTGGTCTTTGTCCTTTGTTCCAGGTACAGATCTCCTAAAACTTGGAGTTTCCTGAGTGATAGGAGTTTCTTGTTATTCATGATGAGCCCCTTTGGAACACACCTGAGTCTAGTAAGGTGCTAGACTCAGGTGCTAGTAAAGTGACTCAGGGTTGGGCCCCTAGAGAGCCTCAGGATAGGGGCTGGTCACCGGAAAAATCAAACACATGATTACTAAGTGGAACTCTCAGCCCCAACCCCCAGTCTCTGGGGACAGTGACTGCAGATTGGGTTTTTTAAAAACCTATGAACAATAAGGTTCAGAGAGCTTCCAGGCTGGTGAACACATCCACTTGCTGGGAGAGCAATGCATCACAACTTCACAGGGACAGAGGTTCCTGTGCTCAGGACCCTTCCAGACATTGTCCTATGAGCCCCTTCATCTGGCTGTTCACATGCATCCCTTATAAACCAGTAAACATAAGTGAAATGTTTTCCTGGGTTCTGGGAGCCATTCTAGCAAACTACTGAACCTGAATGGGGTGAGGCGGAATTATGGGGACCCCCTAGTTTGTAGTAGGCTGGGCAGAAATGTGGGTAGCCTGGCCATCCCATTTGTGGCCGGCATCTAAAGCGGGGCCAGTCTTGTGGGGCAGGGTCCTTCAACTTGTGGGATCTGATGCTGACTCCAGGTAGATATTATCAGAATTGAATTGAATTTTTATGCTATAGCTCTGTAAGATGCTACCATTAGGAGAAACCAGGCAAAGGGTTTTGTATCCTTGGATGTAGAATATCTTTTTTGACAGTTTCCAGTCTTTTTTATCAATGGTTGTTCAGCAGTTAGTTGTAATTTTGGTGTGCTCGTGAGAGGAGGTGAGCCCAAGGTCCTTCTACTCTGCTATCTTGTCCCAACTCCCTGAGAAGTGGCTGATTTTGGAAGACACATACTGTTGGAGTCAAAAGTGTGAGAAAAAGACACTGCGCACAGTTTAACATTTATGTATTAATGTAATTCACTGCATAATCAGATTAAAGGAGAAAAAAATCTTAGTGAAGAACAAATATTCAACAAGACTGAACACAATTCAGAAGAAAACTTTCAGAAAACAAGAAATAGAAGACAATTTCCTAAATTTGATAGAGTATCTTCCCAAATCCCACATAAATATACCCACATAAATATGCCCAACTGATTTTTTGCAAAGCTGCAAAAGCAAATCAGTAGAAGGAGGACAGTCTTTCCAACAAATCGTACTGGAGCAGTTGGATATCTATAAGTAAAAACATAAATCTCAATCCCTTATACAAAAAGTTAATTTAAAATGGATCACAAGTAAATATAAAACATAAAACTATAAAACTTGGGGAAAAAATATATGACCTAGGGCTAGGCAGTGTTCTTAGAAGTGACACCAAAAGCACAACCCATTAAAGGAAAAATTGATAAGTCAAACATCATCAAAATTAAAAACTTTTGCTCTGTGAAAGACTGTGAAGAGGATGAAGAGGCAAGCTACACACTGAAAAAAAATATTTGCAAACCACATATCCAACAAGGGCCTTGACCTATATCTAGGATATATAAAGATCTCTCAAGCAATTTCCTAATTGTAAAATCAAACATTTAAATTGATGAAGAAAACACCTTACTACCTCAGTTAGAGAAGAATTTCAAAAATAATAAAGAGAAATGTTGATACATTTGACCCAATTAACAGTCATAGCTTTTGATTTAAAAAAAGATGACTTTCAGGGACTTCTCTGGCGGCACAGTGGTTAAGAATCCGCCTGCCAATGCAGGGGACATAGGTTCAAACCCTGGTCTAGGAAGATCCCTCATGCCGTGGAGCAGGTAAGCCCGTGTGCCACAACTACTGAGCGCAGAGCCTGCAAGCCACAACTACTGAAGCCCTCATGCCTAGAGCCCGTGCTCTGCAACAAGGGAAGCCACCGCAATGAGAAGCCGCACACCGCAATGAAGAGTAGCCCCGCTCGTCACAACTAGGGAAAGCCCGCGTGCAGCAACAAAGACCCAATGCAGCCAAAAATAAATAAATAAATAAATAAATAAATAGATGAATGAATGAATAAAAAAAGATGACTTTTAAAATGTAAATGGATGAGCCTCAAACTGGGAAAAGCATTAGTATCCAAACTTCTAAAAATAAATGAAAAAACAAAAGTTGCAAATGTGCAAAGGATCTAAACAAGCAGTCTTGAGAACAGAAAAACCCTAGGGTTTAAAAGAAACATGAAAAGCTGCCTAACCTCATTAGTAATCAAAGAAATAAAAATTAAAATAACAAGGAGAGAAAATTTCACAGCTCATAGGTCCACAAAAATTTGAAAATTTGATAATAATATTAAGTATCAGGGAAGATGCTGACTAAGGGAAATTTGACACACCACTGATGAAAATTTTAAAGCAATTTAGCAATATCTAGAAATGTTAAAATGTTCATATCCTGGGAACTACACTCCTGTGTATTTACTCCAGAAACTCTCACATGTGCATATGGAGATATATATAAGAATGTCCTTTGTAGCACTGTTTACATAATGGAAAGTTGGACTAGACTTGTGTATAATCAACATGAAGAAAATCTCATAAACATAATAGTGAGGAATAAGAGCAAATTGGCAAAAAAAATTGTAAAAAATAATACTGTATGTTATTTAGGGGCATATACATATATAATTGAAGTATAAAGTCACTTATAAGCATGATAAATGCCAAATTTTGGATTGTATTACTTCTGGGATAGAGGGGGACAGAAATGCATCCCAAACACTTTATATGGTATGCTGCATATTGGGTACATGTTCATTTGTTATATTATTTTCTATACTCATCTAAAATATGTCATAATTTAAATAAAGAAAATGAAGGGATAATCAAACAGAGCATAGGCAAATGCAAACAAAAAGAAAGTAAGAGTGGTTTAATTAATATTTATATGTTGAAAATTAAGATCAAAATCACTAAACAGGTAAAGGAAAGCATTACATAATGAAGGTAAGATATATAAAGAATGTATGAGAATCATAAATGTGTACTCGTGACAATAAAAGCTAAACATACCATGATAAGTTTTATGGTTTAAGTTTTATAAACAAGAACATTATCTGCCAATAATTAAAAGTAATTTACCAGTTTAATCTCGTGGCCACTCTTATCTAAATTACTGCTATCACCACCTCCACTCCAGGCCAGTTACTCTATAGTACATCATCCTGTTCATTTATTTTATAAAATTTATCAAAAATTTAAATTGTCTTGTTTCTTTTGCACAACAAAGGAAACCATAAACAAGACAAAAAGACAACCCTCAGAATGGGAGAAGATATTTACAAACGAATCAATGGACAAAATATACAAACAGCTCATGCAGCTCAATATCAAAAAAACAAGGAACCCAATCAAAAAATGGGCAGAAGACCTAAATAGACATTTCTCCAAAGAAGACATACAGACGGCCAAGAGGTACATGAAAAGATGCTCAACATCACTAATTATCAGAGAAATGCAAATCAAAACTACAGTGAGGTATCATCTCACAACGGTCAGAATGGGCATCATCAGAAAATCTACAAACAATAAATGCTGGAGAAGGTGTGGAGAAAAGGGAACCCTCTTGCACTGTTGGTGGGAATGTAAATTGACACAGCCACTATGGAGAACAATATGGAGATTCCTTAAAAAACTAAAACTAGAATTACCATATGACCCAGCAATCCCACTACTGGGCATATACCCAGAGAAAACCATAATTCAAACAGACACATGCACTGCAATGTTCACTGCATCACTATTTACAATAGCCAGATCATGGAAGCAACCTAAATGTCCATTGACAGATGAATGGATAAAGAAGTTGTGGTACATATATACAATGGAATATTACTCGGCCATAAAAAGGAATGAAATTGGGTCATTTGTAGAGACTTGGATGGACCTAGAGACTGTCATATAGAGTGAAATAAGTCAGAAAGAGAAAAACAAATATTGTCTATTAATGCACATATGTGGAATCTAGAAAAATGGTACAGATAAACCAGTTTGCAAGGCAGAAATAGAGACACAGATGTAGAGAACAAACGTATGGATGCCAAGGAGGGAAGGGGGGGTGGGATGAATTGGGAGACTGGGATTGACATATATACACTAATATGTAAAAAACAGATAACTCATGAGAACCTGCTGTATAGCACAGGGAATTCTACTTCACTTCGCTGTACAGTAGAAACTAACACAACATTGTAAAACAACTATACCCCAATAAAAAATAAATAAATAATAAATAAAATAAATAAAAAAATAAATTGTTTATTTGTGTCTTTGTTTATTTTGTGTTCCTTTTATTAGTATGTAAGCTCCCTGATGGCAGTGATCTTATCTGTCTAGTCTACCAGTGTATCCCTGGTGCCTAAAATAATGCACAACACATAGTAACCCTCAAGTAAACATTTAATTAATTAATCAATCAATACCTTTCTTGCTCCGCCATTTCAGAAATAAAAGGATTTTTATTCAAAAATTCTCTTAGAGTTTCGTTTTTTTTAGATCTCTGTCTGGGCTTCATTTCTGTAGTCTTAACATGGGAGATAACAAAAATGTTACAAATCCAATTTAAAATCTTAACACAATACTATAATTTACTTGTACTCTAATGCTTATCTTTTGACATTAAAATAGTGGTTTCTTTATGCCACTCAATTAAAATTATTATCAAAAGTAAAAGAAGTACCCCTGTAGACAAAAAAAAAATGGTTATAAAAATATCCTTGTGATAAGAATTAAAATATATTGCATAATTATAAAATTATGCTTGTTGGTATTCTCTTCTGTTTCACATTATACTAAATTATAGTACAGCCAACCATCTCCAGATACATGAATCTCTTAAGTTCATTAACTTAAAATTCAAAATTTATATGAAACTTACTCTTCCAATCTCCACTACTGCAGCTCTGAACTTCTTCATAGGTTTGATGACCTTTTTACACAAAGTATTGTCCTTATATTTCATTTTTCTTATTCCAAGTAGGGACTCATTCCTCCTAATACAAAAAGATAAAGTCAGTTAAAAGGATCGGCAAGAATTTATAAAACTACCCCAAAGTAATAAAACTTTAAGGAGTATTGTCACTGAAATTATGCTAGAAGAATACCCATAATTGTTTATATCCCACGCATAAATGAGACTATGATACTCCTGGTCGTCATTGAATAGCTAGCCTCTCAAAAGAGCAAAATGTAAATCACACCATAAAAATGTGATGAGAGCTGAAGTATGATCTAGGAGGAAGAGAACTGAACTGAAAATAAAACGTGAACACTCCCCTTTAAAACTGAGAAGATAACTACATAAGAGTGACCCTAGACAAACTACCTTGCTTCCAACAGACCTCAGTCCTTTTAGTTCCATCATGTGCAAGCTCCCAGCTACTATCAACTTCTGGATATCAACAAGAGATAAGCATTTTAGATGACTACACTCATCCCTTGGTAACTGCAGGGGCTTGGTTCCAGGACCCCCCCAGATACCAAAAGCCAAGGATGCTCAAGTCTTTTATATAAAATGGCATAGTACTTTCATATAACCTACACACATCCTCCTATATACTTTAAATCATCGTTAGATTATTTAAAATACAATGTAGGCTTCGGAGGTCAGATCCCAGGGAGAGGACTGGGGTTGGCTGTGTAAACACAGCCTGAAGGGGGCTAGTGCGCCACAGTTAGCAGGGAGGGAGTCCGGGAAAAAGTCTGGAACTGCCTAAGAGGCAACAGACCATTGTTTCGGAGTGTGTGAGGAGAGGAAATTCAAAGCATGGCGTAAACGAGCTTCAGAGACGGGTGCAAGCCGCGGCTATCAGCGCGGACCCCAGAGACAGGCATGAAATGCTAAGGCTGCTGCTGCAGCCACCAAGAATCCTTTGTGCAAGCACAGGTCACTATCCACACCTCCCCTCCCAGGAGCCTGTGCAGCTCGCCACTGCCAGGGTCCCATGATCCAGGGACAACTTCCCAGGGAGAACACACGGCGCCCTCAGGCTGGTGCAATGTCACGCTGGCCTCTGCCACCACAGGCTCATCCCACATTCCATACCCTTCCCTCCGCCCCGGCCTGGGTGAGCCAGAGCCCCCTAATCAGCTGCTCCTTTAACACCCTCCTGTCTGGGCGAAGAACCCATGCCAGAGGATGACCTACGTGCAGAGGCGGGGCCAAATCCAAAGCTGAACCCCAGGAGCTGTGCGAACAAAGAAGAGAAAGGGAAATCTCTCCCAGCAGCCTCAGGAGCAGCAGATTAACTCTCCACAATCAACTTGATGTACCCTGTATCTGTGGAATACCTGAATAGAAAACGAACCATCCCAAAGCTGATGCGGTGGATTTTGGGAGCAACTGTAGACTTGGGGTTGCTGTATGTGACTGACTAGTTTCTGATCTTTATGTTGATCTTAGTACAGTTTTTAGCATTTGTTATCACTGGTGGATTTGTTTATTGGTATAGTTGCGCTCTTCTTTTTTTTAAATTACTTTTTAAATTTTTTTATTTTAATAATATTTTTCTTATTTTTTTACTTTATTAACTTTATTTATTTTATTTTATTTTTTCTTTCTTTTCTTTCTCCCTTTTCTCCTGAGCCTTGTGGCTGACAGGGCTTTGATGCTCTGGCCAGGTGTCAGGCCTGCGCCTCTGAGGTGGGAGAGCCGAGTTCAGTACATTGGACCACCAGAGACCTCCCAGCCCCACGTACTATCAATTGGTGAGAGCTCTCCCAGAGACCTCCGTCTCAATGCTAAGACCCAGCTCCACTCAATGGCCAGCAAGCTCCAGTGCTGGACACCCCATGCCAAACAAGTAGAAAGACAGAAACACAACCCCACCCATTAGCAGAGAGGCTGCCTAAAGTCATAATAAGTTCAGAGACACACCAAAACACACCACCGGACGCGGTCCTGCCACCAGACACACAAGATCCAGCCTCATTCACCAGAACACAGGCACCAGTACCCTCTACCAGGAAGCCTACACAACCCACTGAACTAACCTTACCCTCTGGGGGAAGACACCAAAAACAATGGGAACTATAAACCTGCAGCCTGCGAAAAGGAGACCCCAAACACAGTAAGTTAAGCAAACTGAGAAGACAAAGAAACATGCAGCAGATGAAGGAGCAAAGAAAAAACCCACCAGACCAAACAAATGAAGAGGAAATAGGCAATCTACCTGAAAAAGAATTGAGAGTAATGATAGTAAAGATGATTCAAAATCTTGGAAATAGAATGGGGAAAATACAAGAAACGTTTAACAAGGACCTAGAAGAACTATAGACCAACAAACAATGATGAACAACACAATAAATGAAATTTAAAATCCTCTAGAAGGAATCAATAGCAGAATAACTGAGGCAGAAGAATGAATAAGTGACCTGGAAGATAAAACAGTGGAAATAACTACCACAGAGCAGAATAAAGAAGAAAGAATAAAAAGAATTGAGGGCAGTCTCAGAGACCTCTGGGCAAATATTAAATGCACCAACATTCGAACTATAGGGGTCCCAGAAGAAGAAGAGGAAAAGAAAGGGACTGAGAAAATATTTGAGGAAATTATAGTTGAAAACTTCTCTAATATGGGAAAGGAAATAGTCAGTCAAATCCAGGAAGTGCAGAGAGTCCCATACAGGATAAATCCAAGGAGAAACATGCCAAGACACATATTAATCAAACTATCAACAATTAAATACAAAGAAAAAATATTAAAAGCAGCAAGGGAAAAGCAACAAATAACATACAAGGGAATCCCCATAAGGCTAACAGCTGATCTTTCAGCAGAAACTCTGCAAGCCAGAAGGGAGTGGCAGGACATATTTAAAGTGATGAAAGGGAAAAACCTACAACCAAGATTACTCTACCCAGCAAGGATCTCATTCAGATTTGACGGAGAAATTAAAACCTTTACAGACAAGCAAAAGCTAAGAGAATTCAGCACCACCAAACCAGCTTTACAACAAATGCTAAAGGAACTTCTCTAGGCAGGAAACACAAGAGAAGGAAAAGACCTACAATAACAAACCCAAAACAATTAAGAAAATGGTAACAGGAACATACATATTGATAATTACCTTAAATGTAAATGGAATACATGCTCCAACCAAAAGACACAGACTGGCTGAATGGATACAAAAACAAGACCCGTATATATGCTGTCTACAAGAGACCCACTTCAGACCTAGGGACACATACAGACTGAAAGTGAGGGGGATGGAAAAAGATATTCCATGCAAATGGAAATCAAAAGAAAGCTGGAGTAGCAATTCTCATATCAGACAAAACGGACTTTAAAATAAAGACTATAACAAGAGACAAAGAAGGACACTACATAATGATCATGGGATCAATCCAAGAAGAAGATATAACAATTGTAAATATTTATGCACCCAACAGAGAAGCACCTCAATACATAAGGCAAATGCTAATAGCCATCATAAAAGGGGAAATTGACAGTAACTCAATCATAGTAGGGGACTTTAACACCTCACTTTCACCAATGGACAGATCATCCAAAATGAAAATAAATAAGGAAACACAAGATTTAAATGATACATTAAACAAGATGGACTTGATATTTATAGGACATTCCATCCAAAAACAATAGAACACACTTCCTTCTCAAGTGCTCATGGAACATTCTCTTGGATAGATCATATCTTAGGTCACAAATCAAGCCTTGGTAAATTTAAGAAAATTCAAATCGTATCAAATATCTCTTCTGACCACAACGCTATGAGACTAGATATCAATTACAGGAAAAAGAGTGTAAAAAATACAAACACATGGAGGCTGGCTAAACAATACACTACTAAATAACCAAGAGGTCACTGAAGAAATCAAAGAGGAAAACAAAAAATACCTAGAAACAAATGACAATGAAAACACAAAACCTATGGGATGCAGCAAAAGCAGTTCTAAGAGGGTAGTTTATAGCAATACAATCCTACCTCAAGAAACAAGAAACACCTCAAATACACAACCTAACCTTACACCTAAAGCAATTAGAGAAAGAAGAAAAAAAAAAAAAACCCCAGACTTAGCAGAAGGAAAGAAATTGTAAAGATCAGATCAGAAATAAATGAAGAAAACAATGGCAAAGATCAATAAAACTAAAAGCTGGTTCTTTGAGAAGATAAACAAAATTGATAAACCACTAGCCAGACTAATCAAGATAAAAAGGAAAAAGACTCAAATCAACAGAATTAGAAATGAAAAAGGAGAGGTAACAAATGACACTGCATAAATACAAAGGATCATGAGAGATTACTACAAGCAACTATATGCCAATAAAATGGACAACCTGGAAGAAGTGGACAAATTCTTAGAAAAGTACAACCTTCTGAGACTGAACCAGGAAGAAACAGAAAATATAAGCAGACCAATCACAAAGCAATGAAACTGAAAATGATTAAAAATCTTCCAACAAACCAAAGCCCAGGACCAGATGGCTTCACAGGCAAATTCCAACAAACATCTAGAGAAGAGCTAACACCTATCCTTCTCAAACTCTCCAAAATATTGCAGAGGGAGGAACACTCCCAAATTCATTACAGGAGGCCACCATCACCTTGATACCAAAACCAGACAAAGGTGTCACAACAAAATAAAACTACAGGCCAATATCACTGATAAACATAGATGCAAAAATCCTCAACAAAATACTAGCAAACAGAATCCAACAGTACATTAAAAGGATCATACAGCATGATCAAGTGGGATTTATCCCAGGAATGCAAGGATTCTTCAATATATGCAAATCAATGGATGTGATACACCATATTAACAAATCGAAGGAGAAAAACCATATGATCATCTCAATAGATGCAGAAAAAGCTTTAGACAAAATTCAATGCCCATTTACGATAAAAACCCTCCAGAAAGTAGGCATAGAGGAAACTTACCGCAACATAATAAAGGCCATATATGACAAACCCACAGCCAATACCGTTCTCAATGGTGAAAAACTGAAACCATTTCCACTAAGATCAGGAACAAGACAAGATTGCCCACTCTCCCACTATTATTCAACATAGTTTTGGAAGTTTTAGCCACAGCAGTCAGAGAAGAAAAAGAAATACAAGGAATCCAAATTGGAAAAGATGAAGTAAAGCTGTCACTGTTTGCAGGTGACATGATACTACACATAGGGAATCCTAAAGATGCTACCAGAAAACTACTAGAGCTAATCAATGAATTTGGTAAAGTTGCAGGATACAAAATTAATGCACAGAAATCTCTTGCATTCCTATACACTAGTGATGAAAAATCTGAAAGGGAAATTAAGGAAACACTCCCATTTACCACTGTAACAAAAAGAATAAAATACCAAGGAATAAACCTACCTAAGGAGACAAAAGACCTGTATGCAGAAAACTGTAAGACACTGATTAAAGAAATTAAAGATACCAACAGATGGAGAGATATACCATGTTCTTGGATTGGAAGAATCAACATTGTGAAAATGACTATACTACCAAAGCAATCTACAGATTCAGTGCAATCCCTATCAAACTACCAATGGCATTTTTCACAGAAGTAGAACAAAAAGTTTCAGAATTTGTATGGAAACACAAAAGACCCCGAATAGCCAAAGCAATCTTGAGAGAGAAAAACAGAGCTGGAGGAATCAGGCTCCCAGACTTCAGACTATACTACAAAGCTACAGTAATCAAGAGAGTATGGTACTGGCACAGAAAGAGAAATATACATCAATGGAACAGGATAGAAAGCCCAGAGATAAACCCATGCACATATGGTCACCTTATCTTTGATAAAGGAGGCAAGAACATACAATAGAGAAAAGACAGCCTCTTCAATAAGTGGTGCTGGGAAAACTGGACAGCTACATGTAAAAGAATGAAATTAGACCACTCCTTAACTCCATACACAAAAATAAACTCAAAATGGATTAAAGACCTAAATGTAAGGCCAGACACTATAAAACTCTTAGAGGGAAACATAGGCAGAACACTCTATGACATAAATCACAGCAAGATCCTTTTTGGCCCACCTCCTAGAGAAATGGAAATAAAAACAGTAATAAACAAATGGGACCTAATGAAACTTAAAAGCTTTTGCACAGCAAAGGAAACCATAAACAAGGTGAAAAGACAACCTTCTGATTGGGAGAAAACATTTGCAAATGAAGCAACTGACAAAGAATTAATCTCCAAAATATACAAGCAGCTCATGCAGCTCAATATCAAAAAAAACAAAAACCCAATCCAAAAATGGGGAGAAGACCTAAATAGACATTTCTCCAAAGAATATATACAGATTGCCAACAAACACATGAAAGGATGCTCAACATCACTAATCATTAGAGAAATGCAAATCAAAACTACAATGAGGTATCATCTCACACTGGTCAGACTAGCCATCATCAATAAATCTACAAACAATAAATGCTGGAGAGGGTGTGGAGAAAAGGGAACCCTCTTGCACTGTTGGTGAGAATGTAAATTGATACAGCCACTATGGAGAACAATATGGAGATTCCTTAAAAAACTAAAAATAGAACTACCATATGACCCACCAATCCCACTACCGGGCATATACCCTGAGAAAACCATAATTCAAAAAGAATCATGTACCACAGTGTTCACTGCAGCACTATTTAGAATAGCCAGGACATGGAAGCAACCTAAGTGTCCATCGACAAATGAATGGATAAAGAAGATGCGGTACATATATACAATGGAATATTACTCAGCCATGAAAAGAAACGAAATTGAGTTATTTGTAGTGAGGTGGATGGATCTAGAGTCTGTCATACAGAGTGAAGTAAGTCAGAAAGAGAAAATCAAATACTGTATGCTAACACATATATATGAAATCTAAAATTTAAAAAAAAAAAAGGTTCTGAAGAACCTAAGGGGAGGACAGGAATAAAGACGCAGACGTAGAGAATGGACTTGAGGACACGGGGAGGGGGAAGGGTAAGCTGGGACGAAGTTAGAGAGTGGCATGGACATATATACACTACCAAATGTAAAATAGATAGCTGATGGGAAGCAGCGGCATAGCACAGGGAGATCAGCTCCCTGCTCTGTGACCACCTAGAGGGATGGGATAGGGAGGGTGGGAGGAGGGTGCAAGAGGGAGGGTATATGGGGAAGCTGATTCAGTTTGTTATACAGCAGAAACTAACACAACATTGTAAAGCAATTATACTCCAATAAAGATATTTAAAAAAAAGAATGATACCTTTTAATCATGAAAGCATTTAGCCTGAATTTCTTTGGAATAAATAAATAAATAAAATACAATGTAAATTCTATATAAATAGTTGTAAATACAATGTAAGTGCTATGTACATAGTTGACAGGAGTGCAGCAAATTCAAGTTCTACTTTTTGGAGCTTTCCGGAATTTTTTCTTCAAATATTTCTGATCCATGGTTGGCTGAATGCCTGGATGCAGAGTGGATGCCAAAGGCGGACAGTACTAAATGTTCTCCCTTCTCCCCAATCACCTGTAAGGATTCTCAACCTTGTTTTTTTTAATCTGCCATCGACCCCTGTCCCCTTCTCCGAATACTGTAAGGTCGCTTATTATCCCTCCCTCTATTGGTACTTACTACCTATTTTCCTTGAAATTTATATATTTCCTAAAATCTATATTTCTTCTGGTAAGTACTTGCTAGGTACAACACCACCCTGCTATAACATGATAAATGGGATCCAAAAGCTTAAATTAAATAAAACGTAAAGTCATATTAACACAAGGTGAAGGAAATGACCAGGTGAATCTGGTAGCTAGTTCCAGGGGCTGGGGTCCCAAACTCATTTTGGTCCCAGTAGTGGTCAGCCTCTCACTTCGATTTTGATAAAGATGATCCTGGATCCTGTGCTTGGTTGGGACTCCAGCCAAGCTGCAGCAATTTCAAGAGCCTCCCAGTTAGTTGGCATTCATTTTGGCAAATGTTTTGTCTGCCTGAACTACAAAGCTTGGACCACTGATCACCGGGGACTTAGGAATCTATCCTCTGCTCTGCTACTTGCATCCTGACACTAGTTGCCTGCTGTTTTCCAACCAGCTTGGTCTCTTCTCTACCTCCTCTCTCTCCCACCCCACCAGAATGCTTTTATTGCTGTTATTCCAGAAACAGGTGGGAAGGAGAGGAGGTCACGGGTGTACACTTGGGCCACCATCTTCCCAGCCCTCTCAGCATTCTCCACCATGCTCTGCAGAACTCTCATCCACTGAATAAACTCCTCCACTCTTCAACCTCTTCATAGAATGCTTCCTCCTAGCTCTGACTGCTTTTTATTTTGTTTATGGTGTATTATGAAAAATAGTACTTCTAAATTTTTATGTAATCATCATTATTGATCTTTGATTTCATGACTTATTCATTGTTTTGATTACCTATATCACTGCCTGTTTCTGACCCAAAACACTGAGTTCCAATGACTGTCTGCCTATTATTTCACAAATACAAATCTGTTATTCTTTACCTGACAGCACAAGGCTCTCTTTCAAGCTTTTTTATTTTTTAAATATTTTTCATTATTGTAGCCCACTCCATACAAACTAATCTGACTGGAATTGCATTAAACCAACAAATTAATTTGAGAATAATAGAAATCTTTACAACATTCCATCTGCTCATCAAGTAATGTACTATGTCTCTCCATTTATTCAAGTCATTTTTTTTCATACCTCTTAGTAAAGATGTTTGGTCTTCTTTATATTAGCCTGAGTCCCCTCACAATTCCTGATAAACTTAATCCTGTAGTTCACAGAAATGGGATCATTTTTCCATTATATTTTCTAGTTGATACAGCAAAGCGTTGATTTTGCATCTATCCATCCTATGGAATTCTATTATTAGTTCTGATAGTTTTCAGTTAATTAACTTGTTAAGTTAAAAAAAAGTAATAATTATTTGCAGATATCAATCTTTCCTCTCTATTTTCAGAGTACTTCACGGTGGATTTCACTTGATAAACATTTTTGAGACCGTATTATGTGATAATCACATAAATTCTAATCCTAATTTCTATTTCTTATTTTAATGTGCTGCCAAGAACTTTCAGGACAATTTTAAATGATAGAAGGAATAATAGGTTTCTTTGTTGTATTACATATTTTAACAGAAAATCTTCCTCTAATCCTAATTTGCCAGGAATTGCTGCTGAACGTCACCACATGACTTTTTAGCACCTACAAAAGACTCCTTGGACTACTAATGATAATTATATTTAGATTTCCTACTATATTTATATTGAGAACAAAATCTACATTCTCACTGCTAAATTTATAAGCTAGTGTTTTATTTTTATTCTATATACTCCTAAATAAAGTTGATCTCTAATTTTCTATTTTTTTATTCTCTTTTTACAAAACTGTTATCAGAGCCTGCTGTGGTAAATTTACTAGCAAACTATAACCATGCTCTGAAGTAGCTTTATGTAAAACAAAATTATTTGTTCCTACGAAGGAACTAGCCTTAAAAAGTTTTTGAGCTTTCCAATTTTTTTTACTGCTTCAATAAATTCTTATAATTTAAAATTTTCCAGATAATCATCACTTCAGATTAGATTTTCAAATTTATTCATATTAAACTACATACACTGCTATCTAATGTTTAACAACTTCCAAATTTATGACTATTTTCTCTCTGGATTACTTACATTTCACTTTTTCTTATTTTGCTGGCCAGAAAATTACCTCATTTATTCATATATTCAAAGAACTAACCCTAGCCAATTAGACTATTTTAAAACCAACTTAAAATTGATTAATTTCAACTTTTATTTTTTATTTTTCTTTCTGCTTTCTTAGATTTATTTTGTTATTTTTCCAATTTCTCAAGTCCAATAAAAGTTCATTTAATTTTATTTTTCTCATTTAGTAAGTAACAGGAGCTTCTAAAGCTAAAATTTGTCTTTAACTGCTGCTTTGAGTACATTTGATATGTGGGCTTCTCATTAGCATGATTTTCAAAACGCTCTATAGTTTTAGATTTCTTTTTTATATATTATAATTATATACAATTATGTATGCCAGTAATTTGTTGTTATAAATTATATAATTATATATGCCAGCAATTTACTTTGTTATAAAATTTCAGTTTTATTGTACTGTAAGAGAATGTGGTCTTTACAAATTTTAGTCTACGTGACTTATTGAGCTTTATTTTGCAGCTTAAATATTACTTTTTTAAATTAAATAAGTGCTTTAAAGGGTATTTAGTCTCAATTGGCTATATATATTAAATTAATCTTATTAGTTATACTATGTACATTTTCTATGTCCTTTTTATTTGTCTTTTTAAAGTAGCACATTAAACTCTCAATATTACTATGTTTCTATCAAATCAGCTTTGTCTTTTCAGCAGTTATTTCCATATATTTTGATTTTTTTGTTATATAGAACATGAAAATTCATGAAATATCTTCATTGTGATTTATAAGCATTATTAGTAGAATCACCAATGTGAAAAGGTAGCATTAAAAATAAGTAACAAAGGGATTACTCTTTAATTGTTACCAGGACAGTTGATTAAAATTTTTACAGGAAAAAACACTAATTTTTAATCTAAACCGTACCCCAAAAGAAATTCCATATGGATTAAAACATTAAATCTAAACCATGAAACTATAAAATTGGAAGAAAATACTGCTGCATACTTGTCTGTTGAAGTATAAAAAATTTTTTTCTTTGTGCAAAGATATGTCATGCATACAAACATAAAAAGAAAATAGATATTGCTATCAAAGCAGAAATCAAGGTGTTGCATCTGCCCCTCCCCTATATTCCCTGACTTGGAGAAGAACATCCTAAAACATCTGCTCAGCCTTAAAAATTGAAATCATTACCTTTGGCTTGAACTCAGTTATACTGCTCAATCTCCAAACTCACATATTTTATTATACCACTGGTCTAAACCACTTATTCTGTTTTCCTCTTTCAGAATATCTATTATTCTTCCATTGGACCTCCACGGTCAGCCCTCCAAATTTTACTACTCACTGAAAGTGCATTCTGATTTTCTTTGGTATCAAGAATATTGTTTACAGATTCCAAACATCTCATTTTAGCTATGGTTTATTTAATTTTCAGGGACTTTCTAATTCTGGCCAGTTCTCTCATTACCATGGCCTGCTTTATTTAACAGAAGCAATTTCATCTTTTGAAAACATGAAGCACATATATTCCAAGTTTTTGTTCTAATAAATGTAGTGCCTATTCTAGGAAGAATATTTTCCTGAAGGTTTTTATGAGAATGTTTCTCTTCTGCTGTCATTTTTAAAATAGATCTTGTGTCATTGATGTTTTCTTTTCCTAGAATGAGATAGACAGCCCTATGTCCAGTGTTGAAATTAAAACCCAATTATTGGAAGAAAAGCTGGATTCACTTGGCATCTCTCATAACTGGCACAGAACACAACAATTTTCTTTGCGGGCAGAGAGAGCCATTCAGGCTTAGAGAATAAGAGGGTTAACTTTAAGTTTTACTACTTCTATTTGAGGAACTCCCCGTTCACATATATATATGGGAACCGCAAGGAATGGCTCTGCTTGCTACTGTAGAGAATTAGAAACTGGACCTCAAAACCACACTACATACAAAAATAAGCTCAAAATGGATTAAATGTAAGACCTGAAACCATAAAACTTCTAGAAGAAAACATAGGCAGTATACTCTTTGACATTGGTCTTAGCAATTTTTTTTTTGGATATGTCTCCTCAGGCAAGGGAAACAAAAGCAAAAGTAAACAAATGGGACTACATCAAAAGGAGGGGGTGGGGGGAGAGGGAATTACTGAAAATAATTAAAAGGCACAAACTTCCAGTTCTAAGATAAATAAGAACTAGGGATGCAATGTACAACAAGATAAAGATAATTAACACTGCTGTATGTTATAAATAAAACTTGTTAAGAGAGTAAATCTTAAGAATTCTCATCGGGCCTCCCTGGTGGCACGGTGGTTGAGAATCTGCCTGCCAATGCAGGGGACACGGGTTCGAGCCCTGGTCTGGGAAGATCCCACATGCCGTGGAGCAACAGGGCCCGTGAGCCACAACTACTGAGCCTGCGCGTCTGGAGCTTGTGCTCCGCAACAAGAGAGGCCACGACAGTGAGAGGCCCGTGCACCGCGATGAAGAGTGGCCCCCGCTCGCCCCAACTAGAGGAAAGCCCTCACAAAGAAACGAAGACCCAACACAGGCAAAAATAAAATAAATAAACAAATTTAAAAAAAAAAAAAAAAAGAATTCTCATCATAAGGAAGAAGAAAATTTTTTCCACTTCTTTAATGTTGCATTTATATGAGATGATAAATGTTCACTAAGCCCACTGTGGTAATCATTTCATGATATATGTAAATCAAATCATTATGCTGTACACCTTAAAACTTATACAGTGCTGTTTGTCATTTATACCTCAATAAAACTGGATGAAAAAATTAATTAGATAAATAAATAACTGGACCCAAAAGTCCGTGCAAGAGAGGCTGATAGCCTAGAGATGCTATCATCCAACCTGACTCAATAGCAAAAGGCCTAATTTATTTCCTGCTATAAATATAAACATGCTCTATTATTCCTTAGTTCAGTTGTACGAATATTTTTATGTTTATTTATTTATTTACACAGACATAAATACTCACTACCTCCCAGATGGCTGTTTTAACTGCATACAACCCACTCTCTTTTTCGTCCACTTTATAAATCTTTAAGGAACAATTTTACTCATTTTTTAAAGTTGTTAATGCTAATAAAACAGATATTACAAATACCTTTTCAAGAAATCATAGACAGGATTTGTTATCTCCACCATAAGTTGAAATTTTTCATCACTCATACATTTTTGCATAACTTGTGTAAAGAATTCCAGGAATCTAGGTCTCTGCTTAAATTTCATAACTGTGAAAACAAGAAGGTTCATATATAATCACCAATACACTTGGTCATTGTCATTGAAAGGTTACTATTGCTATTAGTCATTTTGTTCTAACAGACGAGTTTATTAACCTGCTTTTTAGATTTCTCACTTTTAAAAAATGTATAGGAGTAAATGTGGTGAAACTAGTGTTTTTCTAAAATCAAATATTCCTTTACAGTCTAAATTTCATTTATTTTTCAAACAGCTTGGTGTTGTAAGATTTCCTAAAAGTTGCCTCTAACATATGACTAGGTGGGAAAAAAATTGCTGATAATTGCCAGAATAACTAGTTATCCTAATTTTTATTATACTTCACTCTGAGATAAGCAATAATGCTGTTATTTCTTCATAGCTAAGCTTAAAGATCACTAACACATTTTTCAATTCCCTAGTTTTTGTAAGCTTCATAATAACACCATTTACTGCCAAAACAAGCCACCATCAAGGTTCCGTCTTTCCAGATTTTAAATCAGGTACCTATTTTGGTCTCTTTCATTACTCGGCAATCAAGAGCCTGCCTTATTCTGAATGGGTAAGAACCTGAAATATTCTGCCTAGAACAAGTGAAACCTTTAAGTAGAAAACAACAGAATCCACAGAATAAAAGATCTTCAAGAGTAAGGTGAGTGAACAACATATGTACGTTTAGGTCACCTACCTTCTTTCACAGCACCTTTGACCGACCAATTTAAAACTATAGGGTAAAGAAATATGGGATCCTCTGTTCCTGAGAGTTCAGTTGTAACATCTAAGGTTAAAAGGAATTAAGTTGTTGGTTCTGTTTAACATCAATAAGCAAAAATGAAAATTCTTTGCTGGGGATGAAAAATAGGAAAATACCCAAGTATACATTCTAAATTATGTGCCTTAAAATATCAATTATATCATATTTTGGAGATTAAAAAAATCCAATAATCTCAATTATTTTCCTTTCATTTTTTTTTTCCCCTAAAGGCCAAGGAGTCTACCACCAAATAGGGGAAGAGTTTCCAAGGCATGAGTCTTTCTTATTCAACAGCTATTGTGTATCAACAAATATCAGGCTCAGAAACCTACCAATTATATGAACTCCATTTTTATAAAAAATCTTTAAAAGACAGTAAAGTATAGAATAATGAACAGGACAGCCCCTAGAGCCAGGATGCCTGGGTTCAGATTCTAAGTCTGACACTTCTTTTTTTTTTTAGGCCGCACGGCATGCAGAATGCGGTATCTTAGTTCCCCGACCAGGGATCAAACCCACTGGGAGCATGGAGTCTTAACCGTTGGGCCTCCAGGGAAGTCCCTAAGTCTGACACTTTTTAGTTATGAGAACTTGGGAAGTTACTCACCTTCTCTGTGCCTCAATTTCCTTATCTTTAAAATGGGGATAATAACAGTACCTATTTCATATGGTTGTTATATAAGGGTTATATAAGTTTTCATATGTATGAAACACTTAAAATAGTTCCTCGCACACAGAAAGCACTGTACAAAACTATTATTTTTATTATTGTTTTGTTACTGAATCTACTGTTTAGCTAGTAACATTATATTGTGCTTCTTAGTAAAATGTTAAAATGTGTTTGGGGGTGTTGATAATATGAAAATAAGTAATTCACATTTCCAGAACACTTTACATTTTAAGAAATTATATATTTTTATATGTACCCAGACAATTACAGCTTTCCCAAAACTAGGTTTACTGGTTATGGGAATAATACAGCATTGGGTTCATTTCATAAATTCAGCTTGAAACAGACATGGAGTGTATTGAAATAAAGTGAGAGATCCAAGTCAGGGAATTCTGAAACAGTAAGACCAGCCAGATATAACTGAGGCACAAAGTAGAGAGGTGAGGTGGGGTCACAGAACTCTACAAGTTTAGTTACTTCCCAACAGAGCAAGGGGCCGAAAGTGGAGCCTCCTAATGAGATAAATGTAGGCACTCTTTTGTTCTTCTAGAAGGTTTGAAGTCCTGCTTCTTAAAAATGTGATAATAGTTGTCATCACCAGAAACTAAATTAATATCTTAATCAGATTTCCAAACTGCAATCTCTAAAACTCCAATCACTGTGTTAACATTTTGGTCTATTATTAAATTACTATACAGCACAATGACTCACTTGAGTCCGTCTCACTTGAGTAAACCATGGTTCAAGTCACTCGTACATAACACCCGTCATGCCATCACTTTATTTCTCAGTTACATTTTTGTCTTTAGAGCAGCGATTCTCAATTTTGTGTCCCCCTTCCACAATATATTTGCCAACATTTGCCTCGCAGTTGGTTGTCACAGCTGGGGAGAATGCAGGGAGAATGGTGTGCTATGCATCTCTGGACAAAGGCCAGGGATGCCGGTGCACATCCACAATGCCTAGGACAGTCCCCCACAGCAAAGTATTATCTGGCCCAAATTGGCAATAGTGTTGAGGCTGAGAAACCCTGCTTTCGAATGAGAAGATTTAGGCTCAAATCCAAGTCAGCTATGTAATGCTAAATAAATCACTTAATCTTTATGAGCCACATCTGTAAAAAGTGGTCAGCAATCCCTTATTAACAAAGTACTGTTAGGATTAATGACACAATGCAAAAGCACTGCATAAACCTTAAAGGGTTTACCAAATGCTAATCTCATCCTAATCCTTTTAACAAAATATTTTCTATTTTAAACAGCAAAATGCTAAACAGAAGTATACAGAAAGAAAAAAAAAGACTACATTGCTTTGTCAGTTTGAGTAGGTGTGTCTCCAATAAACCCAGCTGTTCATTTATTTTCTCAGGTAATAATATCTGCTGTGGCTTCTTAGTCTTGGAAGACTTCTTGGAAGAACCCTAGAAACATTGGTTAAATGTCAGAACGTACTTCAACATGTTTCAAGAATTGTCATTTTCAAATAATATTCTTTAAATTATGTTTCATACTTTCATACTTGGTAGACCAAACTATGAATCTACATGGTAAAATGTATTAATAATTAACTAATAATTAATAATAAGCCATTGTAGCCTAACTAAATGCCAGACACAGTACTAAGTGTTTTATGGATGTTAACCAAAATATTTCTTCTCTTCCCTCTCCCTTTTTCCTAGTAACTTCTGCTCCCCTAACCAGCTCCCCCCAATACACACACCACTCTGAGAGCAGTTGAGGGTGTATCTCTAAAAATCCTCAAAGGAAAATGCTCTCAGAAATGTATCCCTTTTTCCTTTTTTCCTTTCTCTTTCCCAGAGGGAGCTTCTTTACAAGGAAGCTAATTGCTTTTGTCGCTTTGCCTTTCATTGAACATAACAGGATCAGTAATTAGTGGATTAAGAATTGGCTGGTGTGAGCTCAGGCTCCCCACCATGTTTTCATCTGTCTGAGCCTGAGAATGGACTGGTTAATGTCTCCTGTTCTCCAAAACAATAGACCTCCCAAGCTCTTTTAGGCTTAAAGGGACCCTGAATGGTTATAATGATTTCTGACTCCTATAAAGTCGGTATTAGGTTCTCAGTCCCTACAGTCTCAGTCTGAAAGAAGTATCACAACCTTCTGCTGGACGAGAGGCTCCAAGGAAAGGGGCAAGGGGTCCTGTCCTACCATGATGTGAAGGGACAGAGCCCTGAGTCAAGGCCTGGGTGACATAAAGGGTCTGGCTGACGGACTCTTGAGTGGACAACACTTGGTGGAAAAAAAACCCTCAAGTTGCTTTCAGCTTAATCAAAACTTTCTCTAGACAACCCTCCCCCCAACAAAAGTATTATGGCTAAAAATATTCATCCAGTGAAACCATGGGGTTTTTTTTTAAGCTTTTGCAACATATAATAGAGAGAGAAATGGAGCTACTCCAACTGAAACAGGCTTGGGGGTAATAGTTTCTAGCCTGGCCCCAGTCACAGAAGGGGCTTCAAGTATTGTAGCTCCTAGTGCACCTCAGAAACCTGATAAACTAAGCAATATTTCAAAATTTGATCTACAAAATCATTTAACCACATAGTTTCACGAAAAGGCAATAAAATAAGATTCTAGTAAGACCCATGCTTGGGAGGCAGATATTAAAAAGTTGTCTCTAACATTACCAGCCTCATAAAGGAGACAATTTAGGTGTCACAAGGAGTTTAGGAAATCTACTTTGAACAGAGTGAAAAGCTCTGACATGTATTTACTGCATTCAATGACCCACTCAGAATAATAAAAATCTTCAGTCTGGGAGAGACTGTAGAGGGCTTTCAGTCCAACGTCCAACTGGGTGTAGGAAGCTCTCTATCAACACCTAACTGATAGTCAGTACGCGTGGCAGGGGGCTATTAAGTATTCTAGCACGGATACCTTTTCATTTTCTTGATAATAATTAAAAGGAAAAAAAGCTCTTCACATATTTGCTTTCTTTTATGTGAATACAACAAATTAAAAACTGATCAATTTTCTAACATGTTCACTAATACTACATGACCTCTTAGAAAATTTAGCTAAATATACCTTTAAAGATGAAACACAAAGAACAATTACCTCCTCTGGCATTTCTTCTTGGTCAGTAACACCAAACAGAGATTTGCACCCTGATGTGATGTCCAACATCTTTTTTCCATAATTTATAATCATTACTGCCAGGTCATATTCCTTCCATGAACGCAGAATCTAATTTAAAATATTTATTAATTATCTCTGTTGGAAACTCAAGTCTATTTTCAAGAGTCATGTATCATCTTCCATAAATTCAAAAGTCTCATGTTTTGGATATAACTCCCCTGTTTCTGTTAAGAAAACTGTTAAGCTTACCTCCAGATCATATTTCCCTAGAATTAAAACTGCATTGGGCTTCCCTGGTGGTGTAGTGGTTGAGAGTCTGCCTGCCAATGCAGGGGACACAGGTTCAAGCCCTGGTCTGGGAGGATCCCACATGCCGTGGAGCAACTGGGCCCGTGAGCCACAACTGCTGAGCCTGCGCGTCTGGAGCCTGTGCTCCGCAGCAAGAGAGGCCGCGATAGTGAGAGGCCCGCGCACCGCGATGAAGAGTGGCCCCCGCTTGCCGCAACTAGAGGAAGCCCTCGCACAGAAATGAAGACCCAACACAACCAAAAATAAATAAATAAATAAGCCTACACCTTTAAAAAAAACAAACAAACAAACAAAAAAACAGTACCAAGGGCATTTGTTTAAAAAAAAAAAAAACTGCATGATTTCACTATTTTAAATAAAGGACAAAACCAGGAATCTCATCAGTAATGAATTCTCCATATCTCTGGGACATACAGCCATACCTCTTTTGGTATAGTAAGTTAACTATGAAAAAACATTTTCACTTAAAAGATCCATGCTAAAACAAAATCATTCTTAAAGGTCACATAACCACCACTTCTTGTCTTGAGTTGTCTTCTTTGTGAAATGGCACAATTACTGACTTCATGATGTCTTGGGGGCATTTATAGCAGTAAACGATTTACAAGACATTCTGGCAGTAAACTAGGCTGGAGGTCAGCTGGTTTTGGCAGGTTCTCCATGAGCCGTAGGGGAAGCACACACTGACTCATGAGAAGGGGCCCGCTCTGCCACTCTCGTCCACGTTCCTGGTTACAAACTGTTATCTGGCCTCCTCTAGCCTGGCTCTTATCTACCTCTCCAGTGTCATCTTCCACTATTCATCTCCTTGCACTTTCAGCTTACAAAACATTAAGCCAAGTATAAATCCTGCTACTCACCATGGTATCAGGACTTCATGCCTTCCTACAGCTGAGGCCTTTCCCAGAACAGCTTTCCCACCTGATTTATATAGCTTTACGTGGTCATTAAAACCTGGGCTCTAGCACTAACTCCAGGAAAGCTTCCCTGGCCAGCAATCTGATTTGCATAGACCCTGCTCTAGTGAAAGAGCCCATGAAGGGGACACATTCACCGTGAATCCCCAGGACAATACTCTCAGGGTATAAATAAGTTTGTATGAATTTATCTGTAGATGTATTCTGTTAAGCTGAATAGGTTAGTATTTAAGATAAGTAACAACTATTACTTCCCAGGCAGGGAAAGAATATATAAAGTGGCTGAAAAACAGTGAGTGGCTGCTTGAAGCTCATAAGACCTACCTAATGCAAATGCTAAGAACTGGAAATATTTCTGTAGGACCAGGGCAATGGTGTTAAACTAATGTTGACTGTGGGACAGAATGTGGAAAGGAAAACAGTGAAACAAATTTTGCCACGGTAGGTGGGGTTAGGTCAAGCAGGGCTTTGAATGCTAGGCAAAACTGTCCAATCTCATTGTAAAACTGATATGAGAGGGAACAAGTTTTGTTATTAGAAAACAGAAGTGAGCTAACGTTTGCTCCCCATTCACCTTTGCTTTCCAACATATTTGGTTTATACAGCACTGTGCAATCTTTTCTCCTTGTTTTAACATGCCAGTGGAAAATACTAAATGAGAATGAATTTTTCCAAACAAAAGAAAAACAGAGAACCAATTCTACTTAACATACCAAATGGTGAATAGAAATTTTCTAAATGTGCCAGATGTTCGGCATAATAAATTTTTTAACAATGTGAAAATAATCAAACATTTAAGATGACATGTCTCAGAAGTGGTACTTTATTTGGAATTCTGACAGCTTTCAGAAAAAATACTGCTCCTTAAAGAAGAAAGATTGAACCATCCGGAAAGATTACCAATTTTTAAAACAGAACAGAGAAAAGAAACAGGGCCGTTTGACTAATTGGGCTTTACATGTCCTAAGAGAAAATCTCTATAAAAATATGTTTATATCAAATGAATGCCTCAAATCTGGGATTCAGGGGTAGTCAGGCTTCCGGGTCTACTGGTCAGGCTGGAGGAAACTTCTGAAATGACAATTCTCAGAGTATCAGTTTGGGACAGAACCAGCTCTAGCATCAAATCCTGACATTAATATATAGTGTGTTGGCCAAAAAGTTCTTTGGGGTTTTGCGTTAACACCTCACGGAAAACCCGAACGAACTCTTTTGGCCAACTCAATATACTTTAAAGAAAATGTCCAGAACATTCAGGGTCATTTCTACAATAACGTCCAGAGGATCTCAAAATGACTCCTCAGGTGGGGGAAAGGGGCTGGAGTCACGGGTGGCAGTCAAGAAATACAGAGCCAGCCGCAAACTGCTGTGGGAGAAAAACCACAGGCAGCTGAGAGAGGAGGCATGCGAATTTCGTGGAGGACCTCAGCCTCCACGTGGCCCCAAACGCTGGTTGGAAACCCTGCCTATTCCAGGTCAGCACTCTCTCCCGTCTCCCACGGGGGCTGTTATACAAACATCTTCTCACATCTCTGAAGCGCACCCTTACTCTCCACCTCCTCACTCTCAGCAAATGACCTTGCTTCCTTTCCAGAGAGCAGTGCAGGGGAACTGGCGTATCTGCTGTCCCCAAACCCACCTACACACCCATGCGTAAGGATAACCATCCTCCTCCTGTGAGAGAGGAGAGGCAGATGTCCTGTCCAAGCTAATCCCACACATGCCCGGATCCCGCTGCTGGGACCCTGGTCTAGGGGCCACCTCTCCTCTCCTCCATCCTTATCCCTTCCCTCTCCTGACCCCTCCCCATTAACGGTCATATACGGAGTGCCTGTGTTAGCAGGACTGGTTTGCTGGTTGGCTGGTTGGTTGGCTGGTTAGTTGGTTTTTAGCAGGAGAAGTTGCTATTGACAAGCTACAAGCAGTGAGCTGCCTTGGAATAAAGTTTCTTTGTTCTGGAAGAAACACTGCAGCAGCCACGGTTAGTTATTTAAATGTAAGGTGAACAGCTGCCCAGTGCCCTGGAAAGACATTGTAACCTGGTATTCTCTTATTTGAAAATGACACCCTGTCCTGGAAATACTCATTGATGGAAGGGTTCGGGGGGAAAGGGGGAGGTGAGGCCAAGCAGATGAATATATTCTAAAGAAAAGTAAGCTTGGAAGGTGCCCTTTTAGCCCAGGATTACGCTAATTGATGTGTGTGTGTGACTGAGCAGTGGGAATGGAAAGGGGTCCTTTCCTGTTGGAAAAGGGGTCCCCTGCTTTCAACAGTTACCCCCTTGTGACAATGACAGAACTAACAGCACCAGAAAGATTCTTAAGGTTGGGGAGGGGTTAGGAATAATAAAACAGCTTTGGACTAATCACCTTTCCAATTCTTCCTCTTGCCTAGTGGAAGCCGGATGGGACCCGTGGACTAACAACACCCTTGAGATTCTTAGACAATTCTCTTCTTTTCTTACTCTACACATTGACCCCGGGTGATACCATCTATCTCTGTTGCTTCAGTTGAGTCCGTATACTAATGACTCCGTTGTCTTTACATATATTTGGTCTCTCCTGAACTTCAAGCCTATAGGTCCAATTATATAATGTCCACCTCTCTGGATCTCCTGTATGCCCCCAAATTCAATATATTCAAAACTCATTATCTTTTCCCCCTTTCCCACCCAGGGTTCAACAAATTGCATTGTACTCACCCAACTTCCCAGATAGCTGGATTACTGTGGACTCTTCCCTCTCCCTCCCTATTCAATTCTATCTCATAAATAACTCTTGAATCCTTTCAATTCTATCCCTCACTTTTCCACACTAGTTTAGTTCATCACCTCTCGCCTTCTAACTCATTTCCTGCCTCGGATCTTATCCCCCTCTAATTATTAGCTGTTGTGCAACCAGAGTAATTTCTTTTTTCTAAAATGCAAATCTCATTATGTCATTCCCAGGTTTGAAACCCTTCAATGGCTCCTCTCTGACCTCATTAGGTGGCCATTCATCATCTGGTACTTGTTCACTGTTCCACTTTTTAAGGTGACTGAAATATTTAATCATATCCTCCATAACTAAAAATAAATCTGATCCTTCTTTTCCCAAACTGTGAAATTATTTCCTATTTTCTCATTGTTTACTGCCTGAGGCAATCAATGTTAATAATCCTGCAACTGTTGTATTTTTTAAAAATAAATGCCTTTAAGCTTTGTCTATAGTGTCTTATCATTAAAAATGTATTTTTAAATTATCATGTCATCTATTTATCTATTTTTGTGTGTGTATCTTTTGAATTTTGTGCCCTGTTGAGAAAGGTCTCCCCTGATTTCAAGGCAATCCAAATATCCTCAAATCCATCTGGACTTCATTTTGTTTATGGTATGAGGTAGGGCTCTGGCGTTATTTTCAAATGAAGAGTCGGTTATATCACCACCTTTTATTGATAAATTATCATTTTCTCAATGAATATAAATGCCACCTTTGTCTTATGTTAAGTCCTTCCTGTAGACCCGGGGCCGGCTCCTCCTGGAGTCTCTATTTTATTCCACTGATCTATTTGCCCATTACTCTGTTAAGACCATTTTTCATTGAAGTGGCCTTGGTAAATTTTAATACCTACTGAGAATTTCCAAGTAACACTAATCAGTTTCAAAGAAACCTCACTAGGATTCTGATTAAAACTGCAATGCATGGAAATATTATTTTAGGAAAGATTTATATAGCTATGACAGTAAGCCTTCCTATTTAGGAACTTGGTGTGGCCTGCCATATGTGCAGATCTTATTTTGTGTCCTTCAGTAAGATTTCACATTTCTTTTATTTAGGTTCTTTAACATTTTGTTAAGTTTAAAATAGTGTGTATTATAAGCGGTATATTTTCCCTGTCCATTTCTAACTGGCTACTACTCATATTAAAAATAAAAACAATAAGAAAAACATAAACAAAACCCAACTTATCAGTTTGTATCTTACGTAACTTTATAACTTCTTATAAATTCTTATACCACTTTATAAATTCTCTTTTTAATTCTAGTAATCTTTTACTAGATTCTCATGGGTTTTTGAGACCTCTACAATTACAGACAAATTATGCTTTTCTAATATTACAAAATTATTTCATACCCTTATCTATTTCATCAGACCAGATCTCTACAAATAATGAATCACATTTTTAAGAGTCAGTATCTCCTGTGCCTGATTTTAAGGAAACAGCTTCAGAAATTTGCCATTTAGTATGATATTTGCTAAAAATTTTTGGTAAATGTCTTTATCATTATGCAATAACTTCCTTCCCTTCCTAACCTACTTAGAGGTTTTATTACGAAAAGTTGCTAAGTGTTATCAAATGCTTTTGTAGCATTTTTCATATAACCTAATTGTTTTTCTCCTTTAATTTGCTGTTGTAAAATATTTAAGTTTTGTTTTAATTCAGACTTCATCTTTAATACTTGACAATGAGACTGCCCTAAGACCAGAAAGTGCCAGATGCCATCCAGGAGTGATTCGAAGGACACTACATAATGCCTCTCTTTGTCCTGATTAATGTTTTGGACACTGAATTCTGCTTTTTCAAATACGAAAATTGCCACCCCTCCTTCATTTTTGTTTGCATTTTCCCAATATCTTTGTCTATTTATCTTTCAAATTGCTTGTTATCTTGTTTTACAAGTGTTTCTTCAAGTAATACACATTTGAATCTGACTTTTCAGCCCATCTGACAGTCTCTGTCTCCTGAGGTCATTCATGCTCAGGGACGCAATTAATGTACTTGGTTTTATTCCTTCCATCTTAAATACAATCTCACTTTCCTTCTTCTTACTTTTGCTGAATTAGCCATTTTTCGTCCCTGTCATTTTTTCCTGTTCTTTTTTCCTCCCTGTCATTCCTCTGTTTGCTTTTCTTTCCTGTCAGTTTTGAAGTCCTACTGTACTTTAAAGATCAGCTCATGCTTACATATTCCTGAGTCATCTTTAAATATATATATTCTATCAAAAGAAAATAATAATGTTATACAATATGTGGGGACTTGCCTGGTGGCACAGTGGTTAAGAATCCGCCTGCAAATGGAGGGGACATGGGTTCAAGCCCTGGTTCGGGAAGATCCCACATGCCGCGGAGCAACTAAGCCCGTGCGCCACAACTACTGAGCCTGCGCTCTAGAGCTCATGAACCACAACTACTGAGCCCACGCGCCACAACTACTGAAGCCCACGCTCCTAGAGCCCATGCTCCGCAACAAGAGAAGCCACTGCAATGAGAGGCCCGCACACCGCAACGAAGAGTAGCCCCCGCTCGCCGCAACTAGAGAAAGCCCGTGCGCAGCAATGAAGACCCAATGCAGCCAAAAATAAATTAATTAATTTTAAAAAATAATGTTATACAACATGTATTTTTATACTATATGTATTTTTAACACACATGCACCAAGCATCTATAGCTGCTCACGCCTCCCTCAACCCCAAACAGGATAGAAGCTTTAGTTCTAGGTTACTGTTAAGTTTTTCTTTCAAGGATGACTCTTTTATTTCAAAAGTCCCTACTTAGCATTTATATTACAAAGTCCTAGTCACATCATCATTATCTATTTAACTTTAATAATACGTATATTGCAAGATTCGTTGCTCCCATTATTCCTCTCCTTTTTGTCTTTCCCTATCTTGGGATTTCTGTTCTGAACCAACTGTCATTTGATAGAGTATTTCCCCAAGTGTTGTCCTCAGATAAGTACATGGACAGAATACTTTTTAAATGCCTGCACTTCTGAAAATGTTTATTTTGCCCTGACAAATGAATGATATCTTTTCCTGGTTATTAATTTTTGGGCCTTAGTCTTCTTCCCTCAGGATTCTACAAACGTTGCTCCAGGAATTTAACTGTTAGTGTTGCTGATTAAAAAAAGCCTGAAGCTAATTGATTCTCTTTCCATTGCAAATAAATAATCTGTTCTTTGGGTCTCAAAACTTTAAGATTCGTCCTTATCCTTGGACTTCAGGAATTTCACCAACATGTGTCTACACATATATTCTTACATTAATCCTGCCTGGGACTCAGAAAGACGATTACTTCTCTACTTATTTCTTTTCTACCTCCAGACTCCTTTACTTCATGTTATGACTTCTGGATCTGTCTTGTGAATTTATCTCTAGATAATTCTATTCTACATTGTCGGGTATTTCTTGAGCTTCCAGATGTGACTCAAGAAGTATCATAATCATAATCTTTACCTATTTAATTTTTTAATCAAAAATTAAATTTGTTGTACGTGAAAGCTGTTAAGAGTAAATCCTAAGAGTTCTCATCACAAGAAAAAAATTTTTTTTCTATTTCTTTAATTTTGTATCTATAGGAGATGACGCACGGTCACTAAGTTTATTGTGGTCATCACTGCATGATGTATGTAAATCAAGTCATTATGCTGTACACCTTAAACTTACACAGTGCTGTATGCCAGTTATATCTCAGTAAAACCGGAAGAAAAAAATTAAATTTGTTCTGATGGCATTGCTTGAAAGGTTTCTTTTTCTTAAGTCATCTCTGATTCTTTTCAACATGGTGAGGGTAAATAACACAATTATTCTAGTGTTTGGCCTGCTCTTTCCCCCTTGGGGTTCTGAGTTCCCTTAAGTGAGTTGCTATTTTTCTTCCTGCTAAAGGCTTATGCTCCCTCAGCATCTACACAGACCAGGTCATAGATGTCTCTCCAACAGCGGCAAACCAGTGAGTGATGGAAGGAATATGATTTTCTGCTCCTGAGGTCAGGCCAGGAGCCTGAATTGCCAGCAAATTATGACCTTTTTGCTAAGGTAGAGGGTAGAGGCCTCTCTGTTGCCAGACCTCCACAGAAGCAAACTTAAGTCCCATCATATCAGCCCATCCATGCAGTATTCTTCCAGATCACTGCCAAATCAGAAAGGTTCTGGGAAGACTACATAAAATAGGTAGGCAAATATGGCCCTTCTTTGAAGAGACTCACTGGATTCAGTCAACCAAAGCCTTTGAAGAAGCACACAATGCTGGCCTTTGAGCCAAGCAGTGAGGATACATAAGCCTACCTCTCTGCCTCTGGTATCTTGTTCTTTCTTGTTTCTAAAATGAATGAGGTCCCATAAAATGTCCTCTTTCCAGCCCCCTCTCCCTGGCCTAAGATAGGCCCTTCCAGACTTTACCAACTAGCCTGCTCAGGCTACTTTTGATCTAAAATGCTTTGGGGGTATCATTTTTCAAAGTATTCTAATTACTGTGATTACAAGTAGCTTAACGTGCTAAACCATTAGGGCTCCTAAGTTTCATGACACTAGACAAAGAATGAGATAAATACCTTTGTTATGTAGAAGATACAACAAGCTATCATGTGCTGTACACTTTCAAAGCTCGCAATATGTTTCTTTGAGTGAATATTTGGTAGTCCTTGCAAAACCACAACACACTTTATCAAGATCTGAAATATAGAAGCACAATGGTTTTTGTTGAAAACTATCGTCCTTACTCATTAAAAAATGCTCTATTCACATCATGAAGGTTTTAAGCCATCAAATTTTATTGTTATTAATAATTATGGTTAAGTTGCTTATTATGTATAAAGAAGTGTACCCAGAGATAAAATTGATAAATTCAATTTTCAGATGAGTCTTTCATCTAAGGTAACTTGAAAATTAGTGGAGAGGATAAAATAAATATACAAATAAATAGAACAATGCTCATTTTGACAAGTGCCGTAAAAGACACGGGCAGAATGTTACATGTATACAAGAAACTGAAGATCACATTCAGGCTTAGGAGGACTTTGAAAAACCACATGGAGAAAGATGTACCATATAAAATATACAGTGATACGGGTACTTGAAATAATAGTTTCCTTTAAAATTAAAACCAAGCACTCATATCCCAGGAAATCAATTAATATTGGCACTTACTTCCTTAACTACTCTTCATATTATGTGATCCTGAATTTGATCCAGAGCTAGACAATTAAGTTTAGCTTTCAATACTGCCTCACAGTTCTGAGCAATATTACTATCAGAAAAGCAGAGCTGAGATTGCATCGATCTATTCATCACTCAGATTATTCCAAAAGACAAATTAATATATGGAGGTTGGTCCTTTGTGGGCACATTAATTGCTTCAAGCCACCATTCTAACAATATTATTACTGTTGTTACAGAACACTTACGAATTTTTTTTAATGCTGCTTTAATTCCTCCCCTCCACCATCACCCTCTCCCACCCTACCGTACCATATCTCCAAATCGTGTTAACAACCTAGTAGCTCTGTAGTTTTCTCTAGGCTCATGTAATTATGTGTGTGTGTGTGTGTGTGTGTGTGTGTATAAATGTGTGTGTGTATATATCTATATATATGGAGGGTGAATGTCATTTTACAAAATGAAATTTATACACACTTTTCTGAACTATGCATCTCCCCTTCAAGCATGTCTTGTGAAAAATCCCTCCAAGTCTACAGGTATACCTCTAATTCATCATTTCTAATGGTTGCATAATATTATTTAGTGTGAACCAATCATAATTTATTCAGCCATTTCCAGATCCTTCCTGTTGCACAGTTTTAAGGTTGATGTTTTACAATCTGGCAGTACTGGCCATCCTTCTGTTACCGCACGTCCTCTTTGTCTCCAGCTTTTTTGCCGCCATCAAGAACGCCACAATAAGCATGCTTATACAGGGAATTCCCTGGTGGTCCAGTGGTTAGGACTTAGCGCCTTCACTGCCATGGCCTGGGTTCAATCCCCCAGTTGGGGAACTAAGATCCCACAAGCAGTGTGGCGTGGACACACAAAAACAACAACAGAAAAAACCACCCTTATACAAGCTCAGTTGCCAAAATGAGTGGCAAGTGAGGTGCCAGCTTTGAGATGATACCCAGCGAGGGTGAGGCACCGTCCTCCAGGGCACAGTATATACTCTAAATCAGTGACCCTTATGTGGTACTGTGTTCCCAGCAGGTAGAACACATGGAACCAACGGGTGCAACTAGGGGTGATTTTAATCTATGGGATAAATTGCTAATAAAGGGACTGCTGTGTTGGGTAAATGTACTTTTTAATTTACTAAAATCTTAACTCTATGGGGAAAATTACTAGCAGAGGAATTTCTATGTCAGGTATATTTGCTTTTAATTTTACTTAAATTATATTCAGTTTAATTAAAATTAAGATTGCCTTACCAAATTTCAAAGCCTATAAAATTCACATTTCTCCCATCAATGAAAGGGAATGTCTTTGCCCCACATTCTCACCAGCAGTAGGAGTTACAGATCTTTTCAACTCTGCTAGTGATATTATATTACTGATTTAATGTGCATTTCTGTGGATATTCAGAATTTGAGTATCTTTTCATATGTTTTTTGGCTACTTGAATTTGCTCTCCTGTCAACTGCCTATTATTATCCTGTGCCCATTTTTTATTAGTTACTGTCAATTTGTAAGACTTTTTGTTATATATATTTACCCTCATCAGTGTTACTTTTCCCAGATCCTTAAATTGTCTACTATCTTTGTTATGGTCCCTTTCATCACACATGGGTTGCCATAAATATAGTCAAATATGTCTTATTTTTCTTGTTATTTCCAAGAGTTCTATCTTGGTTAGAAAGTGTTCCCCAACCCTGGGTTGCACATGTAATCTCTTGGGTTTTTTTTTTTTCCTAAAAGTTTTGGCTTTCTTTTACATCTAAGTCTTTAATACATCTGGACTTTCTATGTATGGTACACAATAGGGGTCAAATTCTACTTTCTTTCAGAGGAATATCCAAATGTTTCACCACCATTTACTAAAAATATCCATTATCTTCCCACTGAAGTGGAATGCCAGTTCCATCATATATTACATTCTCATCCAAAGTGAGGCCTATTTCTGGAATCTCTCCTTTGTACCACTCATCTTTTCCTGCTCTGAACAATACAATTTAATTTGAAACTCCCTTCCTAAGGTCTTCCTCATAGCGACAACCCACCTTCTGAGTTAAAGGCATCCTGAAGCAGTGGGATCCTGGAGAATGACAGGGGGCTACCCTGAACACAACCAACTAAGCATCAATTGCGGGCGCTGTTCCCAGGGTGCTGCCTTTGCTGGAGCACGCAAAAAGGGGTGCCTCGATGTGGCTAATGTTGTCTTTTCTATCCTATTGGACAGAAGTAATCTCCTATGGGGAAGAAGTATCAGAAGGAGTTCCCAGTCACACTGGGCAGACAAGAGCATACATTTAGAGTCTTGCCACAGGGCAATGATAACTCTCCCACCCTCCGACCTAATATTTTATGAAAGAACCTGAACTTGCTGGACACGTCTCAAAACAAAACATTGGACCTCCACCAGTAAACCATGTTAATTGAACCTAATAAACAAGAAATGGCAAATAAGTTGCAGATGTGAGATGCATGGCCTCCAGAGGGTAGAAATAAACCCTAAGAAGAGTCAGGGGCCTGACACATTAATGAAATGTCTGGGACATGCAGAGACACTCCATCCAAAGCAGGTCTGACATCTGGAATCTCTCACCTCTAAGAAGACAGAACAATGCCAGGGAAATGCTTTTGGGGTCTGGAGGAAGAAGCATATTCCACATTTGGGAACACTGCCCTGATCCACTCACAAGTGACATGGAACTGCCAGCTATGAGTCTAGATTTTGGATTTTGGAGGCAGATCTCTTCAACAGCTGAACTATTGAGTTGGCCAAAAAGTCTGTTTGGTTTTAAATAAAAATAAGACACATTTTTCATTTTCACCAAGAACTTTATTGAACAGCGAATTCATTAACCAAATGAACTTTTTGGCCAACCCAATACTTACTAGGTGGGGGGCATGTGAGAGAAGGGGGCATGTCTATGCTCCAGTTTAGCCCCTCCAAGGGGAATATTTGTTAAGTTACTGAAGCTCTCGGGTTAGTTTCCTCAATGGTGAATTAAACACTTTATACTTTGCATGAGTTCACTCATATCTTCTTGATTCTCAAAATCTGAGTCAATGGTGATGGTGACAACCAACGATAGTGATAATGATGACTTTGTGTAAGTATCAGCAGTCAAATCTTACTTCTCTCACTGCTTCCTGTGGTAGGCAGAATTCTAAGACAGTCCTCAAGATTCCGCCCCTGGTGTACAAGCCCTGTATAATCCCTTCTCCTTGAGGGCAAGTAGGACCTGTGATGGGATGCTCGCTCTCTTCACTACATTACATTATATAAGACTCCTCGTGCATCTTCGAGGATACTCCCCTGCTGGCCTGGAAGAAGCAAACTGCCACGTGGTGGAGAAGGCCATGTGGCAGGGCACTGGTAGCCAGCCCTTCAGAACTAAGGACCTCATCACACAGCCACATGGAAATGAATTCTCTCAACAACCAATGAGTTTGGAAGAGAACCCAGAGGCTCAGGTGAGATCACAGTTCTGACCAACACCTTGATTTTAGCCTGATGAGACCCTGATCAGAAGATCCAGACAACCTGTATCCAGCCTCCTGACCTACAGAGACTATGAGATAGTAAATGGGTGTTGTTTTGAGCCATTAAGTTTATAGTGATTTGTTAGGAAGCATAGACAACTAATATAATCCCTTCAGCCAGGTCCCACCTACCCTTTTTCTAAAAATTCCAACTCCATCACAGAGACATCAAGTCTTTTTTCTCCTGGGTCATCCATCAGTTTTTCCCCCTAGATGATGGCTTTAACAATATGCTTTGAATAAATATTGCTGTTTCTAACATTACAAGAACATAAAAATTGAAATAACTTAAAAAACCTAGAAAAGTATATTGCCAATATTTAAATATGGACAGCGATGGGGCTGACTGTTTTCAGGGAAACACATTTTAAGTCCTTATTTCTATTCGCCCAGACATACAATTTAAATTATTAAAACGTTTTTCAGTTAACTCATGAAATTTCATAATACTTGCTCTTGACCTATTTGTACTTTCTAAGGACACATTGCTTTTTCTTTTCCAAAATGCATTATTGAGTTGCCTTTGTAAAAAATACCCTTATCTGGGGGGAAAAAAATGCCCTTACCCGTACAACAGGTACCAAAACAATATTGTGATAGATGATAGGAGCAAGGAGGCCATAACATTGAGTAACAGCTTGAAGGGCATAACTGGAATCATTTAGGTAGTTGCTCAGTTCCAATGCCACTAATACTCTCTCACATTCAGTTAGTCTAGCAATCTGTAAAGGAACAGGTATTGTTACTCAAGTTGAACATCAGGTACTTAAGTCATGTGTCTCTAATGAGAAGAAAGGATAGGAAATGTGATCCTTGTGGCTTAACAATAACAGGAAGGTTGATATAAAGAAAAACCTAAATTCAGGAACAACTCTAACTCCCCAATAATGCTACATATGGATGACACGATCTTAGAATTAAACTTTAGAATTTTTTATAAATTACGATACAAATACCACTAGTGACAGAAAAGGAACCAATCTTTTTTCATTGGTAAGATAAAATCTTGGCTATAGTTTAGGAGAAAAAATCTAGCTTTTTCAAAAACATAAATTATAACAAATAATAATTAAAATATAATATTGCTGTAATATTGGTCCTACATGATTAACAGTGTCTTATTTCCCTCCTGGATTTGTGAGAAAATGGTAAATTTACTCTAGACAAAACTAAATCTTCTATTATACTTCTGCTACTTAAAAAAAAAAAAAAAAGGTAAATTTTCAATAGACCAAACTAATCTTCTGTTATACTTCTGCAACTTAATGTAAAGTTAGGCTTTGTGTGATTAAACGCCACTTAAAAAGAGTAAGAATAAAAAAAAAAAAAAAAGAGTAAGAATGCTATCTTATTCCTTATTTCTCTTTCTTGGGGAAAGATTTCATTATTTGTCTGTATATACACACAAGATTATGAACACAGAAAACAGTATGAGTGGCAACCAGAAATTTCCACAGAGCAAATTATTATTAGAATGGTAGTCTAGCATTCTGGAATTCAATTAAGTACCTAAACATTGTCCTTATTTTCAGACTAGATTATGAAAAAAAGAAACTAAATGCAATGTAGTAGGAACAGGTCGATGGCTGTGAATGCTTGGGCTCTACAAGACTGTGAACTTGTCTTAGGCAAAGAATCATGTTTTTTTTCACTTTCATATCCACAGAAACTGGCACAGTCTCATGTAACAATTTATTGGTTAATTAATTAATGAATAAGTGGATGATAGGAAAAAGCAACTGTAAAAGAAAAAAAAAATAAGGCAAAAGTCTCCATATACCTAAGGTGAGTAAAGAAGGAAAGAGAGAAAAAGAAGAGTGAACCTCAATCTAGATTGAAAAAAATAATGTAGGATTGTTACTAAAAGCAAGAGCACTGTAAGGTTGCTGATGTACAAGAGCAATGTTTATAAGCACCCTGAGAACCTATCAATAGGAAGTAAGTTAAATTCCTGCCTCTGCACAGGAATGCAATGTTATAATTTTAAAGAATGTGGCAGATGGATATGTACCAGCATGAAAATATGTCCAAGATATATTATGAAAAGTGTTTAAAAGGCAAATTTCAGAACAGCAAGTAGATCATGATTCCATTTTTGTAAATAATAACATATTTGTCTATGCATACTTTTAAAAATTGGAGAAATCACATGAAAACAATAAGGTAGTATTCTTAGGGGCAATAGGATTACAATGGGTTTCACTTTATACTTTATACATTTTTGGATATTTGAATTTATACTACTTTTATTCAGGAAAAATATATATAAATTGAAAAGAAGAGTTAAACACCATGAACTCCAGCCTGTGAAACCTACATACAGTATCAAATAAACCAGCACAATCATGCAAAGGCTTCTCAGTCCATTCACAAGCCAGGATATGCAATCCCCAAAGAACATAAACTTAAAACATCAACAAACACAGGGAAATCAGCACATTTGCAATCATTTTAATTCACTTACTTGTTGAGAGGGGAAAATCTCATTGCCTTTAATATTATCACAGAAAAGATTTTCTTCTTTAATTTTAATGTCACTTGTTACAAAAATATTTCTAAGAAAAAGATATAAGAGAATTGAAGAACTCTCTGCCAAAATATCTGAATGTAATCTGCGAAAAGAAGTAAATGTTGTTACAGGTATAAAATGATTTAGCATGTGAACTTGACTTTTTAGATTGATTTGTTCTTAATACCGACACAATGATCCCAGGACAGCAGCAAAAGTTTATGGGACAAAAGTTTGTGGAACAGTTACTCTTGCACAGCTGCTTAAATTGAAATTAAAGACTATTCTTAACAACAAGTTCACAACTAAGAAAATTAAGCTGTTGACATATCATGTCATGGATACATAAAAATAACTACTGGTAAAGTTTTCTGGTTCTGATATATAAAATTCTATTCTATCAATATAATGAAATCGCTATAGCTATTCAGAAGTTTGGGAAATCGGCCCAATATTTCAATTAATAAACTTTCTGAAAGTGAGGGTTATTTATAGCAAAATCAGCCACGGTTAAACAGAGGTAGAGACAGAGAGATTTGGGGTGGGGCGGTGGAGGGGCAGAGTTACTTCTAATTATCTTTTCTAAATCACAGTCAACAGTGCCAACCACTGGCAAAACTGTGAAATCTGCAGTCTTCCTTCTTTGTTTCCATAGTCCCTTCCTTGCCCTTAAGCCTTACTTGGTGACAAACCCGTTCTCCTAAGCTTCAAGTCCCTCCACTCTCCATACCCTCTATCCCTATAAAACGGGAAAGGATCTGACAACAGCAATTCACACCTGAAGACGATCTGTTTCACCACCATGTTAAACTCTGAAATTGTCTTTGCCCGGAGACTTCTAGTTCTCCCGCTTCTGCAACTCATACTAAACTTTCTTTGTCCTCGCGATGACCATGAGTACCTAGACATACACAGTGAGTCCAGACTATCGCCTCCCTCTGGCTCTATTTCCTCCCCTACCCAGCTCGGGCTCTGGTCAGTCATTTCCATAGTGACCTCTCTAGCACTTCAGATTCTGCACCCCTTATTGTATGCAATAATCAACTTGTCTGACCTTGCACAGATGTCACCATTCGACTTTTCTATCCTTGCCACAATGGTCAATCAATTATTCACTTACTTATTCCCCTCATTCCTTTTTTTTTCCCACTCAAACTAGCATTTGCTCAACACCTACCATGACACTATTCTAGGCCCTGGGATATAAAGATGAATCAAATGTAGCCCTCAGCCATAAGGAATGGGACTCTACTACAATGCATGTTACATAACATCAACTGAGTCATTAGTGATTCTCAGCAACACTTCCGTTTACCCCTGACGTCTCCTTGTTCATATTCCCCACAGCAAATGATCTGAACCCCCTGTTCCCCATCCCATGTGCTCTGATATCCTCCTAGCTCTACCACCATATATCCTCAGGCTCTCCCTCTCCGCTGGCTCCCTTCTCTCCATCCTCCAAAATTCTTTCCTTAAGCCCGCCTTCTCCCTCAAGCCTCTGCCCACTTTCCTCTTATCTTTACCACCCAACTTCACAGGAGTAGTCTTTTCTTGTTACTATTCTCCATTTTCATTTATTCCTTAGCCAACTGCAAAACGTTTCTGGCCCATCATGGCATGAAAATGGCTCTCTTCAACTTACCAATGTCTTCCTAATTGCCAACTCTAAAAGCCTCTTCTCAGTTTTCATCCTACCCAACGTCTCTGCAGCATTTTCTTGAGCAACTGCCCTGCCTGACCTTGCACTAGGATATAATACTGCTGGCCAGTCCCTCCGTGGTGGTATTCTCACTTCCCTTGGCAGTGCACTTTCCTGGACTTCTACTTCCAGAACTGATCCTTTTCAATTTCCTTCCTTGGTTCCAACTCCTGCTTCTGCCTCTTAAATGTAAGCAATGCCCAGGGTTCAAGTCCAGCCTTCCACCTTTTCTGCTAAACAGTCATTCCCTGGGAGATATCTCTCACTGTCAAAATTTCAATAATGACCTCAATGGACAGTTTATATTTCCATGTCTCTAGCCTTGACCTCTCTCCTGAGTGTGAGCACTAAATATCCAACTACCTACCGGACATATATCTACAAAGACGTCCTGCTGGAAAACTAAACTCCAAATATCTCCAAATTCATTCTCTTCCTCCAAAAACTCATTCTGCATCTCAGGTTCCCTTAGTAAACCTCAGAGGCTTCCCATCACTGGAAATCCCAGTCAACTTTCACTCCTTCCTCTTATCCCCATGAATCACATAAAATCTTCCAGACCTGTCTCTTCCTCCTCTGAAATGCCTCTCAAATCCATCGCCCATAGCACTGAGCATTCTTGTACATAGTAAACACTAAGTCTACGTTTCTTTAATTGAATGGAATTATACGTTTATGTGAGTAAGTGTTACCAATGCCTTGCCTCATCCAGCATTTGCATTTTTAAGCTTATTGTCTTTGACTGAGGGGTGAAGGGTCTTGTCTTACTAATTTCAGGCATTAACAAGCAGGTAAAGGAGACTGTTGTTGAACATGTTGAGACGGGCTGAAATTACACCAATGCTCATTTTTGATGCTGCTTTTAGACTCTGGTTTCTTAAGGAAAAATGGCAAAGGATGGCCTGTGGCTTTATATGGCTTCTACAGGCCTATTTTCAGTTGATGGTCTAATCCTGGGAGCCTCCTCAAGCAAAGGAAAAGCCTTTTTACCCCAAGAGTCCATCCATCAGACCCTAAACTTAACCTCAACCTGACCTTGCTCTGTTACAAAGGTCCCCAATGCATATGCATGTTTTCTAGTATAACTGACATTACTTTGGTTAGTATTTGGTATTTTTTTCCATAACCTCATTACCTTATATTCAGAATGTATCCATATACTGCCAGTGTTTTTTCTGATTCTAACAAAGAAGTTTCTAACAAGGACTCAAGCCTTTGGAATATAAACACTTACTAAAATACTTATTGCAAATAGTTTTATGTGGACCATCTTAACATGAAATTGAAAATAAATTAATTCTAGGCTTCACAGCCAACATCTATATTTTCAATAAGCCAACTAATATTTTAAAAGAATATTTCGAATTACCTTCTCTGTGTAATAGTCATTATATTGCTTAAACTAATAATGGATTGGTCATCCTGAAGTGGTGAAGCAACAAAATAATCCCAAACTGGTGAGAAAACTTTCTTAGCCAATTCATAGTTACCAATCTGATAGGCGACCTGCAGCAGAAAGCACATTATCTTAAGCATTACTTGAATTTGTGAAATGTGTATTTTAAACAAGAATTCTGAGAAGGTCCTATCGCACACTAATTTCAGACAAAGTTATTCACATTGGCTGTTCCGCTCTACGGGGCCACAGCAAGGTAACGACAGCCACTGGCAAGGGAGACAGACACATTTTGAAATCTCTTTTATTTCTAAATTGCATGGAAATTTGAAACTCTGTAAGGATGTTTCGAATGCTCATAAGCAAAACAAAGATCACATCTGAGCCAAATTAATTTCATTTCCATCTATCTCGGCAGTGCACTCCATTTATTACAGACACTGTTATAATGAACAATCTGTTCCAAGAGAAACAATCAGATTTCCCAAACCCAAAATATGAAATATACTTCATTCTCCTCTGGTTCTGACGCTTTCCGAGCTATTGTGCAACAAAGAGTTCACAGCTGAAAAGAGTGAGGAGTAAAAGAGAGACGCTTCCAAGAAGCCATCCTGTGTTTTAAGTTTAACACGTTCAACATTCAGCAAAATAACTGATTTCACTGGTAAAACCTAGAAGCTCAGGAGAAAAATAGTCATCAACTTACCTATCTCTTTCAGTAGAACATAGTTCTTTAAATACATCTCTAAAAATCACTCTATACAAATATGTATAACAATATAAAATCGTACCACATGAGTTATGTGCTGCTTCAAATCCTTAGTGGAAGCAGGTAGGATGTAAAGTATTAATAAATACCTTAAATTAAGTATGCAAATGACATGTTGCTAGACTGTATTCTACACAAGGGAATAACTTACAGGGCCAGAACTTTTAAAATCTGCCAAGTCAGTACTCATAATCAACCAACCAGTAAACTTTTATGAAGTTTCTACTCTGTGCTAAGCACTGTAAAGATAGATTCTTCAAAGCTTAAAACGATCTCATACTCCATGAAACTGTAATCAAGTTATAGACGTAAAACACATGAAATCACAGAAAAATTGCAAATAACAACACCATAATTGTGGAGACTTAGAAAAGGAGAAATGAAGACTATAAGGAGGAATCAGGGCTTGAGGTAAACGCCAAGGCAGGGATAAAGTTCAGAGGGGCACAGTTTAGACAGAACCTCAAAAAGGTCCCATAATGGAAATTGCCACAGTGCCTTTGAGACTAGAAAGACAGGTCAGAATTTCAAGAAAACTAGGCAGTATGATTGGACAGGTAAAGTGGGACATGATTTCAGAAAGCCTTGAAAATCAGGTGGAAGTATTTAAAGTTGTCAAGTACTGGACCAAGCACTTTACCAGCATTACTGTGTTGACTCCTCGTTGACCTCTATGACCATCCCTGTTTTTCAGATGAAGAAACTGGGGCATTGACAAGTTGAATAATTTGTACAAAGCCTGATAATCAGTAAAAAAAAAAATAGTAGAGCCAAGACTTAGTGTGACAGATGAGGTCCCTTCTCTGGGCCACAGTGGTCAAATGAAAAAGTTGGGCTAAGTGGTCACTAAAACACCATTATAATTCTAAGATTTACCGTGGAAAATGGGAACAGGTGATGTGTAAGGGAGTTGGTGAAACTACAACTGAATGCTCTTTCCTTTTAAAATATAGCCTTTTAAAAACAGTGTTATTTCTGAGTCACTTTGCTGTACAGTAGAAATTAGCACAACACTGTAAATCAACTATACTTCAATTAAAAAAAAGAGAGAAAATGTAAAAATAATGTTATTTATTCAGTCAGTGGACATTGCAAAACAAGAAAAGATGCCATGATAAAACTAAGGTCTATAAATTCATGAGTCTGTGTGGGCTAACAGAGAAGTGCTGTGATAATCAGCCGGTTCAAAGATGGTTAACTAGCAGTCACCCGTAGAACAGATGTTAGAAGGAGTGAGGTTAAAATGAGAAAGAAGCACTAAATGACTAATGAGACAATTAAGCACAGGAGAGACCTCCTCCTCGATACATGACCTTCACACTTGGCTTCTACAACACATTCCTTTTCAGCTGCCTTGGCATGCTCCTCCTCTTTTCCCGTATGTTAGCATGCCCCAGGGCTCCGTCTTGGGACCTCTCCTCTCTCCTGTCTGCACTCCTTTCCTTGGTGCTGTCATCCAGCCCCATGGCTCTAGTTGTCACATGACTACTCTCAAATCCCTCTGCTGCCCAGCCCTCTGTCCCAAACTCCAGATTCCTATATCTTGACTACTCAAAAATTCTCTCCGAATATCTAGCAAACATCTGACCTTAACATGTCCCAAACTGCATTTCTGATCTCCCCTTGCCCCAAATCTATACTACTCACACCCTTCCCCAACTCATCTGAGGTCAAGTCCGTCCTTCCAGTTAGTCAGCTAAATTCCTTAGAGTCATCTTCTATTTTTCTCTGTCCATTGTTTCCATCAGGAACTCTTGTTAAATCCTCCTTCAAAACATATCCAGAATCTGGCCACTTCTCACCACATCAACTACTATCACACTCGCCGAGCCACCCCCATCTCTCACTGGTTCACGGCACTAGATAGCTCCCTCTGCTTCTACTCTCACCCCCTTATGGTGTATGCACAACACAGCAGCTCGGGTGAACCTTTGAAACAGAAGTCACGTTATGCCATCCTATTACATCAAACCCTCTCCAGCGGCTGCCCATTTCACTCCAGGTGAAAGCCAAACTTATTACCGTGGCCTGGAATCATTTTAATGATCTGCTTTCTCACCCACCCACTCACCTTTTACCTACGTAGCTAAACAGTCCTTTTGGCCCCTCTGCTCCAGTCATTCTGGTCTCCTTGCTGTTTATATTATACCAGGTGCACTTCTGGAATCCTTCAGGCTTTTGTTCTAGCTCCTTCTGTGGAATGCTCTTCCTCCAGAGAGCCACTCCCTCACCTCCTTCAAGTCTCTGCTCAAATCTCATCTTCCAGATGACGCCTTCTCTGATCACCCTACTTAATACTGTACTCTACCTTCCTTTGCCCCAGTTCACATTTCCAATTCCTCTGACCTTACTCTACATTTTCCTTCCATAGAACTTACCTTCTAATATACTAGATAGTTTATTCCTTTACTATGTTCATCGTTTATTACTTACCTCTCACCACGGCATTTTGCTCACTTTGCTTAGAACAGTGGTTCTCAAAGTATGGTCCCTGGACCATCAGCATCTGCATCACCTAGGAGCTTGTTATAAATGCAAAATTCTCGGGCCCTACCCCAGACCTGGTGAATCATAAACTCTGGTGGTGGGACCAGCAATCTGTTTAACCAGCACTCCAGATCATTCTGATGCAAGCTCAAGTTTTAGAATCACTAGCCTAGAGCAATGCCTGGCACAGAGTAAGTAAGCACTCAATAATAATGTGTTAAATGAACTTAAAAATCCTCTTTTCCTGATAATTTCCCCCTACCTACAGAAGAGGACACCCAGCAACGGTACTATACAATAGCATGATTGAATGGCCCAGGCTGAAGGCCTGACCCAAGCTGGGTGTTTTATAGCCCCCCCTGCAAAGCAAGATGGACCCTCTACACACACCCAAAGTTTGGTTCTGATGTTAAGGCTGATGACACTACATGCACCAGGAGAATTTGAGAGAAAGTTTATTGTTCACACAAGGGCCTCCCAGGGAGAGTCCCTTGGGCAGGCAGAGGCAGGTCTGGGATGGCTTTGGGCAGAGTCGAAGGAATGGGTTGGGCTTTGATTAGTGGCTGGAGGATAGGACTGGGGAACGTTCCTGCCAGTTGGGACGTTTAAATTTCCTGCAGGCACCAAAGGAGAAGGTGAACTCATAGACCTCCCTATCAGCCTGCTCAGATGTGGGGCTATGGGAAAAAAGAAGGCTGAGGTTTAAAAACAAGTCAGCAGCCAAACATTAGAAATGAGTTCAGACTCTTTCTTACATTGGGTGAGCCAATCCAGAGTCTCTTTTTCAGGAATTTGGAATCAAGATTAGAACACAGCTAGCTGGTCCCTGTACATGACTGAAACTGAGGAATACACAAAAAAGTTCAGGGGCTGCCATTTTCCTTCCCGAGATGGAAAAGAAAAGAAAGGAAAGTCAATATTTAAAAAGAAAAAGAAAGCAGATGTTGAGAGAGAGCCAGAGGTATGAGACTTAGAGCTGCCTGGACTTTGCAGCCTTCCCAGGGCCAGGCTGCTTTCCCCCAAGCCAGGCTTTCTTGCAATCAGGGTCTTAACTGAAACCATAAGTCAAAATTATCTAAACAAGGGTTACTGTTGTGGTGATGAGATTGATTTAAAAAAAAAAAAAAAAAACAGTTCAAAGGAAGAAGAAATTATACCTAGCATAGAACCTGGCACAAAACAGACACTGAATTCATCAATAAATAGATGAGCAGAGAGGGTGGTAATGTTCAGAAAGAGGATAAGAGGGAAAGGAAGAGTTGAACCTTCTTAATGAGATTTTTAAATGGGGATGACTACCTTTTACCTGTTAGCCCTATTTTTTTTTTTGAATGGTCATAGACAAAAGGCAGACCTCTATTAATAAAAGAGTTTCAATGAATTCATATATGAATTGGAAAAAAAATGTACGAATCTTAGTTTCCTTTCTCCTGCCACCAGCATCAAACTCTGCTGCCCATACTGATTACCACGACCAGCAGAGCAGCACCAACCCAGGCAGAGAATAGATGGGAGAGATGTGGGCTCTAGAAGGACTCGGCACATGTTAGATGGTGAACACATGACTTCCTTGGAACCTGGACAGATCAGTAGAAAGGCATGAGCTCGTTCAAATGTCAGGCTTACCATCTACTACCAGAGTAACCTTGGGTAAATTATCAATACTTAACATCCCTAAGACACCCTTTCTGGAATAAAATGGGATTGGCAGAAGAAGGGTTAAATTAATCTGTTTCCTCAACTTGACATGAAAGTAATAATACCACCTCACAGAGTTACTGTAATCAATGGAATAATGAATCTTAAAATGTCTATCACACAGTTTTTTAATAAATGATATTCCTCACTTCCTTATCTCAACAAGCCATTGTGCCCACTCACTATTTGATTGAGTAGTTCAATAATCCAGCAGTATGTGGCATTTGGTCTTGTATTCATTTTACAGATAGGGAAATTGAGACCAAGCAATTTGCCTAAAATCCTAAAACCCTGCTCACAGATTTCTAATTGTCTATATTTTATATCACATTATCTAGCCATTCCCAACTTAAAAGGGAATAATAAAAAGAAATGAGCCTATAAAGAGGTGGAAATTGGATACTATCTGTAGAAAATATATAATTCATAAAGGTTCCTCAAAAATTTTCCAGATAGCCTAAACTAGTTTTCTACAGTAACGGAAAATCTAGTAAAGATTCACCTGACTTCATTATTGTTTATAGAAAAATGTCTAGTAAAAGTACAACCTAAAACCCCAAACCAAGTTAATCATAGGCATTTAGTGAAGTAACTCCATATTTTACTATACAATTTTTATAACATTTTTTAAAAAATAGAATTATCCTGAAACTAAAAACTAGCCACTCTCATGAAAAATTGTAATTTTTCATTGCAATTCCAAAAGAAAGGTACCTGTTCCTGATAAAACTTGAAAGCGTAAACTCAAATTTTAAATTAAGGAGGAAATTTTATTAGGAAATTCTGCTTTAGCCACTTAACATTATGAGAGAGAATGCTCATAAACTGTCATAAATGAACTACAGTACTGCAAGTAGAGTATCGGTAAAGAAACACAGGTCATTACTTTATGACACTTCTCATTATCCTAGCAGTATAGCTTGGACTTCCTTTTATTAACTTTCAATGAAAGTTCTGCCAAATAAAGCGCCAGCGTCAAACCACTCCCTGGAGAAAAATTAGACCTTGATGAAATATTCGGTCCCTCACTTTGAAATAACTCCATCACTGCAAATTAGGAAATATATTAGATTCCAAAGAAATCAAAACATCAGAAAACCATGAGCCAATATGACATGCTAAACCAATGCCAGACAAATCCTAGCAATTCTCTCAATTAAATTTTCTTTGAAAAATATGATAATATAAAATTCCAGTAAGACCTTAGCTTATAATACTAATCAACTATTAAGAGGAAAAAACCAGCACAATAGAAATGTGATAAAATTTAGAAGAGCCATCAGCTCTACAGCCAACCATAAACTTAAAATTACAGGCTTGAGACTTAGGTCAACGAGTCATTTTTTCTAGAATCGCATTCACTGGTGACATGTTTTAAGTCAGGCAATCATTTCAGCAAAAAATGTCAATTCATGAGTATATCTATAATTAAGAACAGCAATAATATTCATTAAGCGCCTACTGTGTTGTAAGTGTTACAGTTAAACATTTGACATGCATAATTCCATTTAATACTCATAATAGTTCTGGGAGGTAACTACTATTATTATTCCACTTCACAGATGAAGGTTACTTGCCCAATGTCACACGGCTAACGTGAGGACCTGAAACTTAAACTCAGGTCTGTCTGTCTCTATGAACCCAGAAACTTCACTTCTATAAACTGATACTAAGAAAATAATCATGGATGCAGGTAAAGATGCTCAGCATCACTAATTATTAGAGAAACAGAAGTCAAAACTACAATGAGGTATCATCTCACACTGGGCAGAATGGCCATTATCAAAAAGTCTATAAATAAATTCTGGAGAGGATGTGGAGAAAAGGGAACCCTCTTGCACTGTTGGTGGGAATGTAAATTGGTGCAGCCACTATGGGAACCGGAAGGAAGTCCCTTAAAAACTAAAACTAGAACTACCATATGATGCAACAATCCCACTCCTGGGCATATATCCGGAGAAAACTATAATTCGAAAAGGTACATGCACCCCAATGTTCATTGCAGCACTATTTACAATAGCCAGGACATGGAAACAACCCAAGTGCCCATCAACGGATGATTGGTTTAATGTGCTATATAAATACATACACACACACACATATGCACACACAATGGAATATTACTCATCCATAAAAAAGAATAAAATATTACTATTTGCAGCAACATGGATGGACCTAGAGATTATCATACTAAGTGAAGTAAGTCAGAAAGACAAATACCATATGATATCACTTATATGTAGAATCTAAAATATGACACAAATGACCTTATCTACAAAACAGAAACAGACTCACAGACATAGAAAACAAACTTACGCTTACCATAGGGGAAAGGGAGGAGGAAAGGGATAAATTAGGAGTATGGGATTAACAGATACAGACTACTATACATAAAATAAATAATCATCAAGTATTTACTGTATGGCACAGGGAACTATATTCAATATCTTATGATAACTTAAAATGGAAAATAATCTGAAAAAAATACATACATATAGGGCTTCCCTGGTGGTGCAGTGGTTGAGAATCTGCCTGCCAATGCAGGGCACACGGGTTCGAGCCCTGGTCTGGGAAGATCCCACGTGCCGCGGAGCAACTAGGCCCGTGAGCCACAGTTACTGAGCCTGCGCGTCTGGAGCCTGTGCTCCGCAACAAGAGAGGCCGTGATAGTGAGAGGCCTGCGCACCGCGATGAAGAGTGGCCCCCACTTGCCGCAACTAGAGAAAGCCCTCGCACAGAAACGAAGACCCAACACAGCCATAAATAAATATAAATAAATAAATAATTTTAAAAAAAATACATACATATATATATAATTGAATCATGTTGCTGCACACCTGAAACGAACACAATATTGTAAAACAACTGATATATATATTTTTATCGAAGTATGGTTGATTTACAATGTTGTGTTAGATTCTGGTGTACAGCAACATAATTCAGTTATACATATATATATATATACATATACTTTTTCATATTCTTTTCCATTATGGTTTATTACAGGATATTGAATATAGTTCCCTGTGCTATACAGTAGAAATTTATTGTTTATCTATTTTTATATACAGTAGTTTGTATCTGTTAATCCCAAACTCCTACTTTATCCTTCCTCCACCCCCTTTCCCCTTTGGTAACCACAAGTTTGTTTTCTATGTTTGCGAGTCTGTTTCTGTCTCATAAACAAGTTCATTTGTGTCATATTTTAGATTCCACACATAAGTGATATCATATGGTATTTGTCTTTCTCTTTCTGACTTACTTAACTATGATAATCTCTAGGTCCATCCGTGTTGCTGCAAATGGCATTATTTCATTCTTTTTTATGTTTGAGTAGTATTCCATTGTGTATACATACACTACACTATGATATATTTTTAAGATGCAATACCATGCAGATGTTAAAAATTATGTTTTGAAAGAATAATTAATGGAATGGAAAAAAGTCAATTATGTATTAAATGAAAATATCAGATGTAAAATAATATGTACACTATGACTAAAATTATATATTATACGTAAATCCACATACATATGTGTATATACGTCTACATACATAGTGTGTGTAGACATATATATTTGTGTATGTATACATACACACACAGAGAAAAGGATATCTCTGGATCAGGGTTGCTCAACCTTCGCACTGTTGACATTTTGGACCGGATAACACTTTGTTGGGGGAGGGGGTGCTGCCCTTTCCATTGTAGGGTGCTTATCAGCATCCCTGACCTCTACCCTCTAGATGCCAGCAGCACTCCTCTAGATTGTGACTACCAAAAATGTCTCCAGACATTGACATATATGTCCCACCCTGGGGGCCAAAATTGCTTCAGGTTAAGAACTGCTACTCTGGATGATAGGAAAACAGATAACATTTATTTCCAAAATTTCTAAAATCAATGTGTGTTGCATTTAAAATCCAGGAAAAAAGTGTTATTGTAAAAAGCATTCTGTTTTTTCATCAGAAATTACTTAGTAACTGCTTAACGGGAAAAAACAGAGGAACAAATTAGAAGAAATCTCTTCTACCTGTGTCAATAACATCCGAGCAGTGACAGCAGAAAGAGGTGGGTAAACCAGAATTGGTTTAGTCGTCTCCCCAATAGCATCACCAATAAGCTTTCCATTAGAACAATAAGCAGCAATTGCAAAGATGTACTTTTCATTGGTTTCTAAACCTTTTACTTCAAAAACGCTTTTGCCATCAGCCGGTATCTATTAACAAAAACATATTTCAAGTTATGCATGGAAAATTAAATGGGTCTTTAAAAATATAATTAAGTGACCTCTTTATGTTAAGGGAAAAAAAAACCTTTTTCATTTATTGTTGGATTTTAGTTATGACTCAAGATGAAATTAGACAAATTCACTGAAATAGTGACTACATAAAGGAAAAAAATGAACAACACTCAATTGTCATTAATGAGACTTTTGGTAAGATTTCCTGACATTCAGAGGTTTTTTTTAATTCGACGTACCGCTTCTCCTGAGTTTGGGAGATGATTATTGTTTAGTCTTACTTTTCCATAGCTCCCTTCTGCTTTGCAACCCAAAATGCAGTACCAGGAGACCTGCCACGGAGAGAGATGAGCCCGTCATCCATAGTCTGTTTAACAAAGCACTCAATTTCTTTTATCATGATGTGGCAAAAGGAATACTTTTCTATATAAAAATATAACTATTCAAGTTTTAAAACATGAAACCTAAGTTTATAAAAATACTTAGATTTACTCTTTAAAAAAAGACAAATATAGTTTACCTGGGACCACCAAGACTAAAATATTATTCATTATTAATTATTTTTAACTACTATTAAGTGAGCAGTTCCTATGTGTTAAGCATTGTTAGGAAATTTACATATACTTTCTCATATTTGAAACATCCCTATGAGATAGGATTTCTATTGCCATTTTGCTTTACAAAAGATGGAGACGCAGAGACGTTCAATAACCTGCCCAAGATCAGACAGTGGCAGGGAGTGACTCCAAAGATGACATCATCTTGATGAAAAAGAAGACCTACTCTGAAATGATTTTCATATTTTATTTAATAATATGGGACAAAAAGCAGGTAGTAAAAAAAGCAAGATACTAAACTGTAGTATTTTAAATAAAATGTAAAAATACATATGAAAAAGCCTGGAAGAAAATGTTCCTTAATAAGAATAGTAGCAGAGTTCAGATGATAAAACGGTAAGATTACGGATAATTTTTTTTCTCTAGTTTATAAATTTTCTGAAACATGATATCCTTTTGACAATTCTTAAATACAGATGTAAACCAAAAGCAAAATGCAAATTACACAGAAACAATCAAACTTAAACTTGATTAAATGGTTAGACAATGGTCTTTTTGCCAAGATGTCAAAATAATGGAGATTCCTCGTGGTAATGCACTATTCTCACTGTAGGGGGTAAGGGAGAGAGTTGATACCTAGGGAAAAGCATTATGAGGAGCCATACTGCCCAGGGATTAGTGATGGAAGGGTTGTCATCACTGTGGCATTCCCTTTTCCCAAAGGCTCCACCTCACAACATCTCAACTCCTAAAATGGAAAATAAGGGAAATGTAATTGTCTCTAAGAAGCAACTGCCTCTTACAGCTTAGCCCGCTATTTCTTCCTCTGGGTCAATGGAAAAATCCTCATTGTATCTTGTCTGCACAAGTAGTTCTCAACTCTGACTATGCACAAGAATCATTTTTTAAAATACAGTTTGTACAGAATCAACCATTTTTAAAAATTACATATACCTAAGCCTGCCTAGTCTCAATGAATAAGACTGTCTGGTACAAATAGCCGAACTTTTGTGTTTCCAAAGAAAATTTCTCAGGTGATTAAAGAGCATTAGGAAAGGCAGAACTTCGAGGACAAAGAGAATGTTGAAGGAACTTGGAAGCTGGAAGCCAGGAGAAAAAACTCAGCTGAATCTCGGAAAAATTTAGAAACTACCTTTCCTTGGTTTTTCATGCAAAAAGAGTACCATGGGGCAGGGAGGGGGAAGGCAGAAAGATGGTGTTTTATGACTTATATCAGCGGTCCCCACCCTTTTTGGCACCAGGGACTGGTTTTGTGGAAGACAATTTTTCCACGGACCGGGGTGGGGTGGGGCGGGGGCGGCGGTGTGGTGATGGTACCGGCGGTAATGCAAGCGATGGGGAGCGATGGGGAGCGACAGATGAAGCTTCACTCGCCCGCCGCTCACCTCCTGCTGTGCGGCCCGGTTCCTAACAGGCCATGGACCGGTACCAGTCTGTGGCCCGGGGGTTGCGGACCCCTGACTTAGATCATTATTGCTCTAAGTTAAGCTCTACATACAAACCAGAATTTGAAGGGTAAATGTTCTCTAAAAGCATTTTTACAAGTAGGCTTTATATTTCTATTCTGTTCCACAGATGAAAACATCTTAGTTTGTGAAACTATTAGAAGACTGTGTCCTTAGAGTCTGTGTAAGAGAAACGACACCATCGACAAACCACCACTAACTTTGGAAGTAAAAGTTTATAAATAACACTAGCATTTTCAACCATTAAAACAGATGTTAATGCAACAAATGCCTTAACAAGAGGTTTTGATAAAACAAAAGATGGCTGAAATCTCAAACTAGAAAATGTATTTAAGTCCATAGCACCATCTAGTGCTATGGAGTGGGTAACAGAAGGTATAATTTCCAGGAGCACACAACTTTACCAACACATAATATACATCAACTTCACATCATGTGCTGAGTGACAAGTCCTACAAGTACAGGTCAAGTATGGGATGCGTGTGTCTTCCTATTAATAAGCATTATGAAATAAACTAGTTACTAATTTGAGATACATAAAAAATAAGAACCTGGTTAAATAAATCAAAACATTCAAGTAAAAACAAACAAAAACTCTTGGCAAATCATCCAGTCTTAGTTCTGTACTGAATTTCCAAAGTCAGTGATCCTTATTCTTAAACAGATCCCCAAAATCCAAAGTTGAATTTTAAAACTACTAGCAACTGCAATAATGCATTTATTATAGCACAGTTAGGATGAATGTTGCTTCTATTCCTCCAATTATAAGGCATTATGAAGGTGGTATTACTTCTCACTGATGTCCACCTCCAATTAGTCTGAAGCTTCTCAAAATATGGAACCATGCTTTATTTGTGTTTATTTTTATACGTTACCTCACATAGAGCTTGACAGATAGCAGACACTCAATAATGCTCATTGGACAGAATTTATGAAAAAAAAACATCAGATAATATAATCACAGTGTATAACCTCATTAACTGATTTTAGCTAACTTTACTACATATGTTTAATACAAGGGATGGAAGGACATCGGTTAATATGCCAAGAATATGATATAATATCTCACTTAATTTTCACAGAAGAAACATTTTACAAATGAAAAGATAACAAAAGCAAATATTTAAAAAACCCTCAGAAAGTATATTTAGATTTCGTAAGGTCATACTGCTGGGGTAGAGCTAGAATTTTAAATCTGCATTTGTCTGACTTCAAAGCCGATGCCCTTTCCACTATATCAAGACGATGTATTTAAGTTCAAGCAGAACATCCTAAGAATAATCAAAGAAACAACTTTTTGTTTTTTCTACAACACCAAAGAGCATGTGTTCATCACCCAAAAGAGGAAAATGTAATATTTAAAATATAAATTAGGTGGAACCAAATGCTTATGCGAAACTAAATCTCAAATAACAGTCCCATTTAGGCTAAGTTCCAAGGAACTGGGGCTGAGAGAAAGAGCTTCAATAAATACATAAAGAGTTATGACTTATAATGTGGTTGGAATTATCATTTGTTTGCATTAAAAGAATCCCCATTTACACAGAAGAACTTTCGGAAGAGTTTCTAAATTCACCACCCCCAAATTTTCTTATCTTCATCATTGGCTCTCAGAGTAACTTCTATCCCCTTCAAATGCCTGATTCCATTTCAAAGAAACCTTCTCGAAGTTGAGCACACTAGGATGTCAGCATATGACTGTGTCATGGTGAGGAAGATACTTCGAAATGTTTCTCTCTCATTTCTCCTTACTATATATCTGGGTGTAGCAATACAGGAGTAAGTTTCTTATAGCGAAGCTATGAGGAGCCAAAAGGGAAACAGCATAAAGGCAAAAGGGTCATGAAGAAACTACGGATAGTTAAGACACTGGAATACTAATCCCAGTGTTCAGTGTTTATATTAATAAATAAGATTATTCAAGCCCTAAAGGCAATAAAAGTATCCATCATTATAGTCACAAAAGTACTTACGTTGTTTTCTTTTTTTTTTTTATTAATTAATTAATTTATTTTATTTTTGGCTGTGTTGGGTCTTCGTTGCTGCGCACGAGCTTTCTTTAGTTGCAGTGAGTAGGGGCTACTCTTCGTTGTGGTGCACGGGCTTCTCATTGTCGTGGCTTCTCTTGTTGCGGAGCACGGGCTCTAGGCGTGCGGGCTTCAGTAGTTGTGGCACACAGGCTCAGTAGTTGTGGCTCGCGGGCTCTAGAGCGCAGGCTCAGTAGTTGTGGCGCACGGGCTTAGTTGCTCCGCGGCATGTGGGATCTTCCTGGACCAGGGCTCGAACCCGTGTCCCCTGCATTGGCAGGCGGATTCTTAACCACGGCGCCATCAGGGAAGCCCCTTACGTTGCTTTCTGTGAGGTAAAGATCATAATAGACAACATACCTTAACATCAGAAATAAATGGAGCAGGTTTTAACGTCACAGAACAATGAGTTCGGGCTAGCAGGATGGGTGGAGGAGGGACTCCACTTTTCTTTCTTTTGGCAACTTCCACACACTTCTGATATGAATACAGTACACTTTGTTCTGCTTCGGTCTTCTCAATTAAAGAATATGCTTCCTATAATAAAGTGTGAAAATAGGAAAACACATTTCAAGAGCTTGAACTTCATTGTATTTGGAGAATTCTGGTGATGTTAAACATTATCTTGACATATGTATTTTTTGAGACTCAGTGGTATACATATTTCAAGTACTGAATGATTTTCCAGAAGTAAAAAATAGCTACTAAATAAGGCCAAGTAAAAAATAGCTATTAAGGCAATGACATTATATTTATATGTCTAACATGTTTATCATTATTATCATACATTAATATATTTCATTCTCAAATCAAACCCTCTGAATATCTGCCATCATATTTCATTGTCCTTAAAAATTTCGTAACAAAATTATCTGCATTGATACTTATAAACTATACACCTACACTCAATGCAACTTGAAATGTGACTCTCAAGTAATGACTATTGGTATATGTGGTTTATAAAATTATTTAAAACCAAATTATTGATAGTTTCTTATTATCAGCAAAAACAAATAAAATATACAAAAGTACTTATTCTATAAACCTAAAGGAAAGGCAATCACCTTTTTAAACGGTTACACATTTAGTGATATCACATGAAACAAAAAAACATAAAAATCAGAAAATCTAAATAATATTTCAAAATAAATATAGTAAGTCTAACTGTAACACCAATAATAATATATGTAAATGAGTTAAACTCCTCTTTTACATAAAATTAAAAAGCAAAGACTCTAATCGAGCCCTAAAGCCAAAACCCAAGTAAAGATTAAAATTGAATGATAGAAAATAGAATAGCCTTTCCAACAAACAGTGCTGGGACAATAAGACATCCACCTGCAAAAGAAGAAAGTAAGACCCATACATCACATTATATACAAATAGTTAACTCAAAATGAATCATAGACCCAAATGTAAGAGCTAAAATTATAAAATTCTTAGATGAAAATATAGGAGTAAATTTCTTCACAGCCTTGAGTTAAACAATGGTTTCTTAGATATGACACCAAAAGCACACCAACAAAAGAAAAAGTAGGTAAATTGAAATTCATCAAAATTGAAAACTTCAAATGATACCATCAAAAAAATAAAGACAACTGACAGAATGGGACAAAATATTTGCAAATCATATATCTGATAAAGGACGTGTATTCAGAATATATAAAGAACCGTTACAAATCAATAATAAAAAGACAACCCCATTAAAAAATGAACAAGGGGTTTGAATAGACATTTCTCCAAAGAAGATACACAAATGGCCAGTGAGCACATGAAAAGATGCACAGCATCCCTGGTCACTGGAGATGAAAATACAAAAACTGACTCAAGAAGAAAAACCTGAACACAGGAATAATGATGAAAGAAACCAGGAAAGATATCCCAAAAAACTATTTCCCACAAGCGTCAGTCTCAACTGATATTATTTTTAAAAATATTTTAATCTCAATGAACTGATTAATTCCTATGCCATTTTAAAAATTTCTAACTACAGAGAGAGCTCCTCAAAGAATATTCTAAAATTATAATAGCTTTGATAACAAAACCTGAAAAAATGACTGCACTTAAAAACATAGAGCAATCTCCTTACAAATATAAATGTAAACATCCTAAATAAAATACTAATACATTGATCTAACAATATGTTAAAGGAATAATGTACTGTAATTATATTGTCTCTCTCTCCCAGGAATAAAAGGATTATTTAATATTAGGAAGTCTAAGGATATAATTTAATTTATCCATAAATCAAATGAGAAAAATATGATTACAGGCTCAATGGCCAAAAAGATATTTGAACAGTTTTTAAGATTCATTATTAATTTAAAAAAAAAAGAAATTGAAAGAGAAGGCAAAAAGTATCATAAGACTAATGAAAATGAAAACACAACATACTAAAATTTATAGGATGCAGCAAAAGTAGTTCTAAGAGGGAAGTTTTTAGTGAAAATGTCCACCTTAAGAACAAAGAAAGATATCAAATAAACAATCTAACTTCACACCTCAAGGAATGAGAAGAACAAAAAACCTAAGTCCAAAGTTAGTAGAAGGAATAACAAAGATCGGAGGGGAAATAGAGACCATAAAGACAATAGAAAAGCTCAACTAAAATAAAACCTTGTTTTTTATAAAGGCAAACAAAATTGACAAACTTTTAGCTAGACTAATAAAAAAATAGAGATGACTCATATGCATAAAATCAGAAATGAAAGAGGAGATATTACAACTGATAACACAGAAATACAAAGGATCATAAGAGACTACTATGAACAATTATATGCCAACAATTGAATAACCTAGAAGAAATGGATAAATTCCTAGAAACATACAACTTACCAATAGTGAAATATCATAAAGCAACAAAATACGAACAGACCAGTAACAAGTAAGAAAATGAATAAGTAATCAAAAACCTCCCAATAAAGAAAAGTCCAGGACCAGATGGGTTCGGTGGCAAATTCTGCCAGAAATTTAAATTAACGCCAATCCTTCTCAAGCTATTCCAAAAAACTGAAGAGAAGGGGACACTTAAAACTGATCAAGCACTGTTCTTGGTGGCAAGGACAGTGCTTTATCTCTTTGGGCTCAATAAATATGTTTTGACTGAAAGACATATGAAATTATAAAAGAGGAGGATGATCTTTACTATAACTCATTTTAAGACATCATGTCTAAAACGTTCTGATTGGGTCTTGACCAATTTTAACTTTAGACCCCCTAATTCAGATCCCATGGTCCAATTTGAAATAGATTAATAAACGTATTAAAGTTTTAAGTGAAAGGTAACAAGAGAAAAGTCTAAGACCAAGTCCTTGATTTAGGTAAATCAGATAAATTCTCTAATAGAACTCAAGGTAGACCTAATGCTAGTTAGAAATTAAAATCCTAACTTAGTGAGGTAAATCACTGAGCTGCTAATAAAATTCCACTTATAAGAAAGTGATTAGTATACTAATTCAAAAAGATATATGCACTCCCATGTTCACTGCAACATCATTTATAACCTAAATGTGCACCACTGGAGGAATGGATAGAGAAAATGTGAGATGGATGGATAAATAACGGAATTTTATTCAGCCATTAAAAAAAATGAAATCTTGCCATTTGCAACAACATGGATGGACCTTGAGGGCATTATGATAAGTGAAATAAGCTAGACAGAGAAAGATAAACACCATATGATCTCACGTATATATGGAATCCAACCAAAAAACAAAAACAAAAACCAAGCTCACAGATGCAGAGAATAGATTGGTGGTTGCCAAAGGTAGGGGGGTTGGGGGTGGGCAAAATGGGTGAAGAGGGTCAAAAACAAACTCCCAGTTATAAAATAAATAAGTCATGGGGATATAATGCACAGCATGGTGAATATAGTTAATGCTGTATTGCAGATGTGAAAGTTGCTAAAAGTGTAGATCTTAAAAGTTCTCATCACAAGAAAAAATGTGTAACTGTATGGTGACAATTAAATAAGTTAATAATATATTATTAATACATAATAACATAAATTAATAAGACTTGTGACCATTTAGCAATATATATAAAAATGGAATTATGACGTTGTATACCTGAAACTAATACAATGTTGTCTATTATACCTCAATTAAAGAAAAGAAAGTGATCAGGGGTTTTTTAAAGGAGGTTCCTCAAGTAGAAGGAGGAAATATCACCAGAAAAGAAGACCCAAAAAATCAAGATAGAAAAATTTGCATGAAACCAGCTCTACTTAATTGTGAAAGAGAAAGTGTTATCAATATGGATGTGACTTGCCTATCCATGGCCAACATGTTGCCTAATATGTCTAACAAAACATACTGTTTTGTTTGTTTTATATCTTTATTGGAGTATAATTGCTTTACAACGTTGTATTAGTTTCTGCTGTATAACAAAGTGAATCAGCTATATGTATACGTATATCCCCATATCCCCTCCCTCTTGAGCCTCCTTCCCACCCTCCCTATCCCACCTCTCAATCATCAAGCTGATCTCCCTGTGCTATGCAGCAGCTCCCCACTAGCTATCTGTTCTACATTTGGCAGTGCATATATGTCAATGCTACCCTCTCACTTTGTCCCAGCTTACCCTCCCCACTCCCCGTGTCCTCAAGTCCATTCTCTACGTGTGTCTTTATTCCTGTCCTGCCCCTAGGTTCATTGGTACCGTTTTTTTAGATTCCATATATGTGCGTTAGCATACGGTACTTGTTTTTCTCTTTCTGACTTACTTCACTCTGTATGACAGTCTCTAGGTCCATCCACCTCACTACAAATAATTTCGTTTCTTTTTATGGCTGAGTAATATTCCATTGTATATATGTACCACATCTTCTTTATCCATTCATCTGCTGATGGACATTTAGGTTGTTTCCATATCCTGGCTATTGTAAATAGAGCTGCAATGAACATTGTGGTACATGACTCTTTTTGAATTATGGTTTTCTCAGGGTATATGCCCAGTAGTGGGATTGCTGGGTCATATGGTAGTTCTATTTTTAGTGTTTTAAGGAACCTCCATACTGTTCTCCATAGTGGCTGTATCAATTTACATTCCCACCAACAGTGCAGGAGGTTTCCCTTTTCTCCACTCCCTCTCCAGCATTTATTGTTTGTAGATTTTTTGATGATGGTCATTCTGACTGATGTGAGGTGATACCTCATTGTGGTTCTGATTTGCATTTCTCTAATGATTAGTGATGTTGAGCATCTTTCCATGTGTTTGTTGGCAATCTGTATGTCTACTTTAGAGAAATGTCTATTTAGATCTTCTGCCCATTTTTGGATTGGGTTGTTTGTTTTATTGATATTGAGCTGCATGAGCTGCTTGTATACTTTGGAGATTAATCCTTGGTCAGTTGCTTACCATATGATCCAGTAATCCCACTCCTGGGCGTATATCTGCAGAAAACTATAATTCAAAAAGACACATGCACCCTGATGTTCATTGCAGCACTATTTACAATCGCCAGACATGGAAGCAACTTAAATGTCCACTGACAGAAGAATGGATAAAGAAGATGTGGTACATATATACAATGGAATTTACTCAGCCATAAAAAAGAAGGAAATAATGCCATTTGCAGCAACATGATGGACCTAGATATTGTCATACTGAGTGAAGTAAGTCAGATAGAGAAAGGCAAATATCATGTAATATCGCTTATATGTGGAATCTAAAAACAAGGGTACAAATGAACTGATCTACAAAACACAGAGTCACAGATATAGAAAACAAACTTACGGTTACCAGGGGGAAAGGGGGGGAGGGATAAATTGGTAGATTTGGATTGACATATACACACAACTATATATAAAATAGATAACGAATAAGGACCTACTGTATAGCATGGGGAACTCTACTTAATACTCTGTGATGACCTATATGGGAAAAGAATCTAAAAAAGAGTAGATATATGTATATGAATAACTGATTCACTTTACTGTACACCTGAAACTAACATAACATTGTAAGTCAACTATACTCCAATAACAATTTTTTTAATTAAAATAAAATAAAAGAAGCTATAAGGATATATTGTACAACACAGGGAATAAAGCCAATATTTTATAATAACTAAAAATGGAGTATAACCTTTCAAAGTTGTGAATCACTGTATTGTACACCTGTAACATATAATATTGTAAGCAACTGCACTTCAATTTTTAAAAAAACATTGTTTTATTGCCACAAAACAATAGTACTGAAGTCCAAAGTACTATTGTCTGAATGCAAATCTCTCTGCCTATGGTTTCCACTAGAGAATGTGTGACCTGTCTCTTTTTACAAGTTACTCAAGGCTTATGATGACAGATTGACATTAAATATGTTTGAAAACGACTTAACATCCACAGTGCAGCAAAACACTTGCAGAAAGACGTAATGCAATCTGGAAGGACGTGATTAGCACACACCTAAACAACTATCACAAGACTGGAATGATAAAGTGCCATATTTATTACTCATCTAGTAGATCTCCCAAGGTATATTCTGGGTTCTCAACAATATTATGTACATTTTAGAAGAAGATGAAAAGTAGGTTGTCATATCCAAGAATCCTGGCAAAGAATATTGCTGAGAATAAAATATAAGCTTTACAAGATCTAAGAGAGGAGGGAGAGGAGAAGATGGCAGAAGAGTAAGATGCGGAGATCACCTTCCTCCCCACAGATTCATCAGAAATACATCTACACGTGGAACTGCTCCTGTAGAACACCCACTGAATGCTGGCAGAAGACTTCAGACCTCCCAAAAGGCAAGAAACTCCCCACATACCTGGGTAGGGCAAAAGAAAAAAGAAACAACAGAGACAAAAGAATAGGGACGGGACCTGCACCAGTGGGAGGGAGCTGTGAAGGAGGAAAGGTTTCCACACATTAGGAAGCCCCTTCGCGGGCGGAGACTGTGGGTGGCGGAGGGGGGAAGCTTCGGAGCAACAGAGGAGAGCGCAGCCACAGGGGTGCGGAGGGCAAAGCGGAGAGATTCCCACACAGAGAAGCGGTGCCAACCAGCACTCACCAGCCCAAGAGGCTTGTCTGCTCACCCGCCGGGGCGGGCGGGGCTGGGAGCTGAGGCTCGGGCTTCCGTTGGATCCCAGGGAGAGGACTGGGGTTGGTGGCGTGAACACAGCCTGAAGGGGTTAGCACGCCACAGTTAGCCGGGAGGGAGTCTGGGAAAAGGTCTGGAGCTGCTGAACAGGCAAGAGACTTTTTCTTCCCTCTTTGTTTCCTGGTGCGCGAGGAGAGGGGATTAAGAGCGCTGCTTAAAGGAGCTCCAGAGACGGGCGCGAGCCGCGGCTATGAGCGCGGACCCCAGAAACGGGCATGAGATGCTAAGGCTGCTGCTGCCGCCACCAAGAATCCTGTGTGCAAGCACAGGTCACGATCCACACCTCCCCTCCCGGGAGCCTGTGCAGGCCCGCCACTGCCAGGGTCCCGTGACCCAGGGACAACTTCCCTGGGAGAACACACGGCACGCCTCAGGCTGCTGCAACGTCACGCCGGCCTCTGCCGCCACAGGCTCGCCCTGCCTCCTCTGTACCCCTCCCTCCCCCCGGCCTGAGTGAGCCAGAGCCCCTGAAGCAGCTGCTCCTTTAACCCCGTCCTGTGTGAGCGAAGAACAGACGCCCTCAGGCGACCTACACACAGAGGCGGGGCCCAATCCAAAGCTGAACCCCAGGAGCTGTGCGAACAAAGAAGAGAAAGGGAAATTTCTCCCAGCAGCCTCAGGAGCAGCAGATTAAATCTCCACAGTCAACTTGATGTACCTGCATCTGTGGAATACCTGAATAGACAACGAATCGTCCCAAATTGAGGAGGTGGACTTTGGGAGCAAGATATATTATTTTTTCCCCTTTTCCTCTTTTTGTGAGTGTGTATGTATATGCTTCTGTGTGAGATTTTGTCTGTATAGCTTTGCTTTCACCATTTGTCCTAGGGTTCTGTCCGTCCATTTTTTTGTTTGTTTTTTGTTTTTTTTTTTACTTTAGAAAAAAAATTTTTTTCTTTCTTTCTTAATAATTATTTTCTATTTTTTATTTTAATAACTTTATTTTATTTTATCTTACTTTATTTTATTTATCTTCTTTCTTTTTTTCTTTCTATTTTTTCTCCCTTTTATTCTGAGCTGTGTGGATGAAAGGCTCTTGGTGCTCCAGGCAGGCATCAGGGCTGTGTCTCTGAGGTGGGAGAGCCAACTTCGGGACACTGGTCCACAAGAGACCTCCCAGCTCCACGTAATACCAAACGAAAATCTCGCAGAGATCTCCATCACAACACCAAGACCCAGCTTCACTCAACGACCAGCAAGCTATAGTGCTGAACACCCTATGCCAAACAACTAGCAAGACAGGAACACAGCCCCATCCATTAGCAGAGAGGCTGCCTAAAATCATAATAAGGCCACAGACACCCCAAAACACACCACCAGACGTGGACCTGCCCACCAGAAAGACAAGATGCAGCCTCATCCATCAGAACACAGGCACTAGTCCCCTCCACCAGGAAGCCTACACAACCCACTGAACCAACCTTAGCCACTGGGGACAGATACCAAAAACAACAGGAACTACGAACCTGCAACCTGCGAAAAGGAGACCCCAAACACAGTAAGATAAGCAAAATGAGAAGACAGTAAAACACACAGCAGATGAAGGAGCAAGGTAAAAACACACCAGACCTAACAAATGAAGCAGAAATAGGCAGTCTACCTGAAAAAGAATTCAGAATAATGATAGTAAAGATGATCCAAAATCTTGGAAATAGAATAGACAAAATGCAAGAAACATTTAACAAGGACCTAGAAGAACTAAAGAGGAACCAAGCAATGATGAAAAACACAATAAATGAAATTAAAAATACTCTACAAGGGATCAATAGCAGAATAACTGAGGCAGAAGAACGGATAAGTGACCTGGAAGATAAAATAGTGGAAATAACTACTGCAGAGCAGAATAAAGAAAAAAGAATGAAAAGAACTGAGGACAGTCTCAGAGACTTCTGGGACAACATTAAACGCACCAACATTCGAATTATAGGGGTCCCAGAAGAAGAAGAGAAAAAGAAAGGGACTGAGAAAATATTTGAAGAGATTATAGTTGAAAACTTCCCTAATATGGGAAAGGAAATAGTTAATCAAGTCCTGGAAGCACAGAGAGTCCCATACAGGATAAATCCAAGGAGAAACACGCCAAGACACATATTACTCAAACTATCAAAAATTAAATATAAAGAAAACATATTAAAAGCAGCAAGGGAAAAATAACAAATAACACACAGGGGAATCCCCATAAGGTTAACAGCTGATGTTTCAGCAGAAACTCTGCAAGCCAGAAGGGAGTGGCAGGACATATTTAAAGTGATGAAGGAGAAAAACCTACAACCAAGATTACTCTACCCAGCAAGGACCTCATTCAGATTTGATGGAGAAATTAAAACCTTTACAGACAAGCAAAAGCTGAGAGAGTTCAGCACCACCAAACCAGCTTTACAACAAATGCTAAAGGAACTTCTCTAGGCAAGAAACACAAGAGAAGGAAAACACCTACAATAACAAACCCAAAACATTTAAGAAAATGGGAATAGGAACATACATATAGATAATTACCTTAAATGTAAATGGAATAAATGATCCCACCAAAAGACACAGACTGGCTGAATGGATACAAAAACAAGACCCATATATATGCTGTCTACAAGAGACCCACTTCAGACCTAGGGACACATACAGACTGAAAGTGAGGGGATGGAAAAAGATATTCCATGCAAATGGAAATCAAAAGAAAGCTGGAGTAGCAATTCTCGTATCAGACAAAACAGACTTTAAAATAAAGACTATTACAAGAGACAAAGAAGGACACTATATAATGATCAAGGGATTGATTCAAGAAGAAGATATAACAATTGTAAATATTTATGCACCCAACATAGGAGCACCTCAATACATAAGGCAAATACTAACAGCCATAAAAGGGGAAATCGACAGTAACACAATCATAGTAGGGGACTTTAACACCCCACTTTCACCAATGGACAGATCATCCAAAATGAAAATAAATAAGGAAACCCAAGCTTTAAATGATACATTAAACAAGGTGGACTTAATTGATATTTATAGGACATTCCACCCAAAAACAACAGAATACACATTTTTCTCAGTGCTCATGGAACATTCTCCAGGATAGATCATATCTTGGGTCACAAATCAAGCCTTGGTAAATTTAAGAAAATTGAAATCGTATCAAGTATCTTTTCTGACCACAACGCTATGAGACTAGATATCAATTACAGGAAAAGATCTGTAAAAAATACAAACACATGGAGGCTCCACAATACACTACTTAATAACAAAGTGATCACTGAAGAAATCAAAGGGGAAATCAAAAAATACCTAGAAACAAATGACAATGGAGACACGACGACCCAAAACCTATGGGACGCAGCAAAAGCAGTGCTAAGAGGGAAGTTTACAGCAATACAAGCCTACCTCAAGAAACAGGAAACATCTCAAATAAACAACCTAACCTTGCACCTAAAGCAATTAGAGAAAGAAGAACAAAAAAACCCCAAAGTTAGCAGAAGGAAAGAAATCATAAAGATCAGATCAGAAATAAATGAAAAAGAAATGAAGGAAACAATAGCAAAGATCAATAAAACTAAAAGCTGGTTCTTTGAGAAGATAAACAAAATTGATAAACCATTAGCCAGACTCATCAAGAAAAAAAGGGAGAAGACTCAAATCAATAGAATTAGAAATGAAAAAGGAGAAGTAACCACTGACACTGCAGAAATACAAACGATCATGAGAGATTACTACAAGCAACTTTATGCCAATAAAATGGACAACCTGGAAGAATGGACAGATTCTTAGAAATGCACAACCTGCTGAGACTGAACCAGGAAGAAATAGAAAATAAGAACAGACCAATCACAAGCACTGAAATTGAAACTGTGATTAAAAATCTTCCAACAAACCAAAGCCCAGGACCAGATGGCTTCACAGGTGAATTCTATCAAACATTTAGAGAAGAGCTAACACCTATCCTTCTCAAACTCTTCCAAAATATTGCAGAGGGAAGAACACTCCCAAACTCATTCTACGAGGCCACTATCACCCTGATACCAAAACCAGACAAAGATGTCACAAAGAAAGAAAACTACAGGCCAGTATCACTGATGAACATAGATGCAAAAATCCTCAACAAAATACTAGCAAACAGAATCCAACAGCACATTAAAAGGATCATACACCATGATCAAGTGGGGTTTATTCCAGGAATGCAAGGATTCTTCAATATACGCAAATCAATCAATGTGATACACCATATTAACAAATTGAAGGAGAAAAACCATATGATCATCTCAATAGATGCAGAGAAAGCTTTTGACAAAATTCAACACCCATTTATGATAAAAGCCCTGCAGAAAGCAGGCAGAGAGGGAACTTTCCTCAACATAATAAAGGCCATATATGACAAGCCCACAGCCAACATCGTCCTCAATGGTGAAAAACTGAAACCATTTCCACTAAGATCAGGAACAAGACAAGGTTGCCCACTCTCACCACTATTATTCAACATAGTTTTGGAAGTTTTAGCCACAGCAATCAGAGAAGAAAAAGAAATAAAAGGAATCCAAATCGGAAAAGAAGAAGTAAAGCTGTCATTGTTTGCAGATGACATGATACTATACATAGAGAATCCTAAAGATGCTACCAGAAAACTACTAGAGCTAACCAATGAATTTGGTAAAGTAGCAGGATACAAAATTAATGCACAGAAATCTCTTGCATTCCTATACACTAATGATGAAAAATCTGAAAGTGACACTCTCATTTACCATTGCAACAAAAGGAATAAAATATCTAGGAATAAACCTACCTAAGGAGACAAAAGACCTGTATGCAGAAAATTATAAGACACTGATGAAAGAAATTAAAGATGATACAAATAGATGGAGAGATATACCATGTTCTTGGATTGGAAGAATCAACATTGTGAAAATGACTCTACTACCCAAAGCAATCTACAGATTCAATGCAATCCCTATCAAACTACCACTGGCATTTTTCACAGAACTAGAACAAAAAATTTCACAATTTGTATGGAAACATAAAAGACCCCGAATAGCCAAAGCAATCTTGAGAACGAAAAATGGAGCTGGAGGAATCAGGCTCCCTGACTTCAGACTGTACTACAAAGCTACAGTAATCAAGACACTATGGTACTGGCACAAAAACAGAAACACAGATCAATGGAACAGGATAGAAAGCCCAGAGATAAACCCAAGCGCATATGGTCACCTTATCTTTGATAAAGGAGGCAAGTATATACAGAGGAGAAAAGACAGTCTCTTCAATAAGTGGTGCTGGGAAAACTGGACAGGTACATGTAAAAGTATGAAATTAGAACACTCCCTAACACCATACACAAAAATAAACTCAAAATGGATTAAAGACCTAAATGTAAGGCCAGACACTATCAAACTCTTAGAGGAAAACATAGGCAGAACACTCTATGACATAAATCACAGCAAGATCCTTTTTGACCCAGCTCCTAGAGAAATGGAAATAAAAACAAAAATAAACAAATGGGACCTAATGAAACTTAAAAGCTTTTGCACAGCAAAGGAAACCATAAACAAGACCAAAAGACAACCCTCAGAATGGGAGAAAATATTTGCAAATGAAGCAACTGACAAAGGATTAATCTCCGAAATTTATAAGCAGCTCATGCAGCTCAATGACAAAAAAACAAACAACCCAATCCAAAAATGGGCAGAAGACCTAAACAGACATTTCTCGAAAGAAGATATACAGATTGCCAACAAACACATGAAAGAATGCTCAACATCATTAATCATTAGAGAAATGCAAATCAAAACTACAATGAGATATCATCTCACACCGGTCAGAATGGCCATCATCAAAAAACTTAGAAACAATAAATGCTGGAGAGGGTGTGGAGAAAAGGGAACCCTCTTGCACTGTTGGTGGGGAAGTAAGTTGATATAGCCACTATGGAGAACAGTATGGAGGTTCCTTAAAAAACTAAAATTAGAACTACCATACGACCCAGCAGTCCCACTACTGGGCATATACCCTGAGAAAACCATAATTCAAAAAGAGTCATGTACCAAAATGTTCATTGCAGCTCTATTTACAATAGCCAGGACATGGAAGTGACCTAAATGTCCATCATCGGATGAATGGATAAAGAAGATGTGGCACATATATACAATGGAATATTACTCAGCCATAAAAAGAAAAGAAATGGAGTTATCTGTAGTGAGGTGGATGGAGTTAGTCTGTCATACAGAGTGAAGTAAGTCAGAAAGAGAAAAAGAAATACAGTATGCTAACACATATATATGGAATCTAAGGGGGAAAAAAAAAAAAAAAAGGTCATGAACAACCTAGTGGCAAGCCGGGAATAAAGACACAGACCTACTAGAGAATGGACTTGAGGATATGGGGAGGGGGAAGGGTAAGATGTGACAAAGTGAGAGAGTGGCATGGACATATATACACTACCAAACGTAAAATAGATAGCTAGTGGGAAGCAACCGCATAGCACAGGGAGATCAGCTCTGTGCTTTGTGACCACCTAGAGGGGTGGGATAGGGAGGGTGGGAGGGAGGGAGATGCAAGAGGGAAGAGATATGGGAACATATGTATATGTATAACTAATTCACTTTGTTATAAAGCAGAAACTAACACACCATTGTAAAGCAATTATACTCCAATAAAGATGTTAAAAAAAAAAAAGATCTAAGAGAAAAGACAGAAAGAAGTGTGTAGTTTGATAGAGAAAAATATGTCTAAAGCACCAAAAATCATCCCGATATGACAAAATAGAATATTCCAGACTGCTTAAATTAGAAGATAAAATAGTAGTAATACTAATGGCTAACATTTATTGACTGCTTATTCTACGCCAAATGCTAAGCATTTTATAGGCATCATTTCACTGAATCTTCCCAAGAACACCCATTTTACAGATGAAGAAATTAAAACTTAACAGAGCATGGGTAACTTGACCTTGGTCATACAGCTGGTCAGCAGCAGTACCAAAACTCTAATCCAAGACCCTTATACTCCTAACCATTATGATTTCTTGTCTTAATACAAAGTGAAGTTAAAAAGAAGCATGGAGAGGCAACCAGAGATGAAGTTTTCTATGCAATAACGTCAAAATATTTAAAAGAAAAAAATCCTAAAATGTAAATATTCTAAAATCTCTGTCAGTAGTTTGAAGACTGAGGGTCAAAACATGACCTCAAAAGAGGGGGGTTAGAATCAAAAAGGGTTTTACTCTTTATGAGGAAGACTTCAGCATGGAACAATTAAAAAGAACTGAGAAGATCTCTGAAAAATATTGGCTTACATATGTTTTTCCTAAAAAAAGCAAATAGAATTAATTTGACTAAAATGCTATAAAATAGGAAAAATCATTTCACTTGGTAATCCAATTACTGTTAACATAGTTAATACAATGGTATATAGGGGCCATCAAGATGTAAATTCAGGAAGTATTAAAGCCAGGAGTGGTTAGAACTTCTAGTGACCTGGGCTTCTTCATTAGTTCTGGTTTCAAATTAGGACCATAAAATTAGATTCTGTGTTGATTATAAAAAATAATCTGCTAATCTATAATGCTCCTTTGCTTAGAGTTGAAGCATTATGACTGGATTTTGGAACTGCTAAAATCATGTCAATTATTGATTTAAGTTTCAACATATAGTCCTAGGGGAACACTAGGTGCATCAGTTAGGGCTCTTTGCAACAGAAGCAACAGCAACATAAGGCTTGGAGCACAGCAGGTCCAGAGAGGCAAGAGGGTCTACAGAACACAACTAACATATTCTAATCAGGACACAGGCATTGGAATGAATGAATGCCACTACTTTTTGTCTTTTTATCCCTCTGTTCAAGATTCAGATTCCAAGGAGGGAGCAACCAATCAGCCTAGCTTGCATCATCAGTCCTCCTCTTGGCTGGCAGAGAAGAGAGGCCCTGAAAAGTCCTACCTGATTTCTTCTAGTGGGGAAGAAGAAATTCCTCCAAAGGTGATGTTTGGAAGAGGGAAATAAATGCTGGACAGAAAACAACAGTATACAACCCTGCCCTGGTACCCTTAGCACTTGGATTGAGGAGTATTCCTGCCTCTTCCCAGTGAGGAATTGCTCTGCAAAGATGTTGAATGTTGGGCTGCTGGACTCTGAAGTGAACTAGGAGTGATGATCATAAGCCATATGCTGATTCCTCTATTTATCAGAAGTAGAAAATCAGGGACATCTCAGGCTGGTTCTAGGTGCAATCCATTAAAATAAATCTGAGGTATAATGTGTAAAATGCCAATATGGACTTCCAGAAGTCAAATAACCGAGACAGGAAAATGAGAAAAATAAAGCCCCACAATCAAGAAAAAAAGCCAACCATCTCTTTTAGAAGGCTAATGGGTTCTTATCAAAGGTTTGTCCGTCATCCATGGCAACAAGCTAGTCCACCTTTAATGGACGTTAAATAAAAGACACCTGATGAGAGTATCCATCTCCACAAGGTCGGGAAACTTCTGAAAAACTAAAACAGGGTATGAATTATTTAAGGGTTCTGCAAAGACCCAGGCTTTTCAAATCTTTTTTATGGTATCAGGTGACACATCAGATACTGATTTGGGGATAATTTTATTACCAGACCGTGATCATGTAAAGCATGCTGTAATATAGCCCAAAAGAAAATGACTGCCAAGGGAATGAAATTTATTTGTCTTCTTTAAGGAAAGAAACTTTGGCAATTATTTGAGCCATAACATCGTTGTTTATGAGAGTACCCTGAGGACTGATCATTAAGCTTTAACACTAGGATGAAAAATTGCCACGGAGGAGCAGAGGTGGCTATAGAAGATTTCAGGACTTCTAAATAAATATTCAACATTTCCCAGCTGGTGACAATCCTTATGGAGGGCTCCTCATAAAAAGTAGAGCTTCTAAATGCCTCTCATGAGTCTAAAAGGGTATTATAATTTTTCTTAAGTTAAAATAGTTTCACTTAAGAAATAGAAGGAAAAGATACACAAGGAGAACATGAAAACTTCAGACCGCTCACATCTCCCGTGTGTTCCCAGTCACAGTGGTAGAAAGACAGAGACCTAACAGGGCAATGGGCATATTATGATAATATAAAGACAAGATTGCATCATAATAAAACAAAAGGGAAAATCCCAGAGGCTTTACTCTCTCTGGACTGTGAGAGGCCATGAGATGAGTCCTGAGAGAAACAGTTCTAAAAGAAAGATAAGTTTTACCTGCCATGGAAATAGGACTGAAGTACTAATGTCCTCCAAGCACTAGGCAGTAGCGAGTGGCTGCAGAAGCATCTGCTGAGAAAATGGATCTGAACCCCAGGAGTCTTCCAGCAGAGATCAGACACCATTTGGCCTGGTCAGCTGAGACTATCCAATACCATCATCAAATTCCTTCATTCAAATGCTAGAAGTTCTAACGTAATGAGGCTCTCCCCTAATACTGCCAGGACAGACTTCCCCACCTTGAACACTGATAGCATCTGTTTATCCAGAATCCTTAGACTTCTTACAAACTAGACTCTACTTTCTCTCTGGTCTCACCTCTTACCATCGTCTCTAAACACTTCCCTCCCCTTTGCCATTGCATCGAAGCTTCTGTTACACTGAATGACCTCCAGGACCACAAGCACTCTATGACCTTTCTAGCCTCAGGACCTTTGCACAGGTTGTTCTCTCTGCCTTGCATGTCCTTTCCACTTTTTTGTCTTTCTCTTTCTCTGGATACTCCTGCCTGTCTTTTAGTATTCAACTTCATGTCACTTTTTCTGGATGTTTCTTCAAATATTCCCCACTGTTGGGTTAGGTATTCCCTTCCTGAATTCCCCTGGCACTCTTGCACTTAGAGCACCTATGACAATGACTCATAATCACCTACTTACACGTCTATGTTCCCATAGACTGGATTTATCTTGAAGACAGAGACCACAAGAGCAGGCAATCCATCAATATTGGTTGAATAAAGAAAGGATTTTTGTTTGTTTTTATCCCTTGTACTCAGCATAATACCAGGCACACAGTCAACTTGCAATAAAACATTTGCTGAATGGCTCACAGGCGCTCAAAAACATATGTTGGATGAATGAAGTGATGGACTTATGATCAGGAAGTACTACATACCAGAAATCTAAAATTCCAATATTCTATTGCATTGGCCAAAAAGTTCGTTCAGGTTTTTCCATAACATCTTACAGAAAATCCGGAATGAACTTTCTGGTCAACCCAATACTTTCTAACTTCAAACATCTATCCTTCTAGCTCTCTCAGATTCTGATTTTCTGGTCCCTGACCTCATAGAGATGCCCAATCTCTTGATATCTCCATAGTCTACCAAGTCTTTAAAAGTCTTGATGGTGTTACTTCCTTCCCTACTCAATCTGCACCCATTTTTCATTATGAACTTTTAACCTATACTTTCGTGCTTTTAAAAAAAAATCCAGTCCAGTACAAATCTCTACTGTCACAAATATTCTACTGTCACAGCTACTAAGAATACCACACCAGGATAATATCATACCAGCATGCAGATGAGGCCACCTGAAAATCCATGGTCTTCAACCTCAGCCAGAACTTCAGGATGCTGACCAGTCCTTTAACTTAGAGTCAGCTCCCTCATCCATTCCTCTCCACTCTCCAATCACCTTCTCTCTCCCCAGTCCAACTAGCCACCCTCACTCTCCATGGCTGGCAGATTCCCTTGCCTCCTATTTTACAGATGATTGAGATAAGAAGGCATCCACTCAACTCTCTGCCTCCACACCAACGGACTTATTGAAATCTACATCTGTCTGTTCCTCCTTCCCTTTTATATCAGAGGATGAGGTGTCTGCTCTGCAGCCCACCCTCCACTGAAGATGAATCACTTAACCTGTGCTTTCAATCTCATCCCCTTCCCTCTTCTATTAGAGGACCCCACTATATGTCGAACTCCTCTTAAACTCTGTATCCTTCCCCTAGCTTTGACTTACTCTTTTCTTTCTCTTGTCAGTCAAGCTACTTGTATTCTCTACCTCATCATATGCCATTCATTCTGCCAACACAATCAAACTTCTGTGATAGGCAGGGGCAAAAATAAAACAGAAATGTGATTCCCCTCAGAAATTTAAACTCTAAAATCAACATACAATGAATAAGTAAGAAGACAGAACAATTTCTAGGTCAGAGAGAGACAACAACAGCAAGGCAATTGGTCCATAAATCAGCAATATCCATCTGAGAGAAGGTACTTTAGCCCATGGACTTTAAGTATTTTAGTTCCATAGTAAGGAATGCATTTATGCTGGCACAGTGTCACTTACATTCTACGATTTACCTCATTTTGAATCCTTCTGATTTTATTTAGCTCCCCATGTAAGGTTTCCCTGCAGACAGAGAACTTCTCATTTCAGGAGAGTTCAGGGCTGGAGATAGATTAATTTCCCTGCTTAGAACTATTGCACTTCACATAGAGAAGACTAGACACGGCAAATCTAAAAGTTCATAATCTAATGTTAACGGCAACACATTATTTTTAGCAAAGAGAAATAAATCATTCATTTTTAACAGGGGCTGCATGTCAGGACTAAAAGAAGAAATGATATATTGTTACCGTCAAGAAGTTATGTGGAGATGTACAGGTTGCATCTTTCTCAAACATTAGAAGGGTTTTCTGCATCAAGTAAATTGCTTTGGATAGCTTATTCTTCCTTATTTTATTCATTACACTTAATTCTGTAAAAGCAAACAAACATTTCACCAAAAGGGCAACATAAAAACTATCTTTAAAAAATGTGGAAAGACAGTTTATCCAAAATTTAATTACCTGTAAAACAATCAGGACTTCCAGTTTTTTTTGGCTTTTCTGGACCTTTGGTAGATATATTTTTGCTAACAGTTGGTGTCTGCAAAACTGAAGAAGAAGAATAAGAAGGAGAAGAAGGAGATTGTTATCACAATTAGGTTTATGTTCAAGAAAGGAAATATTTTCTAAACACTAAAGAGTAACTATTTGTAAAATTATTGCTTCCTCTATCATGTCATCTTTTTTTTCATTAATAGATAAAAATTCAAACAAATCTAATACAGTTTTGTCATTAAATTCTCTTTTATTTGCTACTGTATGAGAAGTTCAAGAATTTTTAAATTATAACAATGTTTGGTTTTCTATTTCACCTTAAATAAAATTATCTTGAAGGTTGATAAATAGGGTCCAACCTACTTTTGTTTACTTTCCCTCTTCATAAACTTTTCAAAATTGCTCCATCCATGGTTCCTGCAAGAGCTCTGGGTACCACATGAAGACCTCCACTCTCTCTATCTGTGGCTGATAAAATCAGAGCCTCTCTCAAGATTTTCAACTAACACACAAATTATTGCCAGTTCGTTGTGAGCAGTGAGAGATCCTGTTGTGCAACTAGGACTGACCATCACGGTGGTCCAGGAAAGAGGTAACAGGATGAGGGAGAAGAAGATAAAGGTATGCTGGTCCAGGGAGATGGAGAATATTGCACTGATTCTTGATTTTCCAGGTCTGGCCCTCAAGAGACGTGGCAATATATTGTTTCTGTCCTTAAAGGTACATGAGTGTACCTGTAGTAACCTTACAATAAACCCCCCCTTTTATTGAGGTTTAATTATTTGTGCTAATGCACATGAGTCACCATGGGATGATGACTGATTGATGAAAAGATGCCAAAAGACACCGTTAAAGGATATAAGGGTTTTTTAATGGCAAAGGATAAGGAAATTTATCTTCATGGAAATAGCAACACAAATCGGAAAATAATGCATCATTCTCTCAGTACCTAGGGTATTATAAACGCTAATTAAGTGATAGCTCTCATGATTATAATCACTGGAGATAAGAAGGATGAGATTGCAAGAAAACTCTGAATGCCCAATACAGGAGTCACATTTAATGCCACAGTCATCAGTAGACAACCACTGTAAAGTTCTTGAATAAGAATGACAAAAGCAGTATTTAGGCAACATTAGTCAGACAGCAGCATACAAGAGTGAAGAATGACAGGAGAAAAAATGTGATAATCTGTGCTAGGGTGGCAGTTCAATAAAGCAGAGAAAAACATCAAGCAGATCCAGAGATATCGCAAAGAAATAATAACTAATCCTATGTAAATATATACATATATATATATATATATAGAGAGAGAGAGAGAGAGAGAGAGTGTCAACTACAAATTGGCACTTGCCACTGACAGTTGCCAACTACCTCTACAAGGGTTAAATCATGTGCTGCTGCAGCTGCTGACTTTCAACACCCCCTGAAAGGAGCTCAGGGTGGAGAGCAGAAATGAGGCCCTCTGTGCTCTGGGAAAAACTGGCAGAACCAGTCTTCAGATAGTTAGGTATTTTCAGGAGTTGATTTTATGAGCCCAATTCTTGTATCCCCTCATATCTAGAAAAGCTCTAAAATCTTTCATGATGACGTCTGCTCCTCGTGACTAGCAGAAACCTTCTGCAAAAAAATATGTGCTTCATTGCATGTACTCCCCCTTCACCAAAATCACACATATACTGACCTGTCCCCTACCTCTTTGGAGCAGTTACTCAGAGCTATCTGAGATGCTGTCTCCCAGGCTATAGTCCTCATTTTGCCCCAAATAAAACTTAACTTGCAACTCTCGTGTTGTGCACTTTTTTAAAGTCAGTTATCTATATATAGATACATAGGTATCTATAGATATATCCAAAATATATAAAAAACTCAAGCCATTTAATAATAAAAAAATCTGATTTTAAAATGGGCAGAGGAACTAAATAGACATTTTTCCAAAGAAAATATACAAATGGCCTACTAGTACATGAAAAGATGCTTAACATCACTAATCATCAGGGAAATGCAAATCAAAACCACAATAAGATATTACCTCACGCCTATTAAAATGGCTATCATCAAAAAAGACAAAAGATAATAAACATTGGCGAGGCTGTGGATTAAAGGATACCCTTATACACTACTGGTGGGAATGTAAATTGGTTAAGCCACTATGGAAAACACTATGGAGGTTTCTCAAAAAACTAAAAATGGAACTACTATATGATCCAGCAATCTACTTCTGGGTATATCTCCAAAGGAAATAAAAACAAGATCTTAGAGATATCTACAGTCCCATGTTCATTGCAGCATTATTCACAATAGCTAAGATATGGCAACAACCTAAATATCCATCAGTGGGTGAACGTATAAAGAAGATGTGACACACACACACACACACACACAGTGGAATATTATTCAGTCAGGAGAAAGACATTTGCACTAATATGGATGGACTTTGAGGGCATTATGCTAGGTGAAATAAGTTACACAGAGAAAGACAAATACTGTATGGCATCACTTATATGTGGAATCTAAAAAACCCAAACTCATAGAAACAGAGAGTAGAGTGCTGGTTACCAGGGGCTGAGGAAGTGGGAAAATGGAGAGATATTGGTCAAAGGGTACATAAGATGAATAAGTTCTGGGGACCTAATGTACAGCATGGATCATAGTTAATAATACTGTAGTAGACACTTGTAAGTTGCAAAGTGAGTAAATCTTGAATGTTCTCACCACAAAAAAAGAAACGGGAATTATGTGACATGCTTGAGCTGTTAGCTAACGCTATGACAGTAATCATTTTGCAATATGTTAGTGTATCAAATCTACACGTTGTACACCTTGAACTTACATAATGTGGTATGTCAATTATATCTTAATAAAGCTGAGGAGAAAAAGTCTGCACTCAAAAATTATTTAATTAACCAGCATTTGATTAAATTTGTTTAGCTGTATATATGATGGGACATCTGAATGTATTCGACAGAGATCAGAAGTCATGTTAGGCTGGAACACTCAGTTCTATTCTATAATTACTCAGTAATTTAAAATGAGGAAGTGGTAGTTAAATGAATATTGACTATATAATCATGCCAGGAGTAACTCGGCTTTATCAAAATTTAACCTCAAACAGAAGAGATTTTTAGACCTAATGATATTTTAAATCTTATTCTGAAACTTGAGTAGTTGTGTTTCTATATGCACACTAGAATTACTATCAGCATTTTTTTTTAATGTTTTGACCTCTTTACCTAAGTAATGAGGCAAAAACAACTTAGATCCAACTCATCTGTCCTTTCACACTGCTGTCAGAGATGTCTTTCTAAATTTTTCAATAGCTTCCAGGATAAAATATAAACCCTTTAATCCTTCAAGATCTGTGATCTACCCCTCTAGGCTTATCTGTGTCAATCTCCCATGTGTGCTCTTTACTGCAGCCGTAAGAAAATTCCAGCAGTTTCTAGACTTCACCATATAATTGTTTGCTTCCACCTTACTAAAAGTTGCTTTCTCCATTCAAAATGACTGCCTCCTTCTCGATTTTCTTCATAAAGATATTTATGAAGATAAAGATAAAGACAGCCTTCTGGTCAACTATCACTTCTTCCAAGAAGCCATCCCTGACTTTCTTGCCTGTTATACTCTTCTGTGTGCCCATAACAAACACTCTGAGCCCACTTCTATTGCATTTATTAACCTTGACTATTATAGTTGGCTTACTTATCTAGAAGCTCAAAATTAAAGGCTGTGTCTTATTTGGACCAAGCTTAATATGGTTCCTAGATTTGATAGAAACTCAATAAATGTTTGCTTCATTAAATTACGAAAATATCAATAATTTACTATAGCTCAAACAATTTAATTTTTTAGAAGTTTACTGATTTGCTATGCAAGGTGTAAAGAAATAATGAAAGATATCTATTGATATTTATCGGAGAAGTAAGAAAAAAATAAAATAATGAAATTTATCTGGAAAACACCTAGTCAACAAGAACACTGTTTATAAATTAAATTGATTCTGTACTTGAACTTGTCTTAAAACTGATTCAGAACAAGTTATTTGCTTTGATGGCTACTACCTTGCAATTGGTCAAGAAGCACAACGGCCATTCGGTGCTGGGCTTCAATTAGTTCAAGATGCAAATCCATTGTGAAACTATTCCGTGTGACTGGTTTGCACGTGTCCGCATCTATACAGTGGGTGTGCTTCGGTAGAATTGAAGTGAAAATTAAAAAGGCATACGGTTATCAAAACATACTAAAAATAGCTCTATCCTATTATTATTCAGGTTATCACTTTACTCTTAGCCATTGAAGTCTGCTCACTTCTCAACTCTTTGCAGTCTGGCTTACACACTAAGAAATCTGCTTTTCAAATTCACCAGCGGCCTCTTCAGTGACAGATTCAAAGACTTCTCACCCTCCTTGATTTCTTCTGGGAAAAGGGGAATATATTTCTGGCCTATGAGAGGGAAGCCACCACAAACCACGCTTTACTTACCTATTTGCAAGGCCAGCCCTCTTCCTAGTTAAATAAAATAAACCTAATGTAAGAGTTTCTCATTCTCACCATGGCATAGCAATGGTCAACCACTGATGATCCATTTGGCAAAGCAGTTAACATGCAATTCAAATTTATTCCACCAATGGCTTCGTCAAGAAGTTCATAGGCCAAAAATAACTGTTCCTCAGGTTTTTTCTAAAGTAATTTTATAAACAAAACAGAAAAATTAAAGGGGAAATCATATATAACACTTCCCAACTTTTTAACAATAATTCAAAACCAAATAACAAATTTAAATAGCCTCTCCAAGATCAACATCATATTTTCTCACTAAGTATATTTGTTTCTGATTAAACGTGGAATACTATTAATAAAGGTCAAATAATAAATACAGTTCATTTTTCCAAATATTAATTAAACTTTTCAAAAACATGTATATAACTTCCTTTTATGGTTTTCAAAATTCTGATGGTACCAAATGTATAGGTAAATTTTTAAAATCTAACTCATAATTTGTCATTTTCACATACTTTATTTTGAAAGTTAATTTTTTTTGAATCTCTCAGCTGGAAATCTAGACTTGGAGGCCATCAGATCCAATGGTCTACATTGTGATTTTCAAAAACTAAATACCTTCTATTATAATTATCCTCACAGAGAGACAAATACAGAGAATAACATAAAGAGCAACCAGCTTTGTTCAAACTTTCTAATTTTTCATATTTTCTTCAGAAAATGTTTAGGAAATAAAGCAAACACATAACATGCAGATCATTGAAATCCCCTGTATAACTGTTCATAGTGACTCTCTTCTTCTCTGCCCCTAGAGGTAGCCACTGTCCTTGAATTTGGCTTTTAACCATTCTTTTGCATGTTTTTAAACTTTTACTACATGTGTATGTGTCCATTAACAATATACAATATCACTTTGCATATTTTTAATTCTCTTGTAAAATTCTGCGGTTCACTTTTTTCACTCAACCATATGTCATTGAAATCTTCTCCTGCAACTCAGTGTGTCAGTCAGGTTTAGTTAGGAACACAGAGCAACTCTAGGTATTGCAAGCAGAAAGGGATTTAATGCACAGTGTTTCGTGTTTGGTAATTGCAATCATTGTTGCTTTTGTTGTGGTCATCCATTTACAATGCTTGGTGTCAGTTTATCTCTTGTAAAAATAAAATACAGTGTGTGTGTGTGTGTGTGTGTGTGTGTGTGTGTGTGTGTGAAAAAAAAAAAAAAGAATCACAGGCTCAGGGTGACTCACAACCCAAATAGTGTAAATTTGAAAAACGGACCTACATGAGGGCAGGTCCAAATTATTTGGAAGAGAGACTTTCTCCTGTTTACTCCACTTTCAGTACCCAAATTGAGAAACCTCCCTACCAAATAGGCAGATATTTTTCTAGTCGACTGTTTCCTAAGATGAGTCTTGTAGGCTCTAACTAAATGTGTGAGTCCGAGTTCCAAGCCCCATCCTTCATGTGCCCAAGGCTCATCTCGTGTCCCTAAATGGTTGTTAGTCTAAGTTTCTTTGTAACTGAGCCCATCAACCTACTACAGCATCTATTCATAAACGTACCATTCTGGTTTTCAGTTCCCCTTTCTATTTTGGCCCCTGGAATTTACCTTACTTTCTTGTGAGCTCTGTGGTGTACTTAAGGATATTTGTTCAATTCTGTCCAAAATTTCTAGGTGTTTTGTAGGAAGAGGGTTTTCAGGTCATCTAGTTTTCCATTTTGCCACAAACAGAAGTCTCTAAGGATACCTCTTAACACCAAGGGGCTTCAAAGACCCCCCACACATACCCACCTTCCGACGCTGTCATCATCATCACCACCATCATCTTTGTCACCATCACAGCTAATATTGAATTAAAACACGTTCCAAGTACTGGGCCATATGCTTTATATGGACTAATTTTTAAATTACCATAATCCTATGAGGTACTTATTAATTATTAAAACTTTATAACCCATTTGTCAAAAATAGCTATGTATTCAGTAAAACTTTAAAGTAAGTTTTTAAAAAATATAATCACAATAGCACCTTATATATGTTTTAAATAGTTGCATGTATACATGCAAGATATATAATTTATCCCACCTGCAGACTCTGCTAGGTGAGCATATGGATTTTGGACTCTCCCTACAACAAATTCTCACTCCTCCCCACTTCACTCCCTTCCAAATAGGTCTGAGACTCTAGGTTGAGATTTAGTGCCCTTTGCGAAACATAAGGGAAAAACTGAGTTGCCACCATGTGCTGGTTACTGGTTTCCACGTTACCAACATCTCATCTGAACTGTATCACTTAAATACTCCCAGTAGAATAGATATTATTGTTATAATTTTACAGATGAGGACACATATTCAAACAGATTAAATAGTTTATTCAAGATCACACAGTCAACATTAAAGTCAGGATTCAACTCCAAGTCTCCCGATACCAACTGCTATGCCCTTAGACCACACCAACGAATCACCCTTACTCCACCTACCACATGCCCCAGTACAGCTGAGCAGGTAGTGTATGGCACAGTTTTAGGGGTGCCATTCACATTGTAGTCATCATAGACTTCTATATTTATTTTGATAATTTCCCAGCAGATGGCAATAAATCATATCAAGGAAAGGGTGCGTTTTTCTAATTTAAACACAGTAGCAATAGTTCATAAATGGTTTTCAGTTTCTTCATGGTCACCTTCTAAGAAATCCATTTCATTTAGTGCCTTTAATGGCCAGAATTTTTCCATCCAAGCCAAAATCTAGCACTTTGTAACTTCTACTAGTATTCCTAGTCCTGCCCTATGAAGCTCCAGAGAATAAGTGCTAGTCCACTAAGCCAGTAATTCTTAAATTCTACTTTCCTTAAGAATCTACCTGGCAAACTTTTAAGAACCTCACACCTGAATTATAAACTTTTAAGAACCTCACACCTGAAATTATGATTCAATACATCTAGAATGGGAAATAGGAAGCTACATATTTAGCAAGCACTGTAAATGATCCCTGGAAAAACCACTGGCAGACAGCTATTATGCCCCCTCAACCTCTTATGCAGTTCAAACATTCTCTGTTCCCAATTTAAGACTTCTCAGCTCTCTCTCTTTAGAAGATACAATACAGTGTAAAGAACTCAAAACTGCGTTCTCTGAAACCTATTATCAGAAGATGAACATTACATTCAAGAAAGTAAATTCAGAATGCTCCCCCAGTCCTCTGGTACATTCAGGATATTTTATTCGTCCCCAATTTCTTAGGACTTGCATTTTTTATGTATTAGAAGAAAATACTTTATACAAATATCCTGAAGACACTTTTTTTTTTAATCAAGAGGCAGCATAGCATAGTGGTTAAATGCCTGAACTTTGAAGGAAACACACCTAAGTTCAAATCTACTTACTGTGCAACCTTGATCAAGTAGAATGTAGTAGTGAAAATGATCACTATGACTACACAAATCAACTTGAGTCAATCTCACAAACACAGTACTGAGATTAAAAAATGAGCTGCAGAAGAATACACAGAGTATGACACCATTTATATAAATTTAAAAACAGTGCCCTACTGCTTAAGGATACAAACATGTGTAATACAAATACTAAAATGCCCGAAATTTATAATCACTCTTTAGAACAGCAGTTACTCCTACGTAGGGAGAAAGACAATGGGATCTGGAGCAGTTAGTGGAGGAGCTGAGTTTCAACTGTACTAGCTATGTTTTGTTTCTTAAAAGAGTGATGGGGGAATGACTCTTCATTATAATATTCTTTACAATTGTATGTAATATGTTTCAAATCAATTTTTCAGAGAAAACACAGTAATCATGAGGATTAACATTTAGCAACAGGAAAAAGTGCTGGTGGATTCATGTTAAGAAAAAACATTAGAATGTTAACTATGTTAAAGATGTGTCTTCTCAGAGCCTAAATCAATGCATGCCATACAGCAGGCTCTCAATACAGATTTGTTGAATTAGTGAAAGAAAACAGATTATTGTGTTTTGTATTAGACTAAACTTTACATACAAACTTAATAAAACAGCAGTAATAAAAAAAAAAAATGTGAAAAAGAGAGCTTCCCTCATGGCTCTGTGGTTAAGAATCTGCCTGTCAGTTCAGAGGACACAGGTTCGAGCCCCGGTCCGGGAAGATCCCACATGCCGCAGAGCAACAAAGCCCGTGCGCCACAACTACTGAGCCTGTGCTCTAGAGCCCGTGAACCACAACTACTGAGCACACGTGCTGCAACTACTGAAGCCTGCAGGCATAGAGCCCATGTTCTGCAACAAGAGAAGCCACCGCAATGAGAAGCCCGCACACTGCAACAACGAGTAGCCCCCGCTCGCCGCAGCTACAGAAAAGCCCACACGCAGCAACAAAGGACCTAACGCAGCCAAAAATAAAATAAATAAAATAAATAAAAAATTTTTTTAATTGTGAAAAAGACTAGGAGAAAATATAGAAAATGATAATGTTTAGGTCCATATAGTGAAATTACAGATTTTTTTCTTCATTTTTTTTGTACCTTGAAATGGCCTCTAATGTTAACACAACTTTTGTAATTTAAAATTATAGTTTTTTAATTAATCAGGTAAACCAAAATATAGATCACTGGCTTCCTCTCTAGAAAAGTATTTTTCAACTGTTGTCCATGAACATTAGCGTCCTAAGTAGGTAAAACGAGTTTTATTTTCAATAATGGAACATATGGTATTCTATATCTCCTTGGAAAACCACAGTGCTCATGAGTAAATTAATGCCCCTGAGAAGTCATACAGTAAGGAAACTATTGTGTTTAATTCAAGTCAGCCAGGGTTACTTGACCCTGGCATCCTTTTCTGAAGGGTAGTACTAGCATCACATAGGACAGAGCTTGCAAAATGCTATTCTAGTTCTTGCCTGTAAATAAATGTTTATTACATACATGAGACAATTCCCTAGGCTCCCATTCAGATCTACAGGTCAACACAATCCATGATGTACAGAAATAATTCAAATATAGTAAGAAAACTATAATCAAAAAGAGGAATGGCCATTTGTCTCCCTCATCTTCTATCTTCTCTTAAGCTAACATTCACTGAGAACTTGCCACGTGCCAGGGACTGTTCTAGGTGCATTTTAAGCAGGTAGTAACTAATTTAATCTGTCAGAGGTAAATGCTAAGTAGGACATCTCTGCTCTGTGAGTCTATGAATCACAACACATTCAAAATATCAATAGTAATGTAACTATAAATCCTCCTAAGATGCTTTTATCCAGCTTATTTTTGGAGCTGATTAGATTTTTTTCTAAAGTAAAAACAAAACGTAGAAAAATGTCCATATAGTTCTCAATGTATACAGAAACCATAATTTCTCAGATATTAAATATTCAAAATTACTTCTATAATTAACCATTATACATTTACAAATTTAATATTATTTGAAACTTAAAATTCATGTTTTTAACTATATTTTCTAAAATATTTTGCAATACCTTTAATATTGGAAGAGTTTCCACACTCCCTTTTGGAGCCCCAAGGAATTCACTAGTCCCTTTCCTTAAAGGTATATCTGAAAAATAGAGAGAAAGAAAGAAAGAGAGGAAGGAAGGAAGGAAGGAAGGAAGGAAGGAAGGAAGGAAGGAAGGAAGGAAGGAAGGAAGGAAGGGGAGGAGGGAGGGAGGGAAAAAGGGAGGAAGGGAGGGAGGGAGGGAGGGAAGGAAGAGAAGAAGGAAAAGGAGAATAAAAAGAGGAAAAATAGGAAGAGGAGGAGGAGAGAGGAGGAGAGAGAAACAAAGAGAAAGAAGGACCAGAGAAAATAAAAGGATGAAAGAGAAAAATGGAAATATAACAGTGAATCATAATCATAAAGAACATTATGCTAGTTATCTTTTTACCCATGATTTTAGAAATGATTCAACACTTAGAAGTTGAATAACAAATTATTTCTTCCACATAATTACATTTTGTTTTTATATAAGTTAATCTAAAAGCATCCTGTAGTGCTCACTTTGGCAGCACATATACTAAAATTGGAATGACACAGAGAAGATTAGCATGGCCCCTGCGCAAGGATGACACGCAAATTCGTGAAGTGTTCCATATTTTTAACACAGTATTATGAAGCAATTATACTCCAATAAAGATCTATTTAAATAAATAAATTAATTAAATAAACTGAATACTATATTCAACTGTCCACTTGAGTTTGAAATATAATCAAGATAATAAACCTATTCATCACTCCTAAAAATAAATAAATAAATAAAAGCATCTTGTAATACAACAAACCAACTCAAAAAGCTTGATTATCAGCAAGGTTATATTATGGTAAAGAGATTGGTCTTTCTATATATTCTATAGAAAGTCCACTGAAAAGCATTCAGCAAATAACAGTAAATTTAGACAAATGTCAGAGAAGTCTGGCTTGAATTAGAAGAATATAAATAATAAAAATGTATATGGCAATGCTAGTTTCCTAGTCTAAAAATTATTCAGTAATTCCAATTAGACAATGAATTATTTAATAAACAGATGAATAAATAAACATCTTGAAGCAGATTATCATAATTAACATATAAAGAATGACTTGTACTTTGTGTTTTATGTGCCAATATGATAATGAGAATAACACTGTTGTAAAAGTTATAAAAATTTATATGTCTAAGTGGGGACAACTGCTCATGACATAAATGTAGATGTTTTCAAATTTACAAATGGACTGTGCTCTAATATTGATTAGTTCTTTAGAAATGAAACATTTTAACAAAGGATCAGGATAATAAATTGTATTTAGCCCATTTATAATTGAATAATATAAAACAATAGTCTCCCAGAAGTAACTAGTAAACAAAATAATAAAATTGAATAAGAAATAGACATTTTTTAAAAAAAGTAATCATTGGACCTTTTGCTTCCAGTAACAGATAATCTGGAAACATTCTGCTGGCTAGGAACCTGGAAAAATACACTTTTTTTTTTTCATCTGCAAGCTAAGACGCTAATTTCAATACAGAGCCAGGATCTTGGGAAGGAAGTATCCTCCGGATCTTGGGAAGAGTGTCCAGGGACTAGAGAATGGCATTAGAGCTACTTTTCTCACTGAAGACTTTCATCAGTTCTGGAGAGGAAAGTTGAGAAGCTGAGTGGTACTTTGACAGCCTTCAGAGGACACAGCAACAGAGATTGGTATCCAGGGCCCATCAAGGGTGAAAAGCCAAAAGGGGCCACATCCTAGGAGTCACAGTAACTGAAAATAGGTCGAAGAAAGAGCATCTCAGCTTTAAATTATCTTAATCTCTCAAATTGGAATAATGGGACCCTTGAGTATTAGTGCCTTCATGCATCTGGTAAAAGCAAGCATAGATCTTCCCTGGAAGAACAGATCATCTAAGGCTTCAAATTACTTTTATAAAATATTTAGCAAATATAGTATCTACCACATAATCAAAAATAACCAGAGTAACCAAACAGTCAATGAAGTAAGTTCTTCACTTAAGGTATCAATAGAATAAAGGCAGATGGAATGATAGAAGTTAGAAGCCCCTTCTGGCTTACTTACCCCTCCTCCAGTAGCCTTCAACCAATGACAGATAAAGGTACAAATACCACAACCTCCCAGTTCTCTGAGGCATGTTCTATACAGTCTCCTAGAGGTCCCTCGTGGGAATAAGTCCTGTACCCACAACAGCAGCCTTCTCATGAACTTCATGTACCTTGTATTCACTTCCTTTCCTTCTCTGTCTCATTTCACCCCACCACCCTGCTTCCCTGGATCGCATCCCAAATAAACTACTACACTCAACTCCTTGTCTCAGAATCTGCTTCTGGGGAAACCAACCTAGGAAAAGAGTCAAGCTGACAACACCTGAACTCACTGGTAAATCTTTACATCATAACAAGTGGGACAACCAGGCATTACATGGCTCCTGATGCAATGCAATAGGGAGTACGCATGAAGTATGCTCGCCAAAAAAAAATGATACTGGCAAGAATACTTTTTGAAAATGTATCACTTGAATACATGCAACCTGGTAGATCTAATTACCAGGTAGAGAAACAAGCTAATCAACACCACAAGGACAGAAACAGCCAAATCCAGTATGTGGGAAATTCTACAAGGGGATAATTCAATTTCTTCGGGAGTAAGGAGAGGGAGAACAGCTACAGGTTACAGAGAGAGACTTAAGAGACACATAAGAAAATAAAACGTGTGGGACTGTTTGGATCCTGATTGGAACAAACCAACTTAAGACATTTTTAATACAATCAGGGACATAGGAATTTTTTGCTTATTTTGTAAGGTGTTAATAACAGTAACATGGTGGTTTTATAAAAAGAAAAAAAAACCTTATCTGTTAGATAGACCAACACACAACACATACACACACAACACATACACGTGTATATGCTGAGGTATTTGCTGGTGAAATGACATGCTGTCTGCTTTAAAACACTCCAGGAAAAAAGAAAGTGTTGTCAGGAGAGATGAAATAAGATTAACAAAATATTCATAATTATTGGTACTGGATGATGCATACTCAGTGACTTATTTCACCTGTCTATATTTGAAATTCTACATAATAAAAGTTTTTAAAAAGGGAAAAGCATTTTAAGACAGGATGTGTCAAAAACATGACTTCAAGCCACTGAAAGTGTTCGATAGCCAGAGACCTCTAACCAGTGGTCCTCAAGTTTTGACGTGTATCAAAATCTCCTGGTAAGCTAATGAGGACTAGGAAGGTCCAGGCTAGTTGAAGTATGATAAGCCTGGGCCTTGTATTTTTAACAAGTTCCCAAGTGATATTGATACCGATCGAAGTTTGAGAACCATGGCTGTCAAATTCCATCTGCAAAGCTGCACTCAACAACCGAGAGCCAGATTAGCGAATCTCTGGGAAAACAATTATTACAATAACTATTACCAAATCCCTCACACGTCATACACACTCTGTAAATGGGGTGAAATAGGAAAGTAGACACCCACATGTCTCCCTCACCTCATTTTCTATATGGGAGTTACCTAATGAAACAGATAATTCAGGGGTTCAACCACAGGCAGAAGAAAGAATGAGGCAGGCAGACCAATCCTCTGAGAGAAGGCACCTCCTGGAGGGAGAACAGAATAATGGCAGGAAGGGGTTGGGACAGGGAGAGGAGGAGAATGAATGGGAAAAGGGGGCAAAGAGAGGAAGAAGATAAGAAGAAAGGGAAAAAAGGGAGGCAACAGAATAAATGAAGAAAGAAGGAGAATTTTCAAAGGAGAGAATCAGAAGAGAGACTTAAAAGGAGACAAAAGGTAGAAGGACATGGATCCATTCAACAAACATTCATCTGAGCTCCTCCTCTGTGTCAGACAATGTGCTGGTATCAAGAATAAAACGGTGACCTGAACACGCTCTCTTCCTTCATGAAGCATCACTCTAGTGGGAAACGGAAGGGGAGGGAGTAGGATAAAAGGGAGGAGAGAAAAGAAAAAAGGAAGAATGGGGGAGGGAGAGAGACAGGGGTAGGTGGACATGAGGAACGGAGAAGGGAAACATCTGAGTGAAGACAAGACACAAAGAGCTTCATCTGCCACTGAACCACAGAGCATACAACCTTTTTTTTAACATCAACTTGGTCGAACCTATATTATTTCTATCTTTGATTATAAATCATCACTGAAGCACAATACTGAAAAGCCTAGTTTCCATTAACAGATGTTAACCAGTAGTACGATTTATACTTATATATTCATATGTGTATATATATATTAATGACCTCATATTTTTTCATTCAATATTTTACCTAGAAATTTTTTAAATTTTCTTCTTGGGTTTCCTAAAGACTCCAATATTTCACTTAATCGCAATGCGACCTCTGCCACCACTACAACATCAATGTCTTCCATTTTATAGCAGTGAATTATTTCATTTATCTGCCACAGAAGATAAACCCACTAAAAAGAGAAAATACACAGTATAATCAATTGAAAGTAACTACATTGTAGAAAGAGTCACATTTTGTAAAACTTAGTACTTCCTTGAAATCACCATCTTCTAATCATATGGAATATTATACAGGTACTCCTCCTTATTAGTTGATCTTAATTATAAGTAATATAAAGATCAATAATCCTAATAAGATGATATTTAATGATCCATCTGTTGATATAAATTCACAAAGATTTACTTAAGCTTAGAGTCTGCATATCTATAGCCATAATGGAAAATTTATCATATGGTATATATATATATATATATATATATATATATATATATATATCTCAGTGAAGATTATCTGTATCTTCAAAATTCTCATTCTCCCATCAAAAAGCAGCGGTTAAGATCACTATCAAAGGCCTCCAAAATAGTGACGGAGAAGCAGGTGTTTCAAGTTCCATGCTGGGTGCCTTGGAAGATGTCTTTCATGTCTATAACCCCAAAGCTTAGCACATAAAATTAGCCATCACAGTTTGGGAGCTAAAATGAGAAAACAACATTTATGCACCCACATCATTTGTTTATTAGACTATATGATAAAATCATGCCCATGCAACCTTATGTAGCTAATCTTAGGAGGCCTCAGAATCATAGAAGACTGTGTTATTGTTAAAATATTCTCTCCTAAGTTTCCAGGTTATAATATTCACCTGTTCAACTTTCTCCTTTCCAAAGGAGAGAGCTCAAAAATATACTATTGATATTATTCCAAAAAAAAACTGAAATGCCTTACTTGTATTTTCTATTATTAACTTTCTTAATGAATATATCCAAGTTCACATAACCTTAAACATACTGTGTTTACTCCTCCCTTAAAAACCTGAAACACCTCCCTGCTTCCCAAAATTAAATTGGGGCAGAAATGCAGGGAATATACTTAAAGGAAAGGCTCACTCACCACTACATTTAAAGAATAGTATTGATAATTATGCAGGTGGGTAAATAAGGAAAATTTAGGTTTGAAATGTGCATCACAAATTAAATTAGTAATAACAAAAAGCATATGAAGAGAAACAAAAAGGAATACTTTATTAGTACTGATTTTCTGGGTGAATTTTGCATAGTCATTTCTGGACACATTGACCCGCTGAATTCCTACTTTGCATTTCTGCCATAGGAACATTATCATGTCCACAACGATTTCTTTATCAGGCTGAGCATTCTGAAAACAAAAGTGGTAAAGTAAATTGATAGGAACAGTAAGATATAGAGATACAGGTATACAACATTTAATGTGTGCCAGGCAACATTCTCAGAGCTTGATACTTACTGCAGTGAACTGAAAGTTTGTGTCAACTCAAAATTCTTACGTTGAATTTCTAACTCCCAAAGCAATGGTATTAGGAGGTGCCTTTAGGAGGCAACTGGTATGAGGGTGGGGCCCTCATGAATGAAAATAGTGCCCTTATAAAAGGGACCCCAGAAAGAGAGTGAGAGACTCCTTTCTGCCAAGTGAAGACACAGCAAGAAGACAGCCATCTGTGAACCAGGAGGCAGATGACACCTTGATGGTGGATTTCTCAGCCTCCAGAACTGTGAGAAATAAATGTTTGTTGCGTAAGCCAACCAGTCTATGGTATCTTTGTTATAGAAGCTCGAATAGACTAAAACACATACCAGCTCATTTAATCCTCATAACAACCTATGAAGTGACTACTATTACTATCATCTCCACTTTACAGATGAGCAAACTGAAGCACAACAAGATGAAGTGGTTTTTCCTAAGATAAAATGAAAGAAAGTAGCAGAGCCAGGATTCAAACCCAAGCAGTCTAGCTCTAGAGACCTCACTCTTAACTGCTCTAGGCTACTTGACCTCTCTAAAAAGAACAGTTCCAAATACTTTCAGGCAAGTTATGTAAACCTACCAGTTTCATCCAGATTTGGAGTGTGTATATACTTCTTTCTTTTTAAAATTTCTGTATTAAAATAATAAAGAAGGGACTCCCCTCGTGGCGCAGTGGTTAAGAATCTGCCTGCCAAGGCAGGGGACACGATTCAATCCCTGGTCCAGGAAGATCCCACATACCTCGGAGCAACTAAGCCCGTGCGCCACAACTACTGAGCCTGAGCTCTAGGGTCCATGAGCCACAGCTACTGAGCCCGTGTGCCACAACTACTGAAGCCTGCACGCCTAGAGCCCATGCTCCACAACGAGAGAAGCCACCCCAATGAGAAGCCCATGCACCGCAACGAAGAGTAGCTCCCACTCGCCGCAACTAGAGAAAGCCAGCACGCAGCAACGAAGACCCAACGCAGCCATAAATAAATAAATAAATAAATACTAATAAAGTATGGAGAGGTGGAGAAACTAGTAAGGGGAGAGGGAATAGGGAGCTGGGAAAGGTTATGGAAAAGAAGAAAAGAGAGACATGAAGGAACTAAACCGAACATCACATTGGATATCAACAGATGACCCAAATCAAGTATATCTCCTCTCAGTTCAGTTACTTTGGCTCTTTCCAAAAGGAAAATAAAGTTATTCATTATATATGAACTAGAAAGATAATGAGTTTATGATTAAAATATATCAAACCTCGAGCTCCTTTGGGGCAGCTCTAAGACTTATTTCGCATACGTGGTACCTTAGTACAGTGCTTGGGAACATAACAGAGCTCAAAAAATGTTTACTGAATTCAACTGAACTAAGATACACATGGTTTTTTAAAAAGCAGAAAGATGAAAATTTCATGTGCTTTTCAGCCTTGATTGGAATTTTTTGGTTTGGTTTGCCCACTATAATCAGTATATTTGCTATCAAATACCTTTCTTTCAAAAATTAAACACCTGTCACAGGTTATAACAAACTAATAAATGAAGGAATAGAAAATATTATAAGAGTGGAACTTCTCAAGTCCCTTACTGTGTTTCACTTGCCTGAACAATAGTTAATACAATGCTCTATAACTGTGGTTTTCAAACATTTTTTTATAACAGTAAAACCAAATTTTCCAAGGACATTCCCTCAGAATCTCAACATTGTATACAAAAACTAATAGGAACAGCTTAGGGTGTTACGACCTAAAGCTGGCTCCTGAGGAGCCTCAGAGAAGCTCTTGGGGCGGGGGTGGGGGGGGGTCCCTGGAATTCAGTTTAAAACCAGTGCTGTACTAGTTTTGCTTAAATATCCATACCCACAAATCGTCATTTCTAAATACTGGCCATTGTGTGCTAAGTGACTCCAAATAATAACCAGGCTTTGTACTCAGGGACTGGAAAGCAGTATTTTAAGAACATTAACTCTCACTAAAACCACTGCCTCATTTCCTTCATCATTAGAAATATAGCTAGCCTCCTCAGTGCTTTGTGTCCACCTAGAGGGGTAGGATAGGGAGGGTGGGAGAGAGAAGCAAGAGGGAGGAGATATGGGGATGTATGTACAGGTACAGCTGATTCACTTTGTTATACAGCAGAAACTAACACACCATTGTAAAGCAATTATACTCCAATAAAGATGTTAAAAAAAAAAATGCAAGAAAGAAGAAAAACTATACGTATATACAAGAAAAAAATAAGAAAATCATATGTTAGAGAAAATAGATGGTAGAACGAGTCTTAAGTTTAAGAATAAATCTGGCAAAAAAAAAAAAAAAAAGAAAAAGAAATACAGCTAGCCTTGGAATTTCCCAAGAAGGAAGAGACTGATGCCCAAAATGATGACAATAATAAAAACAGATTTAAAATTACAAGTCAGGATATAAATCGATCTCTTCTTCTAATGATTAAACAATACAGAATTTCAGCAAGGTAAAATTCCTGTGATTTTTAAATCTGGCTTTAAATTAAGTAAAAGAGCCTCCTTTGACACCATTACAAATTATCCAAAATAGCTTTTTCACCTGTGGAGACCCACAGACACAGGAATACAAGGTTGCCGCCAAATGGAAAATGTCTTCTGAATATCCACAAGTCTTCACAGAAGTATCTCAATTTATAAAATACAGGAAAATGAAACAAAAAATTTCGTTACAAAATTTCAAATAGAAAAGGCATAGAAACACAGAAATTCTACAAAAGTGACATAAATGATATCTGGGCAAATAGTATATCAATAAGACACTTTAAATGCCTCTGTGTGAAAACTAATCTAAGTAGGCTCTAATTCAATTAAAATGGACTATTAATATTTTCATTAATCTGCAATCTGTATGCCAACTATATCAATAATGGAATTGAGAAGGTTTATAATATTAAAACATATAGGGCAGTTGAAATAAAAATAACAAAGGTATCTATTCAGAAACCATTAGAAGGAAAAAAAAAAAGCATTGTTACTTGGTACAAATTATTTACCACAATTTAGCAGCCATTCAATGCCTTAAGAATATGATAAAACATAAAAGTATAGGATTAAATAATTCTCTAAAAAACAGAGGCTGCAGATTTTCAATTATATACACAATGACTTTTAAGACGTAAAAAGTTTTAGAATGGAAAACTCTGCATGCTGGAAACAGAGAGGAGACCACCAAACCTTCCCTTACCAAAGTGAACTGATAGATTTGATTTGCTGCCCTGCTGGCCTCTCACTGATAAGGCAGCAGCTAAGTAGAGCCTCATTCTTCTACTCAAAACCATGACACAAAATAAAATCCAGCATCCTTACAAGGCCTAGGAACCTGCAAGACCAGGCACCCAGCTATTTCCCTGAGCTCACCTCCTACCGCATTCTCAAATGCCAGCACCACCACTAGAGCACTCCAACCATACATGCCTCCTTGCTATTCTTTCAACAATCAAGCACGCTCTCACTCAGGGCCTCTGCACTTCCTGCTCCCTCTGCCTTGAACATTCTTTCTCTCACCTCACCTGTAGAGAGTATATAAAGTCATCTTAATTTTTCAGAAATGCAAATAAATACTCACCATGAAGAGCAATTTTTTTAACGTAAACTTGACCTCCTTTGTAGTTTTCAAGGGGAAAGATCAAACCTTTGTTTCTCTTTACGTTGATTAAAGGTTCTATTGCAATAAGAAGAATTAAATCTTTCTCTGCTTTCTTTGACTCTGGATCATCCTGCCTCTAAGAAAAGTATATCCCACAATTAATTACTTCAATGTCATGTTAATAAAATAAAAACAAAGTAATTATTTTGCATATATTACCTGGAGAAAATCAATAAGCTGCCCAGCTGCAGATTCAAATAAACTCCATTCCTCGTAAGTAAAAGCTAGTTTTATAAATTTCACGGCAGCATCCACAGAAATAACATTTTTCCTTCTTATAATAAGTTCCAGAAGAGAAGATTTTGGAAAATCAAGCATGCCATCTGCACTGGTATTTGACACTAGAAAAGGAAAGAGAGGGGTTTGGATGTCATTTGTGCAAAGAAATATTTACTACATATTAAATATCAGACACTGCCAGGCTAGGTAAACAACGGAAAAGATGCAAACACAACCCCTACCTTCACAGAGCTCGCACGCAGGTGGGGGTAACAAGGAATCTTAGGGGGCAAATACCTTGGTGCTGTGCGGACAAGTAAGAAAGGCATCAGACAGAGGTTTGGAGTAGGAGGTCGGTCAGGGAAGGCCACCCCAGAGGGAGGAACATGGAATCTCAAAAAGAGAGGATTAGCAAGAGTTAACTAGTGAAACAGACAGCTAGATATTACAGACTGGGAGCTCGGAAAAGAGATCTCAAATAGGGATATAGCTTTAGAGTCATCATTACATATCCACAGCAAATGGGAAACAGACAGCTGCCTAGGACAGAGCAGCAAGGAACGCCAACAAGTAAGAGAAGGGCCGCGGGAGCAAAGGCTGCCAGGGAGAGCGTTTAAAGAGAAAGGAGTAGTCAACAGCAACAAATACTACAGAGAGCAAAGGGAAGAAAAACTCTTGACTTTCAAATTGAACAAGAAGGAGGTTGTCCCTGACACTCTCTGTCCACGACAGAAGACTGCCAAGTACAAGCAGGAAGGAAAGAATTTGGGACAGTGAGAACAGACAATTCCTTCAATAAATCTGACTCTAACAAGAGGAAGAAATACAGGGGAGGAAGCTGGATAGGGATGAAGGGCAGTTTGCAGAGATTAGGCCCAAAGACCTAAAGAGGAGGAGAAGGAACATTCCTTCCACTTTAATGACAGACAGTGGATGAAGGTAAATTTTCAGGTGTGGGTGAAGGAAGTCAAGGGAATTCTCCTCTGAGATCTTGTATCTTCCTTGTGAGGAAAAGATGAGCCCAAACTGCAGCACAGAGGCTCCGTGCCCTGAGATGGGTGCACACGTGCACACACACACGCACATCCTAAGCTCACTTAGATGATCATGATGATGTTATAAACAATTTTATGAAAATTTTAAAATATAGATAAAATCAAAGTACTATTTACCAAACAGAAGATTTTCTTTAAAGGAAAAGAAATTCTAAATCATTTTATATCTATGGAAGAAATGTAATCCATAGTTAAAAACATTTCCACAAAGAGAATTCCAGGTCCAAATGCCTTCACCAGCGAATTCAAACATTTGGGAAGAAATAACACAAATCTGCCACAAACTCCTCCAGATAATAGAAAAAGAGGGCAGAACTCTCAACTCTTATTATGAGGCAAACATGACCTTGAGAGCAAAACCCAAAAACGATATTATAAGAAAGGAAATCTCTCTCATGAACAGAGAAGCAGAAATATTAAACACTAGCAAGAAAATCAAGCAATATATCAAAAGGATAATCCTCACCGCCAGATTAAGTTTATTCCAAAAATATGGAGTAATTAAAAATTAGATAAGCAATCAATGTAATGTACCACATTAATGAAATAAAAGACAAATCCAATCGATTAACTCAATAAATCTCAATAAACCCATAAAAAAGATTTTGATAAAATTCAACAACTATTCAGGATTAAAAACAAACAAAACTCTTAGCAAACCAAGAATAAAAGAAACTTCATTAATCTCAAACAGGGTATCTAAAAATATCCTTCAGCAAATATCAATATTAATGATAAAATACTGAAAGCTTTCCATCTGAGATCATAAATGAGACAAGGATATCTGCTATCACCACTGCCATCCCATGTTTTACTGGAGAGCCTATCCAGTGCAAAATAAGTCAAGAAATGCAAGAAAGAAGAAATTAAAAGGTTAAGAATTGGAAAGGAACATAATTGTCATTATTCACAGATAATATGATTGTATACATAAAAAATCCAAAAGAAAATCTACTAATACATTATTTGAATTATCCATTGAGTCTAGCAAGGTTGCTGAATTCAAGATCAATAAAAATCGGTATCAGTTTCTTAGGTATGGACTACCGTGCTAAAATTTTTGTTATTCATGTTCTACCATAAAATATTATTTTAACAACATATTTACTTATTAAAAGTTCTTTTCCTGCTATAAACAGTTCTGAGACAACATCATGAACTTCTACTTCATCTGTAACAACAGGTCCAGTTTGTAGTGTTCGCCGGTTTGAGTCAGAGAGAGCCTCCAAGACAGCCAGAAACCGGGATGCAGTGCTATCAAACATCTCATCCAACAACCGTTCTGTGACAGTACGTGGCCACGGCAACTGGAATAAAAAAAAAAAAAAAAATACAGCTCACTTTTTTAAAGTTCTGCAATGTTTGATAGTATAAGGCGAAGACAAGTAAGGTGTGCTTCATTAACGCTAAAAGAGAGAGTGGTTGGTCTAGTGATGAGATGGCTGCCTTTACGGTTTTCATTTTTTGAGGTGTCACTCCAGACTTTATTAAAGTTTATGTCATGCTGCCATTACATCAAAAACGTTGCCATCTCTTTATATGTTTGTGTTTCCAAAGCAGCCTAAAAAGGCTGTTTATTAATAAATGGCAACATCAGTCTCCATATGGTTTGTGGTACCTCCATTACAGCCTTTAGGAACTGACACTCAAACTTTGGTTGCCTCAAAATCTCTCAGGAGCTCTTTTTAGATTCACAGACCAAACCTCCAGAGATTCAGTGAGTCTGGGTGGGACATTTTTAGTAAACACTGGAGGAAATTCTAATGCAGAAGGTCCCCAAATCCAAATTTGAAACACTATTTTATAGTATAAGTAACAGGTCTTACGGTAGCTAACTCTAAAGAAGAGTTGACCAGCTGTATACAGGTAAGCCAGAGCCAGTTAGAGCCGCACGCAAATCCCTAGCCACTGTGCTTTGTGTTGGCCCAGAATGATTTCACCCCAAGCAGACGTCCTGCCTCCACACTTTAGTCTTCTCTCTGACAAACGACCTGTTCTCTGTACTTAGATTACCAGGAAACAAGAAAGGTAGCTCTAGTTGGCTTTTCTAGAATCCATGTCCAGTTAGAGGATATCCATATTTCCCACGATTTCCTTGCTTCATTCCTCTTCCTGGGGCAAAGTCAGAAAGACGGAAAAGCAAAAGCAGGGATAAAGCTGCTTTGGACTATTTTTCCCCAAACAAAAACGTCCCTGCTTATTAGCTTCTATGCGCTTTCAACCCTTAGGTTAACTGATATGTTAAAAACCTCAGTAAAGCTTAAGCTTCATGCCCTGCCCTCTCTTGCTTTACAAACAGATGTCAGGGTTTCTTCTAAGATGTTTGCTATGGGTTAAAACAGAGCTTTAAAAAATTATATTTGAACAGCATAATACACTTTCTAATAATTAGAAACATTCAAAATGAAATGGTAAAACCCAAATAAATTACAGTGAAATTGTTTTTTAAAATATCCTAGAAAAACTAGCAAAAAGTGAACTAGGGCTGTAGATTTATCAGAGCTATAGATGAAAAACAAGCAAAAGATTTTAAAATATAAATATTTAAAAGATCTACAAAAAATATTTAAAGCTAACGCAATTTAAAAAACACTGGATTGTCAAGCATGACAAGCAAAATATTAATCTCTATAAAAACAATGAGCCTGGTGGTGGGATGAATTGGGAGATTGGGATTGACATATATACACTAATATGTATAAAATAGATAACTAATAAGAACCTGCTGTATAAAAAAATTAAATAAAATTCAAAAAAAAACTGTAGGCTAATGAAAAAAAAATGAGCCTATTCAAATACATTTTAAAAATTAAAATCTCTAGTAGATAAATGGTCAAAGCTGTAAAAGATAATTCACCTGAAAAGAAAATATAAAGAGTAAACACAAATATAAGGGAAAGTTGGATCAAAATAATAAAGTTAAAACAAGCCACTTTATGAAAACTGAATTATTTTAAAAATTAAGAAATAATAATAATATCAAAATGATAATAGCTTGTGGTGAAACTGGTACACGTGGGTTGTCACCTTGGAGTACTCGTTTCGGAAATCAATTTGGCAATATATATCAAGAGAAATAAAAGTGTTTGTAACATTATTCAAATTCTACACCTTGAATTTTGCCCACAGGAAATAAAAGAAAAAATAATATACCTGAAGATGTTGATTACAGCAATATTTATAACAGCAAAGAATAGGAAAACAACTAAAATACTAGTAATAAAAAGTATTAGACAAATCCTGGTACATGTACTGCATAGGATATACTAAACCATCTTTTAAATTGTCAAGATGGATGAGAAGCTGAATGATATAACCCATGCAGTCAGTTCCAACCTTAAACACCATGGCTTCCATGACATCGGTGCCATGAGATGTATTATGTTAATTCCCCAACATAATACACCCACCCCATTCAAGCTCAGTTTCTCACTGTCTCACTGTCTACCAAAAGTCGTTGCTTACTTTTGCTTCCAAGCTATGTCCACGCTCTTGTCCTTTACTTAGAATGTTTTCCCCCCTTCTCCCTGTCTAATCAAATCCTGCTTGTTATTCCAAAGCCATTCAAAAAAGAATTTCGACTTCATCTTTTCTATGTGCCACCACTCTTGAGCCACAGTAGGCCTTCAATACATGGCTACTGAATGAATGAATGAAAAATAGTAATAGCTCATACAACTGAGGACCTACCACGTGCCAGGAACATTCTAAGGGCTTTACATGTAACTCATTTAATCACCACCATTATTTCCTTCTTAATTCTTATCACAAGCTATAATTTACTTATTTATTTATTATGTAATTTCTCCACTAGAAGGTAACCTCTACGTATCTTGTTCACAGAGCAGGTACTTTAAAAATATTTATTGAATGAATCACTAAATGGTCAATCATTAGAAGTCTGAATTAGCAGTCCTATAAAACAATCCTTTGAAAGTCAAAATGATTCACTGTGAGTTAACAACTGTCCTACAAACTCAGAAATTTTCTGTAAAATGAATTTAATGCACACTGAAATACTTTCTTTTGTAGAAACAGTAAAACGATTTCATAAATTTAAAGCAGAACATTCTGCAAAAATATGCCTCCTGCTCTCTAACAAACACTATAGCATTACTACTTAACAATACCAGATGCAGGCTATTCAGCAGCTCATCCAAGGAATTATCTATAATTTGGCAAGCTACCACCCCCACCAATTACACACCACTGGTCAGTAAGGGACATGATTTAAAAGGAGGTACGAAAAAAAAAAAAAAGGAGGTACGAACTACATGCCTGGGCTCAGTACTCAATTTACCTCAGAGACACTAAGTAGCAATAGAAAGCTACCATGTCCAAATAATATTTGTATTTAAATATGATTTATTTAAAAGAAAAAAAGAGAATTCCTCTCAAATATTATAAGAAGAAATGAGGAAAGAGAATGGCAGTCATTGGGGAGTTAGAATACACTGGGCTAGAGACCCGGGTTCTGGTTCCGGTGCTGCCAGCAGCTGGCTTAAATACTCTGGGCTTTATTTTCCCCGTCTGTAATAGAAAAGGACTGAACCAAATGATTTCTAAAATTCCTTCCAGGTTCTGAGATTCTACTACTCTTCTGTCAGAAAGTGCTCATCTTCTTCCCCCTCACTTTCATTTTCAGTCCCAAAGAAGCTCATAAAAGAGAGTTTACAACTGTCTAGGATGGTCAGGGAACACTTCAAAGAAATACAGAGCTGGGACTTAAGGAACACTGAGATTCAGAACGGCCAGCAGGAAGACAGTGGGAGAAGGAAAAAGGCAGAAGGGAGAAAGGGCAGAGGATCCCACAGGCATATCTATGTCCCACTCCTCTCCCTGGGAGCCCTTAGTGCTGTTGGCCAAACACACCTGTGGCCAAGAGGGGCCATGTGAGGAGTTCTGACCACGTTAGAAAGGAGGCTGCTGTCACTTCCATGCTGAGCATCAGTGCCTGTGTGAGGTCCTCCAGAGCTCTCTTAGGTGCCCTCTGGCAGAACGACCCGGCAATTTTCCAAATGAGGACTGCTCCTCAACCTGGCCCTGAGCATCAGTCATGAGCAGAGCTCCTGATAACTATAATAATGTTTGACTCCAGTGGGAAATAAATTGTTTTAAGCCCCTGAGACATGGGGGTTGTTTGCTGCTCCCGTATAACCTACACCCTAAACACTCCCAAAGGAGAAACCAGAAGCTGATAAGAAAAGGTGCCTCCACCTCTTCTCCATCCTCAATGGCTTTGAAGCTGACACCAAGTGGTCAAAAGTCCTCTGCAGCACCACTCAGAAGCCTGTGCATTTGAACCTTTCCCAGGCTCTTCAGCTTCTTGGCCTTTAATGTTACAAAACTGGGATTGTGCAAAGGTACAAAAGCTTTGAGAAAGGGATGAAGCAAGGCCGTGTCCAAATTGGGAAGGCATTCTTCTATTTGCCATTGGTGCAGGGATTAGGGGGCAGGATTTAATACTTAGTGTCTAGGCTTAAAAGACAGAGAGGTATAACACAAACGCACTGCAAAAAGAGTCTAAAACAGAGAAGACATTCTGAGACTTACAGTTTGTGCTTCCTTTAGGTTAACTCTTATCTTTGGTCTAAAGAAACTTTTGTTCTTTCTTCTAGATTCGAATACTCCCCTTTTGAAGATCATGACTGCCATCTGCCTCAAAAAGAAGAATTATATATGAAGTAACAATGGGATGTACTTTTCAGCTACTAATATTAAGTACTTAATCATTTGTAGAGTACAGTAAATTTCTTTTATTTCATGAAATTTTTATACCTTTATCGTGGCCTCTCTATAATATCCTCTGGATTCTTCCTGTGATTGTGAGGAACTCATGAATTCCAGTTGCCTTAACTCATCAATTTTAGCCAAAGCACGCCGAGCAAATGCCTACATGCAATTAAAATAAATTTAATTCATAATAAGTTATAGTGATTAAAAATGTATCAAGACAGTATGCTTTATTCTCCCAGACATTTGATTTAATTGGTGAATTAAACTCTAGGCTGATGCTGATTCTTTAGAACATGGTAGCTGTCCTGTCAATCATTTCCGAGATACACCACTAATTTCTGTAAATCTAAAGTTAATAAAATGTCGGCTGCGCTAACTTTATAAATTCAAAAAGTAAGGAAAGTCAAATTCTGGGCTAAACAGCAGCTTCATATAGATGATCACTTCTCTGGCATTGTACACACGTACGCACGCACGTGCATGCGCAAACACACACACACACACACACACACACACACACACCCCTCCTCAGTGCTCTTCTCAAATTCTAACCTTTCTACCAAAACAAGCTGTATTATCTATTCAATTGTTCACACTGTCCACTAAATTGTGAGGTCCTTAAAGGGTCTTACTCATTTTGGGATTTCCAGTACCCAACATATAGGAAGTATTTATTAATATCTGAGGAAAGGAAGCAGGCTAGCTTATTTAATCAGTTCACCATTATTATAATTCTTTAGCAATAACAGCAAAACAAGTTCAATTCATGCAATTTATTTTACTAGTTCTTTGAAGTACTTTATTTATAATTTATGATTTTTCATGAAGATGCTTCTAGAACACAATAGTAACATAAAGGGTTACATTTTCCAATAAGAAAAAATTCCAATAGGAATCAAATGGTCAAAACTATGCAAACATTTCGATCCCTGATAAATTTAATAGCTATAGAAACATGCCACCAACTAGTACACTAAAACTAACTACGCATATATGGTGAGTAGTTTCTAGAATGTATCCTAGGCTAGAAAAAGTATCCCACAAGGGCTGTATTAAGCTGTTCTCCTGCTGAAATCCAGCCCACCCTGTACTCACCAAGCTATGCACACCAGTGCAGGGATAGGTTCGCCCAAAGGAAAGGGTGCCTGTTTCTAATTCTCACCAGGACCCCATCCACTGACAAGCCAAGTACCACATACCATAACGAGAGTGCCTGTTTTCATTTGCACAGAGGTGTGGCATAGGCCAATAGAAGCCCCAACCAGTTAAGTTATAGTTCAAATATTCAATCAAAAATATATATAGGAAAAGAGGAAAAATAAGAAATAGAGTATACTAAATAAATGGTGGCAGGAAGCAGAGAAAAGCAAGACAAATGGATGGTAGGTGGCATGGAATACAGTAACTAAACAGGTAAAGAAAGTAGCTTGCATACAAGAATACAATGAGGAAGGGAAGATATCAGAGATCTGATTCAGAAAAGGAGTAAAGATGGTAGAAGTGAATAGAGAATAAAGGGGGAAACAGAAAGTGAAGTGAGAGACCAACAGAATGGAGAAGTCAAGCAAATTTCTGCAAATAAAGCCTGGGACTTTTGTCTTTGCTTCACTGCAATTCTTTGGGTTTTGTTTGCTTGTTTGTTTTCCTGCTGCTCATCTAAAGAAAAAAATGCTGAATATGTTGTATTTTTAAATATTGGCATCCTCAGAGTTAAAAAGTAGCGTACCTCTCCGTGAATACCAGCCTGGCAGTCATAGTAGCATTGGCAGACAGCGGTGTAAAGAGTAGCTCTCCACGTCAAGTACCTGATGGACAGAAGTGGGACCGAGGATTCCATACATATACTGGCCCACAGGAGATATTCCAAGGCCTGAGACAGAAAAAGGGCACAATAGAATGTCTTTTCATTTTAAGCTAATAATGCCGATTTTCATTTAATATTATCAAATTATGAGTGGTGAGCCCAAGTTGCTGACTACTTGAACTAAAAATACCACAAATAATAAGTCAATTAAAAAAACAAGCATTTAAAAGTAAAAGAATAATTTCAAGAACTCAAAATCTCAAGTCAGCCATTTTAGAATGTCTTCCTTCTTAGCTCCTAAAATCCTATGAACTCAGCTTATTTTTATTAACATTTATCAAGTGTCAACAGCAGTCTAGGAGCTAATTCCAACAATGCAATTGTTATTAGCTGGTCTCAAACCAATGTATTATTCTGAAAATAAACTGGCAAAACAGGGTAGGGAAAAATAGAAAAGGCTTACAATCCGGGGCCTGTGATACTTGGTAGAAACGGTCCAGGATTAGAATCAAAAAGACCTGGGCTTCAGTTCCAATTTTAACACCTAGTATCTGTGTCATTTTACTTCTCCAGACCTCAATTTTCTCATCTATAAAATGGGTATTTTAGCACATCACTGCAGTACTGTTATGGGAAGGAGATAATGTACATGACACACTAGAATGATTTTGACTCAATGTAAGCCGCCCATAAATAATGCCTATTACCAGTGTAATTATTCCAAAGGTACAAACTGAGACAAAATTTTGGGGAAGGGTCACCATTGTTATTGGCCCATCTGTTGGAATATATGTAAGAGCCTCTTGTGCTATTCTATCTACAGTTAAAGAACTTTTCCCCACAATCCTAGTGATAATCCTTTTTGGACATATTTTTCCCATAAAGCCCTGGGAAACACTATTTTAAACTGGGTAACACTATTTGATGATATGTATTTTGCAGTTAACTTTGTCAATATTTTCCTTTCTTTGAAAATATTCTAGGGACTTCCCTGGTGGCGCAGTGGTTAAGAATCTGCCTGCCAATACAGGGGACACAGGTTTGATCCCTGGTCTGGGAAGATCCCACATGCTGCGGAGCAACTAAGCCCATGTGCCATAACTACTGAGCCTGCGCTCTAGAGCCCACGAGCCACAACTACTGAGCCCACATGCTGCAACTACTGAAGCCTATGCACCTATGCTCCACAACAAGAGAGAAACCACCACAAATGAGAAGCCCGCGCACCGCAACAAAGAGTAGCTCCCGCTTGCCACAACTAGAGAAAGCCTGCGTGCAGCAACAAAGACCCAACGCAGCCAAAAAAAAAAATATTCTAAAACCACAAAGGGTAGCCAGGACATGGAAGCAACTTAAATGTCCATCAACAGAGGAATGGATAAAGAAGATGTGGTACATATATACAACGGAATATTAGTCCCATCAACAGAGGAATGGATAAAGAAGATGTGGTACATATATACAACGGAATATTAGTCAGCCATAAAGAAGAACAAAATAATGCCATTTGATGCAACATGGATGGACCTAGAGACTGTCATACTGAGTGAAGTAAGTCAGACACAGAAAGACAAATATCATATGATATAGCTTATCTGTGGAACCTTTAAAAAAAGGGGTACAAATGAACTTATTTACAAAACAGAAGTAGAGTCATGAATGTAGAAAACAAAATTATGGTCAACAGTGGATAAGGGGGGGAGGGATAAATTGGGAGATTGGGATTGACATATATACACTACTACGTATAAAATAGATAACTAATAAGAACTTGCTGTATAGCCTACTCAATACTCTGTAATGGCCTATATGGGAAAAGAATCTAAAAAAAAAAGGGTGGATATATGTATATGTGTAACTGATTCACTTTGCTGTATACCTGAAACTAACACAACATAGTAAATCAACCATGCTCCAATAAAAATTTTTAAAAAATAAAATTTTAAATGGTAAATGGACTGTATTGCCCTTCACTTGACTGAATATTAGAAGAAATTTGGTCTCTGCTCCACATATTGCATTAGAACTATTACTGGGATGGAAATAAGAATCTATGAGCAAAGTATCTCAGAATATCAAATTCTAAATTCTATCCATGGAAATATCAGCCTTAACAAAGCAGTCTCCCAGGACTATTGGGATACTTCCTCACTTGTCTCCTTATCTTCTTAAATACTCTGCTTCCTTATGCATCTTCCTTACTCCACCAGAGTTATCCTTCTAAAATGCAAATTGAGTTGTGTCACTCTTGTGCTTTAAACATTCAATGGCTCCCTATTGCCTATATAACAAAGTTCAAACCCTTTATAGGGCTTTTTTTTTTAACATCTTTATTGGAGTATAATTGCTGTACAATGGTGTGTGAGTTTCTGCTGTATAACAAAGTGAATCAGCTATACATATACATATATCCCCATATCTCCTCCCTCTTGCGTCTCCCTCCCACCCTCCCTATCCCACCCCTCTAGACGGTCACAAAGCACCGAGCTGATCTCCCTGTGCTATGCGGTTGCTTCCTTTATAGGGCATTTAAACACCCTTCACAACCTGGTCCCTGCCTTCCCCGACCCCACCCCCCATTACTCTTGACCTTGCATAGTATACTTAAAGCTGGTCCAAAATACTTTCCATTCCACAAAACATCTTAATGGTCCAAATATGCATCTCTGCTCACTCTGTTCTCTCCTTCCCCATAAGACTGAGCTGAAACTCTACCTCCACTATTAGCAGTGGTACTTGGACAATTAAATTCCACGAGCCTCAGGTTCTTCATCTGCAAAATAGGTATACCAGTAACTGTTTTATAGGATTGTTTCCATTCATACATGCTGAGTGCTCAGAACACAGTAAACACATACTAAGTGTTAGCTTTGCTAATGACAATGAAGACAAAGAAGGAGGAAGGGGGAGCATGGGGAAGACGGAGGAACAGGAAGAGGAGAAGGGGGGGTGGGGAGAGCAGGGGAAAGAGAACTAGCTGTTGAAGAGGACTCTTCTAACGTCCCTAAAGAGAAATGACCTTTGCTTCAGTTCTGTCTCTCCTGTAATTGTGCTGTATGTATATACATGTGCATCTATACACTGTATATAATTTACATAGACTCTTACATACACATTTATATGTCACATCCAATTGCATTAATATGCTCCTGTGTGTGATTCCAAAACCTTACTCTGATCTCTTTGAAAATAAGAACAGTGCCTTTTTTGTTATTATATCCCCAGCATCTAGAGCAGTGTCAGGTACCTAGCAGATATTCCCAAGTGCTATTAAATGAATTCACTGAACAACCCTAAAGTCAGCAGAAACGACCAAGGGAGAGTTAACAAGTAGTCTAGATTCTCAAGAAAATAATGATAATAAATTTGGACAACAGAAGAAAGCTCCTCTTCCAATAACAAATTCAGCCTTCAATAACTGAGGAAATAATTAAGGAAAAATAAGTCTATAGTCATCAAACCCAATGTGAAAAGGCAAATCATCAAAAAGGTCCAGGAGCTTCACATGTATAAAGCAAACCCATCAGACTGACAAAGCATTTAACAGTAAAAACAGATGAAACACTGGTAACATTCAGACCCTATTACCATCTTTGGAGCCCTCAAAGACAATGTGTATAACATGTGTGCAAGCAGCTCAGCGGACATCTAAAAGAAAAAAGAAGGCTGAAAAGCCAGAATTCTCCACCGTCTGGTCAATTTTGAGTCCAGAGGAAAGGGGGCTGTTGGAAGCAGAGCAGGGTTTGACACAGACTTGTAATATCCTTTGCTATCCACTGGGAATGTAAGCTCATCCCACTAGAATGCAAGTTCACCTTAGGAAAGGGCCCTGTCTGTCTTGTTCACCACTGTATCCCCAGCCCCCAGAATTTTATCTGGCATGTAGTAAACATGCAACAAATCTTTGCTGACTGACTGACCTCCATTGAAAAGTTTCAGTTCATGATGCTAAACATGGACCTACTTCAGGTAATCACAGGCTAAAAGGGCTGAAAATCTATCTAATTTCATCCCCTCCCCAACATCATCAGCACCACCACCTGATGTCCCACACCTTCCCTGCCCATGACTTCCCACCTCCAGTAACAAGGAACATGCCATGTGGCATAAGAAGACAATTCTAAACATGAACTTCTTTAATCTGAAATGCAATCCACCTTGATACACCTCCGGTGCATTCATCCTAGTTATGCCTTCTGGAACAGCACAAGACCACTCAAAACTCAACTTGCAAATCACTGCCTTCCACGAATCTGAAAGCACCTATGCAGCCTGCCCTCTCCCCCAGCTCTCTCTCCAGGATAAAGATCCCCAAGCACTTCTATACCTCCCAGGACTGCACTTCCCTTTCCCATCATGGTTGGTCTTCCGCGGCTTTGCTCCAGGTTGCCAAAGTCCCTTTAAAGTGTGTAACTAGACCACAGTGAAAGGAAACTCCCCCTCCCTGGTTCTGGACACTATATCTCTACTAAGTTGGCCTGGGGTCGCTTTATTGCTGTTTTCGTTGCTGCTGCTGTCATTGTTTGCTGATTTTGCCACACAACTGATATGGAATTAACAGTCATCAAAACTCTTGAGTTCCTCGTATCTGCTGCACAGAAATCTTATTGTGGATTTTTACATTCAGGTTGTTGTATTTTGGGGGAGGTGGAATTAAACCATGTATAAATTTCCCCCCTTTATATCCACGTCTTTCCAAAGCTCTCAGGATTCCTGGTATTAGAAATTTCACATTTCAAAGTAAAAATAGCATCAGTGAACAGCTGTTCACATGATATCTGGGTTTGGCCTCAGACTTAACATCAAAGACCCTAAATCACAGATTTTAGTGCCAGAAGGGACCTTAAAAGTAACCTAATCTGACTCCAAGAGACTAAACTACTTGTAAGTGACAGAGCTGGGGCTGAAATTCAGGTCTCTGGATTCCCAAGTGGAGCAGGATTCTTCCCACTACATAGGGAAACTATGACAAAAAGGAGAAAAGCCATCATCCCACTTAGGGCTCTGAGAAACCATCATTCAGGTTTTAAAGATGAAATGCCATTTCCAAAAAAAAAAAAAAAAAAAACCCTCTTAATTTGTAGCATTTTTTCTTGCCCCTGAAAGAAATAATTATTTCTATTAATAAAAAATTGATGATTTCAGCAGGACTACTGCCTTCATTTAAAAAAAAAAAAAGCAACTTTGAAAAACCATATTATAGGAGCCTAGCAAAAGCATGGTTCAGGTGTCAAGTAGGAAAAACACACACACAATTAATCAGCTGAGCCACAGGATGGCACTGCAGCGTCATTTATATCAACTCATACCCTTTGAGGGAAAACACTGAGAAGCATTTCAAAGTCTGGACTTGAAGTTTATGTAACGGTATGTGGACTGATCTGACAACCACTGTTCAAGCCACACACTTTACCAAACTATTTCAGTTTTATAGTAAAGGGAAACAGAAATCAACATTTTCTTAGAATGAATAGATTCTACCGAATTCTTTTTTTTTTTTTTTTTAAAGTGATGTCTCTTCCAGGGATCTCTAGAACACCACTATGGGAAGGAATTCTTTTTTTTTTTTTATAGCTACTTTTATTTATTTATTTATTTTTGACTGTGTTGGGTCTTCGGTTCGCGCGAGGGCTTTCTCCAGCTACGGCAGGTGGGGGCCACTCTTCATCGCGGTGCGGGGACCGCTCTTCATCGCGGTGCGTGGGCCTCTCACTATCGCGGCCTCTCTTGTTGCGGAGCACAGGCTCCAGACGCGCAGGCTCAGCAGTTGTGGCTCACGGGCCCAGCCGCTCCGCGGCATGTGGGATCCTCCCAGACCAGGGCTCGAACGCGTGTCCCCTGCATTAGCAGGCAGACTCTCAACCACTGCACCACCAGGGAAGCCCCCGAATTCTTTAATGTTTGCTGAGTACTATACTACAGTTGTAAATGCCTCAGAAGAAACTACAGCTTTTACCATAAAGGAAAGCAAACTGTCTTATGTCTTTAGGGAAAGAGGCTTAGAGAACTGCCCTCCCTCCATTCTCTAAGGTTATGCTGGTGACCTGCCTCAGTACAAAAGTGCTTCCCATTCGGGGAAAAGCCCTGGCCAGTCTTGGTCTTCAGGATGCCTTCAGTCATGTCAGAAAATATTTCAACATTGTATCAGGAGCTCCCACACAACTCCTCCATTTGCGGAGATGAACCAAAATAGGGTGGGTCATGGGATATGCCAACAGACACGCCTTATTCTAATGGTGCTGAGAGGCAGTACAGGGTGGCATTGGCTCTGGCCTCCGCTACATCTCTAACTAGATGTGTGACCTTGAGCGAATTAACCTTTCTAAGCCTCAGCTTCCTCGTCTATAAGATAAAGGTAATGATGGCACCTTCTCAAAGTGCTGGTGTGAGGATTAAATGAGATAATATGCGAAAGTGCTTAGAAGCATACCTTAGAGACGATAAGCATTCATTCAACAAAGGACAGTGATGGTGGTGGTGCCCACCTCATAAGACTATTATGGCATTATTGTGTATGCAAAGCGCTTCACACAGTACCTAACACAGAGTAGGGATTCAATAATAATAACACATGGTAATCATAATTCCCAGCTCCTATAGGAATAGGACTTTAGATTGCTCTGGGGTGACACCAAGAAAAGCCTAAGGCTTCCACATCGTTACTCCTTCTGTCTTTTGCTGTAACAGACTTGAACTCTAAAGTAGCTACAGAATCAGGAGGATTCAGACGTGGCTGGACTGCCAAGGGCTTGTCCCCATTAAATGGACCCATCGAGTCCATTTATAGTCTCAGCTCAGGAATCAACTCGTCAGCTGAGGGTTTGTGAATTTCAGGGTGAAAATTAATTTCCTTGAAACTTATCATACTGAACAAACTGAAAGAATTTCATCCCGATCTGAAAGTGCCAACTGTACAGCCACCCACCACCCCCAAATTCTTGCATTCCTCACTCCCCCCACTCCCGTCCCACAAGATTGGGACATAGAACGATCCTCCTTCAGGCCTTCCTTATTTTGTCAGAGAGAAACTCAAGTTATATGAGGGGGAGAGAAGATGTCTTACAAAGGGTAGAAATCAGGAATTATTCTAAGATGACTATCATGTTCAATTAAAATTCTCTCAGCATTAACAAGTACAAACATTAACAGTTAAATGTTGGCACAGACATCTCTGCCCTTCAAAGTTTTGCCAGACAAAAGCTATAAGCAGACCAAACTATGATGGCTCCATGGAGCAGTATTTGTTGCTACAGCAAGTGCAACAGGAGGTTGCAAATTCTTTTTAGGAAGTCATCTGGAACTGGATAGAGAATCATTGGAATAGTCTGTAGGTCAAATTTACATTATACACAGGACAGCCTCCCCTCATTTTAATTCACACTCAAAAAGCTGGCAGAGAGTTTGTTCAAGTCACTGTCAGTAATAGAGCTTTTAAATGCAAGGAACAAAACAGAAGGAGAACACCCAATTAATGTTATCCATTAAGCATGCAAATATCTTTGCTTCTATCTATTTTTTAAGCATTGTCAACTTTTAAGATACTTGGCTGTGTTTTGAGGAAATAGGGAAAAAATATCTGTCCCGAGCGTTAGAATATTCAGAGCAAGGTTTTGCCTGCAACAGAGAAGCTAAAGTAGTAGTGTTGCAGATGCCAGAAAGAACTCAAGCATGGTCTCAAGGAGAGCATATTTTCCCTTCTTGGCCTACATTCCAATGACTAGACAGTGAACGCAGGGAATAAATATGTCTCCTGCAGACAGAAGTGCTACCAACATGGTAAGGAAGTCAACAGAAGTGTCAGCCACTTCCTCGAGCTAAAACTAAGCAGTGAGTACTGGTCAGTGAGAATCTTACTGTAAGACAAAGTCAGCTCATAACTGGGACAGAGTTTAGGAGTTTGTTCACCCAACTAGTATCTGGACCATAAGTACAGTCCAGCTCTTCAAGCAAAATGCAGTCCAAGCTCCATAACAAGACATAGACAGGCTAACCGTAGTTTATCATCCAAACCAGCACATTTTTAAAAGTGAAAGTAGGCACTACTAATAATTACTCCAGGACAACAGGCATAAAACAGGACTGTCTTGGGCAAGCTAGAATGGATGGCCACCCTACCTAGAGATATAGTTATCAGATGGATGTTCAGTAACATATTGACAAGTTATGACTAATTTGAGAGACTGAAGGACACTGGAGAAATACCTATCAATTTTAGAAATTCTTTCCTCTCATTAATACTTTATTGTCTACATTTTTACATGATCATATTAAAGGAAAACTAAAAACAGTAAACCTATGTAAATTCACTAAATTTTGTTATATAATTCACAAATTTTCTTTGTTTAGCATGCAATGCTAACAAAAGTCTTAAGAAAGCCAGGAATTACAGGGGAAGATATTTTGTCAGTAAATTCCATACCTTAGAAGAGTGACCTATGATCATCAGTTTTCTGCAAATGGTGTAAATGTAAACGGTACCTAGATGGAGAAAAAGATTAACATGTTTTACAGTCAAATGATGAAATTTTACATTCCAATTTCTGCAGTTTAAGTTGGTAGTTCCCAAAACAAGTGATTTTCTCATGAGAAAATCTGATAATGGCCAGAGAGTTATAATTATTATAAACTTTTTTGTAACTTGTAGCCAAATTATTGAAAGAACTAATATGACCATATTTTAAGTATGTTGATACAGGAATCTTTTAGTCTCATTTTAAAGGCAGTTTAAGTTTTGAAATATATTGAACAAAAGAGTATTTTAGTAGCATAATTTATGTACTTTGTGGTTTTATTAATTCATATAAAATGTTATGGGTTCCCATGGTTTCCTCACAGTTGAAAAACTGAAGATTTATCTCCAAATAAGACTAGAATACACATTTAATCAGATGGCACACAATACGCAAAAAGGAAACTCATAATTTAAAACTCATAATGCATAATAGGTTGTATTATATTCATTCACTGTCTCATATAATATGTATCCCATTATTAAGGTACATCCCATAAGCACTCTAATGAAAAACGCCATTTCCAACTCCTATTTAAGATCATTCAAGTATGATTTTTTTTTTAAATCAAGCCATTAATTAAATGAGGATAGAAGACTCATTTGGTGGCAGCATTTGGAGGACGAGTGGGGAATGACATCACCATATATCCTTCTGTATACAAAGGACATTATCGGGCTATAAACATAACCCAAAAGACAGTATAATACCATGCTTTAAAAAGGCGTGTAATTATAATGACAAGCAATCTAAATATTTTCTATAAAATATCTGATCTAAAATTCATAACCACCAAAATTCAACAATTCCAAATCCTATGTTCATGTTTAAACTTTAAAAGCTTCTGAGAAAACAGCATCTGCTCCAAAACACACATCCCTTGATTAAAATACATCTGCAAGCATAATAAACATTACACAAACCAGTGACCAAAAAGTATTGAATAGAATCTTAAACACTTAAAGTACCAGAAAGTTCACAGAGAATACAAGTCCCCCACAGTCTTAGTGTGCCTGCTCCCATGACAGAGAGTTGTTTATCTCATGTAAGATCCACTGGGGGAAAAAACCACTCAGCTAGTAAGAGCTCAAGCTCCGCATTCTCATCTCGACTTGGCTTTGTTGACCCGACTGTATAACTGGTTTTAGGGAAAAAAAAAAAAAAGTCACCAAGTAAGGATATGCATAGGAAATACATGACTCTCCACAAAACACGTGATTCAGGTGTAAGCCAGAAGCCCAGACAAACATTCAGCAATGGGAGCTGCAGGATTTCAGAAAGCCCCGGGAGACTGCCCTCAAGAATAACAAGGGCCCTCTGTGTTTCAAAGATGTGCCTTTAACCTTTGCAGCCCTAGTGCATCCTGACTATAACTGAATCCTCCTCTGATGGTTCAGGATCTTGGCATGGCTCACAGATTCCACGGCAGGAGCCCGATGGAGAGAGTACAGGGTACAAAACGGAGCACAGACTAAATCTTTACGTTCTCAGGCTATCTTTGGAAGTTTGTTTAATTTTTAACCAAATCCCTAATACGGAGTTTACTGCCTTGTCATGTGACTCTTTTTCATCTAAGATAGCCACCACCAAAATAATCTTGACTATTTGAGGGTTCAAATGAGTTGGGTTCAGGTTAGTTGAGATGTCAGATGTTATCCAACATTCATTTACCCAGTTAGATTTTGTGAAAGAACCAAGATTGGTTAAATATCTTAAAAACAAGGGTGTGTGTGTATAATAGTCAATTAAAAGAGGATTATCGTCTAACTGGAAAGGTCAAATGTATTTTGAGAAATTGACTGCAGGTCAATTTATTTTTTCATGACTTAAATTCCAAAGTTTTAAAACTACAAACTGTTTACACTTGTTAATCTACCAGTTGGAATGCCCTTCTCCCAAACACCCAGATGTCTCAGTCAGGTGTTTACTCAAACGGCATCTCATCTCAGGTGAGGCCTACCCTGGCCATTCCACTTAAAACTGCAGCCCGGGACTTCCCTGGTGGTGCAGTGGTTAAGAATCTGCCTGCCAATGCAGGGGACACGGGTTCGAGCCCTGGTCTGGGAAGATCCTACATGCTGCGGAGGAACTAAGCCTGTGCACCACAACTACTGAGCCTGCGCTCTAGAGCCCGTGAGCCGCAACTACTGAGCCCGCGTGCCACAACTACTGAAGCCCATGTGCCTAGAGTCCGTGCTCCACGACAAGAGAAGCCACCGCAATGAGAAGCCCGCGCACCACCACGAAGAGTAGCCCCCGCTCGTCGCAACTAGAGAAAGCCTGTGCACAGCAACGAAGACCCAATGCAGCCAAAAAAATTAAAATAAAATAAATAAATAAATACACCTTTAAAAAAAAATAAAATAAAATTGCAGCCCAGCCAGTGCTCTCCCTAACCCCTTTCTCGGCTTTATTTTCCTCCATAGCACTCATCACCATCTGATACATCATTTAGTTTTGATTTGTTTATCACCTCCCTGAAGCATTGTGTAAGCATGAGAACAGGGTTTTTGTCTGTCGTCCACTCCTGTATCTCTAGCATCTAGAACAATGCCTGGCACTTAATAAGTTTGAGATGAATTAACTAAAACAGGAACAGCAGTTAATGACACTAAGTATATGTACCTCCCACAATCCAGGAACCTCACTCCTGGGCATAAGTCCCAGAAAACTCTCACACAGGTCTATAAAAGGACAGAGGCGAGGATATTCACTGCAGAATTATTTGTGCAGTTAGAGAGGCAGGGCAAACCAGGTGGCCATCCCTACGGGTGTATAGGTATCTGCCAAACACAATTCAGCAGACAGAGTTAACAAACTAGGTTTACATATAGCAACACGGCTAGATTCTAAAACCATAGTGCTGAGCTGAAAAATATTTAGGAAACAGGATAAAATCTAGAACACGATGCATATGTATAAGGAAAAAGCACGCACCAAAAAAAGGATGTAGAAGATACAGAAATCGTTCAATCTTTTTTTTTTTTAAGAATATTGGGGGGGCAGGCTTCCCTGGTGGCGCAGCGGTTGAGAGTCTGCCTGCCAATGCAGGGGACACGGGTTCGAGCCCTGGTCCGGGAGGATCCCACATGCTGCAGAGCGATTGGGCCCCTGGGCCACAGCTGCTGAGCCTGCGCGTCTGGAGCCTGTGCTCCGCAACAAGAGAGGCCGCGATAGTGAGGGGCCCGCTCGCCGCGACGGGGAGTGGCCCCCGCTCGCCGCAACTAGAGAAAGCCCTTGCACAGAAACGAAGACCCAACACAGCCAAAAATAGATAAATAAATAAATATAAGAATGAATGGTACATTTGAAAAAAAAAAAAAAAAGAATATTGGGGGGTTTTGTGTGTGATCTGAAAAGGGTTTCAGACAGGGAGTCATGCTGCATCATTTCCACATTTCAAGCAAAGCCTGACTGCAGGGCCCAACCCTCAGGCCTCTCACTCCTTCTTGAGTACAGAAGCTCTGCTCCTGCTCAATCCCTGCCAAGATGTGTGAGCAATTCAGGTGGAGAGATGGCCGTGGCAACTCTGAGGATGAGGAGGCACAAAAGCTTAACAATCACTGGACTGAAAAATGTCTTCCAGAGTCAGCCTCATCTCTGGTAGCAAATGTAAGGTCTAATTACAATCAAAATGTCAAAAAAATTATTTGGGGAGAGCAAGGAAGGAAAAGGCTAGGAAATGTACTGTCAGTTGCCATGGATGAGAGAAAATCCAATATGTTTTCTTCCAAGTTATTTTGCCCTGGTCTTAGGCACACAGAACACACTGTTATTATTTTTCTTTTAGGAATATGTTATCCAGAAAACAATACCGTAGGCAACTCATCAGGCGCCTCATCGTAACTTCAAATTGTAACTTTAAAGAGAATTTTAGTTGAATTTAAATTGTAAGTCTTAAAAGGAAAAAACAAATACTACATTTTGATAGATAAGATTCATTTCATGAGACATATATAATGCGTATACATGTATATATGTGTATCTGTACAATGCATATATATGTATGTAAATACACTATACACATACATACATGCACATTCTCAGAGCTCCTCACTCAAAAACAAGTAGGAGGAGAAGGTTGATGCATAGGAAGCCCTGGTCATTGGCCAAAGTATTCATGGAGAGGACCAATAAATGGATGATGCTTAGAAACAATCCAACCTGTCCTCCGATCCTTCCTCATTTATATTTACTTACTAACTGTGGTCTCTATTTTGTATATACGTGAAACTGATTATCTCCACAGCCTCTGACCCTCCCTTGAGCAGAAAACCCACAGACGTGCTGTATAAGTCCCTGCTCATAAGGACAAACTGAAATGTAATAAAAATGTAAAAAAGCCCACAAGTATCCTATTAGGACATAACATCTTCATTGGAGTATAATTGCTTTACAATGGTGTGTTAGTTTCTACTCTATAACGAAGTGAATCAGTTATACGTATACATATGTCCCCATATCTCTTCCCTCTTGCATCTCCCTCCCTCCCACCCTCCCTATCCCACCCCTCTAGGTGGTCACAAAGCACCGAGCTGATCTCCCTGTGCTATGCGGCTGCTTCCCACTAGCTATCTATTTTACGTTTGGTAGTGTATATATGTCCATGCCACTCTCTCACTCTGTCCCAGCTTACCCTTCCCCCTCCCCGTATCCTCAAGTTCATTCTCTAGTAGGTCTGCATCTTTATTCCCATCTTGCCCCTAGGAGGAAATGAACATGTTTTAAACCACAAGGTAATCAAGTCACCGTCAAACTTAGTATTTAAACACCTTTCTGAAAGACACAATGAAAAATAAAAGACACTGACATATACCATTGAATATAATCCAGCAAAGTTGCTCCTGTGGCAAAGCCACCTGCATGATGAGCCTTAAGGAGGACAAGATATGCAGACACTGGGCCACAGATTCTTTATTCTGCAGGTTCATGTCACTGTCACAGACCAGCTGGTAGTTGCAAATACTTCTGCCACTTAAAGCATGAAACTGAAACACATGAGGAAAAGAAAAAGAATATAAATAACGTTTATGCAACTTAGGAAAGCACTTCTTGAAATGTACAAAACTAAAATGGAAACGATTCTTCTTAATTGATTCAATAAATTAGTAGAGGTCAGTAGACTGAATGTTTGTGTCCTCCCAAAATTTATATGTTGCAACCTCACCGTCTGCCATATGGGGACACAGGGGGAAGCAGGCCCTCACCAGACACTGAATTTTCCAGCACCCTGATCCTGCATTTCCCAGTCTCCAGAACTGTGAGCAATAAATGTTGTTTAAGCCATCCAATCTCTGGATTTTTGTTATAGCAGCCTTATTGGACTAACATATGGAAAGAAACACGGTAAAATAGGTTTCTTCAAAGCATTCATTTAGTTAAGATCACCGTTCCTTAGTCAAAAAAATTTTCAAAAGCAAAAAAAAAAGTACAAAATCCTACTTCCAAGAATATAGAATTGAATCAATTTTTGTAAAGCCCCACAATGGCATGTTAACATATTAATTCAGATGTACTTATTACCATTTACACAATTCCTTCAGCAAATGTTTGTTGACAACCTCTGTTTGCCACACTCTAAGCAACAGGGAGTCAAAGATGAGGAAGACAAGGCTCTTGACAGAGGGAAAAGCATTCCAGGCACACACAGTGTTAGGGATGCTTGAGGTGCTTGCTGTGGTCACTGATTTGAAAGTCTTTTTTAAAGCTGGATGAGAAGGTTTAAGATAAATTAGGCTGTAGAGGTGGTCCATGGTCAGAACATGGAGAGCTTCCACACCATTGCAAGGAATATGGACTACGGCTAAACGGCAAATCCAAAGAGCAATGGAGTACAATTATTTGATTTACACTTTAGAAATTAATTCTGACAAAAGTGTCAAAGATGCAAAGCAGACGGAGGACAAAGCTACATGAAGGAGCTAGGAGAGATCAAAGGCCTCTGAGGCTGTCCTGAGAAAAAAGAGCCCTGAAATGGAGTTCTGCAACGGGGGATAAAAAGAATGGGAAGATTTAAGCCTTGCCTGAGGCAATGGGGTTTCGTGACCAATCAGAAGTGGGAGGTAAGAGTCCTCTCCCTGGGTGAGCAGACAAGCCTCTCAGCCTGTTGTGTGCTCAGGGTCTTGGTGCTCTGGCCAGGTGTCAGGCCTGAGCCTCTGAGGCGGGAGAGCCAAGTTCAGGACATTGGTCCACCAGAGACATCCCAGCCTCACGTAATAACAAACGGTGTGAAAGCTCTCTCAGAGATCTCCATCTCAACGCTAAGACGCAGCTCCACTCAATGACCAGCAGGCTACAGTGCTGGATACCCCATGCCAAACAACTAGCAAGACAGGAACACAACCCCACCCATTAGGAGAGGCTGCCTAAAATCATAATAAGGTCACAGACACCCCAAAACACACCACCAGACGTGGACAGGCCCACCAGAAAGACAAGATCCAGCCTCAGCCACCAGTCCCCTCCACCAGGAAGCCTACACAACCCACTGAACCAACCTTACCCACTGGGGGCAGACACCAAAAACAACGGGAACTACGAACCTGCAGCCTGAGAAAAGAAGACCCCAAACACAGTAAGTTAAGCAAAACGAGAAGACAGAGAAATACCCAGCAGATGAAGGAGCAAGGTAAAAACCCACCAGACCAAACAAATGAAGAGGAAATAGGCAGCCTACCTGAAAAAGAATTCAGAGTAATGACAGTAAATATGATCCAAAATCTTGGAAACAGAATGGAGAAAATACAAGAAATGTTTAACAAGGACCCAGAAGAACTAAAGAGCAAACAAACAATGATGAACAACACAATAAATGAAATTAAATAATTCTCTAGAAGGAATCAATAGCAGAACAACTGAGGCAGAACAGATAAGTGATCTGGAAGATAAAATAGTGGAAATAACTACCGCAGACCAGAATAAAGAAAAAAGAATGAAAAGAATTGAGGACAGTCTCAGAGACCTCTGGGAAAACATTAAACGCACCAACATTTGAATTATACGGGTCCCAGAAAAAGAAGAGAAAAAGAAAGGGACTGAGAAAATATTTGAAGAGATTACAGTTGAAAACTTCCCTAATATGGGAAAGGAAATAGTCAAACAAGTCCAGGAACCACAGAGAGTGCCATACAGGATAAATCCAAGGAGAAACACACCAAGACACATATTAATCAAACTATCAAAAATTAAATACAAAGAAAAAATATTAAAAGCAGCAAGGGAAAAGCAACAAATAACATACAAGGGAATCCCCATAAGGTTAACAGCTGATCATTCAGCAGAAACTCTGCAAGCCAGAAGGGAGTGGCAGGACATATTTAAAGTGATGAAAGGGAAAAACCTACAACCAAGATTGCTCTATCCAGCAAGGATCTCATTCAGATTTGACAGAAAAATTAAAACCTTTACAGACAAGCAAAAGCTAAGAGAATTCAGCACCACCAAACCAGCTTTACAACAAATGCTAAAGGAACTTCTCTAGGCAGGAAACACAAGAGAAGGAAAACACCTACAATAACAAACCCAAAACAATTAAGAAAATGGTAACAGGAACATACATATCGATAATTACCTTAAATGTAAATGGAATAAATGATCCAACCAAAAGACACAGACTGGCTGAATGGATACAAAAACAAGACCCATATATATGCTGTCTACAAGAGACCCACTTCAGACCTAGGGACACATACAGACTGAAAGTGAGGGGATGGAAAAAGATATTCCATGCAAATGGAAATCAAAAGAAAGCTGGGGTAACAATTCCCGTATCAGACAAAATAGACCTTAAAATAAAGACTATTACAAGAGACAAAGAAGGACACTACATAATGATCAAGGGATCAATCCAAGAAGAAGATATAACAATTGTAAATATTTATGCACCCAACATAAGAGCACCTCAATACATAAGGCAAATGCTAACAGCCATTAAAGGGGATATCGACAGTAACTCAATCATAGTAGGGGACTTTAACACCCCACTTTCACCAATGGACAGATCATCCAAAATGAAAATAAATAAAGAAACACAAGCTTTAAATGATACATTAAACAGGATGGACTTAATTGATATTTATAGGACATTCCACCCAAAAAAAACAGAATACACTTTCTTCTCAAGTGCTTATGGAACATTCTTCAGGATACATCATATCTTGAGTCACAAATCAAGCCTTGGTAAATTTAAGAAAATTGAAATCGTATCAAGTATCTTTTCCGACCACAACGCTCTGAGACTAGATATCAATTACAGGAAAAAATCTGTAAAAAATACAAACACATGGAGGCTAAACAATACAGTACTAAATAACCAAGAGATCACTGAATAAATCAAAGAGGAAATCAAAAAATACCTAGAAACAAATGACAATGAAAACACGATGACCCAAAACCTATGGGATGCAGCAAAAGCAGTTCTAAGAGGGAAGTTTATAGCAATACAATCCTACCTCAAGAAACAAGAAACATCTCACATAAACAACCTAACCTTGCACCTGAAGCAATTAGAGAAAGAAGAACAAAAAACCCCAAAGTTAACAGAAGAAAAGAAATCATAAAGATCAGATCAGAAATAAATGAAAAAGATATGAAGAAAACAGTAGCAAAGATCAATAAAACTAAAAGCTGGTTCTTTGAGAAGATAAACAAAATTGATAAACCATTAGCCAGACTCATCAAGAAAAAAAGGGAGAAGACAATTCATCAGAATTAGAAATGAAAAAGGAGAAGTAACAACTGACACTGCAGAAATACAAAGGATTATGAGATTATTACAAGCAACTATATGCCAATAAAATGGACAACTTGGAAGAAATGGACAAATTCTTAGAAAAGCACAACCTCCCAAGACTAAACCAGGAAGAAATAGAAAATATAAACAGACCAATAACAAGCACTGAAATTGAAACTGTGATTAAAAATCTTCCAACAGGACTTCCCTGGTGGCGCAGTGGTTGAGAATCTGCCTGCCAATGCAGGGGACACGGGTTAGAGCCCTGGTCCACGAAGATCCCACATGCCGTGGAGCAACTAAGCCCGCGAGCCACAACTACTGAGCCTGCATGCTGCAACTACTGAAGCCAGCGTCCTAGAGCCCGTGCTCCGCAACAAGAGAAGCCACCACAGTGAGAAGCCCTCGCACCACAACAAAGAGTAGCCCCTACTCGCCGCAATTAGAGAAAGCCCGTGGGCAGAAATGAAGACCCAACACAGCCAAAAATAAATAAGTAAAACAAATAAATTTATTTTAAAAAAAAATCTTCCAACAAACAAAAGCCCAGGACCAGGTGGCTTCACAGGTGAATTCTATCAAACATTTAGAGAAGAGCTAACACCTATCCTTCTCAAACTCTTCCAAAATATTGCAGAGGGAGGAACACTCCCAAACTCATTCTATGAGGCCACCATCACCCTGACACAAAAACCAGACAAAGATGTCACAAAAAAAGAAAACTACAGGCCAATATCACTGATGAACACAGATGCAAAAATTCTCAACAAAACACTAGCAAACAGAATCCAACAGCACATTAAAAGGATCACAGAGCATGATCAAGTGGGGTTTATCGCAGGAATGCAAGGATTCTTCAATATACGCAAATCAATGAATGTGATACACCATATTAACAAATTGAAGGAGAAAAACCATACGATCATCTCAATAGATGCAGAAAAAGCTTTTGACAAAATTCAACACCCATTTATGATAAAAACTCTCTAGAAAGTAGGCATAGCGGGAACTTACCTCAACATAATAAAGGCCATATATGACAAACCCACAGACAACATTGTTCTCAATGGTGAAAAACTGAAACCATTTCCACTAAGATCAGGAACAAGACAAGGTTGCCCACTCTCACCACTATTATTCAACATAGTTTTGGAAGTTTTAGCCACAGCAATCAGAGAAGAAAAAGAAATAAAAAGAAGCCAAATCAGAAAAGAAGAAGTATAGCTGTCACTGTTTGCAAATAACATGATACTATACATAGAGAATCCCAAAGATGCTACCAGAAAACTACTAGAGCTAATCAACGAATTTGGTAAAGTAGCGGGACATAAAATTAATGCACAGAATTCTCTTGCATTCCTATACACTAATGATGAAAAATTTGAAAGAGAAATTAAGGAAACACTCCCATTTACCGTTGCAACAAAAAGAACAAAATACCTAGGAATAAACCTACCTAAGGAGACAAAATACCTGTATGCAGAAAACTATAAGACACTGATGAAAGAAATTAAAACTGATACAAACAGATGGAGAGATATACCATGCTCTTGGATTGGAAGAATCAACACTGTGAAAATGACTATACTACCCAAAGCAATCTACAAATTCAGTGCAATCCCTATCAAACTACCAATGGCATTTTTCACAGAAGTAGAACAAAAAATTTCACAATTTGTATGGAAACATAAAAGACCCTGAACAGCCAAAGCAATCTTGAGAAAGCAAAACAGAGCTGGAGGAATCAGGCTCCCTGACTTCATACTGTACTACAAAGCTACAGTAATCAAGACAGTATGGTACTGGCACAAAAACAGAAATATAGATCAATGGAACAGGATAGAAAGCCCAAAGATAAACCCACACACATATGGTCACCTTATCTTTGATAAAGGAGGCAAGAATATACAATGGAGAAAGAAAAGACAGCCTCTTCAATAAGTGGTGCTGGGAAAACTGGACAGCTTCATGCAAAAGAATGAAATTGGAACACTCCCTAACACCATACATGAAAATAAACTCAAAATGGATTAAAGATCTAAATGTGAGGCCAGACACCATAAAACTCTTAGAGGAAAACATAGGCAGAACACTCTATGACATACATCACAGCAAGATCCTTTTTGACCCACCTCCTAGAGAAATGGAAATAAAAACAAAAATAAACAAATGGGACCTAATGAAACTTAAAAGCTTTTGCACAGCAAAGGAAACCATAAACAAGACGAAAAGCCAACCCTCAGAATGCGAGAAAAGATTTGCAAACAAAGCAACTGACAAAGGATTAATCTCCAAAATATACAGGCAGCTCATGCAGCTCAATATCAAAGAAACAAACAACCCAATCCAAAAATGGGCAGAAGACCTAAATAGACATTTCTCCAAAGAAGATATACAGATTGCCAACAGACACATGAAAGAATGCTCAACATCATTAATCATTAGAGAAATGCAAACAAAAACTACAATGAGGTATCACCTCACACCGGTCAGAATGGCCATCATCAAAAAATCTACAAACAATAAACGCTGGAGAGGGTATGGAGAAAAGGAACCCTCTTGCACTGTTGGTGGGAATGTAAATTGATACAGCCACTATGGAGAACAGTATGGAGGTTCCTTAAAAAACTAAAAATAGAACTACCATACGACCCAGCAATCCCACTAGTGGGCATATACCCTGTGAAAACCATAATTCAAAAAGAGTCATGCACAGTTACAGAAAGATAGACAAGATGAAAAGGCAGAGGGCTATGTACCAGATGAAGGAACAAGAAAAAACCCCAGAAAAACAACTAAATGAAGTGGAGATAGGCAACCTTCCAGAAAAAGAATTCAGAATAACGATAGTGAAGATGATCCAGGACCTCGGAAGAAGAATGGAGGCAAAGATTGAGAAGATGCAAGAAATGATTAACAAAGACCTAGAAGAATTAAAGAACAAACAAACAGAGATGACCAATACAATAACTGAAATGAAAACTACACTAGAAGGAATCAATAGCAGAATAACTGAGGCAGAAGAACGGATAAGTGACCTGGAAGACAGAATGGTGGAATTCACTGCTGCGGAACAGACTAAAGAAAAAAGAATGAAAAGAAATGAAGACAGCCTAAGAGACCTCTGGGACAACATTAAACGCAACAACATTCGCATTATAGGGGTCCCAGAAGGAGAAGAGACAGAGAAAGGGCCAGAGAAAATACTTGAAGAGATTATAGTCGAAAACTTCCCTAACATGGGAGAGGAAATAGCCACCCAAGTCCAGGAAGCGCAGAGAGTCCCATACAGGATAAACCCAAGGAGAAACACGCCGAGACACATAGTAATCAAAGTGGCAAAAATTAAAGACAAAGAAAAATTATTGAAAGCAGCAAGGGAAAAACGACAAATAACATACAAGGGAACTCCCATAAGGTTAACAGCTGATTTCTCAGCAGAAACTCTACAAGCCAGAAGGGAGTGGCATGACATACTTAAAGTGATGAAAGGGAAGAACCTACCACCAAGATTACTCTACCCGGCAAGGATCTCATTTAGATTTGATGGAGAAATCAAAAGCTTTACAGACAAGCAAAAGCTACGAGAATTCAGCACCACCAAACCAGCTCTACAACAAATGCTAAAGGAACTTCTCTAAGTGGGAAACACAAGAGAAGAAAAGGACCTACAAAAACAAACCCAAAACAATTAAGAAAATGGTCATAGGAACATACATATCGATAATTACCTTAAACGTGAATGGATTAAATGCCCCAACCAAAAGACATAGACTGGCTGAATGGATACAAAAACAAGACCCATATAAATGCTGTCTACAAGAGACCCACTTTAGACCTAGGGACACATACAGACTGAAAGTGAGGGGATGGAAAAAGATATTCCATGCAAATGGAAATCAAAAGAAAGCTGGAGTAGCTATACTCATATCAGATAAAATAGACTTTAAAGTAAAGAATGTTACAAGAGACAAGGAAGGACACTACATAATGATCAAGGGATCAATCCAAGAAGAAGATATAACAATTATAAATATATATGCACCCAACATAGGAGCACCTCAATACATAAGGCAACTGCTAACAGCTATAAAAGAGGAGATCGACAGTAACACAATAATAGTGGGGGACTTTAACACCTCACTTACACCAATGGACAGATCATCCAAAATGAAAATGAATAAGGAAACAGAAGCTTTAAATGACACAATAGACCAGTTAGATTTAATTGATATATATAGGACATTCCATCCAAAAACAGCAGATTACACGTTCTTCTCAAGTGCGCACGGAACATTCTCCAGGATAGATCACATCTTGGGTCACAAATCAAGCCTCAGTAAATTTAAGAAAATTGAAATCATATCAAGCATCTTTTCTGACCACAACGCTATGAGATTAGAAATGAATTACAGGGAAAAAAACGTAAAACAGACAAACACATGGAGGCTAAACAATACGTTACTAAATAACCAAGAGATCACTGAAGAAATCAGAGAGGAAATCAAAAAATACCTAGAGACAAATGACAATGAAAACACGACAACCCAAAACCTAAGGGATGCAGCAAAAGCAGTTCTAAGAGGGAAGTTTATAGCTATATAAGCCTATCTCAAGAAACAAGAAAAATCTCAAGTAAACAATCTAACCTTACACCTAAAGAAACTAGAGAAAGAAGAACAAACAAAACCCAAAGTTAGCAGAAGGAAAGAAATCATAAAGATCAGAGCAGAAATAAATGAAATAGAAACAAAGAAAACAATAGCAAAGATCAATAAAACTAAAAGTTGGTTCTTTGAGAAGATAAACAAAATTGATAAGCCATTAGCCAGACTCATCAAGAAAAAGAGGGAGAGGACTCAAATCAATAAAATCAGAAATGAAGAAGGAGAAGTTACAACAGACACCGCAGAAATACAAAGCATCCTAAGAGACTACTACAAGCAACTTTATGCCAATAAAATGGACAACCTGGAAGAAATGGACACATTTTTAGAAAGGTATAACCTTCCAAGACTGAACCAGGAAGAAACAGAAAATATGAACAGACCAATCACAAGTAATGAAATTGAAACTGTGATTAAAATGTTCCAACAAACAAAAGTCCAGGACCAGATGGCTTCACAGGTGAATTCTATCAAACATTTAGAGAAGAGCTAACACCCATCCTTCTCAAACTCTTCCAAAAAATTGCAGAGGAAGGAACACTCCCAAACTCATTCTATGAGGACACCATCACCCTGATACCAAAACCAGACAAAGACACTACAAAAAAAGAAAATTACAGACCGATATCACTGATGAATATAGATGCAAAAATCCTCAACAAAATACTAGCAAAGAGAATCCAACAACACGTTAAAAGGATCATACACCACGATCAAGTGGGATTTATCCCAGGGATGCAAGGATTCTTCAATATATGCAAATCAATCAATGTGATACACCATATTAACAAATTGAAGAATAAAAACCATATGATCATCTCAATAGATGCAGAAAAAGCTTTTGACAAAATTCAACACCCATTTCAGATAAAAACTCTCCAGAAAGTGGGCATAGAGGGAACCTACCTCAACATAATAAAGGCCATATATGACAAACCCACAGCAAACATCATTCTCAATGGTGAGAAACTGAAAGCATTTCCTCTAAGATCAGGAACGAGACAAGGATGTCCACTCTCACCACTATTTATTCAACATAGTTCTGCAAGTCCTAGCCACGGCAATCAGAGAAGAAAAAGAAATAAAAGGAATACAAATTGGAAAAGAAGAAGTAAAACTGTCACTGTTTGCAGATGACATGATACTATACATAGAGAATCCTAAAACTGCCACCAGAAAACTGCTAGAGCTAATGAATGAATATGGTAAAGTTGCAGGATACAAAATTAACGCACAGAAATCTCTTGCATTCCTATACACTAATGATGAAAAATCTGAAAGAGAAATTATGGAAACACTCCCACTTACCATTGCAACAAAAAGAATAAAATACCTAGGAATAAACCTACCTAGGGAGACAAAAGACCTGTATGCAGAAAACTATAAGACACTGATGAAAGAAATTAAAGACGATACCAACAGATGGAGAGATATACCATGTTCTTGGATTGGAAGAATCAACATTGTGAAAATGAGTATACTACCCAAAGCAATATACAGATTCAATGCAATCCCTATCAAATTACCAATGGCATTTTTTACGGAGCTAGAACAAATCATCTTAAAATTTGTATGGAGTCACAAAAGACCCCGAATAGCCAAAGCAGTCTTGAGGGAAAAAAATGGAGCTGGAGGAATCAGACTCCCTGACTTCAGACTATACCACAAAGCTACAGTAATCAAGACAATATGGTACTGGCACAAAAACAGAAACATAGATCAATGGAACGAGATAGAAAGCCCAGAGATTAACCCACGCACCTATGGTCAACTCATCTATGACAAAGGAGGCAAAGATATACAATGGAGAAAAGACAGTCTCTTCAATAAGTGGTGCTGGGAAAACTGGACAGCTACATGTAAAAGAATGAAATTAGAATACTCCCTAACACCATACACAAAAATAAACTCAAAATGGATTAGAGACCTAAATATAAGACTGGACACTATAAAACTCTTAGAGGAAAACATAGGAAGAACACTCTTTGACATAAATCACAGCAAGATCTTTTTTGATCCACCTCCTAGAGTAATGGAAATAAAAACAAAAATAAACAAATGGGACCTAATGAAACTTCAAAGCTTTTGCACAGCAAAGGAAACCATAAACAAGACGAAAAGACCACCCTCGGAATGGGAGAAAATATTTGCAAACGAATCAACGGACAAAGGATTAATCTCCAAAATATATAAACAGCTCATTCAGCTCAATATTAAAGAAACAAACACCCCAATCCAAAAATGGGCAGAAGACCTAAATAGACATTTCTCCAAAGAAGACATACAGATGGCCACGAAGCACATGAAAAGATGCTCAACATCGCTAATTATTAGAGAAATGCAAATCAAAACTACAATGAGGTATCACCTCACTCCTGTTAGAATGAGCATCATCAGAAAATCTACAAACAACAAATGCTGGAGAGGGTGTGGAGAAAAGGGAACCCTCTTGCACTGTTGGTGGGAATGTAAATTGATACAGCCACTATGGAGAACAATATGGAGGTTCCTTAAAAAACTGAAAATAGAATTACCATATGACCCAGCAATCCCACTACTGGGCATATACCCAGAGAAAACCGTAATTCAAAAAGACACATGCACCCGAATGTTCATTGCAGCACTATTTACAATAGCCAGGTCATGGAAGCAACCTAAATGCCCATCAACAGATGAATGGATAAAGAAGTTGTGGTACATATATACAATGGAATATTACTCAGCCATAAAAAGGAATGAAATTGAGTCATTTGTTGAGAAGTGGATGGATCTAGAGACTGTCATACAGAGTGAAGTAAGTCAGAAAGAGAAAAACAAATATCGTATATTAATGCATGTATGTGGAACCTAGAAAAATGGTACAGATGAGCCGGTTTGCAGGGCAGAAGTTGAGACACAGATGTAGAGAATGGACATATGGACACCAAGGGGGGAAAACTGCGGTGGGGTGGGGATGGTGGTGTGCTGAATTGGGCGACTGGGATTGACATGTATACACTGATGTGTATAAAATTGATGCCTAATAAGAACCTGCAGTATAAAAAAACAAACAAACAAAACAACTAATACTAAACTTTCATTGGGTTATTTGTATGGAAATATGTTAATATAAATGTTTCAGACATTACATGAAATTTCTAAAAATCTTATATTTGTATTTGTATGGAAATATGTTAATATAAATGTTTCAGACATTACATGAAATTTCTAAAAATCTTATATGTTCTGGTATAATGTTATAAGTAATAATCCTAGTTATTACTTTAAAATGTATATCTCAGAAATAACTAATTTTCTTGTCAACTGCATTATTATGAACTTTCATCAAAAAAAAAAAAAAAAAAAAAAGCCATGTACCACAATGTTCATTGCAGCTCTATTTACAATAGCCAGGACATGGAAGCAACCTAAGTGTCCATCCACAAATGAGTGGATAAAGAAGATGTGGCACATATATACAATGGAATATTACTCAGCCATAAAAAGAAACGAAATTATTTGTAGTGAGGTGGATGGACCTACAGACTGTCATACAGAGTGAAGTAAGTCAGAAAGAGATAAACAAATACCGTATGCTAACACATATATATGGAATCTAAAAAAGAAAAAATTGTTCTGAAGAACCTAGGGGCAGGACAGGAATAAAGACGCAGACGTAGGGAATGGACTTGAGGACATGGAAGGGGGAAGGGTAAGCTGGGACGAAGTGAAAGAGTGGCAGTGACATATATACACTACCAAACATGAAATAGATAGCTAGTGGGAAGCAGTCGCATAGCACAGGGAGATCAGCTCGGTGCTTTGTGTCCACCTAGAGGGGTGGGATAGGGAGGGTGAGGAAGACACAAGAGGGAGGAGATATGGGGATATATGTTTATGTATAGCTGATGCACTTCGTTATAGAGTAGAAACTAACACACCATTGTAAAGCAATTATACTCCAATAAAGATGTTAAAAAAGAAGTGGGAGGTAAGAGAGCGGAAGAGGTCTGCAACGGTTTCCTGCTTGGGTTACTGGCTGGAGTCAATTATGGAAGAAAAAAAGATGAGTTCAGTTTTGGACACGTCGAGTGTGAGATCTTTATGATGTTAACTGGATAGATGGGGAGTTCAGAAGAGAGATTCTGGCTAGAGAGTCATCAGTACTACTGGGAGTGGAGAGCCTTCGTCACACAAGTGACCCTTACTCTACCAGGCGGACTTCCTGCTTGGATGCATGTAAACTATTTTTAGCCACCATGTAGTTGGTTTCACAGCTGGGGAGGCTGAGTGGAAATGGAAGCAGAATAATTCAACAGTGTAAGAGAGAGATATGGAAGCCTGGACCAGGGTGATATAGGAGGGGCCTTAAAAATTCAAACTTTTCATTCAGCACTCTTCCCAATGGGGCACTGGGATATTACGGTTTATAAGAAATATGTATTTGGTCATTCAGTTGGCCAAAATATATTTCTCACATGTATCTGGTCTTCATCCACAGTTCCTAGCTGTCCCAAAACCCTCGGAATTTCCTAAGTGTTAAGAGTGACAAAGATATGTTCTGTTATGTTCATGAGGTACTTTTGGAAAGTGCCTAAGGATGGAGGTTAGTTGCCTGTGGAGCCAACCATGTGATTAGAGGTTTAGCACTTTCAGTCCCAGCCCCTGACCTCCAGGGAAGGGGGGAGGGGCTGGAAGTTGAATCTATCACCAATGGCCAATGATTCAATCAATCATGACTATGCTATGAATCCTCCATAAAAACCCAAAAGGATGGGGTTTGGGAAGCGTCCAGGGTGATGAACACGTGGAGGTGCTGGGAGAGTGGTGTGTCTGCAGAGGCCATGGAAGCCCCGCACCCTTTCCCCACGCCTTGCTCTATGTATCTCTTCCCTCTGGCTGTTGCTGAGTTATATTATATCCTTTTACAATAAACCTGTAATCTAGTAAGTAAAATGTTTCCACGAGTTCTGTGAACCACTGCAGCAAATTATCGGGGCCCAAGGAGGGGGTCGCAGGGACCTCTGATTTATAGCCAGGCAGTCAGAAGTACAGGTAATGACCTGAGCTTGCAACTGGCATCTGAAGTGGGAGGGGGTGGGGTGCAGCCGGGAGTGGTTTTGTAACACTGAACCCTTAACCTGTGGGATCTGACACTGTCTCTGGGTAGATAGTCAGAATAGAGTTGAACTATAGGACATTCACCTGGTGTCCCAAGAATTATTTGTTGGTATCAGGATCCCCACCGGTCCCCACCATACAATTTAAGCACCCACTCACATTGCCCAGTATTCTCATTCATGTACCTATGTTACACGCAAACTGAATGTGCCTTCAAACATGCTTGAGCTTTTCTGCTTATTAAACCACATGTTGTTTCCAAGGCCTAGAATAATCATTAAATTTGGAATAACATAGCCTTGCAGTCAGACTGATTAGGGTTCAAACACCAGCTCTGCCCACTGCTTTAAGGGGGCTAGGTTTCTCACTCTCCAATAAGCCTCAGTTTCTTCATCTGTAAAAGAGGCATAATAGTACCCGTCTCTTAGGACTACAATGAGGCTGCAAGATAACAATTCATATAATGCATTTAGAATACTACCTAGCACATGGTAACTGCTCCACCAGTGACTCATTGGTAGCAATTAACATAATAATACTGGTATACTAGAAAAAAGCATAAAATTTCTTTTGTATCAAAAGATCTATGTTTCCTCTCCAGAGCCACTACTTATTATACTGTGTGATTAGCTTTCTTTTTCTCTCTTGTACAATAGGGATAATAACAGTATCTAACTCATAGAGTTATTGTGAGGATCCAATGTTTTCTAAAGTATTTTGTAGACTAAAAGCATTCTACCAATACTAGTTATAATAATAATAATAAATACTGTCTCCTGGATGAATAAGTGATTATAGTGACACAATCTCCAAAGCATCTTTACAAAATTTAATAAGTGCACTTTCTCATCCAGCACAGAAAATATTTATTAAGTAACTTACAGCACACAAGTAAATACCATGCTAAGCAAATGAAAGACATTTAGGAGCTGTCAAGTAAAGGACAGACTATTGCATAATCATAAATGGTAGCTATTTTAGTTACTGCTTTCATCTTACCGTATGCGCAGCACTTTTGTCTTCAAAGCCTTTTGGAAAAAAGACACTTTTGAATTGGTTCACATCTGCTTTATTCTCGTCAAAGTTGATGCTGAACTGCTGAAGATATCTCCCATAGCACTGTAAAAGGGCCAATTTATATTCCTGAAATAAAAAGAGGACTTGATGAAGTTTTCAAAATATCATTTTGCTTATCATTATTAAAATTAGGTAATATTTATATTATTATTAATAGTGTCAATGTTGATTATTACTATTACTATCACCATGACACCATTATCACTACTATTTCCAAACACAAACTTAATAGACATTGTACTTGGCAATGCATGTGCATTATTTCATTTAATTCTCCTCACAACAAGCCAATTGTGAGATGAGACCATCATGACCTCAAAGATGGGAATATTCACCAGGGCATTGTGTGTGGTAATAACCTGGATATACTCAAAAACCAAAGGTTTAACCTCAACAGATCATGGTAACCCACAAACTCAGTGAGAGAGGTAGAGGAGTTGCATAACCAGCCCTGCTTCTCTGATACCTCCTAAGCTCCAAAAAAGAAAGAAAGAGTAGGAAAGGGAGGGACAAAAGGGGGAAGGAGGGAGAAAAGAAGGGAGGGAGAAAAAAGAAAAAAGGAAGGAAGGAAAGAAAGAAGGGAGAAGAGAAAAATGCAGGGGATGAGCTGGCTGATCTGTCGACAGTCTCTGAAGTTATATCAGGACGAATCAAAAAAGTCTGCGCCGCCATGACTCTTGTTAGTTCTATTTCATGCTTATGTTCCAATTAGAAAGTCAGATGCCTCATTTCTGAAGCCCACGGGGCACAGGTGACCTGGAGAGTTTCAGGGCGGTGGATGTGAGCAGGGTTTTACATATGACTCAGCTGCAACCCTTTCTCTGCTTCCTCCCCTGCAACTGTGTTTCCAGGAAAAGCAGCTGCCCTGGGTGTGAACTGCCTATTGGGTGACCTCGCCCCTCAGGAGGCACCACAGTCAAACGCTGTTTTGTTTCTATTTCTATTGACTTGTTACTTGCTCACTAATTAATTCTGAATCTTTTCGCTCTAATTTGATTCACATAATGAGTTCAAATCTAGGTTCAAAACAAGAGTGGTCCAACAAGATGAGTTCTACTGTAACTAAAATAAAAATAGATTCTACAAACCAAAGTAACCACTCAAGTTTGTTTCCAGGATTACAAATACCTTTACCAGCCCACTTTCCCATCACTGAAAAGTAGTTAAAACCTTTTCTTTGTTCCTCTAAGTAAATTTGTAAATATCCTACCTGAAATATTCTGAATCCTTAGCCACTACCCAACATCAACTTGCTTTATCAACCTGTAAAATGCTCCTTCTTCTTCCCTCCACCCACCTGGATACTCCTCAAACCACCCCAAACTGGGCTGTGTATCACCAGCTTCTTACTATGTTGCGGAGAAGCGTAAAAAGTAAGGGGGCACGCCTCTAATTCTGGTCAAAACTTCACATGAATATAGCTTACAAGTTAGATCTCACCTGGGTTTTTTTCCTGTGGTTTTCCAAACTCTGTATGGTCCAATTACATGGAGCTAAGATGATTCTCTAATTTGGGCAGCAGAAAATAGATCTTGGTGCTTCCTTATGAAAGTTCCTCCACATCTTAGCCTCTATTTGGTAACTTTCCCTCCCAGACCAAAAAGATTCAAGTCCAGAAAACAGAAATGGAGGAGGGAAATGAAGCTGAGAAACTGTAGATTGAGAAGACTTGAAACTGCCCCCACGGAGTTAACGGAAGCTCATGACAAATAGAAATTCGTAAACTTGTCTTACAGAACAGATAAGGGAACGGCTTGGTAAAACCCCTTTGCTTGTGAACTACCTTCACTGATGAAGCCCGCTTTAGTTTTTGTTTTGTTTTTTCCTCTTTCTTTTTTCCTCTCTTAAACTGCATAACTTTCCAGCTTCACGCAGCTCAGCTGTTTCACAGGAACTTGCAGTCAGCTCTTGCCCACGGCGAGCCGGCTGGGGCTGGTTGGGACCACCGACCCTAAAACTGGGCCTGCGCAGGTGTCCCTTGAATGGCCTTTTGACGTCAGAGGCTGGAAAACTCCGCCCTCCGGTCCTGCTAGACGCCTCCATTTTGCTACACAGAAGCACGTAGCCTAGATGCACCTGCGCAGAACACCGACTACCTCACCTTTTTCCCTGCCTCCAGTCATCTTTCCACGTGCCTAAAACCACTCTGCTTATATCTCGTAAATATCCCAACTCCCTCGCCTTAGGGGAGGCGGATCTGAGACTCGTTCTTCGCTTGGCTGCCTTGTGAATAAACTCTTTCTCTGCTGCAAACCTCAGCGGCTCAGCATTTGGCTCTCTCTGCATGGGGAAAATGGACCTGGCTCGGTAACAAACTGAATACTGCCGGTGTCTGGCGTAAAATTACTTTGTATAAAAAAACTCTTGGTCCAAGGATCCCACGTGTGCCAAAGACTCATATTTAATTTGGAATAATTTGGGCCTGTGCCAGAGCTTAGGGGGAAAATTCACGTTTTCGTTCACTGAAAACCCAGCCATGGTGTGGTCTTATCAAACTAAGTCCGTGAGTCCACAGCAATCCAATACCTCCGCATTGATACAGAACTAGAAAAAGGGCACAAACTCGGTCGGAATACAACACTGAGCAAGAAACAGGCTATGTATGGAATGACCGCTGTAATTACTGATACATACAGCAAAATGTAAAGAAGGAGCTGAAAGTCATTAAAACAAGGCACCGGGAAGCAAGCAACATAGCAGCAAGGCCAGGAGCTATGAGAGTTGTCTGCTGGGCAAGGCCAGCCATGTGAAAAACAACAGGAAGTGGTGTCTGGGCTCCTTTGTATAAGGTAGGAACATGATGACTCAGCATTTCCTGTCGGGCGCCTACCACACCCTCTGTTAACTAGGGGCTGTGCTTATGCTCCGCCAACCGCCTTTCTGTTCAGGAATCTCTCACCTCTGGAGAATCCCAACCACAAAATTTTAAAGTGTACACTTTTTTGGTTACTGTGCCTCATTAAAATTTTTATGTATTCCCTTATATTTTTCTAAGAAAAAAAATCAAATCATGTAAAATAGGAATGGTATCAAATCAAAAAGATAATAATTAGCCAAATGAGTTTCATTTGGTCTCTTTTTACTCCGGAGGTACTTACTTTCATTTCACAAAGTCTATCTCCAACCTTCAGAAGCTTTTCGTTGTAATAGGCAGCTGGCAGCCGGGGGGCGTATTTGGTCCAGATATTAAACAAAGAGGTGGCACTGTAAAAATCATAAAGTAAAATGATATCCTCAGAGTCAGCAGGAAACCTAAATTAGCAAGCAATCCTTAAAAACTTACCTTGTGCTCTTTTTAAGTATTCAGGTGGGGTTTTTTATAAATTTATTTATTTTTGGCACGTTGGGTCTTCCTTGCTTTGCACAGGCTTTCTCTAGTTGCGGCGAGTGGGGGCTGCTCTTCGTTGTGGTGCGTGGGCTTCTCATTGCAGTGGCTTCTCGTTGCGGAGCAGGGGCTCTAGGCACCCGGGCTTCAATAGTTGTGGCACGTGGGCTTCAGTAGTTGTGGCTCGGGGGCTCTAGAGTGCAGGCTCAGTAGTTGTGGCGCATGGGCTCTAGAGCACAGGCTCAGTAGTTGTGGCGCACGGGCTTAGTTGCTCCGCGGCATGTGGATCTTCCCAGACCAGGGCTTGAACCCGTGTACCCTGCATTGGCAGGCGGATTCTTAACCACTGTGCCACCAGGGAAGTCCATGCTCTTTTTAATGTGCTTTATTGTTAATGTCTAATTATTGATAAATGTAATTATGGTTAAAAGTATTGTTTCCTTTATACCAAGCACTGATAGTTCTTTATATGCATTTTTAATGATTTTATTTTTTTAATTTTACTATTTTTTATTGGGGTATAGTTGATTTATAATATTATATAAGTTTTAGATGTACAATATAGTGATTCACAATTTTTAAAGGCTATACTCCATTTATAGTTATTATCAAATATTGACTATATTTCCTGTGCTGTACAATATATCCTTCTAGCTTATTTATTTTATACATAGTAGTTTGTACCTCTTAATCCCCTACCTCCATCTTTCCCCTCCGCCCTTCTAGAACAAACCACTAGTTTGTTCTCTATGTCTGGGAGTCCGTTTCTTTTTTGTTATATTCACTGGTTTGTCGTATTTTTTAGATTCCATATATAAGTGATATTATACAGTATTTGTCTTTCTCTGTCTGACTTCTTTCACCTAGCATAATGCCCTCCAAGTCTATCCATGTTGTTGCAAATGGCAAGATTTTATTCTTTGTTATGGCTGAGTAATAATCCATTGTGCGTGCACGTGTGTGTGTGTGTGTGTGTGTGTGTATCACATCTTCTTTATCCATTCAACTGTTGAAGGACACAGGTTGTTTCCATATCTTAGCTATTATAAATACTGCTGCTATGAACATTAGGCCTATACTCTTTGTATGCATTTTTTTAAATTGACTTTATTTTTTAGAGTAGTTCTAAGTCCACAGAAAAACTAAGCAGAAAGTACAGAGACTCCCTGTATACCCCCGTCTGCTGCACAGGCACAGCCTCCTCCATTATCAACATCACCCTCCAAAGTGGTACATTTGTTAACAATTAATGAACCTACACTGACACATCATTATCACCCAGTGTCCATAGTTTACATTAGTGTTTATCCTTGGTGTTGTCCATTCTATGGGTTTGGACAAATGTATAATGACATGTGTCCACCACTGTATCATACAGAGTAGTTTCACTGCCCTAAAAATCGCCTGTGCTCTGCCTGTTCATCACTCCCTCCCCACTAACCCCAGGCAACCATTGAACTTTTTACTCTCTCCATGGTTTTGCCTTTTTCAAAATGTCATATAGTTGGAATCATATAGTATGTAGCATTTTCAGATTGGCTTCTTTCACTTAGTAATCTGCATGTAAGATTCACCCATGTTTTTTCCATGGCTTGATAGCTCATTTCCTGTAGCACTGAATAATATTCCATTGTCTGTATATACCACAGTTTTATCAGTTTACTTACTGAGAGACATCTTGTTTGTATCCAAGTCTTAGCAATTTGAATAAAGCTGCTATTAACATCCATGTGCAGATTTTCATATGGACATAAGTTTTCAACTCCTTTGGGTAAATACCAAAGATCACAACTGCTGGATTATATGGTAAGAGTGTGTTTAGTTTTGTAAGAAAACATCAAGCTGTCTTCAAAAGTGGCTGTACCTCTTTGCATTTCCACCAGCTGTGAATGAGAATTTTCCTGTTGACCCACATCCTTGTCAGCATTTGGTGTTGTCATTGTTCTGGATTTTGGTCATTCTAATAGGTGTGTAGTGGCATCTTGTTGTTTTAACTTGCATCTGCCTGATAACATATGATTTAGAGCATCTTTTCATATATTTATTTGCCATTTGTATATCTTCCTTGGGTAGATGTCTGTTAAGGTTTTTGGCTCATTTTTTAAATCAGGTTGTTTGTTTTCCTAATGCTGAGTTTCTAGAGGTCTATGTATATTTTGGATAATAGTCCTTTATCAGATATGTCTTTTTGCAAGTATTTTCTCTCAGTCTGTGGCTTGGCTTTCATTCGCTTGACAGTGTCTTTCACAGGGTAGAAAATTTTAACTTTAATGAAGTCCAGTTTATCAATTCTTTCTTTCATGGATCATGCCTTTGGTGTTGTATCTTAAAAGTCATTGCCAAACCCGCGGTCATCTAGATTTCTCCTACATTATCTTCTAGGAGTTTTACAGCATTGCATTTTACATTTAGGTTTGTGATCCATTTTGAGTTAATTTTGGGAAGGGTGTAAAAGTCTGTGTCTAGATTCAATTTTTCACAAGTGCATGTCCAGTTGTTCCAGCACCATTGTTAAAAAGACTGTCTTTGCTCCATTGTATTGCCATTACTCCATTGTGAAAGACCAGTTGACTATATTTACGTCAGTCTGGGCTCTTTATTCTGTGCCTTTGATCTATTTGTCCATTCTTTTGCCATACCACGCTGTCTTGGTTAGTGTAGCTTTATAGTAAGTCTTGAAGTCAGGTAGTGTCAGTCCTCCAACTTTGTTCTTCTTCAACATTGTTTTGCCTATTCTGGGTCTTTTGCCAACATGAATATTTTTCATTTCATTTTCACAACAACTGAGATGGGTAATATCAGTATCCCAAATATACAGTTGATGAAACTGAGGCAGGGTGCATCTATGCTCGTAGCCTTCCAGTCTACGAGGCTGCGTCTACTGAGGCAGGGTGCATCATGCTCGTAGCCAGTATATTACTGGGCCTTCCAGTCCTCTGGAATATGAACTCCCTGAGGGCAAGGACCTCATGTATACTATTCATTGCCCAGCCCCCAAGAGTAGTGAATACCTAGTACATGTCAGTACTCAATACATACTTGTTGAAAGAATGAATGAACGAATGAATAAATAAATGACTAGGGAAAAGAATTCCTTGTTCTTATTTTTTTTTGCTTTTCTATAGAGAGTTCCAGGGTTCAAATACCCAGTCAGTTTAGGGCTATGCTTCCTACATGGTTTCTGATCAGAATTCAAAGGGTAGCAGATCACTGCCTGTTTTGTTCACTCATTTAGTTAATATTTACTCCTTCCCCCTCTCTCGGAAATTATTAATGCTTCTAGGAAAAATCCAAATTTCTCTTAGCAGTCGTCCAATCCTATCTCATAAATTTCTAGATAAGAATGGTGTTACGGACTGAATGTGTGCGTCCCCTCAAAATTCATATGTTGAAGCCCTAATCCACAGTGTAGCTGTATTTGGAGAGGGAGACTCTAAGGAAGTAATTAAGGTTAAATGAGGTCATAAGGGTGGGGCCCTGGTCCGCTGGGATTAATCCATTCTAAAAAGAGACACCAGAGAGCTTGTTCTCTCTCTCTCTCTCCCTCTCTCTCTCTCTCTCTACCCGCCCGGTCTCTGTCTCTCTGTGCTTGCACAGAGGAAAGGCTATATGAGAATAAAGTGGACATCTGCAAGCCAGGAAGAGAGCTCTCACCAGAAACTGATCCTGCCAGACCCCTGTCTGGGACTTTTAGCCTCCAGAACTGTGAGAAAACAAATTTCTGTTGCTTAAGCCACCCAGTCTACGGTATTTTGTTATGGCAGCCCAAACTGACTAATTAGTAATTACTAGTTAGTAATTAGTAGCTCAAGCTGACTAATACAGACAGGAAGCTAAACTTAAGGACTGAAGATGGTTCTAGTATCAATATTTACCATGTACATGTTGGGGTATTAATGGAACAACCTCAACAAAAACATGTCAATTAATTCATTCAGGTAATTAAATGATAATGACTGAGTGACAAGGGAAGAGGGGGTACAGGGTATTCCTACCTTCATGGACTGATTAATAATATTTAGGCGTAGGAAAATATATACATGTACCATGTAGTAAATAACCATGCCAAATAAAGAGTGTGGCAAATACAGCCCATAGAAGTTTAAAAAGGTAAATGTGTTTTGCTTTGTTTGTTTGTTTGTTTTACCCTTTTTACATTCATTTGCTGCTTCATAAAATGCTATAGTATTAGAATAAATGTAATGAATCCAAGAAATTCACCAAATTTTGATAGAATTCTTAAATTATGTAGATGAAAGAGTTAATTCTTCCAAACCTTACAGATGAGATAATGATGAGTAGGTTTGTTACTCATAAAAGAAAAATACCAGCTTCGTTAAATCAATCAAGGTTATATAATAAGAGAATTTTTTTTTTAAGTGTACCATAAGTTCAAGTTAAGACTGCTCATTGGGAATGGCTTACATAATAATTAAGTAAGGAAAATATAATACATACTATGTAATGTACATCATTTAAGAAAAGAATGTTAATATATTTTGGGTTGCTATTCGATTATAGCTGCTGTTGAATACTTAGAATTTTCTAAAACAAAAATCATAACTGTATAAACAGAATATCAAAATTTTATGTGCTTGTAACAAAAGCATACCTCTAAAATATATCACACTCTAAATTTAAGGACATTGCTGATATGATCAAAATCTATATTTTAGATAAAACGAATTTTTATGCTTACAGAAGTTCCTATAGTTATAAAAAGAAACAATTTTTGATTTTAAAAAATAACCATCTGTTAAATATGTTATAAAAGCAACTCCTACCTCCTGTACTCCTAACTGGTCTCCACATTGCCATCATTGCCGCATTTGGACAAAGTCACCAAAATATTTTAAAACAAAAATCACATAAGGTTAATTCTTAGCCAAAAACTAGGCAATGGTCTCCCGTTGCATTTGGAATAAATGCAGACTCTATAAATGGCCTCTAAAACCTTCCACAGCCCTACCTACTCCTCGAATCTCATCTCATACCACTGCACCCACACTCTCCACACTGTGCTAGACAGGCCTCTGTCCATTCCTCCAAAAGCCCCCGACTCTTTCCTGCCAAGATCGTCCCACATGTTTGTTCCCTCTGTTTATCCTCTCTCCTTGCTGGTTGACTGCCAGGCGTGGGCCTTCTCTAGTTGTGGCGAGCAGAGGCTACTCTTCGTTGCGGTGCGAGGTCTTCTCATTGCGGTGGCTTCTCTTGCTGCTGAGCACGGGCTCTAGGCGCTCGGGCTTCAGCAGTTGTGGCTCGTGGGCTCTAGAGCACAGGCTCAGTAGTTGTGGTGCACAGGCTTAGTTGCTCCGTGGCATGTGGGATCTTCCTGGACCAGGGATCGAACCCGTGTCACCTGCATTGGCAGGCAGATTCTTAATCACTGCGCCACCAGGGAAGCCCTACTGCCAGGCATCCTTCTAATCTCAACTTAATGTCACCTCCTTCACCATTCCTTTGAAGGCAGGTCTCCGCTGTGTTGCCGTTAAGCCTATGCTCAAGTGTTATCTACTCCAACCACCTTATTGAAAATTGCAACCTCCTGTCTCCCACTCCATAACCCTTCCTCTCTTTTTCTCCCTAACATTTATCATTTTCTAGGTCACCATAAAATTACTTCTTTTATATGTTTACTGTCTATTTCCCCCTCTAGAATATAAGCACCAAGAGAGCAGGGATTTTTGTCTGGTTCATTGCTGTATCCCCAGCACTTAGTGCAATACCTGGCACTTATAAGCTCTCAGTAGCTTCTTCATAGCCCTTGTTTGTGTGTTGACTTAGTGACTCACTAAAAGCCTATCTCCCAAAAAAAAAAAAAAAAAAAAAAACCACAACCTATCTCCCTCTGTCTATGAGCACAGATTCCCATATCTATTTTGTTTATCACTGTATAACCCATGACTAGTGCAGGCCCTGGCATATAGTAGGCACTCAATAAAAAATTATTCTGTAAATAAATGGCTAAATATGTGAGAGGTTAGATGGCAAAGGTCCATGTCAATCCTTAATGTTTGTGACTCTCTGTTTAAAGTTGGGGCAGATACTGTATTTACCAGTTGACCCAGGTCTATAATTATTGAGAATGCAAGGATAATTCTTGAATTCTTTCAATGCCAAATATTCATTGAATGTTCACTATGTCCCAACCCTCAGGGTAGGTGTTAGAGCAATGAAAAAGAGGCTCATCGTCATCAGGGAGCTTACACATTCTAATCAGGGAGATAGACAGTACACAAGAAAAGAAATAAATACAAGTATAAATTGATGGGTGAACCTGCATTTGATATGAAAGGCCACTCTAAGGAGGTAACAACTGAGCTAAGACCTGAAAGCAGAGAAGGAGCCAGATATTTGAAAAGTTGAGAAAAGAACATTTCAGACAAAGGAGGCATCAAATATAAAGTCCCTGGGGTGAGAAACAGAAGGATCTGTTTCCCTGTAAAGTCCTGAGAGAGAAGTGAGAGATGAGCTGAGATGAGAGAGGCAGGCAAGGCCGGAGCCTCAGACCCTGGAAGACACCAGAAGTAGTCTTAGTTTTATTCTAAAAGCAAAGGGAAACAAAAGTCTTTAGATAGGGGAGTGGGTGATTTATTTATAAAGGTCACCCTGACTGCTATGTGAAGGATAGATTTGAGACTCAAGTAGCTGCAGGGAAAATTTGAGATGGTTTGAACTGGAATGTTGGTAGTGGAGATGGGAAGATAAACTGCTATCTAAGGCACCAAAACAGAAACATTTTCAATATAAATATATGTAGCTTAGCTACGTAATGTGCTTTCCTTAGTCAGTTCTTGGTTCTCATCTTACTTGGCCCATCAGCATGATTTGCCACAGTTGATTGATCATTCCTTCCTTCTTAAAACACTTTCTCTACTTGGCTTCCAGTACACCACACACTTACTGGTTTTCCTCTACCTCTTTAGCCGCTCCTTCTTAGTCTCTGCCAGTTTCTTCTTATCTTCCCAACTTGTCAATGTTGGAGGGTCCCAGGGTTAAGTCCTTGGACTCTCCTCTTCTCCATCTATGCTCACTCCCTTAGCTATTCCATCAAATGTCAAAGCTTAAATATCATCAATATGCTGATGAATCCTAGTGTACTTCTCCTCTGACCTCCAGACTCAAATGTCCAACTACCTACATAATAGCTCTGCCTGGATGGTGAATTACATCTCAATCTTAATATATCTAAAAACTAAACTCTTCATCTCCCTCACTTCTGCCCGAAACCTGTCCTTCCCACAGTCACAATCCCACCCCAGGACCTTTACACTTGCCATTCTCTCTGTGTGGCCGACTCTTTCTACAGAAATCCTCATCACTTACTACCATAACATCTTCTCATCTTTCTCAAAGGTCACTTTTCCTGACTTTCCCTGACCATGCTCCCTGCCATGCCATTTTAAATTATAACACCCATCTGATATCCTCCTCTTCCTCCCTGCTCTAGTTTTCTCCCACTTACCTCCTTGTAAAATAATTTCCTTACATACTTGTTTAGTGGCTGTCTGTAGTCACAAAAATACATGCTCCATGAGGCTATGAATTTGTATATCTTTTAACTTAATGTTTTCCTAGTTCCTGGAATAGAACCTGATATTTAGGAGGTGCTCAATAAATATGTAGTTAAATGCATTAATGAATAATAAAAAGTTAAAACTATTTCTTCATATTAAATACATGGATGAAAAATATAAGATGAAGCTATTGGCTATTCTGGTATTCTTTGCCACTTGTCTACATTTCTAGCTGTTCAGTTTGCAGTGTGTTTTGACTGGGAAAGAAAGATGGTAACACAAACAGGAAAGAACCTTAAAAACAGGTAGTCTGCAGTTCAAGATAATAACATGGTGATAGAATCCAAAAAAAGGCAAACGTGCAAAATGAGTCACAAAATCAAGAAAAAGTCACTGTGATCCTAGTAACAATATAAAAAGGAATAAAGTACAAATGTTCACGGAATGACATACTTCATGGCATCAAGAATTAACTTCTTCATGAACCTGAGCTACCTCAAAGTTATTCCTTTTCCTCCATATACAAAATTGTACCCACAACATGGAAAGTTGTGAAAACTGTGAGTGAGCCAAAAATTTATTGGCATGGATTAGCAATTAGAAGACACTCAGAAACAGAAATGGTGAGTTATGAAACATTTCTTTGTTGATTTTTATTCTGACCCGAGCAGGAAGCCAAGATACATTTACCAGCAATTAAGGATGGTAATAGCAATGAGTCTCCACTTCTTAAACTTTGTTTATATCTCCAGGGCCCTTTGGCCAGGTTCTGAGTCCGCAACACTGACCCAGCTCCGGGACCACCACCTGCATCCTCAAAAGCATCTCCTCCTTTGGCCCTGGGAGTTGCCCTTCTCCAGACAGCGCCCACCCCAGAGCCCTGCCTCTGCTTACCAACGCCGGTGGAACTCATGCTTCTGTTCCTCCGTTGTAGCTAAAGCCTTCTTTCTCTTCATAAAGCCTAGCAACTCCTGGATCTCCTTCTCACAGGAGGCCAGGAGTGGGTTTTTAGCGTCCAGCGGCCCATAAAACACTGCGAGGGGCAACAAGTCCTCGCGGCAGGTCGAGCGAGGCAGTGGGCTCAGAGAGCTCGCCTTTGACTCCAGGGGGAACTTCGAGATCGCAGTCGAGGTCGGGGGCGGGGTCGGCGGCGGTCCTGGCGGCGACACAGACATGGGAGACACGTTGGATGGAGAGGTCGAACAGGTGCCTTGCGCCGCCATGTTGACCAGACCCGGGCCTGACCAAGAGTGCGTGTACACGCGGTTGCCTGGCGACGGTCTCGTGGCAACCAGGGATCCCTCGCGCTCTCGGGAAAACACAGCGGCCCCTGGGGGGCAAAGGAAGAAAAAACCCGGTCCAGAAAGCAATGTTGCTCCTGAGGTGCTTTTGCTCTCTGGCTCACCGCTGTATGAGATGAGAAAGGAGAGAAGGTTCTGGGCAGAGAGCGAATAGGAGTGCCAGAAACTTAGGATCACAAATCCAAACTATACTTTTTCCATTTCGACCACTTAATAATGATGATCATTAATATGTGCCAGGCATTGTTCTAAGTATTTGGAACATAATCTCATTTACTTCATTTAATCATCGTTATAGCTTTACAATTTAGGATATTATTAGTATCTCCATTTCACAGTTTAAGAAACCAGAGTTTAGGGAGGTTAGTCATTTGACCAAGGTCAGAGTAAACCGTAGGGTGAGGGACCAGGTCTCAGCCTCTGACTCCAAAGCCTGTGCTCAAAATGAACAGGCTATATTGACCATCCCCCAAGACTAAGCTTAACAGTCGAATTGAAATTAGGGTAATATCTGACAGCAGTTTAAGAATGAAGTGCATGCAACTGATCCATTCTGGTCCCTCTTTTTGGACCCTGAGGTCTGTAACTGTGGATGATTTTGGTGTCTAGTAGTTACAATTACTCTATGTTTATTCATTTGTATTTCAGCTTTATCCTAATTATCACTATATTCTAAATTCATGAGCATTTTACTCAGCCTTAACCTTTGGACATTAATGTGTACTAATGCTTGAAGTGTTAACTCTCTAAATACTTTTGCATTTTAAACAGGGATTTTAGGAGACTTTGCTTCTGAAGGGGAAACTATGGCCTCGAGGGAAATATTTGGGGGCAAGGGAAGTTCTTCTTTCCCTGCATTATGGGCAATAGTATGTTTATTTATATATTTAAAGTATGAGTTTCCAACCAGTACAGAACTTGCTTTCTTTATAAATTATGCAGTGCCAAAAATGATCTAAGAGAAGGATCAGAAATATTTGATGGCTTAGGAAAATAGGTCTTTAACACTGAAAACTGTTACTGGTTCTGTCAAACTTAAAAATAAATAAAGACAGTAACCGTAACACCCTGTGAGCCCAATTTCCCATTTAAGATTAAGAAGCTTATTGCTCCACAGCCTGATTTCTTTCAGGTCTGACCTAATTTCTTGCAGACTCTGTGGACCTGTGCTAATTTGTGAGGCTGGCCTAATATGTCATGTGTACTATACTCTAATATTCTTTGAAGGCAAATGATGATGATTTTGCTTTTCAAGGCAGGTAATTATGGCCCAAGAACCTTCCTGGCAAGCAGCGAGGTGCTCTGACACCAGACTGAAAGGAATTCAATTCTCCAATCAGGATGTAGAAATCTTCTTTGATCAAGATTTTATCTTGTCTCTAAGTGAGCAGGAAAAATGTTAAGACTTTAAAGAATTTAGGCCTAAAGAAATAATTTATCCTTGGAGCATTTACAAAAAGTATTAATAGACCTTTTAAAAAAATCAGCTTGGTAAATTCTTTCTCTTCTCATCTTCTCCTTGTTCTTACATAACAGATGTGTCCACTTCAGATCAAAAGCTGGTGTAATTTGCCACTGAGTACTATCTTTTATATTGATGAAAGTGAAGCTGCAGGATAAATGTAAATTAAAGTGGTCAGAGAGGAGGAAAGAAAATAAAAATAAAACAGATAACGTGGATTCCTCCCCGCTTGATCTGGCTGCTCTCAGAAACAAGCTTTCATAGTGCAGACACATTTCAAAGTCACTGGTAAAAGAAAATGTGACTAATTAAATTCAAATACTTGAATTATGAAACATTGCGTCTTAGTCATTTCCCTCCTTGCACACACTAAAGTTAACAATGCATAACTTTCAGTAGTTTTTGAAAGCTTGTCTGCATATTTAAATGGGTGCTATACTCTGAATCATCATTGTGGTAAGATGGATATTTCCATTTTCTTCCGTTTAGATTATATTTAAATCATTTTAAAAAACATTTTCGAGATGTTATCTTTCTTGTAATGAGATGCAGCTATTAGAATATCTTCTCTCTTTCCTTGTCACTTTGCTTTATTCTTTTTACTGTAGTGAAAGAATAGAGCTCTGCAACTGCCTGACAGGGCTAAATAATGTAAATAGCTTCCTTATAAATAATGTAAATTGCTGTTTCCTTATAATTAGTGTCTTTGCAGGCTGCAAGGATCCTTTTTGCCCATTCAAGAGTCTTTATCATTTAAAGCTACTGTTAGAGAAAGACTAAATAAAGTTAATACTCTTTCTATTCCTAATTTAGTTGTTAATCATTTGGACTGTCCCAGAAATGTACATTTATATGGTATTTTTTTTTAAAAAAGCACAAAGATCTCCCTTTCCTACCTCACTACCTAATATTTAGACTTTTTTAACTTCATGCTTTTGTTCAGTGGAATACAGCCATTTCTTTTCTCTTTTTCTTTTTCTTTTTTAAAAAGTCTTTACTTTTAAAAATTATTTATTACATATAGGTATGATCATATTAATAGTTTCTGTATTCAATTAGTTTTTTGTTCTTTTTGAAATATTGTTTCTTTTCATTATTTGCTTGGCTTTCTATGACAAAACACACTCTAATCTTGACCTCCCTGCCTATGATCCATGACCTTGTAAAAATCCCCTGCCCTTGGGTGTTAGCAGGACCTATGACTTTCTTCTAACCAGTACAGCCATTCCTTTAGTGTGTCACAAATGCATAGGTGAACCGCACATTCCCTGCAAGAAGCAGATGGCACATATGCAACTAACCCCGAAGAAGGCATGCTGTGAAATATGCTGTGATAAAGATCTTTTAAATGCTGTAAGAACCCCAAGAAGAAGCTTGGGATTTGAGAGAGAACAGAGGATTCTAGAGGCGGTGATGTTTTAGTCCTGAACCATAACCGTCCTTCATTAATAGAAAAATCCTTGCAATAGGGATTTGCCTATTTACTGTGATAACCTAGCACTGAAGACTGGCCACTGGCAGAGTATATAAATGAGTGAATAAAAAAAAAGTAAGATGAACATTTAGAAGGATATCCCACGTCTCTACAAATGACCCAATTTTGTTCCTTTTTATGGCTGAGTAATATTCCATTGTATATATGTACCACAGCTTCTTTATCCATTCCTCTATTGATGGACATTTAGGTTGTTTCCGTGTCCTGGCTATTGTAAATTGTGCTACTATGAACATTGGGGTGCATGTTTCTTTTTGAATTATGGTTTCTCTGGGTATATGCCAGTAGTGGGATTGACAGTCTCTAGAACTACATGGTCGTTCTAGAGACTGTCATACAGAGTGAAGTAGGTCAGAAAGAGAAAAACAAATATCATATATTAACACATATATGTAGAATCTGAAAAAATTTGTATAGGCGATCTTATTTACAAAGAAGAAATAGAGACACAGATGTAGAGAACAAAGGTATGGATACCAAGGGGGAAGCGGGGGGTGCAATGAATTGGGAGATTGGGATTGATATATTTAGGCTATTGATACTATGTATAAAATAGATAACTAATGAGAACATACTGTATAGCACAGGGAACTCTACTTAATGCACTGTGGTGACCTAAATGGGAAGGAAATCCAAAAAAGAGGGGATATATGTATATGTATAGCTGATTCATTTTGCTGTACAGTAGAAACTAACACAACATTGTAAAGCAACTATTCTCCAATAAAAATTAATTTAAAAAATATATCAATAGCAGATTCAGACTAATAGAAAGACCAGATAAAGAGACTGTTTGGGTAAATTAAACAGGTTTAGTTATTACAGGCTACCAGTGGAAGTCAGTATAGTAAGGATATACAACAAAGACATCAGCAGCATTATCCAGGACAGATGGGAATATAAATTTCCAAAACCTAACATCCTCACCAGTGTTACACAATCCTGGATGGTAATATCCCTGCACCTTTTAAGTCTCTGATGCTTGAACAAATGTCTGCAGTTCCTCTGGAGTGCAGTATTGCTTCTAATTTAATACTTTGGTGCATGGACAGTTTCAGATACTTCCACTTGGCTCTTCCACCCACAACAGCTTTAATGCCACAGGTTAGGGACCCTGTGTTAGGGTTCTGCTAAATACTACATCTCCCCTTCAATCAAAGTTTCTGGGTTTGTGAACTGCCTGAGGTCTGGAAACTAGATGAGGAACCACAATTTTCCACTGCAGCAACTAATATCAGACTTTTGCTTACCATTTCTTGAGTTTTCTGATTATACATATCAAGCAGCACCTTTGTTGCCTGCTCATCCATCTAACTTGACCCTGTAACACCATGATTCATTAGCTAACACCACATATCCCTATAGGTAAAGGTACCTTGGTTGTCACTCTAGCCTGGCTGTCCATTATGGTAATTACATCTCATGCTGGCCTTTGTTAACTGCTACCACCTGGCCTTTGCCATTCTGGAATTACATCATCCCCACAAATATTATGAAGCTAAATTTCATGGCAGAATCCCCCACTGTCAACCCTGGCCCACAGAAGACAGAAAACTTCCAAGCTTCTCCAACAATGCTGGTGCTCACCTCATTGCTTCATTACTTACATCCTCGGTGGAGGTAATATCCTCTGGCCATCTCAGAGAACATAGCCAAGCAGTGGGTTCTTAGGACATACATAATAAAGCCATTCTAACATTCCTATGTCTCTGGGCTTTCTGGCCCTTTCTTCAAAATCATATCAAGGAAGTTCTGCATCTTCACTTCATTTGATGTAGAACATTATCAGATCTGCACTTCCAGAAGCTACCTTGTTATGTTATTAGGAATCCTGAATCATGGCTGAGTACCCCCATGTTAATGAATTCTACCCTATCCAGCCTGTATTCTGTCCTCCTGGTCTAACATACCCAAGATACACTCCTACACATGTTCCCCCCCAGTTTCAGCTAATACCTGTTAGCCAGATCCTGCAATTCCTTTGGCATGTGGGCTGTTTCTTCCCAGAACAGAGCTTGTACTTTCCTGTTCAGGCTGTGCTGAAATGTGTTTGATTTTTAGCCAGGAGGTAATGAAGGGTGTTGGGGGCATATCTGGAGGAAAACAAGAATCATCTTGAAAGGCACCTTCTTCAGATTAAGTCATTGTATGTTCCTCCAGGCAAAAAAAGACTGTTTTTCTCTGGCAGGTGGTTAGAGGCTGTTTCTGCTACCCTGGAGGGTTCAGAGGAATTTAGGAGCTCAAAATTCTTAGGCTTGTCTACCTAAATATCTTCATTTCAGATCTCTGAGTCCCATTCTTTTCTTGGAATCTCTGCTACATAATCAGATTGTGGGCCTGATTTTCAGCAAAGTCTACCCAGCCATTACCCTGAGCTGCAATAAAAGCAATCTGACTTTCAGAGAATGTTTGCAGGACTTCCAATGCCTCAAAAGAAGCCACACGACAATCCCTTTAATTAATAATGCCCCATGCTGACTAAGCACAATAGCTATTTGATCTCCCCCTACCTTGCTGTCTACCTGCACCTCATCACAATTAAACCATGGGTGAAATCACTGCATGCCCACCCAACTTATCACCACAATTGGTTCCCTGTTGCTTTCAGACAGTAGGTGAGTCAACTCTAAAATCCAATCCTGGGGGGTCCACTTTTTATAGCTCACTCCTACTGTGTTAACCTGGGTTCTTTACACAACAGAGTTTGAGGCAAAACTTAAGTGCTCGTGCTTTGTTTGGTAGTGAGTCCCCTGAAGCAAGGAGGGGAAAAGGAAGTGAGACAGGGACTGTGGTGTTAATTTCGTGTGTCCACTTGACTCGGCTAAGGGAAGCCCAGCTAGCTAGTAAAACATTATTTCTGGATGTGTCTATGAGAGTGTTTCTGGAAAATATTAATGTTAGAATCAGTAGACTGAGTAAAGAAGATCGCTCTCACCAGTGTAGGTGGGCATCAACCAGTGCATTGAAGGTCCAAATAGAACACAAAGGCAGAGGAAGGGCAAATTCTTTCTCTCTGCTTGAGCTGGGAAATCTCTTTTCCCCTGCCTTGGACATCACCACTCCTGGTTCTTGGGTCTTTGGACATGGACTGAATTACTGCTGGCTTTCCTGGTTCTCCAGTTTTCAGACAGCAGATCATGGGACTTCTCAGCCTCCATAATCACAAGAGTCAATTCCTTGTTTTATATATATTTATATATATGTATATATGGATGTATGTATCCCATTAGTTCTGTTTCTCTGGAGAACCCTAATATAGATACTGGTACTGAGACATGTTACTGCTGTATAAATAAAATGTGGAAGCAGCTTTGGAACTGGGTAATGAATAGAAGCTGGAAGTGTTTCAATGTGCATGCTAGAAAAAGCCTCCATTACCATGAATGGACTGTTAAGAGAAATTTTAGAGAGGACTCAGAAAGAAAAGAGGAGAGGCTGTAGAGAAAGCCTCAATCTTCTTAGAGAATAACTAAGTAATCCTGAGCAGGATTTTGGTAGAAATATGGATGGTAAAGGCCATTTTGATGAGGTCTCACTCAGATGGCAATGAGGAACATGTTATTGGACAATGGAGGAAAGGCCATTCTTGTTGTTGTGAAAGTGGCAGAGAACTTGGCTGAATTGTGTTTGTATTCTAGTGTTTTGTGGAAGATGAAATTTGGGGATGATGAAATGAGTATTTAGCTGAAGCAATCTCTAATCAGAGTGCTGAAGGTGCAGCGTGGCTCCTCCTGACTGCTTATAGTACAACATGAAAAGAGAGAAATGACTGAGCAAAAAGGAAGCTTAAAGATTTCTCAGCCTGTTCACACTGTAAAAAATGAGGAACGATAGTTGGAAGAGAACGATAAGGATGTGGCCAAGAGATCATTTGATAAGAAGATTATTATGGATCAGCTGTCTCTACAGAAGCTAGGAGGTGTCGTTCAAAACAACGGAAGAATAACCACAAGGGCAATTCGGACGTCATCAGGGCTGGCACTCCCATCAGAGACCCAGAGGGCAAGGGTCCAGAGACAGAGCAGTTTCACAGGAGGGCACAGGGTGTCCAGCACTGCATCACAACTTGGGCTCTTCAATTACCCCAGATGCACCTCTCCAGCAGGGCACTTGACCGTGCTCAGAACACTTACGTTAGCCTACAGTTGGGCAGAATCACCTAACATGAAGCCTATTTTTTAATAAAGTGTTGAATATCTCATGTAATTTATTGAATACTGAACTGAAAGTGAAAATAGAATGGTAGTATGTGTACAGAATGGTTGTAAGTGTATTGGTTTTTTTACCCTCCTGATGGTGTGTGGCTGATTGGGAGCTGCTGCTTGCTGCCACTGCCCACGAGAGAGTATCAGACTACTATTATCACTAGCCTGGGAAAGATCAAAATTCAGCATTCAAAGAACAGTTTCTACTGAATGCGTATCACTTTTGTACCATCATAAAGTCAAAAAATGGTAAGTCAGGGACCATTTGTAGTAGATCTTTCTGTTTTGACATGAAAATATTTTTGACTTTTTTTTAATAAAAAAAGAAATTGTAGAATGATGTGAACAATATGTTAATGTTTATCTATATGAAAAAAAGTACCACAAAATGATACTATAATATTTGTATTTATATGTGTGTTTGTATATATTATAAGAGGGAGGAGAGAAAGACCAAAGAGTGAGAGAGGGGATGTGTTGAGAAGTTCTGAAAGAATCCTCAATAAATTGTTGACACTGGTTACGTCTGGGAGGAAACTGGAATTGGAAATGGGGATCAAATGAGATTTTAGACTTGACTGTATTTTTTTTTACTTTTTTTTAACACAGAAAAGACTGTCCTGTAGTACTTATGTAATGAAAGTTAATCTTAAAATGTAACAGTAAATGTAAAAATTAAACTTTTATTTTTTTGGTGTCCCTGGGTGGGCAAAGTAAAACTTAATAGTTTGCTATTGTTGGGGTTATAAGGATCTTTGTTCTGTGTTCTTTTTTGTATATTACAGTTTTTCTACGGTGAACATGTATTTCTTTCATTATAAAAAAAATCATACATTTTTTTTACTGAAAGCATGAAGATACATGCACATAACAATAATACATACAAACTAAAACTTCCGTATTCCTTAACTAGACAGAATTTCCACCAACTGCATCATTTTGGGGAGGTACTTAGAAGCACATTCTTGGACTACATACTATTTGCTTTGTTTCCTAAATCTCAAAAAAGGCAGGAAAAGTTTTTGATTCATTTTGATTTAAGACTGAACTCCAACACTTAGGGTCTACATGGACCCCCCCCCCCAAATGTCCTACCTCTCCTTGCCATTCCCCCCACCACCAAGTTTCTTCTTTATTTACCATGAATTCAAGCACTGTGACTCCTAGTTTACTACAGACAAGAAGTAAAGAGGAATATATTGACATAGCAATCCATAATGCTGGGTCTCCTAAGAAAAAGCTTAAGCAGGGTGGAGATTGGAAAAGCACTGAAAGGAGGCCTTTCCTGGGATCTTACCTGTCATGTAATATGCTGTTGAAAGAAAAAAAATTTATCTGACTTTCTGGATTGGTCATAAAACCTTGGTCTAATAGTTTCCAAACCTTTTTCTAGAATGCACAGTAAGAAATACAAAGAGCATGATGGCCATACTTTTAATTTGGTTCTTGTCAGGAGGTTGATTAAATGCCTTTGGTTTTATCTGTCACCAGACTAGGATAAAAACTCAACCCTGCAAAGTCCCAAGGTTTTTGTACTGTTTCACTCTTCCTTGCTTGAAAACCAGCTGATTCTTTTCTGATCTCACATCTTTCTTGTGGTACCTTGGCAACTACAACCAACAGCAACCAACACATGCTTTTTGTTTCCCTTCACCTAAAGCCCCAAGTTTATTCATTATATTTTATGCTACCAAGTTGTTGCAGATGACAGTTGCACCAAATGTTTCATCACTAAATAACATGAGAAGTCATCTTTCTAGGCTCCAATCACAGTTTCCTTGCTGCCCACTCTCTGACTGTGTAGTCAGTGCTACACATTTTAAGTTTTTGTTGAAGCAGCACCCTAATTCCAGTACAAAACACTATGTCAGTCTCCTTAGACTAAATTATGGTAGAGTAGCAAATAATCCCGTATCTCCATGGCTTACAAAAACAAAATTTTATCCTTTGCTCACATTTGTGAATAATATAGTTCAGCTGAGTCTCTGCTCCACACGCTCTCTTCATTTTGGGACTAAGCCTGAAAGAGCAAGCCATATCTGGAACATTGCAAATCTCAGAGCAGAGGAGGAAAAATGTTGGAGGAACGATTCAATGGCTCTTAAACTTCTGCTCCAAATTGGCACCAATCCCTTTCCCTTACATTTCATTTTCAAAAGTAACTCAAATTGTCAAGGCCATTCTCAGTGGGGCCAGGAATTACAATCCCCCCCCCACCAGGGAGGAGCAGGTAATATTTTGAATAATACAAGCTACCAGGGTACCTAAACTTTAACATATCCAAACAAAACACACATCTTCCTCCCAATCTACTCCTCTCCTGCTTTCTCTCACTCACTAGTGGAGGCTCCAGAATTTTCATACTAGAAGAGGGTTGGTGTAGCAATTAGGTTAGAAGGAAGAGCTAGAAGACTAGTTTTAAAGCTGCATCTTCTTTTTTTTTTTTTCTTTAATTAATTAATTAATTAATTTATGGCTGTTTTGGGTCTTCGTTTCTGTTCGAGGGCTTTCTCTGGTTGCGGCAACCGGGGGCCACTCTTTTTTTTTTTTTTTTTAATTATTATTATTTATTTATTTATTTATTTTTGGCTGTGTTGGGTCCTCGCCTCCGTGCGAGGGCTTCCCCCGTCGCGGCAAGCGGGGGCCACTCTTCATCGCGGTGCGCGGGCCTCCCACCGCCGCGGCCTCTCCCGCTGCGGAGCACAGGCTCCAGACGCGCAGGCCCAGCAGCTGTGGCTCACGGGCCCAGCCGCTCCGCGGCATGTGGGATCCTCCCAGACCAGGGCCCGAACCCGCGTCCCCCGCATTGGCAGGCAGACCCCCAACCACTGCGCCACCAGGGAAGCCCTAAAGCTGCATATTCTAAGGGAGCACACAGTTTTATTTAAATTACATGGTCATTTAAGTTGGCTTGATGGGGTTGATTGAAATTATGAATTGGCTAAAGTCCCCTCAACTTATGCTCTTGGTCATTCGATTGGATACCACCATTGCAGTTACCCAAACAAGAAACAATGGTATCTTTGAGTCCTCCTATCCCATCCAGTCCCAATTTGTAGGCCTGTGCTGTCCAATATGGCAGCCACTAACTGCATGTGGATATCAAGCACTTGAATTGCAACTAGTCGGAACTGAAATGTACTATACACGTAAAATACAAAACAGATTTCCAAGACTCTGTAAAAAAAAAATATATATATATATAAAACATCATTTTTATATTGATGACATTTTGAAATGACAATATTTTGGCTATATTGAGTTAACTAAAATTAATTCCACTTGTTTCTATCTTTTTAATATGCTGCTAGACAATTTAAAATGACGTATATGTCCCTCATTTTTGTCTTGCATTATATTTATACTGGACAGCACTCCTGCGGGCTGTCTTTTTCTCTTCATCTCCATGGTCCCAGCCTTAGCTCAGGCCTTCATCCTGTTTCAGTGAGGTTTCTGCAAAAGCCTCCACACTAGTCTTTCTGCCTCTATTCTGGCCTTTCTCCAACCCTGTTTTCAAAATGGCCAGAATGATCTTTTAAACTGCAATCCAGTCATGCTAACTCAAATAGTTTGATATTGTTCCTTGGGTCACCATTGCCTTAATTCCATACTTCCATATATAAAACCTTTCCTGATGAGCCTGACCCCTAGTTTTCACCCCAGGGTGCTCCTAGCCCCTGAAATACACCAAGACTTTCCAAGGGTCTGGGCATGTCTGGTTTTAAGTGAGTCAATTTTCACATCCTCCACTTTCATATTTTGCACATATTTATGTGCTTCAAAGGCACCTGCAGTCTAAGTTCTCGTCCCTCTTCCCCTTTGTTGTTCTATTCTTCTTGACTAAGCGAAGGGATCTAGAATCTTAGTATCAGGCATTGATGGAACGATTAAGGAATTCCTTTAAGCAAGGTGCCAATACTGCCTCTCTACCTGTTATAAGATATATTGCTAATACAATAGTCACACCATGCTATAAATATATTTTAAAATATGTAAGAAAATACAGAATTTTTGGAAATTCTTTTAGGGAGCAAACAAGAAAGTTCAAAGACCACTATCTCATCTCTCATGACACCGTACCCATAGCCCCACTATCACCACCTCTGTCTCCACCACACACACACACACACACACACACACACACACACACACACACACACACACACACACACACACACACACACACACCCCTTCCCAGCTCCAGCTTTACTCAAGAGCTCAGCCTATCCAGCTAATCCGCCTGGGCTCCTCAGGCTGTTCTCCCTCACCTTCTCACCCCAGATAATCACTTGCTGCAATTCCTGCTTGCTTGATGGCATCATCGGAAAAGGTTACTTTTTAGTTTTGCTATGCAGAGGCTTTACCAATTTTCTTCTATTATGTGAGCTTTGACCTTCACTGCACTTTATGAGACGACCTTGAAGGAAGATGCAAGCACTATCTATCTACTTAATTTTCATTATCATTGTAGTACTCTTTACCAAGACTTCTCTCCTTTCAGTAGAGAAAAAAAGTGGTTTTTTCCCCCAAATTTACATGACTATTTTAAGTGTTGCTGAAAGAGTAGTTTCAAGCAGTTATTACTCAGGTGTCTTTTTTTTTTAAACAAAAACACCAAGATTTAATGATTGAACTCATATAATAAGTAAACACATATGCATATCTTATACTGTTTAGTTGACAGCTGCTGCTTATTGTTGATTCCTTCATTGTGATTGTCATAGTGCTGTCATCAAACTCACTGTCAAGGTCACTGTGGGAATGGTCACAGGGAGTATAGGAGAGTGGTTAGGGACATGGCCCCAGAGTCAGACTGCCTGGCTCAACCACCTGTTAGTTGTGTTACCTTAGAAAATTCATTTAACTTCCCTGGGCATCAGTTTCTTCATCTGTAAAATGAAGATTACAAGAATAGTAACTCCTTTGTAGGGTTGTTGTAAGAGTTAAATGAATTAAAACTAGTAAAGTTCCTAGAATGTAAGTCACTGATGTTTTAAAATAATAATATTAAAGAGCAGTTGCTAAAGTGACAAGCTCACTTTTTTTTTCAAAAGATTTGTTTGGGGGACTTGGCAAACTTACAGAGAAATCTTTCATTTCTGTTTATCCACTGTAGTACCTTTTTAATTCTCATCTCGATGACAAACCCTCTTGAGAGTATCATGAGTGCAAAGCTAAAATCATCAGATTCTGTCACACAAACGAACTTTTTCAACTCTCTTGTTTTACACACACATGCACACAGACATAGACCAAAGAAAGTGAGATTCTGCTGGTTTCGCTTGGGGTTAAGTGTGGAAAAATGTTTTAACCCCCAGCTTCAAAAATCTTTTTCCCAAACATCTTCAAGTGATTTAATTTCCTAACACATGACTGGCAAACTTTTTCTGTTACAGCCAGATAGATGGTAGATATTTTAGGCGTTTCAGGCCGTGGATCTCCGCTGCCACTACTCAGTTCTGCCACTGTAGCCCCAGGGCATCCATAAACAATAGTGAAAACATGAGCATGTCTGTGTTCTAATAAAACTTTATTTACAAGAATAGGCAGCAGGCCAGATTTGGTCTGCAGGCCATGGTTTGCCAACTCTGTCTTAGATGTTACTGCATATTTACCTTGTAACTTTGATCACCTCTAGTATACAGTAACATACCCACAGTGACAGGAGAAACTCAATTTGTGAAGCAATGAACTACAAAAAATGACATATGAAATACAGTGTACAGGTACATGTAAAGTTGAGGAAAGACAGATGAGACGCATCTGTGGGTGAGAAGCAGATGATACTTCAATTCTCTAAAGTGATTGTTCAGCAGGAAACACAGATGAAAACAAGCACAGGTTTTATTTTCTGCCTCAGAGTACTTACCTATATACATACATATCTTCATCTCAACTCTCAACCAGTCAAGGACATACACATCACTAGGGAAGTTTCTAAAACTCCGTGCCCCAAATAACATCATAAACCCACTGAAATAATGTATTCTTACTCCAGGGGCTCAGTGGTGAATCCTTCATCATGTTACCTAAAATTCCCCCTTTCATATGTCTATATTTCAAGAATAAACAGAAATTGTGTGAATTGTTAAGAATGTTTTCCCAAGAATGTTTTCCCCGAATTTTCAGGCCCTTTGATCCACTGGTTCTACTTCCAAAGTTAATCAATCATATATCAATCTCTAGCTCCTTAACTGTGATTCTATTAAACCATAAGGATCAATCACAATGGTCCTGAATAGGGCTGGAGTTGAATGAACTGAAAAGCAAAGCCAGAAACAGTGAAGAATTGATAGAACTTGATAGTGAGGCCAGGGATTTTTTTTTTTTTTTTTTTTTGGTGTATTAATTGTTGTATCCCCAAGTGCTTAAAACAGTGCCTGACACTAAGTATTCACTCCACAAACATTTGTTTGTGTGAATAAATGAATGAATGAATGGATGGATGAACAAAAAAATAGGGGACAAGTATGGAAGGTAAAAGAAGATGTAAAATGAATCCAAGTTTTCAAGCCTGAGCAACAGAAAGAATCCTAATGATGTTAATATTCAAAATAAGGGCTATAAGAGATGACTTGAGGAGCCTGCAATACAACAGTGGATAACAAATGCACATGAACTACTTTACTCCAAAAACCATCCCCCAGACACCCAGCAGTCTTGTTTGTACTATGTGATCTCACCACCAGTCACAGAAGATTGAACCAAGGATGAAGACTTGACCTAGCTAGACCAATCAGATTCTTTCTCCTGGCATCTGAAACTGAGATTCTGCTGGACGTAGTAGAGCTGCTTGTAAAGGTGGTCAAGTCTGCCAAGAGCTTGGAGAAGCAGAGAAAGTTGGTCTCGAGAGAGAGAGAAGCAAGATGTCTTAGAAAAGCAGAGGCAGAAGCTGGAGAGAGAGTATCGCCTATGTTAATGAGAGTTTTCTGGTCCTGATTGTATTCCCTCCCAGAGGTCCAGCTGCCTTCATGTCATTGTTTCCGGATATCCTTATAATAAATTCACCTTTTGGGGAGAGAAGGGAACGTAACCAGATTTATTTTCTGATGCTCTGAGCCCAGAATCATTGATTAGACAGGGAGGTAGATGGTTGATTCATTTTTGGATATGTTAAATCTGGGTTTTCTTTCATTCTTCAGAAATATCTTTTACCTCATTTGCCCCAAGTGTTCCTACACTCTTCATTATGTCTTCAATAAATTACCAGGCCTTTTTCTTCCATCCTGTTAGGAGATACCTTACAACACAAGTGTATTTTTACTACCTTAACCTCAGAAAAGAAAGTATCCTTGTTTCCCAAATTTCTGAGCACCTTATGATGTCTATCCCTTTATAGAGAATAGTCCTGAAAGAAAGAAGACTTTCAAGAGGTGTATGATTATCAGAGACAAACACTATAGACAGAGGGTTTTTCTCTTGTGCACACGTCCTAAGGCATGATGTTATTCTCTTGGAATAAGAGAAAATGGGGAGGATTAACCAAGATGGCGGAGTAGAAGGACGTGCTCTCACTCCCTCTTGCGAGAGCACCAGAATCACAACTGGCTGCTGGACAATCGTCGACAGGAAGACACTGGAACTCACCAAGGAGGATACCCCACGTCCAAGGACAGAGGAGAAGCCACAGTGAGACGGTAGGAGGGGTGCAATCAGAGTAAAATCAAATCCCATAACTGCTGGGTGGGTGACTCACAGACTGGCGAACACTTATACCACAGAAGTCCACCCACTGGAGTGAAGCTTCTGAGCCCCACGTCAGGCTTCCCAACCTGGGGGTCCGGCAACGGGAGGAGGAATTCCTAGAGAATCAGACTTTGAAGCCTAGTGGGAATTGATTGCAGGACTTTGACAGGACTAGGGGAAACAGAGACCCCACTCTTGGAGGGCACACACAAAGTAGTGTGCGCATCGGGACCCAGGGGAAGGAGCAGTGACCCTGGGGGAGACTGAACCAGACCTACCTGCTGGTGTTGGGGGGTCTCCTGCAGAGGCGGGGGGTGGCTCTGTTTCACCGTGGGGACAAGGACACTGGCAGCGGAGGTTCTGGGAAGTGCTCCTTGGCGTGAGCCCTCCCAGAGTCTGCCATTAACCCCATCAAAGAGCCCAGGTAGGCTCCAGTGTTGGGTTGCCTCAGGCAAAACAACCAACAGGGAGGGAACCCAGCCCCACCCATCAACAGTCAAGTGGATTAAAGTGTTACGGAGCTCTGTCCGCCACAGCAACAGTCAGCTCTACCCACCACCAGAGCCTCCCATCAAGCCTCTTAGATAGCCTCAACCGCCAGAGGGCAGACAGCAGAAGCAAGAAAAACTACAATCCTGCAGCCTGTGGACCAAAACCCACAGTTACAGAAAGATAGACAAGATGAAAAGGCAGAGGGCTATATATCAGATGAAGGAACAAGAAAAAACCCCAGAAAAACAACTAAATGAAGTGGAGATAGGCAACCTTCCAGAAAAAGAATTCAGAATAACGATAGTGAAGATGATCCAGGACCTCGGAATAAGAATGGAGGCAAAGATTGAGAAGATGCAAGAAATGATTAACAAAGACCTAGAAGAATTAAAGAACAAACAAACAGAGATGACCAATACAATAACTGAAATGAAAACTACACTAGAAGGAATCAATAGCAGAATAACTGAGGCAGAAGAACGGATAAGTGACCTGGAAGACAGAATGGTGGAATTCACTGCTGCGGAACAGACTAAAGAAAAAAGAATGAAAAGAAATGAAGACAGCCTAAGAGACCTCTGGGACAACATTAAACGCAACAACATTCGCATTATAGGGGTCCCAGAAGGAGAAGAGAGAGAGAAAGGGCCAGAGAAAATACTTGAAGAGATTATAGTCGAAAACTTCCCTAACATGGGAGAGGAAATAGCCACCCAAGTCCAGGAAGCGCAGAGAGTCCCATACAGGATAAACCCAAGGAGAAACACGCCGAGACACATAGTAATCAAAGTGGCAAAAATTAAAGACAAAGAAAAATTATTGAAAGCAGCAAGGGAAAAATGACAAATAACATACAAGGGAACTCCCATAAGGTTAACAGCTGATTTCTCAGCAGAAACTCTACAAGCCAGAAGGGAGTGGCATGACATACTTAAAGTGATGAAAGGGAAGAACCTACCACCAAGATTACTCTACCCGGCAAGGATCTCATTTAGATTTGATGGAGAAATCAAAAGCTTTACAGACAAGCAAAAGCTACGAGAATTCAGCACCACCAAACCAGCTCTACAACAAATGCTAAAGGAACTTCTCTAAGTGGGAAACACAAGAGAAGAAAAGGACCTACAAAAACAAACCCAAAACAATTAAGAAAATGGTCATAGGAACATACATATCGATAATTACCTTAAACGTGAATGGATTAAATGCTCCAACCAAAAGACACAGGCTTGCTGAATGGATACAAAAACAAGACCCATATATATGCTGTCTACAAGAGACCCACTTTAGACCTAGGGACACATACAGACTGAAAGTGAGGGGATGGAAAAAGATATTCCATGCAAATGGAAATCAAAAGAAAGCTGGAGTAGCTATACTCATATCAGATAAAATAGACTTTAAAGTAAAGAATGTTACAAGAGACAAAGAAGGACACTACATAATGATCCAGGGATCAATCCAAGAAGAAGATATAACAATTATAAATATATATGCACCCAACATAGGAGCACCTCAATACATAAGGCAACTGCTAACAGCCATAAAAGAGGAGATCGACAGTAACACAATAATAGTGGGGGACTTTAACACCTCACTTACACCAATGGACAGATCATCCAAAATGAAAATGAATAAGGAAACAGAAGCTTTAAATGACACAATAGACCAGTTAGATTTAATTGATATATATAGGACATTCCATCCAAAAACAGCAGATTACACGTTCTTCTCAAGTGCGCACGGAACATTCTCCAGGATAGATCACATCTTGGGTCACAAATCAAGCCTCAGTAAATTTAAGAAAATTGAAATCATATCAAGCATCTTTTCTGACCACAATGCTATGAGATTAGAAATGAACTACAGGGAAAAAAACGTAAAACAGACAAACACATGGAGGCTAACCAATACGTTACTAAATAACCAAGAGGTCACTGAAGAAATCAAAGAAGAAATCAAAAAATACCTAGAGACAAATGACAATGAAAACACGACGACCCAAAACCTATGGGATGCAGCAAAAGCAGTTCTAAGAGGGAAGTTTATAGCTATACAAGCCTACCTAAAGAAACAAGAAAAATCTCAAGTAAACAATCTAACCTTACACCTAAAGAAACTAGAGAAAGAAGAACAAACAAAACCCAAAGTTAGCAGAAGGAAAGAAATCATAAAGATCAGAGCAGAAATAAATGAAATAGAAACAAAGAAAACAATAGCAAAGATCAATAAAACTAAAAGCTGGTTCTTTGAGAAGATAAACAAAATTGATAAGCCATTAGCCAGACTCATCAAGAAAAAGAGGGAGAGGAATCAAATCAATAAAATCAGAAATGAAAAAGGAGAAGTTACAACAGACACTGCAGAAATACAAAGCATCCTAAGAGACTACTACAAGCAACTTTATGCCAATAAAATGGACAACCTGGAAGAAATGGACAAATTCTTAGAAAGGTATAACCTTCCAAGACTGAACCAGGAAGAAACAGAAAATATGAACAGACCAATCACAAGCAATGAAATTGAAACTGTGATTAAAAATCTTCCAACAAACAAAAGTCCAGGACCAGATGGCTTCACAGGTGAATTCTATCAAACATTTAGAGAACAGCTAACACCTATCCTTCTCAAACTCTTCCAAAAAATTGCAGAGGAAGGCACACTCCCAAACTCATTCTATGAGGCCACCATCACCCTGATACCAAAACCAGACAAAGACACTACAAAAAAAGAAAATTACAGACCGATATCACTGATGAATATAGATGCAAAAATCCTCAACAAAATACTAGCAAACAGAATCCAACAACACGTTAAAAGGATCATACACCACGATCAAGTGCGATTTATCCCAGGGATGCAAGGATTCTTCAATATACGCAAATCAATCAATGTGATACACCATATTAACAAATTGAAGAAGAAAAACCATATGATCATCTCAATAGATGCAGAAAAAGCTTTTGACAAAATTCAACACCCATTTATGATAAAAACTCTCCAGAAAGTGGGCATAGAGGGAACCTACCTAAACATAATAAAGGCCATATATGACAAACCCACAGCAAACATCATTCTCAATGGTGAAAAATTGAAAGCATTTCCTCTAAGATCAGGAACGAGACAAGGATGTCCACTCACACCACTATTATTCAACATAGTTCTGGAAGTCTTAGCCACGGCAATCAGAGAAGAAAAAGAAATAAAAGGAATACAAATTGGAAAAGAAGAAGTAAAACTGTCACTGTTTGCGGATGACATGATATTATACATACAGAATCCTAAAACTGCCACCAGAAAACTGCTAGAGCTAATGAATGAATATGGTAAAGTTGCAGGATACAAAATGAATGCACAGAAATCTCTTGCATTCCTATACACTAATGATGAAAAATCTGAAAGAGAAATTATGGAAACACTCCCATTTACCATTGCAACAAAAAGAATAAAATACCTAGGAATAAACCTACCTAGGGAGACAAAAGACCTGTATGCAGAAAACTGTAAGACACTGATGAAAGAAATTAAAGATGATACCAACAGATGGAGAGATATACCATGTTCTTGGATTGGAAGAATCAACATTGTGAAAATGACTATACTACCCAAAGCAATCTACAGATTCAATGCAATCCCTATCAAATTACCAATGGCATTTTTTACGGAGCTAGAACAAATCATCTTAAAATTTGTATGGAGACACAAAAGACCCCGAATAGCCAAAGCAGTCTTGAGGGAAAAAAACGGAGCTGGAGGAATCAGACTCCCTGACTTCAGACTATACTACAAAGCTACAGTAATCAAGACAATATGGTACTGGCACAAAAACAGAAACATAGATCAATGGAACAAGATAGAAAGCCCAGAGATAAACCCACGCACCTATGGTCAACTAATCTATGACAAAGGAGGCAAAGATATACAATGGAGAAAAGACAGTCTCTTCAAAAAGTGGTGCTGGGAAAACTGGACAGCTACATGTAAAAGAATGAAATTAGAATACTCCCTAACACCATACACAAAAATAAACTCAAAATGGATTCGAGACCTAAATGTAAGACTGGACACTATAAAACTCTTAGAGGAAAACATAGGAAGAACACTCTTTGACATAAATCACAGCAAGATCTTTTTTGATCCACCTCCTAGAGTAATGGAAATAAAAACAAAAATAAACAAATGGGACCTAATGAAACTTCAAAGCTTTTGCACAGCAAAGGAAACCATAAACAAGATGAAAAGGCAACCCTCAGAATGGGAGAAAATATTTGCAAACGAATCAACGGACAAAGGATTAATCTCCAAAATATATAAACATCTCATTCAGCTCAATATTAAAGAAACAAACACCCTAATCCAAAAATGGGCAGAAGACCTAAATAGAGATTTCTCCAAAGAAGACATACAGACGGGCACGAAGCACATGAAAAGATGCTCAACATCACTAATTATTAGAGAAATGCAAATCAAAACTACAATGAGGTATCACCTCACACCAGTCAGAATGGCCATCATCAAAAAAATCTACAAACAATAAATGCTGGAGAGGGTGTGGAGAAAAGGGAACCCTCTTGCACTGTTGGTGGGAATGTAAATTGATACAGCCACTATGGAGAACAGTATGGAGGTTCCTTAAAAAACTGAAAATAGAATTACCATATGACCCAGCAATCCCACTACTGGGCATATACCCAGAGAAAACCGTAATTCAAAAAGACACATGCACCCGAATGTTCATTGCAGCACTATTTACAATAGCCAGGTCATGGAAGCAACCTAAATGCCCATCAACAGACGAATGGATAAAGAAGTTGTGGCACATATATACAATGGAATATTACTCAGCCATAAAAAGGAACGAAATTGAGTCATTTGTTGAGTCGTGGATGGATCTAGAGACTGTCATACAGAGTGAAGTAAGTCAGAAAGAGAAAAACAAATATCGTATATTAACGCATGTATGTGGAACCTAGAAAAATGGTACAGATGAGCCAGTTTGCAGGGCAGAGGTTGAGACACAGATGTAGAGAACGGACATATGGACACCAAGGGGGAAAAACTGTGGTGGGGTGGGGATGGTGTTGTGCTGAATTGGGCTATTGGGATTGACATGTATACACTGATGTGTATAAAATTGATGCCTAATAAGAACCTGCAGTATAAAAAAACAAACAAACAATACAACTAATACTAAACTTTCATTGGGTTATTTGTATGGAAATATGTTAATATAAATGTTTCAGACATTACATGAAATTTCTAAAAATCTTATATGTTCTGGTATAATGTTATAAGTCATAATCCTAGTTATTACCTTAAAATGTATATCTCAGAAATAACTAATTTTCTTGTCAACTGCATTATTATGAACTTTCATCAAATTTTTAACTGTGGTCATTTTTAAGTCTTTTGTCATTTACAGACAGTTCTGTGTGTACTCTGATGCTATTGCAAATACGTTCCTATAAAAGGGTTTCATCTTTAAGAAATTCATGGAAAAGACTCTGACAAGTACAGGTTTCTGGTAACTGACTGTACTGCTGAACTGAATGAAAAAGCAGAACTGAATTTTCAGAACTCTAATGAAAAACTGATGCACTCATAAAAGTGCTAACAAAAGATCAAGATGAAAAAAAAATTAATTACATGGGACTGAGTGAAGTGATGAGGATGAGTATAATTTTTGTGACTTTCTGTCTGAATTAAAAAAAAAAAAATCCAACAAGGACTCAGAGGCAGAGAATATACAAATCAATTTTCACTGCAAAGTAAAGGAGCTGTTACAGTGGAGGATTACTGGACTGAATGTCAATATTATGACATAGTATGAGTGTGTTTCATGTTTGGTAATTGCAATCATTGTTGCTTTTGTTGTGGTCATCCATGTACAATGCTTGGTGTCAGTCTATTTATCTCTTGTAAAAATAAAATATAGTGTGTGTGTGTGTGAAAAAAAAAAAAAAGAAAAGAAACTTCTTGGTTCTCCATTGAATCACCTCCTGCTGATCACTTAATCTCTGTATACCACAGTCACTCTTGCTGTAAAATGGGTATGACACTAAGAATATGTCTAATAATAAACTGCTTCTTTAGAATACATTTGATATACAGAGAAGGTAACATATTAATGATTATGTTATTATTGCTACATACTAATTTTACAGATTAAAACAACATAGCAATTTATTGCAATGGTTGAGAACATGGGCTCTGGAGTCAGGCTGACCTGGATTTGATTTCTAGCTCTGGCACTTATTAGCTGTGTGACTTGAAGCAAATTACCTAATCTCTCTGCCCTTTTCTGTAAAATTGGGAAATAATACCTACCACCTAAGGTTGTAGTGAGGAGTAAATAAAATAACTTATGTAATAATCATAGCATAGTGCTTGGCACATAGTAAATATGCAATAAACATTAGCTATTATGTTTAAAAAAAAAAAAAAAAAAGAGAAAATGGGACAGAAGACATGTAGAGGAAATTTGAGCCACAGAATATTATACAAGCAGTGAAATGCATGTCATTTTCTAATCCCTTCCTGGCTTCAACACCTCTTCACAACACCTTGAGAAAGCCTGCAAATTGAAATCACCTCTTTGCAAATTGATTTCTTAATGTCACTAGGCTCCACACACTGTCAGCCCACGCTCTTTCAGTTGCTAAGTGCACTGGATTGTCACAGTATGTTCCAGAGGCTCTAGATTTCTCTCAAATGCAAAAGATGTGCTTCTAATTGGAAGAAAAGGCCTTGTCTTTCAAATACAATATTCTCTGAAAAAAAAAAAGTACCCATTAGATTTCAAACAGTTCAAATTGACTGATTTCCCCAAACATGGGAAAGCTTACAAGCTCTAAAATTTAATAATATCATTTTACAACTCGGAGCGTAAAGATGATTTTTAGATTAGTTTTGCATTTTTAGCTTCACTTCATTAGGAACAAAGATCATAAGATGCCACTAAATATTTATTCACAACATGCACTGATTACTGTGGAGGAGACACATTACAAGAGACTTTCATTTTTCTAAATCAATAATATGAACAAAATTTTAGGCGAAAGTTTAAGACTGATTTTAAAAGGGGAGGGGGAAGCTATGGCAAGAAATAAGAACATTTAAATTTAATGGGTATATATACATAAGTTTAACAAATATTTATTGAGGGAGACCACAGTAACAGAGTAGAGACTGATAAGATATAAAATGCAGTCCACAGGCCTAAAGAGTTTAGAGGCTAACAGAAGAGGCTGGTCATTCATTCATTCATTCATTCAAGTTTTTAATCAAGTATTTGCCATAAACAAGATGCTTGGCTGGGTACTAAATTTTAATGATTACATTGCAGCGTTGGATCACTTCAACATATACCATCAAACTTAATCTTTAAGATTTTTATTATGTTACAAGGAATACATTTTTTTAAAAAGATCAAACCATACAGAAACAAATAGTGACTCTCCGTAACTACCACCACTAGATGGGGTAACCAATATTACATTGTTGGGTATCTTTTCACACTTCTTAAAATAAGAATATAAATACACACAAATAGTTTTTTTTAAATGGTATTGTGCTATACACAGAGCCAGTACAGCATACTGCTTGAGAACAAGGGCTTTAAATAATACCACCTCGACTCAAATCCCAGCTCTACCACATACTAAGCTACATTTGCAAGTTACCATGCATCTCAATTCCAAAATTTTCTAACCTTTAAAATAAGAATAATATTAGTAAATACCTCCTAGCATTGTTGTGAAAATTAATACTCAATCACTTAAAACATAATAATTCAATAAATGTTAGCTTTTATTATGCAACTTGTGTTATCTTTACCCAGGATTATATTGTGGACCTCCTTCCTCCACCTCACTTTTTTTCAAAGACCAAAGAGTACCATGGTATAGATTTATCATAATTCATGTAATACATTCTCCTGCTATTATTCATACAGATTGCCCCCAATGTATTCACAAAGAATGCTGCGAATAATATCCTTATGCCTATACTTGAATATTTCTGAAGAGTAAATGCTTAGAAAAGAAATAGATGGATCAAAAGCGATACATATTTTAAAGTATATTTCAGATGCTTTTGAATTTCTCTTCTAAAATGTGTCAACTTATATCCCACCATAAAATATGAAGGTAACCTTTTCCCTGTATGGGGCGTGTGTGTGTGTGTGTGTGTGTGTGTGTGTGTGTGTGTGTGTGTGTGTGTGTGTGTTGGGTAGGCTGAAAATTGATTATGAAAAAAATTCTCCTATATTTATTTATGGTACTGTTACTATTTTGTGTTTCATGTTTGTGCTTTTAATAACCCAGAGTTTTGGGTATGCTATAAGGCAGAAATCTAACTTTATTTTTGTCCAAATGGGCAGCCAGTTGTTCCATTTACAACTAAGCAGTGTATCCATTCCCAACTTATTTGAAGGGACACTCTCATTATACACTTAATTTCCACGTATGCATAGTTCAGTTTCTACTCACTACTGTTTTTCTTTTGATACACTTGTCTTTCCCTGACAGTACCACATTACTTTAGCTACTATAATGTTGTAGTATATTTTAATATCTGCTAACTTTATATGCTCTTTAAAAACTTATTGCTGGGAATTCCCTGGCGGTCCAGTGGTTAGGACTCGGCGCTTTCACTGCCGTGGGCCCGGGGTTAAATCCCTTGGTCAGGGAACTAAGATCCCACAGGCACATGGTGAGGCCAAAATAAATATAAAAATAAAATAAATAAAAAAATAAAAACTTTTTCCATACTCTTACTGTTGCAGATTATGACAGAGATAGCCAGCTGACCACCAAAAACTCATGCTCCTCTTTCATAATGGTCAAAGCAAGGGTCAACGCTTTCAGGTCAAAGCACTGTTGCCAGAAAGAAGCTTCCTCATTGGGGACCACGTGTCTCAGTTCCCCTTCCACCTAACGAGGGTCATATGACTAGTTCTTGCCAGTGGAATGTGAGCAAATACATTCTGTGTCCTTTTCAGGTCAAAGTGATGGAGAAGCAGATATGCCTCTGCGTTGTCATGGTCCCCATACAGGTACTCCAAGGACCTAACAGGAGGCCAGAGCCACAGAATGAAAGACTCCTGACTTCCAGTCAGCCTAGCCAGGAATTCTTGCATTAAGTGTGAGTGAGAAATAAATCCTTTAGTCTATTAAGCCACTAAGGTTTGGGGATTTATCTATTACATTTGTTTCTATACAGATGGTGTATTGCAAATGGCATTTTAAAAATCCAGATAGGATTTTAATTCAGATCACGTTTTATTTACAGATTAGGTTGAGGACAGCTGACACCTTAATAATACTGAGTTTTCACGTCTAGGAGAAATATCACATCTTACATTTATTCTGGTCTTTTTTTATAACCTTCGATAAAGCTTTGTTGTTTGCTTTATGTGGATCCTAAAGATTTCTTACTAAGTTTATTCCTATATATTTTCATACTTTTATTGTACTGTGTCTGCAGTCCTTTCCCATTACATTTTCTGTTTGATTATTGCTTGTACATAGACAGATTATTTACTTTTATAAGATGATCTTTTATCATCTTACAGAATCTTGTTTATGCCATTGGTTCATTGGTTTCATTTTTTGCATTATTTCCAGCAAATAATGACAGTGTTGCCTCTTCCTTCCTCATATTGATACTTCTTAGTTCTTTTTTTATGTTATTGCATTAGCTAGGATCTTAAAAATAATATTGAAAAATAGCAGTCATAGCTTCCTTTCCCTGTTTCTTCTTTTAAATAAAATCTCTTTATTAGTTAGCCATTAAATATAATGTTTCATAGTGATTTCTGATAAATGTCCTTTGTCAGATTATGGAAATCTTCTTTTATTACTTCGTTTAAAAAAAGGTGTGTTTTTGTTGTTAAATCAAGGTGGATCTTGAATTTTATCCAAATGCCTTTTCTTTCTCTGTTTAGATAATTTATCATTTTCTTCCTTTAATATAGTATACCATATTTTATATACTTCCTAAATATTAAAACATATTTGCATTTTAAGTAATGCCTTCTTGGTCTTGGTATATATCCTTAACGTAGAGCATCATTCATCTAATTATTTATTTAATGTCTTTGCACATACTTTCATATCAGAGATTGGTTAATAGGGGTGTATGTGTGTGTGTGTGTGTGTCTGTGTGCCTGTGTGTACAACCTTTGTCTAGTTTTCTTATGAGGAATATTCTACCCTGTAGAACAATATAAAAAATTTTCACCTTTTTCTATGTTCTATCAGTTAAATATGATACCTCTTCCTTGGAGATAAGAAAAACTCACTTGTAAAATTACCCAGAGTGAGAGTGTCTTTAGTGGAAAAAGGTATTTGCTCATTTTCCACTTTTTCTACAATTATAGAACTATGTAAGTTTTTTTACCTCTCCTTGAATTTTAAATCATTTTTACTTTCCTAGAAAAGTACGTATTTCATTTATTTTTCCGAAGGCTCCTTTTTAAAGTTTACATAATATTCTCTTCTAATTTTTTTAATGTTTATTTCACCTCTCTAACTATGTGCCCTTTCACATTTTTAATACTGCTTATCTAAATCTCTCTCTTTTCCATATTGGATAGGCAAAGTTTTGTTTATTTGAATTGGGTTTTTTTCAAAAAATCAGCTATCATTCAATAATTTTAAAAAGTGTAGAAACATAGGAAAAATTATTTATTTTTTTCTCGGTCAAATTAAAATTTTGTTACATTGCTTTAAAGTTTCACCTAGAAAGATATCTGGAGGCTGAAGTAAAACATATTGAACACATCAGTTAAAGCTTATCCTATCTGCATAAATTTATCCTAGGTGCCTGACTGCTTGGGCATTCTGTATACTCACACTTGTGGATTGTTTTATTCTAATCTTCCAAGCATTTACCTCCTTTTGGTCTATTTTATCTGCCAGCTTCTGAGAGAGTTGTGTTTTAAAGTTTTCCACCATGATTATAGTTTTTGAAAACCTCTTTGTCTTTCTAACAGTTTCTAATAACTTTTGCTTCATTGATTTTCAAACTATATTGTTGAGATGATCCTGTACTTTTATTACTACACCTTTTAATGGATTTCATTTTTGTCAATCCAAATTTTTCCTCTATTTCATGGAAACATTTTGCTTTGAGAGCAGCCATGTTAAAATGTAACCCCAACATTGGCCAGTGGATTGGTCCAGGGTAAGTACTTTACCAGCTGAGTCAATGATCTCTTCCTGAGAATCCTGGCTTGGGATCATGAGACTCACCAGTAACTGAAGCTGTAACATGTAAAACACAGGTGGCACAGGCCCTGCCACCAGCTGAGTAAAAGAAATTCAAAAGAAATTGAAGGAAGCAGATGCACAGAGAGACACACAGTTATCAGACAGGGAGATAGTTTCTTAGATACAGTTTGATTCTGAAGCTCAACTGTATTCCTTTCTTTAGGCTCTGTGAGCTCTATTACTCAGCTCCTTATGATTAATTCTCCTTTGATTTAAACTAGTCCATTCATTCCATAATTATTTATGGAGTTCTTAGTATGTGCCAAGTACTGGTATAAGCACCAAAGATATAGCAGAGAACAAAGCAAAGTTCCTGCCCTCATGGAGTTTACTTGATAGTTGGGATATATAATAAGGCAGCAAGAAAGAGAAATAGGGGTATACTATTTAAATAGTTGACCAGGGAAGCCCTGTCTGAAGAGGTGACATTTTTGCACAGAGGCCAGAATGCAGTGAGAGTGAGACAGATAGATATCTGGGGGATAAGCATTCTAGTAAGAAGGAAAAGCAAGGGCAAAAGCCCCACAAAAGAAATCTTTAGCCTTTCAAGGAATGGCAAGAATACCAGCATGCCTGGAGCCACTGGGCATACAAAGATGAAGAGGTATCCAGGGGCTAATTCATGTAGGAGCTTGTAAGCCTTGATAAAAATCTTAGAGTGGAAAGTTATTGAAGGGAAGAGACATTACTTTATTACATGCTAAATGGATTACTTTGTCTATTGAGGAGGGAATAATAGACTGTAGACAGGCAAGGGCAGGAGCAGGGATGCCAGTTAAGAGGCCCTCACAGCAGCAAGGGACATTAGAGGCTAACATGAAAATGATGGAGGTTCCTTGGGGGCTAGAGGTTGGATGGAGGTAGTTGGATTCTATTTTAAAGGTAGAACTCATAATGGGAATGTGAGGTGGAAACAAAACAGAGGAGTTTAGGGACTTCAAGGTATTTGACCTGGACAAAAATGATTACCAGTTTTCAGTATTCTGTTGTTCCAGTATACTTTGCTATAAGTAGGTACTAAATATCATTATGTTTCTTTGTTAAATAACAATATTAGTTCAGCATTTTAAAAAATCTGAATTGTTTATGATTTAAGACATATCTATAGTCAACAATATACATTTTTTTTTTGGCTGCTGGGGATGCGGGATCTTAGTTCCCCCACCAGGGAACGAACCCGTGCCCCCTGCATTGGAAGCGCGGAGTCTTGACAACTGGACCACCAGAGAAGTACCAACAATATACATTTATTATTCAACTTTTGAGCCACTCTGTTATTCAGCCTACCTTTTGAGCTACTCAGTTGTTTCCGTGTTGTAGGGGTTTTGAGGAGGAAGAAAGGATTGACAAGTGTCCCGTGTTTACAGAACATGTTCTCTATTTAATGGGTTTGTCCTATGTCCTGGATTAACTTTGTCAAGGCATGTTACATGTTGTTTATTTGGGGGTTTTTTTTTCCCCCAATAAATTACAAGCAATGGGCAATTAGAGCTATTTTTTTCAAAACAGTAATTGGTGCTTAAATCACTGAAAGGGCAATATACAACCACAGTGAAGATCTAGACAGTTCCCTAGGGTCTTTCCTGTAGGTTTGGCTGAAGGAAGACCAAAAAGGGGACTGAGAATTAAAAGTACTTATTTTTTTCATATTCAAGAAAGGATAAGACTGTTCTTTGGCAAAAGACCCAAACCGTGAACAAGTAACCACCCTTAATTACAGATAACTTCGGATCAGTGCAAATGCTCGGATAGTCAGCTAATAAACAACAGCCTCACTCTGTTTCTGAAAGTCGGCAAATTAATGATAGCACCCAGCTTCTGAAAACCAGCCAGTTAGAGATAAAATCCACAGTCAGCCCACCGATGACAGTTCTCCCCTTCTAGACCACAGCCAATCAGCTAGTGCTTCAAAGCCAACGGATGAACAGCAGCGGGACTCCTGTGACCACAGGAGCACACCTGAAAATCTGCCAGCCCCTAACCACTCCTGCTTCTAAAAGCCCACCAGACCCTGAATGCCAAGCTTCCCTACATAAGATGAGATTTGGCCTTGTCTGGGGAGACAACCTTATGAGCACAGCTCTCCCTTGCAGGCAAATCGGAAGTTCACCCTTTTTTTTTGCATTAGACAGTTTGATTTATCATTAGTTCATTAATTCTCAACCTTTTCAACGGTTCAAACCCTGTTTATGTAAGTTGGACTTGTCAGTGACAGACATACTAATGCTGTGACATAATCAAATTCAATCTTCTCAATTGTGGCAGTGGTTGCCATTATCTATTGTCTGTTCGTGTATGTTTGAACTCCAAATGCCAAAACCCAAGTGTAAATTTTATGATGAGTTTTCTAAACAGTGGACTTTTATTAAATGAGGAAAAAGTCATTTTGAAGCTCTCAGTATGCAGTTGTTTACTCAATATCAAAATAGTGGAAAGTCAGATATAAATCAGTATATACCAACAGCTAAGCATATGAGAGGTATCACTCAGCTACTACCAAAGGAAGTGATAAAATAACAATATTTTATTAAGAGAAATTCAGATGAAGATGGTAAAATAATGGCAACAGAAGCTGTAATAGCCTTTCATACGGTGTATGAGTATCAGTCTTTCAGTTCAAATGATCTACCTCAAGTACCCCATTGCTTTAAAACAAACAAACAAACAAACAAAAACCTTGTTGAATGTGTTTTTTAAAAAAACAGGTGAAATATTTATCCCTTTAAGTGTAAAGTTTATTTGTAAATGGAACAGAACTATTTATGGACAGGAAAAGAAATTCCAACATGAAGTGGATAAATATTATGGCGCTTACGACAGTTTCTTCCCTTGAAGAAGTCTGTTCTTTCACGTGGATGTTACTAAATTCTCTTCCAACATGGCAACAAGTGGAATCATGTGTAGTGTTGTAGAAGAGGGAATAAAAATCAATGACAATATTCTTTTTATGTCAGTGGACATTTTTAAATGTTATTGATCAAATCATCACAGCATAATCCTGAAGAATGGAAAATAAGTTGTGCCTGAAATATTGTACTATCTGCTTCAACATTCCCAAAGTTGTTAACTTTCAGTACAATGGCTCGTATTACTAATATTGGGTATATTTTCTCAGTAATGAAAGTTCAATGGACAAAAGAATGAAACAAGTTGACAACTGTAGAAGCTATGTTGTATAAATGGAACATAGACTGTAACTGCAAGACATTTTATAAGCAAATTCAGCATAACAAAGAATTATTAAGGATAGCCAAAGGAAATACAATTAAAGGAAATGAAATTTAGATACTTAGAATTTATTTCAGATAAACAAGTAATTTTTTGCATAAGTATACCCCTTGATATTTTTTTTTACTTAATGTACTTATGCATAGGCAATTAGAAATAACTGAAATTTAACTGAGTGTCCTTTTTTAAATTTGCTCAATCTGGCAACCCTAAGGGAGGGACAATTCTTTTTTTAATTTCCCGGAACTTAAATTGCTTCTTTTAAAAATAGCAACCAATTCTTGTTTTATGGATATAATAAATTTGCATGGATCTCTCTGTTTCCTGCATTAATTCTGTTTCCTCATAGGAATTTTTTTTTTGTTTCTACAGTGTGGTATCACTCTTTCAGGCTGTTGGTTTTCCTAAATGTTCAGGAATCCTTGTCATCTAGTCACACTTATAATTTCAAGTTTAAATTGACCTATTTAGGTAGCTGGAATGTTTGAACTCATAACAAAACCCTTGCTTTCTGGGCAATCTATGCAATTTTGGGGTAGGGGTGAGAGACCATGTGGCCAAGTGGGCTTTCCTTTGGGGGCCTAAGTATCCCTCTATCCCTTATAACCAAGGGAAATGATGTCCTGGTTTGCCTAGGACAGTCACAGGTTACATTTCTTATCCTGGCATAATTATTAATGGCGCTTGCTTTTACTCAAAAGTGTCCCAGTTTAGACAACAGATTACATTGTCATCCTTCTAATGACAGATGGAAGTTAGCTGGGATATTGTCCCATTTCTCTCTTTGGCCCCGGCACCCACCTTGGGAGTATCTGGTGGCAAATATCCCAGTTAATTTAGAGAGCAGAACTCATGGCGTTAACCTGGGGACAAATGCTACAGCAGCCACTTGCGGAATAAAAGATTGATACAGCTACTCCACATCACTGTAATTAATTATCCTACTGGCTGCCCTCCTCTGCCCTTATTACTTAGCATCTTAGGTTTCTTTTTTAGGGGTCATCAGAGCTGTTATCTTTCACCTAAATAGGATTATAGGTTTTGTGCTTTTTTAAATCCCTGGTGGGTGTTATCATCCGTGACTAACCCCATCTGCTTTAACATTAATATTAAACCTACCGTAACAATAATTATAGGTGAGATGTGAAAACTTATGTGTCAGGCACTGCTCAGCACTTTACTTATATTAATTCTCAGAGGTAGGTACTTTCATTTTCCAGATATGGAAACTGAGGCATAGAGAGGCAAAGTAATTTATTTACCCAAGGGCTGGAAGACCCAAAGAGTAAGCAGCTTACCAAGAACCCAGCAATTGACTTCAGGGCTCATGTTTTTAACCACCAACTAAATCCCTCATATCAGACAGTAGCACTCTTCCTGACTTCCTAGAGCTGTTCTCGGTTTAGCACTTCTATATTAGTTCTGTCATTTCTGTGGGGATTTTAAGTGGAAGGAGAAGTTAACTCATGCGTTCAGTTAACTGTTTAAACCAGAAACTTATCAAAAAAAATTTTTTTTCAAACTCAGTTGTTCTATCATTTCAAAGAAGGGCTTCTGGTCTAAAGGATTATTTTCTGTCATGTAAACAGTCTAAACGTTAGCCAACGCTTGCTACTATGCACAAACATTCACACAGTACTTCCCACTGCTTTATCAATCTAGAAAGCTAGATAAAGATCAGGCATAAAAGCAGGAAATTATACCATGGAAATTTCCACACAGCCCCTGGACACTCCACTGTAGGTACATTATGGGTCACTCAGGGTCATAATAGTGCTTCCCTTTACAGTATATAATCCCAAATCATATTATTTAAATCAGAAAGGAACAGTGACAACCCCAAGGCCAATCCTGTTATTTTGCAAATAAGAAAACTAATTTCAAAGAGATCAAGTGATTCATCCATCATCTCACAGCTAGTTAGTATAATTAGTGATAAAGCCAGAATTACCACCCAGTGTCCTAACTCAGAATTCTTTTTATGTGGTCTCACTGCCTCTCTATTTGGTTGCTTTGGGAACAGAATGAGAAAATCATTAAAATCATGTTATTATCTAGATTTTCATCTAGAAATGATCATTTTATGTAGGTTTGATCTAAATCTGGACCCATACTTTAATGAAAATTACTATCTGAATTTTAAAGGAAACCTTTAAAAGTGATTGTAGGGCTTCCCTGGTGGCGCAGTGGTTAAGAATCCGCCTGCCAATGCAGGGGACACGGGTTCGAGCCCTGGTCCGGGAAGATCCCACATGCCGCAGAGCAGCTAAGCCCGTGCGCCACAACTGCTGAGCCTGCGCTCTAGAGCCTGCGAGCCACAACTACTGAGCCCGCACGCCACATCTATTGAAGCCCGTGCACCTGGACCCCATGCTCTGCAACAAGAGAAGCCATGACAATGAGAAGCCCCTGCACCACAATGAAGAGTAGCGTCCCTCGCCGCAACTAGAGAAAGCCCACGTGCAGCAACGAAGACCCAACACAGCCAAAAATAAAAATAAATAAAATAAATAAATTTATTAAAAACAAAAAAAGTGATTGTAATATCTGTCATAGTTCCCTGCAATATTTTCCAGGTTTTTCTGTGATATACACGCTCGTACAGTAAACCATGCTTCTTTTCATCCCCAGAATAGCATTGACTCATATCTGTTCAAATATATTAACGTTTTCATCTCAACTGACTCACCTGCCAAGAGCATCAGGTTTTTGTGCCAGTTCCTAGGGTAATCCATATCACCCCTCTGCTAATGAAATTTGAAAAGTGAAAGCTTTTTTCTTAATTCTTGTTTTTCCTGTTAGCAATTGGCTGAGTTACAGGTATGTTCTAGAAATTGCAACATGTGAAAGGTTAAAGAAGGGGGCTTGAGGTAAAGGAAAAGGGGAAGAATTAAGAGCTATTTCATAATTTATCAAGAGATTAACATTTCACATTCTAAAAGAAATAAAAATGACCTTCTTGACTTCCCTGGTGGTCTAGTGGTTAAGACTCCGTGCTCCCACTGCAGGGGGCGCGGGTTCCATCCCTGGTTGGGGAACTAAGATCCCACATGCCGCACAGTGTGGCCAAAAAAAAAAAGACCTTCTTGTACAGGACCAAAAGGAGATGTTATAGAAGGAAAAGTGGGGAGGAAAAGGTAAAAATAAGCTTATAAGTTTTTATCATTTGTTATAAGGAAGAAATAGCTACGGATACTCAATAATCTCTATTTAGAAGCATATTAGAAACTAAGTTCTGAAAAGTCTTACTCATAAACTATAAATTCAAGATAAAAAGCAATAATTCTTGTCAATTAATACCTGTATCAGGACTTCCCTGGTGGCGCAGTGGTTAAGAATCTGCCTTCCAATGCAGGGGACGCAGGTCCGATCCCTGGTCAGGGAACTAGAGCCCACATGCATGCCGCAACTAAGAGTTCATATGCCACAACTAAGGACCCCGTGAGACGCAACTAAGGAGCTCACCAGCCACAACTAAGGAGCAGGCACAACCAAAATAAAAATAAAATAAAATAAGAAAAATACCTGTATCTTCTTTCCCTGATTGCCTCCAGCTAGAGCTAAAAAAAATCTGCTAGCACTGTCTTCTGCACATCCAGGTTACCCACAATTCTCTCAGAAGACACACTTCTTTACAATCAGCAAAACCCCCCCATTCCACACCACCCCTAATCACCGGGCGGGCCATTTGCCTCTTGACACTGGTCTCCAGTTGGAAGCACCAGAGTAATATCCCACCTACACTCCTGTTAATTATAGCTAAAACAGCATCTTTTCCTGTTTTCTTCTCTTAATAGCTGTTTTTGCTCTCACAAATTATCTCATTTGTTTACATAATTGTCTTTCAGCCCTTTTTAGAGAAGATTTTGCCTATCTAGTTTACTCCACATGCAACTCGTTTCTAGAACAATGCCTGACACCTAGGAGGTGCTTGAAAATATTTGCTGAATGAATAATTTATTTGGCTCCCTTCAAGTTTCAAAGCATCTGGTCCTTTGGAATACCAAAGAGCAGCTATCAACTTCAACGCCCACTTCAGTCATCACTTGGAAATGTCCTACATCTGAAATCTTAAACCCTACGGAAATTCTCTCCAACTGCTATCTCCAATTACTTGGTACATTTTCTACCGCTTTATTCCTAACAGCTCAGGACTCCCCAGTTGTAACACAAATGCTCCACCAATTCTTATACTTTACTTCTTAATCCCTTCTGCAGCTGAGCCTGCTGAAAGCATAGTTTACACCCACTAGCTTGATTTCACCATCTCCTACTCTGTGTCAACCCAGGCATTCTGGCTTCTGTTCCCGCCACTCTACCAAAACTGCCTGTGCCAAGGTCACCACCCCACAATCCTGTCAGATGGTAAAAACATTTTTTTTAAAGTCTAATACCAAATATTAAGAGTATGTGGGAAAACAGGAACTTTCTTACAGCTGGAGTAAAAATGGTGCAACCGTTTTGGAAAGCAATTAGTAAAGTTGAACATTTAAATTACCAACAACATATTCCCCTAGAGAAACTCTTTCACATGAGCACAAGAAGATATACATGTGAATATTTGTCATGGCATTGCTTGTAATAGCAAAAATTTGACAATCACCTAAACGTCCATTGAGGTAGAGACTTGTACTTGGTCCCCCAAATTTACCTTCCCGTACTTCATCAGTAATTGAACAACCAAATTTTAGGCATATTGTCACTTAAAGATTCTTTTTCCCATTATCTTTGACACCTGTGATCATGAGATTAAGTTTTAGCCAATAGAATGTAAGTGAAATTAGAGAACAAAATGTCTTCTCTTTCTTCTTTCTATGAGAGAAATGCAGATGTGTCCACTAGAGCTGGAGCTGCAGTCCTAAACTTTGAGGTGACCTGTATGTAAAGGTCTATGCAGAGCAGAGTAACAAGAGAGAGGGGACCTGGGTCCCTGAATCTGTGGCACTCCATACCATCTCTGGAAAACTACCTTTGGACTTACACAAAAGAGAGAGAAAATGTTCTTATTTTGTTTAAGATGCTGTTGCTTTGTTTTTTGATGGTCATCTTTAGCCTAACTTTATCCTAATGATCAAAACAGTGTATTCATTAAGTGGACTCCAGTACAGTAATAAATAGAGAAACAAACAAGAAAAATCTATCAATTTGGATAAATCTCAGAAACATAGTATTGCAGAATAAAATGTATAAAAGTGTACTATTTCTTTAAACAAATAATGTATATTTTTATGGGTTTATACATATTTGCATAAAAAATATAAAACATATGAAAATGATTCCCAACAACTTTGTGATAATAGTATGTATCCTTAGATACATACTATTCTGATTCTCCATTGATTAACCAGCTACATTACTGATTACATTATCAGCCAGGATGGGCAAAGCCAAACCATTTAAAAGCAACTCAGTTTGTCCTGTCAAGAGCTTTCAAGGCTGATTTGTCTACCCTTCCTTTATAAATCACTACTATTGAAATAAAGCCCTGCTCTTCTCTGAGTCACTCCTGAATGCTGAGAGCTGAGACAAGCTCTTCCTGAGATGTTACTCTGTGGAGAATATCCTGCCAAGCTTCAGTTGAATTCTAGCAGGAGAAGTAGCCTTGGCCACAATTATTCATATTCACCAACTCTTTCCTGAGTATATATACTGAGTTAGGGATAGGAATGTTGACCCTGTAAATTAATGTAAGTGAAAAAAGAGCTGACTGCATTATTTTTTATAGGTGGGGGAAATCTGAGCTTGAGATGAAGGGAGAAATCAACCAGTTAGCCATTTTCAATTTTCTAATAATGGCGAGAATAGTAACCACCATTTGTTGAGGACTAGTCAATATATCAGACATGCTATACATATTCGCTTATTTAAAATAATTTTCACAACAATGCTACATTATTAATTTTAAAACTAAGGGTTAGAGATAGCTAATGGTCACATAGGTAGAAAGGAGTTGAACCTAGATTCTATTTAAAGAGCTATCTTAATCTGAAGTCTATTCTACAATATTCTTGAATATTGTACTAGACCATTTACCATCAGTGACAGTATTTACTTTCAGGGGCTAGTCATGTGTACAAGTGAACTAAATAGTTGATTACATTGTGTCATTAAAATAATGATTGCACTGTGCATTTAGAGTCCGTTGAAGGGTTTGCCTGTCCCCAAACATCTTCTCTACATTCTGCAACGTTGCTACTATTTATGTTACTTTTGGGTTAAGTAATGCCCCCTAAAATATCAGTAAAGTTTGTCTCTTGTGAGGGAGACATTATCATTAACTAATCCGTAGATTACTTTAACAAATTAAACTACAACTTAATAACAATTTATTCAAACTAGATTCCCAAAGGAATGAGATACGTGTTGCATATACTTAAATGGATAATGTAAAAGTCTTTTAAGAATCAAGTATTCTTAGGAGGAAAGCTGTAACGGAGGGACCTGGATGGTGAAATATACCACAGAGGTTCTGTATGCTCTGTGGGTCTGGTATTGATGCTGAAAACTCGGCCTCTGTGCACTGGTGCTGAATCAAATCGTGGACACAGAGTTTTGGGTGAAGTAGAAAAGAATAACTTTATTGCTTTGCCAGGCAAAGGGGGACACAGCAGGCTTGTGACTCTCAAAACTGTGTGTCCCAACCTGGGAGGATTTGGTGAGGAGTTTTATAGCAATGGTTCAAGGGCAGGGTTGCTGATAAGATTAGGGTGTGTGCAGGGCCTGCACTCCTTTAATCTGGCCTCAGGTCATCTACTAATGAGCTTCTCTGTTTCCTTTAATCTGGCCCCAGGTGGTCTTCTCTGGAATGGAGAATGCTAACATCTTCCATTTGTTGGGGGTTTTAGTTCTGTAAAGAGAGCTCAATGATATTGTTATGTGTATCCCTTGAGGCGAAACCAGGACCCTGCCCCAAGGCTGCACTATTGTTTCTTGACTGCTCCTCCCTTGTCTCTGCATCTCCTCCCTTCCCTGATTAGCAACTGTTCGAATCTGCCCTTTGGTCATGGAGGCTGGAGTCTATTCCCTACAAACAAGAAACGGGGGACATGGAAAGGCTTCTGTGCCCAGGAGTCCCACAGGGTCCTGCTCGGTTTCAGTACCTCCACCTGAAATGGAATGTTTGAATTTGAGGAAATCTTTAATATTACCTATCACAATCCGCTTCATCATCACACCCACCAAAAATACCCCATACGAAAGAGGAAGCTTAGTCCCAGAAGATTCCTCCATTTGTTCATAGTCATATAGACATATTTTAACTGTGCTAAGTCATGAGCCTTTTAACTCCAAGATCATTTCTCTGTCAAAAGTTTGGGAGAAAAATGCCAAAAAGAGACTAATGAGGAGATAAAGAAAGGAATATTTGGCCCAATTCACAATTTTAACCAGCACAAACCCACACACCCACCAACTGCCTTCATCTGGTTTTAGGTGAGAGGAAGGGAAAAGACAGGGAAAGTAAAAAGATGGCTGGGTGGGTGGGGCATTCTGCCTCCTGTTTGGGAAGGAGGCTGATCAAATCATCAGAAAGAGCTGGAGCTCTGATTTCTGCTTCCTCCTTCCTTCAAGCCCATAGTTGATCTGAGGAGGAAGGAGGGGCAGCTTCGATAATGGGAGGAGAGGCCGCTGTGATAGAGCAAGAGGATTCATCTTATCCAGTTTCCAGCCCAGTGTACTCCCACCCCACAACATCCCTATCAAGAGAAGGCCCACGCTCCAGTGAAAACCAGCCCTACACTCCCCTGGATGGATCTCATCTTTGAGCCAAAGTCAGGTTTGCTGCCATTCTCACCCACTGGTCCAGAAAATGCCCTCTGGAGCCACTCAAACAGGTCAAATCCCTCCTCTGCATATAATAATAATCTTTCACATATCTGGTGAGTCAAATAATATGATAGCAGACACTTACATGTAGTGCTGACTGTGTGCCAAGCACTATTCAAAGTACTCTAGAGTAATTCATTTAACTTTCACTATAACCCTAAATACTATTATCATTGGCCCCATAGAAAACTGAGGCATAGAGGGTTAAGAGACTTGCCCTGCTCTCTCAGTATGTATTCAAGCTAGGATTTTTGAATGTGTTCACTCAATCGCTGTGTTACACAAATTTTTCTTCCCTATTTCTTGCTCTCCAGTCAGCCCCTCCTCATATGACATGATTCTCCATCCCTTCATCCTTTCCTCTGACTCACGTTCCAGTCGGTCAGTGCTGCTTTTAAACAGGGTCACTGTCCAAGACTGAGTTCATTGAGAGGCAGGCTCTGAGACAGCATTTATAGCATGCAGGGTGTTTACTAATGAGCTCCCTTGACATCAACTCCTGAGGGAGGTGAACAAGGCAGGAGGAGGAGGGCAAAGCAGACCTAAGACATTTTCGCAATTTTTGTAGGCCTATTGAAGTTCATATCATAAAATATTCATTGGTTACTCTGAAAATGCAAACTATGTTCAGTTGACTGGATATAAGAGCCACTGAAATTTTGACTACATGACATTAATCACATGTGCTATTTTTGTCCAAAATTTTAGCTAGGCAATTTCACCCAGAACCCACTATTAAAATGTTTATGAATGATGATAATGGAAACCATTTTATTGATTCAGGCTAATTAAGTAAAAATTTCTGGGTATAGCCACCTCTTCAGAGATCTGATTTCTCTTTTCTTTATATAAATTTATTTATTTTATTTACATTTTATTTTTTGGCTGCGTTGGGTCTTCGTTGCTGCGTGCTGGCGAGCGGGGGCTACTCTGCGTTGTGGTGTGCGGGCTTCTCATTGCGGTGGCTTCTCTTGTTGTGGAGCACGGGCTCTAGGCACATGGGCTTCAGTAGTTGTGGCTCGTGGGCTCTAGAACACAGGCTCCGTAGTTGTGGCGCACAGGTTTAGTTGCTCCATGGCATGTGGGATCTTCCCGGACCAGGGCTCAAACCCGTGTCCCCTGCATTGGCAGGCAGATTCTTAACCACTGCGCTACCAGGGAAGCCCTGGTTTATCTTTAAAAATAAAAGGTATGTTGTTCTCATAAGTGTTAAGAAAAGGTCTACAGGTCCCCTAAAAAGATTGTTAGCCTCATTATTTGTGTGCAAGTTCTTTTGTTTGTTAGTTTAATAATGCTACTGCCAGTTGATCAACCAAGTTATTTTTAAGAGCTCCACAGTATTTTAGCAAGTCTATAAAATAATAGATAATTAGTCCCTAGGAAACAAAAAGGAGTAGAATGCCTCAGCCTCCACAAATCTGTTACTTGTCAGATGCCTATTACAACAGCTGCTCCAAATGCTATTAAATTTAAACCTTGAATTCTTACCTTATTTATTTTACAGTCTGTTTATCAACTGTTCATATTTCACAGCTCCATACATTTGTATTCTTGTTTTTTTTACATTGTCAATTTCAGCAATCACAACTTATGCCTGGGCTAGAGGAATTTCTACAGTATACATATTAAAAATCATGCAAAGTATAAAAGGGAAATTTATGGGAGTGTTATTTTAATAATAACGATGAATACAGAAATGAGGGAACTTTTCAAAGGGAAATTAAAAGCAGGTAAGTTAAAATAACAGGAAATTGAATGTGATGAGGAAGAATCATCTACCTGCTAAATTAATATACTCTCATTCAATGCTCCAATACAGCATTGTTCCTCCACATTGTTAAGTTTGCTGAGAAGATATTTTAAATGGTAATTTCCATTTTCAAGTTGAACTACTTCCACAAAGTAAGCCAGTCACATTCTTCAGATGCCAGACTCTTCATTACATTTTTCAACACGCCATAGCGTCTCCCTCTCACACCCAGCAAAATTCACGTTACCTCCTAGGACCCCAGACATAGCTTCTTGCTCTTCGAGTAGTCCAACCCTGTCTCTTTCACTAAACTAACTCAATTCTTTTGTTAATTTTGCATAAACATTCTCCATGGAAACAGCTCCTTTTTAGTCATGCTGAGACAAGAGCAAAAGAATTATCTGTATTTTGTATAACCCCCTTGAACTAATGAGTTTGATAGAAGTCAGGGAAGAATGAAAAGCTTATCAAATAAGCTGTCCTATGTAAGCAATTTTCCCATGAACGAACCCAAGATTTCCTATAAGAATTACATAATATGCGTTGCTCACTTTGCCACAAGTCCTTATCTTGCCTATGATGTAAACTGACCAGTAGGAGAGATACGTCTAAAGAGAAAAGGGTCAGCCGGAGGCCCTGAACCAACTTTACAGCTGCAAAGGAAAATTGACTAATCTTAGAAATTTGCTTTTCCTTCCTTGTCCTAGGCTTGATCCAACTGGAGGAAATTCACTGGTATTTCATGATTTTCCTTTACAATAAGCTGTGAGCAAGCTGCAGAGGAAACTCGTCAGGTCAGAGCAGAAAGGAAACTGCCTAGCACCTTCGTCAGTTTCCTGTTGCATCCAACTGATAGCAGAAAGGAGAGGATGTGATGTTATACGTGCTGGCCTTAGATTTCTAGATGCTGCTGATAAATGCTGCCACCTTCCATTCAGTGACCAGTGATTCACAGTTTTCTACTGATCTAATCTAGATTCAGACTTTAAAGACCACCCCTTAACTACCCAGACCTTCAAAACGCTTATGTTGTATAACATATAGAGAGACAACAGTTAAAATATTTCCTTTACAAACAGTCCCCCCACCCCACTCCATGATCTACTAAGCTCCAGAAATACACAAGGTCTGTTTTTAGGGAAATCAATGCCTTCAAACTTTGGTCAGCTCACTGCAGACATTTCCATGGCAGGGTGGGGGGAATGTCTTCTGATTTAGTCTGGGGTAGGGTGTGTTGGAGACATTTCATTAGAAAGTGTTTTCCAATCGGTACGTGACTGCTCTGCTCAAAAATTCCAACGACTTTCTCTTGATTACAGAATAAAATTCTAGTTTACTTGCAAATAATTTGAAAACCTGGAACAACATAGTACCTACCCACCTTTCCAGAACTGATCTCAAACCATCCAACTATTATTATTTACAAAAAGAAAAGAAAAAAAAAAACCAGTCTACACATGGTGTTGCAAGCTTCAGAGCTTGGGCTTAGGCTAGGCCATCATACAAATGACCTCACTATTTCTATTCTCCTCTCTAAGTCTTATCCATAATTCGAAACCAGTTCAACTTACTGTTTCACCATCAAGTCTTCCCTAACTATTCCAGGTACAAAGGAATTGCATAAACCTTATAGTATTTATGGTATCTACTTCTCACTTGGCCATCTTGTACTCTTTTGTTTTGCAATTCTTTTTCTTAATTCTTGCATTCCTGTTTAAGTCTATGCTTTTGTAACAACTTTGGGAGAAAGGTGATACATTGTACTTCTTTACGTGCCTGCACCCCACCCAGACTAGTACCTTCAATTCAGCAATACATATTTTAGATTAATTTATTGAAAGTGCATGGTATTAAACAGGAACAGACACAAACACGTATAAACTTAAGTGGAGTGGAATAATCTAGCACTGCAACAAGACAGTCATGTATTTGGGGGATTTAAATAGGTTAGGTTTTTACAGACTCTGAGATTTATAGTTAATACGAAATACCTTGACTATTTTAACCAACCAATCAACCAACCTATTAAGCAAACAAAAGCAAATAAAAAACTCAGAATCTGAGTTTGGGTGATGGTGATGTACGTTCATTGATTATAACAAATGTACCACTTTTGTGCGGGATGTTAATGGTGGGGAGGCTGTGAGTGTGCAGGGGCAGAGAGTATATGGGAACTCTGTACTTTCTGCTCAATTTTTCTGTGAACCTAAAACTGCACTAAAAAATAGTGTTATTAAAAGAAAATTTTCTGACACCTACGGTATTGAGCCACTTATGTACTATACCAGATCACTCAACTGTATCTGATGCCCATTCCCACACCTCAATCACTTGACGTGCTTCCACCATTACTGCGATAGAACGGTGTACAGTGTCACCTGACACAGAGGGACCACTGTATGTGTACATTGGCTGCATTGGACCCTGGAGTCTCTGCCTTCACCAGAATCTGCCTGGACTGGCTGGAAATCACAGAAAAGCAAAAGGAGTCAATGTCCCCATAGGGTAGACTTTACCAAGTGAGAGGCAGAAGAACGGGAGAACCCAGCAAATAAATTGTCCTTCACCCCATCCATGGGTATATGTATAACTAATTCACTTTGCTGTACAGCAGGAACTAACACAACATTGTAAATCAACTATACTCCAATAAAAATTAATAATAAAAAAAAGCATCCCATCCATGAGTTGTTCTGGTTTCCTATGGCCTCTTTGGACACCAAACAATCCGCTCTGGTTGAGAAGCTGAGGCCAGCTCAATGACACACCACCTTGTATTCATTCTCCTTTCTTTGATTCATTCCCTTTTTCTCTTAACTCTTACTTCTCTGGGATTACACCCCTTTCTAAAATGATCGATAGGTAAGCTCTTACTTCAGGCTCTATTTTCTAGGGAATCTGAACATCTGTCAAAAACCAAACCCTGGGCTTAGAGTTAGGGAAAAGACATAGTCTTCTATAGTTACAAATGCTCTTTTTTGTTTTGTTTTGTTTTCCTTAAAAGGTAATGCATTCCTAGGGTTCAAAAAAGTACAGGCACAAGAGGGTAAACAGTGAAATCCTCCCTCCCTCACACACGTGCTCCTGGTACATCATGCCTTCATACCATGCTACCCTCCCAATCAGATATCTTGGAAATTGTTTCAATCAGTACATTAAAAACTTCCACAACATTTTTGGTTACACAGTATTCCAACATGTGGATGTACCATAATTTACTCAGTCTATTATTGATGAAACATTAGGTTGTTTCACTCTGATCCTATCACAAATAATAGAGAAGTAACATTATATGTAGTTGTTTTGCGCACATACCTGCATATCTATAGGCTAAATTTCTGGAAATGATATTTGTAGGTCAGGGAGCACGTGCATCTGCATAAAAGCATCTGTTATTACATATCCTCAACAACACAGCGTGTTAATATTTTTGCTTTTTATCTATTTGGTTAGTGAAAAATGGTGTCTCAGCATATATTTAAATTGTACTTCTTTTATTATGAGTGAGGTAAATAATCTCAAATGTTCAAGAACCATTTGTTTTCCCTTTTCTGTGAACTGCTTGTTTTTGAGGAAGTCTTCACCAAGGGAAAAATCTTTGGAACCTCTATTTTTAAACCCCTGTGCACCATGACTCAAAGCAAATTAAATCGAGGACTTTAACATGACTCTATCACTGCTTGAGATATTGCAGTTTATATCATCTCTAAGTTGCAGAGTCTCGTCTCCACACTCAGTGAGTTCACAGTCTAGCAATATAGAAGACAGTGCGGAGATGGGAGTAAATCAGGCTGAAGAATATCCAGCTGTCCCAGTGATAATGCCCAAAGAGCGGGACACACTTGGCTGATGAGGGGTGATGTTGGTACCCCAAAACTCAGTCTGATTGCTGGGTGTGCTGCAGCTGGCATCTCTAAGCAGTACCAGGGCTAAGAGGGGGATGGGGCGTCCTGGTTAGAACTGTCCAAGAGTGAAGCCAGACTCCAGCCAGCAGTGGGTAGGGCTGGGACGGGCAGGGACATTACAAGCATTAGAGTAAAGCTACTTACAAACTCTTATGGGGCTAGATAGAGAATAGGATGGAGGTGAGGTCTAGAAAGTTCTCACACTTTTGAACACAATAAAGTGGAACACCAGGCAGAGAGTCATGGCCCTTCTATGCAAAGGGAATATAATGAACAAAGGTCTGGAGGTCCAAGATCTTTTTTCTGTGAATGATGACTGATCAAGGGTGGCCAGATAATAGGGAGGGCACGTGTGTGTGTGTGTGTGTGTGTGTGTGTGTGTGTTGTGTATGCCTGTGAGGGGTATGAAAGATGAACAGAATGAGAAATGAGATCACCCTTTAACTAAAAGCTTTTCTTCCTTAGAGTTCTTCTCAACTGAGCTCAGATTTTCTGATATCAATATATTTTATTTGGCATAAGTGAAAAGCCCTAGCATAATTATGTTTTGGGATGAGGTACAGACAACCTATTTTAGGGAAAATAGAAGGAGAAGCTCAGTAGGTCAAAGAGAGTTGGCCCCTACTAGTCACAAGGTCCCTTCTTCCTCTCAGTTCAAAAATAAATCCCCGGGCATGAAGGCTAACGGGGATATTTGTAAGGACAGGGCAGCACAGTATCGGGGATGGAAGAAAGCAAAAACTTCTTTAAAAATGAGGAAATGTATACCTCGTTTATATTTATGGTTACTAGAATTGTTAGAATAAAACACAATAAAATGTAGGTGCAAAGAGGGGTCCGTGGAGTGAAAGTAGCTGTATTACAGAACTCTAATGATACCCACTTCCTAAACGCCCAATAGATTTTACTAAGGAATACTCCAGAGCTGTAACCATTTTAAAAAATCTGCTTGGCTTTAAAAAGAAAGAAATACATGATAATAGTTTTTTCAAAGAGACATTGCCAAGGTTTATCCATGCCAAAACGCTGAGCAAAATTTTAATGTGAAATGAACCACAGAAAAGAGATAATAATAAGAGAGAGGCTTACAAAAGCCCTGTCATCTGCAGACACATTGGCACCCTCTATTCTTCTTTCAGCTCCTCCTCAAACTGTTCTATAATCCTTGATGTTTACGTTATCCACCTCTTTAAAATCCAACAACTTGCAGACTCCAGGGATTAAAAACAAAAGAACTATATTTTCAAATCTTTGCACATAAGGTAAAAACAGTAACAGAGGTTCAGATGACCCGCCCCAGTATCCTAGAGCATCATTCAGCCTTGCCCAGGGGATCTAGGCAATGGCCAGTCCAGCCAGTTCTTCCTTTGTAATGACTACTGTCTACATCTTGCTTGCTTAAAGACACAGGACAATTCGGGCCAAGAACTTCCCATTGGAGTAGTAGGGGAGGTAGAGGATGGATGCCCTGAAGTTGGGGTTCCAAGAGCTAGTTGAGAAGTGAATAATGGGACAGGGTAGGATAGGCAGGCTGAGGTTCTGTACTCCTTAGTCCATGACAGACACCTTGAGGCACCTGACAAAATGCCTTTCCCCTTCTTGCCTGCTAACAAGCCTCAGTTTTGTTCAGGGAAAAATGCCCAGCACACAGGATAAGTGATGACTGGTTTCATCCAATCATGGTGAACCCATTCTCCTTTGCCAGTGATAGTTCTAGAAGGGGACATGTGACACCAGCTTGACCAGTGCAGTGTAAGGAGAAGTTGGTTGAGGGCTTGTAGGAAAGGTTTTATTCCCTGATAAAATAAAGGAGAGGAGCAAACCCTTTCTGTCTCCCTCCTCTCGCTTTCTAGAGTGGCTGCAAACATCTGACAATCACAAGGGGAGACAGTGCAACTCACTAAGGAGACAAGGTGGAATATGCCTTCTTGATAACATTGTTGAGTTATCAAACCCACTTTGAGACAGGCTTCTTGTTAAGTAAGCAACAAATATCCTTATAGTCTTAGGCCACGATTTGTTAAGTTGTCTGTTTTTTTTTGTTTTAATTTATTTTATTTATTTATTTTTGTCTGCGTTGGGTCTTCTTTGCTATGTGCGGGCTTTCTCTAGTTGTGGCGAGCAGGGGCTACTCTTGGTTACGGAGCACAGGCCTCTCATTGCGGTGGCTTCTCTCGTTGCAGAGCACGGGCACTAGGCGCGTGGGCTTCAGTAGTTGTGGCACGCAGACTCAGTAGTTGTGGCGCACGGGCTTAGTTGCTCTGCGGCATGTGGGATCTTCCCGGACCAGGGCTCGAACCCGTGTCCCCTGCATTGGTAGGCGGATTCTTAACCACTGCGCCACCAGGGAAGCCCAAGTTGTCTGTTTCTTGTAGCTGAGAAAACATCCTATAAGTGGTAGAAACCAAATCAGTAACCAGGGAGGTATTGCTGGGGAGAAGTCCAAAGGGTAAAGATGAGCAGTAAGTGGGGAAGGGGGCCAGGAGCGTGTCAGAATGCAGTGTGGAAAATAGTTGGGAAAAAGTCAGGACCGGGAGTGTGCCTGGGGAATTCCTGGAAGACTCCCTCTATGTGGTTCTGGCTGTATGAAACAAGGGTATGATTGACAGCTTAAAGAGTCAGTGCAGGGCTAGACTCTCTAAAGCCCACCCCTTCCTTTATTTTTCCAGATAGCACATGTTAGCCCAGACCCTTGTTGTCTCCTTCTTGGATTCTTACACGTTTCCTGATCTGTCTCCTCTCTTTGGTCTCCCAATCCTCCAATTCATCATGGACATGGTAGCCCAGTTAATCACCAACCCTGTCACTTCCACATTCTGAAAGCTTCAATGGTGCCTCATTTTAAAAGTCCACCTTCCTTAGCCTTATGTATAAAGCTCTTCACCATCTTGCCACTCACAGACATCTCTAACTAGATTGTAGTTCCCTAAGGAAAGTTCCAAGTCGTAACTTTTTGTCTCACATAGTTCTTAGAACATCTTTCATGCAGTAATTTTTAATAACTCTTTATTCATAGACATTATTTTTTTACCTTATTTTTTACCTTATATCATACATTTTAGAAGAAACAGTATTAACTTGTGTCTTATCAGTAGATATGACAATATCTACTGATTATAGAAATAAGTCATGGTAAGCATGCAATAAATAGCTGTTAGTATTTTAAGTTCTGTCCAGATTAACATTTTTTTCATGCTAGTCAACTATTGTTTATATAGTCTTATGACTTTATGACGATAATAAACACCCTTAAAAATGGTCATCAGAAATGTTCCTTTGTGCTAGAGATTTTAGTAAATTAACAGATTTGGGTAACTATGAAATTTTAAGTTTGAGTTTCTATTTGTTATTATTAATTTTTAGATAATCATTTTTAACTAGCGCCACCTTTATAATTTCACAACCAGATATTTTTGAATTGCAGAATCAGAACTTTATTTCCTCAGTAACGTATTTAGTTGCTCAAGCTTCCTTGTTCATAGCATTATCATTTCACACTTTGGTCATTGCAATAACCCCAGCTGGCATTTTCGTATCTTTTGCATGTTCTTGATTCCACAACTTTGCTCTTATCGTTCTTTCTAGCATGTTCTCTGGTCTTCCCTTCACTCCATCTTAAACATTCTTCAAAGCTAAATCCAAGTTTCACATGTCATGTGAGGCCTTTCCTGACCACCATAATCCATGGTGGTTTCTCTTTCTTTCGAGTTCCTATAGCACTCAGTATCTGCATCACTCATTATGCGTGCTTGACTTGCACTGTTAGTCTTCTTTTTCAAACGTTTCTAAGACCTCAGCCTTCCCCTTAGCATCAAATAGAATAAATCAACTGCACATAGCTTTGCTCTCTTGAGAACACTTGAATTTACTGAGTTTCACTTCTTGCTCCAAACCTCTATCCCAGATCAATTCTTGATCCTCTCTCACCATTTGCCTCCTGCATTTTCAGTCCTCTCTTAATACTCCGTCTCCCCAGGAAGAGACACAAGCTCTCCTCCTCCATTCCTTAAAGCATCACTAACCCAAGTTTGTTCCATGTAATGGACTTTTACTAAACATTTGGAAATAATAGAGAATAATTGAGCTTAGAACAGAAAGTGATTAAAAGTGCTATATAGTATTCAAAATAATTACCAATTATCTAGCATTTAATATGTGCCAGATACTATGCCAAGCATTTTCCATGCATTATTTCATTTAACAGTCACAGCATCCTTACACCCACTATCATATAGCTGGTAAATTAGGGAGACATTATTCACATCCAAGTCTTTTTGGCTCCAATGTCTGCCGTAATCATTACTGTTCCCAAAGTTCATGACCCTCAAAGAATTTCTTACCGTATGCAGTAAATTTTTTTGATCACCTATCCAATGTTCACTCTATTTTTCTTTCCTGCTTCTCATAGAACTTTGAGTTTTTTCAGGAATCCACCCTCTTCAAGCCCCACCCTGAGAGTTGCATCCTGATTCTTCTTAGAAATTTAGGTCGGCAGTGATTGGCTCCGGCATGGGTATGTGATGCATTCTGGCCAATAAGACATAAAAGGAAATCTTCTGGGATGCTTATAGGAGAAGTTCCCTCCTCCCAAGAGAGATACACAGAAAGAGGATTCTCTTCCTCTGAACACTGTCCTTTTTAAAGATGATACACAGAATGGCTGTGTCCATCTTATAACCATGAGGGATTTACCCTGAGGACAAAGACCACACAACAAAAGATGCAAAAAAGGAAAGGTGGTAAAAATCTGGTCTTTATTTTTGGTCCACCAAAATATTTAATCTTAAACATTCCTACCTCTGGACTTCTTGGAATAATAATGTTATTAATTATACCCATTTTGAATTCAGTTTTCTGTTGTTTATGATGAAAATATCCTAATGGACACTTTGGCTTCTCTTTCCTAAGACTCCAGGCTGCTGCTACTGTAAGGTTTCCCTCTCCTAACATCTGTAGCCTTCTTTGAGTCCCAGGCTCCCCAAATCTACTCTCTCTAAATGTCAGAGAACAACTCCCCAAATTCTATTATTGCTTTACTATGGAGAACAGTTAGTTTCCCTCTTGTCTCAACTTCTCCCACCTAGCCTCCAGGGTCCTTTCCCCACCACTTCATTACCAAAAAACCCACTAAATGAGTTTCCCTAAATAATTCTTCCCCAGAGATTAGATGCTGAGGACCAGGAGTCATATTACCTGAGCCTGAATCCCAGTTCCATTTCTTGTTAACTGTGTCAACTTTGACAAGTTGCTTTAGTTTTTCTGAGGCTCGCCTTCATCTATCAAAAGGGAATAATAATTGCAGGGTTGTTGTGAAGATCAAATGACATCATCCACACAACGCCTTTAGAATAGTGCCTGGCACGTGTAAGCATTCAAGATAAAATGCTGATTGGAAGTAAAGGAAACTAGGTAAGGTAGGCCAAAAAGGAACGTTCCAATCTGTGCATTAGCTCATAGAAAAGAAAAAGACCAGACCCAGAAAAGACAACCCCAAGATTGTCTTTGTCAGACAAAGACAACCTTGGGGATCCAGATGGCAAGCAGGAAGTTATCTTTTTCAGTCTTTTCATTCCTCCACTCAAGATTCAAATTCCTGAGAACAAGCATTTGATTGGCCTAGCTTGGGTCATGCCCACCACTTGGTTTGGCTGAAAAAGTCCCTTGCTTAATAGTGTCACCAGACTGTCTCCAGTAGTATCCCAAAGCAAACTTAGAGTGCTGTTACCAAAAGAAGGAGTAAATTTAAAAACAACCGAACTGAATTGTTACTCTATATTTGTTATATTATGTTTATAGGACAAGGATTATATCTTATCCACTGCATTGCCTAAAATCCTAATTCAACCAATGATCAAGATTTGTTGGCTGTTCTTATTTAACCTGACTGGTAACATTGATCATTTGTATTTTCTTTTAAGTCTTTTTCGAATTTCCTACAATATTGCTTCTGTTTTATGTTGTGGGATCTTAGCTCCCCGACCAGGGATTGAACCCGACCAGGGGTCGAACCGCACCGCCTGCATTGGAAGGCAAAGTCTTAACCACTGGACCACCAGGGAAGTCCCCGATCACTTGTATTTTTAAGGCTTGATCCAAAAGAAAACATGTTTCTTTTTTTGAGGTTTTTTAAGCTCAGGAAGCCTGTCAATGATAACTATAAAGGAATATTGCAAGGCTGTTTTTGAAGGGTGGAGGAAGCAGAGTAAACTTGAGGTTGTTAACCAAAAAATATCAATATTAAAGAAAAACAGTGGAGGAAGCATAGAAAATTGAGGACACTATCGTCAGCCTGTCTTCTTCATTCTTTTCTGAATTTTGCATAGATTTCCGCCCTAGAGGATGAAGTAAAAAGGGATAGGAGGAATTGGTAGGGAAACCTTTTCCAGTGGTCTAATTGGGTCTTTTTGTTTAACCTTCAGAGGGAGTGTTCTTTTGACCTAAGCATGATCAAAAAGGAGATTGCATGTTGCATCTCTAGGCAAAAACCTTAGATAATGCATTAACTTCACTGTTTGTCCCTCCTTTTGTCCCACAGTTTCAACCACCAGTTTGTGTCCATTTTTCCTTACAAACAGATTTTTCCTTCAAATGTACTTCTATCATCAAAGACAGCCTGGATACCAGTCACCCTGTGGCAGAGCTCCCAATAGTTTATTCTTGCTCCATTCTTTTCTGTGAAATCATAGTAGGAGTCAACTTCCTCAAGCATTATTTGGCCTCATGCCTTTATAGTCATACTTAAACTCCTGCTCCAGATGTGAGAGCAATTTGGCTGAGACATCTGTTGCCCCTTTGTTCATCAGCAATGAAGCTACTGATCTGATTGGGGAGGCAGACGCCCCCTTCCTCACTGTTCCCTGTGCACCCCTCCCCCGAGGCTGCACATGTGGAAACCCTGGCAGCTAAACAGGAAGAGAAGGCATGGTCTTGGGTGAGTTTGTTTTAGAAAAGAGTAGAGAGAAAGGGGAGAGGGGGCCCTGGGACCAAGTTTTAGGGAACTTAAACATTAAATGGTTGAATGGCAGAGAATGAGCCTGAAAAGAAGCAGAGAAATAGACGTCAGGGAGATAGGAGTAAAACCAGGAAAAATGTTTGTGGAAGTTAAGGGACGACAGGGCCTCATAAAGTAAAGAGAGGTCATAAGCAAAATGTAGGGCATACATGTACAATGAAATATTATTCAGCCTTAAAAAGGAAGGTAATTTGAACACATACTACAGTATGGATGAAACCTGAGGACAATATGTTAAATGAAAGAAGCCAGTCACAAAAGGACAAATACTGTAGGATTCCACTCTTATGAAGGATCTAGAGCAGTCAAACTCAGAGACAGAAAGTAGAACGGTGGTTGCCAGGGGCCGCGAGGAGGAGGAATGGGGAGTTACGGTCTAATAGGTGTAGAGTTCTCCTTTTACAAGATAAAAAGAGTGCTGCAGATGGACAGTGATGGTGGTAGCACAACACTATAAATGTCCTTAATGCTGCTGAGCTGTATACTGAAATGTGACAAGATGGTAAATTTTATGTTATATATATTTTTCCTCAATTTTTTAAAAAGGGAAAGGTGGTCAGCAGAGTTAGATGTTGCTGAAAGGTCAGGTGGAGGGAGAACTGAAGTATCCCCTGTGTTTAGTGTTGCAGAAACTGACTGTAAGAGTGTAAGAGAGATCCTGCCAACAGTCTGGATGACTCTAATAGCCACATGTAAACCTTCAGGAGTATTTTCTGGCTCATGACTGACTTTCTGTAAAAGCGAGTCTTAACAGACTCAGCCCTCTCTGGTTCCGCGGCTCACCTCTTCCTCCTTTTCCTGTCCTCACTGGGTGCATCTCTCTCTCTCTCTCTCTCTCTCTCTCTCTTATTTTCTCGCCGCGCTGCGTGGCTTGCAGGATCTTAGTTCCCCCACCAGGGGTTGAACCCAGGCGACAGTAATGAAAGTGCAGAGTCCTAACCATTGGGCCGCCAGGGAACTCCCACTGGGTACATTTTCTTCTCCCTGGCATGCTCTCGGGCTCCCAAACATACTTCACCATTTTGGGGCATAAAGCTTAACAGGACTTAAGTGTCGTGTTTCCCAAGTAGACTTTTTATACCTCCTCTCTGCCAACCTCCATCTCTCCCCTGCTTCCAAACAGTGCTAAGCAAGCACTTCCTTCCTACAAAGCCATCCCCTGGATTAACTCCATTTGACTTCAAAAATTCTTACCATTGCCTTCATCTCCATTATCCACTTAATAATTTTTTTGAATGAAGAATGGTAAAATGCCATTTGTCATTTCTTTAACAATTCTTTATTAATTTAACATTCCATAAGCATTGCTAGGGCTTCTACTTCATATCAGGTAGTATGTAGTTGCTGGAGATACAGCCTCTGCCCTCAAACAGCTCATGGTCCAGTGGGGGAGAAATAATCTCCTCCTGTGCCTCATACAGAGCTTTCGTCTTGAGGTTAAATGTTTAAATGTAAACAGCCAAGGGAAAAAAAATACATCTTTATAGAAAAATTTAGACTCTTTTGAGAGATAATAGAGTATTACAATTTCAGTAAGAACTCCTCATTGATGATAAATTAAGTATACTATACAATCACCATGCTGGCCTGGTTATATGCCTACAGCATAACTCCTACAACAGAACTTTCTCAGCTCCCCTATACATACTCTATGTTCCAGTAAAACTGAATTACTTCATTTTCCCATTTCTAAAATGCAACTGATGATTATAAGACATACTATCAATTAAATAACATTTTAGAGAGAAAAGGATATAACCATAATACATTCAGATAGTGATTATAAGACACATACCAATTTGGAAATGTTAAAAAGGAAGGGGGAAGCAGGAGGATGAAGTGTGCATCTTAAGTTCAAAGATATACAGTGTTTGTTACTCTCAGAAAATGCTTTGTGTTTCTTGAGCTCCCAACATTTGCTTATGCATTTCCTTCTGTTTGGAACATCTCTCTTCTCCCTACCCTTCCTTACAACCTATCCAGTTTCTAAGGATCCCTTCCTTCCTCTCATGAACCCTGTCCTGATCCTACCAACCAGATGTGATCTTTTGTTTGTTCGTAGGTTCGTTCAACAAATATATACTGACTGCCTGCTAAGTGCCAGACACTGTTCTAGGCATCAAGGATTAAATGGCAGACAAGACAGGCAGACATAGTCCTGCCTTCATGGAGCACATATGCTACATGAGGAGACAGATAAAAATGAAGTAAATTAACAAATGAATGAAATGACTGTAAACTGTAAAGAATGCTATGAAGAAAAACAACAACGATGACAGACAAGGAGCTGAGACAGAGAATTATAGAGGGGAGTCTCCTCTATGATGGGTGGTCAGGGAAGGCGTCTACAAAGAGGTGAAAACATAAGCTGAGACCTGAAGGGAGAGGAGGAATTATATATGCCAAGGGGGGAGAAGATCCTTCCAGACACAGGGAATAAATAGCATGTGCAAAAGCCGTGAGGTGGGGCTGAGTTTGATGTATTTGAGGAACAGACCTTCCCTTCCTTTGAACCTCTGTAGCATTTTATATCTTCCTTTGGGGTTTATACTAGTTTCCTTTAATCATAGTCCTTGTTATCATTTTATGATTCTCCTTTTCATGCCTTACAATTTGTAACTTCTTGAGGGCAAGAATTGAGTCTAATTTATCTATGTTTTTCCTTACAGTGCCTAGGACAGTATCTTGCACAAACTAGATACTCAGTAACTATGTTTTGAGTCCCATAAGACTACAAGTTGGGGCTATATTTACTTATCCCATAGACTAAGTTTCATATTACTTAGTCTTTTACTGAGCTACATTTTAATCGAATACTTTGGGTTTTTACCAGAGTTCGTTATAACAGCCATATTAAATTCATTACAGCATTTGCTGTTAAATGGTATTAAAAACATTATTCAATGTACCCTCTAGGAGTTCCTTTTGGAATTCAGTGTTAGCAAAAATTTTACTTCTGAACTAATTTGCATCTTCCTTTCTGAACCCCAAATTTATATAATGGATTATGTTTTACCTTACTATTGTGGGAGCTAGAAAGCTAAAAATCAATCTGACTATTTAATTTGAACAATTAAAGCAACATGTTTATCCATATGATTGTAATATTTGTGTTTTTCTTTTTCCCAGATTCTGACTTTTCTCCTGATGATGATTAATATCACAGTTTGCCAGCCTCTGTGCTAAGTGCTTTACGTGCATTATCTCATTTAATCTTTACAACAATGCTGAGTTTTATGGATTAAAAAAGCTAAGACTTAGAATAATGTCAAACAGTTAGGAAGTATTGGAGCTTGGACGGAACCCAGGCAGGCTGACTTCCCCACTATGAGATATTTTAGTATCTTATCATGCGAGGTGTTATAAATCTCTTAAAATAATTTCAGGAAAGAGAAGGGGAAAATATATACATATTCTTACATGTACATATGTATGTTTACATAAAGTTATATGAATTGAGTTAAAAAATAAATTACAGCAGATGCTGATGACCTGTCTTTGGTGGTCATAATGAAATATATACCAAGAGTCCACGAACCCTTTCATTATTTGATATAGATGAGTAGGACCTAAATGACAGAGTATTGTTTTCTGCAGTTTTAGTAGACAATTTAAGATGTAAGAAATTTTATTTTTAAATTTCTTCAGAATATGAGTATGGGTAAAGAATCCCTCAAACTATCAAGTTCAAAATGTGGCCCACCGCACTGCAGTAAATTTCAAAGAGAGAAAGTTCAGCTGCACTGCAGTAAAATTCCTTAGATAATGTTTGCCGTGTTTTAATATAAGATTGGTTCCTAATAGGGAATGGGATCATGTGTTCCCTGCTCTTTCAGACACTCAGGTTGAACTCATCAGGAGAATTTTATATGGTTTTTAGATAACTTCATTCTCTGTCAGCCAGGATTGCTTCTGCATTTTTATAGAAATAATTTATAGAGGGAAGCGAATTATTGGAGTTTATTCCCAAGGCAAAGGCTGTCTTTTAGGGTGGTATTCAAGGCTATCTTTTTTTCACTCGTAACAAGAGTTTACACCGGCACTGGTAAGAAAACAGCGCTATTAATATATTAAGAAATGAAGAAATTGCCAGCAAAATTTATTTCCCTTCACCAAGCTACAGAGGCGAGAAAGCTCAGCAGGAGAACCTGTTTCAGGAACAAACAAAGCCACAGAAGGAAATCCTCCTAGGGCATTCGGACTCATTTAGTGAGAGCAATAGCTTTTCTTTTGCAGGAAGAACAGGTGTTTCCCCAGAAAAAAAGCCTGCAGAGTCACCTTGCAGAGCTAATGACTGGAAAATGGCAAAAACTGGATTACTGAAGAAAATTCAGGAGGAAGGTAGACTATTTGCACTTCTACAGCATAGTGTGTTTTGCTTATCTGTCACTAAGATTACCTGATAATATGACTGGGGGCTTGGGGAGGGGCAAAGAATTGTTTGTAACTGAGAAGAAAATGTAGCTCTTTTTCATTTCGGAAGGAATTAATAGAAAAAGCAGAAATTAGCTGTAGCGTGTTATCAAAGCAGTCAGAATTCAGATGAACAAATTTTAGTATGGCCAAGGGCAGAGGTAAAAAATATGCTTTGTAAAGATAAGAAAATGATGGCATAAAATGGTTGCAAAAAGAATCAAGAGGCAGCAGAGACTGGGGGATGTGCTGGAGTCAGCACCAGTAAGGGCTGCTCAATTCAGGCACGTGCTTGTTGAAACAAAGGTTTGTCATGCAAGAATTGCAAGATGGTTCTGCCCATTGTCAAACTCTGCGCTGTTAATGGGATGGGGGTGGGAGGAGTTAACCGATCAAATTTATCTAAATATTTCTCCTGCAGCACAATTTCAACAAGTTGCTGGGTATTAGAATCTGCCAACTTGACTTGGTGAGTCTTTCAAAACCTTTTGCAGTATTTTATCAGCCAACTGACATTTACTGGGGTGCCCCCGACTGCCAGACACTGTGCAGGGCTGGGAGGATACAGGGATTAATAAAAGGAGGAATTCAGAGAAGGAGACGGTGTGATCAGGTCTTAGAAAAATTGTCTCGTACTGCTCAACCCCCCAGGATCTTATTTGACATGAAAGAAATTCATTAGATTATAATGGAAATTTTTAAGGACCTGGATTGTGAATTGGGACTCCATTCCTGATACATACGATTGTGGAGGCTAAGTCACAAATCAGAAGACTCTTTGGGAGTAATGACTTAAGAGCAAAGGGAGCTGGATTTGTTTGTAATATGGTACCTTCTCCAAAGATACTTTTATTCATTTCTCTTTAAATTAATCTCTCCTCCCATGAATAGCCCATATTTACCCTTCAGCTAAGAATTCTGCTTATACTATTTTCTCACCTGCATCTCTGATTCCTTCATCTTTGTGTAGTAATTAAGAGCACAGGCTTTGGAGTTAAGGAGACCCAATTTCGAATCTTGGCTCAGCCACTAGCTGTGTGACATTGGGCAAGTTGGTTATCCTTTCTGAGTTCCAAATTCCTCATCTGTAAAATGAGAACAATAATAGTACCTGTCTCACAGAATTATTATGAAAATCAAATGAGATAATATATGTTAAACAGCTAGCACAATTAGTTGCAGCTAGTATAACTATTATATTCTGAAAGTTTCTGCTCTCATATCCAAGTGGCATATGATCTTTTTGACTTCTGCAAGTCTCATTTTTTCTGATATTCTGTTTCATTTTAATATACAATTCATATTTTAAAAATAATATAATAGCATTATGTAAATTTTGGAAAGTAGAAGGACAGAAGCAATAACTCTTAATTTTGCCCTCCTAACCCAATCATTAAAGATTAAAATTATTCCTGATATTATATAAATATATATTTTAAAAAATAAATTTATTTATTTACTTATTTTATTTTTGGCTGTGTTGGGTCTTCATTGCTGCGTGCAGGCTTTCTCTAGTGGCGAGCAGGGGCTACTCTTCATTGCGGTGCGAGGGCTTCTCACTGCGGTGGCTTCTCTTGTTGCAGAGCATGGGCTCTAGGAGCACAGGTTTCAGTAGTTGTGGCACACGGGTTCAGTAGTTGTGGCTCGTGGGCTCTAGAGCACAGGCTCAGTAGTTGTGGTGCATGGGCTTAGTTTCTCTGCAGCATGTGGGATCTTCCCGGACCAGGGCTTGAACCCGTGTCCCCTGCATTGGCAGGCAGATTCTTAACCACTGTGCTACCAGGGAAGTCCCCCTGATATTATATTTATGATTAGCTGAAATTGAAAGAAAAAAGTGCTTCTCCAAAGTTGCCACTGTGGGAGAAGAGATTGGAAACAGACATGGCATCCTTTGGTTTGATATGCATTGCTCTATTGTTATAGGATGTGAAAGCCAGGTTACTTGTTGTGCACTATGATTCTCGCTCATGGCAGCTAGCAGGTAAAGAGCTGAAGAAACACCTCTATATCTCTCTACCCTGAAAATACATGAGACAATGGGGTGGTTTTGTTGTTATTTGTTTTTGTTTTATTTTGAGAAGACTGAACTTGGAAAGGCTGGAATTTTCCAAAAGCCTGCATTTACCCCAACACTTCCTGTCTGAAGGATTTTAATTGCATTGCTAGGCAAAAGAAGCCAATCACAAACCTTGTGCTTTTAAATGGTCAAGTTAAATTATGGCTTGGAATAAGAGAATAATATGGAACCAGTGCTTTTGCCAAATGACATACTCTGCCCTGGATTTACTGACATTTCATCTGCTATTTTGGAGAAATTTGCAATTTTGCCATTCTCTTCAGCAAAAAAGTACCAGTAGTTTTCTAATGTCCATCTGTCAAATATGTGTTCAAAAAATTTTAAAGAACTTTATTTTATGACCCCATATGGAAACCTCAAAGGCTCAGAATTACTTGAAATGGTAAAGAGTTACTTCTTCAAGTAAAAACTCCTATTGCAAACAGAATTTTGGAACTATGGTGCCCATGCAGTGTTTGGCAACACATGTGGTTCTTCTGCTTTGATAAAGAAAGAAGCTCAACACATCACCATGAGTCACAGCTTTCTATATCACCTTGCATAGGCACCAAAGCCCTTGCCAGTAGTCCTGAAGAAGTTGTGCCTATTGCTACAGAAGTCATCAATTTCTCCAGACCCAGGGATTTGACTCATTGGGATTTAAAGGAACTTTTGTCAAGAAATGGAAGCAGAATATGAAGTTATTCTTTGAAATTCTCTCCTAAAATAAATCCACAGGGGAAATGTCATTTGTGGCTTTGATTTATTTGATCAAGCAAATGAGGTAAGGCTTTTTTTTTTTTTTTTTTTTCAGCATAAGGTCCTGAGGACACCATTTTGGAAGGTAACCAAAACATACACACACCAAAAAAACCCACAGGCCCTTTTGGCCAAGTTGCCACTGTGGGAGAAGAGATTGGAGACAGACAAATATGAACTTTTTCCCTTACTGGAGGAGTGTCTTCTGGCCCTGCTTGAGAGTGATGAAACTTGTCAATTTCTCACAAGGCAGAAATCTACAGACACCTGGAAACACTGCAGAACTTCTCCAAAGGTTAGTTATACTCATTTGACTTTAAAATTGAAATGTGGATTTTAATCATTTTCTTGCTGACATAAACAGCAGAGATGATTCAGACTTTGCAAAGATGACCAAATTCGTTGACCCTAGGAAAGAGGAAATGATGCAACTGTATCAGCTTGAAGAGTCCTAGAGAAATCCAAGGTGTCTTAGCATAAGCCTATCCATTTGCTACAACTTGCTTTGTTAATCGGGGCTTTCCTTCATTTGTTGCTATCAAAATTAAAAGTCAAAATTGATAGAATAGCACAAGTGACAAACATTGTGATATAAAGACTATTCCATAATTTCTTCTCTTCAAGTCAAATGATGGTAGCCTTCTCATTTAAATTTGCTTTGGGGAGGAATTTTAATTTTGTTATTTTGTATTTGCACACTTGGATTAATTTCAAATTGCTTCATTTACATGAATAAATAAGAATGAGAAAAGGAAAAATTTTTGTAAGCATTTTTCTATGAGAAGTAAATCAATTTCTAATGTCATGAAATTAAGTGTATGCCCAAATTTGAAGGGATGTTTATGTGCATTTTTGTGAGACAATGAGTCTTTTCTTTAATCAGCTCAAAAGAGGTGAATGACACCCCCTCTCCAAAATAGTTAAGAACTATGGATGTAATGTGGACACCTCATTTTACAGTGAATAAGTGGAAACTCCAGAACATGGAAATAATTACCCAAAGTCACACAGCTAATAAGTGTTAGAATTGGAATTTGAGTCTAGCCCTATTGTGTCTAAGGCCAGTGTTGGATGTTCCTCAGGGGAACATCCAACAGTCACATAAGAAAGTTCTTTGGAACCAAAACAAAACAACCATCCAACCAACCAAAAAAACTGTGAAAATGAAAGCTTTTGTTCCAAATGTGTTACTATCGGATTTTCCCAACCATCACCTCCAACCTGTCTAGACCTGCAGCTGCTTGGGAAATCCATCTGCCACCTACCCCATCTTGTTTCTGCCTGTTTTTCTTCTTTAATGACAGATGTCCCGGTTTCAAATACACTAGCAGACTTTAGCATCTTAAATAACCAACACCAGATTTCACCTGGGTGTGTCTCTATTCTCTAAACCCAAACCCTAGATTTTCCAGCTGTGTCATTTTGCCTTTGTCTGAATTCTATATGTAACACTGTCTTAGTCAGTTTGGGCTGCTCAAACAGAGTACCATAGACTGGGTGGCTTATACACAACAGAAATTTCTTTCTTTCACAGTTCTGGTGGCTGGGAAGTCCAGGATAGGGATGCTGGCAGATGTGGTGTCTGGTGAGAGCTCATTTCCTGGTTCATAGACACCCATCTTCTTACTGTGCCCTCACAAGGCAGAAAGGACAAGGGAGCTCTCTGGGGTCTTTTATAAGGGCATTAATCCCACTCATGAGGACTCCATTCTCATAACCTGGTCACTTACCAAAGCACCCACTTCCTAATACCATTATATTGGGGGCTAGGATTTAACAAGTGATTTTTAGGGGGACATAAACATTCAGTCTATAGCAAATAGCTTATACTAGTTAGTGAATTCTGTAGTGAATATCTTGTGGCCATATGCTGAAATGGACTCTTTGCTTTAAAAAGAAAAAAATGGAAAAGCTAATTTAAAGCCATTTCATTTTCAAGTATATGAAAGTCGCATACTTTTCACATCTAATTTAATCATGTCTTTTTTATAATATGAATTATTTTGAGTTCAAGAATTTTTCTTAAATTACTAATCAAAACAACAAAACAGAGTTGAAAGTTTGCCTCTTAGCCTACAGTTCTTTTTCTGCTGCTTTGAAGATGGGGTAGGCCATTTCAATTAAGTCTGCTTCTAGTACATGAACAATAAATAATAACGATATAGCTATCAATATTAATGTGGTCCTGGGAGCTGTATAAGTATGCCTCTAATCCTTATAATTGCTCTGCAAAGTGGAAAGTATTATCCCAATCTATAGATGAGAAAATTAAGGTCAAACAGGTGAAGTTTTTGATCCACCTCCTAGAGTAATGGAAATAAAAACAAAAATAAACAAATGGGACCTAATGAAACTTCAAAGCTTTTGCACAGCAAAGGAAACCATAAACAAGACGAAAAGACAACCCTCAGAATGGGAGAAAATATTTGCAAACGAATCAACGGACAAAGGATTAATCTCCAAAATATATAAACAGCTCATTCAGCTCAATATTAAAGAAACAAACACCCTAATCCAAAAATGGGCAGAAGACCTAAATAGACATTTCTCCAAAGAAGACATACAGACGGGCACGAAGCACATGAAAAGATGCTCAACATCACTAATTATTAGAGAAATGCAAATCAAAACTACAATGAGGTATCACCTCACACCAGTCAGAATGGCCATCATCAAAAAATCTACAAACAATAAATGCTGGAGAGGGTGTGGAGAAAAGGGAACCCTCTTGCACTGTTGGTGGGAATGTAAATTGATACAGCCACTATGGAGAACAATATGGAGGTTCCTTAAAAAACTAAAAATAGAATTACCATATGACCCAGCAATCCCACTACTGGGCATATACCCAGAGAAAACTGTAATTCAAAAAGACACATGCACCCGAATGTTCATTGCAGCACTATTTACAATAGCCAGGTCATGGAAGCAACCTAAATGCCCATCAACAGACGAATGGATAAAGAAGTTGTGGTACATATATACAATGGAATATTACTCAGCCATAAAAAGGAACGAAATTGAGTCATTTGTTGAGACGTGGATGGATCTAGAGACTGTCATACAGAGTAAAGTAAGTCAGAAAGAGAAAAACAAATATTGTATATTAATGCATGTATGTGGAACCTAGAAAAATGGTACAGATGAACCGGTTTGCAGGGCAGAAGTTGAGACACAGATGTAGAGAATGGACATATGGACACCAAGGGGGGAAAACTGCGGTGGGGTGGGAATGGTGGTGTGCTGAATTGGGCGATTGGGATTGACATGTATACACTGATGTGTATAAAATTGATGCCTAATAAGAACCTGCAGTATAAACAAACAAACAAACAAAACAACTAAAAAAAAAAAAAACAGGTGAAGTGACTTGCTTATTATTGTATGTTACCAGGAATAAATATTTTTTAAAAATTCATATAAAGCCCAACATTTAGACACAACATCTTTTATCACTAAAAATGAGCATAGTTTAGAGGTAGATCAGGAAAAATGTGTGCCTACTTCTAGGGAACCCCAAGGGCATTTGTCAGCCCCCACTCCAATTTCCCCTCTCTGCAAGTAGGAACCCCTTAGGTTGAAGCAGCACTGGGTGAAACGGGGGTGATTTGAGAGGATAAACTAAAACGGGAGTCAACGGTATCCAGGGGAAACGATGGTAGAGGCAGCATCAGTTTTCACAGACTCAGCTTGCCTGAAAACATGGTAGTCTCCAGCAATGGAGAAGAGTAATTAAATAGTACATGTGACAGCTGACCGGGCAGGAACACAGGTGGGGAACCCATTCCTTGCAGTAACACCCAAGCACACTCTGGGGAAGACTTTGCAGAGAGGTGGGGAGGGCCCATGAAATCCATGTTACAGAGTGTTAGGCAGCCAAGAAATAGGATAACCGTAAGTGAAGAATGTGATACAAAATTACCTGTACACTACTGAAAATATATGAATATCAAATGAAGGCTACAGAGAGATACTTCACAATGGTGAAAGTTATTGTGTTGGAGTTGAAGAGTTATGTGTGATTTTCTTTCATTTCTTTTGTGAACCTTTTGTAATATTATTATAATTTTTAGAGTTTTTACCAAAAAGGAAATGGGTGAAGAGAACATTTAATTAACATTTTTATCTTCTAATCTTCTATAAGAAAAAGAGAAAGTTGTTAAAAATTCTAATAATTTTTTCTTCCGTCCTTCCTCTGTCATCTTTTCAGTCTGCCTTCAAGCTTCTTCTCATTCCAATTCATTCCTTCTTTCAAATAAAATAAATTACTCCCCCTCAGGCTCAATTATGATATAGTTTGAGCCTGTTGTATATTGCTGGCTTGAGTGTCACTTGTGTGAGCCATAGAGACATGCTTAAATCTGAGATGGAAGTACATGACTTGCCAAAAAAAGCTGAGACATCCAATTTGTAAGACAGCAGAAGGCATGAATCAGATACCAAAGGACAAACACTGTTTCTCAGGGGAAAAATCGAAAAACTGAGATGCCAAACTTGGGGGGTGAGGTTGTTTTGGATGGGAAAGTTGGAAACTTGATTCTAGGGAAAGAAATAGATTGCTTCACATTTAATGGGCTTACAATACAAATGAAAACTAAATTTATTTCTGAAGATTATTTTAAAATAAATTTAAGGATTTACATCTATTGTGAAATAAAATGCTTAACCTAACAAAAGTTTAGTAGTCATTTTAATCTTCATATGCATAAACACTGGATGAAAGTGTTATATGGCTCTAAATAGTCATAATTACACTATTCTCTAAAAACAAGTGCCTAGGCAGTAACCAAATAACTAACTTAAAATTTTAATTTTCAAAATATTGCCATGCAGACAATATTCCTAAAGAATGGCAAGGCCCATCCACAATTTGGCAAAGGAATAGAGGCTATTTCATAACGTACTGATTTCTTTTTTTCTTTGTTTCATTATCTGTTTTTAAAAAAAATATTTATTTATTTATTTTGGCTGCTCTGGGTCTTAGTTGTGGCATGTGGGATCTTCTTTGTGGCATGTAGGCTCTTTTAGATGCAGCATGTGAACTCTTAGTTGTGGCACTAGTTCCCCAACCAGGGATTGAACCCTGGCCCCTTGCATTAGGAGTGTGGAGTCTTACCCACTGGACCACCAAGGAAGTCCCTCATTATTGGTTTCTCAAACCACCTGCCTTTTGTCTCTACATGTCACAGATTCACTGTTTTTTTGAGACTGGATTACTATTAATAACTGAGTTACTATTAATAAGCCATTGGCATTTGAAATAACTATACCAAAAGTTATAGAAGGAGTAGAGATAGCCTGCCTGGCACTAGGATATTCTGTCAAACACATGCTGTGCATTCCACACGGCCAGGGATTACCACGTAAGGTACTTCTGCATTCTCTATAGCACTCAATGCTAGACTCCTAATTAGTCACCAATAAGTGCTTGTTGACTTGTCTTCTGTAAGAGTGTAACCTGCCTTGATTTCCTAACCCTCCATTTCTCTCAGCTAGAAGTCCTCCTCCTCCCCTGAGCAGCACATTCAAACTTTTATGCCCTTAGTTCTTTTTGAATTGTGACTAGGTTTTTTTCTCCCCTGATGGACACTAAGCCCTTTGGGGACAGAGACATTGCTTGCTCTCTTTCTATTCCTTCCAGTGCCTGGTACATTGTGGATACCAGACACATATTGGTTGGAGGAATACTTGAATGAAGCGATCATTGAAAAGTAAATATGAGAATTGGAAGACTTCCAGTTCCCAACCCTAAAATTGCTTGAGTATCTCTGATAAAATAAATTGAGGTTTATAGTTGTAAATACAAGGTGTAAAAAAGTAGAAAAATAAGAATCTATGTTCATATGTTTTGTTTCCCTTACAGGAAAATCTTTATAGATCACAAAGTACATGTGTTTTATTCATAATAACTATTACTGACCCTTCACATTCTGGAGGTTAGTGCTTCTGATGAAATACACTAGGATATAAACATCTAATTTTTTTCTAAATAGAGCTGCTAATCTTCCAGCAACAATGTTTGTCTCTATTCCTTTTTTCTAAATATTTTGGCTCCTCTTCTTAGAAGACAGATTATTTCTCTTGAGCATTGTAAACTTAGATCTCTGCCTTCCTAGATGCATTTTCATCAAAGTATTTTTCCATGACTTTTATAGTCATGGTGTGCAGGAGTGGAAGGAAGAACACTAACATTTATTCATTGCCTGTTAAGTGCCAAATATTGTGTTGGGCCCTTTTATATTTGGTGTCTTGAATCCTCATGAAAGACCCCATGAGTTATGCCCACTTACACGTGAAGAAATTGAAGCTCAGGAAGGTTGACTATCTTTCTCATTGTCTTACAACAGATAGTGTAAGCAGCCTTTGTAAAACGTCTTTGTGTTTCTAGATGTATGAGAGGTAATACTGAAATATTTAGCACTTCTGACACATTCCAATCAAACTAGAATTTGCAGATAGGTAACTTTCTTGAGCTTTGGAAAGCAGTTCTGACTGTGATCTACCTAATGGTTTAAGTTTCAGGGTGCCCAGAGAAACAGGATGTCCTGCCCAATGGCAAGCTTCCTTCTGCCTAGAGGACAAGCACCTTCAACGGCACAAATAATCTACATTTCAGGACCATAAAAACAGAAAAAAAAAAAAAAAAAAATATATATATATATATATATATTCAGAAAACATATGAAATAAACAATATTTCAAACTTTTTGGATTATTTTCACATTGAAGAAGTGGAGGGAGAAGGGAGCTGAATTTATTGAATACTATAATCTGCTTTAAAAGGATGTTCTAGATTTACCAGGTCAATATTTTATACACGGTCAAGTAGGTTTATACAGGCATGGCTCACTTACTATTGCCCACTGTTACACTCTTTTTCACTATGGAGAGAAATCTGTCAAGAAAAATATAATCTTATTTGTGTTTTTATTAACCTCATCTTTGACCCTGAGGCTAGATACTACCTATGGGTTAAGTGGTGTGACTTCTATATAGACATACTTACAGAAAGCCTGCATTTACAACACTGTGAAAAATTCAGACTTGTACAGACAGGTGAGGTAATAGTTTCAAATACCATTAAACAGGATAGTGTTTTGGAATACATTTTCTTTCTCTCTTTTTAAACAGTATTATTCAGTTATGATTAACATACAATAAACTGCACGTATTTAGTGTCCAATTTGATGTTTTCACATGTGTATACACCCATGAAACTCACCCTGATACAGGAAAAAAACAAAAAGAACATATTTATCATCCTCACAAGTGTCCTAATGCCTCTTTTAATCCTTTCCTCCCCCAGACCCAGGCAGCCACTAATCTTCTTTCTGTCACTATAGATTAGTTTGCATTTCCCATAATTTTATCAAAATGGAAACATACCGTGTGTGTACTCTTTTTTGATCTGACTTCTTTCACTCAACATTATTATTATGGGGTTCATCCATGCTGTTGCATACATAAGTAATTCCTTCCTTTTTATTGCTGAGTAGTATCCTATGCTGAGTATGAATATACCACAGTTTGTTTATCCGTTTATTCATTCATTTACTCATCCTCTTGGTCACCCTGCACTCCACACCAAAATTACTTTCTCTGCTTTGCAATTTCTGATTATACCCTTGGCATTTACCCAGGTATAGTGGACACCTGTGATTTTTGACTGTCCTGTATCCCTTCCCTCTTACATCTGTTAATAGCACCCTCCTGTTCCTTGGGCCACTTCATCTTCCCCACTCCACATGGTCAGGTGAGACTCTTCTGATTACAGGGTGGACACATATGACCCAGGCTGGACCAATCCCAGTTCTTCCTTGGAATTTTCTGAACGAAACTCCTTCCCTTTAGATTAGGAACTGTGAGGGTGTGATCCCAGAGGTGCCAGTGAACTTGAAGAGAAGCCTGAGAGAATGAGGTAGAGACAGACTGAAGCCCAGATGAGAGATGGAGTGACTGTGCTCTGAGGCAGACTTCCTGGATCCAGCTGATGATAAAGCTCACTCATCCCTGCCCTTTTGCATTTTAATTAAGTGGATGCCTGCATCCACTACCCTACTTATGGTAAGAGTAAACCCGCATTTTGTTTTGGGGGGAATCTCTCTTCCCATGCTCTCAGTGCATGGTATCCAGGTGAAGCAAACTCCACCCTGGCTTTAAGGGTGGAGTATATGTGGCCAATCACTCAATTGCCTTGGCCACAGTGACATTCATTGATTCCAGGCGGGCTATTTAGAGTAATGTTTGTGCTACTGGGGATGTTGCTCCCTTTTTTCTGCAGGACTTGAACTGGAAAGTTTAGAGCTACAAATACTGCAGGCATCGTTTTTTGTTTGTTTTTGCAGGCATCTTTTGACCTAATGGGGGGATAAGCCGAGGCTGCCAAAGGCCGAACCAAAGGAAGGAGAGAAACCAGGTTTTGATGCCATCATGTGGACTTCTTGGATAAGATATCCCTGAAGCCTGTACTACCTCTGGTCTTTGCAGTTATGTAAACAACAAAATTCCCCTTTTGTGTAGATTATTTGAATTGCTGTTTATATCACAAAAGAAAAAGTTGTGATACAGGTGTTTTTCATTCATTATTTCATTTAACAGGTACGATTTATTTATTTATTTATTTATTTATTTATTTATTTATTTATTTATTTATTTATTTATTTATTTATTTATTTATTTATTTATTTATTTATTTATTTATTTATTTATTTATTTATTTATTTATTTATTTATTTATTTATTTATTTATTTATTTATTTATTTAGCTGTGTTGGGTCTTCGGTTCGTGCGAGGGCTTTCTCTAGTTACGGCAAGTGGGGGCCACTCTTCATCGCGGTGCGGGGACCGCTCTTCATCGCGGTGCGCGGGCCTTTCACTATCGCGGCCCCTCCCGTTGCGGGGCACAGGCTCCAGACGCGCAGGCTCAGTAGTTGTGGCTCACGGGCCCAGCTGCTCCGTGGCATGTGGGATCTTCCCAGACCGGGGCTCGAACCGTGTCCCCTGCATTAGCAGGCAGATTCTCAACCACTGCGCCACCAGGGAAGCCCCCTAATTTTACATATAAGGAAACTCTTAGTTAAGTAACCAAAATCTCACAGTGGCAAAGCTAGGACTCCCATGCAATCACTTGATTGCAAAACTCAGGTCCTTTGCAATACTGCTTCAGGGCTAGAACCCTAACCTGCTTAGCCTTGTGCTTTTTTAGCCTTTCTATTACATGAAGTTTAATATTAATTAACATTTGCGGCTTCCTCGTTGCTGAAATAAAGTTACATTTATAAGGCTTAATTCTTCTCCTTCTCCTTTGCCACTGCTTTTTACCTAATTCTTGTCATCTTTTTTCTCTTCCTCGTTTCAAATTTTTCCATTTTCCCAATGTTAATATGCCAAACATGTGCTCTAGTGTCCTCTTCACAGGTCCTATCAACACTAAAATGGTCTCAGGGTCCTATTGGTTTGGGCCAGGCAAAGTTAGTCTACTGAAAAACTTGCCCTTCTGAAGTAATAGCTAAAGACTAGAAAGATCACATCTACAAATCAGTCTTATAAACTTCTCTAAAAGCTAATCACTGGGCCAAATTTCAAAGATGACAAAACCAAAAGGCCATTGCTGCTACTCCCTTTCTTCTCTCATTCTTTCAAGGATGAAAAAAGGTCAATAATCATTCTGATAAGCCCTTGGGAAAATGGCTAATTGCCACATCGTCCTTCTTAATATGTTTAAGAGGGAAAAACCTTTACTGCCCTAGCTCCCACTTTTCAACAAGGTTTTTTTTTTAAAGGGGAGGAACTTGTTAAGTCTTAAAGGTGGCTTCATGTTGTGCTTCATTTCTCAGGAAGCTCAAACATTGATTAACAGCACATCCCTGCTTTTTTTTTCAGTAGTCAGACCATCAATTTAGTTAAGAGCAGGTAATATCACAAGGTTTAAGAAAGAAAGAAAGAAAGAGAGAGGGAGAGAGAGAAAGAAAGGGAGGAAAGGAGGGAGGGAGGGAGAGACAGAGGGAAGGAAGGAAGGAAGGAAGGAAGGAAGAAAGCAAGCCTATTTAATCCCTTCTTAGTCTCTTAAGAGAGGCTTGTGTGGAGCCTTACTGGAATCCTGGAGACTAACACTCTGGAGACCAAAAAAACTAAGCAATTTTGTCAACAACTTCATTTTAAAACGAAAGGTTTGAAAACTATGTCTTCCTTAGCTGCCACGACTGAGTTTGGTTTCTGGATTTATTTCCCTTGTAAGGACACCTGACCTCACTTTTCTGAAAACTTTTTATAATGTTGCCTGGACTGTACCAAATATTTTGGATGCTATCTACCAACCCTCTACAGTTAAATGCAGTATTTCAAACACTGAAAATTTGAAAATGTAGATGTAGACAGGGAAGGCGTTTCCCTCCCCAAATTTGTAACTTGTATGTCTATGGAGATATTCTGATAATGATTTTAAATAGATCTGACTCTGTAAACTAACCCTTTATAGTTAACTTTTAAAGTGATGGGCTACAACTGTATCACTGTGCATTGGTATCAAGCTGTTCTGCAAATGTCGGAATGGTACAAAATATTTACAAAAAATAAATGTTGGGGTGAGGCTAGCTGTTTTGCTTTCAAAGAAGGTTCAAAAGATCCTTTGAAAATACACTTTTCTCACCTATAGCTTCACTTTTACCAAATGTAAAATTATTTTGCTTAAATGATATTAGGGGAAGATAGTTGATTGCCACCGTTAGCTGATTTGCTTCACTCCTGTTGCAAAAGAATTAGATTTACTGCATGGTTCGGCCTAGCAAGATAGAAAAGTGTGTAGACAAAAAGCTTTTTCCCAATTTGGTAAGTTAACTAATTTCTTTGAGAATTTTTTTGTTTTAATTTTTTATTTATTATTTATTTATTATTTTTATTTTTGGCAGTGTTGGGTCTTCGTTTCTGTGCGAGGGCTTTCTCTAGTTGCGGCAAGTGGGGGCCACTCTTCATCGCGGTGCGCGGGCCTCTCACTATCGCGGCCTCTCTTGTTGCGGAGCAGAGGCTCCAGACGCGCAGGCTCAGTAGTTGTGGCTCACGGGCCCAGTTGCTCCGCGGCATGTGGGATCTTCCCAGACCAGGGCTCGAACCCGTGTCCCCTGCATTGGCAAGCAGATTCTCAACACTGCGCCACCAGGGAAGCCCCGAGAATTTTTTATAATTATTAATAATTGGAAATGGTCCAAAAATTCACACATGTATAAAATTGTTTTGTAGATAGGTAAAGCTATGTATTGATGTTGTGCAGAGTAGTGGTTTTCAAACTTTCTTGTGCAGTGGAATCCTAGAGGACTTGTTAAAACTGCTTGCTGGGCTCCATCCCAGAGTTTCTGATTCAGCTGGTATCAGGTGGGGCCTGAGAATTTTTATTTCTAAGAAATCCCCAGGTGATACTGCTGCTGCTGGTTTAGGGACCATCGTTTGAGAACCACTGATGTTGAGCAACTGAAAACCAGCTTAAGTGTCTTTTTTTCCATATCTTATCTGGTCATGTTTCACATTTGTTTCCCAGGCTATGTCACTCTCAGAGTGTGAATCACAGCAAAGATTTTCCAGCTCCGTCTCCTTCTACCCTCTCTGTCCAAAGTTCAGTGAACTTCAGATTCTCCCCTTCAGGGGCCCGAAAGAAAGTTACTTTTAATCTCCGAACTTCTCAGAGCTTTTAATATGTAAATATGCATTGTGAATTTCCAAAAGAGATCAAGTAGTTGGATAGATCTTGAGATCCTTCTCAACCCTTTCCCCCCACCAAGTTCTCGGGAATATCTATTAACCACAGTTTGGGAAATGCTCTAAGTAATTTTATAATTTAACTTTATTTTACCAGGTTAAAAAAAGTCTATATTACAACCTAGGAAAAAGTCCAACATGCCAAAAATATGATGTGTGAATTTTAAATCAATTTTTAAAAGTAATTAAATAAATGCACTCACCCATTATTTTGACTGAATGTGACTTTTCTTTTTTGCAATAAGAACAGATAAAAAGAGATCTACCCTCCTAAATTCTTCAGGTTTCAGTACAGTATCGTTAACTATAGGCACAATGTTGTACAGCAGATCTCTAGAATTTTTCATCTTGTATAACTGAAACCTTACGCCCATTGAAGAGCAACTCCCCATTTCCCCCACCCTCTAGCCCCTGGCAATCCTCCTTCTACTTTCTGCTTCTGAATTAGACTATTTGTCATACTTCATATAAATGGATTCATGAAGTATTTGTCCTTCTGTGATTGGCTAATTTCACTTAGTGTAACGTTCTCCTGATTCATCCATGTGGTAACATCATTTCCTTCTTTTTTAATGGCTGAATAATATTCCATTGTATGTAAATACCACAATTTCTTTTTTCATGTGATCTTTTCTTGATTGAATCATTTACCAAGTTGATACAAAGAAAGAACACTTTCAGCCTCTGCTGATAATCAAGCCGTTCCTGACCTCACCACCTATCCTGTCCCTCCCCACCTATCCTGTCTCTCCCCTCAATTTCTTTTCCATTACTGTTTCATTTTCTTCATTAGATTTCTCATGATTATGAGTTATCTTATGAATTCCTTAAGTGAGTTACATGTTTATTGCTTGTTTCTACCACTAGCAGACAGTTCCATGAGGGCTATACCTTGTCAGTCTTGTCCAATTCTGTATCTTCAGTGCCTAGAACGATGCTTGGCACATCAGGAACACTCAGTAAATATTTTTTGATGGAAAGAATAAATAGATCGATACAATCATAATCTAAGTTCTAATTATGAAGTCTTTATTATTGTAATAAAAGATGTAGGAAGAAGAAAAGGTGCTCTTTAGCAGCTTTAGCTGAGGCAATTAGAACAATCTTTTTATTTCCAATGGAGTATTTCCAATATAACGATAGAAGGGGGAATTATTAATGTGAAACTCAGGATGCTATTTTGTAAACTCACTTTAATTATGATTTTTAACATTTACTAAGGGTCCAAAAAAAGACATACAATTATCTTTTAAAATAAGAAAAGTATGTGAAAAATACTTGGCATATAAGTAGATCTTATAAACATATCAACTTTTCTGTCTTTCCAACTTTAAAAGATCTCTGAATGATGCTACTTCTTGCCATATTACAAAGTGCTTTGACTTGGACAAATCTAAAAAGCATCAATTACAGTGTTTTTTGTTTTCTGTTTTTTTTTTTTAAAGGAGAGCTTGTTATATATTTGTGTTCTTGTACGATAAGCAAGTGTTAAATATGTGTAGAGCATAAATATTCCTAACTTATGGATTCTGGTAATTTTAGAGGTACGGGAGAAGTCTGACTGATTGTATGATTGTTGAATATTACAGTAGATACATTCAATTTTGTGCAAGAAAATAAGAGAAGTCATCAGGTATTATTTGTAGGGGGAAAGGATTCACCCAAGAATCCAAGAAGATAATTGTCAGAAGTCCTTAGGACATAATGTGATTTGAAATTACATTCAAAATTTATTGTTTATTTCCAGGTATTACAATGGAAAAATATTCATATCTCACTTCACCAGGCCTTTTACGTGGTTTTAATTTTTTTTTTTTTTTCTTGCTTAGGTTGTCTACATCCGGTCTCCATTCTCTTTTTTTTGGTCCTCGCATTATCTCCCTCTAGGGGTTTATGTTTGTGTTTACTTTATGCTTTTATCCTTTTTAGTGGAAAAAAGTGGGTCAGTATTACTTCAGTTTGTCTTCACTTTCACTCCGCTGTTCATTCCTGAATTAGCCTTTAGCCTCTGGGAAAGAAGAAAGTAAAAACATTGACAGAAACTGGGCCAACCTCTCGGGCGGCCCCCCTCCTCCAAGAAAACAAAACCTAACCAACTCTGCAACAGAAGTTCCTTTCTGTTCTCATAGCACCTTCTATTTCCCTTCACATAAAGCTCAGATTTTTATTACAATTGCTTATGGAGTATTTTTCATCCCAGGGAGATTCTCCGTCCTCTGAGGACTTAGTATATTGTCAAGAACATAATATAAAGAAGTTTGTAGTTTAAATGAGTAAATGCTGCCTGTGTGAGTGAATGCTGCCCTGGTACCCACCCAGCCACCCACAATAAAGGAGAAAAGTTGCAGCAATCAAGCTCAAGTGTGGGCCCTTTGACATCAACTTTCTAGAGAACCAATAGAGAGCTGCGGCAATGGTATCTAAATTACATAATTATTTGGATAATTTAAGCAACAGTTTTTGTTTTGTCGGGGGTGGTGGAAGATGAAGGGGCTGAACTATTCAGATAATTTCTTCCCCAGTCGCCGTAGACAGGCACTGCCTAACCTTCTCACCCTTGCGGGGATCTCTTCCCCTCTCCCACCGCCCTCCAGCCACTCCAGAAGCCGGGCACGGGAGACTGAGGCCCTACACCTCGGGGTGGGGGGTTTCCCGGGGATACCCCGCCCCGCCCTCTAGGCCCCGCCCCCGCCGCCGCCGCCGCCACCGCCGGCAGGGGTCGCGCTGCCTGCGGCGAGCTGCTCAAGAGGGGGTGGGGGAAGCTGCGGCGGCCGGTCGCCTTTCTCCGCTGCTGCTGGTTGGATCATTTCAATAAAAGTGTTTTTTCTCTCTCGCTCGCTCTCCCCGGGGGAACAGGCGGAGGCGTCAGTCCGCAGCCGCCGAGTGAAAAAGCGACGCATACGCAGCGAGCGTCTCCTCAGCTTCGCACGGCCCGGCCCCAGAGAAGAAGGAGCCCGTGTCCGGCCGGGCCGCCGCAACCGGGCGTCGGCGCTTCCCTGCCCACCTCACTCCCGCCGCGGCTCCTCCAAGGGGATTAGTGGGCCGCCTGCGCGGCTCGGCAGCCCGGGAGCCATGTTGTCCGGGGGGCTTGACAACGCGTGAGGGACCCACGGCCCCTCCCGGAGGCTCGGACCCTCGGCGTGAGCTGGAAGGCTGCTGCGGCGGTGGAGGCCTGCGCCGCGGAGGCGCCTCGGGTCTGCCAGCCGCTGGGACCCGGACCTGCATCCGGTCGCCGCGGGCGTCGGAGGAGCCGCTTTCCTTGTGCGCCTCGCCTCGCCAGCTCTCGGGACGCGGCCCCCGCACTTGCTGGTGAGTTGGCGGCTTGCGGCCGCTCGGGGCTTTCCCTGCTGCCCCGCCGACCCTGGGCTGAGAGCGGCCGGAGGGTGCTTGGGACTGGGGGCCGGGGCGGGCGGCTCAGGCCCGGCCGGGAAGTTGAGGAGGGCGGCGCGGCGCAGGGGTCTCGCTTGTGTTTGTCGCCCCTCGGGTCCATCTCGGACCCCGGTCGCCCGGGCATTTCCGGGCGTGGGGTGGGGTGTGAGTGTCTGACGCACGGGCTCCTTCGCGAGAGGCGCCTCCAGCCGCCGCCGCCGCAGCCGCCTCCGCGCTTGCTGCCGCTTTGGTCTCCGGGGGAGGCCGGTCTCCCCGCGAGGCCGAGGAGAGGAGAAGGCAGAAAGTCCCCCGAGACACAAAGGTCCCCTCGGCGGGGGTGGAGCTGCGAGGGCGGGCGGCGCAACCCCGAGGGGAAGGAAGGGGCGCAGGTCCGCGAGAGGTGGGAGAGGAAGCGGCGGTGGCCACCGCGTTTCCAGCTCCTTGGAGACGCCGGGGGTGTGCGTGGGTGGGGAGCGGGAGGAGGAGGAGCCCTCGCGTGAGGAGCCGGCCGAGACAAAGATCAGGGCAGCCTCCCGCTGGCGAGTGACACCCCTGAGTGTGGGTCAGAGCAGAGGTGGAAGGAATGTGGGAAACCCAAAGAACCGATGGGGAGGGGCAGATGGGGCGGGGGGGCTGCCAAGTATTCTCGTCTCCGTCGCAGTTGCTTTTCTCAGGGTTTTTGTGCCCGATGGTTTTGGTCCCCAGTTCAGCTGGATAGCTCCAGATTCGCTCCCTCCCATCACCCTCTCCCTGCCACATTGACTCTCCTGTGGTTTTCCCCTCGTTCTCCCCGTACCTCTCACCCACTCCTTTTCGGGTAAGCAGTATTTTGCCTTCAGCTTGGGGAACGTTTGCTAATGACAGGATGTCTGAGCTTGTTCTGACCCTGAACTGCCTTGAACTCCTCTCTCTTCCTCCCACCCTTTCCTTTCTGGGATCTTATAATGTCACATGGCCATTAACAATTAGCTTTTCTTCTGCAAAAATGGCAAAAGCATTTAGCTGAAATCCCTGGCGCTCCTTCTTTATATTAATGTGCCCACCAGAGACATGTCGTTGGTCATGGATTATCAGCTCTTTACTTATTAGCCAAATTAACTTTTTAGATAAAAAAGTGGCAAATTTTGTTTTGAGTTTTCACTATTCCTAGGGTCAGCAAAGTGTATCCCTGGCAGCCGCTAGACCTTCTGTCACTTATCAGGAAATGCTTGACTTAGACAATTCTTTCCTCCAACTTTGCTGATCCTTTCTTGAGGCTTTGTTGAAGGATTTCTTTTAAAAGGCGCTTGCGTAAGAAGGCTTGAGTAACAAATCTGAGTTACTGTATTTTAGACTTATTTTTTTGACCATTGGACAGAAGAAAATGAATGGGATTTAAGATCTTTGATGCCTTGAGTAAAGGAAAGCCTTTCTTGAAGCTAGAAATAAGGTTCAGCCACATTTTAAGAAAAAAATTTGCTAGCATTAATATTATTGGTTTTGTTCAGTTCTTTTATGAGATTAAGTAGTTGATTTATTTAATGTTGAGATGTTGCTTTGTTAATGAAGTCATTTCAGTCTTTGTAATCCTAGCATCTGCATACTTCCATAAACAACGGGTTGGAACAAAAGAAAAAATGTGGCTATATTTAAGGAATATTCTTTTTTTTTTATGAGAGAAATTGTTGGAATTAAAAGTGATAACCTTTTTGGTAAATTATCTCATAGGTCAGGAACACTAATAGTTTGAATGCTGGGGTTCAAAGAAAATAACTTAGTCTTTGAATTTAAGCTGTTTTAAAATTACTGTGCAAATATAATTTATTATTGATTTTTTAACAGGGAAAATAAAAACATATTGGAATATGAATGGAAAGAAAAGTAAAGCCTGTTTGATGTTTGGGACATTACTGTTGATGTCATTGTAAGAACAGTCATGTCTTGCTGCTTGTTGCCATTAAAATGTTGACGCTATAAAAATTGTGAAAGGGATTTCAGTTTAGGGACCAGTCTCTGAATTGAGGGACTCCCTCAATTCTTTGTGAAATTAACAGGTCATACCATTAATAATCGATGTTTTATTTATTTATCGAAAGACCATATTGAGGATACACTGATTTTTTTTTCCACTACGTATTAATTAGTGTCTAATTAGATACCTGAAGTTTTATTCTCACTAGAAGGAAATCTACCAAAAAGTTAACAGATTTCTGGGTGGTGAGACTTACGGATGAATAAAAATACATTTCTTTATTTTTCAAATTTTCACATTACTTTTACAATCAGTAGAAAGAGTATGTGAAGAATTAAAGTCTTGTTTAAAAGAAAAAAAAGAATTAAAGTCTTGTTAATATCCTAATTTGCTTGTTACTAAAAGAAGCTTTTATAAAATGTGTAATTTATTCTCATCCTTGGATTCAGGCCCATTAAAGTCACTTTCAGTGTGAGGTATTTGAAATAGTGCAGCTTGTCAAATGTACACTGGTTACCTGAAGTAAAAAAGAGATACATAGTAAGGAAAGATGAAATTAGAATAATTAATTCTAATTAATTAATTCAGTGTATGGTAGCGATCCATTGTGGTAGCTTTGTACACCAGGAGTCTTGTTCTAATAAGTCATTGGTTTTACTAAAATAGAAAAATTAAATTTTATTTTTTCTGTAGTACAAAATAGCTGTGTTGACTAAGATTTTAAAGTATATAAATGTTGATATATTTAGTTTTCAGTTACTTGTTTAGTCCTACGATTATGGTGGAAAGAGATGGCATATAAAATAATTTACTCTATCAAGGCTTTTGTTTTTTCCCTTATTTTCAGCAATATTTTTCTCCTTTTCCTTTATTGGTGAAATAGTACTAACTAAAAAACTGCAAATATTTTATTGTGAACACTGGAACTATAATGGCTTCTGAGATGGATATTCAAAAGTGAAAATGATGATGTTCCTTAACATAAAAAAATTTTCTATGAACACAAAATTTTTGCGGTGGTATTTTCGTTGTTATTGTCTAATAATACTGAATATTTATAGGGCATTACATTTTGAATCTTTATTACTGTTCTCTAGTCTTAATAAAAATTATAGCATCATGTCATGGCATTCATTTATATAGCTTTTATACTTCCATGATGTGTAATTACAATGAATGTATTGCTGTATTGTAGAAAAGAGACATTATATGTTAAATGCAGCTTATATTCTTCAGAGTATTTTATCTATTTTAAAAGTTGCCCCCTTTCATACATGTGAAGGAAAAATAATTTTGAGTTCTTTGAATTTTGAATGTGTAATTTTTGCTTAAACTTTTAAATAGAAAAATTATTTTAAATGCATTTTGTAAACTGTGGCATTTTGCATTTGAAATGATGAAGATAAACAGTAGGTTTATGGCATTTTTATATGTGCTTTATATAGTATTTGTGAGGTAAAAAACTGCCTACAATAGAAAACTTGGTATAACTTGCGTTCAACCTACAGTGTTGGCAATTTCTTTTACTGGTGATGAGAGGACCTATTAGACTGACTTTTTAAAAAAATGTCTATGAGATATTTACAATATTAAGCCAAAAATTCTTACTGTCACTAGTGAATTCTTTGTCATTATTTTGCTCCCAGGCTTCTTTTTTTTTTTTTAACTTTTTATTTTGTATTGGAGTATAGCCAATTAACAATGTTGTGATAGTTTCAGGCACACAGGAAAGGGACTCAGCCATATATATACATGTATCCATTCTCCCCCAGACTCTGCTCCCATCCTGGCTGCCACATAACATTGAGCAGAGTTGCCTGTGCTATACAGTAGGTCCTTCTTGGTTATCCTTTTTAAATATAGCAGTGTGTACATGTCAATACCAAACTCCCTAACTATTCCTTCCCGTTGTCAGTTACTTTGATATCTGCAAAATATTTGACCTGAAAAGAGGAGTTGCCAAGGACCAGAAAAATGTATTGAATGTATTTGAGTGTCGCTTACCTTTCCTAGCCTGTTTTCCTCTCTCTTTTGGCCAGCTTGGAAAATCAGTAGACGTCTATCCGTAAATCTAACAGGTGGGGTGCCTACTATAAATAATGTTGTGTTCTGCAGTAACATATAATATTGAGTACGGTATTTAAGGAGTAGATTTATAAATCCATGACATCCTGCAGTAACATATGATATTGAATACTGTATTTAAGGAGGTAGATTTATAAATCCATGACATCGGGATAAGCGAAAATTGTCTTAATTTTGATTTTTTAAATGTGTTAAAATTAGTTCACATTATTTGAGCATGTGTCATAAAAGGGAAGATAGCGCCAGATACATACTGTGTAGATTGCTTCAGTATTGGGGAAAAATTTGCCTTAAGGTAGATAAAATCTATGTCTATATTTATACAGGTATAAGTACTTATTGATTTCTGGTTTGGTATTGCATATTTTAATTAACTAAAGTGTAATTTTAATCTTTGAAGTTGCACACTTTATATGTGGCTATGTACCACTGAAAAATGGAAATACCAGACCAAATTGTACATTTTTGTCATTTTTTATATTAAAAACTGATCCTTATATAAATTGCACATTAGTATTGTTATTATCTCTTATTCAGATTTAAAAAACAGAACATGTTATTGACTTGACCTAAGGGTAGTCCATTAAAGTGAAAAACAATGAAAGAAAGTTTGCTTTCTTTTGTTTGCGGTAAGAGTTTAAAAAAAAAAAAAGATTTTGTTAACCTTTTAATAACACATTTTTAAAAATAAATTTATTTATTTTACTTTATTTTTGACTGCGTTGGGTCCTTGCTGAGCACGGGCTTTCTCTAGTTTCAGCGAGCGGGGGCCACCCCTCGCCACAGTGCACTGGCCTCTCATTGCGGTGGCCTCTCTTGTGGAGCACGGGCTCTGGGCGCGCGGGCTCAGTAGTAGTGGCTCGCGGGCTCTAGAGCGCAGGCCCAGCAGTTGTGGCGCACAGGCCTAATCGCTCCGCGGCATGTGGTATCCTCCCAGACCAGGGCTGGAACTCGTGTCCCTTGCATTGGCAGGCGGATTCCCAACTACTGTGCCACCAGGGAAGCCCTAATAGCACATTCTTGTTAGTGTAAATACTTTAAAGAATACTCTAAATTTTGTATGTATATTTGTAAACAATCGGAAAAGGACCCAAGAATAATTTTTCTTTCACTATATTCGTTACTAACTCACTTTGGTCTTACCATATATTTAATCCTGGTATTTTTACAATTGATGGTTAATATTTGTTATTAGTGTGTGTTAATGTTAAATGATATAAACAAAAGTTGGTTAAAATTGGTGTTAATACTTGTGAAAAATTATCAGGTAACAACACTGAAGCTCTTACTCCAAATTTAGAGGCATTATCCTTTAAATTAATTAATACATATTTTTAAGTATTTTATAAAATAAACTTTTGAAGTATAATATACTTCCAGGTTTTAATATTTTAATTACTGATTTGTATTGCTATTTCTGGTGAGAAGGAAGCTTTTTGTTGATTTTTGAAGTAAGTTTTGGATTCCTTAAGCAGACATTAGTCCCTTGAGCCCATCTTACTGAATTATTTTTAAGAAATGATCTTTTATCTATGGCTTTATTATACTTAATAAATATGATTTTTCAGTTAATTCAGAGATATAATCAGTAAGTACTTTTAAAGCTTTTGTCATGTCCTCAGCATTGTGTTAGTCATTGTACGTTATAAAAATATACTTTAATGGGTGAAATAATGGCAACATTGGTTGTCTGCAATGTTCTGTCCTTGGCCCCTCTTCTCATGTTTTCCATGATCCCTGGGCATTCTCATCCGTGTTTAGTGCTTTGTTCTTATCACCTATATGCTGATGATCTCCATATCTTTATTTCTAATCCAGATCTCTTTTTCTGAGTTCTTTTCTGGCTGTCTCCCAGATATTATTGCCTCTTAGCGCTCCCTTACCAGAGCTGAACTCTTTTATTACCCCCTACCTCCATTCCCAGCCACAGTGAATGCACCACCATCAGCCTAGTCACTTAAGCCAAAACCTTTGGCAGCTTCTGATGTTCTTCTGTTATGCTTTTCTCCCTCTAGTCCAGTCAGTCACACCCAATCTTGTTAATTTTATTTCCTAAACATCTTTTAGATTTATCTTTTTCTGTTGCCACTTTCACATGTCAGGATTTTGGAATGCCTCATCTGAATTACTACTTCCAATTTTACCCTATTTTAATCTAACAATTATTCATTCTTTATATACATGTCTTTTTTTTGAAGTATAGTTGATTTACAATATTGTGTTAGTTTCAGGTGTACAGTGAAGTGATTCAATTATATACATACTTTTTTTAAAAAATTTTTTTATTTATTTATTTTTGGCTGTGTTGGGTCTTCGTTTCTGTGCGAGGGCTTTCTCTAGTTGCGGTGAGCAGGGGCCACTCTTCATCGCGGTGCGCGGGCCTCTCTCTGTCGCGGCCTCTCCCGTTGCGGAGCACAGGCTCCAGATGCGTAGGCTCAGTAGTTGTGGCTCACGGGCTTAGTTGCTCCGCGGCATGTGGGATCTTCCCAGACCAGGGCTCGAACCCGTGTCCCCTGCATTGGCAGGCAGATTCTTAACCACTGCGCCACCAGGGAAGCCCCTATATGTATACTTTTTAAGATTCTTTTTCATTGTAGGTTATTACAAGATATTGGATATAGTTCCCTGTGCTATACAGTAAATCCTTGTTGTTTATCTCTTTTATATATAGTAGTGTGTATCTGTTAATCCCATACTCCTAACTTATCTACCCCCCCCTTTCCTCTTTGGTAACCATAAGTTTGTTTTTTTATGTCTGAATCTGCTTCTGTTTTATAAATAAATTGATTTGTATTATTTTTTAGATTCCACACATAAGTGCTACAAAAGAATATTGGTCTTTTCTTTGACTGACTTCACTCAGTGTGATAATCTCTAGGTCCATCCATGTTGCTGCAAATGGCAATATTTCATTCTTTTTTATGGTTGAGTAATATTCCATTGTATATGTATATACCACATCTTCTTTATTCATTCATCTGTTGATGGTTTGTGTCTGTCTTTTTATCCCTCTGTTCTTCTTTCCATCCATCCATCCATCCATCTGTGCATCCATGTCTGAAGTGCATGCCTGCTCTGTACCATCACTGTGGTCAGTGCTAGAATACAAAGATGAGGAAACTGGTGTGTTGATATTACAGTGCTGTGACAGTTGGAGAGAAATTCTAATTTTTGTGGACAAATGTCACTTCCTCTGAAGTCTTCTTTGATCCATTCTGACAGAGTTATGGTGATTCTGCTATAGCATTTATGTCTACTATAGTACTTAATACATTGTATTGTAATTAATTATTTACAAATCCTCTACCCTTTTGTCTGGCTTTGTGCTGCAGAGGGAGCATGCTTTTTAAATTTTGGTATTTCCCCCATATTATGTATTGTTTAATTGAGTGAATGAAGTGATGGAATTAGGAGAAACAACACTGAATTAGTAAGTTAGGGTCAGATTAGTTATGGCCTAGAAAGGGTCAAGAATTAATTTTGATATAGTAGAAAATAAAAAGCCATTAAAAGTTTTGAGTGTTGGTGCTACATGTAGGCCATGTAGGCTGTGTTTGTATGAGAGTAATTTGGATGCAGTTGGTAGGCCAATTTGGAGGGGCAATAATTTGGTATTACTGGGCCTTTTTAATTACACGTGAGCTGTACTAACTTGTTAGTGAAAATGGAGAGAAAAGGGATGTAATCTTCAAAGATTGTTATCTTTTAGACAAATTAGAATCTAAAATTACAATATATGTAAACAAAATATCTATTTCTAAAGGTCTAAAAACATTGGTCAGTATCAAGAGTAAGATTTGGATAAAATTTCATCCTTAATGAAATCCAGCTGTTTAACTGTATAGTACTAGACTTAATTCATTAAAATAAAATACAGAATTGCACTCAGAACAGTGCATTTAATGTCATTCCTGTTACCCTGATAGTTACGTATACAGTTGACCAGGAGATGTGTTTTCATTGGAATTACTGTAATTAAATAAAAACTGCTTTATGGTCTACTTTTAAAATTAAAGACATTTTATTTAGGTTTTTATTAAAATTGAGTTTTAAATTATATCTCTGATATAGTAAGTGTGTGATAAAAATTAGATTCACTTGAGAAATCAGATTTATTTGAGAAATCAGATAATAATGCTTCCCCAAGTAATAACTGATAATTATGTGATCTTGAGCTAGTTACTTAAACTCTTAAGGGTCAGTTTCTTCTATAAAATTGGGAATGACAGAACCTACTTCATAGGGTTGTAGAAATTAAATGATATGTATAAAGCACTTTGCAAAGTACCTTGCACCTAGTGAGCACTCACAGTTAGCAATTATTTTTATTACTCTGTATTATAGCGGGAAAGACTTGGTTATGGTACTAGAATTGTTTTGCAGATCCATTCCTTCAGGTTGATGAATGTCTAAATAAGTGGTTCACAAGGACAATTGAATCAAAATCATCTCTGGCTTTTTAAACCGAACATACCTCCTGGATTTTCTAATATGCCTCTCCCACTGAATTTGAGAATCAGTGTGTTAGTGAGTTAGTGTTACTAATTGGGTGTATGTTGTACCCTTTAGGTATATTGGCAGGAAGGGAATAGTATAGACTAGTGGACTAAATAATTTAGGATATTCATTGTTGTTTCTTATCTAATGATCATTAGGGATAAAACTGTCGTAATCTTCCTGATGAACACATTGATAAGCTTTTCCTTAGGGCCAGCCAAATTTTTCGTGTAACCATTTGCCGTGTTGCCCTTCTTCAGGCTTGTGCTATACCATTTCTTTGACATCTTAACAGTCTAGGCAATATTTGCTTTCCTTCTTAATGATTTTTGTGTGTGACTCAGGTTTTCTGAACTCAAAATAGAATAACAGGTAATAACAACTTATCCATCAAGAGAAGAAACTGGTTTGTTTTTTTCCTTTGTCATAAAATCTGCGTAGATGTTTACTGTTTATTATTATGTTTTTGTTTATTATCTTATGTTCTTATAGGTCAGTGGCCTTAACCTGAGCTTCAGAAGCACTCTTGTTGATTTAAAAAAAAAAAAAAAAAGCTAGAAGCCTGTGTGTGTGTGTGTGTGTAAAATCTCAAGCTCTGTCCCAGAGCAACTGAATTGGATACTCTGGGTTTGGGTTTTTTTTTTAAAACATTCCAAGTAATTCTTGAGTTTTAGAGTCATTGTTCTAGGATTTAAATTTAAAGGCAAAATGATTAAAACTTGCATAATTCCATCTTATTTTTTCTCCCTTTTTATTCTATTTTGGATTTGCTAGTTTAATCGTGTTTGGGGGGAAGTTTTCTTAAGTTGATGTATAAAAGTCTTCTGTTCCACTTATTTACTTTTCCCTTTTGTGAATGTTTTTGTCTTGCTTTTTTAGTTTGTTTTGTTAAAAGGTAAACTGAGGCACATTAAAATTTTCAACTTTATTTGCGCATACATTGATTTGAATCAGGCGGAGCCAAGCCAAAGGTGGTTAGGAGTGCTCCACCAACAGGAGCTAGGGTGGAGGTTTTCATAGAGAAGACGTGGAAGCAAGCAAGGAAATTATTTGATTGGCTATAGCTTAAGAGGTTACCTTATTTAGGAAAGCCTAGTTGGTTGGTTGTGATTGGTGGTTCTTAAGTTTCATTTCCTCAGATTCAAGTGTATTGAGTGTAGCTTAGGTTTTGGTTTGTTTACTGCCACCTCAGTCTAATGCCCTTCTTGTTTAATTACTTTAGCTTCTTATCAGTGTCTTACTGTTTTCTGTCTTTATGGCCTCACTTATTATGTTTTAAAAATTATCTTTCAAATATAAGAACATAAAATAATGTAGAAAATAGACTATAATCTAAATTTCCAGTGTGTCTTTTTGCAAATGTATGTAAATGTATTTTATTTTGGAGGTTTTTCCATATCTAAAGATCTTCCTTTATTTTTAATAGTTGTAGTACTTCTGTTGGATATATGATCACTCAGTCCTGTGTGGATCCTTGGGTTGTTTCCTATTCTTTTGCTGTTACTTTGCCAAATGAACAACATATATATATATATAACATTTGCATAAGCAAATGTATGATTTAGATTCCAAGAACAAGGATTTCCCTGAAATTCATATGTTGAAACCTAATCCCCAGTGTAATGGTATTTGGAGGTGGGACCTTTGGGAGGTGCTTATGCCATGAGGGTGGAGCCCTCATGAATAGACCTAAGAGAGATCCCTTTCCCCTTCTCCTGTGTGAGGACACAGTGAGAAGGCAGTCTGTGAACTAGAAAGTGGGCTCTCACCAAATACTGAATCTGCAGTGGCCTTGATCTTGGACTTCCCAGCCTATAGAACTGTGAGAAATAAATGTCTGTTGTTTATAAGCCACCTAGTCTAAGGTATTTTGTTATAGCAGGCCCAACAGACTGAGAGAGTTAACTTCAGCAATCATAAATTATGTCGATAGTGTGATGTGATGAGAATAGCACTTCACCTCTATGGTCTTCCTCCCCCAAAATTATAACCCCAGTCTAATCATGAGAAAAACAGACAAATCTCAGTTGAGGGATATTCTACAAAACAGCTGAACAGTACACTTCAAAACTGTCAAGGTCATCTAAAACAGGGAAAGTCTGAGAAACTCACAGCCAAAAGGAGCCTCAGAAGATGATGATACTGTAATGTGGTATACTCCATGGGATCCTGGAACAGAAAAAGGACATTAGATAAAAACTAATGAAATCTAAATAAAGGAATGACTTTAGTTAAATATATCAGTTTTCGGTCAATAATTGTGACAAATGTACCATACTAATATAAGATCTTAATAGCAGAAACTAGGTGTGTGGTGTAGGGAAACCACTATCTTTGAAATTTTTCTGTAAATCTAAAACTATTATAAAATAAAACATTTATTTAAAAAAAAAGATAGGTGCTTCTGTAATTGTTAGCTATAGCCAAATTACCATTTTTTACTTCTACCTGAATGTATGAGAGGCTTGTTTTCTTATAGCCTCACCAGCTGAATGTGTTGTCAAACTTCTGGAATTTTGTCGGTTTGATAGATGAGAACTGGTGTAACTCAGACTATTGTGTTTCTCTCATTATGAATGACATAGAGTATTTTTTTTACATGTTTAATTGGCATTTTACTTATTTTCCCTTTCTGTGAACTCTTATGTTCTTTATTTTTCTATTTGGTTGCTGGCCTTTTTTTCTTGATTTCAGGATTTCTCTATAGGGAGATGAGCCCTTTATTTGTGATATGGGTTGCAAATATATATGTTCAGATTCTTTGATATTTTTTCACGCAAGTTTTTTCCTTTTTTATATGGTAATTTTTTTTTTTATGTTTCTGGATTTTGAAATATAGTTGGAAAAGTCTTCACCACTCCAAGATTATAAAGGAATTCATCCAAATTTTCTTGCAGTACTTGTGGTTTCCTTTTTTACACTTAGATCTTAAAATTTGAATTCTTCAATTCCTCCCAATAATTGAGGCATTTTAAATGCTTAACCTTTTCTTTCAAATTACTCCTGTGTAAGCATGCCTGTGGTCTTATAGGTACCTTAAATGATTTATAGTAGAAGAAATGTTTATACATTTACTTTTGGTGGATATGAAGTTTCAACTTTCTAGAAAATGTATTAAGCATTTCATTGTATCTTAATTCCAAATCATGGTTTAAAAATAATTTTAAAGTAATGAAGACTCCTTTAAAGTTTGTTTTCACTGTTATACTGTAGTATATTTAGCAGTGTTTTTTCTTCTAGATTATTAGCATTGTGGATTATTCATATATTAATTTAGTTTTTTCCCCATCCTGTTTCTCCTAAGATTACGGTTTAGATTATTAAACCCCTCTGTGATTTGTCTTCCATCTTCCTTAGAACTCCTCACTGGTTTTATGGCCCCTTTGATATTAGTAATCTCTTTATTTGGTATTATTTAGAAATTTAGTAGGCCAGTTAGCTGTTTTAACTCATTAAGAAACTGGAAGCAATAGTGTCAGCAGATGTTGCCTAACATAGGGTGCTGATTTCTTATAACGTTTTATAAAGGTTTCATATTTTCCTTGCACTACTTGTGATGAAACTATTATTGCTGAACTGAATCTTAAGACATTTGAGAAACTATCTGATAGTGCTGTGGAATGTTGGCTCCTAGAAAATACTACCCAAAATAACGTGGTGAGTTTATTGCTTATGGTAGTAAAGGAGAACACCAGCTTTCCTGAGTTGGTAGGATCTGCTGGGGGAAGAGGGGTATGTGTATGGGTGAAAAGAAGAGCAAAGTTAGGAGGGAGAGTGAAGTTGGGATATTTATTGAGGATTTGGAATCTTTAATGCAGGTATTTCAATGCAGGAGCTTGATTAGAATTAGTAGGGATCATGTAATAGTTTAGGATTGATAGACGTAGCAAAGCAAGGGTTTTAAGGTGAGATTTTTTCAGAGTCTTGGAAAGCGAACAGTCATTTGCTGCTATTTATTGAGAAGTTGAATAGTCTGATGTTGGTTTATATGGGGTTTTGGGGAAGTTCCTGGAATGAACAATGAAGTTATTTGCAATTCTTATCTGCCTGGGCAAGAGTTTCCTGGAATAGTGAAGTCTTGTTGTTGAAGACAGCTGAATAGTGATGCTAATGTAGACTGTAAAGTCTGGGTGCAGATGGTTTTAGTTCTCAGTGCCCATTCAGAACCACAATAAGTTTGAAAATGTATTTATAAAAAGTCTAATTCTTAGGCCCATCTACAAAGACAATACATTCTGTTGGTGAGGGGTTTGACATTGAAATTTTTTCGCCTGAGGAATGAAGCCTAACTTTGACAATTAATGTGTCTGAGACACCAAAGTAGGTAGTTGGATATATGCTTCTGCAGCTCAGAAAAGAGAGAAAAGGATCAGAGATGGAAATTTGGGAGTTACTGTTTAGATTGAACTTGTGTGCCTAGATGGGTTTGCCTTAGGAGGAAACATAGTAAGAAGAAAACTACTTGGGCCTTAATAGTGCTTAATGGCTATACTGTGTGTGTGTGTGTGTGTGTGTGAGAGAGAGAGAGAGAGAGAAGGGAAGGAGGGAATACATTTGAAAAAAACCAGGATATTGTTTTGTGATCTCTGGAGGTGTGGCAGTACACAAAAGCTTTTTGTGCCTAAATGGAGGAAGATCTATTGGCCCCAGTGATGAATTTTCACTCAACAGTTCTGTGAATGTACGAAATATAGACTGTTCACAGAACTATTTGTTCTGTCATGATATTCTTCACATAAGAATTGCCTAGTGGGCAATTCTGTTTGCAGGGTAGTTATTTGAAATTAAGAATATTTTCTTAGAAGTAATTTTACCATCTTGCTCCCACATGACCCCATAGAAGTTATTTAATCTCTCATTTTGACTGTGATTGAGGAAAGGAGGTCATTGGTGTGTAGCCTGCAATTTTGTATACAGTACGTATGTTTGCTGTTCATAACTTGGGAGGAAGTTACATTTGTTGAATGCCTACTATGTGCTAGACACAATATATATACAATCTAATCTATATCTCACATTCTTTTGAGGTAGTTGTTAATTCCCTTCTTCAAAGAGGAAACTAAGGTTGGCTTTCTCAGTGTTCTACTTCTCACTCTCCCCAGTGTCTGTATGAAGGAAAAAGGATTTGAACCTGTGTTAGGCTTACTCTCACTTTCTGCTACACCAACCAAGTGGACTTCCTGTATACTATACACCCTTCATCAACCAGTGCCAAACATGTATGTAATTAACATTTTACCACAGGTATTAATTAAATGTAGGAATATTATACCGCTCAGCTTTTGAGATCAAGACTGAATGAATAGGTAGTAAGCAATAACAAAGCAAAGAAGAGAGGATCGAGGCCTTTATTATACTCAAGCTTTGATTAACTAGAATCCATTTAATTCCACTTAAGGGAGATACTCAGGTATTGTCAGAATTCCAGTTAATTTCAGGTATTACTGTTTAAAAATATTTTTCTGTATCCTCATAGGTAACCTTTCTTCGAACCTTTCTTTTTTTTTTTCCGTTTTTCTTAAAAGGTACATTTTACTTTCTTTTTTCTTCAATTGTGTTAATCTAATTTAGTGCTTTGCTTTTCTTATTTCTAGTATGCAAAGATTTCCTCAATAAGTAGAATTAGTAGAATGAAAAATGCTAGAGATAAATACGAAAACTTTTGGAAAATACCAAAGTTGTAGCTGTGGAGTTTAGTCAGGTACAGATTGTCTTCTTAATCTTTTGATTGAAATCTTACACCCTGGCCTCTACTATAGATCTTATAAAGTAAATTAAGTGTACTTGTGAATTGGCTTGTTATGCTCCCTCCCTCTTAGGATTGGTATGTGAGCAGTTTCTAATTTTCCATTTAGCAAGTAATGTGGTGTAGAGGGTTAAGTTTTTGGTTTTTTTGTTTGTTTTGTTTTTCTCCTCCAAAATCGCAAGAAGGCTTTTCTGAAGGTGATGATAGTTTTAAAAATTTGAGATCAACTGATACATGATTCAGCCTTTAGGAAGATCCCTTTTGAGGGTATTTCCTGTATCTTCAAAACTAACTGACCACTTTTAAGAGGTTTTTTTTTTTCCCCCTAAACAGCCCTTCCTTCCCCAAAGAAAAACTTTACCAGAAGGTCGAAGAATGCTGGCATTTTTAATGCCACTGTTGCTGAGGAAAGTTGGCCACTATCCAGTAGAATCTGTCTTATGAAAGCTTTAATAAAGTGTTAGTTTTTAAAAAATGTGATAAATATTATTGTGTCACAAGTTACAGAATGACAGAATAGCACATTCAGTTATGTAGTTCAGATGTTTATTGGAGAGAAAGGCTAGAAAGTTGCCTACACACTTTGTTTTTTTTAAACATCAGAAACAAGTTCATATTTATCTTATGCCAAGTATGCTAAGAACATTCTGAGTGAAACCTACATGGATATTTAGAAAGTAGATTTTGTGAAATTTGTACTTTGACAACATATAAAGACAATACATAATTTTTTATTTGGTAATTGAAAAATATGTTGTCTGATATATTATTATTTTTGAAGGAAATTGAAGTTTTATTCTTATAGTAGCCATAAGAATGTGACCTTTTAAATATCTAAACATATATTTTACATAATTCTTCTCCTAAAATGCTTTTAAAATTTCCTGCTGTTGGAGTTAGGAGGTGGTTGAAAGAGTGAATGATTAGCTGAGCCTTACAGGATGTCTTTACATTAGTGAGGTCATTATGTGTCACCATGTGGTGAAGTCTGACCTTTTCAGTTTTATGGTTTGACATTCCTTCAGTTTATTTTGAGGTGATGTGGTATTACAGAATCTTTTATGTAATTTAGGTATAAAGTATAGTGTTAATTTAGAAATGTACAATGAAGTAATCTGGATTGATAAAACAAATTTTTTTTTTTTTGATATGAGTGTTGTGATGAGGGTAGGGAGGAACAAAAAGATTTTTTAAAATGTTTCTGTTGTTAAGGAATTTGTAATATGGTGAAACTCAGGAACTTTCCATTTACATAGCCCACTTATCCTGGTGAGTAAATCAGTTTAGAAGACCAGATTTTAGATCTGAGGATTGGTTGAGCGTAGCTTTTTAGATCAGTGGCTTTTCAACCTTTTTGGTCTCAGGTCAAAAAAATTCTTTAATTTTTACATTAATTTTAACATTTATGTACTTAAAAATAACAAGCATTACAAATTAACATAAATATTTTAAAATGAAAAAGAACTATTAAAAAAATGGTGAGAAGGGTAGCATTGTTTTATATATTTGCAAATCTCTTTTATGTCTATCTCAATAGAAGACAGCTGGCTTCTCACAACTTCTGTATTTCAGTCTGTTGCAGTATTCTGTGAAATGTAGTCTGGAAAACTCCACTTTATACTCGTGAAAGAAAAGTAAAAAAGGCAATTAAGTTTTTAGTATTATTATAAAAATAGTTTTGACCTGAGGAACCCCCCACCCCCACCTTTAAAGATTCCACAGACTACACTTGGAGAACCTCTGCTTTAGAGCAAAATGGAATTGGATCCTAATCCTGCCCTTGATCATCCTCTCTCAATTGGATATTCTTAGGGGCTCTGTCTATTAAGCTGTAGTAACTCACTGAATTCTTTCTCAAATCTATTCCTGGCTGTCTTCTTCTATGAATAGCCTTGGAGCTGTAGGCTTTGATTCTTATATTCCCTTCCCTCTTTTGGAAATGACAAGGCTTACTAGCTATATGATCTTGGGCAGATTCATTAACATTTTTGAGTCTGTTTTTCTCATTTGCAAAACTGGGCAGAGCAATACGTACCAACTCATAAGTCTTTCATGGAAATCAAATTATAATAGATGATTAAAGTTATATACAGTCGCTAATAAAATCTTACTTACAGGGCTTAGCAAAAAAACCACTACCTGAGGTATGCTCTAATTTTGGATCCTCTCTTTTTTATAAGTTACTCTAGAGAGTGACTTTTTTTTTTAACTGCTCTCCTTTCTGTCCTGTCCAGCACTTATCTGGACCTTCCTTCTTAGAGCTGGGTCCTACGCAAGGAAACGGGATTTAAAAACACAAACAGCGAAACATCCTTCTTTCTCTGAAAGTTTTCTTAATTTTGTACTTAAACTAGTTAGAAACAAACAGGAACATGCTATATAAACGACGTACAATATATGATTATGAGAGCATAGTGTAGGGAATACTCTGTTCTGTCTAGGTAAAAGTAGAATAAGGAAAGGAAAAAGGATTAGTATGTGCCTTATTTCTCAAAAACTGGTTTTTGTAACTCCTAGAAGAAAGAAAAACTGTTAAGCACCCAGCCAATTCATGTTTATTGAGTGAAGCAGTGTGTTAAACCCTATTCTGGGCGATATTAGTTAAGAGCATGGACTAGGTAGGGTCTTACACTGTTTGAGTTCCAACTGGCTCTTCCTTTTACTAGCTGTAACCGTGAGTGAGTTTTTAACTCTTCAGTGACTGAGTTTCTTTAGATATGTAAAATGGGGATAATTTAAATAATATTATAGGGTTACTGTGGTAGTTAAAAGGAGTTAATGTAAATAAAGCACTAGAACAGATTGGCACATCGTATTATTAACTACTTTTCCTATTACATAAAATTGGGAAAAGACATCATTTCCTTGATAATATTAACTTCTAGTAGTCTCACAGAGATCTTTTATTTTAAAAGGATTGCTGAAAAATTGTATAATGTGAAAGGTTAATTTTGTCTTTTTTCATTTTCTTGTTATTGTTATTTAAAGCACATTTTATTACTTAGACTTGCACAAGAGGAGAAAATTGATAAAAGGCCAGATCTCTTAACAGTTAAAATATATTTTACCTAAATTCACATTAATAATCTTAGGTACTTTTTTCCATTGAATTTATTATAGTCGCCTTCTTACATGATGTTGCTAGGGAAACTAATGGGTAAGGAAGTACTTAAACTTAAATCTCACTTTCTGAGAGAAAAACTGTTCATTAGTACCATGGGGTACTAGTCATTTTCTATACATTTCTAATCATTTGCCAGTGTATAGGGACATAAACTTGTGAGTTACCTGGTTAACTTTACAAACAGAGAATTGCTCATAATTCTAATGTTGAGACTGATTTATTTGAACAGATCTTTTAATGTGGTAAATTAAATTTTGGATGAAAACCAGTGTCGGGTTGAGCAGTAAGCTATAACAATTATTGCATTCTAGGGCAGTGATTATTAAGAGGTAAGAGTCATTTGAGCAATCAGTGAAAATCATTATTAAATTTAATCCCTTCTGCTTACAGAAATAATAGAAAAAGAGTAGAAACCTTTCTCTGTCCTTTCGTGTTTCTGAGGATGTCAAAGAGATAGTAATGCTAGTGAAATGTGTACATGGAAGGCAAATATACATTAGGGCTCCAGGAAAAGCTTAATTGGTGTTACATGCTTAAAACAAGAGACCCATGCTGCCACTTTTTGATTTCCAGATAAAAAGTCAAGTTTGAGTGTCAGAAAAAAAGTCTTATTTTCTCCTTGGTGAAAGAAGCCATATTTTTGGAAGCAATTGGAACCGCAAAGGAGTCTATTTTGGACTCCAGGCACTTAAAAAAATCTACTAAATTGAACATGCTCACTCACTGTAATTAAATGATAACCCCCCCCCCCAATGTTTGAATAAAGTTAGAGTAAAATACATTCTGGAGTTCAGTAATAATGAATTCATACCCATTTTACTGTCTCTTACTACTCATGAGTTCTGGAGAGCCTTGGTGAGTGCTGTTAGGTTTTCTTTCCTATTGATTGTTTGCACACCTGATGACTTGGATTTTAATCACATATTCAGCCTGCTGTTATGGAAGCAATCATATAAATGAACATGTACTCAAGTGCCTAGGAGCTCAAAGCATGATAAAAACAAGAATTGATTTTTCAAGCATCAGGTCAAATTCTGTAATAAATATTTATTTTTAATTTCTATATAAAATAATCAAATCTTAGCTGATATCCACATATTTCAAACAGTATCTGTTGTAAGAATGAAATAAGGAAAAGTTTCTCATAATGGAATTTAACCTTATTTTTTTTTTTTTTTAACAATATTTTTTTTTTTTTTTAATTTTATAGCTACTTTATTTATTTATTTATTTTTGGCTGTGTTGGGTCTTCGGTTCGTGCGAGGGCTTTCTCTAGTTGCGGCAAGCGGGGGCCACTCTTCATCGCGGTGCGGGGACCGCTCTTCATCGCAGTGCGCGGGCCTTTCACTATCGCGGCCCCTCCCGTTGCGGGGCACAGGCTCCAGACGCGCAGGCTCAGTAGTTGTGGCTCACGGGCCCAGCTGCTCCGCGGCATGTGGGATCTTCCCAGACCAGGGCTCGAACCCGTGTCCCCTGCATTAGCAGGCAGATTCTCAACCACTGCGCCACCAGGGAAGCCCCTAACCTTATTTTTTAAAAAAGAAATCACATTCACAGAGATGGGCTGATAAGATTGTGCAATAAAATTTTTGTTTATAATACTGAGTTTGGTTCTTTCCTTTTCTCTGGTTAAATTCTTTTCCAGTTTAAGAATGTTTTTTAAAATTGTGTAGAAATTTTATTACAGTGTGTCAGCACTCCATTTAGAAAGTTCAAATCATCCACATATACTGCAATTAATTTGCTACGTTTAAAGTATTTTGGATGAGATGATTGCATGCTTGCAGAGACGTCTGTGTGCAGCGTTTAAGAAGGCAAGTGAGGGTGTGGTAGAAGCTCTGACTGATTTGTGGCCTTCAGTCCCTGTGTAAGACTACTGACTGATGGTCATGGCATGTTCAATACTAACTGTTGACTAGTAGGCTTTTCTTTAGTTTGACCTTACATTCTTTTCCTACCAGTTGTTGTATGCCAGCTTTACTTGCAATTACATAATTTAATCAAATATTACCTGAACCAGTAAAATATCAGTGTATAAGGAGAGTTATTTCTGTGAAAACTTTGGAAAGACTTGATAAAGGCAGGTTGCTAAAAAAAAAAAAAAAAAAAAAATCTGTGGAACTAGATGTAAGGAAGACAACTAAAAGCCTGGAACGGTCATACAAATCTAGAAGTTTGGCTTTACAGGTGTTTTCAACTTTTCCCTGCAATTTAAAAGCAATTGACTAGAAATGGTAGTCTTTATTGTCACTTGGGTTTATGTAAGAAATTCCTATCATGGCCTTTGTTTTACAGCAGAAGATTGGTAAGCACATTTGAATGTTTTAAGTTAAAATGCGTAAGGTAATTTTTTCCCTTTTTTTGTGATTCATTGAATTACTGACTTGATTAGCGGACTGTCTGGTCCTTAGGTGGTTCACCAATTCTTGTGTTTAGTGACTATACCATTCTATCTCAGACATTTTTCTTGAACTCTAACTTGAAAGTTAGTAGTAGGATTGAAGCACATTTTCAAACTTTAACATGGCTTTTGTAGTAAAATTGGAATATGCTGTGATTCCATAGTTAATACCACTTGTGGTTATAACAGTGGTCATAAAATTTTGTATTCAAGCCGTGTCCTTTAACAAGACTTTGTATTAGTTACCTAGGTTTGGAAACCCTCTTATGCTCCTTTCTAGCCTTGGTTGCCCCTTTTTAAAAAACACAGAATGGCTTCCTTTTGAATTTCCTCTTCCAAGGAATCAGCGGATGCTTCTACGGCAGACTCTTGAGCCAGTATAATGGTTTCATACAGAGGTGTCAAAATATTTCATTTTCTGGTGGATGTTAGATTAAAATGTGGAACAGTTCAACAATTATAGCTTACTTGGAAAATTAAAAAAGGAGGATATTTCCTATTTATGTTTATTTTACTTCTTATCTCGGGGAGCTAAAAATACCTTTTAAGAATTAATGTCAACAGCATTGGGCTGCACTCGAATCTTAGGAGGCACAGTGCCCGGAGAGGGCCCCAAAGCTGTTTTGCTGGCTGCCTACTCTGGAGCAGCTGACTAACCAGCTGCAGAGCACATTGATCTGGTCATAATTGCTTTCATCCTGGAGCAGAGCAAGTTAACACAATTTAAATCAAGAGGCACATTAGAGGATCCTGACCTCAGGATAACCTCTCATTTCCTACCTTTGAGAGAGGGAACAATTCCAGTCACTTCCCTAAGTTCTAGCCACAAAATAGCATGGGAACATATAGCCACATCTAAAGATTGTGATCTCTTGACTTTTTTTTATACTTTATACAGGTGGATTCAGAACAGTAAAAGGAACAAGTCTTAATGTAGTATTGTTAGTTGAATAGAGAAATAATCCTTCCCCTCCTCTACTCATTTTTTTCCTATTGAAATCTCCTAGACCATTCCTATAGAAGCAGTATAGATAAAATAGACCTGAGACTGTGTTTGTAAACCTGCCTTTTTCCTAAAAAAGCCACCAGAGTGTGACAACTCTCTTGTCTGTGTTAGATAGCAGACCAGTGTTTCTTGATGTATACATTTTTGGACCATTGCTTTCTTTTGATAAATCTGGGCCTCCCATTATTCTCTGAATACTCATACCAGTCACTATAGAGGTTTTATTGAGCTTTATTTTCTAGAGGTTTCAATTTTGTTTATGCTGTGACTCACATGACAGCAAAGATAATTTCACATATGGAAAACTATAGATAAGAGAGACTGAGAATTGTGAGCAATTTCCAATTCATAAGCTATAAAACCATTCTTTCCCATTCATTATTGGGAGTGACATTATTATTATTATTATTATTTTTTGCAGAGAGATCTCACAGTCTTTTTTTAAATTTATTCATTTATTTATGGCTGCGTTGGGTCTTCGTTGCTGCACGTGAGCTTTCTCTAGTTGCGGTGAGCAGGGGCTACTCTTTGTTGCGGTGCACGGGCTTCTCATTGAGTTGGCTTCTTTTGTTGCAGAGCACGGACTCTAGGCACGTGGGCTTCAGTACTTGTGGCATGCAGGCTCAGTACTTGTGGCTCGCGGGCTCTAGAGTACAGGCCCAGTAGTTGTGGCACACGGGCTTAATTGCTCTGCGGCATGTGGGATCTTCCCGGACCAGGGCTCGAACCCGTGTCCCCTGCATTGGCAGGCGGATTCTTTAACCACTGTGCCAGCAGGGAAGCCCAGGAGTGACATTATTGAAATAACCCTGAATCTGCTCTAATTCATTAAGTATAATTCACATAGTTGTTATTTCAACTGTTAGTAATTCAAGTGCTCAAGTGCTCTTGGAGGACATACTGAGTTAGAACAAAATAAGAAGCAAGAGTAGAAATCATTAAAAATGTCATGCAGTGAGAGGATAAAAGCAAATAAGGAGGTAAATATAGTCAGATGTTTTATAAGTATTAAAATTGTGTTGACTTATGTAGTTAATATCTTTCTAATCAGAAAAGAGAAAAGGACCCAGCTCTCTAACCAAGGTCACATCCTTTGTGTATCCTTTGTGTCAGTGATGTCATTGAGCCACCTATAATCTTGGCTAAATTCCCATAAGACCAATGATACAGAGTTCCATTTCTTAACGTCCAGAGTTATGGATACATTATATTCCTAGTAGTGCAAAGCTAATTGATTTATATAAGGATCAAATTATGGGTCTTAGCCTTAACCAAATACTTTAAACAAGCATGAGTTACTAATAACTGACTTTTTGGTGGGGGGATAGTGGAATATAAATAACACGAATCATTCAGAGATGATGTCTACTTTTTTCATGTCTGTTTAGCCTATATATTGCAATACACTAGATATAACATCAGATATTATATAATATAATTATAATATGTCAGGTAGTGGCTATGGTTTATTATACTTAGAATTAATGGAGCTTTTCATGTAGATATTTATTTTACTTTTTCTTATATGAAGGACTGGATTATACTGCCCATTAAAGTAGTGACAAAAATGGCTTGCTATGTATGTATTGATAGTAAGGGTAATGTCTGTGTTCATACAGTAATGGGTGTGACCTATTTATTTCTCTGATGGAATGTGTCACACTTGACAATACTGTCCTCAAAAAGAGTTTATTAATAATTTTAAATAACTTCATTTAAAAATACACTGACTAGGAAGGCTGGATAGCTGCTGAAGGTTTGCTAGAGGCTTTTTGTCCTTCCCTTTGTCAGATATCTCTTCTCAGAAGTGTTGAAATATAACCAGGAATAGTTGAAAAATTTTCTTAACCATTTGTGGAATTGAATCTGTAATTTATCTTTATGATTCTGCTCAAGGAGTAATGTTTGTAGGCCTACTGAAGGAGGAAGGAGGAATACTTACAGGTCTCCTGCAAATGTACTATTTTTTTTTTTTTCAAATGTACATACTATTTATAATATCATCTACTTTGTATAAACATAGTTTATATTTAAAAGAAATAGCAGATAAGATACCCTCATTAGGAAATAATTTGTTAAGCACATTTTGGTAGGATAGTAAGTAAAATCTGTTGACTTTCAGATAATTTTATATTGCTAAATTTGCTTTAAGTTGTGGCTTTTCTTCTTTTTTTTTCTTTCCTTTTTTAAATTTATTTATTTATTTTTGGCTGCGTTTGGTCTTCGTTTCTGTGCAAGGGCTCTCTCCAGTTGCGGCAAGTGGGGGCCACTCTTCATCGCAGTGCGCGGGCCTCTCACTATCGCGGCCTCTCTTGTTGCAGAGCACAGGCTCCAGACGCGCAGGCTCAGCAGTTGTGGCTCACGGGCCCCGTCGCTCTGTGGGATGTGGGATCCTCCCAGACCAGGACTCGAACCCGTGTTCCCCGCATTGGCGGGCAGACTCTCAACCACTGCGCCACCAGGGAAGCCCTTTCTTTTGAAAAAGATTATTACAAGTGCTTTGACTTATATTACTCAAGAATGTTACTCAGTTTCACAAAAATTAAAAGGAAAGGCCGTTTGTGGTTCCCTTGTAATCTGCACATGAACCAACTTATTTGTGTGTAGGTTAATGGAAAGAACACATAGGATTTGAATTTTGGCTTTATCATGATTTACTGAGTGTAATGACTCTTTGGTGAGTTACTTAAGTTTTGAGCTTTTATTTTCTCATTTGTGTAATGGGAAAGGTAAATAATAATACCTTTTTTTATCTCACAGAATTATTCTGAGAATCAGATAAGATGTGAAAACTGTAAACTCCATAAGGCTAGGTACATACTGGTGTTAATTCATGTTATTTTAACAGTAACTTGGTAAACGAATTATCTGTGTTGTGGCTATCAATGCATATTTCATCTTTGAAGAGAAAAGCAGTTTTATCTTAATTTTAACATTGAATGATATTTAAGGACAATTCTAAAGCTTAAAAATTTATGGATAAATATAATAGATATTAATACAATAACATATTCAGAGGATATTTAGTTTGGCAAAAAAAATATTTGTGATAAATAGACAAAGGTTTGGTATCTGAAAAAGATTTCATTGTAACCAAGTAATACTTTTGCAAGTTCAGCACCTTCCTTATATACTGTTCTGTCTCATATTTGTGGTGACCTCTTAAGTCCTTGAACATATTAAATAGTTTTTTCCATGGATGAGACTAATGGTAGGGCTAGATTCCCAGCTCTCTGCCTAAAAGGGAGGAGTAATTTTCTAATCTTAAATTTTTTTCAAGGCAGTTTTTGAAGTTCATTTGTGTAACATAGGGGAAAATATTTTCATTTCCCCATTTTAGGGAGTAGAGAAGAAGACCAAGCATACTAAAGTGATTTCCTGTAATACTTGCTATCTTTCTTGATAGTACCCCCTGGGAGGGTTGTTTTAAGGATATGTTTAAAGCACAGAGAGAAAACAAGATGGAAAGAATCAGAACAGCATTAAAAAACCTATGTATAATTGGAGTCCCAGAGTGCTGTGTTCCAAATGTTTGTTTCCTCAAATTTTATATGTTGAAATCCTAATGCCCAGTGTGTTGGTATTAGCAGATAGGGCCTTTTGGGAGGTGTTTAGGTCATGAGGGTGAAGCCCTTACACATAGGAATAATCCTCATATTAAAGAGAACCCCAGAGAGCTCCCCAGCCCCTTCCACCATGTGAGGATGCAATGAGAAGTCTGCAACTTACATGGCCATGTTGGCACCTTGATCTCACACTTTTAGCCTCCAGAACTGTGAGGAATAAATTTCTGTTTTTTTTCCTTTTTCGTCTCTGATTGCCGTGGCTAGGACTTCTGTTGTTTATAAGCTAGTCTGTGGTACTTTTTTATAGCAGCCTGAACAGGCTAAGACATTGATGAAATAGATAGGGGAAAGGGGCAGAAGCAATAATGACTATTTTTTGAAACTTAAGACGACAAACCAGTGATTGACAGGAAGCCAGTGAACCCAAAACAGGATAGATAACAAAGAAAACTACACTTAGCCTTAGTTCTTAGAAACTTTTTCATAGCACCCCTACTGCAAAAGAAATAACGAATAGTTCTATTTATTAGTAGTTAGGTCCAGATAAATTAGCAGTAGCAGTTAGTACAGTATCTGACAGATGTTGCTGTGTTTTCCTCAGCACACAGCTTGGGATCGCAGTGCTAAAATCCACATATAAAAGAAAAACCTTAAAAGCAGTCAGAGGGGGAAAGACATGTTACTTAGAAGGAACTAAGAATTTGGCAAGTCAGCTTTTCAGCAGACTATAGAAGTCAGAAGACAGTGGAAAGACATTTTTAAAGTGTGAAAGAAGATGCTGCCAACCAATAATTCTATACTCAGTGAATATATCCTTCAAAAAGCAAAGTGAAATAAAGATATTCTTAGGTGAACAAAAGCTGAGAGATGTCATCAGCAGCATATCTCCGCTTAGGGAAGTTCACCAGGATAAAGAAAAAAATCTCAGATGGAAGCATGATGGAATGAAGAGTACCAGATAGGCGAAATATGGTAGGCAGGATTATTGACTGCTTAAACCAACAGTATTAACAATGTCTAACAGTGTTATATCGGGAAACAATGTAACGTACGACAGTCTCTCCCCCCCCCCCCGCCCCGCCCCAATCCATGGGGAATATGTTTCAAGACCCTCAGTGGATACCTGAAACTGTGGATAGTACTGAATCCTATATATACTATGTTTTTTCCTATACATACATACCTATGATAAGGTTTAGTAGAATATCCAAATTGCCAGCATCACTATGCTTCCACTTTGGGGCTATTACTAAGTAAAATACTGGTTACTTGAATGCAAGCACTGCGATGCTATGACAGTCAAGCTGATAACTGAGATGGCTACTAAGTGACTCATGGGGCTTGTAGCATACCCAGCATGGATATGCTAGACAAAGGGACGATTCACATCCTGGACAGGATGCAGCTGGACAGTGTGAGATTTCATCACACTACTCAGAATGGTGAGCAATTTAAAACTTATGACTTGTTTATTTCTAGGATTTTTCATTTAGTATTTTTGTACTGCAGTTGACTGCAGGTAACTGAAACCACAGAAAGTGAAACTGCATATAAGGGGACTACTGTATGTGTGATATGATATGTATTATATGATAGCAGTAGCAAAAAAAAAAAGTAAATGCGATTGTAACAATCTCTCATTGTTGGGGACATGGTAAAAGTACTAATGTAAGATAGAAAATAAAGATGCTTTTTTGTATCTTTTACAGTAACCACTGAAAGAGTGATGCTAAAAGATAATAAGCCTGTAGAACACATAAAATAGAAGAATAAAAAATACTTCATTAATAGAAAAGAAGGAAGGAAAAGAAGAATAAAAGATAGAGAACAGTGGGACAAATGGAAAACAAATAGAAAGATGGTAGACTTAAACTCAACTATATCAATAATTAAATGAAATTTAATGTTCCCATTAAAAGACGTCATCAGACTGAATAAAAAAGTACAGCCTATCTGTAAGGTGCTACAAATTATAAACAGAGAGGTTCAGAGTAAAAAGGTGGAAAACAATATACTGTGCAAATACTAGCCAAGAGAAGACTGGTGTGACTACAATAATGTTAATGGCTTTAAGCCAAGAAACATTATTGGAGGTAAAAAGGGATAATTTTATAAGGGTCAGCTCATTAGGAGGGTACAACAGTTCTAATTTGTATGCACCTAATTGCATAGATTCAAAATATATGAAGCAAAAATTGAACTACAAGGATAAACAGATAAGTCCACAGTTATACTTGTGGATTTATTAGACCTCTCTCATAGACCTCTCTCATAGGACACGCAGGCAAAAAAATCAGTAAAGAAATGAATAACTCACATGCTATTCAAAAAATATTTGAGGGGTGGGCTTCCCTGGTGGCGCAGTGGTTGAGAATCTGCCTGCCAATTCAGGGGACACGGGTTCAAGCCCTGGTCTGGGAAGATCCCACATGCCGCGGAGCAACTAGGCCCGTGAGCCACAACTACTGAGCCTGCGCATCTGGAGCCTGTGCTCCGCAACAAGAGAGGCCGCGACAGTGAGAGGCCCGCGCACCGCGATGAAGAGTGGCCCCTGCTCACCGCAACTAGAGAAAGCCCTCGCACAGAAACGAAGACCCAACACAGCCAAAATAAATAAATAAATAAATAGTTTTCCCTTTAAAAAAAAAAACATATTTGAGGGGACAAAGACAATTATAGAAATGCCTCACAGGTATAACCTTATACATCTAACCCTTACCTCACAACAAATACAAAAAATAGTTCAAGGTGGATAATAGACTTAAATTGAAAGGCTAAAACTATGAAACTTGTAGAAGAAAATATAGAAGAATATTTGTGATCTTATGGTGCTAAAAATTTCTTAGGACACAAAGAGAACCAACCGTAAAATAAAAAAAGAAAAATACTGGACTTCATCAAAATTTAAAATGTTTGTTCCTTAAAAGACAATATTAAGAGAACAAAAAAAGCCACAGAACAAGAAAAAAAAATTTGTAATACATATGTTTGACAAGGGACTTATATAATACTTAAAGGAATTTTAGTAAGACACATAAGTTGAGTAAAAATGGACAAAAGATTTGAAGATGGATTATATTATATGGATAATCACATGAAAAGATGGTCACAATCATTAGACACTAGGAAAATGCAAATTAAAATGACAGTGAGATGTAACTCATCAGAGTGGCTAAAATTAAAATAGATAAAACCAATGTTTATGAGGATGTGGAACAACTGGAACATACATTGCTGGTGGGAATATAAAACTGGTGCAATCGCTTTGAAAAACTGGACATTCCTTAGAAAGTTAAACGTACATCTACCATACAACCCAACAAAAAAGATTTGTACGAAAACGTTCCTAGGAACATTCAAACACTGGAAAACAACCCATGTGTTCTTTAACAGGCTAATGAAGAGAAAGTGGTATATCCATACAATGGAATACTCTTCAGCAACAAAAACAAACTGCTGGTACATACAACATGGATTAATCTCACAGTCACTATGCTGAGTAAAGACGTCATACATGTAAGAGTATATACTCTTATGTGATTCAGCATACATGGAATTCTAAAGAATGTACTACCTCAAGGGGCTCACAGACAGGAAGCTGCTAATGGAGATCTTTGATCACCTTCCAGCACTGTGAGCTCTCTTTCAGTGTGCAAAGTTCAAAGAAAAACTTTTTTTTCTTTAAGTCACGATCTCTAAAACAAGTAGCACCTCATAGAACCCTAGGATTCTGTGGAATCCCATTTGAAAAACTGTACTGTGGTTTATTTCCTTTCAAAACTGGAAATAATGTGAATTTTGATTAGATGTGTAGGGCATGTATCTGTGAGTCACTTCTAGAATTCTCCCCTCAAATAGTTTTTGGATGTGATGATTATAAGTGTCTGAGGGCTGGCTTCTTCCATTAATGCACCGTGGATACTGAAAAGGTACATCTAGAATATCTGATTTATGACGTGGAAATAATTTTTGTATCCAAGCCCCACCCCCACCCCCCCCGCAGCAGTGCATGAGAGGAAAAATGAATTTCTCGAAAGACTAATACTGCTTTTCTGTTTAGTTTCCTTCTTAATGTTGTCATCACTTTGGGCTACTTTGGACTGCTTGTTTTCTGAAATAAAAAAGCAGTATGTGATTGGAGTAGAGTCAACAAGCTACAGTTCTAGAGCTAAGAATGGCTTTACATTTTTAATGGTGCTTTTTTAAAAATTTGGCAAGTACTGTATGTGGTCCACAAAACCTAAAATAGTTTCTATTGAGTAATACACAGATAAAGTTTGCTGACACCTGAACTAGAGGATCCTATAATGCAGCGGTCCCCAACTTTTTTGGCACCAGTGACCGGTTTAGTGGAAGACAGTTTTTCCATGGACGGGTGAGGGGTGGTTCAGGCGGAAACGCGAGTGATGGGGAGCGGCAGATGAAGCTTCTCGCACTGGCCCGCTGGTCACTGCCTGGTGTGCGGCCCCGTTCCTAACAGGCGGCGGACCGGTAGCAGTCTGCGGCCTGGGGGTTGGGAACCCCTGCTCTAATGTATAGTTATTTTCAGTTATTTCAAAAGTATGCTATAAATATTTTATGTTCAGTTAATTGTTTTGATGTGAGAAAACAGAATTTGTCATATAGTTATTTTAACAGCTTTGTTGAAATATAATTTATGTACTATAAAACTCACCCCTTTACAATTCACTGGTTTTTTGTTTTTTTTTTAAGTTATTTCTGAGATACACATTTTAAAGTAATAACTAGAAATATGACTTATAACATTATACCAGAACATATAAGATTTTTAGAAATTTCATGTAATGTCTGAAACATTTATATTAACATATTTCCATACAAATAACCCAAAGAAAATTTAGTATTAGTTGGTTGGTTGGTTTGTTTGTTTTTTATACTGCAGGTTCTTACTAGTCATCAATTTTATACACATCAGTGTATACATGTCAATCCCAATCGCCCAATTCAGCACACCACCATCCCCACCCCACCGCAGAATTCACTGGTTTTTAATATATTTACAGTTCTGCAAGCATCACTGTAATCTAATTTTAGAACATTTTCATCACCCTCCCCCCCCAAATAAAAACCTTGTACCCATTCCTCCCCTTCCTTTCCCATCCCCTGCCTTTGCCCTGCAAATGTTAAATGATATTATTTAGCTCACTAGTTTGAAATGAAGTAAGGTTAATCTTTGTGCTCTTTCTGGAAAAAGGGATTTGTTGAGTAAATAGTAAGGTAAACAAAGCTAGAAGAAAAATAAAAGTAGAAGTTTAAGAAACCAAAATACTTATGTGTACTCTAAAAACCAGTATAACAGCAATTGACAATAAAAAAGTTATTAATCAAAGTGTATTCTGAGTAGAGTTCTTTCAATAAGTTTTAAAAGTCCATGGAAGAATTCATGAAGTCATAGTTTAATTTATAGCATTTTTTTCCTTAGTGGTTTATGCAATTATGCTATGCTCTATAATAGATGGAATGTTAGATTTGGTGAAATGTGTGTATTTGAAATGATGTATCCATAAGTCAGCTATTCCAGAGATCCAGAACATTTCAAGCAATAAAAATATTAAAATTAATCACTAAGATTAAGATTTGGTCTAAAAGAAAAAGCGACTTATGTTTGAAAGTAATGAAATATCATTTATCTAAAATTTTAGCAATTCAGACCTTTCATTAATCCACCTTAATCTTTTCCTTTGATATTTGAATAGGTGAGAGTTTAAAATTTGTATGTAGACATTAAATTTGAGGCTCCAAGGTTTTGCTGAACTCTTGAGATTCTGATTTTGTTTTTAAAGATCTGTACATTGCCTAATTTATAGAGTACAGAAATGCTTGTTCTTTTAAAGTTTGGGTTTTGAATTAGATGTCCTCATTTTGGTTTTGATTATTTAATTTCCTCACAAGTCATGAGAAGACACAAATAGCCTTCATTCAACTAGAGCTTTGTAATTCTAAATATTTGCAGAATGTTACCTTAAATATTTAGAATGGAGAAGTAAAATTATATAGGTGGTGCTGGCTATTGAGCTATTTTCTGTCAGCTTCAGGTTCATCCTTCTAAACTTTATTTTGTGGTGTATGTTTCTCTTTTGCCAGCTGGTTCCCTGTCACATTCTGCAAATAGGAGATACCAGTGGGAGACAGTAAAGCCAGACGAGGGACAGGGGATTTGCTCCTCCTTGTTTACCTCTTCTTCCTGTCAGTATCTCCACAGCAACAGGACCACACCCTGGCAGGAATAGGAGTGGTAAATGGCTGCCATTTGCTGTTTGCAGGGACCCTCCTTCAAGTTCTTGGTGTGCTTCAAAGAATGCTTTCTTTTCAGAGATTTGGGTCCCAGTTTCATAAGGTTTCTCCAGGCCTTTGAGTTTTAATCCTTCCAGCCACTTCCCTTTGTTTCCCTAGCTCTGGGGTCATAGCTGCTTCCCTCAATTGCTATCAATCTATGCCCTCTTTTTTGCCTTTTCAGTTCTCCAATTCCTGATTAACAACTAATATTGAATTCTCTCTGTTAAAATTCCTGGTGTCGTTTCTGTCTTTTGACTGATTCCTGACTAATACAGTGGTCAAAATAATAGGACTTTGCAAATTAAAGTCATAGAGATCGTATTAGGCTACTCTTCATTTAGTAGTTACTGAGCCTCTGCAATGTGCGAGGCCTTTCTTTGTTCTTTGTGTCCGCTGTCAGACGTCCTCATTTGTGGTCCCAGAGCTGCTTGAGAATCATCATCATCACACTTCATTATTGTTGTCTGCTTTTCCTTTCTTTGCTTTTTTTTTTTTTAATATTTATTTATTTGGCTGTGCTGGGTCTTCGTTGCGGCCTGCGGGATCTTCGTCATGGCATGCGGGATCTTTACGTTGTGGCGTGCAGTATCTTTTAGTTGTGGCATGCAGGATCTAGTTCCCTGACCAGGAATTGAACCCCGGCCCCCTGCATTGGGAGCATGGAGTCTTAACTGCTGGACCACCAGGGAAGTCCCTGTCTGATTTTCTTTATTTCTCACTTCAAGGCCAGTGTCTTTTGTCTCTCTGTCCTTAGTTCCTAACACAAGATTTGTGTATACTGGATGCTCAGTGAGTATTTTAAATAATGAACATGCTTGTAGATAATGCTTGTAAAGGGCAGAAGTCATGATAAAAATTATCTGATGAAGGGAATGATCTTATTTTGATTACTTTTGACATCTGAAGCTCCTCGGATATTGAGATGTTTAAACCAAATGTTAATATGACATCAAAGATTATATGATAACCCTCCAGAAGTCACATACTTGAGGCTTGGTTGGACCTTTCTGGTTCAGTTGTTACAGTTTAGTTGTTCATGCGATTGAATATGCCTAGTTCTTAATAGCACATCTTCACCAACTCTTACACAACTCTGTTCCAGGGAAGAATCTAAATCATGATACCTCTCAGGTTATCAGTCCTATCATGTCTCACTTTTGATTAAGCCTTCAAGCTTCCCTTTCCCTTCTACAGAACTTCATTGTGATTATAGAGTGAACCCATTTCTTCAGTGTACTTTCATCATCATTACTTGTGTATGCTAGATACAGGGTAACCCAGAGGGTTTCCAAGTCTTCTAGTTCAGTTGATTGCAACCTACATTCCTCTCCAGTATTTGGTGGGATCATCCTGGCCTTCATCAATCCCAGTTCTTTCCTCCATCATGGTACATCGTATGGGACCCATGTCACTCCTGTTGTAATACCTTTAGTGCAGGCTACCTTCCCCTCAGTTTAAATCAAACAGTTTAAATCTGTAGTTAACTGTTTTCCAGAATGAGAGTTTGGGGGACATATTTCTATTCGTATTTTATTTCCTAATTTCCTATGGACAATTTGAATGTCTTAGCAGTACTGAGATTTTAGGGGGAAAAGTAAATAGTTCCTTGAAATGTCTTTATGCTTGTTGAGGGTTATAGATGTTTTTCTCAATCTTTGGAATTTTGATGGAGATTTGGTTTGCATTTGACCTTTTCTTTATTTGCTGTTTGAATTTTTATGTTGTTAAATCTTTAAAAAACCAATTATGTTGGTTATTTCTTTCTATTCTTGAGTTTTTAATACATAATAGTATGTTAACATTACATTTGATGTTTGTCTCCAAATGCTGAAACAACGTGAAATTGTGAAAATTGTTCACCTGTATTTTGATTTTCCTCTTGGGAATATGGTAGCAAATTCCTGCCTGCTTAAAATTAGGCATGACCATTTTACTTGATTTAGCTAGTGAAGTGTGAGTAAAAGTGATACCCTAGATAGAAGCTTTAAGAGTTAGTATATTCTTTGCCACACTCTTTATTCCCTTCCTGTGGTGGCTACTACTTCAGATTAGGTCCTTGAAGACTTGGAGCAGAGCGCCAGTCAACTCTCGATGGACATACAGCATGAAAGAATAAAATCTTCGTTATTTTAAGCCACCAAGATTTGTTTGTAACTGTAGCATAACCTAGTTAAACCTGACTTATACTTATTTTGTAGTAACAACATTCATTTCACAGTTGTTCTACCAGGGTGTATGTGTCTTTTGAAGTTCAGCCTAAGTGCTTGTAATAATCAGTATAAGTTATGAAGAGAATCTGCTGGGATGATTAGTTGGGTGCCTTATTTGTATGCAAAATAGTACCGTGACAAGTATTAGATAATGTTGGCAGGCCAGGAATGGAAGGGAAGCCAAGAATGGAATGACACATCTTCCAAAAAAGACCAGATTTCATACCTGATAACATTAAATATAGTCCATTTGTTTCAGGAAAAACTGAACTATGGACTATGCCTCTGACCATAGTCAGTTTTGCAAACTCACCTGTTAAGTGACTAGCCTAAGATTACATAGCTACTTAGTGGCAGAACTGGGAAAAAGAAATCAGCCCTTTTGACTCTGGCCTTCTGTCTGTTTTTTAATTAAAAGATTTCACTCATTCTCAAGATTTTTAATCCATTCCTCTCTTTTCATTCCTTATCCCCACCCCCCAAATGTATTAACATTTTCGATGAATTTGCACAGAATTATGCTAATCATAATTCTTGGCTCATGATTATCCTCTCTGGTCTGTGCATGATCTGCTTATCTAGTGTGTATGTATTTATATACATCAATAAAATAATATCTGTGAATCCAATTTCTCAAACCTTGCTAGTAACTTACATCTTCCTATGTGTTCTCCTTGCCTCTCCCTAAATGGTAGCTATCATCCTGAACTTTGTATTTTAGTCTTCTGCATTTTATAGAAGTTTTATTATCTGTATGTTTACCTAAACAATATATTGTTTTATTTTTTTCTGTTTCTGTTTTTATAAAAAGAATATACTAAATGTAGCCTTCTGCACTTGCTTTTTTGGTTAAATATCACTAATACTCAGTGCATGTGGTTGTAGTTCATTTATTTTACCACTGTATAATCTTTCATTCTGCAAATTTACCATAATTTGTCCATTTTCCTGGCTATAGACATTTGTGTTATTTCCAGTATTATGCTGTTACAGACATTTTGCTATGAGTATTTCTGTTTATACTTCTGTTAAACTTTTCTCCTGGATATGTACCAAGGGGAAGAACTGCAGGATCATAGAGTATGCAATGTTTAATTAGGTACCGTCTTGTAAAGTTAATTTCCACTGTTGTTTTAATAATGCTATTCATTTATGTTATTTTTTTTCTTGACATGATTGCCAGAGGCTTGTCTATCTAATTACTCTTTTGCAGTGATTTAGATAATAAATTATGGTGATTTAAACTAAGGCCTTGCAGTAGAAATAGAGAAAAGGGGATGGGATTGAGAAATGTGAGGGATATGAAAGCAACACGATCTGACTTGATGATCGAATTGGATATGGCAGTTGAGGGAGTGGGAAGGGTAAAGAATAACTTCTGAGTTTCCAGCTAGTTTGTGATGTGAATCAGGGATGTAAATGTAGTTACTTTTTCTGACCTTGTAGTTAAAAAGTGCCCAGATCGTTTTTTTCTTTCATTAGTTCTCTGCCATTATTTTCTTTTTTTCTTACTAGTTATCAATTTTGTACATATTATGTCAATCTCAATCTCCCAATTCATCCCCACGCCCCCCACCCTGCTTTCCCCCCTTGGTGTCCATACATTTGTTCTCTACATCTGTGTCTCTATTTCTGCCTTGCAAACCAGTTCATCTGTACCATTTTTCTAGATTCCACGTATATGCATTAATATACGTTATTTGTTTTTCTCTTTCTGACTTAACTTCACTCTGTATGACAGTCTCTTAGTTGCTCTGCGACATGTGGGATCTTCCCAGGCCAGGGCTTGAACCTGTGTCCCCTGCATTGGCAGGTGGATTCTTAACCACTGCGCCACCAGGGAAGTCCCTCAAGCTTTTTTTTTTTTTTAAATCACAGAGAATTTGGTATAACAAATCTAGCTGGAATAAATAATTAAAAGAGAATTTGGGGCTTCCCTGGTGGCGCAGTGGTTGAGAATCTGCCTGCTAATGCAGGGGACACGGGTTCAAGCCCTGGTCTGGGAAGATCCCACATGCCGCGGAGCAACTAGGCCCGTGAGCCACAACTACTGAGCCTGTGTGTCTGGAGCCCGTGCTCCACAACAAGAGAGGCCGCGATAGTGAGAGCCCCGCGCACCGCGATGAAGAGTGGCCCCCGCTTGCCACAACTAGAGAAAGCCCTCGCACAGAAACGAAGACCCACCACAGCCAAAAATAAATAAATAAATTAATTAATTTAAAAAAAAAGAATTTGATTCATTTACAAAGAAATAGATAAAAATTAATGAGGTCGAACATTTTTCATATACCATTTTGTTTCCAAATCTTGGCTGCTTTTTCAATGGGCCTTTTCCTTTTTGTATATACCCATTTGTGTAACAAAATGAGGCACTACCTCAAGTGATTACAATTGCTCTCTTGGTTCTGCTCTGAGTAAGACCATTATTGTCAAAAGCATCAGATGACATTTCTTAATAGATGACTTTCTGAATTCACTGAAACTGAACAGCTGTTTCAAACAGAAGCCCTTTCTGTGAGAATTTATCATCTGAAAATCAGTTGATGATTATTCATAATGAAAGTGTCTACATTTTGAGTGATTTTTAAATCAGGTTTCAATCACATTTAAAATTTTTTTCTCTTTTTTAGTTTTTCATGGAAGTTATTTTGTTAATTTTTTTATTGAAATATAATTGACTTACTATCTTGTATTAGTTCTAGGTATACAACATGGTGAGTCAGTATTTTTATAGATTATACTCCATTTAAAGTTATTACAAAGTAATGACTGTTTCTCTGCTGTACAATATATCCTTGTTGCTTATCTATTTTATTTTTTAACATTTTATTTTAGTATTTTATTTATTTTTAATTTTTATTTTATTTATTTTTGGTTTTGGCTGCATTGGGTCTTTGTTGCTGCACGCGGGCTTTTTTCTAGTTGCAGCGAGCGGGGGCTACTCTTCGTTGCCATGCGTAGGCTTCTCATTGCGGTGGCTTCTCTTGTTGCGGGGCATGGCCTCTAGGTGCGCAGGCTCAGTAGTTGTGGCGCGCAGGCTTAGTTGCTCCGTGGCATGTGGGATCTTCCCGGACCAGGGCTCGAACCCGGGCTCGAATCCATGTCCCCTGCATTGGCAGGCGGACTTCTAACCACTGCGCCACGAGGGAAGCCCCTAACTTTTTAGTTTATATTGGAGTATAGCCGATTAACAATGTTGTGATAGTTTCAGGTACATAGCAGTGACTCAGCCGTACATATGCATGTATCCATTCTCCCCCAGACTCCCCTCCCATCCAGGCTGCCACATAACATTGAGCAGAGTTCCCTGTACCATACAGTAAGTTCTTGTTGGTTATTCTTTTAAAATATAGCAGTGAATCACATTTTGAATTTTAACTTATTTCTCATCAGAAAATGTGTGCAAAAATACATGTTTAAAGGAAATAATTAAAATAACTTTTAGTGGAAAACTGTTATCTTCTAAAAGCCAGAAGTATTTGGGGGATTATTTATACCAATGAATGTACTGAGATACAATATTAATAAGCCCTTTAGAGGCTTCATGGCGACTGGTTTAGGTTTCATCAAGCTGTTAATTGAATACAGGGGATAATGAGTCATTTCATGTACCTGTAGGGGTTCCAGTATAATGAACTAAATGTCTTGATCTTTACAACCTTAAAGTTAACCAATCAAAATAAATTTCACATGAGTTGTCACACTGGTGAAACAGTTTTCACAAAAAGTGCAATTTGAGTATTCTCTTGGTTGAATAAATTGTTTGGCTTTTGTAACAATTATAAAAACATTTAATGTATTAACCTAGAGTTACATTCACTTGCAGTACTACAACTTCATCGTTCTGAAAATGATATAACACCTCCCCAAACTAAGTTTCTTATGGGCAGAGTTCATATCTTATTTATCTTTCTGCCTCATACTGCCTGGGACATGGTAGGGCCTCTATGTGAATGTTTGTTGAATGAGTAAATAGAACTTTTTAACATAAAGGGGAAAACCTAAGCAGAGCTATCAGAATGAGACAGTGATCTAAAACTTTGCCAGTTGATAGATGGACTTTAGGTAGGAGAAAGATCTTCTGTTATAAAAGATGACTTAGGTCTGTTATTTGCTTTCATTCAAACAGGTATTTATGAGTGCCTGTTGAGTGCCAGGTTTTGTGCTAAATGCTGGGTTGTACTAAATACAACAATTAACAAAACATTAAGTCCCTGTTCTCAAGGAGATTAAATTCTAGTGGAAGGAATCAGCAATAAACCAGTATTTAGAATGTCAAGCAGTAAGGCTATGGAGGAAATTAAAACAGGCAAGGGGAATGGAATGTGTAACCTGGGTGTAGAGTTGTCACTGTTTAATACAGGGTGACCAGGGGAGTGATGTTTGAGTAGAACACAGAAGGAAGTTAGCCTCAAGCATATCTGGGAGAAGTGCATTCCAGGCAGACAAAGAGCAAGGGCAAAGGCAGGAATCAGCAAAGAGACTGTGCTGCTAGAGTAGAGTGGGTGGGAGTAGAACTGTAATAGATGTGGTTAAAAAGGAGAGTGGCAGACAGGTCATATAGGGTCTAGCAAGCCATTTAAGGACTCTGGGTTTTAACTATTGAGTAAAGTGCCAGTCGTTGGAGGATTTTGGAGAAGAGAGATGAGGTTATTTATTGATTTAGTATGTTTGCTCTGGCTGCTATATAGAAAATATACTATGGGCAGTGGGGCAGGGAGGGGGAAGGTGGTGGGTGGGAGCGGGAAGACCAGTTAGGATGCTCTAAATATTATATTCTAGACAAAGAGATGATGGGGCCTGGCTCAGGATTTTAGCAGTTCATGTGGTAAGAAGGAGGAGCCTACAGGTTTTGGTGATGTATTGATTGTGGGGTATGAAAAAAGGGAAGACAGCCAGAGCAGATGATAACTATAGAGTTACCATTTACTGGGATAGTGAAGATTACAAGAGGAGCAGCGTTTGGAGGCAGTGGAGATATGTGTGTTATTTTCTCCTTGATACCTTTCCCAGATGCTAGACTTTAATTCTGAATAGCTACATTCATTCATGTATGTAAACGGGTCTCCATGACATAGTTGTGGGGGAAGAGCTGAAATACAGTATTTGATAGGAAAACAGTCTAATTTGTGTCCTAACTCTGTTACAACTTTAGTTATATTTAGTTCACCAGTGGTATCAAATGTTCTGAGTGCAGAATCAGAATTTTCCCTTCGTTAGGGCTTGGGGTCTGAGCCACCTGTGAGACTCAGGAAATCCCTTCCCGCTTTAAAGCCCAGCCAGCAGTTAGCAAAACTGTGAGAGATGTCTGTTTCACAACTCAGATGCTGGGGTTTTGGGCAGCTGAGCCATTTTCTTTTCTCTTTAGCCCCACCCCTGGCTTTCCTTGCCTGTGGAAAAAGCATTCACCTAATACCCTGACACCTTTCTGTAGTAGGCCTGGACTTGCCCCTTGGGGACAGAGTTTTTTCTCTTAGCTCTGCTGCACTCTCCCCAGCAATTTGCAGTCCTACCTCCCCACTCTCCTAGTAGACCTCCAATACTTGGAAAGGATCCTTTTGAGAAAGTACAGATTTGCTCTGTGACTGAAGCTGCTCAGGGTTTTAATGTCTTGCCAGACCCCATGAACCCCTAAAAAGTTTCTTAAAAGTTGGGCTAGTTTTCCGCTTTTATAGCACGTTTACTTCTCCTTTCACTGTGACACCAGACATTCCTGTTTTCATTCCTGGAAAGGGCTAGTTCCCTCTAGGAATTTAGTTCATTTATGTTGTGTGGCTTTTTTTGTTTTGTTTTGTTTTTGCGTCTCAGCTCTCTGAGTTTAAAAAACTATGATTTTATAGCCTGTCTGGGTTGTTCTTATTGTTGAGGTGGAGCAAAAAAAGTCTTTTGTGAGTTTCTGTATCCTAACCATAAACAGTAGTCCTGGTTACTCTTTTGTGTTCAAAATAATTTGTATAGTTTGTTCACACTGAAATTATTTAGCCTGTTCTTTTAATAAAATCGTACTAAAATAAGGTATTGACCATATGTAGGTTTGATAAAAAACTGATGTAAATGCATGCTGACACAATAGTTGATATTTTTTTATTGTGGTAAAATATACATAACGTAAAATTTACCCTTTTAAACATTTTAAGTGTACAATTTAGTGACATTAATACATTCAAAACGTTGTGTAACTATCACTACTGTCTATTTCCAGAACGTTTTCATCATCCCAAACAAAAAGTCTGTACCCGTTAAATAGTAACTCCTTATTGCCCCCTCCCTTCTATTCCCTGGTAACCTCTATTCTACTTTCTGTGTCTATGAATTTGCCTGTTCTAAATACTTCATACAAGTAGAATCATATAATATTTGTCCTTTTGTGTCTGACTTATTTCACTTAGCATGATGTTTTTAAGGTTCATCTACACTTTAGCATGTATTAGAATTTTACTTTTTTATTACTTTTTTATGACAATAGTATTCATTCCATTGTGTGTATTTTTGTGTATGTATTTATGTGTATATATACATATTGTTTACCATTCACTTGTTGGACGCTTAGGCTTGTTCACTTGTTGGACACTTAGGTTGTTTTTACCTTTTGTCTATTATGATTAATGCTGCTATTAACATTTGTGGAAAAGTATCTGTTTGAGTCCCTGTTTTCAGTTTTTTTGGGTATATCCCTAGGAGTGGAATTGTTTTCTTTAGTCTATAGGTATTTTCTAATATCTCTTGTTACTTCTTCTTTAATCCATTGGTTAAGAGTGTGCTGTTTAATTTACACATATAGTGAGTTTTCCAGTTTTCTTTGTTATTGATTTCCAATTTCATTTCATTGTGATCAGAAGATATACTCTGTATGATTTCAGTCTTTTTAAATTTATTAAGACTTGTTTTGTGGTCTTACTAATGTCTGTCATGGAGAATGTTCTGTTTGCACTTGAGAAGAATGTGTATTCTCCTGTTGTTAGGTGGAGCATTCTATATGTCTGTTAAGTCTAATACACTAGGTATATAGTGTTGTTCAGGTCCTCTATTTCTTTATTGATCTTCTGTCTGATTCTTCTATCCAGTGTTGAAAATGGGGTATTGAAGTCTCCAATTACTACTGTAGAACTCTCCTTTTCTCTTTTGAATTTTTTCAGTTTTTACTTAGTATATTTTCAGACTCTGTTGTTAGGTATGTATGTTTATGATTGTCATGTCTTAATCTGTTATCATTATATAGTGTCTCTCTTAGTCTCTTGTAACCTTTTTTTCACTATTCTATAATTAATTAATTAATTAATATATTTATGGCTGTGTTGGGTCTTCGTTTCTGTGCGAGGACTTTTTCTAGTTGCGGCAAGTGGGGGCCACTCTTCATTGCGGTGCACGGGCCTCTCACTATCGCGGTCTCTGTTGTTGCGGAGCACAGGCTCCAGATGCGCAGGCTCAGTAATTGTGGCCCACGGGCCTAGTTGCTCCGAGGCATGTGGGATCTTCCCAGACCAGGGCCCGAACCAGTGTCCCCTGCATTGGCAGGCAGATTCTCAACCACTGCGCCACCAGGGAAGCCCTATTCTATTTTTCTGACAAAAATTTAGTCATTTCAGCTCTCTTTTGGTTACTATTTGCATGGAATACCTTTCTCTATCCTTTTACTTTCAATCCCTTTGTGTCTTTATATCTTGGGAAATAGAATTAACTTATAACAACCTAGCTTGAATAATACCAACTTACCTCAATAGTATATAAGCACTCTGATCCTATATATCTCCATCCTTCCCCCTCTCTATTGTTATTGTCACAGATTACCTCTTTATACATTGTGTGCCCATTAACATAGATTTATCATTTTTATGTGTGTGTACATTGTCCTTTAAACCATATAGGAAAAAGGGGGAAAAGAGAAGTTGCAAAACAAAAGTACAGTGATACTGTTTTTTATAACTATGTATACTTACCTCTACTGGTGTTCTTTAGTTCTTCTTAATGGCTTTGAGTTACTGTCTATCCTTTCATTTCAGCCTGAAGCTCTCTGATTAGCATTTCTTGTAGGGCAGGTCTACTAATAATGAACCTCTTCAGCTTTTGTTTATCTGAAATGTCTTTATCTCTCTTTCCTTCTTGGAGAATAGTTTGCTGGATATAGAATTCTTGGTTGACAGATTTTTTTTTTTTTTTCTTCCCTTTTCAGACTTTAAATACAGTATTCTCAGTGCCACCTGATCTTCATGGTTTCTGATGAGACATCAGCCATTAATCTTTTTGAGGGTTCCGTGTGTGTGTGTGTGTGTGTGTGTGTGTGTGTGTGTGTCAAGTTGCTTCTCTCCAGCTGCTTTCAAGATTCTTTTTTTATTTTTATTTTTGTCTTTGGGTTTTGACACTTTGAATAGCATGGATCTTTTTGAGTTTATCCTTCTTGGAGTTTGTTGAGATTTTCAGATGTGCATATTCATGTTTTTCATCAGATTTGGGAAGTTTTCAACCATTATTTCTTCAAAAAAATGTTTACCCTCTTTTCTTTCTCTTCTCTTTTGGGACTCTGATGTCTTTGTGGGTATACTTGATGATGTCCTACAGGTCCCTCAGACTCGGTTCATTTCTCTTCATTCTTTTTTCTTTCTGTTCCTCAGACTGGATAATTTTGACTTTATCTTCAAGTTCACTGATCGTTTCTTCTGCCTACTTAAATCTCTTGTGAATTTTTCATTTCAGTTACTGTATTTTTTAGCTCTAGAATTTGTTTGGTTCCTTTATAATATCTGTCTCTTTATTGATAGTCTCTTTTTTCATACATTGTTTTCCTGATTTCTTTTAGTTCTTTGTTCTTGGTTTCCTTTAACTCTTTGAGCATAGTTAGGGCAGTTTATTTAACATCCTTGGCTACAAATTCCAAAATTCTGGTCTTCAGGAATGGTTTCTATCAAATGCTTTTTTTCTTGTAAATGGGTCATGCTTTCTTATTTGTTTATATGCTATGAAATTTTTTGTTGAGACATGGACATTGTACTATAATGAGGTAACTCTGAAAACCAGATTCTCCCACTCCATGGCTGTGGGTGTTTCTTGGTTGTTGAGGTCTGCTTCCGTCCATTTGTGACTTTCCCAAATGACTTTTGCAAATGTGTATTCCTGTGTGTGGTCACTGAAGTTTCTATTCCATTATCTTTGCAGTCAGCTAATGACCTACTGAAGATCTTCTTTAATATTTGGCTCAAGCAACAACAAAAGAAAACATCGCTGTCTCTTTTAAGTCTCCCAGTAGATGCCAGCACCCCCCTGCAGCCCAAAAGGGCCTTAAGGAAGGCAAGTGCCTGCATCAGTGCCAGTCTCTCAAAGGTTTGTCAGACTGCCCAGAATCTGCAGCCCCCACTTTTTTTGTGTCAAGGTTCCCCACTGTCTGCCCTGGCACCAGCCAGCCGCCCTAGGAATGCAGCTTGCTATCTCCATTGTTGGGACCAGGCTGAGGAAAGGGCAGCGTTAACTGGTTTGCACATGTGGTTCTCCTATCAGGATCAACAGCCTCTCCCTTCAGCAAGCACTCCCCTGGTTGTTATAAGTGTTCAGTCAGGTTCCAGAGTTCTGAGATAGTTGATTCTGGTCCTTTTTTCCACTTCGCTGGTTGTTTATGGTGGGGGGACCAACCCCAAGAGCTTCCTACTATGACATTTTGCATCTCAAGTGTCACAGTATTATATTGTCTTTCTAATGTGTGTTTATGAATAGAGGAAAGTCTTCGGTAGGTGTCTTTTTTCTGTTTGGTGTGTTTGCTCAGACTTTCAAAGGAAAAGAATCAGTCTCAGATTTGAACTCATAAAGGATTAAGATGTTTAAAGTGTTTGGTGGAAAAAACCTATAAGCATGATTGAAATTTTATTTCAGTGCTCTGTTAATCTTTTGTACAATAACTTCGTGTTTTATACAAATTAGAAATTTGTGTCTTTAGTGAAAAAACTTAATTTTTGTTACTCCTCATCAAGTATAGCTAGCTTAAGTGTCTTAGAAAGTGCTAAATATTTATCGTGATTTAATTATTGAGGAAAAGCTATTAGAAAATTTGCTTACAGGCCACTCAGTGAGTTTACCTCAGTTACAGAAGGTTTAATTTAAAACTATAGTCACTGCAGAAAATGTTATAAAGAAATAAAGTTCTCTTTGTTGAGAAGTCATATTATTCTACTTGATATTTTGGAAAGATTGACAACAGCAGGGCTTAGTGGAAAAGTACTAGTCTGTCATTTCAGTCTTAGATTTAAATTCAAACTTTAAAATGCTTAATTTGTTCTGCATGTAAATTCTGCTTCTTTACCTAAAGAAAAGTCATAGGCATTTTTAAAGCAATCTTCAGCTTTTTCTTCAACTTTTCCTGCAATTATTAATAAGAAATTGTTCTAAGAATGTTTCAGAGACATAAGCAGAGAATTGCCACTCAAATAAGTCCTTTAATCAAGAGAAATTTGGATTATAAGGTAAATTTGTGTACAAAAATTTTTTATTGGAAGTACCAAAGGGCCACAAAATGACAGCATTTTTTCCGGTAAATACTCATAGTAGAGGATCTAGTTTGTGAGTTTTCATAGCTGTTGTCTTAACAACAACAACAACAATAATTAAAAAAAGTGTTTCCAATTCCTAGGGCAAAACTCAGTTGGCATTCCAGGATGGTTATCTGTATTCTCTAAGTAAACAGAATATGGGCATTCCTCAGAGATATTGCAGATTTGTTTCCAGACCCCTGCAGTAAAGTGAGCCACACGAATTTTTTTTTCCCAGTGCATATAAAACTTATGTTTACACTATACTGTAGTCTAAGTGTGCGATAGCATTATGTCTAAAAAACCAGTGTGTACACCTAAATTAAAAAATACTTTATTGCTAAAAAATGCTAACCATCATCTGAGCCTTCAGTGACTCATGATCTTTTGGTGGAGGATGGCTGTTGACTGATCATTGTGGTGGTTGCTGAAGGTTGGGGTGACTGTGGCAGTTTTTTAAGATAACAGCTGCTGCATCAATTGATTCTTCCTTTCATGACCGATTTCTTTATAGAATACAATGCTGTTTGATAGCATTTTACCCACAGTAGAACTTCTTTCAAAATTGGACTCAGTCCTCTCAGACCCTTCTGCTGTTTTATCAACTAGGTTTGTATAATATTCTGAATCATTCGTTGTCATTTCAACAGTCCTCACAGCATCTTCACCAGGAGTAAATGTTAGCTCAAGAAACCACTTTCTTTGCTCATCTGTAAGAAGCAACTCCTCATCTGTTAAAGTTTTATCATGAGATTGTAGCAATTCAGTCATATCTTCAGGTCCCACTTTAATCCTAGTTCTTTTGCTGTTTCTACCAAATCTGCAGTTTCTTCCTTCACTGAAGTCTTAGACCCCTCAAAGTCATCCATGAGGATTGGAATCAACTTCTGCCAAACATCCTGTTAATGTCTTCCCATGAATCATGAACGTTTTTAAATGACATCTAAAATGGTGAATCCTTTCCTGAAGGTTTTCAATTTATTTTGTCTAGATCCATCAGAGGAATCACTATGTATAGCAACTATAGCCTTATGAAATGCATTTCTAAAATAACAAGATGTGAAAATCAAAATTACTCCTTGATCCGTGGGCTGCAGAGTGGATGTTGTGTTAGCAGTCATGAAAACAACACTGATGTCATTGTACATCTCCATTAGAGCTCTTGGGTGACCAGGTGCATTGTCAGTGAGCAGTAATATTTTGAAAGGATTCTTTTTTTCTGAGCAGTAGTTCTCAGAAGTAGGCTTAAAATATTCGGTAAACCATGTTGTAAACAGATGTGCTGTCATCCAGGCTTTGTTGTTCCTTTTACAGAGCACATGCAGAGTAGATTTAGCATAATTCTTAAGGGCCCTAGGATGTTTGGAATGGTAAATAAACATTGACTTCAGCTTGAAGTCACCAGCTGCGTTAGCCCCTAACAAGAAAGTCACCCTTTCCTTGGAACCTTTGAAGCCAAGCATTGATATTTCCTCCTATGAAAGTCCTAGATGGTATCTTCTTCCAGTAGAATGCTCTTTTGTCTACATTGAAAATCTGCTGTGTAGTGTAGCCACCTTCATTAATTATCTTAGATCTTCTAGATAACTTGCTGCAGCTTCTACATCAACACTTGCTGCTTCACCTTGCACTTTTATGTTATGGAGATAGCATCTTTTCTTAAACCTAGTGAACCAACGACCTCTGCTAGCTTCAGACTTTTCTTCAGCTTCCTCATCTCTCTCGGCTTCATAGAATTGAAGAGAGTTAGGGCCTTGCTGTGGTTTAGGCTTTGGCTTAAGGGAATGTTGTGGCTGGCTTGATCTTCCATCCAGCGCACTAAAACTTTCTCCATATCAGAAGTAAGGCTATTTTGCTTTCTTATTTGGGTGTTCACTGGAGTAGCACTTTTAATTTCCTTCAAGAATATTTCCTCTGCATTCACAATTTGGCTAACTGTGTGGCAGAAGAGGCCTAGCTTTTGGCTTGTCTTGGCTTTCAACATGCTTTCCTCACTAAACTTAGTCATTTCTAGCTTTTGATTTAAAGTGAGGGATGTGCGACCCTTCTCACTTGCACACTTGGAGGCCATTGTATGGTTATTGATTGGCCTAATTTCAGTATTGTGTCTCAGGGAATAGGGAGGCCTGAGGAGAGGGAGAGAGATGGGGGAACCGCTGGTGGGTGGAGCAGTCAGAACACATATAACATTTATGAAGTTTACTGTCTTAGATGGGCGAGGTTTGTGGTGCTCCAAAACAGTTAACAATAGTAACATCAAAGATCACTGATCACAGATCCGCACAACAAATATAATAATAATGAAAAAGTTTGAAATATTTTGAGAATTACCAAAATGTTACAGACACGAAGTCAGCGAATGCTGTTGGAAAAATGGCACCTGTAGACTTGCAGGGTTGCTGCAAACCTTCCATTAGTGTAAAAAACACATTATCTGTTGTGCAGTAAAACAAAGTACAATAAAGATGCACTTTGTTTTACTGCATGCTTATGTATGCTTGTAGTTACATTTTCAGGATAAAAAAAAAAAAACATGAAAAAATTTCTTAATTGTACAGCAGGCAATCCCAGATCAAATTTTAGGTGATAAATTAAGCTAACACATTATATGTTTCTTTTAAACACTTGTAGTTGGAAACAGATTTTTGAACATTTTCAGCTCTGTGGGGGTGTGTGTGTGTGTGTGTGTGTATATATATATATATATATATAAATATATATGGGGGAGGGAGGAAGAGAAAGAGGCAGGGTTTATATTGTCATTCTGAGTATCATTTATTGCCCCTTTACCTTTTAAAATTTGATCTAGCTATGGCAAAAATCTGGAGATCTTTTTGACAACTAGAAAGGCATAAAAGTTGTTTTTTAAATAAATTATTTATTTTTGGCTGTGTTGGGTCTTCGTTTCTGTGCGAGGGTTTTCTCTAGTTGTGGCAAGCGGGGGCCACTCTTCATCGCAGTGCGCGGGCCTGTCACTATCGCGGCCTCTGTTGCTGCGGAGCACAGGCTCCAGACGCGCAGGCTCAGTAGTTGTGGCTCACGGGCTTAGTTGCTCCGCGGCATGTGGGATCTTCCCAGACCAGGGCTCGAACCCGTGTCCCCTGCACTGGCAGGCAGATTCTCAACCACTGCGCCACCAGGGAAGCCCTAAAAGTTGTTTTGTATTATACATGCACACAGATATATTCGAATGGGTATATATATGGAATATATATGTATTATATATACGTGGTAAGTGCTGTGAGTAAAAAAAATGACAACTAAGGATAAAGGAATAGAGAGGGTCAGGGTCAGGAAAGAGCCCTTTGCAGGGTAAAGCTTATGTTGAAATTTGAGCATTTATAATTGTTCTCTAGATGGCTAAGTCTTTAAAATATTAAAACCAAACAATTGTGGAGTTTTTATTTAGGGTTTATTTTAAATTACAGCACATTTACTTCTAAGGTAAAAATAGCTTTTTCAGTGGCATGAATTAAATATAAAACAATATTTAAGCATTCACTATAAATTACTGTTAATATATCTTAATCTTCATGAAAACGACAGTGTAAAGATCCTAACAATCCCAAATAAAAGTTTTTGCTAAAATAGAAAAAATATTTTACCCCAACTGTTTTTTTAAAACATTATTTATTTATTTGGTTGTGCTGGGTCTTAGTTGCGGCATGCGGGATCTTTAGTTGCAGCTTGCGATCTCTTAGTTGTGTCATGTGGGATCTAGTTCACTGACCAGGGATTGAACCCAGGTCTCCTTGTGTTGGGAGTGTGGAGTCTTAGCCACTGGACTACCAGGGAAGTCCTTTAACCCAACTCTCGAGGGTTTTGGTTTTAGGAAATCAGTAATTTAGCACTGCTTTATTAATATACAGTACATATTAGTTAACCTTTAAGCTAATGTAAATAGTAATATTTACTTCACAAAAGGTGTTTTATTGTAGCATTGCATGTGTTTTTGTCCTCAACCTAATGGGCAAAGAAGTTGATATGCATAATTCTTCTTAAAGATAATTAGAAATGTCAAGGAATCTTTAATTTGGGAGTATTTTTTCTTTAATAATGATCTAGGCATTGTTGATGAAATTCCTTAACATCTGTGTTTACTGATCATTGTGACTTAATTAAAAGGTTACAGTTATAGCATGGAAGATAAAAAATAGGACCTTTTTGAGGATGCGATGTGTTTTATTATGAAGTTTTTCTTTTTTATAAATTTATTTTTGGCTGCATTGGGTCTTCGTTGCTGCGCGTGGGCTTTCTCTAGTTGCGGTGAGTGGGGGCTACTCTTCATTGCGGTGCGCGGGCTTCTCATTGCGGTGGCTTCTCTTGTTGCGGGGCATGGGCTCTAGGCACCCGGGCTTCAGTAGTTGTGGCACGCGGGCTCAGTAGTTGTGGCTCATGGGCTCTAGAGCGCAGGCTTGTTAGCTGTGGCGCACGGGCTTAGTTGCTCTGCGGCACGTGGGATCTTCCCGGACCAGGGCTTGAACCCGTGTCCCCTGCATTGGCAGGCGGATTCTTAACCACTGCACCTCTTATTAATGAATTAGAAATGTCTTTCTTATTCCTGACAGAGTAGAAAATACATATAGTTAGTTACTTTATAGACTAGAATTTTCTTCACTCTTGATGGAAATGCATAGTGTTCTGAGTTATAAACACAAAGAATTTCTCCTAATATATTGTTCAAAAGCATTGTATGAAGAAAAAGTTAAGGCTTATGTGATTTCCCTTCCCCCCCCCTTTTCTGTACCCACTTAAAACCATCAAGATTTACTTGGCGCTCTATAGTGGCATTGCCCAATAGAAATATAATGTGAGCACCATACTGAATTTTAAAGTATTTTTCAGGTATATTTAATTAGTAGAGTTAGTTTTAGAAATATTGGTGAATTTTACTTAACCAAATATGTCTAGAATTTTTGAAAATCATGTTATGCATGTAACAATAGATTTTTTACGTTCTTTTAACATACTAAGTCTTTAAAATCCAGTGCATATTTTTTATTTACAGTACAAGGCAGTTTGGAGTGACCACTCTTCACATACATGGTCAGAATGGGATGTTACCATGTTATGTGAATTAACTCTGTAATAACATCTGTTATAGTTTGTTATTTTATCCTTATTTGTCATCTAAAATAAGAGGCAGATACCTGGTCAGCAAACTTTCAGAAATGGTGTGCAAGATTCTGAAGTGGTGATGTTTGTATAGTTACGCAGACATTCGTGACCACTTGACTATGTTTGAGAAAATTGGAGTCAAAAAGTTGGTAACTGTGAGCTCCTAGCGCTTAGGGATTTTTGTTTGGGCACACAGATTTCTTGAAGGCGTGTGTGTTGAGGGTTCCTAAGATACTCTCATGCTTGATAATTTGCTAAAAGGGCACAGAAATCAGAGAAAAGCTGTTAAACTCATGATTATGTTTTATTACAGTGAAAAGATACAGATTAAAATCAGCAAAGGGGAAAGGGTATATAGGGTGGGGTCCAGAGAAACCAGGTGCGAGTTTTCAGTTATCCTCTCCTAATGGAGTTGCGTGACAGTGCTCCATTCCTCCAGTTGTCCTGTATGACAACATGGCAAAGTGGTGCCAACCAGGGAGGCTTACCTGAATCTTGGTGTCCAGAGGTTCTTTTAGGGGTCAATTACATAGGCATGGAAGGACCTACATGACTGTCGTTAGTTACTTAGTCTCCAGTTTCCCTTATTCCTCCTCCCCCCTGAGCTCGAGCTGATACGGTGTGGCCCAAGGCCCCAGGCATACAAAGATAGGGATTTACCATAATTCACATTGTTAATATAAATCATCTGGTGTGGCCCAACATTTTAGGTATACGAAGAAATTTATCAGGCAGGATATTGCAAGGGGTCAGAGGTTATCTCCTAGGAGCTTGTCTTAGGTGATTCCTTTCTTTGGAATGTGCAGAGTTTAACCCCCCAAGCTTGCAGAGTTACCCCTTTACTGCACAGGACGATTCTGGAGCTTTACAAAGGAGGGTGTCTCTAGTATAAATTCTTGGAGAAACAAAAGGGTAGATGAAGATTGGCGATAGCTCAATTCATCTTAAATGTCTAATATGTTTTAAGCAAATGGCATGGATTATTGACTGTCAGGATAGAGCTATATAAAGGCTGACTTTGAGAAGTAAAGAATCTTGCACTTAGGACATCCATATAGTTACAGGTTTCTTAGGTGGAATCAACTCTTAAAGTTTACTGACTGCCTCCTATAAATTCACCTTGTTTGCTAAAGTATATATTATCTCCTCTAATCCACATCTGAACGTCCATTTCTGCCTGTGATGGGAGGAACTTGTATCAGACTAAGGCTCCCTATCAGACTAGGGAAAAATACAGTTTGAAGGCATCGTAGAGCTTCTGAGTCAGTCAAGACTTCAGGAGTAAAGATTCAGAAGAGAAGAGAAATAGACGCATTCTGTGCTGGGTTTCCTCTTGAGATATTTTCTAACTCTTAAGCTCTTTTGGATAATAGGATAAAAGTTGAGCAGTGTATGAGAGGTGAGCAAAAAGCAACTGAGGGAGTTGAGTGGAGCTTTCAATAGTTTTGTTGTTGTTTTAGTCCTAGGTTTGCAGTTTGAATCTTTTGAAAGGCCACACCATAGGAGTGGGAACAAACAGAAGTAGGCCAGACTTCACAATATCTGAAACTCAGTCTCAAGCCAGCTCTGTTCCTGATTGGACTGAGGTGATCTCTTACTCTGACTGCTTGTTAGAAAAAAATTAAATCCTTTCTGGAAAAAGATAATAACATCATCCAGAGCTTCTCCTTTTTTTCTTACATATTTTCATACAGTCATTCACGTACAATGTGTAGTATTCAGTAAAAAAATTACTATGCATTCAACAGGACCAACAGAGAAAAACCAGGAGTAGAAACAGGTTATGCAGGTTATTCATAGGTTGTGTAATTCTGGAGTTATAGACAAGAACTTTAAAATACTACAACCTAGTCATGAAAATAGATGGCAAGGTGAAGAATTTCAGTAGAGAACTTGAATCTATAGAAAGGGATCAAATAGGAATTCTAGGATTGAAAATACAGTAACTAAAATTTAGAACCCGGTAGATTGGTTTAACTGCAGTTTAGACACAGCTGAAAAGAGGTCAGCTGGAAGGTTAGTTAGTAGAAAATATTCAGCAACATTGATTTGTCTTTGAGTATGTAAAACAGAGTTGGTAAAACATAATATTATCACTTATAAATCTATATTCAGTACCCTACCCCGAGCCTTTGAGCAAACAAAAATTATTCATTATAAATATCTTATGTAGAGTTCACTTGTTCAGCACACTCAGCTACTTGGAATAGAGCCCTAGGATGAGAAAATAAGCAAAATACTTACAGATTCAAAATAGATATCCAGAGCTGGATGGTAAAACAGGTATTTTAGCATAGCGGAGTTAGAAGAAGCTCTTAGTTGAGGTAATGGTTACAGTACGCTTGGTAATCTGGTAAACTAGCTCACCACAATTAAGACTGTAAATTAGAAAAGAAGTTACAGGTAAAATAATTGAGGAATTGGTTTTGGCAGCAAATACCTTGTTTGATCATATCCAAGACTCCACTATGAATTATACCATTAGTGTATGTACTACTCGGAAAAAAGAAAGCTGTCAATTATAATTGACATCCCATTACAGTAAGTCCCCTACATACAAACCTTCAGTTGCGAACTTTCAAAGATGCGAATATGTGTTCCATCAACATCAGGCGTGAGTGAAACTGCAGCTTGCCCTCCATCTCCTATTGCAGACGATCCTTCAGCTCTGCCAGTTCCCACCACCTCTCCCTCCTCCAGTCAGTAACTCTTCTTGCCTGTTCACTTGATGCCAGCCCCTTTGTGCCAACTGTTGTACTGTACTACTGTACTTTTCAAGGTACTGTACTGTAAGATTAAAAATGTTTTCTTTATTTTTTGTTTGTTTTTATGTACTATTTGTGTGAAAAGTATTATAAACCTATTACAGTACAGTACTATATAGCTGCGTGTGTTAGTTGAGTACCTAGGCTAATAACTTTGTTGGACTTAGGAACAAATTGGACTTACGAACACGCTCTTGGAATGGAACTCATTCGTATGTAGGGGACTTAACTGTAATTGTGATACATCCTGATTTCAGAGATGTTAAAATGTGGGGGAAAAGGTAAATGGTAATCTTAGTTTTAAATCTCAGTTCTATCAATAATTGTTTGTTTGCCTTCTGTCAGGGAACTTCTTTGAGCCTGTTTGCTTATTTGTGAAAATGGGATAGTATAGTATGCTCTTTAGAATTAGGAAGACTAAATGAATTCAGAGACATGAAAGTGTCTAGTATGGAGTAGGCATTTGAAACCTGTTAATTTGACTTCCATTTTTTCCTTCTAAGATTTGGCATTGTTATAATAATAGGAGGAGACTCCTGACAGCTGACCAGGGTGGGGGAAGAACAAACCCCCAATATATTGGCTAAATAAGAAGTTAAAAAAGAAAATTTCTGTTGGAGCTGTTTAATAAATTGTCAAGCATCATTCTTTATTCTCTCCCTACCCCACCTCTTTCACCTGTCTTATCCCCTCAGTTATATCTAAAGATATCACTGACTGGTTCCAATATGATGATTGATATTTATAATAATGGAACCTACACATCAAAATAATGATATATTTTCACTAAATTGGTTTTTACAGAGCTCATTTTAGGAAGATTTGTAATCCTTCTAAGTTTAGTTGTGATGCTTAAAATCTCAGTCTTTAGTTTTGTAGAATTCTTGCTCTTCTGATGATGCTATATGAATATGGCATTAATTCAAGTGAGTGGATCTTTTTAAGGAAGGGTTGGATTTTGTGATGTTTGATGGACGGGAGAATTCCTCATTTTATTCTTATTTTGAAGATTCCCAGTAAATTGAGAACAACATTTTTCTGGAGCTGTAAGATATTCGTAGCTTTAATCTTATGTTCATTCTGTTCTCTTCTTTCAGGATTTTTCAAGTCACATTCAGTTGATAGGATGAAAAAATTTAAGAGAAGGCTATCCCTCACGCTTCGAGGAAGCCAGACTATTGATGAATCGTTGTCTGAATTGGCTGAACAAATGACTATTGAAGAAAACAGCAGCAAAGATAATGGTAAATATTTAGGGGGTAGGGAAGGGGAGGAGAGAATTGAATTACATGATAAATCAAATGTGAATTTACTTTCCTGATTAGTCCCTAGTAGGTTCCTTCTGTTTATTTCTCTGCCTCCTTCCCTAGTTCAATAACTTTTGCTTGCTTACTGGAATGTTCCATTCTTACTCGAACAGTGTTACTATAGCTGGTCTCTAACCCTGATGAATTCTCTATCCTGTTTATCTTTCCATTTTTCTTTAGTTCTTAAATAAGAATACTTTGTATAATATTATCCTAGTTGTTAAGTAGCTATTTTTCAATTAACATTTAAATATTTTTGTTATTCTTATAACCAAAGTTAGTACAGCTTAAAAGTGCATAGTAAGTTTGTGAAATTCCTGGGAATTCCCTGGTGGTCCAGTGGTTAAGACTCTGTGCTTTCACTGCCGAGGGCCTGGGTTCGATCACTGGTCAAGGAATTAAGGTCCCACAAGCCATGTGGCGTGGCCAAAAAAAAAAAGTTTGTGAAATTCCTGTTTGAAATTTCATCATAGTTTTATAACAGTATATATGCATATATTGACTATCCACATAGACGACAAGGTTTATCATATGAGTGAATCATACTATTTTCTTATTTTATATTGACCAAAGAATCTATCCATAGTATTGAGAGCACTTATAGTAGATAGGCATATAATGTTTCACAAGTTTGACAGTTCTTTTTACAGTGTAAAGTAGTTAGTACACAGATATTGACATAAAATAAAAAGTTTGTTAAATTGAATGGATTAAAATGCAAAATCCTGATGAAATCTATAGAACAAGGCTACATATTCAAAACTGAAATAGCCCTAGAGATGTCATAGTAATAACCAGGAAGGAGCTTACAGGAATGGCTGCCAGTGTGTCGTAATGTGCAGATTCTCTTCCTTGCCTCTGCCTGAAGTTCTTCTGTTAGAGGTTTATGGCAGTTGGTGAAAACATGAATACCCTCACCCCCTCTGGATGAAATGTAACTGTCCTTGTGAGAGAGGGAAAGGTATAATGGAAAGTGCTCTGGACTTTAAATTAAAAGTCATGGATTGGGACTTCCCTGGTCCCAATTCCCTGGTGGTGCAGTGGTTAAGAATCCGCCTGCCAATGCAGGGGACATGGATTCGAGCCCTGGTCTGGGAAGATCCCACATGCCGCGGAGCAACTATGCCCATGTGCCACAACTACTGAGCCTGTGCTGTAGAGCCCGTGAGCCACAACTACTGAGCCCGCGTACCGCAATGAAGAGCAGACCCCGCTCACCGCAGCTAGAGAAAGCCCGTGTGCAGCAACGAAGACCCAACGTAGCCAAAAATAAAATAAATAAGTAAATGTATTCTTAAAAAAAGTCATGGATTGGAATTTGGGACACACTTACACACTTATTAGTTACATGACTCTGGGTAAGTAATTTATCCTACCCAAGCTTCAGTTTATCTCTTCCTCAGAAGGGTCATTATTTTACTCAAGGTTATCTGGCTCATAATATAGGAGGGGAAACATAGATGAGTTTGGTAGAAAATTTAAAATAATAATTTGGATAGAATTTACTTTAGGAGGGAAATATTTTACATTTGGATCAAATCTCAAAGCTGATATTATAACGTCTTACTTTTATTCCTCTTGCCAGGAGAAAAATCCTTAATTCTCTCTCAGATCCCCTTTGATTTCTTGTTATTAATTAAACCCTGTGTATTCATTCTTATGATCCACAAGTCTTGCTAGCTATTTGCCAGTGATATTCAGGAGCAAAGTAAGCACAGAATACATCTTGATGGATGCTTTCTGGGAACACATTCTGGATGGGAATTTGACTGCAAGACAAACCTCTTTAAAAAAAAAAAAAAAGAGCGTGAGTCAAAGAAAATGTACATACTTTTTGAAGAGCTAATTAATATTTTAGATTCATAGCATATTTCCTGGAATATTTTAGTATTCATTGTCTTAAAACATGCTTAATTTATAATGAATGGTGAAACATTGAAAATATTTTTTTCAAGTAGAACATACTTTAAAATTTACTTTTATTCTAATAGTAACATTAACAATTAGTAAGGAAGAGAAAATAGAAACTACTGAGTTTCCTCTTTAAGTTTTTTGAATTACTTGAAATAATACTTGAAGATGTCATAATAGACATTGATTCCTCTTGGGTTGCAGAGAGTGCTGGTAGCATAGGCTATCTCTGAGTTATATCTGCTATTACTTATTTCCTATGTATAACAACAGCACATGGGACAGCTTTCACAAAGATTCTTTACCTTTTTGGTTATCTTTCAGTACCTGATAGCTGGTTCCAACATTTTCTTTCTTTATGGAGTTTATCTTAAAGGTAAAAAGCTCCTAAGATTGGTAACACACACAGTCTGTGTCTGAATATGGTTTAATGAATGAGAAGAGGTAGACTATACTTTTTAAAAGATCTTCTCACATACGCTATAACCAGTTTGTAAAGCAAGTGATATTTGTCTAACAACTATATAGTGGCAGTGCTGGCTTGAGGAGGAAGAATATAGTTATAACTTTCTTAAGTAAACTAAACCAATTTTTGATCTCCTGTCTTTTGTTCAGTCACTTGTATGAGCAGAATCCTCTTACTCTTGCATTATATATAGGCAGGTGTCTCTCATGCATATTCTAGGACAAATCAAATGAGAAAGTACACATAAATGGGGATAATACTATAAAAATCTTGGAAAAATTATAAAGCATATGATACAGTTGGTGTATCAAAATGTACATACACTGTCACTCATACATGTTCTACCTCCATCCAAAGAGAATTTGAGCTATTATCTCTATTTTGATAATTATGAGTCATACTGTGAAGGCTTTAACTCAGTTATAACTGTATAATATAATTATAGTTCGCATTAGAGTACCTTTCTAGATAAGCTAGTGTGTTTACAGATTGATCGGTGGATTGAACCCAGGGAAAGAGGAATCTTGAATTTATATTTAGTGTGTTAAAATTAGGTTGAAAGTTTGCAAACTTTGTTGATTTAAGCATACTGGCCTTAACTCAATACAGCTTTTCCTAATTATAAAATGAAATTTTTGCACTAAAATTTACAAACTGAAGTATAAGAAACATTTTTTTCTAAAGTACTTTCAAGGAAAGAGAATTCTGAGCACATCAGATTTTTTTTTTTTTAGTAATTGAGAAGGCACTGAATATTTCATTTAAAAAAAAACTGTCAAACATTAATTCATCTCAGTTCCTCAGAAGTTAAAAATAGAATTACCATATAACCCAGTAGTTCCATTCCTAGGAATATATCCAAATAATTGAAACAAGTATTCAAACAGAATCTTGTACATGAATGTTTATATTTATAGCAGCACTATTTACAGTAGCCAAAAGGTGGAAACAACTCAAATGTCCATCAACAGATGAATGTATAAACAAAATGTGACATATTCTGGGAATGGAATATTATTCAACCATTAAATGGAGTGGAGTGCTGATACATACTACAATATGGATGAATCTTGAAAACTGAAAGAAGCTAGACCCCAAAGGTCACATATTCTATGATTCCGTTTATATGAAATATCCAGAATAGGTAAATCCAGAGACAAAAAGCAGCTAAGTGGTTGCCAGGGACTCAGGAGACGGGGGAATGCGGAGTGATGCGTAGTAGATACAGGGTCTCCTTTGGTAGTGATGAAAATATTTTGGAACTAAATAGAAGTGATGGTTGTACAACATTGTACATCTACCAAATAAAATGATTAATTTTATGTTAGTGAATTTCATCTCAGTAAAAACAGTTCATCTGAAAAATACCTTTTTCTCATAAATTCTTGATTTGCTTGCTAAAAGTCTTATTATGATTTTAGACATACAGAAAGATATATTTCATGATTTTGTCTTTAAGTAGTTAGCCTTACTCTGTAATGAGAAGTGTATTGAAATTATTGATTTGATGAGGAGGACAGGTGACAATTTAATTATGATGAAGAGAATAGATCACAATTATATTTATAGAAAGGCAAAAGTAGTGTTTTATTATACGTAAACTATTTGAGGCTTCCAAATGCAGCAATAACAAGAACAAAAAAAAAAAACCCCAAAAGGCAAAGATTGAAATGGTTCAGTTTTCCAGATATTCAGTGTCTTGTCCTTACTCTTCAGTCTGTGCACTGAGACAGTTTATCGTGTTGTTCAGAATTAACAAGACTAGTTTTATGGATATTGTGAGACCTTGTCTTATTTCCAGGTTTCTCCCTTTCTCCTGGTAATCTGATACATCGGGGTCCTCAACCCCCGGGCCGCACAGCAGGAGGTGAGCGGCGGGCAAGTGAGCAAAGCTTCATCTGCTGCTCCCCGTCGCTCCCCATCGCTCCCCATGGCTCGCATTACCGCCTGAACCATCCCCCACCCCCACCCCACCCGACCCCCGTCTGTGGAAAAATTGTCTTCCACGGAACCGGTCTCTGATGCCAAGAAGGTTGGGGACCGCTACACTACATGGTAGCAGTGACAGTTTTTGACAATAGTGGATGACATAGGGCGTTCTAAGTAGTGCTAACTCCTCCAAATAGCACAAGGTCTGTGAGAGGATGAGGCTGAAAGTACAGACTTCATTGGATGTATGTAGGGTCTGGAATAGGATCGGGTTAATAAGAGAGCTTACAAGAGCAGGATTAGGAACCAGGGAGTGAGTTAAGGCTACGAGGTGTTGGCTAAGAAATTCGTTCTCCTGATCATAGTAGTTCACATAATCAGAATATCCAAATAAATAAGATGTTAAATAAATTTCTTAGTGGAATCTTGCCATGTTATGATATTAAAAAATCATTGGAAATCCTTACTTGGAACTAATTACTTTATAGAATAGGGAAGATCTAGTTGCAGGTTTTCATATAGATTTCCATTACTTTTTAAAATATATTGTGGTAAAATATATATAACCTGTAATTTACTATTTTAACCATTTTGAAGCATACAGTTTTAGTGTTATTACATACATTCATATTGTTGTGCAGCCACCACCACTAACCATATCTAGAAATTTTTCATCAGCCCAGACTGAAACACTGTACGCATTAAACAGTAATTCCAGACTTCCCTGGTGGCGCAGTGGTTGAGAATCCACCTGCCAATGCAGGGGACACAGGCTCGAGCTCTCGTCCGGGAAGATCCCACATGCTGCAGAGCAACTAAGCCCGTGTGCCACAACTACTGAGCCTGCGTGCCACAACTACTGAGCCTGCGTTCTAGAGCCCGTGAGCCACAACTACTGAAGCCTGTGTGCCTAGAGCCTGTGCTCTGCAACAAGAGAAGCCACCGCCATGAGAAGCCCTTGCACCGCAACCAAGAGTAGCCCCCGCTCGCCACAACTAGAGAAAGCCTGCGTGCAGCAACAAAGACCCAATGCAGCCAAAAATTAATTAATTAATTAATTAAAAAAGAAAACAGAAAGATCAATAGTCTGTAATAACCTATATGGGAAAAGAATCTGAAAAACAATGGATACATGTATATGTTTAATTGAATCACTGTGCTGTACACCTAAAACTAACACAACATTGTAAATCAACTATACTCCAATATAAAATAAAAATTAAAAAAAAAACAAAACAGTAATTCCCCATTCTCCTCTCCCCTCAGGACCTGGTAACCACTATTCTCCTTTGTCTATTTGTCCTCTTGTGTCTGACTTATTTCATTTAGTATAATGCCTTAAAGGTTTCCACTTCTTTTTAAAATACAGAGTATTATTATCTTACTGAACCATCCAGTTAATTGCTGTCATAATCTTGAAATGTGTGAATATTTGACCTCATCTAGTCCTATGACTTCAGCTACTATGTAATGCTGACTACACCGAAATTTGTCTCTCTAGTCAGGATTTTTTTCTGGATCTTTAGATTCATATCGAAATGCTTACTTGGCTTCTCCACATAGATGTCTAATAAGAACCTTAAATTTAATACATATGACCAAATCACAGATCTTGATTTCCTTCCCCCCCACATCAGCTTCTACTCCAACTTCCCTCACTTAACCTAAACCACTTAAAAGCTAGAAATCCAGGAATTATCCTTGATTATTTTCTCTTTTACTCTTTCTTCCCTCCTCTACCATTGTAGTTTCCTATATATTTACTACATAAATAACTTTCAAAAACTCACTGTTAATGATAATCATTTGCATACTTGATACATGATTCCAATTGTCCTTTCACATATTGTATTTCATATATTTTTAACAGTCGCTCTATTGGAGATTTAAAATTTTTCTTTGGATAAATATTTTTAATGTAGGTTATCACTAAAAGCTGTGGTGGGGTGCGGAGAGTATGTATGAAAGTAATTTTGCAGCCATGTCTGCTGGCCTTCTGGTTCTGCCTTTGTGTAATATATCCTAAATCTGCCTGCTTCTCTTCATCTTAGTCCAGGCCACCATTATTTGTTGCTTCGAGTACTATACCATAGTCTCCTCCTCCTGTTTCCCTTCTGTTGTTTTCCTATCATCTGTTCTCCAGCAGCAACCAGAGTGATGTTTAAAATTTTTTTTAATTTTTTAATAATTAATAGATTCAGAGGAAGTTGCAAAGGTAGTACAGAGAGGTTACTTGTAACTTCTCTCAGTAACCCCCCCCCCCCCACCTTTTGGTTACACCTTCTGTGACTATAGAACATTGTCAAACGCAGGAAATTATCATTGGAATAAAACGTGAATATAGTTCTATGTCATTTTATCACATGTGTGGATTCATGTAACCACCAGTCAGGATAAAGAGCTACTCAGTTGCCACAAAGAGAACCCCTCGCATGCTACCCCTTTGTAAGTCGTCCCTGCCTCCTTACCTCCCACTATCCCTGACCCCTCAGAGTGATATTTTTAAAACATGAATCAGATCATATTACCTCCTGCTTCAGAGCTACCATAACTGCTTCCAATCTCAGAGTGAAATTTAGACTTCTGTGGTGACATATAAATCTGCTTCTCTCTCTGATCTTACTTAATAACACTGTTCCCCCCACAATTATTACTATAGCTACACTTGCTTTCTTTCTGTTTCTCTGATGCAGTGGTTCTCAAAGTGTGACCCCTGGACGAGTAACATCAGCATCACCTGGGAATTTGTTAGAGATGCAAATTTTTGGATTCCATGCCTGACTTACTGAATCAGGAGGTCTGGGGGTGGGACCCAGAAATCTTGTGTTTTAACAAGTCTTTGAAGGTGATGCTGAAACATGCTGAAGTTTGAGGACCATTTGCTCTAATAAGTCAAACTCTTTGCCACATGCTGACTTCTGCAGTAGCTTTTCCCTTTGTCTGGAACATCTTCTGACCCACCACTCACCCATCTTCCTATGACTGGCTCTTTTTTTTTTTTTAATTTTTATTTATTTATTTATTTATGGCTGTGTTGGGTCTTCGTTTCTGTGCGAGGGCCTTCTCCAGCTGTGGCAAGCGGAGGCCACTCTTCATCGCGGTGCGCGGGCCTCTCACCATCGCGGCCTCCCCCCCTGCGGAGCACAGGCTCCAGACGCGCAGGCTCAGCAGTTGTGGCTCACGGGCCCAGCTGCTCCGCGGCATGTGGGATCCTCCCAGACCAGGGCTCGAACCCGTGTCCCCCGCATTGGCAGGCAGACTCTCAACCACTGCGCCACCAGGGAAGCCCTATGACTGGCTCTTTCTTGCATTTATACTTCTTTTGCAAATACCTCTACAGAGAGAACTTTTTTCAATATTCCAGTGTAAAATAACCACTCATTTTATTTTCTACTACATCTCTCTATTTTAATCTTTTGCATATTACCTGTCATTATCTGATATTTTTCTTATTTATTAGTTATCTTTTTTCCCCTTCAATAGATTTTATAGTTTCAAAGAGTAGTACCTTGTTTGTTTTGTTTACCTCTTCATGCCCAGGGCCTGGAAGAGTGCTTGTCAAATGGTAAACACACAATAAATATCCCCTGAATAATTGAATTTATTTATGATCTCTGTTTTTTGTTTTGTTTTGTTTTTTTGCAATATTCCCCAGTACTTTAAAGCTATGTTTCCCAGGATAACTTCAGAGAGCAACTAAAACAAATGTCTCTAGGCAGAATATTTATATATTATGATTCCAGATATGAAATATTATAACCTAGAAAGAGAAGATGTTTCTTATAGTTCTAGCCTGTATCCCTGAGTGTTTGTAACTAGTTTATATGTTTATGACAGATACCCTCTCCCCATTCATTATTAAATCATTGTTTGTTTTGCTAGGCTTAGGTTAAGATCCCCAAATCTTTGATCAGCTAGCTACTGCCAGGGAATGTACAGGCATGGGACATGGACTGATGTTCTGCATTACTAGTTATGCATTTCCCCTACCTCCAGTCTGGTGTTCTACCCAGAGTAGATGACCTAGGCGTTGTGTGATCCTTGAGGGCCCTTTTGCCCCATCCTCCATCTCTCTCCTCCTTTTAGGCAGCCATTATTAGTCGAGGCGCAAGCCCAGTGGCCTTCTTGGCTCATTTTTCATAAGCCCGTGCCGTGGTCTTTCTTGTTCTGTGGATCTGAACCACCCGGTCCTGCCAGTTGTTCTCTGTGTCTGATAAACCTTTACATGTAGAGGAATCTCCTCATCAGGAAATAATCCTTACTCCTGATTATTAGCTACAAAAGAAGAGCCAGCTGCATGTTAGAGGAGAAGATACTCAGAGAAGCCCACTTCCTTTTAAAATTCCTGACTACTACCAGTAAAAACGTAATTCTAATACAAAGACTGATTGTGTGTCACAGAAGACTTCATGTCCTTAACAGTTATCAAAGCTCTTCTTTGGAGGTGGAAAGGCGTCATGAGATTCCCTATAAACATAAAACAGGATTTCCCCCATTTAGAATTAAATAATTTTTAAGTATTTTTGTAATGTTTCCGCATGGTTATAGGCCTATGATTTTTTTAAAAAACTCTTTATAGTAAAAAATTCCAAATTTGGGGTAATAAATTTCAGAACTTCTATATTGATCTGTACTTAAGTACTTCTGTTTTATTTACTAACTTGACATACTTTTTTGAATGTCTAGCGAGTAGGGATATAAGTTACTTCAGGCCAGGACCGTGTCTTTTATATTCTATAGCATGCCTAATCATAAAACCTATATGAGGCAGTCAGTAAATGTAGAATTATGGAAACAGTCTTGAGATGTATTAAAATAAACAGATCAAAAATCTTTGGGCTATATTAGTAATTTTGTGATTGCTAACCAATTTCGACTATATTAAAAATCGGTAATTAAGTTACTAGATCAATTCCAAATAGTGAAGAATTTTCTGTGTTTTATCATAGAAATTATTTTAATTCTAGTACTTTATATACATAGCCAAAGAAATGAGGTTAAATGTAACGATCTCTATCATAATCTTTTGTTTTGTTTTCTCTCTTGCTTTCTCAATCCTTCTCGTGATCCTGGATGGAATGATTTTTGGATACTGTGAACCACAGAGCCTATCGTGAAGAATGGCAGACCTCCAACCTCTCACAGTATGCATTCCTTCCTCCACCAGTACACAGGGTCCTTCAAGAAGCCTCCACTGCGGAGACCACATAGCGTTATTGGAGGAAGCCTTGGCTCCTTCATGGCAATGCCCAGAAATGGAAGCAGATTAGGTAATTTGTTTTTTAAAAAATTTTCTGACTGTAGCTTATGTCCATAGCTAGGTTTTAGTTGTATGCAAGTCAGCCAGCCTTTATTATCTAGTTTTTTTTGTAAGGTAAAAATCAAGTTGAGAATAAGAGAGAGAGCAGAAAGATGGAAGGGTCTAGAGAGGCAGTAGTGCTGACGCTACAGAGGAGTAGTATTTGAAAATCTGTCCACCAGGAAGAAAACAAAGCCCTTAAGAGTTGGATGCAGGATTTCAAGATGAATAGCAGTTTGAGATGGTGCTTAATTTAGGGTCATACTTAGTAACTCCAGATTATCACCATTTGATAGCTTAGTGTAATAATTAGTATATATGATGATTACCTGAGTTGTTATTCTTACATCACTGTGTCATTTTAAATATCTAGGAAAAATATGTATCTGCAAGTTTCTGTTTATTTCTCTGGTCTTTTTTGATGGTTTCTTATTTATTTATCATGTTTTTAAAAAATAATTTTAAGTATAATTATTTTATAGTCTTATGGCATAATTATATTTACTGAAGTTCCTGAGGGTTTTATTCTGCTGCTTGCTTTATCTGCTTACTCTAGCCATAGTAGATTATTTTCTCATGTGTTTTGTTAATTCTCGGAGGATGAGCTCATTATCTACAGGGGGGTTTTGTCTGTGGCTTACACTGGTTCATGAGAGATGATGGTTAAAATTTTCAGAAATTTTGCAAGCTGATTGTTAAACATAGCCATTATTAAAATTTAAATTATATACACTTACAATTAAGTGAACTAAATTAAAAACAAAGGTAATGAATACTCAAAAGTCATTATTTCCTAATTATTTTACTACACTTTACTGTTGTCTATGCTTTGGGGGTTATTTATTTCTATTATATCTGGATAGTCAAAATACTGTGTCATGGTGTGCCCATTTCCCAACTGCATGTTCAGTGATGCCATGTGGGTAGCTTGAGGTTGGCCATGAACGGAGTATTTACCCCACAGAAATTGGAAAACACTTCAAATCAGGGCTTAATTTATTGTTCTCTTGATTGTCTAGACTAGGGGTTGGCAAATTTTTTTCTGTAAAGGGCCAGGCAGTAAAAATTTTTGAGGTTTTGTGGGCCATATATGGTCTGTTGCATAATCTTCTTTTTAAAATAATTCTTTAAAGATGCCAAAACCATTTTTAGCTCAGGGCCATACAAAAACAGGCCACATATGCTGATCCTTGGTCTAAACTTAAGAAAGTGATGTTGAAAATGTTAGTAATGCAGGTTAAATTTAAAAGTGTGTTGTCTGTCTGTAGCTGTTACGTTGTGAATTACACAAAAATTGAGCCATTTGAGAAGTAAATATTCTTCAGTTACTCAAAAACTGTTACCTGATTAAGAAAAGAAGTTGCTCATACCAGTGACAAATGAGTAAAGTCTTGACATAAGCCTCCATCATTTCACTTTTGTCTTGTTGACGGAAATGAAAATACGAACTGGTATTCATGTCGGAACTATACTTGCTCGGTAATGACCTGAGCTGTTTCTCGGTTGAGTCAGATGCTACTCAAGTATTTATTCATGGTCTGAGATTAATATGCTCCTTTGTAGTCCTCATGCAGAAGAGCAGATTTCTTTTTTTTTAACATCTTTATTGAAGTATAATTGCCTTACAATGGTGTGTTAGCTTCTGCTTTATAACAAAGTGAATCAGTTATACATATACAATATGTTCCCATTTCTCTTCCCTCTTGCATCTCCCTCCCTCCCACCCTCCCCATCCCACCGCTCTAGGTGGTCACAAAGCACCGAGCTGATCTCCCTGTGCTATGCGGCTGCTTCCCACTAGTTATCTGTTTTACATTTGGTAGTGTATATATGTCCATGACACTCTCTTACCCTGTCACATCTCACCCCACCCCCTCCCCATATCCTCAAGTCCATTCTCTAGTAGGTCTGTGTCTTTATTCCCGTCTTGCCACTAGGTTCTTCAGATTTCTTTTTTAAGTCTGCCTTTTACTGAAGATGTAGCTCTTTGAGAGTCTCGTGCCTTTCTAAAGGAGCTCTCATTTGTAAGTGGGACACCCGAGGCTTCATCTTTTATCTCAGTGTGGCTGCTAAATCCAAGCACATTCTTACCAAGATAAGAAGCCCATCCCAAGAAAGTGACAGAGTCAATTTTTGCCTAACAACTTTGGGCTTTCAGTTCTCTCTTTGTCTTTGCTTCCTAGGTATTAAACATATATTCATGCAAACTTAGCTATACATTTTAAAGTATATTTTTATTCAACATTTCCTTGAGGAAGGAAGATTTTTAAATTTTGCTGGAAGTGGAAGGCATGGTTAAATTATCTTTAACATTTTAAAAGTGTGGCAGAAAAGAATGGTTGGCCTCAGATGTATTAAATACCATTGGATTAGGAATCAGTCACCCAATAAATATACTGACTTTCACTGCCATGTTAATATTTTGTTCAGATGGGATAAAATTTCTCCAGAAATCTCTGTGTCATTGAAGTATATTCTTAAATTACATATTGGTTTATTAAAAACCATTATTACTATTTGCAGCTGCTTATCAGTGTGAATAAGAATTTTCTCAATAATGTGTTACCAAGGCAAAATACAGAAATTTATGAATTCTAAGACTGATTTGATGAGACCCTGGAGTTCAATTTTTTTGTTAATTTTAACAGTTCTTACATTTGTATAAGTAAATGTTAACTAAAAGCTCAAATTTATAATTATGAAATACTATATTTATTTTACATGTTGATATATCATATAACATTTCATTTGAAAGAAAAAGTCCAGTTGTTTAGTCCATTCTTGGATTCTTTTTAGTTAATATTTAATTCAGTAGAATATTTGTTGAGCCACCTACTAAGTATCATGAACTTTGTTCGGTTCTAGGAATAGAAAAGTGAATAAGCCAAATTCTTCCCCCAAGGATCTCATAACTTGGTATAAAATAACGTGAACCAAAAAAATGCTCTTCAGTGCAGTAGGTGTGCTAGGTGTGGCTACAGTAGTCATCTGTGTCTGAGAGTAGAAAAGACTTCACTGAGTGCTGATGACATATGTGCATAGTTTTGAAGAATGGGTTCACCGAATTGATAAAATGAAGAAAGGCAGCTCTTACAGATAAGAAAAAAAAAAAGCTTGTTAAAGCACTGCAGTGTGAAACAACATGATGCTTTTGGGAGAGTGAATAATTCTGTGGAGAGAACTGGTGGCAAGAGATGTGTTTGAGATCTAGCATTTGTTTCTGGTGGGCTGCTCTAGGTGAATTAGAGGATGATTGACCAATGCAAATTTATGAGCAGATACACAAGTATACAAGTTTGTTTTTAATATTCCCAAATAGAATTAATCTCCCTCCCCTCTACTCCCATTTATCTTTTATCCCTATTTAAAAAATATCATAATCCACCTTGTATTGTAGGTGAAATATGTTTTGGCCCCCAGTAGATTTTGTGGTACTTGTTTTGTAGTTATGATACAAAGTAGATACTCAGTGAATACTTTTTGAATTGTTGTTTTTTAACACGGGGGTGGGAAGCTGCATTAGTAGCTGTAAAACAGTTTTTAAAAAGAATATTCAAAGAACCAGTTCATTTGGCTATAGACCCAATAGCCCATTATTTCATGGAAAGAATACTAAACTAAATAAAAGACCAGGTTTCTATTTTAGCTCTGCCTTTAAGCTCTGTGACCTTTGAAAGTCATTTAACCTTTCAAGGTCTCAGTTTCCAGATCTGGAAAATAAAGAGAATTGACTAAGATAATCCTCAAGTGTTATTTTTGGTCTCTAACTTTAATATTCAACTCTTGGTAATAACTTGAGTGTTAGTTTTTTAAAATAACTTTTCATAATCTGAGAGCATAAAAGGATTTATACTACTGTTTTAGGACATTTGTTCTAAGTGTGCAGTTTTTATTAACTGCACACCTATGGTACCCAGAATGTAAAAGACTTCTTATGCTATGTTTTTTATGTGTTGGCTGTCTACATCTTACCTGTGGTGATAATAAATTAAGTGATATAGTAGAATTTAATACATCTCTTCTAAAATAAATAATGTTTCATTTTCTGATACAGATATTGTTCATGAAAATCTAAAAATGGGATCAGATGGTGAGAGTGACCAAGCTTCTGGGACATCATCTGATGAAGTCCAGTCACCTACGGGTGTTTGTCTTAGAAATCGTATACATAGACGGATCTCAATGGAGGTACCATTTAAAAAAATACAAATATGCCTGTGTTTGTGTGTATAAATATATATGTATAAATATGCATATATATATGTGTGTGTATATATATACATATATACATATATATATATGTATATATATATGTCAAACAGAATAAATGCCTATTTGAAAATGTTGATGAGGGCAGTGACACCTGTAAGAAAGTTGTTTCTTTGCATTAGCAAAAACTAGTCTGTGAATATTATTTTTTTCTAATTATCTACTATACCAAGGCACGTATACATTAATTATACTTAAACATTCTGCAAAATACTATGTAGGGTCTCTGTAAGGGATATGTGGATTTTCAAAAGTTTCAGAAATCCAGGATGATACATTAGGAAAGTCTTCTTTGTAGAAAATATTTTAATTATATTTTTGAGATTCATCGAGATACTACAAATTTTATAAATATTTTATTTCAGATTTCAAAAGGTATACATAAAATAAGCGCCAGATTTTTTTCCCTTGCTTTATATTATAAATATGGATATCACTTCCTTTATGGTTTATTATACCTACTGATCTCTGTAGCACATATAAGTTATTTCTCCATGTAAAAGGATGAAGAGCTCATTTCCTTTTCTTTGTCAATGTTATGTATAACCTTGAGGAGAGAAGTTGATTATGAATATTGTTATTTCCATATATATTGTAGATTAAAATAATTTTCTCCAAAAAATTGAACATGTTTTAAAATAAGAATATTGTTATTTTTTGAGTGCTGTTGAGTTAATGATGATTAGGGTTATTTATCCTATTGGTTGACTGTATTTTCAATGATCAAAGATTGCTTCTGAGTCAGTTACAGAAAACAATACCAGTTTCTAAATGGTAAAAATAGCATTTTCAACTACTGAAATCAACTTGATATCTCTTCATATCACTGTATAAATTATATCACAATAGTAATAAAAGGGCTTCGCTGGTGGCGCAGTGGTTCAGAATCTGCCTGCCAGTGCAGGGGACACGGGTTCGAGCCCTGGTCCGGGAAGATCCACATGCCACGGAGCAACTAAGCCCGTGCGCCACAACTACTGAGCCCGCATACCACAACTACTGAAGCCTGTGCACCTAGAGCCTGTGCTCCACAACAAGAGAAGCCACGGCAATGAGAAGCCCGTGCACCGCAACGAAGAGTAGCCCCCGCTTGCCGCAACTAGAGAAAGCCTGGGCGCAGCAACAGAGCCAACGCAGCCAAAAATAAATAAATAAAATAAATAAATTTATTTAAAAAAATAGTAATAAAAATAATATTTCTTATTTTTCTTCATCTATATGTGATTTTCTTTATCATATGTTTAAAATTTTTATTTAATATTAGGATCTATATCTGGACTTTCTCATTCTTCCATTGAGCTATATATTTTTTTTCCCCCAAAGAGACACATTCTTGGTTGTTTTTTTTATTGTATAATTTAGTATCTGGAAAGACTTCTTTCTTAACACCCACGCACCCCCACATATATACTTTTACTTATTTGAGAATGTTTCTGGATATTTTCTATTTATTCTTCTAGATAAATTGTAAGCATTTTGTTTCGTTCCAAGAATAATCTGACTGTGATTTGTTTAGGGTTATGTAAAACATAAAACTAATATGGGAGGATTATCATCATTTTATTTCTCTTATCATTTGAGAACATGATATAAATCTATACTTAAGCCATATATCTCAATAAATATGTATACAATTCTTATACATCTCAATTTTGTTTCATGGTTTGGTTACTATTTTGAACAGTTGGGATTTATTTTTAAAGGATTTATGTTTCTTGGTGTGATAATATAGGCAAGATCTCTTTTTATGTTTCTCCCAGTTCACATAGTACAGTGAAATAGAAATGCCTTTTACTTACTTCTTTCCATTGGCATAGCAATAATAAAATATTTCAACTGTCTCACTGTGTTGCATGCAAAATCATACAATATCCACTTGGTTATTTAAACCAATCGCATTTTGTGGTAGACTTTGCCTATTCTTACTATGGTATAATAATGTCAAAATTATTTCCTTGTTGAATTTATCAGTGAAGGGACTCAGAAATAACTGGGTTGTAGAATACCATTTCTGTTAAACTATATTGTATACTTTTGCTTACAGTAAATAAATACATTGGCATTCAGTATATTATGTATAATCAATGTGGGTAACTTTACAATTGCAATAAAACTTTATAGTTATTGGTCACTAAGAAATAATATATTAGGGCTTCCCTGGTGGTGCAGTGGTTGAGAGTCCGCCTGCCAATGCAGGGGACACAGGTTCGAGCCCTGGTCTGGGAAGATCCCACATGCCGCGGAGCAACTGGGCCCGTGAGCCACAACTACTGAGCCTGCACGTCTGGAGCCTATGCTCCGCAACAAGAGAGGCCGCGATAGTGAGAGGCCAACGCACCTTGATGAAGAGTGGCCCCCACTTGCCGCAACTAGAGAAAGTCCTTGCCCAGAAACGAAGACCCAACACAGCCAAAAAAAAAAAAAAAAGAAAGAATACATTAGAGCCCATGAATTCAAAAGTAAAATGCCCTTGTCTTTTCTGTTTGTGGTTACCTACAAATATCTTTTTTTCCTGCTTTTTTAAAGGATTTAAATAAGCGGTTATCACTGCCTGCGGATATCAGAATACCTGATGGATATCTTGAAAAGTTGCAGATAAACAGTCCACCATTTGATCAACCAATGAGCCGAAGGTCTCGGAGAGCTTCCTTAGTAAGTTTTTAAGTCTACTATACCTGCACCATCAGATCTGGTTGTTTGATTTTCTGGGTACAAACATTTTATATTAATTTTTATATTTAATTGTTTAATAGCTAAAGTATATTATGTTGCTTTCTGGATTTTGTCATTTTCCTTTCTTAAGAGTTTAAAGATATTATATTGGAATAGAATTTAAGGTATATTTTATTTTTTGGTAAATTTTACTGATACATGCTAGATGAACTGAATATGTACTAGATATGTAAGTATTTATTACTGTATACTAGATATACAGAAAAGTACATAAACCATAATTGATAGCTCCATGAATTTTTGTAAAGTTAACATACCTGTGTAACAAGTACCCAGATAAATGAAATTCCAAAAATCCCAGAAAACCTGTCCTGCCACTTCTTTGTTCACTTTCTACCCTCACTTCTTCAACTTTAGCCATTATCCCTGCCTTCTAATGCCAAAGATTAGTTTTACCTATATGTTTCCCACTGTTTTGATTATATTATGTTTATAGTGTTTTAATATCAGGAAAGACTTCTTTATTCTCATTTACATACACATTCTTATTTATTTTAAAAATGCATTTGATATTCTTTTTCTGATTATTCTTAAACTTTTGAACTTTATATAATTATGAATATACAAATTAAAATACATTTTATTCAAATATATAAAAATGTATTTATACAAGTTTATATATATAGTATACAATAAATATCCTATTATGTATGTATTATGTATGTACGCAGTGTGTATTCTTTTGTGATTGACTTCTTTTGTTCAGTGTTGTGCTTGTTTTTCATTTAGGTTATTGCATGTGGTTATGTAATTCATTTGTTCTTTTTGTTGCGTGGTATTCCATTGTGTGAGTATGCTATATTTTATCCACTCTTCTGTTGATGGACGTTTACATTTGAGTTATTTTTAGTTTTGGCTATGATCAAATATTGCTTCTATCACTATTCCTGTTCATGTGTTTCGGTTAACATATGTAAGCATTTCTGTTGGGTGCATATCTAGGAGTGGAATTGTTGGATCAGATTATATGCATATGTTCACCTCTTCTAGGTATTGTCAAAATAGTTTCCGAAGTGATTATACCATTTTACACTCCTGTCACCAGTATATGAGAGTTCTAGTTGCTCTCCATGCAGTTTTTTTTTTTATAAATTTATTTATTTATTCATTTTTAGCTACGTTGGGTCTTTGTTGCTGTGCACAGGCTTTCCCTAGTTGCGGCGAGTGGGGGCTACTCTTTGTTGCAGTGCACGGGCTTCTCATTGTGTTGGCTTCTCTTGTTGCAGAGCACGGGCTCTAGGCACGCGGGCCTCAGTAGTTGTGGCTGGAGGGCTCTTAGAGCACAGGCTCGGTGCACAGGCTTAGGCATGTGAGATCTTCCCGGACCAGGGATTGAACCCGTGTCCCCTGCATTGGCAGGCGGATTCTTAACCACTGCGCCGCCAGGGAAGCCCCTCTCCATTCGATTTTCTGATATTGTCTCTTCTTTTTTAAAAAAAATTGTTTTCAACTTTTCTGGTGAGTGTATAGTGCTATCTCGTGGTTTTATTTTTCATTTTCCTGATGCCTTAAGTTGAACACCTTTCCAATATTTATTGGCCATTTAGATATCCTCTTCTTTGAATTAGGTGTTCAAGTCTATTATCTCTTTACTCTTGGACTTTCTGCCTTTTTCTTACTGGTTTGTTAGGAATTCTTCATACATTTTGTATAAAGGACCTTTGTCAGTTACATGTCTTGCAAATATCTTCTCCCAACCTGTAGCAGTTGACCCAGCACTGCTTATTGAAAGGATAGCTTTCCCCATTGCAGTGTCACCTTTGACATAAATTGAGATGATTGTGTATGTGAGGATCTGTTTTCGATGACTTTAGTTCTATGGTAGAAGTATATATAAAGTGCTATGAGACAATTAAAGAGACAGCAAGTAAAATGTCTTTGCACATCACAGGCTTACAGAGGTGATAGTGCTTAAGCTGGCTCTAGAAGGATGGGTAGTTATTTGACATTCACCATTATACAACAAGGTTAAAGTGTAATACCAACTTGACTTTGGTATAGGTTTATGATCATCATAGTTTTGCATCACTGCTTAAGACATTTTTATTCAAATAACTTTGTCATTTGATTACCAGCTTGCAAGTATTCTTTGGTTATCAATTTTTATTAAAGATCGGTACTTAAGATAAGTTTTGGAGTTAGTAAATATTTCAGATTGGGACTAGAGGTATGGTTTAATCACCAAAGCTATCATCTAAGACCTGTCTTTTTCAGTGTACATGAAATTAAGGAAAACAGTGCCCTCTAATGAATGTTAAGTGACTGGAGTTTTTATTGTGTTGAGTGTTCCTATCTACCTCCCTTGCTTTTTGATCTGAAATGGCTTATAGATTTCAGATTAATCATGCCAGCTCTGTTTTGGTTTCTATTGATTCATCCTTCATTATTTATCTACCTTTACTAAAGCCATGGTTTCTTTGAAGTATATTAGAAAATTATTCTTCAATACCCTAGGTTTATATGTGAAGGGGAAGGATTAGGGAATGCATGGAAAGGAGATGGGAAAAGAAAAATATTCTTCACATTTGTTAGAGCTCATGTTTCCATGGATGATATACTCTTTATCTAAAAAAAAAAACATTTTTCAAGACAAAATATAAAATTTTGTCTTTCTAAAAGGATAAAACTTTGTTGTTTTTTTTTTCAATAGCAGTGTATTATAAGTAGGGTAGTAAAAATAACATAAATCCTTTGTTTGAGTGGGAAATAAGAAACAAGTCAGAGAGTTCATTTCTGGTAGAGAAAGACATACAATAGGGCTGATTGGTTCTTCTATGAATTTATGATCATCAGCCTCAGTTGGATTCTCAGTATCGCTTGGCTACCCTATTGTATTGTATTTCTCTGGTTAATTCTTCCCCTCTCTAAGCAGATGACCTCTCCCACTGCATGACAAAGAAGAGAGAAGCCACTAACCAGAAACCCTCTCATTTTCTGAATTACACTAAGTCTCCTCTTTCCTTTCTTTAATAGTGAGGAATTGTCCTTCTTCCTATCCCATCTCCTCAGGATGCTTAGAATATTTGTTATTCCTATACACTCATGTATAGTCAGTCTCCCTCTCTTGCTGAATCCTTTCTGTTGACTTTTTATTTAAATAAGTTTTTTTATTTTAGAGTAGTTATAGATTTACAGAAAAATTTAAAAATCATATAGAGAGTTCCCATGTACCGCATACTCAGTTACCCCTGTTATTAACATTTTACATTACTTTAGTACATTTTTCACAACTAAGGAAACCAATATTGGTACATTACTATTAACTAAACTCCATACTTTGTTCAAATTTCCCTAGTTTTCCACTAATATCTTTTTTTTCCCCAGGATCCCATCCAGAACACCACATTACATTTAGTCATTCTATCTCATGTTAAAGATATTGGTTATTAGATTGGTGAAGTGTTATTTAATATTCATTTATAGTTGATAAGAAATGGAATATTCTCTAACTCTTAACATACTGAGTTAAACATTAAACTAGTGGGAAAGCCCATAGGCAGATAGTGATTTGTTAGGGCATTGTTGCACTTACAATGATGACATGCCCCGTGGAAGTTTTGTAAGAGTGTTAAGTGCAGCTTTAGTAGACTAAGGCTATATATGAAAGTTTGTCTCATTTTATTGAAGTTTAAGTTATACACATTTTAAGAATCTGCCTCTTCCTAAACAATGAGTTTTGGATTCCTCATTCATGACTTTACCAATATATATCATATGTAGTCCTTGTTTCTAGGAACAGGTGAGAAAATAGGGTATCAAGTCCTGATGTCTCTCAGAAATAATAAATATATTATGTGGTGTGGAAGTGAGGTTCAAAGTCCACCCACAACTTAATTTACCTTTGGCATATTATGGACAGGGTTAAGGTAGTATCATGATGATGACAGCACACTTTTGTAAGACAAATGATCAAGTAGAATAGAGAGTCTCAGTCTCTTTTCTGCCCCCCACATATCTAAGAACACATTTCTGTCAGTAACAGTAACTCGGTAAATCTCACAAGGAGGGAAATGGATGTTTGAAAAATCTCCCTTTGCCCCCAGTGTTTCTTATATACACATTCACTTTTAGAATGGCATCTATAGAACTTTTGCACGTATTTCAGTTGTTTTGAAGCTCAATTAGAACTGCATTGCCAGCATGTTAATACATCTTTATAACTTTGATAGAGTGATTATATTGCCAGAGCCAAAGTAATCAAGAAATACCCCATAATACTCGATGCTACTTACAAGTTACCCTGAATTATAGGAATCTGGCTATTATAAATTATATTTTTGTTTAATTTTCATGTGCTTATGGTACAAGAGCTGATTGAACAGGAATTTGCTTGGTTTTCCAAAAAGCCAAGTATTCTCTTAGAGCAATGAAGTATGAGAAAAAAATTATCTTTGTTTGAAAAGCAGAATTAAGGAAATGTTTATGTTGTATTAAAATACAAAGCTTACTGTTCCATTCCTTTAGCTGTTATTTCTGTTTTTATGAGACTTTAAAAATATTCTAAAGTAATCTAGGGTGGAACTCAGTCTAGATTGTGAACTTTTGAAAGCAGGAATCATATCTGTCTTCTTCACTATATCCCCAGTACCTAGCATTGTACTTGGTAAATATTGAATAAGTGAGCTTTGTCCTCTGTCCTCTGAATAATTTCCGTAGGAGAGCGTGTCAACAAGCTAGTCATTATATCTATTGTTAATCTTGTCATGTTCAGCAGATAAAAATGCAAGCAAAATTTTCTAGAAATTCCATATAAAGATTCAGTAAGTAATATTTGGATGTAATTATTAAATCCGAAAGGTTGGGAATCATTAAAATGTTGTGAGGTGGGTACACTTTACTCTGAATTGGGTTGTGGCAGATAATTCCAGTATTTACCTTCTTTTTAAAAAGCAGACTTTCAGCATATTTTAATGATCTCACTAAGTTTCATTCTTTGAAGAGTGACTCTTTGTAATGTTAATTTTTGATGCATCTCTTACAGTATACTTTATATGATACAGTAAATCTCTACAACATTTTTATCTTTATAGTCTTGAATTTATAGTTCATTTATACACTCTTTAAAGCAAACCTCAGCATTTTTTTCATAGTCACCATTGGACCAAAGTGTACTTGATCTTTTAAGGGCATGCTAGTATTTATTCACTTAAGGTAAAAGAAAGAATAAGAAAATATCCCAACTCCTGATAAGAAAAAGTTCCCAGGAATTCCCTGGTGGTCCAGTGGTTAGAACTCTGCACTTTCACTGCTGAGGGCACAGGTTCAATTCCTGGTCAGGGAACTAAGATCCCACAAGCCACGCAACGTAGCCCAAAAAAAAAAAAAAAAAAGTTCCTAGCTTGTAGTTATATTTTTCTATGTGCTTCTTATTGTTACATATGATGACATTTTTATTATATTTTGGGGGGGGACATTTATTATTTTGTTCATACTAGTTTCCATTTATTCTTTAAATATAGTTCTTTTTCCTTCATAAAGAAATGTGATATGAGACTTAAAATTCATGGCAGAATAGTTTCATGTTTGTGAATTTAATCACCTGAATTCTAGAGATAGGTATAAGAAAATAAACACATTCTATCATAGTTTGTGTGACCTTGGTAATTAGCCTTTTTTTAAGTGTTAAGACAATATGTAAATAGACTGTAAAAACATGCAAAGTCAAAAGGCTATTCAGAATCAGGTTCTCATGTACCAGATGGTGGGCTGTTTGCCACATTTTCCATATTAAAATAAAAAACTCCATTTATATTTAGCAAGTGTTGTCTAGGGTAGTTTTACCTTATTATTCTGTATAATTATTGATAATAGAAAGCAAGGACTTAATATCTGTGAGTCATATATAAGATAGTACATGGGTGGATGGTGCATGATGGTTCCAAAATCTCACTTTTTTAATTAAATTTTTTTTGAAAATACCATATATAGAAAAAAGTCTTTAAGAGTGCAGAAAGAAGCAATTTTTCATTCATTCAATAATACCACCTGTGACCACAGTTTTTATTAGTTTACCAAAATTGAATTAAGTACTATTAGATACGCAGTTTTCCTCATGGCTTTTATTTTATTTTATTTTTAATGTATTTATTTTATGTATTTATTTTTGGCTGTGTTGGGTCTTCGTTGCTGCACACGGGCTTTCTCTAGTTGCGGTGAGCTGGGGGCTACTCTTTGTTGCGGTATGTGTGCTTTTTATTGCGGTGGCTTCTCGTTGTGGAGCACAGGCTCTAGGCATGCGGGCTTCAGAAGTTGTGGCACGAGGGCTCAGTAGAGCACAGCCTCAGTGGTTGTGGCGCACGGGCTTAGTTGCTCTGCAGCATGTGGGATCTTCCCGGACCAGGGCTCGAACCTGTGTCCCCTGCATTGGCAGGTGGATTCTTAACCACTGCACCACCAGGGAAGTCCCTGCATGGCTTTTAAATTGTTACATATCCTTGTAACAAAAGGATAGAAACAGTTCCTTTGAGAGGCCTCTGCTACTTCTGGCCATTCAGTTTGGGGCAGTTTATCCTTTTGTTCCAAGTGGTGAGAGATGTTAAGTCAAATTGTCAAGTATCATTTTTATTTTATTCAACACCTCCAGAAAAAATTGTGTATTTGAACCTCCAGAATTTGACTAAAACATAGTATTTAATGATCCAGCCTTATTTATACACCTTTGAGAGCTGAGGTTATATATAAAAGAACATTATTCCTTTCACTGGCTATTTATTTAAGGGCATTAGTATCACTCTAAAGTGAGAAGTGAATTTTTAGATTATTATTGCCTTTTGCACTATCTACAAAGGGTTACTAGAAGGCAGTTTAAGAAAATTCTTATTCTTCTCCTCTGTTTAACTTCCCCCCCCACCCCTATTTCTGCTCTCTCAATCCCTAAATTTTTATCACTTGGTTTTTTCTTTTTTTCCTAAATCTTTTGTGTTAGAGTTTTTTGTTCTGTTTGTTTTTAGTTTTTAAATGCTGGGTTTCCATTACATATTTGAGTATTCCATCTATCTCATTTATTGACTCCATAGAAAGTAGGCAAACAATCTCAAGGTTTAAAAGCAATGGTTTTAAGAACTCACTTTTAAACCCCTTTTTTGGGGATGGAGGGGACTGATTTAGATTTATATTGCTTCTTCTGTGTTAGCCATTTCCTGATTCAGAATAGAGTGTGACTTGCAGTTGTCTTTTTTATTATATTTTGGTGGGAAAACCTGAAATAAATAGTATTTTGTTTTTTGCAGGCCTTCCTAGGGAACACAAAGATTGGTGAAGGAAAATATGTAGGAAAATTATTTATTTTGCAGTTTTGTTAAAAAGAAAATCATGTAGTTACCTTTTATAAAATGCTTTAGTATCTTAAAATGCCTGTGGTATCTTAAAATCTCAGGGTCTTAAAATAGGACAAAATTTTTTCATAGCAGAATATTTTCTAATTAATTTTTATTGGAGTATAGTTGCTTTACAATGTTGTGTTAGTTTCTACTGCACAGCAGAGTGAATCAGCCATACATATACGTATATTCCCCTCCCTTTTGGATTTCCCTCCCATTTAGGACACCACAGTGCATTAAGTAGAGTTCCCTGTGCTATACAGTATGGTCCCCTCAGTTGTCTATTTTATACATAGTATCAGTAGTGTATATGTATCAATCCCAATCTCTCATTTCTTCCCACCCCACCCCTTTTCCCCTTGGTATCCATACATTTGTTCTCTACGTCTCTGTCTCTATTTCTGCTTTGCAAATAAGGTAATCTATACCATTTTTCTATATTCCACATATATGCATTAATATATGATATTGGTTTTTCTCTTTCTTTTTTATTTTATTTTTATACAACAGGTTCTTATTAGTTATCTGTTTTATACATATTAGTGTATATATGTCAATCCCAATTTCCCAGTTCATCCCCCACCCCCGGCCCCCTTTCCCCGCTTGGTGTCCATACGGTGTTCTCTACATCTGTGTCTCTATTTCCGCCTTGCAAACTGGTTCATGTGTACCATTTTTCTAGATTCCACATATATGCGTTAATATACAATATTTGTTTTTCTCTTTCTGACTTATTTCACTCTGTATGACACTCTCTAGGTCCATCCACATCTCTACAAATGACCCAGTTTCGTTCCTTTTTATGGCTGAGTAATATTCCATTGTGTATATGTAGCGCATCTTCTTTACCCATTCCTCTGTTGATGGACATTTTGGTTGCTTCCATGTCCTGGCTATTGTAAATAATGCTGCTGTGAACATTGTGGTACGTGTATCATTTTGAATTATGGTTTTCTCTGGGTATATGCCCAGTGGTAGGATTGCTGGATTATATGAATTCTATTTTTAGTTTTTTAAGGAACCTCCATACTGTTTTCCATAGTGGCTGTATCAATTTACATTCCCACCAACAGTGCAAAAGGGTTCCCTTTTCTCCACACCTTCTCCAGCATTTATTGTTTGTACATTTTTTGATGATGCCCATTCTGACCAGTGTTAGGTGATAGATACCTCATTGTAGTTTTGATAATAGCAGAATGTTTTTTGTTTGTTTTTATTTATCTTTGGCTGTGTTGGGTCTTCGTTGCTGTATGCAGGCTTTCTCTAGTTGCGGCGAGTGGGGGCTACTCTTCGTTGCGGTGCGTGGGCTTCTCACTGTGGTAGCTTCTCTTGTTGCGGAGCATGGGCTCTAGGTGCGCGGGCTTCAGTAGTTGCAGCATGCGGGCTCAGTAGTTGTGGCTTGTGGGCTCTAGAGCACAGGCTCAGTAGTTGTGGCACACAGGCTTAGTTGCTCTGCAGCATGTGGGATCTTCTCTGACCGGGGATCGAACCCGTGTCTCCTGCATTGGCAGGTGGATTCTTAACCACTGCGCCACTAAGTAAGTCCCCATAGCAGAATGTTAATCGATCTATGTAAAAGATGGGTTGACAATTTTAATTGTGAACTTTGATATTTTTGAACCTTTGAATGTTCCAGTTTTAAAAATTTATTTTAAAATTTGACAGATGTTCAACAATTTAATTATAATCAGATTTTTCTATTCCAAGAGACTCTTCAGAGCAGGAGAGTTTCAGAAATTGAGGCAGTGATGAATTGAAATTTTAAGAATACTAAATTTATAATTGTTTGCTTTCAGTCAGAAATTGGGTTTGGAAAAATGGAAACCTACATCAAATTGGAAAAGCTTGGAGAGGTAAGTTAATACTTATTTCAAACATGTAAGGTGCATTTTTTTCTTGTTCATCATCTAAAAGATTATATCTTGTTCTGAAAAGGCAACAGAATGTTAGAAGGAAAAACCCTTTAATTCTTGAAATCATCCCATCAGTGTGAGAAGAAATGCATTTTTTAAATAGCCTTATAACCTGCTATTGAAGCATAAGATATTGTGCTTTCTTGGTAACAAAATAGACATTTAATTTGTTAGTTAGCTTCCTGGTATTCTTTGTCTGTGCTGTCATGTAGGAAATTGCATGTGTTCAAACTTGTGAAAAATCAAAATACTATCATTAAGGTTAAAGACACATCTCATTAAAGGTTAAGGAAATTCTTGACCCATAAGACCTTGGTTTTCTTGAAGTTGCTACTAGTACTGACTAATTTTGAAATGGTCTACCTCCCAGAGTGAGAAAGTGAGAAGAAAATAATAGAATTAGTTACTAGGGAGGCCTTAAGGGAGTTAGAGGACTATCCTGGCAATGATAGAAGAAATCTATAGAATATATTTGTTTTTTAAAGGAGAGCTCTTGCATACAAAGATTCTGAAAAGTCTGAAAACGGGTAAAATTTCACAAAATGTTAGTTAAATTTTCAGTTTTCACTTACTATGCTTAATTAATTTCCTCAATCTCCACATACCATTGCAGTTAAAGTACCTTTGATTCTAAATATATTGATTCAGTTATTAATCTAATACAAAGTACGAAAAGTAAATTAAATATTCTCCCTATGTTTTCATACCTTTGAAGCACTCTGTAGGGTTGTAAGAGTAGGGAAGCTGTGCGTATGGAACTGAAAGTCTTCTTAGCTATAGGAAAACTAAGATTAATCATGGTGGGGTTTTCCTTGCAAGATGGAATTTCACACATGCTTAGAAATTAGAAATTTAGTTAGGGCTTTTTATTGTATAGATGATATAGATAGACTCATGATATTTTTGATGTGTCTTTCAAAAATATATTTTGTAGGGTACATATGCAACAGTATATAAAGGAAGAAGTAAATTGACAGAGAATTTGGTGGCATTGAAAGAGATCCGGTTGGAACATGAAGAAGGTGCACCCTGCACAGCAATAAGAGAAGGTATAATTTGTACTTTTGTGAGCAGAATGTATTAATGAAATTTATATAGAATATTTTAAAACCAAAGCTATATAATGAGTTCATTTTTTGTAAGTACAAGGAGCTCAGATATAGAAATAGTACATGACTGGAAAATATATGCCACTACAGCTTATGGCATCTCATTGAGGAGAAAGAATACAATAAAACAAGGCCCTGGGGGGGAAAGCAATAACTAAAGCTGAAATATTTAATAAAAGGAATTAGTTAGATATATTATTGTACAGCTTATAATGAAGTACTATGAAGTCATTAAAGATTGTTGTCACAGACAAATATTTGACATTGGGAAATGTTATATATTGATGCATGGGGGAAAGCTAACTATAAATAGTATATACAGGATGTAAATATATTTATATAATGGTATGATAGTCTTAAAAAGATTATCCAGAAAATAGTTTGAGGCAACTGACAAGCAATTTGGAGGAAAAAGGGTACCTTGGACTTTATGTCTAAATTAATCCTAGAAGTCTCAATAAGTTAACATTTGAGAAAAAAAGATGTCATGGAGAGTATTAATGTAATATTGAGGATAATTTAAGTATTAAAAATATCAAACCCAGAACCATAAAAGAAAAGAAAAAAATTGATTCTATTAAAATATCTACTACAAATCCCTTTGGTGGATTATTGTTTTAAATTTAAGAGACTCCTAAACTCAATCATTCATATGTTAAACTTAGGATTTTTTTTAAAAAGACTGGCTACCACAGATTAAGTAATTGGCTTTCTTTTCTGTTTTGCAGTTTCACTATTGAAGGATCTAAAACATGCAAATATAGTAACGTTACATGACATTGTTCACACAGATAAATCTTTGACTCTGGTCTTTGAGTATCTGGTAAGCATTTACTAAATGATAAAACATAGCAAATTGGATTTTTTAACAGCCCCGGGAACATTATTGTTATTAGTATTTAATTAAATTACGTGTGGTGCATTCAGTATCTTTCCTCAAAAAACAACTTACTTTTCTGAAAAAGAATATGTATATATATGTATTTATAACTGAATCACTTTGCTTTACACCAGACACTAACACAACATTGTAAATCAACTATACTTCAATTAAAAAAAAATTTTTTTTTTAAACTAAACGCTATTAAGTAAATCAGTCATGCCTTCTCAAAACTATGTATCACATAGTAAAGTGCTGTATTTTTTCAGGATAAAGATCTAAAACAGTACATGGATGACTGTGGAAACATCATGAGTATGCACAATGTTAAGGTATGCTTTAGTGTGTCATTTTAAATTTTATTTAAAGTACAGACAAACACTTAAGCATAGATGAACTACATTACGTATGAAATATGCTTCAGAATTTTCTGTTAGGCATTTTAAATAGGTTATTGTCCTGAACATATTTACTCAGAACTTCTGTTTACTACACTGTAGTATTTCTTAGAATCAGACCTTTTTATAGAACTACTTCATTTTAAAAGTTTTAAAAAGTACTTTTGAGGAGTTTGAGGTTTTTGAGCGTGAGCTACCCATTCTCCCTGCTTGGCTCTGCAATAAACCTTTCTCTGCTCCAAAAAAACAAAAACAAAAACAAAAACTTTTGACAATTTCCTTTCACATTATAACATTGATTCTCTTAGATATATATAGAATACATTTACAGGTATATTCTGCTTAAAAAGAAAACAACATGCCTATTTTATCAAAATCCAAATGTTTAAGATCAATGAAAATGATTAGTGCATTCTGCAAAGGGCCTCCTTTACATGGCAAACTCCCCTAAAGTATTTAGAATGGTATTTAATTATAAAACGACTTTTCAAGGTACTAATCTAATGAGTAAGGCCAGGAACCTGCATAGGTATTATGAATACTAGACTGGAAATACCATTCTGTACTGTCAGGAGGAAAAGTAACATATGTTTTCTTATCTGAAAAATATCTAAAGATGCAAGTAATGCTAGAAAAGTTTGGTATAATAGTGCCAGATGAAACCCAAGAGTAAAAGTAAAATCAAATAAAAACCTTTGATACAGTTGTGTTCTTACAGTAGGTTTCTTTGACCTGATATACTCCAAATTTAGCAAAGATTTATTTATCCAAACTTAGTCAACAGTTTGTGAGAAACTGTTCTGGAAATAGGCTGTCCCAGCTGTATTTTTGAGACAGTTCCAACTCTGTAGATAGTAACTTTAAACTTATATACTTTTAAAAACAGTTAAGTTTGGTATAAAGGAGAGCCAGTTTCTTTTAGTAAAAGACAGTTCAAAACATATGGATAACACATTGGGAAGAATTTTAGAATAGGACTTTAAGTCTCTTTCCATATATTTTCTATGAGAATTGTTTTCATCATATTTCACATTTTGTTTTGCAAGGTGTTCTGAATCTCATTTGTGTTTATTTTTGTTTGTGGCTTTTATATTTTCCTGCTTTCATATTAGCAGTAATTTGGAAAGAAAATTGTCCTTAATCATCATAATTTGACAAAGATTTGAGAAGTTTATATGTCTTAAGCCAGGTTTACATTCCTGGCTTAAGTTGTAGAGTATTTTATTCTCTGTTTAACTAGCCTCTTATATTTTTTCAAACATAAAAAGTAACGGGACTATTTGGAAGTAGTAATTAAAGAGTTTTCAAAACACATGAATATGTAGAGTGTAGAAACTCTGCTAATTAGAATTTCTTCAGGCCCATTGTTCACCTGCTGCCTTGGTTTATTCTTGAAGTTCTAATGCTATTTTTCACCTTCAAGAAAACCAAGGGTACAGTCCTGAATCCTCTTCTTTGTTAACCACAAAGAATCAAAGACCTCCTGTGTTTCATATTCTTTTTTCCACCAAAATCCACAACAAAAAGTCTCCCATTAGCCTTATAGGAATTGCTTTTCTCAAAGAGCCATTCAGAGCTCTACAGTGCCAATTCCCTCTTCTGAATCATAGCAGATTTTGAAGGCTGAGTAGGAGGTGCTGAAAGTAAAGTACCCAGAAGGTGGGTGATAGAAGCCGGTTTAGGTTATTTTAGGTTATTTTTATAGCACATAATTTGCCAGAGCTATGCAACACCATTCTGTTTGACATCTCAGAATGTTCATAAAACCACCAATTCCATTGCCTTATTTTAAAGACGTTGTCCCACATCAGGTTTTTTGGAGGGGAGTAGGGTGGGGTAATGGTAGAAGGTTGTTTGTTTTGTCAGAATTTCATAATTAAACTGTAAGCCTAATTAGTAGGCCTGTAAATTTATGAGGTACATTTATTTAAAGTCATTTTCAGTAACAAGTGAACTATTGCTACGAAGACAAAGTTTCATTTCGCTTTGTTCACTCTAAAAAAATAGGTAGATGCTTCAAATAGAATAATAAATTGTAAAATTCAGACAACAGGTATGTAAGGAAAAGGATGTGTTTCCTTTTTTTTTTTCTCTTACTCTTCTAGGCCAGTTGCTTTTCTGTTTACCATAACTTGCACCAAAGTATATCTTATTATCTGTAAGACTAATTTCTGTTTTTTGTTTCCGTAGCTGTTTTTATACCAAATTCTACGTGGTTTGGCATATTGCCACAGAAGAAAGGTGTTACACCGAGACTTAAAACCACAGAACCTCCTCATTAATGAAAAAGGAGAATTAAAGCTAGCAGATTTTGGTATGGAATGTATGAGATATTTATAAATAGTTCCAGGTGTTTAAGTTTAAAAGAACAACCGTTGACACTGTATGATTGCTTTTATGTGGGTTTGGAAGTGTTCTCTGTAGCTCATGGAATAAAATATTTGAAAATTTTGGTGGTGAGTTATATTAGTGAATGCTAAAAGGCATTGGTTCTCAGGTATGGTCCATAGACCCCCTAAGCGTCCTGAGACCCTTTCAGGGGATCTCCAAAAGTATAATATATTCTCAAAATTATACTAAAAGTTTACTTGCCCTCTTCACTGTGTTAATATTTACATTGATTATCCAAAAGTAAGAAGGGATAAAGCTACTGGTACCCTTAGTATAAATCAAGGCACTCGCATCAAACTATACTTAGTAGCCATTGTATTCTTCACCACTATACACTTGTAGGAAAACACTTTTTGAGGTATCAGATGAAGCAGTAAAATTTATTAAATTTTAGTAAATCTCCATTTTTGAGTAGGTGTCTTTTTAGTATTTTGTGTGATGAAATGGGAAATACACATAAAACACATTTGCTGCACACAGAAATACTATGGTTATTTCAAGGAAAAGTGCTTGTGTAATTATATGAGTGCAAACTGAACTAGGCCACCCCACCACCTTTTTATTTTAAGAAGTATCATTTTTACTTGAAAAAAATGGCCAGTAGACAAACTGTGGTTACTCAGACTTAGGTATTTGGCAGATGCTTTCTTAAAAAATGAATGAAGTGAGCCTATCATTTCAAGGAAAACAACTGTGAAAGTATTTCTTGACCATAGTAAAATTTGAGTTTTCAAGCAAAAATTAGATTTTGGAAATTTGGATCTGCCATTTTGAACTTGATAGCTTCCCAGTACTTGAAGACTTTTCTGGTGAGATCAGTGGTGACGTTAACAAATATGATTTTTTTTTTGATATGCTAAAGAAATGTGTAAACATTTGTAATATCTGAATAGCCTAGAGAACCAGTATTTTCCAGATGACCAATGCATGGTATTACAGAATCATGCATAGGTAAAATATCCATTTAAAGTGCAGGATAGACCAGTGAATTTTAATGTAGCAAAAGTATTAGAAGTTGATTGATATAGTTTCAAGTTACCATATAATCTTTAAGAAGCTAAATATTTTCTAATTTTGATGTAGTATCAAAAAAGTATATGCACAATTATCAGAAAGGCTATTAAAATGCTCTTCTTTCCAATTTCGCATCCGTGTGAAACCTGATTCTCTTTATATATAACTTCAGTCAGAGTAACATCACAATAGATTGAATGCAAAAGTAGATATGAGAATCCAACTGTCTTCTATTAAAATAGACTACAAAAATGTAAAACAAGGCCATTCATACTAATTTTTATTTTATTTTGGAAAAAATATTTTTCATAAAAATACTCATGTTAACATATAAATGGTGTTTTTAAGGAAGAAGTTTTAGATGTTTCTGTTTTTCTAATATGCGAATGTCAGTAAATATAATCTACATAAATAAAAGCTCTTTGGATACTCAATAATTTTTAAGAGCCTAAAAGGGGTCCTGAGACTAAAGAGTTTAAATGTCATTACTGAAAGGGATTCCTTTAATATGCCTGCCACCATGCTTTTTTTTAAAAATAGTTTTATTTATTTATTTATTTATTTAATTCATTCATTTGACTGCGTTGGGTCTTCATTGCTGCGCGGGTTTTCTCTAGTTGCAGCGAGCAGGGGCTACTCTTGGTTGTGGCGCACGGGCTTCTCATTGCGGTGGCTTCTCTTGTTGCAGAGCGCGGGCCCTAGGAGCATGGGCTTCAGTAGTTGTGGCTCACGGGCTCCTAGAGCACAGGCTCAGTAGTTGTGGTGCATGGGCTTAGTTGCTCCGGAGCATGTGGGATCTTCCTGGACCAGGGATCAAACCCATGTCCCCTGCATTGGCAGGCGGATTCTTAACCACTGCACCACCAGGGAAGTCCCTGCCACCATGCTTTGTATTTATTTATGTGCTTAATAATTTAATTAGTAGCTGTCTGTCTGTCTCTCTTTAGCTAATCCAGTTATAAGGGACTAGAAAGGTGAAATAAAATTACATGTTTTTTGCTTCTAGGGAGTAAACTTTTTTATATTGAAGGAACTCCATATAGTAACTTCGTTTTTTTGTGTTTTTTTAATATTCCACATTCTGAGATTTTGAGTACTGTAACAGAAGTTAGTTTTTAAAAGCCCATGCAGTTTTTCATAGTTAGTATTTATCATTTTTCATAAGTGATTATAGTTGTTTTACTTTTGGAATATTTCATTAATGTGATAAACATTAGTGTTTCAAGTATTACTCTGTTAGTAACAGATTAAAAATTCACTGTTATTAAGTGGTGAATTTGTTCTGAAAATTCCCATACTTTTATTCATTTAACACTTTTCCATTTGTTTGAAAGGTAGGTTGCTATTTAAAAGGAATTGGGTAGGTCACATGAGTCTAAATGAGAAATTATAAGTCATTTCCATATGCTTACATAGAGTCTCTAGGGCATAGTTTATGTTATTTTCCTAGTAATTGTTATTCTCTCTCTCTCTTTCCCTGCCCCTCTTTTAAATTTTTTTGGCCAGGCTGCATTTACTGCTCCTTATTCCTTAATCCCCAAATGAATGACAGTGGTGGAGAAACCCTGCTTGGTTATAAGATATGCAAAAAGAATGGCAAAAGCCATCAAAAATGTACTTTTGGTGGGGGAATACTATGAGTCCTTTAAATTTTGCTTTTTACCTCTACAAACCAAGCCAAGCAAATTTTATCTGTCCACAGGCCAACAGGAAAATCTAATTATTCCATGAGATAGTACAATGAACTTTGTCTCTATTGCTTTTAGTTATTTATTTTTGTATTGGTTTCATAGTAAGTATACTTCGGACACAAGTAAGGGAGAGTCATATAACTGAGTATCTTACAATAAATTGTTCTTGATCTCTATGACCTGCTTTTCCTGTGATCAGGGAAGTATTAATATAAATAGACATTTTCATTAATAATAGAAAATGGTTTATATAATAATACCATATCACAATTAATTTGGTTTGGAAGAAATTACTGTGTATTTCATTTCATGCCAAAATTGCAGATCTAATTGTGAACTGAATCAGAAGCCTGTTTGAGCAAGCATCATAGTTTAGAATTCTGTCAGGAGGTGGAATATAAGTTACTGAGGAAACTATAGCTGCAATTGCTTTGATGTTATATGTATAGCATTAGCAAACTTGCAGCCTTGTCCTTTCCCCCATATAACCCAGTATTATATCAGCAAGAGAAATCAGAAAGCTGCTTCCATTTGCTAATTACCAAAATTGGTTGAATTTATTTTACCAAGTTGGGAGGGTAGAGTAAAACCTGTAATAAAACAGTGTCAACATTGTTTCAGTTGCATCCTTTAGCCCTTATACTTAATGAAAATAGTATGAGTACTGCCTAATTTTTTAAATTTCTGGCTTCATTTGGGTGACCTTATCCAGTTTAACAAAGTATTGAATCATCCTTTTATTACATTTTTCTTATTTAATATTTTAATCAGATACAGTAGTTACACACAACAGAAATCACAGCCTAAAAATTAATTATTCCTTGTTGTTTGAAATAAACTGTATGTTAAAATAAATTTATATTTCTTCATATATCTTTTAAAGTTACTTCTTTAGGTGATCAGAATTTGGAGGCGTAGAGGTAATAAAAGCAACTCTCTTACGCCAGTGGCTCAAGAGATAAAGTTGTGAACTCTTGGCCTTTATTTCTAGATAATCAGTGAATTTCATATTAAATTGGCAAAGGAATGGTTCGTGTTTTACGTCATCTATAGCAATTAATAATATCCAAAGACAGTGAGGTTCACCTTATTTTAAAATTAACCATGTAACTTAAAACTTAGAAAGTACAGAATGACATTGTAGTTTATTCCAAGGAAACTTTCTCTAAATATAAACTTCTACAAGGGAATTGTCAATAAAACTTAACAGGATCATGAACCAGTAACTTCATGGTTTTTGGTAAGAATTGATATAGCAAATGTAAGTTGGAAGCAGGTTAAAAGGTGACAAAAGCCTATAGCTTTAAGAAGTAAAATTGTTTATCTTAATGTCATTGGCCTGTTTTGCATTAATTTAAATTCAAGTAGGAAATAATTTTGGCATAATAATTCATGGATAGAAGGAGGGTATCTTAAGTTTAGATTAGCCCAGATACTGTACCAGGTGCATTCACTCATAAAAGTAAGCATGGTCTCTGAATGTGGAATTATTATTATTTAGTTTAATAAATAATAGGATTTGCTGACCCAAGACCACTCACACTCAAAAAAAAATTCATAAACCTAATTTTGTTAAGCCTCAAAAAGGCATAGAGTAGCCATCTCAGGCATCCTTGTGACTGGAGTCATGGTGAGAATATGGACTGGGAAATGCATTCTAGCTATTTCTTAATTGTTTTCTTTTCCCTGTGAAGGACTAGCAAGAGCCAAGTCAGTTCCCACAAAGACCTACTCAAATGAAGTTGTCACACTGTGGTACCGGCCGCCTGATGTGCTTCTCGGTTCCTCAGAGTACTCAACACAGATTGACATGTGGTAAATATATGCAGATGTTACTGCCATTTATAATTTTGAAAGAATGTAGCCATTAACACAGGGCATACCAATAGATATTTGGCTTTAAGGAGACAAAATATAAGCAACGATTAAGAGTTCTGGCAAGTAAGATCAACTAGGTTTAAATACCAATTCAACCACTTATAGCTATACAATAACCTTATTGAAATTATTGGCCTGTGCCTCAGTTTCCTCATTTAAGGAAATGGGAATAGTAACAATAACTACTTTAAAAGGCTGTTCTGTGGATAATGTTAAGACCAAATGAGCTAATGTATATAAAGCACTTCGAAGAGTGTCTGGTACATAGTAATTTAAAACAAAATTTATTTTTATCATCATTTAATATTCACCAAAACCCACTTGCTTTAAGTTGATCTAAAAATAATATTGAAAAAATACTGTAGGCATCTTCCTCACATAGCACTTTGATCATGACACTCCTTTATTTAAACATGTTTGCTGCTTCCCCATTTATTACCTATAGAATAAGGTACAATTCTTCAATCTGATACTTAATGATCTCCATAAAATGTCTCTAAACTACCTTTTTCAGTTTATTTCAGACTATTCTCCACAAACGTTTCCTTTTAGCCAAGTGACTACTCACTATATTTCATAAATAGCCTGGGCTTTCCCACCTTTGCTCTTGTGTTCATACTAGTTCACCCAACTGGAATGCCTGCTCTTTTTCTATAACTGGGGCCTGTGCCTAGGGCCTTCAAAACATAGTTTTTCATAAATCCTTCCTGAATATAACCTAGCCTCCCGTGGTAATTCCTTCCTCTGAACTGTGGTTATACTTATTGCTTGCACTCTTCGTATAGTGATAAATCACATACTTCTGTTTTGTCTTGGGTTGAACATTTATATAATTAATTTTTGTATTATGTAACATTTCTTTCTTTTTTAAACTTTTTAAAAAAATTGTAGAAAAATATATACAACCAAATTTACCACTTTAACCATTTTATGTGTACAGTTCTCTGGCATTAAGTACATTTACATTGCTGTGCAAGCGTCACCACCATCAGTCTACAGAATTTTTCCATCTTGCAAACTGAAGCTGTGTACTTATTAAATAGTAACTCCCCATTGCCCTCTGCCTCCACCATTCTCCTTTCTGTGTCTGTGAATTTGACTTTTCTAAGTATCTCATGAGTGAAATCGTATTGTATTTGTTTTTTTGTGACTGGTTTATTTTACTTAGCATAAATGTCTTCAAGGTTCACCCATGTTGTAGATACAAATATCTCTTTGAGTCACTGCTTTCAATTCTTTTATATACTTAGAAGTAGAATTGCTGGATCATATGGTAATTCTATTTTACATTTTTTTTGAGTAACCACCATACTGTTTTCCATAGTGGCTCCATTATTTAATCTTCTATATAACATTTTAAAATATAAAATTAAATTATATATATAATTGCTAGATTGTGAGCCCTTTAAAAGAAGGACTGTCTTAAACTCATATGTATTCACACAGATCCTAGAAGACAGTATCTATTTAGTGAGCCTCTATCCAGTTCTCTTCCTTCTCTTAACTCTCTCCCTCTCACTCTCGCTCTCACACTCACACTCACACTCACACACTCTTCACCCTGCATCTATGTGTTCTGTCTCTGCTTCCTGCATAAAAACATCTTGAAATATTTGCTTCTCCCTAGCCCTGCTAACCACTACCTAATACATAGTAAGCTTTATATCACTATTAGCCATTGTTAGTGGTGTTCTTCAAGGATCATGCAGAGGAGGGCTGGACATTTTAAGTGGAGAAAATGGATAAGGCCGTATGGAAGTTGAGACAAATAGGGTAAATGTTAAGAAATTAGTTTAGTCGGATCTGAAAAAAAATCTCTGCAGATTTTCTAGCAGGCTAGTACAAAATTCTCCAGAGAGGCAACCTTAAGGAAAAGATTCTTGTGCTTAATAATAAATAAATGGTTTGCTCATCTTTTTTTTTTTTTTTTAATGCTACATTTTGTAGGGGTGTTGGTTGCATTTTCTTTGAAATGGCTTCTGGAAGACCTCTGTTTCCAGGATCAACTGTGGAAGATGAACTGCACTTAATTTTCCGACTGCTAGGTAACAGAACTCTCTTCCCGGTGATTTGTTATGTATAATTGAGTAGCTAGATAAGACTATATCTTTAAAAAATATATTTATAAATTTGATACTGAGACTAACATAAATAGCTGTTATAAGAATTATAATTAGCATAATTACAATAAAGATAGATCCTTCTAGGTAACTTCTGCTTTTTATTTACCAAGTTCTACCTTTGCAATAATGATTGTATGGAAGAACAGAGAAGAGAAATATTATTGAAAATTGACTTTTAGCACATTATTAAGAAATATTTTAGCTTAGGTGTCAGTTAGACAACATTTTTATAGCATCATTGCTTAGTCCAAAAAAAAAAGTCTGTATGTTTACTATTTCTGTCTTTTTAGTTTCAGTTGAAATAATCAAATTATCTACTAAATATAAATTGTTCTTTAAGACACTTTCTTAGTTCTCCCTATTTATATATATTTGCCTGTATAAAAATATCTATATATTTATAAATATATATTTTTTTAAATTCAGGAACTCCATGTCAGGAAACTTGGCCAGGTGTTTCTTCAAATGATGAGTTCAAGAACTACAACTTTCCAAAATATAAACCACAGCCTCTAATTAACCATGCACCCAGGTATTTTTTTTTTTTTTCCTCTTTAAGTGAAAGAGGGGGAACCCACTTTTTTTTTTTTTTTTTTTTTAAGTCTCTTGAAGCATTAGCCACAGTAAGGATTCAGGGGAAAATATGTGATACACATACACAGTTCTTAAATATTTTAGGATTTAATTTAATTTCTTTCTTCGTGTGTCATACTAATTTTATAATTTAGTGAGCAAGAATTACCAAAGTATGTAAGTCCACAGAATTGAGCTGTAAATAAAATGAATATAGAATATATATAATAGAATTCTAGGGCTTACGTAGATTGTTCCATTTCCCAGAAAGAAGACATTGATTAATGCCTTATTCAGTACTGTGAAGACCATGATGAAGTTTGCTTTGCTTTCTACACAATTATTCTATATGTGTTTACTTAGAAAAACCTAAGAATGTGTTGTAAGTAAAATCTTGACTCCTACACAAGATGACCCATCAACATTTCAGTCAATGTTAATGACAATTTGTATTTGAAGAATATATAAACTCTTTCTGACCCTTCATATCCTATATGTTGGCCATCCAGTTAAAGTTTCTTTTCAGACCTACCTCAGATCCATCCAAGACTCCCATTACAATTTGAGTCAGGGGACTTCCCTGGTGGTGCAGTGGTTGGGAGTCCGCCTGCCAATGCAGGGGACATGGGTTCGAGCCCTGGTCCAGGAAGATCCCACATGCCACAGAGCAACTAAGCCCATGCGCCACAACTACTGAGCCTGTGCTCTAGAGCCCGTGAGCCACAACTACTGAGCTTGCATGCCACAACTACTGAAGCCCACGTGCCTAGAGCCCGTGCTCCACAACAAGAGAAGCCACTGCAATGAGACGCCCGTGCACCGCAACTAGAGAAAGCCTGTGCGCAGCAACGAAGACCCAACCCAGCCAAAAATAAATAAATATTTATTTAAAAAATTTTTTTCACAACATATTTACTTATGGAATGTATTACATTTTCAATAAGTAACATAGAATAACCCCTTGGACTGTATTTTTTCATCTTTCTTTAAGAAAAAATAAAAATGAAAAGGGCACCAGGATACCAAATAAGGCCAATATCTGTTTCGTTGTTTCACATAGCTCACAACATAACACACTCACTCTAGTTCCATTTATTCTCAAGATAGGGAAGAATAGTAAAACCATTCTGGTACCAAAAATATTTTGAAAGTTTTTATGTGAATTGATGCTCTTGTCACTATAGCAACTAAGAACATGCTAAGTAGACTTTCTTAGGAAGAATAATGTGTTAGACTTTTTGTATGTGTCTCTCCCAAATAGCGTAAATCCTATTTTTGTCATATATATATATTTTTTTACACTGGACATTACAACATTTATGTATGTATACATATGTATATTTGTTGTAATATCCAGTGTAAAAGGTTGCAGCTCTTTAAAGCAGATTCTTTATGACCTTAGCACCTAGCTTGTCTATGGCCAAGGAGTTCTGGTTATTTGTCAGAATGGCAAACTGCAAAGGATTAGAAGACTCTGGAGAATCTCTACGCCACAGCATCCACAGTACCGACTAAGCACTAGGGGGGAAGGGGGGGGGATTTTTTTTTTTTTTCCTGTAATTGTGCTTTTGCCAGTGAAAGTCAGTGCAAGATAGAATTTGTGATTTCTGATCAAGAGATTATCTCATTAAGATAACCCCTAAACCCTCTACTCCCTATTTTATTAATTTCATCCTTGTAATTACCTGTCTTTATTGACTATCTAATTGGTTTTTTATCCCTTTTTAATGAGTTTTATAAAGTTATTGAGGCATATTTAAATTGAATTTTATAGCTTGTAGTACCCAATGCTCAGCCGACCGCCCTGTAAAAATTTGTTGAATGATTCATCTCTGTTTATCTTGAACCACAGTGATATATTTTGGGGTCACTTAATCTGTTTGTTTTCACCGTATAATAGGAAAATGATGCTTTTGTACTCTTGCCTTCACTGAAACACTATGAAAACAGATCTAGTTTACTGAAGCTTTTTCAATAATAGAGGTTATTTTGTTTTGAGACAAAATGGTGATTTTTAAAAATTCTATAGTTTCAATAACCTAACCCTTGAATATTGAACATTTGAGTTGATGCCCAGTTATTTGTGGTTTCTTCTTAAACAAGTGGCAAGATAAATCTTCTAAGGATAAAAGATTTGAGTCTGAAAGCAGCAAGGTGTGCTATTTTAGGGCACTCGAATTTCACAGATAAAAACATTTGGAAAATAGTTTTATTTGAAAAGTTGCTATCAGCTAAGATTAAAAAAGAATAAATTGCTACTTGTCTTTCGTTGTTTTTAGGTTAGACTCTGAAGGAATCGAGTTGATAACAAAATTTCTTCAGGTAAGTTATATCTTATTTTATAATGGTTAAATGGTCTGTTAACTTCTCTGAGCCTTTAGTTTCTTCATCTGTAGAATGGGATCAGTAATACCTCCCTCAAATATTTGTCATGACAATTAAATAAGATTATGGTAGTATCTAGCATGCTTAAGACATGTGCTTAGGTGAAAACAAATTATGGTTTCTCTTAATGTGTCTGGGTCTCTCATTGTAACCTAGAACAGTCTGAGGTAGTTAGCTGCTGGCCCTGATCAACTGTGTCAAGGCCATGTTCTCTGCAATTCCTGTTCTCTTACGTTCTCTTTCTTTTCCTTATACTTACTGCCTTACAGGCTGTTGTACCTCCAAGTACCATCCATATCTTCACTCAGAGCAGGAAGAAGAGAGAGAATACAAGTGTGTCAGTCGCATTAGTCCTTTTGTATCTGGAAAGCAAAGGCTTTTCCAAAAACCTCTGTAAGGACTTCTTCCTAGGTCTCCAAAACCTTCCTAAGGCCAGAATATTAATTGTAAGAGAGGCTGAGAATTGGGGAGCAAGATTGCCATAATTAGCCTAAACTTAGAATAGTCATGAGTCATATGTCAGAGTTGGAAGCATGGATACCTTAATCAAATCTACATTATCTTGTCAAGGAAAAAAGGGAAATGGGTATTGAATAGGTAATTTAATAATGTCTTTCATAAAGGTATTAGGTATATTTCTAGTAATCCTTTGGTATTCATGAAGAAAAGTAACATGAAAGGTCAGATATTTTGCTTTTTTTCATCACTTCAGAAAATATAGGGAATCTAAATTTTTCGTTAAGATCCAGCTTTATCTTGGAAATTTGTAACTGAGATATAATCATTGCTACATAATCTCAGTAGTAACTCAAATTAGAGCATAGTGCTCCAAATTGGTTCTTAAAAGTAATAGTCACTGTATTAAGTAATCAAGATAAGGGTAGCTCTAAATGCTTAAATGCTAATTTGTGTGTATGTGTGTCTCCTCCCCCTTGCACACGCTTTTTCCAGTATTTAGAGAAAAAAATTAATGAAGCAGTTTTTTTGGTTTCTCACAGTATGAATCTAAGAAAAGGGTTTCAGCAGAAGAGGCCATGAAACATGTGTACTTTCGAAGTCTGGGACCAAGGATACATGCTTTACCTGAAAGTAAGAGAGATTCTAGAGTGCGTCCCCCACCCCCTTTATTTTTATCCAGGTTTGGAGACTGGGGTGAATTAGGGATTTAGGAAGATGGTTGGTTTTTAAGCCTAAAATTCTGGTCTTTCTGTAATTAGATCAGAATTCCTTGAAGGGAGGTGTATGTCTTACTTGCCTGTTTTAATTTATTTCTTTTAACACTGAGCATATTGCCACGACTCTGTAAGAAATCAGTAGCACTTAGATGTGGGTCATTAGTCTTATTTGACTTAAGTTGGAAAATGCCATCTGATGATAGACGTTGTCACTAGGCCGAATCTGGATTGCTTTGATTCAGAGTTGTTAAAAATGGATTTCAAGCAAATAGTAATGAAGCACAACCAAAACAAGATTTTTTTGTGGAAATAAATTTCTTTTTCAAGATGTGAAGATGATTTTCCTTTACTGTGTTCACTCTGACTTTATCCCCATGACAGTGGTGAGCATATTGTCACTAAAATAGCTGATTCCTCATGCCTGAGGTAACTGCTTGATTTTACTCAGAAGCTTCTTATAAATTACCCCAATATTTTACTTTAAAATTAACAAGGTGAGGACTTCCCTGGTGGCACAGTAGTTAAGAATCCGCCTGCCAATGCAGGGGACACGGGTTCGAGCCCTGGTCTGGGAAGATCCCACATGCCACGGAGCAGCTGAGCCCGCGTGCCACAATTACTGAAGCCTGTGTGCCTAGAGCCCATGCTCCACAACAAAAGAAGCCACCACAGTGAGAAGCCCGTGCACGCAACGAAGAGTAGCCTTGGCTCACCACAACTAGAGAAAAGCCTCCGCGCAGCAACAAAGACCCAATGCAGCCAAAAATAAACTTAAAAAAATTAGCAAGGTGAGTGGGGAATTAAGAGAATATTTGGGAACTGAACAGCCAGAAGCTTTCATTAATTTCCTGTTCTCATTTACTAGACAGTGTTGATTCACTAAAAGGTTTTCTAATTGGAATCAAGACTCCTCAAGACTTTTCACTTAGAACTTATTGGATATCTACATATTTTAATTAATTTATTTATTTTTGGCCGCGTTGGGTCTTCTCTACTGCGCACGGGCTTTCTCTAGTTGCGGTGAGCGGGGGCTACTCTTCGTTGTGGTGTGTGGGCTTCTCGTTGCGGTGGCTTCTTTTGTTGCAGAGCACTGGCTCTAGGTGCAAGGGCTTCAGTAGTTGTGGCTCGAGGGCTCTAGAGCACAGGCCCAGTAGTTGTGACACATAGGCTTAGCTGCTCCGCGGCATGTGGGATCTTCCCAGACCAAGGCTCAAACTTATGTCCCTGGCATTGGCAGGTGGATTCTTAACCACTGCGCCACCAGGGAAGCTCCTATTGGATATATTTTAATGAAAGACTACCTCTCTGGCAGAGATGGAAATAAGAAGGATGAATTACAAGTGTTTTTTAAGATATTTACATTTCATTATTAATACCAAGTTTTATAGTTTGAGGTGTGGGTGAGGTGTACAAACCCATTTCTTGTTTTTCTCTAAAATTCTGAAGATAGTTTGAGGATTTGACCTTCACGCCATCATAAGGAGACGGATAAAGAACAGAGAGAATAAAACCGAGTAAAACATTTTGATTAGGTCTTCCAACCTCAGTAAGCCCTAGAAATAGACAATGTACATTCTCCTTAGAGAAACACATACTCAAAGCATTGATTTAAGGCAGAATTGGGGGAGAAAGGTTCTGAGGGAGAGGTTATTTGGTTTGGTTTTCTTCTCAAAACATTGGGACAAAAGGGAAAATATTTCAGCAGGGCTGTAACCTTGTAAATGTAGTATAAATGTTTCATGTTGAATCAGTATACATTTTTAGATATTTTGTCTATAGTTGGGTTATATTTGCTTTAATGATAGACTTTCATCTGATAATTTTTGTCTGTGCATTTTAGGTGTATCAATATTCAGTTTGAAAGAGATTCAGTTGCAAAAGGACCCGGGTTTTCGAAATTCTTCTTATCCAGAGACAGGTGTGTTTGTCATAAACCATTTCACGTGTCGATCATGAAATTTTGCGTGGAACCAAGTTTTGGGTTTATAAATTGATCGGTAAAATTATTGATGTAAAAAACAATGTACAGTGCATTATTCCACAGCTGTGTATGTTTAGCATTGCACATACTCACTTTCCTGTATGATGTGGGCAGCTCAGTAATTCTTCAGAGAGAAATCTGACTCAGTCAAATCAGGGATCCTGAAAGCTGCAGATGGCACAAAGACCTTTTACAAGTGGCCTGGCTTGATCACTGCACACGCCATCCCTGGCACCTGAGGCAGAAGACACATCTTGTGCTTCCCTAGTCATCAGGTTCATCACTTCGAAGCATAGAAGCTATAGACTGACCCCATCAACAAAAGGGTCATTTAAGACAGTGCCGATCACTCTTACCGTGGAATATTAGCTTTTGCTGGTGGGAACATTAGCTTCATAGAGTCAACAAATACTGTATGTGGGATAAAACTGAACCTTGAACTGCCTCATAAAATGACTTTATATTTTAGGACATGGGAAGAACAGAAGACAGAGCATGCTCTTTTAAGTCTGGTAACATGGTTTCAAGCCCAGCCCCCAGCCTTTCTTATCAATCAAGGACTCAGATCTGAAGGCAATTATTTCTTTTGGTGGACTTGGAATCTTCGTTTGTCTACACTGTCCTCTTCACAGTGGAGTCTTTTTATTTCAGACCTACAAATTGTTTTTATATTTGTTGTCACAGTGTGACAATTTTTTTGTACAGTTGGTTTTAAGGTCTTCTCTGCCATTAGAGCCAGTAGGTTACAGCTATTGATGTAACTGTAGCTGCAATTTTTGTGCAGGACTGAGAAACACAATGCATTATTTATTGCGGAATCATTGCTGCTAAATAACTACTGTCTGTTTATTTAACACAACAGTTGAATGCCTGAAGAAGTTGCAGTGGCTTTATTATACGTGAATGCATCTGTTTCTCCTCACAAATTGTTTTACTGCTGCATTTTTTCTTTGTTTGTTTTTAAAATTAAAGTACAGTGTTTCCTGGAATGTAAATCCAGCTTTGCTTAACAGTAAAATAAGTGAGCCAACTTGAACACTCTTACATTCATGCTATATAATTTTTTTATTGAACATTGGCAAATAGAGTAGTAAGAAATTGATAAGCACATTATGTTTAGGAAAGCATGTGATGCAGAAGTTGATTCAAGCAAGTGAATACCTGGCATTTTGGGGATCTCGCATTAAATACCAGTAAATTAAAGCACCAAAATTATTTATTTTTATTTTTCCTCATTTTAGAAATATTTACTGCATATTATTGGATATTTGTATACTAATACACTTACCTATTTTACATCATGCTTTAATTTAGTTAAAACTAAACCATACAAGTCCAGTCAAACATCAGAGGTCTTGTTTTGTTTATTTGTTTTAAATACAATTCTTTTATTAGAATGGATGATACTTCATTGGGGAACAGTTTTATTTCATTTGGGAGCTGTGTGTATGTGTGTGTTTTAATAACATTCACTTGGAATCAGTTGAAAGCTGTAATATGTCTTTGAAATGAGCCATGATAAATACAAATGAGAGAAATGAGAACTTGGAAGATTGTTTTAAAGCATTATAGATATTATCTGTTTACCAGAGATAGTAAATATTACAGTTTTAATTATGCATCTTTTTGAACATCATAAATACACCTTGGTGTTGGTAACAGTGTTTTAAGCATTTGTGTTCACTTTTAAGGACTATTTGTTTAGTGCATCTTACCAACTGCAAATCTTAATTGCTATATTTTGAAATGGTCATGTAAATTTTGGGCTTATGTATCATGAAAATAGTCATAACTTAATTCTTTTCCTGACATTCACTGTAAAACATTCAGGGGTCCTGCCATTTCTGTTCAGGAAATCTTGTAGTTTATTGTTATTTAACAGTATTAAGTGAATTTTTGTATATTTCATTTTAACTTTATTTGTGAATAGTGATTGTGGCATGTTTGGGGTGTTGTTTTAATATTTCATAATACTGAAATTTTAATTTTTTAAGAAATTTTCTGGAAGAAACAGATTCATGTGTAATGGTGAACATTGGACCACTACTGCTTTTCACATTTGTAAATTGGTTTTATGTTAAACCCTGTAGCCTAACAAACTGCTGTTATTTCTAACTGACAGATATGTATTAATATTGTACTTTGAAGGTTATAAATATTATGTGAAAATTCCTCCATTTTGTTTTGAAATTTATAATAACAAAATCTTCATGTTGTTAAAATGTGGTTTTGTTGAGTCACAGTTCTTTCTTGGGTAAGAAGGCTGTGCAGAATGGGATCATTTTCTCTTTTTTTTCAATTTTATCTATTTTTATACACAGGTTCTTATTAGTTATCTATTTTATACATGTTAGTGTATATATGTCAATCCCAATCTCCCAATTCATCACACCTCCCCCACCCCGCTTTCCCCCCTTGGTGTCCATACGTTTGTTCTCTGCATCTGTGTCTCTATTTCTGCCTTGCAAACCGGTTCGTCTGTACCATTTTTCTAGTTTCCACATATATGCATTAATATATGATATTTGTTTTTCTGTTTCTGACTTACTTCACTCTGTATGACAGTCTCTAGATCCATCCATGTCTCTCTACAACTGACCCAATTTCGTTCTTTTTTTATGGCTGAGTAATATTCCATTGTATATATGTACCACATCTTCTTTATCCATTCTTCTGTCGATGGGCATTTAGGTTGCTTCCATGATCTGGCTATTGTAAATAGTGCTGCAGTGAACATTGGGGTGCATGTGTCTTTTTGAATTATGGTTTTCTCTGGGTATATGCCCAGTAGTGGGATTGCTGGGTCATATGGTAATTCTATTTTTAGTTTTTTAAGAAACCTCTGTACTGTTCTCCATAGTGGCTGTATCAGTTTACATTCCCACCAACAGTGCAAGACGGTTCCCTTTTCTCCACACCCTCTCCAGCATTTGTTGTTTGTAGATTTTCTGATGATACCTTTTCTAACCAGTGTGAGGTGATACCTCATTGTAGTTTTGATTTGCATTTCTCCAGTAATTAGTGTTGTTGAGCATCTTTTCATGTGCCTCTTGGCTATCTGTTTGTCTACTTTGGAGGAATGTCTATTTAGGTCTTCTGCCTATTTTTTGATTAGTTGTTTGTTTTTTTAATATTGAGCCGCATGAGCTGTTTCTATATTTTGGAGATTAATCCTTTGTCTGTTGATTCGTTTGCCAAGTATTTTCTCCCATTCTGAGGGTCTTTTCGTCTTGTTTCCTTTGCTGTACAAAAGCTTTTAAGTTTCATTAGGTCCCCTTTGTTTATTTTTGTTTTTATTTCCATTACTCTAGGAGGTGGGTCAAAAAAGATCTTGCTGTGATTTATGCCAAAGAGTGTTCTTCCTATGTTTTCCTCTAAGAGTTTTATAGTGTCCAGTCTTACATTTAGGTCTTTAATCCTTTTTTTAAAAATTTTTATTTATTTATTTATTTTCAGCTGTGTTGAGTCTTCGTTGCTGCGTGCGGGCTTTCTCTAATTGTGGCGAGCGGGGGCAACTGTTTGTTGTGGTGCGCGGGCTTCTCATTGCAGTGGCTTCTCGTTGCAGAGCATGGGCTCTAGGCACACGGGCTTCAGTAGTTGTGGCACACGGCTCAGTAGTTGTGGCTTGTGGGCTCTAGAGCCACAGGCTCAGTAGTTGTGGTGCACAGGCTTAGTTGCTCTGCAGCATGTGGGATCTCCCCAGACCAGGGCTTGAACCTGTGTCCCCTGCATTGGCAGGTGGATTCTTAACCACTGTGCCACCAGCGAAGCCCTTTAATCCATTTTGAGTTTATTTTTGTGTATGGTGTTAGCGAGTGTTCTAATTTCAGTCCTTTACGTGTAGCTGTCCAGTTTTCCCAGCACCACTTATAGAAGAGACTGTCTTTTCTCCATTGTATATCCTTGCTTCCTTTGTCATAGATTAGTTGACCATAGGTGCGTGGGTTTAACTCTGGGCTTTCTATCCTGTTCCATTGATGTATATTTCTGTTTTTGTGCCAGTACCATATTGTCTTGATTACTATAGCTTGGTAATATAGTCTGAAGTCAGGGAGTCTGATTCCTCCAGCTCCATTTTTTTTCCCTCAAGAGTTCTTTGGCTATTCGGGATCTTTTGTGTCTCCATACAGATTTTAAGATTTTTTTGTTCTAGTTCTGTAAAAACTACCATTGGTAATTTGATAGGGATTGCATTGAATCTGTAGATTGCTTTGGGTAGTATAGTCATTTTCACAATGTTGATTCTTCCAATCCAAGAACATGATATATCTCTCTATCTGTTTGTGTTATCTTTGATTTCTTTCATCACTGTCTTATAGTTTTCTGCATACAGGTCTTTTACCTCCTTAGGTAGGTTTATTCTTAGGTATTTTATTCTTTTTGTTGCAGTGGTGAATGGGATTATTTCCTTAATTTCTCTTTCTGATCTTTCGTTGTTAGTGTATAGGAATGCAAGAGATTTCTGTGCATTAATTTTGTATCCTGCAACTTTACCAGATTCATTGATTAGGTCTAGTAGTTTTCTGGTGGCATCTTTTTTTTTTTTTTTTTTTTAATTTTATTCATTTTGGCTGTGTTGGGTCTTTGCTGTGGGCGGGCTTTCTCTAGTTGGAGCAAGCAGGGGCTACTCGTTGCGGTGGCTTCTCTTGTTGTGGAGCACGGGTTCTAGGCACGTGGGTTTCAGTAATTGTGGCGCGCAGGCTCAGTAGTTGTAGTGCACGGGCTTAGTTACTTCATGGCATGTGGGATCTTCCCGGACCAGGACCCAAACCCATATCCCCTGCATTGGCTGGCAGATTCTTAACCACTGCGTCACTAGGGAAGCCCTCTGGTGGCATCTTTAGGATTATCTATGTATAGTATCATGTCATCTGTGAATAGTGACAGTTTTACTGCTTCTTTTCCAAATTTTATTCCTTTTTCCTCTATGATTGCTGTGGCTAGGACTTCCAAAACTATGTTGAATAATAGTGGCAAGAATGGACATCCTTGTCTTGTTCCTGATCTTAGAGGAAATGCTTTCAGTTTTTCACCACTGAGAATGACGTTTGCTGTGGGTTTGTCATATATGGCATTTATTATGTTGAGGCAGCTTCCCTCTATGCCCACTTTATGGAGAGTTTTTATCATAAATGGGTGTTGAATTTTGTCAAAAGCTTTTTCCGCTTCTATTAAGATCATATGGTTTTTATTCTTCAGTTTGTTAATATGGTGTATCACATTGGTTGATTTGTATATATGGAAGAATCCTTGCATCCCTGGGATAAATCCCACTTGATACGGTGTATGATCCTCTTAGTGTGTTGTCGGAATCTGTTTGCTAGTATTTTGTTGAGGATTTTTGTATCTATATTCATCAGTGATATTGCTCTGTCATTTTCTTTTTTTGTGGTATCTTTGTCTGGTTTTGGTATCAGGTTGATGGTAGTCTCGTAGAATGAGTTGGGAGTGTTCCTCCCTCTGCAGTGCTTTGGAAGAGTTTGAGAAGGATGGGTGTTAGCTCTTCTCTAAATGTTTGATAGAATTCACCTGTGAAGCCATCTGGTCCTGGACTTTTGTTTGTTGGAAGATTTTTAATCACAGTTTCAGTTTCATTACTTGTGATTGGTCTGTTCATATTTTCTATTTCTTCCTGGTTCAGTCTTGGAAGGTTATACTTTTCTAAGAATTTGTCCATTTCTTCCAGGTTGTCCATTTTATTGGCATAGAGTTGCTTGTAGTAGTCTCTTATGATGCTTTGTATTTCTGCAGTGTCCGCTGTAACTTCTCTTTTTTCATTTCTAATTTTATTGATTTGAGTCTTCTCCCTCTTCTTCTTGATGAGTCTGGCTAAAGGATTATCAATTTTGTTTATCTTCTCAAAGAACCAGCTTTTAGTTTTATTGATCTTTGCTATTGTTTTCTTTGTTTTTATTTCATTTATTTCTTCTCTGATCTTTATGATTTCTTTCCTTCTACTGACTATGGGTTTTGTTTGTTGTTCTTTCTCTGATTCCTTTAGGTGTAAGATTAGATTGTTTATTTGATATTTTTCTTGTTTCTTGAGGCATGATTGTATTGCTATAAACTTCCCTGTTAGAACTGGTTTTGCTACATCCCATACGTTTTGGATCGTCGTGTTTTTGTTGTCATTTCTCTCTAGGTATTTTTTGATTTCCTCTTTGATTTCTTCAGTGGTCTCTTGGTTATTTAGTAATGTATTGTTTCGCCTTCTTGTGTTTGTATTTTTTACGTTTTTTCGCCTGTAATTGATTTCTAACGTCATAGCGTTGTGGTCAGAAAAGATGCTTGATATGATTTCAGTTTTCTTAAAATTTACCAAGGCTTGATCTGTGACCCAAGATGTGATCTATCCTGGAGAATGTTCCGTGTTCACTTGAGAAGGAAGTGTAATCTGCTGTTTTCGGATGGAATGTCTTATAAATATCAATTAAATCTATCTGGTCTATTGTGTCATTTAAAGCTTGTGTTTCCTTATTAATTTTCTGTCTGGATGATCTGTCCATTGGTGTAAATGAGGTGTTAAAGTCCCCCACTATTACTGTGATACTGTCAGTTTCCTCTTTTATAGCTGTTAGCATTTGCCTTATGTATTGAGGTGCTCTTATGTTGGGTGCATATATATTTATAATTGTTATATCTTCTTCTTGGATTGATCCCTTGGTCATTATGTAGTTTCCTTCCTTGTCTCTTGTGACATTATTTTAAAGTCTGTTTTATCTGATATGAGTATTGCTATTTCAGCTTTCTTTTGATTTCCATTTGCATGGAATATCTTTTTCCATCCCCTCACCTTCAGTCTGTATGTGTCCCTAGGTCTGAAGTGGGTCTCCTGTGGACAGCATATATATGGGTCTTGTTTTTGTATCCATTCAGCCAGCCTGTTCCTTTTGGTTGGAGCATTTAATCCATTCACATTTAAGGTAATTATCAATATGTATGTTCCTATTACCATTTTCTTAATTGTTTTGGTTTTGTTTTTGTAGGTCCTTCTCTTGTGTTTCTCACTTAGAGAAGTTCCTTTAGCGTTTGTTGTAGAGCTGGTTGTTGGTGCTGAATTCTCTTAGCTTTTGCTTGTCTGTAAAGCTTTTGTGATTTCTCTGTTGAATCTGAATGAGATCCTTGCTGGGTAGAGTAATCTTGGTTGTTGGTTCTTCCCTTTCATCACTTTAAATGTATTATGCCACTCCCTTCTTGCTTGTAGAGTTTCTGCTGAGAAATCAGCTGTTAACCTTATGGGAGTTTCCTTGTATGTTATTTGTCGTTTTTCCCTTGTTGCTTTTAATAATTTTTCTTTGTCTTTAATTTTTGTCAGTTTGATTACTGTGTGTCTCAGGGTGTTTCTCCTTGGGTTTATCCTGCCTGGGACTCTCTGTGCTTCCTGGACCTGGGTGGCTATTTCCTTTCCCATGTTAGGGAAGTTTTCAACTATAATCTCTTCAAATATTTTCTTGGGTCCTTTCTCTCTCTCTTCTCCTTCTGGCACCCCTATAATGTGAATGTTGGTGTGTTTAATGTTGTCCCAGAGGTCTCTTAGGCTGTCATTTCCTTTCATTCTTTTTTCTTTAGTCTGTTGCATGGCAGTGAATTCCACCATTCTGTCTTCCAGGTCACTTATCCATTCTTCTGCCTCAGTTATTCTGCCATTGATTCCTTCTAGTGTGTTTTTCATTTCAGTTATCGTATTGTTCATCTCTGTTTGTTCTTTACTTCTTCTAGGTGTTTGTTCTTTAATTCTTCTAAGTCTTTGTTAAAGATTTCTTGCATCTTCTCGATCTTTGCCTCCATTGTTTTTCCAAGGTCATGGATCGTCTTCACTATCATTATTCTGAATTCTTTTTCTGGAAGGTTTCCTATCTCCACTTCATTTAGTTGTTCTTCTGGGGTTTTATCTTGTTCTTTCATCTGGTACATAGTCCTCTGCCTTTTCATTTTGTCTTTCTGTGAATGTGGTTTTCCTTCCACAGGCTGCAGAATTGTTCTTCTTGCTTCTGCTGTCTGCCCTCTGGTGGATGAGGCTATCTAAGAGGCTTGTGCAAGCTTCCTGATGGGAGGGACTGGTGGTGGGTAGAGCTGGCTGTTGCTCTGGTGGGCAGAGCTCAGTAAAACTTTAATCCACTTGTTTGCTGATGGGTGGGGATGAGTTCCCTCCCTGTTGGTTGTTTGGCCTGAGGTGACCCAGCGCTGGAGCCTGCCAGGCTCTTTGGTGGGCCTAACAGCGGACTCCAGTAGGGCTTATGCCAAGGAGTACTTCCCAGAACTTCTGCTGCCAGTGTCCTTGTCGCCACGGTGAGCCTCAGCCACCCCCCGCCTCTGCAGGAGACCCTCCAACAGTAACAGGTAGGTCTGGTTCAGTCTCCTATGGGGTCACTGCTCTTTCCCCTGGGTCCCAGTGCGCACACTACTTTGTGTGTGCCCTCCAAGAGTGGAGTGTCTGTTTCCCCCAGTCCTGTCGAAGTCCTGCGATCAAATTCTGCTAGCCTTCAAAGTCTGATTCTCTGGGAATTCCTCCTGCTATTGCCAGACCCCCAGGTTGGGAAGCCTGACGTGGTGCTCAGAAACTTCACTCCAGTGGTGGACTTCTGTGGTATAATTGTTCTCCAGTTTGTGAGTCACCCACCCAGCGGTTATGGGACTTGATTTTATTGCGATTGCACTCCTCCTACTGTCTCATTGCAGCTTCTCGTTTGTCTTTGGGTGTGGGGTATCTTTTTTGGTGAGTTCCAGTGTCTTCCTGTCGATGATTGTTCAGCAGTTAGTTGTGATTCTGGTGCTCTCACAAGAGGGAGTGAGCGCACATCCTTCTACTCTGCCATCTTGAACCAATCTCTGGGATCATTTTCTCTTACTGGGTTTCCTTAAGATGATGAAGTCTCACTGTGTCAATGGCAATTAATTTATAATTGTGCTGGCCATTCATTTAATAATCTTTACTGTAATTTTATAGGATAGCACTTTTAAGTATCATTGTCAGATTTTTCATTTCATAGGTTATATATTTGTTGCGAATTTGACATAGTTATCCATTTGTTTGATTCTTGCATATAAAAGGTGAAGAACTGTATCCAGCAGTTACATAAAATTGTTCTTCCTAGGAAAAGCTAGGGATGTTTCTTCATTTTACTAAGTAAGGAATTTGATATTTTTTGGTACTTGAGCACCATTCAGATTCTGAAAACTTTGCAGTGAAGAGAATTGAAACTCAGAAATTTGAACCTTGAACACGTGATTCATCTTAAACTGACAAGGTTCTTAAAGGTAAGAGAGGATGCCTTTTTGTTTTCCTTCCAAATGATGTTGTTAACACACTGAATATGTTACTCTATATATAGAAGTGGCTGCATTCTATTTGGTGCTTTATCAGCTTACATTTGAAAGACTATTTGTTAACGTGTTATAACGATATTTTTGACCCAAGAAAGTTCATGTGGTGGTTTTTTGTGTGTTTTTGTTTTTACTGTTTTTTTAAATTGTGGTAAAATATATATAACATAAAATTTGCCGTTTTTACACTTTGTAAGTATACAGTTCAGTGGCATTAATTATTATGTTCACAGTGTTGTAAAGCAATTACCACAATCGAGCTCCAAAATTTTTCATCACTCCAAACAGAAACTTTGTACCCATTAAGATATAACCCCCACCCTCCCACGTTTTCCCGTTTCCCCAGCTCTTGGGTAACCTCTCATATATTGTGGATTGGCCAAAAAGTTCGGTTGGGTTTTTCTGTAAGATGTTATATGGAAAAACCTGAACGAAATTTTTGTCCATCCAATACTTTTTGTCTCTGTGAATTTGCTTATTCTAGATATTTCATGTAAGTGGAATCATACCACACTTGTTTTTTTGTGTCTGGCTTATTTCACCTGCATAATGTTTTCAAGGTTCATCCATGTTGTAGCACGTCAGAACTTCATTTGTTTTCATGCCTGAATAACATTGTTGTAGGACTATACAACATTTGCTTATCCATTCATCTGTTGATAGACACTGGTTTTTTCCATTTTTGGCCGTTGTGAATAATGTTACTATGAACACTGGTATAGAAGCATCTGTTTGAGCCCTTGTTTTCTATTCTTTGGGTTTTATATACCTAGGAGTGGAATTGTTGGGTCAGTTAGTAATTTTATGTTTAACTTTTTGAGGAACCGCCAAACTGTTTTCTACAGTGACCGTACCATTTTACATTCTCAGTAGTAATGTATGAGGTCCAGTTTCTCCTCGTCCTTGCTTTTTAAATTTTCTCCCATTATATTCATTCTAATAGCTGTGAAGTGGTGTCTCATTGTGGTTTTGATTTGCATTTTCCTAATGACTGGGTGTTAAGCAGCTTTTCATGTGTTTACTGGCCATTTGTATATCTGCTTTAGAGAAATGTCTGTTCAAGTCCTTTGCCCTTTTTAAAATTTGGTTGGATGTCTTTTTGTAGTTGAGTTGTAGGAGTTCTTTATATAGTCTAGATTAGACCCTTATGAGGTATATGAGTTGTAATTATTTTCTTCTGTGGGTTGTGTTCACTTTCTTGATGGTGTCCTATTGATATACAGAAGTTTCTAATTTTAATGAAGTCCGGTTTATTTTTTCTTTTGTTGCCTCTGGTGTTGGTGGCATATTTAAGTTGCTATTGCCAAATCTAAGAACATGAATATTTTCCCGTTTTCTTTTAAGAGTTTTATAGTTTTGGCACTTACATTTAGGGCCTTGATCCATTTTGAATTAATTTTTGTCTATGGTGTAAAGTGAGTGTCCAACCTTATTCTTTTGCATATGAGTATGTAGTTTTCCTAGCCCTACTTGTTGAAAGAACTGTCTTTTTCCCACTGGATGGTCTTGGCATACATGTTGAAAATCAGTTGACCATAGGTATGAGGGTTTATTTCAGGGCTCTCAATTCTGTTCTCTCAGTCTACATCTCTATCCTTCTGCCAGTACCACAATGTTTTAATTAATTATAGCTTTATAAGTTTTGAAATCTAGAAGTGTAAGTCCTCCACCTTTGTTTTTCTTTTTCAAGATTGTGTTGTATATTCAAGGTGCCTTGAAATTCCATGTAAATTTTAGGATGGGATTTTCTATTTCTGGGGAAAATAAGTTTCTTTGGAATTGTGATAGGAATTGCATTGAATTGGTAGATCACTCTCGGTAGTATTGTGATCTTAACGATATTAAGTGCTCTAATCCATGAACGCGGGATGGCTTTAATTTCTTGATATTATTTGTAGCTAAAAGAATAAATGGTAATTTAGTTTTTCCCATTCTCCTTACCTCCCTCAGTACAGAATGACAGATAGAACTTCAGATTTAAGAGATCACAGGACCACTTTTCAAATTCATTCCCTTCCACCCAACTCAACCTCAATAAGTATATTTGTTTCCTTAAATATCTGTGTTTAAATAAGATTTATATATACATAGTGTGTTTCAATGTGCAATATTTAAGCTAAACAACAATTCATTTTCCAACTTATACCCTATAGAATGGTGGAATTTGGATCATCCCAAGTAAATGGAAGTAAACCAATCCACTTGCCTCTTCACACCTTTTATCACAAAGTATTTATTGAACAAAAATAACAGTAAAAATGATACATATATGAAAGTTGAATGAAGATTTGCAGTCATAGAAAAGATGTGTACAAAGAGACCAACATTTAGGTTATAGTTCTATAAAACTTTACCATAGCATTTTAACACTGATCAAGCAAACATATAAAAAGGGGAAAACAAAGTTATTTCTTATGTTCTTTGAAACCTATTTTCTGACTAAAATAATTGTTTAAAAAAACAAACAAACAAACCCAACACACAGAATGAGTCAGAGCTATAAGTGTTATACTTCAATACCTCCAGTTCTCTATTTGTGTTATAGTGAGTTTTTTGATCCATCAAAAATTATTGTATTTTTCCGTTTCTAGTAAGTGGAGCTAGAGTGTATGTTAATCATAGTATTTGGAGGAAGGGAGTACAAGAATCAGATTTACATTCAACATATACATTTAAAATAATATTTTTGGTTTAGGTTTTTGCACATTGACTTAGTTTCTCTGTAAGAATCTTGAATTTGAGGTGTGCTCTTATCTGACAAAACGGGGTTTTTTTAATGCTTTTTTTTGGTTTTTTTTCTACCTTACAGTTTTGGACCAGTAGTTACCTATAGCTAGGCGTGGGGAACTAGAACTGGACTGAGCACCAATCATTGTTCTACCTTTAATGAACTATGTAGCCTTAGGCAACTCCCACTTCTCCTGTGCAGTTGTCCTTACCTGGAAATGGTGGTTGGATGCATTCTCAAAGGCCTCTTCTAACATTTTATGTTTGGTGAATACCAGTCCCCTGGACCAGCTCTTTTATTTTAAGTGTATTTTTATTTTAAGAATTATCCTTAGCCTGTAAGGGAGTGACAGTAGTGTCTATTTGGAGATTTTGGAACCAGACCCATTATTTTATATTCAAAGATGCATATTGGAGTGTTTGGATTTTTTTCCCCAGATAAGGGCATACATCCCCAAACACAGAGATGCTCAATTCCAATTGAAAATCTCAAGCTTTGTAAGTGTCAAAACAAAATTTTAGATTTCCTGAAAATTCAAGAAATATTTGTTTTGGCAACCTTTATTTTTTACCCTTTCTCATAATCCCTGCCATTTAATGCCTCATTTGGATCAGTGAATTATTTAGCCACATTTCAAATTGGTTTCTGTTACAGTTAAGGATGATAATTAACTTAATCTTGCATTGAAAGCACTGGGCACTTTCCAGTTCTTTTATCTTACATTAGAACTTTACTACTTCATATACAGAATGGCACTGTAGACTGGTGCCTGCTGATTTTTTGAAGGAACAGAAAATATGTTTCTATTATCACTGCTCTAAACTACACTGCACAAAAGAATTTACTGCTGAGTATTCCAAATTGTTACATAATCAATCAGTTCAGTTCCACAATGATGAGGTTCCTGAAGAATTTTATATTTCTTTTATCAGTTTTCCTTCATTCTCACCATAAACAGTAATACATAAAGCAGTGTATCCTACACCTCTCAATTTCCACAAGCAAGGCTATACCTATACACATGAAGACACCTGGTGTTACAAAATTGTTTCTTTGTTATTTGTATTCATCACCAGTCTGTGAACCTCTTCCAAAGCATAGGATTTTTAAATGTTAATTATAGTTCCTGGGGTTTAGAGAAACCCTAACATAATGATACAGTAAATGCATCAGAGAGGTATGATTCTCTATGGAAAACTGGGAGAACCAGGTTAATTTTTTTAAACAAGAATGTGCTCACCTAGGAAATACTCCAGGGGCATGGATAGAGTGAACTTTATATAGCTTTTCCATCTCAGGTTTTTGTTTGGAAGGAGTCTAAAAGATTGTAAACAGGAAGCTAGCCTTTCAACGTTCATTTCTCAAAAAATGCACTTTAGAGTATTTTCTTCTGTGAAAGTTTATTGTCTAAATATGGCTTAGTTTTTTCTTATAAAAACATTACTTGGACATTATATTCACTGAATTTCAGTTCAAAAGAGGTTCTAAGGCAATTCTCATACAGTTGAAAGCAAAAAAGAAAAAGTAATATGAATCTGCTTTCATATTGCCTACTTGTGAAAAATAATGAAATTCTACTAGAGAGCTGTTTGATACTAATTTTTGTCTTTCAAACAATTCTCTTAATACTAAAAAATATATAAATCATTTACATTAAACTAAATGCAAAGGAAGGCACAGCTGGTTATAGTGTATATAAGCACAGTTCAGCATATGCAGAATTAAAGAGGAAAAAAGCTTCACATCCTTATTAGTTACATTGAAAACCATTAAGAAAAGTTCTTCACCGTCAACAGTGTTCAACACTTAAGAGCTAAGAAGATATAAAAACAAAAACATTAAAATTCACTTAATGCAAAACAGATTTTCATATATACTTGAATATAAAAAAGTTTTTAAAATGCTAACATAAATCTAGACCATCCATGTTATGAAAAGTGCAAACCAAATTAACAGACGGGTTTCACAACGTCCTTCTCACGACACAGGTAAACTAGCCCATGGGGACAAATTTGTTTCATCAGTTAATGAGTCTTTAATTGTGGCCAGATGTCATCAGGATTTCTGAGAGTTCGAAGAAAGCAGTACTGGAGAAGCAGCTCTGTCCAGACTGGGGATTGGCACTGGCATGTGGCCATTAAGCAGTGTAGGGAACTGTAGTGGACAAAAGATTTTTAAAAATAGTTATTGCAAATCCATCGGGAAGACCTGAGTTCTTTACATTCCTAGACAGACCATAGTGGATCAGTTCTCTCATCACCCCTGTGATTGATAGAGGTCAGTTGCCAATTATTTTACAGAATGTGTGACTGGAAAATGACAATGAAATCAAGGTTACAGCAAACAGGCTAAGGCTTAGAAAATGTCCCTAATTATTTTATGTGCCTAGGCTACTAGAAAAAAATATGTACTTTATATGTTGCTAAAGTATGTTCTAATACTATTTCTAAAAGATTCCATGCTTTAAATATTAAGAAAAATTAATTTTGAAAACCAGGAAACTGACTCCTTGCATGTAAATCAGTAACTTCTCATACTGTATTTTGAAATTGGCTATCAGTTTTCCAGAGTACTACAATGATGCTTCTTGGTAACTGTTAAAAATGAGGAAGGTTCTTATCTTTAAAGATATTCTTATTTTCTAAATCTTTTAAGTATTCTTTCTAATTAAAATGATAAATAATATCAAATTGAGTAGAGAGATCACCCATAAGTGCCAAAACGTAAAGACTAAAGTTAATTTCTGTCTTGTTGGTAACTAGGATGATAAATAGGACAAAGGTATATGCTTTGATACCTTTCAGGTCTAAAATACAGCAGCTATACTGCCATTTAAATTTTTTTTTTTTTTTTTTTTTTTTAATGGCTGTGTTGGGTCTTCGTTTCTGTGCGAGGGCTTTCTCTAGTTGTGGCAAGTGGGGGCTGCTCTTCATCGCAGTGCGCGGGCCTCTCACTGTCGCGGCCTCTCTTGTTGCGGAGCACAGGCTCCAGACGCGCAGGCTCAGTAATTGTGGCTCACGGGCCCAGCTGCTCCGCGGCATGTGGGATCTTCCCAGACCAGGGCTCGGACCCGTGTCCCCTGCATTGGCAGGCAGATTCTCAACCACTGTGCCACCAGGGAAGCCCGCCATTTAATTTTAATGAAATAATTTAAGTCCTCCTTTTAAAACTGTTGGAAACTAGGTTTTCATTGTGCAGGATGATATGTGTCACAATGCTCCTCTCCTGGGCTGTCTTCTAGTTTAATTCCTATTTAGTCTAGATAAGCTGAATGTTAAACTTCACTTCATCAGTAAGTATCAAACTACAGAGCCAGGCATGTGTTAGAAGTACAATATTTGTAGAACAAGTAAATATATTTTTGCAATTTTCAGGCTATTTCAGTAACTGTTATGTGTCTAGTCCCTTACAGTTTATCAGTGGTTGTCATTTCATTTGATATCTAGAGCCTATAAAAGTTCGGTTATCCCCATTTTATGGATGAGAAAACAGATTTCAGTTAAGTTCTGATTGGCTAAAGGTCATAGCTTATAAGCAGTAAAGCCAAGTTTAAACTCTGATTGAAAGATACTGTGCTTTCTGTACCAAACTGCCCAACTTATTTTTGTCAGGGGTTGGGGGATGGTGCTCTTTAATTACTATTTCAGTTTCTTTAATGGTTATATTCAAGGTTTTTGTTTCTTTCCTGACACTTGGAATTTTAATGTTACATAGAATTTTATCCATTTCAGCTGGGTTATCAAATCTATTTGCATTTAGCTTATACTCTTTTTATTTAAGGCATGCTCCTAACCACTATTCCCATTAAGAGTGAACACTGGAAGAAGAGCAGATTTTGAATTTTCATTCTTTGAGTTTATTTACATCTTCTCTCAGTTTTTGTCCATCTTACTGGTGTTTTCAAAAGAATCAGTTTTGGTTTTGTTACTGATTTCTGTCCTGTGCTCTTTATTTCTATATACTCAGTTGTCATAGTTTCTCTTGGTTAGCCTGGCTTTTCTGACATATTTCTGACATAGTCCTCTTTATTGCCCCCCCCCAATCATCCACACACAGTCCCTTTTCTTAAATTACAGCATTCCCCAACTTTTGTCCTCAGCCTTCCTTTCTCCTATACTGGACTCAACAAACATTTCCTGATGTCAGTTAGATATCCCCACCAATGCCTCTTCCCCACTCACTCTTACGTCAATAAGAGTGGTGGTAAGGAGCTCGACCCTAAACAAACATGAATCAGGGCTCTGCCACTTATTAACATGTGATCTTGGGTAAGTTGAGCGACATCTCTGGGCCTTAGTTAGTTATCTTTTCTTCTCGTGAAATTGGTTATCTTTTCAAATAGAACTATTGGGACTATTAAATAAGCCATGAAAAAGTGTGCTTAGAACAATGTCTGGTATACAGCAGCCCTCAAAAAAATGGTAACTATTGTTATCAGTAGCATTCCCAGTCTTTTAATCACTTAGTAATCCTTGCCTCTTCCTAATTTTCACTACCTACTTACTCCTTACACTCAACTAAGTCATCCTCTCAATTTTACCTCTGGAATGTCTTCGAAATATATTCCTGTTTTCACTGTTCTTATCTAAAAGATGATTCTTCCCTCAGAATTTGGAATAGTATAAATTTCCTCATGTTTTCCTGCCCCTTAACGCTTTCTGCTTTCTCTTCTGTCCTCTCTCAACACTGTGATATCAGCGCTATCTTTCTAAAATAGAGATGTTATGCTATTTCCAGCTTAAAAAGCCTTCCGTGGTTATCACTTAACAACTCCTTGGTATACTATTCAAATCCCACAGCTGCTTTTCTAGCCGGTCTCCTATCACCCAGTTCCTTCCAGAACAGACTATGTACTTTCACATCCAAATGATACAGATCTATTCATTTAGAATATACTTTGCCAAAATCCTGTCCCTTCTTCCTAGCTTAGGTGACACTTCTGCCTTGGAGCCTCTGTCCAGTCCCCAGCTGGAAAGAGCTACTCCTATTGGGTTCCTGTAGCACTGTGTTTACACATCTATTATTCACATATTGTATATCCCCACAGTCCCTGCCTCAGAGCATTGCAAATATTTGCTGGGTTAGATTTGTTGAATTAAAAATTACAGAAAACATTCTCAATTGAAAATTACCTTGTTTCAAGATATAGCTGTACCGACTAGGTGTATTCCAAATCTGATCAAAATCTGTTTCAAAAGTGGAACAGACATCCTAAAGACAAGCTTAAAATGCTAAACGGTCCAATTGTAACCCATCTCTATTTATAAATCAAGGTTGTATATTTAGATTTAGCACAATGTCTTTGGCATCTCTCTCTTCACTAAAACGTGTCTAGATTCCAAAGCATACCTCTTCTAGAAAGGCTAATAAAATATCTTCACTCTCCTTCCCTTAAAATTTTCAGTATCTGCTCTCACTTACTATAGTAATATCAGGGGACCTTCTGTGCCAAAACCCCTCAGCTCTGTCAACGGTGACCCTAAGGATTCTGATCTTTTCTAATCATCATAGCAGGAAATCTGCCAGCATCATTTAAAACTTCCTATAGGCCGAGTCTAATTTGTTTCCTCCTCTAACACATTCACATAGCATATGTGATAGAGGCTTGCTATTTTTAAAGAAACTTATTTTTATTAGTTTAAAAAGGGGTACTGTTGATAGTAATCTGAATTTTGAAACCCATCATTTGAAATGTCTAATTTTTAAAAATCAAATTCTTCTTCTTACCATGTTATTTACCATTTTCAAAACTGCTAATTTCAGCTTTCACCAGCTCAATGCTCTTATCATAGGAAGAGTAATAATACTTTAAAAGGTAGAAAATTGTTTTTCCTTAGTCTCATGGATCCCAATCCCAAAAAGAGGGCCCAAGGCCATGCGACCTGTCAGCCATCCAAACCTGGTTGCACTTTCCTTTTCAGGAACTGTGTTTTGCATGGTTCCAGGAGAGAGGACAGGTCCAGTTTGTGAAATCAAGATTCTGAGCAGGTAGCCTTTAAATGCAGCGTTTCTTCTGCAGAATTCTAAATGGCAATTAGGAGCCACTGGTCCGCAGTGGTTCTCAAAGTGTGGTTCCTGGGGCAGCGGCATCACTAGGAGCTTGAACGAATATTTTTATCAGGCCCCATCCTAGACCTTCTGAGTCAGAAACTCGGGGGGGGGGGGGGCGCTCAGCAAACTGCATTTTAACAACACACCCTCCAGCTGATTCTGTTGCACGTTAACTTTGAGAACCACTGGTCTACACTAGTGACTGAAGAGGAGGGATATGCCTATCTATCTATCTCCCAATTCCCAGAGCTCCTGATACCCTACTAATGTGTAGAATCACTGTGGACACGAACCACTGTTCCTGTTGGGAGTAACAGGCTGGAAAAGGTTTAGTGTCTAAGGCAACAGATCTCAAAGAACTCCCAACCAATAGTTCTCCATGGCTTCCTTCGGAGGTCACCAAGCCCTGCACCAATCAGGTGGCAGAATTCCCAGTAAGGAGGGAAGTAAGAGTCCGTTCATTATTCACAGGTATCTAGGGAAGCCTAGAGAGGCCCTGTGTCAGGTTCTAGGATTAGAGTAGTATTACAGTCCCTACCGCCATGGAGCTGACTGTACGTATGCACCATACAGCTAACTCCTTTCTGCTCTACTCGGGAACTCTCTGCTGCTCCCATCTGGAGACTTCCAGGAAATAAGGTCTGTTAGTTCCCCCACCAAAAGATTACTAATCTAAAACTTGCCTAATACTGCACTTGCTCACTGGTTTTTGCTCACTATTTCTAGTTTTTGTTTCCTTGCCTGAGTTAAAATGGCTAAGAATCACCACATTGGCTGTGCATGACCATATCCTCAATTTCTTGTGATGAGAAGAAGGACCGGGAAGAGAAACCTGATTACTCCAGGGATATAGTCACATCATGACACCCTACCTCAACCCTATTAGGAAACCAGAGAAGCAAGATAGTAATCAAAACCTCTTTAGCTCCACCCTTCTCCCAATGAGACCCTAAATACCAGCATGTACAGCCCATGGCACAGAGGTAGATATTAAACTTGACAAGCAAAATGAACAACTCAGAAAAGCACTGGAGGCCTGATCTTTTTAACACTTAACTTTCTTAGACATCTCTTGATGAATTCTGAGGCATTCTTTCCTTAGTCAGCCAGTGATACTTACTGAACATCATCCTGTGTACCAAGAAATGTGCTAGATGCCAGGCGCACACCACAGCAAACAAACAAGATGGCCTCTTGAGGGCCCACAGTTTAGTGGGGAGATTGCCAGATGAATACAAAGTGGCAAGCGCTAGATGCAACGAGAGCAAAAGAACTACAACTAACTTGGGGTAAGCCATGTTGGGGGGCGGGGGCAGACATGGGGATGCAGGGTGAATGAGACAGACCAGGCTAGAATCAGGTCGAGAGGGGGGTTTGTACTTTATCCAGTTTTGCTTCATTCCTGTCCCTAGGATCCCTTCTACACTACACTCACATATTCAAACAGTAACATCTTGGTCAGTGAGTAATCTTTGTGTCTCCAAGAGGAAATACTGATTTCCACACGACAGCAAGTGATGCTACTGCAGGATTCTAGTGTGGGAATGACTAATGAATGTGCTTACCTAGTACAGGGAGTTTTACAAGGTAAAATAGTGGAGGCTTAATTCATTTTTAACCAAATGCCCTGGAAGCTTTTTTTTCTTTTTTTATGGAACAAGAGCTTGATTCTGATTCATAGAATTATGCAGGTAGATTTTCTATCACCGTTTGGAGAAGCTGTTCACTATTTTTCAATTTATTGTGTGATGTCACTACGTTGACTAATAGATTAGTATTTTAAAGTCTTTTATGAGATTGTATAAGATACAATTAAAATTTTTTTCCTTAGTAAGTTTCCAGTTCTCATAGTCAGTGAAAATACCCAGAACACTTCAAGAACTAACTGTTCTATTTATGGGTATCTGACATGAGAACTCCACCTCAGTGAAACTATGTGCCTCTGAAGACAGCCTTTTGCAGCCACGTGAACATGAATTCCTTTTGGAAACTTAAACAGTGAGTTCTGCCCTACATTTAGTGAAAATATTACCTTCCAGGATTTACTGGGGAAACACATCCCTTAGAAATTCCACATTTAAAAGTTCGTTTCCAAATGCTCACCTGGAACAGCGTGTTTGGCCCTTGCAGCCGGGCGGGGCTCAGTGGAGCAACTGGACTAAGGCTGCTCCAGAAGTGTATGCTGGATAGCAGTGGACTCGGGGTCAGAAGCAATCCATTTGGTGTCTGGGAAAGAAGCACATACACAGTTTTTGATACAGGTATCACCTGACTCCACCTGTGGTCAGTAGTGTGGCCAGGGGCATTAGCCACAAACCAAGAAACAAGCTTCACCATTTTAGGAAAATCTGACAACTTTGTTATTTCTGCAGGGCTGTGCAGCTTAATTTCCTTCAATGCTAATTGTATGAGCAATTTTATAAAGGAAGGAAGTATGGAAACATTACCTTCCTTAAGCATTCTAGTAGAAAACTCAAGTTCCTAGCAACTTTTGTCCAGGTGCTCTTCAATTTGCTCCTCCTCACGCATTAAACAAGATTTATTGTACAAGTAAGTGGGATCCCATGAAAGGGCTTTATTTTTTCCTATCTATATTTTCTTATTTTTCTACAGTGGACATCCATTCCTTTGGCTACACACATACACACACATTTTTTTAAAGGGCCTCCCAAGCTTCACTTTCCCTATCAATCAACAGCCCTTTAATACTTCAGGATCTGCTGCTAAAATACCCTGTAGCAGCTTTATCAAAAGCTCTGAACTGGGTTTTCCAGATTTCACTCCGGATATGGGGTTCATGAGACTTCATCTCCCTGGCAAATGGTTTGGAGGGGGAAAAAAAATCCTTTCTTGTCAGATTGGGTATAAAGCCAGAACTCTGGGTTTCCTGGGAGAGTGCCAAGGATTGCATTTGCTTGCATACACGCAGCAGGAGTCCTGGCCTGCAAGCCAGCCAGAGTGCAGAAGAAACAACACTTACGGCCCCAGCTGGTAAGTCTGCATGGCTTTTATTCTCAGCGGAGCCAAACTCCCTAGCCAGGGTGGTTTTGTACCTTTGCTGACTAGAAGGAACCCCTCAGCGGTTTTGTGATGCCAGTAAGGTGCTCTGTGTAAGAAGAACGACAGCAAGGGCGCCAGCATTTCAGATTGCATCGTGCTAGATGCTAAAGTGTTATTTTTTCCTAGAATTGGCCTTAGCAGCTTCGTTAATTATCCAGAACATTTAGCTTAAACCTAAGTTGAAAGGTCTGCTCTGTTCAGTGGAAAGGAGACAAACATCCAAAGGTTCTCAAACAAGCTGCTGAAAAGGCTCAAATTATTTGAGTCTTTGGTTCTACAGCATTTCCTACATATTGAATGACCTATGAGGTTACTAGGATAAATACTTGTTTTGGATAAGTTTCCCATTTGTTCTAATTCAAGGCAATTTCACAAACTTGCCAGGCCATCTGGCCTAACGGTTCAAGCTTAGCAGTTCCACATGGGCTCTGCCAGGGTTCCCATCTCAGAACCACTACTTACTAGCTAGGTAACCTTTCTATGCCTCAGTTTCCTAATCTGCAAGACAGGGAGAAAAATGCCTACGTTTTTTACATTACAGGATTGTTAGGAAGAATAAATGATCTGTGTAAAGCTCTTAATATGTGCCTGGAGCAAATGCTCAATAAGTGTTCAGGACTGTTATCATTAGTAATTAATTAAAAGTGTACTTGACGAACTGTATTTCACCTCTTCATGGGAGAAATCCTCAACTGTATATGGAAAAGTACTTAATGTTCTGAAACAGACAAACCAACCTAGTCAGCTGGTGCTTTAAGGTTCTTCTCAGTCATGTTAGGGTCAAGTCCACAGCTCAGGTGATCTGAGAACTAGTATTTGCATGTTACTCTGAAGCCAGGTCCCAACCACAGTATGCCACATTAACATTTACTAACCAATGTGTTCAGGGCCTCCTAGTTTACCTACCAATGAAAGTCTCACAGCTCTAAAGAGACAGTGAATCTGCTAAACTACAAAACATAGCTAGCTACGTTTCTCTCATCCATGGCCATAAATATATATCCATTTCTTTTTAATCTTCTGAGCAACATATGAGGTGTAGAATATATTTTCATAGTCTAAAATTCATCCCATGTCTGAATTTGAGATGTTTTGCATATTTGTTTCTAAGGGATACAGGATATACTCAGAATACAGTAGCCTTCTGTTTCTCATGTTAAATACATTTGAAATGTCTTCTATAATACATGCAAATAAATACTGTAAAATGACTTCATTCACTCCTCCCTCTCCCTCCCATCCCTGTTCTGCCTGAAGATCCTGTGGCTGTAGAGAAAAAAACTGGTTGGTTGCTCTTTTAGGGAAAATTCCTATAAAGCCTGGCCTGGCTTATCTCTGGTATCATGTGAGCTTTCACAGCCTCTCTCCACAAGCACCTTGAGTCATGGAGGGTAAGCTGAGCCCGAGGTAAGAGGCTAAAGAAAGAAGCCACCAGCAAAACGCATGCTTCCTCTTCCTTCACTGAAGAATGTCTTAGCAAATGAGCTCTTCTGAATGGCAGACAGGGACTTACTGATCCTGGCACCTGCCAAGGAAGGGGATGCCCTAGGGCCCAAAGGCAGTGGGTGTTCATTTTCAAGGGGAAAGACCCTCCTCTCAGGACCTCATTTCATCCTCCCCACTCAGTTCTTCTTACACTTAATACTGAGTCTTCTAGAAAGCCCTCATATTTGAGCTAAACCTGGTGAGCGAACAGTGTCCAGACACACCCCTCCTGAGTGCCCTCCTCCTGGATCATGCCCTCTGACCATCAAAATGCCCTCCACCTCCTCAAAGGAGATTCCTGATTTCCCCTCAACCAGACGGCACAAACTCACCACCTTCTTGCCAAATCCAGTGTTTATGACGCATCCATTTCTATCAACAGGAGCACCGTTTATCTACCCACTCGACAAATACTGACCAAGTACATAGTATGTATCAGGCGCCAGAGAAACAGTGGTAAAACAAGACACTATCCCTGTACTCAGAGCCCAGTCTACGACCCTGCATCCAGTCACTGAGATGCAAAATGCCTTCCCCTCACCCCCTGCCACACCCTCTGGGCATGGCCTGTGGACCCTTTCTGGAACTGACTCTCCTATTTACCCCCTCATTTCCAGTCTTGCTGCATCCAAGCCCCTATCAACTTAGGTGGCATTCAGCAACTGCCACCTAAAGCAGCCCAGCTGCCTCTGGTCTCTCCCTTCCAATCTGTTGTGAGCACCGCCACTGAATCAATCCCCTTAAGACACTGTGTTTAGTTTCAGGGGAAAAAAGAGTACAACCTCCCTGGCCACAATTCTAGGTTCCCCCATAGCCTAGTTTCATGTGAAAGCCGCCCCCCCACATCCCCCCCCCCCCGAGCTTTGGTTGAAGTGTCCTGAGCACCACACAATTCCAACCTACTAGTTCTTCAGCACTCATTCCAGAACTATCCTGACCACTCAGCCCATGGTCCCCTGGGCTAGAGCCATTCCACAAGTGATCTCATCTGCTTCTACAGTTATTAACCATCCCTTAACCACCCCAAACTCTCTCCTTAACTCCAGTTGCAGCTGGGTGTTTCCTCCTGAATGTCCTTCAGGCTCCTCAAACTCAACACAGCCCAAACTGGACCTGTAACCTTTCCCCATGAGTTTCTTTCCTTCCGTCAAACTCATACTCAACTTCTGGCTCTCCCCTAGCACCTCCACACCCATCACCAAGTCCTGTTGGTGGCAGGCCCTATGTCTCTCAGATCCATCGCCTTTCGCCTCATGCCACTGTCACAGCCTTAGGTCCTCATTGTCTTTCACCTGGAATTTTACAGTCATATCCTAACTGCTTCCAGCCTCTCCCCTCCCTAATCCACGTCATCAGGATGGTTTCTAAGACACAATTCTCACTATGTCACTCAGGCTCCATCTTCCACCACTTCCTTTACCTTTGGAATGTATCCTCCCCTCTTACTGAACTACTGTTCTGCCCTAATGCACAAGGCTATTGCACATCTTTATGCTTTGGCTCAAGGTGTTCCTCTGCCTACAATGCCCTCTTCACCCCATGTGCCAGATAAACTGCTGCTGATCCTTTAACACCCTGCCCAAGTGTGATCTCCCCTTCCACGAACACCTTTTCAACACCCTTCCCCATCCCCAAGAAAGTTAATACCTTCTCCCTTAGTATTCCTTTTATACCTAAGAATTCCATTTGTACTGTGTCCGGGATACTATACTAACCAACTTAAGGTAAGTTACGAGTTCCCTCCCAACTAACAGGGACTATCTAATTCACGTTTTGCACCCCCAGCTCCAAGCAAAGCCCGTGACACATGATAGGTGCTCAATCTGGGTTTGTTGAATTGAACTACATGTTCTTTCCCCCTTCTGTTCCTAAGGTACTTCTCTGCACTGTGTATTTGGCTCTTGCCGTGTGCCATCTTGTGCGTGTGTATGCCTTGTCATGGCTAGGTCCTAAGGTCATAAAAACAAGCACTTGTACTTTTGGTGTCCTTCCTGTGATTTGCAAATAATGCTAAATAATTACTTGTTGATAGATTCTAACAGGAATTTTTGTTTCCCTTGACTTATACCTTCAGCAGCTATTAATTTCCCATCAAAACAAGTCTAAATTCCTCAATGAGTTCCCAGGGCCCTCTATAATTTCACGTTATATATTGCCCTTATTCTTTACCTACTGGACAGCAAGCTTGTAAGCTCATGAGAACAGGAACTGTGTATGTCTTGCTCACCTCTATCTCCAGGTGCCTAGCCGATGGTTGGGCAGGTTGTAGCAACAAACATCTCTAATCTTAATCTCCCATGGATGCCAACAGAATCCATGACAGTGCCATTTTGTGGTTAAAAAAATCCTCAAAAGGTGACAGTGAACCTCTGGAAACTCCTACAGTTGTCTGAATTCAAATAAAAACATGGTTTTAAGAACTTCCAAAAAGAAGTAGAGTCACACAGGAGTTTGTATAGCACTGAATGTGCTGATCTGAAGGAAAAGAGGACACAGAGGAGAATTCCCTATTGGTCCAGGGTAGCTATGGTAAGAGTTAGGGGGGGAAATAGAATAAGGGTAGAACTGGGGAGAAGTCGGGAGATCCACAAAGGATCTACAGAAAAGACGGGGCCCAGGGTGGAAAGAGGGAGGGCGACGATCACACTTTGTTCATCTTAGGCAATCCAGAGCTGGGAGAAGCAAGAACCTTCAGCTGGAGTGTCAAGTCACCCAAAAGTCTACCAATGACATCCTCCACTGAACAGAGATCCTAAAAGGACATCCTTCTTCTCTAGGGCCAGTACGGAGAAAGCTGCAGGCTGAGCTAGGGCAGTGTCATGGAGTGGGATGAAGGGGAAAAAAACCAAACTTACTTCCTTTTGTGATCATGGCAAAAGAGACAGTAAGATGGAAGCCACTCCAGAGCTGAGCCAGGATGCAGTCTACCCAGTGGCTCTGCACCACACGCATCCAGTTTACTCCCCATTCCCACCTCGTGATCTGGGCTCAAGGTTGTCACATCCATCAGTAAATGCAGGAAGGAGGTTTTAGCATTTCAGTCCTCAGCAAGCTGTCTCTACTCAGTTAGTGTTAACCCAAAGCCGCTGCTAATAAAACAGCCCGGGGCATGCATGCTCGGATTCTGATGTGAGTTCACGCCCTGGTGCCCGCACATATCTGAGTTCAACATCTTAGACATCACGTGTGAGATGAGCAGAGGTCTTGGCATAAATGGGGGGACGTGCAATGAGCCAACCTCCGATTCTGAACTAACTTTACACTGGTAAGACAGGAGGAGGGAGAGACTAAACAGAAGAGGCAAATGGAAGGAAGAGGGACAGGTGACACCCAGATGCAGAAGATACAGAGAATCAGAAGTTCCAGCTGGCACCATTTGGGCTTCCATGGTGCCTGGCTGGAAACCAGGAGGGTTTCACATCCTGGCACCTCCCCCCACCCCCATCTCAATTTCTGTAGCTCATGCCATCAGAGATAACATTCTTGTTTTTCTAGCAACAGTCCAATATGACCTGGGTGGCCAAGCTCCAACTGCCTCACTCCTTGGCACCAGCTGGCTTTTGTATTCTCATTTTTCAGTTCCTCACAGTTCACGCTGGGGGTGCCTTGTGGTGATCATCATGTCTGTCTACATTTGTAATCGTTTCTCAAAGACTCCTAAGAGTAATGCATTCTTGATGGGAGTGGCGGTTACGATGTTGGGGGAGTGGCAGAATGCCGATGCTTTTTCATGCCCATCATGTTGTAGCTTGAAATTTCAAATCTGAATTTGGGCCTACACGAGGTATGTGGTTTAATAAGGTCCTTGGAGGGCATTGTAACCACATGACCCTAAGCAGGCCGAGACATGCTTAATCCTACCCTTCTTCCTGCCATGCTTCTAGCTGAAACTAACTGGGAATTATTCTTGGAATAAATGAATCAATAATGAATCAATAAAATAATATAAAATATAAAATATAAATCATTCTTGGAATAAATACAAGTTCTTGGGAACTTCATTTGCAGGGTATCAAATTATTACAGCACACTTTTGTCTCTTTTAAAGCTAGCCACGAAGAAAGTTGACAGGCGGTCCCCACAGGTAACCAAATGTTTCTGCGTACACACTGCACACCCCACAGAAAGTGGAGTTTCTGCGACAGAAAGTGCTAAGGGAGGAGAGAAGCCAGTGAGCCGCAGGAGTGAGGCGCCACTGCTGCCTGTGAGAGAAACGCCCCACGCTCCCTTGGGTGGAGAGGAGCCCCCCAGAGTTGACCTGGGGGCGAACAGGAGTCTTTCGCTCCCGTCCCTGGGGCGATTTCACACCCCTGCGTGTGAGGCCCAGTGGACTTCAGGAGAACTGCTGAGGGAGCTGGTGCTGTTTCTGACTGTGCACTCGAGGGAGAACCAGGGGCTGGTGGGTTAGTTTCTGGGGCGCCCGGAACAGCTCCTGTTCTCTGAGAATCCAAATCCTACACTGACTCGAGGCCTCCCCGAAATCCTAAAAGACTCAAGGCTGGTCAAGTCAAGATAAAGCCACTTGACTCTCCTGTCTGCTCTCAGAGAACCCACCTGGGGGAACACCCCACCCCCGAGTCCTGCCCTTCCTCTGCTCTCTCTGGTTTCTCCCTCCCTGTCAGCCACAGGCGCTGCAGGTGCAGAGCTGAGCCCGCTAGAAGGTGAGGGGATCTCAAGCCCTGAGACTCTGCCATCTCCCAAGGGCAGCCGTTGACTCCTTTAGCTCTGAATGGCTTCAGACACTACCTAGCCCCCAACGCCACCCCCTCACACCTGGCCCAAAGCCCCTCCCTTGGCCCAGGCCTCCCCGCCCCTCTCCTGTCCTAGTCCAGACCCTGCCCTGTGCCTCTCTCCCCTCGGGAAGCGCCCTCGCATGTCTCGGACCTCATGGCGCTCGCTCACAGGTCGAGGCCCCGCCCTCACAGCTTGGGAGTGGGAGGACCAGCCCGCGCATCTCCCTAAGGCACAGGCTTTCCCGTGCTTCCCCCTGCCTGCTGGTAGGCCGTTCTAGTAGATGCGGTCCCCCAGTCCTGAGCTTTGCATCCATTCCTCCACACCCACCCTCTGTCCCTAACTCGTGTCACTGGCCCCCCTCCCCTTGGCCCAGCCACACATCCTCAGTCCCGCTGCCCGGAGCCTCCCTAAATTCACTATGTCCAGGCCCAAAACCACAGGGCTAGCCCAAGCCGCTTTCCTCCGACACGACTACAGGGCTGGCACGTGTTCAGAGACGGTGATACACAGAGAAAGCAGAGGCTGAAATCAGAGTTGGCCTGGGCCTGGCTCTAGGCCTCTCTACACCTCACAGCTGGAAACACAGAGGAGGCCGGGGAGGAGAGCCTCAGATTGCCCCCCCTGGCCCGCTTCTCTAGTTACTTCTCTGAGCGACATCGGAAGCGCTGTGCCTGAGCCATTTACTCAGCGGTCCTTAGTCACTGGACAGTTTTGCTTGGTTAGGAAATGCCCCACTTAAGAGCACACACGCTCATTCTGCCTGTAACGGAGCCCTTAGCCTTCCCCTCCGCAGCAGCCTGCCGTCACCACCAGCTCACAAGCCGAGCCGACACGAAATCCCTGGGCCACAATCATCTGGGAGAAGCCATGGAGAGGAAAATGCCCAAGAGCTGCTTTCAGCTGCCTGCAAACTCCACGGACATCTCATGATCAGGGACAAGTGGGCATTTTCCCAGTGCACATGCCGAGAGCATTTTACTTAAAGAGCATGGCTTCTGGAGCGGACTAACTGGGTTCACGTTCACCTCTGTGGCCTACTAGCTGTGTGACCTTGGATGAGTTACCTTACCTCCGTGCCTCATTTACCTCTGTTGGAAAAATGGGACAATAATAGTATCTCCTTCACAGGCCTGTGATGAAAAATAACTGAGACGGTGCATAGACGGTGTTTCAAACAGTACCTGGCACACATGAGCAGCTCAGTTATGCTGCCACTAGTGATGGTGACAGCAAGAACACCTGCAGCGATGGGTACAGAGGCAGGGGACAGAGAGCTCCTACCCACCTCAAGCATGACCCCACCCTGGTGCCACAAAGTCACATGATACTAAAACCTGCCGGTTGTAGCCAGCTCTCTTCCCATGGCCATTATCCCCTTTAATCCTCACAACAATCCATTGCACAGATGTGGAAACTGGCTCAGAGAGCAAGTACCCGCAGTCATGTTTCTACCCAGCAGTGCAGCCAGGGACTGAATCCAGGTCTGTGACCCCAAAGCCAATGCACTTAACCTCTGCCACTGAAACACATCCAGTTTTCCAGAGGAAGCAGAAGTAGGTTTACCAGTACCTGCTCTGCCTTTGCCCTGCAGCTGCCAGCTGGACACGAGTGAGCATCTGAATACTGTATTTAGAGGAAAAGGCCGCCTTCATGTTGGAGTTAATAGCACCGAAGACTTTTCTTGCTCTACGAGTTTGCTTTCCTCTCCCCTATGCTGTGGACCTGGGCTTTCTCAGACTAGCACTGTTTTTTACTGAAGCATCTCTTTCTCACCGTTTGATGTGGCCCCTGCATTTCTTCTTAGAGACTACAGGACAACCCAGCTCCCCACTGACGATTGCAATGGCCGTACTGGTTAGCATCTATTTTCTTATTAACAGAAAACAAATGGCTACTTATCAAGGGCCCCCCAGAGAAGATTCTGCCATAAAATTTTCATAAAGCCCAAGCGCCTTCTGAAACGTCACCGGCCTGCTCAGCTTTCCCTAGGAAATCACTGTTTGGATCTGCTTTGACGGCCAGTGTGCGTATTCCATCTTACGATGGCTTTAGGCCCCTAAAAGCTAGAAACCAATCAAGCATCCCACTGTGGCCAATACCCTAAGCCTTTCCTCTTGTGTATGCTCCCACCTGGGCATGGAAAAGTAATTTCCCTGCACAATGACACAGTGACTTTGCCACAGGGACCCTCGGATTATCCTTTGAAGGGCAGAAGGAAGTTGCTTCGGTTGCTCTTTCCTCCCTTCCGCTAAGCCACTGAGTCTGGGTGCGGCCAGGACGACAGGGACGGCTCTTACCTGGGCGGTGAAGAAGGCTGGGGTGAGGGATCCCGAGGGAAGGGCCGGGCTGTTGAGGGCGATGGAGCCGATATCGGTGCCGGAGAGCACCAGCGGGGGCGCGGAGATTTCCAAGCCTTTGGGTTTTTTGGCCTTTGGGGGAAGAGATGGAGACCTGGTCTTGGAGCCCGATGATAGGTTCAAGGGCTCTAGGGAATCCGAGTCATGGCAGGCGGCCTCCAGGAAGAGGCTTCTGTGTTCGGAGGGGAGGGGCGAGTTAGGGGACAGGGACGGGGACCGAGACGAGGAGGGCGAGGCGGACGAGATGCTAGCGGCGGCATTTGGCAACATTAAAGAGGAGATCTTGGCGGAGACGGACGAGGCCAGGAAGGCCTCCGACGTGGAGGGCAGGGACACCACGGGCCTGCTGATGTGCTTGTCGGTTTTGTTGGTCACAAACCTGATGACAGTCCTGACTTCTTCCACGGGAGGGCTGTCTTCCGGCTGCTCCTCCAGCTTCTCCGTCTTGATGGCCTTGAGGGACTCGGGTGGGTTCTGCAGGGAGTTGATGGTGAAGGACGAGTACAGGCCCGAGTGGATGTACTCGTTGCGGCTGGCGCTCTTGAGGGCGGACAGGCCGTGTCTGTGGGCCTCGCGGCTCTCGGGGGGTGCCTTGCACTCGCTGTCCTGCAGCAAAAGGCTCTCCCGGCTGATCTCCACCGCGTGAGGGTCCATTTTCAGTATCTCCGGGAAAGAGACGAATTTATACACAAACTTCTGCCCGATCACCTTCTTGATGATGTTCTGTGAACACAAAAGCAGACGTGGAAAAGATGAGTGCATCAGAGAAACTGGTAAGAGGCTCATTCTTGTGGGGGAACCTTGCTGGCAGAAGCACCGAAACAGTCCTGACGGCACATCTCAGCTAAGGTGTAACGGAAAGAGGACTAAAGCTGAGGGCAGAAGAATTTGATTTGCATTCCAGTTCTGCTAATTACAAATGGTGTGATCTTCGGCAAGCTGATGGTCATTTTTAGTTTCCTCATCTGTGAAGTGAGGATTATTATACCTAAGAATATAATAACAGTTGCCAATTATTAAGCACTTACTATGTCGCTGGTATTGTTTATGCATTAGCTCATATAATCTGTACGGCGATCCTAAAAGAAAGGGATGATTCAACTCCCGTTTTAAACCTTAGGAAAATAAGCTTAGGGCATTTAAATAACCCACAGAGCCACATGGTAGGTAAGTGGCAGAGGCAGCCTTTCCTTTACCATAATATAGTATTGTCTTACCTACCTCTGGGACTTGTGAGAATTCAATGAAATAATAATGGGAAAGCATTCTGTAAGCTGGAAAGCATTATAGAAATGTAAGTTATTATCACCAAAACACCACAGTGTTTTCTTAAATCATGTAGCCATTTTTTTCCTTTTTAATTTTCTGCCAAGAAAGCCGCTGGAGGAAAAAACAAAGTGTCTACTTGGATGTTCACGACATTCATACAGTATTTTAAGTTGCTGGTATCTACTTCTGGCTCTTCAGTTTATGGCTCCCATCCTCAAACATTAGGATGTAAATGAAAACCAATAATCATTGCAAAAGTTTCCACCCCCCCTTTGGGAAAACGGACTTCATTTTAAAGGCTGTACTGTTCTTGAGATTTATTAAATCCGAACATTAGCAAAGTCTATCAAATGCTTGCCGGGTCCGAGGTACTCAAGGCAGACAAAGATGGTCTCCCTCAAGCACAGAGAGGTAGCGGCACCATCCTGTGGGAAGAGGACTAACTTACAAACTGTTCCACTTAAAACCTGGGTATGAATGAGGGTAAAAAAAAAAAAAAAAAAAAATCATTTGGGGGAGAAGAGCTTGAAAAATAGCTCCTGTTGAGCATCTACTCTGTCCTGGGTGTTATGCACAAGTGATCCCATTTGATCTCACATGAACCCAATTGTAGGCTGGAGGGTATCATCCTTATGACATAAGCTCAGAGATGGGAAGTGATGTGCCCAAGAGCCACAAGATCTACTAATTCTAAAGCCTAAGGTTTTTCCCATTTCCACACAAAGTTGGAGGGAGAGAATCAAAGAGCCCCCTTAGTAGAGATGACATTTTAAAATTAGTTCATCTCAAATTTTTAAAAACTGAGATACAATTGACATATAACATTAGTTTCAGGTGTACAGCATAATGATTGACATGTGTATACTGCAAAATGACCACCACAATAAGTCTGGTTCACATCCATCAACACACACACAAATTTTTTTTTCCCTTGTGATGAGAAATTTCAAGATCTACCCTCTTAGCAACTTTCAAATATATGAGAGGAAATTTAGTTAAATTTTGATGTTCATCTTGTGATCAGTTTGGTGTATAAATATATTATGCTTTTGCCTTCCCTCTTGTTACATTACAGCCTGCTAACTTGCCTTTGTCCTCCTTAAATGCACCCTCAAATCCCAGAAGTGAATTTATCTAGCAGTCAGGAGGGATGGGCATAATTACCAAGCCACTGAGATTTTCAAGGAAGAATTCTTCAGGGCAGGCATCTAAGGGAGGGACACACAAGGTCCCCAGGCAGCACCAGAAAACCCAATAACGCAAATCCTGGCGAAACTATGCTCAGCACCAGCACACAGGAGGTTCAAACCTGAGTACGTGAGATTGAAAGCTGAACAGTTCCAGTGCATGGCACCTTGGCCTGCAATTTAACCCACCAAATCCCATTTACTCCATCTGACCTCATTTTCACACTCGACACTAGCAAAACTGAAAACCACTTAGAGAAACTTCAGAGAGATCTAGTAAACTTAAGAATTCCACCTGGGCCTAATTGGCATCATCTCTGCACGTGACACACCTAGCCTGGGTAGACAACGCGCCTGGGAGAAATCAGCTCCCAAAAGGAAAGGGTTAAATAAGGGTGTTATTGGTGCCACCTGACCCATAAAAAGAAAGCATGCTTGCCTGGTGTGTTCCTCTGCTAAAATTCTAAGGTATTTTTGTTTCCCACTCATAATATTCTTCTCCCTGGAGGAAAACTTCATTTTATTCTCAGCCAGTGTGAATACTCATCTAAACTGAGTGAATCATTAAAGCCTAAATAATTACACAGAAGAAAAGAGAAACTGTATGGGCTGAATCCTTTCTTCTGCCAGGTCTTGGAAATTTTTTTTTTTTTTTTAACAGAACCAATCTTTAATTTTATTATGGGTATTCAGAACATAATGTCTGAGCAGGGATTACATTCACAAGCAAACCAAGAAGTCATTTGGGGCTGTGATAAAAATGCTAAAAGTGGTTGGAAATTGAAAGGCAATCTCAAATAGAGAGCTGGGCCTCAATGTGTTAAAAAGAACATAAGGGGGCTTCCCTGGTGGCGCAGTGGTTGGGAGTCTGCCTGCCGGTGCAGGGGACACGGGTTCGAGCCCTGGTCTGGGAAGATCCCATATGCCGCGGAGCAACTGGGCCCGTGAGCCACAATTACTGAGCCTGCGCGTCTGGAGCCTGTGCTCCGCAACAAGAGAGACCGCGATAATGAGAGGCCCGCGCACCGCGATGAAGAGTGGTCCCCACTTGCCACAACTAGAGAAAGCCCTCGCACAGAAACGAAGACCCAACACAGCCGTAAATAAATAAATAAATAAATAAATAAATAAATAAATAAATAAATAAATAAATATAAATTAAACTTTAAAAAGAAAAGAACATAAGGAACAACCCACACGACTATCAACTGAGACATAAACAAAATAGGGGACGGTCGTACAATAGAATATCATCCAGCCATAGAAGGGAACGAAGCACTGGCACAGCTACAACAGGGACACACCTTGAATGTGTTCGGCTAAGTGAAAGAAGCCAGACACAAAAGGCCACATATTGTATGATGGACTCTATTTATATAAAATATCCAGAAGAGACAAATCTATAGAGAGACAGAAAGTAGATGAGTCATCTCCTAGGGGATGACTAGGTGGGATGGGGGAATTGAGGGGTGACAGCTGAAAGGTAAGACATTTGGGGGGGGTGGTAGTGAAAATGCTCTAAAATTGATTGCGATGATGGATGTACAACTCTATAAAGACACTCAAAGCCATTGACTTGTATGTCTTAAATGGGTGAATTAGCTGGTATGTGAATTATGCTTCAGTAAAGCTGTTATTTAGACAGAGAATGTGAGGAATCCTTTTTCCCCCAGCTTTACTGAGATATAACTGACATATAACATTTTGTAAGTTTAAGGTGTACAGTGTGATGATTTGATGCACGTATAGATTACAAAATATTTACCACGATAAGGTTAGTTACCACATCCTTCACCCACGTAATTACGATTTTGTTGTTGTTGTGAGAAGATTTAAGGTCTACTCTCTCTGCAACTTTCATGTATATATTACAGTATTATTAACTCTAGCCACCACGCTGTACATTAGATCCCCCAAATTTACTCATCTCACTGCTAGAAATTGGTACCCTATGACCAACATCTCCCTGGTTCCCCACCTCAGCCCCTGGTAACCATCAATCTACTCTGTGAGTTTCTATGAGTTCAGCTTTTGTGGATTCCACATGAGTGAGATCATACAGTATTTGTTTTTCTCTGACTGACTTATTTCACTTAGCATAATGCCCTCAAGGTCCATCCAGAACATAAGGAATTTTAAGAATTTTGGCATGCTTAAAGGGAAGATGGTGGGAACTTTTGATGGCTGGATGGCAACTGCCATAACATGCTAACCCCCACTCTGAACAGAGAACAGAAGACACTGCACAGGGCCCTGAACTCAGCTGAAGCAGTAAGGGCCCTTCAGTAGCTGCTGCCTTCATGAGGAGAGCTGCTTGGACACCAAGAGAGTTTTTTTAGGGAAAGGCTACACGGTGACAGGGATGGAGACAACTGAAGGAGCTGATGACCGAAAGGAGAAACAAACAGCTTTTGGAAAGAACCAGGGCGGGTCTTGCTTCTCTAGAAACCAACAGGAAAGATGGATTAGATGTGGCTACCTGGACAATTTGAAACCTCTGCAAAGATGGAAGGCTGGGAAGGGCTGGGAGGAGAGGGGAAGGTGGGGTGCAGGAAGGAGGTCAGAGTGTGCAGGCCAGCTGTTTGGGAGCCCAACTCTACACCGGGGATATCTGCTCACATGAGGGGAGCCAGTGAGGAAAGCCCCCCACCAGGATGCCCAAGGCCAGAGACCTAGGTGGGTAGGTGGGCTCAGAGGAAGTGTGTGCCTGGCAGCTGAACTGACAGCCCCTTCGTACCCGACTTCCAGGGCAGACCCCAGGAGCGTACTGGGGGCATGTGTGTTTGCAGAGCTCTCTGTAGCCTCCAAAGGGAGGTTTCCTTGCAAGAGTTTGGCCTATGAGGGGCTTGCTGAGAAAACACACAGTACAGGGGAATAACATCAGGTAGTATTTGCTGACTATTATCTATCAGGCTGTGTACTAAGAACTTGACCACCTTCAAGTCATTTAATCCTCTGAAAGATTGGAACTGTTATTACCCCCATTTTAGAGATGGGCAAACTGAGGCTCAGAGAGTATAAATCACCCCCAATCACGAGTGTGTACTTGGGCAGTCTGACTCCAAGCACTTGGCCACAACGGGTGACCCAAGACTCGGGCTGACACAGCCCAGGACACGAGAGCACTTGGGGATGGGCTCTTATTATGAAAAGTGACAAGGATATCTAGATGAAGCCTGGTTTTTCCACCCCTTCCTCCCAGACTCACACGCATTTGGTGTTTACGGTTGCCTGGTAACCTGACAAACGCTGTCTGTGTCCAGTTGGGCCGAGTGACTCTCAAGCACGGTTTCAGGGCAACAGTTGCACACATCTTCCCTCCACATGTAGAGGACCAGCCTCTGTTCGTAATTTCCCATCAAATGTGTATTCACAACCAGGGTGGACTTCTGACCCGGCATTCAGGCGGCAAGGACGGGACCAACTTCAGCGAGGGGGAAAGCAACACCCACCCAACGCACCCCACGCGGCAGTTCCAGCAGAAGTGGAAGCTCGGGTCCCCAAACCACTCCCTCCATTACTACTGCCCAGTGGGTGTTTTAAGACTGCTGGAGCCTACAGGGCAAGCAGTCCATCTGGGGCAGGACTGTGGCCGCCTTGTGCAAAGCAACCCTTCCTGACGCACCAGCTACCTCTGGTCCCATGGGAGTCTCCCTAGCTTATTTCGCCCTAACAAGACAGACAGTGCCGAGAGAGTGGGTCCTGTTTCCACTTCCCTCAATGTTCCAGGCTTACCTACAAAAATAGGTGTGTCCATGGGTGTGTTCAAATATGTATACATTACACCCAACTCTGCCTTCTCCTCCCACTAAAGAAGAAGGAGCTTGTGCAAATAATCCCATACAGTGGAGAACTCAGACATATGTCTATTAAGTATTATGGTTTTAAAAAAATTACATACAGTGCAGGGTAATGAAGAGATGCTTGTGGAATTGAATTTACCATCTTAATTTTGATGTTATGAAGGATACTATTAAGTTCGCTACATGTTTATTGAATGAATGACTCTCATTGTGGAGAGAACCGACTGAGGCAGGAAGCCACAGGCTTCACCCCATGACAGACGATTTTCCACGGCTAATCCCCAGGCTGGTTAAAGCTCCATGTGATGCATCCGATACGTATACTTTCGCATATGCTTTTTTGCTGGCATTTTTAAGTGGAAAACTCCCAGACAGACACTGGGGGGCTAATGCAAACCTCCACAACCTCACACCTTCTGTGAGAGCTTAATAAACTGTAATTCCACTTATCCCGGCAAATAAGTGTTGCCTCTGTCGGCTCTGGCCCGGCACCCCAATTTTGATGTAGGGTCATGCTTGGGGCTTTCCTGTGCTCGGACTTCTTTCCCCAGCTCTCATTCCTCCCCAGTGCTGCCCTTCCCTCGGGGGCTGCTCCTGACTCCAGGAGGAGCCGGACCAGCTGTGGGGTCCCCATCAGTAGGGCTGCGGCTCCCTTCATCCTCCACCATTTCAGGGCTCCCAGAAACTGCAGGACCCCTGCCCCACCCCCCACCCCCCAATTTCACAACTTTCCTATCTTGTTCTCAAAACTGAGAGATGTCTACGGCTCACGACAGACAGCCCATCCTTTTCTGAACCCAACACTGGCAGCAGGGCTGGGTACAGAGGACAGAGTGGTGGATCGTTCCATAAATTCCCACTTGACCTGGCCACCAGGGCTGCCACCGGGATGACAAGGAGCGGTTCCAGAGTCACGGCCTGAGGTCAAATGCCACCCCTGTCTCTTATCAGTTGTCTCCTCTATAAAATGAGGGGACCGACCTCCCACCCACCTTGCGGGATTGACTGTGTAATCCACATAATGCTTAGCAGAATGCCTGAGACAGCCACACGTGATAAGCCCACAGTATATATCAGCTCTTAGCATTATTATTTTTACACTCCCATTGAAGCAAAGCCAAAACAAAATGTAAAAACCACCCTCCATCAGCTCTGATGACAACTGAAGAGTCAAAATTAAACCTCTTAGAAGGCTGTACTTATTCCCACGGGTCTGGGTGACCAGCTGGGTCGTCCGGGAGACAGAAACACACCTGGTTTACATATCTCAACCAAGGAGGGGAAACACGATGTTCTATTTCGTTGGGTTAAGACAAGAAGCAGACACGAGGCTTCAGTTCGTCATGCCTCGTGTGGCCAGCACTTGACATCCACTATGTAGAAAACCTCACACACGCCAGTTGATTCAGGACTGGGGGGAAGAGAGGCCCTCCCGCAGAGAGCAGCAGACGCGAGCAACTGGGGAGTCCAAGCGTCCTGCTCGGAATGCCCCAGCAGCTTCGGCGGAGATGCCGCACGTCCAGCCTGACAACTGGCGCAAACACTAACCGGACACCCCAGCCAATCTTGCTGTTCTCTGATGCCTCTCAGAGCAGGAAACGCACTGCCCAGGCTGGAGGCAGCAGCCCAGATCCACGGCGTCTGCTGTGGCTGCGGCCCTCGGGGAGGGTGACACAGGCAGCTGGCCCTGAGCGCCTGTCACCGAGATCCTGGGGCGGGGAAGTGGGAAGGATTTACTTGGGGGACTTTCGTCTGGCCGGGGTAGATAGCCTACATGAAAGGAACCCGTGGCCAGAAAGGGCAAAAGAAGCAAGCATTTGCGAGGGCCTGTCACGTGGTGTACATGCAGAGCTGCCTCGCGAGATGGGCACTGTGATTCCATTTTTAAGATGAAAAAGTCGAGGCTCTTGGTTGGAAGTGAGGTTATACCCAATTTCCCACCCCACAGGGGTGGGTTCAATACTGGGTGAGACTTACGACAGAATTCCACAGAGGTCTTTTAGAGGACAATACATCGTTAACATTTCCCCATGTCTTTAAATTAAAATTAGGGGAAAAAGCAGCATGCCTGGGATGCTTCCATTATTTTAATGAAATCATTTTACATGTATCAAATGAAAGGAGAAAAATTAATCTTGAAAGGTGTATAATAAAATTTTACAGAGGTAGGATTACCGTTGATTTGCAAATTTGTTTTTGCTTATCTGCATTTTCACATTAAAAAAATTATGTTTCATATGTTTTGCTCGTCAAATTAAGAGAAGGAAGCAGGCTCTGAAAAGCTTAGGCACTCAAGATCACGTAGCTTGTAGCTGGAGGAGCTCAAGTTTGAACCCAATTCTATCCAGAGCCAAGACCAAAGCCTTCTCTGTTCCACCACCACACCCTCTCCCAGAAAGCAGCTGAGTTGGCTCAGAGGCTGCTGCTTAAGCCAGGCTGCCAGGACCACGGGCTCTGCATTCCAGAGGAATCTCGGGGTAACGGCGGCGAGCCTGGGAAAACCAGCTCCACGCTCAGGAAGCTAGGGCGCTTCTAGCTCCTCCTGAGGAAGCCCGGCCTTCCTGAGGCTGTTCTTTAACCCCACTAGAGCTGCCTCTGCCCACCTTCAGGGCAGAGGAGGTGCCTGCTTTGATGGGACACCCTACTTGAGGCACTGGGGACCCAGCAGTCCCACCACAGCAGGATGGACATCAGAAGCCCACCTCTAAGTGGGTGACACCCAAGGGTGACAGGAAAATAACAGGAAGCTGATGTCCACATACAGGGCCTGGTTACGGCCCCTGCCGAGCAGCAGAAGGGCTCGGAGGGAGCATGGAGAGCGATGGGCAACTCCTCCCAGTATCCACAGGCCTGAGCAGAGCTGCTCACACAAAGAGACAGGCCCAGGGCCTTGATGGGCCAGAGGCGAAGCGCGACCAGCACTGGGATGAACGGACCCAGGTTTGAATCCCAGCTTCGTTACTTACTATGACCTTGAAAAGGTATTGAACTTCTGCAGGCTTCGGTTTGCTCACCTCAATTCAATGAGTTGGAAACACATTTAATATAAAATGTTGATATTCTCAAAGCAACATTTTTACATGAATTTAGGAAAATGAATTTTAAACAATCTTCAAAACATGATAAAGGATGGTGGTATCTTTGAAAAACATACAGACGAAGTTAAGGGACAGGAGATGTATTAGATAGTTGCTTTCCCAAAATTAGATATTCAGTTTATTCCTAAAAGGGAAATAAAAATATCTCATAGGGCAGTTTTTTCTAAAAGGCCAGTGTATGTCAGTGCCTCACTCAGAGAAGTCCGCAAAACATGAGCTCTCACCCAGTGGCATTTCACCCAGCAAGCAATGATCTAATTGAATAGCATCCTCATTGTATCACACTGTCTTCTCATTTTATTCTGCCTTCAAGGAATCAAAATTCCTTATATGGGTACTTCGTTTTACAGTTACAGAAGGCTTATGCAGTATCTCATGTAAGCCTCACAACACTTTGAAACCCATTTCACAGATAAGGGATCCGGGGCTCCAAGCTGGGTTCACAGCCTAGTAAGTAGCAAAGCTGAGCCTCCAGGCCCCCGGCTTCGCAGCCAACACCCTGTCTTCAGCTCCTTGTTTTGGGTTCCCATCCAGACCATGATCTGACTCATTCTTTCCTGACACAGAACCTAACTGTCTTCTCTCCAAAGTCAGAACAAGGACTCACTGTACGAGTCATGCTCAAAGTTCCTCCTCCATAACACGCAAACATTCTTTCAACAAACACTGAAGATGCGTGTGTATGGAAAGCTCCTTGCTGGGCTCTGAGGAACAGCAAGGGAAGGGAATCTGGCCTCTGTCCTCATCCTCTAAGTGTCTGATGGCTGCTTGCATGGCAGTGGCAGACCCTGCCTCTTCTCATCCCTGCCACCTGAACCCGAGGGGACGCAGAGGTTGGCTGGCTGTACTGGGCTCTGCTAGGAATCTGCTGTGGGCAGGCTCGCCTCCCAACGGCGGCCCTAGAGCAGCTATGAAAGGGATCCTGTGACCCACGCATGAGCCTGAGCTCCCTCCCCCGGGGCAGTCCTTCTCCTCGGTCCTGAGTTGAATGGCGCTCCCTCCACCCAAAATCCACACCCACCCTCAAATGAGACCTTATCTGGAAATAGGGTCTTTGCACATGTAATCAGCTAAGGATGTCAGGATGGAATCATCCTGGAGTCGGGGTGGGCACTAAATTAAATGACTGATGTCCCTACAAGAAAAGGAAAAATCCAGAGAGACACACAGGACGAAGGCCATGGGAAGACTGGGGCAGAGATTGGCAGGTGCAGCTATAGGTCAAGGAATCAAGGATTTCCGGGAGCCACCAGAAGCTGGAAAAGGCAACGAAGGATGTTCCCCTAGAGCCTTCAGAGGGAGCACGGCCCTGCTGAAACCTCGATTTCAGACTTCTGGGCTTCAGATCTTTTAGAGAATAAATGTCTATTGTTTTGAGCCACCAACGTGTGTGCTAACTTGTTACAGCAGCCCTAGGAAACTCCCCCCTCTTTCTTAACGTCTCTGTCCATCGAGGCAGGGAGGCCTGGCCTTTCCTTTCTGAGAGCTCGGCCTGCCTTCACGCCGTCACATTGCTGAGGGCAGTGGGTCCAGCGCAGCCTGGGCCGTCCTGGGTCTAAAGCTGAAGCTTGGAGTGCGCACATTCGCACACACGCGCGATCACACCCAGCCCCACTTCCAACTTCTAAGAATAACATGCTGCCAATAAAGGGCTCCAACTCTGTCTCGGAATTGGCCGACTCCCGGGGGAGGTTTCCTTGTGGTTTGGGTTGAGATCTCTATTCTCTGGCACTGTAAAGCTGCAGGACCAACCGTCCTTCCAAATTCTCTCCTGGCCTGGAGTGAAGGGCTCCTCTCCCTGCTGCCCCGGGGGCACCCACCCCACCCGAGAAGCCCAGACTGCACGATGTTAAGGGCATTTTCCCACCCCCTCTGGGCCCGCGGCTGCTTCTCGCTGGATGGGGAGTCTTGTCTCTCCCCGGCTCCCTTTCAACACTCAAGGGTATTTTTATTAAAGGCCCCTGGAGTGTTAATAAAATAAAATGTAAAACTGCTCCCCTACTTCCCCTGCCGGTGGGGCAGTTGCAGGGGAAGCAGTCGGGATGGGGCCAGATGGTGAAGGGACTTTGGAGCCTTTCCTGGAGGCTGCAGGGAGTCGGGCAGGTGCACAGGCGGAGGGGTGCCATGCTCCAATCTGGCTTTCTTTAGGAAGTGTCATCTGGATGCAAAGGAAGTGCAGGGTGTTCTGGGGCATCCAGAACTACCACCTCACGTTTTCAGCAGTTTTTCCCATTATCATTTCCAACAACAAACATTGGAAGCCGGGCCCCTCTGCCTGCCTGCCCTGGGGCAGTAATCAGCAATATTAGGAATATGGGATTCAAGCTTGAGTTCCTGGCTCTGCAACTGTGTGACCCTCCAGCTTCGTAGTCCTGACCGTGGGCCTTGGGGTCAAGACTCTGAGGCAGAAAGCTCTGCTGCTCACCAGCCGCTTCATCTTGAACCTGTTAGTTAACCTCTCTGAGACTCAGTATCCCCACCTCTAAAATGGGCCCACTGCCAACAGAGACGACAGGCATTTCAAGTGTTAGGGAACGAGTCTCTAACTGTAAAAATATCTACCCCAGGGCCTGGCTCAAGACAGATGTTCCATACACGTGAGCTTCCCCTCCTTCTGTCACAAATTTGGGGTAGGAACTGAGATAAACTGTTGCTGGAGCCCAGGCAGGAGATGGGGAGGAGGCCGCTCAGAGGAGCAGCTGGGCCTGGTGGGTGGATGGTGGGTGGCGGGCAGTATGCTGTGAGCGTCTGGGATTTTGTCAGTTTGTCTACACAGCCACTAAATTTTCCTGCAGCTAGAAGCCCAGAAGCGGGACGGCTCATGCTGGCAAACTGGTGTGGGCTTGGGTAACGGCCTGACGTAAGGGGATTCGGCCGGGCTGCCAAGCACAGCAGCCTGCTCAACACAGCACTGAAGTTATTCCCAAGACTCTGGGTGTTTCTTAGCAACGGCCCTATTTGGGGGAACACTGAGTGCCACAAGGAAGCTGGCTTGGAAGCTTGTGCAAGACAGGCGACACCCCCAATCAACACGCAGGGTCCCCCCTGCAGCCTGGCTCCCTCATGCCAGCTGCTCTCTCCCGGGGCAATGCGGCCGGGCTGGAAGCCCTCCACGAGGCCAGCAGCTACCCCACAGGTCTCCAGGCTGCATCCAGGACCGAAAGCTTGCAGAGAGGCCCTGGTTAACCCCTCGGCCCCCAGGCAAAGCCCAGTTGCCATCTGTTGTACTCCAAACCGTCCAAGCGGCTGATAGGACACAGAAGAAAAAAAGACACCCAACAAAACACGCCAGGCCCTCAACACTCAGACCCAGGGCTGAGCACAGAGGGCGTCTTTGACATACAAAAGACCCCCGAATGGAGTCCAGGATAGATGGGTCTCCTGTGCCATTCTGCAACCAACCAAGGTGTTCTAGAAAGTTCCAGGATATAAATGCTCGCTGGACTTTTGTTCTCTCTCCACTCTGACAGACAATACATCATATTATCTTCACAAAATTTATTTGGGGGAATTAAAGAATTCTGCCAGGGCCAGGCTTCTTGGTGCAGGCAGTTGAGCTCAGATATGTATTATTAACACGAACATTTTCCTGTCGTGATTGCACACCCAATTTAAAATGAATTATCCAATTAAGTTAAGAAGGTGATGCGTTCCGCTTCCAGGAATATGTTGCCAATGACTCTGTCTTGACTGTTCTCCCCTAAAACCCTTCCAATTAAGTAAAGACTGCTCGGCACATCGTGAGGATAAGCCGGGAGGTTGCTGTGGAGACGGGAGGATTTTTCATCATATCACCATTTCAATCTCCTGATGAGAAGGGAGCTGGCAAAGCTTTCAGCCTCCCCCTGGGATGAATATTCACCGCCAACAACAACAAGGACAAAAGCTCTGTTGGACAGAAAAGGATGAAGGATTGTGTAAGCTTCCAGGTCTCCTTCGGCAGCAACACAGAGAGTCATGGCTTGGGCTCCCTTGAGCAGAAGTCAGTTGGCCGGTGTTTGCAAGAGGCAGACGCCACCATTTCCCTTCTCTCCCCCTCCCTCTCGGGCAGTTCTAGAGCGGGGCGTGCAGGCCTGATGCTGAAGCTGTGACAGCACTAGGTCAGCCCGCAGACAGCAATCGATTTGTGCTAACCAGCCAAAAAGATCAGGGCTGTGGGGTTGGACTGTGGCACCATCAATGTCACTAAGAGTAAGAGGAGACAAAGATCTGTATTTCTAAAATGCAAACCTGACCACGGCACTCTTGCTGACAGCCCTGTAGTGGCTTCTCCATTGCCCTTGACATCAAGTTCCAACTCTTTAGCACAATACTCTCCATCCTCCATCCCCCGCTCACTCTTCCAACCTCATCCCTCCCTCGTTCCCTAAATAAACACTCAAACTCTTTCACACCTCCTGGCCTTTGCACATGCTGTTCCCTTTCTCAGTAAATCCGTTCCCAACTTTTGTCAGCCTGGTAAATGCGTTCTTATTCCTGAAGACCCGGGTCAGATGTCTTGACCTCTGGTAACTTTGTCTCTGCCTTTACTTCTCTCCCCATCTCTCCTGGAAGATAGACACTGGAATCATGGCCAAGCCAGCGCTTTACAAGATGTCACTATTATAATTGGTTTGCACGTTTGTCTCCCCAGCCAGCTGCTAAGCCACTCACGGGGAGGTGGTATGTTTTCAATGGAATGACTGAACCACAGAAGAATAGGCAGAGGTGAGAGAAAGAGGCCATGTCACCTGGAGACGGATGTACAGGAGCATCTCGGAGATAACTGCAGGTTCGGTTCCAGATCACTGCAATAAAGTGACTATCCAATAAAGCAACTATTGCAGTAAAGTGAGACACAAAGTTTTTGGTTCCACAGTACATATAAACGTTATGTTTACACTGTACTGTAGTCTATTAAGTGTGCAAGAGCATTATATCTAAAAAAAGAGTACATACCTTAATTAAAAAATACTTTATTGATTAAAAAATGCTAACCGCCATCTGAGCCTTCAGCAAGTCAATCTTTTTGAAATAGTAACATCGAAGATCACTGATCACAGATCACTATAACAAACATAATACTAATGAAAAAGTCTGAAATACTGTGAGAATTACAACTTGCTCCACACACGGTTGCCACAAACTTTCAATTTGTAAAAAATGCAGTTATCTGCAAAGCGCAATAAAACAAGGTATGCCTGCATAATTAAAAACCACCCAGAAGTTGTTCAAGAAGAGAATAAACGCTGTGAATGCCAGCCGTCCCCCGTGCTCGTCACACTTGGGCCAATGCGTGTGGGCAGGCGTCAGGGCCAGTGATGGCTGTGTGCTGGGTGCAGAGCCCTCTCTTCCCCACCCCAGGACAAGAGATTTAAAAACCAAGTCTGCCTGAGGTTATTAAGAGTTGTTCAACTTTTTAATAAATAAAATCTCTGTAAGAGATCCTTATTATTACATCAGGCTGTAAGAGTACCTTCTGGAAGACTCAGTTTAAAACTAAGAAGACGAAAAAAGCCCTACCCCATGTGAGCCGCCAGAACTACCATGAACCAATCCATCTCTGAAGGCTTACAGCAAGACGGAGGGAAACAAGCTGGCAGAGGGTGACGGTGAAATACCCAGGCACGAACTGAATGTTCCCGTTAGGTCTCTGTCAGCTCTGGTTTCTGCCCTTCATGGGCTCAGACACAGGCGTCCTCCCATTACCTGAATGTTTCCAAGCTGAAAAGGGGCCTCCCGTCCATGTCTGAGGAATAAAATATGCTGCGTCCTGGTCTGGGCATCACTCCTTTCTTGGAGTTCAAGTTGGGTCTGCCCAGCCGCCTCTTCAAAGCTCTGAGAGGGGCAGCAGGTCCTTGGCAGTGCTTGGCTGCAAAACCCTACCTCCCCAGCCTTCCCTCAAGCATGAGAAATGGGCAATCCACAGAAACGCAGGTCGGGTAAGGAGCCTCAGCGACCAACACCAGACCTTAGCCATTGCTAATCCAGGGATGGAGCCATCGGGGTCAGTCGGCTTTTCTCCCGGTCTATGCCATGTATTAAATTCATTTGCTGAGCAGGGAACCGCTGAATTTCTAGACTCTGAAACCCTCTAAGGCAGGGCTCATCTTCTTGACTTCTGCTTCCACCCCAGGGGACCCAGCGCGGCACCTGGCCCACAGTGGGTACACTGGGACGTGCCTGTCATAGAGTCTAATTTCACACCTGCAGTTGAATCTAGCTGCTATCCATGTCACGGGGAGCAGTTTTCCTTTAGGATTCGTTGAATCCAAAGCTCTCCCTTGGTGTGTAATTTTGAGAATCTAAATGTAAGCCCAGGAGTGTCAGAAATATATATACATTTTATGGGTTGAAGTGTGTTCCCCAAAAAGGTAGGGTGACACCCTAGTCCCAGTACCTGTGAATGTGACCTTGCAGATGTAAGTGAGTTAAGATGAGGTCATGAGCTTGGACTGCAATTCAATAGACCTAGCGTCCTTTCAAGAGGGAAATTTGGACACAAAGACACACAGGGACCACCATGGGATGGCAGAGGCAGAGATCGGAGCTACAAGCCAACGAACACCAAGGATGGATGATGACCACCGGCAGCTGGGAAGAGGCAAGGAAGGATTCTACCCAGAGTCTCAGAAGGAATGTGGCCCTGCGGACACCTTGATTTCAACTTCTAGCCTCAAGAACTGTGAGAGAATAAACTTCTGTTGTTTTAAGCCTCCACTTTGTGGTAATTTGTTACAGCAGCCCTAGATAATTAATACAGTACAATAACCCAGAGGCAGTAAGTTTTTGTTGTTTAACGCCTATTTAGCGACAGCTTTCATGATAGAAGTGATTTGAATTTGGGTGGCAGCCACTTCATTATGTTATCCGTTTGCTCATTCATTTGCTTCCAGTATTTACTGAGCCCCTAACATGTGCCAGACCCTGTGCACAGTACCAGAGTGACGAAAGTGGCTAAGCCAGGAGCCCATGGTGAAGACGGCTTTGGAAGGATGACGGCCATAGACACGACTGTACCGCCAGGCAGTAAGTCTTGTAAACACGGATATCAGAATCGACCGGCATTTGCTGCATGTCCTTACCAGGTGCTGAGCACCTCGTGCACACGGTCACACGTACTCCTTACACAATCCCACGGAGGAAGGTGCTATTCGGTGCCCACTCCCCCATCAGGGATCTGAGACTCAGGGAAGAAGGCACAGCAGGACTTTACCCTGGACAGCACTGACCGCAAAGGGAGCACGGGGGAATCAAACAGGGAGGTGTTTGATTCAGAGGGGCAGGAAGTGTCATTTAAATATGAAAGCACCTTTGAAAGTTGAATTTTCAAAACACCCAAAATAGATATCATTAAAAAGCACCACAAAGCACTCCTGAGTGCTCACAAGTGAGAAGAGCCGTAACACCCAGGATCTGACGCCCCCTCCCTGTGTGTAGGATGCTGGCACAAAGGTCCTAACTTTCTTCTTGGTACCTGCCTGAATTTTTCAAATTAGCGATAAGGAAACTATCCTCTGTGTTATTACTCTGGCTAACACTTGCAGCACTTAACGTGTTTGGGCACTGCTCTCAGCCCTGACCACGTGTTAACTCAGCTAATCCCCACCATAACCCTCTGACGTAGACTCTACTCTTACACCCGTTTTATAGAAAAGGAAGCTGAGACCAGGAGAGATTAGGCAAAGCACTCACAGTCATGGAGCTGGATTCAAATCCAGACTATGCAGCCCAGAGTTCATGCTATTATCATAGTTCTCACTGTGATCGTCTGCCCCTCGGAGGAGATGGAGGGATATTTTAAGGAACAATGATTAAAGCACCTCAGCCCCAACCTGATACCATTAGCCCATACATTGTTCTCTGATGCCTTCTGCAAAGTTTTGCACACATTTTCCACTTTTTTTTTTCTCTGCCCATCATATAAAAATAATGATATCCTCATGCCTACCTACTCTGGCAGGAAACGTCCCTATTAGGACAGACCAAGGGATGTGCAGTTTCAGCCAACAGTGAAGAGATGATAGCAAGCCGAAAAGAGGAAACACAACAGGGACAAAGACGCAGCTGTCAAGGTAGAGAGTCACTGAATTTATGCCCCGTGCAGAGCAGGTTCTGGCTAAGTGTCAAGGGGGGGGGGGGGGGGGGGGGGAGGGGCGGAGGGGGGAAGGAGGGGTGGGGGACGGGAGAGAAGGGGACTGAAGATGACACTGAAAGGCAGACAGGGTCACAGGAGGGCTGGGTGACCGTGAGAAGCACGTGTAGTGCAGGACGGGGCACAGCAAGGGGTGCCCATGTGGCCAGGGGCTCCACACTCACAAAGACCTTCCTCGAATCTGTCTCTCCAGCGAGAGGCCAAACCATTTAAGACTGCCGTTTTTGTGGGTCAAAAATGATCAGATATTGGCAATTTCACACCATTCAGCTTACACATACAGTCCCAGAGCAACGCTGGCAAAACTGAAAAAAGTGAGTGTTCATCACAAAATGTAACATACAATTGTTTAACCTTCCTTCACCATTTCTCCCCCTCCCTCTTTCTCCCCGCTTTCTGTTCGTCCTCTCCCCTCGCTCTTGCCCGACTCCTCTCTTCTCCTTCATCCTCCTCCCCCTCTCCTCCCTCCTCTTCTTTTCACATACAACTATATTCAGTGTCTAATGACCACGCTTACTCATCACTTGACAAGGTATCATGAGAAAGATTCAAATGGCCGTGTGTACATGCATGCGTACGGTGTACACGTTTCCAAGGAAGGACGAAGGGCGTCTTCTCCCGGTGGCCAAGCCTGCACGACACCCTGGACAAGAGCCACTCCTGCCCTCACTGTCACGGCCAGCTGGCTGCACAAGGGTCACGTGGCCGGACCTTAGCTCAGCCCCAGCAGGAGAGGAAAGGGACACATGGGGTGAGCAGGCCACACTGGCCACTTGGACCTGGGGCTTCACAGTAAATACAAATTTCTAAGGTTGCGATACCCTTTGTGTTGCCTGATTGCCTACCTGGAACTCAGGCATTCAGAGGCAAAGGAAATGAACAGCCCAGAAGGCAGGGCACAGGCCTTCTGGCCAAGAATGTGGGCATCCTGGCTCTACCACTTCCTGGCTGCAGGAGCTTGGGCAAGGTTTCCATCAAACGCCCCTACGTTCTTATCTGTAAAAGGAGGAGATGCCAGCAGGACTGTCTCAGGGGGCTGTGAGAGTTTAAAGGAGACCAGGGGTAGGAAGTGCTCGGCACACAGTCCCTTAGACACAGAAAGTACCAGAACATGGTGGGTGATTGAAGGCTCTGAAACTGCTTTCCCTAGAGATTTTCAGAATCTGCCCAAGGGAGATGAGATGTAATCTGAACAGTACAGCTTTGCCTGTCTTTTGGGGAGTCATCTTCAGCCCATGATCCCTCTTTGTGCTGAAGATACACAATCCTCAGCCCCAATGCCTGGGCCACGTGAAAAGGTGAAACCGAGTCACAGACACCAAATTCCTTTTCTGTGACACTTTGATTTAAAATTCCTTTTTTTTTTTGGTCAGTCTCAAAGCCATGCTCTTTAGGCACCCTGCCAGCCAGCAAGATGACTGTTTTCCTTCAGAGGGCCCCAATTCCCATCGTGTAACTTAGAACCTGGGGGAAAAAACGCAAAGCAACAAACCATCTGCAAGGCTTTCAGACAGTGCAATTTGTGAGAAGTGCTTTTACATCTTGGTAAGACTCTGCATTAAGCCAGCATTAATTAATTGCTACATTAAAGAGAAGCACATTTAACATTTCAATGACAATCATATGCAATTACGATCATACAAAGGAACACTTTATAATTAACAATGCTCCCACTTCCTGCAATGTGCAATCCTCTGTCCTGAATTCCAAAGAGGTTCGCAGGAGGAAGGCACCAAACATAGATCAGGAACTAATATTTAAATCCGTTTTTAATTCGCCTTTCAACAAGAAGAGTAAAACCAGAACAAAAGCTTATACTTATTAGGACTCCAAATCTTTATCTCTATGAGGCTAAATATTCAGCAACAACAGATATAGATCAGGAACTAATATTTAAATCCGTTTTTAATTCGCCTTTCAACAAGAAGAGTAAAACCAGAACAAAAGCTTATACTTATTAGGACTCCAAATCTTTATCTCTATGAGGCTAAATATTCAGCAACAACAGATCCACACAGAAATGGTCAACAATTACAGGCCTGAAATGATTACCCCTAAAGAGCAATAATTTTGCCCGACCAGGCACATCAACTGCTTTTCCAGAAATGCATTACTACTCACCCCAACCGTCCTGGCTTTGGAAACTATGCTGTGTTATCATTAACAAAGCTCTCTGACTTATCTCTATGACTTAAAAATGAGAATGGTTTTTCTTTTAATTAGGGAAGTTTCCCACGAAGTCACGATCCCCAGGTACCAAGCATTGTTCTAACTGCTTAACGTGTGTTGGCTTGTTTCGTTCTTCTCGGCAATCCTGAGCCCACACTATTATGAGCTCCATTTTATACGTGAGGATAGCAGGTGCCCAAATGTTAAATAAACTGCCCCAGGTGCCATCCCCCCAACTCCCGCAAAGCCTGTTTGAGTGAATCACAAACCAGACAGACTTTCTAGATTGTCACATTCATTCTGTCACTCAAGCAACTACCCATGAGGGAGGCCCCAGAACCTTCCCACATCTAATTTCTGTTGTTATTAGCAAAATCCTGCAGCAACACAGAAGAAAGTGCAGAGGGAACAAAATTTGACCCACGGTAACATCTTAAGGGCTTCCAGAAAAAAAAAAAAAATCCCTATGGCATAGTTTTTCTTATAAAACAACAACAACAAAACCCGCATAAATTGCCTCTATTTGCCACTAGCGTTATGGTACCCTACTTTCCACTTCCATGGATGGATTGTGAAGGTGGCTCCCGCCCCGTGACAGCCTCCCGTAAGGGCAAGGGCTTACCTTGTCATAATAGTATCGCAGGGCTCTGCTCAGCTTGTCGTAGTTCATGTTTGTTTTGTTTTTCCGGAGTCCCCACAGCTTGGCCACTTCTTCTGCTTTGAGGAGCTTGAACTCACCATCGTTGGAGGTCCAGCAGATCAGGTGCTCGTGTTTCTGGTCCAGCAGCAACTGCAACAGGAACTGCCACAGCGTGATTGCACTCTCCATACCTGAGGAGGGAGGGGCCACGTCAGTGCAGGTGCCAGGTCTGGGGGGATTGGGGGCTCAGGGTGGGCACCTCAGCACCTCCCCCTGCCCCCAGTGAACCTAATCAAAAGTTGCTTTCATTTCCATCCCAACAGGCCACTCTGAATCAGGTGCCTTCTGGCTGCATTTTTGTAAAGAGCCACAATTCAGGAATACAGGGAAGCCCTGTGACCTTCGTATTCGCCACACACATCCCGGCAGGTGACGGGGTTGCACTGAGAATAATGTGAAAAAATGATTCATGAACTGCCCATTCCTAGAATCAGTCCTCATACAAACTATCCCCCATGTTAATCATTGTTAATGCCCACGATGATTAACATGCTCCCGCCCATCCTATCAACTCCTTTGCTGCTCAGCCTCTAGGCCATTATCTGTGTGAAACGCCAGACCCCGTGATAAGTGCATTTATGTGGGGCCTGGGGTATTGCCATCAGTGTGACCACATGGGGAGCTTCGTGAGGAAGGGACTTTGTTGGATTACTCTTTGCATTCCCAGCACTCTGATAACCCAGCCCAATGCCCAAGTGTAGCGTGCGCCTGACTGATACATGTTTATAGACCTGAGGAATGGGTCACCGCCACTTGAAGAGTCGTTCTCTTTCCCAGGCACTTGTCATGTGGCAGATAAAAACCCCATGTGTCACAAGCACAGACATGGGAAAAGCACTTTTTTCTCCACTGTGAGAGGAAAGCCTATAAAATCTTATCTTTTTCCCTTGACTCTGGTGTGGACTTTGTAGGTGCTGTTCCTTCTGCCTAAAACGCTGTTCCCTAGCTTTGGAGCCTGGTGAACTCCTACTCATCCATCATGACCCAGCTTATATGGGACCTTCTTGAGGAAACTTTTCCCCACTCTCCCAGGGAGTTACCAACTTCAGACATCTGAGGACTTTCATGGCAATGGGTACTGATTCTAAAAATAATAACAACAACAGTAATAACAACTGTTTGTCTTATCAACATTCATACATAAGGAAAGAAGAGGCAGTTGGGCTGGCCTCAAAAGCTTCACCACAGATCGACTGTCATGATTGGACACGTGAAGTGCCCTGGGTTTTGATCTGGGAAAAATGGGGGTAAGAGTCCAGTGCTGGGCTGAGGGAGCCAGGGATGACCATAGGGTGGAAAATTGCCTTCTGGCACAGATGGAAGCTTCAAAGGCCAGTTGTGAGGTGGGGACAAAGCCAGAGAGAGCTTGGGATCATCCCCTATTATGCAAGGAGGAAACTCTGAATCCCCAGGAGGTAGCCAGATGATGGGAACAAGGGAGCATTGAGAAAGATGCACGACTCTGGGAGACCCGGAAGCCAGAATAACAGCCTTAGGGAGTGTTATTTGTACCAATATTTTTGTCAACTCCACACCTCTCCTGCATTTCTCTTAAAGGGGAAGCTTTCAGACTGACAAATCATTTTTTCTCCCTTTCCACACGGGGATGGATGTGAAAATACCTAGCCCTCCAATAAGTATTCATTTCCTTATTTCCTTTCACATGTTTTGCCAAAAGAATACATTTTATTGTTTCCCTGAGCAACGTGGGTTTCTCAGTTAAAGGGAAGCAGATTAGGAATGTTCTTCAAATACCCACAGGGTACTTTATTTATGGCTCTTTAAAGGAGGTATTCTCTACAGAAATCAATCTTCACCACAATGGCCACTCAGTCTGTAAGACAGTAGGTCGTTTCATTGTTAGATCAAAACCGCCTTTGCATCTCATGAGTCTCGTAAGCGCAACCGCGGTGGTGCATCCGCAGCAGCCTGCCAGCTCCAACTCCTAATATGAGCTTCCGATTATTTGAGGACAAGCCACAACTTTCTTCTCATCATTGGCACCAAGAATTGTTAACAGTTGTCTCAAACTCTTTGGTGTGTTCTCGGCCAAACACTTCAGACAGTAAGCTTTCAAATATCTTTAAAATTTTAAAGGGCAGAAGGCTGCCAGTGGGTTTAGAGGTCTGGACAGAAAGGATTTCTGGGTCTGTGGCTCAGATGCCAGGTAGGATAGTGGTCAGCCATCTGCACCTCCCCCACCTTTAATTGACACGAGCCATCCTGCTCCAGATGGGACAGGAGGACAACGTAAACATCTCCATCTGTTTTACACTTAGTGCTTCTACCAACCAGGACTCCTCAGAGCTTCTTGTGCTTCCTGCAATCCCTTTCCGTGGCGTTCCAAGCCCGTGTATCAGAGCCATGTGCCTCGGGCATAAATGATGAGGACCTGTATGGTAGACTGGATAAATGTTCTCCATCCTTCACTCCTTCTCCCTTTCAAGTGACCACGAAGCAGTGCCCCAGAGCGGGTGGAGTACTTTCTTCCCATCCCACAGAAATTTGGGCTTGGCCACGTGATTTGATTTGGCCAATAGAATGATGAGTAGAAATGACAATGTGCCAATTCTCAGCTGAGGTCTAAGAGGCATCCCATGTTTGCACTTTTCCTCTTGTGCTCCTGTTACTGCCATGAAGCTGCTGCCCAAAAATGAAAGGCACGTGGAGCCAACCGGGGCTCAACCCAAAGCCTGGAGCCAAGTCCCACAACCCACAGTCTGAAGCAGCATCCCTGAGGCTAACCAATGAGGAAAATAAATACTGCTGTTTGCCAGTGACTCCCGGGGCTGTTTGTTATGCGGCACCATTGTAGCAAGAGTTGACAATTACAGTGCCCGACGTCCTGGTCTAAAATAATTCTCTCTTTGCTGGGGTGCAATATCTCTACACTGTAAACTTACATTCACAATCATGAGGTGTGTCTAGACACGAGAAAGCATGCTATGTAGGGGGATTGCCCGATCACGTCTTTACTCAGAGGGTTACGAGTGGGCCACAAAAATGACCATGGGTGCTATGGCCATGGCCTACGGCAAAGGCAGAAGGAGGAAAGAGGGAAAGAAAAGGGAGACATAAAAGAGTAGAAAGTGAAAAGGCAGAGGAGCAAATGGTGGGGATGTGGACCCCCTCATCAGGGCCCTCCCAGATTTCTGTAATAAAGGAACTGGGCTGAGGGGAGGCACGAGCTGAGAACTAGGAATCACAGAGCTGCCCTGACAAATTCAGAGCTTTGGTGAGGCTGGGTGGGCTGAGGAACAACCCCTTCGCCCCCTCACTCTCCCACACCAAGGTGTCAGAGCCAGGCTACGGCTGCGGATGGGTGGATCCCTCAGAGGGTGGATGTGAGTAACAGGGCTGCACTGGAGGTGACTAAGGCATCAAGCCACCTCTGCCTAAAGCACGTCAAGCCCGGTGCTGAGGGCCTCATTCTCCTTTTCCAGCTCTTCAGCCACTCCTCCACCCCGGCGGGTCCACCAGTTTCAATGGGTGTGCAGTCACACAAATCTTTACTGTTAGAAATCCAGCCACACATTACTCAGAGATGAGTCTCAAAAATATTTCCCTGTGAGCGTACTGCATCTACAAACATCTGTCATCCCCTTCTACACTTGGCAGAAGTCATTCTGGGAGACAGTGGGCCCCCAGGGCGGCTCTGGATGCCCCCATCCTCTCTGGCCGGAGCCAGTGGTGTGATGGAAATGGGCGAGTGTACGTGGGGGAGTGGGGACACGGGGAGGGAGGGAAACAGGAGGGCAGAGGGGGGATGGGTCACCAGCTGACGTCACCGCTGTGGTTCCTGCCATCAAGGGTACTCACTGTTTCTTTGATTTTAGTTCCCACCTTAACTTATTTTAACTATGATTAAGTTTCATCATTTACACAGTTGTCTTCACATACAATCATGCTTCACGTTCTGTGACACACCTCTGCCAGCTACAAACTTTGCCCCCTTCCGGACGCTGGCAAAGAAAAAGAGTCTAACATCGTGACTGAGGAATACAGTCTCCCCTGTAACCACCAACACATATTAGCAAATTCATCCAAATGAAGAGTTCTCTCACCAGAAAGAAAAATTAAGTATTTTTAAAAAAATTAATTCCTTGATGCCTAGAATCCTTAATAAAGTCCTATATCTTAACATGTGGGTGTAATCAAGTCCAATTTATCTGGCTGTCATTATAAGGAATGTGTGTAATTCAAACAACATCCTGTGGCTCTTATTAAAAAAGTTCAAGAAAGTGTTGATACTTGAGATTTATGTTTGATATATTATTATACAAACGGGGGTCTGCTTTAAGTTAAAATGTTTCATCAGTCTAGCCTCACTGAGCCGATTTCCCTCAAATCTCCACTTAAAATACATAGAATACATAAAAGAAATGCTATTAATCAAAAAAAATTTTCCAAATCAGATTTTTGGCTACCTAGAAAATGCTGCTTTTTTTTTTTCCCCAGACCTTATTTTGAATGGATGAAATTTTATCAGGTATTGTAATGCCATTCTTTTTTTTTTTTTTTTTTTAGGGTTGATAAAATTTAATTTTCAATATGAACACATGATCCTTTGAAATCTTAAAATCTCATGAAATGATATGATAGGTGCAAAACCATCAACTGATGATTTTTAAATTATTTTTAATTTCATGGAAAGCACATGATTCTATTCTTATTTTTTTTTCATTTTTCATTTCTTTTTATTGATTGATTCTTTAAATTCCATAGTGCTTGTAATGCCATTCTTAATGCAAAATCAAACTCTGCACTTTTACATTTAGGAGGATCCACTTCTAAAGCATCACTGCTCTTACAGGAAGAGGTGTCCTTCCGCATTAGATACATTCTGTACCCCGCTGACTGCACCCTCAATCCCGCCGCCTGCCGTGGATGGTCTCTCTCTCACCACTTCTGTTGGAACTAACCCAAGACTGCAGTCACAGCAGCTGGCAAGACCTCATCCAGGCCTCTCCAGAGAACAAAGCTACCTGCTATTTGCCCCAACTGTTCCTTTTCCTTTGTAATTTATAGCCTAGATCTTGCCGCTGTGGAGCACAGATCATTTTAAACAGTTTGTCAAATCTGAATAATACACACACCTCCTTTTAAAGGAGCAAGAGGTATGTGTATTATGTTGCCATGTTGACAAATCATTTTCACTAAATTTTTTTATTATAGTCTCCCTTCAATATAAAGAAGAAAAATGGATATAAGCACCTCAAGGTTTATAGTTCTTATACAGCCAGATGAAATTCACAAATAAAATAGGTTGCTCCCACCCTATTCAAATTAGCAATTAATTTTGTATATGACACATGATGTTTTGTTGAAAGGCAACCAACAAAAAGGTTATGGCAAATGTAAGTTATTTTGAGTAAGATGTGTTTATATGATTATACCCTACAAAGAGGAGAGAGACCCAATTCTCTACTTTTTTCAATTTTTTTTTGAGTGTCCATTTTATGCCAAGACACCCTCTGGGTATTCGGGACACATCAGAGAACAAAGGAGATGAAGACCTCTGTCCTCATGGAGCTTACATTCCAAAGGGAGAAGACAGGCCATAAACAACAAACATATGACTATTAAAATACATAGTATGTTGGAAGGATAGTGTTATGGGGAAATGCAACCAGAGCAGGATAAGGGGGTGGGAGCCTGGGGTATATGAGCAGAAGGTCATGGAAGGCCTCACTGAGAAACTAAGAGTTGAGAAATACCTTTGTTAAAAAATAATTTTCAAAATGGGTGAAATCATGGCTCTCCTACAGATATAAAATGAAGACATGTTAAAGATTTTATTTCACTCATCAGTCAAGCAGGAACTTGGCAGACGTTCTAACGAGTTCAAAAGAGAATCTGAATAATAAAGGCATTTATAAATTAGGAATATTGAAATGAATGTACAAATAGGGGTGAGAGAGGAATCAACTGAACACTATAAGACAGAATAGAATTTGCATATCTATAGACAATAATTATTTTGCTATCAGTTATCTACAATTAACAGGATTGTAAAATAGCTTCCACAAAACCAGAATCACATCATCCAAAGGGGTTTTTCTCTAGAGACTAGATAATGCAGTTTTTCATGGAAGCACAATTATTTTCTACAGCTTGCAGCAGGCGAGAGGGTGAACCACTTCGGTCTACTTGGAAGGTTACATAATGGGTAAAGCAGATTCAGAGCCAGACTCTCTGGGTTCAAATGCAAATACCAGTCCTGTCTGCCTGTGGGACTTTGGGTAAGTTACTTAACCCTTCTGCGCCTCAATATCCCCATAAGGAAAATGGGGATGATGATAATAAAAGTATTTCCTTTACAGGGTGGGTGCAAGGATTACATGAGTTACTAAGAATGCACTTGAACTACACCTGGTACATAATAAGTGTTATTCAAATGTTTACTATTATTTTTTAAACAACAGGGAAACCTCTGCGTAGAACACGTTGTGAGGACGTTTGGCCTTCACCTAGCTCAAAGGCATCATTTAGCTACTGTATCCACGTTGGTTCTTTGTTCATTAGGCAACAACTCCAATACAGGCACTGAAATCCAGGGAGAATCTTCAGCTATTTGGTGACTATTGTTTATAAGGTGACCTGGAATATGTTTATGTGAGTTTTTTTTTAAAGACTATCATCAAAAAATGAAAGAACATTAACAGATACACACTACTATATATAAAACAGATAAATAACAAAGACCTACTGTATAGCACAGGGAACTATGTTCAATATCTTGTAATATGTAAATTGATACCGCCACTATAAAGAACAGTATGGAGGTTCCTTAAAAAACTAAAGATAGAGCTACCATACTACCCAGCAATCCCACTACTGGGCATATACCCTGAGAAAACCATAATTCAAAAAGAGTCATGTACCACAATGTTCATTGCAGCTCGATTTACAATAGCCAGGACATGGAAGCAACCTAAGTGTCCATCAACAGATGAATGGATAAAGAAGATGTGGCACATATATACAATGGAATATTACTCAGCCTTAAAAAGAAACGAAATTGAGTTATTTGTAGTGAGGTGGATGGACCTAGAGTCTGTCATACAGAGTGAAGTAAGTCAGAAAGAGAAAAACAAATGCCGTATGCTAACATATAAATGGAATCTAAAAAAAAGGTTCTGAAGAACCTAGGGGCAGGACAGGAATAAAGACGCAGACATAGAGAATGGACTTGAGGACACGGGGGAGGGGGAAGGGTAAGCTGGGACAAAGTGAGAGAGTGGCATGGACATATATACACTACCAAATGTAAAACAGATAGCTAGTGGGAAGCAGCCGCATAGCACAGGGAGATCAGCTCAGTGCTTTGTGACCACCTAGAGGGGTGGGATAGGGAGGGTGGGAGGGAGACGCAAGATGGAGGGGATATGGGGATATATGTATATGTATAACTGATTCACTTTGTTGTACAGCAGAAACTAACACACCATTGTAAAGCAATTATACTCCAATAAAGATGTTAAAAATATATATCTTGTAATAACCTACAATGGGAAAGAATCTGAAAAAGAATATATATATATATAACTGAATCACTTTGCTGTACATCTGAAACTAACACAACATTGTTAATCAACTATACTTCAATTTTTTAAAAAATGAAAGAACAGATTTTTAAAAAAATTCTGGCAGAAAACTCAGATCCCTGAGTACATATTTGCTGCCTTCAGCTTAAGAAACACTGGTTTAAAATGCTTAGCCTGAGGCCTCCAAGTTGTTGTGACTCCAGCAAAGATGGCCCTTGAGTGCTCACACTTCCCTTGGAGCTAGTTCTGTCCCCATCTATCTTGTGCCCCTGGAGTGGGGAAGGGAGTCAAGTAGATGAGAACTGTTGGGTCAGAAAGAAGAAAGAGAAGTGTTCTAAAATGACAACCCAAGGGATAGCCATGACAACATTGCTTATGAAGATGGAGCCCACCTGGGTCCATTCCCTGGGCTGGTCATGGTGGAGGTGGCCCAAGTGTAGAGCTTGGCCACTGGCACAGAGTGGGAGGGACACTTAGGCAGACTCTGAGCGGTTACTTTCCACCCTCGTTCTCTGTTTTCAACTCCTTGTTTTTAAAAAATGCAAACAGTATCATTGATTCATTCTTTAATTTCTGGATGGAGGTTCAAAGAGAAGGATGCTATAGACTGCATATACTGATTACCCTCATCATCGCTGGTGCACCTCTTGGCCCATATGAGAGCCGTCAGGCCACGTGGCCCTATCACAGCCTTGGCATCTCCCTCGGGTCAAGGGTACCAGCCACCAATCCTCTGGGCACACTAACTAGCTAAAGCCAGGCAGACTTCCACTGGGGATGGTGGTGGGGAGCTGAACACCCTGCACAAAAGGAGTGAAAGCTGCTCCCTCCACCCCTCCGGAGCGGAAACAGGGCGAGGACAGTAAAATGCAGTCACCATCCTCGTGCTAAGTCAGGTGCCTCAAACAGTAAGTACAACGCGCAGGACAGAGAAGATCAAAAGGTCCTCCCCAACGGACATAATTTACACACACACACTCATGCCAGGGGTCCTTATAGCACTTTATCATAGTCTGTCCTCCAGTGTTATCATTCATTCATTAATCTGTCTTTTCCGATTATAAGAGCCGTCTCTTGGTTTTCTCTGTACGTGTTGGGTATTATCTATTCAGCCTTTACCATATACCAAGCACTTTGCATTATCTCACTGAATTCCCACAACAGCCCTCCGAGTTAAATAAAATTACTGTTCCCTCTTTGCAGTTGAGGAAATTGAGGCCCAACTGTGGAAGAGCACAGTCTACTCTCTGTGTGGCCAACATCAGGGCAAACTGTTGGTCACCAGTCCATGATGAGTTAAGTATAGGAACTGAGAGTAAATATTTAGAGACTTCACTGCAATTTGTCATTGTCACCACATCCAAGTATGTGATCAGTAGGCTTGTCTGGTCAGCACAAACTATGGACTAGTCAGAAACATGAAGAAGGACCATGCTAAAATGTGTGATGTTCAAGGTTAGTTTTTCAACTGTAACCCCAAAGTGTATACAAATCTAGAATTCATTGGTTTCATTAAAAGATGATTTAATTTAAACCGTATTATGTTACAGGATAAATTGTTGGAACTGGCAACTAATGAAGGAATGAAGATGGAGTTTAAAATTCAGCAAACTTGCTGCATTTTAGATGAAAGCTAAAAAATGAATATCCTGAGTTTGCCGAAATGGGTTTAAAAATCTCTTCTTTCTGTCTGGTCAGCATACCTCTGTGAGACGGGCTTCTCTCGAGCGTAATTAAAACAAAACACAGAAATGGTTTATATACCTCGTCTCCTGCAAGTAGCACTGTTGTATCCAACCTAGATTAATCAGTCAACCTAAACACTTTCCTACATTAAAAGTGAAGTATTGATAGATAGGGTGTTTGTTTAAAGTGTGCTTATAAGCATTTAATACAGGGAATCTCTATTTCACTTATGACTTTTTCCTTTGGCTAAAATTACAGAACGACAAAAGTTACCAGTATGAATAGTGACCTCCTATACAATTGCCTTTATATGCATTTTCACTGAATATGTAGCTTTTTGTAATTATTTCCCCCATTATGTTTATTCTTATTTATTGAAATGTAATCTTACGCCTGCCTAATCTATAATAAAAACTAGGGGCTTGTATTTTGGTATCTTTGTTTTTAATTTTATTTTCCTAGTAATTTATTTTTATGGTATTATCCAAAATTATCAGTCCACAATGTACTGGAAATTTAAAACACCGGTCCTTCTCCACAGATGGTTTGAAAAGCACTGCTCTTGAACGTTGACTCCACGAGTCCCAAACTTTGTTTTGCTTGCTGACGCAGCCCTAACTCTTAGATCACTGCCAGGTCATAGTAGGTGCTCAAGAAACATCTGTCAAATAAATGAATGAATAAAACTGAGGTTAGTACAGGCCATAGTCCATGCCCTTAGCCACTCTCTTATACTGCCTCCTACCAAGGGTATAGAAGTCACATCAGGATCAGGGTTAGGATCAGACTAGCTGGAGAAGGCTTTCTAGAAGAGTAAGCTTGAGCACAGCCTTTAACAAAAGGGTGAGGATATTTTGAAAAGGGTGAGAGGATTTGATCAAACCCCCTCCTTCAAAAGCTGAAAGCTAGAGTTATGGAACTGCTGCTGTTCAGAGGGCAAGCCCAGAATTTCTCCCCTTTCCTTGTTAACATTTAGCTTCTGTTGGGTCCTAAAAACCAGGTTCTGGTACAGATTTACAATTCACTGAGTTGTGTCCTCAGGAGTGAGTCTTGGGTAGGAGAGCATTTGAGGGTCTGGGGGCCAGAAGGGAAGAGAAGAATATTCTCCCACCTTAAAAAAGAAAAGGGTGAGAGGACAGAGGCAGATGTTCCCCGCAGTGGGCTGGGCAGGGCAGGGGTGGGGGGCAGCAATGGCAAAGGCCAAAGCAAGGCTCAGTGTAGGGGCCTGGATGAAACGGCTCTGCGATCTACCCAGAGACAACCTCCAACTTGTGCCTGAAAAACAAAGGCCACCCTAGACACACAGAGAACAAACTAGTAGTTACCAGGAGGGAGGGGGAAGCGGGGAAGGACAAGATAAGGGTACAAACTACTGTGCCTAAAATAAATAAGCATGGGGCAGAGACAAGATGGCAAAGTAGAAGGACGTGAGCTCACCCCCTCTGACGAAAACACCAAAATCACAACTAACTGCTGAACAACCATCGATAAAATAAATAAGCTACAAGGATATATTGAACAACACAGGGAATATAGCCAATGTTTTATAATAACATAAATGGAGTTTAATCTATAAAATTTGGAATCACTCTGTTGTACACTGGAAACTAATATTGTAAATCAACTCTACCTCAATTAAAACAACAACAACAACTAAGTCCAGAGGTTACTGTGCTCCTTCAAAATCCACCAAGCCTCCAGCAGCGGCCAGGCTGCCAGGGGAGCTAGCCCTGCCCCATGACCACCAGCATCACCACCTTGTCACCCTGCAGCCAGGAGGGCTCCCAGTGAAGCTGATGGTAGATCCTAATGCCCCAGGGACCACCACTTTGCACAAGTCTAGGGGCCCCAGGGATTTTGTATTTATAACTTGGTGGGGGCCTGTACAAAGAGGATTTCCCCAAATTGTTTAAGCTTCAGCCCCCCGACACCTAGACCTGCCCCGGCCCCTTCTCAGGCCTCCTCCTCCCTCATAGAAGTTGCTTTCCTCTTCTTGGAGGCAGGCATTCTATCTGCCACAAGGTGGCGCCAGACATCCTAACGTGAGACGGGACTGCACAGACCATGTAGGCAAAGCGTGAGGTTTTTGCTTCCATTCTTAGAAGCTGAAAAACCCACTTATTTGCTCTTCTTTATATCCGTGGCAACCTAACACTTCTCTTTGCATGTTTCTGGTTTCATTTTTTAAGTTACACTGAGGTGGGGCCTGAGGGGGGTCAGATTATCTTTATAAATCCTACATATTGTGGGAACTAGAGAAATTAGCCAACTTAAAAACACCAATTAGTCAGAAATGAGAAAGCCCAAGGAAAGGAGAAAAACTCCTGTGTAAGAAATAAACAAAGTAGGTGTTGCAAGTTCATGTCTTTTTACTTGTTAAAAACTGCACGGTTACAGAAGTGAGTATGGATTTGAACACTTAGTATTGAAAATTCTCTGAAGTCCAATTCCTCTGTCCAGAGCAACATCTATTAAGAGTTTCTGTATTGTTATGTTATCAGTGTCCAAGAGAAACGTCAGGAACCATCGCACTCCCAGGTTCGATCCCTGGTCAGGGAACTAGATGCCCCCATGCCGCAACAAAGACGCTGCGTGCCGCAACTAAGACCTGAAGCAGCCAAATAAATAAATAAATAAATAAATAAATATTTTTAAAAACAACCAAAAAAAAAACACCTGTACTTAAGGCAAGGAATTGGAAAACAACAATTTGTACTATTTGCGGTCTGCGATAACTCAGCACAGAATAATTTTAGGGCACTAAGTCAATAAGGATTAATATTTGGTAACTAAGCAGCACAAACTGAAGTTTTTTTTGTTATTTTTGAGAAGGTGAAACTAAGATTATTAACATTTATTTTCAGAAGACATTTTAATTATCGTCAAACACTGCATGTAAAAAAAAATGCTAATCGGTGAGGCCAAGTTCATGTCCCTCAAAGCTCTCTTATCTATTAAAAAATATTTATATTCTCATTCATTCAGTGAATATCTACAGACTGTCTATGCTTTGAAGAGCAGAGTGAACAGGAAAAGAGGGAAAGCAGCCATCGCTCAGCCTACTTTTTTACCCTTTAGAGTTCACAATGTTTTTCAAATGCCGTTTTTCAAATAACTCTTCTATCTGAGGACAGAGAAAGATTTTTCCGGGGAAATCACTGATAGCCACTGTAATAACAACATCTGCCCTTTACTGTGCGTATGATCCACCCCTCCTTCCTTCTGAAACTCTGTTGTCTGTGGGTAAATGAGAAGCAGTTCAACCGGTTTGTTGGAGATTTTTACATGGGTGAATTTCCTTTGGAAAAGTAACTGGATGGCTACATTAACGCCAGCTGGGAAAGTGCGTTCCAGCCATTCTACTTCCTCCCACATCTGTATATGCAGGCCATTCCCCTCCACCCCATGATTGCACATCCAGCCCTATCTTATCCCACATTTTCAGGCTAGGCCCACATGCAGATGGGAAAGGGCCTCTTCTCACTCAAGGCTGCCTCACATGGATACCCCTTGGGTCCCTAATTTGGCAACATCCCAAAACTTCCTAATGTTCCTGGTACTGAGTTTGTTCTTCCTGGGCCAGAAGAAGAGGTGGTGATCAATCCACGGGGTTTAAAAAAAAAATAAATGGTTGTCCCAGAAGCACCCACCTATTTCTCTGCACCTGAAAGAAACAAGTCGATTTGAATGAGATAGTGTATGGGAGAAGCTGGGCACAGTGCCCTGTACATTGTGAGCCTTCAACAAGGCTTAGATGCTGCCTGCATCTGCGCCTTCTATGAAGCTTTCAACAAGGCTCCCACAGATGGAGCTATTTCTTGTTAGCCATCATTCCATCAGCGTCACCCAGCAATTCCAACACAGCACCTGGCAAACCACAGGCATTCAATAAAAAAGTGTGCCGTGAATCTCAAGTTCTTGGGATCTCAATTTCTTTACCTTTAAGGTAGGGACTGTAACATCTGACTTCAGAGACTCTTCTGTCACATGCTAAAGCGCCCAGACACAGTAGAATTTTATTTTTCTCTTTTTTTCCTTGGGAGAAAGATGGACTTGTCCACTTCTCCAGCATCTCCCCACGTGACTCACAATCAGGTAGCCACACAAATAGTGTACGATCTGTAGTCCTCCACATAGGTACACATCTCCATTTAATCTCTTCCTTGAAAACATCAGACATAATTTTATTAAGCAGTTAAAGGAACACAAGCCTGCTAGATCAAAGCGGCCAACTGGTCACCCAGCTTTCCCAAAGTGGGGCTGTAGTTCATTACAGCCAATCAGTTCGTCGCATCCACCTCTCCTGTATGTCAACATGCCCGGGAAACAGACTGAGAAGCCCTGGGCACTGCAGGGAAAATCTTTCCAGGTAACCACTGGTATTAAAAAAGCAGACGTCTTGGGCTTCCCTGGTGGCGCAGTGGTTGAGAATCCGCCTGCCAATGCAGGGGACACGGGTTCGAGCCCTGGTTTGGGAAGACCCCACATGCCACGGAGCAACTAGGCCCGTGAGCCACAACTACTGAGCCTGCGCATCTGGAGCCTGTGCTCCGCAACAAGAGAGGCCGCGATAGTGAGAGGCCCGCGCACCGCGATGAAGAGTGGCCCCCGCTCGCCGCAACTAGAGAAAGCCCTCGCACAGAAACGAAGATCCAACACAGCCAAAAATAAATAAATTAATTAATTTAAAAAAAAAAAAAAAAAAAAAGCAGACGTCTCGAAAGATGATTAGGACTGTAAAAAATCAGAGGTTCCTACAACCTGAGACAGTCCCCAGGTCCCCCCATGGAGTCTCACAGAGAAGTACAGGCTCTGCTGACAATGCTTTTTCTTTAAACAGATGGGTTGCTCCTTCCCAGACATTTTTGGACTAAACCCGAACCTTCACTTTCTTTGCAATTGTTTTTGTTGTCTGTGTTGTTTGTGAGGATCTTAATTCTGGCTTGAAGCACGTCCCCTTTCAGCTCTCATACTTGGTAACATTTGGCTTCCTCTTCTTCTGCAGGTTGCAGGCAGGAAACTGGAAAATGGGCCACAGGAAACCTGGCCTCCTACATCTGTCCCACTTTGTAATTGCAGCTCTGGTTTCATTTCGCCTTGTGTGTCAGCTCTGTTTTAACCCTCAACACGACGGCCAAACTCTGCTTTCTGTAAGAACACTGCTACTCTTATTGCCCAAGGAAACTCACTGAGACTTTTTTTTCTTCCCCAGAGTAATTAACCATATGAATTCAACGTGGAAAAAAATACTGAACAAATTCTCCTAACAGTAGTCATTTGGATCAAAAGAGTATGGAGCTAGAAAAATGATACATTCAATGTGATAAAACTACTAATAAGTCCCCAGTGAAAATTCAAGACTACTTCATAATACTGTACACAACAGAAGTTATATCAGTATGATTATTAGTGGTCCAAGGCTGCCTGACGAATTCTGACTTTTGAGCCTTTGATAAATAACATATGAAAATAAAATATAATCATTCTTCATTATAATCTCTCTCATTATGATGCTATTTCAAATTATGTTTCTTAACCATATCAGCAACTATTAGGTTCAACCATATGAAATTGTTTTTATGGGTCAAAAACAGTCAAATACCAGCAGTCTCATACGGTCAACCTAAAGCATATAATTACACCCAGAGGATACACACACACACACACACACACACACACACACACACACACACACATATCCCCAGGGCAGTATCTTCTTCCTGTGTTTGGTCCATGGACCCTTTCTGAGACTCTAACATTCTCTAGTAGAGAAAAAAAGATATATTTAAATCCTAAAGGTAATTTATAAATCTCAAAGAGTCCCATTCTAAAGGAAATGTTAGCTATATCATCCCCCACCAGCCAATACTGAGTGTCCATGGAATTCTCAAGAATAGGGCTCCTACCAAAAAAAATCCATTACTTATTTAAATAGGAGCTTTTCTTTTTTAACGCTAACATTTGATGAGCATTTACTACGTACCAGGCATTGTGTTGAGCACTTTATACACGTTATCTGAATTTGATACTGCATGACTTAACAAGGTAGAGTAAGACGCTCCGGCCACGGGAGCATTTTGGGAAAACAGAGACTTGTATACAGGGCATGTGGCTCCAAAGTCCACCTTCTTAATCACCACACATAGTTCCCCCAGCAGAAGCTTCATTTCTTATATGCCCATCTCACTGCTACTAAGAGAAAAGTCCCATTTTAACACAGAGGGTGATACAACATTCCTACGAGAAATCAAATCAGGAAGTCTTCTTGTTCATCTCTGGCTTGCCTCATCTGTGACTCCAGTTGTTCCAACTCGTTCTGTTTTTAAGAAAATTTGAACCCATCCCACCATCACTTTTTTTAAAAATCCAGTTTCCCTTTAAAAAGATCTGCTATTGGTTTAAATACATAGCTGTTTCATCCAATGCTAAATAATCGAGGTTGCCTCTTGATGAAGACAGGACGTGAGAAGCTGTGCCTTCTGTAACCTAGCTCCTTCTCAGCAGGAAAGACTCATCCTCTTGTTCGGTGTGTGCACACTGCATGGTGGAACAAGAGGAGGAAAGTGGAAAATGAAAGGTAGGTGATCTCGCCTGGCCCCGCAGCGGGGCCCCAAACCTGCATGCATTTCATGTAACAATGACACGTACCATGAGAAACACTGCACTGCGAATAGGGACAGGCTGGGGATCCCAACGAAACGACAAGACTGACGGGACTTGGTGAGCACCCAGCAGGGGCTAAAAATGTTTCCTTTAAAAACAAACACCTCTGGAGAAGCCCTCTTTCAGGTTCTAAGAAAGCCATATTTGGGATTTCATGGCATCTCATGACACGCACATAAAATTTTAAAAGGTGTTTTGCATTCAGTAAAACTTACTTAAGATCTTGCTAACTGTTCTTGAATTTGAGCTTCAATTTAATGAGCTCCCTAATTTCCAGTGGGTATTTCCCCACACACACTACCCCTGATTCTTATATTTCATAGGCCTTTGAATGGAAAATCTTTTACCTAAATTTTTGTACTGTTGATATTAATAAAATTCGATCCTGTGTGCAAGGGGAAACGTTGGAAGTCAGAACATATAAATTCTCATCGTAGCCATGACCTTAAAGAGTTGCGTGACCTCAGGCAGGGATGTTAACTTCTCTGTTTCAACTTCTTAAGCAAGGCCAACCCTATCCCCCTCCATACATGAAGGTCAGCAAACTAAAAGACTTTTTACAATTAAGAGTATTTCAAGAGTAAAAATCTAAGATATCCTTTTGATCAATACATCGTGTAAGTGATCTTTAAAATAAAAATGGAATAATGCCTTCAGCTTCAAATAAAGCCTTCACAGAGAGATTTTTTAAATCTGTGGTTGCCTTCACGTCAGAAAATGTTTATTTGCTTACTTTGTTTAGTTTTACGAAAATCGAAAATAAAGGAAATCTTCCATGCCACTTCTACTAGAATGAAACCATAACCTTTCAGATAAACTTGAAACCTTTTCTGTGCTAAATAATAAGCTGGTGAAGGCCACAAGTATATACCCAGTGTGGTAAGGACACTTTTGCATGACACAAAATGATGGTAGTTTTTCCACATCCAGAAACTGAAGCATTTCCTGCCAGAGCATCCTCCAAACTCTTCTATTGTGTTGAAACTGTAAAATCTTTCTAAATCAGGACTTCCTCCTATTATGCTTTAGAGGCGTCTTTCTGGGAAGGGTAGATCCAAGGCAAAAGGTAGGAATTCCTGCAGCACCACCCAGTGGAAACATTAGAAAAAAAAAAAAAAAAAAGCAAGATAAAACATGTTGAATAAAAGAAAATTCATGTCCTAGGCTCTGCTAATTAAAAATCTGGACAGTGCGCTTTTTCCATCAATGGCAACCAGCAATATGTTTTGCTTAACAATAGTGCCCTTTTTCCTCGGTGCCGTTCCTTAAATGCCAACCACACAAATGATCGTCAACATCACATCTGCCTTGTCTCTCTCACACGTGTGCACACACACTGGGCCAGGGAGGAAGGAGTCCCGGGTGGGGTCAGGTGTGGCCCGAGACACCATCCCTTCCTCTCGGAAGGATCCCCAGGGGACCGTGGGGACCGGGAAATCTGCACAGCTGCACTTGGCGATCCAGTCCAGCTGCAGCGTCGGGCATTTCCTGGCAGAAAGGTAAGATCTGTGCATCTTCCCCTTTCCCTGGTCTGAATGCACCTGGTCTGAGCCACCTCCAACATCTGCAGGCACTTCTACCTCCCTCAGTCCCCCCGAGGGAAAGGCTCAGAGCCTTTCCTCCCCCTGTGGCCCTTATCTCTGGTCCCACCCCCCCACCAAGCTCTCTCCATGGTGATCATTGCTTCTGCCCCCCTGTCCGACCAAAGCCTCCCACAGCTCGTTTCAGTCTGTCTCTACTTCACTTATGCCCTCATCAGAACATGTCTCTTCACCAGCGGCTGCTTCTCACACACGCATGACACATCAGGCTACTGATCTCGGGAACGGGATTGGAGCAACAGGAATCCCAGACCCTCTCCTTCCAGCTTTCCTTCCCAGAGAGCCCTGGCAGCGGCCAGGAGAGGGAGAGAGCTGTGGTCTTCCTGGAGAAACTGAGAACTCTCTTGTCTTCTCTACAGAGTTTAAAATAATAAAGTATCATTTCTTCAATCACGTCTGGATGCTTAAGTCACTAAAGAAGATGGTCCCTAACATCAGCACTCCTGGGAAAGTTATCTTTCCCTCTTCCTGGAATAAGTCTACAGAAACCATTTTACATGTCTTTTTTTTTTTTTTTTTTTACGTCTTTTAAAAATAGAAAATGATACTAGTTAGCCGATCTTGATATTGTTTAGAAATATATGATCTGTGTTAAAATGTTACAATATAGCATATTTGAACTGATAGTTTGCAAATGGCTAATAGTATTATAAACCCTTTTTCCCCCTTTTTCTGAAGTGTAACATTTCACAACATGTGCTGGTTTCTGGAAATGTCAAGATTTGGAAAATATTGACATTAGCTAGTCTTCGGGCCCCACTATATATAGTACTGTTGCAAAAATGTTACGAGTTACTGGTATTTGTGTGACATCTTCTTTAGGGATTTTGGAGAAGCACTAAGAGCTGCCTTCCAGGGGTGGTTACCTAAGCAAAGAACTGCACTCTTCCAGATCCTGCGGTCACTTTAGCACCACCGCTTTTCTTCAGTGCTCTTCTCAGCAAAACTCTTGCATGGTTTAGAAAATGCAAATTCTAGGCCTCAACATTTATACATAAATCTGGTATGATAATATATTCACATTGGAAGGGATCTATAAAAAACAGTGACTCTGCAGCCTTCAAAATATCATCACCTGCTCATGTGGTGGACATCTGTGGGGGATTTTAGCTGCATCTAAAGTCATGAAGGTAGACTCTCCCTTTTATAGCTTTACTGTCTCCATATACATATTTCTCTCCCACATTTTTGTACAGGCATCAAGTTTAGCTACATATAACAAGTACGGTGCCAAAATGCAGTTTCTTCCAAATTTAAATAACTGCTAATAAAGTTCTTTTTAACATGAAGCAAAACTACAATGGCGTTAATTTAAAATAGCAAGCAAAAGGCATCTTGTTTTTCACAGAATGTCTATTTAAAATCTAGCCTGACTTGTAGACAAACTACAGTAAGTGGAACACATTTAAAATATCTTGGTTTTTCTGTTGAGTACAATTATTTGTAAAAAAAAAAAAAAAAAAAAAACTGTTGCAAAAATAGACAGTGAGTCATTTCAAAACTAAATAATCTCCTCCAATACATTATACTTAAAACCTGTTGATTAACCCCCAAACTGCAATGAATACGTGAACAAAATAACATTGAAACTGTCATCAAGCGGAAGACCGAGAGTTCATTCTTTCGTGTCAGGTTGATGTTGTGCACACATATATCCTTCAAGAAGTCAACAAAAGCATCCCACGGAAAAGAATGGCTGTTGGTGGCATCAGCATCCAACATCAGATATGTACCTAAAGCCTCCTCACAGCCCTTAATTCCCATTCGGGAATCTGCCATCCACTAAGTCGGCTTTAGCCCTTTTTTTAAATGTCACATACGACTTGTTCCTCTGCTTACTCTTCCAGTAATTGTTCCACGTGAAAATATTAACTGTACAAAACAAATGCCAGCTTCCGCTTTAGATGATCTTTCCCCTTTGCTAAAGAAAATCACCCTTTCTGTACATTTTAATCATCTGGTACATGTACGATCTTCTACATCAAGGTCTTAAAGTTTCTACTTTCCTAAAGACAAGTTGGTAGGTCTTAATATTTAGGTTAAAAAAAACAAAACAAAAACAAAGGATGTGGCAAAGCCTAGAGGAAGATGCCGTTCTTGTGGTTCAGCTCTGATTTAAATCAAAGCAGGGCAATGCTCTTGAGAGTGAGACACGGAGCTTTTGAGAGCCCAAGTACTCTTGGGTCATTTTGTTTGATTCAAGACATCTTTTAACAGCATATACACTTTGGTGATGAAAGTAATTCACTTTAAGAAATTGTTGGGGCGGCTTCCCTGGTGGCGCAGTGGTTGAGAATCTGCCTGCCAATGCAGGGGACACGGGTTCGAGCCCTGGTCTGGGAAGATCCCACATGCCACGGAGCAACTGGGCCCGTGAGCCACAATTACTGAGCCTGCGCGTCTGGAGCCTGTGCTCCGCAACAAGAGAGGCCGCGGTGGTGAGAGGCCCGCGCACCGCGATGAAGAGTGGTCCCCACTTGCCGCAACTAGAGAAAGCCCTCGCACAGAAACGAAGACTCAACACAGTCATAAAATAAATAAATAAATAAATAAATAAAAGAACGTGAATTTCTAAAAAAAAAAAAAAAAGAAATTGTTGGGGACTTCCCTGGTAGTCCAGTGGTTAAGACTCCACGCTCCCAATGTAGCGGGGCACGGGTTCAATCCCTGGTCGGGGAACTAAGATCCCACATGCTGCACGGTGTGGCCAAAAAATAAATAAATAAAATAAACAGTAAAACAGGAGAAGAGTTCATTTAAAAAAAATGTACATTGAAAAATTGTTAACTCTCTTCAAAAGTACTCAAGGTCATACATAAATGCAGAATTGAGAATTAGGGCTAAAGAGCCTAAAGAAGTGAATGAAGCAAAGTTAGGAATGCTGAGTGGCTGGCTGGGCGATGCTTCTGGTTTTGCCTCGACTATCAGAGGTGAAGTGGGCCCATCAACAGGCATTCTTCCCTCCTCTATAGGCTCAGCACGGATGTGACAGCAACTCTCTCTCTGCCTGGGGTTTAATCAGTTCCAACCCTGTCTCAGAATGTCACTTGGAGAATTTGGAGATGTTTGTTCTAAAATGTTTTTAAAAAGAAAAAAAAAAAACACAACCCAGCCATGCTCTACTACCCAACCCCCTCTGGTCTAAATGATCAGTATCTGGAGCTTGAACATTAGCGAAAATAACTTCCCCACAACACTCATGAATTCTAGATTCCAGAGGCTTTCAAAATGCAAGACCATACAAGAAGATGAAGGAGCCGCCTCCACATACAGTCTTCAAATAATACCAAATGGTTTGGTCCCTTCCTATGTGTTCTGTATGGGGCTTGCTGAAATTATGAGGCATCCGAGCTTTCTCCTCTCCTGAAAACTATCACAAAAATCCAAGTTCTGTCTTGAGTTCTCACAATGAAATAATGAGTCTTTGGGATGGAGAGCTTTAGCGAACATTGCCTTATGCTCTAATCCTCTGTACAGAAGTGGGGCTTGAATCCTACATGAGAAGGCTGACTCCACAGAGAAGGAGCAAACACTGAGATCACATACTGTCCCATCCTCGTAGACTCATGCATTGCTCTTGTAGCTACATCTATGGAGGCACACCCAACTACACACACACACACACACACACACACACACTCTCATCTGCCAATGCTTATCTCCAACAACCAATGGCTTATATTTTAGCCTCTAAATGCAAACCTTCCAAACTCCAGTAAGGGGATAGTGGGGAACTTACATTTCCAGTTCACTGAGTATTAACCAGAGATGTATTCTTCTTAACTACTAGTGTTAGGAAATTGTTCTCACATCTACAGCCCTTCCCCTTGCCTAACAGAGCTAACAGAGCATTCTGATCATTCTGGGCCCCAGTATCACCATTCTGAATATGATGAGGACTTACAGGTGTAGACAACGTAAGAATCCCTGCAGTTAATTCCTACAGACAGACCCTGTAGTTACCCAGGAGCACATCCTGGAATAAATTCTGGGGCTTATTCTGTTGTGGTGGTGGTGGTTGTCTTAATCTCTCTTCTGACAATTAAGTGCAGGGAGAAAAAAAATCTGCTTAATTACACATTATGGTTAATCAAGGTTTGACTATCAACAAACCACTCCTTGGCAAAACCCAGGTGAAATTAACAGCAGATCTAGCCCTCGACCAAAAACAATTTAGGTATTTAATCATTCATCCTTCCATCATCACACAGGCAGTGTCATTATTTTAAAACTTGATCAGAAATGTCATTTATTAATTATAAAAGGTTATGGACAAAAGCTACACACACAGGTTTTAGTATAAGTGAGGAAGCAATTTCAACAGTGAATATTACAGAACTCAGTCCAAGGGAGCTATGAAAATTTGGTCAACTGAAGTCTTGATAAAGGACTATGACGCTTGCTGTGGAACGATTAATTTTAACATGGAAAGAACTTTACATTGAGATTCTTTCAAGCTGTACTATCCTATAAATTACCTAACTGTTAACCAACCATTCTGAGTATAACACTGATATCAGCAATAGGGCTAAAGTTTGTCCTCTCAGATGTTAACACACCTGATCTCTGTACATTCACTTTTCCTACAAATCTGGACAAAAATTCTGCAAAATGATATATCCTCTACACAGGATCTTCTTGGCTGTCTCTTTGGTTTAACCAAGAGATACGCCTCTTATTAATTCAAATAATTGACTGTCTAGGAAAGAGTTGGATTTAGGCATAGCAATAAAGTGCTTTATCAAGTCCACTGGCAAAATGCGGGGAGAGGAGCTATGGTGACAAAGTTTTCCCCCTTCAGATTGCTTTTAACTCAACGAATGCCAGGTATTGTACAAAGGGCTGAGATAAACACAAGGATGAGAATAGCAGATGAAGCCCAGAGGGAGCTTACAGACTGATGGGCAAGACAGATGTGAAACACATCTTGATACATACACGCACAGAAATCCCTCAGTTTCCGAATCTAATGAATTCCAGGGTTTGGACAGTGACTTTAGATAGCAAAGGGTAGCCTGCTATCAAATCTACTTGGTTCCTGAGTTCTGGATAAGGAATATTAATGAATAATGAGAAACACCAGCCCTATCTCCAGAAATATATATCTGAAATGGTTTGGTACCTGTGCTTAGATAGTAAGAATCTGCAGAGGGAGAATTCAGGTAACAAGGAAACCTGTAAATAAAGCCTGTGGCAAGGACTCCGAAGGCCAGGGATGGATGACTGGGGAGATCTAGTCTGGAGGACCAGCAAAGGCTTCCCCAGGGAAGAGATGGTTGAGCTGAGACCTGACAGATGACTACACACTGGCTCGAAAGTGGAGTGAGAGAAATCGATGGTAGCGGAGGACCAGGAGGGGATTCCCAGAAGAGAGAACAGCATTTAGAAGGGCCCAGTGGCCAGGGGGCACGTTACACATTTGAGGAATTGAGGAAAGGCCAGTGTAGTTGGCCTAAATCACAGCATGCTGCTTACATTAAAGATTTTTGGTCTCTATCCCAGCTGAAGCCACTGGGAGATTGTAAGCAGAGGAGCGAAAAGGTCGGATCTGTGTTTGAAGGATTGCTTTAGCTTGAAGGATTGCTTTAGCCTGCGGGACCAGAGGGAGGGGGTGAGAGGAAATGTGGACCCCTCAGATCCAGCGGTGGAAGATGGACAGCATTTTCAAAGACTATCAGGAGGATAGAGTAGGGACCTGACCTGGTGATCAAAATCTTGGGGCCTACTCAGCACCCAACCTGGAGACAAGTCACTGGTGTCCCCAAGAATGAGGCGGTCGTGAGTCTTTAGAAATGAGTGGTGCCTGTCACAAACCACAAAAAGAGGAGGAAAGGAAGGACAGCAGCTAATACTGACCTTCCCTCAGGTGTTCTTTATTCAATAAGGGGCCGACATGGGATTGAAGGGGAAACTTAAGGGGAATCCCTTATTTCAACACAAAACAGTTTTTAAAAATTGCTGTATATGTCTCAAAGTCAGCTTTTTGGGGATGACAGCAAACATTCACTTTACACTTTCACAACTCCTAGAAGAATTCAAGTTCTTTATTCTAAAAAAGAGCATAGAAGAATAGGACTTTGGGATGCAAGGGATCGTCCCTACCTCTCTACTCCAGCCACTCTGCCCTCCAGCCAGGGAAGCTGAGGTCCAGGGAGATTAAGTGATATCCTCTAAACACAATTGGTTTTAAGGGAATCTACGTTTTCCCCGCAGCATACATATTACTTTTGGTTGGCGTAAGTGATATTAAGTACTGTAGAAGGGATTTTTCCTCTTATTGGATGATGAGGAAATCCACACATTCTGCTGATTTATTTTTAACCAAGTAGATTAAATAAAAATACTGCAGTATATTATCCAGGTGCTCTGGGGTATAATAACATGGTAGAGTCATGAAATTGCCATAATACAATTAAAAATAGCCAGGGAATGTTTTGCGGTGATGGAAATATTCTCTACTTAGAGGTAGGGGGTGGGGATTACATAGGTGTATACAATAACGTTTAAGATCTGTGCAGTTTCATGTACATAAGTTATACAACAGCGAAAGAAAGTAAAAGACACCAAGAGTCTCAGATTCATTCTATTGTTTGGAGTAAATGACCCCTAACCTCACCAAATAGTGTAAGAGAAGGTATCAGATACATGTGTTTTATACCTACCCCATCACTCCCATATTTATACCTGGAACATTAGGAATTGTTCTTAGATATGGTAGCTTTAAAAAGACTTAGGATACTGTGTGCTTTAGAACTTCTTTTTAAAGCATGTATGTGAGTAAATTCATTTTAGTCCAATTCAGATCAGAATATATTAGTATAACCATCATCTTAATTTCTTTAAAAATATGCAAATAACTCTCACAGCCAATTATAAAATAATCCCATTTAATTCCTAATTTAATAATTACTTTCCAGCAACTGTAAATTAAAACACATAAAGTGGTCAATGAGTAATTCCTAGTGGCAAATCAACCAAATTACAACTTATTGAAATGATCAATTCAAAGTTTACTTTTAAACTGCTGACATATATGTAAGTTTCCAGTAATGGATGAAAGGCCATTTTCATTTCGGTTGTGGGTAGGGATAATGGGGAGTCAAATTTCTACTTAAAAGACTGAATGCCCTTAGGATTTGTTAACAGCGCACCCCAGACATAGAAAACAAACTTATGGTTACCAAAGGGGAAAGGGGGGTGGGAAGGGACAAATTAGAAGGTTGCGATTAACATATACATGCTACTATATATAAATAGATAACCAACAAGGACCCACTGTATAGCACAGGGAACTATATTCAACATTTTGTAATAACCTATAAGGGAAAAGAATCTGAAAAAGAATATATATAGGTATATATATACGTGTAACTGAATCACTGAGCTGTATACCTGAAATTAGCACGATATTGTAAATCAACTATACCTTAATAAAAAATAAAACAAAAACAGTGTGCGCACATGCACACACTCTGATAATTCAATTTACTGGGGCTCTACTATAAGTGGCAAAACTGGAGTTTTCATGTTCTCACTGCCATGGTTTCAACCAAAAAGCTACATGATCTCAGTTCAAACTGGCCATGGGCAATAGTACTCTTGAACTGAAAATCTACTTAAAACACCAATATCAAAGTTTGGAAACTTTACTGATATAAAATGAAACAGTAATAATTAAGAGTCACCAAGTGTGCAAGAGGCACCTTCCTCCCTCCTTTATAGTTAGAGAAGTTCAAGGTGTATTTTTGGTCTAACCTAGTTTCTCTGTTTTCATCACTGAACATTCTATTTTGATGTGTCGCACCCTGGACTTCCTTTTACTACATCTTGATATTCTACTGCAGATCATGACTCATCCTTAAATCATAGAGAAACTCATCAAAATCCCAAACTGCACAGCACATATGAATTCAGTCTTTCACGAGGGCAGCATTCTTAGAACATTACTTGGAGCCACAGAGACAAAAACGCTGAACAAGTTCATGTAGAAATTATGTCAATCCACTGTTGAGTCAACACATTTATTAGATCAATAAATACGAGCTCCATGTGTGGTAATTTTGGTCTTAGTACCAGTTATTAAACTGTGTTACATGATACATTAACTGAAAATAAGCTACAAAACAGAAAGTATAGTGTGACTCCAATTAAAAATTTTATGTGTGTGCATGTGCGTCTGTGTGTATATGTATTTTAAAAGACCAGAAAAATATACACCAAAATGTTAACAGAGGGATTATGGGAGATGTTTATTTTTTTTTCTTTGTGGTTTTCTGCATCTTCCTAAGATAATTCATATTAATATTTTTTATAACAGAAAAAAACAACTAACCTTTAGAAAATATTGCTATACTAATATAATCTCAAATATGTCATCAATCTACGAAGGCAAAGGGTAATTATGGATAAATAATAAAACATAAAATACTCTTGCCTTAAACATACAGAAAAATTTGCCATGAGTGGAGTCCTTCATACAAATGACCAGGACCACTCATCTATATGTGCAGGTACCGGCCCTTAGGGGCAGAAGCCAGCTGCCTACAGCCAGGTCACAGCCAGAATAAAAGAAATGGGTTCTCTGTCCAAAGTTTAATGAGGAACCCCAGGTCTAGGAAACATGAAGATGGCTGAATCATTCCCTGGGACTGGAAGGGAGTAAAGCCGTTAATTAGTAAGCAATAATTCACCATCAGGGAAAAAAGACTTTACTCCAGGAAGTCACATCCTTAGATAATTTTTTTAAAGTGTTTTGGGTTTGTTTTGTCTTGGGTAATGTTTTGCAACCATATTGGTTTTTTGAATCCTATAGATACATAATTGGGTAGCACAGGACGCACAAAATCCGATACCTGACAGCTAAGAAAGGAATATTTTAATTTATACGCACTGCCTGGAAGCCCTTTAAAACCGATTTCAGGAAAAGTTCTAAAGAGTTATTACAAATATAAATTTCATTATATGATCTCAGAGTTACTGTTATTGTACATTGCCAGGTTTGAATTAATAAAATTTTTTTAAATAAGAAAAAGAGGAGGGCTTTAATAAATGTTTAGCAAACTTCAAAATTCAAATGGGGCTGCTCTCCCCCATCTGGGCTATTGCCATTCTGGTCTAAAAAGCATTAGTACCAAGTGAGTGAGGTTCAGAGATGGTCTAATTCAGCTCACAAAGGTACACCATCACACTGTCATTATTTACATGTCATTCCACACATATTACTGACCGAAAAGAGAGAAAATTCATGCATACTGTCTTATTCACATGGCAGAAAAGTGCCAGTGATGACGTTTAAATGTCCTATTCCTTGAATGAATGCATATACAATTTATCATCATCATTAATGTAAACAAGAGTTTCTCAATCCGGGTACTCCTGACATTTTGGGCTAGAAAATTCTTTGTGGGCATTATTGGATGTTTAGCAGCATCCCTGACCTCTACTCACTAGATGCCAGTAGAACCCCCTCTGATTGTAACAACCAAAATGTCTCCAGATACTGCCAAAAGTCCCTTGGGCAGCAAAATAACTCCCAGTTGAGAACTATTGATATAAACGAACATTATTCATTCCAAATAATAAATTATCAGAATGAAGAACTATAATTATCCCCTTTTTATTTTGAAGGAAATGTAGCCTTGAAAGAATACTTAACAACCTTCATCCTTAAGGAATGGTCATGCAAAGTGATGTTGGCTTTGGAAAGCTTTTTTCCTTATCTGCTTAATATAAGTTCTGTTATCCTACTCACAGCTTTCAATGCAACAATTTACTGAGCATCTACTCTGTGCCAGGTGCGGTGTTAGGGACATCCTGTACTCATGTCCACTGACTCACACCCTGCTCGGGCTGTTAGGGTTGTTTTTAGGACATGCTTTGCCACCAGAAAAGAAACACGGACACCTTAAAAAACCCTCAAGAGAGCAGCGTGTCCTTGTCAATAAAGGAGCCCCACAGTTCCAATCAGGTTCCTTAAAATTCTTTACCCTTTTTAGTAACTCTACACATTTCCAACATTTAAAGGTTTTTTTTAAAAAAAGGCCAGAAGGCCTTTGCTATATTTGGCATAGAATGACCATCAAGGGTTTTTGCAGGCAGGATCATTACTGGAAACTCCAAAAACACTTAGGGACAGTCTTCTTAACTGTCTGACCCACGTGCCCTCCTAACACAATTTGTAATTTTATAATCCCCATAAATTGAAACTCATAATTGACCTTTCCCAAATAAGTGTGTGTCACAGAGAGACAGAAGAAAAGGGAGAGAGATTGGAGGGTATTTTGTTTGGCATTAAGGCTCAGAAATCAATTTGAGCTCATTAATAGATGCCCGGAACATGCTTGGTTTCTCGTCACCTCCGCCCTCCCCCTCCAGGAGTGAAGGACAGACGCGAGAGGATGGGTGGGTTTGAGGTGCTTGGGCAATAGAAAACACCCACACACACACACACCTGGGAGAGAAAAACCTGTAAGTTCGAAATCCAAAATGGCCAAAATGACTTCAAAGTTTTCAAGATGCTGCCCTGAAAAGGTTCGTTGGGCGGCTGCCCCTCTAAGTAAATAAAGCCGTAACTTGTCTCCCTCTCCAGCGCAGGGCTCCCCCGGCTGACAGTGGCTGCACAAAACCCCTCCTGTGCCGAGCAGCGGAAACTCCTAATGAGATTAGTTGGTGTGTGTGCAGACATTACTTAGCAATGACTACAGGGGCTCTCTCTTCCTGCAGCAGCCAGTGGAAAATTCAGGGAACTTTTTCCCCCTGCAGCAGCAGAATCCCTTTAACCCTCTCCCCAGCCAACTCCAAAAACAACTCTGCCTCCCCCAGCGTCCCCCCGCCTCCCGGCTGGGGTGCTGGGGGGAGTTAAAGACCCGCCAGGGACTTCCAAAAGCGGGAGGGTGGAAGGGGGCCGGCGGGGAAGGGGCGGGTGACCCCTCGAACACTACAAAGGAAACTGTAAAAGGCACAAATACATAAACCTGAGAAGGAGCAAACCACAGTTTCTTTGTGAGCTCCTCTAGTGAGTCATTTTCAAGATGCTGTCTGCTGCCAGTTTCAAAGCGGAAGCGCATGGCAATTAGTCTTGCCGTTTCCAGACAAGCCAGAAACTCTCCCGACACTCATTTTTTTTTTTCCTTCTAAAAAGCCCCTTTTGCAGTTTCTGAAATAACATTTCTTTCTCCCACCTCCATCCGCCGCCTAACTAACTGCAGCTTGTCCTCAGGACGATTCGGTTCAGAAAACGTAACAAAACCGAGACCTCTAATTTTTTTTTTTTTTTTTTCAGCCCTCCAAAATTGTAATTCCTCCCCCAACAAGTTACGGAAGCATTACAGGCCAACATTCAGATGCAAGCTGAAGAGCCCCATCCCAAAGTGCTGGGGGCTCCAAGACCATCTCCTAACCGGTCCTACTCCAAAACCATGCCCAGTAATGACTCCACCGGCTTTTAAAGGTCCGGCTGGGCGTGCGCCTGGCGCGGGGACCCGGGCGGGGGTCACCTGCCGAGCGAGAGGGGACGCGGCCCCCAGCCCCGCGGCTTGGCTCCCTACGCCCTCCGCTTCCCTCTCCACCCCTGTCCTCTCCCTGAATCCGAGCGTCGGTGCCCACTGCCACCCCGAGGAGAGCCCCAGCCCCGGCTAGGTCAGCGGTGGTCCAGCCTCCAGGCACGCAGCCCGCTCCAGTCACCGTTCCTCCCAGGGGGACCCCAAGTCTCACCGCCCCCCGCTCCCCCGCGCGCCCCCTCCTCCGGGCTCGCAGCGCAGCCCAGGGCGGGGTGTGCCATCGCCGGGTGGCCGTAGCCCCCGGGCAGGCGCGCGGACCCGGCGCAGGAGCATCCCAGCTGCGCCCACTCCCCGCGGCCGCCCCCAGCTCCGGGCCTGCAGCCTCCGACGCGGTGCCCACCCGCCCCACCCCCACCAAGCCAGAGAGAAGAAAGAAAGAAAAAACCAAGCCCCACGAAACTTTGCAACCGTCCGAGCAACAGGCACGGACCCTACTACATACCCAGATGCGGGGGAGTTTTCAAGATCCTTCTTCGGGGGAATTTCTAGGAGGAACCGGGCGAAAGTCCCCGACTTTCCATGCTGACAGGCGTCTGCAGACGGTCTGTTGCTCTTGTAATGAGATCCTGATTTTTCCCCCTTTTTTTTTCTTTCTCTCGCTCCTCTTTTTTTTTTTTTTTTTTTCCTCTGGTGTGTGTGAGAGCAGGAAGTTGGAGCAGTCAGGCCGAGCCGGCTCACTTCCTTTACTGCATTATTCCCCAGGCGGTGTGCAGTCTGTGTAAACAGGCTTTTCCGCCCCGCGCCGCGCGCCCCGGCCGCGGCTGTGCGCCGGGGCTGGCCGCCGAGGCCCGCGCATACTCCGCCGCCTGGGGCCCCGCACCGCGCCCCCGCCCGCCGCGCTCCCCGCTTCCTGCTCGGCCACCCCCGGGGAGGAGCCTCCGGACCCCTGGCGACTCCGCGTGGCCGCAGCCCCGCCCCACGGGGGGGCGGGCAGCTCGGCCAGAAACGCAGAGAAGCCGCCCCCGGCGCGCCGAGGGGCTGAGCTTGGGTTGTGGCGAGACGGGGGATCCCTCTTCTCCCCCCAGGGGTCCCTGTGCTGGGGACCGCGCTGGGCCCAGCAGTGGGGTCTTGCCCTGCCCGGTCGGTCGGTCTGGGCGGGGAGGCCCGAAGTGGGGAGGCCGCTGGACTCGCTGTTTTCTGTCAGCTGGGATGGAAGAGTTGTAGGGCCAGGGGGCATCGGGAGTGGGGTCCGGGTGCGCTGGGCTAAGGGCTGCTTTGCTCGTGGGTGGGGGCGTGATTGCTTAGGATGAGAAGATGTTGCATGTGCAGAAAAGGAGGCACGGGTTTTGTCAGGGGATGGACACAGTTCCTGTCTGGGATTTAAAAAAAAAAAAAAGCCAGCGCTCAGAGTAGGGGGCCCACTTTGGGGAAAAGGATGAGAAGCCGTAAACTGGAAGCCAGGATTCTCCAGGAAGAGCCCTTTCTGGCCGTTCTCTATGGCCCGTCACAGGCCCAACCTTTCCTGCCTGCTAAGGGACTCTGGAGCGAAATGAGCAGCGGCCACGGAGCCGAGTGACTGAGGCTTCCGAGGGAGGCTCCGTGGTCTCAAAACCGGACTCCACACCACACTATCCCTCAAGGACCGCCCACCCCGAAGGGCTCAGGCCAGGCTCAGACGGGAGAGCTTGTCCACTGCCCTGAGGCTTAGAGGAGGGAGGAGGGTGCCGGTGGAAGAGTCCCTCATCCCAGCCCTGTGCGCCAGCCCCAACTGCTCCCCTTTTGGACCCCTCCATTCCCATGCCTCCACCCCTTAGCAGCGCAGACCAGCGGCTCCCAAACTTGAGCGTGCACCAGCATCACGTGGGGGGCTTGTTAAAACACAGGTTTTAACCTCACCGCCAGCGTTCCTGATTCAATACGTCTGGGGTGGTTCTCAGCCCTGGCTAAAGTTAGAATCACCTGGGGAGTGTTTTGAAATCAATTGATCTCTATACACAACCCAAACCAATTAAGTCAGCTTCCCTGGGAGCCAGGGGCGTGAGTGCTTTCCAAAGGATGGCATTCTGAGAGCTCCTCCACTTGCTTATTTGTTTCTTATTTCTGCAACCTTTCTGATTATTTGTTTACGAATCTCTCACTATTACTAACTGTAGGCTTCTAAGGGCAGGGTTGTATTTTACTCTAGTTAGTACCAGGTCAGGGCACCTGACTCATAGGACAGTCAGCTGGCAGCATTTGCTTTGGGGCTGGCATGGATAGTTCACTGAGAAGTGGGACAAGGCCCACCAGACCTCTAAGAAGGGTGGGAAAACATGAGGTGTGGGGGGCTGGGGGAAAGGTAGGGGAGTAGTGAAGAAGGAGAAGATATGGGGAAGAGGGCTGTTTATCAACCCTTGATTTTCCACAGCTTATTTTACACTTTAGGGATTATTGTTTTAATCCCTAGTGGGCTTCTGCTGTCACTCAGCAGAGCTCACTGTGTCCCTGTATGATCCAGCTGTGGACTGGGAGAATGTAAACTTATTTTATTTTCCTTCTCAGGGAGAAAATATCTCACACATACATTTCAGAACACTGTGTTGCTTTATCTAAAAAGTGTATACCAAAGCCAAGCATATCTTAAACCAGTGACTTTCACGATTTTTATTGTACATCTTCACAACAAATCTTTGTTGAATCCTAATATGTAAGAGAGAAAAGGTGTACATGTTTTCATCAGGCTTTAATTGTTTTGAAGAAATGCCTCTTTGTCTAAGGCACCCCTGAAACACTCATGGGCAGCCTTGGCGTTTCCCAGACCAAATGAAGACCTCCTTAAGTTTTCCTGGTGTTTTAGGTTGTCCATACCACTACGCCAAGCTCTTTGTTAGAATGAATAACTCAGAGCTGACACTGCTCTTCCCCAAGGCATGGGGAATAAATTTTACTTGTAGGTGTCTGCAGCTTCTGTACCTTGCATAAGACAGCTTCTGCTGTCTTTGCTCAGGCTGCTATAATAAATGCCTTAGATTGGGTGGCTTAAACAACAGACATTTATTTCTCACAGTTCTGGAGGCTGGGAAGTCTAAGATAAAGGTGCCAGCAGATTTGGTTCTTGGTGAGGTCCCTCTTCCTGGCTTGTAAAGGGCCGCCTCTTGCTGTGTCCCCACATGGCCTTTCCTCCATACACACATGTGGAAGGAGAAAGAGAGAGAGGAAGCAAACTCTTTGGTGTCTCTTTTCATAAAGGGCACTAATCCCATCATGGGAGCTCCACCCTCAGGACCTCAACTAAACCTAATTATCTCCCAAAGGCCCAGCTTCTTAATACCATCCCATTGGGGGTTAGGGTTTTAACATGAATTTAGTGGAGACATTAACATTCAGTTCATAACGTCTGCTATTTGTTTTTTGTGCTTTCCTTCTCACTATCAAAAAGTAGCCAAGAGATGTGGCATTTAGTATTGTATGATCCACACTATTTTTATGCTTCTGTTATAAAACAGATAGGAGTTAGGATTATATGGGTTATGAGTGAAATTTCTTCAGGAATCCTTTATAGCAGGTGACAGGGTCATTCATTTCTGCCAGCCAAGAGAGAATGAGGCTCTCTCAGCTTTGATAAGAACAGCAGACATCTTACCAGAGATGGGAGTTAGTCAGTGTGATGTGTTGGAGGGTGCTTGGGCAGGATGGAGGAGGATCAGCTCAGATAAACCCTACAGATGAAGAGTGGAGGTGGGGGCTGAGTCTCCTGAAGAAAATCAAAACCCTGGTTCCAAAAGAAGGAGTGTATTAGTCAGCTTTTGCTAGTATAATACTGTGTAACAAACAACCCCAACACCCACTGACTTGCTTAAACAACAAATGGGTCTTGGTTGGCTGGGTTCATGTTTGCTTCACATGTTTTTCTCATTCTTGGACCCACACTGAAGGAATGGGCCCAATATTGGACACGTGGCTTTCTGGAAGGGCAGGAGCTCAAGAGAAGTGAGTGGAGACACATGGAGGCCTCTTAAAACCTCTACTTAGGACTAGCACACCCTCATGTCAACTCACAACCCAGTGAAGAAAGCAAGTCATATGGCCAAGTCTAAAGTCAATGGGACAGGGAGAAGGAAAAGGAGGGAAAAAGGGAAAATTCTGAACAAATAATATAATCTACCATAAGAGAAAATGGATGTTGGGTATACAAAGACAACAAATCTCTTTGTTCCCTCATAATTTAACATTTCATAATGTATAACAGAATGGGATGCTGTGGATGGTTTAAAAAAATACAGATGGATAAGGAAGTATAATTAGATAGGACAGAAAAAAAAATGAGTTTTAGAATATATCAAACTAAAATATTCTAGAACATAGCAGAACAAATAATATATGAAACGTATGAATTGATGGTATTAAACTTATGAATTGATGAATTTTGGTAGAAACTCAAAAGCAGTTTGCCTCAGTACTTTGGAGACTGCCTCAGCGTTGAGGGGGATGCGGGTAGGAGTTGGGAATAGACAGCCAAAGCCTGATGGGAGGGCAGCCCACTCAGGTGGCAAGTATACATTTGGAATCAGGAATTTTGGGATCCAGTCCCATACTGACTTGTTCTAGCTCTGTGACCTTGACTAAGTCACTCACCCTCTCTGAGCCTGCATGAACATCAGTTTTTACTGATTTTTACAGTGAATGCCAATTTTACATTAAAACAACATGTGTTATGGACTAGGATTCAAAAAATTTCATGAACCTCATTTGAAAGAGTATTTAAAATAATTTTATAGACTTGCAGGAAGACCCCACTGGGAGTCTGCATTCTCCCTTTTGCATTGTTAGAGATCTTTCAGTGGGGACATTTGAGAAGCATTGATTTGGACCATCTTTTTTGCCCTCAGACTGGCCATTGATAGGCCAGAGGTTGGCAAACTACAGGCCCACTGCACGTTTCTATGACTTTCAAGGTAAGAATTAACTTTTTTCTTTTTAAAAAAATGTTTAATTGTGGTAAAAATCATAACATAAAATTTACCATCTTAATTGTTTTTAAGTGTTCAGTACAGTAGGGTGTTAAGTATACTCACATTGTGGTGCTACTGATCTGTAGAATCTTTTCAAAAGTTTCAAAACTGAAACTCTCTACCCATTAAACACAATGCTCCATTCTCTCTTACCCCAGCCCCTGGCAACCACGATTCTACTTTCTGTTTCTATGAATTTGACTACTTTAGGTACCTCATATAAGTGGGATTATATACAGTATTTATCTTTTTTGTGACTGGTTTATTTCACTTAGCATAACGTCAAAAGTTCATCCATGGTGCATCATGTGACAGGAGTTCCTTCCTTTTCAAGGCTGAATAATATTCCATTGTGTAAATACACCACATTTTTTTTTTTAACCATTCATCGGTTGATGGACACTTGGGTTGTTTCTATCTCCTGGCTCTAGTAAACAATAAGAATTTACATGTTTAAGCAGTTGAAAACAAATCAAAGGAAGAATAATATTTCGTAACATGTAAAAATTATATGAAATTCAAATTTCAGTGTCCATAAATAAAGCTTTGCTGGAACGGAGCCACACTCACTCACTTACGCGTTACCCAACACGGCTTTTGTGCTACAGTGGCAGAGTTGAATAGTTGTGACAAAGACTGTTATGGTCTATAAAGCTGAAAATATTTACTTTCTGATTCTTTACAGAAAAAGTTTGTCAACCCCTGGCATAGGCCATTTGAGACAAATGAGATTTTGCCCCATTTTTTGGTTTGGTTTTAACTGCATTTTCTTTCTGATTCCGAAGAAGGCCTTTCCTTGACATATGGGGTAAAAATCTTAGTGTCTTTAACAAACTTCACATCCAGGAACTTCATCTTCAGAGGAAACCAAGTTGTTGTGCTTCATTTAATTCCTCTTATTCGATCTTCTTCTGAGGTGGAGAATAGCTGGCTTGGACTCTCCTAGCCCCGGAGACAGCCTTTCAGACTTTTCTCTGGTCTCTGAATAAACCTGAGTTCCCAGCCCTGGTTACATCTCAGAACCATACGTACCAGGGCCTCACCCCTGAGATTCTGAGGTTGAGTCCAAGAATCTCTGTATCTCCAATGCTCCACCCAGATGACCTCTCTCCTTATGAAACCCTTGTAAATGTCTTACTCACCCTTTAGACTAAGCTCAAACCCCACCTCATCCAAGAAGTCTTCCAAGATCCACCAGATGAAGTCCATGGCCCATTTCTCCTGCATCCCCACCACACAGGGTTTGAACCTTACCACTTAGCATTATCCCAAATGCCTGCAAAAAAAGTGCTAACAAATTTTTTTTAATCAATCAATTCATCAGTAATATTGGGTTGGCCAATAAGTTCGTTTGGTTTTTTCTTTAAGATGGCTCTAGTAGCACTTAGTTGCCTTTAACTTAATTGGAAAAATTTTGTTAGATTGTATTGTGACAGCTGTCATATCAGTGTGCATTTTAAAAAAAACTTATCAAAATTGGTGAATTTTTGTGTAGCCATTTTAAGATGGCAGAAAATAAAGCAACATTTTCGGCCTATTATGCTTTATTATTTCAAGAAAGGTAAAAACACAACTGAAACGCAAAGAAAGACACGTACAGCATGTGGAGAAGGTGTTATGACTGATCGAACGGGTCAAAAGTGGTCTGTGAAGTTTCGTGCTGGAGATTTCTCACTGGACCATGCTCCACAGTCGGGTAGAGCAGTTGAAGTTGATAGCGATCAAATCAAGACATTAATTGAGAACAGTCAACGTTATACCACTTGGGAGATAGCCAACGTACTCAAAATGTCCAAATCAAGTGTTGAAAATCATTTGCACCAGCTTGGTTACGTGAATCGCTTTGATGTTTGGGTTCCACATAAGTTAAGAAAAAAAAAAACTTCTTGAACATATTTCCCCATGCAATTCTCTGCTTAAAAGTAATGAAAACGTTCCATTTTTAAAACAAATTGTGACAGGCAATGAAAAGTGGATACTGTACAATAATGTGGAATGGAAGAGATCACGGGGCAAGCGAAATGAACTGCCACCAACCACACCAAATGCCGGTCTTCATCCAAAGAAGGTGATGTTGTGTATGTGGTGGGATTGGAAGGGAGTCCTCTATTATGAGCTCCTTCCAGAAAACCAAACGATTAATTCCAACAAGTACTGCTCCTAATTACACCAACTGAAAGAAGCACTTGACGAAAAGCGTCCAGAATTAGTCAATAGAAAACGCATAATCTTCCATCAGGGTAACGCAAGACCGCATGTTTCTTTGATGACCAGGCAAAAACTGTTACAGCTTGGCTGGGAAGTTCTGATTCATCAGCCATATTCACTAGACATTGCACCTTTGGATTTCCATGTATTTTGGTCTTTACAAAATTCTCTTAATGGAAAAAATTTCAATTCCCTGGAAGACTATAAAAGGCACCTGGAACATTTCTTTGCTCAAAAAGATAAAAAGTTTTGGGAAGATGGAATTATGAAGTTCCTGACAAATGGCAGAAGGTAGTGGAACAAAAGGGTGAATATGTTGTTCAATAAAGTTCTTGGTGAAAATGAAAAATGTGTCTTTTATTTTTACTTAAAAACCAAAGGAACTTTTTGGCCAACCTAAAAGGAGTGATACGCCATGAAGTTTTGTAAATGATATTGTACAGTACTGAGGCATGTGAACAATCACTAGGAGGGAGAATAACTGATGACATTTGGAAGGAATTAACACTGATTCCAAGCTTTAGATTTTTTAAATTCACAATTGATTGAAATTTATTAATACTTTGTATTCTCACACTTTGTATCCCCAAATCCACATTGTAGCATTACAAAGGAAAGGAGATTAAAACACAGTGATAGGGTGTCACAACTCCAAAAACTGTGAGTCACTGTTGTTATTTCCAGGATGAATACAACTGAGAAACTGTCCTGACCAGCTACTGGTCAAAGTCATTTCCTACATAATAGAAATCTGACTTGTCCAGAAAGGTACAAATGGTCTTGGGCCTTTTTTCTTTCAGTGATGCCCAGAGTTCCTGTGTAAACAGCTGCTTTGGATTTTAAATGTGTAGATCAAGAAAACAGGGCACTTCATCTCTTGTTTTGATCCTAGAAGGTGTTGGGCAAGACTTTGAAGGAAACTGCAGTCTTTCTTTTCCCACAGCATCAGAGTCACAGAAACCCAGGCAATGCCCCATGGGCAGGAGGTCATGCTGTGCTTTAATGGCAAAGATGGGCAAGGGGTGGTTCGGGGGATTTCAAGACCACCTCCTTAATGGTGGAAAAATCTAATAAATTGGAGGCTGATTATCACCTTTGAAAAATCCTGAAACTCAAATGAGAATAGTGCTTTGAGAGCAGCAAAGGAAGGCCTGGGGCCATGACCAGGCTTACCAGAGATGATGGTAGCACAGGGGTCTTCAGAGGGAGTAGAAGCTCCCAGGCACGAGCATAATAATTCAATTCCTTCTCAAGGGTCTATTTGCATAGGGGGACAGGCTTTGTTTGGGGAGGCTGGAGCCAAGGGGGGGATTTTGACGCAAAATCAAAACAAATGAAGTTGTTTCCTGCGAAACTTAGGGGTATTCTGAACCCAGGCACACCTTCTGCCTGGGGTCCAGCACCGAGATTAGAGGGCATGCAACCTGACATTCCTTGTAGTCATGAGGAAGCCCCTGAACAAGGAAGCCAGAGAACAAAGAACAAGAGGGAATAAGCCTTCATGTTTCTGTCTGGAAGGATCTCCAGTAGGAAAGGGAGAGGGAAGTTCTCTGACTGGCAAGTTTAGGAATAGAAACTGCAACACTTGGCTCAGCTCCCACCTGCCCCCTCTTTTGGAACCCGCTTGTCCCAAGAACACACGGTCTCTGTTCTCCATGCTGAGGGTGCCTGCAGGTTTCCAGCTTGGCCCGGGTAGGTAAGTTTAATCCGGGGGCGAAATGACAGCCAGCTCACTGTGCCTGTAGATGGGAGGATCATCCTCCGATCTAGCTGTTATCAGTAATAAGACGATTATTTTGATCTCCACCAGCCTGGCACCTGCTTTCTCTCTCAGTTGTTTCTGAAACTGGACAGGAAAGAGAGGAGTAATTTAGTGGGCTGGGGGTTTACCCAGCCAGCTCGTGTAAGACACCGCAGTTGGAATTCTGAGAAATAACCAGAGAAGACTGGGTTTCGGGGGAGTGGAGGTGCAGTACTGAGTACCCCCATCAGCATGTAGAAGTTCAACAATGTCATTAGTGGGTGTCCATGGTCATAGTGCCTCATGTGTACCCACAGGCTGATGAGACCACAGATGTAACCCAGGATGGAGGAGAAGAGAAACGCCATCTACAGGCTGCTGTCAGGAACCAGGCACCGTGGTTTGGAGGTAAAGGAAGCTGGGGCAATGGTGTGTTATTGAACTAGCTTTAAATTAACTAGGATTTCTGTAGACTCCTGTGAGGGCTCTGAGGACAGAAGCAGATGCTGGGGTGAAATGAATGGGAGAAGCGTCTTCTCCCCAGAAAGTGTCAGTGGATACTCTTAAGAGGGGGTGAGACTTGGTAATATTACATTCATTCCCCCCTTCATCTCCACAGCAATATACATTTCTTGGATAAATATCATAGATACTCAAGGAGAAAAAATAATTATTAGAAAATTATGTGTATAATGCCTCACAGTGTAAAAAGTGTCATTAAATAGATGAACTCAATTGGTCTCTAATAGTATGAATCCTGTTTTACATTTGATACTACTGAGTAGTAGAAATGTTAATTTGTGTTCAAGATCACACAGTAAATGATGGGGTTGGGACTAAAGCCCAGGTTTTCTGACCACAACCCAAATCCTTTCTGGTATTCTTTGCTGAGTTATAATAGAGGACCACACAAAGTAAAGAGAAGAAACCCAGGATGGAGAGGCAGGGAAACTGCTGGGAGTGCAAGTGCTACCGCTGATTTGTCCTATGGCCTTTCTTAGACTCAGCGTCTTCCCTCGTCAAACTGTAAACTGAGGGCATTGGACCAGAGCATGTCTGAGACCCTGACATGCTATGAAGGTCCTGGATGGTTCTCAGCATTAACTCACCCTTCCACGGTACTTATTCACAGCAGTTCTGCCTAAGAAGCCCCCAGTCACAGAATCTGCTCAGTGGAAGGCTGGGGTGTTTTAATTTGCCCCCTAGAGCAGCGGATTGAAAACTTTAACTCCTACCCACAGGAGGAAATGCAGTTTACATCTAAGCCCTATACACACATGTAAAGAATTGAAACAGCCTTCACAAAACAATAGTTTGTTGTTGTTTTTTTTAATGTTTACTATGTGTGATGTATTTTGATATTTTCTATCCTGTTTTATTTGCTTAGAAAATGTCGGTTGCAGCCCACCAATTTGACTTCATGATCCATGAATGGTTTGAGAGGTACAGATTGCTGAAAACTGATGGGTAGTGGTGGGGCAGACCATATGACAGCGGGATCACAGAAGCCAGATGAGGTCGTAGGAGAAGTGGCTTCATATAAAAGGGAGAGTATTTGTCTGTGTATGTATGAGTCAGTGTCCTTCTAAACATCCCCCTACACTTTCGCATTGTCTGCCGTCCCACCAAGCACATTCCCACCTCTGTCACGAAGCTATCTTCCCCAAATGCAATATTTACAAGATACTTTTGAATGTCTTAGCTTTGTTTATCACTGTCTTGATTTATCAGCCCATCAGCCAACGTATTTCTTGAGGAACCTTCACTGTGTCTGTAGCCGGCTGCTGTACAGTTGGCCCTCAGTATCTGTGGGTTCTGCATCTGCAGATTCAACCAAACACAGATTGAAAATATTTGGGGGAAAAAATTCCAGAAAGTTCAAAAAAGCAAAACTTGAATTTGCTGTGCACCCAGCAGCTATTTACATAGTATTTACCACTACTTACATAGCATTTACATTGTAGTAGTATTATAAGTAATCTAGAGATGATTTAAAATATATGGAAGATACAATGGAATATCATCAGTCAGCCATAAAAAAGAATGAAATAATGCCATTTGCAGTGACATGTATGGATCTAGAGATTATCATACTAAGTGAAGTAAGTCAGACAGAAAGACAAATATAATATGATACCACTTATATGTGGAATCTAAAAAATAATACAAATGAACTTACAAAACAGAAACAGACTCTCAGACATAGAAAACAAACTTATGGTTACCAAAGTGGAAAGGGAGTGAGGGATAAATTAGGAGTTTAGGATTAACAGATAGACACTACTATATATAAAATAGATAAACAACAAGGGCCTACTGTATAGCACAGGGAACTATATTCAATATCTTGTAATAATCTATAATGGAAAAGAATCTGAAAAAGAATATACATATATATATATATATATCTGAATCATTTTACTGTACACCTGAAACTAATACCACATTGTAAATCAACTATACTTCAATTAATAAATAAGTAAATCAATCAATCGATCAATAAGTCAATTTCAGAAACTGATTTAAAAAAAACATATGGGGGGCTTCCCTGGTGGCACAGTGGTTGAGAATCTGCCTGCCAATGCAGGGGACACGAGTTCCAGCCCTGGTCTGGGAAGATCCCACATGCCGCGGAGCAACTAAGCCCGTGCGCCACAACTACTGAGCCTGTGCGTCTGGAGCCTGTGCTCTGCAACAAGAGAGGCCGCGATAGTGAGAGGCCCGCGCACCGCGATGAAGAGTGGCCCCCGCTTGCCGCAACAAGAGAAAGCCATCGCACAGAAACGAAGACCCAACACAGCCAAAAATAAATAAATAAACAAATAAATAAATAAGTGAAATTCTTTAAAAAATATATATATATGGGAGGATGTGCATAGGTTATATGTAAGTACTACACAAATACCAATGGACAACTGTACTTACCATGGTGGGACGTGTGATATGTTAAGGGGGGGGGGGCACAGGACAAGATCCAGATGTCACCACGGGAAGGCTGGCTTGGCTGGTGGTCCGTGGATAGCATCACCTTGGTGATGGTCTTAGCCTGAGCTGACAAGTTCAGAAAGTGGGCCTACACCTCTGAGCACGGCCTCACCACATGAGGCCTCATATTTAGCTCTGACATTGTCACCAAATGATCTTATTCTTGCAGGTACAGAGCCAGCCTGATAAAGTTGAAAGTAGAAGGCGTTCATCACATATCCTTAACCATACATCCCATCCAACACCCACTGCTTAAAGTGCACTAAGAACTAATATTTTTGTAGGTCCGTAATTATATTGTCACTGGCACAATAATATCACATTGTTTTGTATGTTAACAATTAAAATGTAAAATGTTACAATATACCACAAGTTTTATACCCTTCTTTTAGCATTTGTTCAGTTTTTAATATACCCAGAACCTCAACAAACAGCAGTGGTCTATGCCTTTCCCAACTTTGAGAGGCCCCACCCACAGGGAAGACCAGATTCTTGGTAACACAGTCTTCTTGAAACATCTACAAGTGAATTTGCATATAATGGAGAACATTCCTTTCTCAAAGTGACTGAAATGCTTGCCTCTACTGCCCAGAGGACTCCCCCACCCCCCCCCCCCACCCCACCACCCCGCCCCGTACATAACCAGGAAACCAAATCAACATTTGAGAATTTGTTGCTTGGTGGTCAACAATGAAAGCACATGAGGTGAATTTCTTATCATGGGGGGTCATCTCTGGAAATCACAAAGCGCCCACTCCTCACATTCATTTCCCCACGCTACATTCTGCTGGACAGTCAAGCCAAAGATGGCCTTTCTCCTTGTGCTCCATTCCCATCTACACCCTATTCTGTCCACACATCCTTTCTTTGGACGTTAAAGTCCAGCAAAGTAACTGTTCCAGGGGACCTGAAGACGTCCGGTGTTTTTCCCATCACATGTGGATTTAACCTTTTTGGTTTAATTTTCTGATAGAAAACTCACTTCCAAGCCCCAGGGTGAACCTCTCTGCAGGCTCCACACACTCCCAATATGCATGGTACAAAGTAGACACTGTGCCTGACCTTGAGGATTTACCAAACTAAAATGGTAGGTTAAGCCAAGAAACCTGCCCTAAACAGATAAATTGGAAGCAGCATGGTTTGGTGGAGAGAACCATGATTTAACAGCATAGACTCTCATTCCAACCCCGTCGTGTGATTTTGGGAGAGACACTTACACTCCTGTATTGAAAATGGTAGGCCTGAGGTGGGAGGTGGTTCAGAAAACCTCTCATGACCGAAACCCACTCATTCACTGATTCATTCATTCATTCATCATATAGGAATTTGCACCTTCTGTGTATCAGAGAATGAGTCACAACCAAATGGCAAGATAAGTAATACATGATTCCTGCCTTCAGGGAACTTTCAATCTATAACTTACAGCTCTAAAATCTCGCTCTTCAAAATACAATGATAATCAGAAAACTTATTAGCACAGGGTGGTCAGCCATGTTAATAAGGCCACGTGCTACTGAGAAGGTCTTCCACAGTGCAGTCAGATGGTCCTAGGTTCAAGTTCAGTTCCATGACCTTGGGCAAGTTCCCTTATCCCTTCCAGTCTCCATTTCCTTGTCCCTAGAATGGGCATAATAAGATCTGCTTTGAAGTGTTGGGAGGATTAGAGATAAAATATACAAAGTATCCCACACATAGTTAGCATTTAATAAACCATCCTCCCACTTTCACTCTTAACCCTCAACATCCATTCTCCAAGAAGCTAGATTGTTCTCTTAAAAATGTAAATCATGTCATATCACCTAGTATCCTTCCATGTGCCCCCTCAAATACATAGATTCCCGACTCTGTATTGTGGCCTACGGGCCCTGCATCTGCATGATCTGTCCTCTGCCTTCTCCCTGCTCTGTCTCCTCCCTATCCCCTCACTGCTCCCTCCAAGAGACCACATACCTCCTCTCTGTTTTCTCAAATAAGATAAGTTTGTCCCCACCTCGGGGCCTTTGCTCTCTGCATTTTCTGAAGAGTTATTAGTTTCTCAGCAATCAGGTGTCAGCTCAAATGCCACATTGTCAAAGAGGCGTTTCCTGGCCATACATCTCCCAGTTCAGTCCCTCTATCACATTTTCTTGTTTACTTTTATACCACCAGCCTCTAATTTTCTTTTTTATTTCCGTGTGTATTGTCTGCCCTACCTCCCTCAAGAATGTAAATTCCCCAGAGGTAGATTCCTTGTGTCTCTTATTCACTACATCCCCAAAACTGAGGCAGTGCCTGGCATATAACAGGTGCTTGAAAAACATGCTCTGAATTTATGTTGTAAAAATTACCATTATCATCTCGTGGTTGGAATTTATCTTCCACAGATAATGTCTGAATCTTGAGCCAAAAGAGGGAACTAGTTTCATGTCTGAAACACAAAGCTGAGAAGAATGTGTGGAAAACTCAGGAATCGGGAGGTAGGAGGGTATGAGCTCTGAGAGGCATTTTAATACAATATAAAGAGTTCTGGATTTGGAGTAAGAAGTCTGAATTCTAGGCCTAATTTTACCAGGAGCTACCTCTATTCCTTAACTTCTCAGGCCTTCATTTCTTCATATGTGTAAGAAAGAAAAGGTTGAACTAACTAGGCCTTTCCATGCCTTTAGGACAGGGCCACTTTGGGAAGCCCAGAAGCATATGCATGAGATGCTAAAGGAAAGCAGCTGAGAAGGGAGTGATGGGTGAGCCCCTCTCCGTGCAGAACCACTCAGATCCCATGACTGATCCACTCCACGGCCAGACTGTCCCTCACCACACTGCTTCCCAGGCAGGGCCTGGTGGACGGCCGCTGCTCACAAGGTATTGGCTGAATGAAGGAATGTCCTCTGGAACCGCAGGGAGGAGGAAGTGACAACTCAGTGACTCAGAAGAAAGGACCGCTGAGTCACCAAGCCACTTCCTGTCTTGCTCAGTGTCCTTCCATGGTGGGAAGGTGGCAAAGAGCTTAAGCTCTAGTGGGTCCAGATGCAATGATATTGCAAAGGGAAGGCCTTCAGGGTCAGGGGTTGGGGGAGGAGGGGAGGAAATGAAACAGTCACTTAACTTTTGAGTTCTCTGCAGCCAACCCTAACATACAACTAAATGATCATACAGCCTGATTCCTTTTTCAGAGTAATAAAATCAGTCTCTAGAATGTCAGCTATAAAAGGGGCTCTATCAGCTATCTGGTCCTGTGTAACAAACCACCACTTGGTTGGTTAAAGCAACAACCATTGTATTTGCTCACAGTTCTGTTGGTCAGCAGTTTTGGCTGGGCTCAGCGCAGTGGCTCCTCTGCTGCTTTTGTCTGGGGTGGGTCATGTGACTATTCCTCTGGCAGCTCAGCTGGGATTGGATGGTCCAAGATGGCCTCTTTCACATTGCCTGCTGGTTGGTGCCGGCTGCTGGCTGATCCTCTCTGTTCACGTGAGCTTTCCTCCCCAAAGAGGCTGGCCTAGGCTTGCTCACACGGCCACAGCATCATTCCAAGAGAGTGACAGCGGAAGCTGCAAGGCCTCTTAATGCTTAGACTCAAACAGAATGTCACTTGTACTGCTTTCTATTAATGCAAGTCAAAGGGCTAGCCCACTTTCAAGGGGAGAGGAAATAGATTCTACCTCTTTTTTTTTTTTTTTAATAAATTTATTTATTTTATTTTTTGGCCGTGTTGGGTCTTCGTTGCTGTGCGTGGGCTTTCTCTAGTTGCGGCGAGCGGGGGCTGCTCTTCGTTGCGGTGTGCAGGCTTCTCATTGCGGTGGCCTCTCTTGTTGCGGAGCACGGGCTCCAGGCACGCGGGCTTCAGCAGATGTGGTGCGCGGGCTTCAGTAGTTGTGGCGCACGGGCTTAGTTATTCCGCGGCATGTGGGATCTTCCCGGACCAGGGCTCGAACACGTGTCCCCTGCATTGGCAGGCAGATTCTTAACCACTGTGCCACCAGGGAAGCCCTAGATTCTACCTCTTGATAGGAGAAAAAGCAACGTCATGTTGTGAAGGACATGAACAGGCAGGGATGGGAGAAATTGTGGCCATCCTTGCAAACAATCTACTGCAAAGACCCAGAGGCTCATGTAGGCCTCTCATTATACAAATGAGAAGACTCCAACACACACAGGCTAAGTGACTTGGTCAAGTTCAGAGAGTCAGTGGCACATCCAGAATGGGAACCCAGGTCTCCTGCGGCTCAGTTCAATGTTTTCATACTTCAAAGACCTCTTCCACCTATAGTGTCTATCTTCTTTATCCAAACCTAGTGACAGAGCCAGTCTTTGGAGCTACCCCACTTCTCAGGCTTCCTCCTCTGGATTAGCTGACCGGTACAATCACAGATTTAGGAACAGAGCACCAAAGGCTGGCTGCAGCTGCCTTTGTTCTGTGCGTCTCCTTAATAGGAAGGGAGACTCCACTCCATCTTCTGGCCTCCTGAGAGCTTGCCAGGCTCCCAGGCCATAGCTAGATTTGACAGCAAAATCTCATTTCACTGGGTTCTGTTACAGCCATTTAATAAGACAGTGCTTTGTAGCTGTGGTAGTTTTTAAAGCAATATGTCTCTAGTATGTCTTGCAAGGGTACTAAACCAATCTGTTAGACACAATACAATTATCAAGAATTAGTTCATCAGAATAGCTTCTGAAAGTGAAGACTAGAAGGAATAACAATAATCATCTAATATTTATTGAGCTTTAACTACATCCAGGCACTGGGCTCAGCATCTGCACGTACTAGCTCATTTAATTCTCATAACCACCACGTGACACAGGTCTTATTGCTATCCCCATTCCTAAAACTGGTCTCTCAAATGTCACCTTAGTGTCCAATTGCCAAATCCAAGGTCTTATTTGCAACCTTTAACCTTTTCAACTCTGCATAATTTGAAAATACTCGTTTATTCATTCATCCCTACATTCATTCTATTAGGTGATAAGACCTGGTCCAGGTGTAGGCGATAGAGCAATAAACAAGTCAGAAACATTTCTTGCCCCGACAGACCTTCCTGTCTAGTGGGATGGACAGGCATTGAGTAAGCAGCAGCCCGCAGGATGGGTGTTACGAAGAGAGATCTGGGGAAGGACTCTGAAAGGTGAGTCTCTCTCCCCTTGGTTTCTGGGAGTTGCACCTCTCCAGATTCTAGTTCCTATTCCTCTGACCACCCCTTTGCTGATTCCCAGCGTTTGTAGCTTGTCTCCTCCCCTTCTGGCTTTCTATGCTTTCCCTGGGAGCTCTCCTAAAAGCTCGTGGCTTCAACACCTGCTGAGGATTCCCAAACTAGCTCTCCAGTCACATCAGCATTCCAGCTCCCTATGGATGTCGTAATCGACATATCCAGAATCGTGCCTCGGCCATTCCTAACCCCTTGCTGGTATTTTTAGTTATGCCTTCACCCACCCCAGCCTTTTCAGCCAGCTGCAATCCCATTCACCTTCAGGGCACAGCCCACAGCCAGCTCCTCCAGACAGTCTACCCCACCCTCTCCAGGTGGAGCCAGTCACTTCTTTCTCTGAACTCACGTATTTCCCCCTGGCTACTCCCATACTTATCACCTTAGAGAATAATTAGCTTTGCCTGTGCCTGTCTCCTCTGCTAGACTGTGTGTTCCCTGAAGGCAGAGTCCAGGACTCGTTCATCTACATGCCCTATGTTTTGCAGAGCAGTAAAAGCCCAAATGCTATTTATTGAACCGTTGAACTCAATTTGGATCTAGGAAACTCTTCCAATTTCCCAGTCGAAGGCAGGGCTTTTTAATGTGACCACAACACTTCCGTTAGCGATTCTGTTACGGTTAGCTGAGTGTACCTGGCTCAATCACGAGACTGCTGGCAATCTCTTTGCACATTTTATTTGTCTTTTGTCCACCAACAGCCTCCAGTACCAGTCATATAATGAAAATGTTTGTGGTCCAGAATCATTCCATTGCCTTGGTCCATCCTTGGTCAAAGTTCATTCATTAATTCACCCATGTGTTCAAGTACTTATTTAACAAGCACTAACTGAGGGCCTTATCTGAGCCAGGCATTACTCAAGGCAAACCCTGCCCTCAAGAAATTTAAATTTTAGTGGAGGACATGGACAGTAAACAAGCAAATAAATAAGTAAACAAGGAAATATCAGATTGATAAGTGCTACGAAAGGAATAAACAGGGAGATAAGATAGCAGAAGGGGTGGCATTTTGGGTAGAAGGCACAAAGAAGTCCAGAAGAGACTTGAGGAGGGGAACAGGGAGGGCAACAGTCCTGACACAGGCAGAAAAAAAAGGGGCATATTGAGAAATTGAAAGGAGCACATGTGCCTTGGGTGGAATGAACACGTGGAGCCTGATGCAGGTAAGCAGGGGCCAGGGCACCAGGAGTCCTGCAGGCATGGAAGGACTTCTGATTTTATTAAAAGCAAAATGGGGAACCATTAAGGGATTTTATGCAGAGGAGAGACACAATATGATTTATTTTGTAAAAACAGTTCTCTAAAAAAAATGTAGGCAGGACAGAGTGAGAGCAGAAAGACCAGTTACAAGATTGTTACAATGGTGCAGATTAAGTTTACTGCTGGTTAGAGCAGGCGCTGGCCTCACAGAGGGAGAGAAGGTGACTCCTATAGACACCCAGGCTTGAGTCTGTCTGCTCTTGCTACTTCTGGGAACCATCTACCCAGCCAGGAGAGTTCTTAGCGATGCCACTGCATGCCGGGGGCCCAGAAAAAATCCACATGGGGTGGGCGAGAGGTACCCAGAGCTGGCCGGGAGCCCACGTCCTCTGGTCTCTGTCTCCTTGGCCCCGTTTTATCTGGCTCAGCCCCATAAGAAGGAGAGCCCTGCTTCTGTGCCAGCCCTTCAGAGGTTTGGAGAGATTGGAAGGGCACAGGAATGCCTGAAAGCCGACACTGCTGCGGGATTTGGCAGGTGTGGGCAGCAGTGGTGGTCGTCTGGGCACCTACCAGCCGCCTTAGCTGTAGATCCCTACTCCATTTTCCTAGGCTGCTGTCCTATCTTGACTTACTCTCAGACTCTCTCTAAATGCTTCACTGTTGCCCTGACTGCTAAAATACAGTTCGTTAATGTTGTTGTTTTTTCCCCACAAAACCAAGGAGCGTTTTTAAATCAATTAAACAGAGTTGAAGTGCACCTGCCAACTGTTAAGAGCTGCTAAAAGGTGCCCAGTGCCGCTGGCCTCACCCTCCCTGCTCCTCCAGGGACCAGCCTCCTTCCTCCTGGGGACCTGGTGCTCTCCCCTGCTTACCTAACTCCTCCTTTAAATCTCAGCTCTAATATCACTTCCTTCTCAAGCCGTCCCTGAGGGCTGCCCGCCAGTCTCTGTGCCCTGATTAAATGCACTTTAAGCACTAGGGACTTTTCATGGGACTCACGGTAATTATAATTACATACTTACTCAGCAGGGTGGAAATATACACACTACAGTTCAGGTTTTCTTTTCCTTCTTTTTTTTTCTTAAAGGTCACTTAAATTTTTAATTTTTATAACTGGTCTCCCATTCCTGCTGATGGTGGGGAGGAAAAAAACCCTTCAACTTGCCAATGGAAGGTAATGGCCTCTTCTGGTTTAAAACCATCTGTTTCCCTCCAATAATCAGTTACTTCAAGGTTGACGCTATCAGGGATTCTCCCTTCCCTCCCAAATGCTTTGCCCGCTGGTCCTCCTTCCCAAGGTGGGGCCTGGCTGCAGGGAGGGGTGGGTCAGGGGGCCTCAGGGCGCTGGGCAAGGGCCCAGGTGGGCTGCCCTAGGCTGAGGAGGGTCCCTCCCCACCTGGCTGTCAGCCCCCGGCAGCCACACCCCAGGACACACCCAGCCTTGCACACACCCAGCTCCGGGAGACCCCAGGGATCCCCTCCTGCCCACCACACACCCGGCTCAGCTCTTGCTGGCCCCTGGTCCCCCCAGGACACCTTGGACACCATGTACACCCCCAGTGCCTCCACGCCTGTGATTTGGGGGGTCAGCTCCACCCTCCAGCCCTCGACTGCCAGGCCACGTCTTAGTTTGCTTGAGAGCTCACAGTCTTGGCCTCCTCTTGGGGAACTTCTATTTCCCCTGCATGCCACACACAGGCCAAGAGGAAGTGGGGGGCAGTCTAGGGCCCCTTGCTGCAGAAACCCCACCACCACCATTTTGACCCTGCTGTGATGAGGAGCCTGGAGAGGGCTTCCTCTAAGTTCCGAGCAGAAAGCAGAGCCCAGTCTCCTCTGATCTGACTCCCTCTCTGTGCCACCTGGACTTTTCTCATCCCTGCCTGGATGTTTATTCAGGATGAAGGGACCCAAGTCTTTTTCTCCCTCCATCCTCCTCCTCCCGGTGGAATAGAGCTTTTCCCTTCTCTTCCAGTCTTGCCGGATCCTGCGACCCTGTGATATGGTCTCCGTAGACTCACAGTGTGAGCCCCTGAAGCCCATGATCCAGGTTTGCCTCTCCATGTGTAAAGGCAAGCTTTGGAAATTAACCTTCACCTCCTACCCCCTCACATACACACACCTGCCCCCCAACTTACACTTTTTCTTTCTCCCACAAAGCCTGCCTTTTAGGATTATTGTCTTGTGGATCTAAAAATCGAGCATGACCCTCAAGGCTGGGCAGTGACTTCTTTCTCCTAGCTGGCACCCACCCTCTCTGAATTCATCCATTCACGGACAGGGGCTACATAGTTTTCAGGAAACAAAAAGCACCTCAGCTTAATGTTTTGAAAAATAACTTCCTATTATAGTAGTTTGTGTGATTCTTTGCTGCAGGTCTATCTCTACAACTCTTTGCTCAGCCCTGTTTTCTTTGTGACTAATGCATGTCCATGTGACTAACATATTTTGTCACGTGATTTAAGTGAATGGTTTAACTTTATAATAATCATAAAATGTCAAAATTGCCAGGGACCATACAGATCATTTAGTCCAATGCCTTTATTTTAGGAGAAGGAACTTAAGGCCAGGGTGATTAAATTTATTGTTCAAAGTCACACAAATAATGCCAGGTGTGGATCTTGAATCTCTAATTCTTCTATTCTCACTTTATTCCTTCCCCAATTCACCCAACTGGCTTTGCATCAGATTTCACTTGCCTCTGTCTCCTAAGCCAAATTTATATAATTTCATAGAGAACTAGTTGTCTCAATCGACTAGTTTATGGAGATAAACCCTCTTCCCCCTTCTCGTTTTCTTCATCAGGCAGACAGATACATAGATATGTCATTTTCAGAATAGAAACAGTTTAAAGCTTTATGATTACAAAAATCAAACATTCTCATTATAATACAAAACTGTAAGGAAATATTTACACTGTGTTCCTAGCATTTAACGTAGTGCCAGTAAACACTGAATTCTTGTTGAATGAATATTAACGAAGAAAATAAAAACCACGTGTAATTGTGCTACCCAGAAATAATGATTATTTATTCAGTGTATATGCTTCAGTGTACATGCTTTCTATTTGCACACATATACACATCATAAAAAATAGAATTAGATATTTATTTTTCTCTTATCAGATTCTTTAAACACACCAAAACATATTTTAAAAAGTAATGGCCCATTCAAGGAGGTCACCTTGGGAGACTATGCTCTTATTTTGAAGACGTTATTGTTGCTAATACACTTATGGAATTGCCTTCCAAGATTGCTGCTAATTATTTTACTCCCAGTATGAGCAAATATTCATCCTTTAATGGATTTTACTTTGGAACAGAGATATTATTTGAATAACAGTGAAAAAAGTGGGTGTTACTGTTTTGGATCAAAAACAAGATGTGAATATGAAATAATGAGATTGACTTTTACCGTGTGACTCACAAATTGCTTTGAAGATTAGCCCCGATAGGGAATCCCAAGATATTTCTAGCGGGGGCATCATGGGAAAAGGGGCGTATCTTCCAAGGGGGTCACTCAGCAGGTTTGCATCTGAATGTAAAAATTCCGGTAGATGAGTTTTAAAAGACAACCATATTGGTTTATAGTAATATTTTGTATAATATTGGGCTTTTATAGAAAATTATTTGTAGTTGCAGGGAATTTAGCTTAACAATCAGGTTGTTTTGTTTTTAAGTAGAAATTTGAGGTCTTATATGATTTGGACTTGAGGGGATCAAGGATTTTCTTCCCAATTGTTAAAAGCTTTCTCCAGTAGTTGCTTTAAATTTGCCCATGATTGCTTCATTTCTCTCCTCACTGTTATCTTTTAATTTTTTGGTACTTAGTAACAATTCACAAGAGACAATAAGCTCCGCACATACTTCCACATCCTAATATATGTGTTATCAGAGCAAAAGTACATCCTATTTTTAGGAAGAGTCTAGTTGACGGGGCAGGCAGGTCACATAAATGAGTGAAGAGGGCTGAAGAGGGCTGTCTGTAAGAAAACAACAGTGTCAGCCTGATGACAAATGGCAAACGATGGTCAGCCTCAGTGTTGGAAGGCAATAGGGAGTGGTGGGGACTGGGGAAAGTCAAAAAACACATTCCCATGGAAAGGGGGCTGATTTTTGCCACGAGGGAATATAAGCTCAGGGTTATTAAAACTTCTGATTTTTAATTCTGACAAGCTGGGAATCTGGGTTTTTATCTTATCTCTCTTGATTTTTAAATGTCAGCAAATAATTCAAGCATACCAGAGAGGCAGAGGAGCATACCGATCAAGAGCTCTTACTCTGGAGCCAGAGAGCTTGGGTTCAAATTCTGCCTCTGCCATTTATTAATTAACTGTGCCACTTTAGGCAAGTTACTCAGCCTCTCTGTGCCTTGGTTTTCTCATCCGTAAAATGGAGCTGGTCATAATAGTTTTGATGTGACGATTAAGTGAGTTAATACATGGAAAGTGTATACTTGCCTGGTGTGTAGTTAGTGCTACAGAAATGTTAGCTTTTGCTATTTAAAATGAGAAATCACTGTATGGGCTTAATAAAACACATCTGCAGGCACCCACAGACTTCCAGTTTGGGTGCTCTGGTCTAGAATCAGGAAAGAAAGTTTCTGTAACCTAAGACAGTTTACATAAAATTATATTCACCATCTCAGCATACTCCAAAGCACACTAAGTCTTTGAAATAGACTGTGAAGGTCAACTGACCCTTAGTAACTCTCCAATTTGCTGGTGAACACAGCTGTCCCAGACCCACAGGAGTGGGAGACCTTTCCATTTTACCTGGGCAGGCTCTACAGGTACGGCTGTTTAAGTTGTTAACATATTAAAACACTTCCATACTGGTCCATAAATGCTGTCCCAGCCAACTGCATCTATGACTTGGCTACCGTGGTGACCTCAGCCTCTCCCCCAGTGGCCCCTGTCCCTTGGTCCCTGCTTCCGCTCCGTGGACCGGCATCTGTCCTGATTGGTTAGCGTCCACACCATACCAGTTGTGGAATATTTTGTTTACCACCTCTGTGCTTAGGTGCAGCAAAGCCAAATAAGTTGCAGATTCAACTTTCATTCATTCAATTTTCATTTAATGAAAAGTTTTGTTCTGCTAAAACTTTTTATTTAACCTCTCTGAGCCTTAGTTTCCTTGTCTGTAAAATGGGGATAATATTAGTAACTACTTCTTGAGTTGTGATACATGAGAGAATCCATGTAAAATGCTTAGCACGGGGCCTGAAACATGGCAACCCCCCACACCATAAATGCTACTAGGCTATTAATTTAGGTACTCTAACAGAAGGCCATGCCTTGAATCCCTTTGACCCTTGGGAAGACTTCATCTGGCTTACTATTCAAGGCCTATGGATTTATAACTCTATATGTTAAATCACTAACCATTAGAGAAATGCAAATCAAAACTGCAATGAGGTATCACCTCACACTGGTCAGAATGGCCATCATAAAAAAGTCTACAAACAACAAATGCTGGAGAGGGTGTGGAGAAAAGGGAACCCTCTTGCACTGTTGGTGGGAATGTAAATTGATAGAGCCACTATGGAGAATAGTAGGGAGGTTCCTTAAAAAACTAAAAATAGAACTACCATATGACCCAGCAATCCCACTACTGGGCATATACCCTGAGAAAACCATAATTCGAAAAGAGTCATGTACCACAGTGTTCATTGCAGCACTATTTACAATAGCCAGGTCATGGAAGCAACCTAAGTGTCCATCGGCTGACGAATGGATAAAGAAGATGTGGCACATATATACAATGGAATATTCCTCAGCCATAAAAAGAAACGAATTTGAGTTATTTATAGTGAGGTGGATGGACCTAGAGTCTGTCATACAGAGTGAAGTAAGTCAGAAAGAGAAAAACAAATACCGTATGCTAACACATATATATGGAATCTAAAAAAAAAGATTCCGAAGAACCTAGGGGGAGGACAGGAATAAAGACGCAGACGTAGAGAATGGACTTCAGGACACGGGGAGGGGGAAGGGTAAACTGGGACAAAGTGAGAGAATGGCATGGATATATATACACTACCAAATGTAAAATAGATGGCTAGTGGGAAGCAGCCACATAGCACAGGGAGATCAGCTCTGTGCTTTGTGACCACCTAAAGGGGTGGGATAGGGAGGGTTGGAGGGACATGAAAGAGGGAGGGGATATAGGGATATATGTATACGTATAGCTGATTCACTTTGTTATACAGCAGAAACTAACACAACATTGTAAAGCAATTATACTCCGATAAAGATGTTAAAAAAAAAAAACTCTGTATGTTAAAAAAATCTTAACACAATTAAATATAAATAATATCAATAAAATTCTATTTTATTTATTATTATAGATTACAGAATCATATAAACACATTATAAATCGTTTGGCCAATAAAGAGGATGGAAAAAAATCTAATATCTCACCAATCTAGAATATCAGCTTCTAAACAGCATATTTAAACATGATTAAGAAGAAATTTTCAAGTGATTCAAGTACAACTTGACACCTTTCTGACATTTGGCTGGACTGTTAGCCCCCTGAGGGCAGGGTCATGTCCATCTTGGTCACTGCTGTGTCCTCAGCACCTGTAGAGTGCCTGGCCATGATCAGCACTTAATAAATATTTATTGAATGATGCTTGAACGCTAAGTGAATGAATGAATGAAGACTGGGGAAAAAGCAGAACAACAGAGCCCAGGGGAGACCCAGGCTGGGCACCTGCTCATCTTGGAGTATGGTAGACCTGACTCCACAGGTAGCTGCGCCCCTGCTGGGCCAGGTGGGGAACAGAGCACGGGGCCGTCTTCTCTCCTGGCTCATTGTCCTTAGCATAACTCTTGCTGCTTCCAGCCCCATTTCATATCCTGTCTCTGATTAGAAGGGCCCTTCCTCCCTCCCACTGCTTCCCTTCAGTGGGAATTAATGCCCTCCTGGGACCTATATGGGACTTTAGGCTCAGGTCAGTTGAGACTCAAAGACCCTTACACCATGTCTCTCTCTGAGTAGCTGCTAATTTAGAGCAGCAGGCCCTAGACTTGGTTTCTAGAGATGGGAGACTGCTTTGTACATCATCACATTCAGGGCTGGTATTTAGCTTTCATGCACTGGCACAGCCGTAGTGGTTACTAAAATATTGAAATGCACTAAGCAACTAAAGTGTTAACACCTGGCACAGGGGTGGGGGACCTCCAGCAGAATGTCCAGCAAGGTCTCCAAGAGCCAATGTCTTGCTGTGAAATGTATTGAAAACCACTCCTGATTGTCCTTAAAATGTAACCCAGTGCCTGGCACCTTATTCTATAAATGAACAAATACATGAATGAATGAGTGAATGAATGCATGGAGGGATGTAGGTAACGGTTGTTCCAGAAATTTGTGTTGCATGAAGGAGTTCTCCATCAACTGTTTTCTGAAAATGCAGGTACTCCTTCCACGCCGCAGAGCATTCTGAGCACATCTTAACCAACATTTTAAACTGCTTTCAGAAGTCAAGGTCACCCTCATACTTGTACCTGGGCTTTTACATAACACACGTCAATCACCTGTCTGGGGCAACTGTCAGAAAAGCTTTCTGTTGTAACACATTCCGAGCACAAGCCATATTTTGCTTTACATACTTAAGTGAAGAATTGGTCCCTGGCAGAACATAATGCAAATCATTTGTTCTGGAAAAAGCAATTCAGAAAAAGATATCACCTAAAAAGCTAGAGCAACCCACTCAGAACTCTCTCCTCTGATGGGCTGTGAAAGATACTTGTGCTTAAGAGCTATTGGGGGGTGGGGGAGATCAGGGGTGCTTTAATTTCCCATAATGGCATCTTCTAGAAAGTCTTTCTATTCACTGTAACCATTTGCTTCTGCAATGTGTGATTGGTCCCATCTGAGAAGTAACAAATGCTCCTTTTAGTGTCTGGCAGCCCCCATTAGAGACAGTTTGTAAGTGACTTCTACAATTCCTAGCCAAGTTGAAGACATTTCAATCAGTGGGAAAAGTAGAGAGAAACTCCTTACACATCAGACGTTGCCCTTGGGAAGACCGTTTCCCTCAAGCCCCCAAGCAGGGAATGGGTAACAGTTTTCCATTGTTCTTTGTCACCCATCTCTGTAGCTTGAGGCAAAGGGGAGTCATTTTGGTTTCACACACAGGTACTAGGAATAGGGGGAGTGGACCCCCCCAAAGCTGCTCTCTCTTTTTATCTTGGCCCTTTTCTTTCACACTTAACCATGGTATCACTGCTCCCTGTTCGAGCTGTGGTTTTCATAACTCAAGCCTAAAGCCAGGAGCCATGTGGCCTCAGGATGGGTCCAGAGATTCTTGTGGTAGCTTCTTCTGAGCCCTGGTAGGTAGAGGACAGCAAGGGGGTGGGGAGGGAAAATTCCAGCCCTCACTACCGTGGCGACAGAGCTCTTCTCACATCAGTTAGGAGTGTGTCTCTTGCAGCACATCTCTGGCCAAAACTGGGGAGCCAAGCCCAAGCCCCTGCCTTGTTGTGGGAAGCAGCGATTTGGCCACTTTCACCTTTCATTCAAAGCTTCCTAAAAGGGAGCCACCCCATCCCACACGGGACTTCAGGGAAGCTGTGCCCTCCCCAGAAATGACAAATGGAAAAGACAGAACAGACTCCAGCCAGGCCAGGATACAGTCTCTGGAAAGAGGTTGTTTTTGTCTCCAGTGCCACAGAAAACACATCCTCTTAACTTATTAAGTAGGGAAACAGCACAATCACACACGCTGGAGGTTACCAAGGTGAACAGAATCCGAGATTAAAATCTGCCAGCCCAGTGGCGCGTGGAAGCATGGAAGGCCCAGAGAGGAAATCTAGTTCACGATTGGTAAAGTTTTTGGATGCTGTTTATGTTTGAATTTTTCTCTGTTTTCCTGTAGAAACTTCCGTACCCTCTTCCTGTGTCCCTGCAAAAGGCCTGGACAATGCAGTCCCAGCACTGCTGTAGGACATGGGCGGGGTCCCACCTTCCTCCTTCCTGCAGGGATATCCTTTCCTATAGAAGAGGTAAGAATGTAAGGTTCATGTGAAAATGTGATTATATTCCTTATCTCAGTCATTTCGTGATTTGCTGTTTGGTGACAATAAGTCAGCCTGGCCACGTTCACAATAGAAGTGGCCCCAGTTCCTAGTTTTGGCTCCTGCTGTTTTCTCAGCTGAAGAGGGCAAACGGCTGTTAAAAACGCGGCTTGTTTTCCAGGATCTTATCAAGAGTTCATGTCTAAGGCCAGAAAGAGAAGGGAGGGCTCCATTTTTTTTTCCCTCTCCTCATTGTTTCCAACTGAATTGGCAGGAAATGGGAGTCCTCTACCTGTCCCTCTTGGGAGCAAAACTGATTCGATTCCATTTTTCAGATGTATCCGCTACCACCAGAAGTTGGGGACATTTCCGCTTACCCCAAAACGAATGTGTCCTGCATTTACACAAATGACATCTTTCAAAATTGGAAATGAATCAAACCTCAGTGGAGAGCTTTGGGCTTGGTGATTGCCATAAATTGCCTCCCAACATCTCAGATTTGTTTTATTTTCTCATTGACCCCTTGATAAAGTGCCTTTTGGGGCTGTAGACCTTGACTGACTCTAACAAGTGTGCAAGTGTGTGTGTGTGTGTGTGTGTGTGTGTGTGCATGTGTACTGTGGATGGCATAGACACTCAGAAAATTGAAATCTTTCATACCGGGTTTTGCATCAGTTAAAACGGTTCACGTTAATAGCTGCCTGAGTGCATACATGACAGACGGGGCAACGTAGAATCCAGACAGAAGAGAAGTCAGTTTCTCAAGAATCATGGTGTGTTTGTAGTTGACCCAGTATTTTCCATTTAACCCAGTTCAGCCAATTCAGTCAATCTGGATAAGATTCAAGGTTCATCTAGATGCTTCATTTCATATAAAATCAACCTCAGATGATTATATTTTAAGGGAATTGGTTGTTTTACTGCCTATAGATAAACTTTAAACATAGGAATTGTGTAAACCACAGTATTCCATAAACAGAAGAATCTTTCAATGTCAACCTTTCACCTTGGAGCTTCGACACAGAACCTGGACCGCTCCTTGATGGAGTCATGAAACAATCCACTTTTAACTACCCTCAAGAGCATAGGAACCGGAGAAAGCAATTTGAACCCCCTCTAGTGGGTCTTGGTTTTCCCAGGCCTCATCGTCCTCAGTCCAGGGCCCTGCTTCTGCTCAAAGAGACTCTGCCCCCACCCAGTCTTGTGCTGGAACTTCCAGCTCCTTCTGCTATGTGAGGATATTTGCAGGTAGGGAGAAACTTTCCTGACTCTCTTCCTGTGGGTCCCAGGTGGCCCATAGGGCAGTGCTCAGCCCGGGGTACCCAACTGATGTTTCAGATACAGAAGTCCAATTGATCTGCCAAGAGCTACCCCAGAGAGTTTTTCCATCCAAATGAGGCAAGCAACTTTAGATCAGCCTCCAAGGGATTAGATTTGTGGGAGAAAAATACTTAACATCCTTGTATTGTATTAACCGATGCTTCCCCCCAATTCCCACATTTCCTTTCTCTCCTTGGTGCTTCCCTCATGCCCCTACTCCCTTTGAAGCAGTTGGGCTCTTCTGTGCTGACCGCCTCAGAGAAAGGATGTTACAGTGGAAAACAGAGCCGGGAAAAGATTCTTCCTGACTTTGGAGTTTCAAAAGCCTAGGTAGGCCATTAGGGAAATGAAAAAGACCCACAGAGAGGACAAAACATTTGGCAGAAATATCATGAGTGAGAACAAACTTCCTCACCAGCCCTACAAAATGAGCTCCAAGAATTGGGGAGAACCAGAGGGGAGAGAAAAACTGCTGGGGTCTGGGAAAAAGAGCGCCCAATCTGAAGGGACTCCAGGGGCATGAGCAGAAACAGCTTCCACAGACCACCCATTATCCACTAACATGACCCTGTGCATCACCCATGCCCAGGGGCTACACTAGTTACTTTGTCCTTTGGCGTTCAGTGAAGACTTCTCGCTGACTCTTTAGCAGGAATAATAACTGACTGTGCCCCCAAGCTTGGCTGTGTTGTTGTAGTTGGACTTAGGCCATGTGATCAACCCAACATACAATATCTCAGGGCACTTTTAAGCGCCCAAGGAGGAGGGGGTCCTGGGGCACCTGGCAAGGTAGTGCTATGGAAGGAAAAGTCCCTTGTGTCTACAGTTGAAGGCTGAATGAAACCAGCTCAAGATTTTCCCTGAACAAAAATGGTGGTTAAGCTCCCCAAGTCCTCTCGGTTATATGACATTCTAGTTCTTTGAAAGGGAACCACACTGCTCTTCTATGTTGAAGAACTTTGGACTGTTTCCCACAGAGCTGGTCCAGTGATCTATTTGGGTGATTCTACCCTGTCTTGCATTCCAAGCCTCTGAACTAACCTCGAACTTGACCTCGATCTTGGATAACTGCCGGGTTTTCCAGGTTCTCATGCCCCTCACCCTAGAACCCTGCCCTCCCTGGTTCCCAGGCCAGGGTTTGTGCCACTTTCATCTCTTCCACTTCACTGGGGTGTCAGTCCCAATGCCCCAGCCACCCTCCTTCTCATGGGCACATCGATTGCACACCTAGAGGTTCCCTAACTTCTGTGACCCTCAGCTCCACCACACCTCATCTTCCCTAAGATGGAGTGAGTTACAGACAAAACGGAGTCCTCAGGGCCACACCATAAGTACCAGAAAGTGGAGGTTGTACCTGGAATGAGTCAAGGTTATACTAACAGAACCAGGTTGGGCCAGTGGCTGGCCTGGATCCGTTCTTATCAACATGGAGTTTCTCTCATGTGACTGGTGTGGTCAGACCATCCTAAGACCAAGCATACTCTCCTCTTCACTAGGGGGAGGGTAGTAGGGTGGCTTCAGACCCTAAGGAAAGGCTTCTCCTGTAATCTAGAGGTAAGGTCCAGAGGGCCACAGGATGGGCCTGCGGGAAAGTGTCAATAGCTGAGGTTTTAAACTAGAGAAGAAAGGGTACAGCCAAACCAGATAATTCTTCAATGTGAAAGTTCTCTGATCATGTCTACACTGAAAAGATGAACATGGAAAACATAAAGTAGAAGTAACACTTCCGGCTTATGTCACATACTTAGCACATTGTTCATCTTTGCACGTTCCCCTGCCCATCCCTGCTCCATAGAGATGAAAGCTTAATTTATGTTGATAAAGTGTTCTACAGGTCTCAGATGAACACTCTTATAAAACTGCAAGAATGAGCACCATTACTGACCCTAATTAGCCTGAAGTCAAGTGAGTATTAACTAGTTTTAAAGGTATAGGAATGTTGGTGTGTTTCAAAGGCTACAACTACCTGAGGGGAAGACATTAACCATGAAAGGAGATTTTTCATGGTGAAATTATAAAAGTATTCAGAGTTAAAAAAAAAAAAAAAAAGGAGCAAACATCAAGGGATTATGAGCGACCATGAAAGCAGACTAGTTAGCAAAAACAAAGCAGGTCCTCCACCAAGGTGACAGTATGACTGATTTTTATGTAAGATTTTTCAGATCAAGTCTACTAAAAGATCTGTCGGCTCTGTGAACTTTCACTGTGGTGCCCTTTCTCTGCATTGACTGCTGGCTGAAATTAATGGGGGTGTGGGTTGTGGGTGAAAAGCCCTTATTAAAATGCAGAAATTTTTGTGGTAAATTATGGTAGCTAGGAGTTTGTGTGGGGGAGGGGAATGTTCTAGAACATTTCTTCTAGCAATTGCCCTAGCAATCATATCCATCTTTGGAGGCTCACTGCTTGTCTTCTAACCTTTAGTGACCTTGGGGCAAGTTATTTAACCTTTTTGTGCCTCAGTTTCCTCATCTGTAGGAAGGAAATAGTGAAAATGCCTACCTTATAAGGTTGGTATGAGGAAAAATGAGTTAATACATGGAAAGCACTGGTACATGGAAAATAGTACTAAGGAGTTGACTATAATTATTATGATTATCCTTGTTATAATTGTATTCTGCCCTTGGACAGGGAATCTGTTGGAGACTGAACAGGCTCTAAATAGGGCCCAAAGAAGGTCTAGGACTCAGGGAAGAGACAATGGAGAAGGAAAGATGCCAGGTGGAAGGAGAGTGGATCTGCTGTGAAGATTTTCTTGGACAGGTTTTCACCTATTCCAAAAGATTTTTCACACTATTCCACCTCATTTGAAGCCATTATCAAAATAGTATTTGGCCTATAGAGCCAAACTGTTTGCAGCCATATTCAAGCCCTGTTTGTAGCCCAATATTTTGAAGCAACGTGGGACACAACAGCATTATTTGGCCCTTCTCTCTCAGTTGTCATGGGATTTTCTGAAAAGGGTATTTTAGATAATGGAAAGGAGATGGATAGTAATAACATTTGTCAATTATTTCTAGCCCTCCTCCTGCTGGGCACATGATGGGATTACACTTCTGGTCCCCTTTGGGGCACTGGACGGGGTCAAGTGGCTAGTTCTGGCCCACGAGTCGTGAAAAGCAGTGAGGTGTGTCTCTTCCAGGCTGAAGCATTTAATAGCCAATGCAAGACCTACCAATCCTCTCCTTCCCTCTTGCTTGGAAGCCAGCAACTTTTGGAGGTGGTGACTGTTCATCAGCCTGCACTCCTCAATGACTCATCAGTGATGAGCGGAACCACCTCATTCCCACCCCCTTCCAACCGATCCCCAGTGAACATGAGAGAGAAATAGACTGTTATTGTTTAAAGCAGCTATTTAGGGGAGTATTTGTTACTGCAGCATAACCCCGTCTCTCGTGACTGATACAGATGTCTTTAGTGTAAAAAGCTACTTGTACACTGAAACAGTGAACTACAATAGTGAAAGTCCATCCGGACTACTGCCCCCAGGTAAATCTTTGTAAAATACATCTTGTTTTATGAGATTCATCTTACAGCCTGGTATGAGATTCCAGGTCCTTGGCTTTGCTCCTCAATCTCAAATTTGACTTTCTGTACTTCAGTAAAGAAACATTCTCAATTTAGACTGCACTCTTTTTTTAAAAAATTCATTCATTCATTCATTTATTTTTGGCTGTGTTGGGTCTTTCTTGCTGCGTGCGGGCCTTCTCTAGTTGTGGCAAGCGGGGGCTACTCTTCGTTGCGGTGCACGGGCTTCTCATCACGGTGGCTTCTGTTGTTGCGGAGCATGGGCTCTAGGCACGTGGGCTTCAGTAGTTGTGGCACGTGGGCTCAGTAGTTGTGGCTTGCAGGCTCTAGAGCGCAGGCTCAGTAGTTGTGGCACATGGGCTTAGCTGCTCCGTGGCATGTGGGATCTTCCCGGACCAGGGCTTGAACCCATGTCCCCTGCATTGGCAGGCGGATTATTAACCACTGCGCCACCAGGGAAGTCCTAGACTGCACTCTTTGTCATGGAACCTCAACAAGCCTTATTTATTCTCACCTCCCAGAGTATTCAAACTGTTTCTCTAACAAGAGCAGCTCTCACTACTGTTCTCTGCCTATTTAAATCCTATCCTTAGAGTGTAATTGTTACTGTCTTTCCAGAGAGCAACTGGAAAATGACTACAAAACTTTAGAACATGATTATTGTGATATTATTAAACATAGATCCACAAATAAAATACAAGAGGGCCATGCAAGGACCAAAGATGACAACCCAAGATGGACCAAGGATTATGATGTACAACTGAGGTCCTTGCACATCAGTGTGGATAGTCTTTATTGGCCACAGTGTCACATCCAGGACCTTATCCTGCAGCTGCACTATCACAAGTGTGAAAAACTGCATCTCTGAGACATTCACTACACGGTGTTCATCATGGTGAGAAACTGGGAAAGCCTCAGTGGCCATCAATATGGCACTGACTGAGCTAATTACCATAGATCCATAAACTGATATGCTGAGCAAGTGTTAAAAGGGATAAAGTGGAGTAATATGTATTGACATAAACAGATAAGCATGACATATGGTTGTGTAAAAAAACTTGAAGAACAGTATATGTGGTATGATTTCGTTTATATTGCTGAATATATTTTACATTCATAAAAGCTTTGGAAGGGTACTTACTAAACCAATAGCAGTGGCTACACCTATGGAGTAAGATTGCTGGAGTGGAGTGGGGAACTCTTCCACTTTTTACTGTATTCCTGGACCTCTCACTTTTATGACAATAGTAATAACGGCTGTTGTTCACTGAGCACTTCCTATGTGCCAGGATGCCACTAAGTTCATATGATAATCATCACAATGTGATGCCATGAAGAAAGTATTTTTATTCTCCTTATTCAATGGACGAGAAAACTGAAGGACAGAGAAGTGAAGCAATTCACCCAGAGTTAGTAAATGTCAGAGTCAGGATTTGAACCCAGGTAGTTTAGCTCCATGTTGTGTGCTCTTAATCACTGAACTACAATACAGACAAATAATTTTAAAAAGCCTGTTCTGCCTTCAAGACACAGTTCAACTCTCACTTCAGTGATGCAACCTCTGACCACATCAGCCATTCATTCATTCAACAAACATTTACTAAATACTTATTATGGTCAAAGGGTCCGTTTAGAATATTGAAAAGTATATAAGTCAAATAAACCACAATTCCTGCTATTTAAGAGCTTACTGTCTAGCAGGGGAAGATAAAGTGACCTCAGAAACTAGAACAGGAAATGCTAAGAGACAGAGACAAGATTCTCTAAGAGCTCAGAGAAAAAGAGAAGACTCTTCCAACTCTGGAAGCAGAGGCAAGCCTTGAAGGCAAGAAGGGCATCAAGAAAAGCAAATCATTCTCTTTGGCTGGAGTGAGGGTGGGTAATAGACAATGCTGCAGAGATGGGGAGGGGAAGGACTTGACAGCCTGCTAAGGGTCATGGCCTTGGTTTGGGAGGAAATAAGACCCCATGAGAAAATTTGGAGTAGTTCAGTGATAGAATCAGAGAGCAACTGAATGATAATAGCAAATATTTAAAAAGTGTCAGACAGGATGCTAAATACTTTCACAGAGAGTAACTCATTAAATCCTCAGAACAACCCTAAGAGGAAATTACTAATACTTTCCCATTTTTACAGGGAGCTGAAATGACTGGCTAGTTGGGTAGCACAGCTGGGATTTGAACCCAAGGAGTCCGGGTCCAACGTTTGCACCTTTAACCACTTTATTTTACTACCTTTTGCTGGAGAAATCTCTCTGGTACCACTCCTTGGGGTAGCTTGGGGGAGGAGAGAGCCTTAAGGCACAGGAAAGCTGGTTAGGAGGCTATTACAATCCTCCAGGCCACCACCCCAAACTCGCATAACATTTTGTCCAAAGTATTTACTTAGTCCTTTATTCTATTGTCGGCTTTTCTTATGTGTATTAGTGTTCTCAAGTGGATAAGAAACAATCCATTGCAGCACTATTTACAATAGCCAGGACATGGAAGCAACCCACATGTCTGTCGACAGATGAATGGGTAAAGAAGATAGGTACATATATACAATGGAATATTACTCAGCCATAAAAAGGAACGAAATTGGGTCATTTGTAGAGATGTGGATGGACCTAGAGAGTGTCATACAGAGTGAAGTAAGTCAGAAAGAGAAAAACAAATATCATATATTAACGCATATATGTGGAATCTAGAAAAATGGTGCAGATGAACCTATTTGAAGGGCAGGAATAGAGACACAGACGCAGGGAATGGATGTGTGGACATGGGGGTAGGAAGGGGGGTGGAATAAATTCGGAGGTTAGGATTGACATATATACACTACCATGTGTAAAACAGATAGCTAGTGGGAACCTGCTGTATAGCACAGGGAGCTCAGCTCAGTGCTCTGAGGTGACCTAGATGGGGGGGATCGGGATGGGGGGGTGAGAGGGAGGTCCAAGAGGGAGGGAATATAGGTATACGTATAGCTGATTCACTTCGTTGTACAGCAGAAACTAACACAACATTGTAAAGCAATTATACCCCAAATAAAAAAAAAAAAAAGGAACGATCAAAAGCATATCGTTTCTATAACCCATGAAACATTTAAACATACATGCACACATATGTCACGTAAAAGGGCTTGAATGTATAATTTCTAATATTCTGTCATTCTCTGATTCCATAGGGAGTGGATCTTGATAATAGAGTAACAAACTCCAATGCATGGCACTTTGCAGTTTTACACTTTCCTCCAGAGCACCATTCTAATTCTGATCTTTAGAATGAACTTCTGAGGCGGAAGAGCAAGCATTTCTTTTCACAAAAGAGAAAATCGATTAGGTGAGGTTAAGTGAACTGCCCAAAGTTGCAGAGCTTCCAAGCAATAGAATCTGGACTCAAACCCAGGTATTTGATTCCAAGTCCAGTGCTCTTTCGAAAGCTGAAGAAAATACCATGATTCCCTATGACAGAGCTCTCCTAAAAACACAACCTAATCTTCATATTAAAGCTTGCTTCTGAGAAACTCAGTGTTTCAGAAATTGCTTTCATCTTTTCAGCATCTAAAGGGGTGGGCAGGTAGAACTAAACCTGCTTTCAAAGTGGACAAACCTCAGCACAACTTCTGGGCCTATCAGAGCTGGAGTGACCAGGAGCTGGACTGCAGACCCCAGTGGGGTGCTGTCACCACCCACCACATTACTTAGGTTGCAGCTTCCCACACCTTCAATTTTAAGGTCACATTAATTTTGCTGCCCTGGCATTCATCCATATACACTTTGATGTGGATAGACCTGGATATGAAGTCACCCTCTTTGACTCACTTCTACTTCAAAGAAACGAATTATAAATGAGCCCACCCCAGGTATGTCAAAACACTGGAAATCATGGGCCATTCCCTGCTAATTTTTGCAAGACACCCTCCTGGACATGATTACATGAAATACGGTTTGTGGAAGTGTCTAGCACAGCGCCAGGCATGTCCTAGTCTTTGGATAGCCGATCATTTCTGAGCACCGCTTGGGCCAGGCTCTGTTCTAGGAGCTGGGAATAGAGGAGCAAACAAAACAGGTGAGGCTCCTGTCCTCAAGGAGCCCAGCTGGGGAAGACAGAGAATGAAGGAGGAAATAAACAAGAAGGTGTATCAGGTTCCAGAAGGAGCTATGAAGAAAATGAAACAGGTGACATGGTGGAAAGTGACTGTGAAATGACTTTAGATATAGTAGCCAGGGGACGTCTTGTGACAAGAAGCCTTTCATTTAAGGGCCAGTCATCCAAATGGCTGCAGGAATGTCATTTGGGCAGCAGCACTCATGGGCTTAGCCTGTGAGGGATGAAAGAAGGTGACGTGGCTGGAATGTGAACAAGGGAAAGAGGCTAAGACAGCATTCTAGAAAGGAGGTGGCAGCCAGATCATGGAAGGTCTTCGTAGGCTGGAGAGAGGCGTGTGAGTTTGGAAGTGAATGGGGAGGTTAAGTCAGAATGACTTGACCTGACCTATGTTGGGAAAAGCTGACTCTAGCTGTTGGGTGGAGAGTAGAGTGCCGGGAAACATGTCTTAGAAAACCTAGGCTGCTACAACAAAATGCCATAGATTGGGTGGCTTAAACAACAGATATTTGTTTCCCAGAGTTCTGGACACCGGGAAGTCCAAGATCAAGGCGACAGCAGATTCGGTTCTTTGTGAGGACCGACTTCCTGGCTTATAGATGGCCATCTTATTGCTGTGTCCTCACATGACAAAGAAAATAAGCTCTGGTCTCTCTTCCTCTTCTTATAAGGGCATTAGTCCCACCATGGGGACTCTACTCTCATGACCTCACCTAAATCTAATTACCTCCCCAAGGCCCCACCTAATACTATCACATTGGGGGTTAGAGCTTCAACATGTGCCTTTTGGGGAGACACAAACATTCAGTTCATAACAGGGCAGGTGGAAACAGTGAGAAGAGGCAGCTGCAGAGGTCCAGGTGAGAGATGGTGGGGCCTGGACCAGGGTGGATGTAACTGGGTGGAGAGATGCAGACAGATGCCTGTTGTCCTTTGGCGTTGAAGCCCACAGGACAGACCCTGAATGCATGTTTCCACACGTGTTTACCTTTCTTCCTTTCCTCCCTTGCTATCTCCTTCATTTCATTTGTTGAGCTTTGGCAAAGGATATTTCCACAGTAATTTACAACTTTTTCTTTAAATGCACAGATGATAATTACATCCAAAGCCAACTCAAATGGATTCAACAAAACTTTGCTGAGAAGAGAATATGTAGTGTGAGAAACACACAACCTTCTCACATCAGATGCTCTTTCCACTCATTTCAGTTCATTTCAACAATGGGTTGTGATTGGCGGTTATGAGCCAGGCACTAGGATGGGTTCTGGCAGTTCAGATGAAAAAGACACAGACCTAGCCTTCAACGATCTCACAGCCCAAGAATGGAGACAGATGGGCAAGGAAACAAGGTACTATATAGGGAGACAAGTGAAACACAGATATACGTAAGATATAGGACAGAACCAATGCAGGGGGAGAAAGGAACACTCAGAGAGAGAGGAAGAGGAGAAAGCTTCCCAGAGCAGGTGCCTGCTGGCCCAAGTATGAGGGAAGGACAGTTTCCTGGTGGACAAGGTGTGGGTGCAGGGCAGGGGGAACGGTACAGGCAAATACACGGAGGAGCAAAACAGCAGGGTTTATCTGAGGAAGCTTAGGCTGCTCAGAATTGGTAGAGCCAGTATAACAACAGAGGGAGATGAGGCTATCAACGTAAGCAGGACCCGGATCATAAAGGGCCTCATTTACTATAACTAACAAGCTTGTACTATATTCTGTAAGTGATGGGGAGTCAGAGGAGTGTTTCACACAGGATGCCACCTTCATTCAATTCATTCAATTCTACGCATTCGCCAAGTGCATACCTTTAAAATGCACACAGACACATGCACATTATTCGAGAATATTTGCAAAGCTGTGTGAATGAGAGACTTTAAAAACATGTGGCTCCAAGGAAAGTATATAATTTGCAAAGGGCAGGGAAGGAAGAGAGGAAAAACTACAGCAGCTCAAGGAGAGATTCTCGGCCCTCTTCCAGCCCCCAGGAAAAGTCCGACGCAGGAAAAGCAGCCCGTCTGTTTTGTCTGCAGGCGTCTGAGGCAAGCCCTGCTCCTCCACAGAACAGAGCGATTCATGCAGAATGTCGAGACGAGAGGTGCCCATTTTCCAGGGGCTGCACTGCCAATTCCAGTTGCAGTAAGAAGGTGACAGGAGCCTGGAGGCCTGGCTGTGTCAAGGTACACATTTCCAGTGGGCACACCATTAAGACCATTAAGTAAAAACTCCTAATTGTGCTCAGGGGATTTTCATAGAGCTTGGCAGCTTGGACCAGCTGTGGAATGTGCAGCTCCCAGGCCTGGCTGAGTGGAGCCTCCTAGCATCTTGGAGGGTCTCGAGAGGTGGCGTGAAAGTCGGCCCCGATGCATGAAAACAAAATTCATTTGAATTCCACTTTGATTTTATTTTTTCAGATGCCACATAAAACTTGGGAAAGGGGATGTCGTAAACCAGAGTCACAAGGGGATGGCATCACTCTGTGATGTTCCTGCTGTGAAGAATGAACTGGGAAGGTCAAGGTTTCAACATGGAAACATCCCCCCGAGGCTTCCAAATGTTGTTGTTGGCATTCTGGATTGCTTGTAGAAACTGTAGGGGGGCAGCCCTCATCTTTGTAGTGGGCAGAGAGGCAAAACCGGGTTCAGGGCATGGCCAGGAAAGGAAATGGAAATTGTTCTATTATTTGGACTGAAAATGCTCAAACATTCTCTATTGTCAGCTGCTACAAAAATCTTATAAATCTGCAACGTCCAGCAGGGTAGCAGCCAGCTGCATTGTTAATTGAACTTAAACTTGCGTTAGCCACATTTCAAGTGCTCTGTAGCCACAGCGGCCAACGGCTACTCCATTGGACAGTGCAGATGGAGACAATTTCCATCGTGGCAGAAAGTTCTACTGGACAGTGCTGTTTTAGACACTGGCTTCTTGGTACTTTTTCCTCAGACCATAGACTCTGAGTGCTGCTTCATATAATGTTGTGATAAGAGTAATAATTGCATTAATAATAATGATGATGATGGGCGGGCTCTGCCAGGCACTGTGCTAAAGTCTTTCTGTATCTGGCAGGTTAACTCATTGAGAAGTTAATTTTTTTCATCATTGCCTTTTCCCTCTCCCCATCCCAAAATCCAAGAGAGAAGGGACCATCGGCTCCTGTGTAAGGAGAGGTTGGTGCTGCAGAGCCAAAAGTCAAAGTCCACTGAACATAACATATCTCCTTCTCTTTGGCAAAAAAGCTAAGCTCATGAAGGAGAGTGTGCTGGATCTCATGGACGGGGAGGGGAATGAGGGGAGAAACAAGCAGGAGAGAAGGAGGATGGAGCAAGTCACCCAGACTGAAAAGAGGGCAAAGGTCAGAAAGTCCTTTTGGCAGTGGAAACAAAACCCCACTCCCTGGAGAGGAATGGTTGCTGGTAAGACTCCCAGAGAGGAATAACTGTCTGTCCCTGGGAAGGCTGCACTCAGGCCCTTGGCTCCCAGCCCTTGCAAAAGCTTCTACGCCCCAAGCATGACATAGAAGTCCTGGAATTACTGAGCTTTAAGGGATCACGAGCTGGGCCACCACTAGTCCATGCGGTGCCTTTGTGCTAATTAGAAAAAGGCAAACTTCTTCCGCATATAAAATATTTAAAGTCAGTATTTTACTGATATGGGCTGAATTGTGACACCCCCATTCATATGTTGAAGCCGTAACCCCCAGTACCTCAGAATGTGACTGTATTTGGAGACAGAGTCTTTAAAGAGGTGATTAAATTAAAATGAGGCCATAGGGTGGGACCTAATCCAATCTGACTGATGTCCTTATAGGAAGAGGAAATTTGGACACACAGAGAGACCACAGGAGCCCACAAGCACAGAAAGACCATGGGAAGAAGCAGCAAGCCAAAGAGAGAGACCACAGAGGAAACCAGCCCTGCCAGCACTTTGATCTTGGACTTCCAGCCTCCAGAATTGGGAGAAAATAAATTCCTGGTGTTTAAGCCACCCAGCCTGGGATACTTTGTTATGGCCCCAGGAGACTAATACAATTATCGTGCAGTCTGACCAGCTCTCCCTGGTTAGTCTATGCAGAGCCTGTCCTGACTGCGTGCTCACTGCTGTTCACATACACGCTGTACACCTGGACAGGTGCTGGGGTGAAGGGAGCCTGTCAGGTTTAGAGGGAGGGACACATAGGAATGGGGCCTCTGAGGGTTGTGGACGGGGAGAAGGAGCAACTGCTGGAATGAGGTGTGGCAGGGCATGACCCCATGTGCCAGTGAGTGTGCGTGTCTGGGATCTACTGAACACGTGCAGAGCTGAGTGGACTTTGCTGCTCCAGGACTCAGCAGCCAGAGGCCTGGGCTCCCCATGCCCACTCTCACAGCCCCACAAACCTTAGTATAGGTCTCTGCGGTGAAGGGCACCCCTTTGGAGGAGACACTGGCCAGCAGATGGGCTTGGACGATGAGGCAATCAGCAGCAGTGAGATGCTGGAGGCCAGAGAGCACAGTTCTTACTCTAGCGAGACCCTGGAGAAGTGAATTGCCACCGTGTTTCCTGCCAACCCAGTGGAATGGGAGATCGGAGGCAAATTTAATTTTATTCAGTGAAAATAGATTATGTGACCCTTCTTGCACATATAAGTTTGTGAAATAAGGTTCATGCTTTGTGTGTGATTCAGAAGCAGGAGCTGTGGCCATTGTCTACCAGAAGCCCAGCAGGCAGGGAGCCTGGGGAATAAGTACCCCAACGCAATTTTTCCACCCTCTGACCTCTGCTGTGAGAATCCTTGGAGTCAAGCCCAACCAGAAGCGCAGAGCAGGGTGAGAAGGATAAACAGTGACACTAGGCCAGACAGGGAAATCCAGCACACCTTTTAGACATGGATCAATTTATCTAGATCTCCAGAGATTCTCCAGTTAGGCCCAATTATTATCCCCATTTTATAAATACAGAGCTTAGGCTTAGGGAGGAGTTTAAATGATTTGTCTCATTAGATTCTAGAATGTAAGCTCCATAAAGGCAGTGACCTTGTTTGTCTTGTATCCCATTATATCCCCAGGGCCTAAAAATGTGCCTGGAGTACAGGAGGTGCTCATTATGTGTTTGTTGAATGACTAAAAGAGTAAACTCCTCCAAGATTCCACAAGTACCACGTGGTAGTGCAGGATTTGAACGCAGACTGTCTGATGGCAAAGCTCACAGGTCTCAGGATCACATCAGGGACTTCCCTGGTGGCGCAGTGGTTAAGAATCCACCTGCCAATGCAGGGTACACAGGTTCGAGCCCTGGTCTGGGAAGATCCCACATGCCACGGAGCAACTAAGCCCGTGCCCCACAACTACTGAGCCTGCGCTCTACAGCCTACAAGCTACCACTACTCAGCCCACGTACTGCAACTACTGAAGCCCTTGTGCCTAGAGCCTGTGCTCCACAACAAGAGAAGCCTTCGCAATGAGAAGCCCGCGCACCACAACGAAGAGTAGCCTCTGCTCTCCATAACTAGAGGAAGCCCATGTGCAGCAACGAAGACCCAACGCACCAAAAAAAAAAGGATCACATCAATGTTCCTAAACCAAGGTCTGTAGATTCTATAGGTCTAAGAGTTTGCCATGATAATTGAAAACGTTTGTGATTTTGTGTACTCATTTCAAACATAGTCTTAAAACGTTAATATTAGCATATCCTGGATCACCTATCCCATAAACAGGGACGGTTTTCCCAAGTCTGTGTCTGCGTTCACTGTCATATGGGCACAAAGCAGTAGCACTGTAATCATCTTGGGCTAATAAGAAAGGAACGTGGATAGACCTAATTCCTAAGTGATGCCTATGAAAACTAAGTGACATCATGGAACACTGTACAAACAAGAAAAGCTGGGGGACAGGGTGGGGGGTGGCACGTGCAAAAGAACTGGCACCAGGAGGTCAGAGCCATAGTCTCCTCATGGTCAGTAATTTACGTTACTGCAAACACCATCTTTCATGCTAATGTTGTTATTCTGAATTATACTGATTGTGTAATGGTTTAGGCTTTTTAAATTCAGTTTGGTTTTATAGTTGCATAGGAGTTTAAGCATAATTTTACGCTTATATAGTTTGGGACAAAATACAATTTAAGTCAACCTTTAAAGGTTTTTTCCTTTAAAATATGCCTGGGTATTAGTCAAGTATAGGAAATGCTTGTGCTATATGCTATAAACTGTGGTATGAACTGCTTGCAGCGGGAACCCAACGGAAGCAGCCCAGACCTAACTAGAGATGTCTGGGAAAAAAGAAAATCTTGATTTTCCCTTCCCAAAGCTGGAAATAGTTATTATTTATTGAGCACCTATTAGTCCCTGTACTGAGTTCTTTACATGTGCTATGGACTGAATTGTGTCCCTCCAAAAATCCTATGTTAAACCCCTAACCCACAATTTGATGGTATTTGGAGATGGGGCCTTTGGGAGGTAATTAGGTTTAGATGAGATCATGAGGGTGGGGCCCTTATGATGGGATTAGTAACCTTATAAGAAGAGACACCACAGAACTTGCTCCCACTCTTTCTCTCTTAGCCATGTGAGGACACAGCAAGAAGGTGGCTGTCCACAAGCCAGGAAGAAGAACCTGGTCAAGAATTGAATCTGCCAGTACCTTGATCTTGGACTTCCCAGCCTCCAGAACTGTGAGAAAAAGATGTCTGTTGTTTAAGCCACTCAGTCTACGGTATTTTGTTATAGCAGCCAGAACTGACTAATACAACATGTGTCATCTCAAACCCTCCTAACAACTTTGCAATGTAATTATTATTTCCCCATTTCACAGACGAGGAAGCTGAGGGTCGGGGGGGGAGGGGGTGTGTAATTTGTCCAAGCACACAACTAGAAAAAGGAAAATAAGGATTAATTGACAAAAGTTTGTGAATAAAGATTTATAGATTTTTAAAAGATTCTCTACCTTCTAAGTCTCGATTAATAGGTGACAAGGATTATTCCTACCATTTATGGTGAATATCACACTGTTAATACTGATAGAAACACTTCCTAGTCCCACGTGATACTTTCTAAAATTTTTTTCAACTTTATACAGATCTGTGGACCATTTATTACTAACATGGATGTTAACTAGGGTAAAACTGACTGTTCAGCTCTAATGACTTTAAACTTTGAGCATCTTTGAACCTAACTTCTCTTCCCACTGAAAGCATTCCTACGTGAGCGAGAAACTATATCTGCTATATGTCTTCTATACTCACATGGCTAAAGCTTAGATGAAAGAGCTCAGCTTGGCATTGCATAAAGCTGGGGCTGTTCTCGCTACTCTAACCCCTTGTAATGAGTCTTCAAATCACCAGCAACACCCAAGCTGATAGACAGCACTACGGGTCAACCTCAAAGACAGAAGCAATTAATGATACCATCCCTTGTAGCTGTATGGTGCTGCAGAGTCCACAAGGAAAATATGTCAGAAAATATGTCACATAACTTCAAATCAGGGGTATTAGTCTCAACTTAAAGATGAGAAAATTGAGTCTCAAAAAGGTTAAATGATTTGTTGAGGTGTTGAACCTGGATTTTTGGACTGACTCTAAATCTAGTGCTCATTTTTACTATTCTATTGGCTCCCCTAGTCTGAGGAGCATGGACCTCTCAGAGGCCACTTCATGCTTGTAAAAGAATCTAATACCAGCACATGTTCTAATTACTAGGAATGTAAACTCCAGGATGGCAGGGGTTCTCAAAGCAGTTAAGAGCTGGGGATCTGGACCTAGACTGCCGGATTCAAATCCCAGCTCCTCCATTAGCTAGCTGTTTGACTTGGGGCAAGTACCTTAACCTCTCTGTGCCCTCATCTTAAAATTTTTATATTAATATGTAGTAATTTATAGTAACATTAATAGCATCTACATTATTGTGTTTTAGGAATAAATTAATGAATACACATAACACCTTTAACATAATGCTTAATACAATGAGTACATAGAAAGTACTCAGTATATACAAACTATAATTATTATTGTTTACCACTGAATTATTCAGCATCTAGATTAATGCCTGACACCTAGTGCACCCTTCAATTACTTGTTGGATGAATTAAGTAAATAAGTATTTTAACAGGATTCCAAAGATAATATCGTGAAGAGGGAACCCTTAAAACATTTTTACTTTAAAAAGTAAAAACAAAATATCTCCCTGTGACAGTGACATCTAACCTTGAATTTACAACATGTCTAGATGATTTCAAATACCCAGAAAAAAATTAATTTCGAATCACTTTGGCTTTTAAAAATAATTTCACATCAGCGGCTAGCACAATTGGATGGCATACAATAGGCAGTCACTACATATTTGTTTTTGATGAGAAATACATTATTTTGTATCTGTTTTGGGCAGGAACAAAGGAGAGGACAGGATCACAGTTTCTGGAAAATAATTTCTGCAGAGTCTTGGCAAAAAGAACTCAGACGGCTGGTCTCGACATGACTGATACTGTTTGAATGTTTCTTGTTGAGCGTCAGTCCTTGTATTAGTAGAGGTAAACTCTATCCTGAGAATGGAAATTCAAGAGACTTTTTTTCCCCTCCTTTCCTAGAGGCAGGACTTCTGCTTTTCTGCAGTAATTTGAAAATCAGGAGAGTGAAAGTCGAGGTGGGTTCCACCCAGGCGAGAGGTACAAGGCTGGGCACGCAGGATGTCTGCACAACACTGCATGTCGGTTTACCCAGAAAGCTCTTAAGCTGCAGCTTTCGTGATTCAGAAGACACGATAACTTTGGGCAGCCAGCGATCACAGGTGTAAATTGCCCACCAGCAGGCTGAGAAAATGCGAGCAACTTTTCTAATATCAAGACTTATTGCTGCTCAGGGAGTTTTTGTTCTGTGGAATGCTATTTCTCTCCTTGCAATCGACCCCACGTCTCTTTTCTTATTAGACATTTTTGACTTTTATGAATTTACTTAGAAAATTACGTTCTCAGAGTAATCGGGAGTTCCTCTTTCTAGGATGGATTTGACCCTCCTGCCCTCCCCCACTGGGAATTTTCCCTGAGACAGGTTTGCAAAAAAGCACTCGGAATCTTTTCAACACACCATGACTGTTCACAAGGCACAATTGTTTGTCTTCAACTTGGAATTCATCTCCATTGAGCCAGGAACAAAATAAGGCGACAGAGGTTTTAAAATTCAGACAGGAAGTTCTGCCCTTTTGACCTGGGAAACCAAGAGGAAGGTGAGGAGGAAGACGATAAAGAAAAATACTGGGGAGGTGGGGGGGGTGGTGTCTGATATCTGTGCCTCTTATATACCTTCCATGTTTTGCCAACAAAAATTTTTAAGGTAGAAGTGGTCTTTTTAAAAGCTACTGATGAACACCAAGTGAGTCAGAAGACACCCCCCAGCCCTGATCCAGGCAGGCTCCTTGTCATAAAATCCTTTTTTGCACAGATACAACTAAGGCAAGTAGCTGGAAGAGAGAGGTGGGGTGAAGCAACCCTGAAAAGAGTTGTGTCCTGAACCCTTCCAACAGAGATGTTCTTTCCACACTCACGTCCTCCATTTCCCACCTTTTTTCTCCCCCCCACCCATATGTTCACATCTTTCCCCTTCCTTCCTGTGTGGTTACTCCTGCCCCTTGTCTATTTCTGGCTCACTTCAACCCGCTCCCTCCTGCAATTCTTGTTGCTTCCTTCCTCCTTCCTCTGCTCTACCCTGGCCATCCCTCCCAAATCAATTTCTCTCTGTTTAAACCACATTTGTCCCACATTTTTCATTTCTACCATTTGTTCTCAGTAGGATTTTCTAAAAAAAGCACCTCTGCCCTGTGGGTAGTATCAGAGGCTACTTTACAAACTGTGGTTTAGCTGGCCTGGGGGTTACACTTCTAGGTAAATGTTCCACTGACATCTGAGACTGAAGTAGGCTAAAACTAAATTCATCACCTCCACCCCCAATTCCTCTCACTCCCACTATGACTTCTCTGGTCCTCCTTTTCCTCATCTGCCTGGATCCCCTCAAACTAGATCCCTCCCTCTCCTGCTTCCCCCAAGGCCTGTTGATATCTCTGCAAGGTCTTTTAAATGTTTTTCTTCCTCTCTGTTCCCATTGCCCTAGTTCAAGACTTCATCACCTCTCACCTGAACTGTTTTCATCCCTCCTAATCCTGCACCGGTACCTTCATTCCATTTCCCATCAGACTTGACTCTCTAAAACCCAGACCTGATTGCATCACTTCCCTGACTTAAAACTTTTCAGTGGCTCCCTGCACCTAAGGGCTAATCCACATCCTACAGCAAGGCATCAAGGCTCTTCACCATCTGGCTCCGACTTACTTTTCCAGCCCCGTCTCCCACCAACTACATGCGGGGTCCTATGTCACCATGCATTGAATAAAAAATGCTTTGTCTTAAGATGTTTTGTTCCATGATTATAGCAGCTGTGGTTCATACTCAGGACTCCAAGCTGAAAATATACTGTCTCCTGACCCAGGTAAATGCTGAGGCATGGCTGCCCTGAGGGGTCCATCTGGGTCCTAGCCAGGACCCTGAAACTAACTAGCTGTGTGACGTCTGGCCGGCCCTCGCTTCTGCAGGCCTAGGTAACCTCATTAACACCGCAAGGCCAAGATGACTTCAAAACTACCCTCAGTGTTAAAGATGATGGATAAGACGTGCAGACTCTCCAAGCCAGACTTCATGGGCTGTGGTACTTCGCTGAGTTATCCAGGTGCTAACTCTGACCTCTCAGTGCTGCCCATTTGAAGCCACCATCTCATTCAGGGATGAGATCAGACCCTGAGAGGACTGACTCATACTGCCCAGACTCAGACAAGTTGGATTTGTCCCAGAAAGCTCCTTTACGAATATGCAGTAGCAAGAAGACCTCCATCTGCTACCCAGAACACCTTTTCCCTACATGAATTGTGTATGTGTATTAATAAACTATCTAGATTTTTTTTCTTAGTAAGTTAAATTAGTTAACAAAGATTATTTGGGCTTATGGATTCAGAGCAAAAAGGGCTCATGATCCAGAGGCTAGTGTTTCCTGGCTGTAATAGGGTCTGATGAATTCCCTTTGTTCCATGTGTCTGTTAGAAGAGTTTGTTTGCAAGCAGTAGAAACTGACCCTGGGTGCACAAAGCAAGAAAGGAGGATTATTGGGAGGATCATGGGTAGCTCATGGAGGCTTTCCCTGACCATCCTATCTGAAGTGGCCTATCCAGCTGGTCTCCAACACATCACCCCACCTCTCTCTTTCAGAGGACTTGTCTAGTGTGCAATGACCTTCTTTACTTGTTTGTCATCAGTCTTCCTTATTAGACTGCTCACTCCACGAGGGCAGGGACATTGTCATTCTTGTTTGTACTCCAGAACCTAGGACAGTGCCCAGCACACACAGTATGCTCACCAATATTTGTGGGATGAATCAATGAGTAGGAAGGAGAAGATGAAAAATTAAGCCCTGGGAATGACAGGAAACAGGGATAACCAGTAGCAGGAACTTCTGAACCTTCTTTGTAGGCATTACCATGGGATGACTCAACTCCAGCTGTATTTGTCCCTCTGTGTTTCTGCCCCAGAATGGAGAATTCATGCCTAGAATGGAGAATTCAATCAGCTCAAATGAGAATCACATGCCCACTGTAGAGTCTTGGGGTTGGTTGCAGAGCCTCACGTGGAAGGTAGGAGGGCAGATCCTCAGAGAAATGGCTACCAGGCAGACGTCCACTGCTTAGTGATTACTTTTCTTAGAGACTTGTCAGTTGGATGTAGCAATTCTGCTCCCTAGAGATATCTTTAGAAAAGCTTGTTTGCCTACTGTCACTTTTCTTGTCTCCATGGTTTCCACCTAAGTTGGTCTCATCCACTCAAAATTCTCACCTGCTCAAAAGAGGTAGATATACTCACTCTGCAGACAAGATCTATTTACTCTCTGCCTGGCATATCCCAGTACATCTTTTTGTACATTTGTTTCTTATTTTCTAGCTCATGAATAAAACATACAGCTACTTTACATTTGAAAAATGTGTGTGCTTTCGCTTAACTCAAATTCCTTATTTTCTGTAAACCCACATTTGGATTACTTTGTTGTGGCTAATACTGTTGTCTACCCAACAGCCACTTGGGGCTGCAATTCACTCAACCCCAGGGATGAATCACAATGGAAGCCTCTCACTTCTTTGCCTGTGATTGGACTAAAGATGACATATAAACCCAAATCTGGGATGTGAAAAATAATGCAAAGTCTTCTGGGAACTTCTGGAAAGATTTTCCTCCCTGAGGAGTCACATGAAGAGAAGGGTTTTTTGTACTTTTTCTTCCTTCTTCCTTCCTTCTTGGTGGGAATGCTGTCATATAGGGATATGATACTTGGAGCAATGGCAGCCATCTTGCAAATGTGAGGTGATAAATGTAAGGGCATCATGTAGAAGATGGTTGGGTAGGAGAATGTATAGGCCTGGTTCCTTGATTGATTTCATTCTTTTTTTTTTTTTTAAATTATTTATTTATTTATGACTGTGTTTGGTCTTCGTTTCTGTGCAAGGGCTTTCTCTAGTTGCGGCAAGCGGGGGCCACTCTTCATCGCGGTGCGCGGGCCTCTCACTATCGCGGCCTCTCTTGTTGCGAGGCACAGGCTCCAGACGCGCAGGCTCAGTAGCTGTGGCTCACGGGCCTAGTTGCTCCGCGGCATGTGGGATCTTCCCAGACCAGGGCTCGAACCCGTGTCCCCTGCATTGGCAGGCAGATTCTCAACCACTGCACCACCAGGGAAGCCCTGATTGATTTCATTCTTGAAACAGAGAAACCAACTCTGGATTTCTTAAGTAAATAATAGGTATCCATATGGCTTAAACTATTCTTTGTTGGGCTTTTCTGTAAATTGCAGTCAAAAGCATTCCTACCTGATAGACCTGTGACAAACAACTCCTTCTTGATCTTAACTCTTACTCCTTGGATCTGCCACATTAGAGATGCTTCTATTTCCTAGTAATAGGGGTTCTACTGAGCATTAATGAGAGAGTACATCTGAGGAAAAGCCTAAAAATTCACTGTGTTCTGTTATAAACACTCTTCACTGTTTATATCTACTTCTTATAAAATGAGCATTGTAAATATTTGCTTAAACAAATACTGTGGCTATTCATATAGATATCTCATATATAGATGTGTGTGTGTGTGTATATATATAATCTCTTTTTTGTTCAATTTCACATTACAAATTAATAGTCTCCAATCTGGTATGATTTTAGAATTTCTATACAGAAGGGCCTTAAAACTGACAATTAAATGGGAAGCAGGGGTGAGGTCTTGCAACTGCATCTGCACTGCACTTTTAAGATTGAAAAGCATGCAACTGCTCATATCGTGGAATGCGAGAGGCTAAGGCAGCCCCAAGCACCCCCATCTGTACTGTGTCACTGCTATAGCTTCTACCCTTAAAACCAACTGCCTAAGGATTCCAACTTTCCTCCTGGAAGTCAAGGTATCAGTTTTGACGGTTTTACAGCATGGGCCTCCAAGATGGAAAACTTGATGGAATAACATGACTTTACATCTGCACTGTCATCGAGGCTGTCTTAATCACTTTACCTTGCAACGCTGGGTGGATGATCACCAGCATTTCCCATAAGAAGGGATTCAGGCTCAGAGAGCTTAAGTGAAGGCTCAAAACACACAGTTAACCAGCAGAACCAGTTCTACAACCTTCATCTTCTGATGATTACTCTTCCCACTGCACCAAGTTGTTCTCATTTTAGCGAAGGGGTCTTTAGGATCTAGAATAGTGCGGCTAAAAAGGAATGCTCCTGGTCCATTAAGAGGAGCCTTTTGAAGAGCATACCTTTTACTACCAGAGAAGAGAAACAGAAAACAAGAGGGTCTGGGGAAAGAAATGGGTCATCCAATCACTCAATGGATCTGGAAGGTGGTTACCCACTAAACACCTGGCTCCACATTGTTGCCACGCATTTCTCCAGACTATTAACTGCCTTCTGTCCCATATTTGCCGAAATGCTCCTGACTGGTCTCAACTAGGACAAGCACACCAGGAGGAACTTTAGATCTATGAAGCAGAAAAGAGAAGGACTGGGCATGCCCTACACCACTCCCTGTATAAGTGGTTTGGAGGAACGTTTCCGATTCCGCTATAGGAATGTGATCTGAGAGCAGGGGTCTGTGTCCTTAAGAAAGGAAGAGTGTCTTCAGGAGCAGGCTGGTGGACCAAGGGAGAAGAGGGTTTAAGTCAAAGACAGCCTGGGTTTTCCAAGCCCAAAGGGCAATCAAGCTCCTGTAGAGACATGGAAAGTTAGAACAGAGCCAGAATGGAGCAAAGGGAAAAGAAAGCAAAAGGAAAACTCATGTTGACAGACGGACTGACTGAAAAGGGTCATACATAAACGTGAAGAGAAGGAGCTTCTGACTTCTCAGCTCAGGACCAGGGTAATGATGTAATCAGCATAAGTGAGACACAGTGGCCTGGCAAATGTGCCAAGAATGTGGGCTGAAGGGGCCTGGGTTATTCCAGGTTGCCATGAGTTTTAGCCAAAAGTAATAGAGCCAGGCAAGGAAAGCAGGAGGCCTTGTGCCTCAAGGATGTCCGTGCATACTCTGAGGTCCAGGACAAAGGAGTCTTGTTCATTTCCTTACTATATTGGCCAGTGAGTAGAGTTAGTAGTAGAGTGTAGCCCTTAAAGGTATAAAATATGAAATCAGACAGACTGGAGTTCAAATCCTGACTCCACCATTTACTTGCTGTGTGGCTTTGGCAAAGTGACTTAACCTCTCTGTGCCTCACAGTCTTCATCTGCGGGCTAATCAGAGCGCCTTATTGATAAGGTGGCGTGAGAATTAAATACAACATGTTCTAAAAAGGTGCTTAGTCTAGTGGCTGATACGTAGTAAGAACTCGATCTTAACCTATTCTTTTTCATAATAAAGTATATATTGAGGTAAACAGTGAAGGGATAAAAGCAGGAGAGTGATAAACACAGGTTCTACACACATAATAAAAATGCACAGGATGAATGAATGGGAAAGAAGTGAAGACTAAGATTAGGGTCTAGACCATCAGTAACCGAGAAGAAAGCAGATGGAGACGTCTCGGATACGTTCACCAAGGGAACTTTTGGTTTGTATTAGGTTAGGATCAGGTGAGAAATTTTGAACCCCCAAAATTATCACCTGGAAAAAAAATACTGCGTGACCCAGATTTTCAAATAAGTGCTCACATGTGGAGATAATTTCTTTCTTTATAAAAACAACAGTTGTAACTTTTTTTTTTTAATTTATTAATTTTTATGGCTGTGTTGGGTCTTTGTTTCTGCGCAAGGGCTTTCTCTAGTTGTGGCAAGCGGGGGCCACTCTTCATCGCAGTGCGCGGGCCTCTCACTGTCATGGCCTCTTTCGTTGCGGAGCACAGGCTCCAGACGCACAGGCTCAGTAATTGTGGCTCACGGGCCTAGTTGCTCCGCGGCATGTGGGATCTTCCCAGACCAGGGCTCGAACCCGTGTCCTCTGCATTGGCAGGCGGATTCTCAACCACCGCGCCACCAGGGAAGCCCAGTTGTAACATTTTTAATACCACTTCCTAACTGTATGACCAATGGCAAGTTGTTAGATTTCCTCACACCTTCTTTTCCTCCTCAATAATAAAATGGGGGATGATAATAGTACTGACTTCAGAAAGTGGTAGTGAGAATCAAATCCATTAATACATGTAAAGCTTCTAAAAAGCGGTGGTACACCCATTTATACTATACCACAAAAGCAATCCCTGTGGATTGTGCAAACATTACCACCCACCTACCACCCTACTACCCAATAGCCACATTTAATATTTTGTATATATTCTTCCAACCTTTTCTCATGCACATAGTGATCTAAATATGCATTTGTTTCTGGCAAAGGGATCATTCTGTAATGTTCTCTTAGGCTCTGCTTTTCCACCTAGCCACATATGGCGAAGATCTTTTCATTTGTCAGCCTCCACCAACCTTAGGGCTCGTTGTCATCCTGTTTGGCAATTTACCCTGGGTCTCAGCAGGGTCAGTCCCGGTTTCAGCTGTTTCTTCTCATTTCCTGCTTCTTCTCACTCTCCCAGCTGTGCCTGGTACCTCTGAGCACTCACCTGCTGCCTTCCTGGTTCTCCAGGCCCACTGCCCACCCTCCACAATGTAATGTGGCTAAGCTACCCCAAAGGAGGGCAGGGAAGTTTTACTTCTTTTTATTGCTTACCTCTCAATTTTCCAGAACAGCACCAATCAAGGTTGTGTGTATTTAATCGAATTTTCCAAAGGATTAAAAGTAAGAAATAAAATGTCGAGAGAAAAATACTTAAAATTTAGTGTCAGCTCTGTTTCTTGAGTCTTAGCGGGGGAAAAAATTATACCCTTCATAGGAAATCCCTTCACTGGCACACCCCAGCCCCACTCCTGGCCCCCAATTTCCAGGCTGGGAAACAAGCTTTCTCCTGGCTCCTCTCTGCTGTGGCCACACTATTACCAAGGCAAACTGGCAATCCTCGGGTGACATTCAATCATCAGAGATGGTCTGGCCAACGAGTTGCTTAAAATTTTCTTTCGAATGAGTTGTCATCATTTGAAAACCAGGAGATTTTATGTACAAACCTACATTTCTGGTTTCTCTTGAATGATGAAAAGCTTTGGCAGCATGGAGCCCGCATTCCTGTATGGCAACAATTTGGGAGCTGAGTACTCTTGCTCCAAATAGATAGAACATGTGTCCGCCAGGTGGCCGTGGGTCCCACCGGTTCCTATCATTAGACACTGGGGCGCATCACTTGTTTACTTACCTGCCTGGCTCCTCTAGGAATTTGAGTCCAAGTGGAGAAAAACTATTGTATGCTATCATCTCCCCGCATCCACCTGCCTTAGAATCTTCCCCTCCACCCAGAGGGTAGCTGTCATCTGGGTGATTTCAGTGTCTAAAAGTCCTGTCCACACCCCACCTGAGGCCCAGGCCAGCTGGGTGAAAGCCATCTGCTCTGGGGTGGTGTCTAAGAAGGAGGGTCCCTGGGGAGAGGGTACACTGAGGGGCTCCGAACACCAGGAGGAAAAGGTGGGGTCATCGTTGGGAGCAGTCATAGCCATCACTTAAAAGTGGAGTGAAAAACATGCAAGAAATCTGAGGAGAGAGGCAAAGGCAATGGCGAAGCTGGTGAAACTGATGGTGAGAGGGTTAGTGCAGACAGGATGGGACAAGGCATGGCTCGGGTCGGTCAGGACTTAATCCTGGGACAGGGCTCGTGAGGTTTTCCCCATTTCATGGGATGCCGGCAAGGTCATGGGAGCAGAATATCCACGCAGTTGTGCGGGGTGGCCTCACCTCTACTGTCCTTGGGCAGCCGCTTATGTTACCACATCCTGGGCCTTGTCATCACCCAGAGGTGTTCTCTGCCAGAAATCTTAAACTCTGATCTCGAGGCTTCAGACCTCCGACGTCTCACCTTCCAGCTCTCTTGTTGAGGACTCCATCCAAGACTACTAACCCTCTTTGCTTCCCTTTCTTCCTGCCGGGCCTGGATTCCACCGGTTATCAGTTTGAACGTGTGTGCTCTGCTCCTTCACAACTTTCTCTTCCAACGCCTGCCCTGCAAACCACCAACCTTCACTCAACCAATAACCCCCTCTCCACCCTACGCTGGGTCACTGGGTGCTGCTGAGCCAAACAGTGCCTCACCCCACGCCCAACTCCGTGAAGCCGCTGCTGCGCCAAGTCTAGGACCTGCAAAGCTCCCTCTACCCCGCCTCCAACTTGTCCACATCTGCACCCATCTGATTTCTGTCCCTCTTCCTCAGAGAGTCCTTGCTCCTATCCTTGGGACCCATCTTCTCTTATCTCCTCTAGGACTTTGTGCTTTCAATAATCCTTTCTGTCTTCTGTCTTTAACTTTTCCCTCCCTCCTGAGTCCTGCTCAGCCCCATCTTTGAAGAAAAGTGCCCGGGAACTTCGGTGGAAATGACTACAGAATGATAACATTCAGGGTTCTAAGGAAGGAAGGAGAGAAATCAGCGAGATAAAGAAAACAGGCTGCAGGAAGGTGCATTTCTTCAAGCTCAGGGTTTTGGCAAGAAAAGCTAATGGGAACGAAATCTGAGGGACAAAGGGTTTGAGGGAACAGGATGCCCTTTTCACATCATATACTAAATTCGTCATAATGCCCTTCTTGTGTATATTATGTAGCTCACATGCAGCGTTTCATCCAATTTTCACTTCAGTCCAGTGTGATAGGCGTGGGTGAGACCAAGTGGGTGAGGAATGGCTTTGGGCGTCCAGAAGGTACTGGCACTGAGCTGGGGTGGGACCAGATATGCAGCTCAAGAAAGAAGGAGAAGGAAATCCCTAGTGGCTGCAGCCAACAGGGTAAAGCAGGGAAGTGCTGGTGCTGCCTGGCAGGAGAGATCATTTGCATGGAAAGGATGCAGCTGAAACAGATTTCTTAGACCTGGGAGTGCCTGCACGAAGAAAGAAATTCATCTTTAAGGTAGACCACGAGGGGACAATTGAAGGCAGAAAATGATGCCATTATTAAAGGTTGATGTGATCACTAAGTTAAAAACCAGTCCTTCGGTCTATTAGATAAAAAGAGAGGACCCAGGGAGCCAGCCCTCTCAGAGAAACATTGAAACAAAGGGCAGCGTGAACAACTACCAAAGCACAGCCTTTGCAAAAAGAGCTCCACCGCCATCTAACCAAACAGATGTCCCCTTGAATGTGCTCTGGAGGTGAAAGCCAGGAGGCTTAACCCTACTTACAGGACTTCCCCAGCCATCTAGAGCCTCCCTGCACCTCCGTTTTCTTCATCTTGATAATCCCACCGCCCAGGCTCCCTCACAGATGTGGCAGGAATCAAATGTGACAGCACATGGGAAAGCGCTTTGGGAATTACAAAGTCTTAAGCAAATGTAACCCAACCCCACTGACAGTGGGGAAAGCTGGTAAAGGAGATTAAAACAGCCACTGCACAACTGAACAGGGCCGAACTGGTCTGGATGTGAGGATGGTGTGAGCAGAGACAATACCAAGGGGAAGTGAAACTCTGAAGACTGGGGGCAGGGGGAAGGGGGGGTGGCGTGGCAGGGGGGAAGGAACAGCTTTTTAAAGACACACAAGGAAACTGCCATCTCAACTAATGAAGTAAACCCAGATCTTTCAAGGTCAACCCCGGCAGGGGATTCTCCACTGGGGTTTCCTTCTCAGCCACCTCAGTGGAACAGTGGGTTTTATTTAAAGAAGACTGCAGAGTTCTTACAAGATGAAATCTGCACCTTATACAAAGGGAAAGCATGACCCCAGAAATTACAAATCATCCACCATGTAAGGAAGAGGCTTATCAGATGATGGATGATGGAAGGAGCAGAGGCTTTGGATCCTGGCTGATCTGGGTTCAAATATGCCCCTTGGTAGCTGAGTGGTACTTCATTCTTAGTTTAACCACTCAATATTTATAAAATGGAAGTGATAATGTTGATCTAAAATCATGGGATTAGATAATATGTGAAAAGCACCTCAGCACATGATGAGTGCTCAGTCCAACAATTCCTGGGATGCCGGGTTAGTAAAGAATGAGGTTCTGGGACTTCCCTGGTGGTGCAGTGGTTAAGAATCCACCTGCCAGTACAGAGGACTCGGGTTCGATCACTGGTCCAGGAAGATCCCACATGCTGCAGAGCAACTAAGCCCATGCGCCACAACTACTGAGCCTGTGCTCTAGAGCATGCAAGCCACAACTACTGAAGCCCGTGCACCCTAGAGCCCGTGCGTCACAACTACTGAGCCCATGCGCCGCAACTACTGAAGCCCGTGCAATCTAGGGCCTGTGTGCTGCAACTACTGAAGTCCATGCGCCTAGAGCCCGTGCTCTGCAACAAGAGAAGCCACTACAATGAGAAGTCCGTGCACTGCAACGAAGAGTAGCCCCCGCTCACTGCAACTAGAGAAAGCCTGCACGTAGCAACAAAGACCCAACACAGCCAAATAAAAAAAAGAATGAGGTTCTGTCATGAGAAAATTTTCTTGAACCAATTTACTTTCTGTCTGGAAAGGGAAGTCATACAAATGGAACAGTGGTTCTCAACTTGGGGTTGATATTGCGCCCTCCCCCCCCAGGGGACATGTGGCAATGTCTGTGGACATATTTGGTTGTCATAACTGGGTGGAGGATTGCTACTGGAATCCAGTGGGTAGAGGCCAAGGATGCTGCTAAACATCCTACAACACACAGGACAGACTCTTAGAATAAAGAATTCTCTGGCTCCAAATATCAGTAGTGCCAAGATCGAGGAATGCTGGCCTGGCCTAAACCTGGGTCTTCATTGTTCCTTCCAGACTGTTTAGTCAGTAGGCCAAGTCAACCCAACTGCATCTGTGGAGGTTCGTGCTCTGAAGCAGCCAGTGAGGGGAAATATTCATGTGACACAAATGTGCTAGTTTAGGGCTGTTTAGGGCTGTTAACAATCTTTGTTTGAGGCTGGAGTAATTCATTTAGATTGTGTTTATTGGTCACAGAGGACACCAGGTTTGGGGATGTGTTAATATTTTGGAGGAGGGAAATTATGTCCAAAGTCACCTTGACAAACAAGAGAAGTAGTTTTCCAAAAGCAGAATGGAATCCTTATTGGGGAAAAATTAGTGAGGCTCACGGGTCATGGAAATGACCTGAAGGTCACAGAGGATGAAAATTTAAACATGGCCTATGGTTGAGACAGACTCCTTCAGCGTTTCTGAGACTGAGCAAGGCCATTTTAAACTGCTCAGTGCAGAGCTTTGTATTTTTAGAAGAGATATGGAGAAACCCACAGAAAAGGAACAATAAGAGCTGGAAAATAAAGAGTTCTAAATACAGGCAAAAGGAGTTTGGGTTTTTTTAACACGGAAAGGAGAGGACTGAATGTGCGAGGATTTGAACAAGAAAGATTATCACAAGGAGAAAAATGGCCAGCTGTTTTCCATCTCCATGGAAGAGCAAATTATAGGAAATGGGCTGAGATTACAGCACAATGGTGGTTATGAATACGAAAGCATTTCCTAATTGGACACTGGAACAGACTTCAGAGGAAAACAGTTCAATTCCCATTACTCAAGTTTGCTAAAAATAGGTTAAGTATTGACCTGACCACAGACAGGGGACTGGACGTGATGACTTCTTGAGTCCCTTGGTTTAATCATTTTGCCTCTGTCTTCGCAAGGCACTGCTAATTTGCTGATGAGTGGAAAATTCAGTTGTTTCGCTGGATGGCCTATAGAAGCGAGTTTCCTAAACAACCCATCTGATGGATTTTCATTGATTGTATTATTAAATTGACTGGTAGTTTTAGTCATTTGACAAAACCTTTGTAATTTTATAACTACAGAGCATTTGTAATTTTATAACATTTGTTTTACTCCTTGAACTTGGACATGAACCTATAAATTATATGATGCTTGTGGGTCATCAAGTGAGCCTTGCATTGATCATAATGTTCAGTAGCTCAGATTTATGAGACACTGGTTTACACTGATACTGTTACACTCTTTGATGTAAACTGAACCAGTCATTCAGAACAGAGTAAACAAGGTGAGGAAATGGTCCCAGGCTTTTGGTTTGTTTCAAGGGTGTGCTCTTTGCGTCCAGAGTGTATTATTGTATTTATGGGGTTTTTTTTGTTTGTTTTCTTGTTTCTGTCTGGCCCCACCGTGTGGCTGGCGGGATCTTAGTTCCCCGACCAGGGATTGAACCCGGTCCCTCCACAATGAAAGTGCAGAATCCTAACCACTGGACCACCAGGGAATTCCCTATTGTATCTGTGTTGAAGTCAATATCTGAGTTTGAATGTGGCAGGTGGGGGGTTGGGAAAAAAGACGCGATCCTGCTGTTTCTAGCATTGTACAGAAATGAATCCTTTCCATTTCCAAGTGAATTTACTAAATTGCTGATAGAAAAGTACCCAATCTATTGAAGCCTCACATCATGTACCATGAGCGTCAAGCTAGTGTGTTTCCTTGGACTCTCTTGTGCATATACTTTAACTTTTTAGGCTTACACCTTAAGCGGGAGCAAGAACATAGACTGACTCTGTCATCCATTGAGTTTTTAGTTTCTCTGCTAAAAAATGTTCCTCTGCAAATGTTCACATTAGAGGCACCAGTAATCAGTAGTTCCCTGGTGTTCTTAAAAGGTATAGAAAAGCAGTAAAATCGTTGATGTGAATACAAAATGCTGTGTATTCAATAAGAAATAAGCCTTGTCAAGGCAGAATTCTACACAAGGGTCTACTGACCTGGTTTTATCCCTGTGGCAGGATTGCTGGCTGTTCCCTAACAGCCAATCCTTCCTTCTTCCTTTAATAATACAGCCTCTGAGTTTTAGCCAAACCCATGACTGTTTCACTAAAGACTACATTTTTTCAGCATTCCTTGCACTTAGGTGAGGTAAGGAATAAGTTTTGACTGATGAGATGTGGGCAGAAGTGATGTGTGCCATTTTACAGGGGAAGGATAACACCACCCTCCATGTCTTCCTTCTCCCCTACCTATAGGCTGGGAGGCAGACATGATGGCAGGATCTGGAGCAGCCACCTTCAACCATGAGATAGAAATCCTCTGTTGAGGGTAACAGAGAATCAAGATGGAAGAAACTTGGGTTTCCATTATCATGGAGCCACTACATTAGCCTTGGACTATTTATGCTTTGACTATTACAGGACAGAAAAATAAACTTCTATTTGTTTAAGCTACTATTATTTTGACTTTTATAACAGTAGTCGAACTGGTATCCTAACTAATATCCTAACTCTCTGGGCACCAGAACCTTAACTTTCGTAATTCAAGTATTTTTTCATTCAGTAGAAAATACATATATTGCTTGAGATAGGGAGATAGATAGACAGATAGACAATACACACACAGGCACATGCACGCACACACACACAACAGTATTTGAGATTTATTAACTAGGGACTTCGTGAAGATCACCAGAGAATTGGTTGTAAAGAACTCACCCCACACTCTGTAATGTGAGCTATGTACAACTTGCTTTATGTTTTTCTGTATAAAGAACTAACAGAGAGAGAATAAATGATAGCGAGCTTTCTAGGGAGGCGGTAAAGAGCACATGCTCAGGAGACTGGCAGCCCAGCTGAACGACCAGGCTTAACCTCACTGAGTGTCCAGGTTTCCCCATTTGTACAAAAAGGCTAATAATTGCCGTGAGGATTATACAAGATCGTACAGGAAAAGTGGTTAGAACGCTGCCTGGCACACACTAAGCTCCGAATAAATACTCCCTACTATTATAATTATTGGTTCCTCTTCACTAACGGCCAGAGATAAAGTTAAAGAAATGTGTCTAAGGGAATGGTTCTACACTGCTCTTGATCTACTTCTGTGTTTCTCTCTTGGTCTTATTCAAGACATCTGATCCAAAATATTTGCTTCTTACCTCGAGTCCCTTACTCGTGAGTCCCAATCTTTGTTTATGCACACACTTCAGGTACTATCTGAACTACTGTATCATTGTATTTTTGTAAATTGATTTCTAAAAGAAGCTTGAACAGTAGCAATGACATTTCAGATAGAGCTGCAGCCCTCTGTCTTCCTCATTGGATCCCCTCTCCCTCCCTCCCTCCTCTCTCTTTCTCTTTCTTTCTATAAAGCAGCTTTATTAAGATATAATTCACATACATATAACTCACCTATGTAAGTAAACTATGCAACTCAATGGCTTTTAGTGTATTCACAGAGTTGTACAACCAGCACCACAATATATTTTAGAACATTTTCATCACTCTGTGAAGAAACCATACCGTTAGCAGTCATCCCCCATTTGACCTGCAGCCCCAGGCAACTGCTAATCTACTTTCTATCTTTAAAGCTTTGCATATTCTGGACATTTCATATGAATGGAATCATACAGTATCTGGTCTTTTATGTCTGGCTTCTCTCACTAAGCACGATGTTTTCAAGGTTCATTCATGTTGTAGCATATATCAATACTTTATTCCTTTTTACAGCTGAATAGTATTCTATTATATGGATATACCACATTTTCTTTATCCATTCATCGAGTGATGGGCATTTCAGTTGTTTCCACTTTTTGTCCATTGAAGTGCAGAAGTTTTAAATTTTTATGAAGTCCAATTTATCTATTTTTTCTTTTGTTGCTTATGTTTTTGGTGTCATATCTAAAAAGGCTTTGCTTAACTTAACATCATGGAAATAAACTCCTATACATTCTTCGAAGAGTTTTATAGTTTTGGCTCTTACACTTAGGGCTATGATTTAATTTTTAAATGTAGTATGAAGGGGGTCCAGTTTCATTCTTTTGCATGTGGATATCCAGTTGTCCAGCTCCATTTGTTGAAAAGACTCTTCTCTCCCCCATTGAATTGTCTTAGCATCCTTAGCCACATGTCTTTCTACTTCCTCAAACAGATAAGCAGATTCCTGCCTCAGGGCCTTTGCACCATTAGTTTCCTTGGTATGGAACCCTCTTTCCCTGATTTTCACTGGCTGGCTCCTTCTCATGCTGCAGGTCTCAGCTCAGAAAGGCTAACCCTGAACACAGTGCCCAAAGCAGCCCATCCCCCACTCACCCAGCCCCTCACCATCCTTACTTTATTTTATTCTTAGTACTTAACACTGCCTGGACATATCTAATTTTTTAATAAAGTAGAGTTCTTTAAACCCTTTAAGTGGATGGATTTTCAAATCAAGGTAGTCCTGGAGTAGATAGTAGACACCGAATTTAGAAGCAAAGGATTCAGACACTGAATTTAGAAACAAAGGATTCATGTAACTGTTGTGTGTATGTGTTCGGGGGGTGGGGGGGGTATGACTGAGAGGAAGACCTGTGGATGAGGGTGAGAAATGAGTGGGTGAGTTCCAGGGCAGTCTGGGTGAACATCAGAATCAAGGAGCTATTCCTATACATTAGTCTTGGCAATGATTTTTCAGATTTGACACCAAAAGCACAGGCAACATAAGCACAAATAAACAAGTGGAACTACATCAAACTATAAAGTTTCTATACAGCAAAGGAAACAATCAACAAAATGAAAAGGCAATCTATGGAATGGGAGAACATATTTGCACACCATATACCCAATAAAGGGTTAATATGCAAAATATATAAGGAACTCATACAACTCAATAGCAAAACAAAACAAAACAAAAACCCACTTAAAAATGGGCAAAGGGGGCTTCCCTGGTGGCGCAGTGGTTAAAAACCTGCCTGCCAATGCAGGGGACACGGGTTCGTGCCCTGGTCCAGGAAGATCCCACATGCTGCGGAGCAACTAAGCCTGTGTGCCACAACTACTGAGTCTGCGTGCCACAACTACTGAAGCCCGCGAGCCTAGAGCCCATGCTCCGTAACAAGAGAAGCCACCGCAATAAGCCTGCGCAACGCAACAAATAGTAGCCCCCGCTCGCCACAACTAGAGAAAGCCTGCATGCAACAACGAAGACCCAATGCAGCCAAAAATAAATAAATAAATTTATTTTTAAAAAAAAAGTTTAAAAAAAAAATGGGCAAAGGACCTGAACAGACATTTTCCCAAAGATAGCAAACAAATGGCCAACAGGTATATAAAAAGATGCTCAACATCACTAACCATCAGGGAAATGCAAATCAAAGCCACAATGAGATATCACCTCATACCTGTTAGGATGGCTATTATCAAGAAGTCGAAAGATAACAAGTATTGGTGAGGATATAGAGAAAAGGGATCCTTTGTACACTGTGGGGATATAAATTGGTATAGCCATTATGGAAAACAGTATGGGGGTTTCTTTAAAAATTAAAAATAGAAATACCATATGACCCAGCAATTCATTTCTACATATATATTTAAAGGAAATAAAATCATCATCTCCAAGGTATACTTGCATTACCATGTTCACTGCAGCTTTATTCACAATAGCCAAGATATGGAAACAAGTGTTTAATGACAAACGAGTGGATAAAGAAAATGTGATATATATGTATCATACATACAATGGAATATTATTCAGCCTTGAAAAAGAAGGAAAGCCTGTCATTTTTGACAACATGAATGACACTGGAGGACATTATTCTAAGTGAAATAAGTCAGTCACAGAAAGACAAATACTGCATGATCTTATTTGTATAAAGAATCTTAAAAAAAAAAAAAAGTTGCATTCACAGAACAGAGTGTAGAGTAATGGTTACCAGGGTTTGGGCAGCAGGGTGGAAGAGGGAAGGAAAGATGCTGATCTAAAGGTACAATTTTCAGTTATAAGATGAGTGAATAAGTTCTGGAGACCTAATGTACAGCATGGTGACTATAGTTCATAATAATGTATTATATATTTACTTGAAATTTGCTGAGAGAGTAGATCTCAAATGCTCTCACCACACATGCAAAAAAAAAAAAAAAAGGTAAATATGTGAGGTGACAGATATGTTAATTAGCTTGACTGTGGTAATCATTTCACAATGTATATGTATGTCAAAATATCAAGTTGTACACTCTAAATATATATAACTTCTGGTTGTCAGTCAAACCTCAATAGAGCTGGGGAAGAAAGGTCATCATTTGGTCACTGTCATACTTGATTCAGAAAGCATCATCAATTGGATTCTAAAATTAGTAAAAGTTTGAAGAGAAAGTACCTGTCACTTATTAATAAGTACCTGCACTTATTAATTACAAAGAGAAAAATAGTTATTTTACAGTAGAGAAACCTGGCAGACACCATCGTCATGACCAAAGTTAATATCACCAGGAATGGAACAAACTGACATGATATATCTCATGATACGGAAAAGAAACAGTATCACTTCTGTGGTATTCCTGCCAAAAATACATTGCCTGAATGGGAACCAGCAGAAAAGCTCAGACACACCCAAACTGAGGAACATTTTACAAAGTAACTAGTCAGTACTCCTAAAAAATGTCAAGGTCATGAAACAGAATCTGAGGAACTCTTACAGATGAAAGGAGACTAAAGAGACATGATAACCAAATGCAAATTGTGATCCTAGACTGGATCCTGGACCAGAAAAATAAATTGTTTTTGCTACAAAGGAAATTATTGAGACAGTTGGTGAAATTTGAATAAGGACTGTAAATTAAAAGCTAATATTGTATCAATCTCAACTTCCTAATGTGAAAACTATACTGTTATCACACTGTGAGAGAATGTCCACATTCTTGGGAAATACACACTGAAGTATTTAGGAGTAAAGGGGCATCATATCTGAACTTACTCTCAGAAAAAATAATACACACACACACAGTGATACAATGATAAAAACAATTAGGTAATTATTAACAATTGCGGTTTCTGAATGAAGAGCATATAGGAGTTCTTTCTATTTTTGCAACACTGTTATAAGTCCGAAATCATTTCAAAATAAAAAATTTCAAAACTAGAAATGAAGATGGGTATCTCACGTCTCGTAAATCCCATATAGGGATCTCCACTTTGGTGTCTTCCGCAGTTCATGGAAGATTTATGATTACTTGGTAAAAATGGGTTGATGATTGTTGATTGGCAATCAGAGTGCTTTACTCATTCTCTTTCAAGTCTTAAGGGATTTTTTAAAAAGCAGCTACAATTTTTAACTTATAAAGTTAGATCCTGGGACAAACAAAGATTGTCCAAGGAACAATAAGGAAGCAAAAATTGGTCAGCTGGAACTGAAAGATCTCCACCAGCAGACCAGCCCTTCCTCTAGTGGAGTTTATTACAACTCGTGTAAAATGAATCACAGCCCAGAGGTTGGTGTGAGGGAGAATGAAAAGACAGCTGAGAATACAGAACATCATGAGACCCTGAAATTCAATACTGTTAGTTAGAGACTCTGGGTATGGTTAACACCAAAAATGAATAGGTGCTATTTTGCATTAAAAAACTTTTTTTAAAGAAAAAAAAGATATTTATTTGCAATATAAACAAAGTCCCATTGCTGGTTCAGGATATATATGTATATATGTGTATATTTGTAAGGGTCACAAGTTTTCCTTCCTAAGATCATAAAACAAAACTAGCTACCCTCTCATCATACCCTCATTTACACAAATCTGATGCATCTTTCTGGGTTTTTCTTTTGACAAGTAAAAAAGAAAGAGAAAGAGAATCACATACAGCAGCTTTTTGTCAATTTCTTGACCATAGCAAGATTTTAATCCAGTGTGTTAAAGGAATCCCTGAAAACCACCCCTGCGAGGTAAGATGCAGTGAGGCAGAAATTGATTTGCTAATTTTACTTAAAATATTCAAATTATATGAGAAAATTTTAAAGATTATTACATAAACCACGTTTTTTACATACTTCCAGCTGCCTTCGTTTAACTTTTTTTTTCTAAATCAATACTCTCTGATATTAGTTTTGAGTTTCGCTCAGATATATCTAAACCTGAACATTGTATTTCTATTTCCTTTTCACATGAAACTTGTTAATTATATATTGTACAAATATTTTTCTCATGGATGGACCCTGAAGGCATGCTGCTAAGTGAATAAGTCAAACAGAGAAACACGAATACTGTATGATCTCACTTATATGTAGAATCTAAAACAAGCAAACAAACAAACAAAAAACCGACCAAACTCAGAGAAAAAAGAGATCAGACTTGTGGTTACCAGAGGCATGGGGTACGGGAAGTTAGAATTGAATGAAAGCAGCAGAAAGTTAGGAACTTCCAGTTATAAGATAAATAAGTACTAGGGATGTAATGTACAACATGATGATGATAGTTTACACTGCTGTGTAATATATAGGGAAATTGTTAAGAGAGCAGGTCCTAAAAGTTCTCATCCTAAGGAAAAAATTTTTTTTACTTTTTATTGTATCTATATGAGATGACGGATGAGAACTAAACTTATTGTGGCAATCATTTTATAATATATGTAAATCAAACAATCATGCTGTATACCTTAAACTTATTCAGTGGTGTATGTCAATTATGTCTCAATAAAACTGTAAAAACTTTTTTTTTCTATTGTGTCCAAAAAAAAACAAAAAAAAATCAAGGAGCTGTTCTGTTGCCCAAGGCTGGTTTTGTACATTCTCTCCACAAAGGATTGAGCGATATAATTACTTCCATTTCCATCTCATATTTGTAATGCTACAATTCTAGCCTCTACTTCCATCAAATTCTAAAATTGCCAGAGGTTCTCCCTGTCCTGACCCAGTGGCGGGGATCTGGACCCCTCAGAAACTCCTATCCCTTGGATCAAACTTTACCTCTCTGTTTAGACCTAAGCTTTCTTCACGAGGCCAAAGCTCAAGGAGCCCCTGAGAGCACTAGGAGGCAGCCATTCTCTTTCCCTGAAATGCTGGTGACAGTCATTCTTTCTCACCAGGAAGTTGTGAATTCCTGTTGATCCTGCAGCACCTGGGAGTTGGAGGGAAGTGGGTGAGTGAGGGGGAGAGGATGTACGGCCCACGTTATTCTATCTGCTGAGCTTCTCACCACCAAGACACAAAGGAGCATGTCAGAGCGCTTTTCTTGGGGGCTGTGGGGGAAGACAGTGATGACAAGCTCTAGGAAAACAATCCAACTATGGAAATTTTGTTTTTAAGGTTCTTGAGTGAGAGTTTGGCTTTTAGTTCTTGTTTTCACAGAATAACTCCTTGGAGGAAGTTTTAAAAATCATAAGGTCATGGGGCTTCCCTGGTGGCTCAGTGGTTAAGAATCCGCCTGCCAATGCAGGGGACACGGGTTTGAGCCCTGGTCCGGGAAGATCCCACATGCCACGGAGCAACTAAGCCCATGCACCACAACTACTGAGCCTGTGCTCTAGAGCCCGCGAGCCACAACTACTGAGCCCGCGTGCCACAACTACTGAGCCCATGCGCCACAACTACTGAGCCTGTGCTCTAGAGCCCGCGAGCCACAACTACTGAGCCCATGTGCCACAACTACTGAAGCCTGCACACCTAGAGCCCATGCTCCACAACAAGAGAAGCCACCACAATGAGAAGCCCACGCACCGCAACAAAGAGTAGCCCCCGCTCGCCGCTACCAGAGAAAGCCCATGTGCAGCAACGAAGACCCAACACAGCCAAAAATAAAAAAATAAATTAAATAAATTTATTTTAAAAAATCATAGGGTTATGAAATCAATGTAGTGGGCTATAGTCATCAATTTTTTAAAAAATGTAATAGAGGGACTTCCCTGGCGGTCCAGTGGTTAAGACTTCACCTTCCAATGATGGGGGGGGGGGGTTCGGGTTCGATCCCTGGTCAGGGAGATAAGATCCCACATGCCTCGTGGCCAAAAAACCAAAAAAACATAAAACAGAAGCAATATTGTAACAAATTCAATAAAGACTTTGCAAATGGTCCACATCAAAAAAAAAAAAATCTTAAAAAAAAAAATGTAGGGGCTTCCCTGGTGGCGCAGTGGTTAAGAATCTGCCTGCCAATGCAGGGGACTCGGGTTCGAGCCCTGGTCTGGGAAGATCCCACATGCCGCGGAGCAACTAAGCCCGTGAGCCACAACTACTGAGCCTGCGCGTCTGGAGCCTGTGCTCCGCAACGGGAGAGGCCACCACAGTGAGAGGCCCACGCACCGCGATGAAGAGTGGCCCCCACTTGCCGCAACTAGAGAAAGCCCTCACACAGCAACGAAGACCCAACACAGCCAAAAATAAATAAATAAATAAATTAATTAATTAAAAAAAATGTAATAGATTGCATTAGAATAGACAATATCAAAGTGCAATTGACCATGGACTCTGGAGCCAGGCCTGTTGAATGTGAACCTGCACTGTGTGGCCACTTACTAGCTCTGTGGCCTTGAGCAAGTTACTTAACTTCCCCAAGCCTCAGTGTCCTCACCTGAAGAGTAATACCTACATACTTCATAGAGTTAGCGTAAGGATTAAATGAATTCATATACATAAAGTACTTGCTCACTCACCTGTGGGTCAGTTGAGGATTGGCTAATTCAGGTTGGGCTCAGCTGGGCAGCTTAGCTTCAAGCTGCAGGTCCTGCCAAGTTTGACCCCTCACTGCTAGACCCAGGTCTGTTCCACCTGTTGTTCAGTTTGGGGTCCAGGCTAAAGGGGCAGCAGCTGCCTGGGAGTAGTCCTTCTCATCATAATGTTAAAGGCACAAAAGAGCAAGCCTCATCCCATAAACACATCTGAATCCTCTGCTTGCCTCATGTCTCCTAACATTCCACTGAAAGGCAAGGTGCAGTGGAATGCACAATCCTATTGACCAAAGCCAGTCACACGACAGAGCCCAACAACAGTTAGGCAGGGAACAATAATCTATTGAACTAAACTGTTGAACAAAAACCCAATAGTCATACTGGAAAAAGTTTGAGAAGCCCTGCTCTAAAGCAGGCCACATCTGACCCACCACCTGTTTTTTAAATAAAGTTTTATTGGAACACAGTCATGCCCATTTATTTGCATGTGGCAGCTTTTGTGATACAACGGCAGAGCTGAGCAGTTGTGAGAGGCCATATGACTTGCAAAGGCTAAATTATTTACTCTCTGGCCCTTTACCCCAAAAGTTGGCAGATCCCTCTTCTTAAAAATGAAAAGTTTAGGGGCTTCCCTGGTGGCGCAGTGGTTGAGAATCTGCCTGCCAATGCAGGGGACACGGGTTCGAGCCCTGGTCTGGGAAGATCCCACATGCCGCAGAGCAACTAGGCCCGTGAGCCACAACTACTGAGCCTGCGCGTCTGGAGCCTGTGCTCCGCAGCAAGAGAGGCCGCGATAGTGAGAAGCCCATGCACCGCGATGAGGAGTGGCCCCCACTCGCCGCAACTAGAGAAAGCCCTAGCACAGAAACGAAGACCCAACACAGCAAAAATAAATAAATAAATTTATTTTTTTTAAAAATGAAAAGTTTAGGAATTGAGGAGAATTCAGCATCAAATCAAATTACGTAGTCAATGCACTCTTTCTACGCGCCAAGACACTGGCAAGTGCTGCCCAATGGCTATGCGGTTTGACTTGATGCTTGATTCGTAACCACTGCAAGAAGCGAGCACCTTCCTGGTTTGCAACAACCGTGGTGTGGTAAGAGACAGCCCCGTCCAGCTCTGGCCCTTGGGTCTGTAACAGAGCCTCATAGCTGGAATTTATACACTCACTTTCCTATACCTGTCCTGTCAGGAGTTCAGTATTGTGACTTTGGTTAGAAGACATATTACATTTGGGGTAATGATCCTCAGGATGCTCCAAAAATTTAAGCTTAAAGAAAATGATGCCATCATCCAAATAAAACAAGATATTTTAGAACTTCATTGGACCCCAAACCCTCAGACCCTGAAATCGTAGGCAGAAGCCCCCCACAAGCGCACTGATCTAAGTGGAGCTGCTGAGGCTCAGCGTGGGTGGGAGGAGGCTGGGCTCCGGGCCAGCCCGCTGAGTGGGCTTCTTCCCTCTCTCACACCACAGCCCCCTCAGAAGCCCAGGGGCAAGTAGAAAATGCCAGGGCTCCTTGGAAATTAGTTTTGTCTTTGTGAGTTTTCTAATACCCCAGAGGACAACTTTGTTGTACAAAAAAGATTGCTTTGGGGCTACTTTTTTTTTTTTTTTCCCGTAAGCCATATTTGATTTATTGGAGTAACAAATTTGAATCCTACTCCTTCCTTTAAGCTTTTAAGCCACTTTTATAAATCTTATTGTGTTATTTATCAGGAAAATCACAACTTATTTTATGGGAGGCTTTAATTAGGGGTTGGTTCCATTTAGACTTAGTTAATTAAACTTTAAAGGTGTTTAACTGCATTTATAGATTTGATATATTTGATTTGCTCTTCAGTGACAGCTAACACAGCCCTTACTATGCTCAGAAACTGTTCTAAACAATTTACATTGTTAACTCATTTAATTCTCACAGCAGTTCAAGCAGATATCTCATGGTATTATCATCTTTGTTTCAAACACAGGGAAACTTAGGTACAGAGAGTAATTTTCAAAAGGTCATGTAGCTAATAATACCTGAACTACTTTGTGAAACATACAGTTTGGCTTCAGAATCCAGGTTTTGACTCTTATCCTCTATGTTAATTAGCTAACTCTGAATTAACCAACTTTAAAAAAGAAAAACAAAAAGAATCCTGGCTGCTTCAGTCATTCTTGTAAAACAATAAAATTAAACTTATAAATGTAGTGTAACAGGTTCAAAATTCTTTTAAATGTTCCATAGTTGATTACAAACTTACATAATTGATTACTCTTACAAAAGCCTCTTAATATAGCAAATTGTCCTCCAATATACCAAATTCATTTAAATGTTACACATACTTAAAATATCAAACACACAGATTATTTCCAAACTTAACATAAAAAACTTAATGCTATGGATGTGATTTACTTCATCATCTCTGTATTTAATTCCAAACCTCCCCTGGGTTGAAGACATTACGCCACCAAGGAAACAACTATGCTCTCCCGGGCTGTCGGGAGTGTGTCAAGAGGGAAAGAGCCTTGGGATCGATGCTGCCAAACGCCTCAATAAGGACTGAAAATTAACCATTGGATTTGGTCAAGTGAAGATCACCATGACCTTGACAAGAATAGGTTTTGGTGGTTTGATGGGTGAGAGTGTAAATAAAAGGGTTCAGGACAGAGGAGGAGGAGGAGAGGATGAGGGGGCAACTCTTTTGCTGTTATGGTAACTGGAAACTGGGGCAACAGCTGAAGGGAGATGTAAGGTCAAGGAAGATTTTTTTAAAAATACCGATTGTGTCGTAAGTAAGTTTGATAGAAATGATCCAGTTGAGGGAGTGAGGGGAGCATGAATCCAGGAGAAAGAAGCAACGATGTTCGTGTGCTGGCAGAGGGGGTGGAATCTAAAGTTGGACCCTAGTAACTGGAAGGAAAGAAGGGCAAAAGGATACAGATGCTGGTATATGTGATGGAATCGGTGGAAGTGTCTTCTGATTGCTTGTTTCCTCGGGGAAATAGGAAGTAAGGTCAACAGTCTCGAGTGATGGGGAAGGGGATGTTGGAGATTTGAGAAGAAGGAAGATGTGAAATGATCCTCCAGGGAAGCAGGAGAGTCAAAGGACTGGGGAAATGCACTGGGATTGCCCGTTATCATGAAGGGCTGCTGGCCTGTGGAGAGGATGAATGCCTCGGGACTGGATGAGAGCACCAGGCAATGAGTGTGGACAGGGGAGAGGATGGGGTGGGCAGAGCTTACTGTGGAGAGAGCCGAGACCATCGGATCTGTGAGCGACATTATTGATCCAGGGAACCACCAGGGTCAGAGTCCCCACTCCTCCAAACTGAGTTAATAATTAACCACTTTCTTACTAAGAGGATCAGAGTCAGTGTCTAACCACTTGGATAGAGAAATGCTTTAGGTGCTGCATTTCCCCACCAAAAGGGATGCCTGGTGCCTGCTCCCTTCCAAGACTATTATCTATATTTCCTGAAAGTCAAAGCCACAAGGGGCTTCAAACGCTGTTACCGGCAACACTGCAAAGTCCAACACAGCTGTAGCTACTCTTGCTGGGAGCCTTTCAGAACCAATAAATAAATTTTAATATCTCCACAGAGCTAATTAAAAATAGGCAAATTGCATTTGCTCATAAAAAGCATTATTTTTAAAATTCTGGTTTTCATTCTGATGCCAAATCCTTCTCAGCACAGTTGCTTCTGGTGGATCTTTTCCCCAGATCAGTCATCCTCCCCATCAGGATCCTGTCCACACAGATTCTCACTCCATTCACTTCACTTTCCTTTCTCAGTCAGAGGCTCCCATCTAAACCAGGATTTCTCAGCCTCAGCACTACTGACATTTGGGGCTGGATAATTCTTTGTTATCCAAAGAATTGTGGGCGCTGTCCTGTGCGTTGTAGAATGTTTAGCAACATCTCTGGTCCCCTCCCACTAAAGTCCAGCAGCGCATCACCGCCACCCTTCCACACACACACACCCAGGCTGTGACAACCAAAAATGTCTCCAGACATTGCCAAATGTCCCCTGAGGGCCAGAACGGTCCCTGGTTGAACACGATTTGTCTATTAGGACTGGGGAGTGTGGGACCCACTGGTAACTCAAATTAGAGTTTCATATGATAACACTAATGGCATAAATTAAGTCTCTGGTAGAACAGGACAGGATCTGACAACCTCAGAGGTGAGAAATTAGATGCTCTCCCTTCTGTACAGAATGTACAATTAGCTGGTTAATCCTGCTTAAAAAAGAAAAAAAAGAACTTGTCACATTTCCAAACTTCTCACCAACTGATGTGAAGATTCCCAGGAGATGGTAATTAGTTACCAACTACATGAAGGATACAATGCATAGAATTTTTGAATTGAGAAAATGCAGGGAGAGAAAGTAAGAGAGAAGGGAGATGGGGAGGGAGGGAGGGAAGGAAGGAAGGAGGGAGGGAAGGAGGGAGGGAGGGAGGGAGGAAGGAAGGAAGGAAGGAAGGAAGGAAGGAAGGAAGGAAGGAAGGAAGGAAGGAAGGAAGGAAGGAAGGAAGGAAGGAAAAAACGCATAGCCCAAAAGCAAAGTAGTTCAAGTTTGTACCAAATTGAACTTTGTACTTTTGTATTCCTACATTTAACTGTGGGAGTTCAGTTAAATACCAAATCTTAATCTACAACAGCAAAATGATGTCAAATCAGCCAACTCCCCATTGCCAACAAGATAAAATTCAAATACCCTAGGCTGGCAAGCAAGGGCCCTAAATAATCTGAAAGTCTGTAACCTGCTCCTGCTACCGTGAATGCTTTACTCTATTCCTTCTTGTCTACTCACATTTCTACAAAAACACCTTGCTAATTCCTACTGCTGGGCCTTTGCACACGCACTTGCCCCATCCTCTCCAATATTTCACCTGCAAGGCCCCAACAATCCCTATCTCATTCATTTGCCCGCTCACTTTCACACACCTCAGAGCTGGGCTGGGGGCAAGAATGACAGCTATTTAATAGTTCTACTGCAGTCACCACGGACAGACACTATTCTAAGCCATCTTTGCTCTGGATGCTGAAGAGGATTTCCTACTTTCCAAGGCCACCCAGTGTACTACCCACTGCTACCCCCATGAAACAGGCGCAGACCTACTGGGGCCAGCGCGCATCTGCCATTGTGATAGTGGCCTTTGGTTCCCTTTGAGAGCAAAAGTGCAAAGACCAGACCGCCCAGCCAGGACAGAGATGGGTCTAAAGACTGGCCCGATTCAGCTGAGGAGGGACAGTGAGGGCAGGGGTGGGGCGAGGGGAGCCGGACTCAAGTCACAGGGTGTGGGGGAAGTGCTTGTCAGCCCACAGTGACCTTCAGGGCTGGAGAGAGGAGGGAAGAGGAAGCACATTTTTGCTGCTCCTTGCTCAAGGCTTCCTGAAGGCGGGGCTCCCTGTTCTTTGCGGCATGTCGAGCTTTCCTCCGGGCACACGGTTCTCACATACCCACACGTGGGCGAGGTTCAAAGCTTGCAGCACCCAAGACACCGCTAGTAACTCTGTCTCCAGATTCTTCTGGATGCCGAAAATGAGGCCTTGATTCCTATGTTGAGACTCTGGCTTCATAATAACTTCATTTCCCAGACTTGGAACCAAGCTGTCGGAAGAGCTGGCCCCAAACCCCAGCCTGCGTGAATGCCTCTAGAGTTTCTGGCTTCAATATCAGGATTCACTTGAAATATAAAACGGCTTTGTTGAATACAGAATTGTCTCTCCTCAGCTTCCTTTCCTCTCTCCTCATTTCCTGTTTCCTCTTCTCCTTGTCTCCCTCGCATCTGCTCACTTATCAGAAAACTACAGCACTACTTTCAGGAGTGTCCTCAGGCCCAGCCAGTGGAATGAGCCCCAGGCCTGAGCGTTTTGGGGTGTCCACAGCCAGGTCGCACCTCTCTCCCCAAACCGAGCATGATAACCTTGACCTATTAGGGCAATTCTTATCCTCTTATAAAGGAGCCTTGTCTGTTTGGGTTGTTTGTGACTTTGCCAATCTGGTCCAATTCTCCCGCTCCGAAGAAACGAGAGTAAGAAATATTAACCCTAAGATTGTGGAGGTGTAAGTCACTGGAAACTAGCATCTCTGGTGAAATCAGTATTCTTTTATGGACCCAGTTTCTGACTCTGCTCACTTTCCCTGCCCGCCCTCCCAACCCCTCTCGTCCCCAGATCCAATTAGAGTGGTATTGAGAAGCAGGATAGAGTGGCTGGGAATGGAGATTCTGGATTCAGACAGTCCTGCTCTTAACTCTCAATGTCATCACTTGGGCTACTCAGTTTCCCCATCTGTAAAATGGGGACAATGATAGCTATGCTGGAGGTTTGCTAGGAGGATGAAATGAGACAATGTATATGTAGAGAGAAGAGCATTTTATTCATCAGAATTCCTCTTAGGAAGGTAGAGCTGTGCTTGTTGAGAAAATACTTCGCTAGAAGTAAAAACTGAGATCCTTAGGGCTGGAGGTGGGCGGGACGCTCCCAGCAAGACAAAGGGAGGATTTTGTTTGCAGCTCCAGAGAGGAAGTGGGGGGTGGGGTGGGGGAGGAGGGGCGGAAACCCTGCGCTCCAGAAGTGACCCCTCCCCATGACACCCGCCTCCATCCACCAAAATCTTAAATCAGGTTTACCAATCCATGGAATACTTGAAGTAATGAGGAAAACAGAGAAGGGTCTGAGTCTTGTCTCCAGGGAGCTGTGGGGCAAAACTATGATAGCATTTCAGGATGAGCGAGGTGAAGGCAGAGAACACCTGAGGACAGAAGACTCAGGGATCCTCTTGGGAAGGGACCATCAAGGGCCATGAATCTCAGAACCAGACTTCTCAGGGGTATGGGGTGCCCACTGACAATCTGGTTGAGCAGGCAAGAAATTGTAGCTTAGTGTTATTATTCCCTGGGTCTTCCCTTGCTGACCTGCAGTCTCAGTTTAGACATCACTTCCTTCAGGAAGCCCGCTCTGATTTCCCAAATGTGGGTTACAGTCTTTAACTCTGAGCCCCTTCTGTGTGTTCTCATCATCGGAGTTTTCACCCTGAGTTATAATTGCTTATTTGGATGTCTGGTCTCCTACAACACTATACACTCCATCTGGTTAAAGCTAAATATTTTACACCACTGTGTTCCCAGACTTGGCATAGCACCTTACACATTGTACGTTCTCAGTGTGTGTGCAGTACATGACGGTATAGTAGAAAAAGCAGAGTCTTTGGTGTCCTTCAAAAACTAGGTTCAGATCCTGACTCTAATACTTAAAAGCTGTGCAACTCTGGGCATGTTACCTAACCTCTCTGAGCCTCACTCACCTCCTCTGTAAATAGGATGGAAGGTCAGGGTCGGTGTGAGGATGGAATGGGAAGAAATGTAGAAAGTGGTGCCTGGCCACACTGGGTGCTTGGCAGATGCTGGTTCCTTGATTCAGTCTCTGACATTTGGCCCGTCTCTTCCATCCAAACATACCCACCAAGTCAAAGCACTCAACACCTTACAAACTCCTACTTTGTCCCCCTACTTCATACTGTTTCTCTAGGATTTATTAAGCTCTTTCTCTGTACCAGACAATGTTCCAAACTAGGAGTTAGCAAACTATAGCCTGCAGACCACATCTAGCCCAGCACCTGTTTTTGTACTATCCCTAAGCTAAGAAAAGTTTTTACATTTTTAAATGGGGGGAAATTTTTAAAAAGGGATATTTCATGACACATGAAAATTATTTGAAATTCAAATTTCAGTGTCCATAAATAAGGTTTGATTGGCACCCAGCCACACTCTTTTTCCTATTGTCTGTGGCTGCTTTTGCACAAGAGCGGCAGAGCTGAGTAGTTATGACAGAGACCGTACAGCCCACAAAGCTGAAAACATTTACCATCTGGCCCTTTGTAGAAAAAGTTTGCAAACCTGTGTCTTAAGCAGTTTCCACACCGGATGATTATTAAGCCCTTGTAAGTGTGACATGAAGTCGGTACTATTACTGCTCTCGTTGTGCAGTTGAGGAAGATGAGATGGGGAGAGGTCAAGTGACGCGTCCAAGGTTACACAGCGTGTAATTAGAGTTGGGATCAAACTCCTACTACCTCTGCAGTGGTCAGGTGACCTTAGAGTTGGGATCAAACTCCTACTACCTCTGCAGTGGTCAGGTGACCGGGGACAACTGTAGACAGCCTGTATACCACGCTGAGGACTCTGGCCTTGAAGGTTCTTGATCAGGGGAGTGACAGGACACAGTGAAACCTTAGGCAATCACTCTGGCCAATGAACTGAAGGAGAGGGAGGGATGGGAGAAGTAGCACAGGGTAGGGATTAAGAATTTGAACTCTGGAGCTGAGCCTCCTGGGTTTGACTGCAGCCAGCCACTTATCTGCGTGACCTTGGGCAAGTTACTCAAACTCCTTCTGCCTAATTTCCTCAGCTCTACAATAGGGGGAATAATAGAATCTAGACTCTCCCCTAAGGAGTTGTTGTGAAGATTGGAAACTGTCTTGTTAATCTGCCTTTGAGGCACAGAGCCGCCCCTCCGAGTCGGCTGTTGTTATGCCTATAATTCATCCCAGCAAGAAGCTGCTGTTCCTGCTCTGCTCCAGGCACCATTCCAGATAATCAGGATACAAAGAGGAAGAAAGACAAAATAATCAGACCAGTTTCCTGCCCATGAGGAGAACCCAGTCCACTGAGGGGGACGGGAGAGTAAATCAATACCTGGGAGCAGGGTCACGGTGGGCTGTTAACGGGAGCAGAGACCAGAAGCACCTCATTCTGGCTCTCCCCTCCAGGGCTCAGGTTCTCACTCCTTCCGGAACACACCAGGCATCCTGCTGGGTTTGCCCGGCCTCTTCTCCCCAGGCTCTCAAGCTCGCCTGAACGGGGAATACTATGAGCCCAGGCAGCCACCCAGCGCCCTGGCACGGGGCTGCGCCTAGAAGACGGTAAAGCACAAATCAGCTCAGGGTACAAGGCCACTGGGAGAACCTGGGCAGAAAAATAACTTGGCCGCTTCCACCTGCCAAATCACAAAGCAACAAATTCACAGGAAGAGCGATCGATGCTGAAAAGCCTACCAGGTTCCAACCTGGAAACTTTGTCTCACTGATGTGCCCTGAAGGTACAGTTAGAATCCAGGGTAATTAGGAATGTTATCATATTATGTGCCAGCATCTCTTGCTTGCCCTGGTATTTTTTTTAACAATCATTTATTTGTTTGTTTTTAATAGATTTATTTATTTTTATTTATTTATTTTTGGCTGTGTTGGGTCTTCATTGCTGTGCATGGGCTTTCTCTAGTTGCGGCGAGCGGGGGCTACTCTTCATTGTGGTGCTTCTCTTGTTGCGGAGCACAGGCTCTAGGCGCGCGGGCTTCAGTAGTTGTGGCACGCAGGCTCAGTAGCTGTGGCTCGCGGGCTCTAGAGCACAGGCTCAGTAGTTGTGGCGCACAAGCTTAGTTGCTCTGCAGCATGTCGGATCTTCCTGGACCAGGGCTTGAACCTGTGTCCCCTGCATTGGCAGGCGGATTCTTCACCACTGCGCCACCAGGGAAGCCCCATTTATTTGTTTTTGATTTGTCATTTGTAAGTGTGTATTTATGTGTATACATATGTAGCTATGCATAGAAAAAAGATTGGAAAGACACAGTAGTGGCTTTCAGTTGGAATGGAGGTGGAACATTTGGAACGTGGAAGGGAAGAGGGGAGGCTGCTTATTTCAGTATCACCTAATTTTTTCCACCAGATCCTCATGCTTGCCCCTCCCCCTTGGGTAGAATACTTCAAGCATATGTGTTTTTTTAAAAGCTCCCCAAATAATTCTGATATATGCCCCTCCCTTCCACCCCACCCTCTGCCTGATTTATAATCATTAATATACACCAAATGTTAAAGTAGTTATATCTGAGTGTTAGGATCATACTTAAACTTTTTTTCACCTTTTTGCTTTGCTGGCGTTATTAAAATTCTACCTCGAACACGTAGACTAGCGTAGTAAAGTGTGTTGGTTCTGAAACCAAACTACCTGAATTTAAACCTAATAGAGGCAGGTCACTGTGCCTCAGTGATGTCATCTGCAAAAGGAGAAAAATAATAGTAGCTACCTAACTGGATTGCTGTGAGAAGTAAATGATTTAATACATATAAAGTTCTTAAGAACTACATATAAAGACAGCACCTGGCACATGTGATGTTCAGTATGAGTTACCCATTATTATTAAGACATAAGGAAAGAATAGCAATACAGTTTTTAATTGTAGAAAATTTAAAAAATAAAACAGTGTAATACTTGAGAGTAGGAAACACTGGCAGAAATAGATACTTGTGATACTTAGGATAAGTGTCTGTGCAGAGGTCTGTACTCTGGGAACTTGGCCGAGGAGCAGCTAACAGGTATCCATTTATCCAGTTTAATGTTATAAATATTTTTAGGGTCTTAAGATATGAGGTTTAGTACTTTGTTTTTATTTGACTGTGACTTTGATACAAAGTATACCTCTAACTAAATTTCATAAATTTCCCAGGTTCTAGGTCAATGGGGGCATCCACCAAATATGTTTATGTTGACCATCTGAGAATCAGGGCAGAAAAGCCAGCCCCTAGAGAAATCATGTAGGTGGGTAGTTTGCAAACCGTGCCCTAGGAAACTCTAGGGCAGTAATTAGAAGAAAAAAAAAAACACACAGACACACACACACACAATAAAGGGGCCCTGAGACTATATATATGGTATATATATACTATACATATATATATGGGGGGGAGAATCCACGATATTTGCAATGTTTTAAATATTACTGAAGCTGGATGGCAAGCCCAAGCCCTGTTCTCCCCATCTGTGAAATGGGAAAACAATAGATTCTACCTGATCTGTTTTGAGCATCATTTTGGAAGGGGAATAAAGAGAGGTGTGAAAGGGCTCTGCAAACTTAAAATGAAACTTTAAAGTGAGGAATGGTAGTTATGATTAGGAGGAGGATTAACGCAGCATAAAAGAAAAGCCACACAGGCTGCTGGCCGCAAAGGCTATAGCGGCAACAGGAAGGAGGTGGCTGGGCTTCCCCTTCCGTCTTGTTGGTTCCAGCCCAGAAACTCCACCCTGGCTGGAGAGAGAAGATTGAACCTTGTCGAAAGGCACGTCAACCATTCTCTCTTTTGTCAGACATTCAACGGTACTCTCTGCTTCCTATATGCATTTCTGTTTCTTCTCTCCCAACTCATTTTGCTTTGGTGTCTCTGCATCATTACTTACTAGCAAGTTACAAGCAACCTAATAGCTATTATTCATGGATGCCAGGCACTGTTCTAAGACTGCCGGTAATAACTAATTTCTCCTCCAAGTAACTCTAGGAGCTAGAGATAGTTGTTTTTTTGTTTGTTTGTTTTTTGGGTTTTTTTAGGCCACGCCATGCAGCCATGCAGCATGCGGTATCTTAGTTCCCTGACCAAGGATCGAACCTGTGCCCCCTGCTCTGGGAGCACAGAGTCTTAACCACTGGACCGCCAGGGAAGTCCCAGAGAGAGTTTTTTATTATCTCCATTTTACAGAGGAGGAAGCTGAGGCATGGAGAGGTTAAGTGATTTGCAGTCCTTAGCGGTGGATCTAAGATGCAAACTCCAGCAATCTGGCTACAGGCTATTGATGCTTTTGGTCACTAGACTAGAATTCCTTTCAAACTTGATGATGAACAAGACAATTGTGGGGAACAGATTCCAGGAAGCCCACCATACAGCAGTCCTCTAAGATCTCAAGCTAGTACCCTGTGCAGAGGATTTACTGAGACTGGAAAGTGGGGCCCCTATCTGCCAGCTGAGCTCAGCCTTGAGACCCCTTTTGGGTTCACCAGCCCTGGGGGAGCAAGGAGGGAAGCCCAGGTAGCCTGACCTCACAGCCTGTCCTGCTCATCGTGAACCTAAACTGTCTTGAAAGGAGCACAAATTGGTAAAAGATTTTCAGAAACAAATGTTGAAGCAGGATGTTGGTATTCATGGAGACTCCCCATTCAGAATCAGTTTCCACCCATTGCTTCCGGCAATTGGTGACTATGACCGTAAACACATCAGTATCCAGAAGCAAGCTGCCAAAGACCCTCTGTTTCAGGAGGAACGCCTGGCCCTCACCGCTCAGGGAGGAGCTGAGATCATCTGATGCCAGGTGATGTTTGCTGCTCTGACAGTTCCTGGGATCCATTCCTCCAGGATTTTGGACAGCGTATGCTCTGAAGGTGGCCTTTCCTCCTCAGAACATGATGTAACTCTCCGATCCTAAGCCTCAAATGGTTTGCAGATTTTCTGGGGTGACTATTTCCTGTGTTCTGAGATCCCAGGTGGTGAGAGCATTCTGCCTGAGAACTGTGGACAGCATTTGCATGGAAAGCCGCTCGTATCAGTCAGGAGGTGCTTGGTGGCCCAAAATGATGTACACAAGAAAGGGGAGTTTGTTGGCTTGTGTAACTGAACATCTCTGGAAAGATTTCAGGTGAGGATGGATATAGTGACTCAAACAAGTCACAGAAAAAAACCCAGCTTTCTTTTTATCTCTCTTCTCTGCTTTCCATGATGTCAAGTTCATTCTAAGGCTGGTTCCTATCAAAGGAACAAGAGGACTACTGGAAGCCTCAGGGAGCCAAGCTTGCTTCCTTGTTCATTTCCAGCAGGAACAGCTGTCCCAAATTATTAAATGAAAGTCCTGGGCCTCTGATTGGATCATCTAAGGTCATATGCCCAACACTGAACCAATCACTGTGGCCACGGGCAATAAGCAGACCGCGATCTTTTTAAAAATTGTTGCGTGTGTGTGTGTGTGTGCCCGCTTGTGCACCCGTGTGCATTTTAGTTGAAGTTCCCTTGCAGGTCCTGCTTCCAGGAGTGGCTGCAAACATGGGAAAAGGGGAGGGATCATCTCTTCAACTTTCCCTTTATACACAGGACTAAACAGACAAGCACAGCATCACTACTGTGGTTAGAGGTTTGCAGTATGGGAAGGGGGAGGAACAAGTGGGGAGTCGGGGGTGTCGCTGAAAAAATACAGACCCTCCCTGAACTGCAGTGCTGTGGAGGCACTTGGTTTGCTTCAACTCAAGAGGAATCAGAAGATCAAAAGTGGTTTAGGAAGGCCAGACCACCAGGGATGGAGGGAGGAAGAAGTTCCATGAGGTGCGGGGCTGTTTGCAGCTGAGTGAAGAGACTGCCCTCCCCCTGCTGGAATCCCCCAAATCCCTCGGGTCAGGAAGGGGGGTAGCCTGAAACCCCAGTGGGTAGGTCTGGGGCTGCCAGATGCTCCAGGCAGGGGGCCGGGGTTCTCACAAAGGCTGTCCTCCAGGGAGAAGCAGCACTGTCCCGCCACCCCCAACCCCGCTGCTTCTCTGCCAGGGCACAGCGGTCCTTGACTTCCTCCTACCAGCGTGCTTGTATTCACGCTCGATACCCTGCAGCTCCTTCTCGATGGGGTCCTTGGAGCTGGCATAGATCATTCTGCTCTTAAGGAGTACAGACTCAGGGGTCCAGAAGATCACTACCAGGTCCTCCTTTCACTCTCCTCAGTCTCCTAGTTTACGTCATAGAGGGCATAGCGGCAGTCCTTCTCCGGTGGTGCCCTGACAAAGCTGGCAAGGGGTCATCGTCAGCCTGGCCCACATCACCTACCAGGATCCCCTGGCCCTCCTCCCAGAGGATCATTCTGTCCTCACTCAGGCAGAAGAGCACCACCTTCTTGCAGTTCTTCACCTTAGCAGCTTGCGCACCTGCATGTCACTGAATCCCTGATGCCACCGTCAGAGACAGCCACGTGGGAGGTCATGTTTCCAGAAGTGAGAAGGACGTGGCAAGGTGAGCCAGAGAAGGTGAGAGCCCCTGCACTGCTGCAGGCATCCAACTCAGACCATGATTGCTTTCAGTCAACCTACCCCTGCATCTGGGAAGCAAGCACCACGTCCCACCCCAGTACACTGTTCCTTTAATTTCTGACATGACTTTTTCTGAAGTCATTAAAAATACCAAATATGGTTCATGAGAGCGATAAAGTAAATGGCAACTGCATTCTTCTATTTGCTCAAGTCAGAACCTTGGAATCATTCTTGACTCCTTCATTTCCCTCACCCAGGCCCATTTCCAATCAAATATCAAACCCTATTAGCTCCACTACAAAATATATCTGGAATCTGACCCCTTCTCACTTTATCCACGGTGTCACCCCAGGCTAAGTTATCATCATCTTCCATCAAAATATTGCAATGGGCTCCTACTTGGTTTCCTCTTACTTGCCCCTGCCCGCATCACCTCATCCACAGAGAAGCCAGAGTAATCTGTTTAAAATAGTAAGTTGTATCATGTCACTCCTCAGCTCAAAATCCTCCAGTGGTTCCCATATCACTCCAAAGAAAAGTCAAAAGGCATAACAATTGCCTAGGTGACCCTACATCTTCCAGCTTGTTACCTCTTCAACCTCATCTCCTACTATTCTCCCTTCGCTCACTCTGCTTCAGCCAGACTGGCTTCTTGCTGCATCTTCAAAATAACAGGTATGCCCCTGCCTTAAGGCTTTTGTATGTGCTATTCCCAAAGCCTGCAACATCCCTCTTCCCAGTATCTTCTTAGTTCATTCCCTTTGTTCAAAAGTGATATTATCAGAAAGGTGCTATATGACCACCCTGTGTGAAAACATACCTAGTCTTTCTTTAAGCCACTGACCTTGCTTTATTTTTCGTAGCACTTACCATTATCTAAAATATTTAAGCATATGTTTACATGTCATTTTTCTCCCCTCCTAGAATAAAAGTTCTATGATAGCAAGGTTATTCACCACGATAGCCCCAATATCTAGATCAGTGAAGGCATTCAATGAATAGTTATTGAAAATGAGTGAAAGATTTTGAACAAATAAGGCATAAAAGAGGAAACGGCTAACAACAGATGAAAAAATGTTCAACCTTTCCAATAAGCAAAGAAATTGGCCAATTTCTTGTTGGCCAAGATAATATTTTTGCCTATTAAATTGGTAAGAACAATCAAATAATAAATTCACTGCTGTTGATAAAGCAATGGAACTGGTATTTTCATGTATTATTAGCAACCAGCCTCACTGATTTATTTACAAGATATTTATTGGGTACCTACTATATACCAACCATTGTGCAATTTTCCAATATATACTCTAATCCATAATAAGGTTCAAAGTCTATGTATTGGTCAGGATAAACTAGGTTAGCTGTGGTAACAAAGTAACTCTGCAATCCTAGTAGATTACCATAACAAATTTGACATCTTGCTCACTCAACAAACCTACCCCAGGTTGGGAGAGAGGTAGTATTTACATGTCACTTCCCTTCACATTTCATTGGCCAAAACTAGTCACACAGCCCTACCCAACAGCAAGAAGGCTAAGAAATGAAGTTTCCCACATGCCCAAAAGGAGAAGAGAAACAGATATTGGTAAATATTATTAATATCTACCATAACCTTTGATCAAGAAATCTTACCACCTTACTGGAATAATCTAAAACAGTTAAAGAGCCACATTAAGAAAAAATGTTCATTGATGTCTTATTTATTATTTTGATAGATTGAAAGAATCTTAAATGTTGAATACTGAGGAAATAGATAATGGAACTATGGTTCATCCATATAATCAATTATTATGCAGTCATAAAAATGATAGTTAATGAAGAATATATATATATAATTATTATAAAATAGTAAGTAAAAATTAGGAAGTAAGTGAAATGGATAATGTGATTATACCACCATAAAAATATACCGAATAAAAAATATTCTAAACAAATACATTAAAATGTATTCATTTAACAAATACTCGTTCTACAAATACCTCCTAGATGTTAGGCTCTGTATATTCAGAGATTAAACATAGGTACTGTTTGACCTGGAGATGCTACAGTCTTATAAGAATATTTAGGGTGGACTAAAAGAAACCCCTGTCTAAAATCAGAACAGTTATTCTAATAATTTTATGGTTACACCCAAGGATGAACTTTTATTCCATTTTGACTTGACATTTTACACACACACACACACACGCACACACAAAATGAAATATTACTCAGACATAAAAAATCTTGCCATTTGCAATAACATGGATGTAACTAGAGGGTATTACGCTAAGTGAAATGAGGCAGCCAGAAAAAGACAAATAACATATGGTCTCACTTATAAGTGGAATCTAAAAAACAAAACAAAACAAAAACAGACTCATAGATACAGAGAAAAAATTGGTGGTTGCCAGAGGGAAGGGGTGAGAGCTAAATAGGTAAAGGGGATTAAGAGGTACAAACCTCCAGTTATAAAATAAATAAGCCTTGAGAATGTAATATACAGCATAAGGAATATGGTCAATAATATTGTAACAGCTTTGTATGGGGTTACTAGACTTCGTATGGTTACTAGACTTATCATGGAGAGCATTTCACAATGTATGCAAATATCTAATCACCAAGTAGTACACCTGAAACTAACATAATATTGTAGGTCAACTATATCTCAATATAAATAAATAAATAAATAAATAAGGTACAAATTAAGAGAAGGTAATCCATAAGAAAATATGTATTTTAACATTCAGGTACAACTACACTGGAAGTCAAAAACATCTCCATGAATTCCAAAAAACATTCACTATGAGATGGTACCACCCCACTGAAAACCACTGACCTTCACCGTCTGGTCTCTGACCTCAACACCAACTATCATGCACTTCACTCACTCTGCTCCAGCCATGCTTGTTCTCCCTACTGTTTCCAGACCGTGCAAGCCATGTTCCCATCTGGGGTCTTTGCCATTGCACTCTTTCTTCGTGGAGTGCTCACTCCCTCACTCCTTCAGGTCTTTGCTCAAGGGTCTCTCTCTCAGTGGAGACCATCCCTGACCACCCTCTTTCAAATACCAACCTCTCTCCCCACACAGCACTCCTGTCCGCCCCCTCCCCGCCACTTAGTTTTCTCCATACCACTTATCATCTGACATACTAGGTATTTTACTTATATGATATTGTCTGTGTCTTCTCCATGAAGTCAGAGGTTTTTACTCTACTATATTCCCATTATGTAAATGGGTATCTGAAACATCGTGGGTGTTTAATAAATATTTGCTGAATGCATGAAAACAGTGAATGAGGGGTATACACTGAGCAATTGAATGGATTGCTACAGACTCTTAGCAATCACGGCACTGTTCCTGAATGAATCATTGCCTCCATGCCCCTGTACCTCACTCCTCCCCCAAACTTCTCTCCCACATGCTTTTCACTAGATACTTTCTCCATCCATCAGTTTAATGCTTGATCTGGCTTCCTTCAACCTTGGCATCACGTCTGGATTACGGATTTGTCTCACTCCTGGGTATGATCATATTGTGACAGCTTCCTGGCAACGCCCATCTTGTCCTCCTTTCACCTTCTGTCCTGTCTCCCTCCCCTCCACCTTCCCAAACACTCCATAGCTCTGTCCACAAATGTACTTCCCCTAATATGCCCATCCTTCCAGAGTAGGTTCAAATGCCTCCTTCTTCCTCAAGGAAGTTCCACCTTCCTTCCAACTTCCACCATTCAGAAGTTAGATTCATGCTCCAGAGATCTCATCATTATTTGTAACCCTTCTGCCCCCATTACAGCCTGTGCTGTGTAAAATCCTGGATTCACCTTATCCTTCCTGCCAGAGTTTAAATTAAGGGCAGGGAGTAAGTCTTACTTGCCTCTTGCTTCTCCCATGGAACATGGAAGACGGTCAATGAATATTCAGTGAGATAATTTATGTCAAGCCCTTATTACAGTTCCTGGCACAGGATGAATGTTCAGTCAATGCTGGCTGCTAATACTAGTTTGTACATGAGGAAGGCAGAGTGTGGTCCCACCCAGAGGAGAGGTACAATATTTGAGGTCCGCTAGGTGGGTTTTGAGAGGCTGTGATATGTCTGGGTCCTTATTTCTCACTCCTTGTGCCTCTTCCCACCTGTAGCAGGTACCCCAGCTTCCCTGGGCCACCCAGGTTTCCCGGCAGCTGTGGACAGCTCCTGGGCCAGCTGACAGCTTCCCATCTCAAGTGCCTACGGATGTCTTCTTCTATGCCTGTCAACAGGAGCTTGCTAGGCTATTTGTAAACACAACCCATAGGTTGGGGAGAGGGTGCTTGATGCTCCTGGGGCCAACCATCAACCAACACAGATGGGGGTTGTTGGGGAGATGCCCCAGCCTCCTTGACTTCCAGAGGGACAGTTCTGAAGCATGTTCCACCTTGTTTCTCAGAAGGTCCCCACTGGGATTAAGTTGCCCCTGACAGTAACCTACTTTTGGGTTTTCTCTCTTCTCTGACCTACCTCCCCTACTTCCTTCAGTGTGCCTTCTGGATCACTCCCCCCGAAGCTACATATGCACTCAAGTCCTGCTATGGGGGAAACCACCACCACTCAACATTTCTGAAGGAATGGCTGCCCAACCCCTTAGTCCGACAAAGCCGGAAACGCCTCGCAGCCTGACACTCCTTCCCTGTGGTCTATCAGCACCAGCTCCCTGGCGCCAGACACATCAGTGGGCGGGGGGTGGGGGCAAGGAATCCTTGGGTTATCTGCAGAGACGAAAAGTGGAGGCAGGAGGTACATGTCGAGTTTACCCTAGGTTTGACTCTACCCTTATAGAAATTGCCCCCAGGAAATGGTTGCAGTGACCTACCATTAAAAAAATAAAATTAAAAAAACCCACAAAAAAAACACCTTACTCTCACTCTCGGATGTGATCAAGCACTTAGACCTCTGTAAGGACACATCTGTACCTTATGGAGACCCTCATGCTATGAAGACGCAAAGGACTCCCTGGTTTGTGGCTCAGTTTTCTTGGTGTTGTATGTGTTCGTCAAAGAGGCGGTCATGTGTTCACCAAAGCCCGGTCCTTCTCACTGAGCCCATGGCTAGATTATATCCCTCAGCCACCTCTGTGTTAGATGTGGACGTGACTGAGCTATGTCCAGTGGAATGTGAACAGAAGTGATGAGTGTCACTTCCAGGACTGGCCATTAAAACCCACCCATCCGGGCTTCCCTGGTGGCGCAGTGGTTAAGAATCTGCCTGCTAATGCAGGGGACACGGGTTCGAGCCCTGGTCTGGGAGGATCCCACATGCGGCGGAGCAACTAGGCCCGTGAGCCACAACTACTGAGCCTGCGCATCTGGAGCCTGTGCTCCGCAACAAGAGAGGCCGCGATAACGAGAGGCCCGCACACCGCGATGAAGAGTGGCCCCCGCTTGCCACAACAAGAGAAAGCCCTCACACAGAAACGAAGACCCAACACAGCCAAAAATAAATAAATTAATTAACTAATTTAAAAAAAAAAAAAAACAAACCCTCCCATCCTCTGTGTCTTTACTGATCTACTGACTGGAAGCAAAGGACTCCGTGCCCCCAGGGCATGGCAGGACTCCAAGTGGCAGTAGCCTGAGAGCCTGAAGCACCATGTAGAGGGTGCCTACACTGGCTTGACTGTGAGAAGAAATAACTTTCATTGGATTAAGCTACTGAAATTCCAGTGTTTGTTATAGCATCTAGTTACGCCAACCAATGCACAATTGGCAACTAGAAGTGGCATACTGCCATAACAAAAACCTAAAATAATATGGCATTGGCTTAGCAGTTCAGTGGTAATTGGTGAGGAAAGTGACATAAAATGCTGGAAAGAAGGAGACTTGTTTTTATAAAGTGGCAAAACATCTGGTAAAACTGTTGTCTTCAGTGGCAGACAGCATGCCTACTGAGCCTTTAGTTTCAGGGGAGGCAGTTAGGAAGAGTCAGAGTAATAGGGTGTGTCGACCCTTCCCAGGGCGGGGACTAGGGTGAGGTGAGTGAGGCACCTAGGGCCCAAGATTAAGGAGGCAGCTACTTGCACGACTCTGCTCTTAGCAAGGAATTACAGGAAAGAGGTGAGTTCAGGAAATATTGGCTGGTTTTCAAAAGAAGTAAAAGAGGCTTGAGAATCCAGAAACACAGGATCGCAAGGTTTATAAAAGCCTACTACTACTTCTGGATCCCACATGGTAAGATTATTTGAGAGGCAAAGGCCCTTTCTGATTCAGACCTACTAACAAAGATCTGAGTAAGAATGTGATCTTCCCATTTGCCTATTATTTCAGATGCTCTCAGGACAGGCACTCAAGAGAGAAGCATGCATGAGAAAGCAAATAAACAGATGAAACTTGAAAATTAGGTATAGAAAAAAACTTTGGGTATGAACCTCTGCTCATGGAATTGTTGAGAAGCAAAGATTAGAGCTTTCTAAGTTTTTAGGGAATTATATTGCCAAAGAAAAAATGAGCTTAGATTTAAAGGCCTTTGACAGTTAGAACCTGGAACCAAACCTTGAGTCTCCAAACTTGCTCAAGGAGGAAGTGGGCTTCAAAAGCTGTGCAGCCCTCTAAGAGGATGGGCTCCCCAGTGCCCCACAGGCTCCTAGGTGGCCGCGGAGGATAACAGTTAAGGAAGAGCTTTCCAGAGCGCAGAGGCGGACCACAGAGAGCAAAGGACAGGAAACTCTTCCTGGAGGGACAAATCAGGGCGCAATAAGAAGGGTGCAGCCAAGGAACTTACTCCTACTCCTAGGACAGGGTCATCACATAATGTCGTCATATCAGGACTCCACCATCGCCAGGTATGTGTGCTGTGTGTCTCCATTCTTCCCTTTCCAAATGGGCATGTGAATCACTTTATCCCATCCTTGCCCAACACCTTATATTGGGTATGAATGGAGTAGAGATGGCAGCTTGTCCTTTCAATTCAGAGGTCAGTGGACAATGAGGTGAACACCCCAATCTTGATGGAAAAAGCCACATATCGCCCAGAAATCCTGGATTTTTAGCTGAATGTGGTAACTGTAAAGGACATTGGGTTGTCTCCTTTGGGGAGGGGATGAGTATTTCATCTGTGTGGGAAGAAGGGTTAGGTGAGTGAGGTTATTTGGTAGTCAAAGGGCAAACTGTGGCAGATAAACAGTTCACCAAAACTATTTCCTGTTTTACCTGGAAACACAGCCAGACCATATTTCTTAAACACTTGCAGTTAGATGAGGCCATGTGTCTGAATTCTGCCAAATGTCATAGCAGAAGATGTGCACTGCTTTCTGGTCTCACCAACGGAAAATGAAAAATCCTCCGTTTTTTGTTTTCCAGTTGCTGGCTGGAAGAGAAGGACTTTGGGGCTCTTAGGGTATCAGAAAGCTACAAGATGAAAGGAGTTTGGGTCCCTGAACCTCCTACCAAACACCTGCAGAGGAGTTACATGGGATGAGAAATAACCATCTCTTGGATTAAGCAAGTAAAATGTTAGGGTTTCTTTGTTACAGAAACTATCATTGTCCTCATACAACTTATCTTATAGATTTGTTATCAGGATTGAGTGAGTTAATATGAAAAATGGTGCCTGGTGCCAAACATATGAAAAAGGGTGCTATATAAGTCTTGGCTACTCTCATTCACTTGAGAACAGGCAAAAATTTGTCATAGACTATGGCTTGGCAAAGAGCAGCTGCAGCAATGGAAAGCAACATAATTCAGCATAGTATTCCAGCTTTAATTGGAAAGTCTTGGAGTCTATAAGAGCCAGACCCTAATCTGGGGGCACATTCGGGTATTTATAATACCTAGTCTAATCCATCTCCTGAGCCAACCCTAATTTCCACTCCTGTAGTGCCACGTAAGTTTGAAAGCCAAAAAACTATTTACTTTAGAATCCCTCAAACAAACCCAGGACAATGTGTGTTATGCAAATATCCAGGTAAGTTAAACCACTTAACTTCATAGAACTAAAAGAAAGGTGAACACTTTCGATACTGCCTGCCACTGTAGCAGAAAATGGAAATCCATTTCTACCCGTAGCCGCCGAACTTGCTGAGTTTGGTCCCTTACCAATCTAAGAAAAAAGGTAAGGCATGCTGTAGTTTCTTTGAACACATTCTAAAAGGAAAGTCAATTACTGACACATTTTGCTTACATTCTGAAACAAGTTTTTAAGGTAAAACTTGCTATTTCATATCAGAATTTGTAGCTTTGTGATATTTTGAGAAGTTTCATTTCATTCAGTTTGACAGATACTTACTTATTAAGGGCCTAGTATGTGCATGGCTGTTCTTATGCATTTCTGCAAAATGCCGTGATAATTACAGAATATATTGTTTTTAATATACAATATGCTTACAAGTGCTATAAGGAATGTTGTACCATGTGAATAAGCAGAAAGGGAACCATTACAGAAGGAAGAAACTACTGACATAAGAAACAAGAACAATGTTGAAGTCCTGTGGTCTTACCAACCAATGACAGCTATTTGTGGATCTAAAATTATTTGAATAATCAGACCCCAAGGTATTGACTTAAAGACTCCAGTTCTATGAAAGGACAAGATTATTGTCAGCATTCAAGGCCTTCTGTAGGTCTTTGGACAACCTCTCCCAATTCACCCAGCCATCAGCTCTCATCTGGTTTACTTACTGCCCTTTCCAGTTAGGATTTCAAGGTCAGAGATGAGCACCACTTCAAAACATCATGACCCCTCGACTTCCTACCACACTCCCCTTCCCAATTCAAGTAACAGTCAAAGTCATTCATTGTCCTCTTCTCCTGTTTAGGTTTCAGAAATATAAATGACCTATTCATTGTCCTCTTCTCCTGTTTAGGTTTCAGAAATATAAATGACCTAGACCTTTGCAACATAATTGAATGACAAAAGATTACTACCCTTACTAAAGAATTCTTACTAATCAATAAGAAAATGAAAATATTCCTAAAATATGTAAAAGACACAAACAGCAAATTCACAAAACAACACAATTAGTGAATAAACATTTGAAAAAAATTGACTTTACTGGTAATCATATTAATATAAGCTAAAATAACAGATATGATCTTTCTCCTCTCAAAAAGAAAAAATTTAGAAGAGGAAAATATATAGTACTATGAGGGAGTTCAGAAATGGGCACTTTTATAGATTGCGGAAGAAATATAAATTAGCACAAAATTTTTAGAGGTCAATGTGGCTATATAAAGCAAATGAATTTAAATAGCATATGTCTATGACATAACTTTTCTTCACCTAAGAATTTTTTTCTAGGAAAACGTTCTAGGACCGTTTCTAGGAAACGGTCATGGCTATGAGAAAACTTTAGTTAGAAAGAGGATTATTGCAGAGTTGTTTATCTTTGTTAAAAGTTGGAAATATAGGTACACCTCAGAGACATTGCAGGTTCGGTTCCAGACCACCACAGTAAAGCAAATATCGCAATAAAGTGAGTCACATGAATTTTTTGGTTTCTCAGTGCATATAAAAGTTATGTTTATACTATATTGTAGTCTATTATGTATGCAACAGCACTGTCTTAAAAAAATGTACATACCTTAATTGAAAAATACTTTATTGCTAAAAAATTCTAACCATCATCTGAGCCTTTAGCGAGTAAAGCGAGCCTTTACTATTGCAATCTTCTTGCAATAGTAATATCAAAGATCACTGATCACAGATCACCATAACAAATACAATAATGAAAAAGTTTGAAATACTGTGAGAATTACCAAAATGTGACACAGAGACAAGACATGAGCAAATGACATTGATAATGACATGGAAAAATGACATTGATAAACTTGTTTGATGCAGGGTTGCCAAAAACTTTCAATTTGTAAAAATAAAAAAAGAAGTATCTGTGAAGCTCAATAAAGCAAAGCACAATAAAACAAGGTATCCCTCTAAATTAAATGTCCAACAAGATCAAATAAATAAATGAAGCTATGTCATTTTACAGACTACCACGCAACCACTCAGAATAATGTTGTAGTAGAATATGCAGTGACCAGAAAGATGTTCATGGTACATTACTAAGAGAGGGAGAAAGCAGAGTAAAAAGAGATGCACATAAGTATCTGATTTGTATGTGTGATTGTGTGTGTGTTTCTAGCTATATCTTAATAATTTTCATACCCATATTTAGAAGGATGTTCCCCAAAAGTTAACTGGTTATCCTTGGGTGTTAAGATAGGCTCATTGATATTACCTTATTTAATTCTCACTACAACCCTATGAGTTAGGTTCTATGTTCTCCTCTTTTGCTGTTAAGGAAACCAAAGAGAGGTTTAGAAACTTCCCCAAGATCACACAGCGTGTAAGAGGCAGGGCTAAGCTCAGATTGTTTGACCCTAAAACCTGCATTATTGTTGTATGAAGGAAGATGCAGTGAGTTATCTGTGATACTAAACTTATTCAATATAAATAATAAGTACTATACTATTTGAGATCAGCTCCTTCCTGCCTTTTTGAGGTTAAAATAACCATTCTTTAATGAAAAGATAGAGATTATAAATAGTAACTTTCATTTTTTAATATCTTTAGTTAGGACAATTAAAAGTTGATAACCTGATGTCAATTCTTTCCCTTCTATTTTTAATTGCACTGGTACTGAAATTCAAAAGTTAGGGAGCCATGGATGAGTACAGGGGGTCAGTATCTGTGAACCTCATGAAACTAAATGTAAAATGATGGTTATATAGCTACATGCTTTTTTCTGGGGAGAGTCTCCATAGCTTCCTGGCTGATTCTCAGATGCACCCAGATTGAATAGATTAAGAGCCTCTATTTGATTTTTTCACCTTTCATAATCCAACACACACTTCCACCAGGCCATGGCATCTCATCCCCCTCCCTTTTCTGAGACCATCCTTCATGAATTATCTTCTCTCTCTCCTCTCTCTCCCCTTTATACTTTCCATCTCTTTCTTTCTTCTGGTGCCTTCTCATTATCCTACAACTATTCTCTAGTCTCCCTAATTCTTAAAAAAATCTCCCTGAGATCCTACCTCTCCCTTAAACTATCCTCCATCTCTTCATACAACAAGAACATACTAAGTATCTACGCAGTATTCAACCCCTGGAAACATAATCATGAACAAGACAGACAAGGTCTCTGTCCGTATAGAAAATCATCTTTAGAAGAAGATATAAAAGAATTACCTTATCAGTTAAGAATATTTTGAGCTACAAGAACTGGAAACCCCACTAGGTATGGCTTAAACTCTTCTCACATGACAGGAAGTCCAAAGATAGGCAGTTGTTGGCATCAGTTGCCACCAAGGACCCAAGCTCTTTCTATTTTTCTGCTCTGGCATCTTTAGCATGTTGACTTTTTAATACCGTGCTTGTCACTCATAGTCACGAGAGGCCACAGCAGCTCCAGGATTCCACTTTCAAGGTAGAAAGAAGAAGGAAACAATAGAACAATAGTGTCTGTCTCTCTTGTGAGGAAAGCAAACGCCTTCCCCCAAACATACCAGACTTCCTTCTGTTTCATTGCTAGGAGGGAGACAGGAAAATAGGCCTCTGACATTCCTGCATCTGCCTGGAAGCAGCAAGTATGAAAGAGGCTGAGAGTGGCTGTGGGATAGCCCAGAACGGTGTCATCCAAAATGCATAACTGAACAAATAAATACAACAACTTAAAAAACAACAAGGGCTTGATGCCCCACTCCTTAAGTGTGGGCTGTGCATGCTGACTTCCTTCCATTCCTATCAAAATGAGGGGAAACGAGTAATTTTACAGAGAACCTGACAAGCACTACCTCAGGCAGGTGATCAAAGTCAACATCAACGTTCATAAACCAAACCAGATCATAAGTCATAATGTGATGAAAATGACACTTACCTCCATGGTCTTTCTCCCCAAAATCCAGAACCCCAGAATGATCATGAGAAAAACACCAGACAAATCTCAATTGAGGAACATTCTACATAATACCTGATGTGTACTCCTCAAAACTGTCAAGGTAAAAAAACAGAACAAAAAAAAAAACAACTGTCAAGGTCATCAAAAACATTATCACAGCCAAGAAGAGAACTAAATGTACTGTGGTATCCTAGACTGAATCCTGGAACAGAAAAAGGACATTAGGTCAAGATGTATCAATACTGGTCCATTTATCATGACAAATGTTCTACACGAAAGATGTTAATAATACGGGAAATTGGGGACAGGAGCAGGAGTAAGGGGCACTCTTTGTACTATCTTTGGAATTTTTCTGTAAATCTAAAACTATCCTAAAAAATAAAGTTTTCTTTTAAAGTAATAAAGGCTATAAGTAAATAAAATAGGGTAATGGGAGAGAGGAGGGTAGGAGGGCGACTTTAGAAGGATGGTCTGACAAAATCTCTAAGGAGGTAACATTTATGCCAAGACCCGAATGCTTCAGATAAGCTGGCTATGTGAAGATTGGGGCGAAGAGCATTTCAGGCAGAGGGAATGGCAAATTGAAAGCCTGAAGAAGTTTAAGGAAGAAAGAAGACCCAAAGTAAGTGAAAGGGAAAGGTCAGGTGATGAAGTTGGGTGGGCAGACAAGACTGATGGAGTCTGCAACCTCCTCAGCTAGAGTTTTGCAATCGACAGCATACAAATATTAAATAATAATAATAACTGTATTGGTCTCCTATTGCAGCCATAACAAATTACCATATAAGTCAAATTAGTGGTTTAAAACAACCCAGATTTATCCTCTTGCAGTACTGTAGGTCAGAAATCAGACACGAGTCTCACTGGGCTAAAATCAAGGTGTAATGGGGCTCTGTTCCCTCTGGAGGCTCCAGGGGAGAATCTCTTGCCTACCCTTTTCCAGTGTCTAGAGGTCGCCTGCATTCCCTGGCTCATGGCCCCTTTCTCCACCTTCAAAGCCAGTGATCCCAGCATTCCAACCTCTGTTTCCATCATCACATCTGCCTCTGCCTCTGCCTCCCTCTTTCACTTATATGAACCCTTATGATAACATTGAGCCAAACTGGATAACCCAGGAAAATCTCCTCATTGTAAGACCTTAATCACACCTGCAAAGTCCCTTTTGCCATGTAGTGCTCACATGTTGCAAGAATTCAGATGGCCATATGATCATCTCAATAGATGTAGAAAAAGCTTTGGACAAAATTCAACACCCATTTATGATAAAAACCCTCCAGAAAGTAGGCATAGAGGGAACTTACCTCAACATAATAAAGGCCATATATGACAAATCCACAACCAACATCGTTCTCAATGGTGAAAAACTGAAAGCATTTCCACTAAGATCAGAAACAAGACAAGGTTGCCCATTCTCACCACTACTATTCAACATAGTTTTGGAAGTTTTAGCCATAGCAATCAGAGAAGAAAAAGAAATAAAAGGAATCCAAATCAGAAAAGAAGAAGTAAAGCTGTCACTGTTTGCAGATGACATGATACCATACATAGAGAATCCTAAAGACTCTACCAGAAAACTCCTAGAGCTAATCAATGAATTTGGTAAAGTAGCAGGATACAAAATTAATGCACAGAAATCTCTTGCATTCCTATACACTAATGATGAAAAATCTGAAAGAGATATTAAGGAAACACTCCCATTTACCACTGCACCAAAAAGAATAAAATACCTAGGAATAAACCTACCTAAGGAGACAAAAGACCTGTATGCAGAAAGCTATAAGACACTGATGAAAGAAATTAAAGATGATACAAACAGATGGAGAGATATACTATGTTCTTGGATTGGAAGAATCAACATTGTGAAAATGACTATACTACCCAAAGCAATCTACAGATTCAGTGCAATCCCTATCAAACTGCCAATGGCATTTTTCGCAGAACTAGAACAAAAATTTTCACAATTTGTACAGAAACACAAAAGACCCCAAATAACCAAAGCAATCTTGAGAAAGAAAAACGGAGCTGGAGGAATCAGACTCCCTGACTTCAGACTATATTACAAAGCTATAGTAATCAAGACAGGATGGTAGTGGCACAAAAACAGAAATATAGATCAATAGAATAGGATAGAAAGCCCAGAGATAAACCCACGCACATATGGTCACCTTATTTTTGATAAAGGAGGCAAGAATATACAATGGAGAAAAGATAGCCTCTTCAATAAGTGGTGCTGGGAAAACTGGACAGCTACATGTAAAAGAATGAAATTAGAACACTCCCTAACACCATACACAAAAATAAACTCAAAATGGATTAGAGACCTAAAGTTAAAGTTTTATAGGCCAGACACTATAAAACTCTTAGAGGAAAACATAGGCAGAACACTCTACGACATAAATCACAGCAAGATCCTTTTTGACCCACCTCCTAGAGAAATGGAAATAAAAACAGTAATAAACAAATGGGACCTAATGAAACTTAAAAGCTTTTGCACAGCAAAGGAAACCATAAAAAAGATGAAAAGACAACCCTCACAGTGGGAGAAAATATTTGCAAACGAAGCAACTGACAAAGGATTAATCTCCAAAATTTACAAGCAGCTCATGCAGCTCAATGTCAAAAAAAACAAACAACCCAATCCAAAAATGGGCAGAAGACCTAAATAGATATTTCTCCAAAGAAGATACACAGATTGCCAACAGACACATGAAAGAATGCTCAACATCACTAATCATTAGAGAAATGCAAATCAAAACGACAATGAGGTATCACCTCACACCGGTCAGAATGGCCATCATCAAAAAATCTACAAACAATAAATTCTGGAGAGGGTGTGGAGAAAAGGGAACCCTCTTGCACTGTTGGTGGGAATGTAAATTGATAGAGCCACTATGGAGAACAGTATGACGGTTCCTTAAAAAACTAAAAATAGAATTACCATATGACCCAGCAATCCCACTACTGGGCATATACCCTGAGAAAACCATAATTCAAAAAGAGTCATGTACCACAATGTTCATTGCAGCTCGATTTACAATAGCCAGGACATGGAAGCAACCTAAGTGTCCATCAACAGATGAATGGATAAAGAAGATGTGGCATATATATACAATGGAATATTCCTCAGCCATAAAAAGAAACGAAACTGAGTTATTTGTAGTGAGGTGGATGGACCTAGAGTCTGTCATACAAAGTGAAGTAAGTCAGAAAGAGAAAAACAAATACCATATGCTAACACATATATATGGAATCTAAAAACAAAAGATGGTTCTGAAGAACCGAGGGGGAGGACAGTAATAAAGACTCAGATGTAGAGAATGGACTTGAGGACACGGGGAGGGGGAAGGGTAAGCTGGGATGAAGTGAGGGAGTGGCATGGACTTACATATACTACCAAATGTAAAACAGATAGCTAGGGGGAAGCAGCTGCAGAGCACAGGGAGATCAGCTCGGTGCTTTGTGACCACCTAGAGGGGTGGGATAGGGAGGGTGAGAGGGAGATGCAAGAGGGAGGAGATATGGGGATATATGTATATGTATAGCTGATTCACTTTGTTATAAAGCAGAAACTAATACACCATTGTAAAGCAATTATACTCCAATAAAGATGTTAAATAAATAAATAAATAAATAAATACCTTAAAAAAAAAGAATTCAGATGGAACGTATTTGGGGGGGCCATTGCTGAACCCATAATAATAACAACAACAACAACAACACAATTCAACCCATAACATTGCTTTTATGGAGATTATCGCTTAGGAAGGAGCTGTATGGTAAATGTATCATCATACAATTAAGTATGAAAATACCATTTGTGGTAAATGTTCTAATGGTAACAAGAAGAATAAGAAATTCTAGGGCTTCCCTGGTGGTGCAGTGGTTAAGAATCTGCCTGCCAATGCAGGGGACACAGGTTCAAGCCCTGGTCTGGGAAGATCCCACATGCTGCGGAGCAACAAAGCCCGTGTGCCACAACTACTGAGCCTGTGCTCTAGAGCCCGTGAGCCACAACTACTGAAGCTGGCGTGCCTAGAGCCTGTGCTCCACAGCAAGAGGAGCCACCACACTGAGAAGCCCGCGCACCGCAACGAAGAGCAGCCCCTGCTCGCCGCGACTAGAGAAAGCCCGCGCGCAGCAAGGAAGACCCAATGCAGCTGAAAATAAATAAATAAATAAATAAATAAAAAGAAAGAAAGAAAGAAATCAACTCCTAAAAAAAAAAGAAAAAGAAATTCTAACAGGAGAAGCTGAGCTAAGGTTGAAGGAGGTGTTCAGCAAAAATTTCTGAGGAAGGGACACTTAAACTGAAGCCTGAAAATCCTCCAGGCTGGAGCCTTCCTGGGCAGGAGAATGACAGATAGGGAGCCCCGGGCTGAGGAGAAACTTGACAAGAGGCTCATAAAAGACCCTCCACAAAGGCTGGCTAGAGAAAAGCTGAGAAGAAATAGTCTCTCTTGTATCACTTCAGAAATCTGAATTGTGTTGAGTAGGAGATTCAGCTACTCCCGGAGGAGCCTCTGAAAGAAGGAAGGTCTGTCTTATCATCAGGTTCTCCTACTATTTAAGGGGTTGTTTTGTGTAGTCGTTTTAAGGACCATGTTGAGTGAGTCAAATTTCACTTACACTCTTCTCCCCTCGGGATCTGGCTGAGGCCGACGGGTGTTGTGTCTGACTGGGCAGATGTGATAGAGTCACTTCCAGTGTGAAACATTTGAGAAAAGCATGTTGCATTGAAGAGATTTCTGGATTAGTGGAAATCGATGCAAGTGTAGGATTTCAGTCGGTGCTGTTGGAATCACTGTGAGTTTTCAGCACAACGCCGTTCCGTGAGCAAACCTCTGAAAGCATGCTTTTATACTTTCCACCCACCCCCCTCAAAAGTCTCCAAAACTCAGCTACCCTAAAGGGAGTTAAGACTTCCTGAAGCAGGAGACAAAGCATTGAGTGTTAGGAACCGCTAGGCCAGGTTCGGATTACCTACGACGGCGACTGGGTCACAGTCTGTGGCCTGTATTTTCAGAGCTACGTGGAGAGAAGTCACGGCCGTTGGCCCTGGAAAGGCTGTGCTGGGCCTGGGTGTGGTGGGAAGTCACCCTCCCTCTTTGGGGACAAAGTGTCCCACCCTAAGCCGGACGGTGGCATATCACAACTCGGCCTCCCAATTTCACCCACTGGCCCCCGTTTTCCATATCATCTGAGGTCAGAGAGACCCCAGCCAACAGACACGACCGCACAGCCTCGCAGGAAGCGAAAGCTGCAAGCATAAGGCTGAGCCGCCCCCATGCACGGCCCGGAGGGGCTGTCTGTGCACCTGGCCGGGGCCGCTTCCGGGCCAGCGTCCAGGTCTGCTCCTGAGGCCCAGGTGCTGTTGGAGTTCGCCCACCACCCCTCCTGCGTCACACTTTCCAGGAAGGGGCGGGTGGGGACGGGTGGTAGGTGGGGACATTGTCGGCAGTGAATGTTGGTGGGTTTTTTTTGAGCCAGGGCCAAAGCATTGTGTGTTTCAGGGGGTCTGGCCAACTGCCTCCATGAGGGAGACATCCTTGACAAGACTACTGCCCCAGGCTGCAGCAGATTTGTTTGAACTTCGCAGGGGAGGCTGGCACGGGTGTGAGCTCCATCATGAGAGCCAAGCATTTTTTTTTTTTTTTTTTTCTCCTTCAATCTTCAAGCAAATGAAGCACTGGGGCTGAATGGTGGACTTGATGAAGTGGGAGGGTGCTGTTTATTACCAGTCTTGCCAGCCATTTGCGGGGGTTAGAAGCCGACAGAGATTTCTTCTCTTGCTAGTGTCCAGTACTGGGGTCTAGGTCTGAGCCGAGGCAACTGGGCCTTCATAATGGCTGCCCAGCTTGCAGTCAGGAGAGCATCAGCAGGCTGTGCTGAGTTCCTAACAATTTATAAGAACTTTCCACCGTGGTTAGACTTCCTCCTGACATCACCTAGCGCTCATGGCCTAAGCATAACCAAGGAGGACAAAAGCAGGAGGAGAGTGTCAAAATCCAGGGTGCCCAACTTGCAGCAACTTTCTGGGAAGTTTTCCACCAGAAACGGGTTGGGCCAGCGCAGAGCACTTCTTACGGAGCTGGGTTGCTGCTTAGAAGTGGGTTGAGCTTGACCCTCTTCACATTCCACCTGATCACAGCTTATTTCCATTTGGAAGGTTCGTTGCTGCAGGCGGCTTCCACCTGGTGCAAATCGTAGGGGCTATTGTGGCCACCGGCCACCGGCAGGGTATCAACAAGCAAAACCAGCTGCCAGCCATTTGTTACAAATTTGAGGCTCCTGGTACTTGAAGCTGCATAATCACTGGGGAGCCTGAGCTGGTGGGGAGATTGCGTGTCCCTGGAGGAGACTGTCCATTCTCTGAACACACAGCCTGAGTCGTCTGTAATCCCATCAGTTGGATTTAGCAGATTTAGCAAATAAAAATGCAGAACATCCCATTAAATTTGAAATTCAAATAAATAATGAGCACCTTTTTTTCTTTTAGTATAATTATGTCCCAAATACTGCACTGGAGATACTTACACTGCAAAAGTATTTTTTCTTGATCTGAAGTTCAAATTTGACGGACACCCTGTATCTTCTCTGGCAACTTGAACCCAGATGCAGGATACCTCCAGAAGCTTCCACTGAAGGCAGAAGTGGAAGGCAATCCTCTGTGAATTCTGCCTTCTTTATTTGATAATTAGCCTTTAAACTCTTCTAGCGGCTGGTTCTCAGACTCCAGAAGTGTTTGTTTATGGGATGAAAGATTTAATGTAGGGAACCCTAATGGCCGGTCGTCACCAACCCAAAGGGACTCTCCACAAAAGAGAAATGCTGTTGTCATTCTATAATAATGAAACCTTCAGGTAGCATTATCTCAACAGCAAGCTGATGCCTTAGTGATGAAACACCCAGCACAGCCCAGCCCTCTCTACACCACGGGGAATACGTATGTCTGGCAGGCAGCCGGCTGTGTTTTCTCTGCTTTCCTTGCCGTCTTAGCCTCTGCCTTGGAGCCTGAGAAGGGCAAGCCCCACTCGCTCCCTCCAACGTAGCTCCCCCATTCCTCCATTTACAGTATTTCCCTGAACCTGTTTGCCTGAGAATCTGGGCCAATATTTGGTGGGAAAAGCAATTTAATTTTTTATTGAGGTGAAATTCACATGACACAAAACTAGTCTTTTTAAAGTGTACAACTCAGTGGTATTTAGTATATTCACAATACTCTGCAACCACCACCTCTATCTGGGTCCAAAGCATTTTCGTCACCCCAAAAGAAAACCCCAGACCCATTAAACAACCTTGGCAACTTACTTTTGGTCTCTTCAAAAACGGTGCGCTTCCCCCGTGAGGCTTGGGTGAGGGGAAGGAGGGAAATGCAGGAACCGGCTTACAAGCCTCCTTGCACGCTTTTAATTGGCTTGCGCAATGGAAGGCTTCACAATTAAAGGGCTCTAGAGAGACAGGTGTGAGGATGAATGTGTCTCCAGGTGATGGAAGAGGGCGCACATTAGGCCAGGGCTCACCAGGTAGGAGGCAGGAGCTGCCAGGCTGTGAATCAATTGGGAAAGGAGTCACTGGGCACCAAAGGGTGTCTTGCGAAAGGTGTAGACCTGCTTCTTGGGGAGAAGGGGAAGGGAAGGCTTCCCAGGAAGGTGCCCAACTTCCGGGTTCAGTGGGAGCAAATGAATCACTCTGGGGAGGTACCGGGCCTCCCCTTGGCCAGTGACCGCTTTGAGGTTTCCTGATTTACAGAGGGAGTTAGTTCCTTCTCAAAGGAACCCTTGACTCTCCTCTCTAGAGGGACTGACGCTCCTTATTGTTTAGAAAATCTGGTGCAACTGCATTTTTGGAGACAGCTGCTATTTCCTGCAGTGACTTGCAGCAGTTTTATTTTCCAGCCGGTTCCCGCTTCCTTTATTCTTTTGCTGCCAACAGGGGTCCCCAGCTCACTGCAAAACTAGAAGTTTCCCAGCTTTGAACAGAGGTGGGAGGGTTGGCCCCTTTGTTCAAGATTTGGGGGTCAGGTGTTGAGCTAATGCCCCTTATGGTAAAGGATGCAAGAAAACGAATAAACAAGAGGAAGATCCCCCTGAGACTGTTGGAGCTGCCAGGGTGGCACAGAGTTTAACAGTCACTCATTCAGCAAACGTGCATTGAGTGCGTGTTTGCAAGGAGGCACTGCACTAGAATGCAGGTGGTAACCGCTGAGCTTTGGGCATTGCATCCTATGTAGCAGGCACTCTTTTAATGGCCTCACTTTTACTAACTCACTGAAGTACAACACTCCTGCGATTTTATTTGTGTGAAAATGGGCTTGCCTCAGGGTGGACTTGTCTACAGTGTGGTTCATCCTGGGTCCAGGTCTAATCCACCACACCAGCTGAAGCCGAGTCCCCCCAAAACCAAGTTCCCTTACTGAGTTTATGATTAATCTCTCTATCCCAAACTTTATTCCCTTTCTTGCCCCACCCCTGTTCCCCTCAGGATTGAGAAGTATCAAAGAAAACGGGGGTTTGAAACCCAACAGGACCCTATGGGGCCTTCCTGGGTACAAAAGCACCTCCGTGTTCCCCATTTCTTGTTTTCAGAAAAAAAAGGCTTTAGTCTCCTAGGCTTTCCCTGAGTTCCAAAGAGCAGGCTCAAGCAGTTAATGAGTAGGACAATAGAGTCACGGGACTCCTAGTTCCTCCTGCAGGTATATAGATGACAATTGGACGCATATCTTTGAGTTGTTCTGCAGAAACTAAGACCCCCACCACCACCGCCCCTCAGGTGGAGGATGGTGACATGCTGACCACAAGCCTGTAGACCCCAGACTGGTTGGAACCAGAATGTAGATGATTGAGATTCCCGGAAACATCACCCTGTTACCTCCCCACCAACCCATCAGAAGAAGGTCCACGAGCTGATCGCTCATCCTAAAACTGTCTTTAAAAACCCTTGCCTGAAAGCCATCAAGAAGTTCAGGTCTTTTAAGCATGAGCTGCCCATTCTCCCTGTTTGGTGCCCTGCAAATAAACCTTAACTTTGCTGCAAACACCCGCTGTCAGAGTTTGGCTTTCTGCACCTCTGGCACACGAGCCCCTGCTCTGCTCGGTAACATAACCATCAAGGGGAATTCAACCTCCTGCCTTCACTCTTCCTGGTAAACACTAATCATAGAATGCAAAGAAGTTGTGGTCATGACAGCAGAGAAGTGGAGGAACACAAATACACTTACCACTCTGTGCACAGAGCCCGCCCCACAGAAACCTTCACCCTCCAAACACCTCTCCATTGCCCCCAGGGTCCACGGAGTTCGAGCATCTGTCCACTCTGCCCAGCCTATGCGATGGACATTTTGCTCAGGTATCAGAGAAGACACAGCATTCAAATGGATATCCTGAACAAATACATCTACTTCGGTCATCAGGCAGATGTAAAGGTGAAAACCCCTAGTACAAATCACAGGGTTGTGTTTCCATAAACAGAACTGGCCCAGCTTGGAAGGTAACCATTCATCCTGGGTTTGGGGGATGAAGGATCTCACAATGTAATTATACTCCTTTCTAATAAAGATAATTTGTTAAATTAACAATTTGTTAACTTAACAATTTGATTTTATGCTCACGAGATTTCTTTCATCCTAACAAATCCATAAATTAGAAAAAAGTCTTTATTGTGTCCTGCAGTGAGGATCAGGAAATATAGGTACTGTGTTTTTCCTTTCACACTGTACTTAAATAGAATTGTGTCCTCTTTAAATTATAATCCATCTGAAATTATGTCTCACTTTTAAATGCATTCTTGAATACTGCATCCTCTCACCTTGTTTCCTCTCTCGGATCAGGCTGTAGATGGGGTGTGTGTGTGTGTGTGTATGAGTGTATGCGTGTGTGTGTGTGTGTGTGTGTGTGTGTGTGTGTGTGTAATGGAAGTCTTTCAAGGAAGGGTTAAAGAGTCATGGGCAAATGAGCTTCTCCCCCAGGCGGGCACTTAGAATCACAGAGTTTAGAAGAAGTGGGATAATGAGGGGGTCGCTGGTTGTGACATTGCTTCCCTGAAAAGTTTCAGGAAGGGTGAGGAGACTAATTGGCTGGTCTGGCAAACAATTCGAGATGAGTCCAAAAGGAGGAGCCAGCAGCTGGCAGGAAGTGAATGGAACTTCACCTCCGCACTTGCCCTTCAGTGGTTGGTGCACAGATGGTGAAAAGCAGAACCCCTGGGGAGAGAGCAGAGGCCTTTCTCTAAATCATCTGTCCAGAGGGGAGCAAAGGGATTTGCCTTCCCCTCCAGGGAACAGCCTTTGCTCTCCTTTCAAGATCATCTAAGGAGTTTGCCCACCTCTCAAACCTGTTAGTATAAACTTAGTGGCTTCAGGGAGTGTCCAGGCAGTGCAAATGAAGGGCTATGGGTGAGGCTTTAGTGGCAGCAAAGTAAATGGAAATAACTGGTTTTAGACGCTGGGTGGGCACCCTCTAATCTGGGATGACCCAAATTCAGGTTATGCCACTTATTAGGTATGTAACCCTGGGCAAGTCACTTTCAACCCTCTGAGTTTCATTTTTCTTATCTACTAAGTGAAGCTATTAATACTATCCACCTCTTAGGGTTATTTTGAGAATTAAATGAGGTATACTCCTTAGCTAAGCACCAAACACATAATTGTCTCTAAATAAGTGTTAGCTGTGTTACAGCAAAAAGCGCTGGACAGGAAGTCAGAAGTTTTTCATTCAACAAACATTCGTTGCGCATATACTATGTGCCAAGCTCAGTTCTAGATAATGGGCATTCTGGAGAGTCAGATAACTAAGACATACACTCTGTCCTTAAAGGGACAAGTTCAATGCGGTGGCGCTGGGGTGCGGTGGCGGGGGGAGTGGGAAGATGAATATAACCTGGGTATAAGTCCTGGTTTAAGCCTACAGTTTTCTTTTCAGCTTTTGGATCGATGCCTGGCACATAGTAGATGCTCAATAAAATATTTGTTGAATGACTGTCTCTATATAGTGAGAATTAAAATTCTGACTCACAAAAATGTTTTGAACTACAAAATCCTATGTAAATGTCAGTGAAGTCAGGAACACTGATAATCATTTGTCATTATCAAAATAATTGCTTTATATGCAAATTAACACTATCAAAGTTTCTTCAAGTGCTTGGAAGCCATTTGACTTCTTAAATAGATTGAAATCTTATTTACATTATTTTCCTACTGAACTCATTCCCCCATGGACTGCAAAAGAAAACTTTGAACCAATTCATATCCAAATCATGGCAAATATAGGTAGGCTCCAAATGAATGGGATTCCACTATGTAATTTTTCTGTGTTTTAAATTTCTTTAAAGTTATGTTAAATTCATTGATTTCATCTACAAAAATAGAGTCAAATTTGTTAGAACTTGTTTTGGCTGAAAAAGTGGAAACAGAGTAATAACAAATGACAGTCTAACAAATTCTAAAAACTATTGGTGACAAAATTGAGTCTGTTCTTCCAATTTCCTTGTAATTATGTTATTCTGACTTTTACTATATATTTTTTTAGAGAATCAAGCTGTTTCCACTTAACTTACCTCTAAATCTTCAAATGTAGCTGTATTTAATATAAATCAGGGGGCAGTTGAAAGTTTGAAAGAAAACAGAGGACGAAATTAATGTCATGCTGTAGGGGAGGGCTGCAGGGACTATTATCACATGCCTTGTTTCTCTAAAATGTTTAATTTAAATCTGGGAAAATAAAAAAGTAAAGTGTTGTTGAATGCCCAAGGCCAGAAGTGGAAAAAGCAAAGGTAAGCTATACAGAGAACTAAAGTTGGCAGGAAATTGCAAGATGAGATTTGGCTTGAAAATATAAGTTTATTTACTGAGAAGGAAACTATGAAAAGATCAAAGCACCCATTCCCCCTTGCACATTCTCCCAGTTGATTCTGGGTATGATTTGTGAGATTAGGGTAACCACTACTATATTAGAACTAGAGGAACTTTAAATTTTCCCCTTGCTGCTTTGCCTGAAATACAGGTCACTGTCCTGAGGTGTACGGCAGCGCTCAGTTTATAGCTTCTGCCAATTAGATGGGTTTTTGCATGCATGGATAACTGCATTTCTTTTTTATACCCTATGCTCCATTTATATGTTTTTTTCCATTAAAAAGATCTGTTGAAAGAAGAAGCATAAATCGCAATCACTAAGAGCTTTTTTACATATTCAAAACAAAGTAAAAGCTAGATCAAGGGTTAAAGTCACACAAATAAACAGGCAGGTCTAATGGAGTTCCTTCCTCATTAAGTCAACTGTTAACATTATCTGGTTGGGCCTCAGAGGATGAGTTAGGAATTCATTGTGAAACTCTGGGACAGAAGGCTTTTATGAAGAATTCTTCACCATCAGAGATTATTATACATAACGGAAACCTTTGGAGGATTTGCCACCCATAGCCCCACCTTTGTGGCCACAGCTCCTGTTGGGCGGCCTCTTTGTGACCCTAGCTCTCACTGGTCTCCAGTGACACCTTGTCCTTCAGGCCTCACGATGGTACCAGCTTCCTGCTATTATTAATCCCTTAAAGCGTCCTCATCCCTTTTTTGTGCTCTTAAACCTGCCCATACCTACATAAAATATAATCTTTAAACTTTTGTTACTTAAGCCCTATATGTATGCCACTTGTTTCTAGCAGGGACTCTGACAACCACATTCCTTGTAGTATTTCCCATTGCTGTTCTAACAAATTCCCACTCTTTTGGGTTCCTGGACCCAATTTCAATGTGTGTATACCGGAGGGAGGGTCATTCTCCCACACCAACAAGCAATTCTCCAGACACCTGCTGGGTGTCCTACAATTCAACTCAATTCTGACACTATCTACCCAGAAATAGAATCAGGTCCCACAGGTTAAGGGCTCAGTCCCACAAGACTGACCACCCCTCTTCAGATACCAGTGGCAAGCTCAGGTTATCACCTGTGCTCCTGACCCACCGGCTACAAATTAGAGATTCCAACGGCCCCCTTCTTGGATTTGATTAATTTGCTAGAGAGGCTCACAGAACTCAGAGAAACATTTTTCTTACTACATCACAGGTTTATTATAAAAAGATATAATACAGGAACAGCTAGATGGAAGAGGTGCATGGGGCCAGGCATGGGGAAAGGGTGTGGAGCTTCCGTAACTTCTGCAAGTACACTGCCCTCCCCAGTCTCCCACGTGTTCACCAACCCAGAAGCTCTCTGAATCACACCCTTTTGGATTTTTATGGAGGCTTCATTACATAGCCGTGATTGATTAAACCATTTGCCATTGGTGATTGATGCACCCTCCAGCTCCTCTCCGCCCCCCCCCCCACCAGAGGTGGTGCGGGACTGAAAGTTCCCACCCTCTGATCACAAGATTGGCTTCACTGGCTCACCCACAGGTAGAAAGCCACTCATTAACATAAACAAAAGACACCTTTATGGCAACACTTGGGAAATTCCTAGGGTTTGGGGAGCTGTGAGCCAGGAACTGTGGAGGGAGACCAAAAGTATGTGAGAAATATATTTTGCTGATCTGAATGACCAAATATACATTTTTCTTGTAAATCTCAATATCACAACCATAAAGTTGGTGGTATTTGTTATCTTACAGTTCTGGAGGTCAGAAGTCCAAAATGGGTTTGACTGGGTTAAAATCAAGGTGTCTGCAGGGCTTTATTCCTCTGGAGGATCTAAGGGAGAATCTATTTCCTTGCCTTTTCCAGCTTCCAGAGACTGTGCCCACATCCTTACCTCACAGCCCGTTCCTCCCTTTTCAAAGCCAGCAGTGTAGCATCTTCAAATCTCTCTCCCTCTCTCTCTTGACCTCTGCTTCTTTTGTCATATTTCCTCCTCCGACTCTCATTCTTTTGCTTTCCTCTTTCCCTTATAATGTTAGGCAGCTAGTCAGACATGAGCGGGTCCCCGCCCCATCCTGGATGGGGTCATCTTTCCCTCCCCCACCTGGACACTGGTGATCAGAACATGCCCAGAGATCCTCCCTCTTGTAGTCAAGGTCCACCGCTAGGTTTCCAGCCATATCAGCACCAAGCAAGATAAAACTGCCAGTACAGGTTGGTGCAGGCGCATCAAGACCTAAAACGTGACTCAAAGTGACCCGGGGTTCATTATGCCGTAATTATAATAAATTAGCATTGCAGTTATACGCCTCCCATCCCCGTGGGTTTCACTTCGATGCTTATGGGTGAGCGCCTGTGCACTAGGAGAAAAGTTATATAACCTAAAGCTGTCAATCAACTTGTCAGTCAAATGACGCAGGATACAGGGAGGGACCACCACTCTAAAAAACCCAACTCTACCCCGTTGCAGGGCTACTTCTGGTTTCCAGACAGCTCGCTCTCATCCTTTCTCAGGAGTGTACTTTTGCTCTGCTTAATAAAACTCTTGCTACTTAAAACTGCTCTATGTCTCTCTACTGAATTCTTCCTCTTTGAGAGGACAAGAACCAAGGAATCGCCGTTCTGCTGGTGACAATAAGGCTCCCTGAGATTAGGTTGAGTCTGTCCAAATAATCCAGGATAGTCACCCCATCTCAAGATCCTTAATCTGCAAAGTCCCTTTTGTCACGTAAAGTAACATATTCACAGTCTGGGGATTAGGACATTGCCATCTTTGGGGTGGGAGGAATCTTATTCTATCTACCACACCTTCCTTCAAGGCAAAGTTTCTCTCTGTTTTCTTTCCCAGTAATCTGTTCCCCCATACTCTATTTTACCTACCTCCCTCACAGCATTCCACCAAATTTTATCTGTCCCATGTCTTACACTATCTCAACTCTGAGAGGCCAGAAAGTCTGAGGAATTAACTAGTACAGAGGGGTCCAAAGGAGAGAATAGCTTTCGGTGCCGCTGCTCCCACGTTGTGTTTACATTTTAACCAGATTGCTAACGCCTCAATGAAGAGAACAATAATGGGGCTTTCAGGTAGTCCGCGAGGAGGTTATACAAATGGTGTTTTAGGGCCCACTTGACTGTCCTTCAAAGCCCAACATAGGATGTCTTCCTGGAGATTATGAACTTTTGCAGGAATAAGACATTATTGTCCGGTTACTGGTTAGGAGTTTGGGCTCTGGATTCAAATCCTACCTGAGTTTAAATCCTTTTATTGTCATTTACTAGCTGTGTGGTCTTGGGCATGTTACTTAACCTCTCCATATTAATTACAATATAGGCTAAGCTGCTGTAACGAAGACACCCCAAATACATTGGTTCAAGTAAGATAGAAGGTTATTTCTCATTCACATAATAATCTAAAGGTAGCTTTAGGGTAGGCATGTGGCTTTGTCCCATAAACTCATCCAGGGACCAGGTTCCTTTTATGCTCTTCCCAGCCTTGCTCTCATGGGCAAAGCTGGCTCACTACTGCCCCATCCTTGTCCAAGCCTGGGGACAAAGAAAAGAGGATGCAGAGAGCAACCAGCTTCCTTTTAAGAATGGAACCCTAAACTCACAAATGTCATTTCTACTCACATCCAATTGGCCAGAATTTAGTCACATGGCCACATCAAACTGCAAGGGAGGCTGAGAAATGTGACTGTTCTTGGGCAGCCCTGGACCTCGTTGAAATTCATGGGCTTCTATTATTTAAAGAAAGGAAGAGAAAATGAAAATTAGGTAACAATTAGGAGTCTCTCCCACATTCTCTGCAGCTTAGTCTTCTCAACTACAAAATGAGAGCGTGGCTTTAATGATTAAATGTAATACATAGAGAGGGTCTAGAACTGCGTGCAGCACATAGTAGGTGTTTAGTAAATGCTAGTTTATATCATAATACTATATGCCTCCCTTCTCCCCCTCCATGCTTGGGTTCTAATGTCTGCTCCAAGGTAAGTGTAGACCATGAAAGACCCAAGGATGTTGGCGGCTCATTCCATTGGGTATCGGTCTCTTGGATGTGGAAGGACTGGTTTAAAGATGCAAGGATAGGGTGCACCCTCTGGCGCTCACACAGAGCCTGGCTCCCCCAAGGTACTGAGCCAACATATGGTGTCATGAATTACGTCATCTCTTTATGAACATGAAGCAGGTTCAGCCTGAAGAGGAGAGTAAAGGAGAGAAGCCCAAGAAAGGAAGTGATGGGGAGGAGGAAAGGAAGACAAGGAAGACAACGGAGGGAAATGAGGGAGGCCAACACTTCATGTGAATTAGAAAAAGACTTCCCTTTGTCAAGACATGTTACTGCCCTCTGTCTCAGCACGGTCATGATATATGAATATATGCTGAGCATGATAGGAATGGTGCCCCCCAGAGTTGTTCAGTTTACAACCTGTACAACCAGTCCTGGAAAAGCCATACAAAGGTTGAGGGATGGGGATGAGGATAGGAAAGAAGAAAGAAAAGTCACATTGGTAAGAAGTACAAAAATAGAGATTAGAAATAAACATGATGTTATGGACTGAACTGTGTCCGTCCCCCCCCCCCTCCCCAAAATTCATACGTTGACTGTATTTGGAGATATGGCCCTTAGGGAGGTAATTAAGGTTAAATCAGGTCATAAAGGTAGGGGCCAAATCTAATATGACTGGTGACTTTATAAGAAGAGGAAAGATACCAAGGATCTCTCCCTGTGCGCATGCACAGAGAAGAGACCATCTACAAGCCAAGAGAGAGGCCCCACTGGAAACCATCTCTGTAGACACCTTGATCTTGAACTTCTATCCTCTAGAACTATGAGAAAATAGATGTCTGTCACTTAAGCTACCTAGTCTTTTGTTATGGTAGCCCGAGCATAGTAATATAGTAGGAAAAAGAGAAAAGGTTCATCACAGTAGAGAGAGAGCAGAGATTAGAGAAAAAGGAGGGGCAGGAGAAAGAAGAAGTTCAGTTCTTTTCTTCATACTGTGCATCTGGGACTTCCGGAGGGAGTTTCAGTGAATCTCTCCAAGCAGTCCCTGGGCTTTGGTTCAATCCCTATTAGTGAGGCACTACTGCCACCTGGTGGCAACATACTTAATCCAGTCATTCATTCACTCAGCAAATATCTATTGAACACCTGCTCTGGGCAAGGAAGGGTGATAAACAAAGGGAATATTAGTAAATACTGATTAACACCTACTCTGTGCTAAGCTCTGTCTCATTGTTTTACACAGAAAACTGATTTAAACTTCATTACAACCCTCAGGGTATTGATATCTCTGTTTCACAGAGGAGGAAACTGAAGTACTGAGAAATTCGGTAACTTGCCCAAGAGCCTACAGCTAATTAAGTGAGACAGTCATCTTGAACAAGGGAGTCTGGCTCCAGAACTCTTTACAGACGTGTTCTCTGCCCTTACAGTTTCTTCTTAATAAGAGATAAACAACCAGTTTAAAGGAGTTGTGTAATATACTAATAATTTAAAATGTCAGCATATTGTTTTATTACGGATTCTGTTTTTGATTCACCATCAAGAATCCTCCTCTTCACTAAAAGACGTCACATTCAACTGACTCATTGTACATCCACTGGGTTAGGGCACTGGCCCAGACTGGAAGGGTTTTAAAAAATAGAAAGTCCACATTCCACAGGAGCTATTTTAGCAAGAGGGAGACGGATGGGCCGGAAGATAAGTAGAAGGGAGAGCAGGAGAAGGGAGAGAGAGAGAGAGAAAGAAACTAGAGAGCTGAATTATCCAACAGGGCAGCCTCTAGTCACTGCTTACATTTTAACTAATTAAATTAGACTGAATTAAAAATTCAGTTCTTCAACTGCACTAATCACGTCTCAGGTGCTCAGTAGACACACGTGGCTGACGCTGCCATAATGGACTGCATAAACATAGAGCATTTCCATCATCACAGAAAGTTCCCATTGGACAGTTCTGCTGTAGATCCCTTATCCTGGAGAGTGGGGTCTTCCCCATGGCCGATCCATGCATGGGTCACAAAAAGACCTCACAGCTGGGAGTCTGCAGATCAGTGACAAAGTCGGAGAGCAGAAGTGCAATAATCCCAAAGCAAAACAGACAGAGCCTCTCCATCCTGCTGACCTGTCCCAGGGTTGGGCTGAAAGCGAAGACATTGAGTCTCAATAGGATTCGGCTCCCTTTTTTTTTCCAATATCTTTATTGGAGTATAATTGCTTTACAATGGTGTGTTACTTTCTGCTGTATAACAAAGTGAATCAGCTATACGTATACATATATCCCCATATCCCCTCCCTCTTGAGCCTCCCTCCCACCTTCCCTATCCCACCCCTCTAGGTGGTCACAAAGCATCGAGCTGATCTCCCTGTGCTCTGCAGCAGCTTCCCACTAGCTATCCATTTTACACTTGGTAGTGTATATATGTCAATGCTACTCTCTCCCTTCATCCCAGCTTCCTCTCCCCCCACCCCTGTGTCCTCAAGTCCGTTCTCTATGTCTGCGTCTTTATTCCTGCCCTGCCGCTACGTTTATCAGTACTGTTTTTTTAGATTCCATATGTGTGCATTAGCATACGGTATGTTTTTCTCTTTCTGACTTACTTCACTCTGTATGACAGACTCTAGGTCCATCCACTTCATTACAAGTAACTCAGTTTCATTCCTTTTTATGGCTGAGTGATAGTCCATCGTATATATGTGCCACATCTTCTTTATCCATTCATCTGTCGATGGACATGTAGGTTGCTTCCATGTCCTGGCTATTGTAAATAGTGCTGCAATGAACATCGTGGTACATGTATCTTTTTGAAGTATGGTTTTCTCAGGTTATATTCAGCTCCTTTTTAAGGTGATAGGATGGAAGAAAGAGGGGCCTTGTTCCTCCTTTCCACTGGATCCTGGAGCTGGTTGGAGGGCGTTGTTATTCATACCTTTCACGGGTCTCCTTCTTGGCTGGTGGATAGAGAAAGCAAGGGCAACCTCACCTCCCAATCTCCATTTCACTCAGGGCCTTTGCTTGTAGTTGATGCTCCATTAAATTGTCCAGGAGCTGCTTGTCACTCTGCAAACTGAGTTCTGCAGGCCTCTGAGCTCCTGGCCACGCCTTTATGAAGACCTGAAGGTGTCTGTTTAGTAAAATCTCCTTTTTTGTGACCATCAGGCTTGTTTGCTCATAAGTGAACCTCTGATTCTCCAACGTTAATTTTTCCACTTGGGATAAACTGGCAGAGATGCGTGCTTTAGACAGGCTGGTAAAACTCAATGTTAATTTAGGCCAGAAAAAAAGCTTACTAAAACAACACAGACACAAACACACCAAATGGGGTAGCACCTAAGCTAACTATTGTTCCACCCCACTCTGTATCATTGCCTTGAGAATTCCTTATCTGGTATCTGTCCCTTCCCTTTCAATCCCGCTCCAACCTGATTGAGTCCCTTGATCACATCTTGCACCAAGTTCATTGTCCTCCCTAAAGATGTCTGTGCTCTTGGGCTTCCCCGGTGGTGCAGTGGTTAAGAATCTGCCTGCCAATGCAGGGGACACGGGTTAGAGCCCTGGGCCAGGAAGATCCCACATGCCGTGGAACAACTAAGCCCGTGTGCCACAACGAGAGAAGCCAACGCAATGAGAAGCCCGCGCACCGCAGTGAAGAGTAGCCCCCGCTCGCCCCAACTAGAGAAAGCCCGCATACAGCAACAAAGACCCAATGTAGCCAAATATAGATTAATTAATTAATTAATTTTTTAAAAAAAACGATGTCCCTGCTCTAGAACTATATTCAATAACTTGTAAGAGCCTATAATGGAAAAGAATCTGAAAAAGAATACATATATTCAGTTATATGTATATAATTGAATCACTTTGCTGTACACCTGAAACATTGTAAATCAACTACACTTCAATTAAAAGAAAAAAAGATGTCCCTGCTCTAGGCTCAGTCCCCTTCAAAACACTCTTCAACTAAATTCATTCAACAGATACTCATTGAGCATCTACTGCCCTCAAAGAATTATGGTCAAGTAGGGAGACATATTGATAAAATGAAATAGATATGCACATATGGATATATAGTGGAATATATCTGTTGGTTAGTATTCCTTTGGTTGCAAATGATAGGAAACTCCAACTGGCATAAGCTGAAAAGGGGAACTCATCGGCTCATAAAGTCCAAGAGTATATCTTGGATTTAGGTGGGGTGTGATCCGGAGGTTCTAACAATGTCACCAGTAGACTCCCACTCTCTCATTTCTTTCTCGCTCTCTTTATTTTGGTGTCATTCTCAAGCACAGCATGATGACAAGAAGGCGGCCAGCAGCCTCAGGCTTACGATGGGAACGTGTAATGCAGCACAAATTTGGTTTAAAAAAAATCACAACAAAAGAACGACAAAACTTTATCTTTCACGTGATCATTTATACAGGTGACATTATATATCGTATATAATCCCATTCCTTCTCATATATGAATTGGCCTCTATCCATTCATACTGTTGTCAAAGCTGTTATCCCACGGTTCCGCATTTTATAGGAAATGTAGTTGCTCTTTCCGGCTTTTGTTTCCTAAGGTCTAATCTTGCAGACTTTTTTTAGCAAAATGTTGCTCAGTTGAGCCCACCCAGCCACATGAGACAACAATCTGACCCAAACAACCATGAAGAAAAGGAGTTTAACAGAATGTACACACAACCTACTTTCTGCCTGTGTACGTTTTGTAAATGATAGGCTCTGAAACTGGGCCAATGATCTTGTTATTTGTGGTCTGTGTGTTACATCTTCTTAATTAATTAATAAATGTGTGCACATTAGGGACTTTGGCCAGATGTTTTCATTATATTTCATTCTTTGGAAACCCTCCAACCTCCACCCTGAAGAAACAATGACTTTCAAAATGGTCTAAGCAAAAGGAAATATACCTTATTCCCAAGGTTTGATGCAGTAGGGGAAAGAAAGGAAGTTAGAAAAGGGCATGTGGTGAGGCCAGAGTATAGGGTAGTGCTCAAAAAAGGATGTGCTCTGGGGTCACACTGCCTGGGTTTGAACCCCAGCTCTGCCTGTTGCAAACTGAGTGACTCGAGCAAATTATTTATCAGAGCCTCGGTTTCCTCCTCTATAAACTGAGGGTGATAATAATGCCAACCTCATGGTAGTAGCCAGCCCCCAGAAAGGCCCGCAACGATCCCCACCTCCTAGTATTTCTGGCTTTCTGTAGTTCCTTCCTATTGTATCAGGGGTTTTCTATGTGACCAACAGAACATTGCAAAGTGGTGGTATGTCACTTTCAAGGCTCAACGATGCTAGCTTAAAGCAGGAAAGATAGCTTTCCAGTGGCCGCTAATTTCTCCTCTTCTAGGGGACAGGAAACCTCAATGAATCCCTGCCCTGATCACTAAGGCAGGGTGGAGCGGACAGTCCCAGGGCACATAGTCATCTCGTGTAAAATGCAGTGGAGCCATCCTTTGGAAATACATCTGGAGGTTCAAGAAGTGTGTTATTTTTCTGAATTTGCCTTTGGTGTCTGACTTTCCTCTTAACCATCAACCTCATTGGGAGTACTTTCCCTTTCAATTACCCATCCAAACTTTACACATTCATCCAGAAAGGGTTTCCAGAGTGGGATGAACACATACACGCAGCAATCATTTGGGCGTGGGCAGAAAATATTAAATCTCTAATATTATTTATGTCTCTGCTCTGTTTCATAGGCATGACTTCCGAGATGTAATCATATGCAACAATATTCTGTTCTTCTACTGTTTCTTTAACTTCTCTCAGTGGGTAGTGTCTCCCCTGCCCCTGGTTAAAACCTCCTGCAGACTCCTGACTTTTCTGGACACTCAGGTCACTCAAAGTTCTAAGGTCACGTTTCACAAATTGCAGACTCAAAGCAGAAGGTAGAATGTAGCGTAAATGAGCCACAAGAAAATGACGGAACTAAAGATTCTCCTACTCCAAGATGAAGTAGGCACATTGACTTAAGGAACAAAACAAAACAATGATGATCAAAATCAGATCTGACAAGAAGGTATCCACCCCCCCCATGCCAAATCAATATTATCAAGATGGTTATTTAAAATAAATATTTATATTCACGATCCCTGACAATGAACTTTGCCCTCAGTGTATTTTGTGCCTTAGATAGTCATTAATTATATTAACACATGTAGAGAAGTTATACATGAGCAAACATGTATTGAGGGTGTGCCCCGAATTTTTACTGATATTAGTTAGCAATTTAAAAATTTAGAGACCCCTGCATTATGGTTCAATGCAAGCCTCACTGCTTCCAGGAAGATGCCCTCTGATCTCTCTATTGAATTCCTACAGCATTTGCAGACTGGTCCACCTGAATGCCCGTTAATTATTCAGTCTCCCACACTGATCTTTAGCGGTTTCACATTATGGTCTCCATTTTCCCAATAGGTTTATGAACTTCCCAGGGACAAGCAGGCATCCATGCTGCTTGGTGCCCACGAAAGGTGTCTGATGACGCTGCCAAGTTGTGGTTACGCCCGCTGTGAGTACGTAAGTTTGGGAGTTCTGTGATTCTCTCTCCAAGTGAAGACCAAGGCTGGGGGTGGGCGCTGGGGGGCAGGGAGGTGAGGAGAAGGAAAATAGAAAAACTCAAAAGAATCTGGAAGATTTGCTCTGTTTGATTCCTTCAAGAACAGAAATAAAAGTCAAATCTATCACAAAATATCACTTAATTTCCAATTTTATATTATTCTAGTTTAATGACTCTGCTCAGAAATAAAGAGGAAGCATTTGAGGACTGAGAGACTGAGAAATTCTGGGGACCCAAAGCATCTTAGACGAAGCAATAACTTCAGCTTCCTTGATTAGGGCTTTTCTTTCCATCCTTCTCCTTCCTTTGTTCCTCCCCCCTCCCCTCCCTTCTGTTTCTCCTTCCACATCCACTGAGGACCCACCACGCTGTTTGTACTGAGCTGGGTGCTGTGAGACGGTTAAGGTAAGCTTGGAAGAAGCCTACCAGCTAACTCCTCTGGGAACAGAGGGAGAGAAGTTGAAACAAACAAATGCAAACTAACTGAAGGAGGAGAAGTATATACAGTTGATTGAGTCTCCTTATTTGTAGCAATTATGTTTCATAAAGTCACCTTGAACACTGGATTAGTGAATCCTGAACCATGGCTCCCAGGGGAAATACAGTAGGGTTCTGAGAGCCTCTGATCATAACATTTTCATCAGCCAGTGAATATATAACCTTGTTTCATATGTGTTTCTGTCTAAAGGCACCTTATTTACTATACAGTTGATTCATTAACATTGAACTCACGGCCAACAGCACTTGAACTCACACCTGAACAAAGTTCATCTATAACACACGTGCGTTCCCCATGGGGCACATCGCAGCCTTCTCGCGCTTAGGAACACGAGACAGCACTCCAGCATTGGCCTGGAGGATATTTTAAACAGCGAAATCACCAACAAAAAGCACGAAAATGTGAAAAACGTGAGACTAAATAAACCACAAAAATGACACGCATTCACAGTATAAGAAGCAGAAACAAGAAAGCTGAGCTCAACCTCAGCTGTGCAAGTCGAAATTTTTACAGCTCTGTTTGTGTGCACAGATGACCGCAAGTATTGATTTGGGGGCAGAAAATAAATTTTAGCAAGTAGACAAACTCACAAATATGAAGTCTGCGACCAATGAGGGTTGACTTGTGTGTGTGTGTGTGTGTGTGTAAAATTTGCACTGAGAAAATTTAAGGACCCAAAGGGAAAAGAAAATACATTAGGAAAATATTCATGGAGAAAGGGGGCGGTGAACAGAGGTGAGAGAAGGGGGGTCTTCTAGCAGGGACCTGGATGAGTACAGCTGAGCACGGTGAGGTGTGTCTGTGGGAAAGGAAGTGGGGTCTGGCTGGAGAAGTTAGCTGCGCTTGGGAGCCAAGAGGAAGCAGCTTGGAAGGGCGGTGGGAACCAGGTGGAAGAGGAAAAATGTGCCTCAGCTTGAGAAATACTGAGACATGTCTGCGGGAGAAGGTGAAGACTAAGTCAAAAATGTGAGCTTCTTACACGAGTTGCTCAACTCCAAATACTAAGGAAGAGGGGACTTTTATAAGAAATGACAGAATAATAGTTCCTCAAACACAGATTTGTAGATGAGAAGAATGTTTAGGAGGAAAGCCATTGTGGGGGGCGGGGTGGATCTTTGCTGAAAACATATTTCACCAGCAAGTAGTAATAACAGGCTCTGTTGGCAAAACAAGAGAAATTGGGCTCAAAGCCAACCAACGTGAGACCGAAATTTTGCTTTTGAAAACGCAACCCTGTAGACACTTGTCAAATCCAACTCATGCTTTAGAACAAAAGGTGGAAGTACCTGTTCTGATGAAATACCACTGGCCTCTTTGTAGGAAAATTGTAAGTAGAGCTGGAATCTCTGAGTCAGGAAAAAACCCGGTAGAGCTAAACGTTGCAATCAGTCATACCTAGAAAAGAAACAGAAGTGACCGAGGGGGAAATAAAGTATGATCTAAACCAGTACTTGCGAAGAATTTTATTCTTATAACTTGAAAACAACTTCCCTCCCTGCCTGATCCACCTTCACAAGTTGGAGGGTTGTTGGGTTTGTGTCCATGACTAGAGATCCTGTGTTGCCCCACTGACTGATTTTTCGCTTGGTGCAGGGGTCCCACAGGAAATTTCCTGGAAAAAAGCTGTCCAAACTTCAAAGCAGCACATCAAAACCTGGCTACAATATGTTCACCAAAGACATGTTCTGGAAGGTCCATAGCAGTGTTATTCCCAGAACTGAAAATCACTCTAATGTCCATCCACAGTAGAATGGATAAATAAATTGTGGTCTGTCCACACGTGTCATACTACACAGCAATGAGAACGCACAACCTGGAACTGCACACAACAATATGGAGGGTCCACAAACGTCACGAGCTACAGAAGTCAGGCACAAGTGGACCTCCTGCACGTTTCCATTTATATAAAGGAAATATAAAGAGCAGGACAGGTAGAAGTAATAAGTTACTGCAAGTCAGGCAGCGGTTACCCCTAGGGAGTGAGATTTATAGAGACTGGAAGGGAATTTGACGGGGCATCTAGTGGGGTGGTGGTCATGTTCTGTGTCTAATCTGGCTACTGCTTGCACCAGTGTGTTCAATTCATAAAGTTCAGAGAGTTATACACTTATGTTAGGTGCAATTTTATGAATGGATAGTTTGCTTCAAGAAAAATGTTTTTAAAGTGTATACCATTAGCAAGAGGGTGGTAAGCGCATTCCCTGTTGCAAGCAAACATATTGCCTGGTGACATCAGAGGACAAGGAAGTGCTCAGAGGGCAGTTTTCTCTCTGCCCCAAAGTCAACACAGCGACGCACTGCGTACAAGGATGCCTGGAACCTCATGTGAAATCTCATTCATTCATGTACACATTTGTTCATTCATACTACAAACATGCTTTGAGAGAGAAATTATACATCTGGGACTTATATTTACTGACAGTTATGCACAGTGCAGCCGGGTGCTGTGCTGGGGATGACACTAAGGTGTCATGGGAGTACTGATTCGAGGGTCCAGGGCTGTGAACTCCAAGAGAAGGAGTCCTGCCAAGGCTGATTAACTCTGGAACTGAATCTCCTCTGACTTCCAAAGTATCCTTTGAGCCTATAAGGCAGTGGTTTAATTTAATGCACACATGAATCACCTGGGGATCTTGTTAGAATGCAGATTCTGATCCCCTAGGTCCGGGATGGGGGCGGGGCTGACAGCTGCTGGTGCTGGAACCACTCTGTGTGGGTTACCAGAGACGGTCACGTGACCAGAGTGATTCTTGGGCTCGAACCCAGGACAGCTTGACAATCTCTCTTGTTCAGGCTGGTCTCTCCTGAGAGCACAGGCAGAGAAAAAAGACAGGCCTTGGTGGGAGACCAGGTAACTGACGAGGCTCTCCTGACCCTGCCTGCTGTCAACCGTGTGAGGGAGGGAGAGAGAGAGGCGGTGCAAGGAGAGGGGGCAGGTGGAGGGGCGGGTGTTTTACGAAACCGGAAGAACTTTGTCTCGTGTTCCTTTCATTTCTGCCTCCCCAGCTGCCCAAACCTTTTCTTGACAGGAAGAACAGACTGGAGATGTGAATGTAAATCTAAAATTCTTGCACAAGGCTGCACAAGCAAAACCAGATTTGACAGAAAAATGCAGAAACGAGTCAGGGCTGCCTCAACCCTTTTGGGAGCTAAATTAAAAAGAGGTTGCTGAAATCTTCTGTTTTCTCACCCACTGGAAGGAGGATGTGAAGGGCATCACATATACCTCGTTCCATTAGGGAAAGAGATCCTACTAGACTCCCACCCAGACCCAGGCTGGAGGGAAGGGAGGAAGAGTCCTGAGGAGGCAGGGGAGGGCCCCGCCGTGGAGCAGTGGGGTGACGGGAGGGTGAGGAGGCTTCCAGCTCAAGGGAGAGCAAGAGAGAGCGGAGATCTTGGGCAAGTTGTGTTCAGCACGACCGAAGCGCGGCAGGCAGAGGTGACTGCAGGGCTCCAGAGCCGGGGAGCTTCACGCGAATAAGAAGTCACAGAAGGCTGTTTTTGGTTCTGCTTGCAGGTTTTGGGTCTGGTGACATTATTTTTTTAAATATCCACAAATAACTTTTTTTGAATAGGTAATATGTTCACATACATCAAAATTCAAAAGGCTTAACAGGTTACTTGGTTGAAATATCTACCTCTCACCTCGGTTTCTTTGCCACCTCACTTCCCCTCCCCACAGGCAAATCATGCCATGAGTTTTTTGAGATCCCTTCCGGAGTATTTTACATAGGTATGAGCAAACTTTATATATATTCTCCTTCTCCCTTTTATATAAAAATAGGCAGTCATCCATAATCTTATTCTGTCAGACTCCCCGACCACACACAAGCCTTTATCTTTCCAGTTAGGGACCCTGATTCCAACCGTCCTTTGGCCCGCCAGGAACTCTAATCCGCCGCCTCTACCTCTTCATGGTCTCTCACACCTCTGGTGTCTGCACCTTGCCACGCTTCACTAAACCACCCCTAGGCAGCCACGTCTACCCAAAAGGTAGAGAATATCTAGTGCAGATATTGATGGGACCTTGAAGGCTTTTAAGCAGGGTAGTGAGGTGATTAGAAAGAATGCTCTAGCAGAAAACACAAGACAGAGGGAAGAAAGCCGATCTGATAACTTTTTTCAAACTTATGCAATAGTCCACAATAAAGTGGTGACAAATGGATGGACAAAAGTAAGTATCTGGGGCAAAACTGATAAACCCATCCAACAGAGACCAGGTGTCTCGGTAAAGACTGAGTTCCCAGGAGATGATAGAAAACCAAAAATAACTGTCTTAAACCAAGTGGAAGTTATTTCTCTCTTAAGGAAAAGAAATCCAGTCCACAGGGGCCTTCCACGACCACCAGAGACCTGGCTACTTCCAGCCCATAGCTCATTCTACGCTGCTGCTCTCCCATCCTCGCAATGGTTCCAACCTCATGATACAATGTGATAGTTAGAGCTTTAGCCATCAAGTCTGGATTCCAGATAGCAGAATAGGCAAAGCGTTTATTAAAGATATCCCTGTTAAGGACACTTCCTAAAAGTCACAATTGACAATTCTGCTTACCTTCCATTGGCCAGAACTTAGTTACATGGCCATAACTTCAAAGAAGGCTGGGAAATGTAGTCTTCTGGGAGGCCACGTATCCAGCTAAACATTGAAGGTTTTACTACTAAAAATGAAAAGAAATATATCTATTGGGGAACAGCTAATGGTCTCTACCATGTCAGATGTATTACCTGGAGAGGAAAGGAGAAAGGCAAATTGTTAAGGAGTGTGTGAGGCATTGGATTAACTTTTAGATTCTCTACCCCCAGAATTGTTCTTACCCAAACACATCTCTGTTTTTTGCCCCATGCCTTGATTCTTTTTTTTTTTTTAATCAATCAATTAATTAATTAATTAATTTTTGGCTGCATTGGGTCTTCGTTGTTGTTGCATGCGGGCTTTCTCTAGTTGCGGTGAGCGGGGGCTACTCTTCATTGCAGTGCGCAGGCTTCTCATTGCCGTGTCTCCTCTTGTTGCGGAGCATGAGCTGTAGGTGCGTGGGCTTCAGTAGTTGAGGCGCGAGGGCCGTGCCTTGATTCTTGCTACTATTTCTACCTGGAAAGCTGCCCACCTCCCATTCCCCATGCTCAATCCTACAGCCCTTACCACTTTTCCTATTAAAATCCTACCTGTCCTTCAAGCCTCATCTCAAATGCTACACCATCCATGTTGTTATTCTTGACCTTCCCTAAAGGTAAAGAATCTGTCCCTCTAGAAATTCATTTATAGTTCTCCTTGGGCCTTGGCCTTCATCTCAACATCATGCTATCTTAGGTCATTGGCATAGCTTATAACAGAGTGTAAATTATCCAGCAGGTAGGACAGAAACTCCCCTCACTCTATTCTAGGTAGCACAGTGTAGTAGAACACACTTAATATCTGCAAACTGTACTGACTATTTAAAGAAGGGAAAGGTCTATGTGAAGTAAGGGGGAAAAGAAATGAGAAGTCTTTATACCCTTTTAAGGAAAGCGTTAATGCACCAATTGCAATTCCCTGAATTTCCTGAATGTAAATGCATTTCAAAACATATGATCATTGCTAATGTTGCAGACTGGTTTTAGAGGTCTAATTCAGTGTGATTTGCTTCTCATTTCCCAGGTCTTCCTAAAAACTCATGCTAACAAAACAAGGGAAAAATAAGTATTAAAATTATCAAAATAGACAAAATAAAAGCCAGCCGAAATAATGATACTAGCTAACACATAACAAAGGATCATTCTAGGCCAAGTACAGTGCTGAGCATTTCACAGACATGGTCTCATTTCATCCTTTCAACAACCCCATAAGGCAGAGGTATCTCAATTATCCTGAGGGGACTGAGGCCTAGAGGGATTAAGTAACTTTGCAAGGTATAGTTGCAGGGCAATAGAGCTGAAATACCTCCTGCTCATATGGCTCTGTAAATACATGTGCATTTCTTTTCATAAAACTTTATGTAACTCATCTTTTTCATGCTTAATAAAATCTCCTTTTGATGGGAATTTGGGATTAGGATGGATAAACAGGATGGATATATATACAGGATGGATAAACAACAAAGTCCTACTGTATAGCACAGGGAACTATATTCAATATCCTGTGACAAACCGTAATGGAAAAGAATATGAAAAAGAATATATATATAAAACTAAGTCACTTTGCTGTACAGAAGAAATTAACACAACATTGTAAATCAACTATACTTCTACAAAATTAAAATCTCCTTTTGTATATACACCCTGATATTATCCTTATTATAAAGAAGCATGGAAAGCTTCATTTAAAAAACTCAATCCACCATTGGATATGAATAACACTCCTATTGTTTGTGAATTGTTAATTTTGTACACTCTATATTTGGGAGTCAGTGGTATCTTAGAAAACAATTCCTATTGCATATCTCTCTTTTGATTCATCTATTAATCAATTTGAGGAATTCATTTGTGGTTGTCTGTGGATATCTCTTCTTGAACTCAGAGGTGTAAACTCCGTGGGTTACTGGTAATCAATAATGGAAGATGATGATATTGACGTTCTTTTATTAAAACAAACAAACTATCCTTTCTCCAGTAGGAAGATAATTTGATTGTGTATTCTTCTACTAAATCAATTCTACTGCATCATATTTGTCACCCTAGATCTGGTGACACCAGGAACACTTTTAGGCCTCAAAAAGTGTTTGCTAACATCAATCATGCCATGGATTCTTAGGCCCTATGGAATTAGGATTTATGCACGTGTAAGGTATTCCATGTCATAGTTTAGGATGTTTTTATTTTGTTTTCCTATGGCTTGCAGGGGCCAACACAAGGATACCCAAATGTATAGCCTCTTTTTCTGTTGCTGGGATCAAATTTAATTGTTAGATCACTTCGATACAGAATGGAGTGATGCAGCACTTTCCAACTGCTCAACTCATCTTCTCTAGAAATCCTTTCACCTCTAAACATGTTAGTTTCCCTCTCCCTAAAAACATAAAAAATGCTTTCTCAGCACCATACTCCTCCCTATTCCTCTTTTTTTCTTCCCTTCTCACACTGGCCACACGTCTTGAGAGAACAGCCTCTGCCCTATTTCCTCTCTGCTCTTTTATTGCTCAGTCACTGTTCTGTGGCGCCCACCTTCAACTAAACCACAAAAGTCAACAAAACCACCATCTTCCCACCTCCATCCCACTGCCAAATCCAAGGAAGACTTTTTACTTCTTATTGTAATGGCCCTCTAGGCTGTATTTGACATTGCTGCTTGGCTCTTTCTAGTTTATTTCATGAGTTCCTCTTACTCTAGCACCACCCACCCCCCGTTTAAATAAAATTTCAGCTTTATTGCAGTATAACTGACAAATAAAATGTTAAGATATTTAAAGTGCTCGTCGTGGTGACTTGGTATACGTATACATTGTGAAAGGATTTTTCCCATCCTCTAGCCTTTTTTTCTTAAATTCTGGTGTTCTCCCAGCTTCCCACCTGTTTTCACTGCTCTTTTTACACACTGTCCTTGGGCTGAGTTTACCCACTGTCATAGTTTCACCCACCACATTATGTGATACTCTCATATCTACCTGAAACTTCCCCAGAGCTACTGACTTAAATACCCAAGCGTCTCAAGGAGATCTCCACTCTGACTCCCATACATTCTCAAACTCCATTTGTCCCAAATTAAACTTAGAGCTTTCCCACCTAAATCTGTCCTCTTCACGTAGTCTCTTCCTTTGTTTAATGATTATCCAGCCACTGAAGCCAAGAATCTGAGAAATCATCTTAGGCTCCTTCTTAATGTGAAACCACTTATCTCTTACGTATTCCTTCCTCTCTATCCGTACTTATTACATATTACATATGACTTATGTCAGGCCCCCAGCATCTTCTTCCTGGACTATTTTAACAGTGGTTTCCCAACTCTCCTGACTCTGGTTTTGATACCTCATACCCATTCTCTGAACACTACCAGTGTTCGTTTGATAACATGAATCTGACCATGTCACTCCCCTGCTTAAAATTCTTCAATGAGTCCCCCATTCATGCATTCAAGATTAAAGGTCCAGCGGTTTAAGGTCCTTTGACACGCGTCCTTTTCCAATTTTGCCAGTTTCAACTCTGAGGTTCCATTTTTTAGGCAAGTCGTCCTTCAACCCTTCCTCACTTCCAGGATGTCCCAGCTCTGCACTCCCCTTGCGGCCACTGCACACTCATATCATAGAATTCTCTCATTACGGCATACTGAGGTAATCCTTCTAAGTTTCTAAGGTGGGAATGTGGCTTGTTTCCATTTTAGATCTCCAGGGCCTGGAAATGTACATAATGAGCACTAAATAAATACTTGTTGAACTGACAGAACTGAGCTCATTTGTACTGGGTTGCCAACGTGGAAAGCAGTAACAAAACAGCTTTAAAATATAAATCTTGACGTTGACTCTTTCTTTCACAATTGCTTTTGAAATGTTTGTATGAACATTTTCGTTTTATTAGCGAAAAAAAAAATAAAAACGGAAAACACTCTCATGTCTCCCCGTCGGGGAATCGAACCCCGGTCTCCCGCGTGACAGGCGGGGATACTCACCACTATACTAACGAGGAACTGTACGGAGGTTGGTTTTCCGGGAGGCCTCTTATCCCTTTTTACCCCGCCCCTCCCTTACCATTTGCAGCCACTAGTAGGCCTGACATTCTTCTACTGCTATTGCAACTTCCATCGAAGTTGAATGGAACTAAAATGCAAGCGTTCAGTTTGATCTCCCCGCCGCACTTATTTCCATCGGCTTACCCTTCCTCTAACTTCTACTCCCTTCCTTTTCCTCCTCCTCCTCTTCCTCCCCCTTCGGGAGCAATATCAACCCACCTCTGCACCCCTCAGCAAACACACTCCCAGAGAGCAAAGCGCACGCCTTGTCGCGCTGCACCAAGGGACTTGTAGTTCCATCCCTGCCGTACCGCACTCTCCTCCGACTTTAAGGAACTTCCTTTCCCGGCGGGCGCCGCGAACTCCTCCTCCTCTGCTTTACCTCCCTCCCGCCTTCTCTTGCTCTCAGTCGAGTAGTCAGTCTGGCAGCTGAGTGTTGGGGTGCTGATCGCGTGCAGCGGGACCCCGCACAGCCATGCCCGAGGTAGTGGATGCGTGCTCCTTGGCCTCCCCGGTGTCCGTCTGCCGGACCAAGCACCTGCACCTGCGCTGCAGCGTCGACTTTACTCGCCGGGTACTGACCGGGACCGCCGCACTCACCGTCCAGTCCCAGGAGGACAATCTGCGCAGCCTGGTACGGTGGGACAGGCTCCCAGTGCCCGCCTCTCGTCTCTCACCCCGCTTCGGCCCCTTCCCGGTCCCACACCCCCGCCTGCTTTGCGCATCCCTCGGTGCTCCTCCGCAGCCCGCAACCCGTGTTCTGCACCTCCTCTTCAGCCCACACTCATTTCTCAGCGTCCCCTTCAGCCCCCACGCACCCCATATCGATCCCTCCCAACCCAACTTGAGTCTCTGCAGTCCTTCCTCACCCACTACGTATACCTGCCTTCTCCTCCACCCCTTCCCCCAAAGCCTCCTTCCCAGTCCCTGGACACATCCCAGGGCCCATTCCACGCCCCGCTTCTCACCCAGCGCTCAAGTTTCATTTAAGCACGAATCCCTCTTCCCCCGCTAATCCTAGCTCCCAGCGCTAATGCCCCCTGCGGTCTCCCCCTATCCTCGGCCTGCAGCCCAGAACTCCCTCCTCAGGCCCCAGAATTCTTTCAGTCCCCAGTGCACCTTCCTCAGTCCACAGTCTCAGCTAAGTCTCAGGCCCTGTATCCTGCCGATTCTCAGTCCCACCTTTCCCTCCCAGGCCCCTTTATTTCAACCCGCAGGTCTGCCGGATACGACCGATCACCGTCTCCCTGCCAGTTCTCAACCCCCCTAGAGAATTCCCAGCCCTGCTTTGATCCTTGCAGTCTCTACTTTCTAACTCCAGATGCAGCTCTCTCCGGGTTCATGGTCCTTCCTACCTTTGATTCTTATCACTCTTCTCTTCTAATAATTTAAGCTCTTCAAGCTTTCTAAGGATGGCTCAATACAATTTGTTAATAGTTGGCTCCCAGAAGCAAATAATATTGCGCTTTTTAGAAAATGACTTCTACAAGCTCTCTAGCCACTTGAATGATGAAAAACTTGTTTAGATTTGTGGAATGTTATTAAATTATTTTATCTGTACAACATAACCTGTTTTCAGTGTTCTTACTCAAATTGTCTGATAGTATTTGGATTGTACCTTTCACCTGAAGAATTTCATAGATAAGCATTTTAGAAATAAGAGGAACAAGAAAAGGCCAGCCACAATGTATTTGCATAGAGTAGTGTGGCGATAGCTACCAAAGCCCAGCAATAAGCAATCAGATAACGTATTTTGTAGACTTGATGGAGGGAAATGAATAGGGTCAGTTAATTGGGCATAATAAGTTTAGATAAGAGTTGGTTGTTTTCATGATTTTTTCCTGCTTGAGTAATAGGCCTGTATTTTGAGTTCATTAATATGAACTAATATAGCATGTAACTTTCTTACTTTGTGATTTAGCAATTTGCTAGACTAATTATGATTTGAAAAATAGGTCGACTCCTCTATGTATTGATTTGCAGTCACCCCAAGTACTATAAGGAAAATAAATAATTAAAGCATTATAAGCAAGATGATAACTATTTCCCTATAGGTTGTACTTTGGTCTGCTTCAAGTGCCAGGCTATCGTTTATTGCAGACAGCTTTGCCCAGGCAGGATCAGCTGAACTTAAGTCCTGTTTCAATGCAATCTCTCTTTTTATTAAAAGAAAGTGAATTTTGATAGTTTATCACTGCTTAATATGACCTTGCACTCTCACTTATTTATGAAAATAAAACGTTTACCTCTGTTCCATGAGTAAGCAAGAGTCAGGGTGCTTAAATTTTGAAAAGAATGTCCCTTCAATGTCCCAGTCTAAAAACCTGCCTGTTTTTGCATTCCCCAAATCTCAAGAGAAGATTTTTAAATGACTAATTCTAAATTGTCAACTATCCAGTTTCCTTTGTTTTTCTTTCTTATTACTATTTTTGATCAATTGCTTAATAACATTTATCAGTGAAATTTGAAGGGAAATTTCTTAAGTAATTTGGGAGTGATGGCTGAGGTCAGGACTTGAGATACACAGCTTAAACATTGCATTTTCTATTTTCTCTTGGTCCAGGACTTGTTTCATGCATTACTTGGCACCTGCTGTTTCTCCGGCACTGTGTTAAACCCTGGGAATGCAAGCCTAAGTAACTTTTTCTTTTTAAGAACCCTCAGTCTAATGGAGAAATAAATCACTATAATGTGGTACAGTAAGTGCTACTGGAGAGGGTCGGGCCAACTGCTATAACAAACACAGAGGATACGAAAATGGTTTCACAAAAAATAGGTATAGTAGTCTTCTGATTCAGAACAGATTTGAAAAGTTTAGGAAATACAGAAAATAGAATGTGTTCCACTGGGAAATGACCCAAATAATTCACCCTTATGGTTATGAGTAGTATAAACGTAAGTAGTTTATATACATAAGATACTCCAATCAAGTTTTTACAACAAATCAGATACTCAGAAATAGGTGCCAGAATATAACAAAGGAGTAACTTATTCTTAAGCTATAAAATCTAATGTTTCTGAATATGCAAATGCAGGAAGATATATCAGTCTAATTCAGAGTAAGGGCAACAGTTGAGGGACCCAAAAAAAAGAGAGTACCCCAAAAGAAATAATTGCCCATTGGGAGGGAAACAGGTGATACTCATAACAAATTTGGCTGCTCTTAAAAAAAGAAAAAGAAAGGGAAAGAATAATACAACCAGGATGGAAATCTCTTCCCAACCAAAAATTGTTGACTCTAGAGAGGTAAGAATAAAATTGTTAAAATTTCCTGAGTTTATCACCGTAGTTAACTGATACAAAAGAAAGGTGACTGGAAAGTGGCTGTTTCTTGGCAGTCTAACTCCTTATGCTATTCCAGGCCAGATTTCAAGGGAAAGATGCCAGAGGTAGGAAGGTTAGTGAGCAGTTCTAGTTCAGGGCCTGACCTAGGGTGGTGGTAGAAGAAAAGAAAAAGTATGAGGACAGTGTAAAAGAAAAACTTGTTAACTGGCTGTGGGAGATTGGGAAGTGGGATCAGTTGTGGATTAGTTGAATGTTTCAAACCTTAGGTAAGTTGAGGAGTTTCATCAACGAAATAGAGAAATAAGCAGAGAGAGCAAACTTAGGGGACACAGTGGTGGCTTTGTTTTTAGAATTTTTAGAAGCCTATTGAATATGAGATGACATTTCCCATGGAAATGTCAAGCAGGCAGTTAGAGATATCTGCTGAAGTCCTGGGCAGGGGGTGAAGCTATGAAATAGACGGGTAGTCATCTGCACAGAGGTTCTAGGTGAAGATGTGGGCATGAGCGAGAACTAGGGAATGAAGAATACGGTAAGAAAACCAAAAGGCCAAGGCTAGCACATAGGGACATATCCATATTTAGGAGTTAGAAAGGAGGGGGAGGAAAAAACCATTAGACAAGGAGGAGAACCATTGATGTGTAAAGTCAAAGCAGCCAAGGAGAGGGCTTCAAACAGATGCTGCGGTCCATTAGGGCTATGAGCGGCAGAGGTCAAGGTTACTGAACAGAAAAGACCTGTTGTTCAGGAGGACTGCCCTTTCTGTGGCAGAGGAGCTAGAAGCCAGATTGAAGAGGGGGAAGGGAGGAGAGATTGATGAGGAAATGGAAATAACAGCCATAGATTGCCCTTGAAGATTAAGAAAGGAAGGAGAAAAATAGAATAATTATCAGAGTGGACAGAAGGATTGAGTGAAGTTTTAAAAATAATATGGAAGGCTGGTTTAGGTTGATTGGAAACAGTCTTGTGGCGTAGAAAGATTGAAGATTCTAGAAAAGTAGTTGAGAGATAATGAAAGGGTATGGTTTCTAGGGCTCAGATAGAGGATTATTGGGATGGAAAATCCTCAGACACTTGCTGACCCTCCCTTCCTGCCCAGAACAGTTGTCTTTAATCGGCCATAGCAAGTAGATATGCTCTCCCACTCCTCTATAGGGTCATTTGGTTAGAGTTGCCATACCAGGTTGGGCTTTTTCTAGATACACAACAGCAGTGAGGTACAGTCTACTTATTTGCCTAACAGGTGCCAAGGTTTGTTTTAATTTGGGGATATATGAAAGTAGTACAGAACAGTAGGACTATATGAATTCTAGGTAGAAATATATGGTAAGATATATTGAGGAGTCATGATGAAAGAAACAAGTTATAGATGGATTTTTTCCTAGTAGAGAAGTTAAGTTTTAGGAGACAGAAGCAAAGGCATTTTAATTTAGATCTGACTTTTACTTAAAGCTGGAAATTTGTGTGACTGTCCCAGAATTACCTAACAATATATATGCAAATCTTAGAGCCCCCCAAAAATTTCAGGAAGTTTAAAGTCCCATGAATTGGGACCTATGCTAACTTTCAACTCCGTTAATTCCTGTCTTTCACTATCTTACTCTCCCTAAGCAACTAGTTCTACTCTGTAGTCATTGTAGTTAGCCTATATGCTATATTAGTTTTCTCTGGTGCCTAAAACTATATTCTTATCATATAAAAATATTAATTTAATTCTAGATTCTGGATACAAAGGACCTTACAATAGAAAAAGTGGTCATCAATGGACAAGAGGTCAAATACGCTCTTGGAGAAAGACAAAGTTACAAAGGATCACCAGTGGAAATCTCTCTTCCTATTGCTCTGTGCAAGTACGAATGTTCTCATCTTTCTCTTTTATAGCTAAGTAAGGGGGATATATATTTTTATGTAATTTAGATATTTTTTTCATTTCCTATTTTTAGTTTGTGTGTGTGTAGTAACTGATACACTACTCCTACCAATCTGCTGTTCCGATTGAAGCTTATAGTGAAAATTACATGTTCTTAAGATATTAAAGAAGTTCATTGTATAAGGTACTCCAGAATAGGACTTTTGATAACTGTTAACTTCTTTACTCATCATTTTAGTAATACCTAGAGTGATGGTGGGAGCATGCCACCTTAAGGAGGCGTTTCAGGATCACCTGGGAAGCTTTACAAGCTGCACATTTTTCACCTTCTCCCCAGAGGCCAGCCACTTTTATTAATGGAATAACAACAGTGGCAAACATAGAACCATTTCTATGTACTTAAAAAGTGCTGGAGATGTATTCTTTCATCTAATCCTTATAGTAACCCTTTGTGGTATGATCTGCATTTTATAGACGAGGAAAGGGAACCTCAGAGAGAGAAGGTAACTTATTTAAGAAAGCGGTAGCCAGAACTGTCATATTGGGAGTATATCCCACTCCTAGATATACTGGGGAGGGAAAAAAGGGTGGAAAACCGTTGGCCTAGAACAAGGTCAATCTACCCCACCTTTCAGCGGTCAGTGTTTTCATGCCTTCTCTTCCCATTTAAGAAAAAGAAAGAAACTCTCACACATAATTTGTGAGATCTATCATTAACCATATTGTACAGATGAAGCACCTACCGCATAGGGAGGTTGAATAATTTGTCCAAATTCACAGCACCAGTTAGTGGTAGGTTCAAGCACAGGCACAGCCGCTGGTCTCCAGGGCTCTTGCTGTTTCCTTGTTAACAGTACTGCTCAATCTATCTGGGGTGAAGGACCAGTTTTTGTTAGTTCCACTCCGCCACAGGCTGATACTTTTGTGAAATGCAGTAAAAATGAATTCCTAGGAAGAAGAGATTAAATACAAACACATATATTTTATTATAGGTTCAACAGACATAAGAATTTATTCTCAAGTTCTTGACTTAACTTGTCCAGTAACAGTTTGCAGACTAGCACTGCCCTATGTTATGCTCTGGCACCCACCACGGTGGTAGTTGAAGTTCCAAAATTATTTCTTCTACCTTCCCACCACTATAAAAGATTACATGATATCACAGAAAAAAAGTTGGGGTATTCAACTAATATTAGTTCCTGTTACATCTTCATAAGCAGTTACCATGTAGAGAAAAGAACCCACAGGCTGGCATTCAGGTAGGAACATGTGAGGCAAACATTCCTAAAACTTACTCTCAAGCAGTGATGAGGGGCTTCCCTGGTGGTGCAGTGGTTGAGAGTCTGCCTGCCAATGCAGGGCACACGGGTTCGAGCCCTGGTCTGGGAGGATCCCACATGCTGTGGAGCAACTGGGCCTGTGAGCCACAACTACTGAGCCTGTTCGTCTGGAGCCTGTGCTCCGCAACAAGAGAGGCCGCGACAGTGAGAGGCCCACGCACCACGATGAAGAGTGGTCCCCACTCGCAACAACTAGAGAAAGCCCTCGCACAGAAAGTAAGACCCAACACAGCCAAAAATAAATTAATTAATTAATTTTTTTAAAAAAAGTTAAGGGAAAATATATCTTAAAAAAAAAAATCAGTGATGAGACTTCGTAAAATATTATTTATATTATTTGTGTTATTTATGTATTATGAATTCAGATTTTAGTTAAATTGAATTGTACTCTACTAATGTATTTGTTCCTTTCATTCAGAAATCAAGAAATTGTTATAGAAATTTCTTTTGAGACATCTCCAAAATCTTCTGCTCTTCAGTGGCTCACTCCTGAACAAACTTCTGGGAAGGAACACCCCTATCTCTTTAGTCAGTGCCAGGTAAAAAGACTTGGAATGATTTATTATCCCCAGCTCATGCAGTTGAATGAAGCAAAGTGGACAGTGGTCTTATGGATACCTGGGTCTTACCTAAGATAGTACTTTATTTTATCTTATATTATTAAAACTACATACATTTTCATTTATACCTGTCGTTATTGACACATTCATATATTACATTTAAAAAGAAACTTCCTTCAAATTTGAAAACATGTCTACCTAGATTGGACTATCTAGGTCATATTTATATTCACATCCTCAGCACCTAGCATAGAACTTGGCATAGAGTGGGAACTCAATAAATGGTCATAAAATGAAAGGAAAACACTGTTAAACAAATAGGTACCGGTTATGAAAATTGCTAACAATAAAGAAGGGGAAAGGGAAAGATCAGATTTCCCATTCCTCTCCAGACACCATTGCCCAGAGGTAACCACTGAGTTGGCGTGTTGCCTTTCCAGATTTTTCTTATACATTTACAAGTGTACATATTATGTAAATATATTGAATGTACCTTTAAAATGATATGGTTTAGACTACATCTGTTTTCTGTGTAACAACTAAGAATAAAGAACCACATAATTAGAGACAATCTGTCACAAAGATAATAAGTATCAAACTTTCTTCTGAAAAAAAAAGACTAATTCTTTTAGTAATCAAATAGTTTACAATTAAAGGAACTCGCTTCATTAAACATTGACTATATTTCCAAGCACTGTGTAAGGTACTTCACGTATTTAATCCTTTTAATATTCCTCTGTGATAGATACTATGGTAGGCTCACATTTGAAAACAAGTCTATCAAAAAGGAAGCAATGTTGACACCTGTATAGACGTGTTTACTTTCTATTGCCAATTGAATTTTTTTTTTTTTCTAAGAAACCCATAGTTCACTAATCTGGAAGAGATATCATGTCCTAGGCAAGAATGTACCAATTATGTACTCTCTGTCTCTTATCTGATTTTCATCAGTAATTCATATGGAATGTCCGTTGGCAAGAAATGCAAGATTTGTGAGTCAGGAGAATGTGAATTTTCAACATACTATTCCATTTCTTGTTGGACACAGTTTTTGAAATAGAGGAAAGAGATTTCAGTTAAATTAAGAAATTATTATAGTTGATAGGAAGCAGGTACACATGATTTTGTTTGATGAGTTTGCTTACGGCTATTCTCTATGCATATTTTTCTGGGTTTGGTCTTATCCAGTGAAATACATATAAACCCCACCCCTGGCATTGCTGAGCCACATAACCAGGGACTTTAAGGAACCCTAAAGGCATGGTCTTGGAACCTTATTTTGGGAGAGAGAACCAGGTGGTTCTTCTAGTTCTACTTAATCCATCTAGAGGTCGTTTGGGATTTCCTATCTATGGAGAATCTATTAGATTTGAAGTGAAAAGGGCTGGAGTTTGGAGGATAGAAGGAAGTTTGCAGAGGCATGAAGTCGGTCTGGGATTTATAACAACTTCAGAGAGAGATGTTAGTTCAGGGTTCCTTTAAGCTCAGTAGACCATCTCAGTGAGGCTGGGATTCCTTTGCTCACCAGCAATAGATGCAGACTTATCTGTAAACAGGCCAGGGTATAAAATCATAGGTACTCTGGTCATTCTTCTTAATGGAACTGATCTTTATGACAGATTGATACGGAAGCAAAGAAACACTCTACATATTATGTGAATGAATATGTCTAGATGGTATTGAAAGAGACTTTTCTTTCTCCTTCCTTGTCTTCCTAGTGTTTACTTTCAAAGTTTGCTGTAAGATCAAAAGGTCAAGACTCTAACAACGTTCCCAATCAGTGTTCCTTAGAACACTGGCGCTCCATTAGATGTTAATAATTAACCAGAGGAAAATGGGTTTCGTGTTGAAATAAGTATGAGAATTCAAACAGCTTTCTTTATTATCGGTCTTTTCAGAGCCTTCAGGAGGCTAATGTTCCGAGTGACTCTCCCAGGCATGCAATATGCCATGGTTCTCGAATTTACTTCACCAAAGAGCCCTTTTTTGTCAGGGTTCCTAACAGCTTCTCACTGGGCACTACTATTACTCAGGAATCACTGCTTAACATTGCTTCATGCGTCAGCTGAAATGTGAAGGTTGACCATTACTTTAAAAGGGAAAACCAGATTTTTTTAATCCACAGATCTACTTTTGCTACGTTAAAAGAGCTGAAGAAATGTGAGACACTTTTATCTTTAAAAAGAATGTGTCTAAGAACAATGCTGCAATTGTAATGATTTCTTAATGACTTGATTTATGAGACAGGGAAATAGCCGTTTCTTTTTTTTCCTCCCTCTCCCAGGCAATCCATTGTAGAGCGATTCTTCCTTGCCAGGACACTCCTTCTGTGAAATTAACCTACAGTGCAGAGGTAAACATCACTGAAATTATTCACTGAATTAAATGATCCATACAATTATTTTAATAGGGATTACATTAAATCTGTGGATTTCTTTGGGTAGTACGGACATTTTAACAATATGAATTCTTCCAATCCATGAACACGGGATATCTTTCCAAAATGATCCATATAAGTAAATGTGGTATAAATGATAAGCAGAGATAAGAATTGAATTTGTATAGCTAGAAATACTTTACTTAATTAAATTCTACCTGAAATATGTTAGAAAAAGGCTATGGATCCCATTTTGAATCTCTGTTTTAAAGGCAGTTTCAAACATAAGTATAAAAAAAAGGGGTATCAGAGACTTCGCTGGCGGTCCAATGGTTAGGACTCCACAGCCGGGGGTGCAGGTTTGATCCCTGGTCGGGGAACTGAGATCCCACATGCTGCATGGCGCAGCCAAAAAATGAAATGAAATAAAATAAATCATTCTGATTTTAAAAGGAATTCAGAATTCTGGACCTAAAAACAAGAATTTGGGAGCAACTCTTTTTAACTTAAAAAAATTGACATTTGTAGGATTAAAGTTTCTATAAATGCACTTTACAGCCATGTAAAAATATCTATCTAGGTATCCTAATGGGCATATATTGCAGACTTATCTGTATACATTTCCAACTTATTCTTGTTGTAGGTACTGCTAATCCTTTTAGGAAAAAGTAGACTATAATTAATAAATAAATACTATCCAAGAGGCTAGACTTACTTAGACCAGGCAAATAGAATTGAGGATCAACCTGTATTTATGGGGCCTTCTTGATTCCCACATCGTTCCACAACCAAACCACCCCTAGCATAGTGCTGCAGAAAACTTTACTTGGAGGCCAAGAATCCCTGGACTCCGGTGCTTTGTGACCACCTAGAGGGGTGGGATAGGGAGGGTGGGAGGGAGACGCAAGAGGGAGGGGATATGGGGATATATGTATACGTATAGCTGATTCACTTTGTTCTAAAGCAGAAACTAACACACCATTGTAAAGCAATTATACGGCAATAAAGATGTTTAAAAAAAATTTAAAAGAAAAGAATTCCTGGACTCTTCTCCACCACTTAATAACTGCATGACCTTGGGCAAGTCTTATGACCTCACAACCTCAGTTGTGTCATCTGTATAACCTATCACTGCCTAAATGAAGGGAGGAAGCAGAACCAAGGTATTTCCTGAATAGTTTTTAGCTCTAGGATCTGTGGTTGTTGCAGTACTGATTCCGGAGGTCCTGATTCTGTGCCTGCCTCAGTAATAGCCTTGAGGACTGGGCCATGCAGGGAACATGAAAGCCTAGCATTGTTGGAATGGATGTTTGCTAGATCATTAATACTCAGGTGATGGTCCTTTATTCTGGCATTCATTAGAGGTAAGACTTGCAGAATCATGGAGATAGGGTACACACTTAAGTGACCATACAGTTTGCCCCGTAAGGATCTTTTCCATACAAACTTCCAGAGAAAATTATTTCACATTTCTCAGCAATAAGTTTAAAAGTTTCTCACACTCATGACCCTTAAAAAGTAGAATTTGTAACTCCAAGTTTATGTGTTAAATATTAAATTTTTCAGAATTGTATTCTCTGATCTAAAGTGAGTATAACATCCTTTTGAATCTCTTCTGAGGGTGTGGAGGGGAGCAGGGCTGGTGGCTGCCATTGCCAGGCATGGTGCTGAACTCTTCATTTATATTATTTATTCCTTGCAACAATCCTATGAAGTTATTACCCTCATTTGATGGGGGAAACTGAGGCTCAGGGAAGTTATTTGCCCAAGTGCATGAAGTTAGTAAGTGGCGGAGCTGGGATTTTAACCTAGTTTCTACCAAATGCTCTTAATATGGATGGATGAATGGACAGGTAGATATGTCACCATCATTTTTAAAGAAGCCAGCTTTACATATTGCTAATTCTCTTTATAAAAGTGATACAGAGGAATGTACTGGGTTCATAGTCTATTGTATCGATAGTCAAAAAGCAGGGGGAAAGGTTATTTTACATAGAACTTTTCATTTATATCTTTATTTATATCTTTTCCTTCTCAATTAGGTGTCTGTCCCTAAAGAACTGGTTGCACTTATGAGTGCCATTCGTGATGGAGAAGCACCTGACACAGAAGACACGAGCAGGAAGATATACAGATTCAGCCAAAAAGTAAGATCTTAGGGTCTAGATTTTGTGTTTTAGTTGGTGGTGAACTACAAGTAGCTTTTACCCATCCAGAGAGCAAAATGGCTTTTGAAATATTTCAGAATTTAGAAAGCAGCTCCTGCTTTTTGTTTTCTTCATTTCTTTTTCTTTTGCGCTTTTAAAATATTTGGTTCTGCTCGCAGCGTTGTACTGAAGCAGGAGGGTGCTGGAGAGGCATGGCAGGGGGCATGCCTGATCCCATTTCCCTACATCCCAGTCAGTAGCAGGTTTCCTGTTTCTAAGTTACACTTTGACCTGCCCTGGTACCAGAGCTCGGGCGTGTGGTGGTGTAGTGTTTACAGATGGAAGAACTGTCTTAGACCAAAAACCACTCTGTTACAGTCCTTTTAAGTAAAAATTCCTAAGTAGTTGGTAGTTTGACTTGTATCTTTGACCTTTAATGAATTGTGTGTGTGTGTGTGTGTGTTTACTGATGCTTTTTATTTTTTTTTATATTTATATTGGAGTGTAATTGCTTTACAATGTTGTGTTACTTTCTACTGTACAACAAAGTGAATCAGCTGTATGTATACATATATCCCCATATCACCTCTCTCTTGAGCGTCCCTCGCACCCTCCCTATTCCACCTGTCTAGGTGGTCACAAAGCACCGAGCTGATCTCCCTGTGCTATGCAGCTGCCTCCCACTAGCTATCTATTTTACGTTTGGTAGTGTATATATGTCCATGCCACTCTCTCACTATGTCCCAGCTTACCCTTCCCTCTCCCCGTGTCCTCCGAGTCCATTCTCTAGTAGGTCTGCGTCTTTATTCCCATCTTGCCCCCAGGTTCTTCAGGACCACTTTTTTTTTTTTCAGATTCCATTTATATGTGTTAGCATACGGTATTTGTTTTTCTCTTTCTGACTTACTTCACTCTGTATGACAAACTCTAGGTCCATCCACCTCACTACAAATAACTTAATTTCATTCCTTTTTATGGCTGAGTAATATTCCGTTGTATATATGTGCCACATCTTCTTTATCCATTCATCTGTCGATGGACATCTAGGTTACTTCCATGTCCTGGCTATTGTAAATAGAGCTGCAGTGAACATTGGGGTGCATGACTCTTCTTGAATTATGGTTTTCTTTCGTCCTCCTTAGCAGAACAGGTACCTAAGCCACAGTGGACAATTTTGCCCCTACCCCAGCTTCTAGGATTCCAAAACCTTCAGCATTCTCTCGTTGCTGGATTATTTTGTATGTCTCTCAAATATACAAGGAGTGGTTTTAAAAAGGAATTTAAAACAAAGTTTTTTAATTCAAGAGAAAATGACAAAAAACTTAAAAGCATAGTTGCCTTTTCATACGTTAATTTTTGTGAAATGCTTAAAATGTACCTCGTAATACTATGTGCAATCATGTTTTTTCACATTTCAGAATCTTCCCTTGCTAATGGGATAAAAGGGAAATAGACGTATTGAAATGTTTTTATATCGCAGTTTTGAACTATTTGACCCCCTCAAAAATGAGAACCATTTGAGAAGTACAAAAGGAAAGCAATCCACACTAATGTTTGGAGATTTGAAAGGAAATTTACTTACTTCTGAATATGAATTGTCTTATTCTGTAACATTTTTAAACACTAATTCGAGCATTTGGTGTGTGGTTTTTTGCCCCCTTTAGGTTCCGATCCCCTGCTACTTGATTGCTTTGGTTGTTGGAGCTTTAGAAAGCAGGTGAGCCTTTGAACACATTTTGAAGTTTATGAAAAGATTAAACCTTAGGTGTCTTGAACCTCTGTCAGGATTAATTGGTAGATCATTTTTGTATTTCTCAAGAAATCAAGCCAACAGCTCTAGAAACATTCAAATCTAATCATGAAATGTAAGTAACAAATTAATTTTAAATTAAAAAAATCTTTACCACTCACCCCTTAGACTTTCCAAGTATTACAGAATGAGCATGGTCTTACCTTTATAGATCTGGAATCTAAGTTTGAACAAGTCACTTCACATAACCTCCATTTCCTCATCCTCGAAATTATAATATCCCCTTTCCTACTTCATTGGGTGGTTATGTGCAACAAATGAGATAAATTATTTTAAAGCACTAGGAAGCCTATAAATATTACAGAAATATAAGATATTTTGTTAAAATTTTACCAGCAGCTAGAGTGCCCTTCTTTCTTAATTTCTTGTTTGTTCTTATTTCTAAACAACTGAAAATTAAGAATGGCTATAGTAATCACATTCTTTAAATTGCCAGGGATGTGGACACAGTGGACAAATCAGGCAAATATAGATTCCAGTTCCAGCTGTAGCAGTTAACTATCTACATCCTTGGGCAACTCACCTCTCTGAGTTTAACCTTCTTCACCTAAAAACTAGAAATAATCATGTTTACTTCAAGCGATTTTTGTGAGGATTAACAGACCTAACATATGTAAAGATCCTGGCCTATAGGAGGCACTCACTAAATGATAATTGTAATAATTGTCACAGCAGCTGACAGTTATCAGGTCTCATTAGGTACCAACTCCAAGGCATTATGCCCTTGAATCCTCGCAACTCTGTGGAATGGATACAATTACTCTTTCTCATTTTACCAATAAAGAAACTGATGTTCGGTGAGTTTAAATAACTGGCTCAGAGTCACAGAGCTAGGAAATGTCAGAGCCGGGACCCATCCTAGACCATCTGACTTTAGAGCCCATGCGGCATAGAACTCTGCTGTCTGGAGTGGCAGCCACTAACCACATGAGGCTTGAGATGTGCTGGAAGTGTAAAATAAACACTGGATTTCTAAAGACTTCATATGAAAAAAAAGAATGCAAAATATTTCATTAATAATCTTTTATGCTGATTACATGTCAAAATGATACTATTTTGGATATATTGGTTTAAACAAAATATATTATTAAAATTAATTTCATCTGCTTCACTTTGCCTTTTTTAAAAAATGTGGCTACTGGACAATTTAAAATTACACACGTGGCTCACATTTGTGGCTGTCATTCATTTATATTGGCTAGCACTGGTTACCATTGCTTCTCACTGTGGTCTACAAACCAATAGCTTTGGCATCACCTGGGAGCTGGTTAGAAATGAAAGTCCTTGGGTCCTACCCCAGACCTACCGAATCAAAATTTGTATTTGAACAACCTCCCCAGATAGTTTGTATGCACATTGAAGTCTGAGAGGCCCTGCCCTAGAATCCACTGCCTCTCTGGGCCAGGATATCAAGGCAAAGACTTATTGTTTGGGGTTTGGCATTGCATAACAGTTTTAAGATGAAATTTACATGAAAAAAATATTTTTGAGTTCTAGTCCTATATAAGTGATATATAGTTCTATTTGTTTCTTCTTTTTAAATTGTGGTTAAAAAAAAAACCCACAAAATTTACTGTCTCAACCAGTTTTGTTTTTTTTTGTTTTTTGTTTTTTGTTTTTTGTTTTAATTTTAAATGGACTTTATTGTTTAGAACAGGTGTTTTCTTTTTAAGATTTAATTTTTAATTTTTTTGGCTGCATTGGGTCTTCATTGCTGCACGCAGGCTTTCTCTAGTTGCGGCGAGAGGGGGCTACTCTTCGTTGTGGTACACGGGCTTCTCATTTCGGTGGCTTCTCTTCTTGCAGAGCACGGGCTCTAGGTGCGCGGGCTTCAGTAGTTGTGGCACGTGGGCTCAGTAGTTGTGGCTCTCGGGCTCTAGAACGTAGGCTCAGTAGTTGTGGCGCACGGGCTTAGTTGCTCTGTGGTGTGTGGGATCTTCCCGGACCAGGGCTTGAACCCGTGTTCCCTGCATTGGCAGGTGGATTCTTATCCACGAGGCCGCGCCAGCCGAGCGCGCCGTCGCAGCTGTCCAGGACAGCGCAGAGCTCGCCCAGCAGCGCGGGCGGCATGTCGAACAGGAGCGTGTGCGCCGAGAGCGCGCCGCGGTCCCCGCGGCTCCCCGCCGCTGCCGCCGCCGTCCAGGCCATGGCTGGGCTGCCGGAGACGAGGGGCCGGGCCGGAGAGGAACGCGGAGCCCAGGCCTCTCCCTCAACCAGTTTTAAATGTATAGTTCAGTAGTCACTAGTGTTAAGTATATTCATGTTGTTATGAAACAGATCTCCAGAACTTTTTCATCTTGGAAAACTGAAACTCTGTAAACTCTGTACCCTTTAAACAACAACTCCCATTTCCACCTCCCTCCAGTACCTGGTAACCATTGTTCTATTTTCTGTTTCTCTGAGTTTGACTACTTTATATACCTCGTAAGTGGAATCGTAGAGTACTTGTTCTTCTGTAACTGCCTTATTTCACTTAGCATAATGTCCTTAAGTTTCTTCCATGTTACAGCATGTGACAGGATTTCCGTCTCTCTCTGTTTGTTTCTTCTTATTTAAAAGTGTTCAACCTTTAAGTGCATAACAGAGTTTACATCCGCCCCCTTCTGGAATAATCTCTGACTGAGCCGTGACTGGGGTTTCTATAGTTGTAAGATTGAGGGAAGAAACTAGATCCCTAAAGGTCTTACCAGAGCCAGTAAGCTAACCTTTGGGGGCGCTTCACGTCAAGTTTTCACGTGGCCCAGACTGCACCCCCTTATAGACATGCAGACTTATTGCTGCATTCACAACAGGAGGTTTGTACCTCAGAGAAGCCGTTTCGCCTCACCTCCTCCCCATAAGCACGTGGTACATCACACTGCTTCTGTAAGGATTTGTGTACAACAGTTTAAATCGTTCCTAGAACCAGGTGAGTAATTTGCTTTGAATTTCATTTTTATTAAGCTTTTCCATTTTGCAGGCAGATTGGCCCAAGGACATTGGTATGGTCTGAGAAAGAGCAGGTGGAAAAGTCTGCTTACGAATTTTCTGAGGTTCGTCATAAAGTTACCCTTTTTAATAACTGTGGTAGATGGTAGATTTAAGATTTTGAGTATGAAATGCGGTGCTTTTAAGTAATGTGGTAAAAGAATCAAATAGTATATCTTATTTTAGGTGTTTGCAGTTGATGCATTTTTGGGTATCATTTTCATTTAAAATACGCACCATTAACTCATAGCCTTCACAGAAAGCAATGTACACTTTTAAGAAATTTATTATGGCAATGATTAAGACATACAAATATATATACATTAATTTTCCAGACTGAATCTATGCTTAAAATTGCAGAAGATCTGGGAGGCCCATATATTTGGGGGCAGTATGACCTATTGGTCCTGCCGCCATCCTTCCCGTATGGCGGCATGGAACATCCTTGCCTCACTTTTGTAACTCCTACTCTGCTGGTAAGTGTAAATTTTTCTTCATTTGAAGTTGACTTTTCCTCAAACATAAACCTAGGTATGAAGAACCTTAGACTCCTAATAATAAAAAGACTTTTTTAAATAATAAAAGGCTTTTATTTATGTAACCCTTGTTTCTTATTTGACTGCTTATTGTGATTATTATCATCACCTCAACTTTCTAAAGAAAATAATTTGGCCACTTGGGAGAAAAGAATATAGTGTTCAAGGTGCTTTGGGATGCTGGGGGAGGGAGGGCTGTGTAACAACAGTCTATTGATGAATTGTGTGTCCAAAGAAACTATACCAGTTACACTTGGCATATAGGTACTGGTTAAAAAACAAAACAAAACTCAGTTTACCATAACTAGGAAAGAATTAGCCCACAGTATATAGCTATATTTTATATGCCTTTGTTCGCTACTTTAAATCCTTCCTAGAACCAAGTGAGTAATGGATTAGCAACTAAATAAGTAAAACACACTATAGGACACTACAGACTTTTCTTAAATATACTGCAGGTAATAAGGAGAGAATGAAGGTACCTAAGAGTGAATAAGAGTGGATATAAAAAAATAGAAGAGGAGAACTGTTTCCTGCAAGTTAATTAGAGACAGGTATACTGGTTCCTGTGGTATTGGAAAAATTCCCAAGATTAGGGAGAGAAAGAATAATGCTATGTTTTAATCCTGCATTTTAAAAAATTTCTTCAGTACATGTTGCTTTTGAACTCTTTGGAGTGCCACAGCAGAAATACAGTGGACCATAAATGCTGGAATAACGTGTCTTGACATATAGGCAGTCTTTTAGATATAGTCTGTAATTTGATTTCTGAAATACTAAGGTAATTTTCTTCTTTTTTAGGCAGGTGACAAGTCACTCTCCAACGTAAGTGAAAATTTATTATCATGGTCTTATCCTCAAGAAGTATTAAGTCAAGTGATTTTAAAATATCCATTGTGTCATTATATCGAAGACATGATTATAAAAGATAACTTGGGGATTCTAGTTGCAAGACATTACTACATAATCAGTAGGATTTAACAGATTTAAGAGCATTTTATGGTTTGATCTCTTCATATGTTTATGAAATATTTTTTAATAGAGTGATGTATCCATTTATTATTTTCTAAATAATATTTTGTTTCTAATTTTGTAAACTATACTATACTTTTTTTATCTTTGGCTAAATTGTGATTTTTTTTTTTTTTTTTTTTGCTGAACTGAATAATTCCTTGAATATCTCAGCTAATGTTAAAAAAAACTTGAACAATGTGGAAAAAAATAAATTGAACAATGTGGAATTGGAAGAACTAGAATGCTTACATAATGAGTTATTTTAGGTTAAGATAATCAATTTCACCATTAATCACTTCCACTATTTCCTTTAGGTTATTGCACATGAAATATCTCATAGTTGGACAGGAAATCTAGTGACCAACAAAACTTGGGATCACTTCTGGTAAGATTTATTATTATTATTTCTTTATGGGTTCTTGTTATTGATTTCTTTCCCTGCCTTCCACCACCTTGAATTGTTTTGTGTGTATACCTTTGTTATCATCTCTTTGGTAGACAGGGATTTTTAAAAAATTCTGTAATACTTATCACAATGTCAGGTAGAATAGAGGTTTTCAGTTGATGCTGTTTAGTTCCTGGTATGGTCACATTTTAATACATGGACACATAAAACCAGAGCCCTGGCTTCATTTCCCCTGCTTCCATCTGCTGGGCTGGGCTTCCCATTGTTCTGAACTGAATGCAAGGAAGCCACGCAGAGCAGTCTGCTTAGACTTGAGTATTCATAGTCAAGTCTTTACAATTGCTTTGCTCTGTAGAAACACCAAAAAGAAAATATCTTGTTGATTGCAGTGCCTTTTTCTCTCAGCTGTGTCAGTGTTTTTATTTTTCAATTATTTTCAGGTTAAATGAAGGACACACTGTATACTTGGAACGCCACATTTGTGGACGGTTGTTTGGTGAAAAGTTCAGACATTTTCATGCTCTGGGAGGATGGGGAGAACTCCAGAATTCGGTAAATGAGTCATACTTTTAAAAGCATTCATCCCAAGTTGTGCAGGTGTTCAAAAATTCAGATTGTAAAGCAGCTTTACTAAGTAGCAGTAAGAAAGTCATTTTTACCGGTGGGAAATCAAGCAGATGCTGGTGTGACGTTCTGTTGTTACCTGTTAGTCGTTATCCTGTGTAAGGTCATGTTCATGACCAGTAGGACCTCACTGGGGCTTTGCAATAATATAGTTGGCTACTCTGTTTGAATTTTATTTGGTGTATTTATGTCATTTTTAAATGCTCTCTCCTGAGAGCTGAATTTGCTAACCAGGCATTAAAACGTTTTTCTAGTCTTTTATTGAGCAAGAAATATCACGGAACCTTACGCTAGTAGGCATTCCGTTAATAGACTTCCAGAAATGTGTACTAACATATCCTACAGTTTCCAGTCTCTAGTTTAAGTTCTAGATTCCCCTAAAGTTATGCCACTGAGTGTAGTAACACTTCTTACTAGCTTGTGTACATGGTGGTAACCAGACTTCATATTTGAACATTCCTCTAATTTTGCATCTCACAGATAAAGACTTTTGGAGAGACACATCCTTTCACCAAACTTGTGGTTGATCTGACGAACGTAGACCCTGATGTGGCTTATTCTTCAGTTCCCTATGAGAAGGGCTTTGCTTTACTCTTTTACCTTGAACAGCTTCTTGGAGGACCAGGCAAGCAGTTGGCATTTTCTGATTTTTTTGCTTTGAGGGTAATAGAATTTTTAACTGTTGCTTTTGCTCCATTTTATCCTTCCATTTTTTATGTAGCTGCTAAAGAAATCTGTATCGTTTTCTAATGTTACCTCTCTACTTAAAACCTTGACTAACCTCTGCGTTCTAAATTATGCTGCTTGACTTAAAAAAAGCTCATCAGTATTTTAAAAATTAGGAAACTAGTATGTGCTCATTGAAAAAAATTTTGTGTGGTACAGAAATTTGTAAGAGTCATAAGTGAGGGTCCTTCAGTTTGGTGTGTATGGCTCCAGATCTTTTTCAAAGTGTAAGTGAACAGACATATATAGATATATATACATATAGTTACTTTAATTACAGAAAATGGATCATACTATACATTTCTTCAACATTTATTTTTTAATTCAACAATATTTTACATACATCCTTCCATGTCAGAACTTACAAATCTATCTTGTGCTTTTTAATGCCATCATAGTATTTCATTATATTTGTGTGCTGAGTTTATGTAACCTTCCCCATTGGTGGGCATTTAAAAGTACTCTCCTTAGTCAATGGACTTTGAATGCCCTCCCTCATCTGGATCCATTCTGTCTGTCGAATCTTATTTTCCTCTTTTCAAGTTATACAAAGATCGTTGGTTTTGGAACCTGTGTTGTGTATTCCTTTTTTGTGTCTTGTGTCATCCCCTTACCTCTAATTAGGATTTCTCTTCTGCCTTCCAACAAATTACATATGTTCTTCAAGGTACAACTTAAGTCCTACTTCTGTTTTTGAACATTCTTTTACTCTTAAAGTCCTCATTGGTTTCCCTATTTTCTGAATGTTCTCTGTTCTCCGTGGTTTGGTACAATGCAAGGCACCCAAAAATGTGTTAACTAATTACCTTTCTATTAACAGACTTCTTTTTTCTTTTCTTCTTTCTTAAAAACTCTTAGAGGTTTTCCTAGGATTCTTAAAGGCTTATGTTGAGAAATTTTCCTACAAGAGCATAACCACTGATGACTGGAAAGATTTCCTGTATTCCCACTTTAAAGATAAGGTTGGATTTTAAAACCTTTCTTATTGTGCATGCTCAATATATCTTCATTTAATGGCTATTTGTTAGGTTGATTTGAATTACTTAATAGTAGTGTTAGTTTAGAATTTAAGATTCAATCTTTCATTCAGTGTTTTCCTGTTTAAAATGTGATCTCAACAGTATGAACTAATGTGTAGAATTTTCCTTTTTCAGAGCAATCTACAGTGGTATGTTTCAGAAATTTGTGCGTGTACTTAATTTTCCTATTTTAATTATTTAAAAGAACATTACTGATTAACATAAATTTATTTTAGAAAAGAGACTTAGAAATTATCTTGACATGTCAGTGTAGACAAAATTATAGATTTGAGGTCCTAAGAGTCAGTTTTAAATTTTTTTTTTTTTTTTCAAGAGAAAAGATTGTTCAGTAGCAAACTGGGTGTTCCTTCTGTTCTCAGGTTGATACTCTAAATCAAGTTGATTGGAACGCCTGGCTGTACTCTCCTGGACTGCCCCCTGTGAAGCCCAAGTCAGTACTTACCTACTAATGCTTTTCCTTCTCCTTCTCCTAAATCCTAGAGCTCCTCAAAATATCTGAAGGGGTTTTATGCCTTCCTTAAGCTATTACTAGTTTGTGATGAGAGTTGAGTTCTTAGGAGTTAGAACCTTAACCCTGAGGTCAAAAAAGTCATTTCGATGATATTATAAATATAAATTAGTTCAGTTCATTGCAGGTAATTATCGAGTGCCTCCTTTCTGCACAAGGATGGTGAGAGATACAGAAAAGAAAAAGATATTGCCCTTTCCTTGAAAACGTTTGCAGTAAGAAAAATAACATAGAAGCATCATGTTCCTCATTACAGCAGTGTCGTAAGTTACCACCCTCACTTCCAGAGGAGGCACATGAGGCTTAGCTAGGGTAACATGTCTTGCTGAATGCTGCACAGCAAGTCATGAGAGTTGAGATTCAAATCCTCATCGTCGTAAACGCTCCATTACACTGTCTTTTAAACTAAACACCTTCCTCAAATCAGGGACCTGAACCCTGGTCTTCCAAGAATCGTATTAGGAGGTGCTAACTACCCCATGTTGCATCCAGGAACTTGCTGTTCCCTCCACCCTGAGTACTCTTTACCCAATTAATTCCAATCGCAACTCAAGAGCCACTTCCTCAGGAAAGCATTCCTTGACCTCTCTAACTAGGTCAAGTCTCCCGTTACGGGTTTCTCGGTGCTGTGTGTCGCCTCTTCACAGCTCCACAGTCGTAATCTTAGATTTGTGTGAGTGAGTATTAAGTCTTTCTCCTTCACTACGTTGAAGCACCATGAGAACAGGGCTCATACCTGATTCACTCATTACTTTTCTTAGGACCTTGCCCTAAGTAAGGGTTGCTTCCCCTCCCTGGGCTAATCCTTATTTAATTTTTTTCATTACAATGAGACGGAAGTTTCAGCCACCAAGAAACAGACCAGCCAAAGGTCTTTTTTTTACTCTCCTGGTGTTCCTTATGAAATCGGTGCTAAGTCATGTTCTAATTGAAGGTGATGAACTGCCTGCACAGTCAAGGACCTCTGGTCCCACTTGGTCTTGAGGGCAAACAAAAGGGCTTGCCTACTGTCCACAGCCTACTTCATGAAGATAAACTGGAAGCTGATTCAAAGAAGGTCACTGCTTTGACCCCTTTATTATCTCCCCCAGGGCACAAACTCTCTGAAAGCAAGTTCAGTGGTCACTTCTAATCAAAACTTACCTCATTTAGGCCCTGCGGGGCAGGTACCCCTCTGTTCTCTAACAGATACATTTCACAGCAAGTAAGCATGACTTATGGACAAAGAGGGATGTTTTACAAGAATTTTGCACACATTACGTGGTCTCCTCCATTGCTGCAAAATGTATGATTTGTCTTCCAAGTTGAGAACACATAAACCTTAGCATAACTTGCTTTGCTTAATGGTCAGAGTTTGTGAATTCTGCTTTCTTCTGAAAAGAGAGGATCAAAATCACATGATTTCGGAGTCTCCCAAGGGTGTCACTGTTATTTCCCCATTGTCTAGAACAGTGCCTATCACATAGCAGTTGCTCGCAGATCTGTTGGATGTTTAGATGGTGGGAACGACAGAAAGGAAAAGCCACGAGAGCAATGACTTTGTGGTGTTTACCGTGTTGTCCTGAGTGCCTGGAACTGTTCCTGCCATCCGGGAAACAATATGCTCAACTCAGCCCCAGCCCCTTCAGCATACACTGCAGAAGCATGTGACGGTCTCTGCTGAGATGTTTGGCATTCTCTCCAAAGAATAATCCAGGGTTTCATTAATTTGGTATCCAGTTGGATTTCTGTGTTCTTAGAGGATACCAGTAATCTTTAAGTCAGGTAGAAGATTTCCTATTTCCGTCACTCTGGAGTTGTTTATCTTTATTTTCAAAGAACTTTGAAATTTAAGTATGTTCTGTAACTTCAAAATGGCATTGATGCAAAAGCATGTGCCTTTTTATAAAATGTAATCTCTAATATTCTGAATCTTTGCAGTTATGATATGACTCTGACAAATGCTTGTATTGCCTTAAGTCAAAGATGGATTACTGTGAGTAGTAATGTATGATTTTTGACTCCTTTTTGAATTGTACAAATGTGTCTCTACTCAATGAAGTGGGGGAGTGGTGCTTTACTTATGAACTCATGTATTTGGAGTTACTATTCCTAAGTCAAGTTTATCCAAAATGATATTATACCAGCCCTCAATGTGTAAAGTTAAGTTTGAGGGGGAAAACAAATGGATGTTGATGGTATTAGTTCTGATTTTTCTTGCTCTTAAAAGGGAAAGGGGTGGGGGAATATAGGCCTCTTAGAGGAGAGTAAGTGATTTTTAGGAAAGATGAATGGGCTCTTAGAAGAATAGATAGGGAGGTATGATAGTTTGCACCAAAGTTTGTCTGGGTGTGGAGAATAAGAGAGGAGTAGAAGGCTCCAGGTATTGGGAGACCCATTAAGGGTCAGAGGAAGGAAGAGAAACCAAATCAGGAGTAAGGCAAATCGGGAAAATGGAACAAGAAACCATGGCAAAAGATACCCTAATTTTAAATAAAATATAAACATCTTTTTGGAGATTCTCATACCATCATAACAAAGTTAGAGCATTACTGACTTTTTAGATCTAAGTTCAAGATTTTTTTGTAAGCAAATATAAAATCTAACAACTTCTTATCAGAGCAGTAGGCTGGTTGTACACATATGTACCTCCTCTGTCAATGCTTTGCCCATCTCATCCTTCTCTCCACCCATCTTGCCCTGCCATGTAACCATGACCATGAATTTTGGTTTATCATTCCCCTGCTCTTTGTTTTTACAACTAATAAATATATCCTCAATAGGTAGTTTAAATTTGCATGTTTTTGAGCAGAGAATGAGATCTGTAAGTTCTAATATTTAGGTGAGGTTCTAAAGAGGGAGGAAGTTCTGATATTAAGGGTGTTTTGAAGGGGGAGGAAGATGTAAAATAATGATTCTTTACAAGGATGTATATGCATACATTAAATTTTCTGGAAGGATATACATATTAATATAGGTTCCTGAGGAGTGGGACTTGGAGACAGGGAGCAAAAGCAAAGGAATTTTTCATTTGGTCCTATTTGATTTTTTTTTTTAACCTTTGCATATATTTCTTTTAAAGTCAAAAGAAACCCTAGTTTAAAACTATTTTAAAAGATTTTTAAAATACTTATTTTGATAAGCTTTTTTTTAACGTTCCTCAATCATTTCCTCAAAGATAATTCGCAATGAATCCTAAATTGAAAAGTACAGACCCTCTTTTTTTTTTTCCTTAAATGATCTCCAAGATTAAGTGGGGAAAATAGAATGTGTGAAGATGAAGGGAAAGATCTGTTTGTGGCCTTACGAGTTCATTAGTGTGATATTTAAAAGAATATGCAATTTGATTATTTACCCAAATTTTCAAATTGGCCTATAAATAGTTGACATGCTTTTTGTAGCATTTCTTTGCTTTGGAAATCTATATATCGTGAGTTGTACAGACATTGTCAAAAGTTTCCTCCACTGTTACTATTAATAGTCTAACTTTTCTTAAGTAATATAGATTTAGGAGTCATATCAGCTCTTTAAGTTATAGTGACGCCATCTCAGAATGATTAAACTAGCTAACGTTCAAATTTATTTTTTATAGTCTTATGCATCCTTGTATTTCTCTTTCTTAACTTTTACTTTTATGTCAGATAAACCAATACATATTATTGAATCCTACACAAATGGCAGTAATCAGGCAACATTTATTTCAGGGCAAAGAAGATGATTTAAATTCATTCAGCTCAGCAGACCTAAAAGACTTCTCTTCTCATCAGGTGAATGAATTTTTAGCACAGATGCTCCAGAAAGTAAGTACTAGCTCAAAATATTAGAAATTAAAATGGGCATAAAGGCACAGCATTTATGGTTGAACCCCACTTGGAAAAAATATCCATGTGGAAACTAACAGAAAAAATGGTTTGGTAAAATCCATTCGTTTACTTAAAAACATTTATTGAATGCCTGCTATGTTTAGTATTGTGCTGAATATAAAAAGAAATATGCCGGGTCCTCAAAAAGTTTATAATCTAGTAGGAAAGGTCACAAGTGCAAAATTTAGCAATAAAAGGAGGGATTTTAGGTGTCATTTAAGAAAAAAGCAAAGAAGGACTCCCTTCCAACTGGGGTAATCAGGAAGGATTTTGGAGGAGTGGGGCTTGATTTGAGAAGAGCAGAGTCAGCAGGGAGATAGAAATTCAAGTTGGAAGGAGCAGCAAGTGACAGAGCGTGGCAGGAGGAGGACGTCGTGGCCCTGGGAAAGAGGTTAATGAAGAGAACACTAGAAAGACTGCTGGGATCTGATGTGCTGTGTCTTGAATGCCAAGCTAAGAATGTTAGATTTGATTCCAGGCAGTCGCAGAGGATTTAACATTTTTAACAAGAGAGTCATCTGATGAAATGATGGATTATGACGACTATTCCGCGGGTGTTGGGGAGGCTGGATTGACATGAGGAACGCTGGGGGTGAAGTTAGTTGGGAGACTCACAGGAGTCCAGGACTGGCAGGAGGGAGCTGGCGGGAAGGGAAAGAACAGGACAGTGAGAGGGAGAACACACAGCACGGAGCATGGGGTTTGGGGACTGACTGGATTGGGGGTTAACGGGAAGGAGTCCAAGCAGATTTGAAGGTTTCAAAGCCAGGTAACTAAAAGAATATGCGAAGCTGCGAGGAGATGGGAGAGGGAGATAGTGATGGGGTCTTTACCATTACATGACAGGGAGCTCTTAGGTCTAAAGACCTTGAGAGGGATGGAAGAAGACTTTGAACAGAATTTCCTATGGAACTGATGCAAAATGAGGAAGAGGAATTTAAAGCAACGGGAGTCTTAGAGAACCCATTAGTGCATGAAGCCATCACGGCGGTTTCACACATTTCTGTAGCCCCGCCTGCCGTGTGGCCTGGAACCACGAAGAGAGAAAGCATGATGGGCTGACTGGAGAGCAGGCACAGCACACATTGGGAAAGTAACGAGGTGACCTAGGAGGTGACCTTAACCAGCTGGCCTACCCGGCTGGACTTGGAGATTGGTTGAAACGAAACAATCTGGGAAGGGTCCAGCAGTCAGTGAGAGCCGAGTGTGGGTGAGCGTTCTGTTAAGACGCGGTAGCGGCTGGAGCGGGAGGTTTCCATCTACCTCCTGATTCCTCCGCCTGCATCCCGCGGGCACCGCCGGCGCTCCGCCTGGCCAAACTGAGCGCTGCTTTCTCTCCTTCACCCAAGCTTGTTCTCGCTTTAGCGCGGGTTAACCTGGGCACGGGAGTTTATGAGCCCCCTGAAACTGTACATACAACTTTGTGTTTATACGATAAATGTATCCCACCCCCCCTCAGGAAAGGGTCCGTATTAGTCATCAGATTCTGAAAAGGGTCTGTAATATAAAAGTTTAAAAACTCCTATTTTGTAGGGGTATAGATCATTCAAAAGGGATTTCGGAGGAAACATACAAAGATAAAGCTGGGGAATCACTGAGGGAAAAAATTAACTGTGATTGAATCTGGAGAACAGAATAAATTTAAGATATTTAAGGTATAAGGAAGAACTTGAAAGACTCTGGAGAGGTTCGGAAAGTTGGTATTTACATATACCAGAAAGTCTGAAGAGAGTACTTCTCATTTACCTCTCCATGTACCTAGCAAATTAAATTATCCCTTGGCTCCTAGTAGAATATCCTTATTCAGAATAAATTTGCACAAAATTTATTTTAGTGTGCATTTGTTTCTTTCATTTTTAATCTAACTTATGTCTATTTTATAAAATATTGAGGATTTTAATCTGGCTAAGAATTTCTCTCCAGCTCCTTTCTTCCAAGGAATCCTGTTGAAATGATACATTATACTTCTTTATTTTGCTCTAGGCACCTCTTCCATTGGGGCACATAAAGCGAATGCAAGAGGTGTACAACTTCAATGCCATTAACAATTCTGAAATACGATTCAGGTACATCATTTTAACTTGTCTCTGTGGAAGAAAGTGGAAAACTAGTTTAAAAAGCGGAGAAAGGGAAAGCAGCATATGAGACATACATGAGTCTTGAAAAATCCTTTTCAAATTTACTGCATCTATATACATAATTATAATGGTCTTTAAGGAATAGTTGCAATATCTGTAAGATGATAGTACTAATTTTTTTGTTAGAATTTATTCTAAGCTTCTCTTGACTTTAAAAAAATTAGAATTAAGGATTCATTGGTAAATAGGCATTCTTCCTATTGGACTCTGAAATGGGAATAGTTAGAAATCTTTGATTCTGTTCATCTTTCTTAATTCAAATTTGTAGCGTGAGCTTAAATCAAAGTTTAATTCCTTCCGAAACTGCATATGTAAGGTCTATGAGCACCTACATAATCCAAACCTTTTAAAACATATGATCTTTTTCAAGAACAAACTCTTCTTCTTTCTCTTCTCCAATTATTGAATGGTATGTATAAGGATTTGAGATTCTCAGAATAAAGACATAATATAAAGTGGTGTACAGTGTAACTATAATGGGATTATTCATCATTACAAAAGTAATTTTCAGATATACCTGTCATATCCTGCTTCTTCCTCCTCATTTCCTACCCTATACCCCCTAAAAATCCTCCTTTTAGATGGTTACGACTCTGCATTCAATCGAAATGGGAGGAAGCAATTCCTTTGGCTCTAAAAATGGCGACTGAACAAGGAAGAATGAAGTTTACACGACCCTTATTCAAGTAAGAACCAAGTCTCACTATGCTTTGACTTTATATAAGGAATGGGGAAGAAAAATCTTAAACAGATGTTTTTAATGTTGCTAAAATACTTTGTAAAATGCAGTCTAAAAATAATATTTTTAAATCTGTTAAGGATTATAGATATAATTTTGGAATAGGAATTAACACTTCTAAATATTTAAAATTTGAGATGATTTCATTAGTTTTTTAGAAGGATTATATATGGATTACCTATTATGGGCCAAATAGGGTTAGACCCTGGTGAAAAGGAAATAAATCAAAGATAATCTTATATACACAAAAAGATCTTTAAAAGCAAGTAGAAGATAATTGATGAGTAGGGAAGGACAAGAAAAAAGTGTCTGAAGTTAAATGCGAGAAGGATCAAACAGGTAAAGCCAAACCTTTTTGATTCAAATGTTGCAATAAGGTAGAATAGGTTGCTTGACATATAATAAAGGAATGCTTGGTAAAAGTGAAAAAAGTTGTATCTTGGCCACAAGATACAATTTAAGAATATCTCGGTGAAGTTGTTTTGACTGTGAATTTGGCAGGAATTCTGAAAAAAATATAACCAACACATAAATATCTATTATTAATCTGTTTGCTTTGCAAGTATAATAAAATTTGCCGAAATAAGTCATTATCCATCTTTCTTTCTTTCTTTTTTTTTTTTTTAAATGCAGGGACCTTGCTGCCTTTGACAAATCCCACGATCAAGCCATCCGCACCTACCAAGAGCACAAGGCGTGTATGCACCCCGTGACTGCCATGCTTGTGGGGAAAGATTTAAAAGTGGATTAAGGACCTGTCCATTGCTGATTTCAGACATTTCTCTTTTTAAAATTGAATTCATAAAGAAATACAAAATTTCAGCTCACATTGTAACTAAAAATGTCTTTTTAGTTTGGGCTTTTTATTGTTTGGTCAGTGATTTTTTTTTTTTTTTCGTAAATAAAGCTGATCTATCTCCCCTCCCACCCCTGGTGGCATGTTCTTTGTAAAGTGAATTTTAGCAAAGCTTAACCTTTTGATTTATAAATGTTGATTTTTTCATTAATTTCATATTCATTTTCTCCCACTATGGTCACAAGATATGTCAACATGTTATTTACCTCTTATTTTAAGCTCTTTAATTTGCATCTGCTGCACACCAGAAATTCAACATAATTAGGATTTTGCTTTTTAAATAACCTTAAAGATGAATACTTGGTTAGATTTGCTCGTCACCCAGCTGGTGGACATAGGATGAATTCCCTTACCAAAATGTATAAACTAGTGGGAGCGCTCTGCTTCTCATACCCGGATCCACCTGCTGTCCTGTTTTCCTGACTTTAGGGTCAGATGGCCAACCTGAATACCACTGCTTCTCCCCTCAGTTATACCTGACAGTCTATTCAACCAGCCTCATCTCCTTAGTGGTCAGCAAACATTCTCCACCCATAAACAGCATACAGCACAGAGAAAGAAAGAGTTAAAAATAACAACAACTTTATCCAAGTGAGAGAGTAACAAAGAACCCCTGTGAGTGTAATGCAGTGCCCCAGGGTGCCTCAGCACACAGTTTGGGAACCACTGTTGTATTAGGATTCTTTGACTGTAAGTGACAGCAACCCCAATGACTAGAAGTCAGAAAGGGAAAAGGAGGATTATATTAAGGATACAGGGTAGGGGGAGGTTACCAGAATCTGAGGACGGACAGAAGGGAACTGACACCAGGACAGCAGAGACATCAATACTCTTATCTCCCATTTCTGTCTCTCTGGTCTGCATTGTATAGTCTGGCTACCCCAGCTTTACTGTTGCCAATAGTTCTTACCACATGGAGAGACCGTCTCCATTCCAAACTCCCAAAGGTGAGACTCTGACCTAGCTTTGGTCCACCCCTGGCCAAATAAACTCTTGCAAAGAGAAATAGTGTCTTAGAGCATAAATGTGGGTGGGGGCATATCATCGTTAAATACCCTCCAGAAGTGCTAATGTAGTAGTTAAAAAAAAAAAAAAAAAAAAAAAGTCTTAAATAGGAGCAAACACCCTGGCCCTTCCTGTAATCCTGACTTCTCCCCTGTTCTCACTCTCCCAAATGGTTCTCTCCTTTTGGACATGTTTCTACACTGCAGTGTGCTTCTATTTCTCAGGCTCTGCTCTCACTTGTCTCCACGCCAGGAATATCAGAGGAGAGAGTTCAGCTCAAATCCCTGGTATATAATCACAGTCGAAGTGATTAGACTTTAGCTAATCCATGGACCCAGATGATGCTTTTGGAGGCTTCCCCCGCCCTATAAGTCCCCGGGAGGGACGGTCCCTTGTCCTCACCCATACTCTAAGCTAATGTCATTTTTCAGTTACACTGATTAGTCATACTGAAAGTGAATTGGGGCAAGGGATGCTTGAGGGTGGTCTTGAAGGATGCTATGAAGGAGGAGAAGGCGCTAAAGACAAATGTTTGTAGGGATTCACCTGGGGTCCACTCAGTAGAGTCTACACTTACTTCAGCTAATGAGCATATGCTGAATGTCTTTGTGCCAGGCTGGATATACACATAATTTCCGGGTGAACAAAAATAAGTAATTTCTACATAATGCTGAAGAAGTAAAGCAACCCAGAGAAGGGCCACTTACCCCAGTTGAAGCGTTTAGGGAATGCTTCCTGGAGAAGAGAAGGCCTAAACGGAGTCTTAAGGAATAAGAAATATCTAGCCAAGCAAAGAAAGTTGGAAGTGTTTTCCATCTGGGTGAAGAAAGAATAACATAAGTAAAGGTATTGACTTATGGGTTTTTTGTGTCATGAATTTGGACAGAGCCAGTGGAAATAGCTTGTCTCTGCTCCACGGTGTCTAGGGCCCGAGCTTGGAATCCTCAAACAGCTGGGCATGACTCAAATTGCATGACTCAAATTGTATGATCAGGCGGCTTCTTCCCTCACATGTCTGATGTCTGGCCTGGGATTACTCAGAAACTGGGCTCAGCTGGGGCCAGCAACTGGAGTGCCCAAGTAGTTTGGGTTTTCTCATAGCACAGGGGATAGTTGGACTTCTTATTAATCTTCTTTATACATCTGCATTCATCACCAGAGGGTAAGCACCGTGAAGGTGGAGGATGTACCTTATTTCATTCCCGGCACCTAGCATAGTGCTTGGGACGTAACAGGCATTCAAGAATTATGTGTTGGATGAGGTAATGGAGGAGGACAGAAAGTTAAGGTGCTTCACATCTAAGGGCCTCAGTTTTCTGAGATGTAGTTGGTAAGGGCTTCCTCTGAGAATTAGAGGAGGTGGCTATTGAGAAGGTCCTTGAGGAGGGGGGTGACTGTTTGGGGAACTCTCTAAGGGGGAGGGGCATTAGGAGGCAGGGCCACCATCTACCCATCACAAGGCTTTCTGTAGCAGAGCCTGCCTCTCCGGGTGAACACAGATGGAAGTTTGTTGTGATAACCCCTGGGGTGGGGGACGGGTGGCGGTTTATTCAGAGTGTAGGAATAGGGTTAGGGTTATAAAGGAATTTCAAAGTGCTGAAGAAAATGGTCCAGGCGAGTAACTAGGGGACCAGCTTCCAAGGAAAGTGAGGGAGAAAACCAGTGGGAAGTGCAAAGAAGAAGGAACTGACCGGAAGCCAGGTTCAAGGTCAGAGATGACTGACGTAAGGGGAGAACGGGAAGGCGAGGAGGCTGTGGTCAGAAGGTGGGGTACTGGAATTTAAGATTTCTTATGTGGATGAAATTCAGGTGATGATGAATTCCAGAGTGCGGTCAGGATGTGGGTGGCTGAAGTGCAAGTTTTAATGAAGCGCAAGGAGGGGCAGCTCTTTCTTTGTACACTTCCCCGGGAAGGTTTCAGAGAAGGACGTTCTGGGTGTGGGTGTTTTCTATGATATCACAACTGTGTCTCTATTCCCAACAGGAGTCTGTTTTAGTGGAAACAGACTTTTCAGGATTTTTCCACTGGAATAATCCAATTTCTAGACACTGGCTTACTACTAAAATGCTGCCTAGTTAAAACAGTGCCAACATTTCCTTGATTCCCTTTTCATGCTCTTCAGAGTTCCTTAATACTAGTTAATGAATCGGGTGCAGGGAGCAGTAATCTGTGTTGAAGAAGCTTCCTTGGATTAGGGATATCCATTCAGGATACCACGATGAAAGAACATTTATAAAGCAATATAGGTATATATTAAAGTCCAAATAATAGTCATCACAAACACTTCCATAGCATTTCCATTGTACCAGGTGCTGCTCTAAGGGCTTTACATATACGAACTCACTTAATCCTCCCAAAAGCCCTTTGAAATAGGTACTATTATCATCCCCATTTTGTAGGTGAAGAAACAGAGGCCCAGAGAAGTCAAGTAACTTGCCCAAATGTCACACAGCTGGGAAATGGCAGGACCAGGATTTGATCCCAGGTAGATACTGCAAACACTGCAGTGAGGAAATTAGCCCCTTTGCCTTTTGATGAGCAAACAGAGGCTAATCAATAACTTACTGCTCCAGGCTAATAAGCGGTGGAGCTGGAGTCCAAGCCGAGGTGGCTGTCACACAAATGGTGACCTTTAGTTGTGAAAATGACCTCCTCTAGCCTTGCCCTCTCCCTTTGTGGAGGGACAGCTTCAGAAAACCTTCATAGTGGTTAAGGGCGGAGTTGCTCAACACGTATTTGGGAATAAACAAATGCATGAAGATTGCCACACTCCCTGGTGTCACAGTTGGCCACCAATGTGAAGAGCATTTTACAGTTGAGTAATTCCAGATAAAGACAGGAACATGGTGTTTATAAGCTGCCCTTATTGGAGGAGAACGCAGACAGAAACCAGGGGAGGGAGGAATCAGGGCCCCTGCGGAGACAGGGCCAGCAGCAGGGTCGGCTGGCTCTAGGACCCGAGGGCGGGAGAACCCAGGCCTCGCTGGCAGCAGACCTGGACGGCGGGTGGAAAGGCGGCCTGCATCCCGCTCTCCTGCCCCTCGCTCAGCTGCAAAAATATCAAAGGGACACCGTGGGGCGCTCAATAAATATTTGTCCAATGCGTGAATGAGTAAAGGCAAGGGAGGGGGCGTGTTTTGAAAGCCCATCCCACTTCTCCCTATCAACCACACCTCGGTAGTCATTCCCGGATAAAACTCTCCCCTCCTGGTGACTGTCGCCAGCGGACGACCATGCCCAGGTATACGGTGCACGTGCGCGGAGAGTGGCTGGCGGTGCCCTGCCAGGATGCGCAGCTCACAGTGGGCTGGCTGGGCCGGGAGGCCGTACGGAGGTACGTCAAGAACAAGCCAGACAATGGTGGCTTCGCCTCGGTGGACAACGTGAGCTTCCTCGTGCGCCGCTGCAAGGGCCTGGGCCTGCTGGACCACGAGGACCCGCTGGAGGTGGCCCTGGAGGACAACGAGTTCGTGGAAGTGGGTGAGTGGCCGGAGGGGAGGGGTGTGAATCACTCGGCCGGGCATTCCCGGGAGGGACAGTCCCTTGTCCTCCCCAATTGGGGCGGGGGGGGGGTAGTGGGGTGGGAAAGAGGGCGGGATTCTCGCACACCCCTGCGAGGAAGGCAGGAGTCTTATCCACCTTTTACAACGAGGCAGCCGACTCGGAAAGGAGGAGACTTCTTACTAGTAGCAAAGACTAGATTTGAACTCAAGACCGCAGGGCTGAAGCCTTTTGCAGTTACTGAATCATTTTGAAAATCCCTTTGCCCTTCAAAAGAACCTCACCAGACTGGAGGCCAGTAGCATAGATTTAAAACAAAATTAAATCTATTTTGTTTAACGAAACTATCAAATATTAAAACACATAGATTTAAATATTAAATATATTTAAAATATTAAATATTAAAACAATAGATTTAAAACAAAATAAAGCCGGTGATGGGGATGGAGGTGGGGTTGGATCTTGAACTTTCACTTAAACCCTTTCATGCATGCCTGGCATCTACATCTCTGCCTTTTGCTCTCCTCCTTTGTAAATTTAAAAGCATGAGAAGTCGTTTTAAAGCAGCCATTTCTGTAGAATTTCGAAGGCAATTGAAGAGCCCTTTTCTTGGTTTACCAGTAACGCCAAAAGTGGCTCTCCACTGTGATCCCTAAGGGGTCTCTCTTGCACTCTTGTTTCAGTTATAGAAGGGGATGCCATGTCTTCCGACTTCATTCCATCGCAACCAGAAGGAGTTTACCTGTATCCTTTTCTGCAGGCTTGTTGGTCTGCTCTGGGGGCTACTGCTGCCAATGATGGGGCTGGGGCTTTTCCACACTACCCAGTATCTTCCTTTACCTGGCTACAGATACAGCAAATACCGGGAACCCGAAAAGGTAAGTTTCAAACCACTTCCTTTTTTTAAGAAAATTAAGTCGCCCCACCCCTCATTTAAGGAGGGGGAGGGCTAGCAAAATTTATGACCAAGCATCATCAATGAGGACAGGGCTTTATCCAGCTCTGTGTAACAGGGAAAGGCATTATGCTTTTCCACTTCTAATTTTCCTTCCTGAACCTCCTCTTCAGCAAGATGTCTTTGTAACTAGCACATTAGTGTTTGATAGTAGTGATAAAATCTCTGACGTGTCAGAGCTTAATTCTGCTTCAGGCTTCCCTACTCTTTCGTTTGAGTGACTAAGCTGTTTGCACTCACGGAGATTCCCTTCTTTTGTGCAGTACATTGCCTTAGATGGGGACAGCCTGACCACAGAGGATCTGGTCAGCTTGGGCAAGGGACACTACAAAATCAAGGTATGCTGGAGGGAGGGGAAGGACGTCCTCTGACTTTTTTCGCGGCACGTGTAAATCTTTGACATGTTCAGCTCTGACCAATGTTTTCCTAGCTCACCCCCACTGCTGAAAAGAAGGTGCAGAACTCCAGGGAAGTCATAGAAAGCATCGTGAAAGAAAAAACTGGTATCCTTTTCTCTTTGTATTACGCAGTTCTTTTTATAGGCTTAAAAAAATGCCGCCTGTGTCTAATTGTATAACGTCTGGTTTTTATTCTAGTTGTTTACGGCATTACTACAGGTTTTGGGAAATTTGCCAGAACTGTAATTCCTGTCAGTAAACTAGAGTAAGTTTGATTCCTCCCCACCAAACACACACACAGTCACATGCCAACTATTCTCATTTTGGAGATTTCTTTCAACAACAGAAATAATTAACATTTGCCCCAATTTACAAATAAGGAGGGTGAGGCTCGGATTAACTCACACATGAGTTGACATAGAAAACACAGACTTGCTGGTTTCTTCCATTGCCCTATCATGCCTATTCTGTCCCTCCAAAGATTTAACTATGTTCCCAGCTGAGGGAACATTTTCACGGTGAGGTATCTAAGAGGGTTTTTTTTTTCTTTCTCTTCCAGGGAGCTCCAGGTCAACCTAGTACGTTCACATTCTTCAGGTAACTCACTCCAAACATTCAGGGCCTCCTAGATCTTGTTTGATTTGAATGAAGTGCAGTCGGTCCTCGGTATCTCCGGGTTCTGCATTCCCAGATTCAACCAGCCTGGGATGTTGGCTGAATCCACAGATTAGGAACCCGCAGATGCTGAGGGCCGACTGTACTACATCACTTTATATAAGGAACTTGAACATCTGGGGATTTTGGTGTCTGCAGGGGGGTTGGGTTGGGGGCCCTGGAACCAATACCCGGATGACTGTGTAGCACAGTGTCAGGCATCCTTTAACGGCGTCCAGAAGCTAGCGGATCCCAAGGAGTAGGTGCCAATTCTGCTGCCGGGGGATGGAGAGGGGGGAAGCAGAAAGCATCAGACAAGACCACCTTTCAGCTGAATCTCAGAAAAAGGAATGGGCCAGGTGAAAGGATGGGGTTGGGATGGGAGCGTGAATACCGTCGTGCCAAGAGGGTGATGCAGTCAGGGGACACGAAATTAAGGCTGGAACTCAGGGAGGAGTAGTTCGGGACAAGGTGAGATGGGAAAGTCTGTCAAGAATCCCATCAGACTGCAAGAGAGCTTGTGCTGAGGAGTCCGGATGCCATTCTAAGGGTATTGAGGAGGGCGGGGTGTTCACTGACGCTTCCAAGAAGGGGAAGTGAGAAGGCAAAACTGGATTCTCATATCTGTCTGGAAGATGAGACTTGAAGAAGCAAGACAATCAGGAGAGAAAGCAGTGCAACTATCTGAGCCAAGACGTGGAGAGAAATTTGAGATGGAGACGGCTGGGAGAAGGAAAAGCTTTTGTTTTTCTTGGAGAAAACTTCAATTCTGTTTTGTAGGTGTTGGGAAACCACTAATCCCTGAGAGATGTCGGATGCTCTTGGCTTTAAGGGTCAATGTCTTGGCCAAAGGATACAGTGGCATTTCCCTGGAGACTCTCAAACAAGTTATCGAAGTATTTAATGGTAATGCAACAGATACCCAACTGACCCTCCGATGAGGCTGTGTGTGTACCACAGGTAGACTTGATTGACGGGGTGGTGAGAAATTGGTGAGAAGAGAAGACATAAAGTAATGGAGATGAGTGGAAAATGAGCTTGGCAAGAAGGAGGTTAGCTAGATGGGGGTGCAAGGTAGGAGTGAGGCAGAGACTCTTACTCCTGTGGACTTTCACCCATTCTCTATCAGCCTTCACTTAGCATTTGGCATCTTTAAGACTAGAACAAGCCCCTTAAGTCTGGCCTTAAGTTCAGGGCTGGAGAGAACCTTGGATTCAGTGGTGTTTAAATGTGGTTAGAGAAGTTGCATCAAATCATCTGGGAAACATAACGATTCCTGGTTGTCCACCCCAAAGACCGATTCAGTAGTTCTGGTTGGTGCCTGGGAATCTGAAATCTTCATGCTCCCCAGGGGGTGGGATAGCCAGACTTGAAAAACTGAAATTCAGTCTCTTACAAAGGTAGAAGAGAAATATGCAGGTGAAAGGCTTGCTTGTGATCAGGAAGCTGTCTAGCGCCAAGATAGGAGGCAGCTCAACTCTTCGGAGCTTGCTTCTTGGGATAATTCTAGTGTGGAGATGAGATTTGACATGCGTGGGAGGCCATTGTCCCTTCCCACAAATAAGGATAAACATTCTAGGTCAGTGGAAACTTGGGGACTCTTTGGGGTGAAGGAGTGGGAGGAAAAGCAGGGCTGGGCAGTCACGTAGAGCAAAACACATGCTAGATTTTCTGTGCTATAGGCACAAGTGACCTATAAATATGATATGCCAATCAGTGAATAGCAATTGAATGAACAATATATAGTATACAAGGCTGTGCTGAACCAACCAGCAGTGATTCAACACCTATTTCTACTCCCACCCAGTCTGCCCGACTATAAGCCTAAAATCCCAGATAGTGCAACTTCAGCCGTGAATCCACCTGTGCTTTATGGGTGAGCCCAGGGTACCTCTGTGTCCTAGAGTTCTGAGAATTCCTCAGGGTGAACTATGACCCGGAAGCTGACCTGTGGGTGGCACTGCTTTATCTTACTGACATTACGTAGCAGTTGGAAAAAAACTGCTATCAGTAGTCTGAGTTTACCTTGGAAATGTAGCCTCCTTTTTGAGTAACTTAATGGGAATTTCCTCCAAAACAGCATATGTCCATGTATAAGTGCTGGTGAGGTGGCAGACTGGGTGACCAGGAATTGGGCAGAAGAGAAGAGAGCAAATTGACTATGACTTTACCTCCCCAGAGAACCCCTGTTAAAACCCTGGTGCACCTTATCTTTCTAGAAAAATTTGTATTACTTTTTTTTAATGTATTTTTTTAAGTCTTTATTGAATTTGTTACAATATTGCTTCTGTTTTATGTTTTGGTTTTTTGGCGGCGAGGCATGGGGGATCTTAGTTCCCCAACCAGGGATCGAACCCGCACCCCCTGAATTGGAAGGTGAAGTCTTAACCACTGGACCACCGGGGAAGTCCCTGTATTACTTTTCTAATGTAAACATTTACATGTTTTCAAACATTCTCCAATAGTTTTTAATGGCTACATACACCAATCAGTCCTATGAAAGTCTCTTAATTTCCTATTTGGATCATTTTAAACTTTATGTCCTTAGAAATAAGGCAGCAAAGAATAACAGCTAGCTCCTGACCACATCTTTAAGATACATTGCTAGAATTTCTAGAAATTTCTAGGTCAGATTAGAACATGCACAGTAACAGTAAACAAAGGGGCAGAGGACCAAGGAGAAGGAAGAAGTTAAGGGAAGAGGTAGTCATTATGGGGGTACGGGTTCCAGATCGCCTTTCTTCCATGCAGTCTGACCTTAATTCTTTATGTACAGTGTTCTCCCGCCCCCTTCACACAGCATATCCGAGCATGTCCTGGCTAAAACCTGTAACGCTTCCCGTTGTCCTTAGGATAAAGTCTAAACTTAAAGTGGCTTACAGAGAAAGCTTTGCTCCCGGGAGGGTCCTCCTTCCTTCCCTCCTTTCTTTCTCTCTTCCCTGCCTTTCTCTCTCTCTTTCTCCCCCTCTCCTTTTTCTTTCTATAGCAATTCAGCCAGGTCCCTTAAGCATTAGTTGTGCTTGAGGAATTGTCTTTCCCTAAAGCGAGGATGGCCAGAATGAAGTGCTCTTGAAGTAACCGGTGCCTCCTTCTCTCCCAGCCTCCTGCCTGCCCTATGTTCCAGAGAAAGGAACTGTTGGTGCCAGTGGAGACCTTGCCCCACTCTCTCATCTTGCTCTTGGGCTAATTGGGGAAGGGAAGATGTGGTCTCCGAAGAGTGGCTGGGCTGACGCTAAATACGTAAGATTTTAATAACAGCTTCCACCTGCAGTAATTTCCCGAGGCTGGACACCAGGTGTACTTGCATGCTTTCTAGCACTCCATCCTTACAGCAGCCCAACAAGGGAGCCACTGTTATCCCTATTCTATGGCTGTGACAACTGAAGCTTAGAAGTGTGGACAGAGTCAGGAGCTCAGCCGTAGCGCAGTACAGATGTCAAACTAGGCAAGGCTCTTAGCTTCTATATGCAACTGTCAGCCTTCTGGACTTGGTGATCACCTTGGTAAAAAGGTACAGCAGCCAGTGTTAATTGCGGGAATTTATTCTGCATCTAAAACATTTCCAGTGCCTATCCAGGAGGTCACATGTTGTTGCAGGTTTATTTACTTGCTGGTCTAATAGGTACAGAGCTGTGGATCATAGCACTGACTTATAACCTCTGGAAAGGAGGTTCCACTCCCCCCTTCCCCCCAAAGCTCTCATCTGGTGGCCAATCAGAAAGGCTTGTTTTTGATAAAGCTTTAACATTTTCTTCATTCATCTCCAAATTCATCAGAGCAGCCCAAAGAATTGTTTGAAGTGTCGTCTCTGATCTCTTGCTGGGAGGTCCCCTAACAGTAACTGAAGGGGCAGAGGACCAAGCAGGAAGAAGTTAAGGGAACAGATAGTCCTTCGGGGGTTCGGGTTCCAGATCACCTTCCTTCTATGCAGACTGATCTTGATTATTTCTCTATGTACAGTGTTCCCACAACCAACTTCACACAGCAAATCCAAGCGTGTCCTGGCCAAAACGTGTAATGCTTCTCACTGTCCTCAGGATGATGTCTAAAATTAAAGTGGCTTACAAGAGTCTTGCTTGTCATATCCACACCCCCCAGCCAAATCCTTCCCCACCAACACTGTACATCACAGAAGCGAGAGGTGGCCTGCAGCTGGAGTGCCCCGTGTCCTAGGCAGAGGGACCAGCCATGTCCATTCTTCTGTTCCTGCTTCTGATTAAGTCCTCTGAGAAACTTCCCTCTCTGCTCTTCTGGTTCTTTTCCCTACAGGCCCACCCCATCAACTCCCTTTTGCCCCTCCTTTGTGCCCTCCCAGCATCTTATGTGATTATTTTCCACGGAACCTTACCCACTTCCTACCTCCTGTTACACTTAACATACTACGTCTGTGTTTGCCCTTGAGCTTGTCTGTCTCCATTTTTCCTACCCTCAGCCCCACTCCTGGGACAGAGTTAATCATGTGATAGATATCCTAATAAGCTTGTGAAATTGACAGAGTCAGTGGTCCTGCCTCTGTGTCTTCCTTCTTCCCTAGAGGGATCTTAACCTAGTGATTGCTTTCACTTCTTTTATTTCAGGGGAAGATCATTCTGCCCATTTCTCCTCAGGATTCTGTGTCCATCTCTTGGGCCCATAAGGCCCTCTTCACTGGTGCTCACACATTTGCCATACAAGTGAGAAGCCCTGCTCTGAGGTTCTGCTAGTGTTCAGACAAGTGGGACGAGGGTGGAGGACTTTTAGGTCAAGCTCTGGAGGCCAGGGAATGTGGACAGAGTTTGGAGCTCAGCCTTAGCGCACCTGCATCTGGATGTGCATCTGCTCAGGAAGCAGCAGTAAAAAAAAAAAGTGAATCACTAAAGTGGAAACTGAATGCAAAGGACCTAGAAACCAACATTCAGGGTTGATTTTGTAGACACTAGCCCCTGATGTAGGTACAAAAATTACTCGAAAGCTAAGTCTGCTTGCAGACTAAAGAACAGAACTAGAGAATAGACCAGCGAAGATAAACAGAACCAATTCACATAGGTCTAATCTTTTATAAGACAGACCTTTGGGCTTAAAAAATCTTTTATTGGATTCCACATGAAATTAGAAATACGCTGGTATTTCATTTGATACCCATTTTTACCCCTTAAATCATTCTACAGGTCCTGGCAGCTCATGGATTGAAACCAATTGTTTTGAAGCCAAAAGAGGTAAGGAGACTCGAGGAAAATTTGTTCGTTTTAACAAATCTTTACTTAATAGCTATTTTCAGTCTTAATATCAGCCTCACTGGTTTCTTAAAATAAACATAGCTTCCATGTTTGCTTAAGTTGGGCACTGAAGAAAGGGCTCTGCCGTAAGCACTGAAAAGACTCTTCAGGCCACAGATGCTTAGGGGTTCTCTTACAGAAGAACTTAAACTTCAAATCGGGATCTCTAAGGACCCCTAAGGGATGCTGTAAGCCAACATCCCTTGGGATGCTCTAAGCCAAGAGTCTCAGACCAGAAATTTTTCAAGGTGTCTTGTCTATAATGATGAGAAGTTGAAGAAGAAATGCAGCATAATTAAGAGCTAAAGATTTGATACGCCATCTACATTGGAGCACCACTGCTGCCTTAATGACGGGGATACTTAACAGCTACTCCATTTGCTAGATTTATACTAACGATTTCACAGATGATGGCACTTCATCCTTGCATACTTAAATAAGCATTACTGCCCTGCACTTTAGAAACCATGGATCAACATCATTCAGCTGACAGGCTAACTTTTCTCTTATGAAAGCAAAAGATATGAAATCAACTTGCACGTACACTTGTTACAACAAACAGCGTTAGAAAACTTCTCTCCCCTTCCACAAAGGGTCTGGCGCTCATCAACGGGACGCAGATGATCACCTCCCTGGGCTGTGAAGCAGTGGAGAGAGCCAGTGCCATTGCTCGGCAGGCTGACATAGTGGCGTCCTTGACCCTTGAGGTGTTGAAGGGCACCACCAAAGCCTTCGATACTGGTCAGCATGGCTCTTCCGTTGGTTTGCTATTCATTCAGGCAGAGCTCGGGCGCAGGGGGGGAGGGGAGGCTGGTCAAGGTGTTCAGACACGGGAGTGGTGGGGGTAGATGGTAGGGAAGAAGAAAATCCAAGTGCCTGTCCCTTCGTAGGACTGCTGCAGCTTCATCTAAGTTACGCCACACTTGACCCTTGAAACGACCATGTTTCACAGACAAATGCTGACCCAGAGGGTTAAGTGACCTGCCCCAGATCACCAGCTCTGACTCCCATCAAACTACATGTTGTCTTAAGGATCTATGGGCAGGATTTGAGAACTAGAGTAGGATTAGTGCTGATCCCCATTTGAAAATCGGGAGAGAAAAATTGTAGAAGTGGTAGCTTTTCTAGAAAGTAATGACTTGGAAAGACTCCCTACTCTTATATGTAGTAGGACCAAAAAAAACTGTCTAAAAAATGACTTAGCTAAATTAGGCCACTATTGAGCTCCCTTCCATTATGAGCCTAAACTTTTTTAGGGTAGGCCCAGTGTCTTGAGTTGAATTCCCAGAGATCTCAACACATAGTTTGCCCTGAGATACTTAAAGTAGAAAGAATAAAGTCCATAAGGAAAATCTTGCTTTTGGAGTTACGTTTCTAATCCTGAGTGATGGTTAAGGACCCCTGGACTTTTGAGGGCTGTGTCAGCACAGTGGATGGTTCTGTGCCAGCGATGGTAGTTCATTCAATATAAGAATTGCTCAGACTTTTCCGCTTTCATCAATTCTAGACATTCACGCTGTTCGCCCTCATCGTGGGCAAGTTGAAGTCGCTTTTCGGTTTCGGTCCCTCTTGGACTCAGATCACCACCCATCTGAAATAGCAGGTCTGGGCGTGCCTATGTGAGTGAGCTTATTTGCTTTTGGAAATAATTGGAAAGAACTGCTAACATGCCCCCTGCCATCCCTGTATCTTTTCCACAGAAAGTCACAGGTTCTGTGATCGTGTTCAGGATGCTTACACCTTGCGCTGCTGTCCACAGGTAAACAAAAAAGCCAACAAGTTTCTATTCTTTCCCCCAGTTTGTCGGGGTGGGGAATAGAAAGAGAGGAAGGTGTCAGAAAGTCATGTAATGGTCAGTGGTAATCCAGGTTTCTTTACTGCCTCTATTAAAAATGATGTATATGTAATACTTCCACTTTGCAATTATCGTAAAGTTTCTGTTCTATATGGTAAGCTGCTTGTTTCCCTTTGAATTACTTTGCTCAACCCCCCGGGGAGAGAAGTCCGACGGACAGCTTGTTGTTTTGGTTTAGTGCCCTAACTTTAAAAAATTCTTAGTAATAGCATCATCCTAACCAGTTAATGGAGTTTTACTGGCTCTACCTGTTAGATAGAACTAGAACCAGCCTGCCAGGAACGTTCACGGGAAAATCTAAGCACAATTCAAGGGCATATCCATGGTTAGATCTTATCTGCATTTAATAGGCAGACATAAACCATTATAAATGAATCTGTGAGTCGTAACTTTATAAAATGCAGATGAACTGGGTTGGCATGAGGCAACCTATATTGCAGATGTTCCAACTCATTTGCAAATGGCAATTAGTTAAGTGACGGACTAACATGCATCTCAAGAGTGAAACAATATTTCAGGTTGTACCAAGTTCCAATCCGTAGGGTACTAAAGAGTCCTCCCTAGCATAAATACCCTGTTTTCCTTGTTCTCAGCAAGTTCTGTTCTAGCTTAGCTAGACTGAAAACGTCTATGGGGAAGAATTGCCAAATTAGCTCTACAGTAAGAATAAATCCCAGTTTAAATGTTCTTGCTATTCTAATAAGAATATCAGCCTATGTGACAGGGACCATTATCAGTGTCTTTCATGTATTAGCCCATTTGATCTTGTCTTTTAGATCCACGGTGTGGTGAACGACACGATAGCATTTGCGAAGAACATCATTACCACAGAAATTAACAGTGCAACAGATAATCCTGTATCTTTTGATGGTTTACTAAGCTGTGATTGTAGAATTCCAGCTGGTCATTTTAAGATCTAAGTGATTGTTTTGTGTAGCCTCTCTGTTGCTCTGTTTCATAGACTAAGTACTTGGGCTCCGAGGTTAAATGCCTTGCTCTAGAGCTGAGCTGGTAAGTGGCAGAGGCAGGTCTGTGAAACTAGTCTCAGGTTCGGAGTCTAACGTGCTGTGCTTCCAAAACTGACAGATGAAAGATTAAAGAGGGTATTTCCAACATTGGCTGCAGGGTTTCACGAAGACCTCTGCCCTAAAACCCACTGCTGAGGTTGTTGGTAGAAGGATGAAGATCTACATCACAAGTGTGATTGTAGAGACCCTGGGTAGGATGGCATTTATGTGAGGCTTCCTAGGGCTAGTGATACCATGGTGCACTAAACAGAGGCAACCTTTTAACACTTACCTAAGTATTGATCAAAGAGTTATGGCTTTCCTCGTCCTGAGTTTATTTCTGACATGGAGTTTACTCAAATCAGTGTTCCCATATTTGTACAAAGAAGAGTAACAATGCTTCCGTCTCTCAAGGATGGAGCCCTTCTTTTCCTTCACGGTGTGGGTATCTCAGCATCATCTTGTTTTTGCTATGGAAGGTCCTGCGGTGGCTTAGTTCCCCCGGAAGTCGATGTGATCGGTCAGGAGGCACACAGGCAAAGTCTTCACAGAGACAGTACTTCCTTTGAAGACCATCCAACCCCTTAGGAATCTATTTCTCCTACCCCACATCTGCCTCAGTTCTTACCATTGGAGAAAGTAGCCCTAAAAGCCTTGCACAGCCCGGGCTAGCAGAGAGCAGCTGTATAAGGTTTCTCACTAGACCTTTTCAATGTGGCTTCTCTGACAAGCTTACTTCAGGATGTGCGTTTTATGTCCTCTCAGGTTGTTTTACAGTTAAGTCAGACCCAAGCTAAATACCCCTCAACTCACTAACCCTCCTCAACACCAGCCACCCCCAAATGGAGGAGTAGTTTTCATGAACTCTATGCATTCTTCTCTCATCTCTTATTTCTTGCACTGTAGAGCAGAGGTATCCATTCTACACTTACATAATTTAGACTTGAAAGGGTATCTTATGGAGTAATAAAATGCAAAACAAATAAACAAAAATACCATTAAATTACTGGCCAAGGGAGGGAGGATCATTCCCTGCTAAATTCTTCCCCCACCACTTGCCTCAGCAAAAATTTCAGCCGAAAGTCCTTTACTTTCTCAGTGAAAGATTCTTAATTGTTGATGAATTTCCGGTTGGCTAATATTTGGGAGTTCTCCAGCAATACTGGTGTTACCCGAAAGAATATTTTTCTCAATCTTCTGTTGCATATATAGACCATCTATTACATAGTTGCTGGATATTATAGGAGCTAACTTCTAATTGCTATAACCTACTAGCCAACAAACAAATTTGGAACAACTAGAGAACGATAGATGTTGTTTAAGTTGTAAATTGGTGCAGAGATCACTTGCTATAAGGATTCAGAGAATGGAGAGAAGACTAAAGCCTGTCGTTGGGGGCAGGTGCATGGAAAAGGGCAGGAGCTAGGCCTAAGAGGCTCACAGTTATATGCACAGAAAAGGGTAATTCCAAACTTGTTAAGTAACACATGCACCTCTACCTCTTTGGAAGTCAGAACCTTTCCTACACAGAGTGAGTTCCTAGTTAATAGGTTGTGAATAGTCTTTAGTCCAGTAGGTGAAAATTAGCTCTTTGGAAAGTCTTTTGCTGCCTTTGTCAGGGTTCCTGTTGACTTAAGTAAAATACATGATGGAGTGGAATGATCCCTGAGAGTATTAATGTTCGGTGAGTCCAAAGTTGCCACTGACTTAAGTGGGTTTGCAATGACCTCTCGGCCGCCATTTGCTGTGAACACTGGCACAGGATCAGTGAGTAGAAGGTTTGAAAGTTTTCCCAGAATTGATTGGTCCAACAATTTGGTGGTTGCTCATCAGCAAAATCTTCCATTCAGCAGGTTCTTCGATGGAACACAAGCTCGCAGTGCCCATTGAAGAAACAGAATTTGCTTTTAAACTGGTGTCCTGATCTCTGTTCTTAGTTTCAGGTTATAAACTTTTTGAGGGCAAGTACTGACCACCAGATTAGTAATGTTATGGTGCTTGAGGATCTCTCATCCCAAGAGAAAACATCATTTCATGCTTCATGTTTCTTTGACCCCCCCCAATTGGGTGGACACAATCATCTTTAAGGTTTTTGTTTTGTTTTGTTTACCTTTGTACCTCTTCATGTCAACACCTGCCTGTGGAAAGACTCTCCTTCTCTCCACCCTACCTTTGTACAAGGGCTACCACCTCAATGTTAGAAATGAGCAATTGGGGAAAGTGTTATACTTGAAGTGATCACCAAGTGTTATGTGAAAGCCTTAACCTATTTTGAAAGATGGTCTTTGCCAGCAGGGGAGAGACTGTTTCTGGAGGAAACTTCCATGGTGAATATCCAGCCAAAGTAAGCTTTTTAGAATTGCTCCTGACCCTGAAAGCATATTCTAATATAGGCCAACTGAATTGAGACACTCTTTCAGGCCCTGGACTATTTGGCCATTGGCGTCCATGAACTTGCTGCAATTAGTGAAAGAAGAATTGAAAGGCTCTGCAACCCCTCCCTCAGTGAGCTGCCTGCCTTCCTAGTGGCTGAAGGTGGTCTGAACTCTGGATTCATGATAGCCCACTGCACGGCTGCAGCCCTGGGTAAGGACACTGCACTTTGCCCAGAATGCAAGCCTATCCACCTAAAGGCCTTTCCATTTTACCTAAAAGTGTCCCGTTTTGTCTTTGAGATCTAACGTTTTCACCACCTCCATGTGCATCCTCAAAACAAATGCAACAGGGTTAGAGAAAAAAATATAAAACCTAGGCAACATTATACTGAAACATAATAACACACTAATGAGGTTGTAAATAAGGAGGTTTCCACGATTTCTCTGTAGGAAGCAATGTGACATCACATGTGAACTTCATCTTTGTAGTTTTTTCACTAATCTCAATTTGAAGATTATCAGAAGGAAAAAGGCAAAAGATGTTTATAGCTACTGGTGAAACTTGAACTGATCCAGATGATTAAAGTTTGGATACATTCCGTAAGACATACCAACCACTAAAAACATAAGGATGTGATTACAACACGCAAAAATGCTTATAAGAAGCAAGATGCCCTCTATGAAAATTGAGCTTTAATATAGCAGATTTCTGACTCGAGACTGTAAGGGACAGAGAAGTAACATCGGAATAGAGCCTGGCACAAAGGAAGTGCAAAGGGCTTCACTTATATTTACTCAATCGTCAAACAATACCAAGAGGCAGGTACTATTATTTCCTCCATTTCAAAGATGAATACTTGAAGATCCAAGAAGTTAAGTGACCTACTCAATATTGCACAGCTAGTAAGAAATAAAGCAGAATTCAGACCCAGGCATTTTGGCTTGCACATCTGTGCTCTCACTTCAATTAATGAGGATCTCTTTCTAATCAATACTTAATCCTAAAATATGGTTGCCAAATTTAACAAATAGAAATGCAGGCTGCCCAGTTAAATTTGAACTATTCAGCATATTATCTGGTACTAAAAAATTGGTTTTTTAATCTGAAATTCTAATTTAACTGGGCATCCGGTATTTTTTCTGGCAAATGTACCCAAGAGGCAGGATAGCATAGTGGTTCATAAGAGCATAGACTCTGGGTCCGAATCCCAGCTCTGCCCATTTACCAGCAGCATGATATGGAGCAAATCTCTTAATCCTGTTGACCCTCAGTTTACTCCTGTGTAAAATGGGGGTGATAAATTTACCCAACGGGGCTGTTTTGAGGATTAAATTAATGAATGCGTGGAATGCCTTAGAACTGTGCCTGGAGTGTCATGAGCACTAAATTAATATTAGTTGTTGTTACTATTACTACTCACCCCTTCCTCAGTTAAGTCTCACACTAAGACTCAACACAGCCAACAAAGAGCCACTGAGTTCATTTTCTGTCCAGTATTTTCTATTTACTCACTCACCTCCTTACTAAAATATCCCTCTAAGGGGCAGCAACTTCTCACATTAACATGGGGGGTGGTAATTGATTTTCAGAGAAGCGTTATGAATTTGGGAAGCCTCGTTTGAATGTGTTTAGCTGCCCTAGCTGTCATCTGAAGTTGCTCAGCTTGCTTTCATTGTAATAAAACTGGTGGTTTTCTTTTTTTGGCCACTTGTAGGTTACGTTTCTGAACAAGCCCCACCAAACCAGGTGATCCGCATAGCAGGTTCAGGGGCCCAGGACTCGCGGTGCTGAAACCTGAAAGTTCTGGGCAAACCAGGATGAGTGGATCACCATAGTTTATAGTATATTATCTCAGGATCCCCTATAGCGTAGAGAAGAACTGCAGCTTCACTCAGAGCTGCTCTCAAAGTTCAAAAAAAGAGGGGAAAAAACTCTTTGCGTGTGACCTTTCCCAGCTTCTGAAGCTGGGGAGAAGGAACTCTGTAATCTAGGTTCTTGCTACTTAAGGTGTGGTCCTCTGGCCAAAAATACAGCCATCACCGGCAATTTGTTAGAACAGCAGAATATCAGGCCCCATGTAAAACTCAACATTTGCACTTTTAACAAGAGCCAGTGATTTCATTTGCACGATAAAGTTTGAGAGACAGCAACCTAGGCCAACTCTAGACTTCCCCCCACCTCCCCAAGACATCCCCGCAGTCATCAAGCCCTTGCTTAAACCCAGTACATCCACTTACGTCATCATTGAACAGTCTCAACTGTAAATCTTCTCTTGCTGAAGATCTGTGGGTCCAGCCTCAATCCCCAAACGCCACGCCTGAATTCTGATCCCGCCGCCTCTGGTGACATAACCAGATTGTCCTCCAATACCTGGAAATGACCATCACCTTTTTTACTCCGAGTCTCCCTGTCATGATAAATGCTTCTAGTGTTTTCAACTTGGCTTTGTAATATGAGGGTTCCCATCCCGGTCTTATCTCAGAACTCACTAGAGTTTTAGAGTCCTTCTCACTCTGGGGAAAAAAAAAACAAAACCCAACCTTCTTCCTTTTCCCAAAGTAACTTTGGACCATCTGGTGCTTTGATAACGACCAAGAGCTCCTGGAGAGGGTATCCCACACTGAGGAGCACTTTGGGAAGCCATGTGTCATTTTGGCAATTTTTCTATTAGGAACGTACGTATGTCCCTAACTTAACTTCTCTGGCCTCTTGCAGTTTCTGAGAACAAGGCTCTATGCCACCCCTCGTCCGTGGACTCTCTCTCCACCAGTGCTGCCACGGAGGACCATGTCTCCATGGGAGGATGGGCAGCAAGGAAAGCCCTCAGGGTCATTGAGCACGTGGAGCAAGGTAACCCCAGCCAGGCCGGGATGCAGGCCTCCCTGATAAACCAGACGCCAGTGGTCCGTAGAGTGGGATCCCCACCGGCAGTATCAGCATCGCCTGGGAACTCAGGGCCTGTCCCAGACCTGCTGAATCAGAGACCCTAGGAAAGACAGCAGAACAAGCTGGGTTTAGCAAGCCCTCCAGGTGGTTCTGATGCTCGGTGAAGATTAAGAACCACAACCACACCTGCTGGCTAAGCCAGTTCATCAGCTGGCTTTTTTTTTTTTTTTATATGAAAATTTTAAAACATATTCAGAAGTGGAGAGATTAGTACCAGGAACCTTCATATGCCTCACTCTAATTCAACAGTTAACACATTTGCTTCTTTTTTTTTTTTTTTTTTTTTTGTTACTTTTCCCAAATTATTTTCAAGCAAATCCCTGTTGTCGTGTTTTCTTCCGGCATACTTTCTCTCTCAAATACAAACACTTTCTTATCCACCATGATGCCATTATCACATCCAACAAAAATCAACAATAAGTCTTGGTATCATCGAGTACATATTCAAATTTTCCCGAATTATCTCGACTACAACAGTCCCCTCTCCCTTTTTTTTTAATTCATGCCATTGACTAGTTAAAAAACCACGTCAGTTTTCTGACAGAGACTGACATTCTGGATTTACCTGTGAGCTTCCTCGTGGTGGTACTTTTGTTCTCTGTCCCATCATTTCTTGTGTGTTGCCGTTGGTCCTAAAGACTTGACGAGATTTAGATCCAGCCTTTTCAGCAAAGAGAGTTCATAGGTGGAGCCGTGTTGAGTCAACCTCTTCCAGCCTTCTTAATCACTGCTTGCTTGGTTTCTTAAAGAGAAACTGCCTTCCTTTAGGCATTGTTCTCTAAATTCCTAAATTTTTGCAACTGCATTGGAAGCAGTTGGCTGACAAAAGAATACCACTATTTTAAGATAAATGTGAGAGAGTTGAGTATTCTTTTTTTGGTAACAGCTCTGTTGACATATAATTCATATACCATACAATTCACCCATCTACATTGTACAATTCAGTGGGTTTTAGTAGAGTTGTGAATATACTCAGAGTTGCGAGTCAACACCACAGTCAACTCTAGAACATGTTTATTATCCCAGAAAGAAACCGTGTACCCTTTACTATCACTCCCTTCTCCTCCCTATCCGGCCTGGTTCAGGTGGAAAGGCATGTATCACTGAGCACAGTGGATTAAATGGTGAATGAGGTATTCTCTGCCCTCTTGGAAATCAGAGTCTACCTAAAGAGGAAGACATTGAACAACAACTTGGCAACTTTTTGTAGCACTTAACAAAATTCTGACTAAAGAATTGAGTTATAGGAGGCTGTAACTGAACCTGACCTAGTCTGAAGGGATGAGAAAAGGCATTTCCAAAGGAGTATTTAAGATTAAGACCTGAAACGAATAGGGCCAGCTAATTGGGAAGAGGAGAGCAGTATTTAATAAGGAAAGGGGATGTGTGTGCACAAAATAAATTGTTCTGGGATGCGTCGCAATGATGTACAGATGCCCACACTCAGGAAAAGTGGGCAGGAACTGGGATGGATGATGAAGGACAGTTCTCTACGTGGAGGCAGCTGACGGCTGCAGGAGGTCAGGTGAGAAGAACACCAGGAACAGAGAGGCGGTTGCACTCAGGGGAAAAGAAGACCTGAAATATTACCAGCCCACTGGAGGAAGGAGGGAAAACTTTTCAAAGGGAGCAGCTTAAAAAACCCAGTGTGGGGGCTTCCCTGGAAGTCCAGGGGTTAAGACTGGGCGCTTCCACTGCAGGGGGCGTGGGTTCATCCCCCTGGCTGGGGAGCTAAGATCCGCGTGCCCCGCTTCAGTCCAAAAAAGATCTGGAGTGAGAGGGAGTCTGAAGCCCAAGCACGGACATCAGTCAAGGCCAGGGGATGGTGGGGAGGTGGGAAGGAAGGGGATGTAAGGTCAGGAGAAGCAGTCTTTTCTTAGTGAAAGGGACACAGGTATACATTAGCCTCAGATGTCGATAAAATGAATAGCGTCAGTTTTGAAAACTTTAAGAACGTCCTCGCAATATATCTAAGTAGAACTATTGCTTATTTGCTCAGGAGCGTTTTAGTTCATGTGACTCATACTCTGTTAAGGTGAAGAAAATATTCATGGGAAACTAGAAGGTGTTTCCATGATTCTTAGGATATTTTAAGTGTATTTAAATTTTTGGAAGGCAAGGGTGAAGGTGGTTATTAGGCCACTGAATATCAGCTTATTTCAAAATAAATGAGAATCGTATTTTTAAAAATCCAGGTAAATCAAGATACACTGAACCCTTTGCATCTGTATCAGTGAAGTGTGTGGTTTTTAAATCCCATCTGACGGCATCAGGGAGAACTTATGGTTGTGAATAGCAACAAAGAGCAGTTAACAGAATGCTGAGAGGTGGTTACTCAAGGTTTTCCTGACATGTTTCACGTTTATCTTGCAAACCCACCTAAGAAGCTGTCTGTTATATGCACTAGCAAAATCTGCCATTTTCCTACTCACATTTCTCCAACCATGAGGCCAGGTTTGTGTCATGTGGGTGAGGGCAAATCAGGAAGATTAGCCAGTTCTGATCTTGAGCTCCAGCTCTATGAAATAAGCATAAGCACTTATTTAATAAGATGCTTTACTTCTCAAAGTTTCCAGTTCCTTACGTGTAAAGTAAGAGGACTGGACTAGAAGATGTGAAGTTTCTTCCGGGTCCTAATGGATTCTGTAACTTCATCCTCTCCCATCGTGACCTGTCTGTACTCACCAGAGTTTGGAATGTGCTTTATAAATTTTAAGACAAGAAGTCAAATGTTCTTAATACTCCATTTTGGTTAACCACTTAAGTGGCCTGATCAAGAGACCACTTAAGTGGCCTCTAAGCTCCTAAATTATCTTCTTGGCAAATAACAGAACCCAAAGTGGTTTAATTTTGAATTATATTTCTATAAAAAATTCTTCACTAGACTGTATCAAATGCAGAGAGATTTAGATTTCAATATTCAGAGTGGATCTCAAGGTATGGTACATTCCTCAAGCGTTCATAGCTAGGAAAAGACAGTGTAAAGATTGTTTTATCAAGAAACTTAAAGTTGGCAAGATGCCAATGGCTAGAATTTCAGTTTTAGTGGATTTGGGAGCCTTTAAGTTTGAAGGTTTGAAACAGACATTGGAGAATTAGTTCCAGGGCAACCAAAGACTCATCTGCTCATTCACTGGCTCCTTCAATCCTTTGATGAAAGTCTATCTGCCAGGTATTTCAGGCTATAGGGAACAGCAAGACTGAAAACAAATTAAAATGTACACAAAGGTGGAAATAGGAAACGGGTCATCCATCTTGATCAGCTGAGGGGAGAAGGGGAAAGCTGATTTACCTGGATAGTCCTCCCCTTCTCACCATTAAAGATGCAGCCAAGGGGTTAGAAAAGCACATTTAAGATGGTAACCAAATACCAAGGGATCTTCATTCTACCCATAGACTGGGAGAACCGACCATCTGTTAGTTGGCTGGCGATGGCCGTCAGCCTGCGTGGGATTTATATCCCTCAAGCATGAAGTCAGACTCTAATCAGCCATCCCCTCGTCCTTCCTTGTTTCAGTGCTGGCCATCGAGCTTCTTGCAGCCTGCCAAGGGATAGAGTTTCTACGCCCTTTGAAAACTACCACTCCACTGGAGAAGGTCTACGACCTGGTGCGCTCAGTTGTAAGGTAAAGTCAAACAGATTCCTGGAAAGTGACACTGTTTTAGAACTTTGAACCCTCGCAGCAGTTAACGTTGGCTCATGGTTTGATGTGCTGTCTCTGCAGGCCCTGGATAAAAGATCGCTTCATGGCCCCGGACATCGAGGCAGCGCACAGACTGCTCATAGAGCAGAAGGTAAATTGGCTACTTGGCTTAGTTCTTAGTTTGGGGTCGTTGTGGGAAAGCAAAGTGGGAGTGGAGAGTGGAGAAACATTCATATTCTTTTGCTTCCTGGCTGTTCCTTGGAAGTGAACCAAAAGGTACTCATGCAACTTTCAAGGTCACTAAGAAACTATTCGATACACTCTTAAGTGTCCCATGTTGCACCCAAACATGGACTATCTAAGGATTAGAAGCTGGGATGAATTTTAAATGGAATTTGGGGACAAGTATTTGTGGGGAGAAAATGAGATGAAAGGTTCATGGATTCCTCCCCATCAAGAAGGTTCTCTCTTATTAAAGATACATTCTCTTTCTGTAATGCTATCACCACCACCACCACCTGGTTCAGTGACTGCATAGACCTGAAGAGAAAACAAATTTCCCGAGTTTTTATTCAAAGGGATCCGGATGTGTCTAGTGCACTGGTGTGTCCTGCCCCATCACACTGGGTGAGATACTGGGTCTCTTTATTGCTTCTTCCCTCTGGCTACATTGACTGCAGACGCATCTGATAGGGACAGATGTCTAGAATGCGGACTCGTTTTTAAAACATAGTTTTAAAGTTCTTTAAGCCTTTAAGCCTTTAATTTGTAGGTATCGTGTTCCCTAGAATTGCTTGATTTTCCCCTGGAACCATTGCGCTGCTCTTGGGGAACAATTTTTTTCCTTTGACCTTCACCCCTGTCATTTCTAAGTGTTCCCTGTACCCTTTGAGGGGAATTCCCTTGCTTGCTGCCAACTTTGGTGCTACAAGAATTCCCTTGCTTGCTGCCAACCTTGGTGCTACAAGAGAGGTGTGTAAGAGCTCAGCCTTTTTTTAAATTGAAATATGATTGACATATATCATTATATTAGTCTGCAATATAATGATTTGACATTTGTATATATTGCAAAATGGTAACCACAGCAACTTTCAAATATACAGTGCAGTATTATTAACTATAGTCACCAAGCTGTATATGACATCTCCAGGATTTGTTTACGTTATAAGTGGAATTTTGTACCTTCTGACCCCTTCCACCCACTCCCCCCAACCCCCGCCTCTGGCAACCACCAATCTGTTCTCTGCATCTATGAACTCTTTTTTTTTTTTTTTTTTAGATTCCACGTATAAGTGAGATCGTATGATATTTGTCTTTCTCTGTCTGATTTATTTCACTTAACATGATGCCCTCAAGATCCATCCGTGTTGTTACAAATGGCAAGAGCTCCTTCTTTTTTTATGGCTGAATAAAATTCCAGTGTGTGTGTGTGTGTGTGTGTGTGTGTGTGTGTGTGTGTATCTCACAATTTCTGTATCATTCATCCATTGATGGACACTTAGGTTTCTTCCGTGCCTTGGCTATTGTAAATAGTGCAGTGAACCTGGGGGTGCAGATATCTTTTCAAGGAGGTTAGCTTTTGAAAGAATACATTTTCTAAGGTAATACAAAAGAATAGGAAATGCTCCTTCCCCGTCAGCGGCAACCGGATAAAAAGCAGCTATAATATAAACCAAAAGCCGGACTTTAGTTTGAGAAGATGTTATGCTTGAAAGGGAATAGGTTGGTGGGTGGAGGTAAACACTAAACAAGGCTGTGAAACAGTGCTTCTCCAACTGTAAAGTGCGCGTGAATTTCTAGGGGCTCTTGTTAAAATGCAGGTTGGGATTCAGTAGGTCTGCAGAGGGGCTGACATTCTGACTTGTCCCAAGCGATGCTGGCACTGCTGGTCCGGGGCCACGTTCTGAGTAGCAAGCGTCCAGAGAACAGAGGGCATGTGGCATGGAAAGAGAGCAAAGAGGAAATCCACTGCCTCTTATCGTTTAAGGCTCGCCTTAGAAAATACACAGTCCCATCCTTGAGCGACTTTCCTTAATTCCATCCACACTGAATTCTCTAGGTTTCGTTTGTTTCCTGGCTTGTTTTGCTTTAGAAGAGCAAGCAGCTGAAAACCTTCATGGTAACTTGAGAAACATTTTGGACTTTTGTATTTTAAAAGCTGTTAAATCAACCAAAGACTCATTGACAGATCATGTGTCAAATGGCTCATCGTAAAAGCAAGCAAACAGCTGCTGTGTTATCTAGTCAGGTTGAGATAATGTTTTGACTTCACATGAAGTTGATGTTGAATGGCATGTGAAAACAACGTTGTCAACACTTTGACTTTGTTTTGTTCTTGCGTTTCAGGTTTGGGAAGTGGCTGCACCATACATCGAAAAATACAGAATGGAGCATATTCCGGAATCAAGACCTGTTTCCCCAACAGCATTTTCATTGGAATTTCTGCACAAGAAATCGACCCAAATCCCAGAGTCTGAGGATCTTTAATGCTTTTTGTCACGAATGAGCAGATCAGATGGTACTTAGTTTAACAGCAAACAGCATTATGCTGAAGGAGAGACCTGAGAACTTTCTCAGGTGGATCAATCACTTATATAGTTCAGTTCTAATACCTGCTCTGGTTAGTCTGGTGACGGCATTACATTCACTAAATCTAGCACTGCTTACAGATGCAGCTGGTGCTTCCAGATTATAGTTTTCTTGTTTCTTAACGAAGTCTATAGGCCACTCACTCTCAAGGGTGAGAAGACTAACCACAACTGCATGGACCTTTGACTCAATATTAGATGAACTCAAATCTTGAGACAGATTGATGGCATTGTTTTCCAAAAACATTAGACTTTTGTGAATCTTTTTTTGTTTGTTTTGGGTTTGTTTGGTTTTTTTTTTTTTTTTTTGCTTTGTCAAACTCTCCACTACTTAACTCTGGCTGAGTGTACTGGTGCCATGCTATGATGAATGTTCCTTAATATGTCTTTGTAAACAACACTTTTTAAGTCATAATTAATTCTTAAGCTGCTTTTTCTTTTATTCATTGAATCATAGTAAAGAATAGCCAATAGGTCAACAAGAGATTCTGTGTAAAGGAGTTAAGGAATGAATATAAAGATTGCTATGGGAGTGGTTCTCAATGAATTGTGCATTTCATATTTATCAAATGTCACTACACATATCAAAAAAAGGATTCAGATGCTTAAGCTGCAGTAGGAGGTTAGTGTTACTGCTGCTTTACCATGTGTTAGTCTCTATGCACACTCTTGTAACAACCCAGCTTAAGAAGCCTCCTCATTTCTCAGGTAAGGAGTCTGATGTTCAGAGTAAACGAACCCCCTCTCTATAATGGTAATCATTAAAACAAGGCCCCGTTGACAAAGGTCAGATGCGCCCTAGGATGTTACCCAATCTGTTCCCTCCCCTCCCCCAAAAGAAGATAAAGAACCTCCTGGAAAGGCTTAAGTGTCATTGTCCCGATGAAGGATGGGTCACATGACTTCTTGGCTTCCCGAAGCTGTGACTTTGCACCCTTCTGTGCAAACATGAGCAAGGCGCTTTCCAAGTGCAGGAATGTGAAACCATGGCTCTAACAACTGCAGCTGGTCAAGGAAAGGACAGGCACACTTGCCAGCTTGCCTACCTGATTACAGCCTTTTCACAGTAGAGTCCTCTCTTAGGTTGCAGCCTGTCCACAGGAAAGGTGGAGACAGGAGTGCAAACCAAAATTCAGTGAAGCAAAATGTGCTGAGGAACCTGTTTGCCGAAAGGTGATTCTTGATGCTGTTCTTTGCTGAAATGTAAACACACAAATGAAGTTTATTCATTCTTATCCACGAGCTGCAGTGGAGCCAGTAAACCCAGTGGTTTGATGGCTGTTCATCACTGGTATGGGGCGGGCTGGTTTCCCACAGGCCCGCGCGGTCCTGCGGGGCCCTCTGTCATTGAGTTTTCTATACAGCTCTGTACTGTGCCATCAAGGGAGTTTCAAGGTAAATGTGGAATAAACTAAGTCTCAATTGTCTTATGTCATTGCTGTATTCTTAGATTTTTATAACAAAGTTTAACACCTTGTCAGGGAAAGGTTATTCTAACTGCAGTTAATTACGTTTCTGAAAGATTTCGTCAGTGAACGTTCACACGGTACAAAGTGTCTTTAGAAAATGTGATTGATTCGGTATACATTCTCTCTCTTCCCCACTGAGGAGCCCAGAAAAGCTGGAGGCATCGCGATTTCTGCCCTAGTGAGCTCACCTGGGCTTTTTCACCTGTTCTCTCGGGGCAGCCACAGAGCAAACCCCAAAGCGCAAGGGATTTTCAAGCTTCTTTTGTGCCACATTTGCTAATGTCCTGTTGGCCAAAGCAAGTCACGCATCAAGCCCAAGTCAGTTTGGGAGAGTAACACACAAGGGCGTGGGCGTGTAGTTTGGGGGCTGTAGCTGTCACAGTCTGCCGCATACATGAAATTCCACACACAACCTGAAAACTTCCCAGGAAGCTACTTTTCATTACTACTTTAAACTTGTGTCTCCTTTCTGAATCTGGTCCCTGGATTATTAGCTTTTTTATTAAACCTTCTAATTATCTCATGAATAGCGTGATCATTTTGCATTTGGGGGTTTACTTTGGTTGAAGGTATTAACTTATTAAATGGAAACACTGAAATTATACCAAAAAACAAAACCATAAAAAGAGTTGGAGGAAATTCGCTTCAGCTCAGGGCACAGGCCTGGTTCGTCTCAAGGGGGTCCCATTCCCTTTACTGGGTGATTAGTTCGAGAGACAGCGGAGGTTGCAATTTGGGCCAATGAGACAGAAGAATTTTACTGCAGGCTGGAGCAAACGCTTTCTCTCCCGAGAGCCGTGACAGCCAGGCTTTCTCCCTCTCCTGCTTGACCTCAGTGAGAAGGCGCAGGGTCCCTCTGGCTGCTGCCGGTCAGCCACACCGGGGCGGGGGGGGGGGGGGGGGGACCTGGCCTCGGGGCGCCGCCAACGCCGGAGGACAGAGCAGAGGGAGGGAAGGGATCTGGGTCTTCAGGATTTCTGAGCGGCTGGGTAAACGCCTCCCGAAGCCTGTCCTTCCTGTGAAATTCCGAGGGGGAGCTAATGAACTTCCTTATTTTTTTTTTAACATCTTTATTGTAGTACAGTTGCTTTACAATGGTGTGTTAATTTCTGCTGTACAACAAAGTGAATCAGCTATACGTATACATGTATCCCCATATCGCCTCCCTCTTGAGTGTCCCTCACACCCTCCCTATCCCACCCCTCTAGGTGGTCACAAAGCACAGAGCTGATCTCCCTGTGCTATGCGGCTGCTTCCCACTAGCTATCTATTTTACATTTGGTAGTGTATATATGTCCACGCCACTATCTCACTTTGTCCCAGCTTACCCTTCCCCCTCCCCATGTCCTCAAGTCCATTCTCTACGTCTGTGTCTTTATTCCTATCCTGCCCCTAGGTTCTTCAGAACCATCTTTTTTTTTTAGATTCCATATATATGTGTTAGCATACGGTATTTGTTTCTCTCTTTCTGAGAATATTTACTTCACTCTGTATGACAGACTCTAGGTCCATCCACCTCACTACAAATAACTCAGTTTCGTTTCTTTTTATGGCTGAGGAATATTCCATTGTATATATGTGCCACATCTTTATCCAATCATCTGTTGATGGACACTTAGGTTGCTTCCATGTCCTGGCTATTGTAAATAGAGCTGCAACGAACATTGTGGTACATGACTCTTTTTGAATTATGATTTTCTCAGGGTATAAGCCCAGTAGTGGGATTGTTGGGTCATATGGTAGTTCTATTTTTAGTTTCTTAAGGAACCTCCATACTGTTCTCCATAGTGGCTGTATCAATTTACATTCCCACCAACAGTGCAAGAGGGTTCCCTTTTCTCCACACCCTCTCCAGCATTTATTGTTTGTAGATTTTTTGATGATGGCCATTCTGACCGGTGTGAGGTGATACCTCATTGTAGTTTTGATTTGCATTTCTCTAATGATTAGTGATGTTGAGCATCCTTTCATGTGTTTGTTGGCAATCTGTATATCTTCTCTGGAGAAATGTCTACTTAGCTCTTCTGCCCATTTTTGGATTGGGTTGTTTGTTTTTTTGATATTGAGCTGCATGAGCTGCTTGTAAATTTTGGAGATTAATCCTTTGTCAGTTGCTTCGTTTGCAAATATTTTCTCCGATTCTGAGGGTTGTCTTTTCGTCTTGTTTATGTTCTCCTTTGTTGTGCAAAAGCTTTTAAGTTTCATTAGGTCCCATTTGTTTGTCTTTGTTTTTATTTCCATTTCTCTAGGAGGCGGGTCAAAAAGGGTCTTGCTGTGATGTATGTCATAGAGGAACTTCCTTATTTTTCAAACCAGTTTTAGTCAGGGCGTTTCACATCTCACTGTGCCGTTTCCAGAGCTTTCCACCCAGATTTCTAGCACCTGATACCTCCTACTGTCTCCACCAAAGGACTTGGTGAAGGTGTCTTGCCGGAGTCCACTCACGCAGCACATACCTGAGTGCCTACTCTGTTCACTAAAACCAGATTACTCTTTCTACCACAACACTCTTGTCCTGGGCCTAACCTGTTCAGAAACTTGCAGTGGCTTACCCTGACTTTAAGAACGAAGTTCCGGGACTCCCCTGGTGGTGCAGTGGTTAAGAATCCGCCTGCAATGCAGGGGACACGGGTTCGAGCCCTGGTCCGGGAAGATCCCACATGCCGCGGAGCAACAAAGCCCGTGCGCCACAACTACTGAGCCTGTGCTCTGGAGCCCACGAGCCACAGCTACTGAGCCCGCGTGCCACAACTACTGGAGCCTGTGCGCCTAGATCCCGTGCTCCACCACAAGAGAAGCCACTGCAATGAGAAGCCCGCACACCGCAACGAAGAGTAGCCCCCGCTCGCCGCAACTAGAGAAAGCCCGCGCGCAGCAACCAAGACCCAACCTGAGTCGACCTGACCTTGTAGTCCCCGCCCCCACTGAACCCTCCACTCTAGGAGGACTCGGGCCCCCCCCTTCTGAACACCCCATGATGCTCCATCTCCGGAGCCTTTCCCTCACATCAAAATCTTTCCAACCTCTCGGGCTGAGGATGGCCATGCCCCTTCCCACCCAGCCATGGAATTGTTTCTTGCTGGGTTTCGCTTTTCCACTTTACTCCCCCATAAGCATCATCCATTATATTAAGGAATTCATATGCTTTTTCCAATACACATAACAAGTATTTTCCTTAACACTGCATTCCTGGGTTGGCCTGCTGGGTGTGTTTTAATAAGCAGTTTTTTTCACTAGGACCGTATGTATGCTTGTGCAGCCATTCATTAATTCATTCACTGATCACCTACTATGAACCAGTCACTACGCTAGATCCTGCGGACATGACCAGGCCCCTGCCCTCTACCAACACACAATCTAAAGGGAAAGACAGTTTGATTGCAATGCTATAGAGGCTATCATAGAGGGATGGGAGCCTGGTGTCGGGGGAGTGACTAGCTCTGATTTCCCACTTAAGAGAAGAGAGGGCAAGCACTCCAGGCAGACGAACAGTGCTGCAAGGCCTGGAGCAGCAAAAACAAATGGCGATTTTGAGGCACAGTGTGAAAGTCCACGTGGCTAGGGTCTAGACCACAGCCCTTCTCAGACTTGAAAGGGCATACAAATACCTGTGGGCTTGTTAAGACCAGATTGTTTCAGCAGGTCTGGAGTAGAACTGAAGTTCTGCATTTCTAGCCAGCTCCTATGAGTTGCAAGAGCTTACAGGACACTGGCCTGGGAGGACTAAGGCAGTTCCGGGTGGGTATCTTCTTCTGCTTTCATTCAAAAAAGACATGAACACTACTTGTGTAGAGTGAATATCTCCTAGAAAGAAAATAGGAAGTGCTTCACCTTTTTATTCCATAGGTATAACGATATACTTCTACATGGCTTGGGTTCCAGGACAGACCTAATCTTTAGCTTTGGCCTTTATATGTATCTCCTGCATCCCGAACTCCCACCATCGACTAGGAGACCGGTCATAGGGGAGGCGTCACCCACAGCAACTCGTGCTTCCCACACTCCCCTCACGGCTTCTTCGCCAAGCACGTGAGGAGCAGAGCTCCAGATACCCCACGTTACTAGCCAGTGATAGCGATGTGCCCTGTTACCCTTAACCTTCTGACAAGGGGTATCTTGAGTTGATCTATGTTGAATACAGTAAAGCCTCATTGGTTCAGGCTCTATTAACTTGAAATAGGTGATAATATGGGTAGTTAATGTTTACTTCTCTAGTCATTTCTTCATAAATAGGACAAAGTTTTATCATGCAGTTGTGATTGTAAGAATGATCAAAGCGTTTAAAAACATTTCAAGTAAACACATGGCTTTAGAAACACCCATTTATATAATCATCCTCTTTTTCTTTATGTAATCCACTTTCTTCTGTAATTTGTTCATTTCCTAAAAGGTTCTAATAGACAACACCACTGATTGGCTTCCAGGGCTGTAAACAACAACAATAATAGTGACAGCAAATATTTATTGAGAGCTATAGATTTTTTTATACATTTGTAATGTGAAGAATCAAAAACTTTAAAACTTTTTTAAAAATTACATTATTGGATTTGGTCAAAATGCATCCATTACAAGAAGGTCCCTGTACTTGTGTACAAAATGACAAGTCTTGAGCTCTGCTGTGAAGCTCTACTGCAAGGGTTGAGAAGAAAACCGAAGAACACCCTCCCTCAGAGGACCCTAAGGCATTCGAAGAGCATCTAGAAAGACAAACTGCGTGGGGAAAAGAAAAACTATTTGCTTATTATAGATGGCTACATTTTAGCTTAGTTTGTGGCATTTGACTTGGATTTCCCACTTCCTTCCCCAATTTTCAGTAAATATAGTTTAAGAATTGAAATTTGAAAAGTAGAAACAAAATGGGAATTTTAAGCCATGTCTACCTATTTGCCAATCTGCATTTCCCCACAAAGGCATTTCTGTGATACTGCATCATATTAATCTGCAGAATATTTATAGAAAATCTTTGTGAAGTAATTTAATCCTTTGAGATTATCATCACAAATGGTTTACTTGCTTATACGTCCAGGTGCACATGTTAAAATAAGTGAATCCCCTGGGGTTTTCAAGTGGGTAAACAAAATACAGAAATAGATTTAAGTGACATCATTCTGGTAAACTACTAAGGTATTTTAACTTTTAATATAACTGTACTGACTTACACAGTAGAACCGTGTGCTCTTTCCTTACAGATCAATCATTTTTTATAGATGACTTTTCCTTTAGCTATAACATAATCAATTAATTCGTGATGGCCTCCAAACTGGTAAATCAAATGCTCCCATCTAGAAAGAAATCAAACATAAATGGATACAAGTCAAAATTATCACTCTGTCAATAAATGCTAATTTTTGGGCTTCCCTGGTGGCGCAGTGGTTGAGAATCTGCCTGCCAATGCAGGGGACACGGGTTCGAGCCCTGGTCTGGGAAGATCCCACATGCCGCGGAGCAACTAGGCCCGTGAGCCACAGTTACTGAGCCTGCGCGTCTGGAGCCTGTGCTCCGCAACAGGAGAGGCCACGATAGTGAGAGGCCTGCGCACCGCGATGAAGAGTGGCCCCCGCTTGCCGCAACTAGAGGAAGCCCTCTCACAGAAACGAAGACCCAACACAGCCAAAAAAATAAATAAATAAATAGATAATAATTAAAGGTGCTAATAATTAAAAAATAAAAAAATTAAAAAAAAATAAATGCTAATTTCAAAATACATTCTCTAAAAATTTGTTTACACTTAGTAGTTAATATTCGACCTTTTTAAAAAGTGGTAGAGTACCATGATAATTAGTCTATGATAAATCCAATATTGTTTAATGATATTAAGTATTTGTTCGTAAAATATTTGATTCACATTAGAACAATGACTCTAGATCAGTGCTTCTCAAACTTTAGCATGTATCTTTTTCACCTAGAAGACTTTTTAAGACAGAGATGCTAGGCCCACTCCTGGAGTTTCTGGTTTGGTAGACTGTCCAAGAGGCCTGAGAATTTGCATTTCCAGCAAATTCTCAGAGGATGCCCTTGCTGCTGGGACTGCACTTTGAGAACCACTGTTCTGGACTAGGAGTTGGCAAACTGTGGTCTGTGGGCCAAATCTGGCCTGATGCTTCCTTTTTATTGTTCTTGAGCTAAGATCGTTGTTTTTTTGTTTTTTTTTTTAATTAATTTATTTTTTATTTATTTATTTTTGGCTGTGTTGGGTCTTCGTTTCTGTGCGAGGGCTTTCTCTAGTTGCGGCGAGTGGGGGCCACTCTTCATCACGGTGCGCGTGCAGGCCTCTCACCGTCGCGGCCTCTCCTGTTGCAGAGCACAGGCTCCAGACGCGCAGGCCCAGTAGTTGTGGCTCGCGGGCCCAGTTGCCCCACGGCATGTGGGATCCTCCCGGACCAGGGCTCGAACCCGTGTCCCCTGCATTGGCAGGCGGATTCCCAACCACTGAGCCACCAGGGAAGCCCCAAGCTAAGATAGTTTTGTTTGGGGTTTTCTAAATTATGACTTAAAATGAAAAACAAAGACAATAATATTCTGTGACATAAAAATTATATAAAATTCAAATTTCAATGTCCATAAATAAAGTGTTATTGGAACAGTAAAAAAAAAAAAAAAATTTTGCTTTAGTTAAATGATGCATGAATGGTAACATCAGCATCACTTTCGATAGAGACAATGGCTTATGACCCTCGAGAGTAGAATTATGGAGCCACTCTCTTCTGTGGAACATGAGGTCCAAGGCCTGGCAGAGGCTTGCTAGGGTCCAGACACCATAGGATTCACAACTTTAAGACTTAGAACAATAAAACTCAACTTGTTACACTGGAGACCCAGGAGGCAGCAGGCTGTGAGTGAGTAATACAAAACAAGAGGCAGGAAAACTGAAGCAAGGCTTTTGGGATCCAGCAGGAATGAGAAGTCAGAGAGGTAATGAATCAGCACCAGGATGACAAGCCAGAGTTGGGACCTTCATGGCCCAACACAAGCAGAAAAGGTCAGAACCCAAGAAGAAAAACAAACACAGGCCAGAGGGCACAAGTCCAAAGTCCAGGTAAACAGAGCAGAAACCTGGAGATCTATGAAAGATATAAGATGGATGAAGAGACCAGAAAAGTTGGTCTACCCTGCAGTTTAGGACCTGGAGGGAGACTTTTTGCTTAGAAAGGGGTGACACTGAGAAGACAGGGTAGCTGCTGAGCTTATACAGAGCCTGACACTAATAATGAGTGGAAAAGGGATTTAAACCAAGTCTCCATATTACAGTGGGTGTACAATAAAATGGCTCAGCTGGGAGAACACTCACCTGGATGAATTGATGATAATGAGATCTCCCTGTTTTCCTACTTCCAAAGATCCATGAGTGTGAGACTTTCCCAGGGCATAAGCGGCATTGATGGTGGCAGCAGCCAAGGCCTCGGGCATGGACATTCTCATGTTCACACAGGCCAGATGCATGACCATCGGCTAAGACGGGAAAAGAAAAGCATTGGAGAAAAGCAACAAAACAGCAGCTGCCACCTAGGACATTTCTCAACACAGCACAACAAATAATGATAGTTAAATGTATAAGTGGAGCTGACTAAATTAGTATGAGAAAAAAGTGAAATTTACATTTACACGTAAAGATTCTTATGCTTTGGGAAAGATTCGTTTATTATAGAGATTACTTACCCACCCACCCCCTATATGTATTTAATATTTATTTATTACTTTTCAAGGCCACTTACTGTGTAAGATGAAGCTCACCTCCACACTTACTTACTAAAACTTACTAAACTTCTTGGAGCTTATGCAATTCTGAGAGGGGAAATAGGTTACTGTAAAACCACAATGCCCAAAGGCTGCGTCAAAGCATAGTATCAATAGAACCTTCTCTCTCCTCTCTCAGCCTGGAGGCATTCAAGTGGCACAGAAATATCCAATTACACTGCTGTCCACACTCTTTTCTTGTTCCACAGGAAAATCTTTTCAGATCTTTGAAACATTTTAACAGTTAGTGAAATATTTTTAAATTATTTATATGCTTGGTAGAAGTTTCATAGACTATGAAAGGCACGTTAAAAGTAATTACCATTGAAAAACAATACGCATTAGGGTTGAAATCGCTGCCCAGAGCGACTATTACCCCTTCATCTAACATTTTCCTGGCTCGAGGTTGCTTCAGTCTAAGGAGAGGGAAAAAAATGATGTCAGTCTCTAGAAGTGGAACTTTTGAAGAACAGATGTTCAGAGTTGAAGCAGACTTAAGATATCCAACCCCTTCGTGTTCTGGAAGAAGAAACAGAAACTCAAGATTAAGTGATTAGAGGTGGCGTCCAGCAGAACCCCAGGACTCCTGATTTTTATCATCCTGCTTTTGAAATCACTTAACTATAGCTAACTTTTTAAATTTGGGATTATCATGACAATCTTTATACATATTCAGACATTCTTGCGAAGGGAGAAAACTTAAAATTGTTTTCAAATGTAATAAACTTTTTTTGATTCCCAAATATAAACAATGAGGTTTAAATAATGCTTTCTAAATTAACATTTTGCAATTTTTTGTTCATATCTCTCCCTCTCCTTTTTTGGGGGGGAGAGGGGGTCTCAAACATTATTATAGGTCCTTCAAATTTCTGAAGGCCCAAGAAACTAATATGTAAAATATTTGTGCTCCTTCCTGGATTGGGTATCTCCCTGACCTCCTTGCAAGCTTTTTAAAGTAACTGCTCTAAGAGGCAGTTCAAAGGCCTATCTACTATCACCAGGCTTTACTGGAACAAACAGTTAATTTTCCTGGCAGGTTGGGCTTTCTCAGACAGGTATTCTAAGGGGGCCTGGGCTCATTCTAGGGAGGCATCGTGGAGCTGTTAGAAACTATGCCAGTGTTTGTTCAAGTCTCATAATGTTGGGGAAGGTGGGTAAACAAAATCATTTGTGCTAAGAGTCTGTAGGTTTATAGGCAAGATTGAGGCTTATTGGAGAGAGGGGCTCAGAGGAGCCTGAATAAAGTTTGGTCAAGGAGAGACCTCCGCTGGGAAGCCTTCCCAGTCACCTTGTTGGCCCTCATTTCCTCTGGCTTCCCCAGCACCCCACACACCTCCATTTTAGAGACAATAGCTACTGTTTCATGACAATGATAGTGGACTGGTGCTCAGCCATTATGAACCTGTACTGCCCAGGAGTTGTCTTTAGAAAAAGCTCCTGAGGGTAACCCTGACCCCTCCTTTGAGACCCTACTCTAGCCTTCAGTTCAATTTGATTGATCGGTTGGTTGTAAAGTATTGAGACTACTACAGCTGCCCCTCTGCTGGAAAGTCCAGCAGGGGCTAAGGATCACTGAAAGGATGATTTCTTTTTCTTATAATTTGTCCCAGCACCCAGTCCTGCCTCTGGCTAATTAATATTTTTGATTGAATGAATGAATGATACTGTTATATTCTAGGAGTGTACTAAATACGGCAAAGAATAGAATAACTTTGGGCTTCCCTGGTGGCGCAGTGGTTGGGAGTCTGCCTACCAATGCAGGGGACATGGGTTCGGGCCCTGGTCTGGGAGGATCCCACGTGCCGCGTAGCGGCTGGGCCCGTGGGCCACAATTACTGAGCCTGCGTGTCTGGAGCCTGTGCTCCGCAACAAGAGAGGCCGCGATGGTGAGGGGCCTGCGCACCGCGATGAAGAGTGGCCCCCGCTTGCCGCAACTAGAGAAAGCCCTCGCGCAGAAACGAAGACCCAACACAGCCATAAATAAATAAAAATAAATAAAAATTAAAAAAACAAAACAAAACACAGAGGCCCCCATCACTGCTCATGAAACCATTGTTTAAAAAAAAAAAGAATAACTTTATAGCTGTGCTCAGAATAGGTTTTATTTATGTTTTATACAAAGTCCACCTAAGTTTGGCATTCGAGGCTCCCCACAAGCTGAGCCCACACTTCTTTCAGGGCCTCCTTTCTCATCCCTGCCCTACCCAATACTGCCCTCGAACCACTGGGGTTTTCTATTTGTACATTTCTGAGTCTGCCGTTCTCCTTGCCTAGAATATCCACCCCTCCCTGAAATGCATTCATATTCCCAGGCCCAGCTCACATCTCGCCCACCCATGCTCACTTTCCCTGGCCACTCAGCCAGAAGTGATTATCCTTTTCATTACCTCTATAGGTCTTACTGTCTATTCATTTATCATGTTTCATATGCTTAGACTGCAAATTCCATGAAGGACCATGTGTGTCTGATTCACCATTGTGTCTCTAGTACCAGCACAGTGCCTAGTATTAATAGCTGATCGATTATGTTTTGTTAAAGGAATTCTTTAATTTTTTATTATTGTGTTTGCATTGCACTTCAGTTTTATTTTCTCCTCAAAATACAGGGACTTCTTGGCAGCCTCAATGAAAAGCATATGGTATCTAACACACGGAGATCAATAAAACTTGCCTGGTCATTAATTCAGCCAGTCATTCTAAAACCATCCCATTAGTGAAAACTCTGTGCCACGTACTAAAGCCTCAGAGTCATCCTTGAGTCGTTTCTCACAGGCCACATCCAACCCATCAGAAAATCTTGTTGGCTCCCCCTTAAAACTATATCCAGAATCCAACTCATTTTTATATCCCTCTGCTACCACCTTGGATCCAAGTCACCATCATTGCTTGCTAGGATATTTGTTAAGACCATCCTAACTGGCTTTCCTGCTTCTACCCTCAAGCCCCTTAAAATATATTCTCTTCCTAGCAGCCAGAGGGATTTTTTAGAAAAATAAGTTAGATCATGTCGCTGTGTTTTTAACCACTCTCAGTGGCTTCCCGTGGGCTTCCTGTCTGCACCATGAACTCAGCCCTTCAAGAACTGCCCCTCTTTCTGGCCTCGTCTCCTATCTCTCCCTGCCTGGCTTGTGCCTCTCTGGCCTCACTCTGTTGTTCCTCAAATACTCTCAGTGCATTTCTACCACTGCGCTCACCGTCCATCCACTCAGAACACTCTTCTAGTTATCCCGGCTCCTTCCCCCAGATATGGCTTGCTCCCTCACTTCCTGGAGGTCTCTGCCCAAATGTCTCCTCCTCCGAAAGCCTTCCCTGACCACCCTAAAAACACAGCACCCTCCCCTCAAACACTCTATCCTCTCGCCTCACTTGGATTGTTTTCACAGCACCAAGCATCACCTGACATTTTCTATGTTCATTGGTCGGTTTGCACATTGTCTGTCTCTCCCCATTAGAATGTAAGCTCCTTGAGGACAAGACTCTGTTTTACTTGTGGCTGGATCCACAGTGCCTAGAACAGTGCCTGACAAGTAGTGGGCCCCCAACACGCATGTTGAATACAGAAATTAATCAAGGATTGGGGGTACAGAGGTGACACTTGCCCTTGAAGCATTCCCAGTCTACGACAGGCAGTTTCCAGGACCACTTAAAATAGTGTTTCTCTGCTAGGACAATGTGTGAGAGAGGTGGGTGAAGCAGAGATACAGAGTGAGGAAAGGGTAGACGTTAAAATTGCCCTGCCGGTCACTCTGATGGCCTCCCCTCCCTTTCCCGAACTACTTAAGGAGGAAAAATATATGTATGTACAAGGCAGTAAAATTATAAAGGGGGCTCCAGATAAACTAAGGTGAATGTGTCCTGAATAAATTTAAATATTATACACAAAGATGCATAAAATAATGATTAAAAGAAGCCCTTGAGTGGCATAAGGCAATGGTTATTCTGGAAATGAGAGTCAAGAGAGTTCAGGGCGCAGCGGGGAAACCTGCAGGTTCCTCCTGATGGAGAGATCAGAGAAATACAGAAACAGAGAAGCCAGAGAAGAGCGTGGCCTTCTCTTTGGTTGCCCCTGTCATCCAAACAGGATGCTAAACCCATCTTGTGGTGACAGCACGTGGCAGCTGCCACTGGCATAGGGACAAAGTTCAGACTTTTAATGCTGAACTGCCCTCCAGCACCACAAGTCGCAGATTTTTGCTCTGTCTTAAGAGATTCAAGGTGAGTTAAAGGAATCCTTTTCTTTTGTAAAAACGTATTCCTTGGGTGGTGGAAAATTAACCAGATTAAGTCTTGATTGATGACTCTGACGACTATTGAGATTTGCAAGAAAAGCAGCTGATCATACTGAGAATCGTTATTGATGGATATTTCCTGACGGTAACCTACATTATGTCTACTCTTTAAGAGAATAGTAATGAGAGAAATGTATAATATTTTATATACATGTGTATAAAATCATAATACATTTGAAAAAAGCACTGCAATATTCCTTTCTTCTCCCTTATAAAAGTTACTTGAACCTGTTTTTCCAATCCCTCAGGCATAAAAGATGGACTACATGGGCTCAATCCATTGAGGGCACACGGCCAAAGCCCCAGGGAGATGCCACAAAGTATACTTAGACATCTCCTCTTTCCTCCCACTCCCAGGATTTATGAGGATTATGGTCCCCACTTGTATCCTCTTAGAAAGCAGCTCATTCAGATTCAGAATACTGTGAAATATCCCTAATATCTTATGCATGTTTTTTAAAGTATAAAGCCTATATCACTATTTTCTAATTATAAAAGTAATGCATATTGCTTTTTAATTGGAAAATTCCAAAAATGAGGAAGAAAGAAAAAGAAAGCGCCACTCTCCCCAGTAATCCCACCACTCAAACACAATTTGGGTCTAAGCTCCTTCCTCAGGGTAATTCATTACAAATATCATACCAGTATTAGCATCTTCCATGAGCTAAGTTTTCCTGATCTGCATTTTTAAGGGATTTGTAAGGGTGATGAATATTTGGGCATCTTGGAAGTCTGTGTCTCCACAGCTTATACTTGCAGCTTTCATGTTGGGGGGAGAAACAACCTCACCTCAGCATGTAGGCCGTGGTGGGCAGGAGGACAGCAGAGCACCTGGCCGCTGCCATGGCAGCAATGCCTTCGTCACTCACTTCTTCCAGGTGACTGATTGCCTGGGCTCCCAGTTCCACCCCGAGCTAAGCAGAATGGGCAGAGAGACAGAGAGAAGTTTCACCAACAGCAACAACAAATCGATAACATGCCAGCAAATGGTTTTTCCTGCAAAAACAAACAGCACTCTATTATTAAGATTTCTTGCCAACTACCTCTCATGAGCACAAGCTCGGTGATCTGAAGTGGGCAGTGTTGTGAAGTGGATCCAGAGATATTTAGGAGGAGAATCGGGAGGGCTTGCTGGTTAGCTGAAATGCAGTAGGTGAGGGGGAGGGAGGAGTCAAAATGATATCCAGGGCCTCAACTTAGGCAACAGATGGATAATGGCATCATTCACTGGGGCAGGAAACACAGGCAAGATTTGGACGTGATATTAAGAGATCATATTGGACGTGTGGTGGTCGAGACACCTGTAGAGTATCTACATCTGTATTTATGCCCCAAGGGCAGTTGTTTAGGTAGCTCCAGGGCTTAGAGGAAAGAGCTAGACCCCCAACTGCAGGGATTTTGTGCGTCTTACTGCTGAATTCTCAGTGCCTAGGAGAGTGCCTGGCACACAGCAGATACTCAAATATTTGTAGAAAGCATGAATAAATTAATCTGGAAAAGACATACAGATTTGAAAATCATCCTGTGGCTATTAATGGTATGCTCCACTAAAAGTCCTCTGGATGTTGCCACAGAAAGACCCTAGAAGCTACATGTGGAATTAACAGACTGAGCTAGGGTGGCTTTGCGTGCCAATCAAAATAGGCTGTGAATTTAGTAAATGAGATCACAAAGGTACTTCTTTTTTCTACTAGTATCACCAGAAGGAAATAATAAAAATAAATGATCAGCAGAAGAGTCTGGGATTCCAAGGCTCAACCGCACCAACCTGCACATATTTCAAACAAATGTCCCCATTCTCTATCTTTTCAGAAGGTTACTCCTTCCTTTGAACAAACTCATTAAGTTTTCCACAGCACGAGTGTTGACAAAGGAAATGCATAAAGGTCACCCATACCTCAGCAGCCTTCATTGGGTGGAGTTCATCCCCATGGAAGTTAATCTGTAACCCTACATCTTTCCCACTTTGAAGAATCCTTCTGGTGGAATCGAGATCAAAGACGCCCTTCTCACAGAACACATCTATATTGTCAACGTGTATTTCCCCATTTCTGCCAAGTTCCTTCAGCTTTGGGAGGTGGTTATTGATGATGTCATCAGCGGCTTCAGCAGCAGTTTTTCCTCTGAGGGAAGAAGAAAGTGAGATTACCGTGGGCAAGTTTGTTTGCTTTTTTTTTTTTAATTGGAGAAAGGGTTTTTTTGGCACTTGGAGAACCTGAGAAATTGTAGGTAAATGACCCCAAGCCTCAGAAAGGTGAAGAGAAGATCAAAGCTACAACTCAGGACTCTTAGCAATCAGGATGAGCCTACACAGCAGAGGTATCGATAAGACTTCTGTATACACTGACCCTATAGGCAGAGACTCAGATGGTTCATCCATTCTGGCACATCTGGGTTGCCTTGGGAATGCCTGGCTGAAAAATTGAATCTTCTTGTCAAGGACACATAGAGGACATCCTGGATGCTTCCCTGACAACCCAACCGTGAGCCCCTTACCTGGGCCAAGCTATTACCCTGACTTTTTCTTCCTCCACACTGTTTCTAGAAGCATCTGCCTAAGGCTTTCTGTCTCATCAGACATAGGGGAGGAAGATAGTAGGAGGCCCTGAAATTCTTTCTAAGATTCTGGGGTAGTTACACATGAGAAAGGTCTGGGCTTTTGAAGTCAGACACAGAGCTGCGCCACTTGCTAGCCGTATAACTTTGGACACAGGATGTAGACGTCATTTGGTATCCTCTGGGCCTCAGACTTTATCTTCGGGGATCAAGATCAGACCTCAGAGGCTCACTGGCAGATGGAGAAATTTTCTGTAAAACTTCAGCCTTGTATTTGGCACACGGAAGGCTCTCAGCAAAAACCATCTGGGTGGGTAGACAGAGGTGGACTCTGAGGAGACAGGTACTTATATATGCTGTTTCTAATTCTCGAGACAACCATATAGGATAAGGGTGTTATTTAGCTGATTTACAGATAAGCAATTAATGTTCAGAAGAGTTAAGTGATCAAAACTTAACTCAAAATCACCCAGCTGGAAGTAGCTAAGCTAGACTCGAACCCAGGTCTGGTGTCCCTCCAAAGCCTGAGACTTTTCTGCCATGTCACATTGTCTTTCCTACTAAAAAAAAAAAAAAAACAACAGACTATAATAGACAGGATATCCCAAAAGTCTTAGTGCAGTTTCAAGCCATAATAATTTCAGAAGTATAAATGCTAAAAACATACAACAAACATCATTGGAAATATTAAGTATTTATATTTCTTTTCTACTTAGTTCTGTAAATTTTTCATAATAATTTCAATGTTAATTTTTTTAGTTCCTTTGATTAAAGATGGTAAATGAAATATTAACATTAAAATTTTATTTGTCAAAGTTCACAGAAATAAATGTAAACATTTTTTAAATGATTTAATTATTAATATGATTTAATTAAATGGGCTATTTACGTGATTAAACCATTTTTGTAAGCCTGCAGCATTTATTATCTAAGTTAGTTATCACAACTTAAAACTGCACTAAGACTTTAGAGACACCCTGTGAATTTTCAAGTCCTGGATTTCTTTTGGATCGTTTGGTTCTGGGACTGCAGGCCTTCTGATCTAGTAATTCCGGGACAGATGAGATGCAGAAGCAGGAGGGGAGAGAATTCTCTATAGCAAATCCATACAGGAGGAACCTTTTAGATAAAGAGGAAAGCTGAAAAAAACATTTACAGCAATAAAACAAAAATGTTTGCTGCTAAACAAGCAAACAGATGAACAAAAATAAAAACCTCCCTAAATCATCTTGACTTCAAGATTTGATCTACCTCCCATGGGGTGTTACTCAATTCCTGAAGTGCCTTTGTGCTCACTGTCATGGGAAACTATTTAAATTAATATCTGTCATTTTAAAGGACCTATCAGGGGAATTTCTTTTTGTTAACCAAGAGTTTTGAACACCTCCTCTTCCTTCACTATTAAGGGACTTGCAAACGGATGGGTCTGGTGGGGCCCATCTTCCTAAACCCACGTGTGTGAGATGCCTGAAGGTTAGAATCAGAGCACCTTTCCAAAGGCTCTACTGGTCCCTCTGCAAGAGCTAATGTGCTGGTGCCCCTTTACTGCCTGGAGAACGCAGCCCCACTAAGGCACCACATGAGCCCTTCTGCGTTCTCACTACCCTGAGTTAAACCCCGGTCCCTTCGGCTGAGGTTACTTTGGCACCGAGTGAGCCCCGCAGTAAGTGGCTGAGATGCCGATGTCCAGCTCCCGCCGGGCGCGCTCAATCACGCGTAGCATCTTGAGCTCCGACTCCAGGTTGAGGCCGTATCCGCTCTTGCACTCCGCCAGCGTCGTCCCCGCCCTCATCATGCACCCAAGCCGCTGCCGGAAGGAGCTGAACAGCGCCTCCTCCGAGGCCTGGCGCGTGCGCTCCACCGTGAAGTTGATCCCTCCTCCAGCCTGGTGGATATCCATGTACGTGGCTCCTGCCAACTGAACACACGGTTCACCCTTAGGTCTGCAAAACGCAGGGAGGTTGCAGGCAGGTCTACAGAACCTACGTACAGGGGTGATATTCGACATGACTGACAATCGACATGGCACAGGCACCAACCGATCAGGAAGGATGGTGGGGCACACAGCTCTGGAAGTCCCTACTCTGCCAGGGTGGTGGGGAGTTACAGGGGTCAGAGGTGTTTCAGGAAGGGACTGGGGTGGCAGAAATGGGAGATGTGGGGAGGACTTGGGGCCTCAGGCTAGCGACAGTTTACCAACAGGTACAAAAGTATTTCGGTATTTTAACAACCCAGTCAGTCCCGGTGTGTACCAGCTAGTCTCAGTACCTATGAGAAAGCAAAGCTTAGGCGATTAGGGACCTCACTGTGGTTATTCAAGTCCCCACTAGGAGACCCAGAGCATTTCCACCCCTCAGTATTTGGCCACCTAGAGTTTCGGGCCTGACCTCTGTCACTCAAGCAAATAAAGAGGCTCTTTCTGGGATCCCACTGGACCCCTGTTACTCTGGGCAGCAAGGAGTGTGTGGTGCAAACAAAGTGTGCCGGCCTGGGGGGCTCCCTTAGTCACACCCTTCCCTTCTGTTCTTAATTCTGTCACGTTCAAGTTATTGCAAACTCGAGCTTTTAAGGAAAGTTTCAATGGTTTTATAATAAATGATCTTCGTTCATTTCGTGTTAAAAAAAAAAAAAAAAACCTGATGGGTTGGGCCCTGTTTGCATCACTTTCTGCATCATAGAATGAGAGAATTGGACCGTAAATCTCTAAGGTTGATTTTTGGCTCTGAAATTCAATGATTTAATAAAGCCTTAAAACCAGTTCTAGATTGTTGAGAAAGGTAGACAATTTTTGAAGAAATTTTTTCTTTTTCTGAAATAATCCAATTTAGCTGTTAGGCTGCACAGGTTTTTAAAAAACAGTGTGAAGAAAAGACATGGAGGGAACAACCTGAAAAGGCTACGTACTGTAGGATTCCAACTCTATGACATTCTGGAAAAGGCAAAACTATGGAGACAGTAGAAAGATCAGTGGTTGCCAGGGACTGGGGGGAGAGGGGGATGAATAGGCAGAGCAGAGAGGATTTTTTGGGCAGTAAAATTACTCTGCATGGTACTACAATGGTGGGGGCATGTCATTATACATTTGCCCAAATCTAAAGGATGCACAACACCAAGAGTCAACAGTAACGGAAGCTATGAACTCTGGGTGATAATGATGTGTCAGTGTAGGTTCATCCATGGTAACAAATGTACCACTCTGGTCAGGGATGTTGAAAATGGAAAAGGCCGTGCTTTGGGCAGGGGGCAGGGAGCAGTGGTATATGGGAAATCTCTGTAGGTTTCATTCAATTGTTCTGTGAACCTAAAACTGCTCTAAAAAATAAAGTCTACTAAAAACAAGGAAATAAACAATGTGAAAATGGCTCAAACCAGGGATTTGAGGGTTGACTGCAGCTAATTAATGACTGACAAAGACTACAATTTATATTTCTTAATAAGTCTCATTTTTCTGGAAAAAAAGCGGGAACAATATAAGACATTTTATTTTTGTGATTAATAATATGTTTTTCCAAGTTTGACCCCAAAGAATGGTGATTTTCAAACTGTTTCCTGGAGTCCCTTCAAAGGCTACCAAGGGATGGAATGAGGAAAAGAAAAGAGAGGAGAAATTAGTGAGCAAAGCAGGTCAGCTCTATTTTAAAAGGAGGATTCGGCAGCTAAAACATCTTGAAAACTATTATACTTGAAATGACTGATAGCCCTGGGCACAGTATAAAGATTTGGTACCAAGCTATAAATTGGTTAATTTTGTTGTAATTTATTTCCATAGTCCAAGCCAGTAAAAATATCCGTTAAAAAGACATGTAGGGCTTCCCTGGTGGCGCAGTGGTTGAGAGTCTGCCTGCCAGTGCAGGGGATGCGGGTTCGAGCCCTGGTCTGGGAAGATCCCACATGCCGCGGAGCAACTGGGCCCGTGAGCCGCAATTACTGAGCCTGCGCATCTGGAGCCTGTGCTCCGCAACGAGAGGCCGCGATAGTAAGAGGCCTGCGCACCGCGATGAAGAGTGGCCCCCACTTGCCATGACTAGAGAAAGCCCTCACACAGAAACGAAGACCCAACACAGCCATAAATAAATAAATAAATAAATTAAAAAAAAAAAAAAAAAAAAAAGACATGTAGACATTTGTTGTAAAGCCTAACAGCCTACAAACTCTAGAAAAACACGTCTATATTTGTGCTTTATTTTGATTTGCCATTGTTTATTGCAGTTACCTTCATCGCAAACTCATGAACTCTTTCACCAGCCCATACTGGATGTGTGTGTGCATCCACTAAACCTGTAATCAATAAATCAAATCACGTTTAAAGTTAAGAAACAGAAAGCACTTAGACAGCAGGCAGACTCTACTATACGGTTCTTAGGAAAGCATGATGGTGGTCAGCCATCTTGGAGGAGGGTGGAGAAGGGAGAATTTGTCTGTGTGGTTCCCAGAAGACTCCCTGCATGGTTGGTCTAGAAGGCTCTAATGGAGGAGTGTGACTCAACATGATGAAAATATCCCCTAAAGAAATACAGCTCCTTTTGCCCAATAAATCCATGCTCACCAAGCAACCTTTTAAAACAGGATGTCAAATCTATTAGCTGAGCAAAACCAAGGACTATATGACCAAGGAAGAATCTGGGTGTGAAAAAGAATAACACTATCCCTACACTCAACTTTGAGCAGGAAAAGTATAAAAGCAGAAAGATGAATCTTTCTTTAAGAAAGAAAAATATTTTAATTCAAGAGAAACTATAAAATGGTCACTTGAAACTTTTGTTTATCCCGGTACAATTTGGTAAAGTCTGTCCTTCCAGAACATTCAAAGTGCCTTATGGATTAAATGGCTCATTAGTGGTTCTGATCGGAGTAAAATCAAAAGTCCCTACCATATATTCTCTACCATATTCTGCTCTTTCTCATGAGGTTTCACCCTGACTTTCTCTCCTGACCCCCAAGGGCCAGATAGTAGAAGCTCTGTCAGACGCGCACAGCACGCAAGTATAAATCCTAGCCTCTGTGTTTGCGCAGAACTCAAAATTTGTGAAATTTGTTTCAGAGGATGACATAAAGCCATAAAACATAGAAAATGTAGGAGATGATGGCTAATAAACTGATTCTGTTATCAATCACTAAAGATACAAATGAACTTCAGTGAAATCTCTAGGGTTTTTTGATTTATGTTTTTTCTGCCTGGAGATGGGTCCTTTGTTTCATACTCTATACAAATTTAGAGTATATTCTGGAATTACAGAGAGCAATTTGCTGTCTTTGCCTCCCCTATGCCATGGATTAATAAAATTCTTCCAACAGCTTTTGAAACCAAACCCAGCACAGCTGGTTCTCTTCAGCATATGAGTGGGAAGAAGTGGAGTGAATGAATGCGTGTGATTCCCAGCTTGCCCTTTACCTGTTTAGAGATCTTGGGTAAGATATTTCACCCCTAAACATCAGTGTTCTAATCTGCAGTGTGTAGATAATGATACTTACCTTACAGGGCAGTTTGGTTTCATTCAACATGTAAGTGCGTTTGTAAAGCGGCTAGACATTTACTAGTAGAAATTCAATAAATGGTAGCTATTATATTTTCATATTATTGTGAGACCTTGTTTAAAACAAGCTACTACTCTTCCTCTTTACACTACTAAAACTGCTTTCAGGGCTTTACTGAAAAAGAGGTTAATACCTGGCAAGATGCATTTCCCGGTACAGTCAATTCTTTCTTGAAATGTTTCTTCTGAAAACTGTTTTTGGATAGCATCAGCAGGACCGATGGCTTTTATGAACCCATCTCTGAATAAAAATCAAGAGATTATTACTAACTTTGGGGGAAATATTGTGAAAATTTTGACCGATGATCATGTTATCGATGCCTTTTGGTGTCAGTCAATATTTATTGTATTTCCTTCTTGAGCATGTGTCTTTGGAAATTGACTCTAGCCACATGCAAGGCAAAAAGTCAAATCAGGTGTAGCAGAGATTGCTAATTGTTCCCCAAGATCAATGTTCCCTTTTCCCACAGTGCTAGATTCCTAAATTTTAGCTGGAGGCATGACCACCCAGAATAAAGACTACCTTTCCGTGTCTCCCATCAGCCAGGTGTGGCCATGTGACTAAGTTCTAGCCAATAGGATCGTTTTCTCTGCCTACTTCCTACTGGCTGGAATGTAGACACCATAATGAGAGATGGCACAGCAATCTTGGACACTGGAGTGCCTGTGAGCAAGAGGGCAGTGCTCAGCTGAGCAAGACAGTAGGGGTCTGGATCCTCAGAACTCCGTGGAGTATGGCCATCAACTAGCCCTAGGTTCCTACATCCATGCAATTCTGTTAACTCATTTTAACAAATTTTTGACGGTAACACTGGGAATGTTTTTATTCCTTCGTTAATTAAAAACAAACACACACAAGAGTCCCTAAAAGCTGGGCTCTTACACAACCCTAAGCAGCCTCAGATAAGGGATGAGACTTGTGTAATCGCAGTGCCATGGGCTCTCCAATTCAGATGGGCACCCAACCCCCATTCCCACTCGAAGTCCACCCTTCCAAACTTTGGCTGTTTTTTTATTCTCAGAAGTTTAAATGAAAATAACTGAAAATGTGCTCTCTTTCTGGTGGCTGAATCTTAATTATCTATCACCCCAAACCATCGCCATCTAAACGTTTTCTGTGGTTCTCAAGCTTTGGGGTGCAGACGAAGGGGGTGGGAGACGTGCTTTGTAAAAATTCAGATCTCAGAACTCCACCCATAGAGATCCTGATTCAAAAGACCTGGGGATAGGTGGGGACGGGGTGGAGGGGATTGGATGAAGGTAGTCAAAATGTACAAACTTCTAATTAGAAGATAAATAAGTACTAGGGATGTAATGTACAGCATGATAAGTATAATAAACACTGCTGTATGTTACTTATGAAAGTTGTTCAAACAATAAGTCCTAGGAGTTCTGGTCACACGGAAAAAAATTTTTTCTACTTCTTTGAATTTGTATCTATATGAGAGGATGTTCACTATACTTACTGGTGGTCATTTCATGATGTATGTAAGTCAAATCATTGCGCTGTTCACCTTAAATCTATACAGTGCTGTATGCCAATTATATCTCAGTAAAACTTGCAAAAAAGAAAAGGATCTGGGGATGGGGGGGGGGGGTGCGGCATCAGAAGTCTGTCTTTAAAAAAAAAAATCTCAGGCCGTCTGAGGCAGGTGGTCCCCCGTCCGCACTTCAAGAAGCATTGGAGAGAACCCCTACGCCTTCAGATTGCTGCAATTATATTTTATCAGCAGAGGCGGGATCTTGATGCTCCCCAGTGGAATGTGCAGCTTGAGAGAGGTTTCTTCAACTGAATGACAACCGGAGGCGGCCAAATACATTAGCAACAGGCGCCTAAAAGGCAGGCGTGCCAATGACTCCCTGGGTGCGGAAAGGCTGTTACCGCGTTCCCCTCCACAGCGCACAAGTCACAGAAAGAGCACCAAGCTGGGCCTTGGCTGACCGGTCCCCCCAGCACACGACCCGGGGCGCCCGCAGCTCCAGAGCGCGCGGCCACTTACGTGCCCACCACCAGGCTGGCGCCTTCCAGCACCGCCAGGCTGCGCAGCGCGTCCCGCGCCAGGAAGCGCTCGCCGCGGGCGCACACCAGCACCACTTGCCGCGCGTTCTCCAGCAGGAGGCGGTGGCCGCCCGCCATGTCGCCGCGCACCGCAGGTCTAGCGGAGGCTGCGCGGCTCTCGCCGCGGGCGGCGGCAGTGGGTAGAGGGGGCAGGTCCGCAGGCGGCGCCGCTCGGGGCCAGCAGGGCGGGGCGGGGCCAGCAGGGCGGTCTTAGCACCTGCCAGTCCAGACCGCCTGGGATGCGCGCCTCCCCCCACTATCGAGCCGGCAATAGGAGCATCAGCAATGAGAATGATGATTAGTAATAAACGTTATAATGGAATCTTCTCTTTCCTGGTCGCTTTGTCATGCTCTGGGTAAATGTGGTAGAGAGTCCTGTCCCCACTTTACAGGTAAGGAAACTGCGGCTCAGCGGAGGGGAGAGAGAAAGGCGGGCTGCGACGATCACGTGACCTGGCGGAAGGGAGTCACCGAGGGCGAGGGGGCCCGGAGGGGGCAGAATGGGGGAGGAGGGGGACCTGGGTAGGGGCAGGGGCCGGAACCTGGGACGGAGTCCCGGGAGGGGACAGAGTGGGGAGAAACCTCTGCCCAGAAACTCGCGGCAGGCTGGGACTCGGGGGGCCGCCCTCAGAGGGAACCCGGGGATGGGGAGGAGAGGGGGGGCGGGTGGCGTCGCTCCAGGGTCCGCGCGGCCGAGAGTACGGTGGCGGGTGCCGCACACTTTGCGGTTGGCCCTCTCCGCTCCCGGATTCCCTACCACACGGTCCCCGAGATGAAGGGGGAGCGGGGTAGGGGAGGATAGAGCCGAGACTAAAAAATCGATTGGCGCCTTCGCCCATTTCCCCCTAACGCCTTCCTGAAGGATAGGTTGGAATCGCTCCTGAATGCAAACTCGTCGAGGTAAGATTGGTTTCAGCTCAGTGTCGCCCACCGCAACTGTATCCGGTGGGACCTGACCTCACCAAGATTGGAGACCAAATTAAATTTGTTTAAGGAAGATGGTCTGTAATTCTTAGCCACATCTCTGCCTGCCTGTCAGTTGCTGTGAATACACTGGCAGGCACTGGGTTTGGAGTTTCTCAAATATTTTATTTTGTTTATACACTTTTATTAGAAGCTCTGTGTTAGGCCTGGTAGGACATTCAAAGATAGGAAGGCCCTTTCCCTGCCCAGCAAAAACTTTACAATCAAAAGGAAGACACTTTATGGACGCAAATAACATATGATAAAAGAAAGCTGCTGCCAGCAAACCCACAAAATCTAAAAGTCCATTTTTTTGTCACTATAAAGCCATTTAAAAACGAAGAACAGAAAGCAAAATCTCCTTTAAATGAACACAATAAATACGAATATACTTAAGCTTCATATTATGGCCATGAAAGAGACAGATCAGACAGGTAGGAAAGAGAGAAGAAAAAAGAAGAGGGGGGGAGAATTAAATAGATAATGTGAATAAAAGAGACCCTAAAGGGGGAAAAAATTCATAGATTACTCACAGCTCAGACACACAATCAGAAAGAGATGTGAGTCTTTCACAGTTTTAAAAAGAAAGGTATAATATATACAGAGAAATAATACTATAAGAGAAGTATAAAATCCAAACGGAACTTTTTGGCCAACCCATAGAAAAGTGGAAAACTGGGGCTTCCCTGGTGGCGCAGTGGTTGAGAATCTGCCTGCTAATGCAGGAGACACGGGTTCGAGCCCTGGTCTGGGAAGATCCCACACGCCACGGAGCAACTAGGCCCGTGAGCCACAATTACTGAGCCTGCGCGTCTGGAGCCTGTGCCTCGCAACAAGAGAGGCCGCGATAGTGAGAGGCCCGCACACCGCCCCCGCTCGCTGCAACTAGAGAAAACCCTCGCACAGAAACGAAGACCCAACACAGCCATAAATAAATAAATAAACAGTGGAAAATAGAAACACATAAAGTCACTAATTCATAGAGAAATATTAACATTTTGTTTATAAAATTTCTGCTGAAGACTTGACTCTGCTACATTTTGCAATTATAGGCATATTTGCAGATTTTGCAATTAGAGGTATAAACTAAGCATGGGGTGAAATTATAGGAACATAGAAGGCTTTGGGGTTCAGTAAACTTGTCGTAATCACACTTCTGTAACTTATGAGCTATTTGACCTTGGGCAATTAATTTCTCTAAGCCTCATTTTCCTCATCCATATCATGGGGATAATTGATTCTACTTTATGGACTTGTTTGAGCTTTAAATAAGATGAAATGTAAATCACTCAGCCCAGTGCCTAGCTCTAAAGAAGTATTATTATTATTATTATTATTACTATTAGTTTATTTTAATCCTGCTATTTGTCTTGCTGGTCAATTAAGTTAAAGATTTGATTTCAACCAATAGTCCTTCAAAGAATATACCATGTTCTTAAAGCTTACAAGCTCTTGGTAAGTCTAAAAGAAATCATACTTTTTCTTCATGGGAATTTATATCTGTGGGTGAACTGAGTGTATCCGATTACAGTCCAGATAGACAACATTCCCCCAAAAGCCCCTGCAAACAAGAAGTTTGTAGAAGCAAGGAGGTTAAGGGTGGACTTCTCTCCTCCGGTCACTGTTAAATAATTATAGAGGGGTGAGGATAACACATTTTTCCTCAGAAATAACCAGCATCCCTGTACACTTTTTGGTTTACAAAGTACTTTTCACATCATGGGACTCAAATTGGCTGATTTCTTTCCCCTACTCTTCCTTCCTCTTGAACTCCAGTAATATTTTCAGTTTGCAAAAGGTGCAGTCAGAAATGTCAACAGAAAAGCCCATACCAAATAGCTAGCTTGACGCTAGCAGGTCCTTAAAGGTCAAGCTGAAGGTAATTTCCTCACCATCACGCTCTGCTTCTGACCTCGTGAAAAGAGGCGGATCACAGAGCAGGCCAAGGACCTAGTGGCCCCCGGCTTTCCTGTAAATAAAAAATTGCTAGTGCTGGTCTCCACGCACTATCCCAGGACACAGTTCACAGCCCTTTCTCCTAGTATTTGTCCAAGTGGGCGGAATGAGGTGGGAAAAACTTGAAAGGCATTGAGTCTGAGAGAATCTGTCTAAATCTTCATTTGCACGTGGGGGACAAACAGAGCTTTCTATCTCCTAATGAGAGAATCTGCAAATCCATTTTCACTGAATTGTAGAGAGAGTTGTTGAGAAAATCAAACACAAACTGCTTCAGATAACATGTGCTAGATATTGTTATTGTGAATTCATTTAGAATTGGTCTAGGACTTTAGGTTTGGACACTATAAAACCCCATTCCTCTTTCTCCACTTCCATAAAGATTGGAATAATAAGAATCAGCCCTAAGGTGAGTCAGATTCCCCAAATTTGTATGGATATTGGTGGTCAATTCCTCTCAAAGGACTGGGTTTCAATAACTTTAAGTCAGGGTTCCTTAGGAAAGCTAGTTGTCAGTTACCTCTCCTATTCTTTTCAAGTGCTGTGGTTATTCACAAGACAAAGTGGACCAGAAAGAGGACAGATCTGGATATCTACTCTGAAAAAAGTATAAGCAATTATTTCCTTATCAGTCTATCATGAGTAGGCACTTCCCATACATTATCTGTGCTTGGAAATTGCAACAAGGCTGTAAGAAAGGTATTAGTATCCATACTTGATAGAAGCAGCAGCTAAGGTGCGCTGAGTTTACTCGGGTAGGCCTAAGAGAAAGAGCTGGGTGGAGTCAGAGGCAGGATTCAAACCTGCCTGTTCCCAAAGGCCAGGGTCTTTCCACAGTGCCATTCGTGCTGCCCCTACGATGACACGCATCAAAGGACCTGACTCAGCCTTTTCTATAATGTAGTGACCACGTGTGATTGCATAATGTTAGAATAATGCAAGAATTAAACCAACCAGCATGGTGTTCACTTGGAAGAACAGTATATTTTATACCCACATCCCCTTAGATCTCTAATATTGATAGATACCTCAGACTTACCATGTTCTAAACTGAAACTTTGCTCTTCCCACCCACCCCTTCCCCCAGAGACAGCCTTCTCTGTCTCTGTTGATGGCAACTTCATTCTTTATTTCCTGGGCTCTTTATCTCATACCCCACATCCAAACCATCAGCCAGTCATGTAGTCTCTACTTTCCAAATATATATAGAATTTGACCGCCTCTCACCACTTCCACTACTATCCCAAGAGACCCGACAAGCTCTTGCCTCTTAATGGCTGTAACCTCCCAACAGGTCTCCCGATTTGACCCTCAACCTCTGCTATAGTCTCTTCTCAGCTCAGCAGTCAGAGTGATTCATTTAATGATCTTTATTCCACTGAGTAAATGACCTACAGGGCCCTTGTTGTCTCTTTGACCTTGGCTGTCAATCCCCTTCGTTCACTGTGCTTAAGCTCCACTAGTTTCCTTGCTGTTTCTCAAACACACCAAGTATCTTCCCTCCTTGGAGTGCTTTCTCCATGAGCTTACACTTATATAACACTTACTGTGCTCCTGATGCTGTCCAAAGGGCAGGACATATGCTAACTCCCCTAACAATCCCACAAGGTAGGTGCTATTCTTACCAACTCTTTTGAAAGGTGGGGAAATTGAGGGGTGAGGATGAAGGAGCATAATGAGAGCCCATGCTCTTAATCACAAGCCTGTGCTGCCTCTAAAACTGATGGCTTGCAATCACACACCACCATTTTCAATCCCTGGTTTTCTGAGCTCTTTATCTTTTTCATCCATCAGAAGTTGGATTTGTACATGTATTTTAGATGTGAATTTGCACACATTTGCTGTGCAATCCAACAACATTTTCCCTCTCGTTTGGGTACAGAGCCTTTGTTTAGTCATTCTGCTATTTTTATTTTGCACAACAAAGACATTCACCAGCTTCTACTTATTTTTCCTGGTTGGTACACCATATTGGTTTAGTTCGGGAACTTTATGATCCCTTCCTAAGCATAGCTGGTTCTCTTCTTCTCCTTTACGTTCATCACCAACCCTTCATTAATCAATAGGGGGATTAATACATATGGAAATACAGAAGTATAACAACTTCTAGAGACTACTGATTCTCTTTACATGTACTATGAATTACCCAAGAGATGGAGTAAGAGCAGACGTCTGCCATTAGCAGTTGGCTTAGAGGAATGAGAACTTCCAGTTTTTCTATGAGTGAAAAAGTGCCAGAACCCATGGATAAAGATGTTTATTGCAGATAGACTTTTAGGATAAAGGGAATGAGAGTAGGGATGAGGAAGGGAGTGAATTTAAATAGATAGAAGGATTGAAGAGGGGGGGAAATGTGACAAGAAAGAGGTGAGCAGAATCTTAAGGGTGGGGATGAGTGCTGAGCATAAATTTAAGAAAATCTCCTACAAATCTTTAGTATTAGCCATCCAAGTTCCAAATACATCAACCCAAAAGATTGTTATCAATTTTTCACCAACCTTTCTTTTCTACCTGTCAGAATGAACCTAATGCCTGTGAAAAAACTTCAGTAATCTGGAAAAGTATAGTATCAATGTTGTAGGTTTTTATTAATATTTTCTCTTTTATACGCTTTAACATAGTTTCTTTTTCTCCTGTTCATCTTTGTGTTTATAGTCACTAGGAGTAAAATCACAGGCTAATTAGTAATTATTAGCACCTGGTAGCTCCCACTTACTGAATTCATCCTGTATTCTAGGCATCCTGCTTGGTTGTTTATGTACAACCTCACTGAATCCTCATGAAAGCCTTAAGAGGTGGAACTGTTATTCCCATTTTATGGAAGGAAACTGAGGCTCAGAGATGCTAAGGGATTAAAATGTAGGCTCCATGAAAACAATGGTTTTGTCTTTTTTTGTTGTTGTTCTTTTAAAAAAAAATTGCCCTCTCTCCAGCACCCAGAACCGTGCCTGACACACAGTAGGCACAAATATAGTTTGAATGTTAAATGAACTTGCTTACACATCTGTAAGTACCAAATCAAGATTCAAAATCAGATTTGTCCACTCCAAAGTCTGCATTCCTGATCACCTGCTACAGTGCTGCTGGGACATTTGGGTCTTAAAGGTGACTCATTGAGATTACAGAGGCTTATGTCAATATTTAAACGGGCAGGACTTCCCCTGGTGGCACAGTGGTTAAGAATCCTCCTACCAATGCAGGGGACATGGGTTCGAACTCTGGTCCAGGAAGATCCCACATGCCGCGGAGCAACTAAGCCTGTGCGCCACAACTACTGAGCCTACGCTCTAGAGCCCGCGAGCCACAACTACTGAGCCCATGTGCCACAACTACTGAAGCCTGCGCACCTAGAGCCCGTGCTCCACAACAAGAGAAGCCACCGCAACGAGAAGCCTGTGCACCGAAACAACGAGTAGCCCCCGCTCACTGCAATTAGAGAAAGCCCACATGCAGCAACGAAGACCCAACACAGCCAAAAATAAATAAATTAATTAATTAAAACAAAAAAAATTTAAACGGGCAGCCTGGGATAGGATGTTTTGTCCCATTGTTCCTGTCGTGAGCACATCCTTTTATATAAACTCCTGGATATCCTTTTTCCCTCAAATGAAAACATCATTGCTATTTTTTTCATTGTAAAAATTACATAAGCTCATTGAGAAATTTGAATGATACAAAAAATATATATAAAAATCTGGACAAGGATTAGGGTGAGGCAAGTGAGGTACTTGCCTTGGGTGCAAAATTTACGGGGGAGGCAAAAACTCAGCAATCAGAATAAGCAACATTTTAATTCACTATTGTAAGAAATTAAAATTAATGCAAAAAATCCATGATGAACAAAATATCAAAATTTTAAATAAAGACAAGATCAGTGGGCTGGGACAAAGGTGTGGCAAGTAAGGCACTCACTCTCAGGGTCATACAAGTACAGAAGCAGATCCATGGTTCGGATTTCATGAGGTTTGCTTTGCTTATTACTAGAAGTAAAGGTTGATTACAAAAAATTTTTTAAATCCTAATTAGAATGAGGGGGAAAAATCTAGAAATGCTTACTAACCAATTCAGCTGTGAGATGATGGTTTTCTGCATGTGTTCTATAGTTTGAAAGTATCCGATATTGAGAAAAGATTCAAGAAATGGGAAGCCTGATTTTTTTTAATGTCTACTGGGGAGGTCCATTTGCTCTCAAGTTTTCAGTTCCACAGAACCAATCCTTTCAAATCGGTGGAATCTCCAAGAGACCTGCATTTTGAGCAAGACGAGATCGTGAAAATAAAACCAGAACACTTTCCAGTCCCTTGTTTGTGAAGTTTATGTTTAATCAAGGTTGAACGTTCCTATCTTTGTGCTCAGCTTCGTATGAGAAGGAATTGAAAACTGGCACAATCCTTCAGACAAAAGAACTTGAAGTTGCTTGTTTAACGAATTAGTAATGAGAAAAGGGCTTGTTGCAGATGATAATTTTATATGCAATCACTATTTTAGCACAACATTATTTTCGTATATTAGAAATTATGTTAAACTTTTTTGCTTGGGCAGGAAAAATTTATGAACCGCAGCATGAAAATCTACCAAAAGTCTACTTTTTCATCACGAATGAAGAATCGTTCACACCTGGGCCAAATAGGAATCTTCGCCGACACAGGTGGTACCTCAACTGAAAAACTGGGGCTAGATCCCACTCTTATTCTCAGATTAACAGAAGGTAAGGCTAAATTACTGTTTGATTAAGAATATTGTTTTGAATATTTACTGTTAATGTTAGGTTTGGGGGCTTTTCTGGAGGTGAGAAAAACAAAGTATGCAGTCTCATAATATGGTAGGGGACCTTTGTAAACGGGGGTTGAGAGTTGGGAGAAAATCTATTTTAAAGAAGAAAACATACCTTTTCCAAGAAATAGACTTGGGCTTCCCTGGTGGTCCAGTGGTTAAGACTCCATGCTTCCACTGCAGGGGGCATCCTGGTCAGGGAAGTTGAGCGGCCACGAAGTGCGGCCAGGAAAAAAAAAAAAAAAGAGAAATAGACTGTGACTCATTTTCGTGGCTCTAAGGAAGAAGGTCACGGCCAAAATGATACAGTATTAGAGCTATTAGCTCTGGCCTTTTACACTCAGTTCTACCTTTTACACTCATCTCATTTCAGATGTAGAAATACAGAAACTTTCTAAAGAGGAGCCTTGACTGTCCAGGCCATAAAACTCTTATGTCCAGAATCGGGAAGCTCATAGAATTAAACAGGTTTGCCTGTTGTTGAAAAAAACATAACCTGTTTTAATGTTCTTTGAAGGCAACCTGTTAAAATACTACAAGCTATTCATTATTGCTCTATGAATGAGGGCAATACGGTCATCAAAATGTCATGGGCGTTTCTTACTCATCAGATCAAGAAGTGTCTATAAATGAGATTGGTAGCAGTTTGAAGCTAATGAGGTTAAAGTGGTTAATGGTACGATGATGGAGTCATAAAATCTTCCCCCAAATGTGTGTTGTCCAATTTTTTAAATTGAAAATTAAAAGGAAGGAAGGATGAACACACATGGAGTGCCCAGCATTTGCTGTGGTAACTAAAAAAAAAATTTCTTTGGCTCCCAAAATCCATGTACTTCCCCAAATTGTGGGAAAAAAAAAATCTTTGGAGAACAAGAAAATCACTTAGGAAAGGACTTTGAATTCAATAATTAATGTAGAAGAAGGAAGCCATGTTAACTTATTTAGAAGCTCTTGGAGGTGCATATTCTGCACCTATTGTAATTGTATGAAAAAGAGGCAAATGCTGGGCAACACGGTGATACCAGTGACTATACGTTTCTGCCACTTGTTAGCTGTGCAGTCTTGGGCAAGCATCTTGACATCTCTGAGCTTCAGGACCTCACATACAGGATGGGGATAGTAATAAGAACCTTACTGGGGTTATTAATAGAATTAAATTATATATTTAAAAAGTCTAGTGAAGTTCCTGGAATATGGGCATAAAATAAATGGTAGCTAATATTATTAAAGTAATTTTTCAGTGGTTAGGAAAAGGTTTATCTGAAGGTTTTTTTTTTTAAGTCAGATACATACTGTATGCAATAATTTAATTACATACCTTTTATTTTATACAACATCTTTGAGGGATAATGAATCAAACCTAAGTCTATTTCAATTTTCTTTAAAGGTGCAGACACAAAAAGGACTGTCCATGAATTTATTAATGACCAGAGAGACAGATTTATGCTCGAGGTAGTTAAAATAATTTCTTTCTCCCATTAGCTGAATAGAAGACTTCCTGCATATACCTGCCAAATTTTCACCTGGACATTTTATTTTTCCATTTCATGCCCCAGATACATTGCCTTTCCTACCTTGAAGATCTAGCCTCTTGTAAACCCACTTCAATTGGGGCTTTTGTTCTCATCATTCAACCAACACCACTTCTATTGCCAAATTCAAATGGTCATTTCACAGTCTTCCTTCTACTCACTTCCAGCAGGTATCAGCCCAGGTGATCACCCTTCCTTGAAACAGTTTCTTCAGCTGGTTTCCAGGCCTCTCTATGTCTTGGTTCTTCCATGGCACTGGCAGCTCACTCCATAATTTTCTTGTTCCTCTTCACCCTGATCTCCAAATGCTGGAATGCCCAGGGCTCACACCTCACCCCACGCTCTATCTACCCTCCTCCAGGCTGGAGGTTTAAATTCCACTGCCCCGTTAACAGCTTCCAAGTTTACTTCTCTAGCCTGATCTTCCTTCCTAAACTCCAGACTCACAAACGCAACTCCAGACTCAACAACTGTAATCGTAGTTCTTAACATCTCTACTTAGATGCTCCATAGGCATCTCAAACTTCGCATTTCCAAAGCTGCCCCTGCTATACCCTTCCCTGCCCCTGCTATACCCTTCCCTGCCCCTGCAATACCCTTCCCTGCCCCTGCAGATCTGAATCCAAAGCTGCCCCTGCTATACCCTTCCCTGCCCCTGCAATACCCTTCCCTGCCCCTGCAATACCCTTCCCTGCCCCTGCAATACCCTTCCCTGCCCCTGCAGATCTGAATCCAAAGCTGCCCCTGCTATACCCTTCCCTGCCCCTGCAATACCCTTCCCTGCCCCTGCAATACCCTTCCCTGCCCCTGCAGATCTGAATCCAAAGCTGCCCCTGCTACACCCTTCCCTGCCCCTGCAATACCCTTCCCTGCCCCTGCAGATCTGAATCCAAAGCTGCCCCTGCTATACCCTTCCCTGCCCCTGCAGATCTGAATCTCAGGCAGTGCTCCCTATCTCTGTAAACAGCAATTCCATTTTTCCAGTTGTTTATGCCAAAAATATTGGAGTTATCCTCAACTCCTCCTTCTTACAGCCCACACCCAAATATCCTTTGGAATATATATTTTTCCAAGTGTATCTATAATCCCACTACTTTTCATGACCTCCTCTGCTGCCACTGCAGTCCGTGTTGCCAGTAGCTCTTGTGTGAATTATTGTTAGAACTTCTGAACACTGGTCTCCTGCTCCCACTTTCGCTCTCTGTGGTCAGTCTGTTCTCCACACCTGCCCCTCCTTTGCTGAAGACCTCTGGTGACTTTTCTGGTCCCCAGCTCACTTGCTCTCTGACCTCATTCCTACCACTCTCTACTCCATCACTCTGCTCCAGCCACACTGGCCTCCTTGCTGTTCCTGGGACACAACAATCATGCTCTTTCCTCAGAACTTTTGCACAGGAGGCTTTTCCTTCTGGGAGGAACATTTCTCCCTCAGATATCTGCATGCTTTGCGTCCTACTTCCTTCCAGTCTCTGTTTAATTTTCACCATATCAGTGAGGCTTTCCTGGGCTAACCCCCTGCCCTTGCCCACTGGACCACTAATTCTCCTTTAATCGACACCCTGCTCTACTAGAGTGAATACTTCGTAAAACAATGCTGTTTGTTCTGGTCACTTCTCTATCAGTACCACTTAAAACAGACCTGGCACACACTAGACACTCAGTAACTACTTGGCAAACAAAGTAATAAATGAAATATTTTGGGGTTGTAAACTTGGAGTATCTAACTTTTGGTTGTTGTTTCTTTAATGTTATCTCATTTCCATATTCTAATCCATTTATATTATAATATATGTGGCTTTGTTTATACTTTATTTTTCACGCATGGCATTAAAAACCCAAGTGGATTCTTATATTATGTACTAAAAAAAAAAAAAAAAAAGCAGCTAGCTATCAAAGTTGTATTTGGGGATCTAAACAGGGTGCTCTGAGGCTGGTTAAACACCCCCCCCCCACCCCCTTGGAGGAATCACTGGAACCTGACTCTCCCACGGTACTTCCTACAGGAAAGCTTTTGTGGCTACAGACAGCCCAATTTCCCAAGGCCCAGAAAGTATTGCAGGGACACTGAATAATACTAAGTAGACTTGTTCTTTGGAGGGATATGGAACCTCCCCCCATTTTTTTTAGGATAGAGCCTGAGGGGATACGTAGCTATTTTGATCTGCGGGACCATTTTGGAACAACATTGAGCCTCTTTATAAAAGTGAAAGAAAGGCATGAGTCTCCGTTCTAACTATCCTGAAAATAAAGTCCCTACATGCAATGAAGGCCGCAGCCCCAAGATTGGGCATACTATTATTTCTAATACAAGTGATCACAGACCAGGCCAGTTATTTTTCCCTTTGTTGTGAGACCATTGAAATGTGCTAGAAATGTGGGATCATGTTCTTGATGCACTTATGTTTTCAATATTCCTAGTATGCTCTGTCAACCAAAAGAAACACAATTCAAAAGTTTGAAAAACACGCAACAATGAAGGAAAGACAACTCATGAAAGCAGAACAAAAGCTCGAAGAAGACGCAATGGCCTTTGAAGAGTTCCTTCGAGAAAACGACCAGAGATCTGTAGACGCTCTTAAAATGTTCGTTTTTTCACTCTGGCCAGATCGCCTTTTTCCCTCCTTCTTTCTTCTTTTTAGTTTCTCAGAACACAGCCCAATACAAAACAAACTAACAAATCTGTTTCTTTTCAGTGCAGCACAAGAAACTATAAACAAACTCCAAATGACAGCAGAGCTGAAGAAGGCGAGTATGGAGATACAGTCGGTGAAAAGGTGAGGCCGGGCACCGTCTTCTCATCAAGTGTCCTTGCCCCACTGAAACCTACTCGTGCTTGGCAAGACCTCAGTGGGACTAATCCTGATCAGTTGATGATTTCATAAGTATGATCACATTTTAAAAATAAGTAATCTGTCGATCAAGGATTATCTCTACCTGGGTGCCAGGACACAGTGACCTCTGGCTGAAACATTTCTATAACTTGTTGTTACAGAAACCAAGAAATTAGTTGAAAAGAAGTAAACCAATGTTAGGGGTAAACAATAAATTATTTTCTAAGTGTCCTTTTTTCTTCATTCTAAGGCACTGTTCTTCCCCCATTTTAACATCTCTGAAATTGGGGTGCTTTTTATATTTTCACAGTCATCTTACAATTATAATTGGGAGTATTTTTTATATTTATACTTACACTTGGTTGAAACTAACTTGGTTGATATTAAAACCGGATTTATGTACCAATTTTTCTTAAGTCAATCTCCCAAGGCAGTAGAAATAAAAGCAAAAAATAAACAAATTGGACATAGGCAAACTTACAAGCTTTTGTACACCCAAAGGAAACAATAGACAAGACGAAAAGACAGCCTACAGAATTGGAGAAAATATTTGCAAATGATGTAACTGACAAGGGCTGAATTTCCAAAAAATACAAACAGCTCGAATAAGTCAATAACAAAAAAACAACTCAATCGAAAAATGGGCAGATCTAAAGAGACATTTCTCCAAAGAAGACATACAGATGGGGACTTCCCTGGCAGTCCAGTGGTTAAGACTCTGCGTTCCCAATGCAGGGGGCACGGGTTCGATCCCTGGTCGGGAGCTAAGATCCCACATGCTGCATGGCGCATCCTAAAAAAAAAACAAAACAAAAAACAAAACAATAAAAAGGCATACAGATGGCCAACAGGCATATGAAAAGATGTTCAACATCTCTAATTCTTAGAGAAATGCAAATCAAAACTACAATGAGGTACCACCTCACAGTGGTCCTAATGGCCATCATTAAAAAGTCTACAGGTAACAAATGCTGAAGAGGATGAGGAGAAAAAGGAACCCTCCAACACAGTTGATAGGAAGGTAAATTGGTGTAGCCACAATGGAAAACAGTATGGAGGTTCCTCAAAAAACTAAAAATAGAGTTACCATATGACACAGCAATCCTACTCCTGGGCAAAAATCCAGAGAAAACCATAATTTGAAAAGATACACACACCCCAATGTTCATTCCAGCACTATTCACAGTAGCCAAGACATGGAAACAACCTAAATGTCCATTGACAGATAACTGGATAAAGGAGATGTGGTACATATATAAAATGGAATACCACTCAGCCATAAAAAGGAATGAAATAATGCCATTTGCAGCAGCATGGGTGGACCTAGAGATTATCATACTAAGTGGAGTAAGTCAGAAAGAGAAAGACAAATACCATATATCACTTATATGCGAAATCTAAAATATGACATGAATGAACTTATCTACGAAACAGACTAACAGACATAGAGAACAGGTTTGTCGTTGCCAAGGGGGAGGGGGGAGGGGGAGGGAAGGATTGGAAGTTTGGGGTTAGCAGATGCAAACTATCATATATAGAATGGATAAACAACAAGGTCCTACTGTATAGCACAGGGAACTATATTCAATATCCTGTGATAAACCATAATGGAAAAGAATATGAAAAAGAATGTATCTATATATATAATCGAATCACTTTGCTGTACAGTAGAAATTAACAAATTGTAAACTATACTTCAATAAAATAAAATTTTTCAAAAAAGAGTAAAAAACTGGGATTTATAATGACAAAAATTACAGGAGCAGGAGTTGGGATAAAATTATTCTAATACCAGCTACTCTTTTTAAAACCCGGATATTTTCTTCTATGGTCAAGTGGATGTCAACTTGATCTAATTTTAAATACCTCAAGAAGCTGCCTTCTGTCACATCCTTAAACAGAAATTTCACGATCCAGGAGACACTTGGTCTTGGTATCGAGTCATGCTAAAACTTGTTTTTTCTTTTTGAGGACTCAGTGTTTCTCTCTTTTCTAAAACTAAGTCCTAGACTTACATCCCAGACTTTTTTGGGAGGAAGACAATAGCTCGTCTGAAACACAGCAAATGAACTGGATGACAGTTTCTTGGAAACTATTGCTACTAACAAAATGTGTGTTTCAAACGCATTCTGGCTTCAGCAGCCTCTTTTGTCAGGAGCCTAAGGTTGAAAGTGCTCCAAGACGAAGAATCCTGTCCTTCCTTCCTTCCCTCCATGATATAATTAGAAGATCCTCTTTATAGAACTAGAGTACCAGCCTCTATGTTTGCATAAAGTACAGTAATTATACACAATTGCCACCCAGTTAAACCTTCCAAACAGCCTGGCCATAGAGCCCTTGCTTGTTGTTTATGTGTCTTGTCACCCTAAAAAGGTGCAAAAGGTCATGAAAAACAGGCTGGTAACAGAGCAAAGGGATGCAGGCACCTGCTATTTATTTCCTCTTCTCTTTTTGGGCTCAGGATGACCCACAGAGGTCCTCTGCTGAAGGGAGGGCTGGACATCTGTTTATAAAGAGAAAGGGAGGCTTCCCTGGTGGCACAGTGGTTGAGAGTCTGCCTGCCAATGCAGGGGACACGGGTTCGAGCCCTGGTCTGGGAAGATCCCACATGCCGCGGAGCAACTAGGCCCGTGAGCCACAATTGCTGAGCCTGTGTGTCTGGAGCCTGTGCTCCGCAACAAGGGAGGCCGCGATAGTGAGAGGCCCGCGCACCGCGATGAAGAGTGGCCCCCACTTGCCGCAACTAGAGAAAGCCCTCGCACAGAAATGAAGACCCAGCACAGCCATAAATAAATAAATAAATAAATAAATAAATAAAATTTTTTTAAAAAAGCAAGTTTGGTGGAAAGGAAAGTTTGCTTTAAAAAAAAAAAAAAGAGAAAGGGAGCTTATTCTGAAGCTTTTGCTTGGAAGCTGTGCAGTTCTAGCCATTTTAATCCTGTTCTTTGTAGCACATCTGAGAGGCTTTCAGTCTAAAAATACTGTGGTGGTAGAATGAGGGGTTCCTAACATCTTTTGACGGGTGATACATGAGCCCGCCATTTATTGACTCTTGAATATCACTCCCAGCAGGGCTTAAGCGAGGTTCTGAGCAAAAGAAGTACTGAGGCTGAAGATAGAGGAGTAATATTGATAAGGGTATTGACAAGGGTATGGATAAGGCAGGCTCTGAAGGATAAGAGTGGAGCTCCCTTTCACAAGGACCTTCACTGTTATTTTCAACACTCCTTCTGGGTCCATTCTGTAACATGATTTTATGGGAAAGCAATGCGAGGCTGGGGGAAGGCTTTCTGTCCAAGTCACCGGGTATTGTTCAGAGTGTGAGCATCTGAGTCAGACAGACGCAGGTTTGTGTGCTGACTTTGCTCATTTACCACACAGATGACTTTGCAAGTCATTTATTTCTTTTTCCAAAAGATAGGAATAATAATATGTATTATTATTATTATCATCAGTATTATCCTGTACTGAGGATGAAATCATACATGCAATGTGTCCTGCATATTACCTGGTACATAAATGCTCGCTGAGTGTTAGTTTCCCTTCTTCTTCTTACATAAGTGCCATCTTTTGCTGTCTTCTAATTTCTCCCTGTGTCTAAAACTTAATACAATATTTCCCTCAGAAATAAGGAGAGTAAATCTATTGTTACCAAGCAAGGGCTCACTGCCTGATGCACATAGCACCCAATACTATGGCACGGGCTTTTGAGAAATGAAAGAGCTTTATCGCGGGGTCGACAGACAAGGAGGCAGGAGGCAGGGCTAAAATCTGTCTCCCTGATCCAGGGTTTGGGGCGAAATGTGAGGGGTTGGGGGAATAAGCTGATTGGCTAGTCTTAAGTCAGTCCACATAAGTTACTCGTGCTGCTGGAAGCCAGATTTTCCTCATTTAAGGACTCTTCTCTTTGTAAAGGGCTCTCTGGTGGCAACATTTCTATTCTTTAAGTTCGTAGACTGAAGATTCTTTGTTCTGGGGTCATCCTGGAGACATGGGTTCCTGTCTAGCACATGTGCGGTGCCGTCTTTAAAATAACTCAAGGTTTGATGAATCAACAACCTATTTGAGGCAAACCAGTTTATGTTGGTGAATGTTTTACATGCTGTTTCAATTTCCTTTTTCTTTGTACATCTCCTCAGTCTTGAGGGAATGAGGGCAAGACTGTCCTACCTGCTCCCTGCTGATTAAAGGGCTTGGATTTTTATAAGAGGAATGAAATTGTTTTGCACTTAATTGTAACTATTTATGAGTCCCACCTTGAACTCTTACATCTTGGCAATCATCCTGCGAGTTGGGGAGGCCTTTTTAAAATAAAATGCAGACAATAAGTACAAAATTTGATGAGTAAAAGGATTAACTCTAAGATACACAGAACTATAACTCCTAATTTTAACATTCCTTCAGAAATGGACCTTATTTCTTTGGGAATGCAAGAAAATATGTTATTTTTAACATTTTTAGTGATTGAACTTGGATTTATATAGGCCTGATCTGGACTCGGGTTGAAGATGTCTGCATCTTCTCTTCCTGGCCAGGTGGAGCCTTAGCTCTCCTGTTTCTTTTGGAAAAGTAATTTAAGGTCAGGTAAGGGTTCGCAAGTGTAATGAGGGGCGGGGAAATCGGTAGTGGGTTTCCCTCCCGTGTTAGGACGGTTGGGTCCTCCTGTTTTCTCCAGTGATGGAGAGTGTGCCCTGTCTGGGAATTGTCCATTCCACTCAGGTTGCAGCTGATTCTCAGGGTGTTGATTTTTCCAAGTTTTAAGGAGGATCCAATCCCCTGAGATTATGCAGTGCAGGGGAATGTCTGTGGGAAACATTTATGGACTAGAAACATATTTAGGTATAGCAGATAAAGTAACACCCAGAGACTGTACACATTCTATAGTATCTAATTCTTTTATAATACGATCATTTTCAAGACTGCAATAATACTTAGTCTTCAGGAAGTGTCTCCCATATAACATTTCATAAGGGCTCAACTGGAACTTACTTCTAGGGGCTACCCTTACCCTAAGCAGGGAAACTGGTATAAGACCTTATCCCAAGTTAAGTGGATTTCTTGACGTATTTCGGCAATTGTCTTTAAAGGTACGATTCATCTTTTCAGTCTTTCCCGTAGACTGAGGTCTCCAGGAAGCATGTAACTTCCATGGTATTCCGAGGGTCCCAGACACCCCTTGAGTTACCTTGGCTATGAAAGCTCCTCTGTTGTCATTTAATTGAATGAAGCAACCCAAAACGAGGGATAATTTCTTTCAGTAAGGCCTCTGTTACCTTGGAAGCTTTGTCCAATGTGGAAAAGCTTCGACCCATCCTGTGAAGGTGTCCACAAATACCAGCATATATTAAAGTCTATTTGCCAGTCATTTCCTGGTTCTGTCTCTCGCGTTTGCACCCCTTTTATTACTGGGGGTGGCCCGGTTTTAGTGTTTCTGGCACAGATCCTGCAATTCTGTATTACCTTTTAGATGGTCCTTTGCATCTGTGGACCAACAATAAACTGTCGTAGACAGTGATAGGTTGCCTCCCTCCCATGATGCATTCCTTGATGTAGATGAGTAGTAATTCTTTCCATTAAATAAGCACTAGTCCCTATTCAGTATAAATCCAGCCTTGTTTGGTTGTTTGGTACTGATCACCCTCTAAGTCTTGAGAATCAGCATGAAATCCCCCTTACTCTGCTCTCTCTAAATCCATTTCTAAATACTGAGCTTAAACAGGAGTAAGTGGAATGAGTGCTAGGGCCTTAGGATCTGGGTTTTGGGCTCTGGCTGCCCATTTTGTAGCCTGACCAGCCAAAATATTTCCTTTAGCTGTATTAATATCAGTCTTTTGGTGGCCCGGGCAATGTACTATGGCTACTTCTTCCAGCATTATAATAGAGTCTAATAAGGCCAGTATCTCCTCTGTGTGTTTAATTTCTTCCCTTCCTGATGTTAGTAGATGTCCCCATGTGCATGCATGACAGAGAAGGCATACTCAGTATAAATGGTTACCTTTTCTTAGCTCTGAGGCACAGGGCTCTTACGAGGGCCGTGAGCTCTGCCTTCTGGGCAGACGTACCTGGAGGGAGGGCTTCTGCTTCTAAGACTTCCTGATGAGTTACTACTGTGTACCCTGCCTTCTGGAGGCCCCAGTCCACGAAGCTGCTCCCGATCATAAACATATCCATATCTGCATTTTCTAAAGGCTGATCAGTTAGGTTCGGACTGCTAGAATAGACTTCTTCAGTCATTTGTATGGTATGAGATGCCTTATGGCATTCCACAGTGCACTTAATGGCTCATTGTCATTTCCTTTAAGAGCCTCATATAGGGGTTTGGCCATGAGTCCAAAGTTAGGAATCCAAATATTACAAAACCCAGCCATTCCTAAGAATCCTAGCAATCGCCTTCTGGTAGTGGGTACAGCTGCCCTAGCTAATGCTTCCCTTCGATCCAGCAATAAGGGATCTTTTCCTTTTGATAACTCAAATCCTAGGTATTTCACAGTTGGCTGAGAAATTTGCGCTTTTCCCCTGGAGACTTTGTCCCCAGTCTGCCAGAAAGTTTAAAGTGAGGGTTGCATTTTGGTCTGAAGCTTCCTTAGTTTTACTAGAAGCAAAGTATAAGGATTTGGCATCACGGGATGTATATCCCCTACAGTTTGGTTAATGGCTTTCAAATCCTGTACAAAACGATAATCTCTGGCCCCGGGTTTTTGTACCAGCAGGATTGGAGTGTTATATGGGGATTGACGAGGCCCGATTAATTGGCATTTAAGAAAGGTGGTTATCAGAGGGTTTATACCTTTCTTTGAATGCCTGTTTAAAGGGTATTGCTTTAAATTTGGAGCCTTGGTGCCTGGATGGAGTTTTACTACTACTGAGTCAGGCATCTTGACTCTCCCTGGCCTTCCTGCAGCCCAAACATCTGCTCTTACCTTTTGTGGAATTTCCTCAAGGACGGGTCTTCCAGTTGTAATAGTGCAGCTCAGAGGGCGCAGGTTTGATCTGGGAGTACTTTAATGTCTGGTGAGAAAATCATTTAATTTTGTTAGTAGATCTTGCCCCAACAAGGGAACAGGGGCATCAGGCATGTACAGAAAGCTGGGCTTTAAATATGTTTTTTTTCCAGTTATATAGATCAGAGGTAGAAAAGGGGGGAGTGCACAGATACCAACCCCCTGGGTTGACCTTGGTCATCTAGATCGGCAGGAACTTGTCTTAAGGGATATTGCCCTGCCTGAGGCAAAGGACCACGTGGACTGAATTGAATACCCTGGCATGTACGGGGAGGGGAGTCGATCCCTTCTGACTGTCTGGTAAGGAGGGTACGAGGGTAGGGCTGGTTGCGGCTGTAGGAGGATTGTTGGTAGAAGTCTTGGCACGCCACGCAGGACTTCCCCCTTCATATGGCGGGAGGGCCACAGGGCACCCAAGGAGGAGCCAAATGTAGTAAGTCCAGATCATCATTAGGCTCTGACTGCAGGCAAGACAGGCTTTTTCTGAGGGTCTTGCCTCTGAACCATGATTTTACATCTATTCTGCAAATTCTTATTCTGATATAAAGACCTAATTTGGTTACGCTGCTGAAAAAATTGCAAAATAAGTTAGAAAAAACAGTCAAATGACTTGTACCTGCTTCCTCTTGATCTGAGGAAAGTTGATATTCACAGTGCAAGGCAGAGCTGATGGTAGGACAGCCAAGATTTCTCCATGTGGAAGTCCATCCTCTGGAGGAAAAAAAAGCCCTTCGTGAAGCAGGAGCTCTGTTGTTGGCTGACCGGGCTGCCTGCATCGTTGTGCTCCAAGTACTTTACTTCTTGGCCAGCAAAAACACGGAAGAGCCTGGAACAACTGCCGTTAGCAAATGCCTGCCGCCTCTTCCCAGCCTCCGTGGATTGGGCCTGACGTCAGTCTTATCAGAGACTCGACGTCCGTGGGATGCTGCAATGCTGGCTGCACCTGGAAAACCCTTGAGTTTATGGGAGATGAAGGAAAGCACCAGGGTTTGCCAATCTGGGGCTCAGGGCACACTTTGTTCCTTTGTAGGAAGCACCTGGGCACACTCGGGGCTTGCCCCCTCAATGACTCCACCTTAGTGCTGATTCTGAGGGGTTAGCTGGCCCCCCTGAGAATGGACGTTTGGAGAGAGTGTGCAAACAAGCAACTCCTAAGTCAACATTTAGCCGGTTCCCCAGGTTTCAAACCCAAGAGCTGAGAACAGTCTACGGATGGCAAACCTCTAGAAAATGGCCTTCCCTCACTCCCCCCGACCCCACCCCGCCCAGAACAGCAGACAGCCTCAAGAGGTGTGAGGCAGAAAGCAAGAACCGTACAATTTGGGAACCAATTCCATCTCCTAGTTTGGTTTCTGGAAAGAAGTAAATGCAGTAGTGACTATTCACAACTTGGTTGTATGAATTCCCCGGAGGATCCAATGAGGAGTCAAAGAGGGCCAGCGTGGATGTGAGGGTTCCCTTAGAGAACACTGAAAAACTGTCCATTAGAGGTGATTGCCAAGAACTGTGGCTTGAAAGTCACGCATGCTACCAGCTGCTGAGGAAGCTGCCCAGCAGTTCCAAGACTGTAGTCAGTTTGGCCAGAGGCTCCTAATAGTTTCCCCCTGTGTGCTAAGGGCAAGCTTGCCTAGTGCAGAGGGGCCCGTGAAAGTCCAGACTGTCTCACTCGCCAGCTCAGAAAACTTACCTGATGAGGAGGAGGGTGAAAGAGGTGACTGTACCACCTGGAAGAAAGTGAAGTGAGGGGGCTGTCTTAGACTCAGTCGGAGCTGAATTTGAGAGAGGAATTCAGGAAGATACAGGCCGAAATACCCAAGCCCTCACTTCCTTTCTGAGCATGTTGGTGTTTAGTCTTCCTGGTAGACGACCAAAACATTCTACCTCCCCAGCAGAGATCACAGGCGAGCTAGTCTAGACGTCTGGGCTATTTCTAGGTGGAATGCATTCAGCCCAAGGCCTTCATGTATGTAGCCCATGGCCTTAAGCACCACCACCAATGTTTGTTCCTCCAAGCAAACTTTCCTTTTATATATAGAGAGACTTAAAAGCAGTTCAATGCTAACTCCCTGTTAGTTTGGCTCATGCAAAACAGGGTTAAAATTCTCAGTAAGGGAAAACCAAAATGTGTCCAATTATATAGAATTCCTTTAACCCAAGAACAGGGTATGTTCCTCTGGGATGGAGGATTTTCCTGCTTTACACGCCCTCATTTCTCCTTTACCCTCTCACCCCAACAAGGTAATCAGGGCTGGTTCCATTAAGGATACACACCTGTATCAATACCTTCAGGCAATCATATTAGGGACAAGGGAGAAAAAAAAACCCCACACCTCCATAAGGCAAGGTTTCTAGTCAGGGAGCAATGTCTTTGGTCTCCTGAGTCAGAGGGCCCTCATTCATATCTGGTTTAATAAAGTTTTGCTACAGTCATACAAGAGCCAACACCTATCAGCCAATCCTAACAAATAAAACAGTCAGACACAGACAAACATAGATGAACAATGAAACCAAAGGCCCGGGACTCTAATCCAGGGTTTGGGACTCTAGCCCCACCCTTTGAGTACCTCAGTGGCTAGAACCTTTTACATTGTCTCCCTTAGGGTGGGGCTCTAACCTGTGATCTTAGCCTTGCGGCTCTAACCCAAGGTTCGGGAATCTAACCCAACAAAAATCTCCCCAGGTTGGAGCTCTAAACTATAATCCCAACAAGGTTATTAGACAGGCACAGGTGCATTTTAATGAGCTTACTCACCCAAAACACCTCTGATCCAGGAGCTGCTTCTTTTCTCAAAAGTGAAAGTAGCACCAAGGAAGCTGGAGTGCCAGGCTGGGGAAGCAGGAACCTGACAGGTGACCCTCTAGACAGATTCGGTCTAGGTGGCCACTCTGGATTGGTGGCAAGGCACACACTCCACTAAGGGCCGCAGTGCCTCTGGCAGGCACTCAGAAGACCTATGTCCCTTTGTGGTCGCCAAAATTGTTCCAGGCAAGGGCTCGCTGCCCGATGCGCATAGAAGCCGATACTATGGCACCGGCTTTTGAGAAAAGAAAGAGTTTTATTGAGAGGTTGACAGGCAAGGAGACAGATTTGAGAGCCTTGCCTCCTGTCGTCTTGCCGCTCAACCTCTCAATAAAGCTCTTTCTTTTCTCAAAAGCCGGTGCCATAGTATTGGCATCTATGCACATTGGGCAGTGAGCCCTTGCCCAGTAACACGATCATCAATCTATTCTATGTGTGCATATCCTTGGGCATGTTTTATTCAAATAACATTCCTACAGGTTTTTTTTTTTTAAATAAATTTATTTATTTATTTATGGCTGTATTGGGTCTTCGCTGCTTCTTAGGAGCTTTCTCTAGCTGTGGTGAGCGGGGGCTACTCTTCGTTGTGGTGCGCAGGCTTCTCATTGCGGTGGCTTCTCTTGTTGCAGAGCATGGGCTCTAGGCACGCGGGCTTCAGTGGTCGTGGCACATGGGCTCAGTAGTTGTGGCTCGCGGGTTCTAGAGCGCAGGCTCAGTAGTTGTGGCACACAGGCTTAGTTGCTCCGCAGCATGTGGGATCTTCCCAGACCAGGGCTCGAACCCATGTCCCCTGCATTGGCAGGCGGATTCTTAAGCACTGCGCCACGAGGGAAGCCGTCCTACAGGTTTCTTGCCTCTCGTCTCATATCTTATTGAACCCCATATTTTTATGGCCATATTTACAATATTTGTTAAGCAAATTATTATTCAAACACATGACCAAGAAAAAGACTTTTGTAAAACCTTTTTAAAAAAATGAACATGCTTTCACACAGATATATCTAATCATATCTTTATTTCTTTTGAGTAGTGAAATAGCAAAAACAGAATTCCTCCTTAAAGAGTATATGAACTACGGATTTTTTCTCCTGAAATTGTCTCCAAAACAATGGCAAATCCAGCAAGCAATGAAAAGGGTGTCAAAGAATAAAGAAAATGTGAATGTCATGCTTCCAAGTATAATGACAAGTAAGTCCCATATTTTTTTTTTAAATTTTTTAAATTTATTTATTTATATTTATTTATGGCTGTGTTGGGTCTTCGTTTCTGTGCGAGGGCTTTCTCCAGTTGTGGCAAGTGGGGGCCACTCTTCATCGCAGTGCGCGGGCCTCTCACTATCACGGCCTCTCGTTGCGGAGTGCAGGCTCAGTAATTGTGGCTCACGGGCCCAGCTGCTCCGTGGCATGTGGGATCTTCCGGGACCAGGGCTCGAACCCATGTCCCCTGCATTGGCAGGCGGACTCCCAACCACTGCACCACCAGGGAAGCCCAAGTCCCATATTCTTAAATTCAATTAAGTAAATATCCCTAATTCTAAAATATTCTGCCTCAATGTTTGTTTTTTATTAGTCAGAGTTTTTATTTTAAGCAGAACCTGAACAATCCCACTATCCCACTATCTCTGATATTATAAATTATTAATTTGGAAACTCAGGTTAATTTCAGATATGAAGCAATAAAAATATATACATGGAGAAATAGAAAATACTTTATTTGTAGATAGTATGATAGCATACCTACAAACCTCTCCCCAATAAAAAACCTGGAAAACAAGTTGACTTATTAAAGCGTTCTATAGAGTAAGTGGACACAGAGTCAATTATACTTTATTAACCTAATATGTCAAGCTAAATAGATTAACTTTATTAATTAGAAAATATACAAGGGAATTAAATCCAAGAAAGCAATAATAACCTTAATTGTGTGATGAGGAGATTTGACAAATGAGAAATGTGTCATGTTTTTAGATAGGAAGGTTGATTTTGTAAAGCTGCCAATTTTTCTGAAATTAATTATAAGTTTTATGGAATTATAATAAAAATGTTATCAAAAATTTGTCAGGGAGTTGGGTGTTGGGTTAGGTAGAACTTTGCATAATGATTCTGAGGTTCATCTAGAAAGATAAACAAATACTTTTGAAGCGAGAAGGTAGCGGGGGGGTTGTTACTTATCCTTTAAAATGTTATATAACATATTATCACAGAGTCTCAGAAATTAAAACAGTATGGTACTGGCGTTAGGAAGCCAGCTCAATGGACCAGGAATAGATCCTATTACATGTAAGAATTTCGTAAGTGATGAACCTAGGGTCGCAAATTGAAGAAGAAGACTTATACTTCCAGCAACCTTGGGGTAACAAGGACCAGACTTACCCTCTTGCCTGAAAAATATATGGAACAACAGTTTTAAGACATCAGACATCAAGGAGCAAAGCAAAGTAATCCCTGAGGGAGGGGAAACAAATGAAATGAGTCCTGTGCTGGCCTCAGTGTGCTGCCTGGAGAGCATTTCCAGGACACAGCATGGGGATGGGGTACTCAGCAGTCCCCATGGATTGAAAAGGCAGAGCTGGGCGTAGGGAGGACATGGTGGCTGGAGTTCCTAGAGCAGAGTACTGGAGGGGAGAGAGCCACACAGAAAGAGGGTTCTGATGATCTGCATTCTTCAGCTGAGAGCTGATCCTGAGCCTTAGGTGTGAGAGCTTTTACACCACTGAAATCGGCAAATTACAAATCAGGGAGAATCTTTTTCCCAGAGAGCCGGTTGTTAAACATTTGTCAGCACACCAGGGGTGGCTGCCCTGCTCAGTTCTCTTGTGTCCCTCTCTGTGCTGAGTGTGATTAAATCAGATCATGTGTATAAAGCATCAAGCAGTTAAACTCAATACATGATGTTTGACAAGAGAGAAAACCCATGAAAGGAAAACTGAGAAGTATTTGACAACTTAAGATTCAGTGCTCCTAGACTTCTCATCTAACTAGAGGATGCTCAGAAAGCAGTGAGGGGCTTCCCTGGTGGCGCAGTGGTTGAGAATCTGCCTGCCAATGCAGGGGACACGGGTTCGTGCCCCGGTCCGGGAAGATCCCACATGCCGCGGAGCGGCTAGGCCCGTGAGCCACAACTACTGAGCCTGCGCGTCTGGAGCCTATGCTCCGCAACAGGAGAGGCCGCAACAGTGAGAGGACCGCGCACCGCAATGAAGAGTGGCCCCCGCTCGCTGCAACTGGAGAAAGCCCTTGCACAGAAACGAAGACCCAACACAGCCAAAAATAAATAAATAAATAAATAAATTAAAAAAAAAAAAAAAAAGAAAGCAGTAAGTCTCAGTCCAGAGGAGTGAATGGCTAACATTCGGATTTTAGCGGTTCTGACAGACTGATATGGGAAAGAGAGACCTCCTCAGGCCCCCCAGGTCAGTTCTCATCCATCCCGCCTGCTCCAGAGACCAGCCCTGGCCGTCTGCATAATACATTTGCTGGTTACCATGTCCCCATCTTAAATTTCTGTCCCTGGAAGTTTTCACAATAACTCTACCTTCACCCTGAAACAAAGCTGTCATTCTCAGAAGTGTTCCCCCCTCCCCACCTTGTTTATTTTCTGTTCTAGAATTAAGTACAAGGAGAAGAGAGGGCAACATGGAGGAGTCCAGGAGGATATCATTTTCAGAAGACTCTTCTCTGGGAAGGGGTGGCCAAGGTAACACTGGGGCTTTGGCACTTCACTCACAAAAACAAAGCCAGAACAGGTGCCCATCTCAAAGTGGAGATCCAGGACCTATAAACTAACCTGGAAAACAGAGGGTAGTGTCCGCATCACCCTTAATCCTGGGGAGCTAGGAGTTCTGTTTCTCTCTCTCTTGACATTATTACAAAACTCAGAGAGATGGACGAATGGACAGAACTGGCAGAGAAGTCAGGGGCAGAGGATCTGGCACGAGTTGTCCCTGGCTGACTAGCACATCCCCTGAGGTCCTTCCTGGCTGGACCTCCTCATTTCTGTGGTTCAGGCCTGCCTTCTGGTATTGATGGACCCATTCCCAGGGCCCAGCAAACCAGGTCAATGGCAACCAGGTGACTGCCATTGGCCAGTAACTCAGGGAAGTAACTGGGAAAACCGAGGAAGCTCTACCATGCCCATAATCAACTCCAAGAATGCCTTCAGCCTCAGCCTGCCCTGCCCTGTAGTCATTCGAGTTTGTGACCCCGCCCCCCAACCCCGCCCCATGCAGGCTGACTTCTGGTGACTCCTCTCCTTTATCCTGCTGTCAACCACTGGAGGTATTTAGTGGTGCAGGTAAAGCTCAACAGTGCAATCTGCCTGCCCAGAAACAACCCTGATATAAGTGCACTTGGCCAGCAGATTGAGAAAGTGAGTTCCTTCAGACTGTGAGGCCAATTAGGACCCAAATTATTTAAGACATATTACTTTGCCTGTTAGAGGATCTGGAGTAGAGTGTAGGGGAGGGGGGTGGAGGAAGTAGGTGGTGGGGTCAATGTCTTCTTCTCTTTAAAATCTTGAATATAGAAGTCACTCAGTTTAAATAACATCCCTTAACAAGACATTTTAGTAATATGTGTTCCAGTATCAGTTTAAAAGCTTAAGATGGTAATTTATGGCGGTGGTAGAATCCACTGGTTCTTCATCCATTTTCTTTCCTTCCCCCACTCACCATGTATATATTGGAGGCATACAATGTATCGGGTACTTTTTAAGACTCTGAGTACACAAAGACCAATAGGACATAGCTCTGCACCCTGGACCTATACTATACAATACAATACAATACAATAGGGCAAACGATACAGCAGTGATAGTGAGGGGTCTGGGAGCAAAAGCAAAAAATGTGATCTATGCCTGAGGCACTTACAACAGTCTTTTTTTAATATATATATAAATTTATTTATTTATTTTTGGCTGTGTTGGGTCTTCATGGCTGCGCGCGGGCTTTCTCTAGTTGCAGTGAGCAGGGTCTTCTCTTGTTGCGAAACTCGGGCTCTAGGCATGCGGCCTTCAGTAGTTGTGGCGTGCGGGCTCAGTAGTTGTGGTGCATGGGCTCAGTAGTTGTGGCGCATGGGCTTAGTTGCTCCATGGCGTGTGGGATCTTCCCAGACCAGGGATCGAAACTTTGTCCCCTGCATTGGCAGGCGGATTTTTAACCACTGTGCCACCAGGGAAGTCCCAGAAGAGTCTTTAAGAGGAGGTGACGTTTGAGCTGGATTTTGAAGAATAAGTAGGAACTTCCCAGGTAGAGGGTGGGAGAGTGGGACCTGCTGTGGTTTCAAGACAGAATAGCAGAAAGGGTGATTGGAAGTCATGAGAGCACAGGCATGAGGAAGCGTGGCCTGGCTGGGGTGGGGGGACCTGGGGGCCAGTGGATGCAGAGACCCAAGACCAGTTTTGCCCACTTCTCAGTTTCAGACCAGGGTCAGGCCCAGACACTGGTGTCAGGGGAATGAGTGCATGGGTGACTTGTATGGGCCTATGGTAGGTCTCTCCACAAGATGTAATAATTGAAGTCCATAATTTTTATTTTATATCTTGATCTTTTAAAATCTGTGATTAGAAGTATGTATGATTAGGTAAAAATAGAACCATGGTTTATATTTCACCATCTACGCCCCTGATTTGTGACCTTTAATAGTTGTGCCATGTTTTTGACAATACGCACCCCCCACCCCAAACAGTGCCTTTGATTTTATGCTTGGAACCAAAAGTAGTAGAATAAAAGAGCTCTATATCCTATATGATTATTATTCTAATAATAATTTTTAAAAAGTAATGGGCAGGGCTTCCCTGGTGGCGCAGTGGTTGAGAATCTGCCTGCCAATGCAGGGGACACGGGTTCGAGCCCTGGTCTGGGAAGATCCCACATGCCGCGGAGCAACTAGGCCCGTGAGCCACAATTACTGAGCCTGCGCGTCTGGAGCCTGTGCTCCGCAACAAGAAAGGCCGTGGTAGTGAGAGGCCCGCGCACTGCAATGAAGAGTGGCCCCCACATGCTGCAACTGGAGAAAGCCCTCGCACAGAAACGAAGACCCAACACAGCCAAAAATAAATAAATAATTTTTTAAAAAAATAGTTAAAAAAAAAAAAAAGTAATCGGCATATCAGTGCAGAAAAAATGAATATCTTGTACCAAATAACAAGGACTCACTTCTAATTACATGTTATTTTTTTCACTTCCACCATCACCAATGACATGGACTTTGCCTGGACATTCTGAACAGCAAAACCGCGCAAGACGGCCACTCCCACCCTAGAGCAAAAGAAATCATCCTTATCAAAGTACGGTACATATTGATTAATTCTCTTGGAAACTGTGAATTTTTTTTTTTTAGCAAATATTTCTTTTAGCCTTTCTTTAACATATGTACCACGTATCCACACCCACCATAACAGATGCCGGAGGTAGTGGTTCCATGTGCTCCTGACGTGACCAAGCTCTCATAGGCCTCCCTGCACCCTTTGATGAGGGCCTACAACTGCTATTTGCAGAAACTGCCTGCGCCCTGCATCTTGGGTCTTTGCCTCTCAGAATTCACTGCCCAGTTGTTTGAATCCACTGCTGACTTGTGTGTTTGCAATTTTACCATGTCATTCAAAATTGCTGCAATAAGACTATAAAGCATTTTTTGTTTCTTCCCTTATTTGATTATTGACTCATTTATACTCATTATTTCATAAATTGGTAGTTCTCAACCCTAGCTACCCCAGGGGAGCTTTTAAGAAAATATGTTGATGTCTAGGATGGGTGCATCAGCCCCAAAGGAAGGATCTGGGCCAGCACTGTATTATCCATGACAAAAGCCAACACAGACACTGTGCTCTGAATTCCAGGGGCCCTGGGGTGACTGCACTTCTGTGGCATTTAGGCGTCACTGTTTTGTTGTGTTTTTAATTAAATTTTCATTTTGAGATAATTGTAGATTCACACGCAGTTGTAGGAAAAAAATACAGAGAGGTCCCACTACGGTTTACCCAGTTTCCCCCAATAGTAACATCTTACAAAATTGTAGTATAATATCACAACCAGGATATTGATATCAACAGAGTCAAGATACAATCAAATACAGAATATCATAAGGGTTCTTCATGTTGATGCACACAGTAATACTCAAATGTCACATTCACTCTCTCAGAAAGCTCACCACTCTCCTAGTTTCTTTCATTTACTCAGCACATATTTATTGAGTGCCCTGCAGGGCCAGCAATAAATAAAAGACAGTCTCTGCCCTCCAGGAGCTTACCATCTAGAGAGGGAGACAGACAAGGAATTCGTCAGTTACACTATAATGTGATAAGGCCATTGGAAGGATAAGCTCAGGATGCCACAGGCATGCAAAGGAAGGACTCTCAGCCCAGAGGAGAGGTGAGGGACTGAGAAAGCAAGGGCGGGATCAGTGAACACCCTCCAGATCAGGTGGCATCTAAGCTGCGTCTGGTGAGGAGGAGGGGTCAGTGAGGACACGCTCTGGAAGAGGGAGGGGCCTTCTGGGACAGGGGTGACGGCGTTTGGCTCTGTTCAGAATGGTTGGGCTGCAGGGTGCAAGTGGGCGAGGCTCGAGGGGTAAATAGGTATTGTATCATGAACAGGGAAGCAGTGGTGCCATCCAAAGGAGTCTATGTTTTGTTCCAAGTGCCCTGGGAGCCACTGAGGGTTTTAGCAAGTGTGTGACAGAGACCCAATCAGATCTGCATTTTAGAAAATTGGATACGGTGGTATTTTAGAGAATAAAATGGACAGGGATGAAACTAGAGGTGGAGGGGCCAGTTAGGAGCCTGTTGTCACAGTTCCTCAGGTGAGAGATAATGGACTGCCTCAACCAGCGGGAACAAAGAAGGAAAGGCTGTGGGACACATCAGGGAAGTGGTATTGACAGGCTTCCCCTACACTTTGGGGGAAGTGTGAGGAAAAGAGAGTGGCCACAGATAACTCCCAAATGTCTAGTGTGGCAACCGGGTGTATGATGTTGTCATTCAATGATACTGGGAACACAGTAAGGGGAGCAGGCCTGGGAGGAGGATAAGGAGTGTGATCTTGGATGTGTTGGTTTGAGCTCCCTAGGGGACACCCAAGTGGATATTGGTGTCCAGTTAGAGGCTGGCCATTGAAGTCCAGAGCTCAAGAGAAGGAGAGAGAGATGTGAGAGTCAGTATATTAGCAGTGGTTGAATCTGTGAGAGAGGATGAGATCAGCCCAAAAGAATGGTTAGAATGAGAGGCAAGAAGGCTGAGGAACCACAGACCCAAAGAAAAGGAACCCCAAAAGGTAAAAGAGTATCAGAGAGGTGGGAGAAGATTGATTAGAAAATGCTATCACTGAATCCAAGAAGAGTGGCATGGACAGCAGTACCAAATGCTTTCTCAGGGAATGTTTCCCAAATATTCATTTACTTCTATGGCCCTTTCTCAGTTTTCCTACAACTTATTTCCCATTGCCTAACGGGCAGCTCCAGGTAGGTTATTTTGTCCCCTCAAACTCAACATGAACAAAGCAGATCTTAATCTTGTTCTCATCCCATTCTTTAACCATTTTCCTTCCTGTTAGTGCAACCTCCATTATTCCAGGCTCACAAACTACAAGCGTTGGAGTCATCTTTGTCTCTTCTGCTTTGGCCCCAGTAGCTCTTTCTATTCTTGGTTCCCATGAATTCTTTCTTTCATGCATCTCTAGATTCTCCTCCCAAGCCCCAACCATTTACTCACTTTTCCCATCATCACTACCCTCTACTTGAAAGTGTTACTTACCTAGCTCACACCAACAGCCGCCTTACTCTCTCCTTAGTCCCTGCCCCTCTTAATATTCCAATCATTTTCAATTTATCCTTCTTAAAGGATTTTTCCAGAGCCACCTTGCAAGCCATATAATTATTCTTTAAAGATGTACCTCATCACCCACCCCACCCCCCAACCAACATTTCCTCAGCCTGATCAGAAGATATTTTAAAAGGTAAAATCTACTCTTAAAAAGACAAATATTGTGTTACTCGGAACACACGTTTTGTTTTGAGCACTAGAGCACATGTTTAGTTTCTCAAGAAGACTGCCTTAAAAAGGACAAAGCAGATGTAGCAATGTAGATTGTCATGTGTTTGTTTAATTTTTTTAAAATTTGAAATTTTATAGATGCACTTCAAATAATTGGTATCATGTGGCATGGCCCTTCCTTGTGGTCTGTTTGCATATGTCACCCTTGTCTGGGACTGAATCTGATTTTCTTTTGCATACTCATGGATTCCATGGATTCCTGCAATCAGCAATTCCCTAAAAGGCTAAACAGGCTATTGAAAAGAACTATGTTACAGTTAGGTTCCAAAGACAATTTAGAAATGAAAGCAAATCTGTTGACAGAAAGTGGCTCAGAAATCAGGCATTTTCTTTTTCTTTTACAGCCGAGCTGAAAGTATCAGTTCAGAAGACAGTTTGGAATTCTTTTTAAACGATGACATGGACTATGATCTGGTAACCAGATGATCTTTCTTGATTTAAAAATTGTGTTTGGTGAAAAGTATAGATGCTCATTTCTTCTTTTGAAATTAAAATGTCCCATTCCAAATATTCCACAACTTTCCAGAAGAAAATATGATTTTGATACTGTTCTCCAGTTATATACAGTTCATCTTTGTCATCAGACATTTAATGAAAAATAAATGTCAGGACTTCCCTGGCAGTCCAGTGGTTAAGACTCCATGCTTCCACTGCAGGGGGCATGGGTTCCATCCCTGGTCGGGGAACTAAGATCCCGCATGCTACACGTTGTGGCCAAAAGATAAAATAAATAAATAAATAAATAAAGGTCTATGAGAAGGTAACAATTTAGGAGATATACATTATCTACAATTTTCCTGTAAAAATAACCACCTTCTGATTGTTTATCATTTTATTGGGGCTTGAGATATACTGGGTAGCTGGACTGTGAGACAAATTGACCTTCAACAAAACAGCCCTGTATGGCTACAACCCTGACTTTGAGCCAATCCCACCCTAAATATAACCACAGAAACTCAAAACGAATGGGAAACACTTGAAAACACCATCCATGTATTATGTATAACATACCTTATCCAAGTCTTTTTTTTTTAATTGTAGAAAAAACATAATTTACCATCTTAACCACTTTTTAGTGTATGGTACTGTAGTGTTAGCTATAAGCACATTGATGTGTAACAGACCTCTAGAACTTTTTCATCGTGCAAAACTGAAACTATACACCAATTGAACAACTCCCCTATGCCCACTCCCTCTAGCCCCGGGCAACCACGTTCTACTTTACATTTCTAAGAGTTTGATTACTTTATATACCTCGTAAAAGTGGAATCATGCAGTATTTGTCTTTTCGTGACTGGCTTATTTTGCTTAGTCTCATGTCCTCATGTCTTCCAGGTTTATCCATATTGTAGCAAATGACAGGATTTCCTTCTTTTTTAAGGCTGAATGGATATACCACATTTTCTTTACCCATCCATCCATTGATGGACATTTAGGTTACTTCCACCTCTTGGCTATAGTAAATGTGATGAACATGGGTGTGCAAATATCCAAGTCATCTTGCTAATAATTAAATTTACTTAAAGTAATATAAACTTATACTTAAAATTTTGGAATATAGAAAATCATTAAAATGTGGTGAGAAAATGACCTTCACTTAGCCTCCTGTCTTTCTCGTTCTTCTGTTCCTCTCCCCTTACCTTTCCCTAGACCTGCCTTTCCCTTTTTCCTGCCCTTGCCTCCTCCTCTGCTCCATCTCTTCTTCTTTCTCTTTTCGTCACTCTCTTCCTTTTCCCCTTCTCTAATAACCTTCATCTCCCCCTAACACCCAAAGTGCTCTCTTCCTGAAGGCCAGCTCTCACGTGGAAATAGGCTCCTTTGTCACTCTCTGCCCATGTCTCCCTCATAATCAGAACGGTATTCCTTTACCCCACTGTTTTTTTCCTAGATGTCACATGTACACAGGTAGCATGTTTTTAAGTGAATTATATTCTTCATTATTGATTGATTAGGAGCCAGAACTTTATTTCAAAGAACCCGAAGAGTTACTTCAGGTCCTCACAGAGCTGGAAGAGCAGAATCTTACTTTGGTACAATACTCCCAAGATGTAGATGAAAATCTTGAAGATGTAAATAAAAGAGAAAAACTTATACAGGATAAAATGTAAGTCATTAAAAACAAGTAGACTTATTCTATTAAGTGGTCTCTCTGGATTTAGGATGGGATTTTTGTTAATAATAGTTTACACTGAAGAGTGTAAAAGGTAGAAGTTATATTTACACAGAATAGACTGGCTTTAGTTTAATTTTAGTCCCTACTTTCACTTGTCAAAATATTTTCCTAGCTAGCAATAATAAAAGACAATTTAAAAGATTAAAAAGAATTGAAATGTCACCTACTGCCTTAATTTTTGTTCCATACAGTTTTATGCTATCATCTGGCTAATCAATTCATGCTTTGGATGATAATGCTAATAAATGCATTTTCCTTGGCTGTGACTCTCAGCAAAAGTTTTTTATGTGTGTGACTTAAATACTATATCATTTTATAATGTACATATTGATATATCAGGGCTATTATAAAAAAGGATTTCTGTTGGGGAGGAGGCTGGATTTGATGACTCACAAAATTCCTTTCTACTCTAAAATTTTATATGATTACAATTTTGGAAAATAGCTTCAAGTTGCAGAGAATAGATCTTTATATCTACTCATTCTAAAAATGTGTAGAACCTTTTTGGGAAGAGTCTTCTGGATCAGAAGACGGCAATCTTTTTAAATAGTTAAGTCAAACTACATTGAACTTCGGAACATATTAACTTGTTCATAAGTTAAGAACCTAAAACCATAATCTCATAACCACCCAGTAGACTACTGTATCCTTTTAATCCTTGTCTCCTCTCTCCCAGTCCTCAGTGTATGGGCCCCCCCCCCCCCGACAATATGATTTGAGGAGACGGGGTGGGTATGGTTGGGCAGGAAAAGGCGATCTATATCAGAATCTCTAAGTGAGTAGTCAGGAGTCTGTACTTTACCCAGTGGCTCCTCAGATATTCTGATTATCAGCCAGGTTTGAGAACACTGACATACTAGGTCACACAGCTTGGGCTCCCGATACCTCAGCTCTGCTGCTTTCTATTTGGGGGACTCAGGGGAACCACAGAAGTGGGGGTGGGGTGAGAAAATGCTTCCTGATGGAAGTTAAAAAGCATCTGTGCATTTATTTTTCTCACTTTAACCTGAAAAGTTGCATGTACTTTGTCAATGTCTTAAAATATAACCTTGTATTTGGCTTGCTAGACATAGGATGTTGACACATGATCTGGAGGGAGTGCTGAAGCTCCTGACTGATGCCTTATTTCACTAAACCACAAATTACAGACAAGGGTCTCTTTCTTCTTTTGCAATAGAAATACAAACATAGAGTTTCTTTTGGAACACAAGGAAATGCTTAAGGCTAACTGTGTAAGAGAAGAGGAAAAAGCAGCAGAACTGGAATTAAGGTCCAGGCTATTTAGTTTTGGAGAATTTAATTCAGATGCTCAGGTAATCATTCTTTGCCTGTAGTAATTTTATTTTGGCTCATGATAATAATAATCTGCATTCCCTGTGTATTAAGCATTGGAATAGGGGAATTAAAGCAAACCACAAGTCCCAGGTTGATGATAGAGCCAGGAAAGCAGCTTGAAACTAATTACCTTGTCAATATGTAATAGCTAATTTACACAGTAGATAGAAAGCATTCAAATTGGCATTGGAGTTCTCTTAAAATGTAACAAAGTATGGGGCTTCCCTGGTGGCGCAGTAGTTGAGAGTCTGCCTGCTAATGCAGGGGACATGGGTTCGAGCCCTGGTCTGGGAGGATCCCACATGCCGTGGAGCAGCTGGGCCCGTGAGCCACAACTGCTGAGCCTGCGCATCTGGAGCTTGTGCTCCACAACAAGAGAGGCCATGATAGTGAGAGGCCCGCGCACCGCGATGAAGAGTGGCCCCTGCTTGCCACAACTAGAGAAAGCCCTCGCACAGAAACGAAGACACAACACAGCCAAAAATAAATGAATAAATAAATTTTTTAAAAAAAGTTACAAAGTATGATGCTGAGATTTCCCCACCTATAAATACATTTCTTTTAGTCAGTATACATATTACCAAACATATGAAGTAGTTCACTACCTGTGATCATTTTGGTATTAATTTGAGGGGCAAATAATTAACAGAGGAAGCACTGAATCAGCACTGAATGGAATTATCTTCCCAACAGTGAGCTTGTAATAGATTGTGGCCTCTTTTGGGTCTGCATAGATCCATGTGTGCTTATCTGTTTGCATGCTGGTTTCTCCCAGCTCCATGCAAACCCCAGGGTAGGGATTGTCTTACCCTATCTAGTCAGCTTAGTGTCCTCATAAAGTAAGTGCTCAATAAATGTTTGTTGAATGATGAATGCTTAGGTTAGTTTTAAGACCCATAACAAACTCCAGCTAACATTGGTTTTCTTGTAAAAATCTCAAATGAATAAAATTCAAAACTCATATGAGACTAATATCACAATTATAGTTATGAACTTGATTTTCAAACAGAGGTAGATTTAAGGGGACTCTATCAGAAGATGACTGTGCTCCCCTACCCATAGGTGGGCAGGGTTATAAAAGACAAACCTGTGTATGGCTCCTTCACAGCCCACATTTCCTAGGGTGGCATAACACCCGGAGGTAGGAGGGGATGGGGCTGTGCGCTGCCAGAGCAGGAAGTGTGATGACAGCCACCTCTCAGTTCTTCAATGCTGGGTTTTTTTCTAAACCTTTTTTTAAATTGTGGTAAAATATACATAACATAAAATTTACAATTTAACCATTTTAAGCGTACAATTCAGTGGCATTAAGTATATTTGCAATATTGCATAGCAGCACCATTATCTATTTACAGAATTTTTCATCATCCCAAACAGAAACTCTATACCCATTAAACAATAATTCCCCATTCCCCCACCTTCCAGCTTCTGGTAACCTCTGTTCTACTTTCTGTCTCTATAAAGTTGCCTCATATATATGGAAGCATACAGTATCTGGACTTCTGTGTATGGCTTATTTCACTTAGCATGTTTTCAAGGTTCATCCATGTTGTAGCATGCGTCAGAATTTCATTCCTTTTTACAGCCAAATAATATTCCGCTGTATTTTTATACCACAGTTTGTCTATCCATTCATCTGTTGACAGACACTTGGGTTGTTTCCACCCTTCAATTCTGTTTTAAATAATTCTGAAACTGATTAACATGAAAAACGTCAGGTGAATATCAGTGGTATCTCCCCATGCCCTCCACCAAGCCCCTTTCATCCAAATTTAGGGTGGCTACGAAAAAAAGTGGCATCTCAATACTCAAACTTTGAAGCAACCAGAGCCCTAAATTGAGACGATAGAATTGCTCTGCAAATTACTTTTTTAAAGACTATGACATTTGGGTCACAAGTGTAATTTTGGCATCCGTGTATTATATACTTCAGGAAAATGGAGCTAATAATTCACAGTGTCTCCCAAAAATGTGAAATGTTGGGGCAGAGAAGCAGAGGCAGAGCAGGACAATTGGCAGGGGAAAGTATTCTTTTCTAAGGATTTTCCAGCTTCCCCACTCCCATTCTTTTCCTATGTTGAAATGTGCAAAACATAATCCTTTATGAGTGAATAAGCATAGCTGTGTCTAATTTTGACATTCATAAATTATCATAGGTATTTTGGAGCTATGAGTATTTTATTCTCTCAAAATTTCCACACTCTTAACCGTACTTAATCCCCTAAAAACATTTTTCCTTGATTCAATATTTTACTTTTAAAATAAAATTTTAAACTCAACTATAATGTAATATTGAAAAGTACACGGATCCTAAGTTTCTCTCTCAAGGAGTTTCCTCAAGGTGAACACACCATTACCACCCCCAGAAGCCTCCCGCATGCCCCGTTCCAGTCTCTACCATACACCCCGTTCCAGTCTCTACCATCTTGACTTCTCTCACCATCGATTAGCTTTCATGTTTTTGAACTTTATATAAATGGAATCATGTAGTATGTCTGGCTTGTCTGGTTTCTTTCTCTCAACATTTTGTTTGTGAGATTCATACATGTTGTTTTGTGCAGTTGTCTGTTTATCGAACATGAAATGGAGTGTAAGCTATTCCGTTGTTCAATTTGCAGAACGTCCTCATCTCTCATTTTATTGTTCTTTGGCACAGGGAGCTAATCAAGTTCAATTGCGAAAGTTGTTTACAGTCAGCACTCAGCAGAACATGACATGGATTAGAACTACAGAATCCTTGAGTTGGAAAGGACTTTAAAGGTCATCTAGACATCTACCCCCTCGCCTATCCAGTTCTGATACAACTATTTCTCCTAAACATTGCTCTGGTCAGATCACTTCCCACTCACTGCTGAAGGCATCCAGAGTTCATATCCAGTATTCAGAGCTTTTCACGGTCCTGTCACGATCCTGTCCCGCTACACAGCAGGAGGCAGCAGCTCCTCCCACTTCTTGCAGCCTCTCTTGGCTGCCCCTCCTCCGAGGTGCTCTGGGCTGGGCCCGCCACCTGGTGGCAGCTCCACGGATGGGACTGATACTTTACTTCTCTGTCATCTGTAGGCCTGTGCCTTGAGCTCCCTTTTTCCTTGTCCTTCTGCTCTGTTGGGCCAGGCCCTCAATCTCTTTTTCATACATGAGTATTTTCTTTAACCTCATTCCCCAATCCTACTTCTTACACTGTTCTTAACTTATCTTAATAAAATATCTCTCCTTGTCTTTTCCTCTCCTGTTTGACAGGCAGAGCTTAAAAAGAAAACAAGACATGCTGAAAGATCGCTGCCCATCCATCTCTAAAGCTCTTTCTAAGTGTTCAAGAGGTTTCCCCACAAAACTTCCATCAACTACTAATCCTTCTCATATTAAAGATGTTTTCTCAGAATATTTTTAATGACCCACATTGCAGTAATTTTTTTCATATCCAAGTACAATATTTTAGCCCCTTGATGGTTTCTGAAAGGAATGTGTTAATATAAATAGGGAATACAATAAATGTTATTTAGAAAGGGAGAGAAAAAAGAAGCTTTATGGCAAATAGGACTTTTGCTTTTTTTGACTTTTCATTATTTTGTATTTCTCCAAATTTCCTAGAAGAAGCATGTTTTAAATATAAATAGGGAATACAGTAAGTGTTACTTTAGAAGAAAAATGGGGGACTTTATGGCAAACAGGACCATCAGAAAGCTTGTTAAACTAGGAGGTGGGACAGACAAGCTGTTTGAAGTAAACTATTGGTAACAGATCTTGACTTGTAATTAAGTGTTGGTGGCTCTGTAATGAGTCTGTGGTTTCAGGAGGGGTCTCGCATGGCTCCTGGAGCTACATCTGTCTTGAGTATTATTTGTCCTTGGCTTTATGGTGATTCTCATCTTCCTGAGCAGAAGCAGGAATGGGGGCAGGATGCTACCTGGAGAACGATTTACTTTGCCCAGAAGTTTATTGAGATCCTTTTATCTGCGAATGCCGGGTACACAGTGGAGACACAGAAAGAAAGTTTCCTTACGGTCCCGAAACATGTTACCTACAAGCTCGAGCATCTCTACCAACAGTTAAAACGGCACAGTGGCCAGGTACAGGGATCAGCAAGGTTTGGCCTAAGCTTCTGCTTAGACTAGAGTACTAGAATGGCTTCCCAATGGAGAGAATGAAAACTCCTCAAAAGGTTTTATAGGCCAGCTTAGGAATCTGTTTGCTTGTAACTTTTTTTTTGCTCTTAGAGAATGCATTCATTTATTCAGCAAACATTTATTAAGTGCACAGTTATGTGCAAGGTGCTGCTTTAGATATAAGTGTAAAAATAAGAAATAGCTCCTGCCTTCCAGGTGCTTACAGTCTAGGAGGGGAGGTAAGGTGTGTACGCAAATAACTATCATACAGGATTATAGTTTTACCAAATAGAATAGTAAGTGCAAAAAAGGGAGCTCACACACTGTGCTGCTAGGAAATGCATTAGAGTGGGGAAAAAAAGGATTTAAAATATTTATGTAGTGTCTACTTGAATGGGAATGATACACAAAAACATTCAAGCAAAAAGACAATCTGTCCTATTAAGTTACTTCTTATACCTAGACTGAAATATTTTTAAAGAAAATAATCCAAGGTGTTACTATAGTAATGATCTGACTATAAATTATAATATAAATTCAATGCTGCATTTTCTCACTGTTCTATGTTGTATTAAAGTTTTTCTTTTAAAAAAGGAAATATTTAGAACATAAAAGCCTTTTTCATTATAATATAGTAAAAGGGAATTTTATGTTTATTGAATGAACAAGAAAATAGTAATGAAATTTTATGTTTTCTGCTCTCCTTTTCTTCTCAACCTCAGGAAAAACTGATAGACTCTCTTAGTAAAAAAATTAATCAAGTATACAAAGTCTGCATTGGAGATGCTGAGGTTGGCAGCCTCAACCCAGTTCAAAAGCTGGTAAAAGTAGAGTCTCGCCTGGTGGAACTGAGTGATCTCATTGAATCCATTCCCAAAGAAAATGTGGAGGCAATTGAGAGGATGAAACAGAAAGAACGACGGCAAAAGTACAGTCACTGTCTCATGATATAAATGTAGTGAAAGACTTAATGAGAAGCTGTTTTTGCTTGGATTCCACACACATTAAGGAAGTCTGTTATATGGCAAGTCTCTATTATACGCCATATAGAGATACAGTGGAATCAAACTCAGCCCTGCCCTCCTCATGGAGCTATTATTTAGTGTGGAGACACATAACATCCATATTCTTACGAAATAAATATCTTGTTATCAATGGTAAAACGAGCACTGTGAAGGAAAGAGCTCATCAGGGGCAAATGACATAGTTTTGGATGGGCAAGGGGTCCTTCTAGCCTGAAAAAGTGAATTTTCAGAGTGAATATTCACTACTTACATGAAAATTTTCAAAGGGCTATCATGTAGAAGGAGAACTATACTTGTGGTGAAGGGCCCAAGACTAGAATTAGGAGCCTTTCATTGGAAAACTACAGGGAGACTCAATCTATGAAGGAATTGTTTGAAAGTTAGAGCCATGTAATGAGGGTTTTCCTCAGTTCCTAACTGCCAACACTTACATACATCACATTTACTCATTAACTCATTTATTCCTCAAGATAATCTCATGAAGATTATCATCCCTGGAACACATACCACCACCCTCACCTCCACCCCTGCCCAGCCCCCATGTCCCCACATCTTTGCCTAGCTTGGGGCCTTTCCCGGAGAATCCACTGATTTACAAATTTCCATACCAAGTTAAATAAGGATTTTATGTACATACTACCTTTGAGGCAATGATTATTATAAATATAATATGATCCTTAGTATAATGTAGCATATAGAGAATGCTTATAGGTGGAATAATGTTCATGTTATAGCAAAAAAACATGTTGCCAGGCATACTAGAACTATGGTTATGAGCATGGGAATTAGAGCTGACCTGCCTGGGTTCAATCCAGGTTCCGCCATTTACAACTTTTGTGACCTTAGGCAGGCCACACAACCTCTCTTAAGTTTCAGTTTGCTTATCTGTAAAATGGCAGTAATAATGGAACTTATCTCACAGGGTTGTTGTGAGGATTAAATTAAATAATCTATGTAAAAGCCCTAAAGCATGCTTGGCATATAGTAAGTACTCAAAGAGTAGCCATTAATATTAGATACTTTGTTACTGCTTATATTACTGGGGTGGGGGGGATATTGTTTCCTCCATATAAAAACAAAGTCCAGAATATATTAAGGTGATCCTGATGGGATTTTATTGAATATGAAGCAAATGTTTTAAGAAATCATAAATGAAAGATCACTCCCTCCAGAAGATGACCTTTGACTAATTACACTAAGAGCATTTGCATCTTGTAATTTCTACTATTTCCAGTAGTGATACATGAATCTAATTCTAATTACTTATCATTCTTATCAAAAGGAGAATTTTACTGGATTTTTCCCATGGTTTGGAGGCACCTAACATAACACCTAATTTTGCATAAAAAATGTTCAGTGAATTTTACATTGATAATGATATACATCCATAAAAAAGCTATCACTTGTCCAGTGGTTATTCTGCACCAGGCATTGGACTAGACAGTTTGCATAAGTCAGCTCATTTAATTTTATCCTCATAACAACCCTAAAGAGAACAAAGACAAATAGTATTTCTTGGCCTTAATTTGAGGATAACATTCAAAAAGATTTACTGGAAAGTATGTTTTTGTGGTTATCCATTGAACTATATACACTTGTGATCTGTGTACTTTTCTGCACATTATACTTCAACAAAAAGGTTTAAAAAGGGGGGAAATAGCTGGAAATTAATTCAAGTGGCCGTCATACGGATTAACTGCGAAGTACTGAACTGTAAATGGAGTGATGAGAAAGCTTTGCTGAGGTGCTTGTTTTAGACCAAGATTTCGGTAGATTTTACTTCTTCCAAAATGGTGACATGCATTTTCTTCCCATTTCAACACAAACAGGATTTGTTGTTGAAATTTCACCTGAATATTCAAAACCCATAGATTTGGGTGAAGATGAAGTATTATTTTCATTTAACCTTAAAGGAAACTTTATAATATTTAGATAATTCTTTACCAAATAGTAATGATGTAGGTCTTTTTTACTTCTGTGATTTATAGTTAGAACAATGTCTTCCCCTCTTGACAGGTTGCGTGAAGAGAAAGTGAAAGAAAAACAAAAACACCAGGAGGAAAGGCTAAAAGCTGCTCTGGAAAGGGCAGTAGCACAACCAAAGAAAAAGGTTTGTGTTTTGTTATTAATAGGTTCCACTACATCAATGGGTGAGGGCTTCTGTGGTGCAAAAACAAAATACCTAACTCATCTAATTTATCCAGGTTAAACTTCAGTAAGATTGCTAACAGCTTAAATTGATCTCTCTCTGGTTCCTTGCTACTTTTAGAATGATTCAAATTACTGGTTCTACAGTTCTCCATTAGACTAACTTTTTGGTAAAAGAAACCTCTCCCCTCTCCTCTTTTTCTTTAGCTCCAGGTGCCATGAAACTAGAGAACTAAAAAAGTAATAGTAAGTGAATTACATATTACTGGAAGGGTCTTTTAATCCTCACATTGTAAAAATAATGAGACTTATAGTTGAAGTTAAAATAATTTACCCAGAGTCACTTCAGATTTAGCAGCAGAATCTGACCAGAAGCCAAGGTTCTTCATATTTCAAGATTACCTGTTCAATAAGTTTAGAATTGGGCAGTCACAGAGTGCACATGGTCTATGACTCCCCCTGGGTGTGAAGGGCCTTTTGTTTCTATATGCCACTCTCCCTCCTCTGAGCTAGAGTCTGAAGTATATTCCAGGAGGGCAATCTCATAGTTATCTGCAAAGCTAATATGGACATTGATTCTCACCACAGTCACAGCTAACCTATAGTGAATGCTTGTGCGCCTCACAACAGCCTTTGAGGTAAGTACTTAAAGTTCTGAAGTATGGTAACTGTTAATATGTACTATATCAAAAAGTGATGATTAATTTTATTTAAATAAGCATTTCATCTTTAAAAGGGTCTGTACTTATCTAGTTCAACTCTGCCTATGAAGACCTAACTTCTCTTCTTCTAAGAGAGAATTAACCATTCATCACCCTGCTACATGTATACACTATTATTTACTAAACTCACCAAATTAAAGTGATTATTTTTTAATATATTCATCTTTCCTTTTAGACCACGAATGAGTTTTATGACCTTTGTATCCCCAATGCCTGGCACATAGTGGACACTCAATAAATGCTTACTGAATTAACAAACTAAAAATGAGAATGAAAACTAAATCTGGAAGAAAACTGGAGAAAGAATGTTGATAAGTCAACAATGTATGAAGACCTCTGAAAGAAGATTTTACTCTTTCAGAGGACATTTAGGACATTTCATCACTGGCAATTTTCTCAGACAGAAATTAATAACAAAGGTTATCAAAGGAGATCATCACCAGTGGGGGAAAAAAATATGACATTAGGAAAGGAATTCAAGGATTCCAGTCCTCTAAGGATGTTTTTGTTGTTATAATGAGGGGAGGATTGCTAGTGCTATTTAGTTCCCTGGAGTCAGGAATGTCAAACATTCTGCAATGCAGGGGACAGTCACACACAGGGTTGGTGCCCCTTTTGAGGCACAATGGAAACATCCCATCAAATTTCATGTCCAACAGAAGTTTTCTTATCCATTTAATTTATACAAATTCAGATATAAAGGCAAAACAAAAAATAAATAAATGAATAAGGAGAAGGGGGAGAAAAGACTCAAAGAGAAAGATTAGTATGATATACTTGAGTATATGCTCCAGAGAGAATAAATAGGTATGAACTGGGGTATCCCTAAGCCTCTCCTGGTGGGACCAAGAGCCAACAGGATTTCTAGTGCCTAAGAAAATAGTACATGGTTTCCTCAAGTTTTTGTTTTACAGGATTTTTAAATGCCAGTCAGCTGTTGCTTAGCAGAGGAAAGTGATCTCTTCCAACCAATGGAGTAGAAATTAGCTATGGCAGTTACTGAGAAATGAAGTGTTGGCCTCAAACATGGAGTTTCTCTGAGCTTAGCATATCTGAAACACAAGCTATCTGATGACTTTATCTAAATCCTCCCACTTCCCCATAAAGCCTAACTGCCCTGTCTTCTGCATACCATGGTGCTCCATTCGTTACTTAACTTTGCCTGCATTTGGACATCCATTAGGTTATCAATCCCTTTGTAATTGGGATTATTATTTACTATTTTAAACTATATTATTCTTAGGAAAAATCAAGTTAATATTAGTATTTTAGTTACACTTCAATAGAAAATGGTTATATGAAAATATTAAGTACTTTTTCTTTTGTTTCAGCTGGGAAGACGACTTATCTACCGCTCAAAACCTCCATCTGGTAACAAACGTGAACTACTTTTAGTCAAGGATACAAGAGCAAAATCACTGCAGGAAGAATATTTTTTCACTTGAATAGGAGCAGTAAGACATTTATAACCAGAATGCTTTAGGCATATTTTGTAGATTTTTGCTTTTCAGTAATGGCAATATTCTGCCCCACACACAGGCCTAACCAATTTCAGGAAGACAGGTCCTCACTCTAAAAGGCCCTTAGGATTGGAAATGGGAGTTATTTTCTTTTGTCGAAGACCTTTATTATCCATATCCTAACCATTATTCTATATAGCTAAACATTTATACTTTCTGTTGTCCCAGGTGGGGATACACATCCAAAGTGACCTTACTGATGTAACTGTATGGTGAATGACCATTTAAGTGCAATAATGGCATTCTGACAACCTAAGACTTTAAATAATCTTTTTTTTTTCAACCAGTCCACAGGAAAGTTCATAGTGTAAATTTTATCATTGTGGAGTATACATTTTAACAATGTGCAACTCGAAAATATTGATTTGAGGAGTTTAAAACTTAAATGAAAACTACTAGATTATGTTCTCATGAGAACATAATGAGACATAACCAACCATGAGACTGATTTTTAATCCACATTAAGGGGTTCTGTTCAGAAAGCTTAATTCTCTTAAGTGAACAAACCGTATGTCTTCAGCCTAAATGTCAGTTCACAATTTCTGTTGTGTTCTATACTCAAAGCCATTTTAATTTTCAGGTGATGTTTCAATTTTAGCTGTAATGTGCATATCATTTAGCTCACATTGATATAGAATTAACATGTAACTTATTGACTACTAAGTAAAATAATACAGTCTATATTAACTCTAAGAAAATATTCAACTTTATACGTGTCAAAAGTGGCTCAAAAATAACTTTAAAAGAAACAGTTGCTTTTAAAAGGTCTCAGTGAATACACAATTACAAGGGCTAAAATTGACTTTCATAAACATTTATAGAGCATATAAATAAATTTCCCTTATAGAAAAAAAAATTACAGCATTGGGCTTACATGAAAACCAACTTGAATAAAGTTGGGTGGCTTTTAAAGCATTAGTTCTGTGAATAATTTTTCAACTGTTTCAACATTTGAGCTCTGCATGTAAATATCTGAATATGAATAGCTCACAGTCAAGTTGAAAAACAAACAAATCTTTATTGTCTACAAATATATATAAAAAAAATTCCCCCCGAAAGATGCTATTCTCTCATTTCCCCATCTTCTTCTTCTTCTTCAACACCCCTGATATAAAGGACATTATTACACCTGTAAACAGAAAAACAGTCCATTTTGTTGTTCCAACAAGAAACCATATAAGATCTGAATTACTACTTTTATTAGATTTTTTCATTACAAAAATATTAATGCTAAAATTACATCATTTCTTTCTCTTTTTAAAAAAAATTTACCTTTGGTTTGTTAAAGAGCACGTGACACTCATTTTTATACCATGCGGTTGTTATAAAATGGTATCTTTATGATCTTCCAAAGGGAACAATGACTAGAATTTGGAGATGTGAAGCTAGTTCTAGAAAATAAGTATAATATGAATCCTAATAGCAGCCAGACCCACCTAAAATTCAAAACCAAGCTCTTGCAAATAAAACCACTGAAAAAGGTACAGTTAAGAGCTAGAAAGTTTAATATCAACACTAGAAAAACCTTAAGAATGAACAGCTCCAAAATATTTAAATCTGCTTTGACAAGTTTAACAATTTCAAGAATCTTGAAGTCTAGTTGTAGAATGTTATGTTAAATTAATAGTGATTAAAAAAAAAAGTAATTCTGAGATTGGGGCGCTAGTAGTTTATTTAAACAGGTATTTTTACTGCTCACCAGTAACTCCTTATATAAACCACTGATGTTTTGTTACCTTATTAAAACTTCACCCAGATGTCCAGATAATGCTCCATCTATGTATTCTTCTGTGTTTGCAAGCTTTAAATAAAAAGAAAATATATTAGTATAATCACACGAGAGGAAAATAGTACTATACACCTAATATTGGTGAGAGAACTTATTAACTGAGACCTTTCGGTACCAATGACTCACATTTACCTACAATAATTAGAAGATTAGCTTTCTATTACTACTGTAGTACTTTTTGGTTTCATATAAACATTCAGCAAAGTTAACATTGATGGATGGAGAACTGATATATAATAAAGCTCGTTTCAACACAATTTTTTAAATATCTCAATAATGTAATATTTCTTTCTATTAAACATTAAAACAACATGTCAAGGAAGACAGTCTCCAAATTATGAATAAGCTGTGAATAATTCAGGTCTAAAGAAACAGACATTAACTTTTCTCAGAGTAATAGCATTATATCATACTGAGGAACCCAATGGGTACAAAAGCTATGGCTAAAATACCAAATACTCTTATATTAGTCAACAACCAAACTAAAGAACTGAATAAGAATTTTTAAAAATTATGTGCTAATAAACAGGAAAAAAATAAGTTCTTAAGAGGAGGTTTAAATAAGAGTGACCTTTATAGTTACTTTAGAGAACTCTATTATTTCTAATTTTACATCAAAATGTTTAGCTTTCCTTTTACATAAAGATAATAAACTTTACTTATAATTTAAAAAAATTACAATCAGTGCTACTGGGACTCACAAAAGAAATGAACAAGATAGAAAGGAAACAGCGAAGTTTCCTTCATTAACTAGGCAAGTGGGCAAAGGGAAAGAAAAATAGGTCTTAGAGAGGATATAAGGTAAGGCATTTAAAACATGTTAATGAATTAATAATGCTACTGGATATTATTCCTTCTCCTATAGAGAACAAAAAATAACCTCTTATACTCAGGGGATATGGTTTTGTCTGAAATTGTTGCCAACAATTAGTTTTGTATGCAATAGCTCTCAGAAATAATGTATTAACATCAACTAATTTTTTTAAAAGTGATTTCCAGCAGATGTTCACCAACATTTGGCTGGTTTCTAAACTATAGTAATGCTCCAAAGGCCTTCTACCACACTTTAAAAAAATTGAACTATAGCTGATTTACAATGAAGTGTTAGTTTCAGGTGCACAGCAAAGTAATTCAGTTACACATACATTTTTCAGATTCTTTTCCATTATAGGTTATTATAAGATATTGAATATAGTTATAGTTCCCTGTTTTATACAGTGGGTCCTTGTTTATCTATTTTATACACAGCAGTGTGTATCTGTTAATCCCAAGCTCCTAATTTATCTCTCCCCACTCCTTCCCCTTTGGTAACCATAGGTTTGTTTTCTATGTCTCTGAGTCTGTTTCTGTTATATAAATAAGTTCATTTGTATCATTTTTTAGATTCCAAATTTAAGTGATATCATATGATATTTGCCTTTTTCTGTCTGACTTACTTCACTTAGTATGATCATCTTTAGGTCCATCCATGTTGCTGCAAATGGCATTACTGCATTCTTTTTGTGGCTGAGTAATATTCCATTGTGTGTGTGTGATACATATGTACCACATCTTCTTTATTCACTCATCTGTCGATGGACATTTAGGTTGCTTCCATGTCTTGGCTATTATAAATAGTGCTGCTATGAACACTGGGGTGCATGTATCTTTTTGAATTAGTGCTTTCTCCAGATATATGCCCGGGAGTGGGATTGCTGGGTCATAATGGTAACTCTATTTTTTAGTTTTTTAAGGAACCCCCCCATACTGTTCTCCATAGTGGCTGCACCAATTTACATTCCCACCAACAGTGTAGGAGGGGTCCCTTTTCTCCACACCCTCTCCAGCATTTATTATTTGTAGACTTTTTAATGATGGCCCTTCTGACCGGTGTGAGGTGATACCTCATTGTAGTTTTGATTTGCATTTTTCTAATAATTAGTGATGTTGAGCATCTTTTCATGTGACTCTTGGCCATCTGTATATCTTCTTTGGAGAAATGTCTATTTAGGTTTTCTGCCCATTTTTTGATTGGGTTGTTTGGTTTTTTTTTTTTTTGATATTGAGTTGTATGAGCTGTTTGTATATTATCACATTTTAAATAAAACCCAAAATTCTTACAATCCCTTAAAAGGTCTTCCATGACTACCATTCCAATCTTTCTATCATACTTCCTGTAACTCACTCTGCCCTCACCTTCTTGTTTTGCCTTGAAAAGAAAAAGCATGTTTCTGCCGCAAAGCCTTTGCAACTTGCTGTTCCCTCAAATTGGGATGCTCCTTCCCCAAACACTCTCTTCAGTTGCTCATTCAATTCTGGTCTCTTTTTAAATTTACTTCCTCAGAGAGGCTTTCCCTGGCTATCCCATCTAATATTGTACACTCTTGTCACCCTCTTCCATTTCTGCTTTCTTTTTCTCCATAGCATCTATCATTACTGATATCATATCACATTATATTACCATCTCCCATCACTAAAACACAAACTTCTTGAGGATAGGGACTTTGTTTTGTTCACTGGTGTATTCACAGTGCCAGGCACATAAGGGGCTCTCAGTAAATATTCACTGAGTGAATAAACTCAAAAGCATCACCAATGTGGTTAGTTACTCAGAGATACATTTCATAACTCTGGTAGGTTCACTAGGAAGCTATATTACTTCTAAAACCAAATATTTGGTGGGTATTCTTTATTCCTTTCTTTTAATGAGATATAATTCTTATAAAATTCTCTTTTAAAGTATACAAGTCAGTGGTTTTTAGTATATTCATAAAGTTATGTAATTATCACCACTAAGTCCGGAACATTTTCAGCACAATGGATATAGTTTTCAAATTTCTCTATGGCCTTGGTAAATGATTCCTACTTAGGGAATTTTCCAGGCCAAAACCATGCTCTATAAGAACTTTGGGGACCTGAGCATTGTCTGTTCAGGTGGTAAACTCTTAAATTAAGGAAAATCTCAGCTTTGGGCCTACAAGTGCTCCTATTAGTACTCTGCCTACAGCACTACCAGTTTGGAATACTTGGGAGTCACGATTGGTTTGACCATCTATCTAGGTACCCTTTAAAATTCATTCATCAGCCATTAATCAGTCACATAAATACCTGCACTTCAGGAAAATATAACCTCAAACTCTTTCTTCAAAAACCTGGCTGAGGGGCTTCCCTGGTGGCGCAGTGGTTGAAAGTCTGCCTGTCAATGCAGGGGACACGGGTTCGAGCCCTGGTCTGGGAGGATCCCACATGCCGCAGAGCAACTAGGCCCGTGAGCCACAATTTCTGAGCCTGCGCTTCTGGAGCCTGTGCTCCGCAACAAGAGAGGCCGCGATAATGAGAGGCCCGCGCACCACGATGAAGAGTGGCCCCCACTTGCCGTAACTAGAGAAAGCCCTAGCACAGAAACGAAGAAGACCCAACACAGCCATAAATAAATAAATAAATAAATAAATAAATAAATAAATAAACCCAAAAGTTAAAAAAAAAAAAAACCTGGCTGAAAACTATTGAATTAAGCAACAAAAAACCAAACATCCCAATTTAAAAATGGACAAAGGACATCAACAGGCATTTCTCCAAAGATATGTAAATGACCAATAAGCACATAAAAAGATCTTAACATCACTAATCATTAAGAAAATGCAAATCGAAACAATGAGATACCACTTCACACTCATTAGGATGACTATTAAAAACAAACAGAAAATAACAAGTGTTGGTGAGGATGTTAAGAAACTGGATCCCTTGTACATTGTTGGTGGAACGTAAAATGGTGCAGCTGCTGTGGAAAACAGTCTGGCAGCTCCTCAAAATATTAAACAAAGAATTACTGTATGATCCAGCAATTCCACTTCTGGATACAGACTCAAAAGAACTGAAAGCAGAGACTCTAACTGATATTTGTACACCTATGTTCACTGCATTATTCACAAGTCAAAAGGTGGAAACAATTCAAATATTCACCAACAGAACGATTAAAATGAGGTAGAGTTGACCCTTGAAAAACACAGGTTTGAGACCGCATGAACGAGCTGATGCAGAACCACGGATACGGAGGGCCAACTATGGACTCAAGCATCTGTGGATTTCAGTATACCAGGCAGGTCCTGGAACCAATCCCCCAAGGATACTGAGGGACCGCTACACACAATGGAATATTTCAACCATAAAAAGGAATGAAATTCCGATACATGCTACAACATGGATGAACCCTGAAAACACCATGCTGAATGAAATAAGCCAGACACACAAGGACAAATATTGTAGGATTCCACTTATATGAGGTTCCTAGGATAAAGACAAAAAGAACAGTGTTGGTGGCTTCCCTGGTGGCGCAGTGGTTGAGAATCCGCCTGCCAATGCAGGGGACACGGGTTCGAGCCCTGGTCTGGGAAGATCCCACATGCCGCGGAGCGGCTGGGCCCGTGAGCCACAACTGCTGAGCCTGCGCCTCTGGAGCCTGTGCCCCGCAACGAGAGGCCGCGATAGTGAGAGGCCCGCGCACTGCGATGAAGAGTGGCCCCCGCTTGCCACAACTAGAGAAAGCCCTTGCACAGAAACGAAAACCCAACACAGCCATAAATAAATAAACAAATAAATAAATAAAAATTAAAAAAAAAAAAAAGAACAGTGTTTACCAAGAGGCAAAGGGAATGGGGAGTTACTGTTTAATGGGTACAGAGTTTCCCTTTGGGATGATGAAAAAGTTCTTGAAATGGATAATGGTGATGGATGCACAACCATGTGAATGCAGTTAATGCCACTGAGTTGCACACTTGAAAATGGTTAAAGTGGTAAATTTTGTGCTATATATATTTTACCTCAATTAAAAACAAAAAACAAAACCTGGCTGAAACATTTATAGAAGCTAGTTTAACAGACAAGTAGCCAGTTCATCAATTCTTTTGGTCGGTCTGTCTTCTCCCTCAAGAATTGCTTTTATCAAATTACTTTGATGTTGTACATTTAGCATTCATCAAAAGACTTAAGAATTTCACTGGAAAAGTTTCTCTCAGAGCTAAGTGCTGGGAAAAGTTTTGCTTTTTCTGCAAACTCTAGTGTATTTGTCTTATGGCATTGTGAATCAAATGTCTGAGCTCTTCTTACTTTTAACCACTAGGAGTCAAATCTGTGCTTGAATTTTGGTTTAATATGTCTCATACATAGTTATCACAGTTACAACACCCTCCTTGGCCTTGACTTTATTCCTGAATTTTGCTCTGTGTTTGTCAATTAAATTAATTACATCTTTGTAAGTCACACTAAACCTTTGAGGAGTCAGATGAAGAAAAAAAAAATACAATTTAATGATCTCTGTAACTCTTCAGCTTACCTGCATGTTCATATAGCCATCTACAGACACCAGGTAGCCTTTGTACTCCATTCCCCACTTAAGCTTCACCATTACTGGCTTTCCTGTTAATCCATTGAGGAAAGGTTTGGGATTGAGGGGCAAACTCTGCACAAAGAACAAAAAAAGAACCCAACTGATTATTTTTCCTTAGTTTGGCTTCCATTACCTACTCTCTTCTCTATCAAATCACCAATATTTTATAGTTCCAAATGAAGCAAAACTCTTGATTCCCTCTCACATTATTACACAATTTTCACTTTTGTTGAAGAGCATCCGAGAAATTTAAATACCCAGTTAGCCAATTTCACCTTCAATCCATCAAGACTCATAAAAGTATTCACTGTTCACTTAAGAAACACTGAACACCTAATATACATCACTCACTGTTCCAAGGCCATAAAGAAACAAAGGTAAAGGCAGAAAAAAGAAAAAAAAAAAAAAAAAGCAGATAACAGTCCCTGTCCTCAGGCCCACAGTGGGAGGGGGGAGGGCCAAAACACATGCAAATAGACAATTATTTTGCAACGTAGTAAGAGGAGATATGCTATGTACAAGGGTACCAAACAATCAAACAATCCAGGGTTAAAAGAAAAGGAAGAGTTGCCTGAAATAAGTAATGCCTCTGTTTTAAAGGATGAGAGGTATTTCCAGAGGGAAAAGGGCTGATCTGGCGGGGTGGGGTGGGGGGGTACCTATGTAAAAGGAGGGAAGAGTGAATCAACAAGGGATCTCAGGGACACACAAATTAGTTTTGTATGAGGCTACAGAAGGAGGCAGGGGCAAATCATGCTCCACGATCTTCAACTGAATTCCAGGAGCTAGGACTGCGTCTTCTTTGACTTTGCAGTGCCTCCTACATATGGGCAGTCACTTAATGTTTGTTTATTCAGCAAACCGGTAGTACCCCCAGTGAATCCAGACGCTTCTTCTTTTCCTCATCTGCTCACTCATCGGCCCAAAGAAAGGAAACAACCAAGAAACTTGGCTACTAAACCCCTCTAGAATAAGCACATTCAGAGTGATCTCAAATGGGTCTCCAGTTTTCACTCTTGTCTTTCTCCAACTTATTAGCCACACGACAAGTATTATTTTTATCATACCATATCTCTGCTTAAAATGCTTCGATGGCTTCCAACTGCACTTGGAGTGGAACCCAGACCTCCTAAAACGGCCTAAGAGGTCTTCCCCGACCCTATCTCATGACCACTATCCTTGCAGGCGGCTGTGGCTTTCTCTCAATTCCTCCAGCTAGTCAGGTGTTCCTTCCGGCCTCAGAGCCTGTGCTCCTGTTCCCTAAGCTTGAGGTACACACGCTTCCTCCTGCTCTTCACGGGGCTGCATTTCATATCGCTTAGGTTTCAGGTTCAATCCCTCCTCCAAGGGATGCCATCTGTAACCACTCTTCTAACGTACCACGGCGCCCCCCTCAGAGCACCCTGTTTGCTCCCTTCTTAGCAGTTAACGTTATTCGAAATTATGTATTTATCGTTGTCTGATTAATGTCTGAGTTAACCTACAGCAGGGTCCGCACCAATACTTTTTTATCTTATATTCCTAGCACCTAGAACGTTGCCTGGCCCTGGCAGGTGGCAGGCGCTCTGTAAAGCTTTGCTAAACGAACAGGAGAATGCTCAAAGTCTGGGCTCTGTATTCCGAAGGGCTGCAGGGCCCCCCAACATCACGGGACCAAAGCGGATTGTGGAGTGTGATAAGTGGGACGTGAAAAACCGCTGCATTTTTACCCCAGCCCTGTGGCCCCAGGCAGCAAGGACACCTCAGGCTCGGATACAAAACGAAGAAGACGGGGAAGGGGGCAGGGGCACTCCTGCGGAGGTGAGCGCTTCGGAAGGAGGGCGCGCCTCAGACACCCAGAGCAGGGAGAAAAGGGCTGGCAACCCGGCGCGCCGCGCCTCACGCGGATGAATGGGAAACGCGAGAACCAACCACCAGGCCCGGCAACGCTGGTCACCCGCCCTCTCTCTCTCTCACGGGACACTGGCCTCTCTCTTTCTCCTTACCATCGCGACTACTGCTGCAGTAGTGGGCAAATGCTGCAGGCTACTCGCCGCCGACCCAGCTGTCGTCCGACCCTCGTGACTGGAGTAGCCTCAGCAGGGCCCCAGCCGCGTAGCTTCCAGAGAAATGGCCGCCAAATAGCAGCGTGACCTTTCACCTCCGACTACCGCTCTTCTGGCTTCTGTGATTGGACGCAAAGAGGTGCGTGCTGATTGGAGGAGGTGGCTGGGCATGTCTCCTGGCAACCAGCGGCGATGAGAGGGTGCGCGCCTCCCTGGCAGTGCACGGACCTGTGGGAAAGCGGCTGCTCCACGCCAACGAGAGGATACCTGCGAGGCTGCAAAGGCCATGAGGCGGCTCGGGTTTCTCGTTTGTTCACCTACGTCGAGGGTACACTGTGTACCCTGTAGAGTGGACGTGATGTCTCGCCAACTTGGCTAGTGGGGGTTTCCTTTGTCCTTGTACACCTGGGAGAACGAATTTGGGGCTCTCGGGTTTCCTCCTCACTTTCCCACAGAATCTGTGCTGGGGGGTCTCCTCTGACACGGTCCCCTTCTCTCTGTTCTGTAATGCTCAATGCTCATGTCAACCCACTTCAGGGGAAGTGGGAGAAGCAAGACTAGATAGGCTAAGGGACGTGAAACGCACCGAAGAAAGTCAGGTACAGAATATATTTCAGATGAGGTTAGATGGAGTCTAGAACATGGTGTGGTGGGCTCCCGCTCCATCTGTTTCTTTTGCGTTGTGAGCAGAGGCCCGCTACAGTCTTTATACTGCGCGTATAGTGCAGAAGGTGGAGGATGTTTACGCTATCACGGATTGATCCTTCTAACGTAAGAGCGGAATTGTTGGGTCATACAGTAATTCTGTACTTGACTTTTTGAGGAGCTACCAAACTGCTTTCCACAATGCCTGCACCATTTTACATTCCCGCTAGCAATGTATGAGATTTCTAATTTCCCCACATTCTCACCAACACTTACTTACCAATAAAAAATATTATCATAGTCATCCTAGTAATCCTAATAATAATAAGCCGTCTCATTGTGGGTTTGATTTGCATTTCCCTAATGACTAATGATGTGAAGCATCTCTTCATGTGCTTGTTGGCCACTTGTGTATCTTTGGAGAAATGTCTGTTCAAGTCCTGTATGCCTTTTTTTGTTTGTTTGTTTGTTTATTTATGGCTTGTGTTGGGTCTTCGTTTCTGTGCGAGGGCTTTCTCTAGTTGCGGCAAGCGGGGGCCACTCTTCAGCGCGGTGCGCGGGCCTCTCACTATCGTGGCCTCTCTTGTTGCGGAGCACAGGCTCCAGACGCGTAGGCTCAGTAATTGTGACTCACGGGCCTAGCTGCTCCGCGGCATGTGGGATCTTCCCAGACCAGGGCTCGAACCCGTGTGCCCTGCAGTGGCAGGCAGATTCTCAACCACTGCGCTACCAGGGAAGCCCCTGTATGCCTTTTTATATGTTCTATTTCTGGAACCCTTGAATGTATTGCCTAATTTGAAAAGTCATGTGACCATTCTGGATCTCAGTTTCTTCGCTGATAACAATGAAGGGATTGGACTCGATCGGGGTTTTCAACCTCAGTACTAGTGACATTTGGGGCCAGACAATTCTTGTTGTGGGGACTGCCCTTTGTATTGTCGAACGGATGTATTGCAGCAGTATCCCCAGCCTCTACCAAGTAGATGCCAGTTGCAATGCCCTCCCTCCAAGTTGTGACAACCAAAATGTCTCCAGACATTGCTCAGTGTCTTCTGGAAGGCACAGTCGTCCCCTGTTGAAAACCACTGGGTTAGATCAATGATTTGTAAACACAGGCCACAGACTTGGATCACTTTACAGGTAGTATTGAGGCTTTGCAAACTATTTGTATTATTAAAAAATAAACAGGGCTTCCCTGGTGGCACAGTGGTTGAGAATCTGCCTGCCAATGCAGGGGACACGGGTTCGTGCCCTGGTCTGGGAAGATCCCACATGCCACGGAGCAACTAGGCCCGTGAGCCACTACTACTGAGCCTGCGCTTCTGGAGCCTGTGCTCCGCAACAAGAGAGGCTGCGACAGTGAGAGGCCCGCGCACCGCGTTGAAGAGTGGCCCCCCGCTCGCCGCAACTAGAGAAAGCCCTCGCACAGAAACGAAGACCCAACACACCCCAAAATGAATAAAAATAAATAAACTTTTTTAAAAGTTTAAAAAAATAAACAAATAAACAAAACAACTAACAAATCGTACATTTATTTAACAGGGAGTGTATAAGAATGATGAAAACCTGATGCTTCTCTGCTTTTGTTTAGAATGAAATCAACTCAAAATACAAATACTAGTTGATAATCATGGATCAGAAGCTCTGATTGGCATTTATATACGTATCTGATTTATAAAAATGGGAAAGCAAATTGTCAATAAATGATGTTTTTTAGTTTCATAAATCATAGATTCAGTTTGGGGGGAGGGTAGATAATAAACCGCTTTGGGGGTAAAAAGGCTGGGAACCCCCCAGCTAGCTGACCAGCGTTAAATACTGACTTTAAACACAGTTCGGTTCTTTGCCGTACTTCCACAAGGTGGCAGTGGTGAGTTTTGAGTAAAATTTCTAATCATACAGGCACTTGGAAGTTAATCTGTTCAAAAGGGGACTTCACTGTTCTCAAAACACAACACAGAACAAAACCACATAGTACTTCTCCCACAGTCTCCTGTGCTGTACAGTCTCCATCCCCCTCATCCCTCAAATGTTCCCAGTGAATCAAATTTTTAAAAATAAGCTTGTTATTCTACTTTTCATCTGTTACCCACCTTGTTGCTAGAAGTATCTCTAACTTCCCCTCCTCCAAAATAAAATGAAAATCTGGACATACTACTCTGCTACCTTTTTTGGTTCCCATTTACCAGCGGCCTAAAACAAGTTCCTTGCCAAAGTTTCTTTCCAGCTTTATGTCTTTCCGTTCTGTCCCACAAACCACAAAGCTGGCCTTTGAATCACAGGCCATGTTTTTTTTTAACAACTCCATGTACTTACACATGATACTCTCTCCATCTAGAAATCCTTTCACCTGTTTGCTTTGCCTGGAACATTCTTATCTCTATGATCCAATTCAAATGGGCACTTTAGGTCTGAAGACTTCTCTTAAACTTCCCCAGGCCGTTAGTTATTCTGTCACGTGGCTCTACACCATCTATCCTGTTGTAACACCAGCTACCCTCTATTTTACAGAAAAAAAGATTTTGTTCATTAACTCATTTGTTGCTGTTACATTTCGTTCCCTAATGCAATGCACATCATTTTCCACATTCTGTTGGCTAGAACACAGTCACATGACCTCACCTAAGTCCAATGGAGGCTGGGAAATGTTCTTTGTCGGTGCACAGGAGGAAAAGGCAATGTGAACACAGAGTGGTCTCTCCCACACTCAGAAATTCTACTCTAACAATTAGGTTACTTTTTACAATTTTACCTAACCTCTTATATGCCATCTGTTTACACTCATTCTATTTTAGGCTGTATATCAATATTGTTATCCAGCTTCATTATCACCTTTCTTTGTCCTGGGGTATTTATCAACTATAATTCCAATGCTGAAATAACTACTGTTAAATTTTGTTATCATCTCTTTTCTCTATGTATAAGTGTATGTATTTTGACATAGTTGGAATAATATATAAATTTTTATCCTATTTTACTTAACATTATAGTAAAAATAATTTCTCTTTCTTAGGAATGTTTCAGTATCAATATTTTTAATGGCTGCATAATATTTATCATATATTTAGATATTATACCCTAATTGTTGGGATTTAAGTTGTTTCTTGATTTGTTACTATATAAAATATCAATCTAGGAATATTCTATTTATGTATGTATATTTCTTTCCTTTATGTCCATGTATCTCTGTACAAGTCTTTCTGTAACATGGGTGCCTCTGTGTTACTAGAGGTAGTTTAGCGTAAAGTGTGTGGACCCTGGAATAGGCACTGCTTGAGTTCAAGTACTTTCATGGGCCTTCTGACTTTGAGTTCTTCATTTGTATAGTGGGGCCAACAGTAGTCTCTACCTCCTAAGGTTTGGGATGACTAAATTAGTTAATAATTAAAAGAGATCCTTTCCTTCTTGAAACTTTCATTCATTTATTCAGCAAATATATATTGTGTCACAATGTGCTGATCATCATTCTAGGGGCTGTGGATGCAACTGTTCCAAAAGGAAGGAACAGTCTGTGGGAGAAACACAACCAGAAAGCAAAGAAATAATTACCACTATTATGTGCTGAAAGGAAATGAACTGGGCGAGGAGATAGAGAGATGGTATGGTGGAAAGTGAAACCAACTCAGATAAGGAAGTTCTATTTTGCCTAAATTTGTCTAAAGACCAGTCTGCCAAATGACAAATATACCAAAAATTGCCAAATATCTAAAACAGGTTGTTCAGAATGTTCACTGCAATGGTTTCACTGTCAGTGTGTGGCAAGGGTAGAGGCAAAGCTCCAGTTTACAAAAATAGAGAAGACAGCAAAACCTTTCCGATGGAAAGTTTACCCTCAAAGAGTGCTAGGCATCCTCAGATGAAATACATGCAAAATTGATAATCAACTGAGCTGAACCCATAAATCCTTGGAGGAAAACAGCTGTGGCAAAATGACTGCAGTGAATCTTGCATGTAATGAAAAGTTCAAAAGCAATCAGTAATTCAGCAAGTGTGTGTTTAATGAATTGACTTCCTTCTGGAAGTCAGAGAAGGCTTTTCTGAGGAGGTGATATTTAACCTGAGACCAAAAATATGAGAAGGCATAAAAACTCCTCTATTCGTAATAATTGGAGTACTCATATAGTACATATTATAGATCATTCTGTATTGTGGTATTTGTGTACATGTATTTGACATCTACTATAAGTTCCTTAAGTGCAAGGTAAACAAAAATTCAGTATTTGGTTACTGATAAATGTTGACTGAGTGTGGTGAGACAAACAAGTGCCTGCTGGACCATCCCTGTGGCTGTCTCTGGGTTGCTTGGTAATAAGCTTGCTGGGCTTGGTGGCTCCTTGCCCTCTCTCTGCAAGGGTTGCAAGTGTTAGCACAGCTGGGCAACTAGTGTTCCCAGCACTGGTATGGAACAACCCTGAGCAGCTGGCAACCAAGCTCAAAGACCAGTTTTCCTCTACATGCAAGGCTTTTCTCACAAGGAGGGGGCAGGCAAGTTTGCTTTTCTGGAGCACAACCCTTGAAGTATCTAGCCATGCCAAGCCCACACATGTCTGTCCATGGGTTGCTAAACAGGCCACTGACCCATCTGCCTGCAGATTCCTGCCTGCACTGTTTGGCCCTAGCCCTTCACTCAATTGGATAACACCCAAGGCAGTGTTTCACTTTGCCAATATTGAGTGAATGAATGAACACATGGAAGAAAATGATGACCAGACTCAGCTCTGATCTAGATGATCCCACAGGCATACTACAGTATAGAATTATAGGTGAGGAAAGCAATAAAGCCTTGAAACTGCAGTCTTAATGCTTGTTTCTCTTCTTCCAAATAGGGAGCTCCGCTGAAGAGGCTACATTTGTTAAGCATTAGGTATTGCTGCTCTTTCTAGTCTTAATTTAGGTTGATGCTTTCAGAGAAGGAAAACCTTGCCAATGGTGACCAGGTATGTGGCTTGTTTTTTTTTTTTTCTTTTTTTTTTTTTGCTTCCACCTATAGTAAATTAATTATGTATGGAACATAAAATAAATATTAAAGAATACATTGATAATCTGTTATGGTCAGTTATTTCCTCTTTTTTCCCCATCTTTTCTCTTCCCTTTTCTTCTCTCCCCTTTCATTCCTTTTCTTCAGTAAGCATCTATTTATCACTGACTCTATTACAGGCTCTGGGAATACAAAGAATAACAAATAGAGGCTTGGTTCCTGCCCATGTGGAACTAACTGGACCCAGTTAACAAAAGGAAGAAGAAAAAACACTTTCAAGGCAAGGAAAGGAAGGCAGAGTAGAAAAATAGTGAACTACAAGGGACTAAGCAACATCTTTTATTTTTTCCTACCTCGGTCCTACTCAAATCCTTATATAGTTTTTCCTTGCTGTGTGCTGTCTTCTCCCAGCTTCTCATAAATCTCACTTGAAATAATCATCAAAGGGTTCTACTGATATTACAGCAAGTTAACCATTTATTTTATCATATTTTCCAAGATGATCCTCAAAAACTTCTAAGAAAAGAGAAAATAGTACCTTTACAGCAGAGAAACTGGGCAAACACTGCCTTAACTAAGTAATGAAAGTCAAGATGACCAATGATGTCTGTAGATCTCATTTAATCTGCCAAATGTGTATTCTCTCCTTTGCCAGTTAACGATGAATGAACCATCTTTGAAACCAAAGGAAGTTCTGTGCACGAAGGGACTTCTGAAAGTTTTGGGGTCCTCGACTGTTATTTGCTTTCTCCTTAAACCCTCTCCTCATCCATCCCTGCTCTCTGCTGAGACTGTCTTTTCTACTTTGAGCTTGATTAAGTGCATTTGGCCTACCAGTCAGGCCACTTCCATTGCCATCATGCTTAACAGAAGTTGCTTTAAAATTGTTTTTATTAAAGTTTCAGACTATTTCAAACATACAGAAAAAGTGCAGAAAATAATGTGGCAAAGTGAAACACACTCCATCTCTGATTTAGCACATTCTAACATTTTGCCGTATTTGTCTCCCATGCCACCCCACACTCTTTAACATAGAGAAGTTCCATCCCTTCATCTCATTTTACAGCTCCCGACCACAATGCCAGTACTGCCCCTTTGAGAGGGACTGCAGGCTGCGTTCCTAGATCTGAAATTGACCATGCCCATCTTTAGCTTTTCTAGAATTTGTTCAACTTCAGCTTTTCCAGACATTGCCAAACTGTTCTTCAAAGTGAATTTGTATTATTTAGGGTTCTTCAGAGAAACAGGATCAAGAGGTTCTGTGTATATATGCACAGACACAGACACACAAAAACACAGACACACACACACAGATTATATCATATACGTATAATATGTAGAGAGAGACAGACAGAGACAGACAGAGACAGACAGATTTTATTGAATTGGCTCACAAGATTGTAAGGGCAGACAAGTCCAAAATTTGTGGGGCAGGGCAGCAGGCTAGAGTTCAGGTAAGAGTTGATGTTACAGGCTTGAGCCTGAAATCTGCAGGGAAGCTCAGCAACTGAAAATGTAGGCAGGGCAGTCTTGGGGCAGAATTGCTTTTTTCAAGAAACCTCAGTCTTTGCTCTTAAGTCCTTCAACTGATTGGGTGAAGCCCACCCACATCATGGAGGGCAATCTGCTTTACTCAAGCTCTACTGATTTAAAGGTTAATCACATCTAAAACTATACCTTCCTAGCAACATCTGGACTGCTGTCTGACCAAGCAACCAGACACCATAACCTAGCCAAGATGACACATCAAATTAATGATCACAGGGTTGTACCAATTTACGCTCCTACCAGCACTGTTTGAGAGTTCTTGTTGCTTCACAGCATTACAAACTCTTGTAATTTTGCCAACCTGCTTAGTGTGAACAGGCATCTCGTATTAATTTGGATTTCCCTGACTACTAGAAAACTGAGCATCTTTTTGTATGTTTACTGGTCTGAGTTTTCTCTTTAGTTATTTGACTGTTTAAATCCCTTGTCCAATTTTACATTGGTTCTTTGACTTTTTCTCATTGACGTATAAGATTCTTTTATAATTCTGGATAAAAATACCTTATAGGTTATATGCATTGCAACTTTCTTCATCTTGGCTGTAGATTTTAGTCACTTAGAAAGCTTTTAAAACTCTAGGCACCTCAGCTGTATCTTCATCCACTTAAAATCAGAATCTCTGGGAATGGGACCTATGAATCAGTACTTTTAAAAGCTCCCCAGGTGCTGACTATGTGCTTCTGAGAAACACTGTCCCAGACTGTGGCCTGAACTTTGATTTTGCCTATGGTATCTTCTGCCACACAGAAAATTTTGATTTTAATGTTTTCAGTTCACTAACCGTTTTCTTTAGAGTTTCTGCTTTTCATTTGGTTTACTTTTTTTCTTTACCCAATGTCACTAAAATATTTCCCTATATTTTCTTCTTCCCATCTCTTTTGTAAATTAAAATTTTGTGACAAGAATTTCTCTACATATATGACTAAAATTCTTATTTTGACAGATTATCAGCATCTTTTTTCTAATGTGCTGTTATGGACCTAAGAGTAACTTTAGTAAAAGTTGTGCAAAGTATTTATTTTTATGATGTGGCTATGTTATAGGTGAGAAAACTTTTGATTCTAACCGTTGTGTTCCAATTTTAGAGCTTCATTCATTTGTGTTAATATCAAAACTTTTGAAGGGCTATGGCTTTGCTGATATATTCTAATCCAGCTTCAGCAAGAGCTATTAATAATATGTATTGTCCCAATAAGAAATGTTTTAATTACCATTGACTAAATTGGGGAAGAGGGAATAATGATAAAATATTTTCAGAGCTGAAATAGTATAAAGTGAAGTGACTACTACTGGGTTCAACTCTGAACACAGGGGAGATATTTAAAGTAGTGGGAAGGTAGATTTGAAGAAGCATAGGTTGAGGCTGGAGTCTACACTTGATAAACTTGCTTAATGGAACACTATTGAGTGGACGCCTGCATTTAGCTTCCTTTGTGACTAACACCAGAAAAAGAAAATAAATCTTTACTTCTATCTTTAGTGTTTTTTGGAGCGTGTTGCTTCATATTGTTTTGTTCTTTCTTCTCCATACAGCCCATGTGTCAAATTTTCTTATTTTCTGTGTTTGTCCAAGTTTCTTTGCTGCCCCTTATATTTGTCAAGACTTTTGGTTGCATGTAACTAAAACCTAAGTCAAACTAGCCTAAGCGAAAACAAACAAACAAACAAAAACCCTAATTATAGTTTCTGTTTTCATTTTTGTTGCAGCAGTATGCATGTTGGTGAGGAAACCATTGTTTGGAATCATTCACTAGTGGATGAAAGAAATTTGGAAGCAAGTCAAGAGAGAACAAAATATGATTTAATAGAAGAAAGTAAAGTTGTTTGCTTTATTAATGTCACTTTATCAGATGCAGAGTCTTTTAGCCTTCCTAGAAGTACTGAAATACATTCCTTACAAAAGGACTCTCAGTGATTTAAAGCTCTCAGTCTCAGCACTATTGATTTCTTTTTATTGTGGTAAAATATAAACAACATAAAATTTACCATGTTAACTATTTTTAAGTGTATAGCTTATTGGCATTCAGTACACTCACATTGTTGTACAACCATCACCACCATCAATCTCCAGAACTTTTTCACTACTGACATTCTGGATCAAATAAGTCTTTGTTGGGGTTGAAGGGAGGTGTCTGTCCTATATATTGTGGGATGTTTAGCAGCATCCCTGGCCTCTACCCATCACATGCCAGTAGCATCCCTCCTCCCCCCAAGTCTCGACAATCAAAAATGTCCCTAGACGTTGCCAAATGTCCCCAGGAGGCAGAGTTGCCCCTAGTTGAGAACCACTGATTTAAAGAGGAAAAATTTTCATTGTAAATTGTGTCATTTTAACTGTGAAGAAATAACTTTGGAAAAATGCATTATGGGCATTCATTAATATCAGACACAGAACTATTTGTAACTTGACTATGTATCAGATCAGTCATGCTTTCAGTAGTAAACAAATAGAGCATTTAATTGCCACAAGAGTGATAACATAATCACTCTGATTGGCATTGCTTCAGAATAGCTAAGACTAATCAGAAATAGTATAGATTGGAAATGACAGCTTTACATGCATGACTGAATGTGCATGAGTGAAAAATTGTTGAAGTGTAAGGTTAAGAAGTCTATTTTAGTTTTTTATCATAATTACTGCCTATTTTATAGAGTGACATCAACTGGCTTACAGGAAAATAGCCATTCTGTGTTACTCTCAAACACAAAGAATATCCTTTGTTAAAAAATTATTTTATTTGATCTTGTTAGCCAATAATATATAGTAGAGTTACAGTGAACAAGACAATATAGACAAATATTTGAGCGATATATTAATTGTATCCCAAGAACTGTGAAATTTCCCAAAGCCAAATATGATTCTATATCCTTTTCTATCCAATGTCTAAAATGATGGACTTTGAGTAGCACTTTAACTTTTAAGGCACTGAAGAACATGTCCATGTGTTGTAGAAATGTAGTGGGCTGTTATTCAAGGAACTGTAGAAATGAAGCACCTAATGTTATTCACAGTGTTCCAAATAGCTGATATTTAACCCCAGGTGTGAGAACCAGTTAAGATTTAAAAAGTCAGATTTATTCCATACCAGATTAGTTCTATTATTTACTTCTAGCAATTATCAGGTTATATTAGTTATAGCTGCTGCAATTCTGAAAACAAAAAAAATTTTAATATTACCCTTGGTCCCATTGATATTTGGTGAAGTCCCTTGACCTCTGTAGGCCTTAGTTTTGCATTAGTCAAATTAAGGGATTGAAATAGATCATCTTAAGGACTTTTCCAGCTTTAATATACTATTATTCTCTGATAGTTTAAATTAATAGCTGGAATGAACTGAAGAGTAAAACAAGGAATATTCCTTGAGTTGTAACTATGGCTTCAATTACAGGAGATTAACCCTTCATCCTCCCAAAGACGGAATAGCTTTGCAGTAAGTGTCTCATAGCTTAAACCTTTCAGTTTTCCATGTATGTTGAGAATGTTAGGCAGTAAAATATAATTCTCTTAAAGCCATACACTGTAAAATGAGATTTTGCAATGATGCTGTTAACATCTGTATCTTGATTCTCAAAGTATAATAGAGCAATCAGAAATGTAATAATTTAAGAAGGGGAACTGAAACTGATTCTGTTTCTATCCAATCATAGATAACAAATTAGATTTTATTACTGACAAAAGATTAAATTTATCAGCAGAAAACATTTTTATCCATAATATAATTTACTTATCCATAATTACTTAGACAATAAAAATTTTCTTCTCCTTGCAGGAACTTATTATGCTTGGGGGAAAGCCTAGACTGTTCTTGGATCTGTATAATAATAATATTTAAGCCAGCAGCAGCATCATTATGACTGCCATTTATTGAGCACTTACGTGCCTACACTTTACATATATTATCGCATTTTATCCTTACAGCAATTCTGTTAAGCAGTCATTATTAGCTAGAGTTGCTAAATAATTTGCACAAAGTCCCACGAGGAATAAGCCTCAGAGCCAGGATCTGTCTTTCTCCTAACTTTGCTCCTTAGCACTTCTAATCCAAACTGTAAGAAACTCAGGGAAAACAAACAAACACAATCAATCTTAATCCTTAATTCCACACGTAATTAATAGCCTAAGTAAGAGCGAAATTTCTATACTGCAGACTGAGTGTGAATTATTTTGACATATGTGATTGTCCACTTAATTACCCATACACCTGACCTTCTGTATAGTATCAGATTCATCTGTCAGTCTCCAAATTAGGTTTTGGTGAGTGGTCAAAATTAGGATCACTCTTATATCCGAATGTCTGCTATTCTTTATTTCATGCTCTGTCTATAAGCAGATGGAGTGCCCGCAGAAAGCTCCTGGGAGTTTAAATTAGAGGAAGACTTTCTTAGCTTCTTACAAACCTACCCTCTCTTTTGAATGGTAGTCCTTCATAGGCTTGCTTAAAGAACAGACATTTTCCCACAGCCCCCTGCTGATTCTGACTGAACAGATTCTCAGCCCCCTGCTGACTGGTGAATATATCGCTTATCCTCATCTTTACTCTTTACTGACAGCCTTCATAATAACTTGTTTAGAAGACAAATGGCATGGCAGAATCTCTGACAACTCATTAAGGAAGAATACAGTAGATTTCTGCCAAATATCACTACCATTTTAATGTGAACTAACAGCAGTTTTTGTCGTGATGGAAGAAGGAAAAGATGCTGCTGACAACTGCTGCCTTCTGTCAAAAGCAGCATAATGTCTCTTTGCACTGTTTTTAAAGAGAGATTTAATGACACATCAACGTATAGATTATCTATAGCGTTTTGCCTCAGCACATCCCTCTTCATGGAATGCCTTTCTCTCCCTTCTCTGCTGACCTTTCCAGAGCCAGCCCAAATGGTACATTCAATATGATCCCTTCCCTGTCTCCCATGGCATCACTCCTTCCTCTGGGATCTGGCAATGCTTTTTTTTTCTACCGCTGTTATAGCAATTAACATGTTGCAATATAGTCTGTATAATTATTTGTCTGTCTTGAGTCAACTAGAAGCTTCTTGAACACAGGGCCCATGGCATACTTATTCACCTTTGCATCCCTGGCACCCAGAACAATGCACAGAGAAGGTGCTGGGTTACTGACTGTTAAATGACTTGCCTACCATAGGATAAGTCTTTTCTCATTGGGGTCCAGACCTACTTAGAGTATGGTGATTGCGATCATGGAAACCACTGACAAGTCCCAGCTCTGCTAATTCTTTGACGTGTAGCCTCTTCATTCTATAAAATGGGGGTTGTAATGGTACCTACCTCGTGGAAGTATGTTTCTGCAAGTGTTTTCAGTTTTTTTCATAGTTATAGATCTATTCAGGTTTTCTACTATTCTTAAGTCAATTCATATAATTTATATTTTCCTAAGAATCGTTCATATCTTGTTTTTATTTACTTTCGTAAAGTAATAAGTAGTCTGTTGATTTCACCTATGCATTTGGTCATATCCCATTCCTAATTTGTATATATATGTGCTCACCTGTCTTTTCCTCTTTCTAGAGAGAAATATGTCAAAATGTTAATATTTGGCTCTCTCTGGGTGATAATATTATGGGTTATTTTTATATTTTTCTGTTTTTTCCAAATATTCAGAACTCAGTATATATGTTACTTACATATTTGCAAAAAATACTTAAAGAAAAAAACTCTTTCAATTCCTGTATTTCCAAATAAGAAAACTGAGACCAGGAATATCACTTAAGTGGAACAGGGTCTTAGATTGGAATGAGGAAAACTGCTGGCTCAGCCACTTTTTCCTGAGCCATGAGGTAAGAGTCATGAAACCACCATGGTTTCTCTAGTTCTCGTCTGATATAAAGAAAATGAGCCACCAAACCGTCTCACTTCCTCTTGTTCTCATCTTATATAAATGTGAAGTTTGTTAGAGTTGGGTAAAATATCACGAAGAATTATCATTGGGGCCTAACTCACCTTACGTGGTGGATTGATTTTTTGGTGGCTCAGCATATCGTTACCATAGAAGATAATTACTATAGTGATAAAGGACAACTTAGTTAATATGTGAGGATAATACATATGGCAATGAGTGAAACATCTGAATGTGTAATTGGAAGGTGGATGCTATTTATTTAATGTTTTAAAATTTCCTGTGATTCTATAGTAAGATTTTTAAAGGAAAACTGGTTTTTAAAAAACTGTCTGGGAGAAGGTCCTGTTTGGTTTCCCAACTCACAGCAAACTAGAAAGAAGAGATATGCAGCCCAATTTGATTCAACAAATATTTTTGGATTATCTAGTTTGAATCTCTTACTAGACCTCAAATAGAAATGTCTTAATTACCTTGTTAGGGACATAACTACTTTCAAAGAGACTTTCTACAATTGGATTTTAAGTATTAGTTAACTAGTTTACTACACTGTAAATCATTCAAAGAGAGGCAAGTCATCTTAACTCACCTTTTAACTGTAAGTGATTTGCCTGGTGCTGATTACATAATAAATACAATAATAATTGTGTCCTTTTCTACTAGGATACATATAAGCATTATGAGAGCAAAATCTTTTCCTTATTTCATTGTTTTAAGGTCATTACCAAACCTTAGCCCTCTGTGTGACACAATGGAGGCGTGTAACAGACTTTTTTAAACTAATAGTGATAATAGTGGATAACATTTATCAAATGTGCCAAATATTGTGCTGGTCCCTTAAATGAATTATTACATTGAATCCTCATGATAACTCTGTGAGTTACTGTTAACATCTTCATTTGACTGAGGTTTAGAGAGATTAGGTAACTTATTCAAGGTCACATAGCTTGGAAATAGTTTGGGCAGAATTTGACACAGGTCCGTCTGATTCCAGAGTTTTTGCTACTTTGATCACCAAACTCAAGAAATTAGTTAAAAGAGTGAATGAACTTTCATTCACAAAAATTTGTATTTATTTCATCACTTTTCTTAAAAAAGAAAAGGATTTCTGATTTTACGAACACCTTCCTATGGGCAGGAACAACTGCAAGTGCCTATGAGATTTATTTTACTATACTTCAAAGACATACCATTGTTTTATGTACCAATTATGTTTCAGTTATAATTATAGGTATCATTTATGTATCAATATAGGTGTCAGTTATAATTGTAGGCCCCACTGAGGGTTGGTAATATCCCAATTTTAGAGATGTTGAAATATGTGCCTTAGAACAGGTAATTTGTGTGATACGTACATACATGTGTTTATTGCAACGTGAAGTTTTTTCTGTAAGTTCTGAGGCAATACAGTGTAGTAGTCAAGCATGAAGACTTTGAAGTCAGTCTGCTTCTTATTTGCTTGCAGGCCTGGGAAAGTTATTTAATTTCTCTGATTTTAGACACTTCATCGATAAAATAGGGATAATAATATTTCCTCTGGATCATTCAAAGCACACTTCATTAGACCTAGCTAAGCATTTTTAGTTTGATTTCTAAAGCCTTTTGCAAAAGATGGATCTGGTTCTTTGCTTAAAATATCTATCAGCTCTCAGAAGAACTGCACCCATTATTTCTGCCTGTATTTTATTTTCAAATACTATCTTTTAGTTCAAAGACTTGTCATTGTCTTCAGGAGGTCTCCAGTTCTATGACGCCCTAAAAACAGCCGTCCTATCAGGTTATTGACACTAACTGAGCTCATGGTAAGTACGTGATGTTGGGACTTCCCCGGCGGTCCAATGGGTAAGACTCCGCGTTCCCAATGCAGGGGGCCCGGGTTCGATCCCTGGTCGGGGAACTAGATCCTGCATACATGCCACAACTAAGAGTCCGCATGCCGCAACCGAAAAAAAAAAAAATCCCGCATGCCCCGCAATGAAGATCCCGCGTGCCGCAGCTAAAACCCAACACAGCCAAAATAAAATAAAATTAATTAATTAATTTTAAAAAAGAATGTGATGTTAACGAGACACGTTTCCATGCATTCACTTCCCGCTGTAAACCAGTTAATTTTGCATAAAGAAAACTTCTAATCCATAACTACAGCCTACACTTCTCATTCCAGCCATCCAGGCAGGTGCTTGTTCCATATCTCTTTGCAACTGGAAGATATACAGTCATTCATATTTTCTTGATCTCTTGCTCTCTCCTCCTCTGTCTCACCAGTTAGTCTTTGTACAAATAAACCTCTTAGCTCTATTCAGGTAGCAACTGAATAGAATTTATTTTTGTCAGATGAGGCCCTCATGGGTCCAGTGGATCTATTTGGAATGTGCTAGGCTATTTGTTAACTAAGGTGAGCTATAATGAATATTTGGAGGCAAAAAAATGATGTCTTTTGCTGTAAGACTAGGAAATGTTTTCTGAATTTAAGTTTAGGAACTATAAGATGTGGGATTTTTGTTTGATTCTGTTGTATGTAATCCTGATGGCTAAGAAAGAATAAAGACGTTGACACATGTTAACTTTGGACAGAGGATGTAAGAATGACTGTTTTCTCTTTGTTTCTTCCACATTTAAAACACTTCCTCCAGGAAAAGAAGCCTAAATTTCTGCTCTTCTTTGAAAAGGTCAGAAACTACTTCCCTAAAACATTATTTGATCATTATAAAACAGTGGTTCTCAACCCTGGCTGCTCATCAGGTCATCTGAAAATATTTATTTTAATGCCGTGCCTGAGACCAAACACAGAGATTCAAATTTAATTGTTCTGAGGTGGGACCTGGGCATTGTTATTGTTTAAAAGTGCCTCTAGGTGATTCAAAATTGCAGGCAGGTGTGACAGTCACTGAGGTAACGTGCTGCTTTATCTAAACATCTCCCCAATCTTTTAGTAGCTCCTTGGGAAAGGAACTGTTTCTAATACTTCATTTTATTCCTTATAGAACATTTGATTAATATTTGTAGTTTGATTGAAGATAAAAAGGAAGAAGGAAAAGATATGATCTGTTATCTGAACTTTATAATACAATGATGTAATTGTGATCAATCAGAGACTCAATTAGTTGATTTCTGGGTATTTATCTTAGTGCCACACACTTACTTTATTATCAGGCTTAAGCTAAATTTCAATGCCTGTTCCTGCTATAGGAACTAGAAATTTTACATCCATGAACTGAATAATAATAGAACATGTTCCAGGACCCTTGTCAACCTGTTCAATGAACAGGTGATTGGCCATATGCCAAGGGAATCTGCTGCCCTCTAGAGGGTATTCTGCTGTGAAAGATGAAAACAGAATTTCCCTATGTATATTCCAAAGTATGGGAAAAGTTATGAAAAAAGAAAACAAAAAGGTTTCATGGTCAAATCATTTGGAAGATGCTATACTATCTCTGTGTGGGGAAATAACAACGCAAACTAACAAAATAAAGACTGAGAAGTTCTATAATAAAGAAATATGTTTCCTACACTAATTGGATTATTTTTTCCCCTACCTAACTCCTGTTGATATTTGGGGAACTAATATTACACAAACAATATTTTGTATTAATAATCTACAAATAAGAGTTGGGATTTGGAGAAAGTAAAGGAGAAAACTTAATGAAAGATTTCTTAAATAAGCTATAAAAAGGGAACGATTGATAAAGTAGATGCAATAAAATGAAAAGATCCCACATCTATGCAGTGATGTTTTGACTGGAGGGATACAATCTGAAGTGGCAGTGTGATGTGCCATGCTATAATATTCATGTTTCTCTTTCTTCTTGGTTTTTATCCTAATGAAACATTTGAGATGTTTGTACTGTTGCAAAACAAATGGAATTGTGACTTTTGCTTTATAATATATGAAGTTGACTTCATATACTGTCAAATGTTCCAGGAGTAACAGTCAACCAAAAAGGTGCAAACAGCGAGAGGCTAGGCATAATGAGGTTCCACCCAGAAGTTCAGTTAGTACAGAGGTGGACCCCACGTACGCAACTACAACTGTGCTTTCCTCAGGCTAGAATGATAGCAAGTTTAGTAGAAATAAAATACTTTTAGTCAAGAGACTTGGGTTTCAATCTTTTGTGTCACTGATTTTATGATCCTTGCCAATTGTATGCAATTCTCCTCGTGTATAAAAGGAAGACATACAGAGCTGTTGTAAGTGTTCAGTGAGATACTATATGTGAAAATGCTTCATACAGCCTCTGATATAGTAGGTGCTCAACAAATATAAGTTCAATGTAAAGATGATTGGTGAGCACAGAGATAACGCCAAATTAAAGAGTCGAGGGGTCGATATAGGAGGAAGCTGAAACTGGAGGTAAAAACTAAAGTGACCTACTGTCCCATCCCAGTTTGCCAGGGACTGTCCTAGTTTTTGCACTTAAAGTCCTGTTTTGGGAAAACTCTTCAGTCCTGGGAAAACTGGCATGGTTGGTCACCCTAACTCAGAATCCAGAATAGGTGTGCAAATGGCAAGGGTATGGACTGCAAGAAAAAAACAGTGGTGAGAACACAGACACAGTCCGGGAACATTAGGAAGAATGGTGCTGAGATTGACCAATATTTCTCAGGCAGATGGCAAATCAGGCTCAGCATGTCAGTAGGGAAAAGCCCACAGGTGGAATGTGTCAGTAGATACACTTGACTCAATTGAGGGAAACTCAAGGTCCTATTCAAGTAGCGCCATACAAGAGAAATTTGACACAACTAATTTCTACAGTGAACAATAAAGAAGAGATAGTCTCTTCGATCAATAATGCCGGAACAATTGTTATCTATAGGAAAAAAGAAAACAAATTCGCAACCTCACACAATACACAAAAGTTAGCAACATAGAAGCCTAAATATGTAAATCAAAACTTTAAACATTCTAGAAGAAAATAAAGGAGAAAAGCTTGCAAAAGGATTTCTTAAGCTGTAAAAAGGGAAAGATAGATAACGTTGATTACATTAAAAAGAAAGGATCCTATGAACATAGTGAAGAGCCGAGCCATAAACTGGGGGACAATATTTGCAGTGCATTAAAACTACAAAGTACTTATATCAAGAGTATGTAAAGAACCCCAAGAATTCGGTAAGGAAAATGCTAGCAATCCAATAGACACATGTGAGGTATAGGCAATTCACAGTAGAAACTTGGGTGGTAAAAACATATTTTTTAAGAAGCTCAGTTTTACTACTAATCAGGGAGATGCAAATTGAATACAAAAGTGTATACCTGAGCACTACTTTCTTGGCATTCAGACTTACAGAAACTCTCAAACGTGTGCACAAGGGGTCAAATATGAGTGTTCACTGTAGCATGGTTTAAAAGAGCAAGACACTGGAAACAACCCAAATGTCCATCAATTGTAACATAAATTGTGCTGTAATTTAGTCAATGGATTACTACCACACAGCAGTTAAAATAAATGACTAGAGCTAATGATCCACACAAATAAATCTGAAAAGCATAATATTGAAACAGAAAGAGCAAGCTGCAAGGATTTATACAGTATGGTATTATTTATATCAAGCATAAAAAGTGCAATATTATAAATTTTACAGGTACATAAATATGTAATAAAAAATGTAAAAACAGTCACAGAAATAGTAAACCAGATAGTGGTTACTTCTGAGGAGAAAAAGATGAAAATGAATCAGGAGAGTGTTCACAGGACATCAAATGTGTCTATTATGTTTTACTTTTAAGGTATCTGAAGCAAATACAGCAAAACGCCAAAATTGGGTGATAGATCCATGAGTGTTATTTTATTCTCTATACAATACTTCTCTCTGTGCTTTGAGATTTTTTTATGAAAGTAAAAACAATGTTATCGACATTTAAATTCAGATTATTTCAAAATTACTCTAAACTGTAAAAAAGAATGAAAACAAAACTATGCTTTTAAGAGTTGGTCAAGCCAAGTTTAACATTATTTCCAAAGAATAAGTAAAAGCTACAGTGTCCTTATACATATTTCACTGCCACTTAACCAACACTAGATGTCACTTTACTTCATTCATTTAGTTTAATGTGAGCGCTTTTAGTTGAAATTAGATGAACTTGAGTATGTCCTATACATTTTTTTCCTCTAGTTGATATAGAGAACAAGGAAAACTGAGAGTGTTTTCTCCTCTATATCCATCCTGGAAGGTGAGGGACATGTCTGTTTTGGTTCATCGTTTTTATCCTCAACATCTGCACATACTACATTTGCAAAAATATTGTTAGCTGAACAAAGGATATAAGAGACTTTAACAGAAGAAATGTTTAATATTACCAAAATCTATAACATTACATTTAGAACAGTTTTTCTTGCAAATGGCAGTTAGGTATTTGAAGGGTTTTCCAGGGAAAGTTTGTGGTCAACGGGGATGGGACATCATTTCAAATCTTTTTTTTTTTTTGGCCGTGCCGTGAGGCTTGCAGGATCATAGTTCCCTGACCAGGGATTGAACCTGGGCCCTGGCAGTGAAAGCGCCAAGCCCTAACCACTGGACCACCAGGGAATTCTCATTTCACATCTTTTAATCCAAAGTTGTATTGCATTTTTGTTTTGTTTTGTTTTGTTTTGTTGTTGTTTTTGGGGGTTTTTTAAATTAATTTTTATTGGAGTATAATGGCTTTACAATGTTGTGTTAGTTTCTGCTGTACAGCAAAGTGAATCAGTTATACGTATACATATATTCCCTCTTTTTTAGATTTCTTTCCCATTTAGGTCGCCACAGAGCACTGAGTAGAGTTCCCTGTGCTATACAGTAGGTTCTCATTAGTTATCTATTTATACATAGTAATGTATATATGTCAATCCCAATCTTGTGTTGCATTTTATTGGAGCGCTGGATCTTCCATGAACAAAGACTCCTTAAATCAATAATTGTTACCTTCTTAGGGGGATAATGACCTTTGATAATAATGAAAACCATGGACTCTCTAAAAATTTTCATATCAACACATAAAAATTTTTCATGCAGTTTCTGCAGATTTGCAGACCTCGGCTCATTAAAGCTCATGCATGGGCCCCAGATTGAGATCCCCTGCTTGAGATAGGCAAAAGCACTTGCCTAGGTGCTTTTCCTAAGCCTCTTAAACTCTGCTTTCACTCTGGCAATAACTAGAATGTGCGTCTGAGGCCTGCACACATGATGGGGGCCTAACGATTTGATCGTGTGAATGAAAGGTATAGAAACAAACCCCGTAAATTCAGGTATTAACCAATCATGAGCAATATCTACTTTGGAAATATTTAGCTTATAGATATGAATCAAAGTATTTACATATATATATGTTTTTTCCTATCAAAATATTTAAGAAAAGAAAAAATGTAATAATATATTTATTTGCTAAGATATTTATTGAAAGATTGCTCTTCCCTGCAGAGCAAACTAAATCCCAGGAATTGCTCCACAAATTAAAAATATTTCCTGTGCCCCCTTGTCCAACTCTTTTCATTTTATGCATTCTAAATGGAAAGAACTATTTTAATTTTTTATTATTGATTTTCTTGCATCATAAATAGTTCAAAAGTAATCTTTAGCACCAAACTAGGTGATAGTAGTTGATTTTATGAATTCAAGTTAATGAAATTTCACTACATAGTGTAAAGATACTCAAAATCAAATAAGTCTGAAACCTCTTTATCTTCTCTGTTTCAAATTCTTCCCTTATTCAAAAGGCCTCCCCTCTTTCTAGGAACGCTCAGTTCTGTTAGTCATTCTCAATCTACCAATATCAGGTGTTGAAAGACAAACAGGATTCTTCTTTAACATGCCAATTCTTTTTATTTAAACAACTTAGGCCATAGTTAACAATAGATATATTGGGCCAGTTTTTTTCAATTGTGGTTTTACTCAATAGAGATTATGTTAATGCCATGAGAATTGCACCAGACTTTATTTTTCTCCTATTATGCAACCCTACTACATGTGCAAGGCCATGGTAAAATAAACTAAGAGTATTTTAGAGTCCCGATTTGGTGCAATGACTCTGTATAGAACTATCGGTTATAGCACCCATTGTGAAATTACATGTAGAGAATGGAACCTGCTATAAGAGAACAGAATCTGTCTTGGGTTCTCATTATTTGTCCACCAAAAACTTTCACAACCCTAATAGATAGAGAAGAACTTATGGCCTTTATCAGTGGTACAAAAGGCTGCATTGCAGCTGTTTTATTTGGGCAATTAAAAATTCAGAGCTCTGTTTCCTTAAAGCAAAGACCTGAATTCTGATCCTTCTTTATAATTGACAATGCCCCTAGGATGTTTTCTTAAAGAAAATGATCAATATAAACTTTTTAACTCTACGGAGAAAAACATATTTTCACAGCTAAATATTTAATCATTTACCCAATAAAATCTCTAAATTTTCAGTTATTGATTTAACTATTTCTCTCTGGCCTTAGAATTTAGAAACATTTGAACTTTTCTTCATAAAAACTATTAGCATAAGTGCTTAATTGAAAGACCAATCTTTTCCTTGGAGAAAATCATCTTATATGAGTCATGGCTTAATCAATAGACTCGTATTTCTAGTTCTATAGCCAAAATCTTGTAATAACATTTGATCATTTTGCTTTTTGCTTTTATATTTTGCTTTTATATGATAATACCATATACTAAATTTGAGTGTTTATTTTACCATCATTATTGACACTTTAAAAATTATTAGCATGTTTTAAGGTTTAGAATTTCCCAGTTTGGGGAGTTCAGTGAGGACTGTTGGGAGATAGCATCAGACCCAGGCGTTCCTAAAAGCTGGCTCCACCTCCTCATGCTGCTCCTTGGAAAAAGAGACTTTCTTTCTGTTTCAAGTTATGCCTCCTTTTCCTTGAGTTGTAAGCGTATCTCAATGTCTTACAGTCTTTTCTCCTTCTTATTAACATAATAGAAGTAATTGGGGGCAGATGGGAATCCAATGAAGTATAATTTTGGCCAAACAGAAAATATGTTACACTCCTGATTAAATCCCACCTGTATTCCTCACCCCCAAAGAATGTTAAACGTCACAAGAGCAGAAATCTGGTCTGTGTTATCTCCCACAGAATCCCCAGTGCCTGAAAGAATGCCTGGCACATCGAGAGAACTGTCAGTATTGACTGAATGAATGAGTGAGCGAATCCAGTGTTTAGGATTGTGTGACTCTGGCTTTGGGATAAGAAGCCTGTCTCAGTCCTCGCAGTCTCCACTCGCCAAGCAGCATCATGATTTTTAAAGATTACCAAGAAGAATTCTTAATTTTAAACATTCTTCAAATTCACAGAGAAAGTTCTGCCTCTGAAGTGATCTTTATAAAATGCTCTTTATATATTTTCTGGTATCCTGAGTCACTAGGTTGTTTAAAGACTTTCACAAGTTAATAAATCAACTACATTTATTTTTGCATAAAGAATCACTAGATTTTGTCGACTTAGATTCATTTTATATATTTTAAGAGAATTTTTTAAAAATCATAGATACCATTGGTTTTGGTATCAAACAAATACTAGGTAACTATAATTTGTGACCACTTTAACTCACTTATATGGAAGGTCCCCGATGTATGACGGCTGGACCTACGATTTTTTGACTTTACAACAGAGTAAAAGCGATTCACATACAGTAGAAACTGTACTTTGAATTTTGAATTTTGATCTTTTCCTGGGCTAGTGATATGTGGTACAGTTTCTCATGATGCTGGGCAGCGGCAGTGAGCTGCAGCTCCCAGTCAGCCACACAACAATGCGGGTAAACAGCTGATACACTTACAACCATCCTGCTTTTCACTTTCAGCACAGTATTCAGTAAAGTACATGAAATATTCAACACTTTATTATAAAATAGGCTTTGTGTTAGATGATTTTGCCCAACTGTAGGCTAATGGAAGTGTTCTGAGCACGTTTTAAGGTAGGCTGGGCTAAACTATGATGTTCGGTAGGTTAAATGCATTTTCAACTTATGATATCTTCAATTTGCAATGGGTTTATAAGACTATAATCCCATCGTAAGTCAAGGAAGACCTGCACTCAAATCCTTAGAGTTCCACAGTGTTCTTTGCTTGAAATCTGAATTTTTATGAGGCGAATCTATATCACAAATAATGCTGAAATATAAGAAAAATTTTAGAAGCTTCTCAACCTCATGTCTAATCATTTGAGCTGGCCAACAGTGGAAGGGCCATCTACGCTGGAAAAGGGTAAACACCTGGCTAGAGTGTGGACTCTGCAGCCAGACCATCTGTATGAGGATCTTGGATCAGCCACTCACCAGCAACGTGACCTGAGGCGAATCACCTATCTTCTCCTTGCCTCACTTCCTCATCTGTAAAGTAGGGATGAGGAACATACCTTGGTCATAGGGCTGTTATGAGACCACTTGAGTTAATGTCTGTGAACTCTTCAGAGCAGTACCTGGAGCATAATTAGTGTTTTGCTAAACAAACAAGAAACATGTAACAGTAGATATTAAATGGCTATCATCCAGAGATGTTATAAAAGAGATTTTTGCACGTTCAGAAAGATGACATCTAAGCTCCCTTCCAGGCTAAATTCTATTATTCTACTCACCTCTGTGTACCCTGCTCCTATGACACGCCTACCCAGTGTATCCCAAACATTCCTTATTCACTTTAAACCTTCACTCCTGCCTTTGGAGAATGTCTTCCCTGCCCTTCTTTAGCTTATCCAAATCTTAGCTGCTCTTCTTCTTCTTCTTCTCCTTCTCCTTCTCCTTCTTCTTTCTTCTTCTTCTCCTCTTCCTCCTTCTTCCTCTTCTTCTTTTCTTCTTCTTCTCCTTCTCCTTCTCCTTCCTCTTCCTCTTCCACCTCTTCCCCTTCTCCCTTCTCCCTTCTTCCTTCACCCTTCTCCTTACTCTTCTTGGCATACCAGTCTCTGGTGTGTTTTATTGCTTTATATCATTCTCTCTTTGTTTTACGTGCAATTATTGTATTCTCAATCAGACATAAGCCTATTGAGAACAGTCTTATGCTTCACTTATGTTTCCCAGCACATAAATAAAAATGTATTAAATGAATAAATGATAGGGGGAAAGCAAATCAGAAATCAATTCTTCAGTGATAATTAAATGCAATTAAAGTGGATTATATATCCAGTGTTTATATTATATATTATATATATATAATATATATCCAATAAGCAGTTCTTATTCCTAAAGAAATGTTGGCTCATAACTCCTCCTTCACTTTTTTGTGGTCTGATCTATTGTTGGTGAAACATTTGTAGATTAGCTGGTTTCCCTTCATTCCTTCTCTTCTGAAATGTGTGGTAAAGTAAAAATGCCTAGAGCAATAATTTGTGGATAAAAAACAGCTGCACATGAAAAATAATTGATGTGGTTTTAAAATTACCCTAAGATGGAAATTAAAATGCCTTTTCAACCTATGCTCTAAAAAGAGTGCTGAAACTAATTCCTTGTTAATCATGAAATGGAAGCAGAGGAAGACACAAGCTTTTGAATGGTCAATTGATTTTGGATAAGTAGAGGTTTTAAATTTTGTTACATTGTATTTTAAAATCTTCAGTTCTATGAAAGGACATAGCTGTAGTTATGTAGTCTTATCTATACCGTTAGTAATGTGAGTAAATTGTTTTCCATAATTATAAATAAGAAAGCTGATCACTCTGACTTCTTTATAAGTTAATTTTTTAAAAATTTTTTTGTAGTTTTAATTCTTTTTCCTATTATGCCTCTGATATTTTCCAGGAAGTGAACCAAATGGCAAATGTACTTTATTCATCTTTTTTCCAAGGGGAGGTTATCAGTGTGTGCTGCCTTCATGCCACCTATACCTGGTATGCAGGTATGTGAATGATGCCAGACTTTGGGACAAGACTGGAGAATTCACAAAATAATATTCTATTAACATGACAAAGACAACATTTGACTGACTTTTTAAACTCTAGATCTACGTAGACCTATCCTTTCTAAACTCATAAAAATACTTTTTTTCTATTCACTTTTTCCTTCATCCGAAATTCTTAGCTCTAGAAGATACACCTGTTAAGAGAATTCTAATTTCCTGGTTTTCTTTATATAGAGAATGCCTGAGAAATATTTAAAAACAATACTTTCCTTTAGAAAGAAATTAAGCAGGAAATAGAAAAGGTTTTAGTCATTATTATTTAAATTGCTGTATCTCTTAGCTAATTCACACAGGAAGCCTAAAAATTCAGCAGCATTAAAATGGGATGCAGGGCTTCCCTGGTGGCGCAGTGGTTAAGAATCCACCTGCCAATGCAGGGGACACGGGTTCGAGCCCTGTTCTGGGAGGGCTAGGTGGATGGACCTAGAGACCTAGAGTCTGTCATACAGAGTGAAGTAAGTCAGAAGGAGGAAAACAAATACCGTATGCTAACACATATATATGGAATCTAAAAAAACAAAAAGGTTCTGAAGTACGTAGGGGCAGGACAGGAATAAAGATGCAGACGTAGAGAATGGACTCGAGGACACGGGGAGGGGGAAGGGTAAGCTGGGACGAAGTGAGAGAGTGGCATGGACTTATATATACTACCAAATGTAAAATAGATAGCTAGTGAGAAGCAGCCGCATAGCACAGGGAGATCAGCTCAGTGCTTTGTGACCACCTAGAGGGGTGGGATATGGCAGGTGGGAGGGAGACGCAAGAGGAGGAGATATGGGGATGTGTGTATATGTATAGCTGATTCACTTTGTTATAAAGCAGAAACTAACACACCATTGTAAAGCAATTATACTCCAATAAAGATGTTTAAAAAAAATTACATAAACAAGTTTAAACCTAAGCATGGGTTTTAGGAAAAGTAACAGGCTAAGACAGTAAAAGGCAACTACTCTGAACTAAGTATCTAAGGATTAAAATAGAATTAAAGCAATAATTACAATATACTAAAATTAGACAGATAGAAAGGCTTGAATTTCAACCACATATTAAATATATTTTAGGCATTTAGAGTAGGGGAATTTGAATGTTTTCCTATGGACACTTTGCTGATAAATTTTTAAAAATCCATTGACAAAATACATTTTTCAACTATATGGAAAAAGTATAAAAGAAATAATAACTCACGTAAGTGCAGACTATGTGCAAGGCATATTCCTAGAACTTTACTTGTAATGACTCATTTAATCCTCATAACAAGTTTATGACGTAGATACTATTACCATCCTAATTTACAGATGAGGAAACTGAGGTAAACAGAGGGTAGATAATTTGCCCAAAGTCACTCTGCTAGTGAGTGGAAGATCTGGGATTCTTCTAAAGTTAGAATGCCAGAGTCTGGTCTCTAAGCATCTCACTATTCTGCCTTTGCAACATGATCAATAATCTTTTAATTCATTTTTGTTAAAGCAATATGAATTCATGGTTAAAATCGTAAGTTAAGGTATGTTGTATTACAGCATGGAATATCCAAATAAGTTCTATAGAATTTTAAAAAATATGAGTACATGCTAGAAATCACATTCTTGGGCTACAGGAACTGAAAACATGTAGTGATATTGTAATTTTTTTGTAGAAAAAAAATTAGAAAAAACAATCCACCGCCCTGCTAGGAAGAAAATAAATAATAGTTAACTCTTATTAAATGCTTTCTATGTGCCAAGCATTATTCTCAGTGCTTTAATTAACTTATTCAATCCTATGGAAACCTACAAAATACATGTTATTATTAGTCCCATTTTATGAATGAGGTTAAGTGGGTGGTAAAACGCTCACTGTCCCCTCCCACCTCTATTCTTTATTCCTGGAGATTTCTGGATCTTTGGTGTTTTCTTTTTTTTTTTTTCTCTTTATTCTTTTTTTTAAATAATTAATTAATTAATTAATTTATGGTTGTGTTGGGTCTTCGTTTCTGTGTGAGGACTTCCTCTAGTTGTGGCAAGTGGGGTCCACTCCTCATCGCGGTGCGCAGGCCTCTCACTATCGCGGCCTCTCTTGTTGGGGAGCACAGGCTCCAGACGCGCAGGCTCAGCAATTGTGGCTCACGGGCCTAGTCGCTCCACGGCATGTGGGATCTTCCCAGACCAGGGCTCGAACCCGTGTCCCCTGCATTGGCAGGCAGATTCTCAACCACTGCGCCACCTGGTGTTTTCTTGTTTTATATTGTTAGGTAATTAGAAAGGTTTAGGTGGCTTTTTCTGGTGAGGAAGGTTGGAATCATTGATTGAGTTGAAGGATAATGCTGCTTAATGACAGAATAGGGAAAAAACCCATGACAACTTTAAGGCATTTTGCTTTCTACCTGCCATGTAACTACTGCATAATCTAGTTTAGCAGAATGGTAATAGCCACAGGCTCTGGAGTCCAATTTTTCAAATCCTGGCTCTGTCTCTTCTTAGGTGATCTTGGGCAAGTTACTTAACTTCCAAAGATAGTTCTCCTGAGTGGATTACAGGGAAACATCCCTGCCTCGTAGGGTAGGGATGGAAGAGGGCAAGGGGAATAGGAGAAGTCAACATGTGAAAGGGAATGAAAGGAAGGAGGTTATAAATTATCTAGAAATGTCTCCTCCTATCATCATTCAACATTTTCCATTACCTATTTGATGTTTCCTATTTATTTAATGATGAAATCTGTTCAATTTCTGTTAGCGTCCTCTTAGTCATATGAGAACTTTCTAGAATGAATGTGCTTGTATGAGAACTGACCTACCAGGCCCACCCATGCTACTTACAGTGAGATCACTTTTTTGCAGCTTGTTCTCAGTCTGTTTGCCATCTTTCCTGATGTGTCACCAATGCTGGCTGAACCACACCCACAAAAACAACTCAGAAACAGATTTTCTTTAGCCACATGTGACATTTGTGAGTTGGGATGTTTTATTTTATTTTATTAATTTATTAATTTATTTATTTTTGGCTGTGTTGGTCTTTGTTGCTGGGCGTGGGCTTTCTCTAGTTTTGGCGAGCAGGGGCTACTCTTCGTTGTGGTGCCCCGGCTTCTCATTACGGTGGCTTCTCTTGTTGTGGAGCACGGGCTCTAGGCGTGCAGGCTTTAGTAGTTGTGGCATGCAGGCTCAGTAGTTGCGGCTCGCGGGCTCTAGAGTGCAGTCTCAGTAGTTGTGGCACATGCTCCGTGGCATGTGGAATCTTCCCGGACTAGGGCTTGAACCTGTGTCCCCTGCATTGGCAGGCAGATTCTTAACCACTGCACCACCAGGGAAGTCCTGGAATATTTTAAATTAGGTCACATAGGTATCTAATTGATCATCCTTTTTCTGTTTTCAACAAGTATTTATTGAGAACTTATTCTGTGCCTGGCACTGGTGATATAAGGATGAAGTAATACAGTTGATGTCCCTGGCCACCTCATATTAGTGACAAGCCTAATATACCTTATACATTGCCAGGGCAGACTGTTTTTATTTTTTTCATTTAAGTTGCTTTCCAACTTTTGACTATTCATAACTTTTTCATATAACCTGTGGTCTCTATTTTAGCCCTCTGCTTAGCTTCTATGCTAGCATCATTGTTTGCAAATGTGTCCAAGCATCCAAACTTTATCCTTTTCTATCAAGGTCATGACTGATCTACACTCCTCTTTTGGCTCCATCCAGTGCTTTTTTTCTGATAGCGCAAGCTGGTTGCATGCGCTTACTTTGCACCCAGCACATATTATTCCCTTTGTGGTATTACCCCCTGTGAGGTCTAAAACTGTGCTATCCAATACTGAATGAACGAGTGAGTGAAATATATATATAACTTGAAACTGCAGATGTACAGCTATAAAGATGAATTGGCTACAATCTTTGCCCTTTTTAGTCTATAACTAAAGACCTGCCTTTCTAAAGAGAACTTTATGGGTTCAGTCAGATAAAATTAACTTTGACATTGCTTGGGCACGAGATGAGAGTTCAAAAAGTTGAGAATCTGGTGTCATTGTATGTTTGGCATACATCATTAACACTGACATTTCTTAGTGAGAAAGTAGCAGCTATGCTATATAATCCTCTCTCTTTCTCTCTCTCTCAAGAACTTTTTATGGCAGAAACTAAGCCACAATGCAGTTTAAATTTGGAACTAAGCCAAAGTCTACAAATAACAAATGCTGGAGAGGGTGTGGAGAAAAGGGAACCCTCCTACACTGTTGGTGGGAATGTAAGTCAGTGCAGCCACTATGGAAAACAGTGTGGATGTTCCTCAGAAAACTAAAAATAGAATTACCATATGATCTAGCAATCCCACTCCTGGGCATAGACCAGAAAAAACTATAATTCAAAAAGATACATGCATCCCTATGTTCATAGCAGCACTATTCACAATAGCCACAACATGGAAACAACCTAAATGTCCATTGACAGATAAATGGATAAAGAAGATGTGGTACATATATATACAGTGGAATACTACTCAGTCATGAAAAAGAACAAAATAATGCCATTTGCAGCAACATGGATGCAACTAGAGATTATCATACTAAGTGAAGTAAGTCAGAAAGAGAAAGACAAATACCATATGATATCACTTATATGTGGAACCTAAAATATGGCACAATGAACCTATCTACAAAACAGGAACAGACCCACAGACATAGAGAACAGATGTGTGGTTGCCAAGGGGGCTGGGGGGTGGGGGGAGGGAAAGACTGGGAGTTTGGGATTAGCAGATGTAAACTATTATATATAGGATGGATAAACAACAAGGTCCTACTGTATAGCACAGGGAACTATATTCAATATCCTGTGATCAACCATAATGGATAAGAATATGAAAAAAAGTATCTATATGCGTATGACTGAGTCACTTTGCTATACAGCAGAGATTGGCACAGCATTGTAAATCAACTATAACTTCAATAAAAAAAAGGGAACTAAACCAAACAACTACGATTCATTATTATCATTACCACCTTACCATTACCTAATCACAAATATTATTATTACTACTAGTGAGATTTGTAATTTATTAGTTTTATGTTGACTCTTCCCCCAAGCAATTCACCCAACTTTCCATTTTTTTACCTCATCCGAATTGTGTGTTTATATAAACGGAAGTGACAATTTACTTAATTACATAATACTAAAGTTAAAGAACACTGAATCAATACTGATTTGGGGTGGAAGAAGAGGCTACCTTACTAAAGCTGTATTATAGTAACCTATCTCCTAGACATAGTATTTTTCTGCTTGCAGCCAAAGAATCTTTTTGAAACACATTTATGGTTATTTTTGGAGCCAGACATTTGCAGATTATCACTACTTGCTTGAGAGAGAACCCACAGTCCTAATTACAGAAAAGTGAAACACACAGGCAAGGCCACTACAACAGCCTTGCAGGTTGTACACTGCAAATTTCAGGAAATGCCATTCACAGAGACAGTGATGTGAATGGTGCCTCTGATGTTGTGCAACAAAGCAAGCTGCACATTTGGAAGTACTGGAAATATTGTAGGAAGATATAAAGAACGCTTCATTAATGTGCTAGGTAGACCCACGGTCATCTCATTGTCTTTGAAAGTACTTTCATTTTTTAATTAAGTTTTTCCTGGAAGCCATGAATATTAAGAAGTAATTTGAATGTAAAGAGAAAGATAATTTCTCAATAGGGTATTGATTTCACAATCAATATTCAATTTCAAAAAAAATACACCATTGGAAATGAGAAAAATGATTTTAAAACATGGACTTAGAAAGCGTATAAAGAGCAATTCACCTAGTAGAAAAGGAAGGTAAGGGTATGGGAAATGATTAGGGTAAGACATGACTCTAGCAATAGGGCAGATTAGACAACTTGATTTCTCTCAGTACAAAACACCTAGTGCTGGGTTAAAAAAAATCTTTTAAACACATTGCTTACCTCACAAAATAATAAGGGAAATCACTGGTCTTCCAGTACTGTGACTATTCAAAATGTACTAAGTGTTCTAGCCAGCGTAATTAGCAAAGAAAAACAAAAGTTTTAAGGTTTGGAAGTAAACCATGTGTATACACATATGATATGATTGTTTATACAGAAAAATCCAAAAAGTAAAAATATCAGAACTATGAATTTAGTAAGGTTGCTAGATATAAGATCAATACACAAAAATTCAGTTATGTACCAATATACCAACAACAACGATTTTTAAAATATTATTTTTAAAAAGGTATATATAAAAATAACCAAAAATAGTGTCTAGGAATGTCTGATTAAAGATTGACAAGATTTTTATGAAGAAAAGTATAAAACTATTGAAATGTCTTAAAGAGGACTTAAATACATGGAGAGTTATACCATACCCATAAAAATTTAAATTCAATTTCCTAAAAAAGTAAATACTCCTAAAATTAACTTTTAATGTAATACAATTCCAATTCAACCCAACTCAACAGATGTGAGTAGTGGAATAGAATTGAGATTCTGGTATTTGAAATGAATCTGGAATTCTCTGGGGAGCCTAATATAATTAACGGTACCTCTGATAGAAAAAAAAAAATCCCTGTAAAGTTTGTTATCAGAAAGATGAATGCTCAGATATATGTATACTGCAAAGAGAAAAGCTGTCCTATATACCAAGAACTGGATCGTAATGTCAACATTAGGAAGTTAGGAATGTGATTTCTTGGCAAAGGAATTGCTATCTCAATTGCAAGATGGCATTTTTCATCTATGACTCAGAAGGGAAGTCTGGAATACCAGCCCAGTGCCTAAGATACAGACTCTAGGTTTCCAGATCTAGAGAGGAGAATGTTTTAGCAAGTGTACCCTGCCACACATGAGAGCATCCAAAGCATCCAGAGGTATCTGAATGACTATACCTCACCCAAAGGCCACTTGTTAAACTATAACAGACATGCCACCTGTTCCTTCAGAGGCCAATAAGTGATCTTTGAACAGGGTTGGAGTTAAAAAGTAAACCTATGGTTCACGTTTTTGGATTGCTATAACTAAAATGCAACAACTGACTTGATATAAGTATGCAGTCAGTGTTTGCTTCTAAGATTGGCTCAGTGTTTACATTTTAAAGGAAGAACACATATATTTTGAAAGAGGTTTTCCAAATAGTCTGATTGATTCTGAAGGAGCTCTTAAAACTATAATACTATGTAATCAGTCAAACTTTCTGTACTACAGTTACCTTTACAACTCTATAACTGTGATTTTCTGGTATTTTACAGTGAAAACAGGGTCAGTTCAAAATATAAGATTATAGATGTTGTTTTTAAGAGTTACTACTTTTTAATTAAAAATTATGAATTCTCAAGAAGACAAAGATAAAATAAGCTTTTTTTTTTTCAATAGGCGTGAAACCATCATTTAGAATATGGAGAAATCTCAGACTAGTGACGTGATTGGTGTTTCCTTTCAACATTTTCTTCTGTGTTTCTGGCTTACCCTCTCACCCAGCTTTTCCTCTCATACATCCTCTTCATTGTTAGAAAGAGGTAATAGGCAAAAATGAAAAACTTCATGAAAAGCATGCATGGAAATCTGTTTCCTCCATTATAAACTTTAAGTGTAATTAAGTTTTTTAATTTACTTTTCTCTTCTGTTGTTTTGTTCACTAGTTGTAAAAAGTGAGTATAGGGGCTTCCCTGGTGGCGCAGTGGTTAAGAATCCGCCTGCCAGTGCAGGGGACACGGGTTTGAGCCCTGGTCCGGGAAGATCCCACATGCTGTGGAGCAACTCAGCCCGTGCGTCACAACTACTGAGCCTGCGCTCTAGAGCCCACGTGCCACAACTACTGAAGCCCACGCACCTAGAGTCTGTGCTCTGCAAAAGAGAAGCCACCGTAGTGAGAAGCCCACGCGCCGCAATGAAGAGTAGTCCCTGCTCGCCGCAACTAGAGAAAGCCCGCGCACAGCAACAAAGACCCAACGCAGCCAAAAATAAATAAATAAAAATAAATAAATAAATTTAAAAAAAAAAAGTGAGTATAGGACTTCCCTGGTGGCGCAGTGGTTAAGAATCCGCCTGCCAATGCAGGGGACATGGATTTGAGCCCTGGTCCGCGAGGATCCCACATGCTGCGGGGCAACTAAGCCCGTGTGCCACAACTACTGAGCCTGCGCTCTAGAACCCTCATGCCACAACTACTGAAGCCCATGTGCCTAGAGTCCGTGTTCCGAAACAAGAGAAGCCACAACAATGAGAAGCCTGCGCACTGCAACGAAGAGTAGCCCCCGCTTACTGCAATTAGAGAAAGCCCGTACACAGCAATGAAGACCCAACGCAGCCAAAAATAAAAAATATATAAATAAATAAATAAATTTATTATTATTTTTAAAGTGAGTATAATTTTAAAAAGGTGAAAACAGTAAGGGTATAGATGACCGGAACAGATCAGTCAATTTGATCGAGTTGACATTTACAGAATACTCCATCCAACAACAGCAGACTCACAAGAAGTATACACCAAGATAGACCATATTCTGGGTCGTAAGACACACGTTAAGAAACTTGAAAGAATAGAAATCAAACATGGTATGTTCTCAGACCACAATGAATTAAAGTAGAAACAAATAACAGAAAGATAACTGGAAAATCCCCAAATATCTGGAAATTAAACAACATATCTCTAAGTAACTCATGAGCCAAAGAAGAAATCTCAAGAGAAATTTTAAGATATTTTGAATTAAAGAAAAATAAAAGTACAACTTATCAAAATTTGTGGGACACAGCAAAATCAACTTGCTTAGAGGAAAATTTATAGCATTAAAAGCATATATCAGAAAAAAAGAACTAAAAACAATAATCTAAGCTTCCACCCTAGGAATCCAGTGAAAAGGGTAAAGTAAAACTGAATAGCAAGCATAGAAAAAAATGTTCAATTTTGCATATAATCCAGTAAAAGAAAAGCAAATAAAAAATCACTTTTCAGGTGGGAGGGAGGGAGACGCAAGAGGGAAGAGATATGGGAACATATGCATATGTGTAACTGATTCACTTTGTTATACAGCAGAAACTAACACACCATTGTAAAGCAATTATACTCCAATAAGATGTTTAAAAAAAAAATCACTTTTCACATACTGAACTAGGAAATTTATATTTCTAAAGTATAATACCCAATGCTGGCATGGGTGAGGTGAAATAGGCACCATATTAGTGGTAGTTGTACAGATTGATGTAATCTTTTTGGAAAATAAATTTGGCAACGTGACCTTAAATGTATTTAACGTGGCCTTTAAATGTATGTATTTGACCTGGTGTTTCCATTTTAATGATTATAAACAAATAATCCCAGATTAAGAAAATATTTAATTCACATAAATAGCTATAAAAGTATTATTTATAGCAAAAATCTGAAAATAGCCCAAGTATCCAAATAGTGTGGCATTAAGTTGAACAAGGAATATCCAATCACTGGAATAGTTAATGGCCATGAAAATTGATATTTTGAAATAATTTCTAATAAGTTAATAATAATAAGTGAAAGAGTATGGAACAAAAATTGTATGGATAGAAATACAATCAGAAAGAAATATACCAAAATGAAAACTGGTTTCTTGGTATGATGGGTTTGCTCTTTTTGCCGCTCTTCCATATTTTCCAAAGACCCATGATGGACATAGTGGCTTTGGAGAACAGTGGTTTGGATTACGGTCTCAGCTCTGCTGTGCGAGTCTCAGTTCTCATTTGTAAAGTGAGGATGATGATTGAAGGTCTCTCCCTAGTGTGACTGTGAGGACTGAAGGTGATAATGTGTGTCACGTGTTTAGCACAGGGCCTGCCGTGCTTTAAGTCCCCAGTAAACACTAGCTATTGTTACTGGTTATAATAGTTTAAAAAACAATGTCTCATCCAGAGTAAGCACATTAGGACAGGTTCATCCAAATTTGCATAGGAATTTTTCTTTCTATTTACTGATCCCTTTGGATTACATGCATATTCAAGATATTTGTTTACTGATTGCAGGATATTTTGAGTCCATAGAGGGGCAATTAAATATCCTTTTGTATACAAAAAAGAAGTACATACTAGAAAACCACAAATGTATTTGACTCTCTTCGTGTATTTAAAAGTATGCCTATAGCTGATTCACTTTGTTATACAGCAGAAACTAACACAACATTGTAAAGCAATTATTCTCCAATAAAGATGTTAAAAAAAATAAATTAAAAATAAATAAATAAACAAAAGAAGCATCAAAGCGTCATGGGAAAAAATAAAGTACTATACCCAGGACCACACCAGTGAGACTGAGAAAAGAATTCAAAGCTACTGTTTAGCTACATATTACTTCAAGTCTGCAGGTTTTGATTTTTCTTTTTTTCCAGAGTAAGAAATAGTAATCTGTACCTCTTTCTTTTCCCCTGTTGGGTCGGTAGGAAGCCCGAGAATATGATAATTTAACAGAGCAAACTTCCTATAGGGTCATTAGTAGACTGAGAAATCTCCTACTGCTTCAGGATTGTTTTTAATATAAATTCTAATACTGCTTGAAAAGTGTTAATATAATTCTATATGCTTTCATTACCAAAAGCAGAGTTCTGTCCGTAATAGGGATATCATGTATTCTAACAATAATCAATCATTTTAAAAGAGGATTCCTTCTTTTCTGTTTGTAATAAAACCTGCCTTCATTCAAACATTCTTCTTTTTTTTTTATAATTTGTTTAATTTATTTATTTTTGGCTGCGTTGGGTCTTCATTGCTGGCACAAGCTTTTTTTTCATTGTGGCAATCAGGGGCTACTCTTTGTTGCAGTGTGCAGGTTTCTCCTTGCAGTGGCTTCTGTTGTTGCGGAGCACAGGCTGTAGGCGCGCGGGCTTCAGTAGTTGAGGCACGCGGGCTCAGTAGTTGTGGCTTACGGGCTCTAGAGCGCAGCCTCAGTAGTTGTGGCACACGGGCTTAGTTGTTCTGCAGCATGTGGGATCTTCCCGGACCAGGGCTCAAACCCATGTCCCCTACATTGGCAGACAGATTCTTAACCACTGCGCCACCAGGGAACTCCATTCAAACATTCTTGAAGGAAGGAAGAAGGTGGGAAAATGATGTACTATTCCTTTATGATGAAGGAATCTTCTACAGTTATGTTAGAGAGACTAACTGCATACATGAAAAAGTGCTTAGACTTCACCAGAGCAATGACTATTTTCATATTAATTTTGTATTAACTTTGGCTTTAAGGCCTTTATTCCTCAAGTTTAATAGGCACTATTTCTGTGAGTAAATAGCATTTATAAGTAGAGAAGGTTTAAAGTAGAACATTGGAGGTGCTATTTTGAATTTTGCAGGAACATAAATGAAATTATTTTTACTGTAACCTTGAGTGGCTATGGCCTTCCAATTTCTTTTACTGCTCAGTTTATAGGCTTTCGAAATGTATTAATACCCTGAAGCTGTTACCTTGAGCTCTGAGGATGGTGTTATGGTTCGACATTATTTAGTGAGGTTCTCTGATGTTCCTGGTAACTGAATCTCTCTTCTACAATGAGGTCCATTATACTGAATTTAGGGTTAAAGCAAATTATGTCACCATTTTGTCCTGTAAATTGCATTGTAATCTCGTGAGATTTGAAATAAAAACATACAGAAAAGTGCTTGTGTTTGAAATCGCAGCCCAAGTTTAGTATTAAAAAAATCCAGTGAAATTAAGATCTATAGGTAAAACTTAATTAGAAGCATACCTAGCTTAATTAGCAGCTTGAATACATTGTCCTATATTATTTATCTTGAATCACACTTGCAGACAAAGTTTTTTTTTTTTTTAATTGCTGCTTCAGGATGCAAACTATTATATATACAATGGAGGTATATATAAATAACAAGGTCCTACTGTATAGCACAGGGAACTCTATTCAATATCCTGTGATAAATCATAATGGAAAGGAATATGAAAAAGAATGTATATATATATATGTATAACTCAATCACTTTGCTGTACAGCAGAAATTAACACAACATTGTAAATCAGCTATACTTGAATAAAATAAATTTTTAAAAAATTGCTGCTTTAGGAGACTATGGGCTCTTTAAAATCAACTTTCTAATTTTTGGACACTAGTTTATTTGATTTTAAGCTAAATAGCTAGAAAAATTGAGTAGGAACTTTGTGCTCTAGATTGCTGATTTAGGAGTACTAGGCACAGAGAAGGCTCAACCCCAGCTTAGTCACTGGTCCTAACTAGCTGTGTAACCTTGAGTGGACTGGGGCCCATGGAATAATAGATTTTAAATGTATAATTTCAGCAGACCTCAGCTTTCTCATGTCAAAAAAAGGAGGTTGGCCTAATAACATCCAAAGTCTTTTCCTATGCCAATGTTTTATCATGATAATTACGAATTAGGTAGTTACAATACTGATGGAAAATGTTCTTAAATTATCCACTTTTCTTGGGGATTTCAATTTATGGTTTATTGCTTATTGTTTCAACTGTACCTTTTTTTTCTGGCCACGTGGTGTGGCTTGGGGAATCTTAGTTCCCCGACCAGGGGTTGAACCCAGGGCCTTGGCAGTGAAAGCAGCGAGTCCTAACCACTGGACCGCCAGGGAAGTCCCTCAACTGTATCTTTATGTAAATCATTCCTAAACCTGTATCTGGACACTTGACTGCTCTGCCATTCTCTCTAGTTCAACCTGTTCAAGGCCATCTCCTATTGCCCCACCTCCTAAACCAACTAAATTTCCTGATTCTCCTATTCTTGCTAAATAAACTATTATTCTTTTCAACTAACCAGATTCAGAGTCACCAAGTCATTTTAACTTCTTCTTCCATCAATCCCATGATCAATTACAAAATCCTGTCAATTCCTTAGTTTTTTTGTTTTTTCTTCAACCCCTCTCTCTCTTTCCATTTTCCCTATCATCATCTTGGTTTATATCCAAGCCTCCTCATAAAGTAGCTCTCAACACTCCTTCTAGGTCTTCCTTTTTCTAATCTATTATATTATATGCCACATCTAGATAATAACAGCTGTAATCATGAAACTTTCCAACACAGATCAGCTGGACTCACCAAAGCATTAACTGTTTGGCCCTAGTCTATTTTTTCTCCTCATCTCCTACTGACCCTATAAATCCCCTCTCCTATTAGACTCCACCCACTCTCCCAGAAGGCACTTTGTGTATTCACACCTGACCATTACAAGCAAGGCTCACCCACACTGGCCACCACATCCGTCCAAACCAGTCCAATTGTTAAGAGCTCAACTATGTCCATATCCTCCATGTAGCATTTCTAACCTCCTGGGCCCACAGCGTTCCACCTGCTGCTAATCACCTATTTATATGTCACTAATCAGGTATCACTTTATCATATTCTGCCTTAAGTTGTTACAACTTTAGGGACTTCCCTGGCAGTCCAATAGTTAAGACTTCACCTTCCAATGCAGGGGTGCGGGTTCGATCCCTGGTCAGGAAGCTAAGATTTCACATGCCTGGCAGCCAAAAAACCAAAAACATAAAACAGACTGTAACAAATTCAATAAAGACTTTAAAAATGGTCCACATCAAAAAAAATCTTTAAAAAAAATTTGTTGCAATTTTAAAATAAAAATGTGATCATAACAATTATATGGTATTGCTGAAAGTTTCGAAGCTAGAGAAACATTCATCTCTAGTATTTTTGATACATTCCGTGCCTTTTTCATATGGATGTTTCCCATAGTTCTAACTAAAGCATAAATATAATTTTGCTTCCTGTTTTCCCCCACTTAATATATAAGAAAAAAACTATAATTGAGGATAATGAAGTGATCCATGGGATGATAGAGGGGGCAACTAACCCTGTTGGAAGAGGAGAGAGCAAGAGAGAAATGTGTCATAGTAGTTATTGTCTGAACTGAATTTCCGAGGACCTGCCAGAATTAGCCAGAAGGAGAAGAGAAGAGGAGGCAAAGGAAGGGAGAGAGTATGCAGAAACAAGAGGCATGAAGCCCGTTACCCACTCAGAGACTGCAGGAAGTTCACTCTGGGTGGAGCCAGAGACCCTGTGGCAGGAACTGGTACATCATAGCAGGTTTGGGTGCCAAGCAGCATGAATTCCATCTGTCAACGATGTGGAGCCATGAAATATGTGAATAGGTGTTTGGGCCAGATACACTAGTGAAATTACTAACATTTGATGACATACACAATATGTCTACTTGACATTCAATCTCCTCTTCCTTTGAATAGAAGAAGCCTGATTTTTTAAGGGTGGCAATGTGCCCAGTTAAAATAGTCACCTCTTCAGACTTCCTCAGGGTCTGGAAAGGCCACATAACCCAGTTCAGGAAATTAGATATAAGCAGGTGGCTGGGGCTGCTGGGGAAGCTTTTTAAGACTCAGATGGCATACATCTTTTTTCCTTTTCTCTTTTCCATTTCTCTTGCCTAGAAGGGGGATACAAGTCCTGGAGGTAGAACAGCCATCTTGCGACCATGAGGAAGAAAACCACGCAAGTCCTGATGACTTCCTTGAGCAGCTGCACTTGTTCTGGACTGTCTACCTCCTGACTTCCTGTCATGGGAAGAAAATCAATCTCAATTTGGTTAAGCTAGTGAGTTGAGTCCACGCAACTGAATGCGATCCTATGTAATATAATGTTATGTCCATTTCTTAAAGATTTGCAATGAACTTAGCATATGAAAGATGCTGAGAAGTCCTATTTAATTTTGTTTAACCTAATATTGATATCATTTGACAATAGAACTGTTTTTCCTCAGAACACTTAGTATATCTCACCGAGCATGAGTATTCTGCAGAAGCTTGGAAAATACTACTCATTTGTGTTGATCCAGTAGATGGATAGTTGTGACCTTCTGCTAAGATAGGAAACACAGGAGGAGTAACCTGCTAGGGGAGAAAGATAGTGAGTTTGAATTTGAGATGTCTAAGTGGAGCTGTCCATTGACAGCCCTGAGGCCCACGAGTGACGTTAGAGAGTAAACAAGGTAGGTGGTAGTTAAATCCATGGCTTAATGGGTTCAACTGTAATTGTTAAGGTAGAAAATATTCTATGAGTGTTTTTACCAATGAGGAAATTGGCAATGTAGTCTCACACCCTTTCTTTAACTGCCTTGCTATGCCACCTGTCTTGAAAGAGGAAACGGAAAGAATACTGTGCTTACAGTCAGACACACTGGGGGTTCAAATCCTGCATTGTCGGTTTACTTAGCTGTTTGACCTTGGCTCAGATATTTAACTTCTATGAGCTTCAGTTTTCTCATCAAGTGGTTGACAACCTAACCATATAAAGTTGCTGTGAGAATTATGAAGTATTCAACATTGTGCCTGGTAAATTGCAGCTGCTCCATCAGTGCCAATCCCTCTTTCCCTCTAGTTAAAAAAGATTTGTTGCTTCATACTTTCATCTCCTGTGCAGTGCCTTTTATACAGCTAAAACAGCATTTAAAATTAAGCCAGGGCAACGATTTCATTTCTGCCTATTAAATATCCATATATAACTTGAAGATGGAATTCTAGGGCAGGTCAAAAGAGGTTGTATGTACTTGATGGATGTGTACTTTACTGTATTATGTATTTAACAAAACTTAAAGTGCTTCCAATGTGTCTTGCTCTTTTCTACCATTTCATAAGTATAAACTCATTTAATATTCATAATAACCTTATTAATTAGATTCTGTTATTATTTCCATACAGCAAATAAGGAAATGGTTGCACCAAGAGGTTAAATAACTTGCCCACACTCACACAGCTAGCAGGTGGCAGAGCCAGGCTTGAAATATGGGGAGTCAGACCCCATAGTCCATGCTCCTAATTACTATACTGCTATATAAAAGATATAAATAAGAGAAATTACCCATATTGCTTACTGTTCTTTCATCCTCATGAGGCCTTTGGTAGACTGTTTCTTTATCTATTTCCCTACGTTTAAAAAAGTAGTTATTTGTCTCTGAGCATCTTTTCATTAATGTCAGAAATAGCAATATGTAGAGAAAGTTTTAGCTAAGAGCTATTTTGAAGAGAAAATGTTTAAAATTTGTGTCAATACAGTGTTGTCCAGAGTAGCTATCTCTGTAACAACAACAGAACTGTTCTTGTTTGTTTGAACTTTCTAGACTCCATGTAATTAATTTGAACATGAGAGAGCATGTGTGCATTTTTTTTTTTTTTTAAGGAAAGTACTGCTTACCTTCCTGGAAGAGCACATGTATTTTCAAAGGCTCTTACTCCCTTCCTAGGAATGAGCAGCTGTAGCCAGGAAGCAGATGAAATAAGAAACACAGTGCCAGTGGCAGGAGGCTTAGATTAAAGCTTAAGGAAATTCCCAGGACGGTGTTTTTAAAGGGCATTTGAAGGGCATAGACCAGGTAGAAAACAAAATATAGGATTATTTCGATGGAAACAATTCTCCATTTCATTTTCTCCTAAAAGTCTTCTAGTTCAAAAAGAGAAGATTGTACTCATGGAAAACTGATGGATAAGCAATGATTAAAACAAACAAACAAACAAATCTGGAAACCCATGTCCTATCTCTGGTGTATATTTATTGGATGATCTTAATTTGGCATTTATATCTTTCACATCATTTTCTCTCTCTGAAAATGTGCAAAATTATACCTGTTCCTTCCCACACATTGATGCTTCCAGGATAAATGAGATAATGTTTATAGTTCCATGGAGGAAAGATAACAAGTATACTAAAAATATCACTATTTCAAAGTCCCTCCTTTCCTTGGAAATGTATAGTAATACCAATGTATACTGTGTTATTGAATCAAATTTTCCATAGAAGTGATGATTTTTTCAGAAAATAGATACTTATCCCATTCAGGAGTAACAGTTTCCTTTTAAAAATTTAACCATTTTTCAAATTTAGCATTTTGAATTTGTTGCTTTTTTTCCTTAATATTTATTGAATGCTTGCTATCTGCAATGTATTTTAGTGGAACTCTTTCCTTCTGTTAAACAAAACATGTTTTATGTTTTATTAATGACTCTTTAAGGCATCAATATATAAAAAGGGGATTTTAGTTTGCTTCAAGCATAATATCAGCTGACATCATAAAGCTTCTAATACATTTTTAGGCTAATGAAATATAAGCCCTAGACCTAAGTTAAAGGAACTATTAGTTCAGTTTTATTCTACACCGATTCAGACAAACCTGGAGTTGAGTTCTAGGTGCACAGTATAAAAGCAACATTGACAAACTGTAGTATATCTGAAAAGGGGTGAATAAGATGGTTAAAGGTTTGGAAATCATGCTACATGGGCAATTAAACACTTGAAGAGAATAGTTAGGAGGAGCAATAAAACTTGACTTCAAATCTTCAAATACCTATTAGAAAAGAGATTGGACCTATTCTGTATTGTTGCAGACAACTAAACTGTAAACATAGGTAGAATTTTAAGAAGAAAGATGTCACAGTTAAACAAAATAGTACCAAAAATGAAAAGGGCTGCTTTTGAGGCTTTTGTTTACTGAGGTTTCTAGAACAGAAACTGGATGACCATTGGACAGAGATTTTGTGGAGAGGATTCATGATGGGGTAAGAAGTTGGCCTCAAAGACCCCTAAGGTTCCTTTTGATGCTAAATAATCCCATGATCCATTAGAAACCTCATTTACTGTACTAAGTTATACTAGAGTGATACCTTTGCAGCCTTTTGGTGCTTTGCCTCTAAACTAAAATTCTTCAGATGGCTGTGGGGTTTTTGGTCCTTATGGCTACTTTTTTCTTACCACTTTGCAACTCATTCCTTGTTTTAACAGGATTCTGCTTCATTCTACTTTGTTACTTCTAATATGCTATGGTCTAGGATAACAGCATAACCAAACTTATTAACATTGCATGAATAATTTAAGTGAAGACCTAAAGAGCTCTCCTGTGAATAATGTATTTGGTGCATGGACTTTTTGCCACCTATTTTAGTTCTTAAAGGCCCTTTTATCTTTCTTTCAAGTTCTCAGGAGTAGTCTAGATTTGTCAATTATGTGGCTTCTGAAAACTGGTTATCAAATTCCATGCTAAGCTTCCTACTAATTCATAATTTTTTTTAAAAATTCTAAACTCATTACTAAAATTTTCAAAAACACTTAATCATAGGCAATATATGCTTATCACTGAGCAAGATTTTCCTTAGGTAGGTAAACTTTTCCTGTATAGTTTCTTCAAAATGAAAATAGAAAAAAAGAAAAAAGAAAAAAAATTTTTTTAATGAAAGTAGAATTTATAACTAAATTAGACTATACAACCAAATGAAATTTATTAGAATGCTAATTACTTTTCTCTCCTGAGCTGCTTCATCTTGGTATAAACGTACAGATTTCTTTAGAATATGGAGAATCATTCTGATTTCACTGGTTTTCTTCTTAATCCCTGCTCTTAGTATATAGTAATAGTTTTAACATTACTCAGTCAAAAACATTTAATGAAAATTTATTATATACCTAGCAGGTGTTCTCAGTTAAGAATAAAAGAAAAACATAATAATGTTTTATATAGACTAAGTATAAAGACTGCTTGACCATTAAGGCACTTACTCTCTTGTTAAAGGAAACAGGAACCAGTTACAGAGCAATCAAGGAAGTATATTATCAGGCAGGATTGGTGCAGATATTATGCCCCTAACACTTGTAATGAGAAATGGAGTTCTGCCTCAATATAGTAGAATCAGAAGTTAGTAATAAAAGTGCATTTTCTTTCTTTTTTTTAAGATTTGCTTTGTTAATTAGGTTAATACTGGTGCTAAGAGCCTTTGGTTGTTATAATTTCCTATCATTTATTTGGTAAGAAGAATAATTTGGAGATGTGTTTCACTGACTTCATTGGGAGCATGTCTATAAGATATGAAGAAAGCCCTAACATTGCCAATATTTGAAAAATTCAGAGGGTTTATTTTCTAAAGTGTTACATAAATGGCTGTTCCACACCTTTTGCCACTTCCCAGTGTTGGCCAGAATAATTTTAATGTCTCCCCAATGGATGACGCTGACCTTGCCCCAGTCCCTCCTGGGAGATATAAACGTCTTACATGTCCCCAGCTGAGTCATAAATAATATCTACATATGTCCCAAAGCTCTGAATTGTCATCATCAGTAATACACACAACTGAATGGTATCTGTAAAGTAGATAATTTTCTGGAAAATATTTAAAGGCACAAAATGAACACTGCAATAAAAAACTGCTTTCTACTTAACTTCAACCAATTTTCCTGGATGTATACGTCGAATTATATCTTCATAGAACTTGCAAAAGTCCCAGACTCAAGGGCTGTGTAATCGTCTTCCATAAGCAGCAGCCCTGAGCAATCCTATCCACAATTAGCTGCTTGCCGTCGCTACTAAATTGTTCCCCATACATTATTACACAACATTATTGTTTCGCAGCACAACTGGAGTGAGAGTGCTTGGAAGGACCAAAGAGGTTGTCTTTGTCGTGCCCCTGCCCCTAGACAAGGATGTTCTTAAACTGGGCACTAGCTAATCCTGTGACCCTTTTCTTTTAGCACCTTGAGTTTGAATTAGGGAACACGTTTTACATCAAAACGGATACACCTCGGATAAAGTAAGCATTGATTGTTTAGCCAAGATGCCCTCCCCCACCCCCCGAAAGTCAGCAGAGAAGCGGCGAATGCCACTTCGCAGTTAATGAGCTCTCCCTTGCCCTTGACCCCGGACTGGATGAGGGGTTCCATCCCTGGGTCGTTAGACTCTGGGAGAAGGGGTGGCGGGAGAAGAGGAGGGCTTGTTTTTGTTGGGGGATGTGGGAAGTAAGAGCTAGCCTGTTTCGCGGTTTTTTAAGCCCCTTGGCATGCCCTGACCTGATCAAGAGGGAGTCAACTGCTCTCTGGAATGTTCCGGGAGAAGGTGGGAGACTGCTTCCAGACGAGGCCTGTGGGTGCTGGAGGGCACCGGGGGGGTCACCCAGGGAGATGCAGGGCAAGAGACGGGAGGGGCACGAGGGAAGCTGGGGTGCGAGGTGACGGACGCGCGCGGGGGCTGAGGCGGGCGGGTGGAGCTGGCAGCGAGGCAGCGGGGGCGGCTGGTCGGGCGAGAGGATCCCTCCCCGGGCGGCGGCGGCGGCGACACGACCGCGCGGGCTACTGCGCCCAGGCTGTCAAGCGAGCGCGGGGGGCGGGCGGGAGGAAGGGGTGGAGGTGCGAGGGGAGGAGGGCTGGCACCGGAGCGCCGCGGTGTCGGTGCAATAAAAATGCATCCCATGGAACTGCCCATGGAGAAGGACGGGACCGAGACGCAGCAGCAAGAGGACGTGGTAAAAGCGGAGGAGGACGCCCAGGAGGCGGTGGCGGCGGCGGCGGCGGAGGCGGCCGGGAAGTGAAAGGTCTCGCAAAGTTCAGTGGTTGCTGCGGGCGCCGAGCCCCGGGCTAGCGGCGGAGGAGCCCGCAGGACCGCTCCGCGGGGCAGCGCGGCCAGGCGGGCTATGGTGCCGGGGCTTCCGCCGCCCCCGAGGTGCCCGCGCCCCTCCAGGCCGGTGCGCGAGGGTCACGCCACCACCCGGCGCGGCCCCAACCCGCAGCTCCCCGCCGCCGGCGCCCACTGACCGAGCCTGGCGCCCCAGGAGGAGGAAGAAATAAAGAGCCCCGGTTCCTCCCGAGGACTGCTGGCGCTTCATCCCGCAGCCGCGAGGGCTCGACTCCCTCCCGCACCCGCCCGGCCCGGGTCCTCCCGGCTCCTCCCGGCCATGGGGAGCTGCGCGCGGCTGCTGCTGCTCTGGGGCTGCTCCGCGGTGGCCGCAGGTGGGTGGTGACGCTGCCGGGCCCCCAACCCCCTTCCTTCGCCCCTTGTGTTCCCCACCTCGGGACTCGGGGGTGCAGGCGAGTGCAGGCTGAGAGCGCCGAGCTCAGCTCCCAAGGATGAAATGAGTGGCCATGTTCCGCCTCCTTTCCCCGGGTCTCAGCAGTTTAAAATACTGATTTTTTTTTGCAACTGCGATACACATGCCTTTGGATAACCCGATATCCTGGGTGCGCCCTGCCGGAGATAGCGCGACCTTGGTTTTTTTCTCGGTTTGGACTTGTAAAAAACTGCCTTTCCATTTTGTGAGGGAACAAAGGACCAAGCTCGCCATCCCCCGGCACTTCATGGCCTGAGGAATGATGGGGAGGGGTGGCCCAGCGACCCTGGGCGCGCGTGGGCCGGGGCCGCCCTCTTGTTGAGAGCGATCGCCGTCGTCCCCGACCTCATGCTGCGTACTAGGGAGCCAGGTAGGGACACCTGGGGCGGGGTGAGTGGCCTCTCCCCGGGCAGTGGCTAGAACTCAGTGAGACCCCGGGCTGGGACGATAGGTAGTGATCGCCCCGGGTTGCACGGAGCCGGCTTGCCGCCCTTGGGGAATTGGTACCCTGGCCGAGGCTCCGCGGGAGGTCGGAGGCGGGTCTGCTTCCTGTCTCGGTAACTGGACGACCGGTAGAGGCGTCGTCAGATGCGCTCTCCCTCCCACTCCCATCCCGGCTGCCTTGGGCTGCCCTTGGCCACCCGTTCCTAGCTTGCCGTTTCTAAATTCGGGAACCCCTTTTGCTCCTCTCCCTCCTCTTGCAGGTCACCTGGTTTCCAGTTAGGTGTAAGTGCGGTTCAGGGTGTAAGGGGGAAAGAAAGTGAGGGACTCTTTGGCCACTTGGTCTCTCAAACGCATCTCGCTTGCTCCAGAAAGGGAAGTGTGGGCTGGAGGGACGGACTGGTGGAGAGAGAGCATTGGCACACTTCTCCCTTCCCTTCGGTTTCATCCACTCAGCCCCCAGAGACGCTAGCATGAAGTAAAAGCCAGGCTTTAGAGTCTGCATCCCGAACGCGTCGGACTCCTAGGAGCATCCTTGCTACACTTGGATGGTCACTTCTTTAGGGATCTCTAAGTATTGTGTCCACCGATTACTTATCTGGCTCCAGTCTTTTCTGGATTTCTTCCTAGTTTGAAGGGGGGGCATCTAAAATTATTCAGTACTTTTCCCGAGGAGCCGTTAAAGGTCTAAGCTTTTACTTTAATTCTTGCTACTTATGCACCCCTGCATGCACTTGTGCATGCTCCCCCAACCACAAAGTGAACTTTAATAAACCTTTCCCTTTTCAAACCGTGTTATGGCAAAAACATGCAAGCAATCAAGAGGTTGTAAATAAATATCACAAGGCAAGTGTTTCAAGTCAAAAATACTTGTACGGGCAGTATATGATTTTCCCTGAAATGCTTTACAGGTGAGTCATAGCACACTGTGTGTTTGGGTGATCCTGGCCACAAGCAACTGTTGCCCCAGCTAATCAGAAAAGTGGCAAACAGAGTCCAGGCATAACACACACTTGAATTTGACATTTAAAAAATATGCCTAAGGAAGCCCTTTCTTATGGTTGCAAAGAACCGTAAGGCTCGTGAGGCTCGTGATAGTCAGTGAGTGTGTGAAATGTCTCTCTTTTAGTCTAAGCTGTCATTTGGCTTCTCCAACAGTATAGCGATAACAATTCAGAGATGCTCCCTCTTAAGAAGCAGAAACGTGCAATTAGCCGGAATTTGGGGTTTAACTTCTTTTTCCTTTTTTTCCCTCTCTGTTTTAACTTTTAAAATAGATAATTTTACTTCAGGTATTCATAATTAAAATGACAAGCCCAAATTAAGGATTATATTATGTAGTCAGGATGTTAGTAGGTGTATAATGTTTATCATTTTAAGTAATTTTGAAACATTAAAGTCTGTTGGACCTTTGTTTGGGTGGAAGCGCATGTTTCTTTAGGAGGGTGTTTTAGTTCACAGATTATGTTTAAAGGTCCTGTTAGTGGCTGCCAGACTGTAAACATTCTCCTGTTAAGCAAACAGGTAACTACTATAGAACTTGTCATAGGTAGAAGCACTCAAGAGGCAGAGAGCATGTCAAATAAGCTTTTCTGTCATTTGGCAGTTTAGAGGGTTTTTTCTTAGTTACATTTACTTAATATTAAAAATAGATATTGCACATCTTGGCTCCAATGGTCTCTAGCTTTGTCTCCCTAAATGAGATCCCATTGTATACCAATATCTCATATTGATTTTCTTAGGGAATTGGTCCTTTCATGTTTTCGTCTTAAAAATATAGTAGAATTCTACATTTCCTCCTTAATGCATTCTCATAAACATGTTAGATAATGCTAAAGACTCAAATTATATTTGAAAGACGAAATTGAGTGATCTTAAAAACATTGTTGGTTTTTGGTATTATTTATGTCATGACTTCAAAAGCAAATGAGTGTATTTCAAAAATAGAGACTGTTAGAAAGCAGTCCCATTATCTTTAGGCCCATTATCTTTACCCAATGTTTCCACTTTCCTTCCTCTCGCCCTTTACCCAAAGTGATTTTATTTTCTTCTATGTGAATTTTACATGAAACGGGCACGCAGGCACACACTAACACACACACATGCACATTCACACACTTGCATATGCAAATAGTATAAATGCAGAACAGTATTCATGCTCAAATTTGGTAGCATTTCCTCTTTACTGAAAGCCTTGGGGCAATATGGGGATAACTCGACTGTTGAAGATGACTAGGTGGCCAAAAGAGGTTTCCAGATGGGTTTGTCTTGAATAACATATGCTGTCCCATCTCTAGGACTGAGTGGAGTGGCTGGAGTGAGTTCCCGCTGTGAAAAAGCCTGTAACCCTCGCATGGGAAATTTGGCTTTAGGAAGAAAACTCTGGGCAGACACCACCTGTGGTCAGAACGCCACTGAACTGTACTGCTTCTATAGCGAGAACACTGATCTGACTTGTCAGCAGCCCAAATGTGACAAATGCAATGCTGCCCAGCCTCACCTGGCTCACCTGCCAGCTGCCATGGCAGACTCATCCTTCAGGTTTCCTCGCACGTGGTGGCAGTCTGCTGAGGATGTGCACAGAGAAAAGATCCAGTTAGACCTGGAAGCTGAATTCTACTTCACTCATCTGATTATGGTGTTCAAGTCCCCCAGGCCGGCAGCCATGGTGCTGGACCGGTCCCAGGACTTTGGGAAGACATGGAAGCCTTACAAGTACTTTGCAACTAACTGCTCGGCTACATTTGGCCTGGAAGATGATATTGTCAAGAAGGGAGCTATTTGCACTTCTAGATACTCCAATCCTTTCCCGTGCACTGGAGGAGAGGTAAGGGCACATGTTTAACTCTACACTGTAAGTAAGGTAGAAAAATGTTACCAGCCCACATTTTTTTTAAAGCATGAAGGTATACTTGTAGCAACATGAATGAAATTAGAATTTTTCATGAGCTTTATTTGTCATAAATTATTTCTCACCCTTAGACATGGATGTGTAGTCATTTTCAAGCAGGTTGCCCACTGGCTAGGTTTAAGTCAGATTTCTAAGATTTTAATTTTTTTCATTTTAAGAAAGAGTAAATATGCAACATTATCATTTTACCTTAGAGGTTTAAAAGGCTACTGATTTCTTCAGTTAGCAGGACTGCTTACTGTGCTTCTGAAGAGGCAAGAGTTACTGAGACAGCCTATTCCTGGAGCCCATGCTGGTATCTTCCTGAAACTTTTACCGTAAATAGGAAGTAAATAAAATCAAAGCCAAGGGAGAAAAAAATATGTTTGTCAGAAGGATACTTTTATATAACAGAGGAGTTTTACTGTTAAGATTGCAAGAGTGCATAGCAAACAAATGAAGGTAGTTTCTTTTAAGATGCAGAAATTCTTTTTGGACACACATACACATCAGTTGCAGCTTAGGGTCTTGGGTCTATCCCGGGCGCAAGACCATCTCAATATCGTTCTGCAAAACAGTCTCCTTAGCTACTAGTCCAATTTCTGTATGGAATGTTTACTCTTTGTTTCATATTTCCCCTCTCCTAAGGGGGAAACATGTCTTTTTTAACTTGCACAGATGTACCTAGAAAGCCCTCCCCCACTGAGATATGTGAAAACATGGAATTTAGAGGCAATTGAGAGAAAGCAGATTAAAAGAATAAAATACCTCCAACGTGTAGATCAAGAAATATCAATGCAGAAAAAAAGAGAAGAGAGAGTATAGTATTTCTAATTCTAGTACATGACACAAACACACAGAGTAGATAAGTGGTCCTCAACAAGGAGTGATTTTGTTACCCCCCATCACGAGGGGGACATTTTTGCTGGGGAGAGGGACACTGTTGGCATCTAGTGGATGGAGGCCAGAGATGCCACTAAGCCTCCTACAGTGAGCAAGATAGCATCCCTCCCACTACTGTTCCCAACAAAGAATTATTAGCTCAAAATGTCAATAGTGTCAAAGTTGAGAAAGCCTGGACCAGGTGTTAAGCATATATCCAATGTGTGTATTACAATGGCTACAGAGACTAAGATAATCATTCTTCTAGCAGTCATTTATATTACTATTCACAGACTTCCCAGATGATTATGTTTAGTAAACATTCACTGAGCCCCTACTATGTGTGTCAGGCATTGTACTCAGTGCTGCTAATTCTGTCTTTGGTTTGGGGGACAGGGGTGCTTGCCAGGGACTTGATGGAAGGACTGGTGTGGAAACTTCTTCTCCCTCCTACCATAGACCCATATGGACTTTTGCCGTTGTTACCCAGCTACTTCTTCTTCTGTGTACACTCCTCAGACCAGGAACAGAGCTGCTGGCACCAGAGCCAAGCAGGATGTGGTACAAGCAGCACACAGACTATTTTCCATTCTTAGTCTTCTTTCCATTCTTCTCTAAAGTTGGCTTAATATTGTAAAGCTGCATGCACCCTGTCATGATGGACATTTTTAAAGATACCAGGACAGGAAAGAGACAGATAAGTTAGACTCATTGTTTTCTTCTGTGGAGAACACTTTGTGTTGCAAACAAATGAATGGCTTGAGCTCTCAGATTGCTTTGGAATTGATCCACAGGTTCCTATCAGTTCCCTACATCTCAGTGCTACTGGGCCATGTGTACCTATGAAGTAGCAAAAATAGAGTTTCAGTAACCAGATGGCAGGCATGCTTGCTTAGCAAATATCATATTGAATGTATTACAATGGCCCAGCAATTACTTAGAGATGACTAAAGTAACATTTATTTAACCTATAGCAGAGCAAAATCTTGTCTTCTTTAAAGCCAAACTACTTATTGTCATCAATGCTTACATCAAATTTCAAGCAGAGACAAAAATTTACGTTAGATAGATCTTTCAATGTGCAGTCACCTTTTATATCCAGTTAAAAAAATTTTTTTACTGTAGTTGTTACCTCAGCAAACATATTTCAATGGCAAGAAAAACATCAAGTGCCACCTAGTTCTCTCTAGAGCATTATTTGCAAGTGTACATTAAACCATCATAGAATTTCTTCCCTTCAGAGACAGGTTTGGGAACGAATCTTTCCCTCCTGAGTTAGAGAGTAGAAGAGAGTCTTCCTCAAAGGTAAGGACCAGAGGAAGCCCCCTAGGGAATGATTATTATCTACCTCTCGTATGTTGCTTTGGAATATAAATTAGTGCTGAGCTACAAATTAATTTTTCAGTACAACCCTGTATCCTCAATCACTCTCTTTGAAAATTGAGTGATCAGAAAAATAAGCCAATTAATCTAGCATCAAATAAGTAGTCTCAAATTTCATTTACTCCTTATTTATAATACTATAGACCTGTATCTTCCTCCATTCTTCTTTTTTTTAAATTTATTTTATTTATTTTTATTTTTGGCCGCGTTGGGTCTTCGTTGCGGTGCGCGGGCTTCTCATTGCAGTGGCTTCTCTTATTGCGGAGCACGGCGCGCAGGCTTCAGTAGTTGTGGCACACGGGCTTAGTTGCTCCGCGGCATGTGGGATCTGCCCGGGCCAGGGCTCGAACCCATGTCCCCTGCATTGGCAGGCGGATTCTTAACCACTGCGCCACCAGGGAAGCCCTTCCTCCATTCTATATAAGACTTCTCAGGCTTTCTCTAGGTATTATCCTACTACTCAGACTAATATAAATATATCCCAGACTTAATTTGTTTCCATTGTTCATTCTAAAATATTTCTTTGGGCTTTTAGGGCCCTAGAGAGTCCTGTAGTTTCATGTCTAAGAAATCAGATACGCCCATCTTCAGAGTGGAAGGCACCAGTCATCTGAAAGAGGACTTTAAAAATATAGGCCTGAAAAATCCACCCAGAAGAATACTTTTTAAATCCAAGAATAATTTTTAAATTTAAATACTTTTTAAATCCAAGTCAAATCTACTACACAGAAACTTTCTAAACTGGTCAGCAGTTTCAAAGAATAGGATATGGTTATCCTAAAATGTGTCTCCTTTACAAGAGAGGAGATTGACGCTCAGAGGTAGGGCGATTTGCCCAACGACATACAGTTAGTTAGTTATGTGACGCGCTAGGACTAAAAGTCTTCTGACTTTAAGTATAGTATTTGTTTCATAAAACCATGTTCTCTCTCCATTCCCTCTAAGAATTGCTAGCAAAGAGCTATCTGCCTTTCTCCTCGCTCACTCTCTCACATTTGCTATTCATTTGTATGTGACATGAAGGTAAGAAAGAATTTGCCAGATGGCTTTCTCCTGAGCAGGAATGTCCTCTGAGATGTCAGTGGTGTTCTGGGAATAAAAGTTTCCATGGCCAAACCAGATTGGGAAACACTGACTGGGTTTAACAAAATTAGACATTTATAAGTATTTTATAAGACATTTATAAGACTTATAAATTTATACATTTATAAGACATTTATAAATATTCTCATTATGTGTCCTCTGTCTCCAAGTGGGAAGTATAGGATGGGACATTCCCAAACTTATTTGCCCATGCAACCCTCTTTTTGCAGAACTCCGATTACTATCTTTCAGAACTCTAGAGATCCTCAGAGCACAACTTGGGAAATGCTGGGGTGGAGGTATTAAGTGCTCCCAAAATCCTGGTAAAAGGCACAGATGGGGGGAGATGTTGTTCAAGGGGAAGTTTCAGTTATGCAAGATGAACAAGTTCTGGAGATCTAATGTACAACAGTATGACTATAATTAACAATATTGTGTACTTGAAATTTGCTAGGAGGGTGGATCTTGAGTGTTCTCACCACACATACCGAAAAGTGGTAACTATCTGAGGTGATGGAAATGTTAGCCTGAATGTGGTGATTATTTCACAATATTTATGTATATCAAATCATCAAATTGTATACCTTAAATATATACAATTCTTAATTTTCAAATATACCTCCATTTTTTTTTTAAAAAGGCACAGGCAGACGTGGTGCTTGGCATGGTACTGGGAATGGGGGTGGGGAAGGGAGAGATAGAGAACAAATAACTAAGTAAAATATACAGTATGCCAGAGTGTGATAAGTAGTAAGGAGAAAATAAAACAGGGTAGGGAATGGGGAATGCTGGCAGGGGAGGGCTTGCTGTTTTTAAAACAGGTTGAAGGATTTGTGTTTGATGGAACAGACAGTGACAAGAACTCTGAGTTCCTGGCAAGTTTTCTTGAGTGAACAAAATCTATACTTAAGGGTCCCATTTCTTTCAACCTGTTGATATGGAAAAATGAAGTTGTGTATTAAAATGACAAACACTGGTAAAAATCCCTCTTGCTAGTGTTTCTTAAAATGAGAGCATTTGAAAAGGAACCTGAATGTCATTGATGGAAAAGCACATGACTGATGAGTAATCTGAAGCCTGAAGAGAGTTAAGTGACTTGTCTACAATTACTCAGCTGAAATTCGTGTTTCCTGACTCCTAGCCCAGTGCTGTTTCCACTATACTAGTTTGAAATTCCTTTGTACCAAGCTGTGTAGTGTGAAAGATACAAAAACTATATACATTCCTTTCCTTCGTAATCCTTACAGTCCAGTGGGTAAGAGATTAAATGTGATAATTTATGGACTGATTGATTAAATAATATGAGGTAGTGCATGATTAATTCCCCATATGTTGTGAAAATAATATGCTTTGCAAGATCTGAGTATCTGTTTGTCTCTTTAGGCCATTGAAAAGGATTATATTTTAGTACCTTGTGATAAAGTCAGTATGGAACAAATGTGCAGAAAATGATAAATTAATCAGGTTTTTACAGGTATTTATATGTATAATGTCCTAAACAATATTTAGGATTTTTAAACTGAAAAGATAAAACAAAGTAATACATGAGTAGAAATGCTTTCTAAACACTATTCTTTGGTTAGCTACTTGTTTTCTTCAATCATTGAAATGTGCTCATGCCTACTTTTTCAGCAGCATCAGTCATGAGTCACAGTGGCAGCTCTTATCTACTGAAGCTTTCCCATCTGCCAGGCATTCTGTAGAGTCCTCTGCATCCATCCCTTATTTTCACAAGAACCCTGTTAGTTGGGTACCAGTATTGACCCCATTTTACAGACAAAGTACCTGAGACTTAGTGAGTCAGAGTAACTTGGTCAGAGTAAGTAAGTAATGAGCTAACTTGTGCCAGAGCTGGGATGATTAGCTTGCCTTAAAATTATTTATATGATTAGGTTTTATTATAACTCCAAAATTAAAAACAAAACAAAACTAAAACTAAATTGCTCTGGTAATTATTAAACTGTAAAACTTACAGTTTAATTGATAATTTGTAATATGGGTATGTGAACTTTGCATAATAAAGTCAATTTTTTTTACATTAGATAGAAAAATAACAAGTAAAGATTCTTTGCACTTAATGTTACCCAAGATCATTTAAAATAAACTATATGGGAATGAGTATTACAGTCCTTCAGTACCATTTAGCATACTTTTTATTTGATTGATTTGTTTGTTGGGTGGAAGGGAAATACTTTTTATCTAGTTGGTAACCGCTTTAAGTAATTCTTCTAAGTTATTAATGTTATGCTTTGAAGCATATTCTCAGCTCTAATTTTGTTGAACTTTTTTGAAAATAAAATGTTGTATATATTTGTTTAGAGTGTTTCAATTATCCACACCCTGGGGCTACTCCCTTCCTGTAGGGGTGGGGCTAGAGACTTATAACAGCACATTACAAAAAATGGCTTTAGTTTAAGGAAAACCCACAGGATGGTTATCAAGTAAAATTATTCAAAGGAGCTACATTAAAAATTTGAACAAACCAAGAGATTAAATCAATAAACTTTGATTTATTGATTTCAATGGGTGAATACCCCCCCCCCCACCAAATACCTTCTTTCTGGCTATTAAAAAAATCTGTTTAGCATCTGCTTGCTTCCTATTTGTTCTATTGATGGTTTAACTTTGCCAGTATTTGGTTGTAATTTTCTGGAAACTTTGAGAGATCAGATTGCAAAATGCTGAGTTAGTAACTGATGATTCATATTGAAAAATTAAGGCCAGACAGTGAGGAACAGACACCTGGAGGTCAGGTATATCTGGGCATACAAGGTAACTTCCTACCAAGGAGTGGAGAACACAAACCAGACTGGGAGTATTAGAGGCTGGGGGCTCTGGAAGATGAGGAAAATGAATCATGCCAGAGAATATGGAAGTTGCTGCTTCTGATCAGTAATCAGAATTGTCTGAAAAGTCACTGAATGTAATCTCTCTCTCGTCTGCACTCCCATGCACTCTGGTCACTCACATGTAACTATAATATCATGTCCCCCATCTCTTCTATTCCTACAGTGTTCACTTCTTGAGGAACTTTGTCTCCTCTCTCACTGTATTCACTCTGTGGCTCCCAGACCCCCAACCTCTGCACCTAGCACAGATCCCCACAAGGCATAAATGTCCAGAGTACATTTGGAGAATACTTCAGGACAGTGAGGAGGCTGGTGCTGAATTGAATTATATGAAAATAACAGTAAAATGATAATACTGTTTACTAATTGTGTTGGATGTTACACAACTCCTAAGTATCCTTTCAAACTAGTCATGATTCGTTCATTCTTCTTACAAATATTTATATAGTGTCTCCTATGTGCCAACTATTTTAGGAGTTGGGGACACACAGCAAAAAGTCAAAAACTGCTGCCCCTGAGTTTACATTCTAAATGTAAGGTGCTAAACAAGTTAAGTAAGTAAAATATATGGAATGTTAGATAGTATCAATAATAAGTGTAAAGTAAGAAAGAAAAAAAAAAGCAGGGAAGGGGGCTAGGAAGTAGGAAGGGGGTTTTAAATGTTTAGACAGAGCTCCCAGGGAAAGCCTCACTGTGACTTTTAAATAAGGACCTGAAGGGAAGCAGAAATGAGTCATGGGCATGTCAAGGGGAAGAGCAAAGGCCCTGAGGAAGTCTGCCTCCTACTGATAGGACAGTGAAGAGGCTGGTGCTGAAGCAGAGGGGTTGAGGTGTAGTATAACAGGTGAGGTCAGAGGTCAGAGGGATAATGGGGAGGTGTGGGAGATTATGTGGGCCTCATAAGTAGGTGCCCAGGATGGCCCGAATTTACACCTAGATCACTTAAATCCTGTTAATTATTTGTAGCATCCCCTTTCACTCTCCAAGAGATCCCAGTTTGGACAATAAGTTATTATACAGTCATTGAGTTTTATTCTGAATGATATTGGAAGCCACTGGACTCTTGAGCAGAGGGGCAATATGATCAATTTATTTTTAATAGGATTTCTCTGGTTTATGTGTTAAGGAAAGACCAAAGGGGGAAGCAGGGAGACCAGCTAGAATGCTGTTGCAATAATTCAGGCTAGATCTGATGGTGCAATGGACAGAAGGTAGCAGTGGAAATGGTAAAAAGCTGTTGAGTTCTGGATCAGTTTTATGGATAAAAGCCAACAGCATTTGCTGACAGGTTGGATGCAGGGTATGAGAGAAAGAGAGAAGTAAGTATGTTTTTAGCCTGAGCACCTGGAAGAATGGGATAGCCAATTACTGAGATGAAGAAGACTCTAGAGGGAACAGATTTGGGGAGGAATGCCAGGAGCTTATATGTGGACACGTTAGGTATGAGTTGCCTGTGAGACATCCAAGTGGAAATACCGAGTAGGCAGTTGGATCTGTGAGTTTAAAGTTCAGAGGAGAGGTCTGGACTAAATATATAAACTTGGGAGTCATCAGTGCAGAGATGATATTTAAAGCCATGAAACTGGATGAGATCATCAAGGGAGTGGGTGTGGATAGAAAAGAGGAAAGTCCAAGAATTGAGCCCAGGAGAGGATCAAAGTTAGTCCACTGACGCTGCCATTACCAAAAACGCTTGGAACTGCCCAGGCTTATACAAGAACCAGTCTTACCAATCTGCGGGTTCAATGGTTGTTTAATTAAGCAACAACATGAATTCGAATAACATTGACTTGCTACAGTCGAAACAGAGGGTACAAATTCTAAAATGAAAAGTCAGAGGCAAGGCATGAGAACTGCAACTTTAGGTTTTCAAAAGATGAACCGAAACAAATAGGGAGAAGGGAAAGCACTGATCAGGTAATGAATGATGATAGAAAAGGGAGAGGGAACAGTATTGAAGGAGAATGATAACCCTTGAAAATATCATGCTGAAAGAGAAATGTTGATTTTAGGTGCTTTCAGATTTTATAAGGGCCTCACATTCCATTTTATCTTGACTCATCCAACTTTTAATCTTTTTTTGACCCAAAATTCCAGCTATAGGAGCAAGTTTTTGGAATGATTTTTTTAAAAAGGCATTTTTTAAATGCCCCTAAGCTATTACAGTATTGGAAATGAAATTAAAATATAGCATTGTACACATTTTTTCTGCTTAGTGGGCTGTGAAATTTAATTTGCAAAATGTGATGGAGAACATCTACCTAAGGCAAGGGTGCTGTGCAATTAATCCCATTTATGTAGAAGTATTTACATTTTCACAATCTTGAAAAATATTAATGTTTTTATTAATGCTTATGTATTAATGTTTAGTTGTTCTATTAAGGAGGAGAAGAGAAAAGCATCATTTAGAGATCCCAGTATAATGTGCCAGTTTCTATTATGTTGGGCATTTTGTATACATCTCACTTTATCATCTCTAAGAAACAAGCTCTTTTTCTGGATAGTTTGTCTTGTTAACAAACAAACAAAAACAAAACACCAACCCTCCTTCTATGTCATATTTCACTTGTCTTCCTAACTTTCCTGTAACTGACAGGAGCAGAAGTCTTTCAAGGCATCAGCTATGTTTGCCGATGTTACTTTACACTTCATAATCACAGTTCCTAAAACAAAACAAAAAAAGTATGAAAAACATTCAGATGCTTTCTGCGTGACATCATTTGTGCTAACACTCTATCTTTCAGCAGCTACTGAAACAGGTTTCAGTGTTTTAAAATTAAATCAAAGAGAGAAAATTTAATCACTCCCTTATACTGTTTAATCTCCATTAAGAATTTGTGTTTCTTTTTATTTCAGCCAAACTGACCTTGCTGAGGTCTTTGAGGCTTTCCATCAGTTCCTTTTGTAATTGATGCCTACATTTTTCTCATATCCTGTGTCCCAGTGAATAAGGTTCTCTGACTCCACTCCCACCTCCAAATAAAAAGCAAAAGTAAATGGAGGCCACATCAACCACTTCTCTGTCAGAAGAACTAGGCACCTCAGTCTCCAACAACCCATGTTCACCATCCCAACACACCCAAAGGGGTAGGACACTACACTCACCCTGTTGTAACAATAGCTGTCTCTCTGATGATTACCAAAGTTCAGAAGAACATAGGCCCACTGGGGAATCCTTTCTGGGGCAGGGGACATAGTGAAGAGGTATAGTTTGCAACAACAGAAAGGTAATTGTCAACTCCTGCTCCCCAAACCCCTGACTACCTTCCTGCCCACATGCTCTATCAATCCTGTTTGTTACTTTTGGCCATTTTTCTTTCTAATTTTTATTTCTTCTCTTTAATAAATTTAGTTATGTCACATTAGACCACTTCTTTTATCTCTTCTCTGGCCCCCAAATATCTATTTGTCTGCAAAAATGGACATGATACCTAGCCTGCTCCCATGATTTTCTCTCTGGAATCTTCTGTCAGTTCTCTCAACTCCATTGCCCCCTTGTCTGTCCATCACATCCCCATTCTAGATCAATTCTACTGTTCGCCTTCTTGCTCCTTTAGCTAAATAGCTGAACTCTAATGGGAAAAATAATAACACAATTGTGCTGAGAGATACCTCTACAAATTTATGTTTTCCAGCCTGAATTTGGCCCTCAAACTTCCCTGGAAATCCTTTTTCCCTCAGCTCCCTTTCACTCCTGCAATGACTCCTTCAAAGTGTCTTCTCCTCTCCCTAAGACCCCTTCTCACACCCATTGCTTGCTCCCAGCCAAAGAGTTTGTCTCTTACCTCACTGAGAAAATAAAAACCTAAACAAATAGCATTACTGTCTAACCCAGAAAGACCCATCAAGGCGAAAACTGAGATTCATTCTCGATTCTTTTCTCTCCTTCACCCAGCCTCAGTCATTCACCAGGGCCTGTCCCATTCTGCTACTTCAGTGTCTCTTGAGTACGTATGCTTCTCTCCATCCCCACAGCTACAAATGGTGGTGCAAATCATTTCTATGTATTATTGCAATGTTCTCCTGAAGGTTCTCTCTCTTCTGTCTTGCTTGCTTCCCAATCTGTTCTCTATACCACACTCTGAAGGATCTTAATGAAATCTAAAATGCCACTTCTCTGCTTAAAACCCTTCACTGACTCTCCAGCTTCCTCATAACGTAGTCCACGTTGTTTAATGGGGCATGCTAGGCCCTTTCTGAATACCCGCTGCCTCATCCTCATCACTGCCTCTTACACCCCAGCCTCCAGCTCTATCTATTGAACTACTTGTATTACCCCAAGGCGCCATGCTCCTTCTCATCCTCTGACCCTTGCACACATGCTTTCTTTTCCTGAGATGCTCCTCTCTTCTGCTCCTCTCCCCAAGTCCTACCTCTCATCCACTTAGCTAAGTTGTCACTCAAATATTTTTGGATGGATGGATGAAAGGATAGATAATTCCTATTCATCCTTGAGGACTTTCCTTAAACTTCACCTCTTTCCAAACTTCTGGGTTAGGTGCACTATGTATGTGCCTTACACCTGTGCACCCTTACCACACGCTCACCTCTGTCATGGCATTTATCACATTGTTCTGTGAGCTCCTTAAGGTAGTCCAGACCACACTTCGAGAAACACTACCCTTGCGTCTAACATGTTGCCTGCTAAATAGCTGTTTATCAAATATATGAACTCTGAGGCATTATTATTGTTAATATTATCTATAATAACTATTTGTTACCTTTTGTTGTTTAAAGCATCTTTATGGCAGAGTACCTGGTCTGCAGGCACACTAAACAGTATGTTTGAGAGATGACTTGCTAAATGTCTGTTAAGTTAGCCATTTAGGATGACAGATCCTAAGGCAGATAGTTAATTAGTACAATTTCTCAACAAGAACAATGTCGTAGCCTCCATCCCTTTGCAAACCCAAACCACAGGCTCTATTTCTAATCTGCAAAGGCCTGGTACAAAGGGTTGCAGTTTAGACGGAAAGGTACAAATCTAGCAACACCTGTTGGAAAACAGCAGAAGGTGCATGTAAAGGTTAACTGGGGGATTTTGTTCAGTTTTTCATTGATATCATTGGAAATGATTGAATAGAGGGCCTCATGCTTCTGCTCCTGCAGTGCTTCCAGCTGGGCTTCTTTTCACAATGCTGTGTTGGGTGCAAAGGTGGGGTTTTTTTGTGATTCTGGAAGACAGTCACCTTATGACATGGCCTCTGGACAAACCTGTGCAGCTATCTGGTTCACTCAGATAAACTGCCAAAGTTGTTACTCCCTATCCCTAAGAAATATTATTTCAAGTAAGCCAAACCCCACTCACCTGCATTTCTAGAGTTGGGAGGAGAAACTAGCTTTGAAGAAAGAGGTTTAAATATTCTTTTCTTTGAAAAATCAAACCAAAAAAACTTAAAAATATAAAACTTGTAAGTTATGTCTCTTTCTTATTATCTGAACTTCACTGTAGTATATTCCTGCCTTCAGGGAGTTCACAGTCTGATTGGGACTTTTAAATTGCTGTCTCTTAAAGTATAAAAAAATAATTGAAAGGTGCAGAAGGAAATTCCATGGAAAAGTGCACATGTGTGAAGAAGGTCAATGCTCAGAATGGTTGGAGAGTATGGAGTGGTGGGGAATGGAGAAGAGAGAGGGATGAGGGAAGATGAGGCTAACCCTGAAGGCTCAGTTCAGATTATACAGGGTCTAGTGTGCAAAGTATTTTGGACTTGATCCTGTGGGTAGTGGAGATCAATCAGTAGCTCTTCTGGGTAAGGACAACATAATCAGAACTGTTTAAGAAAGACAACTCAGGGAACGGTGTGAAAGATTCTTGAGCAAAACTTATGAGATTAAACTTAATAGTGATAAATTCCTCTTTTCAAAAATCAGCTGTAATACCACCAAAGAGGTGTGACTTATCAGCCATTCATGTGAAAAAGACCTGAGGGTTTCGTTTGACTGTAATCTCAATGTGAGTCAACAATACATCATGACTGCCAAAAAAGCTAATGCAGTCTTAGGCTGCATTAATAGAAAAATAATGCTCCAAACAAAAGAGAATAGTCCTTTTGTTGTGTTCTCTAGTCAAAGCATAGCTAGAATATTATGTTCAGGTCAAGATATTCCTATTTAGAGAAAGCTGAGCAGAACTGGTGAGATCAATTAGAAACCTCATTATATCATGAACAATTAACTTGGGACATTTCGCCTATGAGAGAGGATTTATGGATGTTCAGGAATTGCTAGCATTCTTCAGATGTTTGAAGGGGGATTAAATGGACTCTGATGCTTTCAGAAAGCAAGAGTTTGACCAAAGAAAGACTTTTTAAAAAAACAGATGTGGGCTTCCCTGGTGGCGCAGTGGTTGAGAATCTGCCTGCCAATGCAGGGGACACGGGTTCAAGCCCTGGTCTGGGAAGATCCCACATGCCACGGAGCAACTGGGCCCGTGAGCCACAATTACTGAGCCTGCGCGTCTGGAGCCTGTGCTCCGCAACAAGAGAGGCCGCGACGGTGAGAGGCCCGCGCACCGCGATGAAGAGTGGTCCCCACTTGCCGCAACTAGAGAAAGCCCTCGCACAGAAACGAAGACTCAACACAGTCATAAATAAATAAATAAATAAATAAATAAAGGAACGTGAATTTCTTTAAAAAAAAAAAAAACAAAAAAAAACCAGATGTATCCAAAAGACAAAGTGAGATCCATTGAGTTTCTCATCCCATGAAATATTTCAGCAAAGGCTGAGTGAGCCTCTATGAGAGATGTTACAGAGAGGATTTGTGTACAGATTTGAAGATTTGTCTCAGGACCCCTTAATGTCTCATCCACCTCTGAATACATGGATTATGCCATAGAATGAGTAAATGACTTAAGAAAATTCTTTATATCCAAACTACTCCAATAGCAGGGGTCTTGGGCTGGATACTGCTTAGTTAGTCACATCAGTCTTCCTGCTAGCTAGGCAGGAGCCCTCAATTTTGGTGTAATCTTTTTGGGGAGATCTCATTTCTTTCAAGGTGAATGAGTCCTTCTTCTTAACCACTGAACATAAGGAAGTCACTTAACTGCTAAAGAAATGAGTTCCTACTCTCTCTGAGTCTCTATTTTGTATGAATAGATGATATTTTATCTATAGCTTGTATTTCTAGATGCAATGTGGTAGCATAAGTGGAGGAGTTGGAGGCCCATATCAGGTCCATCACCAGGTTTCTGGTGGTTCTATCTCTAATTCGTTCTCACCTCCACTGTTACCACTTTAATTCAAGTTCCTCATCTCACACCCAATCCTCTCAAGTAGCTTAAATGGCTCTCTCTTTAATTTAGGGGTCTTAGACTCTTCATTTGTAAATTGAATCAATGTGAGAAAGGACAAAATAAGGCACATATAAATGTGTTTTATAAATGGCTAAGTACTCTATAAATGCTAATTATTATTAATAATAATATAGTTCAATTACATTATTAGTGAAGTGCACTTTTAGGTCACTTCATCCAGTCAATCAGCAAATATGTGGATGCCCACTATGTGTCTAGCACTATCTCAGGCTCTGGGGATACAGTAGTAAACAAAAATAGACATAAAATGCATTCTAAAGCCCAGGCAACTGACTTACAAATAAATTTTTAGAACACAAACCACTTGTAAGTTAGGGACATCCTGTAGTAACATTGGTTAACTGTCAATGTTTTTCAAGGGCATCAAGGGTCTACATTTTTGCTTAGTGCTTTTGGACAGATATTTAAAGAACACATCAGTCTTTGTCATTTCATAGTAGATAGAGTGAATATAAAGAATTATATACTTTTTACTAAAGCAGTAGCCCAGTCATCTTCACAAACAGGCAAAAATAGACTAGAAGGAGTTAGATTTAGAGAAAAATGAACAAATCAGATGTACAAAGAACAATTCATGTCTCTTCATTCCATATCTAGTTCTACATATCTATTGTGACTCTACAAATTCTTTTAAAACTATATTATGAATGTCAAGCACAAGATAAAGAACTAAGTTTTAAAAGATATTTTTAGATGGCAAAGTTATGTTAAGAGATAAGTATGAGCTTAAAGTAAAACTTCTTATCAAAACTGAAAAAAAATGTATCCACCTACACCTTGCTGGTATTTCAGACTCAAGGAGGAATTTCCAAGTGATTCTAGTAAGAGGTTGCTCTGTAGGGAACTCAGAGTGAGTGAGCAAAGTTCAGTTCCTGACCCTGGTCTGGATTCCCTATTTGGACTTGTCTTTATTCTTTTGTTAAGAATAGATACTCTTCATGACTTTGTATGGTAGGTTTGTTGTTAAAATTAATGGTCTTTTAAAACAATATGCTTGAAAAAGTCTCTCTTGAAGGCCTGTTCAAGTTAGTCAGGGAGTTATAACATGTTTAAAAGATTATCAATTTGAAATACGGTAACCAGAACAGGTGGGAAACACCTGTTTTCCAAGAACTTTATAAAATATGCACCAGGCGCACGTGGAAATTCATGGGCCAAGAGTTCAGTGATGTATTATTGCTGTTCCTTTTTAGTTCTCCTTTTTAAAAAGCCCACTTGAGAAAGCATTTAGCTACTTCTGGATGTTCTAGCAGGTGCCGTAAGTGTAACCAGAAGGATATGTTACTTGTGGAGCTGGCCCCTGGTACTTTCATCCTCAGAGGCCATTTTAATCTCCTGGTCAGTTTCAACCAGTCACCTTCATCCCTTCAGCTGCTTATGGGGACAGGGGGAACCAATTCTGTTCATATGTACCTACTGAATATTTAGACTGCTGTGGCCACCCTCAACCCCCCTTTGTTACGTCAGCCTTACCTGCCAGTTTGCCTATCAGTTTAGTTGGTGTGTAACCAGAAATATTATTTTCTCATGAACTAAATAATACAATGACAGATACTATGGAAATATGCAGATAATATTACGACATTCTATTCAGATATAGAAGTGACTCCTTCCTTCCCTTCCCCACCTCCCAAAATAATGACACTGGAACGGCAATCTTGCCTCCCTGTTTTACCGTGATTGTAGGTGAGTGCTCAGGAGGCTACATAATATAATATTCTCATGGTGAATTCATTTTTTTTTTTTTACTTTCATACCACTGTCCCTACTCATCAACTCCATTTCTTCCCAATTAGCTGTATTGAAATACTATAGGTGTTTTAAAATCTGAATATTCCTTAGGTTACAGAAAAACCTTTGAAATGCATTTGGATTGAAAAAGAATTGGAAAAAAGTGTTCAGCGGTAGAGTTTAGAATTTGTTTGACAGCTTAGAGGGGGAAATGTGAGGAAAATAGTGTCATCGGTAGCTTACATATATAAATAAAACAGAGGTCATTTGCTACCTAGCCAGAGTGGTAAATGGTCTAAAAACGACATGATATGAGATACTGTAGATATTTTACCTGGAAAATGAAAGTGAAGTTGGTGGCTGCCCTTAAATATTTGAAGGACTTGCTTGTTGAAGGTAAAATAGACTTATTTTGTGTAGCTTCAAGATCAGTATTAGAAGTTGCAGAGGACAGATCTAGCTTAACACAGAGGAACTTTTTGATAATTAGAATCGTCAAAAAATGAAATATGCTGCCTGATGAGGGTGTGGGATCTAATAGAGAACAGATGGGTATCAGCCATTCTAGAGGAACTTCCAGCATTGAGAAATTTGGTTAAATGGCCTTATGTACTCTTCTGGTTTAAAAAAATAATATTTTGAGCTGTTTTTTTACACCGCTTTTAACAGAGCTCACTCAATTTTCAAGAATTAGGGAACAACTGAAATCCTACGCATGACTGATTTTTCTTATTCAGTTTTGTATCCAGAGTACCTAGCACAGTGCCTGATACAAAGTATCTCCTCAATAAATAATGGTTGAATGAATAAATAAATGCTTCTTTTATTAAAAGGCTTAATGTCATATCAACCTGGAATTTTATCTTTAATCACGGCTCTGTCATCACTCAGAAATGACACTGCTGATAAGAGACACAATTAGGATTTATATTAGCCAAGCTTGCAATCTATCCAGGTTGAAAATGTCTTTTTCTTACCTAAAGTATGAGAAAAAAACATTTTTAGAAACTGAAATGAGATTTAATTTGTTTCTCTTTGGAGGTCAGGATTTCTATTATTGGCTTCATGCTCTGTAAGCTCAATGGCTTAAACATCCTGAAATTTCTGTACTTCCAGTTCTTCTCTATAAATCTCTACTCTGGAGCGGAAGGAAACAGACTAATTTTATAGTATTTATTGTTTTCTATCTTTTTAAAAATTTTTTATTTATTTATTTTTGGCTACGTTGGGTCTTCATTGTTGTGTGCGGACTGTCTCTAGTTGTGGCGAGTGGGGGCTACTCTTCCTTGCGGTGTGCAGGCTTCTCTTCTTGTTGTGGAGCATGGGCTCTAGGCGTGCGGGCTCCGTAGTTGTGGCTCGTGGGCTCTAGAGCACAGGCTCAGTAGTTGTGGCACACGGGCTTAGTTGCTCTGCGACATGTGGGATCTTCCTGGACCAGGGCTCGAACCCGTGTCCCCTGCATCGGCAGGCGGATTCTTAACCACTGCACCACCAGGGAAGTCCCTTGTTTTCTATCTCTACAAACATATAAATTAGGGATACCAGTCTTTCAGTTGAACTGATTGTACTTCATTACATGTGGGTCAAAGTAGAGAAAATAATGTCTACTTTTTATCTTTTAAGCCAGTTTATTGGCTTTTATTTCTGCAAGTTTCTCCTTCTAATTAGCTTTCAGCTCTCTTCTTTAATTAATCTCTTGCAATTAATCCTCGTATGTCAGACTAGAACTTAATGGGAAAAGGTATATGAGATTTATCTCTACTGGGAAAACTTTTCATGGTGGCGATCAACACCTATCTTCAAGGTCTCCTACAAGTGAAGGACAAAGTGGCCCTATGCTACCTATTACCATAGTATTAGCAAATATTTGTCTATGGTTTAGAGAAAGTCAAGAGGTCCCTTTGAAGTCTATTTGTTTGGTAGCCAGGATCTCCCCTCCAGAGTAACAGTGTTTAAAGTTTGATATATTTTTTAAACCTTAAGCAGTACATTTTGGTTGCTCCTGATTAAGTCTCTTGAATGAAAAGTTGAAAGCACATTCTAGCGGAGGTTTGCATTATGGAAATCCTCCAATAGGCACACAAATGTTCAATAAGAAAGTTAGTTTTAAAGTCAAACTAATTGGGACTTCCCTGGAGGCACAGTGGTTAAGAATCCGCCTGCCAATGCAGGGTACACGGGTTCGAGCCCTGGTCCAGGAAGATCCCACATGCTGTGGAGCAACTAAGCCCATGCGCCACAACTACTGAACCTGCACTCTAGAGCATGTGAGCCACAACTGCTGAGCCCACGTGCCACAACTACTGAAGACTGCGCGCCTAGAGCCTGTGCTCTGCAGCAAGAGAAGCCACCGCAATGAGAAGCCCGTGCACTGCAACGAAGAGTAGCCCCCGCATGCCTCAACTAGAGGAAAGCCCGCGTGCAGCAACAAAGACCCAACGCAGACAGATAAATAAGTAAATAAATAAATTTATATTAAAAAATAATAAAATAAAGTCAAACTCATTGCCACCTGTGGTTTTCTATGGTACATAGTTAGGGAAAGTGTTTGTTTTTAACTTATATGTATATATGCATTTTTATAAGGAAGATTAATTGAGGGGATAAACAGAGGGGAATAAAAATTTTAAAGCCTTTAACATGAAAAAATGGCTGAAAATTTTTGCCACAATGGACAATTTTACTGGCATTCAGTCTTGTTAGTGTTTGAGAGTTGTCTTACTCTTAAAGAGGAGGATAAAAGAAAAGAACTATGTATTTATAGAAATGTAGATATAGTAGACTTAGAGAATTCTTCTGGGTGTTAACAACTAAGTGTTCATGGTTTATCTTTTTTCAATGTGGATAGGTTTTGTAAGTAAACTGGAGATCCAAGGATGACTCTTTTAGTGCACTTCATTTAAAGGGATATCTCAGTTGCTGTGCTGCAGGAAAATTCACTTTTCCATGTGCACAATTTTACATTCTGCATTAAAGTACCTTGATATTACAGTTAAGCAACTGAGGCATAGAAAAGGGTAAAGAGCTTTGTTTTGATCATGTTGAATGACAGCAGGGCCAAAGTGAAACCCTAGGAACTTTTAATTCAGTAAGTGAAATAGCTACCCAGAGCTATTGTAATATCATCTACTTTGAAAAAAAAAAAAAGGGATATCTGCAACACTATGGTTTCTGCTCCTTAAATACTGAGTACACCTCCAAATACAACAAATATATAGAAAGCAATTTCATTTGCAAGTTTCATTTGCTCAAGGGAAAGATCTCAGGTAGAATCCTCTACCCTTTAGGGAGGAAGGGGAGGTGGATAGGGAGGGAATAAGAAAGAATAATTACATTTCAGTATTCAAAGTGAATTACCTTTCCACATTAAAAAACTAGCAAACTAGGAAAAAAATATGTGATACAATTATTTCAGACTGGCCAACAGGCAGCACAAGACTGATCTCTGAGAGGGGAAACAAATATGACAAGCCCTGTGACTGTCCAGCTTATTGATGGGGCATTTCTAAGGCATGGCATAGGAAGGGGAACCCAGAGTCCAGTGATCTCACTGACTTGAGGAGATCAGTGCTCAAGGAGGCCAAGGCAGCTAGAATTTGTGGGGAAGAATACTGGAAAAGAGAAAGCTGCAGGAAGAGAGAAGTCCAAAGATCTGTCCAAAGGTCCCCTCAAATCTTTGGCTGAATACTGAGCTGCTTATGTGTGAACTAAAACTCTATGAGAGTGGGAAAAGAAATGATAGAATGCAGAGGCTAGCTGAACAATTCCTAGTATTCCCAGAAGGCTGAGAATAGTTCATGTTCCTACCACCCAAAGTGGAAAGACCTCATAATTCACAGGCACTGGGAAGGGTTCTCAGAAGGGTCCTCAGATGGCCTTACTAGTGGGGTTAAATTAGCTCTAGAATAAAGACTAGACTGGATTCGCCCTAACGAAAATTAAAAACAATGCTCAAAACGATTTGACCCCAAGTAAATTAACTGCAGAACAAAGTCTAACCCTACTTAGAGAGATGCATCAAAATCCAGCAACCAACAACATAATATTTACAAATGTCTAATGTTTAATCAAAATTAACAACCATGACACACTACTATATACAAAATAGGTAACTAATAAGGACCTACTGTATAGCACAGGGAACTCTTCTCAGTACTCTGTAATGACCAAATGGGAAAAGAATCTAAAAAAGATTGGATATATGTATGTGTATAACTGATTCACTTTTCTGTACAGCAGAAACTAACACAACACTGTAAATCAACTATACTCCAATAAAAATTTAAAATAAAATAACATAAAAGATCAAAAAAAAAATTAACAACCATGAGAATATGACTCCTGACCAGAAGAAAAGTCAATTAATAGAAACATACCCAGAAATGACACAGCTGATAGAATGAGCAAACAAAGGCAATTAAAGCAGCTATTATAAATATACTCCATATGTTAAAGAAAACACAAACACTCTGAAGATAGAAATAGTAAATATATAAAAAAAAGATCAAAAAAAAAAAAAAAAAGATCCAAATGGAGCTTCTAAAGATGAAAAATGCAATATCTGAAATGAAAATATACTGCAAGGGATTAACAGCAGATTAGATAGTGCAGAAGAAAAGACTGGTGAACCCGACAACATAGCAATGGAAACTATAAATTAATGAAGCACATAGAGAAAAGAGAATTAAATGAAAAGAGTATTAGTGAACTGTGGGACAATATTAAGTGATCTCACATTCATGTAGTTGGAATCTAAAAGGAGAAGCAGAGGACAAAAAAAAATTTTTTTAAGGAATAACAGGCAAATCTTTTCTAAACTTGATGGAAACTATAAATCCACAGATCTAATAAGATCAATAAACTTCAAGCAAAAGAAACATGAAGAAAACTATACCAAACAAAGCTGTCAAGGTGATTCAGTGAAGAAAAGGTAGCCTTTTCAACAAACAGTGCTGGAATAATTGGATATCCACATGCAAAAAAAAAAAAGAAGAAGAAGAAGAAGAAAGAAACAAAAAGAAAAGAAAGAACTTAGTTCTCAGCACTTCACACCATACAGAAAAATTAACTTGAAATGGACTGTATATCTAAATGTAAGAGCTAAAACTATAAAACTTCTAGAAGAAAACATAGGAGAAAATATTTATGACCTTGAGTTAGGCAAAAATTTCTTAGCTGGGACACAAAAAGCACAAATCATAAAAGGAAAATATTTATAATTGAATTTCATAAAAATTAAAAACTTTTGCTTTTAAGACACTATTAAGAAAATGAAAAAGACCACAGACTGGAAGAAAGTATTTGCCAATCATATATCTGAATATATATTTACATATCAGGACTTATAAAGAACTCATAACTCAACAAGAAGAAAAACAACAAGAATAAAAACGGCAAAAGATTTGAACAGATACTTTACCAAAGAAGATGTATGTCAAATAAACACATGAAAAGATGCTCAACACCATTAGTCAACAGGGAAATGCACATTAAAACCACAATGAGAGACTGTTCACATTCACTATCAAGGCTAAAATTAAGAAGACTGACAATACCAAGTGCTGGTGAGAATGTGTAGCAACTAAAACTTTCATCATACATTGCTAGGAGAAATGCAAAATAGTACAATTACCTTAGAAAACAGACTTGCAATTCCCAATAAAGTTAAACATGCTCTTATCAAACCACCTAGAAATTCCTCTAAGTACCCATGAAAAATAACTTAGGTTCTCCCCATGACTTCTCCGTGAATGTCCTTAGCACTTTTATTCATAATAGCCAAAATCTGTAAACAACCCAAGTGTCTATCAATGGATGAATGAATAAACAAACTGCCAAAATTCTTCAATCGCTTCTTTTTTGCTTCCTTTACTTTGTCCCTTATTCTTTCTTGAAACCTTTACAAACCGTTCCTTATTCCATCTAGGCTCTCAAAAGTCTTCTGTGAGCCAGCCAACCCCTCCCCCATTTTTCTCCTCAATCTTCTTTCTTGCCTCCTGAATTGAATTTGCCATTAATAACTACATTTTCTTTCTTTGCATTCTCACTTCCTTTGGCTTTTAGGAAAATGAATTTTCATTATTTTCCTACCTTGCTCCTTCTTTTGTATTATTTCTGACTCATCTCTTTTCTTCTGACCTCTAACTATGAGTGGCCCCTAAAACTTAGCCTTTAGTTCTTAGTTTTTGTTCTAATATTCATTTTTTTGCCTCTCACCTATGGGTGTTCTGCCCCACCCTTCCCCCCACTGCCTCCACCATGGTTCAAGCTCTTCTCTTTGCCAGATTTATTCTCATGAAGAGAAGCTCCAATTATTTCTATCCCCTGATCACCTGCTTTAGACTTTTAATTATTCTATAACCAAACAAAATTAGTTGTGATGTAATGGTAATAACACTGAACTTGGACTCCAACAACCTGGGTTCAAGTACTGGCTCTGTCACTTACTAGGTAGGTGAGTTTGGACATGTCAACTGACACCTTCTCAGGGTTTCTATAGCTGAAAAATGGAAATGAATAATAACTACACCATAGGTTTACTGCAAGGATGAAATGAGATAAATAAAGGTGAACGCAGTTTGTGACATGTAAATCCTTATCAAGCATGAGTATCATCTTTCCACAAATATGTGTTAACTCTTCTATGTGCCAAGCATTCTCTATACACTAGTAGGCAAGCAAACAAGGCCCTCTGCACTCATGGGGCTCACGGTCTAGAGAGGAATATAAGCAATTAAAATAGACATGGTTAAGTTTTAAGTCTGAAAGAAATAACAGGTGCTTGAAGTAGCACATTGGAAGAACATTTTGTCTAGGCTTGCAGTGGAGAGGAATGGTGAAGAAAGTGACATCTAAGATGACACCTAGGGGCTTCCCTGGTGGCGCAGTGGTTGAGAATCTGCCTGCCAATGCAGGGGACACGGGTTTGAGCCCTGGTCTGGGAAGATCCCACATGCCGTGGAGCAACTAGGCCTGTGAGCCACAATTACTGAGCCTGCGCGTCTGGAGCCTGTGCTCCGCAACAAGAGAGGCCGCGATAGTGAGAGGCCCGCGCACCGCGATGAAGAGTGGCCCCCACTTGCCGCAACTGGAGAAAGCCCTCGCACAGAAACGAAGACCCAACACAGCCATAAATAAATAACTAAATAAATAAAATTTTAAAAAAAATCCGTGGACTCCCATATGCCTATGTAATAATCCACGAGCTCATTCTAAAAAAAATAACAATAATAATAATAATAATTTAAGATGACACCCAAAAGATAGGTAATGAGTTGGCCAAGGGGGTCAAGCAGTGGGTGACAGTGGCAAAGAGGTGTGAAAAGTATTCCAGGCAGTAGAATTTTATGGGCAAAGGCTGGGAAGGGAAGGGAGAGAGACCATGGAGCTTTCAAGGAACAGAAAGGAGTTCAGTATGACTGGAGTATATAAAGTTGAGTACAAAGAGAGGGAGCAAGAATTGGAAAGGACAGGCAGTGAAAGCAGAGAGATCATGCATGCAATTTCCAGCATCGGTGAGGCAAACAGAAGGTATCAATGATCCAAGATGAAGCAGAGGGTATTCCAGACTGTAGGCCGAACATGGTTCTAGGAAACAGAAGGTAAATGCTGAGAAGTTACTCAGGTTGACATACAATCCACATCTGAAGGGCCCGTCAATGAATCCTAGCCACTGGGCTGCATTTACTGATAGGGCTCAGTCCCAAAGAAGAGAGACTGGCAAAAACAAGGCAGGTCCCTAATAAAAAGCTACTCACCAATCAATTTTATTTATAAAGAGCAGTAATTTTTCAAGGTGTTTCTATATCTGATATCTTTTTAAAAATCTTCACTGTATCCCTGTGAGCCAAACAAGAGTAGGTATCGTTACTTTTATGAAGGGTACAGTTATTCACATCCATTAATAAAATAAAGGTGGCAGGCACAGTTAGTCCCATCCATTATTAAGATGACAAGTGGAAGTGGGATAGATCATATATAATATTTTCCTTAATCCTCCACTTTAAATTTAACTTTAATTCAGGAATGGCTAGCTGCCAAACAAGTATAAAGTGGGATATAATGGAAAAATCATTAGATTGGAGGTCAGGAAACTGGGTGCTATTCTTACCTCTGTCACAAGCCTATGGATTGACCTTTGGCAAATCACTTTAAGCACTCTGCGCCTCAGTTTCCACTAGTCGGACTAGATCATCAGTTGCTAGGGACTCTTTTGACACTCAAATCCTATGACTCCAAGTACTGAGGGCAAAAGAAAAGCTAGGATTCCAAATGTATTGAAGAATGTTTTAAAATTTATTTTTAGCCCCAATCTTTATTTTTATTTTGGTCTTCTGTCTTGTTTCTCGTTCCTCCTTGCAGTTCTGTCATTTCCCTTCCCCCTGAAGATACTTAAGAAGCTGCCTTTTCATCATTTTAAAACTGTAAATATGCCCTTGAAACATGCAAAGAGGCTTTTGTGTACTTACAAATCGAGGTTATTATAGTACAAGTAAGTCACTTGAGTGCACTGCATTCCTCAGCTTGCTCCATTGAGAGCTTTATTAGCTTATATTGTCCTATCTTAGAAGAACTAGTTGAGTAGATAAGACTCTCCCACTTTAAAAGGTGGGCTATCTGATGAAAAAGGGTGCTTAATGCTCTAGGGTGTAAGCAAAAGGATTTTGGCACTGCCCAAAGACAGACACACTTCTCTAAGACAAGTAGGTGCTCCACTTAAAGTGGCACAGACAAGGACAAATGTTCTAAAATTAAACCAACCAGCTGCTCCGCCACAGACGCCCACCTGTTAATTATGCTATCTTTTCCTCGTGCAGCCTTCTCTCTCCATGAAACCGGAACTCTCCACTCACGGCAACCCTTAAAAAGCCTGAAACTTCACGTACTTTCCCAAAGGTTACCTACCCAGGAAAGCAGAAAGCTGGTTTCAAAAACATATTAGGGTACATGTACTCAAAGAATCTGTGCTCTTTGAGCTTTTCATCTCAAATTCCTAAAACTTCAACTTAAATGGTGCCAGCAACTAACTTCAGAAGTCAAGTGACATAAAGCCATCCTTGTTTGTGTGGTGACAATATAAAACTAGAGTGTGTGAATCCCACTAAATTTTAGGAACTTTTTAAGTATGGGAATTTGCAGTTTTGAGATAGCTTGATAAACAGTAGAAATGAAGACAAATGTATCAGTTTCTATGTTTAGGTCTTAGGTGTGTCATCAACCTAACAATAAACAGAACAGTTGTCAATGTGTAGTAGTTATGAGATTCAAATGAATTTATCAGATGCTATTTGTAAACAACTAGTAAACAACCACATAAAACAAATGATGGCTTTATAATGTAATTGGAAATATTTCTTTTTTTTTCTTTTTCCACTGAAAAAGAGGTAAATATATTTTTATATTTAACATAATTTTTAAAAGGGAATAAAACATATATATATATTTGCAAAAGAAACACTGGAAGGAAAACTAAGAACAAATAAAATGCACTGCCTTCAGAGGAGGGAGAGGACGTCAATAATATGATACTTCTCTAGATAGACTCTATATTATAGTTTTGCCTATGGAAGCAAAAATGTTTTACATATTTTTTAAAAATGAAATCAAGAAGAAAAAAGGCATCTGTAAAGGAAATATTTCTTAATACAGATGTTATTCTAACCAGGCTTAAGTAGAGTAGGGAAGAAGTGTGGTTATTTTTCTAATATAGAGTTAGTTATTACTGTAGATTATATTAGGCAAAAGTACCAGGGATTCCTCTCTAAATGGGTTGTCATCCTGGCAGCTGGTGTAAATTTATTACTGAAAATACATTATTCAAATTTGGCACTCAAAAAGTATTTTAATATTGACTAACAGTAAATCCATTTTTTTCAATAAAGTAAAATTTTTAAGTAAAACTTTTAAGTGGTATAAGATTAGCAAACAACTAAGATACTTTTGAGATGATAAAGTTTCTTGTGAAGTACTATATGCCTAGTATATTCTCTTATGAATAAAATTCACATTATATAATTAAAATTTTATTATATTTATATTATTATTATTTTGGGGGCGGCCATGCCATGCAGCATGTGGGATTTTAGTTCCCTGACCAGGGATCAAACCCGTGCCCTCTGCAGTGGAAGCGCAGATTCCTAACCACTGGACTGCAAGGGAATTCCCATATTATTATTCTTGTATCAGAAAATAAAAATAAATCTGTCTTAACATGATTCTATATTGACTCAGTCTTTCAATATGTATTGTTGAGAATCTATCAGACAGTAGTACATGGGAATACAAAGATGCATCGCAGCATAGCATAAACATAAAAATATAAAGTAGAAGATTATAATATCGTAAATTATAAAGAAAGTTATAGTGAAGGTTTACCTGTCTATTAAAATATACAAATTACCAAAATTGAATTATCGAATAAACTTATAAAGTTTAAATGCTTATGTTTTCAATTATTTTTCCTATTTCTTAGTTTGATAAGCCCCATAAGAAAACTCATTTGTTCTTCATGCCTTTTTATCTGCTGAATGGAACCACACTTCTAGCTTTATTATGAAAATTTCAATATGTCATTTCTATGATATTTTTATACAAAAATAAGGGCTTAGTCCAATTACAGTTTCATAAGTTGTATTTTATACAATTAAGCTCTCTTGGTTCTTTAGACTTCAGCTCACAGCCAAGATGCAATAACGAGAACCAGACTAATCCTACTGCCTGAAACAACTTAAAAAAAAAATGGACAAAATATATGAAACATGTTTTCAGGTGTTGCACGTCACGCAGCAGAGGACAGTGATCCCTGAGAGAGAAAAAGCAAGTGAGGTGAACCCTATGATTGCCCCAGCTTATTGCCTGGAGTTCCCAGGCTGGAGTACAGGGAGGAGGAACCTAGGAGGAGCCTAATGGATTTCCTGAATTAAAGAGCTGAGAGTCTGGGAAAGCCAAGGTGGCTAGAGTTTGCAGGGCAGAGTACCAGAGAAGAAACAGCTGCACTGGAAGAGGCTTCCAGAGATCTACAGATGGTCCCCCTCAAGTCTGCAACTGAGTACTGATCAACACGTGTTTAAGAAAACTACCTGACGCCAGAAAAAGAACCACCCTAAAGGACAGAGGGGGAAAATCCTCAGAGGTCATATAGGACCAGGACTAGTCAGCCAGAGTGGAAAACCTTATAATTCAACCTTGTAATGCATCAGTAGAGTAATTAGAAGGGTATTGCCTGAGTAAAAGTGCAGAGCCAGCCCAATACTAATGAATGCATCGGCCCCACCTAACAAAACTTAAAAGCAAGCCTCAAAAGGAGCGAGCTATTTCCAAGTAACTGCACCCCAGAAAAGAGCTCAAGAGTACAAAAATATCCCAGCAATCAACAAGGTAAAATTCACAGGCTTCCCTGGTGGTGGCCCGGGTTTGATCCCTGGTCAGGGAACTAAGATCCCACAAGCTGCGTGACACAGCCAAAAAAAAAAAAAAAAAAAAAACATGGAATGGGATTAGTAGGTTAGACACTACAGAAGCGAAGATTTGTGAAGTTCAATATATAGCAATAGAAATATGATCCAATATGAAACACAGGGAGAAAAAAATGCAGAAAAATAAATAAATAAATCAGCAATTTAAATAAATAAATCAGTGAACTGTGGAACAACTTCAAGCAATCTAATATATGTGTAGTTGGAGTCCATGAAGGAGAGAAGAGAGAGGAGGGGAACAGAAAATTTAAGAAATAATGGCTGAAATTTTTCTAAATTTGACTGTAACTATAAATCCACAGATCCAAGAAGTACAACAAACCTTCAACACATGAAACAGGAAGAAAAATACCCCAAGGCACATCATAATCAAATAGTTTAACAACCAATAATAAAGAGAAAACCTTGAAGCAGCAAGAGGGGGGAAAAAATAACACATTATGTACAAAAGAACAAATACAAGAATGGCAGCTTTTGTACAAAAACAATGCAAGCCAAAAGACAGTGGGGCAGAATCCTGAAAGCAAAGAAAATTGTTAACCTAGACTTCTATACCTGGCAAAAATAGCTTTCAAAAATGAAGAAGAAGGGACTTCCCTGGTGGCACAGTGGTTGAGAATCTGCTTGCCAATGCAGGGGACACGGGTTCGAGTCCTGGTCTGGGAAGATCCCACATGCCGTGGAGCAACTAAGGCCGTGCGCCACAACTACTGAGCCCACACACCGCCACTACTGAAGCCCGTGCGCCTAGAGCCTGTGCTCCGCAACAAGAGAAGCTACTGCAATGAGAAGCCCGCGCACCGCAACAGGGGGTAGCCCCCCCGCTCACCGCGACTAGAGAGAGCCTGTGCGCAGCAGCAACGAAGACCCAATGAAGCCAAAAATAAATAAATATATAAATATTTTTTAAAACGAAGAAATAAATAATTTTTCAGGCATAAAACAAACAAACAAACAAAATACCAGCAGAGCTGCACTACAGGAAATGTTAAAAAAAAGTCCTTCAGGCAGAAGAAAAATGATACCAGATGGATATCTAGATCTGTGCAAAGGCATGAAGATCATCAAAAAGGGAAAATAGGTGGCTACATGTAAAATAATTGTCTTCTTATTTTTAAAATCTCTTTAAAAGATAATTGACTTTTTAGAGAAAAAATATTAACAATGTGTTATGGACTTTATATATAGAAGTCAAATGCATGAAAACAACACAGATTGAGGGGAGGAAATGGGAGTACACTGCTGTACGTGTCTTAAAGTATATGTGAAGTGGTAAACATTATTTAAAGATAGACTGTGCTAAGTTAAAGATGTATACTATAAATCCTAAAGCAATCACTATTTTTTATAAAAGAGTTATAACTAATAAACAAAAACAGAAGTAAAAAGGACCCTAAAATGTTGAATCCAACAGAAGAGAGAAAAAGAAGGGGACAGAATATAAAGCAAAAAGCAAGATGGTAGATTAAACACAACCATATCAGCAATCACATTAAATTTAAAAGGTCTAAACACTCCAATTAAAGGCAGAGATTATCAAATTGAATAAAAATTTTTAGAAGACACAATTATGCTGCTTATAAGAAATCCACTTTAAATATTAAGACATAAGTAAGTTAAAAGGAGAAGAATGGAAAAAGATATACCATGCTAACACTAATCAAAAGCTTTTGATAGTGGCTATATTATTATCAGACAAAGTAGATTTTAGATAAGAGAATATTACCAGGGATAAAGAGGGACGTTTCATACTGATCAAGAGTCAATTAATCAAGAGAATATAACAACCTTACACGTTTATGCACCTAATAACAAGGCTTCAAAGTGCATGAAGCAAGAACTGCAAGAAGGAATAGATAAATTGATAACTATAGTTGGAGATTTCAACAACTTTCTCTCTGAAATTGATGGAACAAGTAGAGAAAATCAGTGAGGATATAGATGATTTGAATAACACTGTCAACCAACTTGATCTAATTAACATTTATATAACACTTCACCAGCAACAGTAGTATATACAATCTTTTCAAGGGCATGGGAGCATTTATGAAGATAGACCATATTCTGGGCCATAAAACAAGTACCAATAAATGTAAAAGGATTCAAATCATACAAAGTATATTCCCTGACCACAAAGGAATTACTTAGAAATCAATAATAGGAAGGTATCTGGGAAATCCCCAAGTATTTGGAAATTAAATAACATATTTTTGAATAACCCATGGGTCAAAGAAGACATCAAAAGGAAAATTAGAAAGCATTTGAAGTGAATTAAAAATGAAAACACAACATAGAAAAATTTATGAGCTGCAGCTAAAGAAGCACTTAGGGGAAAAGAAGGTCTCAAATCAATGATCTACAGTTCCATTTTAAGAAACTAGTAAAAGAAAAGAAAATTAAACCCAAAGGAAGCAGAAGAAAGTAATAAAGATAAAAGCAAAAATGAAATAGAAAAATAGAGAAAATCACTGAAACCAAAAGCTGCTGTTTTGAGAATATGAAGATGTCTAGGGTTTCAAAAACCATTAAATAACAGTTGCAGTTATGATCCTGAAGCTTCTATTTTTGGTAACTAAGAAAACTAGACCAGAAACCATGGGAAATATCTAGTATTTGTATGTGTTTGGGTGCTTGCTCATGCCTGCCTGATTTGTTTTCTGAAGAACATGAAAGATCTTGTGTGCTACTGAAGAGAAAGAATCCATAAAGCCATTTGAAATGTATTACCTATTTTTACATAGGTATTTATACAAATCTGTGTGTTCACATACTCCTCATCAAGAATGCAGAACTGGTGGTAAGACCATCTTGCTTTCTTTAATTTTTCTAAACCCTATTCCCTATTTGGCTTCTCCTTTTAAAAAGTGCTATTTGGAGAAATCATTCATTCATTTATTCATTCAACATAATTATGAAATGCTACAATATGCCAAAGACTGTGGGACATGCTGGGGGACACAGCTGTTAACCAGACAAACAAGATGCCTGCCCACTGAGCAGAGTCTAATGTGAGATACAGACAAGTAAATAGGCAATAACAATGTACTAGTGTAAAAATGCTGTCATGGAAAGAGCAAGTGCCAGGGGAGTCCATGGGATGGGTAATCAACTTGGACCTGAAATATTCCTCAAGCTAGCAGCTGAAAAGTTTTTTTTTAATGTGATAACTAAGTTTCTCAAATTATTATGATTCAACACAGGCAATAAAATTTTAGGTACAAAGCAATATGTCAGGTATGAGTTCAATACTGAAAGAATTCCTTGATTATTACGTACCAAATACTCTACTTCTTATTCTGTTCACACTGTGTTAATACTCTGTTGAAATTTCTATCTCAGAGTATAAATAACACATATAGAATACAATTTTTACTAATTCTCAGTATTATTGAGAATTTTTTGTAAGTATTCTAGAAAAGAAAGAACATATAGGTGATTCTAACCTGTTCAGAACTTCTTAAAGATCTCTTTGTTTTAGTGGGGCATAAGAAATGGCAGAACCTGAGCCAAGAATCCAGATCCTTAGGCAAAGTTTGAGGGATTCCAGGATTAGAGAAGTGAGGCAAGACCAGAGAAATGTGAAGATTCCAAAGAGTATGTAGGAAAGGGTCCATGATTCATTCAAGAAACTCAGATAGCTTTTTTTTTTTTAAAGTCTTTATTGAATTTGTTACAATATTGCTTCTGTTTTATGTTTTGGTTTTTTGGCCATGAGGCATGTGGGATCTTAGCTCCCCCACCAGGGATCGAACCCGCACCCCCTGAATTGGAAGGTGAAGTCTTAACCACTGGACCGCCAGGGATGTCCCTCAGATAGCTTTTAAAACTATGCATTCCTTTAACTCTTGATTTTCTCATTTGGAAATGTGTCAGGATATTATTATAAACTTCCATATTCTAGCTACAAGATTGTACATTGTAATGTTATACTGAAACGTTGGAAACAACTTAGATGATTAACAGTAGCAGTCTGGCTGAATAAATTATGTCATATCCACACAATGGAATTCTAACCAGGTTTTAAATTATGTAGCAGTGTTTCTCAAAATTTATTGTGCATCAGAATCACTTGGAAGGCTTGTTGAAGCACAGATTTCTGGGCCCCATCTCCAGAATTTTTGATTTGTCAGTCTGGTGTAGGGCCCAAGAATTTACATTTCTAACAAGTTCCCAGGTTGATACTGATGATATTAGTCTGGGGGCCACACTTTGAGAACTACTGATGTAGAGTTATTTTTAATGATTTGGAAGAATATTTACAAGGTATTGCTAAGTTGAAACAAAGTTGTTTACATTATATTCTATATGTATACATATAGAAGTTTAGATGGAAAAATATTATCAAGCTGGTATCCCTGGTTGCCTTTAGGATGGATTGAATTGTAGTTGTCTAATGTCTTCTACATTTTGAGTGACAGATTTTTCTGTAATGAGCATAGTATTAATCACTAAAACATAATCAAATTTCTTAGTTAAAAAAATAAGATCATGAAATCCTGGCCAATGGCACTAAAAAGCTGGAAACATCAAAGTGGGCTTGATCCTAATCCCCCTCTGGCTTTTTAACTATGTCTTGTTAGGAGTGCATCTTCAGAAGCAATCACAGGCAGAGGAACAGTGATGGGCCCATAGGTACATCCAGTTCCTGATGGGGACAAAAACAGAAGAGGCTGATATTATATGGAGGGCTTCTACACTTTTTCTTCCTTCATTTAAGTAGTGCCATACAGGCTTCTTCTGGGGATATTTGAAGAAAAACTGGGTGGGACCCAAAAGGCGACCTGCCAGAAGTTTGAAGCATCTGGATTGGCACACTCTTTGTTTCCTGACACAGGGTAGATCCATTTCCCAGGGTATCAGATTAAGGCGTCTCCTTTCTGGAAAAAAGATTTCATGGTTTAAATTCCCATCCACTTTTGTGTCTGTGGCACTCCGCTGTCTCCTTTCCAGCACACAGCCTCAGGGGTCATGATGTCTGTTCCCTGCTGATATCAGCATGCCAACTGTGGTGTCATGCACACCAAGCACAGAGCCGCCATTCAGCTTCCACAGTCTGGGTCCAGGAAGCAAAAGAGCTTCTAAGTTCCTACAAACCTTGACAGATCTTCCTGTAGTCTTGCATGTGCTGAACAATTCTCACGGGGAGGGAGAGAGAGGGAACCAGGGTAAATGTCAAGGGTAAATATGTGCCAGGAGCAGAGAGAGCAAACAGTTGCCACCAATGGTCAAGAAAAGGATGGGTGGGTGACAGTGTAGTATGCAATAGACTTTTCAGTGGAATACTTATTTAGTTAGCACTGGTTACCTTTTTCCATGTCCTTGCACCACTGTGGTTGATAAATTGGAAGGTAGCCACATCACTGATCTTATTCAGAGCAAGAGTTCTTCACAAATGTCTCACATAATGCCAGTGTTTGAGAGTCATATGGAAAATAAACCCCATGTAAAGCTCACAATGGATTCAATGCTTTTTAAAAAAAATTTTTTAATGATTCAAAATATGAAATCATGTTCTGCTTTAGGCTGTTGTTAAAAAAAAAAAGACATTAATTCTATATTGACTTTCAAATAGGTGACATATTGTTTGTTGGAAAATTTTATTCCATAATATGTTGCTTTCTACCACTTTCCATGTGAATAAATGGTGCAGAATATTGTTTAAGATACAACTTTTTTAAGTTTTACAAGTTCAAAATTAGCTACATATGCAGATACTGGTTAATAATTCATTATTTGTAACTATTGCAACTTCTTACCTGTCCCCTTCTGGTGCTATGACATGAATTCAGTATGTGAATCTGTTTAGGACCCTGTAAAAGGAAGTTACTTGAAATTCTCACCTATTATTTGAATGCCAAGAACAATGTTATAATTAATCAATTCATTTACCAAAAATTTATTGAATACCTATTCTGTGCCAGGCACTGTCCTGGGATATACCAGTGACTCCGCTCAAGAAGTTTACGTTCTAGGGACTTCCCTGGTGGTGCAGTGGTTAAAACTGTGCTTCCACTGCAGGGGGCACGGGTTCTATCCCTGGTCTGGGAACTAAGATTCCGCATGCCACGTGGCCAAAAGAAAAAAAATCAAGTTTACATTCTAGATGGGGAAGACAGTAAACCATTAAGCAACTACAACTAAAATGTGCAGGTGGTAATAGCACTAAGAAAAAAAATCAAGCAGGGCCATTATAAGGACTTTGTATTTTTTTCTGAGAGAAATGGGAGGTCTTTAGGTGCGTGTAGATCTAAGCGAGGACATGGTCCAATTTCTGTTAATAGAGAATCACTCTGGCTGCTGGATGGAGAATTGGCTATAGGAGGCCTAGTGCTGATTATCACCTTCCCTTAAGTTATATTTCACTGAGGACAGTTCTGTACCAATAGACCTGGAGATGTGATCCTACAGAGTAGGTTCTTGCCTTTTCATACTTTCCGTGCAAAAGCAATTTGTAAAATGAAATTTTTCTATCCAAAGTATTCCTTAAGGAAAAAAATTTTTTTTCTGGAAAATTACTTTTAGATACACTCTCTCTAAATGGGAGTTTATCCAAAGCTTACTTTTTAATAATTACTTTACTTTCATACTACAGTCAGCCCTCTGTATCCACAGGCCCCACATCTGCAGATATGGAGGGCCAACTAAGGGACTTGAGCATTCGCAAAATTTGGTATCCAGGGGGGCCTGGAACCGATCCCCCACGGATACCAAGGGACGACTGTATGTGGTTATCAAAATATTTCTGTTTTTTTGTAAATAGGGTTTTTTTGACATATTTTTAAAAAGCCAAGAGATGCTTACGAATTTTTCAGAGGACCTTTGTGTTTCTTACTATATAAATCAACAAGACTGATTGAGGTTTTTTTTTTTTAACTGCATAATGAGGTGTAACTTAGTATTGCCCTCCTTATAATAATGCTTCATGTTACATTATATTTATATTCATTGGTTTCCATGGGCAGTGATTTCCCTTTCCACTAACCTCTACTCCTCCAAAGTAACAGGTCCACTACAGAATTTGCACCACCCCACCCCAAGGCCCATTTTATTGCCCCTGTATAATGTATAGACTCACAGACATGTCCAAAGTCTGTCCCTTCTGAGCCTTCCTCCCTCTGGTTTCCTCCTCACAACTAAAGCCTTAAGTTGCCTATAGAGTCTGTCTATAACCTGCACAATAAAAAGTCCCATTACTTAGTTACACCTTGCATTTAACCAAAAGTGCTGTTAACTGACTTGATCAGGTACATTACTCACTGCATTGGATTCGAGTGACTTCTGACTAATTTTAGAAATCACATCCACCCTCAAAGGGTTGTATATTTATTTCCAGTAAAAATATTCCAAATATATGCCACAAGTTGCAAGGCAGATCCAGAAAAGGAGAACCAAAAATACTCATAGCAAAAGTGGTCCCAATTAGTAACTGATGAGTCTTTGAAAGGGTCATACCGCATTTAGAAATATAAGTGCCTGGATCTTTATTTTGCAGTCAATTCCTAACTGGTCTTCCTGCTTCTATTCTTTGCCCTTTATAATCCATTCTCCTCGCAGAAGCAAGAGAGAGTTACCTTTTTTAAAAATGCAAATCAGATCACATCACTTCTCTGCCTGTTACCTTCCAGTGGCTTCCCACTACAGTTAGGATAACTCTACCATGGCCTTTAAAGGGCTTTCTATTCATGATCTGTCATACGTGGCCTCTGTCCTCCTCTCCACTGTCCCCTTGTCCCCTGAACTCTAGTCACACTGGTCTTTTTCTTCCTTGGATAAGCCAAGCTTGATTCCACTTCAAGGCCTTTAAACTGGCTGTTCCTTCTGCCCAGAATGCTCTTCCCCCAAGATCTTTGTATGGCTGCCTTCATCCCAAGAGTCAGATTTCTGCTGATTACTCAATTTATACTTCTTCTGCATCCAAACAGGCAGCATATCTGTTCCTTGGAATAAAGGGCAGCTCTTCCCCAGGTGTGATCAAGGTCTGAAAACCTCTTGTTATCTTATCACTTGCAGATGATAAAAGGTATAAATCAAACCAGGACTACACGGGGCAAATAGTTCAGGGTTTGCACACAGTCCTATATATGCACAGCATTTTCTTTTTCTTTACAGGTTATTTTCAGAGCTTTGTCACCACCGTATGATGTGGAGAACCCTTACAGTGCCAAACTGCAGGAGCAGCTAAAGATCACCAACCTCCGTGTGCAGCTGCTAAAACGACAGTCTTGTCCCTGTCAGAGAAACAACCTGAATGCAAAGCCTCAACATTTTACGCACTATGCAATCTATGATTTCATTGTCAAGGGCAGCTGCTTCTGTAATGGCCACGCTGATCAGTGTATACCTGTTGATGGCTTCAGACCTGTCAAGGCCCCTGGAGCATTCCACGTGGTATGTAAAACAAGTCCTCACTTACGAAAAAAAATCATTTGGTAGTCTAAGTTCCCTTAGAGTGAGTCTGTGCTTACATGGTTCTTCTTCTTTATTCCTCTGCTGATTCACTCCTCCGACTCCACGCCCATCCTATAAAGTGCCTATTAACTTGTTTTTTAATCTTCCATTTTAGAATTATAAATAGTCAAGTATGATAACCAGATTCCTTGGAAAACATCCATGCCAGTTTTTAGTACCATGACTTCCAGATATAAAGTGTAAGGTGAGCAGTAGGAGAGGTTGGCATAATCATATTTGTGGCATTATCACATAGAAACCAGCTTTGACAGTAAATGGGTACCATTGTTAAGTAGATTTTAGAGTGGAAAAAATAAGAACTTCAATTTAATGCCCAGTATCTTTTGCTGGCCAGCCAGTAGAATGAACAATAATTTTCCTCTGTAAAGAGTAGCCTCTCACCCTAAGGCAGACTTAAATGCTCTTTCCTCTAGGCTCACACTTCTCATTGCGCCTTCCTCTGAACTTTTACTTGTTTGCATCTCCCAGGAGATCACGAACTTCCTGAGGACAGGGACTGGGTGATCTTCATATCCTCGGGACCGAGTGTATTACCTGAGCCAGAAGAAGGTGTTCAGTAGGTGTTTGGTTGAATGATAGCAACATAGGAATAGGGAGATGATGACAATTACTGTCATTGTCCTCACCTCATCTTCTTCCAAAAAGGATACAAAGTGGCTCACACAGCAAGTACCTTGTTGGGATGCATCCAGAGCTATGAATGAGGATTAGGCAAGTAGGAGAGCACTCTAATTCTTTCATTTTATATTTTGCTCTGATACTTCTAATCAAACCAAACCAAAAATAAGTAAATAAAACTTAAAAGGCCTCAGAATATCCTTACTTCATTACCTAAAGAGTAGACTTACACATTTGTCTTCTTTCTCCCAGTCCTGATATGGATAGGGCCGTGAGGGACCATGAACCAGTTAGCCAGCAGGATAGTCTGTGTTAGCTGGGCTGAGTTGCTGGGGTGCAGAATAGCATTGGGGTAATTGAAATGCCTAGGACAGTAGCCAGGAAGTTACAAAAATAGAAACAATGCTATTACTTCTAGAAGTGAAGCTGGGGCTTCCAAGTTGAAGGAAGTGCAATACTCATTCAACAAACATCGACTAGTTTCTACTCATTAATGGATATTTGAACCAATATTGTTTCAAATAAAGGATGGAATAATTTGTTATACCTAAGTTAATTGGGTTCAGGTATTATTCAAATAGAAAATAACCTAGATATTCTAGATACATGTCAACCAACTAGACTGAAAACAAGAAAATTTGCATGAGGTAAGATGCTAATAAATTTCTGCCATTATATTTAAGTGCATTAGCGAAGGAGAGCCTGCAGGCTGCAATGTACTGAATGTTTGTGTCCCCACCCCCAAATTTGTATGTTGAGACCCTAATCCCAATGTGATGGTATATGGAGGTGGAGCCTTTGGGAAGTAATTAGGTCATGAGAGTGGAGCCCTCATGAATGGGATTAGTGCTCTTAAAAGAAGAGGCCAGACAGCTAGCTAACTCTGTTCCTGCCATGTGAGGACACAGTGAGAAATCTGCAGTCTACAACCTGGAAGAACGCTTTTACCAGTACCTGACCATGCTGACACCCTGATCTCAGACTTCTAGCCTCCAAAACTGTGAGCAATAAATTTCTGTTATTTATCACCCACCCAGTCTATGGTACTTTGTTCTAGCAGCCCAAACGGACCACGACACTGGCCTTTTGTTTCCTCAACTACCTTTGTAATCCAAGCCTTATAGGATTATTTCAGGGTAGAGTCCTGAGCAAAAGGACAGATACAAGCTTAGAGGCCCCCGAAACATGGCCCAGAATAAGCCATATTTGATTTGTCTCATGACCTATGAGACAACCTGAATGGCTCTGGTCAACCAAACTAAATTACCAGAGTTCTCAAGAGCCTTATAAAGCATTCATGAGTATGCATTTAAAAGCAATAGTTTTGAGACTTCCCTGGTGGTCCAGTGGTTAAGACTCCACGCTTCCACTGCAGGGGGCATGGTTTCGATCCCTGGTCGGGGAAATAAGATCGTGCATGCCACATGGCCAACAAAAAAAAAAGCAGGGCTTCCCTGGTGGCGCAGTGGTTGAGAATCGGCCTGCCAATGCAGGGGACACGGGTTCGAGCCCTGGTCTGGGAGGATCCTGCATGCTGCGGAGCAACTGAGCCCGTGAGCCACAACTGCTGAGCCTGCGCATCTGGAGCCTGTGCTCCGCAACGGGAGAGGCCACGATAGTGAGAGGCCCGCACACCGCAATGAGGAGTGGCCCCCACTTGCCGCAACTAGAGAAAGCCCTCACAGAAACGAAGAACCAACATAGCCAAGAATAAATAAATAAATAAATAAATAAATAAATAAATAAATAAATAAATAAATTTAAAATATGGAACTCACCATCTTCTCAATTAAAAAAAAAAAAAAAGCAGTGGTTTCTTTTTTTTTTTTTTTTTAAAGTAAATCCTCTGAATGTAAACTTTCAAAGAGTTAGCAACACTTTCTTAGGCTGAAGAGAAAATTCTGGAAGTTTTTATTATATACTCTGGGTGTATGCAAATACACTGTCCAGGGTGAGAGCCACTGTGAGTGGGTATCTTGCATCTGCTTCTCACCCAATAGCAGCAATCCCATCATCGTCTCCTGTGCCCGGGACAAACTGGTCAAGGTATGGAACCTGGAATACTGCAAACTGAAGTCCAACCATATCAGCCCCCCGGGCCACCTGAACACTGTGACTGTCTCTCCAGATGGATCCCTCTGTGCTTCTGAAGGCAAAGATGGCCAGGCCATGCTGTGGCACCTCAATAAAAGCAAGCACCTTTATATGCCAGATGGTGGGGACATCATCAATTCCCTGTGCTTCAGCCTCAACCACTGCTGGCTCTGTGCCACCATGGGCCCCAACACCCAGCTCTGGGACTTGGAGGGCAAGGTCATCGTAAATGAACTGAAGCAAGAAGTTATCAGTACCAGCAGCAAAGCAGAGCCACCCCAGTACACCTCTCTGACCTGGTCTGCTGATGGCAAAAGTCTTAAAATACAACTGTTCTCTACAATCTTCTGCCAGCCTACCAAGGCTTGGACAGTGGTGATGGTAACACGGATGTCTGGGCTGTGCACCACTTCATTCAAGAGGGCATTAATGTTTGTCTCTGCTGATCCTATGCCAAGAACATGGGCTTACATGGTGAGCATGTGGGAGCCTTCACTGTGGTCCTACAAAGATGCTGATAAAGCCAAAAGGGTGGAGTCACATTTGAAGATCTTGATCCATCCCTTGTATTCTCAATGGAGCCCTGACTGCCTTAACCATCGTGACCAGCCTGTATTTGCAAAAACAACGGTTGCAAGAAGTGAAAGGCATGGCCGACTGTGTCATTAGATTCGGATTCAGCTTGTCTCCAGCCTCAAAAAAGAGGGCTTCTCCCACAATGGGCAGCACATCGCTGACCAAATTGCCATGTTTTATTTCACAGGGCTAATGCCTGAACAGGTGGAGTGGCTGACCAAGGAATTCTCCATCTACATGACAAAGGTCAGCCACATCTCTGTGGCAGGGGACACAGACAACTGGGCTACCTTGCTCACGACATCCACCAGGTCACCAAGTGAGTTCCCTGATGAGAGGGAACAGAGACAACCTTCCTGTCTTCAGCCTCTGCAGTTGTGAGATTCACACGGAGGATGAGGGAGGGTGAATCATTTTTTTCAACCACAGTGCTTAACACTCAGCAATGTGTTTCTCAGAAAAGAACATATAGTGAAATGGGGCAGAAACATCCGTGGCTGGTGTCTGGAACTTTGTGGCTCTAAACTAAATCTTCCCCATCCTTATATTTCCAGCTTTTCTGTAAGAATTTACATGTGCAAGGAAGTCAGAGCCCCCCAAAACCTGCCAATCACTCCACTGTAACATTTCAGAAGCTTTAACTGAAGCGTCCTGCAGTGTCGGGAGTTCCTCTGTGGATCCAGCATGTGAAATAGCCCCTGTCCGAGGCTTCGTGAGAAGACCTAGCTCTGACATTAACGGTCAGCCTGTTTGTTCTCCAGTGGTTGAGGAGCCTTGTCAACAGACCATATCACAGAAATCGTGTTCTGTGAAAACCAGCAAGTCCGCTGCCACTGCAACAAGAAAAAGAAAAGATGCCGTCTCCTGTCTTATATAAGTGAAAAGAAAGAAGGCTCTCCTTTTTAATACTTGCAGGCTTTTTTTTTAAAATTATTTATTTATTTATTTATTTATTTTTGGCTGTGTTGGGTCCTCGTTTCTGCGCGAGGGCTTTCTCTAGTTGCGGCAAGCGGGGGCCACTCTTCATCGCGGTGCGCGGGCCTCTCACTGTCGCGGCCTCTCTTGTTGCGGAGCACAGGCTCCAGACACGCAGGCTCAGTAGTTGTGGCTCACGGGCCCAGTTGCTCCGCAGCATGTGGGATCTTCCCAGACCAGGGCTCGAACCCGTGTCCCCTGCATTGGCAGGCAGAGTCTCAACCACTGCACCACCAGGGAAGCCCCTTGCAGGCATTTTTAATGTTCCTCTCTTTTCCCTTATCACTGCTGTTCTTTTCCTTAGAAAGATCTAGAACTAGCCTAGATTTTCATCCTGTTCTACTACTTGAATGACCATCCACCCCATCCTATCAGGATTTACTTACTTGAAGAATGAAGAACATCATTTCCTGCTCATCCCATACCCTCACCTCTCTCAGCAGGAGTAGTGGAGAGTAGGTAACTGCACTTTACTTCAGCAACCTCTTCAGTGATTATCTCCTGTCGGGATGTTGCCTCTGGCCAGTCGGACCTCATACTTTCATTCAGCGTGGTTGTGCAGTCACTCATTTCATATTATGAGTAGGCCAATGCAGTGTTGTACCAGAAAAGAGAATTTCCTGGGCTTTGGTGTTCATCTTTGTGTGCTGCCAGCTAGGCTTAGGCTTTACCCTTTGGAAAGGTAACCTTCATCTGCTCTAATCATGTAGACTTATTGCAGCTTGGTTTCTCTGTTACACTAAAGTTACTGTAGTCCCTGCCCCCCGCCACCCAAATAGATAACTATCAACCTAAAAAGAGGATCTGGATAACCAAGTAAAGGGGATTGTATAGTAAGTGTTTTTCCATTTCAAAAGGATGTTAGAATGAGAAGTCTCCATCCTAGAAGACCCTATGGGGTGGAAACCTCATTTCCTTAGTCATCTCAGGCTCCTTTGAAATTGGAAGCCACTTCTTCTTAAAATAATACTCATCCTGTGACATCCTACTCCCCAGCTTTCGTACTGATTTCAGCTTCTGCAGCAATGGTGGTAGCCCCCAGTGCTGTAACTATAGCATGTACCAAAACCAGACAAGACCAAGTCACACGTGGAGCTAGGGCCAGGTAAGGGGTGAGAAACAGGTAAGTGGCCAAGGCCATGATGGCTTGCAGGGATCTGGTTCCAGAAGAATTCCTGCTGTCTCTACTCTCTTTAAAAAAAAAAAAAGCCATAGGCAATTGGACCAGCAGAGGCTTATGACTGGAAATGTGAATGGTTCTGGTTTCAGATTTTTCCCATCCCTAAGCTTAGGTGCATTTTATTTTCATGTATATTTTTTTCTGGATTATAAAGAGTTGGTATTAAATTTGGACATAGTTGCCTGTTTTGAATGTGATATTCTTATCCCTATGATTGCTTAGCTGAGCAAATTGCACATTAAAAGCATAGTCTTTTGCTTTATTAAGAGCATGGTCATAAGGTCAATTGTCCTCCCACATTTGTGTATCTGTGAACACCATTCATTATACATATGCAGCTGTAAATAACCAGATTCATAAATTGTGCCTGCAGAACAGAAGGTAGCCTCTTAAGAGAGTATTCTTTTACTAGTCAGCTTGTCATAGGTATGTGTGTATAAATCTGACTTTCTTTAGCACAGTTTTTCTTTATATCAGTCATTCTCAAAGTGTGGTCTCTGCACCAGCAGCATCAGGATTACCTGAGAACTTGTTATAATTGCAAATATGTATCCAGTCCTACTGAATCAGAACTTCTAAAAATGGGGCTCAGGAATCTGTGTTTACAAGCCCTCAGGTGATTCCAGTGCTTGCTAAAGTTTGAGAGCTGTTGCTTTATAGACTATGCCAAATCCCCTGCAGCCAATGTTGTGAGGATGAGTAATTAGTTAATGAAATCTGGTTTTATGGGCTAGAATTTTTGAGGGCTGATGATGGAGAACTAGGGAAGTTAATGGAAATGATACTTAGTCTGTTTCTTAAGCTATATAAGATTTTAGGGCCATTTTCCTTCTTTGGAAGAGGGGGGTAGGAAAAGGCATGAAGTGGGGTACCAGTTCGCAGCCTCATTTACCTTTAAACACTCCTCCTGTGTCTTTTAAAGTAGTACCACCTTTTCCATGTTTCCCCTTCTTCCCAATCCATTCCATTTAGCCTTCACCAGTTCAATTTTTCCTTATCTGTTCATGTCACTGGAAGGCAGAACAGCACAGTGTTTAAGACCCTAGCATTGGAGTCAAATAGATCTGGATTTGACTCACCACAGCATTTACTAAATTAATGTCTCACTGAACCTCAGTTCCCTAAGAAAATGAGAACAATGTCTACCTTATATAGTTATTGTGAGGCTTAAAAATATGATAGCCAGTACCTGGCATATGGTAGCCTCTATCTACATTGCTGTTGTTATCTTGTATTATCTCAGCCTTTTCTACCACATTTCTCACAGACACTTTCTCCCCAGTAGCGACAGGAATAAATCATAGTGTATGTGCTTTTTGACATGTTTACAAGGCTAGAGGTTTTGTGTCAAGGAAAACTATACTTTGATTCCAGCCTGCTGGGATCCCAGAAATTATGTGAAGAGGAGATCTTAAGCTTTTTCTCCTTGCAGCTGGGGAGAACTGATGTAGTTCTCTTTTTCCCAGCAGCTGGTGATTTTACAGCTGTTGGATGATGGATGGTAATAAGAAGGAACATGGAACGTTTCATTGTTTTACTAAAATATCATTCATTGGATAACAAGAGGCCATAGAATGCCGTGGAGAATTGTTTAAATGCCTTGAGTTACACTAAGGTTAAGGTGGATTTTTCTTTTATAACCAGAAATGCATTATAAAAGAGTGTCAACATTTTGACTAATGTGTTCTAAATCTAAAAGAAAACATCGAAACCTATGGAACCATAATGTGGGGTTTGAGGAAAATATTACTTAGCTACCTAGCTGTGTAAGGCAAGTTTCAGAATCATTCATATAGTTTCATTACAAAAATTTTTCTAATCTGAATCTGAATACATTTATTCATGTATTTATATTTGCACATGTTATATGTCAGGTTTTATAAATTCAGGACAGATTTAAGACCATAGTTTTCTTTTTAAAAATTCTTTATTGTACTGTGAATAAGCCAAATATATAATAATAATTAGAAAGCTCTTGGCTCTTCAAGGTATTAAGGAAAAGAGCAGAGTGTTTAAAAACAATCAATAAAGTTATTAAATGAGAATATTAAATCAGAACTTTAAAATATTTTCATATAGCAAACATGCGTGTATATTTGGAAATGAACATCTATAAATTAGTGTCAGGTCTTCTCAGCAGAGAAAAAATAATTATCATGGATTATAAATACTGCTGCTAATAGTTACAACTTACTAAATGCTTATGGTGTGCCAGGTCTTGTGCTGTCATGTTACAAATGTTATTGAATTTAATCTTCACAACAACTGCATGAAGTATCATCATCACTTTCTTTCATAGATGAGGAACTGAGGCCTGAGGCTTGGGAATGCTAACTGATTTCCCAAAAGTTAATAAAAAGTAGAGCTCAGGTTAAATTCACCACCCATTCTCTTTTTGTTGTTGTTGTTGTGTTGTTAAAAACTTAATCTGTACTTAATCTATACTTGATATTATGCCAAGAACAGAGTAAAAAAGAGGGGAGAAAGCACAGGAGGGCAAGTGAGGTAGGGGTGGGCTCAAGCGATTGATTATCATCATGGATCATGGAATCTAAACTGAGCAAAGGGAATTCCCTGGTGGTCCAGTGGTTAGCTTTCACTGCCGAGGGCATGGGTCTGTGCGACCCAGCCAAAAAATAAATAAATAAATAAAAAATAAACTGAGCAAAGAGGGAAGTGAGGACACGAGAGAGCAAACACTATTCCCACAACCAAAGTTTCCTTGTTTTATATTTTATAAAGCCCTTTCCCATGCATTATTTTACTTGATCCTTACTACAGTCCTAGAAGATAAGCATTTTTGTTTCTATTCTGCAGATAAGGGGAACTGAGGTACAGAGAGATTAATTTACCTGCTTGTAGTCACAGTGATAGAGAGCAAGTTCTCACATTCAGTTCTTACTGCCATACCCTACCTCCACCACCAATATGGTACCAAGAAAAAAACTCTCATTAAAAAGACTATTTTTATAGGAATAGGTAATCTATCCAAGTCATCTAATTTCTGTTGAACCAGAAATTATCATTGATTCTCTCTTCTCTTCTATTCATTACTGAAATGGCCCAAAGGGAAGAAAGAAAGAGTAAAAGCAATAAGTTTGGAAAATCTACAAAGAAAATCATTCAGAAGGGACTATCTTTTGGGGTTATGAATCATCTTTGATCAGTATCTTTGGTTTTATTAGGAAGAGGGATTTCTGGATCTACCATTCTTTACTTCCATCTCTAGCCATAAATCATTTTCACTGAATGAAAGGCAGCAGCAATCCCAAGCAGTTCACTTGTCACATTAGACCAGGAGGAATGGGTAATCCTATCACCAAGGGGCATGCAATGTTGTATCCCTAATATTAACAAAATAGAAACTGTCAGCTTGATACAGTTAGTGTGAGACTATTCTCAATTCATTTCAAGGTCTTAGAGTTCTTCTTTCAGTATTCCTATGTTAGTATAGTATAACTTTGCCAGTAGTCCCTTGGCAGTGAATAACTACACAGAAGGTGTACAGAGTGTTCTTTATATTTCATTTACTACCTTGTGTTTCCTAGTAGCAGGGCAAGTCAGTAAAACATGTTCATGGCTGCAAATTGTTAGTGTTTTGACTATAAGACTGCAAATGAATCTAGCCTTATTTTCCCTCTAAACAGTAAGACACACTCTCTTTTAATGGCAAAAGTTGCCTGAGATTACTCTTTTTATTTGATGATTAGGAAACCAGAAGACTTTAAACCTAGAGGCGTTACAAAATAATTTTTGCACTCAGGAAAGGAATTCCCTGTGGGGTTCCTTTCAAGGGTTCCCCCAGAACATTTAAGTATTTGTTTATAGGCTTTTGACTACTTCACAGAGAGGTTGAAGGATAAAAATACCAGAAAGCTAAAATGTTAGTGTGAGAGCTGACACCTCTGAAAGTAAAATATAAGCCAATAGGAAAGTAAGGTTGATTCTCCAAATAGTATAATATTTGTACATTCAACTTTTCATGAACATGCTTTACAGAAAGTGAATCACGTGTATTTTTAGGCCAAAATTTGGGCACTGTAAGGATACAAAAATGAGTTTCTTTAACAGGTTTAAGCTGCTAGTTCTATAAATTGGGAAACAGCAACTTAAATTTGACATTTTTCCTACTGTAAAATACTCCTCAGATATTCAAGGCATATCTCACTTTGCAGATTTTCTTATGAATATTTCCTTTTCAGACCAGTAGCATTTGGGGGTCCATCCTGTGGATAGCTGGGAGCCTAGAGTCAGATCTCTGGATCTGGAAAGCCTAGTCTCCCTGTTTAATTGCTAAGATAATGGAGTGAGTGGAAGGTGAAGCTACATGGAAAGAGAAAAGCTGAGGTTACAGATATCTGACTTCTGGTTCACAACCCCAGGTCTCATATCTCTGTGGTATTTCATTTGTGTCTTGCCAATTTTGTAAGAGCTGGAAATGTACTTCAATTTGTCTTTAAACAATTACATTCAGTAGAAGATAAGTTGTAATTTAAGTCCTGTCCCCTCTTATGAGGGGAATTTTAGTTACCAGACACATAAGTTTAAAATACACACACACACAGACACACACACATACAGACAAGTATATAGATATATATAATAATTATTCCACAAGATGGAGAAACCTCACAGCCATTTCAAATAGTGAGGAAGACAAGGTCTCTTAATCTTGGCATTCAAAACCTTAATACTATAATTGGAGCTAGAGTCATCTTAGCAATGTAAATATTTAATGGAATAAAATAGTACATGTGTGGGGATACAGAAGTAGTATGGTATTTGTTAATTCTTAATAAGATTTTTTTAATCATATGAAATTCTGATACTTTTTTAACTCTCTCGAGCTCTTTAGATAGAAAAAGCAGAGAAAATTATGGTTTCAAAAACTACAATATATTGTATATGGAAATGGAAAAATGATTACTTTTTCCTACTATTAAATATGCTATATATACAAACAATTAGGAAATTTGTAAAAGTAAACACTGATCAAGTGTCTTTGTCCTTCAATTTTGGCATCTCTAAGGGCACCAGTACCAGGCATGTAACTTAGCTGGCTCAGTCAGCTCTCAGAATTCCTGAAGGGCAATGGTTTCATTGTTTCCCAGATAAGCCCCTAGTAGGCGTTAAAATTAAAGGAAACATGGAATTGTAGTATTTCCATATTCTGAATAGAGGCTAAAGATCATAATTGTAGTATATTTATCTTCTAATTCTCATTTGTAATTTAATTCAATTCTCATAGGTAATAAAAAGGGAATTACACTTTGGCACCTAACTTCACTAACATGCGAAGCAAAGAATTACAGCCTATTTTGTCAAACAAGTAGGTTATTAGTGGCCTTGACACAAAGCCCCAATCATTCCTCAGACCTCCAAGAGTCCGCTGTACTTATCATGATTAAAATATTTACTTCACTGTATTATTTGCTTACATATCCAGCTTTCCCTACCTGCTAAACTATCTGATTTTTTAATGGCAGATACTGGGATAGTCACAATGTCTAACATATAGTGGGCTCAAAAAATCCCCAGTCAATATATGAATGAATTAATCAATGGCATTGAAAAAATAAGAGATCCATTTCAGATAATAATGTTAAAAATATCAATAATAATGACTGTTCTTGATTGTGTCACACATCTACATACATTTTCTCTTTTAATCCTCAATTACATGGAGCCAGTACTATTATCCTTATTTTATAGGTAGGAAACTATGTCTCGTTATTAAGGAATTTACCCAAGATTACTGAGAGCAGGGATTGGAAACCCCATGTATCTAATTCCAAAATTTATTCTCTTTATGTCACATTTATCCCCATAATGCTAAGAAAAGAACCCAATTTAAAAATGGGCAAAGGTTTAAATAGGTATTTTTCCAAAGAAGACATGCAAATGTCCAATAAGCCCATGAAAAGATGCTTGACATTCTTAGGCATTAGGGAAATGCAAATCAAAACCACAATGAGATACTGCTTCACATCCACTAGAATGACTATAACCAAAAAGACAGATAATAACAAGTGTTAATGAGGATGTAGAGAAATTGGAACCCTCATACATTGCTGGCAGGAATGTAAAATGGTGCTGCTGCTGTCTGGTAGGTCCTCAAAAAGTTTAACATAGAGTTATTATATGATCCAGCGATTCTACTCCTCAGTATCTGCCCAAGTGAATTGAAAACATATGTCTACACAAAACCTTTTACATGAATGTTCATAGCAGCATTATTCATAGGAGCCAAAAAGTGGAAACAACCCAGTGTCTATCAACTGATGAATGAATAAACAAAATGCGGTATATCCATACAATGGAGTATTATCCAACCATAAAAAGGAATGCAGTACTGATACATGCTACAACGTAAATGAACCTTGAAAACAGTATGCTAAGTGAGAGAAGCCAGACACAAAAGGCCACATATTGTATTATTCCTTTTCTATGAAATGTCCAGAAAAAGCAAATCCATAAAGACAAAGTAGGTTAGTGGTTGCCAGGAGCTGGAGCTCAGGGAGGAATGGGGAGTGACTGCTTAACGGGCACAAGTTTTCTTTTTGGGGTGATGGAAATTCTCTGGAATTAGATGATGGCAATGACTGCACAATTTTTTGGATATTCTAAAACCCACTGAATTGCGTGCTTTAAAATTGTTAAAATGATGAATTTTATGCTATGTGAATATAATCTCAATAAGAAAAAATCAAAAGCTAAAAAACAAACCAACCAACCCATGGCTGGTTACAAAGGAACTTTACAAAATGAATCTATTTCTTTTCAAGTCCCAGTCATTAAGCCGACTGTTTTTAAAAGCAGTAGCTTTGGATGGATGGGTATTGAAGAAAACCAATTCTTTCAGTAGCTGTGGTTGTTGTTTCTGGACATATTCAAATGATCACAGATGTGGTAATGACTGCTTTCTGATAGAGTTGCCAAACAAGCATAAGTTTTTAATATCAGTACTTCCACCTTAATCTTTCATATGAGCATACTCAATAATGAAGACTATGTTTTACAAGATTCACCTGGAAACAAGCAATTTTCCAATATGAAAAGAAGCACCTGAATGAATTAATTCAACAACAAAAGACTATGGAAGAAAACATGCCCTAGCAACTGGCTTCTTGTACTATAATCAGGGGCTCATTTATCTTAAGTCAACTTTTGTAACACCCTCTGCACTGTATAGAATACTGAGTGACAGTTAAACAGAACTGTCAAGAAAAAAGGAAAACAGTGGGAAATGTGGACTAGAATGAATTTTAAAAAAAAGAAAGAAAGAAAGAAAAAACTTTGTATAAGAACGCAAAATAGTCGGTGACAAGGAATTTTCCTTTAAAATAACCAAAAGCTATGTGAATACATTGAGCAAGTGAATGTCAATGGGGTGAAAAGTACTTAATAATCCCCCACAGCATTTCTAATAGAATTTACCTGGTCCCAACTAATTATAAAAACCCATCTAAATCCTCAAAGACGTTGAACAAAACCCCACAAGACCTTCCTTCTTTCTTGCATCAAATGCTGCTTGACAGATAAGTTGCTTACAAAATGAGTTCTAGTTTTTCCCTTCACTTAGTTTCTCAGGTTCTTGTCTGATAGTTTTAACAGCATAGAAGTTATATATTGTTAATTCTACTTTTGCTATTTCTTTCTAAAATTATTCAAATTAAATAGATACTAAAAAATTGAAATTGATATGATCCCTTTTTCCCTCCAGAGATTTTATCATAAGAAGTTATTTTAGGTGTTTGTGGGAAGGAAAAAAAAAAAAAATCTTCCTGATGACATCACTGTTCTAAGATGGAAGCCTCTAATGTTTTAGGGCTCTCTCGGGAGTTCTGTTCCCTGTTTTGCCACTGATTTGTGTTGTGACCTTGGAAAAGTTTAAATATAAAAAGACAACTGCAAAGTGAACTTATGAAAACAAGACTTAACTGAGATCAAACGAAGAGCAGAGATGGAGTGGGTCACATGGCTATGTATTATAGCAACTGTCCCAGTGACTCAACACAGTAACGCAGGTAGTAATCGGGCTTGAAAGAAATTTCGGATGCCTTAGCTGTATACTAAGATAGTTTCTTATATAGTATTCTAGGAAAGTCAAAGTCTGCCTATAAAAAAGAACCGCAGCAAGACTCTAATGATATTTGTCAACCTTCTCTTGTTCTATATCTTGAAGAAATTGTAGCTGTCACAGAGGAGAAAAGGAGCTAATTTGATATTATGAGGCAATTCCTTAGATACACTGAAATAAATGTCTTAAAATCAGAGTACCTTACTTTATTGCCTTTGTACACATGCAAATCTGAAACCAAATTATGCATGTAACCTAACTATTCATTTGTAGGATTTATCCAAATAAATATACCTGTTGGACAGACATCATTTTTAAAAGCCCAGTAGTCAGAAATAATTCTTAAAACCCATTGGAAACAAAAAGCAAATAAGAAATAGTTCTATGTAAGGAAGTAATGATAGAAAAAAATCACATAAATTGGTAATAGTATGATCTTATCTAAATGTAATCTTCATAAGCTTCCTGAGCATCACAATTTTTAGTTTAATGCTATTTTCACTTTTATGGCAGAAATATTTATTACAGTCCCCACAGGAAAGATAAAGTGCCTGAGGAAACTGAAAAAAAGAAGCTAGTAGAATTAATCTTGTAAAAATACGAGACATTCAAAACCCATTTAGCTATATAAAGCGTGTTGAAATTCCACTTTTAGAAGTATACCCTCAAGTAGTCTAGACAGAAGAACTTTAGGTAACATGTGGAGGATAAGAAATGGCAGTGCTAAAGGATATATATATTTTTTTAACTTATTTATTTAAATTTATTTATTTATTTTTGGCTGTGTTGGGTCTTAATTGCTGCATGCAGGCTTTCTCTAGTTGCAGCGAGCAGGGGCTACTCTTCGTTGTGGTGCGCGGGCCTCTCATTGCGGTGGCTTCTCTTGTTGCGGAGCACAGGCTCTAGGCACGAGGGCTTCAGTAGTTGTGGCACATGGGCTAAGCAGTTGTGGCCCATGGGCTCAGTAGTTGTGGCTCACGGGCTCTAGAGCACGGGCTCAGTAGTTGTGGCACACGGGCTTAGTTGCTCCGTGGCATGTGGGATCTTCCCAGGCCAGGGCTCGAACCCGTATCCCCTGCATTGGCAGGCGGATTCTTAACCACTGTGCCACCAGGGAAGTCCCAAGGATACATTTTTAAAGAGTAAAGCCATGACTGTCACACAGGTATAAAATAAACATGTGTCAACCGTTTTACTTAACTCAGTAATTAATGAGGGACCAGTAAGACCTTATAACTGCTTCAAAGGAAAATTCGAAGAACCACACATACACTGGCAAATGAAGAAATATACAAAGAGGTGCAAAATAGGTCAATGTGAAGGGCAATGATCAATTGCATTGTCAGACACAACTGATTTGCATTTCTATGGACAAGAGTTATTTGAATTATTATTAATTTTCTACAACTTACAGAGTTGTAAAATGGTTCAGTGATAATAAAATGCAGAGATGGGCAGAAGACCTAAGTAGACATTCTCCAAAGAAGACATACAGGTGGCCAACAGGCATGTGAAAAGATGCTCAGCATCACTAATTATTAGAGAAATGCAAATCAAAACTACAAGGAAGTATCACCTCACACCAGTCAGAATGGCCATCATTAAAACGTCTACAAATAATAAATGCTGAAGAGGGTGTGGAGAAAAGGGAACCCTCTTGCACTGTTGCTGGGAATGTAAATTGATACAGCCACTATGAGAACAGTATGGAGGTTCCTTAAAAAACTAAAAATAGAACTACCATACGACCCAGCGATCCCACTACTGGGCATATACCCTGAGAAAACCATAATTCAAAAAGAGTCATGTACCACAATGTTCATTGCAGCTCTATTTACAATAGCCAGGACATGGAAGCAACCTAAGTGTCCTTTGACAGATGAATGGATGAAGAAGATGTGGCACATATATACAATGGAATATTACTCAGCCATAAAAAGAAACAAAATTGAGTTATTTGTAGTGAGGTGGATGGACCTAGAGTCTGTCATACAGAGTGCAGTAAGTCAGAAAGAGAAAAACAAATACCGTATGCTAACACATATATATGGAATCTAAAAAAAAAAAAATGGTTCTGAAGAACCTAGGGACAGGACAGGAATAAAGACGCAGACGTAGAGAATGGACTTGAGGACACGGGGAGGGGGAAGGGTAAGCTGGGACAAAGTGAGAGAGTGGCATGGACATATATACACTACCAAATGTAAAACAGATAGCTAGTGGGAAGCAGCCGCATAGCACAGGGAGATCAGCTCCATGCTTTGTGACCACCTAGAGGGGTGGGATAGGGAGGGTGGGAGGGAGGCGCAAGAGGGAGGGGATATGGGGATATATGTATCCCTATATATGTATACATATATATACATATGTATACATATGTATACATATGTATATATATGTATACATATGTATATGTATATATGTATATGTATAGCTGATTCACTTTGTTATAAAGCAGAAACTAACACACCATTGTAAGGCAATTATACTCCAATAAAGATGTTAAACAAACAAACAAAAAACTGAATCACTTTGCTGTACACCTGAAACTAACACAACATTGTAAATCAACTATGCTTCGGTTACAAACAAACAAACAAAAAAAAAGGCAGAGATAACCCACAAAAGTATGCTAGCCAGAACACTTAGTCTTTCTTTTTTTTTGGCGTGGGGTTGGGGGGTGGGCAGCATTTCAAAGTTTATCTGAATTTTACCAAACAAAAAGAACATTATTTGTTAATTAGGGAAATATGCAAAGAAAAGTATTCTGATAATGTTGATAATGTGGTTTCCCAAAACTTGCTACATTTGAAACTTTTAAGCCCATTGTTATAAATAAAAGTAGTCCCTATACCTGGACTCACAAAGAGAGAGAGATTTTCTTTATTCTAGGAAATCATCACTCTGAAGGGTAAGAGAGAATCCTACCTAAAATTTACTGAAGAACCCAAAATTTAAACTAAAGTGCTCACTTTAAAACCATTGTTGAGCTAATAGTATATTTTAAAACAATGGGAATATTTTAAAACCTTCTTTCATGTGGCTTTTAAATAAGGTTACGTTATTAAAAATATTTTTTAACTCAAAAGTGTTTTGAAATTTATTTGGAAAGCCCAAAATGTTTTTCTCTGTCCTGGAGCAGTTTCTGCCTGCCTTTCTGCAGGGAAGTTGGTTTGGAAAGTTTGTTTTTGCTTTGTTTTGTTTTTGGTTTTGACCAATCATCTAATTTCACAGAAAGTGCCATGATGTATGTTGAAAGATAAACCACAAAACTTGGTTTTAGTTCTTAGTTCTAGCTGTAATACTACAAAACAGAGGTCTGCTGAAACACATCTTTACGAAATCTTAAAATTAATGTCCACAATTTGGAGTACACAGATTTAGTAGCATTTGGAAATTTTGTGTGTGTGGATTCATGCTTCTGAATACTACTTCAACTCCTGATTTCACATGATAAATAGCATGCACAGTGGCACAGAAAAACTGCCATTTAGATATATAAATAAAAACTTCGGGGCATACAAAGTTTTGTACGTGAAAAAATGGAAATAAGCCAGCAACCTGAATCTAAAAATTGACCTGAATCATTAGGCTATGCACAGTGTTCTCACTTACCATTCTTTATAAATTAAAACTAACTGTTTAAAAGCCATCGCACTACATAATATTACTATCTGTCCCTACCAAATCATATCTAATAGGGAGAGCCCATAACAAAAGGAAGGCTATTCACAAAGAGCAAATCTTTAATTAGAATTCATTTACATTCCTGTTATCTCCATTTGCAAATTTATTCAGGGGAGTTTCTGATAAGTTAAGAGTTGTTAACACTTGCAGTGGCCCAGAAATACCCCTAGGAGGCATCAGAATTTTCAGTGTACAGACAGATTTTACACTAAACCAATGAGAATCTAAAAGTATTCTCTACCAGTACATGCCCTGAACTTATTCATGCCAGGTATGGGAAATGGGGGCCAATCTTCCTGTATTCACCCATCTTGAAAACTGCTAGGTTTCTCCCAGAGGAATAGGACAAATAATCCATTCAAGAACTTAATACCCTTGAAATGGCTCACTTTGAGTCCAAACCAGCCTTTGTCCCAAGGAGCTCTTCAAGGACAAACTGGTCTGAAACATACCGATATTATTTAAGTAACACACTGAAGAGATCTGGCCAAAGTAGATCCCTCAAAAATCCTACTCCCCAGGGTCTTTAGAATAGTATAGTTTAAGGGTTAAGTTGGTGGCTCTGGAGTCAGACTGCTAGAATTCAAATAGCTCCACCACTTACTGGCTTTGTGACCTTGGGCAAATTACTTAAACTCTTTGGGCTTCAGTTTCCTCATTTATGAAATGCAAGCAATAATTATACCTACCTTACTCTTGTGTAAATCCAATGAATTAATATTTATACAATGCCTAGAACACTGCCTGGTACATAATAAGTGCTAATCAATATTAACTACTACTATTATTGTTATTATTTATCATCATCATCATCATCTTCTTCTTCTTCATCTTTATTGTTCCCATTTCCCTCCCTGACTAATCCATGTTCCTTGGGCCTACAGTAGTTCTCCCATAGCAACTATAGACGACCACCCTATGTAACATCATATTTACCAATATTCCTTGACCAGAAGCACTCTGGACAAAGCTGAATGTCTTTCAATCCTACTCTGCCCAAAATCCTGCTCTGTGACAAACAAAAGTATCCTATTCCCACTTCAAATGATTAATTAGCACCCTGCTTTCTTGGGAAGTTTTTAACGTGGAACTAAACTCAATAACTAAGGTTCTCAATGCTCCTTTGAATATACATTGGCTGAATTAAAAAAAAAAAAAATTAACACATATTGGTTGAAAACCTATTATATGCCAGGTACTGGGGATTCAAAGAAATTTAAGCCACAGTTTCTTCCCTGCAAGAATTTACAATCTAGTGGAGAGAGGTATATAAACACGATTACCATACAGTGTACTTACATGCAGTTTTCCTATGAAATTTGTATTGGCTCCATGCATGGTTTTTTTTTTTGTTTTTTTTCCAGGTTTGTCAGCCAGAGCAAGGTTCTTGGCAAAATAGTGAAGTAGGCACAGTTTGTCTTTGGCTCCTTCCCTCTCCCCTTTAGACATTCCCTTTCCTTCCACCAGGAAACTACTTCCTCCTTTAAGCAACTCTGAGTACAGTTTTAGGATTGAAAACAGATGGTTATAATCCCTGCTGATATGTTTGTTGCTAATAATTTAAGGATTTACACCTCCTGAGCTTAAGTACATTTTTGTAGGGAGCTCTTGAACCTAAAGCACCATTCAGAAGCTAAAGGAATGAGTCCCAATAGGAAGAATTTCAGGCAACAGGCTGCCGGGGAAGCCTCTCGTGGCTGATTTTCATTCTTTACTCATAATTGTTTCTGCTCTATACCTTTTTATTTTTTTGCCCATGCTTTCTTACAAGACCCGTTTTCTCTAGTGTTAAAAGTATAGACCAAGGAATAGATTGTAGAGCTTTTCAACTTCTTACATTCTTGCTATACATATTATTGGGCAAGGGTTTGGAATACTCGGGCTTCAGCCTATTTTATCCCATTCTGACAGTATGTTTCAAGCCCCCTTTTACCAAACTCAATTATTATGTTTCATATTCACCATAGAACTCCCACTTCTTCTGTGAAATTAAAACATGCAAACCTTTAATAGGGGTAGAGGAATATTTTATTTGTTAATGAAAAGACATGTTTTCCTCACAATGCTTTCTATTCAAAGGTTTATGCTGTAGCATTGTTGTGCCTGTTTTTCCCTGCTTAAGAGGAGCAGGTTCTAACAGGCTAGCCCATTATTAGAATTCATCTCTTTTCATGCATAAGAAGTTCATTCTTTTAGAAGTTAATCCTTTTCTCTAAAAGGGACATACTATCTCTTTAGAAATTAAATCAGTTTTTTGCCTTTACATTTTGTCTTAAGGTGCTACAAAGCATTGTTCCACTTTCTAAATCATTTGTCATAGCTAAATGGAGGTCCGTGAATTGCCACAGCTGCCTTTAAGTGGGCATTTTTCTTAGGTTCATAGAATAGGCACTGTTTGTATCCTTTTTTCACAAACATTTTTTAAAGTTCCAATGATGGTATGAAAGAATATTCATTTCCCATTGGAATTCAAAGAATGAAAATAAAATCATGTATATGTAAACAATAATGACACAAGAGCTCAAGGAAATTAGTCAATTGATGAAATTCAGGAATTTCTGAATATTTAGCTGTAAAATCTTTTTTTCCACTAACTTTCATTATAAAGTTTAGTAGGACATGAACAATAGTTGGTCCTTTCTTTCTTGGAAAGCAGTTGGGAAGTAAATTTTATCAGACATTCACAAAGCAATTCAGTTAATTTGAGTCCTTCAAAGCTTTAACCAGATTGATTATTCGCTTTGGTAATTCCATTATGGTGAATGTCTGGTGAGCATCACTAGATGATGAAATATACCTTTATTTGGAAGGCAGGTGCTAGAATGACAGCCTACAATTACTTTAGTCACAAGCAATGGGGAAAATGCAGTTCAGAAGGAGGAAAACAGTAGAAGAAAAATCAGAAAGAATACAATTTAGTTTAGGTATAGTCATTATTGACAAATGCAAATCAATCTTCAGAGACTATTAACATTTATTTTTCATTTGTGCCACATCAGGTAGTGCCTGCAAAAAAGAAGAGATATTCTCCTAGCTCTCCCTTGTTTGACTTTCACATCATTTGGAAACATGCTGCACTGGAGAGATGCCAACAGGACCCAGCCATATGACATTTAAGTCTTATCTGGTAGCTCAGAAAGGATTATGGGTAGTTGCCTACAACCAGGCAGTATTCACAATACAGAGTAGCAGGGCTTAGAATCATAGAACCTTAAGACTAGAAGGACCTTACAAGTCATCAAAGCCAATCTTCCATCTAATGTTTAAATATTCTACAACATCTTGATAAGTGATTGTCCTACCCATATGCTTGACATGGCAAACAACCAGATTCTCACAAACTCCTGCCATGGCCAATTTCCTCAACTCTATGTTTGTTGACTTCTAGAAGGCCTTCTGCCCCAAAGAGAACAATTAAAAAGCAGCTTTTTGGGCTTCCCTGGTGGCACAGTGGTTAAGAATCTGCCTGCCAATGCAGGGGACACGGGTTCGAGCCCTGGTCTGGGAAGATCCCACATACCGCAGAACAACTAAGCCTGTGTGCCACAACTACTGAGCCTGCACTCTAGAACCCACGAGTCACAACTACTGAAGCCCGCATGCCTAGAGCCCGTGCTCCGCAACAAGAGAAGCCACCGCAATGAGAGGTCTTCACACCTCAACAAAGAGTAGCCCCTGCTCGCCACAACTAGAGAAAGCTCGCACGCAGCAACGAAGACCCAACAGACACAAAAATAAATAAATTTTAAAAAATAATTTTAAAAAAGCAGCTTTTCTAAGCAAGATGTGTATCTTCCAATGACGGATTTGAAAAAATCGTTTCCTCATTTTGCCCCCACCTAGATTCTTACTTATATAGCCTTACATATGAAGGAGTGGTATTTTCTCTTCTATGTCTATTTGCCTCTAATATATAATATTTGTCAAAGTGCACAGGTGTTAATGAGCAAGCTGTTCCAGTAATTCCTTAAATTACTGGTTCAAAGTTTGTATGATTCCCTCCCTGTAAGATAAATATGCTAAAAATGACTTGCAAGTAGGTTAATATTAGTAACAAATAAATACTATTAGACATGAGGCTGAAAACTTGGCCTCTGTGCACTGGTGCTGAATCAAATCTTGGAGACAGAGTTTTGGGTGAAGTAGAAAAGAACAGCTTTATTGCTTTGCCAGGCAAAGAGGGACACAGCGGGCTCGTGCCTCTCAAAAGTGTGTGTCCCAACCTGGGAGGATTTGGTGAGGAGTTTTATAGCAATGGTTCAAGGGCGGAATTGTTGATAAGGGTCAGGGTGTGTGCAGGGCCTGCACTCCTTTAATCTGACCACAGGTGGTCTCCTAATGAGCTTCTCTGGTTCCTTTAATCTGGCCCAGGTAGTCTCTTGATAAGCTTCTCTGGAATGAAGAATGCTAACATCTTCCATTTGTTGGGAATTTTAGTTCTGTAAAGAGCTTAAAGGTATTGTTATGTGTGTCCCTTGGGGCAGAAGCAGGACCCTGCCCCAAGGCTGCACTACTGTTTCTTGGCTGCTCCTCCCTTATCTTTGCATACCCTCCATTCCTTGATTAGCAACTGTTGGGACCTGCCCTTTGGAACTCAGGGAAGGTCATGGAGGCTGAAGGCTATTCCCTGCAAACAAAAAACGGGGGACACAGAAAGGCTTTCATGCCCAGGAGTCCCACAGGGTCTTGCTTGGTTTCAGATATAGGTAGGAAAACTTTTGACATCAACAGAGAAACATACTCTCAGTATAGCAGAGGAGTTTATGAAATTCATAGAATATCCAAAATGCCAAGGTATACCTCTTAGATAATTAGGAGTTGTAGATTTTTTTGTTGAAATAGATTTCTCATTTTCCAATTATAAAGCCAGACACCACTCTTCTTCAACTAAGCCTTAAATACATAATCCCATTTTCCTGCTCTTTATCTAGCTTATGTTTGTGTACCAAATAAGAGCTATGTTTAACTTGTTACTAAATTTTCCTTCTTCTGTTTTGTTTTTTTTTTTTCAATGAAGACCTAGTTTTACTTGCACATTTTTCACGGGCATCAAATAGTGGGTGATCTTTCAAGCTTGAACTGTAACAGTTGTATTGCTGAGGAAGGATTTCTTGATTCACATGGTCTAGGTAATGATTTACAGCTATTTTTGGTAATTCTCAAAATGACAGCTCCTTGAATTTTTCTGTGTGCAGAAATATTTGCTGGGCTGGCATCTTTCAGACCCTGGGAGGTTCATCCCAATCCTTGGCATGCAGGAATGAGGGAATGCTCTGAAATCCTTACTCCAGAGGGAACTGACCTGTCCACATTATCTTGTGATACATGTGAATGTTTGATGAGGTTTCCCTAAATGTCTGTGGCCTCCTGAGGCCTGGAATTTGTGGGCCAGGACTAACCTATGAGTTAGGTGAAATTACATATAGGCCTTGGGCATTCCAAGACCAGACCAGATAAACTGACTTATAATGATAGTTTAATTCCTCTAAAGAAAAGTAGCAATAATTTGCAGCATCTATGTTTATATAGTATTGAATAAATGGTTGTTTTAAAAGTAGGAAGGATACAAAAAAGCAATAAAATAAAAATTAACAACCTTTTAAAATTCTAAACATTATCAGAAAATACATTTGACTGCCATTGGCTGTTAGAAGGTATAAGCTGGGGTAAAAAATTTTGGAAAAGAAATAATAAAGGAGGGGGAAGAAACAACATAACAGACAAGATAGGAGATAAAAGGAAATCTTTTAAAAGAGAAGAAAATAAAGTATATTTAATATAACTTTCAATCACTTCCTTACTCAAAAATCTTCAATGGATCTTCAGTATTACAGGATAAATTCATCATTCTTAAGCTATTTAATGTATTCCGTGGTCTAGATAGAACCTACTTATTCAACACATGTCCTCTGGTTTACTTACTGACTATTCAGAATATTCCTTTGGGGTTATCTTCTTGTCTTTGCTCCCTAAGGAAAATCCTATGTACTCTTCAAGACACAACCTCAGGGACCGCACTTAGAGTTTTATACAGATAGCAATTATTGACCTTGGTCTCTACTATATTTACTTTGGACTTCTTAACATTGTTTCAAATGCCCTCCTCAGATAGTATTCCATATAATCTCCTTAACAGCAATGATGAATTAGGGATGGTTTATTCTAGGAATTTTGACTTTAATTCTATCAAATATTTGTATCCTGGGTGTTTTGTATGTAGTGGTTTGTTTTTTATTTTTTCACAGGTTATTATAGAATTTAGACAGTTACGAAACTGCTTTTTCTGCTGATCTTCATTATGCTACTAACTTGTGCCAGCTACATAGGTATGCCTTCACTTCACTAAATTCCTCAACTTCGGAAGATTTTTCTTATTCATTTTTTCAAAAGACTCCATTTTGTTTGAAATCAGGATCTAGTACAAGTAAACAAAGAATCATCCATCTTTTACTGAGAGCCTTTAAAGAATCTTACCATGCAAATCTAGAATATGACACAAATGAACTTATCTGCGAAACAGAAACAGACTCACAGACATAGAGAACAGACTTGTGATTAGCAAGGGGGAGGGGGGTTGAAGAGGGAAGAAGTTGGAGTTTGGGGTTAGCAGATGCAAACTATTAGATATAGAATGGATAAACAAGGTCTTACTGTATAGCACAGTGAACTATATTCAATATCCTGTGATAAACCATAATGGAAAATATGAAAAAGAATATATATATATGCACATAACTGAATCACTTTGCTGTACAGTAGAAATTAACACAACATTGTAAATCAACTATATTTCAATTAAAAAAGAATCTTACCATGCAGAAGTTATTTGATAGAATTTCTATTTTTTTCATTATGATAAGGAATGTTGAATTTAAAATATTTAATAAAAAGCAGTTGGACTGGAGCATTTCTACCAGAATATATGAAAAATTAGATATCCAGGAGCTAGGATGAAAAGACTTCATTCTTACAGAGCAGTAGAAATTGAATTCCTGCAGATCTCCAAATTTAAGTGCAAATTTGTCTTTAGCTCTTGCCTGGACATGTGAATAGTGATGTATAGTAAACTATTACAACTCCATGGGACTTTATGTATAAACAGCTCCTAACAGGCATAGTCACAAAGAGAAGCCCAAGAAAATAGGTAACTATAACTCACCTTACACTTGGGCATTCCAAGAGCAAAACCAATAAGTTGAATCTATAATATTAGCTGGGTTTCTATAAAGAAAATCAACAAAAGTTTTTGCAACAACATTGTACTCTGAGTTAATTCTACCATTTAAAAAATCTATATCCTGGCTAATCCCTAAGAACGAAAAGGACAGCTATAATTAATTTTCATTAAGCACAAAAACCTTACTTTACAATACATAGAAATTAAATTTAGCAAGATGGCCACCAAAATTATTATTTATGAAATTTCCCAGATTATAACTCTTAGTCCTCATGTGATTCATTTACAAGTAGCCTGTGCTCCTCCAAGCCCTGAATAAATCCTGCACTTGAACTTTATGTGTGCATAAAGGTCTACAGTAGTCATGTAACACACTTGGATAATGCATATGCTATTTTCAGAGTGCCTCTACCGGTAGAACCAAAGACATATATACCAAGGAAATGAAAAGAGAAAGGGGATCCTGGATAAGATAACACAACTTACTCAAGTGTTAAATTAGGTCCAGCAGTAGTACCTCAATGTACTGGTTTTGGTTATTTCCACATTTGTTGAACTCTAAGATTCATTTTGTTTCTGGCCGCTCTAAGTACATGTTGTTTTTAGTAGTTCCTTTATCATCACAGTCAGAATATTTTGGATGTATTAAAATAAACTTTGTTCACAGATTTTCCCTAGCCTCCTGGCACCACAGCTTGGTTAATTTTGTTTCTTCTTCCTGGAAAGTCTCTTCCCGTCTTCCTGTCAGAAATACTGCCCAACTTCAAGAACCATCTCAAAACCCAGTCCCTCTCATAAACAACTGCTAATCTACGGTGATTTCTGCATCTTTTGAATTCCAACCTCATTTTGTTTCTTAGGTATTTATTTATTGTCTTGTTTATCTGTAATTTTTTTCTATGTAAATTTTTTTTTCTCCAGCTACATTATACTTTGCTTAAAGACAGAAATCATGTTTTGTAATGCTTTGTGTACCAAACATTGCCTAACATAGCAACTCTCTCTTGTAGATATTCATTAAATAATTGTTGACTGGTTGATATAATTTATTACCTTTATGCTGATTTACCTCTTATACTGTTTCTCAAGAAAACAACAACAATACCTCATAGATCCAAATTTGGGAATCCCATTCTGAGCTGCTTTACAAAACGTTCATTTGTACAGTCATGACATCATGTGTCAATAAATGCATTTTGCTACTGGAATTCAGGGCAATACTTAGTTATTAGGAAGTATTCCAGATGATCCCAAATATTAATTTTTAGAAATTATTTAGGACTTTATGAGAGGGATTGGGTTTTGAGATGGTTCTTGAAGTTGGGCAGTATTTCTGACAGGCAGAAGGGAAGAGAGTTTCCAGGAAGAGGAAACAAAATTAACCAAGCTGTGGTGGTAGGAGGCTAGGGGAAATCTGAATGTGTGGGGACTTCCCTGGTGGCGCAGTGGTTAAGAATCCGCCTGCCAATGCAGGGGACACGGGTTCTATCCCTGGTCTGGGAGGATCCCACATGCCGCAGAGCAACTAAGCCCATGCACCACAACTACTGAGCCCGTGAGCCACAACTACTGAAGCCCACGCACCTAGAGCCCGTGCTCCGCAACAAGAGAGGCCACTGCAATGAGAAGCCTGAGCACCACAATGAAGAGTAGCCCCCACTCACCGCAACTAGAGAAAGCCCGTGTGCAGCAATGAAGACCCAATGCAGCCAAATAAATAAATAAATAAAATTTTTAAAAAAGAAATTATTGGTGAGATAATATAAAACATATTAAAATTCTCATAAAACTCTCAGATCCCAGATAATTCCACTAAAGTATTCCTCCCTGTGAAAAATACTATTTTAAAAACCCTCAACTACTCTGAATTCTGGGATTAAAAGAAAATGCCCAGTCATTATGACAAAATGTGTTCAAAGCCTTAAAAATATACAAATGTTGACTGTTCAATTTTACCTCTAGAAGACACAGTCCTAATAAAGATGTACACAAATTGTTAGCTACAAGGATATTCATTATAGAATCAAAATATAGTATGTAAAAATATTTTAAAGCCTAAATGACCAAAAATAGGGGATTGGTCAAATAAATTTTACATCATACAAGGGAGCCATTAAAATGTGTGTTGTACAAGAATATTTAATGACATGAAATGATGATCTCAATCCAAAAAGGAAGTTTTAAATATAATTGTGTTTTTAAAAACCTTATTAAATATAATTTTATTTTTAAAGTACCTCAAATATATGCTTCAAATATTGATAATGATGTCACTTTGTGATGGGATTACAGATTTCTAAGTTTTCTATATTGAAGATGTATTACTTTTGTGTAAAGAATAAAATAATTTCAAGGTATTAAAAATTTAAGTAGGGCTTCCCTGGTGGTGCAGTGGTTAAGAATCCGCCTGCCAATGCAGGGGACACGGGTTTGAGCCCTGGACCGGGAAGATCCCACATGCCACGGAGCAACTAAGCCCATGCACCACAACTACTGAGCCTGCGCTCTAGAGCCTGCGAGCCACAACTACTGAGCCCGCGTGCCACAACTACTGAAGCCCGTGCGCCTAGCCCGTGCTCCGCAACAAGAGAAGCCACTGCAATGAGAAGCCTGCGCACCGCAACGGAGACCCAACGCAGCCAAAAATAAATAAATAATTAAAAAAACAAAAACAAAACAAAAAAAATTTAAGTAAATGCCTAGCCAGTAATCTCAGAATTGCTCATTAGGTTCACATATCCTACAGCCAAGGATATGAATTAACAACAAGACAAACTAAAGAAAGGATCTTTCATCTTGATGACCAACTTCTTCACAAAAATGAATGAATGTCATATGGCTAAAGCCAACCAATGAGATGAGGTTGTGGGAAGAGTGTTCTTTCCTAGCATTGTTTGTGCTCATAGCGCTTACTTATTTTTGTTTGCAGGTCCATGGAAAGTGTATGTGTAAGCACAACACAGCAGGCACCCACTGCCAACATTGTGCACCTTTATACAATGACCGCCCCTGGGAGGCAGCTGATGGCAAAACAGGGTCTCCAAAAGAGTGCAGAAGTAAGTACCAAACACACAGACTCAAAGCCTTCTTTGTAAAGTAAACATCTATGGACTCCTTGTTGTCTCTAGAAACACAATATAAAGTAGTAGCCCATATCAAACATAGACCATATCACTGCCCACTGTAACTTCCGCCATTTGAAAACAATTACTGCTTGCAAAATCACCGATATACTATTTTGCCAAGAATGTGTTGCCCATTTGCTGGGACACTATGTGGGACCTAAGCACCCTCCCTGAGACTTTGACATAATAAAACATGGCTAGACGCAAGAGCAACTGAGGATTAGAATGTGCAGTTACCATCATAGCTGAGATATTGAATTATAATCATGAAAATAGCTATCTTGAATTCAGTTCCCAAAACAACCCTATAAAGTAGGTGGTGTTAATCCCATTTTAGAGATCAGGAAACCGAGGCTCAATAAGATTAAGTAACTTGCCAAAGTTAGTAAATGATAGAGTCAGGACTTGATCCCTAGTCTTCAGACTCCAAATTAAATGTCTTTTTTCTGTAATACCATAATGCCTTTCTTTTCACTTATGATACTTGTAGTGACAAATTAGATTTAAAACTAAGCCAGTTCATCAAGAATGAGACTAACATTGCCATGGCTAACTTTGGGTTTGAGGTTGGAAATTAGATAGAAGGGTAAAAAATATGGGAACATGAATCATTTTTTTTCTTTGCAATTCAAAATGAAATATACATGAAATAGAAATACACATGCACAGAGAAATACACATGCCCGTAACAACCTTTACACTCACAGACTTCAGTTTTACTAGGATTTAAAGGCAAGTACAGTGGGTAAAATTGTGAGAAGCCTCTTCCCTTACATAATTTGGAATCATAACTGATTTATTTTAGTTTCTAGGAAATGTAAAGGATTTCCTCTAAGCATAAATCTTAAATTATCTTACAATATGCTTTTTAAAGACTATGAGTCTGGTCAAAATATCATAACACATCAAGGAAACAATGAAAAACAATAGCACAAACATTTTCAAATGCAGTTGACCTCCAGAAAAAAGTCTGGATCCTTATTCAAATCACTCATCAAGAGAATCTAAAGAATTTCTCCTAAATTCCTAGAGTGCCATTCTGGCCCTTTCCACCGAAACCAGCTGCATATCTAAATACATATAGAACACAGAGACTTGTCACTTGGCGCTATTGACTGATAATCTTAGAAATGTCTTTGAGAAATTGTTATATAAGAAACTCTGCAAGCCTCTTCTATAAGAAAATTAAGGCTTCTATAGGAGACTACCTCGTACTCACCAGTACAGCAATAGCTGAGGAATAGTACTTCATGAAAGGTAAATCAATCTATCTGCCAAGTTACTAACCTCTGCCCTCCAGAAGGTTCCTTCTAGGCTCGGAGGAAGGAGGGAGGGAAGGAAGGGAGAAAGAGAAGGAAGGAAGGAAGAAAGGAAAGCAGCTACTGAAGGCCAGAGGAAACAGGGTGAAAGAGTTCTTAATGTATAAACGTTTTTATACTGTTTTGAATCTTGTACTGTGAAAATGTATACTATTCAAAAAACTAAATTTTTTTTAATGGAAGTATAGTTGATTTACAATGTTGTGTTAATTTCTGCTGTACAGCAAAGTGATTCAGTTATACATACATATAGATGTATGTACATATATATACATTCTTTTAAAAATATTATTTTCCATTATGGTTTATCACAGGATATTGAATATAGTTCCCTGTGCTGTACAGTAAGACCTTGTTGCTTATCCATTCTATATATAATTGTTTGCATCTGCTAACCCCGAACTGCCACTCCATCCCTCCCCCATCTCCCCTCCCCCTTGGCAACCACAAGTCTGTTCTCTATGTCTCTGAGTGTGAAAAAACTAAATTTTTAAAAATTAGGAATCAGCTTACCCTACTTTTAACTGCCTGAATATTAGAGAACCTGTCATTTTATTTTTAATTCTTTGTTTTCCTCCCATGCTTCTTTTTCCCAGCCTGCAAGTGCAATGGACATGCTGATGCCTGTCACTTTGACATTAATGTGTGGGAGGCATCAGGGAATCGTAGTGGTGGCGTCTGCAATGACTGTCAGCACAACACAGAAGGTCAGCATTGCCAACGATGTAAGCCAGGCTTCTACCGGGACCTCCGAAGACCTTTCTCTGCCCCAGATGCTTGCAAATGTAAGTGAATTAATGGTCACTGGGGGAAAAAAAAAGGTTGATCTGTACAAGAGAGATGACTCTCCATCCTTCATTTGCTCACGCACGGGAGAGAGGTCATGAAACTCTCAGACAATCCACTCACACACATCAGTTAACTTCATCGATAAGGGGTAAGAATTTTCAATCTGTTAGGTAGAAACAGTACAGTATTCATAAAAACAATGTCCTTTCTCACTCTCCATGAAGTAACATTGTTTCCTACAGCACCACATTTTGGAAAACAAGATGACTAATAAAAGAGAAAAAAGAATGATGAAGAGGGAGATATATTTAAGATCATCTTAAGACCAAACATATGAGTAAGACACAGACAATAATGGACTCAAATAGACGAAAAAAAAGTGGTTATCTGCACTTGGGTCATTCTAGTGTTCATCTCTGCAGTGAATTTGAACACCTGAAAAATGACAGGTTTTGGTTTCATTGTGAATGCAATTTGGTTGACTCTGCTCTAATGTAGCAATGTATCATAAATGAATTTAGAACATAACAATAATTCCCTACTCTCCCCCCAAATACTAAACTGTTACAGAATGGTTCTGCTTTTTTGTTGGCATAACTCCAAGAAGAGGTTTATTTGAAAAAAGAGTAGAATTTTCAAAGATCTGCTCAATTAATGAGACATGACCTGAAACATGACTGTGAAAGATGTATGCAGAGCTTAAGTGAAAGTCCAGTGTGGGTGAATAGTCATTTAACTACATGAGCATTTCCACGTCTGTCAACTCAGAAATTATTAGATAACAGAAACCACTCAAGACTGTTAATGGAGATGAATGATCATGCCCTTCCTTTCCCCGCCAAGGACTCCATGTTCTAGATGAAAAACAGTAACAGGAAAGGAGCAATACAATGGGAAACAATCATTTAAAATCTTGGGTTTGTTTTTAATTTAAAGGAAAAATTTTATTGCTCTTGAAAATACAGTTTTAACCTCAGGCAGGAGATATCTACATGAAATATGAGTGGTCTTACTTGTTACAAGCTTTCTCTCTTAGACTGTGGAAGATAGAATGTGGAACAGCTCCCTTTCAACCTTGAGCCCCACATTTGGATTTATGTCATAATATTTCTCCAATTCTGTTTTACTCCTGCTCCTTGCTGTACTCAGACTTTCATCTTAATAGGTTTCAAACAGATCTAGAGTAGAAGCTTTCCCTGCCCCTTATGGCTGTGTAATCCTATGCCAGCTGTTGAAGCTCTTTGGACTTCGATTTCCTTCTCCCAACAGGGTTGTAATGAGAACTACATAAGCTAAAGTATGTGGAGTGTTTAGCGCATTGCCTGTCATATAGTTAGCCCCCAAGAAATGAAAACTAGTATTATAATAACTGTTGTCCTATAAGGTAGACAGTGGGAAATAATACTATAGAGTTTCTACTCTTTATTGACTAAAAATACCTTATGTCAAAGATAATTACTTCTTTAAAATCCATAGTACCTTAGGGACTAAAATGTAGTTTCCTTAACTCCATGTGCTGACTGAAGGGTCGGCTTCTGAAATTGTTTCAGTCTAGAATATATTCAGCCCTAACACCGATTGTACAGGATATATTTAAATAGATATGTGTATGTGTGTATTCCACATCCTCAGACCACTAGTAGAAATGTCTAAAAATAAGAATGTATGGACTAACAAGCAGATAAATCAGGAAAGGAAATTAATTTGTCATTGAGTAACTTAGATACTTGTAACTGTCTTGTATAGCAACAGGCAACATTTTCAAAAAGATACTGTTATATAGCACTGACTTGAAACAGTATGTTGTACAATGTACCTAACGTAGTCATTCCTTCATTCATTCATTCGTTCATTCAATGGATATACATTGAGTGCCTACTATGTGCCAAGGGCTTAGGATGTGTTCAGGAACAAAACAAAGACCCCTGCACTCAAGGAGTTTATATTCTAGAAGAGAAGACACACAATAAATATAAGTAATAAGTGAAATATATAGTATGTTAGAAGGTGATAAGTGCTTTTACCACCAAAACAAGTTAAGAAGGATCCAAGGTGCCAGAGATTTGGAATGAGGAGTGACAAGATGCAGTATTTTTTTTTTATTTTCCCCCAGTTTTATTGAGAAATAATTGGCATATAGCACTGTATAAGTTTAAGGTGTACAACATAATCATTTAGTATATGTATAATGGTGAAATGATCACCACAGTAAGTTTAGTTAACATCTATCACCTCACATAGTTACAGTTTTTTTCCTTGTGATGAGAACTTTTATGATCTACTCTCTTAGCAATTTTCACATATACAGTATGGTATTAACTATAGTTATCAGGTTGTACGTTACAACGCCAAATCTTATTTATCTTGTAACTGGAAGTTTGTGGGGTTTTCTGGTTTTTTTAACTTTAGTTGAAGTTAACAAGCAAACCAGTGATTCTCAAAGTGTGGTTGCGGAGCCATCAGCAACAGCGTCACGTGGGAAATGTGTTAGAAATGCAAATTCTCAGACTCCAGCCCAGACCAACTGAATCAAAAATTCTTTGGGTGGAGCCCAGAAATCTGAGTTTTCCCAGCCCTCCAGGTGTTTCTGATGCAAGCTAAAGTTTGAGAAACACTGGTCTAGTTGAAGGCCCCCCCCAATTTTACTTACATTGGTTAAAACAAACCCAGTTTCTAATATCTAACTAACATTCAAGTATCTCCTCTGTTCTGCTATAGCAAATGGCTGGTCACTTTCATTAGAGTAACAAGTAGAAGAGCTACAAGAATAGTGAAAGAAAACTTTGAAACACTGATTAGGGCTAGATTTTAGAGAGTCTTGTATGCTATCCTAAAAATTTTAGTATTTATTCCCTAGGGTACTGGGAGCCATTGTAGTGATTTAATTAGGAAAGTTTCATATATTTCCAATATATTTTACTGATATAATGTTCAGATTAATTTGAAAGCACTGCATATTATTCACTGCATTTTACTTTACTAATCAAATTTTAAATTCTGCAGCTTTACAAAATTGTAAGATGAGTAAATGTACAAAAGATTAAAACAGTGACTTTTTAAAAAAAATGTCTGTGTCTTACCAATAAAAAGAGAAATGGAAAGGTTTATTGGCAGACTTGGAGCCAAGATAAATACCTTGTGTTTTGTTTTGTTTTGCTTTGTTTTGTTACTGTTCTATGTTCAAGCTACTGCTCATACTCTTACAAAACATAAAAAGGTTGCCAGCTCTAACTATTTAAATCCTAGAGGGCTCATGGCTTCAGAGTAAAAAGAGCATGAAAGAGGAGATTATTTTAAAAGTTACCCCACTACTTATATAGCTCTTCTAGGGACTTGTGCCGAAAAGGCTTTATAGGTTTTTGGTCCCCAAACTACAGTTCTATAAAAACATAAGCAAAATTTGAGAAGGTAGCTAAAACTAACAAAACACATAACTTCTTATTATTTTTTAGCCTGTGAAAATGTCAATAGAGACAATATTTTCCATATTATAGTGTTTGATTTCCAAAGTCAAGAGACTTGAGCAAAATTAGGACATTTTAAACTTATTCTTTCGTACAACAAATTCTTATTGAACACTACTGTGTGCTAATTCTTGGGAATTATAACAGTGAGCAAGAGAGACACAATCTTTTTAAAGAGCTTGTGTGTGTGTGTGTGTGTGTGTGCATATAAATGTATATATGTATGTATATATATATGTGTGTGTGTGTGTGTGTATATAGGCAACTAGTGGTATATACGTGTGTGTGTTAGATCACACAAGTATGACCAGTATTGTTTAGAGAGTGTACAGGGCAGCTCATAGGAGGGGCAATGAACAAGAGTTAATTTTTTGACTTAAGGAGACCTGAAGTTTAATAGGAATCAACATAACATGGGTAGGAATATTCCCAGCAGAGAGAACAACCAGTGCTAAAAAGGAACAGAAGGAAGAAAGACTATAGCATGTTCAAAGAACTGAAAAAATTTCAGAATGGTTATAGAGGCAAAAAAAGAGGGGGAGGACAATAAAGGAGTATGAGGATGAGAGAAATAGAGAAGATGGGTGGTTGGATGGAGGTGCCCTCATCTTGGACGCCTCAGTCAGTGAGATGGCGTGGATTGAACTATCCACAAGTAGATGATAATCAGTCAATAGGTACCTTTAGTATAATTACCTGGACCCTACCAATTGATATTTATAGGCAATATCCAAATGTCAGAAGACCAAAGGTATCAAAGCTATTTTAATGAAAACTCCATGAAGAGCACATTAATATATTTAAAAGAAAGAAGGAAAGAAAGAAAGAAAGAAGGAAAGAAAGAAAGAAAGAAAGAAAGAAAGAAAGAAAGAAAGAAAGAAAGAAAGAAAGAAAGAAAGAAAGAAAGAAAGAAAGAAAGGCGGGAGGGAGGGAGGAAGGAAGGAAGAAAACATTATAACACAATTGTAACATACTTGTCTGGATTAGTTTCTCAACCCCTTAAATTATCATAGAATTCCCCTGCATCTGGGGTACTGAAAGACTTCAAGCTAGAAACTACTACCAATAATTCATATTGCTAATCACTCCTAGTTAAAAACATTTACACAATACTTGCACCAAGTAGGGGGATTATGAAAATAACTGGTACCAATTTAGTCCTTTTAGCATAATTTGTAGGAGGTGGATGGATTAGTATGGAAGATCTGTATTTCCTTTTTTCCTTTTCTAGACATACCCTTGATCCTGGGTAGGCTGACTGAGGAAGGCGTAGCTCCATTCACTTTATGACTATTCCAGCATATGTTTGGGGCAGAGATGCCTGTGTCCACTTCCCTAGCATGGGTTTTCTTACTGGCACCTTCTTCCAGAACATTATTCTGGTTCTTCCCTTCCCTTTTCTGAGCCAGGGGTAAATTCCACCACTTATTAGCGCATTCAATTTTTTTCTCTTTCTAGTATTTTCCATACTATACTGTTTGATTGGCAATGTTTGGCAACATTTTCATCTTTATTTAGTAATATTTTCTTATCATTAACTCCCTCCTTAGCAGATGTGTCTCTATATCACCTTTAGAATTACCAAGGCTGATAATAAAGTTTATGACAAATAGGTTAATGTACTTAACAGTTATTAAGTACCTACAGTACACCACATTTCATGCTAAGTGCTGATAGAAATATCGCTAGAGCTAAAACTTTTCTGCCCATTGGGTCCCACTTTACTTTTATGAGAAAGGTAGTATCAAGAAAACAAGTGGATATCTCTCAAAATTTAAACTATCTCAGTGTGTGGCTCCATCAACAACATGTACAATGTTATTCAAAGTAACAATTTTATTATATTTACACTACTCTGCTTACCAAGGCAGAAAAGTAACCTGATACTCAGTGTGTGGTCCAAAGACCAGCTGCACTGGCATCATCCAGTTGCTGATTAGAAGTTGCAGAACCTCTGATCCCACCCCAGACCTACTGAATCAAACATGTGCTTTACCAAAATTCTCAGGTGGTTGTGTTATATTAAAGTTTGAGAATGCTGCAGAGTACTTTTCATCAAGGGTTAAATGCAGTTAGCATTTACTCTACAGTTAATTTTTAAAAATTAGTTAGCCAGACAGAATATCCCACTATTCCCTTAGCATCCAAATTAACCAGAGTTTGCATCTGCTTGTATGCACATAGACTTAGATTTTTTTAATGAATTACATAGAGATTTATTGAGGGAAAAAATGGAAATCTAGATAAATGTGTTTCTATGATATAGCATTTTCCAAAGTTTGATTCATGGAACACTAACTCCGTAAGATGTTAATAGGAACTAGATATGGGGAAATTTTTCTACAGCCTTCAAATTCAGGAAGTGGTGAATTAGTCAAAGGTTTCTATTCTTCGGGATTTCTCAGAGCTTTTAATATGCTAGTGTTCATGATAAACCTCCTATAGAGCTCTGAAGTCTGTCTCCAAAATTTAATCAGAGAATGCTTTTCTTAACAGAGTATATTTTAGGACCAGCATTCTACAGAATGCACGGGAAATATTGCTATTGTCTTGTGGCCATATCTATGTGAAGAGTCACAAAGATATATCCTAGAAGATTCCTTCTGTATGTTTGTTCCTCATTTCCAAGTGCTAGAGCCTACAACTGTATATCAAGGAAATAATAAACTTTATATTTCTATCAGTGAAATAATCACAAACATAATATTAAATAGGCCTGGACAATTACTGTCTATTGGATTATCAGCGACGATGTATCAAAACCCTTCTCACCCTTATTTCCTAGTTTATGTCTTCTCAGGAGTTGGAACTATTGAAAACCTGAAACAGCAGGTCAAAGTTTACTAGAAGTTTATAAATCATAGCTCAATTTAGCCAAAGAAACACTTATTGGAAAAACATCTCCTCTATGGCAGGCACTGCAGTAAGCACTAGATCTGTAAAGATGAAAAGGTCTTCCCTAAAGGATCTTACATTCTAGATGGGGAGAAATTTATAGTAACAGATCATTTCAATCATTTCAATGTGGTGATGGTAATGATATAATAGTAATAGCTGACATTTATTGAGTGCCTACTCTTTTCTGTTCACTGTTCAAAGGGCTGTATATTTAGTAACTCACTTAACTTTCACAAAAGCACAAAAGTATTAATGTCCCCCATTATATGAGGAAAATGCAATGAAAGTGATACACGAAGTGCCTCAAGGAGAGTTTGGGGGTGGTGTGAGGGCAATTAAGGGGAGGCTTCCTTAAAAAGATGCCCTCGATACTTCCTTGGTGGCTGTTTTAATTTTTTCCTTTTAAAGAGCTGAAATACAAAGTTTGTCCTACTTTCTAATCGATGATTGCCTTTGTTGCCTTTAATGAGATAATCTAGAAAAGGGAATGAATTGATGTTTATTCTTCCTCACAGAATCTATATACTATACGTTTAATAGAATACTTACCTGGGCACATTAATTCATTCAACAAATATTGGTGACATTATTCTTGGGACTCTATTCACAGTTAGGTAGCTAGTTCCCTGCCAAATAAGCCAAGGACTTATTGGCCCCATGGATGTTCTAGGCTATTTTTTTCCTCCTGACAAACATCATGCTAAATACTATGGTCCTTATGTGTACACTTTTAGTTAATGGCCATAAGTTCACCAAAGCTGAATAAACAGGGCCCTGAACCAAATCTACTAGCCAATAGATTTATTCCTGTGAGAAATTAAATCATCTCTGTTCTCACTTTCTCTTTATTTTAACCTTAACTAGAGTCAACTGTGGTCCCAAACAATCAACTACACATTTTCATAGTCAAGAAATTACTTCTGAGGATTTTTAGAGATGTTGTTTGTTTTTTTTTAAGACTAGTGAAGATCATTGAAACTGAATTTATTTCTACAACTCAGAAAAAAAAATTTTTTTTAAGGACAGTGCATTTAACGTCTATAAACACAAGAGACAACGTGAATCTCTCCAGCTGAATCTAGGGCTGAGAGCAGAATGGAGGTGCAAACTGGTTGTTAAGGTACATGAGAAATATAACTATCACTGTGTACTGAGACACTTGGAGGAATACTGTCTCTTTGTTCTAAAAGAGAAGTCTCTTCTACACAGATGTAGAGAACAAACGTATGGACACCAAGGGGGGAAAGTGGCGGGTGTGTGTGGGGTGGGGGTGGGGGGGGATGAACTGGGAGATTGGGATTGACATATATACACTAATATGTATAAAATGGATAACTAATAAGAACCTGCTGTATAAAAAAATAAATTAAATAAATAAATAAGAGAAGCTTCTTCTAGAGCAGCTCACTTGAAATCTTCAAAGTCACTTATGTGCCTTTAGTAGCCTATAACCTAAGTAGATTTTCCTATGGCAAGCATATTAAAAATAGAATAATCCTACTGGACGTGGCACGCTGGCTTTCTCGGGGGGAGAAAGCCCTGATTTGTAGCACTGGTCAATTTCTATGGTTTAAATATTCCTACCATGGGGACTTCCCTGGTGGTCCAGGGTTAAGACTCCGCACTCCCAATGCAGGGGACCCAGGTTCGATCCCTGGTCAGGGAACTAGGTCCTACATGCATGCCACAACTAAGAGTTAGCATGCTGCAACTAAAGATCCCACATGCCACAACTAAAAGATCCTGAATGCCGCAACAAAGACCCCACACGCGGCAATGAAGATCCCACGTGCCGCAACTAAGACCCGGCGCAGCCAAATAAATAAATAAATAATAAATATTATAAATAAATAAATATTCCCACCGTGGCCTATTTCAAGCTACCATATATATATTTTTAATATCAGGAACTCAGACTCTAAACCAAAAGTGGGATGGTTTCTCTCCTTTGAACAAAGTCTGGCTTCCACTTTCACAGCCCCCTCATCTGATCTCAAGCACTGTCGCTATCTAGTCACTGGTTCCCAAACCTGTATGTGGATCAGAATCGCTTGGAAAAACTTGCTGAAATATGAAATCTCAGAGCCCTGCCCTAGATCTGCTGAATCAGAATCTCCAACAGGGATGGAGACAGAAATATGTATTTTATTTTAAAAAGCATCATTGGTGATTCTGACTCAGCCTTTTGGTCTCCAGACTAGCATGTGAGAACCACTACACATACTATTCCTGTTTCTAGTGTGAACTCTGTTCACTTTCATCCTTGGATCAAAGATTTTGAGCTAATTATCATCTATAACTTAATCCACTCCCTGAATTAGCCATATCTCTGGTGGAAAATCCTAAAGGATTACTAAAACTCTGGCTAGACATGTTTTTCCTGACTCAGTGATAGATATAAATGCTGGTAAGCATTCATTCAATTATCTTCTCCCACGTAAGACTGTCTAACTCAGAACCACTGCTTTTCTCCAAGAAAATTTCTGGAAGAATTCTAGGATGTCTGTTTTTCATGTAACAGTTTCAAAATAAATACCAAGCAATTCCATTCAGAGGACTCCCTTATTCATAGTATACAGATTTATTTACCATAAATACCTCATACTTTAAAGTGAATTATTATAATGAGATTGGAATTTATAATAAAATTAGCTTATCACTACATTGACAATTTACTTTTACTTCCATGTTTATATTCCAGAACATAGCATTAAACTAGTATATGTATGTTATGTTGGTATTTAAATAAATATTGAATCCAGTACTTCATGAAGTCCCATCCTCCCCCGCTTCACTATTCTTTTAACACCAAAGGATATGTTAAATGTTCAACGGGTGGGAAATTGATTGGGTATGGAATATTGACAGCTAATCCATGACATTTTTCTGTAGAAAATGTCCCTTCCTTTAGTGGGACACGTGGATTGAAACAGATGTTTGAAGAAATGCTTTGTAGAACAGAATTAGTTCTCTTTTTGGGAAATAGCCAGTTAGTTACTTTACAACAAATGAATTGACTTTTATGTCAAGACATATTTTTAACTATTGCATAGTCTCTTTCTACATCTAAAGAAAAATCAGCAAATGGAAAAGAAAGTATCATTCATTCTCTGTCAGAGTAAACAACCTCTTGAAGAACTGACATGCCCTTCCTTCTTCCCTGGTGGGACAAAATAAATGTAGTCAACTGCCTTTTAGCAGAGAGTGAATAAAAATAAACTTATTCCCTCTGCCCTAAAACCTAAACCAAATGTTTACCAACATACTGTCTGGTTACTTGGTTACCATTACCCTAAGTAGCAAGCTATCTCTGTAAAGAAAGAGTTCTGTCGTCCATTCAAATCTCTCTTGTGTTCCTTCTTGCTTTTTATTTCTTCTTTCTTCTTTCTGGCTTAGATGAAAACTGTTCAACTGATGGAAATACAAGTGCCTTGAATGGGTGACTATCTTGCCGCAGACCATCTTTCCATCCCTCACAGTCTACTCAGATATCACCTTCTCAACATGGTCCCAAGAAGAATCACTGTCTCTCTCTGCTTGTACCTCTATTTAACAATTATTTCATTCTACCTTTAGCATGGTTATTCTTTACCTTCAAATTGTCTTTGAAGTAAAATTGTTAAATTAATCAAATCCAGAATACCTTATCACAATATCACCTTCCATTTTTCATTCTTGTGCCTGTATTCCAGTCCATCTCAGAAAAGAATTGTTCCCCCAGGGTCACTGAGATTTCTTCCAGTAGTAGCTCAGTGGGCTTTTTCTTTCAAATTGTAGTTTTAGCAAATCCACATGAATTCATCTTATGTCATATAAACAACATAGACATCTTTGTTTTATTTTGGAAGCAACTGTGAATGATTCCAGCATAGAACCAACATGAAGTAAATGTTTTTGAAAAGCAAACTTTAAATAGAACAGTGACTTGGCAATAAGAGTTGGGAAACTTTAATCTCGGTTTTAAAAGAATCTAGGATGTAAAACCAGAAGGTTAAGAAGTGAAAGAGCTAGGTAAAATACACATTATCATAATGTAATAATCATACTAGGACTATCCTTTAAAAAGATTAAGTAACATTAAAATTCACCGCAAAAAGGAGACATTTTATGAACTGATGAATAATAAAAGTCAGTCAAATTTGGGAAGAGAAGTGGGAGAGGTCATGGAATTCTCTAAAATGTCTCCAGAACAGTTCACTGAATAAATCAATAATATGCTGTTCTGCATTTGATGAGAAGAAGCACTAAATAATCAAGCAAATAATTATAAAATATCTAAACTCTCAGAAACCCTAGACAAAACTAGATGGGGTATACAGAAGAGAACTAGCATTTGTTGAGTGGCTGTTATAGGTCAGACACTGTGCTGGGCAATTTACATAAGTTATCTCATTTTGCAATCTTTACGAGTTAGGTGGTGTCTTTTGTATTTTATAAATGAGGACACCAAGGCTTAAATTGACTACATAATTTGTCCAAGTTCGCACAGCTGGTCAGAGGCAGAGATTTGAACCCAGATTTGACTGAGGCCAGAAGACCATCAGTCATTAAGAAATATCTATTAACTGGCTATAATTAATCCATTTTTAAAAAACTCAACACAGATTTACTCAGTGCCTATCATGTGGCAGCCCTATCCTATTCACGGTATATATACAACAAAACAGTCCCTAACCCCATGGGAACAAACTATAAATAAATTTACCCAAGTAAATATGTAAATTAAAAACTGCATCCAAAGACCCCCAAGACTTTGATCCAAAGACCTGTAAAGATCCGAAGAACTTGATTCCATACTGTGACCTAACTGATGAAAACAAAATGAGTAAACAAAGGCAGAAATAATTGGAAATTTTATATATATATATATATATACATAAATACATATATATATACATAAATATACACACACACACACACACACACACACACTTGTATTCTTGGATCTTAAGAACTGTATTTATCTTAAGGAATCTTAGTATAAGAAAGGTGGAGGTAAATGGAGAGTGCTTCAAATAGACCAACAAAACAATCAGGAAAAGAGAGATGCTAATGAATAAATATGAAAGAAGATAAATATTCTCAGATCAACTAGTAAACTGCTCAGGGAGAATACAACAACTTTTTACATATACTTGAAAGGTATAAGGGGACATAGGGAGGGGCAAAGAATAATTTAACTTTCCTAGAACAAAGAGTCATAATTAGATATAATTGGATGAAAGTGAGGAAAGGAATTTCAGATTGATTAATGTGAAAAAAAATGTTTTGCTGCCAGTGAGAGGCATTTATGGGTAGGGAATGTCTCCCACAGAGTTAGAATAAAGAACTTTTCTTACAAATAATAAATAATAATACTTGACTGAGTGTAGCATTAAATGTAGGAAACAGTCTTGCACTCATGCAGGGAACAGTCTTGCACTGGGAAGATTCAGAATATTCTGTTCTGTTTGACCATTTCAGTTTTTTATGAATTTGCTGTGTTTCTTCTGTTTCTAATATCTTAGTGTTGCAACGCTATGATGCTAAGATACTAAAAACCTGTAAAAGAAATAGTATGAGCCTTTTAGGAGGTTCATCAAAACATAAAATCATTTCCTGGTTGTTGCTCATTGAGAGGCACATTCATTCAACAGAGATTAAGTTCTGAAAATGGGTCAGTCATGGTCCTAGGTTTTGGGGATACAGAGATGAAAAGACATGGCCCCTACCTTCTAGGCCTTCACAATGTACTATAGAGACAGCAATGAGGCGAAAAATCATAACAAAGTTACATTGGAGGCCAGAAGACCATCAGTCATTAAGAAATATCTATTAACTGGCTATAATTAATCCATTTTTAAAAAACTCAACACAGATTTACTCAGTGCCTATCATGTGGCAGCCCTATCCTATTCACGGTATATACAACAAAACAGTCCCTAACCCCATGGGAACAAACTATAAATAAATTTACCCAAGTAAATATGTAAATTAAAAACTGCATTAAGTATTAAGAAGAAAAGGGTACCATGACAGAATCTAGCAGCGGCTAACCCATCAGTTCCATGCAGATAAATGGAGTCAATAGGAATTCTTTCTCCAAAGGAAAAAGGAGTTAGAGATGACCCCAGTTTCTCACTAGATGCCTAGCTAGGAACTAGGCACCTGAGTGGTACCTGAGTGGCCTGGGAATATAGAAGGCTGTCTTCAACAAAAAGATAATGGTGTATGATCAAACCAAATTCTCCAAAGCAAAATACATTGTCCAAAATTATACTAAAAAGTTTTCCCATAGTAAAATTTGTCTGTACACTCAAAAGTACTTTCTTCAATTTTAACTAAAGTAGCAACCCAGGAATATAAAATCGGCTATTTAGCTTGCTAAGATCTCTTAGATATACTCAGAAATAACTGGCTCAGTTACAACTAGTAAACAGGAAAGGAATAATACAGAAATCAAATTGAGGGTCTGAGCAGTGGTCACATAGTAAAGCATTAAAAATAAAGGGCATTGGGACGTCCCTGGTGGTCCAGTGCTTAAGACTGTGTGCTTCCACTGCAGAGGGCACGGTTTGATCCCTGGTAGGGGAACTAAGATTCTGCATGCTGCGTGGTGTGGCCAAAAATAAGTAAATAAATAAAATAAAAATTCAGTGGGAATACATCCAAACAATTGAATTTAAAAAAATTTTTTAAAGGGCATGACTTTTGTATTTATTTGCATTACCCATTTAAAAGCTTATAGAAGACAGATAGGAAATACAGTTATATACCTCATATTTATTTTTAAAAAGCATTCAATAGAGGCAAGAATGAATAGATCTCATGCATAAATGGATCTCTTTCTTTTGTGTGGGATGTACAGTTCAGTTCAGTATAGCATTTCAGTAACTGATAGGCAAATCCTAATTTAGATTATTTTCTTATTAAATTTATTCTAGTGTATTTATTTATTTATTTATTTATTTATTTTTTTTTTTTTTTTTGAAATTAACATATACCTTGAATATTGTGGAACTAGCTATCTTTGAATACAATGTATATAACATTTAAAGGATGAATAGAAAGATGCTCCTTAGGAGAGTAAAGGGGTAAACCATATTGTCTTTGAGTAAAGTTCATTTACAGTTTTTTCTTTATTATTTGTAGCTATCCATCCACTAGCAAAAAAAACAAAACAAAACAGTTGATAGTAGAAGGAGAAAATAATGCCAAAAAAAGGTAGAAGACTTCATTTTATCTAACATTTAACTTCACACTTAATATAGTAATGACAGTTCATACTGTCTCCTTCTGTTTGGAGCTACATCTCAAAGTCATCTTCTGTTCCTTCTAAGAACCTCGGCAGGAAGCTGGACAGCTTTCAAAATGGCTTTGATATTAAAAATTCTCCATCAGAAATTCTGTAGGGCCTTGGCCTTTGCAGGAGAAAACAATGTTGGGAGGCTGGGAGGCGCAGCTGAAGGAGTGGCCGCTGAGCAGTGGTGAAAGGGCTTGACGAGCAGCTTCTTTCCCAGCTGAGGGCCTTGAACTTTGAGTTCTGTTTTTAGAAAAGATAAATCAGGAGCAAATACTTTCAGGGTATTTTGCTCCAAGTATAGCTTTTACTAATAAAATGGCAAAAGCTAGAGCCATCAGGTAATACTAATGAGTTCTGGCAATTTAAAAAAGGTGAGACGCTAAACTCAGCAGGCTGTTTCTGCTGCACACTTGGCACTGTGGATCACTCTCTAAGTGAAAGATGTGCAGACTCATAGAGCTCAAGTGAAGGTGGGAATAAAGATGAAAAGGCAGCAGTGGTCTCCTGCGACTCTACCACCAAAGGCTTTAGCAACCCCATCAAAATAAAGGAAGCCATAACTCTTCCATTATGTTCCTGGCCATTTTGTACCCATGTTTACATGCTTATTATGTTCATGTAGATTGACAGCTGTGACTTTTGTCCTACATTCCATGGCAGGGTATATCCCTATAAGCAGCAAGATCATAGATAATACCCTACTTTTTCTCAACATACTGTGATCCAAAAAATGAGAGTAATAGCCGATTAATTTTTTTTTTTAAGCAGAGAAAGGAACATGTAACAAGAGAGTAACCTAATTCTATAGGATTTAGATTAGTCAAGAGAGCTGTTTGCCACCAATTCCTCACAGGTGCAAAGCAAGGAATTTCAGCCTATTTTGAAAGCCAGTTAGATCATTAATTTCCTTAAAAAACAACCCATATCTATAATGAGGCAGTTATTATTCTTTCCTCTGTGTTTCCATGCACCCTGGTCTACCTCTGTTTTAACATTTACTGCCCTGTAATTATTTATTTGCATATCTCTCTTCCCTCTCTGAAGAGATATGACTGTGTTTGTCTTTGTATCTTCAGCCCCTAGCATAATTCATGTTAACACTAAAGCTCAAGAACTCTTTGGTAAAGGTATAATGAATGAATGAATGAATGAATGATGGACATTTTAAAACCAATATGTTTCATCCAGATAACAATAATAGTTATTATCTAAGCATATGGTACCACTAAATGCCGAAACATTGCTACACATATACACTATCTCATTTAGTCCTCACACAAGCAACTCTATAGCCTAGGTATTTTTACTCTTCCTTCATGAATGAGAAAACTGAGACTTGAGGGGGTTAATTTCACAGTCATATAAGGAGTAAGCCTCATAACCAGAATTGAACTCTTCTAGTCTGACTCCTAAGTTTGTGCCCTTACCAACACTATTACATTGCCTTTGTTTTATTTTGTCTTCCTGAGATATTACAGGTACTTTCCAGACAGCTGTATTTGTTGTCAGCCTCTGCGATTGAAACAATTATTAGTTTAGAGCCTTACAGATACACAAGGTTATTTAAAAATGTGTTCATCCATTGTTTCATTAATAGTTATGTTTCCTAGGAGAAAAGCAGCTCATGTCCTCTTTTCTGTGCATGCTCTATGGAGGTACAATACTTCACAAAATAGATGTAATTACAAATATATATCTGTAATATATATCTGTAAAATTTGTACAACATTTAGCAATTATCTAAATTCATTATTTGAAGGAAAATTGTTGTGAAGTCTTTTGTTTAAGTACCCATTTCCTCTATCTCATCTGTTCTGGAAGTTTTGTATTACTATGTCATGTTTTCTTATAACAGGACATACCAGTACAGAACATACTGTTTAAAATAAGGTGTTTTCATTATTAAAGAAATCTTGTGACAATAGTGAGGAATTAAAATGACATTTTTAATAATTTTGCTTTGCCAATATGATTATGTGAGAGCAGCCTAGGGAAAATTTTCTTTTGAGGGGTAGTGGTAATAATTACTCCAGTAATGATTTGCTACCTAGGTAAGCCACATAGTTTCTAAACATATCTGGTTACCAGGCAATTTTTGGCTGTCAAGAACAATTTACCACAGCTGAATACACCAAAAGTGGTAATGAAACAAATAATTAAGTTTAGAATAATAGTATATGATGTTAGTTCGATCTTAACTACTGGGTTTTATGTCTAACAAGGAAAAGACAGAGCTGAAGTCAAGGATTTATGTTACTGCAGTTGGGTTCTAATTTGACGTTCATCATAATGAATGCATAAAAAGTAAGTGCTTGGGTTGCATTTTAGAATCAACAACTGGTAAGAAGTATATGTTGGAGGATCAGAACCTGAACCAGAATCGAAGAAGAACCTTTTTTTTCCCCCCAAGCAAGAAGAAAATATATTTCCATTTTGGAAGAAAATAAGAAATGTAGGTTATGTGTGTCAGATATTGCCTGCCATACAAACTTCAAGAGATAGGTATGCAAGGCAAGCCTCCGTGTGCAGTCCGAAAAAGTATGCCATGAAAGGTGTCAGGGCCTTCTGCCTGAAGCTAGTTCTGCATAGTTTCCAACTGGTATTTTTATCTTGTAATTATGTGAAAAGTCACATTGACAGAAATCAACTAGCACATGTGATAGAATCACATTCTTCTCTGGCAATTCCTGAAATGTGTGTAGGTTTTAAAATATATGGCAGGGCTTCCCTTGTGATGCAGTGGTTGAGAATCCACCTGCCAACACAGGGGAAACGGGTTCGAGCCCTGGTCCAGGAAGATCCCACATGCCGCGGAGCAACTAAGCCCGTGCGCCACAACTACTGAGCCTGCGCTCTAGAACCCGTGAGATACAACTACTGAAGCCTGTGCACCTAGAGCCCATGCTCCGCAACAAGAGAAGCCACTTCAATGAGAAGCCTGCACACCGCAACGAAGAGTGGCCCCTGCTCACCGCAGCTAGAGAAAGCCTGCTCGCAGCAATGAAGACCCAATGCAGCCAAAAATAAAATAAATAAATAAAATAAAATACATGGCAGTACAGAGAGGTCAAATCCTAGAAAGGACTGGATCTTCTATTAGAGTAAAAGATAATGGTGGTGGTGGTGGAATACCATATAATAATAGATGAGAGTCCTACATTGTCTTTCTTCTGGCTCCCTGTCTGCTGTCAAGAACCAAGTTGACTTAACTGAGGGATACAGTAACTATTGGTTTAGTCACCATCAAAATGATGAAATGTTTATACTGGATTATGGGATTTAAAGTCATAGTATTTTGATACATTCATGTTACATATTATATAATACCTCCAAATTATTTAATTAAAAACAAATGAAAAATCAAAAGTGCTTTGCTATCTTAAGAGAAAATGCCTAATGTTTTCATAATGAGGCCCAACCAAAAGAAAAAAATCAGAGGATTTAATGTGGAAATAGCGATCACTGTAACTGTATGAATTAAAATAAAACTGGTCTCCTGAGAAATTCAGTGTTTTAGAAGCAAAATGTTTACTTCTGTCTTGCGTTAGGTAAGTTTTTTTTTAATCTTGTAATAATTATTCTTCTAAATTATGAATCTCTTTAAGGACCAAGACTGTCTTATCCCTAGGAGTTTGTTCAGTATTTAGCACATAGTAGATGCTCATTAAATGTCTGTTGAGTAAGCGAATAGATAAATAAATGCTGCCTTAAACAAACACACACATTGTTATCCTTTCAAACAAAATCTATTATGGTGTTTTCCTCCTCTGCCCTTTGTAAGTACTTTTTTTTTTTATCACTGCCTTTTAATTCAATTAAACAGTCTGTTTTAGAACAGTAATCCAATAGAAAATAGGGAAAGATCAAGAAGACAGACTTCACAGAAGAGGAATAAGAATAAAAACAAACAAAAACAGTCTTTTTTTGAGCAGCCATAATTTGCTATTTGCTAATTGCCTGTTAAGTGCTAGGGACATACATTATGTCTCATTTAACTCTCAGTACCACCTGGTAAAATAGAAATGCGGGGCTCATAAAGGTAAAAATTTAGCTAGGAGTTGAACCCAAGTCTACCTCCACTAAACCCTTCAGGGGATAGGTGAGACCCATGCTCACCTTCAAGGAATTTACATACCGGTTTGACAGAGAAAAGTAAACATCTGTCTGTCTGAAATGCAAAGTAGAAGTGACCAGAGCTATAAGAAGAAATGTTATTTTTAAAACACTAGAGGGTTTCAAAGAAAGGATGAAATCATATTCAACTGTGCTGAAATAAGGAATGACTTCTAAAAGAAGGTAAACTTGCCCATTAGATGGGTAACTGGAATGGCTGCTTTGGGCTTCATACCTGGTGAGGTGGGAGAGGGTAGCAGAGGGAAGGGTGCTGCATCTTTTTTCTGAATATCACTGAATATCAGTTTTGAAGCTCTGTCTTTACAAGAAAGGTGCAAACAGAGCTGCTACCTTGAGCACTTCCACTACTCCAAATGGTTGACTCGCTTTGACCACACCCTTCCAGCGACAACTTTAGGGGTGACACTTGAATAGATCTTAAAGGACGTGTAGAATTTTGAAAGATAGATATAGGAGAAAAGATTTCCCTATTGAAATTAATAAAGGTACAGAACAGGAAAGATTGGGGTTTCATTTAATTAGAATAAAGGCTATCTGCAAGAATTCATCCCATTCGATTAGAATAAGGGCTATAGGCAAGAGAGTAATGAAAAGTAAGACTGGAAAAGTGGGCTAGGGCCATAGTATGAAGGATCTTAAATGTTTGATTAAGGGGCAGTTGTGTTTTGTAAACTACAAATGCTTCGTAAACATTAGAATTATTAACTAGCACATGTTGGTTGAGTAAGCAAATAAATGAATATTCCCAAGAAGATAATTTATACCTTTTGCTTAAAAAAAAAAAAAAAAAAAAAGGCAATATTCCATGCCCTTACTGTAGTGGTTCTCAACCAAGGAGAGCATAAGGGAGGAGAGGAAGGGTGTGTTTCACATATGTAAGATGTAAAGAACTTTTGCAGACTTCTCACATTTCTGCTGGTTTGAGAACCACTGCTCTAATGATTATAGGCTTAACAAAATTAAAGAGATCTAAACAAGAGTACTACACCATCAATACCTGCATTTCTTCAGCTTCTGTTCTCACAAGTCACCAACACCCTCCTGTTTGACAGCATTACTGTCCTACTATAAATCTTATGTGACTTACTCATTCTGTGTTGTCTTACATTGTTAATCACTTGAAACTTTCTCATCCTTTGGTTTCCATAGCAACACCTACTTGATTCTTTTCACTCTCTATCTGGTCCTTATCTGCTTTACAAGTTACTGCTCTTCTAACTGCCTGGACCAGTGTTCCACCCTTGGTTGCCTTCTCACTCTATATACTATCCCTGGGAAATCTCATCCATCCCTCCTAGTTTCAATTCCCATCTGCTGACAACTCTCAACACTGTATTTGTGACCCCATCCTTCTTCTACACTTCAGATTATTATTTCCAGTTGCATATTATAACTTATTAGTGCATCCTTCAGACATCTCAAACTTAACATGTCTAACCCTGAACTCACCATCTTCTCCCTCCCTTCCCTATCTCCACCCCGACATGGATTCACCTATCCCAACCTGCTCTAGTCATTCACTTTCATAAACTAGAAACCTTAAAATCTTCCTCAGTTTCTGTTTGTCCCTCAACAGTGCATTCTTCCTCCTCATCCAGATGGCCTCTGAACCCTATCAATTCACTATTAAGAAAAAAATGATTTGTCACATCCAACCTTTTCTCCCGTTCCTTCATCTGCTGTCTTAGTCGAGTTCCTTGTTCTCTCTCATTTCTTTGGTTTCTCTGCCATCAGTCTCTCCCTACTGCAGTCTATTTCACACAATGACGCCAAAGTAACTGTCAAAATTAAATTATAACCATGTCATAATTCTGCTTTTTTAACATTTTACTTCCTATGATTCTTTATACCCATAAGACAAAATTCAACTTCTCAATCTGACTCCAAACATAACTCTATAGCTTTTTCTTCAGCCTCATCAGCTCTAACTGCTTTCCACTCAATGTACACTCTAGACACACTAACCTTCTCACAGTCCCCAAATAGGCCCTTTCACATATGACTCCTACAGCCTGGAAGGTCCTTCAGGTCAATTCCGTAAATTCTTATTTGGGCATCTACTATGTACCAGACTCTGTTCTGGGGCATAGAAAGCAAAAATAAGAAGATAAAGATCCTTCTGTCAATGAGTTCCGAGTCCAGTAATAAGGGAGACAGGCACATAAATAATAATGCACTGTGATACACACAAAATAGAAATATATACAAAGAACAGAGGCAGCATAGAAGAGAGGGTGGTTAATTGTCTGGAAGGCGTGGGACAAGGAAGGGTAAAGGTAAAGGCAATGCAGGCACAGCCAGGGGCACTGAGGCATGAAAGAGTTTCACGTTTTCAGGAAGCAGGAAGAGCTTCCACATATAATGCAGAAACATAAAATGCATTGAGGATGAACCATACACTTAAAAATGGTTAAGATGGTAAATTTTATGGTATGTGTTTTTTACCACAATTTAAAAAATTTTAAAATTATTTAAAAGAAACGCAATGGGGAGAGAATCTAAAGACAGGCTGAAATAAGCAACTGCCTATCTTCCCCTCCTTTTCACCTTGCAAACTCCTACTCATCTTTTGGGATCAACTCAGATGTCTAAATGACCCCTCCTTTGTGGATCCTATGTGAGACCCTCAGCCTGTGCACTCTTCCTCTGTGCTCTTATAGAGCTCTATTAGAGTGCTAATCACAGATTATGGAAATGTTTTGTTTATTCCTCTGTTTCCCCCACACGGATATGAGTTCCTTGACTCACATTCGTGAGTCACCATAACTTATACAGGCATAGACTCTACACTTCTACAAGAATTATCTAATGAATTCATTAGTTATTTAATTCACTATTAATTAACCATATGCTACATACTATACTAAGTGCTTTATATACATGATCTCCTTTCACCCTTACAACTGTTTATGAGGGTAGATATTGTTCTCTTTTCCATTTTATAGAAGAGAAAACGAGAGGCTAGGTATCTTGCCAAAAGTCACACAGTTAGTAGTTGATGTGAAGCCAGATTGAAGCCAAACAGAGCTTTTAATGACAAAGAAAGTAATCAATAGAGTAAGTTTCCAAGGGGATAAAGGAGGGAGTGGGACCTAGAAAGTTAATTGAGAAGATTCAGAAGGAAGAGCTGGCCCGGCAGGTGTCTGACTCTGTGCTATGCACCTTGCTGAAGTAATTTCATTTAAAATAGTTTCATCCTCATCAAATCTCCATGTAATGTAGATACCCAAATGAAGAAACCGACATTCACAAAAGTTAAAATTTTTTGCCCAAAATCACAGAGCTTGTGAGAGACAAGGCCATAAAGCAAGATCTCTTCCAGCTTTCTCATTTGATTCTTAGAGAAAAGTGTGGAAAGTTGAAGATAAAGAGATTTTGAGGTGGAGAAAAGATTACCTGAGGACCTTATCAGTGGATCAGAATCTTCAGACCAAGTGGTTAGGGTGAATTAAAAAGCCTGGAGAAATTTTGGGACACCCACTGTGAGGAATTTTATTTAAAAAAAATAGGCAGGGACAATTGAATAAATAGGGCTAATGAGCATCAGTTAGGGGGCCCTACTGAGGTTAGGGTACACAAATTTGTGATAAACCCAACAAGCACATTTTTTTTTTACTTTGTTCAGCTACTTTTGCTAGCCCATGAACAAAGAAGGTGTTGGGGATTGTCAAACTGAGCAGTAGGCAATCGCAGGAGTTGGGAGAGGGCTGACAGGAAGGACTTTTGATTAATAGAAAGGACTTGCAGAAGTGGCTGATTATAGATTCTAGTCTGAGGAGCTGTCTTAGCCCATACAGGCTGCTATAACAAAATACCATAGACTAGGTGGTTTAAAAGATAAACGTTCATTTCCCACAGTTGGAGAAATAACTGGAGGTTGAAGTCTGCAATATGGTGCCAGCATGGTCCAGTTCTGGTGAGAGCTCTCTTCTGGGTTGCAGACTGCCAACCTCTGTTGTTGCCTCACATCCTTCACAAAGAAGAGAGCTCTGCATTCTTCATCCCCTTATAAGGGCACCAATCTCATCTCCCCCAAATTGTATCCAAACCTCCTAAAGGCCCCCCACCTCTAAATACCATCACATTGGGGATTAGGCTTCAACATAAAAATTTGAAGGGGGGGACACAAATGTTCAACAAATCAAATTAAGCTTTCTTCCTATACCAAACCTGAACTCTCCCAGTTGTATAGCGGTGGAGAAACAACCTATCATTTTATCTGGGGTCACTATAAGTTGATGACTACTAACCTCAAAAGGTGGCCTTTATGCTGCTGGCAATTATACTTCACTTCCTAAGTGTCTCATTCACTCTCCCACTCCCATTCTTCATCATCTCTCTCACCTGATGACCTTGCTTTCTATTTCATCCAGAAAATACAAGCAATCAGGGGACTTCCCTGGTGGTCCAGTGGTTAAGAATCTGCCTGCCAATGCAGGGGACACGTGTTCAATCCCTGGTCCGGGAAGATCCCACATTGCTGCGGGGCAACTAAGCCCATGCGCCACAACTACTGAGCCCGCGCACCGCAACTATTGAGCCCACGCACCACAACTACTGAAGCCCGCATGCTCTAGAGCCCTCACGCTGCAACTACTGAGCCCACGTGCCGCAACCACTGGAGCCCGTGCTCCGCAACAAGAAGCCACCGCAATGAGAAGCCCACACACCGCAACGAAGAGTAGCCCCTGCTTGCTGCAACTAGAGAAAGCCCAGGCACAGCAACGAAGACCCAGCGCAGCCAAAAAAGAAAAGAAAATACAAGCAATCAGAAGAAAACTCCCACCAGCTCCCACCACTGCATTTATTCACTTCCCTGCATTTGTATCCGTATGCTCTGCCTTCTATCCTATTGCTATGAACTAATCATGCTCCTACCCAAGTCCAACACCTCCTCTTCTACACCAAATCCCATCCTTTTTTTCCTCTCTCAAGTATTCCTTTAAAAATTCTCCCATCTCTCTTCTACTCGTCAATTTTTCCCTTTCTACTGGATCATTTCCATCAACATCAAACATGCTGTAATTTCCCCCATCTTAAAACAATCAAAACAGACAAAAACTCAAACCTTTACTTCAGTTCATATGTCCATTCGGTATTAGCTACCACCACATTTCTGTGCCCTTATAGAAAAGCTCACAACACAGTTGTCTGCTCTCATGCTCAGATTACTCTATTCCCATTCTCTCCTGAGTTTTCTTCAGTGAGGTTCGCCACTCACTGTTACACTGAAACTGTTCCTGTCAAGGACACCGGTGGTCTTCATGCTGTCAAGTACAATGATCCATTCCTGGTCCGCATCTTCTTGGACCCGTCAGCATTTAACACAGTTGATGTCGTCCACCTCCTTGAAACTTTGTTTGGCTTCCAGGACACCATGCGCTCATGATTTTTTTCCTTTCTCACTAACTGCTCCTTCTTTGTTTTCTTTGCTGATTCATTCTCATCACCCCAAGAAAAAGCCATTCATATTTAATGCCTTTAATTTTAGGATAAATTAGGTGGTATAGCAGCAGATGTGCTTTTCTGATGACATCTTCTTATCTGTCATTAATTAGCTTTCATTCATTGAGCATACACCAAGTGGGTACAGGAGGAGCCTCAGAGATACGCTGTGTGGTGAAGGGAAGCCAGTTTGGGATGGCTGGGCCTAATCTCCACAGATAATCTGGTCACTCATTGGTCCTCATGTGTCCTCTCTGTTGTAGTGTGTTCCTGTCATCCAGTTGGATCAGCTGTCCTTCCTTTCAGCTCAGTGACCTTCTGTGACCCCAGCAACGGTGACTGCCCTTGCAAGCCTGGGGTGGCAGGGCCACATTGCGACAGGTGTATGGTGGGATACTGGGGCTTCGGAGACTATGGCTGCAGGCCTTGTGACTGCGCAGGGAGCTGCGACCCTCTCACAGGAGACTGCATCAGCAGGTGAATGTGCATGGCTCTTGCTCTCACCTCTGTGTCTTTCAGATTCTTTTGAAGATCTGGTAGTGAAGTGGAAAACGTTGCATTCCGCTAGTGGAGAAAAGATGTATTTGCACATCTCTTTAAAAAATTTTTGTCAAATTGCAGAGTCAAGTAATTTGTTCTTGCAAGATTCTAGAGATGGCCTTGTTCATTTTGCAAAATAAATTATTCTTTTTAACAATAAGCCCTTTACAACACTATTTCTGAAAAGTGAAAGGATGGGAAGGTAGCTAATAAGGTTTAAATCTCTAGAAATATATTCATTTCATTCAAGTTCTAAGAAATTCCTTAATAAGTTCTTCATCATTTTTTATTTTATTAGCAGCACAGACATAGACTGGCATCATGAAATTCCTAACTTCCATTCCATGCACAATAAGAGTGAACCAACCTGGGAGTGGGAAGATGAGCAAGGATTTTCTGCACTTCGACATTCAGGTGAGACAATAGATATTACTGGGTCTAGTCATATTTCCGGGTCTGGTCTTGAGTAACAGTGATTCATGACAAACCAGAGAACAGATTTTGGATCTAATAAGGGGAACTCTAGTTCTAAGGTTAACAAAGTAGTGACCCTCATAAGTATAAAACTCTTAAACATAGCTAAATGGTATTTAACAAGCTTTTGTTTATTTTCTGATTGTTAGAATAACATGTAATTAGTACAGAAAATTTGGAAAATGCAGAATAGCACAGTAAAAAAAACCCCCAAATCTCACTATCCCACTGTTAATGGGTGTGTTTCCCTCTCTCTAAGATTTTTTTTTTTTTTTTTTTTTTTTTTGCTGTGGACCATTTTTAAAGTCTTTATTGAATTTGTTACAATATTGCTTCGGTTTTATGTTTTGGTTTTTTGGCTGCAATGCATGTGGGATCTTAGCTCCCTGACGAGGGATCAAACCTGCGCCCCCTGCATTGGAAGCCGAAATCTTAACCACTGGACGGCCAGGGAAGTCCCTTCCTCTCTCTAAAACATACTGTTTTACACAGTTGAGAGCTAACTCAATGGAAATGTACAGATTCATTTAAAGGAAAAACATTCTTACAGACCTAGTGTAACTCAGTATGTACAAAGCAAAAGCTAGCTGTGAACTCCTTATGTTTAAAGTTTTATCCAACTATAAAACAAAAATAATTTTACAAACTAAATATAAGCCAAATAAAACGAATAAAATTCAAATTAACATTAATTGAATATGAAAAATGATTTTTACTGAAGCCAAAACGCTGTTTACTACATAAATATGATTCCTTGAGTTTATCAAGTCTATACTACTCTTTATTCTGATTTAATTTTCCTGTGATGTTTACCTGTTCTGTCATTTGAGGAGCATGCTGTGATACTGGCGGGAACACATAATTTCTGTGTTCATCCTGTCTCTATTCTTTTCTCATAGAAACTCAAGTGGTTCTGTTTAGCATCAACTTAAATCATATCACAAATACAAATGTGGACAAGAAATCTTGTTGTCAGCATTTGGCTGTAAAGTGCTCACCAAATCATCCAAATAAAACTTAAAATAACATATTAAAATATTTGTTATTATTAAACATGACAAACACCAAAAATGTGGTATGAACACCCATATGAACACATTCTAGTGTTATCAAATCTTAATTTTGCCATAATTGCCTCATATTTTCATTTAAATTATACAGATGCATTTGAAGCCCCTGATGTACCAATCTACAAACAGACTAGCCTTCCTTACTCCACAGAATAACCACTAACCTGAATTTTGGTGTTCATCATCCACTTTCACATTTTTACTATTTTAATATATATATATATTAAATAGTATATAATTAATATATTTATATATTTATGTAATGTTTTAAAAATCTCAGGTACATGATAACTTTAAATTTTTTTTTTTTTAGTTAAATGTGTACTTTTTTTAGATTTATCCATTCTATTACATGAATACAACACTCTGTATTCTCCTGTTGTTTGCCATTTAGGTTATTTCCAATTTCCAATTTTCCACTATTATATATAATGCTACCATGAATGTTCTCTTATATGTGTTATATTGTGTACTTGAGAAGGAGTTTCACTAGATCAGGGGCTGGCAAACTACAGCCCTCAGGCCAAATGTGGCCTGCCATCTACTTTTCTACAGGCTAAGCTGCCTGCTCTAAGGTTTTAATGGTTATTTTAGATGGTTATATAAGTACCTACATAAAATCTTTAATTTTTCCCCATGGCCACAAAGCCTAAAATATTTATTATCTGTTCCATTATAGAAAATGTTTGCTGACCCTTGTCCTGGGGTACAATCTAGATACTGTTGGGTCACAGTGTGCTTACTGTCAAATTTACCATTTATTGCCAAATAGCTCTCTCAAGTGGTTGCATAAATTTGCATTCCACCAGCAAAGTATGACACCCTGTTGTTCCACATCCTCACAAATAAGTACTTTGTACTTATTTAACAAATGTCTATATAGCACATACAAGGGGACAAGCAGTATTCTAACTCGTTAACTCAGGCACAGTTTAACTCATTCAATATTTCTTGGACTTCTAAAACTGATGTTATCAAACCTCTAAATTTTTGCCAATCTGATGGGTGTGAAATGGGATCTTGCCATTTTAATTGCATTTTCCTGATTAGTAATTTTTCATGGTTTCTTGGACTTTCACGTTTCTTTTCCTGTGAATTTCCTATTTGTAGTTTTCTTACTAATTTGTAGGAGTTCTTTATAGACTCATTCATTTAACAAATATTTATTGAATACTCATACTACGTGCCAGTGCTGTAAATCTAGTAATTGAACAGACAAAAATCTCAGTGTCCAAGGAGTTCACATTCATGCAGAGGAAGACAGCTAATAAACAAGTAAAATATTTGATGATGTTTAATATAATAGAGAAATAAAGCAGGGATGTGGAATAAGAAATACTTGAGAGGGACATACTTTTAAATGGGGTGATCAGAAAAGTCCTATGAAAGGACTTTTGAGGAAAAAACCTGAAGAAGGTAAGGGAGTGAGCTATACAGATAACAGAGGAAAGAGAGTTTAGGCAGAAGATACAGCAAGTGCAGAAACCCTGAGGTGAGACTAGGCCTGGCTTATTTAGGAAACAGCAAGGAGGCCAGTGTGGCTGAAGCAGAGTAAGAAACCACAGTTTTAATACATTCTCATAGACAATTTATGGACCTTTCAAGAATCAAGAACTCAAATTATAGAAACACTTGGTATCTGCAATTCCATATCATGGGTTTTTTTTCACTTAACATAATCTTATGATCATTTTCCTAATTGGTTTCATTTTAATTCACAACAGGAAAGAAGGTGGGAAAGATAAGGTAATATGAAGTTGTCATATTTATCTTTTTTAGCATTTGAAAAGGAAAAATCTTTCCCATTAATTTTGTGCCTTAATGCTACGTAGTCTGAATTCTATGATGTTAACTTTAATAACCACTTTTGAAAGATTTCTTCTCTTTTTCTAACACAGTGGTTTTCAGAATTCTCCAACTTTGTCTGCCAAGCCAAATCTGTAAAAATCAAGGTTCTAGTGCCATAAGACATTAAGCCAATCATCATGTTACTAGGGAGGGAGCTGGCAGCACACTAATGAAGCACATAACGGTGCTGGCATCAGACTAACTCCAGACTCTCACGTCCACAACAGCTGTTAGGTCTCTGATGTCCCCAGAGAGTGTCTGAAATTCATCTGGATGAGCTCCGGATTGAGGAAGAGACTGTTCAGTCTCCTGCTACAGCAATATTCCCAATGGGTATAAAATAGTGCCCCTGGGCACCTTTTTCAACAGAAAAGTGATAATCAGTTTTCTAAGCACTGCGGTTCATTTTCAAATCTATTTGCCTACCTACCTATTTACCTGCCATAACTAGGAATATAATGCACTATACCAAGATACTCTTCATTTCTACCACTTCTTGTGGGGTAGAGAGCATCAGATGTAAAATTTCACTTCCTGTCCAACAAAACTGGCTTTAACTAGTACCAGAGAACTGTAAACAATACTTTGTTTTTGAAACGTTCTAACAACCCAGTATAACTAAATAGGTTTTCCTCTTCTTCCAAATTTCTTTTAAGAAAACACATCTGGGCTGAAGCCTAATCAAAAAAAGATTTATTCAAAAGCAAATTTTAATGTCTGATTTCTTAACATATGAAAAGGGAGTACTGGAAAGCAGCCAAGGAAAGGTCTTCAAGTAACAGACTTATTCATGTTCTTTTTATTAAATTTTTTTTTCTTTTTTCTTTTCTTATACAATTTTTAAAGGCTACTTTCCATTTACAGTTATTAGTATATTCACTATAAATATTCACTATATCCCCCATGTTGTACAATACATCCTTGAGCCTATTTTATACCCAATAGTTTGTACCTCCCACTCCCCCACCCCAATATTGTCCCTCCCTACTCATGTTCTTATAGGCTCAAGGACTAAAGAGAAGAGCATTATGTTGAGGAGTAAGATATGCATGGTAGTTACCATACTCTCTTGCTTTGGTGGAATCATCAAAGGCCGTGGGCTGTCCACTCAGGTTGCTACAATTTCTGAATGAGCAATCCTCTGCTTTGTTTAGATGATAAGCAATATTATTTAACAAATCACAACAGCTCATTTTAAGCATCTTTATCTTTCCCACTATTTAATTCCACTGTGATTTTCTACATGCAGATCTCGTTCTGGTTTCTCAAGAAACTTTAGCTAGAGCCAATATGTCAATATTTTCCATTTTCCATATCTACCTACCCAATCTCACCAGAATCACACTCTCATTTCCACTTGTATGTCTGTCAGCATCTCTAATTCATTATATTCTCCTCGTACTAGACCTCTGTTGTTTTTTGCCTGACCAGATCCATTTCCCCTTCTTTCTTGCTATTTCTGTGGTAGCTCAACCCAGTTTTTCTTTGGGGAACCACTCTTCCGCCATTTAATACAGTTTTAGAGAGGCCAATCAGATGTTCTGTCCCTAGAATTTAAATCTTGAGCTGAAAGTGACAAATTCTGAAAATGATTAGAGTTCATGATTCCAATGGCAAAGTCATCAAAGAGACTGCCCAATAGATCTCTGGAGCTCTCTTGTTTCTTGTCCTTTCAGAGTTCTGGTTCTTCGGCTTTTTCTCCTTTCTATGAGCTACTCAATAAACTTTCAATAATTAAATTAGACTATTGATTACTACAAAAAAAAAAAAAAAAAACTTAATACACTCCTAAAATGCTCTCCTTCTCCTAACTTCCCTATTTATGTTAGTGAAACTACAATCCTCTCTGTCACCTTGGCTGAAAATTTCAAGTACGTTTTTATGTTTCCTCATAAAATTGGATGCTTGTCCTCATCCAATCCAGTGACAGGATTTGTACACCTGTAGATCCTAACTCTGCAGCATCCCTTGATATTTCTTCCTATCTACACCCATGGCCACCTCTCAGACCCACATCCCATCTGCCTTAGAAAGACAGTACAATGGAAAGATCGGGGGCTTCAGATTCTCCCCAACCCAGGCTTAAAATCTGGCTTTTCTACTTGTTAGCTATACGCTGCCTTGAACAAGCTAATTAACCTCTCTGAGCCTTTCTTTTTTCATTTGTTAATAGTACCTCTCTCATAACCTTATTGTAAATATTAAATAAGATCATATGGATAAAATTCCTTATAAACTTTATGGCTTATAGTTGGTACTCAATTTAGTTACTGTTGTGTGTTACCAATTTCACTAGTTTCTAACTGGTCCCTGTCTTCATTTTTTCTCCATTCCAATAGTTTTGATACGGTAATGCCAGATTACTTTTCATATAGATATTTTTAAATTCATGTAACTTCTTTAAGCTGATAGCTTTGAAAATTCCCCTTTATCTAACAAATTAAATTCAGGCCCTAACTGCATATCAATCAAGGTCCTCCATGATACCTTCTATTATTCTCAACTCAATCTGTACCCAGGATAAACAGAACAACTGGTTCTTCCATGAACACTCTCTCCCCTTTCTCTCTTACATTTCTTTGCTCATCCTTTTATCTCTGTATTCCTGTCAAATTTCTATTTGTTAGAATCTTAGATGAGTAAATAAATGTAAAAGACTTAAAATAGTGTCTGGCATGTAGTAAGTGCTCCCCAGCAAATGTTACCTGCTGTTATGCCACTCAGTGCCTATAAAATGCAATGTGTGAGGGTAGGAGGGGAGGGGTTAGGGAAGAGGTAGAATTATATCTAATTGTTAAATCAGTAAGAATGAAAATCCTGGGGAATTTCCTGGTGGTCCAGTGGTTAGGACTCTGCTCTCACTGCCGAGGGCCCGCGTTTGATCCCTGGCCGGGGAACTAAAATCCCACAAGCTGAGCGGCATGGCCAAAAAAAAAAAAAAAGAATGAAAATCCTATCCATTCTGGGCTTTAAGAATATAAAGATGAATAATAAGACATAACCATCGTCCTCAAGGATCACAGTCTAGAGAGGGAACAGGTACATAAATAAGTATAAGAATGCTATTATAGACTATGTACAAAGGCATTTTGAAAGTCTTCCGAAGATTTCTTCTGGCAAATCTTTCATACATAATAATTGTAATACACAATTTTAACTGTTGGGAGAAAATAACCTAGTTATTCTTCAAAGTCCACTTTAAATCGTTCTTCAGCCACGAAGCCTTTTTCCATCTTCCCAAACATGTGGCCTTCCCATCCAAGCATACTGTACCTGACCTAGAACACTTATTACTGTTTACACACTTACTTTATTCACCTTACTGAATTATAAGCCTTAAGGCAAGAATTGTATCTTGCTCATCTCTATATACTCTGAAGTATGTAGCATCATGTCCTGCACATGATAGGTGCTTAATAAATATTTTAAAAAGTGGATAGCATTACCTTCAAAGGATTTCTCAATGATTTGATTTGATTTCATTTTTACTGTGGTGAACATTAATTGTAAGAAAACAGTTGTCTTTCCTATAGGTTAACCATTCAGTTGTTCCGTTCCATTAGCATGGAATATTAATCCAGACTATATTTAGCATAACATCAATTACAAGTATTAAAATATATCATTGTTTCTACATTTCTATATTTCTCTTAGGTCAATACTTTATTGGATGATAACTAATTCAAAAAATGACTCTATTTCTTTTGAGTGACTTTTCATGGTTTCTTATGGATTATATTGTATGAATCACTCAAGCCTTAAAGAGTTATGCCACTTGGATTTACTTGCGATTGTTTTTTGTTTTGTTTTTTTTTACTTTTTTTCTAAATAACTAACACCATTTTCATTTACTTTCTGTAGGTAAATGTGAGTGTAAGGAACAGGTGTTAAGAAACTCCAAGGCATTCTGTGGAATGAAATATTCATACGGTGAGTTTGAAGTGCTTGAATGCTTCTAAGGATCTATTCAAACTAAGTACGAAGAGTTTTTAAGGAAATGGGCGGCCTGGTTTATGACATTCACAGTAAATCAAAGCACTAGTCTTATATAATAATAGTAAACATAGTAGTCTGGCCTTGACCTAGATTTTCCTAATAGAGATGGTGTTGAATGTAATGGTGAGTGCAGGAGGCTTTTAGAGCAAAAGGAGGGTTATCCTGCTATGTGGAAAAGAGGCAAACGAGAAAAAGAAAAAAATCATGACACGTAATCCTTTCTTATAAATGCTTCTTGTATTAGTAATCTAAAAGGGAAGCCTCTAGCCACTTAAATGATTTCTCAGCCAGTTTATCCTGTAGTACTACTAGGCAGAAATCAGTTTAAAGCAGTATATTTCACAGTGATTAAAAGCTCAGGCTTTGGGCTCAGACCTACATGGGTTTTATTTGTGGTTTATTGGGTGGGTAACTTAACGTCTCCAGACTTCCTCATCTGTAAAATAGGGATGACGCCACCTTCCCCATGAAATGAGATTTTTGAAAAGCACACAGCACATTACCTTGCACATACTAGATGCCCAGTCAGTGTTAGGGAGGAGGAAGGGGAAATATAGTGGGGAGGCCTTGAGACGAGCTCTCTGCCTGAGTCTCTTCCCTGCCCTCTCTGTATACTCTAGACTCCTCTACCTTTCAAATGCCAGGAAAATACAGTGTATGGACAAAGGAAAATGCCATTGCCCTAAGTAAAAACTGTTACTATCTTCAAATTCTAAATGGCTTTATGTTTATTATTAAGTGTATTAAAGATGCCTTATCTTGCCAACATATCATTGACTAGTGTCTGAATCTTTTTATTATTCCATAATGTATACAGCATTATTTATTATTTATGCATTACAATGAAGAGAAAGTTTTAAGTCATGATTTCTGAAACAAAACGTTTAGGTTCTTGATAACATTGTATTTAATCTCATAAAAGATAAAAACATAAATGTTAAAAACCTCAAAGATCTTATCTAAAATTATGTGCATATTTCCCTCCTTTCACCTGCCAACTTAGTTAAATAATAGAAGCAAACTTTTGAAATGCATAGTGCCCAGTAAAGAAAAGTCAGTTTAGAGGGAAAGGTATTTACTATTAAAAGCAAAAAAACATGACAATTTAGTCCAAAGTCATTCAGTTCAATAGAAATATCAACTGGTTTTCATTGTCACATAGATTCAGTAGCTCTATGACTGAATTTACAAATAACCACATTGGTATCTTTTAATACAACTGTATTATTTTCTGCTTAAGAGAACTTGAATGCTTTTAATGATGTCATAAAGTATCTTGGTCTTATTAAGTGCAATATAACTAAAGACTTGGGGAAAAATGGTCTCCCCCTCCCCATTCTCTGACTTAATAGAAAAAATACTCGATTCATTTTGTTTATTCTTTTAGCAAATATTTATTGAGTTATAACAGTGAGTCGATAAGGTTCCTGCTCTCTTTGAGCTTCCAGTCTAGTAGAAAAATAATAGTGAACATTTATTGAGCATTGGCCATGTGCGAGGGGCTACTACAATATGTACCCTTCATGCATTTATCTTACCAGGGTTCTAGTCCAAAGTCTACCTCTAATCAATCAGTCATACACATTTGAGCAGTTTACTTAATTACTTAAAACTTGCTTCCTCATACATAAAACAAGACTAGATGAGCTCTTAAGAGCCCTTAGACGTCTAAAATTTGGTGAATCTATAATTTGGTGAATTTGGTGAATCTATAAAGAAAACATGGCCGTCTGACAGCCATATTCTCAGGATATGGTACCAGCCAAGATAGGGTTCTTTTATTACACACAATCTTCCATCATCTTCCAAGATATAGATGAGCCAGTAAGAACTCTCCTAAAAATACAGAACATTGCATTCAGTGTTCCTTAGGTCTATGTTTTTCCCCACCCCAATTTATCCCATTACTTGATCCCTATCCACATCCATTTCATAGATGGAAGAACATAATAGAATCAGGAGTCATATCGAAAACTGGAGCTCTGCCATCACGTAGGACAGCTTCCTAATCCCAGTCAGCTTGCATTTTACACCAGGGAAGAAAATTAAGTAATCAATAATATTATTTAATCTCTTTAGAATACATAAAATATGTCCTGGCAGTAACATTTTGCTTTTTGTCATAACATTACACAAAGCTAGCTATAAGAGTATAATATAGTCAGAATCTAAATAAAAACCAGGATAACAATTCTACTTCCTGTGCATCTTTTTTCTATTTAGATTTGATAGCTGAATGTGTTTAAGATTTATTTGCAGTAGGCAAATGGCTGATATTCTCTTAGCATAGTGATATGGACAGAAGTAGCAGTTGAAAAATGTTAAGAAAGAAGAGGATAGTTAATATAGATAAATGAGATGAAGTCAGTGCAAAATCAATGAGCCCAATGATTTTCTTTCTTTTTATTGAGGTGTATACAGTTAATGTACAATAGTATATGTTTCAGGTGTACAACTAACGATTCACAATTTTTAAAGGTTATATTCCATTTACAGTTATTATAAAATATTGGCTATACTCCCTGTGTTGTACAATACAATATATTCTTGTAGCTTAGCTATTTTATACATAGTAGTTTGTACCTCTTAATCCCTAATGATTTTTAAAGCAAATTTCCACATTATCATCATTGGTTCACTTTTCCATTATACTCTGAAATGCATATTTAAGTTGTTCAAAGTTCAAAGGATAGTATGAAATTCTATGCATTTTGACTTTTGGAATTGTGTTGTTACAGTGCTAAAAATAAAGATTTTATCAGCTCATGATAAAGGATCTCATGCTGAGGTCAATGTGAAGATTAAAAAAGTCTTAAAATCCACCAAATTGAAAATTTTACGAGGAAAACGAACATTATATCCAGAATCATGGACTAACAGAGGCTGCACTTGTCCAATCCTCAACCCTGGTGAGCATTAGTCTCTTCCAGCTTGTTACCTACCGTGTTTCTGCTGATTTGCTGCTTGTCCTACATTCTCTGAACCACAACCTAAATAAACTCAGCAAGAGTATCTCTCCTTTTCACCGTCTGATCTAGGGAAAATCCAAATGGAATTCTTTGAACTGACATCAAAAATTTTTTCTCTTTCACATGCTCTATAAAAGTAAAATATTTTAAAATCCAGCAATATAATATTTTCTGTCCTGAAAGAGAAGTCTCAGATTGGTTCCAGGTGTCAGTAGCAAGGAAAGCACTTTCATGAATTTATCTGCCAATAATACTGTATTGGAAAGCTAGGTCCTATTATGATGCCCTGGTTAGAGCTTGCTCCCAAAAGGGAGTTCAAATGCAAAATTCCATCTGTGCAAATAATATCGAATTCATTTTTACTGTTGCATGAGAAGCATCTGTTTCTCCTGGATAGAAAACAACTCTCAAGTTCTCATCATCTTCTTTTTCATTAAATGATCATTTTGGTTTCCAATTAGAAACAGCAAAAATAAACAAACAACAACAAAACTACAGAATCTTAGAGGAACTTGCAGTGGAGGGAAATTTGCACGTTAAAACATTGTGGCAGACATAGAGGCAAGCAAGTAAGCATGGGATTCATACCTGTTCACTCTACAAGTACACTCCTCATACTGTGTCATAAGCTGCTTATTTCTGTCTCCCTCATTAAATTTGAGGATGGGATTTAGATTTTTGACCATACTATCTCCAGGGCCTACCATTAGTACCCAAATAATAGTAACAAAGTACCCACAGAGTAAGTTCTAGTAAAACAAATAATATATTTTTTAATCTTCTGTATTTCCCTGTTTACGAAGTTGCCAGCTGTGTCTTAATGGCACTGCTGAAACACGTGTGTAATTTGTGTTCTGGATCTAATTCTTTTCAAATTTAAGTCCAGGAAACCACAGTTATGTTAAGAAGTCATTTATGGTCTTTGGTTAATAAATTTGAGAGAAATAGATAACTGAGTGAGAGAAAGAGAAAGAGAGAGGAAAAACTATCAATAAAATACTCCCCGCAACCTAAACGATCTACACAGTGATATAAAACTCTCGACTTTTGACTATTGACTAATCTCTCACACCCTTTTATACCTCTTCATATTTCATTTAAATTAATCTAAATTTTAGTAAGGAAAAATTTAAAGACATTTTAAAATAAATATGTTTACAAAGAACAAATGAATTAATCAGAATCTTGGATTTTGAATACCGGAGACTAGGAGTCATCAATTTAAGTTCTGTTTCCCGGGGCTCTTTCTATAAGCACTTTCTACTATCTTGGCAAAAAAAAAAAAAAAAAAAAAAAAGAAAGAAAGAAAGAAATCCACTCAGTTTTTTAGTAAGACATTATAAACAAAAGCTTTGACAATCTGAGCCACCCTCCAGGAAGTGAACTATACTTCCTAATCAGATTTCTGCCAAATAGAGTAAAAGAATCAACTGAGTTCATCACAATTGAAAACATAAGCACAATTATTCAAAGAATTCTTGAAAACATGTTTATTCACTTTGATGAAAAGACTAGAACCTGCCAAAGCAAAACCAGACACTCTTTCATTTCACTTTGTTTTTCCATTTTACAAGTTCAATAGCTAAGGCCAAAGAAAACTGATAAGAAAACTGTGAAACTTTACACGCCAACATTTCCTTTGCTACTTTTGAAAAGGAGTAATCTAATTGGCATCCCTGCAAATTCATTCATTCCTCCATTCATACATACATACATTTACTCATTCATCAATCATATATTTTAGAATACCAAGACTAGCAGTAAAGTATTATATTTTCTTTCTCTATGGTTACAAAGTAAACTTGGCGCCCTCAAACTTATAGCAAGGTTGGGACTTCCCTGGTGGCGCAGTGGTTAAGAATCCGCCTGCCAATGCAGGGGACACAGGTCTGAGCCCTAGGCCAGGAAGATCCCACATACCGCAGAGCAACTAAGCCCATGTGCCACAACTACTGAGCCTGTGCTCTAGAGCCCGTGAGCCACAACTACTGAGCCTGCGTGGCACAACTACTGCAGCCCGTGTGCCTAGAGCCTGTGCTCCGCAACAAAGAGAAGCCACCACATGAGGAGCCCGCGCACCGCGATGAAGAGTAGCCCCCGCTCACCGCAACTAGAGAAAGCCCACGTGCAGCAACAATGACCCAACGCAGCCAAACAATAAAAATAAATAAATAAATAAAAACTTATGGCAAGGTAAATGTCAAAAGCATAGAGATAGGAAAATAAAATGTAAATGCTAATAAGTAATACAACAGGTAACATTGTTTTCCATGCTAACTTTTGGCATGATGCTGCTCCATAATTTATGGATTTATTCAGCATCATTTTTATTAGTTTAATTGATATTTATACTTCAAAGTAATGGCAAACTCCTATAATATTTGTTCTATTTATAGTTTCAAAGTAAATTCATTTAAAATACTAGACTTAGGGCTTCCCTGCTGGCACAGTGGTTGGGAATCTGCCTGCCAATGCAGGGGACACGGGTTCGAGCCCTGGTCTGGGAAGGTCCCACGTGCCGCGGAGCAGCTGGGCCCGTGAGCCACGACTACTGAGCCTGCGCGTCTGGAGCCTGTGCCCCGCAACAAGAGAGGCCGCGACAGTGAGAGGCCCGCGCACCGCGACGAAGAGTGGCCCCCGCTTGCCGCGACTGGAGAGAGCCCTCGCACAGAAACGAAGACCCAACACAGCCATAAATAAATAAATAAATAATAATTTTAAAAACTTCCTTATAAAAAATAATAATAATAATAATTTTAAAAATAAAATAAAATACTAGACTTAACACTGAAAGTTTCCTAAAAATTGTTTATCGTATTTTTAAATGAGGATTTTATTATTTTAGAGATGATACAAACAATATCAAGACGATTATGTTTTAACTAGTCTGTTAATTAAATATTGGGATTCTTTTTCATGAAGAAGCTAAGGTTACCCTTTAAAGAATTTAAATACCTTATAATCCATCTTACATATATATATGTATATATTTTAACAAAAATGAAATCATAAGTATATGCTTCATTCTGCAACCTACTTTATTCAGTTATTATCTTTACCTTCAGTTTTAATTTTCATATACTCTAATACTCAGATCATATTCCAATTTCCCAATTGATCCCGAAATGTTCTTTAGACGTGGTTTGTCCTTGCCAGTATTCAATCCAGAATCACACATTGCATCTAGTTTTTAAGTCCCTCAAGTATCTTTTACTCATGCAGAGTTTCTTTTTAGTACTGAAGAAATTATTATTGTTGAAGAAACCAGGCCAGGTGTCCTGTAGATTATCCTGCCTTCTATATTTGTCTGGTTGGTTCTTTGTGGTGTCATTTAGCTTGTCTCTCTACTTCCTATATTTCTTGTAATCATAAAGAAAAGCTTGATAGACTCAAGATAAACATTTTGTCTAGAATTCATCATAGATATTGTTGTGTGCTTCATGTTAAATCACATCACAAGATATATAGTACCTGGATGACCCACCGTCAGGGTTGCTAAACTTGACTCTGGGGTTGGAGTGATTACAGTCTGATCTCTCCATTGGGTTCCCTTTTGAGACTAGAAAACAATGAGTATGAGTTACTTAGTCACTAAGCAAACATCCAGTTCCCCATTAACTATTCAATTTAATGATTTTATCACCAATTGGCAATCCCTTCCTCAATGAATAATTTCATTAGAATTTGAGAAATGATGTTTTTCTAATTTCACCTAATTCCCTTCATTTATCAATTAACATTATTCTGTAAGAGGACTTTCTCTCCCAAGCTGGGCTATTAGGTTACCATGAAATATAGTTCCTATTATAAAAGCAGGATAAATGCTAAATTCTTTCCTTTAATTTCCAATTTCCAAAGTAAGGAATGGTTTTAACAACTGTCTCAAGATGACAAGTTAATTTTTCTCTGGATTTCTCTTTTTTGAGTATCACTTTGGAATTATGGATTTTTGTTGATTCAGTATGTTAACACACACACAATTATTACATTCTTGGTGCTCAAATTATCACAACTTTGGCGAGTTATAACCCTCCCTTGCTGGTTCCTGTATCCTTTTTAAATGATTCCCATTAACCTTTGAAAGCTTCCTTGCTTTTTTTAGCACAATAAGAAATCCCATGCTTACCTTGTATCTTCCTGCCCTGGACCTAAAAAAAGCATTTCTTCAAGAAGCCTTGTTTAGTTTTGTTTTGTCTTTAGTGAGACCTGTTATTAGAGACATTATGTTTGTTACAGGTGTTCATTACCACTGGAATGACATTTTTAAAGCCATTTTAGTGCATGAACAAGACTGTATATATTAAACCATGAGTTTAAATTGATATTTTCAATTGAATTTTAACATCTCATGTTTTCCCTTAACTTGAGTTTTAAAGTATATGTCTCTTTATCTTATATGGGAAAGTTTTATTTTATAAATGTAATTACTTATTTGCTCTACCCTATAATTTTAAAGAAAATTGTTTCAAAATACTAATATTGATATTACTACAGACATGTACTGAGGGAGATTATCACATTTCTTTTTATTAATGTATAGATAATGAGATTGTCCTTTTGGATTTTTATGTTTGTTAGCCAAAATTTTTACTTGAAGCCTGAAAAGAATTTTGAATTATAAAGTCAGCACTAGTCAAGTCGCATCTTTTTTTTAAGTATGACAAACAAACATTCTATATTCCAAAAACACATCGACTTTATATAGGAGACATGTGTTATTTTGTATAATCCATAGCTCTCTTCCAATACGTTTTCCCAAATGATTGTTTCACTTTTATAAAATCCTCCTTAATATACACTACCATACATAGTGAGTCTCCAAGAAATATTGAACTGTAGCAGCATGTTAAGTACCCACAGAATCCTCACTTCTTCACCATAGAGGGAAAGAGTAAAAGTTCAACAATCAGACAGGCCTGAGCTTGAGTCAGGGTGCACTGCTTACTGGGAAACACTGTTTCTCAATCTTGCCAAGCCTCGTTTCCTCATTTGTAAAACAAGGAAAGAAGAAAGGTAATACCTACTTCATAGGGTTATTTTCAAGATTAAATGAGATAATACATTTAAAGCACTTAGCGCATAATAAATATTTACTAAGTGTCAGCTATTATTGCCTATGACTCCCTATTTCAACTATGAATTTATAAAACCGTGAACCATGTATATATGAAACTGCTAAAGTCACATCTCTCCCTTCAATAAACTATGATACTACATAGTCCCTAATTTTGTTCTCTTTCAGGTTTGGAGTACCTTGTAGCAGGACATGAGGATGTAAGAACAGGCAAACTAGTCGTGAATATGAAAAGTTTTGTCCAGCACTGGAAACCGTCTCTTGGAAGAAAAGTCATGGATATTTTGAAAAGAGAGTGCAAGTAGCAGAAAAGGTGTATAGCACATAATGGCAATTCTCTATGTACAAAACACAAACATAATGGAAAGGAGACCTCAAAGATGAAACGGGAATTTTTTTTTAGTGCCAAAATACATAGAAATGTTCCAATGCATGGCCCTTGTCTACCCCATCTCTTTTGGGCCCATGTTTAAATACAGTTTGTTTCATAAAGTGGAATGAAAAATCCAATACCGATACCTATTTTCTATGGGACTGATTCTGAAATTCATAACTATTAAGAATATTTTAATAGCAGTAAGATATTTAGCAGTAATCCATTAAGGGCAATGCACCTAACAAGGACTCCTCCCATCTTCAGATATGTTACTTACATTTGTGCTACTTGAAGTAATTAATGAGATTTTAAGGAATCCCCAACCCTAGTATCAGAAAAGGTGTTTCTTTAAAAGAGCCTTCTCTTGCGTGATGTGTGTGAACTTTGGTCTGTGGGGTGTTAAATGGAACCTCTCCACATGTATATAGTATTTCATTGTATAAAGCACTTTACTACCTACCACTTGTGTTGTGAAAGTTTGGAGACTGCCATTGACAGAAAAAAAAAAAAAAAAAGAAAAGGGCATGTAAGAAAACCTGCTGAAACAGAAGCACTATCACTACGCGTGGAAAAAAAGTGACCACATAATGGAAGTTGTACTCTTTAAACTTGAACACTTGAGAGTAACTATGTGAAGATGCAACCTGAAAGGAGAATATGTTTGCATGAAGTCTCAGCTTTGGGATAGAGGTTAGATTCCACAGATACCGGCCATGATGAAACTTTTTTTTTTTTTTTTTTTTTTTTGAAACTTTTAAAAAAACTGAACAAGAAGAGACTCTAAAATAAGAGAAAGGAGTCATAAGTGTAGAAAATGCTTCGATAAAGAGGAAATGGACTTTAAATTTTAAAAAGCCCATTTATTTGCAATGCACTTGTATACACTTCACAAATTATTGTAGACACAATTTGTTTTATTTTTGTGTTTAGTATTTAAACCTGAATATGGAAACAGTTTCCTCCTTGTCTTTATTAACAGTATATGGTCATTCTATTCACTCATTTTTTGACTCAATGTATGTGATAGTTCACCAAATTACAGTTTTTCATTATTATTTCTCTTCTGTACTCATGCATAACCACTATACATATCGTTTCTTCTGTACTTGAATATATAAAACGTGAACCACAGTGCCATAAGATTAACTTCACATACAGAACATATTTTTCCTGAGGTCCTGTGGACTTGCAAAAAATATATATATATTGCTCTGTTAATTTTTTGTATTTCATATATGTAATAAAGGAATATGATCTCCTGATTTTTGCCTCATTTCCTGATCAACTCTTTCACTGATGCTAAAGATTACCTTCTCTTAATGAGGGAACTCAAATATAATTCCTTAAATTAAGAAAATCAAATAAGGACCTGGTATTTCTACTCTTATATTCTGGGGTTTGGGGATGGAGTGGAAGCTAATTCAGATGGGTTTACTTTCTGTAGCTGTTGGACGTGAACTTTTTCATCAGATGCATTGCATTTTTTTATATTACATTTACTTTTTAACTAATTTAAAAAGTAATAAAAGTTCACTGTTGAAAATACAGAAGACCATAATGAGAAAAAAAAAATGCCTATATTCCAACAATCGTGATAATAGCTGTTAGCAGTTTAGTGTAGATGCTGCTAGACTACTTTCTATGCATATACATACCTCTTATAGAATTGGAATTATACTATACATACTCTTATGAAGTCTGCTTTTATAACCTGTAGCATATCTCTTAGTTTCTTACCTATTCCTATCTTATCCTGATAGATGGAATGCTATCTACTAGACATCATTTACAAGCAACTTATAAAACATGGTGGTAAGTACATCATACCAAGAAAAATATTTTGAATATGTCAGATATAGGATTTCCTTAAGTTTCAAAATTGCCAGGTTGCCTTCTTTTCCATTTCACTTTATATAAAATAGCTATTACACATTAAAAAGAAGAATATAAATAATATCTATTTTTTAAAAGAGTAGAAAGATGCCCACAATATATTATTCAGTGAAAGAAAATGACAGAACAATACTTATAGTATTAGCTCCCACCCCCAAAACACATTTATAATATATATAGCATCTCAAAAGTTCTGAGAGATAGATTATAGTAGTATTTACCCCTGCAGGGGAAAGAGAATTCTCACCTTTTATTTTGCATATGTCTGCATTGCTTGACTTTCTTTCATTGGTCACGTACTGCTTTTGTAATTTATTTTTTAAACACTTAAAATTTAATCAACTGTTTTTAAAGTATGGTCAAGCAAAATCATAACTGAAAGTTTAATTTAGCTAGTTTACCAAATTGCTGGGGCCCTGTATGGTTTTCCAGTCTTTTTGATTAGAATCTTCACTAGGTGCTCTTTCAACACCTTTTTTGGCAACATTCCAAAACACAGGTCACTGTTATAATCATTTTTTAATGTTTTGATTCTCAAATCATTTGCAGCCCTTTCACTGCAGTTTTAATTTCCTATGAGCATTATTGGCTTCCAAAGTGAAAAAAAAAAGGAAAGAAAAAGAAAAATAGAAGAAACCTCATGTTCCTCTTTGTAAAAGTAAACAACAAAATGAAATGTGAGCAAGCCGCCCCGTGACCCCACTCCCATTCCATCATTCCATCATTCTGCCACACTTCTGTATACCTTCTCACCCTTGGCATCTTTCAAAATAACCATCACAGTACCAAGGCAACAGAATCACATAAAACTTCCATCTATGGCTTCAGATGAACATGAATACTTCCTTCACGAGCTAGTGGGAAAGTCTCTGCCCCCAGAGCTTTATTCTCTGTATTGTTGGGCTTTATTAGCCAGCAGATTAGTTGCATAATCTCCACATACCTATGTGTATAATTTGTCTGAGGTCAACCCAGTCTATGCCTTCTTATTACATCACTTTCCCCATAGAGGAATGTTACCAATATTTGGTATTTGATGCAATGGAAATTCTCAATCACAGGATAATCTTTTAATAGTGAGGTCAAATCTGTAGGGATATGATGGCGAGTCCAAAAAGCAGTGTGCATCTGGCTGTATCAAACAGAGAGCAAGGCCTGTAACGGGTAAACATAGTTCTTTGGGATACTTTGGGTTCTTGCAGAACAAGTCCCTTTCTAAATGATTAGAGACTTATCAACTCTGAAGGGTGGGAAAAAAACCCTTGAAAATTCCTTGTGCTGGCTGTCCCTTTGCCACTCCTCTGGAATGCCTGAGAACAAGGAGCGCGAACACCGCCTTGGCTGTTGAGAGTTTTGTCAGAGGCCCCAGGACTGAATTGCCTTTGTGTTCATTGTTTCAATGAGAAGCAGTCCCCTAACCTAACTTTATCAAAGAGCCAAATTACTCACGATTTATTTCCCACAGTTTGGAAGGAAAATATTTATGAACAACCTCAAGTTTGCAAGGGAGATTGGTATGATAAAAATGGAATAGAAGCAAAAGGGTGTGTGCCTTGCATGATGGATTTTTTTAAAAAGTCTCTCAGAGAATGATTTGTCTGAGAATACTTTTTGAAAAATGATGCCCTTGTTCCTGCTTTCCTACACTTGCGCCAAAGGTATTTAAACATTTCTCTACTTTTTGAGCATTACTGACTGTGTTTGAGACCTGCAATATTTTAAATGACAAATTCTCAGCTTTATTATTAGTCAACTCACACAGGGTGAATGACCCAAAAAAGCAGAATACTAGTGAGAGAGAAAGAAATATGCACTGGGCCAAATAGATAGTTCCAGAATTGAGAAGCATGTTCTGTTAAGAGAGAGTTTTAGTAAATGCTGAACACATCTCTAGTTTCTTACTATGTAGTCACAGGTGGGTGGCTGTGTTCCAAAGTGTGATCATTAATAATGAGTCAACTTAGAAATCCAAAGCTCTCCAAGATTTACTGGGGATGATCAAATCATAGTGCACTTATCTGAATAGAGGGGAATGGGCAGCCAGGCAGGGAAACTTGCTTCCCAGAAAGAAAAATAACCACTGTCAGCAAATTTTCACAGTGTGAACAACATGGTCCACCCAGAGACTCCCTGGACACCCCCTCCTCAGCCAGGGTACCATCAAGGATTTCCAACTTGGTGAATAAAAAATAAGAAAGATAATATATCAGTAGCAATCAATAATTAAGAAGGCACTTTTCTAAATGTTTTACATGTGTTACTCTTATTTGATCCCCTAAGCACACGTAAAGGACATGCTATTATTACCTCCATTTCCCAGATAAGGAAACTGAGGCACAGAGAGACTAAATTGTCCAAGGACACTCAGCTAATAATTGTGACACCTGGGTTTGAACCCAAGCATTCTAATTCCCAGAGTCCATATTTCAACCACTAAAAGGGGATCCTAGCATTCAGAAAGGAATTCATGTGAGATGATGCCAACTGCACCATTTTCTCCATTGGCCATTTCATTTATTTATTTATTATTTATTTATTTATTGAAGTATAGTTGATTTACAATGTTGTGTTAGTTTCTGATGTACAGCGAAGTGACTCAGTTATACATATATATACATTCTTTTTCATATTCTTTTCCCCTACGGTTTATTAGAGGATATTGAATATAGTTCCCTGTGCTATACAATAAGACCTTGTTGTTTATCCATTCCATGTATAATAGTTTGCATCTGCTAGTCCCATACTCCCAATCCGTCCCTCCCCCGCCCCCCCTCCTCCTTGGCAACCACAAGTCTGTTCTCTGTGTCTGTGAGTCTGTTTCTGTTTCATAGATAAGTTCATTTGTGTCATATTTTAGACTCCACATGGCTGTTTCTTTTAGATCATAGTTGAGGGAAGAACACTGAAGGTCAGCATTTCTCCCAGTTTTCCTTCTCTATACTCCAGATTATAATGTATCCCATTGTTCCACCTTGCGATTACATAATTTTCTACTATCTTTCTCATTATTACATTGCCATTAGAGTAAAACTGTTTACCATAATTTATACTAAGATGAAATAATAAGAGTCCATTTTTATCTTTGCTCTTTTCCTCTTGATCTGATTTTCTGAGATCTATTTAGGCATAAGGTCCACTTTTGCATTTATCAGTAATGTCCTTGAATAAGCTACTATACAATTCAACAGCATTTCAATCAGTTCTCTCAGCTCTAAATTTTGCTGTGTAGAGCAATTCTGCTTGCAAGATAAATGAGAAGGAATTACACCAGAAAGACACAAGGAAACGGAAAAAAATAGAGAATGTAGGCACTTGTCAACCAAGGAGAGAGAGCAAGAGGCAAGAAAGAAGGGGTAAAGGTATAAGAGAATAAAGGAAAGCAACAGCTGGAACAGGAGCCAGGTGATCTGTTCTAGTAAGAATATGCAAAATATTTTAAAGTAGAACATACTCAGTCAACCAATTCTTCCACTGGTTGACTGAAGTATGTTCATAGATACTTCACATAGATATCATGATTTATATGAGATCATTGCAAATATTTATTACAAAATTTTTCCATCCAACTCTTTTGCTATCAGCTATGTTTGAGGAGTCAGAAAAGCTAAAAAAGATAAAGCAACAGAGAAACCTCAGGTGATAGTAATTAGGAAATTAGGAAACCAATTGGTTTTACCATATATTGAAATAGAATTTTAAATTTACCTTTTACAAGGTACATAGTCATCAAAATATTTAATACCAGTAAGCATTGCCTAAGACTCATCTTAATAATGATTATCACTTTTGCCCTTATTAAGTGCCAGATGCTGTGCTAAATTTTATACAACTTTTCTCCTCAGACCTCACTTAACAATCTTGTGAAGTTGGTACTGTTATTAGACAGAAACTGAGGGCCAGAGGGTTACTTGTCCAAGGTCACCAACAAGTAAGCAGCGAAGCTGAGATCTGAACCCTGATTTACCTAGCTTTAGAGCCCATACTTTTAACCCCTATGATCTACTGAAGCCTCCAAACCAATGATTCTCAAATAATGTCCATAAAAATCAACAGACATGTTTGTTAAAGTGCAGAGTCCCAGGCCCCTATCTCACAACATCTGTTTCAGAAGGTCTGGGTGGGGACCCGGGAGGGACAATTTAATAAGCACCAGTGGTGACTCAGATACAGGTGGTCTATAAAAAAGACTTGAGAAACACTGCTCTAGGCACTTTTACAGAATAGTCTCAACAAAGTCAGAATTATCATTAGTTCTGCTTCTACAAATGTATCTCCCTCTGGTCATAAATCTACTTGGCCTTCATCACACATATTATTTTATGAATAACCGAATCATTAGTCCTGTTATGGTTACCCAAGAACTAAAATGGTGGAAAAAGGGAATTGAAAGGAGATTCCTCCAACTATTATATACCCTACTTCTTAACCTGGCCTGAAACGGAATTACGAAATGCCTAAATTTGTCTTTGATATCTTAGCTCCTTGGTCCATTTTGGGCAATCCCCTCCCAAGTGCCTATTGGCTTCATACTGCTCAGAGTCTACACGAAGATGCTACACAAAACTCTGAACTCCCAACATTCCCTCCAGCCTTAAACAGTATACTTACTTGTCAAGATGCTACTCTTGACCAAGAGATTGGTAGATTGATAAGATAAAATAAGTCATTCTAATGAGATACTTTCCTATTTTCCCACTTTCCTTTTTCCCAAACACAATGTTTTATTAACTCAAATAAACCATGCGTGTCTGCAGAAAACTTTTAATGGGTGATTCTTATCATGGGAATTTCAGGCACTGATGGCAGGCCAGTGGAGGAGATATTTTTGGTCAGCTGTGCCTTTCAATGCCTCATAAATCAGGACGCTTAGGCAGCTTCCTAATTACCCTTTAGGCAATGCCAGTCCTACTCACACACTCAATTGTACCCCACTCAGAAGCTTAAGAAGTAAGGAGAAATGTAAAAAGCAGCGACATTGGGAAAGGAAAGCACTGGGGACCATCTAACTTACCCTCTCTCAGAAATAAGGATTCAAGCCACAAATAAAATACTAATCCACACAGACTTCACATTTTGCTTTCCCATTCCTGTAAATGAGAAGTAAAATCTAGGATAACATTTTCCTTGATACGTACGGGGAGAAAAACCAAGGAAATGTACACAACTTGCATCACAGCGAATAGAATTCCTTAACCTCAGTAATACTCATTATACACAAATACACGCTCCAACCTCTTACACAGGGACACTTGCCCAGCAGTGACCTTCAGCAGCCTTGAGAGCTTTTTATAACAATTGAGAATACACAACTGGATATTTTTATCAGCGTGTTCTCTGCCTTTGATAAATGTTGCACTAAGCAGTTCGAAGCAAAAACACAGTGAATACATTGTTTTTAATGCAGTATTTACAAGTATACTTAATTTGCATCCTCCAGAATTTTACAAGTCTCACCAAATGTCTCAGGAAAGAAGGCTAACTTTAAGAAAGATTCCTCTAAGTTTTCACTTGCCCCCAAATGTTATCCTACTTGGATTAGGTAAAAGATATTTGAGAAGTGATGTTTTAAAGTCTCATATAGGCCACGGCTGCTTTTTCAGGACTCTGACTCAATATCTTTATGAAATGTGTTTTCATTTTTTAAGTAGAAAATAAAAATAACACCTGTATAAAAACAGAACAATAAGTACCCTGCAACCTGAAGAGTTCTTTAAAATCTATTTTTACGGCAGTAAATAGACGCTAGCCTAGCTTACTCTCCCATTGAGTAGGTCGTCCATTATGTAAATTCTTACCAAAACAACATGATTTATGGAAGGTAGGGGTAGAACCAGCATTTTCAGAGTGCCAAACACCATCACGATCCTCATCTCATTTAGTCCTCAGAACAACATTTTGAAGACAGATATTTCTTATGACCCTCCTATGCAGTGGGCATTGTTCTGGGTCTTGGGGATAAGTGGTGAACAAAATAAAATTCCTACTCTCATAGAGCTTATATTTTAGTAGGGGAGGCCATTCAGAAGATAGATATAATAATCCCTGCTCTATATCCACACTGTAGGAATTATTTATGGAGCACTCAATGCCCTAAATGATTTAAGAGAAATATTCTTTTTTCATCCCTAAAGGGAAAATTCAATGCAATGGACCCTATCCTCTTGATTGCACTGAACACTGTTTTCCCCCAGATGAACTGAAAGCAGTAAATGACTAAATTCTTCAGAGTGGAAACCTGTTAAAATTGGCTAATGAACACAAAGCAGGCGTTTCTGAGTTACACTAAATGCCTGGGGGGAAGCAGCAGAATTCTTCCTCCCACCACCCATTATGGAGCTGACAAGGTCCTGCTCTGTGCGGTGCTCATTAATTTTCCTGTTGGCTTTAAAGATTTACAACAGCTCTGTCTGACACTCATGCATGAGAATCACAGGGATCCCATGTGCCCAAGCTGTGGTGCACTGGCCAGCTTTGCTCCTCACAAACCTGCTGGGGGCTCATCTACTCCAGTCACGAGAGCGCGGGAAGATTCACTTGCCTCTGTGAGAAATCACAGCGATCATAATAAAAAAAAAAGAAATTCTAAGCATTCTTTCAAGCCATTGGGAAGTTCCAGCACATTCCAGCTGCAAAAGAATTCAAGTTCCTCCTCTTATGTCAAAGCTTCAGCACCATCCTTGTATGCTTTGTACATTTAATAGACCGAGGTCTAGTAATTAACTCTACAAATTCTCTCCCTGCCTTTTTTTTAATCATGAACCACAAGCTGATTCTATAGGGAGGTCAGTCTGGGATTTGGTGAATTATCCTCAGGTTTTGAGCAATGACTTTTCAGAGGTTCGAAGATTTTCAACTTCAAGGATTGCTATTCCAGAGCAGAGACATCGTTTGTGATCTGGAAATTTTTGCAGAACAGTTTATTCCTTAAGCTTCAGAAATCTACATCTATGACTACTTATGGCTGTTCTAAGAAGTCTTCACTCCTTTCAGGGTCCTGAAAATCAAATGCTCCTGTGTCCTTTTCTAGGTCCAACTGCATCCTCCAAATCACCCTTGTTTGAATTTCTCCTGCAGATTTCATTCTCACTTGTGATTCTTTCGCGGGGCAGTGACGGGGGTGGGTGGGGGGGTTGCGCACCGCGGGGCTTGTGGGATGTTAGTTCCCCAACTAGGGATTGAACCCAGGCCCTCTGCAGCGAGAGCCTGGAGTCCTAACCGCTTGACCACTGGGGAATTCTTTTTAGGAGACTCACTTCCTGCTTACCTCCTCTTTGCTATTTCTTCTCTATAAAGAAAGGGAGGAAAAATAATAGAAAAATATGAGAGTGGCTCCAATTTTTCTTAAGGCAAAGAAAAAAAAAATTATCCCATCATTAAGAAGTGTCCCCAAGGAGCTTCAACTGATACAAACTTAGGCTAGTGCTACTAGGAATCAAAAACACTGACCTTGATAACAGAGCAGGGATAATTATTACACTCTGCAAAGAGAAACTTTTTTTTTTTTTTTTTTGGCCACACTGCGTGGCTTGCAGGATCTTAGTTCCCCAGCCAGGGATCGAACCCAGGCCAGGGCAGTGAAAGCGCTGAGTCCTAACCACTGGACCTTCAGGGAATTCCCAGAAACCATTTCTTTACAGAGCCACAGATTCAGTATATATTTCCTCCAACATAGAGTACACATGCCCTTATTCTAATAATTGAGAGGTGGAAGGGGGAGAAAATAATGCAATTCAAACACTAGCAAATAGAAATCTGATTGAGAAGATAATACAAAACAAGCAACAGTATGTCACACCGGGATAAGTGCTATTAATGAACCACAAAAATGTACGCTGAGGAAGCCCTGAATGAGATTCTTGGAGACATTAAAGAGAAGGTGATTTGGCTTGTGTCTAACAGCAACTTCTCCGCTTTTGAATTTCACTAGGCAAAGGGGATAGACTCTACAGTGTAGTTTATAATGACTGGGATGGCTCTAATGTCCTGACTCCCCTGAAATCCAGATACTGTTGTCATTGAGATCTGCTTTATATGCATTATCTTCACAACAACTTGATGCTAACCTCTGAGGCAGGTGCTATTATTATTCCCATGTTACACCTGAGGAAGAGGAAGCCCAAGTGAGCAACTAGGCCCTTGTATCACAGGCAGTAAGTGACAGAGCAAGAGTACAAGCCCGGTTCTGAGCCCCAGAGTCTGTGTTCTTAGTCATTATACTGTAGTCCTTCTTCTTTAACATGTGCTTTCTCAGTCTGCAGAGGCAGCCAACTACTCTGACTCTCCCTGAATCTGTCTCTTCCTTCTGGCCCTCTGCACCATTTGCTGGAAGAACTCGGGAACTGAGTCCTGAGACAATGAACTGGTAACTCTTCCTGCAGCATCATCAGTAGGAGCTTCAGCATCTCCATCCTCTTCTCCCTATTAAGCCTGGGAAATGATGGCTTCCCTACAATCTTTTTTTAAAAAAAAATCACTGAGGGTAGGGAATGGTGCCATCATGGCCCCATTACCTAACAGTATACCCTATGGAACTGGTATGGGTGGTACTCTGATTGCCTAAAAATGAAACCAAACATCTTGGATAGCAATGATAGTGATACTACTTCTAGATCACCACCTTAGAAGGATGGAAAATAACACATCATAATAATATAATTACTCATTTTCATACTTAGTCTATTTTCTTCCATTAGGTTGTACAAGCTCTTTGAGGGCAGAGATCATATCTGTTTTGTTCATATTTTATCCCCTATGCATACCAAAGTGCCTGGCAGATAGCAGGTACTCAGAAAATATTTGTCAAATGAATAAATAGGTGATATCCCCCCAAGCATATTCAACTATTCCCTTTTCTTTATTTGTTCAATCATTCAAAATTTATTGAACAGCAGCTACAAAAAGAAACAGCTTATTGGAGTGATTAAGTACACAGAATCTAAACTCTGATTTCCTGGATTCAAATACTGGTTCTGTCACTTACCAGCTGTGTGGCCCTGGGTGAGCCAGCTAACCTTTCTGTATTTTATATTCCCAATCTGTAAAATGGGGGAAGTAATAGTACCAACCTCACAAGGCTGTTACAAGGATGAAGTGAATTCACACAGATAAAGTATTTAGAACAGCACCTGGCATATAATAAATAGTAGGTGTTTACAGTGATGATGAAGATGAGGATATTCTAAGCTTCAGGGCACTGGAGGTACAATAGGGAAGAAATCAGACAGGTCCCTGTGTGCATGTAACTTACATTCTAGTGGGAGAAACAAACAATAAACTTACAAAGAATCAGTGAAACAATTTCAAATAGTTTTAAACACTGTGAAGGAAATGACACTTTCCTGGTGTTGAGAAATGAACACTGAGGTGGAATTTTAAGAATTTTACTAAGGAGGGATCAACCTCTGTGGAAGGGAGGAAAAGGAACCAGAAGCAGGCAGAAGAAGAAGCTGCACTGCACAGCAGGCCCAACAATAGCCCCAGCCCATGCTACAAGGAGAGCTGGAGTGGAATGACCCTTTGGGGTTGTCCCGAGTGGGGCTGAGGTGACCAGACCTTTAGACACCTCTCTGGATGTAGGCTACCCTAGGAAGGGTTATGACCTTGCTCTCTGCAGCTGAAGCAGTCCCTAAAGGGGCTGACAGCTGAAGACTGCCTGCTGCCATCGAAGGGAGATAGGGCAGCACAACACAGTATGCATTCCACCCAGCAGAGATGATGGTGGGGGTGGGTCACTACCTAAAAAATGTGGTCATGGAAGGCCTCTCTGAGGAGGTAATATTTAAGCTGGTAACTATACAGTGAGGAGGTGGCAGCCACATAAATAGAGCGGAGAAGGCATTCTTATTAAAGGAAATAGCCAGTACAGTGTCCCCCAGGGCAGAGCAAGTCGGGAGTGTTCAAAGTTCAAACAGCCAGTCAGGCCAGAGAGTTGTATAAAATGAGGTCTGAAGAGGCAGGCAGGGGCGAGAGCATGAGAGCCTTGCAACAGTTTGGATTTTATTCTAGATAATGATGAGTAGCAATTGGAGGGAAGAGGCAGGACCTGATTTATTCTTTTAAAAGATCCCTCTGGCTGATATGTGGGGAATAGATTAAAGAAAGGATACAAGTGAAGGCAGAAAGGCCAATTAAAAGGTTGTGGAAATTTTCTGAACAGGCAATGGTATGTTGATGAAGATGAGAAAAGTGGCTGTATTTATATGCAGTATTCTGCAGGAAACCCCACAGGGCTTGCTAATGGATTAAACATGGAAAAGGAAGAAAAGGAGACTCAGGAACGACTCCTAGATTTTTGGCTTGAACAACTGGAAGGATGATGGTATGGACTGAGATGGCAAAAGGCAGATTTAGTGTTGAAAATAAAGAGTCCATCTTGGATTTTTTTGGTTTAGATACCCACTAGACATCAGTGGAGATGTCAAGTAGTCAGCTGGATATACAAGTCTGGAGCACAAAAAAAGAGACCTCAAAGCCTAAAGATTTATATTTGGGAGTCATAGGTAAATAGATGTTGCCATGTAACCAAAAAACAACAATTTATTTTTGCTCACATCTGTAGATTGTCTGGAGTTTAATCTAGGCATCTCTGCTTCTATCTGCAGGTCTATGGGTCAGACAGGTAGCTCTACTCTATACGTCTCTCATCCTCCATCAGGCCAGCCAGGCAAAGGCAAAGGCAATGGCAGAGGCTCAAGAGGACAAGAGGAAACATGCGAGGCCTTGAGAAAGTCCTAGGAAATGAAAACAGGATGTGAAAAAGATATCTGCACTTCCATGTTTACTATAGCAGTATTCACAGTAGCCAAGATGCAGAAACAAGCTAAGTGTCTGTCAGTGAATGAATGGATAAAGAAAGAAGATGTGGTATGTATGCATACACATATATACATAATATTTTATTATATATTGTGGAATATTATTCAGCCATGAGAAAGAAGGAAATCCTGCCATTTGCACAACATAGATGGACCTTGAGAGCTTTAGGCTTAGTGAGATAAGCCAGATGAAGACAAATATTTTATATCCCTTACCTGTGTAATCAAAAAAAAGCCAAACTCATAAAAATAGAGAGTAGAATGGTGGTTAGGCCAGGTTCACACTTCCAGGCTGCTGTTCAGACTTATTCCCCCAGTCCCTGCTGCTCTCCTTCCCCCATCCCAGCCCTGTCTGTTCTCCCAGACTGCTCACTGCACGCTGAAAATTCACGGAGTTCAGAACATGGCGATAGCCCTCACCGTGCTAGCATAGGCTCTATTCTTTCTTCTCCAGTCCTCCTCATCTCAGGCTTGACATCTTTCCACCTTGTACAAATGCTTTTCCTACTTAAAGTCCCACTTGGCCCCTCTAGGGACTCTTAGCAGGGGGTTGAGGTGGGGAGGGGGTGTGAGCAAGTAATGATCCTGAAAAGCAGCCATTCTGTCTACTACATGGCTTAATCTGCACCATTTTCCAAGAATCCTAAAAGGCACCAACAAATATCTCACATAATGAAATATTATTGTTGGTATTATACAGTAGTTTGGCTTGGAGAATTTATCCTACATTCTCATGCCAGGGCTTCCATCAGAACAGGTGTTGTTTCCTGGAACACAAGGATTACTTGAAATGAGCTATAGTCTAAAATGAGAAGTCATTATTGAATAGATGCTAGGATTTTCCTTGTTGATTTTAAGGGACCATGATGTTTATCTATAACTCATACATCTTCAGTTGCTATGCATGGTATTTTCCTGTTGTCTGTTAGCTAAATATTCTTTCGCTGACTGGTCCTAGTGAGGTATGGAGAAAATCATAAAACGAAATTAGGAAATAATGACATCAGCTTTCAAATCACAAAAGACAATATGGAAACAAATAGTTATTCCCTGGTACATGTGGGGCACTGGTTCCAGGACCCCCCACAGACACCGAAATCCACAGATGCTCAAGCCCCTTACATAAAATGGCGTGGTAGTTGCATAAAACCTACAGACATCCTCCCATCCTCCTGTATACTTTAAATCATCTCTAGATTACTTATATACCTAATACAATGTAAATACTATGTAAGTAGTTGTAAATACAATGTAAATGCTATGTAGACAGTTGCCAGTTTATGGCAAATTCAAGTTTTGCTTTTTGAAACTTTCTGGAATTTATTTTTCAAATATTTTTGATCCTTGCTTGGTTGAATCTGTGGTTGCAGAAACCGCAGATAGGGAGGGCTGGCTGTATTCTGCTTTAATTCTGGTTCACACTGTTAACAAAGGATTGAATTTGGCAAAGCTGGAAACTGCTAACTGCTTGGTCACTGCCATATAGTAAAAATTTATTTCCCTAAACTCAACAGTACTTCATCTGGCTGTGGTGCTCACTGGGAAATTTCCAATAACATGTGAAACTCTCTCAGATTTCACCACTCCTGGGTTCTAGTTATATCTACTTGCCACAAAATCATTTTGTGGTCTCTACCTCTTCCTTCATTCTTTGCCCTGCAAATAAGGCAAAGAGTAACTATGCTGCCCACCTGGTGACAGAGCCACTCAGAGCTTCCTGTGCTCACATTAATTCAGGCATCTTCAAAAAACAGCTTTAACTTTGGTCCCTGCTCTCAGGCTATTTCATTATTTGATTTACTTGAGAGTTTGTGATACCCAGACTGAATTACTTTTGCCTGGTGGGGACCAGAGTCTCTTTAGTCTCAGGCTCCCTGCTGCTCCCTTCGGCCATGGCTCGCCCCAGTGGCAAAGCTCTTATACATGCTGATGCCCCTTGCTGCCTCAGGAGTTGGTTACACTTCTTAGAGGGACACTGCAATACCTTTGTCAAAGGGTGGTTCATAGCAGTTTCTCCACTGAATATACATATTGCTTGCATAGATAGTATCTCATAGCTCTTCCCAAAAAGCCTTTTTTGAATTAAACTTGTGTAAGACCCTAAAAATAATTAAAGTGGGGGAGCTAAAGGAAAACACCACAGACACACTCAAAGCTGCCGTTTGACTTTATCATTTGGGTCTCTGAGGCAGGACATGGGCCCACTGACTCTCTTTCAGCTCACGTCTTTGAGTGTGTTCTTGGCCCTTCCTGCATGACTACCAGCCCTAATACCACCCCCAGATGAAAAAGTGATGCATGTGCAAAACAAGCCTTGAGTATTTCTTAGTTCCCCCAACACAGACCTACAACACCCTAGGTTATACTGGTAAAGGAATGGATTCTATGACTAGAGCCTGTGTCAGAGTCAATTCAACTTCAAATATTTACTGAGAACCTTGTTTATGCCCAGTACCAAAAAGTTCTTGGCACCCAGCTATCATCACTAGTCCCGACAGGTTTCTCTGAAAGCGTCATTACATCACATGCTTTTCACAGCCCTCACTGCCCTCCAGTAGCTATGGTGCAATACTGGGTAACTGTGGACTGTTGAATGGAGCAAAAGCCTGGGCCACAGATGGACCAAAGACAGACGCAGTACAGCTGACTCCTCCATCCCTCCTGTACCCTCCAAAAGGCTCTGAGTAAAGAGTACCTCTATGTTACTGTCATTATTTTGTACTTCCCTCCTTTGCTTCATTACCTCATATCTGTTACTTAGACTGTAAACATAGACCAAATGCCAAGACAGAGATCAAGTCACTAGGAAACCCAGTTCCGTGTGCCAGACCCACCTTTGTGCTATGTTTATTTAGAGATGGCAGGAAAAAGGTGCCATATGGCTCAGTGCTCATTTGCTTCCTGCTCTGTTAGGTATTAAATCCCAGAAACCTGCGCAAGGCTCAGTCTCCCTTACTATGGCCAACTGACTAGAACACTAACCCCCGGCTTTATGCTCAAAGAGTGTTTTCTCTTCTCCTCTCCTCTTCTCTTTGCTTTTTACTTCTCTTCTCTTCCCAAGGGCCTGTGAACCAAACACCATAACATAACAAGCAAGAAGTATATGTTGCAGAGACTTCTCTTCTTTATAGTTCCACTCATAGAAAAAAATAAATAAATAAGAACTGTTGATTATCTTAACCTGCACATAACTTGTAGGACAAAAAGATTCCTGTGACATAATCCTCCCTTAATAAATTCCCTTCGCCATTGTAAAGTAAGACATGACCTTCAAGCATTAATAACCAGACAATACAACATTTGTGTGTTATTTAGCTTATTGCTTTTGTTAATGTACACTCCTATGGTTACACTACTTTCCACTCAAACTTGAAAAAATATTTCTACCAATGCATCCATACTTTTGCTCCATTTTTTAATTATTATTTTTTTACCTCCTAGCCAGGATCTTTTAATGTTTTGAGATTATCTCATAACAATGGCTAATTTATTAAGTCCTGGAAAATTATAACAACAGTAAGTTTTTGTGCAAACTTTTGGCATGCTGGAGATTTTTGGTTAAAAAAAAAAAAAGATTGTGACAGATCCAGCAGAGACCACTGTCATTTTTGTACCATCTAATCCCCACTATGAAGTGATTTTTATCAAAATGGGAAGTGATCATCTGGCAGCATAAACAACCCTGGAAAAGCTAATTCAATAAATCAGAGGGGTTATTCCATGTCATCTACATGCTCAAACAAGAGGGAGAGCACATGGGCTTTAATAAATCCTCAGTTTCTAGCCAAAGGCCTTTCAGAGCTCTTGGCTGCCTGATCATTTGTCTGGAATTATGAAAGAAAGGAAGTTTTTGGAGATGAAGGAGGAACTCTGATTTACCATAAAAAGAAGATTTGGACTGTACAACTTGCTCAGTATTCTACATGAGTATCTAATAATCATGTAATTATCTAATAATTATTATCTCATTTTACCTATGGGGAAATAAGACTAAAAAGAGTTAAGAAATTTACTCATTGTCAGGCAGCTGGGAAATGATGGATCTGGAATGCTAACCTTTCCACAACGTCCACATCATACAAGAGGATATCAGAGGGTGCTGCTGGTCTTTATCAGTGACTCCATTTCAGTCCTACACATTGCCTGGTTACTGGGCATGATGTATATCACTGGTGACTCAGATCACAGTGTTGATGGGGCCCAGAGTCACTCAGTCATAACAAATATTATTGAGAAACTACCATGTGCCAGGCGCTGTTCTAGGTGCAAGAGATACAACAGTGAATAAATGGACAAAGTCCCTGTTCCCACTGGGTTTACATTCTAATAAGGGGAAACTGACAAACAAATACGTACATAATAATGTCAGGTAGGGACAAGCACTATGAAGAAAAATGAAGAAGCTTAAGGAGGAAAAGAGAAAACTTCAGTGGGGGTACTATTCAATTTAGATGGTCAGGGAAACCCTCTCTGATAAGAAGACCTCTGAGCAAAGACTGAAGGAAATGAAGGGAGGGAGAAGAAAGTGAACCATGTGATATCCATGGAAAGAGAATTCCAGACGGAAGGAACATCAAGTGAAGAGCCTAAGGAGGGTGCTCTGTACATTTAGAGGAAAGCACTGAAGATGCCAGTGTGGCTGCAGCAGAGTAAACAAAGGGGAGAGTGCAAAGAGATGAGGTGGAATGGGTGGCAGGGAGGGAAGATCATTAAGGACCCTGTAGATTCTGTAAATGTTTTGAATTTCACTACAGTAAGTCCCCTACATATGAACCTTCAGGTTGTGAACTTTCAAAGATGCGAACGTGTGTTCCATTAATGTCAGGTGTGAGTGAAATTGCAGCTTGCCCTCCATCTCCTATTGCTGACGATCCTTCAGCTCTACCATCTCCCAACTCCTCTCCCTCCTCCAGTCAGTAACTCTTCTTGCCTGTTCACTTGATGCCAGCCCCCGTATGCCAGCTGTTGTACTGTACTTTTCAAGGTACTGTACTGTAAGATTAAAAATGCTTTCTTTATTTTTTGTGTTTGTTTTTTATGTACTATTTGTGTGAAAAGTATTATAAACCTATTACAGTACAGTACTATATAGCCGATTCTGTTAGTCGGGTACCTAGGCTAACTTTGTTGGACTTAGGAACAAATTGGACCTACAAGCGCGCTCTTGGAACGGAACTCGTTTGCAGGTAGGGGACTTACTGTAATGGAAAGTCTTTTGGAGGTTTTTAGCTGAGGAATGACATGGTCTGGGTTATGTTTTAGGAGAATCACTGTTAATTAGCCTATTGACTTGGCTGCCTCTAGTCAGTAAGGCCCCAAACTACAAATAGAATGAGAAGTAGGATGGTAGTGCAAAGAACATGGGCTTTGGAATGAGACTGGTCTGAGTCCAAACCTTAGGCTCAATCATCTGCTGCTTTATTAACTTTACACTAGTTATTTAAGCTCTCTGAACCTCAGTTTCCTCAACTGCAAAAGGAGAATAACTTAACCTACTCTACAGAGCTATTAATTAAATGAGATATTTATAAAGCACCTGAAATATAGTAGTCAGCACTAAAAAAATAAAAATAACTAACCATTGTAGTTATTTAACTTAACTTAGTGATTAAGTTTTGGATTATTTTATCATTATTATAAATAATACAGGCAAGCCTCAGGTTAAATTATATTTCTTCTCTGCTATGAGAATAATAACAATAACTAATTTATGGGGAAAACAAAGGAAGTGCTCTTTCTCCCTCCTTAAAAAACAACTTTGTATTTGGGGAAATTTCCAAATATATACAAAACTAAAGCAAGTAATCTAACGAATCTCCATGTACGCAGTGTCAATAATGAGCATTTATTCAATCTTCTTTCACCTTATTTTTCTGGAATGTTTTAAAACTAAAATATATTATCATTTCACCTATAAATACTTCAGTTTGTATCCCTAACAGAAAATAACTTTTTTTCAACATAACATGATCATATCTAACAAAACTAACAATCATTTCTTTTTTTAAAAACAATCATTTCTTAATATCGTCTAGTACCCATTCCAATGATCAAATTTCCCCGTTGTATCAAAAGTATCTTTTTACAATTGTTTTGCTCAAATCAGGATCTCATCCAGGCCCGCAGATTTCGGTTGGCTGACATGGCCCTCAAGTCTCCTTTTATCTGTAACAGTACATCCTCCTTCTTCTTCTTTTCCCCCCAGGATGTCTGTTTTTGAAGAAACTGTCATTTGAAGGATAAGCTAATTTAATGGCAGGTTAATAATGTTCCCTCCATGTGCAAAGGATAAGAAAGCTACATATTGTACTGTAGACACGTTACAAATGCTTTCAGAGAATAAGAGGAAAGTTTTATTTTTCTAAGAGAGGAGATTGACACTAGCAACTCTTGTAGAGAAAATGCCACTTAACATGGTGAGGAAATGACCAAGAGTGGACTTAGACTCTTTAACATGGACATAAAGGACTGTTGTGGAAATGGACCATATTACCTGAGGGCTTTCTTCCAGTCCTAGAATCCTCTGAAACCTATCATTAGATATGTATTCAGAAGATCACCATGGGATAATGACCAACACAATTCCTGTTTTATGTTAAAGAGCAATCAGAAATTTTCCTTGTTGGTAGGAAAAGACAAGATTACTTCCTGTCCTAGTGAAAAGGGGATGGGTCAGTTATTACTATGGAAGGCCTAGATTGCCCGTAGAACTGATGGCGCAATTGGGTTGGTTTAGCTAAATTCAACTCTGAAGTCATAGCTAGAGCTAGCTGGGTTTCACTAGTTCTTTCAGGTAATTATCTAGAACAAGACCCAAAAGAATTAAAGGGCTACTGATAAATTCTGATTGAGCATAAGTGATTTTTTTGAGATGGGAGGAAAGAAAACCAGGTAAAGGTAGCCTCTATTGATTCCATATCATGTTATGAATAAGTTTTGCCAAAGGCTCACTTGTAGAAATAACTACTGAGGAGCTAAACTGTCAAGATCTTGTCCAGGAACTGACTTCTGGAAGGAAGTCAAAAACTTAAATTTAGATATTGGTTCCCGTATACTTTATTTAACCATCAAGTACAAAATTCCTTTATAGACCTCAATTAAAGGCCAGAATTAGAAATGAAGTATTTGTATTCATTGCAAATTATTTTGGACTTGGGGATCCTTTGAAATGTCCATGTGAGTCAACATGGGGTGGGAGTTGGAAAAAGAAAGCATGGTCTCCCACTCATAGCTAATTCTGGCTCTGGTAATCAGGGAAACACAAGAGGCAGCCAAGTATGGACTGGCAGCTCCGACTAGCTTATTTTGTTATTTTGTCTTTCGCTCAATAGTCAACCTTCCTTCGGCATTCACTGGAGTATGACCTAGCACTAGGCCCACTGTGTTCTGAGTATAATAATTCTTCATCAAAACATGAAGCCAGGAGTCTGGTTTAACACTGACACTCACTCTTAATTAAGATGAATAATTCAGAAAGAGATTATTGTTGGCAAACAAATCACAGAAGGAAATTAGCGGTCTACAGCAGTGGTCCTCAACCTTTTTGGCCCCAGGGCTGCCAGTTTCACGGAAGACAATTTTTCCATGGACTGGGGTGGCAGGGGGGAGATGGTTTTGGGATGACTCAAGCGCATTACATTTACTCTGCACTTTATTTCTGTTATTATTACATTGTAATATATAATGAAATAATTATACAACTCACCATAATGCAGAATCAGTGGGAGCCCTGAGCTTGTTTTCACTTGCCACTCACTGATGGGGTTTTGATATGAGTCTGCAAGCAATTGATTTTATTATGGTCTCTGTGCAGTCAAACCTCTCTGATAATGATAATCTGTATTTGCAGCCACTCCCCAGCGCTAGCATCACTGCCTCAGCTCCACCTCAGATCATCAGGCATTACATTCTCATAAGGAGCACACAACCTAGATCCCTCGCGTACACAGTTCACAGTAGGATTTGCACTCCTATGAGAATCTAATGCCACTGCTGATCTGACAGGAGGCGGAGCTCAGGCAGTAATGCGAGCGATGGGGAGCGGCTGTAAATACAGATGAAGCTTTGCTCGCTGCCCGCCACTCACCTCCTGCTGTGCGGCCCGGTTCCTAACAGGCCATGGACTGGTACTGGTCCATGGCCCAGAGGTTGGGGACCCCTGGTCTATAGGACACAAGGTAGAATAGTGGAGAGAAGACAGAATGACAGGAGAAGAACATAGGAGAAAGAAAGAACATTTTTTAAAAACATACCCCAAATATCTGATGAAAAGGAAAATAGAAGATATGGGGGGAAAATGTGGGAAAAGAAATTACAGTGATAACTTTGGGTACAAAGATGTTTTTAAAAGTTGGCACACTTAGGATTAGGGGGGGAAAATGTCAAGTCTCTTCTGTGCTGGGCTGGCTGTGGGGAAGAGCAGGAGAGGTCAAGCATAGCCTAGTATGTGCTTCATCAGTACTAACAAAAAGAGGAATGAGTGAGGCTCTGTCTTGGGTAAGGCCTCCCCTGTGCAAGCAAAGGCCTGAACTGCCCCACCGGGGCTAGGTCTCTGGGGTATGGGGAAGACATGACCAGCCTATCCAACCTATATATGCTTTTTATATTACTATTCATGTCTCTTAAAGCTCAGAATTGACAGAAAGCAGACTTTTTTTTTTAAGTCTTTAATTTTAAATTTCAATGGGAGGAATTTTGGTTAGATTTAATCGACTTGATAATAAGTTGCTTTAAAAGAAAAAAATGAAAAGCTGTCAACTAATAAGGGCTTTTCCTTGGAAGAAAGCATAATGTATTGATTGTGTTTCTTCCAACTAGAATCAGTAAGACCAATGGGAAAATATGGGGAGACAGATTTCAACTCAGTACACATAAGGACTTTTTAACACTTTTATCAGGCCAGTCATGAAACATGCCACCCCTTGAAGAGGTGAGATCTATGACACTGGAAACAGTCAAGATGGGATGACTTCCCATCAGGAAAATTGAATACTAGTGGTTTCCAACATTTGTAGGTATAAGGACCCCTTTTAGGTTTAGTATTTGTGCTCTTAGTATCTATTAAGAGACCGTGATGACTAATGCCACAGAACTATCCACTTAAAAATGGTTAAAGTGGTAAATTTATGTTGTGAATAGTTTACTACAATAAAAAAAATCATGATGGCAAAATATGAATTTAGTAATGCTTTGAAGATAAATTTGTATTTTTATGACACATATGTTAGGAAAAACATGTTCATTATTTCCTTTATTTGTTTATTTATGTATGGAATGCATAATATATCCCAGGCACCAAGTGAGGCACTAAAGACACAAGAGTGAGTAAAAACCAATATGGCACCTGACTTCATAAAGCACATATATATGCAAGACTTGTTATTTATTGATCCACAGACAGTGCTGTTTCACATGCTGATTAGAGAACCCTGTCTCTAATTCCCCAGTATCTCAGGAGTCCTCAGCTCACAGTTTGAGAACTACTGGTATAAAGCAATCTCCTCCTTCTTTAACCATCAAATCTCTACTGCATGCATTATAAATGAAAACACAGGTCAGGAATAACACTTGGCTACAGGTAATATGTTAAAGTGTGAAAAGTTCATCCCATGCTGACTTGGTCACAAGAAGATAGATTTAGGATCTTTTTCATGGTAACCCAATATGCCCTTGACAGGAATATGAAGGTGATTGATACATGTTGATTTGTTATTCTAAGTTTGGACTTTTGTTGCTATAGTACGAAAGCTAAAAAAGAAAAGCACACTTTTTTAAAGTTCTTATGAAGGATTATTTAGGGGCATCTAAAATAGGACTATGAACAACTAGTTTAAAATAAAGAGGTTTTGCTGTAACATCACACTCAATTTTGGTGTTGTAAAAGAACAGTCAGATAGTTAACAATTTACCTGATATCTTGGGTGTCTGCCAAGGTACTTTCTGATTTCATTCTAAAATGTGTCCTGCCAGGGGCTACAAATGAGAGGGATTCCTCTGTTTTGTATCTGTGTTTGATACATGGTTTTTTAGGAGAGGAGCCAGGGGAGAAGGAGGGTCTTTTTTATTCAGCTATACACTTTGACAACGCAGAGCCCCTGAATAATCAGATTTTTTTTTCCTCCACTTGGCCCCCAACTGAGCAGGTTGCAATCCTTTCCTAACCGGAGCGCTGCAGGGGGTGTGACAAGTGGAGACTTTACTGGACATTTGCATTCAAAGAATTAATAAAAATTCCTCATTTGCCTGAAAGCCCCATGAAGTTTATAACCTTGACGCTTTATAACCCCCTACACTGGTTTCTCTCCTGGTATGGCCAAACAAACCAACATAAATCTGTATTTTAAAGAATGCAATTAGTAATGTGCTACTGGACCACATACTGGAGCTATGCAGTTCCCTGGCCACAGAATTTCACAAAAGGGAAAACAAACAATACAGAACAATGAAAAGCATTCCCTGGGCTATATTAACCTTTAGGTCACCCATATTAATGGCAGCTATTCCATGTGAACATTTCTTATTTCAGGCAAAGTCTATTGAGGACAAAAGGTCAAAATGGCCTTTCTTTGGGGTTGACAGAGAAGAACTTTTTTTCCCTTATTCTTGGTTGGAAATTGATATTATTGGTGCTTCCTGGGGGTGATTTTCAAGGTTTAGTTTGCAAATCTACCTTAGGGTTCTCTATGATCCATTTCTACAGCAGTACCTGATCCCAGTCTGCCTCTGTGGTCCTCCTATACTCTACTTGGGGCAACACAGAAAGAGGTAATTAGGGCTGTTGCCAAGACCACAAGACTCCTGAGAATGGGTCTGGCAGGAGGAAGTGATAGACTCTACCACCAACACCCTGCAGTGCAGGGGGAGCACCAGGAAGAGGGTACCTAATGGAAAATTCAAAAATGTTTCCTGAGCCAGGGGAGAGAGAAGGAACCTGGCCCTGCGCATGGCACTGAAGAAGATAGAGAGCACAGGACATCGATTAAGACCCCACAGGGCTGCCTCTCTTGTGTAACCTTAAAAAAGGAATTTCTTAGAAGTGGAGTCCCAAACTAGCTAGACCACTGAGGGCTTTGATAGAGACCCGGGCGCCATCTAGAGGCGACACTGAGGTTTCCAGTCACTGTGTGGCTTGAGAATGTTTGGGAAGGGGTCGGGGGTAGTTACCAAACATATAGACTGGAGAAAGTCCCCAAGAGCAGCAGTATGATTGGGAGCTGCCAAGGAAGCCCAGGTGATGAGAATGGTTCCCAAGAATAGCAGTGTCGGGCTCTGTCTTCTCTTCCTGTTTGTCACCCTTGAGGGAAACTGAAGTCAGTCTTTACTGACTACATATACCTGGGGATGGAATAGGGAGGGAGAAAAGGTGGTCTTCCCTTCTTTTGGAAACCACTCTGTGATCTTGAGCCCTAAATTTATCCTAAATTAGCTAGATCCTGGACTCCAAATTATTTCCTCTTATTTCTTCCCCTGAAAAACCCTTGCAGACTTCAACATTGCCACCTCCCCAGCGGCCTGACTAAGGCTGCTGCCTCTCACAATGCCCCTGATGAGACAGTTACTCTATTAAGCGTATCTTTCTTCAGCTGGGTCACCACCACTGCTCCCACTGCTCTGGCCTTGGGGATGCAGCATCATTCTCCTCTTGGCCGTACATTTTTAAGCATGCAACAGGCCTTTCTAGTAATTCATCACAGCAGACTACCACCTAAAAGAAGACTTCAACAAAGCATCAAAAGTAACCAACTGGAAGAGACCCTAAGATTATCTGCTGAATTTTGAACTAAATGCATTAGAATTATCTGAAGTGTTTGTTACAAACAAGATTAAGGGCCCCACTTCACACTTAATTAGAATTTCTGCAAGTGGCTCTCAGATATCTGCATTCATAACAAGCTCCCTAGAAGATATATATGCACACCAATATTTGAATCACTGCCATGGGAAGTAATTTATGACTGCTATAAGATGTGGCTTCTTTCAGAGCCCACAGGACCAGCAGCCAACAGGAGGAAACCTCAAGGCACATCCATGCCTCCTAGTTTTTAACCTGCATTCATGTGGCAAACATTGGCTCACCCCCACCACTGGTAGTGTACTGGCATGTCCATGCAGCAAAACCCAGTCAAAACACCAACAGGTCCAGTGAGAGAAGAGTTCTCCCCTCAACCTGTCTAAGGCTCATCCAAGTGCTGCTTTATTTCCAGTCCCAGGAACTGTTTCTTTCAAGATGACTGAGTTTCCAACATGACAAATTTCCACTGGCATCATGGAAACCACCACCCCAAACCCACAAAGGTATGGTCTTACTCTCAGAATCTCAAGGATAATCACTTCAATATACTTCCAAAAGCCTGGGTCATTCCTTTCCCAAATAACACCAGAGCTCAGGCATAACAGTCCAAGTTGACTTCACCAATTTCAATCCAGTTCTTTTTAGAGTCCCGCCTCTCTTCTAAGATAAAGACAGTGCCTATATCCCCTCCCTATAGTTCTCTTGGTCCTGGCTGGGACTATGTGATTAATCTTGCTTAACTAGAAAACAACAGCTCTTCCCAAGAAAAAGAGGTAACACACAGAGGAGTCTTGATCCATACCTGGAAAAGAGACATTCCAAATTCTTTGATTCTAAAATGCCATCAATTCTCAGACAGAACATCAATATAATGCCGTTTTTTTTTCAGTTACTTGCATACTATCATAAATATTTAAATTTAAATTTGGATCCCTCAATGTCACTTAAAATAATTTCAAGATTACACTTTAATGTAGCATTGAAAAGCTGTGTATTTAAAAGAGCATGAAAATAGAACAGTATACTAAACGTACACAAAAATGTTTTACTCATTGACAAATAGTATATATTTATCCATATAATTATTCTACTTTATTATACAATATTACATAGTTTGAGACTTTTTTAATTTATAAACTTCCAAATCACTTCTTATAGACAGCATGATATGTGACATCAAACACTGACCTCCATTTGGCCTAACACTTGCTGATTCCCTTTACCACTTTTAGGATTAACAAGATAATTTCAAAGCATAGTAATTAAAGAATGCCAGGATGGAGAGGGCAGACAGCAGAAGCAAGAAGAACTACAATCCCGCAGCCTGTGGAACAAAAACCACATTCACAGAAAGATAGACAAGATGAAAAGGCAGAGGGCTATGTACCAGATGAAGGAACAAGATAAAAACCCAGAAAAACAACTAAATGAAGTGGAGATAGGCAACCTTCCAGAAAAAGAATTCAGAATAATAATAGTGAAGATGATCCAGGACCTCAGAAAAAGAACGCAGGCAAAGATCGAGAAGATGCAAGAAATGTTTAACAAAGACCTAGAAGAATTAAAGAACAAACAAATAGAAATGAACAATACAATAACTGAAATGAAAAATACACTAGAAGGGATCAATAGCAGAACAACTGAGGCAGAAGAACGGATAAGTGACCTGGAAGACAGAATGGTGGAATTCGCTGCTGCGGAACAGAATAAAGAAAAAAAGAATGAAAAGAAATGAAGACAGCCTAAGAGACCTCTGGGACAACATTAAATGCAACAACATTCGCATTATAGGGGTCCCAGAAGGAGAAGAGAGAGAGAAAGGACCAGAGAAGGTATTTGAAGAGATTATAGTCAAAAACTTCCCTAACATGGGAAAGGAAATAGCCACCCAAATCCAGGAAGCGCAGAGAGTCCCATACAGGATAAATCCAAGGAGAAACATGCCGAGACACATAGTAGTCAAATTGGAAAAAATTAAAGACAAAGAAAAATTATTGAAAGCAGCAAGGGAAAAACGACAAATAACATACAAGGGAACTCCCATAAGGTTAATGGCTGATTTCTCAGCAGAAACTCTACAAGCCAGAAGGGAGTGGCATGACATATTTAAAGTGATGGAAGGGAAGAACCTACAACCAAGATTACACTACCCGGCAAGGATCTCATTCAGATTCGACAGAGAAATCAAAAGCTTTACAGACAAGCAAAAGCTAAGAGAAGTCAGCACCACCAAACCAGCCCTACAACAAATGCTAAAGGAACTTCTCTAAGTGGGAAACACAGAAGAAAAGGACCTACAAAAACAAACCCAAAACAATTAAGAAAATGGTCATAGGAACATACATATTGCTAATTACCTTAAACATGAATGGATTAAATGCTCCAACCAAAAGACACAGGCTCTCTGAATGGATACAAAAACAAAACCCATGTATATGCTGTCTACAAGAGACCCAATTCAGACCTAGGGACACATACAGACTGAAAGTGAAGGGATGGAAAAGGATATTCCATGCAAATGGAAATCAAAAGAAAGCTGGAGTAGCAATACTCATATCAGATAAAATAGACTTTAAAATAAAGAACGTTACAAGAGACAAGGAAGGACACTACATAACGATCAAGGGATCAATCCAAGAAGAAGATACAACAATTACAAATATATATGCACCCAACATAGGAGCACCTCAATACATAAGGCAACTGCTAACAGCTATACAAGAGGAAATCGACAGTAACACAATAATAGTGGGGGACTTTAACACCTCACTTACACCAATGGACAGATCATCCAAACAGAAAATTAATAAGGAAACACAAGCTTTAAATGACACAATAGACCAGATAGATTTACTTAATACTTATAGGACATTGCATCCAAAAACAGCAGATTACACTTTCTTCTCAAGTGCGCACGGAATATTCTCCAGGATAGATCACATCTTGGGTCACAAATCAAGCCTCAGTAAATTTAAGAAAACTGAAATCATATCAAGCATCTTTTCTGACCACAATGTTATGAGATTAGAAATCAATTACAAGGAAAAAAAGACAAACACATGGAGGCTAAACAATACGTTACTAAATAACCAAGAGATCACTGAAGAAATCAAAGGAAATAAAAAAATACCTAGAGACAAATGACAATGAAAACACGATGATCCAAAACCTATGGGATGCAGCAAAAGCAGTTCTAAGAGGGAGGTTTATAGCAATACAAGCCTACCTCAAGAAACAAGAAAAATCTCAAATAAACAATCTAACCTTACACCTAAAGGAACTAGAGAAAGAAGAACAAACAAAACCCAAAGTTAGCAGAAGGAAAGAAATCATAAAGATCAGAGCAGAAATAAATGTAACAGAAACAAAGAAAACAATAGTAAAGATCAATAAAACTAAAAGCTGGTTCTTTGATAAGATAAACAAAATTGATAAACCATTAGCCAGACTCATCAAGAAGAAAAGGGAGAAGATTCAAATCAATAGAATTAGAAATGAAAAAGGAGAAGTAACAACTGACTGCAGAAATACAAAGGATCATGAGAGATTACTACAAGCAACTATATGCCAATAAAATGGACAACCTGGAAGAAATGGACAAATTCTTAGAAAAGCACAACCTTCCGAGACTGAACCAGGAAGAAATAGAAAATATAAACAGACCAATCACAAGCAGTAAAATTGAGACTGCGATTAAAAATCTTCCAACAAACAAAAGCCCAGGACCAAATGGCTTCACAGGCAAATTCTATCAAACATTTAGAGAAGAGCTAATACCTATCCTTCTCAAACTCTTCCAAAATATTGCAGAGGGGGGAACACTCCCAAACTCATTCTACGAGGCCACCATCACCCTGATACCAAAACCAGACAAAGATGTCACAAAAAAGAAAACTACAGGACAATATCACTGATGAACATAGATGCAAAAATCCTCAACAAAATACTAGCAAACAGAATCCAACAACACATTAAAAGGACCATACACCATGATCAAATGGGATTTACCCCAGGAATGCAAGGATTCTTCAATATATGCAAATCAATCAATGTGATAAATCATATTAACAAATTGAAGGAGAAAAACCATATGATCATCTCAATAGATGCAGAAAAAGCTTTCGACAAAATTCAACACCCATTTTATGATAAAAACCCTCCAGAAGATAGGCATAGAGGGAACTTACCTCAGCATAATAAAGGCCGTATATGACAAACCCACAGCCAACATCGTTCTCAATGGTGAAAAACTGAAACCATTTCCTCTAAGATCAGGAACAAGACAAGGTTGTCCCCTCTCACCACTATTATTCAACATAGTTTTTCAAGTTTTAGCCACAGCAATCAGAGGAGAAAAAGAAATAAAAGGAATCCAAATCGGAAAAGAAGAAGTAAAGCTGTCACTGTTTGCAGATGACATGATACTATACATAGAGAATCCTAAAGATGCTACCAGAAAACTACTAGAACTAATCAATGAATTTGGTAAAGTAGCAGGATACAAAATTAATGCACAGAAATCTCTTGCATTCCTATACACTAATGATGAAAAATCTGAAAGAGAAATTAAGGAAACACTCCCATTTACCATTGCAACAAAAAGAATAAAATACCGAGGAATAAACCTACCTAAGGAGACAAAAGACCTGTATGCAGAAAACTATAAGACACTGATGAAAGAAATTAAAAATGATACAAACAGATGGAGAGATATACCATGTTCTTGGATGGGAAGAATCAACATTGTGAAAATGACTATACTACCCAAAGCTGAGCACATACCCTGGGATTTCCCTCCCCTCACCTGGCCTTTAAAAATGTTTTGCTGAAACCCTTCAAGGAGTTAGGGGATTTTTCTGGGCACAAGCCACCTATTCTCCTTGCATGGCCTTGCAACAAACCTTTCTCTGCTCCAAACTTCGACGTTTCGCTTTGTCTGGCCTTACTGTGCGTCAGTCACAGGAACTTGCGTTCGGTAACAGAAATAGAATCTTAAGCCAGTAAGTCAGGAACTACCCAATCAACACTAGTGAGGTAATCTGCCTGACAGACCCGTGCCATCCCCTAAAAGAACGTGACCTTGACACAACCAACCCACTCTTTTTTTTTTTAATTTTTGTATACAGCAGGTTCTTATTAGTTATCTATTTTGTACATATTAGTGTATATATGTCAATCCAAGCCATAAAAAGGAAGTAAATTGGGTCATTTGTAGAGACGTGGATGGATCTAGAGACTATCATACGGAGTGAAGTAAGTCAGAAAGAGAAAAATATTGTATATTAACGCATATATGTGGAACCTAGAAAAATGGTACAGATGAACTGGTTTGCAGGGCAGAAGTTGAGACACAGACGTAGAGAACAAACATATAGACACCAAGGGGGGAAAGCAGCGGGGGTGATGAATTGGGAGATTGGGATTGACATATATACACTAATATATATAAAATGGATAACTAATAAGAACCTGCTGTAAAAAAAGATAAATAAAATTAAATTTAAAAAATAATAAAGAATGCCAGGATATATTCTGTACTCTGCATTTGTTTCTATTTTCTTAGTTGAATTACATATGACTGTAAAAATCAGACAGCTTTCCTTGACTATTACCTAGAAAATTTTGACTTATATTTAGTGCCTGAATCTTTCATGTGTGAATCAGTCAAACCAATCTCTCCTATACTTGGCAATTTCCACTGCCTTTAACTGCATTGCCAGTCCTGTGACACACGTCACAGTAAGAAAATTAAACAGTATTTGTGTGCGGCTCCCCTTCTTGGAACCAAGCATGTGGCTTTTGCCAATCAAGAAAATACAGACAGCAAGCCAGTCTTAGAATGACAAACTTTTGTTCCCTCATAAAAAAATTTATATCCCACAGATTTTTTTTCATGCCCTTTTGAATATACAGTAACTTTACAATGCCACATTAAAGTGTAATCTTTTTGAAATTATTTTAAGTGACACTGAGGGACGTAAATTTAAATATTTATGATACTATGCAAATAACAACCAATGTGACAATCAGATGATAGAAATTCCTATACAGGGCTAAGTTTCCATGTACCTATAAAATGGTAACTATGTAAAATGTCTTTTGATGCACAGCTCTGTTGGCAGTTGAGAATTTCAGAATCATTCAAATGTAAAGAGGGAAAAAAAACCTGGAAAGATACAACTCTACTTGCACTGTAAAAAAATCTATTTTTTAACATTCAGACATGAATAAGTAGTTTTATATGTAGAAAAAATAACTCACACTATACACACACACACACACACATACACACACACACACACACACACACACAGATCAGCTCCAGGAAGTTTAAAAATTTAAATATGAAAAACAAAACCTTGACACTGTTTAGAAAAAAAATATAGGATTTAGAAAAATGATCAGTAAACATCTAAAGACATATTCAATCTCACTAGTAATCAGAGAAATGTAAATGTAAGCAATGAATGAGATGCCATCAGATTGACATAAATTAAGAAGTCTGATAATACCCAGCGATATTGAAGGGGTGGAAAAAATAGGAACTCTAATACACTGTAATTTGCATAACAGAGCAATTTGGCAATATCTAACTAAGTTAAATGTACATCCCACTTGTTGGTTTATGCCACAGAAAAGCTCTCACACATGTGCATAAGGAAACACATCAAGTAAAAAACCTAAACATCCACCAAAAGAAGAATAGGTAAATAAACTATGGTATATTTAAACAATGGCACCCTGTACAGCAGTTTAAATAAATGTATCAGAGCAACATCTGTCAACACATTAATCTATTATGTTAAGCAAAAAAATAATAATAATTTGCAGACTATAGGTACAGTATACCATTCATATAAAGTTTAAAATCGTGCAAACAACCCTACCTATTGTTTATGGATGCATAACTCAAAATAAAAAGAGTATAAAACAGGCAAAAATAAGACAAAAACAAAAACAGGCATGCGATGATAAACACCAACTTCAGGATAGTGGTTATCACAGGAGAGGGACAGAGGAGGGGAACACACCGTATCTCAACCAGTATGTATTACTTTTTGGTACTCTTATCCCAAAAAAAGAAACAAAAAGATCTGAAAGAAATGTAGTTAAATGCTAAGATTCTTTTAAGCTAGGTAGTGGTCATTTATTATTTATCATATTATTTTATATACCTTTTTTGTATGCTTACTATATTTTATAATTTTATAAAGGGGAAAGACATTATATAAGATAGTAACAACAGAACTTTAAGACAACTGATACCTTGTTAGCTTTGTCTTCCACTGTAGATGAGAGTTACTCCAAGTAGATAAATGCAAGTCAAAAGTTTTCTGTGACATACTTTAAACTTTAAAGTACTTTAAAGCATCAGCATAGGTATTCGGTATTTTAGCATATTGATTATTTCAACACAGGGGAACACAGGCTATTTCAACTAGACATAGCCTCTTAATCAAATCTGGACATTGAATTAGTTCATCTCTAAATTCCCTTCCACTCTTGACTATGAATACGTTAATTTATCTTGAACAGTATATAGTAAGATGGTGGTAAGTGAAAATAAAAAGCAAAGTGTAACCTCCAAATGAAAGGTAAGCATTTCAAAACTCCCAACCAGTGGCCTAATAGTCTAAATCCAGAATACAATTTATTTAGGCATCAAGTAATAATCAAATCAAATGGTCAATTGAATCACAGAGGTATTTCTAATTTAACACTATCTGAATGACCTTCTTGGCGCTTGGGAAAAACTGAATTGTGGAGAATTTAAAAAATTAAGAGAAGGACACTATAATCTCTTGTTCTCAAACTTTCTAATGTATCAGAACCACCTGTGTGTCTTGTGTTAAATACAGCTTCCTGGGCTCCACTGTAAAAATTCTGAAGTTTGAAGTGGGACTTAGCTTTGTCCTTCATGAGCCCCACAGATGATTTTAATGTACACAAACATTTGAGAAAGATACCAGCAGATTTACTGGTCATTTTACTTGGTTATTAATTACAGAATTGAAACCACATGGTTACAATTGTTCAATTACTATTTACCTCCTCACTTAAAAAAAACTGATGCAACAGTGATGATAATGATAATGATAGCAGTTAATAGCAAGCATATATTAATCTGAGGCAGAAATCATCCTACAATGCTCTACATTAAATAATCTCTTTAAAACTTCATAACAACCCCAGGAGATAGGTAGTATTACTAGTAGTAGTAGTAGTAGTAGTAGTAGTAGTAGTAGTAGTAGTAGTAGTAGTATTACCATCACCTGGTCCGACTTAACAGTTAGTGAGTGGCAATGCCAGGATTCCAACTCTGGCAAATTGACTTCAGAGCCCATAAGGCCCACTATCAGTGGTCAGAACCCCAATTCCTGCCCAGGTTTCTCCTTTTCCTGGCATTTTACGCTTGTCCTGTCTGGGTCAGTCATTCTCTATGATACAGTGACTCTAGAAATGTAGTGTCCATTATATCTGCTTCTGAAGGCCAAATATTCATTTTGAATACATACCTGCCCCTTAAGGATAAGTTTTAATTTTCCCAGCCTTTTAAGGCAGTGGTTCCCAAATTTTGTTTTGACTGCTCAACCCTATCAGTAAAACATTTTGAGCACTAGTCCCACTCTATGCATATTTATTTATAAATTATATCATACAATAGGTACTCATGTATCATGTATTTCATAAAGCATGAAAAATGTACATTTTAAATGAGATTTTAAAAATACAAATATACAAATATTTGTAATATTTTTTTCCAACATCCCTACTTTGGAGACTATATAACTGTAAGAAGCTCTCACTAGGTCGATGGCCAGAGTTCATGATCACAATTTAAAACGATAAAGCTTCAAGACAACAGCTCCTAACCTGACTGAGTTGAAAAACTTTTTTAAAAGATAGAATCTCAAGTCCCTTCCCCGCAAAGATTCTGACTTAGAACCTGTCAATGCCTCAGCTGTAGCTGATGCTCAGATGTGGAAACCTCAGCTCTAAGAGACGCAGCCCTGGCCAGAGGACCACAGGGTCACTGACAACAGGGATTACATCTGTTTGGTCCTAACATCACCTCTCTCTATCTCATCTCTCTGATAAACTCTGTCTCACAAGATTTCGATTATCCTTCTTATCTCGCTTTAATTTGGGAGGAGGGATTATTTATGCCTATGCTTTGGTTTTAGGTGGAAGGAAGACTGTCCTAGGTAACAACAACTTTCCTGGTGGGCTGGTGCTCTATCCCTTTTAAAGAAAATTCCTTATTGTTCCATAGTATTATAGCAGTGCAAGCACAAAATAGCTTTTACTGTTTTTTTTTTTTTTTTTGGCTGTGTTGGGTCTTTGTTGCTGCGCACAGGCTTTCACTAGTTGTGGCAAGCGGGGGCTACTCTTCGTTGGGGTGCGTGGGCTTCTCATTGTGGTGGCGTCTCTTGTTGTGGAGCACGGGGTCTAGGCGCTCACGCTTCAGTAGTTGTGGCACTCGGGATCAGTAGTTGTGGCTCGTGGGCTCTAGAGCACAGGCTCAGTAGTTGTGGCGCACGGCCTTAGTTGCTCTGCGGCATGTGGGATCTTCCCGGACCAGGGATCGAACCCGTGTCCCTTGCATTGGCAGGCGGATTCTTAACCACTGTGCCGCCAGTGAAGTCCCACAAAATAGCTTTTAAATCTTCTGGCTTTGCTCAATGCATAAAAATTATTTATTAAAAATTAATTATTGGGCTTCCCTGGTGACGCAGTGGTTGAGGGTCTGCCTGCCAATGCAGGGGACACAGGTTCGAGCCCTGGTCCGGGAGGGTCCCACATGCCGCGGAGCTACTGGGCCCGTGAGCCACAACTACTGAGCCTGCGCGTCTGGAGCTTGTGCTCCGCAGCAAGAGGGGCCGCGACGGTGAGGGGCCCAGCGCACAGCGATGAGGAGTGGCCCCCGCTCACCGCAACTGGAGGGGGCCCTCGCGCGGAAACGAAGACCCAATGCAGCCAAAATGGATAAATAAAGAAATAGCGTTCCCTTAAAAAAAAAAAAAAATTAATTATTGCTTGTCCATGACGTTTGGGTTACATTTGCACTCAGAACACTACCACTTCTGAAGTGAATATTTTTAATAATTATTTTGATTCACATGGCTGCATTTTGGGGCGTGTTGGGGAGAGGTAAATGATTGAAGCGGAATAAAACTGTGCAATCTGTTCCCAGGGCCTACATCTTAATAACTAAACTGTATCCAATACTCAAACGTTTGCATAAGCCATTGTATTTTGGCATATTAGGACAAGACTGTCACTAAGCCAGCTGACTAGCATTCATTAAAATAGATTAAATTATCTACTCTGGTTCTCAGACCCATTCTGACCAGCCTCAGTTCTCACCATTTATTTAAGTCCTTCTTGCCTGATTTGGTATTAATTCCTAATCTATCTTTGGTCACCAGTCTTTGTCTCTACCTCCACCCTCCAAAACCCTGCCCAAATGACAGGAGTGATAATGTCAAGCCTGTAGCTGTAAATGGATTGCTGTGAATGAAGCAATGAGGCACTCATGCAGAAGGGGTCTCCAAGGCAATTTGTTCCCCAAATACATTTTGCAATGCTTACAAAATCACATACACAGAGCCACTGATATAAAGTTTCATTCGTTGGACAAGCCAAAACTATCTTTACCATTAAAAAAGAAAAAAGATTATTTTGTTAGAGAATTTATTTCTCACATACAGAAACTGAAACTATTGACTTGAAAATAATAAATTTTTAAATTATTCACCCATTAAAGTCGAGGTGACTATAACTTTGGACTCACTAATGTTAAACTTAGGAACTTATCCTAAGAAAATAATCAAGACGCATCCAAAGATTTATGTTCAGTGGTATTCTGCTGAATGTTACTATAAAAAGGAAAAATTGAGCCCAATCTAAATGTCCAACAATAGATATTTTGTTAAATAAATTGTGGTATGTTCGTCTGATTAAGCTTTAAAATCATCTTACCAAATAATACTGAAAGAAATAGTAAAATGTATAAAATATCACATTGTGAGAGCAAAAGCAGATAGTAAAACACTGTTGGATTTATATAGATTTTTATATCAATTAGGTAAAAGAGAAAATGGTTGTGTGCATTTTTTAAAAAAGACTGGAAAGATGTAACAAAGTATTTGTTTTTATCTCTGATAAAATTTTAGGTGAAATTTTTCCAAATTTTCTACAACAAGCATTCTTTTACTTACATACAGATATATATATTTTTTTTGGTTTGTTGAAACACTGAAAAATGATTTTATTATGGAAGTATGCTTTGGTCCCTAAATCACTTTAATTTGAAAATCAGTGTAAATATAACTTTCAACATTTTATTATGGAGACCACTCAGTGATTACATATTATTCATATTACTAATTTAATTGTCATAAAATATTTATTTAAGCCTATTCATTTATATATATATAATATTTATTATATAGATATATTATATATATAATAAATAATATTCCTATGTTGTTTTTATCTCATCTGCTTTTCTTATTAACTATGCATGAAAATAATATAGAGAAAAATATTACCTGACATCCAGTACTAAAGAATAATAACAATAAGCATTCAAAGGGGCCTGCTAATAATAATATTGTTTCTTCTGTAGGAAAAGATAAATTTTAAGACAGTTAATCATAACCAATAGATGACTTTTGCTATGCAATGATACAACTTGGGTTTCCCATGATCCTGTATTATCTGTCTTTATATTAAACAGTGTCAGCTTATATAATTGGGGGGCTTTAAATTACTAACACTAAAAATGATCAAAAAGAGAGCTACAGCTTATTCCTCAAGGTTCTTAGTCTTTTCGAAACAGTAAAAAAGGAATAAAGTTTTCAAACAGATATTTAAAAGTGTTGGCTTTTGTAATTCTTAATAGACCATCTCTTCATGGGATTTACACCATTGAAACCACAGATAAATCACAGAAGGAAAGCACCATCCATCTTACCATTCCAATGAGGATGTGGCAGAGAAAGGAAGGGGGAAGTTTCCACCCAACAACCCAGCTTCAAGGCTTCATGGGTTGTTGGGACATAACAGCATGACCAGTTTTAACACGCCCATAAAACGGTATTCCTCTGACCACTTATTTAAAAGATTAATGCCACATACTGGAAGGAGGGTGTGAGTGTGAAGGCTGAGTTTAGTTGGTTTAGTGTGGATCGTTAAATTGAGCCATCAAATAATAATAATATTTTTCTCCAACTATGCAACATAGGACAAAATGGGAAGCTTAAAAGAGCTATTCATCCGAACAAAATCTGAGCTCTGAGTCAACTGTTCACACATTGCAAATGTATTTCATCCACTTTAATACAACACCACCCCTGGGTGGCAATGCCTGCCAAGCTGGAGACTGTCAAGTTTAAGGGCCCAAAGAAGTTGACTATGGACTTTAAAATGTCCCCAAATGTACTGTTATCTCAGATGAAAAGGAAGCACCTGGATTTTGGACTAGCCCTTCTCATAAATCTGCTGCTGTATAAACTCCCAGCTTGGAATCTCTTCCTTCTACTTATACAGATGGTATCATAACTGGAAAGGGTTTCCCAGATAAAAAGTAAGCATGGTTCAAGGTTGAGACCTTATTAGCATTTCCAAAGAGCTGTGAAAAGCCTCTATTCTCTCTCCCCTGCCAAGTAAATTTTGTTTTGCTGAGCTTTGGCACTGTTCCTCTGTTGTCATGGTGGGGCATTATTGTCACAGCTGTCTCAGGGGGTGCTGCCTTGAATATGTTTAGAAAATAACACACAAATAAGGAACATGACATTTGCTATACCGAAAGAACTTTTATAAGGCAACCACACCTACTACTGCAAAAATCCAAACTAGTAATATAAATATCACTTGGCACTTTTAAAACTATAGAGCCAAAAGATGAAATTAGGTAAATGAATAAATGTGCTATTTACAACAGAGATGAGAACATTAAACTGAGTACACACTGATGTCTTCACTAAAAAGAGAGGGCAAATAAAAAGAATACTCTGAAGACCTTTTTAATCTGAACAATCGATACAAATTTTCTCAAAAAAAAAAAATTATAACCCATTCCCTCCAACCTCCTGCTTCACTTAGTAAATTTTCTTTTTCAAAGTGACCAATTCTTTTGTTGTCATTATCCTGCTCTTCAGAAAACAGTGGGCTATCAGCAGCATGAAAGGAAGTTCTTCTCAATTTCATATTGATTATGAATAAAGAAGATGGTCAGAGAAGTTAATAGTGCATACAAAGCCTTAAATGATGGGTAAAATGTAAATGTTATGCAACATGTTGGAATTTCCTTTACAAGCATGCTGCCTTTAGGATATTTATGTTTAACCAGGATTGCAGGTAAGAACCTGCAACTAATGTGCATTTAATGAACAGTTATTCATTATATCCTTATCAGTAAATACATGGCTCAGAGGTCGTTTGACATTTCCTTAGCACTTTCACAATGATTTCAGGTTAAAAACAAAAACAAAAAACTTTAGTTGTTACTCCTGACATCTTCAAAATCAAGGGAAATGGGAGCATTTCTCAATACCATCACAGACTTGCCATGGGATTTTGAGAAAGTTACTTTCCAAATCATTGCTCCTTTTTCCTAGAAGTAGATTAATGATTAAAATAAAGTAATAATACTTCTAGTGGATCATGACTACAAATATTTAGGGATTCCTCACAATAAGATATAGTTGCATTAAGACATTGGTTTGAACACCTTAACAGAATCCAACATAACGGTGACTTAAGTAAGATTAAAGAATTATTTCTCCTTCACATAAAAGTCTGAGCTAGTAGATGATGTGGATTGTAGGGTGACTTTCTTCCATGAGGTGGTCCAAGGACCCAGATTTCACCTATGTTATTGTTCCACTAGAGCAGGGGTAGAGAAACTACTGTCAGTAGGGTGATCGCTTGTTTTTATTAAAAAAAAAAAAAAGCTTTATTAGAACACAGCCATGCCCAATTGTGTAAGTATTGTCTATGGCTGCTGTGACAGCAGAACTGAATAGTTGTGACAGAGATCCTATGGCCTGTAAGTCAAAATATTTCCTATCAGGCCCTTTAAGAAAATTTGCCAACCTCTGCAAAGAAATATACTAAATGAAGTTCTCTACTGCACAGTCAAATCTGGTTCACCACCACACTGCAGCTTATGTGAAAGGGTAGAAAGATAAGTAAAGATATTTTCTTTGGCCAGAACTTAGCTATATGGCCTACATTCAGAGGAAGCTGGAAAATGCTGTTTCTAGCTTGAGAGCCATGTTCCCAGCTAAAAACTGGCACTTCTGTTAGTAAGAGAAAGACTGACAGAATGAATATCAGAGGCCAATTAGTAGGCTCTTCTACCGACCACCTCTGGCCACCCAAGTATTGATACATACCCTTCTGATACATAAGAACGAATTCACCTCCTTCCCATGGAAACCCATCCAACGGTCCCACCCAGTTACCACATCTATTGGAGTCCAAGATCTCTGAGTGCTAAGCAGTCCTTTCCATCATATTTGGATGTGGCTCCTTTTTGGAGTAGTGACTCATAAGACAGCCAATGTGCAGTGGTATGACAAAGACGAGCTAACCACAATAAAAACTCCAAGTCAGAAAAGGGAAGAATGGGAAATACATAGTAATCACTAGTCCACAGCAACTGTGGACTATTTTCTTTTTTTTTAGATTCCACATACATGTGTTAGCATACGGTATTTGTTTTTCTCTTTCTGACTTACTTCACTCTGTATGACAGACTCTAGGTCCATCCATCTCACTACAAATAACTCAATTTCATTTCTTCTTAAGACTGAGTAATATTCCATTGTATATATGTGTCACATCTTCTTTATCCATTCATCTGTTGATGGACACTTAGGTTGCTTCCATGTCCTGACTATTGTAAATAGAGCTGCAGTGAACACTGCGGTACATGACTCTTTTAGAATTATGGTTTTCTCAGGGTATATGCCCAGTAGTGGGATTGCTGGGTCATATGGTAGTTCTGTTTTTAGTTTTTTAAGGAACTTCCATACTATTCTCCATAGTGGCTGTATCAATTTACATTCCCACCAACAATGCAAGAGGGTTCCCTTTTCTCCACACCCTCTAGAGCATTTACTGTTTGTAGATTTTTTGATGATGGCCATTCTGACCTGTGTGAGGTGATACTTCATTGTAGTTCTGATTTGCATTTCTCTAATGATTAGTGATCTTGAGTATCCTTTCATGTGTTTGTTGGCAATCTGTATATCTTCTTTGGAGAAAAGTCTATTTAGGTCTTCTGCCCATTTTTGGATCGGGTTGTTTGTTTTTTTGATATTGAGCTGCATGAACTGCTTGTAAATTTTGGAGATTAATCCTTTGTCAGTTGCTTCATTTACAAATATTTTCTCCCATTCTGAGGGTTGTCTTTTCATCTTGATTAAGGTTTCCGTTGCTGTGCAAAAGCTTTTAAGTTTCATTAGGTCCCATTTGTTTATTTTTGTTTTTATTTCCATTTCTCTAGGAGGTGGGTTAAAAAGGATCTTTCTGTGATTTATGTCATGGAGTGTTCTGCCTATGTTTTCCTCTAAGAGTTTTACAGTGTCGGCCTTTACATTTAGGTCTTTAATCCATTTCGAGTTTATTTTTGTGTATGGTGTTAGAGAGTGTTCTAATTTCATTCTTTTACATGTAGCTGTCCATTTTTCCCAGCACCACTTATTGAAGAGGCTATCTTTTCTCCATTGTATGTTCTTTCCTCCTTCATCAGAAATAAGGTGACCATATGTGCATGGGTTTATCTCTGGGCTTTCTCTCCTGTTCCATTGATCTATATTTCTGTTTTTGTGCCAGTACCACACTCTTTTGATTACTGTAGCTTTGAAGTATAGTCTGAAGTCAGGGAGCCTGATTCCTCCAGCTCCGTTTTTCTTTCTCAAGATTGCTTTGGCTATTCGAGGTCTTTTGTGTTTCCATACAAATTGTGAAATTTTTTGTTCTAGTTCTGTGAAAAACGCCATTGGTACTTTGATAGGGATTGCATTGAATCTGTAGATAGCTTTGGGTAGTAGAGTCATTTTCACAATGTTGATTCTTCCTATCCAAGAATATGGTATATCTCTCCATCTGTTTGTATCATCTTTAATTTCTTTCATCAGTGTCTTATAGTTTTCTGCATACAGGTCTTTTGTCTCCTTAGGTAGGTTTATTCCTAGGTATTTTATTCTTTTTGTTGCAATGGTAAATGGGAGTGTTTCCTTAATTTCTCTTTCAGATTTTTCATCATTTGTGTATAGGAATGCAAGAGATTTCTATGCATTATTTTTTTTTTTAAGGGGAAACTATCTTTTCTTTTTTAATTTATGGACTTTATTATTTATTTATTTATGGCTGCATTGGGTCTTCGTTGCTGCGTGCGGGCTTTCTCTAGTTGCGGTGAGCGGGGGCTACTCTTCGTTGCAGTGCACGAAGCTTTCATCGAGGTGGCTTCTCTTGTTGCGGAGCACGAGCCCTAGGCGCGCGGGCTTCAGTAGTTGTGGCACGCAGGCTCAGTAGCTGTGGCTCGCAGGCTTTAGAGCGCAGGCCCAGCAGTTGTGGCACACAGGCTTAGTTGCTCCGTGGCATGTGGGATCTTCCTGGACCAGGGATCAAACCTGTGTCCCCTGCATTGGCAGGCAGATTCTTAACCACTGCGCCACCAGGGAAGTCCCTGTGCATTATTTTTGTATCCTGCTACTTTACCAAATTCATTGATTAGCTCTAGGAGTTTTCTGGTAGCATCTTTAGGATTCTCTGTGTAGCGTATCACGTCATCTGCAAACAGTGACAGCTTTACTTCTTCTTTTCCGATTTCGATTCCTTTTATTTCTTTTTCTTCTCTGATTGCTGTGGCTAAAACTTCCAAAGCTGTGTTGAATAATAGTGGTGAGAGTGGACAACCTTGTCTTCTTCCTGATCTCAGAGGAAATGGTTTCAGTTTTTCACCATTGAGAACGATGTTGGCTGTGGGTTTGTCATATATGGCCTTTATTATGTTGAGGTAAGTTCCCTCTATGCTTACTTTCTGGAGGGTTTTTATCATAAATGGGTGTTGAATTTTGTCAAAAGCTTTTTCTGCATCTATTGAGATGATCATATGATTTTTCTCCTTCAACTTGTGAACACGGTTTATCACATTGATTGATTTGTGCATATTGAAGAATCCTTGCATTCCCGGGATAAATCCCACTTGATCATGGTGTATGATCCTTTTAATGTGCTATTGGATTCTGTTTGCTAGTATTTTGTTGAGGATTTTTGCATCTATGCTCAACAGTGATATTGGCCTGTAGTTTTCTTTCTTTGTGACGTCTTTGAAAGACCCGCTGCCTTTGGTGAAATAGTGAAACTACTGGATCCACCCTACCACTGGAGTTCCTCTTATGTGAACTAACACACTTCCCCATTTTTAAGTCAGATTAAGTTGTATATTTCATGAGTGGCATCAACATCCAGCTTTTATTAAACACCTACTGTGCCAGGGACAGTATTTGGCACTGAAAACATAAAAATGAAAGACAGTCAATTGTCCCATTGTAGAATTTTTATTGTAAAAGAGGACATGGATCCTTAAAGAAATAATTATGATAGACTTTCCTGGCGGTCCAGTGATTAAGACTCCACACTTCCAATGCAGGGGGCACAGGTTCAATCACTGGTCGGGGATCTAAGATCCCACATGCCATGTGGTGCCACCAAAAAAAAAAAAAAGAAAGAATTATGATTTGTGCTGTAATAGAGATAGGTGCAATGAGAGCCTAACGGAAGAAGAACTAGTTCTGCTTGACTGGGAAATCAAATCTACCTCCCTTACTAAATTCTTAAGGGCAAAGAATCAAATCATTTTCATCTTCTCATTCTCGATATTTGGCACGATTTCTTGTATGCAGGTGTTGAATAATATTTGATTAATTTAGCTTAAGTACTTAACAAAAGGATCATTTTTTACTAGGTCCTCTAATGTGGTTGTTAATTTTTTAGAGGATAATATTGAGTCCAAATTCAACGTATGTTTCTGTTAATATTTCCTCCTATTTTGCAAGAAGTCTCTAGCCCGATCTAGTATGTATGTGCCTATGTATATATATATATATATTTTTTTGATGTTTAAAATGTTTTTTTTTTTTAAACATCTTTATTGAAGTATAATTGCCTTACAATGGTGTGTTAGCTTCTGCTTTATAACAAAGTGAATCAGTTATACACATACAATATGTTCCCATATCTCTTCCCTCTTGCATCTCCCTCCCTCCCACCCTCCCCATCCCACCCCTGCCTATGTATATTTATTGTACTTCCAAAATGTGTTTAAAGTACTTTAAAATATAAAATATAAACATACCTGGATAGGAACTTCCCTGGTGGCGCAGTGGTTAAGAATCCGCCTGCCAATGCAGGGGACATGGGTTCGAGCTCTAGTCTGGGAAGATCCCACATGCCACGGAGCAACTAAGCCTGTGCGCCACAACTGAGCCTGCTCTCTAGGGCCCATGAGCCACAACTACTGAAGCCCATGTGTCTAGAGCCCGTGCTCCGCAACAAGAGAAGCCACCACAATGAGATGCCCACGCACCACAACGAAGAGTAGCCTCCTCTCGCTGCAACTAGAGAAAGCCCATGCACAGCAACAAAGACCCAATGCAGCCAAAAATAAATAAATTAATTAATTAATTAAAATATATATATACCTGAATGGACATTTTTCCAAGAAGACATATAAATGGCCAACCATTATATGAAAAGATGCTCGACATCACTAATCATCAGGGAAATGCAAATCAAAACCACAATATGGGAGATATCACCTCACACCTGTTAGAATGGCTACTATAAAAAAGTCAAAAGGTAACAAGTGTTGGTGAAGATGTGTAGAAAAGGGAACCCTTGTGCACTATTGGTGGGAATATAAATTGGTACAGCCATTACAGAAGACAGTTTGGAAATTCCTCAAAAACACTAAAAATAGAAATACCATATGATTCAGCAATCTCAGTTCTGGGTACATATCTAAAGGAAATAAAATTACTATCTTGAACAGATATCTGCACTCCCATGTTTATTGCAGCTACTCATAACAGCCAAGGTATGGAGACAACCTAAGTGTCTCTCAACGTATGTATGTATATATTCCATTCGAATATTGTAAAATATGGAATTCATAGAAACATGGAGTAAAAAATTGACTGGTTGCCAGGGGCTAGGGGGTGGGAAAAAATAGGGAGTAGTTGGTAAAACGGTTCAAACTTTCACTTATTTAAAAAATAGCCTTCTGGGAATTCCCTGGCGGTTCAGTAGTTAGGCCTCGGTGCTTTCACTGCTGGGGCCCAGGGTTCAATCCCTGATCAGGGAACTAAGATCCCACAAGCTATGTGGTGCAGCCAAAACAATTTTTTTTATTTTAATTTTAATTTTAATTTAAAAATAGGCTTCTTCTTGGAAATGTGAATGACAGTTGTTAAAATTTTCAAACACAATTTTCATATAATTTAGTAATTTTTCAGAAGGTGAGAGGGCCAGAGCTAGAAGTGGTTTCCTTAATCCAGCCAGGTAGAGCCTTGTCTGACAAGATTCTCCATCCTAGTCTTCTTTCAAAAAAATGTATTGCTACCCACTGGGAAGTTTTAGACCAAGAAATATAGTTGTAGCATCTCTTTAGCCTGAAATATTAGAAATATAGAAACCAGAGAAATAATTGGAATTAAGGAACTCTGGCATGTACCTCCTTAGGAATGCCTGTTGGGGACAGGTGATAGTGATTTCAAGATGTGCTGAAGATGTGATGAGTCCACTGAGCATAAGCTATTTTCTGATGGATGTGTCAGGAGAAGTGAAAAGGACACTTCTAAGTACGGATGATCAGTAAACTTGTTTTTAGCTCATCTTAACTGCCAGCTTTGTAATTATATGGTTTTTTTTAAACGAGTACAATTTTAATTTTTTTAATTTTCTTTTTCTCTCTTTTTTTTCTTTCTTCTTTTTTGGCTGCATCGGGTCTTAGTTGCAGCATGCGGGATCTTCGCTGAGGCATGGGGGAATCTTTCGTTGTGGTGCACAGTCTCTTCCTTGTGGCACTTGGGCCTCTTGCTAGTTGCAGCACTCGGGCTTCTCTCTGGTTGTGGCGTGTGAGTTTTTTTCTCTCTGTAGTTGTGGCCTGCGGGCTCCAGGGAATGTGAGCTCTGTTGTTGTGGCACGCAGGCTCCAGGGTGTGTGGTCTCTGTAGTCTGCGGCACGCAGGATCTCTAGTTGAGGCACACGAGCTCAGTAGTTGTGGTGCTCAGGCTTAGCTGCCCCGAGGCATGTGGGAACCTAGTTCCCCAACCAGGGATTGAAGCCGCGTCCCTTGCATTGGAAGGCAGATTCTTTACCACTGGACCACCAGAGAAGTCCCTGTAATTATATATTTTATCTTTGCAAAGAAAACTGCCATAATCCTCCAAGATTTTCCAAGTTTGAGAAAGTCTTCTGCCTTCTACTTCTTTCCTTCCCACTTTTTTAACTTGAATTTGGCCTGTTCACTTTGATGAGTGATTTTCAGTTTTAACTGTGTCTGAATTTTCTCTATCTATCTACCTACCTACCTATGAATGACAGATACAAATTGTATATATTTAAGATGTACAACATGATGGTCTGATATATGTATACATTGTGAAATGATTACCACAATCAAAGTAATTAACATACCCATCACCTCCCATAGTTATCTTGTGTGTGTGAGTGTGTGTGTATGGTAAGAACACTTGAGATCTACTCGTTATGCAAATTTCAAGTATACAATACATTATTACTAGCTATAGTCACCATGCTGTACACTAGGTCTCCAGAAATTAATCATCTTATAACTGAAAGTTTGTACCCTTTGATCAATATCTCCCCTTTTCCCCTATCTTCTAGCCTCTGATAACCACCAGTCTACTCTGTTACTATGAGTTTGACCTTTAATTTAAGATTCCACGTGTAAGTGGTACCAGGCAGTTTTTGCCTTATTTTACCTAGCATAATACCCTTCAGGTTCATCCACGTCATCTCACATGACAGGATTTCTTTCTGTTTTAAGGCTGAATAATATTCCTGTGGGGGGGGGTGGGGTATGAGTGTGTGTGTGTGCGCGTGTATGTGTGTGTGTTTACAGAGAGAGAGAGAGATTTTTTTGATCCAGTAATCTGTTGATGGACACTTACGTTATTTGCATACCTTGGCTATTGTGAATAATGCTGCAATGAACATGGGAGTATAGATATCTCTTCAAGATAATGGTTTCATTTCCTTTGGATATACACCAAAAAGTGGGATTGCTGGATAAGAAAGGAATTTTTAAGGTTGCATAAATTTTCCTTAAAGAATAGGTTGCTATTAATTGACTCAATTAAAAATGATTCAGGGGCTTCCCTGGTGGCGCAGTGGTTGAGAGTCTGCCTGCCAATGCAGGGGACACGGGTTCGAGCCCTGGTCTGGGAAGATCCCACATGCCGCGGAGCAACTAGGCCCGTGCGCCACAATTACTGAGCCTGCGCGTCTGGAGCCTGTGCTCCACAACAAGAGAGGCCGCGATAGTGAGAGGCCCGCGCACCGCGATGAAGAGTGGCCCCCGCTCGCCACAACTAGAAAGCCCTCGCACAGTAACGAAGACCCAACACGGCCATAAATAAATAATTAAATAAATTTAAAAAAAAAAAAAAAAAAAAAAAAGATTCAAACACAATTTAAATGAGTTTAAGCAAAAGAGCAATTGACTAGGTTAGCTGAGAAGTTTAAATACAACTATATCCAGAGACCAAACCAATATTGGCAGCTTTCATTTTCTCTGTTTCTCCACTCTGCTCCTGTGTGTTAGTTTTCTCTTAATATAAGACAGACTCCGTGAGGCCAGAGAAGATTACTACGTGTGGCTCCATGCTATATCCTAATCTAGCAGCTTCTGTAGAAGGAATCCTCTCTACCATCATCCATCAGTTGAGTGAAAGTCTCTGATTTGTCCTGCTTAGGTCAATGCCCACTCCTGAGCCAAACACTGTGTTTAGAAGAAGAGGTTACTGTGAAAGGCCAACCTTGGTTCATGTGCCATTACTGTGGCCAAATGAGTGAGCCCCTGGGAAATGTAGCCCATAAGAATCAAAGGAAGCAGAGGAGAGGCAGTTCTTGTAAAGAAAGGATGCTAGATAGAAAAAAAAAAAAAAGAGTCCAGTGTAGTAGGAGAGCAGAACTTCGGGTAAACGATATTACCCCAGAACATTTGTCTTCAAGTATTTAAGGAGCCTGTGACAATTAGTGCTCTTCCAAGTTGAAAGGTTTAGTAGGGAGGGAAAACACTGGCCTCTTGCCCTGGAACTAGTAACCTTACATCATGGGAATTTGCGTTGTGTTAGCCTTACAACCTTATAGTTGTCCCATAGATCAACTCTTCTATTTTGCTCTTACCTCAGATAATATATTTAGCTCCTAGATATTCTGAGTATATCATCTGTGAGACAGGATAAGTGGACCCTAATATGGCATGCAGTCCTTTTCTAAAGCACTTTGAAATTCTGGGAAGACCGGGGTTATAGCATATGCTCCAGTGAGCCTGTTAAGATTACTCATAATGACTCTAGGCTATGTTTAGAACTCTTTCTGAAGTGAATAAACAGATGGTCAGCAGTGGCTAAAATTGAAAGTGGTTTAAAAAATGTGGAGAATCAATTACTTTAATACTCTCCAAGCTTAAAGGTCCTTTAAAAATGACTGGACAATATTTACTAAGAAACATGTTCCTTCTGGAATGAATTCAGCTCAAGGAGAGCAGATGTGCTGTAATATTCTGAGACGTGATGTGAAAAAAAATTACTGGTTTCGCATCGATATCACAGAAGTCCTGAGGCATAATTAATTGATGATGATTGCTTCAGAAAGAGTCTGAGCCCAGACTCCACCAAAAAAGGGAAATATTTTTCTCATTAACTTTCTAATAGCACATATTACTCACAAGAAATTCACATGGATGGACATGCTATGTCTTGGAAAAGTGACCCATTTAGGAGTATTCTTGAGCCAGAAACAGCAAAATGGTGGGAAAGGCGAGTTTCAGAGTTCTGAATCCTAGAAACTATGCCAGTAGGATTTTCTGAGGGCCAAGAAAAGACAGTGAATCAGCCAGTCCAGCTGTGAGAATGCAGCTGTGAGATTGCTGAAGGAAATGATGAAGTAGAAAGCAAGCTCATAAAATGGACACACCAACAAGCTGAGCTCATAAAATGGACACACCAACAAGCTGAGAGCAATATTAGCATGCTGGAGGATACAAATCAGTATTCAGAATGACTCTGGCAAGTTAGAGACTTGGGTCTAAGGGAAAAAAAAGAAAAAATTTCAACAAGAACAATCACAAATTGGTATGAAGAATCTGTAGGACCAACACAGGGCTGCAAGCAGAAGTTGAGTAGCAATGTGTTGAACAAGGTGGACCACACTCTAATTGAGAGTTTATGCTATATGGAAATTATCTTGTCCAACTAATTCATCTTACAGATGAAAAAAAGTCTTGCACAGAGAGAGTGTTTCAGTTGTCTCTTGCTATTTAACAAATTACCCTGAAAAACAGTGGCTTTAGAAAGTTGTTTGTTTGCCTATAATTCTGCAATTTTGGCAAGGCGTGGCAAGGAAAGCTTGTCATTGCTCCACATGGCTTCAGATGGGGTGGTGCAACTATAATTAGAGAATACATCTACTTCCAAGATGGCCTCACTCATGGGCAGTCAAGTTGGTGTAGTTGGCATGGTCGGTTAGGTCGGCGAGGGCTGTTGGCCGGGGATTTGGTCTCCTCCACAGGCCTCTCCATGTGGCTAGGTTGGGCTCGTGGAGAGGCCATGTGGAGCACAAATGTTCACAGCATGGCAGTCTCAGAGTAGAAATATTACATAGCAGCTGGCTTTACCCCAGAAAGCGGCGAGGTCTTCTTAAGGCTTAAGCCTGGAATGAGCAGTGTCACCTCCTCTGCATTCTATTAGTTAAAGCAGGTCTCAGCGCCAGCCCACATTCAAGGGGAGAACACCACACAGGGGCATGAATAAACAGGAGGCATGGTTCAATTTGCCACAGATGAGATGTGACTTTTGTAAAGTTAACTGTATACTACTATCAATTAGAGTAAAATTTGACTCTAATATGTCTGTATAATAAAACATAGGGAAAAAAAGAGTATTGTTTTGCATGGCCAACACAGGAAAGAAAGAAAAAGAAAAGGAAGAGAAAAGAAAGAGGAAAATAGGCAGAAATTGTAAAACAATGATTCTGTTATAAGGACCATGTTCAAATCTCAGCTTCACAGCTTAAAAGAAACCTGGAAATTTTGGAGATAAGTCTGAGGAAAGCAGTAATTACAACTGGAGGATAGGAAAATAAAATTTATGATGAAAACTTTTAAAAAATTATATAGCCTGGAGAAAAGAAGACTGGAGAGTGACCTAATGATCCTCAAAGCCTGTATATGAACATTCACCACCAATTCCTATTCTCCAAGAAGAGAAAAAGAAGATATCTGTTTAAATTGATCATATAAGATTTAGGTTGAAACAACTTCCTGGAAGAGATGATGGATTAGAAAAAGGAGACACAGGGCTTCCCTGGCGGCGCAGTGGTTGAGAATCTGCCTTCCAATGCAGGGGACACCGGTTCGAGCCCTGGTCTGGGAAGATCCCACATGCCACGGAGCAACTGGGCCCGTGAGCCACAGTTGCTGAGCCTGCGCGTCTGGAGCCTGTGCTCCGCAACAAGAGAGGCCGCCGCGACAGTGAGAGGCCCGCGCACCGCGATGAAGAGTGGCACCCCCCCCACCCCACCCCCGCTTGCCACAACTAGAGAAAGCCCTCGCACAGAAACGAAGACCCAACACAGCCATAAACAAATAAATAAATAAATTTTTAAAAAAGAAAAGAAAAAGGAGACACAAATTTTTCTTTCTATGTGGGAAAGTTTTCTCTGCCCTGTACAAAACGGAGCGCTCCATGATGACTCCCTCGTGTTAAGCTGTGAAGCTCCTAGGGAGGGTGATGCTCTCTATAGATCAACTGTCTGTATCTTCCCGCCTGCATTATTAACCCTTTAATGCCCCTGTCTTTGCTCCCTGCCCTACATCCCACCTATATCAAAGGTTCCTTGAGGGCAGGGACTACGTCTTGATCTTCTTTTCTCAGAGCCTAAAACTTGCTCTTTACAGAATATGTGCTTAATATATAAAGTGTTTAGATACCTTTGCCCATGCTAACTGATTGGATGCTAAGCACAGTGATTAAATAATTGTCCATTTATTCAATTCAATTGATATTCACTGCGCATTGACTCTGTGCCAGGCACTACACTATATGCAATGATATACTGTGGTCAGCAAAACATAGTTTCTGTCCTTATAATATAGTAAGAAACTGTATGTATATATAGTTTTTGAAGGAAAACTATAGGATGATATGAGAGGTTAGGGGAACTATTACAGAATAGTAAGTGATTATATTAGCACAGGTTGTGGAGTTGGGCAGACCGTAAGTTTCTTAATTTGAACACTAAGTTTTTTGATCTGTAAAATGGAAATAATAGAATCTATCTCATAAAATTGTTTCAAAATGTAACCTTGGTATAATGTCAGTGTCCACTGGACTCATTTTTGATTTTTGAATTTCTTTTTTGAGCAGTTCTACTTGTAAAGATTAATTTTTCATAGAGGTCTTTATTTAAGAAGATTGATTTTTTACCTTAGAGGTCTTAAAAAACAAAGAGAAATTTTGCTTTTTTATTTTTTAGGTTAAAACTCATTATATCTTGCAATTACCAAACAGGTCCAATGAACTCTTTAAAATCTAACATATGGTATCTTAGAGATATTTTTCTCGTATCTTCAATTATTTTGCTATGTCATCATCCTTGAAATTAGTTCATCATTACTGACCAATTATTCTCAACTGTGATTTTTTTAAAGAATAAAATAAGAAAATGGAAGAATTATTAAATTACCTAGAAGCATATGCACTAGTGAAATAAATCACCACTGATATATCACTCTTCAGTGTCTTATTGTACTAAACAAAATGTTGAATCATCTTTCAAAAGGTATAAAAGATATAATAAAAACTATTTCTTTAGTTAAGATTTTTTAACACAGTTGAGAGATTTGAGTATACAAGTCAATTTCTGGAAACAAGAGCATTCAGAGAGGGGGAAGTAATACTTCATGTGGTACACATGACAACAAAGAAAAATAGTAAATGAATAATTAAGGTGCAGGAAACACTCCGCTTGATCATCTTAAAATCTTTCCAGTCCTGGGCTGTGCTGGGCTCACAGTATGTTTTCAATAAACAATTGATTAACTGAGAGAAATGGACTCAAATCAGTCCTTCGTGTCAGTAAAGTGGAATGATTAGAAATATGAATCTTGCAGCCCAATTATCCTGGGTTCTAATTCCTGTGCTGCCCCTTGACTAGATGTTTGACCTTAATCAAATTACCTTTCTGAACCTCAGTTTCATCATCTGTAAAAGAGACAGTAACAGTACCTACCTCAGAAGACTGATATACTTATATGAGATAATGCAGGTAAAATACTTAGAAGAGTACTCAGTAAGTATTATTAGCTTCTTTTCTTTTCCCCCGGTTAACAGATATTTTTCATCAGCATAGCAGTCAAACGTACAAAACCAAATGTCAACAGCATTAACACAATAGTCTCACACGACTATTTTATCCTAGAGCAGAAGCTGGCTTTTCATTTATTGTTATGATTTATGATGGGATTACATTTGTCAAGGGAATGAATTTAAAACCCGGGCCTAGGGCTTCCCTGGTGGCGCAGTGGTTAAGAATCTGCCTGCCAATGCAAGGGACACAGGTTCAAGCCCTGGCCTGGGAAGATCCCACATGCCGCAGAGCAACTAAGCCCGTGCGCCACAACTACTGAGCCTGAGCTCTAGAGCCCGCGAGCCACAACTACTGAGCCCACGTGCCACAACTACTGAAGCCTGCGCGCCTAGAGCCCGTGCTCCGCAACAAGAGAAGCCACAACAATGAGAAGCCCGCGCACCACAACGAAGAGTAGCCCCCATTCACCGCAACTAGAGAAAGCCCATGTGCAGCAACGAAGACCCAACGCAGCCAAAAATAAATAAATAAATAAATAAATAATTTATAAAAAATAAAAAAATAAAAAAATAAAAATAAAACCTGGGCCTAACTTTTTTCTTAATAAACCAGGAAAGAGAGTTCCTTAGGAATCATCAAATGACACTGAATTATAGCTTATAAAATCAAAAGGGAAGAATAAAATTCTCTTTATCATATGAAAGGGATTACAGGAAAACAACCTAAAATTTGAAACTTTTTCAGGATAAACTTAATATAATGTATGTTCAACAGAAATGTTATAATATTCTTTTCCGCTTGTACCAGCTCTTCTCCATGCTTAATAAAAACAAAGCTTGGGAAATTACACTCTGTTTTTTTCAAGACATCTGCCAACTAGGTGAGAATAATAATAATGGTATTAATAATTATGATAATGATAGCTAGCACTTAATAAGCACCATAAGTATTTCACATGACTTATCTCATTGAAGTACCATACTGATATGATTATGTAATGGGATTACATATTTTTAAAAATGACACATAAATGGTTTTAGAAGTTGATCCCAAGAATAAGAAGGGTGCATGAGATAGACATTGTGGTGTGCCACCCAGATTCTTCTTCGCTGATGGACTTGTTGCTTCAGCTAGGAGAATACTAGGAGTACTCTTGGCAGACAGCCTTACCCTATGTTAACACCTTTCAGGAATTACCTCAATCAGTCTTCTGCTGTCAGCCAGCCCCTTCCAGGATTGCCTCAGAAGCAGAGACCCTTGCCTGAAACCTTGCCCAAAACCATGCCCCTTCCAGGGTGGCCCCTATCCAATGACTGGTTGATGTGGGAGTATAAAGACTTAACCACCTAGGGCCAACTTAGGACAACCCCGAATGGCCATTCTAGCTTCAGAGCTCTTTGTGGGGTCAGCTGAGACTGTGGTTGGTGTGCACCACAGCTGGATTTATCCCTCTGCTTCATTCCCCATGTTTCAACAAGCTTTAATCCCAAGGGCACTGCTTAATAAACATCCTGCATGCTAAGCTGTGTCTCAGAGCCTGCTGCCTGAGGAATCCAGCTGCAACACTGCAAGTACACTACCAAAAAAAAGCCATCTTTACTCACACAAAATATCTCACGTCTTTAATAATTTATGTTACTACATTTAGTTATTGTAAAATACGGAATCTCAAACAAGTTACATTACTCTTAGTCTTATTCTGCACATTTGTACAGCCTGTAGGTCGGAAGGAAGATAGTCATGGTGTAGCTGTGCTTTGACACGCATAGCACTAGTTCCAGCTTACAGCTGTAGATGAATATTGGGAAACAAAATTTGTCAGACTGATAACTGATCCTCTTAACCAAAATAAAATCAAAATAAAGAAAAGTAGGATCTTCTTCTGGAATAAAGGACAATTGTAAGAAATACATTCTGATTGGGGAAATTTTTAATTACAGAAATTTTATAAAATCAAAAAGGAATGATACACCTCTTTCCTCACCTCAGCCCCTGTCCCATTCTCCAGAGGTAATCGCTGTTGGTTTGGTGTGAACTATTTCCAGAACTTTTTCCATGGCTACTTATTTATAGGTGTGCATATGTTTGAATATGAATTTTTAATAAAAACGGAATTTACTCTGTGTGTTGCTCAGCAACCCACCTTATGGAAGGTAATCTGCTTTACTCAAACTACTGACTTAAATGTTAATCACATCTAAAAATACCTTCACCACAACATCTAAACTGGAATGTAACCAAACATCTGGGCACCATAGACTAGCCAAGTTTATAGCTAAAATTAATCATCACAAATCCACTACTTGTCAATTTGGTACTCTTTAAACCATACCTGATATCTAAACAAAGATAATAACAAGTGTCTTAGTTCAGGCTGCTATAACAAAGTATCCTAGACTGGGTGGCTTATAAACAACAGAAATTTATTTCTCAGTTTTGAGGTTCGGAAGTCTGAGATCAGTGTGCCAGCATGGTCAAGTTCTGGTGAGACTGCTCTTCCAGCAACTCTTCCAGTTACTAAGTGCAGATTTCTTGTATCCTCACATGGCAGAAAGCAGGAAGGGATAGGAAGCTCTCTTGTGACCCTTATAAGGACAGTAATCCCATTCATGAGGGCTCTATCATCATGACCCCACCTAATCCTAATCCCAAAGGCCCCATCTCCTAATACCATCACATTGGGGGGCAGGTTTTCAACATATGAATTTTGGAAGGACACAAACATTCAGTCCGTAATAATAAGGTTATACTTCCAGCTAATATAATACAACTATACTTTGTTCAACTGAAAAAGCACTAACGCTTTCTCCACAAGAAGATGCAAAGTTCCTGGGTAATGTTCACTCTTCTTGATACCATACAACTTAAATATTATAGTGTAAAGTCAATACACCTAATGTTATATGATAAGAGGATAAGAGAGAGAAGAAAACGAAGATACTTGCTAAGAATACACACACACACATATTCATAAAAAACTAAGGAAGAAATGCTCATGACAATTACAATTCTAATTATTACTGGTCATGCGGTCACAGCTGGTATTAATTAATTTATTTAGTTTAATAAATTTATTTTATTTTATTTATTTTTGGCTGTGTTGGGTCTTCGTTCCTGTGCGTGGGCTTTCTCTAGTTGCAGCGAGAGGGGTCTACTCTTCGTTGCGGTGCACGGGCTTCTCATTGCGGTGGCTTCTCTTGTTGCAGAGCACGGGCTCTAGGCACACGGGCTTCAGTGGTTGTGGCATGTGGGCTCAGTAGTTGTGGCTTGGGGGCTCTAGAGCGCAGGCTCAGTATGTGTGGCGCACGGGCTTAGTTGCTCCGCGGCATGCGGGATCTTCCTGGACCAGGGCTCGAACCCGTGTCCCCTGCATTGGCAGGCGGATTCTTAACCACTGCGCCACCAGGGAAGAAGTCCCACAGCTGTTATTTAGAATACATTCTTCCACTCCCTATTCTGCATTTCCCTTGTCCTCAGCAAGCACCTCAGCTGGTCGTGGTTCTTTACCAGGTAGATAACTCAAACTTTCATTCCTAAAGGGTCTGTGTCATTACTAGTCCTGCCTGAATTAGGTTGCTGTAGTTTTCCATCAACTTTGATCACAGGGCATGGTAATAATACGAGACACCCTAAGAGATCTGTATGCCAGACATACACTTCCTCACCTCCATTGGGACGTAGTAGTCCAATTTCCCCTTGGTTTTCAAGATCAATCACCCCAGCCAACATAATACCTCTCTTCTTTGCCTGTTTAGAGGCATGAGGAGCCCAAAGTGGCCGGGTGGCAGTCTTAACTTCCAATCCATTGTTGTGTCTCCTGGTAAAGTTATTCTTCCATTTAAAACTAAGACCTCTAGGCCAGCAGGGTATGAGCTCATGAGGACAGGAAGAAAACACTTTGCTAGTGGGTCACCAGGGGAAAAATGGTACTGCTCCCATTTCCACCCCTTGATTCCTGGACCCATGAATCCTGGCTATGGGAGAACAGCAGAAAGTACAGACAGAGCACATAGAGCCTCCTGGTGAACATTGCCCTAGTTCTACAAGATGCTGCCACCTAGCTGGCACTATAACTGAGTCTTCCAAGGGCCATTCCACAATTCTGTGAAGCCAGCTGCCTCAGGATGATGGGAAACATGGTAAGACCAATGAGTTCCATGAGAATGGTCCATTGTCACACTTCATTTGTTGTAAATTAAGTTCCTTGATCAGAAGCAATGCTGTATGGATACCATGACAGTGGATAAAGCATTCTATATGTCTATGGATGGCATTTTTAGCTGAAGCACTACATGCAGGGAAGGCAAATCCATTTCCAGAGTGTCTATTCCAGTAAGAACAAAATGCTGCCCCTTCCATGATGGAAGTGGTCCAATGTAACCAACCTGCCAGCAGGTAGTTGGCTGATCACCCTGGGGAAGGATGCCATATCGGGACTCAGTGTAGGTAGCAGACTGAGCACTCAGCAGTGGCCACAGCCAGGTCAGCTGTGGTGAGTACAAGTCCATGTCACTGAGCCCAGGCATAACCCCCATCCCTGCCACTATGGCCACTTTGTTCATGAGCCCATTGGGCAATGACAGAGGTGGCTGAGGAAAGAGGCGGACTGGTATCCACAGAATGGGTCATTCTATCCACTTGATTATTAAAATCCTCAATTAATAAAAAATAATAATAATAAAATTAAATTAAATTAAAAAATAAAATCCTCCTCTCCTGAGGACATACTTTGGTGGATATTCACATGAGACACAAATAACTTCACATTTTCACTCATTCAGAGAAGTCTACCCATATACCTCTTCCCCAAATGTCTTTGTTACCAGTTTTCCAGTCGTGCTCCTTCCAAGTCTCTGACCATCCAGCCAAACCATTGGCCACAGCCCATGAGTCAGTGTATAGGTACACATCTGGCCATTTTTCCTTCCAAGAAAAATGAGCAAGCCGGTGTGCTGCTTGATGTTCTGCCCACTGGGAGGATTTCCTTTCCCCGCTGTCCTTCAGGGATGTCCCAGAAAGGGGTCGTAGTACTGTAGCTGTCCATTTTCAAGTATTGCCTGCATACAGCACAGAATCATCTGTAAACCAGGCCTAAAATTTCTCTTCCCCTATCAACTGATTGTAGGGAACTCCTGATGAGGTCACAGGCACAGGCTGGGAGAAGGAAGGTAATGTAGTAGAAGTGGGAATCCTTTTACATTTATACTATAAATCTAGCTCATTCATTTTATCATTGTATTCCATTTTATCATTGTACCAGAATACAACCATCCCACTGCAATGGGCTTTTAGCTTGTCTTCAATTTTATTTTTTCCTTTTAAAACGTTCCAGGGAATTTAATAGGGATTGCATTGAATACGTAGATTTCCTTAAGTAGTATAGTCATTTTTACAATATTGATTCTTCCAATCCAAGAACATGGTTTATCTTTCCATCTGTTTGTGTCATCTGCAATTTCTTTCATCAGCATCTTATAATTTTCAGAGTACAGGTCTTTTGCCTCTTTAGGTAGGTTTATTCCTAGGTATGTTATTCTTTTTGATGCAATGGTAAATGGAATTGTTTCCTTAATTTCTCTTTCTGATCTTTTGTTGTTAGTGTACAGAAATGCAAATATCATATGATATCACTTTTATGTGGAATCTAAAAAAATGATACAAATGAACTTATTTACAAAACAGAAAACAGACTCACAGACATAGGAAACAAACTTACGGTTACCAAAGGGGAAAGGCTGGGAGAGGGATAAATTAGGAGTTTGGGATTAACATATACACACTACTATATATAAAATAATCAACAAGGACCTACTGTATAGCACAGGGAACTCTACTCAATATTCTGTAATAACCTATATGGGAAAAGAATCTGAAAAAGAATGGATATATATATATATATATATATATATATATATATGGATAACTGAATCACTTTGTTGTACACCTGAAACTAACACAACATTGTAAATCAACTATACTCTAATATAAAATAAAAATTAAACTTAAAAAATGTTCCAGGGGGACTACCCTGGTGGTCCAGTGGTTAAGATGCCATGCTTCCAATGCAGGGGGCACAGGTTGGAAAAAAAAAATGTTCCAGGGAATGATGAAATTTATTACAGGTATCCCTGACCACTCAGAAAAGAAACTAATGAAATTCTCAAGAGAATGTGTGTGTGTGTGTGTGTGTGTGTGTGTGTGTGTGAGAGAGAGAGAGAGGGAGAATCCACAGTTGACACTTGAACAACACACGAGTTAGGGGCATCGACTCTGTGTAATAGAAAAGCTGCATATAAATTACAGTCAGCCCTCAGTATCCCAAGTTCCTCTGTATCCACAGTTCAGCATCTGAGGATTCAACCAACCTCGGGTCGTGTAGTACTGTGTTATTTACTACTGAAAAAATCCACATATAAGTGGACCCACACAGTTCAAACCCGTGTTGTTCAAGGGTAAACTGTACACATTTTATCACCTGTTTATATTATTGAGCTAACATTTAAACCAATACAGGAGCAATTCTTTTCACCCACAATTTTGAGGTGGATTAGCAATTATTGTCACCCAATGAATTTTGGGTATTCAACAGTTAGAATATAGTCCAACTTATTTAAATTCTTCTGTTTGGGACTTCCCTAGTGGTCCAGTGGGTAAGACTCCAAGCTCACAATGTAGGGGGCCTGGGTTCAATCCCTAGTCGGGGAACTAGATCCTGCATGCATGCCGCAACTAAGTGTCCACATGCCGCAACTAAGAGTCCACATGCCGCAATGAAGATCCCGTGTTCCGCAACTAAGACCCAGCACAGCCAAAATAAATAAATAAACAAATATTTTTTTTTAAAAATTCTTCTGTTCACTGCAAGCACAGCTCCACAAATTACCTACTCGATCAGTTAGGTATTTAGTACTCTCTGATGATTTCTTCTATCCCAGGAGACGATCCAATCTTGGGGATAATTATTTAGAGAATGCATTTCAGATTCAGTAGAAGTCTTATACTTATGCATAATGATAGATCTTTTCTAACTTTGCCAAACTAGTGATCTTAACAATTTATACTTTATAAGTCAAAGAAACTCATGCCATTCTAGCCAAGAATATAATTTTTCAGTCTCTCTTATGAAGGAATTATAAGTTTCATACTTTGGTGGCTGGTTATATTTCATTTCACTGAACTGAAAATAGCCATCTCATAACATGGACAACTAAAATGTGTATCTCTATTTACAATTCATTGAGTTAGTAGAGATTTCACCTCTTACAGAGCAAAAACTTCAGGCAAAGTGTTTTAAATCTTTGTCAATTTCAAAAGAAACCAACCTCCAAGCTAGACAGGGGTCTCTTCTTTGGTGGGCCTTCTGCAAGCAGAAGCTGATTGTTACTCACAAAACCTTACACGTGAGTCACGTTGTGAAAAATTGCTCCACATTTTTAAAAAATAGCTTAAATTCCATTATCTGAGATTTTATTAGGGGTCTTTAAAGCCTTTCAGTCTTCTTTAAAAAAATCTCTTAAAATACAAATTCCTGGGGGAGTTAATCCCTTAAGCCAAGAGAGCAGCAATCATCTTCGTTAAATAATTTAGAAATGAGATGCAGGGTTTGGGCAAGGAGATAAAATCAAGAAAGGAGGTGGCCAGAGAGCCAAAAAACAATTTTTGGCCTGTTCTACAATATTATCAATAATCTACCCTCATAAGATTTCAGGTAATAAATGAATCATAAATAGAAGTCCATACTAACTTAGTTAGGCTTGGATATGAATTTGTCTTCTAAAATATTTCAAAATATCGATCTGATAACTCCAGATGATACCTTATTTATAGATAGCTCTTCTCTTAGACACACTTTCTTTTCAACTCATGAACTTTCTATACCTTGTTCCTTCTAGAAATCATCAATACTTGGCTAACTCTGGAGAATGGATCTTCCGTTATTCTCCCATCCCCCTAAAATTAACCAGTATCTTTACTTTTATCATAATCATGTCCTTGCTTCCTTTAGTTTTACCACTCATGTATGTATCCTTAAATAATATAATTTAGGTTTGTCTATTTTTGAACTTTATAGAAGTGGAATCATACTATATGTATTCTCTTTGGCTCCATATTGTCGCTTATAGCTATACTTGTGCATTTTCATTTCTGCCTAATTTTCCATTTTCTAAATATCCTTTAATTTATTCCTCCATTGTACAGTCGATGGATATTTATGATGTTTCCATTTGGGAACTACTAAGAACAATGCTGTTATGAATACTGTTAAACATGAACTCTGATAAACATAAGCACACAGTATATTCCTAGGAGTGGAATTCTTATGTCATAGGATATGAGTATCTTCAACTTTACTTGATGGTGCAAACTAATTTCCAAAGCAGTTGTGCCAATTTACACTGCCACTAGAAACCTATGAGCGCTCCGGCTGCTTCTTCCCCTGGCCAGTCCTTGATATTGTCAGATGTACTAATTTTCGCAAATCTGGTAGGTGTGTAAAGGTATCCCACTAATCTACACAGCCCTGATAGAAAATGAGGTTGAGTATCTTTTTCATAAACTTTATCAACCATCTGGATATCCTTTATTGTGAAATGGTGAAATGTTATGTTTAGTGATTTCTGTGACTTGTTTTAGGGCACTTAACCCTTGAGGTATTTTCCTGTATTGTCTCCCAATAGCTTTATAGTTTTGACTTTCATATTTAAGTCATTAATCTACCTGGTATTGATTTTTTTCTATGGTATGAGGTAGAAGTCAATTTCATTTTTTTCCATAGAGATACCCAATTGTTCCAGCACCAATCCTCCAGAGCAAGAAAAGAGGCTTCTGAGTTGATTTTCTTTTTCTTTTAATACAGGTGTAGGAAACCTCTAGCCCTTGACTCAAATGTTTTCAGCTCACAGAGAAGGTAACAAGAAGGAGTTCAATTTATTCCAATAGTTGTTAAAACTCAAAAGAGTTTTCTTTATGTTGTTAGTTGTAATAATTTAAGAGAGGCTGAATGTGGAAATAGGATTTTCTATCTAAAACTGAGATTTCGCATGCCTAATTTATAGTATAGAAAATAGGCTTGGGACTTCTCAGGCGATCCGGTGGTTAGGACTCCACGCTTCTACTGCAGGGGGCACAGGTTTGGTCCCTGGTCAGGGAACTAAGATCCCGCATGCCCTGCGTCACGGCCAAAAAAAAAAAAAAAGAAAATAGGCTTAACTATATTAAAAATGAAAGAATGGATAAAATATTCCTGGGCTTATAACATTTAACCTAATTCAATTCAACAAACACTTGAGAAGTAAAATATAACATTTATTTTATGCCTAAAGGATATGCATATTTAATTCTTTGCTTATTTATTTATTTTCACAATATTTGCAAATAAATTGAGTTTTGAGTTTTTTTACACTCAAGGCTTTGGCAGAATTGAGGCTATATCTCTACCTCATAAACTTTATCCTATTGGCATGGCATCTTTATATTGAAATCTTCTCTACAACATTACTGCCCAATGGCCAACTATTTGAAGAGCTCAATATTGAACGAAGTTTGACCAATCCCTATTTTTTCCATTCACTGAATAAAATTCATCTTGGAGGGTCCTTCCAGAAGAAGCCTGATCCTTCTTCCTCCTCTTGACTCTTCCAGTCTTGCCTTCTTCAGACTAAACAACATTAAGATTCTTTCATTCTTCCTTGATGTCCTAATTTCATATCCCCTCAGCACCCTAGCTCTCCTGAAGGAAGGGGCTGATCATAAAATTGACTAGCAGAAAGTAGAATAAACTGTCACCTTCTTTACCTCAGATATAATACTTTCATTAATGTATTTCCTTTTTTAAAGATTTATTTATTTATTTTTTTAATTTTGTTGGCCGCGTCGGGTCTTAGTTGTGGCACGCGGGAACCTCGTTGAGGCACGCAGGATCTTTTGTTGTGGCGTGCGGTCTTCTCTCTAGTTGTGGCATGCGGGTTTTCTCTTCTCTAGTTGTGGCGTGCAGGTTTGAGCACTTGGGCTCTGTAGTTTGCAGCACTCAGTCTCTCTAGTTGAGGCGCGCAGGCTCAGTAGTTGTGGCGCGTGGGCTTAGTTGCCCCACTGCATGCGTGATCTTAGTTCCCTGACCCGCATCCCCTGCACTGGAAGGTGGATTCTTTACCACTGGACCACCAGGGAAGTCCCAATGTATTTCCCTTTTTTGAAGCCACTTTCCATTGTTTTTGTATGCCGTCTACAACTAGCCATAATAATGACATAAAATTAAATGTTTATTTTTTAACACTATCAAATAGCATTTTGTTCACATTTAAAAAGTGACTGAGTCTAATATTTCTACATTTCTCTCATTCTTAAAAAATAACCTCAGTTATGTTGCTTATGTACTTATAGATGACCCCAAATGGTTTAAAACACATACACACATTTCTTGAGAGGAAATAGAACCACTTCTAGTATAACATGTATCTAAGAGACTTTTATATTTCACTCTTCAGGTAAAGATTTTTTTCGTCACTTTGTTTTCTTCACTATTTTTTTTTAAGTGGAACAAGGAAAATTCTGTTTCTCTGCTTATTCACAGTTCTCAGCATGTGAAGGGGACAACACCTTTTCCCCTTTTGAAAGTTTTTTTTTCTAGCATAGCCAATTATAATTTTGAAGTCTTTCCTTTATTCAACTGTAGAGGGTTTTTTATTTTTGAAGAATTATGACTGATGATCCAAAAAAACTCAATTATGCCTAGCAAAATTCCATTATCTAATTTCCCAAGGGTTACTAGTGAGCCCTGCCCCACAGCCAGGATACACAAGAACTCTGTTTTAAAGCAGTTCCACGTGAATGCCTGTTTCTCCCTTGTGTCCTCCATGACTGGGAATTACCCCTTTGAAAAACATAATGCCATGCTGAATGTGCGTTTTTCATTAAAATGTGGCCTGTTACTAGGCTGGTATCTGTGCTCCACATTCAACTAACCCTTTGGCTAAATTCACACCCACATATTTTGGACATTCTTCTGGCCTAAAGCTGCACCCAGAGCATCTGTTCTGTGAAAAGGATTAACGGAAAAAAATGTGTGTGCAGGTCAGGAGCCAGTTTAGTGACTGCCCTTCCCCCTTCTGATGCTTGATCAGCCCACAAAATGTGTGAGACCACTATCAGCCACATGGAGTCTATGGCTCACTTTAAATCTTAAAATTTTTATATTTATAGATGGGAAAACAGCAAGAAAAAAAAAAAACTTAGAGAACATTTTCTTTCTTTGTTTTAGTTCTTGGCCATTTGATAACCTCTTAGGGTTTCTAATATTAGACTCTTAAAGAAAGTCTTTTCCTTAGGATATTCCATTATAATCAAGAATCTAGGAAAAGTTTGGGGTTTTTTCCCACAAGTGTAAAGAACAAGGAAAATACTATTTTAAACCTTAAAACTGAGGAGGAAAAAGCTTATGTACATTTTCCTTTACCCAGAACTCTTTCTTTTCCTCATTTCTCCGCATCACCTCTAGAAATAAATAAATAAATAAATAAAGGTAACCAATTATCGGAAGTGGAACTTAACATATATTTAAGAAAAATGTATTTTGGGGACTTCTCTGGCGGTCCAGTGGTTAAGAATCCGCCTTCCAATGCAGGGGATGCAGGTTCGATTCCTGGTTGGGGAACTAAGATCCCACATGCCACAGGGCAACTAAGCCCACGCGCTGCAACTAGAGAGAAGCCCACACGCCACAACTAGAGAGAAGCCCACATGTTACAACGAAGAGCCTGTGTACCGCAACAGAAGATACAGTGTGCCACAACTAAGACCAGACGCAGCCAAAAATAGATAAATAAATAAATATTTTTAAAAATAATAATAAAATAAAATGAAATACCAATTACTAAAAAAAAAGAAAAATGTATTTTTAAAATATAGATATTGATATGGATATACCTTGTTTTTTAAAAAAATTAATGCCATGCATAAAGAGGACACTAAAGACTGATGAATAGAAATTATTCTAAAAATCTCCCAAGTTATACTATTTATATAAATCCTCAGCCAAATTTCCCTCGTATATAGAGTTAAATGGTCATAAAGATGACTAAAGAGGGACTTCCCTGGTGGCGCAGTGGTTAAGAACCCACCTGCCAATGCAGGGGACACAGGTTCGATTCCTAGTCCAGGAAGATCCCACATGCCTCGGAGCAACTAAGCCCATGCGCCACAACTACTAAGCCTGCGCCCTAGAGCCCACGAGCCACAACTACTGAGCCTGTGCACCACAACTACTGAAGCCGTGCTCCTAGAGCCTGTGCTCCACAACAAGAGAAGCCACCGGAATGAGAAGCACACGCACCACAACAAAGAGCAGCCCCTGCTCGCTGCAACTAAAGAAAGCCCGTGCACAGCAATAAAGACCCAACGCAGCCAAAAATAAATAAACAAAATAAGTAAATTTATGTTTTAAAAAAGATGACTAAAGAAGTCTCACGTAGTTATGCCTAAGGAGATGGGTTTAGGGAATATATAGCGAGAACTACTCTTTTATAAGCAAAGATATAACATTTCTCTCTATCCCTCTAGTATATACCAGGGCCATTTGCCACCCAGGCAATAAGGAGCCAACACCTTCAGACATCCTGCGGTAGAACCCTGTTGGTGACCTTGACTAGTTAGTTGTCCTTCACAGCATTCTGTGCCTGGAATAGCTACTATGATTGCCTCTCATTTTCCCTTCCAGTCTATAAAAACAGAATTGAGTTTCCTCCCCACTGTGTCACTCCCCACACTTAGGAAGGCAAGAATAGAACCTAAGAACTGGTCAATAAATGTGGCAAAGCTTAACAGAAGAAGTTACAGAAACACTGACAGAACTTTGCAAAAAAGCAGTTTCAACTACAATGCATCCCCACAGCACTGGCCAAAGACATAGTGAAAGTAATGCCACAGAAAGGAACTAAAGTAAAAGAGTAAATACTAATTCCTCAAGATACGGCTTTAGTTCCCAAGCCAGCAGAATTCAAGTGTAATTTTGGTTTATTGTGTATTTTGTGACATGTCATCTTTCATTAAACCATTCACATCCACTAACCTCTGAACATATTTCTTAAAAAAGGAAACAAGGGTCTACATAAAATGACACTGGTTATTTTAAATAGTTTTCACTATTTTTTTCATCATTTTAATTTAAGTTGACACCTTTCAAAGGTTAGTGAGTCTGGATGAGAAGTAGAACGAACAAATCTATGTTTGCTTTTTTTTTAGGTAACCAAGTAGAAAAGACAGCGGCTTTGCTGAAAAGTATTATCCCAGAGCACCCCCTTATGGCAAAATGCACTAAGGAAAGTGCTTCATGGAAAAAGTCAGAAGTGTTTCAAATCTTCAATATAAAGAGGTAGCTACTGCTTTTCCACCCTTAAGACCTTTTCTCCTTTTTTGATGGGAAATTAGAAACCCCCTTAGCGACTTCCCTGGCGATCCAGTGGTTAAGACTCCGCGCTTCCAACGCAGGAGGAGCAGGTTAGATGCCTGGCCCGGGAACCAAGATCCCACATGCCGTGCAGCCAAAAAATAAAGTTAAAAAAAAGAAAAAGAAAAAGAAAGAAATCCCCTTGGCACTCAAAAGAACAGTCTCAGTTCACTTTATAAGTAGATTCATTTACTACTTCAAAAGTTAATTTTTTTTCATTCTAGAATAACATGGAACCCTATACTGCAGATTCATTCAAACATGGCAAACCTAAACAAACCCGGTTTTTATACTCCTGATGAGCTTAATTCCCAGATGGATTCTTATACCACCAGCTGGACTTGAAGTATTTTGTGACATGTCATCTTTCATTAAACCATTCACATCCACTAACCTCTGAACTCCTCTTGTATGCCAGCTTCAGAGCCCGTTCATGTTATGAGCACCATCTGAGCTGTTATTCACTGAACAGGATCATTGATTCTTATTGTTAAGATCATGAATGACTCCAGCTATAAACATGGTTTTCTTGAGGGGTCTTGCTGCAGCTGGATAGACAAGACATGAGATAATGATTATGAACCAAGCAGGCAAATGTTTATAATAATTTAGCATGACAGGAAATTCACACATAACTTCTGTTTCCTGGGTTTTTAAAACACATTATTTAGACTTTACAAGTATTCTGTAAGTTAAGAATAAGTCTCTATGTTCTTATATTAAACGTCAGAAAAAGGCATTCAAATTTAAACGTATGACAGAGCTTGGTTTAATAGTATTTTTAAATGCTGATCAAGAGAATAATAGCAGATATTGAGTTTTTCTTTCCCTTTGAGAAAACATTATTAACCTATGATCATGCCATCCTGAAGACACAATATATATCCCATCATAGCAGGGTTCCAAAAAGGTCAGCCCTAACTAAAGAAGCCTGAGCGAGCCCTACAGAGTTAGATGAGATCTAGGTGTTAAACACGGGACCAAAGCCAGGGGATGGTGACTTGAGAAACAGGCTCACGGGTACAAGACTAAATACCAGATTAGAGGGGCAAGGGCAGAAGGAATAACTGACAGACAAAAGGCCCAAACCAAATGTCCAAACCAGCTGTTCCCCACCATGAGTGGGCCAGCTGCTGCCACGGCTTGGGTCCTCATGAACAGAGTTGGGGCAGCGTATCCTCCCCAAAGCAAGCAGGAGTGGGCATATCCTGAGAGGTAAAGTCCAATAAACACTTTTAAGGACTTCTAAGGAGCAAAGCAGGTAACCAAGGTCAAGCAGGTCCAGTGGGCAGGAAACATGACCCAGAGTCAGAAAAGGGGCCAGAGTAGGCCCTGGGGAATGACTGTGAACAAAGCTTTGCCTTGTTTTGGTTGTTGAGTAAGGCTGGATAAAAGGTACAGGGTGAGGGCGAGAAAGACAGAGACTGGGAGATTGAGAGACTATTTAGCCCTGCGTTGGAATTTTTTAAACATTTGTTTCCTTCTCTTCCCCCTACCAACATGTCCTAGCACTCAAAACAGAACATAAATTGTGGAATACTTACCTTCTCTTTGCCTGCAAGTTCTATTATGACTTCAAATCCCTCTCACTGTTTATTATTTCAAAGAGAAAATTTCTTTTCCCTAAAATCAATCCGGTGGGTTGGTCACAACCTAATCCTTGGTCCTTTAGAGAAATGTTCGTTCCAGGAAACTCAAGGTCTCTTGAAGCCTCTTTTAACCAGTGATGAAACTTGCTTCATTCAAATGTACCTCCCTCACCTGCCCCAGCCTTGGCCTTGAAGATGACTGTACATCCAACTGAACTTCAAGCACTAGGTAGCTGAATAGCTGCTCTAATTTCAGTGGTCTGCCCCTCCACCAGCAATGATGGCTCCTTATTCCAGAATGTCCCGGAAATTACCGTAGGAGTCCACTAGAGGTCACCTTACTGTCACTTGCAATGGACGGGGAAATTTCAGAGCTTCATTTCCCCTAAAAAAGGTTATGAAAACAGGAATAAAGACTCAGACGTAGAGAATGTATTTGAGGACACGAGGAGGAGGAAGGGTAAGCTGGAACGAAGTGAGAGAGTGGCATGGACTTATATATACTACCAAATGTAAAATAGATAGCTTAGTGGGAAGCAGCCGCATAACACAGGGAGATCAGCTGGGTGCTTTATGACCACCTAGAGGGGTGGGATAGGGAGGGTGTGAGGGAGACGCAAGAGGGAGGAGATATGGGGATATATGTATATGTATAGCTGATTCACTTTGTTATAAAGCAGAAACTAATACACCATTGTAAAGCAATTATACTCCAATAAAGATGCTAAAAAAAAAAAAGGTTATGAAATAGTGTTGGTATTGCAGTTGTAAAAAAATATAATAGGAAATTGGAAATAAATTGTCTTTCCCGTGCCACAGTGCACAGTGCTCCAAGAATTTCAAACATATGAGGCTAAAAATGTGCATGGAAATTATGGAAAAGTGGGAGGAAATCAGTTTATTGTTTCTCAAAAGCCACATTCACTACTTATTCCTTCATGTTAGATCAGAACCCATGTGACTCTAGAAGGACACTAGAGCAGACAGGTTCCTAACTTGGAGATGGTACGCTCATGGGTATCAGAAGGTCTGTGAACCTCTAAAATTGTGCATTTTTCTGAGGACAGAAAGATTCTCAAAGAGGTTTCAGAGATGAGAGAGAGAGAGAGAGAGAGAGGGAAATTCAGAACCAATGAAAAATGACTTTTTTCCCACTCTTTATGACACCAAAGAAAATTCAAGCAGAAATTTGGACTCAGAAACCCCCTCCAACGCTGACTACCTCAGCCAGAGACAGATCAAGGAATTGATGTTTGAGACGCTGTTCTTTAGAAAAAGCCTGAATGACAGAACTGAAAGGCTAGCAAAGCCTCAGCATTCACCACCAAACTAAAAGTTACAGAATAAATGATAATTGTTGATGGTTAGGGCAGAATGCAGGTTGAAAACAAAAGGAAGATAAATGAGAATGGCTCTCCAGGACCTGAAACCCCGGGCCCTGGGGACAAATGGGGATCATTGACAGAGAAAAAGGGGTGGAAACCCCCAGTGTGATGCAGATTTGTTTGAAGCTGAGTGACCAGCTCCTCGAGATGGGGCTCCCCACAGGCCAGCTCACCCCTCCCCCACAGCCCTGTGTGAGCTCACAATACCTAGCCTTCTGATGGCAGTTGCCTCATAGGGATTTAAACTGATCCAAATGGAAAGCTTTGGATGAGCGGAGCCGGAGTCTGCCATCAGTGTGTAGTTTGCGAATTCAGAAAGGTCTGAAGCGTGGGCAGGTGAGGCTGATGGGAAAGAGAATTCAGAGAACTGTGATTTCTTTCTGTTCCTTTAGGGATTGAAGATTTGGGCTTTGATGCATATTTAAACCATCTCAGTGGAGTTTGGAGTTTAGAATATATTAGAAAATAAAGGCCTTTGTTTTTTACTGTTATTCCTGACCCTTCCCATCTATAAACTAAAAGTGACTTATTAACAATATCTAGCAAAAATCCTGTCCATTTGAAGATGGGGCTACGTATCCTTGTACCTAACTACTCTCCCTAATCCTTTGGGGAAAAGACCATGTTCTTTTGTTTTAGCACTGGGCTCCATCAGAACTGGCCAGACTTAAGGAAAGAACTGGGTTTTATACTATGTCTTAAAAACAAGCAACCTGGAAATCCTAGAGTGAAATCATCTCAAACTAGAGGCATAGCCCAGTTTTGGAGCAGTATGCCATCCATAGCGTCCTAAAGATACCAACCAGTTCTTTTTAAACGAAAGGATCAAACAGGCATCACTGTCTGCAAGCCCTCTGGGGAAAATGAGCCAAATTTATACTTTCAAGCCAGTGACACCCAGTAGGCTACACAAGCAAGTAGAAACAGAACCAAAAGACTGCAAGACTGATTCCAGCTCCAAAACAAGTTCTGTGATCTTACCTTCTCTCTACCACAGATAATCCATTTGACCTGACATGCAGTGTATTACAGAGCAAAGATTTCAAGCCCAGGCATTCATCTTTTGGGAACTCTTGAGTTCTAAATGCCAAAGTAGTCACTTTCTAGTTGGGTGATTTTGAAGTTATTTAATCTAAGTTTCCTCACCTGTAAAATGGGAATAATAAGATCTAACTTGTAAGGATTAGGGTCATATGTGTGTGTGTGTGTGTGTGTGTGTGTGTGTGTGTGTGTGTGTGAACTATCCCAGCCTCCCTCTCAGATGAGAGGGTTAGACAAAATACCATGTACTACACAGAAAGCACCTTAAAAAAAAAAAAGTACTATATAAAGTACTATCCACAGTAGTGATGTAAAGAATATTTAGGGCTCTCTTCTGCCATCACGCACAACAAAAATAGATTAAGACTTGTTTCAGACCTATTGAAATTGCTCTTTCAATCACTTGTAGGATGAAAAAGAAGCTACCAAAAGACTAATTCCCACTCAACAACAGGAAAAGTTACAAACAGTGGTCCTAAAACAGAAGGGCTGCTTCTGGAAACTGTGAGTTCTTTGTTACTAGTAGTAGAACCTTAGGAAGGGGAAATAAGATCTGAGGGGAATGAGAAAGGGACTCAGGGATGTCCAGACCATCTATTGGCCTGTATTGTATAAGGTATTTTTTCAAACCTAAAAACTCTTAGCTAGAGAAACTATAGAAGGAAATTCTACATCAAGGCTATACTCGACCTAGATTACTACTCTTGCACGACTTCCCAATAAGCATCTTTCCTATACAGGTTACACTAACTAAAGAAAAAATGTCATTACCTGCTTCTTTGCACGTATTCTTAAAAACACTCAGTCATAGGGACTAAAAACCTAGCTCCAGGAGACAGTGGCTTAAAAAGCAAAAGCTACATTAATGATGTAACAGAGAATTTTGCAGTATTATTCAGATTGGTCAAAAACAAATCTTTATGTGTATATTTGAATTCAATTCCCCAGTTTATCTTTTAATGAAATAGTTGCCTTTTCATAAGAATTCTAAGAAAAGCAAAAATATTTTTTATAAGAGTATCTGAATGCCTATTTACACTAAGTTTTTAAAAAGTTAAAATAGTCTAGAAGCCACCAAACAGATCTTGTGTGTGATATACCTAAAGTAGACCCAAGGCAGAGAGCCTCCTTTGCCTCAGTGTGTGTACAGATCAGGACATTGTAACACAGTGGAAATATGAACAGGAATCTCTGGAGTCAAACTTCCTGGATTCAATTCCTGGTGTTGCCATCTGCTAGCTACATGACCTAAAATAAGCTATTTGATCTCTCTGTACCCCAGTGGCTTCATCTTTTAAATGGAAATAACACTACACTTCATGGACTTATTGTGAGGATTAAATAACAAAATACTGATAAAGCTGCTTGCACAGTCCCCAGGCATGTAAGTGAGTGCTTATAAAATAATAGCAACTATTAACACAGTGGCTCCATCTGGATGGGTGAAAACAGACCTTTTGAAATATTTAAGAATGAAATTTTTATTATAGAAATAACATATGCTTATTGTAAAGTGTGGAAATGACTACAAAGAATTTTAAAAGAACATTAAAAACCCCTGATCCTACCAGTCAGAGAAAAGCTACTTAACATTTGGTTTGTCTTCTATTTTTCCTTGCACACTTTTTCCTAATTGGGGATCACATGTACACAGTTTGATAGAATGAGGACTAGGGTTTGGAATCTGGACTGTGAGATTATGTTGCACTTTTTTCAGTGTCATAGGTGAGCTATATTCCCAGAGATACCACCTTGAAAACCGTATTTTCCTTTTCCTATTCTTCACTATTCTTTTTCTCCAGGAATTTGCTATCTGCCTGGTAAGGACATAGCCCTATGATCCTTGGCTTCTTAATGTAAATTTTGTCACTTTCAAATGTATATCTCTTTCCTTAAGAGCCTCTGGAGGTACCCTCTCCTTAGATAGTTCACAACTTCTCCTTCCCCTTTCTTTCCAACACCCAAACTCCAGATTCAGTCAGGCTCCACAGCCTGCCCTGCAGAATTCCTCCCCTGATTGTTGTGGAGAATGATATTTAGAGATGGAACGTCTTCCCAAAACAATTTCCTTCAACATGTTTTAACTATACAAATTACGTAAAGCTTCATAGATATAATTACCCATTTATCCCCATATTAGATGTATGACAAACATAACTTTAATCTGGATAGTCAAGAAATTGATTATTCCCTACTCTATAATAAGGACCAGTGGTTGGCAGAGTCAGGGATCATCAACTGCTACCATCTAATCTAGCAATTTTAACTCTAGTTCACTCTTACTATAGCTATTGCTATTTTCAGCAATAAAATATGTCACCATAATAATAAGGTACTATCCCTACCATCAGCAACCACCTACCATTTATCATATGCCTGAATAATTGGTTATATCTATTACTTTTTACGTATATCAACTCATTCAATCCTCAAAACAACTCTGTGAGATCACCTATTTTGCAGGTGAAGAAAATGGGATTTGAATCAAGGTTTGTTTTAAATCCAAATCCACTGAAATTTTATTCTAGTTCATACCTTGAAAACCTTCTCTGGATCACTCCTGATTCTGGAGTCTGGGCACAATAATATTTCATGATACTCTAAAAAAATCTTCTGGATTTATGCTAGAATATTAGAGCTGAGAGAGAAAGACATAAAAAAAATAACTGTGTCTGGGAAGGCAGTCCTCTTTGAAAGGGTATAGTTTCTGGGGGAAAAAACATGAAATGGGGAGACACAGAGAAGATGCCTGTCCAACTAGCCAAATCAGCTAAATCAATCCTAGAGTCAGCTATCACATCCAGCACCAAGCACAGCCTCACAAAAACAGGTTGGTAATAAGACATTTCAGGTAACCAAACCCCCCGGAGAAAGTGCAAGACCGTTCAGTGTGCTATCAAGTACTTCTGCTCTTTGGCTGACAGAATTAAATAGAGGGTCTTAGGTTAAATCTTTCTTATATGACAATTATCTTATCACTTGGTGAATTATTTTCCAGCCCAAACCCCATAATCTGGAGTAACAGTATAATCTGTATATTTTCTTCTGAGGGCTAAAAATAAAGTAAAAGCTCAATTTTCCAAAATGCTCTGGGAAAAGATACCTTTTAATCCATTTCCCTGCCTCTCTGTGACGGGTCCTTTACCTGGCCAGTGGCAGTGAGAGTATCAAGGGACTCAGGGAGAACAAGCTGCCACTGCGCTGCCATTTTCAAGCCTCTCAAAATGAACAGAAAACAAGCAAAAAATTTTAATATCTGTCATGCTATCTATAATATCCATCTCTGGTTCCTCCCCACCCCCACCCCCATTATCTGGCTTATCTGAAGCTTCTGGCTGGTCATAGACCCTCATAAAAGCAACTTTCTTATTATTGATCCGGTTGATGATGGCTCAGAGAGCCAGGTTGGAGAGAACAGCACATGCAGCATGCACATGTACTCACACATGTGGACACACATGTACACATGAGATGGCCAGCAGGACACACATACACAAAGGATATGCAGAAACAGATGTACCACAGAATTAAAGTAACGTTATTCTAGAGCATAAGCAAAGAGCAGTATTAAGAGTTGAAAGGAAATATAAATGAACACTGATAGTCAAATGAACTTAGAAAATTTAATCCCAAAAGTCTGACTAAGTGGAGGTATGATTTCATAAGACCAGTCTTTACTCAATGACCACATATAGCAAAAGTTCAAAAAGGCTGCAAGGCAGACTGCAAGGCATACTATCAATACTAGTATCTTAACTTGATTGTTGTTCCATGATTTAATAAGGACCATCACATCCATTCTCTCATTAGATCCTTACCATAGTTCAGGAAGGTGAAACTAAGACATCATTTTTGTTGTTTACATTCAATTCCTTCCTTCCTTCCTTCAACAAAATATAGAGTGCCTAACATGTGCCGAAGAGTGTTTGAGGTACTGAAAATTCAGCAGTGAACAAGACAGATAAGAGTTGCTGTTCTCATACAGCTTACATTCTAGTAGGAGAGAGACAATATACAATTTGCTTATATATATATATATATATATAAACAATTATATAGTTATTTAGAACATAATATTAGAACAATGAAGTAATTTAGAAAGTACTAAATACTACAGAAAAATAAATAAGTGTAATGGGAAGTGCTGGGGGAGGGTTGCAATTTTAAATAGCAGTGTCAAGACAGGCGTTATTTGAAAGAGTATATCTGGGAGAAGAGTGGTCTAATCAGAGGGAACAGTCTGTGTAAAAGTCCAGGGGCAGGAGCTTGCCTGGACTGTTTAAAGTGCAACAAAAAGACAACTGTGATGAAGAAAATGATAAGAGGTGAGGAAAGACAAGGGGGAAGGGGCAGGGCCAGATCTTTTAGGACCTTAAACGTCTTTGTAAGGACTTTAGCTTTTACTCTAAGAGCAATAGGAAGCCATTCTGGCTGTTTTGACAAGCAAAGACTGTAGGGTGGCAAGAGTAGAAGCAAGGGAGACTAGTTAAAATGCTATTACAATAATCCAAGCAAGAGATGACCGCAGCTTGGTCCATGGTGATAGCAGTGGAAGTAGTGAGAAATGGATTCTGAATATAATTTGAAAGTAGAAGGGACCTCTTGATGTAGAATGTGGGTGGCAAAGGCACATGGTGCCAAGGAAGATGCTAACATTTTGGGCCCGTGCAACTAAAAGGACAAAGATGCTATTTACTGAAATAAGAAAAAATAGAGCAGATTTGAAGAATTTGAATTCAGTTTTGCAAATGTTAAGTTTAGCTATCTATTTGACATCCAAGTAGAGATGTTGAATAGGCAGATATATCAAGTCAGAAGTTAACGGGAGAAGTCTGGGTTGGGGATAAAATTTGGGAATTGTCTTCATTTAGATGGCATTTAAAACCACATAGATAGGGACTTCCCTGGGGATGCAGTGGTTAAGAATCCACCTGCCAATGCAGGGGACACAGGTTCGATCCCTGGTCCAGGAACATCCCACATGCTGTGGAGCAACTAAGCCTATGCACCACAGCTACCGACCCTGCACTCTAAAGCCCGTGAGTCACAACTACTGAGCCCACACGCCACAACTACTGAAGCCCACGAGCCTAGAGCCCGTGCTCTGCAACAAGAAGCCACTGCAATGAGAAGCCTGTGCACCGCAAGGAAGAGTAGCCTCCGCTTGCCACAACTAAAGAAAGTCCGCGCGCAGCAACAAAGACCCAACGCAGCCAATAAATAAGCGAACAAATGAATAAAACCACACACACACACACACACACACACACACACACGAAATTACTAAGAGAGTGAGAAAGAGGTAAAGACCAAGATGAAATTACTAAGAGAGTGAGAAAGAGGTAAGGTCCAAGAAATGAGCCCTAGTGCTCTCCAATGTAAAAGGTGGGGAAAAGGGAAGGATTCAGCAAAGGAAACTGAAAAGGAACAACCAGTGAGGGAGGAGAAAAACCAGGAGTGTGTGGAATTCCTGGGAGGCAAAGGAAAGACAGTATTTCTAGGAAGAGGAAACGATCAATTGTGTTGATGCCCCTAATGATGAAAATTAAAAACTGACCACTGTATTTAACAATGTGGAAGTTACTGGAAGCTCAACAAGAGTTGCTTCTATGGAATGATGGAGATGGAAGCCTTATTGGAATGAGTTTAAAAGATAATGGGAAGAAAGGACCTTTGCCATTAAGAGAACAGAGGAATGGGGAGCAATTGTTGCTGGAGTTAAGAGATGGTATTTTTAAGATGGGAGAAATAACACCATGTTTCTATGGTATCAGTAATAATCCAGCAAAGAGGAAAACTGATGACACAGGGGAGAGAGGGAAGGATTACAGTGTACTTGAGTAGATGAGTGTGTATGCAATCTCATTCACAAACCAAGGCACAGAAGAGTGATTTACTCATGATTATACAACTAATAAATGATAGAGCCTATATCTGAACCCAAGCCCCATGGTCTGCATTTCTCTACCACACCATAATGGAGAAGGCCTTGGTGTCTGTCACCCGCTATAACATGCCTGGCAAATGGTCATCAATCTCTGCCTAATTACATTATTTCAGAACATTCCTGATTTCATAGGCAATTCATTTCGACATACTTAGTGTTTATCTAATATGTGTCAGGCACCAGATTGGTGGGGATAGAGGAAGGAAGAATATAAAGGTGAATGACATACTTTCTCTAAGGAAACTTACAATTTGGTGAAGCTTAAATAACTAAGAGAAGACAAAATGAAATTAGTGTACTACTGAACAGTTCTATGATGAAAGTACTTCCTCGCACTGAGGCACACTCTAACTCTAGGCAATGTCTCCCAATTTGCTTCTAAATCTGCCCTCTCCAGAAACAATGACTAGGGAGTGTGGATGAATCACAAGTCCTTCTCACTGGTAGAAAACTGTTCCAACTATGATCCGGGAATAAACAATAGATCACAAGCCCATAAGCATATATAAGGTAAAAGTAATGAAACCACCAACATGAACTTATTTTATATTACTATTCATACTTAAGGTATTGAACTCAGTAGTGGGACTACTGCAGGGTTTTACAATATGGAGATAGTTTACATTCCAGAAAATTCTCAAACTTCTTCAATTCTCTTGACATATGTTTTAAATATTTCAGAAGAATAATGCTTTTTTAGTACAAAAACATGCGTTCTATCCCTTAGCAAAATACCTTATGTGTGTATGTGTGTGACTTCTCTAGGTTATTATAATGCCTTGTCAGTTCTTTTTATTAAAACATATATAAGCTCCATTTCAAAGTCCTATGGACTTACAGAGAACAGAATTTGTGATCCAAGTATCTTTTTCTTTCTATCTAATAACTGAGAGCATTTGCAAGAAAAAAAAGCATTCTCTTCTATCTAGGGTATTCTTTAAGGAAACCAAATCTCCAATGTATTGGATCTGCAGCAACTAACTGTGATGATAACTAAAGAAGAGCTAATATTTTGACGAAGAAAAGCATCAGGAGCAGGCAGACATAAGAAAGCCACAATCTATATATTTCCTAGGCCTGGCTGGAATTCCCATGTGCACTCCTTTTAGCAAACACCTATTCAGTCTTTTAAGAGCCTTTGCAAATGTCAACTCCCTGGCAAGTCTTCCCCACTGCATCCCCATCCTCATCCCCACCTTACAGTCTCTTTGCTGCACTCTCATAGCATTTTGTAAACAACTCTATTGTGAAACTACATTGAATTTACTGTCTCTAATTTACTTCCTTGACTTTATATGTCTCCAAATCTGTGAGCTTCTTGAGGGGAGGCGGTTACTGTATCTTTTCTTTGTGTTCCCAGTGTACCACATAGTGCCTGGAACATGGAAGGTAGTCAATAAATGCTGATGGAATGAAGGAATGATGAATGAGTCAGTGAATGAGTGAAATAAAATGGAAAAGCAAAAATAGAACTAAGGGTTAGGAATAAAAAGAGCAATGAGTTTTAATAACTAAGAGGTTCCCTTATTTAGTCACACCCCTTCACTTTACAGAGGAGGAAACTGAAATGTGTATTAGTTAAATGACTTGTCTAAACTAGTTACTGTCAGAAGCAAGGCTACAGAGCAACAAGTGTTTGAATCTCAACTAAGCCCCTGACCTTTTTTCATTATTATAACACTGACCACACTATATTGTCAGTCTTCCCATCACGTCTAATTCCTTGAACACAGTAATGATGTTTTATCTATCTCTAAACTATCCTTTGATTATAACGATGAAGGTAATGAATATAGCCCAAGGTACCATAGAAATAACCTCAAAATTAGACATGTGGACTTACAATCCCCTTTAACACAACTTGGCTATACTAATTTCCAGAATGCCAAAGATATCTGAGTGGGCTTTAGTGAAATAGTAAACAACCCTGAGCTTTAGAACCAAACACAACTGAGTTTAAATCCCAGCTCTGACATTTACTGGGTGATATTAGGCATATTATTTAAAATTTTTGAACTCAGTTGCCTCATCTGCTACCCGGATCAGGAAAAGGGGGATATGGGTGGAGTCAAAGATGATTCTAAGTTATCTAAAATAAATGGTTGACTAGATGATGATTCTATTACCAAAAAATAGGGAGTAAAAGAAAAAGAGGAGATTGGGGACTGGGAGGAAGGGAAGGACAAAAGATACTTAAGACATTAAATCTTTTGCAAGTAGGCACAAGTGGGCATTAAAAAGAGAGGGAGGGCTTCCCTGGTGGCGCAGTGGTTGGGAATCTGCCTGCTAATGCAGGGGACACGGGTTCGAGCCCTGGTCTGGGAAGATCCCACATGCCGCGGAGCAACTAGGCCCGTGAGCCACAACTACTGAGCCTGCGCGTCTGGAGCCTGTGCTCCGCAACAAGAGAGGCCACGACGGTGAGAGGCCCGCGCACCGCGATGAAGAGTGGCCCCCGCTTGCCACAACTAGAGAAAGCCCTTGCACAGAAACGAAGACCCAACACAGCCAAAAATAAAATAAATAAATAAATAAATTGAAAAAGAGAGGGAAAGAGATCTAAGATACTGAAATTTCTTGGTTGGAGATTTTTCCTTAGGAAACAAAGCCACTTCTGATCCTAAACTGCACAAAGACATAAAAGAGACTGGGGTAGGGGGTGGGGGACATGGAGAAAACAGTTTGTTCAGTGAGGCCCTACAAGGCAGAAATAGGATCAGAGAGTAAATGTTACAAGTAAATTTTGATTTGCCCCCAGGAAGAATTTTCCAATAACATGAGGACCTGGTTATGGAGTCACTACATCTTGGAAGAAACAGCTCTGCTTTGGAATCCTGGAAGCTTAAGTATCCCATTGTTTTACTTTGGACCAGTCATTTTACCCCCCACTTCAGCTGTCTCATCTGCAAAATTCAGACCAAAGATTTTATCCTTTTTGTTTGGATGCTGGTGCTTATTAGGACACTTCCTGTATCCCTGAGTGTAACAGAAGAAATTGATTCGTGACCATCAATGCATTTCACAATCAAATGCAGATGAATAAATGAGGATATAGCTCAGATCAAGAAGAGGAGGAAACACCTCGTGTATGAACCAGTTGATCCTCACACCCACCCTTATAATGCGTAACTTAGAGAACACATGCATTTCTGTTTCTTCTCTGAGACCTTTCTTTCTTGTTTTTCTGTTCACTCTCCAAGGTCATGAGTTTACCTATGGGTGAATAAATTATGGTGGAAGAGCTTCTATAAATTATAATAGAATGGCTTTTAAATCGATTTGGACACCTTGAAACGTATGTCAAATTAGCTTGGCAAGGCAGCTATCTAACAGAAGATAAGCTGTAGGTAAAATTCTCTAAACTATGTTTTCTCATTATAATCTATACAAATTCTGTTTGGGGGTTCCAAAACACTATTCTGTCTGATTTAGGCAGTCAGATTTAAATGCATTTTTTTCACAAGTAGACAAGTTGAGAGGGGAAAAAATGGTTTTAATAACTATTACTCAAATCACTTCTATGGTATCTATAAGGTACACGGTAAAGAGCAATGCCTGGTCCTAAGAAGACTTGTCTTCTAATCCTAGTCTGATAATTGCTGTGTGGCTTCAGACAAGCCCCTTATTACCTTAATTTCCTCAGCTATATAATGCTAAGTATGAAGTAAGAGAATGTGTACGAAAATCCTCTGAGAGGTCTAAACTGTTCTGCAGTGAATGACTTTATTACTAATGCATAATTCTTCTTTTCCTCGTTCTATTTATGTTGAAATGATGTCCTTAATATGCCTTTGGGATAACTCATTATTCTCTCTTCCCTCCAGCAGATTTGTTAACCAAATTGTGGGAGGCATTTTGGGAGAAAGGTAAAAGACTTAGTGAAAAAACTTGCTAAAGAAATAAAGCCAAATGCCTCTGAAAAAGGAAAGGGTACGTTAAATGAAAAACATCAAAGACCTACATTTTATGTGTTCATAAGACAGATACTGTGTCTGTATTATTTTTCAAATTTGTCAGTTAAAAAACAAAAGTAGTGGTGTAATAAGAAGTTCAGTGTTACTTTAATCAAAGCTGACAACCATGAAAACCATTTACTGTTGTATTTGAACCACTAATTTCAGATGAAATCTAAAACGCTCAAGTTCCAATTGTTAACACTGACACGCCAACAAAAACCTTAAGGAAATCTTTTGTAGCTAGATTACACTGTTGTTATGCACTTACTTGAGAAAACAAAATATGTATGTAACTAAATCCTACTGTATCTCTACAATGGCTTCAATAAAACACACCCAGTCAAAAGTTGAATAAATTATACTATATAGCTTAATTTAAAATCTATGTTGTCATCCACTGAATTCTGATAACTATACTATACCAAGGTTGCATTTCCATTCCTACAGGAATCAGTTAACTTGAAAGGGAGAGAAAAAATGGACTAGATAAAATTGTGGATGGACAGCCTGGGCAAAAAGCTCCTTGAAATGCCATCTTCACAAATGAAGTACAGTAATACTCCAAACTACAGATAAATAGGAAAAAAACAAAAAGCTCTACCTAATCTAAATATAGAAACAGGGCATGTTGTGATCCAGTTAGGAAAAGGCTTTCCTCTCTATTGCTAAACCTAACACTTCCCAGAGCAGATCTTGTTCTGATGTGTGAATTTGAGCAAGTTGATTAAATTCTGAGCATGTTTCCTCAACTGTAAAATGACGATAATAACACTGACCTCCACAGGATAGTTGTGAGAATTATGGTAAACAGTGAATACAGCTGTGTGGTGATAGATGTAAACTATATTTTTGGTGGTGAGCACACTGTAGAGTATACAGAAGCAGAAATATAATGTTGTACACATCAAACTTATATAATATTATAAGCAAAGTTACCTCAGTAAAAAAATAAATCTAAAATTTTAAATGAGGGAAAATCAATGAATACAAGCTAACTACGAAGTGAAAGCAGCAATAGTATTAGCAGGAGCAGCACAAGCGGCAGCCACTGTTCTCATGCTGTCCTGATGCCTGCATAGGTCTTTAGCATAAAAACTAAGAGCGTTTTAAGAAGGAAAGGGTGATCAACTTTAGCCAGTGGTGGAGGAATATCAATGGCTTTTGAATTTGACAAGAAAGGAACTGCTGGTGACCCTGTTTTAAGGGAACATTTTCAAAGCAGAAAGGTGGAAAGCCTGATTATAGGTGGCTAACAGAAAACACATGAGAAGAAAACGGAGGTAGCACGTGTAAACCAGGGATTTTCAACATTTTGTAACCACCAGTCACTATCGTAGAGACATGATGATTTTTTAAAAATCGGGGAAGGACTGTTTCTAGGTTTTTTATTATAGTTCTCATTTACAGAATGTTTTAGGATTGAGAAAAATACTCCTAACTGAGACTGTCTTGTTCCATGGTTCTAATTCACAAACATGAAAAATGTTCCATTAGTGCTTGACAATGTATAAAGCTATTATTATTTCTACAGAGCACTTTGATGATGAATTAAAAATTGGTAAGTACAGTGGGCAGGGGGAGGCCTTCATATCTCTAAGTAGATATGGAGATTGAAGAAGAATGAATTTTTAGTGATTGTGATGAAATGTAGTTTCATGCCAACTAGATTATTTCTATGCCATTGAGATCTATTGATACAAGCTTCTCACTGATGACATAAAGGAGAAGAGAAATAAAGTGGTTGAGACAAGAAGCAATAGGTCAAGCAATTTCTTCCAAGTTGTAGAAAACTGCATGTTCTAAAGCAGATGTGAAGGGGCCAGCGAAAGGGAAGCGAATGAAGATACAGAACAAGGGGAAAAGCTTAGCAACAAAGTGCCTCACATATTAGGATAAGATTCAGTAACATTTGCACCTAGCATTTGTTGGGAACCATTATCATTTAAAAACTTTGTTAGATCTCTGGGGTTTTGTTTTTGTTTTTGTTTTCGTTTTGGCTGCACTGCGTGGCATGTGGGATCTTACTTAGTTCCCCCGACCACGGATCAAACCCGTGGAGTCTTAACCACTGGACCACCAGGGAAGTCCCAGATCTCTGTCTGATACATAATAACAGCTAACAGTTATACTACAATTTAAATCTGATTTTTATTGGTGTCGATACAAACTATAAATTAGGTAGAAACGTCATTTATCCACCGTTTAGACTTAAAATTTACCTCGAGTTAATGTAGCTTCACAGTCTACAAAAGCTTTCACATAATCCTCACAAAAACAAAGTGAATCTGCAGTCAGTTTTGTAATTCTCATTTTCAGCTAGAGTAATTGAAGGCATGAGGTTAAATGACTTGCAAACAAGGTTTTTTACAATCTTCTTAAGAACAGAGTTGATTATGAAGAGTTATTCTTCCCAGAGAATTCTTAGGTTTTTGGTAGATATTTAAAGTGCTGGACTTACTGACTAGCACTTAGTCTTCCATAAAATGTTTTGCATGCGTTCAGATTCCCTCTTTCTGTTTCCCCAAAGACCTGTGTCCTGATGTTGCTCCACTCGTGATCAGGCCTCCCAGAGGCAGCACAATATCCATGCACAATTCTCATTTTCCCTCCTCATTCCCTAAACTTAACAACTTATTTCCCATTATTTTCAGAGCACTGTTAACTTACCTAATTCACTAACTTGCACTAAGATATCAGAACTAATAACTGTTTAACAAAGTACCTCCTCCCAGATTTGCATCTTAACCTGGGCCTCTTAAACGTTTTCTTAATATGGGCATTTCTGACCCTCAGAACGGAGTCAAAGAAGCTTGGTCTTTCCTGGCATCCCATCACACCACCACAGCAAAAGCATACTTTATAGGCCTTTTTGTGGGAATAACCCTAATACTCATTACATGATCATATTAAACAAAATAATAAGGGGGAAAATATTCACAATTAGACTAGTTAAAATTATAATTCTCTTGTACGGTTTAATTTTGTGATTGGCTAATGATAATGGTAAAACCAGATTTAATCTTAATTCAATAAAATGTTATGGGGACAAGCAAGTAAATTAAATGTTTAAGCCATCCTTTAATACTATCATTGATTTTTAAGAAGAGAAGAGATAATTTCGTAAGTGTTTAATGGTGAATTTATACAAATTTCCTATGATCATTCCTGAGGCATTTTAGAGTTTTCATACAAACAGACAAAAGAAAGAAGACTTTATACTTGTTAAAAGAAACCTCCTTCATGTCACATTTTTTTTTTCTGACTGACTCATCCTTCATTATTTTTCTAAAGATCAGGAGCCATATATTTAGTTTTGAAAATTAAGAAATCTATGTCAAGTGTCTTTTCTGCTTAGTTCTGTAAGTACTAGTTCGGGATCATAGATAAAATGAAATAGATGGGTCTATCTCCTTTGCATACAATCGCCTTGCCCCTTAAGAATCTCCTGTGGAAATGTGGTTTTCTAGGACTTCATTAATTTCTGGCTAGCTGAGGCAAGGGAGGCTTACAGACCGCTGAACCAATGATTATTATCGAGAGGGCCTTTGACCTGAAAGGAAGCAATCTTAAGATGGCAGAGAAAAGCAGGGTGATCATCCTAGTTCTTGCACATGAAGAATTGTTAGTTCTTGTTATCGCATGCATACATCCTGCATCTACAGTACATGGTTTCCTTTATATGATGCACTACCTACTGCATTGACTGCTGTTCTCTATTCAGCTTTCTTTTTAACAACCCAGGAGCGACACTGCAAGATTTTAATTTCCAAATGGCTTGGGAAGATGTAAATAATTATACAAACAACTATGGTTAACCACCTATGCTTTTCTTATTCGACTTTTTTTTTTTTTTAAGAAGTGGGGTTAAAGAAATGTACAGGATATAAAATAAAATGTAGGTACCTCAATTATCTTCCCTCATGAACGATTACTAGTATCTTTTTGGCATGGTTTATTAAAACTTTAAAAGTTAAAAAAAAACAAAAAACAAAAAAAAAAAACTTTAAAAGTTAAAATTTCCACCCCTAATGTTTTTCCTTTCCCTTCTCTCTCTCTGCTTTTCCAGATCCTTTTCCCCCTGCTGTAAGAAAGGGAGACTAAAACTTTGTTCTGCATGTTTCTCAGAGTACTGTAATTAATCTGAAACTTAACAGTATTTATCCTTCAACTATTACTTTAGTACAGAAGTAAAACTCAATTCAAAGGATTATAAATATGAACAAAACTCAGTTCTTGACCTCAAGGAACTTTACAGGGTGGTAATAATCCTAAGAGAAATAATAATGATAAATACATTTACTTTTCTCTTTACATGTAAGGAAGGGTTTACACATGCAAAACTTCATTTGATATTTAATACATCCTTGTAAGAAAGACAGGACAGATACTATTTTCCCAACATTACAGAGGAGATAGAGATAAAACACACAACATATGTAAAGAAGTAAAAATAACTAAATTCATACACTGTGATTATAAATAATTGTATATAGTTATCTATGTATATATATGTGTTGACTTTTAAACAACACGAGTTTGAATTACACAGGTCCACTTACACATGCATTTTTTTCAATAAATAAGTACTACTGTGCTACAGGGTCCATGGTTGGTTGAATCTGTGGATGTAGAGGAACTGTAGGATATGGAGCACTGACTGTAAAGTTACACTTGGATTTTTGACTGCGGGGAGGGGTCGCCGCTCCTAACCCTCACCTTTTTCAAGGGTCAACTGTACACACACACACACACACACACACCATAGCTTATCCTTGGAAAGGTGTCTTGGCTTAAGAAAATATTTATCCCACTAATCTGCTACAATGCTTAAAATTTCATTTTAGAAACTCCATACTCTGGTATCTACAAGAAGTCCATTAGAACACAGACCTAAATAGAGAGAAATGCAAAAAACATTACTAGATGCTAATAATTTACAAGTGGGTCAATTTACTACATGATAATTGGGCTCCTTAGAAAAATGGAAGGTTGCGATAACAGTCCTAGAACAAAATGGGGAGAGTTTTGATGGGAGGAAAGAGAGAAAGGCCTTGATAGATTGAGGTGAAGCCCTGGGCAGAAGCAGCCTGAGGATCCCTGAAAAACTGAGTACGGTGGAGGTGGTGAGGATGTTAAAAGGACAGAGACATTCACTAGCTTCTCAATTTTTCTTCCATCAACGCCAAAACCCTGGGCTCAGTTTCAGTTTCCAGTAGGCCTACATTGGCAATTCACCTCCAAGGTACAAGTTTCCCTCACAGACCTCTAAATAAACACTTAATGGTCCTTCAAAATTAAATCAGCTTTGGTACCACCTACTTCTCAACTTGCACTTACCTCCCCTATCTGCCACCATCCTCGTTCTTTCCTTTTTTTAAAAAAAAGGCTAGTTCTAAAGCCATTTTTTTCTGTTCTCTTTCCTCTCTATTCACTTACTGAGGCCAAATCTTGCCATCGGCAGTTCTGTTTTCAATACTACTCTCAACTTCTTTCTTACGTCTGCCACAGATTTAAGGTTCTTTGGGTCGTTCATTTAAAAAAAAATTCAACTGCACTGTGTTGCTGCATGTTAATCAAACTTTAGGTCTGAGCTCTTCAGTATTCTTTTTACCTACTTCCTCCATTCAATCCTTCATCTCCTTGTAACACTTAAATGAAGGCTGTGGATTTTTCAGTGCCTAGCATGGTGCCAGGCACATAGGTACTCAAATAATATTTGTCATAAGTTATAACTTTATATAACTTTAAAGTTAGATAGCAACATTCAGTATGTAAAACTCTGAAAATCCTTGAAAGTGGCTTCCTCAAAGCTAACAAGCTCATAAATTCTTCATTTGTCTACAATTAGGATTCCTCTGTTATTTCTCAGATTCATGAAAGACTGGACTAGAAAATTCTAAAAATCAAAGCATAAAAAGCAGCTCTAAAGTTTAAAATATTTGCAGTGTGTTTTGTCTTCCTTTAATTCATTCACACCTGCTTCTCAGGATATAGAAACAAAACCAGTTTGTGTTGCATCCACTTCAGAAGAAGCTGGATATGGCCTCAGAATTGAGTATTCAAGTCATTAAATCTTAATCTTGTTTAGGAAACTGTCTTCTTACCTTGGGAAAGGGGCAAATTGCCATTTCTTCCCATCTGGAGACTGTGGAAACAAGGGAAACCCCTACACATCTTTTCCACAATCCCATATTATTCTAGGGAACTTCTAATTTTGTTAATTCATTAAACATTTTAAGAGCATTTTCGGCCAGCACTGTGCTCAGTAAGGTATACAAATGGAGCAAGTGCATAGTCCTTGCCCCTGAAGTTACAATGCAAAGAGAGAGAACCAGGCGGGGAACTCAGAACAAAAGCTGTGACTGCATAATAATGTACTAGTGGGGGTAGGGGATGGGGAATCTGGAAGCCCAGTTGTTACTAGGAAAGTGGTTTCCAGAAGGTGAGAGCTTTTAGGCCAGCTCCGAAAGAGGCTGATTGTAATGATTTGCAGGAGTGAAAGTTGGAGGGCCTTCTACTTAGGAGATAAACATCTGCACTGATTTAAAGGTGGGAAGTGCCTGAAGTGAGGGAGAAGGTAAGGAGACTGGCTTCCTAGCAGTCAAAAGGCTGATTTGGGGAAAGACTGATTCTGAGGATGTAATAGGCAAGTTTGGGGAAGTCAGTTGGTGAAGGTGGGAAGAGACTGAGATTTTTTCGTCGCTGTTAAATAAAAAACTTAGATTTGACGTGGTGGTAAAAAACAAATAGGGAAATTACATGAGAAGAATGATTTTATGACAGCTATGTAAAAATGAGATTACAATAGAGAGGTCCCGGAGCTCAGGAAACAAGCTAGATAGGTCATAATTTAGGCCTAGGTTGTTGAGACCTGGAATAAAATGGTAGCTGAGGAAATTTTCAAAGTTGAATAAATGGTAGTAATAATAAAGAAAAGGCTATGCTACAAACTATCCAGTTACTACTCTTTAATTATCAACCCAATTAACAATGATCTCCAGATAATTTATCTCCAGTTCCCCCTTCCTACCCAGCACCTCTCCCTAGCTTACACCTTTGTATCAAAGACATTCTACTCAGGACATCCTCTTCAGTACCCTCCACCTCTGCCTGTTCAGCTTACCTTTGCTTCATCTTCTTCTCATTTCACCTCCTCCTCTTCATTTAGTCAAATCATTTTAGTCCTTAAAAGACCCAGCCACCTTTCCCTTGAAGCCATTTATGATCTCAGAAAATTCTCTCTGAAATTCTGTCTGCTAGTCACTTCGACCACTTGCAACTTATTTTCTGATTAGAATTTTTGACTATTGATGGTCTTCATTCTAATTAATTCTAAGTTTTTTTTAAAAATTATGATCATTGTAGAAAATAAAAATCACTTGTAGTCTCACCACCATTATTAAAATGCTGATGTATTCCTTCCAAATGTTGTTGAATGTGAATAATTTATACATATTTTAAAATACAGTATATACATCTTTGCATCTTGCTTTTAGTTTTTACTTTCAGTTATTTTAGAGGCTCCTAGAATCCAAGCATTTCTACTCAGAGTCTTGTAAAGACCCATGTTACTGCTGCTTCTCTGTAACTCAGCTGCTACTCCCTATAACCTCTGATTATTCGTGATTTCTGCTTCCTTGTGGTTCTTGCTGCCTGGTGTACACCACTTGCCTACCCAATGCACCTTTAAACCATTATTCAATCCACTTCAACCCCTCTTTCTCCTTGAACAGTGTTTGGGTAGAGCTTTAACAAGCTTTCTACAGATCTATTGCCCTTGGGTCTATTGTCCATGCCAGTCCACAAACTGCTGCAAAGAGGCAGAAGGGGTCATGTAGTGCCATAAGATAATTTTTGAAGAAGGAAACTTTTAGAGGAATGGGAATGGCAGATACAGTTGTCTTGACCTATGTTCCTTCATTTCTTACTTTTTGAAAATAAGATTTTTGATGACTACATAATATTCTGTCCTGTGACTATTCCAGATGTACCTAACCATTCCAATAGTAATGAACAGTTAGCGTGTTTCTGATTTTCACTATTCTAAATAACAGTGAGATGAATAGCCTTCTAAGCTGCCTGAGTCTCAGGTGAAAACTCTTTGGATTTCTAAAATTTGAATTACTACATCAGAGGTGGCACTCTTGATAGAGTTTGCCAAACAAACTTCCAGAAGGGTTTTATGACATTAAAATACGAGCAAGGATTTTGACTTTTGTTATATTTTGCTTTCTAGGAACCACAGGGAAATCCATACTGTATGCTAGAAATACTTAATTGGAAGAAGTATTTGCTCTCATGTAATGAACTTAGTGCATTTTAGAAATGAAGGTGGTAGGGAAGATTACAAGACAGCAGTTTGTGTTTTGAGTGGGAGGAATGCACTGGGGACAGACTTGAATTGGAAAGAATTATTATGCACTTAAGTACATAGAAAAAAAGAATGAAAGGCATATGAAACTATACAAATTCATTCTTTAACCTTTATGTGCATAACTACATTTTATGCAGTTGAACCTTCATGTACATATTTGGTATTTTTTCAAGTATTAATTGATAAGGCTATTGCCATTTTGTGATCTGCATAAGAATTCCTGAGGCCAATATGCCAGAAGCTAATTAGCCATTTCCTTTTGGTTAGATTTTTTTTTTCCCCTTCAAATTTTTGTTGTTTGGATAATATGCTATGAATAGCTTTGTGCACTCATTTTTTTTAAGGTCATATCATTGAAAGATATTTCCCAAAGTGGAACTGATTAAAAGATATGAACAATTTTATAGCTTGCCTTATATACTGCAAGATATTGTACTCCATTGACATGTTATTAACTTCGCACGTTTGTCTCGCTGATTCTTCAAGTTCCCCCCTTAGGAAGACAGTGTCTTTTCATTTTCCATACTCCCCATGGGGTAGCGGAGCAGAACTGGCTCAGAGCCGAGCGCAAAGTAAAAGCTCAATAAATAGTAACGGATTAATCTTCCCGTACCTATGGGTTTGCCTTTCCTCTTCTCCAGATTTTTATCCCTCGGTCTCTTCCCTTCGTTTCTTTTCGGAATCTACTTCATTACCTTAAATTGGCAATTTCAGGTAAAGTAACGCTGGACAGAGGTGACTTTCGTGTCCCTTACCTCTGATTTCTCAGGGAGTTTCCCATTCTGGAACCTTCCTTGCCCGACTGCCGTCTGAAGAAGCCAAATTCAAAGCAGTCGCCGCCACTTGAGCTCACACGTGAGTGCATCCTCGAGAAGGAAACGTTTTCTTGAAAACTTTCTACGCCAATTTGGGCAGATTCTGACGACAACGAGGTTGGCGCGCGTTTCTGTCAACCAGTTCGGCGCTGAGTGGCAGAAATTCTGTGAAGGAGTAAGGACGCCCCGGGGATACTGTGCATCTCGCTGACTGGGAGGAAACACTGGATGCCCCGTCCCAGGCCCCGACAGCTACGACAGGTGCGAAGCCCGCCCCGGAGGAGCTTCTACTGCCCGCGCAGAGCCACAGGCGGCGCCGGGGGACGTCCATCCCCTGACACCCAGTCGGAGCCCGGGCGCGGGTTTCCCCCTCAGAACGGCAACCCACGGGTCCGCAGTCGCCACGCAGCGCGGCCCGCCCCCTTGGGCCCTCCGAAGGCTTGGGAGGGGAGGGCGGTGGGGGAGGGAGGCGGGGTCGGCCGCGGCGTCACCGCTGACGTAGCCGCCCGACCGGGCCGCCGCCGCTGCTGCTGCTGCTGCTGCTGCTGCTGTCGCCGCGGCACCGGGGAGCGGGGAAGAGGGGCGCGGGAGACGAGCGCTAAGATGGCCGCTCCGGCTCGGGCTGGTGAGTGTGCGTGAGAGGCGCGCGCGACTGCGGCGGTTGGCTGAGCGAGGCTCCCTGCTGGAGCAGAGATCCGACGGGAGCCCCCAGGGCCGGGAGGCACTTAGCGGCGTTTTCCCGCCGCGCAGGGCGCAGGGGTCCTGAGGGAGGGAGAGGGGGCTGCCGACGGACTGAGGGCAGCGAGCCTAGGGGCGCGTGGAGGAGGAGGCGGCGGCAGCGGCGGCGGGTCTGGCGAATTTAGAATTGGCGCCTCTGGGAAGTTAAGGTGGGTCGAGCGATGCCCTGGCCGGTGCCGGCACCTCATGAGTCCCCGGAGATGCTGCCAGGAGCGGCGTCCCCTGTGGCCAGGGTCACCGCGTTGCCACCCTGCGCTCGGCTGGGGGCGGGGGACGAGTTGGGAGAAGGGGCAAGATTGGGGGACTTGAGGGGATGCAGAGGGGGAGTTGTGCCCCGACCCGCGTGCCGGAGCGTGGAGGAGATGTAATCGCGAATCTGATCGCGTATCTGATGCGGGCTGGGGCGCTCTGTGGAGCTGGCACTGTCGAGATAAAACCGCATCATCCTCCTGGCTCTGAGTGCCGCCAAGTGATGCCCGAAGCGCCCCTGGGATGCTTTGGAAGGGCGGTTCTAGTCCTCCATTTAGAAGGAATGTCTTGCCTTCCCTCCATTGATCGGGTCGCGGCACTGCCAGCACCTGCTGCCACTTAGAGACACTTGGGATTTTTGAATACCAGCTTTCTAAACCATTCCCGCTGGCCTTCGGGGAAGGAATGCTAATAGGCTAAACTTATTTGGGGGGCATAAAGAAATGTGTCAGCATAGGGAGAAGAAAATGACTGCTCAAGTTTACGAAATAGTAGGACTCGCCCTCTCTCCCACCCCCGCAATAAAAAAGAAAGTGAAACATGGTAATTGTTTCAACTTCAAGTTTGAGCTGTTGTAAATTCTACTGGTAACTGGATAATTTCTTGCAGTTTTAATTTTGGAAGTTAATAAATAAGCAAGTCTTGAGAGAGCCGCTTTATCCTCAAACCCCTGCTCCCCATTTTTAAGCCTTAATTGTCAGATCCTGCGAGTAACGGGGTTGTGAAATTAGCATAGAAATACGACTTTCAGGCCCTGCACTTGAATTCCTTATTATCTGTTAAGTAGCTGCCTGTGGGGTAAAAGTAGGGGGGTGGTAGTGTTTGGCCTGGAATTCCATTTTAAGTTGTCTTTAAAACCAGCTTTAGGTATAAACAAGGAAAAAGAATTGGCTGTTCACTGTGATCAAATTCGGAAAGCCAAGCATAAGTTAAGCACATGTTTATAGAATATTTCATAATCACAGTGAGATTCAGTACTCAGTTGTCTTGAAAGAGATGAACACTTTGTATTCTTGGAACCCTAATCTTTTTATCCTTAATTTAGCGTCTCAGACCATTTGAAAGAGATTTAATACATTTTGTCTCATTTAGCCTCTCTCCCCGGCACTGCCATTTCTCTAGCTTTTTGTGTCCTAGCCATTAATTTTGCAATGGGTAGCAGATTTTTCAACCCAGTATTTATCATTGTAGACTATTCATATTGAAATTTAGACACATTCTGATATTGAACAGAGTTCAATACATACATTGTAGAAAGTTGCAGTGTTTTGACTGGTTTGATTGTGCATAAGTCTTATTTTTCGTTGAAAATATTAATGTCCCACATTTTTTTATTTTTTATTTTTTTTAATGCTATTCTTGTCTGCTTACAGTCTTTTTATGTATGTATGTATGTATGTATGTATGTATGTATGTATGTATGCATGGCTGTGTTGGGTCTTCATTTCTGTGTGAGGGCTTTCTCTAGTTGTGGCAAGCGGGGGCCACTCTTCATCGCGGTGCGCGGGCCTCTCACTATCGCGGCCTCTCTTGTTGCGGAGCACAGGCTCCAGACGCGCAGGCTCAGTAATTGTGGCTCACGGGTCCAGTTGCTCCGCGGCATGTGGGATCTTCCCAGACCAGGGCTCGAACCCGTGTCCCCTGCATTGGCAGGCAGATTCTCCACCACTGCGCCACCAGGGAAGCCCCCACATTTTTTTTTAAGCTTAAAAACTTTAAGTGATTGGTGAATCCGCATTTAGTGTAATATACAATGATAAACTTTTTGGAATATTTAAAATGGGAAATCCGCTGAAGATTTGGGTTAAATGTTTGAAGTATATTGTTTCTACCCAATTCTCTTTACCCCCCTTTTTCACATAGTTTTTTTCTTGCACTCCAAAAAGAAAGAAATAAGGTATCATATATACCTCTACCAAACTTTTCCTCTACACACTTGAATCTCACTGAGTGTTATAGCATTGGTGGTACATAAGAGGATTTTCTGCTTGTTGGATTGTTTGAGGGCAGAGTCTGATTGTATTTTATTTGTAACCCTAGCACCTGACTTACTGCTTAACATGGAGGGAAAACCTCTGTAAATGTTCGCTCAATTGGGTTTTTGGATCGTACAGAAGTACAGGGAAAGGCAACATTTTGGCATCTTGGTAGCAGAAAAAAACGTGCTTTGAAGTTTTTCTCCTTCCTGGCAATGTTAGCCAGAAGGAACATTGCCAGATTCTAATGGAGTTGTCTGGTTGAGGGAGATTAGAGAGAGGCTGAGAGCATGGGCTTAGGAGTCTAATCAAGATAGGAAATGTATGCCCAATCATTTCCTGAATTCAGTAATGGGGACAATTTTGCCATTAGGCACAGCCCAAACAGGTGACAAGTAGCTAAAATATAAAAGGATTCTACCAATACTGGCTTCTGACAAAGATTACTATAAGAAGTACAATTGATTTTTCATAGCACTTTCAGACATCATAAAAACTTTATTATAAGAAATTCATTTTTAATGGAGTTTTACATGCCATAGAAAACTAATTCATAGTCCAAGAATATACTTGTTAGGCCAAGTCATATATGTACTAGAATAATAGTCTGGCCATTTTACACAAAGTATTTGAGCTCAATTTACTAGACCCATGGTAGAATGCTCAATCTTTTTATGAATGTTTCCCCTATTGTTATGAAGTTAGCTGCAATAGGTTGATGTAATGATAAATATTCTGGAACAAAATTGCCTGTGAATGAAATACTTGAAAGTTGTGGTGGGTGAGGAAATCAAATAATCTGGCAGCAGAACTTGCTTTTCAGGAGCTTTTTCTTAGATGGTCAACTAGATCCAATCTCTGTGCCTCAGGAGAGGCATGCTAGAGACTTGAAGAAGGCCCAGGGAAAGAGTATCCTTTATTGTTTAATGAGTTTCAAGCAAGATCTGGGTAATTATAGATTCTAGATCTCTAGAGGAAGAAAGAATAACCAGAGCCTTTCTAAGGATAAAGGACAGGAAATACATCATGATTGACAAGGAGAGGTGCCAAAACACATAATAGGCATAATAGCATACCTAAGACGGAGCAGAGAGAGTTTGAGAGCCCATTGTGTTTATTCATTCAATAATTTATTCATTCAAAAATATTGAATCCCTTTATATGTACCAGGCACTATGCTTGACCCTTGACATGTTATAAACATCTCTTAAGAGAACAGGGTACTATGGTGGTTCCGTGAAATAAATGGAAAATTGAAAACTACTTATAAGGAGTGGGTAAGGTTTGCCCTAATTGCTGTGGATAGTTATTTTCATTCTTATCCAAATGCATGTAAAGATTGTGGTGGTTAGTAATTCCTAAGGCCTACTTCCTATTGAAATTGCCATTTCCTCCTATCTTTTATCATGGAAAATAACAAATCTTCCTACTTTTAATAGCTTCTAGAGGATCTGTTTAGGTTATTTGGTACTGTTAAAAGAAAAATAAGTTTTGTTACAAAAATTATCTTTGTTAAATAAAGATTCAACATATGCCATCCCTCTTGGGAAGTCTCAAGAGAATTTTCTTTAATGAGATAAAGATGGTTACTGTGACAATTTTATTTAAATATTCTACTTTATGCCCAGTGGTACATGTTTTTTTCTTCAATAAGAATATAATTTATATAAGTATTTATATAAAATGCGCATACCCATTTCCTATGAAACAATAGCTCATATCCCAGTTATGAAATGTTTAAAAAATTAAACTTATTCACCATGTGGTCATCGGTATATAAAAACATTTTAACAAAAGATGTGTGGGAAATGGCTGGTCATAGATAAGAGTAGAAAAGTACATATTGTGCCACAATTTGAAAACTCTTACATGCCATGTTAAGGAGTTTGGATTTATCATGTGGTCTTACAAGAGTTTTAAACAATCCTTTGATAGTTGTAAAAACTGTGCCTATAAGACACACTAGGCATTATCTGAAATGTAAATCTTATATGATGATTATTTGACTAAGTATGAACTATGAAAGAGGGAAGTTTCTTAATAGAGCATGATGATGTTATATTAGTGACTATTCAGATTTTAAAGTACTCTTTCTAGAAATGTATATTAACTATTTCCCTCATTTTATGTCACTTTTTAAAATAGTAATTTAGTTTGGCTATTTTTGTGTGTTTGTTTTTCATGGTAACTTCTAGACTTCCATAAAACATTTTTAATGAGAAAAATCTGAAAACTATGCTACTAATTGCACTGATTAGAAAATCTAAATTACTTTCATATAACTGATCTTTGGTACCTAACCTCTTGTAGTTTCTATGCTTCCTTTCTAAGTGTCTTCTAAAGAAACTGAGGTGGAAAGTGAGTGGTCAACTGAGAAAGATCATTATGTTAAAGATAACTAAAAACTTATAGTGGAATGTTCATTTTTGAAGTAAAAAATTAGTTACCCTTCTAATTTTTCAGTGATTCTTATAGCTTTTAGTAATACTTATATTTGGACCACAAATATTTATTTAAAGGGTCACTACATGTCATACCAAAATTTAAAATACCCCAGTTAGGGTTGGGGAAGTATTTCTCAGTTTGCTTTTGTGTAAGATCTATTTTGGGCATCTGGAAGCATGTAGGATGGGACAAGACACATGGTAGGCTTTGGTTAATAACAGAGGAAGTAGGATAATGACATCACAAACTATCAGGAAACTGCCTTAGCTGGGCAAAACGGTCACTTGGTTAAGAGGAGGAGGCAGTTTTGGTCACTGGTGATCGATGACTTTCTATTCTTAACCACTGATTTAAAAGCCACAAAGAAAACTGAAGTGGGCCTGCAGTTAATACTAGTTGACTGACTGTGCCAAGAATTTGGTAGCCTGAAACAGTATGGCTATAGAACCTAGAGGATCTTCATAAAGCCCTTACCTTTTCTTATTAAGGAGATAAAAGATGTTTGAGAAGTAGTCCCTCCCTTACCACAGGGAACCTACCCAGCAGATAGTTGGCAGAGTAAGGATGTGCACACAGATAAACCCAAGGATTCACATTTGGCACAACTCAAGGCTTTTAGGAAGTTAGGAGAGAAGAAGATTTTCTTAACTAGAAATACTTTATGAAGGAGTTGGGCCTTGGAGGATAGATAAAATTTTTTAAAGGTGGAAGTGAGGGAATGAGGAAGATGAGTTCAGGAAATGAACTGGAGATTACTCCTTTTGGCTGGAGTGCTCATGACAGAGGGGAAATAAGATGAGGCGAAGAAGATAGGCTGGAATCTGGAGAATTTTGAAAGCACGACTGGCAAATGTAAAGTATTTTTTTATTGCAGTATTTGAAAAACTGCCGTTTAGTGATTTGTGACCAGCATTTTCTTTTTAAATGAAATAGAATAGGAAATATCAGAATACATTATTTTTATAAGGATTGTTTGTGAAACTTTTGCTCCAGGTATGTGTGTTACATGTGTACACACATTTACTGGAACCTGATGTAAAGTTTCTAAGGAGTCTTAGTCGAAGTTAGAAATCCACTGCTTTACTTGACTATGAGGAACAGAGGATTTTAAGTACAAGAGTTAAAGGCTCAAAGCAAACTTGAAGATTAATTTGGCAGGATAGTACTATGAAGGAAAGCGAGAGTCCGGATGATGGGAGACCAGTTTGGAGGTTACTGCTGTGCTTCAGAGTGATTTGTCCATAATGAGAATGATAGTTCTGGAAATGGAAAGGAATGAAGACTTGGGGAATGATAACCCTACTATATATGACAAATTGAATGTTCGCATGGAAAAGGTGGGAGGGAGGAATCAAAAAAAAAAAGTTTAAGATTTCTAGCCTGGGTACTTGAATGATAATACAGTATCTTTAATAAGAGAATATTGGAAAAGCTAATTTTGTGAAGGCAAGATGTATAGGTAAGCTGAGTTGAAGTGTGCCTGGCACTGGTTCAGAAGGGCTAGGTCTGAAGATAAAGACTTGGTAGATGGCTATCTAGATCTGACCATTGAACCTCTGCTGGTAGAAAGGATTCATTACAAGAGGTTTGAAGAGCCATTAAAATAGATTCCACAGAGTCCTCACTGTGTGGTAAGTATAAGCAGTTTTGTGCTGTCGAACCGTAACAAGTTATATATTTTACCTGTAATCTTATTTGATGTTTGTGTGTGATATAAACCTTTGAATATAAATACCATATCTAATAAGATCTTACGTTTTATTTCTCTTCTAGTCATTTTAGCTTTCTATTTTATAATTGCTTTAATGGTATGCTAACTGTAAAATAATTAGGTTTCAACAAGTCAAATACAATTATTTTGTAAACTTTAGAGATTTGCTGAAGGAAATTGTAAAAATAAAGGTGCTTGTTCATTTATATGGCATGAAAAGTTTGAATAGCTTGAATGGTTTTCTTTGAACAAATTAAAATTTTTATTGTCTTTAAGCAGTGAAGAATGACAAAGCGAAGCTTTCAGAATATTTATAAATCCATTTGTCTTTAAAATAGGTAGCATATCTGGTTTAAAAAAAAGCCATTTCATAGCTATTAATTGGAATTTAAAGTGTGAAACTTTTTAAAAATATGAGAAAATGATATAGGTAATTTTAATCTTTATATATAGATTTCATTCAAAACATCTTGACTATTTGTATATTGCTATTATATATAGATACAGGTAATATTTTACCAGAATCTACATGGGGGATGCCAAAATGTTTTGTTAACTCTCTATAAAACGAATATACTGCCCCAAATCACTTATCCTATCTGCTGGAGCCAAACAGAGCTAATACATAGCTTCTCAGCAGTGGATTAGCAAATGAAAAGAAGTGCTCTGAACCCAGTAGAGGAAAATAGGAAGTGTCAAGAAATACTCCCATCCCCCTTTCTTCTCTTCCAAGCTTGTAGATCTTTGTGTGACGAGGCCCCTTTGGGGTACTCTAGTAACTGTCTCTGAGCTGTGGCTCCGGGCAGCAGAGCAAACTGGAGATCTCTGGTGGCAGCAGCCTGGCTCTCTAGCTCCTGCTTTCTTCCCTGCCCTTTGCTTGGTCGTCCACCCCCTACTGGTTTCTTTCATAAATAGACTGAGCAAGTGGGCCCCCTACTCTAAAATATTAATCTCATGATCTGTCATTCCACCATTCTGGTTTCACTTCCTTGGATTTTTTAGAAGATTTTATCTGAAAGATCCCCTTTTAAAATGCAAAGACCCCTGGGAGAGGTCTGACCTTAGTCCTAAGCTAACATCTTAATTATCAGTTAGTACCTAAGTTTGCCTTAGTACACATTTGCCTGAGAAGAACCCCTGGCTAAAAGTGATAAAACTAGAGGGAAGCTAGCATTTATAATATTAATAGTAGTAGTAGTAATACTATTATTGTTGTTGTTGTTATTATTATTATTATTATTATTATTATTATTATTATTATTATTATTAGCAGGTAAGATGTACTAAGGGCCGTAGTATTAAGTGCCAGGAATTGTTGTAAGTGCTTTACAAACATAAATTTCCCTAATTCCCTCATCAACCCTATTGATGTTATTACTACTGTTATTTTACAGATAAGAAAACTGAGTATGTGGAACATAAATAATTGTCTATGTTACGTAATAAATGCAGCCGAGTGTTAGACTCAGGCATTTGGATTCCTTAGGGCGGTTTTGCTGTGAGACCTCTTCCCTGCTATATTGCCTCTCAGAGAGATGGCATCTGATCAACATTTCACACTTTTCACAATTTTGCATCAAATGGAATTATGCTATTTGATTATAGGCCACTTCCTGTTGAAGGTCAGGGGCCTTGCCATCATCTAAATAGATTTTTTAGTAACAACTGTAACGAAATAGGAAAATTCCTTGTAACTAAGGGAATGTATTTGCAGGATATAGAGGAGAAGGAAGTAAAGAGGTTAGTCTATAATCTAGCACTATCTTTCCTATTTAAAACTTATTTTGGGGAATTTAAAAATATGGATTAATAAAATAATTTGTAGTCCTAGTACCCTGAGATAACCCAAAAATGAATGAATGAATATATATGTGTATATATACATATACACATACGTCTGTATGTGTGTGTGTGTGTGTGTGTGTGTGTGTGTGTGTGTGTATTCTTTCTAGGTTTTTTTTCTTTTGAGCCTTATTTTCTGAATGTTCTGCAAGGTGTCAACTCATACCACCTCTTTAAAATTTTAGAATGAAATAATTTCCCTTGAGTATAAATAAACAGCATTTCCCACTTCATCTCTACGAGAGGTTGAACTAATAATTATTGTCTATGACTTGCCAGAAACAAATGTTTAACTAAATTATCTCTGTGTTCTTTGTATGATCCTTTCTAAGTAAAAGTAGATAGAAGAGAACCCTAGATTCTTCACTTAATCTCCATATTGAGTCAGTTCTTTCAACCAGTGTTTGGTCAGCACTAATCTACCTCTGCTCCTGTCTTTGCTTCAGCACTGCTACAGCTTTAATTTCCTTGTAATATCTGGAGCAGTAGAGTCTCCTTTAATTACTCATCCCTCCTCTAGATCTGCTGTTCAGATCCCTCTGTAACCTACATATCTGATTGTGTCATTCTCCTTTATAGAATTCTTCAGTGGCTTCTTATTGCTCGTATGCCCTGGAAGCAGGTTTTGAGGATGACTGGGGCAGGGAATTCTCCAGGTCCCAAGTAGCAGTTTAAAAGGGGAGTTTGAGATGTATGCTTGTTCCACATCCCTTGACTCTGCTGACTCCACATAATGAGGGCCAGGCAGGGGCCCTCTAACGTGTCAGGTCTGGGCCCTCATTGTCTGGGTCTAAAGGCAGAGTGTGCTGCTGCTGTGTGGACAGTAAACTTTCGGTGGCAGCAAGGATCAAAGCTGGGAGACCATTTAGGAGCCTAATTGCAGTAATCCACTTGATTGTGGCTTGGTCCAGGGTGGTGGCAGTAGAGATAATAAGTAATCAGATTCTAGATATATTTTGAAGGTAGAGCCAAACATTCTCCCTAAAGGATTGATGTGGGGAGAGAGAAAGAGAGGAGACAAGTATGATTCCAAGATTATTAACCTCAGTACCTGGAAGGATTTAGGGTACTGGAGCATATTAATCACTGATGTCTGACTTTTGCCATTAGCAGCTATTGTTGAATGCTAGTTCTAATAAAATACTATATTTGACCAGATTTTGGACCTCAGGAAATTTTGAGGGAAGAGAAGTGAAATGTGTGCAGTTGTGAGGGCTGGGGCTGGCAGTCTTAAATCTTTATTCAGCAAACCCGGTATCTAAAAGTTAAGACATTGGTGGTGGGCAGGAGTATCTCTGATTGCTAGGAGATTTTACAAAACAGAGGTGGGAAGAAACCAAAAATCAACTTTACCTTTGCAGTTTTCTTAGGGCTTTGGAGGCAGCATCTGCAAGTAACATTGAAATTCATATTGTCTTGCTGTCCTAAAAAATTTAAAGCATTGATCATGCTACACACAATGTTTTGAGTGTTCTGTATCTAGGTCCCCACCTGCAACCTAAAATTTGGGTTCAATTTATGTTAAATCAATGAAGAAAATGTTTTGTGATTCCCTACTTTTTAACTAGATTTCGTTTCACTCTTTTTAGGTTCAGGTAGCAGATGTGTTTCTTTAACTGATAAAGGAACAAGTTTCTGGGTCAGAATCACATTTGTTTTATTATGTTAAGTTTCTTTGGTGTGTGGGTTTGGTTTTTGGAATAAGCTTCTAATTTCAGATAATGCTTAGCCTGCCAGAATGTAGAAGTTTATTATATTGCCACTCACTTCATATTTTTCCTCTTTTTTCTTAATTTGCTTATACATCCTTGCACATTCCTGAGAGTCTATTCAAATACAAAGACAGAATGAGAGAATGCTTTTCTCTTTCCTTAAGGCAAACTGTCAAGTCTATCAAATCAGACTCTATCATTACAGAGCCATGAATTAAAGGTCATTATTGGTTTACTACTGGAAAGCCAAATTTTAAATCGTAGTTAATTAGAATATTTAGTATTATTATTTAGTATTATTTAAATAAATAGAATGTAATATTGATTTGTTCACTATAGCTATGTGTCAGATAAATATTTATTGTTTACTGAGCATTTACTATGTGCCAGCTATTTTGTTATCTCAGTCCTTTAACAATTCTGTGAAGGTGGTATGATTTTCCCTGTTTTACAGATGAAGTTTAGAGAAGTTAGAATATTTGCTCAAATCAGACATATAAACAGTATGTGGCAGAGGTAGCATTCAAACCTAAGTTTTTCTACTTCAAAACCCATGCTTTTAACTATGATTATATTTTAGTAACTCCACTTAGGGCTCTCAGAATATAGACACTAATGAGATGTATTTGGGTCTTGCCAGTCCCAATTTTTAAGAAAATGAATATTTTTGTAAACTGCCTTCAGACTATTGGATAAAAGGGGATGTGAAAAGGGATCGCTACCCATTCTTTACCAGTAGACGGTGGCATAAAATTAAAAACAAAGTTTTTAAAAGGAACCATCAGAGAAAGTAAAGTGATGTGTGTGTGCTTTCAGAGCAAGGTGGATGAAAGATTAGTGAAGTTTAGAGTAAATGAAAAGTGAGAACTGCCTATGGTATTATGACAGGCAGCCCAGATATTGGGAGCAGAGAGAGCAATTTTATAAAATTATTCCTGGAAAAATAAAATAATTCCTGGAAAAATACCTTGTGAAAAAGAAAAATATTGGCTTTTTGTTTTTCTTTTATTAAAAATTGACATTGTTCTGCTTAGTTTTCAGATGCTTCAAATATTATGAACAGAGACTTGTTTGGATTATGTGTTTCTCAGCTAGACTAAATAAATGCTAACAATGGATAAGTGCAAACACATTGGGCAGTTGCGGCTTGCTCAAGACCATTCCATCCTCAACCCTCAGAAATGGCATTGTGTGGACTGCAATACAACTGAGTCTATTTGGGCTTGCCTTAGCTGTTCCCATGTGGCCTGTGGAAGATATATTGAAGAACATGCACTCAAGCACTTTCAAGAAAGCAGTCATCCTGTTGCATTGGAGGTGAACGAGATGTATGCTTTTTGTTACCTTTGTGATGATTATGTTCTTAATGATAATGCAATTGGAGACCTGAAGTTACTACGAAGTACATTAAGTGCAATCAAAAGTCAAAATTATCACTGCACCACTCGTAGTGGAAGGGTTTTACGGTCTATGGGTACAAGTGATGATTCTTATTTTTTACATGATGGCACCCAATCTCTGCTTCAAAATGAAGATCAAATGTATACTGCTCTTTGGCACAGGAGAAGGATACTAATGGGTAAAATCTTTCGAACTTGGTTTGAACAGTCACCCACTGGAAGAAAAAGGCAAGAACAATTTCAGGAAAAAATAGCAAAAAGAGAAGTGAAGAAAAGACGGCAAGAATTAGAGTATCAAGTTAAAGCAGAATTGGAAAGTATGCCTCCAAGAAAGAGTTTACGTTTGCAAGGTCTAGCTGAGTCCACCACAGTAGAAATAGCTCCTGTTCAAGTACCACTGCAAACCTCAGCATCACCAGCAAAAGATAAAGTAGTATCTACCTCAGAAGATGTAAGACTAAAAGAAGCCAGTGACTCCTCTGTTAAACGAAGGCCAATAGTAACTCCTGGTGTAACAGGATTGAGAAATTTGGGAAATACTTGCTATATGAATTCTGTTCTTCAAGTGTTAAGTCATTTACTTATTTTTCGACAATGTTTTTTAAAACTTGATCTGAACCAATGGCTAGCTGTGACAGCTAGTGATAAAACAAGATCATCTTATAAGCATCCTCCAATCACAGATACAGTATATCAAATGAATGAATGCCAAGAAAAAGAAACATGCTCTGTTCGCTCCAGACATCCAAGTTTATCATCAGGACTAAGCGGTGGAGCATCAAAGAGTAGAAAGATGGAACTTATTCAGCCAAGGGAGCCAAGTTCACAATACATTTCTCTCTGTCATGAATTGCATACTTTGTTCCAAGTCATGTGGTCTGGAAAGTGGGCCTTGGTCTCACCATTTGCTATGCTACACTCAGTATGGAGACTAATTCCTGCTTTTCGTGGTTATGCCCAACAAGATGCTCAGGAATTTCTTTGTGAGCTTTTGGATAAAATACAACATGAACTAGAGACAACTGGTACCAGGTTACCAGCTCTTATCCCCACTTCTCAAAGGAAACTTATCAAGCAGGTTCTGAATGTTGTAAATAACATCTTTCATGGACAACTTCTTAGTCAGGTATGGATTTTTTTAAAACCTTATTTTCATCTTGGGGAATTCATAAAGTGAAGCCTAAAAAAATGCATATTCTCTGTATATCTAGTATGTTAGCGCTAGTACTGTTCTCAGGTCAAAATTGGTCACTTTTACAATGTATGAAGAAGTCGCTCACCCTTACAGTTGCTTCCTTCATGAATCATTGGAAGTAGTTTTACATCCATGGTATTAAAGCTTTTTGATGGGGAGAGGGAATCAGGAAACAGAGTTCTTAGGTTAATAATGTTGCATTCGTTCTCTGAGGGATTGAGAAGAGTTTAATCCCACAAGGAACAGATTTGAAGATACTTTTGTACTGGGAATGGATTTGGTGTACACTTGAGAAATTTCAGGGACCAAGGAGTAGCCCTGGAGGATTTCCTATAGAACCTAAGGGGGCAGGGTTTGAAAACTTTAACAAGTAGGTAGTGAAATTTTAAGATAAATAAATATGATTTCATCTAGAAAGATCCTAAATGGTTTTCCTTTATTTTAATTACACCCACAAAAATTTCCCTTGTGAAAGTCACAAAACCAGAATCTTCCATCTAATTACTGATTCTCTAGAATGAGTGGACTTGTTGGAAGACTATTACTAGACATCGGCTCTCTACTTTTCCAGAGCATAGAGCTTTAAAGTTTATTCAAAATTGAGTTATTTGTAGTGAAGTGGATGGACCTAGAGTCTGTCATACAGAGTGAAGTAAGTCAGTATGCATATGGCTGATTCGCTTTGTTGTGCAACAGAAAGTAACATAGTATTGTGAAGTAATTATTCTCAATAAAGATCTATTAAAAAGTTTATTTGCAAGAGGGAGGAGATATGGGGATATATGTATATGTATAGCTGATTCACTTTGTTATAAAGCAGAAACTAACACACCATTGTAAAGCAATTTTATTCCAATAAAGATGTTAAAAAAAAAAAAGTTTGTTTTTTAACTGAGGCAATTAGGCCCCTATACACATGCCTCTGTTCCTCAGTTCAACTTTCATGGTAATGATACCACCTGTTGTTTTTATAGCATACTTTTCTGGAATGTAGTTTAAATGTTTCAAATGTATTTCTTCTTAGGGAATATCTATGAAGTTTATTTCCCTTCATATTTCAGAAATGTATAGATTCTACACTGTGTCAATTAGCACATAAGAGTTGTGCTTCTTGTGTTGCATGCAATTTTATTTTTCCACCATCTTTCTCTGTCATTTTTAACTTTTTATGCAAAAGTTAAAATACACAATTATAAAGAAAATTATATATACCATATAGAAAATCTATATGGTACAGTAAATCTATGCAGAAGAAAAATCATCCCTTAGTACCATAACTCCACATAACGCACACATAAAACTATTAATATTTTGGTATATTTCCATCTAGGTTTTATTTTTCTTCTGAATATTTATACATATTTTCCCCCCTAATTGTATGGTCATGTTGAATTTACCTGCTTTTTTTCACTTTTTCATTTAATAATGTAAGGATTTTTCATAGTCATCAAAATATTTGATCATTCTTTTCACAACATTTCAGTGTCCATCATATGTATATACCATAATTTATTTAACCATTTCCATATTGTTGACTTGTAAACTGTTTCCAGTTTTTCCATCATTATAATGTCACGATCAATTAATACTGTTTTCCTAATGATTTCCTTAGGACAGAGTCCTAGAAGTAGAATTACTTTGTCAAAATTTAAGACTTTTGATACTTGGCTGCAAATTTCTTTCCAGAAATTTACCATTTTATATTTTGAATAGTGCGAGAGTGGTTATGTACTTGTTTTTTCCTTTATGGATGAATTTTGAAATTAATAAAAATTGTTATGCCAGCATTTTGCTTTCTTCCTTTCAATGTGTAATAAACACTTAAGAAACTGGTCATCTCAGGAGATTCAGAGGTTGGAATGCCCCGCCCCACCCCGCCCCCAAATTCATGAAACTGTTCTCAAAAGGTCAGACCACGGTCCTAGTGAGTCCCCAAACTAAACACCAGGAGTATTATTTTCTTTGTGTCAATGTGTTAAATCTAAAATCTACATTAAAATTGGCCTCTTTATTTTTTTGTTTGTTCCAGGAATATAGCTTTTATGAAAGAGTTTAGTGATATTTCGTATCATGTGTGGATTTTTAGATCTATAGAGTCTGTCTTCAGTTACGGGCAGTGTTTGTTGGCATTAAATCCTGCTGAATGCTTTACTGAAATTATTATTCTTTCCTTTTCCAGTTACTGTATTTCCTACATAAGTTGTTAGAAAGGCCTCATATTCTGTGTGGTTCCTATATTTTGATGAGGATTTTAATGTAGTGATGTTTGCTTTAAGTGGGAGTATTTATATTATATGTATAATATTTATATTATATGTATATTTATGTTATATGTACTATCTTTTGAAATTATCAGTTGGTAGGGCTTCAAAATATATACTAAATATACCATATATAAAAATATACTATATTTTAAAATCTGTATATAAAAATATACTAATAGTATTTTACTTGTATCATGGTTAAAAGGTTATAGGGATTTGGGGAGAGAAAATCAATCAGTGAAAGATGAGGAAGGAAAAAGGGCAAAGAACCTCAAGTCTAATAATCTAAACACATTAAATTAAATGCATATAAATATATATCATATATATTATATATGTATAGACACACATACACACACACATATATATACACACAATGGGTATATAACTGAGTCCACGGTTTGGTTTTCTACTAAATTCAGACTTGACTAATGCCCTTGGAGCTTTTCGAATGCCTAGTAGTTAAAGCCCATCAATGCATAATGGGTTTATGGAAGAAAAAAATTATTCCCTGAAAATAATATAAAACAGATTATTCAGAATTCTGGTAGTACATTTTCAGAAGAAGAGCTAATTTACTGGCAGTGACTTCTAGTGAAAGGAATAAATATTTTGACAGAAGGATTGTAATCTGAGAAACTAATATTTTTATTTGCAGGTTACATGTCTTGCATGTGACAACAAATCAAACACCATAGAACCTTTCTGGGACTTGTCACTGGAATTTCCAGAAAGATACCAATGCAGTGGAAAAGATATTGCTTCCCAGCCATGTCTGGTTACTGAAATGTTGGCCAAATTCACAGAAACCGAAGCTTTAGAAGGAAAAATCTACGTATGTGACCAGTGTAATTGTAAGTAGAAGCTGTATATTCTCTTTGCTTTTCTAAGGTTAGCAAAGAGAAACACAAATGAAGGAAGCTGGAATAAATTCCTTTAGTAGCAGGTATAGAAATAAACTGTTAGTTTATCAAAAGAAACTTGGCTGGATAGTTCTACTTTTTAATTGGCATTTGTGAACTATATGTTTGTTTTGCCTTATTGATGACATTAAAATTTTTTTGATCATATAGTAAATTATAGAAAGGATTCATAAAATAAAATTTAAATTTAATATGTGAGGGCAGAATAAAGTAGCAAAGGGGAATAGTAAAAGGTAACCATGTTATTTAGTACTGAATGAAATGTTTGCTTTATGAGTCTTTGCTACATATCAAAACATTGATATATAGATAATATCTGTATGTGTGTGTGTGTGTGTGTATACATACTTATATAATAGGAAATAAGACATATAGCTGGACTGCTGCTATGGACTTTTGCTTCATAAAAATTTATTCAAAAATCATCTACTGCCCGTCTCTTCTATATTAGTCATTGTTCTAGTTGCTGTGGATAGAGGTAAGACACTTTCAAGATGCTCACCTACCTAATGGAGGAAACAGACAATTAAGATCTACTATGATAAGCTCTCTGACAGAGGCAAGCCTAGGAACCCAGCACTGGGGGATGAAATAGCCGTTTCAATTAAAGAAGCATCATCCTCCAGGCAAACGGTATATAAAACCACATCGGATCTTCTGTGTCTTTATCCAGTTTCTTTATCTCTGTCGAAGTGTACATGGCATTTTAGTGTTTATACTTTATATTTGCAGATATTCTCCTTAAGCTCCATGTCTGAAAAAATGATTCTAGGGCTTTAGATACTAAACTTCTAAGGTAATATAAAAGAAACAGTGGCTGTTCCAGCATTAAAAAAATGGCACATCAGTTGATAGTATTCTAGAACAACTTATACTAACATTGTTTTCTGTGTGCTGCCTAATATAAAATCTGTTAATTTATAGGAGCCTAAGATTTATAAGGTTAAAAGAAAATAAACCTTTATCAAATTTGTATAGTGAAGTATTTTTTTTCTTGGACATAAATGTGAATGGTCCTAGATGCTTTCATCACCAAATCTGGGAGTAGAAAGATATGAATAAATGCAGAATATGGCTTTATAACATGTTTGTGTGTGTCTCCTGGGTCCACCAAATAAGGGCCTAAAAGAGCTGCTTTAATTTAATACATAATGGCAAATGTTTAAAATTATAATTCAAGGAGTTAACATCGTTTCTCTAGCTACACTTGGACCATATATTTCTGGATGACAATCCAAAGGTAGGTCCTCGACGTTCAGCAGCAGCCCGATACCTGGATCTCAGGGGCATAGACCTGGAGGAAAGGCTTCTGGTAGCAAGAGGAGATGGGTTAGAGGACAGCCTCATGGTGGGCTGATTCTACTTCCTACATGAGAAGCAGCTGCTGCTACGGCTGGAGTCACAGTTGTTGTACAAGTTGAAGAATAGCTCCTGGACATCAAGAGCAAATTTTGGTAGCCAATGGCCCAGCCAGGACAAGGTCCATAGGTGGACCTCTAGAGAAGCAGGGGGGTAAACAAAAAGAATCCTCAGTTCCACTTGTTTAAGATTTGGTACTAAAATAGCAAGATACTGAGGGAGACCTCAGATGCTGAGCTAGTAAAGGCTTGCTTTCTTGGGCTGTGCTGGGGTGGATCCCCAGGAAGCAGGGATGGTTGTTCTTGGAAGGAAGGTCCCATGCCCTGGGGATCCTGATTAGCCTCAAGAAATAAACTGACCATGAAACTTTTTAATTAGACTTTGGTAAGAGTATATTAAAGTATGTTTAGGGAGAGTTTTAACTTTTCCTCTTAGTTGGCATAGCCAAATCTATTTAAAAATATTATAGCACAGTATCATTCTGTTGCCTTATTTTCAGGATTATATTAAATCATGTACAGTATATATGGGGGATTGGTTCCAGGTGCACCCACTTTTATACCAAAATCTACCGATGCTCAAGTTCCATAGTAGGTCATCTGTATCTGCAGATTTCGCATCAGCGGATTCAACCAACTGCGGATGTAAATTTCGATCCATGGTTGAATCTGCATGCGAAACCTGCAGAGGGCCGACTGTACATTTATTGAAAAAAATAATAATCTGCATGTAAGTGGACCCATGTAGTCCAAGCCTTTGTTGTTCAAGAGTCAACTGTGTTTATTTGTTTACATGTCTGTATACCTTGACTAGCTCATAAGTTTTGTGTGTTTACAAGATTCTAAGTGTCTTGAGGGCAAGGCCATGCCTGTATCTCTAGCACAGTAAAATGCCTGTAACGCAGTAGATGTTTAATTGATAATACATGTCTGAATTATTTTGAGTTTACTCAGCTTTTCCTTATATCCTTAAATTTGCATCTCATTCTGTCTTTAATATCACAGCAAAGCGTAGAAGGTTTTCCTCAAAACCAGTTGTGCTCACAGAAGCCCAGAAACAGCTTATGATTTGCCACCTACCTCAGGTTCTCAGACTACATCTCAAACGATTCAGGTTAGTAGTAGAATAAATTTTAATACTTGGCTAGATGACTTATCTACTTCTGTGTTTTTTTTTTTAAGGGAAAAAAATTCTGTCATTGTCTCTAGCCCTAATCATAGACACCATGTTCAATAACTATCCTTGATTATCTGCCCTTGCAGAATGCATTGCTGATCAGCAGACCCCTCGCATTTCGGTCTGCTAGTATCATTCTCCTTGTAAGTCTCTGCTTATAGTGTTTAATATTCAGCATATTTTAGGTATAAAATTTTTAAAATTTAAATCTATAACTTGAGAGGATTTGATTTGAAAGTATTCAGCATATTTTAGGTATAAAATTTTTTTAATTTACATCTATAACTTGAGAGTATTTAACCCAATTGCTTCATGCTTGGAAAATATTTGAACAATGGTATAGCAGTTCAGTTCCAAGCAGTTAAAAAAAAGGCAAAAAACTTTAGTCTTCAGAAATATATTTAGATAAATTAGTTGGCAAATCTGTTGGTTAATCAAAGCATATGGTATCATACCTTGTAATAACCATGTTTTATTTTATTTTATTTATTTATTTTTGGATGCGTTGGGTCTTCGTTGCTGTGCATGGGATTTCTCTAGTTGTGGTGAGCGGGAGCTACTCCTCGTTGCGGTGGGTGGGCTTCTCGCTGTGGTGGCTTCTCTTGCTGCGGAGCACGGGCTCTAGGTGCGCAGGCTTCAGTAGTTGCAGCACACAGGCTCAGTAGTTGTGGCTCGTGGGCTCTAGAGTGCAGGCTCAGTAGTTGTGGCACACGGGCTTAGTTGCTCCGCGGCATGTGGGATCTTCCCGGACCAGGGCTCGAACCCGTGTCCCCTGCACTGGCAGGCGGATTCTTAACCACTGCGCCACCAGGGAAGCCCAATAGCCATGTTAACTTGAGAGTTTATTGTTCTCTTAAGAAATGAGAAGTTACTTTATGTGCTATGATTTGAAAACTATTGAGATCATGTTTCTTGTACATATGAGTTGTTGCCGGTTTCTTTCTTTTTTAAATTAAAGGAATACATGTTAAAAAAAAAAATTCAAACATTACAGAAGGTAATGTAAAAGCCCAAACTAAAAGTACCTCTTCCTCTCAGTCCCACTTCCCAGAGATAATCACTGTTAATGGAAATAACTGACTAAAGTTATTTATTTAAGCTGTTAAAAGTACCGTCAGCAGATACCATGTGAGTGCTTTTTAATGCCAGATGTTGTTTCATATTCTTTGGGGAATATAAGGTAGGATTCTTTTCTCAATAAGATTATAATCAGGCATGCACAGAAATAATGGTGAAGTAGAAATATCAAGTATCACAAACTATATACAAAATGATTTATCAGCACCTTGGAGGAGGGAGTTAGGCAAAATCTAAACATTCCCAAAGCCTCTCTAATGGCATAGAGGACTTTGTATAATTTAAATCTCAGTTCATATTTCATCTCTTTAGAGAGGACTTCCCTGACCATCCTATTTAACAGTAGCACCACCCAACCTTCAGTGTCACGTTACCTACCCTATTTTTGCTTCATGGCCAAAACCACTATCTGCAATAGTTTACTTATTTCTCTCCCCACGAACAGAAACTCAGTAATGACAGGGATCTTGTCTTTTTCATTCCTATATTCCAAAGCCTAGAACTGAGTACATAGTAGATGCCCCAAAATATTAAGTGAATGAATGGGGTGTATACAGGAGGAGGAGCACTTTAGCCTGAGAGCAACCTGAACAAAGGTATGAAGGAAGGAAAGGGTATATAACAAAAGGTTTAGTGAAAAGTCTGGTGAGACCTGCCATGGTGTGTAAAATCAAGTGGAATGAAAACAGGAAGATTGTTAGGAGGTGAATATTGTTCAGGGCCAGGTAGCAAGGGCCAGGGAGCATGGAGAGGTGAGAACATATAAGATTCCATAAAGACAGAATTGAAAGGACTTAAATTTCTGGTACTTAAATTGGTACTTAATTGGCTACTATAAATTGTTGAAGGACCTCCTGTTCTTCATAATTGCCTCTTTAATCTGCCATTTAAAGCTCACCTTAATTTAAACCTATTTGACCCCCTTCCATCTTCTGCCCAAAACATTTTTGACGCTTCATGCCATATTTCTGATTCAGAGACCATTTTTATGCCGCCTTTACCACCACATTTATCTCTTTCCTTTCTCTTCATCTATTCAAAAAGTACTATTGTATTTGCCAGTGTATACAATACATAGGGTATATAAGATAAAAGGGAGAATGGATTGGGGAGGGGAGCCCGAGAGCTTTTAAGAAGCATAAGAAACAACATTTCTAATACCTTAGAAGCTCCAATGTGTGTGCCTCCTAGTCCTATTCCCTCTCCCTCTCAGAAGTAAACCATTATGAATTTTGGGTATAGTGTTATCTTGTTCTTTATCATTTTACTGTATTTTATCAGCAGAAAAAAACCACTGGGTACCCACCTATTGATAGAAATGAATATTTTTTGTTTGTTTAATTTTTATTTTATATTGGAGTATAGTTGATTTACAATGTTGTGCTAGTTTTAGGTGTACAGCAAAGTGATTCAGTTATACATATATCTATTGTTTTTCAGATTCTTTTCCCACATAGGTTATTACAGAGTATTGAGTAGAGTTCCCTGTGCTATATAGTAGGTCCTTGTTGATTATCTATTTTATATATAGTGGTGTGTATAGGTTAATTCCAACCTCCTAATTTCTCCCTCCCCCCGTATCTTTCCCCTTTGGTAACAATAAATTTGTTTTCAAAGTCTGTGAGTCTGTTTCTGTTTTGTAAATAAGTTCATTTGTATCATTTTAGATTCCACATGTAAGTGATGTCATATATTTGTCTTTCTCTGACTTCACTTAGTATGATGATCTCTAGGTCCATCCATGTTGCTGCAAATGGCAGAAATGAATATTTTCTAATTAGATAACTTTTAAGTATTTATTTAGCATAATTAATTTAAGGTTTGAATTTTATGGTAAAATAAAAGGGAGATAAAGTGAGAATGACAGGAACTTAGGTTAAGCAAGTCCCATTATTTTCCATGCTTGGTTTTCCATCTTTACTAAGATTAAAGGTACACTGGATACAGGATTTTTTTATACATTTAATAGGGAAAGATTGGGATATGACTTCTAGTCCAGCAGATGACATAATTTGCAAGTCTCACCTTTAGTTCCATACCACATTTTACATCATACTAATAAGCATTTTCACATTTTTTTCCTTCATAAAACCTGTCTATATGCCCCTCTCCCTTCTCTACCTCCTACTGTCTTAACCTGTTTTAATACTTTTTTAAAAAATTTATTTTATTTATTTTTGGCTGCATTGGGTCTTTGTTGCTGCGCACAGGCTTTCTCTAGTTGTGGCGAGAGGGGACTACTCTTTGTTGCGGTGCACAGGCTTCTCATTGTGGTGGCTTCTCTTGTTGCGGAGCACGGGCTCTAGGTGCGCGGGCTTCAGTAGTTGTGGCACATGGGCTCAGTAGTTGTGGTTCGCGGGCTCTAGAGCGTAGGCTCAGTAGTTGTGGTGCACGGGCTTAGTTGCTCCGCGGCAGGTGGGATCTGCCCTGACCAGGGCTCAAACCCATGTCCCCTGCATTGGCAGGCAGATTCTTAACCCCAGCGCCACCAGGGAAGCCCCAATACTTTAATACTATATTTTCATCTGTCTCTCTTTTGTCTCTGCACCATACCACCCCAAGTTGGATTATAATCTCTTGAAAGAACTAACATATATTACATTATTTTCCCCCTGTAGCACCAATTCATACTATGCATAAGATGAAAACATTGCTTTACATGCATAGATCCCGTACTGGGAAGCATGACCAACAGATTGAGAAACTGACAGTACAGGGACATTTTTTGAGTTTTGTCACTAACAGGTGTTATACTGATTTACACACAGGTAAGGGTCTCAGTTTTTACTTTTTTAGTATGAAGAGCTCTGAAGTGTTCTGAGGAATTAGAGGTGCCGTTTTGTTTTTTCTCCACCCCTGGCCAAGAAAGGTCCAGGTTATGTCTCCCGGGAACAAACTCTAGGTTCTGGGACATCCTCCTCAAAGTATGAACAAGACAGTAAAGAATTAAAAACCCTTTGGTGTCTTGAATTTCTCTTCAAAGGGGGAAAATGCCATAGTGCCATGTTTTTCTGAAAGTTAATTTTCTTCCTATACTGTCATCTAACTACAGAAGCCAAATAATTTATTTTACAACCTGACTGTACCTGTTTGGTAAATAAGCCTACATTCCTCTATTTATAGCCAACTTTAGCATTAAGGATTTTCTATTTACACTATTTATTATATATATGATTGTACTCTATGCTGAGGCCTTCTATTATTATGAGTTTGGTCCTCGTATGTGGTTATTTTCCCTTGATTTTGTTGATAATTTTACCCTGATTTGTTCGTAGGTGGTCAGGACGTAATAACCGAGAGAAGATTGGTGTTCATGTTGGCTTTGAAGAAATCTTAAACATGGAGCCCTATTGCTGCAGGGAATCCCTGAAATCCCTCAGACCAGAATGTTTTATCTATGATTTATCTGCTGTAGTAATGCACCACGGGAAAGGATTTGGCTCAGGACACTACACTGCCTACTGTTATAATTCCGAAGGAGGTAGAGACGAGAAAAAGTATTTTATCTTGGGTTAGACTTCTGGAAGCCGGAGTTCAGGCTTTCGGGGTTTCTAAACTGACCACTAAGTAATCTTAAGCAAAGCCACTTGACCTCTTGTTTTCTTTCAAGAAGAATGCTTCTGCAGTATTGTTCATAAAAAACAGGGGGATTTGTGCAGAAAATGGGATATTTTATGCAGGATTGCAGTAGTTTTGACTTATAAGGGCTGAAGGGATAAAATAGTAAGGATGGTCTCAATAATTAAAAGTCAGAGAGTGCTAAAGGCACACTTCCAAGAGTAGGTCCTCTGTTTACTGGTTTAATTCAGTTACTTTCGTTAAAGAACAGAGCATCTAACGAACTGGGGGATCACAGATATTTGGAACAAACTTTGAGTTCAAGTTCTAACAAACATATAAAACTCACTTTTACTTACTGCCTCCATGAACCTTAGAAAAAAGAGGTATGGACAAAAGGTCCAAATAACCCATGAAGGCAATTAATTTAACACTAACATGAGCTGTACACTATTTGCTCTACAGTATAATTACCAGCAAAGCATTAACTGGTAAGATTATACCAGGAATTAAAGCCAGTGTCAAGTGAACTAATCGGTCAGATTCTGTAACTTCAAATTACTTCTAGGATAAAGGTAGATAATTCCAGTAATACATACTGCCCAAGCTGTATTTCTAATTAAAAGAAATAAATTGGCTAGACAATTATTTTCCCTTTGAAAACAGCTTAACTCTCACTGAAACTGTCTTTAAATCCATGTTTTCATTTATACTAGAAACTTCTAAAGTTCCTTTGTAAATATTAAGATGTATTTCTGTGCTTCACTCTAGGGTTCTGGGTACACTGCAATGATTCCAAGCTAAGCATGTGCACTATGGATGAAGTATGCAAGGCCCAAGCTTATATCTTGTTTTATACCCAGCGAGTTACTGAGAATGGACATTCTAAACTCTTGCCTCCAGAACTCCTGTCTGGTAGCCAGCATCCCAATGAAGAAGCTGATGCCTCTTGTAATGAAATCCTTAGCTGATCCAAAGACAGTGGGGCTTTCTTCTTGTGATTTGTATATATACTTTTTTTAAAAGGGCTGACTTAATTTTAAGCTTCATTGTTTATTTTTACTTACTAATCAGTGCACACTATGTTTACACATTTTGTATCTAACTACAACAAATCTCTTTTTTACAGACGAAGTTAGCATAAGTATATGTGTATCAATGTCAGCAGGTAACTAAACTTTTTTCAAGTACTTGGGAGTTTTAAACTTTTAGTGTTTACCTCAGACTGGTGTTATCTCTTTTATATTTTTATGTCTTATTTGGCTCAGATCATGAATTTGTGCAATCTTCTACTGAAGAAGTTCAGGTGGCATCATTTTATACATTTCTTATTTATCTTTTATAGCTATTTTCTATACAAATTCTTATCAGACAGAATATTAGACTTTCTTCACTAATAGTCTTACCAAAAAAAAAAGGGCATTTCTTTCAGATTTGTATACTGAAGTCACCTTTGCCTCCTAAAGGGAGTTAAACTACTACAAAGTGAAATATCAAGGTATCACCTAAATACTCATCGATCACACTCAATATTCCTGAGGCTATGTGTGTTACAGGGCTCAGAACAGACATTATTTTGGTTATTGGAACTTCCTTTTTTCAAAAATTTATTAAGTTTTAATAATTGTTCTTTATTTGGCATAGTCAAACTGTATACATATGAAGATGACAGCTTTATAAATAGCATGTTTAAATGACTTCAGTACTATGGACATGAAAACAATGATGGCCGAGACTTATAATAATGATTTGTCTGGCAGCAAATAGGTTTGTCCAGATTCTAATAAAGCAGTCATTAAAAAACTGAATGTAGCAAACAAACAGTATATTATGATGTAATACAAGTACAGTTCAACTTGGATATGAGTTCATTTTATATATTTAACATTAGAGCTCTTAAAGCTTTGTACTATATTGTATCTTGAAATTTTTAGTTTAAAGGGATAAAAATAAGCCTTGAGGAGAAAAAATTGCATAGGACACAGAAGATATTGGCATCTGGGCAAAATATTCAATATCTCATTTTTCTAAATAACTAAAGCCTGGATTAAGTTACTCTTGCTAGGATTATGTGAATACTAAGAGCCTCTTAGATATTCAAACACTGGGCCCTGACTTTTTTAAAATTAAAAATTACACTTGCATTTTTTAAAAATATAGTATGTAATACTCTTTGCTCTTCCCTAACAAGCTTAAAGTCCTACAGCTGCTAATTTAATTTTATTCAGAAATATGAGAATCCACTAACCTCTACAGATGAGCTATGGTAAGATCTTAGCTAAGTGTTAACCACTGGAAGATCATTTATCTTTTTTCTCAAGTGGGTTTTGCTTGCAGGTTGAAATCATTTGAGGCAGCTGATCATGAAGTGCAATGAGAATTTATCACTGAACAGACAAATCAATCATTCATGCCAAAACTACAGCTCAAGTATTAAATGGCTAAGGTTTAAAATCATTCATCTATTAAATACCTATGCAAGTTGTTACCTCAACTGTTAACATTATTATACCTCATTAAAAATTTACTGTGGTCAAGATACCTGAGTCTAGCGTTTCTTAATGTCAAGGATTACTTTATATTTAAACTGCTACACGTTTTAGTACCTAATTTTAGTGGAACAGTTAAAAACAACTCTGAAAGCTATGTTGTTTACAATGGTATAGTTGCTTGTTTCAGTACTTACTTCAATGTAAATATATATGAGAAAGTAGTAAGTAAGTGACTTAGCCCTTTACTTTTTAAATCCTTAAAACTAAAACCAACCGGGGGGGGGGGTGCTCTGTGTGTCTGAAGTCAAGGAAGGGGGGGGTACATGGGAACTCTGTACTTTATGCTCAGTTTTGCTACGAACCTAAAACTGATCTAAAAAAATGACGGCTATTAAAATAACAAAACTAAAACCTAGTCAATGAACAGAAACTTACATTTCTTACAGTACATCTCATTGTGGACTTATACATTCTGCTAAGTTGATCTAACAAAAAACAACGTGTTTTGGTTGTAAAATAATTTACTAAAGGCACTATTGTTAAACATCAAGCTAATAATTTGTTACCAATAAGGTACATCATTGTAAACATGACAAAATGGTTTCAAGAGATACATGGCTAGTAGGTGAACAATACAATTTTTAAGTAACAGCTTTCCTATTTACAAGATCATATCCCTTGCCATTCCGGGGCATGCAGTGATGCCAGTGCTCCCAACTTGGGAAGGGAGCTTCAAGCTTGTAACTGGTCTGAGATCACTACTGCTAAAGAGGTTTTACAAAGCTACAAATTCTTGACTCAATTCGAAAGTTCTTGGGTTTAGAAATCAAGATACTTTATACCTCCCACCAAAGCACATCAGAAAGGTATGGACTCAAAACCCCAAAAGAGCTAGCTGGAGGGCCCAAACCCTGTAACATGTCCAGGCGTGAATTGGTGAGCTCTGCCACTTGCACATCATCACAGGAAATGGCGAAATTATTCAAAGGTAGCTATTGAACATTAGCACCATAATAAACATGGCTCATATAGCTAAAAACTATACTGTTTATCCCACAAGATAACATTTATAGCTCTAATGTGAAAGAGCAACTTTTTAATGTATAATAAATGATTTAGTACAGAAGTCAGATTTCTTAGGAGAAAAATGTTAAACAAAATACAAACTAAACAGCATCCCAGAGGCAATCTTATTGTGCTAAAGCATATACAAATTAAGGCTTTACCCTGCTACATAACAATTTTGAAATTACGTGGGAACATTCCCAACGAATCATTTACACGGAATTCAAGCAATCTGTTCAAGAACTGTGGGGCTCAGTTCAAACAAGTATTAGACAGCTTACATTTAACTTCTGCACTTAGCTGCTATGAGCGTCACTGTAACCTCACTTCCTGAAATACCACCCAAGATGTTATGAATTCAAGCCAGTACAGGGGCAGGGTGTTAAGAGAATTTGGTTCACTAATGAAAAAGCCTAAAAATTAACTAGAACAAGATCCAAACATGGGAAGTACTCCTGTTTTTCTTTATTTGTGTGGTTTTAAGTGCCCTTTTCGCTTACTAAGCTGAATACATTTCTCAATAAATAACTACCACTGAACAAAGGATCTAAAGGTTGAGATTTTAGTAAATCAAGGTTTTAAGTTGGTACAATGTTCCTACTAAGTTATGTTTTAATTAGATCTTTCCAATGTCAGGAGAAAAATGAAAGACAAGGACTAATATGGTCCTAAAAAGAAAATAAAGGTAAAATATTCCTAAAGCTGTATATTAATTTATGAAGATTCTCCTCCCACTTTAAGCATGTATAGATCTTGTTTTAGCCACCATGTCAGAAGAAAAGTTTCAGTGCGGAGGTCTACAACCCAGATAAAAGGCTCTACATTTTCCTACATTAAGCTAAACTATTTCCTGTACAGAATTATAACCACAGACATTGAAATATAGCTCTCAGATCCGAAAATGTCTTTATTTTTTAGAAAATGGATTCCAGGAAGGTTAAAAAGCAATACCAGAGGGTATAGGTGCAGAACTGGATGTAGTCATTCAAAGCATTCAATTAAGAATACGGCAATATAAATACCTGAAAAGCATCTCTTAGGTGTTTGAAACAAAATGTATTAGGTCATTCCTAATTAATTGGAGCTTTATAGCATTTCCTAGACAGAAGGAAAACAGTTAACATTTCAAAGTCCTGAAAGCTTTTCCTTGGTTAATTACATTAAATGGTTTGCCTTTTATCAAATTCCTTCCTTTTTAAACATGGATAAAAGTATTACATAGGTCCACTGTTAAACAGACAACAGGTTGCAAATTAATTCTGGTATAACGTATTCCAACAAAGCTTAGAAAATAAAAGGTGTTGTGGTGGCTCTGGACTAAATTTAATAGTCATCTCCTCTGCTGACAACTTCTTTACATGTTGGACGCAAAAGTATGGTATGTTCAAACTGCGCTGTATATGATCCTTTAATGTCACATAATGGTGGATATGGATCTACAATACCCAAGTCACACAGATTCTTCAGAGCCATCAAGTATTTACTTTCTCCCAAACGATCCAGCCATCTGCGGCAGAAGGCAAGGGTGCCAAAGTTTTCGTTGATGACATTTAACAAGTGTTTTGTTCTTGGAAGCCTAAGACAAGAAAATCCAAGATTAATAACTGGCTAAAAAGTTAGCAACTCATTTCCCTCATTAAGGAAAACTCAAACCAAAGCTATGACTTCACTTAGTAATTAAAGTTCAAAAAACTCTTTTTTGCTGCCTCTTCCAACATTCAAAAACCAGAATGTATAATACCCAATTATAGACGGCAGATGAATAGGAGACCAGATGAAGGCTATCTTATATTTATGTGTCTATGCATGTGTGTGTTAAATTCCAAGTACAGACTCATCAATAGTATGAAGGTGGGAATTTCCCTTTTGGGGGAAATTTCGGCAGTAAGCTGAAAGACCCGAACAAAAAATAGACACTTCAACCATCTCCGAAAAGTAAAAAAAAAAAAAGTACATAAAAATATAAAGTTTACCAATGGGAAAATACTAAGAACAAAAACCTAGGAATGCCAGCAAAATGATAATCTCTGAAATTATTACGCTTGTTGGAAACTGGATATGAAGAGAATACTTACATCATTTTCATCTCAGTTAAAATTTTTAACAGGACAATTTTTCTGCTGAATTATAGAAATCCACAGAACTTATTTTTAGGCCATAGAACTGTGCATTTATGAATGTGCCACCGTGGATGTCCGTCACTTTTAAAAATGCTGTTAACTGGGAAGAGAAACTCATCAGTCACATAAAAACTATAGTCTCTCACCTTATTGGCACGTGTCCAACATCAAAATTTTTCATGTAATGTGAACATTCCATATCATCATGAACCACACCTTTTCCTGTGCTACCAAAGGTTTCAATGGCATATACTTCTCCTTCCTAAAAATATATATAACGGTCAAGGGTAGAGAAGAAAAATTCAGAAATTCAGAACTAAATAAAATTCCCATCTCAACTTCAGGCTGAGGTAGTCCCATACCTGGCAGTCCTTATCTACCTTTTCCTGCTTTATCTCCTTAGTACTTTTGGTCTTCGTGTCGTCTATTAAAATGTAAGCTTTACATAAGCAGGGAATTTTGTTCGCTACTACTGAATACATTCCAGTGCCTACTAAAGAGACGGGCACCTACGAGATGCTCAGTAAATATTCACCAAGTGTTGAATGAACCTTTGACATGCCTCACTTCCACAGCTGACTGAGCCTCAGTCTGACCAGACACTATCTGCACACTCACACAGCCCAATTCCTGTCAGGGTGAGTATGGACGGCAAGTTAATTTTGCTCAACATACTATATACTCAACTACTACCAGCTTCATAGTTTGGTAGAAAAAAAAAGTCAAAATGCTTCACAAAAGAACAGTGTTAATGGCATACATACCTCCATTCTTGTTGCCTCTCCTCCTTTCACAATGGGCACTGTTTTCCCAGCATGTATTCTATATGGCCCAATTGAATGGCCATTTAGATTACGGATTGGTTTCACTGGCATAACAGAAAAAAAAAAAAGTTATTCAGGGTCTCTAAAAGCACAAACAGCTATGGCTCTATTAAATAACCCCACATTAAGACAATTAAATACAAACTGGAAAACTACTGGGATATTGCAATGTTATTGATTAAAAACTAGAAGTAGGGAAAATGATGGAAAAAGAATAAACTATGTGATGAGGACATGATGGGGGTCCATCTAGGGAGTTATTGTTAATAAAACTACAGTCATAAAATATCATGTATATAAGCATTACAAACATGAAAAATATGTATTTTCATGGTTATGGACCAAAAGGTAATTTGAAAATGAGGATTCTGTGTCAAAATAATAGAATTAAGAAACCTTAAATTTTTTTTATTACATCAACATTTCAAACATTAAAGAAGAAAATCTAAACAATCCCAAGGTCCTGGGATCATTGATAGAATAAACAAATTGTGAGTACATTCACACAATGGAACACTTACTCAACAATAAAAATGAAAAGCTACGGATACACTGACCTGAAATAAAACCAAATGAGCAAAAGAAGGCACAATTATATACATACGGTGCAATTCCACACACACACGCACAGTTCAAAATTAAGCATAATTAAACTAATGTTTAGGGATGCATAATAGATGGTAAAGACAAAGAAAAGGAAATGCCAATCCTTAGTACTCAAGATAGTGGCTTATTAGAAGAAGGCTTCTGTAATTGAGAAGGGGTATGTATATAGAATAGTGGGGGGCTTCTGTAATGCTGGCAGTATTCTATTTGTCAAGGGGTAAGGTTACATAGCTTTTATAATTGTTCAGTTGAAGTTTTATATTGTGTGTATTTTCAGTTTTTATTATATTCCACAATAAAGGTTAAAAGAAAAAAATCTAGTTCTGCAGTGCTAGAATCTTCAGTGTGAGTTACCTTTCTTCTAGGGCAGAATTAGGTAGCAAGGTTTTTTTTTCAAATCTTTAATAATGACAAGCATATTACAAATTTAGGGGGTGGTACAGAAAAATAAGACTCTTAATTAGCTCTTAAAAAAAAACTTCCTTCTTATATAAATGATAAGCTAAATTTATTTTAAAATTCAGCAAGCATTATTATTCCTCTAACACCTGACAAACTGACCCCCCAGGCCAACCAAAAACACATTTAAATAAAAAGATTTCTTAGCCATACCAACCTAACACATATAACTAAGTTACGTAGAAGAAGCAGGGCTCAGGGGTATCCATTTTTATAGTATACAGGTTGTGGACAGTGGCAGGCTAATTCTGGAACGAACGGCTATAAAGGTAATTTTCCAATTCTATAGCTTCTTGATCAAGGTAAATAAAACCACTCCCTTGATGGCCCGGCCTGGTTCTGTTATGTGGTTTTTGGGAGTTGCTTCTTAAAGTTCAGCCTATAGTCCATTTCTTCATCTTCCCAATATCATGATTTGTCTATACTCTTTACGCTTAAACTAGTAAAAATGAATTGTCACCCTCAACTAAGAACCCTGATCAACAAAATAACTGGTATAAAAAAGTGGGTACCGAAATGATAGAACCTAAAATGTTGCATTGGCTTAGTGGAAGAGGTAAGAAAGTAGATATTAAGGATTCCAACACTGCAGGCTAGAACTGTTATGTGGTGACTAAACATTAAGTCAAATTGTCACCTAATATACCTTGAAAGGCGGACCACATGCCAACCAAAGTTGTAGAATTAGGAGAAAATAGAAGGGAAAGATGATTTGAGAGAGACGTGAATACGTATTATTTGTTGTGGCACCGATCCCAAAACTGGGGGTGGGAAACAACAAATATTTGTTGAATACCAGTAAATTCCAGGCACTGTCATAAAATTTATATTTCTCAAAAACAAAACGAAACAAAACAAAACACGGTATCTTGAATCCTATTACAGTCAAAGAAACCTGGGTTCTTAGAGGGACTTCCTTGGTGGTGCAGTGGTTAAGAATCCGCCTGCCAATGCAGGGGACACCGGTTCAATCCCTGGTCCCGGAAGATCCGACATGCCGCGGAGCAGCTAAGCTCGTGAGCCACAACTACTGAGCCTGCGCTCTAGAGCCCACGAGCCACAACTACTGAAGCCTGCGTGCCTAGATCCCATGCTCCGCAACAAGAGAAGCCACGGCAATGAGAAACACACGCACCACAACGAAGAGTAGCCCCCTCTCGCCACAACTAGAGAAAGCCTGCGTGCATCAACAAAGACCCAATGCAGCCAAAAATAAATAAAATTAAATCTTAAAAAAAAAAAAACTTTTTAAAAAGAAACTTGGGTTCTTAGAGGTGACAGAATTTATCTAAACTCAAAGGTAGACCTGCCTAACCCCAAAGCATGTTTTCTTCATTAGCCCGTAACACCTCCCATCCAAGTGTGAGAAGTCTTAAGAATTTTTGACTTGTACAGACGTTCACAGGTTTAAGGATCTGCAAGAGAGCAACAAGGACAGGCTCTGTGTCAGGTCTTAGAGGAAGAACCACTGTGCAGTTGGTAGAACACCACAGTCCAAAAGTATCTACAGGGGAATGCAAAGAATGGTGAATGATGTGAATTTACTGAGGGACAAGGAAGCATGAGAGTCTCCATGCTAAATCAGATTACAAAGGAGTCAGGATTTGGTTAAAGGAAATATAGGAAACATTCTATTAGAAAGTTTTTAAGACAGGAGTTACAGAGAGCATGAGCACAGATTAGGAAGGAGAATGGTGGCTGGAGAGTGGTCAGATAAACCCTGGGAGTTGGAGAAAGGCTGGACTGACAACACCAGAAAGCACAGGTGACTCTGGGATTGTGTACACAGGCACTGGCTGGGAAAGACTAGGCAGCAAGGGGAATAAAGATTAAAGGAAGGACACACAAGGAATTAACTGGCCTCTAAATTTTGAATTCAACTTAAAAAAAAGGTGGGGAGAGTCATCAATGGAAAGGGCCTCTGGCTTCTGTCTGAGCCTGTGATTAGTCACAGAAAATCTAGCCTACATTTCAGCCATCCTGGGATAAATCCCCAGGTGTCTTCTTATCAGCTACGAGGGTAGATGACAATAATTCCCACCAGCTAGCTACGACACAATTCCTACCATGAACAGGTCATTTCCTTTGTTTTTCCTCTTTATGTTCCCAGTTCCCAAGAGATAAAGATGAAGCAGCTGATCTAAAGAAAGAACCCAACGCTATCTTGCAAAATTATTTCTGCCAAGGTCACAGACATTTCAAAATAAGATGCATTTTTAGAGAACATACCTTGATATGTCTTCCCATCTATTTCAACTTCGTAGGATTCCATAACTTCTTGGATGGCCTCACCAACATCACATAGACGGACGTCGATTCCAGCACACTAAAAATAGAATCATGTATACTCTGTTATTCAAAGTGCAGCATTTTATAGCAACTTAACCTCTTAATATCTTAAAATAAGGGACAAGCAGAAATAACTTCCTCTATAAAAGCCTTCCATACACTGTATTACAATAACCCACTTAAAACCCTAAGGGTGGTGGACCAGTCTTACATAACCCAAACAGGCTATAAAGTGCTCAAAATATGTTGCATGAAATGGTGCTTACAATTCACATACCTTTATTCCAGTGTTAGTGGCATCTTTTACAGCTTTTAATAATGTATCATATTTGGGATTAAAAGTGACAGTAAAAGCGCAGTCAATAATCCTACCTGAAAGAGAAAATTTGTCTTTAAGTTTACTTATCAGCTAGTCAAATGATCTACTTTATAGTATCTACTCTATTAATTAACCTTGCTAGTTAACAGAAACATAAAATGATGGGCTCAAATGAAGGCAGCACATCAAGTACCCAGACAGCAATCATAATCAAAGGGGAAAAAAAGTGTAAATAAGTTATACAAAGGTTTTGAAATGAAAAAATTAATTCCAGGGTTGGTACATACTACTTCAAGACAGCACCAATTCAATATTCACCCAGGCAGTTATACAAAAATATAAACAGAAACAAATCAAAGTGAGAAAAGCCTGGGGAACTAAGGAACAGCACGGTGGGCAGAGAAAATGTATAGGTCCACAGGACACTAGCCATCAGAGTAGCTTCTCCAATTTAGTAAAACCTCAGGTAAGTATTTAAATCTAAGCTTTGCTTTCTCACCTGTTAAGTGAAAACAAACAGTACTTACCTAACAGGGTTTGGGAGAGAATATAGAAAAGTTAACAATTATATATAAAGGTTGGTAAACTCAAAGGTTCTAAGTAAATGTTGTTATTATATGAATAAAAAATGTCTACAACAATGAACTGAATGAGATGTAAGATTCTATTTTTCATGCCTTGATACAATAGGTAATAAACCTCAATTATCCAACAGTTTTCACTGTACTCCACTAAGTAGGATGCTTTAAAGTAAATCTCAACTCACCACTTATATGTGTTCCAAAGTCTATCTTACAGATGTCATCATACTGTAATACTGTTGTGTCACCAGCATTGGGAGTATAATGGGCAGCACAGTTATTCAGAGAACACCCAGTAGGAAATGCCAGGCCTGCGTTTAATCCATTCTCTTTTATTAACTTCCGTGAACAGTCTTCCAACTTTTCACTTAAAAAAAAAAAGAAAAAAAAGGAATTTGTTTACTTTTATGTTCCTACCCTTATATACCTTACAGCTCATCAACTCCAGAAAGTTTACTAAAACTCTTAAATTACTTTCTGGGAGTGATCTGAGCACTTTCTGGATGTGACTAAATAACAGTCCTTTGACGCTATGAAAACAGTAGTTCATCTCTAAAAAATAAAGAGAATTTAATTCCACTAGAAATCTGGAGAAACAGAAAAACACGATCCACTTTCAACTTGATTTACCAGGAAATAAGATTCTTGACTTAGACTTAATTTACATGCTGATTACGTTTTATTTTCTCAATGTTGCATGTTTTGAATATTCTTGGGATCAGAGTATTAAGTTGCCCTATAGCTTATTATTTCTCAAGGGGAAAGCTGGAGAAATAATTACTTTTATTGATTTCTTCATTGCATTATAAATGTTTTGTGTCCCAGAATTTTAATTTAATACGATTTACTGGATAGCAAAGTAACAGATTTCCAAACAGAAAATAAGAATCAGTAATGTGTACATTTGTACTCATGAGAGTACATGAGTACAAAATAGGGTGAATGAAGTTGCAAATGTCCTTATGGTTTCCTCATTACATCGACACTACAAGAATTTAGAAGGTATTTCTAGAACCTTCACTTAAAGTTTTTTGGCAAAGCATTACATAATGAAAGCCAAACATTACAATTGGAGAGTTAGCTCTAAATTTTTTATCATGTTCTTACAAAAACATCCCTTTTACCAGATTTCTATCATTGTCATCCCAGGCTTGATCCAGCTCATGACATATTTTCTAACTTGTCGATGTGCTTCTGCAGCTTCTCGAAAATCGTTCCAAATCTCTTCACTAGCTTGATCTAATGCTTTCTTTTCTTCACTTGTAGTTCTCCAAGCAGCTGTTCGCCTTTATAGTATGCATAGTATAGCATTAGTCATTTAATAAACAGCAAAATAAGCATAACAGCTGAGAGATAAAAATACACTAAGATATTTTGGACAAAAAATTACATAGTTTCTTTTATTAAAAGTTGGCAAACTTTCGAAATACAAGTACCCACACAGGTACAACCAAACCTAATCAAGTTAAACCTTTCTTAAGACTCTTAGAAAAAAAAAAATCCTCAAGTGAGATTTTATCCATAGTCAGAGGGACTAACACCCTGCACCACATAAAATAACACAAAAGTAGAGAACCAGAAAAGTCAGAAAAGAGTCCTAGAAACAAAGCAGAGGGGAGGAAAAAAAGTCATCCTTCCACTTGAGGTAATATAAATTTTCAGGATGCACCAAATATTAACATTTAACTTCACCAACAGGGCAAGTACTAATCCAAAGACTTGACCTGGCAACCTGCACATATCTTCCTCAAAACATAAAATATTATGTGCTTTTGCAGGATTTTTCTAATTGTATATATATTAGAGGTAATCTTCCTTGAAGGAGATGGCTCATATTTTAAAACTGCCAAGGATAACGAACAGATTTTTATATTCAGTATTTGCAAATGAGAAGATCTACTGACTCCCTTTTTAAGCAGTACATTTCAAAAACAATAACTGCTTCAAGTGAAAATCTTTTTTAAAGTTACAGCTTTCACAAATTCTTAAGCAATACTGAATACAGAATTCACAAGTCAGTGATCACGGAAGTATAAATTATACTTAGTATAAAAGTGATGCCTTCAAGAAATAACTCTTATTTGCCTCAAAGCCAGTGGTCAGCAAACTACAGCCTGCAGGCAAATCCAGCCTGGCACTTGTTTTGTAAATAAAATTTTTTTGCAACAGGACTTCCCTGGTGGCACAGTGGTTAAGAATCCACCTGCTGGGCTTCCCTGGTGGCGCAGTGGTTAAGAATCCACCTGCCAATGCAGGGGACACGGGTTCGAGCCCTGGTCTGGGAAGATCCCACATGCCGCAGAGCAACTTAAGCCTGTGTGCCACAACTACTGAGCCTGCGCTCTAGAGCCCACGAGCCACAACTACTGAAGCCCGCGTGCCGCAACTACTGAAGCCTGCGCGCCTAGAGCCCGTGCTCTGCAACGGGAGAAGCCACCGCAATGAGAAGCCTGCACACCGCAATACCCCTGCTCGCCGCAACCAGAGAAAGCCTACACACAGCAACGAAGACCCAACGCAGCCAAAAATAAATAAAATAAAATAATTAATTTAAAATAAAAAGAATCCGCCTGCCAATGCAGGGGACAGGGGTTCAATCCCTGGTCCAGGAAGATCCCACATGCCGTGCAGCAGCTAAGCCCATGAGCCACAACTACTGAGCCCGTGTGCCACAACTACTGAAGCCTGCACACCTAGAGCCCATGCTCTGCAACAAGAGAAGCCACCGCAATGAGAAGCCCGTGCATCGCAACAAAGAGTAGCCCCCACTCGTCGCAACCAGAGAAAGCCTGTGCACAGCCACGAAGACCCAACGCAACCAAAAATAAATAAAAATAAAACTAAAAAATAAAAAGTTAAAAAAAAAATTTTTTTTGGCAACATAGCTATGCTCATTCATTTATATACCATCTATACCTACTTTCATGCTACAACAGCAGAAGTGAATTAACATTCAAGACCTAAAATATTTACAATATGACCCTCTATAAAAAAGTTTACCCAACTGCTTTAAACTACAGCCCCCTAAGTTAATGCCCCAAAATGTTTTCAGAGTTTTTGTGTGTGTCAGCATCAAGTTCATTATTATTACTTCCTATTGCAGCAGCTACCTGTGCCAACACCTACTTCCTCTGATTTGCTACAAAGGCCCAAAGGAGCTGTCCCATGTGAAATTGAGGGTATTGAAGAGTCACAGAGGCTTCTATAGCTTATTTACTATTGGGAAATATATTTTGGATCTATCTACTACTGTTATTAGAAAACTGAAATATTATCAGTTTAAGGTCAATTTTAAACCCCTTACATACTTAAATGTATTATCAATTACTTTTATAGGAATAGTAAAAACTAAGAGGCAACTTGTAATCAAAGTATTCAAACAAACACCCTCAGAGCAGAAAGTAACAGGATAAGATCCTTTAAAAAGTATATTCTCAAGATGTGACTCAACCTTTTTCAGCTGCAGTACACATAGTTGCTCGCTCCATGCCCGGACAGACAAGCCACAATCTCCTGACCTCTAGTTGTAACTCTAGCCCTGTCTCTCCCAAAAGTCCAAAAATCTTTCCTGAAAACCAGGAATCCAAACATTCTAAGAATAAATCATTCTTAGGCACAAGAGTACTAGCTTTATTCTCAGATCAATCTTTAAGCAAAATAAATCACAATTCTTCATCTTTTACATGGACCATAATCCTGGCACATATACCTACAGCCACACCTGACAGTAAAGTCTGAAAGCACCTTCTGCTTCAAAAGCCAAAGATTTTTGTGGAAAGTAAAAATATCAGCTAATATTTACTCTAGGGTGGTAAGATAAAAGACTATGTCCACAGGGAACTGATGGATATTATGCATGTAGGGATGTGAAAAAGGAATTGGTCATTATCAATTCCCATTTCTTCTCCTCAGTCCAACCCTTAAGATTCTTCAAATCGGGGATTAACCAAGATGGCGGAGTAGAAGGACGTGCTCTCACTCCCTCTTGCGAGAGCACCAGAATCACAACTGGCTGCTGGACAATCATCGACAGGAAGACACTGGACTTCATCAAGGAGGATACCCCACGTCCAAGGACAGAGGAGAAGCCACAGTGAGACGGCAGGAGGGGCGCAATCAGAGTAAAATCAAATCCCATAACTGCTGGGTGGGTGACTCACAGACTGGCGAACACTTATACCACAGAAGTCCACCCACTGGAGTGAAGGTTCTGAGCCCCACGTCAGGCTTCCCAACCTGGGGGTCCGGCAACGGGAGGAGGAATTCCTAGAGAATCAGACTTTGAAGCCTAGTGGGAAGTGATTGCAGGACTTCGACAGGACTGGGGGAAACAGAGACCCCACTCTTGGAGGGCACACACAAAACAGTGTGTGCATCGGGACCCAGGGGGAAGGAGCAGTGACCCTGGGGGAGACTGAACCAGACCTATCTGCTGGTGTTGGGGGGTCTCCTGCAGAGGCGGGGGGTGGCTCTGTTTCACCGTGGGGACAAGGACACTGGCAGCGGAGGTTCTGGGAAGTGCTCCTTGGCGTGAGCCCTCCCAGAGTCTGCCATTAACCCCACCAAAGAGCCCAGGTAGGCTCCAGTGTTGGGTTGCCTCAGGCAAAACAACCAACAGGGAGGGAACCCAGCCCCACCCATCAACAGTCAAGTGGAATAAAGTTTTACGGAGCTCTGACTGCCACAGCAACAGTCAGCTCTACCCACCACCAGAGCCTCCCATCAAGCCTCTTAGATAGCCTCAACCACCAGAGGGCAGAGAGCAGAGAGCAGAAGCAAGAAAAACTACAATCCTGCAGACTGTGGAACAAAAACCACAGTTACAGAAAGATAGACAAGATGAAAAGGCAGAGGGCTATATACCAGATGAAGGAACAAGAAAAAAGCCCAGAAAAACAACTAAATGAAGTGGAGATAGGCAACCTTCCAGAAAAAGAATTCAGAATAATGATAGTGAAGATGATCCAGGACCTCGGAATAAGAATGGAAGCTAAGATCGAGAAGATGCAAGAAATGTTTAACAAAGATCTAGAAGAATTAAAGAACAGACAAACAGAGATGAACAATACAATAACTGAAATGGAAACTACACTAGAAGGAATCAATAGCAGAATAACTGAGGCAGAAGAACGGATAAGTGACCTGGAAGACAGAATGGTGGAATTCACTGCTGCGGAACAGACTAAAGAAAAAAGAATGAAAAGAAATGAAGACAGCCTAAGAGATCTCTGGGACAACATTAAACGCAACAACATTCACATTATAGGGGTCCCGAAAGGAGAAGAGAGAGAGAAAGGACCAGAGAAAATATCTGAAGAGATTATAGTCGAAAACTTCCCTAACATGGGAAAGGAATTAGCCACCCAAGTCCAGGAAGCGCAAAGAGTCCCATACAGGATAAACCCAAGGAGAAACACGCCGAGACACAGTAATCAAATTGACAAAAATTAAAAACAAAGAAAAATTATTGAAAGCAGCAAGGGAAAAACGACAAATAACATACAAGGGAACTCCCATAAGGTTAACAGCTGATTTCTCAGCAGAAACTCTACAAGCCAGAAGGGAGTGGCATGATATACTTAAAGTGATGAAAGGGAAGAACCTACCACCAAGATTACTCTACCCGGCAAGGATCTCATTTAGATTTGATGGAGAAATCAAAAGCTTTACAGACAAGCAAAAGCTACGAGAATTCAGCACCACCAAACCAGCTCTACAACAAATGCTAAAGGAACTTCTCTAAGTGGGAAACACAAGAGAAGAAAAGGACCTACAAAAACAAACCCAAAAACAATTAAGAAAATGGTCATAGGAACATACATATCGATAATTACCTTAAACGTGAATGGATTAAATGCTCCAACCAAAAGACACAGGCTTGCTGAATGGATACAAAAACAAGACCCATATATATGCTGTCTACAAGAGACCCACTTCAGACCTAGGGACACATACAGACTGAAAGTGAGGGGATGGAAAAAGATATTCCATGTAAATGGAAATCAAAAGAAAGCTGGAGTAGCTATACTCATATCAGATAAAATAGACTTTAAAATAAGGAATGTTACAAGACACAAGGAAGGACACTACATAATGATCCAGGGATCAATCCAAGAAGAAGATATAACAATTATAAATATATATGCATCCAACATAGGAGCACCTCAATACATAAGGCAACTGCTAACAGCTATAAAAGAGGAAATTGACAGTAACACAATAATAGTGGGGGACTTTAACACCTCACTTACACCAATGGACAGATCATCCAAAACGAAAATAAATAAGGAAACAGAAGCTTTAAATGACACAAGAGACCAGATATTTAATTGATATTTATAGGACATTCCATCCAAAAACAGCAGATTACACGTTCTTCTCAAGTGCGCACGGAACATTCTCCAGGATAGATCACATCTTGGGTCACAAATCAAGCCTCAGTACATTTAAGAAAACTGAAATCATATCAAGCATCTTTTCTGACCACAACGCTATGAGATTAGAAATGAATTACAGGGAAAAAAACGTAAAAAAGACAAACACATGGAGGCTAAACAATACGTTACTAAATAACCAAGAGATCACTGAAGAAATCAAAGAGGAAATCAAAAAATACCTAGAGACAAATGACAATGAAAACTCGATGACACAAAACCTATGGGATGCAGCAAAAGCGGTTCTAAGAGGGAAGTTTATAGCTATACAAGCCTACCTAAAGAAACAAGAAAAATCTCAAGTAAACAATCTAACCTTACACCTAAAGAAACTAGAGAAAGAAGAACAAACAAAACCCAAAGTTAGCAGAAGGAAAGAAATCATAAAGATCAGAGCAGAAATCAATGAAATAGAAACAAAGAAAACAATAGCAAAGATCAGTAAAACTAAAAGCTGGTTCTTTGAGAAGATAAACAAAATTGATAAACCATTAGCCAGACTCATCAAGAAAAAGAGGGAGAGGACTCAAATCAATAAAATCAGAAATGAAAAAGGAGAAGTTACAACAGACACCGCATAAATACAAAGCATCCTAAGAGACTACTACAAGCAACTCTATGCCAATAAAATGGACAACCTGGACGAAATGGACAAATTCTTAGAAAGGTATAACCTTCCAAGACTGAACCAGGAAGAAACAGAAAATATGAACAGACCAATCACAAGTAATGAAATTGAAACTGTGATTAAAAATCTTCCAACAAAGAAAAGTCCAGGACCAGATGGCTTCACAGGTGAATTCTATCAAACATTTAGAGAAGAGCTAACACCTATCCTTCTCAAACTCTTCCAAAAAATTGCAGAGGAAGGAACACTCCCAAACTCATTCTATGAGGCCACCATCACCCTGATACCAAAACCAGACAAAGACACTACAAAAAAAGAAAACTACAGACCAATATCACTGATGAATATAGATGCAAAAATCCTCAACAAAATACTAGCAAACAGAATCCAACAACACATTAAAAGGATCATACACCACAATCAAGTGGGATTTATCCCAGGGATGCAAGGATTCTTCAATATACGCAAATCAATCAATGTGATACACCATATTAACAAATTGAAGAAGAAAAACCATATGATCATCTCAATAGATGCAGAAAAAGCCTTTGACAAAATTCAACACCCATTTATGATAAAAACTCTCCAGAAAGTGGGCATAGAGGGAACCTACCTCAACATAATAAAGGCCATATATGACAAACCCACAGCAAACATCATTCTCAATGGTGAAAATCTGAAAGCATTTCCTCTAAGATCAGGAACGAGACAAGGATGTCCACTCTCGCCACTATTATTCAACATAGTTCTGGAAGTCCTAGCCACGGCAATCAGAGAAGAAAAAGAAATAAAAGGAATACAAATTGGAAAAGAAGAAATAAAACTGTCACTGTTTGCGGATGACATGATACTATACATAGAGAATCCTAAAACTGCCACCAGAAAACTGCTAGAGCTAATTAATGAATATGGTAAAGTTGCAGGATACAAAATGAATGCACAGAAATCTCTTGCATTCCTATACACTAATGATGAAAAATCTGAAAGAGAAATTATGGAAGCACTCCCATTTACCACTGCAACAAAAAGAATAAAATACCTAGGAATAAACCTACCTAGGGAGACAAAAGACCTGTATGCAGAAAACTTACCTAAGGAGACAAAAGACCTGTATGCAGAAAACTCTAAGACACTGATGAAAGAAATTAAAGATGATACCAACAGATGGAGAGATATACCATGTTCTTGGATTGGAAGAATCAACATTGTGAAAATGACTATACTACCCAAAGCAATCTACAGATTCAATGCAATCCCTATCAAATTACCAACAGCATTTTTTACGGAGCTAGAACAAATCATCTTAAAATTTGTATGGAGACACAAAAGACCCCGAATAGCCAAAGCAGTCTTGAGGGAAAAAAACGGAGCTGGAGGAATCAGACTCCCTGACTTCAGACTATACTACAAAGCTATAGTAATCAAGACAGGATGGTAGTGGCACAAAAACAGAAACATAGATCAATGGAACAGGATAGAAAGCCCAGAGATAAACCCACGCACCTATGGTCAACTAATCTATGACAAAGGAGGCAAAGATATACAATGGAGAAAAGACAGTCTCTTCAGTAAGTGGTGCTGGGAATACTGGACAGCTACATGTAAAAGAATGAAATTAGAATACTCCCTAACACCATACACAAAAATAAACTCAAAATGGATTAGAGACCTAAATGTAAGACTGGACACTATAAAACTCTTAGAGGAAAACATAGGAAGAACACTCTTTGACATAAACCACAGCAAGATCTTTTTTGATCCACCTCCTAGAGTAATGGAACTAAAACCAAAAATAAACAAATGGGACCTAATGAAACTTCAAAGCTTTTGCACAGCAAAGGAAATCATAAACAAGACGAAACGACGACCCTCAGAATGGGAGAAAATATTTGCAAATGAATCAACGGACAAAGGATTAATCTCCAAAATATATAAACAGCTCATTCAGCTCAATATTAAAGAAACAAACACCCCAATCCAAAAATGGGCAGAAGACCTAAATAGACATTTCTCCAAAGAAGACATACAGACGGCCACGAAGCACATGAAAAGATGCTCAACATCACTAATTATTAGAGAAATGCAAATCAAAACTACAATGAGGTATCACCTCACACCAGTTAGAATGGGCATCATCAGAAAATCTACAAACAACAAATGCTGGAGAGGGTGTGGAGAAAAGGGAACCCTCTTACACTGTTGGTGGGAATGTAAATTGATACAGCCCCTATGGAGAACAATATGGAGGTTCCTTAAAGAACTAAAAATAGAATTACCATATGACCCAGCAATCCCACTACTGGGCATACACCCAGAGAAAACCGTAATTCAAAAAGACACATGCACCCAAATGTTCATTACAGCACTATTTACAATAGCCAGGTCATGGAAGCAACAACCTAAATGCCCATCAACAGACGAAAGGATAAAGAAGATGTGGTACATATATACAATGGAATATTACTCAGCCATAAAAAAAAACGAAATTGAGTCATTTGTTGAGACGTGGATGGATCTAGAGACTGTCATACAGAGTGAAGTAAGTCAGAAAGAGAAAAACAAATATCGTTTATTAACGCATGTATGTGGAACCTAGAAAAATGGTACAGATGAGCCGGTTTGCAGGGCAGAAGTTGAGACACAGATGTAGAGAACGGACATATGGACACTAAGGGGGGAAAACTGCAGTGGGGTGGGGATGGTGGTGTGCTGAATTGGGCGATTGGGATTGACATGTATACACTGATGTGTATAAAATTGATGCCTAATAAGAACCTGCAGTATAAAAAAACAAACAAAACAACTAATACTAAACTTTCATTGGGTTATTTGTATGGAAATATGTTAATATAAATGTTTCAGACATTACATGAAATTTCTAAAAATTTTATATGTTCTGGTATAATGTTATCAGTCATAATCCTAGTTATTACTTTAAAATGTATATCTCAGAAATAAGTAATTTTCTTGTCAACTGCATTATTATGAACTTTCATCAAATCTTTTAACTGTGGTCATTTTTAAGTCTTTTGTCATTTACAGACAGGTCTGAGTGTACTCTGATGCTTTTGCAAATATGTTCCTATAAAAGGGTTTCATCTTCAAGAAATTCATGGAAAAGACTCTGACAAGTACAGGTTTCTGGTAACTGACTGTACTGCTGAACTGAATGAATAAGCATTTTCAGAACTCTAATGAAAAACTGATGAACTCATAAAAGTGCTAACAAAAGATCAAGATGAAAAAAACAATTAATTACATGGGACTGAGTGAACTGATGAGGATGAGTATAATTTTTGTGACTTTCTGTCTGAATTAAAAAAAAAAAATCCCACAAGGACTCAGAGGCAAAGAATACACAAATCAATTTTCACTGCAAAGTTAAGGAGCTGTTACAGTGGAGGATTACTGGACTGAATGTCAATATTATGACATAGTATGAATGTGTTTCATGTTTGGTAATTGCAATCATTGTTGCTTTTGTTGTGGTCATCCATGTACAATGCTTGGTGTCAGTCTATTTATCTCTTGTAAAAATAAAAAAATAAAAAAAAAAGATTCTTCAAATCGACTTCTTATAGGTTAAAACATAAGTGTAATTAAATTTCAAATGCTATTTGACATTTTAGAATCAGAACATGATACAATAAAGATCCCCAATACTGAAATCAATAGATCTCATGACTATTTTACACTTCTGAAGGTTGAATGGCTGATTCTTTTTTTTTGGCCTCAGGGTGGCATGTGGGATCTTAGTTCCCTGACCAGGGATCGAACCCGCACCCCTTGCAGTGGAAGCATGGAGTCTTAACCACTGGACCGCCAGGAAAGTTCCTGGCTAACTCTTAGAAGCAGTGGATTCTTCAAAAGATTATGGAATGTTCTGCATTGTTAGTAAAGAACTATCAATCAATTGAATTAAATAAATTCTTTTGCTAAGTCTTGAGTTCAAGTTGAAAGTCATCAGTGATATCTGAGAGCTTACTGCCAGGGTCTATAATTATAATTACAGGCCCAAATGAAAGAGAAAGATTATGAAGGAGTTTTCCCTTTTCCTAAATTTGATTTTTTGACAGTCTATTTAACAAAAATTTATAAATAAGATGAAAAAAATCATTCTAAGTCATACCAATTATTCCAAAAGGCAGTTAATTAAACTGAGAGTCAGGTGAGGCATGCCTTTAAAAAAAATTATGTCTGTAAAACAAAACTAACAAAACAACTGCTTGAAAGAGAATCTTTATAGGAAGTGTTTATACAATATATAGGGACTTCCCTGGTGGTCGAGTGGTTAAGAATCCACCTTCCAACGCAAGGGACATGGGTTCGATCCCTGGTCGGGGAACTAAGATCCCACATGCTGTGGGGCAACTAAGCACACACGCTATACTAGAGGGCCCATGTGCTGCAATGAAGAGACTGCACGCCACAATGAAAGATCCCACGTGCCACGACTAAGACCCAACGCAGCCAAAAATTAATAGATAAATATTTTAAAATAATAATAATATAGAGTATGTAAATTCTTCGCACCTCTTTGATATTTCTGAGTCTTTTTAATATTTCATCATCTTTACTGGTGGATGTATTAAAAGCAGAAAAATATAAGTAAAACCAAAAGATACAAAGGTATCTGACTATTAATTTCTAATAGTCATAAATGTTTCTGAACTCATTGCACAGATAACTTAAAAGTGATTATATGTGCATTCTTAAAGCACTATATGACACATTTACAAAAACCATTTAAAATGCATATCTATAAAAAAATACATATCTTTAGCCCAGAAATAGTTAAGAATGATGCAGATATGACACCAATTCCTTCCTCTGGAAACTGGTATTTAAAGAGAAAAAAAAAGGAACTCCCTGGCGGTCCAGGGGTAGGACTCCGAGCTCTCACTGCCAAAGGCCTGGGTCCAATCCCTGGTTGGGGAACTAAGATCCCACAACCCACGAGGCACGGCCCAAAAAAGAAAAAAAGAGAGAGAGAGAGAGAAAGCATGTTTAACTGCCTATAAGAAGAAATTATAGTTGATCCCCAGCTGGTAAAGGAAAATTCTTCTTATAGAATAATGTCAGCAAATAAATGTAGAAGGCATGACAGAATTAGAAATTCACCATTATTAAGTCCTCATAAAATAACTGATAAAGCAAGGATCATCAATGGATATTAAAATAATTAAGTGAAAGGTTGTTAAAAAAAGGATTTTCCAACAGTACCAAAGTATCCCACAAGATTTCCAAGATTACTTGGAAACTGCAGAAAGAACAAAGTACCTTTAAAAAAGAAACAGCTGGCTGTCACCACATTAACCAAGTGATCAAATACAGTAAAACTAATAGTAGACAGTAAACAGTGGTTTTAAATCACAGGCAGAATTAAGGAAATTTTTACTTTTTTTTTGCTTATCTGTATTTCCTAACTGTCCTATAATGAACATGTATTGCTTGTAAAATTAACAAGTGTCTCAAAAAACTGCCTACTGAATTTAGAAATATATATCAAGAATTTCAAAATAATTCTTTGTTCTATTTCTAGAGATCTAGAAAAAGGGAAAAATCAGATCCAATTAATGTATAAGATGTTCATCACAGAAATTTTTCTAGTGGCAAAAAACTGAAAACAGTATTAATGTTCAAAAATACGGTAATAGCTAATAAAATTGTGCTAGATACAGAACAGAACAGCATTATAGCTATTAAAATTGGTTTCAAAAAATTTTAATGACAGGAAATGCACACAGAATGTTAAATTTTTTTAAAGAGCAAAAACCATCCTAGTAAAAACTGATTAAAAAATCATGGATTTCTACACGTAAGGAAGATGTTCCTAAGGCATGAGATATTTACATTCTCAAAATAATTTCCCACAAAGTACTAATTACAAGAGGAAAAACAATAATGATATAATAGAGAAACTGGTTAATACCTTATCCAAGTGAAAGAAATTAACATCGTGTGCCTTCATATTTGACAACCCTGAAAAGGACACAAGATCTACTTATCTAGTAACCCACCCCAAAATGCACAACCTTTTCTCAAATACTTCAGAAAAACAGTATGTGTACAGATTCACCAATATAACATTTTTCCACATTTGCCTTCTTTCTATCTTCCAAGGAGAAAATGGAGTGTTATTTGTGTATTATACATAAGTGTCATATTCTATTGAGATTAAGAACGATAAAGCAAATGTGACAAAGTGTTAAAGATACTCTGAGAAAGGTATGCAGGAGTTCTGTGTACTAGGCTCACAGAATGGAACTACTTCTGTTAAGTATGAAATTACTTCAAAATAAAAAGTTAACATAATGCACTCAACCTGGGTGGCAGTTACACAAGTAAGTTCTTTGTAATAATTCATGTAATTTTCAATCAAGGAAGGCAAGATACAAAATTATATTTAATACTTTACCAAATCCGTAAGAATGTTGATTGTAATCTATTTGCAAGTAGTCAAAACTGATTATATGAATCTCAAAAAAATTGAGATTTACTAAAGAACAAACATAACCACAGTATCTTAATTTCTTTTGTATTTCTCCAGGACAGCACACAACATTGCTTTCAATATTTAAGAAAAGTATTATCCCAAGAGATATTATAATATATAATTAATATCTTCCTGTATTGTTTCAAAAACGGAACTTATTCCACCTATACAATGTTTAGTTTGCATTAGAAAATGATAGCAAAAAGGAAAAGGTAGTTTCTAAGATTTACAAAATCCCAATTATTTTTTCTTATATTAAACATTACTTCAAGTGTTCCACCATATTCATGTTGTTAAAAATATTAACAGTGTGTTAACAAGTATAGGAAATCTATGGCTTTCTTCCCCTTTAGCAATAAGAAAACAGAAATGGAAATGGGAATAAAAATATCTCATTCACATCAGTAACAAAACCATAGAACACTTAAGAACAAACTTAACAAAAAAGGGACAGGACCTACATTTAAAAAAAAAAATCAGAATAAGTTGGAAAATATACAATGACAATGGATAAGTCAATGTGATACAACTGTCAGTTTTCTGAAACATACGTAAGTATGATGTGATTCCAATAAGAAAGGCATTTTTCTGTGGGTATGTGTATTAAAACTAAAAATATGACCAAAAGTAGCTGAGAAAAGTAAAAATAGAACTGTTTGGTTAGGTTGCGTGGCAGAGGAGAAACAACTGACTTAACAAATTATCAAAATAAACAGTATTAGTATAGAAATAGACAAATAGATGAGTGGAACAGAATAAATAATACAGAAATTGGTTCCATTATATAAGGTAACAGAGTTCCATTATATAAGAATAGTATATGGCAAAAGTGGTCATTCAATTAAATAGAATGAACTACTTAAGAAACAATTCTAGCACAACTAGCTATCCATTTGAAAGAAAGTAAAATTAGCACTCCCAACCTTAGACAAAAAATTCTAGACCAATTAAAGATGTAATAAAACAAAAAATAAGAGTTTGAGAAAATAGAAGAGACTGCTAGGAACCCAGAAGTACAAAATATGAATATATACTGTTATTTAAAATCTTTAAATGCCCATCAACAGACAAATGGATAAAGAAGATGTGGTACATATATACAATGGAATATTACTCAGCCATAGAAAGGAACGAAATTGGCTCATTTGTAGAGACATGAATGGACCTAGAGACTGTCATACAGAGTGAAGTAAGTCAGAAAAACAAATATCGTATATTAACACATATATGTGGAATCTAGAAAAATGGTACAGATGAACCGGTTTGCAGGGCAGAAACAGAGACACAGATGTAGAGAACAAATGTATGGACACCAAGGGGGGAAAGTGGGGGGTGGGGGTGGGATGAATTGGGAGATTGGGATTGACATGTATACACTTATATGTATAAATAGATAACTAATAAGAACCTGCTATATAGCACAGGGAACTCTACTTCACTTCGCTGTACAGCAGAAACTAACACAACATTGTAAAACAACTATACCCCAATAAAAAATAAAATAAAATAAAAGTATAATCTTTACACTTCTGCAAGAGCAAAAGAATAAAGCCAATAATCAAAAGATGCTCAAAAATCACTAGCAATCTGGGAATCATAAAGTATTAATATATTCTTTGATTCAGCAATCTCACTCCTGGAGAACTATCACATAATAAAACTGCCAGCACATAAGGAGATATATATGTGTATTCCCAAAACACATATATGTATATACTTAAAAGAGATCTTTATTGCAAATGGTTTATAACAGCAAAAAAAATAACTGGAGGCAAAGTGAATGCTCATCAATTACAAAATGGTGGAATAAAGTACGGTATATTCATGCCACAGATTATGAAGCCATTCTAAAGAATAACAGAGCTATTCTGATTGACTTAGAGGGACTTCCAAGACGCAGCCCTGATGAGAAAGGCAAGGAGGAGGAAAGTGTGCCTACGATTCTGTTTTTGTAAACAAATAACGACCAAAACACTCTCCTTACACAAACAGAGATAGATGTACACATACATGAGCATAAAACATATGGAAGGCTACCTGCTAGGTGGTTACATGGGTTGGGAAGGAAGAGGAAACAAAAAAAAAAAAAAAAAAAAAAAAGATTATATTAAAAAATAAGTGTCATCACATCATATGTACTATGAAAATTTATGTAATTAATATAAAACTGCATGTTTGTAACACTTTAAAAATAAATGTTTTAAGACAGGGATAGTGATTTATGTATTCAAATTCAAAGAAAAGATGCCCATGCCATAAAATATAACATCATGTTCCTTTCTAAGTTTAAAGAAAAACAATGATGTCTTTACAGGTCAAAGAAACATTGCTACAGTAGAAGCTTTCTTAACCAACTATTGCAACCACTGGATTAACCAATGCTCCTGATCCCCCTGTAAACCATACGAACCAATGCCCACTGTATTCTGAATACTAGTGGCTAGGTTCCTGTTCTGAATAATAATAACAGCAGCTAACACTTACCTAATGCTTACTACGTGTCTGTCACTCTTCTAAATGCTTTACGTATATTATTCCTCACAACAACCCTTTGCAGAGCCCATTTTATGGATGAGGAAATGAAAGCACAGACATGATAAATTACTTGCCCAAGTCACAAAGCTAATAAGTGTTAGAACTGGGATTCAAATGCAGTTAGGTCCCAGCTTCCAGGCACTTAACTAGTCTACATAATGCCACTTCAAGTGTCTGCTAACCAAATAAAATGCATTCTTTCAGAACACTTCCAAGAATCAGGTTATCTGTGCCCAAACCTGTGTAAGTCATCTGTACTTGTTACTGTAATTATGTAGTTTAATTATACATTACATAAAAAGAATTGTTTCTATGAAAACTAAGTTGACTACTCAGAGAAGTTTCAATAAAGGCAAGTCGTCAAAAAATACTTCTGTCAAATGGAACTGTAAATGATTTCAGGAAAAAAAAAATGTAGATACAGGCATCAGCCCACAGATTACTTAGTTCTTACTGTTCACAGAAACTCAAAATGGAACAGACCAGACAATGCATTATGGATTCAGCCCATGGAAAAAAAAAAAAGTGGAGTTCAATGCAATCCATGCTCAAAGATCAAGAATGATGAAAAACAAATGTTTGTTTTAAGTTAACTTTTATCAATAAAGATTAACCAACTACTGGTCCCAATCATTTTGGATAAGAGGGCTTCTACTGTATCTTCTCTGCAACAAATTCATAAGCTTTTTTATTAAGGTAGTGGAGCAAAGTCCTAAGAAAAATCAAATCTGCTTTATTGCTAAACTACAACTTTCAAAAGTCAAATTGGAAGTTATTTTATGATCCTTACCCATCTTGTGTGGGTGGGTACTCGCATTCTTGTCCTTTGGGAAATACACCATTAGGATACAGGTCACATATTGGAACTGAGGGAGGGTCTGTTTGAACTTTTGCTGTGAGATACAAATAAAGCATTAACTTCTGTAGTTAAAAACAAAATTAAGCAGTTAGCATTAGTTTTTCTCAGTTCCTATTTGTTATTATATGTCCTGACTTTAAGGAGCCTCCCTGGTATCAATTTACAGTTAAAAACAAGATATTTCACCACAATAGCCACCTCCTGATTTATAATTAATTACTTGGGAATAAAAATATTCAACTCCTCAGAACTCCATTATGTATTTAAATAGTATATGCCTTGGCACAAAGAACACTTTTAATGTTTTTGTCTTCATTTACTATACTGGAAATGGAATAGCATACAGAGGCTGGCTTTCACAAATAAAAATCAAAGAAGCAACAAGAAAATAAAAAAGAAATCCTACAGCGATAAAGTAAAAATATAAAGCTATTGTGTATTAATAAAATAGGTAAAAAACTTATTCGAAGGGTATATTATGTATAAAAGTTAGTATACATAGTATGTATACCATGTATACATACATACATAGTATATTAGTATGTATACATACCCCAGGGCTAAAAGACTTTAGGTAGCCATATACAAATTTCCAGATACTTGAAAAAAGTTACAGTACTTAGCATATGTTTTAAGGACACATTATTTCCCAAACTATATTCTAAGACACCAGTGTTCCAAAATGCTTTTAAAAATATTTAGAGATGTGTCTTCTAAAAATCTGTTTAAATGCATAAGAACTAGTTCTTATATAGTTCTTATTCTACAAAGAACTTTCTTTTAGTAACAAGTGCTGTATCCAAGGACTGTCAGGAAGTTACATAAGACTTAATTTATGCAATAATATATGACTTTCAATGTATACCTGCAACATGTAACAACTACTGAGTTGAAGTGTGTGGTTTTCTTTTGATTTTAACCAGTCTTATGGGTTTTTATCTGAAATTTTAACACATATTTTAGATTTTTTTGTTCTGCAATGGGAAATAAAAGGACGCATATAAAGAAAAATATGACAATTTACTGAGCCAAATCATTTATCTACAGAACCATTTTTTGGTTCCCTCTTTTAATCTGAATATTCAATATTTCACAAACACCCACCGTTTTCCTCTTTTTTATATAATGTTTAGAAGTGTTCTATGGACAAGTAAACTTGGGGAATGCTGTTTTAGGTTCCTCCGAAGAGGGAACATTTAGAATTTGAAATCAAAAACGACCTTAAAGGTCATCTAATTTAGCTTCACACTCAAATCCAGGAATCCTCTAACACCCCTGACGGATGGCACTAAGTGCCTGACAGCGGAGGCAATCACTATTCCCAAGCTAAAATACATTCATTTGGGGAGAACTTTAACTGTTAGAAAGCTCTTCCAACACTAATCTCCCTGTTACTTTCATCTGTTAGTTCTACTTAACTCTTTGCAGTTAAAAAAAATTTACTTTTCATTTCTACTGCTTCCTTCCTCTCTCTGATGAGAAACGACTTTAAGGGATGCGGTTCTTAACACTTTCACTCATATTCTCCAACCCTGTCAATGTTCCTTTTAAGTTGGTACTAGAATTGACTTCTATTAATAGTTCAAATAAGGTACAATTAGTATAAGAATACACTGTTGACTCTAAAAATCCTACTGCTACTGAAAGGTTAAGATTCCTAGCTTTTTGGTTCACACTGTGTAAGCACTCAAAATCCTTAGGATTCTATCACCTTATACTCACTTTATATATACTCATTTAAATTTCAGCTTGTTAATATTAGCCTATTGTCTCAGTTTTCTTTTGAAATCTTGATTTCTGTCAACCAAAGTATTATCATCCTCAGCTTTATATTTCATCTACAAATCTAGTAAAGATGCCTTTTATATTGTCCACAAATTATTAAGACAAGATAGTTAAAGGACTCAAAAAGTTCATTAGAGAAAAAAATAAAGAATTTGTCATTGAAATAAGTTGAAGCCTAGCCTTTACCACTTATTAGCTGTGACTTGGACAAATGCCTAAATGCGCCAAGCCTCAGTTTCCTCATCTACAAAATGAGGAACTAGGTGAAATCTTGGATAACCTTTGAAACTTATAACATACTATGTCCAAGTTATTATCTAAAACTATGATTATAAATATCTGTATTGCAGTTATTGTTAACTATCACTTACAATTCTCTCACTTTATAGATGAGGAAAATGAGGGCAGTAAACTGCCCCTGATTACAGTATTTGGCTTATTTCATAAGTGATTTATGACAGCCTACACAAATAAGAGACATTCAAAACAAATCAGAAAGCAAAAATCAAAACACAGAAAGAACCTAAAATAGAACCTGAAATAAGGCCAATACAAAACCAGATTTGGCTCTAAATCCTCTAGTAGCCAATATCAAAAAAAAAAAAAAAAAAAAAAAAGAAAAGGCTAGGTTATTTGCATAGTTCATGGTGCTTCTGCAATAAAACACATTACTCGGAAAAGCACAATTATTCTTGATACTAAGACCAGAAAAAAAGGGTCTCTCAAGACTGCTCATAAAGAAATATAATGAACAGTAAGTTCAACAACATCCTCAGAGGAGGCACAACAAAGGCTGATGGCATCATACTAAAACACCTGTCAGTGGAAGAATTCTACCAAGGGCAAATACAAAGCAGCCTCTTAAAGCTCCTCCCTGCTTATCTACCTTCATTAGGAAGCAATTTTAGAGTATTTGGAGAAATAGATCTTTCTCAAGCCATTCTCAGGTAATACGTCTCACAAGCACACTACGAACAATTTTTGAATGGAAGGAATATGACATCATAATACCTGGAGATTCCTGGAATGCAAGTAATCTGTGCTCATTAAATACAGATTATGCTAGGGGCAAAACTGACATCCTGAGTAGAAGGATCTAACCAGGATAGAATGCCTGACTAGAAAGAAGGCTATTCCATCTCCACCTAGAGACATATCAGGGGAATGGCTGGCAGAGCCAATAGCTTTCTTAAAAAATAATTTAAGTATTTCAACCCAGAGATAAAAATGAAAGTCAAACCCTCAATATTCTCATTCATAAAATTTCAGCCTGAAGATTTTAAAGGAAGGTTTAGCCAGACACTCAATGGTCCCCAATAACCAAAGGGCATCCAAGATTAGAACTTGTTCTGATTCTCAACCCAACCTTTATTCCCCAATACTATACAGTCTCCCCTTAGTCTCCCTAAGAGTTTCAGGTCCATGAAGACGTTTGGTTATATCGTTTATAGAAACAAAATACAAGTAGGATCATATTTTAAGTGAATTTGAAATAGTGCAATACATGTTATTAATAAAAATTCACCATACACAAATTTTAAATAATGGGACTCCTCATTAAATATTCGTCAAGAATCTCTTAATATCAAAACTGGCAGGTGAACTGCAAACTATGTTTATCCTGTTACCACTTGGTGGCATTACTTTAGTCATCACCGACAAAATTATTTGAATTATTCAAATTTTAAATTATAAAGTTTTTAGGAACTCATCCCTAACATGCAGTAAAATGCAACAAATTTATTATTAACATCCCCTGGCTGAATAACAGCTAAAGAAAATAACAAGACTGTTAAACCAAAGTACTTGCCAAATAGCTGTGAGTGTCACTAAATTCTACCTCTATTAAGCCTACATTTATTTCCCTAACATATACCAGGATCTTAAGTAACTTTAAATCTACTCTTCAAACCTGCTGGTTAATAACCACTTCTAATTTGGCAAGTAGGATTAACTAAAGACACTAACGTCCTCTCTTCTTCTTCTTCTTTTTCTTCTTCTTTCCCGCTGCTCCATCTCCATCACCATCTCCATCTAAGAAAAGACATGTCAAGTTCACTTAAGCCTTATAAGCAGAGGGACGAAACTAGCACAAGCAGACAAGTACACACACACACACACACACACACACACACACACACAGTGCATTTTTTTTTTTTTAAATTTATTAGTTTTGGCTGTGTTGGGTCTTCGTTGCTGTGCGTGGGCTTTCTCTAGTTGCAGCGAGCGGGGGCTACTCTTCGTTGTGGTGCGCGGGCTTCTCACTGCGGTGGCTTCTCTTGTTGCAGAGCATGGGCTCTAGAGCGCAAGGGCTTCAGTAGATGCGGCGCGTGGGCTCAGTAGTTGTGGTTCGTGGGCTCTAGAGCACAGGCTCAGTAGTTGTGGCGCACGGGCTTAGCTGCTCCGTGGCATGTGGGATCTTCCCGGACCAGGGCTTGAACCCGTGTCTCCTACATTGGCAGGCGGATTCTTAACCACTGCGCCACCAGGGAAGCCCACACACAGTGCATCTTAAATAGCATACGACAAAGTTGACCCAATACTCTTAGAATTTTGTATACTGTTAGCTTTAAGTATCAGAATTTGACTTGTGCAATCAAAAGCACTAGTAAACTTTACTTTGACTTACTCTACTAAAAGAATTAAGATATTTTTAAGAATAGAAAATGTATTAAATAACATCTTTTTTTTTAAAAGAAAAATAACTAGTGTTACTGAAATACCTGTAATAGTGACTATATGACTTCATATGAAATAGTAATAGTTACAGCTTATATACGCTTTGCAGTTAAACACCTGTATTTCATGACCTCATGTGATCCTAAAGCAACCCGATGAGGTAACAAGGAATGTTTAAGGGACATGCCCAAGATAATCGTAACAGATAAACAGCAAAATTGAACCAAGAATATCACCTGATTCCTAATCCAATGAGAGGTAAATGGGGTCTCATATTTTAAAATATCTTTTCCTGGGACTTCCCTGGTGGTCCAGTGGTAAAGAATCCGCCTTCCAATGCAGGGGACTCAGGTTCGATCCCTGGTTGGGGAACTATGATCCCACGTGGAGCAGGGCAACTAAGCCTGTGCGCCACAACTAGAGAGAAGCCCACACGCTGCAACGAAGGGCCTGTGCGCTGCAATGAAAGATCCTGCATGCCTCAAAGAAAGAAGATCCCATGTGCCGCAACTAAGACCAGATGCAGCCAATAAATATAAATAAATAAATAAATAAAATATCTTTTCCTGCATAGTTGTTATTAGAGAAAAAGAGTTCTCCTTCTTTCTGGATCAAATTGTATACAAAAAAATTTCTACTTTTCCTAGGTTCATAGTTTTCAGATTTTCAAAAGAACCCAATAACCAAAAATAAGAACTATTTCAAAAAACAGCTGGCAAATGAATACACAAAATAGCCATGATCTGCCTGTCGGTTTTCATAACAACTTTGCTTGAAGCTCAATGACCATACACTTAAACTTTGAGAAAAAATAAAGAATACGATTATGACCAAGATTAAACAGTGAGTTAAAATATTTTAAATAAAGGTATCAAAAATAGACCTAAGTGTCTGAATTTCTAAAAATGCTGCTCAATAAATTTCAACAATCATTTCTGAAGTATGCTAATCTACCCACAAATAACTAAAATAACTAAGAGCAAATAACTACGATATTCACTAAGCTTATTTTGGTAATCATTTTATGATGTATCTAAGTCAAATCATTATGCTGTATACGTTAAACTCACACAGAACTGTATGCCAGTTATAGCTCAATAAAACCGGAAGGAAACAAATAATGAATAAACAAACAAAAAACGGGGAAAAAATTGCTCAAAAGCTCCCTCAATGAATCGTCTCATAATGAGGCCAGTTTGCACTGTTCACTACACTTTGTCCTGCCCCAAAATGGTCTCTTTTGTTTGGTTTTAAGTCCCATTCCTTCCAATGAGCTTTCCATCAGCATTCAGCCCAGAATTCCACCTCCAAATTTCAATAAATTTTATTGCAGGTACCAGTATATCTTTCCAACTCTATATTTTGTCTCTCCACAATAATCAGTTTTCCTTTAGAACAAAGATATTGAAATATTAGCTTTCCATCCTCTCAAAGACTTCTCACAACAGTTTAATAGTACTGGTCGATCCTGATTATCAAAATGAATTAGGAAAATGATGAACCCAAACTGGAGAAAGCTACTGATATTCCTAAAATCTTCTTTAGTACATTGAAGATTTCCATTCTGACAAGCAAAATTTCCTCCTTCAACGTCAAGAGATTCATATAACTTTGCAGAGGTGCAATGAAACAAGGCAGGCACTGTCTTCAAATTAGCACTGTGATTGATATTCTACACACAGTGGGTCAACAGCAATCTATTATAATATCCTGAATTTACAAATACCTTTCTTGTTAAGAGTTCAAAATATGTTTATAATCTGAAGCATAAACCAAGGCAGAATGGACAAGAGATTTGCTTAAGGAGAAGAAAAGCTAACTATTCCCTTGAATCTGAAACCAAGCAGGACCCTGTGGGGCCTTCCTGGGGACAGACCCCAAGTCTCCCACCTCTTTTGTGAAAAAGCTTTAGACTCCTAGGCTTTCCCTGAGTTCCAAAGAGCAAATTTAATCAGAGACATGAGAAAAATGCAAGAACAAAGGAAAACAATCAAACAAGACAAAATAATAATAGTTTGGCCATAAAAACAAAGTTAAGGAACTTTAGTTTCTCCTCAAGGGCTATAGATAATATCTTGAACCATATCCTTGAGTTGGTTGGCAGATACTAAACCCCCCACCAGGTGGAAAAAGTTAGCTGTATGCTGACCACCAGCACACAGACTCCAGATCAGTTGAAACCAGAAAACTAATAACTGAGATTCCCAAAAAGTCACCCTGTTACTGCACAACCAACCAATCAGAAGAATGTCCACAAGCTGATCAGGCACCTGGCAACCCTCACCTCTAATGTTGCCTTTAAAAACCCTTCTCTAAAAGCCTTCAGGTCTCTTGGGCATGAGCTGCCCATTCTCCTTGCTTGGCATTTTGCAATAAACGCTGTACTTTCCTTTGCCGCAACCTGGTGTCCGGGTTTGGTAACAATTCTTGGCACTTTTTTCCACTAAATTTGACTGTAAGCTCCTTGAAGGCAGAGAATTTATTCTTCTAAAGGAAAAACAACTGCTCTGCATTATCCTAACATGATAAAGTACAGCAGGTATTTGTTGCTAAGTACTGGAAGGCATAAGCCCAAACTGGCAGTGCTTGAGGCAGAACAGTAGATCACAGCAATAGATAATTAAGAATGGGAAAGCCCTATCTCCTCTTCTGCCAAAAGAGGCTGTAGAATAAAAATAGTTCTCCTAACTAATCACTCCCTCCACTGTCTTACTGATAGCATCAATTCCTACAATTCTAAGAGTTACTGTCTTTAAGGAAATCTTTGGCAAAAGCTCCAAAATACCACAAGGATCTGGGGTCAGGAAACTCATAATAGATTTTAGAAGCACTCCAACATGCTCCTTCGAAAATAAAGAGAAGTACCTTTGATAGAGTAAAAGGAATAGACTTGGAATCAGATGCTAGGTTTGAAACTCTGGCTCTATTAGTCTACACAAACTAGCTGTGTCACATTGGGCAAATCATATAACTATCATTTCCTGTTTGCTTGGTTTTTGTGAGGGTAAAATGAGAATGGATGAAAAGTATCCTAAGATAGTGCCTAGTAAATATTAGTTGTTCAATAAAAGTTAGTTAAAAAACAGTCATTCAATTTTATCTTATTAATACTCACCCACTACTCGGCCTTTTGTTAAGTACATTTTTAAAGTTGAGATCCGTGTTATTTGAGCATTCAACACATCCAACTTTTTAAAGAGTGGCTAATAACTAAATACATTTTCCTTTTCATCTATGACATTGAGGCTTTAACATCAATTAAGTAAAACATCAGAGAATATTGGACTATACGGACAAATAAGCAGCTTCGGTTAAAGAATGTCATATATTCTTGCTTTCCTAACCACAAAAATCAAATTAACTATTTACCTTCATCGTCATCAACTCTTTCTTTCTCTTCCAATGCTTGTCTTTCCAATTGTCTTGCTACCTCATCAACCGAGGCTCCTGATTCTTTATCAGGTTCCTGTTGCTCTGCTGATCAAATATAATAACATAAATCAAATCTAATAAAGATCTTCCCACTAGAATATGTTCTAAGGATTCTAAAAAACACGTAAGTCTTCCTGATAAGTGTTCAGAAAACAAAAGCAGAAACATTACTTGAAGCAGAATAAAATTTATTTAATGGCAGAAAAATCTTCCATATCGAAGTGGTACTGCCCATTCAACAAAATACTCATTACACATTCTCTGTGCTAGGAGCTGAACTGTAAGTTGTTCCCTACCCTTAAGTAGTTTTAACTTTCTTAAAGTATTTAACAATTAGACTACAACAAATACTTTATTAACCAAGCAAGGACTTAAGATGGGCCATAAATGCTGAAGGCCTTAGTAAGAGGATTTCTGTGGGGCCCTGGGGGCTTCAGGGGTTCGGGAAGAAAGAAATTGTCAAGCCAGGCTGGGTAAAATAAAAATAAGTAGGAAAAGATATTCCATTACTAAAAAACAAACTTCTCCAACAGCTAAGCACAAGAGCAGGCCTTGCTGTAGAAGTGATTAGAATGTAGCTATAGGAGTAACATGTATGCGTAAAAAGAGGTAGTATTACCATGTAGCACGTAATGAAGTGACATGCTGGCTACAGCAGAGAAATCATCCTGAGAGATACAACTGTTAAAGATATATTAGGGTCAGTCTGCTGAACACCTTAAAAGGACAAACTGAAGAGTGGATTTCATCTGAAAGCCAGAAACAGCCGCCAGACTATGTCCTGGGATTCAATTTTGCTCTGGAAGCGTCCCAGCCCCTACAGCTCTCCCTCTTCAACTCCCATCTAATCAAAATTTCAGAAGAAGCATACAGGTTAACCCTCTCTAACCTCTCTCAACTCCACTTCATCACTTCTGGCTTCTCCACTGTCCTCTCACTCTTTCTGTGGCTGATTTTAACAGTACAAATAACTCTTCCTAAAACCAAGGCCTTGATGCAACAAAAACACTGACTTCTCACAATCAAATAGTTAAGTTTCTAACTCATAATATAATCCAACTGAAAACTTTCAGCTGTTGTCCTTGTCTTTCCAGTAGATTTAGAGAAGCTCCATTCGGAGCCACAGAATATCCTACCCAGACTGCCTACAAGTGGCATCATAATCCAGGCCTAAAAGCCCAAAAGCTTGACGATACTGTGGGATTAGGCAGGTGAAGAGTCGCACCACCACCACACATCCTGCTATTACTACTCAGTGACAAGAGCGCGTGGGCATTCACATACATACACACACCCCCCAAAAGGGCAGCGCGCACACAAATCTCTCCGTAAACTGGGATGGTGGGGGGAGGTGCTGCTGAGGCACTAAGAGTCGGTTACTCCACCCCCAACCCTCGACGAAAATATGTCCCACGTTGCTCCAGCAAGGAGGCGGCAGTATGGGTCAGAACCAGATTTTTGAGGAGGCGGCCAACCCGCGAGGAAGGTGAGAGGGCTGGGCTGGGCCCTGGGCACGGCTTCAGGTCCGTCGCACCGTCTGCGTGGGAGCTAAGCGCCGGCAATGCAGGGGCTCCGGCCCAGCGACCCCACAGAAGCTGAGGCACCCTCTTCTCCACCCCTCCCCCACCAGGTCCCTAATACCACGCGAGAAGCCGCCTCTCCCCGGGACTGGGAATCTGCAGCTCGGCCCGGACACACGTTCAGTCCTGGGAATCAGTCCAGGATTCTAAGTCCCTAGTCCCTGTCAGCCCCGCCGGGCCTGAGTCGAGCCGTTCGGCCATCCCGGTGGGGACTGGGAAAACATAAAAACTCCCTTTACCTGTGGCAGCTCCTTTACTCTTCTTCTTCTTCCGTCTTTTTTTCTTGGCCGCCTCCTCAGCCGTAGAGGCAGCTCCCTCCTCCCTGTCGTCTGGATCCAGGTCGCCATTCAGGTGGCTCCCGCAGGACGCTGCCTCCTCCACACCCGCCATGTTGCCCGAGAGAGCGCGAGGAACTAACACAGGGCGGCGAGGGCCCGCTCCTTCTTCACCCACCTACACCAGCGACGCCGGAAGCTGCTCTCGATGGTAGGGGCGCGGGGAACGCTGGGACGGTGGAGGACTCAACTGTGAGGATTGCGCGCGGAGCGGGGCCGGGCTCGCCTCAGGCGGGCGCGGTTGTGACGGTCGGGAAAACCGCGCGAGATCTGACCCCTGCCTCGTCCCGCGCCTCGGGCAAACCTGCCTGCTGGGGTCAAGTTGAATGCCCGTGTCTGCCTTGTGGACAGGTGCTGTCCGCGCGCGGGAGAGGGGCCTCTCGGCTGGAAACGGAAAGTTTTATATTCGTGGTTTTATACAGCGCACCGGAAGCCAGGAGAGGGGCGAAAAAATGCCTTCACGTGTACACACTTCTTTTTTATGACTCAAAAGGACTGCGTTTTTATTCACAATTACAGCTCACGGCGAGGCCGTCCAAACACTTAAGGAAATGTACCTACAAAGGGGCCTGACTGAAGAGGCAGTCAGAGGATAAGAGATCAGGAGGCGTCTATTATTAGAGAAGCCAAGGAAAGACAGCGTCTCAAGAAGGAGGGAGTGATCAACTGCGTTGAGTGCTAAGAGGTCAAGTAAGAGGATGAAAAGTGCCAGATGTATATATTATAGTGATATGGAAACCACTGGTGACCTTAGCAAGAGCTATTTAGGTAGAGAGATGGAAGCCAGATTAGAGAGTTGACGAACGAGAGGAAATAGAGAATCTCTTCATCTTTCAAGTTTCAGCTTAAATGCCACTCCCTCAGAGAATCCTTCCTCAACAATCTATATCAGGCCCTGCTCATACAACCACTCGTTGAATTCTTAATTTTTTTTCATGGCAATTTGTAATTAATTTATTTGTGTGATTATTTGTTTTATGTGTGTCTCTCCAACTACCTTGAGCTCCATGAAGACAGGAACCTCGCCTGTTTTGTACTCTTATTACCAGCACTTACCTCTAACCTAAAGCATTGTAGGAGCCCAGTATATACTCATTGTATAAATAGCTCTTAAGAAGTGCCAAGTACTTTACATTCATTATCTCATTTAATCCACTTTTGAGTCGGGGAAATTAGAGCTAGAGAGTTTTGGTCACTTGCACCAGGTCATACAGGAAGTAAAGAGCAGAGTTAGAATCCAAACCCAAGTCATCAGGCACCAGAAATTTAGTAATTCTGTATTGTGCCTTTCCAGTTGAAATTCCTGATCAGTTCAATAAATACGTATTGATTGTAGACAAGAAGTAATTTTTCTTGGTGGAAAATACAAAAGTGAAAAAAAAGTACCCTCAAGAAAGTTTAGCATTCAATGAGACATATAAATAAATAAGAATACAATAAGATGCTAATACTTTCCTTACATCATTTATTATTTTCTATTCCAGGTTAGTCTGTCATAAAGATGAAGATCTTTTAAAGGGTCTAAAAGATCTTTAGATTGGGGGCAAGGATGTGGCTGTCAACCTCAGGAGGAATCAAAGCTCACCCTTCTTGTGGTGCAAAGCTACTGCCAAAAGCAACCTTATAAGTAAGATCTGCTATATGAAAAATGCCTTCAAGCTTTGTTGTGAATCTTCCCAGTTCCACTATAAGTTCTGGGAACCCCTGGGCCATGGCTGCTACCTCAGACCCAGTCCAGTAGACACAGGATCCTACAGGGTCAGTTGATAAATTTTGACAAAGGGTGTTTGAGGTATAAGTTGATCTACAGAATTATCAATGTCAAAATAAAATTTGTTCAATGAAAAAAGTAATGCTAAAGTGCACTGATAACATAAAATACTGTTTCTTTGCTGCAAAGGGATTGTACTCTACTTTTCCCCCTTTCTTTCCGAAAAGAGGCAAGAAAATGAAACTTTCAAGGTAATGGTAAAAAAAAAAAAAATACATATCTTGACAGTACGGTAGTGAGTATTTGCTGGATGATAATTTTCCAGGACACTGCAGAGTCTGAGATAACTGAATAATTATACCTAACAGCCCATCACTCCTTATTTTCACCATTTTTCTTCATTTGGTTTTCTCTATAAGAGGAAGTTGAATGGGGTAAAGGAATAAGAAATGTTGAAAACTTAAGTAAGAATCTAAGAGAACCTGTATTAAATATAACTCAATACCAGCATAGGCGAGAATATTTTTTCTAGCTAATCACATGAAGTCATTTTGTCTTAGATGGTTAACTAGATAAGCAGACAAAAATAAGTTTTTTCCTTAGAGAGAGACGTTTCCTATTGTAAAATCAATGTAATAAGATATATTTATTATTTTGTCCCAAAAATATATTTTTGGTGAGAAAATATTAATTCCAAACTGAGCAACATAATTAGCCTCCGCCTTATTTTCTTTGAAGTCCTTGGTTAGTGGTGTGGCTTAGGACAAATCACTTAATCTCTCCAAATTTCAGTTTCCTTATTTGTAAAATGAGGATAATAATAGTACCACATCATAGGATATGGAAATTAAATTTCAAAATGGAGAAAAAGCACCTGTGACAGCACAACATCTGACACAATAGTGATATGTGTTAGCCAACATTGCTGTTAATAAGCCATGCTCTTGAACTTTTTCCATTTGTGTGGATTATATGATGGCCTAAATATCCTAAGGCACACATGTATTTTGTGACCTTTGGCAATGGGTTAACAAATATATTAAGGAAAAAATGGGAAAGCTTGTTTGCTTGACATTAAGGGAAATTCTGAGGATTTTTTTCCATATCTTTATGGTTTAAAAAGTGCTAGATAACTATTTTAAAATGTATAGATGATATGGCATAGATACAGATATATAAATACAGTCACATTGGGGGTTAGGGCTTCAACATATGAATTGGAGGGAGCGAACACAATTCAGACCATAACACAGACCTTGCCACCCCTGATGAAGCAGCCTGAGGAAACACAGGATGCTGGCCCCGGATAGCTGAGGTGCATATCAAAGGAGTAATTTCAGTGAGCCCAGACTCTTGCATCTTCCCATATGTAGAAAAACACTAAATTCCTTAACTCGAGATATCTAGTTTTCTTTTATTAACAGTAACCCTTTGTTCCAACTACGTGGTGGTGGTGCAAAAACTCCCATATATCCTGGCTGCCCGCTTTTGATCTTTGGAACAGTTTTCTCAGCATTCATCTGAAAGGCTGTCTCCTGGGCTTGAAGTCCTAAGAATGTCTGCCGAATAAAACATAACTCTCAACTTTTACGTTGTGCATTATTTTTCATTTGACAGTGGCATGTTTAGGGGAAGTTATTGCTGAGGAGTAGGTGAATTGAGACCAGATTGTAAATAGCCTTCTACGCTACCCTGAAGAGTGGCTTTTATTGTAAGGTCTCAAGGTGGTATGTGACAAGAGGTATTTAAAATTTAATATTTTTTAAAATGCTTAAAATATACCACGACAGACATGTCCCCAGCATGGCAATACAATGAATAATACTGTGTAGCCATTAAAAGCCAGTAAAATGATATTCATGTAGATGCTGTGGATAAATGTATACGGTTATATAATACATACAGATGTCTGCAAGCTAGGGAAACGTGGTCATTTTTGCTTTGTGAAAGATCACTCTGATGGCAGTCTAGATTCTAGAGCAGTGGTTTCCATCCAGTAAATCCATGTGTTTTATTTTAAAAGCCAAATATATTTAAAGAACTGTATTCTATTCTGAGAGTATGGTACTTTCTAGTTTTTGAAGTTGAACAGTCTTTTAATAAGTCTAAAATTATTAGTATGAAATAACAGAGTAGAGGATGGTTTCTTGTGCCCTGAAAATTTTTTTAAAAAGGGGGGTCCACACCATGTCTGTTCTCAAAACCATTTTTTAAACTTTTATCAGCAGTGATATCCCTAAGTCTGATGGCTTGTATTCTAAAGAAAGAAGGATTGGAAGTGGCAGAGCCTGCTGGTAGGGGAAACTTGCTAATATGTTATTGTTGATAACAATATTGATGAGAACTTATGTGAAGGCTGTTGGGGGCTAGAGAGGAGAGATTGGATTGCAGAAACATGTCTAATTTAGAATTAAGAGAACTTAATGGTCCATTGAATATGGAGAGGGAGGAATTGAAGATGACACCCCAAGCCAGGTTTCTGGCTTGGGTTCCTGAATGGATAGCGGTACCACTCCCTGAGATAGGGAATAAAGGAGGAGGAGGAGGTCTTGGAGGAGACGGAAGGGAAGATAAGCTTTGGGCATTTTAAGTTTGAGATGCCTGCATGGCATCCAGGCAGAGATATCTGGTAGTAAGTTAGAAATATGGATCTGGAGATATAGACATGAGAGTCATTTGGGCTTGGGTGTGGTAGAAGGCTTAAGGATGAAGTAGTTCAGGGAAAAGGATAAAAAAACCGAACACAACCCAGAGGGACACTAATGTTTGGGGGTTTTGTTTGTTTATAAGAAACAATGGTGGGAAATTCTGTAAAGGAAACTACAAAAGAATGGTGGGACAAGAAGGAGAAAATACTTTAGAGAATAATCACATGGAAGTAAGGAGAGAAAGAAGTTTTATAAAACAAAAGTTTGGTCAGCTGTATGAACTGCTGAATAAAGATCAAGTAGTACAAAGTCTTAAACTAGACCATTGATTTTAGCTATTATAAGGCCACTGGTGGGACTTCCCTGGTGGTCCAGTGGTTAAGAATCCGCCTTCCAATGCAGGGGACACGGCTTCGATCCCTGGTCGGGGAACTAAGATCCCATATGCTGCGGGGCAACTAAGCATGCACGCCACAACTAGAGAGCCCGCATACTGCAACTACAGAGCCCACGCACTGCAACTACTGAGCCTGCGCGCTCTGGAGCCCACGTGCCACAACTAGAGAGAAGCCCGCGCGCTGCTACTAAGACCCGACGCAGCCAAAAATAAATAAATAAATAATTTTTTTAATAAAGAAGGCCCTGGTGACTTTAGAGAGATCAATATCGTGAAAGGGCACAATAAAAGGATTCTCACAAGAGATTGGGATGCACTATCCTAGACACTAGCTCATGGAGAAAAGGATCCTTTTATCTCAAAACTACTTCATCAATGACTCTTGCAATGCTCTCCTCTTTTGTTCTCCTGGAGAGTGCCTTTCTTGAAATTAAATGTGACTCCCTTGCCACATTCTCTTCTGTAATTCTTTACCTATTTTAGTTCTGTCCAGAAACATCCTGTTACTTTTTATCTTACAATATATTATTATCTCCTTTTGTAACTGGAGAATAGTTAGATCCTTAATGATAGAACTTCTTTATCTTCCCCATAATCTCTATGTAACATCCAAATATTTAGGCTGGACTTTGGGAAACACATATATGGCTCCAAGCAATATTCCTATAGCCAAGATATCAGGAGTTCTATTGCCCACATGGAAGTTTCAAGTGTTCATTGACCAGGGCTACATGGGAATCAGTATCCAGGGTTTACAAAAGAAGATAAGAGCCACATGAAATACTGGAGGACAAATGACAGTACCATTCACAGGCTCTCTCTATCCATCACTCTAGTTAACGATTCCCACTACTTATTAAAGAATGAGGGTTATTTTAGCGTTGAAGGCAGAGGTAGATAGAGCTGAACTAGGAACATACTATGACTGAGGTTGTAATATGGAAAAGGGTTAGACAGAGGTTCTCAAACTTTTGCACACAGGACCCTTTTTATACTTGAAAAATTACAGAGGACCCCACAGATTTTTTGTTTATATTATACCATAGACTGAACATTTGTTTCCTAAATTCATATGTTGAAACCCATGTGATGGTGTTTAGAGGTGGGACTTCTGGGAGTTGATTAGGTCATGAGTGCTGTGCCCTCATGAATGGGATTAGTACCCTTATGAGAGATCCCAGAGAGCTCCCGCACCCCCTCCCACCATGGGAGGACACAGTGAGAAGACAGCCGTCTACGAACCAGGGAGCTGGACCTCAGCAGACATTGAATCAACTTGACATTGTCTCCCAGTCACTGAGGTTTGGTTGATTTTGGGCAGACACCTGCCAGCACTCCCAGGAGCTGAGAATCCCTAGAGCTCTCAATCCTAATATTGCTTCTGTAACATTTGGTGAAGACAATGAATTTTAAGAAAAGTGGTAAATGCCACGAGGGAAATGTTTCCAGTACCTGAAGCATTGTCAGCAGACTTTGCTAATGCCACTAAACAAGCAGTGCTACCAGACACCTGACCATGGAATGACTTCATTCAACCAATAATTGTCATCTGCCACCCACAGGTGTACAGTCACAGCCAGCAGTACAGACTTGGTCCCTGCCCTCCAAGGCTTCAAGTCTGTACAGAGAGATTAAGAATGTATACCATTAATCAATGGAAAATAAGGAATAAAGTGCTGTCGGAGCAGTATAGATAGAACACTGAGGAAGTTTTGAGGAGGGAGAAATTTTTTTTAAGGATTTTTTAGGAAGCCTTTGAGTAGGGTCTCGAGTGACGGGGAGAATTTGGATACTGGGTCAGGGACCGTAAACGTTTACTGAACACTTACTATACACTAGGTACCATGCTAAACACTGTTCTTGCAAGATTTCATTTAACATCCAGGACACACCTAAGGGGTAACAATATTTAATCCCACCATGCCCTTCTCACCCCCAAAGACCCAGCAAGTAAGCAGCAGAACAGGGGCATGAAGGAGGGACGGTGCAGGCAAATCAGAACAATGCTAAGCAGTTTGGTTTCACTGATGCTTAGAATGTGGAAGATAGGATAGGCAGGGTTGGGACCAGATCATGGAGGGCCTTGACCCTAGGCTAGAATTGGGAGCAAATAACGAAGTCCAAATCCTTTAAAATCTACAATGATAAAGCAAGCAGGCACTGTGTGAGGCAGCTCTAAAATGGCTTTCAAGTTTGTTGTAAGAAATCAAAACCCAATCATCTCATATTTAAATGTAGAATTATTTTTATGGCTCAGCTATGCAAGTTGCAGTGACATTTGAAGAGATGAATATCAATTCAATAATGGCCTATTTCTGCAAACCCTAACTGAAACTTTTAAATCTACAGTTGGGCTCTAAATCTTGAATTAAAAAACCATAAAGTCTTCACCTAACCCAGCATTCACCTAATCCAGTATTCACCTAGCCCATGAATTAAAAATAAGCTCCATGCATAAGAAAGCCCATCTGATGTGCAATCATTGTTTCATGTGGTTTGCATGCTCTAGTTGAATTTCCAGCCCAATCCTGTGCCCAGAGGACACCTCGTAGAGGGACAACAGTATAAGGTCCTGATAACACTAGCAGAGCATACTAGCTATGAGATCTTCAGCAATCATGTACCTCTCTTAGCACACTAGCTGGCACATTGGAATTACTCAGGGATGCTCAGAAGGCGTCTCCAGGGGCCCTGATGTTGATATACTCTGTGTTCCTCTGTGAAGGCAAACATGGGGATGGAGGAGTAAGTGGTTATGGGAAAACAAGAGAGTATCACTGAGACTGGAGCTCCTAGCAGCCTGTTCTTTACAGGGTGGGAGATCAGAGCCTTAACTCCAAACACACCTGATGTCTTTGATGATAACTCCCTGCCTCCTTCTCTGAGCTCTCTGCTACTGTCCAGCCACTGGCAAAGGTGGTATTGTTGCTCTTTGTGGCTCATGTTGTATACAAACCGTACATGAAAAAGTTCTCTTTTTTTATCATTTTGCTCTTTGGGGTGTAAGATAGCTAATTCTAGAAATAACATTAATACACTTGAAGAAAAACAAAGGGAGGCCTTGCTGACCTTTTGTGAAGTGTTAGTAACTAAGATATTGTGGTATTGGCACCAGGCTAGTTAGACCAATGGAGCAGAATAGATAGCCCCAAACAGCCCCATACACATATGGAAACTTGATATACAACAAAGATAACATTACAAACCAGAGAGGAAATAATGGCCTATTCCAAATGTGGTGCTACAACTGCTTATCTATCATCTATCTATCTAACTATCTATATTAGATTCCCAATTCCCGTCATAAACCCCAGGTAGACTAAAGAGTTACATATAAAAAGCCAAAATAATAAAACATTTGGAAGAAGCATAAGGAGAATATCATTATCACCTTGAGGTAGAAAATAAATTCTTAAGCACAAGAAAACCCCCCACAAATATAAGGGAAAGGGTGGATAAGTTTAACTACATTATAATTAAAGTCTTATGTACAAAAAAAGAAAATGTACAGAAATTTCATTGCAGCAGTTTGTGATAGTGGAAAATTGGAAACTACCTAAATGTCCATTAACAAGAGAATGTATAAATTGTGGACAACTGCTAATTTGTTTTGACCATCCAGCCTCTGAACCTACTTTCCACATGAGGGGATTCCCCTACCTGCTGAGGCAGAGCGCATTTCCACTCTAGATGCCAAAAATGCCAGATTCTTGCTTTCTCAGTCTCTTCTGAAGTTAGGGTCCAGGCACATGATTCAGGCTCCACCAATCCCAAGAGCCTGCCCCAGACTTTCAGGCAGCTGCAGAGGCTGCCCAGACCCCCTTTAGGTGGGAGGAGCAGCTCCAGTGACTTCCAGAAGCTGCAGTGGCTGTAGCTCTCGTAGCCGTGTCCTGGTCAGGGCTGGCAGTGCAAACTGTAGAGTCTCCTCCACAGCTGTGACTGTGGTGTCCCCACTGGATGTTTTCCCTGGCAGTGAAGCCTGCAAACCTGATTCTTCCACCCTTCCAAAGGTTTTCTAAGTTCTTTAATAAATTCCTTTATTTTTGTTTATTTACTTAAATTAGTCAGTTTGTTTCTGTTGCTGGCAGCTAAAACTCTTAACCCTGATAGATTATGGATTATGACATATTTGTATAACATACATGAGAATGGCATATACCAAGATCAGGGTACAAAGTTGAGTGAAATCAGGCAAGACTCCTTGGAAATTTCAGTTATATCTAAAATTATAATAATGAAAAAAATGGGGAATTCCTTGGCGGTCCAGTGGTTAGGACTCCACCTTTCACTGCTGAAGGCCCGGGTTCAGTCCCTGGTCGGGGAACTAGTGTACCGCAAGCCATGTGGCATGGCCAAAAATATATATATATTTATAGCAAATGTAGTAAAATATTAAGATTTGATAAAGCTGGGTAGTAGTTTGTTTTATTATTCTTCATATTTTTTGAATATATGAACTATTCTACTACATGCACACACTAGCATGCATACATATATATAAACTTTTACTATAATGAGTACACAATTGATTAGAGCAAAAATACTCTATTGAAATTATCTGCCTCTCTTTCCATAAAAGAAGATCCACTTCTAAGTTGGCCTGTATCTAAATTCACTAATAAACATTATGCTGAGAAAGGGGAAAAAAAGACATTGAAAATAGATCTGGGGGGGCATTAAGGCAAGTACTGATATACTGTCTTATATTTGCAAGCATGGATTTTCTTATGACAAGTAAATATATAACCATCATTATGTAGAAATGTGTTTCTATCGAGGGGAGACATCAAGACATTTCAAAAAGCATGACTTCAACAAACATAACTGGGTATTTTTCACATTTATTAATATTAAGTTCCTCAGGTTCAGGGTAAAGATAATGAAGCCAACATTGAATAATTTAATGATAATAAAAAATACTCTTCTAGCTACCCAGGAATGCCAGTTTTAAGCAACTTTTTTAAAAACAAACTTCAGCATCTTTTAATAATTCTTTAAGCATAATTAAAATGCACAAAATTTGTGGTTTTTTTCCCTAAAAAAAAACTTGTTCTTTTTTAGCCGCACGGCGTGCAGGATCTTAGTTCCCTGACCAGAGATGGAACCAATGTGCCCTGCAGGGGAAACACAGAGTCTTAACCACTGGACCACCAGAGAAGTCCCACAAAACTTGGTTTTATAAGCCTCATAACTTCCCTAGAAGTTTTGTGGAAATGTGAACTTACCCCTACATTACAGATGTTAATACTGAGGTACAAAGGAGTCAGAAAATTTACAGTCACATTGAGAGTGACCGATCCGGATTTAGCATTCTGATTTCTATTCTGGCTGTTGGGTTACATGTCTTATCCCCTCTATTAATAGACATAAATCAACTCAGAAGTATGCTATAGGTATTTCATCTTCAGAAGTCAGTGAGGCAGCAGTACAATAATAGAAAAAAAATGCACACTGGTTCAAATTCCAGCTGTCATTTACTACTTGTGTGTTTTTGGTCAAATTATTGAATTTCCCAAGCCTCAGTTTCCCCATTTCTAAGAGGAAATAGTAAATATCTTACAGACCAGCATTCTTCTTACATTGTTAAACTGCAATTAACATTCTATTGTCATTCTTACTGGTCAATTATTTGCAATCATTTGGATTAATTGGACCCCTGAATACCTAGCTTAGTTTGTTTCAGAGCCATAGGTGCCTATATAGCTGAAAAAATTTACATCAAACTCTTTCAGTGTATTGACAAGTATTTTAGCATATTGGCAAATAAAATTCTGTCCAGAATTAAATTTCAATCCTTTACTAAAGTAGCCACTTTGGTTCTTTGGCACTTTTAAAAATGATGTTCTTTCTCTCCTTTCAGTTCTTTAAACATGATTTCTACCATTACATTTCTAGGCTTCCTCTCCCCATTGAGAGCAAGGAGGTGTGGCTTGCTTCCCAGCTGGTTTGTCCTGTGGTCCTAAGGCAGACATTGTGTGGGAATGAAGGGAACACATGCCAATGTAGCACTTACTGTACCCCTGAAGGGACAGACCTGGAGTATGATCACATAGTAAACGACCAGCTGTTCTCTGTGGATCAGATCATTATAGTTTATGTGTTCTCAGCTAAGGAAAAGGACAAGACTATGAAAGAAGTGGCCAAACTGTACAGGGAACTGAATAGATCTAGAAGCATGCCTTGCATTCAGGTGAGTGTCATGTGTATAAAGGCAAATTGTGGAATAATGTTTCCTTGTATATTATACCTTAGTACATTTCCTCAGCCAAAGGATCATGGAAGGAGTTTTTCCTCCACTTTTTTTTTATTGAGGTATGACCTTCATATAATAAAGGTCACAAATCTTAAGGATACATAGCTTAATGAACTTTGACCGATGTATACACCCATAAAATCACCACCCAGATCAAGATATAGAATATTTACAGACCGGAAAAACTCCCTCTTGCCCCTTCTCGGTCAATACTCGACCCACCTACCCATCCCAGGTAACCACTATTCTGACTTCTATCACCATAAATTAGTTTTGTCTGTTTTAGACCCTCATATACATGGAATCATACAGTGTGCACATTTCAAAACACACAGTACTTTTTTATGTTTCCTCTGTCAGAGAATAAGAATGGTAAAAACCGGTTATGCCAACATCCTCCCACTCTGCATCCATGGCAGACATTACTGATCCATTATTTTCAGCTGAGCCTGGACTGGCCCCTAAATTCTTATTTCTAATTGCACTTCAAATAGCCACTACAAGTTGATCTGTGTAGGCACTAATGAAACATCTTCTACATGATAGCCTTTACCTGCAACACATTTAATAAGTCTCTAAGTCTTATCGATTCTATTACCATGACATTTTTTTTTCCTATTTGTTCCTTCATTTCAATCCCAAAGCTTCTGCTGCTTATTTCAGACTTTCAACACTTCCCCCCTGATTTTCTCCAACGGACTCTCTGGCTGATTTTCCTGCTTCTGTTCTTGGCTGCTCTGATATTTCCTACACATTGCAAGGTGTTCTTTTTAATATCCAAACATGACTGCACCAGGCTTCTGCTTAAAACTCTCTAAGGACTTCTTGTAGGGTCTAGTCCAAGGTCCTTTGTGTGACACTGAGGGCCGCTCCTACTGGGGCTCTTCACACCCGGCCTGGTCAGTTCCCTATCCAAACCCCAGTGACAGCCCCAGGGGATACTTTACAGAACCATTGCAGAGCCCAGGTCTTGTTCTTCATTAGGCTGAAGCATGTGAAAGCTGAGGGCTTGGACCACATTGCCCCTTGTGGAGCTACTTTCAATGAGTTGCCTTTTAGGATGTTGCCCTGAATATGCCCTGAGCTTCTTTTGAGGGATGTTAAATTATCTGCTACAGATCCAATGTCTCCTATATGAAGCCAAATGTGAAAATGTCTCTGAATGAGAAGTTAGAAAAGCTTTATTACCCATGAGGAACAGGTAGGTTTCTTCTTCCCTGGTAATGAGATTTTTGGTACCCAACTGAGTTTTTCTTTTCACTTTGCCTGAAAGTACAGAGCAAAGTTTTAGACTGAATTATAACAATAGGGTAAGAACTTATGGATCACTAATCTGAAATCCATTTCTTCTTTTTGTATCTAGAGCTTCAGTTTATATTGAAATCTTCTCATTGTAATTTTTATAGTTTATGATTTTCTTTATGCTATACTTCTTATAAACCATCTCAGGTCTTTTGCTAAAAAGGCAGAGTATAAACAAACAAACAAACAAATTTAAAATGTAGATTTGGCTAAGGAAATATTATTTTGTCTAGCAGAGTTGAGAGTAAACTTGCAAGGAGGTGACATGTCAATTTGTAACTTTGGTTGGGGAAGAAAGAATCTGGGCATAACTGGCTGTGTACCCTACGCTTCCAAAAAGTAGATTCTGTTTTAGCTCATAAAAAGGAAAAGAATGATCCCATACCAGGGACTCTAAAGGGAATATAAATAAAAATGGAGGGGCTTCCCTGGTGGCGCAGCGGTTGAGAATCCGCCTGCCAGTGCAGGGGGACACGGGTTCGAGCCCTGGTCTGGGAAGATCCCACACGCCGCGGAGCAACTAGGCCTGTGAGCCACAACTACTGAGCCTGCGCGTCTGGAGCTTGTGCTCCGCGACAGTGAGAGGCCCGCGCACCGCGATGAAGAGTGGCCCCCACTTGCCTCAACTAGAGAAAGTCCTCGCACAGAAACAAAGACCCAACACAGCCAAAAATAAATATAAATAAATTAAAAAAAAAATTTTTTTTTTAAAATGGAGATGGTTATAAAATTCACGGGAGAATCCCAGTCTCCCCCAAAAGAGTTGCCTGGCCTTAGTTCTCTGCTGTTCCACCTAACCAGGGACCTGTGAGGCCTCCTGCTTGGTGCTGAAATTGCTAAGTTATACGTGGAAGCTGAACAGCAGTGGGAATTCACTGGATACTCTGGTGAAAGCATCCAGGGTATAGACAAAGCCCTCAAAAGGGTATCCTGAGCCCCAGAGGCTGTTTGGTGGGTTTGGGGAGCACAGGGAGCACAGATTCTGGGAGAAGCAGCCCCACCCTCCCAGCCTGCACTAAAGCTGCAGTCCTCTGCTCACAGGCTGGAAGCTTCCTGACGGCAGGATCATGTCTTGCTCACATTATAGCCCCAGTGCCTATCACTGGATCTAAGGACATGGTTAACACTTAAAACATACTTGTCAAATGAATAAATGGACCAATGAATGAGTGAATGATTCTTCATCCTGAGGGCCAGTTATGGGGATATATGGTCACTGCTAATTCTTTCTTGGTCTCATGAGAGGTGCTTCTTGGACTATTTACTTGTGAACTGAGCTAGGTCTCCCCTAAAGAGACAGACAAGCCGAGTGGATGAGAGAGCAAGACTTTAGTCAGGAGTTCAGCTCCTCACTGGAATGACAACAAAGTGCATCAAACCCAAGGGCTCTGATATTCTCGGTGTAGACAGTGCCTGCCCACCTCACCACCCCCTCATGCCTGGCAACTAATAGACAGTAAATGTTTGCTGAACTGATCAGAAATGGCAAAGTCAGAATAAGATCAAGAGAGCAAATATTTATTGAGTGCTTACTGCGTTGCACCGACTGTTTACCTGTAATATCATTTGATTCTCAAAAGAACTCTAAATAGCTGTCTTTCTGCATATGATATTGAGCACAGGTCAGTAACTGAGATGAAGGACAGTTAGTCACTTGTCCAAGGTTACTCGCTTAGGAAGTTGGTGGGCTGAGGTTCAGACCAGGCAGTCTTACACTAGGACCTGAGCTCATAAGCACCACAGCATGCCATATAGCAGTATGGAGTAGGAAAATCAGCAGCTAAGGGAAGCAAGAGTGGAATTGAATGAGGTGAATGGATTGGGAGGAATGGTTCATATTAGCAGTTCAGGAATATGTGCTTGGGCTTGTGCAGGTAGGAGGTGTGGAAGGGGCTTCGTATGTTTGCCCAGCAGGAATTGTAGAGGCCAGTGCAGCTGATCAAAGAAGCCATCCCTTGGCTGAACGCTTTTAACAATGAGGAAATAATTCCAAAACACTGTCTACTTGGATATAATCAGTCCAAGGAGCATTTTTGACAGCACAGTTCTGTATATTCATTAAATCAGATAAACATTTACTGAGTTCCTACAAATGCTGGAGCATGTGACAGGAACTAGAGGTAGAAAAATGAATTAGACTCTGATTTTGTCCATGAGGAAAAGACAATCCAGAGAACAGACAATCACAACACAGTGAATTGAGTGATGGATCAGAAGTGTGAACAGAACATTCGGGCACGAAGTGTCTTATAGGACCAATAAGAATTAACTTGGTAGAGAGCATTTCCCACAAACTGCATTTTGGAAGGCATGTTGGAAAGATGCATGTTGGAAGGCAAGAGGATAGGAAATTGGAAGATGAATTTGGGAGACTGGAAATAAATCAGTATTGGGGGGTGCATGTTGAAGGAGCTAGCAGCTAGAGGTTCATGAAAGCCTGATTGTGAGATCTAATAAGGAATTTGAACTCTCCTTGACAGTAAGAGGATTCATTAAAGGATTTTAAGCAGAGAAGTAACATGAAGACATTTTTTATTTTAGAAGGATCATTTTGACAGAATGATCCAGAAAATTTCAGAGTGACAGGGAGGCCTGTTACTACATTTTACCAGGTGAGAAATGATCAGGCTGTGACAGTGGGATGGAAAAGGATGCTGAGTATGAGTGAGAGTTAGAAGCAAGACTCTATAAAATTTAGTATGTTGAGTGAGGGAAGAGTTTAAGATGTCTCTCAGCTTCTCATATGGACAATTCGAAGAATGGGCAGTGCCCCTTGTTGAGATGGGGAATTCAGGAGGAGAAGAAGAAATGTCTGTCATCTATCACTGCATAACAAACCCCCCAGAAACTTAGAATCTTAAAGCAATGGTCACATGTTTGCTCATGACCCTGCTCAGGACTTAACAGGATGGCTTGACTCTGCTTCAGGTAGCACTGGCTGGGGAAGGTTGAGTACAGCTGGAGGATTCAAGAACAACCTCATTCACATGTCTGGCAGGTGGTGCTTCTGCCATTTGGGAGCTCAGTTATGGCTGCTGGCCAGGGGTCTCTGTCCTCCTCAGGAGGGACTTTCCACAAAGCTGCTCAGATTTCCTCACACCATGGGGTCTGTGTTTTGAGAAGGAGTGTTCCAAGAGGTGAAAATGGAAGCTGGAGATCTCTTAAGTTACGCACTATGTGATCAGTCAAAACATGCCAAAGGCCAGCCCAGAGGAGTGGAAATAGACCCCCATCACTCGACGAGTGGCATGGCAAAGGATTTATAGCCATCTTTAATCTGCCATAACAATATTTGAAGAAAAAGATGAAAAAATTAGACTGGGAATGCTGACTTGAGGTACCTGAGTGGCATCAAAATGGAGACATCAAGAAGTAAGCAATTCAATCTACAGGTCTGGCTCTCAGAGGAGAGCACTAGCTTTGGAAGATACTTGGTGTAGACGTAAATAGTTAAACTTATGGGTTACCCAAGGAGTGTGTGAAGAGAGTGAATGGCGGGAGGCAAGACTGGAGATTTTAGTACAGTAGGTATTTAGAGGCCAAGTAGAGAAAAGGCGTGCATGACAAAGACTAGGATGGAAGACAGAGAAATAGGAAGAAAACAGAAGAGAATGGGGCCACAGAAGCCCAGGAGACAGAGAAAAAGGTACGATTCAAAAATTTAAAATGCCACGAAGCGGTCAAGTAATAAAAGAAACATGAAATTGTCCACTGGGCTTGGCAATACAGAGAGAGGTCTTTGGTGGCTTATGAAGGCATTTCTAATAGAGTGGTGGGGATAGAGTCTGGAATTTTTGGTTCAAAGATACAAATACTGATGAATGGAGCAAAAGATTTGTTACTTGGGACTTAATGTCTTTACAATTTTTTCTTTTTCTTTTTTCAGTGTTGTTTGGATTCCTTTCGATTGATCAAATACAACATCATCTCTGCATCTAAATTTACTGGCAGCAAAAGTCCACTTCTGGTTCAAAGGCACAATGTCATCTCAGGAATTTTTTTGGTATGTGATTTGAGATATATAACTCTTTTAAATGACTGTTGTGTATGATGCTTGCCAGACTTAGAAATAATTCACAGAGTGCACAGTAGGCTAGCAGGAATGCAGAAATGAATCAGCTTGAATCACAACCTTCTGTGGTACCCCCGTGACTGCAGGTCTTCTTATAACTGTTGGATTATCCTTATAATTAATCTTAGTGAAGTTAAAAATTGGATACCCTGTTAACACTGAGGTGGCCAAAGGGGGAAATGATAACCAATTCATAAAATTATAAAAATTTAGGAAAATAATGTACATAAAGTGCTTGTTTCAATTCCTGGCACATCATGGACACTTAATAAATGTTAATTCCCTTCCAGGAATTTTTCAGTTCAACAAATGTTTATTGAACGCTCTGCGCCAAGCACAGTGTTGGGAACTGAGGATACAAAAATAAAGCAGCCACAGTCCCTCCTGCCATGGAGCTTCTAGTCCAGTGGAGAGAGCTGCAGCCTAAGGCTTCCTGCAAAGTGTGACATGTGAGCTAGGCTCTAAAAGTGGGAGGGATTTTGATAGAAAGAGGTAAGAAGAAGGAGGAGGAGAAGGAAGTTCCAGAGAAGGAATATTATTAGTAAAGGTCAAGGTCTGGGGCACAAGGTACCTATAGATCTGATTTTTAGTTCTGCATCTCCCATTATAACCTGGGTTAATCTCAACTGGTAGAGGTGAGGACTGGATTAGATCAGTGGCTCTCAACCCTGGCTGATGCCTTAGGTGCATGAAAAAATAATGATTTCTGGACCTTGCCCTAGAACGATTAAATCAGAATTTCTGTGCGTGAGACCCAGCATCAGTATTCTCTTTACATCAACTTTATTATGATATATTTTACATACAATATAAATGCACTCACTTTAAGTGTACAGTCCCAACGACTTTTGACAAATGTATATATATACTCATGTAACCACCTGTATAATTGAGATAGAAAACATTACCATCACCCCCAAAATTTTCTTTTGACTCTTTAGCTGTAAGTCCTTCCAACTTCATCTCCAGGCAATCACTGATCTGCTGTCACTATAGATTAGGTTTGCCTTTTCTAGAATTTCATCTTAAAGGATTCATACAATAAGCATTCTTTTGTCTGGCTATTTGGGATATTAGTGCTTTTTAAAAGCTTCCTTATATGATTTTAATGAGAAGCAATGAACTGGATGATCTCACAGGACCCTTCCAGCTAAAAAAAATACCATGATTTCATCTGCTAGTCTAGAGGTACTTTATAAAAGTTGAATTTTAGGAGTAACAAACATGACTGCTGTTGTAATAATTATGATGTTGCTAACACTAATATTTATAGGCAAAGAGCCTCTTACCTTAATATGAAGGTAAGCCAGTTTGTTGCAAGTGTTCAAATGACAGTTTAGACAAGAGAAAGAGGCTTAAGACAAATGAGATGGAACAGAGGCTGCATCTGTACATGTCTTTTGAGATATATACTAAATAGAGAAAGCAAAGGTAGCTCATCCACTGATTTCACTACAGTAAAGTGAATAACTTCCTCAGATTTCAACACACATATGCACACAAAAAAATCTGTTTTCAGTTTTCAAAATACACATCCCTGTCACTATGAACAATGAACAATGAATGTTACTCTGTGATCGGGAAGTCTTCCCACAGACCTGGCGGGTGATCAAATATCACCCTGCTCCTGCAAGCCTGTTCGATCCTGTGAGTCTTGGTAGACTGTGCAAGGTTGGTTTATAGTCTGTGCTTCCTATAAATTTACTGGTAGCTTAGAAAAAAAAAAAAAAAAAAGCAGTAGCACAATGAAAATGTGTGTCCTCCTTAAGTTGCACTCATCTGTGACATCCAAATCAAAGACTTGTCAGCTGAGGTCCTCCCAGTTCCCTGTAAGAGAATATCAACAATTACTCATGATCACCTAAAACAAACAGGTTCCTATTCAAACACTGGCTCTCGGTATCTGACTTTCAAGCCAAGAGCAAGGCTAAGGCCTCAGCCTGCCTAGCTGACTGTCCACTGGGTGACAGTGTTGATCCATCTGAAATAAATGTGCTTTGTCTCTGGGCCAGCAAACTCTGGGAAAGATTGGAGCCAGATGGAGTTCTGAGGGTCTTGGGGAGGCTCTGCCTTTCTTCAAGAGCAAGGCAGAATGGTTCTGTTTTCTTTATCTTTCAAGAGAAAATGTGAGGTGAATTGTTCTGATGTTACCATGTTGGGCCTGGGTTTCTTTGGGCAAAGCAGTACAGAGAATGGATATGATTGTCCATAATAAATTAACCTGCATTTTCCTGACAATTTAATGAAGGCAGAAAGCTTGCAAAGAGCATTGTGAAAACTCAGCTGAAAATTCATTTTAGCATTTTGCTTACATGCATTAAGATGGAACAATTCTTTACCCAAGGTGTTTATTCTAATACAAACACGCTAGGGTGTGGGATGTGCATTACCCAGGGCGCTGAAGAGGGACAAAATTGTCTTCATGGAATGTTATTTCCAAATTGCCATGTCATGGTTTTTCCTTATTGTATTTTGGACATAAGCCCTATCTTCAAAATGAGAAATAGATAGGAAATAACAAATACTGTAGTAAGATTCAGTGTAATCAGCAGAAATGATGGAAGTGTGTCATGATAATGCAGTAGAGGAGAGGGAATGATGGAACCAGTCATATCCCCATTTTAAAAGGACAAGACAGGAAGTGAATTGAGTGCTTGCTTCAGAGTGCTTGCTTAAGAGGGTTGGTCTGAGTAATTGTTTGTGCTCTACTCTCACCCCCTAAAATGGGGAGGATCATGATTCAAAAATATTGAGACCCTTCATTATATAGTAAACAATAAAGTCATGTTAATGTGGGACTCTGTTCCAAATTCTTTTCTGTCAGGTTGAAAGACTAAAACAGAATTATCATTTTAAGAAATTGGGACATCCCTGGTGGTCCAGTGGTTAAGACTCCATGCTCCCAATGCAGGGGGTGCGGGTTCAACCCCTGGTAGGGGAACTAAGATCCCCCCGCACCCCCCAAAAAGAAATTACACCACAAAACTTCTTTGGTTTTTTTAAAAGTATTTCCCCCCTTTGCTTTCTTTGATATTATTTGGTCCTGTCTATTTGTACTAATTCAACATATTTATGTTTTATCACACTTAACAAAGGTTTGGGGGGTTTATATTTAAAAATACATTTAAACTGCAGTAGTATTTTCTTAGGGAGTTCTATTTGTCGCCTGAGAACCTCAAGTGAGGGTTAGAAATACTAACAGTTTGTCCGGCTGTGTGCAGATTGGGCTTTCACTCCCTGGGACTCGCACAGACATTGAGCAACACAGAACAAAGGGCCATAGAAGCAGAGTGTGAGGCTCTTGAGCCGTAAGTGACTTCCTTGTCTCTGCTCTTTGCCCACTTCAAGGCCAATCCCGGACTGACCTACCACACCCAGACACCTTACCTAGGACACACTGTAATCACAAACACTTTGATATTCTCTTCAGTGTATATCAAGGACATTTAATCAAAGTTTTGGTATTCTTTACTCAGCCCGTGTTCTCAACCATTTTATCAGCAGAAAGGGTAAAAGGTTTTATGAGAGGAGGCCCTGGGCAGGGGAAGTTGAGAACTTTCTGGGACCCACCAGAGCAGAGAGGATTCTCCTGGGAAACAAACCCAACCTGGATGCTTCTGGTGTGTCTGCCTTCTTCACCAATAAGTCACAATGAAAGTAAAACTCATAAGAGAATGGGGTAAAGATGTGTGCACCCACAGGGACTCTCTGTAGAGATGTGCACAAGATCCTTTTATCTTCCTATTTCTTCTACCTTCTTAGTTTTCCAATCGTGAAGGTCTTTGGAGTCTTATCTGGGCTGTTCTGTGAGAAGCCAGCACCACAGATTATTTGCAGGGGAGGGTTCTACTGATGTAACCCAATTTTTGGAAATGTAGAAAAGCATAAGGAAGGAAATAAAAATCATCCATACTCTTACTACCCAGAAATAAACACTGCTAATGGTTCAGTGTACTCCCTTGCAATGTTTATACACACACACACACACACACACACCCTGAATTAGGGTCTTAAGGTACATATAATAATATATTATAAGCATTTCCCTATATCACTAAGTATTGTTTCTACATTCTTTTACAGCAACATCATTTATGTTGGCTGAATCATATTCCAATATATGGCTGTACCATGACTTATTACTTACTATATCTTTTATTGCTGGATATTAAATTATTTTAAAGAAGAACATTAGAAAAAATTAGAGCTAATAATGTTGGAATTCATAGCCTTGCAAAGCAGTGAGCTCTCCTTTTGAAGAGGCTAGAACATAATTTTTAGGGGATATCTCAGAAGGAACTCCTACCCTAAGAGGGTACGTTCTTTCTATTCTCTGGCCCCATTTCTCTTAGCAATTATTTTTCTTCCTAGTATCTGTCCTCTTTCCCTGTGCTTCAGTCTCACCTCAGCTTTATCATCCTGGTCGTCTCCTTCTCCCTCCTTAGTGCAAGATTCAGAAAGCACTGCTTTTGCATCCCTGTCTCTACCATAGGGCTTTGCAGTCAAATGCTCTACCAATGTTCTATATCCCCACTATCATAGGGCTTCTCTCTTCCCTGGCCAATCTAACCAGATGCTCTCTAGGCCCAATAACTTTTTTTTTTTTTTTTTTTTTGTGGCCATGCTGCTCGGCTTGGGATCTTAGTTCACTGACCAGGGATCAAACTCGGCAGTGAAAGCCCCGAGTCCTAACCGCTGGACCGCCAGGGAATTCCCAACCTTTTCTGTTTAATAGTTGAGTAGCTTGGCATCACATCATAAAAATATCCTAGGCCTTCTTAAAAATGGAATACTATTCAGGGTGGGCATGTGAAAGAGTTGGTAGAAGAAGTTTAAATATGTTTAAAACAAGAAAAAAATCTTTAAGGGGGATGCTCTTTCTTCTCGTACCAGCTCCTCGGGCCCATATAATAATATTAGTATGTGTAAATAAGAGTGAAAATAATTCTGTTCTGTCATTAGTTATAAAGTTTAGCAACACTGTATTACCCTCTTGAGATCCTCAATTCTGACTTTAATCACTTTAGGGCAGGGACTCTGCTCTTCTTATTTCTGTTGCATCCTTTACAGTAGCTACAAATCAGTATTTGTACAGTTGATTTGTGGTGAAAGAGTAAATTTAATATTTAGGATCCAAAATCAAAAGGGCATCCCTAAATTTTTCCAAAAGCTAGTACATAGCTTTCATTTCCTATTTAGAGTTTTCCTATCCTGCTATCTTGTCCACCTCTAACATTTCCTATTTAGAGATGGCTGTTTAATCGATATAAGTTAAACTAAGCCTGCAATTTAATTTCAGACAAAGAAATCTTTTGGACATACTTCAGCAACCCTTATCATCAATCAAAGGGAATAAGCCACATTGTCCTCGGAATGATGTGTTTACAGAGAATTATAAACACAATTCTGAATGCTTCTGATAAAACACCGACTTGCAGAGCTTCAGACTCAAATAAATGACTGACCCACTGCTGGTTTCTAAAGTGCTGATTTGCCCTTTTCTCAGCTTCTCCCAAGCTGGGTGTAACTTTGCACTTGCATTGAGAAACAGTGTTCTTTGTTTAGGGTCAAACTGCCTAGGTTTTAGGAAAAAAGACCCTTAGATCAAAGTCTTTGTTGGATATCAAACTTCTTTAGTGAGCCCTTTTCTTCCTAATACCTCATGGTTTTCTCCTTTGACATTGGATTTGACTCAAATTTAGTACAAACGACTAATAAAAACTTGAATTAAATAACATTTTAGTTTATAAAGCAGTCTGTGTACCTCATTTTGTTGAATTCTTACAACAGTTCTGTGGGGTTGGCAAGCCAAATGTGGTTTGTCTTTTCCTGACTGGGGAAGCTGAGTTTGAGTGACGTGGCTTACCCACTTGATTACCCCAGCTAATCAATCCTGGGATTGGATTGGCAACTTCCAATTCAATACTCTTTCTACTGCATGTAAGAAAATAAGGAGAGGGAATGTAAAGTGATGCAGTCATTGTGGAAAACAGTATGGTGGTTTCTCAAAAAATTCAACATAGAATTTTCATATGATCCAGCAACTCCACTTCTGGGCATATATCCAAAAGAATTGAAAGCAGGGACTTGAACAGCTAATGCTTCATAACAGCATTATTCACAAAAGCAAAAAGGTGGAAACAACACAAATGTCCATAGAGAGATGAAGGGATAAACAAAATGTGGTATGTATCTACAATGAAATAATACTCAGCCTTAAAAAGGAATGGAATTCTGATACATGCTGTAGCATGGATGAACCTTGAAGGTGTTATGCTAGGTGAAATAAGTGAGACACAAAAGGACAAATACTGTATGATTCCACTTATATGAGATACCTAGAACAGTCAAATGCATAGAGTTAGAAAATAGAACAGTGGTTACCAGGGCCTAGGCTGAGGGGAGAATGCAAAGTTCTTGTTTAAAGGGTACAGAGTTTCAGTTTGGGATGATGAAAAAATTCTAGAGATGGATATTGGTGATGGTTGCATAACGATGTGAATGTGCTTAATGCCACTGAATTGTATCCTTAAAGATGGCTAAAGTGGTAAATTTTGTTATGTAAATTCTACTACAATAACAAAAAAGTTGGGGTGGGGGGGGGGTGAGTATAGGAAAAGCAGTAAACCTTGATTCTAGCCCTGGATCTGCCTCTAACTGGTTGGGTGACCACAGATAACCTTTTTAGTCCTCAATTTCTTTATCTGTAAATCAAGGGGGACTGGATTAGATGATCTCTTGGTATCCTTCCAACAGTCATCAGAAAAATGCATGTTCTGAGGACAAAGCCATATCAGGATTTCTATTGGGGTCCTACCTGATGGTCAAACATTTGTGGAAAAGACACATCCTTTCAATAAGTGATAGAGAAAAACTGACATTTGCTATGCATTTCAGAAATGAATGTTAGCGTTGCCAGGCTTATTAAAATACAAGTCTGTAGGAAAAAGTCCGGATAAACAGTCTAGGTGCTTTCTGAGTTGTTGTTGTTGTTGTTGTTTTATTATTTAGGCACCAATTAGAGTCTAGAGAAGCTACAGAATAAAGTTGGTAAAGCTAATTATCTCAAGTTTGGTGGGTAAAAATCAATCTCTTATACAAATATAGCTTATAGCTTTAAGTAAATAAACACCATTTTAACAAATGCAGTTTCCGATTACAAATATTTATGATCTCAAGAATGCAAGCCAACAGTCCTTGTAACCATCACAACGAATCTTTATATATCACCAGAAAGCTCTTTGCCCTTCGTAGAAAACAGCTTGAGAAACTCAACTTCATAATGACAAGCCACTGAATAAGTATAAACTTTATGGTACTTATGGGTAAAATTCATAGTCTTTTTCCTATCTTTTTTTTTTTTTTTTCTTTAAAGAGATCTGTTTAAGGGGAGCCTGGGGGAGAATGGATACATGTATATGTATGGCTGAGTCGCTTTGCTGTGCACCTGAAACTATCACAACATTGTTAATCGGCTATACTCCAATATAAATTAAAAAGTTAAAAACATTTTTAAAAAGAGATCTGTTTAATTTTGTTTAAATTAATTTTGTTCAAATTCCCTATCATTTAGCTGCAGAACCCTTTTTTGATATAACTCTTAACATTTCAGTGGCCTTGTGTTCCAAATAACGTCTTCCAGGCTTCCTATTGATAGGAGAGCACTGCAAGTAAAAGTGAAGATGACTTTAATGGCTCTCTCCCTGTCCCAACCCCTCCCTGCCTTTCTGGTCCTTCCCACCTTAGCTGCAACGTGAGAGCACCCCAGGCAGTGACTGGAACAAATCAGGGCCAAGCCGGTGGGCTGTGATCATGTCAGGCTGTTTGCGAGGCTTCAGCTGGGGACCCACATCGGGATCACTTGGGGATCTGTGCTGCTGCCTGGTCAGAGGAACTAGGGCATGTGTAATCTTTTTTGTTATATCTAGCTAAGATGCACTGCCTTGCTGAGTATTTGTCTTGTCAGTACTCGGGTTCGTTGTTGAACTGCTGGGGGTTGCTTCAGTAATAATTTGTAGCCAGTGTTGAATTGAAGAACATAGGCCTTAGAATTTTGTCTCCTCACTAAAAACCAGAAAAGGGAAGGATGAACTGCGAATAGGAAAGCTAGTTCTTTTGATGTGGATCATGTAGGAGTCAAGATATCTAAGAGGGCATTCCTGGTTGGGGAATGCTGGAATGCCGGCCCTCCTCAGTGTTCTGCCGCAAGTCCTCCTTGAACTCCACACATCCGCTCTTTCCTATGTTTCACTATCTCTATAAGCTAGTGACACCCAAATCTCCATCACCAGTCCAGATTTCTCACCTGTGGCTTGGAACCTCTCCGCTTAGAGGTGTTTTAGGTACTTCAGAGTCAAGTCCAAAGATAAAATTCATCTGGATCATAAAGTGTAAGGAGGAGAAGGTGTGAGGAGAGCTGCAAAAGATGAGATTATAAATAATGTAAGGCCTTGTGAGCCGTGAAGGGAAGGAGGCGGGGAGAAGGAGGAGGAAGGAAAGGAGGGAGAAGGGGAGGAGGAGAGCATGAACTTGATTTTAAGAGCAATGAGGAAAACCGAAGTATTTTAAACAGGGAGTGACATGATTATACATCCATGATTTAGGAAGATCACTATCGATCCAATACAGATGATAAACTGGAGAGAAACAAAACTGTGAGCAGGGAGAACTTTTAGGTAGCTATTGAGACAATCTGGGAGAGAGAGGAAGGAGGCGGTGGATCTGGAGAGGGGACTCTGCTTGGGCCAGAATGATGAAGGGGAAATGGAGTGCCCCGTGGCCAGCAAGCTGATGCCACTGATAATGCCCACAGTCCTAGGAAGAATCCAGGGAAGGGAGCAGGGCTGCTTGGTCACCTGCCTCTCTCCACCTAAAGAGGCTCATCTCACACTAAACCTCCTTCATTCTTTCCTTCCCCCAAATATTTATTGAGTGCCTACTATGCGCCAAACACTATCCTTGATACCAGGGATACAGTCATTAAAAAACAAAAATTCCCTGTTCTTCTGGAGCCTACGTTCTAGTAGAGCAAGAGACAATAACAAACATTATGTTGGGGAGTGATCAATGCTCTCATAAAAATGAAGTAAGATAAGGAAAAAGAGGGATAGCGAGAAAGAAAGGCAGCAGAAAAGGGTGACCCCAGGTTGCTGCTTAAAAAGTCCTGTGTTTTGTTTTAGTGTTTCCTGTAAGAATTAGTTCCTTCCCTCCTTCCTTTTTACACTCAAGTCATTAGAGTGAAAAATCATAAGCCCTCATAAGCTCTTAAAGGAAAAAGGATCCCTTCCCCAGTGCCACCTTCAAAAAAATGCCAAGAAGGATAGGATATAGTCAGAGATCAAGGTTAAGAGTCATGAAAATTATTTTTGCTAAAGAAGATGTAAATTGATTTGCATGCAGAGCTATACAAATAGCACACAAACTAGAAACCTGTTTGGTTCAGCCAGCAGATGTTCCTGAATAAATTATTTTGCACCAAAGCTCAAAGGCATTCTAACTTTCTGGATTTCTAAATGTACTTTCTAATCACAATTATACTGAATAGCAATAAAGAGGTAGTGACCTTGAAAGAAACTGATATTCTTCCTTCCAATTTTGTACTTTATTTAATAGGCATTAAGGCCTGTATTTGGTTTCTTAATCAATTAAGGATCTTTGGTTCCAAGCAAAAGAAACCAACTAACTTAAATGCAGGAGTGGTTTTGAAGGATTAGGGCAATTCACAAAGTCAGACTTCATCAGCTCCTTAATAAGACCCCAGCTCATTAAGAAGACCCAAGGAGAGAGGGGAGCCAGGGGAGCCCAAGAATCTCTGCAGCAGATACTCTGGACCTTCTTTCCAGTGCACTGCTGCCGGATGGCATCAGCTTTCAGTGCCATCCATCTCAGTATGTCGTCACTGTGTATGCAGCCCATGAGAGATGAAGTCTGATTGGCCTAACTTATATCACATGTCCAATAACATGCAAAGTGTTATCGAAAATCATATATGTAGCCATGAGCTCTAGTTTTGAAAAGGTCTTAATACGTACATATCTAAATTCCATAGTGGAAAAGCATAGCTGTTGGGAGTTCAATGATTTTGAAAATTTGCTTCCTTTCTATAATGTGTCTAGCTGGGAAGGCTGGGTGACCCTTCCATCAGGACTCTTACTGGGTAAAGCATTGAGAATGAAACTGCTCTTTGTGCTTCTAAGTAAATTACCTTTTCACCACTTTTCCCTGCCTGATAACACGGAGACTGGCTAGGAGAATCAAGGAAGGGAGAAGTGGGGCAAACATAATATACTTGAAAGCTAAACAACAGCTTCAGTCTTCACACCTTACCAGTAAAAGTTGGGCCACCGAGGCATAACTACTTACAGCTATTGTTATGGGCTCCTACTTCTCCTCTAAGGAAAAAAATTATTGCATAGAGTTTAAGAAAAGAATTAGACAGTCTGAAGAAAACCAACTAATAATTAGGCAGTTATAAATAATGGAATTTTTTCCTTCCAGTTTTATTGATATAACTGACATACAGCACTGTTTGTTTAAGGTGTGCAGCATAATGAATTGACTTAGATACAGCATGAAATGATTATCACAATAAGTTTAGTGAACATCCATCCTCTCATATAGATACAAAGTTAAAGAAATAGAAAAAATATTTTTCCATGTGATGAGAACTCAGGATTTACTCTCTTAACTTTCATATACAACATACAGCAGTGTCAGTTACATTTATCATGTATTCAGAAATTCTCCTAGGACTATATTTCAAGTCAGGAGGGCATATGGTTATCAATACTAGTGACCAAACTTACTAGTAAGAAACAGATTTTGTAATGCTGAACCTTAGGGGAAAGTCGTGATGTCATAAGGGGATGGATAATCACAGATAGAAGGGAAATGAAACTTCTCTCTTAATGTGGATAAAATTTATAACTTTCTTCACCAAATCCTACCAGCCTGACTTGGATGTGGAGGCAATCAATTACTCCATTGTCCCATTTCTAGGTTCTAATTTTAGAGGACTATTTGAGGAGCTTTCATATCTTCTACCTGCATCCCTAAGAAAATACTTTTCTTATAAAAAATTCTGTGAGCAAAACCAGTACCTACCAAGGAAGTGTGAAAATCTGGTTGAGATTGATGTCACAATAGTTATTTTAAAATCAGAAATTCCCAACACACTGCTATTTTTTAATCATTTCCTGGAAGACTGTAATTGTTCTGGGCTTTAAAAGCTAACCTAGTTTAGTAGCCATTTTTTTTTTAATGAAGCAGAGTAGTGATTAAATTTTTATATTTGATGAAGTGAGAGCATAAGCTTTGGGGTCAGAAACTTGAGTTTGAATCCCAGATCTAACACTTCTTTTTGTGGCTTGCCTCAGTTTCCTCATCTGTAAACTGGGGAGAAAATCACCACCTCAACTATTGGGATGTCGTGAGGATTAATTGAGTTAGCATACCAATGGGACCTGGATTTAATAGAAGTAAATGCAATCTTTACCTGTTGCTCACAGGGTTGATGTGAGAATGTGTGTTCAAATGAGAAAATGTATACAAAAATTTGGTAAACCAAAAAGTATTGTGTATGTTATTATTTTGAGGTGTGGGAGTTACACATGTGAGTGTGGAGCTCAGTCTTTAAGAGTGATTAGTAATGGTGATAGAGGAAGTGGTGGTGGGGATAGTGTGTGTGTGTGTGTGTGTGTGTAGAAGTGAAGGGTTTAATGGGTTCTGTGTTGAGCCCTTGGTCTATTTTTTTTTTTTTTTTAGTATTATCTGAACCACAGCCTTTCCCACTCTCTTTGCCTTATCTTTTCCTGGGTCAATAGTCCTCAAACCTGGCTGTCCACCCATGGGGCTCTTTAAGAAACACAAGTCTCCCCCCTAGAGATTCTCATCCAGTAGATCCGTGTGGACCCTGAGTATCTTTTTATTATTATTTTTATTGAGGTATAGTTGATGTACAATATTATATGTTTCAGGTGTACAACATAGTGATTCACAATTTTTAAAGGTTATATTCCATTTATAGTTACTATAAAATATTGGCTATATTCCCTGTGTTGTACAATATATCCTTGTAGCTTATTTATTTTATAATAGTAGTTTGTACCTCTTAATCCCTTACCCCTATTTTGCTCCTCCCCCATTCCCTCTCCCCACTGGTAACCACTAGTTTGTTCTCTATATCTGTGAGTCTGTTTCTTTTTTGTTATACTCACTAGTTTTATTCTGAGGTTTTTTTTTTTTTGGCCACGCCATGCGGCTTGTGGGACCTTAGTTCCCCAACCTGAGCCCTCGGCAGTGAAAGTGCCGAGTCCTAACCACTGGACTGCCGGGGAATTCCCTGAGTTTCTATCTTGTAATAGACCATGGAGTGACTTTTACATACAACCAGGGTTAAGAGTTGGCTGTGTCACTTGGCCTCCAGGAAGAGTAGCTCACCTCAGGTCTGTTTTCTCTTCCATCGACACTTGCTCTTGGTACTCTCACCTTGTCCTGTGGCTTTAAAAGCCCTGTCATTAGTATCCCCACGTGCAATGTTTTCCTTGAACTCCAGGTTCCTCCTAATTCCAACTCACTATTCACATTTCCCTCGGATGTTTGATAACTAGGCATCTTGACTCAATTTTCCCAAACAGAACTCTTTATTTCCCCCACAAATCTGCCCCTCCCCTTATCTTCTTCATTTCAGGAAGTGGTCCTCACCTACTCAGAGCAAAAATACTGAAATAAATCTTTACTTCTCTCTTTTCATACCCTACTTGCAATCCATCTGCCAATCCTGTAGCCTCTTCCTTCCTAACAAATGCAGAATGCAACTATTTGTTCCATCTCACCACCTCGGCATCATCCGATTTATCTGCTTCTGCTCTTGTCCTGCCTACTGTCCGTCCTCTACATAGCGACCAGAGTAATTAATCTTTATAAAACCTAAATCAGATTACAGCACTCTTTTCCTCAGGACCCTCTAATGTGTACTCAACACATTTGAAATGAAACCCCAGATCCTTTCTATGGACCACAAGACGTCATGTAATCTGGCCCCTGCTGCCTCTCTTGTGCTCGCCCACTCAGCTCCTGCGGCTCTGGCATCCTTGTCATTCCCCTTCAGAGCCGTTACACGTGGTGCTCTCTTTGCTGGTTGTTCTCCATATAGTTGCGTGGTTTATTCTCTCACATAATCACATTTCTAGACAAATGTCACCCTCTCAGTGGCCTTCCCTTTCTGCTCTATTTTCCACTCTCCATTCCTTACCCTGTGTGGTTCATAGTACTCATCACTACTTGACATCTTATGCATCTACTGGTTTATTATCTGGTCTCCCCACTGAGGGCAGGGACTTTGTCCTTTTTGTTCATTCCTGCATTCCAGTGCCTAGGAGAATGCCTAGAAAAATAGTAGACTGCAATAAATATTTTTTGACTGGGTGAATGAATACTCACCAATCCTTCCAACAGGAATGCCAAACCCATTTTTACTTTGCTTTGTCTCTTTCACTTATCAACCAAGTCTTTGTCTCAGCCTTTGGCAAGGCCCCAGACTTTTCTACAAGGCAGGAATTTCCCAACAAAACGATACATATTTGAGACCCAAAGGAAAAGAATATCTGCTGAGAATCATACCTTTTCACATAACTAATTCCATGAATTCTGGCAACAGTCCTATGAGATGATATTGCTGTTTCCATTTTACATATGAAGAAACTGAGCCTTCAAGGAGATCACACAGCTAAGGGGTGGAGCTAAGGTTTGAACCCAGGCATCTTGACCCATAGTTCAAAATGGGCAACAGGAAGTGTCTGTTAGCAGCGTTGGGATATAATGCGTGGGTAGGTAGGGTGGGAAATTGTCTCCTCATTATTTTTCTGTAAATGAGACTTTTTAGAATTCCTGGGAGAGAGTACTTTGGAGTTCTCTACTTATGCTCCTAACACATACCCTTTTTCCAGTCTCTACTTAACTGAAAGAGTTGCTGTCTGGAAGCATCTTGGGATATTTCATTAAGGTTAAGTGGTAAGTGCTTTAGAGGGCCATTAAAAACTCTTTGCTTTCAATTCAATATTTGGTCACCACAAGGCTAATATATTTAGTTTGAGAGAGCAAATCAGGGACTGTTTGCCTGGTTTGAGTTGTTTGGAAAAGTCTTTCAATTCCACTCAGTTAAGTTCCTGGAACAAAGGTATAACTGGTGTAGTTTAAACATATAACCTCTCACCATAGTCAACCAAATAAAATTGAACAGACTAGATCCCACAACTAGATAATAAGAATAAGAATATCTTTTCAGTTTACAAAGTGCTCTTGCAAAAAGATTCTCACATCAACTTCATGAGTAATGAGGAATTTAAACATTGAGGACAGTGGTATCAGAGAGAATGTCTAAAGAAATTAGATTAACAGCTTTAATATGTGAGTGAACAATGCACAGAGAAATTAATTGCCTATTTAATTGACTTCTTTTAGGAATCCTGTGATTAAACTAAATGCAGAATGAGGGGATTATGCTGCCTGAAAGGGTAATTAGGATTTCTGTGTGTGTGTGTGTGTGTACGTGTATGTCCTTGTATGTGGTGACTGATGCAGGAAAACAAGAGAAAACTGACAAGATACATAGAACAAACATCTAATTTGAAGTCAAAGAGCCTTTTTGGAGAAGCTAGTCTATTATTTTTTCTTGCTAAGAGACTTGGGCTCTTGGGCTAGATATTTAACTTATTTGAGAGCCACTTTCCTCATTTATAAAATGGGAATATTTATCTCACAGTGTGATTATCGTATCTGGTACAAAGAAGACCAGTCAATAAATGTGTATTGAATTAAAAATTCTATTTGTTACCATCCATCATTAACAAACAAAATATTGTACAGTCATAGTTCATTTGGATTTCCTTGAAAAGTTATTCAAGTATTCTTTATAGAATTTATTCTTATGTTTTGAAAATGTATTCATTCCTAAGGTATCTTGGGATATGTAATAAATCAAAAAGAAATATAAACTTTAAAAAAAGAATAAGAGAGGCCACACAACAAGGTACAAACCAGACTAAATAAATGTGACTTACATCCTGCCCTGAAATGCAGCTCATAAAGGTGAGAGTGATCAGGCCTGGACAGTTACTTCGCTGAAAACACCTTTGCTTTGGTAGCTGTAGGAACTCAGTGGGCACCCCATGTTCTGTTTACTGAACAGCAGATGAAATCCTCAAACAAACTTCTGCAGTGCACTCACAGCTCAGTTAAATGAATTCTCATGTCTACAACCCAAACAAAGTGAACAAAAAGATCCACTGATCTAGTCAATGGTAATATTTTAAGCACTTGCTTTTTACAGCAACAGCTGAGGATGAGTTAAGTTGGTGAACATCACAACCATGAGGAATGCAGTGGCTCAGGAAGCAGACCTGAAGACAGTCACCACTAAAAATCAGGAAAAAACTTTCCTATAGAATACAACAGCAGTGGGACTTCCCTGGCGGTCCAATGGTTAAGACTTCACCTTCCAATGCAGGGGGTGCAGGTTTGATCCCTGGTCAGGGAGCTAAGATCCCACATGCCTCTGGGCCAAAAAACCAAAACATAAAACAGAAGCAATATTGTAACAAGTTCAATAAAGACTTTAAAAATGGTCCACATCAAAAAAAAAAAAAAAAAAAAAGAATACAACAGCAGCCCAAATTGTCATAAGCATTTCACATGTATTAATCTTATTACCATTACAAACCTGTAAGCCAATTATCTGTGAAATGAGAATACCCCACTTCACAAGACCTGGCATGCAGGGAGAACTACTGAATGCTAGAACCTTAGAACAAGGAGTTAGAGTAGAACGATTTATTATGGCAATGATAATTAATGACTTACCATCATGCTTACTCTTCACTTAAACTTGTCGTTGACCTTGTAAAGTAGCAATGATTGTCCTCTACGAGTGAGGGAACTGGAACTCTGGAAGTGAGCACAGGCATCACGTGGTAGGAGACCGGGGACTTGAACCTAGTTGTTATGACTCCAAATCGAGTCAGATTTGTACCTCAGCAAACCCCCATAGGTTCAATCTCGTTTTGGAGCACTGTAAGTGCTGAAACAGCAGGAGACCTGGCCCTGGACCCAAAAAGGGCCTAACAGTTTTTTTCCATCCAGTATAATTTGGCATCTGTCACAGAACTGTCTTACCTTGTTGGTATCAAGTCTAAGTTTGTGTGATCTTATGTGACATCTCTGCATCATTTTGCACTGTTGATCATGCTCTTCTTGAGACTATCTACTCCTGTGGCTTCCATGTCACATAACCTATTTCTATCCCTCTGACCCAGATATTTTGTACTAAACTTAGCCTGAATACTAGCTAATATTTATTGAGTGCTTCTTACATGGAGAGTATTGTCCCAATCTCTTTACATGTATTCACATGTATTAATTTATTTAATCCTCATAATAATCCTATGAACCAGGTGTTATTGACTTTCTTGAAAAGAGAAGGAAACTTAACAACAAAAGAAAAAATAGGATTTTTTTCTACATCAAAATTAAAGATGTCTGTGTGTCAAAGGACACTATCAAGAGTGAAAACACTACTCATGGAAGGGGAAAACTATTTGCAAAGTATATATCCGATAAAGGATTAATACCCAGACTATATAAAGAACTCCTAAAACTCAACAAGAAAATAAACAAATAGCCCAATTAACAAATGGGCAAAGGACTTGAGCAGACATTTCTCCAAAGAAGATATACAAATGGCCTTATCTTTCTGGATCTTTTAGCAGCATTTGACATGTTAACCACTGCCTCTGTTATAAAATACTTTCTTCATTCAGCTTCAGGACACCAATCCTATGTCCCTGACTGCTTTCTTTAAGTCTTCTTTGCAGTTTCCTTTTTTCTTTTTTTTTAAAAATAATATTTAGCTCTTTACATTCTGATTACTTTATATATATATATATATATATATATATATATATATATTTTTTTTTTTTTTATGGGCTGCGTTGGTCTTCGTTGCTGTGCGGGGGCTTCTCCTTGCAGTAGCTTCTTTTGTTGCAGAGCATGGGCTGTAGGCTTGTGGGCTCGGTAGTTGTGGTTCACGGGCTCTAGAGCGCAGGCTCAGTAGCTGTGGCGCACGGGCTTAGTTGCTCTGCGGCATGTGGGATCTTCCCGGACCAGGGCTCAAACCTGTGTCCCCTGCATTGGCAGGCGGATTCTTAACCACTGCACCATCAGGGAAGTCCTGCAGTTTCCTTTGTATCTCGATTTCCAACGTCAGATGTCCCAAGGATCTCAGTGCTCTGACTCCGTCCTCTGACCTATGTTCATACTTTAACCACCACCCTAAATGCTGACATCTCCCGGTCTGGATTGCTCTCCTAAACTTAGACTCATGTATCTAATTGCCTGTTCAACATTTCCACCTAAAGATTAATAAGTATTTCATATTTAGCCTATCCAAAACCAGCTCAATTTCTACCCAAACCTCACTTGGCTGCCCCATCTCAATAAATGACAACTCTGTTCTTCCAGTTGCTCAGGCCAAACACCTTAGAATTCTCTAGACCTCCCCTTTCTTATATTGCACATTCATTATATAAGCAAGTCCTGTTGGCTCTACCTTCCAACATATATCCAGAATTTGATCACCCATCACTACCTTCACCACCACCACCCATCATCCCTCACAATTACTGCAATAGCCAACAGGTCTCCCTTCTCCCCATCCCTGTCAGATGTCCACATGGAAGAATGCTTTTTAAACTTAGTAACACTCTAAAAATCTTAAGTCATGTCACTCCACTGCTTAAAAACCTCCAGTTGCTTCCTAACTCAAAGTAAAAGCCTTATTCATTCCAAGGCCCTCCTTGACTGGCCAGCCCCCTTCTCATGGGGCTTCAGCCACACTTGCCTCTTTGCTTCTGTTCCTGCCTCAAGGCCCTCTCACTTACTGCTTTTGTAATACTCTTCTACTTGTGGGGCTGGTTCCCTCACTCCCTCATACCTGACTGCCCTATATAAAAAGCACTCTGCATCCTCCATATCCCTTACTTGGCTTCATTTTCTGTATAGTTGACCCACCCAATATATTAAGTTGTCTGACTCTCCTCTCTAGTGTTCAATGAGGGCAGAAGGTTTGTTTTGTTCACTGCTGTCTTCAGCACTAAGACCAGTGCCTGTCATGCAGCACACACTCAAACTAAAAGGCTATTATAGCTTTGGCTAGTTTAAAAAAGAAAAAAAAAGAGAGAGAGAGATTGGGAGGGTGTGCAACTTACAGGGTTTTAATTAATATATATTATGTGATAGGTGAAAATTATTCAAAGCATGGGGCCCATGGGGAAAATAGTATCAGGGGTCCTTAGTTGATAAAATGTTGAGAACCTCTGGATTATTTATTCCAGGTTTTGAAGTTCAACTGAAACTCAATTTCAACATGATTTCAGTAAGAAAACATTTTGAATTTTGGTACTGTGTCAGGTCATATCCTGGCTTCAGGACATATACAAACTTAAGGGTTTTTTTTTCTAGCCTAACATTTCTCTGTATTTTGACCAACTTATTTCTGCAAGAACAGAAGATTGCAGTCTTGTCTCCTTTTCTCTAGCCTCCAGCTTTAACCTAAGAGGTGATGGCTTATATGAATGAATATAAGCCCAAAATAACAATGACACCCTGTACATTTGCAACTTATCAATTTCTTAAATTACACTCTTTTCCCCTATTATACAAGTGTTTCACGTTTATCCTGGTGAAAAAACTGGATAAAAGTCACCCTTATGTTACTGTTTAAGAGATTATCACTGTTAAATTCTTCAGATCTTATAAAATATTCACATATATAATATACTGTACATAGTAATTTGGCTATCAGGCAAGGTAAGTAGTTTCATGGCTAATAGCTTCATAGGTGCTAAAGAATAAAGCGTTTTAGATCACGGAACCACACCAAACTCCATTTCGGCCAGCACTGGCTATAGATAGTCCTAGATATGAAACGAGAGATTCTTTTGTTGCTGAAATGAAGAAAAACAAGAAAATTCTCTTCCCAGAGAAAACCTTGCAATAGGACATCCCTTCATGATTTAAAGATTATGTTATCTAAGGGGAAAGAAATAATGTTATCAGAGAGAACTGTTCCTTTTGAATTCTTAGACTCTCCTGTTAAACACTTGTATTGGATTGCTTTAAAAAATAAGGCATACTTAGTCCTTAGCAGGTTCTGTTCTGTGCTGGACCAGCTACATTGTTTTAAAACTATTTACTATCTCCCTCCCCTGCCACTTCTTCTTAACCTTTCTAATCTCTAAAAGTTGAGTAATTTTCAAGATGCTCACCTGCGCATAAATATAAGCTCTCTTGTACCCTGGAACAAAATGACAGATTTGGCTTTACATTTATTAAGAAACAGACAATCTTGAGAATTTTACTACTAGAAGAGGATTTTAGAGGTCTAGTCCAATTCATAAATCACAATTGTTAGGTTTTTTTCTTACTCAGGAAACTGTGGCTCATTATAGTTAAGTGATTTGCCTGAGACTTAGAGAAGTAGTTTTGTCCATAATCCAACTCTACTGACTTACAAATTCAGGGCTCTGTACTTTATCTTAGAGGTTAACTGTAAAATGAAAAGTATCCACAAGTAGCTTATCATAATGATGAACAGATGTTGGTGTCTTTTTAGGATTGGTTGGGATACTGGGACTGCCACTCCATGTGTATGACTATGAGTGAGAAAATTACTGAGCCTGTTTCTTTATCTTCAAACAACATATTCAAGTTCCAGGATCATGTTTATTACCTAATATTACTTTGTATATAAAAATAAACATTTTCTTGTAGGGACACACCTAAGATCTTACTTCAAACAAATAGGACTACTTTTCATATGGTCAGATTCTGAAAGTGTTTTATTAATTTTTACAGATGTACATTCGGGGAAAATTACTATTTGCCAACTTTATTTTCAATGGTTACGGCACATCTGTTAAGGACCTTCAAAAGCAAATTGTGAAGACAAGGAGGGATTATCATATGGGATATTTCCTACCCAATGACTTCAGAATCCGGTAGAGTAACCATATATAATCTACCTTATCTCACACTTTTAATTAACAAATCCCAGACAAGGGCCAAATTTCAAGAACTGCCTTTATGAATATTTATTCCTCGCCTCAAATCTTTTCTGCAAAGAGGTAGCTTTTTAATTTAAAAGTTCAGTTTGAGGAAGGTCACTTTCTCTTTAACCAGCATTCAGTCTGCAGAGCCACTGTGGAATTACCACAAATGTTCCCAAGACTATAGCTAAGCTTAGGAAAGTTAAAACCAATCATTCATTCATTACATAGGACAAGTATGATCCATTGGACGTTAACTCCCTTCTTAGTTCAGTATGTCCTTTCTGTCAGGGAGGCCATATAAGTCAACAAATACAACAGGATTAGAATGTATCCAGTGGCTGACAGTCACTGAGAATGGTTAAAATGGAGCTTTTAGACTTACTCTGCTGTTTTCACTCTGATAAAATATTTAATACAATGTGAGGCACCTGAATGACCAAACAAAACTTAAGACTAATGAATCCAAGGCCTAGACAACTGCTGTCTTTTGTGGGTATATTAATAAATTCTGAAAAAATACAATAGAAAAATAGAGACAGAAGAAGGAAGAGAAAAAGAAATTTTATCTTTTGGCTTATTCATGTTGCAAACACCAGAGTAAAAAAGGTACAAAATATAAAGAAGTACAGATTTTACTGGAGACTTCTTAACCTTAGAAGGAACAACAATAATACAGATATGTACAAACCTACTGTTGGGTTTTGGTAAAATCTTTTAAAACAGTTGACAAAAATTCAATATAATAAAACACATAGTTATTAAAGAAATTACTGTGTTAAAAAAAGTTATACTCTCAAGTCTTCAGTTAAGGTTGGAAATGTACAGTTTTACTATATAAGTAGTCAAAAGGTAAAAATTAAAACATATCTGAAAGAAATTTTTAAATTATATTTTAAAAATACAGCTTAACACTCCAAAAGTATCTAAAGTGAAGGCAGACTTTAGAAACTTACTATCTAAACATGCCTGAACTCTGTTGGACAGTACACAAATTCCTGTTTTCAGTGTTCATATGTAACAATGTTAAAAGCGAGTACAAAGACCCTCCCCTAACTGAGAATACTTATTGTACATAAACCTAAGATGGGCTCTGTCAAGAAATACAGTTAACTATGCTCACAGATTAGTGCACTCATACAAGAATGCCGATGACAGAACTTTTTCATGTTTGGGTAAATACAAAATGTCATAAATTCTGGCAGAAGCTGAATATAAGGCTCACCTATTTAATTCTATATAGTTCATTAGAGAAAAAATGAATGAGAAGACTTGAGGCATAAATTAAGAGTGAATTTACAAGACAATAAAAAGCATTTAAATCATTTAGCTTTAAAAAGAATCAAAATCCAAAACCATTAGATCCAAAGTCTACTGTTTTATTAAAATATATGTATATATATACATAGTAACATGTACAGTGTTTTGATTTATGCAAACAGGAAAACATTGTGCAAAAAGAAAAACACTGAGAGAGAAGCTTAAACATAATAAGATTTAAAAGGCAAAAATAATAGAATCTGTGGGATGAAGCATCTACATAATACATGTAGTACAGAACTAATCCCAGGGTTGAGTTCTTCAGAATGAGCTTCAACAGGCTCACAGTCCTATTTTAAAGGATTCCTCATTGACCCAATTTTTCTGGTGTGACAAGCTTGGAGGAACAGCACAGTTTCAGCTCCTGTCATGTGTAGAGTCCCTGATTAGTCTGCAATTATTTCTAACATGGTCTAAACCTACTGAAATGCCAGTATTACCAAAAGTATACATTTTCATTGTGTATAATAAATAACCTTTGGATTTGGGGGTCTTTTCAATGCCTTTTCAGAAATCTTGTCCTCCAAATTAAACAAAACATGTTATGTGACTATAGCGATGTCACAGTTACGATGTGAGACTATTTGATTAATCAACTAGGTCAGAATATTTTTAAAATCCAGAGCAGCAGGGAACAAAAAAAAAAAGAAACCTGCTAAAAACCTTACAAAATACTTTTGTAAAATGTGAGGTATCAACCATTTCCACTCTATCATCCTAGATTTTCATCAACCACAGCAGATTCTAAAATGTAGCCTACGACGAGTCTAACAAGGGACAGTGTGTCTACAAATGATGCTAAGGTTCTTCCCAGACCTGAACCTCAAAAAGCAAGCTGAAGGCAATGTGGTAGATTCAGTAACAGATTAAAAGAAAAAGGCAGGGGCTTCTCTGGTGGCGCAGTGGTTGAGAGTCTGCCTGCCAATGCAGGGGACACGGGTTCGAGCCCTGGTCTGGGAAGATCCCACATGCCGCGGAGCAACTGGGCCCGTGAGCCACAATTACTGAGCCTGCACGTCTGGAGCCTGTGCTCTGCAACAAGAGAGGCCGCGATGGTGAGAGGCCCGCGCACCGCGATGAAGAGTGGGCCCCGCTCGCCACAACTAGAGAAAGCCCTCGCACAGAAACGAAGACCCAACACAGCCATAAATAAATAAATTAATTAATTAAAAAAAAAAAAAAGAAAGAAAAAGGCATTAGATTCCAGAAACAAGAGTTTAAATCACTTATCAATGCAGCCAGAAAGCAAACACTAATACCTTTTAGAAACTATGAAAAATTAGTTAAATGAGAATGATAATAATATTGTTGAGTAGAAAGTCTTTGAGAAAAACAAAAACAGAAATCATTAATTTGGGGGAGAATTTGTTTTGGTGGCTAAGTTGTTTAACCTAAAAATAGAGACCTGACAATTAAGAACAATTCTTCTCACTGGCAATTAATAATAACCATATTACATACCACATTCCCATTGTGATAAATTACTATAATATCAAAGTCTGGTAAGACTTTATCTTGTCCACTGTCATCCCTTTATTTTAGAAGGATTAACCAACCAATTCTTGCTAACATGTAGGCACACATACAAAAAAAAGTGAACGCAGGATGTCTCGTCAGCCTCAGGTTATCTTCCGTCTTCATACTCTTGACGTTCCAGGAATGATGCGCGAGTTTAGGTTGGTTCTAGGATAGGCCCAGGGGCCTGGTTTGATCTGGGATCCCTGGGACCATACCTAGAACAAACCCAAACAAAACCAAACTCCTTGGGAGTGCTTTCAGCTCAGGCAGACTTCTGGGCTTTTCACTCATATGGACCTCCAGGGCTGTACCAGAACCATAAGCCAGTCTTTAAGGGATGGGAGTAACATATCTGGAGCTTTTTCTGTACATTGCCAGATGCTAGTACTGTGCCTGAGTGAGCATTATTTAAGTCATGGTATGAACAGAAGGTACAGGTTGGTGAAATAAAAGTGCAGAAAATACTTTGATTTAGAAATGGAGCTAATGCAGATTGACTTGGGAGGGGAAAAAGTATATGTAATTTCTCAGGAAATATTATAAAAGAATAAACTTGTAAAAGACATGTTTTAGTTTTTAAAAATATGTTCAATGATAAAATAATTTGTAGGTAGCCAACCTTTAAGAAATGTTACAAAGTGAAAAATGTCAAGTCCAAAATAGTAAAATTATCCCTTAGTTCGAGAAACTCTTAAAATATGAGAGGAAAAATATATTTGTACAACAATATCTCATAGAATATACTCACTTTTTAAAAGTGTAATCTGAAGCATACACAACTTAAATACTGTCCTACTGCAGTAACATGTTTGATATATGCCAAATGAAATTCAGTAAATAGGGATGAAGCAAACTAATTTAATTGCTAACAGATTAAAATATATTAAAATTTACAGCATTTAAAACACTATCATATGTATTTTAATTTATCACACATTTTAGGATATTCATAAAATCAACTCCTTATTCACGTTAAACTTTTATATGTGTGAATTCTGGAATCAATTCATCCCTCTTTTTGGTTTATAGCAATTACACTAAGTAGAATCACTTTCCTCTCACAACTATACTCAAAGAGAATTTTTCTCCTGTACCACCAAACCAAGTTTGGCCTCATAGCTATTTTGTAATAGCAGCCTCAACTCAAGAAACAGGTTTGGATCATCTATTTTTTGATGAATACTATATCATAATTCCCTTCTAGTAGCATGAATAACTGAAAGCTGACTTAGAGGCATGGCCATAAAATAAGTAGATTGATTCTCTAATTACCCTGTAATTAGATGGAAGGATGAATCAACATATGGTTACTAAAACACAATCAGCCTATCGGTAAAACCAAGTTGTTCAATGCTAATCCCAGACAAATACCCCTTTCTAGACATTTGAATTTTGCTTGCAATCATTATGACATGCAAATTTAATGTTTATTTTTCACGAGAAAAATCATCATGCTTGATTAATTAACATATTAAATTATCATTTAAACATGCAAAATATAGAATGACAGTGGGAATTTAGTCATTCAAGTATCTGTCAATATCATTAGATCTAACACTGTAACGTTTGGCCAGCTTTTAATACACATTTAATTGAATGAAAATAAAGATATTTTCTTAAAAACCTGCATAATCAAAGAATAAATTCTTTGTGTATAATTGTCTACAGTCTAAAAACCTTATTACTTCTCAGTTCTCTATGGTATCAATAATGAAAAGTTTCCTTATTTTCCAGGGCTCAACCTACTTCATGTTTTGGAAATGAAGATACAGGTCTCTAAAAACAAAACCAACATAACAAAAACAACCCAGCCAAAGAAATTCTTAGCAGCATGTGGCATCCAACTCAAATAGAAAGTACTATAGGAAATGCTAACTTGAGTGGACTGGTTTTAATTGGAGCCGAACAACTAGAGGAGTGAAATATATAGAAGGTAAAGTATGGAAACAAAATGGTTCCTTTTGTACACTAACAGTTCTCCTATTTTGAGAACAGGAATCTAATCTAGTACACTTATTTTAAAGATAGCAATGAAATAGGTAGTAATAGATGTCACAAAATCCACATACTTAAGTATAATCCAGTTTTTCAGGTCTTCACTGAGTCAGTTTACTCTTACTTTGTATTTATACATTCTGCTAGCTGTCTTAGTCACCTGGTTTCCAAAACTGAAGCAGACTAGAAGAAGCATTATGAAGGTGGAGAAAGTCTATTGCTACAGGCACACTGCAGTGAGCACTAATATGAATTAGAGGAATCAGAACTATTAGAAAACAAAGAAAACAAAAAAGGCACAGCAGAATGGAGTTATTTAGTAAAGGGGCATATAGCTCTCAATGCCTAATTAGTCTATTACAGTAAAACTAGTGTTAGTAATGATCATTTTGACATCTAATTTATTTCATATATTGTTTGAGAAGACAGCAATACATAGTAAGTTTTAAAAACACTTCCATCAGGGCCTTCCCTGGCGGTCCAGTGGTTAAGACTCTGCGCTTCCACTGCAGAGGGTACGGGTTTGATCCCTGGTCAGGGAACTAAGATCCTTCAGAAATTATTTCAAAATTTTTAAATGCTTAAAGAGGTTTAAGCGCCATAGAAAACTGGGATATCTAGAATGACTCATTCCCCAAATATTCAGTTAGGCAGTTCTTACTAAATTAGCCAGGCATGTTTAGTCTCAAACCAATTAGTTCTAGAATATAAATCTTGGTGAACACAGTTGAAGTCCATTTATAGTGCTCTAAGTTTAAACTCTGCATACTATACTAGGACATTTAACAAGAACAGAATATTTAACTTTTCCCTAAAATATACACAATGATTTATACAAAGATGATAGTCAAATTTTCTTTTATAGCTGAATTCATTAATGGAAAGTCCTAGAAACATCACCATATAAAAACTGAATTAATACTTTAAATGTATGGCAATCACATATACAAACAGGTATTTTTAGCAAATTCTTAGTAAAGAACTAAGAGGCAAACAAAAGTATGCTAAGCAGCCAAACAGGTACCACAAAGTCCATGCACTTTACTGACAGAAAAGCCCCTTAAGCTTTGTTCAGTCTACTTACTCTTATTTTAGACACAATTCTAGCAAGCTTGGCAATCTGGTTTCTCAGTCCACAGCAGATTAGAAGCAGCAAATTAGGGCCTAGTGCGGAAGGCAGGCACACAAAACAGCAGCAAAAAGTGACAGTTGATTAAAGGGAAGATAGAGAAACCGTGAAAAACAGACATAACTCAAAAAGCACAGCAATACAAGGTCATGTAGTAAAGGGGCATTATATATCTCAGTAGCCCCTAAGTGAATTTCTGTTTATCACCCCATGATAAGAAGTAATGTTCTTAAAGATAACAAAGAAAACATGGACAAGTATAAAGTATATTTTAGAATATTTCTTACAAAACTGTTTTAAAAAATTAATGATTAAATTGATTTGCTTCAGTTAACTGAAAAATTAACTTATGCAAGTTAGTCTCCTGTCAATGATGACATAAATGAATTGTTACTGTACTTAGGATATTTTCCCCCCATATTTTCTCTTCTAAAATATTTGTAGCTTCATTTTGTAATTTTAAGTGTGATTTGCATAGATATGTCTTATAAATAGAATTGGAAGAATAAATCAATCTCTATGTTTTCTCTGGTTATCATTCATGGCATATCCACTTTAGTTCAAATAATGAGTTATACCACAGCATTATGGTATTTAGTTCTTGTTTTGTTGGGATACAGAAACAATATACTATGATTAAACCAAACCCGTTGAACTTTTCTTCCCACATGATTTCTAATAATTTCTCAAAATATTTTATATAACTGATGATGTGTAAGTAAAATCAGTCACCAGAGTGAAATGACCTCTAGGGTTTACTTTTGATGAACACTCCGTTGACTTATAATTTTGTGAAACGTATCAGAATTTGATTCTTTCTATACTTTAACATTAAAAGCTTTACTGTTTTTATTATGTGAATCAGAATATTACTATTTATTTTTCGAGAAAATTGAGTTTAAAATTTTTTAACCTATTTTACTAACATATTTACTAAGTAGTTACTAATATAACCAGATCTTGTCTTCCAGCCTCAAAAGTTTTATTTCCTTTTTAACTATTGCTGAGAAGTCAGAAGTCGCAAACATCATTTAGCAATTCAGAGAATTTGGGTTTTGCTGGAAAAGCTCCCCATGATATTATTACAGCAGCTGCACTCAAAGCTTTTAAATGATGGTCTGGAACTTAAACTCAGATCTATCCTTCTGTATTAAACCCTTAAACCCATATTCTTAAATTTCCTTAGTAATTTGCCTTATATGTGTTTCTCCTGACTTGCTTGTCTTCAACTTCAGAAATCAAACTTGAGTCAATGCATCAGTTCCTAATGAAATATATTCACAAGCTGTTAAGTACAATCAATTTTAATGAGGTTTTAACTTATGAAGTCAGATAAAACAGACAACTTGCGAAAATAAGCAGCAGACTGCAAATCAAAGACCAGCAAGAATCTGGCCCTACACAGGCCAGATATGTAGACTTTTACTGAAAGCTGGGGGGAAAAAAAGGGGGGGGGGGATTTAAGATATGATAACTTGTCACCAGATCATTTACTGCCATGACTTTCCTAACAGTAAGCAAAGGGCAAAAATCTTGTCTTCAAGAGTGACCTAAATGCCTCTTTTCATATATGTCGTACCTTAAGTACTAGGTTTAAAATAAACGATGGAAACGTTCACATTAAAAGCTGTTAGGATATTACTCCTTTACAAGAATTATTCTGTCAAAATACCACTGTTAAATTTGGAAAGCACAATTACAAATTTTCCCCACAAAATATTTTCCCCAGAGGGCTTCTTTTGGACATAGGGTGGCAGCTATTAAAACTAGTCACAAGCCTGATAAGAAAAAGTGAAATATTATTTGAAAAGTAACAAGAATATCTAGTTTTATTACATGGACTTATTTGTTTTATTTCCTAAGGTATTCACAGCAAGAAGAATAAAGTCCTAGACAGAAGTTCTTAGATTTTACCGGGTATAAACATCAGCTAGGTCTCATTTCAAAATGACCAACTAAGAATAATTGGGAGTATGGCACCAGATCTGTATTAAAAAAATAAGACCTACGATTTATTCTAACGCAGGTGGCCCCATGAAAAAAACAGAAAAACACTGACTTTTAGACTATTATAAGAGAAAATTAGGAAGTTTCACAGGGAAGATAATATTTTATCTTGGAAATATTCTAAAAGTTGACAAATTTTGAAAACTACATAAAAAGAACATTCAATTAAAATTCCAAGATCCTTATTTCATGGTTTCAGTAAGTAGAATTTTCATGGAACTAAGTAACAACTAGTGAATTAAACAGATCAGACTGGAAGGTTAGGAATTCCTGATTAAAATTAGCCTTTCAATATTAAAAAGTATCACCTTAGAAAGCATTAAATAAAACTGACATAATATTATGAAGATATTTTCCCCAAGCTGGTATAATAAAAATCATATATAATAAAAGAATTAAAAATTATTAAACTCTTAATTCTTCTTATATAAGGTTACAGATTAAGAGAAAGATTACCAAGTTTTTCCATAATTCTTCTAAATTCAAGGAAAAAAGGAGTCTGGCAAACTAAGCAATTTAAAATGAAAATAAACTTTAAGCATTGTTATGTAAGAATATAATAGTCAGTTACAACCCAAGATTTTTTCTTGAAATTTAGCTAACTATCTAAGTGGTAAACTAGGCCCCACCCTAAGATATTGTTCCTAAGACCTTAATTATGGGTTAAGTCCTATAATATTAGCAACAGGCAGAATCACTTATAGTACAAAGGATCGCTACTATTCCTATAAAGCATAAGCAAGTTTTTCCTCGGGATAAAAAATAAATTTCCATAGATTACTGAAAAAAAGTCCCCTTTGGTATACGAAAATTTACTCACTTGAAGTGCTAAGTTACAGGAATTCAAAAGCGTTTTTTAACTCCAAGGCATACTGGATTCACAACTTCCTTTCTAGGACAGCAGCATAAATTGAGTTTTTCCTACATTTTCCTCAAATAACGTCTATAAACTATGTCACTGCATAGGAGCTATAGGTATTAAAAAACAATATACTCCTGGAAATATCACTCTTTGAAAATGTAATCACAACACAAAACAGATGAGATTGGACGATTTGGAAAGCAACCCCTTTTAAGAGGTAGTTTGTAAATAAAGTATTAAGGAGACAAGGATGCTTTCCAGGAAGCCTACAGGATGTTTCCAGAATCTTATTAAGGTGGAGAGGGTACAGCTTCAGGCTAGAAATCAGCAGCATGGTGACCTGCTTGTGTTAATGGCACCCATTATCTCTAGGCAAACTGATAAAAGGAACTTTTTTGCAAAGTTGAGGATGAGGCCTCAGACTATAGGGATCCCACTTTGATATCATCTCTTTTCGTTGCAACAAGAACAGAAAAAGATAAACACACAAAACTGAAAGGGTAATTCTTAAAAAGGTACAATGTGTTTTTTTAAAAGATCATTTAGAAATCTTAAAATTAACCACTGAATACACATACGAACAAGGAAACATAAGACACATGTTATAACCCAAGTAATTTTGAAACTACATTTTAGTTCCAAACCCCAGTACACATCAATTGCATGAATTCAATTTTCTTTTTATTCAGAACGTGTATCTTTGTTTTAAGACTGGTATAAACAAAAATAAAATACAAACAACTTGTTACTGACATGATAGCTGCAGTCATTAACTGCAAGAATACAGTAAAAAGGAGCCATACTAAATGTTAATGTTCTTGCAACAGAATTACCCCAGTCATTTTATGGTAGTAAATTCTGGCAAGAAATGATAAATTCATTTGTTATTAAAGATACTTAAAGAATTTCCAAGATCAATCAGTTGTGCTGAAAATAAAATAGCAGTTTATTCAAAAGAGCCCTTACCTTTCTCTTATTTTCCTAAAAGATCTGCCATTTACAGGTAAACTACTATTTTCAGATCAGTTGTTCAAACCAGGATTCTTCCTGTAAATTCACATCTTAGCTTTAAATATAGTAAACTTACACTCATTTTCCCTTTCCAGTGGAATATCTAGTCTTGAAGTTAAAACACTTTCACAAAAAAGAACAATTTAAAATCCTTAATGTAAATCTTGGTTCTTACTTTTCTTCTACCTCATTTTCATTTTCTTCCATTATTTGTTCTTCCTCCTCATCACCAAAAGTCTGTTCCTGCATGGTAGTAAAGGAGAGAGATCTAGCAGCCACTTCTGCAGCGAGGCCAGCAGTGAAGGTAAAATCCGGTGACAGCTGTAGCTGTGCCAGCCTCTGCTTGATAGAGGGCTGCGAGGAGGCCCCGTGGGTTGGGTGGGCAGGGGCCAGGCCACCTGCATCAGCCTGCTGGGACTCATCTTCGCTCTCACATTGATAATACACTCTTTCTTCAGCTCCTTGGAGGAAGACTTCATTTGCAGAATTGTCTTTATTTTTACCATCTAGAGGGTATTCACATAAATACTCAGTCCTATTACTTATTTCATTGTCGGTTGTAGAGGGTTTATTATTTTCCTCTTCAGTATCATTTTTACCAACTTTCCCCATATGTGAATCCACTGATGGTTCTGAATTACTTATGGGTTCCACTGGGTCTACAGGACACAAGGATTTCAACACAGCTTCAAAGGAAAAAAACAAAGAAAGAAAGGAAGAAAGAAAGAAAGAAAGAGAGAAGAGAAAGAAAGAAAGAAAGAAAGAAAGAAAGAAAGAAAGAAAGAAAGAAAATAACTAAAAACCCAGCAATGATTTAAACTTTAATTTAAACTCCCAGTAGTTTTTTCTTATAAAGAACAATAAATAAATAAAAGCTAAATAAAACTTGCCAGTAAATCAATGTAAATTTATAAAACCAGAGAAATTTATAAGAGATAAAATGCCTAAGATATGAAATGAGATGGGGTTTTGATGAATATTTTACAACACCTCACATATCTCTTATTCAAAATATTAAAGCAGTGGTTCTCAAGGTGTGGCCCTTGAACCAAGAGCATCAGTCAGCATCACCTAGGAATTTGGTAGAAATTCAAATTCTTCAGCTCCATCCCACACCTACTGAACTGGAAACTGAGTGAGGACTGGCTATGTTTTACAAGCCCTCCACTGGATTCTGATGCACACTAAAGTTTGAGAACCACTGTACTAAAGAATAAGCAGCATGGTTTTCACTAGTAGTATGTCAGATAAAACACCTAACAGTAATCCAGGTAATCATCCTATCATCAACACATATATATTTACAAGTTAAAACAGCATGGGGAAAAAATGCAACACACAATTCAACTCACTTGCCAACCACCTAACAAGACCCTGATGAAAATAAAGCCAAAACTTGTACACATTTTGTAATGCCACAGAAAAATATAAAATTAAATAAAACCTGCATTCCAGATCAACTACTGTACAAAGCGTAATACATAAATATTATATCCATACGGCAGAAGTTGTCCTTTCAAGGAAAATGAAGTTTTATTTAGCCCCTCTTGATGTTAGTAGGCAGTGGGTTGCTTGCTAGGCAGTCTCTCCTCCCATTATGAGGGGTTAGTACAATACAATATGTTATGAAGCATGACGGAAGAAAAAAAAAGCACGTCTTGAAGATCTGGCGTTTATTTAAAAAATAATTTTGTAAAACGTGTCCATTTCCAAGAAACAGATCCCTAAGCTGCAGTAACTCCACTAGAGAAGCAGCAACAACAGAAAAAAATGGCCACAGCAGGTTCCAGTGTAGAATTTCCCTCTCTAATTCCATTCGGACTTTACCCCTGTAGGCAGAGACGAAAACAACTCTGGAAGATGTACTGAAATTTTTCATGGGAAAAGCATTTTAAGGTTTCAGCTTTTTATTTATTTTCACAAACTAAATTAGCATTATTGCCTTTTCAAATGTAAACTATGGAAAACACATACCTGAAAAAGAGATACATTTCTCTCATCATTATATCTTTACCCATACTGTCAAGAAGATAATTTTAAAGCCACATGAAGAAAATACTAAACAATAAAAAAGGATATAAGTTCACATACAATGGTATTTTCAGATTTCATGTACAATGTTAGTCTATAAATCTGCTAATTCTTAAAGAATGCAACATATATTAGAAGTAGATTGATATTCCTGATTATTGTTAATTAAATGGGGGCAGGTAATCTGTATAATGCATCAACTGACTAGAGTGTTAACTCTGTGCTAGAATATAAACCTCCAGGAGTATGGGGATTTTTGTCTCTCGATCTATGTGCTAGGGATACAGCAATAAACAGTATCTTAATATCTACTTGTTGAGTGAGTAATTTACTAAATGAATACTGTGGGGGATAATAAAGCCCCTATTTAAGACCAATTTAATTACAGAAACAAAAAAAAATTGAACGCATAGGAAACAACAGTGTCTAAAATATAATACTCTTAATCTCTGATTTATGTAGGCCATAAATATATGGACAAGCAAGTTTCAGGAACTCTGTTTTTACTGCTGCTTCTGGGAAGTTCTTCATCTACTACATGCTTTGCTGCTCAAGATGTCCTTTCATTTCACTAGAGTGCCCCCAGGTGTGAGGGTCTGTAGTGGTGGGAGAGGTGGTAGGACTGGAGCAGTAAGAGGGGACTCATGGAGGAGAGACTGGTGGAGAGGACAGCATTCCTGGTAAAGGGATCACCATAAATGTTTTTCATTAATAAAAACAGCAACCATCGTCTAATTAGATAGATATAAGCAGAGGAAGATATCTATATTAGAAATAGTGGGGAACATAAATGGATATGATGAACTCATGATGGAGAGGCTTGAAACCAGGAAAAGGAGTTTAGATTCAATACAATTAGAAAGGGGGAACCACCATAGGTTTTTAAGATAGAAAGCTATAATCAGTGTGCTGTTTGAGAAAAATCTAAGTAGCTTTCAAGGATAGATGTAAGCTATCCTAAAAACTTAGAAGCTATCTTCTGAGAATAGCTTAGAAGAAAAAGGTATTGAAAATGCAAGTCAACTAAGAGGCTATCACAATATACGACCATAATCTTATGAGGACCTGGGCTACAAAGGGGGCCAATGGGAAGAAAGAAGGATAAAATCAAGAACTGGGGGTTTCCCTGTGGCGCAGTGGCTAAGAATCCACATGCCAATGCAGGGGACATGGGTTCGAGCCCTGGTCTGGGAAGATCCCGCATGCCACGGAGCAGCTAAGCCTGTGTGCCACAACTACTGAGCCTGTGCTCTAGAGCCCGCGAGCCACAACTACTGAAGCCCGTGCACCTAGAGCCCGTGCTCTGCAACAACAGAAGCCACTGCAATGAGAAGTCCACACACCGCAACGAAGAGTAGCCCCCGCTCACCGCGACTAGAGAAAGCCTGCACGTGGCAACAAAGATCCAACACAGCCAAAAATAAATTAATTAAAAAAAAAAATCACGAAGTGTACACCTGGACAAGGGAGGATGGTACGGCTCCTAAGAGAAGAAAAGAGAACGACAAGGAACCTTCCAGAGTATAGGTAAACTATACACTTCTAGTGAAAAAGAGAAAAGGAAGAGAAGGCAGTTGATTCTGAGGCTCCACATACTCTAAAATGGAAGGGAAGTCCCACTCTACCTTCTTAGAAATCCATAGGAATTAATTCCTGAATTACGAATTAGCTAGTTTGATATTGTCAAGTACTAAGCTTCCCCTCTTTCCCTCTCCTGCCTGCCATGAAGTTCGACTAAAGAAAAGAAGGGTGGTTAACATAAAGAAGTTTAAGTGTAATCTTAGGTATTACCAGTCATCCAACTTTGTCCGAATCCAAGTATGGAGACAGCGTGCACAGAAGCATCTCTGCTTCCCATCTACTAAAGTGCTCAGATCAATTAAGTAACCTAATGATATAGTTAAGGCCCTAGGTTTTAACTCATTTGTTTTAATAGTGAACATAGTTATTAATTTTGTGTTTTGTTAAAGTAATTATAAAATCAACATAGGACAGAGTTTAGAATCTCAAATTCACTAAATTTGAAAACACATCAATTTATTCACAACTCACTACCCATTTCAAAACAAATTTAGTAAAAAAAATCAAATAACCGATGAAAAAGTCTAATTTCGTATTCCCAATCTGATTATATACCCACTCTTTTATTGATCAAATTAATTTTGTGTCTAGAAGAAAAAGCACTATACTTACTGGTGGATCCCTAAAATTAAAACCATAAGAATTCTATACCTAAAATAAGATTTATAGTTCAAGAAAAAAGAATCCCTTACATCGAAATAACGTTTTACTCTGAAGTCAGTGCTTACCATGATCACTAAATAGAAGTTGCTTCCACTTCTGCCTTTCTGCCTCTGATGCTTTAAATCCCAGCACAGTTTTTAGTTCTTGGAGTACCCTCTTGGATTCTTCATGCTCACGCTCCTGTCTCTCTCTGTCTTCTTGAGACAAGTAATAAAAATCATCCTTTCTGAAATCACTGTCCATATCAATATCATCTACATAAGCTTCTAACTCCTGAAAATGAATAAAAGAAAAAGCACTGTACTTCAAGAGGACAATTTTCTAGTAGCATTCATTTACCTGCACCTATTGATCTCCAAGATTAAAAAAAATGAGGACTCCTGGCACAGGTCATTAAAGCACAGTTGGGCGAACAAAGCAAACATAGATAAATTGAAATCTTAAAAAAACTTACCTGATATGAAAAAGGGTTGTGGATAAGAAGTTTAACAACTTCGATTGTTATTTTTCTACTCTGATACCATTCTATAGATCTGGTCAAGATTACAGCTTTAGCTTTGACAAAACCAATCAAAATTAGCAGGGCTGGTGGTCCGGGGAGGTGGTCAGGTATGTTAGTCTTCTTTGGTAGACATTTGTGGTTCTTTCTGACTTCCCAGGAAGTTTGAACACTATTGCTAGGATTGGGGAACACCTCATCTTATGGTTCTCCTTATCTCTAAGGGAGAGGGTAGGATCCTGGCTTACTCAGCTTCCCTTGCAGTTATGGTTAAGGAAAATGAGTTGAGATCCTCTAATCGGGTGTACCTGGATCAGATCTGATTCAGAAGTTTGTTATAAAAGAAATAGGCATACTACCAAATGTAAAATAGATAGCTAGTGGGAAGCAGCCGCATAGCACAGGGAGATCAGCTTGGTGCTTTGTGACCACCTAGAGGGGTGGGATAGGGAGGGAGGGAGGCAGATGCAAGAGGGAGGAGATATGGGGTATATGTATAGCTGATTCACTTTGTTGTAAAGCAGAAACTAACACATCATTGTAAAGCAATTATACTCCAATAAAGATGTTAAAAAAAAAAAAGAAAGAAAGAAATAGGCATTTTGAGGAATCCATTCCGGCAAGGATGGTGGCAGATCAAGTTTCCAGAGGTAGAGGTTCTGAAGATAGTTTTCATTATCCAACATTGATGGAGCAAGTGGCAACATCTGCACCCAGTGACTTCGCAGTGATGTTGCCACTGGAACAGTTCTTTTGAGTGATTTTGGCTGTTTACCCCAGCCTGCTTCAAGCCTGATTATCTGGACCTCTGAAATATTCTGTCAGCTATGTAATGTTTTTAAACAAATTTCTGGTAGGTTAAACTAAGTAGGGTTGGTCTCCCTTTGCAATTAAGAATACTGAATAGACAGTATGACCTAAGGAAAAGAAGCCTTCTTCAGAATGAGCAATCTGTTGTCAACATCTAACACAATCATTTTAAAAAGTGTTTTATAAAGGGTATAACATATATACATGCAGCCAAATGCACAAATCTTAAATGTATAGGATTTTTACATAGGCACAGGTTCTGGTAAACCACCACTCTGATCAAGATAAAAACATTTCCAGCATCCCAGAAGGTACCTTTGCTAATGCACTAATTTTTAATGCATTTCATCACTTTTGAGTGTTTAAAAAATGAACAATTAGATATAAACAGGAAAATGTGTGGGTAGATTCAATGGATCCAAATTCAAGGCACTGAGAACTGATGATATGATATAAATTCAATACATCGTATTGTGATTTTGAAGTTCATTAGAAATATAAATTCAACAACTTACATGAACTTACCCATGTCACTTACCGAGAAAGTTAGGTAAGTTATGTACGTGAAACTCTTTAGGGGAAAAAAAAGCAATTTTCACCCTTACCTGCTCCTCAGGGATTGGATCCTTGTCTGCAATGTGTAGAGGAGGCTGCATCAAAGGTACCACAGTACGGTGTGGGTTTTCACATGCCATTTCAGGTTTGCCTTAAAAAGAAACACAGAAATGAGTGAACATCTATTAAAGTTAACAAGAGTAATAGCTATAGATTTACAATTTAAGTTAAACTCTTGGAGAAGAAAAACCTGTTTTTTCTCTCCCTTTTTCACCTTACCATAGTATCTGGCACACAGTAGGTACACTAAATACTCGCTGAACAATCAACTTTGTTCATGGCACAGAAACAGGCTCAAGACAGACCCACTGTTCCCTACAAAAAACAAACTTTGATCTTGCACTTAGCTTATACTATTTTTATTCTCAGGAGAAGTTAGGATTGGAAATGAGTTTCACAAGTAAATAGATTGAAAAGATCACCCAGGTGAGCTTAACTTTATTTAAAATTGGTGTTTGGCATCTAATCTCGGGGTTACTTAGCCTCATGTCCAGCTCTCTATCTTTTATCATTATCTCTCTACTTTCAAGAAGCAGGGGTTAAGCCTCTAGGTTTTTACCTTTCTAGAGTAATGATAGATACATGGTTGGGAACAGAGTTGGGGGGACTCTTGGCTGGCATGGGCTGGTGTGGTCAAAGCAAGCTAGGCTGGGGTGGGAAGAACCTTCAATAGGTGTGAATCAGCAGAAATGTGACTTAGCCCACAGCAGCAGGCGATTGGTTACATACAAAGGATTGAGTAAATAAGTAAATATATTGAAACTAATGACAGCCAAGCTTCTCATAATCACAAAAGGGAGGAACAAATATAGAGGGGGGAAGGCCAGAATAAACTATGTGGTATTAGAATTGAATTGGAGGTATTGGTATGAACTCATGGCTTACAACATATATGGATAGACAGATACAGAAATAGAGATGGAGTGTATACATGTATATACGCAGATGTATTTCACAGCTCTGTACACTGAGAAGTGGTAAAAGAAGTAACATCCCAGTGGCTCTGAGCATACCCAGCACCTAGATCTTGGTTTCTAAATGTCATTTTCCATTAAAAGGAAAGAGGGCTTCTTGGAGACAAGGCTGATGTTATGGCTGGAGGCAGGGAAAGTATGAGACAAAGTAAAGAAGTGCTCAAAGAATGATGGTGACACGAATCACCTTGAATGGGCTCCCTCTGGTCAAACTTTGGACAACCTGGGCAACAATACAATATAAAAGTAACAAACTATGTATCTACTGAATAAAATAAGAATCCATATATCCACATTGATATAAGTAAGTGGAAAGGGGGGGGGGGATGTTTAACCTTATAATAGAGTGTCAACTAGTAAGTGTAAATGGAAAATGGAAGTAGAAAATTACCATTTGGCAACCATCACAGTAATATCCAATTCAAGCAAGAACTATCAATGGATGCTAAAACTAGTGGGTGAAAAAATTTTAAGCTAATTTATTTTATTCACTCATAAAATTCACTTTTTTGTATATACAATTTTATGAGTTTAGACAAATTAGTCATGTAATCACCTCTACCACCAAAATCATGATACAGAATAGTTCTATCACGTCAAAACATTTACTTATGCTGCCTCCTTATACCCTATTCCTCCCTCCATATGCAACTCCTAGTAACCATTGATATGTTTCCTGTTCCTATTAAATTTTATCATTTTCAGCACGTCATATAAATGGAATCATACAGTATGTAGTGATTTGAGTCTGGCCTCTTCTGATTAGCATAGTGAATCTTCCATCTTATTAATGTATCAGTAGTTCACTTCTTTTTTATTTCTGAGTAGTATTCCATCGTATGGGTGGATATAATGGCTTACCTATTCATCAGCTGAAGGAGCCTTGGGCTATTTCCTGATTTTGATGGCATACTATGGGTATGTAAAAGAATGTCTGTTTTTCAAAAATGTGAACAGAAGTATTTAGGGGTATTGGGGTTTCATGTCTGTATCTTACTCTCAAATGGTTCAGAATAATACCACCAAAAGAATTTATAGACAGATACACAGAGAGATAAAGCAAATGTGGTAGAATGTCAACAACTGGGGAATCTGGATGAACAGTACTTAGAATTATTACTCTCGTGATAGTCCTATAATTTTGAAATAACTAAAAAAAAAAAGATATGGCTAACTAAAAGCACCTGCTTCTTAAAAAAATTCAAACTAACAGTTTTATTTCAAGTTGTGTAGCCAAGGCTACTATGGGCATTTTAGTGAGAAAAGTTTGTGAATACTTGTATCTTACTTCATGCCATTATCACCTATGAGCAAAAGCCACATATACAGAGGATATCATGAAATGGCTTATCATCTGCCCAATGATTTGGAGACAATTTTAACAATCATGTTTGACTGACTAAGATTCAACATCTCAGAGTATGCTAAGGGAGGGGTGAATGAGATGCATCTTTTAACACCCAGTGGTCTTCTGAGTGTTTCTATTTATGGAAAATATACTTAAAAGCTCTAGAGTCATATCAAAAAGTTCAATATGTATAAATATTTGCACATATTAAAAATTCTTGGCATATTTATCCTTTGGAGAAAGAATTATTCACCATTTACATTTGAGATATAAAGGAAATCTATTGGTAGTATATCGGTAATTAGCTTGTTAACATTTCCTTTGAAAAAAGTTAATACTTTTACTATCTAAGGACTTTCTCAGTTTGTTTAAGGCATTAAACAAAGTATTACAGATCTAGCTGTAAACAAAACAATGACTAACAGGATGATAAAGCATTACTCACCTTTGGCAGCAATATAATTTCTATACATAAATCTGATTAACCTCATAATAAGGTTCCAAGGGATAAACATGGTATTGACTTGTAGCATAAGTTTAAAGATTAATATGTCAGCCATTTACAATGGAATTAGTGAAATTAGTAAAAACAAGTATAAAATCTGGGTCCAAAGGAAAGCAGTTTTGCCGAAAGTTTCAAGACTGCCTTTTTACCTAGCAGTACAAGGCACTCTGATGCTCCTATTAAATAACGGCACATTTTAATACATTTTCTTTTTTTTTTTAACATCTTTATCGGAGTATAATTGCTTTACAATGGTGTGTTAGTTTCTGCTGTACAACAAAGTGAATCAGTTATACATATACATATATCCCCATATCCCCTCCATCTTGCGTCTCCCTCCCACCCTCCTTTTCCACCCCTGTAGGTGGTCGCAAAGCACCGAGCTGATCTCCCTGTGCTATGCGGCTGCTTCCCACCAGCTATCTCTTTTACATTTGGAAGTGTATATATGTCAGTGCTACTCTCTCACCTCGTCCCAGCTTACCCTGCCCCCTCCCTGTGTCCTCAAGTCCATTCTCTACGTCTGTGTCTTTATTCCTGTCCTGCCCCTAGGTTCATCAGAATCTTTTTTTTTTTTTTTTAGATTCCACATATATGTGTTAGCATACGGTATTTGTTTTTCTCTTTCTGACTTACTTCACTCTGTATGACAGACTCTAGGTCCATCCACCTCACTACAAATAACCCAATTTCGTTTCTTTTTATGGCTGAGGAATATTCCATTGTATATATGTGCCACATCTTCTTTATCCATTCATCTGTCAATGGACACTTAGGTTTTTTCCATGTCCTGGCTATTGTAAATAGTGCTGCAATGAACACTGTGGTACATGACTCTTTTTAAATTATGGTTTTCTCAGGGTATATGCCCAGTAGTGGGATTGCTGGGTTGTATGGTAGTTCTATTTTTAGCTTTTTAAGGAACCTCCCTACTGTTCTCCATAGTGGCTGTATCAATTTACATTCCCACCAACAGACAGCACTTAATACATTTTAGATCCAATAATAATAACAAATATGCAGTACCAGCCAACATAGCATTTGTATACTGTTTTTAAATGACTGAAGTATTTTATCTTAAAAGTAAACTCAATTTCTGGCCCCTGACTACCAAACTCATTATTACCCTAACTGGAAAAGAGTTTCTGGAAGTCCTAATAATGGAATAACACTATTAAAATCTATTTGTTTAATTCAATTTTTTAAAAAGGAGGTATATGATTCAGGGAACTTTCAAAGCATATTCATTTTTTATTTACAAAAATAAGAGCCAAGGCTTTATATTCAGTGTCAATTTGTACATATAAATTTAACTTTTTTTTTTAGTAAACTAAGTAATCTTGTCAAGTCAGTTTCATCACATAGATAAGAAGTACACCTAATAAAATCTTACCAGAGAAGAATAAGCATATATGATAAGGGTACGCAAAAGAACTCTCTCATAGGTACCTTTTTTATCTGTATTCCTTCGTAGCAACTTGTCCACTTGAGAAATGGCCTCTTCCCAGCAACTGTTGCTCGCTTGAACATGGGGCTGAATCAACTTTAATTTCTGTTCTAGGATTTGATAAGCTTCTGACACTAGTTCTTGCGTTTCTCTAGTACAAACAAGCTTTTCAAGTTCATCTTCAAAAATTATTACCCTGAGTAATAAAGAAAAACAGCAACAGACTTCTGTGAACTGTGAACTGAAATGTATAATTCGCAAGGTTGATTTAAGAAATAAGTTAATAAGATGAAAAAAGCTCTGGACATGGAAGGTGGTGATGGTTGCACAACAATATATATGTACTTAATGCCACTTAACTGTATGCTTAAAAATGGTTAAACGGTAAATTTTATGTTATGTGCATTTTACCACAATTTTTAAAAAAGCTTATGAAGAGTATTCATACATTTATTCAACAAGTATTTCTTGCATACATACCAGGCATTTTACAAACTGAAAGGATAAATTAAACCCATTTCCTACTTATAAGAAACTTATACCAAATCAGGGGAATTATACATATACAATACAATATCATAAAAAATTAAGATTAACATTTTATTTCCATTCCAAATTAGGTCTAGAGAGTTGAAAAAACTTGCCCAGGTCATAGAGCTGGTAAGCTGTGAAGCTGGGCTAAATCCAGGCACAAAATGACTGAGACATAAAGACAGGCTTATAAGAATTCAGAAGAGGGGGAAGTTACTACCAGCTATGGGTCCAGACAGGGAGCAGCTAAGGAAGAGGTACTTCTGAGGCAGCACTGAAGGATGGATAAAATCGGAGCATGTACAGAAGACGAGGAAAGTCACTGTAGATGGTACATGGGGAAAGGCATTTATACAGTTTGGCGGGACTGAAGGAAAGAAGTGAGAAATAAAGACAGAAAGCAGCCTGTAGTCAGGTTATGGCAAATCCTTTCTGTAGAATGTTTTATACAGACTTTAGTCTAAGCTGTTATAGTCCAAAACCAGTGAAAATTTTCAGGTAAGTAAGAAAGCATATATATGCCTCAGAAACATTAATCTTGCACTCTAGAGGCCAGGAGAACAGTTAAAGGGTTAATGTCCTAGGGTAGGCAAGTGAGAGTGGGAATAGCAAAGAGGACAAGCGAGAGGGAGGGACGAAACATAAAATTTTTTAGATAACACTTTTAAAAGTTGTGTGTGGCAGTGCTAAAGGGCAAATCAGATATGATGGTTTGTGACTGGTTTGCTCTCTAGTGAAAGTATTTTGAAAGGTGACATGTAGTAGCATACATAGAATATTTCATTTTTAAGTAGGAAACATACTTCCCATGCATCATTCATAATCCCTGACCAAGGTACAAAGCCCTTCTTTATCATTTTCATGTCCATCCAGTGTAGCACTCCTCCTTCTCGAGCCACCTTCCCTCACGTTAATGCATTCCATTATGCCCTGTATATTTCTGATTCTATTGCCAAACATTAATTCTTTATAGACCCTGGCTTTGCCTAACACAGTCTTTCCACTGAAATCTTTTTTTCCTCTCATGATGATCCAACTTTTGCCACCCACTCAAGTGGAGATTGCCTTATCTCCCATATTTCCTGTGGGAGACAGGGTTTTCTTAGAACGGCAGCAACAGACCACTGGAACATCCCTGCCTCACAGTTTCTTAGTTTTTCCCTATGCTGTAATCTTTACATCAAACTTATATACCTATCTCAGACCTTGAACTGATGGGTAAAAACTTCTCTTCTTAAAATGTCTTTCTGACCTTAATTTCCTATCCTTGTACATCACCTCCTTCTTCACTCCAGTAAATTAGCTTTTTGATTTTACTGAGACTTCAAGTCCTTTTGGCCCATTTTCTTATCTTACAAAATCAATTGCTGCCCTCCCCCTTCTACTTCTTGCCTGGTATCCAGGGTCAAGTACATCAACTACAATCTTCTCAACTCATTAAATTCCTATGACCTTCCCTTGATTACAATACAACATGAACCCAATCATTCATTTGATCCAGTCCTATACTATGAGTATCTGTTACAGAAAAATTTCACTGAAATGACTGGACCCTACATTTCACTAAGGCGGAATATCAAAGTAGATCAACAAATATAAACTATGGATTCTACATTTTTATTATTCAACTGGGGCCAAAAAACTTGTTCTATGCTATAGAAAAATGTCCAAACCTGCTCTGATTTATTCAGAAAAACAGCAATATTTTTCTCATCGACTGTATGTAATAATACTTCTCTGCTTTTGTCCTATCTTTCTAGGTTTTCTGTTGACATCAGGTAAAGTAAAAACTATAAATGGCTCCCCCAAGTTACAGTACTTACAAATCACTGTTTGTCTGCTACATTTGTACCTTTAAACCATCGTTTAGGCTGCATGTCTCAATTTTGCTGCTGCTTTTTAGCTAGGACATAAGCCAACAACCACAATGGCACAAGACTGAAGCTTGCTAATCATGGGGACATTTCCTTACATGGCTTCTAAACTTACTCATTCAGTAATGCTTTCAGATGGAGCTGCAAGCTGCGTACTGCTGTGTGAACATTATTCAGTTCTCTTGACTTCTGCTGAGTTTTGGATAAACGCTGGGGTACTGACTGGTGCTGAGTTTCAAAGTACCGATAGAACTCATAGCTGCGCTTAAGCTCTTCCAAACAGGCAGAATGAGCATGAGGTAGACCTTGAGTCACATCAGATAAAATATGATGAGGCAAAAGTGCTGGAGTAAGTGAGGGCCCAGGAGGTGAATTAGCTGTAGAAAGTAACAGGGCTAACCGCCTGAAGAACTCTGAACTCTGTGCCACCCAGAGTTGGAACAAAACCTAAAAAAAAAAAAAAAAAAAAAAACAAGAAAAAAGGACTAGATCAATAAAAAATATTGGTCAACATTCAAAACAACAAAACAAACTACAGATTTGTTTATCTTAACTTCTGGTTTAAACTTTTCACTTTATTCTAAGTAATGAATATAGCTGAGTTTGAACTAACTCTAAGAGTAGCCAAGAATGTTAACGTCAAATTATATAGTCATGGCACATGGGAACTTCTGATCATAATATAGCAGCTAATACCAGTATATAATTTAGTACAGTTCTGTCCTAAAAGAGAAATGCTGATGGAATGAGACACAGCTAATTAGAAATGAATGTTCTTTGATGAGTTATTTAAAAAATGTACACAAAGGAGAAAAGGAGGCAGCAGGAATGACGGACCTACGTAAGTCCAAAGAAACAACTCATTGATGGAGCCAGAGTTTGGGCTTCAAACTATACCATTATTTTGGCCTAGGAAATAGCTAAGAAAAAACATAAAAATCAGTCCCAGAGTGATCATACTCAGGAATGTCTAGCATGAGAAACTACAACACTCATTCTCGTAAGACGCAACCTGAGTCTGGCAGCAAAGGATTCCTCCAGATAGTACTGTTCAAGAGGACAATATCAAACAAACAAATACAATCTAGTATGAACAGGAGTTAGCAGACAATAAAAAGAGGATAATTTACCACTCTGGATAATTTAGATTCCAATTTTTTATAACCATGAAAATGGACATTATTTAAACTGTTTTATTAAATGAATTTTAAAATTATGCAAATAATGAATTAAGATAATTTAATGTAAACCTATTTTACTCTTAACTCATTTTTTTTTTAAATGGGCAAGGCCAAAATTCTAAATCACTGAAGATACACTATCTAGGGATTCTTAAATATAAATACAAGGTATCTCACAAGTCTTCTTATTTAACCATTAAATTTTGTTACTAAAATGATTTTCTTTATCCTTTATTTTTTCATTCACCAAATATTTCTTGAGCAGCTATGATGTGCCAGGCAGTACTCTAGGTGCTGATAATATAGCAGAGAACAAAAGTGAAAAATATCCCTGCCCTGATGAAGCTTATAGTCAAGTAGGGGGAGTAATAGATATTAACAAGTAAAATAAGTTTCTTGTCTGATGGGTATGGGGAAAATACAGCAGAGAAGGGGAACAGCAAATGTGTGTTTGTGTGTGTATATGTGAGGGGAAGAAGAGGGAGAGAGAAGCAAAGGGAAGGAGGGGTGGCTAGGAGGGTCTCTAAATTCATCTGAAGGAACTGAGCCACCATGAGCAAAGAGTTCCAGGGAGTAGAAGGTTCAAGTGCAAAGTCCTGTAGTAGGAGTATACTTGGCACATCTGAGGAACAGCTAGGTCCATGCGGCTGGGACATAGTAAGCAAGCGGGAGCATGGTAAGTGATGAAGTTACTGAAGTAACTCTGGTTTTTACTCTAAGAGAAATGGGGAACCACTGAAGGATTCTAAGCAGAAGAGTAATATTATCTGAGTTAAGCTTTAACAAGATCATTCTGTGTTGAGAGATCATAGGGAGGTGAGCACAAGTGAAGACAGTTAGGAGGTTACTGCAATAATCCAGGTGGGAGTTAACATGGTAGCTCGTACCATAGTGGTTCGTGGTAAGAGGTTAAGTAGCGGTGAGACAACTGACAGAATCTCTTGACAGACTGTTTATGAGTAAAGGTGTCAACAAGGATGATTCCAGAGTTTCAGATCACAGCAATTAAAAAATCAAGTTGGCATAGGTTACTGCCATTTTAAAAAAGACAAATTTATTATCTAATCACTGCCATATTATACAATTAAACCAAAACTCAGAAATACACATTTTTTTGTTTGTTCTTTGAATAAGGGAAGCCGCTCTGGATGAGGGGATAACCATAGTTTATGGGCAATTAGGAAATTTTGATTTAAAGCATTTTCAGGGAATTCCCTGACAGTCCAGTAGTTAGGACTCGGTGCTTTCACTGCCATGGCCCGGGTTCGATCCCTGGTCAGGGAACTAAGATCCTGCAAGCCGCGCAGTATGGCAAAAAAAAAAAAAAAAAAAAGTATTTTCACAAAATGCAGATTTGCTTTTTAAAGCAGGAAATACACTCTTTATAATAATTTTATAAAAAAACTAGTTAAAGCTTTAAACTAAGAAAAAAAGAGGGATAAGGACTCTGTACTAGATATTTCACATGTCTCTCCTCAGGATGCAATTAGGAAGTTTCTTTCCTTTTCAAAGACGCAGCACTTGCAATTCCTAAGTTCTCCTGAGGGAAGATATGTGAACAATTAAAAAAGAAACAACCCCAAAATGTATTTTCTTTAGAGAACACAATGAAGATTACAAAGGAAAACAAGAGGCCCCAATTTATTTGTAAACCATCTTTCACTACATTTTTAAAAAAGCTTTAGTTAGTGTTGCTCTTTTGAGAAAGAATTTTAAAATTTAACTTACAAAATCCATTTTAAAATTCTTTATCTGGATATAATGCCAACTGTACAAGGTGGCACTACACAGTTTTTGAACATTACAGGGATTTTCAGCAGTTTATAAACTCTGTAAGTCTCAAGATAGGCTTCTTTTGGAGTCCGATATTCCTGGTAACAATGCAACACAATCATCAAGTTTAGTTATAGATTAGTTATATGTCAAAATAAAGCAGAATTAAAATACTAAAGTTTGTCTGACTTGTAAAATAATATGGGTGAGCAAAAAGGATCCAGCTACAACCAGTACCATTGGTGGTGGAGTAGAGAGATAACAAGTGAACAAGTCCCACAGTTTAGAGTAGGTCATGTCAGATGCAATTTAAAAAATCAGCTAACGTTTATTAATCACTTACTCTCTCCCAGGTATTGGACTGGCAAATATTTAATCCTTTAGTGATCAGCGTTATGGTTGGCAAATATTTAATCCTTTAGTGATCAGCATTATGGTTATCTCATTTTATGAACACAGAAACAATGACTTGCTCAAGACCATATTAGCAGTCAGGTGAGAGTCAAACCTAGAAAGTCTGACTCCAGGAGGCCCACTGTTTCTTTTTGCTGCCTGTACTTGGGCCAAAATATAATCCAGGATTTAACAAGCTTTTTAAAAAGCATAAAGAAATAGGGAAATCACTGAGACATCTTGATGAGTAAACAAAAAAATAAGTTAAAAGGGAAATTAAGAAATATGACCATAATTCTTTCTCCAAATCCTTCTTAAAGAGTAACAGCTATTACCATTTTGGGTTAACCATTATACAACAAGCCCTGTTGTAGGTATTTTGTATGTTTTCTCATTTAATCTAACACCTTGTAGGGCAGGTATGGTAACCCCTTTTTACAGATTAGGCAAGTTCAAAGAACAACTCACTCAAGGTCAAATGACTAGTCAGTGTCAGGGCTAAAATATAAACCCATGTCTGCTCAATTCCAAAGTTCCTGCTTTTTCATCATTAAGAATCTCCCAAATTGTTCTTTGAAAATAACTTTATTTCCATCATAGAGTAAAGCATGGTCATGGTATTGAATTGGGAAGTAAATGGAATTACCTATAGTGCAACCACACTAAAGAGTAGCTATTGGTATATTAGTATTTTCTCATGGTCTTTTTCTAAACACAGAGTTAGTAAATATATATTTATGTATCCTGATTGTTTCACTGGTTTCTCCAAGTTTTTTACAAAATCTTTATAAGCAAGTTGTAGCTGGTATACAATGGTTCACCATGTTGGACTTAGTGTAATTCATGCAACTATTCCTCTACTGCTGCACATTTAGGCTGTGTTCCATTTTTCACTATCATAAGCAAAGCTAATAAGCAACCTGGTATATAAAGCTTTAATATATTTGAAATCATTTCCTTAAGAAAGATTTGCAGAAGTGGAATTACTGATTTAAAGCATATATCATTTTTAAGGCACTTTAAATGTCAAACTGCATTCTGAAACAAACTTTAGGGAACTAAGGAAACCAGTAAGAAAACTATTGTAGCAGCCTCAGTAAGAATGATGGCAGCTGGGACTAGAATGGTGGGAAATGACATGAAAAAAAGTGAATGAGTTTAAAATGTATTTTGAAGGTGGAACCAACACAAAAAACTACTCATAGCTTATACATGAAGGGTAAAAAGAGGGATAAGGAGGATAGTGCCCAGGTTTCTAGCTTAATAAGTTGTATGATGCCATTTATTAAGATGGGTTAGAATGAGGTTAAAAATAAATCAAGGCAAATTTCAAGTAACTGGAAAGAAAAACAAACAGGAGAACTAGAACTTTTATGTGGATCTGAAAATTTTAAAGATGTAAAAGTTTATACGGTCTCAAAACAAAATGAATCTTGAAAAATATGCTGTTAACTACACTTGCACTGATTTCCATGGTATCAAGTGAAGTTTAAAGGCTAGAAATAAAAAAATATCTAAGTGGAGTTTGCTAAATACTGAAAAGGAATTTAAAGACATTTGGCTTGACTTTTTAAAAATACTACTGGAATCTTACAATGCATACAGTTAGTTTTTGTAAGATGCTTTAACTTATGCTTTTAAATGTTATTTTTTTCTACTACTAACTCCAAAGCAGTTTATTAAATGAATGTACCATAAATCTTATTACCAATCTCAAATCACTGAACTTTTAACTCATTTCGAAGATTTGCTGCCGTAGTAATATTATGAACATATATCTTTGATTACTTCCTGAGATGAATCTGTGAGCTTAAAATTGCTGGCGTAAAGGGTACATACCTTTGTGAAGACTGGTATTCACAGCTAAAGTGAAGCAGTTTATACTTTGACCACTGGTGTGAGGTCTCTCAGAATTTTCACTGACAATGAGTATTATCAACTTTCAATATCCTTGGCAAAATACAAGTAAGGCTGAAAATTTTTATCACATTTATTGGCCATTTCTGGTTTCTGTGAACTGGCAATTCACACACCTGACCTATCTTCAATAGGTTTCACATACCTTAGTGCTCTTTATACAGAAAGAATTCAAGCCCTTTGTTTATAAATCACTGCAATTGTTTTCCTGAGCTTATTTACATTTAAAGTATACAGCATTTGGGGCTTCCCTGGTGGTGCAGTGGTTAAGAATCCGTCTGCCAATGCAGGGGACATGGGTTTGAGCCCTGGTCCGGGAAGATCCCACATGCCGCGGAGCAACAAAGCCCGTGCACCACAACTACTGAGCCTGTGCTATAGAGCCCGCGAGCCACAACTACTGAGCCCATGTCCTGCAACTACTGAAGCCCGCGCGCCTACAGCCTGTGCTCAGCAGCAAGAGAAGCCACTGCAATGAGAAATGAGAAGCCTGTGCACCGCAACGAAGAGTAGCCCCCGCCCGCCGCAACTAGAGAAAGCCCACGTGCAGCAATGAAGACCCAACGCAGCCAAAAATAAATAAATAAAATTAAAAATATATATGTATACAGCATTTCAAGTTTAGAAGTTTAATTCTTATGTAGTCAAATATATCCTTTTATGTGGTTTTTAATATATGAAAAAATTCTTGTTCTAAATAAGAATTTTGGAGATTTTCCAAGGAAAGATGCAGATCTTGTACGTTCTTTACCCATGTTTGTTGAAACAAATGGCTAGTAAATAAAATCACTCATATATTGGGTTCCTACTAAACTCATTTATCTTCAAACTCTAATTTAATACAAGAAATGCTTATAGTAAGAATTTAAAGTATTTCAATATCAGAACATAAGGATCTCCTCTATTCATTCATTGATTCATTTATTTATGGCTGCACTGAGCAGCATGTGGTATCTTGGTTCCCTGACTGGGGATGGAACCTGTGCCCCCTGCAGTGGAAGCGCAGAGTCCTAACCACTGGACCGCCAGGGAATTTCCACTCTTCATCCAATCTTTACAGTGCTGTCCCTCTTTAAAGGCAGTTTCAAAAACATCAGTAAGGTTATTATGGTAATGGTATCCAGCAAACAACAAAAGAAACAGGTGCACCATTTATGTTCAGAAAGCACAGGCACAATCCAAATGCATCTATCTTTTCTTCAGCCCTTCCCATCCATGAATGGATTACCTTCAATGCAGGCAGGCTGAAGCCATCTGTAAGGTTATGTGCTTCCTCTTCTGAAATCTGCTCTTCACTAAGTCCAAGGCCCAGCTCCTTAAAAGGCACCACACAGATGTAGTTGGTTACATTGTCACTCTCAGAGTTCAGGGGGTAGGTTAAATTAGGTTAAGGCAATCAACAAAGCCTTTTCATTAAAGCATAAAGAGTACAATAAAACTGTCCAAAATTACCTTTACTTATCTTTGTTCTGAACTTTGAGGAGATTTACATCAGTTTTTTAAAAAAGAAACTAATCTTAAAATCTAATATATTAATATACGTCAAATCTTACAGGATACTTGAGAATAAACTATCTTTATAGCTAGAGAATTAAAAGTTCAACTCTTCACAAGCGCTGAAGTGCTAACTTAGTTATTTTTCGCATCTACCTTTTGAAACTGTATTATGTACTTTATTGTATCATGGCTCAGGCCCTCACCACCCTACAGCAAATACTTCCTCTTTTCCTCCAGGTCTGCACACTGCAGGACATCATTACCTGACTGTTACCTGGAAACAAAAACTACTGATGTAACTAACACTAAGCCTGTTCCACCTAGGTTGTTGACATAGACGGCTGCTCTGTTTCTGCCTTCCTCTTCCTCATGCGCATCTATCAACATTACTATGTGATTTCCTCCACTTTCATTGTTTTTGTAAAGAATTATATCCATACAATTCTTGATATTTGAACTCTTCATGTATTTATAACATATCCCTATTTTGTCGTATTATAATAATCTTTTGATATAGTACTAGGCGGAATCTATAAATATTCTATTTGTGAGATTGGTTTTTATTTGGAACTGAGATTATAGTATCTGCATAAATAAAATGATGTACTGTAGCTTTCTATCTAATCTTTTCTGAAATAGCTTTTTTTTTAAACTACAAAACCATCTGGACCAGGGAGTTAAACATTTTTTCACTCACTTAGTTTTTGAATAAGTAATATATTCATAGGATTAAAAATTTATAAGGGATTAAGGGGTATAATAAAAACTGCTTCCTACCTCTATCCCTTAGCCACCTAGTTCACCTACCCAAAGGCAAAGGCAATCACTGTTACCAGTATCTGGTGTATACTTCAAGATATTTTATGGTTATGTACATACATAAAAGGAAATCCAAATATAAATGTGTGTGTATGTGGGGATATATATATGTGTATATACACATGCACACTCTTATTTATCCCCTCATATATACAATCCCTTCTATACACAAATGGAAGGGTAGTATAAATACTGCTCTATGCAATTCGCTTTTTTTTTTTCATTTAACAACATAATTTGGAGATCATTCCACAATAGTGCATCAAGACCTTTTATCACTTTTTTACAGCTGCACATTTTCCATTGTTTACATATATAACCAGGTGCTTTCTTTTTTTTTTTTTTTAAAGTATTTATTTATTTATTTATTTATGGCTGTGTTGGGTCTTCGTTTCTGCGCGAGGGCTTTCTCTAGTTGTGGCAAGCGGGGGCCACTCTTCATCGCGGTGCGCGGGCCTCTCACCGTCGCAGCCTCTCTTGTTGTGGAGCACAGGCTCCAGACGCGCAGGCTCAGTAGTTGTGGCTCACGGGCCTAGTTGCTCCGCGGCACATGGGATCTTCCCGGACCAGGGCTCGAACCTGTGTCCCCTGCATTGGCAGGCGGACTCTCAACCACTGCGCCACTAGGGAAGCCCGCTTTCTTTTTTTTTAATGGAATTCTTTTTATTAATCTCCAGTTTCTGAATTCTTCCTAGGTCAGTTTTAGAGATTTGTGTTTTGATATGAAATGATCCATTTCTCCCTACAGTTTCAAAGTTGTGGCCACAAAGTTACAAATACTATCCCTTTATAATAATTTTAATTTCTTGCTCTGTTCTCATTACTAATCTTGTATATTTCTATTCTTTTTACTTTGATCAGGCACACGAGGGTTTATATAACTTACTGGTCTTTCCAAAGAAATAGTTGGTGGATACTTTTTTAATTCCTTAAGGTTTCTTATACGGAGAATATGATCCGGCCCCTGCCTACCTCTGAATCTCATCTCATACTCCGACTCCCAACTTACTGTGCTGCAGTCTTCGAGTATGATGGTCCTTTTTCTATACTCCAATCATACTAAATTCACTCCTGCCACAAGATCTTTATACTCACTGGTCCATCTGACTGGAACTCCATCTCAAATCTAAGTTTAAATTGAAGGCCTTCCCCTATCATCCAATCAAAAACAGCAACACACCAATCACTCTCTATCCTATTCCCCTGGGGTTTTTTCCCTTTATAGCAAATATCTGAAAATACTCTGTTCAGTTTTTATTAATTATATCATCCACTAGAAGACAAACTCCATAAGAACAAGGATCTTGTCTATCTTGTTCACTGCTAGGTTCCCAGTATCTAGATAAGTGACTGGCCCACGGAATTCATACCATCTGCAATCTTTGTTAGGGCCCTCTCAGCCCACCTCACTCCCAATCCCTCACTAAACTATAGGCTCCCCGAGGCAGGGACCATGTCTATTATGTGGACCACTGTATATCTAGTGACTAGCAAACTGCTTGGCATAATATTCACTGAATGAATAACTACTTGCAGTTAACATCCCACACTGTCATATCTCTATTTCCTTCTATATCTTTTCTTCCTCCTACTTGCAATGCACACTTTTATCCTCAAGGTCAACTCCTTACTCATTCCTTGAGGGTCAGCTCAGGTGTCGCTTCCCTGAAAGCCTTCTGTGTCTTCACAGAAGTCACAGGTCAAGTAAATTGTCCTGCTATGCTGGAAGGCACCCTGGGCACTTATACTGTATTATGAATATCTACTGACTACACTCAAAAGTCTTTAAAAGTAGGTAGTACAGGTTTTTGCTCTGTCTTCCTAGCACATTGCAGGCAGGTATTTAGGCAGTAAACAAATTGAATAGACAAGTTCTTGACTAAAATGAAAGTGCTTTCTCCCAATTTCCAAAGAGGTAATACAGTACAGTATGTGTATGTATGTATGTGTGTGTGTGTGTATCTAGATATAGTAAATCTATACATATATAGAAAAGGTTTAAAGTCCTAAGTCCTACAGTCAAGACACAATTTCACCTCTTACTAATTGTGTGACACTGGGTAAATCCCATATAAAGTAGAGATTTTATTTAGTTTTCTCATAAAGTGGAGATAAGAAAATCTAGATGGAAAGGTTTGTATAAGGATATAATGATAGAACATAAAGCACTCTGTAAACTTTTAAGCATTATATTTGTCAATGTTAACAATACTCAGCATACTGAAGGTACAAAGTAGTTTTTGTATCCCATTTACTCATAACTCACCTAACTAAATTTTAACTAAAATAAAGATCTTATACACTTTTATTTTCTAACAGACCTAATTTCCTGATTTAGTAAATTTAAGAGACAGACTTATTGTCATGCAGTCCTTAAGTGCTTATTATATACCAGACACTGCCTAAGCACTTTATATGCACCAATTCATTTGGTCTAACAAAAGCAGTCAGGAAGATTTTGTTATTATTGTCAGTTTACCAATAAATAAAACAAGGTACAGAGAGTGAAGAAACTTGCTTACGGTTACCTACACAGTAACTGATTCAGCCCAAATTTAGACAGCCAATCTGACTCTAGAGCCTCTGTTTTTTGAAAGGGGAAGGATTTCCTGTTGCCAGTTTATTTCCACGTCATGACGCAAATTTGTCATGTTCAGCAATTTGAAAAAATGTCTGACCTAGAGAAGCCAGGTTATTTTGACTTTATTCTTTGGACCAGTGAAGGGAGGGACTTCAAGTGTTTTCCTTGTTAAAATGAGCCACATGAGAGCAGAAGAACTTTCTTCCTGTCTATTATTGTCATTCCCCTAGTTTTAAAATAGAAGTGATGATGGAAATAAGCTTCAAAATAGGCAATTTCAGTTTACAGTTAACTTTTATAGGATGCAGCTATGATATCTATATTCAGGACTCTGGGAACATTGCTTATTCTTACATATAGACAGAAAAGGATATTTTTTCAGCATATATAGGGTAGCTAGCCTTGCTGCTTGAAAGTTGGCTCTTACAGTTCTGTAGACAGCTTTCCGAAGACCGATGAGATGCTGACTGGGATGCTGTCCAGCTTTATTAAATGGGCAAGCAGCACTGACCCTGTCAAGCAAACTTGAAAAGTAAAATGTGATACAACTGTACAGGTGTCCTAAAGTTTTTGTTTTCTAAATCCACAATTCTATTAAACTTAGGAAAAAAAATTCCTTTTTCATGATTTTCATTAGAAAATGCTTATAAATATCCCAACTCAGGTCTCATAAATAGATATTTCCCTGACACATATATAGCCACCAGAAAAAAGACAAATGAAAAATTAAAATCTCAAAGAATAAAGGCTTCCTCTGATATGGGGAAACAACAAATTTTAACTGAAATATAGTAGAACTGTAGGAATATTTATGTAAGAAACTGTAACTTTTTGATATAGACACTCTATCTGCCAGAATATACTAAAGTGGTACTACTTTACATTTAGTTTTCAAAACCTATGTCTACAGTAAGTATGAAAGCCTTAATTATAAACACTTTCACATTCTTAATATGCATTTACATATGTTCATCAATCATATTTTTGGTCATTTGTACAGAACAATCAAATACTGTATAGAAATACATTCTGTACATTCATAAAAGTAGGGTAAAATTACTTACCCACCTGCAGCCACTGGCACTTACCTACTCAAAATGAAGTAGGGGACGCAGAAAGATAACAGGACCAGTGGCCAACAGGGGAATGCAAGTAGAAAGGCAAAGTAAGGGTTACTACGTAGTAGCATAGCTACTCTCGAAACTGTTCAAGAGGAGGCACATTTCATAAGCACTTTTCCAAAGATAAATGGGGAGTACCTATTTGCAACAACACCATGTAACGTATTATGCTTTTATAAATGAAACTATGAGAGATTTCATATTACATAGTTTTCCAGACAATAAGTTTTTCACCTAACTAGTGACCTCTCCTAATAGTAAAACAAAGTATTTGGAATTTATAAATTTCTTACACTATAACCACAAATTTGTAAAATAAGACATCTAACTCAAAACTTAAAAAAATGTTAAACCAAACTAAACATATTCAGGCATTAAAAATCTATAAAAAACAGGACAATGACGGATAGGCTTATTTTAAAATAAAGAAATGAGGCAAAGAAGGGTTAAATTATTTGCTAGAGAGGAAAAGTTGAGGTAGAATAGAACAGCACTAATATTTTCAATATATGGACACTATCGTTTGTGTTCCATTTTACTAACTCAGTCTTAAAAATGAAAATATTTCTAAAAAATTATGATTCAAAATTTATTATTCCTCATAATTTTTTCAATCCATTTTCCAGTTAGATGGAGACAAGTGAAGTACAATTGTTCCAAAAATTTTTCTGTCTGTCTGCATTTGAATAGATAGAAGTCATAATCCAGAGGGAAATCATGCCTAACGGGCCCATTTTAGCTCTTCATGCCAATTCTATACATATGGGTAAAAGTGGGACAATGACAAAAGGCACAGAATCCTCTATACAGGCCTAAGCATTAACTGGACACAGAGCCACTTTGCTTAACCTGTCAGTCCTCTTGTTGTGCAAGTCCAGGATGCAAAGGAGCTATATTACTTACTTAGTACGATTTTTAACTTTTAAAAATTGACACTCAATATTTGCTACGCTCTATCAACAAGAAGTGGACTTTAACTACAATGGAAGGACCAAAATTAACAGACACTAAGGACTGTTACATTTTGAATTAAGCAGAAAGAGAAGTTATAAAATCTCTCTCATGTCTCAGGAGTTTAAAACACTGTTCCAGAACACAACAGAGTGAAGAATGAGAGGATTGCTGGAGACTCGCCTACTTTCCTGTTTCATGATATTCCAAATACAGCTTTTATGTCAAGATTGTTTAGGTACTACTCTAGAGTGAGCAGAGTGGAGGATGCAATGACTACCCAAGGTTCTTCTGCCCGCCTCTTTTCATGACTTTCCAGATACAACTAATTAAGAGCAACAATTATTCTCTGCCATATACTTACTTTCTCCCACCTATAGGTTGCAGACGTTATATGAGTTATATAAATTATTAAATATACTATACTACAACTGTCATCTGTAAGTGCTTAGCTGGCAGCCTAGTGTACGGGAAACAAGCTTTAGAGGCAGATGGAATGAACTTGAACATTTGCTCTACCGCTTATAATTGTATGCCTTTAGTTGTATGCAAAATTGTCTGGCATAGAATATGGAACATAATTGGTGTTTTCCCTTTAATAATAGAATAAATAGCCTATCCATCCGGTAGCTTAATACACTTACAGCTAGACTGTTGAATATTTAATTTCCCGTATTAAATATCAGTGAGAGTATCTGAGAGCATCAGTGCCAAAATATCTACTAATATTAACCTAAAGAATATTATTAATACATGGCAAGATTTTTCAAAATGAATTCTTGTCAGATACATCTATCATGTAAACTGAGTAAAGAGAGCATCTGACAGTGAGTAAAGAGAACAAGTATTTATTGGGTAACTACTGCATGCGAGGATCAAGGCTCTCTCTCTATATTATCTTATGTAATCACATGGTAACACACAGAAATAATCATGATTCTCAAAGCACTTTGGTTTCTCAAAGTAGAAAAAAGAATCATACCACTTATTAAATCTAATATATAATGTATTTATTCCTTCACTTAGCAGTTAACAGACTTTAATAAGTGCTAAAGAGAAACCTAGTTTTTTCTGTAAATGCAAAACAAAAATGAAAATAGGTAACATTCTAATTTAACTATGTAGTAGAAAAGAATTATTTAAAAAATAAAATGAAAAATGAACTCACAGTGTAAATCCTCTGGAAATGACTTCAGTTTCTTGAATGAGACGTAAAGCTTTTCTCACGAGGTTAGTAAAACCTCGGCTATTTGTTGCTATATCTTCCAAATGGACATTGTATTTTTTTAGGGTTATTTGTAGTTTTGCTGTCCTCCATAATTTCAAAGCTCTTATGATCAGATAAACAAATAGAATCACTCCCCATAGCAGCCAGGAAGATACAATCCACCAAGTGGGAAGCATAATGAGCAAACTAATGAAGGCAAATAGCACTGAGACATCCCTAGAATAGAGAAGCCAAAAAAATGATATCCATCAGTCCAGAGAAAGATGAGTTACTTTAGTCAGCAATTCAGGTTTCCTAAAATAGATAAAATGCTAGCTTCTTTATAAAGTATGACTTTATAAAATATGACATTTTAAAAAGTAATATGAAACAGTTAAAAAATATCTAGCACCACTGTCTAGTTGCTAGATACCCACTGTCTAGAGCTAATCAGTTTAGGTAAAGGACATAAATAGGTATCTTCTGAAGAAACCTTTTTTTTTTTTTTTAAGATATGTGCTCTTTAACCTAAAAACAAATTACAGATTTTAAAATCTGATTTTACAAATATAAAATTTAAAAAAACTTTAATTTTTACTAATTTTTACTACTAAAAACCTTTAATATTTGGAGATATCATGAGGTCTTTTCCTCTAAAATTAGACTTTAATTATCTGTGCAAAAAACATATAATACCTCAAGAAAATATAAGCATTCTTCCAATTAGAAATAATATATACTTCATGAGTAATTGCTTTGAATAAAGTCATCTTATTTTATTTTATCATTAATTTTAAATAACCATCACCACAATTCTGGAATATACATATTTATTGCAGACTGTAATATGGACAAGCTTTGTACTTTTATTTTATTTGTACTTTTATTAAATTTAGGTCAATTACAAATCTACAGACTAACATACATCATTCAAGCAATGAAGGCTTAGATGAAAATGTGAAAATATAAGAAAGAGGTAAATATAGGGGAGCTGTATCTGAGGATATCCGAAAAACAACATCAACACTACTTGAAGACAGTTATATAGTCAAACTATAAAGAAAATGTAAGAATGCTTCTTAATAAATATTTGCCTGCCCTAATTTCCCTTGGAATCCTTTACTGTTAGACAATATTGGTAATATCATAAAGCAAAATCTCATCATATACTTTTATGTATTTATAGCAAAGTCTATAACGTATTTATAGGACTCAGAATTGCTTAATGACATTTGAGGTCAAAGAAAACTTGAATATAAAGTTATAAAATTCTTAAAACCTATGCTTCCTTCTAGCAGCTCCTTAAGTTCTTATATTTTTAAAGGATAAGATGCTTTACTTCATCATGACATCTGAGTGACTACATATTTGGAAAACACCATATTTTGCTATCTATTACAATATGAAGCATTTGTCAATGTGACAGGAAAGACAGATAAATTCAGAACACTGAGGCCAATGAATGTAACTGCCCACATAACTTGAACAGTTGGAGCAATAATTTAGTTCATTTAATAAACTCATACTTTAATAGGAAGAGGATATTAACAGTTCTGTATATATAATCCCTTTTTACTATACATGTATATTTCTTTTTAAGAGATTATGGCCTGAGACTTCTGCATTAGACCCAAATACTTCAAGTGGTTGACAAGTTTTAAGATAGTTTGAATTGTCTATTGTCTATGATCTCTTCTCACCCAACAAAGCAGGAATCAACTGTTTACCTCCATGCCCCATGTCCTATCCTTGGTGTCTCTACAATGTAATTATTACATAGTCTATTAATGGTAAAGAAACATGAAGCACTGGCTAGGCCTTCATGCGCACATGTGTATAGGTATATGGGTAAAAGAGATTTTTTTTTTGGCATATGTTATACCTGCTTATTGGGTTGTTAAACACAGCACTAACTATACTGAGTTGAAAGTATATAATAATCAAACTGGATATTTTTTCCACCTTCACTTGGAATAGTATTTACTTTAGAAAGGACTTTTTTTTTTTTTTAACCTCTGGCATATCATTACATTAATTAAAATGCTAAAATGTTTATAATGCCTTTATAATGGAGAGCGTGATGATGGATTTCCTCTGGTAATACTCTGTATGTAAGCAACGGATAGATGTTTTCTGGACAGTACCAAATATTAGGGGTCGCCAGGGAGCAAAGTGTTGGAAGGTGTCCATTTTCCTGTTGTTGAGGTTGCCCTGCAGACAGGACACTGGGATCAAGTAGCTCAATCAGTTCCACATCCTCTTGTAACAGGACTTCCTGTTGCAGGATGGTATGTAGTGAGTCGAGTCGGAATCCAATATCCTTGCCATTAAAAGACCGGAAGAGAGGTATTAATACATGCATAATTTTGTATTAAACATTAAGCTCCTACCATGCTAATAAAATTAGAGGTGTTTATTTTCAGTACAGGCTCCAAGAAGAAGAAACAATAGTCAACCTATTTTCAGTATGATGGAGAGGGTTTTATTTTCATTATAAATGTGAAACAATAAAGACTGAGGTAGACATTATGGAGCCACATGTGAGTGAAATATATATTTTTAATAAACAGATGTGAAGCAATTAGATTAATAAACCTGTTGAGTTAAGCCTAATTAATTAAATTGTTGGAAAACAACATGGAAAATATAATCCTGTAACAGAAGATGCTGTCCCTGGATGCTGTAACAATATAGCCAATACCTAAGAATTATATCAGCAGGATCAAGGCTTTCTAAAAATGGACACTTAGAATGTATTAAAAATACATCATTAAGGACTATAATACAAAATGACAACAACATGTGCATAGCACTTTATAGTTTACAAAATGCTTTCACATATACAAGCTTATTTATTCCTCCCTCTTTTCCTTCTACCCACCTATCAAGGAATACATACCAGGCAACATGCTTGACATCAAAAGCATAAAAAAATGAACAAGACATACAAGACTTTACTCTTAGAGAGTTCACAGTCTAACGAAGAGGACTGAAAAGTAAGTGCAAAGAAGTGCGATGAGGTATAACTAGGTTATTATGAAAATGGCATAGAAGGAACAAAACCTGCAACAAAGAGGAAGTAAAAGAGGTGATGCCTAAACTGAATCTTAAAGGATGAACCAGATGAAAGAGTTGGAAGAATGGGACGAGACAGAATGAAAGCAAGTCTCTTCTAGTTTGGGGACCTGCAAGTCACCAATATTAGTTTTTGCAGAGGGTAGCTGGTGGAGAGGTGAGAGATGAGGTAGCAACGTTAGAGCAATTCTCACAGGAACCCTGTGATGTACATTATCATCCTCCTGTCCATTCTACAGAGGAGGAAGCTGAAGCTCAGAGAGATTAAGTAACTTTCCAGGATTATGATTTCAAACCCTAAGTCTTTGGTAGTTGATTCTTCTTCCCTGAATATAGTCTTCGCTACCAGAAAATCTAGTTTTATGTTGTATTAAACTTAGGAATAGGGAGATACTATTGTATGATAAAAATAAAGAGGACTTTTAATGGACAAGACCCTTAGCAATTAAAGTAAAACCAGTTAGGTCTAGGGTTTGAGGGCAGTGGGTTTGCTCTTCTTAATCATTCCCGCACCACAGGTTCTAGCCGCAGCTGACCATGAGGACTTAAGCAGTGATCCATACACTAGGAGCACACATCCTCTTGATCATGGGCTATACATCACTTTTAGAGAAGGAGAAGGATATTTTTAATATTAGGCCTATTTGGATATATTTCTTTTAATTATCTAAAAAAAAAAAAAAACACCTCAGTGGAATGCTGATCTTCCTTTTAGCCTATATGGCTTTTTTACCATCTACTGATACACCCTGCACATACCTCTGCAGCACCTTTATGGTTCATATTTGAACTACTGCCTCCTCTCTCTTACAATCCTAACATTAGGAACCACTTAGTTTTTCGACATTCCACCCCACTTTCACAAAGAGAGAACAGCACAACTCACTTTATATTACTGTTGCGGGTGGAGAGGGGGAAGTGGGCTGCAGGGTAGCGACAGCAGGTGGGCAATGGAAGGCAGGAGGGCAGGGGGTGGAGCATGGTAGCTTTTCCAGTAATCCTTAAAATAAACCTTCACATATTGGCCTTATAATTTGGTTTGGATTCCCCAATCAGACATGACCATATTCAAATACAAGTATTAAAAATAAAACTTTTGCTACAAAAACTTGAAATCAGGCCTTTTATGAGACCTCTATGTAATTGCATAGGGGTAAGTTTAAAGAAGCCTAATTAAATGAAGGCTAAGGCTGACAGAGAGGGGGAGGCTGTTAATGCAGATTGGGAACTCTTCCTCTGCACAGACCCTCTTATGGGCATGCCGCTTAATCAGGAACTCACTTTCTTCAACACCACTCCTTGGCATCAGACCTGTTGCAGAACTGGGATAAAGCCTCCCCAAAACCAGTGTGATTCGAGGCAGTATTAATAGTATAGGTGCTCTGTGCTGGGGGGAGGTGTGCTATGTGAACTTTGGCTCGCCCTCAACAAGTCTCAGTGTCAAGACTTAGTTAGTGCCTGGGTTTATATTTTGGTCCCACAACTTAAGCAAGTTAATAACCTTTCTGTTCCAGTTTCCTCATCCTCAAAGTGAGGATAATAACAGTACCCACTTCACAGGGTTGTTGCAAGGATTAAATAAGTAAGTATTTATAAACTACTAAGAATATCTGGCGCACAGTAAGCGCTATGTAAGTGTTAGCTGTTAGTGTTGTTAGTACATACGAAATAATTAAAAATACAATAAAGAAAAGCTCACAGAATACAAAAACTTACAGAACATAGCATAGATAATTATTACGAGGTGGTTGTAGAAAATAAGAGATCCAACAGACTGAAGTTTCTGGGAAAGGCCTTGAGGAAGAGCTAGTACCGCTTATTGGAAAGATTCCAATAATAGAAAAATGGAACAAATTTCACAGTATAATAGTACAAATATAGACATAGAGAATAGGCAAGGAATAAAGGAAAAGGAAGAGTGTATTGGGCTGATGAAAATATTGGGGGATAAAGCTGGAAAGGTAGATTAGGGCCAAATTACGCAGACTCTTTCATGCCAGCCAAAGTGATGAATTGGACTTGATTTGATAGGTAGTAGGGATCTTTTTAGAATTTAAACAGAGAAATAGCAATGAGAAGATAACTTAGGAAGAATTCCGCTTGGATGGAATGAAAAGACTATGAGAAGCACAGCTAAAGAATAAAGAGATTTCTATTTTGGCCCCTAGGGATGGAGAAGAGAACTTATTCATGTGTCAATATACTTCAATGATCTTACACACTTTTTAATATACAGTGTTATTTAATAAAGCTGATGAGGATCAAGTGAAATAATGTATGATAGCACTTTATAGGCTAAAAAGCACTTAAAAAGTGCCAATAACACTAACATCATACTTGCTATAAAGGAATTTTTTTTTAATCTTTAAGAAGAAAAGTACTACCTTAATGAAAATGAACAATGGTAAAATGTTCAGATATCAAGGAGCAATTGCCAGTATCTTTATAAAAGGAAGAGACTGGTTCAATATCTGTATAGCTAACAAAATTCAAAATGTTTCATAATCAAGGGGAAAAGTCAAGCAATCTCATGCCAGATGCTAACTGGGCAATTCCTTGTTCCATTACTAGTAAACTATTTCTCAGGAATGTACTTCCTACAATTCTGCATAATATAAGCACAAAAGGGATGCATTCAGAAGCTGGTACTTTACAGTGAAATATGACATGAAGCATGTGGCCAGTGACAAAGAACCAAGAATGAAAAGATCAGGACTATGCAGACTATGATTAAACCACAGAAAAATGTATATGGATCCATATACCTTACCACAGTCCTAGTATCACTGAAGAATGAGGATGGCTCCATCTGGCTAGAGATGATGTCTACATAGATGACAAGACACTTCATTGACCTTTTCAACACACCTATGAAAATGAAACCCTGAACAGAGAACTTGCCCATATAGATTGCTAAAAAAGTAATTTTAGTCAGTCAAAACATAGTAATACTCAAGCTAGAAAGGTGGTACATTATAATGAAAAGAGCCTGGGCTTTGAAACCAGGAGACCCGAGTTCAAATTCTGATTCACTTTCTAGCTGAACATTCTTGAACAATTCACTTAATAAGTATTCTTAACCAAACTGAAATGTCTGAACCTCAGGCTTCCAAATGGTAAAACACACTAAACCTTATACAGCGTTTGGATTAACAAATCAAAATGTGAAAGCACTTTGTAAACATCCTTTGACAAATGATAGTTTACAAGAATGATAATTATCATCTTAAGGTCACAGGGCAGCAGAAGATTCTGAAATCTGCTTACTTGTGAGAGCCATAAGAATTTTAAAACTTTAATTTTTTTAGCTATATTACCTAGACTTCATATTGTTAGGATGTACTCCCTCTTGGGGCTCAGAGATCAAGCTAATCTTTGGGAAATTCTGTGACTTATCAGTCCCGGAAGACTAAATTTTATATATGAAGTTGTCAGAGAATGGTAGATTAATGATAAATAAATTAGGGAGGAACCACTCTTGATTTTGCCCAAACTTTGTGATCATAGGCTGTGGAATAGAGACAGTCAAGTTCCTAATGAAAAGGGGGAGGATACCACTAATAGATCTATTCCCTTCCTCACGGAGAGGAATACCTGTCAATGGAGGAAGACGGCAGCAGGAAATGAGTAATCTAACAAATAGGGCTTCAATAATTACCAGAATATCCTATTCTCAGTGGCTAATAACCTCTTAGAAGACCTATGAAATAATACTAATGAGTCCAAATGCAAAGATCCCCAGTTACTGAAGAACTTCCTTTCCTTTTTTTTTTCCTTAGGTGATACAAACAAACTTTAACACTTCATGAAGCAGACAGTCTCCTTTTGAAGAACAGCCCAGAATTTCTAATCAAAATCAATCACTGCCCAAATCAGTAGCAAAACAAATTCGGATTCATCAATTTTCTCACTAATAAACCGGAGTCCTGAAAAGTGACAAAAAAGACGTAAAGTGAACACTCACCAACTTGTGAAGTAAGTCATCATTCTTACTGCACTGAACCAAAATCCAGCTTTTGATGGTTTCAGCCACTTTTAACAGGATGCCTCGCTGAAGATGAATGACATTGTAAAGGATTATTAAAGCACACATCAATAGCAGAAAAACTTCAAATAAGTTACTTCTAATTAATCATAATTTTTATCAGAAAAAGGAAGAAAAAAGTCATCTAGGTTATATTATATATGCTTTGCCAGTGTGTTGCAGCCTCCTTATTAGATCCCCAGTTTACTCGCACATCAGAATCACCTGGAGGATTCAGTCAGAAACACACTCCTGGGCCCCCCAACTAAAGATTCAGATTCAGTGAGTTGGAATGAGACCTGTAAACCTACGTATCTTGGGTACACTGTATACTACCTATGTCCACATGACGATGGTATTGGGTATGTATTTCAAAATGAAAACCAAGTACTCCAAGTTCTCAAATATTAAGAGCATTTCATTCTACAATACTAATGCAGAAAGATATTTTAATCAATTTTAGAAAAACTGTCTCATATTGAAATAAAAGTTTTATTATTGAATCAATCAAAAATTCAATTTACCTTAATAGCCCATTTCCTGAGCAGGCCAGTAAATGGAGTTTACAGTCACTGAGTGACTATTATATTTCAGGTACTGAAAAAGGGTCATGGGAACAAAGATGAATATACATAACTGCTGTTTTCAAGAACTTAGAAGAGACAGTACAAATAATTACAAACCAATGTAAAATCTGAAAAAGTGTGGGAAAAAGGAGGTCAAGAGGAGCTGACACTGGAGCTAAGCCCTAACAGATGAATAGGAATTTAATAACAATGGAGGGAAGAACACTCCAGGTAAGGGGAAAGGATGAATAAAGGAGAGAGCCATGGAAGTACATGCCATTGGGGATGGCGGCATAGTTTGGGACAGCTAAGACCCAAGGGAAGAATAATGAAGTTTAAAAGGTACACTGAGATAGGTTTTAAAAGACTGTGGTCTTAATAATTGTTTGGAATTTATCCTGTAGACTGTGAGGAGTCACCAAAGGTTTTTATGTAAGGAAGTGAAACAATAAAAATCAGCACTTTAGAAAAATAACTGGCAACAGTGCAGAGGCTGTACTAGCAGGGAATGAGTTGTTGCCAAGAAGCATGATTAGAAGGATATACAACAGCCCAGCTAAATAATGATAAAGGCTTGAACTAGGGTAGCAAAAATGGTAATAAGGATTGGCTTTTAGAGACAAAGAAGTTGAGTCACTTAATGACCAAATCAATGTGGGAGTGATGGGAAATTGCAAGATAATTGAGAGGCTGGTAATTTGGGAATACAGAAAGAATATTTTGTTTCAGGAGTGCTGAGAAAAAAAAGTTGTTTTAGACATATTGAATCTGAGTTGCCTGGAGCACAGGCAAATGGAAAAGTCTAAGAAGTATCTGGAACTCAGTGAAAATGGAGAATAAACAAAAGTGGCCAATGAGGGTAAGAAAGTAGATGAGATAGCTCAGAGAAAACAGATCAAGCAAAGAGGACTGATGCTGAAACTTTGTGGGAGGAATGTTTAAGAATAATCACAGGAACAGAAACCAGAAAAAAATATACAGAGAATGAATATTCATGAAAAGAATACCAGTACAGACTACTCAATAAGTACTCTAACAATCACATTTAAAAAAAAAGTTTAAAAAGGGTGATTAATGCTAATGACTGTTTCATCATGAACTCATACAGAAAATTTGCTTTCCAAAGAAAATAACTGCTACTTCATAGCTTGAACACAATTTGGGGGGCAATTCTAAAAATATATCCCCTAAGAAGGAATAACAACTCTTTCTAAAATTTAGCTGCCTCATATCTAGAAAAACTCCATCTTAGAAAGATATAGCTTGTACAGTTGAAATGTGTAACATGAAGACTAAATGAATTTTCTAGACATGTGGTAATTTTGAAAAACACCCTCTGGCTATGCTTTTTACTGTTCCTCTATTTCTAAGAGGATGAAATTTTAAACTCTCATTTATTTATAAATTAATAACAACATTTCTATATGTAAAAATACCTGTCATAAATGAAAATTAAATACTTACAAAACCCAAGTTTACACACACACACTCACACACACAAGAGGTCAATGTCCATCTCCTGCCCCAACACTATCCCTTGGCCCATTCTTTGTCTTCTGTTGCCAAGTAATCTCAAATTCAAATTTTAGTCTGTAAATAATCTTTTATTTTTATTATTTTTTAAAAAATATTTATTTATTTGGCCATGCCGGGTCTTAGCTGCGGCACTCAAGATCCCCACTGCAGCACGCAGGATCTTCAGTTGCGGCATGCGAACTCTTAGTTGCAGCATGTGATATCTAGTTCCCCAACCAGGGATTGAACCCGGGCCCCCTGCGTTGGGAGCGTGAAGTCTTAGCCACTGGACCACCAGGGAAGTCCCAATAATCTTTTAGATATATCTTTAGATTTTGCTTTCAAAACTTTTCCCAGGAACATTCATATTTGAAAGGAGCAAGGAGAAGAAAGGGTTTAATTAAGTACAGAGGACTCTTGCTCCCCTAACTCCCACCTTGTGAGTGTTAGTGGAAAAAAAACCCCATTTCTCTGGTGTTTACTCTGCTGTTGCAATTGGGCCCAGCTTGGTTACCTCACATTTTACAGTTTTTCTAAGAAGTACAGAAGGAAAGATCTTTTCCTTTCTATCACACAGAGTAAATGACTAATTGAAAACTTTAAAATCCTCCTCCCAAAAGGAACCTGAATTATAATAAAACACTGATTAAACTAGAATGCTTAAGAAATGAGGTAATCTGGTTATATTTTTTTCTGTTAAATTAGAATTCCTTTTGTTAAAACTGAAATGTACTGGAATTTTTCTGACTTTAATAAATACAGCTAACAGAACATGAATCAATCTAGTAAATGTATTTTATAGAACATAATTATTGGTGGCTTCTTCTAGTATCTCAGCCTCACGATGTACATCAACTATGAAATATTCACTGTATAAAAGTATATGATAGGGCTTCCCTGGTGGCGCAGTGATTGAGGGTCTGCCTGCCAATGCAGGGGACACGGGTTCGAGCCCTGGTCCGGGAGGATCCCGTGTGCCGCGGAGCGGCTGGGCCCGTGAGCCACAATTGCTGAGCCCGCGCGTCTGGAGCCTGTGCTCCGCAGCAAGAGAGGCCGCAACGGTGAGAGGCCCGCGCATTGTGATGAAGAGTGGCCCCCGCTCGCCGCAACTAGAGGAAGCCCTCGCACAGAAACGAAGACCCAACACAGCCATAAATAAATAAATAAACAAATACTTAAAAAAAAAAAATGGAAAAAAAAAAGTATATGATACTGCAGATATAAAGGGCACCAGAAATTGAGGTAAATACACCCACTCCATCATATATCCTTGAAACTGTTTATTAAGTATTAATTTGCTTTCTTATAATTTGCATTCTCTTTAAAAAAGTTTTTGTTTTGTCTGCACTTGCTATCCCACTATTTTTTTCTTTTTTTTGAAATTAGTTATCTATTTTATACATATTAGTGTATATATGTGAATCCCAATCTCCCTCAAAGAAAAAAATTCTAGTTACTATAGGAATCCTATAGTTGGGTTCTCATTAAGGTTTTAGTTTATTTTTCTGGTTCCTTCCAGATAACTTCAATGTTTAAATATGTAATATATTTTAATCTTCAATCACATTAATTTTAATTCATTATACAAACTACCCATGAGATAGTCCAAAACAGCAAGGATTCATGTTTATCTAAACAGACACGTACTACTGATGAAATAAAAAAGTCTTACCAGTGCAAGGGAGAACATGGAGGTGCCAACAAGGTGTTTTCTTGTTTTTGTTTTTCGCAAGGATAAGGGTAAAGGCAGTTTAAATAATCAGTAAAGAACAAAAGATTGAGTCAAAGAGAATGAGTATGCCTTCTTACTTTTGGCAGGGCTCTTGCAGGAGGCTTTTGTTGTCCCTCTGTCACTGTGCATTTTTCTGGTTTTGGTGACAGAGAGGAACATACTTCGAAGTCTGTGTGTCCCAGATCCTGTAAGTACTGGTAAAGTGGAGAATTCTGAAAGAGCCATAAAGTAAATTTCAAGATCATTACTACAGTTGACCCTTTTAACAATAAGGGTTTGAACTGTGGGGTTCCACTTTGATGAAGATTTTAAAATATAAATACATATTATAGCACTACACAATGGAGGGTTGGTTGAAGCCCAGGAAGAGGAACTGAGAACAGAGAGGGCTGACTGTGAAGTTATACGCGGGTGGGTGCCTCTAACTCCCCTATGTTTCAAAGGTCAACTGTATTTCAGAAGTTTTAGAGGCCAAATTCAACATTATGACAAGTATGCCCAAATTCTTTAAGGCTTCTTCTATAAAGAATTGAATTATCTGTCACAATGCCACGTAACATTAAAAAAAAAAAATCAACAAACAATTCAACAGAGTAACCCAAAAAAGGAAAAACTAAAACACAGACTTTTTTTTTTTGAGTGAGTACCAGCAAGAAAAAATGAATTTAGGAATATAAGTAGATTTGTTAAGCAATTTCTTTGTCCACATTTTTGTAGTATTAGAATAGATTGCTTCATAATAGCTAATCCTGGCTAAAGATAGCTCCGAAAAGGACCTACAGTGAAAAATAGTTATTACTTGAAGCCAAGAAGAATTAATCAATGATCATACTATATCAATTATAAATTTATCATACCATCATATTAATTCATTCAAGCACAAATGAGTGTTATGTATCATATGCCAGCACTGTAAACAAACTTAAAACTCCAAGAAAGTTGGAGTTGCCTAAAATATGCCTACATACAAGCATATAGCAAATAAGAGAGGTAGGTTTGTGCAGGTTAAGAATACAAACTCTGGAGCCAGACTGCGGATTCAAGTCCCAATTCTCCCTCTTACTAGCTTGGTAACCCATGGCAATTTATAATCCTCTACTTCGGCTGTCTCATCTAAAAACAGGAATAATAACTAATACCTAACTCATAGGGTTCTTACGAGGACTAAATAAATATAAAGCATTTAGAACAGTCCTTGGCACATAGTAAGCATTCAATTTACACCTCAACTTTACATAAGCTATGTGGAAAGAGCACAGGTTTTGGAGCAGACCAAAAAAAAAAAAAGAACATCGAACAGAAACATCATCATCACTATTGAATGAAAATCCATGGGACAACTCTTTCTAGATAAGTGGCAAGCTTTAATTTTAACTTTTAGTCTTCTCTAAAGCACAAAGTTGGTAAATGTTTAAAATAAGTCTTGATTCCATTCAACAAGATTTTTAATACTTAAAAAAGACATGTCAGATACTAGAGATACAATAACAACCACCACCAAAACAACAGCCACTCAGATGACATAGTGCTATGTGGCAAAACCTCAACTAAGCATTTTACATGCATCGTCTCAGTTAAGGTTTACAACAAACTAAATTACCATCATCATTACTACTGTTATTCCCATTTCATAGATGAGGAAAGATTCACTCAGCTAGAGAAAGCAGGATAGGTCTGACTCCAAAGCCAGTGCTCTGAAATATTGTGCTATATTACCTAAAATTACAAATAGTCCCTCCTGTGTTTAGAGAGGAAGACACCAAAGAAGCTTACTTATAGTTTAGTACAGAGACACGAAGCAAATTAATAATTACAGGAATGTACTGGTTGCTGTGGAAACAGGAGGTAGCTAAATTAGACCAACGCTTTTAGGGAATGTATCTTTGAGTTTGGAAAAATGAGGAAGAGTGGGAATTTGCTGGACTGGTAGCAATTCACTGGATATTAATTTGAGGGAACAGGAAGATGAGTCAGATGCCTTCCTTTTAAGCTATGTTTAATTTCTCTTTTGAGAAAAATATGCAAAAATTTTAAAAATAAGGAGGAAGAATTTACTGTTTTATCCCTGTTATCAGACTTAAAATCTCTGGTGGCACAAATGGTTAATCTTTTTATCACCCATAATGTATCTTCAAATATTGCCTTGAGTTACTCAATCTGTATTTTCAAACTGAACTGTGAACCCCACCCTGCTCTGCCCCCAGAGTGGCAAAAGAACAAGAACGCTAGCTCTTTGGGCTGACCTTTGGAAAAGTTTACATACTTTAGAAAAAAACCCAAAACTTGTTTTTAAGGCAGTAGAACCCTTTCTTCAAATGAACTCCCATGGGGAAGAACAATAAATAAGATGGATCAAAGTGGAGTTACTCTAATTCAAGGGCCATCAAACTTCTTCTGTAAAAGGCCAGATAGTAAATATTTTAGGCTTTGCAGGCCATACGGTCTCTGTTGCAACTCATCAAGTCCGTTGCAGTAGTGTGAAAGCAGCCACAGACAATATATAGACCAATGAATGTGGTTATGTTCCAGTAAAACCTTATTTATGGAAATACCAAACTTTATAATTTTCATGCATCACAAAATATCATTCTTTTGGTATCTTCCCCAACCATTAAAAAAATGTAAAACACCATTCTTTGTTCACCAGCCATATAAAAAAGGCACAGCGGGAGTACAAATTGGCCCAACAGCCTTAGTCTGTTGACTCCCAACTCAATTAAGATCATGAGGTACACTCTTGCCTGCTAATTGTTCTCTGGGAGGAGGCCTAGGGGCTGGGGACGGGGCCAAACCTCTTTTTATTCAAACTGTAATGTCCTTCCTTACAGCACACTTAGCTGATGTTAAGTCAGCACTGACCACAATATCCCTTCCTTTTCCAGCTTATGTCACAGCTCACAAAATAACAAAATGGAGTATCTGTAACACAGATTTTTTTTTTTTAATTTTTTACTTATTATGTTTATTTTTGGCTGTGTCGGGTCTTCGTTTCTGTGTGAGGGCTTTCTCCAGTTGCGGCGAGTGGGGGCCACTCTTCATCGCGGTGCGCGGGCCTCCCACTATCGCGGCCTCTCTTGTTGCGGAGCAGAGGCTCCAGACCCTCAGGCTCAATAGTTGTGGCTCACGGGCCCAGTTGCTCCGCGGCATGTGGGATCCTCCCAGACCAGGGCTCGAACCCGTGTAACACAGATTTTTAAGAAGTGATTACACAGAAGAGGTACAATGAATACTTTGTTCTCCCTTTTTGTTTGCACATTAACTAAGAGCATACACACTCAGTTTGGATCACCATAGTCTGGAACACTTGTTATTTCATATTTCACAAAACAGCAGCATTAATTGTTTACCTTGTGTACTACTGATTATGTCCAACGGTGTCTTTTTTTTTTAAAAATTTATTGATTTATTTATTTATTTTTGGCTGTGTTGGGTCTTCGTTGCTGTGCGCGGGTTTTCTCTAGTTGCAGCGAGCAGGGGTTACTCTCTGTTGTGATGTGCGGGCTTCTCATTGTCGTGGCTTCTCTTGTTGCAGAGCACGGGCTCTAGGCGCACAGGCTTCAGTAGTTGTGGCTCACGGGCTCCAGAGCACAGGCTCAGTAGTTGTGGTGCACGGGCTTAGTTGCTCCGCAGCATGTGGGATCTTCCCAGGCCAGGGTTCAAACCTGTGTCCCCTGCATTGGCAGGCGGATTCTTAACCACTGCGCCACCAGGGAAGCCCCAACAGTGTCTTTTGATACGGTAATTCTACCAGTAACTTATTCCGACTTTTCTCCAAACAAAACTTCTCAATAACTTTTTGGCTGGTTCATAAGCTTCTGGTCAAAGGTGTGACATACATACCCATTTGTGCTACGCAACTATGAATGATGCCTTAGCAGTTCTGGTTTCTTCCTCATCTTTAGTGATAGAATTCATCACTTTCAGCCTAGAAAGCACTGTTTTACAGTTCTGGAAAATTCTGGCTTGCCAAGGTCATCATTGTACTTTGTTTCATGGCTTTATGTAACTAAGTTTTTGGCAAAATTTCAGAGTAGACCACCTCTGGAGACAACGGATGAAGGTACTGCAGGTCCAATAAAATGTTAATTCCAGTCATCATCGTATTTCATGTCTGCACTCTTCTCTTTTTAGCTGTTAATGCAAATCATATCACTTTCTAACACATATAAACTCAGACTATACGAACACTAAAGCTCTACTGACTATGTTTATGATAGTATTCTGAGTTGTAGCATTTATTTTACTGTTTTATTTCCACTTTTACGATTCAATCACCTTTGAGCCAAAAGAAAATTTAACCAATGATGGGACTTCCCTGGTGGCGCAGAGGTTAAGAGGGGACACAGGTTTGAGCCCTGGTCCGGGAAGATCCCACATGCCGCAAAGCAACTAAGGCCGTGCACCACAACTACTGAGCCTGTGCTCTGGAGCCCACGAGCCACAACTACTGAGCCCGCGTGCCACAACTACTGAAGCCCGCGCGCGCCTAGAGCCCGTGCTCCGCAACAAAGAGAAGCCACTGCAATGAGAAGCCTGCACAACGCAACGAAGAGTAGCCCCCGCTCGCCGCAACTAGAGAAAGCCCGCACGCAGCAACAAAGACCCAACGCAGCCCAAAATTAATTAAAAAATTTAACCAATGATAACACACAAATGAAAAACAAACATCCTTTGGTTAACAAACTGAACATTAGCCAAGAAGAACTGACCAAGATAGATCTTGTAGCACAAGAGCAATTTTTAAGAATGCAAAGGGATTTTTAGTAAAGTTATTTTATATTAATTTAAAAAATGTCTGGCAGATAAAATTATCTTTTTCTCTGAAACTGCCAAATAACCTGTGCACTATTTGAAAGATCTCAGATAACCAAATCATGACCAGTGGTTCTCAAATTGTTTTGGTCTCAAGACCCCTTTATGATCTTAAAAATTACTGAAGCTCCCAAAGAGCTTTTGTTTATGTGGCTGTCTAACAATATTTACCATACTGGAAATTGAAACTAAAAAATTGAAACATTTATTAACTTACTTAAAATAACTTAAAATAACAATAAACCCATTATAAATTTATGTAAACAACATAATTTTAATGAAAATTTTTTTCCACAATGAAAGAAATGTATTAAGAGTGGATTGTTTTATATTTTTGCACATCTCTTGAAGTCTACCTTAACAGGAGGTAGCTGGATTCTTATATACACTTCTGTATTGAATCAGTTGTAATTTTTTATTTTGGATTAAGTATATAAAGAAAATCAGAGCTTAAACAGATATGTAGTTGGAAATGGAGGAGTATTTTAAGTCTTTTCTGATAATTGTGTTATCAAAGAATAGCCATACCAAACTTGACAAGTGATAATTTTGAAAAGGTTAATTTTAACAGGCAATATGAAACCATATTGATTAGCTTTTCATACTCTGTACATGCATGACAGAATGAGAAAGAGGCAAATAATGTCTTTGTATAAAACCTGATCACCCAATATAAAATACTTTTTCTTTTACAGCAAGGTGACGCTCCCTATTGCAACAGCCTTAACCACTATATTTGGAGGTTTGCAGCTATTAGGCTTAAAAACAAACACACAGAAATTTCTATGATTCATATAATGAGTATTATTATAGGTTGATCCAGCTTCAGAACGGGACTTTTTTTTTTTTTTGTGGAGGGTTAGGCAGAGTAGGTGGTGATAGGTAATTTTCTCTGTTATAACTTTTTCCTTGGTTCAAGCGAAACAGAACCACAAATGTTTCAGTTAAGTTGTTTTCTTGAAGAGAAATTATTAGCACTGGACTCAAACTGTAATTCTGTAGTATTGGAGAATGTTACTGCTGCCAAAAGAAATATGAGAAATCCCAGACACAGCATGTGGGAGCTTCTCCTCAGGAAATCCTTGTGGTTCACTATTCCTGTAAATTTTAGCTGACAGAAAACACACATCACAGCACCAGAAAGAATTTTGCTAAGTGAAAAAATGCCAACAGTCCTTGGTTGTGCTAAGATTGCTCTGATGACTGAAATATATTTTTGTAAGAAAAATAAACAAAAATAGACAGGAAACCCCAGTATTTTTGCTGAACAAGCACTACAATAAAATGACTCTTTAAGTCCCAGACTACCTGCACTTCATGCTCCCTCCAAGATATCAGATCCCACACTAATGGATATATAAAGTTTGAATGCATTTTAATGCATTGTTTATTTTCTGCATGATTTATGGTGCATTCTACATAAGTGCCAGTACCATTATTGCTGGTTTGCATTTAGAAAGGAAGATTAGGGCTTCCCTGGTGGCGCAGTGGTTGAGAGTCTGCCTGCCGGTGCAGGGGACACGGGTTCGAGCCCTGGTCTGGGAGGATCCCACGTGCCTCGGAGCGGCTGGGCCCGTGAGCCACAATTGCTGAGCCTGCGCGTCTGGAGCCTGTGCTCCGCAACAGGAGAGGCCGCGATGGTGAGAGGCCCGCGCACCACGATGAAGAGTGGCCCCCACTTGCCACAACTGTGGCAAGAAAGCCCTCGCACAGAAACTAAGACCCAACACAGCCATAAATAAATAAATAAATAAATAAAATTTAAAAAAAAAAAAAAAGAAAGGAAGATTAACTAGTGCCGAAATGGAGGTGATGAGTAAAATGCTTTTATTATTAGGTTTGCTCTCCTAAACCGCTTTAAACCCTTACGGATAGAACAAGTTGTAATCCTTCAGGTTCTAGCCCAGAAAGGGAAGAGTAGGCCAAACCTGGCAGAATTAGACAACTCATAATAATAAATACTAATTAAATATCCTCCATGTAGCAGGTAATATGTAGGCACAGGGGAGGAAACAGAACAGGTGAGGTCTTTGCTAAAAAAGTTTCATCCTATGACACTTCTGATAAAACCATGGTACACTGGGCTTTCAACAGTACAAAGGAAAATGCTGAGTAGTCTGATACTTTCCAACTAAGTTGCTAGTTTCAGGAAAACCCTCTCTTGGTCTTAGCTTCCTTAAGTACAAAATAAGAATGCTACGAAGTTCTTAAACTTTTCAGGTAGTAAAACAAAACTCACGACGTTCCTTGGGAAACAAGATAAAAAAGTGGTATGTTAAAATATAGAATTTTGTGCTAACTAGAATGCCATTTTATCCTATGTAATCGGCCAAGTCCACAATGTGGAAATTCTACAGATCAAATTACCCAGTTTCTTCAACAAATAAATGATATAATAAAGGTGGAGGTGGAGAAAACTGCTAACGACTAAAGGGACGTATCACCCAAATGTGATAGATGGACTTTGTTAGGATCCTGGTTTGAACAGTTGTAAGAAGACATTTTTGAGATACTTGAGGCAATCCAAACACAGATTAGGTATTAGATGATATTAGGGAATTATTATTAATTTTTTTAGATAATTGTATTGGAGTTAGCATCAAAAAAAAGAGAGAGATTACTTATCTGTTGGAGATGCATACTGAATTTTACAGGTGAAATTAAGTAATGTCTGGAATTTGCTCTAAAATACTCCAAGAAAAAAGATGGGGGTGGGAGGGGAACAGAAGAGACAGTTTGGCAAAATGTTAACAGCTGCTCAAGCTGAAGCTGGGTGATGGGCACATGCAACTTTCACTGTATTACTCTTTTTATGTATAATTTTAAATTCTATTATAAAAGTTTTGAAAAGTCAGATGCTAGGTTTTCCCAGAGTCTAGTATAAAAGATTTAAGAAAATACTATGGCAAAAAAATGTAAAATTGAAAAAATTCAAGTTGTTATTTTAATCTGGGAAAAAGATAAGTTTATTAAACTTTAGAATAGAACACTCAAGCCTTTACAAACTTCCATATAACAGTAGTGGTACTTTTAGTATCTACTGAAAGAGAATATGACAAAAAGCGAACATTAATTTAGCAACATCTTTAAATGAACTTGTCAGTTAATCACACAAGCATCAAATAGTATAATATGTGTACATGATATTTTATTTATTTACTAAAAAAATTTAGATAACACTGGGCAATGTTTGGATTTGCAAACTTCCTGCAAAAATTCAGGCCACTCAATACTTCCACCTAAAACAACAAACGTCAAAAGTACTCTCCAGCAACAAGATTTCCAGTTACCAGTCTTACTGGAGGTAGAAATGAACGGCTAATTACATATCGGTGTCAATTATTCATATTTACTTTTCAAAAATTAATGTGAAGCTTGTGGAACAAGCAGTTCTCAATTATGTGATTTTTGAAGCCATGTTTAGACAGTGAAAAACAAAACCCCAGTATATTCCTATGGAGCAGTAGTTCTCAAAGTAGACTTTGCCCCCATTCCCCAACTCCGACATTTGGCAATGTCTGAAGATGTTTTTGGTTGTTATAACTGAGGAGGCGAGGAGTGTTACTGGCATCTAATGGGTGGAGATCAGGGATGCTACTCAACATCCTGCAATGCACAGGATGAGCCCCACAAGCTATGCAGCTCAAACTGTCAACAATGCTGAGGTTGAGAAACCCTGTTTTAGAGTATAAGGAATCACAGGTTGAAAAAATTCCCCCAAAATAAGTAGCCCAGCAGCTGCTTTCATTACTTATTTCTTACTTTGGGAAAATGATTCAAAAACCAAAATGGAGCACAGAAACAAAGACCCAACACAGCCAAAAGTGAATAAAAAATAAATTTATATAAAAAAAAAAGAAAACCAAAATGGAAAATTAGTTATTTTTCCATGACTTGCAATCTAAAAACTCAATAGGCTCTCTAACAGTGAAATGAGTTACCTTCAAAATAACTGTATCAGAGTTTATGCATTAAAATTTTAACCAGCCACCAATACTATATAAAACCAAAATAATTACAGCACTTGGTTATATTTGGAGATTATTTCTAAATGAACTTCTTGTTCGTCTGAACTTCAGTTTTCCAATAAAATAATTTCCTTATTAAAAAATTTCTGGGGCTTCCCTGGTGGCGCAGTGGTTGAGAATCTGCCTACCAATGCAGGGGACACGGGTTCGAGCCCTGGTCTGGGAAGATCCCACATGCCGCAGAGCAGCTAGGCCCGTGAGCCACAATTACTGAGCCTGCGCATCTGGAGCCTGTGCTCCGCAACAAGAGAAGCCGTGATAGTGAGAGGCCCGCGCATCGCGATGAAGAGTGGCCCCCGCTTGCCGCAACTGGAGAAAGCCCTCGCACAGAAATGAAGACCCAGCACAGCCATATATAAATAAATAAATAAAAATAAATATTAAAAAAAAAAATTTCTGTTGGGGTCTCAACATATATATTTCTTATATATAAGAAATATATATGTGACTAACTGGGCCACATACGTAACTAGGAAAGTTAGATATCTAAATAAATTTAGCTTCTTCCACAAATGGCATCTTACTAAGAAGTGGTTTCCTTTGGCTACTGGCACACCTCTGTCAATGCTATAGGCCCACAAGCAAGCACCTGCATCAGGCTGAGAAACAGCCAGCAGAACCCTAAGATGCTCTTTCCAAACTAATCCTGATGTACCCTCTGGACACTCTCCTTCTCTTCCCCAGAAGAGCTCTCTCAGAAGAGCTGTATACCTTTTTAGAAAAGCAATCTGTAGTCTGCAACAACTACTGGCCAAATTCTGATTCTGGTTCCTCATCAACTATTTGCTCTGTCTTCTAGATGCTAGTGATTGACTGCTAACAGCATTCCACTAGAAAAGGTTAGCAAAAGGGAAACTTAAATGGCAATCATCATTTGTTCATCTACCACTAACCAAATATTTATCGAGCACCTACTATACTAACTACAGTTATAGTAATTTTCTACCATTAACTTCTCCCAGAGGATATTCAAGGAAAAGTTAACTTTGCTTTACCTATAAAAGGAAACTAAGTTCAACTGCTCAACTTCATGGATTTTTTTTTCTTACTGTTTTTAAATTAAAAATTCAAACAGTACAAAAAGATACAAAATGTGAAAAAACTTTTTTTCCTACCCCTAATCACTACTCCTTCTCCCAAAATGTAATAAGCATTCTTTAGTTTGTGAATTCTTCCCCCCAAATTTGGTATCCATTTATGACTGAAAGTGGCTGTCAATAGAGATGACTAAGATGACTCCCACATTTTTGGTTTGAACAAGTACGTGGTGCTATTTACTGAAATATAAAATAGCAGCAGAGGAACAAGTCTGAAGAGGGAGGCAATGAGTTAGAGGAACCTGTGAGATATTCAAATGTGAGTAATTTGGACCTAAAATATTTGGAGATCAGGAGAGTGGCCTAGTCTGAATGAATAGATTTTTTGGCAAATAGGTATGGTGGCAAACCCATACAAGAGCATATAGGTATGGTAACACATGGAGTAAATGAGATCAGCTAAAGATAACTCATAGTGTGAGAAGACAAGAGGGCCCTAAGAGAGATCAATATTTTAGAAGAGAGTAAAGCCAAAGCTGGAAAATAATAAGAGTAAAAGTAAAAACAGTTAAGATTTGTTGAGTTGATTATATGTTAGGCATTAAGTTAAGCATATTTTATAATACCTCATTTACTCCTAACAACAAACTTCTAAAGAGGTATTATTACTACCACCCCCATTTTAGAAGGAAACTGGTGTATACGGAGGTTAAATAAGTTGTCCAAGGTCACCCAGCAGAACGTGAAGCTAGCTGGTCTGAGTCCAAAGCCTACACCCTTAACCATAACACAAAATTGCCTGAGGAAAAAGGAGATGTAAAGGGAACAACTAACGCTTCTCTCACAAATTTGTCTTACTATTTTAAAATATGTTTTTAAAAAAAATTTTATTTACTTTATTTTTGGCTGCATTGAGTCTTCATTGTTGTGTGCAGGCTTTTCTCTGGTTGCGGTGAGTGGGGGCTACTCTTCGTTGTGGTGTGTGGGTTTCTCTTGTTGTGGAGCACGGGCTCTAGGTGCACGGGCTTCAGTAGTTGTGGCACGCAGGCTCAGTAGTTGTGGCTTGCGGGCTCCAGAGCGCAGGCTCAGTAGTTGTGGCACACGGGCTTAGTTGCTCCGCGGCATGTGGGATCTTCCCGGACCACGGCTTGAACCCGTGTCCCCTGCATTGGCAGGCGGATTCTTAACCACTGTGCCAACCAGAGAAGCCCCTAAAATATAGGTTTTATTGTACAGGTGTGGTGAGGCCAACAGATCAGCAGACAACTGCCATTGGAAAGATAGTTTGTTATATTCACAGATCCCAAGGGAAGGGAGCAGGCTGTGCCACAAGGGAGGGATGTGCATGTGGGCAGCACCATGGTCAGTCAGGAGGGAGAGGAGGGAAATTATGGGAGAGAGCCTTTATTGTTCTTTCTGTGGGAAGGAATGGGCAACGCAAGGTAAGCAGGCTTAAGGCTGGCGAAATGGATGATTTCAGCAGTCTCTGGAGCATAAGGGCTGTCCCTAGTAGGGTCTGGTACCTGACCCCAGTATGATTAGGCAGATAGATAGTAGCCAGGTGAGTAGTGTACTATCATTTAGTAACCTGGGAGGAGCAACCCCTCCAGGGTCAGCAAGGCTCCAAGTTGTTACATGCATCAGAATACAGAAAGTAAAAGAGATGGCTAATATATGTCAGATTTTATATTCTGTAAGGTCTAAAATGCAGGCCCTGCATGGTACAATTTTTAATTCACTTATATATTTCCCCCCTCTCTTCAGGCTGTCCTCATCTCAAATTATTCCCCTTTCACTGGTGGCTCTAAGTTTCACAGAACTACAGTCTCTTAAATCTGGATTTTTTTCCCTGTGAGTATATTTTAGAAAATGGCAGCTCCTCCAAACCTTCACAGAATTGGTATTCTTATGATCTATAGGCTCCATGATTTTTCTGTTTACTCATTCCAGGGTTCCAGTTTCCCACAGGCTATGGGGGCCATAGGTAGTGGACATCTGGAAATAGCCCTTGACTTGCTCCCTCTGCCCATTTCTCAGGCTAAAGCAGTGTTTACCTCTGGTTTGGAAATGTCAATGGAGGCTGCTAATTCTGTTTGATGCTACCAGCTGCACTTTTTTCTCACAAGAGGATGATCAGTGTAGACGCTCATCTGTTTGTTGATTCCCTCACCACTAATTCCTCCCCAAACAGCAGCACTAAACATTTACTGAGTAACCACACTGCCAGGCATTGTTCTAAACATTTTTATGTACTAACTCTCATCGTTACAATAACCTTTTATGGCAGAACTCATTTAAGATAAGAGGAAACTAAGGCACAGAGAGACCAAGTAACTTGGCCAAGGTCACAGAGACAGTAAATGGTAGAGCCAGGATTTGAACCTAGGCAGCCTGACAGTTAAAGCTGTTATTTACTCCACTACATTGCAAATAACTTAAAGTAAGTAAGTTCATTAACTTGGTCTAATATAGTATTTTGTATAGTTTGCATATTTTTTAACCAGAAACTGAACTTGTAATTTTTAAATTACTTAACAGATTAAGTTAGAAAATTCAAAACAGGTCAGCATAAGTCTCCCAATAATATCTACATTTATTACCAATCATTTCTCTTTCAGATGAGCTATAATTCATATGCATTTGCCTCAGATTACACAAGCGTAGAAGCTGGCTACAAAGAATCTTGTTTTAAAAATCCAATGAGCTGGACTTAAAAGTGGTTTGAAAGAATAGAGTGTTATTACAATGACAATATATTCATGTGTGTTATTTGTGTGGAAAAAGGTGCCCAACATAAGGTCTGATTACAAAGGTGCTGAATTCTTAATTTAGCAAATGAATAGAATGATCCCGAGCACTTTTCTGTATCAAAACTAATGATCTACTCAACTATTACACAGTTCCTTTATTTACAGCATCAGTACTATATCAAAGCAAAATGCTAACTACTGTCAGATGTCAGATGTTATGTGATCTCTGCAAGTCTATATTAAACACAAAAAGCAATAGGAAAATAGTTAGCTACTAACAGAAGGTAGTAGGAGGCAGGAAGCATTGGCATAGAAACCTGAAATTGTGTGATGTAGAAGTAACTGTTAATGAAGACTTTACAACGATATAAATCTGTGTTTCGAAGCCTTCAATTTCCATTCCCTTGTTAATAGAATTTATCAAATTACTTACAGGTAACTTTTTTTTTCAAGTCTGTATCAATTTTTAGTTTCTTCAGGAAAAAACTACTATAATTCAAGTTACATACTTTAAAAAGTTTCTATCATACCAGTAGAACCTCTAAAAGATCTTTTATTCAAAACAAAATCTTTAAGGAAAAAGATATCTGTAAAAGGAATCTGATGGAGAATATTTGTCTGGAAACAATTATTTATTAGCTATTAAAAATATTTTAAAAGTCTTTTATCTGAATACTGCTTAAAGCTGTAGGTCTAAATGTGATTATCAATATAGAACAGCATTTTTTTTGGAAAATATGATCGAAAAGGATGAACTCCTGTTGTCAGTTGCTATGATTTCCTTATTTCTTCCCAGTTAACTGCAGAACCCCACAAAATAAGCTGATGAGGAAGACAAGACTGTCATGACCAAATTACGCAAGGTAGCTATTTTCTCTATTTTTAATGAAGAAGCTTTTGGTATATAAAGAGCTAAAACCGTCACAGTTAACAAAACCCTACAAAGGGAAATAAATTTCTCCACTACTATTAATTATATTGCCAATATACAGAATTTCTATAGACCTTCCACTTACCTTTAATCAGTACACAATCACAAAGTATAATTTAAAAATAACTACTTATTGCCCCCCCCCACCTTAAACCTTGAATAATATCATAGAAAGTAGCTTGCAAAATTAAAGATATTATAAAATAACAGGAAATACTTTTTGGAGTATACACATTTCAGTATAACTTCTAAATTACTATTCCAAAAGCCCCAAATCCATGTGTTAATTTAATTGTTCCTCATTATCAGCAAAGCAAAATCTAATCATAAAACTTAAAAACATTAAGTAAGCTAAAAGGGTTCTTTAAAATTGGTCCAATGAATTAAACTACTCACAGGCAGCATAGTTCTAATTTCTCCACTTGACCTAGAGGAAAAATTTACTGCCTCTTGACCATATTCCTTTGATCCGTACACTTCTTTCTTTGATGGTTCCCACTTGTTTCTCCAGCACTACCGTACAAAATGGCCACTGAACTGGAGGGCGTGTCTTCATCATTACTAAGCATTTTCCTATCAGAAGCAGTTCTTTGAAAAAACCTGAACGTAATTTCTTCAGTGCCACTCGGTATTACTCCATAACTGCAGAAGTAGTAATAGGGATAGTGGTGTTTAAAAAATACCATTAGAGAATATTACTTAATATTTACATTTACTTAGGTTATTTTTTTTAAACCAACAGCAGATAAGACATATATTCATAAATTTTCCTGGCTGCAGGCTTCTGATATTTTCCAACAGAAATTCATTCTATCCAATTAATCTTTCATGAAATGTTATAAACAACAAAAAGCTTTAAAAACATTAACTTTACATTTTTTCCTATATAATAGTACAAATGTACTTAAGTACAATAACATCTAGTCCAAAACAAAACATATCCATCAAAAGAAAGATGAAGAGATGCAAAGGGAGAAAACTCACACAGCTTATAGGCTCAACTGATTAAAAACAAAGAGCAATAGTGACTTGGTCTTAACTAAGGAAAGAGAAGAAAGTAATCCTGATTGAGCTCTCTCTAGTTCTGATGCTACCCTTAATGTTATTCAGTATATGGTTCATCAACTGGCATATATTGGGCACTTACTGAAGGTACAGCAGAAGCAAGATGAGAAAGGAAAACTATCATTTTTAACTGCTTTAGAAAAAAAATTAGAGCCAGGTTAAACACACTGGCAAAATGTTGGGTGTGAGAAGAGCGTGCAGTAAACATTAAAATGAGGTTTGGACATTATTAGATCACATCCAACCTTATTTTCTTTTTTCCTTATTCCAAATAGTAATAATAAAAAAGGTGGAGACAGAATTTGTGGTTCTGTTAAGAGATAGAGGGGAGGTCTTTCTCTCAAAATGATTCATTATTCCCTATCATCAGGGAGCTTCTGCAAGGAAAAGTAAAACCAAAAAAAATGGCAAAATATATACTAAAGTAGAAAATCCACTTTAATAAAGTAGAAAATCCACTTTAATAAATGTGTTAAAGAGATATGAGGTTAACTACTGTGGATTTATCAGCAAAATCTCAACGATAGGATATAGTTGGCCAGATTCTGTCAGCAAAATAAATTACAAAGTGGATTTAAAAATAAAGGATGTCCTCAAATATTTCAAATAAAGATGAATAGGCATTCTGATCTTCTGTAGTGGGAGTAACATTACATGTGTTAGCAATATTCTAAAAACCCAGAGACAATGAAGTCAGTACACTAACACTATAGCCCTGTGGAGTACATTGAGCTTTGGGCCTTTTCTCCTAACTCCTTAAGGCATGATTTGCTCCTGGGAACTCAGAGAACACCTGGTAGAGAACCAGGAAAACTAAAATTGAGCCAGGGTTTCTGATCTAAAAATAGACTGGAGGGCTTCCCTGGTGGCACAGCGGTTAAGAATCCACCTGCCAATGCAGGGGACACGGGTTCGAGCCCTGGTCTGGGAAGATCCCACATGCCGCAGAGCAACTAAGCCCATGTGCCACAACTACTGAGCCTGTGTTCTAGAGCCCGCGTGCCACAACTATTGAGCCCATGTGCCACAACTACTGAAGCCCGTGCGCCTAGAGCCCATGCTCCACAACAAAAGAAGCCACCGCCATGAGAAGCCCGCGCTTGGCAACGAAGAGTAGCCCCCGCTCACTGCAACTAGAAAAAGCCCGCACACAGCAGCGAAGACCCAATGCAGCCAAAAATAAATAAATAAAATAAATAAATAAAAAAAAATAGACTGGAAATGAGCAGAATCTCTTCCTGTATTTCCTAATTAATGGAAGCCCCTAGGGGCCTACTCTCATTTAGTAAACCAACCTACCAGATTCAAGAAAAATTTAATACTAAAGGATGATCTGGTATAACTCCTTTATAACAGATGGGAAACAAGCTTTAGAGAAATTAAGTGATTCACTTAAGATATCATTGCTAATCAATCTTAGTCTCTTGACTACTAGTCTAGTCCCCTTTCCACAATGTTTTCAAAAAATGAAAGCTGTAGGGCTTCCCTGGTGGCGCAGTGGTTAAAGAATCCGCCAGCCAAGGCAGGGGACACGGGTTCGAGCCCTGGTCCGGGAAGATCCCACATGCCGCGGAGCAACTAGGCCTATGCGCCACAACTACTGAGCCTGCACTCTAGAGCCCGCGAGCCACAACTACTGAAGCCCGCACGCCTAGAGCCCATGCTCCACAACGAGAAGCCACCGCAGTGAGAAGACGGGCCCCCGCTCGCCGCCAATAGAGGAAAGCCTGCATGCAGCAACGAAGACCCAACACAGCCAAAAAATAAAAAAATAAAAAATAAACAAAATAAATAAATTAAAAAATTTTTAAAAATGAAAGCTGTTAATATAACTACATAAGTAATTAAAAGTAATTTAAAAACTGTGTATCATAGCGTGAGACAAAGGAACCTGCATTTTAATAAATGCAATAAAAATACATAAAAGAGAGACTAATTTACTACCTTTTGTGATGTTTACATATTTTTAAAAATGTTAAAATCTATATTGGAGCTCTGAGGATACGTGATGAAACCAAAATAGTAGAAACAACATGACCCAGACAGAAAAAAAGCAAAGACTTGTCCCTCAAGAAAAATCTGTACAATTCATGTGAAATAAATTTATTCTTGCATATATGGTAATAAACTAGCTTTGGACTTAACGGTCAATCTTGTATGTTAATAGGTTCCGATTTAATAACTCCATTAATAAATTTCCTTTCTATTACAGATACTGATAAAAGCAGGAATTTTGCTATGCTTCTGATCTCAGCTGCTATTCAGAAGTAAATTACAAAATACAACTGTAAAGCTTTATGTACTACGGTTAACTGAAAATGCATTTTAAGGAAAAATAAGATGACACAACAATACCTACAATTTTATATGTATAATTTTTCCAGACAGCAAGCTCCATTATCAAAATAGCAAATACTGTCAATGTATACATACACAGACGAAAACAATTTCCTTCCATTAGTGAAATCAATAATGCAAGTAGGAAAGAATCTACAAACATTACTTATAAAACATGCCTTACTGTTCTTTAGAGATGTATAATAACCTTTAAAAATATAAAGAAAGAAGAATCTTTCAAGCAAGAGAGGATTTTTTTTTAACTTTCTTTTAAATGCGGGAGATTATGTGAGAGCCATCTCACATTCATTTGACTGATTTAGTGCTGGGGGTCAGGGGAAGCTAAACCTGAACACACTACCAACAAAGGGTTAACATTTAATAATTTACTGAGAAGGATGAAGGAGGGAAAGAAATCAACACAAGAGGGGCTTTCCCAGTTCTGAACAGTTACTTTCCCCAGTCATGAACAAGGGAAAAAAGAATGAAGTTCAACAAATATCAGAAGGAATTCAACTACAGAAAAGGGTTACCATGGATGGAGAGTTCATAGAGTAAAAAGGTCCCTTGAGGACAACACTGTCCCTCTAAGAAAGTTACCAGAAAATGGTTTAGATGCACTACAAATAATGCAAAGAGGTAGAAATATTAGTCCTTTAAATAATAAGTTCTTATTTTCAGGTACTCTTCCCTCTAGGAGTAGAAGGATTCAAGATAGGATAAATGACTCAAAATTTCTGCAATTAATCTATAATGAAAAAATCTAACAGCTATGAATGAGCAATATCAGAACTAGTCTCCTAAGGTGACTAGAGAATTTTTACTCTCAAAACATCTTAATTAGAGATTACAATAACAGAGCAAAATGACAACATTGGTATCTTAGTACTTATCTTGCTCAATACCCACGTTAGATATGGAGTCCATCATTTTCTAAACTTTGTCCTGTTGCTGCTCAGCCTGAGTGTGAGGTTATGTTGTCCTTCCCACTTCAGCCTCCAGGGGGTAGTCAGGCTCCAAGATAAAGGAACTAACTTTGAAGATATATACGGAATCTAGCCTTGAAGAAATGAAAGTGGTCAGATTCTAGGGCAAGGACCAGAAGTTGGGCCTGGGAACCTCACTCTTCCTTCCTTTTCTTTAATTCATCTACTACAGCATCTTTCAGACCATCCCCAGTCCTCCCAGACTAGGAGGACTCAAAGGTGACTTCTGGAGGGAGAATACAAAAGACCAAGATTAGAAGATAGTAAAACTGACTAATAATCAAGGAAATTGGTATTAAACCAAGCGATTTCAAAAAGGTTTTAAATAGGGAAAGGATGAGATTAGAATAGTTTGCAAAACTTTGCTTGATTTAAAATTAAAATTTTAACACAGCACATGACTCTCTGAGTTAGTTTTAAGACGTAAACGAGTCTGATTTCCGATTCTGAAAATCATTAAAGTAACAGTATTACACCAAGGATACTAAAAACATCCCAGTTGCAGGTGGAGTCAAGATGGCGGATTAGGATGACGTGGAATTCATGTCTCCACACAACTAGGGGACCTACCAGGCACCGGTAGGGGACCATGGACACCTAAGGGGATGGGAGGAACCATCAGCAACCAGGTAGGGCATGGGGCGTGGGGGGAGTGAAGGGAGAGAAGAAGTGGAGGTGGGAGGGGACTGGCACTGCTGAGGGGCAGCTTGGGAAGGGGAAGGGATCCCACGCCCGAAGGGGTAAGTTGGGGGACCATTGGGAGGACAGAGGATCAAAAGGGAGCATGGACAGGTTTCCCCAACCACTTGGGCCCCCAGGAACCTGCTGAGATTGAGCCTGATCCTCTGCCCACCTAGGCCCCCTCCAGCCACGCAGGTCCTGAGGGAGGGGGAGCAAAAGTAAAGGCTGGACCCTGAGCGGGGGCTGGGGGAGGGGAGGAGTTCTTACACCCAGTGGGACCCACCCATGGTTAGGGGTCCAGCGGCAATGGGGGGGACCCTGGGGGAGACGGTGGGGGAGGGGCACGAAGGAACGGAAGGGAACGGGGCCAGCGCTTTCCCTGTCTACTTAGGCACCAGGGAGCCTGTTGGGCTCCTGGGCCTAATGCTCTGCCCTCGGAGCCTCCCTCCTGCCCTGCAGAACCCAAGCCCCGCCCCTACACCCCCACCCAGGGCCCCATCTCTACACTCGGAGACCCCCTCCAACGTGCTGGGCCCAAACCCCACTCACACACCCTCACCCAGGGCCCTACCTCCAAACTCCGGAACTACATACTCCAGAGGCCCTCCTTTCACGGCTGTCTCTCTCCTTCCACGCAGGTCCTAAGCAGAGGCTCCGCCCCACGCTTGAACATCGCCCCCCCCAACCCACCTAGGTCCCACCCCACCCTAAACCCTGCCCCTGCCTAAACTCTGCCCCCATAGCCAAGGCTTTTTTTTTTCCTTCTTCTTTTTTCCTCTTTTAGATTGGGGTTCTATTTTACCTTGCTGACTCATTGTTGTTGATTCATTTATATTTTTATTTTTCCTAATAAATCTTTTATTTTTCTAATTTTATTTTATTCTTTATACTTTGTTATTGTCCTCTCCTTTTGGCTTGTTTCTCCCTGCCCCACCCCCCACTTTATTTTTCTTTTTTTCTGATGTGGTTTTTTTTTTTTTTTTTCTGATGTGGTTTTATTTTACCTTGTTGCTGTTGTTCCAATTATATTTTTATTTTCCCTAATATATTTTTTATCTTTCTAATTTTATTTTGTTTTTTATTCTTTCATATTGTACTACTCCTTTTTTTGTTTCCTTCTTTTTTTTTTTTCTTTTCTGCTACGCCATTAGGCTTGCGGGATCTTGGTTCCCAGGCCAGGGGTTGGGCCCGAGCTCCTGTGGTGGGAGCTCCACGTCCAAACTGCTGGACTAACAGAGAACCTCAGACCCCAGGTAATATTAACTGGAGTGAGGCCTCCCAGAGGTCGAAGACCCGGCTCTATCCAACTGCCTGAAAACTCCAGTGCTGGATGCCTCAGGCCAAACCAGTAAGACAGGAATACAGCCCCACCCATCAAAAAAAAAAAAAAAAGAAAGAAATGACAAAAAAATATGTTACAGATGAAAAAACAAGGTAAAAACCTACAAGGCAAAATAAATGAAGACGAAATAGGCAACCTACCTGACAAAGAATTCAGAGAAATGATAGTGAAGATAATCCAAAATCTCAGAAACAGAACTGAGAAAACACAAGAAACATTTAACAAGGGTCTAGAAGAACTAAAGAGCAAACACACGGTGATGAACAACACAATTACTGAAATTAAAAAATACTCTAGAAGGAATCAATAGCAGAATAACTGAGGCAAAAGAACGGATAAGTGAGCTGGAAGATACAATGGTGGAAATAACTGCCAGGGAGCAAAATAAAGAAAAAAGAATGAAAAGAATTGAGGACAGTCTCAGAGACCTCTGGGACAACATTAAACGCACCAGCATTCGAATTACAGGGGTCCCGGAAGAAGAAAAGAAAAACAAAGGGTCGGAGAAAATATTTGAAGAGATTATAGTCGAAAACTTCCCTAACATGGGACAGGAAATAGTCAATCAAGTCCAGGAAGCGCAGAGAGTCCCATACAGGATAAACTCAAAGAGAAACACACCGAGACACATATTAATCAAACTATCAATAATTAAATACAAAGAAAAAATATTAAAAGCAGCAAGGGAAAAGCAGCAAATAACATGCAAGGGAATCCCCATAAGGTTAACAGCAGATCTTTCAGCAGAAACTCTGCAAGCCAGAAGGGACTGGCAGGACATATTTAAAGTGATGAAAGGGAAAAACCTACAACCAAGATTACTCTACCCAGCAAGGATCTCATTCAGATTCGATGGAGAAATTAAAACCTTTACAGACAATCAAAAGTTAAGAGAATTCAGCACCACCAAATCAGCTTTACAACAAATGCTAAAGGAACTTCTCTAGGCAGGAAACACAAGAAAAGGAAAAGACCAACAAAAACAAACCCAAAACAATTAAGAAAATGGTAATAGGAACATACCTATCGATAATTACCTTAAATGTAAATGGATTAAATGCTCCAACCAAAAGACACAGACTGGCTGAATGGATACAAAAAACAAGACCCATACATATGCTCTCTACAAGAGACCCACTTCAGACGTAGGGACACATACAGACTGAAAGTGAGGAGATGGAAAAAGATATTCCATGAAAATGGAAATCAAAACAAAGCTGGAGTAGCAATTCTCATATCAAACAAAATAGACTTTAAAATAAAGACTAGGGGCTTTCCTGGTGGCGCAGTGGTTGAGAATCTGCCTGCTAATGCAGGGGACATGGGTTTGAGCCCTGGTCTGGGAAGATCCCACATGCCGCGGAGCAACTGAGCCCGTGAGCCACGATTACTGAGCCTGCGCGTCTGGAGCCTGTGCTCCGCAACAAGAGAGGCCGCGATGGTGAGAGGCCCGCGCACCGCGATGAAGAGTGGCCCCCGCTTGCCACAACTAGAGAAAGCCCTCGCACAGAAACGAAGACCCAACACAGCCATAAATAAATAAATAAAAAAATAAAAATAAAAAAAAAATAAAGACTAATACAAGAGACAAAGAAGGACACTACATAATGATCAAGGGATCAATCCAAGAAGATATAACAATTGTAAATATTTATGCATCCAACACAGAAGCACTTCAATACATAAGGCAAATGCTAACAGCCATAAAAGAGGAAATCGACAGTAACACAATAATAGAAGGGGATTTTAACACCCCACTTTCACCAATGGACAAATCATCCAAAATGAAAATAAATAAGGAAACACAAGCTTTAAATGACACATTAAACAAGATGGACTTAATGGATATTTATAGAACATTCCATCCAAAAACAACAGAATACACTTTCTTCTCAAGTGCTCATGGAACATTCTCCAGGACAGACCATATCTTGGGTCACAAATCAAGCCTTGGTAAATTTAAGAAAATTGAAATCATGTCAAGTATCTTTTCTGACCACAGTGCTATGAGACTAGATATCAATTACAGGAAAAAAAACTGTAAAGAATACAAACACATGGAGGCTAAACAATACACTACTAAATAACCAAGAGATCACTGAAGAAATCAAGGAGGAAATCAAAAAATACCTAGAAACAAATGACAATGGAAACACGATGACCCAAAACCTATGGGATGCAGCCAAAGCAGTTCTAAGAGGGAAGTTTACAGCAATACAATCCTATCTCAAGAAACATCTCAAAGAAACAACCTAACCTTACACCTACAGCATTAGAGAAAGAAGAACAAAAGAACCCCAAAGTTAGCAGAAGGAAAGAAATCATAAAGATCAGATCAGAAATAAATGAAAAAGAAATGAAGGAAACAAGAGCAAAGATCAATAAAACTAAAAGCTGGTTCTTTGAGAAGATAAACAAAATTGATAAACCATTAGCCAGACTCATCAAGAAAAAAAGGGACAAGACTCAAATCAACAGAATTAGAAATGAAAAAGGAAAAGTAACAGCTGGCACTGCAGAAATACAAAGGATCGTGAGACATTACTACAAGCAACTATATGCCAATAAAATAGACAACCTGGAAGAAATGGACAAATTCTTAGAAAAGTACAACCTTCCGAGACTGAACCAGGAAGAAATAGAAAATATAAACATAACAATCACAAGCACTGAAATTGAAACTGTGATTAAAAATCTTCCAACAAACAAAAGCGCAGGACCAGAGGGCTTCACAGGCGAATTCTATCAAACATTTAGAGAAGAGCTAACACCTATCCTTCTCAAACTCTTCCAAAGTATAGTAGAGTGAGGGATATGCCCAAACTCATTCTACAAGGCCACCATCACCTTGATACTAAAACCAGACAAAGATGTCACAAAAAAAGAAAATCACAGGCCAATATCACTGATGAACATAGATGCAAAGCTCCTCAACAAAATACTAGCAAACAGAATCCAACAGCACATTAAAAGGATCACACACCATGATCAAGTGGAGTTTATCCCAGGAATGCAAGGATTCTTCAACATATGCAAATCAATCAATGTGATACACCATATTAACAAATTGAAGAAGAAAAACCATATGATCATCTCAATAGATGCAGAAAAAGCCTTCGACAAAATTCAACACCCATTTATGATAAAAACTCTCCAGAAAGTAGGCAAAGAGGGAACCTACCTCAACATAATAAAGGCCATATATGACAAACCCACAGCCAACATCGCTCTCAACAGTGAAAAACTGAAACCATTTCCTCTAAGATCAGGAACAAGACAAGGTTGCCCACTCTCACCACTATTATTCAACACAGTTTTGGAAATTTTAGCCACAGCAATCAGAGAAGAAAAAGAAATAAAAGGAATCCAAATCAGAAAAGAAGACGTAAAACTGTCACTGTTTGTAGATGACGTGATACTATACATAGAGAATCCTAAAGATGCTACCAGAAAACTACTAGAGCTAATCAATGAATTTGGTAAAGTAGCAGGATACAAAATTAATGCACAGAAATCTCTTGCATTCCTATACACTAATGATGAAAAATCTGAAAGACAAATTAAGGAAACAATCCCATTTACCACTGCAACAAAAAGAATAAAATACCTAGGAATAAACCTACCTAAGGAGACAAAAGACCTGTATGCAGAAAACTATAAGACCCTGATGAAAGAAATTAAAGATGATACAAACAGATGGAGAGATATACCATGTTCTTGGATTGGAAGAATCAACATTGTGAAAATGACTATACTACCCAAAGCAATCTACAGATTCAGTGCAATCCCTATCAAACTACCACTGGCATTTTTCACAGAACTAGAACAAAAAATTTCACAATTTGTATGGAAACACAAAAGACCCCGAAGAGCCAAAGCAATCTTGAGAAAGAAAAACGGAGCTGGAGGAATCAGGCTCCCTGACTTCATACTACACTACAAAGCTACAGTAATCAAGACAGTATGGTACTGGCAGAAAAACAGAATAGAGATCAATGGAACAGGACAGAAAGCCCAGAGATAAACCCACACACATATGGTCACCTTACCTTTGATAAAGGAGGCAAGAGTATACAAAGGTTGGAGAAAAGACAGCCTCTTCAATAAGTGGTGCTGGGAAAACTGGACAGCTACATGTAAAAGAATGAAATTAGAACACTTCCTAACACCATACACAATAATAAACTCAAAATGGATTAAAGACCTAAATGTAAGGCCAGACACTACAAAACTCTCAGAGGAATACATAGGCAGAACACTCTATGACATAAATCACAGCAAGATCCTTTTTGACCCACCTCTTAGAGAAATGGAAATATAAACAAAAATAAACAAATGGGACTTAATGAAACTTAAAAGCTTTTACACAGCAAAGGAAACCATAAACAAGACGAAAAGACAACTCAGAATGGGAGAAAATATTTGCAAACAAAGCAACTGACAAAAGATTAATCTCTGAAATATACAAGCAGCTCATGCAGCTCAATATCAAAAAAAACAAACAACCCAATTCAAAAATGGGCAGAAGACCTAAATAGACATTTCTCCAAAGAAGATATACAGATTGCCAACAAACACATGAAAGGATACTCAAGATCACTAATCATTAGAGAAATGCAAATCAGAACTACAATGAAGTATCACCTCACACAGGTCAGAATGGCCATCATCAAAAAAATCTACAAACAATAAATGCTGGAGAGGGTGTGGAGAAAAGGGAACTCTCTTGCCCTGTTGGTGGGAATGTAAATTGATACAGCCACTATGGAGAACAGTATGGAAATTCCTTAAAAAACTAAAAATAGAACTACCATACAACCCAGCAATCCCACTACTGGGCATATACCCTGAGAAAACTGTAATTCAAAAAGAGTCATGTACCACAATGTTCACTGCAGCTCTATTTACAATAGCCAGGACATGGAAGCAATCTAAGTGTCCATCGAAAGATGAATGGATAAAGAAGCTGTGGCACATACATACAATGGAATATTACTCAGCCATAAAAAGAAACAAAATTGAGTTATTTGTAGTGAGGTGGATGGACCTAGAGTCTGTCATACAGAGTGAAGTAAGTCAGAAAGAGAAAAACAAATACCGTATGCTAACATATATATATGGAATCTAAAAAAAAAAATGGTTCATGAACTTAGGGGCAGGATAGGAATAAAGATGCAGATCTAGAGAATGGACCTGAGGACACGGTGAGGGGGAAGGGGAAGCTGGGATGAAGTGAAGAGTAGCACTGACATATACACTCTACCAAATGTAAAACAGTTAGCTAGTGGGAAGCAGCTGCATAGCACAGGGAGATCAGCTCGGTGTTTTGTGACCACCTAGAGGAGTGGGATAGGGAGGGTGGGAGGGAGATGCAAGAGGGAGGGGATATGGGGATATATGTATACGTATAGCTGATTCACTTTGTTATACAGCAGAAACTCACACAACATTGTAAAGCAATTATACTCCAATATAGATGTCTAAAAAAATTAAAAAATAAAAATATCCCAGTTAAATTTTTTTAGGAGAAGGGAGGTTAGGTCCTATGATGGATATGGTGGGCTGGTTTGTTCAGTCTCTACACTACATTCCCTCCTAGTGTGACTCCTGTATTAAAGGGATGGAAAGGCTAAATGTGGTATTTTCCAAATTATCTTGCAGCTAGGGTTCTAGATATAAATGAGGGTTCCCAATTTGGAAGGAAGCAAGGAAGCAGAGATCCACTTCTTGCTGCCTTTTTTTTTTTTTTGCTGCTGAACAAAGCTGTGGATGCAAAATGTTTCTAAAGCAGTATTCCAATATGTATTCTCCAGCTTACCAGTAAGGCAGAGGCAGTTGTGGAAGAGACAGTGGATGGTTAACCTGAAATACACTGCACAGGCTTAGTAGCAGTCAAATGGTAGATGGCAAGGAAACATATTGCAGGTTAAAAAGCTAATGACCCATTCCAGCCAAATGGCAAAACATTTTATAAAACTACTGCCACTGGGACTTCCCTGCTGGCGCGGTGGCTAAGAATCCGCCTGCCAATACAGAGGACACTGGTTCGAACCCTGGTCTGGGAAGATCCCACATGCTGTGGAGCAACTAAGCCCGTGCGCCACAACTACTGAGCCTGTGCGCCTGGAGCCCGTGAGCCACAACTACTGAAGCCCACGCGCCTAGAGCCTGTGCTCCGCAACAAGAGAAGCCACCGCAATGAGAAGCCTGCGGACCGCAATGAAGAGTAGCCCCCGCTCACCGCAAACAGAGAAAGCCCATGTGCAGCAACAAAGACCCAACACAGCCAAAAATAAATAGATAAATAAATAAATTTATTAAAAAAAAAAAAACAAACTACTGCCACTGTAATATTTGTACCTTGAAAGACAAACCATGTGCCCAACAAGCTTTCAGCTCTGCAAAAGAAGGCTGTCTCTGCCTGTGGCCTGAGATTCCAGCTGACTGAAAATGGTAATCGGGGGAGGGGGAGAGCAGTGTTCTCATGGCTGGAAAAGCCAAAAGGCAGGAAATAAGATGGCGGCCTGAAGCCTTTCCGAAGACCCTCCCTCAAAATAATGGGAACCAGTCCAGCTGCTAAGATCTAATTAAGGGTGATACCTTTCCACCTAAGCCTCTTATTGCAGATGATGCCATGAAGTTGAAAAACTCCAAAACAGAACCAGTATATAATCTACAGACTTCGGATTTAAGAGCTTGGTCTAAATGAGCTCTTTAACTGTGGTTACTTGTGTATGGAACTGCCTAGAAGCAAACAGACTGGAAATCTACTACATTTCAGGGAACTATACTGCTAAAGAAACCAATACCCTGCAAAAACTCATATTCAACCTTTAAAGCAACTCTTCGGTCCACAACTTACACCAGCAGGAATCAGGCTGTGAAAGGTATGCAGTCCCCAAGAAAGGTATACTTTAAAACCCATTTCATATGAGGCAATGGAGTGCTAAGAGATGAACATTAAGTTCTCAGAGGGCAAAAGCAGAGGTCGTGGATGACAATGGGTAAGAGTTAATCCTAGAGAATAGAACAGGGGCTACAAAATAAGTTAACCAAGGAAGTCTTCTTGAAGGAAGACTTTACAAGAAACAGATGGCACACTCAAAAGGGATAACCTTGAAAGAGTTTAATGAAATGACCATTTATTTACCAAGCCGTAAGAAGGGTTGAGGCAACCAATAGGGGATAGTGAAGCACCCAGGGACTAGCAACAGCAGGAAGTTATTATCTTCCACAGGCCTAAAGGCCAAAGGAAAGAAGCAGTGTCACTGAAGCCCTGTAAGAGATGAAGTTAAAGGAGTCCCCCAAGAAGACTTGCAGCTTTAGGTACAGGAACACAATCATTACCAAATGGTAGTCCTGCTGGGAGGGAACTAGGAATATAAATATCTCTCCAGTGCTCTCTCTTCTACCCTCTTGCTATATGTTTGCATCCTCCCAAAATTCATATGTTGAAACTTAATCCCCAATGTATCAGTATTTGGAGCTGAGGCCTTTAAGAGGTGCTTAGGTCACGTGGTTGGACCCCTCAAGAATAGAATCAGTACCCTTATAAAAGAGATCCCAGAGAGTTCCCTCACCCCCTCTACCATACAAAGACACAGGGAAAAGACAGTCATTTATGAACCAGGAAGTGGGTTCTCATCAGAAAACCATGCTGGCACCCTGAATCTTAGGTTTCCCAGCCTCCAGAACTGTGAGAACTAAATTTTTGTTGTTTATAAGCCACCCAGCCTATGGCATTTTGTTATAGCAGCCTGAACAAATTAAGATACCTCTGATTTAAGAGATCTTTCTCATTGGTTGAACCTAAATGGAATCCATAGGACAAGGAAATACAGGTGATGCATTCCATAATGGTCAGGGTAGAACTACGGGTCTGGAGGAGCACATGAAGAAAAATCATCACTAACAATAACATCAATCCCTTGCCCATACACCTATTAAATCACCTACTAAGAACAAATCACAAAGGAAATTACAAAATCGTGAGACAAACCACATTTCAAAACTCATGAAATACAGCCAATGCAGCACTCATAGGGAAATTTATAACCTTACAAATTATTTTTAGTACTTAAGTCTTTAACTCAAGAATCTAGAGAGAAAAAAAAAAAACAGCAAAATAAACACAAAGTAGAAGAGAGAAAATAGATAAAAGTTAAAAATTAAAAAAAGAAAAAAACACTAACAAATTCAATTGGGTCCATCAAACAAAACCAATAACTGATTCTTTGAAAAATATATCTGGTAAGTCAATACTGCAGCAAATCTATGCAACATAAAAAGAGAGGGCATGAATAACATAAGTAATAAGACCTAATCAGGTCACTTACATTAAGTCATTTAATACTCACAACTGCTCTATGAGATTGATACTGTCATTTCTACTTAATATTGAGAAAACTGACACATAGAGAAGTTAAGTAAACTGCTCAAAATCACATTAACTATTATGTACTGGAGCTAGGATTTCCTATGCTGTCCAACTCCAGAGTCTGTTCCTTTGACAACTGTATTACACTCCCTTTCAGAATAAAAAAAGACTATCAAAATATCCCCCAAAATAGAAAACTGGAACTAAGCAATAACCATAAAAGAAAAGGAACCAATAGACATCATCCATTCCCCACACCCCCAGCAAAGGCCTAGACCAGGGGTCCCCAACCCCCGCCAGTACCGGTCCGTGGCCTGTTAGGAGCCGGGCCGCACAGCAGGCGAGTGAGAGAGGCTTCATCTGCCGCTCCCCATCACTAGCATTACCACCCGCACCATCCCCCCCCTTAATTCCCCACCCCACCCCCACTCCCCCCACTCTCCCCTGCCACCCGGTCTGTGGAAAAACTGTCTTCCACGAAACCGGTCCCTGGTGCCAAAAAGGTTGGGGACTGCTGGCCTAGACAGTTTAAGGGCCAATTTTAGCTATGCCTTCAAGGAATAGATCATTCCTGAAAGGTAGCAGAATATGCCACCCCAAAATTATGTCATTGGGCATATTGATTATTTTGGGCTGTAGGCACTTGAAAAAACAGCAAATGAAGGAGAAAACTTTCTCTGAACTCCCCCCCTTATTCTGCCTAAAGACAGATCTTCCAAAAGGAACTCAATTATCATAAATCCCCTCCCTGGGAGTTTCATCAACTAGGGAAGACTGACTCATCACAGGAGAGGAGGCTACACCCAGACAAATTTTGTCATATCTCCCATCTGCTCTTCTAAGGGTCCATTTATCTTTCCTAAGTAAACATTTACTCTTCCCTAAGAGGTCTACACCCCCTCCCCCCCATATAGATGGTATCTGAGCCTGAATTCTAAGCCATCTTCGAGTGTTAGAATTTTCCCCTGGGTATTGACAAAGATTCTTTCCTTAATCAAACTTTAGTCAGGCTCCCAAAACTTCTCCTAGGCCGACCTGTGCACTTCCTTGCAAAATCTAATTTTAACAAGAACCCTGGTATGTCAGTTTAACAAGAGTCTCCCATCTGCCACAACTGATCACCCTCAATATTGGGTTCCTCATCTTCTACCATTCCCCTAGGTGTAATCATGCCCTATAGGGTTAACAGAAGCTGGTGACTAATAGAGATTCTTGAGCTAGTCTTACAGAACAACAGATAAGGGAACAGCTTGTTAAAACCTCTCTGCTTATAAACTGCCGTCACTGATCAGCTTGCTTTAGTTTTTTCCCTTCTCCATAATTGCATACCCTCCAAGCTTCACATAGCCTAGGTAATACACCACAAGACTCCTTAACCACCCCACAGATAACACCTCTGATGTATGGGTTGCTATAGTAATGGGGACAGAGACTTAAGTTGTTTTTTCGGAACTTAGAGTCAGCTCTTGTTCAGTTCGAGCTAAGACTGGTTGGGACCACAGGCCCTAACACTGGGCCTGCACAGGTGTTGGATGAATGCTCTTTTGTTGTCAGAGGGCCAAAACCTCCACCCCCAAATCGTGCTAAGCACCTCCATTTTTTAACATGCATCCCTGGAAGAAGCATGTAACCAAGATATGTCTGCACAGAACACCGACTACTTCACTTTTCCCCTACCTCCAATCACCTTTCCTTGCACCTAAGACCACCCTGCTCCTTTACCCCATAAATATCCCACCTTTGGGAGGGTGGATTTGAGACTTGTTCTCCTCCCTTGGCTGCTTTGTGAATAAACTCTCTCTGCTGCAAACCTTGGTGTCTGAGGTAACAGAGGTAATGTCTGACTGCCCTAGCCTGTCTTCAGCAAGAATCCTGTTATATTGGTTCGGCCAAAACCCTTCTTGACCCCGTGTTTCCTCTTAGTAATTGAATTCCCATTTATCCATACTGTATTTGCAATAGAACCCAGTTCTATACTGAGGTCTCTTTCCCACTATTGCACGTCCTGAATGAAATATGTTTTAACTGCTTTAACTACTGTCTAGCTCTGTTTTGTTTTTTTTTAAACAGTATCTCCCGTATATATATGCAGTATACATGTTGTTAAAAACTGGACAACAGGCCCCAAATGGAGCCACTTATACTAAGATCCACCTTACCAAATCAAGACTTAATTACACTTTTGGCCTCTCCAAGAAATGTAACTGAACAGGACCTGTGGAGCCTTCCCAGGACAGAGCCCCTCCCCCATATCTTCTGCTGTAGCTCCCCTTAGAAGTACCAAGATAACATTGTTTCATGCATATTTCCTGAGCTTTTCAGATGCTAAAACCGCCACCAAATGGAAGAAATTAGCTACTTGATGATCATGAGCCTGTAGCCCCCAGACCTACTGGTACCTAAGGATTGATAATGTTAACTGCCCTGTTACCTCAAGATCAACCAATTAGAGAATTGTGCATGAACTGAGATGCCAGCACATACCCTGGGATGCCCCTCCCCTCACCTGACCTTTAAAAATGCTTTGCTGGGGCTTCCCTGGTGGCGCAGTGGTTGAGAATCTGCCTGCCAATGCAGGGGACACGGGTTCAAGCCCTGGTCTGGGAAGATCCCACATGCCGCGGAGCAACTAGGTCTGTGAGCCACAACAACTGAGCCTGCACGTCTGGAGCTTGTGCTCTGCAACAAGAGAGGCCGCGATAATGAGAGGCCCGCGCACCGCAACGAAGAGTAGCCCTCACTCGCCGCAACTACAGAAAGCTGGTGCGCAGCAACGAAGACCCAACACAGCCAAAAATAAATGAATAAATAAATAAATTTATAAATAAATAAAGTTGTTTCCTGAAGATGGAAGTTCTTTCTTAAAAAAAAAAAAAAGAAAAGAAAATGCCAGGTTAACTAGACATCCATGTGGGAAAAAAACATATTGACCTTTACTTGATACCATACAAAAATCAGTTCCAGATGGATAGCAGATCTAGAAGCAAAAGGTAAAATAAAGCTTTTAGAGAACATAATCTTTGTCACCTTAGAGCAGGCAAATATTTCTTTAAAGGCACTAACCATAAAAGAAAAAGGTTTACTTGGATTATGATAAAGTTAAGAGCTTCTGTTCGTTGAAAGACACTATTAAGAGAGTGCCACACACCTCCTGAGATATTTGAGGTACACAGATCCAACAAAGGACTTATATCCAGTATATGTAAAGAACTCCTTCAAATCAGTAACAAGAAGAGATAATCCAAAAGGAAAATATGCAACAAACTTGAATTGGCTTCACTAAAGTGGATACACAAGTGGTCCATAAACATATAAAAAGACTCCCTCTTTCCTTATCAGGGAAATGCAAATTAAAGCCAAGAGGAGATACCCGTACACACCTACCAGAATGGTAAAAAGAGAAACTGAAATTAGCAAGTGTTGGTGAGGCTGTAGAGCAACTGGACCTCTCCTGTACTGCTGGTAGGAATATAAATTGGTACAACCACTTTGGAATAATGTTTGGCAATATCTACACAGGTGAATGTATATATTTCCTATGACTTAGCAATTCCACGTCTAAGTATATACTCAACAGAAATATGTTCAATAAGACATATATACTAAAAGGTTCACACTAGCACTATTCATAATAGTCTCAAACTGGAAATCACCCGAAGACCATTAATAGTAGAGTGGATTTAAAAATGGTCATGCATTCACATGGAATACTACAGAGAAATAAAAAATGCTCACATGACCATATGGATGAATCTAACAAACAAAACCAGAGAGCAAAAAGTCAGAGCAAAAAGAGCATATACAAATGGAATTGCCCAGTGTGTAAACTATAAAAATAGACCAAAGGAATCTAAGTTAGTTATTACAAAACTGAATTGTGGTTATCTTTGGGGTGGGGAGAGTGACTGAAAGGGAGTAAGAGGGAGTTTCTGGTGTGCTCGTTGACGTCCAGTTTCTTAACATGGGTACTGGTTACATGGATGTATTCAACATGTGAAAATTCATCAATCTGCACATTTATGATTTGTGCACTTTTCTTAAGAACATCATGCTGTGATAAAAATTAACGGATGTGACAAAAAGCAAATAAATTAAACTACAAACTAAAAAAATTTCTACAAGTATGGTAAGGTTAAGTAACATATGAAAAACGTATGCAAGGGACTTCCCTGGCAGTCCAGTGGTTGAGACTTCACCTTCCAATGCAGGGGGTGCAGGTTCGATCCCTGGTCAGGGAGCTAAGATCCCACATGCCTCACAGCCAGAAAACCAAAACATAAAACAGAAGCAATATTGCAACAAATTCAATAAAGACTTTACACCGGGTTCACATCAAAAAAAAAAAAAACAAAAAAACAAAGAAAAGTAAAACGTATGCAAGTCATAAGAAGCTAACATCCAATAGTAAAATGAGCAAAAAATACAAAAAGATGCTCAAGAAAGAAATAAAATGTTTTCAGTAAAGGCACAAAATGTAAATTAGAACAACAGAATGCTATTTTTCCTATAAAATTAACAAAGATTAAAGGAAACTAATAAGGTTGTTGCTGAGGATTTGGTGAAAATACTCCTAATGGAAACTTGAATAGGTATAACCTTTCTGCATAAGTCTTAAAAAATGTTCATATCCTTTGACCCACTAGTTTTCCTTCTAGAAATTACTCTAAGGAAAAATCAGAGGTGCAGTAAAAGATGGACTTATGTCAGTGCTGATTACAATTGTATTTTGAAACAATATAACTATCCAAGAACGGGAAAATAGTTATATTATGATACACATACATGATTGGATATTATGTTATTGTTTTCAAAGAGTAATGAATAGGAAAAGACTCACTGAAAAATACATATAAAACTCTATGTGGTATATTTTTTGTGTTTAAAAAATATCAAACATACATTTGAGTAGAAAAAAAGTCTGTAAGAACACATACTATAATGTTAATGGCCAACTGTGGGTGGTAGGAAAATGAGTGATTTTAATTTTGTGGCTTGTTTTCTACAATGAAATGTTCTTTGAGCATGTATTACTATTATACTCAGATATCTAAGAATAGGGTAAAAAAGTATCCACCCAGTTCCCTCTCTCTAGCAATCTAAGCAACACAGATTTTTGTCTCTTCATCTCCCACATTCAATCTTGTAACTGTTTCCTCGATTTTACCTTAGAAGTATCTGTCCAAGCCATTATTCAATTATTTCTTCTCTCTTTTCCAGAACTCAGGCGCTTGCCTTCCCTCCTGACCTCCTCAAATCCAGGCACTTCCTTTTGGTAAAAGAGCCCTATCTTCCACTACTTCTACATTCCAGCCCCATCAAACCACTTTATATAGCGACACTCCACACTGAAGTCCCTGAAAAATCTACACCAGGTACTTTCACACCTCCCAACCTTGGCATACTCTGTTCTCTTTCCTTATAATGCATTTTCTCCCTTCCATCTCTCTAAACATATTCACAGTTCAAGATCCACCTCCAATATCCATTTACTGGGTGTAGTGTCTCCGAGGCCACAGGAACAGACGGCGGTTTCCAAATCAATCCTCCAATGACAGTTTGTATATATTTCAACATTTACCATTCTGTACTATTTATTGCGTAGCTCTCTGATGGTATGGAATGAGCCGTTTCTTTTCTTAAATTTCTTAAAATCTTGTCGGATGAATGGATTTTAGTAAAGTATACATACATGCCTTATACAGGGGTGTGACTTTTCACCTGTGTCGGATAGACAAATGGCAACAAAAACACTAGACTGTTTTTTTGTTTTTGTTTTCATTCAAGATGGCAGAGAACGTCTTAAAATAGTCCCACACAAAAGCACTCACACCCGAGCCTCGAATCAGAAGAACTAGCTACACCTAGCGCAAGAGCAAAGGACAAAAGAATTAGATGCTGAGATACCGCGGCCCAAATCACACACAGTAGGTCCCACACACAGATCTTAAACCACGGTATAAAAAAACAAAAACAAAAACAAAAACTAGCACCTGCTGCCTCCATTTCGAGGGCCACGCCTCGACCGCAAACTGTGACCTGGGGCATTTCTGGATACTGACCCGAACAAATCGAGGACGAAAAAGGGGGAGGCTAAATCGTACGGGTGAGAAGGAACAAGCAGGGCTCTAGTCCACCGGCCTGGCTGGGAATTCTGGGAGGGCCCGAGGCAGAGGCCAGGCGCGGCGAGAGTGCCTCAGGCTACACCTGTCAGGCTGCGTCCAACATTAGGCCCGGAAATTGCCGAGATTCGGTGACCGAGGCCGGCAGGAGCGTCACCCGATTCCTCTCCCCGGCATCGGCCTCTCGCCCGGCCTCCTCGCCTTCTCACTCGTCCTTCTCAAACAAAGGCAACTCACACGCACCGCCATTTTCCCCTTACCTCAAAAACCACCTCTTCGTCAAAATCCGGTGTCATCCTTCTCCGCCATGCCACCCGCCTCAGCACGATGGGAAATGAAGGCGGGAGAACCGGCTGCATGCACCCAGGCGTCTGCTTCTGCAGGTCCCGTGAGTCCAGAAAACTACAATTCCCAGAATGCCTCGCAGCTCACGCCCCTTTTCCAGGCCCGCTCATTGGTGCTGAGCTTAAACATGTGGGCGGGAGGGGCGGGAACGGGCTGAAACTCGGGCCCTCTGATTGGAGGAGGCTGGGGCTTTTGTCCGCCTTTTACGGCCGCGACTAGCAGGGGGCGCCTGGAGCTCTGATTTTTTTTTTTGGAGCTGGAGAAGGGCGCGCGCCGGCGAAGCCGCGGTGAGCACTGCTCGTGTGCGCGCGTGGCCGTCTGCCGGGAGCTCGGCTGGGCGGCGCTCGTGCCCGCCCGCCCGTCGCCGGCGGCTCGCGCCCGGGAGCGCCGCCGGGTCCCCGGAGCCGGCCGCGTCCTTTGTGCGGCGCTGGGGTTGCGTCTCGGGGCCGCGGGACGGAATGTGGGCTCTGCTGGGGCTTTTCTCTTCTGCCCAAACTCTTGAAACAATGGACTGTAAGGGGAGCGGGGATTGAGGGGGGCGAGCGGGGAAGCGAGCTACACGGGGGAATCATGACTTCTGCCGCCGGTAAGTGACGGCGCTCGCGCTGCCGCTGGAAAGTTTGTAGCGAGCGCTGCAGGTCTTGGCCTCGGAGCAACTTTGTCCTCCGGGATGGGTTAGCGATATTCTCTCTACCTTTCCTCAGGACTGTGCGGAGGAGACGGTGTCTGCTGCCGGATTTTTTCGTCCCTTCATGCCAAGAGGGGCTCTTTGGAAATCGTGTGTCTCTTGGGACCTCCTTTTAAAAGAAGACCGTGTTGGGGTCTCTTAGCGCCAGGTGAAACGGGAAATGCAAAGAGGGCGTTTAGTCTTCTCTCTTAAAATTTGAGCGACTTTGCCTTTGCGTATGAAAATAGTTTAGATTCCCATGTTAAGAAATCAGTTATTCTAGGAAAGGGCAGTGTTCCCGGAGTGTTGAACTCGGCGACTAGGCTGAGTGGCTTTAACCCCTAATGTCGACTGGAAACCCTGACCCTTATTAAGTAAAGAGGTTTAGACATTTTTACTCCTGTTTTGGTGGTTTTCCCCCGGTTACCTGAGGAGCAGAGGAGTAGAATTGCCGATGCCAAGATTTTGGTTCATTTTCATCCAATTTTTTATGGATTTTCCCCCCTATTTCTACCTGGTTAGTGTAGACAAAGCCTTATTTTCTGTCTGCCTCCTGTCGTCGTTTCCCTTTATCCAAAAGGCAAAGCCTGTTGTATTACCTTTGTGTAGACTTTGAAGAATTCTGGACGTTGTGTTTCTAAACATTCTGAAGGAACAGTTCCTATTTTCCAAAATAATTACTAAAGTGGTGTTAAATTCACTTATAAGAACATAGGTTAATTTTTAAGCCAGAACTTAATAATGTATTCAGTATTAAGGAACATTTTTGCCCACGTTGTAATAAATAAACTTTCATTAGACATTTTATAGTAAAATAGTGTAAAGCTTCACCACAGTTACTTCTAGAACCAGCATGTAAGTATCAGATTAAATTTTCTTAGCTTTTCTTGGCATTTATTTTAAATTCCTGCATCTTGCAACTGTCAAACAGCACTCTACATATTCTGGTTTGTATTCTTTCTAAGCCTAGATATATTGGAGGTTGTATGGCTAGGTGTAATCAGATTACAACTAACGAGGCAAGAAGTTTAGCCAATAGGAATAAGAAAGCAAGGGGTGAAGTGTTCCCATAGTAGTATTCCTGAGGAAGATGTGGATCTTTCCTTTTTGATGCTGTATGTGTGTACAGGAGATATGTCATCGTGTACTGGGAATTATGTTATTTATAAACTCTCTTTTCCTTACCAAAGGGAGGCTTTCTACTTACTTGAGGTGAATTATTTTCATCCTAAATTTCTGTGCCTCACTTTAAGTTTTATTAAGGAAAAAGTCTAATTTAATTTCAATTTAAAGTGGTTGGAGATTTAAAAATCCTTCCAGCCAATTTTAACTCTCCCCTCCAGTGTCAAACACATTTAAAATTCATACCTTATATGTATCAGTTTTCAGTTCCAGTCCTAACAGTTTATAATGAACCTATACAGAAGCATTTAATTCTACATTTAAATATGTAAACCAGATCTAGGTCTCAGTCTGGAATTTTATTATTCTTTCATTTGAATGACCCTCGAATAATGCAAACTATTTTTATATTTTATCAACTTTATAATTAAAGAAGTCCACAGACATTTTTGTGGTGTTTTAAAAGAGGGACACTTCCTGTGTTTAGTTGAGTTAGTTGGTTTTTAGCATGGCTTGCTGAGAAGCATTAACTACTTTTTTATTCGCCCATCTGTTAAGATTTATTATTTTTTCTCATGTCTAAATGGGGAATATGGAAAAGAACTGGGGTTTTATTTGCATCCTATTCTTATAAAATTATGTGTTCATCATTCTTACAAGCTGTTTATGATGCTCTTTGGAACAGTATTCAGAATTCATTAAAACTTTAGGAATGTTATTTGCAGTTGGGGGAGGGGATGTTTGTTTACACTGAATCTAATCTGTGGTATTTGGGATGGTTGGCTTAATTTAAGGCAATAAGAAAAATGTAGAACATCTAAGTTATATGTATCCTGAAGAAGAGCTTGCTTTGTTTTTCTGTGTCTGTGAAAGAGTAGGCCCACAATAGAGATTTTAGAATTATTCTAATCAGTATATGAAAAAAGGAGAGATGATTATAGAAATATATTTCATATATTTTTGAACATGTACAGGTCTCGGTGTATATGTGCTGTGCTCTGCTTTTTGGCTGGTCCAATAGCTAAGAAAGTGTTGCACGTGGACCGCTGCCATCTGTGTGTAACAGACTATGAGTGTGTTTGTAATTGTTAGTAAAATGGTACCTAGTGCTTTACTTTCTTACCTTATTTTCCCTGGAGCCAAACAGCTGTGTAAATAAAAGATTTGCTGCTATGCTCTAAAAAGCTTTGGGTCTGACTGTTGATACAGTATTAAGATCCAAAGGTGCTGGATCCATTTCCAAACGTCGTGCACTTATTTCAAGAGTTTGACATTGGAGCAGACCGTAATATAAAGGCTCGTTATTTTTTGAGCTGTGTTTCTTTCAAAATAGAGCCACTAAAAAATAAATAATTTTAAAATTAAAAAAATAATAATAATGAAGGACTTCAAATATTGCTATTCTAGTGACTTAGTTGAACACTTGTTCCTACTAATAATTAAGAACTTAGGGACTTGCCTGGTGGCGCAGTGGTTAAGAATCCACCTGCCAATGCAGGGGACGCTGGTTCAAGCCCTGGTCCGGGAAGATCCCACATGCTGTGGAGCAACTCAGCCCGTGTGCCACAACTACTGAACCTGCGCTCTAGAGCCCACAAGCCACAACTACTGAGCCCACATCCACCACAACTACTGAAGCCCACGCGCCTAGAGCCCGTGCTCCACAACAAGAGAAGTCACCGCATTGAGAAGCCCGCGCACCACTAAGAAGAGTAACCTCCACTCGCCGCAACTAGAGAAAACCTGTGTGCAGCAACAAAGACCCAACGCAGCCATAAATAAATTAATTAATTAAATAAATTTAAAAAAAGAACTTATTCAGTAATCCTATTGAAGTTGATTCCTGCTAACTTTTCAAAATATTCTACATTTAAGTGGATATTGATTTCTTTTTAAAGAAATATCTTGTTACTGAGACATAGTAAAGACTATGCCTATGTGGCAGCTCTGACTGTTCCCAGGCCCTATGTTTAGCATTGGGGATACAGCAAAGAGACAAAGTACCTGCCCTCCTGGAGCTTGCCTTCTAGTGGTGAAGACAGAGGGAGGTACACCGAAGAAAAATCACACAGGGCAAAGCGGCTAGAGAATCTAAGGGTTCTCCTGAAGCAGATATCTCCTGAAGTTATCATCTCAGAATCATTTAGGCTTTAGAGATCTGTTCAGCTCCCTCATTTGCAAGTAAGGAAACTGAGGCAACCAATTCTCCACACAGAGGCACACCCAGTTATGTTATTGGCCTCTTTATTTAATTCAGTGAGTATGTGTTGAGGCAGTTAGGTACATAATGCTGCGCTATATCTGTTGGTAATCGACCATAATTCCTATAGTTAATTGAATTTCTAGGACACTAAGAACAGAGATTTATGAATAATGATTGAACTAAAATAGCAAAAATTGGTTGGGTAAATGACCCTGAAGCTTCTGAAAAGGCTCTAAGATTCAGAAAGTAAAAGATTAATGAGACAGGGTTTTTTTTTGTTTGTTTTTTTTAGTTGTGGTAAAATACACCTAACATAAATTTACCATCTATACTATTTTTAAGTGTACAGTTCAGTAGCGTTAAGTACGTTCATACTGCTGTGCAGCCAATCTCCAGAACTCTTTCCATGTTACAGAACTGATTTCTTTTTTTTTTTTTTTTTAATTCCTTCAAAATGCCCAGAGGTAGGATGTTTTCAGAATGCTTACAGAAATGAAATCAATGTGATGGTCTGTCTGTTTTCCTTATCTTGAGTAAGATGGGAGGTAAGAGGCCTAGGGCATTCATACTTTCTCTTAAGACTTTATAGGTCAGGAGTTTAATTTAATAGACCATTACACCAAGCTTTATCATTAGGCTTTGAATGGTTTTAAAATTTTTTCTACCTAAGAAAACAATAATAACATGCTTATTGAACACAACTGAAATTGCATGGTATTGGGAATTTGTATTAAGTCATTTTGGAAATACTTCATATCTTTTTTATTATAACATTATCCTGAGGAATTGAATGAGAAGGCATCTGTCATCAGGTGATCTTGGTTGAACACAGAGTATTAGGGGTTTGAGAAATTCTTCCTTGGTTGGTAAAAGGAAGTAGAGCACCCTACTCTTTTTTTTTTTTCCTCCCTACTCATGTCCCTGTAATATCTTCCCGGGTTGGAGTGTTGTGACTAATTTCCTTTGTTGAAAAGAAACTCCTCACCAAGTGAAGAATCAAAGCCTCTGTGTATTCAAGTACTTAAACAATGTCCAGCAGATGATATTTTGAAAGGTTTATGTTTATGTTTTTCACTAACTAAGTTTTCATTAAGCGTTAGATCCTGTTGGAGGAACAAACATAAGTATAAGAGGTATAAGATAAAATATGTTTTACCTTGTCTTGGGAAATATGACGGGGTGATAAGTGATAGCATAGGTAGAAAAACATAAAAGAACGTTAAAAAATGAGGATGTTCAGACTCTGTGTAACTTCATTTTATAGGTCTTTTGTGTGAAGCTTTTATTTAGGTTCCTGTAGGTTAGTGGCAGATCTTTGCAAATCTAGCACAGTGTAATAGGTGCTCATTGAGTCCTTTTTACATAATGCCAAGAAAGAATTACTACAATAGGAATCATGGTCATCTTTTAAATGCACTAGAATAGTGGTTATAAATGAAGGGTACACAGCGTAATCACCTGGGGTAGAGCGTAGGCATGTGACATTTTAAAAATAAATCTCAGTGAAGGATTATAATGAAAATTCCCATTTGACAACCCCTGCACAGAAAAAATACCAACCTTATCAAGAGCCTCAAATATTACAGTATCATTACTTTTCAGTTTGGAAAATTTCTGATTTCTGTATTCCTTTTTAGGTTATTTTGTGGTTCTAGTGAGATAGGTCATTGATAAAGGGCATTCATACAATTCTACTGTATGTCATTGAGATAGAAGAATATGTACTGCTTATTCACATGAGAAGCTTAGAGTTGCATCCTACATAAACCTTAGGCAGATTCAACTCTTAGCACTCAGCAAATGAACTGAAGTGCCTTCTCCTACATACGGATCTCAAGCAGAAGCTAGTTACTGTATTTCATTTAGTGTTGCCTGAAGATATGGTAATCCATTCCAGAGTTAGAAGAAAAACTGTATTGGACTTATTAAGCAATGTACAATATATCCAAAGCTATGTGTACTGGAACTGAAGGGCAATTTAAGGAATTTTCAAGAGTAATAATAGACTCTGTATAATATAATATAAACTACCTAGTAAAATGCAAGTTCAGCGTATTGTCAAAAGTAAAAATGTTATCAAATTTAATCATTTATCTTGTGCCTTGGTTTTTTGGTTATCAGATTTTTTTTCCTTTCTAGAGATTAAGAAGCCACCAGTGGCCCCCAAGCCAAAGTTTGTGGTGGCAAATAATAAGCCAGCTCCACCTCCTGTTGCACCTAAACCTGAGATCGTGGTTTCTAGTGTTCCACAGTCAACAAAGAAAACCAAACCAGCAATAGCTCCGAAACCAAAAGTTCTGAAGGCCTCACCCGTTCAAGACATCAGGCAGTCACCATCAAGGAAAATCATCGTGAACCTGGAAGAGCATAAACAGGAATTCCCTGAAAGCATTGACAACTCTAGCTGCAAAAACAGAGGGCATCAGAGCAGTGATTATATTTTACCAATGTGTTCCTGCCGTTCTGAGTGTAACCATAAGCTTGGAAATAGAGAGAATTTGTGTGTCAAGCAGCTTGTCTTAGGGCCCCTGGAAATGCATGAAAATTTAGAAAATAATAAAATTGGTGAGTCCTCTTCAGCTATAAAAACTCAGCGTAAATGTGATTCTAATGATGAAAAGGTCAAGAGCCAGAGTGAAGTAGTTTTAAAGGCAAACATCCTGGAAGAGAAGCTCAAAGATGTTTTAACACAACGAACGTCACCTTTTATTTTTCCACAGAAGCACAGATCCACAGACAGTCCAGAAATGAGTGATGGCTGTAATTCCAACAGACAATTCAGAATTGAATTTGCAGACTTGTCACCTTCCCTGTCCAGCTTCGAAAAAGTTTCTGATCATCACCATTGCCACCTACAACTTCCTAGTGATGAATTTCAAAATTTTGAAACTAGTCAGGGTGACAGTGAAAAAAGCAACACTTACTTTCATTCATCTGAACAAGAAGCTCTAGAAAATGGTAAAAGGAGTACTTTTTTATCTTCAGATAGAGATATTAAGAAATCAGAAGTCAAAGACCATGGTCCCTTGGAAATTCACTTAGTGCCATACACCCCCAAATTTCCAACTCCCAAGCCCAGAAAGACACGTGCTGCACGCCTATTACGCCAGAAACATATAGATACTCCTAGTGAAAGTACTGAAGAACCAGAGAATGTAGACAGTAGCTCTCCTTGTCTTTTTGAAGATAGTTTGAAAAACAATAAAATCAGTGGTTTTCATCGGAATGTTTTGTGTAACCAGGAACAGGTGGACAAAGTGAAGCCAGGAAATAAAAGTGAATTGAATGTGGACTTCAGCGGTGACAGACAAAACTTAATCAACTCACAAAAAGCTCTGTGTCCTGAAACATCTTCCTTTGAAAATATGGCATCTCCTTTAGAGACAGACTCTAATTTGAGTTCTGACAAGACAGGAGATGGTTCTAGTATGTCACCTGCTGTGGACAAAAGGACCAGTTTTATAAGATGCAGTACTCTATCTATGAGCCTGCCCAAGCAGCTCAGATTAACCTGCACCGAACATCTGCCTACTGCCTGTAACGCGGGAGTGTCTGTCCCTCAACTGCAAAAGGAATCTATGATAAAAGATGAAAGTTCCTCAAGAATTGTCCCCAAAAAACCTCAAAGACACAGCTTGCCTTCTGCAGGAGTGCTTAAAAAGGCTGCCTCAGAGGAGCTTGTGGAGAAAAGTTCTTATCCCTCAAACGAAGAAAAAAGTTCAGAGAAGGGTCTAGAAAGAAATCACCTTCAGCATTTATGTGCCCAAAACCATGGTGTGTCGTCCTCCTTTGATATGCCTAAACGGGCTTCAGAGAAGCCAGTGTGGAAATTACCTCATCCTATTATACCCTTTTCAGGGAACCCAGAATCCTTAAAGTTTGTTACCATATCCTCAAACAGTGAGCCTCCCACTGCCCTGACCAAGCCTAGAGCAAAATCATTATCTGCTGTGGATGCAGAAAGGTGCACTAAGCCTTGCAAAGACTCTCAAAAGAAGAACTCTTTAAAGAAGTTGCTCAACATGAAGCTGTCCATCTGTTTCATGAAGAGTGACTTCCAGAAATTTTGGTCCAAGAGTAGCCAACTCGGAGACGCAACCTCAGGCAGCCTTGCGGGTGGGGAGAGAAAAGGGAGTGAAAGTGATTGGCATGGCTTGTTGGTAGAAGAAAAGAGAAATAAACCCATTAAGGCATATTCGACAGATAACTATAGCCTGGAATCCCAAAAGAAGAGGAAGAAGTCTCGGGGCCAGACCAGTGCAGCTAATGGACCAAGAGCTGAGTCTTTGGATGACCAACTGCTCTCCAGGGAGTCATCCTCGCAGGCACCTTGCAAATCTGTTATAAGCGGCTGTGCACCGGAGTATGAAAATATACGCCATTATGAGGAAATACCAGAGTATGAGAACTTGCCATTTATTATGACTGTGGGGAAAACTCCAGAGCTGGAATGGCAGAATTCCAGCAGCGTGGAGGACACTGATGCAAATGTGTATGAGGTAGAAGAGCCATATGAAGCTCCAGATGGCCAGCTGCAACTTGAACCCAGACATCAGCATTCCAGGTAACACTTAGGTGTCAGACAGACACTACCCTTTTGCTTGCATCACTGAAATTAACCTTCAGCAGCCCTGTGAGGTAGGTTAAGATCTCATACGTGGGAAAAATATCACTTCCTGAGGGAGTGGTTTAGTTAAGCGTATATTAAATTGTTTCCAAAGTGCAGTCTCTTTTTATCATATAGTCGGGATGGGTGTTTGCAATGCAGCCTTTAAGTAGTTGACTTATTTTAGTAGCTGATTCAAAGAATTTGAACCAGTAGTAGTAGTAGTATAGGTACTACAAGGAACACCTAGAACAGAGACATCCCATTTCCTCTAATGCACCAACTTGGAAGTCATAGCAAGAACCTACGGGAGGAAATTGGCCAATTCAATGAGGTTTATTTGCGAGGTGTAAGAAATCTGTGAAGTTTTTGAAATCTGTGTTTACCTATGTTGCCCTTGTCAGGTAAAACCTCTAAATTTGCAAAATTCACTACTCTTTGAGGATTAGTTATTTTACTTGTTGAAGGCTAATTAACTTCAGATGGGCATAGGAAAAATGCAGGAAAAACATAATTACTGTCCTTTCTCACTTTTGTATGTGTACTTCCTACCTCTGGTGTACCTACTTCATCTGTCTTAACTGAAACCTTGCACATTCTTGATGGTCCTGCTCAGCAATCCTTTGCATCGAGAAGCTTCTACACTTAGTGGGAAGTGTTTATTTCCTATTCTGACTTCCCAGTTATGCTGTGGTATCCTTTATCTCAGTCTGTTTTATGGTAGAATTGTCTGATTGGTATTCGGTTTTAAGCTCCAAGAGTTCTAGTCATATCTTTTTGTCCTGCATAAGGCCAAGCAAGGGGCTTAGTAGGAATCAGTAGATGTTGGTTGAGTATATGAGAGAATGAGTGAAAGAGAGGCAAAGGAGGTTACTGTGGGAGGAGCTTCCTTCTCTCTCCGTAGTCACAAAGGGAGCCTTGGCATTGTACTTAAAGTGTTTTGTGTTTAACACGAAGTACACAGACCCTTTTTGAAGTCTTCATATTCTTAGGTTACTAACTTCAAGCCTTTGAGTGCTTAGGTCTTAAAATAGGACTTCTTAGAAATAGTAACACATGTGGCACATAGTAAGGGCTCAAAAAAAAAGGATTATTGGGTGAATTGAATAAATCAAATTATTAGGCAAAAATCGCATCAAGGAAAGTAAATTGTTCTTTTAATTTTCAGATGGTCTCCTAGCACTTTTCTTTACTCAATCCTCTCTGCCCTTCCTCCTTTAACCCTTAAAAGACTTACCTTCCTTATCTTACTTCCTTTTCTCATATCTGACTCCATTCTGTTTACAACTGTCTACTCTCTGAATGTTAGTACCTAGGCAAAAGCCTCTCCCTTGGCATAAACATTTCAATGGAGAGTGGAGTTAAGTATCCAACTTAAAAAAAAAAAAAGTCTATTTTCATGCCTGCTCTTCTCACCATGGGACAATTTTGTTGGTACTGCCCTCCTTTTAACAAGTTTTTGTGTATTATTTTGTGTGTGTGTGTGTGTATGTAAGGAATGAATTTGGCTTCTTTGTGACATACTACTATCCTTAGCTAAGATGGAGTTTTTCCTTGAAATTGGAGGTTTGGCCCTTAGTGTAAGTTTCCTGTTGGCCCTCAGGCTTAATCTGAAGGGTTTGTCATTATCTCTAACACAAGCTGTAAATTTCTAGAACTTGTTCTTATGCCTTTAGGGCACTGCTGCTCGGGTGGGGGGAACCAGCATGGAAGGGGTTAATGTTCGCAGCCAGCTGGTGCAGCTGGATGGCATTCATAAGGAGGGTTCTTTCTCAAGGCTACAGGAAACCGAGGGCGGCTTTGGACAGGTTGAAGCTGTCAAGTAGGGCAGCCTGGTGAGGAGTGGGTGAGCTCTGCTTTTGAATTTTGCTTTCCATGGAGATTTTTGTTTAGGCCTGGAGCAGGGAGGCCTAAACAGCCTTGAGATTCCTAAAATGTGCCAGCTGAATCAAAAGCCTTCAGTCATAGGGCTATACTAACGGTTTTGCCTGGGAGGTTGTACCTTTTGTAAACAACATCACATAGAAAGAGAAAGCAAAATTCAAGCCTTCATGAGGAGGACACCTGGCCACCCCAAAGTAAGGTAAATGAGAAGTGGGGCATCTGTTTCAGGTGAGCTGAGTGGATCCAAGTGGAATCCTGTTTGGGAATATGGCTGTTGAAAATATAGATCTGTGTTTTAGAGTAATTAACTCAAAATCCAACACCCTAGTTTTCTAAAATGATAAGAAAAAACACAGATGAACCCTGATTAAGATTCTTCTGCTTAAGTGAATCAAGAGAGTGTCTTTAACAGTTTCTTAGGCCTTGGGGAAGAGGTTTTGGATCTTACAGAGGGGACTGGTTCAGAGACTAACTAGTTTTACCGAGTCTACATATATAACCAAGAAGATTCTGGATTAGTAAACAGACATTTGCCAAGCTTGGGGTAACCCATATGGTCACCTTCTTTAGAGTATAGATGTTTCATGAATCCAACTACTTAACATTTACAAATTTATAACAACGTGTTTATAACTTATCAGGAAAGAATTGCTGGCAGCCCCCAATTCCAAAAAGGATTGTGTTCTAAAAGTTCATGATAATTTGGAACTCAGAGTGTGTTTTCCAAAGAAACAGCTGTGGAAATGGTGGTAAAGGTCCCAGTTTAGTCCCCCAATTATATTAACCATTACTGCACTGGCTTCCCCTTCCCGCTTCCCAGGAAAATTCTTCCTCTCTGTGCTTTGTGCTGATGCAGGAGAGTTGGCCAGGGTGGAGTTGAGCACCGGGATGTCAGTGGAGCAAATCTGCTGCTTCTGAGGCTACAGGGTTTGTGGAAAGGGTGAGGTGACTAAGGAAAAATGAGGAAATTGGGGGCTGGGCTTGCGGTGAGAAAGACTGTAAGGCTCTGAAGGCACTGCGAGTGATAAGGAGAAGGGAAGGGCTGGGTGGTTGGGAATTAGGATGCAGTGGATTTGCTTTCCCTCCTTTCTTCTTTATTATTCCTATCCCTCCCCTTTCACCCTCCCCAGTCTCCTTTCTCCTGAGTGGAAGAAACTGAGGGAGGGGGCCTGGATGGTAAGGAGTGGCACTAGGAAGCCTGAATGGCCAAATCTCAAGGTGAAGGAGGGTAAAGCCAAAGAAACATAGCTTTAGGTATTCCCAGGTAAGTCATCATTGGCTCTGGGTTCTCAGAAGCAGTTTTGTCTGAAGTAAGATTGTGAGCCACTTAGGAGTATTCCAGTACGTTTGGGGTATAGTTACCCTCTTCCTTGATATGTTTTAGACATAATAAATCTAAAACAACTATCAGACAGTGGGCCTTTTTCTCTCACTGGCATGCAGGTGATGAGTGCTCATTTACTACTATTATTTAAGAAGTGTGATTTCCATAAGGAAGTTCCTCAAGTTTGGGCTTCTGATATTAAAGAGGGACAAATCGCAAACTATTTGTGCCCAAACATTGGAATTTTCCTCTTAAAAGTGTAGCGTATTTCTTGATTCTATAACCAAGAAAAATTTTCCCTGGAAACATTCCAGGTTTTTCCTCTGTTGTTTTAGTTTGTTCTTATTACAAGCACTTCGAAGAAAATGTGTGGTAATTGGGTTTTCCTGGGTAACGTAGCAAGTCCGCAGTTTATTTACTGCCCAAGGCTGACCCTGTGTCAAGCACTGTGCATTCAAAGGTGGAAGGGGGTGCTACTCCCTAGGAGTTTCTGCCCAGTGAGGTGGCTCAGTTGTAGGACAACATGGTTTTGGTAATCCAAGCTTTGTCTGAGTTATATCCCAGGCAGGGTGTATGACTTCACAGAGATGGTGACACTTGACCTAAGGCTTATAAAATGGACATGATGGGATTTGGCATTTAGGAGGTCATTTTCTAACCTGATTAAGAGCAGTTTCATTGTTGGTTTTCTCCCTATTTCAAACACAAAACTGGGCTTAAAGAGCTGCCGAGTGGTATTTCAAGTCTCAAATCCCATTATGGCATTTGTGTTATAATTCTTCAGACCCAGTCTAGAAGCTATCTCTCTTGGGTTGCATGTACCATCTAGTAGTATTGTTGGATTTTAATATAATGATGAAAGTATAAATTAATAACCCTAACGAGCATTTCCATGGTTGTCATAGCACCAGTGAGATTAAGCACAGTTAGAGGGTGAGGGTTGGGACTCATGTGTCTCAACAGCAGCCCTTTCCTGTAAGTTATTTTCAGCATCAGCTCAGGAAATATCAAACATTTGTATGGCTCTTTAACTCTGTGTTTCTTGTGTTGGAACCATAGCCACACAGGTTTGGCAAATCTATTTGTTTACATACTTACCCTACATTTGAAACTGCGGATTTTTATTTCTTGGCAGTAAAGCTTTTCTTTTTTCCTTTTAAATATGTATTAGGAATTAGTTAAAGTGCAGTATTTTGTCCAACTATATTACTTTGGTCTCATTCTTGCCAAAACAGAATAAGTGATATTTTATCAAATATATATGTTTGTAAGTGATAGAACGTCACTTTATACTTTTAGAGTGCATATTTTTAGCCAGAGATGGAAAAACAAACATCCTACATTGTGATTGTGTGTACACACACACTCACACACACACACACATGCATCCTGTCTTCCTTGGTAAAAATACATTGTTTTGAGATAGCTTATATTTGCACATTTGGGAGAAAAAAGGTGGCATTATTTTTTTTTTTTTTTTTTTTAATTTTATTTATTTATTTATTTATGGCTGTGTTGGGTCTTCGTTTCTGTGCGAGGGCTTTCTCTAGTTGCGGCAAGCGGGGGCCACTCTTCATCGCGGTGCGCGGGCCTCTCACTATCGCGGCCTCCCCTGTTGCGGAGCACAGGCTCCAGACGCGCAGGCTCAGTAACTGTGGCTCACGGGCCCAGCCGCTCCGCGACACGTGGGATCTTCCCAGACCAGGGCTCGAACCCGCGTCCCCTGCATTGGCAGGCAGACTCTCAACCACTGCGCCACCAGGGAAGCCCGGCATTATTTTTTGAGATAATTGATTGGTTTTCCATTGCTAGGTTTTTATTAAATTTTGAATAGTAAAAATCAAATATGTATTTTAAAAATTTAGCCAAGGTTCTCATTTTGTTTTCATAAAATTGCAATTAAAAGTTGTATCAGTGATTTTCAAAAAAGAAAACACTGAGCAAGGAGGTGGAGCTGGGGCACAGGACCATGGAGATCTGCCCAGTGTGGTGTATCTTGGCGTGGCTTTTCAGCATTGCGTGGTCCAACTGGATCTAACCCTCCAGGTGGCAATGACACACACACAGCCCTAACAGTTCGCAAGTTGGGAGAGGGGTATAGGTTTAAATGCAGGTGGTTTGAAGGAGGGATGTTTAATAAAGGCTTTGATTTAATCTTGAAAAAAAATTATATCAGTGGGCTTCCCTGGTGGCGCAGTGGTTGAGAATCCGCCTGCCAATGCAGGGGACACGGGTTCGAGCCCTGGTCTGGGAAGATCCCACATGCCGCGGAGCAACTAGGCCCGTGAGCCACAACTACTGAGCCTGCGCGTCTGAAGCCTGTGCTCCGCAACAAGAGAGGCCCCGATAGTGAAGAGGCCCGCACACCGCGATGAAGAGTGGCCCCCGCTTGGCGCAACTAGAGAAAGCCCTCGCACAGAAACAAAGACCCAACACAGCCAAAAATAAATAAATAAAAGATTACTATAAAAAAAAATTATATCAGTGAGATAGAAATTGCTTTGCAAAATGAGATTCTGACCTATTTTCTGGAGAAATGTTCCCAACATGAACTTTTTGGGAAAGGGCAGATGTGGGAAGGATGACAAAGAGGGCCTTCATTCTTTTCCTAAGCATTTTAATTCCTGTAAGGACCTGATAGATAAAGATAACCAGACAATCCATCAGTCTGTGAACGGATTAATCATATTAGTAGGATGTTTGGAACCTAATGAATTTTTGCAGTAGAAATAACCAGAGTAGGAGTTGGGTTCCCAGCCAGCCCACAAGAGTATTGTTAGTATATGAAAAATGCAATGGAAAGTAACAGGAAGTGAGACTGGGACAATAGCATTAAAACAGAACAATAATGTTAAATAAATCGTTTTTATGACTGTTAAATGCTGGTGTATCCAAAGAGGAAAAGGTTAATGTGTTGATGAGGAAAATATTAAGGGAGGAGGGAACAGGATGAAGAGGTGGAGAAGATGACCTTTGGCTCACCAGTCCTCCAGGTGGTTCAGGGGAATTCCAGATGCAGGCTCCTGTTCAGACATAAGGGGATGAGTATATTCATATTTCAGGTATTCATAAGTAATGCCTGTGCTTGTATGATACTTTGGTAAGCTTTCTGTGTTCTCCCAGACATTTCTTTTAAATGCATCATCTTTTCCTGGAGTTGCATAGATTAATTTGGTATTTAGGGAAAGCCCTTTATTTAAAAAATAGACATGTTTATATGAGCCTGTTTATTTTAATACTTTCTTGAAACTATATTAGGTACAAAGAGAAGGTCGAGTCATGGTACTTTTGGGTGTGGGAAGCTACAAAGCAGTGCTGACCTTTTTATTAAAGACTGAGTTTAAAAGTTAAGTTCAAGAATGGAACTGCCGAATTTCTTCTGGGTGGTATGGAAAAACTACTTTGGTGGTTTGGTCTGGGTCTGGTAATTGTGGATCTGTGGAGGGAAAAGAGTATTTGCAAGTAGTTTTGACATCAGGCAAAGACAGCCTATCACCGGGGCTATAAAAATTGGGTCTGTAAAATAGACTATCCATGGAGTAAAGTACTGTGATAGTATTTCCAGAAAGGACAGCTGTCTTCCGCAGTTTTCATTCAGTTTTCTCATCCCTTCTTATTTGCATGTATTATAGATCCATTCTGGTTCCATGTAAGTGTGAATTGGAGTAAGGCTGTATTAGGTATTATTACCCTTTTATATATAAAGAAACTGAAGCATAGTGGTAGTGACTTCAGGGAAAAGGGGCAAAGATGGGAATGCAACTGGATTAGTGGTTCTGAGCCCTAACGTTCAAGGGTCTGTTTACCAGACTATCCCATTTATCAAAGTGTTTTGGTTTCTGCTTCAGGAAAGGTAAAATAATAAACACTGAACAAAGCAAGTCAGTTTCCCCTGAATGTTTGGATAAAAAATAAAAGGAAAACAAACACATTTAGCCTTTTTCTGTTTGAAATGATGTAACTGCTTGTTCTTTTAGCTCCTGTGGATTCTGTTGAAAACTTTGTTTTACTTAGATCATGTATTTTTTTAAAGTCAGTTTCTTGGTAACATATTTATAACAGTTGATATACTTTGGCATATGTTATTATCACTTGAAACATTAGGAATTAAAGTATAGACTTGGTTTTTAATAAACTTAGAATAGCTTGGTTTTTGTTTTGTGGTTTTGTTTTTTTTTTCCCCCCTTAATCTGATAGGCAGTTCTGATTTGAATTGCATGGCAACTGTAATTTCAAATCCAGGAAAGAAGATATAATGAATAAATAAGGAGTAACTGGTAACTGTTTTTTTCCCTCTTTTTGTTGGTCTTTAGATGTATCTACAGTCATAAGTAAACAGATTTCAATTTAAATGAGTAGTTTTTTCACTACTTAATTTTTCTTTCAATAGCTTCACTATTAGAAACAGGAGAATAAAGCACAGTTCCTCTCTAATGCTGTTAGGTTGCGGGAAGGACTCTGGAGAGGGGAAGGAGGGGTAAATAATGAGATCGTTCACTAGTCCAGGTATGATTTATTTGTTAGCAAAAGTTGGGGTGAAGACATTTAAATGAGGGCCTTTGGGGTAGTTTGAAAAATTTGGAAAGTATGTCTTTTAATGGCTTTAGGTCAAATGTAGCCATAGAATCATTAAAGTTTAAAACTAAAGGAGTCATTACAAACCATTCAACCCAGCCTCCTCATTCACTGATAAGACCAAGCACAGCAAGACTTGTTGACTTTGCCCACACCACAGAGATGGGAAATTGCAAAACCATGGCTCCAACCTGGTGCTTCAAAATACCACGTTGCCACTTCTAACGCTGCTGTGGAAGCATTACAGAGACTGCAAGATTTAGAAAACTCAGCTGATCTTAGTTGCAGAAAGTTTCAGGATTGCTTGTACCATTGCTTTTTTTCTCCTGCTATGACAGATATTGTTCCCCCTATCAGGAAGGAGGGCTGCCGCACAGCTGCATGTGAGCATAGGATTATATGACTCCTATTTTTTAAACGGTGATTTCAGGGAGGTTGAGTGTTCAAACGAAGCGGAAACTTTCAGCCAACAAGTATCTGATGCTGCTAATATATGTTAGTATATTAGTATTTCTTCCCTTCAACTCTGATTCTCACCATCAATCCAGTTTTTTCCCCACTTCACCGAAACTTTATTTATCAGACAATATCAAGGATAAGAAATGCTGTTAACATCAGATAGCATGGATTCCATGTTTAATAGTAACAGCTACTATTTACTCCATATTTCTGACATGCTAGGAGCTCTCACAAGAATTATTTAGTCCCTATTATCCTATAAGATAGATAATATCTTCTATTACAGATGAGGAAACTAAGACTTTAATGAGGTTTAGTAACTTGCCCAGGGGCACACAGCTGATATTTAGATAAACTGAGTCTGGAACCAAGTTTTCTGATCCTGAGACATAATGATTTTAAATCAGAACATGTTCATATTACAGAGTTCTGTCTACCCAGGGGACCATGATTGAAAAAATATTACTGTCCCCAATTTGTTCACTGTCTAGAGGGAAGACACGGGGACACCTGCAGTGATATGTATAGAATTTAATGAGCAGTTTCAGAGGCTCTTTTCATGCAAAAAGAGCTCGTGAATTGGAAAGGTTTTATCGTTAGGAAATAGATACTTCAGTCTTTGAAAATGGAAGTAATCATGCCATGTTTGCATTTGGTCAAGTTAGTAGTGGTTACTCTTCAAAAGTTAAAATGGTTTCTGTCATTTACCAGTTGCATGTGGACATCAGTGACACAGAAAAGAATTATGCATGTCTCATATTTCCCCAATGATTTACCTGACACTTGCTTTTTTATCTGTTATCCCAGTTCCTCATTTCATTTTCTGTCAAGTACTTTCTGAGCTCTAAAGCACTGTAGTTTAATATTAATTACTATTTATGGATTCCCCAAAGTAAATAATTTTGTAGGGCTGAAATACCTCTTATGATAACATAATATCCTTATTATCTTAATGAAAAATTAGATTTAAGTGAATGGTAGGGTTTTTTCCCCAAAGAGGCAGGTGATACACTCTCCCTAGTTGAAGATTAGAGGAGGTAGGATTTCTGGAGCCTTTTGAGTTATGAAAGTATAAGACCTGGAAACTGGGCAAGGGAGCACATTCAGTTGGGCTGTAGGTTGAAAGAAATTGATAGATAAAGCATTTCTAACATTGCTGGGACCGCTGACACGGGTCACAATCACTGACCCTCTCCACCTGCAGGCTGGCAGAATCTACCTCCAAGGGGAAACTGATTGAGATGCCTCTTTGTGACTTTTTAATTCAGCATCTATGTTCATCCTGTCTAGGCTCAACTAAACCTGGCTAGTCTTCATTTTAAGCAAATAATGCTATAAATCATATTATAGAAAACATTTAAATTCCTTCTGTGCACATCCTACTGGAGATTTTAATACTGTGTTGGCATAAAATAATTACAGTACTTATTTTATAACAGACTTCTCTGAAGCAAGCCTGGTAAAACCTCTACTTGGCTGTTAAAGGTAGATACGTGTATATGAAAGTACTCAAACTGTATTTCATATTCAATATCCTATAATTCTAATGTTTAATGAATTTTAAGTTGTTTTCTCTCAATTTAATCCAAATTAAAAATCTACCCAGAAATAGCTACACAATTGGCTTCATCATCAGGATGTTTCACTGTCAAAGGCATGTAAATCAAGTTTTTAGTCTACAAACGTAGATACATATATGTTTTACTGCTCTACATCACGTGTTTGCTGCCTCTCCTCTTCCCAATGTTTTATGCTAAAACAGAAGATGGAAAAGGGACAGTGGAGTGGTACTGCTTTGAAGGCTTTTGTTCTAAGAGCCAGCTGAAATCCCATGGCATCAATCTGCCACTTTTCCATGACTCTGATGCCCAAAGACTCCTACCTAAAGACAGTTGCTTTCAAAGGCATCTGGTTCTCATGTAAACATAGTGACATTTTAACTGCTAGAGGGATATTTTCAAGTGATTTTATTCCCTAGTGGCTAATCAGTGACTTTAGAGAGAGTTGGGTTTTTAGATTTCATTTTATAGAATTTATATGGAGAAGTTTAGTAAAATATAGATTTTTACTTTTATAGAAATTGATAAACTTAATTTTCCTTTGGATAAACCAGAAACCAAATAGTTACTGTTACCTCTTATTATGCCCTTCTCTCAGGCTGGTCTCAGCATTTGGAAATTGCAGGAGTGAGGTGGAATCAGACTAGAAGTCAGAGAAATTAAGGACATTAATTTCCTATCCACAAGGAATTTACAATCTGGTTTACTGTTTTTTGATTGAAATTGCTATTGATATAACTGTAGATTCACATGCAGTTGTAAGAAATGGTACAGAGAAAAACTAGCTATACTTTAGCAAGATTCCCTTACTGGGAACATTTTGCCCAACTATAGTAAAATAGCACAACCAGGATATTAACATAGATACAATCCACTGATCTTACTTAAATATGCTCAGTTTTACTTGTACTCAGTGTGTGTATATGTATTTAGTTCTGTATAATTTTATCAGGTGTGTGGTTTGTATGTACACAATCACAGTCAAGATACCATACAATCCCATCACCACAAAGCTCCTTCTTGTTGCCCTTTTATAACCACACCCCCCTCCCACCTACCTCACTCCCCAATCCTTGGCAATCAATACTCATTTCAAAAATGTTATACATGATAGAATCATACAGTATGTAACCCTTAGGGATTGGCTTTTTTCATTTAGCATAATTCCTTGGAGATTCATCCATGGTGTTGCATTGCATCGATAGCTCTTTCCTTTCTATTGTTGAGTAATATTCCAGTTAAAGGACATACAGTTAAAGGGCCATTTCCACTGTTTGGCTCTTACAAATAAAGCTATAATGGACATTCATGTAAAGGTTTTTGTGAGAACATATATTTTCATTTCTCTGGGATCAATGCCCAGAAGTACAATTGTGGGTTATATGGTAACTGTATGTTTAGTTTTTAAGAAGCTGCCAAATTGTTTTCCAGAGTAGCTATGTCGTTTTACTTTCTCACCAGCAATGTGTGAGTGATCCAGTATCTCTGTATCCTCGTCAGCACTTGGTGTCTGTCACGTTTTTATTGTAGCCATTCTGATAGGTGTGTAGTGACATCCCATTATGGTGCAATTTGCATTTCCTTAATGGCTAATGATGTTAAATATCTTTTCATGTGCATATTTGCTATTTGTATTTCTTCTAAGGTGAAATCTGTTTCTTCTGCCCATTTTCTAATGAGAATTCTGGTTTTGTGTTTTAAAGAATTATTTTGTAATTAAGCATCATTTGGTGGCCTATTCCCTGGATGATAAAATTCAAACTCCTTAGCTTAGTATATAAGACTTTTTGTGGTCTGGCCTTTCTAATCTCATGGTCTTACCCATTTATATAAGACTGACCAACATTCCTAAACACCCTATTCCTTTTCATAGTTTTGTTCTACTACCTGACATACCCTTTCCCCCAGACAGATTATCTCTCAACCCTGTAGACCTTATTCAAAAGCTACCTTTCAAGGAGGTCTCCCCTTCCAAAGTAGGAAAGGTAACAAAATACCTCTACTTCCACCTATCTACTTATCTACCTACTCAGTTCTATTTTTCTTTCCAGTACTTCCTATTCCTGTCAGTAATTTCTATTTATTTATTTGCTCATCTGTCTCACCTACTAGAATATGACCTACATGAATGAAAGGCGCTTAATTTTTTTTTATTGAAGTATGGTAGATTTACAGTGTTTTATTAGTTTCAGGTATACAACAAAGTGATTCATTTAAATATATTTTTTTTTTCAGATTCTTTTCCATTATAGGTTATTACAAGATATTGGATATAGTTCCCTGTGCTATACAGTATATCCTTGTTATTTATCTCTTTTATATATAGTAGTGTGTATCCGTTAATCCCAAATTCCTAATTTAGCCCTCCCCACCCCCCAGTCCCATTTCCCCAGTGGTAACCATAAGTTTGTTTTCTATGTCTGTGAATCTATTTCTGTTTTGGAAATAAGTTCATTTGTATATTTTTTTAGATTCCACATATAAGTGATATCATATGACATTTGTCTTTGTATAACTTACTTCACTTAGTATGATAATCTCTAGGTCCGTCCGTGTTTCTGCAAGTGGCATTATTTCATTCTTTTTTATGGCTGAGTAATATTCCATTGTGTATGTGTGTGTGTGTATGTGTATGTATGTATGTGTGTGTATATATATATATATATATATATATATATATATATACCACATCTTCTTTACCCACTCGTCTGTTGATGGGCACTTAGTTTGCTTTCATGTCTTGACTATTGTAAATAGTGCTGCTGAGAACATTGGGGTGCACGTATCTTTTCAAATTATGGTTTTCTCTAGATATATCCCCAGGAGTAGGATTTCTGCATCATATGGTGACTCTATTTTTAGTTTTTTAAGGAACCTCCATACTGTTCTCCATAGTGGCTGTACCAATTTACATTCCCACCAACAGTGTAGGAGGGTTCCCTTTTCTCCACATGAGAGGCACTTAATTTTGTTACATTGCTTTATCCCCAGGGCCTAGAACAGTGCTTGGCATACAGTAGGCACATAGTAAATGTTTTTTGAAGGACTGAATGAGCAAGTGAATTTGTGGATACTTGTGTTGCCACTCCCTTCCATAGCATATTGCCTGGCATATCCTGTTTGTAGCATTATAAAAGTAATAGCTAACATTTACTGTATTGACTCTATACTAAGCAGTACAAGGCACACCTTTCCTGGTTCAATGATTGCACAACACTAACTTATCCTTCTACCAGAGCTTTATTAACCTTACTCTTACCACTCCCTCCAAAAGAGGAAACATGAGGTACATGAAATATAAGAATAAATAGTGTAAGAGATTATAAGCACATTTGTATCCTTGGCCCCAGCACATTCCTGGCACAAGCCAGGTGACCATAGGTGGTCACATCTGAGTAAATAGTTGTCAGGTTATATATTGCTTTTACTTGCGTGAGGTCAGAATCCAGCTGCATTTTGAGTAAACCAGGCTTCCAGAATGCACAGGAAACACCTGTTAATTTTGGAATGCAATTACACTGATTTGGAGAATTACTGCTGTTCACTAAAACAGAGCTTCCTTGGAGAAGACAAGTGGAGTTAAAAGGCCTCACATGCATCTGTCTTTATTAATTACGTAGTGAACACCCTTCCATGTGATGGATTGGTGACACAGGAAACATTCCAACTCTCATTCCACTAGTCCTTTTATCAAACCTGCGGAAAGAAGCCATGGAGTCTAAATTGCCATGTCAATCAAAAGCAGTTTTTAACGATTTCTTAAGTAGTACAGATCTTAAGATCTTCATATGCTATTCAGAAAACAGACAGACAATTGTATCACTAAAAAAATCAAAGTTTTATAAAACTCTTCTTAGATGAAAGAACTGTCCCTGTGTCTTACATGTAAAACTGAAAGTAAAAAAATCTGGGCAGTCTGTAGGTACCTTTGGAGGTAGCAAAAATGTACTAAGATATCCCAAAGTCAAGAGCCTGGTAAAGGGCCTGATGCAGCCTTTTTTTTTTTTTTTTTTTAAGAGCTGTCCACACAAAATTTATTTAAAATTTTAAAACTCAGATAGGTCACAAGTAAAAGGATGAAGACTTTTGCTTATTACCCGGTTAAGTAGTTCCTACCAGACCCAGCTATGCCACAGATAGCAAATATAAGCTTAAACAAAAATACACACACACAAACTTACAAAAACTATCCAAAGGCAGCAAGATTCTGAAGGCAAGTCAATACTTGGAAGTGGTTACACATTTTTCCAGCGTTAGCTTGAGTGCTGGCTAAAGTCAGTGTATTGTGTAAAGGATAAAATCCTAAAAAAATAAAAACAAATAAAACCCACAGTCTTTCTGGCCTAAAAAATCAGAGGCAGAATGTAAGGCATCCATATTTGCTAGAAAATAAGGTTTTTAATTTTTATTTATTTATTTATTTATTTTTATTAATCTTTGCTGTTGTTTTCTTTGTTTCTTTTTCTTAATAGTTATTTATTTATTTTTTCAAACACACACACTGTATTTTATTTTTACAAGAGATAAATAAACTGACACCAAGGATTGTAAATGGATGACCACAACAAAAGCAACAACGACTGCAATTACCGAACATGAAACACACTCATACTATGTCATAATATTGACATTCAGTCCAGTAGTCCTCCACTGTAACAGCTCCTTTACTTTGCGGTGAAAATTGATGTGTATATTTTTTGATGCAGTTTTTATATTGATATATATGGGGAAATGCTCAAACGGTTTAGTTACAGAAAACATGTTTTCCCTTATAAGGTGAATTATACATAAAATTGTCTCAGGATTTGAACATCTGTCTGCTGGAATATATTATTTCAGACTCTTTGCTCCACTGTCTCCAAATAAAGTGTGTTATGAATCCCAGTATGGACTAGTTGGGTATCCAGATGGGAAAGATGTAAGAGTCTTACCTAAGAAAGTTATGAAATCTTTTAGAAAAGTATTAACTTAAGAAAACTCCTTACCTTTATCTTTTAGAATTCTCACTCTGTAACAGGTAAAATCCTATATCTTAGCTGTTAAGAAGCTAGGTAAAATATGCTTATGGATTTGCACAGATAACCTGTGAAAGCTATTTAATAGATTACATCTTTCCTCAATGTATTACGTATTGTTTCTAGTTAACAGGTACTTACTGCACGTTGACTGTGTGCTGGGAGCCGTATTTGAGGGAGTATAAAAAGAACTCTTAAAATGAAAACTGGTATTAAGGTTTTAGTGAAGAATGTAAAATAAAGATCTAGAGGGTTAAAGTTTTCTGACTATCAAAGAAATGGGTTTTCATCTTAATAAAAATGCATGAAATCTTTTTGTAGGACAAAATTTAAATTCTATAGAAATAAGAAAATACATCAGCTCTAATAAGTTCAAGAGTTTTTTTGATGGTAAAATGAGTTTAAGTATGTTTTTATACCCAGTTACTTGAATAACTGCTGATGCTTTCATACTGTAGGCTAAAATGAGATCTTAGCCATTTTCTGGAATGTGGCTTCATTAGATTGACCCTCCATGGTAGGAATTCTAAGCCACTTTAATTCATATTGAGCCCTTTCACTGTTAAGAAACAAAGTATTTTTGTAGGCTCTTCTATACTCAACAAATTAATGTCTTCTCTGCCTACTCATTGAAATTTTGGCCCCAGTAAATATTTCTGCTGGTCTTTCTGCTAATGCTCTGTGGGTGGATCCATGAGTAAAATCTGAGTATGAACAGAGGTGTTGGAGTTTATAGAAGCCTCCATTTCACTATACTTACCTGATGCTAAGGTAAAAACATTCTTTCTTCCCTGGGTTTGCCTTACAGGGAACTTATCTTTTTCCTTGATGGGGAAACACTAGACACTATAGAAGGTTAGAAGTGTGTTCATTTATAAGCTGTCTACAGGAAACACACTAAAAATCATTGCCGTAATCCACGTGTCAGCATGGTCTGATTTTTTTTTTTGCATTTTGGTGGAGGTCCAGATGAGGATGACTGTCTCCAGCCCATCCTTTCTCTTGCCTTTGACCTTTCCTTCCTAAGTATTAAAAAAAAATACTGTTTATGAGGAATGCTTGAAATAATTCAGATAAGTAAGCTTGGAGAAGGGAGAATGGGGGTTTTCAATCCTTTACATATTATTATTTTTTAATTATAAAAGTTATATAGAATCCTTTTAAAAAAAAAAAAGTCAAATATACATAAAGTGAGAAGTAAAATGCTCCCTCCTTTCCCTCTCATTGTCCCCCTACATTCCAGTTGAGAGAAAAGGGTTTTGTTTGTTTGCTTTTTAATATGGAAAGTTTTAGGATAAATGGAAAGTTTAGGGGTAGTTCATCTCTGTCCCTAGGAGGCTATTGTTGTCTTGGAGGTATGTGAGAAAGGCAGAGGCTGTCAGTCCTATTTCCCCCTTGGCAGGAACAGTGTCTTCCTTCTTGCCTGTCGCCTCAGTACCTAAAACCAAGACTAACCCACCAGGAGCTCAGTAAATGGCCGGGGTAACACACATCACAGATGGAGGAGCGGATGACGCTTTGTCTTTCTAACCTGCTCCTTATTTTTCTCCTCTTCCCCTCTTTCCTGGTATCTTAATTTCTCCTTACTTCCCTCCTCTCTTCTTTTTTTGTGCTTTTAGCTAGTGGCTCAGAGCGGAGGATCAGTGTTTTGAAGGGCTGTCTACTAGACTCTTTCTGCTATTTAGTCCCATATGAAAGTCTGCACAGGTACTTGGCTTTACATTGCGAAGTGAAGTTCATATTAGCAAAGAAATCTGCAAGTTTGTTCCATCAGTGACACTTGCTTCTTATGTCATTCATAGGCCATTTCAACCTGTTTGGTCTTTGAGGTTGCCATCATTGTGATCATTATGTACCAAAGAGGGATGAAGATATTTATTTATTTATTTGGCCGCGTGGCATGCGGGATCTTAGTTCCCCGACCAGGGATCGAACCCATGCCTCTAGCAGTGGAAGCGCAGAGTCTTAACCACTGGACCACCAGGGAAGTCCAAAGCTAGCTTTTAGAAAGATACTTTAAAAAGTATCTTGAGACCTAGCAGGATACCTTTAAGTCATTTATGTTGGTGATGGAAATTCTTTTATAAACCGGAGACTGTATTGTGATAGGCGTGAAACCATTATTATTCTGAGCTTTGGATCTTAACTGTACAGGTAGTAAGCTACCACAAAGAAGCAGTGAAATTAAACATGGAAGCCCAGGAGTGACCTGCAAAACCACAGCTCACATGATTTCACTGCAGGAGTTCTTTACTCAGACGTGTGTGCGCTGGTGATGAGCTTTTTCACATGACTGATAATGCAGAAGCTTCTCTGCTGTCCTTTTTGCTACAAGTCTAGACTTTTTAGTGTCTAGAATACTAATTTATTTTTTTTAATATTAGAGATGACCCCCTAAATATATATATGAGGAGAAAGAGAGTACACACGGCAAATGAGCTTTCTATGTCTCAGGCATTGTTAGAGCATTATTTGTATTAATTCATTTAATCCTCATAAAGCCCTGTCAGGTAGGCATTATGATTATCCCCATTTTATGGATGAGGAAACGAAGGCATAGTGAGGTTAAGAGTCAGTTTCACTTAGCTAGTAAGTGGCTGAGCTAAGATTCAAACAGGCAGTTTTGCTCCCAAGCAGAGCATTTCTAGCATCTACTTCTAGAAATGTATGAAACTATGATGAAATGTTTGTGACCCTGTTAGAAGTGAATCTCTTTATCTCACTTCTTGAATGCATGTTTATTTTTACTTCCCTTACATTTTCTCTGACTCTAGCTTTAGAAGATTGGGTAACAAGTTTGATAGAAATGTTGTGATTTTTTTTTTCCAATCAAGGGAGCTAAAGATAAGCAAGGAGCTGGTCAGCCGTGTAACTAGTGGAAATATACACTGATGCTAAGAGTGGAGGGCAAAATGCATGTCCTTTCCTGATGCTGTCTGCAGCCTCTCAGTCTTGAAAAAATGGACCTGTATTCCCAGTGTACTCTGAGAAAGAAATGGGTTCCATATGGGTCTTTGCGGTTGTTGATGATTCATAGCTGGTATAGAGTAGACCTTTAAGACAGTTATTTTGTGGATAGTGTCTGAGGAAGAGAAATGGTAAATAGAATCGTTCACGTATGGTTTTATTTATTTATTTTAAATTTATTTATTTTTTGGCTGCGTTGGGTCTTCGTTGCTGCGCACGGGCTTTCTCTAGTTGTGGCGAGCGGGGGCTACTCTTTGTTGCGGTGCTCAGGCTTCTCATTGCGGTGGCTTCTCTTGTTGTGGAGCATGGGCCCTAGAGCGCGTGGGCTTCAGTAGTTGTGGCTCACGGGCTCTAGAGTGCAGGCTTGGTAGTTGTGGTGCCCGGGCTTAGGTGCTCCGCGGCATGTGGGATCTTCCCGGACCAGTGCTCAAACCCGTGTCCCCCGCACCGGCAGGCAGATTATTAACCACTGTGCCACCAGGGAAGTCCCCACATATGGTTTTAAATAAGGAAGTGGACTGATTTATTCATGAGCGATAGTTTAACCTTCCCCTCTCTAGCTACTTATGGGCTCCCAAGAAGCCTACTATCTTTTTCCCCCATGTCAGTGGGAAATCCGAATTACAGGTTGTGATTCCTGTTAGAAAATGGGAACATTCAAGTAGGCTTGGATAAAATAAGATCTAGGACTCTAAGCAGATGTCCTTTTGGTTTAACTACTGGTTTCCTTGTTAATTCCCCACTATTTTATTATAGTGGAGTCTGTATGTAATGTAACATTTAATTTTGTGTAACATGGACTATGTCATATTTCTGTAACACATAACAGTAATACGTTTAACTTGAAAATGGCTTGAGTTTAGCCAGGCAGAGTCTGTTTAGATGTATATGAAAAGTATAATTAGATATTCATGAAGCTAAGTTCATATACCCTTCGATGTGATTTCTCAGGATAATCCTATTAGAAACCACCAGTGCACCTGCTTTGTACTTAAGGATCCCAGAAGATGGCACCCTCTTTGGTGGTTGTTTTAATTATGTCCTATTCACTCTGTTGGTGAGGGAGGGTCGAGGATGGTCAAACACATGACACTGGACAGATGAGATTGATAGCAGTTTGTCAGTCACACACACCTTAGGGGAGGAGGACATAGCATGCCACACAGGGCCACATGGAGGTTGCACTTGGGGACAGAGGGAACCACCAGGGGCTGTAGTAGGCAGACTATGTAGTATCAAGGGGGTGAGGTGACCCTTGGTTTCCAGGGGAGGATGTGATTGACTAGTTTGACTAATTCCACACATTGGCAAGGAATTAAAATTCTCTACTCAGGGATAAGCCAGAGCAGTCTCTGTGGTAAAGAAGGTTATTTGGCTTGGGGACCTTATCTGAGGGAGCAGAGCGGGAAGAGCAACTTGTAGTTAGGCCCGTTGGGCCCTCTTGGTTTTCCCCAGATGTCAAGGCAGAACACCATAGTGGTTTCATACTGAGTCACAATCAAGAGCATGGGCAGAGGGCCTGGTCATATTTTCCAAAAGTCTCACCGCCTTTTCAGTGACTTAGGATTATGATGAAGAGACATTAGCAGAAGCACTGTGGTGTGTGATGATTGACACAATGATTGACACAGAAACACATGGCCACCCTGTTAGAGATGGTAGTCAGAGGGTGAGCTGTTCATCTCTTCCTCCTCGCCACCCACTCTCACTCCCCTAGCCTGACTACCCTGCTAGGTTCCCTGCTCTAGTGTTAGAACTTGATAAAGCCAAGGGGAGGGGTTGGGTTTGGATCTCCAGCTCCCTTCATGGATGGGTGATGTCTCTTCTGTCTTGCCTGCCTGCCAGCCATGTTAGCAGTAGGAACCTCTTTCTAACTAGTGCATCTCCAACTTCTCATCACACAGAAATGCACTCACCTCTCGCCCCTCATCACCCTCCACATCACTTCCATTCCTACCTCCAAGCCTTTGCTCGCAGTATTTCCTCTCCAGTCCTCTCCACTTAGGAGGCCTTTGCTCCTCCTTTCATTCACTGGAGTCCTCTCTCCCAAGTGCCTGTACCCTGCCATCTCTCTGACTGCCGCAGTCTGCATGCGCTACTTCTTTCTCTGGTTCTGTAGCCCTTAGTGCCTGTGCACTGCCTTTAGCATTTAGCATACACTTACTTTTAGTTGTTCTCTTTTTAGAAAATGGTCCCTGCCTTTACCCTACTTACTGTGGTTATACTGATTCCTTTTGCCTTTATCAGTTTAAGACAGTTTCAATTAGCAGGTGAAAAGAAAAGCAACCAATAGCATTTACAGTTTGAACATTATCTATGACTAATTCTATTAGATTATCTTCATCCAGCCCCTAAAAAATGATGCATAATAAGTCCACAATAAATATTTATTGAAATAAATGGCATAGTAGTTTTATATATATTAAATATTATAGAATATATATGTGAAAATATGTGTATATAGGTACAATAAATGTGTGTGTGTGTGTCTAAATATGAAGTGCCTGCGTGTATTCATCCCAACCTCATTATTTCTAGTGGCCTTTATTTGGTCTGGTACTAATGAGTTATACATTACATAATGAGGAGGTAAAGAGAAGAAATGATGTTGGGTCAATATCTCTAACTTTATTTAAACATTTTTAAAATTTTTCAACAAAATAAATACCATTTTTGCCACAATGAGAAAACTGGATTGGGAACCTGCTATACATTTTACTTGGAGGCAATTCTTAGCTCAGTAGAATGCTTTTCTATTTGTATTACAAATTTCTATCTATATTTCTTGAAGAGCATTTTAAAGAATCATTCCTCAACCCCCCTAAGAAAGCAAAATTGCTGGTAATTAAATGTTTGGTACTTATTTTAGCTAGTCCTTGTTTCAGTAGGCATGTTTATAACAATTTATTCCACTGTGGCTAGGAACAGCTCAGGCTCTAACCAGATACCTCCCAGCTGAGCCTGAGGGGCAGGAGGGTCTGTTGGATTGTGATTGGCCTTGGGCTCCTTCTTTGTCCTTAAGATTGGACCAGGAACCCTGGAGGGCATGATCCTTACAGGCCAGGAGTTCTCCCACAATCCAGACAGCACTGTGGGAGATGCCTAATAGTATGGTGCTGTTTACTGTGGACTCCTCAACAGTTGTGTGGTTACTCTGTGGCCCCTACAGACTGTTGAACAATCCCTTTACAACCTCTTTTTCTCTTTTTAAAGCTATCAACTGGCTAGCCAGAAGGTCAGTCCTCCTACCTATTATCTAGAGACTCATGCTAATGGCTTTCCTAAATAAGCCCCTACAGGCTGTAAGGGAAGGCACAGTCTATGTAACTTTCCCACATAAGAAGTAGTTAAAGGGAAAAAATAAAGGCAATCTTGAAAATGTGCAGACATCTGGGACTTCCCTGGCGGTCCAGTGGTTAAGACTCTGTGCTTCCACTGCAGAGGACACGGGTTCGATCCCTGGTCGGGGAATTAAGATCCAGGCCAGGAATTCTCCTACAACCCTGACAGCACTGTGGCACCGCCAAAAAAAAAAAAAAAAAGTGCAGAAATCTAAACCTGGGGTGTGGGGAGAAAGGAACAGGAGTTTCTCTTTTTCTTCCTTACTTCCTTTTCTTTCTTTCTTTTTTTTTTCTAAATAGTCATCTCCCTGTGAAGAAATAAGCTATCTCTAAAGAGTTGGTGCTCTGAACCATCTTTTATAAAACTTTTCAAAGTTTCTGAGTTTGTGGGATATGTGTGTGTGAGTGTTGTCTTTGAAAAAGTAAATAGAAATGTTTTTATTGTAAAAGCACCAAAGGGTAAATAATGAAGTCTCTGTCTTATCTCAGACCATAGTCTCAGAGGCAACCATTGTTATCAGTTTCTTCTGACTCTTTCTAGAGATATCTATCAGCATATTTGTGTTTGCCTGCCTGTGTGTCTACATGTTATATGCATACATATATATGTATATACACACATGCACACATATATATGTGTGTTTTTCCTTTTTACACAGATGGATACACACTGCTGTGTGCCTTGACTTCTTTTTAACCTAGCAGTATTCTTGGAGAGCAACCTGTATCATGGTACATAGACCTATTTCATTTTTTAAACAGCTGTTTAGTAGTTCATTGTATGGATGTGCCCAATTTATTTAACCAGTCTCCTATTAATGGCCATTGATGGAAACTCCTTTTAAAACTGCTTCTTTGTCCTTAAACCTTACTGACTCTAAAATCCGCTTACATAAAGTGGGTGTGAACATCTGGGTAGGTTCTCTTCTACTTTAAGGAATTTTGAATTTCATTTGGTTGTTAACCAGTTTTCAGAGTTGTTCTTCGATGACTGTATTTTAAATAGCAGCTTCAGGTACTTATCTGATTTTGTTTTTGTCAGTAGAGTACAATTTTAAGAATCCTAGTAATAAATGCATTTCTGGGGAAGGGGATGGTAATGGTATTTATAAGGGTAGAAGTTGCCCCTGTAAAATGAAGCAGGCCTGTTTTTCAAAGTTCATCACTAAAGCCTGGTTTTCCTTCCTACAGAGTCACCCAAAGCCAGGTTTTTTGTTGTTGTTGTTGCTGTTTTTATTTGTTGTTGTTTTTTTTTTCCAAAGCCAGTTTTTAAATAATCCTCTAGTCTGTATTTCAGGGGATACTGGATATTTTTCTGTGTTTTCTTTTTTTGAAGCCATAGAACTGCAGCTTGCTAGTTTTAAAGGCTTGGTGGTTAACACCTCTAAAATTAATGAACCAATGAGTAAAAACACTAGTTGTGTACATTTTACACTCCAAGTTTTTGTTTTTGTTTTTACACTTCTTTTTGGTAACAAATTCCTGCTGTGCTATCCCTTATTTTAGTGATTTTATTTATTTGTATTGTGTGGTTATTTTTTTTTTTTAGATTTTTTTTTTTTTTTTTTCAGTGTGGACCATTTTTTTTAAAGTCTTTGAATTTGTTACAGTATTGCTTCTGTTTTATGTTTTGGTTTTTTGGCGGCGGGGCATGTGGGATATTAGCTCCCCGACCAGGGATCGCACCTGTACACCCTGCATTGGAAGGCAAAGTCTTAACCACTGGACAGCCAGGGAAGTCCCTGTTCTGTGGTTATTAATCAAAATGTTTAATTCCAAAAAGTTAATATACGTTGTTATATATTTTTTTACTGAAATCAAGATAATAAAATCATTAATTTTTTAAATTAAAGTTTGCCCTAAACTTTAGGCACTCTCAGATACTGGGGTGAGGGGGTGGAGGGGAAGGGGGGTGGGGATTTCTGCTCTTAAGCTGTCATAACATCAGCCATGTATAGCCTTACATATTATGGAAGCATCAGTGTTTATTTTTAGTCAAAGCAGTTAGTAATGGAGAAGACCTATCAGATGATTTGGTTTACCTCTCAGCACAGAGGGTCACACTTGATAAACCTGATTTTTGTTGAAGTCAGATAAGTTTGTTTCAGACTCTGTGTTATTTCTTGGCTTTTATGTTCTGTCACCCTGGCTCTGCACAGACTTAAAATAATTATGCGGGCTTCCCTGGTGGCGCAGTGGTTAAGAATCCCCCTGCCAATGCAGGGGACACGGGTTCGAGCCCTGGTCTGGGAAGATCCCACATGCCGCGGAACAACTAAGCCTGTGCACCACAACTGAGCCTGCGCTCTAGAGTCTGCATGCCACAACTGCTGAAGCCCGCGTGCCTAGAGCCTGTGCTCCACAACAAGAGAAGCCACCGCATTGAGAAGCCCACACACCACAATGAAGAGTAGCCCCCACTCGCCACAACTAGAGAAAGCCCGTGTGCAGCAACGAAGACCCAACGCAGCCAAGAATAAAATAAAGTAAAAATAAATTAAAAATGAATAATAATAATTATGCAAGATCCTACATTTGGAAAACATAAAAACATGACATGAATATATGAGTCTTGCTTTATTAGAGGATGAAAATGCCTGTGTAGGGCTGATTCCCAAGTTGTGCCATGTTTCCTGAAAGAAGTAGAGAGAAAACTTGCTTATTTTAGGGGTAGTTCCGAGGAAAATCATGTGAGTAGGGGGTAGAGAAAATTCCACATGTACTGCATAATTGAGAAGATGACCTGAAAATAAGAAGAGGAGTGGTTTTTAAATTGTTTTTTGTTGATTTGATGCATGGTTTTCAACCTGACACTGGAATCTGCAATTCCATAAGGGAATTGAAGTAAAAGGGTAAAAAGTTTTCTGGGGAAACTAAAGAGAAACAATTTTCCAGTGAAAATTGTAAACCTATTTTATATACTTGGCATATTGTAATACATAACTTAATTTTACATTTTTTTGCTAATTTTTCCATGTAATGTTGTTCATCCTTCAAGTTTTCCTTGGTAGTTTTTCCCACTCATTCTGTGATAAATATGAAAGCAGCCAAAGGAAACACGTAATCACCAAGTCATAATGAGACAGCATTTGCAAAAGAATTTTGACAACCTGAGGACTAGCAGGTTCTGTTCAGTTTGGTCCAGGAGTAGAAAGAAGAGGTGGAGAGAGATGACAGAAGTTTAGATTTATATGTTGTGACTTGGAAATGAGAAAGAAACTTTGAAAGTGAGAATACTGGAATGAACTTCTTTCTTCACATTTGGGAGGAATTACATGCAGTATTCTTTGTTTACGGGGCTCAGAATAAAATCACAGGCAAGAGAGGAAAAAGATAACTGGATTTGTCAACAACTGAGAACAGGCTTCAGTGCTTTGAACGCATTCTTCAGTTAACTTTGCTCCCCTTTTCCTTTCTGTGCCATCCTTGGCCTCTTTCCTCCCCTTGCTGGACTCTTTAATTTAATAGAGTTTCACAAGGATGTTTCGGTGGTGAACCCTGGCAGCTTTTATGCCTGGCTTGGCACTGTGCAGGTTTTATGTTCCTAAAAACTCTTCGAGGAAATGGATTAAGTATTTTTTAAAAGACAATTTCTTTTGAAAATGAGATCATCCTTGATGTGACATCTTACCTGAAAGAGAAATTTGATGTACTTCCAGTATAAGATGTGCTGTTTATATATAGAAAATAACATAAGTAATTTTTGGGACTTCCCTGGTGGCGCAGTGGTTGGGAATCCGCCTGGCAGTGCGGGGGACATTGGTTCGATCCCTGGTCTGGGAAGATCCCACATTGCCACAGAGCAGCTAAGCCTGCATGCCACAACTACTGAGCCCGCGTGCCGCAACTACTAAAGCCCGCGCACCTAGAACCCGCGCTCTGCAACAAGAGAAGCCACTGCAATGAGAGGCCCGTGCACCGCAACGAAGAGTAGCCCCCCTCACTGCAACTAGAGAAAGCCCGCGCACAGCAGGGAAGACCCAATGCAGCCAAAAATAAATAAAATTAAATCTTTTTAAAAAGAAAATAACATAAGTAATTTTTTTAAAAAGTGATGGTAGTAAATAATCATCACTCCAAATGCAAGGGTCCTTGGCATGTGGAATTGAAGGAACAGTTGCCTAATGAGTAGAAATTTACTTCTGGCTTTACTTGTCTCTGTTTTTATCCCCGTGTACTTGGAAAAAAAAAATTATTTTCTAGAAACCAGGCTTCTTCCCTGTTAGAAGCAAATCTGACTTGGAAAGGATGGGCTGGGAGGGAGATCCTGGTTTTGACTCTTTCTGGTTGTTGTTGCAGCTTACTGTCCTCTACTTCAGTTATCAAATTATGTAACAACTAGGCAGGAAAGTGAGGAGGAAACACTATGTCCAGTTCCTTTAACCCTAAAAGTAAACTGTATTAGGATTTATCTTCTGACAGTGGGAAGGAAGTGTAAGGAATGGAGGAGCGGCATAGGTAAGGAATCCATGTTTCATTATCAGGAATCTAAAATTATTAGATGGCTTTGAAAGCGGTTCACGGTTATATGGGAAAATAGATTAATCAACAGGTTTTTTTCTGTTTAATCATTGAGGTGAACATGTATGTGGATACTAGGTACCGTCTTTCCTGATTTTGCTGCTGATCCCATTATCTTTCCTTTAAAATCAGATCCTTTGTTGACATTTCTGTTTCGATTGATGTCACCCTCATTTTGCTGGTGACTGTTCACGAAACCTCGAAGGAAGACTCGAGTTTCTCCCCCTCCTCTTTACCCTAGCTCTGGTGATTTTTCTTCTTCTTACATACAGCCCTTCCTCTCAATTCCTGATGTAGCCACCCTGGCTCAGGCTGCCTGCACTATTGAAATTAACTCCTAGATCTTCCTCCACTTCTGTCACTGTGCCTACCTCCATTTCACCCTTAGTTCATTGGTTTTGGGTTACAAGATTAATACTCCTAAGACCCCATTTTGCTGTACTCACTTTCCTCCCTCCTAAGCTTCAGAAATCATAATTGGTTTCTACTGTTTACCATTCAGGTATGGGGGGAGCTCGTTTAGCTTCACCTTAAGCTGTGAGATCATCAAGGTGATCTCACTGATGCTAATAAACAAGGATATCCTTTCCTCTGGTTGGTGGGAGTGGGGGGGAAGGTGCTGTGCTTACAAAGCTTGACTGACCGAAGAGGTGCCCTTCTCTTCTCTGTTGGCACTAACAAGAAAGAAGTATGGTAGTGACAAGCTTGGAGGTATAGTAAGGAAATCTTTGAGGTCTACTGGAAGATTTGAGTCTCCTCGTTGAAGGCCTACAAGATGAGTATAAACTTCTTAGCTATTGTTCATGCTCTTTGACAGCCTGGCACCTGTCGTCTTCTCCAAGCTTGTTTTCCGTTAATTACTTACAGGAGATTCCACTTGTAGCCAAAATGTTTTTTTTGTTTGTTTTGTGAATACCAACATTCCCACTTCTACACCATTGATTATGATGTCCAGATGTCCCTTCTCCTTTAAACCATACAGTTTTCCCAGTATTCCCCCCAAACCTTTCTTTGTGATCACCGCTACCATATATACTATTGGAAGTTCTGAAATTTAATACACCTTGGTTTCTAATATCATTTTGTTCATTCAGTAAAAATTTGTTGAGTGCCTATTACATATCAAGTAGTATGCTGGGGATTCAACTGAAAAAGAGAATTTCCTTGTCCTTGGGAGTTCACATTTTCATGAGAGAAACAAATACACCACCGAGTAAGATCACGTAGGATTGAGAAAAGCCAGGTAAACTAATTTGTGATAGGGAGGGGGCAGTCAGGGAAGGTTTTCTGTAGGTAAGCAATTTTCAGAACTAAAATCTCCCAAAGTTTTATGGCGGTATGTTTTGATCCATGTTTTTAATATTTAAAGCTTATTTATTTATTTATTTATTTGTCCCCTTTTTCTTAACTGTTAACTTTTGTGAACATTTATATCCCTAAATGGATGTGGCAACTAACTGGTTACTATCTTCTTAATCATAGCTCTCCGAATGTTGATCTAGGAAACACCTCTGAGCGCTCTTTAGACAAAATAAACCTACATTTCCTCACAGGTGCCACAGCCCTATTACTGATTATTTGAAATTTTTACACTGTTGAGTCCAAAAGAGCTCACAGATGGGCTGATCCAAAAAATCAAATTACTGGGGTTTTGTTGCAACCAGATTCTGATTCAGTGGGGTGGGGCAGGGACTGAGGTTTTATTTTTCTAAAAAGCTTCCTGGTAATGCTGAAGCTGCTAATAGATTGAATATGTTTTGAGTAGCAGAGTTTCAGAGTATCTCTTTAGAGTTGAAGAGATAAAGAATTAAGATAAAAACAGGTTGAAGGTATATTTTCTTCTATTTATATGGATGGATCCTGCAGTCTGTGCATCCTAACTCATTTACCGTCAGTCATCTAAATCAACTAATTTCCCAGCTGGGTTGGGCTCCTATCCCTGCACCCAGAGACAAGTGAATCTTGCCAGTGATTTGACTAGAAAGCTTCTGTTCTCCACCCCCCACCCCACCCCAGGGGTGAGTCTTCTCCATGTCATGGGGAGCTATGATAAGATATGCACCCACCTAATTGAGGCTGTGATATGATTCCCTGAGTTCCCCAGCCACTGAGTAATAGGAAACCCCATCTTTAGCAGAAGGAAGTGTTCCTTTTGGCATTCTGCCTCCATCCAACTGGTTTGTGTAACTGTCGGGCTCCAGGAATGGCTTCTGAGGCAAGTCTGTATCCTACAATGTGTAATCAGGAACTGGAAGAAAATTTATCTTCAGCTTTTAAGATTCCCAGTAGAAATTCTCATAACTTGTAGGAAGCTTGGCAGTTGAGTGACCTGCCCATGACCTGGGAAAGGAACCTGCCAGAGTGAAATGCAACTGTCTATTCTGCCTGAGTATTTCCCCTGACGATTTTCTATGGATCTTTTCCTGACTCTTCTATTCTGTAGGTATTCTTTCTTTCTTTATTTTTGGCTGCATTGGGTCTTTGTTGCTGCGAACAGGCTTTCTCTAGTTGGCGGCGAGCGGGGGCTACTCTTCGTTGCGGTGCACGGGCTTCTCATTGCAGTGGCTCCTCTTGTTGTGGAGCACAGGCTCTAGGTGCGTGGGCTTCAGCAGTTGTGGCACGTGGGCTCAGTAGTTGTGGCTCACGGGCTCTAGAGTGCAGGCTCAGTAGTTGTGGCACATGGGCTTCATTGCTCCGCAGCATGTGGGATCTTCCCGGCCCAGGGCTCAAACCTGTGTCCCCTGCATTGGCAGGCGGATTATTAACCACAGCGCCACCAGGGAAGTCCTCTGCAGGTATTCTTGTTGACTGCAGACAGGAAAGCAGTTGCTACAGGCAATTTGTTCCTGACTCTTTACAACTAAATCTAGAAAGAATTATTTCTGTTGCCTTTCTTGGGAACTTTCCTGTGGAATTTCCCCCCACAGATTGGACTGCAACAGTGGCTTTTAGATTCAAGAGATCTAAAAAATGTTAGATCTGAGAAATGTTGTTGATGACAGGCTGGCGAGAAGCAGTTGGTAAATGGCCTGGTACAGGGGTTTTCAAACTTTAGCCTGTATCCCTTAGGGGTCCTGCACCTCTAGGGTTTCTGATTTAGCCGGTCTGGAGTAAGCTGGAGAATTTGTGCCCATCCTCATTCCTTCCCATGTCTTGTGATGTGGTTACATGAAAAGCAATTGGTGATAACCAGAGAGGTGGGCACATGTCCACAATAGTACATTGTGATCATCATCATTACCTCCGAGTCCTTGTAGATTTGTTACTTGCTTTTAAAAAAAAAACAAAAGCAAACCACTGAGGCCCAAAGAAACAGCACCTCTTCTAATGTTGGAACATGAACATGGTTGGTAACCCAGCTCACCTCCTGTGAGGCTTTTTGGTTTGTGCTAGTAGAGACCTGATTGTCTAGAGTTAAGGGATAGGATGGGGGCAGCTGGGAAACTTGCTCCTTACCCACCTTCCTATCACAGAAATACATGTTGGGTTTTTTTAATTTTTAAAATTTATATAATTTTTGGCTTCCCTGGTGGCACAGTGGTTGAGAATCTGCCTGCTAATGCAGGGGACACGGGTTCGAGCCCTGGTCTGGGAAGATCCCATATGCCACGGAGCAACTAGGCCCGTGAGCCACAACTACTGAGCCTGCGCGTCTGGAGCCTGTGCTCCGCAACAGGAGAGGCCACGATAGAGGCCCACGCACCGCGATGAAGAGTGGCCCCCGCTTGCCGCAACTAGAGAAAGCCCTTGCACAGAAACGAAGACCCAACACAGCCAAAAATAAATAAATAAATAAATAATTTAAAAAAAATTATATAATTTTTAAAGGTCACTTTCCATCTACAGTTACTACAAAACATTTGGCTATATTCCCCATGTTGTATAATACGTTTGAGTCTATCTTACACCCAATATATTGTACCTGCCCCCTGCCACTAGTAACCACTAGTTTGTTCTCTGTATCTGTGAGTCTGCTTCTTTTATGTTACATTCACTAGTTTTTTGTAAAAAATACATGTTTTTCAAGATGATCCATTTTAAACCCAAAAGGAATTTGGGTTTTTGACAACTGAGATAGGGAAAGGGAAGGGAGAGTTTTGTTGATCTGACTCTTTTCATCCCTCCAAATCCCTTAGGTGTGCCTTGCTTACATCAGACAATTTGTTTTTGGTAGCATTCCTTGTTCTCAAAGGTGACTAATGAGATGCTTTCTATTGCAGCAGTTCTGGAGCATCCCAGGAGGGACACAATGATTTGGACCTTCGTCTTAGTGACCTTCCTTCAGATGAAGAGGAAGTCATCAACAGTTCTGATGAAGACAATGTCAGCTCTGCTTCTAGTAAAGGGGAGCCTGACCTGCTGGAAGATAAACAAGTATGTTGTTGGTATTTAAATAGTTCTACTTTTGTGTTTATTGGCCTCTCAGGACACTCAGAAGTAATATTTATTAACATGATAGGCATAAAATCCCTGCTTAGTTTTTTAGTTTAGTTTAGTTTTTAGTTTAGTTTTAGTTTTTTAAAACTTATAAAACCTCTTTCTAGTTCAAATTTAATTCCTGCTATAATGTGGTGCCTGAGATGTTTTCATATTTCCAAGAATGTATCGCTTAGAGATTATTTAGTAATTTTTGAGAAATTATTTTTGGTAATGTCCATTGGTTTTCTTTTGAAAACAAAAACCCCTTTTAGGATTGCTCCTTGAACTGCCGGTGATTCTACTGGAAAGAAAGGCATTAGATGCATTTCAGACTCATTCAAATCTTTTTAGGGATAGAATAAAGATTGCTGTCAGCAGTACATCAGGATTTGCTTTGAAATAATCCAGTATGTGTGTGTTTTCTGTATACATGAAGCAGGATTGTCCATGTACTGGTAATTATTTAAGATGTGTCACAGATACATGGGGGTTCATTATATTGTTTCTCTAGTTTGATATGAGTATCTATTTCATTTTAAATTATAATTCTTTGAATAAATAAATAATTACAATGGAAAAAATTAGTATATCAGCAATATCCCCAGAATGTGTTAAAAATGTTACAGGAGGATGGAATTTGAAAGGATTCATATAACAAGCATATCAAGCCATAGAGAAAATCCATGTCACTTAACTCCTATGTCATAATTATCAAACCATTATGCTTCCTGCTTAATACATTTTTGCTTTGTTTAAACTCATTTTCAGCCTTAAATGAAGGGCACATGTTGTGTAATTGTCTAGTTTTAAATTCTAGTGCCACCACCTATGGTCTGAGTAACCTTGGGCAAATTATTTAACCTCTTTAGGCTAAAGAGCCCCATGTTATGAAGAAAAAGATAGTACTTATTTTGGGAAAGGGGGAAAAACATAATACTTATCTCATAGAATTGTGACAACTAAATTAGTTGATGTGTGTACAGTCTTGGAATACTGTCTAGCACATGGTAAGAACTCAATGACTTTTTGTTATTTATTACTTGCAAGACTTCATCTCTATGCTGTAAAGTATTGGATCGTGGAGTTGGGAGAAACCACTAGTTTCTTTTGGGGGGTGATGAAAATGTTCTAAAGTTAGATTGCGGTGATGGTTGCACAACCCTGAATATATTAAAAACCATTGAATTATACACTTTAAAAGTGCAAAAATATATTGTATGGAATGCAAATTATATCTCAATAAAGTTGTTAAAGAAAATTAAAAATCCTGATAAAGGGGAAATGATAGTGCTAAGTGGAAGATTAGTACAGAGTCATGCATATCATGTAGTCCTATGTACATCAGCCCAGGATGGGCCACAAATGTGGCTTTAGCCAACTAATAACTCAAGGAAAGAAGGTGATAGCAGTTTCTAAAAGAAGAAGTCTTTGGTGTAGAAGCATAGGAAGAGACCTTCTTTTATAACTTCTTTGATTTTCAATTTCTCAATTTATACAATGGGACAATAATGTTGTTCTGAGGCTCAAACAGGATAATAGTTGCGAAAACACTTCGTAAGTCAAGAAAGTTTATGCATATTAAACATGTATAGGTCTTCCCTGGTGGCGCAGTGGTTAAGAATCTGCCTGCCAATGCAGGGGGCACGGGTTCGAGCCCTGGTCCGGGAAGATCCCACATGCCACGGAGCGACTAATCCCGTGCGCTCTAGAGCCCACGAGCCACAACTACTGAGCCTGTGTGCCACAACTACTGAAGCCTGTGCACCCTAGAGCCCGTGCTCCGCAACAAGAGAAGCCACCGCAACGAGAAGCCTGCACACCACAACCAAGAGTAGCCCCCGCTCGCCGCAACTAGAGAAAGCCCTTGCACAGCAACGAAGGCCCAATGCAGGCAAAAATAAATAAATAAAATAAATAAATTTTTTTAAGAAATGTATAATATACTTCTATAATTGTGTTTGTGGTAGGTTATATTAGTTTCCTAGGGAAGTCGTCACAAAGTACCACAAACCGAGTGGCTTGAAAACAGAAATTTATTGTTTAACAGTTCTGGAGGTCAGAATTCCAAAATCAACATGTTGGCAAGGCCATGCTCTCTCTGAAACCTGTAAGGGAGAATCTTTTCTTTCTTCTTCCTTGTGGTTTGCCGGCAATCCTTGGAGTTCCTTGGCTTATAGCTACAGCACTTCAAACTCTGCCTCCATCGTCACATGGTGTGCTCCCTTCATGTGTGTGTGGCTGTGTCTCCTCTTCTTACAAGGACAACAATCAGATTAGATTAGGTACCCACCATAATCCAATATGACCTCATTTTAACTTACTGATTACATCTGAAACAACCCTGTTTCCAAATAAGGTCACATTCTGAGGTCCTGGGGGTTAGGACTTGAACATTTATTTTGGAGGGACATAGTTCAAACCATAACAGGTACCATATTCCATGGACATATAATGGGCATATCACTGATACGTGTCTAGATGCCAGTAACATTCCCTCATGAAAGTGCCAGACTCAGTCTTAGTAGGAGGAGAAAAGAAAGAACATGTGCCGCTGTGCCCTTGTCTTAACTTTGTGAAGGAAAAGCAAGCTGATGTTCAAAAAGTTATTCCTGGAAAGATAAAAGTACCACCATTAAAGGAAGAAAATTACCGCTGCACCACACCTGTGTGCCTGTGCTTATCTATGTGCAGGTTACTACATTTAATCTTCAAAATCATCCTAGGATATAGATCTAACATATGTACTGTTTTTCTCCTTTTCACATGAAGAAAAGGAGTTTTAAAAACAGGTTAAGTAACTTGCCTTGGAACCTCCTGAACTGAGGTTTTTAACCAAAATCTGTCTCTGCTAATAACTTGGTATAAGCCCCAGAATCTGAATGATTTTTTTTGTTTGTTTTTAAATATTTATTTATTTATTTGGCTGCGCTGGGTCTTAGTTGCAGCACGCAGGATCTTTAGTTGAGGCATGCATGAACTTTAGTTGTGGCGTGTGGGATCTTTTAGTTGCACCCTGCGGGATCTTTAGTTGCAGCCTGAGGGATCTTTAGTTGTGGCATGCGGGCTCCTAGTTGCGGCATGCAGGATCTAGTTCCCTGACCAGGAATCGAACCCGGGCCCCCTGCATTGGGAGCACGGAGTCTTAGCCACTGGACCACCAGGGAAGTCCCCAGAATCTGACTGATGTTGATGGAACATATTTGGGGTGGGGGTGAATAGCCATGCTAATTTTTTTTTTCCTCCAAGTTTTTAATTTTATATTTTTTGATCTTTACTTTCAGTGCTTAATAAATGATTGTTTAAAAATGAGATCTATTCATTCTGCTTCATTGTGGTTAGAATATTCACCACTGTTCACCCCTCCTAAATATTGACTTTCCTGCCTTTTTTACCCCCAAATTTTCTTTGTAAAATAGCTCATCTGATATATACCCTCACGAAGAGAGGCGAAAACCTAAGAGAATATTGTTTTTTAGAAGTTAATCATGTGTCACCTCATTTTGGGGATAATTTGATGATAAGGATATGTTTCTCAGGCAGATCTGGTTGTTCAGTTTTTTGCTTTTTAGTAGAACTCTTGAGTAATATAGCAGAGGCCTTTTATGAATTCTGTTTAAAAGTAATGGATAAATTTCACTGAATTTTACTTGTAGTGAACAAATATGAAAAGAAGAGAGCAGAGTTAAGAATTTACAAAGCTGGGTCTGGGCTGTTATCAGGAGATCGGAACATAAAACTGGATTTCAGATCAAAGGTTCTGTTTTGGAATTTGTTTGAATTATTTTATGGCCTTGACAAAGTAATTTCATTTGTGGCCCATGTTTCAACTTCCATGACTGTATACTTTGGGTAGATGCATTTATTTAACAGGCAGTCTCCTTTGAAATGCGTTGTAATTTAAGTGAGGACTTTCATTAACTGAGAAGTTAAGATACCAAATAAGGCCTCTCTCTCGCAGTTTTACATCGTTTGACTTGGGTCGGAATTGTTGTTCTTACAAGTTGAAGTTAATATAGAGCTTTTTATTTTGTTTTGGTTTTTGGTTATCTTTGACTTTCTGTCTATTTTGAAAATGGTTGTAATCCACTGAATCATTTTCTGATAGTGACTGTCCCTCTCTAGCTCTGTAGTCTTCCTACTTTAAAAGGTAAAGTAAATCTTGGAGATTATAACAAAAAAACCAACAACCCAATCCAAAAATGGGCAGAAGACCTAAATAGACATTTCTCCAAAGAAGATATACAGATGGCCTACAGACACATGAAAGAATGCTCAACATCATTAATCATTAGAGAAATGCAAATCAAAACTACAATGAGATATCATCTCACACCGGTCAGAATGGCCATCATCAAAAAATCTAGAAACAATAAATGCTGGAGAGGGTGTGGAGGAAAGGGAACACTCTTGCACTGTTGGTGGGAATGTAAATTGATACAGCCACTATGGAGAACAGTATGGAGGTTCCTTAAAAAACTACAAATAGAACTACCATACGACCCAGCAATCCCAATATTGGGCATATACCCTGAGAAAACCATAGGTCAAAAAGAGTCATGTACCAAAATGTTCATTGCAGCTCTATTTACAATAGCCAGGACATGGAAGCAACCTAAATGTCCATCGACAGATGAATGGATAAAGAAGATGTGGCACATATATACAATGGAATATTACTCAGCCATAAAAAGAAATGAAATGGAGGTATTTGTAATGAGGTGGATGGAGTTAGAGTCTGTCATACAGAGTGAAGTAAGTCAGAAAGAGAAAAACAAATACAGTATGCTAACACATATATACGGAATCTAAGGGAAAAAAAAAAAAAAAAGGCCATGAAGAACCTAGTGGCAAGACGGGAATAAAGACACAGATCTATTAGAGAATGGACTTGAGGATATGGGGAGGGGGTGGGGTGAGATGTGACAGGGTAAGAGAGTGTCATGGACATATATACACTACCAAGTGTAAAATAGATAACTAGTGGGAAGCAGCCGCATAGCACAGGGAGATCAGCTCTGTGCTTTGTGACCACCTAGAGGGGTGGGATGGGGAGGGTGGGAGGGAGGGAGATGCAAGAGGGAAGAGAAATGGGAACATATTGTATATGTATAACTGATTCACTTTGTTATAAAGCAGAAGCTAACACACCATTGTAAGGCAATTATACTTCAATAAAGATGTTTAAAAAAAAAAAAAAAAGGTAAAGTAGACAATAGAATACACAGACTCCTAGAATTTTAGAATTGCAAAAGGCCTTAATCGTCTAGTCCAACACCCTACTCTTTTACATGATGAAATAGCTATAATGAGCTTTTTGTTTGTTTCAGTTTACATATTCATGTTACTCAACACATATTCAAAAGCAATGTGCTCTGGTCTTAGATTCTGAGAAGGTGGCAGCCACCCTTGTACACTTGCTTATTCAGGCATCTTAAGTGCATAATGAACCAGGCTCTGCAGTCTGCACAGAAGGGGGCAAGGGTGAATAAGGTTACAGACTAGAGAGAACTCAGACGTGTCAGCAAATAAACACAATCCACTGGGTTAAGCCCTAAAAATTCTCCACTAATAAGAGAATAATCTTGGGACTTCCTTGGCAGTCCAGCAGTTAAAGACTCTGCAGTTCCACTGCAAGGGGCGTGGGTTCAATCCCTGGTTGGGGAACTAAGATCCCGCATGCTGAGCGGTGCGGCCAAAAAAAATTTTAAAAAAAAAGAGAATAATCTTGTCATTTGGGGATGGTAGGGAGAGAATATCAAGGCAGGCTTCATAAAGGAGGAATCCTTTGAGTGCCTGTCACCTTAAAGGATGAGTTGAAATATGACAAGCAGAAATCTTTGGGAGAGGGGGAGGTGGTGAGGAGGGATGTTGAAGCAGAAGGACAGACATGTAAAGGCAGAGCACACTTGGAGTTGCAACGTGGTGGTTGCAATTTGGCTGGATACACAGTGTGGAGGAGTAGGAATGAAACTAGTGGAGATAACTAGACACATTGTGGAGTGTCTTCTAAACATAGCAAAGAAAGTTCAGTCTTTGTTGCCCATAGGTGATAGGGAGCTGCTAATGTAGCTCAACCTGAGAACTAATGTGATTATATTTGCATTTTAGAACTAGTACTCTGGTGGCCGTGGAGAGAATGGGTTACAGTGGGGTAAATCTAGAGCAAGGAAGCCACTTAGGTTACTGCAGTAATGTAGGCAAGAAATAAGGAGGCAATATGGAAGGAGAGGAAAGGATTAATAAAATATTCAGAAGCACAAATCAACAGGGCTTTATAACTTAATTGTGATCATAGAGTGTGGAGAAGAAAGTAGAGTCCAGGTTTCTGGCTTTGGTCAGTAGGTATATACAGTACCTAGCAATGAGTGACTGAAGGCCATCAAATGCTTTAATTCTTTTTTTTTTTTAACATCTTTATTGGAGTATAATTGCTTTACAATGGTGTGTTAGTTTCTGCTTTATAACAAAGGGAATCAGCTATACATATACATATATCCCCATATCTCCTGCCTCTTGCTTCTCCCTCCCACTCTCCCTATCCCACCCCTCTAGGTGGACACAAAGCACCGAGCTGATCTCCCTGTGCTATGCGGCTGCTTCCCACTAGCTATCTGTTTTACATTTGGTAGTGTATATAAGTCCATGCCAGTCTCTCACTTAGTCCCAGCATACCCTTCCCCCTCCCCGTGTCCTCAAGTCCATTCTCTACATCTGTGTCTTTATTCCTGTCCTGCCCCTAAAATGCTTTATTCTTTATGAATCTTTTCCTGATTATGATTACACCACTCCCTGATTATGATCCTTCCCTCCTTCAAGATATCAGCACATTTCATAGTTGTCCTTATGCATAGTTATTTGTATATATGGTTTGATCCCTTGTTCACTTCTTGAAGGCTGGAGCTATTTCTTATTTATCTTTAATCTCCTCTTCTAACATCTACTTTCATGCCCCGTTTCAGAACTATGAAATCAGAATTTCCAAGACAGTTACCTAGGAATCTGAAATTTAAGAGCTGCCTGGTGGTTCTAGTGATCAGTAATGTTTTCAGACAGCTGTAGAGCAATGAATTAGCTGACGGTGGAGCTGTTTTCTACTACTAACCTTGCTATCAAATTATGGATATTGAATTACTAATGTCAGATTTTTAAATGATGGAGTAAAAATGGTACATTCTTCCTTTTGGGAATGATCTCAGAATAACAAGGAGGATAAGAAATATAAACTCTGCCTTCAGTGATATTAGGAGACAGCTAAAACCCTAAATCACAATATGTGAGTAAGGGCTACCATGAAGTTCCAGTTTCTCCATATACTCACCAATACTCGTTATTTTCTGAATTCTGATTATACCATTCTGTGGGTATGAAGTGATATCTCATTGTGGTTTTAATGTATTTCCCTGATGACTAATTATGTTAAACATCTTTCATATAGTTATTGGCTCTTCTTAAATCTTCTTTAGTGAAATGTCTATTCACCTCTTTTACCCATTTTTAACAGAGTTTTATTGAATTATAAGAATTTTTTATGTATTCTGGATACAGAATTCATGATTTGCAAGTATTTTTTCTCACCTATGGCTTATCTTTTTCTTTTCTTTTTTTTTTAAATTTATTTTATTTATTTTATTTTTGGCTGTGTCGGGTCTTTGTTGCTGCGTGGGCTTTCTCTAGTTGCGGCGAGTGGGGGCTACTCTTCATTGCAGTGTGCGGGCTTCTCACTGTGGTGGCTTCTCTTGTTGCAGAGCTTGGGGTCTAGGTGCACGGGCTTTAGTAGTTGTGGCACGTGGGCTCAGTAGTTGTGGCGCACAGGCTTAGTTGCTCTGCAGCATGTGGGATCTTCCTGGACCAGGGCTCGAATCCGTGTCCCCTGCATTGGCAGGCGGATTCTTAACCACTGCACCACCAGGGAAGTCCTCTTTTTATTTTCTTTATGGTGTCTTTTGAAGCATAAAAAATTTTAACGTATAACGTTCAGTCTATCAACATATTTTTTTTTATGGATCATGCTTTTGGTGTTATATCTAAAAACTGTTAGCCTAAACCAAAGTCACAAAGATTTTCTTTTTAATAAATTTATTTATTTATTTATTTATTTATGGCTGTGTTGGGTCTTCGCCTCTGTGCGTGGGCTTCCTCTAGTTGCTGCGAGCGGGGGCCACTCTTCATCGCGGTGCGCGGGCCTCTCACTATCGCGGCCTCTCTTGTTGCAGAGCACAGGCTCCAGACGCGCAGGCTCAGTAGTTGTGGCTCACAGGCCCAGTTGCTACGCGGCATGTGGGATCTTCCCAGACCAGGGCTCGAACCCGTGTCCCCTACATTGACAGGCGGATTCTCAACCACTGCACCACCAGGGAAGCCCAAGATTTTCTTCTAGAAGCTTTATAACTTTAGCTCTTACATTTAACTCTATGATAAATTTTCAGTTAATTTTTGTATATGGTGTCAGGTAGAGTATAAATTCATCTTTTTGCTTGTGGATATCCAGTTGTTCCAGCAATTTTCAACCATTTGTTGAAAATAAAGAAAAAAACCCCAACTATCTTTCCATTGAATTGCCTTGACAACTTTGTCAAAAATCCATTGACCAGGGACTTCCCTGGTGGCGCAGTGGTTAAGACTCCGTGCTTCCAATGCAGGGAGCCCAAGTTCGATCCCCGGTTGGGGAACTAGATCCCACATGCATGCCACAACTAAGAGTTCACATGCCACAACTAAGGAGCCTGCAAGCCACAACTAAGACCCGGGGCAACCAAATAAATAAATAAATACATTAAAAAAAGAAGTTAAAAAAAATCCATTGACCATAAATTTAAGGGTTTACTTCTCTCAATTTTTTTCCTATTGATCTACACATCTGTCTTTATGCCAGTACCTACCATTTTTTCCCCAAAATTTATAATCTCAGCTTCTAGAAAAGAAACACATACTTTATAGTCACCATTCCCAGTGCTGCCTCTGAATCACTGTCACCCTTTGTCTCACTGACTTGCCATGCAGCACCTGAGATCTGAGATATTTAATGTTTAAATATCAGAATTTTAAGGTTGAAAGTTCAACACTCTAATTTTACAGAGGAGGAATGTCAGGCCCACCATAGTTGTTCTCCTAAGTTAAAGTATTGTTGTCCCCTGCTATAATATCTGCCTAGGGATAACATTATTATGGAGTCACTCTGCACAATTCTCTTTAACCCAGGCCCCGGCAGAGCAAGGTCCTGAAGAGGGGGGAAAAAAAAGGTTCAGAGTAGAGTCTTAACAAGGGGAGAGTGATAAAAAGAGGAAAGGAAATAAAAGGTAGATGCCAAAAATAAGGTACATCTACTTGAAAATTTTGGATAGAGCTGATACACATTTTAAGTGGTTCTACTTATTAAACGTTTCAGCACCTGTAGTGTGCCTAGATTTATTTAGAGCTAGTAATAAAACCTCCTCTTGACCTTTAAGGAACCTCACATCATTTGAAAATGGAGCGTGCAGTACCAAGGCTTCAGTTCTTTCGGTGGTTTAGGTTTCTGTTTTTAATTTTTTTTTTTTTTTTTAATTTTTTTAATTTTTGGCTGTGTTGGGTCTTCGCTTCTGTGCAAGGGCCCTCTCCAGTTGCGGCGAGTGGGGGCCACTCTTCATCGCGGTGCGCGGGCCTCTCACTGTTGCGGCCTCTCCCGTTGCGGAGCACAGGCTCCAGATGCGCAGGCTCAGTAGTTGTGGCTCACGGGCCTAGTCGCTCCGCGGCACGTGGGATCCTCCCAGACCAGGGCCCGAACCCGCGTCCCCTGCACTGGCAGGCAGACTCCCAACCACTGCGCCGCCAGGGAAGCCCTCTGTTTTTAATTTTTAATGCAGTTCTTCTGGCTTTCTAATTTTTAAAAGACATACTGTATTTTACAAATCTTAAACTTCCTTCCTAGCTACAGACGACATACAGAGATCATTATAATAGTTAGAAAGCATTGATTTGCTAAAATATTTTTCAAAATAACAGTTATCTGTGTGTGTATACGTGTATGGCATACATAGTCATGGTTATTAGTGCATGACTGATACATGGCCTTTAAGATCAGGCTGTGCTTAGGACTGCTTCCTGAGGAATGTTATCTACATGTCATTTAAAAGGTAAGTGAATGGAGTTGTTCAGTTGAGCAGAACTTATCCAACGTTTTAGTAGCAATCATTCAACAACCTGTCTTAGAGAAGAGGAATGAATGGGGGATAGGGGTAAAATTCATCTATCTAATTGTCCCTTTAAAAAATAGAGCTAAAGTCAAGTAGCAAGGCTAATTAGACCAGACTGTTACTCACTCTGAATTAATAACTGATTGTTCTTTAAAGATTATTTTTGGGGACATCCCTGGCAGTCTAGTTGTTAAGACTGCGTGCTTCCAATGCAGGGGCACGGGTTCAACCCCTGGTCAAGAAACTAAGATCCTGCATGACGTGCGGCACGGCCAAAAAAAAATAAGATTATTTTTGTTAAGTAGTTGATTTCATAGCTTACTTTGAATATTTTTTGGATGACAATACCTATATTCTGATGGAGGGTTAGGATTTCTTGATATTGTATGTAAATTCTTCTGTAGTAAAATATGAAAACATGGAAGCGACAAATGCACACTGTGAGGTTAGTGTTTACTCCTGGAGAAGGAGAGGAACTTAAATGTTATATATAATAATTTGTTTCATAAAAAGATTTAAACCAAATATTACAGAATGTTTGGATTTGTAAAATCTTGAGGGGAGAGGAGAGGAGATATACGTGGGTATATGTTTAGCAGTGAATGTTTGTAGGGACATGCCATGATTAGCAGCAGATAATGAAGAGAGATTCAGTGTGCAATAGAATTTCTGGGTTAGATATTGGGAAATCTGTGTTCTCGTCCCAACTCTGCTAATAATCAGCTTTGAAGCTTGGCAAATCCCTGTTTTAAATGGGTGTTCTTTGGGATTCTGCTCTTGGTCCAATTCTGACTTTATATATTCCTTGTGTTCCATCTCCTTCACTTCCAGGACTTCTACTACCATGTTCGATTCAGTGGTTTTCGATACACTAAAAAAAAGAATCTAAAAATAAAGTTCTTATATTTCTTATATCTATATATGTGTGACTTCTTATGAGAATAGAAATGATTATAATTAAAAAAACCTAAATTTTAACATGGTGTAAAACCTTGAGGAATCCTCTTCCTATTTACTCATTTAAATGTCACCAATGCTTTAAGTTAATAAAAGTGTTTTAATGTATACAGAACATAAACAGACATACTTTAAAAAAATCATTAAACTGTAATTTTCAGAAGAGCTTCATTCATTGTTAAACTGCATCTATTTCTTTTTAATAATAACTTTTTCTTAACATCTTTATTGGAGTATAATTGCTTTACAATGTGTTAGTTTCTGCTGTATAACAAAGTGAATCAGCTTATACATATGCATATATCCCTATTTCTCCTCCCTCTTGCATCTCCCTCCCACCCTCCCTATCCCACCCCTCTAGGTGGACACAGAACACCGTGCTGATCTCCCTGTGCTGTGTGGCTGCTTCCCACTAGCTATCTATTTCATGTTTGGTAGTGTATATATGTAAATGCCACTCTCTCACTTCGTCCCAGTTTACCCTTCCCCCTCCCCGTGTCCTCAAGTCCATTCTTTACATCTGCATATCTTTATTCCTGTCCTGCCCCTAGGTTCTTCAGAACCTTTTTTTTTTTTTTTTTAGATTCCATATATATGTGTTAGCATACGGTATTTGTTTTTCTCTTTCTGAGTTACTTCACTCTGTATGACAGGCTCTAGGTCCATCCACCTCACTACAAAAAACTCAATTTCATTTCTTTTTATGGCTGAGTAATATTCCATTGTATATATGTGCCACATCTTCTTTATCCATTCATCTGTTGATGGACACTTAGGTTGCTTCCGTGTGCTGGCTATTGTAAATAGTGCTGCAGTGAACATTGTGGTATATGACTCTTCTTGAATTATGGTTTTCTCAGGGTATTGGGATTGCTGGGTCATATGGAAGTTCTATTTTTAGTTTTTTAAGGAACCTCCATACTGTTCTCCATAGTGGCTGGATCAATTTACATTCCTACCAACAGTGCAAGAGGGTTCCCTTTTCTCCACACCCTCTCCAGCATTTATTGTTTGTAGATTTTTTGATGATGGCCATTCTGACTGGTGTGAGGTGATACCTCATTGTAGTTTTGATTTGCATTTCTCTAATGATTAGTGATGTTGAGCATCCTTTCATTAAACTGCATCTATTTTTATACATTGGTTCTGACACTGAAATTCTGGAAGCAGGTAAAAACAATTTTTTTTCCAAATAATGAAGTAAGGCAAGATAGGGGTAGGGGATTAAGAGGCACAAACTACTATGTACAAAATAAATAAGCTACAGGGATATATTGCACAGCACAGGGGATATAGTCAATATTTTATAATTCCTTTAAATTGAGTATAATCTATAAAAATTTTGAATCACTATGTTATACACCTGAAGCTAATATAATATTGTAAATCAACTATACCTCAATAAAAAATAAGGTTAATAAAAATTATAAAGGCTTGGGGGAGGCGTCATGAGCCAGCAACCTGTACAGTCACACAGGGCCCTCACTTCATTTAATGCTCTACTGTCACAATCTTGATATTCTTAATAATTTTGAACAAGATGCCTACATTTCACTTTGCATCAGACCTGCAACTTATGTAGCCAGTCCTGTAAAAACTGAAGCATACAAAAGATTCCCTCATCCTCACACCTCCTAATCCTGCCCCGCTGTGAGTGACTACCACTAATAATTTAGTTTATCCGCCTGGAGGCTTTTTAAAATAGGATGCATATTCAAGTGCATACATTATCATGCTTAAGTCTTTTTCTAAAAACTGCTAAACTGAAATCTACACAAAGTCACTGTGTACTGTATCTTCTTGGAAAACACCATAATCCAGAAGGCTACAAACTTAAAAAAATAATTTTTTTTTTTTTTTGGCTGAGCCAGGCCACACAGCATGTGGGATCTTAGCTCCCGACCAGGGATGGGTCCTGTGTCCCCTGCAATGGAAGCACAGAGTCTTAACCGCTGGACTGCCAGGGAAGTCCTAAAAAATTTTATTTATTTATTTATTTTTGGCTGTGTCAGGTCTTAGCTGCGGCACGTGGGATCTTTCCTTGCGGTGCATGGGCTCCTCTCTAGTTGTCGTGTGCAAGCTCCAGAGCATATGGGCTCTGTAGTTGCGGTGCTGGGGCTTAGTTGCCCTGCGCCATGTGGGATCTTAGTTCCCACCAGGGATCGAACCCATGTCCCCTGCATTGAAAGGTGGATTCTTAACCACTGGACCACCAGGGAAGTCCCCCTAAAAAAATTTTTAAAGGGGCTCTAAAAATCTCAGGCATAAGAAGTTGGTACTGAACTGCAGTTTCAGATTTTATATTGGTGTGTTTGTTTTAAAGCATGTTTTACTTAAAGCTTTAGGGAAATAGCTTAAGTTTCAGAGTATTAAGATACCTATCCCTAATGAGATTTCACTTTCTAAAATCTAGTAAAATAAACACTAAGCCTCTCATAGGCAAGTCAAGAATGAAAATAAAGTTTATTCATCAGTTAGGCTCAACTGAACAAGGGATTCACTAGTGGGAGTATAGGATTATTTGGGGCTGTATTTAGTTTGGTGAAGGGGAAAGGTAAAGGATTCTTAGAAGTAGCTACATTAAATGGTAGGAGCAGAATGAGCTCACAGTTGTTAATGAGACCTTTTGTTAGGGAATTTAGGTAAACTATTTCGTTTAATCCTCCTGACAACCCTTGCCAGAGGTGGTATTATCTTCATTTTACAGATGATGAAGCTGTGGCTCAGGTCTCAGAAACTTTCCTAAGGTTACAGATAACATATGGCAGAGCAGGAACCCAAACTTCTATCCTTGCAACTTAAAGTTCATGTACTTTCCACAGCCTCACTCCTTCTAGAGGTTTGTGCGTTCACACAGTACTTGTTGACTGCCTACAGTGTCCTAGGCATAGATGCCAAGAAGGTTAGACCAGCAGCAGGACTTGCAGGAGACTTACTGGGGCAATTGCCTGTGAGGGGAAAGAGGGAGGGAGGGAGGAAGCAGGAGTGGTAGGAAAAGCCTTTGACTTCCCTGCAGGTGTGGCCTGTGCTAGGAGAGAGGGGAGGAGGGACTGTGGGGAGAGCAGCCTCAGGCCAAGGCAGTTCTGAGAAAGTCTTGATCAGGCTGCTAAGGGGTCTGCATCAGGCAGGGGGGCCTGGCTCTAGTACCCTTTCCTGGTCATCCTTGCTGGGGGCAGCCTGCAGGACTCGTGGCCTGATGTTCTTGCTGTGGTGACTCTGAATGTGCAGCAGCTAGAGGCTCTCGGTCAGCCTGGCTCCCTGCAACAGGTTCCCTTGATGGGCTGTCTGAGCCGGGCACCCCCGTGGCCACCACACGCAGCACTGTTCTATCCTGGTGGGGATGGGGAAAGACTGACAGTGTGAGGAAGCAAATGGATACAAAAAAAAAGAAAAAAAAAAAAAGAAATAAGATAGTCCTTTCCTCGATGCTCAGGTAAGCAGATGTGCTAGCATCCTAGCCATGATTTCAGTTTAGAAAAGAAGACTATTATTTCACACTGTTACTATTATTATTTTTAGAGACTTAAACATTGGGTAAAACTTTGAGATAATCTGAGAGTTCACTTCCTAAATAAATAAATAAGAATTAGTCACTACCATTATTTTTTTCCTGTCATTTTATTAGTGACTGACTACTGGACTGTCATGGTCAATTTTTACCCTTATTTTGACATTGCCTTGTCCAACTGCACTCTGTGCAGCACAAGATAACTGGGTCCTGGTATTGCCAATGCCAGCACGAATGTAGAGGCCTCTTTCTAAAACCAGATCTGACATTTCTTCAACAGAAACATCAGTGCACTTTCCTTCTAATGGCAGCAGTCATAATTTTCACCTTACATGTAATACCTGAAATTTTATGACTGCTTGTTCCTTGTTTACTCTCTTGCCTTTCACTCTGGAAATGTAGTGTTCAGATCTTTCACCAGAATAGAAATGGAGAGAAACTCCTCTCCTTTCCTCTACTGCCCTGGAGTCAAAGCCAGCTCTATCAGTATTTAAATGAAAACAACTACAACAATAATCTCGCATAAATATTGAGACCTCATTCATAATCACCTCTCTTTTTTTCAAAAGTGTACATTTTTTGTCCCTGCTAGAGCTTTTAATTTTCACACCATACAATACATACTAAAATAAATTCTTTTCAGCTCTTTAGAATAAAACTGCCTTGACTGTAAGAGCATATTTCTAAAAGGGATTTTAAGTAAGTTGAGAGTGCCTGTGGCTATAATGTTGGCATGTGTGTGGTATAGACTGTGAAGAGCACTTTTCAGATGGCACTTAAGTTGCCTGACTTAAGAGTGGCTTTACTAAGGGTGAAGTGCTCATATACATGCCTATTGAATCTTTCCTAATGTTAAATTACTTGTGTGCACCCCAAGAACTCACATCATGTGATATCTGTAGGCTTCAGTGGCTGCAGAATGTGGCTTCAGTTTTGAACCATTGACAGTATGCCCCACCAGGGCTCTGGGGCTCCTGGGGCAGTCTCTCAGTCCACTGTTGATAATGGTGAGGATTACCGATTGCTCTCAGCAAATCCTGTATAATAACCACATCTAAACCTCCACATTTGCCATCTGAGACATTATGTAGTATGAAATGTGTTCTAATTGAAACCTATAAGTATCAGAGCTTGAATGTACGTCAGACTAGCTCCAAGCTGATCTTCATTATCCTTCTATGAGTTCATGTTTTCTTAATGCACTCTTATCACAGGGTGAAGATACTGGAATGAAAAGTAAAGTCCATCATATTGCCAAGGAGATCATGAGCTCAGAGAAAGTGTAGGTATCCAGTTTCCAATTCAGAAGACTATTTGTTTCCCCATTGACTCATTTAAAACATGTCTCATTGCTGTTTTTTACAGGTTTGTGGACGTGTTAAAACTTTTGCATATTGTAAGTATCTGCTAATATTTCTTGAAGTTTGAGACTATCCACTTTTACATCTTTCCCTGTCCCTCAATATGTTCAGCATAATTAACTTAAATATATTTAAATTAACATGTATATACATGTATGTGCTTTCTAATACATGATTATATTTTTAAATTCACACATATGTGAAGAGAGAAATTTTCTAAAATGTATTAATCTCATGTATGTGTAGTATACCCAGATGATTTCTGAAACATAGAGCCTTTATATCTGTATTTCCAAAGTCTTTAAACTTTCTATCTTCATAATAAAGAGTTATTGAAAGGATAATATTTCTTCTTGGGCATTTGCAGAAGATGTCTGCTACAGTAGAATTTTGCACAGCAATGGGTAAAGAATGTCATGATCAGTGTTTAAAACTGTTCTAACTGAACAAACTCCTAGAAAGACACTTAAAATAGACATTTTTACAACTAACTTTTTAAAGGTCTATTTTCAGTTTTTATAATTGTGAACTTGAACAAACCTGTTGGGAAACAATTATGTGTCTGACTGCATATTCATTTTTCTCATGCACTCCTTTGTACCTGCAAGTTTTCACAAGTTTCGTTACTCATTGGCAGTTAAAATGCTTTTAGTGTAACTTTATTTTAATTATATTTGGGCAAGATATTAAGACTTAACAAATGAAAAGGTTGAAGTAGAGGAAACAATAAAAGAAGAAATGGAAATGAATTGAATTACCATCCAAGAAGTTTACTTAGATGGTAATTATTAACATCATATTAAACTGAACTGCTGAAAAACAGTAGGTTTACAAAATATACACCCATTTATGTCTCTGCAAAGACTATGATTTTCAGTGTTTTTTTTTTAATAGATATATAAACATGAAAAGTGGGTTATACTTAAAGGCGGGATCATTCACCAAATGATCCCCTTGTGCTCTGTACTTGGTCCAATAGACACATGGAGGCCTAATTCCTTTGTGAAAAATCTCTAGCTTTGGAAATTTTTTCTTAAAAATTTCTTAACATTGCTAATTTGTTTTGAGAAGTTATTTTCCCATGAATAGCTCCTCATATAACTCTTGACTATATTGGAAATTTCCCTTTTAAAATTCATATATATATATATATATGGCAATATTTGGTCACCCAGAGTTATTGACAAGCATATTGTCAATTCAAAAATTAATGATAAGCTTGATAAATATAAATGACTTAGCAAAATAAACTCCATATACATTTGCTGCTGTGCCCCAGCCTTCTCCATTGTACAAGCAATTGCAGGGGGAGAAGAAAATGCTAAACTGCTGTTTTTCTGGGAAACTTAGAACATATCTCTAGGATGAGCAAATTGTATCTATTGGACATATTTTCTGATAGACATGTTTAAATACAAATAGTACCACTCCAAGGAAATTTTAAGCATCTGCAAGTGAATGAGTAAACTTATAGAGGCAAAAATTGCTTAACTTCACTGTTTAAATACAAATAGTACCACTCCAAGGAAATTCTAAGCATCTGCAAGTGAATGAGTAAACTTATAGAGGCAAAAATTGCTTAACTTCACTGTTCGATTTGATCAAACCTTGCATACCAATAACAATTTGTAGACCACACTTGGAGAAGCACTGGCTTAGTAGATTGTATTTCTTACCAAGTATGTGAAGTTTGGGGAATTTCCCGGCGGTCCACTGGTTAGGACTCTGCACTTTCACTTCTGAGGGGCCAGGTTCGATCCCTGGTTGGGAAACTAAGATCCCACAAGCTGCGTGGCATGGGCAAAAAAAAAAAAAAAAAAAAAAAGTTGTTTGACCTGTTAGATCTAGCTTTCCTCATTTGTAAAATGGGGATAAAAATACCCATCTCTCAGGTTGTGAGGAATCAGTGGAATAAAGTATGTGAAAGAACCTAGTATTGTACAATATACGGTAGGGTCTCAAATTGCTGTTACATTTTCTTCTTCTTCTTCCCTTGTAGAGCATCAATGAATGGGAAGTATTCATTTTAATATTACCAGGCAGTAGACTTTTCACGATTCTGTCCCTTTCAAATGCCCTTTTCTCCCCGTATTAAAATTTCATTTTAATGAAGGAGGTTCTGATTCTAGTGGGTAGAGGAGCAATTAAAAGCTTTACCAGTATGTTTATTTGATTTTAAAATATATATATATCCTGGTTCTTACCTATATATTTTTGGAACAAAGCATAAGCCCTATAAAAATAGACAATTAGACCAAAATATTTCCCTTATCTCAGATCTGATTGATGGCCTTGGCCTCTTCCCCGCTGATGTTGAACAGAGTGAATCATCCATAACCCACCTTGATTTGCACATCTTCAAAACCTCCTAAGCCTTTAATGTAGGAGTGAGAGTAGATCATCTGCCAACCTCATGTTAACATCCTGTCTGGTATGTGCAAATGTTAACTCACTAGAGCCCAACATAAGCGGGTATCTTAACAACCAGGCATTAAACAGGTTCTCAGCCATTACTAGGAGGGGTTTGTCACCAGGATAATGTGGGTGAAGCCAAAAGCATCTCTTGTTTCAATCCAGCACTCCCACTATGCTGTTAAGGCTCATATTTACTCTTCTACCAAAAGTACCCCATAAAGGTAGCACGTGGATTGTTTTAATCCTGAGCGATCCTGCTATCTGATTTCCTCTAAATGGATTAACTTCTGTGTTATATGATAGAATATGACTGCTTTAAAATATCTAACAGGCTTTAGATAATCCAGTGGGTATTTTTGGAAATCAACCAGGTATCCACATGGCTTGGGAGAAGCTATTGTTTAGTTATATATGATTTCCCATTAATAGTCTTCCATATTAGAGACTCTAGAATAGCATTAATAGATCTTTCTGTGAAACAGAAATCTTCAGTATCAGCACTGTCCAATAGAGTAGCCACACTTTAAAAAGTTTAATATATCAGAGTAGTTTGTTAACACTTTATATATCACTTTAATATGTTACTGTAGCTCACTATCACTTCTTTGTTTTGAATTTGCTGAACCAGGCTGCTATAACTCATAAAAGTGTTTTTAAATCTAATGAATTTTATCATATTACATTGGGAGGAATTAGATTTGGGTAGAGGTTATGTGATTTAAAATATACTTAAGGTTCTAAGAATTGGTGAACTTAGCTGAGGGCTTTGATTCTTCTGATGTTTGTGAGAAAAAAATGGGCCTGCAGAGGCAGTAGCAAGACTGTAAGTAATATGGTCCTCACTCTGCAGTACCTACCATGAGCTCTTGGACTTTGACCTGGATTTGAAAAAAGGTCCAATATACACATTGTCTCTAAGTCAATACCCTGTTGAGTCCAAAGAAAAAAGAGATTCTTAAAAGGCAGTCTTTCCCTTTTCAAAATAGTAGTGCCATCCATATAGCTGCCAAAGCCAGAAAACTAGGATTTGTGCTTCATTTCTCCCTCTCACCTCTCCAGCTGAACTATCAGCAAACCTGCTGATTCTGTTTCCTCTTTACTGCTACCAGCCTAGTCCAGAATATCATCTCATACTCAAAACAGCACCGGCCTTTTAACTGGGCTTCCTATGTGCATTCTTACCCCCCTTCAATCTGTTCCTTAAAAGATTTTTTTTTCATATAAAGTATTAGGAGTGATTTTCTTAACATATATATGAGATCATGTCACTCCCCTGCTTAAAACCCTTTAAATGGGGCTTCCCTGGTGGCGCAGTGGTTGAGAGTCTGCCTGCCAGTGCAGGGGACACGGGTTCAAGCCCTGGTCTGGGAGGATTCCGCATGCGGCGGAGCAACTGGGCCCGTGAGCCACAATTACCGAGCCTGCGCGTCTGGAGCCTGTGCTCCGCAACAAGAGAGGCCGTGATAATGAGAGGCCCGCGCATCGCGATGAAGAGTGGCCCCCGCTCGCCGCAACTAGAGAAAGCCCTCGCACAGAAATGAAGACCCAACACAGCCATAAATAAATAAATAAATAGAACAAAAAACAACAAAAAAACCCTTTAAATGGTTCTCATTGCATTATATAATAAAAACCATGCTATTTACCAAGTCCTGTAGGTAGGATGACCATCTGTCCTAGTCTGCTTTTGACCACCTTGGTTATTGTCTTAGCATAATATTATTAATAGAGCTCCCTTTTACTGTCAAAAATGATCTAGTTTGTATAGTAAATTATGGTTCCCCCTGCCTGTAAGGTGCTCTGTGATTTGGCCTTTAGTAATGAGGTGAAATGTTGGTGAAAGAGAGAAAGGCATTCTCTCACTTGCAGAGCATGTTCTGGCCATACCAGCCTCCTTTCAGTTCTTAGTTCAGTGCTAAAGTTATTCCTGCTCAGAGATTTTGCCAATGCAGTTTCCTAGAATGTTCATCCTTCCTTCATTTGTTCGTAGCTAGTTCTTTCTTTATCCTTCCAGTCTGGGCTTAATGTGACTTCCTCAGAGAGGTCTTCACTGACCATCCTTTTCTCTTCAACTTTCCTGTGTTTCTTTTCTTCTTGATACTTCATATGTTTTGTATATCTGTTTGTTTATGGTCTCCTGTACTAACATGTAAGCTAGGTGAGGGCAGATATCGTGTATCTTCAGAGTCTCCCATCATTCCTATTCAGTGGAAGGCCCCCAGTAAATGTTATTGAATGAATGAATGGGACTAATTGGTTAGTGGTTAAGAATTCTGCTTCTGCCACTAACTGTGTGCTCTTGGGCAAATTAATGAAGCCTTGTTTTCTTCTGGAAAATGGGAATAATAATAACCACATAAAGTTGGTGTAATGGTTAAATGTGATCATACAAAAAACTGTCAGGCACCAATTAGTTTTAGCTGCAGGCTAAGTGGAGGTCCTTCAAGATAAAGTGCTGTTATTTAGAATGTATTTATGTCAGTCAAAATCCATACTATTTAGTTTTAATGTTATCTTAGTAAGCTTTTACTCAAATCAATCAAAATAAAATTTGTTCCTGAAAAATACCCTACTAGGTTTCTTCTTCCGTTAGAAAGTAAGCTCCATGAAAGCAGGGATTTTTATCTGTTGTGTTTATTGGTATCGTACTAAATTCGTATGTTAAATGAATGATAGGAAACTGATGAATAAAACTTGGTTTGGTGAAACTCTAGTTGTTTATATTTCTTTTCCTCTTTTGTAGCAGAAGTTGTCCAATCCAGAAGTTGCTATTATATTGTATATAAATGCCATTTTCCAGATAAAACACCTTAGACATCTAATATAATTAAGTACAAATGATACAGTGTTTTTTTGCTTTTGTTATCTTATTTGCTTTCTGATGGGAGACTGGTTTAATAGACATATCTATAAGCTTACTTTTTAAATGTCTAAATAGCATGATTTAAAAAATATATTTTGAAAGAAAATGATTAGAGACTTTGAGGTCTTTTTAACAAAGATGGGCTGGTTAAGTAGTAGGTAAGTGGTACTCGTAATGAAGCATCTTTGTTCTACCAGTTGCCTTAGACTGGGATATACGTTACCTTGAAAATTTGAGAGACTCCCAATTAAAATCCATAGAGTTAGAGGCAAAGCTACTTGGACATTCAGATGTCTATTAGTAAATAGAATATATCTTTTTTAAAAATGCATTATAAAAGACTTCCTCGGGCTTCTCTGGTGGCGCAGTGGTTAAGAATCCGCCTGCCAATGCAGGGGACACGGGTTCGAGCCCTGATGTGGGAAGATCCCACATGCCGTGGAGCAACTAAGCCCGTGTGCCGCAACTACTGAGCCTGTGCTCTAGAGCCCGTGAATCACAACTACCGAAGCCCGTGCGCCTAGAGCCCATGCTGTGCAACAAGAGAAGCCACCGCAATGAGAAGCCCGTGCACTGCAACAAAGGGTAGCCCCCATTTACCGCAACTAGAGAAAGCCTGCGCGCAGCAATGAAGACCCAACACAGCCAAAAATAAATAAATAAATAAAATAATAATAAAAGACTTCTTCATAGAAGCCTCCAGTTTTTACCATCTTAAAATGACTTCATCTTGTTCTACTGAATACACCTTGTCTTTTCAGTTTTGAGAACCATTTAAGTATCATTTGTTCTTTAGTTACAAAGAATCCGCCTTTAGTGTCTATTGACATGGCTACCAGACTTTCACTTCTGAGCAGCTTCCTTCGCATGAGGACTACCCTTCACTGTATGAAGTTCATTGGTTTTTTTGTTTTAATTTTTGACCACAGCTTGCGGCATGCGTGATCTTAGTTCCCCGATCAGGAATCAAACCCGTGACCCCTGTACTGGGAGCATGGAGTCTTAACCACTGGCCCGCTAGAGAGAAGTCCCTGAAATTCATTGTTAAGAGTGCCTTTGTCTTGCTGCTGAGGTGTTTGTTTCCCTCACCTTGGTTTGGTATAATGTTTCCTTCTGTTTATAAACCTCTGTTTGAGGGCTCTCTTTCCAAGCTTCCAGGGACTTGTGGATGTTAAATGGTAATAATGTATCATTTAACATAACCAAATCTCCTTTAATTAAATAAATGGCCTTATTGAGTGCTCTCTGTGCACCTGGCAGCATGATATGTTACACAAATTATCTATTTTAGTCCTCATAACCACCCTATCAGATAGATGTCATTTCTGTTTTTTTAAATGAAGAAAGTAAGCTAACTGCCAAAAGTAACCCACTAAATGGCAAAACCCATTAAATGGCAAAGCCAGACTTTGAACTCTGGTCTGTTTGAGCCCTTGCACTAAGTGAATGTTCAGAAATTGATTAAAAGTTGTTACTTGAAATATCTGCCATGCTGTGTAAGGTACAGTGTATCTTTGAGTATATTGGCTTGCATTCAGAATTCTTTCAGTTGGGCCAGGAAACTGGAGTTCTAGTTTTTCATCTTCTAAAGATGATCATTTAGGATATATTATGATGATTATTTCTTAATGTTATTAAGCAGGGGTTGGAGATTTGAGACAAAGGATAGGTTTCATTCATGTTTTATACAGTTTTGCATTGATGATTGTACATGATATCACCAGGTCTGAACATAGAGGGAGGAGTAACTTCATTGGTCAAATATTTTCATTGTAAAACAAAATCAAATTGTTAACATGGAGCCTTCCCACCACCCCCTTTAACTTCATAGTATCACACTGCTTTCTGTATATTTTTCAAAGCTCTTTGACCTTAGCAGCTGCTTTGCTTTTGCTTAATATGAAGTGATTCTTAATGCCCTTCATGCAGGCAGGGAGCCCTGCAGAGCTCCCTGTCTGCTCATATGTCCATTTAGTCTTTGTAATTCACTGTGTCATCATAGTGGTTAAATAATGCCCTAAGGTCAGGAAGCCCAGTCAGGACATCTGGTTATTAACTCACTTACTTCTCTTTGGTCCTGGAGATATAAAGCCTGACCTGACAAACAAGGCCATCTGTTTTGTGCTTCGTTGCTTTAGATGTTCAGACTTGATTTTATTTGCATTGATTTTTGCTTGCTCTTGCCCAAGTGATCAGAGCTGTTAAGGATAGTATGTTAATACCTCAAAGGAGCTGAGTTATTTTAAAGTTGATCTGGTTCTTATTTGTAGGTTTTCTTGGAATTATTAAGAATACTATTATGGTATGCTTTTTAATCCAGAAGCCCATTTCTGTTTCTAAAAAGGCCAAGTTGATGGTGATCAGAAACTAGAGTGTAGGTGGTTCAGTTTTGCATACAGAATCTTTGGTAGGTTTTATGTTAGAACAATAGATTGAAGTATATGTAGTTGATATCAAAAAACTCACCCACTTACCTAACATTTTTACACTCTAGCTCCCCTCACCTCTTTTATTTTAATTACCCACCTTTTCCAGTGTGAAAAAGTATACTTTGGATCTAATTGAAGGTGCCAGTCCTGTGGTCTTGCATCCTCACTGATTTAGTCAAGGGGATGTTGGTAAATTTAGATTCTTCTGCCTCAAAATAGTTTTGCCTCTGGCTCTTAAGTGTCATCACACTTTCCCAAATTACCCTGGCTGTTAGCATTTAGAAAAATAACCAGACATATGTTGTAATCATCTTTTCTATTTAAAAAAAAAAAAAAAGTTTCCTCCTTCCAGTGGCACGAGTTTGGAAATGGTTGAGGTTCATGAAGAGCTGAGAAGTTAGAGATTGTGTGTAGTTCCTGTGTGAATTAGTTGCATCTGGCACTGGGGCCATTGCACATGGCTTTCAGGGGATGGTAGCCCACAAGGTGAGGGAATGAACTGGGGCCAGGGCTGCGCTGTGTGGTTAAGAAGGCCATCAGTTATGAGTAGAGCCCTTGGTCTGAGTTGCACTGGCCTGGAGGAAGGGGTGCTCTTTTCTGTTTTCAAAAATCCACCATGAAGGCTAACAATGGCCCTGGTAGTACTTGTTTAGAATATGTAACTCTCTAGGTCTTAGGAATAATATTTAATAGCTGGGTATAAACTCTCTAAATTCCTGTTGTCTGTGTTAAACGGTCTTCCTTTGCACTTATAGTTATATTTCTCTTTTATTCTGACATGCTACTCATAATTTTAAAAAAGGCATCATAGCCCATTCATTCCTCTAGAGCTGTCGACACCACCCAGTAGTACTGGAAAAAAACTAAAGTTTTGCCCGGTATGTGACAGGGACCTCCAGTTAGAGGTGGCCACCTCACTGGTCAGCGCAGTGTGGATTTGGCTAGTGTCTGTTGAATGTGTCTTAAATAAACCAGTTTCCTTTTTGGCAATGGTGGCAGACATATGGAATACAGACTCTAGCAAAAGCTGTGTCAAACAGGATCCTTAAGCTACATAGCAGCTAATGTCTGCTGTCACTGTCCTGGCTGAGGAAATGCCTTCCAACTGGAAAATAAAAGTCATCCTGCTGCCAAGGGACAAACATATTCATCATTTATCCTACCAGAAGAAAGGGCAGTGCTTCTTGTTTTGCTGAACAAGGAAACTCTTGCATCTAAATTATATTAATCATTAAACTGGTAAAATAAAAAATAAAATGCTATAGAAGATGTTTAACTGTTGTGCTTTGAATACATTTACAATTGAGGATGTTATTCGTGGTATGTAAATATATTCTGTATAGTTCTGCCTGATGGAAAGTCTAATGACTTTCGAAAGTGTTAAGTTGGCTGTATTTTCTCTTACTAAATGTGAATGCTGATAGAAACAAGCTGTTGGGAGATGGAATTTGGCACAAATCCATTTGGTTTCTGGAGCTGTTTTGTGTGGTTTTCTGGATTGTAGTTTATACAAGTAACGAATTCTTATTTTATATTACAGTAATTAGTTGTCAAAGTAGTTCTTTAGTTACTGGTCTAACTAGTTGGTTCCTTTGGGTTAATATGACTGTTTTGGGTTGATAAAGTTAGTCCCAGGTACTGAGGCCTAAGTGAAGGGTTTATTAGCACTTCTTGAACATAGGATTTGACTTGTCTAAAATATACCTTAGAAGAGGAATCGTTTTTTAATTTTTTTTTGGCCATCCCTCACGGCATGTGGGATCGCGGCATGCGGGATCGCGGCATGTGGTATCTTAGTTCCCTGACCAGGGATAGAACCCATGCCCCTGCAGTGGAAGCCCAGAGGTGGAGTCCTTACCACTGGACCACCAGGGAATTCCCAGAAGAGGAATCTTTTTGTGTACTTTTATTTATTTATTTTTTACATATACATATATTCATTCTTTTTTAGATTCTTTTCTCGTATAGGTTATCACAGAATATTGAGTAGAGTTCCCTGTGCTATACAGTAGGTCCTCGTTGGTCATCTGTCTTATATATAGTAGTGTGTGTGTTCATCCCAAGCTCCTGATTTATCCCTCCCCCTCACATTTCCCCTTTGATCACCATAAGTTTGTTTTTGATATCTGTAAGTCTTTCTGTTTTGTAAATAAGTTCATTTGTATTGTTTTTTTTTTAATTAGATTCCACATATGAGTGATATATGATATTTGTCTTTCTCTGTCTGACTTCACTTAGTATGATAATCTCTACGTCCATCCATGTTGCTGCAAATGACATTATTTCATTCTATTTTTAATGGCTGAGTAATACCCCGTTGTATTTGTACACACACACACACACACACACACACATACATATATATAAAAACATCTTCTTTATCCATTCATCTGTTGATGGACATTTAGGTTGCTTCCATGTCTTTTTTGTGTGTGTGTCTGCCTGCACCACAAGGCCTGTGGGAATCTTAGTTCCCTGGCCAGGGATTGAATCCGTGCCCCCTGTAATGGAAGTGTGGCTTCTTAACCACTGGACCACTAGGGAAGTCCCCCCCATGTCCTGGCTATTGTAAATAGTGCTGCAATGAACACTGGGGTGCATGTATCCTTTTGAAGTATGGTTTTCTTCTCATATATGCCCAGGAGTGGGATTGCTGGATCATATGGTAGTTCTATTTTTAGTTTTTTTAAGGAACCTCCATACTGTTCTCCAGAGTGGCTGTACCAATTTACATTCCCACCAACAGTGTAGGAGGGTTCCCTTTTCTCCACACCCTTTCTAGCATTTATTGTTTGTAGACTTTTTGATCATGGCCATTCTGACCAGTGTGAGGTGGTACCTCACTGCAGTTTTGATTTGCATTTCTCCAATAATTAGTGATGTTGAGCATCTTTTCATGTGCCTCTCTGCCATCTGTAGGTCTTCTTTGGAGAAACGTCTATTTAGATCTTCTGCCCATTTTTTGATTGGATTTTTTTTTGACATAGAGCTGCATGAGCTGTTTATATATTTTGGAGATTAATCCCTTGTCGGCTGCTTTGTTTGCAAATATTTTCTCCCATTAAGTGGGTTGTCTTTTTGTTTTGTTTATAGTTTCCTTTGCTGTGCAGAAGCTTTCACGTTTAATTAGGTCCCATTTGTTTATTTTTGTTTTTATTTTCATTACTCTAGGAGCTTTTTGTGTACTTTTAAATTAGGTATGAAGTTGTTGCCCTTCACAAGAAGCATAAGAAATACTAATGGTTAATGTATGTAGGTAAGGGGTAGGTGCTGAAAGGATCAGGGAAGAAATCAGGGTCTTTTTTTGTGTATTTGATTTGCCCAGTGAATTCCTGAAGGGAAAGCAGCTAGAAAGGAGAAAGAAGATAAAGCCTAGTAGAGAGTCTGTTTTATACAACCTTTGCTTTACGGTTTTAATTAAACCTGTTTCTAAGAGGGAACAATCTTTGTTATTGAATCCTCAGGACTATAGAACAGAGTCCACCATTGTTTTACTTATCCCCTGGGGGGAGGCCTCAAGATATAGTGAAATCTAGAGAAGTACCATCTCCAACCCCACCCTTTCCAAGTCCTCTGGAGTGATAGGGTGGGGTGGGGTGGGCCTGTCTTAAAACATGGTATAAATAGTCTTACAGGGAAAAGTGATATGTGACGAGAAAAGTTTTTATTTGTGAAAAGTATAGATTCTGGTGAATTTATGGTGAGGGAGGAAAGAGTTTAAGGTCCAGAGTTAAAATGTTTTGTTGATTCTGTGTGCCAAATACATTGTAAGAAGCTTTGTGTGCAGTATCTAATTAAAGTCTCATAACCCATTTAACAGATGAGGAAAATGGAGCTAGCTCAAGCAAACACAGTATTTTAGGAGTAAGGGCTTGGATCCAGTATTCTCTGATTATCAAGAATGTACCACCCTCCACATGCCTCACTTAGAATGCTCCAGCATTTGGGAAGTAATTACTGAAAGTGGACAAAGGGACACTTCCAAAATAAAATTAAGATCTGGAGACTTTTAAAATAAATGGATTTTGTTCATATAGTAGTATTGGAATAATTTTAAGGCCTACTTAGAGTTGCAATACAATTTCCAGATACCCCCTTAGTATAATTACAAAGTTTGGAGATCACAGCAAAAGATTTAAGAGAAATATCACACAGTCTGTTTTAAAACCAAATATACACCCCAGCCATTTTGTGTGTGTGTGTGTCCTAGCCAAGTAAGTGGGATAGGAGGAAGTGGGTACTTTTCAATTTGAGTTCTTCGTGGGAAATACAATTTGCAGTTTATATTGTTTTAGGGAAGAGAGTGACTGGGGGAAAAGCTTTTTATTAAGTTACATATGTATGTATATTGTTTTTCCTCCTCTGAACTATAACAGGATTTCCGGGATGCAGTAGCCCATGCTTCCAGGCAACTTGGGAAACCAGTGATTGAGGACCGGATCCTAAATCAGATCCTATACTACTTGCCTCAGCTGTATGAGCTCAATCGGGATCTCCTGAAGGAACTGGAGGAAAGAATGTTGAACTGGTAAAAATGGACTGACCCGCTTTCCCAGTTTCCAAGTTTAGATGAAGCCATAAGGGCCCTGCATGTGACAGAGAGGCATTGTTCCTGACATTGTGTTTTTTCAATATATTGAGTTTTCTTGGCAGTTACCTGTGGATTGATCACTTTGGATGGCCAAAATTCACTGTTGCACCTAGCTCGGTACTCTAAATTTTTAAATTCTTTGGTAATGTTGCCTCAAAAGCAGGAAGGGCCCATAGTCAGCCAATTTAACTTTCTATAGGTGACCTTTATAATCAGGATTTCTGAAATTGGGAGAGTTTAGTTGATGTATTCACATTGGAAACATTTTTAAATGTCTCATCTATCTTTTTGGAGCTTCAAGCCAGGAAACTCTGCATTTTGGAAAGGAGACCATTCACCGAGATAATAGGAAGATATGTTGTTTGGTTTAGAAAATATACACATATATGACATCATTGTAGATGTTGTAGATTTTAGAACAGGAAAAGAATACCAAAGATAAACTGCTTTTATTGGTCTTTAGACAGTAACAGAAACTTTGGTGATATCTTTGGAAATGTGTAGAGTTTGGTCTGGGGGATTGAATTTATTGTTGAAGTCCATGGGGAACCCAAAATAACAACATGGTGTATCACCTACTTTCATGATAACAATTTCCCTCTAAGCTTTCTTTACACATAATCCAGGAAAATACCTCTGCCTGTTTTGCAGATATCTTGCTTCTGCGTGTTGGGAAAATAGGCTAAATAGTAATTAATACTTAGCTGCAGCCTAAGTATAAAATTACACAGAGTTTAAGGGCTGAGGAATGATTAAAAGCTATTTTTTTAAAGCATGATAAAATAAAACATAATTAAAAAGAGTTTTCCTGTCCATACTTTATCATTAACTCTTATAAAGAATTATCTTAAAAGTTCATCTGAATTTTCTGAACAGTCTCTGGCTATACAGAAGCATGAGATGGTGAAAGCAGGGAGACCAGTCAGAGGACTGGCAGAATCCAGGCAAGATGTAATGGTAGCAATAATGGAAATGGGAAAGAGTGGGCATTTGGGGATATTTCTTACAAGAAGAGAAAAAAAAGGTAAGTTGATGGCTTGGAAATGGGGCTCTGCTCATCATTGGATATGTTTTGGATACTGTAATGACTCTTTTTCTGTTTTTGTCTATCTCTTCTCTATCCTTAGGACGGAACAACAAAGAATTGCTGATATCTTTGTAAAGAAGGGACCATATCTAAAAATGTATTCCACATATATCAAAGAATTTGATAAGAATATAGCTTTGTTGGATGAGCAGTACAAGAAAAACCCAGGTTTTGCTGCTGTTGTTAGAGAATTTGAGGTATTTTTGCCACCGTCCTCTGTTTTGCTACCATTTCTCTGTTTTGAAACTAAAAATATTAGTGAATTCCAGTTACAGGAAACTAGAAAAGTTTTGGAAGTATTAAGATATGGCTGATTTCTAATTTGTACGGTAATTAAACTTTAAAATCATTTGTCGTCTTTTCGCTCTTTTCCTTTCTTCTGAAGTCTTCATGCTATTGATATTAAGAATGGAAGTGTGGTATATACAGCTATGACAACTGATAATTGACCCAGGTTTTCATCAGTGTCCAGTGAGTTGTTCTGTTGCCTTGGCAGCAAAAGAAAACATGACGGAGAAAGTTAGATGTCTAATATCTAATGATGCTTGCATGATCGATGCTTTCTTTTTTTTTAAAGCTTATGTCTCATTACTTCTCATTTCTTTTTTCTTTTTTTAAAATAAATTTATTTATTTATTTATTTTTATTTTTGGCTGTGTTGGGTCCTCTTTGCTACGCACGAGCTTTCTCTAGTTGCGGTGAGCGGGGGCTACTCTTCGTTACAGTGCGCGGGCTTCTCTTGTTACGGGGTATGGGCTCTAGGCGCGCGGGCTTCAGTAGTTGTGGCACATGGGCTCGGTAGTTGTGTCACACGGGCTTAGCTGCTCCGCGGCATGTGGGATCTTCCTGGACCAGGGCTCGAACCCGTGTCCCCTGCATTGGTAGGCGGATTCTTAACCACTGTGCCACCAGGGGAGTCCCTCGATGCTTTCTTAACATGCATTGTCATTATACTTTCATAATTATTCTACATACCAGACCCTGGATGTACATATTTAGAAAAAGATAGAACCATCATATTTGAAAAAAGTCTTTCCTTCCCACTTGAGCTGTGTAAGAACACCAGGACATCTTAGGAGGCAGGGACATTTTCACTTGGCCATTTTGATGTCACCCCACAGTAAATACCTTTATTGGAGATAGGAGGTGAGGCTCAGGAATGGGCACCAGTATCTGTTGTACATACTAAGAAAAAAACTTTAGGCAGAATTGAATGTCCTTGTGGTCAAGTCAAAAGCGTTCCGGAATCAAATGTTCCCATATACAGTGTGATTTGGGGGATGTCTTTTGTAGCCATTCATCTGAGAAATTTTGCATTCTTCAGGCTTATAAGACGAGGTTTGCTTAGCAAGGCTGCTTTTCAGGTTGTCCCTAATTTCTGCATTCTCCCCAGCACCAACTGTTGTTGTTATGAGTATATTGATGATAGGCTCTGATGGTTATTTGAATCCAGTTCCCAGTAGTTTTATTTCTGTCATCTTATTTTGGGAGCCAGGCATTTCCTTCTAGGTTGTTGGGTTGGTGTGTGTTATAAATACATTGGTAGATGCTTTTCTAAGTGGTAGCTGCTGCCTCTGATTGGCCTACAACGCAGACTGCAGCCTCCACCCTCCACCCTCTGCGAGAGGGCTGTGAATTTCCCAGTGAGTCAGTGATTTCAGAGATGTACCTACAAGAGAGGGTAGACTCCATGGTGAGCTGGTTCTGATTTCCCACTCAGCATAGGAGCTGTGCCTTGAAGGGAGCTTCTCCATGAATCCCAGAGTCGCTGGCTATTTAAAGTTCGGCTTCCGGAGCACTTGGATCTGGGTCCCTTGCTTCTTAGGAAAATGCATGTGTTTACTTTGGATGCCTTTTCCTTTCAGATGAGCCCACGCTGTGCTAATCTGGCCCTCAAGCACTACCTGCTCAAGCCGGTTCAGAGGATCCCCCAGTACAGGCTGCTGCTAACAGGTGGGCTTCTCTGGCACATTACCAACCAAGCATCTCCTGTCGTTCTTAGGAAACCCTGCCTTTCCTAAGAGCACCTCTCTTTTTCTATCCGGTAGCCGATTTTCCTAACACGTGAATTTATACATTGCTGGCAGCCTCACGTAGACATTGCCGGCACTGAACTTCTTTAGTTCTTTGGTCATCCGTGTGCATTCTCTGCTCTAGGCATTCATACATGTTAATTCCTTTTGCTCAGAACTTCTTTTACGGTCTCAGCCCCACAACGCTGTGTCGTTTTACCTGGTTAATATTATTAATTCCAAGAAGGTACTTTCCCAGCCACTCAAGAATGAGGTTTAGAGGGTCACTCCCACATATTTGTATATCAACTACCATGGCCTTCTAGTCACTTACTTCAAAGGGTTGTTATAAGGATTGATTGATGAGCTATGTGCTTAGAATAGTGCCTTGGTCATGGTAAGTTCTAAATAAGTATTAGCTGCTATTATTAGTATTATCCATATCCTTATCATCATCATGATTGTCATTATGTCTGGTCATTGTCTGTATCTTTTACTGGAGCTTCAGGATTACAGGGCTGTGTGTCTAGTTTACCACTGTAATAGTTAAAAAAAGAAAAAGAAAGCTATGATTTGAGTGAAGGCACACACTGTGCTCAGGACTTTATATTCATCGGGTCTTTAAGTCTTCACCATAGCTATGCATATATCACAATATTATTTACATAGATGAAATAACAGGCTTATAGTGATTGAGTGGTCTGGCATCACGAAAAGCCAGTATAATCTCAGTACCAAGCATAGTATCCAACACATACTACTACTAGGTCCTCTGTGGTATTTGCTGAAATGTATTGGATATGCAGTGACTTAATATACATATATAATGTGCATTAAGAACTATGTCAAGGACTTCCCTGGTGGTCCAGTGGTTAAGACTCTGCGCTTCCAACGCAGGGGGCACAGGTTTGATCCCTGGTTGGGGAACTAAGATCCTGCAGGCTGCACGGCATGGCCTAAATAAATAAATGCATAGCTAGATAGATGCTGCACGGCATGGCCAAAATAAATAAATAAATAGATAGATAGATAAGTATCTAGATAAATAAATAAAGAATTGAAGAATTGTGTCCAAATGCACAAGAATATTCAAATGCCACTGCCACTCTAAATTCAATCAGCTGTAATTATATGTAAATAGGTTTTGAGGTACTTGGTTCCTGTTAGTGTTCTTAAGCAATGGCACCCCTGCTTTAATCCTTAATCACTTTCTCTTAAGCCAAGAGCTATACTGAATGAGGTAGGTGAATTCTGGAAAGCCAGGATTTCCCGATTTCGCTTTAGGCAAAGCCTTCATACCTTCCAAGCTTGCCTAGTGAACTGCTGATGAAGAAGTCCTGCCTTTCAGCCCTAGGACTGGCTACCCTAGGTATTTCTACTTAATTTGAATTTCTAACTGTGAATCAGGCACTAGATTTCTCTCTGGAATGACATAGGCAAACCAAATAATTTGAGGATATCCTGTCCATCTGTACTTTCTTTCCTCTGCATTTGGCAGAGATTTAGACTACACAGGGCAAAAGGAAGTGCCCATGCATGTGTTGTGTTTTTGCTAGATAAATTCAATGCTGTATCATAAATGAGCTATTGAATGGCTTAGGCTATTTCTACAGCTATCGAATTAAGTACTGTTTTTAGTGGCAAAAGACTATGGTTTCAAATGAGAGAAGGATGGAGCAAGGTTCTGAAATTTTCATGTAAAAATATTTTTTTTCCCACACTGTGACTGATCTAAGTAAAAGAGTTACACATGTGTTTAATGTAGGTTTCATACTGAGTTTGATTTTAATTGATTAATGGTGAGATAGCAACGGCAAGTTTTAAAAATTCTCTTCAAGAGAACAGATTTCATTTGTTTTATAACCAACATGATGTGAGCTTGGGGTTAGTTTTGAGCTTTGTCTTCTTTAATCTTAAAGCCCTCCCCACCCTTAACTTGGAAAATCTCCATTATTTAAATGATGTACCATACTTTATATATAGCAGACCCTTAGTAACTGTGGATTTATTTGTTCAAGGTTACAAAGTCAGGACTAAAGTTAAAGAAAGAACACAGACTTTGTAAAGCAATAACCGACGATTCATTCTATGCCTTTTCTTCCACTGATTCAAATTCTTCCCTTCTTCCACCTGACCTGAAGTCCTCCATTACCTCCAAAGCCATCTCTGATTACTCCAGTTCTCCTTAACCCTTTGTATTGGTGCAGTGTGACTTAGTAAATATTTATTTGATGCCTTGTGAATTTGCTAATATTTATATGACTTGAATGTTGATTCCTTAATTTGATTATAAACTCTTTGAGGTCAAGGAGTGAGTCTTTTAATTAATAATTAATAATTTAGTGCACCCCAGTATATCTGGGTCCCTTTGGGATAGCTTGGAAACTGTTTAGGAAATAATTCTGGTTGGTTTTAAGCTACATTTAAAGCATCCCTTTAACCAAAATATCTTTAGCTTAATTAAAGGACAACATTGAGAGAGAGAATTTCAGAGACAGTCTCTCCTCCAGAGAGGTGAAGTGTCTTGCCCCAGCAACACAAATAGTGTCTATTAGTTGAAGCACCTGTGGTCATATAATCCTAAGGACATATGGGGGTTGGTACCAAAAGTTTGTTTTATACTTATTTTTATTTAAAACTCTCATTTTCCAGTACTCCTTTTTGTCATGTCATGATTTCTCTCTACTCTGCAAGATATTTCTACTTTTGTTATCAAAGTGCCCCTATCTACGCACTTAGATTTTTAGAAGTTGGATTTTAAGTCTTATGTTTGCATCTATTCAAACATGTGAATTAACTCTGGATCCTCATCTTTGGATAAACAAGCTCAAAGATTTAATCCTCCACACAACCTTGTGAGGGAAGTATTGATACTTTTATTTCCATTTTAGAATTTGGAATAATTCCAGGGGCACAGAGTATACAGGAACAGAGAGAAAGAGTGAGATTATTTCAGGCAACTCCTGACAACTTCGATTTATTGAGTTTCAGGCAGAGAAAGGGAAGGATTCCTACCTGGCTTGGTATAAGTAGGTTTGTGCCCACCTTGGCTTCTTGGGAAGGGAAGATTGAGAAATGCAGGGATGAAGTACAGATAAGATAAGATAGTTTCTTTTGGAGTCCTTTAGAGAAAGGTAAGTGGAAATCCCCAGATACAGCAGTCCTGCCCCTACTGTTCAAACAAGCATCCTATTGTCTGCAGTGTTTTCTTCAGGACCTAATTTGGGTTTCTAGTGGGTATTTTACTTAGGCTATTTCTTCCTTCATTGTAGTAAAAAATTTCCAACTAAATTCTTGGTAATATTTTTTTAAGCTCAGCTCAAAATAGGATCAAAGAAAATGTATATGTTGTATAATGAAATGCTTAAGCTTAAATTAGAATTGTTTTTTTTTAAGTAGTAAAGAAAGTGATTTACTTAATTTAAGCAGGAAAAACTTGTAAATTTTACCTTTATTTTGGCCACCTAAGAGCAGTGGATCTGGCCAGATCTTTGAATCTGTGTGGGGCCCAAATCCTATGTGAAGTTAGGACAAAGGGGGATCTTGAGGCAGCAGTGAGGGAGCAATTTTTAAAAAGTGAACAGATGCTGCTAAAGGAGCAGCATTAATTTTTTACCCCTGCTTATTTCCTTCCTCCTCGTCAGTTCAGGGTAGAGACTATCTTTTTTTTTTTTTTTTTTTTAAAGTTTGAGAGCTTACATTTTTATTAATTTTTTTTTGAGTTTATTTATTTATTTATTTTTTATTTATGGCTGTGTTGGGTCTTCGTTTCTGTGTGAGGGCTCTCTCTAGTTGCGGCAAGTGGGGGCCACTCTTCACCGCGGTGCGCGGGCCTCTGACTATCGCGGCCTCTCCCGTTGCGGAGCACAGGCTCCAGACGCGCAGACTCAGCAATTGTGGCTCACGGGCCCAGTTGCTCCGCGGCATGTGGGATCCTCCCAGACCGAGGCTTGAACCCGTGTCCCCTGCATTGGCAGGCAGATTCTCAACCACTGCGCCACCAGGGAAGCCCCGAGACTATCTTTTTTTATCCTAACTCAGTGTCTGCATAGATGCTGGCACATAACAGGGACTCAGTAAACTGAAAGGCTTAGAGAAATAAACGTTGTTCCTTTTTATGAGGTTGAGAATCCCTACGCAGTGATGCCTGTGAACATTTGACGGATGGATGGATTGATAAATTGCTTTTAAGAGTAAAAACACTCTTCCAGTTACCCAGAAACAAAACTGTGGAAAGGACTAAAATGCTTCTCTTTCCTTGTCTTTCCTCCGTCGTAAGATCTGCTGACTAGTTTTCCTCTGCTTCTGCTTCCTGCCCTTTCCATTTCCCTTGTTATGCTCCAGGCCAGGCCTTTCTAAACTCACGCCAAATTGTGGCAATATCTTCCTATTGGTCATGCTCCCTTTATCACGCCCGCTTCCAAGAAGACCATAGAAAAAACACACTTCTCCCGTGTCTCCACTTCGCTTTCACACTACCACACTCAACACTTCTGATACCAGATATATAGGTTTTTCTCCCACACCAAGAGACTCTCTTCAGCACCAGCTACGTGTCCTATAATTCAATTCAATTCTGACACTGTCTACCTGGAGATAGTGGGCTCAGTTCCACAAGCCTGACCCTTCCAAACTTCAGATGCCATTCGCAAGTCCCAGGCTGTAACCTATATTTCTGACCGACCGACTGTAAATCTGGGTTCCCATGGCTTTCTCCTTGGGTTTGAAAGTTTGCTAGAATGGCTCACAGAACTCGGGAACACCTGTGTACGTTTACTGGTTTATTATAAAAGGGTATGCTAAAAGATAAAAATGAACTTCATATGGAAGGGGTACCTAGGGCAAGGTATGGTGGTTGGAACTCCCATGCCCTCTCTGGGCACACCAGCTCCCTAGAACCTCACCAAACCCTGTATTCTGGGGTTTTTATAGAGGCTTCATCACGTAAGCATGACCCATCATTAACTCCACTTCTAGCCCCTCTCCCCTTCCTGGAGGATGGAGAGTAGGGCTGAAAGTTTTAAGCTTTTAATCATGGCTTGGTCTTTGTGGTGACCAGTCCCCATCTAGGAGCCGACCAAGAGTCACCTCATTATAACAAAGGACACTACTGTCACTTAGGAAATTCTAAGGCGGCTTTGTGTCAGAACTAGGATCAAAGACCAGATATTAGAACAAAAGATGCACCAACTGCTCTTTTTTTTTAAATGAATTTTTGATATGATATCTTTTAATAAATTTATTTATTTATTTATTTATTTAGGCTGCATTGGGTCTTCGTTGCTGCGCGCGGGCTTTCTCTAGTTGCGGTCAGCAGGAGCTACTCTTCGTTGAGGTGTGCGGGCGTCTCATTGCGGTGGCTTCTCTTGTTGCAGAGCATGGGCTCTAGGCACGCGGGCTTCAGTAGTTGTGGCTCGCGGGCTCTAGAGTGCAGACTCAGTAGCTGTGGCGCACAGGCTTAGTTGCTCCGTGGCATGTGGGATCTTCCCGGATCAGGGCTTGAACCCATGTCCCCTGCATTGGCAGGCAGATTCTTAACCACTGCGCCACCAGGGGAGTCCCACTCCTAGTGCTTTTATCTCTCAGAAAATTACGAAGATTTGGGGAGCTCTGTGCAAGGAACCGGGGGCAGAGACCCTACAGTTGGCCCTTGGTATCAGCAGATTCGGAACCCATGGATAGGAAGGGCTGACTGTACTACACCACTTTATATAAGGGAATTGAGCATCCACAGATTCTGGTATCTGAGGGGAGTGCTGGAACTAATCCCCCACAGATACCAAGGGATAGCTGTGTATATGTTTTCTATCATTTCACAGATATACTTTTATTCTGCTTATTAGGAAAGTTGAAAACCTGCTTATCCTACCATAACGATGGACACATGTCATTACACATTTATCCAAGCCCACAGAATGTACACCACCAAGAGTGAACTCTAATGTAAACTGTGGATTGTGGGTGATCATGATGTGTCAGTGTAGGTGCATCCATTGTAACAAATGGATCACCCTGATGGGGTATGTTGATGACAGGGGAGGCTGTGCATTTGTGGGGGCAGGAGCTGTATGGGAAGTCTCCATACCTTCCGCTCAATTTTGCTGTAAATGTAAAACTGCTCTAAAAAGTTAAATCTTACTTTAGAAAAAAAATGATTTATCCACAGTATAAAGACCACAATTATAAACCTGTTCTATATAACCAAAGAATTGCCCAAACCTTATTTTCCTTTGTTCTAGGTGCACTCATTTTCTTACCCTCTCCTGAAACCTGACTTTCAAGGCCAGATTCTCACCTCCATTAATCAATCACCTACTCATTCAACCAGTATTGATACAGGCTGGTGCTGAGCTGGGCACCTGTATACACTGGCAGACAACACAGTGGTGGTCCCTGCCCTTATGGAGCTTACAGTCCTACTCTTTGGGGCCACCCCAACCCCTCAGGGTCCCTCCCAGCTCTTCCTCTTCTCAATTCCTAAAATTTATATTGATCGGGTCACTTTTTTTTTTTTTTTTAAGGAAAAGCCAGATGCCCCACTTCTTTTCCTCTGGGTTTTTTTTTTTTTTTTTTAATACTTATTTATTTACTTATTTTATTTTTGGCTGCATTGGGTCTTTGTTGCTGCATGCGGGCTTTCTCTAGTTGCGGCAAGCGGGGGCTGCTCTTCATTGCGGTGCACTGGCTTCTCCTTGCGGTGGCTTCTCTTGTTGCGGAGCACGGGCTCTGGGCACACGGACTTCAGTAGTTGTGGCACGTGGGCTCAGTAGTTGTGGCTCGCGGGCTCTAGAGCTCAGGCTCAGTAGTCGTGGCGCACAGGCTTAGTTGCTCCACGGCATGTGGGATCTTCCTGGAGCAGGGCTCAAACCCGAGTCCCCTGCATTGGCAGGCGGATTCTCAACAACTGCACCACCAGGGAAACCCCTGGTATTTTTTAAAATTAATTAATTAATTAATTTATTTATTTGGTTGCACCAGGTCTTAGTTGCAGCACGCAGGCTCCTTAGTTGCAGCTCATGGGCTCCTTAGTTGTGGCAGGTGGGCTCCTTAGTTGCGGCACGCAAACTCTTAGTTGCAGCATGCATGTGGGATCTAGTTCCCTGACCAGGGCTCGAACCCAGGCCCCCTGCATTGGGAACATGTAGTCTTATCCACTGTGCCACCAGGGAAGCTCCTGGTCACTTGTTTGAGTGAGAATATTCTGAGGATTTATTTTTGTAGGGGTCACTTTTTTTTTTTTGAAGGGATCCTTTGTGCCTATAAAAAATATGTTACATATTATAAAAAAAAAATTCCCTCTTCATCTTCTACCATCCAGGGATGACTATCATATATCCTTTTAGGGTTGGTGTTTTTTTGTTAGGTGTTTTTTTTTGTTTGTTTGTTTGTTTTTGTCTTTAGTTTGTGTTATATGTATTATAAACTTTTCAATGAAAAGCCTTTTATTTGTGGAAAGCTACTACATTGGTGTTGAAACAAGGTGAATCAGTGGGGATCATAGTGGAGAAAATATAATGAAAAATATAATTTAAAAATTCCTCTGAAGTATTTTTTCCATTTCTGTATTTGCGGAGGGGAAGAAAGGCTTTTGAACTTTGATTAAATTTGGATCAGGTAGTTTCTTTGATCTTGTTCAAAATATTTATAAGTGACTTTAACAACATATTATATTACTTTTCCTGTAATCTTTGCCTTTAGTCTGGGATGGCATTAACTCCCTCTAGGTTTTAGAAATCCAGGATTTCCCATGTTGGTAGAAAATGGGATATTAAAAACATCTGTTCTGTTCTGAAGCTATAAATTTGAGTTATGAACAGGCTAATAAGCAGATTTGACAAAAGATCAGAATCAAATTAATGCATGAATTTTAAAAATCCCTTACTGAAAATTGAAACTTTTGCTTCTGAAAATTCAAACTTCTGCTTAACAAGTGTTTGTTTGAAAACCATAGGCTAAAATCATTCTAACACTTTCTCTAGAGCAGAACTTGATGAAAGGCGAGGCTGTCCTGGACACCAGCCAAAGAATTTATTTTCTGAGGAACCCAAAGGCCCTGATACAAAGCAGCTCCGTCCATGTAAAATGGGAGGGTGATAACATTCAGAATTCCCGTTGTAATTAGCTCAGCTCTTGTTCTGTTGCAATTCATTTTTTTTTTTTTTGTCTTTTTTTTTTTAATTAATTAATTTTTATTTATTTATAGCTGTGTTGGGTCTTCGTTTCTGTGCAAGGGCTTTCTCTAGTTGTGGCAAGCGGGGGCTACTCTTCATCGCGGTGCACGGGCCTCTCACTATCGCGGCCTCTCTTGTTGCGGAGCACAGGCTCCAGACGCGCAGGCTCAGTAATTGTGGCTTGCGGGCCCAATTGTTCCGCGGCATGTGGGATCTTCCCAGACCAGGGCTTGAACCCGTGTCCCCAGCATTGGCAGGCAGATTCTCAACCACTGCGCCACCAGGGAAGCCCCGCAATTCATTTTTAATCGTAGTTGTGAATAAGGTATTTTGAGAGATGATATGTAATAAATTATGTCCATGAAGTATTTTAGTACTACAGAAAGACTTCAGGATATAAGAGGTAAGCACATTTTATCTGCTTGTTCTATTATAGCTTTTAAATGTAATCTCACTTTCTATATAAAACAAGTGTTCTTAACCTTTTTAAGGTTATACCAGAATCCCTCTGGGAATGTGGTGAATCCTATGGATCTCTTCTCGGAGTAATTTTTGAAGTTACAGAATAGAATTCGTAAGATTAAGAGGAAAACAATTGGCCTGAAATAAAGTTATTAAAATAATTTTGAAGAGTGCAGAGTAATACATGTGCTTCTTTAGGTAATACATTAAATAGGAAGAGGTGGTGTGGATCTAATCATTGTCATGATTTTGAAGTAGTGGTGAGAGTAAGCAATATTTTGAGATGCCTGCAACAACCGTAATGTCATATAAAAAAACATGCGATTTCTATGGTGATAAAGCCCTGGTGTCATTGATAATACTGTGATTTGTTGACTATATTCGTAATGAAATTCCGTATTTCACTTAGAGATTAGTAGAAATTTTGGTTTTGCCTGTCCAAGTTTGCAGACCCTCTGAATTCTACCCATAGACATTACTGCAAAGCCATTCTTTTTCCAATTCTCAGTATAGATTTGACTTGGATTCCCTGCAAGTAACCGAATGCCTCTATTGCTGGAATGGGCCTTGCCAAAGATCTAGCAAGCTGAGTCTGTCGCCTAAGAGTTTCCCTCTTAGAATGTGTCAGAATCATGGGCTCACATCAGGAACTGTTCCAGGGAATTCCCTCATGGTCCAGTGTTTAGGACTCTGCCCTTCCACTGAAGGTGTACAGGTTTGATCCCTGGTCAGGGAACTAAGATCCCCCAAGCCGCACGGCCATTAAAAAAAAAAAAAAAAGGGAACTGTTCCAGTTGGAGAAAACACTGAAATTCAGTCAAACTTGAATTCACTTTGGTGTTTATATTTGCTTTATTCTTAGCAGTTCTTTGGGTAGTAAAATATACTTATCTCCCCAAACCTCAATTATTAGGGTGGTGGGGACCAAATTTGGATAAGAGGTTCCTTAAGTGGGACTTGCCTGCGTCAAGGCCATTTCTGTACGTGTGAGGTTCTCACTTGATAAACTGGCAGGCTTAAATGTATCCACAAAGAAAAGCAGTCTCAATGAAGTCAAAATAATGGATGTTTACATTTGTTGACTTTCCTATGGGTCTGACTCCCCTAAGGGCATTCTGTATATGCCAAGCCAACATGTCCTGCTAAAAAGGGACCAAAGGGAGATTCTGTCCATTGTAAGATCTGATCCAAAATTTTGTCCTAGGACGAGCCTGGCATCAGGTTTGGTTTGTGAGTCCTTAGGGCATGCCACCTCTGGACCAGACTTATCAAAGTAAGACAGACCAGGGCTGCCTCATGTGGCTATGCCCTGACAAGGGCTCCCGGCTGAGTTCTAAGTCCAGCCAGCGCTCCGCTTGCCATATTGTGTGCCCTGGCGAGGGGCTGCATCAGCCCAGGAGAAGTGGCCTTTTTAATTCACAGAAAGGCATTGCCAGCTTTCCAAGAACATGAATCTGTGAACCTGAGAGCCCGGAAAGGTCACTTTTCTAACTTAGGCATCTCTGGGCCACATTCTCAGAGGCCAGAACTGACCTAATATTTGAGAAGCAGGAGAATTAGAGCAGAGACTGGAACACTTTTTAATTAGACCCTCAGAGTATCATCTCAACTGCTTAGTAAAATATGGAGCAAGAAGTGGTAACCCTAAATGAGTGTCATTTAGTCCACCATAAATTAAGGAAACATTTGTTGAATATGCACCAGACCTTGTTCTAGGTGCTGGGGGATATAAGGATAATTAATTCAGGCTCCTGGTCCTCCTGAAGCCCATGGTTTAGCATTTGTGCTTAAAGGGATACTAGACACTATAGAACCATTAACTTAGCTTTTAACTAGTTGCTGACACTCCATATTCTCATTAAGGTTAACTTAGTTTGCAATTTTATCGATACATATCAAAATGATTTTGTGTATAGTAATAAATAGAGTACGTCATTAAAGAATATTCTGAGAGGGAAACATCAGTCAATACGTATTTTAAAACATCAACAGTTAAAGACACGTAATACCGTTGCAAAAATAGACCTATTGATTAAAAATAATAATAATTATCTGCCATTGGAATAGGGAGGTAACTTGAAATAGACTGTTGTTTATAAGAATCTAATGTTGACAAAGTAGGAAGTGCAAGACAATAGAAGGATTATTTGGTGAATAACCTGTTAAAATTTGAAAAACTAATTAAAATTCATACATTATTGGATACACTAAAAATAAAATCAAAGCTAAATATAAATAGGCAGAGCACAGAGGATTTTTAGGGTAGTAAAAATACTCTGTATGATACCATAATGATGGATACATTTCATTATATATATTTGTCCAAACTCATAGAATGTACACCAAAGTGAGCCGTAATGTAAACTGTGGGCTCTAGATGCTAATGATGTGTCGATGTAGGTTCATCAGTTGTAATAAATGCCCAACTCTGGTGGGTGATGTTGATACTGAGGGAGGCTGTGCATGTGTGTAAGCAGAAGGTATATGGAAAATCTTTGTACCTTCCCCTCAACTGCTCTAAACATAAAACTGCTCTAAAAAAATAAAGTCTTAACTTAAAAAAAAAAAAATTACATATGAAGCATTAAACTATAGGAAAACCAGGGAAAAAATAAAATTGGTTATTTATTAAAACTCTCAGGGTAGGGAGAGGAGGAGAGATGATTTTCTAAGCCCCCAAAATTAAAGAAATTATAAAGGAAAATATTGATACCTTTCAACTCTTCTATATAATAAAAACATTATAAAGGTTTAAAATATAGTTGAAATAAAAAGATAAACAGTACATCAGAAAACATATTTGTAGCAAATACGAAAAAATACTATTTCATTAAGAATATTAAAAAAAAAAAAAAGAATATTAAAACTTTTGGGCTTCCCTGGTGGTGCAGTGGTTGAGAATCTGCCTGCTAATGCAGGGGACACGGGTTCGAGGCCTGGTCTGGGAAGATCCCACATGCCGCGGAGCAACTAGGCCCGTGAGCCACAACTACTGAGCCTGCGCGTCTGGAGCCTGTCCTCCGCAACAAGAGAGGCCACGATAGTGAGAGGCCCGCGCACCGCGATGAAGAGTGGCCCCCGCTTGCCGCAACTAGAGAAAGCCCTTACAGAAACGAAGACCCAACACAGCCAAAAATAAATAAATTAATTAATTAATTAATTTTAAAAAAAAAAGTTAAGCTTGCAAAAAAAAAAAGAATATTAAAACTTTTATAGGTATCTGGGCTAAAAATATGAACAAACAATTCACTCAGAAAAAGTATACATAATAAATACACTGTGGCATGTTTAAGATCCTCTGAATCATAAATATCAATTAAAATAAGTTATCAGTTCCCCCTACTACATTAGCAATAAAAAACTACAATACACAAAACTGGCAATCATTTAGTGAAGCTGGTATTTTCATATATAAATAATGATATTTTAAATTGGTATATCCTTTTAGGAAAGGTTTCTCATGATATATATCAAGTACTTAAAAAAAACAAACACCTTTTCATTCCCATTGATATTCTGCCCCCTTCACATATACACCCAAAATGTGAAGTATAGAAAAAGACAAATATATCAAGATATTGACCACTGTTACTTGTAATTAAAATAATCACACAATTTATTATTCAAACACAGTACCTTTCAAGAGTGCAAGGGGCAGTATTTATAGTAATACCTGGACAACAGGTATATGGCAGAATCATATGGGCAAATTAGGATGTATGGCCATCCAATTTATAACAGCCAAAACAAGATAACTAAAAAATGACTTAAGTCTAATAATAGAGTACCTAAATCCCATATCATATATCCCTGTAGTGGCATGTTCGCTACTCCTATGTATTAAAAAAAATGTACGGGTTAGAATACTTTAAATGTGCTATAAAATTCTATATATTATTAAAATTAAGTGAAGTCAAGCATTTATAAAAATAGAAGGAAATACTTCAAAATAAATAGTTGTTTTAGAGAGATGTTCGTGGTATGCTTCATGATACTTTAGAATGAGAGTCATTAGTTTTTCAATCTGGGCCAAGCCTACTTATTTTATGTATGGGGATACTGACACCCAGAAGTGCCACAGGACATGGTCAGAGTCACATACATACCTCTGCTAGACATGGCTGGACAAAGAAAGTAAGAATCTGTCTTCTCACTCCCAACAAGAGCTCTTGAGCCCTTCGCCAAGCCACCTTCGAGATGGCAGCAGTGTGTCTTACAACCTGATACTTGATCTTTATTTTGGTATTTAAAATAATCTCTACTCTGTTTCACAAGTCAGGATAATTTTAGGTGGCTTCTTTTAACATTTGAAATTTTGGCAAACAGGCTTTCATTGACTAGACTTATTATTCTCTAGATCTCATAATTCTGTATTTTGTTGCTGATTTCATTACATATGTAGGGAGGAAAGAAGAAATCTAGATAATACAAAGCAAGACATGTCCTTAAATTCAAAACACTTGACTTTGGAACGTTACCCCGTCCTATATGCTAATTTCCTCTGTGCTCTGCCATCAACCGTTTCTGAGCACGCAGTCCAGGAATCTGACTGGGTGCTGTTGAATTAAAAAGTCCCCGATTCCCACAGATGACTCATTTTTAGGAAATGGTTACTGTACCTCTGAATCATTTTCTGCTTTAAGTTGATTATTCGTTGATTAGGCAATCAAGGGATTGTAAGGCTTACTAGGAGCCCATGTATTGAAAACTTAGACCTCTAACAAGGTATGGTATTTGTTGGGTCCTCATTCTTTCACTCTGGGCCTCATATATGAGGACAAAGTTAACTTGCATAGCCCTTAAGACTGCACATGCTATGTTTTGGTTAGTTTTGTGCTGCTAATGTTGGATGATGGTGATGGGGACTGATTAACTTTTAATCAACGATGCCACCTGGTGGCCAGAAAGTACATTTTGTGGTGTCCAGGCATGCTGTACCAACCCTTTTTTCTTTGATATAAATAACCTCAGTAGCATTTGAGGCATTTTTATTACTGAAGTTTTGAAAAATCCTTGTTTGGTTTGGTGGAAACAGGAAAGTCATAGAATACTAAAAGTCCAACATGGCAAATTGAGATGACTCCTCTGCTCTCCTCGATTTTTTAATGAAGCTCCAGCAGGATGCTAGGACCTAAATGATATGTAGTAAACAATTCCAAATGACCAATGCAGGAGTGTCTGTCTGGTTTCCCTTCCTGCGTTTCACCTGGGTTATGACAGTCACTGGGGCAGCTGGTGATTCCATTGCTCCTTCCATCTGACTCAGGGTGATCAGTCTCGTTCTTCTCATTCTGTAGTTAAGGCACTAGTGATTCTTAACTGAGGGGATCATGGTCTTGTCTTCCTAGAAAAGGTAAAAGTTCTCAAAAGGAGTAGGTACTGCAGTGAGATGCCCTGAAAATATGGATGAATACATGAGAAAGTTGAATTTCTAAAATTCAGTTTTGGAAAGGTGAATTTTGCAAGTTGAGTTTTAAGATTTTTTTTTAATTGGCAAGGAAAGTAAACCTTAACCCCATTTTCTCCTTGATTAATAACATGATTTTGCAACATTTTCATCGTGGGTTTTCTGCCCAGCCAGTTTGTGTATCTCCACTTCGTTCCTAAAAGTTTAGGTTGGCGAGCAGCAGCTGAGCTTGAGTACAAGGAAAGAAAACGTAACTCAGAAGATTATTGGGCTCAGCACAGTGATTCTGAGGTCAGGATTTCCTAATATGGACATCTTCCAGTGACCTCTTTTGGTTTAGAGAAATGTCTCAGCTTGCGTGGATATGCTTCTGTATTGAAGAACAAGAATTGAAGACAAAATGGGAACTTGCTATGAATCTGATACTTAGGTAAATCTGCTTTCATTTCCACACTCTTCAGCTACCTGCAGCTTTAAGGAACATCCCTTTTGATTAATGAAGTAGCCCAAGAAGAGTAGGCTTTTCTCCCTAACCCTGTGGCTCTCATGGAAAAGTTAAATATTTGGATTCACTAAACGTGGCTTATATATGGAATGCGTTCTGAGTGGGGTCAGAGTGAGATTAAGTTCATTTTTCTTCTCTAGATGAGGCTAAGTGTAGTGTATAATCAATGTATTTTGTTAATTTTTGTGGGTTTCTTATTTATTTGGTTGGAAGTATTGCTCTCCAACTTTTATGTTCAGATTACTTTCAGATCTAAATTGCTTGTGATGGTCTCTGGCAAGGTGGAACCTATGCTGTGGTGCACAGAAGCTTAACATCGTCATACACGATATCTCGCTGTGGCTTGTTGCCAGGGCTGGGTATTTATAATGTGCATGTCTAGACTCACACAGGTTCTTGGATCACTGTGTCAAAGATGTACAGTTTCAGCAGTTGGGTGTGTATGTTAGTCGTCTATTAAGTTTGAAAATCTGGCACTAACGTCCAAGTTCTCCTTTGTGCCTTTGAGGATGACTTATTAAATCCATGGGATGAAATTATATCTGTTCCATAATATTGCTAAATGGAGATTGGATCTGATAAAAATGCATTCAGTCTTTTAATATGCCTTTCCTCTTTCCATTTCCCAACTCCCATGGGCATTAGGATTGGTTTCAGCCTTTATTGCCTTTTACCTAAAATAAGACACAGTCCTGTCTAAAAAAAATCATTTTTTAAAATTCATTAAGCATTTCTTGTCCCTTGCATGCGAAGTCTCTGGCTAAGTGCTATGAGAGATAGAAAGATGAATCAGATGTAGGCAGGCCCTGCCCACAGGAGCCTTCAGTCTAATGAAAAAGAAAATGATAGAAGGCATACAGTAACTGCTGTGTAATGTGTTATTCAAAGGGAAAGAATATTTCTTTCAAATGGAAAGTTTGGTAAGAGAGGAGGAATTTGAGATGAGCCTTGAAGAATTATGAGTAGAATTTTTATACGCAGAGACAGAGAAAGGATTCAGAAGAAGGGAACATTAAAGACAAAAAGTATGGAGCCAGGGAACACATGGGAAGTGTTTAAGGAATTGTGCAGAATCAGACTTAAGAACAAAGGGCCTGTGTAAGGCAGTAGCAAGAGAGAAAAGCAGAAAAGTCAACAGGGACCATGTAGCGGGGACTTGAAATTCCAGGAAATAGAATTTGTTTTAATCTGAGAGTTAATGGGAAGTCATCCAGCATTTCTCAACAGAGAAGGAAGTATTACCTTGAAATCCTGTAACATTCCTTGGTTACAGGATTTATGAAATATAACCTATTGCCTTAAATTTTTTTCGTATTACTAGAACCACTATATACCATGTTACTCGTTTACAGACCATCTTCATCTAGACCAGGGTTTCTCAACTGCAGCCCTATTGACATTTTGGCGCAGATAATTCTTTGTTGTAGGGCTGTCCTGTGCATTTGTAGGATGTTTAGCAGTGTCTCTGGCCTCTAACCACTAGATGCCAGTGGCATCCCCTTTTCCCCAGTTGTTATAATCAGAAATGTCTTCAGACATTTCTAAATTTCTCCTGGGGGGCAAACCTGCCCCCATTTGAGAACCACTGGTCTAGATATATGTATTGCATTTTTCTGGTGCTCTGGGCATTGTTAGACTCTTAAGATTGCCAAATCTCAGAGTTCCTTAGACATTCAATCTATTAATGCTTGAAATTTGGTACTAAACATGCATCTGATCTTGAGATTAAGGTACTTTGTGCGTGTTGGAGTTAAAGAGCTGAACTGGGCATCAGGAGACCTGGGTTTGGGTTCTGGTCCTGGCTCTGCCACAGAGAGGTTGTATTACTTGAGTGAGACCGTGTCCTCGGTAGCCTGATTCCTCATCTCTAAAATCACCAGTGCAACCTCTCAGCCTCTTTCTAGCTCTGATTCTGTGTCCTGATTTCAAGTTGATCCCAGGGCTTTTATTCTTTCATTTTTAGAAAGGTAGCACAAACAGAATGAATATGTATATTAACCAATAAGGCTGACTAGAGTATTGAATAAGAAAGACAAATGTTTTTTCCTTAGTGCTTTATTATACTAAATACCATAACTTTTTTTCCTTTTCTAGACTATTTAAAAAATCTCTTAGAAGATGCTGGAGATTACAGAGACACTCAAGGTAAACAATTTTTGTGGTCTCATGTGTTTATAGAAGTTTTTATATTATGTTCGTTTGAACCTGGAAAGTAAAAACGTAACAAAACCCACATACAAAACTGTGTTTTATTCATAAGAAGCCTTTTTAAACTCTGTTTTAGGCAGATTAAAATAGAACTAGATAAAGTGGTGCTGGATGCAAGTGAAATTATAGGGGCAAAAGATGCCCATGGTCAGGCAGCCATTGGAGCCAGCCTCCTGAGAGAGTGGTCCCAGCATAGTCTGTGGTCAGGGAGCTTTGTCCTCCTGGGCTCAGTCTCTCTGTGCCGGGGTGCACTCACCTTCTCTAGATGTCCACTGCTTTCAAAAACAGAGATTGAACCAGTTGATCTGCAAGGTCCTTTCAAGCTTTAAAATCATGAGTCCATGAAGTGACCAAACTACACAAATTAGAGATAAGGTCTAAAATAGTCTATTATTCTGGGACTGTTTAATGATGGGCATTAGCCTTACCATCCTTCCACCCCCTCACCCCAGTAGTACTTAAGGAAAATAGTCCATTACAATACAAGGGACTCATTGATATTCATGGGATAATCCACTGTGTGTGTCTGTGTCTGTGTGTGTTTGCATGTATGTCTGCTGTCTTTCTCTCTCTCTCTCTCACACACACACACACACACACACGAGGATTTAGTTCTGTTTAGGAGAGTAGTGTTTCTTTCTATTTATTCCCAAACTACCTCTTTTAAATGTCATAGGTATATCCCTGGTTCTAATCTACAGAAACACATTAGACAAATCCATCTCCACGGCATTCATTTTATGAATTTTGATCACATTCTTGTGCATCCTTTACATTATCAGATTACAAAGCTGAAAGGTTTTTAACCCATTTTTGTAGAGATTCTTATTCATTCTAGTAATCATTTTACTTCTTCTGTAACATCTTTTATTTGCAAGTGTTATGCTTTTAAACGTGCTTTTTTAAAGGATAAGTTTGGAGTGGTGGACATGACACGCTTCTTGTCTCTGGTAAACATATAATTTAGTTGAAGAAGAAAGTCTGTGATAGGGACTTCCCTGGTGGCGCAGTGGTTCTGACTCGCACTCCCAATGCAGGGGGCTTGGGTTCGATCCCTGGCTAGGGAGCTGCATCCTGCGTGCATGCTGCAGCTAAGAGTTTGCATGCTGCAACTAGGGAGCCCACGTGCCGCAACTAAGACCCGGCATAACGAAATAAATAAATATTAAAAGAGAGAGAAGAGTCTATGATACCTGTCAGATAAAGAACAAAGCAGATAGCTTTAAAGTAAGGATGCACTTAGCAGTATAGAATCATTTGGAAGACGGAGGAAAGTGTGAGGATTGAAGAGGCAGAGCTTTGCTTAGAGAGAAGTGGAACCAGAGATGAGTTGATGAGAGATGGTGGACGAGAGGAAGAGTGGGCATTCCAGGTCAGAGTCTGTCTCATGAAGATAAATATTTTAGACAGATTTTAGCAGATCGGGCCTCAAGAAAACATCTGTCCCAGGGCTTCTGCCTTCAAGGAAAGTGAGTTATTAGCTCCATTTTGCAGGTAAAACAAATACAGGGTCAGAAATTAAGGAGCTTGTTTAAAGAAAATTACACACTTTAACAAAGACATGGCTTAGGATAAGCAGCGAACAGTGATGTGCACTGTATGGCCAGAGGCAATGCAGTAAAGTGATGAGATTGCCCAAGGGTGAGGGAAAATGAGACTAATATACCTTTGGAAGATAAGCAGAAGAGTTAAAGGAACAGAGTCACCAGGGCCTCTTAAAGGGATGATATGAGGAAAGTAGAATTGCAGAATGGATGGGAGAAGTCAGAGCTTGGAGGCCAGGTGACCAAATAGCAGCAGCTTTATTACTTCATCTATTCATTAAATTTTAAAGCTTTTATCCCTGTCCGCTGGAAGTTTAAGCAGGCCAGAAAGCAGGGAATATGTCCAAGGTCACCTCTTAAATATCTACCATGATGAGAGCCAGATACAGTAAATTCTGATACGTGGTTTGAGTCTCTGTAAGGAAATACAGCTTTCCTTTAATAATGGTGATAATAATACATTTAAAGACTATAGGAACCTCCAGGTTGGTACCAGAAAGAGTATCCCTTGGTAGGTATAGTAGCTGGACCAAAACACCTCAAACCCTTTCTGGAAATAGATTTTTTTTTTTTTAATAGTCCTTTTAGTGACGACTACTGTCATTGCCACACCAGCCTCAGAAGGGCATGCTTCCTTCTTTAACACTCTTACCAGTTTTTCTCAATGATAGGGCTTCTGTCATATGAGATAACCTTCTTCGTGTGGATTTCTAATTAGCATTGCAGGATGTTTAACATCCCTGGCTCCTACCCATTAAAGGCCAGTGGACCTTCCCAGTCATTGTGACAACCGAAAATTATCTTATACATGTCCAAGTGTCCCTAGGGGAACACTACTGTCTTGAATTGAGAACAACTGTAGCCCAAAAGGAGACAAAGTATAGACTTTTTCCTTTATATCTAGTTATGAAGATGACAAACTGAAGCATTCAAAAACATTTAATAAAGGCAAGAGGTTAATAAAAAGAATAAAACACAGGTGAAGCTAAATAACCCAACTCACAAAATAATGTGTGTAATTTCCTAAGGTCTAGTATGCTTCCATGTGGCATTTCTTCCCTCTTGGGATCAGACTAAGAGAAGGCAGCTAAGCCCTGACCCTCTTAAATAGCTGGTCCTCATAATTCTGGTTTCCTATCCCAGGATCCTTCTCTCCCAAGGCAGTTTATCCTGGAATGGTCCTCAGCTTCCAGGTAAAATCCTATCCATCCTTATAAACTTCAACAGAATAATCAACTCCCAGCACAAAACAACCCTGACGTTCATACTATTGATACACATGGTCTGTAATGTATCTTTAGAGTCTTTCTTTGGCTCATTGTTTTATAAGTACTGTTTTTCCTTGGTTTTGCTCTCATCGAACCGCATCGCCTGTATTTCTGCCTACTCGCAGTTAACTGGTCTCCTGCAGTGGTCCGTGGCTGTGAACTAGCTGTCTTGTCGTCTGGAGTTGCTCAGTGTTGCAATTCATTGGTAATGATAGTGATCGAATGCCCCTTCTGTTCCTACATATTTTAGATGCCCTTGCTGTTGTTATAGAGGTAGCCAACCATGCCAATGACACCATGAAGCAAGGAGTAAGTATCTTCATTTCACGGCTGCTGTACTGTTGAACCTGGGAGCCCGTGCCTTCATATGCTCTGCATTCTCTTTCTGTAGGACAACTTTCAGAAACTTATGCAAATTCAGTACAGCTTAAATGGACACCATGAAATAGTTCAGCCTGGACGGGTAAGTGTTTTAGACTGCCTTTTGCAAACTTAATACAGTGGATCTAGGCACCATTTGTAGCTGTTTTCATTTGAGTTATGAAAATAGGTTATTTGTTATTGTTACTCTTCAGTGACCCAATCTGGATCAACTAAGTTCATTCTATCCTTTCAAAACATTCGTGATTTAAGTCATTGTGACAAGAAGTCCAATTCAATTAGAAGAATGGCAAGGGACCCCACAGAGTAACTGATTAAATAGGATCATTTTATTGTGTAATACTAGCTGACCTCACACAGCTTTAAAGACAGTTTCAATTAAAATCTTTAATGTAAGAGAAGATTATGAGGGGAGGGAGAAAATTGGTATTTTGATGTTCTTCATAGAGCACAAAAGTGACTGAGGGAATGAATTCAGGAAAATTACAAAGTGCAATTGTCAGGATGTTGGCTATGCCTCAAGATCAAGTACACACTCAGTCAATTACATTTCAAACCATATGGTACCCCTGGGCTCAGTATTGGAGTTATGAAACTCTGCTGGCTTATCCAATTCCTAAGTGACTTACAGGGTTTGAAAAGAAGCCACGGCTGTAAAAAGTAACAAGGAAACTACGTCTGCCCAGCCTCCACACAAAATAATTCTGGGGAAAGAAGGTCGAAAAGGAAATTACATGTATATGTATATTGTAGTTGTGTTGTGAGGGTACTAAATGGGTGTTTGTTTGGATGAATCAGGTTTTTCTCAAAGAAGGAATTCTGATGAAGCTATCTCGGAAAGTCATGCAGCCCCGGATGTTTTTCCTGGTAAGTGGCCACGTGTGTTTCTGTTGCGCCCGAGGCAGGGATAATTGCTTAATGAAAGGAGATGGTTGTTCAGGACAGATAAGATTGGCACATTCAGACAGCAGTTTTAGTAGGATCTTTGACTGGCTGGATTGCTTGTTTGCATGTCAAATATAGGAAACAAAGTCTTGTATGATACACAACTAGAAATTCACTTCCTTTTTGAGTTTAGTTTATTTCATCTCTGATTTGGAAAAATTGATTCAATCAGTGGTTTGTTTTGGCAGATTATAATACCTTAGGTGGGATTTAGAATTCAGAAAACGTTAAATCTGTTACAGAACTTGGAAAGAAAGCACATTTTCTAGAAATTGCCTTCTAGTAATATTCTAATAGTACATTCTAGGTGGTTCTGGTTTTATAAGCAGAATATAAGTATTATATTCAGAGAGTTTTAAACAAAGAGGTAATATTGTTCCTTTATTCTTGTATCTTACCAATATCTTTGTAGCTGAAATTTGTTGCTTTACTTTGCCCTATGAAATGTTTCTACTTTCAGTTTAATGATGCTCTGTTGTATACAACACCGGTGCAGTCCGGGATGTACAAACTGAACAACATGCTCTCCTTGGCTGGAATGAAGGTCTGTGCATCTGTTAGAAGATATATTTTTACCCAAATGTATTTAGAGAAAAAGCCCTAAGATAATCATCTTCTCATATCCCTGTCTCTTCTCTCTCCATGTGTTACTGTTCATTTGTTCATTTATTCATTTTTGTAGTTATTTGTTCCCTCATACATTAATTTAGTCATAAGATATTTACTGAGAACTACTATAAACAAAATGTGTTATAGGTTTAGTGAAAAGTATAAAGATGAATTGAAGCATTCTTTTGTCTCCACCTCTACTCCAATCCCTCCAGGAGTTTAGCAACTAGTTGGGAAGCTAATACGCTGCATATCAATACCTATAAAATAGATTGTAATAAATATCACTATAAAGGCACAGTTAAAGTTTGAGGGAGCTCAGAAAATAAAGAACGTGCAGCTTTTGGTGGGACATGGTAGAGGGATTGGTGGTAGTTAGGAAGAGGGAGACTTGAGGAAGTCTTTTTGGAGGAAGAGCCAAGAGCCTTACAGAATTGGTCACATTTGGCCATGCTGAGATGTAGGGAAAGGCATTCTAGGTACAGGGAGTAGTGTGAGCAAAGGCCTGAAGGTGGGGAAGTTGGGCCTTCATGTATGTGGGTATTTAAATTCGTCTGGAGCACAGAGCAGATGAGGGAGAGTGATGGTAGATCAAGCTGGATATGAAGGCTGGGCGTGGGTGTCAGCAGTGGGGGCATTGGGCAATTTTAGCTGTGCTTCAGCAGTGAGGTTTTCAATTGGATGAGTCTGCTCAATCATTTTGTTTTCTTCCAGGTCAGAAAACCCACCCAAGAGGCGTATCAGAATGAACTAAAGATTGAAAGTGTAGAACGTTCCTTCATACTCTCAGCCAGGTAAATTTTAAAAATGTATAGGTGAACATTTGTCGGTATTGCAGAGTCAGACATCTCCAGCATTTTTCACATTTAGGTTAACTAGTAAACTTATTTTTTTCCCTTTCTTTTCTCTCCTAATACCATGCAGTTTACTCTTGATTTACCATGTAGGTAGAATGTCTAAGAGCTGATGCAATAGTGTGCTAGAAGTACAAAGACTAAAATGTTCCTCTGAATGGAATAATAATGCCGAAAAGTGCTTTGCTGATCATTTGTTTAAAGTGGTTATTTCAAGTCATTTTACAATGATAACGTAATGTTTTTAAAAACATCTAGTGCTTTATAGTTTACTAGGAAGCTTTCGTGTAACATTCAGAGGTCATAACAAATCTACTGAGGTAGGTGTCATAAAAAGGAGGAAGACTAAGTTACAGAAAAATTGAGTTGATTTCTTAAGGATGCATAGCTGGCAAAGTCAGGATACAGGTAGAAACTTTCTGCTTTTAAATCTGTTGTTATCGTGACACACCACATTGCCTCAAATCGGAACCTACAGTGACTTATATGTAAATCAAAATATATTACCATAATATAAATCAAGTACTGAGGAAACCTGGGGCTGTGTGACTCAGACACGCATATTATTCAGTTTTGGCTGAGTGGTAGAAGTGCATGTGTGGCAGGATTTGACTGGTGAAGGGAGAGCCACCAACAGCCATAGCTGGCTCCACTGCTGAATCTGCATAACAAGTCTGGGCGGCTCTCAGATCTCACCTTTGACATAATAAAAATAGAGGAAACATTGATGTAGCGCTTACTTTGTGCCAGGGACTGTCCTAAGCACTTTCTGTGTATTAATTCATCAGATCTTCACAATAACCTTTTAAGGTAAGTTACTACTATTATACCCATTTTATGGTGAAAAAAGCCAACCAGCTGTTAAGTAGCAGAGCAGTGGAGCTGAAATTTGAATCTGACACTAAAATTCATGCTTTTAACCATTCTGATATTGCCTGTGTCTGTGGATGTCAAGGACTCAGACCAACTATGCTGACTTCCCAAATCAGACCGCAAGAGCATCTCCCTGGGTCGTGTCACTCTTCTGAAATGGAATGGCCACTGCTGCCTGACACCAAATCTCAGGATGACAGGAGAAGACAAATTCCTGTATTCAGGGTTTGTCAAGTGCTTCCCAGCTACCAGCTAGCGCAAGCAGAGTTCCGTCAAGGGAGGGGGCACCTGAAGCATCCTCCAGATCAGTATTTAGAAAGTGAAAGTAGGGGAATTCCCTGGCGGTCCAGTGGTTAGGACTTTTCACTTCCACTGTAGGGGGCATGGGTTTGATCCCTGGTCATGGAACTAGGATCCCATACGGCCAAAAAAAAAAAAAAGTAAATGCTTGATCACCTGGAACTATGCCCTTTTTTTTTCTTTCTTTTCTTTCTTGAGTTTGAACAAAAGTGCAAAGAACATCAAGTCCCTGTACATCAGGCTCCTGGCAAATACTTAAGCTTGGTTCTTAAAATCAAGAAAGTTATTTTCAAAGATCCAAAGAGGACATGCCTATAGGGAAGTTAAGTTTTCAGTTGCACTTAAGTTTTCTAACTAAAATAGGCTTTTATAAAAACAAAATTCTGTTTATTAAAAATTAAACAATTCAGGAAATGATGGTTGATCTTTCTTTCTTTGGTTGCCTATCAGGTAAATATCTGGATGTCGAGTGTTTTTTCAGATGGGCCTCCTAGACCTTAGTAAGATCATTGGATTTTTAAGTGTGATGGGAAACCATCCAAAGGTTTTAAGCTAAGAATTGGTGTGACCTCATTTTTATTTTTAAAAGAGCACACTGTCTGCCTTGTAGAAGTAGACCACCAGAGACTAGAGTAGAAGTTGGAAGACCAGGTAGGAGGTTGTAGATGGTGATGTCTGGACTATAGTTGTAAGAAATGGTTCAATCAGGTAGAGCCAATCAGGATGGAGTGAATGTGGGGTATGCAGGAGAATGATAAAACTGGAAAGTTGTTGATAAAAGAAAAGTAAATTTCCACAGGAGGGTTAAGGTGGCATGCAAGAAAGGGAACAAACACATACTGAATGCCACCCATATGCCAGGCTCTCCTTCTGAATTCCCCCAACCACACTGAGGTACTGTGTAACAGGTAAAAAAGGGATAGGAGGCCTCTTGTGATCTTGGTCCTGTCTGCCTCACCAGCCTGATCTCCATTCACTCTCCTTGTCACCAACCCCACCAAAGCATGGCATGTTCCATCAGCATGGATCTGCTAATGATTCTCCATGCATGCCAGCCTACTTCACATCCTTCTGCCTTGCACAGGTGGCTACCTCCACCTAGAATTCATCCCTTTGTTCAATAAGTAATATGGAGCGTCTACCCTGGGCCAGGCGTTTTGCTAGGCATCAGGATACAGTGGACAGTGAAAAGAGCCTTTCCTTCCCTGAGCTTACAGTCCATTAGGAAAGACATACACTTAGCAAGTATTACCACAGTCAATTATCAGGGAGATTAAGTAGTATACAGGGAAACTACCAGGTGCTATGAGGCTGTAAAACAAGGGATCTTAAATTAGATTTGGTGGGAAAAGGGCAGTTAGGGAGAGCTTCCCTAAAGTCCTGTGTCTGTTGAGTTAAGGAGGATAAGTAGGAGTTGGATAGCTAGGCAAAGAGAAAAGGAGGAGGCTCCTGGCCATTAGGAACAGTGTGTACAAAGGTCCTGAGGTGGAAAGGGACATGGTGTATTCAAAGAACTAAAAGGCCAGTGTGTCACGGACATAGTGAATGAGAGGGAGAGTGACCCAAGATAAACCTGGAGGGCCAGGGAGAAAGATTATGCAGAACCGTCTTGTGGATTTTGGTCTTTAGCCTAAGAGCCACAGGAAACCGCTGAAAGGTTTCTACAAGGGAATGATGTGATCGTATTGGCATTTTTTAAAAGAATATCTGGTTGCTCTGTGGAGGATGGTTTGGGAGGGGAACTGAAAGAGACGAGTAATGGGACAGAGAGAGGCAGTAAGAGTGAGTCTCCAGCCCGTACAGCGTATTGGATTGCTGTGATAAGGAAAACTGGGAGAGGTGCAGCTTTAGGAGAAAAATCAGGAATTTAGGTTCAGATGTGCATATTGAATGTGTGGTGCCTATAAATCATCAAAATGGGGTCATCAAGGAGGCAGTTGATGTCAGGAGCTGGATGTCAGAAGGAAGACTGGACTAGAGGCGTATCCTGAGGAGTCATCAGCCTCGAGACGATGATCAAAGCTAGGAGACTGGCTGAGGGTGCCCAGGGAGACCGCAGAGTTCCCTGTCAAACACCTGTAGTTGTTCCAATAACGCCTTAGTCATCACCTCTGCAAAGCCTTCCCTGCTACCCAAATAAGGTAATTAACTACTTCTATGTTACTTAGCTATCTTACATTTATTATATCATATGGTAATTATTACCTGACTTTATGTCTCACCTCGATTAGATGTGAGCCCTTGCAAGTGAAGTGTACTTTGTGTGCCCAGTTCATGGCGTAGTACCTAGAAGGCTCCCAGTAAATGTTACTTAAATAAACTGAAGTGATGTGGCCTTTGGACCTCAAAGTTGCATCCCACAGTTAACACAAGAAGTAAATAGTGTGGCAAGGTCTAACACACCAGAAATCTCTTCTGTTGGAGAGTTTTTTCCCTTAGAAATTATTTCCAGTCATTGGGGAAATGGTGCTTGTTTAATGCAAATTTGCTGTCTGGTAATGTCCACCTTCCATAAAGAAAAGAATACTTGGCTTAACTGTGTTTTTCTGCGAGGAAGATGCTGATTCTTCCACTAGCCATGTCACAAAGGCAGAGCTAGAACGTCTCCACTCGATGCTGTAGGCAAATGTGTGTGGTCTATGAGAAATGTGTTATCAGCTGATAAACATTGTTTTGGCAGAACCCCACACAAGAGAGAGCCAGGAATGATTAAATGAAAGAACAGCATATGTGACATGATTTGCACAGTCGAGTCACATTCCACGTGCTCCCAGGGCTCCAGAAAAATCAGACAGCAATCCTCAAATTAGCCATCTGCCTCTCGACTTTCTGTTACTTTTTCCAGTGAAAAGCTGGGGAGGGAGAGAGGGCAGGGGGGACAGTAATATTTTATGAATGTTTACTTGGAACCTGAGCCTATGTTCTCATAGCGTAGTCCTTCAGAGAACAGGAACAGAGGCCAGAGGTGACATGGTGGTGAAGGGTTCCATCCTTAGCCACACTTGGGTCTGATACCAAGTCACCATTTAGTACAGAGCCTGTTATCTAAAGCAAATTATCTAACAGTTCAAATCCTCACATTGCTTTTCTGTAAATGGTGATGGTGTGTGACGTTGGGATTGGGGGAATGGAGTGTAAGATCCAATGTATATTCCATGGGGTACCTCTGAGGATGAGAAGTGATGATACTTGCAAAGAAAGCATTCAGCATAGTTGGCTGATAACGTAGTAAATGTTAAATCAGCGGCAGCTAGTTGGGGCAGTGATGATAGAATAGTAGAGGTAACTGAGGCAGGTTTTGTTTGGTTTAGAGAGAGAGGGGCTGTTTCTATTTTATTTTGGTTTTGGTATATAATGAAACTTTGAGAAATATACTAGTTTTAAAATTTTATTTGTAAACTGGATATCTTCCTTTTAACATCCATATGAGTGCATTTTCTAAAAGGCACTGAAGCCATTTAGTAGGAAGATAACATTTCTGAGAATGATTATTGTGGGGAAGGTGAGTGGTTTTTAAAGTTATCTCCTTGACCTGCTCTGGATTCATCAAAATATGCCTATTTGTATCATTTTTTTTGATGGAATTTTTCATTTTAGAGTCATTATTTAAAAGTTAAAATATACTTAAAATTAGAGTGAATAATACAATGAAACTGCATATTCAGTCACCCAGACTCAAAAATTACCAAGATTCTGCCACAAATTTTCCTGTTTTCTAAAGTACTTTAAAACAAATTGCAAATATCAGGTCATTTTACTCCTACCTACTTTAGTATGCTTCTCTTAAAAAAAGGAAAATGCACATTTTCTTATACAATCACATTCCCATTATTATGATGGATTTTATCATGATAGAGATTTAAATTTATTATTAAATTCTGTCTCTCTACAAACGCACACATATACACACACAATACCTAAAATGTGCCTCTCCCTCTTGAGTATGCAAAACAAAATGGGCGATACCAGTGATGATTCTGAGTTACCATAGAATTTTTTTTAGAGGGAGGTGTGGTTGCAAAAACGGAGAACAAGAATGTGTTTTTCTGAGCAGGCTTTCCCCCTGTTTGACCCATTTCCATCTACATTCAAGTCGCATAGCTCCTGATGAACTGAGGGTTTAGAACAGAAAATGTGATGGGCCGAATAGGTAGGGGAGCCCTAACAACCACTGAAGGCTATTTCCCTTATTAACCACTCCTTCAGCATCTGTTTATGACACCAAAAATATGTTTCCTTTACTCCAGTGCCCTTTCTAGAATATTTAGTAACCTAAAAATATTTAGTATTCTATGCTGTAAATTTGGATTTGAAACTTGATTCTTGGAATATTTTTAAATTCTAGGATTATATCTCAGGATAATAATGGCTTTTGATAATCATAATTATTAATTGCATGAATAGCCCTTAAACCAAACAAAAATACCTCCAAATTTAGGAGACTTCAAAAGCCATTCAGTAGAAAGTGGTATTTTTGGAAAGAAAAAAAGCATTGTGTTTGCTAAAATGCCGCGTGTTCTCTAATGCCTGCTCTGATTATTTGTGCACGTAAACCTCAGAGTTGTTGCCTGTGACTAGCATTGTTGGAGGGTGGTGGAATCTGTTGCCATGGCAGAAGGAAAAGACATAAGAAAAAGGCAAAGAATAAAAGCTGACATCTGGTTGATAGAACTTTCTTCTGCCCCCAACAGTTCTGCCCCAGAAAGGGATGAATGGCTAGAAGCGATTTCCAGGTCAATAGAAGAGTATGCCAAGAAAAGAATCACATTCTGTCCCAGTAGGAGTCTTGATGAGGTATTGTCTTTTCCTTCTTATGTTTTTGCAGTGCATTTCAAATAGTTTTTACCTTAAAGAAACTTTTCCCAGGGGTTTAGAAAAGCAACATGTGTTTCACAGAAGGATTGGAGGTGTGTGCGTAATTTCAGAGCTAAATATTCATTCTATTAATGTCTAACTACAAGTCAATGATAGCATATAGTGCATTCATATTTTTTCTAGTTATAAAACCTCATTGTAGAAAATACAATCTAGTTTAAGGAAGAAACTAATTGGCTGTTATTGCACTACCACAGGCATCTTTTAAAGTTAATTTTGCACTAGAGGATTGTTGGAATGTAGCTAATCTTAATATCCTAATAACATGAAAAATATGATAGCTCATATTTCATCCACATCCTTCATGATACCGTCAGCATTGTGAGCTGCCAGTCCAAATAAAAAGGCTTGATGCTGTAGCAGGCAGTGTGCATAGAGATAATCAGAAGTCATTCTTCCACAGGCAGACTCAGAAAATAAAGACGAAGTTAGTCCTCTTGGATCCAAGGCTCCCATCTGGATTCCTGATACCAGAGCTACGATGTGTATGATCTGCACAAGTGAATTTACTCTGACCTGGAGACGACATCACTGCCGGGCCTGTGGAAAGGTTGGAGAGGATCACACTCACCTCCCTTGTGATTTTCAATAGCTCTACGCTGTACATAACGAAGAAGCATGTTTCTCCTTGTAAACCACTGGGGGGGTGGGGGAGATGCTGAATCGTGGCTGGTATCTCCTCTAAATATTTAGGCACAAGGCAATCTTATTAGGGAACTTAGCTCCTCCTAGCCCAAGATTACTTCAGAATGTCAATAATAGATCATGTTCATTTTTTAAAAAACTAATAAATTCAAATTAAATAGATGCTCACATTTACAGATAATTATTGAAACTGCATTTATCTAAATACTAAGTTCTTAATAGGAGGAAACTTTCAGTGTTGAAGTTATCACTAGTGATGTTTCCAAGTCTTCGTGACGTTATTAGTAAAATGAGCATCGTAACAATGACATCAGAGAGTTATTGTAAAGATTTAATGGGTCTTATTTAGACAGCATTTAATCTGGGCCAGACACTGGGAAGAGGCACAGCAGAGGTGTTCATAGTTGCAGCAGTGATGATGACAATGACGATGATGACGAAGATGATAAATACAGCTAACACAGGACTTACTACACACCGGGCACTGTTCTAAACATTTTGCACATGTTAACGCCTTTAGTATATTATTAGCTGTAGTAAGCACTCGGTAATAATCTGTGGCCTCTTCAAGTGTGGTATTGTGTGTGAGTTCCCTACATGCCTGAGCTCCACTGAATTTTTATTCAGACTCAGTGACTATGAAAAGGTTTTGAAAAGTAGACAGAACTATAAATTGTAACATAACTGATGGTTTAGATACAAAGGTTATTCTAAATGAAATAATTCCAATGTGTTTTCAGATTGTATGCCAAGCTTGTTCATCAAATAAATATGGATTAGATTACCTGAAAAATCAACCAGCAAGAGTATGTGAACATTGTTTCCAAGAACTGCAGAAATTAGGTAATATATAAGTAAAGATTTAATTGAAAATTCCATTATCCCCCAGATACTTTCAAACAACCTTCTGAAAGAATCATCTTAGGCACATTAGCAATATGATTGGTGATACTTCTCTCAAAATATTAAGTATCTTGCTTTCTTAACTTAGTTAAGCTTTCTTAACTCATATTTTGTGGTAATTCCAAGAAAGGTTGGACTGAAACTTATTTTTACTCTGAAAACGGTTTTGCTGAGGATCCTGATTGTAGAAATGTAATCACAGGATAAAATGCTTGGAGTAGTTACAGGGGAACTTTAACTTCCAAATAATTTTCAAGTTTCTGGTTTCTAGTTTCACAACTGTGTGCTCATTACAAATCATTTTTATCTATTAGTAAAGTAATTCTCTATGGAAACATACTAGGTGGCACTTTGTTAGCCTTATTCTAATCACTTGGACTGATGTAGTGAGGTTTTATTTTACATCTAAATGTGCAGCTTTTCGCCAACTACAAAATGATAAATCATATCTGCCTGTTCGTTATTTGCAAGTATCCATCCCTACAGTTAAGGTGAATGCAGCTCAGGTCTATATTTTGGGATGAGATCCTGAAACTTATAGGATCTAAATTTTTAAAAGATTATCCTTCATGTTGATGAAGAATAGCTTTTCATCATCAATGAGAATAGCTAAATGAATATAACTAGATGACAGGCCATTTCAGAATCCATTTGTTTATAGAGGAATCGTTTGTTATTATCTGTATACATTTTCCAAAAAGACACATCCACCTAATCTTTTGCCACCCTTATGTTCCTCCCTTTGTTCTCTGGGTATATAATATAGGCTCAAACATTCCCTCATCACACACACCCATTTGGTCAGTAAATCTTGTCAAATTTATGTTTGAAAAACCTGTCTTGCTCTTGAATTCTTTATCCACCTCAGCCCTAACAAAGCCTTCATTATCTTTCATGTGGACTACTGTCCTAATTTCCTAACAGGTTTTTCTGCTTCAAATCCTTCCTCTTTCCTACTGCCAGATTTATTTTTCTAAATTCAGTCTGCTCGTGTTACTTCCCAGCCCAAAAGGCCTTTGATTTCCCACTGCCTAAAAGACAGTCCTTAGAACCAGCCATTTTTTTCCCAGCCTCACCTTCAAATAGATGATCTAATTTCATATCTGTGTGCTTTTGCTTATGCTGACTTGTCTTCATGGAGTGTTCTTCCTCCGCTTTTTAGCTTGGCAAACTCCTACTTATACCTTAATGCTAACTCAAAACTCTCATTCTTTTCCCAGCTTTCCTTGAACCTCTGCAGTGAAAATTAATTACTTCCTCATCTTGTCTTATAGTCCCTTTTCTAGCATTTTGTTCATTGTAATATTATTTGGTCATGTATCTAGATGCTAAATGATGTTGTCAGTTTGGTTTTTTTTTAAAGTCAGGAGGGAAATTTTTTCAATTTTTTTTTAAGTTGGTAGTACATAAACATGTTTCATAATTCTTAAGGCACAAAAGGTCAATCCTTTCATATGGCTTGCAGTTGGAAAAGTATAAAATCATAGACAGTGGGAAGTCTTCCTCCCACTCAACTTCCAGCCTGGGGAAGTGTCATAAGTTTCTTAAGTATCCTTCCATGGATATTTATGCAACAACGTTTATTGACTTGGATTAAATTGAATTGCAGAATGCTTGCCATTGGTTATATAAGTGTACCTGATTTGTTTTAGATCACCAGCACTCTCCTAAGATTGGATCTCCTGGAAATCACAAATCTCCTTCAAGCACCTTATCGTCAGTCTTACATAGTATTCCATCAGGGAGGAAACAGAAAAAAATCCCAGCTGCTCTCAAAGAAGTAAGTGTTTCCATTAGACTTGCAACCTGATAGAGGCTGAATTATTCATACACATATAATACACTATTTTTCTTTCATAAAGGAAGACGTCATTTCCCACCATTATTAAGACATGCATTTTAATACTGGTGATGGATGTGGTTGAGGCCTCACTATCTTGCTTGATCTCCCTTATGACCTGAGTCATTTAGAAAATGGCTGTTGAAAGGTTTGGAGAACATTTTATAGCAATGATAGAAAGGAAAGATAACTTGGACACGTGTGAATTTTTAAAATTACTTTGAGGAGACCCCTTCCTTTCTCCTTTGAGGAGAGGGAAGAAGTCTATAGAACATTTGGGGCATTTTATTAGCATTTACTCGTCTGCATGGCTTGTTTTTTATAGGCGTTAGTTGGTTATATACAGCTGATATCACTGATAGTACGTTGTTCTTCCTTTAACTTAAAAGAAAAAATTTTAAGTGGTAATAGACTACAGAGTTAGACCTGCCACTGGAGTAAATCCACAGGCATCGATGATATCCTATCCCAGTTCCTCAAATTCAGGTGTTCAGTCAGCCAGTGTCAAGAGTTTAGACAGTCCTGCCTTTCTGGTCACTCCTATTTTGATTTTTATTAATTAGTTCCATCCATGCTAGTTTTGTGGCCAGGAGAGTAGTTTTAAATTCTGTTCTCTTGCTTGGTTGCTGTGGAGGTCTTCTATCATGGAAAAGCAAACAGCTCTAAAAATTTGACCGGGATCATGTTTCTCATATAAAGTTGAGTGTATTTCATCATGGCCATTGAAACACTAGGAAGTGATTTATAGCCAATCTCATGATATAGTAAGAATAGGACTTACAGTTCCATTTGCCAAGTTTCATGTGGAACTGGGTAAGCCAACTGAGTGAATACCCCTGAGCTCTATTTCTTCATCACACAGTTCCTGAATCTAAATCTACATTCAAAAACTTTAATGTTCTTAACCAACCAAATTAATGTTAAGTTCTCCGTAATTTTTCACCTCTCCATGCTGATGTCACATTTTATAAATATAATTCTTACCTGTGCTCCCCTCTTTAGTTGAAACTCCACAGCACTGGCTACCAAAACTCGTTATGGTCTATAGACTAGACTCAACCTAATTCCAATCCTTTTTTGTACATCTTTCCACCCAGCCACACAAACAGGCCTTCCTGGCTGCAGCCATTTCTCCCTTGACTCCACTGGTTCTCAAAACATCCTCCAGAGCGGCAGCAGCACTGCCTGGGAACTTATAGAAATGCAGATTCCTGGACCCACCCACACTGTATGGAATCAGAAACTTTAACCAGAATTCTTGGTGATCCAGATATATGTCTACTAAAGTTTGAGAGCCATTGCCTTGCTCCTTTGTGGTCACACGGGGAAATTTATCCAGTTAAGTGCTATAAAAGTCAAAGTAGTCTCCTCAGAAAGCTGTGTTTTTTGTCTTTTTTTTAAAACTGAGGTGAAATTCACATAACATATAATTAACCATTTTAAAATATACAATTCAGTAGTATTTGGTGTATTCACAGTGATGTGTAACTGCCATATTGCTCCAATTTCAAAACTTTTTCATCACCTCATAAGAATACCCTGTGTCTGCTAAGTAATCATTCCCCACTACCCCCTCCCTCCAACCCCTGGCAACCATGAATCTGCTCTGTATCTGCCTATTCTGGATCTATCATATAAAAGGAGTCATACAATATATGACCCTTGTGTCTGGCTTCTTTCACTTAGCACAATGTTTTTAAGGTTCATCTAAGTTATAGCATGTATCAGCACTTTGTTTCTTTTTATGTCTGAATAATACTCCTCTTTATGTGTGTACTACAACTTAGCCATTCATCTGTTGGTGGACACTTGGGTTGTTTCCACCTTTTGGCTATTGTGAATAATGCTGCTATAAACATTTGTGTACAGATTTCCACGTGGACTTATGTTTCCATTTGTCTTGGTTATATACCTAGGAGTGAAATTGCTTGATCATACAGTAATTCTATGTTAACTTTTTGAGGAATTAGGAAGTTGTGTTCTTATTCCAGTGATGTTCAGTACATTTTTAGAAATTCCTCTTTTTTAGAATTACATACATTCAGAGCCTCAGCACCCTCAGTAATGGCAGGCTGCGTCTCTTGAGTTGGATTTCATTTATTTTTTATTTTTATTTTTTATTTGTTATTTATTTATTTTTAAATATTTATTTATTTATTTATTTTTGGCTGCTTTGGTTCTTTGTTGCTGTGCGTGGCTTTCTCTAGTTGCTGCGAGCGGGCGCTACTCTTTGGTGCGGTGCGTGGGCTTCTCATAGCAGTGGCTTCTGTTGTTGCAGAGCAGGGGCTCTAGGCACGCGGGCTTCAGTAGTTGTAGCTCATGGGCTCAGTAATTGTGGCTCGTGGGCTCTAGAGCGCAGGCTCAGTAGTTGTGGCGCACGGGCTTAGTTGCTCTGTGGCATGTGGGATCATCCCGGACCAGCGCTCGAAACCGTGTCCCCTGCATTGGCAGGCGGATTCTTAACCACTGCGCCACCAGGGAAACCCATTTATTTTTTAAATAAATCATTGGAAGGAATGTTTTGTGAATCAATTAGGTGATTAAGCTGGTTAACACCAATTTTGCTTTTAAAAAGATAATAGAGGACTATGTATGACTATTCAGTATTGGGATTAATCTTGTATGGCTAATAAATTAATTGTAAAATATTCCCAAAGAGTAATGTACAAAATATTTTGGGCAATGATAGTAACACTTAACATAAGTACATAGTGGGTATCCCAATGTGACTACATTTTAAGAGAAACCTCCTTTGAATGTAAACATTTTAGTTTTTTTTTTTTTAATTACGTAGTAGTCTTATACAGGGATGTTATTTCTGTATACAAATCTACTTGCACTTGAGAGATATTTCTAATTTAACATTAGATATAAATTTTCCACTTGGGACTTCTCTGGCAGTCCAGTGGTTAAGACTCCACGCTCCCAATGCAGGGGGCATGTGTTCGATCCCTGGTCAGGGAACTAAGATGCCACATGCCACTCGGTGTGGCCAATAAATAAATAAATAAATAAAATTTCCACTAAACAATATATCATCCTTTTTATGAAGTGTATAAGAAATTAATACAATTACTACATGATTAAAGATATACTTTAAAATTCATAGACCCCATCTCTCTTAGTCTTCTATTGCTTTGTACCAAATTACCACAAATGTAGTGGCTTAAAACAACACACATTTATTATCTCAGGAGCTTAGATGGGATCTCTTCAGGGCAGCAGTCAAGGTGTTGGCCGTTGGCCAGTGTTGAGTTCTCATCTGGAGGCTGACTAGGGAAAGATCTACCCTGCTCCTAGGGGCTGCCCTCAGCTCCTTGCCACGTGGGCTTCCCCACATGTCTGCTTACTTCTTCAAAGCCAGCATGGTAGAAAGTCTCTAGAGCCAGTCTGCTAGCAAGATGGAGTCTTATGTAATGTAATATAATCATGGGAGTGATAGCCCATCACCTTCACCATATTCTATCGGTTAGGAGCAGTCACAGGTCCTGCCCACACTGGAGTGGAGGAGACGCTACAACAGCCTGATTCTCAGTGGGAAGCCACCTTGGGAGTCTGTTCACCATACCACCAATAAGGCAGTTCCTAAACTTGGCTTTTATATCTCTATTTTTCCTATATTTAAGAAGAGAAAAGTTTCAACTGCCACATTATAATCACTGAAGGCTTACTGTCTTTTACCTAGAGATTGAAATACTTTCAGCCTTTTATGAAGCAAAACAAGCTTCTTTTCTTTTAGACCAAAATTTGGGGAGCAGAAACTGATCTTTAAAATCACCATTAAGGGACTTCCCTTATGGTCCAGTGGTTAAGAATTTGCCTTCCAATACAGGGGACTTGGGTTCGATCCCTGGTCAGGGAACAAAGATCGCACATGCCACGGGGCAACTAAGCCCGTGTGCCACAACTACAGAGCCCACATGCTCTGGAGCCCAAGAGCCACAACTAGAGAGAAGCCTGAGTGCTGCAACGAAGAGCCCTCATGCAGCAACGAAAGATCCTGCGTGCCGCAATAAGACCCGACACAGCCAAAAATAATAAATAAATAAATAAATAAATATTTTTAAAAAATCATCATTAATAATAGAATTTTCTGGGAGTTCCCTGGTGGTCCAGTGGTTAGGATTCCGTGCTTTCACTGCCAGGGCCCGGGTTTGATCCCTGGTCAGGAAACTAAAATCCCGCAAGCCACGCAGGCATGGCCAAAAAAAAAAAAAAAAAGAATTTTCTATTTACTTTTCTATTGATATAGTTTTTAGAAATCCAAAAAGTCATTTCAGGAACTGAGTTAAAGGTTTAAGTAATTTTCCCTAACACCCAAAATAAGAAGAGCAATAAACAACATATACTGTCCCAAAATACAGCTTTAAAAAGGCATTTTTCTGGAGTGGGTGTGGAGAAAAGGGAACCCTCTTACACTGTTGGTGGGAATGTAAATTGATACAGCCACTATGGAGAACAGTATGGAGGTTCCTTAAAAAACTAAAAATAGAACTACCATATGACCCAGCAATCCCACTACTGGGCATATACCCTGAGAAAACCATAATTCAAAAAGAGTCATGTACCACAGTGTTCATTGCAGCTGTATTTACAATAGCCAGGACATGGAAGTGGCACATATATACAACGGAATATTACTCAGCCATAAAAAGAAACGAAATTGAGTTATTTGTACTGAGGTGGATGGACCTAGAGTCTGTCATACAGGGTGAAGTAAGTCAGAAAGAGAAAAACAAATACCGTATGCTAACACATATATATGGAATCTAAAAAAAAATGGTTCTGAAGAACCTAGGGGCAGGACAGGAATGAAGACGCAGACGTAGAGAATGGACTTGAGGACATGGGGAGTGGGAAGGGTAAGCTGGGACGAAGTGAGAGAGTGGCATGGACATATATACACTACCAAATGTAAAATATATAGCTAGTGGGAAGCAGCCACATAGCACAGCAAGATCAGCTCGGTGCTTTGTGACCACCTAGAGGGGTGGGATAGGGAGGGTGGGAGGGAGATGCAAGAGGGAGAAGATATGGGGATATATGTATATGTATAGTTGATTCACTTTGTTGTACAGCAGAAACTAACACAATACTGTAAAGCAATTATACTCCAATAAAGATGTTAAAAAATAAAGTGGATGGATCTTAAAAAAAAATAAAAGGCATTTTTGACATTTGGAATTATTATTCATCTTCTGGCAACTGAGAAAATACAGGTGAACCCGCAAAGAAACACATACATGCAAGCACAGTTAAACCAGATAAAATTCTGGAATTGCTTCTTAAAGGAAGGATTTTATGCTCATGGCATGGCAGTGTTCAATTTGTACAGTAGCAGATTTTGAAAGTAAACAATTTCATTCTGAAACATGATATTCTTATTATGGTTATTGCTTTCAGCGCCAATGATCAAAAGCAATTTTGTGATTTTAAATTTTGTTTTTGTCTGAAAACTATTAAACTGTGTGTGGGGTTTGCTTACCTAGGTATCAGCGAACACAGAAGATTCTTCTATGAGTGGCTACTTGTACAGATCAAAGGGCAATAAAAAACCTTGGAAACACTTGTGGTTTGTCATAAAAAATAAAGTGCTATATACGTATGCTGCAAGTGAGGTAAGATCTGAAATCTAAACATGAATAATTTGAGGGTCTTGTTTTATAGTGCCACCTGGAAATAATTACAATGTTTGCCTAATTTATTTGTTTTGTCTCTTTTTTGTTTTGCTTTGCTTTGGGAGGGGGGAGATGTTGCTGTTATTTTTGACATGAACAGTGTCCTTGTTTTGTATCTAAAGAGCTGTTAGGAATTTTCCATAGTGTTAAAATGTAAGTTTGGGGAGTGTCATGTGACTACTGATTACTTCACTAAAGGCAGAGGTTCGATGGGACTGGGGTGTATCACCTTTCTGAGCTACGTTTTCTGCATCCATAAAATGAAAGTAATATAATTACTTACCTCCTGTGGTTGTAGAGAAATAATGTGAAATTATTATTTCACATTATTTCACAGTGGATATGAACACACTGAAAACTGTCTGGCACAGTGTCTGGCTCATGGTGTAGGTGAGGCAGGGGTGTCCCAATAAATATCGTTGAATAAATGAAAGGTGAATAAGTTGCTAGAATTACCATTGTTTTATATATATGTATTTGAAATTAAATTAGAGTTATATAGATCAAGAGTTTGCAGATCTGAATTTTGTATCAGTTTAGAAACCCATCTCCTTTTGTGTCTTTGTAAATTTAGGACGTGGCAGCTTTGGAGAGTCAACCTTTACTAGGATTCACTGTCACTCAAGTCAAAGATGAGAATTCAGAGTCGAGAGTGTTTCAGTTACTGCACAAAAACATGTTATTTTATGTATTCAAAGCAGATGATGCTCACTCAGCTCAGAAGTAAGTAATTTAGACGTATTTTTCTTTCATACATTAGATTTCAAGTTGTTACTTTAACTGATTGATTTTAAAAACAACCTACTTCCATGCATGGAAACAATGAAGAATTTAAATCAGACATACAATTTAGAAAGAATTTAACGTATTATTCAAACTCTTTAGAATTGTTTTAAAGACAGGCAAGAGTATCTGGAATATTTTCAGGAGGCAGAGAGGAAAAGAAAATAGGTAGTTCTGTCCAAAATATTTTGTGTACACATGACCTTCAAGGAAGCAGCATGATTCTCCTCTGCTGAAAGGAAGGGAAGCTGAGGTTATTTGACCTCTCCTCCAGTGAGGTTAAGAATCTTCTCTTGAAACATTCTGGGACTTTGGCAATCCAATGATTCAATTGTGCCATGGAACAGCAGGGGTTTAAACAGCTGCTTGCTGACTTACTCCTTTGGGGAAAAGGTCAAACACATTAAGAGGCTCCCATGCTGTTCCCAATGACTGAGTAGAAAGAAATGGATATCATTTTAGGTGGAAAAGGCTGAAATAGTCTCTTCAAAATTCCAACAAGAATATTTATTTAGATGTCATGAGATTGCTTAACATAGAGAAGCATATCTCTGTGAAACTGATGTCCTTTCTGAACAAAACAATTCAGTTCGCCTCCCTTTCATTTGATTTTCATTTTGGCCTCACAAAATATACATTTTGTTTTCACTAAGAGGTGCTCATGTTTTCTCAATAGGCTTTAAAAGTGCATGCAGATCAAAAAGCATACTTTAAATAAGCCAGGCTTGTCTTTTCTTTAGGCAGTTAAAATTAATGTACCAGAATTACATATGTTCCTGAATAATAATCAGGTACTTTTGGGTACTAAAGAATATTTTAAAATTATGACACAACTATTTTTTCTTTAAAAAATAGTTACTTAGATAAAATAGTAATTGCCCTAAAATTCTGTTGGATATTATATTTCTCATCATTTTTACCTGAATTCATCATCAAGCTGATAAGCTTTTGAATATATATCTTTATGTCATTAAGTTGACAAGATAGAAAGCCCTTCAAGACAGAGCTGAATGTAGTTGGGTGAAGGGTGTCAGCTTACTTGTTATTTAGAATTAATACAGGCTAATTTATAAATTTCTCTTTAGGTTAATATCATATGCGTTACTGTATTTGTACATTATAGAGTATTAAAATGTGTTAATTTTAATGGAAACTTTTGACTTTTAAAAAGCCTTTTTATTATGGTATAACTTATATGCCATTTGCATTTTAAATTTTTAAAAAAATTCCATCCTTAAAATGTGAGATAAATCTGCTACAGGCTACTTTTACTAATTAAATTGAATGATTTCAAGTGTTCATGGTAAGTTTAGAAGCCATTACACTACTGGGGAGGTACAAAGAAACTACCTCCAAGTGTCTTCTGAATAACTGTAGCTGTGTATATTGTCAAGTAAAACTTTTGAGACAAAAGAATTTTAGAAAGACTTCTATGAAAGTGAGACACTTTTATATTGCATGCAAACTTTAGATCAACTGAGAGTAGACTACTAGATGCTAGATTCCCTTTCACTGAAAATATTAGAATAGGTCTGGACTACAGATGCCCAAGGAGTCTCTGGTTGGTAGAATTAAGAGATGAGGAGACAGGGACAGAGCTAGTATTCCCAAAGGCAGAAAGGGGGTTGAAATAAAGGCCTCTGCAGATATATCCACTTCCAAAATCAATTAAATGGGATCAGTAGAACTTCATAGAGCCTTTACATGAAATGGCCCCTTCCTCATGCTTCAAAGAAATAAGAGATGCACAGGAATTCCCTGGTGGTCCAGTGGTTAAGACTCGGCGCTTTCACTGCCAGGGCCCGGGCTCTATCCCTGGTTGGGGAACTGAGATCCTGCAAGCTGTGTGGTATGGCCAAAAAAGAGAAAGAAATAAGAGATGCACTTTTCAGGCCAAAGTTTGGTCCAAATTACCAAATAAAGGGTAGTTCCATACATACAGAATTCTCGTTTGCTATAGGGAAAGATCTTAAATATACTGTTAGAGTAATTGGATCCACAGGCACAGCTATTATCTATACTGTCTTAACATATATTGGATGACTGTATTTTAAAATCTAACAAATTTCTCTTGTAGGTGGATAGAAGCATTTCAAGAAGGCACAATATTGTAGCTGTATTTGTTTCATCTCTTGGTGATTCCAAAAGGGTGGAATTTCATCAGAATAGAGTAAATGCAGTACAAAAATTTTATATAAGTGCACACTGCCAAGATAAATCCAACCAAAATCTTCATCAAAGAAATTATTTTGTTAGGTATAAGGTAATTTTTATAAAATGTTTGTTTTTCATGTATGTTATTTATTAAAAATTTGATGTTTACTTAATGGTCAGAGTTATTTCTGAGACTCACACTGAATTCTAAAGTATCTTTTCTTTAGAAACCAGAAAACTTATCTTAATACTGTATTAGCTGTTTGTGACACAGTCCATACTGTTTTCTCAGTGTGTTTTACAGTGTTACTTTGTAACATTCTCACTAGTGGTAAGTCTTTGTAAATAAAAAACACACATCAAGGAGCAAATTTCCATGCAGTGTTTGGTTTGGAAATTATGATTATAAAACAGCTGGTGAAAAAAACGCATGTCTTTGAATCAATAAATTTAGATTAATTTTTGTATCTTTTAATGGAAAAACACATGGCCAATTTCTACCTCAGTAACTGTGAAATGAAATTCCAGTAAATTATCAAAAGTATTTCTACTGTTATGTACCTCTTTTGGTATGAGATAATGTTACATCATCAAGGAATTATAGCAAAGGGATAGAATCTGAATTTTCATCTAACTCAACCATGAGTAGGAAAAAGGATGTTTCCATTTGCAGGGGAACACAAATAATCAACTCTATGGCCTTTACATTAAGTCTAATCTTTTTTTAAAAAACTACCATTTCAACACAAACATAAGTGTATTATTTCTTTAAAAAGCAAAATATGGCAAGCATTATATTACATGATGTCCCTTGCTGTTGTAAGTATTCTGAGTCCAAGTCAATGGTGGTATTTGTATCTAAAAAGAATGTTACATTTTCTATAATATTGTGATTTTTTAAATGAACTGGAATTACCATATCAAAAAACACAAATTCTAAGCCAGTATTAGTGGAAATTGTATAGTAATCATTTTTTAAAGGTTTTTTAATACCACTTTGTGTTATGTCCTTTCTGGTAATTAAAAAAGTATATTTTTCTTTAAGCAACTGTCAGCGTACCTCATTAGGAAGGGTTTATATTCCTAATTTTGGGTCACATACTGTTTAACATATGAACTACTTTATATATAAAATTGTTTAGCAGAAGTAAAATGAAATTAACACTATGATTAAAGTCATTCCTGATGTTCAAAATATACATTTATTGACTGAGCTTAAACTAAATATAAATTATCTTAAAAGGCAAGGTTATCCATAGAATATTTCATTAAAGGGCAAAATAAATTTCCCTTCTGCTTTTATATAAAGGATTTCCTAACTCAATATTATATTTATGATTGCCAAGAGAATTACTGAGTGCCTTCTGAAGCCTTCTGAATGTTTGTTGCAGCACCAGGGTATCTACTAGATCTAGAGTTGGCTGCTGCAGTTTTTTGGCTATTGCTTGCTGTGGAATCACTTTGAATCCTCTTGCAACCTCACATACAATCCTCACATGCTATCTCCCAAATCTTTTTGTCACTGTACGTAAATTAACACTTCTTTGCAGCTCATTAATTTTAACCTAGATAGCATAAATAAGACTTCCATGTTAAATCCCTGCAGTTTTTAGTGTGTCCTTTTTGGAGACCAAGGTTTTGCCTTATACAGTGTTTCCTTCTGTTTCATTGGGACTAGCATTTTGCAAAACAAGTTATTGGAGTCCCTCCCTCCTCCTCTTGAGCTCTCAACCTTCTGACTACAAGGTTTGGTTTAATCTGAATCTAAAAACTATCAACCAAGGCTATTCTATCTTCCAGCTGTTGGCTGAATCAAGAACCAGTTAAACGTTTAAATACAAGAAACATTGCATAAACTTCTTATAATTCTCCTAATTACATGTGAAACTCATGTATGATTATAATAGCTATTGGCTTAGCCCCATGGAGGGCTTTGAAGATTAAAAAATATAGTGCCTTTTGAGGAAGCTATCAGATTACAAGCACCCCCCCGCCAAGATTTTTTTTTTTAATTTTTGAATTTTATTTATTTTTTTATAGAGCAGGTTCTTATTAGTTATCCATTTTATACATATTAGTGTATATATGTCAATCCCAATCTCCCAATTCATCACACCACCCCCCCACCACCATTTTCCTCCCTTGCTGTCTGTACGTTTGTTCTCTACATCTGTGTCTCTTTTTCTGCCCTGCAAACTGGTTCATCTGTACCATTTTTCTAGGTTCCACATACATGCGTTAATATACGATATTTGTTTTTCTCTTTCTGACTTACTTTACTCTGTATGACAGTCTCTAGATCCATCCACGTCTCTACAAATGACCCAACTTCATTCCTTTTTATGGCTGAGTAATATTCCATTGTATATATGTACCATATCTTCTTTATCCATTCGTCTGTCGATGGGCATTTAGGTCACTTCCATGACCTGGCTATTGTAAATAGTGCTGCAGTGAACATTGGGGTGCGTGTGCCTTTTTGAATTATGGTTTTCTCTGGGTATATGTCCAGTAGTGGGATTGCTGGGTCATATGGTAATTCTATTTTTAGTTTTTAAAGGAACCGCCATACTGTTCTCCATAGTGGCTGTATCAATTTACATTCCCACCAAGAGTGCAAGAGGGTTCCCTTTTCTCCACACCCTCTCCAGTATTCGTTGTTTGTAGATTTTCTGATGATGCCCATTCTAACTGGTGTGAGGTGATACCTCACTGTAGTTTTGATTTGCATGTCTCTAATAATTAGTGATGTTGAGCAGCTTTTCATGTGCTTCTTGGCCATATGTGTGTCTTCTTTGGGGAAATGTCTATTTAGATCTTCTGCCCATTTCTTGGTTGGGTTGTTTGTTTTTTTAATATTGAGCTGCATGAGCTGTTTATATATTTTGGAGATTAATCCTTTGTCCATCGATTCATTTGCAAATACTTTCTCCCATTCTGAGGGTTGTCTTTTCATCTTGTTTGTAGTTTCCTTTGCTTTGCAAAAGCTTTTAAGTTGCATTAGGTCCCATTTGTTTATTTTTGTTTTTATTTCCATTACTCTAGGAGGTGGATCAAAAAAGATCTTGCTGTGATTTATGTCAAAGAGTGTTCTTCCTATGTTTTCCTCTAAGAGTTTTATACTGTCTGGTCTTACATTTAAGTCTCTAATCCATTTTGAGTTTATTTTTGTGTATGGTGTTAGGGAGTGTTCTAATTTCATTCTTTTACATGTAGCTGTCCAGTTTTCCCAGCACCACTTACTGAAGAGGCTGTCTTTTCTCCATTGTATATCCTTGCCTCCTTTGTCATAGATTAGTTGACCATAGGTGCGTGGGTTTATCTCTGGGCTTTCTATCCTGTTCCGTTGATCTCTATTTCTGTTTTTGTACCAGTACCATATTGCCTTGATTACTGTAGCTTTGTAGTATAGTCTGAAGTCAGGGAGTCTGATTCCTCCAGCTCCGCTTTTTCCTTCAAGACTGCTTTGGCTATTCGGGGTCTTTTGTGTCTCCATACAAATTTTAAGATTTTTTTGTTCTAGTTCTGTAAAAAATGCCATTGGTAATTTGATAGGGATTGCATTGAATCTGTAGATTGCTTTGGGTAGTATACTCATTTTCACAATACTGATTCTTCCAATCCAAGAACATGGTATTTCTGTCCATCTGTTTGTCTCATCTTTAATTTCTTTCATCAGTGTCTTACAGTTTTCTGCATACAGGTCTTCTATCTCCCTAGGTAGGCTTATTCCTAGGTATTTTATCCTTTTTCTTGCAGTGGTAAGTGGGAGTGTTTCCTTAATTTCTCTCTCAGATTTTTCATCATTAGTGTATAGGAATGCAAGAGATTTCTGTGCATTAACTTTGTATCCTGCAACTTTACCAAATTCATTGATTAGCTCTAGTAGTTTTCTGGTGGCATCTTTAGGGTTCTCTATGTATAGTATCATGTCACCTGCAAGCAGTGACAGTTTTACTTCTTCTTTTCCAATTTGTATTCCTTTTGTTTCTTTTTCTTCTCTGATTGCCGTGGCTTCCAAAATTATGTTGAATAATAGTGGAGAGAGTGGACATCCTTGTCTTGTTCCTGATCTTAGAGGAAATGCTTTCAGTTTTTCACCATTGAGAATGATGTTTGCTGTGGGTTTGTCGTATATGGCCTTTATTATGTTGAGGTAGGTTCCCTCTATGCCCAGTTTCTGGAGAGTTTTTATCATAAATGGGTGTTGAATTTTGTCAAAAGCTTTCTCTGCATCTATTGAGATGATCATATGGTTTTTATTCTTCAGTTTGTTAATATGGTGTAGCACATTGATTTGTGTATACTGAAGAATCCTTGCATCACGGATAAATCCCACTTGATCATGGTGTATGATCCTTTTAATGTGTTGTTGGATTCTGTTTGCTAGTATTTTGTTGAGGATTTTTGCATCTATATTCATCAGTCATATTGGTCTGTAATTTTCTTTTTTTGTAGTATATTTGTCTGGTTTGGGTATCAGGGTGATGGTGGCCTTATAGAATGAGTTTGGGAGTGTTCCTTCCTCTGCAATTTTTTGGAAGAGTTTGAGAAGGATGGGTGTTATCTCTTCTCTAAATGTTTGACAGAATTCAGCTGTGAAGCCATCTGGTCCTGGACTTTTGTTTGTTGGAAGATTTTTAATCACAGTTTCAATTTCATTACTTGTGATTGGTCTGTTCATATTTTCTATTTCTTCCTGGTTCAGTCTTGGAAGTTTATACCTTTCTAAGAATTTGTCCATTTCTTCCAGGTTGTCCATTTTATTGGCATGGAGTTACTTGTAGTAGTCTCTTAGGATGCTTTGTATTTCTGCGGTGTCTGTTGTAACTTCTCCTTTTTCATTTCTGATTTTATTGATTTGAGTCCTCTCCCTCTTTTTCTTGATGAGTCTGGCTAACGGTTTATCAATTTTGTTTATCTTCTCAAAGAACCAGCTTTCAGTTTTATTGATCTTTGCTATTGTTGTCTTTGTTTCTGTTTCATTTATTTCTGCTCTGATCTTTATGATTTCTTTCCTTCTGCTAACTTTGGGTTTTTTTGTTCTTCTTTCTTTAGTTCCTTTAGGTGTAAGGTTAGATTGTTTGAGATTTTTCTTGTTTCTTGAGGTAGGCTTGTATTGCTGTAAACTTCCCTCTTACAACTGCTTTTGCTGTATCCCATAGGTTTTGGATCGTCGTGTTTTCATTGTCATTTGTCTCCAGGTATTTTTTTATTTCCTCTTTGATTTCTTCAGTGATCTCTTGGTTATTTAGTAACGTGTTGTTTAGCCTCCATGTGTTTGTGTTTTTTAGTTTTTTTCCTATAATTGATTTCTAATCTCATAACGTTGTGGTCAGAAAAGATGCTTGATATGATTTCAATTTTCTTAAATTTACTGAGGCTTGATTTGTGACCCAAGACGTGATCTATCCTGGAGAATGTTCCATGTGCACTTGAGAAGAAAGTGTAATCTGCTGTTTTTGGATGGAATGTCCTATAAATATCAATTAAATCTAGTCTATTGTGTCATTTAAAGCTTGTTTTTCCTTATTAATTTTCTGTTTGTATGATCTGTCCATTGGTGTAGTGAGGCATTAAAGTCCCCCACTATTATTGTGTTACTGTCGATTTCCTCTTTTATAGCTGTTAGCAGTTGCCTTATGTATTGAGGTGCTCCTATGTTGGGTGCATATATATTTATAATTGTTATGTCTTCTTCTTGGATTGATCTCTTGATCATTATGTAGTGTCCTTCCTTGTCTCTTGTAACATTATTTTAAAGTCTATTTTATCTGAGTATTGCTACTCCAGCTTTCTTTTGATTTCCATTTGCATGGAATATCTTTTTCCATCCCCTCACTTTCAGTCTGTATGTGTCCCTAGGTCTGAAGTTGGTCTCTTGTAGACAGCATATATATGGGTCTTGTTTTTGTATCCATTCAGCGAGCCTGTGTCTTTTGGTGGGAGCATTTAATCCATTCATGTTTAAGGTAATTATCGATATGTATGTTCCTGTTACCATTTTCTGAATTGTTATGGGTTTGTTTTTGTAGGTCCTTTTCTTCTCTTGTGTTTCCCACTTAGAGAAGTTCCTTTAGCATTTGTTGTAGAGCTGGTTTGGTGGTGCTGAATTCTCTTAGCTTTTGGTTGACTGTAAAGCTTTTGATTTCTCTGTTGAATCTAAATGAGATCCTTGCTGGGTAGAGTAATCTTGGTTGTAGGTTCTTCCCTTTCATCACTTTAAATATATCATGCTACTCCCTTCTGGCTTGTAGAGCTTCTGCTGATAAATCAGCTGTTAACCTTATGGGAGATCTCTTGTATGTTATTTGTCGTTTTTCCCTTGTTTCTTTCAATAATTTTTCTTTGTTTTTAATTTTTGTCAATTTGATTACTATGTGTCTCAGCGTGTTTCTCCTTGGGTTTATCCTGCCTGGGACTCTCTGCACTTCCTGGACTTGGGTGGCTATTTCCTTTCCCATGTTAGGGAAGTTTTCGACTATAATCTCTTCAAATATTTTCTCGGGTCTTTTTTTCTCTCTCTTCTCCTTCTGGGACCCCTATAATGCGAATGTTGTTGCATTTAATGTTGTCCCAGAGGTCTCTTAGGCTGTCTTCATTTCTTTTCATGCTTTTTTCTTTATTCTGTTCCGTGGCAGTGAATTCCACCATTCTGTCTTCCAGGTCACTTATCCTTTCTTCTGCGTCAGTTCTGCTATGGATTCTGTCTAGTGTATTTTTCATTTCAGTTATTGTATTGTTCATCTCTGTTTGTTCTTTAATTCTTCTAGGTCTTTGTTAAACATTTCTTGCATCTTCTCGATCTTTGCCTCCATTCTTTTTCTGAGGTCCTGGATCATCTCCACTATCATTATTCTGAATTCTTTTTCTGGAAGTTTTCCTATCTTCACTTCATTTAGTTGTTTTTCTGGGGTTTTATTTTGTTCATTCATCTGGTACATAGCCCTCTGCCTTTTCATCTTGTCTATCTTTCTGTGAATGTGGTTTTTGTTCCACAGGCTGCTGGGTCGTTGTTCTTCTTGCTTTTGCTGTCTGCCCTCCGGTGGATGAGGCTATCTAAGAGGCTTGTGCAAGTTTCCTGATGTGAGGGACTGGTGGTGGGTAGAGCTGGGTGTTGCTCTGGTGGGCATAGCTCAGTAAAATTTTAATCCACTTGTCTGCTGATGGGTGGAGCTGGGTTCCCTCCCTGTTGGTTGTTTGGCCTGAGGTGACCCAACACTGGAGCCTACCCGGCTCTTTGGTGGGGCTAATGGTGGACTTTGGGAGGGCTCACGCCAAGGAGTACTTCGCATAACTTCTGCTGCCACTGTGCTTGTCCTCACGGTGAGACACAGCCACCCGCTGCCTCTGCAGGAGACTCTCCAACACGAGCAGGTAGGTCTGGTTCAGTCTCCCATGGGTTCACTGCTCCTTCCCCCTGGGTCCTGATGTGCACACTACTTTGCGTGTGCCGTCCAAGAGTGGAGTCTCTGTTTCCCCCAGTCCTGTCAAAGTCCTGCAATCAAATCCCGCTAGCCTTCAAAGTCTGATTCTCTAGGAATTCCTCTTCCTGTTGCCGGACCCCCAGGTTGGGAAGCCTGATGTGGGGCTCAGAACCTTCACTCCAGTTGGGTGGACTTCTGTGGTATAAGTGTTCTCCAGTTTGTGAGTCACCCACCCAGTAGTTACAGGATTTGATTTTATTGTGATTGCGCCCCTCCTACTGTCTCATTGTGGCTTCTGCTTTGTCTTTGGATGTGGGGTATTTTTTTTGGTGAGTTCTAGTGTCTTCCCGTCAATGATTGTTCAGCAGTTAGTTGTGATTCCGGTGCTCTCGCAAGAGGGAGTGAGTGCACGTCCTTCTACTCCGCCATCTTGAACCACTCTCCCCACCAAGATGTTTTAAATGTGGAATAGTAACATTTGCTTTCCGCCTTATCAATCCTTCATAACTTCACTGAAGCTGATCAATTATTTAACCTTGCTCATTCAATGTCAAATGAGAAACCTAATTATATACATTTTGTTGTAAAGCTACTTTCAAAAACCTCTCTTGATAGCTAACATTTTAGCAAAAAAAAAAAAATATTGGATGCATTCTATAAATGAGGAGAAAGTATAAATAGTACTTAGAGGGACTTCCCTGGTGGTCCAGTGGTTAGGACTTCACCTTCCAAAGCAGGGAGTGCGCGTTCAATTCCTGGTCGGAGAGCTAAGATCCCGTATGCCTCATGGCCAAAAAACCAACACATAAAGCAGAAGCAATATTGTAACAAATTCAATAAAGACTTTAATAAATAAATAAATAGTACTTAGATCCCAAGAGTACTGTATTTACTACACTGATACATGTGCTTCCATCAAATCCTTTTCAAGTATCTCCTTTTATTCATAAGGAGGAGAAAAGAGCAGTTATAATGTTAAGCCCAAAAGGATGCTGAAAGAAACCTAGACAAGACATGCCAGGTCAAGCTAGGGGAAGGCTGGCCTTCTTAGTACGTGTCTCCAACCAGTGTTCCTCCTTTATCTGTAGCAGCTGTAAATGCAGAGGACCCTCCAAAGTCTAGGAGAATGAGAAAGTTTATCTTTGGCATCATCCCACGTTTCTGAACCTCTCCCCAACCTCTTTTCCCCTGTTCCCTAATGTACCCAGTATCCTCCTATTGTCCTTTGCCCAAGATACTTAATTCTTTTTTAACCAAAACCTTGATTCTTTGAGTATGCAGTAGCATTTCTTAAAATGAGATCATCAGAGCAACCTTTGTTTAATATAAAGCTGTAATGAAACAACTAATTGAAGAAGACAACTTTGAAGTGTAGTTTTGTTAGCCAAAGGTATGTGTTATATTTGGTTGGTAGAATATATCTAGAAATAGGGAAAGCCTGCTATTTAGTAATTTAGTTAAAATGTAAATGTTATCACAGTATATGTTGATATGTCTCAGAGTGTGCTTTCATTGTACTCAGGTTTTGAAATTTGAGATCCATTGTAGTTAAATATCGTCACTGGAACTTCCAGAGAGATGAATCCTATTTCTCTTACTACACTGCCCACTCCTTGAAGACAGATACTATATCTAATATGTCAGTTTCTCACAAAATACCTACCCTGTGTCTTTTAAGTGAAAATACTTGTTGAAGAAAGTAAGGACAGGATTCTGGTCATCTCCACCTCAAACAAAGTCCCCAAAGTGCCCTCATTATAACTCAGATCTTAGACCTGCTCTTTCCACCATCCTGCAAGTCCATATTTGCAAGTACCTGTTGGACATCTACATCTTAAGCACTTTAAACTTTACATGCCTAGAACTCAACTCAATTTCTTTTCATTCAAATCTGTATATTTTGTTCTGCAATGGAAAAACCATTCTAGGCTCCAGAATCTGCCACCAAGTGTCAACGGGACCCTCTACAATCGCCTTTGTATCCTTTCTGTCTTCATTGTCCTTCTGTTATTGCATCTGCCCTAGCTCAAATCCTTGTTACCTCTTCCCAGTGATTGGCATAACTTTTCTTGTAATTGCAATGCCTTCTTTGCATGGTCCCATTTTAAACACTGCCAGAGCCATCTTGTAAAGCATAGTTCTAATCTAGCTTCATCCCTGCTCTTTACAACCTTCACTGGCTTCCAAGTGACTTGGCGTGGAACACTTTTCCTCAGGTATCATACATTGCAGGTAACCCCAACCCAACCTTTCTCTGTTCACATCATTTTGTTTTTCTTCATCCTTTCCCCCACCTCCATTTCTGCCTATTTATCCAAGACTTCTCTGTAACAGTTGATCCCATGTTCCTCCTTAGATCTACTGTCTCCTTCCTCTATGCTTCCATAGCCTTTAGCTCCTAAACAGACTTTCTTATGGTGCTTATCAACATCCTAGCCTTGAGAACAGCAACTGTATCTTGTTCATTTGAGATTCCTCCTCAGCATCTGGCAGAGTGCCTTGCATGCACTGGACACCCAGTATTTGGTGAGTTAAATTAACTCAAATGGATCTCTTTTTTTTTTTTTTTTTTGAATGCCTCTAATACACAAATCATTCTGGAGCCTATGCCACTTTTAATGTTATTTTCTAATGGAAATTTTCTACTAGGATTTTTGTTTTGTTTTAAGATAAATGTAGTAGTAGATTTTCAAAAAGCCTCAATATCAAATTCCCTCTTTTTTTGGGGGGGGGGTTCTTTTATATGAGTTGGTCATAGCACGTTAAGAACCAATCTTTAAATACTATTTTTTTAAATGACAAATTTATAGAAACACTTTTTACTTAAAGTGATAATATAGTTTGTATCTTATTGTCCATATAGATATATAGGTCTTTTATAAATAAAATATTAGCACTGTAAATAATGTTAATATGTATTATATTTATACACAATAAATTTACTAAATCTACTTTTGGTGTGATGATGTCTTTTAAACCATAATTTTTTTTATAGTCACACATTTAAAGATGAACCACACTGACCTGTTTTCCTGAATCATAATTAGGGGAAGCTCTTTTTCACCCACAAAAGATAACTCCCCAAATGGCATATTAGGCGCTGAGAATAGAGGAAAGGTCTCAGATTGCCTTTTCCCATTGGACCTATAGTATACTTTCTTAGCTTCTGCCTTTGGGACAAACTTAACGATTTGATCCCAAATTTGGGTGGATGGAGGAGGGGCTGCCTTAAAACAACCAAACACACAACAAACGGTACTAAAAGGAAGAGGGAGACTTCTAGAGAATGAGGCATACAGCATATTTTTACTTGTTAGGGGTTTTTGCTTGCCTTTTCTTTGTCCAGCCGCCTAGTTCCAGAGGGAAATGACAGAGGAGATGTTCTCCTTACCAGTGCACTTTTGTTTTCCCTGACTTGGGTTTCTGGCCTGAATCCGTGACTGCTTTTCTAGTGCCAATCAAAACTAAAAGACATTTTGAGGACCCCCTTCTCAAAATCTAAACCACACAGTGCTTTGCACACAGGGCAGCCCTTGCTGCCACACCTCGGTGCCTCAGGAGCCACTATCAGAACGTGAAGTTCCGTCAACGCCTCATTTCTCAAATCTTCATTGACCATTAGGCACTGTCCTATAAGCTTGGGAATACACCGCTGAACGAAACAGACTGAAGCCAGTCTTCGGAAGCTTTCATTCTAAGTGATTATATTATATTCTAGCTCCATTTAGCCCTTATGCCTATTTACTCACAAGACTTTATAAGTAAAACTTAGCCTTACTATAGAGGACTATGCCCCAGCTTGTTTTATTTAAGGTTATTTAAAATACTTTATCGGGATCTACCCAGTTTTGTTAGTCCTCTAATAAGCCGTTTAGTCCAAGCTAAGAGCCTGAAACAGAGCCCACTTCACCACAAATTAGAAACCGAACTGTCTAAAACTGATTGGGTTATCTATCCTGGCTCAAATCTGAACAGTCTCAAAACTTCCTTTAACGACCGCCTTTTGCAAACGGAACGCTAAGGCCACGCGGCTTCTCGAAGTCCCGGATAGGGACGCACAGCTGCGGCGAGGCAGTCTCCCTCCCATCCGATAGGGGGCAGTCGACCTCCAGAGGCTGGGTTCGCTCATCCCTCTACCCGGGGAACGTCACTACCTCCTCTCGCCGCCTCTCCACTGCTCTCGTGCGCAGGCGCGGACGGGAGCGCGCACCGAGGAGCCGAGGGAGGGGTCACGAACTCTGACCCCCCCCAATACCCAAACCCAGAAAGCTCCCTGCCCCCACTTTTTTTTAACCCTCCCCCCTTCAGCTTTCTCCAACCTGTCTCTTCCCGGAGCCCCCCCCGCCGCCCAGCAGCCGCTGCAGCGGGGCTGTCGTCTACGCCCGGCGAAGGACGTAGCTCGGCAGAGAAGCGCCGGTAAGAAGGGACGGGTGAGGAGAAAAGCGGCTGCAGCGGCGCCCGGGGCGGGGGCCGTGGGGAAGTCCCTTCCTCCCAAGTGCCAACGGACGCGCCCCCAGCGTTCCCAAAAGCCTGCGGCTTCGGCCGGCAGAACCCGCCCTCCGGCAGTGCCGCGGCGTGCTGCTCAGGGCGGGCTGGGAGCGCAGAGAGCGGCCGCAGCAGCGGGACGGAGTGCCCGGGGCTCCGAGAGAGGCCGAGGCCGGAGCCGGAGCTGGACGCGGGGCCGGGAGCCCGGAGAGGGGCTGGGGCGGCGGGCGCGAGAGGGAGTCCCCGAGCGGCTCGGCGCGCACGGCAGTCTCTCTCGCGGCGCCTCTGACCTTTCACCTACAGGAAAAGCTTCCGTCTCGGCGGCGTTGCCGCTTCCCCCGCCTGCGGGAGCCGCGCGCCGCCCCCGGGCCCGGGGCGCCGTGTGGGCTCGAGCGCCGGCGGGATGCGGAAAGGCCAGCCTGGCGGCGAGTGGCCGCGAGCTGAGGCCCGCATCCCTTTCACCGCGATCCTCTGGCTAGTTCTCGTGCTTACACAGGACGGACGGAATAGTGCTCTCAACTTTCACGACCGATGGGGGCGGGAGTGGCCGCTGCCTTTGGACCTGTATCTTTTGAGAAATAAAATGGAACGGCCAAGGGTCCTCAGTGCAGTGGGCATGTCCAAGCTTGCAGTAGCTCTTTTGTTAAGAAACTACCTCCGACTCCAGCAGATGCCGTTTTACGAACGACAAATGTTGCCAAACCTGTCTCGTAACCTTCACTAAATACGTCAGCTGTTTAAAATAATAATAATAATAATAACTGGAAAGGAAAAGCAGAAGGACTTGAAATTAAGCCCTTTAGGGGTTTTGTGCCTCCGGAACATGTAAATAGGCCTTCGACTTTGGAGGGTTTTTGAACAGTGTCTGCTGTGCGGTTGGTTGATACACAGTGATTGATTTTAGATTTTGCTTATGTGTCAGTTTGGTAGATCTAAAGGAGATATTTCTATTTATTCTTATTAAAAAGTGGATCGCATAAAATGTAATTTCATCATTCTTTGTAGGGGCATCTCAATCTTTTTTTAGGAAATCAAAGGCAGCAGACATTCCCAAAATATCTACTCTTTGTATGTGTGCTACACAAAATATAATTTCTACTCCTGGGGAATAGAAAAGACAAAAGAAACCGCATATGATAAAGGATTAACAGTATATATAATCATGTACCTTTTAAAAGTCATATAGGACCCTCTACACCCTCTTGAAATCTTTTATGAAAGCCATGGACTCTCTCTAGAAAAATGCACCTTCCCATAAAATTTTGCATACAATATTAGAAGTAAACAGAAGTTTGTTCTTGAGTCCTTGTTAACAACCTTAGTATACACAATAAATGCTGTACCCATCTAGAAAGATTGGATTAAAAACAAAAAAAGTTAGAACTGAGTTTTAGAGGTGGGGAAATTTAAATGAGGGGAAGAGGAGCTTGGCACTGTATATTGGGGAATAAACAACATTCCAGTTGTCCTGAACAGAGGCCCCTCTGGGACTGGTAAGAGATAAAATGAGAAGATGAGGAAGTCAGACTATAAAGGAATGCTGCTTTGTGTCTGCAGTGGCAGGCATGTTATAGGGGCTTAGTAAGTACTGAAAAAATACCAGGAGAAGGGCTGAAACTTTATTCTTTGACCATTAGAGACATTGATACTTCTGAAACAGGAGACTGAGGATGTGTTTCAGTTGTGTAAGCATCCTGAGATCTTGCTATTTGTCAAAGGTGCTGACACAAAGTTGATTCTTGCCTTCTAGGGGCTTTTCATATACACAGTTTGTGTATATTAAATATTCATCCAGGAAAGTCAATTCTGGGAGTAGCTGAAATTTGTTGTCTGTTTCACCCCACCAAAATATAAATTTTACAAGGGGAAGTTTGTTTTAATACTCCCTGCTCAATCCCTAACATTTAGAAAAATGCCTGGCTCATAGTAAGCACTCAACAAGTATTTGTTGAATGGAAGAATATTGAATGAATTATTGGATCAATGAGTATGAACATTTTTAAGGCACTTCATAGACATTTTAAGACACTTCATAGACATAGGCAAATTTCTTTCTAGAAATATTATAACAGTTTAGACTTACATCAACAATATGTAAAGAATGCTTAGTTTTCCTCAGTTTTCTGAGTTAAATTTAGTCTTGGAAAACAAACATGTTGATCTAGTGATTCCATAGCATTCATGCTAGAGAAGCCATTAGCAAAGACCTGGAAACATGAAGGAACATGGTAAATTCAAGGAATTACAAGTAGTGCATATGGCTAGAATGTAAGGTTTAACAGATGACACCTCACATCCATGGGCTTCACTGGTGGCACAGTGGTTAAGAATCCGCCTGCCAATGCAGGGGACATGGGTTCAAGCCCTGGTCCGGGAAGATCCCACACGACGTGGAGCAACTAAGCCCGTGCACCACAACTACTGAACCTGCGCCCTAGAGCCTGCGAGCCACAACTACTGAGCCCGCGCGCCTAGAGCCCATGCTCTGCAACAAGAGAAGCCACTGCGATAAGAAGCCCGCGCACCGCAAGGAAGCGTAGCCCCTGCTCGACGCAACTATAGAAAGCCCGCACACAGCAACGAAGACCCAACAGAGCCATAAATAAATAAATAAACAAACAAATAAATAAAAGGACACCTCATGTCCTATAGTTAAAGGAAAGGCTTTGAAGAATATTAGGAGCTAAAATTTTATTAAATATATATGTTAGAGCAATCTGGCAGCACAATATTAAAGTAGCATTTGGGTGAACGTTAATGGACTTTGAGGTCAGGAAACTAGGAGAATGGCAGGAAAGGGACAACAATCAGTGTCAGATCATCAATGAGTAATGAAATTGGAACAGAAATGAATGAATGACAATAAAAGTCACTAAAATGTAGTGTAACTGGCTTAAATGAATCTCAGAAGAAGAGTTTTTCTTGTGGGAGAAAATAAGCGGCCTTGTTCAGAAGACTGCAACATTAGCAGTGTCCTTGAGATCTACATACAGCACAAGCCAGGAATAGAGATGCAGTTATCCAGAAGAGATCTGTACAGGACTCTCTTGTCTGATGGCTTGGACCCCCATGAATTGCATGGGAGGCAGCAAGACTTCTGAGAATTTCATGCTAGCAGAAATGCTGCCAGCTTGGACTGAAGGGGACAGAGATGGGATGAAACGAATGAAGGCTATTGGATATCTGGGACTCTACTGGATGGGCAATAGAGCTATTCAGTTTTGAACATGTGTTATCCTTCAAGAAAAGGGAAGAATGACCCCCCAAAGATGGGTCAGAGTTTGGGAGGGCTGCCACTGCCATCATGGACCCAGAGCACACAGACCTGGGAAGTAACTGTCTCCTTGGTTGGTTCCAGAGAGGTTGAGGGCACTACTTTTCAATCTAGTGAGAGAGAGTTGAGTAATTAATCTAATATTGTATATTGCTTTTAGAACAAGTAATTGAAGCATTTAAGGTTTTAAAAGTAATTGAAAGAAATAATTCAGACAATTTGGCAATTACTATTATAATTACAGAATATTAGTGAATTTATGATAGTATATAATAATGATAAAGTCAGAAATAATTTTTGTATTCTTGACTAACTGATACAGAGAAAAAGCAAAAGCCGAAGTCAACGCATTAATCTTACTGGCTCTCAAATCCATTTGAAGACAGTTTTACATTAAAATTCAAATTAATAGAACAATGAAGAACAATCACAAAATTCTAGAGAAATCTAGTCTTCTGAATGAATGCAGTTATTTTGTCAGCTTTTACAATATACTGCTTTAAAAGTGTGTTAAATGACTACAGTGATGTGGGGTTTTTTCCCAGGCTGGGTTGCCCTTATTCAGTTAATAAACTACTCCTAATCTATATCAGAGGTCTGCAGTTTAGGCTTCAGTATCTTTGAAAAGTGAAATTGTTTGGTATTGAATAGTTTGGGTTTTTTTAAAAGACGTTTTCAGAATTTATAAAAGCACAGTGAATAGTTTTATGAACCCCTGTATATAAACTTCAGCAGTCTTCAGTAATTGTCAGCACGTGGCCATTCTTGTTTTGTTTATTCCTTCCCACCCCCACCCACACAGCTGGATTATTTTGAAGCAAATCCTATCATATAATTCCATTTGTGAATTCTTCAGTAAATATGTTTTATGGGTATAATTGTAAAAAAGCATCTTTTTACTTTTGGCAGGACACTTGGCAATTAAATCATGGCAACCATAGAAGAAATTGCACATCAAATTATTGAACAACAGATGGGAGAGGTATGTCTAGTTTACCGTTCATTCACTGCTTCACCAAACTTATTTATACCAAGTGTAGTATATGCTAAGTTTTGGTGGTACAGAGATAAAAGATACCCTTGACTTTAAGTGCACTTTGATCAAGTAAATCAGAAAGAGAAAAACAAATACTGTATGCTAACACATATATATGGAATCTAAAAAAAAAAAAAAAAGGTTCTGAAGAACCTAGGGACAGGACAGGAATAAAGACACAGACGTAGAGAATGGACTTGAGGACACGGAGAGGGGGAAGGGTAAGCTGGGACAAAGTGAGAGAGTGACATTGACATATATACACTACCAAATGTAAAATAGATAGCTGGTGGGAAGCAGCCGCATAACACAGGGAGATCAGCTGGGTGCTTTGTGACCACCTAGAGGGGTGGGAGGGAGACGCAAGAGGGAGGGGATATGGGGATATATGTATACATATAGCTGATTCACTTTGTTATACAGCAGAAACTAACACAGCGATGTAAAGCAATTATACTCCAATAAAGATGTTAAAAAAAAACCTAAAAATAAAAAGTTCGCTTTGATCTGGTGAGAGACAGTTGAATAATTGGACAATCATAATAGGATATGGTAAGTGCTGTGATAATTGTATAGGGTGTTATGGGAGCACAGAAGAAAAACAACTAATGAAGAGTTGTGGTAGAGTGAGGATCTAGCCAGGGAATGTTTCTGACAGGTGTGGAATCCGAGGTTTAATGGACCCGTAGAAGGACATCCATGTCAACAGATAGGTCTTCATTTTTTTAAAAAGTTATGTCCTAGTAAGAGGTACCGTAATCTAAAGGTTTTCAAAGTATCATCTAGGAACTCTTGCAGAGAGTCAGCAAGGTCAAAACCATTCTCATAATAATACTAAAATGTTACAGTATTTGCCTTTTCACTGTCATTCTCTCACAAGTATATGGTGCAATTTTCCAGAGGCTGCATGTCATGTGATATTGTATGATGAAATATGTCAACATTTAAAAGGTGTACATAACTCACTGAACCAGTGTTTCCCAAATGACCAAAGCACGATGTTACACAATCACTCATGAGTAAAGGATTCACATTGCAGGACAGATTTTAATATATAGTTTCTGATTCCACATTGCAACTAACCTCTAAAAAAGCTATCACTCCACAGAGGAAGGCAATCACAGATTAAAGAAAAAATAAATAAATAAATAAAAATAAAGAAGCTATCACTTGTCAAGTTTTGGTGTCTTATTAAAGAACAGTTTACACAGTTTGAAGAAACAGTTAAGATATTCTTCCCTCTTTTACCCAATAAATGTAAGGTTTGATTTTCTTTATATATATATATTTTTTTTAATTAATTAATTTATTTATTTATTTATGGCTGTGTTGGGTCTTCGTTTCTGTGCGAGGGCTTTCTCTAGTTGCGGCAAGTGGGGGCCACTCTTCATCGCGGTGCGCGGGCCTCTCACTATCGCGGCCTCTCTTGTTGTGGAGCCCAGGCTCCAGACACGCAGGCTCAGTAATTGTGGCTCACGGGCCTAGTTGCTCCGTGGCATGTGGGATCTTCCCAGACCAGGGCTCGAACCCGTGTCCCCTGCATTGGCAGGCAGATTCTCAACCACTGCGCCACCAGGGAAGCCCTTCTTTATATATTTTAACCAAAACAACATATTGCAGCAGATTGAATGCCCAGGTAGGTATGAGAATCCAGCTTCTATTAAGCCAGATATTAAAGCAGTTTGCAAAAATGTAAATCAGTGCCACTCTTCCCATTGAATTTTCTTTTGTTTGGAAAATTATTTATTTTTCATTAAATATGTTACTTATGTTAACATTTAATGGGTTATTTTTATTTTATTTTATTATTTTAATAAATTTATTTTATTTTTTTAATAAATTTATTTTATTATTTATTTTTGGCTGCATTGGGTCTTCGTTGTTGCACACGGACTTTCTCTAGTTGCAGGAAGCAGGGCTACTCTTCGTTGTGGTGTGTGTGCTTCTCATTGCAGTGGCTTCTCTTGTTGCGGAACATGGGCTCTAGGTGTGCGGGCTTCAGTAGTTGTGGCTCGCGGGCTCTAGAGCGCAGGCTCAGTAGTTGTGGCGCACGGGCTTAGTTGCTCCGCGTCATGTGGGATCTTCCCAGACCAGGGCTCGAACCCGTGTCCCCTGCATTGGCAGGCGGATTCTTAACCACTGTGCCACCAGGGAAGTCCCTGGGTTATTTTTAAATGAATTAACAAATATTAAAAAAAACGTTTTATTTGAATTTCTAATACGGTAAATATCAATAGATACAACCTACATAAACAAGTTCTTTGGGCTCTCAGTGACTTTTTTTTTTTGGTGTGTAAAGGGGTCTTGAGACCTGAGAACTATTTCCATAATCTATTTACTGGTCCTTATTGAAGGCCCTTTGGATTGCTTCAGTTTCCAATTATAATTATTATGCTGCAGTAAACATACTTTTACCCATCTAAGCAAAGGGTTTCAACCCAATAACAGTTGGACCCTGCATGTACCTGATGCTCTTGTCTCTAAGAAATAACTGTGAGCCATTAGATTTTTTTTTTTTAATTATAATTTTAAATTTTTATTTATTTATTTTTGGCTGTGTTGGGTCTTCGTTTTTGTGCGAGGGCTTTCTCTAGTTGCGGCAAGTGGGGGCCACTCTTCATCGCGGTGCGCGGGCCTCTCATTTTCGCGGCCCCTCTTGTTGCGGAGCACAGACTCCAGACACGCAAGCTCAGTAATTGTGGCTCACGGGCCTAGTTGCTCCGCGTCATGTGGGATCTTCCCAGACCAGGGCCTCGAACCTGTGTCCCCTGCATTGGCAGGCAGATTCTCAACCACTGCGCCACCAGGGAAGCCCCGGAGCCATTAGATTTTTATTCAGTTTACAATGAATATTTCTGATAGAAATATTCTAAAATAAAATTTACAACAACATAAACTTTACATGATAAAATTATAGATGAACTGATTCAAAGTCACGTCTTATAGTTATTGAAAATTGCAGAAATTGTAAGAGAGGAAGATGGAGACTAGACTTGGTAGAAATAACCTATGCAAAATAAAATTGACAACAGTGAAAACTGCAGCCAGAAAAATAGAATATGGTAGAAATAATGGTCGACAAAGGAAACTCAAATTGGCAGCAGCCATGATCAGTACCGTCTGCTCTAGACAGTAATTAGTGATTCAGAACTTTGCTGTAAATTTTGCATAGAAAATAGTCTTGATGAAAATAATTTCAGAGAAATAGAAAAAAGTTGGAAACAAATCAGCTTTGCCATTTTAAAATTGAATCAAGGAATTTAATTGGCTTAATGAGTTTATTCTGTAAAGTATTTGCCTAGCAACAACAAAAACCATCAATGCTAGGCTGTTCTTTTTGTTCGTGAACTTGCTCTTCCCCAGACTACTCCATCTCAGTAGATGGCAATTCTGTCCTCCCAGTTGGTCAGGCCAAAATTTTATAGTCATCCTCGACTCTTCTTTCCTCATATTCCACTTCCAATCCATCAACATATCTTGTCAGCTCTCCCTTATAAAATATCCCAGATCTAATCGTTCTTCACCGCTAGCATGGCTGCTACCCTGATCTCAGCCTATATCTCTGCCCATATACGATACCCAAGTGCTGCCAGTGTCTGTGCAGTAGCATCCTATCTGGCCTCCCTTAATTCTGTTCTTGAACATTCATAGTCTGGTCTTCACACTAAATCTAGAATGATCCTATTTGCAAAAGATCCTGCCACTTCTCTTCTCTGTAAACCCTTCAGTGGATCTCCATGTCATCTAGTAGGAAATCAGTCATTTTATGGCCTACAAAGTCCTATTCAGTCTGGCCCATTTTGTCTCTCAGATCCCACCTCCTACCATAAATCTCTCTCTCCCATTCTGTTTCACTCACACAGCTCTCTTGATGTGCTCTTGCCTCAGATGTATGGAACACACTATTCCTGCCCCACAGGCTGCTGCTTCTACCTGGGATGCACTTCCCCTAGCTAGTTCTAAGCCTTGGTCTGCTACTTCACTCAGCTCTGTGCAAAAATGTCATCTCCTCATCACTGTCATTCCATCAATGACTCTCACCTTATTCTGCTTTATTTTACTTTGTAGCACTTAATACCACCTGACAGTATTATTTGCTTATTTGGTTTTTATCTGCCTTTCCTCACTAAAATAAAAGCTTTATGAGAATAAAAATTTTGTTTATTGCTGTTTCCAAGGACTCAGAACAGTGATTGGCAAATAGAATGTACCCAATGTATGTTTGTGTAAATGGAAGGTGAAAAGGAGAGGAAGGGAAGGAATCAAAATAGTGAGGTCCATGTGTTCTTACTATTGTACCTTTATTTGCACATTTGTTTATTTCTGTAAGATAGGATGTTGAAGTAGAATTGCTAGATTTAATGGTGTGTGTGTATGTGTATTATATTGAATGTATGTATGTAATGGTATGCTTTTCTAGTCTAGCTTTGTCTGAAGGTATGAGAAAATTGTGCTTAGAGAAGAAAAAAGATTAAGTTGACTTGATTACTAATGACATGATTGTGTTAGATTGTTACAGAGCAGCAAACTGGCCAGAAAATCCAGATTGTGACAGCACTTGATCATAATACCCAAGGCAAACAGTTCATTCTGACAAATCACAGTGGCTCTACTCCAAGCAAAGTCATTCTGTCCAGGCAAGATTCTACTCCAGGAAAAGTTTTCCTCACAACCCCAGATGCAACAGGTGTCAACCAGTTTATTTTTACAACTCCTGATTTGTCTGCACAACACCTCCAGGTAAATAGAGTTTCTTTTTATCTTACCCTTGAAAAACATAAAAAGCATCTCATAAGTGTAAGTCCTGAACATTAAGACTTTATGTCCTGCACGTTCAGTAGGAAAAAAATCTTGCATAAAGTTATGTGCTGCCCTCACCTACGAGCCACTATTTTTTTCCTCAAACATCCTCACACCCATATATTTTGGTGGGTTTTTAGTGGCTTACAGTAAGAGCCAATCTGGCTAGTTCGGGCAGGAAAGGATTTAGCAAAGAATGTAGAGAGCTCAAAGAACTGTTAGAAAGGCTGAAGAAACACTTGTAGGTCAGGTTTCCAAGAATAACTACTGGAGCATGCTTCAGAACTTCTTCTATGTGACCTTCTGCTTCTGCACAGTTAGGAAACTTCCAAATCAGGAGCATCTACAGAATTCTGTAGCTGCAGTTTCCAGGACCAAGATGCCTGTGCCTTGAACAAGCTGCCAAATCAAGAAGTTGATATTCTAGCTGCCAGCTTTGTCACTTTTGCTTCCTCTTTTGTCAATCAACTACATCTTCACTGATGTAGCAAGCAGTCTATCATGGTTATGCAACTGTTTTTACCATTGGTTGCTATGTTTGAATACAAATACAATGAACCCTTAAGTTTGCCTCCAGAGACTTTGAGGAGGGTGAGTGCCAACTTAAAATTGGGCTCTGTATTTTGTGATGAAAAAACTGATCAAAAAAAATCCCTTTTAGGATTGAAAAACTTCAAATTCATAAGATACAAAATTATGCCTATGTATCCTGATCGGTTCTATTATTCTTCCAATTACATAATTTATATTATTTTTAGAAACAGCTACAGTAGAAAATGGATAGGATATATAAAGTTATCTTATCAGAAAGACGGAAGTCACTAAAAAAAGTATAACATTATCCATACCTTAATTTCTGTATTTTCTTAATTAACAGACTCGATTTTTTTTTTTAGAACAGTTTTGTGTTTACAGAAATATTGAGCATTTAGTATAGAGAGTTCCCATATAATCTCCAAACACACAGTTTCTCATGTTATTAATATTCTACATTAGTGTGATACAGTTGTTATAATTAATGAACTAGTAGTATTTATACATCAACTGCAGTCCATAGCTTTCCCTGATTTTTACTTAATATCCTTTTTTGTTCCAGGATACCATACTACATTTGTCATGTTTTCTTAGACTCCTCTGAGCTGTGACAGTTTCTCAGACTTTCCTTGTATTTGATGATTTTGACAGTTTTGAAGTATACTGGTCAGGTATATTGTAGGTTGCCCCACTGTAGGACTTTGATGTTCTTTTTTTTTTTTTCATGGTTAGACTGGGGTTGTGGGTTTTGGGGAGGAAGATCACAGAGGTTAAGTGCCATTCTCCTCATATCATATCAAGGGTACTTACTATCATCATGTTTTATGACTGGTGACATCACCTGGCTGAAGAGGTGATGTAAGATTTCTCCACTTTAAAGTTACTCTTTTTCAAAAGACTTTATTTAAAAATTAAGATGATATTGGTACTTTGCCTATGTTATGGATCATCTCTAAGAGCAATGAAAGAGACACAGGTATAGGATGGAATCTCCTGGACCAAAAAGATTTGATTTCTGGTCTGGTGACCAAGATGGGATGTGGGCAAGCCCATTAACCTCTCAGTGTCTCTTCCACCCTTAGGAATAATAGCAGATAAAATATTAGCACCATTTGCAATAGATATGCTATTAAAGAAAAGAGTGATGCTTGTCATAGATGCTTTCAAAGGACATCTAATACCAGAAATTGTTGGTTTATTTGTTTAAGTTTTCATTGAAGACTGATTTTTATGGTGATATAAGAAGAAATGATGCCACTATAACATAGTATGGGGCCGCTATTTTATTTTATTTTTTATTTTTAAATTTTTTTTGGCTGTGCCTCTTGGCTTGCAGGGTCTTAGTTCCCCTACCTAGGGATCGAACCCGCATGCTTGGCAGTGAAAGTGCGGAGTCCTAACCATTAGACTGCCAGGGAGTTCCCTGGGACAGGTATTTTAATGACTGTTCAAAGTTTTTAAAATCAGAATTATTCCTGAAGGCATTCACACCCCTAAGAGAAGAAAAAGAGTCAAAGTAGAGGTTTATTTTGTGGGCTGTTTTAAAGCAGGGGAAGATGTTTACTAAATGATGCATTTTTTGGCTTGAATTTAATTTGTTCACATTTCAAAAGATTGAAAAAAAATGACAGAAAGATTGAAGGATAAACCTAAAAGAAGAAACTAGTATTTCTTTGCCAGTATTACATTAGCTGTACCTAGTGATGAGCTCTTAATATAATTTAAAGAGGTTTGGTGATTTGCCCAAGGCCACCCCACCTAGTCCCCACTAACTTGCTGTCATTAACAGACTCCAGAGTCCATGCTCTCAACCTCTACACCTAACCCAAACCTTAGACAGCTCGATGAAAAGTTTATACCTTTGTATATCAGTCATGTTCCATAGTTATAAGTAAATGCTTTAACATATTTTTTTCTTTATAACTCCTTTTCTATTTAAAAAATTCAGATTTATCTTTTTATGCTGTTATAGCTTACTTTAGTCATGTCATTCCATGTGGAAATGTTCTGAGTTATTCAAAGACAAATGTCATGATAGGACTGATAACTGCTGCAGTACTTTAATGTGTTCCATATGAATAATAAATACGTAATGGGTGAGATGCAGTAAAAAATACTCATGTATTTGTGTGTTTAAGACTGTTTACTTTAATGAAATTGTTATGGAACAAATTATTATTGAACAAATTAAAAAGGTATTATTTCTGTCTGTGCTTTTTATAACATGGGAATTTTAATCTATATGTAAAGAAAATTAAGAATACTTTAATCGATGCATGCCTAAATAGAGTTCAAAGTTTCAGAATAACTTATGAAGAAGAAAGCAAAAAGTAAGATTGACTGAATGTTCTTTTAATTTTTTACATGAGAATATTGCTAAGTAACAACAAATTATTGTGTTTTTGTTTGTTTGGGGGGGGGTTTTCTTTAGCTCTTAACAGAAAATTCTTCCTCCGAACAAGGACCAAATAAGGTTTTTGATCTTTGCGTAGTATGTGGAGACAAAGCATCAGGTAACATTAAAAATAACCTCCTATATGTGTTCTCTTGTTAAAAATAACTATCTCACTACCATGTTTCTTCTACTGAAAGTAAAAAGAAAAAGAAGCAGGTTGTTTTTATGATTCATATTTGTAGCCTATGAAATTTAACTGATTTTTCCCCAGAGCTTTTTATTCTCCTAAAGGTTTTTTATTTCAGTGCAGTTTAATGTGATCTTGCAATGACATAAAATGCATATTTCAAAGAGTTATGTTTAAAGACAGTTTCACTTTTTGAAAGTAAACTGAACATGTGGAAATTTTTCTGAATGTGAAACCAGTTTTGTCAAAGGAATTGCTTAAAAATTAGTTGTGATCCTTAATAACATGTATAATTAGGTTGTTAATCTACCTGTTGAGTCCTGTTCTCATTTACGGAATACAGAGTAACAGATTATTGAGGTGGAAAAGCTCTGGTTAACCTCTGTGTAATGCTCTGCATAGCTGAGCAGGCATTTCTCCAAGCCTATTTCTAGTACTCAGGGTTATGCCATTTTAGTTCCTTCATGCCAGAAATACACACCCATATTTGTTCATATAGATTCACAAGTGCCAGTGGGATAAGTTTAAGGGCCCAGCTTGTTTTCTTTAATCTTTTTTATCTTTTCCATAGTTTCATTAAAAAAAAACCTCCGCTAGAGCTTTTCCCAGAGTATATTCAGTTTGTTAATAGTTGTGCCAGAGAGATGGTTTGTGAAATGATAGGCTTATCAAAGTATAACAGATTTCTCCAGAAATTTAAAAAGTGCAACTCACAATGAGGAAAGATTATTAGATTTCAAATACTAACTGACATTATATTCTTTTTTTGGAGCAAAGTTTTTAGAATAAAATAACTTTTTACAGTATATAACAGAACTATAATTTGTAAGTGATCTCAGAAGTGAAAATAGTTTTTATATCATGGGGTTATGGGTGATTTTGTTTCTTCTCTTTCCCAAATTTTCCATGCCATTGTTAAGATTACTTTACAAAATTTAAAAACTCATACTGTAATATATTTTATCAGAGAATAAGTTTGTGCCATTCTCTGTTTGGTAATTCGTAAAAAAAATTTTTTATGTCATAAACTCAGAAATCTCAGTTTCATCTCATGTTTAAAGGGAAGAAATGGGCTTATTTCATTTCAGTTCTGAAATATGTGACTTTTGTGTTTTCTTAAACATTTTGTCTCTAGGGCGTCATTATGGAGCGGTAACTTGTGAAGGCTGCAAAGGATTTTTTAAAAGAAGTATCCGAAAAAATTTAGTTTATTCATGTCGAGGATCAAAGGACTGTATTATTAATAAACACCATCGAAATCGTTGTCAATACTGCAGGTTACAAAGATGTATTGCGTTTGGAATGAAACAAGACTGTATGTATTAGCTTTAAAGGAGAGAATACTTTTTAAGAATTCAGGCACACTCTTAGAAGTGTGTTAAAATTAACACATTAAAATATGTCAAATATATATGGTTTTTAATTTAAAGTTTTCCAACTAGAAATATAGAAATATGTGAATATGTATGTATTTTTTATACATTCAACAAATCTTTATTGAGTGCCTATATGCCAGGCATGTATTTTTAGTTTGAACATGGTAATAATAATAATAAAAAACCAACTAACTAGATACAAGTTTAGTTTTTGATTAAACTATCAATACTAAAGTGATTAATAAGGTAATGACAGTAGCTAGTATTGAGTTCTCATTATGCTTTCCTCTGTGTATAGCGTATGAATTAACTTATTTGTTCTCACAGCAAAATTCTCAGTAGATGCTGCTGTTATCCATTTTACATTTGAGTGAACAGAGGAAATTTAGTAACTTGCCCAAGGTCACACAACTAATATAAGTGGCACAACTTGGACTTTAATCTTGGCAGTTTTGTTTTTCTCAGAAAATGTATATTTAACAGCTACAGTATACCATCTCCCAAGTATCATGAAATAAAATTGCTATAAAATAAATGAAATATATTACCTCTGTTTTATAAATGAAGACTAAGCAATTGAATTGCTTCTCAAAAGTCTCCCTGCCCTTAACTGAAAAAAAGATTTAACTTGGGTCTATTTGTGGTTCTCTATTAGTATTGTTTTCAGTTGGTTAAATATTACTTCATTTTTTAATACTCTTATATAGGTAAGTAAAGGACTCCTAACTTCAGGTTTCCTTCTTGACAGTGAGCTTTTAAAAAATAGGAGTTCTTCTACATTTCTGCCACGGCTGGGGCAGGGAGAGAAAAGAGAACAAGAGATGCACGTTGGCCAGTTTTACTATTTTGAAGCAACTTTGTTGAACTTGCAAATAATTTCTAAAGATTGATGGTTATCTTTGGAGTTCAGTTACGGTAACCATGTCTCCCATTAGCAGCACTGCTGACCTAAAGCTTACATTTGTAATTGCCTGTAAATTCTGCATTGTGATATAAGTTTGACACATTTTTGTAGCTGTTCAGTGTGAAAGAAAACCCATTGAAGTATCAAGAGAAAAATCTTCCAACTGTGCCGCTTCAACAGAAAAAATCTACATTCGAAAAGACCTTCGAAGCCCATTAGCTGCAACTCCAACTTTTGTAACAGATAGTGAAACTGCAAGGTATAGTAAAAACAACCAAAAACCACATATATTAAGGAGCTGGTAATTTGTTTTTCTTCCCAGTGAAACTAAGGCTAAAATTTGTACTTATTTGTTACAGGTCAGCAGGACTGTTAGATTCAGGAATGTTTGTGAATATTCATCAATCTGGCATAAAAACTGAGTCAACTGTGCTGATGACACCAGATAAGGTGTGTTTAGTACAATTAATTTAAAGCTTAAAATTTTTTAAGCTTTTAAAATTTTTTCCTTTTCTCCTCCATCAATTTGGCCAATAGATTTGGTCTTAAATATTCCCTGTTACAAGTTGCGCTTTTTTTTTTTTTTTAACTTAAATTATCATCAACTATTTGGTAGTGTCAGATGACAAAACTAAAAGATTTTAGTGATGAGTTTGATGTCCCTTATATAAGGGAAAACAATCCATGGATTAGCAGATTACAGTGCTCACAAGCAGTGGAACACTCTTCCAGAGGAAATTTAGTCAAGAGTGAGTTTTATAGAGCATTTGAAGCAGCAGTGAGGAAACAGGGCTTAATTGGCTCAGAGGTTGGGGATTCTCTTGTGAATCTATCGAGTCCTGTTGTCTAGGGTAAGGTGAGCTCACTAAAGCTGGAGCAGGAGGATTGTGACTGGTGTATGATAGGTTTCCTTGACAGGTGTTTCCTTTAAGTGCAAACTGACTTAGGTTTAGGTTTGTGAAGTGGACCAGGTCACTAGAGCAGCCTCCGTTTTGCCAGTCCTGATAATACAAATTAACTTTATCAGTAGAAATGTTCATTATTCCACTAGAACAATTATAGCTTCAATGTGAAAATGACAAACATTTAAATGTCTTCCAGGTTTCTTTTTTTTCTTTTATAAATTTATTTATTTTATTTTATTTATTTTATTTTTGGTTGCATTGGGTCTTCACTGCGCGCGGGCTTTTCTCTGGTTGTGGTGAGCGGGGGCTACTCTTTGTTGCGGTGCAACGGGCTCCTCATTGTGGTGGCTTCTCTTGTTGCAGAGCACGGGCTCTAGGCGCACAGGCTTCAGTAGTTGTGGCACGCGGACTCAGTAGTTGTGGCTCACGGGCTCTAGAGCGCAGGCTCAGTAGTTGTGGTGCACGAGCTTAGTTGCTCCGCGGCGTGTGGGATCTTCCTGGGCCAGGGATCAAACCCGTGTCCTGTGTGTTGGCAGGCAGATTCTTAACCACTGTGCCACCAGGGAAGCCCTCTTCCAGGTTTCTTTCATCTTGAAATAAAAGTCCTCAGAAATAGAAATGTGTAAGTATAAAATTCTTTATATTCCTTTTGTGTTCTCCTACAGATTTTATAGTGTTAAAATACTTAAAATATTTCAGGTGAAGAGAAATTCCTAGCGCACCTCTCAAAACATTGACTTGAGTCAAAAATAGGAATAGGGTTGCATGAGCTCTCATATTATGTATCCAGGTCATCTGGGTTCTCTTAGAGTGTTGGAGCAGCTCTTTATTAAGCAAGGCGTCTAAAAGAAAAAAGGTTTGCTTATTTAGATCCAGCATGTAGAGTTTCTCTAGTGTTAAACATTTTTCCTGAAGACAGATTTCAGAGAGACTATGAATAGTGTTTCTCTCAGGCTATAATGTGATCTGGTTTCATATGGCCTATAAGATTATTCAGTCTATATATGGCCAGATTTATGCTGTTATTTGTTGCTTGATACTTTACGGCACTCTTAATACTTGTGCTCTGGAGTCAAATTTCATCTGCCATTTATTAGCTGCATAACCTTGGGCAAGTTATTTGACCTCTTAGTGCCTCAGTTTCTTTCCTCATCTGTAAAATAAGGGGTAATAAGAGTGTCTACCTTACAGGCTGAGCTTTAGCATGTTGTTATTAATTGAGGAGATTTGGTATCTTACCATAAATATACATCGTGAGGAATTACATACAAGATTTCACTTATCCTTATCTACGTGGTTTGTGCTTAGACTGGTAGTTATAATTTCATTGACATATTACATCCATTAGGAAAGGAAGAGAACTAAGTTTTGTTGAAAAATTACTATTTACCCAGACACTGTAGTTTTCTATATGTTTTTATATTAAAATGTATTAACAGTCTTATGCGGTTATTTTCTGACGAATGGTCCCAAAACTGTCAAGTTACAATGTGAGATCTTTCCACATTAAACATCTAGTTAGATACACATGTTATGAAATGGAAGAGATTATGTAAGTGTTTAAGTTTTAGTTGAAAATTAGAACACCTAAAAATGTTAACTCCTTTTACTCATATATATAAAAGAAGGCTGGAGCAGTGGTTAGGAGCATGGGCTTTCCAGTCAGACAGTCTGACTTCCCATCCTGCGTCCACTGCTTACTGCTGGAATGACGATGGGTAATTCTTCTTATCAATAATAAAGGGATGATGATTCCTATTTCACAGGGTTGTTGTGAGGATTAAGTAAAAAAACATGTAAGTAGCAATCCTGTAAGAAACTCAGTAACTAGTGGATTACTCAGTAAATGATTCTAGGACCATTCATTAATTTGGGGAGAGCACAAAACTTATTTGCCTACTTATTCAGTGAAATCAATTTCACATAAACTAAAGAATTGATAGAAGAAACGAAGTTCAGGACTTCCCCGGTGGTGCAGTGGTTAAGAATCTGCCTGCCAGTGCAGGGGACACGGGTTCGATCCCTGGTGCAGGAAGATCCCACATGCCGTGGAGCAACTAAGCACGGGTACCACAACTGCTGAGCCTGCGCTCTAGAGCCTGCCAGCCACAGCTGCTGAGCCCATGTGCCACAACTACTGAAGCCCGCGCGCCCTAGAGCCCGCACGCGGCAACTACTGCGCCCACGTGCTGCAACCACTGAAGTCCGCGCTCCTAGAGCCCGTGCACTGCAATGAAGAGTAACCCCCGCTTACTGCAGCTAGAGATGGCCCCCACACGGCAATGAAGACCCAACACAGCCCCAAAAAATAAATAAATAAAAATTAAAATTAAAATTAAAAAAAAGAAGAAATGAAATTCAAGGAAACATATGTATTGTCTTAGGATTAATAACACTAAAAACAAAAACCGTAAGGGTATTATGAGGGGACTTTCTTGGTGGTCCAGTGGTAAAGAATCTGCCTTACAATGCAGGGGACGCGGGTTTGATCCTTGGTCAGGGAACTAAGATCCCACATGCCACGAGGCAACTAAGCCGCATGCCACAACTGCTGAGCTCGCACGCCTCAACTAGAGCCCACGTGCCACAAGCTACAGAGCCCAAGCACCCTGGAGCCTATGCGCCACAACCAGAGAGAGAAGACCTGCACGCTGCAACTAGAGAGAAGCCCGTGCACCACAGTGAAGAGCCCGCATGCCTCAACAAAGATCCCCCATGTGCTGCAACTAAGACCCAATAGAGCCAAAAAAGGAAAGAAAAAAAAAAAAAAGCTATAATGAAAAATTTTAAGTATCTGTGGTCCTATCAATAGGCCACAGAAGGCAACGAAGGGCCTTTCATTAGGTTAGGGTAGAATAATTAGAGCATTTATAAAAGAATGACTAATGAATTGAAGCACATAAAATATATAAAAATCTGTGAATTTAAAATGATACTCAGAATTCATCTTTCATTGTGAGAGGTTGCTATGGCATTGATTCATTGCTCTAAAAATAGATAAGTAAAAGGAAGAAAAATCAAGCACCTACCTGCCTTTCTTATACAGATTATATTTCTGGGTAGTCAGAGAGTTAAGGATAGAAAGTTTTTTCATAAAAGAATTATAATTTATATGCATAAAAAAATGCACATTAACAAAAATAAAAGTTGAAGACAAATAGGAAAACGTGCAATGTATAACAAAAGCCCAATATCTTAAATACGTAAAGAGACTTTCCAGCTACACAGTGCCTGGTGTTCAATGCATTTAACACAGTGGCTGGTAAAAGTTGGCATCCTAGAAGTCTGTTCAATAATCCACTTTCCTTTTTTTTCTCTTTTCATTAATAAAACATTAATTTTATCCTATATAACTTTAAAGTTTGTATAATAAGTTTTGGAAATTACTATAATAATATCAGAATTTTAATGCTAAAAAGGACTTGAAAGATCATCTAATTTAATGTCCTAGAGAAAACAATTGTTACATGGGTAGATTAGCCAATTAAGTGCAGTTTTTAGTTTAAAGTAACTTTTGTATAAACATTTCCTAGGAAATATACCTGATATTTTTAAACTTGTAGTTTCCTCAAGTTCCTCAAAGCTCAGAGCTCTTTGATTTTACTTTTTGGATTTCATTTATCTTAGAGTACTTTTCTTTGGGCATTTCATACTCTAGAATTAGATATTTCAGATTTAAAAGTTTACTGATACCAATTTGCAGAATTTTAATTTTTTTTTTTTTTTAAAGGCTGAATCATGTCAGGGAGATTTAAGTACATTGGCAAGTGTGGTTACATCATTAGCAAACCTTGGAAAAACTAAAGATCTTTCTCAAAATAGTAATGAAATGTCTATGATTGAAAGCTTAAGCAATGGTGATACCTCTTTGTGTGAATTTCATCAAGAAATGCAGACTAATGGTGATGTTTCAAGGTAAGGTCTGTTTTGATCATGTGTCCTTTTGCTCAAGTGTCCTTTAGTATTTCTTAAAATATGTTTATGTTAAATATTATTTACAGAAGTTTCAAAAAACATATTTCTATTAGAAAACTTAAGGCATAAGTAAATTTTAATTGAAAAATTCTATTCAATATAAAATGTCCAGCAGCTTACATTGTAAACAGTGAGCCATAAGTGAATATAAGATTAGAAATGTAGTCATAAAATTCAGGAATTTTTTTTTCAATAAAGATGATAATTTGGGTCTGATTTTTCAGATATCTTAGTTGCCAGATTTTATCTTTTGTGTATTTAAAGTTAAACATTTGTCTTACTAGGCAGTCATGTTCATTTTCCCCACCAATTTCTAGTGGTGAAAATAGATTTTAAAAACTTAGTTGAATCAATTACAATTTTAAGGAAACTCGTATCAGAATTCTACTTTTCCTTCTTTTGGTATTAATACTTAGGATGCAGAAACCAGATTTTTCAGGCTTTTTTCACACTATTCATCTTCTGAAATATTGAAGAAACTGCATTTAAGAGTCTTAAATAAGTACTTTGTTAAATATGAGATTTTAAAGAACTGTAGAAGGCATTTCATTGTAAAATATGGGGAGGTATTTTGACTAGTTAATTTGCTAATATTAATTATTTGCCATCCTGATCTCAAATTCTTATAGTTCAGATATAGCTATGTTACCATAAGTTTTAAAGTATTCTCTGAATTTTTAAACAAAATTAAAACCTAACTTTGTGTTGTGTAGAATACAATAAAGTCAATATAAGTTCTTGCCCTTGTTTTTCTAAATAACTTCTGTATGTAAAATAAATGGGCTGATACCTTATAGTATCAAGCGTATAACTTGTAAAAGCATATTTTCATACCAAAGCATAAGAATTTTTCTCCCCTTAAATTACGTAAGTTTTTTTAAAAGACTTTTAATTCTCTGGTAAAATACATTAATATAATAATATAGTTTTTCATACTATATATTTGAAGTTTAATTTGTTGCTTTTGGAGAGAGTGAGTCAAAGACATCACTGAAATAGAATGCTCAGTGATACACCGAAGTTCTATTTTCTAAACAATTTTTAAGGCCTAAATCTTAACTTCAGAATTTTATATAGAATTTTCATTTTATTGTGGAGATTGGCCAAGCTCATAGCTTCTGATGTCTCCTTATAGGGCATTTGACACTCTTGCAAAAGCATTGAATCCTGGAGAGAGCACAGCCTGTCAGAGCTCAGTAGAGGGCATGGAAGGAAACGTACATCTAATTGCTGGAGACTCAAGCATAAATTACATGGAAAAAGAGGGGCCACTTCTCAGCGATTCACATGTAGCTTTCAGGGTATTTCTCTCTATATATATATATATTTCATAATTTTTATGTTGGTTACCATTTTGATTTTAATTGTCCTTTCAAAAATCAAAGTATATTTGTTGTGCTTTTAAAGTCAGAAATACCCCTGATAGAATTTGAGACAGCAGCTAAAACATATAAAATAATGGCTCAATAAAACATCCTGTTTATAAATCATAGTCATTGTATCAGATAATGTGTTTAAGAGTATAAAAGTTAGCTTTTAGAACATTTAGACAATTTTTTTCATTTAGACTCTATTAAATATAGTTTTGTTGATGGTGGTATTTTTAACTTAAGTATTGGCATTTGTGATATGTTGAATCCACTGGTTTATCCAATGCCTAGGTACTACTACTTTAGTGTAAACCAGTATCTAAGACCCAGATATTCTGCTTTTACCAAGTAACTACAAAGAACACAATTAATTATATATTGCCCCAGTTAGCTAGCTCTCAGCATTATTTTAAGAAGGTTAAAATTATTTAATTCTAACTTTTGGTTTTTAACTTTTTATACTTTAACCACTTGGAGAAGGTACATTTGTAATTTCTTTTTTGCTTCCTTAAATATGTTAATTTATGATGGAAACAATACATGTGGAATACTAGAAACAATGCATGTAGAATATTAGAAAATAACTTTCTGGCATTTGATTTGTCATTCAAATAATATTTGGACCACAGCTATAGAGAGGCTGACCATTGAGGCCCTACATTAAGACCCTGCTGTTTTGACCCCTCCATTTTAACCGCTCTTTATGTTTGCTCTGCCAGCTCTGGGTACTATTAGCGAATCATATGCAAGTGATTCCAAGTACTTTGGAGATTTCAATTAGCAATGCATAGCAGTCCTGGAATACCTGAGGGTAGTTGCTCGTAACTTTACTATAGATTATAAATTTCCATGGATTTCTTATGAAAATATGCACAGTTATCAAATAGATATGTGTGCTACTGGCAGAAATAATGAACACAAAATAAATCTAACACTGGCCAGAACTGCATATGATAAAATTTATTCTTGTAAAATTTGACTTGTAGAAATGGCCCAGAGAAAACTCACAGTGACCTAAATAATAATGGCTGTAATTTGATATAGGCAATAAAACGTATCAGTGAAACCAGTCTTTATGGAACATTTCACCAAAGGTAATTTACATGGAAAAAATTAGAAATGTTTTACTTGCACTTTACAAGAAAAAATTTTATGGAGGCTTTAAGAACAGGCAGTGGGAATAATCAGTGTCATTCTTTAAAAATTTGTTTTGGACAGGTGAATTGGGGAAATCAGAACTTTTTTTTCCCTTCTAGAATTGGCTTTTTTCATTCTGTCTTTGACCTGCCATACTCTGGGTATCCTCAGAATCAGCACTGTGAAGTTTCTTGCTCTCCTGAAAAGGACAGCTCCTTCTTTCTCTGATTCTTATTTACAGCCTCTTGAGTTTTACTTTTCAGTGAGTTCCCAGCATGGTACTGTCATGATTAGTTCTTTCATTGAGGTTTTATGGTCATGAGTTTCAAGCCCTGGTATCTATAATCAAAAATTCAGTCCTCCCAATTGCTGAACTAACTAGCATTTTGTTTCTCTCTGGCATTTTTGTGTACAGTGCAGTTTGCACATGCTTTCATGCACATTCTTTCATTTGAGCCTCACCACGGTCTGTTGAGAAACTTTGGATTTTGATTGTTTTGTAAATGAGAAGAGATTTGGAGGCTTTCGTTGTCTTATTGAAAGCATTCCAGACATTAAGAAGAAATAGTCTAATATGTAACTTGCATTTTGATTCTGAAGAATCTAGGACAATAGTAATATTTAACATTTTTATTAAACTTTAGTTTCTGGTGTGATTTCATATACTTTATTCCACTTGATTTTTTAAAATTTCCTATACAAATAATCAAGGATTACCATTTAGAAATAAGCGTATGAGACAGAGGTAGGTATTTCTAAAACTGTTCTTCTCTGATGTTCATTATCTCAATATTAGAATCACAGTCCTTCTAGTCACCATGTTTGATGTTTGGGAGACATTGTCATTCTCCCCAAACCTCACTACCTTCCATTCCATAACAGAATCCTAACCATTCTGTCGTTTGAATTTCTCGCTTCCTCTTCATTTTTACTGCCATATTTCATTCCTTTAAAAATTTTTTACTTAAACTGTTAATAGTAATTAACCTTTGCTTCCAGTCTCCTCATCTTGTCCTGTGCACTGGTAGCAGAGTGATATTTGTTAAAAAAAACAATCCAGTTATGCTTCTGTGCTGCCTAAAATCCTTCAGTAGTTTTCCATTGCCCATCGTTTCTCTGACATGCCTGTCCCTTTCTTGGCCCTTTCTATAGCTCATTCAGTTTCCATTTTATTCCTCTGTTGAGACTACAACACCTAGCTTAGTGGCTCACAGTGAAAGATGCAGTAATACGGTTGCTGAATTACTATGTAATCCAGGGTCACACAGCTAATTAATGACAAGTTGGAAGTATTATAGAATCCAGGTCTGCTAATTCAAGTCAAATGATTTTTTATTTTATTTATTTATTTATTTATGTTTATTTATTTATTTATTTTTGGCTGCTTTGGGTCTTCGTTGCTGCGTGGGGGCTTTCTCTAGTTGTGGCGAGCGGGGGCTACTCTTCAATGCAGTGCACGGGCTTCTCATTGCAGTGGCTTCTCTTGTTGTGGAGCACAGGCTCTAGGCGCGTAGTAGTAGTTGTGGCTCACGGGCTCTAGAGCACAGGCTCAGTAGTTGTGGCGCACGGGCTTAGTTGCTCCGCAGCATGTGGGATCTTCCCACACCAGGGCTCAAACCCATGTCCCATGCATTGGCAGGCGGATTCTTAACCACTGCGCCACCGGGGAAGTCCCCAGATAACTTTAGAAGCTGTATCATTCAGCCTGTTTTCAGAACTGCTAGAAAGGTAATTGCAGACAAGTAATGACTTCTAAAATAGGTAGCCAAGTTTAGTTCATGTCAACACTTTTTAAAAATCATCTTAATATAATAAATGTATATAATTTGAAAAATGTGTTTAATTCAATTTATAAACCTGAAAATCCACAGGCATTTTTGGGAAACTTTAACACCTTTGTAGTAGAAATTCACCTTCTCTGTATAGAGGAAGAAATCTTTGTCTTTTCAGTTTAAAGGACCTGTTGAATGACTTGTTTCTTCAGCTGACATTGGCTTTCTGATTGATATTGCTAGAGGTATATCTTGCTTTAAGAAAATTAAGTATGTAAAATAGATAAATTACAAGCCATTTCCTCTCTCTATAAAATAATACAACATGGCAGTCTTTTGAATCATGAGTTCCTCTAGTATATATTGCAAGTGGTTTCAGTTTTATGATTAGAGCAACAGAGACTTTGCAGCGTTGCCACCACTGTTGTGTAAATCAGGGTGCATCTGTACTTTTAGCCCTTATATCCAGGTTTTACATATTATAAGTATTTTATTTGTTTAAAAGTGATTTTAAACTACTTAGCAAAGGGTAATCTTGTTTTTGCATCTTATTCCTCCCCCCTTAAAACTAGTAATCTTTGGTAATCCCCAACTTTTCAGGCTTTTTTCCCCCTACTCACCTTAGACAGTTCTGAAAACGTATGATAGTTCCCAATTTGTTTTTCATATACTTATGTGCAGAAACCGTTGCATCCTAATAATTATATTTATCATGCTTAATATCTGCTTACCTACAATTCTTTTAAGAATTGTCTTAAGTAATGTTATTTTAATTTACTGCTCCAGTAAACATTACTTAAACGTTTAAAAAATTATCTTTTCACACATGGAATTTCAACTGTCAATTGCCCTGTTGTTTTATTACTTGACACCATTTATAAATAGATAAACCATTTATGGCTAATATTGAACAAAGGAAGTTAATATTTTTTGCATTTTTATCTAACATTTCCAGAGAACTTTGATATCATTTTGATGAAAACCTTTGATCTGTTTGGCATCGTAGACACCTTTGAGAATCTGATAAAAGCTATATATGCCTTCCCCAGAAAAATACATATGGACGTATCCACCCATCCCACCATAGAGTTAGCCACTGTTAACTGTGTGGTGTATCTCCTCCTGTCGCATATATATAATATAATACATATAAAATGTATATGTATATACCCATACTCTCTTCTTAACATAAATTGGGTCATCTACATATTATTTTGCTGTTTTTTCTACGTAGATGTCTGTGAAATGTTTTTCCTATGCTATCTCAGTTTATCTTACTAATTTTAATGCCTACAAGGTACCTTATAGCATGGATTATTCTTTTCCTTAGAGATAGAAGTTTGGGTTATTGCCAGCATTTAATTTCTCTGTTAAGAAGTGGTACTGAAATGGACATCCTTATATGTGCTTTTTTGTGCATGTGTGCAAGTATCTTTTTGGAATAGAGATTTAGAAGTGGCATCGTTAGGTCATAGGATAAACTCAATTTTAAAATCTTGATAGATACAGCCAAATTGCCCTTCACTTTACCAATACTCAGAAGTATGTGTTTCCCTGTATCATTACCTATGCTTGATATTATTGATCATTTTAATAATTTTAAAATAGAAAAAAGTTTCCTATGGATGAAATTACATTTCATTTATAGCAATAAAAGTTCTCTTTAACAAGATTTTCAAAATGCTTTTAGAAGTATTTTGATGTAGGGTATTTATTTCCAACACATTTAAAATAATTACCTAAGGTCAGCAGTACAGACTGATAGATAGCCTGTGAGCATTATGGCCACAGACACATTTTGTTTTACCTGTAGATTAAATGGGGAGATTTTACAAAGAAGCTGCTCTTTGAAAAATTGAACGAGCTGGTAGTACTGAGCCCAGATTCCCATAAATTTTCAGTGTGTTGAATTCAAGTCACAGTCATGCCCTTTATCTGGGAATATGCACTTTCCAAATGGCATCAGTAGGCCCACTTCACTCATTACTCTCCTGACCCTGTCAGCATTTGAGTTTGTTATCCCCGTAGTCTAAATGAAAGGGACATTTAACATAAAGGATTGCCCCTTAAACTGAATTTGTTGTATATCACTGTTAGTGAAGGGAGGGAAGGAAAAGACATGTTGTTAGACCAAGACAAAAAGTGATTTTTAAAAAACAACCAGATGTTGTCATGGTTGGTATTTGTTAAGTGGAATTCTGCTTTATCTGAATTTGCTTTGTTAGAAACTATGGTCTTCTCATTTATTCTAAATCCTATTTTTAGCTGTAAAATCTAGTGACTTGGATTATTTCAAGATTTGCCTTGGGGTTAATATATTAGTTATTTGATATGTTTACATTTAACTTTTTCAAAGAAATGATGATTTAGAATTGTCCGACGTAAGATAATTTACCTCAGTCCCTGTTTGCACTAGCTCACCATGCCATCTCCTATGCCTGAGTACCTGAATGTGCACTACATTGGGGAGTCTGCCTCCAGACTGCTGTTCTTATCAATGCACTGGGCACTTTCGATTCCTTCCTTCCAGGCTCTAGGGTAAGTGTCTTGAAGTCCTTGAATATAAGTGTGATTTTCTAGCACAGATGTACATTAGGCAAGAACCTTTATTTTGGGAGGATTTGATTAAAGGGGGGAAAAATGATACAACATTATAACTTGAAATTTTGTCATTTATATGATGAATCATGGCAGGTGGTATTTACTGTATATTATTTTTATGTGGAAGATTATCCGGACTTCATAATTTGACTAAGTTAATAATTTGAATGAAGTAAATGCAGTGGAGCTGATAAATCATGGCCAGCATTTGTAATAGGCCATCTTTGATTGGCTTAAAATTAGGGAGGCTCTAGGGATGTCTTGGGGTTGTTTCCCTCCACCACCACTGTTTCAGTGTCACCTCAGGCTTGTTAATAAGGTGCTGAAACTTGTATACACTGAATATGTTTGAAAATAGAATCATGTGGTTGCCCAAAAAAAAGGGTAAGAAAATGTAAATTACCCCATACCACCACTGTGATGATTTGGAAGTTTGGTTCTGCCACTAAAGGGCACATCTGTATTCTGTTTGAATTAGATGGTAATGGAAAATGGTCTACTGTAAGAAACCCAAGCTTTATCTAAAGTTTGCCAGATTTATTTATATTGCTTTAAAGTAACTGGGCTGAAGAAGCAAAGAGACCGTGGAAAAAGTTAAGCCCATAGTTAGAAAAGTATTGTTTGAGTTGTAGGACCTTAGTCTACAATATGATTTCATAAACAGTTCAGTTTCATATCCTGTACATCTGTTTTCCCATTCGCCAAATAGGAATAATAACTGCTCATTCTTTATCCTTAGAGAATATTTTGAATATAACCAAAAAACATATCTGAATCATGACTGTAAAAGGCATATGTAGAACCCCACTATAATTTGACTTATTAATCAGTGTTGGATATACCATGCATTAAATCATGTACTTAAATAATATAGTTGCATAGACTAAAAGCCTGATTTAGAATGGTTAACCTTCAATTTAAAATGATTGATAGCCCTCTCTCTCAAAATAACATTTAACTTTTAGGATTTCTCCAGTCTGCTTAAGAAAAAATTAAAATACAATGTAAATTTACATGTTAACAGTTTATTTATTTTAAAGCATTAAGTGTGATTCCCTAAGCTTGTAACTGGCATACATATGCCTTGAAAAGTAACCTGGTGATGTTTTTCATAATAGGCTATCAGTTATTATAGCAAAAAACAAAAGGAAAGATGTAGCAGGGAGTGATTTGAATTCCTTGAGTTGGTTATAACACCATTGATCTTAAGTGTTTCTGTTAAATTGAGTGTGATTATCCTATAGAAATAGTCCGAATGTTGGAGAAACCAGAAATAAAGCCTGGAGTTTCCAGTTACAATATAATATAATTTTATAGTGGCAGCCACATTTCCCTGTGATCTGTATTGAAAAATCAGTTTCAGTGTAACTGCCACGGAACTCTTTGCAATTAGAATTAACTATTGTGTAGCATTTGAAGTCATTGATTGCTACGTAAACTCTTATTTATTATCACTATCTAGATAATTTATAGTTTGAATTAATCAGATGGATGACAACTAAGTACTAATGATGGGAAATTCTTTTATGCTGTAATAAAAGCTATTCTGAGTCTCCTAGAAACTGGCATTGCTTGCATTTTTATCTCTAGATACAAAACTTGGAAACAAAGCCCTAATTTTACAGAGAGAAACAAAGCAACGTTACTCATTTTCTAAAAGTCAAGTTTGTTTTGGTCAGTTTAATGGAGGGGAACAGTAGTTTAAAGAATCTTATACAGTGGGTAGTTAATACTATTTGTATTTTACAATCTTTCTCTGTTTTACAAGGATGTTGCTTTTCTGTTTAAGATTTGTAGTTTCAATACTTACAGGAATTCAGTTGTTTTTCAGTTCTATCTGCATAATTTAGGTAAGTGACTACAGTAATAGATTCAGTTGGGGGGAGGGGCACTGGACATGATTTGTCTGCAGTAAAGGCAGCAGTCCTCTTTAACTAGATTCTTGTAACCAAAAGTTCCAAGCTATCACCATTTGCTACAGGAGACTTTACTGAATAATTTAAAAACCTTCCATTAAATGCTAACCCTGGAAATTTACTCTTTTAAAATCCCACTGAAACAGAGTAATGTTTACTATAACTGTGGCTTTGAAACCAGTTCTCTTGCCATATCACTACTTTTCCCTAAGGAAAAAACAGATGCTACCAGGTAAAGTATAATGCCTTGCTTATATAAAGCCAAATAGTTAGGTTATCCCCAGGTATAGGTGAGTTCAAAAGTCATATTCCTTTATCAAAATAAATAGTATAAACAATGATCTGATCTCTAATTATGAGTACTACATACATATTTTAATGAACATTAACAATCTAGTACAATTGTTAGAGGAATATACTTATATCTATTTGTGAAAGAAGTTATGTTTACTGTTATGCAACTTATTACTTTTAATTATTAATACTTGTGTTGCACCTGACTACCTCCTCTACCCAGCTCTTTTTGCTTCTCAAAGGAAACATGTTTTGAAAATAGGTGGTATAATGTGACTACAGTAGTCATTTGTTTGTTTTCCCTAACAAGAAAAAACTGGCAGCACACATGCCCTTACACCACAGATATTAGCCTTGAATGGAGGAGGTCTCTGCTGAGAAATTTGACTTTAGCATTTTACTTGCTAAAATTTGTAATGATTTATTTTAAAAAAGCCTAGACTTTGACCACCTCGGTTCAAATTCTGGATTTATTCATTTGCTAGCTCTGTTACTTAACTGAGGCTCCACTTCTACATCTGTAAATTAACAGAAATGCTTCCTTGCAGGTCATGCTACTTAAGGGAGCTGATCGGTGTAAACTCCTTCAACACAGTGCTGCTGACGAAGTAGATAGTAAATGCTCATTTTCCTTCATACTCTTAGGAACCTTATTTTTAAAGGAGACTTGCTGTTTTTCTTTCTGAATGAACTTTGAAGAAACATACTTGAACAATGTAGCTAACTATACTACAAGGATTTTATGTTTTGGATAAAAAGTGTAAATAGAGGGACTTCCCTGGAGGTCCAGTGGTTAAGACTTTGCCTTCCAATGCAGGGGGTGCGGGTTTGATCCCTGGGCCGGGAGCTAAGATCTCACATGCCTCATGGCCAAAAAACTAAAACAGAAAACAGAAGCAATGCTGTAACAAATTCAATAAAGACTTTAAAAATGGTCCACATCAGGGCTTCCCTGGTGGCGCAGTGGTTAAGAATCCGCCTGCCAATGCAGGGGACACGGGTTCGTGCCCCGGTCCGGGAAGATCCCACATGCCGCGGAGCAGCTAGGCCCGTGAGCCACAACTACTGAGCCTGCGTGTCTGGAGCCTGTGCTTCGCAACGGGAGAGGCCGCGACAGTGAGAGGCCCGTGCACCACAATGAAGAGTGGCTCCTGCTCGCTGCAACTGGAGAAAGCCCTCGCACAGAAACGAAGACCCAGCACAGCCAAAAATAAATAAATTAATTAATTAAAAAAAAAAAAGAATCTTACCCTCGGGCCAGTTTTGTTTATTTAATATCCTTCAATTCTGCTATGTGCAGAGTTCCATGCCCCTAATAAAATTAAAAAAATTAAAAAAATAAATAAAAATAAAAATGGTCCACATCAAAAAAAAATCTTTAAAAAAATGTAAATAGATATCTTTCTATAATCTCTGCGTTTAGCTCTTTCACTTTTCCTTTGGAAACAAAATAATCTGGTGGTTAATTCCTCAATTGCCACTTTTCATCTTTTTTCCTTAGGGGTACTCATCCTTTGCACTGATACTCCTTAACGTTTTTTCTGAGTCTTCCTCAACAATGCCAATGTATTTTCTTACTAAGAGCTGTAGCACAGGCCATTAAAAACTTTGACTTTTTTAATCAGTTGGCTCTGTTCTTTTCCCTGTCCTTTGTTCACTGGTTGATTACCTTGGTTAGCTGTTTCCTCTTTTAAACTTCAGGATCAGAGGTTAAGCTGAAAACCGTATTACTTCAGACTTTTCCATCATGTTTGCTTTTAACCTTTTCCTCATGTTTGTAAAATGTTAAAGTAATACTGAAGTATAGAAATATAAAGTAAAACTTTACTCTCCAGAGGTAACTAACCCCACTGTTAAAGTTTGGTTTCCTACCAGATCTTTTCCATGCCACATTCAATCAAATACACAAACACTTACACATCCTATTCTTTGCCTTTCTTTTTACACTTATATAATGGACGTCTTATATCAGCATGTATGTTCTCCTATTCTTCTTAATGGCTACCTAAGTATTCCATTTTTTGGATTTCTTATAATTTACTTATCCCCTATTAGTAAACATTTCGGTTGTTGCTAGTGTTTTGCTGGTGGTCGTGTTATATCCAAAGCTACAATAAGCGTTGTAGCATTGTATATATATTTTTTCCTACTTGTATTAGTATTTCTACAAAATAGCTTCTTACAAGTGGAATTGTTGAGTCTAAGAGGGTATATACATTATAGTTTTTTGGCAGGTACTACCAAATTGTCCTCCAAAAAACTATTCAGTCAGTTTATGCTCATACAAGCAATGAATGGGAATGAATGCTTATTTCCTCACACCCTCCTCAATACTGGATTTTATCCATCTTTTCTGATAAATGAAAATAGTATCTTGTTATCTCTTAGTTCATTTGATTTAGTTTGAAATTGAATCTTTTTCTTTTTTTTCTTTTTTTGGCCACACAGCTTGCAGGATCTTAGTTCCCTGACCAGGGATTGAACCCGGGCCCTTGGCAGTGAGAGCACGGAGTCCTAACCACTGGACCACCAGGGAATTCCCAAGATTGAAATTTTAATCATTTTTATATGGAGATTTTTAAAAAATTTATTTATTTTTTGGCTGTGTTGGGTCTTTGTTGCTGCACACAGGCTTTCTCTAGTTGCAGGGGGCAGGGGCTACTCTTTTTGTTGTGGAGTGTGGGCTTCAGTAGTTGTGGCATGCAGGCTTCAGTAGTTGTGGCTTGCGGGCTCTAGAGCGCAGGCTCAGTAGTTGTGGCACACGGGCTTAGTTGCTCCATGGCATGTGGGATCTTCCCTGACCAGGGCTCGAACCCATGTCCCCTGCATTGGCAGGTGGATTCTTAACCACTGCGCCACCAGGGAAGCCCTATGTGGAGATTTAAAAATACTGATTTTCTCTTCATTTAAACTTTACTTTCAAATAGATTTTGATAGCCAGTTTCTTATGGCAAGCAATTCTTCTCAGATACTGAATGGAAATGAGAGATCAGCTTGGAGATAAAATTTCACCTGAATAATTCCCAGTGAGAAAAATTACTTTCTATACTCTGAAGTTGACAATATTAGCATTTGTTTGAATATATTCAATTCTTAAATAAAATGTAATGTTGTAAAGGTGGCTATGGTTCTTAACTTGATGAATGATTTATGTTAAACATGCTGATTATCCTATGGATTATCCTAATTTTAAAGATTTATTAAGAAGAAAAATGTTTAAGTGCCTTTTATCAGGATGTACGTATTTCCTATAGGATGTTCTTAGCACCTTAAATCTCTTTAGAGAAAGGGAAAAGAAATCTCATTCTTTTGTTATCTTGTTTATAATAAAATATATAGTTCTTGGTTTAAAGATTGCTTAATTGGAAAATGGTCGTGAGTTCTCACTTCTGCCTGTTCTGTATCCCCCACAATCAAAAATCATTTGCAGATTCATTTTATATGCCCTCTACTGTGCTGTTCACTGAGATACAGAAATGAATAAAGGAGTCTGTGCATTCAATGAGGTTTTAATCTAGTATAGGAGACAGATTCCTAAACCAATAAATTAGAATACCATGAAATAAGTATAAAATATGAGTATATTTATGGCACTGAAGGGGTGTGATTAACTATCTTGGGGAGAAGAATATGGTAAGAGAATGTTTCAGTTAAAAAAGTGAGCTCTGGGACTTCCCTGGCGGTCCAGTGGTTAAGGCTCTGCGCTTCCATTGCAGGGGGCACAGGTTCGATCCCTGATCAGAGAATTCACATCCCACATGCTGTGCAGCGCAGCAAAAAAAAAAAAGTGAGCTCTTAGTTATATTTTGAGGGATAAATAGGAATTAGCCAGTAAAACAAACTGGGGAAAGCACATTCCAAGAAGGGAGGGCAGCTTTTAGTAATTCAGTCATCGGTTTTTATTGAACACCTACTACATGCTGGTTATCACCTCAACAAGTTTACCATTGTTCTTCCCTCTTCCTGAAATACTAGTTCTCTAGGGTTTTTTTGTTTGTTTTTGTTTAAGTTCTTTCCCATCTTTCTCTACTTAGATGTCAGCCCCTCAGAAAGGCCTTCTCTCTACTCCCACCCCATTTTCCAATGCATCATCCTACTTTATAGTAATGTAGAATTTTCATTACCAGAAACTAATGTTTGTATAACCATATATATATGTGTGTGTGTATAATATTTATATAAAATATTTGAAGTGATTTTTTTTTAATATGTTTCCCTTCTGTTTCATGAAGGCAGACTTTATTCATCTTGTTTATTGCTTTTTCTCCAGTGCCTAGACAGTGCCTGGCATATACTTTATTGTCATGGCCTATTCACATAATTCTTATATTTGTGTCTCATAACAACTCTTTGAGCAAGATATAGGACATATAGTGTCTCTGTATTTTATATAGTTAAGCACCTGAGACCCAGGACTCTTATTTGCCTAATTTCAGTCAGTGGATCTAGGTTTTATAACCCTGGTGGCTTGATTCCTATTCCAGTACTTGTTCTACTTTCTCAAGCTGCTGAGATTTTTTTATTCAAAAACTCAGGAAAAGCCTTCTGACCTTTCTTATCTGTGCTAATCCCAGCAAAATCTTTGGTGTCTCATTTATGGGATACTTATATCTCATCTGAAACATAGAATAAACCAATTCTCCCAGGAAATTGGTTGGTTATCTGTCATCAGATAATTCTAACTGCCCTTTTTAAGAAGGTTTTTAAATGTATGCTTTTGCTTTTAATTTTTTTTTAAACACATTTACTCCATCTGTTTCCATGAAATGTGGGCTTAAAGCCCCAACTTTTAGTTTGAAATACTACTTGCAACTGTTCTTATAAACTGGCTGATTGATTAACGAACTAGCTAATTAAATTTCTAAACCTTATCAACTAAAGTCAGGTATACAAAATAAAGAATTGATCAAGTCCATTCCCAGTTGGCCATTTAGAATAATTTTAGTTCAGTAACATTGTATTTTTAAATATGAGTCAATTGTAAAGTTTTATAAAATATATTTTAATATTTGATATTTGTTTATTTTGTTTTTATAGGCAAGAAAACAGTATATTATTGGTGAAAGCCTACTGGAATGAACTTTTTACTCTTGGTCTTGCCCAGTGCTGGCAAGTGATGAACGTAGCAGCTATATTAGCGACATTTGTCAATTGTCTTCACAGTAGCCTTCAACAAGGTAAAAAGCACCTTATTTATTTCCTTTTCTAAGATATGAGAGGGGACGTCAGTTTTATAGTATTATGTTTAAAGTTAAATATTAAAAGATACCAACATCCTTTTTACTTTAGATAATTTTTACATTTTGATAAATTCATTCTTTAATCACCCCAAAATAGTTTTAAATGAGAGCACAACAAAACTGAAACAAGCGTATTTAAGTGCTATTTCTGATCAGGCCTCATGAATTTTTTGTACTTGGATATACATACCAAAGAATCCAGGGTAAGTTATATAGAGATGATCAAATATTTATAAATGTATACTTCCCACCAGTTTTTTTTTTTTTTTTTTTGGTGGGGGGTGCTGCGTTGGGTCTTCGTTGCTCTGCATGGGCTTTCTCTAGTTGCGGCAAGCAGGGGCTACTCTTTGTTGAGGTGCACGCTCTTCTCATTGCGGTGGCTTCTCTTGCTGTGGAGCACGGGCTCCAGGCACGCGGGCTCAGTAGTTGTGGCTTGTGGGCTCTAGAGCGCAGGCTCAGTAGTTGTGGCACACGGGCTTAGTTGCTCCGCGGCATGTGGGATCTTCCCGGACCAGAGATCAAACCGGTGTCCCCTGCATTGGCTGGCGGATTCTTAACCACTGCACCACCAGGGAAGTCACCCCCACCAGTGTTTAAACTGCCTTTCTTCATTGTAGCCCTATGAATCCCAAGATAGGCTAAACTTTTTTTTTAATCAATTCATCAGGATGTATTCTCTCACTTAAACAGTACTAAAGAGTCACAGAACAATCCTAAGTCTTTTTCCTTTTCTTGATGCCAAGGTGATTACAACTCCCATTCATTTGAGGAGACAGGCAAGTAGGCACTGATTTATAAATGTTTAGCTTCAGAATGGCTTGTGACTAACCAAGAAGGTGCCCCATCCTCAAGTGGGAAGAACTACTTTTTTGAGTTCAGGAATAATTTATAAGTTGAGAATTACATTTACTTCCTTTGCATATTCCATTTCCCATTGTTTTACATTATTTTTAAAATATCTGCTTCCTCCTCTTATTTAAGGGCAGAGAAATAACCTTAAAATCTCATCAACAGTAGATCTACCAGAAGGCAGTACTATATAAACACAATAAATTTTAAAAGTTATAAAATTTTATTTTACTCAGATTTTCTTTGGTCTTGGCAGTAATTTTTGCTAACTGTTTTTGTTGTAGTAGTACGGGTAACTTAAAAATCTAGATGGTTTTGCTTATTTTTTTCAACCAATATAAGCTTAAATAAAATCCTGTTACCAAAATTTGAGTCTTTTGTACTTTGGTTGGTTGGCCAGTTTTCTAGTCTTTATAGCTTATATTCTCAAAGGTACATCTTGAAAGGAAACATTACATTTAGGGTTTTTTATGTTAACAGCCTGTTTTGTTTTTTCTTGAACAACGTCTGAAGATCATTAATTAATTTCATTTAAACTTGCAGAGATACTGAATTTTAAACATTTAAAAAATTGGTTATATAGAGCTGGAAATTAGAAAGAAATATGTTGGATAAAAATAGTCATGCATTTTTGCTGAAAATTAGAAGCTTTTGTTTGTTTCTTTGTTTTTAATTAAAGATAAAATGTCAACAGAAAGAAGAAAATTATTGATGGAACACATCTTCAAACTACAGGAGTTTTGTAACAGCATGGTAAAACTCTGCATTGATGGATATGAATATGCCTACCTGAAGGCAATAGTACTCTTCAGTCCAGGTATATAAACATTTACTTCTTATTTAAAATGCAGTGTTTGAGGATGTGGAGAAATTAGAACCCTCATACATTGCCGTTGGGACTGTACATTGATGCAAAGTGGCAACAACCCAAGTGTCCCATCAAACAAATGAATAAGCAAAATATAATATATAGATACAATGGAATATCATTCAGCCATAAAAAGTAATGAAATTCTGATACATGCCACCATGGATGAACCGTGAAAACAGTATGCAAGTGAAAGAAGTCAGTCACAAAAGACCACATATTATATGATTCCATTTATCTGAAGTGTCTAGAATAGGCAAATCTGTAGAGAGATTAGTGGCTACCAGGGACTAAGGAGAGGGGAGAATGGAGAGTGACTGCTAATGGGTACAGTTTCTTTTGGGGTGAACAAAAATGTTCTAAAATTAGATTGCAGTGATGCTTGCACAACTCTGTGAATATACTAAAAAAACTATTGAATTGTATACTTTAAATTGGTGAAATTTATGGTTGTTAGACATCTGGGTATGAAAAGGAAAATTGAAGAAATCAGTGAAGTGACATCATAGACTTTTAGTCCTGTTCAACACTTGAATGTTTAGATATATTTTGCTAGGCATCATTAAAAGGCAAAAAAGAGAGATGAGGATTGCTTTGTTAATGGGTTAAATTTCCAAACATCTTATTAGAGTTTCCAACAAATAGAAAAATGGATCTCTTATCTTTCTGCCAGTTTCTAGTTTTCATGTATAGTAAAATGACAGTAAAGCTAACAATCAATTTTAGAACACGAAAAATTGGCTGTTCTCTTAGGCTCTGTATTTTTTCATTTTGGTATGTATTTCTGTTACTGTGTATCATAATAAAATTATCTGAGGAAAACTGCTTCTTACCTTCAATGATATCAGTAAGATAATTAAAGCTTTTTTGTACTATTTCTCCTAATGTTCAGATAAGTTAATAACATGTATCACCATTTTTATCACAACCAATTTGCCACCTTCATTTTCGTTAAAATTGAAAGAACATAGATTCAACAATAGAATTATAATGTAATTTTGTTTTAGTAAGTATTCTATTTCTCTTGCCACTTTTTTTATTCTCTTCAGTCAGGGCAGCACTTTCCATATTTTAGGCATAAGTTTTATGAAATTCTTTTAACATTTCCATTTTAGTGAAATATAGGTTATTTCGTGTTGGTATATTATTCTTCTGATAGAGATGATGTTCAGAGTTTCATAATTTTATAAGTATTTTTTTAACCTAACCATGGTGAAAGGAAGGTTTTTCTTACTAAAAAAATATAGGGGCTTCCCTGGTGGCGCAGTGGTTGAGAATCTGCCTGCCAATGCAGGGGACACGGGTTCGAGCCCTGGTCTGGGAAGATCCCACATGCTGCAGAGCAACTGGGCCTGTGAGCCACAATTACTGAGCCTGCGCGTCTGGAGCCTGTGCTCCGCAACAAGAGAGGCCGCGATAGTGAGAGGTCCGCGCACCGCGATGAAGAGTGGCCCTGGCTTGCCACAACTAGAGAAAGCCCTCGCACAGAAACGAAGACCCAACACAGCCATAAATAAATAAATTAATTAAAAAAATATATATATATAGAATATAATCTTCATGAGGGGTGGGTGAAATGGGTGAAGGAGGATCAGGAGGTACAAACTTCCAGTTATAAAATAAATACGTCACAGTGATGTAATTTACAGCTTGGTGACAATAGTCACTATATTATAAACTTGAAATTTGCTAGAAAGTAAATCTTAAACGTTCTCATCATAAGAAAAAAATTTTTTGCAACTTTGAATGGTAACAGATGGTAACTAGACTTATTGTGGTGATCATTTTGCAGTGTATACAAATGTCAAATCATTATCTTGTATACCTTAAACAGATATAATGTATGTCAATTATACTTCAGTTAAAATATATATTATTATTTTAATTAAATTTTAAAGAATATAATCTGCAGATATTTCATTGGTTAAAAATACTTTCAATACTGTATGCTAACACATATATATGAAATCTAAAAAAAAAAGGTTCTGAAGAACCTAGGGGCAGGACAGGAATAAAGACGTAGACATAGAGAGTGGACTTGAGGACACAGGGAGGGGGAAGGGTAAGCTGGGACGAAGTGAGAGAGTGGCATGGACTTATATATACTACCAAATGTAAAATAGCTAGTGGGAAGCAGGCTCATAACACAGGGAGATCAGCTGGGTGCTTTGTGACCACCTAGAGGGGTGGGATAGGGAGGGTGGGAGGGAGATGCAAGAGGGAGGAGATATGGGGATATATGTATACATATAGCTGATTCACTTTGTTATAAAGCAGAAACTGACACACCATTGTAAAGCAATTATACTCCAATAAAGATGTTAAAAAAAATACTTTTAACTAAGCTAAGTCATTTTTTTGTTTCTGTTGAAAGCAAACTGATCAAAACCCCTTCCATCACTTTTGGAATAGAAAAACCTATTTATTTTATTTGAACCCAGTGGTTTCAATTTTTTTTTTTTTTTTTTTTACCACGAAGCAAGTATGGTTTTATTTACTGGTTTGCTGGCCTGGAACTCCCAGTCCGTGGGGTGCACAAACTAAAGAGATAAATTATAACATGGTGTTCAGTGTCACAATATAGATAATGACAGCTAGTGGAGACATGCAGATTGGTTTTTTTTTTGCAGCTATATTTATTTATTATTATTATTTTTTTAACATCTTTACTGGAGTATAATTGCTTTACAATGGTGTGTTAGTTTCTGCTTTATAACAAAGTGAATCAGTTATACATATACATATATTCCCATATCTCTTCCCTCTTTCAATTTTTATTAGATGTTAGAATACATGTATGAGATAAAATAGTTTTAAGGGTTTAAAGTACAATGCCTGGTGTTTAGTGGTTGGGTTATTAAATATATTATTTGTGGAATGAAAGAGCAACACATATGATGGGGAGCTTTTTTTTGACTGAATTATTTTTCCCACCCCCTTTCATCTCCACTTGGTGCCTTATTAAATGAGTATTCAGAAGTAACAATATATTCCTTAATGTTTCAGATCATCCAGGCCTAGAAAACATGCAACAGATTGAGAAATTTCAGGAAAAGGCTTATGTGGAATTCCAAGATTACATAACCAAAACATATCCAGATGACACCTACAGGTATCTAGAAGTTAAATACTGTTTAATTAAATTCATCTTAAAAATTTTTGTGAATCTATTTCATTATTTTCCATTCCAAGTGTAATTAAATTTAATCAACTTTGACCTTTGAAATAGTTAATGCTATTAAAAGTGGTAGTGTATTGTTGTAAGTACTTTACGTGTAATATTTTATGTAAGGAGACTTTAGCACAGAGAGGTTAAGTAACTCGCTCAAAGTCACACAATAAACAGCAGAGCCAGGTAGGCTGACTCTCACACCCAAACTCTTTCTTCAGTTGAAATAATGGGTTTTATTAGTAAAAGGGATGAAAAATGGATGAATAATAAAACACCATTAGACGATTTGATAATTAATTTTGAAATTTGGCTTATGATATTTCTAACAAGGTATTTCTTACCATTGTCCTTTCAGAAAAAAAATCACTTTTTTAATAAAATAAACTCAATTTTTGAGTAACTAAGCATTTGGCTATCAGAGCCAGAGTACGTGGGTTTGACGCCTGACCCTGTCACTTACTAGCTATATGGCTTTGGGCAAGTTATTTAACTTCTGTTTCAGTTTCTTTACCTGTGAAATGGAGATAATAGTACCCACCTTTTATAATTAGTATAAGGATTAAATCAGTTAATATATAGTCAAAGAGCTTAGAGCAGTGCCTTTTTCATAGTAAGGGCTATATAAATGTGTTTACTAGTATTATTAATTTAACATACTTCAAACTTCATAACTTATTATATTTTGCATATAATAATTTTTTACATACGTTAAATAACATGTTCATAAGTCAGGTCCGTCATGAAAATCAGCTGTAGTTTATCTAACCAGTTTTCCTATGCCGCATCCTACCAATTCTGTGTATATAGCTCAGCTGGTGGGAACAGACAGGAAATGAGTAGTTTGAGCAGCAGAGTGCATGGCTACAGAAAGGTTACTTAATTCTGGGGCCGCTGGTTTCACTTGTTCTCAAGTGTTAGAGTGGAAGGCCTTAGAAAAGAGGAAGGATAAATGTGCCACCAACTTTTCAGAAAGGTGGTTCTTTTAGTGTTGGTTTTGTTATGATTTTTTTTCAATTTTTTAAAGTTTCAAAAGTTGTCTTACACCTCATCATACAAATAAATACAGTATTTTAAATGTTCTTCCTTTTTGACGTACAGCTGCTTGCTGATCTCTGTTCGATTAGGTTCCAGGTTCTTTGACCTCTGGAACTCTTTCTTAGTTTCTTACATTCCTAGTTATTTTAAAATAATACATTATCTTTAGATAGCAGTTTTCAGCTTATAATGTACTTTCACACAAGACATTGTCCTGCCTTTAAGAACCTCACTAGCACAGAAACTGGCAAGGATCATTTTGTTGATTGTCACAACACTGTGAAAGAGACAGGGAGTGGTGGCTTACACGCATTCACATAGCTAAGGGGTAATTGAATCAGGATTTGAATCTAATGGTTTTGATTCCATAATTTATGCTCTTCCCAGTAATAACAACTATTGCCTATTTTACTATTCCCAGTACTTTTTTGAAAAGCAAAACCAAGAAAACTGTAATCATTGAGCCTCATGTATCCTGATAACATAAAACATTGCTGTTCTTATAACCTCGAATGAGTTCCTAAGCTTTTAAGTTTATAACTTGATCCACGGTTTAATAACTTAGTTCCATGGTCCATACAACCAACTGGAGGTAGCACAGCATAGCAGTTAAGAGCAAGGCTTTCCAATGAAGTCTGACAGACTGCATATATATCCAGGTGATTGTCATACACTCTAAGGCTTGAGAATACTAAAGGTTTTATTTTAAGTTCTGAAAACTAGATCTTTATTAAATTAGGCCACAAACAGTATTCATGCAGAAATTACTTATATCTTTCTACTAAATCACTCTTTGATTTACAACCTTGTTCCCCCTTCCTTTTGTCTTTTGAGGTTGTCCAGACTACTACTCAGATTGCCAGCTTTGAGGTTGATGAACGCTACCATCACCGAAGAATTGTTTTTCAAAGGTCTCATTGGCAATGTACGAATTGACAGTGTCATCCCACATATTTTAAAAATGGAACCTGCAGATTATAACTCACAAATAATTGGTCACAGCATTTGAAAGCTGAGATCTCAGTTTAAACTGATTGTTCTTTCTTACTAGAACACAAGAAGACACCAAATTGAACTCATTGCTTCCAGGGCATCTGGAAGTTTTTACTTTAAAGAGTAACCAAAAACCAAGATATTTTTATCTTCCTTAAGAAGAATTTTTGAAGTGACTGGGCAGGTAGCAGGAATTAGAATTTCCCTTCCTGTCTTATTTGAGTGAGTAAAAAATACTATGAACTTACTCTTGGCTGAAATGACACCTAGAGCCGTCACCTCTTGACTAAGATATCTCCTTTTATTTTATAAAACAAATAAATAAGTCTCTCTTGTTTTCCCAGAATTGTGTTCTATTCATGTTTAACTTCATTATGAACTACTACAAACACTTAATGGTCAGAAACCCCTAAGGAGTATTTTCTTGCATTTTACTCTTCTGTATTATAATCTGTTTGTTTTAATTACCTGTCAAAAGAAGATTATTTTGTGCTCAGTGGTATAATGATAACATTAGAACTATAGGAAATAATAAGTGAATATAGGTGTTTTTTTGTCTTTTGTAAATATCATGGCACCATTAGCATATATCACTCTCATTGCTGGCAGTGAGACATAGGCCATTTGTGATCTTTTTAGTGTTGTATATTATTAGTTATAAGCACTTTTTATTTATGTGTGTAGCAGAAAATTGTTTTTGAGAATAAGAGGGTTCATGTTTTAATATTTTTGGTTTACTGTGTTATAAAAGTAGCAGAGACTGATTGAGCCCCAAATGTTTCAGTATTTCAAAATAGATATTAAAATTGTTGCTCTTCCTTCCATTCCACAGAAAGCATCTGTCATCTCTCCCTCTTTTCTGACCACATTTATAGTTTCCTGACCCTTCTATGGGTTTTAGACAATTTCTTTTAGGTCATTAGAAATACCTACTTTGTGAAATAATGGATTTATTGTAGCCAATCTGTGTTTTCAAGGTGAGTTAGACAATTATTTTAAAGCAATTGATAACTTTTTAAGACTTCAGTTTTTTAGTATATAAAGGAATATGCACTGATTTTTCACTGTAAAGCGGGGAAGGGCTGTTTTAACAATAGTATGAGCGTCAGCCTGAAGCTCTGCCTTGTTACTACCACAGCAGAAGCATTTTAGGCTCCTTGGATGTCTTCCACAGTAATGTTTTCCTTAGCAAAACCTAATACTGTTAAATATTTCTTTGCTATAATTTCATGATGAATTATTTTGGTATGTCTATTTGTTGTTTTTTTTGTTTTAAATATGGAGATTTTATTGCACTCAGAGTACATTTTTTATGAAGATTTTTGCAATAGAAGAGAAGCAGAATTTGGGGGAAGGGTATGGATTTTACTAATAGTTACTTTATAGTAAATAAGAAGTTTTAAAGTATCAATTTACAGTCTTTATCAGCTTATTAAGGGAAGCATTTTTCCCTATTTAAAACATGATTTTTGTCAACAGGTTTATTTATAATTATCAGCTGGGAAAACTACATTTAGTACAAAATACTTAGATGGAAAAATCAGTAGGTTTATATCTTTATAAACCCAGTGAAGTTAGCCAGGGATTCAAGAAAAAATTCTTTTAAATAATCTACTAATGGTTAGTTAAGATACATGTTTCAGGTATTTTTCCTGATTATAGTTATATTTGGAAGTGTTTTTTAAAACTCTATTAAAATGTGACCTGCATTACAAATTTCTGTTTTCTGCCAATATATTTGATTTCAGAGTCCTGTTTCTTCAGTGTTTGGTCATCCTTTTGTTTGTTTGTTCCATTGTTAAGAAATCTCTGGTAAGATTTATTAAAGTACTTTCAGGAAGGGAAGAGTATGGAAAACATTTTCCATATCCCAGTATTTTAGGATGATTTACAATTCAGTTTGAAGACTTGCAACCAAATATTGCAGTTTGACTATTCCTTAAAAATCTTTCTCTCCTGAAATCTCAGTAAAGTGTAACCACACAATGACAAATGAAACAGGAGAGAAGAAATCAAAGGATAAGAGAGTTGAATACGTTTTTGGAAAACAAAATGCAGGTGAAGAAAGACTGACTTAACAGAGCCAGAACCAAGGAAACCGAATGCCTGCAAAAGGTGGTACATTGAGAAGAAGCCAGTATACCGATGTCCAGAAACAGTGTTCAGTACCTGAAGGATCCAAGTGCTCATTTTCAGAGATGGTGCTTGGGGCATAAAAAAAGGATTGGTTGCAAATCTGTTTACAGAATCATTGAACTATCTTTCTCTATGCTTACTTAAGTTAGGTGACCAGTTTCTTTTTTTTTTCTTTTTTTGGCCGCGGCATGCAGGGTCTTAGCTCTCCCTACCAGGGATCACACCCATGTCCCCTACAGTGGAAATGCGGAATCTTAACCACTGGACCGCCAGAGAAGTCCCCAGGTGACCACTTTCAATCCTTCAACCTTTTCAAGCAGGAGGCCAGAGGTTAATAACCTTGAGAAACTAAACCAGAAGATCATAGGATTTATAGGATACCAGGGATAACAGAAGGCTTGGATTAGATAGTGTTGAAAATACGGATTAAGTGAAAGTCTGCATTGAATATGGGTGCCCTAAGCATGTTCCCAGAATGCTGGCCACTGGGTATAGGCTTCTCTGCCAGGATTTTTTTCTTTGGAGAAACTAATCGGCCCCAGAGAAAAGATTTCCAGACACTCGCTTTTGGTTGTGCCTTGATAAGAAGACTACTTGCCATTTTATCACTCTTCAGTGAATCCCAGTATTTCCAAGTCATATATGTCATGAGGTTTCCATTCAGCTTTCTAGCGCCTACTATTAAATATGAACATAGAACCAGGATCATCAGATATTTGAGGAAAATTTCTAATACATAAGAGATCAGATATAATCTGATGAGTGGGGGCAGATACAATGCAGTGATCAGAAAAGTACTCACCACCAAATATAATTAATATTTTGAAAGAAAGTAGATGTATTCATTAAATGAAAACGGGATGCTTTGAAAAGGAAAAGGAAAATTTGGAGCATATTTTCTGGAAATTTAAAATGATAGCCAAAGCAGTTCATTAGAAGGGTTGGAAGATAAAATTGTTGAGGAACTCACCATGAAAGTACAATTGACCCTTGAACAACACAGGTGTTAGGCATACAACCAACTGCAAATCCTGTAGTACTATAGTATGTATTTATTGAAAAAAATCTGCATGTAAGTGGACCCACACAGTTCAAACCCGTATTGTTCAAGGGTCGACTGTATAACCAAAAGACAAAGAAATAGAAAATGAGAAAAGACAAAATTAGGGAATCAGAGCAGGATGGCTAACATTTTAATAGTAAGAATCTAAGAGAAAACAAAAGACTTAAAGTAAGGAAATTATTAAATAATACAAGAAAAGTTCCACAGAAGGACTTGTGCCTCTTAGGTTGAAAGATTGACCCATTAAATGAAAGAATATCCATACCATTCTTGAAATCAGAACAGTATAATCAAGATAATGTATTGCTGCTTCTAGCAGTATTGTGGAATAGATACTCTGAAGGCCTTTGATCTATTGCTGGACTCACAAGAAGTGGCATGAGTTCTCAAAGAAGCTAAGGTTGTCGCAGGTCATGAACCCTCCCTGGTCCTGGCAGAAGCAAATAAAAATCTCTGGAGAAAACATAACTTAGATCAGAGTTTTGCACACTTTTCTGTAAAGGGCCAGAACGTCAGTATTTTGACTTTGAGGACCTTACCATGTCTGAAGCAACTACTCTGCTGTTGTGCAAAAGCAGCTATATAGACTATACATAAATGAGTGAGCATGGCAGTGGTACAATAAAACATTTACAAAATCAGGTAGTGAACTGGACTAAGCCCTTGGGGTGTAGTTTGCTGAACTCTAATTTAGAACCTCAACTGTCACAGATTAAGCTCAACCAAATATGAGCTCACAAAATTATCAAACTCACAAGGAAACAAGCCACTTGAATGAGCCAGCAATAAGCAATATATATGGACCCTGAATGATAATGTTAGATGTTGAAATTGTCTGTACATGATTATAACTGCACATGATACGTCTTAAGAAGAAAAAAATGGAATCAAAAAGTAAGCAAGAAACAGGAACAACAAAGATGACCAAAGAGATTTTAAAGCAAGCAGAAACAACATTTAGAAATTCAAAAAAACTTGGTGAAATCTTAAAAATCAATCCATGGTGAAAGACTATGCCTTTCAACACATACATTTGATTCAAACCCCTTCCTAAAACTACATTGAAGCACAGCCAAGGATTTTTTAAAGGCATTATCTCATATACACAAAAATACTGTGAGAGAAATGAGAGCCACAAAATTTTGAAAGCTGGAAAAAATATTAGTTGTGATCAGCTCAGCAGACTTAGCTTCAGTGGGTAAATCTGAGAAGCAACCTGATTTGCGCCAAGTTTGGCAATACCAAGTGTAGAGTGTATGGAGCAACGCTTGTACATTGATGGTGGCAGTGTCGGTTGATAACGATCATCTCCAGTCATTTTACATTATATAGTAAAGTTTAACATGCACGTATCTGTTATTTGCCCTAGAGAAACTCTTATGTGTGTATCATGAGGCATACAAAAATGTTCATGTTAGCATTGTAAGAGCAAGAAAACAGCCTGTACTACTTACGGAGAAGTAGGAGCAGGATGCAAACAGGGTAGGACATACAAGGGGCTACCAAAGTATACGTGGTGCTCCAATTCTCTATTGCTTTGTAACAAACCACCCCAAAAAGTAGTGGTTTAAAACAACAAAATGTATTGTGCTCTAATCTACAATGAGGACAGAGCTTGGCAGGGACAGCTTATCTGATCCATGCAGCCACAGCTGGGTCAGCTCAATGGGCAGGGGTTAGAATCTTTGGAATCACTCACGCATGTGTCTGGAAGACACGTAGTGGCTGTCTGCTGGGACTTCAGGTGAGGCTAAAACCAGAAGGCTTACGTATTAGCTCTGATTTCTTCATCAAAGATGTCACAAAGCTCCGTGCAGAAGTGGCAAACTCCTAAAAGAGTATGTGGAACCAGAAATGTTGTAGCCATTTTTAGAAAAGGATGTATCTCGGCAGCCTCACTAGAAGCCCAGTAGAGACAAAGGCTTATCTTGACAAGATTTGCTGGTTTGTATGCCTTTTGTCTAATGGGGTTGCTTTATAAATTGATACATAAGAAACTGCAAGAAGTTAAAACAATTGTGTCATCTTGGGCTAAAAGATACAGAACAGTGCGAAGTATAAAGGCTTTTGGACCTTCAAACTTCTATGGGCAGGAAGAAAGCTGAAAAAACTACTCAGCTACAGACATGGGCTCCATTTTGCGAGAAATGAAGGGTAATTTCCACGTGGCTTTTGGGGCAAGTGTTGATATAGAGAGCCAGTGGAAGCCAGAGAGGCAGAGCAGAGTTTAAATTCTAGCTGTGTCATTTTGTAGCCATATGATTTCGTCATATTCATAATAAAATACCATAAACTGGGTGGCTCATAAACAACAGACATTTGCTTCCTCACAGTTCTGGAGGCTGGAAGTTCAAGATCAGGGAGCCAACATGGTCAGTGAGGTTCTTGTAAAGGCCAGCTTGCATGTTGCAGACTGCTGACTTCCTGCAGTGTCCTCCCGTGGTGGAAAGGGCTAAGGATCTCTCTGGCGCCTGTTTTAAAAGGCACTACTGCCATTCATGAGGGTCCGCCCTTATGACTTAAGTATCTCTCAAAGGCCCCACCTACTAATACCATCACCTTTGGGGGTTAGGATTTCAGCATGAACTTTGGGGAGACACATCCAGACCACAGCACTCAGAAACCAAGCAGCATTGCTTCCATATAATTTTATTTATTGAGGCAGACACAAAGGCCTCCCAAATTCAGGGGGAAATAAACTATTCCTCTTGACGGGGAATGGCAAAATTCTGGAAGAGTATAGGGAACCAGAATTTTTTTGCAGCCATTTTTTAAGAAAATCTGTTACAGATAGTATTATATTTCTTAAGCTTGGTTGTACATTCTTAAGATTAAATAGACTTAGACTTTATTTTTTTTTTTAAATAAATGTATTTATTTATTTATTTTTGGCTGCGTTGGGTCTTCATTGCTGTGCACGGGCTTTCTCTGGTTGGAGTGAGCGGGGGCTACTCTTCATTGCGGTGTGCGGGCTTCTCATTTTGGTGGCTTCTTGTTGCGGAGCACGGGCTCTAGGCGCACAGGCTTCAGTAGTTGTGGCTCGCAGGCTCCGTAGTTATGGCTCGCGGGATCTAGAGCGCAGGCCCAGCAGTTGTGGCGCACGGGCTTAGTTGCTCCATGGCATGTGGGATCTTCCCGGACCAGGGCTCGAACCTGTGTCCACTGCACTGGCAGGCGGATTCTTAACCACTGCACCACCAGGGAAGCCCTAGACTTAGACTTTAGTATGTATTATTCACAATATTTGATAAAAAATAAATAAGCCTTGTTTAAAACAATTAGGTAATTTTAGACCCTCAGATCTCCAAAATTCCCTGTATCCAGGGGAGAGAAGTAAGTTCTTGAGAAGTTGTAAGCATAAACTGGCCCTTACATGGATATGTACCAAAAAATTCAGTAAACTATATTGGAGAATGGGTCAGAAGTTGTGTGTGTGTGTGTGTGTGTTGCAAAAAAGCTAAATCCTTGTCTTCTGTGTTGGGAAGTCAGATAATGCCTAAAATCTGAAAAATCTAGAAATAATATAAGCATGTAATTTTTAGATATGGTAGTGAATATAAGATAAGCAGCTAAAGAGTTGAAACAATTCCCAGCTGTTTTAGGGAGTTGGAAATTGGGTCCAGAGGCAGATCTTTATGAGTCTTTGAACCAAGTACATGTGTTCAATGGACTAAATTTAAAAGAAGAAAAATAAATGGATGAGCTAAACAGCAGATTAGATTGCTGAAGATAGAATAAAGATTTCTGGCAATATTTTTGTTCACATGAGCAAGGCAATATTATCTGAATGGATTCTGCATATCTCTTTGGCTTTTTTTTTTTTTTGGCTTTGTAATAATATTAAGTTAATGACAAAAATCAGAACAGGATGTTACGAAAAAGGAGCAATCAGAAATCAAGAAAGAGTCCTTGAAATCAAAAATATTAGCATTGAACTGGGGAAAAAAGTCTGTATCAAAACTCAATATACTGTACCCAAATAAGAAACGAATTAGTGAACTGGTACATAAAGGTGAAAAAGTGGCTCAGAATGTAAACCATAAAGGTGGAAATGGAAAATATGCAAGTAAAGTTAAGAGATATGACAGATCAATCCAGAAGGGCCAGTGTTTACCTTATATCCAGATTCTGAAAAAAGAAGAAACAGAAAATGGAGTGGGAAAATTATTGAAAGAACAATTTCTATAACTAAGAATGACCCGTCTCCATAAAGACAGTGTTGAATTCCAACAAGGAGCAACCAAAAAAAGCCCAAGATAAATCCTCATGAAATTTCAGAACTTTAAAGAGAAAGAGAAATATCTGAAAAAAACATCTCTTGCAAAGGAATAAGTATCAGATTGGCAGGAAGATTCTTATCAACTATATTAGATATTAGAGGTCAATGTACCAATGCTTCCTAAGTTATATGGAAAAATCATTTTGAACTTAGAACTCTATGTCTAGGTAATCAAGAGGGAAATTTTATTTCCAAAATGCATTCTTGGGAAAAAGAATGCCTCAATAATGTACTCCACCAAAACAAATAAAATAAAAACAAGCAAGCAAACAAATGACGGCATTCTAAGAAAGAAAAGTATGTAGGGTCAAAGATGTAGTAAGATTCATTCACCTAGAAGCACAGGATAGGAAATCAAAATAATCTGTGAAAACTTTATTCAAGAAGGCATATGCCTCTTCTGTTATTAAGTAATTTATCAAACTAACATTTATTGAGAACTTATGATATACTAGCACTGGGTTAAGTATTTTTTGTGCCTTCTCTTTTTTAATCCTCACAAAGTCCCTTGAGGTAGGTAATATTATTAGCCCTGTGTTACAAATGAGTAAACTGAGGTTTATAGATGCTAAGCAACTTGCCCAATATAGCTAGCTAGGAAGTGATAGAGCTGAGGTTTGAACAAGCAAAAAACCCTAGGGAAGGTCTCCCTAGAGAAATGGCTGGTTGTAGGTCTAGGGCAGGAAACATACTTTCAAGGTAAGTATAGAGACATCTTCTCACGCCAGAAGGAAGAAAGCTAACAAAAATCACTGGGTTGTGTCTCAAGGACTCAAGCATCAATCTGAAGAAGTTTCTACTTGCCAGAGATAAGAGAACTTGGTAATTAATTAGAATAGTAGCTGTAATAGATTGAAACATAAAGAACATATTTAAATCCATGAGTTCATAATGATACTTTAAAAGTGCTAAGGACATGGTAAACACAAAATACCTATAGAAGATACATACAAAAAAATGAGAAAGTAATCAAAGTAAGTCACTACAAAAAATAAAACACAAAGTAAGGCAGCAAGAGAGGAAAAAAGGAACAGAATAACAAGACACGCAGAAAACAATTAACAAAATGGCAATAGTAAGTCCTTCCCTATCAGTATTTACACCTCAAGAAAATAGAAGAAGAACAAACCAAACCCAAAGTTAGCAGAAGGAAGGAAGTAGTTGATTAGAGCAGAAATAAATGAAATAAAGAATAGAAAAAAAATCAGTGAAACTAAGAGGTTTTTTAAAAACATTTTTAAAATATTTATTTATTTGGGCTGCACTGCATCTTAGTTGCAGCACATGGGATCTTCGTTGTGGCATGAGGGCTTCTTAGTTGTGGCATGTGGACTCTTAGTTGCGGCATGTGGACTTCTTAATTGCGGCATGCATGTAGGATCTAGTTCTCTCACCATGGCCCCTGCATTGGGAGCGTGGAGTCTTACCCACTGGACCACCAGGGAAGTCCCAAGAGTTGTTTTTTTTAAAAGATCAACAAGATTAGCAAACCCTTAGCTAGACTAAGAAAAAAATAAAAGACAACAAAAATCAGCAATGAAAGGGAGACATTACAACTGATGCCACAGAAATATAAAGGATTTTAAGAGTCATTATAATGCCAACAATTACATGCCAACAAACTAGATGGATAAATTCCTAGAAACACAACCTACCAAAACTGAATCTTGAAGAAATAAAAAATATGAATGGACCTATAACTATCAAGGACATTTGATAAGTAATAAAAAATCTCCCAATAAAGAAAAGCCCAGATGGCTTCAAACAAAGCTAGAGGCCTCACATTTCCCAATTTCAAATTTTATTACAGGGCTGCAGTAATCAAAAGAGTATGGTGACCAATGCAACAGAATAGAGAACTCCAAAAGTAAACTCTCAAGTATATGGTCAAATGATCCTAAACAAGGATGCCAAGGATACCCTATGGGTAAAGGATAGTTCTTCAGCAAATTGTGTTGGGAAAACTGGATATCCACAAGCAAAGGAATGAAGTTGAACCCTTACATCAAATATAAAAATCACTCAAAATCAATTAAAAACCTATACACATAAGACGGAAAACTATAAAACTCCTAGAAGAAAACTTATGGGAAAAGCTTCATGACATTGGATTTGGCAATAATTTCATGGGTATGACACCAAAAGCAGAGGCAACAAAAGCAAAAATAGACAAATATGGGACTATATCAAACTTAGAAACTTCTGCACAACAAAGTACAACAGTGAGAAGGCAACCTACAGAACGGGAGAAAATATTTGCAAACCATGTATCTGATAAGGGGTTAATATCCACAATATATAAGAAATCCTACAAGTCACCACCACCACCAAGAACAACAACAAAAATTTTTTTAAGGAGCAAAGGATTTGAATTAACATTGCTCCAAAGAAGAAATACAAATGGCCTCAAGCATAGAAGAAGATACTCAACATCATTCATCATCAGGGAAATGCAAATCAAAGCCACAGTAAGATATCAGCTTATACCCATTAGGATGGCCACTATCAATAAAAAAACAGAAAATAACAAGTGTTGGTGAAGACGTGGAAAAATTGGAACTCTTCTGCATTGTTGGTAGAAATGTAACATGGTGCAGCCGTTATGGAAAACTGTGGAGCTTCCTCAAAAAAAAAAAAAAGAATTACTATATGATCCAGCATATGTGATATGTGTGTATATATGTGTACACACGCACACACATACACACACACACACTTCTGGGTATATATCCCAGGGAATTTAAAACAGGATCTAGAAGAGATATTTGCGCTCCCATGTTCATTGCAGCCTTATTTGCAATAGCCAAGAGGTAGAAGCAACCAGAAACACCCATCAAAAGATGAATGGATAAAGAAATGTGATATGTACACACAGTGGAATATTATTCAGCCTTAAAAAAGGAAATCCTGTCACATGCTACAACGTGGATGAAACTTAAGCCAGTTGCAAAAAGACAAGTCCTACATGATTCCATTTATAGGAGGTATCAAACACTTAGAAAGTAGAATGGTGGTTGCTGGGGGTTGAGGGTAGAGAGGAAGGGGGAGTATTGTTCTATGGGCACAGAGTTTCAGTTTTGCAAGACGAAAAATTTCTAGAGATCTGTTGCACAACAACGTGTACATAGTTAACACTACTGTATTGTGTACTTAAAGACAATCAAGGAGGTAAATTTTATGTTCTGTGTTTTTTGCCACACACACACACCCCCCTCAAAGATGCTAGGAAACCAAATTGTAATTTTGAAAACTGTTAAATAAGGGAGAGAATCATGCATCTTTCCTGCCTTTCCTGTATGAACTGTATTTCAGGAACCAAACAGTTGAGGGGTTTTCTCTTTATAGATTTGTGGCTAATAAAGAAAGAAGGAATGAAATTATTTAGGCAATGCTCAGCAGTGGCTGCTACAATCACAGAAAATGAAACAAGCAGACACCCTGTGTACTCCTTAATAGGATATCATCACCTATGAAAATGTACTTAACAACTAAAAAAAGAACCCAGGGCTTCCCTGGTGGTGCAGTGGTTAAGAATCCGCCTGCCAATGCAGGGCACACAGGTTCGAGCCCTGGTCCGGGAAGATCCCACATGCCATGGAGCAACTAAGCCCATGAGCCACAACTACTGAGCCTGCGCTCTACAGCCTGCGAGCCACAACTACTGAAGCCCGTGAGCCACAAGTACTGAAGCCCACGAGCCCCAACTACTGAAGCCCGCGTGCCTAGAGCCCGTGTGCCACAACAAGAGAAGCCACTGCAATGAAAAGCCCACGCGCTGCAAAGAAGAGTAGCCCCTGCTCGCCGCAACTAGAGAAAGCCTGCACGCAGCAATGAAGACCCAATGCAGCCAAAAATAATAAATAAATAAAATAAATAAATGTATATTAAAAAAAAGAACCCAAATTTTGTCAAGCACCTAGGTTTAATTACTAACATAGGGAAATACAGGGGATAGAGGAACACAGGGACACAATCAACAAAATCCAGACAGTGGAAACTCTACAGGAGAAATTACCAGTTTCTTTGTCAAATAAATTGGAAGGACAAAAAAGGGGTGGAAAATAAGGGAATCCTATAGATTAAGAGAAATTTAAAAGAAAATCAACATATGGACCTTACTTGGACAAGCTAAAAAAATTATGAAACGATTGGGGAAATTTGAACCCTCCTCAGAGGATATTTTATACTAAGCAATTATTAACTTTTTGAGGTGAGATAATGGTAATATGTTTATGTTTTTAAAACAGTTCTTCGATATATATTGGAATAATTCAGATAGAATTTTTTTAAAACAGGAAAACAAAAAAGCCACAGTTCAACATAAAATAAATTCCAATGGGACATTGGATTTTGAGCAATTGATAGAATCTAAGAAAAGAAAATGTGATCCTAATATTTGGAGGTTTCTCTTTTGGGGTTGAAGATTTAGTAGCATAAAATTACATCTCTTCTCTGGGTCCAGTCTTATTTCTTGGTCCTCTCAAGAAATAACGTTGTGTTTCAATTTATAAAACTCTTTAGACAATTATGAAAACTTGCAGTTATGGATTAGAATATAAATCTTATAAATCTTGACCTTTTTAAAGAAATGATATGGTAGACTAGAGTCTGGAAGAGCAAAGGATGGGATGAGGTGAAGGAAGTGACCATGTGCTGTTTCTCATCTCAAATAGTTGGGAATCAGAGACTTCCAAACTGATAGATCAAGAAATATAGGTTTTAAAGCATATTTAAAGTCATAAAGTTAGCTGCTAGAAAATTAGAAATAATAGCGTTCATTTCATTCCCTTTATTGTTTAAAATTTTTAAATATCATGCATGGATTATTTTTCTAATACACTTTAAATATCTAAATTTTTAATTTTAAACTTGCAACTAAATCATTAAATACTTGAGAGTAGATAGTTAATCTTGTACTTTTCTATTCCTCCTCCTCCTCAGTCGCCTACCACAAAGCTGGTGTCGAATGTGTCTACTTCCGAATGTGCAGTATCATTTCGTGCTTAATGTTGAATTCCTTAATGGTATCTTATTTCTAAAGAATCTTGGCTCTAGAAAGGATTTTTGGAGTAGTCAGGCAATCACTTTAGATAAGAAAACTGAGGTCCCCAAAGGAGGAACCTTTACCTGGGAAAGCCTAGTTTAGGTGAGCTTTCCACTACATGTCCAGCCTTCTAAATGCAATCTCTTGAAAACTTTGCTTCGGAGGGAAACCAACCAACCGCACCTTTTCTGGAAAGCGGGAAGAGGCCTGACGGGGGAGCTCCAGACCCGCGCGCTCCAGACCCGCGCATGCGCAAAACCGCCTCCGCGTGCCGCGCGTGCGTGGGAACCTTCTGTGGTCGGCGCCCTGCAGCTGAGTGGCAGCTTCCCCCCGGTGGGTTTTCCGCAGTGCGCCGGAGAGGCGGGGCCTGCGGGACAAGATGGAGTTGCTGCAGGTCCTGAAGCGCGGGCTGCAGCAGGTCCGCGGCCACGGCGGCCTCCGCGGCTATCTACGGGTTTTCTTCAGGTAAGCGGCCAGAGCCATGCTCTTGGCCTCTGGGGCTGGACTTGTGCTGGCTGGTTTCTTGGAAAGTGGCCCGGGCTTGGGTCACCTTGGAGAATCCGCAGCTCTTCTCAAGGACAGTCTTTGCCCGCTTCCCCCGGGCCGAAGTCTCTGTCCGGGGGCCTCCCGGAGACAGGACCAAAGCCGGCTCTAGAGACAGAGCCATGACACGGAGGTGAGAGCATATGGGCTGCACCCCTGCTCTGCTTCCTGGAGAGCAGTGAGCATTGCCAAACACTCACTGCGTGACCTTGGGAAAGTTTTGTTTTCCTCCTTCGCTGGCCTTCACTTGCCTTCCCTGTACTGTAAGGGTTGAGCGAGGTGATCACAGTGAAATACTTGAGCTTCCAGATTTGCTGAAGTTTTTTGCTAACTCCGTTGCCTCATGGCCTAGGGATAGTAGATAAAAGTAGTCTTGTAATTTGACGATATTGCATCTATCTATTTAGTGTACTTTAGGCACATCAGTTAGGTCAGTTTCTCTTTTCTTGTGCTGTAATGGCACTAGGACAACAAGGGTAGGGATTCTAGAGCTCTTACCTGAAAGCTGATTCTCTGACAATGAGTGGCCATGAACCTGGGGATGAACGCTAGAAGTATACAACCAGTGACCATACCCAGCACCTCCTCATTTTTCTAGCTGGCACAGCTGCCTATGTTTGTGAAAGTTGGTATTCTCACTTTACGTGTGTGTTGCGAACAAAGAATCTTCCTAAAATGTCTGTTTTCTTTTGGACATTCCCAGGGCAAATGATGTGAGGGTTGGCACATTAGTGGGGGAAGACAAATATGGAAACAAATACTACGAAGACAACAAGCAGTTTTTTGGTGAGTTCAGTATGTTTTGTATAAATAATGGGAATGAGATTGGGATTTGATTTGACTTTGTTTTCTTTAATGTACAAGGAACTTTTACAAAGTACTTGTAAAAGGATGAAGAACTCAATAGAAAAAAGAAAAAGATAATTCACAGGAAAAGAAAACTAAATGAACAACAAAGGCATGAAAACGTGCTCATCTTCACTCTTTTTTAAATTTTATTTATTTATTTTTGGCTGTGTTGGGTCTTCGTTTCTGTGCTAGGGCTTTCTCTAGTTGCGGCAAGCGGGGGCCACTCTTCATCGCGGTGCACGGGCCTCTCACTATCGCGGCCTCTCTTGTTGCGGAGCACAAGCTCCAGACGCGCAGGCTCAGTAGTTGTGGCTCACGGGCCTAGTTGCTCCGCGGCATGTGGGATCTTCCCAGACCAGGGCTCGAACCCGTGTCCCCTGCATTGGCAGGCAGATTCTCAACCACTGTGCCACCAGGGAAGCCCTTCACTCTTTTTTTTTATAAAAGAATACATTATTTAAAAAAAAAATTTTTTTTATTGAAATATAGTTGATTTACAATGTTGTGTTAGTTTCAGGTGTACAGCAAAGTGATTCACTTTTTTTATTCCTTTTTTTTACATTCTCTTCCATTATAGGTTATTACAACATATTGAGTATAGTTATCTACGCTATATAGTAGGTCCTTTTCGGTTATCTATTTTATATATAATAGTGTGTATATTGTAATTACAGACTCCTGATTTATCCCTCTCATCCTCACTTGTAATTACAGAAATGTAGCGCAAAAAACAGTGTTATCTTTTTTCACCTATCAAATTTTGAAGTATTTGCCAATCTGATAAATTCCAACTGGGGAAATGCCATAAGAATATGTGGGTTAACGCAGTCCTTTTGGAGGACAGTTGGTAAATTTTGTTAAAATTTACATTGCACATATCTTTTCTCCCAACACTTCTAGGAATTCACCTCAAATATTCTTGCAAAACAAAGACACCCATTGCAGCATTGTTTTAGTAGTAAATTCTAAAAGCCATATTAGTTGTGCATCAATTGGATACTGATGAATTACACATTTTTTAGAATACTTTGTTGTATAGAAAGATATCAAAGATAAGTGTAGCGTGAAAAACTCTAGTTGCAGAACAATGTTTGATATCCTCACAGGGAGAAAATATATGCTTTTTTAAAAAATAAATTTATTTATTTATTTATTTATTTTTGGCTGCTTTGGGTCTTCGTTGCTGTGCGCAGGCTTTCTCTAGTTGCAGCGAGTGGGGGCTACTCTTTGTTGCGGTGCACGGGCTTCTCACTGCAGTGGCTTCTCTTGTTGCAGAGCACGGGCTCTAGCCACGCGGGCTTCAGTAGTTGTAGCACGTGGGCTCAGTAGTTGTGGCTCCCGGGCTCTAGAGCGCAGGCTCAGTAGTTGTGGCGCAGGAGCTTAGTTGCTCCTCAACATGTGGAATCTTCTCTGACCAGGGCTCGAACCCATGTCCCCTGCATTGACAGGCGTATTCTCAACCACTGCGCCACCAGAGAAGTCCTAATCATCCACTTTTAATAGATAAAGAGATTGAGTCTCATAAAACTTGCCTAATATATACACTGATAATAAGTGACAGTCTTGTATAGTGCAGGGAACTCTACTCAGTACTCTGTAATGGCCTGTATGGGAAAAGAATCTAAAAAAGAGTGGATATATGTATAAGTGATTCACTTTGTTGTACACCTGAAACTAACACAACATTAAATCAACTATACCACAGTAAAAATTAAAAAAAAAAAAAAAGTGACAGTCTTCATTAAAATCCATGTCTTTGCCTAACAGTTTTCTAAATTGTGGTTATGCTCTCAACTATTTCACAGAAATCTTTTAAAGAATGCAGCGTGCTGTTTTGATAACATGAGCTGTTCTACTTATCTAACAATCATATATAGTGTTTGCTTATTATGTAATAATCACCAGTTTCCTAAAGGATCTCTGGTGGTTGTTTAAAAATATTTATATGGAAACATATAATTCAAGTGTGATTGCTGTGAATACATTTCTCCTGCCCCAGTCTTAGGAGGAGCACTTTTCTCCTGAATACCCAGAACACCTGGAAACATATTCCCTCCCCTTCCCTCTCTGATACCCCCTTGGAGGGGGAGCTGGGGGAGAAGTAAGGGTTCTCCACTGTGAAAGGGTTGAGCCCTACCCACAGAGTGAGTCTCAGTCCCCATGCAGGGATTTTGCTGAGGCGGCCACTAGGTTGTTGATAAAAGCTTGCCTACACTTCCTGGAGTTTCCCTTCAGTAATACACCCAGGGCTCTAGTTCTCTAACATTTCTCTTATGTAAGAGCATATAAAAGTCTTTTCTTAATAAAAAAAGGTTGTCTTCTTTGATGTTATGCAATTATAATTTTTTGAAAAGGTTGTTTTTATTTCCTCACATCTCTCTAAACTACATGTTGATCTTTCCATCCAGGCCGTCACCGATGGGTTATATATACTACTGAAATGAATGGCAAAAACACATTCTGGGATGTGGATGGAAGCATGGTGCCCCCTGAATGGTGAGCTACATCAACATTTTATTTTATTTTACTTGGCAATATTTGTTTCATTACACAAATATTTGTTGTATATCTATTCTTAAGTTAATCAGTGTTGTTCTGAAAGCATCTGTCCCAATTGCAATGGCTGCATCACTAGTTACCCTAAAACTTAGTACCTTAAAACAACAATAAGTATTTATTTTGTAGTTTTTGTGGGTCAGGAATTCAGACAAGCCACATCAGGGATGGCTTATCTCTGCTCCAGGATGTCTGAGGCTTCAAGTGGAAGACTCAAAGGCTGGATAGTAGAATCATCTTGTTACTGAATTATGTCCTATGGACCCTGATTGGGATGGACACAGCACAAACTTTACTCAGTGGCCAAAGAATGGAGAAGTGGGAACTATGTTCACAGATCAACTTCTCGCCTAGGTGGCAAGAGGGATTTAATTTTGTAGAGTAAAGACAAAGGGAGGAGGAGTGAGGCTAGTGATGGGGAGGCATATGCATTAGTCTACCGGGAAGGGCAGGGCTCACCCCACCCTCAGGGTGTGGGGTGCCACTCCCTTTTGATCCTTTTTTGGTCTTTAATGTCTGGTCATGGCTGCCAGTAGGTGTGTCATATAATATGCTAATGTAGAAAAAATCAATGTATAATCAGACTCTGGGTCTGTTGGAGGTCAGATTCATTGGCTGGTCCCATCTGGTTCCATCTGGGTTTTTGTTTGTAGCTTCCTTTCTTATCTCTGGACCCTTTAACTGAAGGATTTATATTCACTCCTGCTAGAGGCAGGGGTGAGGTGGAGGGGGTGGCAGGTTTTGATCAAGGACACTCCTGCCAGAGGTGGGGGTTGGAGGGTTTGAGCAAAGACCTGCAGCATCTCTGGCAACAGTCTGAAGGTGTGTTCACTCAGTGTCTGGCAGTTGATGGTGGCTGTTTAGCTGGGGGCATGGCTGGTGTGTTGGATTGGAACACCCTCAGGTAGCCTGAGCCTGCTCAGGCAAATGCTCTGAGACAGAGCGCCAGGGAGAAGCCATGTGGCCTTATCTGACTTAGTCTTGGAAATCATCCAGTATTGAGTCCGCATTCCCTTGGTCAAGGCAATTAGAAAACTCCCCCCATGTTCAACCAGAGAGGTTACAGACTATCTCTTGATGGAGGGGTGTCACCAATCATATGTTGGGATATATAATAGTGTGGTTGTCTTTGAGGGAAAACAGTGTGCTGTAGTATCACCTGGCCATAGTGAAGAGAAAGGCTAAAAGAACTCTGGCTCTGATCTTATTTGGCAGTTTGACTTAAAGCATTAATTGCTTAACCTCTCTGGAGCTTGGATTTCTCATCTGTAAATTGAGAGCCCCCAAATTCCTTAGGTCTCTAAAAACTGTGATTTTTAATATGCCTATTTTGAAATGAAATTTTAAATGCTCTTACTTGAATTACCAAATTTTTAATAAACTATTTCAAAGCAAGTATTTATATCTATTTCATAGGTTGTTGGTTGATACACATTTAAACTCTAGAGAGCCTTTCTAGTTGGTCTAGAAAATTTCACAAAAAAAAACCTAAAAATAAGTGTCAGGTTAGCTGTGATATTTTATTTTGGTTGAACTTGATCATCAGAAATAGTTCTGTGCTCTATTGAGTAGAAACTAGGATAATCTCAGAGTACTCACTTTCATTCTAAAGGCTCAAGTAGAAATCCAGGCATGTAACATAAGTGAGGGAAGTACAGATGTGAGACAGTTGGGGGTATTGGGGACTGTATTGAACTGAAAAGCACATACTCCATCAAAGAGGGCAGCAGCCCTGTTCACTCTCTCCAGTTCCATCAGGTAAGAATTCAGCCAAGGGTTTCTAGATATGATTTTTCAAGAGAAAGTGGAAATCTGTATTTCTTTGTGAGACTTCTTGGTTTTAAATGTTTATTTTAAAGATATTTGTCAGTTTAAATACAGCACTGTCCAATAGCACTTTCCGTGATGATGGAAATGTTCTATATCTGTGCTGTCCAATAGGGTAGCCACCAGCCCCACGTGGCCCAGAGCACTTTGAAATGTGGGTAATGCAACTAGGGAAGTGAATTTATTTTATTTAAATTGAATAGGCTGGGCTTCCCTGGTGGCTCAGTGGTTAAGAATCCACCTGCCAATGCAGGGGACACGGGTTCAAGCCCTGGTCCGGGAAGATCCCACATGCTGCGGAGCAGCTAAGCCCATGTGCCACAGCTATTGAGCCTGCACTCTGGAGCCCCCGAGCTGCAACTACTTAGCCCGCGTGCCACAACTACTGAAGCCCGCGCGCCTAGAGCCTGTGCTCTGCAATAAGAGAAGCCTCCGCAATGAGAAGCCCACGCACCGCAACGAAGAGTAGCCCCCACTCGCTGCAACTAGAGAAGGCCCGCGTGCAGCAACGAAGACCCAACGCAGCCAAAAATAAATAAATTAATTAATTAAATCTATAAAAAATTAAAAGGATAAATTGAATAGGCTACTTGATTGGACAGAATAATTTTTTAAAATAATATGTGAGCTAAGCAAAATATGTTTGTAAGATTTCACCTACCTCTGGTCCACTACTTGGACTAATTAGAAGCATTTACTCTTGTCGGTGATGTAGTTTGAAGACCACAATATTGGATTCTGTCTTTAATAAAACTCATTGGCTCTTAACATGAGAAAGCAGCACTGATGTTACATTTGAGGCTGGATTTTTGTGCTCTTTTTAATGGGAAATAATAACCTGTGGTCTGTTAAAATCTGAGGAGCTGTCTGCCTTCTCGAAGGGGCATTCTGTATATACGTTGGCACTGTTTGAGACCAGGATCTCAAAGTGGAGTGTTGGCTTTAGGAGGCGAGGTATCCTGCTAGTTTTCATTTGTTTGGTTGTTTTGGGGGAAGGGTTGGTCCTAAGAGTGTGTGGAAGGCCTGTGGGCTGTCGTGTTCAGATTGATGGCCATCTCCTTCAAAGCACCTATCTAGATTGGGGACTGGGGGAGGGAAAATTATGTGGGCTGAAACACATTTTAAATTATTAAATAGTTAAAAATCTGAAATGATAAAAGTACTATGCAGCCAAGCAAGTCCTTTTATATATAAGATCTGAGATCACATAAAAAAAGAAGCTGAAAGCTGTAGAAGATAACATCACCTGCTTCGGTGATGCCTGAGGGCAGTTGAGGATACAAAGCTGAGTTTCTTTGTGGAGTGGAGCCTCCTAAGGTCTGAGTACCTTTGATGACCCTTGCTTGTAAGGGAAGCTTAAAGGCTTGTGATGAGTCTTTGTAGGGAGAAGTGGTTCGGATAAGCTCAGCTGTTTGTTTCTCAGGACCCCCTTTGCTGAGTGAGTGCAATACATTGTAGAATTCTAACCTTACCTTTGATTTGATCCATGAATACATTTGAAGTTGGGTTGATTTATCTTTTAATTAGAGAGCCAGGTATTATCTTACATGTAGAGTAATGAATTACAAATACAATTTGTCATCTTTATTCATTTACATAATTATTGTGTACCTACCAGGTGCCAAGAACTATTTTGGGCACTGGGGATACAACAGTGAGTAAAACAAAGTCCTTGCTCTCATGAGGGGAAGCAGAAAAACAAATATGTTATATATTTTAGGCAACAGTAAATGCAAGGAATTCATAAAGGGATAAAGAGCAGTGGCCTTCTCTTTTAGGGGAGGTGGCTGTTTTATACAGGCGTTAGGGAAGGCTTCTTTGAGGGAGTGACATTTGAAGAGGGGAGGAGGGGGGGGTGTGATGAAGAGCTCCAGGCAGCAGAAACCACCCGTGCAAAAGTCCTGTGTGTTTGAGATGTATTGCTTGTATTCATAGAACAGCAATATGGCCAGTTTGGCTGGAATGGAATGAGTGAGGCGAAGATGTCAGGAAATGAGGTAGGAGAAATAGCTAGGGCTTTCAATAGCTACATCTACATGTAGATCTTGTAAACCATGGGTAGATCCGTTGGCTTTTTTTTCTGAAGTTCTCTGGAAGTCACTGGAAGGTTAGGTAGGATGTGATCTGTTTTACAATTTTTTAAAAATTGGGAAAAATCCCAAACTTTTTGAAAAGTTACAAGTATTTGAATCATTTCAGAGTTGCGAAAATGATGTCATATCATGGCTGAATACTTTAGAGTGTAATTCCTACAGCCAAGGATATTCTTCTACGTTACCACAATATAACCATCGAAGTTAGGAAATTAACAGTGATGCACCAATGCTGTCTAATCGTCAGACCCTCTTCAAGTTTCATCACTTGTCCCAGCAATGTCTTTTATAGCAAGGGAATCTGGTCATGCATTTTATGTGGACCTCATTTCTCTCTAGCTTCTTTCACCCTGGTTTGGTTCCTCAGCTTTTCCTTGATTTTTATGATCTTAACACTTTGGAAAATTACAGGCCAGTTGTGTTGTAGAATGTCCCTCGGTATAGATTTGTCCAGTGTTTCCTCATGACTAGATGGAGGCTATGCATCTTTGGCAGGAATGTCACAGAAGCAGTGTCAGATTCTTCTTGTTGCATTCTATTAAATGCCATCTAGTTTTGATTTGTCTCATTACTGAACATTTCTATCACTTGATTAGGGCATGTGTGCCAGATTTCTCCATTCTAAAGTTACTCATTTTCCCTTTACAATTAATTAGCATTTTGTGGGGAGATACTTTGAGGTTATGCAACTATCCAGTTACTCGTCAAACTTTAATTTATTTATATCAATATGAACTGTCATTTTAATCAATGTGTTGTAATCCATTACTATAATTCGTTATTTTATTGCTCAAATTGAACTCAGTTTGACCAGTGGGAACCTGTTCAGTCTGCATTTGGGGTCCTTTTGAAATATCCCCCTCATTCTTGGAGCACTTTCTTGCTTTCTGACAAAAGGTGTTCTAGGTTCATCTTATATTTTCCCTGCCCCACCCATGAAAACAGCCATTTCTCTGAGGACCCCTGTGTTTATTTTCTTACTTGCTGTTTTTCAGTAGAGAATAGTATTTAGAAACTAATATCTGAGTGCAAGGTATGCTCATTGCTGTTGGGGCATCTCAGTGGACAAGCTCAAATGGCTGTAATGATTGTGTGTGTGTGTGTGTACATTTCTATTTCTATATCTCTCTTTTTCACCTTATATATTGAAAACCATAAGTTGACAGCAATGCCACTGAATCCAGTCCAATACCGCAGGTTATGTTCTAGTTTTCTCCCTTTCTGTATATGTATCTGTTTCTCTTTTATTTAATAGAGTTACTTATTTGATGAATTCCACTGTAGGTAACAAAGTTCCCATTGCTGCCTTCCCACCTCCCCACCACTGGCCTCCCTTCTTACCTCACTTTGCCTCCAACACCCCACATCAGCTTGCCACCCCCCTCACCCCATGTGGATGCCCTCCTCTCCCCATTCAGGCTCTGTCACCTTACTGGGCTGTTGCCACACTCATCATCTCCACCCCCCATGCCAAGCAAAGACAGATGCCTACCTTGATTGCCCCCACCTAATGGCTCTTGGACTCTGATTTAAATGTTTAAAGCATCCCTGTGATTGCTGTGAATAGAGGAAGGGAGCCTTGTGGAAGTAGGCTGATTACTTAGGGAACTATTTATGTAGTTGTCTGGGCCAGCTCTATCCAGAGATGAAGGAAGTTGGATAAGGTGTCAGTAATGTAGGTTGTGAGATTTGGAATTGTATCAGTTGTCTACTACTGTGTAACAGATTTTTTAAATTTAGTTTAAAACAATAAACATTATCTCACCATTTCTGTGGGTAAGGAATTTGAGTACAGCTTAGCTGGATGCCTCTGGCTTAGAATCTCACAAGGCTACAAAAAAGTTATCATCTGGGGCTGCAGTCATCTCAAGGTTTGAATTTGGAAGGATCCACTGCCAAACTCATTCACATGTCTGTAGACAGACCTCAGAAAACTTGCTTCAGAGAACACTCATGTGGGCCTCTCCACAAGGCCACCTCATGACATGACAGCTGGCTTTCCCAGAGTTACAATCTGAGAGCGAATGACAGAGAGCACCCTAGATGGAAGCCACAGTCTTTTTAAACTTAATCTCAGAAGTGACATCCCACGCTGCTGCTGTATTCTGTTTGTTAGAAGTGAGTCAGTAAATCTAGCCCATACTCGAGAGGGGATTACACAAGGGTGTGAACACCAGGAGGATGTGGTCATTGGAGGCTATCTTAGAGGCTGCCTACCACAGGGACATATTTTGAAGTAAGATGGACTCAACAGGATTTGCTGATGGTTTGGATTTTGAGAGAAGAGGGTAACTTCAATGTTTTGGGCCTGAACTATTTGTGGCACATTTACTGAGAAGAGGAAGAGCAGGCAGGATGGGGGAAGCAGAATGGAAGGGGTAATCAAGAGTTCTCTCCGAGATGCCTGTTAGACAACCAAGTGAACATGGTGGGTAGACAGTTGAAAACACTAGTCCAGAGGTCAGAATAGAGGTTGGTGCTAGAGATAGGACTTGAAATGAGATTTCACCTAGTGTAGTATGCAGTTTTCGTAAATCATGGGTAAAAGGTTTGAGAGAATCTGATCTTCAGTTAAATGTTACCCTGGAAACCAGATGAGATTGTATCAATCATATTGCTGGATAAAACTGATTCCTGACTGGTAAACTGCATCTAGATTGAGAGGATTTATAAATGCCTGATGAGTTAGCTATGTTTGGGCTTCCCTGTCTTGCTGCTCTTAGATCTAGCTTGTCCCTTGTGGCAATGGCAATCCTGAAGCCATGCCCATGGAGTTGTTGTTAGTAGAGATGTTAGCTTTTGTGGACATGAAGCTTTTAAGTCAGGGCAGCTCCTGCACCTGCCTGATGTGGCTCTCATCTCCCTTGAGCCTGTGCTGTGTCATCTAGGGAGTCAAAGAAAATAGCTCCTGGGTGGCTAGGTGGGCTGTCACCTGCATGAACTACTGCAAAGGCTCCCAGTGAGAGGAACACCTGATGCTTCCCAGTTGGCAAGCTGTGGTTCCTGTCCTCTGTCCTTCTGAGTTTTCTGGTGCCCAGTGTGGCCTATGATGGTCTTTGAGTCTGTTCAGTAGCTACATAGTCTCACCTGGGGAAGGCTTTCTCTTCAGAGCCATCAGTGTTTTTGGTAGAACCAGGGAATATCTTTAATGAACTTCTGTGGCTCACTTAACGTTCCCTGATCTTGTGGGAACATTAGAAATCTTGTGGGTTTGTCTGTTTTGTCTCAAGGCTTTCATTTTCTTTGAATGTGTCAGCAGTCGGTAAGGCTGTTAGGTCTACCAATAGATAAACAAAAAGTATTCATGGTGGTGCAAACGTCTGGGATGGGCAGGGGAGCTACACAAACCTTGAAAATAAAAAATTAAAAAAAATTATCGCCTAGAACCTAGCACAGCACCCAGCTTACATATAGTTCATTCCATTAAATGAATATTTATTGAGCACCCCACTATGTGTCAGGCACTGATGGGTTTGTATATTCATAGTAGTGAACAAAATATATGATCCTCTCTTGGAGTTTATAGTCACTTTAATGAATACTAGCTGGTAGACTAATACTATACTATAACTTAGTGTCTGTTATTTTTCTTTGTTACAGTCCCTTCCTTTTCTTCATTTATGGGGTCAGCAATGAGATTTTAATTTCTTCTTATTTAAACTTGATTGAATAGAATACTCAAAGTATTTCAGTAGATTACAAGTACTGTTTTATACCACTTTTGATTGTCCTTAATTTTTAAGTTAGCTAATTGCTACCATCTATACAGTAATGCTCAATAATCTTTATTTTCATTTTTATGGTAGTAAACCAAGTAAGTAATCAGTATCTGCATGAAATTTGACAAGATAAAATGTTGTTGAATACCGGTAGAAAGGTAGAAAGTTTGGGCTATTTTTTGCATAGTAGTATAAAATTACTGTTTTCACTTACATTAGGAGAAACAAAGTTTTTTGTGTATGTGGTTTGAAGTATTGGAACTCTGAAATCCTTTGAACCAAGTTAAAAAAGAAAAAAACCATGGCTTGCCTGGATTTTTCTTTACTGTGTATGTACTTTTTTCCCACTTGGTGGCACCTTCTGTTCATTTTAAGTAATATGTCTTTCCTTCCTCCGTGTAGTACACTAGTCTCTCCTCATATATTAATTTTTCTTATTAAAATTAATGTTTAAATTACTCAAGTAATACATAAGTACTTTTTAAAAAAATTATAGCATATGTTAAAAAGTTTTTGCTTTTTTTTATGGAACTTAATTTTGCCCTTGAAGATTTTTCCAGTGCCATGGTGACATTGGTAACGGTTTTTCTCTTGTAGGGTTAATTTATTTAGGATACTTAACATCGTTGTGGTCAGCTTTTTTTCAGTTGACAATATGTTCTAGAAGCCTTGTAGAGAACTAAGGTGGCAGATGAGGAGGATTACTTGGAGGTGACAGAGAAGAATCAAGGATGATTCTTAGGTTTCGGGCTTGAGAGGTTGGGTAGATGGTGGTACCATTCATTCAGATGGGAAGACTGGGAGAAGGGTAGGTTGTGAGGGTGGAAGGTAGGAATCAGAAGCTTCTTTTTTGGATGTACTAAGTTTGAAATACCTGTCGGAAATCCAAATGAACAGTTGTGTTAAGTAAACAGCAGGATAGATAAATCTGGAGCTTAGGACAGAGGTCAATCCAGCAAAGAAGAAGATGTAGCTACTAGCAAAGTAAGAAGGAAGGCAAGAGAGGTTAGCATTTCAACAAACATGGGAAGTCTAACTGTATTGATGTTTGCTGAGAGGTTAAGTAAGATAAGGACAGAGAAGTGTCCACATTTGGCAATATGAACTTCATCGAATCTAAATGGAATCTGTTCTTGAAAAAAATGTGGAGAGATCAGAAAAGTTTAAAAGAATCTGTCAGGGGGCAGGGATAATCCATATACACCCCAAAGAGGCAACCACTGTCACCATTTGGCATATTTCCTTTAGTCCTTTTAAATAAATTTTTGTGTAGTTGTTGTGTTCATAATCAGTCAGTTTTATTTTCTGTCTTTTCTGTAGATAATATAAGCAAGCTTCCATGCTATTACAACAGTCCTTATAATCATCATTAAAATATTTTTTCTGATTATAAAAATGTACAATTGTTATAGAAAACTTGGAAAATCCAGAGAAATACAAGGCACAAACAAAAATAAACTCTAATTCCTTGGCCAAGGAATAAGCACTGTTAACATTTTGTTCACTGATTCAACAAATACCTGAGTGTCTGCTTTTGAGTAGAGAAGGAATGTTTTTAAAGGTTCACAGTGTGGAGAACAGGTTGTAGTTCATTGGTCACACCTTCTTTAGAAGAAGGTTTGTGATTAGAAATAACTATATATAGATATATGTGTGTATACATATGTATTTCTTTATTATACACAATATTTCGTTTCTCTTCCCCCTCCCCTCATTTAATATATCACAGATGTTTTCCCCATTTCACTTAATATTCTACTTGTCAGTTTGAGTGTTTTAGTATCTTAGGGGCTTTGTCTATAGACAGGATTAATGGCAGTTTGGGTTTAAAATGAATATTCTATTTACTATAGCTGCAAATTTTAAAACATAGTTGTTCTTAAGCTTTGAGGTTCTATTTATAAATAGGATAACAAGATTAGTAAATTGAATATTTTTGCAGAAAGATAAAGAACAATCATATTCTCTTGTTCTTTGGTGAATGTTTGATAAACTTTTAATGGAAAGGATTAAATTCTCCTAAAGAGTTATCTCCATTTGCAAGTTTAGTTAATTACATCCATTTAAGCATTTTAGGGCACATTTATAAATGTAATACATTTGATTTTTTAAATATCTTCAAATGCCCAGTGTAGGTAGATTAATGAACCTGTCAAGCAAAATGTCCCTAAGCCCTTAAATGACTCTTGTTTATGCAAGCCAAAAATTTAAGGGTCCTCCTCAACTCTTTCTCTAATAACCAGCCTATCAGCATGTTCTTTCTGCTTTACTTTCTGAATATATCCCATGCCTGATATACCGATGGCTGTTACCCCAGTCCAAACCACAATAATCTCTTGCCTGGACTTCTACAACTGCCCAACTGGTTTGCTTGCATTCTTACAATACGCCAGTATTCCCAACATACTAAGTGATTAGGGTGATGATTTTAAAATGTAACTCGGATCCCATCAGACCTCTGCTCAGAACTCTCCACTGGCTTTCCATCATGGTGAGAGTTAAAATTCCAACTCCTTACGTGGTCTGCAAGGAGTTGGAATGTGATCCTGGCCCTTCCAGGTCTGCGTACACTGCCCTGTTCACTGCCCTGCTAACTTTTGACTTATGAGCCATATTGGTCTCCTGGCTTTTCCTGGAGCGGTGAGCACACTCCCACCTCAGTCGCTTTGCACTGGCTGTTTCCCCGGGTGTGGCGCGGCTCACGCTCCTCAGACGGCCTAGCTAAAAGAGCCCTGTCCTCCTCTCACGCTGTGTCCCCTTGCCCTGCTCTAGTTCTTTCCTTGGTAGCACTTACCTCTGCCTGGCATTTTATTGCGTAGTATTTACTTTATTGTTTTTCCAACTACCATACTTCTTGATGGTAAGAACTTTGTTCACTGTTGTGTTGCTAATGCCTAAACCAGTGTCTAGCACGTGGTAGTTGCTCAGTAAATATTTGTTGAGTGAAAGGGGACATACTGTTTTACTTGAAACAACTTTTATTTTGCTTTTTGGCTACAGTAATTTTATTTGCTTCTGGTAGCTGATCCAAAAATGGTATGTCTTGTCACTTCTTTTATAGCTTTTGTATGAATTTGAAGCTCATATTTACCTCTAAATTCCACTCTAACTTCAACCTGTCCTTTTTAATACCTTGTCCCACTAAATTGTATCTTATAGCCTTTTAAAATATTATTTTCCTAAATAAATTGCCATCTCTCAATGCCAGAGAATATTGTCTTCTTCCTCTTGATGTATCTGCTTAATCTATCCTTTTTCAGGTAGTAGGTGTTGTGTAAAATACTCTGAACTGAATTAAAATGAGTGTTACTTAGTACAATGTGTTGCAAGCTTCTTTTCAAAATAGATCCTTCCTAATGTTTATTTTCTGCTCCGGAAAATCAGAATATTAAGAGGCTATGTTCTAAGAAACTATAAACTGCATGTTTAAGTAGATATTCCTGTATTACAGAATGTTACTTTATAACCTTTCTCTGTTAAAATGTGCTAATTATAAGCAGCAGACAAGATTGTTTTGATTTTTAAAATTCAGCTTTTGTTTAACACATTTCATTTACTATGCAGTGCTTCTGATTCTAACATTTTACAAAGATGAGTTGTTGGAAAATTTTATACCTGGAGTGTGGAAATAAACTATGTATTACTTTTGGTGAACAAGGAACTACTCTCGATTCCAATTTCCAGAATAAATCTGTATTGTGTTCACAGGTTAGCAATGTATTGGGTTGGCCAAAAAGTTCGTTTGGGTTTTTCCACAAGATGTTATATATATAATATATGCTAGAGATAGTCATGTAGAAAATTTTGAGGTTTCTAGATTTAAAAAAACAGTTTGAACCTTTTCTATGTAACTGTAGTGAATGACGTTTGTGCGGTGGAATTGACATAGGAAGAATTTCCATTAAGGTAGACTGAGAGAAACAGTCTATCTGCTACTAAAACATTTAATACTTTAAAGAGAGTGATTTTTTTTTTTTTAAGTGATGGCTTAAAGTGGGATGAAATGAGGTTAGAAGTAGAAGAACCTACTTACAGTCTCAAATAAATGACAGATGAATTGAGCAGGATTTTAAAACCATCTCTAGTTGTTTCGAATTAGAAGGATTTTTCTTTCTAATAGCTTTGTTTTATCTTACAAAGTAGTACATGTTTATTACAGAAAATTCAGAAAATAACAAAGCAAATAAAAGTAACCTATTATCCTACCACACCAAGATAAACCACTGTTAATATTTTGATATATATTCTTTCCATCTCCTCTTTTCCTATGCATATGTATCCCTTGTTTTTGTTTTTAATGTTAAGTGGGTTACTTTTTGAAGAAGTAGCCCAGTTTTGAATCCTAGCGTCACTATCATGGGCAAGTTATTTAGACTCTCGGTGCTCTAGTTTCCTCATTTATTAAATTGGGATAATAACATCTGTCTCATAGAGTTAAGAATTAAATGAGTTAGTATTTGTAAAGTGTTTAGAACAGTGCCTATGACTTGTAAATGCTATTTAGTATCATTAAGTAAATTAAGTAAATAACCTGCTTTTTAAGCTTAACATATGGTGAGCATTTTCTCAAGTCATAAAATATTCTCTAACATAATATTTAATGAGGCTTTAATATTCTGTCATGTGGATGTGCCCTGAGTTATTTAAGTATTCCCTATATTATTCTTGGTTTTGTTCTTTCCATGTTTTCACTGTTATATATAAAGCTTTGGTCAGCATCCTTGTATGTAAGCATGTTCCCACACATCCTTATTTCCTTATGGCAGATTCCTACAAGTAAAATTGCTGCATCCAGAAGTGTACATGTTTTATAAGTGTTTGGTACCTACTGCCAAATTACCTTCAATTTAGATTCTCAGGGTAAATACATTCAATTTACATTCTCAGGGTAAATACATTCAGCTGTATATGAGTTTGATTTCTCTGTAACTTCACAAATACTGGGTATTATTATTATTTGTTAAAATCTTTGCCAGTTTAGCAAGTAAAAAGTTATATCTTATTTTCATTTGTATTTCCTTGATTAAACTTCTTTTTTGTTGTTTGCCATTTGTACTTTTTCTTTTTATGACTTACCTTTTAACATCTTTTATCTATTTTTCTATTGGATGTTTGACTTTTTCTTTCTGATTTGTAATGATAGATGAACTACTTTTCTGTATGTTACAAATATTTCCCTGTTTCTTTTATTTTTTAATCTTGTTTTCAGAGTTTTAGGACATAACACTTCAATTTTTATGTAGTAAAATTACCATTTTTTTCTTTATGGCTTTGGCCTTTGATATTAAGCTTAGAAATGGTCCTTCATATTCTATAAATATCAGTATATCTTATGGATATAAATATTCACACATTTGTATCAGTGCACTATTAATCTATCAGCAATCTATCCTGATATATGGCTGGGGAAACCTAATAATTTTTTTCAACAAAATTAATTATCCTAGCATAATTTGTTGAGAAATGTTTATTTTCCCCAATGATTTGAAATGCCAACCTTACCTTATATATCCTTTAGTCTGGGGGATTTTTTTCTGTTTTATTATTGTACTTTTGTACCAAAATCTTGGTACAAAATTTTTGTGCCAAGTTTTATACCATTCTAATGTTTGTGACTTTAATGTCTGGTAATACTGGCCTTCCTGATTGTTGTGAGTTTTCAGAATGTTCTTAAGATAGACTTGCAGCTGATCCTTAGAATTATAATTGTCAAGCCCTATTGAGATTTTGATTCAGATTGCATTTAATTAAAAAGAATAATTACTGAGCTAACAAAGTTTGAGTTGACTATCTTGTAATGAACTGTCTTTGGTTTTTATTGCATTAAATATATCAATCTTATCCTGTGGTTAGATGGATCTCAGGATTTTGACAGACTTAAGTGCTATCATAATCCCAACCAGTTTTCATCTATTAATTGTAATTAAGGTCCTGATCAAAATGTTCTCTTCAGCCATTGGGAAACTGTGTTCAAGCCTCAGTGTGTAACATACATGCTGTGGGACCTTGGGAAAGTCATTTCAATTCTGTTTCCACAATTTTAAAATATGAAATACTTAGTATTAAATAATACTAGTGATATGACTGAGTGATATGCATGAGAATGTTTCGTAAACTAAAGTGGGATGGAGTAATAATAGTTTTAGTATAATGAATATTTTTACCTCAAAAAACAACCTGGAGCGGGTTTTTTTTTTTAGTCTATTATATTTTTTGAAAAATTGAAAAATCTTTAGTATTTCTTGGCTCAGTAATGTTAAGTGAAAACATCTGAAACATGAACATAGGAGCCAGCCTTGATTCCCAAAATTAATAATGTATATTATCCAAGGAAAAGATTCAAAACTGCCTATATTTTTGTTGTTGTTGGTTGTTATTTGTTAATGTTTTATTTCTGGAAATTTTCTGAAAGGGAAAATTAAACTTTTATCTTTGTTATTAATATCCATCTTAAAGACTGTTTTCATTTGCAGTGATTTTTTATTTTTTATTCTTAAATTTTTATTTATTTATTTATTTATTTTTGGCTGTGTTAGGTCTTCGTTGCTGCACGCAGGCTTTCTCTCGTTGTGGTGAGCAGGGGGCTACTCTTTGTTGTGGTGCGCGGGCTTCTTATTGTCGTGGCTTCTCTTGTTGCAGAGCACGGGCTCTAGGTGTGCGGGCTTCAGTAGTTGTGGCACGCGGGCTCAGTAGTTGTGGCTTGTGGGCTCTAGAGCGCAGGCTTAGTAGTTGTGGCGTATGGGCTTAGTTGCTCCACGGCATGTGGGATCTTCCCGGACCGGGGATCCAACCCATGTCCCCTGCATTGGCAGGCGGATTCTTAACCACTGTGCCACCAGGGAAGTCCCTACAGTGATTTTTTAAAATCTATTTTATACGGTATATATTTTTATTTCTTAAATTTCCTATTGGGCTGTTTAATTCTTTCTTCACAAATAAATCCCTCCATTTTGTACTTTGAATGGCTGACAACCTCAAACTTAAGTGAAGTAGTATATTTTCAAAGAAGGGGAAAGTGTTCTTTTCCTCTTCCTTTCCACACTTTTTCCTCATATACAACTGAGAATTGGATCGACCACTTATGGGATTTATTTCCATTTGAGTAGTGTTGTAATTGTGATTTAATATCTTTGTTATTAAAGATATTTTGAGGACTTCCCTGGTGGCGCAGTGGTTAAGAATGCGCCTGCCAATGCAGGGGACATGGGTTCGAGCCCCGGTCCGGGAAGATCCCACATGCCGCAGACCAACTAGGCCCATGCGCCACAACTACTGAGCCTGCACTCTAGAGCCCGTGAGCCACAACTACTGAAGCCTGCATGCTGCAGCTACTGAAGCCCACGTGCCTAGAGCCCGTGCTCCTCAACAAGAGAAGCAATAAGAAGCCCTCATACTGCAACAAATACCCAACGCAGCCAAAAATAAATAAATTAATTAAAAAAAAAAAGATATTTTGACACACTTGAATATATTTGAGTACTGAGTTTTTTCCAAAGTGTAATGTATTTTCATTATATTTATCTCTTTTGTATTAATAACTTTTTGCCTTTCCGCCAGTCTCCTTATTTGTAGTCTCACTGACTTTATCATCAAGTTTAAGTAATTTTATATTTTGTCCTGTAAGATAATAACAGTGATATAAAATTGAAGTGGGTCTGATGCTAGCTCAACACAGTTTTCTAGACAATACTCTTAGTCCATTAGCATCTTTAATTAATTGGAAGAAAAATGACCCAGATGAAAACCTGTTTTGCAAAAACTTTGGTGTGGAAATCTAAAAGATATTATTTCTTTAGGCTTTATTTAATAATATAACAGAATGGTTATATTAGCCTAGCATACTATAAACATTTTCTTATTTTATAGTTTCTTATTCTAACATAATGAGAATAAATTGCTGTTTAGTCATTCCCTGACTCTAGCCAGTAGCCTTACTGGATGAACATTTTCACATTTTATGTGTTGGTGGTAAAAAATTTCTTTTAGTTTTTCTTTCTTTCTTTCTTTCTTTCTTTCTTTCTTTCTTTCTTTCTTTCTTTCTTTCTTTCTTTCTTTCTTTCTTTCTTTTTTTTTTGGCCATGCCATGCAGCTTTCAGGATCTTAGTTCCCCAACCAGGTATTGAACCCAGGCAATGAAAACACTGAGTCCTAACCACTGGACCCCCAGAGAATTTCCCCTCTTTTAGTTTTCTTGAACATTTTCTATTTCTCCATGAGCTCTCAGTTAAGCAACTAAATAGGCATATAAAAGCTTTGGACTGTGGTTCCTTAAATATTTTAACTTTCAGGAGTCTCGATGGCAATTATTTGAATAAAAATCTTCTTTAGTTACTTAAGCTGACTCAAATGGCAAAAGTTAAATATTTCTGCCGTGCCTTAACTTACACAAAGCCCCTTGATAAATAAGAGCCTTGGTTTTGACAGCTAATCCCGCCTTCGAGTAGCTCGTGGAGCCTGTCTCGCCACCACTGTGTCACTAGGTTTCAGAGCTCATGTTAATAGTTGTTTATTGGTCCAGGTTACTTTCACTAATCCACAGTTTCCTTTGGAGTATGTAAGAGAGAAACCAGCCCAGTGTGTACAGACTTCTTCATTCTTTATTGTGTTAGCTCATCATGATATAATTATCTTTAGACACAAATATAGCAACAGTAATAATATTTTATCTCTATTCTCCTAGGTCTTAGCCAGTTACCTGGCTATATCTATCAATTACTGTTAGCAAATATTCTTAAACTTACATAGCATCATAAATTTTTCTCATTAGCTTTAGTCTTAGTTATTTTACTGAAACTTCCTCCACTTGCCCCTTCCTCTGTAGCTGGGCAATCTTCCACCCCCCTTTTTTTTTTCTTGGAGCTGCAATTCTGTGCCTGTCACCTCATTCCCTTTTCCCATAGGGTCATCTTTGTCTTGTGAGGTCTGAGTCTTGTTATGAATTCTCTCTCCCCTTCCTTTCCCATATAAATTCAGCTTGGCTTTCTGCTCAGTTCTACTCTTTGTCTCTTGGACTTTGATTCTTTCTTTTCTCTGTTATTAGAGAGACAGTTCTCTATACTCCAAGGAAACGCCTAGCTTTCTCCTTTAGGCCAGATTTCTGGCACCTCCAAGCAAACATCTTTTGACGAACACTTGAAGCTGAAACACTCATGAACTTTGGGCTGTGATTTAATAATTTTATTATAACAGACTGTATGTCCTCCAGTGTTCGGACTTAAGTTTGGATTTAAGATGCATGCAGAGACCCTCTTCTTCAGCAGGAGCCTCATGGGTTTCAAACTAGAGCTTCATGAACCAGAGCATCCTGAGCATACTGAAACTCCGGGATCAGCCTCTAGCATCTAATAGTAATACTGTACGTCATCAGTTCTAAAATACATTTTTATACGTAAAATTAGGATACATGTTATAATCAATAGTGTCAGTTTAGTTAGCAGCATTTTTTCTTTCTTAGAGATAGCAAAATAATGGTGTATCTTAAAATTGATGGTGTCCTAGATTTGATGAAATACAATAATTATAACAGCAATAGCTAACATTTGTTGAGTACCTACTATGCACAAGAATTTTTCTAGGTGCTTTATGTGTATTGTCTCATTTAATCCTTATACCATTCTTAGTAAGAATGTTCAGATGAAAAAACCCAGGCGTAGAAAAGTTCAGCTAGTTATTGATGGAGCTGAGATTTGAGCTCAAGCAACACAGTAGCTCGAGAACTGCTCTCTTAACCCTCCTCCCACTACACTATGCTGCCTCTTCATAACTGTCTTTTTTTCCCTCTTTAAGGCATCGTTGGCTTCACTCTATGACTGATGATCCTCCAACAACAAAACCACCTATTGCTCGTAAATTCATTTGGACAAACCATAAATTCAACGTGAGTGGCACTCCACAACAATACGTACCTTATTCCACCACTAGAAAGAAGATTGAGGAGTGGGTCCCACCTTCAACACCTTACAAGTAAAGACAATGAAAAACAATTTACATGTAAAATATGGGGCTTTTCCTGTAATTGTACTTCTGCTGCTTACTGTTAACTTGATTAAAGTTATTTGATTAAGCAGTGTCTGTTGTGCTTTTTTTGCCCTTAACTTTGTCATTTGTCAACTGCAAAATAGAAGCTTACAAACATGGGAAATTGAAGTAGACTTCTGTTGGGGCGGCTACGTCATTTACATTTCCCTCTTGCCTGCGTGGTTGTGTCTGTGTTTCAGCCCTGCCACGCTGCCACAGCTGATTGATAGGGGAAGACCTAACGCTGAGCTGAGCCAAACAGATTTTCCCGTGGGAATTTGAAACTTGAATGGAGAGACAGAGGGGCTGAGACATCAGAGTTGGATGACTTTTATGGTAGCCCTGCAAGGAGAAGGTTATCAGAGGTGTACCATTTCCTGAGTTTTGGTTCTTTCATAGTTTATTTGGATCTGTGAACTATCCCAGGATCCATCTATTCTAATATATTTTTATTTTTTTAAGCTAAGTAAGGTCACTGACTTTTTTTTTTTTTTTTTTTTTTTTGCTTGCAAACAAAAGAGCTTTAACTAATGTCCAGATTGGTTCCAAAGAATGGGTTGTAGGCAAAAGACCTTCAGGGAAATAAGGAATCTTTGGAACTGGTTATGTTGGGTAGGATGAAAAGGCAGTGCCACCTCCCTCTGTATTCTGGATGGAAAGCTAGCAGTTGCAGTAATCAGCTTATCAGGCTCTTGTCCTTAATTGCCAGGATCCACGAGGCCCCTGAGGATAAGGCCCTTGGATATTGGTTACCAGCCACGGTAGAACACTTTAGTGGTGATGGAAAAGGAATGCAAGGATTTTGGAGTCAGATGGTTGCTTTCAAGGGCGCTGGATAACTTAAGGGAGAGAATGAACCTTAATCCCCAAATCTCGACTCAAAGCATTGTGAAACCCAGGGCAGTGTATGACCTGGCTAACTCCTCAGGTTTCTTATGTGAAAATTAAGGGATAGAGTGGGGGAGCTAACAGTTGGTATAGGGATATCTGGAAGGAATTAGAATGTCTTTTGGCTGCACATTAGTCACCTGGGGCGTTTTTAAAGCTCTAGTGGCCCAAGCTATTAAACCAGCATCTCTGAGGGTGGGATCCAGGCATCAATATTTGTTAAAGCCTCCCCTTCTACCCTCCCCACCCCTCAATAATTCCATTGCAGCCAAGGTTCTGAAACCACTGAGCTACAGAAAAAAACACACCAAACTAGTTCTGAAGAAAAAGAGTTCTGAAACTTTCTCAGTCATAAGAAATTAAAGTTTTCCCACAGCCTCACTGCTGAGTATCCCTTACTTAGGGTTGAATTCAGGTTGAGTTTGGTGCCCTCAGGAGATACTATGTTCAATGTGTTATTTTGGGCAGCTGTCTGCAATTTGCTGATTGACCAGTGTAGCATAGCACCACACACTAAAAGCTGGCCTGTGCTAGACTGAGATTTTGTATGCTCTGTCTACCACTTCACTGACTTTTCTGTCAGGGCCTAAAACATTGCTTTCTAATGCTATTAGGAATAGATTGGCAAGGGAAACTTGTGAGCAGTTAGAAGTTCTGTCCTGGCTGGAGTTCTTTCTGGGTCGGGTATGCTGGAGGTTCACCTATTAGAAAAAAAAAAAGGGTGTGGTTTTCATGGGGAGGGAGAAGGTGGACAGAGGTGGTAATTAGGGAATGGTCTGATCTGCAACAGTCTCTGACTATGGTAAAGTTATCGTAGGGCCTCTAGGAATGAAAGCAACAGGCAGCTACCTTAGTTCTTAATCCAGTTTTTTTTTTAAAGCCGACTTTGCAGGTCTAGGTTATAGTCACTTGAATCGAGCTAGATCACAGCTTCTCTCTTAATTCTCACACCTGAGTTAATTCTCAGGGCTAGAACCCTTGACTTAAGGGCTGTGTGATATTAATAGATATGTGTACTTAGAAAAAAGAAATATCCAAAGTTTCAGTGGATACTTGTTCCAAATTAGCACCAACTTTGGGGGGACTGAGAAAACCATGGCCTACTGATCAAAATACAGGCTATGGGCAGCAGATTGGACCCCATTTCACTATAAGCCCATGGGAACAACTGAACTCCTTCCCTTTTCCCCACCCCTTGTTTTATTTCTTCAGTTCCTAAGTGTAGATGGTTGGACGCCCTTTGCAGAATCTCAACATTGGCTCCCTGCCCTGAGGAGTAAGTGTTCTTCTGGTAGGAGGCCAAGGGGAAGCCACTGGAGCATTCATTCCTTACCAAAATAATAAGTGAAAAAGCAGTGTATCTTTGGGGTAATTACAGAGTTAAATACAACCATCAAAGGGTAGAAAGATACAAATGTGGTCATTCCTGTCATCCCCAAACATACAGTGTACTTCCATTTGACCAGTGAGAAAGATTGATAGGTCTTGGAGGATGACAGCAGCCTTTAAGATAAAACTTAATCTTGAGGTGATCTGAATTGTAGATGCTATTCAATGTTCTCTCTCTTAGAGCAACTTGATACAGCATCTGGCATTTGATGTGTTAACTATTGGTCTAACCACTGCATTTCTACCCATTTTGGTTTGTACAGTCCATCAGCTGTTGTTTGCTTTTACCTGGCAGGGACAGAAATAGCTTGACAAATCTGTCCAATGGATGTCAATTCTAGCCATTTGCTACACGAGGACATTTAATGCCTCACCAAACCATAGGATGTCTCATTAGTCCACTATGTTGATGCAGAGCAGGAAATATCAGATACCCAAATGCCTTGGTAAGACACAAATATGCCAAGGATAGAATCTGAATCTCATAGAAATATAGGGACTTGACTCCTTAGTGAATTTCTCAGGGATTCAATGGTCTAGCACATGTTGAGATAGCCCCTTCAGTGTTAAGGACAAATTGCTATACCTTGCCTGTTGTACAATTAAGAAAGGCACGGTACCCGTGGTGCCCTGGATTTTAGAGACAGCATATAGCATACAGGTGTTCTGCACTTATTTTTTTACCAGGTGACCTAAAAAGTTGGCAGTGCAAAACCAGTCTCTTTAGGTGGCCCAGGCTGTAGTCCAAGAAGCTCTGCTGCTCAGCCCTCTCAAAGTATCTGAAAGATTGGAATACTAAAGTCAGAAACAAGTCTCTCCAGGAGAATCACAATGGAAGCCCACAGGATTTTGGAACACGGCCATACCCCCTTCAGGAAGATTACTATTTTCCTTTTGCGAAACAGCTCCCATTTGCTACTGGTATGTTGGAGACCCTGAGACATCAGGTGCTATCTAATCCACCTACTCATAAAGTTGCCATTTCCAGTAGCACTCCATCAGATGGGACCAGAGCAGGTCATGAAGGCGCTTTGACTTTGTGTAAGCAGATTTCTCCCCACTCTGTGCCTTTAACTACCCTATTCCCACTCTTTGCCCCTACCAGTCTGTCCCTTTGCCCTTGTGGAGAGTTGTTGGCCAATTAATTGAGAATGGAAAAAGTTAAGCCTGGCTTATAGATGTTGTTGAACAATATGAACTACCAGCTGGAAGTGTACTATTGTATACCACAGCCCCTATATTCACGGTTATCTTGAAGGACAGCACAGAGCAAATCTCATCAGGCAGGATTTCAAGCAATGCCTTTTATCGTGTACTTCGATTTGAAGAAAACATGACCTGAGTCAGGCTCTAAAACAATCACTGGCTATATGGTCAGAGGCTTTAAAAAAGCAACACTGAAAATTGGTGTGAAAGTTTTGGGAAGGGCTTTGCCAATGAACCTTGAGGATGGAACCTAGAATTTAAGAAGATTTAGAATAAAGCATCCAAGTACTTCCAGGGATCACCTCCTTAGCACAAATCCTTGTCTTAGTGTCAGCCTCTGGGGGAACCCCACGTAAAACACGTGTAAGTCCAGCAGCCTTGGTGACAAGTTCATTTCATTGGACTTCTTCCATTTTGGAGGGAGCTATGATCTGTTTCCATGGCAATAGGCAGTTATTCTCAGTGTGGATCCTATCATACCTTGGCCAGCACTAACATTCATGGGCTTAGAATGCCTTCTGCTTTGTCATACACAGAAGAGTCCCCCTGGTCAAGAAACGCAGAAAACTTCACAGAAAAGAAGCAATGAACCAATGTCTGTGGGAGCCCCTGCTTGTGTTCCTGACATGCCCCTATTTCTCAGACATCATCTTTCTTGTTTTCTCCCTCTATCACACACCACATGTCAGTCACACCAGCCTTCTTTCTTTTCTTTAAAGAACCAGATTCATTCTCGTGTTGGAGTCTTTGCACTTACTGTTCCTTCAGCCTGGAATAGTAACACCTTTGTGTTACTTCCTCTTTTGTATCACTGATGTCTCACTTTACCAGTATCACCTCCACAGCAAGATGTTCTGTGTCCATCTAATCTAAAGTAGCTCCCTTGAAACTTCCTATTATTTAAAAATTCTATTTATATAAATTTGCTTATTTTATATTCTTCATAGTATTTATCATTCATTTTTGAGAAAAGACATGAACAAAATTATTCCAGGAAATAATCTGTGTATTCGGCATTTACTGAACACCTACTATCACCTGAAGTAAAACAATATTGATCAGATTTAATATTTTTGCTAGAGGTCAGATGACTGAAATTAAACAGCAGCAGCCCTGAATAGCAAATTCTAAAATTTTAGGAAGTAAAAGCACTTGGGAATAACATTAAAACATGGGAATAATTATAAATAGAGAACTGAAAATGCTTCATTGAGCGATTTTTATAGGAGAAAGAAAAAAGTACAGTAATTGCCATGATGTCGTGCTGTGTTTCCAAAAAGACTGGTGATTATATCAAGGGTTTGTAATCACTTGTGTGATCACTTTGCAAAGACCTCTAGGCCTGCATCCCTGTTTTAAATCATGCTTCCACAGAAAAAACCTTTTTATAACATTCTTCTCGGATATGAGTTAATTTAGCCACTGGTACCAAGGTCCACAAGTATGAAATGCAGTTGCATCATTAGGGCACCGTAATCAAGCCACATTTGTTAGCACTGGCTCCAGGAAAGTAATGTCTGTCTAAGACTTAGGGAAATAATGGAATTACAGAAGTGGACATGTAGTGGTAGATTGTCTAACAAATTCTTTGAGACAGTACTGGCCTTAGAAAAGTTGTTTCCCAGGTTGATGTCTGGTGTTGATCTAGCCCTCCTGTCCCAGGGCAAAGGGGACACACAACCGCTACTATGTTGTGCATTTCACCTACGTGAATACAGTATGAATGGTGTCCCCTGGAGTTGTGCCACATGTTAGTTCTGGTTTACCCACCAGGATATATGGGGGAGTTAATCCAGTTCCTGGAAAGCATACGTCTGGGCATCTGTTTGTGCTTGCCCAGCGTCCCTTTTCCTTTCTTCTGTTATAGAATCCTGACTTATCTTGAGGACCATCCTTCCCCTGCTTTCAGTCCATATGGGTCAGTGGATATGTACCCACTCTCTAATAATTCTCAGAGTATTGTATCCCACTGGCTTCTGTGACAGGTTCAGGAATGAATAAGTGCCTGAAGACAGACCAGTGAAACTCAACTACAGGACTTTAGTTGGCAACACTGGGAAATAGAATTCCTCATTCTATAAGACTTGAAGCTTGGAGGATAGATGCCAGATGTGGCTGGGGAGCCCTGCACCAAGGAAGGGAGCCTGAAAGTGAAGTCAATGAAAAGGAAAGTGGAGCCAAGAGAAGGCACAAGGCAGATTTATTACAGTGTTTAACACCTGGCTCCAGACGTGCCTGAAGCTGGAATTCACTTAGACTTTTCAGTTACATGAACCACTAAATTTCCCTGGTTTTTTGGGGGGAGTTTTGTTTTTGGTTTTGGTTTTTTCCTGAGTCTAGATTGATTTGGGCTTCTTTCACTTGCAACTGAATGTCCTCATGGATATAACATCTTTATGACTTTATTACTTCTCCTCTGTAGTAATGAAATTTGTTATTGGTATGCGTCATCTTTCTTATTAGATGTAGCCCTGATTAGGAATTTTTGATTCATAAATATGGGTATTTTATAGGCCAGTAGTGTTTGTTAGGATTTAGTACTATAAACTAATAAAAAACTTTATTTTAAAACTTAAAGTTTGTGTTGAAGTGGATGCCCACATTCCATGAAGTGTCTGCATGTGCATTTGAGGATATATCCAGGTCTTTAAAATTCATGTATGTTATGGTTCTACTGGATGATTCTGGTTAGAAAGGTCTACAGATCTGACTTCATGTAGCCTGGACTTGGAACTTTAAACCACAATAAAATTGCTAAAAAGTGGACAGTCATTGTTATATCAATAAATAAGGCTAACATCAACCCCAAGATTTTAAGGGATTTATGATACTCCTTTCAAAGCGATAGAAAGAGGATGAAAAAAATATGTGACAGAAAAACCTGTGTCCTAATTTGAAATTTACATATTAAGTTATCATGAAAAATTATTTCATTTATGAAAAACAATTTTTTGCAAATAGGATCCATAAATTTTTAATGTTAAGAGTTTTATCTAAATCACTAGAGACATTAACTCTAACTTGAGCTAGGTGGAAAAAACAAAAACTTACTCATGGAAGAAGCAGTTGACCATACAAAAGCCATCCACACAAAATATGTACCTCTCACAAACATCATCAAATCTAATAGAGCCAAATCCGATTGCTAAGAGAGGACGCCCACAGGAGACAGATTTGCTCAACAGAATCTGGGAGGCACCTATAGTTTGAAAAAGCACAAACAACAATAAAACATAATTTCGTGCTGGAAAAATGAATAAAACAATTCACCCTATTATTTTCATAATATAAACTACAAGAAACAAAACTCTGTAAAATTCTGTTAGGACATGTGAGTTCAAAAACGATTGAGAATTGGGATCAACTACTAACAGGCCTGGGATTTTTTCGGGAAGGGAGGGGGAATGATGGAATGAGATAGTGTTCTAGAATGAGATAGTGATGGTGTTTGCACAACATTGTAAATGTACTGAAGACTACTGAATTATACACTTTAAAATGGTTTATAAGGTGAATTTTATGCTATTTGACTGTTACCTCAATTTTTAAAAACTCAATTCTAATGGGTTATTGACAGTAATCCTGTGTCCTCAGCATAAAAGAAAGTGACATTCACCCCACTATAGATTCTCTTAAAAACTACCTTGTCCCTGGGCAAGCACCATATGATTATTCCACCTTTTTGCAATTGGGCTTAATATAGATCAAGCTGAGTCTCTTTCTACAAATTCCATTACCTGAAGGTAAGTGCAGTGTGGCTTGAGGGTGGATGAGGTTTGGAGTAAAGGTCTGGTGGGCAGTTGGGGGGTGGAAAGGAAGAGGGGGGAGGAAAAGGAGGATAGGGATGCCAAGTTTTTGAGCATTATGAGACCACACAAAAGTTGGTTAGCAAATAGAAGAGGCTGGAAGACTGATCTGACCAGGATGTCCTGAGATTGGATTTTGATACCTCTGGCTTGGGTAGAATCTCAGAAAAATCTACTGGGGCTTTGTCCTAAAATATAGAGCTACTTTGACAAACACCTCTTTTTTTTCCCTTAATTTTACTGAATCATAGTTGATTTACAATGTTGTGTTAATTTCTACTGTATGGCAAAGTGACTCAGTTATACATAGATATATTCTTTTTCATATTGTTTTCTATTATGGTTTATCACAAGATCTTGAATATAGCTTCCTGTGCTATTCCATAGGACCTTGTTGTTTATTTATCCTATATATACTAGTTTGCATCTATTAATCCCCAACTCCCAATCCTTCCCTCCCCCACCCTCCCCATTGGCGACCACAAGTCTGTTCTCTATTGACAAACGTCTCTTTGTTTTGGATTGTGGACGTCTCTGTAGCCTCAGATGACTTCCCTTGCTGAGGCAGGGCTTTACCAGCAAGTCCCAAACAAGGCTGCTGCATTTGGAGGTAGCTTCACCTCCAGGCTGACCTGAATTTTTCAGTTTGAGAATTGCGATGGACATTAATATTTGTCATATAGCTGTGCTCGCCCAAGCTCCCTTACAGTCCCCACACCCTAAATTAAAACCCCCCTTAACTAGTTTCCCATCGGGGAAGAAGAGCTAAGATCTTATTCTCACATTTTCTTTCATGGTCTTTTGGGGCACAGTCATTCCCTGAATTTTGACTGAGTAACGGCTTCCTTGCCTTCTTTTCTTGTTGATCAGTGTTTTCTCGTATCAAGTTTGATGTTGAGATTTCTCTTAGGGTCCTAGAATTAGCAACTGTCTCATTTTGCACACCGCAAACGTGTCTACTCTGGTTTTTGGAGAACATTTTGAAATCTTAGAAATTAACTCTTTTGCCCAACTATAAGACACAATTATACAATTTATGATTCAAGAATTGTTTCAGACACTCAATTGTTAGACTCCTATTTTATTAACAAGTATCCCACACAGTTTTGTTCTTCTTCCAGCACTGCTGAATCAGGGAAGCAGCCTGGTACATTGGAGAGATAATTGACTCTAGTGTTGACCTTTAGCCAACTAATTTTAGCTTTGGGCAACTAACAGCTTCTAGGACCTCAGTTTCCTCATCTGTAACAGGGATAATCAAACCCGCCTAACAGAGTTGTCAGCTAAAGCAACTGACACATGGTAGCCATTAGTATTATTATCATCCTACCTTAATTATCTTGGTAGAACCATAGGCAAAAGATCCAAAACCTAACAAAAATTTTTATAGTAATAATTTAGTTTACTGATTTACAGCTCTCGAAAGCATGATCAGTTTTAGGCCTTTTTACTATTACTCATTTTAAATAAATAGAATTATAAATATTAACTAGACAGTCATTTCCGGGGCGGCGTGAGGTTGGGGAGGACTCCGAATGGGTCGCAGCCGCAGCCGGTCCCCGCGGAGGGAGCGTAGGCGGTCCCGGTCCACCTCCCGAGAGAGAGAGAACGCAGGCGCCGAGAAAGGTCCCGGTCCCGAGAGCGAAATCGGAGAAGAAGCCGCTCTCGATCCCCGCACAGAAGACATTCCAGGTCCCCAAGACGACATAGATCCACATCTCCTTCCCCTTCTCGACTAAAAGAAAGAAGAGATGAGGAGAAGAAAGAAACAAAAGAAACAAAGAGCAAAGAACGTCAGATAACTGAGGAAGACTTGGAGGGCAAAACAGAAGAAGAAATAGAAATGATGAAGTTAATGGGATTTGCCTCCTTTGACTCCACAAAAGGGAAAAAGGTGGATGGCTCTGTAAATGCCTATGCCATAAATGTGTCTCAGAAGAGGAAGTATAGGCAGTACATGAATCGAAAAGGTGGATTCAACAGACCTTTGGATTTTATTGCATGAGAATTGAAATATTGAAGAATGATTTTTTTCCCCTTATCTTGATCAGAACAGTGGATTTTGTATTTTGTATTTAATATGCATCAAAAACAGGATCACAGTCCCTCCTCCTTGTAAAGCAAGAAAGTTTTATTTATGATGTGTGTAGTTCACTTACCCTGCCTCAAAAAAAGGTTAAATATTACATTTTCTCCTTTAGGAAATTTCATTTGGGGCAATCATCAACCCCATTTTTTTGTCCTTATTCCTATGGAAACTGTGTATGTCTTCTTCTTGGATGTTCTTTATGACTTTTTAAAACACGTAAGAGTAATTTGGAAGTAAGTTTCTCAAATAAAGCAATATTTCTAAAATAAATAAATAAATAAATAAATATTAACTAGTCCAACTAATACTAAACGTCAATACTGATCACTGTACAAGAATGAGAGATACTTTTTAAAGTTTTTTTATGTAACATTCCTTTAAATTTTAATAAAAACTCAATTTTGAATTTTTTTTCATTTTTTTTTAAGGAATTCCTTTATTTTTATTATTTATTTATTTATTTATTTATAGCTGTGTTGGGTCTTCGTTTCTGTGCAAGGGCTTTCTCTAGTTGTGGTAAGCGGGGGCCACTCTTCATCGCGTTGCCCGGGCCTCTCACTATCACGGCCTCTCTTGTTGCGGAGCACAGGCTCCAGACGCGCAGGCTCAGTAGTTGTGGCTCACGGGCCCAGTTGCTCCGCGGCATGTGGGATCTTCCCAGACCAGGGCTCGAACCCGCGTCCCCCGCATTGGCAGGCTGACTCTCAACCACTGCGCCACCAGGGAAGCCCTTGAATTATTTCACTGATTAAAAAATCCCTAATAAATGTAACTATTCTCTTTGGAAACAAAGTTCAAAATGTAGCTATTATATTAGATTTTATCTTTATCATACCTTCCTTTTATTTATGGGAAAAGTGGGATTTGATATTTTCAGAGATGTACAGCTCAAGTCCCACTTCCTGTGGTGGCTAATTATAAATGATTTAGGAAGGTTAAACCGAATCCATAGTACATCCCAGACAGCTGTGGATCCTGGAATGTTTTACCTTTGCCAAGACAATTTAGACAAGCTAAGGATACTAGCGGGTTATGAAAATCACTCTCATCGCCAGTTCAATAAACGTGGTGGACATGTGTTATTGTCTGCTCGGTGCCAGTTGTTTCTCTTTTGGAGAATATAGCATCCCCTTTCTTTGAGGGACTTCTTCCCATCCCAGCCCTGCTAACCAGAGTATCCTACCTCCTGTCCTTACACCGGGGGTGAGCACGTGGCCCAGGCCTGACCAGTGCTAGCACCATCGTCCTGGCCCCAGCTAGTAGCCCACGAGAAGGCATGCAGCCCAGCCTAGGGTAACAAATCCTTCCCTGGGATTTTTTCTAAGTGAAGCTAGTAAGTTCTCTTTCCTCCTGGGGCCACAAAACTATACAGAGCTCCAGGGTTGTTACCAGACATGATTTAGCCTCAGAGAAAAGCCCAAGGAAATAAAGAACCCATAAAAGCAGAAAGAGAAAGAGTCCCAGGCGTGTTAGTCCCTGGTTTCTAGCTCCTCAGAGCTGCTGTAATTCCTAGATTCCTTCTTTGATTCCATTACTTACTCCTTTCCCCAAATCCCCTTTTTGCTTGTGAAGTTCAAGCTGAATTTCTTGTGTTGACAGTAAAAAGTACCCCCGACAAATGCAATAGAACATTAGTATTCTTCAGCTGGTACTTGGTTAACAATCAGTGCTTTCCAAATTTACGAATAGAGTAGCATTTGAGAGTCGTTTTTATTCTTCTGAGGTAGGATTATTAGTGTCTTATTTAATACTATGTGGTTTTATAGGAATAAATGTCATTGTAATTAGATCAAAGAGATTTATTTGACAGCCTTCTATGACCTTCAGTTTTTGACAGATGAACTGGTTTTCTCTGGCGAAGGCTGTCATGCCAAACCTGCGCTTCGACTGAGCATTGTGATTTGGGGTCACTTTTATGAGGCCTCCTTTAGCCTAACTCAGCTCTTGCTCTTGCTTCATCTGTGCAGTGTCCTAACATTAGATCAGCTTACAATTGCCAGTTCTGGTCTGACAGTCAGTACCTAATCCATGTTACTTCTGACTGTGTTTCAGTGGATCTTTTGCTTCTACTCATGGAGCTTATATCACGTAATATTGATCTCTTTTCAGCTGTTGCTAGGAAACACCATCAGCATCCATTCTTCCTTTAGAATTACAGTCAACTCAAGCTCTTCCTGACTTAAAGAAGAGTATTGCAAATGTAGAGGCAATGTCAGAAGATTCCCATTCAATTTTGTGAAGGGTCATCAGGCGTATGGTTGAGGACTGGGAGAGGTTAAGTAATAGCTATGCAAGTCAAACGTCTGTTAGGGTGTTCCTGCTCCTTTAGATCTAGATAAAATTGACTTAAATTCTCACCCCTCCTTTTACATTTGAAGAAAGTCCGATAGTCTATCCAAGGATTTGGGGAAGGGTGGAGTTTATGTTCTTGCAGATTAACCTCTGGCCTCAGATTCCCATTTCTTTCTTTCTTTTTTTAATTGAAGTATAGTTGATTTACAGTGTTGTGTTAATTTCTGCTGTACAGCAAAGTGATTCAGTTATACATATATATATATATTCTTTTTCATATTTTTTTCCATTATGGTTTATCACAGGATATTGAATATAGCTCCCTGTGCTATACACTAGGACCTTATTGTTTATCCATCGTATATATAATAGTTTGCATCTGCTAACCCCAAACTTCCAGTCCTTCCCATTTCTGTTGAATTAGTTCATTCATTAGAATATACAGTCCTATACATGCTGTCCATTTGTATCCTACATCAACACACCCATAGAATTCATCCCCTTCTCATATTTCCTTTAAAAGTTACTCATGATAGATATTTTAGTGCCTAACAGACTTTAAAGATTTGGGGTGACAGATGGTCTTACGTTTCAGAAAGATTATCAATGTCAAAATTAATATCAGATATTCATAAATGTCCTTCTGCACTCTGCTATGTTGCTTGCTTCTCCTCTCTTCCCTTCTCTTTCCTGTCATTTCCTGCTCTAAGATGGGGAAAAAAAATAGGAAACTGAGTTCTTCTCATTTTAAAATACAGAACAATTCAGCTCTTATCTATCCTATGCCCAGCTCTCTTTGCATATCTAAGGACTGCTTTGTCATTACAGTGTAGAAGGGCCCAGGTTGTCAAAGAGTGGGGATGTGGCTCATTGTGTCTTACACAACATTTATGGGGCTCACTGTGCTCCAGGCTCTTTTCATGTATTATCTCTTTTGATTCTCACAACCACCTTGTGAGGTAGGTACTGTTCTTGTCCATCTTACAAATGAGGAAACAGGCATAGAAAGATAAACGGCTCTGCCCAGGGATCCTCAGCTAGTTAACCTTGAATTCAAGTTCCAGTGTATTCTAGCAACTGTTAGAAAGAAACCCAAGCCAAGTGATTCAAACATGATGACCTTATGGAGCTGCCCACAGCGCTGGACTGCTCACCTCTGAACTTCTTTCAGGTGAGACAGAACTAAGGCTTTACCATCAGCCGTATTATTTCTCATCTGTGTTACTAGCAGCTGAACAGAATTCCTAACCAAGACAGACTTATTTTGGGGCTAAAAATATAGAACGTGTGACCCATGTTTAAAAATTGGGAGATTACACATAATAATCTAGATTTCTGCTTTCTCTTGAAAAACAAACCTATCAACACTGGGCCTGTATTACCCTTGGCAACAATCCACTGCATCTCAGCAACTTGTAGATAACATGTTTATGTTACTTGCAGGCTTTTGAGTTTCTTTCACCTCCATTTTTGTCACTTCGTGTTCCCCAAGTCTAGCAGGCCAGTGAGCAGAAAGAGGGAGGGGTACTGTGAGACTGAGATGGACCTTGATGTGTCCACCTTCTTCCTACCTGGGAATAGCTCTGTGATGGGACCTTTGTGTTTCTAGACTCTGGAGGTTGTTGAGAGGGAGTTTGCATCTTTGCTCAGGACTAAAGAGAAGGGGAGGGATTTCAACCTGGAGCGTGGTGACTGCAGCAATGCTAGCTGCATAGGGTGGCAGTACTAGAGAACGAGTCTGAAGCAGTGGACAGTGCCAGAAACCTTGGTGTGAGTGTGAAGGTCAAGGAGCCCCTAAGATTCAGAGTGATGGCAACACCAAATGTGGCCCCGCCTCGGGAGGCTGGCGGGATCTAGAGATTATGGGAAGAGAAAGTCCACTTGGGGCCCAGAGTGGGAGGTGATGGACCCCCTACTAGAGTTTGAGAATCTGTACTCTTGAGATGCCTCTCCTGGGAGCAAGAAAACTCCATCTCCAGACCTAGAAGCACTAAAATGTCCCATGTGGCTGGGACTGGGACTATTCGCCTGAAATTGGATCTCACTTAGATGTTAATGAAATCGAAGTGAGGGAACAGAGCGTTGGCCTTGGGATTCCCCAGAGTTTCCTTTACTGCTCTAATTGGTGTCGTGTTTATTCATTCACTCATTTATATATACATGCATACATTTCCCCTACCTCATGCCACAGAGGACTTCTGGCTACTTACGAGAAGAATATCACACTTTTAAAGAGTAAAATATAAGTACAATTAAAGAGTTACAGATGTAGTGGGTATAATTTTTTAGTTCAAAATATCTCTGCTGTATTTTTATTGCAAAAGCCATAAATAAACATTATAGAAAATTTAGAGAATATAAACAAGAAAAAAAAGATTTAAAAAGAACATTCATGATCCATCACCTAGAGAAAACCACTGGAAACACCATAAAGTATATCTTCTCATTCTTTCTGTGCCAAAATATAATGTTTTAATATTTTTGAAAATAAAAGGTATGGTTATAACCTCCACGTTGTTTTCTAACCTGCTTTTTTACCAAATCATATATTTTGAACCTCATTTAAAGTTAATACATTTCTACCTACAGCATCATTTTAAGTGTTATGAATAGAATTCCATTGTAGGGATATAACATAATTTATTTAAACAGTCACCTCGTTACCAGTCAAGACTTTGAAAACTGTTGCTATATTCTGACGTAGTGGCTGGAGAATTCTGTTTCAGATAAATACATTGGCTCTCTCAGCCTCATGGACCCTTGGCATGAACCAAAGAGAAAAAAAAGATCTATTGAACAATCATCATGCTACTGAATCTATCTCACTGTTCTCTTCTAGGCACAAAGGAATGACTGTTCTCATTCTCTAGCTTCCATGTTATATATCTTGTTAGAGTTTCTAACTGGGCTGCTCTACCATTATTAATTATATGTCTTTTTTAACTTGGGAAATACTTCAGTGACTTAATAGTGAATGAATAGTGATCCATCTTCCTTCACCAGAATGAACATGCAGAATGTTAATACAGTGCTAGGTTTCAGGGAGAAACCATCTTTGTAAATAAATAAAGCAAGAACTTAACAGAACATTAACTTCCTCTTTGAGGTGTGCCCCCTGAGTCCTTCTAAGAACGTGGGGTTAAGTGTGTGTGTGTGTATATATATATATATATATATATATATATATATATATATATATATATATATATATATATATATATCTCAAGATCCATCTTCGGAGATTATTCATGTGAGTTGTTATTCTGTGTCTCATTTCATTTGATGGAGCAGCTGCTAGCCAGCTGAGCATGGCCACAATCATACCTTCTCTTCCAGTCATCAGCTTTTTTTTTTTTTTTTTTTTTAAAGCAGAAGTCACTTCCAGAAGAGAGATTTTTGCTCTTTATCTATTTATCTATTTTGCTATTTTTGCCTTTATCTTTGATTTTATTCTAAATACATTCCTCCTTTCTCTATAAGTGTGATACGAGGAGACCTGCTGTTGGCTGTCCAGCCTCTATTCCCCTTCCTTCATGATGACAATAACCTACTTACTTTAGGAAACCATCTCTTGCACCTTCTCAGCCATGCAGAACTGATGTGAGGGGCTCCACAGCCACCTCTGATTACAACCTGATTTCTCTCTCCCTGGACACAGTGATTGGTTCAAAGACAGTCACAGGACTTAAGCAAGTCCAATCAGTGGTCCTTTGATAGGGATTCTGGGGCACAGAGTCCTTTCTCTTCTGTTTGATGTTAATGAGGAAGCATGTCACCTTTCCCCCAGGAGCTACTGGTAGACATCTGGCAACAATGAGAAGAGCCAGCCTTAGGATGAAGAGAGTAGAGACGGGAAGAAATAGAATCCTTTGAGTTGCTGGATCAAATCTCGCCCAAAATCCATTCTACATTTGTCCCTTTCAAATACATGAGCTAATAAATTATTTTTCTTTCTAAGCCAATTTGGGGAAGTTTTTCTAATGCTTATACCTGAAAGATACCTACCATAACTGATGCCATTTGTAAAGAAACTGCAGCAAACTTACAGCTTTCTTTCCATTGATGGCCTTCTTCTTATTTACAAATTCTTCTTCTGTAACCCATGGGTTTTCTGCCCATTGAACCCACAATCTGCTTCTCATTACTGCCTTTCTGCACCTTTCCTCTTTTCCATGCATCCTAAATATCCAAACTCCCTTTCTTTTCAAAGCTGCCATCCCCTTCTCCAGCCCTGGGAGATTTTCTGTTTCCAGGAGTGACAAAGAAATAGGACACAATCCCTCAGTTTCCTTCTTCTTTCCTTTTCTAGAAGGCAAGCACTTGGGATGTTCAGACCTCAGGAATTTGTTGCTGCGCACTTTGGGGAAATATCCAGGGCAGCAAAATTACAAACACAGGGTTTTTGCAGGGTTGTAGAAAGCACTTGCTGTTATGGTCTTTCGGCTGTAGGACCTAGTTCCTGGCTGGTTCCAAAGTGTCACCCTCATATGGCATTGGAAAGTTGGCCTAAAGTGCTTAGCCCAGGAAATTCAAGTTGGTGCCTTTGGTAGGTCTGGGGACATTCTGAGTTGCAATCTAAACTTGCTTCCTCATTTTTGTGGCAGGTATGGATTCTTAGGTCTTTTCATTTTTTAAATTTTTATTTATTTATTTTTAAAATTATTTATTTATTTATGGCTGTGTTGGGTCCTCGTTGCTGTGCGCGGGCTTTCTCTAGCTGTGGCGAGCGGGGGCTACTCTTCGTTGCGGTGTGCGGGCTTCTCATTGCGGTGGCTTGCCTTGTTGTGGAGCACGGGCTCTAGGCATGCGGGCTTCAGTAGTTGTGGCACGCGGGCTCAGTAGTTGTGGCTCATGGGCTCTAGAGCGCAGGCTCAGAAGTTGTGGTACCTGGGGCTTAGTGACTCTGCAGCATGTGGGATCCTCCCGGACCAGGGCTCGAACCCATGTCCCCTGCATTGGCAGGCGGATTCTTAACCACTGCACCACCAGGGAAGTCCCTTAGGTCTTTTTAGAGGAGGAAAGAACTTCTCACCTGGTCCCCAGAAATTATTTCTGTGGGCTTTTGGCCACACTGCACCTACTTTATGGATGCCTCACCTGCCCTTCAAGAAGAGCTCTCCAACTCCAGTCCTTGTAAATCCTACCTAGTGTAGGTAACACCTATTGTTTATTCCTCAGCATTAAGTCTCTTGCTTCATGGTAGGAGTACCCCAATTCCTTAGGGGAGCCACCTCTCCCCGACTCTTAGTCATGAGGTTTAGGTGGGAATGCCCTTCGCTCCACAGGTGGGCTCTGATTAACTGAAACCAATCGGCAAAGCCCACATCTGACTACAGTGATTGGTTCAGGATGGGCACGTGACCCCATTAAGGCCATAGAGACATGAGGAAGTATTTGCTAAGTTCTTCATCCAGACTTCAGCCTGGCTAGTGTCATCTCCTGCAACTTCCTAGATGCCCCCTTGGCTTCAGCCCCTGAAGTCCTTTCTTTTTTTCTTGCCCAGATCTTTCTGTTCTACCCAACTTGCCCCTAGTGCTTTTTCAAGATACTAATGCAGGGACTTCCCTAGTGGTCCAGTCGTTAAGACTCCTCCCTTCCACTGCAGGGGACACAGGTTCGATCCCAGGTCAGGGAAATAAGATCCCACATGCTGCGCAGCACAGCCAAAAAATTGAAAAAAAAAAAAAAGATACTAATGCAGATTCTATTCTAACCAACGTTTGGCTCTTTTACCTCTTGTTCTAAACCAGGGATAGCAAGTAGATTTTATCTTGCCGGTCAACTATGATCAATAAGTATTAGGGGCTTCCCTGGTGGCGCAGTGGTTGAGAATCTGCCTGCCAACGCAGGGCATACGGGTTTGAGCCCTGGTCTGGGAGGATCCCGCGTGCCGCGGAGCGGCTGGGCCCGTGAGCCACAACTGCTGAGCCTGCGCGTCTGGAGCCTGTGCTCCGCAACGGGAGAGGCCGCGATAGTGAGAGGCCCGCGCACTGCGATGAAGAGTGGCCCCCGCTTGCCGCGGCTAGAGAGAGCCCTAGCACAGAGGCAAAGACCCAACACAGCCAAAAATAAATATAAAAATAAATAAATAAAAAACATAAACAGCAAATTAAAAAAAAAAAGTATTAGGACTGAGATCTGTGCTAAGAAAGATTCTGAGGTTGCCTCTGGCTTCAGCAAGAAAGTGTGCAGTGATCACTTAGTGATGTCTGCCATGGGCATGGGATGGAGAGACCAGGTACCTTATGTTTTTTCTATCAGTGTTCTAAGTCGAGGTCTGAGCCTAGCTCCTCTAGCAGTCATAGCCTTTCAGATGCCTCTCTGCAGCTCCTGGCTGAGTGTATCTTTTCCTGGTTGACTTACGGGAGCACCCAGTAACCTTCTGCTTCTCGTCTAAGGAACACATTGTGTTCACAGTCCTCTTGCAGATCTGAAATGATTGACGTACCCTCAGACAAGTGATTTGCTTGGCCCCCTTCCTGGCTTATGTTATTTGCTGCTTCCATCTGCTCAAGTTTCTGGTGGCTCATTCACGTGTCCCAGTGGTGTTCCTCCCTCCTTCCCCAGCTACAAAGGTCATTTTAGGATTATAATTTACTATATCAAAATCGCTTAAACACGAATAGACATGATTTCTACCAAGAGAACAGGTGGACTGTTGATCACACACCAGTCCCCATCCGTGACTAATAAAGTTTCATCCTTTTTATAGACATGGCTGAGCCAAGCTTTATTCATGATTCTTTCCTCAAAACCACAGCAACATCTTTGGCACTCTAGAAATTCTGGTCCCTGAACAAAATCCATTTGTACCAGAGTTTGAGCTCTACAAATGTAATATATTTATCCTGTTTTTAACAGGAGAGCTTTCTGTATCCTATGTGGTGTGTAATCAGTGCCAACTTTCAGTTGATATCGCAGCTCAGAGACAGATCCATCTGAGATTCCACTCACCTTTGTCAGCAGGTTCTTACCAGTGAGTGGAATCATGATGTGGGCTGTGTGTGGCATTTGCAGAGGGGTGTCTAGTCTGTGAGCCCCTCACCTAGTGGTCTGAGCTGAGGAAGTACAAAGGGACCTGAAGTGTCCTGTGAGGATTGGAGGATCCCCATCTCAAGATCCTTAATTTATTCACACCTGCAGAGTCCCTTTTACAATGTTAGGTAACGGGTTCCAGGGATTGAGACATGACATCTTTTGGGGGATCACTAATCAGGCTACTGTAGACCTATAGCTATAGGGGGACCTGCTACTGCAGAAAAGGATCTGCTCAAAACAAATGAGCTTGGCATTATGTCATTTGCTTGTCTTGCATTGTACCTACTGGAAATATGATAAAACTGCATACAGCCCACACAATCTATGAAAATTTTGGAACATAAGTCACGGTTCTCCCTGTGGTAGGCCTTTGCAGTTTTGCCACCCAGGATCTATGTCTCCCTGTCAATATAGCCAGACTGTCTGGGTTCATCTCCTCCTCTGCCACTTACTGGCTGTGTGACCTTGGAGGATGTACTTAAACTCTCTGTGCCTTGAGTTCCTTGTATATAAAATAAAATGATAATTGTACCTCTAGCATATGGTTGTTATGAGAATTAAATGAGTTAATGTGTATAAAGTGTTTCAAAAACTGCCCCACACATAGTGTATGTATGAGCTGTTGTCCCTATTACCCCAACTTTCCTCTGGGGAAATTGACACCCCCCCCCCCCCCCCCGCTTCCTTCAGCGTATGTGTTTCGGAGACAGCTGACTCCATCTTTACGTCTGCTTTCAGTCTGACATCTCACCTAAGCCCTCTCTGAATCCAGATTTGCTGGTTCCATCTCTCCAGAAAGAGAACTTCTTGGCCAGGGACAGAGGGTGGATCTGGGGTAACAACTGACTTGCTCCTGATTAACTCGCTCTATTTAGTAAATGAAAGCTCTCCATTCTTTAACCTTAGGTGATTCATATTATGAAAGAAAATAGCCTCATAATATATCAGTTCAGAATTACTTTGTGAGAGTTCTGTTCTGGCCTAAAAGTGATAGGGGTAGGGGGAGTATTTCTGATCCACCTCTCCCTTTCTGCTGAGTCCCACTTTCCAGTACTACAGTCTCCAGAATTGTTGGATCTCTAGTCTGCTGCCGTCATCTCTCATTCTTTTTGTCCTTGTGGATTTTTCCTATTTTATTCTTTTTTAGTCATGTTATTGGGATTGTAGAAGGGAGAAGTGATAATAAGCCTGTGTTCAACCCACTTTAACCATAAAGTCTCTGAGGAATCAAAAAACCTTTGCTGGAAAATGGACAGGCAGCCTTGCCCTGGCCAGTCCATCTTTTACAAGTCCCTGAACTACACCAACTTACGTAGAAATTACATCCGCAAATCCCAGTAACTATTTTTGAAGAAATGTGAGCACTCAGACACCTATTACGCTTCAGGGTGAAATGTCTTCCTTCTAAAAGAAATAATAAATTACATACTAAGAATTAATCCCTGTTCTTTGTTCAATGAGACGAAGAGTCATGGCTCTGCAGCCTGTAGGCTCTCAAATGAAACCACCTCGCTTTGGTTCCTACGACCTTCCACCCACACCCCTGCTTTGTCTACTTTGGGATTGCCCTTGGGGCTCCCAAACGGATACCAGCTCTTTGTCAGGATTGCAGGCGTGTTCTGGTGGGCTTTTTTTTTTTTCTTTTTTAATTGTCTTTCTTTGTTCTCTACCGTGTGAGAGGTTGTGGAGCCACAGCTAAACAGTCATCTGCCCCTCATCCACCTCACTCTCTTATCATCAGCTGCCACCATGACTACAGAACAAAGACAAGGAGAAACAAGGATGTAATTCAGTCATCTGAAAATGGCGTTTGGGAAATGCCAGTTACTGACTCACTTACCTTGAAATAATACATCTTGACATCTTGGGGGTCAGGATGAGCTGCCCATTCAGATAATTTTCTATAAATTTCTCCAGACAGAGGCCCCAAGCCCCTCTTACTTCACCTCTCCACACCCAAACAACTCACATAATAAATTATGATGCCGGAGAAGAGCCAGGTTTTGTGGAAACCAGAGCTTATACAATTTAGAGGGAGGGGGGCTCCTTCTTTAGGAAAAAGAATGCAAAATTGTAAACAATGAAGTCGAATATTTACATAAAATGGGAAAAGAAATTACAGCCAGTCACAAAATTTAAAAAGCTGACAGGGACTTCCTTGGTGGTCCAGTGGTAAAGACTCCGCACTTCCACTGCAGGAGGCATGGGTTCGATCCCTGGTTGGGAAACTTAAGATCCCGTAGGCCGCGCAGCATGGCCAAAAAATTTAAAAAATAAATAAATAAAATAAAAATAAAAAGCTGACAAATACTACAAAAATCTAGAAAAATAATATCTTCATTATTTGATGGCTTGACACATCTAATATCCTCTCTATTGTTTGGTGACATACCTCTATACACTTCTTATGACAATGATTTTGTATTATCATTTTCTACCAAAAGGTTACTCAGTCTTTCCTCTAGCATGATTGAATAAATTTTTTTTATTGATATGTTAGAAAAGGTTTTTCAACCTCAAAACTGGTTACTGGTAAATCATGTAATTTTTTAAAATTGTTGTCAAATTTGGGAAATCCTACATCAGCTTTCTTTCATATATAAGCTGTAAGATTTTATGCATATTTCAAGTTTTCTTGCACAGGGACTAATCTTCAATACTTTTTGAATTAATGACCCTCATTAACCAGTTTGTCATTGATAGCCCCATTGTTCTGGTGGATTATGATGTCAGTATTTTATGCTAGATCAAGAAGAAACAGATATCAAACAATATAGAAGCTTATTCTTTACTTCTATTCAAAACTTATCTCTTCCTCTTTATGAATTGCTACTTTGGATATAATTTGAAAAAAAAAATTGCTTATTTATGACTCCCCTTCTCTTCCCATTCCTACCTAGCTCCCTTCTGCACCCTGCAGGGCCTCTCACATATGTGGACACTCCAGTCCATACAACCAAGCTTTGTCCATAGCCTCCAGCAAACTGCTGTGCCTTGGCCACTTCTTGGGCCTAGGGGTGTGCATTCCTATAGCATGGTCCACTCTTGGAAGTCTGGACTCAGGGGAGAGGCCCATGTAGATCCTGGGAGCGGGCTCAGGACCATTTAGACAGGGAATTTTGTAGTCCTGGGTACTCAAATTATGGGAAGAAGGGGAGGGTGTAAATTCCCGGTGGGCACAGCCCCTGGACCCTGCAGACTTCTCATCTAGAGGGGAGGGGTGCAGCAGGAGGAGAGCCACAGTGAGGCTCTCTGATGTGTAAGGCCCAGGGCAGGAGCTCCTGTTGCTCAGGTCCAAAGGCAGTGCTGATACCATCTCAACTTTCCTTTAACCAGATCTCCAAAGTGCCCACACCCACTCCAGTTCCACCCAACACGAGGGGAAATGTGATGCAAATTTTACTAAAACATGAGACCCCATTGAACACATTACTAGAGCCCTTCTGGCACCTTGGAGGGGGCCCATGCAAACGAGGGATTTCTTTGGTTTCACAGTAAATTGCCTCTGTATAATATGTAGCAATTATCTGGGGATCTGGCACATTGAATGGACACCAGTCTTAAAGTTGGACCTCGAATTTAAATTTTTGTCCTCATTCAGTGCTAAAGTTTTAAGGGAATCCCTGCACTGATTCTGCACCCTTAGAACCATTCCTTGCCTTTCCCTTGCTCTGCTCTGTATCTCAGAAGGCCAATGCCAGTCCGCAGGAGATTGAGGGGATAAGAAAGAAGCCAGGGTATTTCTCCCTCTCCCTCTCTGCCTGAGGCCTCTTCTCCATGTCTCTAACTCTCACTGGATGGACCTCTTGCTTCATGGTTCCAGCTTTTCCTGGGTGACCCTGTACCTAAGTTCCAGTAACACCACCTCCTCCTTTTGTCCTTCCAGCTGAGTGGTTCTCACCCAGGGACGTTTCTGCCTACTCCCCACCCCCTCTACTCAAGGGACATTTAGCAATGTCTGGAAACATTTTTGGTTGTTACAGCTTAGGTGAGGGGGGGTGCTACTGGCATCTAGTGGCTGAAGGCCAGACATAAAGACTAAACATCCTATGATGCCCAGGACAGCCCCTCACACCAAAGGATCAGCTGGCACAAAATACCAATAGTCCCAAGATTGAGAAACCTGCTCTAGCCTAAAGGCAGTAGTGGCTCCTTCCATTGCTCATCTCAGGTTTGCCTCATTGTTCTCTTTGGTGCTTAGCTCTTCCGCTACGTGTCACCAATCCCCTGTATTAAATTCCTTCTGTTTAAACACTTAAAGTGGCTTCTGTTTTCTTGGTTAAATTGACTAATGCCTCCCCAGAGTATCAGCTCAGCTTCTTTACTTTTCTCTTCTCTACTCAACTAAGTCAATGATAATTTCTCTGCCACCTCCCCATCTGTATTAATCAGGGTTCTCCAGAGAAACAGAACCAATAGGATATATAGATATATATAGATATATATCTCAAGAGATTTATTATAGGAATTGGTTCATATGGTTATGGAGGCCTAGAAGTCCCCTGATTTGCTGTCTGCAAGCTGGAGATCCAAGAAAGCCGGTGGTGTAATTCAGGCTGAGTTCAAAGGTCCAAGAATCAGGAGCATCAATATCTGAGGGCAGGAGGAGATGGACATCCCAGCTTAAACAAAGAGCACATTTGCCCTTCCTTTTCCTTTTTGTTCTATTCATGTTCTCAACGGATTGGGTGATGCCCACCTGCTCTGGTGAGGGTGATCTTCTTTACTCAGTCTCCCAATTCAAATGCTAATCCCTTCTGAAAGCACCCACGCAGACATATCCAGAAATAATGTTTTACCAGCTATTTGGGCATTTCTTATCCCAGTCAAGTTGACATATAAAATTAACCATCACACTATCTCACTGTTTCACTCCAGAACTTTATCGTTTTCATAGAGTATTTTTTAATTAATAGACTATTTTATTTTATTATGAAGCTCACCCAGAGTTATAAAATGAGCAGAAGAAAATGCATAACTTTCTTTTACTAAATAAAAATAGAGCACTCTAATTAATATAATCCAATATCCATCCTTCAGAATATATTATTTTTAAAATGCATTTGGTTAATTTAATATTACTATAAATACAAAGTGTAGATTAATTTAAACCTGATTAAAGTGAGGTCTTTGGGGATTCTTCTTAATTCCCTGTTAGGCAAAATTGAGGAGAGTGCTATTTTTCTTCCTGTATTTTAAAAATTTTCAGCATAACGAGTTGAGTTCAACTTATAGAGTGCCAAAGTGAAGAAAAAAATACATTTTGGGCCTTCTCTATGTCAGGGGATATATTGGTTTCCTAGTGTTGCCAAAACAATGCACCAAAACCTGCATGGATTAAAATGACAAATTTATTTTCTCAATTCTGGAGGCCAGAAGTCCAAAATCAAAGTGCTAGTAGGGCCATGCTCCCTCTGAAGGTGCTGGGGAAGGAACAATTCCAGGCCTCTCTCCTAGCTTCTGGTGGCCTCAGGCATTCCTTGGCTTGTAGACGCATCACTCTGATCCTCTGTCTTTACGTGGCGCTCTCCCTGCATCTTCACATGGTCTTCCCTCTGTGTACGTCTGTGTCCATGTCCAAATTTTACCTTTTTATAAGGATACCAGTTATATTGGACTAGGGCCCACCCAACTGAACTCGTTTTAACTTGATTGCCTCTGTAAAGACCCTATTTCCAATTAAGGTCCCATTCTGAGGTACTGAGAGTTAAGACTCCAACATACCTTTTGGGGGGGGGGCACTATTCAACCAATGACAGGAGTGTTCATGTTTTTGTACCCTTCTTAATGATTTTTTTGAGTGAGGGGAACTTGTATATGCATTCAGGCTCAAAAGATATATTTTAACTTTGCTTTTTTTAAAGAGTAGTTAAAACTTCTGTTTGTCTTTAGGGAACTTACTCAGCAAATACCTAGTAGGCAGCTACTATCCATTAGGTATTGTGTTGAGTATATAGATGACCAAAACAAAGTCCCAACTGTAAAGGATCTCACTCATAGTCTAGTAGGTGCCATGAATAGGAAAACAATTCTAATGCAATCTGAGAAGTGCTGTATTAGAGATCTAAGGAGGGGATTTGTGGCTCAAACAGCACTGTATGGAGATGGAATCAGGGCTGGATCAGGGGTGCGGCATCCGCCAGGAGCAAAGGAAGGGTAGTGCAGGTCTGAGAAGCTGTGGGCAGAGACCTGGAGAGCAGGGGCTGCTCAGAGAGGCAGGACCATCTGTGGTCACTGCTCACAGGAAGCACAGGCAAAGGAGTGAGGAGTGGATGAGAGCAGGTGGAGACCATGCTAGGAAGGAGTGGGCCAATGTACCTTGCTAAGGACCTGGTGATGAGCAGCTGAATTTTGTAATCAAGGGAGTAACATCAGATTTGTTCTAGAAAGATGAGTTTGAGAGTACCACCGTCAGGGGTGGATTTCTGTTTGTTTACTTGTTTCTAAATTTAAAGTTCATTTCCTTGTCCTCATTACTAATCTCTCAACAGCTTTCACCAGAGTTGACTGCTTCCTTCTTTTTGAAATAGTTTCCTCTCCTGGCCTCTATCACTGTGACTTTCTGGTTTCTCTCCTGGGTCATGGCTTCTCTTCCTTGCTGACTCATCCTCTGTGAGTCTCAAGGCTCATGCAGGGACCTTCTTCCTTCTCTTCTCTCTTCTTATCTTCCCTCTTTCCTGGATGATCTCATCCAGTCCCATGGCTTCAAATTTGTACCCCAGCCCTGGCCTCTCCCTTAAGACCCACACTTGGCTGTCTAACTGCCTCATCCATCCTGCCACCCGGGTCCCTATAGGCACCTCAAACTCAGTATCTTAAATCTGTTTCTTCCCAAGGCTTCCCCAGCTCAGTGAATGGCCCACATTTGCCCAAGTAGTTGCTCAACCCCCAGAGGCAAGATTTATCTTTAATTCCTCCATTTCCTTCATCTCCCACATACAAATCCATCTCGGGATCTTTCTGGCTCTACAACCAAAATATGTCTTTAATCCATCCATTTATCCCCATCTCCACTATCACCACATTAGGCTAGGTCCCCACTGTCTCTTACCTAGCTGATTGCAATGGTCTCCTAACTGGTCTCCCCACACACGCCCTTATCCATTCTATTCTCCACCCAACAACCCTAATTATCTTATTAGAATTTTTAACCAGATATACCATTCAGTATGCAACTTGAACTTCTTACTATGGCCTGAAAGGCCTACTATGATCTGTTTCCTGTTTCTCTTTAATCTCACCATTCCAACCACCGTCCTTCCTTCTGTTCCTTGAAAATGCCCATCCCTTTCCTGCCTCTGGGCCTTTGCACTTGCTGTTCCCTCTGTCTAGAACCTTCTCCCTGAACTCCTTGCATGTCAATCTCTTTCTCACCCTTTAGGACTTTGTTCACATGTCACCTTCTCAAGGAGGCCTTCCTGGCCTATCCCATCTAAAGGAGGCCTCCACTCTTATTACTCTATTATATTTGTTTTTCCCTTGTTTTTTTATTACCTTGTTTATTTCCATCAGAGCATTTTTCAAAATACGAATGTATGCCTGTTTATTTAGTTGTTCATATTTTGTTTCTTCCTCTTGCCTCCAAACACCATTCCCTCCCTCCATTCCACAAGTTAGGACCCTGTCTACAATATTTGTTATACAATATGGTACCTCGGGAGATTTCTAAATACCCATCATCCATCAAGTAGCTCCAATGCTCCCATCACTGTACCTCTTTGTTTACATTGTATAATTCCATCTCCCCAACAATCCTATTGGGGTGGAATTATTATCCCCGTGCTACCAGTGAAGAAACTGTTTTAGAGGATTAGATGATTTTCCCAAGGCCACATAGCCACTAAGATGTGATGGAAGCAGGATATGAGCCCACATCTGTCTGGTTCTGAAGCCCTCTCTTTCTATTGTGCTGCATGCTGCAGTCCCTGGCACTTAGAGGAATATAGAGAACGTATAACTTACATTGCTACTCTTTTTCTTCTTTTGCTTGACCGACTTTAAACATCAACCTTCTGACACTTTCGTGGACAAACATTCATTGGACCATCATCCTTTCACTTGGGAAACTACTGTCTCCCATGCCTAGGAATCCTGCTTAGCCATATGGTACCAGGGACACTAACACCACCCCTCCCTTCTCCACCTTGAGTGCACATGTGACCTGGGCTGGCCAATCAGAATATTACTTTCCCAGTTCTCCATACCATTATAGGAAGTAACATGTGATCTGAACCAGGCCAATCAGCATCCTCTCTGGGACTTCGCTGGAGCTCGAGGGACAACTGTTCCTTTAGGATCATCAGGAGCTGCAAGTGGCTGTCTTAGTCACATAGAGAGATGATGCTGAAAGAGGAAACCAAATAGAAGACAGCAGAGCTAAGAGATGGATGGAGAGAGAGACAGAATCAGAAACTTAATAACATAATTTCAGCACTCAATCCTAACCATTTGCTTATTTGATTATTTGGTTAATATCTAGCTCCTCACTAATCTAGTTCCACAAGGGTAAGAATTATGTCTTGCTCTTGTTTGCCGTTGTCTCCCCAGTGCCCGAGGCAGTGCCTGCCATGTAGTAGGTGCCCCAGGTGTATCTGAATGATCACGAGTATTGATTCTACCAGCAGTGTCTGAGCTCACAGCATAATGATAATATTCAAGAGAAATCATTTCTATCTGCAGCTTTTGGAATGAGCTGCCTTCGTTTGTGAGGCTTGATTAAAATTGGAGGAAACTTAATCTTAGAGTCATATTTAACCATCTGATATATTTAAAATGGGATATATAATAAGAATAATTTAGGTTATAATGGGTGTGGATTGAAAATGGGCAGGGATAATGCATTCTGGTTCTGTTCTTTAGAAATATGTGTGATGTCTGAGGCACTCTTAATTTTTTTTTTTATTTTTTTTTATTTTTGGCTACGTTGGGTCTTCATTGCTGTGCGTGGGGTTTCTCTAGTTGCGGTGAGCGGGGGCTACTCTTCGTTGTGGTGCGTGGGCTTCAGTAGTTGTGGCTCACAGGCTCCAGAGCGCAGGCTCAGTAGTTGTGGCACACGGGCTTAGTTGCTTCGTGGCATGTGGGATCTTCCCGGACCAGGGCTCGAACCTGTGCCCCCTGCATTGGCAGGTGGATTCTTAACCACTGTGCCACCAGGGAAGTCCCTCTAATTTTTAAAAAAATTTATTTATTTATTTATTTTTGGCTGCGTTGGGTCTTCTTTGCTGCACGCGGGCTTTCTCTAGTCGCGTCGAGTGGGGGCTACTCTTCGTTGCGATGTGCGGGTTTCTCATTGGGCGGCTTCTCTTGTTGCGGAGCACGGGCTCTAGGCGCGCGGGCTTCAGTAGTTGTGGCACGTGGGCTCAATAGTTGTGGCTCCCAGGCTCTAGAGCTCAGGCTCAGTAGTTGTGGTGCACGGGCTTAGTTGCTCTGCGGCATGTGGGATCTTCCCAGACCAGGGCTCGAACCCGTGTCCCCTACATTGGCAGGTGGATTCTTAACCACTGTGCCACCAGGGAAGCCCTGAGGCACTGTAATTTAATTTGACTTTAGTATGTCTTTAAGGACACTGTCAGATTATAACCTGATTCATCACTCATTCAGAGGCTAAAAATAGAGGCTGATACAGGAGGTTAACATCACCTAGCAAGGAGCGTTTCCTCAAAGGGATGGATGTAAATCAGAGGAAGCACGTCACTCACTCGTATCTAGTGCCACAGGCTGGGTACACCTGGTGCTTGGCAATTGTTTCAGGATGAAGTGACTCTTGTGCTGAAACTGCTGTCATTCACGACAGGCGGTTTGAGAGGGTTTCAGAATATGAGATGACTGAAAATCTGACCCCAGCCAGCCCTTGATAAGCATTCCCTATGGACCATGGTCCCTGATTGCCAGCTGCTTTCATTTGGTGTCCAGGGAAGCAGTTCAAACAGTGGGATGGACTGTGGGAAAGGAAGACAATTTGGGATTTCTCTTAAATTTTTTCTGGAAAAACTGCTAATCTTTCATTGTGTCCTAACTTCCCTTTTGGTAACATAAAAATGGTTTATGTTTCCCCTCTGGAGTCTGCCAAGTCCTTAGAGATCCTCGGGGGCGGTAGGGAGGTGGCAGCACGAAAATAAAGGATGCAAATTGTGACAGTGCTAGCAAGAGGAAGGAGAGGCGCTGACCTCTGACGGCTCACAGCCAGGCAGCACAATGAATGAAACTTGGCAATTTCTGCTCACTTGGGGTAGGCAGAGTGCAGGACTAGAATTACAGATGAGGGAAGGAAGTGATCATCTATGGAACATGTAGCTGTGTGCTGGTCATGGTATTAGGTATTACCTTAATAGGTATTTTCTCGTAGGTATTACCTGCTTACCTAACAGGTATTATTGCATGGCATATGGTGTTACCTTAATAGTTGAACTTTTCTATAGATGAGGAACTTGACTCTCATGGGAGGTAAGTAATTTCTAAGCCAGTAAGTTAAAGAAGCAGCATTCATCTCCAAGACTAGCTCCAAAGTGCTGACACCTTTCCTCTTAGCATTACACTGTGCCACCTATATTCATCTATGAGACAGAAAAGCAAGAGAGATATTTGCCCAAATGTACCGATGACTGCAGGCCCCTTCTGGGGGCCCCGGGTTTAGGTAGGAAGGGGCACCTGTCTGTGGAGTAGGGATGGCTCAATTTCATGGACAACATTACAGTTTGGAAAGAATCAAGATCTCAACTTCTGTGCCCTCTGAGGTTTCTTTCACGGATCCCTTTTGTTATTTCAGGGCCTCCTCTCCCCGGCCTCCAACTCTCTCGGGCTTCACTCTGGCTCTGCCCACTTTGGTTCTACCTTTTCTTCTTCCCAACCACGTCCTTTTCCCCTACAAAATTTATTCATCTGAACCTTTCTTCTGGTCATGGGAAGTCATTAGCTTGCTTATTTCTTAGCAAGCTAATTCATGCATGGGTATTAGTGGCAAAAAAGTACTATGGTACTATGGGCAATGTTCAGTAGTCTCTGACATCAATAAGACTCACTCAGACAATGTTCTCTCATTCAGTGGGTTCTGACGTGAGCCTTCAATCCGTTTTCACTGGGGGATTGGTGGAAACCAGGGGTGGTTAAAAGAAACATCTCTGGGGACTTCCCTGGAGGTCCAGTGGTTAAGACTCCACACTTCCACTGCAGGGGGCACGGATTCGATCCCTGGTCGGGGGAACTAAAATCCCGCATGCCACATGGTGTTGCCAAAAAAAAAAAGAAACATCTCTGTTCCCATCCCACCCTATGGAAATTTTCTCCTCCTCAGGGTCTTGTGAATCTTCACAGTTTACCATTCACTTTGCACTGAAATGCCCACTCCCGGTGCCTAGGACAGTATTGTAATGACTGAGCATGTCCTGGGAGCTGTTGGTGAAGGCGCAGAATTTTAACTGTCAAGTAGAATAAGTATCATCTGTACTGCCAGAGATTCACTCTCGTCTCCTGGTCCTCTTGGGCTCTGCAGTGTGGACACCAGCATCCTTGGCCTGAGGAAGGCTGTTGTCTCTGAGACCCATGGACCCCTAGGGCTCCTGCTATTCTCTCTGACCTCAGAGTTACGTGATGGCAAATGCAAATTCACATCTTCTGTCGTGTGGAGATTTTTTCTTTGGTAAAATATACATGACACAAAATGTACCATTTTAACTATTCAGTGGCATTAAGTATATTCACATTGTTGTGCAAACATCATATCTATCCATCTCCAGAATGGTTTCATCATCCCGAACTGAAATTTCTGTGTTTATTAAAAAAAAGTCCCCACCCACCCTCCCTTAGCCCCTGGTAACTTCTTTTTTTTTTTTTTAAATAAATTTATTTATTTATTTATTTTTGGCTGTGTTGGGTCTTCGTTTCTGTGCGAGGGCTTTCTCTGGCTGTGGCAAGTGGGGGCCACTCTTCATTGCGGTGCGCGGGCCCCTCACTATCGTGGCCTCTCTTGTTGGGAGCACAGGCTCCAGACGCGCAGGCTCAGTAGTTGTGGCTCACGGGCCTAGTTGCTCCGCAGCATGTGGGATCTTCCCAGACCAGGGCTCGAACCCGTGTCCCCTGCATTGGCAGGCAGATTCTCAACCACTGCACCACCAGGGAAGCCCAACCCCTGGTAACTTCTATTTTACTTTCTGCCTCTATGAACTGGCCTATTCATGTAGGTGGAATCATACAATATTTGTCCTATGTCTGGCTTATTTCACTTAGCACAATATTTTCAAGATTCATCAGTATGTATCAGAATTTCACTCCTATTTAAAGTGGAATAATAGTCCACTGTATGTATATACCACATTTTGTTTATCCATCCATGGACATTTGGGTTGTTTCTACCTTTTGGTTACTGTGAATCATGTTGCTATGAACACTGGTGTACAAGTATCTGTGTGAGTCCCTGCTTTCAATTCTTTTGTGTATACACAGGAGTATCCTAGGAGTGGAATTGCTGGATTATATGGTAACTTTTTTGTTTAACTTTTGAGGAACCACTAAACTGTTTTCCAAAACAGCTACACCATTTTATATCCCCACCAGTAATGCATGATGGTTTCAACTCTGGTTCGTTTGTTTTGTTTGTTTGTTTGTTTCTTTGTTTTGACATTTAATAGGAAGAGAACCACTTTGCACTGCACAGATATTATGCCAACTTGAGTTCCCCTGTTGGCATATCATTTACCCATTAATTCATTCAGCAAAAATTTACCAAATACCTGTGAGGTGCTAGGCATTGTACTAGGCACTAGGCCCTGTTGGATAAAATAGACTTGGGTTCTGTCTTCATAGTGCTTACTATTTAGTTAAAGAGACAAGAAAGAAAGCAAAAATATGCATCATTGCAGATTATGATAGAGTTCTCTGGAGAAATGAACCGGAACAGTGATAAGAATAATTATAGCGTGAAATTTTATTATTTGCTGTTTTAGGAAACAGCATAGTGTAAGGGATTAAGATGTGAGCTTTGAGGCCTGACAAGATTAATATTAGCTCTGCCATTTCTAAACCTTTTGACCTTAGACGAGTGGCTTAAATCTCTTTGTGCCTCAGTTCCTGAACTATAAAATGGAGATAATAATAATAGTACTTACTTCAAAGGGTTATTGTGAAGATTACATGATAGGGTCCATGAAAAGTATTTGGCATGCTGCCTGTCACATAGTAAGTACTCAGTAAATGTAATAATTTCATAGCTGCTCTTTGTAGGCTACATGTTATACTTATAACAATCCACACTTGGAATATTCAGCCAGTTATTCATGTTATGACCCACTAACAACACACAGTGGTCAAGCTTCTGCTTCCTGATACTCTTGACCACATAAGCCTATCCCTCCAGGTCCAGAGCCCAGTGGCCTCCTCTCCTGGCCAGCCTCTAGTTTTCCATCAAAATCTCTGCCCATGCCCTTCCTTCTTCTAGCCAGGAGGCAGTGGTATGAGAATAGAAGCTTTGAAGCTAGGCACATCTCTCTCTATCAGTTGGATGATCTTAGAAAATTACCTCTCTGAGCCTCAGTGTTCCCCTTGGTAAGGCACATTGGGAGCTATTGTGATGATGGGAGATAATGTATCTCAAGTACCCTTATCAGCCAGTCAATCAATGACTCAATCATAACTTTCTCTAGAGATATCTTTTTTCATGGTGAATGTATATATATGTATCTATATTTATATATATATATTTTATATATATATATATATTTTATATATATATATATATATATATATATATATGTATATTTAGAATTAGCCAGCTGGACTCAGTTGAGATGATCCCATTTGTTGGCAACATCCAAAGCATCATAGTCATGAGCCAGTCGAACATATGCCTTCTTCTCTCCATCAGGCCTGATCAGGGTGTGACCTTGGCCACGTCAGTGTCACAGAGCTTCTTCACAGCCTGGTTGATCTGGTGCTTGTTGGCCTTGACACCCACAAAGAACACAGTGTGTCGTCTTCTGTCTTCTTCAAGGCTGATTTGGTGGTCAGAGAGAACTTAACAGTGGTGTAGTGGTCAAGCTTGTTTCTCCTAGGGGTGCTCTTCGAAGGATATTTGGGCTGCCTTCAAGCTGCAGTATCTTGGGCTGTCAGGAGGTAGGTGAGGTGTGGATCTTTTTTTGCGTGGCTAAAGACACCTTTTAGCACTGTTCTCTTGGCCTTCAAAGTGTTTGCTTTGGCTTCAGCTTTGGGAGGGACCGGGGTTTCCTTCCTCACTTTCAGCACCATCTTGAAAAGCTAGTAGTATCCTAAATAAAATTGATAAGAGCATTTTCAATATTGTCCTGTTAAATTGATGCTTATCTAGTCTAGAAAATTTTAAACTGGGCAGTTAAAGAGTTAATATTTGATTAAATATGACACCCATCATTTTTATAAATGGTTAACTTTAGGCTCTTGATCAGGAATGTCAAATGCATTATAATATAGCTTCTTCAAGACAATCAGGTACAATGTAAGGCTACAAACAATGCCACCTTTTACGGTTTGGTTTACTGCCTATGTGTACATTTTAATAAGACTCTGCTAAGTATAGGCCAAACAAATGATTCTCTAACAACAGGAATTCCAGGGGTCCTTCTGGTCAGGAGTCAGCAAACTATGGCCTGCAGGCCAAATATGGCCTACACCTTGTTTTTGTAAATAATCACTTAATTGGAACACAGCCATGCCCATTCGTTTAGGTATTGCCTATGATGGCCTTTGTGCTACAAAGAGGCAGAGCAGTTTTAACAGAGACTGTATGGCCCACAAAGCCATCTACAGTATCTCCTATCTGTCCTGTTTTTCAGAAGTTTGCCAGCCCCTATTGCAGGCCAAGACGGGAAATGTTTGGAGCCAAACCCTTTTGGCAGCAGCCTTCAAACTGTGTGTGTAGCCTTTCACATACATGTATTGTCTCCTGCTGTTTGTTGGTAGGGTCACGGTTCCGGTGTGCCTTGGGTGTTTCCATAGGAAAGGCTTTAAGTGGCATTTATCAGTAGACTTAGTTCAACATTGCTGAATGAGTGTAGACTTAATTGTAACAAGACCCAGTAATTTAGTGGCATGAATAAGGAAGTTTGTTTTCTGCTCATGAAACTATCCAGTGTGGGTATTCTAGGTGGCTCTGCTCCACAGAGTAATTCTGGGACTCAAGCTCTTTCCATCTAGTGGCTCTGCCCTGTGTTAGGGTCTGTTGTCATCTGCGTGACCCAGGTAAAGTCACCACATCCAGTTTCCAGCAGTTGAAAAGGAATGGAGAACACAGATGAATATGATGTGTGTGTGCCCAGAAATGGCACACGTCACTCCCACTCCTACTCCATAAGCTAGAATTTGGTCGTATGACAGCACCTAATGGCAAGGGAGCCAGAGAAGAAGAAAGAAAGCTTGTCTCTCTCAAAGTAGGTAAGAAGGAATTCTCCATGGGCATGAAGGGTCCTCTGACAACTCCTTGGCCTAAGTTGTAGAGCTTTAGCTCTGCCAAAGATAATTTCATGCCAGAGCGTGGTGGAACCTAGTTAGATATGCTGCCCTGATTCTGTCAACTCCATCTCCACTTACTCTTCCCTAATACTTCTGCTCTGTCACCCCCTGTAGCTCCTTCTTCTCTTTCTAACACTTCTTCTTTTTATAAGTATGGACAATTAATTCCTAGTAGGACGTCTGGCTCTTGCAGCCCTAAGAATGATAACAAAAAAGAGGTAGACACTATTATTATCTCCACATTAAAGATAAAGAAACTGAGATAAAAAACAATGAAGTAAGCTGCCCAAGGTTATAGCTGGTCACATATGGCACTTGAAAAAAGATATTTTAATCTCTTTTCAATCCCTTTTGCTGGGTGCAGATTTTATTCCAGAATCTGGCCAATAAGCATGCTGTGAAAATCTTACCCTTGCTGAATTAGCAACCATCATTTGTCAAGGAATTTTTTTTCACATTTGCAGAAATATTCTTTTCTGTTGTTTACCTTTTTATTTTGTTTATGCAGAGTTGGTTTTGTTTTTCCCCTGATGGTTAGAAGTTTTATGCTTTTATGCAGTAAAACCTGCTGATGTTTTCCTTTATGATTTTTTCCTTACATCCAGGCTTAAAAAACCATCCTCCTTTGAGAATGATGATGAATATTTAATTAGATCTTCTTCCTGTTTTTCAGTGTTTGATTTTTTAAATTGTTATTTACTCTTATCCATCTTGAATTGCTTTTGTCTGTGGAAAAATGAAGATTCCCATTATATTTAGATTTGACTCTACCAGAGAAAGTATTTATTTCAAACAGGCTTAAATGGAGAAAGCCAATACCAGTGACTAACCCCCAAGAAATCTATACCATATTGATAGTGATAAGATTCCTTAATAGAAGGCTAGGGAGGGTCTAAGTATGGGGTTGCTTATCGCAGGCAGGTGAGTTTATTTCACAGCTGTTGTGAGTGTACTGGATGCTGCTGGCGCACTGGCCACATACCTTCTCCTGACTCGTGCATCCATCCCCCAGGTGCTGTGAGTTTGGGCTGCTAAGCATTCACAGATACATCCTTCTCCAAAGAATTGCCCTCAGCCCAAAGGGAGCCACTCCACCCAGGAAATTACACCTATGCCCCTCCCGACTCCTGGGTCATAACCAGCAGCCAGTGACTGATTGACATGGGGTACAAAAGGCTGGCCCCCTTGCCTCAAGGTGGGATCAGCTTTGCGATGCTATTTATGCTGCCGTGCTTCCCCGTGGAATCATCCTGAAGTTCATCTCTGGCTGAGATCCTCCCCATGCTTAGCTCCTCCTCTGCCCTGTCCTTCTCCCTCACTCTTTCTCCTGAGTCCTCCTTCACTAAACCGTATGCACCCCAAACCCTGTCTCAGGCTCTGCTTCTAGGGAATGTGATCTGAGACAGTGAGAAAATCTAATTTAACTAACATTCTAATACACATAATTTATAATCTAATGTATGTAACAAACATGTCTTACAAACTGTGTAGACATTATAGACTCAAGATCAAAGGTTCTATTTTCAAGAGTTTAAACAAATGTGTAATACATTGTTAACTATATTGGAGAGTTTTTTACCCTTAAATACTGAAAATGTATTGAGCAGGATTGTTAGAGATAAGAATTTTTTAACTTAAGATAGTTGACCCACCTGGATGATATTTATTGTTCCTTGTTTTTTGAGGTTTCTGGGGTGTAAATATTCTCTAATCCCCCTTCATCACTGTACTGAGAAGAGTAATATACCCTCAGGATTTGGAATTCTCTGCGTACTTCTGTTCATGAGATTTGCCTCTCACGCCTTACCATTCAATACCATGTAGCATGTTATCTATAGTCCTTTTCGTTTCAGTCAAAGAGGAATCAAAATATTTCCACAGTGGCATGAATTCATTTCATTCTTCAGGTTGTACCCAGCACCAGCTATGGAATAATACTTCCCTTCCCTCACGGTGATTATTTTCCAAGGCAATACCACTTGGATCTCAGCATTTCATTTTCTTTTCCATTCCCAGCTTGGCCTCTAAGGAGTTTGATTATTCTCTACCTCACATCTGAAGAAGAGACTCGGTGACTTGCTTCAAGTGGGAAGGCCAGGCTTCATGCTCGGAACCGTAAGTTCCAAAGGTACTGTTGATCCTTCCTAGACCCAAGCAGCACCTCAATCTGTTTGCATGCGTGTGGACTCAGCTGCTTCTGTTCGTGGCATTGATCTGTTAAGCAGTGACCCTTCCCTCAGTCTCTCTACATTCTGTCTCACTCCATCCATTGGTTTATTAAGAATGAACACTATATGTGCTTTGAAAATGAACTCAACACTCCTGGGCCTTGCTTTGAGTTCCTCTCTCTGTTCAGATAGAACAGCTGGAAGATGGTGCAATGTTTATTTGCTTTTTTGATTTAGACTGTTTCTTTTTTCCTACCCTTGAGATCTCAAAAACCTTCTTAAGCAGCAGCCTGGAGGAACACAAGCGGTATGGGGAAGGGAGGAGAGAGCTAAGGAATGAAAGGGTTAGTTGAGGAAGAGGAGGGGGCGGGGAAGCAAGGCTAGTGATTTTCTGGGGTTGGCTATGGATCTGACCCTTATTTTCTGAGTGCTGGGCATTTCTCCCATTCTGGACCACTCTTCCCTGGTGCTCATCCTGCTATCTACGGGGCTGTACAAAGAGAAGGGTATGAAAAAAGCATCAAAGTGGGCTTTGGAGTTAGTTACACCTGGCTCTGAATACACCACTTTTAATCTATTGACCTTCTGAAAGTTACTTAAATGCTCTTATATCTTGTGAGGTGCACTGTATATCATCTGGTCTTTATGTGGATTCATGTTAGATGGACTTTTTCAAAAACCATTTAGATGAGGAGGTTATCCTAAATGTGTGGATTCCCCTGACCTTAATTAGTTGGCCACTCTGGTTCATGCTGCTGAAGCCCAGCATTTTGGAGGCAAAAAAAGGGACCTCTGGTCATCTTACCCAATCACAGTCATTAACCCTGTCAAGGCACCTGCCTCAATACTGGCCTCCTGGGTTGTCGTTAGGGTCAAATGAAGTACAAGGTGATTTAGGTACTATTATTACTAGCATCTCCATGTTACGGATGTGTGATCTGAGGCACCGAAAAACTAACTTGCCTATCACACAGCTAGTAATTGACATAGCTAGGATTTGAACCCAGGCCACAAGAGATCCAAATAAAAATAAAATAAAATTATGGGACTATGCTATTTTCTCTTATATTTAAGGTTAGGTTATTTTATTTTGCATCTAGGCAACTTTCTTAGAATGAAAAAAAATATTTTGCTGACATTTTTTCATAATATTTTTCCAAAAATGGTATGACAGCAGGATACATAATATTTCATACTCAAATTTCCCAACATGATCCAAATAAGAATATTTTTACAAAATTATTGAGAGCTTCATCAGTTTTCCCAAGGGCCTCTCCTAAGCCTCTGATAATTCAAATAATTTTCTTTTGAAGTGCCCGTGCAATTGGTTTTGATTGTATTTGCATTGCAGACTCACATAATTAGCAGGAGGCACTCTGGCAAAATGAGGTGTAAGAGGACATGTACTAGCATTAAGAGGAGAAGTGTTTTTCGAGCGGGAGCAAGTTTGATATTAGTGAATATTTTTATCTTAAGATGACCTTTGCTTCCCTGTGTAACTTGACAGTAGCTGGGACTTGGGTAATAAGGGCTGAGCTAATGAGAACTCTCTGGCATTTCATAGACATTAACTGTCTGGCCTTCTTTAGAGAAAGGCTACAGCTTAGCTGATTTGATAAGGGTATTTGGTGAATCACAGAGGCAGACAGATTGTAAGGTGACCCCAATGATCTTTGCCTACTAGAATCCATGCTCTTGTATAATTCTCTCCCTCTGAGTGTGGGTAGGTCCTGTGACTTGTCTCTAATCAATAGGTAATGGAATGTATGTGATTACATGTACATCAGTTTATTACATAGGATTTTAATTTCAGTTATACTAAAAGACCCTCTTCCTTGCTGGCTTTGATGAAGCAAGTGGCCATGTTATGAACCTCCCCGTGAAGAGGCCCACGTGGCAGGAACTGAAGGTAACTTCAACTGACAGCCAGCAAGGAACCGGGGCCCTCAGTCCAACAACCCTCAAGGAGCTGAATTCTGCCAACAATCGTGTGAGCTTATAAGTGGATCCTTCCCCAGTCAAACCTTGAGCTAAGATTGCAGCCCTGGCCAAGACTGTGATTGCAGCTTTCAGATGAGACCCTGGAGTAGAGACCCAACAAAGTCTTGCCTGGACTCCTGACTCACAGGACCCATGAGATAATTAATGTGTGTTGTTCTAAGTTTCTAAATTTGAAGCAGTTTGTTATCTAGCAATAGATAATTAACAATACAATTATCGTATTCAAAATCGAGTCATTTATGCCAATGTTTATTGAGAGAATCCCATGTACAGAGAAGCCTGCACTAGCTCTGGGGATACTGTGGTGAACAAGAGAGAAAATGGATCTTCATGGAGCTTACGATCTAATGAAATGGATGACTGTGATATTGTGATTTTTTATTTTACTGAGGTATAGTTGATGTACGTTATTATATAAGTTACGGGTATATAACATAGTGATTTATAATTTTTAAAGGTAATACTCCATTTATATTATAAAATATTGGTTACCTTCCCTGTGTTGTACAATATATCCTAGTAGCTTATTTTTTAATACGTAATAGTTTATACCTCTTGATCTCCTATCCCTATCTTGCCCCCCACCACCTCTCCCCACTGGTAACCACTAGTTTGTTCTCTATATCTGTGAGTCTGTTTCCTTTTTGTTATATTCACTAGTTTGTTTTAATTTTTAGATTCCACATATAAGTGATGTCATACAGTATTTGTCTTTCTCTGTCTGACTTACTTCACTTAGCATAATAGCCTCCAAGTCCATGCATGTTGTTGCAAGTGGCAAAATTTCATTCTTTTTTATGGCTGAGTAGTATTCCATTGTGTGTGTGTGTGTGTGTGTCTGTGTGTGTGTGTGTATATGTATATATACCACATCTTCTTTATACATTCATCTGTTGATGAACACTTAGCCTGCTTCCATATCTTGGCAATTGTAAATAATGCTGCTATAAACATTGGGGTGTATGTGATATTGTGATCTACGTTAAGAAGTATATATTTGGTCTTCATCCCTGGTTGCAGGCACAGAGCTCCTAAAACCCTTGGAATTTCCTGAGTGATAGGAGAGTCTTTTGTTATTCATAAGGAACCCCTTCTGAGCACACCTGTGTTTTTACTAATAAGGTAGCTTAGGGTGGGGCCCCTAGATAGCCTCAGGATGGGGCTGGTCACCAGGAAAACTTGTGATTAGAAGGTCGGAGCTTTCAGCTCTACCCGCTGACCTCTAGACAGGGAAATGTGGCGGTGTGCCCTCCCCTTATAAAAATTCCGCCTTATAGAAGCTGTTGAACAACAAGATTTAATGAACTTCTGGGTTGATGTATACATTCACATGCCAGGAGGGTGGTGCACCCCAGTTCCTGAGCTCGGACCTCTTCATCTGGCTGTTTATCTGTATCCTTTATAATATCCTTTATATTGAACTATAAACATAAGCAAATATTTCTCTGAGTTCTGTGAGCTGCTCTAGTAATTAATCAAACCTGAGGAGGGGGTAGTGGGGACCTTTGATTTATAGCTAGTCAGCCAGAAGCACAGGTGACAGCGTAGACTCATGATTGGCATCTGAAGTGGAAGCAGCCATACAGGACGGAGCCCTTAACCTGTAGGATCTGACACTATCTGCAGGTAGATAGTGTCAGAATTGAGTTAATTTGTAGGACACCCAGTCAGTCTCTGCTGAGAACTGGAGAATTGCTTGGTGGTGTTGGAAAAAACACATTGGAATGACATTAAACAAGTTACTATTACATGAACTCTGTACTTTAATACTACCATCAGAATTCAATAGAACTAACTGGATACCTATACATGAATATTATTGAACATCCACTATAGTCATAATATTTTTTCAGCAAAGCATCCATAGAAAATCTACCTTTAAGCCATGAAGTTTCTCATAGCCTGAGATAATGCCACCATTCCTTATAAAAGTGAGGACAGGGACTTCCCTGGCGGTCCAGTGGTTAAGACTCCATGCTTCCATTGCAGGAAGCGTGGGTTCGATCCCTGGTCAGGGAACTAAGATCCCGCATGCCACGCGATGAGGCCCAAAAAATGAAATAAAATAAAAAGTGAGGACGTGCTCACCCTCTCTCCAAAAGGAGAGCCCTAAAGTCTTAGCAGTCCCTGAATCTGACTCCAAGTCCAGGATTGCTGAGAAATGAGCATTCCTCCTCAAGTTTAGTAACAAGCCCATCTTGTTATTCTGTGATCTCTGGACTAAGTTTTAAGGTTAACCATCATTAATATAGTCTATATAAAATAGTAGGAGAAAAGCAGAAGGAAATAAAATAGAAAATCAGTTAACTGCATAAATATATACTTGATAAAGCAAGGAAGATAATAATAGCAAACACTATTTTCCAGGCACTGTACATATATGTTAACTCATTTCATCTTTATAATAATGCTATAAGTAAGAACTATCATTTTACAAATGGGGGAAATTGAGCCAAAGAGAATATAAGAAGCTTGCATAAGGTCTTCAGCAGTAACTGAGATTTGAACCCGTGTTGTCTGACTTCAACTTCTGTGTATTTAACCACCTGACTTGACCCTTCCTACCATTGTAACACATCACTGGTTAGGGACTCAGTATGTCTATTCTGTCAGTACTTTGGCTACAACTAAGCACTCAAGAACTGAGGAAATAACTATAGAGGGGATTCAAGGATCCACTAGGATCACTATAAATGGTCCTACTGTGGGTGAGCCCCACTAGCACCTGTATTCCATAAACTCCCTTACACCAACCAGAGAACTGCACATGGCATTTGGAGCCTCCAGATATTAGCATCAGCTAGGAATAATAATAAAAATCCTGAAAGACCAATATAAGCCCTTTTCCCAGGGCCCAGTTACCCTAGTATGTGGCTCCAAGTGCGTTTGTTAAAGGGAAGGAGGAAGACATTGGTGTACACCTGTGGTGCCCCTGCTGGAGGAGGGGGACATTGGTGTACACCTGTGGTGCCCCTGCTGGAGGAGGGGGACATTGGTGTACACCTGTGGTGCCCCTGCTGGAGGAGGGGGACATTGGTGTACACCTGTGGTGCCCCTGCTGGAGGAGGGGGACATTGGTGTACACCTGTGGTGCCCCTGCTGGAGGAGGGGGACATTGGTGTACACCTGTGGTGCCCCTGCTAGAGGAGGAAGACATTGGTGTATACCTGTGGTGCCAGTGCTGGAGGAGGGAGACATTGGTGTACACCTGTGGTGCCCCTGCTGGAGGAGGAAGACATTGGTGTACACCTGTGGTGCCATTGCTGGGTTACTCCTAAAGAGTGTCTTGTGTCCCCTTTTTCCAAGGGTCTTTTAAGTGACTTGGGTCTGGGAATTGGGTAAAGGACTGTGACTCTCTATCTTCGTGACAAAAATCAGCCCCTGTTCCCCAGACTTAGATTTTGTTATTGTTGTTGTTATACAAATTTAGTCACACTTTGGTATCCATGTATTTCAGCCGCAAAGACCCTACAATCTATTACGCACTCTCCAATATCCCTAAGAATCAAATCCTTCTGATAATCACACGTAAGCCTTCTGCTTATTTCAGGCATGTGGACCCACTGTGAAGGTTAAAGCTGACATCTACTCCTTCAGGAAACCTTTTCCCATGGAGGCAGCTCCTGCTATCATCCCTGGCCTATAGCAGGCAAGTACTTTCAGGCATGCTCATGCTCTTCTCATCAGTGGGTTTTTCTTCTGAAACTGGGTGAGTAGTTCAGGTATTTTAAAAGCTATTATAAATCCACTGTCATATTCCTGTCTCTGTAAGTCTTTGGATTCCCTTCTGTATGTTCCATCAAGGTATGTATAGCATCTGAACTTCACATGCACAGGCCGCCACTGAGACTCAGTCTCAGACAACCAGTCAAGAAGTTGACACCTCTTCCAGTTGTTTAATCTAGCACATTGTATCCAGAATTTTCGGTGGGGGCACCTTTAAGATGAGCTTGATCCAATCTAAAATTCTGACCTTCTCTTCCTAACACTCTCAGAATACTTTCCCATAATCCTGCAATGCTTTTGGTGTGTCTGCCTTCTCTTCCTAGGTCTGATTTTGATTTCAGGGCGTGCTAGAATCAGCCTCTAGCTTTGGGTCTGGAGTCAATGAACAGAGGTAGGGGTGGGCCATGAGGACATCCCCTTGCAAGGTGACCACCGAGGGAAGCTGGTGTCTTTGAACAGGGCAGGACCAGCCTCATCAGAATGGGAGGAGGGGCTGCTTTTGTTGGTCCAGGAAGCTCTGTGAGTTCTCGGGCTTTAGATTCTTGGGGCTATCTGACACCTCCAAAATATGTCCATTCCAGTACTCAGGAGAAGAACCACTTTTTCTCGATAAATTCCCTGAAAGACCCGGTGAGACTTGAATTCAATCTGTTTTGTAATTCATCGATCTTCAGACTCCGTCTCTGCCTCTGACTTTTCAGCTTCATTAGCTCAGTGCCTGCAAGAAATAAAAGAGTATTTTAGGGAAGTCACAGAACCTTTCTCATTCACTGGCCATGCTCTGAAGTGAGAATTTAAACTTGTGATTTTTTTCTTTAAATTTTATTGTACAGTTAAATGGAATTACTCACCTCAGAGCCTTTTTATTCCTTCCTTCTCCACCCTCCAGAGCCTTGCTTTCACTGGCATTTCATTCTGTGTGACTATAGCTGATCATTTTGGTGTTTTGCTACTGGGAGCCATGGACTAATATGAACACAACTCATGATATAATCAAAATGCAATTTTATATTTACCACCAACTCTTTCAACTTCATTCAGGGATGAAGGAGGAGAAGGTGGTATTCCTCTACCCCCAGATGGAACTTCTGACAGCTTCTCTGGCTTTTCCTGCTCTCCCTGACTACCTTCACCTCTACCTGCTAGCTGTCATTTTCTTTTTCTCTCAGGTTGAAGGTAGGGTAGAGATGAGAGGGAAAGAGGCAAGTGAGTTATGACTTGATCTGGTGGCTTTGTGTTCTCTGGGCCTTGCAGATCATTAAAGCTGGTGACCCCTGGGGGGCCTGTAGGATGGCTCAAGCCGATTCATCTCTCAGGGCACTTGCATAGGAATTTTGGATGCTCCCTACAGGCCGCCTCTCCTGCAGTTCCCTCGATTCCAGTGGATGTATCTCTATTCTGGATGGTTCCTTTCAACTCTTTCCTCAGCCCCTGGATATCCAGCAGTGCATGCTCAGCTTTTATTGCCAAGATCCTTCTAAAAAGACCTATCCTTAGGATCCAACGCTTTCTCCTTTTTAACCCATATGTAGTTATGGGAAATCTCATCCCCTGCCCCAGCAAACTCCGGGAGTGCCTGATGATTGCAATGTAGCAGCCCTCCTGGTTCCTCTATCTCCAGAGCACTTAACCAGCCCTTCTAACCATTCTGTATTTTGATGGAGGAGATGGACTTCAGTCTATGACTTGATTGTGCTTTCTTGGTCATTAGTCAGACCCTGGTCCTCTATGTCTTCCAGCTGCAGGGGGCTTCATTTCATAACTTACCCTGTGGTCTACTGGAAATTCTCTCACTAGGCTTGAGGTTGGGAGATAGCACCTATCACCCCTCCCCACCCCCACCCTTTGTCCAAAGGAGAGAGGACTTAAAGCAGAGCAGAAGCCTCTTCAAAAAAAGATCTCCTCAATTATTTTCTCCAAATCATCTCTCTGACGCCCTTTTACATCCTTGATTTCTCTGAGAAGCCCAAGAGATGTAGGGCAGGTTCTTCTTCCTGCCCTATAAATTCTGCCTAACGGGGGAGGTTGGGGTGTGGGGCTGGGCTCACTCTAATTTTGACATCCTGAGATACAATCTATTGATGCATCTCTCTAAACTGAGGAAGAAACAGTATCATCCTACCTTGTATTGCAATAGTTTTCATGACTCTTTTACTACTGGGTGCCAGTGTTTTACCTGTATTGCATCCTTACTGCTTTCTTATCCAACCAGGTCACCTAGTCCATCCCAGATTCCCAATACCTTGGGACCTCTTTCAAAGAAAGAATCCATTCCAGCTAGTTTCAGTAAAAATTTATTGCACAGTATTAACTAGAATTTCTGGGAGGGCCAACAGACAAAGCCTGCATGTCATACAGTCAGAAGCAAAGCAGCCAGGAAAAATGTCCAACTACATCACAAATGTCCAAACACACCACAGGGGTGTTCTAGCAGAAATCCTGCTGTGGCTGCCAAGGGATGCGCAACATCTATAAAACCTGGACTGAGCACCAGTATCCCCATTGCAGTTCCTGCAGAAAAGCAAATGCCCCAGGGCCATACTTACTAGGAGAATAGTGTATCTGTAAGTTTTCACCTGTATCCCAAGTCTTGCTTAAGTTTGGGGTTTGTTGGAATATAGTCACATGTCTATATCCTAGCAGCAAAGGGTTTTAGGATATGTGTTATCTTTGTTTGTTTCTATCTGTGGAAAGCAGAATTCATAATATAGAAGAACTACAAAGAAAAGATGTGGGGCAGACACAAATGACAAATGTCCCTTACAAAACTCTTATGAAAAAAAGTTTATCGTCCCAATCAATAAACTATTTTGACTATATAAAACAAACAAAAAAACCCTCTTATGTACCTTTTGAATTTTGCATATAATACCCATTCAAAATATAAATTAAGAAAAATTTAAATCCATTTTTTTGAGGCTTTTCCCGTGGACCATCTTTCTATGCTCAATCCTCCTAGGCTGTTGCGGTCTTCTAATATCACGTATTGTCATTGTTCTTTAACGCTGTTGATTGTTCTGATTGACCCTTTGATAGTCTTTGACCTCATTTAGTTGTTGTGTTGTTACAAAGATAAATGAGGTAATGCATTTAGAACTTTTAGTGCCTGGCGCATAGTAGGTAATCAATACTGGTAATCCTCCCACTTCTGCTTCCCTAATATTATTGCCTGTGGTTGCTTTTCAAGTCTTGATTGTAAAGAACTCATTGAGATGTAGCAGGTGCATTCGAGTGGTTTTCCAGTTAATGTCCCGACAACTTAAACATGAAAACTGTGATGTTTGTGATTTATAATAAGAAATATATATTCAGTCTCTGTCCCCCTTTCTGGCACCGAGCTCCTAAAACCCTTGGACTTTCCTAAGTGATAAAGGTGTCTTAATACTCATAACAAACCCTTCTGAACCACACATGAGTTTATATTAATGAAGTGACCTTTGGAAAGCACCTAAGGATGGAGGGTGGTTGCCGGGGGAAAAGACCAGGTAATTAGTGGGTTGGAACTTTCAGCCCCGCCCCACCCCACCTCTGGGGAGGGGAGAAGAACTGGGGGTTGAATTATTTGCCAATGGCCAAAGATTTCATCAGACATGCCTATGTAACGAAGCCTCCACAAAACCCCAAAAGGACGGGGAAGTTCCCTGGTGGTCTAGCGTTTAGGATTCGATGCTTTCACTGCCATGGCCCAATCCCTGGTCAGCAAACTGAGATCCCACAAGCTGTGCGGTGTGGAAAAAGAAACAAACAAACAAACCCAAAAGGACGGGATTTGGAGTTTCCAGATTGGTGATCACATGGAGGTGCTGGGAGAGTGGTGCACCAAGAGAGCCTGGAAAACCCGAGCCCCTTCCTCATACCTTGTCCTGTGAATCTCTTCCATCTGGCTGTTCCTGAGTTATATCCTTTCATAATAAACCAGTAATCTAGGAGGCAAAATGTTTACGTGAGCTGCTCTAGCAAGTTAATCGAACCCAAGGATTCGGTTGCAGGAGATCAGAGGATCTCTAGCTAGCAGGTCAGATGCACAGGTGACAACCTGGACTTGTGATTGGCATCTGAAGTTTGGGGGTGGGGTCGAGGGAGTCTTTTGGACAGAGCCCTTAACCTGTGGGATCTGATGCTATGTCCAGGTAGATAGTACCAGAAATGAGTTAAATTAGGACACCCAGGACCCAGTCAGTGTCTGCTGAGAATTAAGGAATTGCTTGGTTGTGTTAAAGTAAAAAACCCACAGTGAAGACACTAATCCAAGCTAAGCCAGTGAGACTTGCTAGAGAAGGGCTTAGATGCTTGAAAGATAAGGTCACATATAGATGGGATCAGAGTTGGTACCAAACAGCCCAAAGATACACATACCAGCTAAAGAAGGGAAGTAGCAGAAGCTGGGAAGCTGTATACTTACGCTGGTTATCACATGTGTTCTCTCTAGTCAGTTTGCCTTAAATCCCTGCCCTGCTACTTACTAGCTGTGAGCTCTTAGGCAAGTTACTTAAGCTCTCCATGCTTATATTTCTTCATCTATGACATAGGGAAAAAATTATATCTATCTCATATTTTGTTAATTGCTTTGAACAATTCCTATCATATAGGAAGTTTGATTTCTGGATTTCATTTACTTGAAAATTTATGTTTGAGAAACATTTTAACTCCCCAAGTCTTCATCTTCCAGTGAACTAATGGTCCTGCATTTCATGTCTCCTGGGTGTCATAAAAATATCTGTAAACATAGTTAGAATGTTTTAAATGGAGATTTTTATAACTCATCAGCTTCAGTTTGAAACTCAGTATCATCACTTATAAGAATGGAAAAGAATTGACGATCATGAAAGTTGTATAAGTATCAAGTTGAATTTAGTACAAAGTTTTCTTTAGAGGAAAGTTTCTCTTTAAGGCTAAGTTGACATCCATTCCTTGGGTGAATTGATTTGCTATATGTTCAGTCAGGTTAATCCCAACCAGGCTATGGAAAGTGTGTCATTTCACAACTGGGTCAAGCACTCCATGTGAAATGCAGAATTAAAAGTAAGGTTATAAAAATGTCAGTCTACTTCTTTCCCAAATGAGCTCAAGAATAATTGACAAGATCTCTGTGGCTAACTACCCAGAGACCCTAATTTTATAAAGGGGACTTTCTGACTTGTAATCCTGGAATATAAGCTTTCTGTTGTCCCCTTCTACTTTGCTGAATTAATAGGAAATCTCAGCACACTAAATTATAAACTGTTTCTTTTAGTGGATGACATTTCATAAACATCTTGTGAGTTCTAGACAAGGCTTTGAAGGAAAGTCCCATAGGTAATTCCATCTTAGTTTTCCTAGGTTATTTTATTCCTTCACTTACAAAAATTTTTAAGTAGATCTAATACCATGAACTTCAATTTCCTCAGATTTCCCTGGCCTTTGGGTTGCAGTGGGGGCCTATGGATGGTGATAACCCACATTTTGTTGAATTTATCTCACATCTTCACGTTTCAGAGGCTTGAGTGCCCCCATTCAAGTCTCATTCAGTTATTTTTGGGATTCCCCAGTGGGTGTATTGCAAACCAGTCTGTCCACTACAGTTACCAAGGGGCATTCATGACGTCTTCTTCCCGTGCTCTCATCACCTCCCCACAATGATATTTGTTGCCCCCTGAGCCATTTGGGGAGGGTGCCTTTCCGCACCCATGCTGCTGGTGTCCATGGTGATAACTCTGAGGGCTGTGCCAAGAATGCCATCTTTCAGTGATCCCCAGCCATCCAGCCTGGGATGTCAGAGCAGTTCCGTGTTCCCTGGAACCCAAAATGTGCCACAGCTGGGCTGCATCCCTCCCAGAACAGGGAGAAGGCTCTGCCCTGTGTGGCACTCACTTTGTCACTTGGACACAAAAGCTTTGCTTCTTCAGGAGGGAGACTTTGTAAAGTAGAGGCTTCATCATCTGTTTGCAGCTTCTCTTGCTGCACTCACTGCTCAGACATGAATCCCTGGGCCTGGCCGGGCCAGCCTCCCCAGTCCTCTCCCTCTTCTTGTGATGGGGCTCTTTCCTTCCTCTCATGCAAATCATCTTATGTAAATAGATGCCTTTTCTTTCAGTTCATCAGTGCATTTGTTGGAACTCTTTTGGTTTCAAATAACAGACATCAACTTGAGCCAGCAGTAGTGAATAAAGGGACTGAGTTATAAAGCTCTTGGAGTGTCTGGAGAAATGAAATGGCAGGGCTGCAGCTGGGCTTCAAGAAGAAACTAGGGGACTGAAAAGCTGCCATAACGTTTCCTCTACTCTCGAGTTGACTGGCTTTCCCTGATCCCTACCCCACAAGGAGAAAAACGGGGCTCTATATGTGGGCTTTGCTGGGGAAATGCAGTGAACTCGCCAACTGGCCATTTCTGAAGCATAGGTGATGGTGAAGGTTGGGAGTAGGGAAGGGGCTTGATGTAGATTTGGGATGTGGTCAAGGGCCAGATCAAGGTTGATTTTTTAAGAATATTTATTTTATTTTTGGCTGCGTCGGGTCTTAGTTGCGGTACACAGGATCCTCTGCTGCAGCGCGCAGGCCCCTCGTTGAGGCGTGTGGGCTTCTCTCTAGTTGTGGCGTGCACGGGCTTAGTTGCCCCACGGCATGTGGGATCTTAGTTTCCTAACCAGAGATCGAACCTGCGTCCCCTGCATTGGAAGACGGATTCTTAACCACTGGACCATGAGGGAGGTCCCTCAAGGTTGATTTTTAACAAGCGGGAACTTTATCCTGAAGGCAGTGAATGGCAGAACCACTACAGAGTGTAGCATAGAGCAAACAAAATTTTATTGTAGTTAGATCACACTGGTGGTATTCAGAAATGGATTTGAGGGAGCAAGACCAGAGACAGGTACAGTAGTTAGGACACTATTGCAATATATATTCTTGGAAGGAGGTTCAGAAGTCCTGTTGGGAGCAGAAATAAAGAGGAGGGATGGGCTGAAGAACTGTTTAAGAGGTAGAATCCACAGGAGTTGGTCATAGATTGGCTATGAGGAGAGGGAGGAAAATTCTAAAGTGATTTCCAGGTTGTTGGCCTTGAAGGCTGGCTAAATGGTGGTGACATTGACTGAGATTGGGGAAGTGGGAGGAGCAGATTTTGGGGAGAAAATGAAATGGCACCCTCTCCACAGACTGGCTGAGACTAACTTGATTGTACCTATAGCAGATGAAGTCAACTTTGTGTTTGTTGAGTTTGAGGTGCCTAAAGGATGCTCAAATGGTGCTGTCCAGGAAGCTAAGAACATTTAATTCTGTCCCTCTGGGAGAATCAACACTAGAGATTTATGGTAGACCTGGGACTCATCAGCATAAAATATGGTCATTCAATCATGATTCTAAATATGACCCAAGGAGAGCATGTGGTAAAAAAGAGCAGTTGACACAGAATGGAATTCTGTAGAACACCAGTAGGTAAAGGAAGGGGGACAGGGGATTGAGGAAGAGAAGCCCATGGAGGAGACAGAGAAAGAGAATATTAGCAGTGTTAAATACAACAGAGAGGGTTAATGAGATGACTAAAAGATGACCATTCACTCATGTATCCATAAATTATTTTTTGAGCACCTGCTATATTCAGCATGCTGTAGCAGTTAAGAGCTCAGGCTCTAGAGCCAGACTGCCATATATATATATATATATATATATATATATATATATATATATATATATATATATATATATATATATATATATATATATATATATATATATATATATATATATATATATATATATATATAAATAAAATGCATGCTATTATTATCATGTGTCAGCCACTCTTCAGGACTCCAGGAATACAGCTGTGAACAAGACAGTCTCTGCTCTTATGGAATTTCCATTCTATTTAGAGGTAAGAGGAGTACAGACCATAAAAACAACAACAACAAAGAATAAGAAAATAGCAGCTAAATGCTAAAAAGAAAATAAAAGAATGATATGATAGGAGGCTGGGTGAGATGATTTGTTAGCTGTTTAATTAAGTACTTCTGGGTCTGGCATAGAGCTAGGAGCTGTGAAGTCTATAACAGTATATAGACATTCCTTTGTCATAGGAATATGCAATCCAAGATCTAAAATGAAAATAATCATCACAAGAATATTTAAAAATGATTAGAGGATAATGACTAGAAAATATTAATAACAGTAGTTATTCATTTAATGAACGTTTACTATGTGCTAGGTAATAAAATAATTACATGAATTCGCTAATTTTACCCTCAAAGTCCTATGAAACATGTATTATTATCAAGCACTTTTAAAGATGAGAGAGGTGAGGCCCAGAGAAGTCACATGGCTTTCCCAAAGGCACACAGCTAGTAAGTGGTGGAGGCGGGATTTCAACTCCCAGTCTAACTCTAGAGCCATACACTTAAAACCATGTGCTTGCTGTGTGCTGGACACTGAAACATGTGTTATCTTATGTAATCTTCTCAGTGATTATGTGAGGTGGATACTCTCCTTTTTCAGCTTAATGGATAGGGAATTGAGTCTCAGAAAGATCAGGTGATTTTCTCTAGAGCTCTTAGTAGAAGAGCTGCAAGTTGAAACAACATCTTCTGCCCTTAGGTCTAGGGTTCTTTCTGCTAAACCATACTTCTTTTCCAATCTCACTCACCAGTTTCAGTTAGGATTGAATTCAGCCGCATCTTACAGATAGCCAAAAATAACAGCGGCATAAGCAAGCATGGGTTGTATTGGGTTGGCCAAAATGTTTGTTTGGGTTTTTGTAACATCTTACGGAAAAACCCGAACGAGCTTTTTGGCCAACCCATACAAGAGGATCAGAAACAGGCAGTCCAAGCTGGTATGGAAGCTCTATACATGCAGGGACCCAAGCTCCCTCAGGCTTCCATCCCACCATAACTAAGGTGTAACCTTCATTCTCATGCTCTAAGACAGCTGCTGGAACTCCAACCATCATAATCATGTTCTAAGTAGTAGAGTAGAGGAGGGAACGCAGAAGAAAAGACCAAATGACATGATCTAGCTATCTTTTAAGGTTTCCCGGAAACTGCTGTATTTTACTTATGCTCACATCTTACCAGGCAGAACTGAGTCATATGGTCATAGCTAATTGCAGTGGAGTCTGGGAAACTAGATCTTCATTAAGAGTAGCCACGTGCCCAGCTACAAATAAAGTGTTTCTTAATTAAGGCAGAAGGAAGGTGGATATTGGGGTAGGAAGAGCTTGTTGTCTGCCTACCCCTTTTGGCATGAATCTTTGAAGGCTGCTGTAGCTAGCTTTGAAGGCTGTTAGCTGTCCTAGCAGAAACAGATGACACACTCAGAAGAATTTAACTGAAAAGGAATTAATGGAGAGATGGGGACTTACCTGGTGGTCCAGTGGTTAAGAATCCACCTTCCAACGCAGGTGACGTGGATTTGATCCCTGGTTGGGGAACTAAGATCCCACATGCTGCGGGGCAAATAAGCTCTTGTGCCACAGCTACAGAAGCCCGTGCGCCACAACGAAGACCCAGTGCAGCGAAAATTTAAAAAAAAAAAAAAAAAAGAGGAATTAACGGAGAGATGATTTTCAAAGGTTTGGGAAAGATTCAGGGAACCGTAAAGAGATGGTGACACATCCAGAAACTAGCAACAGAAGGCAGCTGCTACCAGCCCTAGACCCAAGGGAGAGAGAGGGGCCAGAGACCAAAGACACCAGGCTCTCCATCTTCCTGCCCTCCTATCTTCTGAAAGCAGCTGCCTGGGTCTAACCTGAGGGCGAGGTAGCCTGGGTGATGCAGCCCCAGAGAGCAGCCTTCAGGGCCCAGAGCAGGTGGAGGAGGGCAGAAGATGGTGGGGAACAAATAGAGAATATCCAGCACAGTCACCTCTGCAAGGTGCCACCAAGCCCTATGTCCTTCCACATACCAGGGCAAGGTGGCTGGCCTTTATGGTGAGATTTGCAGCAGTTTGAGTTCAAAGAGAGACTGAAACTTCCAGCCAGGGTACAGGAAGGGAGAGCCTCCAGCTGTGGCTTGGAGATGTTTGAGGAATGCTTTGTCAGCTCAAGACTCGGTACAGAAATGAGACCATAATCTGTCCTCTCTTTGGCCAAAAAGGGCCAGGAAAGTTACCTGCTTCTTCTCTTTACAGTTTTATAGCTCTGAGCGAGCTGCAGAGTGCGCAAGAGTGAGTGGGGTTGGGGGGCTGCTCGGAACCCAGATGCCTCTGTGCACTTTCTAAACATCCACATGCAGGCCAAGAAGAGCAGGAAAACTGGGAAGGAAAGGAGATCTGTCTTGTCACACTTTTGTCTCCTCTGTTGTCTTACATTGTCTGCTATTGTTTTGTTTATTTTTTACTTTATCTTTTAAATTATTTAAAACTTTTTAAATTTTATATTGGAGTATAGTTGATTTACAATGTTGTCTTAGTTTCAGGTGTACAGCAAAGTGATTCAGTTATACATATACATATATCGATTCTTTTTCAGATTCTTTTCCCATATAGGTTATTACAGAGTATTGAGTAGAGTTCCCTGTGCTAGGCAGCAGGTCCTTGTTGATTATCTGTTTTATATATATTAGTGTGTATATGTTAATCCCAACCTCCTAATTTATCCTTTCCCCCCACCTTTCCACTTCGGTAATCATAAATTTGTTCTCTAAGTCTGTGTGAGTCTGTTTCTGGTTTGTAAATAAGTTCACTTGTATCATTTTTTAGATTCCACATATAAATGATATCATATGATATTTGTCTTTCTCGGTCTGACTTACTTCACTTAGTGTGATAATCTCTAGGTCCACCCATGTTGCTACAAATGGCATTGTTTCATTCTTCTTTATGGCTGAGTAATATTCCATTGTATATATGTACTACATCTTCTTTATCCACTCACCTGTCAATGGACATTTAGGTTGCTTCCATTTCTTGGCTATTTTAAATAGTGCTGCAGTCAATATTGGGGTGCATGTATATTTTCCAATTACAGTTTTCTCTGGATATATGCTCAGGAGTGGGATTGCTGAATCATATGGTAGCTCTATTTGTAGTTTTTTAAGGAACCTCCTTACTGTTCTCCATAGTGGCTGTACCAATTTACATTCCCACCAACAGTGTAGGAGGATTCCCTTTTCTCCACACCCTCTCCAGCATTTATTGTTTGTAGACTTTTTTTTTAAGCATTCCTTTTTTTAAAATTAATTAATTTATTTATTTTTGGCTGCATTGGGTCTTCGTTGCTGTGCACAGCTTTCTCTAGTTATGGTGAGCAGGGGCTACTCTTCTTTGTACTGTGCAGGCTTCTCATTGTGGTGGCTTCTCTTCTTGCGGATCACGGGCTCTAGACACGTGGGCTTCGGCACTTGTGGCTCACAGGCTCTAGAGCGCAGGCTCAGTAGTTGTGGCTCACGGGCTTAGTTGCTCCACGGCATGTGGGATCTTCCTGGACCAGGGATCTAACCCGTGTCCCCTGCGTTGGCAGGCGGATTCTTAACCACTGCGCCACCAGGGAAGTCCCTGTTTGTAGGCTTTTTGATGATGGCCATTCTGACTGGTGTGAGGTGATACCTCATTGTAGTTTTGATTTGCATTTCTCTAATAATGAGCGATGTTGAGCATCTTTTCATGTGCTTTTTGGCCATCTGTATGTCTTCTTTGGAGAAATGTCTATTTGGATCTTCTGCCCATTTTTGGATTGGGTTATTTATCTTTTTGATATTGAGCTGCATGAACTGTTTGTATGTTTTGGAGATTAATCCCTTGTCAGTTGCAGCATTTGCAGACATTTTCTCCCATTCTGTGGGTTGTCTTTTTGTTTTGTTTATGGTTTCCTTTGCTGTGCAAAAGCTTTTAAGTTTAATTAGGTCCCATTTGTTTATTTTTGTTTTTATTTCCATTACTCTAGGAGATGGATCAAAAAAGATATTGTTGTGATTTATGTCAGAGAGTGTTCTGTGTTTTCCTTTAAGAGTTTTATAGTATCTCGGCTTACATTTAGTTCTTTAATCCATTTTGAGTTTATTTTTGTTTATGGTGTTAAAGAATGTTCTGATTTCATTTTTTATGTGTAGCTCTTCCAGTTTTCCCAGCACAATTTATTGAAGAGGCTGTCTTTTCTCCAATGTATAGTCTTGCCTCCTTTGTCGTAGATTAATTGACCACAGGTGACCATACTATAAGTCAGTTATACTTATATACTTATATAAGTATATATTGACTTATAGTATAGTCTGAAGTCAAGCGAGCCTGATTCCTCCAGCTCTGTTTTTCTTTCGCAAGAATGCTTTGGCTATTTAGGGGTCTTTTGTGTTTCCATACAAATTTTAAGATTTTTTGTTCTAGAACTGCAAAAAATGCCATCAGTAATTTGATAGGGATCTCTGCTCTTGTTTATTTATTTATTTATTTTTGGCTGCATTGTGTCTTCGTTGCTGCGTGCGGGCTTTCTCTAGATGCGGTAAATGGGGGCTACTCTTCATTGCTGTGCACGGCCTTCTCATTGCAGTGGTTTCTCTTGTTGCGGAGCACCACCTCTAAGCGCACGGGCTTCATGGGCTTAGTTGCTCCGCGGCGTGTGGGATCTTCCCGGACCAGGGCTCAAATCCGTGTCCTCTGCATTGGCAGGCAGATTCTTAACCACTGTGCCACCAGGGAGGTCCCTGCTCTTGTTTTGAACGTATGTTTTCTCACTCAAACTTGAGCAGGGATTAGCATCCTACTTTATCTATGACCTTCAAAACACCCAGCACCGAGGCAGTATGGTATATAATCCTGCAGTCCAAAAGACTTGGGTTCAAGACACTGCTTGGAGGTACCACATACAGTGGGCTCTCCGTATCAGCAATTGGATGAATCCAGGGATGCGAAACCACACATATGCAGGGCCAACTGTATTCACTGTACTCCACCATTTTATATAAGGGACTTGAGTACCCTTAGGTGTTGGCATCTGTGGGGACTCCTGGAACCAATACCCCATGGATATCGAGGGATGACTGTATTGTATGATTCCATTTATAGGAAATATAAATATATATCCTGATTAGTCTGCTTTGTGTCTCTCTATAGAGACACAAAGTAGACTAGCGATTGCCAGGGGCTGAGAGAGTAGGCAATGGGGAATGACTGCTAAAGGGTGTGGAGTTTCTTTCTGAGGTGATGAAAAGGTTTTAATATTTATTGTGGTACTGTTCGCACAACTTGAATATACTAAAAATCACTGAATTTTATACTTTAAAAGGTGAGCTGTATGGGATGTGAATTATATGTCAATCAATCTGTAACAGAAGAAGAAAAAAGACCCTGTTTGGCATTTATTTGCAGCTTCTGCATCTGTAAAATGGTCATAGTAACATCTGCCTCACAGAGCTGCCTCTGGGATTAAATGAAATACTGTATGGAAAGCAATAACCATAGTGCCTTGCACGTATGCTCATTAAGTGTTTGCCAGATGATTCCTATATTTTAAAAGTCAAACTGGAATTAGTATAAAGCTGAATGTTAAAGCAGAAAGGGTGCTTAGAAATCAATCTAGTTCTAGCCTCTCATTCTGCAAATGAGAAATTAGTGATAAACTCAGAAAATTACCACTGACCAGAGGTTGGAAGGCAGTCATGAAAGAGTGAGTGAGTGCATGAGTGAACTCAAGATCTTAGAATGATGGTCATTTGCCACATTACTTAATCATATGTGCTCTGCTGAGGCAGCAACACCAAACCTGGTTTGGCCCTTTGCAAGAAGAGCAATTACATAATTCATTTTAATGTTAGAGAACTCGGTGCCTGATCAGCAGAGTCTAAAATAGAAATAACTTCATACCGTTGATAATTTTAAAAATTCTATTAAAATCCCCAAGTAGAATTTTAAAAGCAATATAGTGATTTTCTTTAATTTTAGAAATGGTGAAAATATTAAATATCAAAACTGCTCCAAACCACGTACATGAGTTTTTTTCCCCCCAACTACATTTTTTTCTTTCCCCCTACACACGCACGCACACACACACACACGATTGTAAGATACACAATTTTTTACAACTTATCTCTGATCAGGACCCAACCTATAATCAATGGTTTGTTCTAATTTAGTTTACAGCATCATTTTCTTTCTTAGCTTTACGTAAAATAACGGTGCATCGTAAAATGGCTGACAAATTTTGGTGTCCATGTCCATAAATATACTTAAAAGATGAACTAGAAATTTGGGCTGGTTGAATGTTCAGGAATCTTAGAGGGGACGTGGCTGATCCAAGTGTCAGAAAAACCACAGAGTTCAGGCGTTTCCACTGGTGCGTTGTCCTCTTCATGTGAGTAGAATGTGTGTACTTAAACCTGGGGCCCATTAAGAGGCACTCTAGCCTTATTGATAGTTTTGCCAGTGTAATTCTGGAGAAATGATTAACTAACACAGTACGATTGGATATACCTGAATCCTTTTAGGAAGAGATACTTGAACATTTAGATGCCGCATATTCTAGTGTTCACCCCTTACAGTGTTCAGCGTTTGCGCTAGGCTTCTGTGGGCAACACTTCAGCTGTTAGGAGATGCAGCAGGAGCCAGGGGATTGGGTGAGGCCTCCCACCTGGGTCAGCAAAGCCTTTGTCTAATAGCCTTGCTTATTTGGGGAGGGTGAAGGGATTTCTGCAGTGAGAGGCTGAGTTCTTGGTGTGGTTTCAGGGTCCCTAATGGATGTGCCAAAGTCTCTGACTGGCAAACTCCTCACAAAATAATAATTGTTTAGATGCTGCTGAAGATAATTAATTTGGTCTTTGGAAAGCTTCCTGCTTGGTGCATTCAATTTGAAAGGCCACCTCCTCCCAGCATGTGCCAAACACAATCCCTGGAACGACAAAAGAGGGTAATAAAAGCCGAAAGTATTGCCAGTGCTGACCCTTTGAACTAATGCGGAGTTTCCATGGAAGTGGGCATCGGGGTGGATGGATTTGTTTTCTTCTCTGCTTGAGCGATGAGGTTTTCATCATTTGCAGGTTGGTTTGGAGCCTTTAGAATAGTGTCCCCAGACATGTCTCCACTGAGAGCACACGGCGAGCTGGAGACCTGCAGGGAGCCTTGCACGTGGCTTTGTCCCTCAGCCTGTTCCACCCAACCCAACTGGGCAGAGCTACAAAACACAGAAGCCAGCCAGCCAGAAAAGATTTGTTCAGGATCATCCTGGAGTTTTGACTCCTAAGGTGGAAAAGAATGCAGAAAAGAGAGTCTTCTCAAAGGCTGATTTTAGGGTAGGGAAGCTGAAGCAGTCAGCAGAGGTGTCCTGTTCAGCCGACACAAGGCTCTCTCTGTTCACTCATTCGCCAACTATTTATTGTGCACCTGCTGTGTGTACATCGTCTTCTAGGCCCTGAGGATACAGAAATAGCAGTCAGTAAGACAGACAAAATCTCTGTCCACATGGATCTTCCCTTCTAGAGGGTAGAGACAATAAGCAAATAGATGAATAGAGCACATCAGGAAATGATCAATGCTGTGAAAAAAATAAGGCAGGTTAAGGGAGAGGGAGTGCCCAGGCGAGGGCGGCGCGTTGCTGTTTCTTGCAGGTGGACAGGGGGGTCCTCTCTGCTAGGGTGAGATGGGGCAGTACAGCCTTTAAAGGACACGAGGGAGGGAGTGAGTCGTGAGGGCATCATGGTGGAGTACGTCCAGCAGAGAGAAGAGTGTGTGCAAAGACCCTAATGTGGGAGCCGGCTTGGCCTGTGCAAGGAGTGGTGTGGAGGCCTAGGGGCTGGGACAGACGGAGCTGGGGTTCGTGGTGCGAGGGGAGGTCCAAGAGAGCTGGGGGAGAGCTGTGGATCCTGACGGGCTTTTCAGGCTCTCCAAGATGGGAGACTCTGGAGGAGTTTGAGCAGAGGAGTAATTTGTCGCATGTTTAACAAGAGTACTCTGGCTTCTGTGTGAAGACTACACCACGGCAGGAGGCAAGGGTGGAAACAGGGAGATCAGCTACGAGTCTACTGCAGTGATCCTGATGAAGATGAGATGCGTGGACCAGGATGGTAGGGGTGGAGATGGAGGGAGGTGGTCTGATTCTGGATGTATTTTGCAGGTAGAACCATCGGGATTGGATGAGGGATGGCCAATGGATTGGATATCAGAGGCACGAGAAAGAGATACATGAAGGACAACTCCACGTCTTTAGGTCTGCTCAACTGGAAGAATGGAGTTGTCATGTGTTGAGCTAGGGCCACTGGAGGTAAAGCCAGTTTTGGGGATAAAATTCTGTTCTGGACTTGTTAAGTCTGAGATGTGTATTAGATATCCAAGTGGAGAAGCTGAGTAGACAGTTGTGAGTCAAGGATAGAGTCGTTGGGGCTACTGCTAGAACACATCCAATGCTGGTGCGTCAGCCCTGCCTTATATTGCCTTAATGATGGAGAGTCAGGCAGAGCCTGGGATCAGGGCTTTCCACCTCCTGGGGATTTATTTAGAGAGGTCACAAGAAAGTAAGGTCCTAACCTGGTTGGCAGATATTTGGGTGAGGTCTGTAACTAAACAGAAGGTCCTGTACTCTCCACCAAATGCACCAGTCTAAACCTCTCCTGACACTCACCCTGCAACTCCACAGAAGCAGTGACCATAGCCGTGATTCTGTCTCCTTCCTGAAGAGCTACTACCTGGCCACCTGTGTACTTTCTACTTTTATTTTATTTTATTTTTTTAAAAGATGTATTCTTTTTTTATTGAAGTATAATTGACATACAATATATATTAGTTCCAGGTGTACAGCATAGTGATTTGATTTATCTACGCTACAGATTGATCACCACACTAAGTCTAGTAACCATCTGTCACCATACAAAGTTATTGCAGTGTTATTGACTATTTCCTGTGCTGTACATTACATCCCTGTGACTTTATTTATTTATTTATTTATTTTAATAGATCTTTATTGGAGTATAATTGCTTCTCAATACTGTGTTAGTTTCTGTTGCACAACAAAGTGAACCAGCCATATGCATATACCTCCCTCTTGAGCCTCCCTCCCACCGTCTCTATCCCACCCCTCTAGGTCATCGCAAAGCACTGAGCCGATCTCCTTGTGCTATGCTGCTGCTTCCCACCAGCCAACCGTTTTACATTCGGTAGTGTATATATGTCAATGCTACTGTCATTTCGTCCCAGCTTACCCTTCCCCCACCCCATGTCCTCAAGTCCGTTCTTTATGTCTACCTCTTTATTCCTGCCCTGCAACTAGGTTCATCAGTACCATGGTTTTTTTTTTAGATTGCATATATATGCGTTAGCATACGGTATTTGTTTTTCTCTTTCTGACTTACTTCACTCTGTATGACAGACTCTAGGTCCATACACCTCACTACAGATAACTCAATTTTGTTTCCTTTTATGGCTGAGTAATATTCCACTGTATGTATGTGCAATATCTTCTTTATCAATTCATCTGTCGATGGACATTTAGATTGGTTTCATGTCCTGGCTATTGTAAATAGTGCCGCAATGAACATTGTGGTACATGTCTCTTTTTGAGTTATGGTTTTCTCAGGGTATATGCTCAGTATCCACTTGTTATTTTAAAATTGGGTAATCAAGAGAACAGTGGCTTTGTACTGAGATTGGTACTTAAATCTTGGCTTTGTTGCATGCTAGCTGTGTGACCTCGGGCAAGTCTCTTAACCTCTCTGAGCCTCAGTTTCCTTATGTCCATGTATCTCACATTCATTTGACAATTGAATGGAATTATATATGTAAATAGGCTACCCCTGTGTGTGGCAAATAAGAGGTAATTGTAATAGTAAATAATATGTGTCAGCCACTATTTCATACATCTTTTATATATTTACTTAAATATCACAACAACCTCATGAGGCAGAAATTGTTATTTCCACTTTACAGCTAAAGTTAAGTAACTTGTTCAGCTAGTAACTCAAGTAGCCTGGCTATAGGAATTATTCTTTTAACCACTATGCTGTACTGCTTCTTAAATACTTTAAATTTTTTTCTTCTCTCTCATTTTCAAATATTTTTATTACATGGCTCAAGTTTTCAATTTGCAGTTTGTATTTTTCCTTGTTATTAAGTCACATTCAGTGTCTGACCATAAGACAACTATCATTCCCTTTTCACTAAAACAGGCAGTTTAATGCGATGGCAAGAAAAGAAAAATTCAAATTTTCTGAAATACAAGAGATAAGGTCTTGGGCTTCCCTGGTGGCACAGTGGTTAAGAATTTGCCTGCCAATGCAGGGGACACCGGTTCAAGCCCTGGTCCGGGAAGATCCCACATGCCGCGGAGCAACTAAGCCCATGCGCCACAACTATTGAGCCTGAGCTCTAGAGCCTGCGTGCCACAAGTACTGAGCCTGCGCACTACAACTACAGAAGCCCACGTGCTTAGAGCCCGTGCTCCACAACAAGAGAAGACACCGCAATGAGAAGCCTGCGCACCGCAACCAGGAGTAGCCCCCGCTCGCCGCAACTAGAGAAAGCCCGTGCGCAGCAACGAAGACCCAACGCAGCCAAAACTAAAATAAATAAAATAAAAACAAAAAAGAGAGAGCGATAAGGTCTTATTGCCAACCCTCTCTGTGGGAAGCCCAATCAGTGTAGCCCGGCATACAAAGCAAGCTGGAGACATGACTGTCTCCTCGAATAGACAAGAACTGACCCCCCCCCCAAAAAAAAATGTTTTTGGAAAGCCATGAAAATCTGAGCAGAGAGTGAGGGATTTGCAATTTAAAATGTTAGGAGAAACTATTTGTACCCTGCATGTGTGCATATATATACATATATGAGAAAATGTGTGCCTGTGTGTGTCTGAAGGTGTGTGCGTGTATGTGAATGCATGTGTGTAAGGTGTGTGTGCATGTGTGCCTTTGGAAGATGTAACGCTTACTGACTACCAGAGGAGTTGGCCCAGTGGGTGTTTGGCACAAAAGGATGGGCTGGGATTAATTTTCTGGTCTATTTTTCTTCAAATCACTGAGCTAAAGACACTGAGAAGGGAAAACAGTCTCCAAGGAGAAAATAAAATCATGTTTCTTATGAAATAGTCTGTCATATTTAACAAAGAAAAGTACAGGACTCCCAGTTAAAGTTTATCTAAAATTAAACAATGAATAATTTTTTCGTATAAAGATGTTCCATGCACTATTTGGGACGTCTTTTACCAAAAAATTATTTATCTGAAATTCAGATCTAACTGGACATGCTGTGTCTTATCGGAAACCTTACCATGAAGGAGAATGAATTTAAATAGCTGCCGATTTTTTAAAATCTTTTAAAATCCACAAACCGCTTGTGGACTAGAAAGGTCTTTGGTTCTGGCTGGGGCATCAACTCATTTTTTTCTCTTTCACGAAGTTTGTTAATGACTTAACACCACCACCTGCGAGATGGGGAAATAATCTGACCAGCACTCTGTCCTCTCTCCAGGGGAAAACCCTGTAGAATTTCACATCCGTACCCTCATGTATAATGGCCTGGGGCACCTCTTAGAACTCCATTCTGCACTCCAACAAAAAACCAATTAAGACTTTAAAAAGGATTCTTATGATATGTCTTAATAGCCAGCCAGGATCCTGCAGTGTTCAATTTCTTCTTTCTTTTTCCCTTTCTCTAGCTTGCGTGGTGACAGAGTTATCCCTTGAGGGGAGTAGCAAACTCTGGGAAGTCTCCGGAAGAAACAGCACATTGATGGGAATGCAGAGAGGAAACTTCCCATGACCTCTGGGAATCCCAAAGCAGGCACAGGTGAGGCCCAGGATCCAGAGGGCCCATGATGGTGTGACTGGAGCGGAGCCCTTTGGACCACACAGGACTTCTTCCAACCGGAACAAAGCAGCACGTAAGGGTGAGCCTCAGGTTCTCAAGTAACTGTCCCTGGGTTCGTACTTTGTCTGTCACTCTCTTGTTGTCTGAGCTAGAACCTCCTGGACCTCTGCTTTCCTTATCAGTAAAATGGCTGAAATACTAGTGCCTCGGTCAGAGTTGTTGTAAGGACTAAGTGACAACATTAATAAAACCATGTCTGGGACTTCCCTGGCGGTCCAGTAGTTAAGAGTCTGTGCTTCCACTGCAGGAGGCATGGGTTTGATCCCTGGTTGGGGAACTAAGATCCCACATTCCGTGCGGCCAAAAAAAGAAACCCATGTCTGGCTCTCAGGAAGCACTTCATAAATGTTAGTTGTTATTATTATTTCTTGTTGTTGCCTGGAACGATTTTTGCTAATAAGTTCAGTTATAATTTTTATTAATAACCTTTTCTGATGCTAGATGTAATGCATGTTCATAGAACAATATGTAGAAACAGAAAAACCACAGGAAAAAAAATTAAATCAGAAATACCCCATAAAGCTATCTCTGGTTTTTAAATTTTCTCTGCATATACTAGTGGTTCTCAACGCTGACAGGGCATCAGAACAACCTGGGAAGCTTTTTAAAATACAGACGCCAAACCAGTCAATGACAATATTGTACGTTCAGTTTTGTGAACTGCTTTTGTCAAGCTGCTTTATCTCTCATCATCATTATTCTTCTACAGTGTTCTATTTTTTTTTTCTTATGGCTTCAGCTGTGGTTTCTAATAAGCCCTGACCCACTGCTTTTCACCCAGCAGTCTTCTCACAAAACGAATCCATTTAAAAATGTCATCACTGCCGCCTTCTCTTGGCCTTCTAATCTGCCACAGTGGATGAACAGAGAGCCAGTCACCATTATTCATTCTGTCCCTCTCTTGAGCTTCGGCTCCCTTACTGATGGCCATGAGTGACTCTGGCCCTCAGTCGTCACTCTGTGGCTTTGTGGCTAAAGCTTGAGACCATGCTGACAGATGTGCCGGTGTGGGTTTGCACATTTTCTTCCCTAAAATATTAATTTGACGTATAACTCTATTTTTCATTTAGAGCTCAGCCGACCATGGTGGTCGTTATTTCAGCTCAGAACAACCTCCAAGGACTCTAGGGGGAAATTTCCTTGCCCGTCCAACTGACATTTCAGGAAAGTAAAATGACATTAAAACACCATAAAAAAAATCCCTTGTAGACAGCTGTCTCCCGTTACTGATGAATGAGACTGGGCACAGAGTGAGCGAGGGCCCTAAACCAATTAAGAAGCAAACACCAACCATTTATGCCCATCCTGCTGCCAATATCTGAAATTAGTGAAATAAATGCAGCAATTACAGGACAACAAACATTGCCCTGACTTTCTCTCCTCCCAGGTTGATACTTCAGCTTCTGAGTGGAAGCACAAGTGATGGTTGTTTGAAAAGTTTTCAGAACATTGCAAACCAGAGGTTTCTCAAGAAGCGCTGTGATGAAATGTGCATTTAGGTATCATTTGTATGGAAGAGCAAGAAGCATGGACTCTGGCAGGTTACTAACTGGTCTTGGAGTGGGGAAACCAGAGGAGGTCTGTACCCCCAGAGCTGGACCATCTGCTTTGGTCTGTGGCCAGGCCAACTGAGGGATAACAGTAAGGGCTGCAGGCCACTCTGAGGTCAGTAGGATGTTGCAAAAAGAGGCCTGACCTGTTCAGCGAATGAACAGATGCAGATGAAGGCGGCTTACAATTACTGAGGAATGATGTGCCAGGCACTCTTCAGGTTGACTGAGGAAACATTGGAGCACAGTCTCTTCTCTCTCGGGAGAGTAAGTATTTTGAATGGTGCTGATAGGATGGCTCTCTGTTTAAGAGTGAAAGAGATGAAGATTATTAGAAAGACGAAGCCCATAAAGTTAATTGGGGGTGTGCTGGCCTATTCCCCTCTTTGCAGGCCTTAGGAACAAAAGTATTAAATACGTGGAAACTTTTTTGCAGTGGGGAGGAATGTGGGTGTTGTAGTTCTTCCACTTACCAACTGGTCACCTATATCTCTAAGCCTCAGTTTCTTCCTCTATATGATGGGGATAAGTACCCACTTCACAGGGTAGGAACTAAACCAAGTAAGTGCATGCACAGTATCTGGAACATGTAGTGCTGGTTTCCCATTGCTGGTGGGGCCAGAAGGAAGGGGAAGTGAAAGTCTCAACACCAGGCTGAGATGGGGTAATGTTGCTGTCAGGGGTGATGGAAAGCTTTCCCTAAGGGGCCATATGACTCAGAACTCTGTCCGCGGCAGGAAGGCTGGCTGCCCTGGCTGAGACTGGCCCACTGAGTGTGATGGTTTAATGGTTTACCAAGCCTACGTAAGCATTGCCGTGCTCTGGTTGGTTGTTTAGCAAGGCCTGAGTAATAACAGAAACTTCTCCCCTGTTGGGCAGTTTGTACTGAAATTCTTTTTTATCCCAAATAATGGAAATTGCAGGATCCCAGGAAGCTGAGATCAGTCAGAATGGTTTTGCACTTCCCTTATCCCCGATTACATCAGATGCACCATCCAGGTAACAGCCCTACTGCTCCTGTCTTCAGCCTGAACATGGGTTTCTCCCATTTTCCAAACTCTCCTCACCCCCCACCCCCAGGGTGTGGTATCTTCCATTTGTTGGTGATGGCACACAGCAGAGGAGTTTGCCCAGGACCCAACCAAGTCTTTGCAAGCCCATCCAAGTGACCGTGCCAGGGAAGGCAGGCTTGCTAGGCCTCTTTGTTAGTTTCCTCAGAGCAGAAATTGAGTGCCCACAGTGACCCTTAATTTCACCTTCTCCTTCCTGGACACAGAAGGAATGGTTTCTTCCCATTCTTGAATTGAAGAAGAAAAGTAGGCAGGAATGATCTCTAAACAAAGTGTGATTTTAAGCAGAGCATTTAGGTACATACGTTCTTCTCCGTTGTTACAGATAGGCAACCTTTCTCTGGGAGGGGACTAAGATCTTACTGTAAAAACAATAGATATTGCTCTCCATCTGTTCATTGCTTTTGCTTGTCATGAGGATAAAGAAAAGATTGCTCACGGCAGCCTAGGGGAGGGCCTTGGGCACCATATAGAGAATTTTCCATGATAGGAGCTAATATCCCCAAGCACCTACTACTGCTCAACAGTGTGCTAGACACTTTATGAAATTATTTCACAGCAGCTCTTCCCATTTTTTTAAATTGAAGTATAGTTGATTTACAATATTATATTAGTTTCAGGTATACAGCATAGTGATTCAGTATTTTTACAGGTGAATGTTCCCATTTTAAAGATAAGAAAACTGAGGTTTTTACCTGGGAAAACCTGGAGGAGAGAGCAGGCAAAGCATATTTCTGGGTCATGGGAAGTCTGGTGATAACCAACCCTGCCCTTCCCATGTTTTGAAGAGAAAAGGATCAGCACAGTCTGAGTTGGAGGATGAAAGCAACTCTGAGCCTGGGTTCTGGTCAAATCTGGCCAACAAAGGACTCAAAGGGACTAGTGAATCTCTTGTATAAGTCAAGATTCTTGGGTGCAAGTGACAGAAATCAAATTCAAGCTAGCTTAAGCTGAAAGAGAAGCAAATACACTGGTTCATCTAACTGGGGGGCCAGGAGTAGGCTTGAGTCATGACTGGAATCTGGCATTTATGTAACATGCCCTCTCTCTCTTCTTTGCTCTCCTTTGTGTGTCAGATTCATTCCCTCCCATTACAGTCAGGCTTCCTACATTCAGCCAGGTTTTATGATCCCAGCTCAGCAAGACTAGCAGAAAAAGCAAGTTCTCTCAATGTGTATTAAATGTCCCTGGTAAGTACTGCATATAAATGTAGAGAAGGGCTCTGCTAAGTCCTGTCTATGTTGTGTGCTCACTGCTGTACCAGTTATAATCACTGTTGTCAGGATGATTGGGTACCATGATAAGCAAGCCCATGGCCAGCACAGGGCAGTAAATTGTGATTGACTACTCCACATGAATGCTATGGACTGGCGATGAGGAGTTCCCCAAAGAAGTCAGAGAAGAGCAGACAAAATACCAGATTCCCACTAAGCCCCTGAACTGATGAGGAGCGTCTGAGTGATGCTTTTTTTTTTTGGCCATGCTGCAGCTCGTGAGATCTTAGTCCCCTAACCAGGGATCGAACCCATGGCCTCTGCAGTGAAAGCGTGGAGCCCTAACCACTGGACCACCAGGGAATTCCCTGAGTGATGCTATTTTCATACCGATGCTTTTGTACCCTTAATTACTCTAAACAAGATAATATCACATACACCACATGTATCAGTTTGCTAGAGCTGCCATAGCAAAATACTACAGGCTGGGTCGCTTAAACAGTGATTTATCTTCTCATAATTCTCGAGGCTGGAAGTCTAAGGTGTGGTTGCCGGCAAGGTTGAGTTCTGGTGAGAACCCTCTTCCTGGCTTGCACAGGGCTGCCTTCTTGCTATGTGCCCACATGGCCTTTCCTCAGTGCATGCACACACACAGAGAATTCCAGTATCTCTTCCTCTTCTTATAAGGGCACCAGTTCTATCAGATCAGGACTCTATCGTTATGACCTCACTTAACCTTAATCCTCCTTAAAGGCCCCATGTCCAGTATAGTCACATGGGGGTTAGGACTTCAAGATATGAATTTGGCAGGGACACAATCCAGTCCATAGCATCCTGGGATCTAAATACTTCTGAAGATACAGTCTATCTCTGTTTCAAAAACATTTTATGTTTGAAAGTGACTGCCAGAAATATTTGAAATTCTGGGAAGTGGAATTCAAAAGGAAAGAACTTGCATTGTCTCTAGATTCTAAGCTCCAGGAGGGCAGGAACTGTGCCTCAGTATTTCAGCATGGAGCACAGCAGTAGGCCCTCAGAAACAAGTGAATTGAGGAAAGGTGGACGTTCCTAAAGACATAATAAGATCACTAGTTTGTGGCGCCATCACGATCTCAGCTTCATTTGATCCCTGTTGAGAACACAAGGGAGGGATAAACGAATTTTTAGTCTGGGATTTTTAAGAGGCAGGCGGTTTCCTGCTGCTCCTTCCCATCTGGTCCTGCTTCTGAAGACACAGCTACTAATGATCCGCTCTGGTCTCTGTCTGCACTGTCCTCAGAGAAATAAACTTTTACACATGGGATATGGTGTTATAAAAGCATATTTAACAAAATAAAATATAGTATATGTACACATGCACACATGATCAGTTAGTTTAATAACAATAGCCTCAAACACACCATGTTATCTTTTCCTTATTATGCCTCTGTATAAGAAAAGCCTGGACACAGGTTCTTTGGAGAATATACATAAATGTTTATAGACTGAAAATAATATCAATAAATACCATCTGTGGCCCATACAGTTTTTTCAGACTTGTCCCCAGAGAGTCTTTAACAGAGCAACTCATATCCTCACCTTTGAAGCCAATATCATGCTGTTCAATCACCAGAAAATTGCCTGTCTTGAATATAGTCTTATCTGGAAAATAAACGACAATAAATAAAGATAAAACTGCTGTTATGTTGTTGTCATTGATAATAAATTATTAAAAAACTCTATGGGCATAATAAGGAAAAGATAACGTGGTGTGCTCTGGGGAGGATGACAAAGTATTCGCATCCTTTTTCCAAAATCTCTCTTCCGTGATACCTGAAATTGCCATATTACTTAGACCTTTGTGATAAGGACACTAGACACCCTTCTTAAAATAACACCTCTCAAGCAATCCTGGAAGATATGGTACCCTGAGCTGTTATCTCTCACTTACACCTTATCTCCAATTAGTTGATCAAATTCCAGTGACCTAGCTGGTCTTCAAAGGAAGATAATAAGAGAGAAGTAATTTTTTTTAATTTTTATTTTATATTGGAGTATAGTTGATTAATGATGATGTGTTAGTTACAGGTGTATAGCAAAGTGATCCAGTTTCACCCATACAAGTATCCATTCTTTTTCAAATTCTTTTCCCATTTAGGTTATTACAGAATATCAAGCCAAGTTCCCTATGCTGTACAGTAGGTCCTTGTTGGTTATCTATTTTATTATTTTTTTTTAAATTTATTTATTTAATTAATTTATTTTTGGCTGCGTTGGGTCTTTGTTGCTGCACATGGGCTTTCTCTAGATGCGGTGAGCGGAGGCCACTCCTTGCGGGCTTCTCATCGTGGTAGCTTCTCTTGTTGCGGAGCACGGGCTCTAGGCGTAGGGGCTTCAGTAGTTGTGGCGCACGGGCTTAGTTGCTCCGTGGCATGTGGGATCTTCCCGGACCAGGGATCGAACCTGTGTCCCCTGCATTGGCAGGCGGATTCCTAACCACTGCGCCACCAGGGAAGTCCTGGTTATCTATTTTAAATATAGTAGTGTGTACATGTCAGTCCCTTCCCCCCGACCTCCATCCTTTCCCTCTGGTAACCATAAGTTCGTTATCTAAGTCTGTGAATGTTTCTGTTTTGTAAGTAAGTTCATTTGTACCATTTTTTTAGATTCCACATATAAGCAATATCATATGATATTTGTCCTTTCTATCTGACTTACTGAGAGAGAAGGAATTTTTGATGAAGCGAAGAAACTAAGGAAGACACATACACAAAACCACGCATTCATTCATTCATTCATTCTGCCAACAATCATTGAGTACTGACTTTGTGCCGTGCCCTGAGATGGAGCATGTAGTCTAGTTGGGGAGACACAATTATAGAGCAGTCATAGTGCTGTGGTGGAGGTATGTGTAGGGTATTATGGGCCAAATTCAAAGGGCATCGTGATGGTTAATTTTATGGATCAATTTGACTGGGCCGTGGGGAACCCAGATGTTTGCTTGCACATTGTTCTGGGAGTATCTGTGAGGGTGTTTCTGGATGAGATTATCATCTGAATCGGTAGACTGAGTAAAGCAGACGGCCTTCCCCACCGTGAGTGGGCTTCATCCAATTCAATCTGTTGAAAGTCTGAATAGAAGAAAAGGCTAAGAAAGAATTCTCTCTCTGCCTGTCTTTAGGCTGGGACGTTAGTTTCCTCCTGCCTTTGGACTTGGACTCAGACTCAGACTGGAACGGGCATCACTGGCTCTCCTGGTTTTCAGGCCTTTAGACTCAGAGTAGAAATACGCCATCAGCTTTCCTGAGTCTCAAGCTTGCTGATTGCAGATCTTGGACTTCTCAGCCTCCATAATCATGGGAGCCAATTCTTAAAGTAAATCTTGATTGATCGATAGATTGGTCAATAGATAGATAGATAGGTATCCTATTGGTTCTATTTCGCTGGATAACACAGACTAATACGGGCATCCTCCTCAGTCTGGGCAGGAAGGCTTGGGAAGGGAGGGGAGTTGTAAGAATAACTTTCTGGAAGCTGAAACCAGGCTAAATTCTGGAGGACACAGCAGAGTTAACAAAGAGGGAGATTACTTATTGCATGCTTTAAGACCCTGCCCCCAGATCTTTCCAGTTCAAAATTTTAATCAAGTACTTGGTTGAATATATATATAAGGCACTATTGGCAGATGTTACAAAGTTAAGAGAGATAGTGGTTTACTTTGCACAGTGGCAAAATCAGGGCTCAGATCTTGGCAGGATGTAGAATGGACCAGGTCCAACAAAATAAAGCTGAAGAGAGGTCAATGAAAGGCCTTGCATGTGTGTTAAAAAACAAAACAAAGCAACAACAAAAACAATCAGCTACACAAGCTGGGCAGGGGGTGAGAGGTGGGGAAAAGATACATAAAATATTATTTTTTTTACCGAGATACTATTGACATAACATTATATTAGTTTTAGGGGCACAGCATAATGATTTATGTAAGTATTATGAAACAATCAACACAATAAGTTTAGTTAACATCCATCACCACAAATAGTTACAGTTTTTTGTGTGTGTGATGAGAGCTTCTAAGATCTACTTTCTTAGCAACTTTCATATATACAATACAGCATTGTTAACTAGTCACCATGCTGTACATAACATCCTCACATCTTATTTATCTTGTAACTAGGAGTTTGTACCTTTTAACCACCTTTACCCATTCCGCCCATCACCCAACTCCCCACCTCTGGCAACCATCAATCTGTTCTCTGTACCTATGAGTTTGTTTTTTTGTTTTTTTAAGATTCCACATATAAGTGAGAGCATAGAGTATTTGTCTTTCTCTGTCTGACTTATTTAACTTAGCAAAATGTCCTCAAGTTCCATCCATGTTGTTTCAAATGGCAAAATTTCTTTCCTTTTTTAATGGCTGAATAATATTCCATTGTGTGTGTGTGTGTGTGTGTGTGTGTGTGTGTGTATGTATAATGGAATATTTTCTTTATCCATTCATCCATCAATGGACACTTAGGTTGTTTCCATGTCTTCTTGGCTATTGTAAATAATGCTGCAGTGAACATGGGGGTGCAAATACCTTTTTTTAAAAAATTAATTTCTTTATTGGTGTATAGTTGATTTACAGTGTTGTGTTAGTTTCTGCTGTACAGCGAAGTGAATCAGCTGTATATATACACATATCCACTCTCTTCTAGACTCCATTTCCATATAGGTCATTACAGAGCACTGAATAGAGTTCCCTGTGCTATACAGTAGGTTCTTATTAGTTGTCTTTTATATATAGTAGTATGTACCTGTCAATCCCAATCTCCCAATTTATACCCCCCTTTCCCCCTTGGTAACCATAAGTTTGTTTTCTACATTTGTGACTCAATTTCTGTTTTGTAAATAGGTTCATTTTACCATTTTTTTAGATTCCATATATAAGCGATATCATATGATATTTGTCTTTCTCTGACTTACTTCACTTAGTATGACAATCTCTAGATCCATCCATGTTGCTGCAAATGACATTATTTCATTCTTTTTTGTAGCTGAGTAGTATTCCATAGTATATATGTACCACATCTTCTTTTTTTTTTTTTTTTTTTTTTGGTACCATATCTTCTTTATCCATTGATGGACATTTAGGTTGCTTCCATGTTCTGGCTATTGTAAATAGTGCTGCAATGAACACTGAGGTGCATGTATCCTTTCGAATTATGGTTTTCTCTGAATATATGCCCAGGAGTGGGATTGCTGGATCATATGGTAGCTCTACTTTTAGTTTTTTAAGGAATCACCATACTGTTCTCCATAATGGATGTACCAATTTACATTCCCACCAACAGTGTAGGAGGATTCCCTTTTCTCCACACCCTCTCCAGCATTTATTGTTTGTAGATTTTTTGATGATGGCCATTCTGACCAGTATGAGCTGATGCCTCATTGTAGTTTTGATTTGCGTTTCTCTAATGATTAGTGATGTTGAGCATCTTTTCATGTGCCTCTTGGCCATCTGTATGTCTTCTTTGGAGAAATGTCTATTTAGATCTTCCGCCTATTTTTTGATCGGGTTGTTTGGTTTTTTTTTGATATTAAGCTGCATGCAGGTATCTTTTTTTTTTGAAATTTAAATTTATTTATTTATTTATTTATTTAGGCTGTGTTGGGTCTTCATTTCTGTGCGAGGGCTTTCTCCAGTTGCGGCGAGCGGGGGACACACTTCATCGCGGTGCGCGGGCCTCTCACTGTTGCGGCCCCTCCCGTTGCGGAGCACAGGCTCCAGACGCGCAGGCTCAGCAGTTGTGGCTCACGGGCCTAGCCGCTCCGTGGCATGTGGGATCTTCCTGGACCGGGGCACGAACCCGTGTCCCCTGCATTGGCAGGCGGACTGTCAACCACTGCGCCACCAGGAAAGCCCGCAGGTATCTTTTTGAGACTTTATTTTCTTTGGGTAACTACCCAGAACTGGAATTACTAGATCATATGGTAAAAAAGACTTATTTATATTATATGTGTTAGTTCAGAAGTTGGTGAACTATGGCTCATCAGCCAAATTCAGCCAGTAGCCTGTTTTTGTAAATAAAGTTTTACATATTGTCTGTGGCTGCTTTCATACTACGACAAGAGAGCTGAGTAGTTGCAGCAGAGACGGTATGGACTGCAAAGTTGAAAATATTTACCAACCCTCGATCTAGTCCACTGTGCATTCAGTGTGAGTCAAGACCATGATGTGCTCACTAAAAAAGCCAATTCTCCCTTAGGATCCATTTATAAAAATATAAATGCTGGGCTTCCCTGGTGGTGCAGTGGTTGAGAATCTGCCTGCCAATGCAGGGGACAGGGGTTTGAGCCCTGGTCTGGGAAGATCCCGCATGCCGCGGAGCAACTGGGCCCGTGAGCCACAACTACTGAGCCTGCGCGTCTGGAGCCTGTGCTCCGCAACAAGAGAGGCCGCGATAGTGAGAGGCCCGCGCACCGCGATGAAGAGTGGCCCCCGCTTGCCGCAACTAGAGAAAGCCCTCGCACAGAAACGAAGACCCAACACAGCCAAAAATAAATAAATAAATAAATAATAAATAAATAAATAAATAAATAAATGCTTAAAATCATTTGTGAATGAATCAGTGGATGAACAAACAACCAAACAAGGGAGAGGATGGCTCACCCTGGTCTTTGTGGACAGGAACGCACCAGAGTCCTGGGCTCCATACTGGGGATGCAGTTAAAGAGGATTACTGGAGCTGGAACACTGGAGAGGAACACTGGGTTACTGGTGACTGGATCTCACTCAGAGGGAAGGGCTGAGAGGGTATTGGGAATTGTATCAGGAACAAGTGAAGGAAATAGGGATGTTTAACCTGAAGAAGCAAATGCCCGAGAGGGATATTAACAGCATCAGTGTTGATGACATTTATTGAATCTTAAGCACCAGGTTCCTTAAATATGGTATTTCATTCAATCCTCACAACAACCTTAGGAAACTGGTAGTATTAGTATGTCCATTTTGCAAATGAGGAATCTGCGGCACAGAAAGATAAAGTTGCCCAAGATCACACAACCAGTAAAATGGGAAGCTGAGACTCCATCCATGCAGTCTGCCCGCAGGCTTAATTGTGCACCATTAGCTGTCCTCCCTTATTTAAAGGGATATTAATAACCTTGTTACCTCTGATTCCAACAGACAGAGCAACAGCCAGAGGAGACAGAAACAGACCCCGGCACAGTACAAGGGAGACCTTTCAAATGTCCAGAGATGGAACAGGGTTTTCAGTGTGTTCAAGTAGGGGCCAGATAACTTGGCCAAGATTTCAGAGAGAGAATTCCAGAATGAATAAGAGCAGATAGCCTCCAAGATTCCTTCCTTCTCTTGATTCTGTCATGGTCTGAGGCTTGGGGCACTCCCTATATGGTCAGCTTAGATCAGCAAGAGGCAGCAGTAGAAAGGGACCTGAAAGGGAGGCACTTTTCTAAGGACTTTAGCTACGTTAATTCACTTAATTCTCAAAACAGCTGAATGAACAGATACTACAAATGTCATCGTTCCCATTTTACACGTGGAAAAAGTGAATCATGTAGTGGTTGCACAATTTATATAGAGTCACACAACTAATAATTATTAGAGCCAGGATTTGAATTTAGGCAGTCTGACTCCAAAGTCTATGCTCATAACCATTTCCATATAAAAATCTCTTATTTAGAGGGGATGTGTAATTTGAAAATGTTCCTTTTCTTTCCCTCTGCTACCCCACCAAGATTTTTGATACATCCCCTTCCCATCTTGCAAACCACTGTATTACTAGAAGTTAATGGTAGCAGCTGCCAATGTAACATTCTCATTTTGTCAGCTGATAATTTATAGGGTCTGATTCTTCTGGTTCGGAAACAGGGGGTTCCCAAATGTATCATAAACTCCTACAGACTAATCAAACTGCTATGACTGTGTTCATTCTCTCAGAAGCCCCAACTGAAGGTATAAACAATAATGTCCTACTCACAATATATGTCTGGTTCCTGTTTAAGTATTACCTCCACTGTGGGAAACGTTGAATTTCTATACCTCGTCTACAGAAGCAAGGCTGAGCTTTACACCAGTGATTTCTGCATATTAACTTACCTGATGGGTAAAATGGAATTTGGTATTAGTAGGGACTACACTTGACACATAGCAGGTGCTTAATATGTATTTGCTTAATACATGTGATCTATTGGAATTTATTGACTGGGGAAATGAAGGTGTCAGGTAATTTTTTTTCCTTCAGGGTGCTTTTTGGGCTCTGACAGTGAGTAGCTAGTCCTATTTAAATTTTTTTTTTTCCTCCAAGAGATTTGTGCTTTCAGTAACTGGGCAAACAAAAATTAGAGCATCTTCTCAATGCATTGCATTCCTGAGAGTAAAAGTCTTTCTTAAGAAAAAATGTTGTAATTATTTAGACAAATACTATGCTTCTAGCCTGCTTTTACTCCAGGTCTCTTTTTCCTCCGTATTCAAAGAAACCATTGATAGTCCAATTAGGACACAGAACATGAATTGTTAAATAAATGATTCACTCTGTAGATGAGGATACAGGTTTTTGTGTCTAAGGAGACTGCTTGATTCATTGTGTACAAGGACTGTTCCCTGCGCAGCTTATTTACCATGTGTTTTAATTAGCTGCCCAGCCTTTCATGGCAGTCACTGTTCCAAAGGTGGAGAGATTTGAGCTTGTTAAGGTGATGGTTTAAGTAAGAGCCTTGGGTCTGCACTTTTCTTGCTCCTCTCATTTCTGCTCAGGGACTGAAGTCTGTACCCCAATATGGCAAAACTGGCATCCTCTCAGTGGCCCCAGGGCACAGTACATTGTGGGCTCCTCAATGGCATGAACTTTGTCTTATTGTCTTTTTACCCTCTTGGCCTAGCATAGTGCGTAGCACATAAGAAATGCTTAAGACATACTGGTTGAATTATTCAGCTGAGGCACACACCCTTGTCATCCTCTCTCTCATCTCCCACATACTGTGTAGCCTGCCCAGAGGTCATAGTCAAGATATTTAACCAACAGTGCAGCCTGGACACTGACCAACCAGCCGGTGAGCTGGAACAGGATCCTGAAGAACCCTGCCTGTAACAGACATTAACTCTTCAGATCTGGGGGACATAGGGAAGGAACATTCAAGGTAGGAGAACTCGGGGTTGGAATAGTGGTACTTACTAGTTGAAATGGAAGTATTTAAATATTTTAACAATGGTACAGCTGTACTAGTGCATACCAGCTAATTGTATCTGTTTAATTCCCCCAAAGCCAAACAGTACAATGCTGTCAGACTTACCTGTTTTTTTTCTTCCTTCCCCAAATGGAAATATTGTTGCTTTTTTCCCCCAGAAAACATAATGGCCTAAACATAGCCTTAGTAAAAATATAGTAAAATAAAATGAGCTGGGATAATGATAGCTGCAGTATAGTTTTTGAAATTTCTCTGAATTGCCACATACAGACAGATAGAGAAACTAGATGGCTAAATCCAAAACCTGTGAACACGAAGACCTGCATGGTATCAACATCTGTGCAGAGAAAGCAGGGGGAAATCTGATGGATCTAAGAGCAGGAGAATCCCAGTCAACAGATGTTCACTGGAAAGCATGGCAGGCTAATCTGAGAACAGCAGCTGTAACGGGGAAAGAGGGGGAAGAGATCCGCCAACTCCAGTAGCAGGAGAATGGAGTGGGTTCGCAGTAAAAGTGGAAAGAGCTGGAACAGTGTAACCTTTACAGATTCTCAGAACTGACCAGGCCAGGGATCCTTTTCAGGATAGGACATTGCCTTGAAGAGAAACTGTGGAGGTAGACAGTAGAGAAGGGAAAAAAAGCCCAGAGTTAAGCGGAGAGAGAGTCTTTAGTCTACATGACTTATGTATATATAGCCTGTAGTCTATAGATTGTATATAGATTTTAGGCCTCTTCAGGGGACAGAGCTAAGACTCTAAGGCTATATATAAATCATATACATCCAGAGGCCTAAAATTTGTGAGCAAGGCAGAAACATGGAGCATACCTAGTACCAATATTGTGGTCTTGAAATACAGTTTACCACTCAATTAAATTAAGGCTTCTTGGAGAAATGGTTAAGTCTCAGAGAAATAGCTGATTCCTATCTGGGACAGAAAATGTACCAGTTGAGCCTGGAACATTCTGTCATACCTGATAGCGAGGAAGGTATCAAATACTTCTAGGGACATGGCAAAAAAAAAAAAAAAAATCTCAGAAGCTGAATTGAAGAGGCTCTTACTGGCCAGAGATGAGACAATTTGAGCCTTCAGAAAGGATAATAATTGCAATTGATTAAAATCCACCAAATATGTTTAACCAATAATTCATATAAATATTAAAAAATAAGTTATTACTTTCAGAAGATGATAGGGAACCAATTCATTATCTTGAGAACTGCTAAAGAAAGCAGAGTCAAACAATTATCTTGCCTTTTCTGTATAAATTGTAACACTGGGTAACCAATGGGGGAAATTATCTCTATATAAAAGCATTTCAATTAATGGATGAGAAAGAAACGTAGAACTAGAAACCTTTTTGTGGGATCTTAGTTCCCCCACCAGGAATCGAACCTGTGCCCCCTGCAGTGGAAGCGTGGAGCCCTAACTACTGGAACGCCAGGGAATTCCCCAGAAATCTTTTTTTTTTTTTTAATAGTTATTATTTTTATTGAGGTATGTAGAAATATTTTGCAGTCCTTATAAAGTCAACGGATTGAGGTATTGATCAATTGCTGCTAACATCACCCAAAGAGAGACAAGCAGACATGCTATGCCTCTTGATAAAAGCGCAATACCACCTGTAGTCTTGCCAAAGAGAAAGTGGATCCAGTTGCCATTCTGTAGGAAATACAGAGGACAGAGGAACAAATTAAAGTGCACCATAATGTGCAAGCAGCCAAATCCAGACTGTGGAAAACTCAAGACAAATGCCCCAGGGTTTTTCAACCGATGTAGGAAAAGAAAGGAATGGAGGAGGAATCTGTAGATTAAAAGAGACAAACAGGGCTTCCCTGGTGGCGCAGTGGTTGAGAGTCTGCCTGATAACGCGGGGGACACGGGTTCGGGCCCTGGCCTGGGAGGATCCCACATGCCGCGGAGCAACTGGGCCCGTGAGCCACAATTACTGAGCCTGCGCATCTGGAGCCTGTGCTCCTCAACAAGAGAGGCCGCGATAGTGAGAGGCCCGCGCACCGCGATGAAGAGTGGCCCCCGCTTGCCGCAACTGGAGAAAGCCCTCGCACAGAAACGAAGACCCAACACAGCCTAAAATAAATAAATAAATAAATAAAAGAGGCGACTGTTGTAGTGACTTAAAATTCTAAAAAAAAAAAAAAGAGACAAACAACACATCAAAGTGTTTTTAAGAACATGTGTACTTGAGTGATAAAACCATAAAGAAATGTATGGATATTAGTACTTTAAAAGTCAGGATAATATTAATTTTTTGTGGGGAGGAAAGGGGATGGGGCATCAGAGGGGTTTCTGGGTTACTGACAAGGTTATATTTGTTGACTTGGGTGGTGGTTACAAGAATGTTTGCCTTAGTAACTTAAAAAGCTGCACATTTGCTTTTTGTTTGTGTTTGTATCTGTGTTTCATTTTCAATTAAAAAGATTTTTTAAATGATACTGAAATTATAAGCCCTTCTCTTAATTCTTTATCCCAACTTCAGAGATAAATACTGTTAACATTTTGGTGTTTGTCTTTTCAGACTTTTATATTAGCACGTATGTTATGTAGGTTTTACCTAAATGACAATATACTGCAGATACAGTTTTGAAACCGGCAATATTTTCACTCAGCAATATGTCATGGACATCTTTCCATGTCCAGTCATATAGAGCAGCCATATTCATTTATGATAAAAAGGTAATTATTTTAAAATAAAAATACCTGTTCCTTACCAAAAATTTCACGCAATACAGAATAAAAGCAGCACATTCCTCAAAATCTCACCACCCATAAAAGAAGGAAATCATGCCATTATAACTATGTGAGGTGGTGTTATCTAAACTTATTGTGATAATCATTTTGCAATATATATATATAAAATCAATATGTTGTACACCTTAAACTAATACAGTGTTATATGTCAATTATATGTCAATAAAACTGGAAAAACATCTCACCACCCAGAAATAATAACATAATTCAAGGTCTCTTTTATTTATATATAAAGCTGGAAGATGAGAGAGAGACAGACAGACGGATGGAGAGAGAGTATTTTATGATTATTTACCAAAGTTATTTTAATTGAAGTACTGAATTTAAGTTTGACTTTTACAGAAGAAAAAACTAAAATTAAACTGAAGTAATTCAGTTTCAGATAACTTTTTACCCCCACCATGGGAGAAGTGTTTTATAAGACATTCCTGAGGTTAAGAAAAAAGTTAGGAAATCATTAAGAAGTTGAATTTTAGGAAATCATTAAGAAGTTGTAGTTACAATATTTCTCTTGATTTATGCTTCAATTTTAGATGATGGCAGTTGGTTCCCTGCAGGTGAAAGATGAGGTAATTAGCATTTTACTTCTTCCCTCTCTCCTTCTCCCACCTCCTGATTTGTAAAATCTTTCTATTATTTTTACTTTGTCAGTATTCGTAACATCTACGTTTTGTTCCATAGCTAGAATTCCATCAGTTCTTTGTCTTAGTTCTGTATGTAAATAGCTTACCTGTCCATCATCAGGCTCTTTTACTTTGTTTTTTTGAAAATCCATTGTGTATTTTTTACTTAGCACATCTCAATTAGAACCAGCCACAATTTTTTAAAAAATATTTATTTATTTGCTTGCGTCTGGACTTGGTTGCGGCTCTCTGGCTCCTTAGTTGTGGCATGTGAACTCTTATTTGCAGCACGCACGTGGGACCTAGTTCCCAGACCAGGGATCAAACCGGGGCCCCCTGTGTTGGGAGCGCAGCATCTTAACCACTGTGCCACCAGGGAAGTCCCAGGCTCTTTTACTTTTAATTCTTACCTTGGTGTCTTCTGTTCCTGATTCTTTTTTAAAAATTCATTTCTTGGTCCTGATTGGTTAGATTTTTTTTTTTTTAAGAAAGACTCATGGGTATTTTACTCTGTTCTTTCATGCATGAGAATCTACCTGTGGCTAGGTGTAATATTCCTAGGTCATACTTTTTTCTCTCCAAACTCTCTAGACATTGTTTTATTGTCTTCTGGCATTGAAGCTGTTTGGAAATGTTTGTATCCAGCTTGATTCCACCCCTACCCACCTCCACCTCCATGGATGATTTGCCTTTTCTGCCCAATGTCTAAATAATAATTTCCCCTAGAAAATTAGTAACAACCAGGCTATATCTTGATGTTTGTTCAAAGCAGTTTTTTTCCCTTGGTATACAGTGGAAAATTTCCTCTGCAGATTCAGTTCTTCCTTCATTTTAGGAAAAACGTCCCTGTATTGTGTTTCTGAATGAATATTTTGTTGCATTTATTAGATTTTATACAGCAGTTAGGGATACCAATTATCCTTATGTTTGATTGTATCTTGGTTCTCTTATTATCTTCTTATTATCTTCTCCCTAATTGCTTTACTCCCTCTGCGTTTTCCCTTTGTATTTGCCATAATTATCTCAAGCCTTTTATCCATGCCATTAATTCAATTTTCAATCATGTCTTTCCTGTTACTTTGGCATTTCTAATTTATGTATTAGATATATAATGGTGTTGTTTCAGTTCTTGATTCATTTCCTTAGCTCTGAAATCTCTTTATTCTCCCTCTGTCATTTTATCATCTCAATTTTGAGATCTTATTTTCTCAGATTCATTTTCTTATTAAGGCCTTTTTGTGCAGTGCACTCCCTGGGGATCTCCTGTATCTTGGTGTTATGTTTTCTTCCAGACTGGTTTCTTCATAGTTCACCTATTAACCTTCCTTCCTCCCCATCCCTCCCTTGTTTGTACCATATTTACATGGTCACCATGTAATTTCTTTTCATCTCATGCTTGTTTAATAAAGGCGGCTCCAATCAGATCTTTTTGTTAACTATTATAGAGTGGATGAGGTCTCTTTGCCCCTATTCCCACCTTATCTAGGATGAACGTGTTGCCTTCCCTCTGAGCTAGTTTTTGTTCATTATATTAGGTATTAGGACATCTTAGGATGCTTTTCCTAAAATGCAAATTTTATCCTGCCACATCTTTCTTAAAACTCTTTGGTGGTTTCTCATAGCTTTTAGGGAAAATGTGTAACCTTCTTAACTTACATTCAAGGTCCTTCATTATTTGGCCCACATACCTTCCTAGCTCAGGTCTCCTATCATTCTGTACCTCATTCATTAATTGATCACAGGAGGCTTTTTGCTGAGCTTGGATTTGGCCTCGGAACCCTTCTCAACACAGGGCTTCAGGTAGCCTATTAGCTATCTTCTCTAGTTAAATCCCATTCATCCTTCAAAACTTAGTTTCAGAGTTCTCTTCTCTGGGAAAATTTCCCAGAATACTCCTCCCTTCCTTTTCCTTCACTGTGTAGTTCAGATATCCCTCTTTTGTGATTTTTCTGCCATATAATTTATCATACTTAATTGTAATTTTCTTTTACAATATGGTGTAATAGATTTTGGAGCCAGAACACCTAGGTTCAGAAATTAGCTCTGCCTTACTTGCCATCCGTCTGACTTTAGGGGTCCTTTCTGTGCCTGCTTCCTTGTGACAATTAAATACCTTAATGCATGTAAAGCTTTCACTGAGTATGTGATCAATGTTATTTATTGCTTTTTATTAAAAGGAGCCATCAGACAGCGATAATGGCCCCATACCACCCAGAGCCCCTGCCTGGCAACCCAGGAGCTGTCCGTGGTGCTAAAACAATGCCCTTCAACACAGAACAATGTCCCCAGTGTCTGTCATATATTTAGCCCCAAATAGGGATAAACCCATGATTACATCTTTCCAGCTTTAGCAGTAGATGCAGAAACTGTTTCTCCCTTTCCATTTCTACAACCACCATTCTAATCCTGGCCTTGGCCACCTCATCAGCACCATTTTGTGTGACTGAAGTGAGCTTCTTAACTGGCCTCCCTACAACTGGACCATTTGACCAACCACATTCATATTATCCTCCTCTAAATCTTTGTTTATATCAAGTCATGTCCCTACCTACTAACTCACAAAGAATTTCTAAAGAGTAGAAACAACTCAAATGACAACTTGAAGGGGTGGTTAAATGATAAAATATATCAATGAGATGTCCATATAAGCAGCAATAAAGGTAATTATTAAGGCCATGTAAAAATATAGAAAACTTTTTGTTGATGGAAAGGAGCAGGCTACAATATGTGTATTTTTTAAATTAATTAGTAAATTAATTAATTTTTGGCTGTGTTGGGTCTTCGTTGCTGCATGCGAGCTTTCTCTAGTTGTGGCGAGCAGGAGCTACTCTTCATTGCGGTGTGCAGGCTTCTCACTGCAGTGGCTTCTCTTGTTGAGGAGCACGGGCTCTAGAGCACAGGCTCAGTAGTTGTGGTGCACAGGCTTAGTTGCTCCGCGGCATGTGAGATCTTCCCGGACCAGGGCTCGAACCGCTGTCCCCTGCATTGGCAGGCGGATTCTTAACCACTGTGCCACCAGGGAAGTCCCAATATGGTTTTTTGTTTGTTTGTTTTTTAAAAAATTTTATTTATTTATTTATTTTTATTTTTGGCTGTGTTGGGTCTTCATTTCTGTGCGAGGGCTTTCTCTAGTTGCGGCGAGCAGGGGGCCACTCTTCATTGCGGTGCGCGGGCCTCTCACTGTTGCGGCCTCTCTTGTTGTGGAGCACAGGCTCCAGACGCGCAGGCTCAGTAGTTGTGGCTCACGGGCCCAGTTGCTCCGCGGCATGTGGGATCTTCCCAGACCAGGGCTTGAACCCATGTCCCCTGCATTGGCAGGCGGATTCTTAACCACTGCGCCACCAGGGAAGCCCCCAATATGGTTTTAACATCATTCATTCATCTGTTAAACATGTACTGAGTACCTGTTTTGTGGGCCTATTCTGTGATAGGCTGTAGAGATGTAAGAATTATTAAGACAGTCCCTTCCTTCTTTAAGGAGCCGTGTCTAAAGGAGTCTAGCAGAAGAGAAAGCCATGTAAACAGATTGCAAGCAGATATGCATTTCGGCTGAGACTAGGAAAGGATATGGAAATTTGTAAACAGTATCAGGGGTGGGAGTGTGGGTGAATTTTGTCTTTTTAAATACCTGTTAGGGAATGAACCCTGTACAGAACCTCAGAGAAGAGAGCAGAATCAAATTCCTCCAACAAAGGCTACACACAGCTCCAGGTAACCTCTTCCCCACTATCCATCCATGTATCCTCAGGCCACCAAAAAAAAAAAAAACTGAATGGAGTGCCCAATTCCTAGGTTGTGGCTCAGAGAAGTCAAATAGGGCTTGACAAGGGCAAGAAGAAAAACAATGGCATAGCAACCATGTAGACCTTCTACAGCAAAATAAATGGATATTTTTGAGTGATTGTGATAATGCAAATAAAAATGGAGGGAATGTGTATAATCGTACCCTGATGAGTATCCCCAGCCTCTTATTAACTGGCCGCCAGGCATACCTCCCCAGTCATGTGCCCCAGGACTCCCTAGGAGATCTGTTTTGTTTTGTTTTGTTTTGTTTTACTGTCACCACCTCCAGCTTGTTGGCCATTCTGCTGTCCCCTATCAAGAATATTCTTCACTCTTTTAATTCAAATCTTGTACTTTTTTTAAAAGACAAGGACTCATCTTCTTCAAGAACCCTTTCTTAGTTAACTCCATTCTATTCTAGTATAAATACTTGAAAGTCAGTTTTACTGGATGTAAAATTCTTGGCTCACATTTCCTGCGCTTTGAAGAAGTTCAAGAGAGAGAGAAGAGTCTTTGATACATTAGCATCCGCCTGGCACTGGTTAATCTCATAGGCTCTGGAGTTAGACAGATCTGGGTTAGATCTGCACTACTTATTAGCCATGCAACCTATGGAAGGTGTTTAATCACGATAAACCTTAGTTTCCTAACCTATCACATGGACATAATAACAACTATCTGGTAGGGTTTCGTGAGGATGAAACAGACTGATATATGTAAAATGGCTTGTCATGGTGCCTGGGGCATATGAAGTATTCAATATATGTAGTTGTGACCATATCTTTTCCTTGAAATTATTCTTGATCTGTTTCAGGGAAATATAGATTGATTCAACCAATAATGTATGTCCTTCACAGTAGGTATTTAATAGATGCCTTCTGAAGGGTTCTGATTTAAGAACATTGGCAAAGAAAAACAATATTCCATTACTAATGAATTTCCAAATGGAGGGTGACAGGCTGGTAAGAAGTTATGCTAGTTGGTAACATTTCTTATCTACAAAAAATAGACAAATTATTCATTTCTCATTTACTATGTATGTGAAATTATAAACTGATTCATTTTTGCCCAATTTTATATCAAATACCTATCTACGTTAATAAATAATGAAAGAAGTTAAGTTGACCTGCTAATCCTAGTACATTTTCTGCTGTATTTAAGATGAGGACCTAAAAATCTGGCCTGAAGATCAAGAGGGCTAAATATCACTGTTTGTGACTGGTGGAGATATTGTTACACAATTGAGAAAAAGAAAATGGGGGAAAAATATACTATATTCTCAAATATTTGGTGGTTTTCAAGGAAACAAATAGTAATACATCTGAGTTTAGAAGATTAATGGAGGTGTGATAATACGAACTAGTGATATAACTTATCATTCAAACACTTTTAAGATACTTTAAATATATAAAGGAAATAAAGACCCTCCTCTTCACCCTCCCCCACAAAAAAGAGGAAAATCTGATTCAATCTACTTCCACTGCTAAATTGGTTCTTCAAGTTAGTTAATGATAGTATTGGAGACGGGGATTTCCATAGATGAGCAGTATGACTATGTTCCATTAGCATCTGATATGTTGTCATTTATTTGATACAGCTGAATAATTGTCGGTTTCTGAAAGGAGTTTAAAAATTATTCTGGCTAACTAATGCTCGAAGATCACCCTAACAATTACTTAGCTGAAACTTCCCCCCCCTCACACCAGGAGTGTTATTCAACTTTAGTAAGAAATTAACATTAATTGGATTAGAAATTGCATTCACAAAGGAAAGAACATTCACTAGAAGGAGGAGAGAGAGGTGGTGTTGTAGAAAGCAGCATAAGCAGTGTAAAACAAGGGGCTGTGGTGAGATATTATACAAACCAATGAAGTTACTAACACTGTTCCTCCAGGTTAAGATTTCCCACAATGCTGAGCACAAAATATTCACATGGTAATACTCTAAAACTAAAACTTTACTTCTGGATAGGTCTTTAACATATCCATTTAGTCCAAGTTCTCATCTTACAGATGAGGAAGCCAAGGCACAGAGATGGGAAGCAACTAATTTGATCTATGACAAGAACTCATATATTTACTTTGAATAACACTTTTCACTGCTATACCTTTTATGTGAAGCAGAGCACAGGAGGGCAGTAAAGCATGGGAATTAAGTGGATGGGTCCTGGAGTCAGACAGCCTGAGTTCAAATCCTGACTGTGCCACTAACAAGCTGTGTGACCTTGGACAAATTACTTACCCTCTCTGAGCCTTAGTAGCTCTCTCTAAAAAACCATAAAATCATAGTACACTTCATAGGTTTGTATGGATTGTAAGTGGTAACATAGGTAAAGCCCATGGTGCATAAGTAAGTACACTTGCTGCAACTGTTACTTCCCCAAAGGCAAAACATCAAAGACCAATCTGAAGGGATTCAAATCAAGGGAGCAAAAAACCCATGTATTTATGTATGCAGGTCATAAATTAAAGTAAAAAGGGGGTGAGCAGATTTCATTAATTTCCTTCCTTTACTTTTTCTCCTACTACATCAGTCACCCCTACTCTCAGCTGCGCTGGTAGGCACCCAAGAGAAATCCAGACAAAATATTTTTATTCATTTGATCATAAAAGTACTTAGTCTGTTTAATATTTGGTCTCTATAGTGCTGCTGACACGCTATCAATGTTAGAAAATTATAACAGTATATCTTTGACAGTGGTAAGTGGTGATCTGCCAGAATAATTGGCAGCCAGGCAACGTAAAAGCTGAAACATTCTCACAAGTGTTTACCCAGCACAAGCCTTCCTACTGCTGTCTGCCTGTTTACCTGGCACAGCCCGGTTTGAAAACACAAGCGTCTTTGTATGCTTTTCAAAGGATCTTTTGGTAAACAAGGGATATTTTTTTCTATATTGAATTCAGGCTGCCTTGCATTCTGTGCTTTGATTTACTTTGCTCAGCAGTAGAAGCCCCAAAGAGAAAGGCCAGGTTTCTTCCCGAAGACCCTCACACATCATTCCATCCTACTTTTATCCTTGAGGATTTGGATCCTGCATACCCTGGCTCAAGGTGTGTTGTGTTTTCATGATCAGGAGGAATATATCTCCTCTCCCTCATCCTTTACCCAGCAGCATTAGCATTTAGGGATGGGCTTTCCCTGTTGTTTGGAGAAGTTGGAGTGGGCATGGGGAGACTGTGTGTGAAGAGGAAGCTTTGCAGGCAGGGGTTTGCCAGGAAGACCTGTGGGTTCTTCCGTAAGAGGACGCAGACCCCTTCCCCCACTGAGCTCGTTCGTCTGGACAAAACTAGACCATCTTTGTTCCGAGAGGTTGTCTTTCCTCCTGCCGCGGGTTGATCTGCTGTCTCCCACTCCTAACTCTCACCCCAACCCTCCCCCCAAAAGGTTTATGAATGCTCAGGACTTCCAGAAGACAGTCGCTGAATCTATAAAGTAGAATGGGACACCAGCAGGCATCCTCCCATCCATCGGGGAGAACAGAAGTATCAATCCTCTCAGAGCGGTGAGAACTCCCGCCTCCGTTCTCCACAATCCCCTCTTGCTCCTCAAACTGGGTGCCCCGCAGGGTGGACGTTCAACTCCAACCGTCTCCCAGCGCTGGGGTGGCCGTGGGGATCGGCTCCTCTCCGGGTGAGGAGAGGGGCGAAGCTGCTCGGGAAGGTGGGAACGCCGCGACGGGGGAGGAAGGCGCCCGAGCTCGGCCCGCGGCGGGGCGGACCCGAGGACCCTGCGGTCGGCGTGCCCCCGCCCCGCCCCCGCGGAGGCCGCCGCCTGCTCGCCGGCCGCGGCGCACGCGTGTGCAGGAGGGGGCAGCGCGACACTCCCTGGCCGGCCGTGTGCCGCGCCCGACCCTCCGCTTCGCGCCCGCGCCGCCGAACCCGACCCGGGCCGTCCCGGCACCATGCGGAGGGTGAGTGCGCCCCGCCTCGAAGGCGGGAGGGGGCCGGCGAGCGTGAGAGCGCTCCCCTCCAGCCCGGCTCGGGGCCGCCGGGAGCGATGCGAGAGCCTCGCGGGGGAACCGGGTGGGAAGGGCTGAGGGCTGGGCGGCCGGTCTCGCGGGGCCGCGGCCGTGGTCTGGGCGTGGGGGGAGGCGCCCTAAGGACGGTGTCGGCGGGCTACAGGGGGCCCTGGCGTCTCTCCCCTCCCGAGGGCATGGGGCTCATTTGTCACCTGCGGCGGCGCGGACACGTCGGGGCTCTGCTCGCGCCTCCCCGGGGCCGCGGTGGGCTGTTCCCCCCCGCACCCCGCGCCTCTGGTTTGCGGGGGGAGCCCCTTCCCGCGCGCCCCCCGAGCCGGCTCGGCTCGCCACTGCGTTCTGAGCTCGGCGCCTCGCTCCTCCCTCGGGAGCCTCGTAAACTTTGCGGGCGGGCGCGGGTCGGGCTCCCGCGGCGCACACTCCAGGGAGGGGCGGGCCCCAGAGTCGGGCGGGTGACAGCGCAGTGGCGTGGGTATGAGTTTCGGGGAGGTGGTCGTCACCCCTCGCCTCTAGACACGCGCTCGCTTCTGGCGTTTGTTAGGCGCAGGGCAGTGTGAACTCGAGTCACTCCCTCGGCGCGAGGGAGGCAGGCGCTCGCTGCTCGCCGACCGGAACCCGCGCCGAGGCCCGGAGGCCGGCTCCCCGCCCTGCGCCTGGGCTGGGGGCGCCCTCGGCAGCGGCTCCTTCCCAAACGGCAGGTGTGAGGGCCCTGCGCACACCCTTTCCCCTCCAGCCAGAGCCCTTAGTGGAAAAACTCCAATCTACAGGCTGAACTGCAGGGTTTATTCCACCTCAAGGGACAGCCTGAGGTTGGTGATGTTTGTTGTCCGCCCCGAGAGCACGCGCGCACAGGTCCTGCACAGCTTGATCTTGCCTGTCTGAGGGAGCTGACTGACACGAACGTGTTGGTGGTTTCATGAGTTACCAGTACCAATATGCGGCTGGATTTTAATCTTGGGGACAGAGGCTGCTTTAATCAAACGCGGGATCTCGGCACTTATAGGGAGAAGAGGGTGGAGGAAACTCAAGGAGATCCAGGTAGATATCCATGACATTTCCCCAGACCTCCTAAGGCCAACCGTGATGACAGTTTATGTGCCAAAGAAAGGGTGTTGGGTGTTTTCTGAAGAGACGAGGCTGAGAGAGGAAATGGGAAAAGCAGAGTAAGACTCTCACCAGAGCCTGTGAATTTCTCTGGCTTGGAGTTTGGGGGTTGCCTTGTTACTAAGGTATGTATGTGCCCATTAATTTGGTCACCTGAGTGGCCCTTCCAAAGATTTCTTTCTCTCAGGGGCTGGGTTGCTTCAACAGGAACTCTGGCCTGTTGTTTTGCAGATGATGCCAGATTATTAGGTGTTCTGTTTGGTGGGGGTGGGTGGTGTTTGGCATGAATATATGAAGAGCAAGTGTGAATTGGCCCCAGCTGCCTCTGGAAAGTCTGTTAGTGAGCTGACACGGAAATTTACCTGGCTTACCTTTGGAGTGAGTCCAAACCTGCTCAGGTGTTTTTGGGGAGAATAGGATTCCAGCCAGGCTGGCCAGCTAGTTGGCATGCCTGGCATCAGTGGAGCAGCAGAAATGGAAATTGGTGGGGCTACTTGTTTAAACTCCAAATTTAGGGGTCAGCAACCTCCTTTTACTTTGAGTGCCACTGGGGTTCTTAAGGAAGGCAGCTGGGATAGGATCTGTAGGCCTCAGTAAGGTGTGTTAGGTGGAGAATCTAGATTTGGAGATGGAGGGCATTGACCAGAGTACTTTAAAATGAGATTTGCATATCACCTGCTTTAGGATGGAAGCGATGAATGCTCGCTAGAAATGCAGATTTCTGGGCTCTACCTCAGTCCTATTATATCAGAGCCTCTAGGACTGGAGCTCAGCAATTTATACTTTAAGCACCCACCACCACCTTAAGGCATACGTATTAGACATCTACTACGTGTAGGCACTGTTCTGAGCTCTAGGAGTACAGAGGGCAGATGACAGCTAAGAGCCTTGTTCTCTTGGAGAATGCATTCTAGTTGAGAAATTTGACAGTACAGAAGTAAACAAATATTCAAATAATTTTACAGAGTGACGAGTGCTGTGAGGAAAATAAAGCAGGATAATGGAATAGTTACTAAGCCCAAGCTTGTACTGCTGGCCGCAAGACAGGCCAATAAACAGAGACGAGGTGTTGGGACAAGGAACAGCAACTTTATTCAGAAAGCCGGCAGACTGAGAAGATGGTGGACTAGTGTCCCAAAGAACCATCTTAACCTGAGTTAGAATTCAGGCTGCTTTTATACTGAAAGGGGAGGAAGTGTGGCTGGTTGTTGCAGACTTCTTGGTGCTGGAATCCCTTGTTCTTGCAGCTGTCCTGGTAGGTCTGGTCATAATGTTCCTATAAACCCTCAACAAGACAAATGTTTTTTCTGTTCTGCAACTTTTTATCTCTATATGAGTGGGAAAGTGTTATACCTTTAAAGGTCAGAGCCTTGGGAATGGGCTATCCTGTATATTTCAGACTATAGGCAACATTCTTTTACAAAAGGATCAGAGCCAGCATGACTTAAGCACAGGCAACAGAGCACAAAGTTTAGAGCTAAAGGAATAGGTCAGTATGGAGTGAGGTTTGTTCTTCTCTGTTACAGAAAGGGGAGTGAATCAGGCAGTGAAGCCATTTTAGCGTGTGTGGGCAGGGAAGACGTTTCTAAGGAGTTGACATTTGAACTGTGAATTACTCGATGAAAAGAAGTCAGTTATGCAAAGTTTCAGGGAAAGTGCTGCAGGCTGAGGAAGATCAAATGCGAAGGCCCTGAGGCAGGAACAGGCTTGGCCTGTGTGAGAAACAGAGAGAAGATATCAGAGTTGAAGCAGAGTGGGGTGCATAAGGGGTGGGGAAAGTGGAATGAAGGACCAAGTTCTATATAGGACCTTCTTGCCCATGTTAAGAAATTTAGATTTAAGCCTAAATGCAGACGGATGATATTTAAAGAATTTTAAGGAGAGGAGTAGAATGATGTGGTCTGGTTTACTTGTTTGAAGATCAGTTTGGCTATTGTTCGTAGAATGGATTATGGAATGGGGATGGTACTGGTAAAGGGAGACCACCTTTGAGTGCAGGAGTGATGGAGAGAGGGGGAGATATTTCGGAGGTAGAGTCAACTGAACTTGCTGATGTGGGAGGAAGGAAGGGGTAGGAATCCTCTCATGTACATTTAAAGTTGCTAATTGCGTGTGAGTGTGGGTATGTGAGAGTGCGTGCGCGCAAGAGAGAGGGAAAGAGAAGTGGAGAAAAGAAGGTGGTTGGGCCTTGGTTGGAATGCCCCAATGATAATGAAAATAGCTAACAGTCAGTGAACATTTTCTGTGGTACATGTATTAGCAAGAGTCTTGTGAAATAGCAACTGTTGTCACCGTTCTACAGATGTGGTAATAACAAGCTCAGAAAGGTTGAGTATGTTGCTCTAGGCCACTCAGCTGAGTGTTGGACCTGGAATTGTACCCGGGTTTGCCTGCCCCAAAGCCCTGGCTCTTGCCACTATGCTCTGCTGCCTACAAACTGCCTGCTCCTGCCTCAGACCTTTTCTGTTTCCGAAGAGATAATTTAGCTGTTCAGAAGATGCATGTGGCAACCTTTTAGCTGTTGTAGATCAGTAAATGCAGAGGGAGGGAAGACATCTACTAGAATGGAAAGTAATGGCTATTTTCATTGGTGTTCCTGAATGAAAGGGTGCATAGGGAATGTTCAAAATGGGAGCACAGAAGATGCCCAATAACTGGGTTTCTCCGAGGAGAGGCTGACATTGTGCATCAGCACTCTGCCCGGTGCTTTGAACCTCATGTGACCACTAGAGAAGCCATGTGCTGGATTCTTCTTTCACTTCTTCACGTATTTAGCTAATGTTTTGTTCTCTATTTTTGCATCCAAAATGAGCTCTTTCCTATGCAGAGCCAAGGGTTTTAGAGGATTGGTTACTTTAAAAAATTATTTGTATTAGAAAGAGTTAGAAATCAGTTGTGAAAAAATAATTACAGTGGTAGCTACTATTTATTGATCGCTTTCTTTGTGCCAGGCATCTGTTGTCTCCTGTCATGTTCATAACAACCTTTTAAGTTACAATTAATAAGTGATACATTTATACAATATAAAATTTAAAAGATATGGAGTTTACAGTGAACATTGTTCCTCCTACCCTGTTTCCCAGCTAGCTGCTGCCCTTCCCCTAGAAATAATTGATGTTAAACCCATTTTTTGTGTACTTCCAGGAATAATCTATGCAGATACATAGCAGGTATATATTCACACTCCCCCGCCCCCCCCCCTTTTTTTTTTTACACACAAATGTAAATGTAAATGGTAGCATATGAGTGCACTTTGCTTTTTTCCCTGTACACAAGATCAGTGTTTGTAGATCTACCGGTTCTTTTTATGGCTGCATATAGGATACCTTTATATGGATCTACTAGAAGTGGTGTTTCTAGTCTTTTGCTACTATCAGCAGTGCTGTGCTGAATAATCTTATACATACATGATTTTATATGTATGTGAGTATATCTGTGTGATAAATTTCTGGGTCACCTGATACAAACATCTTTACTTTTGTTAGGTGAAGCAGCATAGTATTGGGGGGAATATTTATAGAAATATATAGATACATAAATATAGCAATATAGCGCAGACTTGGGAGCCGGATTTCCTGGTGGTTGCATCTTGACTCTGCCATTCACATGCTGTGTAAGTCACTTAACCTCTCTTTAACTCCGTGACCTGACTTGTAAAATAAGAATAAGAATAGTGCCTACCTAATAGGATTGTTATGAAGAGTCTATCAGTTAGTCTGTGTTGGTTTGTTATCACTCCAAAACTTAGTGGCTTAAGACAAATTGTACTCGGCTTTTGAGTCGGTAGGTTGGCTTTTCTTGGCCGGCCAACCCAACTGAGCTCTGCTAAGTTCTCTCATGCTTCTGTGGTCCTGGTGGGTCAGCTGGTCGCTGGAGGATCTAGGATGGCCTCATTCATATATCTGGCAGTGGACAAGTGAGTTGGGCTGTGGGGACCTCGTTTGGGACAGCAGGTTTCTTCATATGGGGGTCTCTGGGTGCAAAAAAACAGCAAGAGGTGGCAAACCCCAAAGCACAAGCTTTTTTCAAATCTCTGCTTGTGTCACATTTGCTGTTGTCCCACTGACCAAAGCAGGTGTCCCGCCAAGCTTAGAGTCCATGTGGGAGGGGACTCTCCAAGGACAAGGATACAGTGAGGGGAATCATTGCTGCCATTTTGGCAAACAATCTTGAATAAGTTAATGGAATAAGTCAATAAATGAATAAGTTAATAATTGTAAAGTGACAAAAATGGAGTGAGTTAATAATTGTAAAGTGACTAGTACAGAACCTGGCACATTGTAAGTTTGTTAAACTGAAAAAAAAAGAGAGGTATGACCAAGTTGCCCTCACTTTTCACCTCCACAGCAATGTGTGAGAGTGCTGTCTTCCTGTTTCTTCCTAACATTGTAGCAAAGTGATTTATCCGTGGAGAGGCGGGTGTTCTTGTTCCCATTTTAAAGATGGAAAAAGTGATACTCAGAGATGTCAAGGCATTTTTTCTGATGCTACAGACCAAACAACAGTGTGAATCCTTTGTGCGTCTGGCTCTAGAGCACCTCAGCTTGTCTTGCTGCTCTAGACAGAGGTATGATTTCTGTGTCCCTGATGCCCCAGCCACTGCTCTCCCGCCCACCCTCTCATTTCATGCCTCTCATTTCCACTTCACATTTGGGTCTTACTAGGTTGAGAGGGATCTGTCAATCTGTTGTAATCTTTCATAGTGACTTTGATTTCATCCTGACCTACTGGATTCAAAGTAAAGTGTCCACAGAGACAGTGGGCTCTGTTATGTTTGCAAAGGGATGATAAAGGGAAACTTGTCACTTTATCACTTTTAAATTCAGAAAATAGTTGTCTGGCCTTATTTTTTTTATTCTTTCTTCTTTTCATTCCTTAACATCTTTTTGCTTCACTTTCTCCCTTACAAAGCAGAAATTCCATTCCCCAAGGGACAGATGTGAAGGTAGGAGACATTATTTCATTGTGGTTCAGGACTTGCTCCTGGAGACAGATTGCCTGGATTCAAATCCAGCTCAGCTATTTATTAGCTGTGTGACTTGGATTGGCTAACCTGCATTAAAGGGTTTTTCTGAAGGCTGAATAATAATCTGTTCAAAGTGCTCTATTATTATTACGTAGCAGATTACTTTTGCTTCTGTCTTCTCCGTTCTGTTTTACATCCCTGCTCCTCCAAACCTATTCCTACGCCCCTAGATATGTCTGACATTTACTGAGCCCTTACTCTAAGTGCCTTATGTGTAATTAGCTCATTTAATCCTCAACAAACCTCTGAAATAAGTGCCATTTCGTTCCCGTGTTCAAGTGAGGAAGCTAGACACTGAATAGCTAAGTAATTTGCCAGGCATACCACAGCCAGTAAATGATATAGCAGGGATTTTAAACCAGGCATTCTGGCACCAGAGTCTGGATTCTTAATGTTTATGCTAAAAAAACAAAAAACAAAAAATGGGATGGAAGCTTGGGGATTTAAAATTGAGAGCTTCTGCTCTAGGTAAACTGCTGGTAAACTTACATGCAGCCTCCATCCTCAGCAGCTGATGAGTATACCCACCTGAGCCTTAGACCGAAAATCCTAGCACAAAAAAATATATAAACTTTCAATCCTTTTGCCAAAAGCCTTTCCACTTCAGTTATGGTAATCCTAACAAGACTTCAGGCCTTGTGCCTCTCTTGTAACTGAGGTGTGACCTTTGAAAATATATGGGGCTTTTTTTCTTTTAATTAATTAATTAATTAATTAATTAATTTTTGGCTGCGTTGGGTCTTTGTTGCTGCCCCTGGGCTCTCTCTAGTTGCGGGGAGCGGGGGCTGCTCCTCACCTCGGTTCGCGGGCCTCTCACCGCGGCAGCCTCTCCCATTGCGGAGCACGGGCTCCAGGCGCACGGGCTCCAGTATTTGTGGCGTGAGGGCTCAGTAGTTGTGGCGCACGGGCCTAGTTGCTCCGCGGCATGTGGGATCTTCCCGGACCAGGGCTCGAACCCGTGTCCCCTGCATTGGCAGGCGGACTCCCAACCATTGTGCCACCAGGGAAGTCCCATGGGGCTTTTTTTTTAAGGTTTGACAATCAAGCTGTCTAGTTCTGAGTCTTGCCACCTCTTGCTCCTTTTGATGGATTGCTTGTCCAGTGGCAGACAACGCTTGCCGAAGGGGCAGAGAGAATAAAATACAAACACTACAGATAATACATAGCTCTTTGAGTTTAGAACTGTGTGTCTCTTCAAGTTGAAGGAAACAACTGAGGCAGTTTCGTAAGCTTTGTTTGTACATGGACTAAATGTAATGTGGTGACTCTCATGGAACAGATATTTCAAATGAACCTCATTGTGTGGTACACATCCATTGTGAGTGAGCGAGCTCTGCATGGCCCCGATATCCTCAGAGGGTTGGCGTCTGTCTAAGGAGGTGGTGAAGCAGTTCTGTGAATGGTGGTATGCTGTTGCAAAGGAAGAAGAAGGTGGTAGGGGTCGTAGTGGGAGTTCCTTATCTAGTCGGGTCGGGGGCAGAGGGAAGGTTCATAAAAGCCTTCCAGACAAAGTGACTATTAGCTGAGACTTGAAGGGTGAGCAGGGCAGCCAGGAAAGAGGAGGAGGATTGAGTTCCAGGTGGGATGAACAGCCTGTGCAAAAGGGGGAGAGGAGTAGCGCATTGAAAGAAGCAAGAGGCGTTTAGAGTAGCTAAATGCATAGAACACAAAAGAATATAAACGGGAAGAGTTGAGGAGGGAAAGATAGGGAAAGGCCAGGTCATAAAGGGCTGTGTAGGTCATGTTGAGAAGTGTCTGAAGGGCAACAGAAAGCCACTGAGATGTTCTAAGCAGATTTTTGAAAATCAGATATTTGCTTCAGAAGGTTCCTTTGGCCACAAGGTGGAGAATGTACTGGAGAGGCAAGACTGGGTTAGGAAGCCTGGTTAGGAGGCTGTTACAGTCATTGATCCAGATGACCTGGACCAGGGAGATGGGAAAGGGAAAGGAGAGACCTGTTCTATTCAAGAGATGTTTTAGCAGTAGAATCAGTAGGACTTAGTGACTGATAGGATGCAGAGGATCAGGGAGGACAGAGGTTAAGGATGACAGACTCCCAGGTTTCTGGCTTGGAAACTGGGTGTATGGTGGTGCCATGAACTGAGACATAAAACTCTGGAGGAAAAACCAAGGGGTGGGACTTGGGAAGATTGCTTCTGTTTTGTACACTTTGAGTTTGAGGCATATAGGTAATAGCAATGGAAGCCATTGGAATTACAGAACAGACAATGTGTTTACAAACAGTGTTTCACAAAATCTGTGTACATAAGAATCACCTGGGGACTTCCCTGGTGGTCCAGTGGTTGAGAACCCGCCTTCCAATGCATGGGATGCGGGTTTGATCCCTGGTTGGGGAACTAAGATCCCACATGCCGCAGGGCAACTAAGCCCGTGCGCCACAGCTAAAGAGCTCACATGCTCTGGAGCCCACACGCCACAACTACGGAGCCCACGCGCTCTGGAGCCTGTGTGCCGCAACTACAGAGCCCGTGCGCTCTGGAGGCCGCACACCACAACTAGAGAGAAGCCTGCGCCACAACGAAGAGCCCGCGTGAGACCCGACGCAGCCATAAATAAATAAGTGGATAAATAAATATTTTAAAAAAGAACCCATCAGGTTTTAAAGAAAAATAAGAATCACTTGGGGGGTTTATTAAAAATGCAGATTCCTGGGCAACCTCCAAAGCTGCTGATTCAGTAGGTCTTTGGTCAGCAACTGGAATCTGCAATGTCTAGTAGAGTTGGCAGTAATGCATAATCTACAAGCCAGCTACCTCACCCTTAGGTATATGTCCTGGAGGATCTCTACCACCCTCTGACCTACACTTTAAAAAAAAGGAAATGTCTAATATGTAAAAAGATATAAAGATTAATACATTGACATCTGTGTATCCACCACAGCTTAAAATAAAATAAAATTTTACTAAGGTAAACTATGGTATATTTATAACATGGAATAGAGCTCAGCCATAAAAGGGAACAGTCTACTGTATATGCATGAACATGGATGAATCACAGGCTAGACACAGAAGTACATACTGTATGATTTTGGTTATATGAAGTTCTAGAACAGGAAAAACTAAATTATGGTGATAGGAATCAAGACAGTGGTTGCTGGTGGGGATTGACTAGGAAGAGGCATGAGGAATTTTCCGAGGTGATGGAAATGGTCTACTTATTGATAAGGGTGCGGTTTACATGGGTGTATACATCAGTCAGACTCATTGAACTGCACGCTTAAGATCTATATCATTATATGTAAATTATACCTTGATAAAAGACTGTAACCCCCCAAAAAAACAAAAACAAAAACAAAAAACCCAACAACAGCAGAGATGGAGCTCTCCCAGTACTTTCCTTCCAACCAAAGGTAGCTTCTATCCTGAATATAGCATGTCTATGCCCTTTAATATTTTTATTACATATGCATATGTCCTTAAGCAAGATATACTGTTATTTTGCCTGTCTTTGAACTTTATATATATCAGAACATATATACACATATGTGTGTGTATGAACGTATTATGTATTCTTATAATTTTCTTTTTTGCGTTGTGTGAGATTTATCCATTTGATACCAGTAGCTGATCATGCATTTTTAGGCCTAAGTATATCATGAAATGAAATACTACATAATTGAGTTATCCTTTCTCTTTCTGCCATGTGTTTAGGTTGTTTCAAAGCATTGCTGCTATCATGTTGTGTATCTACTTGTTTGTGAGTGCCAGGGCATTTAGGGGTGGGATAGTGGGGCTGCGGGATAAGCGTACTGTCAATTCTGATATTGCCATACTTTTTTCCAAAGAGGTTTATTAGCAGTTTGTGAATGGTCTATATTTTTACCAAACACTTGGTACTGTCCGACTTTAAATTTTTTTTGCAAATTAGACAGGGGTGAAATATTATCTCACTGTGGTTTTAATTTGTGGTTCCCTGATTACAGGTGTGGTTGAACATAATTTTATGTATTCTTTGGCCATTCAAGTTTCCTCTTCTGTGAAATATCAGTTCATATCTTCTGCTCATTTCTTTTTTATATTGCCTTTTTCTAACCGAGTTGCAAATACATTTTTCCAGTTTGTCTTTTTTTAAAAATTAATTTATTTTTTAAGTTTTTTTATTTTTTTAGTTTTTGGCCTCTTCCGGCGGCATGTGGGATCTTAGTTCCCCAACTAGGGACCAAACCCATGCTCCCTGCAGTGGAAGTGGAGTCTTAACCACTGGACCACCAGGAAAGCCCCCCGTTTGTCTTTTTAATGGAATATTTTGATGAATTTTAAGGTATAATATTTGAGTTTTGTGCTTTTTGCTTCATAAAGGATCCTTCCATGTCTGCAAACTAAAGATATTTACCGATGTTTCCTAAAAAGAGTTCTTGCCTTTAATATTTAGACCATTAACCCACTTGATATTAAATTCAATATTTTAAGTGAGGTAGGAGTTCAGTTTTTCCCCCATATTGACAACCAGTCATTCCAGCAACACTTACTGAATACCCTTCCTTTCCTCACCAATGTGCAGTGCCACCTTTTGGCATTTATCAAGTTTCCATATATGGATGAGTCTATGGGCTCTTTATTCAGATCTCAGTTACTACTTATTTATACTAACTCCTGATATCAGGCAGTAGAGTCACCTTACCTCGTTGTTTTGAGTATGTTTAAATGTTTTGTTCATTGATATATCTAGTGCCTAGAACAATGGCAGACCCATAGTAGGGGATCAGTAAATATCTATTGAATGGCTGAAGGAATCTCATCGGGTACCTGCTAAGTCAGTAGTCCAGCAGTTCCTGACATGCTGGACGGTGGTTTACCTGCGGGGAGAGGAAGAGAAGGAAGTCGGAAACACTGTCTCTTGCTTCTGCCCTCCCTTGCTCTCTGTTGCTTTTTGTCTCTTCTCATTCAGACCAAAATCTAGAAGAATGAATCCTCAGCCAGCCCAACAACTACTACTCAGTATAGCTACAACCTGCGAGTACAGGGTTTAGTGAGAGTGGGATTGCTGCTAATTGTGACCTTGGAGGATTCTGACCACAAATTGTAGATGGCTGTGTGAGGCCTTTTGGAGTTCGGCCAATAACTGGGCCCTTAACCCTTGGAAATAGGAGAGAGGGTCCTCTAAAACTAGGTCTTCTATGCATTTGGATGTCTTTATTTTGCAGGCTAGTGTAACTTCGAAATACACTTCTTGCTGTAGTGTAGTTCTTGCTGTGTTTTGTTAATAAAAAGAACCACTATTTACTTAATGCTTGCTACATGCAAAGCATTGTGCTAAGCGCTTTGCATATACGTGTATAGTTCATTGACTCTTCAAAACCATCTTTTCTTTAAAAAACTTTTTGCAGTAAGCAGTAGTTATTTATTTTTTCATTCATCTAATCTTCTTGAGCCTTATTGGACTGAATTAGAGACCAGGGCTGCCAACTCCAGGAACTCACAGTTTAGTGAAGGGCAGACTTTTAAAGAAATAGTTGCCGTGCAGTGTGATGATTGCATTTTACAAAAGCATATCCAAAATACAGTCTAGAAAATAGCATGATTAACTCCGAGGGGCAGAAGAGAGGAGTTGCGGTGTCAGGGGAATCTAGGAAGAGGGTTTTAAATAGGACATGACCACTGGGAACACTCTTGAAGGCCTCTGGGCCTCTAGGCCTCTGGGCCTCTAGCTTGATCTGTTTACTCCGACCTTCAGCTGGCCTCTCCTTCTCAAAGAGCATGTCTCCCCACTTCCTTATTCACCGATGGCTTCCTCCTTTAACCACAATTTTTAAAAATTAACTTTTTAGCAACTTTATTGAGGAATGATTTACATACTTTGAAATTGATCAACGTTGAGCGTATAATTCAGTGATTTTTTAGTAAATTTACTGAGTCAAAATCATCACTGAAAGTAGTAGTAAGGGGCTTCCCTGGTGGCACAGTGGTTAAGAATCCGCCTGCCAGTGCAAGGGACATGGGTTCGAGCCCTGGTCCTGGAGGATCCCACATGCTGCGGAGCAACTAAGCCCGTGTGCCACAACTACCGAGCCTGTGCTCTAGAGCCCGCGAGCCACAACTACTGAGCCCACGTGCCACAACTACTGAGCCTGCACTCTAGAGCCCACAAGCCACAACTACTGTAGCCCGTGTGCCTAGAGCCTGTGCTCCGCAACAAAAGAAGCCACCACAATGAGAAGCCCTCACATCACAACGAAGAGTAGCCCCCGCTCGCCGCAACTAGAGAAAGTCCGCACACAGCAACAAAGACCCAACACAGCCAAAAATAAGTAAACTAAAATAAATTAATTAAAAAAAAAAAAGTAGTATTAACCCCCAATTGATAGGTGCAGACTGCGGCTTAGGGAAATGAAGTGTGGTCTCTGTGCACGTGCAGCTAGTACCTGGCAGAGCCGGGATTCACACTAGTGTAATGGCTCGTGAAAGCATATTAAGGTTTTCAACAGGGAAATCAGCCCACGGAGTTCTTCAGTATAAGAGCACCTTCTTTGTTACCTTGGCATCTAAGGACTGGGTATGTTATGAAACTGGGCACTGTTGTTCACAGAGGGTTTAGGTAAAAACACCAGGAAAGAGGGCTGGATTAGGTGTTGTTTGAAATGTGAGTAAAATACTTTAAGAATTGAACCAATACACATAACCAGCCAAACAAAAACCCAAAGTCAAACACTTAAAAAAAAAAGAGTTGTACCAACAATCAATGCGTGTGATAAAGCCACAGATTAAAATATGTGCTTGTGATGTGAATAATAAACCACTCTGGTTACTTTTCTCCTAAACCATTATGCTTGTTATTTGGCTTTCCAGGGTATTTACATTAATTTTCTAATGGAGAATATTTTATTTCTGCCCCCAAGCAAGCTGTGACATGGTATAGTCAAGCAGGCAGTTCAAAGGAGCGAGGCTTCCCACTTTTTCTAGTCTAAATTACGGGGTTTGAAATGTTCTGACAATTGAATTAGATGATTGGTGCAACAATAGCAAACACTTTATACATAATTTATGTTGCCTTCAGAGATGGCAGAAACTAGGCTGCTGATAATAGACCAGAATTGTCTGGACCGTGACAGGCCATCCTCCTGCCTCAGTGGAAGGGAGGACAGCAGCTCCTTCCATTCTGCTTTGAATTATGCTTTGTACACTGCACTTCTGATTTGTGAATATTAATGCTGGCAAAATGGCAACAGTGCTTGAGATATTTGTTGACAGGGTAAAACTCTCCATCCCTCAATAAAAGGAAGTCTGAAACACAGCCCATGCAGAGGGCCCTGCGGGATTAGTATGCTCGGCTGCCTCTGCCTCTTCATGCGTCCGTCATTCTAATAATGGAATTGAGTGTGCAGAAACCCTTCCCTGCCCCTACTTCTGGATTAGGAAACCACAGAAATAGTCTCAATTCAATATTGGGACACTCAGGTAGAGGTAACTAGACTGTGGTATGCTTTTTAGGTTAGTATCAAGGAAAATATATCTGAGATGGTTCTAAGTTCAGTATTTTATTTCATATTTGACAAATGATCAGAGTCATTTTTCAGGAAGTAATCTAATACCTCCCCTAAAGCAGGGATTGACAGACTTTTTCTTTGCGGGGCCAGATAGTAAATGTTTTAGGCTTCGTGGGTCATATGGATTCTTGTCACAACTACTTAACTCTGCCATTGTAATGTGAAAACAGCCATAGGTAATACATAAAACGACATAAAATGAATAAGTGTGGCTGTGTCCCGATAAAACTTTATTTATGGACACCGAAATCTGAATTTCAGATAATTTTCACAGGTCACAAAATATAATTCTTCTGATTTTTCCAGTCATTTAAACATGTTAAAACCATTCTTATGGATCACACACACACACACACACACACACACACACACACACACACACAAAACAGGTGGCTGGATTTGGCCATAATTTTCCTGTAGTGTTAGAGTTTTCCCTGTGTCCCAGGTATGTCTGCAGTTTGTTTTCCAGTATGTGAAGCATCATTTTCTGCCATGGCCCATACTCATAGTCAGAAGTTATGCAGAGCTACATGGACAGAAAACCAGAAACCCATTCCAAACCAAGATATTTCATATTTCATTTCCCTGCTTGCCTCACTTGTTGCCTCCTCATACACACATACACATATCCATCCACCTGCCTTTACCTGCTGTTCATGGCACCCTTTCCTAATTACAAGGGATCTCATTTCCATGCTTCGGGATCCTAATGAGCTTTATTAACTAGAATTATGGAAATTTATTTTGGAAATTAGTAGTGAGGCTATTGCTTTCTTTGCGGAAGTGGATACCTTTGTTTTCTTTATCTTCAGATAATTTATCGTCACAAGTTATAAAATGAAATTAGAATGTTACAAGCTGTGCATTCTACAAATTTATTAAAATGCCATTTAATAGATATTTTTTAGTGCTTATATAGTAAGAAGTGGTTATTTGGGATGCAGGTAGTCTTCCTGAACTATGGGCAGGTGCAAAAATTGTCCAGGAGCACCACAGCACTTTGCTGGTCGGTGCATGGGTGTTCTGTGCAGTGAGACCCAAGATCAGGTTAGAGTTCACCAGTGCTCAGAAATTTGGTGCTTGAATAATGGTGCAGTGGAGATATAGCATTATACTGTGGCGTCTGAACTGAGGTGCGACATATACAGGCTTGTGGAACTTGGACCACTCTGAGCCTCATCTTCCTCATCTGTGAAATGGGGATAAAATAGTCTATATGAATGCAGTTTTTGAATTGCTGTCCAGATGAAAGCTGTTACTGTTACTTGCTGAGTCTGAGTGCAGTCTCTTGTTCATGGCTCACAAGCCTGGCTGGTTATTAGAATCATTTGTGGGAGTGGGTGGCAGGGGGAGGGGCATTGGGAAAATACAGATTTCCAGTCTCACCCCAGACTTACTGAATCAGAATTTCTCTGAGAGGGCCTAGAAGTCTGTATTTTTAACAGGTTCCGTAGGTAATTATGATGTGTTTGGGAAGCTTGGTTTTGTTCATATGTCTCAGTTGATGGATTTAAGAAAACCTAAACTTCCCTTGTAATCCTAGCTTGGACTTCCCCCTTAAAAGTTCATGCCATCTTCACAAACAATAAGGGAATCAAAAGACAGAGGATCAGGAAGAACAAGAATTATCTTCACTTTATCTTCCTGGGAATGTCTGTTTCAGTAAGTGGAAATAGAAGGAGAACTGGAGATTTGATATCCAACCCAGTGTAAGAACCCAAATTGTGTTTCTCCTCCTTCAGCTCTCCCTCTGCAGCCCTGAGATTTTACAGTGTTGTTTTCACTTTCTTCTGTGCCCTGAAGCATGTGTGTGAAAGAAAGAGCATGAGATTAAGCACACTATGAATGTACAACAGATCGACAATATCCTTTCCAGTTTTGCCACTCAAAGCTCATCATTGAAAATGTTTTTCCGAGTTATTTCTGGAACTAACACAATTGTAGTGTTGGCACATACAGATCACAGACACAAAAAGAATCTTAGTAGTACTAAAAAGAAAAATTGATTCTGAATTTCTCACATTCGCTGCCTTGCCTCTAATTTACATATGAGTAATTGCAGATTTCAAATGAGTGAAATCATCCACCACCTCCACAGTGGCAGCCCAGATTGTTTTCAACAGTAGAACTCAGTAGTATGTACGTACACACAAATGCTCTCTTATAGTACTTTGCAACTTCCTCATGTTTGAGAGCCATACGAAGTATTCCCCTCTCTGCAAAATTCCTTCCACAAATATTAAGTATTTGCTATTCTCCAGATACCTTATTAGAAATTTCCATAAGCATAGTCCCACAGTCCTTATCTCAGAGGTTCACAGGCTTGGTAGGAGGATGGTCATGATTATATTGCTGCAGAAAAAGTTAGCTTTCATGTTAATTATATTAATCAAATCATATTTCCAAATTATATTCATTATAAAAGTAGAGAATTTATCCCATGGAAAAATATGGGATCAATGTATCTACTCTGTGTGTAGCCTGATCCTTCATTCCATAATTTATTGTAATGTATTATTATCCTTTATTATTTATTCCATTTATTATTTTATTGATTTGATAGAGATACTAGTTTGAAAGTAAGTAGATGCTTAAATATATGAGGGACTAAAAAGGGTATATCTTCTACATTTAGTACTTTTAGTTAGATATGTTCTTACCTGTTGTTCAGTATTCATTTCTAGCTTCAGCTGTCTCCACAAGGTGACTTGGATACTGTGTCTTTACCCTGTGGCTCCAAATCTCCAGAGATAAATATCCAGCAAAGTCCTGCATACTTCTACCTTTCTTCTCCCAAGTGTTCCTCAAACTCAGTGTCGACAAATGGAGCTTATTTTCTTACTCTCAAACCTGATCTTCTTCTTGGGTTTCTTGTTTCAGGGAGCCCCATTATCATTCTCCCAGATGCCAAGGCTTCAGTCTTTTGACATCATCTCTGACTCTTTCTCTCAGTCCTAATCAGGAGCTGAATACTGTTGGGTGAATCTTTGTCATCTTTCCCTTCCACTGCCGTCCTCCTACTTCTAGATCTTTGTCTTGCAAACCAGGGTCTTGGGGATTTGAGTTTTCTTCATCCTAAGTTTCCCAATTTCTATTTTCATGTCCAGGATAATCTAACGAAATCAATAGGTACAGGTTTGGGATCTTCCAGATTTGTATCTGAGTTCTGCCACTGATTTGAATGTCTACATTTGTGTTGTGTTTGTGTGTTGGCTCTGAGTTGGGCAAGTCCTCTCTCCAGCACCATGAGGTGACCAACTTCGTCTGGAACTCCTCACATTGTTGTAACTGTGTGAATCTGGCTTTCCCAGTGGACTGTGAGATCTTGGAGGACAGGGACCATGTCTGGCTTATTTCTGTGTTCTCAGAACCTAGCACTGGGCCCAACACGTAGTAGGCACGTATGGTTGTGGTCATTGTATGTATATTGTTCTGAAGTTTGCCCCCCCCCCATAGTGTATGGGGATAGTTATGGCTATAGTTGTTTTAATATTTATGTAGTACTTAGTCATGTTGATAGATGACATTTGGCTTAAACTCTCCCTTATTTTTAGACATTTGGACTGTTTTCATTTGTTGGCTATTTGAGCAGTAGAGTTAAAAACTTCTTTGAACAAAGTTATTTTTCTCTCATCAAGATTGTTTTCTTGGGAATCTCTTAATGCAGTAAATAGGTCAAAATGCACCAGCAGTTTTACTCATCTAGTAATATGATGCTAGGTTGTGTTTTGTTTTGTTTTGCGTTAATGAAGAGTCTGGACAGAGCTGTCATGTATGACCTCATTTGAGATATGTTTCTTTAATTTTCAATTACACTCCCTTTGATTTGTAAACTAGGAAGAACAAATGATGGTTATTATCGTCCTGCCAGTGCACTGTCACTGCTTACCTGCACCATTCCCCCTTCCTCCAGTCTGTACACCTTCAGCCACACCTTCAGAAATGTGTGAGGTGCATATTCCTGCAGCCTGAGTGATGTTTCAACAGACAAATCTAATCATGTAGGCCATTCGTACTCAAAACACAGCAGAGGCTTTCCATCGCCTGCCCGATAAAGTGCAGCTATGTTGTCAGGACATACAGAGCCCGTCAAGACCTGGGTTCTGTTTCCCTTTCTAGGCTTATCTTTGGCTGCTGCCCAGATACACTGTCTGCTCACCCTGAAGGCACTGTTTTCAGTTGGGAATGTACATGCTGTTCCTTCCATCTGAAATGAACTCCCTGACCCCTTGCCTGCCTGGCATCGCCTTACTCATCATTCTTCAGGACTCAGCTCAAAGTCTTAAGTGCTGCCCTCTTTCCAACCCTTATTACTTTCCCCACTCCCATTCTGAAAGATTTTTTCCATCTTTCATTAAAGCCTTTGTCACCTATATTGAAGCTCTTTGTTAATTTTTTTTTCAACTTTTCACTTAGATTGTGAGCTCATTAAAGGTAGCAATTTTATCAGTCATTTTTGTAACCCAGCTTTTAGTTCAGTGACTAGCACATAGCTTGCCTTCAATAAACATTTTTTTCCTGAATGATCAGAACTATTATTCTGGTTTACTCATTTATAAGTAGACTACTTATAGGTAAGTCTACTTATTTGTAAGTTGAGAATCCATTTATGGTATATATGGTAATTCTCAATTGTCCAGGATATCAACTTTCCCCAACTATTTGAGTTTTTTAATGGGCAGCAGTTATAATTTTGTTTATTAACTAAGCTGTAAACCCTAGACTGTAAGCTACGTAAGGAGTTACCTAGTTTACCATCATTTCCCTGGTTCCTAGTGCTCATACCCGGCACCCAGTAAGTACTCAATAACTATTTGTTGAATGAGTGAATAGATGAATGAATAAAATTTTGAGAAAAGGCCACTAACCACGTGTCATGTCACAAACGTACGCATTTATATATACATATCTGCCCTATTTTATTCACCGTTCTGTTGCTGAGTCCATTTAACTCAGTGCTTTTCCTGATAACCCCTGTGGCATCTTCAACCTCTACCACGGCATGACTCTGAGGGCCTGTTTGAACCATGCCATCTCAAGCTCATGTCTTTAATGGGAGACGCCTTATAAATGTCAACTACAAGCCAGGAAGCTAACACCTGCTGTAGTAGGCAGGATAGTCTTTTTGCCCCCTAAAGTGGAGCTAGGCTATCTCTAGGACTGACCTCTTCATTTATCTCCAAACGTCAACCAAACCTCCTGTTGTTCTGGGAAATAAATAACTAAATCATATCTGCATGACTGAGCTGATTTATAGAGAAGTGATGTTGTCCAGAGCCTGCTGCCAGAACCCGAAGAGGTCATTTTGAGAGAAGCATGAAGTATCGGCAGAGAGAGACCACATCCGCTTCCCCTGTGTCGAATCTGCTTGGGATATATGTCTCATTTCTTGGTGTCCTGGTAAGAATTTGCATGTTTTTGACCACAGCCTATTAACAAGGTACAAAAAAATTCCATCTACTACTTGGTTCTCTCTTATATTACTAGTTCTGTTAAAAAGCTTTACAAGGGAACAAAAAACTGAGGTATTATAGCAGTTAGTGGAGGGGAGGCAGTACCTGGTGTTTCAAGGGAGCAGAATTATCTTCAGCTGTGCATCAGAATGATGAGAGGCGGGAAGACTTTTACAAAACGAAGAAGAAACCTAGGATGGCAGCAGAAGTCCTGCTATTTGGTTCATTAGAAATGGTTTATACATTATCAATGACCTACTCCCAGGCTTAGGACTTCTGTTAAAGCCCTGCTGAGTGAAAGCTAAAATCTTAATTGAAAATAGAACAGATTGTATTTATTAAAGCTATTATCAGTGCTGACTGCTCTCAAATGCATTCTTTTTATGATGCTGGAAGGACTACAGGAGGCTTTGCCGTCCAGAGCATCGTTTAGCTTTAGCCGCAGGGCTAGCTGGAAACAACAGTGCCCAGCAGGCATAGACCAGAGTCTGGGTGTCTGAGTAGCAGAGGCTGGCGTATCTGCGCCAGGAGTGTTGCGCCCAAGTGGCGGGTGCTGCTTAATGAGGCTGCCTCCTATCTGAAGTCCTGGGAGAGCAGTCACGGGGGCAAGCGAGCAGTGCCTGGCCCAGCGGAGAAAGATGAGTGCTGAATGAAAGGGGACCAGGGAGCGCAGAGGAAGGCCAGGGCTTGGATCTGATAGAGATGTAGTGTTTTTCTGGCTCCGTATCCAAGGCCATTGAGGTTTGCTTGGCTCTGAAATTCAGTGGAAGCTGATGTATGTCAGGGTTCTCCAGAGAAACAGACCAATGGGATATGTATAAGTATGTATATATACGAGATTTATTATAAAATTAGCTCATGTGGTTATAGAGGCCGAGAAGATCTATGATTTGCTGTCTAAGCTGGAGAAGCAAGAAAGCCAGTGGTATAATTCAGTCCGATCCCCAAGGCCTTAGAATCGGCTGATGGTGTAAATCCTGATCTGAGTCTGAAATCCAGAGAATCAGAAGCACCAATGTGATATCCAAGAGCAGGAGAAGATGGATGTCTCAGCTCAAGCAGAGAGAGGGAAGTTGCCGTTCTCTGCCTTTTTTGTTCTATTTAGGCCCTCAACTGATTGGCTGATGCCCACTCACCCTGGGGAGGGCCATCTGCTTTACTCAATTCATCAATTCAAACGCTAATCTCTTCCAGAAACACCCTCACAGGCACACCCAGAAATTTTTACCGGCTCTGTGGGCATCCTTTAGCCCAGTCAAGTTGACAACATGAAATTAACCAACACAGCCGATTAACTCTTAAGTGTCTACAAAAACTCCTGCATGTATTTCCAGAGCCCTCTCACTCTCCACCATGGGCACTACAGAAGCAGCCAGGCTCTGGCAGCATAAAGGAAGAGAGTGAGGTGGAGGCTGTTTATAAGGATCGATGGGAAAAAGACACATTTAGAGTGGATGGATGATTGTTGTTTGGTCCTGCATGAACAGAAGTTTTTCTATTTCGTTGTTGCTGTCATCCCCTGACTCCCCCTGACCCCCAAGCCAATGAAGAGGACTAAAAACACATTTTGGATGAGAAATAAACAGATCAGACCTAAGACCTTAGTGAGATGGGGAAGGTAGAGAGTGAGTGGGCTGGGGTGTTGGTTGGACCAGTTGTGCTATTTATTTGTTTTGTGATTCTGGACACATGAGGAATTTTGGTTTAGGGGAAAGATATGAGACTGGGAGACAGAAGTCCTGGGTTCTAGTTCTGAATCTGCTGCCAATTCGTTGCCAGTGGAATTGCATCTGGAGCATGTCATTTGGATGTGGAGGCTTTAGATTGTTTAGAAAACAATGTTGGTTCTCAGACATGGATTTGACATGGAGTTTTTCTCAATCTGAAGCAAATTTGGCTTGTCATGTAGCTAAGTGTACTCAATCTAGTGGATTCTCTTTTATTCTAAGATTGGGTATGTCTTACTTTTTTATTTTATTTTATTTTATTTATTTATTTATTTATTTATTTATTTATTTTTGGCTGCCTTGGGTCTTCGTTGCTGTGCGCAGGCTTTCTCTAGTTGCAGGGAGCAAGGTATGCTCTTCGTTGCTGTGTGTGGGCTTATTGTGGTGGCTTCTCTTGTTGCGGAGCACGGGCTCTAGGTGCGCTGGCTTCAGTAGTTGTGGCTCGCAGGCTTTAGAGCGCAGGCTCAATAGTTGTGGCACACGGGCCTAGTTGCTCTGTGGCATGTGGGATCTTCCCTGGCCAGGGCTCGAACCCGTGTCCCCCACACTGGCAGGTAGACTCCCAACCACTGCACCACCAGGGAAGTCCCTGTCTTACTTTTTAATGTTACATTCCTTTCTTTTATGAAGTGATGGTGAAAGTAGGTAGATGGTGGTTGGATTGTATTTATTATTTAAAGACTTGACTTGGCAAGATAAAAAATTGAATTTAATCCTTTAAATTCTTTTTGAAATTTTAATGGTATACAGAATCCATAATACTCAGACCAGATAACCTTTAAAGTTCCTTTCAATTGTTTTTTTGTTTTAATATATTTATTTATTTGTTTATTTATTTTTGGCTGTGTTGGGTCATTGTTGCTGCGCGGGGGCTTTCTCTAGCTGCAGCGAGTGGAGACTACTCTTCGTTGCGGTGTGCAGGCTTCTCATTGCAGTGGCTTCTCTTGTTGCGGAGTACAGGCTCTAGGCACATGGGCTTCAGTAATTGTGGCACGTGGGCTTCAGTAATTGTGGCACATGGGCTCAGTAGTTGTGGCTCGCGGGCTCTAGAGCGCAGACTCAGTAGTTGGAGCGCACGAGCTTAGTTGCTCCACGACATGTGGGATCTTCCCGGACCAGGGCTCAAACCCATGTCCCGTGCATTGGCAGGTGGATTCTTAACCACTGCGCCACCAGGCCTGTTCCTTTCAATTCTAATAGTTGGGAATTACAGCCTTTTCTTGCCACTTGTGACTGTGAGATGAGAAACTCAAGTGTCAGTTGATATTTGCATCCTGAAACAAGCTGTGTTTTTCCTGGAAAAATCATAGTGCCAGTGTATTATATCTTCAACTGATACAAAACCTGAAGTATTACTTTAAATCTTAATTTGACCAAAGATTACAACTGAAATAGTGGAGAAACACTGTGTCATACATTGCTAGTGGGAGTGTAAATTGACCTAGTGGAAGGGTCAACAAGCTTTTTCTGTAGAGGACCTGACAGTAAATATTTTAAGCGTTAAGGGTCACATGAGGTTCTGTCACATACTCTCCCCCACCCCCACTTCCTCCTCCTCCTTTTTAAAAAAACAACTCTTTAAAACTGCAAAAACATCTTTAGTTCATGCCTGATTTGGCCTGTGGATCATAATTTGCCAACGCCTGATCTGGAACGTGGTTTGGCTTTGTCTGTCCAAGTTACAAACGCACAGTTATGTACAGGGTGAGCAATTTATCCTCACTTATGGGAGGAATTCATCCTCAGATGTGCTTGTATCTATGCAAAATAGCCTGTCTACAAAGTTACTCAGAGTAGCTTAGTTTGAAATGCCAAAATATTGGAAACAACCTAAATATTCATTAACGAGAACTGGTTAAGTAATAGAATATAAATACAGCAGAATATAATAGAGTCTTTTTTTTTTTTTTTAAGAAAAATTGCAATTTTGGAGAACTAATAAGACATTAGACTCCAGATACAACTGTGTTTTAAAACATTGAGTTTAAGAACTTATCTGTACGGAAATTACACATTAGACTGGCTAGGATGCCATTCATCATAATATTAATAAAAAGGACACTGATTGAAGTCAACTTTAAAGAACAATAGTGGGAACATCTTAATAGAGTCTTTTAAAAGAATGAGGCAGCTGTATGTGGCATAATGCCTGAGATATGCCATTAAGAAGGAAAAAAGCAAGGTGTAAAACAACATTTTTAGTATAATACTATTTATTGGTTTTTAAAAGGAATAGTGTGTGTGCGCGTGTCTGTTGGAGTGTGCATACATGAATACACAGGTGCTTGAACTTGTTATATGTATAGAATACTGGTAACTATGGTTGTCACTGAGGCGGGTAATTGAGTATCTTAGGAATAGGGATGCTAGGGAAACTTTCTTTTTACTTTGTATTACTTGTAACTTATGAGTTTAGTTCCATGTGCATGTAGCACCTGTTCAAAAAATAAATTGAATTTTTAAAAAAGAACTAAAATGGGGGAAATAATAGTAATTCTCAGTGTGAGAAAATTCAAAGATGTTATTGCTTGAAATAGATCTGAGTCTTTCTTCAATCATAAGTGAACCTGTGCTGGCCTGAAAAATGTACACAATTTGGTTTCCTTCACACGAAGGTACTTTGACAGAATAATAATCCTTTGGCATCTTTTGATCATCTAGGGTGGTAGAATGCTGTCTCGAGAGGTCGGGTTTAAGGTTATGTTGTTGGTAGTGTTCCTCCTGATTTTTAAAGTTGTTAGCAGTCATACTATAGGTTGACCTGAAGAATGAATGTACATGAAGAGAGTTTAGCTTGGTAACAAAATAAAATCCACAGCCCTGGAATGTTGGTGCCAGAAGGTTCACTGAGACTTGTCCAACCCCTTGTTTTCATCAGTGTCCTAAGAAAGGGGTCCCCAACCCCCAGGCCACGGACTGGTACCGGTCCCCTGCCTGTTAGGAACCGGGCCGCACAGCAGGTGGTGAGTGGCGGGTGAGCAAGCGAAGCTTCATCTGCCGCTCCCCATCGCTCACATTACCGCCTGAACCATCCCCCCCTACCCCACATCCGGGAAAAATTGTCTTCCACGAGACTGATCCCTGGTGCCAAAAAGGTTGGGGACCACTGTCCTAAGAGGTTTACAGCCTACCCAGGGTCAGGCAGCTAGTGATGCCACAGCCTTTAACTCAGACTTGCCCAACTTGACACATGCTACTGACATGGAGAAGGCTCCACCTCTAAGGGAATTACTCTGTAGTCCCAACCTTCATTTTTCTATATTCCTGGCTCACTGAAGGGTAGAGATGTGGAACATGGTTCCCCAACAGTCACTCCCCGCCGAGCCATAACCAGCCACGTCTCTGTGGTCTGCCATGGAGTCTCTGTTCTCTCTCTTCCCTGCCCTCTCCCCTGGGACATCTTTAAACAGCTCACTTAGCAGTTCTTGCTCCTTACCCTGAGCAGAAGACCCAGCTGCTTCCTTGGGTCCCTGAGACAGCTAAAGTGTTGGGGTGAAAAGACAACCTGTCTCTTCTGGGGGCACAGGGTGACTTGTGGTCAGACATTGCGGTAGGGAGATATGAGAGGAAAGGACGCAGGGTCACTGACATTTAGTCATCGAGAGCTGAAGACAGAGGAGTTATAGTGTGGTTGATTGCAAGCATGGCTAGTTCTCCACCTCTCCCTGTATCCACCAGGCCTTTTTCAGTTCCAGAGTCCATTTCCTCACCCCTGGAGTCTGGCCTGGCCTTGTGATTTTGGCTTTGGCCATCAGGGTGCTGTAGTAGTGATGAATGGTGTGCCAGTTCCCAGCTCAGGCCTCGAGGGGCATTGTGTGTTTCTGCTTGCTCTCTTGTGCTTCCACCATTACCATGAGAACATTTTCGGAGCAGAGCCAAATGACCCTAATTTTCCTAGCCAAGGACTTCCTAAACCAGCTGACCCCAAGGTAATAATTATACCAGAGTAAGTAATCCCAGCCAAGATCAGGAGAGCCACCTAACTGACCACCACACCTAACAGTAAGAGCTTTAAGCACTTACTGTTGTATACCAGTGATGTTGTTGAATTGCTTTTTCTGCAGCATTATTGTGTAAGTGTATAACTGATACTTATGGGGATTGTGAGAAATGGACATGTGGTTGGTTCTGTGTTCAGACATGGAGAAACTAAGGTTTTCTTTGCCCTCCTATATAATACTGTCTGAAACATGGAGAAGTGTTTCTGGTGCGATAGAACAAAATAAAACAAGACAACAAAAAGCCAGGGCTAAGTCCCAGCATCAGGAAAGTATTATATAGTTTTGTATCTAGCAGGAGCTCTAGCAATGTCAGTATACTATAATACTAGCATTTCAAAGATTGTCCTTCCTTCCTTCTCTCTAAACTATTTAACATAATCTGTTGGGATTTTCCTCCTCTTACTATAAGGTAATGGGTTCCTAATGCAGTTTTACTTATGAACTTATTTAAATTTCCAAATATCAGACAATTTCCATGTTATATAATTGCTGTCACGCTCAAGTTGAAGAGCTACCGTAGTCATATGATTCAAAAAAGCCTCATGAAGTGAATGAAAAAGTTAGAAAGAAACGAGAAGAACTACAATCCTGCAGCCTGTGGAACAAAAACGACATTCACAGAAATAGACAAGATGAAAAGGCAGAGGGCTGTGTACCAGATGAAGGAACAAGATAAAACCCCAGAAAAAAACTAAATGAAGTGGAGATAGTAAACCTTCCAGAAAAAGAATTCAGAATAATGATAGTGAAGATGATCCAGGACCTCGGAAAAAGAATGGAGGTAAAGATTGAGAAGATGCAAGAAATGTTTAACAAAGACTTGGAAGAATTAAAGAACAAACGCCTAGAAGAATTAAAGAACAAACAAACAGAGATGAACAATGCAATAACTGAAATGAAAAATACACTAGAAGGAATCAGTAGCAGAATAACTGAGGCAGAAGAACAGATAAGTGACCTGGAAGACAGAATGGTGGAATTCACTGCTGCAGAACAGAATAAAGAAAAAGAATGAAAAGGAATGAAGACAGCCTAAGAGACCTCTGGGACAACATTAAACGCAACAACATTTGCATTATAGGGGTCCCAGAAGGAGAAGAGAGAGAGAAAGGACCCGAGAAAATATATGAAGAAATTATAGTTGAAAACTTCCCTAACATGGGAAAGGAAATACCACCCATGTCCAGGAAGCACAGAGAGTCCCAGGCAGGATAAACCCAAGGAGAAACACGCTGAGACACATAGTAAACAAACTGACAAAAATTAAAGACAAAGAAAAATTATTGAAAGCAGCAAGGGAAAAATGACAAATAACATACAAAGGAACTCCCATAAGGTTAACAGCTGATTTCTCAGCAGAAGTTCTACAAGCCAGAAGGGAGTGGCATGATGTATTTAAAGTGATGAAAAGGAAGAAGCTACAGCCAAGATTACTCTACCCAGCAAGGATCTCATTCAGATTTGACAGAGAAATCAAAAGCTTTACAGAAAAGCAAAAGCTAAGAGAATTCAGCACCACCAAACCAGCTCTACAGCAAATGCTAAAGGAACTTCCCTAAGTGGGAAACACAAGAGAAAAAAAGGACCTACCAAAACAAACCCATAATAATTAAGAAAATGGTAATAGGAACATACATATCGATAATTACCATAAATGTGAATGGATTAAATGTGCCAACCAAAATACACAGGCTCACTGAATGGATACAAAAACAAGACCCATATATATGCTGTCTACAAGAGACCCACTTCAGACCTAGGGACACATACAGACTGAAAGTGAGGGGATGGAAAAAGATATTCCATGCAAGTGGAAATCAAAAGAAAGCTGGAGTAGCAATACTCATATCAGATAAAATAGACTTTAAAATAAAGAATGTTACAAGAGACAAGGAAGGACACTACATAATGATCAAGAGATCAATCCAAGAAGAAGATATAATAATTATAAATATATATGCACCCAACATAAGAGCACCTCAATACATAAGGCAACTGCTAACAGCTCTAAAAGAGGAATCGACAGTAACCCAATAATAGTGGGGGACTTTAACACCTCACTTACACCAATGGACAGATCATCCAAACAGAAAATTAATAAGGAAACACAAGCTTTAAATGACACAATAGACCAGATGGATTTAATTGATATTTATAGGACTTTCCATCCAAAAACAGCAGATTATGCTTTCTCCTCAAGGGCACATGGAACATTCTCCAGGATAGATCACATCTTGGGTCACAAATCAAGCCTCAGTAAATTTAAGAAAATTGAAATCATATCAAGCACCTTTTCTGACCACAACACTATGAGATTAGAAATCAATTACAGGGAAAAAAACGTAAAAAACACAAACACATGGAGGCTAAACAATACATTACTAAATAACCAAGAGATCACTGAAGAAATCAAAGAGGAAATCAAAAAATACCTAGAGACAAATGACAATGAAAACACGACGATCCAAAACCTATGGGATGCAGCAAAAGCAGTTCTAAGAGGGAAGTGTATAGCAATACAAGCCTACCTCAAGAAACAAGAAAAATCTCAAATAAACAATCTAACCTTACACCTAAAGGAACTAGAGAAAGAAAAACAAACAAAACCCAAAGTTAGGAGAAGGAAAGAAATCTTAAAGATCAGAGCAGAAATAAATGAAATAGAAACAAAGGAAACAATAGCAAAGATCAATAAAACTAAAAGCTGGTTCTATGGGACTGAGTGAACTGATGAGGATGATTATAATTTTTGTGACTTCCTGTTTGAATAAAAAAAAAAAGCTGGTTCTTTGAGAAGATAAACAAAATTGATAAACCATTAACCAGACTCATCAAGAGAAAGAGGGAGAGGACTCAAATCAATAAAATTAGAAATGAAAAAGGAGAAGTTACAACAGACACTGCAGAAATACAAAGCATCGTAAGAGACTACTACAAACAACTCTCTGCCAATAAAATGGACAACCTGGAAGAAATGGACAAATTCTTAGAAAGGTATAACCTTCCAAGACTGAACCAGGAAGAAATAGAAAATATGAACAGACCAATCACAAGTAATGAAATTGAAATTGATTAAAAATCTTCCTACAAACCAAAGTCCAGGACCAGATGGCTTCACAGGTGAATTCTATCAAACATTTAGAGAAGAGCTAACACCCATCCTTCTCAGACTCTTCCAAAAAATTGCAGAAGAAGGAACACTCCCAAACTCATTCTATGAGGCCACCATCACCCTGATACCAAAACCAGACAAAGATACTACAAAAAAAGAAAATTACAGACCAATATGACTGATGAATATAGATGCAAAAATCCTCAACAAAATACTAGCAAACAGAATCCAACAACACATTAAAAGGATCATACACCATGATCAAGTGCGATTTATCCCAGGGATGCAAGGATTCTTCAATATATGCAAATCAATCAATGTGATACACCATATTAACAAACTGAAGAAGAAAAACCATATGATCGGGACTACCCTGGTGGCACAGTGGTTAAGAATCCACCTGCCAATGCAGGGGACACGGGTTCGGGCCCTGGTCCAGGAAGATCCGACATGCCATGGAGCAGCTAAGCCCGTGCACCACAACTACTGAGCCTGCACTCTAGAGCCCACGAGCCACAACTGCTGAGCCCGTGTGCCGCAACTACTAAAGCCCCTGCATCTCGAGCCCATGCTTTGCAACGAGAAGCCACCACAATGAGAAGCCCGTGTACCGCAACAAAGAGTAGCCCCCGCTCACCGCAACTAGAGAAAGCCTGTGCACAGCAACAAAGACCCAACAGAGCCAAAAATAAAAATAAATAAATAAAATAAATAAATTTATTAAAAAAAAAAAAAAAGAAAAACCATATGATCATCTCAGTAGACGTAGAAAAAGCTTTTGACAAAATTTAACACCCATTTATGATAAAAACTCTCCAGAAAGTGGGCATAGAGGGAACCTACCTCAACATAATAAAGGCCATATACAACAAACCCACAGCAAACATCATTCTCAATGGTGAAAAACTGAAAGCATTTCCTCTAAGATCAGGAACAAGACAAGTATGTCCACTCTCGCCACTGTTATTCAACATAGTTCTGGAAGTCCTAGCCATGGCAATCAGAGAAGAAAAAGAAATAAAAGGAATACAAATTAGAAAAGAAGAAGTAAAACTGTCACTGTTTGCAGATGACGTGATACTATACGTAGAGAATCCTAAAGATGCCACCAGAAAACTACTAGAGCTAATCAATGAATTTGGTAAAGTTGCAGGATACAAAATTAATGTGCAGAAATCTCTTGCATTCCTATACACTAATGATGAAAAATCTGAAAGAGAAATTAAGGAAACACTCCCATTTACCATTGCAACAAAAAGAGTAAAATACCTAGGAATAAACCTACCTAGGGAGACAAAAGACCTGTATGCAGAAAACTATAAGACACTGATGAAAGCAATTAAAGATGAGACAAACAGATGGACAGAAATACCATGTTCTTGGATTGGAAGAATCAGTATTGTGAAAATGACTATACTACCCAAAGCAATCTACAGATTCAATGCAATCCCTATCAAATTACCAATGGCATTTTTTACAGAACTAGAACAAAAAAATCTTAAAATTTGTATGGAGATACAAAAGACCCCAAATAGCCAAAGCAGTCTTGAGGGAAAAAAACAGAGCTGGAGGAATCAGACTCCCTGATTTCAGACTATACTACAAAGCTACAGTAATCAAGACAATATGGTACTGGCACAAAAACAGAAATATAGATCAACGGAACAGGATAGAAAGCCCAGAGATAAACCCACGCACCTATGGTCAACTAATCTATGACAGAGGAGGCAAGGATATACAATGGAGAAAAGACAGCCTCTTCAATAAGTGGTGCTGGGAAAACTGGACAGCTACATGTAAAAGAATGAAATTAGAACACTCCCTAACACCATACACAAAAATAAACTCAAAATGGATTAGAAACTTAAATGTAAGACTGGACAGTATAAAACTCTTAGAGGAAAACATAGGAAGAACACTCTTTGACATAAATCACAACAAGGTCTTTTTTGATCCACCTCATAGAGTAATAGAAATAAAAACAAAAATAAACAAATGGGACCTAATAAAACTTAAAAGCTTTTGCAAAGCAAAGGAAACTACAAACAAGACGAAAAGACAGCCCTCAGAATGGGAGAAAATATTTGCAAACGAATCAATGGACAAAGGATTAATCTCCAAAATATGTAAACAGCTCATGCAGCTCAATATTAAAAAAACGAACAACCCTATCAAAAAATGGGCAGAAGACCTAAATAGACATTTCTCCAAAGAAGACATACATATGGCCAAGAAGCACATGAAAAGCTGCTCAACATCAGTAATTATTAGAGAAATGCATATCAAAACTACAGTGAGGTATCACACCAGTTAGAATGGGCATCATCAGAAAACCTACAAACAACAAATGCTGGAGAGGGTGTGGAGAAAAGGGAACCCTCTTGCACTGTTGGTGGGAATGTAAATTGATACAGCCACTATGGAGAACAGTATGGAGGTTCCTTAAAAAACTAAAAATAGAATTACCATATGACCCAGCAATCCCACTACTGGGCATATACCCAGAGGAAAGTATAATTCAAAAAGACACATGCACCCCAATGTTCATTGCAACACTGTTTACAATAGTCAGGTCATGGAAGCAACCTAAATGCTCATTGACAGACGAATGGATAAAGAAGATGTGGTACATATATACAATGGGATATTACTCAGCCATAAAAAGGAACGAAATTGGGTCATTTGTAGAGACATGGATGGATCTAGAGACTGTCATACAGAGTGAAGTAAGTCAGAAAGAGAAAAACAAATATTGTATATTAACGCCTATATGTGGAACCTAGAAAAATGTTACAGATGAACCAGTTTACAGGGCAGAAATAGAGACCCAGATGTAGAGAACAAATGTATGGACACCAAGTGGGGAAAGTGGTGGTGTGGGTGGGGGGCGGGCGGTGTGTGTGATGAATTGGGAGATTGGGATTGACATGTATACACTAATATGTATAAAATGGATAACTATTAAGAACCTGCTGTATTAAAAAAATAAAATAAAATTCAAAAACTCAAAAAAAAAGTTAGAAAAGCCTAAAAGAAGAATCATTCAGGATGTTGGCATAACATTTTATTCCAGAAATATAAAGAAATTTTTTTAGGAAGTTTGTAAATTAGACCCTATAGTCAGTTGTTCCAGTATGACAAACCATATGCATACCCATTCTTAACTTAAAAATAAAATTCTGAGAGAAATAGGATATTTCCTTAAATACTTTCTATAAACCCCAAAATAAAATGTGTGTATGTGTATCCACACACGTACATATATCTTAAACTAATATCTAACATCTTGCTTAGTGGAAACACTAGAGATTTCGACTTATAAAACTCAAGATGATATTCATCATTGTTCTGGCGTTGCTTGCCTGTGCAATGAAGCATGAAACATACATTTAAAGTGTAGCTGACAATAAGTTTTTTTTGTTTTTTGTTTTTTTATAAATTTATTTATTTTATTTTATTTATTTTATTTTTGGCTGCATTGGGTCTTTGTTGCTGCATGCGAGCTTTTCTCTGGTTTTGGCAAGCGGGGGCTACTCTTCATTGTGGTGCACAGGCTTCTCATTGTGGTGGCTTCTCTTGTTGTGGAGCATGGGCTCTAGGCACGTGGGCGTCAGTAGTTGTGGCACAGGGCCTCAGTAGTTGTGGCTCGCGGGCTCTAGAGTGCAGGCTCAGTAAGTTGTGGCACACGGGCTTAGTTGCTCTGCGGCATGTGAGATCTTCCTGGACCAGGGCTCGAACGCATGTCCCCTGCAATGGCAGGCGGATTCTTAACCACTGTGCCACCAGGGAAGCCCAGAAGAAGTTTTTTGTAATAAACAACATAATTACGTACCAATAAAAGCACTCCAGGTGGTGACACTCCTAGAATTAATGAGAGGTCAGTAAACTTGTGAGTATATACATGAGAGATAATACCTGTATAATATACCAGTAACAATCTGTTGGCTGTAATGGGAAAATGCTCCCATTCAGAGTAGCACCAAAAGCACAAAACCCAAAGAAAAACTCTCACAACACATTGTTGGAGTTAGGTAAATAAAGGAATTTACTAGGAGATATATTTTTTTTAATTTGAGCAAATGAGAAGTACATCCGTTTTCTGGATGTTAGAATATTGAATATTTTACATTTGTCCTTTACCCCCAGTTATTTTATAGATTTTACATAAGCCCATAGAGTGCTAAAGAAGAGGTCCATTGCTACAGTCTTTGAAAAGAGTCTCTGTCCCTTTGGCCTCAAGAAACAGAAAACTTGGCTGAAAATGGTTTAAACAGCAAGAGGTTTAGGTTTATTGTCTTGCTGTCCAGAGGTGGCATGTTTCCAGGGAATTCAGTGGCTCAACCCCAGCACAAAGGACATGGGTTCTTTCCTTATCCTGCTTTGCTATCTTTACCCTATTGGCTCTTCCCCTCTGGCTTGGCTCCTAATAGTCACAAGAGGGCTGCATCAGTTCTAGGCAACACATCCTCACACACTGATAGCTGGAGCTGAGAAAAGGGACCATTCCTTCCTGCACATGTATCTTTTTTTTTTGTCTGCTGCCACGCGGCATGCGGGATCCTTAGTTCCCTGACCAGGGATTGAACGCGTGCCCCCTGCAGTGGAAGCATGGAGTCTTAACCACTGGACCACCAGGGAAGTCCCTGCACAGGTATCTTTTTATAAGGAAAAGCTTTTCCAAAGCTTCCCAAAAGATTTCTCCTATCTCACAGACCAGGATGGTATTAAATGGCCCATACAGTACCAGGTGGTGAGCTGGATTTAGCCTGCAACTTAGACTGATCAAGAGTCTCCATTCTTTCCTTTGCTGGGGAGAGGCCCCCATTCTGAGCACATGGTAGAGCACAGGGTGAGCTGAACAAATTGGGTCTCTGCCAGCAAAGGAGGTGTGTGTGCGTGTGTGTGTGTGTGTGTGTGTGTGTGTGTATGGGGTGTGTGTGTGTGTGTGTGTGTATATATGCAGGAGGACTGGTTTCTGTACTCAGATGAACAGTTTTATTTATAATAATGAAAAAGTAACTTCATTAGTTATCAGTTATACAGTTACAGCAACTACAAAAATATATGGCATAGATTTAAATTATTATATATCTATGATAATATTATGAAATCATTAAAAATTATGTTTTCACAGCATTAAAAAAAACTCTACAATGTTTGTGAGGGAGAAGCAAGATACAGAATTATAACTAAACTGATCCCATTTTCATTCACTCATACACACTAAAGATTGGGAAGAAATATACCAGAGTACTGGTTTTCCTGTAGTGCTAAATTATGCGTAATTTTCTCCTTTTTTTTTTTTTCTGACTTTTCCCATTAAGTATGTAATGCCTTTAAAATCAGAAATATTAATAGCGTTAAAATTACACATTTCCATTGTATTGGCTAGATTGTGCTGTGTAATAAACTATCCCCAAATTTAGTAACTTAATTTATTCACTTAGTTCGTGATTCTATAGGTCAACAGTTTGGGCTGGGCTCAGGTGGCCTCAGTCAGGTGGGCAGTTCTGTTCTTGGCTAGAATTGCTCATGTATCTTAGTCAGCTGCTGGGTTGGCTGAGGTCTAGCTGGGGGACCTCATCTTCATGCTACAAGTTTTCTCATCCTATAGCTGGCTAGCCCTGGCTTGGTCTCATGGCTGTTGAACAGGGTTCCAAGAGAGTGGGCAGAAGTAAGCAAAGCCTCTTGGGCCTAGGTTCACAAACAGCACACTGTCAATTCTGCCACATTTTATTGGCCAAAGCAAGTTACAAGGCCAGCCCAGCTTCAAGAGGTAGGGAAATAACGGTCACTACCCCCATACCCTTGGTGGAAGAAGCCACGTAATCATGCTGAAAGTGGGTGTGGATATAAGAGGGGTGTAGAATTTGGGGCCATTTTTGCAAGCAATCTGTTACTGTATCTTAAAAATGAAGAAGAAACAAAACAAAAGAGCCGTACCCAAAGATTATAGAAATAAACTATGAAGTAAAAAGTATATATTTCGGTGATGAGAACTTTTACATGTTTTCCTTCAGGGTTATTGGGAAGATTTTATCTTTCTTCTCAGTCGTGTCTGGTTGAGGGTTTACTGACAGCTTATCTCTTGGGGTCGCACTAAGCATTTAAATCAAACTGTTTTTAGAAGGAGAGGAGGGAAGCAAAACCATCTCTGTAAATGAATCAGTATTGATGCACACTCAGCATTTGTCCTCTGGGTGTGTCAGTAATTCATCCTGTGTAGGACCTAGCAAAGTGCTGAGTCATGGGACCATAGCCAGAAGCAGACAGACTGGAGCCTCAGCAGGCTCAGAGCCTTTTCACCGTTTTCATCCTGTTCTTTGTAAGAATGGAATTCAGAAAGGGTCCTTGGTGTAAAGACTCAGCTGAGTAATTAAGATGATACATGCCATTTCTTCTTGATGTGTAATCATCACAGCTATGGCATTAGGAAAGAGTTGATAACTGAGAGATGTGATGCTTCTCAAACACTTAGGGGTTTTGCGGGGACCTGAAGCCTTTAGCATAAGCATGATGCATCTTCCTGGAGCATCACTTTTGTTTTGTTTCATTTTAAAACTTCTTTATTTTGAAGTTATCTTAGATTTACAGAAGAGTTTGCCAATGTAGCATAGAGGGTTTTTGTATATCCTTCACTTGCCTTCCCCTGATATTAACATTTTACATAACCCTGGTGCATTTGTCAAAGCTAAGAAATTTATATTGGTGCAATACTGCTAACTTTAGTTATTAACTATAGACTTCATTCAGATTTCCCCAGTTTTTCTACTAACATTCTTTTCTGTTCCAGGATCCAATTTGTGTTGCATTTAATTGTCATGTCTGGTGACTCTCCTCCAGTTTCATCTTCCTTTGTCTTGTATGATCTTGACGCTTTTGAAGAGTAGTGGTCAGGTACTTGGCAGGATGTCCCTTGATTTAGGTTTGTCTAGTGTTTTCTCATGATTAGATTGAGGTTATGGATTTTAGGGATGAGTGCAATAGAGGTGATACGCCCTTGTCATTGCATCATGTCAGGAAGTACATGACGTCAACATGACTCACCACTGGTGATGTTAACCTTGATCACTTGGTCATGAGGTGGTGTCTGCCACGTTTTTGATGCTGTTAAATTACTATTTTTTCCTTTCCATAATCTGTTCCTTAGAAGAGAAATCACTGAGTCCAACCCATACTTAGGGGAGGGAGGGAATTTAAGCTCCATCTCCTAGAGGGAAGAGTCTCAAAGAATTTGTGGGCACATTTTAAAACAACCACAGTAATTAATAATACTTTTATTCTTGTTTATTAATATTTTTGGGGAGATACTTTAAGATTATGCAAATATCCATAATATTTCATCCATAGGTCATCACAGGTGGTTAACAGTCTACCCTTGCAGGGCCACTTCTTGGATTGAGACACTTCCTGTTATAATTGCCCGTTAGAAAAAGTGAAGAGTCACCCCTGTCCATTACACCTGGATTTGATTTAGCCTTCTGGATTATTTTATTTGACATCTGCCCAGGAGGAGCTTTCACAGTGAGCAGTGGGGAGTGCAGTCCAGTCCACGGCCAGAAGAAGGGGCAGCAAGCAGGATAATTACCTTCTCATCCCGGTTCTGTCACTACAAAGATTTGTGACCTCGGGCAAGGCCGTGGGTCAGATGGTCTTGAGGTAGCGCGTTATCTCATCTGACTTTGATAGGCACAGACACACAGTCCTCTTTTTTCTGCCTGTTTTTTCTCGTGAAATAGGGAAACTAGGTGGGTGGTTTGGATGAACCTTAACATGCACTGATCCTAGGTTGCTGCTCAAGAAGAGCAGCTAGTGGGAAAGATGCAGAGATGCTAGGGCTGGGGCCATGTACCCTGGTTCGGTTTATCACAGCGTCAGAGCCTTCTCAGAGGAGAATGGGACCCTGAACAGGAGCTGCTGGGGAGAGGGTGACGCTGCCCTCCGTCGCCTATTCCGTGTATTCTGTTCTCCTGTTCCGTCTGTCTGCCCTTCACATGAGCTACAGGGATTGAGAACTCAAGCTGAAAGAAGTGGGGACTGAAGACAAGCCAGGAAGATGTGCAGAGAAAGATCCCAGGCTAACTCAATCTTCTTAAACCCCTTGAGAAGTTCTTCCTGGGCTCTGGCTTATGTCTGTGTCAGCGGCCCCAGAGTCAGTAGATCCATTTCTCCCATCTGGATGCTGGAAAGAAGGAAGTTCTTGGTCCTCACTGGGATCAGGGGATGGTCTCAGACTTGGAGAATAGCTGGGAGCCCCAAGCCTAGATGGCTTTTCCCAGCCTTGTCCCCAGTAGGGGCCCACTGTTCCTTTGTATAGCCATTTGGTCTTTTGCTTTTTAGTTTTGGCGACTGATCTGTCTCAGCCAGAGAAAGAAAGTGGGCGGCTGATTATCTTTCTCCAGGATTCTTCTCTTTTTTCCCTTTTTTCTAGGCCTTCATAATCTCTCTCATTTAAACTAGGGACTGCTGAAGCCATCACTCCCATTTTCTTTTCTTTTTGAAATTCAGTCCTATTTGCAGCGCTCTGCCCCTCCCTGACCTGATACTTTTAGGCATCAAATTTCATATTTGCTTGGTGGTTTGAGTGTCCCTCTTCTCCACATCTTGGGCTCCCCTCCAAACACAGGCCAGAACACAGGCCCTGCTTCTTAGGGTTCCCCCCACCCCATTGTAGCTGCTATGTAACAGCCCTTCAGCAATGTGAGACCTGGCCTGGGCCTGGTGTCAAGTTTCTTCTTTAAAAATAATCTTTCAAACTTGCCTTTATTTATTTATTTATTTATTTATTTATTGTGTGTGTGTGTGTGTGTTCAAAAATATTCATTTCCTTTTCTCACTCTTTTTTTAATTTTTATTGGAGCATAGTTGATTTACAAAGTTGTGTTAGTTTCAGGTATACAGCAAAGTGAATCAGTTATACATATACATATATCCACTCTTTTTTAGATTCTTTTCCCATATAGCCCATTACAGAGTATTGAGTAGAGTTCCCTGTGCTATACAGTAGGTCCTTATTAGTTATCTATTTTATATATAGTAGTGTGTATAGGTCAATCCCAGTCTCCAAATTTACCCCTCCCCCCCATACCCACTGGTAACCATAAGTTTGTTTTCTACATCTGTAACTCTGTTTTGTAGATAAGTTCATTTGTACCCTTTTCTTAGATTCCACATATAAGCGATATCATATGATATTTGTCTTTGTCTGACTTACGTCACTCAGTATGACAATCTCTAGTTGCATCCATGTTGCTGCAAATGGCATTATTTCATTCTTTTTTATGCAAACTTGCCTTTATTTTGATTTCTGAAGTAATACATGCCTGCTGCGTAAGACTCTGGAAATAGAGAAGATGATAAAAGGCAACCATAATCCTACTGCCCAGAGAATGGATGTTAATGTTTCGTTTTTCTTTCACTCTCTTTTTGAAGTGTGTGTGTATATATGTATATATATATATATATATATATATATACATACACACACATATATATATATGTATATGTATATATATACATATATATGTGTGTGTGTGTGTGTAGGTATGATTATTTAACATAATCGGAGTCATATAGTACCTAATATTTTATAACACGTTCTTGTTTTGCTTTCATTTTCCCACTAGCTACTGTTAACATGACTGTTGGTGTGTCTTTAAATTCTTTGAAGTTAAACTATTGGTGTTCTACTTATTTAATGAACACACACTCACTTTCTATCTTTTTTCATTTAACCCCCATTTCTACTCTCATTTCCTCTCTGTTTTAGGATGGTGATGATGTTGAGTTTTATACTGGTTGCATCAGACACTATTTTGGAAACTATATCGGTACATTTCATTCTCAGAATAGTCTACAGGGTTGGTGCTTTTATTAGCCTCATATGACGGATGAGGAAACCGAGGTTAAGGAAGTTGCCTACAGTCACACACTTTGGTAAGGGACAGAACTGGATTTGAATCTTGTCATCAGCTCCTGTCAGGGTCCCCTTGTGAGCACTTTCTTTCTGGGCTAGGGACATGCTCTTTAATGGAGAGGGTGGATAGTAATCCAGAACAACAGTATTTTCCAGTTTTTGTGGATGAAGTTGGGTGTTAGTCTTGGCTTGGTCACTTGCATGCTCTGTGACCTTTGGTAAGTTACTTCACCTCTCTGGGCCCCTGTGGGCCTTCTCAGCTCTCAAGTTCTATGGCTTTGTAGTGGAAAAAAGCAGAACAGAAGCAGCATTAAAAGACAGATCCAGGATGACAGAAACATTATTCCTTCAGATTTCAGGGCATTTATATTTGGCCCTCATTTCATTTGAGGAAGTTGTTTTCCTTATTATTTTTATTGCTTTTATTTTACTGCTATTTAAATGAGCAGGAGAAGTCCCCACAGAGGCCGTGAGGTCTTCTTGGATGCTGAGTTAAAGCAGTCCTCATGATCGATAAATCCCATGACATACTTCCTTGGAATACTTTGAGGTCTTGGGGCTTTTGTGGCTGACCAGCAAGTATGGAGACTGAAGGCCATGTGCCCCTTGCTGGTGCAGGCGCCCAGCCCCCTGTCATGTTGCTGGCGTCTCTTCCCAGCTGTACTCTGAGGTGTGTGGCTAGAGGGATGTGCTGGGAGACTTGGATTCTTTAGGGGCAGTGGGTGCTGGTGGGCCAGAGGAGGGGAGCGGGCTGGATGAGCCAGAGGCAACCACTGTCCTTTTCCAGACATTGGTGGTGAAGCGGTCTACCTGGTACCACAGATCCTTTTCCGGGGTCCTGTCCCCCTACCCTTGCCCAGCAGGAAGAAAAGGAGAACCAGAAGATGCTTGTCTTACAGAACAGGAGTTCACTCCCATGCAGTGAACTTCCCCTTTCATGTAGACGTAAAAAAACATAAAAAAGAAAGGGGTTTTTGCTATTGGCTGGGTTCCAGCTGTTGACCGAAGAAGCAGCCAGCGCTGAACCACGGCCCCTTCTTTACTCTGTGGGTGTTGGTGATCCTCTGGGGCACGGCCTGGTAATCATGTCACTGTGCCAGCTCCTCTGGCAGATGGCTTTATTTTTCTAGTGTTATTTTCCCCTGTTTGCCAGGCATCTCTGAGGAAAGGCTGACATTTTCTTCTTCGTCCAGTTCGCCTAGAAACAACAAAAACTTACCTAGTAAATTTTTTTCCTGTTGTTGACTTGGGAAATACCTTGCTTCTGCCAAGGGATGGGACAGCTTTTGTTCTCTTCAGTGAGATGATCTGGGGACTTTATTTCAAAGTCTGAGTCTCTAAGATAGCAAATGTGGGTCACAAGGAGTCTGCTTATGTTTGGGCAGTGGGAGTCCGAATTAAATTGAATAGAATGGTAATGAAGCACTAAATGTACATTGAGAACATGCATGAATCAGTCACATGTTCATGCTTCCTGAGGGAATGAGGGTCATAGTGACGATAATGATGATGTGTTGATAATAAAAACAATAGCATCAGCATTTGTTGAGTACTTCCCCTGCGCTGGATAGTGTGGTATGTGTGAGTTTTGTTTTACAGAAACAAGAAAGTCAGGTTGAGTCCCTTGCTCAGGGTCACCTAGTAAGTGAGAGCAGCTTTTAGACACGGCTTGAGCCCATAGTCCCCACCTGTGTTAACCTCTAGGCACACTGCCTCCAAAATCACATTGTAAGAGAAGCTGGGCATTTATAGTTTCAAATTTTGAGATACCTCAAGAAATTGCTTTTGATAAATAAGTAAAATAGAAGAAAAAGAAAACTTGTTCTTTTTCTCCATTATGTTTCTTTGAACTGAATATAATGTATTTAATGAATGCAACTAAAAGATCTGCCCTCTGATCCAGGCCTATTGTTTCATGGGTCTCAGGGCTGTACTGTTTTTTAAAAAGAGTTTTATTGAGGAATAATTTACATATTGTAAAATTCAGGTTTTAAATTCAGTAATTTTTAGTAAATTTATAGAGCTGTGCAACCATCACCATAATCCATGTTTAGAACATTTCCATTACTACAGAAAGTGGCCTTGTACCCATTTGCAGCCAGTCTCTGCTCTCACTCCTAAGCAAGCACTAATCTGCCTTCTTTCTCTGTAGATTTGCTTTTTCTGGAAATTACATATAAATGGAATCATTCAATGTGTGGTCTTTTGTGTCTGGCTTTTTTTTCACTTAGTATAATGATTTTGAGATTCACTACTGTTGTAATGTGTATTGATAGTTCATTCCTTTTTATTGCCGAATAGTATTTCATTATATGGATATACCGCATTTTGTTAGTTCATTCGCTTCTGTTGGACATCTGTGTTGTTTCTGCTATGGTCATTTGTGTGCAGGTGTTAATATGTACAAATGTTTTCATTACTCTTTGATAGATAGCTGAGAGTGAAATTGCTGGGACATATGGTAGATGTATGTTTAACCTTTTAAGAAACTGTTAAACTGTTTTCCAAAGTGGCTGAACCATTTTACCCTTACAGTACTGGGCTATGAGGGGGCCTCCAGGTGCTCTACAAATTTGATACTGTCTCTTTGATTGTAGCCATGCTAGTGGGTGTTTGGGGGTATCTCATCGTGGTTTTAATTTGCATCTCTCTAATGACTATTGATGTTGAGCATCTTTTCATGTGCTTATTAGATATTCATATATCTTCTTTGGTGAAATATCCATTCAATTTTTGGCCTATTTTTTACTTGGGTTGTCTTTATGAGAGTTCTTTATATATCCTGAATACAAGTCCCTTTTCAGATGTGATTTTTAAATATTTTCTCGCATCTGTGGCTTATCTTTTCATTTTCTTAATGGTGACTTTTGAAGAACAAAGGTTTTTAAATTTGATGAAGTCCAGTTCATCTATTTCTTTCTTTTGTAGATTGTGCTTGGGCTGTGCCTTTTAGCCTGTCTCTTTGGTTTACTCTTAGTTTAGGTGCCCCAATTTTCACTCTCACAACCTCCCTGGATCCTGCATTTGTTCCTGTTTGAGGCCAGAAGGCAAAGCCCAGCCTCCAAGTTCTCTTGCTAATATTCTGTGATGGGCACTCTGCTGGAATTTTGTGTGTAGGCGTCCGGCACTCTGGTTACCAAATCTTGAGATGAAGGTAAAATTAGACCTGCCTTGGAAATTTATAGTTGAGAGTCAGAAAAGAAGAAACTACTGCTACATATGGAAGTGTTTTCTTTTTTTAAAGTTAGTGGGTGCTTCTCTGCTTATTGATAACCATCAATTATAATAAAAATCCCTTATATTGCTTTGAAGCCTTCAGAGTTTATTCACCTTTATCATCTCATTTAATCTTTCTGCAGATAAGGAATAGGGTTTAAATACAATAGAAAAGTATTTAACAAAAATAATTAGCTAATATTTGAGACTCAAGTATTATTTAATCATTTTTCCAGGCCTACCAAGAATATTTTTAAATGTTCAGCATTTACCACATAAAGATGGGTTGGAGGAGAGTTAATTAACACTGGGTTTTGTCTACTAATTTGATGAATTAAAGCCATAGTGAGAATCATAGAATTGCAGGTTCTTAATTTTGGAAGGGACCTTAGAATTTGGGATATATCCTTTCACCCACCACAGGATCCTTAGATTGCTCTTGCTGGCAGGTAACCCTCCTATTCAGTAGCCTGGTATGTCCAACAAAAGAGAGCTTAAAACTTCTCAAGCCCAGGGGATCAGTTCTTGGATGATTTTGAGTACTGGAAAATTATTTCGTATATGGAGCATAACATTCCCCTGTAATTTTCACCCTTTGGCAACACAAAACAACTTAGTGCCACTCTTTATTGGCAATTCTTCAAATAGCTAAGTGTAGTTACCTTAAACAGGAGGCCCAAATACCTCCCGTTCCATCAACTATTTTGTATTTAATTTGGATTCCCGACCTATAGCCATTCTGGTCACTTCTTGCTAGATATGCTTTAGATTGTCCGTATCTTTTGTGCCCACATGAAACCTAGACATCAGACATGGCCTGGCTGGTAGAGCTTAGTGAGCCTATCAATTTCTTGGATGCAGACAGGGGCTGCCTTGTGGTGGTAGTAATTTAGCAGCTGCATTGCACTATTGGCACATGTTAGGCTTGTGGGCAACCAAAACCCCAATTTTTTTTTCCTCCTGTAGATTTTAGAGAAGTCAGTTTTCCATTAGTCTCTTTTTATATAATTGCTGCTTTAAACATAAATTCAGAACTTTATGGTTAATATTACTATTTAATATTAATGTTAACACAAATAACTGGCATCTGTTGGGAATTTACCATGTTGATCTTGTTGGGTTTTCTCCAGTATTCGTCTTTTGGAATTGCTTTGAATCTTGTTTCTTCCCTTTTTTATTTCTTTCTCAAGAAACTTCTGTCTGTCTGTTGAGAGAGAAGTTTGCATACCTAGTTCCTATCCATCGGCTGTCCTCTCTATCGAGATATGTTTTGGTTTTGGCAGGTTCATAATGATGCTAGCTGTGTAGGATGCAGATCCAATGGTGGGGTTTCAAGCTATCTGGACTTGTGCACACATGTTCATGCACTCCTCCATGGTCCTTCCGGTCCTGGGGTAACACGGCTCATTGTTACACATTTCTGCTCTTTTGTCGATTGAGTCAGGTTCTCCAGATCGTTGCCCCATATGGCTTACATAGTGATGATTATGAGGCACTTAGGTCCATTTAGAAAAATAGTGACAAAGAGGGACTTAAAACAAAATAGAGGAAGGAAAAGATGGGCAGTTTTTTCATTTTAAAGTCTGTGCTTAACCAACTTAGCCCTGAGTTTTCTTTCCCAGTCTGCTCCGTCTTGCTGCCCTCATGATTACTTTCAAGTCATGAGTGACCCTTCCATGCTGTGGATTGAGAGTGTTTCTCAACTGCTTCTCATCAGAAAGCGAGATGCTCTTTTAAAAAATGTTGTACTTTATGTTTTCAGATGATATTTTCCTTCCTGAGCAAGGAATGGGGCTGTTTGCTGGCGAACCTGACTTGACTCATAGAAGAGCGGATTCAGAACAGGAGAAAATATTTGCAAATCATGTATCTGACAAGGAAACTGTATCCAGAATATATATGGAACTATTACAACTTCACAGTAAAATCAACCCATTTTAAAACAGGCAAAACGACTGTCAGCAACTGAGAAGCTGGGGAGATCCCGCTGGACCCGGATCTCATTGTCCTCCCGGCACTTCGACCCCCCCCCCCACAACCTGAAGCCCCTCAGTGAAATGGATTGATTTTCCCCCCTACCCTTGAAAAAAAAAACAGGCAAAGGATTTGAATAGGCATTTCTCCAAAGAAGATGTACAGATGGCCAATAAACACATGAAAAGATATCCAGCATCACTAGTCCTTAGGGAAGTGCAAATTGAACCATAATGAGAGACCATTTCACACCAACAAGAACGGCTAAAATTAAAAAGACAGACAACAACAAGTGTTGATGAGGTTTGGGGAAATTTGAGCCTTCATATACTGCTAGCAGGATCGTAAAATGGTGCAGCCACTTTGGAAAACAGATTGGTATGTCCTCAAAATGCTAAACACAGAATGACCATATGGCCCAGCATTCCACTCCTAGACCGAAAAGAAATGTAAACATATGTCCACACAAAAATATGCATGGGTTGTCTTCTTATTGTTGAGTTGTGAGAGTTTTTAAAAAATACAGTTCAGATCCAAGTATCTTGTCATATGTATGATTTGCAAATATTTCCTGCTATCTTGCCTTTTTACTCTGTTGATGACGGCTATTTTTACTTTGATGCCCAAAGTTTTAAATTTTGATGAAGTCTAACTTGTTTGTTTTTTTCTCTTGTCACTTGTGCTTTTGGTTCTGTATATTTGTGGGTTTTTAAAATTTATTTATTTAATTAATTTATTTTTGGCTGCGTTGGGTCTTCGTTGCTGCGTGCGGGCTTTCTCTAGTTGCGGTGAGCGGGGGCTACTCTTCGTTGAGGTGTGTGGGCTTCTCATTGCAGTGGCTTCTCTTGTTGCCGAGCACGGGCCCTAGACACGCGGGCTTCAGGAGTTGTGGCCCGCGGGCTCTGGAGTGCAGGCTCAGTAGTTGTGGCGCATGGGCTTTGTTGCTCCGAGGCACGTGGGATCTTCCCGGACCAGGGCTCGAACCCGTGTCCCCTGCCTTGGCAGGCGCATTCTTAATCACTGCGCCACCAGGGAAGCCCTGGTTCTGCATGTTTTTGAAGTACTAAAAACATTAGCTTATTTTATATTCTGGGCTGATTGGTTGCTGTAATATACAAGAGGAGCTAGCTGTGAGTAATTGAATAATTAATATACCTTGCAGAGAAGAGTAACAAGCCCACACGACTCTGAGGTTCAGTGTATTGATGGTTTTCCTTGTTTACCTTTGTGTGTGTGTATCACCCCTTCACCCCAGCACTTAGAATGGTGTTGTGTGTGTACTAGATACTCAAAAAATACTTGTTGATTAAATCTAGAAAGGAAAATTTGTTTTTGCTAAAGACCTCAACTGTATTTTTTTGGGAGGGTCTTGAAGTTCAAATCTTAGCTCCACTTACTGTGTGGCATTTCCTAAGCCACTTAACCTCCTTGAACCTCAGTTTCCACATCAGTAGGAGAAAGACAATAATGTGTATCTTGGAGGACTGTTGTAAAAATCACATATAAAACCCTTTGCATGTGTAGAGATTCCACAAATAGCAATTACTGTTTATATCAATTAATTGATCTATGTCTCAGTTTCTCCCTTTAGTGGGAGAAAATTCATGAGATCGTGGACTCAATTCTTCCCTGCTTCCTTTGATAAGTAAGAGTCTATTTCCCAGACCCTCAAAAGAACCTTCCTTGGTCCCTGACTATCTGTATTTTTGTGGAATTCATGTTGAAGAAACTTTGAGTATATCAGCTAGTTGCACTAATAAGGTAGCCATAGGCCACACATAGTTATCTAAGTTAAAATTAACTAAAATTGAAATTTCAGTTCCTCAGTTGTACGAGCCACATTTCAAGGGCTGAATAGCCATATGTGGCTACTGGCTACCATACTGAACATTTTCTTCATTGCAGAAAGTTCTATTGGAAGGTGCTGGAGCAAAATGATGGGCAATTTTATGTGATTTTCTGTTCAACTGCAGAGCCTGTGAGATACAGCTTTTCTATAGACTCATCCAAGTTACCCCTTCCCCACACCTGTCCTACCCCACTTAGGGGATTCTCAGGCTCAAGGACCTTGAATGCTTTCGAATCTGGGAAACAAAGAGTTACATAACCGAGGATGGTTTTATTCTTTGTTATTTCGGAAATTTCACATTCGTCTCTGTTGATGCTGTGCCTTTTTAGTAGATTTGGTCATTAAGGAGGCCAGTAGGGGGCCCTTTTGGACAGTTATGGTTGGGTGAATATCATAGTGACCTGGGGAGGAGGGAAGATGCTTCCCCACATCCCTAATTTTCTGTGAGGTGTTGAGTGCTAGGAAAAAACTATATTGCAAACAGATATTCAGGATTCTGGAAATTTTTTTTTTATATATTTATTTTTGGCTGTGTTGGGTCTTCGTTGTGGTGCGTGGGCTTTCTCTAGTTGTGGTGAGCGGGGGCTACTCTTCGTCATGGTGCGTGGGCTTCTCATTGTCGTGGCTTCTCTTGTTGCAGAGCATGGGCTCTAGGCGCGTGGGCTTCAGTAGTTGTGGCACACGGGCTAAGTAGTTGTGGCTCACAGGCTCTAGAGCGCAGGCTTAGTAGTTGTGGCACACAGGCTCTAGAGCGCAGGCTTAGTAGTTGTGGCACACAGGCTCTAGAGCGCAGGCTTAGTAGTTGTGGCACATGGGCTTAGTTGCTCCGCAGCATGTGGGATCCTCCCCCCGGACCAGGGCTCGAACCCGTGTCCCCTGCATTGGCAGGTGGATTCTTAATCACTGCACCACCAGGGAAGCTGAAATTTTTTCCAGTTATAGAATTAAGATAATGTTCTAGAGATTGGAGTCTTTGGAGATAGTTTGACAAGGAAGCCCTGAGCATTCCTCTCTGCTTGGGACTGATTTAAGCTGACCTCAGTGAATTTCCTCCTAAAGACTTTGGACATGTTCTGGTTAGATTGTAACGCACTTGCATTCTTCTCCTGGACTTAAAAAATAGGAGGAGAATTAAATTATTTTTGTTGACAGGACTGCTCTTACATTATCTTCTTTCCTCTTACTCTCAGAATCTTCTGAAATCATGCCTTCTGTGAGCCATTCCTAGAATTTATGGGTGCTTTCCTGGATGTGGGACACACCTCAGATGTATCCTGAGGATAGTTTCTTTTTGACTTGATCCAAGGCATGAAAACATGCATTGAATGAGGGGCCATGGGAATGCGTAGGGTTAACATTCTTTCCCATCTGCTTTTAAATAAGTGTTGACTTTGCCAGGCCAAGCAAATGAGCCTGCAGTCATTCCTAAGTGGGAAGAAGTAGTTAATTTTAGACTGTTTCAGTATTCCCAAAACTGAAATTCTTGTATGTATATTTTGGGAAAAAGCGTGTGTGTGGTTGATTTCTTGTTGACTGAAAGAAAAACGCATAATGTAAATCTGTGAATTAAGTTTTATTCGGGGGCCTTACTGAGGACTGTAGCCTGGGAGACAGCCTTTCAGATTGCTCTGAGGAACAGCTCCAAAGAGCTAAGTGGGGAGTCAGAATATACATGAAATTTTTGCTGGAAAATAAAACATGTAGTTAAACATAAAAATATTACTGCTAATCACAAAGAACAGCATCTCAAGTTAAGTGCTCTTCTATTTATGACACAATTCGGGAACCTGGGGTCACTGAAATTTCTCCTTAGATATGTATCTTAAGTATCTAGGGGCCAGTAGGTGCTTGGGATGTGCTTCCTGTTTTTCTCCATCCTGAATTCCCCTCAGGCACATTGTCGGTGGGCAACTGCAGTGGCTAATGGCTTGATCCTCACAGAACTGGTATGGCAGGCAACATTTATTTCTTTACCTTCTCAACCAGTGGACGAAGCACAACTAAACAGGGTTCTTTCTTGGGAAGGAGCTCAGGACCTTTTGATATGTTGGTGGGCACTGTGGCTTTCAGGAAGAGAATGTAGTATGTATTTCCCAAACTTGACCTTGGGACCCTTGTATGGCCCAGCACCTTGGGGACCAGCAGCCTGCAAGACACCCTTTGCGATTTTCTGGCTGAAGGATGGTGTTTGGAGAAACAGGGAAACACCCACTGTGGGAGAGTGCAAATGGAGCAATTTTGTAAATATTTCTGCTTTCTGTTTCTCAGTTGTGTTGCAGTTTTTGTTTCTCAGAGATTATTTTTAACCCAAACTGTAGTCATTTGAAGTCTCATACACTCACAGGCCCTTATCAGATGAAAGTGCCCCACACCGGCCGAATCAGGACCATTGTCTGGCCTGTAGAGAAGGTAAAAATTACTCTCCGAATTGTTTTTTAAAAGGAACGTTTTAGTGAGACTGCTAACTCATTTCTTTTGGGCACACATTTAGGGTCTGTTAAATATCTATTTCTGCTTCAAGGTGCAATCACATTCTAAGAAACAAATAATTTATAGGCAAATTTTACATGATGAGAATCCATTAATGACTTTTAGGAGATACCTAAAGCTTTGAGGGCAAATTTTGTTGTCAAGGGGATAGATTATATGTGCATCTTGCTTCTGTTAATACTTTTCTGGGCAGATTAACTAAATGAACTTCTATTTAACTTGGGTAATAGTCTTAGCCAAGACAGTGCCTGATAATAATGACAACAATAATAGTAGCTAACATTTCTTAAGTGGTCACTGTCTGCCAGGCACTGTCCTAAGTATAATACTATACATGTGTTAACTCATTTAATACTCACAAGAATTCAGTGAGGTAGCTATTATTTTTGGCACTTTATAAATTGGAAAGTATAGGCATTCTATAATAGTGAAGGCCAGAATTAATTATTGGTTCTGTGTTCATACCAATGAATAACAAAGCATATTTTACAGTACATTTTTAAAAAATTTGGAGCAAGTACTAATTTTCATAAAATTCTATGTAGTATGTAGTACACAACTGATTTTGCAATTAATTTTTTCTTCTTAAGGTATCTATCTTACACCTTATAACTTCTAGCTTGGAATTTTTAGATGTCAGTAGGTGCTGTAAAAATAGAATTTACTTATGTATTTATTCAACAGCTGGTTTCTGTGTTTGATGCTAGGAACACAAAGATGATTGAGCTGCAGTCCCTGTCCTCATAGAGATGTCACCAAAGGGGGAAGAGGAATAATCACCCAAAGCTATCATTTCTGAAGCCATGACAGGGAAAGTGATTTCTTGCATCTTATTTTAAAAAGTCAAAGAGAAAATGTCTCTAGGCTGCAGTGGGACAGGAAGCTGGGGAGAAACCACAGGTCTTAGATTTTTTTTTTCTAGCTTTACTGAGATATTATTGACATGTAACATATGTAAGTTTAAGGTGTACAATGTGATGATTTGCTATGTATATATGTTATACATATAGTGAAACGATTGCCAAAATAAAGTTAGTTAACACCTCCATCCCCTCTCATAATTACCCTTTTTTGTGTGTGGTGATAACATTTAAGATTGACCCTCTTAACAACTTTCAAGCATGTAATACAGTACTGTTAATTATAGTCACCATGCTTTATCTTAGTTCCCCATCTTACAGCTAGAAATTTGTATCCTTTGACCAACATCTCCCCAGTTTCCCAATCTCTCAGCCTCTGGCAGCCACCATTTTACTCTATTTCTACGAGTTTGGCTTTTTAAGATTCCACCTATAAATGAGAACATGCAGTATTTGTCTTTCCCTGTGTGACTTATTTCACTTAGCGTAATGCCCTCGAGGTCCATCAAATGACTCTTGAGGTGTTCTGCAGCCCTGGCTTGATTCCACCCAGAGCTGTCAGCCTCCGGTTGAAGCATGTTGCTGCTCCTGAATGCAGGCTTCTTACCACTGGAGAGAGGGGTCATCAGGGAGAGCAAACCACGTGCTGTGAAAGAATACCAGAGCCCCCTCAATGATCTCCTGAAGCATCCTCTCCAGGGCAGGGTCAGGGGTACTTTTCATAATACAGATGAAGAGACATAGGCCGAGGCTGCAGGGGGAGTTCTCTTGTGATGAGCAATGAGAAAGGCTGGCAGTACACTTGCTCCTGATGGGCCTCCTTTGACACAAGGTTTGGGGTATTCTGCATGGGAAGCACCGGGCCAGGGCCCTGTTACTCATGTTAGGCCCTGGCCTCAAAGCCCATGCTTCCTTGGTTGAATCAGCCTTTAAAGGAAAACAAGTGGAAGGGGAAGTGGTTTGGAGGCAGAGTCTCCCTGGGAAATTCTGCACAAAGAGCCATTTTAAGTTGGTAGGTAGGGCTCCGAGCTCTTGGAAGAGCCAAATCTTGCAGCCAACCCAGGCCCTTACTGTAGCCTGAAACATGCCTCTCCCACCCCACAAATCCACCTTTCTGCTTTGTGTGCTGTGATAATTAATTATGCATTCACCTGTTGAGTTGTACTTTTCAAAGATAGCATACTCCTTAGATAAAATGAACCATCGAAAGGAATGTTGGGAGGTTCTTGGTTTTCAGTGTGTGTTGAGTGCCTCATGTGTGCCAGGCATTCTAAGCACTTTTCATGTCCTTAACTCATTTAAGTAGCACCACAGCCCTGTAGGTGTGTGTTACTATCCCCACTTAACAGACGAGGAAACTTAATCTCAGAGAGGTTGAATGACTTGCCCAGACCAAGACTCAGATCGGGTTTTGGAAGGCAGTGGTTTTGTTTCTGCCTCAGACAGGAATCTAGTTAAATCATTCTGAGAAGATGGAGATCTTTTCTAAAAAAAGTCATCTAGGTACACAGCTCTAATTAAACAAAGAAACAAAAAGCTCATCTTTACTAGTGTGGCTCTTAATGTGATTATTTGTCTTTGGATATGACCCAGAGACTTGAGTCATTTTTGGCTCCTAGGTCTCTGGCCTGGGTGACTGGGTGATGGTGGTGAGTAGTGACCAGGGACTTAAGGAATTAACTTGTATGGTTTTTACCTCTAGGTCAGGAGTCTGACATGAATACAATGTGATATAATATAGTTCCAAATCAGAGGGGACTGGAATGACTCAAGAGTAGTAACCCCATTCCTGCCTCTGCCCAGCCCCCGAGCTTCAGTGACCCACCACATTCCCCATCTGTGATTACCTATCAGAATGTAAACTTAGGTTTTTGTCTGTAATGTTTATTCCTGTTTCCCCAGTACTTGGCACATTAAAGGTACTCAGTATTTGTTGAACAGATGACTAAATGAATGAATAAATCTCGCATGGCTAACCATTTTAGCTTTCTGGGTAGCAACATGGGAGTTTATATCCTGTTATATATCCTATGGCAACGGCAATGACGGAAAGACACAGACACTCTAATTCTGGTTTAGAAGAAAGCTTTAGGAACTAACTGCATTATTACTCTGTCGACTGAAATAAAAACACACAGTGTGAAAGCTGTGAGTTTCAGTTTTATTTGGGGACTTACTGAGAACTATAGCCCGGGAGACAACCTCTCAGATAGCTCTCAGGAACCACTGCGAAGAGGTGTGGGGAGGTTAGTATGTGATTTTGGTGAAGGGGGTACATGCAACCAAGCACACATCTTGGTAGGAGCTTGCCTATAGTCAGGAGGAACAGACATCTTAGTTTATGGTTTTAGTGCTTTTCCAAGTATGGGAAGATGAAAGAATCCAGGTTTATAAAAAGTTTCTCCTGAAAATATCTAACTATTTGAAGGCCTGTTCTGCCACTTTTCCCAGAGCACAGAGCACCTCTTTCCTGATCTCCTCCCTGAACTCCTTTCAGGGTGTGTTAAAGGTCAGCTGCTGCAGTGACTTAATCCTTGTCGAGCTGGATGGCATTCTTTAGTTGGCAACTCTGATGGAAGACTTTAAAAAAAAAAAAAAGAAATACCAAAATATTGATTAGGTTTTACACTTGTTCTAAATCTTAGATAAGAATTATCTGCATCTGATAGGAAATGGATTGATTTGACTGTGGAATAAGGTAAAGAATATTAAATTTTTTTTATTGCTACAGCTGTAGACCTTGCTAGAACCTCAGTTATTCCTCTCAGGGCTTTTTTAGATGATTGAATGATTATAAGAAGAGCTAATATTTATTGGACTTTACCTGTGTTCCAGGGTTGGTTCTAAGTGCTTTTACATGTATTCACATTTATTCCTCACAACAGCCTCATGAAGTAGGTACTATTATTATACCCATTTTACAGATAAAGAAACTGAGGTATTGAAAGATTGCCCAAAATTACACAGGCAGTAAATGATAGATCCAAATTAAAACTTGGGTAGGTTAGCCCAAATCTATTTCTTTATTCTTATACTGTAGTGTCTTTGATATACAAAGTACTTTGGAAAATCTTGTTAAGCAAAGGAGAGCTTTGAGGAAAAAGAAAAAAAATCTTTTCTGCCACTCTTCTCCTCTCATATTATTCCCTCTGTCTGAAATGCACCCCTCTATAGTCTGACTCTTCTAGAAAATATCTAAATATCTAGAAAATATTAAAAATTTTTTCAGGGACTTCCCTGGTGGTCCAGTGTGTAAGACTCTGTGCTCCCAACGCAGGGGGCCCGGGTTCGATCCCTGGTCAGGGAACTACAATAGCAACTAAAAAAAGATCCTGCATGCTGCAACGAAGATCCTGCATGCTGCAATGAAGATCCCGCGTGCCGCAACTAAGACCCGGCACAGCCAAATAAATAAATAAATATTTTAAAAGATTTTTTTCCAACTCAATCAGGATAAAGCTGGTGTGATTTAAGGTGATTTCAACCGTTTTTCTTATTTGGTTTCATCATTTTTCCACAATGACACCATATTTCTTATAAACTTTATTTTAAAATTAGCATTTCTAATCGAAAGAAAATTTACAAGCAGCCGCATAGCACAGGGAGATCAGCTCGGTGCTTTGTGACCACCTAGAGGGATGGGATAGGGAGGGTGGGAGGGACATGCAAGAGGGAGGGGATATGAGGACATATGTATATGTATAGCTGATTCACTTTGTTTTAAAGCAGAAACTAACACACCATTGTAAAGCAATTATACTCCAATGAAGATGTTAAAAAAAAAATTTAAAAAAAAAAAAGAAAGAAAACTTACAATAATCTAGTTTGACTAATACCAACCTAGTTTCAGTAGTATACACTCTGCTCCTCTACATCTCTGTTCCTCCCCCTTTACGTTGTTATTGTCACAGATACCCCTTTATACATTGTGTGCCTAATAACATAGATTTATCTTGTGTACTTGCCTTATAAGTAATATAGGAAAAAAGAGGAGTTATAAATCAAAAAGTACAATAATGCTGGTTTTTATATTCACCTGTGTGGTTACCTTTACCAGTGTTCTTTATTTCTTCTTATGGCTTTGAGTTTCTTTTCATTTTAGCCTTTTATCATTTCTCAGGGAAGCTCTTGCTGGTAATGAACTCTTTTATCTTTTATTTATATAGACATTAATTTCTCTTTCATTCTCGGAGGGTGGTTTTGTCAGACGTAGAATTCTTGGTTGACTGTTTTTTTTCTTTCAGGACTTTAAATGTTATTCCACTGTTTTCTGGCCTCCATGATTTCTGATGACAAATCAGCTGTTAATTTATTGACACTCCCTTGTACATGAAGAGGCACTTCTCTATGCTCTTAAATTTTTCTCTATTTCTTTGGGTTTTGACATTTTGCCTATAATGTGTTTCCATGTGGATCTCTTTGACTTTATCTTTCTTGGAGTTTGTTGAGCTTCTTGCATGTATATATTTAGACTTAGGAAATGTTTTGGCTGTTATTTCTTTAGATACTCTTTCTGCTCCTTTCTCATCTCCTTCTGAGATTTCCACAGTGCATATGTTGGTTTGCCTGATGGTGTCCCACAGCTCCCGTAGGCTCTGTTCACTTTTCTTCCTTCTTCCTGCTGCTCAGATTTGATCATTTCAATTTTTCCAATCTTCAAGTTTGCTGATTCTTTTTTCTGCTTGTTCAAATCTGCTGTCAAATCCCTCTAGTGAATTTTTCATCTCAGTCATCTCAGTTTTTAACCTCCAGAATTGACTTCCTTTTTATAATTTTTATCTTTTTGTTGATATTCTCCTTTTGTTCATACCACATTTTCCTTATTTCTTTTAATGATTTGTTCATAGTTTCTTTTAGTTCATTGAATAGATTTTTAAAAATATATGGTAGTATAATGTGGTAACTCTGGAAATCTCATTCTCCCACTCCTCAGGGATTGCTGATTTTTTCGTTGGTGTTGAGGGCTGGCGCTCTCCATTTGTGACTTTTCCACACTATTTTTTTGCAAATATGCATTTCTTGTTGTGTCTGCTCACTGAATTATCTTGGAGGTCAGCCAGTGGCCTGACAAAGATATCTTTAAATGTGGAGCTCCAAAAAGGAGGGATTGGAACTTCCTTGGTGGTCCAGTGGTTAGGACTCTGTGCTTCCACTGCAGGGGGCATGGGTTTGATCCCCGGTCAGGGAAGTTCCACATGCCATGTGGTGTAGCCAAAAAAAAAAAAAAAAAAAAGAGATTTTTTTGTGTGTGTGTGTCTCTTAAAATTTTCCAGTGGATGCCACCAGTAGAAGCTGCTGCCACTGAGAGGGCTAAAACCAAGGCAAGCATCTGTGTCAGTCCCTCAAGCACCACCGGGCCAACCAGAATGCATAACCACAAATTTTTACAGGATGAGGTCCCCACTGCCCATCCTGGCACCAGCCTGCCATTCTAGGAATGTGAACTGCTCTCCCCACAGCTGTGACGGGCTTGAGGAATGGCCTGTTTACCCACAGTGCTCACTTGTGAAAGATCAGCAGCCTGTCTCTTCATCAGGCAACTCCCTGAGTTGTTGTAAGTGTCCAGTTAGGTTCCAGGCTTCCCAAATAGTTGATTCTGATCACTTCTTCCACCTCAGTGTTGCTTGGGTGGAGGGAAGACCCCTAGAGCTTCCTGCTGTGCCATTTTGTATGACATCACTCCTGAAAGCCTTGTTTTAAATGGGGAAAACTTGGTCTTTGTAGCAGAAGGGGCATCTACAAGGAGAAGCACCAGACAGATGCTCCCTTCCTTCCATATCTGTTGGGTACCCAGTGGGTTCCCTGCCCTCAAGGAGCTCACTGGAGGGGACAAAAGGCAGGTAGAATGGAAAACTTACAATTCCACAGAAATGCTAAAAGTGCTGCAGTAGCAAGAGGGAGGAGATACGGGGATATATGTATATGTGTAGCTGATTCACTTTGTTATAAAGCAGAAACTAACACACCATTTTAAAGCAATTATACTCCAATAAAGATGTTAAAAAAAATAAAAAAATAAAAAAAATAAAAGTGCTGCAGTAGAAGAAAGCACAAAATGCCCAGGGGACAGAGGAGGGAGGGCTTAGGGCTGTGGTAAAAATAAGGGAAAGCTTTTTTTTCCAGACATATCACAGTATTTTGTTAGCTGGAGGTCCAGACAAAGGGTAGTAAGTGCAGGTCCCCCACTCTCAGCTTCCTTTATTGCATGTCTTCTCGCTGCCCTCTGCTTCCTCACATCCTGTTCACGCCTGGATCTCACTCCTGTCACACTGTCTCCCTCACTGTCATTGAAACTGCTCTTTTCTGCTTCAGTGTCAGCATCTCAGAAGCCTTCCCTGACCAGCCTATTCAAAATGGCACATCTTTCTCTATCCTCTTACTTTGCTTTATTTTCATTCATAGCTGGGGCACTCTGTGGCATTATATTTTTGAATGGGCAAGTGATATTCATTTATTCAACTGATGCTGATTGAATACTACCATGTGCCAGGCACTGCTCTAGGCTTGGGAGACAAGTGGACAAGACAAAGTCCCTGATTTCATGGGGTCTACATTGTAGTGTGGAGAGGCAGATGGAAACCAAATAAACAAGTAGGGTAATTTCTGGTAGTGGTAAGTATACAAGGAAAATAAAGTAAGGCATTGAGATAGAGTGACGGTTGGCTGGGGGAGAACCACTTTCAAATGGGTGGTCAGGGAAGGCCTCTCTGTGAAGGTGATACTTGGACTGAGACTTCAGTAATGAGAAAAAGCCAGCTGTTATGGGTTGAATTGTGCACCCTAAAAAAATCATATGTTGAAGTTCTACCCCCCAGTACCTCAGAATGTGACGTTATTTGGGAATAAGGTCATTGCAGCTCTAACTAGTTGAGGTGAGATCATAGTGGAGTAGAGTGGACCTCTACTCCAGTGTGACTGGTGTCCTCATAAAAAGCGGAAATTTGAACACAGACAACACACAGGGGCAAGGCCATTTGAAGGCGAAGGCAGAGATCTACAAGCCAAGGCATACCTGAAATTGCCAGCAAATTACCAGAAGCTAGGAGGGAAGGATGAACAGATTCTCTCTCTCAGACTTCAGAAAGAACCAACCTTGCTGACATCTTGATCTTGAACTTCTAGCCTTCAGAACTATGAGACAATACATTTCTGTTGTTTAAATCACCCAGTTTGTGACACTTTGTTACAACAGCCCTAGGAAGCTAATGTACCAGCCTTGGAAAGTTATGGGTCTGGGAATATAGTGTTTCCAGCAGAGGAAACAAGAAGTGCAAAGGCCCTGAGGTAGGGACTATATTAACCAGCTTGCTCACTGTATTGTAAGTATTTGTTTCCTTATGTGCCACTGTGTTGTAAGTATGTGTTTCCTTCCTTAGACTGTGAATTCCTTTAGAACAAAGGCAGTGTCTTATTTGTCATTATTCCCCTGTGACTAGCACAGTACCTGACACAGGATTGGTGCTCAGAAGATGCATGTCTAATCTATGAACATGTGTTCCTTTAGCTGTAAATCTACCTTATTGTTTAGGCTGTAGCTTATATTTCTTCAGTTCATCCTGATGGTGTTAAATGCCTAGTTAAATTTGTTCCTTGGGATTCTTCTGCTGCAAGTTATAGGGACTAATAGCTTAAATAACAAGGTAGAAATTAATTGACTCATGTATACAGGACTTAGAAAAGCAGGAATTAGCACATGCTTCAGGTACAGGTAGATCCAGGGACTCATACATCCTATTCCATACCTCTTTCTATCTATTCATCTCTCATTTTGGCCCCTGTCCAAGGTTGGCCCCTCTGCTCTAAGCACTTTTTTATGCCTCCGTATAGTGAGGTACAAGGGCCCTCACCACTTTGAAGTCATAACCTTGCAGTTCTCAGTCCAAGGGAGGATAAGGACAGTTTCTTCCTAGCTTCAGTAGAATAAATCTCAGCGGTAGACTCTGCCTGGTTATTTTGGGTCACATGTGCCCACTTTTGTGGCTGAGGGTAGGGTAGGGGGCAGATTCAACCCGACCAGAGTCACATAGAGTCAGGAGAGAGGAGCAATTCCCAAAAGAATAACAACACACACCCATCTCTCTGAAATCAGGGAACGTGCATCAGGGAGAGTGTACCATAGTGGTTATGAGCACAGGCTCTGGAACTGCACTGCCTGGGTTCAAACCCTGACTCTGACACTTGCCAGCTGTTGGACCTTGGGCACGTTACTCTTTGTGTCTCAGTTTCCCCAGCTGTAAAGGGGAATAATGATGGTGCCCACTCAGAAGGTGTTGTGAGGATGAAGTGGGCAATCCACATAAAGCCCTTGGAACAGTGTCTGGCACGTGGTAAGTGCAATCTATGTAAATGTTACTTCTTGTTGTTATAAAGTACTGCATTGGTAAGCGTAGAATAGTTAGCTTTCTCCTGATTTATCTGTCCAATAACCCTATTTAAGAAGGGAATAAAGCTGACACTGTCCTGAATGCTGAAGTCATCCTTTCAGATTCACCCTTTTTTCTAGATAGTGTCTTTTTCTTACCCTTCCTCTTTTCTTCCAGTTGGCTATCTCCCTCTGTGTTATTTTAGATCTGAACAGCTGGTTCATTTACCTATCAGCCAGTTCTTAACCCCTCAAGAATTTTGCCTTTAAAACCGATATTCACATATCTTATTAGAACATTTAAGGTGGCCTGATTTGTTAGTCTTTACTAGAAAATGGATACATTGTCATTAGGCACAAACTGAAGAAGGGAATATTTTACTGCAGCAGGGGTAGGACTTGAGTTTGGGATATATAAGCCCTTCAAATTTTGAGACCCAAAGCCTTCAGATAAAATCTAATAATAATAATAATAATAATAATAATAATAATAGTTAATATATATTGAGTGCTTCCTCTTTGCCAAGCACTGTGCTAAGTGTTTTATGTGGATTATCTCATTGATCCTTACAGAAATCTTACTAGGTGGCTAACTTATCCTTTCACAGATGAGCAAAACCAAGGATCTGGGAAGTTAAATAAGTTGGCAGAATTCTTCTAGATAGTAAAGCAGTGGACCTGTGACTTAGACCCTTAGGCTCTTTCATGCTAGTGTCTGAGCTTTGACTTTTTTACTTGGTGACATCATTTGCCATTACAGAATCATGGTGGGTGAAAGACAGATTTCAAATTTGAAAAACCAAAAAAAAAAAAAAGAAAGAAAGAAAAATCAGACAGTACAACCTGCTACAGATAAAAAAAATAACATAGGCTGTTGATATGTAAAGACAGTTTCAGGATTACCATAGGAATCCTGGCATGATTAGTTCCCCAACCTAAAAAAACATATATGTTAAAAATTAATTTACATATAATTGAAACAACGTACTAATCCTAATTCAGATACTTTTTAAAAGTTATTTTAAAGATATCATATTTCCTCTTTGTTTTTCTGGACTGTGAAGTTTAAATGAGGCACCACAATATACGCTTCTCCTTAAATCCTAAAATGACCCAGGTTTTTAGACAAGAGGAAAAGAAACTAGTGTCTGAGACAGTATTTCATCATTTTCTTCCCTCTCACAGAGAAATGGCTACTGTGTGTGCTCCGGTGTACCCAAATGCAGGGGGAAGAAAAAAACTTGTTTCCTCCACCCTCCTATGTTTTCCAGCTGAGCGCTGTAAATTAGACCGACAAAAGACAGATTAATAAGAGACCAACAAAAGACAGATTAATAAAAGCAAGCAAAAGTTTATTAACGTGTGCATCATGCCTACATGGGAGCACTCAGAGATGAGTAACTGAAGGGATTATATAGCATTTTAACAGGAGAACAGTAAATTTCTAGAGAGGTGACAAGACAAAGGAAAAGGACCTTGTGCTTCTAGGGTTGGCAAATTGTGGGAAGGTAAATGTATAAGGAAACTAACGGCAGATAAGGGCTAGTTTTAGCAAGGATAGTTATATAGAGTTCTCCGGTGCCATCTCTGGGCTGATAAGGGTCTAGAGTGCCTCAATGATTAACTTCTGTCCTTCCTGGTAGAGAGGAGGGGATGGGGACACCTTTACAAGTTTATGTCTTGCTCTTAGGCAAATAGGGGGAAGGCAGAGGATTTTTCTTGAATCTGCTTCTTCTCATTTGTCTTCAGCTCAAAGTAATCCTTATGTTAAAGTAGCTTATTTTGGGGTGGCCTGTTCTGCTACTCTTCACAAGCTATGCATGGAGCATTATAGATTAAATCATTTTTTTCCACAAAGAATGCCTACTATGTTCTAGGCAGTGTTCTAGGTGTTGGAGATACGTCAGTAAATAACACAATAAACCTTCCTCCCTCCCTGGAGCTTACATTCTGGTTGGGGAATATAGGCAGTAAAGAAATCCATGAATAAAATATAAAATACATCAGATGGTGACGTTTTTTGTTTTTTGTTTTTTAATTTTTATTTATTTATTTTTGGCTGCATTGGGTCTTCGTTGCTGTGCGCAGGCTTTCTCTAGTTGCGGCGAGCGGGGGCTACTCTTCGTTGCGGTGCACAGGCTTCTCATTGCGGTGGCTTCTCTTGTTGCGGAGCACGGGCTCTAGGTGTGCGGGCTTCAGTAGTTGTGGCGGGCAGGCTTAGTTGCTCCGCGGCATGTGGGATCCTCCCGTACCAGGGCTCAAACCTGTGTCTCCTGCATTGGCAGGCGGATTCTTAACCACTGCGCCACCAGGGAAGCCCAGATGGTGAAGTTTTATGGAGAGAAATAAAGCAGGGTAGAGGGGAAGAGAGTGCTTTGAGGAGAAGGTTGCAATTTAGAATGCTCAGGGCAAGTGATATTTGAGCAAATATGTAAGAAAGGTGAGGGAGTGAGCCTGTGGGTACCCAGCGAAGTGTTCCAAGTGGAGGGAATAGTAAGTGCCTAAACTGGGCTGGCTAGAGTGTCTGGGAGTGGCCGGGAGTGGGGAAGACTAATTGGAGATGAAGGCAGAGAGATCATTGGAAATGAGTGATGAGAAGAACCTGGAAGAACTTATAAGTATTGTAAGGACTTAGGCTTTAACCCTCAGTAAAGTGGGAGTCAGAGAGACCCTGGCCTGAGCACCTAGAAGGGTGTAGTACCCATTTACTGCAGTGGGTCTTTACTAAGGGCAGAGTTAGGTGAGAAATAGGAGCTCATTTGGGGGGCATGAAATGCCCATTAGACATCCTAGCAGAGATGTTAAGTAGGCAGCTGAATGTAAAAGTCTGGAGTTCCAGGATAGAGATACACTTTTGGGAGTCAGCAGCATGCAGATTGCCTTTAAATCCATGAAACCGGATGAGAACACCCAGAGAATTAGTGTAGACAGAGAGGTCTGGGACTAAACCCTGAGGCACTGCATGAGTTGGGGAGGCGAGGATGAAGCAGCAAAGCAGACTTGGAAGGAGCCTCACAATGAGAGAGGAAAATCTAGAAGAGAGTAGTATCTTGGAAGTCAAGTGAAGAAAAGGTTTCAAAGAGGAGAGTGTGTTGACTCTGTCAGATGCTGCTGATCGCTCAGTCAGGACGACCAGAAATGGACCTCTGGCTTTAGTAATGGCCACTGGAGGTCATTCGTGCAATCGCATTGGAAGCTGACTGCAGATTAATGCCATCCGTCAGGACTTTTCTCTGCAAAGTGGGCTCAATTGTACACTCTGCAGCTTAGATTTGACTTTTTTCTGCTTTACTGAAAACGATTGCCCTACACCCGTGCTCATAGATGTGCAGTTTTAGAACTGAAGGATATTCTAGTCCAGCCGCCTCGTCTCACGTCTGTGGAGAGCAAGACTTGGACAGGTTAAGTGATGCTAGCAGGTTTGCTCACGGTAGAACCAGGACAGCCCTGGACTTCGAAGCGCCAGGCCTGTTGTTTTGTCTGCCACACCTGGCCTGCTCTGTTTTGTCTGCTCTCTGGCCTGCCAAAGGTGCTGAAAGTCATAGAAGGTCAAATCTAGTGCATGGAGAGAGTGGCTCCTTCCTTGACCCCCAAATTCTTACCTTTCTCTCTCTGATAAGCCAGTTGAGCATAGTGCTTCAGAATGCCCTGGAGTTCTTCAAAAACTGAAGAGTCCCAATTCTTCCACTTACTAGCTGTGTGACTTTGGGCAAGTTAATTCATCTCATTGAGTCTCAGTTTCTTCATCTGCAAAATGTGGGTAGTAATAACACCCTATTGAGTTGTGAGAATTAAAATGTTGCTTGCCTATAAAGTGCTTTGCACAGTGCCTGCCAGGACCTAATGAGTCTTCCATACATGGTGGTTCTTAAGATTATTAGGATATTGGAATTTTAGTTTCCAGGGCATTGCTCTTGTTAAAACCATCTCTAACAAGATATTTAATTGATGGCATTGCCTGGGGTTTATTTATGAAACAGATTGAGTAGAGTTGTACCCACAAACGTGTTCGAATTTTCTTAAAGAAGCTACCAGATGTCTTTTTTTCCCCCATACTTGCTGCTACTGGGGGAAAAACTCCAACAAAACAACTTAAAACAACGTACTGCGCACTCAGGGAAAATATATAATTTGTTCCCCTTTTATCAGCACTGTAAAAGGAGAACTCTCAGTTTCCAATTCCCCAGCTCGCCATCACTCATGCAGGAAGGTAGCAGCAAGAGGAGGCAGCTGGACGTGTCAGGTTTACCTAAGAGCTTTCTATCCAGGAGTTTAGTGTTGATAGGCCTTCAAGATGCTTAAGGGTTACTCTCACTATGTAGAACATCTTTGTGGTGTGCTGTTAGGAATAATGCAGATGTTTTCAAATGAATATGCACCAACTAACTCTTCAAAATATACTCCAAAAATTAATTGACAGAGCCAATTAAGTGGTATCGTGAGGTTATAGATTTGCCTTCCTCAGATCAGCATCTGCTTAAAAAAATTATTGACGAGCCTAAACCTTTAGCAATAGCAGCAAAGCATTTCTTAATTCCAAACCTTCCTTTCTGTCTTTCTTTTTTTGTCAGTGAACTGTTTTCCTGCCTCTGCGTGTGTGTGTGTGTGTGTGTGTATGTGTGCACGCGTGCACATGCACGTGTGTGTATAGAGCAGAGCTTGAGAAAGAAGAGGGCAGGGAGCATAAAGGAAAAGTGTGGGTTACAGAATATTTTTCAGAATTGTTGCGATTGTATTTCCTTAAGCACATATATGGACTTGAACTCACTCCAGAGTGTTCTGGCCTGTATTACTAGGATGAGACCTGATGTAGTGAATAGAAAAGACTAATGTGTTTAAATGGTAATTAATAGCATTATTTATTTACATTCATGCTATAAATACTGGAATTCCAATTATGTGCCAGACACAGTGCTTGGCATGGGCCAATAAAAAATAATTTATGCTAAGCTCTTTTAATTAGCTTTAATATTATGAAAATGGTAAAAAAATTCCATGTTACAAAAGTGCAGTAAAAAATGGGTTGCTTTTCCATGCCAGACCATCTCATCTGATTTTCTTGACTTTACTTCCTGAGAATTTCACTGCATATCTACTTATGTATTTAGCTTCTTATTCATCATCTTCTTGTTATTTTTCAGATAAATGGGATACTTTTAAAGAGGGTTCCACCTCTTGCTTTTTTCATTCAGCAATCACTCTTGTTAATATGTTAGCACCAACTGATCTACCCCAGTGGTTTTATTATAGTTGCATAGCATTCCACTGTATGGATGTACCATAATTTAATTTTCCAGCGTTCTAACTTATTTAAAATGGATACATTACTTCTTGCACTGCAGAGTTCTCTTTTAATGAGAATTATACAAAACAATGTCTCTGACTGCTACCCTAGTGCTGGGACGTAAGAGATTCACAATAAATATTTATAGAATGGATGAATAGATTTTGTTTATTCATGTCTTAGGCATATTATATTCCTTTATAGATAATGAAAAAATAAAATTCAACGCTAAGAATTATCACATATTCCGAATTAATGGTGTCCATGTTAATGAGGTTTGTGTCCTATTATATGCATCCCTAGTACCTAATTTGCACAGTGACATATTCAGTAAAAGTGTCCGTGGTGATGACAACATGAAGAGTTCTGTTGTCCGTCGGTGCCAAGGGGGAAATGGTAGCTCTCTACAGATCAACAAACTCTGTGGCACATTTCATTCTGTCTGGCAGGTATTTTAATTTGAATGAATCACAGAGGCCTTAAACTCAGACAGTTCAGACTCTAGGAGTGTATGAACGTTAGTCAGATTGTTCTCAGAGTTTTTCAAGCCTTTAGGGCTCTGACTCTGAAAACCCAAGAGCTGTATTGGGGTAGGGAGCTTCCATTCCTATGGCAGAGACCCTCTGTGTCACACCTTGGTTCAGTAGACAGGTGGTCTGCTTCAAGGTCATTTGACAAAATAGGTGTTTTGGAAATTGATCAGTTGTGTCTTGTTGGCCAATCAGATATCACAGGTGCTTGGAGGGCTCATGGTGGGTAAGGTTCCCTGCTAGCTGCCATGGAGGTCAGTGAGATGTATGCAGTGCAGGCCATGTCCTGAGGAAGCTCTCCAGTTGCTTGGGGAGACATGACAACTACCCCCAGACAGCAAGCAATATGGTGTATGTTGGCAGTAAAGAGCAGAGGTCCTGGTATCAGACGGCCTGGACTCATGTCTCAAGCTGGACAAGCTGTGTGACCTTCGCACATTAGTTGATATCTTGTACCTCATTTTCCTCATCTGTAGAATGGAGATAATAATAGTATTTACATCATTGTGAGAATAAATGCCTTAGTACATGAAAGGTGTTTGAGCAGTGCTTGACACAGGAGTGCTTAGTAATTGTTAGTTGGTGTTACCATAACCTACAGTGCTGCAAAATGGAAAAGGAGATGATAATAGCTACTGTTTTATAGTAACTCCCTACTGTTTTATAGTAACTCACTGGGCTTGTAAATGCCAGCCTCTGTGCTAAGTGCTTCACATTCAGTATCTCATCCAATCCTTAAAATGCCTTATGAAGTAAGATATTTTAAAGATGAGAAAACTGAGGCTCAGAGAGGTTAAGTAGCTGCCCAAGATCACACAGCTATTAAGTTAATTGCTTAAGTGATTTGAATCTGTATCTGACTCAAAAATCTATGCTCTTCCCTGTAAACCATCCTTCTAGGGAAGATAGAAGGAAGGAGCCTTCACTTTGTGGCTAAAGAATAAGGCTCAGAGCACTTAAACAACTTGTGCAAGATCACACGAGAATCCAGGTTTTCTTAGACCAAATCCCACAGTGTTTCTAGGCAGTTGTAGGGCTGACATGTAAAGGGGGACAAACTGGAATGTCTTCCTCCAGAGGAGAGAGTCAGGACCATTGCCTTCATATAGGCTGATTTGGGATAAAGGTCAAGGAAAATCTTTTGTACGAAGCTGTCTGATATGAAATGAGATAGAAGTGTATTTCTCTCGAATGTAAGGGAGTTTGGAGGTAGGCAGTCCAGAGTTAGTTATGACGGCTCCACGAGGTCATCAGCGACAGGAGCTCAGGGCATAGGCCTCTGTTTGTTGTGCCTCTACCCTGAATCCACACTGAGACCAGACCAGGGCTCTGGCTTTGGGCTTCTGAAGATCTTTCACATGAAGCAGTTTTATCAAATGAACAGGAGCTGTTTATGCCTTTGGGAAAGCAGACTATGGAAGATTTTTTTTTTTTGCTGATTAGTCTTCTGTCCTCCAGTGTTTTCTTGATTTACTTTTCTTAGATATCCTGCCATTTTACAAATTCAATGTTATACATCTTTTTAGTCTGTTTAGTACCTATCGGTCCTTTTTGTGTGCATGCCAAAGATTGCCCAGGGCATTCAAGTGCTGGTAAAGAATACTTTGCCAGCTAGTGAAAATAAAAGTGACAACACAGGAACCCTTGCTTAGGACAGGGAATTGAGTGAGGTCTAGATTTGCTTCATTATACTAGGAAGAAAATACCACTTATTAGAATGTTTCCTGTCGTGATCTGTTATTTTCCTATTTTTTTAACCATAATTTGCTCTTTCTTAGGGGTAAAGTCATATTTTTAAAATGGAGTCATTTATTCAATTGTTCTGAGCAATGTAAGTGCAATCCTGCCTCCATATAGTTTACCAAATAGCAAGAACTACAAATATCAATACAATTGAGGATAGTGAAGGCTGTGATGGAATAATTACAGGGGCTGTAGGCACGCATTGGGAAGGTACCTAACCCAGTATCTGGAGGGAAGGGAAGGCTTCCTGAGGAAGTAACATTCAGGGTGAGTCCTGAAGATGATAGAAATTAGCCGCAAGAAGATTTTTCCAGGCAGAGGAAGCAACCTACACAAAAACTGATGGACAAAGGGAATGCTGGTACATTTGAGGAACTCAGGGGCATTCTGCTTGGCTGAGAGCCTGGAGGCAGTGGGTGCAGACTGGTCAGTTCTGAGAAGCTCACAAAAATCCTATAAACCACATAAAGTTTCCTTAGGGCCTTGAGATGCCATTGTAAGATTAAAACTGGGGAATGACATCTGAGATTTGAGTTGCAGAAGGGTCAAGCCAGGGAGGAATGGAGAGTGTTTCAGCACGTGCAAATGCCCTGAGGTGGGAAGAGTTGGGTGTGAATGACGAACCTAAAAGATAGCCAGCTTGGTTGGAATGCAGGGAGTGATGGGGAAGGGTCCTGTCGAAGGCTTGAGTCTGCACTTCGAGTCTTGAAGTCATGTTAATGATTTTTTACTTTAGTCTAAGAAAACCATTACTTGAGCTTCTATGTAGCAAAGGGACTGGGGGCAACAGTAGAAGAAAGAAACCAGTTGGGAAGCCTTTGTAGTACAGGGAAGAGATAGGTGGTGATGCCTTGGACTAAGATGGTTAAGTGGAAAAAACGGAGAGGAGTGGCCCAATTTGTGTACAATTTAGAGAACTTTCTACAGGGCAAGAGAGAGGGATTAAAAGGTGATGAATTTCAGAGATAGTAACTCATGTGATTGTCCACAGAGTAGACTGGTCTGGGAGGCTAGTAGAGGACGGCCTCAAGATGGTGCTGTGTGGTTGCCCAAAGGTTAACAAATAATTCACTGGACCACCTCCAGAGGAGTTCCTTACTGTTTGTTGGGCAGGAAGGAAGCCTGAGGTTTACAGCGTGATCATACAGCGTGCTTGCTTCTTGAGCTAAATCTTCATCCTCCCCTTCTCTCCTCCTTGTACAGTTGATCCACTGGTCTTGGTTCTGACCTCTGGGTCCTAGTAGAGTAAGGGTAATCCCTCTTCCACGTGACAGATGTTCCAAGAAAGCTATCCTGTTGACTAGTCTTCCTCGAGGTACACATCCCCACTCCTTCAGCCATTCCTCATGAGGTTTGTTGTTGGAGCCCTTTGCCAACCTGGCAGTCACCTTCCTTCTGACACCTTCCATTGTGTGGTGGTGTCCTTCCTAAAATATGATGGATTGCAACTGGCTGTCACCTTGACAACAGAGATAAAGGCTTGTGGAGAAGGAGACACAAACTCCTTGTTTCACATTTATATTTCCAGTTATAAAAGGTAACATATACTCACAGAAGAATATTGAAAAAAACCAGAAAGGTATTAGGAAGAAAAACATAAATCCCTGTAGTACAATCATCTAGAGATAATTAGCTTAAATTTTGGTTTAATTTCTTCTAATTTTTCTTCTCTGTATATTTGTTATTATTTTTTTAATGGGTACCCATAGGCCTCTTGCTTTTATATTTAACTTTTTCCTGTCTTGAAACCTCTCATCGCCATTATTTTATTTACTTATTTCCTGAGGTAATAAATTGTTTCAAGTTTTCCACTTTTATAAATAAAATGCATTGCAGCACATAAGATTCTTGTTTGCGTGTCTTATCTCCTTAGGATACTAGAATGGAATTACTGGGTGCAAATATTTTTCTGGGCTCTTGGTACATATGGCCAGATTGTCCTCTGGAAGGGATTTACCCACTCCTCTCTATAGCCCCTCAACAGGGGTAGGTGGACTTGTCTATTTCAGTATGTCCTCACTCAGTCCAGAGGAGTGATAAATGGAGATACAAGTCCCAAATATGAGGAAGGCAGGTGTAGATGGGATACCACTAATTCAAACAGCTAACATTTTTGAGTACCTACTTGTGTGCCAAGCCACTTGCTAAGCATATCTCATATGTTTGTATCAAGTACTTCTCATGTAGACTCTACACATCAGGTGCTATTACAGATAAAGAAATAGATACACAGAAGTTAAATGACTTGCCCAAGGTCACACAGATAGTTTAACAGTGAAGATAATTTCGGTACAAGTAACAGAGTGCTTGACTAAAAGAGACTTTAATTTTAGGTTTTTTAAAAGTAAAGCTTTTTCTAAGTGTAACATACATACAGAAGAGTGCACACGTCTTCAATGGTATTACTTGATGAATTAGCATAGTCACCACCTCTGTGACCACAATCCAGATGAAGAAATGGAATATTATCAACCTAATCAACATCCTTCACCTCCTCCTCATTTCTAACATTGTAGGTTATTTTTACCCATTTTTGAACCTTATATAAATGAAATCATAGTATATAAAACTCCTCCCTTTTTTTTTTTTTGCTTCTTTCCCTCAACATCTTGATTGTGAGATTAATTTATTGTATGTAGCAGTAATTTGTGCATTTTTATTGCTGGAAAGCACTCCTATTGTATGACTATACCACAATTTATCATTTTACTCTTGTTGGACATTTGTGTTGTTTCCGAATAATGTGGATATGAACATTTTTGTATAGCAAAAGGCACACGTGTTCTTCAGGCCCAGGGGATACTGTTCCACAATTCTCTATTTTTCCATGTTAAAGCATTAAAAAAAACACTCTTTCCTGGCCAGGGCAGCCCTTTAGGAGCTCCCTAGTAAAGGACTTATTAAAATGGTTTCACAGTACAGAGCTCAAGTAATTTACACCAGGAAAACCAAGGGTGGAGATGCCCCGGCTGCTGGTGAAGATGCAGAAACAGGTCCCACCAACTGTACATTTTGTTAAATTAAAAAAAAAAAAAGCAGCGTGTATGTGTGTGAGAGCCAGAGATAAAGATGGAGTGAGAATGCTCACATATACATACATACGCAGAAAGGAGCAAATGCTGGGGGTCTCAGTGGACCTGCTGAAGGAAAGGGCTGCAGATCCTCCAGTCAGAGAATGTGGTTGCAGCCTCTCAGAGTGATGATTTCTCCACTGAATGGGACATTAACTCTGCTGCTGGCAGCTCCAGGCAGAATGTTTTGGGAGGAGGAATGTTGCTCTATGTTAATTATGAATCTCAGGGAAGCAAATGATGATCCTCTCCAAGCTGCTGTGCTGGATGGAAGGATGCTACTGGGATGTCTCTCAGGTCTTCCAGGTGTACTGAAGAGGAACAGGGGAGGGATTCTGTGTATCCTTCCAGGGAGGTGCATCTCTACCCAAAAGGAGTGTGAACACCAGAGATTAGGGGCCAAAATCTGGTCAGTCCCCCAAGTTAATTGTATCTGAACTTGGAAGATTATGAGAGCAGATGGGAAAGTTAGAACTAGAGCGATCCCGTGTCATGGTGCCAGTTTACACCTGCTTTCCTGGTACAGTTGTTAATAGCACCCCCTTCTCACTCCCAGAAATGTCCTGATTTGTACAGTAAATTATATGGTCACCCACTTAGAAACAATCTTTGAGACTCTGCTGCTTACATGCACTGTGACCTTAGACAAGTTACTCCACCTCTCTGAGCTTCATACCTGCCACCCACGGATGTAGTAAAGATTAAATGAGGCAGTAGATGCTGGGCCTTTAGCCTCACACTGGCTCAGAAGAAGGATTTGGATTTTAAGGCCTTTCAAATGTTATCTTTGTTGTTATCATTGTAGCTGGAATTTTCTTCAAGCAATGATAATTAAACTGTGAATGTCTGAGACAGCAGAGGCTGGGAAGCTGTGCCTTTTCTCCATCTTACCTCTTAAAGAATTTGCTTTTCTTCTTCCCAGGATAGAAGAAATAATTAGTTGTTAGGGCTCTCCGTCAGTGTTATACTTCCAGATGCAGATGCTAACAGCTTTTGAAATGTGAACCATCAGGATTGGACTTAAATGCCTCGGTCTTCACTTTGCGGGGCTGATTAAGAAATCCTTCAATAATATTCAGTATTTATAGGGTGACATACAAAATAGTTTATGCCTCGTGTCCTAGTGTAATTATTAATAGCATTTCCTTTCACTCTCAAGTGTGTCTCAGTTTGGACAACAAATTATATGGTTATCTTGAATATTTAGGAACTGTGTAAGCCTATCTTGAGGTTAGGAGTTTTAGACTAGAAACAAGGCAGATATCCATAAACAGGAGAATGTGTTAGTTAATTGTGTTATATTCCTACAACGGATTATTATTAATAGCAATGCAAATGAATGAAGTATAGTTATGTGTATAAACATGGATAAAACTCAAAAAATAAATATTGAATGAAAAAGCAAGTTACAGAAGAATACCTACTGTATAATTTCATTTACATGAAGTTTAATAAAGCAAAATTAAATGATTTATTGCTTAGGGATAGATAGATAGATAGATGGTGAAACTATAAAGAAAAGCAAAGGAATGATTCATTCAAACTTCAGATTGGCGTTTGCCTGTGCTGGGTGGGAGCGGGTGGGGTGGGGGGAGGCAAGGAAGGGCTGGGAATCGTAGAAGGACAAAAAGGGCTTCAAAGATCCTGATTTTTATTCTATTTCTTAAACTGTGGGATGGGTATGGGGGTGTTTCTTATTGTTTTTTTATTTTCAATGCGTGTACCTGTTATGTACATTCTCTTGATTCCTTGGGATATATCCCCCCCCACACAAAACAAATACACAAGAAAAACATATACACAACATAAAATAAAAGTAAAACAAGATGTGTGCTATCAAATTTTATACTTTCTGTGTGTGTGGTTTTGGGTGATTGTTGATAGTTGAGTGAATTTAGGGAAACGGTAAGCTCTGGGCTGAGTGGATAGCGAGGCAGTTTGGTGGCACCTTTGCATCTTTAAAACCCTGGTGGTAACAGGACAAGCACTTTGGTTCTGTTTCTTTCTCCTGCTGATGCCGCTGCCGCCATTCCTGCTGAAGCACTGGCGTTCATCATGTGAGCAGTTTGTTAATCCCTTAACATATATTATGTCTTATAATTCTCAAAAAGTGCTGGGAGATAGAGTCCGTTGTCATCTCCATTGTACGGTTAAGGACAGTGGCACACAGAGGGTTAGGAAATCTACACGGGCGGGAAGTGCCTGCCCTGGGAATCTGCCCTCCCTCCTTTGCTGCCTCCAGGGCCAGTTGCAATGAAGGCTAAATCCACCCCACCTGGGACTGATGTGGAGGCACAGGCCTGACATTTTCAGGTTTACAAACGGCTTTTTTCGCCTCTTTGTGTTTTTGAGGGTGACATCTTTGTCAGGCTCTGCTTGCCCCACGTCTCAGTGGCTCCATTAACAGGATGGATGCTCTCCTGGTGACCCTGGGGAGAGCAAGTTGCCAGCCCCTGATACAGGATAATTAGGGAGTGGCTGTTTTCTGCAGAGCAGATACTGTACCTCAGGGGCCCTTGACCTGTCGGATTTGGACTAAGTTCTTACAAATGGGTGGCAAGGGGCTGAACAGTCCTGGGTGAAATTTGAATTCAGAGACTCAGTATGGTTATCGTAAGAAAAAATTTGTAGAATGAAAGAAAAAAAGGAGGGGAGCACTCTAGACAGAGGGAATTAGGTCCCAGCAGGAGGGACTGTTGCAATCAGAGGTTGCTCAGGGGATTAGAAAACAGCCTGATCCCCAGTTTTGAATTCTTTTTCTGCCGCTTACTACTGGCTGTGACCTTTGGCAGGTTATATTGCCTCACTGAGGTCCAGTCTCCTCATTTGTAGTTTAGAGATGGTAGTACTGTGTCAGACTGTTTGTTGCTTGCCCCAGAGCCATTACTCTTTCCTTCCTTGTTAACAAAAACAGGCAGAGGTCACTTAAACTCAGGAAGGATGGGGCTTGCCCCTGGCTTTAGGGCCAGACATGTGAGCTTCTGGTCCATGAAATGTAAGGGCAAGTCTTCTGGGAGAAGATTTTTTTCCCTGGGTAAAAGGGAGGTAGAGGAGGAGGACCTCTGCCCATGCTACTCTCTGCTTCCTGCTTTGAATGCAACTGTGCTACGATGTGATGCTTGGAACTGCTGCAGCCATTTTGTGACTGTGAGGCAGAAGACCAGGAAAGTCAGAGATGTCATCCACAAGTCCTACCATTATTGAGCCCCCTAAGCATCTGTGGAACTGTTTATAGCCAGATTTCTTGTTATGCAAGGAAAATAGGCCCCTATTTATGTAAGTTCCCGTTAGCCATGTTTTCTATTACTTGCAATCAAAAAATGATTTTAAAAGTATTTATTCCTTATTGAGCTCTTATGAGAATTAGAGAGACTATATTTTTAACATGTCTGGAACAGAGTAGATACATAGTGGTAGTTACTGTCATCATTACCCCCACCATCACCATTACCCTCAGGGTATCTCCAGGGACTGGTCAGATTATAGGGGTGGCAGAAGAGAAGAAATGTTGAAGGATTTTGTCTCTTCCCTTCCTCAGTATATACCCTGCCTCTTATAAAAGGTTGTACAAGGCATGGTGGAGCACCTGATATTGAGAAAGGAGTGTTAGGAGTGGAAAGGAAAAGAGAAGTAGAAAAAAAAATGGCATTAGAGGGAAGTCAGGTGAGCAGACTAGGCTCATGGTTTGAATTTATTGCTCTCACATTTTATTTACCTGAAATGGGATTCAGTCATCCTGGGCCCCTGATCAGAATAGAATTTTTAAAAATAAATGCAAAGGTATTTATTTTTTATAGGCTTTTTAGCATTCATAGCTTAAAACCACTGTAAATGGTAACCCCCTGAAAATCTTTAATGGCTATTCCTTTCAACAGGTGCCCAGAGAACAGTGCTTTTTTACATAGCAAACATTTCTGGTAAAGGATTATTATAATGAGGCAAATTCTCTATTTTCAGCTCCCAATTACCTTTCAATCCAGTTGCTGTCATTAAACTATGCTTGAATTTAGTGTGATGGAAGTTGGAGAAATGAGTGCCTCACCATCAAAGCGTGAAAGGCCAGTGGTGTTTTGCATAATCATCGATGGAACCGTTCCTCAGATTTTGCATCTGTCACTCTTGCCCTCCAGTGCCTTAGTTTGGGATTCTGCCCAAGCAAAGATCTAGTTACTGTTTTTAATCATTTTCAAACCCTGGTGTGGATTGTCTAGTCACCCACAGTTACTTTTTTTTTTCCTGGCACATTTTTGTTTTAAGCAGAGTCCCTGTGACGATTTCAAATTTGTCAAAATAATAAGAGAAAACCTGCTTGATACCACTGACAAAGAAGACACTTTGAACATCCCTTGGGGGAAAGGTTGAAAGCCCCAGATTGTCTTACTCACTTTTAGTCAAATGGAGAAACAGAGACCCTGATCCTCTTGAGAGGTGAAGAGGAAAAGTCTTTGATCTCCTGAAGATGTGCTGTGTCCAGGAGAGGGGAAGAGGTGGCATGAGAAGATGGGAAGAAATGGGTGAGGTGGGTGAATGAGGCTGCAGTGCTGGATCTGTGGGTCAAGCAGAAATAAGGAGAAGCAAAACTGGGGCTGTGTTAAAAATATTTATCAAGTGATACAAAACAAGTACTAGTCCATAACTACTGGAGCAGTGCCCTAGGCACTGTGTGTGCCAGTGTGAGTTCACAGAGGAGATCTGGGTGCTGAAGAAGAGACCAGTTGGCAGGGGGACACAGAAGACACTTGAGGTACAAGAAAACGTGAAAAAGAACTGGCACAACCATACTGCAGTGTGCAAGCAGAACATCAACTCTGAACAAAACCCTTTGTGTTGCCCAAAATGATACTCTTAGGAAAAGGGCAAACAGGGTCTATGCCTCGTCTAGTGCCTGGCACATAGTAGGTTCTTCATGAATATTTACTGAAAGAGTTAATAAGTGAATGTGCCACCAAATGATGTATTTTGCTTGGTTTGGGATTGTTTATATTTTATATGATTTTCGAAACATGATACAATGGCATGGATAGAAAAGAAAAAAATCATCATTTTGTGGAGGGAAGAGAGTTTTTCCTTTAAATAAAACCAGAGAGAGTGATTGAATTTCCTGGTATTTTTCCCTTTGTACTCTATGTTGTAAAATAATTTACACAGGATAAAAATCTATAGTCTTTACAAAGGCAGCTAGTTAAGTGTTATAAAGGGCATGCATTAGATGGTTAGAAATATCTGTGATGAAGAATTAGAGTAGAATGTACTTGTTTTTTTCTGATGAGAAAACATGAATAGAAAATGATAGCAATTAGTTTCTAACCACAGGCTCTACATCAGGATGAAGCATGGTGTTTGTGTTTTAAGGCCACATGTCTCCTTGGGGAGATCATGAAGGTGTCAGCTGGCACGGCAGAGTCAAGCAGAGTCTGTCATAAGAGCTTTGAGCAGTGGTTACTTCTGATGAGCTCACGTAGGAGGAGCTAGACAATATGCTATTTTTGGTGGAATATAAAAGATTCCAGGGTGTCTGTTTATTTTACTTACCCTGCTCCTTCCTATAAAGAATTTGAAGTGACTTTCAACAGATGTATAATAATGAAGCTAGTAAAGTGCATCTAGAAATTGAAAATCAGAGCCAAGGAAAAGAAAGGAATGCTAAAATGCTAGCCGTAAGTGTTAAAATAGGCCTTTTGATGGATTTTACAATGGAGCCTCCTGGCAGCCATGGCAAAAGACGGAACATGATAAGACACATAACTCACACTTTGGGAAAGAGGAGCACATACAAGTGTCTCAGAGGAGGCAAACCTTTTCTAAAAGATTGCAGTTTTAACTGTTGTTATTCTGGAGCTGATGATTTAATTTTGATCATTCAGTTTGCTTCTTTCCCCTGTTTTTTTCTTTAACTGTTAGAGTTTCTCCTTTGCCTCATAGTCTCCACGTTGTCAGTGATCTATTCATTTTTAGTGCCATTAAGGGATACAGGAAAAGGAAAGGAGGTAAATTCAGAAGAGTTAGCTTTGTAGCTTATTACAGTTTGGGTTAAAGTCATACATGATATGTCATTTTAGCTAGGTTGGTGCTATATGTTGATATAAATTTCTTTTTTACTCTTCAAGACCACAGAACAGAGAATTATTTATATTTTTAAAAACTTGACTCTATGTAAAGGCCATCTAGCTTTCTACTGAGCTGGGGGTTGGAGCCCCAAACCCAGTTGGTCAGTGTTACCGAGTTAAATTCATGGCCTCATTATATACATTTAATGTATATCTAATTATAATCAGTAAAAAAATTTCTATTCATTTCATAGGATAAAGTTTGTATGTGGTTTTATTTTATTTATTTATTTTTAAATTTATTTATTTATTTATTTTTTGGCTGCGTTGGGTCTTTGTTGCTCCGCGCGGGCTTTCTCTAGTTGCAGCAAGTGGGGGCTACTCTTCGTTGCGGTGCGCGGGCTTCTCATTGCAGTGGCTTCTCTTGTTGTGGAGCATGGGCTCTAGGTGCGCGGACTTCAGTAGTTGTGGCACGTGGGCTCAGTAGTTGTGGCACACGGGCTCTAGAGCGCAGGCTCAGTAGTTGCGGTGCACGGGCTTAGTTGCTCCCTGGCATGTGGGATCTTCCTGGGCCAGGGATCGAACCTGTGTTCCCTGCATTGGCAGGCGGATTCTTAACCACTGCGCCACCAGGGAAGTCCCTATGTGGTTTTATTTTTAATGGCTATATAATATAGTACTGTGTTTTGTTTAGTAATTCAATTCAGCTGTACAGTTATTTATTTTCTCTTACTGAATATCCTTCAACAAACATTTGTGCATATAGTTTACTTCACTGTTGAAGACAATGCAGGAAATGGATCTATTGGATCAAAAAATAGGACCACTTTTACCATTTCATTACTTTCTGAAGCATCAGTGATCTTTCTTTCATGTCCTCGTCCACAAAGGAGATGAAAAGAACTGTTGATGAACTAGTTATCTCCAAGCAGTTTATCAACAGCTTTTCATCTCCTTTGTGACTCACCTCTGAGTACTAGTTCTTCCACTGTTTTTGTAAATCTTTACAGCTGAGTTCTGCAAAATTCTCATAATTAGCACTTAGTGATGTCAGTGATACCCTCCTTTTAAAATACCCATTTATTATATTTTGAGTTTCTAGCATATTGCGTGTTGTGGCAGAGACTGCTAGTTATACTTAATATTCATTCTCTTCTTATCAGAACTCACAACTCTTAGTTGGGCACAGGCCATCCAGAATAAAGTCTACATTTCCCAGCCTCCCATGCAACCAGAGGAGGCCAGGTGGCTAGTTCTGGATGATAGAACGTGAGTAGAAGGGTTGTTTGGTAGCTTGCAGGATACTTTTGAAAACTGGTGAGTGCTCTTTGCCTTCTCTTTCTTGTTTATCCCTTCTCCCACCCTTGTCCCTGGACCACAGTTATGATGACTCGAGCTCTAGCCACCATGTTGAATCATGAGAACAAGGCCAGTACCCAAAGGGTGTACAAATGGTGACCTAGAAGATTTTTGAGTCTGTGAGGACTTTATGGACCGGAGCTAGCATGCTCGGCACTGTGCTGCCTGCCTCTGGACTCTTACATACAAGAGAAATGCGTTTTTATTTTGCTTAAATCATTGTTTCACGTCTCTGTTACTCACAGCTGAACCTAACCCTAACTGATAACACGTGTTCATATAAAAGAGGCTACATTAACAATTTAAGTGTTTCAGACATTATCATTTATTAGACATGAATATTTCATGGTTAGGCTGAAAGTGGAGACCGAAGTAAAAGGAAATGGCAAGGATCGAATGATGTTCTCAATTCTTTTCTTACTCTACTCCTTTCTATTAAAAAAGTCATCTTGATGGTAATAGCTGTGTTTCTTGAGCTCTTCTTATGTACTTATTTCACTTAATTCCCTATGAGGAGGTATAGTTGCCAGGGGACGGGGAGAATAGAGAGTCACTACTGATGCGTTTAAGATTCTGTTTTGGGATGAAAATGTTCCAAAATTAGATTATGGTGATGGTTGCAATATAATAAACATACTAAACCCCACTGAACTGTGTACTTTACGTGGGTAAACTTTATGGTATGTAAGTAATATCCCAATGAAGCTGTTAAAAAAAAACCTTTAGCAGCAATATCCCAGCATTCCAAACAAGATGAGGATGTCATATCATGAAAGCAGTCTTCTTTTTACCCTCCATAAAGTAGAATGCTGTACTCTTTTTGGAGAAGAAATTAGGGAATTTGCCATTGAAAATAAAGGAAACAAGAAAATTAAAATATTTTGTTTCCCAAGGTTGTAAGAAATAAAACAAATTTTGGCAATATTTATCCGTTTCCTAAACTGTAGCATTTTGTCCTTTCACAAGTGAGGACAGAATTAATAAAATTGATCTTTGCATCAGAGGACGATAACAAACCTGAAAGGTATTTTTGTTCTGTCTTTCCCTTGGTTCGTAAGTCTTTCTGTCTGAGATTTTGTACACCAGGCAGTGCGCATCCATATCACTGTATGTCTGTCCTATACTATAAGCACCAGAAACTTCCGACCTAAAGTTATTTCCTTTCTGCATATCATTCTCTTCTCCCTCAGTTGGTGTTTGGTCTCTGCAGCTCTGCTGACCTTTGATAACCAGTAGTCCTTCTTTCCTCTAAGAAGCCAGTCTTAGGTACCAGTAGGTGTGTTTAAGGCTAATTAAGAGAGATTTACCTGTTAATCTTTTGAAAAGGTTTGACCTATTTAATTAATTTAAATTGGGGGTTGTCTGTGGGTTTTATTTATCCATGCTGCTCCTGGCTTTGGTTACCACATGGTCAGACATTGACTGGGCTCTCCTTTAACTCTCCTGTGGTCTTTGTGGTCCCTCCCACACAGGGCCTTGTGCCTGGGTCCCTGGCTCATTTTCTTCCTCAGACTGTAGGATCCTGGGAGGACCAACGACAGCTTTCAGCTTCTCACGGTGCCTTGCACTGTGTAGATGCTTATTGATCATTTGTTGAACAAATAATTCTGGGTAGATAGAACTTCGGGACATGAGCCACAGGAAAGCAGCTCCTACGTGGTAGTTTTGTCTTGTTATTTCATGTCTGCTGAGAGAATGTTGCACAACCAGCTGAGAGAAGTGCATACTGCTTACTGTCTGATTGATCATGACATCGGTTTACAAGCATGCTAACATGGCATTGAAGCACATGAATTACACCGCAAGAATGAAAATAATGTTCGGCTCTTCTTCCTGACAATCTGTGCATAAAATTGTCAGTCCGGAATCTACCAGAAGCACCTCCAGTATGTGAGCTCTGGATGTCTTTTTGCTTTTTCTTAGCAAGGTTAATCAAAGCCATCATCCTGTCAGGTGGCTTGACCCAGAGGAAGATAAATCTAATTCAGCGCCAAGCTCAGACTTTGAAAACAAATGTTGTGTTTTGTACTGTAACTTGAGTTGGCCATGAAGAATCCTGTGTTTTTAAACTTTTTGTTAGAACTAGGATATGGACTACCATAACACAATAGAAGACAAAATTTCCATTTCAGCAAGATGAGTTTTAGAGATTAAAGACCTAAGGATGGGAGTGAGTGTAACAGATGTAAATGTCTGTTTTCTCAGTACCGGTGGCCAGTGTCAGAAGGACGAGAAGCTGCAGGCCTGGCCTCACTGATGTTCAGCCTTCCCATTCATAGCTCTGGGGATCTGTGTCCTCTACTCTGGCCGCGCCCCACCTGTTCAAGGAGGATGACCCTTATTCCAAAAGTCTGGAGAGCTGAGTTTGAGACCTGGCCCTACCTTTGACTTTGGATGGGTCTTAGCCTAGGGCATCCTATCCCCTAGACAGCACTTTGTATATTTGTGGGGGCAGTTTTAGTTGTCACAGTTATGGGTGTTACGTTATTTATGAGTTTGATTTTATTTCAGGACAATAAAGGTGGCGTTGTAAGTGGAGGTAGTGCCTTATCTATCTCTCATAATTATTTCGAGGATCAAATGTGGGAATAACATGAATCTGACTCTCTGTGAGTGTGTTTCCTCAACTGCAAAATAGAGATAATGCCAGTTTAGCATAGCCCTTGTAAGGATTAAAAGTAGGGTCACATATGTCAAGCACCGGGTAAAGCAAAATGTAACAATAACGTGTCCACCATCAATTACTTAGTTAATCCCGACTTCCTGCCATTAACTCTGCTGCCTAGCCAGCTGTCTTACTGTTGACTGGATATAGTTGGTGATGTTTCATCTTTGCACCCCAGACCTCCCTGTGCTCTCTCTCTGAGCCCTTCCTGAAAATTTTTTTTCATCTTCTCTGCCTGTCCCAATCTGCTCTTTCCTAAAAATTTCTCTCATCTAACCTGACACAGGGCCCAGCAGGAAGTGTCTTCTCCTTCTGTTAGTCTCGTTTTCAGTCATTTACTTATTGGAATGATTGGTTCTCCTTCCACACCCTTGTGTCTTACTGATCCCTGGGGTGGAAGTCCCTTGGCCTTAGCATGGGGCTGTGCACTGGAAGATACTCAGTGGTAGTTTGTTGATCTTCCACACCCAAGAGACATGCTTGAGAATGAAGCAAGCCAGTGAACCTAAGCCTTTGCTTCCTTGAAGATGTATAACCACTCAAGCAATAAAGCTACGTAGTTAGAGACCTTTACAACAGGAAAAAGTCTTAGGGAATTACTCTTTATTGCATATAATAGGTGCTCTATATACTTTATATCCTTCGTTTCTCATAATAATATTCAAAGGTAAGTATGGTTACCCACATTTTGTAGGCAAGGAAGCTAAGACTCAGCGATATTAAATAACTTGCCCAAGTTTACTCATCTAGAAGTAGCGGGAAGGGCAGTTGGAACCTCTCGCTCTGTCTTCAAAACCCATGTTCCACCATTTTATTCTGCTTCTTAAGGGAAATGAAATTACATCATCACTAGAAAATAGCATTTGGGATAAGAAATCTGAAAGAGTCAATGTTAAGTTTTTTTTTAAGGCATGAAACAGCTGTGTTCTCCAGTGTAGAAACAAGTGAGGGGGGACACTGACCACTAAGTGTGCGATGGCTGCCATCTAAGTCCACCCGGTGTTTTGCTAGGATTACACAGAAGGGGAGAGGGGCTTCCTCCTCACATGTCATGAAAGAAACCAGAAACACCTATGGAACACAGCAAGCAAGTGTGAATAACGTAGTGAAGTGTACAGCCTCTGAGACCAGACTGTGGGTTTGGATCCCAGCTCTACAGCTTTTTCACCTGTGGGCCCTTGGGCAACTTCCTTATTTCACCTCCCTGTGCCTCACTTTCTGCATTTGTAGAATATGGCGATAATGATAGAACCTACCCCTCAGGGTAGTTTTGAAAGAAAAGAGATAATTCATATCAGAACAGTACCTGCAACGTCACAAGTGCTCAGTAAGCGTTGGCTGTTGTTATTGTTGTTGTTGTTATTATTCTTGAGGCTGAGGAAGGTATTGCACAGAGAACTTTAAAAATTCCTACTGCTCGGGAAGGGCCAGAGCTGCCGGCCTGGAGTCGGTCTTGGAAGCCTCGTGGGTGTGCGATCACGTCTTACCTAACTTCTGGGAGGGTCCATCTAAGGTCCCCCGTGCACATGTATCTGGAAGCCCTTAGAGCCAGGCCTTCGCCTGTAACAACAATCACAATTTTCTTTGACTAAGAGACAGGCTTAAAGTGCTGGGCAGTTTTGTTATTAAAAGTAAATAGCAACACACTATTCTTCCTCCAAGAATCCAGAATAAATTGACTTCCCAGGCAGTTGTCACTCAGTGCCGGCCTTCCCCGTGCTCTCGGGAAGTCCCAGCTAAGCCCCAGAGAGGCATGAATCGTTTATGAAGGTTTTTGTATTTGCTGATTGGATCCTTCATAAAGCCGGGCTTGCCTGCTTTTAGGAAAGTGCTTCAGTTATTCACGGGGTAAGGCTGCATGGGCCTGAAGTTTCCTGTTTGCCTGGCAAGGTATTGAGGAGGTCAAGGGGTGTTTCCCGGATGAGACGTGGGAAAGGTTAAAGGACGGGGCCTGGAAAGGGAATTTCAGCCTGTTTCTGCCCTCAGCGTTCTGCCAGCCTTGGGCAGGAGCTCATCGCCTTCCCCACTGGAAAATGGGAGCGAGGGACCAAGATGGCCAGCTGACCTGTTGACGCTCGATCATGTAATGTGGGAAATGGCAATTATCCTTTCATCAGCTTTTTTTTTTAATTGAAGTATATTTGGTTTACAATGCTGTGCCAATCTCTGCTGTACAGCAAAGTGACTCAGTTATACACATGTATACATTCTTTTTTATTAAAAAAATTTTTTTTTAATTTTATTTTTAATTTTTTTTTTCACTGAGCCACACAGCTTGTGGGAACCTTAGTTCTCCGACCAGGGATTGAACCCACACTCTCAGCAGTGAAAGCACAGAGTCCTAACCACTGGACCGCCAGGGAATTCCCTAGACATTCTTTTTTTTTTTTTTTTAATATATTTTTTGGAGTATAATTGCTTTACAGTGGTGTGTTAGTTTCTGCTTTATAACAAAGTGAATCAGTTATACATATACATATGTCCCCATATGTCTTCCCTCTTGCGTCTCCCTCCCTCCCACCCTCCCTATCCCACCCCTCTAGGTGGTCACAGAGCACCGAGCTGATCTCCCTGTGCTATGCGGCTGCTTCCCACTAGCTATCTATTTTATGTTTGGTAGTGTATATATGTCCATGCCATTCACTTTGTCCCAGCTTACTCTTCCCCCTCCCCATATATACATTCTTTTTTAAATATTCTTTTCCATTATGGTTTATCCCGGGAGATTGGATATAGTTCCCTGTGCTATACAGTAGGACCTTGTTGTTTATCCATTCTAAATGTGATAGTTTGCATCTACCAACCCCGAATTCCTAGTCCATCCCTCTCTCTCTCCCCCTCTTGGCAACCACAAGTCTGATCTCTGTGTCTGTGAGTCTGTTTCTGTTTTGTAGATAAGTTCATTTGTGCCATATTTTAGATTCCACATATAAGTTATGTCATAATGGTATTTGTCTTTCTCTCTCTGATTTACTTCACTAAGTATGATACTCTCTAGTTGCATCCATGTTGTCATCAGCTTTTTTAAATGTACTTATAACAACTGTGTAATTGTTTTCCTTTCTATAAAGACCTTAAAACTGCGCAGCTAGACATAGGCACACAGCCCTGCTGGTCATGAGCTTATATTGGTCTGTGGCTTGTGACCTGAGGCTGAGGTAATAATAACCCCGTAGGGATGATTTCCCACCCTGCGCTCCAGAGAGGGTCCTCACCTACCCTTAAACCTGTCCCAGCGTCCCTTTCCCTAGATTTCCAGGAGGCCCATAGTGCCACCCTGGTGCCTAACTTCTGGGATGTGAAAAAGCTGCTGTTGAATAGGGCTGTTGCTGTGCAAAAAACCCATGGTTTCAGAAAGATGGGAATGAGGGAACCACGGGAATTCACTGTTCCAGCTCCTTCCCAGAACTTACCACCTCCGGAAATGCTGCTGGTATTCTGGGCACAGCAGCTCTTTGTGTTTCTCGCTTCCAGCCAGGGTGGTGGGGCCATCCCCTTGCCCTGGAGCAAAGTGATGGGAGGTCAGGGAGGCGGGGAGAGGGAGAGGAGGTGCCTGACTCACCATCTGTTCTCTGAACAGTGCTCAAGAGGATTTCTCATCAACCGTACACCGAGATGCAGAAAATGAGCCAATGTTTATTTTTATTCCTAAAGGTCAACTTCATATCTTAGCCCCTGTCATGCATTAATAAGGTGACCTTCGTTGAATGCGTACATCTCTCGTTAAACTCTCACTGCCCTGTCAGGAAATTACTAGTACCCCCCATCTTTACAATAAGGAAATCAAATTTGAGAAAGATTAGCTTTCCCACCATGTCACAGCTGCTAAGAGACAGCAGTCGAATTTGAACCCAGGTCCAGCTGAACATCATTCATTTAGCCACGATGCTAGGCTTTCTCTTGGCTTTGCATCCTCTGTTTTTCTCTAACTCAGTGCAGACGCTGCCTGCAATATGTTAAGACCCTTTCATGGTCTGTATTTTGCATTGGCGAGGTCATGTAAATTGATTTTTTAACATTCAGCTTTCTGTGCTAGGAGGTTCACTTCCGTCCAGTTTCTTCATGCTCTGAAAAGGAGGAGCGTCTCCCTTTTGAGCAGAGCACGAAATGTTCACAAGTCTGCAACATGCCCAGGAGAGCCCGGAAGGAGACTCTCTGAGGGGAGCAACTTACCCAGGGGACCCTGCTCTTCCTCCTCTGCCCTCCTGGTCTCCCTCCCTTTGATTCCTGCTGCCACTCTCCTCCCCATACGAGATCCTAATTCCTTTGTTTCTCTCCAGCCCAAATACCTTTCTTGGGGCACATCTAAGAAGTAAGTTAACATTTTCAAAAGCACTTTTGCTCAACGCAGGGAAAACCAAAAGAAATTAATAACAGTAAAGAAGTATTTTTTTAACTGCATGATTCTATTTCTAAAACTATGAATTTTACCACGCCCCTAACCCCTTCCCCTAAAATAATTACACTTCAGCACTTAATAGATGTGAGCAACCTCCTAGCCCTTTGCTGGCCTATAAGTGCCATCTTATCTTCCCAGCACCTGGGATCTGGTTTATTTGCCACCCCCTTCTTTCTGAAATGCAAACCTTTTTCTCTAGATAGGGTCCTAGCAATCAATTCTAGTTTCCAGTCTGAGGTCTAGTGGTGGTTTTAAAATATGTCCACAAATTCTGTGCTTATGGGCTGTGCTTAACAGCTCACTTCTAATTAATAGAAAGTTGAGGAAGTGATGGTGTTAGACTTTGGAGACTAAGTCATAAAAGGCATGGTGGCTTCTATGTTGTTCTCCTTTAGATTACTAGTTCTAGGGGGAAGCCAACTCCCATGTCATGAGGATGTTGAATCCTGTGGAGAGGCTCACATAGCAAGAAAATGGAGGCTTCCTACCAGCCGCCATCTTGGAAGTGGATCTTCCAGCCCCAGTCAAGCTTTCAGATGAACAGAGTCCCATTTGCCATCTCTACTGCAAATTCCTGAGAGATCTTGAGCCAGAACAGCCTAGCTAAGCTGCTCCTGAATTCTTGACCCACAGAAACTATAAGATAATAAATGTTTGTTGTTTTTTACCACTAAGTTTTGAGAGTAACTTGTTATGTAACAGCAGATAATCAATAGGTGTGCACCTAATTTTCAAGTGATATTTGGGGCAGTGATTGTTATACATCTTTACTTCCGGTTTCTTCTTCTCATGTTTAGGTACTTACTAGCGGGGTAAATTATTTAAACTAAGCTTCAGTTTCCTCCTCTCTAAGATAGGGATAATAATAGATTCTACCTCAATGAGTTCTTATGGGTACTTGGTTCATAGTAGGGCACTCAATAAATGAGTAACTGCTAGTATTCTTAATATATTCTCAACTAATATAATTCTTGGTTCTTCTTGCTTTCTAACAGTCCATTCTTTTTCCTTATTGCCATAACTTCTCACTTCCTTGAGAAACCTGGTCAGGAACTTCCTGTAACATAGGCATGGGCCTCTTTTTGCTTTTTCCATGTTGTACTATGATAGATTGCTTATAGATCTCCCCAATTGACAATCATGAGGGTAGGGAGGAACCTACTATCTTTGTTTCCATGGTGCCTAATGCCAAATAAATGAATGGATAAGTTATACAGCTCCCTCTGCTATGTTTGCACATGACTTGTTATTGGCACTTGATGTCATTACAGTGATTTACTCTTATCTCCAGCCAAAGAGGGTACATATTAAAAAAACAAAAGCAAATTGGAGAGTATATTGCTCGTTTTGCTTTCTGGGTAGACAGTAGTTCTTGCTTCCATATCTTTTTAACATACTGGGGTTATTAGAAGCGGGGAGAATGTTGCTGTGAGAACCTCTTCATAGTAGCCAAAATATGGTTGATTATTCGAGGCATTTAAAATTTGAAACTGTGATTCAGATCATTTACTGCAACACAAATTTTCAGCTAGAGGGCATTAAACATTGTTCATTAATGAGGGAAGGCAGCACAGAACAGAGAAAGTGAATGGGGTTGTTTCTGACCTAGGTCCAAATCTGGTTTATTTGCCACCCCCAGAATTTATGAGCTATATAGCCCACTCAGTATAACCAGGCTTCCATGAATCTTCTTATCCCATATTCCCTCTCGTTGGTGTCTGCTTATTCACTAGACATTTAACAGATATTTACTATATATCAAACAATGCTGGACACAGGGGCTACACCAACAAACAAGACTCTAGTCCCACCCCTTAGTGATTCCTGAGGAGTGACAAGTTGGGGTCTACACATGGGGTGAATGGATACCAGGCAGCTCCTAATCGTGGCATTATTGGGTTAAATTTCTCTTAGCACAATTTCTGGGTCACCTTCAGCCCCTGGTGATTGTATCTTTCCAGCTGGTAGGTTTGGATGCTAGGCAGCAGTCCATTATGGTGTTTACTTTCAGTTTTGCTTTGCTAAGGGAAATCTGGGACTTGTTATTCTGCTGTTAAAACATTAATTAGTTATACTTGAGACAGTAAACATGTAAGCCCAAATTAGTAATTTTAATATCTCTTCTGCTGAAGCCAAAAGGGAGGGAGAGCCAGATCTGCTGGGATGTGAACCTAATGCCTCATAATCAAAAGCAGAGGGATGCTCAGTGGAACTTAACCAGGGAGGAGGGACTGTCCCCATGATAAATACACAAACCAGTCAGGAGCATCCTAGAAACCGGAAAAAGACAACTTATTCATGTGGCCCAGTGTCTTTCTTGGTGCTCCTTGACGAAATTCATCTATCTGATCCATCTGATCTGTCCAATTCATTCATCCAATCCATTCATCCATCCGTCCAATCCATCCTCCATCCGTCCATCCATCCAATGCAATTCATCCAGTCCATCCACCCGTCCATCCATCCACCAACTGTTGCCTGCTATGTATCAGAAGTAAACAGAAGTACAACTACTGAGCCTGCGTGCCACAACTACTGAAGCCCATGCGCCTAGAGCCGGCACTCCACAACAACAGAAGCCACCGTAATGAGAAGTCCGTGCACTGCAACGAAGAGTAGCCCCCGCTCACCACAACTAGAGAAAGCCCATGCACATCAACAAAGACCCAGTGCAGCCAAAAATAAATAAATAAATATTTTTAAAAATCTATAATGGGACACATGTACCTGAATTTGAATACTACAGAATAAGGATACAAAAAAATATTTCAGAGAATTGGACAACTTGAGAACTCAACACCAGTTTAATTATTTACCTTCATTAAACTCAGGGGAAAAACGTGTTCAGGTATTAGAACAGTTTGGCTGTACTATATATATTTTAATGCTATATACATTTTTAATAGTTCACACAAATTATACTATTCAAATTTAAAATAGCTTTGTGAGGGAAAAAATTAAAAATTTAAACAGAAGTAAAAGACATAGTTCTCATTCTCAAGAAATCTGTGATCTAATAGAGATAGAAAATTAACAAGACTGTTTCAACATGGTATTATATATTTTTTAGAAAATATTAACACCCAGTATTAGCAAAGGAAAAAGGAGACAAATTAAACACTGACACTGGGAGTATTAATTGATGCAGTTGTTCTGGAGAGCAATTTAGTAATACTTACAAATGCTCTAATTTGTATTTCCATTTGTCAAGCAGTTTCACTTACAGGAATCCATCTGGAGCATATAATAATGGAAATGTACATAGATGTGAAAGAATGTTTATTATTGGTTTTTTATGATAGCCAGAAAAAGGGAAACAAATGAAATGTGCAGAAACGGGATTAGTGACAACCTCATCTGGACATTCAGTGAAATACAGTGTAGTCTTGAAACAGTATGTTTTGGAAGAGAATTCAATGCCACATTGTTAAATGAAAATAGTAGGTCACAAAATCATAATAGTATTCCAATTTTGTATACTAAATATATGCATTAAAAACTATGCTGGCAGTGGCTATCTGTGAATTATTTTATTCTTCAGATTTTTGTTCTTTTGTGGATTCCAAAATTTTCTGCGGTGAACATGAATCACCTTTGTAGTTATGGAAAACCATTAACAATAGGCATAATAAAAGTGCAGCTTAGCTAAGGGGCTTGGCCAAGTGCTCTGGGGCACTGAGGTGAGAACTCAGGAATAGAGCTCAGCCGAAACAAAGCGTTTCTGTTTCTCATGCTTGCATGTGTACATTAATTCATTCAACATACACCCGTGTTCGCACGTGGGAATCAGGCAATAAGGTTAGAGAGTGAGGCAATTGCCAGATCATAAAGGCTGCACAGGCCATGATAGGACTTGGATTTTATTCTAAATGAGATGGAAGCTGTTGGAGGATTTTGAACCGAGTTGTGGCATGCATGCTCTGATCACTTCAGCTGCTCACTATCTACCATAGTCAGAGGTAGCTGTGGAGAGAGGGCTGCCCATTGAATATTTGGAGAGCTGGAGTCCTTGGCATTGCCAAATACTTGTCCGCTTAAGCCATGGCTCAGTACAGTCAGGAAGGTGGCTGTGAGCCCCTGTGTGCCTGACAGCTTCCATTGGCAGCCCCACATCTCCCTTCCCCATCTTGCTCTGAGCCCTGAGAGGTTGACGTCCGTGAACCAGTTACCAGACTCCCTCATCCTCTGGTCTCCCGTTGGTTTCAGCCACTGCGGGGAGGCCAGCGAGAGTGGTCGGGAGAGAAGGGTCATGTTGGAGTAAGTTTCCCCAGCTTCCTCCCTCTTACGTCACCCCTGGCTCCTGAGTCCCTTAACCACAGGTTTCAGCTCCAGTGAAGGAGCTTCTCTCTGCGTTCCTCTCTCCTTCTGGGGCCGTCAACAGTCCCTCTATTTACCCTGTCAAGCCTGGGGTGGTGACAGTCCCTGCGATCATGAGTTCTGGCCCAATACCCTGCCCACACCTTTGTAAACAAACCCTTCAGTAATCTCACTTTAGATTATATGGTCTGAATTTGCCATCTATTTGTAGTGGGAACACTTGTCTGATAATCCACCTTCTTCCTGGTGGGATTGGGGATGTTCTGACTGAACAGGGGATCAGGGTCCACAGCCCAGAGTGGCCTTGCTGGTTGGAGGGACTTTCCAGAATAGGCACTGGCGATCGTGGTTCCAGGTGAGGTCTGGGGAAGGCTGATGCACTTGAGGGCACGTTTGTAGTTGTTTTCTGGGTCCCTGCCTGCCTCAGGGACACGCCCAGACCTTGGGGAGGAGAGTTACTTATGTCCTTTTCCATCTACCCCCCACTCCCAGCATACACTAAATTCAGAAGGACTTTAACTTTTACCTGTACTTTGGAACCAATGAACATGTCAGAAGGAGGCAGTAGGATGGTAGCACGGTGCTGCAGTTAAGGGCTTGGACTGCAGAATCAGCTAGACCTGGGTTCAAATCCTGCCTCTGCTACGTGCTGCTGGACAACCTTTTTTTAAAATCTTTATTGGAGTATAATTACTTTACATTGTTGTGTTAGTTTCTGCTGTATAACAAAGTGAATCAGCTATATGTGTACATATATCCCCATATCCCCTCCCTCTTGCGTCTCCCTCCCACCCTCCCTATCCCACCCCTCTAAGTGGTCACAAAGCACCGAGCTGATCTCTCTGTGCTATGTGGCTACTTCCCACTAGCTATCTATTTTACATTTGGCAGTATATATATGTCAATGCCACGCTCTCACTTTGTCCCACTGCTGGGCAACCTTGAACAAGTTACTTCACCTCTCTAGTCTTTCTCTTTTGTGTGTTTGAAATTTTTATAATAAAAAGTTTGAACTTCATGTACCAATAAGAGTTTGGTGGAAGATGAGGCCCCAGAAGATTTCTCTTAAGTCTTCTTACTACTTGAGAAGCAAACTAATGCATAATAAACCCTCCTGTTCACTATTCAACTGCTCACAGATGTTAAGCTTCCTTTCAGAGGCTGTTTTGAGGTCATCTGTCAGCAAGGAGTGGAGAAGTGTTTTGCTATAAAAACAGCAAAGGGTGTTATATTTGAACTATACTCCACTTTGTACTTTCTAAAATAATGTTTTCTAAGGGAATAAGTTCACTGGGTGGCATAGTTTGTTTTTAGATTGGGTTGGAGACTTTAAAAAAAAACATTAGATTAGAGCCTCACCAAAACAGTGTCTTCTCAGGGAAGACAACGGTGTAGTGAGAGAAAGAGCCCGGGGCTGAGAAGGGTGAGTGAGCTCACCTCCGTTTTATTTCAGCTTTCTCACTGACAAGCTGTGCGCCTTTGGGCAGGTCATTTAGCTTCTCAATTTCCATAGGTAAGTAATAAGAGAATTGAGCTAATTTCTCCGGTCCCTTCCAATTCCAAACATTTTATTTTTAATGATAACTTTCTGACTAAGTATATTCGTGTTCATTAGAGAAAATCAGGAGTGTGTAGAAAAGGCAAAAACAGAAATAAAATTCATTGTAGTTCTACCACCCAAAAGATAACTCTTAATGTTTTTCAATGCCTGTACGTGTTATTATTCTTAAAAATCAAATGCATGTAACATATTTTGTTGAACAACTAATCCGTAGGTTGTGTCAACCACTGAAGGAGCATAAAGATGAATAAACGTGGTCTCTGCCCTCTAGGAGTTAGTAGTTTCATGGGAACACTCTTCCCTACAGCTTTACACGTCCGGTGCTTCCCATGAGACAGAGAAGCCCTTCCATCTGTCACTTAAATCTGCTGAGTTTTAATGCCATTTGTGATATAATTTTACTCATATGTGAACTTTTTTCCTGAATGTTACTTCTGATTATGTGCAGAAGCAGAGCTCTGATAGGCAGGCTAATGAGGAGAGGACAGACTTTGTCCATTCTATTCAGTTTCTTTGACTACCTACCCCAAAGGTATTAGAACTGATAGGGAGAAAGAGCTTGTCTGCTTTGAATCTCTCCTGCTCTTCCTGAGGCCACACTGCCATGCCTGATGAAGGCATAATGGGCAATATGACAGCCACAGAGTGGAGGAAGCTTTAGGAATAACAGATCACCTGGAAGCCAACCCCTCTTCCCTGGGACAATTCACCTTGCAGCAGGAAGCAGCTAGAAATCTGGCCTAATGTGATAAAAGAGGGGAGAGGGCAGGGAGGAAGGGGGTAGGAATATTGAGAGACTTCAGCTTATTTGGATAAAATGTGTTAATAAAGGCCACTTAACTTTCATCCAGCATGCCAAGGATGCTATATTTATTCATGAAAGCTTTAGTATATTTTTCCACTCCAGTTCTGAAGTGGAGGTACGTGATCCCTGCTTGGCTGAATGCCCTGCTTACACAACACCATCCCTGTACCTTCGCCCTAGTTTCAGGGGAATCTGGGTCTGTAGCTGAAGCAGTCAAGAGCAGTTTTCTTGCATTATATGCACCTTCCCTGAGCCTTCCAAATAAATGGTTGGTCAGTTTGAACAGTAATTACTGTGTGTTTTTTCTGCCACAAACTTTGAATATGGTATCTTTGAATTTAGCTTAGATAAATATCTACTACCACTTCATTATTTGGAAAAGATCCTTAGCCCACCCTCACAAATGAAATTTGTCTTCCAAGATGTGGAAAAGAGACATGAAAGAAGAAATAGATATTACTGATGGCATGCATTTGAGATTTCCTTGTTTTTAAGAAATTCAGGCCTGACCATAACTTATTTGGGTGTTATCTAGAAAGAGAGAGCAAAATAAAACAATATCCAAGGCTGAAAATCAACTTTGGATTATATGTGGAGAAGGAAATTCTAATGCCATGAGAGAAGCAGGCCTTGGAAAATCTACCTTCCATGTAAGAGTGGCACCGACCACATGCAACATAGAAACTTGGGTGTTGTTCAGCTTGAAAGAGAAAGTTCAGGAGTAACATGCTAGCTGTCTGCAGATATATAAAGGGCTATCATGTTGAAGGGGATTACATTTTTTCTGTGTGTGATGCAAAGGGGATGAACTGCTATATTAATGTGTAAACCCGAGAGAGAGACAGGTTTCTCTTTAGCATAAGTAGACATTTCCAGGGAGTGGTGCAAAGATGGGAAGTCATCTTTGAGGAGAGAGGTAGAAAGGTTCTGGTCACTAGGCAGAGGCTGGGAGACTGCTCATCGTCTTTTCTCATCCCACTCTTCCTCTTGCTTGCTGCACTCCAACCATGCTTCTTTTTTCCAGTTCCCCAAAGGAGCCAAGCTCTTTTCCACAGTTATCACCTCTGCCTGGAATGCCTCATGCACTGCCCCCCGACACTTCAGCCTGCTAAATCTTTTTCTTCCTATGGGTCTCAGCCTAATTGTTATATCCTCATATAGGTCTTTCCTGACCCCCTTATTTAAAGAGGGTCTTACTATTAAAATTATACCATAACACCTTGTATTTTTCCTTTATAGCACTTACCAAATTTAAGCATGTGTGTGTGTGTGTGTGTGTATACACGCACAACTTATCACATGTGTATCATATATTTCACATGTATATACACACATGTTTATGTAAAACAACACAAATTAATTTGTGTCACCATTTATTTGACGTATGTTTCACCACTAGAAGGTGAGCTTTTTGCAAAAGGTACCATGTCTGTTTTGTTCATTCTATTGTGTACAGTGCTTGGAACATAGTAGGTGCTCAATAAGTGTGTTAAATGAATGAATGAATGAATGAGATTCAACCATCAAAGTGTGTTGATTAGTATGACTCTAAGAGTGGGACATGAACTGCTAGAGATGATTTTAGATGGGGCCTGGATCCAGCACTAAATAATATTGCATCATCTTGTGTGAAAGTAATTTCTTTTCAACTTAATTTCAATCCTGATTTTGTCAAAGAGAAAAGTTTGGTTTAGTCTTTAATAACTGCTCTAACACTTGCCAGTCTCCCTTGGCAATGCAGAGAGAGATCAGGCAACACTATCTAGCTGGAATTTAATAACATGCTTTGTTTTTATTGCATTCATTCGTGGTTGCTTTCATCTGTGGCAAGGGATATTGATTTTTCCTTTATGGGCTTGATCCAAAGTTTTCTTTTAAAATAAAACTGTATAAGTAAAAATGTGTGTTTATTTAATGAAAAATAGTAAGGAAATAATGTACAGTTATGATATGGTGGTGATTTCTTGAATGTCTGAAATTTTGGTCCTTGGAGGATCTGAAATTTTGGAATAGTCTAGAAGGTCACTGGTTCCCCAGAGTCCATCCCCAAACCAGTTCAGGTCCATGACAGAGTAAATGAAGTCAGTTTCTTAAGCTAAATTTAATCATTATCATTCTGATAGCATGTCCTTTTTTGGTATTAAAGTATCCTTTTCCAAAATAGATGGTGATTTTTAAAAGTCCTCAACTTGGCAAAATAAAGTGTTGGCAGCTCCATATTATTCCTTCCCTTTTAATTATGTAGGGATGATGGTGTGGAGGAGGCAGTTTCACTTGCCTTGGAATCCGAAAGTCTGGGCCCCACTGAAATTAGAGGACCTTTGTGGTCCTTTCCAGCGTGGAGAGTGGATTTAATAGTTGCAGGTAAAATCTTGTGTGCCCTGTGTGAATAGCCATGGTGTGTGTGTGTGTGTGTGTGTGTGTGTGTGTGTGCGCGCGCACACATGTGCGTGCAGTGGTCCCCTGGTCCCCATCCTTTCTGTTTTCCATTTATTTCAAGTAGGGATTCCAAGTACCATATTTATAACGAAAGAGGATGCGTAAATAATTTATAAAAATGATCAGTAGTGCATGTGGGGTGTAATGGGAGAAAGAGACGGTGGGGGGCGGGTGGCATGTTCCTGTAGCATCTTCAGTTGGAGGGAAGAAAGGGTTGGGAGGGGTCTGAGGCTGGTGGCTCTGAGGTGGCAGAATGGACATTCTGAGGGCAGCAGCCTTCCTTCCTGTTCCCTGAGGTGAGGTGTTTGGGGCCGGGTAAGGAAGAGAGCAGAGGTTGGCAGGGGAGAGACAGGCCGGTCATCTGTGGAAGGATCCACAAGTCAAGGGCTGCTAAGCACCAGGAGGCCTCTGTCACCCAGGCAACGGCCCAAGAAGAAGTTGTCCTGTGGCAGCGTCATTGTAGCTGCTGCCCTTTCCTTCCATTTTTGTCTGTACCGAATTTGCTTTGCTTATAGAACCCAAACCCTGAGGCTAAGGCTCTTACATTCCTGTTAGAAATTCAGCAGAGATATTAAGACTGGAGAGATTATAGCTTACTGATTGAGTCAGTTTTGGCAAGTTCCTGATTAAAAACATCCAAAGAACCAGACCCTTAAAACGATTTAAACTGGATGTAACCCATGGTCAGTGTTTGCATTTGAAGCTGCTGCCCTTGGCGACATTCTTACTATGTGGTTGGTATCATCTCTCACCGTCTGAGCTGGTTATATCCATGGTATATATGTGTGTTTGTGTGTGTGCACATGTCCAAGTCAGCGGCTGTTCACATCTGAGCCATGTAATCAAAGGTCCACACTTTCAACTCAGCAGATACTCAGTGGATATTTATGGAGCCCCTGTCAAACCTCACGGTTGGGAGGGGTGCTCCGTGAATGGCGTGTGTCCATGTCTGCTCATTCATACAACTCACGTTTGCAACAATATCGTGCATGTTAGGGTGAAACAAGTACTGCTAGACAGGGATCAACACGATATTCTAGGACCACAGAGCAAGAAACATTTACTTCTTGGTGGAGAAATTAAACAAGGCTTTGTTGACATTTGATATGGGCCCTGAGAAGATGGTGTGGGGTGGCGGGGAGATGGTAAGGGTATGTGATCCTGTGGTAAGAAAAGCATGAATGAAGATATAGGAGAACATTTGTTTGGGAAATGGTGCCCTGAGAAGTAAACCTCCAGATTATTACACAGCACATGGGTAGTAGTATTGGTAAAGGCTATCTTTATACTTTCTGTTCAGACAGTGTCGCACAGTAGTGGCAATATATGGTGCTGATGGAGACATGGGAATGCCATAGGGCAATGGGAAAAAGTCAGGAGGCAATGCAGATTGACAACTAGTAGGAGAATATAGACCTAACTTATGGCCATCAATTAATAGATGTTTTTGTGAAGAAGGTTCCAGTAGACATATATTTTACCCTAGATATTGATATTTGGGAGGGATGCATTTAAGAACATATAGACTATTAGACAGATGACCAAATGAATAATGTTACATCCAGCAGAGTATGATTTTCTTTACACTTAGAGCACAGTCAACAGAACTATATTTTTCTTTGGGAAGTCAGAATTCTTTTAATGTAATATGCTTAAAGAGAGCTTCCTACTTTAAAGTATGTCGTCCATGACAAGAGGTGATCTTTTCCCCAAATAACCCAAATGTTACCCTTCTGAGTTAAAAACAACTTGAAACCAATGAGTAGAACTACAAATCTGCTGTTTAGTGTTAATGGGTCTGCATTAAACTGAGTGGTCTTTCTAAGTGTTTGCCAGCAGGTGGTGACAGTGCAGTCTCTGCAGTTTGTTTCCTTTTATTTATTTATTATTTAGAAAACGCATACTACCTGTTCATTACAGGAAAAATTAGAAAGCTCATTGGAGAAGCGTGGGTGGGAGTCACATGGTCCCACCATCCATAGGTAATCACTGCTGAAGTTCTGGCATATGACGCATTGGTTGCACACGGACCAAAGCCAGCTCAGTAGTTCACAATTAATAAGCTCATGCTTGGAAGATATCAGTTGCCTCCAATGATTACAGATCTTGGAGTTGAGGACCATGGGTCTCCACTCCCACAGCCTCCCTAAGAGGTAGAAGGGTAAATCACAAGCCGTTCTCTGAACCAAATCCTGCTACAGGGACAAACATGCGTCACCAAACAGGCACACAGCCCGTGCTGGGAGTTGCTGGTGAGCCCCTGACTCCTGGCCTTCTAGGCACTCAGAGGAGCACCTTGAGCGAAAGCCTGTGGGGCGTGCAGTGTCAGCACTGCGGCTGTAGGGTTCAGCCAGCCTCCTAGGCTGCTCAGGTCACGGAACCCACCTTCACATGAGCTGGAGGGATGTAGGCAGCTGGGCTTGCCTACTTCTCATAGCCTGGTCATGGCCTAGTTGCTTGTATTGTATTTCAGGCTGATCCATGTGTTTTCAACACCTGTCTTTTTATCAATAAAAACCATTTCCAATATCCATTATAGTTATTAACAAACCCTCTGATATTGATCGAAGATAAAGGTAGTTGAAGCCTTATAATAGCGACCTCTGGAGTGTCAACTTTAGAGTCTTTCAAATGCTAACTAACTGCTTACTCCTAGGTTATAAATTAAAACTCACACATATATATCACACTGTTTATGCTAGAGTATTTTGAAGAGAATTACAGACAGTTTTCAGTTTGTATGTTGGGGTATGGGTGTGTGTATATAAATTGCTTAACATTTTTCAATTTATATTCTTTATATGTGTGTCTGTATTGCTTAACAAAAGTGGGATTACGTGCTATACATGGTGTTGTAACCTGCCTCTGTCATTAATAGCATGTTATGAATGTCTTAAAATATGTTGAAAGGTAAGAACGACTGTAAATTCATATTGAAGTATAAACCACTTACCTTAGATCTTTCTGAGAGAAAGATAGGGTTCCACAAGGGGAATGAGGTAAGTGAGATCCAGCAAGGAGAAAGAACCAGAAAGGAGAGGCTGGAGTTTGGTCTAAAACTCACCTTGGACGACAGGTTTGCTTTCGAAGGCTTTTCCGTTTTGTCACTGGTATTTGTAATGGAACAATTTGTGAGTAAATTGGCATTTTAATTACTTCTGTTCTAGCTTGTTCTGTTGCTTAAAAAAATTTTCTCTCTCCCTCTGCTTCTCCCTGTGGCCAAACGAGCAAAGTTATAGTAGGGATTTAGTAAAAATTTAGTTTTTAATCCTTTTAATAGATGCTCTCCTTTAAAAGGATATACGTCTGCTCTTCAGATGCTGCCTACTTTCCATTCTTGAAAATCCCTGGTCCACTTTTCTCCGTAGTGTTCTTGTCTGTTTGAAGAATATCCTTCAGTGCTTGTGCTGTGTACTGGTTCACCCCTCTCACTGTGTTTCCCCCAAGACTGTCCTCCCATTCTCCAAGGCAAACCCCTCATTTCTGTTTCTTCTTCTTTGAAGTCTTCTCTAGATCCCATCACCTACTCGCATGCCTCCTGTATTCAAGCAATGATAAACTGTTTCTGAATACACACTCTCTAAAATCTCTGCTTTTTTGTACTCATAACTGTCGAATTAATAAACTCTTTTTAAAATCTTTTTTTAAATATAAAAGGAATATATCATCACAAAAACGTAAATCCAGAGAAAGTGAGAATATGAAATTCCCTCTCCTCATCCCTCTCCCTACCCCACCAGCTCTAATATGCCTCATATGGCTTGTTGTGTATCTTTTCAGACTTTCCCTATTCATATACAAACAAAATATATATAAAATTATTTCTACAAAAATAAGATCACACTATTCTATAGCTTGCCTTTTAAAACTTAATATGCTATATGTAAGTTTTATTTCATTTTTTTCATGGTTATATTCTGGTGTACATCATACTTTATTTAAACAATCCCCTCTTGGTGGACATTTAAGTCATTTCCAGTGTCATCTTATCATGTACAGTGATGCAGTAAACATCTTTTTACACAGACCTTTGTGTATGTTTCCTGGAATTCTTCTCAGTAGAAGAGGAACTTCTGGGTCATGGGGTCTGCACATTTTAAATACTGATAAATATTTAGAGATTGCTCTCTAGAGAGGCTATACTTATGCTAATTTACACTCTCACCACCATCATTAAGTCTTTGTCTCACCTTCAGTGTCACTTTCTTAGGGAAGCCTGACTTGTCACCTTTACCTCAGGCAGCGGGGGTGCCCCTCCTTTCTTCTCAAGGGTCCCACCAAAGTTCTGGTTCGTTCCCAAATATTGGCACTCACCCCAGTATCAGAATGTTTGTTAGGTAATCTGTCTCACCACTCCATCACTGAGCTCTTTATTTTTCCTGTAAGGTTTTTTTTTTTTTTCTGATTTCACAAGTAACCCATGTTCACTATATAAAATTCCAACATTATGGAAATACCTTACATTAAGGAAATACAAAAGATCGATCTTTTTTTTTTTTTTTTTTTTTTTTTTAAGATCGATCTTTGTTTATTTTAGATGGTCTGTTCACACATGCCTCTCTCATTAGCACTGACAGCATGACCATACTAACTGATGCATGTGTCTGTCTCACCTGCAAGCCTGAGTTCCTAAAGAGGAAGGGACCATATCTTTTCATCTTTGTGCCCCAGCACTTAATATGGTGCATAGTGCATCTCAGTGAATGTTTGTCACCTGACAGGATGGGTGGAGTAAGATAAGCCTGAGAAAACATGCCAAGTTACGGAAGTGCCTCTAATCGATTCCAGTGTGACCTATGTATTGTTTGGCTTAGCCTTCTTTAAAAGGGTTGGCTTTGAATGGACTCTCTCACAGTACCAGGCCCTTAACAGAAACTCTGATTCTGATGAAATTCACACTCTTCTAGAAGATTTGGTTTCATAGCCTTCAGGACCTATTTAGTTCCTCCAACAAAGCAAATGCAGGAGCCTGGGAAGCAGTTATTAGCTGAGGGAGATTGGTTTACTAATGTGATTTGTTGTTCTGTGTGTTTATTATCCACTGGCTCTGTGCTCATGAAGTCAATATCCCCTGCATTCTGCTGAGCCAGGCAATCTGGTCAAATAAGAAGTGAAGCCAGGCCCTGTTCAAGTTCCAGAATCTAATTGCAGCCATAATAATAGCTACTATATATTGGATGTTTTACGTGTCGTTTAATCCTCATAAAAACCCTATGAGGAAAATATTGTTTTCCTCCAGGTTCTAGATGATATTTGGCCTCAGGGAGGTAAACTTTCCAAGGTCACACAGCTATTAAGTGGCAGTGTGTGGCTTTGAATCCAAGTCTTTTTGTTAATAAACCATCTTTACTCCCTTTTTTGATCCTCTTTCCTGTCTCCAGGCGCCCCAAATGATCCTTCTGCTATGGAAGAGGAAAAGTAGATCATCTGATAGAAAAGCTGGGTCCCTTTGTTCATTGAAAACACTCTTCACATCCTCAAGAAAACACCTGATCTTTTACTTCATTTTATTCTCTTTTAAAATCATGGACCCTTAGAGATGAAAGGGATTAAGTCCCCAGTTCACTTGCTTTTGGGGGAGGAGCAGGCAATGGCCGACTTGTTATCCATTCTTACCATCGAGGTAGAAAGGCTTCCAGATTTCGCTACATGCATTGGAAAGCCTGGTGTTGCTTTGGATTTATATGGGTGCAGGGCTAGAGTTTAACAGAATTAAACGTCATAGGTAAACTCCAAACTAGGACCAGAAACATAAGGATAGGCTCGTCCATGGACCCTATGAGGACCCACAAATTTCCCCAAAGCCATGTTCCTACCAAGAGTCTAAACAAGATCTTGCAGGTTTCTTTTTGATTATATTCATCCCATCCCAAGTGGTCAAACATTTCTTTCATTTCTACTAATGTGTAGAAAAGGAGATATATGTCCATAATCACTTATCTGAAATTTGTAAGGAAATGCTTTGCTTGTTACATCTTATGTTGCATCAGACCCCCAGTGGGACTGGGGTCGCGCTCTGCAATCAGACATGTTAATATATCTGTGGTTCGACTTACTGTTATTAAGGAAAGACTATAAATATGTGTCACTTCGGGTCAGATTTTTGTTACCAGATGAGTTGCACACACTTAGGAAAAAGCTTTCATAATTCAGAACTTTCTGGGTTTCAGAATTACTGGTAAGGAATTTGGGGCCTATAATTTCCTCCCTCTTTGCACTCGTACAAGTTGAACTTGTGGACCAGTAACATTATGTTTGATAGAGGACCCTCATGCCCTTTGTTAAAAGCAAAATAAACTTTGTTTCCAAGGAGGGGTCTGCCTCCTTGACACTTAGGGGGCTGCTCAGCACCACTCTCGTGTGTGTGTGTGTGTGTCTGTGTGTGTGTGTTTCCTTGGTAGCTTAGTTCCACACCTGACCGTTCCCGGGGCGGGGAACCCCCTCAGGCTGCTCTCCCTAACCCTAACCCCCACCAGTTCCTCAGCCACATTCCCTTTGCTCTCTCTCCTGAGTGGATCTCAACAGCCAGTTTCCACCACTGTCTTTGTGAGGACTGTCACACTTCACACTACCCAGCAGGCTGCTTTTCTCTCATCCACACACTCCCTAAGCCTTTGTTCCTTGGTTCTGGGAGCCTTCACCATGGCAACCGTTTTGGCTCCTCTCAGTCCATTCCCAGGTGGTCTCTGAGGCTTTGCCCACACGGTGCCACGCTGAAAAATGCAGTCTAGCCCACGAGTTTGCTTTTACATTTTAATTGCTTATTTTGACTCGAGGCACAGTCCCAAGGATTTTTCTGCAGAGGGATGGGTTTCGCCATGCCTGGTGACCGGGCTGCTGTCTCTCACCCTCCTCAGTGTGAGACGCATGCACTTCTTACACCCACGGTGATGCCTCACCGTTTCCAAAGCCTTTCTGAGATGAGGACAGGCCGAAGCCAGATGGTTCGACAAACTCTTGTTTCTGTTCCCACTTTGGTTCCTTGCGGCCTCTTACGTTCTGATAGCAGTTGCTTTTCCAGTTTGTGGACTCCGTCAAGCAGTGAGTGTCTGCAGAAACTGTATACACCCTGAAGGGTCTGGCCATTGCTGCTGGTGGCTGGAGTTTGACAGCTGGTACCATCAGCTTCTCTCAGCACCTGATTTATCAGAGTGCAATATTCATGCCGTGTGGCTTTTGGGCCAGGAGTATTCAATCATCCAGTGACTTAAATTGCCAAGGAAACAATGTCTGCTGAGACTTCAGGATTTACCACCTGTTCCCAGGCTCTAGAATTCTTGCTGACACAGTTTATTCTCATAACCACCCAGATCTGTGAAGTGTGTAAATCTTTGAACTTTTCTGCAAAATTCACTTTTCTGCATGCAGGACCTTGAACAGGGGCCCAAAGAACATGGGCTTTAGGGGATCCACGAACTTCTGGAAATTGTATGCACTATTTTGTATGGATGTGGGTGTGGGCATTTTTTGAGGAGAGGCTTGCACTGAGTCCGTAGCATCCTATTCCAAAGCAGTGCGGCCCCAGGAAAATAATGTAGTCTTCTGAGCCTCTGGAAAATGAGAATAATAAGAGATCTTACCCCATTCATTTGCATGAGGATACAATGAGAAAATGCATATAAACTGCCTGGTACAGTGTCCATAAACATTCAGTAAATGTTAGCTATCACTATTCATCTGTGATCCTCGAAAAGTTAAAATTATGCGATGGCTTTCTATGCCATAGAATTAGGTAGCAGATATATCATCAGTACTATTTATCAACATTGTTACAGCCCTTTATGCTGTACCAAGAATCTTTGCCATACTGCCTCATGTGATCTTCACAGCATCCTTGTTGGTAGGTGGGAGAGACTGCATAACTATCTCCTCCCACAGATGAGAAAACTAAGGCTCAAGGGAGACAAGACCACCCGGCTAACAAGGCTCAGAAAAATGGCTTCTGCTCACGTTCTAGTGACCTGACACATCATAAGACAGTTACAATATACAGAGTGTGATGAGTGCCTTGACCCTTGAAGTCCAGGAAGTTAACGGCAGTCAGGAGGGTCAAGGAAGGCTTCCTGGAATAAATGACTCTTAATCTGAGCCCTGAAATGGAGGTAGGAAGAGGCCAGGTGGAGAGTGGGCTGTGTCAGTGTTACCTGCAGAGGCATTAGCACGTGCCAGTTCCTAGAGCAGGGGGACCTCGGTGGTCAGGCGCCTCTTGGCAAGAGGGGATGGAGATAAGGCAAAAAGAGCAGTTTTCAGGACTCCTCCCCTAAAAAAAAAAAGATGAATAACTGAAGAAAGAGGAAAGGAATAGAGCAGAGAATTGCGTTTGGGTTTACAGGCATACCTACAAACCGTGCAGCCATTTAAAAGAATCCTGGGGATGTGTTTGATATGTTAAGTGAGGAAGAGCACGTATAAAATTGCCCATATGCCGTGATTTCAGCTGTGTAGAAATGAATCTACCGAGGACCAAGACTTAGAAATTCAGTGGAAGCAAGAAAGTAACTCTTGTGTTGAGGTGATACTTTTTTTTTTTTTTACAAGTAAGTCCAAACTTTATTTAAAACTACATTTTAAATTTAACATTGCCAAACATCACAATGGGGGAAAAAATAAATGACAGAAAGGAAAAGAAAAAACCCCACAGTGGAGGTGATACATTTTTGAAACTCATTTTAATGTGTTGTTTTTTAGGTTTTGTTTTAGTTGCTTGTTGCTCCCAGTACCTGGCCTGGGTGGTCCAGGCTCCAGCATTCATTTCACCGGCCTTCCAGCGTCTTTAGTTCCTACTCATTCATTCATTAGTTCATTTCGTGCTTGCCGTGTTCCAGGCACTGGGCTTGGGCAAGTCTCAGTTACGTCTGTGTGTCCGTCCCTGACTGGGTCAGCATTCAGAGAGCCCAGAGCCCCTTCCCTCCGTGTCTAGACGAGATCCCGTGTTCTCTCACTTGCTGTCAGGACACCTGTAATTAATACTCCCCTTTTGTTCACGTGAGGAAAAAGAAAAGGCAGTGCCGGTTACTGAACAAGGCTCCTTCCACAATCCAGATGGAATGAAACAGGGAAATTAAGTAACCAGAGAGGTGACAATTGAAATAACTGGGAATCAGGCAGAAATGTCCATTTGACCTGGCTTATTACTGTTTGGAGCCTGATGCCTTTGGAAAATTGCCTGGTTCCTTCTAAGTTTAACACAGGGATCAAAGGCTTTGTTTGCTCTGAATGTGCTTTTAAGCAGTTAATTGGAAGCTTTCCCTTTTGTGCAGGTCAGTGAGAAAAAAGCAGTGTGCTGCTGCGAGAGTGGGCAGTCCCAAGCAGCCTTTACCCCCGGTGCTCTTTATATGTTCTGCGCATTTCTGAGGTTCTGTCCCTTCCGAAGGCAGCCTCAGGACACAGGGACAGTTAAAAACTGTGTTTAAGATATGATACATAGTATCTGCTTTAAAATGCTCCAACACACACACAATGTGTGGGAGGATACGCAATAAGATGGGTGAGGAGTATATGGGGTTCTTTATACTATTCTTTTCACCTTGTTTATCTTTGAAATTTTTCACAAGAAAAAAAAAAACTTGAATAACATTTAAAAGACTGGTAACAAAATACTTACTGGAAATAAATATGAGAAGCCCTACGTGACAGTATACCCTCTGATACCTTTGGGGACAGCCAATTCCAGATGCCTCCTTGGGCCCTAGAGTGAATGGGAGCTGATGGGGCAGGGGAAGTAGAGGTACCCAGAGGTGGCAGCTGTCAGTGGACATGGGGTTCATTAGAATATGTAACACAAAAAGGGTAATTACATGAATTTTAGAAAACCAGAAAGAAATACTCCAAAATTCTACTCCAGAATACTTCATTTTCTTATTTTATATTTTCAAAGTTTTCTACAATACAGAGTTAAAAGAACTCTCTTTAACTCTCTGTCATCACCTTAAGAACCCTGAAGCTCTGATGATGGGATTACATGTAACTCAAGTAAGATGAGGAATTTGCCCCAAGTCCCACATCCAGTTAGAGGTGGAACTTGGCCAGGTGCCAGGTGTGGCATGTATGGAGATTTACACTATGCTTTAAAAAAAAAACACATTGCTTTAGCTCTGGACCCTTTTCAAAATGAGCATGGTCTTTTAAAAACTCCTAACCAGGACTTCCCTGGTGGCGCAGTGGTTAAGAATCCACCTGCCAATGCAGGGGGCACGGGTTCGAGCCCTAGTCTGGGAAGATCCCACGTGCTGTGGAGCAACTAAGCCTGTGGGCCACAGCTACTGAGCCTGCGCTCTAGAGCCTGTGAGCCACTACTGCTGAGCCCACGTGCCACAACTACTGAAGCCCGCGCGCCTAGAGCTCATGCTCCAGAACAAGAGAAGCCACCACAGTGAGAGGCCTGCGCACTGCAACAAAGACCCAACACAGCCAAAAAGTAATTAATTAATTAATTAAAATAAATGAATTAATTAAATAAAATAAAACCTCCTAACCAACCACATCCCAGCTTCCTCATCTTCCTTCTGTATTGTGCTTGGCATTCCCTGACCGACAGTTGTCTTCCCACATTCAAATTGTTGATACCTAAGGTGGTACATATTCCTTGCAGGGACATCAGTGAGTCACATGTCAATTGATATATTTTTTTAATTGGTCAGTAATTACATTTATGTATTTATTTATTTACTTTTATTGACGTATAGTTGATATACAGTGCTGTGCCAATCTCTGCTGTACAGCAAAGTGACTCAGTGTTACACACATATAGACGTTCTTTTTCTATATTCTTTTCCATTATGGTTTATCACAGTACACTGAGTATAATTCCCTGTGCTATTAGGACCTTGTTGTTTGCCCATTCTAAATGTCATAGTTTGCATCTACCAACCCCAAACTCCCAGTCCATCCCTCTCCCTCCCCCCCTCCCCCTTGGCAACCACAAGTCTGTTCTCTGTGTCTGTGAGTCTATTTCTGTTTTGCAGATAGGTTCATTTGTGCCATGTTTTCGATTCCACGTATAAATGATATCTTATGGTAGTTGTCTCTGTCTGACTTACTTCACTTCGTATGATAATCTCTAGTTACATCCATGTTGCTGCAAAATGGCATCCATTGGTATTGAGCATATATTTATTGTCAGACACTGTGTTAGGCACCGAGAATATAATGGTGGACAAGACATAGTGCTTGACTTGAAAAGTTTACACAGGCTGGGGAGGCAAACGAATAAACAAGCACTTACAACACAGGGGGATCCCTGCTTTGATAAGGGCAGGCTTGGGAACATGGCTGTATGGGGAGAGGCGGGTGAGCACTGACCTGGCCTTGGGGATGGGGGTGTATTCCAAGGGAGGTTTCCCTCAGGAAGTCATGCCAAGCCAGCATGTGAAAAGGCTGTTAGCTAGGAAGAGGGGTGCAGAAAGATGGGGGAAGCTGCCCAGGCAGAGGAAGGTAATTACAGCCTTTCCCAAAGCACGTGTCTGAGGGCTGCAGGGTATTAATATTGGATTTATTCACACCGCCTGTGTTTGCAAAGAAAACTTATTTTTCTAGAGAGAACTCAGTCTTCACTTGAGCTCCTCTTCTCACCCACAGTGGGTGACAGAGGAAAACCAAGTCTTATTGCATTTGGATAACTTTGTCTCATCCAACAGCTGAAATGGGCTCTTTAGGTAACTTGGTTTTGTCTGGAGGCCTCCGTCTTTCAGAGCCCTGTCCCCCCTCCAGCTCCTCCTTAAGGGGGCACCTGAGACTAGCAGGGAAGAGTGGGTTCGTGGCTGCATAGTGGCCGGGATAAGGGGCCGCGTACTGAGCCTTCGGGGTCCCTGTCTGTGCCCGGGCCGGCCTGCTCCCTGGGGGGTAGTGGCAGAAATGCCTCTGGTGCTGCCTGGCTTCTCAGGATGGTGTGTTGGCAACAACCATGGGGGGCTCTGCGGCTGGCCATTCACCGCTAGCTTCCAGGTCCCTCCCTGCATGATGGCAACCCATCAGCCCTCAAATACAAAAGGGGGGAAAAAGCACAGTGATAGATCTTAACATTACTCCTATTTGTTATCTTTGTACACCCAGCAGTTGGTTAAGTTTCTGGCCACGAAAGTTTGGCACCTCAGTTAATATATATTAGCTCCTCGTCCTCTTCCTCCTGGTCCAGTTTCTCCCCTCTTCCCTCAAAGAGAGGACAGAAGGGAAGGAGATCCTTATGGGCTCAAAGTGGCATTTGGGAGATGAGACCCTTGGTACTCAAACAGTATGGGATTTTAAACTTTTAAAATAAGAATAAAGTGGAAGAAACCTGCCCACATTCTCTAAACTTATTGAAGCCCTTTGAATTGTCAATAAAGAACAACAATAATAAAGTTGTTATTACAATTAATGTTTTTAAAGTCCCTTACAGTAATTTTTCCACCGAAGGGTGCCTGACTCACTGTGAGCACTCAGTGAATTGTTGCTGCTATTACAGTTCTTATTTTATTTACTCTCTGCACTGTCCCTCCTTCGTAGATAAACTTATGATCCCTTTTCACAGATGAGGAAACTGAGGCTCAGATAAAGCGACTTGCCCTAGAGCACCGTGTAGTGAGTGGGTGGCAGGTTGTCAATCTAGGTCTTCCTGCTCCAGCTCCCAGGCTCCTTCTTCAGTCTCCTTGGCTCCTCCTCCATACCTGTCCCCCAGCCACTCCAGTTTACTTACAGAGTCTTAAGGTGAGACAGGATTTCCACCTTTAAACCAGCCCAAAGGGAAATCCTTAAATTCTAAGACATAATCTTCCTTAGGTCTTAAGCACAGCTGAGCCACATGGGGTCAAACTAATTAGCTTTTGATTCTGTCCTGCAGGTAAATTTAGAGGCAGATAAAAAGTACGAGTATGTTTTAACAATTGTCTCCAGCTTTTAAGGTTAGATCCTGTGTATGCGCGTACACACACACACACACAAACACCTGATAAATTATTTTAGTAGGTATTGATGAGAACAGAATGCATGAGACTCATTTTCTTTAGGTTCACTAAGAGCTTTTTACATTGATTTAGAAAATAATGAATGCACAGCTTGAACCATTTCTAATTCCAGCAAACTAACCAACCTAAAGAAACCTTTCATCTCTTGGCAGCTTGCAAATAGGTCATTAGGGTTGACCATTACTGTGCAGAAAACAAAAGTGAGCAAACCTTTTGACCTGAGAATGGAAAGCAAGACCTTTCTCCTGATGTTCAGTAGTAAGAGAGCCGGTCCAGGAGGCGGGGACTCAGGCAGGAGGAGGATTAATCATTTAACACTTTCTGCCCTGACTCTACTGCGCTGCCTACTCAGGTGGACTGCAAAAAAGTGTGCAGATGAATAATTCACGCTGGCAATGGCTTTGACCTCTCTGAGCTGTCTCCCTCCTGAGCAGGGAGCAGGGAGCATCGACCATAGAAAGACACACCCTGGCCTAAGGTTAAATCCTTGTCTCCACTCTACTGCATTGGCTATTTCCTGTTCTGATTGCTAATCCTTAGTGAAGTGCTCATACCACCCACCTACGGGCACAGAAAAGGAAGGCCCGCTGGTATGGGGTGTGGGTTGGGATAATGGCCTTCCAGCAGTCCAGATTTGGAAGCAGCCTCCCTGGAGTGTGTGAGAGGGTTAGCCGAGCCTGGCACTTCGTGGGGCATGGGGCACTGTGATCCCTTGAAGCCGAGGCTTGGGCAAATCATTTAACTTTCCTGAGCCCTAGCTTCCCCAGCCTCCAAAACTGGAGCCATGGTCCTTGCCCTGCCCACCTCATGAGGAGGAAGCGATAACACTTGGTAAATGTTTACAGTTTAAAGCACATTTAAACATAAGTTGTTTCCAAAAGGTCTGTTACTGTAGGATTCCACTTCCCGAGGTGCCTAGAATAATAAACTTGATGGAGACAGAAAGTGGTGTGGTGGGTACAGGTAGGTGGGGGGAGGCGGGAATGGGAGTTAGTGTTTAATGGGTACAGAGTTGCAGTTTGCGAAGATGAAAAGTTCTGGGGATCCATAGTGGTGATGTTTGCACAACAGCATAAATGCACTTAATGCCACTGAACTGGACACTTAAAATGGTTACTTTTATGTTATGTATATTTTACCAAGCTAAAAAAAAAAGAAAGAAATTAAGTTGTTTTAATGTTCCTGCACTCGGGAGTCATCCAAGCCAACCTTGGGTGTCAGCCTCCCTGCTACTGCAGGTCCTGGGAACGGGACCCCAGCCTCCCTCCTCAGGCTTACATGCCCCCCCTCCTCTAAATGAGTAGAGGTTGCTCGACATTACCAAGTCTGTACTGAGCCCCCAGTTGTGCCAGGCTCCACACCAGGCCCAGGACACACAGAGGTAAATGGATGAGTGCCTCCTGTCTGGTGAGGGACACAGACCCGCGAACGGAGCACACTTCACAGACAGCGCGGGAAGAGCTGTGATGGGGTGGCCCGGCTGTGGAGGGAGGGCGGGGAGCCTTCGTAGGGTCCTGGAGCATGTGCCAGTGCCAGAGTGAACCGGCAGGAGACCGGCAGAGGCTTGGCCACCACAGATGTTTGCCCAAACGCTCCGCTGAGTTCCTGCTTCTCTGTGTTTGCTGGTGCTGGTCCTTCAGCTAGAGTGCACTCTTTCCCTTCTTTCCCCTGAAAATCCTCCTAATACTTATCGTGCCAGCCTAGATGCCACCTCCCTTCTGGAAGCGTTCCCTAAACCCAGCCCAAAGTAATCTCCCCTCCTCCTGAACTCCACAGCCACCCCTTGTATTTCCATTGAGCCCATATTTCATTCTGTCAGGCAGTATAGCCTTTTGTATTTCTGCCTGTCTGGTTGGATATAGATTGGGATTTTTATAGTTACAAGTAAGAGAAACCAGCCGGAACCAGCATTAACATAACAGTCATTTATCAGAACGCGAGGAGATGTCTTCCCAGACCAGGGCACTCTGTTGCTGCCCCGCCCCGTCCTCAGCCTGCTTGCTTCCCGGTCCACATGGCAGGGGCGGGGGGCACTCCAGGCTCCCAGGGCTGGTTTCTGTGCGTGGGTCAGCAATCACCTCCTGACCGGTTAGCCGTGGCAGGGGAGCAGGGTCACACGCACACTTGGGGTGGGTCAAAGCCCATGTATGCTGGGGAAGAGCAGCCCTGAGCCGTCAGCGGGAGCTCTACTCTCTCTAGTGGTGGACCCTGCAGACCACTCAGTCCTTCCAGTTTCCTCCCCGGGCTTCCCATCCTGCTCCCCACCCCACCTCCTCCATGATTCTTTCTCAGCCCCGCTGGCCGTTCCCTTCTTTGTGGTTGCTGCTGCTTTCATCCATCCCTGCTATTAGTGTTCTTTGTGATTTCACTGATGCATCTTCCCATTTTACTCATTTTCTTTAGATAAGCTCAGTAAGTCCCATGACTTCAATTGCTATCCGTTTGCATTGAAATTTAGTTACTGTTCAGATCTGAGTGCCTGACCCATGTATTCTGCTGCCTAGCAGTATATCTCCAAGAGATGTCCCACTGTGCACAAAACTGCGTGTGCCATCTGCCTGTCACCCCTGAGGCACCCCCATTCACCTGACCCCCCCCCCCCGCATTCTCTATCTCTGTGAATGATATCAACAACTGCCCCCTGTTAAATCTGCCAGCCGCCTTATTGCTTTCCTGTCCTGTACCAAATAAATCTAATCGGGCATGAAACGCTTGCCCTTAATGCCTCTCGAGTTTGTCCATTGCCATGGCCTTAATTCAGGCCTGCATCATTTCTTACTAATTTGTAACTGGCCTCTTGTGCCACCTTGCAATTTGCTTCCCTGTAGTGCAAGCCATGTGATCTTTCTAAATAAAAAAATCTGGTTATTTCAGTTCCTTGATTAAACTCCTTCAGTGGCTCCTCAATGCCATTGGAATAAAAGTCAGACCTCAGTGTGTGAGACACAGAACCCTCCCACACCTACCTGCCCATCTAAGAAACCTCAGCTCTTGGTTCTCTCCAGCCTTAGAATTTCTGAGTATGCCTTGTTCTCCAAGACGCCCCTCCATGCCTTCTTTTTAAGAAAAAATAAATAAATAAGGTTTTATTATTTACAAACAAAGCATTAACACAAGAGTGAGTAAAAAAGCGTAGACTGCTTCTCAAATTCAAAAGGGGGGAAAGGTGAGGTCATTAGGTTCAGGGGAAATGTATCTACCTCTGTGGTGTCTACTTAAAAAGCTGCCATTGAGTCCAAAAATAGTAATAACCTTGTATCAAATATACCAGACACCTAGAACCCTACTTCTACCAAAAAACAAAAAGAAAAAGAAAAAGGCCTGGAGGTCCTGACAGTGCAATTGGACGTCCTGACAGTGCAATTGGACATGCCCTGAAGTAAACCAGGTTAAGTCTGCACCCCATATCGAAATCTCTTGTATCTAAGGTGGAGGCTGGAAGAAGCTTAACTGTCTACACAGTTGGCAGAGCACAGCCCCTGAACTATCAATAACTTTCCGGTCCTATTAAGCTTTAACCAGGTGACTGAAATGGGACTTGCCCTGGGGCTGGGAAAGGGCACGTTGGTGAGAAAGAAGACAGGGACATACACTGAGTAACAACCAACAGCCTCTGCCACCATCCTGACTTGGTGTCCCACGATGATCAGTATTTTATGCTGCTCCACACCAGACTGGTTATTTCCTGCTATCTGCACTGGGTCCCTAATTACAGAGAATTCTGGGTCTTGGTAGCTACAGTTGCCCAAGGTTCAAACTTTTAAGTACAACCTTCTGTCTTGTTCTATTCTATTAGTAATGTTTGGTTGCAAAGAACAGAAATATCGAAGAACAGTGGTTAAAACAAATAAGAGTGTGTTTTTTCCTCACATAATATGAAGTCTAGAGGTAGGCTGGTTCAACTCCTCATCAGAGCCACTTGGCATGTTGGCTTTCATCCTCATGGTGACAGCGTGGTGGCTACAGCTCCGGCATCATGTCTACATCTAGGTGAGAAGAAGGGTAAGAAAAGGGTTCCTCTTGCCAACTGTCTCCTTTTATTAGGAACCAGAAACAGACTTTTACTTAGGTTTTATTCACCAGAACCATGATCTATGGACATCTGTGACTTCAAGGGCGGCCGGGAAAGAGTCTATTTAGCACGGCATGGTAGAGTACTGAACAAAATTGGGGTTATGTTTGCAAGAAAGAAAGGAGTAAGAGTAAGTGCATTCACAGCTAACAGGGTCTGTCATATGTTACATCAAATGTGTTTCTGTTGCCCCAGCTACTCAATCATATTTACCCTTGCCATGAACGCTTTAGTGTTGTTCTTTTTTCTCTTGAAATTCAGAAGTGTTCTAATACTTTTGCAAAGTGCTTTCTGCAGAATTCAGTTTTACACTGGAGATAACCCTGACTCTAAATGGACAAAAGATATTGGCTGGACTAAGTGTTTTCTGGAAACCATACTCCCAAATTGTATTAGTTTTTCCACTATTGAGCTATTTAATCAAACATTCACAATATATATGCAAATCCTGTTAATCTTCTGTTAATGAGAACAGTCAGTCTGGATGGTCCGTGCTTGACGCGGGAGCATTAGAATGACTCGGTGCACATATCTCTACTGCTTGCGTCAGTAATTCTTCACAATCGTTTAGTTTTATAATCTAAATTTGTTGGAATTAAACTTGAACAGCTCATAAATAGTATAATTAATTTTTGTTCCACTTCATATCCAATTACAAATTGGTTTAAATCTACTGTTGTGTATTCTGTCTGCTCCCCATATATTCTCTGGATCATGACACTCACACTGTTGCTATTTGACTTTGCACTGTAGTCGTGTGACCTGGGAGGGCGTGCACCACACCTGTCTTGTTTATCATCTGCTTAGCAGAGTACCTGGCCCACAATAGGTGCACAGTAAGCCTTGGTTGAATGATTTAATTGCCAAATGACTCGACAGTCGTTAGTTAAGTATCAGCAGAGGCAGCCCCCACTGGCCTGCTAGTTCCTGTGCGCCAGCCAATGTTTTATTTAAAAAGAAATCGTAGGCTACACACTAAAATATGTCAGGCTGGATTTGGATATTTAGGCTCTCTATGGTTTTTCCTGTTTTCCTCTGAAACACGTTTGTGTTTTATTGTGCAGGCGCCCAGAAGAGAAGGACTTTGTGATGCCAGTTCCCAAGTCTCAGGGAATTGTCACGATTGCCCTAATTTGAGCCAGGAGCCTGCCCCTGCACCAGGCAGGATCTGTGTCCAGGGGCCTGGGCTACTTGTAACGCACTTTCAGTAAACATTTAAGTTGAGGTAGAAGCAATGCCTAGAAAAGAGGTTTGAGGCAGATAACCCCAAGAACTGACAAGGCGGCCACGTCAGCAGTTTTGCTGCTTACCTGCTTCACCTTGCTATGTGTAACACATGCACACTCGAGTTTCATTGATCCATTTACTCAGTGATCGCTGGGCACCAGCTGTGGAGCGTGTGTTGGTTTTGTGATCTGCTGCTTACCTTCTGCGTGTTCCTTGTCCTCTCTGTGCCTCAGTTTCCTTATCTGAAAAATAAAGTGATGACACTTACGTTATAGGATGGTTTTGAGCATTAAATGAGATTTTATAGATACAGCGTATATATACTATTTATAACATATATTAATGCAATATATAGAGAATATATTACATTATATATAATTGTATATAAACTTGGAACAGTGCCTGGAAGATGAGTATTCGTGAAATGGAAGCTGTCATGAGTCCATAGTCTCTTTTCCACAGTTAAAAAAAACCCAAAGGCTCTTGACAACCAAAATTTCTTCGTAATTTTGGCAGAGAATTCTGAGCTGCTCTGAACTCAGTGACTTTCAAAGCCTGACCCGAAGGGATGTGAGGATATTTTGAGGCTGTATTTAGCCACTTAGTGTGAATATTCACACATTTTGCTGCAGAAATATCAGTGTGGCCGATTACAGGATGCTGCCCTGCCCCAGCTCCACTGGCACTATTGCATCATGTTATCGTCTTCAAATGAAAAATTCTGAATTCTGAAACGTATCTGGACCCAAGGTTTCAGACAAGGGATCGGGGCCCTCTCGTTGTTTCCCAGCCTCCTCCTCATCAACCACACTGCGCCTGGATGAATGGACCACGGTCTCTGCCTCGAAGGGGCTCAGAGTGCTGAGCGGGTCATGTCAGCGGCGTGTGTCAGGGGCAGCCCGGGGTCCCGGGAGCACTCGGGATGGCCCTTAACTTCCATGGCTTGGGGATGGTGCGGGAGCTAAGGGAAGCATCTCAAAGGGGTGCCCTAGGTGAGACTGGAATGATCCAGCACCTCCTTGTGTCGGGCCTGGTGCAAGGATCCAAGCTGCCCCAACCCGGAGGCCAAACAATATGTTAGTTCCAGAAGGCAGCCGTAGACACTAAATAAAGATCGCAGATGTGATCTGCTATCATCACAGGGGTGTTCTGGGTGCCCTGGGAGCCCGTAAGAGGGAGCCAACCTTGTCTCAGGGGTCAGAGGAGGCCTCCCTGCCCGTGTGATGTCCAGACTGAGGCTGAAGAAGGATGAGTAGGAGTGGGGCAGGTGAGGAAGCTGCAAATATGTGGAATGGGGAGAGGAAAGTGCATGTCAAGGGTGAGGAGGTGAGGGAAAACCGGCTCCTTCCGGGAAACTGGAGGAGAAAGCCTGCAGACAGATGGTGAGAAGGAAGAGGGTGGGTCCCAGAGCTAAATCACACTATGCCCAGAGTCTGGTCTCTCAGAGGAGAGGTCCTGGTTTACGGCTGTTGTCCCAGCATTATTATGAATAGCAGTGTCTTTCACTCTCGAAAGTGCTCCTATTTGGACCGTTAAAGTACGTGATCCTCCCTACGTAAAGGCCAACATAGGGAACTGAGAATTTATCCTTAGGGAAGTGGGAATCCACTGGAAGATTTTAAACAATGCACATTTTTAGAAGTTATTTGGGGGTGATTTGGGGCTTTGCACTATAAAACGTTCTTTTTTTCTTCCTCTGCTATCAGTCTCTTGGTCCCAAGGGTTCCTGGAATAGATGTCAGACCCAGGAAGATAACCCAGAGTGCTGGTGGCAGCCTGGCCTTTGCTGCCATAGGACAGCAGGACCCTTGGCCGGTCTCTGTGTGGACATGAACATAGAAATAGAGCCGGGTCTGATGATCCCGTGAAGTGTACATGAGCTCTTTCCTTAGCTGAACTCTCAGGAGTTCCTGTGTTGTCTGGACTACCCTCCGAAACAATTGTAGGCCTGTCTCTGAAAAGTCAGGAAGGGTGGTGGTGGCCTTTTCTTTCCTTTCTCCCCATGCCTGGCGTGTGCGTGTTTGCCTGCTAGCAGGCCCATGCTCAGGCGCCTGCCTTTCCCCATCTGATTTTCTTTGCTGGCCAGAGCTAGCAGTTGGCAGACACTGACTTATCAGTCTCATGCTTTCAGCCAAGAAAAGACAGAGGAGAATTCAGGAAACCCAAGATTCATGTTTTACTTTTGTGTAGGATGCTTTCAGTGCCTCAGAGAGAGACAGACTCACCCCTCTGGGAATTTCTTTACTCTTAGTTCTTATTTCTGTCACATTTTGAGCTCTCCTGTCTGCTGCTGGGTAGGTGGAAAGATAAAAGCTCCACGACAGCTGGTAATCCCCTTTAGGCCACACAGCGGGATGTAGTTTAAGGAGGTTTCGTGGTAAGCAGCAGATCAGTCCTCTGTGATTAGAAGGCACTGGAACTGTTCACAGCTGCTGGAAAGGCCTCAACATGGGCTGGTGTCCTCAACTTGATGGTGGCCATGCGGATGGGGCAGTTGTAGGTGGGAAATGTTTAACAGAGCTCCCCAGGGGCAAGCTGCCTGGGGCCCCATCAGCTGGCTCTTACCTGGTTGAATTCACCTCAGCTGCTCAACCTGGGAGGACGGTACCTGAGCGAATGGATGATCCGTCCTCAGGGGCGGACTGATGTAAACGCACACACACACATACACACACACAACACACACATCTACATGCACCTACACATGCAGGCACACACAATATTAAAATACCAATTTATTCACTCTCAAATCAAATACTTGCATTTTTTTCCCCCAAAGGCCAGCTAAGCTACAAATTAGGAGCCTGCTTAGTCATTTTATCCCCAAAAAACCATGGTCTGAAGTCCAGTGCATCTGGGGCAAACTCCACAGGTAGTCAGACTGTGAGAACATTGTCATTTTAGACTGTCTCTACTACAGCCCCTCAAGGTACACTCATCTCCTATAGTTGAGTTTTTTAAACTTGGGATCCCTAGCCAGGCACTCAGAGCCTGAAAGCCCCATGAATTTGTGTGTGTGTGTGTGGGGGGGTGCACATGTGTGTTTTTCTGGGGAATGAATCCATAGGTTTCCTGAGATACTCATCAACCACCCCCCCCACCCAGAAAACAAACAGAAACATGTGGACCTCCACAGCTGGCTAATAAATTGATACCCTTTGAAGTAATCATTTTTAATAGTGGTGCAGCATATACTTAAAGGGATGGCATGAGAAGATGGCATCAGCTTTTCTACTGTTGTCCCTAAAATTGTACTCTGATCCCTACTTGTGTTTGCCACTCAGCATAACAAAAGCCCTGCAGATATTCAGATCTATCATTCCCCCCAATCCCCCATCCCTTCTAGAATAGCGAAATGGTTCTTAATTAGAGAAGAAATCATTCAGTGAAAAAGGGAAGTATTTCCATTAAAGAAGGCTGAGGTAGTTGGGCAAAACTTGAAGAGATGGGCTTCTAGAGTTGGAGTTATTGACCAAAGCCATATATTTCAAGGGTATCTCCAGATGGTGTAATTCCTGAAAGCATAATGTAAGTGCTACCAATGTTCCCAGCAGAAGAATAGTATTGCACTTTATGAGCTAAGAAGGAGCATACTTTGCATTCTAGGATAAGATCCACGCTGTTTCTAAGGCAGCCATGCACAACTGTAATCTGGCAAACTCCAGCCAGCACAGTGTGTGGTGGCTCAGGTCCCGCTTTGGGACCGCTGCTTTTTTCCGTGGATGCCTGATGTGCCCATGGACTTGTGAGTCTAGCCTGGCTGGAATTGGGCATTTAATGCAGTGTGACTCTGGGGATCTCACTCTTTCCTGTCTCCCCTTGTAGTTCACAGGTGAGATGTTGGCACTCACCTTGCCTCTTCCATCTGATTTTGGCCTGTTCCTATTTACTGCTTTGCTGCTTCTGTTTCAGTAACAACAGATCTTAGTGATGTCAACCCTCATATGAAAATGATACAGGACAATGACGATTACACATTAGTTGTAACTTAGCTTTAGTTTTCTTTGAAATCTTAGAGTGTTCTCCCTGAGAGCTGGGCTTATGAGAGGCTCTCACTTTCCACACTGTGTATTTTGACAGTATTTAGACTTTTCATGAACATGTATGATTCGTATGTGTGATTTGAATGAACGCAATTAAAACAGCACTCAGAACACCTGGTTTTCAACTCTGGCTTCAGCACTTGGATCCACATGTGTGATGGAGAGAGAGGCAAGTTCCCTAGGGATGGGCAGACTTTTTCTGTGATGGGCCCGGTAGTAAATACTTCAGGCTTTGGGGGCATATGTTCCCAAGTCTCAGCTACTCAACTCTGCAGCTGTAGTGCAGAAGCAGCCATAGATATGTAAATAAACGGAGCTGGCTGCGTGCCAGTAAAACTTAATCATAGGCACTGAAATTTGAAGTTCATAAAATTTTCACATGTCACAAAGTATTATTCCTCTTTTGATATTTTTTGAACTGTTTAAAAATGTAAAAACCATTCTTAGCTCATGGGTCATACAAAAATGGGCCATGGGCTGGATTTGGCTGATCCCTGGTCCTTATCAACGTACCACAAAACTAGGTCGCAATGATAGAAGTCTTAAAACTAAGCGATGATGATAGAGTAAATCAGTGTTTGCTTTTGGGCGTGAGGTGGGGATTGACTCAGAAGGACCCACAGGTCGCTTTCTGGGGTTATGGCAGTGTTCTGTGTCTTGCCAGGGGTGTGAATTACACAGGTGAATACCTTTGTCAAAACCAATTGAAGATGTATTTAAGATCTAAACACTTCATCGTATACAAAGAAAAGGAACAACTGTTGCATAACAACCACAAAATCTCAGTGCCAGGTAATAGACAGTAAGCATTTGTTGCTCCCTCACGTGTCTGTGGGTCAGCCGGGGCGATTCTGCCCCATTCATGTGCTTATTCTCAGCCTAGGTTGGACTGAGGTAGTTCTTCTCTTGGCTGCGGCGGAAACACAAGGCAGCAAAGTGAGCAGAGCATGCACATTTCAAGCCCCCCCCACCCCCGTTGTTATATTGTTCAGACGCAGTCTGACTGCAAGTGGCTACATGTCCTAATTTAAGAAAATGTGACTAAAATGACCAAAAGAAAAGCTGCATCCCTTATGCGTGAAACCTGCCAAGTCTCTACCTTCGAACGGATGGCAAATGTTACAGGACAGCAGGACATACATATATGAAATGATAGAGGCACACAACAGAACTGAATATAACCAAGTGCCAAAATATGTCTCCAGGTAAAAATAGGTTTCTGGAGAGCCCTGTGTTGTCCATGCGACGGTCACGGCACCGGAGGTGGTGCTTCCTCTGCCTGTCCCTCAAGATAGTGACGCTCTCACCCAGCTCAGGCGGCTCCCTCAGCGCTCTCATCCTGTGCCTGGCACCAACAGCCCCCTTTGGCTGCAGCCTGACTTCTCTCTTGAGCTCTAGACCCTCATTTCTGTCTGTCTCCTCTATCTCCCAGATGCCATGCATGCATCCTTGGCTGAACTTGTGAACTGGTTCTTCATATTCTGATCTCAGGGAAACAACACCAATATCAAGCCAGGCATGCAGGAGTCATCCCAGACTCTTCACTCTCTTTCATCCCCAAATCCAAGCACTGCTATCTCTAAATGACCCATCCCCCATGTATCTCACAGATTCTTCAGGTTGCCATGGTCCTATTTCATGATCTCATCATTAGCCACCAGAACCATTGCAGTAGCCTCCATGCTCATCTCTTGGTGTTTAGCCTCACCCGCCCTAATCCTCCCTGCACTATATCCAGAGTGACCCGCATCTGATCCTGTCATTCCTTTTCCCATTTGTGTGGGTTTTATCAGTAACAGTTGTCTCCAGAAAAGGGCACTTGGGGTCTAGAATGGGAGGGAGACTTACTTTTTATTATCTATCTTTTTATAGCATTCGACTGTCTTACCATGAGTAGGTGTTTTTCTTTTGCAATACAATAATTATAGAAAGAAAAATTAGAAGAATTGATAGCTGGACTTTATGAATCATTAGAGATGAAGATGAAGGAGAAGGAAGAGTCAGATGATTTTTGAAATGTGAAGCCTGAATTACTGGTGTAATTAGTGTATTAGTAATTAGTAATTAGTGGTGTTTGGGGAGCTAACGAACACATGAATATTCTACAGTTACAAATTAAGGGCTTCATCTTCCGGTTTATGGGTCATAAGCTTCAGCAGGCTGCACAGGCCCAGCTGCTGAGATCGCTGAATCCCACAGCTTCTTAAGAGCAGGTAGTGCTTTCTTACCAATCCTTCGCTGTGTCCAGGATAATCAATAAAAGCTGGTGCAGTAGTGAATTAAGTTTAAAAACCAGGCTTTGGACTCATGAATCCTGACTCTAACACATACTAATTCTGTAAATTTGGGCAAGTTACCTGACTCCTTTGAACTATATTTCTCTTGTCTATGAAATGAGAAGTGTTGACAATGCCTCTTCCATAACAGTATTTTGAAGATTAAATGAGATATTTCATGTAAAGCTTTCACTACAGTGCCTAGTTCATATTATACCCTTGGTAAATGCTAGCCATTTTTTTTTGTATTTACTATTTATTCTTCCCATTTTCTAGATGATAAAATTGAGGCACAGAGAGGTTAAGTAATTTTCCCAAGGTCGAACAAGTGGTGGTGCCAGAATTCAAACCAAATAAGTATGATTTCAGAGTCAGTACTTCTAAATTACTAAACTTTAGGGGAAAATACTGAGAGATTTGAATACGTGATTTAAAAGCTGTATAGAAAAACGTCATATAGAGTAAAAGACAAATGATAATGGGGAAAAATCATGCCACATGTGTAACAGATAAAGCTTTATTATCCTTTACAGAACAATTTCTCAAATGTTCATTTTGAGAAATGCTAGCTATTTTTGTTAATAAAGTATGTCCAAGAAGTAGTTTTCCCCTTTTTGCTTGAAAACCTCCATTGCACAGAAGGTCATGTTTTCGGTAGCTGCATCCCTCCGACAAGTCATATTGAGTTGAGTCATTTATAATTACTCCCTCCAAGTCTACTTTAAATATTTTGTTACTCGTATTTTTTTTCAGCCCTATCCCCTCACTCCACCTTCCATTTCCCCCACCCCCCAATATTTTGTAGGCTTCACAGTTGTTTTTATTACATTTCATCTTATTTAGTCTTATCCCACCAGCTGATCTAGGATGAAAATGTGGATGGGTTTAAAAAGCATTTCTATAAACCTATGGATTATAAAACCAGAATGGGTTATGAAGTCGTGTTATGGGGAAATCACCGACATTTTGAAGTCATAGAGTTCATTCCTTCAACAAATATTAAGTTGCTACATGTGTCAGTCACTGTTCCGGGTGGTACAGTGAGCAAAACAGGATCTCCCCTTGGAGTTGACTTATTGACAGGGAGAATATAAGTCAAGGAGGTGATCTCAGATGGTGATAAGTGAGAAAATCACAACTGAGCTCTCAAGAATGAACCAGCTGTGTGAACTTCTGGGGGAAAGAATGCCCCAGGTGGAGGCAACAGCAAGAGTGAAGACTCTAGGGTGAGAGAAAGCCTGGCACATTGAAGGAGCAGACAGGAGGCCTGAGTAGGAGAATGTAAGTGAGAGACAAGGCTGAGAGAGGTGGTCAAGGCTGGGTTACACTGGGCTGGTAAACCATGGTAAGGAGGTATTCTGGGGTTTTTTTTAAACATTAAATCTTGTATTTTTATTTAACTTCTCAGGAATTTATGTTGTTTCCCAAAGTAGAATGAGGGAGGAATGTGGGATAAAGGGAAACACTCAGACTTAGAAAGTCCCAGTTTCTGATTGAGATTCTGTCACTTTACGTAAGTCTTCTGAGCCTCGGTTTCTTTTTTTTTAAATTTTTATTGGAGTATAGTTGCTTTACAATATTGTGTTAGTTTCTACTTTACAGCAAAGTGAATCAACTATACGTATACATATATCCCCTCGTTTTTGGATTTCCTTCCCATTCAGGTCACCACAGAGCATTGAGTAGAGTTCCCTGTGCTATACAGTAGGTTCTCATTGGTTATCTATTTCATACATAGTAGTGTGTATATGTCAATCCCAATCTCCCAGTTCCTCCCACCCTCCCCCTTCCCCCTTGGTATCCATATATTTGTTCTCTACAACTGTGTCTCTATGAGCCTCAGTTTACACAGCTGTAAAATGGAGATGAAACCAGCCCTGTTACATGGCAAGAGACCTACATTTTATTTATTTATTTATTTTTGTTTTGGTGGGGGGGAGTGGGTAGAGTGCGTTTATTTTCTTCTATAGGTGTTTCTTTTTCAAAAAAAACAAGGAAAAGGAGAAAAAGCTCCAACACCCAATGTCCACTGGGCTTTAGTCCATGGGGAGGAGGCGCCCCACGTGGCTGGCCCCTAGGCTGACCCCGCCCAGGGCGGAGGAGTGCCGCAGCTTCAACAGGGTGAAGCTGGAGAAGGAGTTCTGAGCCTGGATCTCTCTCTCCTGGGTCAGCGCCAAAAGGAAACCTTCCGTCAGCAGCTCCCAGCTCTTCCACACAGAGCCCACACACGGGATGGGGAGGCCAGTCTCCCGTTGAAACAAGACCGGGTCAGTCTCAGGCAGCACTGCCACAACATGTGTGCCCAGCATCTCCCCAGCCTTCCTGAAGATATAACGGGAAAGGAGATCTCCCTGCTGAGCACCTTCTGCAACTTTCCCGCAAAACCCAGCAAACCTGCATTTATCAAAGTCCCTGTACAGGTGGGTGAGGATTCCTAGCCGATCTGGCACCTGGAAATAGTTGAACATGGCCTGTTGGACATAGCCGGTGTCATGAGGAGCCGCCTCTGGGTTGTCGATGGAGTCAAACACTATTTTCACTGCTTGGCGTGCAATCCAGTAGGCTGAGCCCTCATCTCCCATCACGTGGCCCCAGCCACCGCGGCCGCTCTCAGACCCATCGGGGTTGATGAGCCTGCAGTTGGAGCTTTTCCCAGAGATGAGCACGATGCCACCATCCGGCGCAACAGTGGCGACGGAGCCGGCGGCGTCGGTGGTGATGAAGTAGCTTTCACTCAGGTAGGGAAATCGGTCCCTCAGCTCCTCCATCAGGATCCTCACAGGGTCCTCCTGATCCCCACCGCTCAGGAGGGATAGGCCCAGGCTCCGTAGAGGGACCAGAGATCCACCCCTGCTTTCCGTTTGGCCCTGTTCACCGTCTCGTTGATCCTCTCCACACACTTGTCTGTCCCGATCAGCCAGTGGTTTGTGCTGAGTCCTTCCACTTCTGCCAGGATCTGCACATCCTCTGAGAGTAAAAGGACCTTGGATCGTGTGCCTCCCCCGTGCTGCTACCGCCGCCGCAGATCCCGCTGTTTGCTTTTTACCCACATTTAATTGGTACTTATTTTAGTAACCTAATTTAAAAATCTGGGATCATATTTAAAATATGAAATACATCCAAGCTGCATGAATATATTTCAACAATATCAGAAGCATTGGCTGTGATTTTTTAATACAGTAAAATAGTGTAAATCATACCCACACATATACACATGCACACACACACCAGATTCCTGTGAAGATTAAATGAGATAATAAATGTGAAATGGGAGGTATTCCGTTTTTTGTGTTGTGTTTTGATTTTTGTTTTTATGATAGGCTGAATAAGGGCCCTCCTAAATTATCCATGTCCTAGTCCCCGAACCTGTAAATATGTCACCTTACGTGGTAAAAGAAACTTTGTAGATGTGATTAAGTTAAAGATCTTGTGATGGGGCGATCATCCTGGGTGACCTAGGTGGGCCCAATGTCATCACAAAGGTCCTTATAAGAGGGGAGGCAGGAGGATCAGAGAAGGTGAGGGAGGTGCCACAAGCCGAGGAATATAGGAAGCTCTAGAAGCTAAAAAAGGCAAGGAAACAGACTCTCCTCTGACACCTCCAGAAGGAACACAGCCCTGTTGACACCTTGATTTTACACTTCTGATTTCCAGAACTGTAAGAGCATACAATTGTAAGTCACCAAATTATGGTAATTTGTTACAGCTGCAATAGGAAACTCGTATAGGTTTCTAATTCTAAAATGTGGTTGGGGGACTTCCCTGGTGGTCCAGTGGTTAAGACTTCACCTTCCAACACAGGGGTTGTGGGTTCGATCCCTGGTCGGGGAGCTAAGATCCCACTATGCCTCAGGACCAATAAAACCACAACATAAAAAAAGAAGCAATATTGTAACAAATTCGCTAAAGACTTTAAAAATGGTCCACATCAAAAAATCTTTAAATAAATAAATAAAATGCAGTTGGAAGCTGTTGAAGGGTTTTAAGCAGGGGAGTGATGGGATTATATTTTGTTTTTAAAAGGATGGGTTTTGGGGAGGCAGAAAGGGCATCAGGGAGACCATTTAGGAGGCAGTGTCAGTAATCTCAAAAGAGACGTGACAGAGGCCCAGATTAAGGTGGTGGCGTGGGATAGAGAGGACCGAACAGATTTTGGTTACAGAGTCAGCGAGAATCGCAGATGGCATGGTTGTAGAGGTACAGAAAAAAGGAAATCAAGGGTGATGCTGAATTTGGGCTTATGCAGTTGGGTGCCATTTATTGAAATGGGGAAGACAGGACCAAAAATAGACTTGGGGGAAATTATGCATTCTGTTTTGGACATGTCAAAACTTGAGATGCCAATTAGACATCCAAGTCTATGTCGAATAAGCAGATGAATAAATCAGCAGAAGTCTCAGAGGAGAAATCGTCTGCGTGTCCCCTCACCCCTGGATAGGGCTTGCCCTCTTGCAGAATTTCTCCAGTGCCGCCGTCACTAACAGACTACCTGACTGACTGAACTTGACCCAGTGTGGCATTTCATTCCACGTCTTTATTTTTTATCCTGGGCTCATTTTTCATCACCTACTCAGTGAAAGCTGAATGAGCAATTAACAGAGTCTAAAATGAGGCCCAGTATGTTTGATAACTAAAGAGTGATGGAAAACAATTTAGATTAATTTGGGCCCCAAATGTGGACGGTTATTTAGTGCTTTTTCAGAGAGCTAAATGGATTTCGTGAATTTTAATTGATGTTTAACTTTTAATTGTGTTCATGTGGGGTGGCCAGTTGGAACCATGCCTAATAAGACTGATGAGTGTACAGACATTTGCATGCAGCTTGCCTTCCAAGGGCCAGCCAGGGAGAGAAAGGCTTAAAGTAACAGGAGGAAAACTGCACGGAATGGATAATCTTGAAACACATTTATTTTGAGAAAAATGAAAAACTGTCAAATATTTTGGTTTTCTATTCATCTTAAATAATATGAGGTTTACTATTATTTCCTCTTGGTGTTACTGTTATTTATTTTTCAGAGAAAAGTGAACTTGTATTTTAAAAGGAGCTAGGTTGTTATTTACAATGGAAAGAATTCTGATTTGCATAAGCTTATGGTTCAGTTTGTGAGCCAGATCAACAAAATGTTCACTGAACGTCTTTCCTCTGTGAAGTACTTTGCTAAGCACTGAAGGGGGTATAGTAATTAGGATGCTTTTTGGCCAACGCATTGACTTAAGCAGTAAGGAAATTTGTTGTCTTAAATAAGAAGAAGTAGGGCAGCCTCCGGGCACAGTATGTCAAGTTTCTGCTGTCCTCTGTGATTATCATGGCTCTGCCCTCCTATTTTTGATGGCTTCATCTTTAGGTCAGGAGCAAGATGGCTGCAGTGATTCCAGGCATCACATCCAGATCTGCTAATATCCAAAGGAAATAGGAGGGTTGTCTCTTCCTTGAGTGTCTTAACTGTGAAACAGTCTTTCCTAGAAGCCCCTCAGCAAACTTTCCTCACATCGCATGCACCAGGATTGGGTCCCATGTCCATTTGTAAGCGTCACTGGTTGAGGAAATGGAGTTACCATAATTGGCTCAGGCCAGGGGTTGGCAAACTGCTGCTCCCCACCTGTTTTTTTTATAACTGAAATGTAATTGGCATAAGCCATGCCCAGTCATTTACAAAATGCTTGTTGTTGTTTCACAGTACAGCAGAAGAATTGAATAGTTGCAACAGAGATCTTCTGGCAAAGGCTAAAATATTTACTGTCTGCCCTTTACAGGAAAACGGCCGACCCTTGGCTTTGACTAATCATCTGGGATGTATGGGTGTTGGAGAGTCAAGGATAGCAGCCACTGTAAACACAAAAGGAGTGTAGGATGTGGTCCTATTCCTCAAAGAGATTACTGGGGAAAATGATACTGTAATATGTTAAGATTATCTACAGTTACTGGTTACAGTTTACTACTCAAATGAAAGCTGTCTCATAAATGCTTATAATTGGAAGCCATCTTCCCTTCCACTACAAAGTAGGGGGGAAAAAGCCTCTCCATCCATTTATCATGCTTCATTCCAAAGAAATTATAAAAATGAACATCAGATAAAGAACACCTAAGGACTTAAAAGCATTTTTTTTTAATCTAGGAAGGCAGAGTAGTAGTATTAAAAAAGCAAGTTTATGCAGTTTTAAGAAACCATGCTCAAAAGGAGGAAGAAGCAGTAATGTTAACAAATAGCCCAGTGAAGGCACTTCTCAACTCTTATTTTGCATCCCTTATTTCCTTTATGGCAATTGATCTAAAAACCAAAAAGAGCAGAGCAAGCATGTTTAAAAGATTAATGGATAGGCAACACGAGGGACCCTTGTGGTGTTAGAACTGTTCATTCTGTATCTTGACTGGATACATGATTCTACACAGGTAATGATGTTGTACAGAAGTTCACACACACACACACACACACACACACACACACACACATGAGTACAAGTAAAACTGAGGAAGATAGGGTGATTTATCAATGTCAGTATCCTGGTTGTGATATTATACTACAATTTTGGAAAAACCATTGGGGGAAACTGGGCAAAGTGTACAGGGATCTCTCTGTATCATTTCTTACAACTGAATGTGAATCTACAATTATCTCAATAAAATTTTTAATTAAATAAAAGATAAATGAGTTAAAAGGACACTGAAACCCTGGATAGGTGGAGAGATGGTAAGAAAGCCCAGTCCGATTACATCCCAGATGTAAGGGAGCTGACCTTAGGGCAACTATTAGTAAATTTTGAGAAGTTGTGGAGAACAGGAACATTGCCAAAAAATGGGAAAATCCTGTTCCATTTTTCACAAATGGTCTTTGACATTCCTCTTAATCCCTGACAAGTTTAGAATAGATTCTCAGATAGATGACAGTAATTAGAAAAAAATAGAGATCTCTAGGAGCCAATAAGGGTTTTACTAAGAACATTCATTATGGTAACTTGACTCAGAGAATAATATATAGTTACTGAATCTTAATTTCAACAAAGCACTCACAAAATCCCATGTCGAATTTTTGAAAATAAGATTGTACAATTAGCTGGAGATAGCCCAGTGAGTGATTTTTGCTAGAGAATGTTGATTCTGTTGGTTTTAGGCCACACAAAAGGAAGGGTAATAGCAAAGAACCATTTTTATTAGGAACTTGGGAAAAAACATAGAGCCCATGGTCAAGAAACTTACAGATGATATAAAGAAATCAAAAGGAGACTTCGTTATGATAAATGGTAATTTAGTTTCAGAATTATATGGAAGTGCTGGAATAATGGGCCCAAACTAATAAAACTAAAAATATTTTTTAAATTAAACAGCAACAATTAGTCCTATATTTAGGTTTAAAGGAATAATCATAAACATGCAAGATGAAAGAACAGCTTCATGGCAGTTCATGTGAAAAAGAAAAAAAACCCAGAGGGACTTAATTGATGCTGTCATTGGCATAGCATGCAGACAACTTGGAGTCACCCAGGACTGACTATGGGCAGGGTCTGGGAGAGAGTGATAAGTTGGATTGGGGCGGGGTGGACAGGGGAGGTCAATGGCCGAGGGAATTGTATCCAAGGGAATGACCTATGACTGGATTTTGAAGTATCCAAGCTATAATGGACAGAGTTCCTTTAAGATGAAGAAAACGGTATCAGAAGCAATAGACGAGAAGGGCTGGTAGGAATTAGGTGGAGGTTCAGGATCGGACTCCAGCTCCCTTGGAGAACCAAGGGGAGCCCAACTCTCAGGGCTCCAGGAAGAAGTGAAACATTTCAATAAGGCCAAGGGATGGGGCTGCACTGGGGAAAGTATACCAGGGTTAAGGGCACATCTTTGGAACCTGCAGAAATATTCTCTGTCCCCTGCCCACCTTTCTTCCTATGGGTGCTTGGGACAGGTTACTTGACATTTCTGAGGCTTGGATTTTACGTCTGTTCAATGGGAATGGTAATAAAATCTGCTTCCCAGAATTGTTGGGAGAATTGAATGTGGTTTATTAAATGCTCAGTGCAGTTCCTGAATTGTTTTGTAGAAGTCCTGTCAGGCACCTTGGGCTCTATTTACAGATAGGGGAGCTGCAGACAAATTCCAGAACATATTTACCTATTAAGAGGGATTTCCTATTGCAGTGACTTTGAATCCTGTCTGTACATTAGAATCATGGGAGCTTTTTAAAAAATACTGATTTTTAAAAGATACTCAGATCGATTGAACCAGAATTTCTGGAGTTTTTAAAGCTCTCCAGATAATTCTAATGTGCAGCCAGCTTTGACAGCCATTGTCTTACTGTATCATCAATCCTGGTTGTCATTGACTCAGAGCCTCACTTAATCTGGAGGTGGCCACCCCGCTAGAGACAACTGGGTGGGGCTGTGGCCAGTGGACCGTGACAGTCAAGTGTAATCTTGAGATGATGTGACAGAGAAGGGAAGCTGCTAAAAATCAAACCCACAAGTACATTGACTAATATCATCCATCCTGAAAAGCACTGCATGCAGCAGGGAAAGCACAGGCCCCCTGAACTCTGAGCTGATCAAGGCACATGTGGAATGTTGATTCCCTTTCAGGAGGACTCAGATGAGAGCAGACAGTCTTTTCCAGGCCTTTGGAGTGAGCTGGGAAGGGTGGCAGTGTCAAGACAGGCAGCCTATGCCCAGGCACCGCTGTCAGCGGGAGCAGATCACAGGCACAAACATTTGCCGTGAATTAGCAGTTTGGGAAGAACACAGTGGATGGAGGGGAGAAGATACTTCAAGTCCAGAGAGAAGAGCAAAGGGTCAAGAGCTGAGTTTTGATGAGCATTTGTCATGCTGCTGAGATGTGAACATCGAAAGGTAGGAACAGGGTTGCCTGACGGAGATAGAACATGCATGTGTTATTAAAAGTCAGTTGAGAAATAAATTCCGAAGACGCTGAGCAATTGGCACACTTCCCTGGGTCAAGGACATATTCTCAAAGCTGCAGCAGAACACACAGTAGGAGGTGAGCAGGATGATGAAAAGAACAGAGACCGTGTCCAGTGAGCAGTAGTTAAAGACCTGAGGATGTTGAGCCTGAAGAAGGCAGGATGGCTGAGCGGGATGAGAGCCGTCTCAAGGTACTTGAAATGTCAGCTTGTGAAAGGGTGTTTTGGCCCATGGAGTAGACATTCCAGGGAATCAGACTTTTGTCCAGTAGTAAGAAACTGTTTCGGCATCAGGAATCGAAATTAGAATAAGAGTATGTTTTGTGAGATGGTGAACTCCCTGTCACTTAGATGTATTTGAGCTGACATGGTAGAAGAGTTACTAGTATGAAGTCGGGGGGGTGCAGTACGTGGGCTTCAAGTCCCCCACTCTTAATTTAGCAGGCCTAACCCAACTTTCATTTGATTAAGGTATGTGGTGCATCGTAGGATGTTATTTTTTAAAGGGTTATTGCCCCTCTCCCCAAGTATGAGAAACTTGAATTGTTATGGTTCTTTGATTTCTATTCTAAGGAAAGGAAACCATGACAAATATTTGGACAACTGAGGGATACTTGTTTGCATAACCAACCAAGAGATTCAAACATTTATGTAAATAAGGACTATGTTTTTTTTTTGTTTAATTTGGTTGCGCTGGGTCTTAGTTGCAGCTTGCTGGCTCCTTAGTTGAGGCACATGGGCTCCTTAGTTGTGGCAGGTGAGCTTCTTAGTTGTGGCATGCATGTGGGATCTAGTTCCCTGACCAGGGATTGAACCTGGGCCCCCTGCATTGGGAGCGCGGAGTCAACCACTGCGCCACCAGGGAAGTCCCAGGACTATGTTTTTTTGTTTTGTTTTGTTTTTTGTTTTTTGGGTTTTTTTAATTAATTAATTTATTTTTGGCTGTGTTGGGTCTTCGTTTCTGTGCGAGGGCTTTCTCTAGTTGCGGCAAGTGGGGGCCACTCTTCATCGCGGTGCGCGGGCCTCTCACCATCGTGGCCTCTCTTGTTGCGGAGCACGGGCTCCAGACGCGCAGGCTCAGTAGTTGTGGCTCACGGGCTTAGTTGCTCCGCGGCATGTGGGATCTTCCCAGACCAGGGCTCGAACCCGTGTCCCCTGCATTGGCAGGCGGATTCTCAACCACTGTGCCACCAGGGAAGCCCAGGACTATGTTTTTTAATGCCATGGAGAGCCTGTAAGTTTGCTTTTCTTGGTCTCATACTTTGGGAAGCATCATTGGGTATTCTGTCTTTAAGCCTTTTTAAGCTATTTCAATTCAACAAATGATTTTAGTACCTAACAAATGTGAGGCATCATCCTGTGTTTTATCTATTGAAAACCTTCTCTTCCCTAAACTTCTACATATTGGAAATTAATCTCAGCATCGGCAGCATCTTCTACATTTAAAAACAGAGTCACACCACCTAGAGGGGTGGGATGGGGAGGGCGGGAGGGAGGGAGATGCAAGAGGGAAGAGATATGGGAACATATGTATATGTATAACTGATTCACTTTGTTATAAAGCAGAAGCTAACACACCATTGTTAAGCAATTATACTTCAATAAAGATGTTTAGAAAAAAAAAAATGGTTAGGAACTAGAAATTAAAAAAAAAAAAAACAGAGTCATAGCACAGCAAATCTAAATAGTGATGGCAGTGGACATCTATTGGTTGCCCCCCAACATGATTTCTTCTTTCTATCTAGCCCCCATTGCCATTTAGGGAATCTATGAGTTTCTGGGGAAGCTGACTGTACCTTGATTAGGCGGTAGAGTGTGTGTGTTAGGCTAAGCTAGTTTGTATATTATATCCCCCTTGCCACTGTGAGGGCAAAATCACATGACCTGATCTAGACTGATCAGCGTGCATTTCTGGATTGTCACTGAGAAGGCTGGGGTAAAGGAGTACTCTTCTTCTTGTTCGACTTGAGCAAGAAATTTGAGGTCCTGGGAGCTGTAAGTGGTAGCTATCATGCAACTATGATAAGACTAGTTTCAAAATGAGCTGACACTAAGAATGACAGTGGAGAAACAGAGAAAATTGGGTCTCTGGTGACATCACCTAGCTGCTAGATTAAACTTTGCCTGGAGCCAAAACTACCTCTGGACTTTCCAAATGTATTACTTCCCTTTATATTTAAGCCAGTTTGATTTAGGTCTTCTTTGACTTAGAACCAAAAGATTCCTTCGTGATCAATATGGTGGTTATTTTTGGGTGGTGGGGTTATAGGTTTCATTTTATCAATTATTTAACTGTATTTGCTAAAGTGTTTATAGTTAGCATGGGTTACGTTTGTAATAAAAAAAATAACAAAAAAGGTCTACTAACATTTAATCATAGCATCCACATTGTCTGGAAGTTATTTATCTAAGAAAGTAGACATTCTTAATAGGGCTGAACCAAGACCCACAGCTAAGCTAATCTGTTGCTTCGAATAGATCTCTGATGATACCTTGCACTACTGGTAATATTATACTACTGAGAACTCACTGGTTTTTAAATTTACTTTTTAAACAGTTTTTATATATTGGCCCACTCTTATCTAGTTGTTTTATGGGAGACAGAGAAATATCATTTAATGTAACTGCAGCTTTTACCACTACTTGTTTATTTTTTGAGCAGTGAAGGAACTCAGTGCTGCCAGCCATTTAATTTTCTCCTCCTCTTGACATGTAAAAAAAATACATATATGTGGTCAATTTAAAATGAATAGATGTAACACACTACTATATATAAAATAGATAACTAGTAAGGACCTACTGTACAGCACAGGGAACTCTACTCAATATTCTGTAATGGCCTATATGGGAAAAGAATCTAAAAAGGAGTGGATATATGTATATGTATAACTGATTCACTTTGCTGTACACCTGAAACTAACACAATGTTGTAAATCAATTATACGCCAATAAAAATTTTTTCAAAAACCAATTTGCTGATAGTCAAAAATAAAATAAAATAAAATTAATAGATATATAAAAATTTTAAAGTAACAAGTAAATTACAAGAAAATAATAAGATAGGCGGACCCCTATAGAATGGGAGACGTAAAAGACCTTAAAAGACTTACCAGTCAATCACTATATGTAGACCTTATTTGAATCCTGATTCAAACAAACTGCTAAAAAAAAAACCAAACCCAAAACTTAATTTATGGGAAATTTAAGCACTGGATATTTGAAGTATTAAGGTGATATTATTGATTTTTTTTAGGCATAATAATGGTATGGTCTTTATGTTTTTAAAAAAAGAGTCTTTGTCCATTAGCAATACATAGCAAAATATTTACAGATAAAATATTATGATATCTGGGATTTGCTCCAAAATAATGCAGGAGAAGGAAGTTCAGGGGAGATATAGATGAAACAAAATTGGACATGAATAGATAATTGGTGAAGCTGAGTAATGGGTACGTAGGGGTTTATTAACCTATTTATTTTTTCTATCATGAAAAGTTAAAAGTCTCCGCTTCACTGACTCTCTAGTGTTAATCAGCATTAACAATCACACATTTTTTTCTCAGAAATTTTTCTATGTATAAATTACAGAGAGAAAGAAGGGTAGTGTAGTGAAGTTTTTGTTTTTGTTTTATTTAACTAAATAGAGTCACTGCACATGTTGGTCTACAACTGTCTTTTTTGGAGGGGACGGGAACGTAATATATCATGGACATTTTGCCATTTAGTTTTACATTGGATCAGTTGATGATTTTTTTCCCTAAAGTTTTTTGCTTCTGTAACAGTGTAGCTTCTACGCCGCAGGGGATAATTTTGGCTTTTTGTGGGGACTGCCTGTGTTTGAAGCCTGGAATTTCTGTGGGCTTTGACCAGAGTTTTCATTTCAAGTCTTGGGCAGCTCCCACTTTTCTGATTATGAATCTTTCCTGGCATAGGATCCCCATATGAAGCATTGGCCCCAACCCTCTCCATAGGATTTTGCTGTCAGACAGCAGTTGTAAAACCTGTTGGAAATTCAGCTCTCTAATGCCTACTGTTTGGGGGCCAAATATTTGTGAGAGCTAGAAAAAGCATTGTTGAATTCCTATTGCTTTTTTGTGATGTTACATAATGTGAATTCTCAGTAACTCATGTACATCGATCCGTAAGAGAGAGGATTTGTGAGAGGATGGTTTGTTTTTTAAAAGAATAGAGTGTTTAAAAAAAAAAAAAAGAATAGAGTGGATGAATAGGTGACCAGCCTTACCTCCATGATGGAGCCTTCTGTTGTTATCATGCTGGGAAGTTGACATAATTTAATTCCATTGCTTCTTGCGATATCCGCTGTTGTTCATTTCCCTTTTATCCCAATGGGAGAAAGACAGTCTAAGCTTGGAATAACTTCTCTTTCTCCCTTACCCTTGAGGATCACAGAGTATATCATGCTTTTCATGACATATTTTCAAAGTGCTTTAAAATATTGCTATCATCATTTCATTCTCTTATCAAATATTTTCAGAGTAACTACTCTGTGCCAGTCATAGCACCCAGCCTTTGGGAGCAGAGAATGCAAGATAAATCAGTTTTCACATTGCTCTCTGGGTGGAAATTCTGAGGTTGGTCATTGAGGAAGGATGGATCTATGATTAGTGTTTTTAAATAGGCATGTTTTGTGTATATATACAATAATGATAGGTACCATTTACTGATTCATTACCCTGTGCTAAGTGCCTTTCTAAGAATTTTATACCAGTTGTCTCATTTAATATTCATAGCAAATCTTATGAAGTATGTGCTCTTATTAGTTGCCTTTTGTAGATTGGGAACTGAAGCACAGAAAGATGAAGTAATTTATTGGAAATCACAGAGGGAAAAAGTGGTACAATCTGGATTTAAACTCAGATAATCCAATTCCAGAACCTGTGCTCATTATGGAATTATTACTAAGAAATCTGTTGGCTCATTGATACATTGTATTAGCAGCTTCCAGCTTTTAAGAAAGAAAAAGATGGTTAATTATTGTTAACCGTCCGTATCCCTGGAGTCCGTTGGATTTTCAAGCTGTGAAACATGTTGAAGAGTTTTTAAGATATAATATCATAGTGCAGTTGGGGATTAGAACTGATTTCCAGACTTAAAGAAAATTGATCAAATCTTTACAGTGTGTTGGTACCTTCAGGGGATGAATTTTTACCTGTAGTGTGTCTAGAGTCGTATCAGAATGAATCTTATTCTGTCACTTGCAGTGTTGTTTGTGCTGAAAGGAAATCCACTGAGCTGTTATTTTTGCTAAGTCAATTTTACAATTCATCATGAAGTTTGCTATAATGTGTAAAAGTGTACATTTCCCCAACATGCGTAAGTGTGTGTGAATATGTTTCAAATGCATGTGTACATGCTCTGCTTTAAAAATATGAAAATCTCAGTACATTCCTAGATTCTTGTTTTGTATGGCTTGCACTCAATGATTCTAAACTCTTTCAGTTGGGAATCCAGCCTGAAACTAAGTACATGTTACTACAAGCTAGGCTGTAACCTTCAATTCAAACCTTCAATTCAAACTCGTAGGCCCAGTTTACCTTTTCTTTCCTTCATTTCATCATAATAACGAAGAGACCTGTCACTCACTGGTTGTTGACAGTGTGTTAATCTTTGTATTAAGCACTTTAACTGTATTCTCATTTAGTCCTCAAAATAACCCTTTGAGGTAGGTCTTGTTATTCTTATTTTCTAGATGCAGAAGCAAAGCCTTAGAGAGATTAAGTTACTTGTTCAAAGTCACATAGATATATGTGGGGACAGATCTAGGTTTGTCTGCCTCCAAGGTCAGTTGATTTCCTGTGTGGAAACACTGAGGCAGTCATTGCTGAAGGAAGATGTTCTCAGTGCTGTGTGCTTGTATGAGTCTATGTTTATATGTAGTTTAATTTTAAAAGATAAACAATAGTAACTATAGCTTCCTATGCACTAGTGAGGTAGAAAGACATCAGAATTTGTATCCTAGCTCTGTTTAATATAATGACATTAAACAAATCACAATTTCTCTGGGCCTCAGTTTCCCCATATGTAAAATAAGGATAATAATATTTATTTAACCAACATTATAAGGTTGTTATTAGAATTAAGTGAAATCATGGAAAAGTGCCAAGTAGTTTACACGTGTAAGGAAGTATTAGCCAATACTCTCATCCCCCCCCCCGCCCCCCATGCGCTCTTAAAACTCATTTCATAGGATTCAAATTAGATGCTGCTGTGGATTTGGTTTAACAACTTCCTTAAAAATTTAGGACATCGTCTGGTTTTTCACTTCATTCATTCATTCAAAGGACTTTTTACTAGGTCCCTACCATATCCCAAGCATTGGCATTGTTGCCGGAGGTATAAATTGACTCAGACTTGATCACAGATTATTCAGGACATTTTCTGGTTAGGATTGTAATCCAGTCTAACCCAACTACATGCTAACTGACCCCGCGTAACGTGAACGGGGTAAGATTCATCCGTGGTGGCCCAGACTGCTCTGCGTAAAGAAATCTCAGGACAGATGGGGCATCTGGCATGTGTTGTGAGTTTGCATCTTGTCCTGTGGGGTAGGTGAGGGACGGGGATGGGCTTAGAGTGGAGCCCAGGTGAGACATTTCCCCAGACACCGAGCACAATGGGTGGCCCTCTTGGGCTTGCGTCACGGTCTGCCCAGACACAGGAGGCCCCTTGCAAGTGTGTTTCAACCAGAACTGCCTGGGTGACTTTTCAAATCCCCCGAAATGAAAAGAACCGCATTTTCCTCTCAGCTCACCAAACAACAATAATGAATAATAGACTCTAGTCCATTTTGAATACATTTAAATTATGTTTCTGCAAAATTTCACACTTGCACTCTTTTTTTAATGTTTCAACTGAACATACACACAGTTCTATAGGCAGCTGGAGTGGAGACAAAGGTTGCTCAGTTCAAAAAGTATTTACTAAGCCTTTCCCCAGATAGGCATTGTGAAAGGTCAAAACACGGTCAACTCCAACCATAATAATCAAAACAACAACAAAACCTAGCTCTTTTTGAAGCCACCCCTTCTCTTTGGGTGCTTTTGGTCCAGTCTTTGATGGTGCAATGCAAGAAAATCTGAGACCATCCATCTCATTCCCCATGGAGGGTGGGCAGATGAGAAGTCATCTGAGGCCTGGAAAGGTATGAAGTGTACAGTTTGAGTGTTCATTAGAGAAAGCACTAAAATCAATTCTGTGCTCTCTGATAGCAAACATGTGCCACCTTCCCCACTCACCCCCTACCACCCCATACATATGCACACACATAGATACACATCAGTTTCCCTGGTGGCACAGTGGTTAAGAATCTGCCTGCCAACGCAGGGGACACGGGTTCGAGCCCTGATCAGGGAAGATCCCACATGCTGCAGAGCAACTAAGCTGGTGCACCACAACTACTGAGCCTGCACGCTAGAGCCCACGAGCCACAACTACTGAGCCCGCATGCCACAATTACTGAAGCCCGCGCGCCTAGAGCCCATGCTCTGCAACAAGAGAAGCCACTGCAATGCGAAGCCCGCACACCACAACGAAGGGTAGCCCCCGCTCGCTGCAACAAGAGAAAGCCTGCACACAGCAACAAAGACCCAACACAGCCAAAAATAAATAAATAAATAAATCTATTTAAAAAAAAAAAAAGAAGGCTAACCAGTAAGATATGAAATTTGGGGCAGTGAGGGAGATGCTTGCTGGGAAAAAGGGAGAATGAGTTTCTGTTTCCAAAGGATGGGATCAGAGCTATTTCTAAAACATCATTTAACTGAATCAGTGCAGCGAGATTAATTTGTAGGTGAGTTACAGCTTAATGGAAACAACAGCATTGTCACGCTTGAGTTGCACATTTTAAAGCAGTAAAGTGATAGTGAACTCCAACGCCAGTCCCCGAGCTTCCCCCACCAACAGCTGTCCCTGTGAGGGTGGACTTGGCCGTGAGTGTCTCAGGTCACCCTGTGTTCCTGTGTTTCACTGTTAACGAACACACGGTGGCCTCTGCAGAACATCCCGGACTCATGCCAGTGACCATCTAACCCTCAGTTCATTAGGAGAGTCAGGGCTTCAGACTCAATGCACAGGTTGCTTACACTTTTCATTTAAATTGTGTTTGAAGTTTTAAATGTTTCCGGGTGTACATGCGTTAGAGGGGAAGGTCTTCAGAAATTAAAGTGGTGTTCTGAAGGAGGGCTCAGTAATTCTGAATGGCCAACAGGACAGGCCAGAGGCCAGTGAGGATTCAGGCCACATGAGAGAAAGAAATCACAGATAGGATTGCTTTGATGGTTGGGCGGCTGGGAACCTTTCCTGCCCTGCAGCATGCTAACAGCAAGATGGATGTTCCCAAGGCCCAATCTTTGTACACTTCTGCTCCTGGGGAAAATAACTCTCATTCCTGTTCGTGCAGGTCCACTCTTCCTGATTACATTCAGTTCTTTGAGTGATTTTTCAAGAATTTTTGAGTGGCTATGATATGCTCAGTTCCTGGTCTAATTAGAAAGGAAGGAGCTGCAGATCACTCAAGCTCCAGACCTGTTGCCTGGTACATGCATCCTCATCTTCTCCAGGCCTGTAGTTCTAAAAGAAGGAGGAGGGAAATGTTCCAGATATGCCAAGGCAATGAATATATAATTGATGCATATAGTAGTTACAAAATGTAAAGGATATAGAATAGATCTCTTTCTAATCCTGTAACCGCCCCAGAAACAACTACTATTAAGTTTGTCTACTCCTACAAAGATATTCTATTCATATATAAACACATATACATATTGTACATATTATTCATATATGTATATACACACAATACACATACATATATTTAATTATTTATCCTCTTTATTTATATAAATGGTAACATACTCTGGAATAATAGGTATTTCATACCTTACTTTTTCATTTATCTTGAGAATTGTTCCAGGATAGCACATGTAGAGCTGCCATGTTCTTTTTAATAGCTACGGAATGTTTGTTCCATCGTTCAAATGGACCATCTAAACCATTAACTTCAGCCTTTTATTGTTGCATAGTTTGGCTGTATTATCTTTTGCCATCCCGATAATACTTAATTGAATATCCTTGAATATATGTCTTTGAGCACATGTGCTAATTTATCTCTAGAATCAGTTTGCAGAAGTAGAATTACTAGGCCAAATGGAATATCCTTTTTGTTTTGTTCTATTTATTAGACATTTGTATGTCTCCTTTTTTTTTGTTTCAGGTGTACAACAAAATGATTTGATATTTATATATATTTGCAAAATGATCACCACAATGTCTAGTTAATATCTGTCACCATACATAGTTATAGAATTTTTTTCCTGTAATGAGAACTTTTAAACCTATTCTCTTAGTAACTTTCAGATATGCAATACTTTATTATTAATTACAGTTTCCATGCTGTATATTACATCCCATGACTTATTTATTTTATAGGGCTTATCCTTTTTAATACTAATAGAAATTGCCAAATTGCCCTTCTAAACAGGATTTATTCATTTACACCTTCCCAGGAATGCATAAGAATGTGCACTCTTACTGCCTTCCCCTAACCCCCGCCCCCGCCTAGGCCATATCAGTCTGTCTGTCATAGGGGAGAAAGTTTTGTGCTGGATATGAGCCTGAGTATTTTTTAAACTCACCCCATGGGTGTTAGCCGTCTTTTAGTTGGTTACAGGTCATAGAAAATCTAGCTCAAACAAAAATTTTTTTTTAAGTGGAGAAATTTATTGGCACATATAACAGAATTCCAGAGTGAATGTGTGGATCAGGCATAACTGCATCCACGAAGGGCTGCCATGTTGTTGCACAGCTCCAGGGGGCGCATTCAGGTTGTATCAGAAAACAGTGTGATGTGACCCTGGAATTAGTGGCCCTATGCTTGGGGGCACAGTTGAAGTCATGGGGACTTGGTCTCTCTCCACTTCTTAGCCCTGTTTTCTTGGGGTTCGCATCGTTGTCAGGCAGGCCTTCTCTAAGCGGTCCCCGTGGTAGCTCTAGGTTTCTATTTTATCACCTTTATAACCTCAGAACCAAGAGCTTCTCCTTTTCGGTAGATATAACAAAGGTCCCACAAATGAGCCTCATTGACCTGGCTTGGGTCAGCTGCTCATGCCTAACAACTGGTCACTTAAGGGAATATCTTTTGATTTGCTTGCCCATCATTCATTCCCTGTTCTCATAATAGCACCTTGATCGATTTTCTTCCTCAGCAGTCAGTCCACATGGTCTGACTCCCTGCCTTCCTCCAGGGGTAAGCATGGTACCCAGGCACCCATCCTACCAATGGGCAAAGCAATTCCCAATTCTCAGACACCACCACTAAACTGTCTGCAGGCTAGATGAGTGCTTCTCAAACTCAAGAGAGTTACAGCTGAAGAAGAGAGGTTACAAATGTGCATTCAAACCACCTGGGGATCTTGTAATAAAGCAGATTCTAACTCATTAGATCTGGCATGGGGCCCAAGATTCTGCATTTCTAACAGGCTTTAGGATGATGCTGACGCCACTGGTCCAAGGACCACACGTTGAAATAAGGGGATATACTGTGGATCCAATGAGCTCTCCAAGTTCCTTGTAGTCCAGTAATTTTGAGATTTCATAGCATATACAGGATATTAAATAAACAAAATCTCCACAAGCAGTCAATTTCAGTGTGTCTTCATTTCACAAAGCAAAGAGAAGTCACTTTTATGATCACATTTATCAAAAAAACTTTATTATTAAAACATTCATTCATTTTAGAAATAAAATTCTATTGCCTGCCTTGGTGGGGAGGGGAGAGGAATCCTTTGCTGAGCTGTTTCTAAAGAATTGTACTTTTGACCATTGTTGGCAAGAAAGTAACTTCTCCCTCTGGGGACTAACTATGAGCTGTCTGTTGTCTTAGTAAAAAACTGCTGCTGTTTCCACCGTCCAGCCAGTGACTTATTAGTGCTTTGCCTGAGGAGCCAGTTTGCCCTTGGCAGACACTAGGTTTTATATATCCACTTACCCCATCATGGCTGGGTGGCCTGTAGCAAATTCTGGGGACAATATACTTGTTTCTTGGGAATAACAAAATCACTCTCTCGTGACCAAGGGCTCCTAGGTTTTCTTTTCTCATCATCTCCCAGAACCATTATCTCAGTCCAGGATTAACTTGAAAAGCATTAAAGATTTTCGTTGCTCTCCCTAATTCGGACCAGTTATTGAATGGACCTTTTCCCCACCCACCGCACCACTTACTGAATCAGAAAAACGATTTCTTTTGCAAAGCAATTTCATGCCTTGTTATTCCCCATATGTCTCTAAAATACAAAGTTAGGTGGCACTGCCAGAAGTCTCTATTCATTCCAGAGATTGAAAGGGGAAAGTTTTAAAAGGGGCTCGGCAAACCTGTGGCACTGTCTACTCGGTATCCTCCTGCCTTATGTAGCATTGTGATGGTATTTGCTTTCAAACCGTGCCTCCTACAAGGAAAATTGTAGCCTCAAAGACTTGCATCATTATGTAAATAGGGGTTAATGAATCAGCTGCACAAAATGAAAAGCGACTGAGAATTTGGCCGTTTTTATGAGAAAATAACACAAAGACAGCTGGATTTTTCTTCTGCTTTTTTTGTGCATCCTCATACTCTTCTGTTTCACAGATACGGCTCTTACAAGAAGGCTAGGCTAGAGAATTCTCATTTTGCACTTCATTTTCTTATTGCTAAACTGTTAAGTAAAGGCAGTCCCATCTGTAGGCTTGGAAAACAGCTTTAAGACTTAATTATTAAAAGGTAACATCTCCTCTATAAATACTAATCCTCTATAAATACTGTGTTGTCCACATTTGCCTTTTGAGATTAAAATAATCCACCCACTGATTTGGAATTAACTTAAAATGCTCAGGAAATGGGATGTCGAGTCCCTGCCCTGGTTCTCTGTATCTACTGCTGACTCTCTAGTGACAGAGCTGCCCTTAGGTGATGCCCAAGCTGGCAAGTCATGAATCAACAAATTGCACTTTAAAGGTAGAATAGAAGGGAGAGGGCCATTTATTGCAGCAAGGGGTCTTCTTCATCCATGAGCAGTGTGAAGAGCTGGAGACACAAGATTTGGGGATTGGTCAACTGGCCAATCGACGTTTTCCCAACAGTTGTTTATTGAATACTTGCTGTGTCCCAAGGCATGAAGGTAGCTTCTGTGTATATAGTGATGAATCCAACATTCTGAGCCCTGACCTCATGGAGATAACTTAAATGAACCATTTCACTTCTCTGGGGTTTACTTGAAAAACAAGGCTAATTCTTAACCTCACAGGATTGCTATGCTAAACATATTTAGAAAAGTATAAAATGTTGAACAGTTGTAGAGTTCTTTAGGTCAACATGGTTACACAGCCTCAGCAGTGCCCTTAACCTTGAACTGTCTGAGGTCAGCTGTGTTGCTTACTACCTCCTTTCATAAAGTTATCCTCAAATGACCCTCCCTTTGCCCTTTGTCTTTTTGCGACAGTTGCATCTTCTTCCCCAAAGATGATCCCATTTTCCTGATTCTTGATCAGTGCCAGCTTCTTATCTGCTTTGTAAAAAACTCTTCAAAGACGCAAGAGGGAGGGGATATGGGGATATATGTGTACGTATAGCTGATTCACTTTGTTATACGGCAGAGACTAACACAACAATATAAAGCAATCATACTCCAATAAAGATGTTAAAAAAAAAAACTCTTCAAAAGGAGGGGCCTCCTAACTCAGAAATTTCATAGGCATTTGATATGAACTTAGAAAGAAAAAAAGGACTATTCATAAAAGATTGAGAAAAAAATCAAAACTAATTTTCTGTATTTGATACACAATAAAAATTAGATTCTTAAAATAATGCCCCAGAATACAGTTATCATGAGACATGTCTGTCCTTTCCTAGAGTTAGAAATAGAGAACAGTTTTAGAGTTGGGCAAGTAGCCAGCCTTGTCATTTGTAGGTAGGAATGATGGGGGTCATGGTCCTAGCAAGGGAGCAGGCTGGGAGGGGCTTTCTCTGGAATATACTAGAGCAGCTGAGGCTTGGAAACATGCAGGGAACGTTTCTAAGAATGCCTTTGCTGTATGTGTAGGAGGATCTCGATGCTTGCATTGAAAGACCCCTGGCCTGTCACACAGTCTCCCAGGGTACAGATTTTTGACTCATTGCCCTAATTTTATGTACCATCTGTTCATTGAGGGATCCTCCCCACCCACGTCCCAACATCCATAATAATGTATGTTTCTCTGTCTTTTTCTGCTCTGTGTCCCTATCTCCTCATCTCTGCCTCATTCCCACCCAACCCCTCACCCCACATATATGAGTTCATCACTAAGAGTGGGAAAGCACAGCAAACCTAAAGAAACGTTTCAGAGGGTCTTGGTTTACACTTTGTAAATTGCACAATTAACAAATCTTCTTAAGGATAAAGGGCCTCTTCTTTTCTCCATCCCCTGACAAAAATGAGGCTGCTTGGTGGGTAGTTAACATCATGGTAAGTGCAGGGTTGTCAGATGTTTTCTGAAAAGGGCCATGTAGTAAATATTTTAAGTTTTGTGGGTCATACGATCTCTGTCACAACTATGCAACTCAGTTGAGGTATCGTTAAAGTGCCTATGGGCAAATATAAAAACAAGTGAGCATGGCTGTGTTCCAGTAAACTAGATTTATGGACACTGAAATTTGAGTTTCATGTAAGTTTTACATGTTAGAAGATATTCTTCTTTTGATTTTTTTTAACCATTTGAAATATAAAAGCCATGCTTAGCTTGTAGGCTTTATAAAAACAGTCAGTGGGTAGGATTCGACCCACGTATCTTCATAGTTTACCAACCCCTGGTATTGTGGAAGAAATGCAGAACTAGGAGTGAGAAGCTTTATGTTCCAATTTCAGTTGTAGTACTTTCTAACCTTGATGTAGTCATTTGACTTCTAACCTCAGTTTCCTCATCTGTAAAATGAGTGTGGAAAGTGGGAGTGGGGGAAAAGTAACGCTAGAGAGGAGAGACCTGGTGAACACTATCTCTGCCAGATGATCAAGGTTCACATCATCAAAGGTAAGTAATGTTGATAGCATGTACCCTTGATATGTGATGAAAACGGCACTTTACCTCTGTGGTCATCCTCCAAGAAAGTCATAACTGCAGTCAAACATGAGAAAAACATCAGACCAACCTAAATTGAGGGACATTCTACAAAATACCTGACTAGTATTCCTCCAAGCTGTCCAGGTCATCAAAAACAAGGCAAATCTGAGCAACTGTCACAGACCAGAGTAGACTAAGGAGACGTGATGGCTAAATGTACTGTATCCTGGAGATGGGATCCTGGCACAGAAAAAGGACATGTGGGGGAAATTAGTGACGTCTGAATAAAGTGTGGAGTTTAATTAGCAGCACTGGATCACGTTGTTTCCTTAGTTGTGACAGGTGTCCCATGGTATCATAAGATGTGAACATTAGGGGGATCTAGGTCAGGAGAATATGGGAACACTGTACTATCTTTGCAACTTTGTTGTAAATCTAAAACTATTCTAAAATAAACAGTTATTTATATTAAAAAAAAAAAACAACTAAGAAAGAACAATCCACAGGATTTGGCAATTGACTGGATACAGAGGGTAAAGGAGAAAGAGAAATAAAGATTATGTCATAGTGTTCAGCCTGGGTACATGGGAAGGTAACCCTGCCATTGGACAGAAATAATGAATATAAGAGGCAAATTAGGCTTGGAATAGGAAATAATGAACTTGGAGTATCAGGTCACATCCATGAATATGAGGTACTGTTTCATACTTAAAGTGATAAAATACTTGGGGAGAGGGCTTTTGGGTTTCAGATGTTTTGCTTAAAGCGATCTCCAGCCAGTATTTGACAGTTAAGTCCTAATTTAAGAAAGATTAACTAGATTAAATAATAAAATAGTTATTGGACTTTATATAAATAGCTGGACTCCTGCCCATATATATACACACACACACACATACATATATGTCCCTTTGTGGATATGTTTTTCCTGTTGTCATTAACATATTGCTTGGAACTTGGAGTAGCTATAAGCATCTCTTTATCTGCAAAAGGAATTAAAGTCATGTTGCCAAGTGGAACATGATCTAAGTGACTCTTAGCAGCCAGAAGCAGCCCTTTTTCTTTAGTCAAGAAGTGCTAGTTGTGTTGACCCACAATGGAGAGCGTGTTTTGTTTATTTCAGACAAGAAGAAGTAAGAGCTTTGTTTGAGTCATTCCTTTTTCTGTCACCCTATTTACATTTTACAGCCAGAATTGCTTCACAAGTACACCCAGGCCTCCGGAGGCCTGTATGTCTGCCGTGCATTGACAACGTATACGATAAAACCGGTCGAGACCCCACACCTGCATGGGTCCTGACTAGACAGTTCGTAGCAGAAGAAATTCAGATGATAATAAATGTATGAAAAAAACTTCACAAAGAATCAAAGCTATGTCATTACACGTATGCCAGTGAGATGGTAAAGACAGTAAAGAAATGGAGAATTCATTGCTGGCCCAGGTGTGGGGAACAGCACTCTGGAATGTAAATTCATTGGATCTTTGGGGAGGGCAGTTTGAAATCGATATTCCAAGCTTTAAAATGTATATGTTTTCTGTTCCAGTAACTTCACTTCTAGGAAACTATCCTAAGGAAATAGTGGGACAGGCAAGTAAAGCTATATATAAAGAATGATGGTATTAGCATTGTTTAAATAGTGAAATGTTTCACGTAGTATCCAACAATAGGCCATTAGTTAACTTCAGCATTGTGAGTAGCTGTAATAGAAACACTGGCATTATTGTGTTGGAAAAACATATTTCAAAATGAATTCATAGTCCAGTTTATATAAAAGTATATGTGTGCAAGTGCACTTCTAGAAGAACATACACTGTTTTAAACGCCTTTAAAATGTTGATGAAAATAAAAATGTTTTAAAATCTAAACCAAAATCTAGACTTTTAGTATTAAATTTGGGTGGTGTAAACTGTCCTTGTCTCATAATTTAGTATTACTTGTAGAGCCTAAAACATGTTCCCATCACCACCTGTACTTTCCCTCTACAAAGTAATCTTAACTCTCTTAATTAAAAGCTATAGCTCATCCTAAATTTTTTTAAAAAATAAATTTATTTATTTATTTATTTTTGGCTGTGTTGGGTCTTCGTTGCTGTGCACGGGCTTTGTCTAGTTGTGGCGAGCGGGGGCTACTCTTTGTTGCTGCGCGTGGGCTTCTCATTGCGGTGGCTTCTCTTGCTGCGGAGCACGTCTAGGCGCGCAGGCTTCAGTAGCTATGGTGTGCGGGCTTAGTAGTTGTGGCTCATGAGCTGTAGAGCGCAGGCGCAGTAGTTGTGGCGCACGGGCTTAATTGCTCCGTGGCATGTGGGATCTTCCCGGACCAGGGCTCAAACCCGGGTCCCCTGCACTGGCAGGCGGATTCTTAACCACTGTGCCACCAGGAAAGTCCCCCATCCTAAATTATTGAGTAGAGATTTGTATTCAGTGTGAAGAATCTAGTGCTGTCTTAACCAAAGAGAAACCAATAAATAGTTATCATTCCTTACTTTTATTTTATGCTACAGTAATTTAAAATACCCCAGGGAATTCCCTGGCTGTCCAGTGGTTAGGACTCCATGCTTTCACTGCCAAGGGCCTGGGTTCGATCCCTGGTCGGGGAACTAAGATCCCACAGCCACGTGGCATGGCCAAAAAAAAAAAAAAAAAAACCCAGACAGTGCTTATTACTAAAAAGCACTATAAATAAGGATATAGGGTGAAAAAAAAGACACTTTAAGGAAAATTTTGTTCTTCAATTTGATTTCATTAATTTATGTCTTGCCTCTTTCCAAATGTATTTAAAGTACCTGAATTTCTCAATAGAATGTGTGCTGAGCACAAAAATGTGTGCACACACATGAACAAATCAGCTGTATCATACTGCCTCCAAGATAATGATGATTTATAAATGACAGAATGTATATCCAGAAACACTCAAGGTCTCTGAACTAGAGACTTCACCTTTAACGAATGAAGCGATTCAAAGTCATCTTTCTTCCTACTCAGTAGAAAACCGATGTGGTCATGTCGTTCAGATCAGTCAGGGCATAGAGCTTGAGAAAAAGAGCTGACTCTAACCAGCTGGATTCTTGAGTAGACAAAGCTTCATGTAGCCACATACGGCCTGATAGAGAAATGGAAGAGAGGAAAAGGGGTGGGGAGAGGGGAAGGGTTTACAGATCACCTGTTCTTTGCCCGGCACTGAGCTTAAATGCTTACTGTGTGCACTGTCTCGTTTAGTAAGCTGCAGGCACGGGTATCGTGTTCAGATGGCAGTTTGATCTAAACATTTCTGAGTAAGTCAGTCCTCTTCCTGATGTTGCTCTCACCAGCTGCATCCCGTGGGCAGCCATTCCCTAGATCTGCCGGTTATACAGTTAGTTGTTAATGATCCCAGGTGTCTCCTTCTCCCACCAAGGCTCAGTATTCCATCAGCCACTGCTTAAACCATGCACCACAGCCGGAGTGCGGAGGATTCGGGATTGTTTGAGCAGGTCTACCAGATGCCTCAGATTTCGTAGACAGAGCAGTGAGCAGGACTTTGTCTTCATTTCACTAATATGTGTCTGCCTCTTTCCAAAAAGGATTTGATCTTCCAATAGGATGTGTGCCATGAGACATTTCATAAGAGGGAGGACCTTAGGACCTCCACTCAGAAAGGCAGCATGTAAAAAAGCAAGACAAGACAGTGAGGAAAGGAGAGAACATCAAAGTCCCCCTTTGTGTGGAAAGGAGCAAGATTGAGGACAGTTTCACGGGAGTGGAGCTTCTGAAGGGGCTTTAGTGATTAAAATAGGTGACACGTATGAAGGGTGAGCACTTGGCTGGTTTGTCTCTGAGTCTTTCCCAGCCTTCCTGTGTTAGGACAAGTTCAAGCCAAGGTTCCTTTCAGAACCTTGTGCCCAGTTAATTCCATACCCGTTATCCCTGCCATGCTTGGCTACGCCTAAAATGTCAACCTCTCTAATGCTCATATCCCTTGTTCTGCCCACTTTGATCTACTCATCCCCTTACCTCTGTCCCAAAACCTCCTGCAAAGTCCCAGACAGGGACCCTGGGCGAAGTCTGGCCCTCTACCATGTTTTATTCAGCCTGCACACTCCACTTTTATCCCCACATGGCAACCACTGGCAAGAGCCAAGAGTCTCCCTGAGAGGGGACAGATGCTTTCTTGTTTGCCAAAGTCCCTACCACTCCCTATTGTTCCCCAATCCTGGTGGTGGTCAGATGAGTGTGTTTGTGAAAATGCATAGATTACTTTTTTATTTTGTATTTTCTGTGCATTTTGTTATATTTCAGCTTTAGAAGTTGTTTAATGAATCAGAAAGCAGAATCTTGGTTTCCCTGTGCAAACCCGATGCAGTAGACATCATTATTTTCCCCCATTTTGTAGATGAGGCTGTGAGGACATGGAAAGGTCAAGCAAGTTACTCATGGTCCTATAGCTGGTACATGAGCTGGAAATCACACCCAGGTGGCCTGTACTCCTGACTGCTATGATTTAGTTCCTCCCAGGAGAGTTGGTTCAGTCATGAGATACTCTAATTCTGTTCTTGGCTTCTCTTTGCTGCCAGTCCAACATCCAAAACATGATTTTCAGAGACACATTTACACTGTTTCTTTTATGTGCTATGGTAGATTAAAGATGGCCATAAATTCCTTGCAACTCCTTTTATTGAGATATGGGATCAAATTCCCCTCCCCTTGAATTTGAGCTGGCTTTAAATGATTTGCTTAATTGGTAGAGTGGAGTGGAAATGACACTGTGTGACATACGAGGTGAACTATAAGAAGACTTGCAGCATCTGCCTTGGCTTCTTCGGACACTGACTCTTAGAAGCCATGCCATGAGGAAGCCCAAGGCACCCCATCCAGAGGCCCCCCATGGAAAGGAAAAAAGGACGCTTGTTAACAGTCAGCACCAGCTCACCAACCATGTGAGTGAGTCATCTTGCAAGTGGATCCTCCAGCCTCCGTTGAGTGACCCCAGTTAATGCCACATGGAACACAGATGAGATGTCTCCACTGAACACTGCCCAAATTGCAGAATTCATGAGCAAAATAAATGACTATCTTTGTTTGAAGCCACTAAATTTTGGCGTGGTATGTTGTGCAGCAGTAGGTAACTGGAGCACCTGCCAATTTTGCTTAACCAATGTAAACTGGAATCAAGTGTAAGGTCAACAAAGTATCATCTTCTTTAATGTGTTATTACAGGAAGTCTCCTCTAGAAAAAACTTAACTCTTAATTCAAACCATCCCTGAAAATAATCCCAGAAATTATTTTTGCATTAATTGCACAGATTTACTGACTAAATTGGAATCTTGTGAGAAAAAACATATTTGCTAATGTCAACAAAGTGCCATCAGACTAATTGCGGAAACTAAGTCAATGTAAAATCAGATTCTGAGTGAATCTGTGAGTTGCTGGAAATTAGGTATAAGAACTACACAGTCTAAAGTTAGTTACTCACATTAGCTAAAAGGGCAGAAGAATAAAATCTAACATTTTTGTTCAGGGCTCCCCACTCACTCAAGACATTTGTTTGGCAAATATTTTCCCAACCAGACAGCACAATTACATAGGGTGTGTTCCACCAGAACTGGCCGGCCCAGTTGGAGAGTGATTGATTACCAGGGTGGTGTGTTTACTTTAAAGGGAAATCACAGGATTATCACTCCCATTTCTCCTGAACTCTTTCCAATTGGTACTTTCTGTGCTTAGTATGCAAGATAAGCGAGGAGGGGAAGAAATGCCCTTGAATGCATGGCTGGTGGTAAAATGCCTGTGAGACACTTAAGGGCTTTAGCCAGTGGTGAAATACCTATTAGAAAGTCGGTGGGTCTATGAAACCTTAGGATGGCCAAGATATACAGTTGAATGGAAAAAAGCAGGTGGGCAAACAGAAGGTAATGTGTTGAGCAATTTGTTTGATATAGAAATGGATGAATAAAAGATAGTGAGTTAGAAAAAGAGGTGTTTTTAGAAAGGCTGATAGGATCTATTCTGTTAGACCAGGGATGCTACTCAGCTCTGCAACTCTGGTGAAAAAACAGCCACGGACAACACACAAACAAATGGATGTGGCTGTGTGCCAGTGGAACTTTATTTATGGAGATTGCAAACTGAATTACATGTAATTTTCATGTGCCACTAAATATTCTTCTTCTTTTGACTTTTTTTCAACTATTAAAAAATGTAAAAACCGTTGTTTTAGCTCATAGGCTGTGCGCAAACAAGTGGCAGGCTGGATTTGGCCCTTGGGCCATAGTTTGCTGACCTCTGTTGTGGTTTGGGTGGGGGAGGAGTTGGATGATGAGGGAGGGGGCGGGGCGGGTAGGAGAGGAAGTGGCTTGCTTTCTGCCTTCTACTTTCTTTTTTTCCTAAAATTTATTTATTTATTTATTTATGGCTGCATCGGGTCTTCGTTGCTGCACACGGGCTTTCTCTAGTTGTGGCGAGCAGGGGCTACTCTTCGTTGCGGTGCGTGGGCTTCTCATTGCGGTGGCTTCTCTTGATGCAGAGCACGGGCTCTAGGCACACGGGCTTCAGTAGTTGTGGCACACGGGCTCAGTAGTTGTGGCGCACGGGCTTAGTTGTTCCACGCCATGTGGGATCTTCCTGGACCAGGGCTCGAACCCGCGACCCCTGCATTAGCAGGCGGATTCTTAACCACTGCACCACCAGGGAAGTCCTCTGCCTTCTACTTTCTAAACTTTTGTATTTTGAGAACTTTTAAGGACAGATATGTATATATGGCTTTTATAATTAAAATTATAAAATTAAAGATATGTCCATGTTAGGGTCTAAGGAAAAAAAACTGTACAAGTGCCCTGTAGGTTTCAGTGGGCAAAGGACAAGTGATAGCCCCTGGGGCTCATGTTCAAATAGTTTAAAATCTCATTCATTCAGATTTACCCACACAGAATTTGGGTTGAAGGTCCCATTTGCTTACTCCAAAAAGAAGATTTATTTATCAACTTTAATTGTAAACACTTTAAGACAAATGGTGTTACTAATTATAAATGATTTTTATCTGCTTCTTAAAGCAATTTCATTAGAATGTCTGCCTGAGAAGGCTGTGGGCCTAGAGTAAGATACTTGAAAGCAATGCTGTATTTCTTTTTAAATGCTGTGTTACTCAGACTAATTCAGACTACTCTCTTTTCTCATTTTACCCACAATTTGTTGCACTTTCCTGATATCTATCTTAGGCTAATTTGCGTTAGGGTTTATATTCTTTTTGTCCATCTTCAGTCTCTGTAAACTCCCGGAAGGCATGATACTGGCTCTTATAGATCACAGCTTTCATTCATTCATTCATTCAACAAACATTTACTGAGTGCCTCCTATGTACCAGGCATCATTCTAGGCCCTGGAGAAACCAGAGTGAAAAAAGCAAAGTTCCTGATCTGTGGAATGAACATTCTTTTTGAATCTGATTTTGTCCTGTTCATCTGAATTGATGTTTTCCTTCAGAGATAGCAGATGAGGTTTCTGTCACAGCTTAACTCTGATTGACTGTTAGTGGCTGCTTAGGGTAGTATGTTAGGAGGAATTCTGAGAGTCAGCTAGAAAGAGGACCCTCTTTCATTACTCATTTGGGGAGTAGAGTGTGAGAGCAGTGGGTCACATATGTTATCCCTTATGTAGACCGTGAATTGTGGCATGTGGGAGGTGGAATAGATACAGATTTGGTATCAACAGGATTCGAATTAATTTCTATCCTTTCGTAAAAAATTTAATTTTTATTTAAAGGAAGATAACAGAAGGTGTAGAAAGAAGGTATCTATAAAATGACAGGAGATTTTAAGATCCTAAATATATGTTGTGTATTATTTTTGAAACATGAAAGTAATAAAACTTCTTTAGGATTAATTAAATGTTGTATGAACAATGAGAAGATGTTGATCAATTTTAAAGAATGTCATCACTTTTACATAAGTGTTTTTTCCATCTTTATATGGTTTTAAAATTATAGATTCCCTATAACTCCCTGAGGTAAACCTTTATCTTCAGATGAAGATCTAAGACCTCTGGTGCCATAGCTCTTCACAGAATATTTTTTAGAAAGCATCAACCACTTCTTTTTGCACAAGTGAATTCAGTAATTGAATTCAGTAGCATAAGATATTTTGTTAATAATTGAAGACTCAAAAAAAATCAATGGTACTTGGTTAAAAAATATCATGGTTTTTATTTTCGTTTTCAGTATGTGTTGTGTATACATATACATGTATGTATATAGTTGACCCTTGAACAGCACAGGTTTGAACTGTACAAACCTGTGAATAGTTTTGAATAATTTGAATAGTTTGTCTATTTATGTGGGGATTTTTTTCAATAAATATACAGTTGGCTCTCCAGTATCCTCGGGTTTCACATCTGTGAATACGGAGGGCTGACTATACTAAGCCATTTTCTTTCTTTCTTTTTTTTTTCCCCACATCTTTATTGGAGTATAATTGCTTTACAGTGTTGTGTTAGTTTCTGCTGTATAACAAAGTGAATCAGCTGTATGTATACATATATCCCCATATCCCCTCCCTCTTGCGCCTCCCTCCCAACCTCCCTATCCCACCCCTCCAGGTGGTCACAAAGCGCGGAGCTGATCACCCTGTGCTGTGCGGCTGCTTCCCACTCGCTATTTTACATTTGGTAGTGTATATATGTCAGTGCCACTCTCTCACTTCGTCCTAGCTTACCCTTCCCACCCTGTGCCCTCAAGTCCGTTCTCTACGTCTGCGTCTTTATTCCTGCCCTGCCGCTAGGTTCATCGGTACCGCTTTTTTAAATTCCATATATATTAAGCCATTTCCTATAAGGGACTTGAGCATCCTTGGATTTTGGTGTATGCAGGGCTCCTGGAACCAATCCCAGATGATACTGAGGGACGACGGTATTTATATTTTAGTTGACTAACAGGTTACTTGTCTTTTGGACTCATTAAAGAATTCATTCTCACATAGAAAGCATAGTCAGCAGATCACTGTGGTCTTTTCTATCCCCACTATCAAGAAGCAGCCCCCAGGTTAATTTCTCTTCTGCCTCTTCTTTGTGGTGTAGCTCATGAGGCCTGAGTTTACTTGTCTTTAAAATGAGGGAAATGATATCTACCTCAGAAGATTGCTTTAAGAGTTGTTTATTCTTCTTATCGTAACTATTGTCTCATCTAAATCATTACTATTAATAGCTAACATTTACTGAACGTGTATTATGTCCTGTCTTAGGCACTTTACATGTATTATCTCGTTTAGTTCTCTCAATAACACTACAAGGTAGGTCCTATTATTTTTCTCATTTTACAGATGAAAAAATGGGATGCAGAGAGGTTACAAGTCTGCTCAAGACTACACAGCACATGATGACATGACGTATGTGAAAGTCCCTGCACCAGGCCTCCCGCATAATAGGTGCTCACTACATGTTGAGGGAACCACCAACTCTTTGTGGGCAGTTTGTTTATGGGTTGATAGGGAAAGCCCATTCATTCTTGTTCCTCCTCCAGGCTTCCTAAGATTAGATATGTCCCTTAGGATATTTCTAGTGGTGTCCTTCTTTTCATTTACTGTGAAGGCTTCAGCTTGGGCTTTTGACAAGACTGCAGTATCAACTAGAGTCCAAACAGGAAATAAATGACACACACACATCAGATAATTTGAAGCGAATTAATAAAGAAACTCCTTACAAAGGTGGAGAGAAAACGCAGGAGATGTGCAGGACTACTTCAGGCTGGTAACGGAAGGGCTGATCCCAGCCCTAGAGCTGAAGAGGAAGGGAGTGGTCACCAGTACCCGGGGACAAGAGGCTGTGTGGAGGGGCTGCCTGACCAGAGCTGTGACTTTTGGTTAAAGGATGCAGCCAGCTTACAGTGAGCCACAGAAACTGGGGGAATGAATACCCCAGCCTCACTCTTCTTTCCCCTCTCCTGCCAGCGCTCCCCAGCGGTGAGCCCACCTGGAGGCTATTGCTGCAGCCCATGTAGATTGGGCTCCCAGGGAAGGTAGAGTAGATCCTGAGGGGCAGCTGGAAGATATTCAGCACTACTTCTGACCCTGGGTGTGACTGGGAAATGGTGAGGAGGATTGCAGACCATTTCTCACGCTTCTTGGCATTTGTGCAGGATCTGACATTCTTGGCTCCAGCTGTTTAACAGATGGCTAGATCCACCAGGCAGACAGTTAGAAATTACTTTTATAAGTGCACATTTGGAAGAGTCTCTGGCAATCATTTAGTTGGAGGACAAAGAATTGGCGTTGGTACTTCCACAGAGCCTTTGAAGCTGATTCACTGTCTCAGCCAGAACTCTTAAAGTCTCAGTTCACTTATTTATAAACTGAACATAGTAAGACATTCTTCTCAGAGACGTGTGAGGCTTCAACTAGTCAAAATCGGTACATTTTTTGAGGTTTCTCGTGGAAACCTTTTATTATGATGAACATGATATGTATTAATAATTAGACATAATCTCTTAAGTTTGATTTGAGATAAAAGTGCCCTTGACTTCAGATTGTTAATTTTATGGCTTATTATGGGCTATCATGTCTTTGAGGTTCATGCTGGCAGTAAATAGCTGGACTTGAAAGGTTACAGGGGTTTTCCTCTGACCGATTTGCATGTTAGATGGTCTCAGACATGTTGACCAGGATAATAATGATAATACTAGTATTTGGGACAGTTTCTACCGAGAATCAACCACTTGAATCAACAGTCTAAACCCTCCTTCATTATTGTACTCTGTGTCCTACAGGTGAAACCAGAATACATTCCAAAATATAAACAGAATGTGTAAAGACTCATGTCATGTCTGTCAAGTACCTTAAAGTTTGGACAGTATATTGGTAACCATGGGGAATAACAGGCTCTCGTGTTACTTGTGGGAATGTAAATTTGTTCAGCCACTTTGAAAAACTGGCAGTTTCCACTAAAGTCATGCATATACCTACCCCTTGAACAGCAATTCCACTCCTAGGTAAACACACAAGAAAAATGAGTGCATATGTTCACTGGAGGGGAAGGGAAAAATAATTTTCTGGGTTCTTGGCTGAGACACACCCCCATAATAAAAAGACAGATTTATGGGAGAAAAATTAATTTAATTACATACATACGGGAATCCCACAAGATATGAGAATCAAAGGCAGCCAGGCATTAGGCTTGTATACCATCCTGAGATAAGGAAAGGGACAGGGATCTGGGACTTCAAAGGGGAGGAAAGCACACAGAACAGTAAGAAGGGAAAATATTTGGTAAACAAGTGTTTGCCCTGCAATGCAGATTGTCAGATGAAAAAGTTATCTCTGGTAATAGTTCTCTTCCTGGTACAGGCTCCCTTTCTACATTTAGGCAGTTAAGGGGGAGGTAAAAAAAAACTTTTCCCGTTGCTGGGTCTTGATTGCCTTCACCTCAAAATAATCCACATGCCAAAGTGGCATATTTTGGGGTGGCCTGTTCTGCTCTCCTTCACCACCAAAAGACATGCACAAGGGTGTTTATAGCAGCCTTATTCCTAATAGATCCAAACTAATAACCCAAATGGACATCAACAGGGAAATGGATAAAATAAATTGTGGTACTTTCATATAGTGAAATATTTCATAGCAATGAAAATAATTAATTAAAAAAATGATCCAATGACACATGCAAAAGCATGAATGCATCTCAAAGATACTATGTTGAGTAAAAGAAGCCAGGCATAAAAGGAGTACCTGTATGAAGTTCAGGGACAGGTAAAATTAACTGATGGTGATTAAAGTAAAAAAAAAAAAAAATTACCCCTTGTGCCAGGCTGGGGATGGGGAGGTATTGATTTAGAAGAGTCACAGTGAAACTTTCTGGGATGTTCGAAATTTTCTGTATTTTGATATGGATGGTGTTACAGGGGTATACCTGTATAAACATTCTGTAGACTGTATACTTTAGATTGTGTACTTCACCCACTTCCTGTATAATATACTTCAATAAAAATGTTTTTTAAACAAGTGTACTGTATTGAGTTTTACAGCTACACTCTGGCAAATGTAGCAATGATAATACCAGGAAAACACAACAAAACTTTTACCTTACTACAGAGTATATACATAGATACAATCTTTCTGGAGAGTTTGCCAATGTTGATAAAAAACCTTAGGACTATATGTGCCACATTGTATTACTCAGCCATAAAAAGAAATGAAATTGAGTTATTTGTAGTGAGGTGGATGGACCTAGAGTCTGTCATACAGAGTGAAGTAAGTCAGAAAGAGAAAAACAAATGCCGTATGCTAACACACGTATATGGAATCTAAAAAAAAAAAGGTTCTGATGAACCTAGGGGCAGGACAGGAATAAAGACGCAGATGTAGAGAATGGACTTGAGGACACAGGGAGAGGGAAGGGTAAGCTGGGACGAAGTGAGAGAGTGGCATGGACATACATACACTACCAAAATGTAAAATAGATAGCTAGTGGGAAGCAGCTGCATAGCACAGGGAGGTCAGCTCAGTGCTTTGTGACCACCTAGAGAGGTGAGATCGGGAGAGTGGGAGGGAGACACAGAGGGAGGGGATATGGGGGTATATGCATACATATAGCTGATTCACTTTGTTATACAGCAGAAACTAACACAATATTGTAAAGCAATTATACTCCAATAAAGATGTTAAAAAAAAAAAACCTTAGGAATAAGCACACCTTTGACTGTTACTGAACCAAATTAGAATCTGCTAGCCTGACTTGCAGCAAAGCCAATCTATTGACACTGGGTTGTGGTGAAGGAAAGTACAGTGTTTATGGTAGGGCACCAAGCAAGGAGAATGGGCAGCTCATGCTCAAAAGACCCAAACTCCCCAGTGGCTTTCAGGGAGGGGTTTTTAAAGACAGTGTGAGGGAGAGGGTCATGGGGTGCGTGATCAGATTGTGTTCAGTTCTCTGATTGGTTGATAGTGAGGTAACAGGGTGATGTTTTGGGAATCTCAATCATCAGCTTTCTGATTTTAACCAGTCTGGGGTGTACGTGCTGTTGGTTAGCATGCAGTTAACTTCTTCCACTCAATGGGGGTTTTAGTATCTATAAAACAACTCAAAGATATGGCTTAGGATATTACCTATGGCCCTTGAGGAGGAACTAAAGATCCTTAACTTTGTTTTATGGTTAAACTGTCATAATTTTGTCTTGTTTGACTTTGTTTGGTTTATTTCTGATTTTGTAACTTTTCTGATTAAATTTGCTCTTTGGAACTCGGGGAAGGCCTGGGAGGCTAAAACTTTTTTACAAGGAAGAGGCTGGAGACACAGGGAGGCGGGGATGGGTGGGGGGCCTGTCTCGGAAGACCCCATAGGGTCCCCCTCAGTTTTATGACCTAGCAATATCCTATAGACATCATTAAGAACATATGCACAGGCTTATCCTTAAGGATGTTTATTTCAATGTCCTTTGTAATACTGAGCATTTGAAAACAATCCAGTGTTCAGTTCTGAGAATTGGTAAATATGTTTTGTAATAATATGCAGCTGTTTGAACAACATGGTGGGGAAAGGAGCTATGTTTGTAGTCGTGTGTTTCTACTAAGGAAAAAAGGTAGACATAGTAAAGACTGCAGGAAACTATTAGTTGACTCAAGTAGCTGTAGTGATGATGATGACATTTGAAATATGTGTATTGAATCAAATTGATAAATGTTAATAGATATTGATTACATATTATTCACCTCCCTGGAAGAGGAATATTATAGGTCTTACATTCCTTCCTAAAATCTGTTTATTCTCATATGCTTTGGTTTAGGCTTAGATTTACTTTCTATGTTTCTGAGTCAGATTCAGCAAAGAAATCTTGTCTGTGGCCTGAAACAACAGTTTTCCTTTTTAGCAATTGCTGGTTAAAAAAACCCTAGGCCTGCAAGAGAGGGTGTTAATGTAAGTACAGAGACTGAGAGTTAAACAGTAAGGCAGTTTAGAAGAGAAAGCTGTTGGATAAAGTTGAAGGCTGAAAACCTTCCCATAATAAAATCCTACTCTGTTTTTAGTAACCATTAAACACCTTTTTAGAGTTATCTCTAAGAAACCCACTTGGAGACATCCAGATTTTCTAAAATTTAATAGTATCTCCAATGGAAATAACGTTACCTGTCAATTAATTGTCATGCGGTAACATTATTCAAATTGGTAACTGTAGCTCCCCAAGATTATATAAAACTTTGATTATCTTTTCAAGAAAGGGATCCTCAAACTTTATTTCTGTCTTTTCTTCTTCTGGCCAAGAGAAGAATTAAGTAAGTGACTCTGGTGGGTTCCTTATTTTGAACAGTGCATATAAGAGATTTTGTACTGTCGTTTCTAAAAGCTTTCTTATTCAAGTTAGCCAAGAATCTTTGGAAGAGGGTAATTTTTTCATTGGGGAAAGGAAGAATCACCTTACTGTCAAGGTTGCCTTATATTGAGCCTTTTTTTAAACTTCTTGGCCTCTATTTCTGTGTCTGTAAAATGGAAACAATAATGCTACAACATCTTAGTGGTATTAGAAGAATTAAATGGAGTCTGACATGAGGCAAGTGCTGATAAATAGTAACTGTATATTTCTATATACACATATATAATAACACATAGATATAGCTCTGTGTATAGGAGTCATTATCTTAGTTTTTCTTCTCCTGCCTAGCACCATATTTGGCCCATACTAAGCCCTATAGCTTTTGATTGAAGCCCCCTTTTTTGGTTTGTCATATATGGCAAAAAAAAAAAAGCTTTGGTGACTCATTTTATTCTCCAGGCCACAGCAACCTGGGGTTTCAGTAGAATTACAAACATTTTCTAGTAAAACTTAACATGGCAACAGCATATTTAACGCCTGCCAAAACTGCCCTTTTTATTCAAGAAGATTCTCGTGGTGCCCTGTCCTACCTGATTCATTCATTCATTCCATAAATATTTACTGAACAGTAATTATTACTTGTGCACATAGTTAGGTGCTGGAGACATTGTGAACAAAACAAGAAGAGGCTTCTGCCTTCATTCATGAAGATTATATTCTGCCGGGGGTGCCCTCCTCACGTCACTTTTTTTGCTGCTCCAGTGTTTACCAAGCAGTTCCCAAGCCCCCCTCCCCCTATTGCTTGGGGAGAGCAGCCTCTTGCTTCAGTGGGCACAGCTGTTCTCTGAGGAATGGGCTTCCCAGCCTTCCAAGCAAAGAGACTCTCCACCTCTTTAACTCTGCTGGACTTCTGAATAGGTCAGTGGTTACGTAGTCCAGACTGATCTGGAACCCTCTCTCCAGGAACTCCATTGAAACGAACTTATTGTTTCACAGTCTTGGCTGAAGACTTGAAAAATATCCCATAAACAAACACCAGGTTATCTGAGGCTTGTCCACACGATTTACCAGCACCCTTTCGCATTACAAAGATGTGAAAGGAACACTAGGGAAATGTGTCAACCCCTATTGGCAGGAACCAGAGATATTTTCAGGGAAGGGCAGGGGATTCCAATCCAGAATCTCTTTAGATTCTTGAAACTGAAAGGATTATGCAAAGATAAAAAGCAAAAGTAAACACTAAAACTGTGAACAAAGAATGAGCACAAAGGGGGGAAATCCTTCTATGGAAATAAGCTTTCCTCCAGAGGAGAAAAACAAGAACTTGATGAAAAATCTGTCAGCCTGGAGTAATAAGTGGAACCCAGGGTGCACGGTGCCTCCTGCGTCCCCATTTCTCTGCCAAAACACTTTGTTTTAAATGGAAATTAATGTTTGGTAGCTGAGAGACTGATGTCTCCAACGCCAGCTCCATTGTGGAGTGGAGACGCAAACAACAAATGGGAAGATGATTTCAGGAGTGGGTTAAGCAGACAGTGAGAGGGTGCAGTGAAGTGAGGAAAAAAAAAAAACAGAAACAAGCAAATTCTGTGAAGTCTGGTGCAAAGGTAGAGGCAGCTCGATTTGAGAAGTTCCTTCTCCTGAGTTACGAATTTGTGCACTAAAGTGTTATTTGTTCGGCATCCGCTCAGTGTCTTACATTGTGCTGGGCTCTGGGGACACGGTGGGGGGTTGGGGTGGGGGAGGAGCTAACATCCGCCCAGCCCCTCCCGTTTCCCAGGCAGTGCTTAGAACTACCTCCCAGCACTGGGAAGTGGGGGGACCAGCCTCAGATGGAGGTCTTTCCAGCTTCAGAGCTCACTATCTCCCTGTTGTTTTGGAATCTCTGTCCTGTTGTGGGTTTGTTTTTTATTTTTACTTTTAATCGTGGCTAAAATCTTTATTTCTATTGTGGAATGCCACTTTTCCTTTGATCTTGGAAGCTGCTTTGGGCCACAGTGTTCTTCTGACCCAGAGAACCACATCCTCAGGTGGTATGTGACTGATTCCACCTTCTCTTTCCAGTGCCTATTTTTTTTTCCCTTTACCCTCTGAACAGGTTTCTTTCTAAGCTCTGAATGATGCTTTCTGTTGCCAGATAGTCTTTCTGAAGTCCTCCCAAGGCCTTCTCTACTCCCCAAGACAAAGGCCTCCTCCCTCCAAACCAAACTCAGTGTAAACCAGAATGAAAGCAGGGAAAGAGACTCGGTGAATTACTAAAGGTGCTCCAGGATTTTCACTTTTCCCATTCTGAAATCAAATTCTATTTGAAAGACAAGGACGTGTTTACAGTAGAACATGATAAAACGAAGGTCCTCATGTGTGTTTGATTCAGAGAACTCTAATGCAGATGCTGTAGGAGAATCGTAAATAAACATGATTGTGAAAACTTTAAAATTATAAGACATTATGCCGGTGTCCTTCATTTTAACCATTCTTTCATTCCACTGATAGTTATTGAGCACCTACTATGTGCCAAGCACTGCAGTGCTGAGGATACGTTGGCAGTAAACAAAGTAGACAAAAAAAAAATTCTTGCTCTTGCAGGGTTTATATTCCAGCTCTGTGGATATTGACTAGGAAAAATAGTCAATAAACCTAACAAGTAAGTACATTATATGTTAGAAAGCGGTAAGTGCAAAGAAGGAAAATAAAGCAGGGAAGAGATATGGAGTATTGAGAGTGTGGTCACATTGCAGTTTTACACAGGGAGGCCAGGGAAAGCCTCACTGAGATGACACATTTGGTTAAAGGTGTGAAGTGAGGGAATGGGTGGTCAGCCTGAGGGAACAGCAAGTACAAAGGCCCCAGTAAAGCGTGCTGGGCACGTGTGCTTGGAAAAATGAAGAGCCGAGGCACAGAGGGTGAAGGAGTAGCTGAGGTCCAGCGGTGGAGGTCTTTGGTGGATTTTGGCCTTTCTCTGAGTGGGATGGGAGCTATTTCAGGGGTTTTGAGCCGGATGGACAAGGTTTGACTTAGTTTTTGTTTTTGTTTTTTTTTTAATACATGTCTTTTTTTTTTTTAAAGAATTCCTTTATTTTTATTACTTATTTATTTATTTTGTATTTTTGGCTGTGTTGGGTCTTCGTTTCTGTGCGAGGGCTTTCTCTAGTTGCGGCAAGCGAGGGCCACTCTTCATCGCGGTGCGCGGGCCTCTCACTATCGCGGCCTCTCTTGTTGCAGAGCACAGGCCCCGGACGCGAAGGCTCAGTAATTGTGGCTCACGGCCCCAGTTGCTCCGTGGCATGTGGGATCTTCCCAGACCAGGGCTCGAACCCGTGTTCCCTGCATTGGCAGGCAGATTCTCAACCACTGCGCCACCAGGGAAGCCCTGACTTAGTTTTAATGGAGGTTAATGAGGTGAAGAGAGGGATTTTTAAGGATGGGAAGATAACAACATGTTTGTGTGCTGTTGTAAACAATCCATGAGGGAGAAAATAAGATGATGCAGGAAAGAGAGGGGAGAATCGCTGGCGAGATGCCCTTGAGTAGGGAAGGGGGTTTGGGATGTAGAGCAGGAAGAGACGGTTGGCCTCAGGATCACAGACAATTCATCTGTGACAGGAGGGAAAGCACAGTGTGTGTACGGGCACCGATGCACATGGTGGGTCGATGTGGCAGTGGGAACTTGTGGAAGTTCTCTTCTGATTGCTACTTTTTTTTTTTTTTTTCAGGGAAGTGGAAAGCAAAATCATGAGCCAAGAGTGAGGATGGGGGAGGAGGAGGTATTGGAGGTTTGAAGAGAGAGGAGCATGAATGGACAGTCTAGGAGAGAGGAAGAGCAGAGGGACCAGGGAAATGTAGGATTAGCAGGTGGCAATCCTGGTTTCTGGTCATGGATCTAAGATGAGAGCAGCCACATGGGTATGTTCTTCTCCAGCCATGCTGAGCTACACTCATGCAGGCACAGAGTAAGTGGAGAGTCAGATTTAACCAAGGCAGAGGTTTTCCTGGATGAATGTTATAAAGGGAAGGAGAGGCAAGGGAGTTGGGGGTATAAGTAAGTGAAAGATAAGCTGCTTTAAGAAGCTAAGTGGAGATACGGAGGATATTAATGATAGTGAACAGATGGTAGGATCAGTGCATCATAGGTCTCCGTGGATTGGGAGGGTACTGAAGGGAGTGAGCTGGAAATCAAGGAAGTGGTGGCTGGGATGCTTGAAATGGATGAGAGAGGCAGTGGGGTTTTGGCAATGACACGGTCTAGAGCATGACTGTGGGGGAAGCTGAGGTAGGGTGGAGGACAAGATATTTGATGGAAAAGTGGTCAAGGAACCTAGAGGCAGGGGTATTGGGAGGCTCCCCTGTGGATTTGGAAATCACGAAGTATTTTATAACATGAGTAATGTTGGCAAAGGTAACAGTGAGTCAGGGGCTAAAATCTTTAAGGAATGAGAGGAGATGGGGAGTTACCTGGCCGTCCGGTTATTAGAACTCCGTGCTCTCACTGCCAAGGGCCCGGGTTCAATCCCGGGCTGCGGAACTAGGATCCCCCAAGCCCGTGCAGCATGGCCAAAAAAAAAAGAATGAGAGGAGAGTGATAGGGGGTGGCTTTCTCTTGGTAACCGCAGCAAGGAGGAGCAGCCTGTGGTCGAGTCTAATGACAACTCTTAAAAGGTGGTGAGTACAGAGAGAAAGGAAGATGTTTGACACAGAGGAGCAAGGAGGCCAACTTTGGAGGTGGATTCGGGGCCATAGCACAATGAGAGTGGGAGCGAAAACAGCAGAGGAGGCAGTGACCAAAGGTTTCAATTAGAATAAGAAAGTGAAGCAAATGTTCAAAGTTTGAGGATAGAGAGGAATTTGCTGATGAAGTACTAGGGTTCTGAGGACAGAGTGGAGAGGTTTGGGGTACTGGGCTGTCAGAACTGTATGGGGGTGACAGCCTGGTGATGATGCTTATTTGCCCGCATCCCTGGGAATCCTGGGCTTGTATTAACCACCTTAGCTGGGGTGATGGGATGGGTCTTGTTGGTTTTGAAGGCTGAGAATATATGTGCTGGGAGGGAAGATAGTTTGGTAAAGGCAGGTCTCGCCAGGACATCTTAGAGCTTTTTCTCCTCTCAATTGCAAGTGTATACAGTGACTACTTAGGAGAAAAGTAAACGAAAATGCATCAAAGCCCTCATAATAGTTGTATCAGGCTGGTGGAATTATGGACAATTTTTCCTTTCTTTTTCACTATTTTCCCCTTGAAGCCCATACAAAGATCTCACCACTGAACTCCGTGTAAAAATTCTACTACCTCTTGCTTGTAACTTAAATAAAACATCTAGTACTCTTTTACAGGGTTCAACTAATTTTATCTAGAGTCACAAAGGAAAAAACATGCATTAAAAACAATGATGACCACAAATAATACCCCTGCTGATGATATTTCCCTGGGTGTTCTTAATGTGTTTTCACAGGATAGCCCAGATAAAGCAAATGCCTTTCTGTCCTTGAATATGGCTAAGTACGATGCATCCTGCCCCAGACTGGATTACATTTTGTTGGCCAGATCCAAACTCTCAGGTTCTTCCAGGAAGTGTGTTTCTAAAAGTTTCGAAAGCCTGTATAGAGAGTTCTTTTGTGCCCAGATGGACAGATTTGTAATTATTAACAACTAAAGGGTTCTTTATGCCTTTGCTAACTCATCTAAAGGCCCTCGGGCTGTTAGAGGTGAAATTATTCTAAATTTTCAGTTTGGTTATCAAATCTCTTTCTTTTTATTAGATGAAGAGTGCAGTTTTCCCCTTAACCATCATCCATCCTTATCCCCAGCAGGACTTTTTTTGTAATTAAACCTCCTGGTCCTGCAAACCAAGATTATTGCACAAACGTGTGTAGAAACTTGCCAGTCCATGATCTACTTAACATACTAAACACCATAGAGTATTTTTACCATTAACTATCATATCCTGCTTTAAAGAAAGTATATTAATTTTCCTCTTGGTTATAGGTAGAACACTATCTTATCTAAAGAGAGATACACTGAAATTGAACATAAGTTTGGGGAATACCCTTAATCACAGTGTATTTCTAGAATGAATGAATAAATATTTGATTAGTATTTCAAAGACTCTCTTAACCTCCAAGCATTTCAAGGGATTGACCTGGATCTTGAGTATGAAATCCTGCAGAAAAAGTAAGAACTGCTTGAAACTAGCGACAGAGAAAACTGAACTGTATTCTTGAATGTGTCTAACAGTAAATCCCTCTGTCAACTTGGGCAGTTGGCTTAACCTGTCTGGTCCTCAGTTTTATCATGAAAAATGACAGGATTTGACTAAAAGTATAAAATTATGTGGAGTATGAAGGGATCATAGTGATTTTATAATTTGCTTCAAAAGAAACTAGGGGTTCTAATTTCCAGTTCACTTCTTTTCCATTATACTGTGCTGAGCTGTAAGCCACTTCCAAATCAAAAAGTTGGTTGATTCCAACTTTAAAAGTAGTTTCAAAATTGTGGCGACTTTGAAAGCAGATTTGTACATGTCCGTCTCCACCACCATTCACACCTCATGCCTACTGAGCCATGTCTGAGGAGTTTTGGATCAAAACTCCTACATCATAGTGATGGTTGCACAACTCTGTGAACGTACTAAAAACCATTGAATTGTATACTTTAAATGGGGGAATTGTATAGCATGTGGATTATGTCTCAGTAAAGCTAGGTCAGAATTCTTTTGTTTGCAGGTAATTGGAACCAACTCAAACCAACTTAAAAAAAAGGGGGAGTTAATACCCCATGTCATTGAAAAGTCCCACACTAGATGTCCAGGCATGACTAGGTTCTGGTCTCAAACAATAACATTAAACCCCAGATGCCTGCTCTGTCTCTCAGCTCTCCTCTGTGGGAGCTTCAGTCTCAGGAAGACTTTCTCCACAGGTGGCCCCTGGCAGTTCTCAGCTTATATTTTCACCAATTTAGCAACTCTAGCAGAAGTATCTCCAGCAAAAGTCCTCGGACTGAATGTCATTGGCTTGGTTTGGGTCACATGACCATCCAATAATAGCATCTAATAATAATAACACTTACCATGAACCAACTCTATTCTTACAACATCCCATTTTACAGATGAAGAAATCAAGGCACAGAGAGGTTATGTAACTTGCCCAGGATCACACAGTAGTGAGTATAGGAGCTGGATTTGAAACTCAGGCAGTCTGCCCCTAGAGTTTGTGGTCTTATTGGTCTTAAGTACTATGCTGCCCCCAGTCATTGGAGTCAAGGGAAAGGAATGAATGGGGATTGATTTTATATATATATATATATATATATATATATATATATATATATATATATATATATATATATATGTATGTATATATATATATATATATATGTATGTATATCTGTCAGATGGTTATATATCAGATGTTACTGAATTTTAGGTTTGTGAGCACTCTGCTTCAGAGACTGCGCCATCTCTTCATCATGTTCTTTGTAATCACATCACCACCCTGACTGTAGCCATTTGGAAGGGAAGCCACAGAGTTTGTTAGTAATAGTAAACTCAGGCCTCCTTGTCCCAGAATCAGAAGAACCATGTTAAAATCTTGGCCTGTCTTAAAATAATACACCAGTCTACAACCTTGGGAAGGAACAATAGAGTAACTGTTCAGTGTTTCATCAGCAACAAGAAGTTAAGGGAGACTTTAAAAATTACTCACCAGAATAAGTCATAGCTAATAGACACACCCACTTACTTATTTATTTTTGGCTGTGTTGGGTCTTCATTGCTGCATGCGGGCTTTCTCTAGTTGCGGTGAGCGGGCTTCTCATTGCGGTGGCTTCTCTTGTTGCGGAGCACGGGCTCTAGGCGCGCGGGCTCAGTAGTTGTGGCTCGCGGGCTCTAGAGCACAGGCTTAGTAGTTGTGGCGCACGGGCTCAGTTGCTCCGCGGCATGTGGGATCTTCCCGGACCAGGGATCGAACCCGTGTCCCCTGCATTGGCAGGAGGATTCTTAACCACTGTGCCACCAGGGAAGCCCCAACATTCGTTTTTTTTAAAAATGTAGATAGTTAGAAAATTAAAAGAAGTTTTTCCATTTTTTTCTGATGCAGGAAATAAACTTACTCTTGTGAAGTATTTCTAAGGTGTCAGTTATTGTGCACCACTGTTATTGGAATCACCTGGGATGCTCTTTATTAAATCATAACACTTTGTGGTGGGCCCGGGAATATGCATTTGTTAAACACCCTAAGTGATTCTTATGGCCTCTAAAGTTTGAGAATCATCATTGTAAGTAGCTGGGGAAAAGTGGCTAGGCTCTTAAAAGTAGGACCTTAGGGGGCTGAAGTTGAACCAAAGGCAACATCCATATGAGGCATCTTCCCTTGGGTAGGGAAAGGGGGGCTGCTGACAGTCTCGGATTTCAAGCAGCTTTAATTGTTAGATGGTCCTGCTACAGTTTATCCCTCCTCATTCTTTATGTTCAGAGGTGTGGGTGTCTATATTCACTGCTAGCTCTGTAGAGCAGAAAAAAATAACACTAACCAATAAACTTCAGTGAGGAATTTTTAAGATGAAAAAAGTGTTCCTGTGAGCTATAAACCATGACTTCCAACAGTAGCCATTTAATATTAATAATAGTAATTGCTAAATAATAAGAGCTAACGTCTCCTGAGTATACAGTGCTGGGTGCTTTATATGCATTATCCCATCCTGTCCTCCAGTCACCTTACGGATGAATAGGTGCTGATGTTACCTGCGTTATCAGACAAGGAGACCCAGGCACAAATGTTAAGTCACAAGAGTGGGGCAGAGTTGGGACTGATGGGGTTCAGGACACGCTACCCCAAAATATGGCACTTGGCATATTGAATATTTTAGCTGAAGGAATTTGAGAAAACAACACAAGCAGGAGGGTCACCCTGACCTTTCCTCTCTCTTCTCCCCTGACACAGGTCATAAAACCCTCGGGTGAGCGGTGTCTTCCCTACACCCGGAGGAAAGGAGCATCCTTATCTCCAAAGACAAAGGGACCTCGGAGAGAGCCTGAACAAACAGGATTTGCCAGGCTTCCCCCAGTTTACTGCAGTTACCTCACACTCCTTAACCTATCATATTCCTCCACCACTGTACAATCTCCATCAGACCTGGCGTAAGCATACTCAGGCTTAATTGTTTTGTGGGGTCTTCATTTCCATATGAAGGCTCTCGTGTCCACTTAACATGAAAGCCCATCTGCTGTTTGAGCCATATTGCCTTGTGCTCTCAAGAAGAATTTATTTTTCTCCACGAGACTGAAAACAGAGAATATGAAGAAACATTGACTGCAGCACACATACATTTATAATAAACTTACCTGAAAAGAAAGACCCTCCTAGGACTCGCCACTCTAAGAGTTCTTATATGTCTCACATACCTGGTCACTAAAATTAGGAAACAGTGGTGCCCATGTCCTGTCGGCCCCTTTGACGCTGCTTGAAAGTTTCAAGGGTCATATTTCTCCTACTTCCCTGGGTCTTGGATTCTTGACTTTGGACGGCCAGTTATAATTGCTGCTCTTGACTTGTCCTAAAGCCTTTATGCTGGATGGAGTAGAGAGGGATCATATGCCTGGAAAAATCAGGCACAGTGATCTATCTAGAGATGCATAAAACCACACCAAATTACTTTTGCTCAAATTCAGGCACCCACTTTGAGCCAGGCCCTGAGTTAATATAATGGGATATCCAAAGATATATGACCTCAGAAATTCATAAAGCAGATGGGACACGTGCACAAATCATTACAATACAAGGCAAGATGTAGTAGAACATGTGAGCTCTGGAGTCAAACCGGCCCCAGTCCAGGGCCCCCACTGCCCTTTTAAAGTACCTAACCTTTCTCTGCCTCAGTTTTCTCATCTACAAAAGGGAACAATAATAATAACGGTGTGTCCTCATGGAGGTCATTGTGAGGATTAAAGGAAATAAAATGTATAAAGTGCGTCGCATGATTCCTGTCCCATAGTGTGTGCTCAGTGAGTAATCTTATTACCAGCTTTACTTACTGATGTAGACAAAATGTTATTTGGGGTGAGAGGAAGAAGTTACTGCTTCTAATAATTGAGGAAGACTTCTTTGGGGAGGAGCATTTGATCTGGGCCCAGAGGGTGGGGTTTCTGTGAGAGAGGAGGGGTTATCCCATCAGCAGGAATGCAAAGCGCGGAGATGGGGCAGGTTAGCATGTGTAGGGAATGGTGAGCGATGCAGGATGGCTGAGGCACGGAGGGTGGGCCAGCTGCAGAAAGGGAGGAGGGAAAGTGTGGTCAGAGATAGTTTGTGGAAGTTCACCAATGGTGATCATCATGATGTGACCGAGCAAAGGGCTCATGTGCCCGCAGTGCGGAAAGCCAAACTGACAGCGGGAGTTTGCAGCAAAGTAAGGACTTCTTGCAGAGCGCCAAGCAAGGGAGTGGGAGACAAGCCTCAGATACACTCCAACTTGGTCTTTGAGTTAGGGGTCATTTTAAGGAGAAGAGCAAAGAACCTGGTCATCCTCGTCTTGTGACATTTCTGTGACATTTCTTTTTTTTTTTTTTTTTTAATAAATCTAACTTTTTTTTTTAATAAATTTATTCATTTATTTATTTATTTTGGCTGTGTTGGGTCTTCATTTCTGTGCGAGGGCTTTTCTCTAGTTGCGGCGAGCGGGGGCCACTCTTCATCGCGGTGCGCGAGCCTCTCGCTATCGTGGCTTCTCTTGTTGCGGAGCACAGGCTCCAGACGCGCAGGCTCAGTAGTTGTGGCTCACGGGCCCAGTTGCTCCGCGGCATGTGGGATCTTCCCAGACCAGGGCTCGAACCCGTGTCCCTTGTATTGGCAGGCGGATTCTCAACCACTGCACCACCAGGGAAGCTCTCTGTGACGTTTCTTAATTGTGCTTTCGGAAGTCAGGATGTCTCTGGTTTACCATTCTCTGGCCGGGTGGTCCATGGCTTGGGGGTCTGTGAGCTTATCTTGCCCTAGAGAAACAACCTGAGTTTGTACGTTAAAGATGACATCTAGAATAGCAATTTTAGTACATTAACAATGTTATTGACAACAGCAATCTTAGTCATATGACTGGTTGATTAGTGTTCGGTTAGCACAGAATTGAGGTCAGAGGGGACAAGAATGGGAATAAAGTTTTAGAGAGAGTGATTAATCATCAGCTTGGTAAGGGAACTCAGTTTTAGGGGCACTTGGTTTCAATTATATTTATTTCCTGAAGTCCAACTTCAGTCTTGGGTGCCAAACACCCAGTAAAGCAGAATTGCACTGCCTTCTTCTTGCTCTTCCTCTTCCTCTCCCACCCCACTCCTGCCCCTTCCAAGCCTCCCCCTCCTCCTCTCCTTCCTCCTCCTCCTCCCTTTTTTTCCATTGAAAATACTCAAGATCCTAGTCAGGGCCGATTTGGAGGCAAGGAGAATTCCCTGGCAGCCTTAGAAGGCAACTCTTTTAGAAGTCACGAGTGCATCACCGAAGTTCTACTCTCCCCAGCCCCACCTTGGCTGTTGCTAGCTACAGCCACAGGAGCCCAGATGGTGCAGTTTGAGTGTTACTGTCATTGGGCAGCAGAGGACCCCAGGCCCTGGGGGTCAGGGAAAAGAAGGAGAACCAATCTTGTTTTGCAGAGACAGAGGAGGATGCCAGGAAGAACTGTGTGGAAAGGGTGACTTAGCTGTTATCTGCTTGAATGTGGGATTGATTCACTCCTACTCAGAGGTTCTTGGAGCCCAGAATGTTACGTAAGTGAAACGCCTGATGCATTTGGTCTCTGTAACACTTAATCCACCACCTCCACCCCCGTTCAACATTTTCAATATTTGTAACATACAGTGATAGCTAAAGGGCAGGACTTGATTATTTACATTTTAAAAATTAAAAGTAAAGCCCTAACCATTCTCTTCTTTGGCCCTCTAATTGGAGATGGCCACGTCTGTGTCTCCAGAAGAAATGAACGCATTCGGGGAGTTGGTACAGGGCTGGAGTCATGTGTGATCTTGCCCTAAGTAAGGCCTCAATTCGGAAGTGTTTAGGAGAGAGGCTGGAAGCTTGTTTGGACTGTCTATAATTAGACTGGCTGTACTGGTTTTTCTTTGGTTAGTAAATGCACAAGCATTTAGATGTGCCAAGATTTGGGTACAGAATTGTTACATTGTCAGATTCAGAGCAAACTGAAAGTAAGTATGTCACAGTCAGCATTTTCAGAGAGCAGACAGCACTCCAAGCTTAGGCCTGGTTTAACCTGATTCACAGTCAGTCAGCTTCCACAACACCAGTTGTAGGAATGAAAGATAAATATGCAGGTCTAAATAAACGACCTTGTGGAACTGTTAAGAAATCGCTGAATTTTTTTTTGTTCCCTTGAATCAGTTGGTGAATGTTTGTACACATATCCAAACAGGTTGCTTCCAGGCTGCATACATTATAATAAGTATCATTTAATGCTTACTTACCTTCAATCACAGGAAATACTGGCAATACCTTGCATTTGTATAAAGCCCTTTTACTGGCTCCACCTCATCTGATTCTGCCCAGAGCCAAGAGAGCCATAATAAACATTATCCTGACACTGAAGTTGGGCAGATTGCACAAGGTGACAAAGTTCAACAGTGGCTAGCCCAGAAGGACCAGCCAGCTGGGTTTTCTGCCTGGAGGTCCAGTGTGTGGGCCTCTCCTGTGCATTGTCACAGAATAGTATGGCTCCATTGATTTTTCTAAAGCCCTGATTTTTCAGCTTCCCAAGAGAACTGGAGCAGGTCTTTTTGTTTCTTTTTTATGTTGACCCAATTACACATCTTTTCTATAGATTTCTCCATCCTGTAGGATGTGGCAAGCAATTTTTATGCATACCCAAGGATTTTTAAAAACCAACTTTGTAAGCAAAAATCTGAATTTCTTTGGAGCAGGAAACAGGGAAAACAAATACCTTATCTATGCTGATTGCTCCCATAGAGTTGCTAAGCAAAACTCTACAAGGGGTTGTGTTTTAGAAATTCAAATTATCTTGTCACCTAAAATAAAACCCACCTTGATTCTAAATTAGTGTAGCTACTATGGAAAACAGTATGGAGGTTTTGCAAAAAACTAAAAATAGAACTCCCATATACCCACTCCTGGGTACATATCCGGAAAAAAAACAAAACACTAATTCAAAAAGATACATGCACCCCAGTGTTCATAGCAGCATTATTTACAATAGCCAAGATATGGAAACAACCTAAATGTCCATCAACAGACGAATGGATAAAGAAGAGTGGTACATATATATAGATATATATCTATATATATGTATATATACACACGTACACACACACACACACACAGTGGAGTACTACTCAGCCATAAAAAAGAATGAAATTTTCCCATTTGCAGCAACATGGAAGGACTTGGAGGGTGTTATGCTATGTGAAATAAGTCAGAGAAGGACAAATGCCGTATGATACCACTTATATGTGGAATCTAAAAAATACAACAAACTAGTGAATGTAACAAAACAGAAGCAGACTCACAGATACAGAGAACAAACTAGTGGTTACCAGTGGGAAGACGGAAGGGAGGAGGGGCAAGATAGGGGTGGGGGAGTAAGAAGTACAAACTCTTTTGTATAAAATAAGCTACAAGGATATATTGTATAGCACAGGGAATATAGCCATTATTTTATAATTATAAATGGCATATAATCTCTTAAAATTGTGAATCACTATATTGTACACCTGTAACTTACATAATATTGTATATTAACTATACTTCAATTAAAAAAAGAACAGAAAAAAACCCACCTTCCCTTTAAGTGTAGCCCTAGCTCTCTCTCCATCCTCTCCTTCACAGGCCAACTTTGGGGAGACCTGGCTGCTTCCCTGTCCTTGTTTCCTCCTCTCCCTCTCACCTCTCACTCTTCTCCAGTCTGGACACTGCCAGGTTTCTCTTAAGCTCACCGGTGGTCTCCATGTGAATCAATTCAGTGGGCAGTTTTTAGGACACAATTTAATTCCTCTCTTAGCAGGATTTAGTATGCATAGTGACCTTGGGAAATTCACTTAACTTCCTCATAGGATTGTAGCGGGGTCTAAATGAGATAGTTCATGAGAAGTAGTGAGCACAGTGTCTGCTACAGCAATAAGCAATAATAAATGTTAACGATTGCTTTTAGCAGCACACTCGTCCTTGGTTTCAGTGACACTGTTTTCTTGTTTTCCTCTTACACCTTCGATCCCTTCTACTTTTCTATGGTATCATGAAATGTTGGAATTTATTCCACAAATAATTTAGCACGTGCATATTTCTTGCCAGGAAATTTTCTTGGCTCTAGGAATCCAGCAGTGAATAAAATTAAGTTGCTGGCTTCGTGGAGTTACATTTGGAGCTGGGAAATTATAAAAATTAATATATACTATACCAGATGGTGATTGACATATAGTAAATATAAATATAGTATATAGCATATACTACTATGTTATATAATACTATATTATATATAATGAACTATATGTCAAGTGGTTATATATCAGATATTAATAAGTTTTAGAAAGCAGGGAAAGGGGAATGGATGAACGCTTCAATTTAGGATAGGCTGCTCAGGGAAGTCCTCGCTGGTTGGCTTATATTTAACTAGAGATCTCAGGAAGTGGGAAGTAATACACGTAGAATATCTAGAAGACCATTCAGGTGAAGGGAACAGCAAGTGCAAAGGCCCTGAGGCAGGGGAGTACTTGGTACATTTGAGGAACAGCAAGAAATCAGTGAGGCTGGAGCAGAGTGAGCCCAGCAGGAGAGGGGTAGACATGGAGATGAAGTCAGAGAAGTAGCCTGGGGTGAGGAGAGGGGCAGGGCAGATCGTGAGGCATTTTTCAGGCATTGTAAGGACTTTGCTTTACTTCGAGTGAACTTAGAGGCCATTGGAGGGTTTTGAGTAAAAGAATGACTTTAGTTTTAAAATAATCACCCTGGATTCTGTTTGGAGAATAGATTATGGGGGGCAAGGGTGGAGGCAGGGAGCTGGTTAGGAGGCTATTGGGATAGTCCAGCATCTCTCTGGGTCTGTTGCCGACCCTTCCCCTCTCATCTTGCTCTCTTCTAGACCACACTTGGCTTCAAAGAGCATCGAAGTGCCTACAACTCCCACGCTCAACTCTTGTTCCTCCCTCTCTTCTGACCTCCAGACTTACTTATCCTTCTGTTTACTTCCATCTGCACTTGATGGCCACTCAGTGTGTCCAAATGTACCTACGCTCCTCCACTTCCCCTCTGGCCCCTCTGGTGTGGCACCTGTCACCCAACCAATTGCTCAGGAGCCCTCCTCCGACCCTGTAGAACACCATATCTGGGGAATCAGCAAGTCCTATTCTTTCTATCCCACAGCATTTCTCAGCTGAATTCTCCTCTCTATTCCATGCCTGGTAGAGAGCAGTAGCCTCCTAGCTGGTAACTGAATCTACTTGGCCCCTCCAGCTACCACTGGCTTGTTAAATGATATTTTCCACAAAAATGTAGAACTCTATGAGAAGCAGTAGAAATTTTTTTTTTCTGTAAAGATGTGCCTTTCTCACAGTGGAACAGCCTTTTCAGTTAGTAAAGGGGACACAATAACATCTGAAGCATTTGCTTTTGGATTATGTTACTGGCTTGGAGAGCTACCCAAGGACAGTAAGTATCCCACTAACATTTGCATGATTAGAATGCTACTTCTCAGAATAAAGAATGCTTTTCTTTATTATCATACTTGGGCAAACCCCAGATATGAATTGTAGCATTTTTCCTTGACCACAGGAAGCTTATTAACATCTGGTTTTGAATAATAGTTTTGTACCTACATCCTGCTACTCAGAGGACCCTGCTACATAATTAGAGATTTTTTTAATTAAAAAAAGGACGTGGGGTGGGTGTGGTGCATATGCATGTTCTCTTCTTTATTTAGTTTTTTTTGTTTAATTTTTTTATTTTTGGCTGTGTTGGGTCTTCGTTTCTGTGCGAGGGCTTTCTCCAGTTGCGGCGAGCGGGGGCCGCTCTTCATCGCGGTGCGCGGGCCTCTCACTGTCGCGGCCTCTCTCGTTGCGGAGCACAGGCTCCAGACGCGCAGGCTCAGTGGTTGTGGCTCACGGGCCTAGTTGCTCCGCGGCATGTGGGATCTTCCCACACCAGGCTCGAACCCGTGCCCCCTGCATTGGCAGGCAGATTTTCAACCACTGCGCCACCAGGGAAGCCCTTTATTTAGTTTTATCAGAAGAAAGAAACTAGATTCTATACTTCCACCCCAACTGTAGCAGGAGTGACCTAAAATGACCACAAACAATAATAACAATCAGATCATATGACTTCTCTGCTTAGAATGGATCAGTGGTTTCTAATTGCCCTGGCAATCAATTCTAGATTTCCTCCTCTGGCCCATCAGGCTCTATATGATCTGGTACTTGCCTCCTCTCCAGCTTTTTCCCTTACTTTTTCCAGCTGCGATAGATTTATCTTCATTTCTCAAATATACACCACTCTCCCCTCAGCTGTCTTTCTCTATTCCTTGTGCTCCCCCTTAAAAGCTGTTCTTTCTTTAAGCTTCGACTTAAATGTCTCTTTATCAGGGAATCCTTCTCAGCTGCTAGATCTGGTTAGGTCTCCCGGTCATAGGCCCCTGTCACAACTCTTTTTCTTGCGTGGAGCCCACAGCATACTGTACTTACTTGCTTAGCGTCCGTCGTTCTGCCCCATCAGTGCTTTGCTCCTCTCGTCCAGGTGCTGTTGGTGGTCTCATTCTGCTGCTGTCTCCCTACAGCCAAGCCAAAGCCTGACACACAGTGGGCCCTCAAGAAATATCAACTGGCTGGTTTGCTTGGCATGTCAGGGTGTTTCATAAAACAAAGTGTTTTCCAAGTGAAGATTGCAATTGCCACTCTCATTAATTTGGTGATTCATTTTATTCACAGGAGAAAGGTGCAGTAGTTGTTTCAAGTGTACCTCTTAAAAAACCGGAAACAGATTTTCCAAGGGGGATGGTGAACTAAGAGAGCAGGAAAGCTGGGATAATCCTGTGGCTGTTTATCCGCCTTGTTTTGGGTTTCATTTCACTTGGTTCTGTTTCATAAACTGTAGTGACTTTATATGCCTAATCCAGTAAAATAAGATTCCTCACACTCTAGATTTGAATTGATAAATGGAATATTTATAAATGGAATATTTCCTGCCATATCAATAAACAAAGGATTTCATAGTCACCAAAGATTGCAGCCCTCCTACATGAGCTGGTGAGCTGAGGAAACTCAGGGCTGAAAAGAATACCTGCCATCTAGCAGCCGTCAGACTGCAGTCACTCCGGGTGGTGAGCCCTGAGGAAACTCAGGATGTGTCAGGATACTGACCCCGGATAGCTGAGGTGCATATCAAAGGAAGGATTTCAGTGAGCCCAGACTCTTGCATCTTCCTATACATAGAAAGGTGCTAAATTCCTTAACTTGAGATATCTGGTTTTCTTTGATTAACAGTAATCCTTTGACCGTTCCTGACTACCTGTCCTTTGTTGCAAAACTCCTATATATTCTGACTCCTCCCCTCCCCTCCTGGGAGCAGTTTCTCAGAGTTATCTGAAACGCTGTCTCCTGGGCCGCAGGCCGCATTTTGCCCCAAATAAAACTTAACTTGCAACTCTCATGTTGTGCATTTTTTTAAGTCAACTGAATGAATATGCATAATGTGCTCTCCCTGAGTGGAAGGTCTAGGGAAGTCTGGGATTGTGAAGGTAGAAAGTATTCTCACAAACCCCCAAATCCAATATTAAGTTACTTTTGGAGAGGGAAGGGGGAGGGGCAATTTAGGAGTAGGGAAATAAGAGGTACAAACTATTATGTATGAAATAAGCTACAAGGGTATATTGTACAACACAGGAAATATAGCCAATATTCTACAATAACATAAATGGAATTAACCTTTAACAGTTGTGAATCACTGTATTGTATACCTGTAACTTATATAATATCCTACATCAACTATACTTTCATTGAAAAAACAAGTTACTTTTCCCTCCCCCTGCCCAGGTTGCTATCAGAAGCTGCAAATACATTCTGTGGAGTTCGTTGCTGTGGTACCAGTATGTTTTATAATTTGTACAGTAATGTCCATGAAATAAGGGATGCTTTTCCCATTTCCATTGGTGTAGGAGGCGCTCAAGTCCTGCCAAAAGTTTTTTCCATTTTAAAAAGAGTTAACCCAAGCTTAAAGACTTCAGCTTCCTTTTTAAAAACGTTGGCCCTTTTCTTCAGGAAATGTGTGTTTCTACTGGGATGCAAATGGGATTTCAAATACTGAAGGAAGTAGATTTGATTTACTGAATATACTCTTGGCAACTGAGAGAAGGCTATCTGAGAGTTAAAAAGAATAATTACCAGGTTTGTCAGCATACCACTTTGGGTTACAAAACTGCGCAAAGTTACAAGGGTATCGTGCCTGGAACTTATTGATTCTTTTCTTTTTAAAAATACCACCTAAAAAAAAAAAAATAATACCACCTAATTATGGACGTGGTGACATAAAAACAAAAGCAACTCATTCCCTTCCCAATTTCCATTCTAGTGAGGGTGACCCAAGGGCAGACTTAGATTTTCAAAGTGTTCTGAAAAAAAATTGAGTATTTTAAGGAAAAACAGCTTTAACCTTAGGCTCTAACCTCATGCATTAAATGTGAGCAGGACACAAAAAGTCTGCTAATGAATATTACTTGCCATCTGTTGAAAAATAATATTATGCCACGGGGCTCCTACAGTAGTAAAAGTACATGCTCTTTGAGTCGTTTTTTATTACAGTAATAGGTAATGGGTCACACTCTTACCTAATCACTCATGCAATTCAGATTTACCAAACGGAGATTTAAGGATGACCTTCATGCTGACAGCACTTTGAGTCAACAGGTGTGAAGCATCAGGTCTCATTAGCCCTGTGGTCCAACAGTGTTGAGTTGTAGGTATGTAGTTACCAAACTATTTTAAATAAATATAACTTACTTATTCTGTCTGCCAAATAAAACTATTTCCAATTAACAGGACCACAGAAATTGAGCACCAGTACTCAGTTTGATGAAACATTTCCCAACAAGACTATAAGTTCTGTAAAACAAAGTTCTAAGAAGCTTTCACATTTAAATATGCTTGATATATTTTAAATGTACATTCTGCCTTCCTTGGCTTGGTTTCTGGTGCCAGGTAGTCTTGAGTTTGCATCAGTTACTAGCTAATTCTTGTACCTTTTTGTGTCTCTCAACATGAACATCAGGTGATGGGTATGTAAGATGTACTCAGTAAATTTCCCATTCAGGTAAGACATGCTTAAGTGTCTGCATTGCATTTCTTTCGAATACTTCAAGTAATCCTTCAAAAGATTATGGAATTTTTCATCACTGACTAATTAAGGTCGGACAGCCAGGATTTCACTTGATTTATACCTAGAGATGTTTTTGTTGTTGTTGTTGTTGTTTTGGCTGCGTTGGGTCTTCGTTGCTGTGCGCGGGCTTTCTCTAGTTGTGGCGAGCGGGGGCTACTCTTCTTCGTTGCGGTGCGCGGGCTTCTCATTGCGGTGGCTTTTCTTGTTGCGGAGGACGGGCTCTAGGCGCACGGGCTCAGTAGTTGTCGCACGCAGGCTCAGTAATTTTGGCTCACAGGCTTTAGAGCACAGGCTCAGTAGTTGTGGCGCACGGGCTTAGTGGCTCCGCGGCATGTGGGATCTTCCCGGACCAGGTCTCCAACCCGTGTCCCCTGCATTGGCAGGCGGATTCTTAAGCACTACACTACCAGGGAAGTCCTATACCTAGAGATGTATTAATTCCTACTTTCTTAAGTACATGTCAATTATGCTGCCAAAACAGAAACCAGTAACAATCCAGAGAATGAATAGTAGGAAATAAACCCAAGATTTTGAGACGCTCTTGAATCTAATTTTGTATAATGCCATTATAAGTATCAGTTTTGAACTAAATATAACTTGGTCTGTTTATTTTCTTTGAAAGTGTAGGGAAATGGGGAAGCGTTGGTGTATGGTATCAGACAGACTTGGGTTTATACCAGTCACTTCACGTGACAGTGGGCGTCTCTCAGCCTCAAGCCCCCTGTCCCAGGACTGACAAGGATGCTGTGAGGTGTGTGTGTAAAAGTGTGTGGACGTGGACCTGACCAGTGCCCACAGTAACTGCAGTCTCTCTTCTCTCTCTTCTCCCACTTCTTCCTCCAGCCCCCTCACTGATTTAGCGAGTCCTTTTACACATCTGTGCCTCAGTTTCCTCATTAAAAAAAAAAAAAAAAGCCTAGACCATACACTCTTGAAGATTCTGAAAAGTCCTACAATTCTAGGCTTTAAAAGTATAAATACTGGGCTTCCCTGGTGGCGCAGCGGTTGAGAGTCTGCCTGCCGATGCAGGGCACACGGGTTCGGGCCCTGGTCTGGGAGGATCCCACGTGCCGCGGAGCAACTGGGCCCGTGAGCCACAATTACTGAGCCTGCGCGTCTGGAGCCTGTGCTCCGCAACGAGAGAGGCCACGATAGTGAGAGGCCCGCGCACTGCGATGAGGACTGGCCCCCGCTTGCCGCAACTGGGGAGAGCCCTCGCACAGAAGCGGGGACCCAACACAGCCAAAAATAATAAATAAATAAATAAGAATTAAAAAAAAAAGTCACATAAAAAAAGTATAAATACTGGGCTTACCTGGTGGCGCAGTGGTTGAGAATCTGCCTGCCAATGCAGGGGACACGGGTTCGAGCCCTGGTCTGGGAAGATCCCACATGCCGCGGAGCAACTAAGCCCGTGAGCCACGACTACTGAGCCTGCGCGTCTGGAGCCTGTGCTCCGCAACAAGAGAGGCTGCGATAGTGAGAGGCACGCGCACCGCGATGAAGAGTGGCCCCCGCTCGCCACATCTAGAGAAAGCCCTCGCACAGAAACGAAGACCCAACACAGCCAAAAATAAATAAATAAATAAATTTATTTAAAAAAAAAAAAAGTATAAATACTTAAAAAAAGTGTTCCTACCTGGAAAAAAATATTGGTACCATACTGAGAATTATGACTGATCTGTAAATGAAAGAATCTACAGACCATGAACTGTATTCTTTACGCTAAAAGTAAATTCTTCTGAGAGCAAGTTAATTGGAAAATCCAGAAAGCATCAATAATTTCTTACATTCACCTTATAAGAGCAATGAAATTCAAATTCTGCAGTCTTGAAATGAGTAAAATGGAAGGATATAAATATTTATTGGAATGAGAGTGGAGCAAGAGAAGATCTGCTTTGTCTGCTGGTGGGTGGTAACACATCTACGGATCATTGTTTGCACTAAGTATTTAATAATCCCATCTGTTGAAAATGTATATGTGGAGGTACTTTGAAATTGCTATAAGCTACCTAGAAATTGGCAGGGAAGTACTCGTGGAGAGATTCCAAACTCTGCAGCAGACCAAGAAGTCCGATATAAATCAATATGTAATTCTAAAATCCCATCTTTGGCCACAGCTCTTTAAATATATTTACTTAGGCATGGTATAGACTTTTAACAGCAGCATCTGGGACTGTAGAGTCCTTTGCTAACCTCAGATTCATTTGACCTGAAAAACCCACTCCTCATTTGACCCAGCAATGGCAGAACTTCCTCCTGCCCCAGCCCCCCAGCGGTTGCTATGGCATCATCTCCTCTGATACCTCCATGCTCTCCTTATCTCCCAGGTCCTTTTTTTTTGTTTTTTTTTTTTTTAAGCAAGGCAATGCTTTTTTTTTTTTTTTTTTTTTTCACACACACACACTGTATTTTATTTTTACAAGAGATAAATAGACTGACACCAAGCATTGTACATGGATGACCACAACAAAAGCAACAATGATTGCAATTACCAAACATGAAACACACTCATACTATGTCTTCGTTTCTGTGCAAGGGCCCTCTCCAGTTGCGGCAAGCGGGGGCCACTCCTCATCGCGGTGCGCGGGCCTCTCACCGTCGCGGCCTCTCTTGTTTCGGAGCACAGGCTCCAGACGCGCAGGCTCAGTAGCTGTGGCTTACGGGCCCAGCTGCCCCGCGGCATGTGGGAGCTTCCCAGACCAGGGCTCGAACCCGTGTCCCCCGCACCGGCAGGCAGACTCCCAACCACTGCGCCACCAGGGAAGCCCTCCCAGGTCCTTTTAAGTAGATCATATCTCATTTCAAAAGTGAATTCCTGAGTTTTATAACAATTTTATATTTCTTTTTCCTTCCCGTTACCTCTTTTTCACACCTGAAATTCACTTGGTCCATCCTGCCCTAGCTTTTCAGTCAGAGAAGCGCCATTACAGTACATTCTTACCTCTCAATAGTGTATTTTATTTTTCTTACTGTACTTCTTTCTTTAAAAATCTCAATTCACCGGTCTCCCTTTTCTCCCATCTCTTCTGTTTCTCACCCCACACTCTTGCTTTCTGCCCATTTATCACTAGGCCCTACACATATGTCTTACGCAGAGGGATGGCATATTGGGAATTGGAGCGGCTCAGAAGGAGAAAAGGCTGGATATTTTGCAGGAGCTGTTAAAGGCATTTAATGGACCGTTACCTCTTTCGTTATCTCTTTGGATGAAATCCTTTATGTAACTCTCTCTCTACGCAAAGTAGGAGTTTAAGAGAGTACCTAATGAGAATGAGCAGTTTTCTACAAAAGAAATCAGGGTTTTATTTCCCAGGCTGTGGAGTTTCTCTGTGGGTTTAGAGATCCCTTCTCTTTCACTTCCCAGCTGCTTTTCCTCCTGGCCTCACAGCACAGCTGCTTACATATATTTACCAAATTAATCATACCATAAGTGGTGTTTGGGGCTGCATTGTGTCCCCCTAAAATTCACGTGTTGAAGCCCTAACCTTTTGTACTTCAGGATGTGACTGTTGGGGAATTCCCTGGTGGTCCAGTGGTTAGGACTCCGCGCTCTCACTGCCAAGGGTCCGGGTTCGATCCTTGGTCGGGGAACTAAAATCCCACAAGCTGCGCAGCCAAAAAAAAAAAAAGAATGTGACTGTTGGAAGATAGGGTCTTCAATGAGGTGATTAAGTTGAGGCCATTAGGTTGGGCCCTATTCCAATCTGACTGGTGTCCTTTTAAGGAGAGGAAGTTTGAACACACTGAGACACCAGGGGTGCGAGTGCACAAGGGAATGACCATGGGGAAAGGCAAAGCAGCAAGGGGGCTGCCATCTGCAGGCCAAGGAGATTGGCCTCAGAGGAAACCAGCCCTGTTGGTCCCTTGATCTTGGACTTCCAGCCTCCAGAACTGGGAGAAAATAAGTTTCTGTTATTGAAGCCACTCTATTATTGAAGGTATTTTGTCATGACAGCCCCACAGACTACTATAAATGGTTATAGCAATACCACATCTGTGTTATGAGGTCGCTGCAGGATCAAACAGGAGAATCCAAGATATGAGATCTAGAAAACAGGGTGAAACAACTCTCAAGCAGGAAATAAACTCACTGGAGAGGTGATCTGGAACATATGTGATACTGATATGTAACGTGTTTGGAAGATTCTTTTTCATTCCAAGCCCAGTTTTGGGGTTTTGGCCTCCCTGGAAGTCAGGGAAGAAATTCCACACCAGGCTCAGAACTACAGAAGTGTAAGCAAACCTAGCAGCATCCAAAGAGTGCTGCCTCCACACTGATGCTCTGCATGTCTGCTGCGTGGAGTTACTCTGAGAGTAACGGGCTTAGATCTGGGTGAGAGTGAGGGTCACACTGAGCTTGCCTCAGTGAACCAACCCAGACGGGGGTGAGTCAAGAAGTGCTGTTCAATAGCACGGCGCACTGTCACTGTGCAGCTGGATTTGGGTTCCAGCTTTATGGAGTTAGCTTCAAAGAAGTCTTTAGAAGTACTTTATACAGTAACTGAGTCCCTCCATGGATTTATTGGCCTCCATCTCAGTTCTGCAATTTTGACCTTCATAGAGCCACAGTGACTGCTGGCTTGATTCAGTATATTAAAGAAGAAAAAAATGTTTTACATACCCTGTTTTGTGGGCATCTTGAAAATAAGTCCTTAAAAAACCTTCATTTTTGTTCCTTTTTATTTCCAATGGGTAGGAACAGTGTATGAATATAATTCATATGTTGCATAGTCCACTTGGAATTGTCAATGAATCATCATAGAAAATATGACAATTTTCAGAGATGAATTGCACCTGAATTTTTTATTTTGGTGTGAGATAGGGATCTACTGCTGTTTTACTTTTCTCCACGTGAACTGCCAATATTTTCCTTTCCCCATTGATTTATAATGCTGCCTCTGCCATGGATTATGCTTCCAAATATGCTTGGGTCTATTTCTGAGCTCTCTCTCTGTTGGTCTTTTTCCTGGTCATGGTAACTGAATACTACGGCTTATAAAATGAATTGATATCTGGAAAGGAGAATTCACCCTGTGTGTCCACACTCACTGTATTTTTCCCCCAAAGTTAGATGTTTTCTTCCACTGAATTTTAAAGTAACCTTGTCAAGTTTAGGAAAAACCCTTTTTGATCGGGTTCTGTTTCATTTATCAATTGATTTAGGGGAAATTGACATCTAGTTGATACTGCATCTTTCCCTCCATGAGCATGGAATACCTCAATATTAGTTTTAGACTTTCTTTTATAGAAGAATGAATTTTTAAAAAACCCACTCGTGTATACTATATTCAAGTTCCCAAACGTTTATGAAAGGATTTCCATTGTAAGAACCACATTGGGTACTGATGGATTTTTATAATGAGCAAGTTAGCTCTCCTATTTCAAAAAGATCACAGTCTAGTAGAGAGGGGTGTGGTAGACATATACACAATTTATTTAATATAAATTAGATTGTCAGAAATTCCCTGGCGGTCCAGTGGTTAAGGCTCCACGCTTTCACTGCCGAGGGCCCAGGTTCAATCCCTGGTCCAGGAACTAAGATCCCACAAGGCACATGGTGCGCCGCCCCACCCCCCAAAAAAAGGAGGCTGTCATAAATACTATAGTAAAATTATACATAACATGCTAGCAGGGAAGGAAGATTAATTTTGACCTAAGAGATCATTTGGGGGGAAAGAGCTATGCATAATATAAGTATTAGTATGTTTATATTTGTCTCATATTTTCTGTAATGAGATATAGAGAATACGTGTCAGCCTCTATGTTTTCATATTTTGGCAACTAAATAAAAATGGCCTTTGTTGTTTATGTTGGCATATAGTCAGTATAAAAAATATTAATGAATATTTTGCATTTTGGGGATACTAAGCCTTCAAAATGTAATTTAATTAAAGTTAAATAAAATTAAAAATTCATTTCCTCAGTCCCAGTAGGCACATTTCAAGTGCTCACTGGCCACATGTGGCTAGTGTCTGCTGTATTAGACAGTCATTTGTTATACAATTAATCTTTATCTAAATAAGGGAAGATATTTAAAGCTCAGTAATTTAAATAGGTGTTTCTGGGCTGGAATTTTATGAATAATATACATTCTAATTGATAACCTGTATTCTAATGGGTTATATCTAAAACATTCTGCTATTTTTGGATTGAAGAAAATGCAATTCTGTTTGTAAAAGGATCAGATGGAGCTAATCAATAATGGGAAAAACCTCATCTCAGTAGGGCTTTGTCTAGAGAATAGTTTTGCAATTAGGAGTGTCAGGAGGCTACAGTGAAATTTATGGATTTTCTCCTTCTTTGGGTGGAGCAGAAATTCTGACAAACTTTATAAGGTTGTTGGTCTCTTCTCATATGTTTTGTTTGTTTTTCCTCTTATTACCTGCAAGAGTCCCTTTCTGAAGTTGAAAGGATTATTGTTTTTAACTCCAAATGACCAAACCCTGAAAAACCGACATGTTGCATTTTTGGTAACTTCTGATAGTTCCTGTATATGTGTGTGTTAAGTGCATGCGCATGCTTGTAAGCGGGGGTGCCTGCCTGCTGGGTACCCTGCATGATGTTATTATATATTAGATATTTTAAATCTTGTGCCTGGGGTAGCAGTTTCTTCCTTTAGTGAAAGACATTCCTTCAATGGAATATCAAATATTAACTAGAAGTACAGCAGCCCCAGCTGATCTGGCAAGGAGCAATGAGAAATAATAGAACTATAGGATACCTTTCAAAACTGTCAGCTAGGATGGTGAGTACTTCAAAATACTGGTAGGAAATTTAACGTTCATTCCACAGTGATATGAGAATTGAGTTCTCATTTTGTGAAACTTGAAATGCAAAACTGGAAATCTAGCAGTGCTTGGAAATGATAAAAAAAAAAAAAAGAGGAAGATTTACAGGAGCCTTCAGATAAAGTCCTAATGATGTAATTTTGAATTTCAAAAGCCCTGTTCATTTTCTTTCATCAAGGAAAGAACAGGAAACATGAAGAATATAGAAATCATCTTCATGGGGCTCTTAGGAATGCTGCTGTTCATTAAACTGTTTGGGAGAAGCAGGAAAAGGTCAAGCAGGAGGTGGGGGCAGGTCAAGTTCATATGAGCTAAGTGTTAAGTGAGGGGCCATGCAACAGTGGAGTTTCCAGATGCATTGAGGTTCTTCCCTGTTCCTAGTCTCAGTGATGCCAACATAAGCCTTTGGTTAAGAGACAGTTATTGTTTAATGGGTGCAATTATCCCTATTCTACAGGTGAGAAAACTGAGGCCTATAAAGGTTAAATAAATTGTTCAAGGACATATACCTAGTAAGTGAGCTTTGGCATCAAATGGGCCTGGAATTTGGACTCCACTTTTGCCGTTTACTAGCTGAGTACCGTTGGTCAAATAATGTATTCAGAGACCCTATTGCTACTCAGTAAAATGAAAAAATAATAGCACCCACTATCACAGAGGTGGGGCAGGAAAGGGGTTTGGCATAACTCAGAGTTGATGTACTTAAAGTTCCGGTGCAGATGGAGTAGGCTAAATAAATAACTGTTGTCTTTTGCTGACTCCGTACAGAGTATGAGAGAGATGCCGCAGGAAGACACAAAAGAAATGGAGGAAGATTTTTTTCTTACTCTTCAGTAGCAAGATATTTTGGGGCTTCTGCTGACCATTTTGCTCTGAACATTTGAGGGGTGGAGTGGGGGGTGGGTGGGTCAGGGAGTGTTAGCATTTGTGATACCTTATACCAGGCATTTTGTTAGGCTCTGTGTCAGTCAGTATTAGGTTCGGCTACATATAACAGAAAAACCTAACATTGTAAAATGAGTTAAGACAATGGGAAATAGGCTCTAGTTAGCATTTCCATGCATTCGATTTTCAGCCACAGATGACTGACGTTAATTGGAAAATAAATACAATTTCCAAATACAAGTACTACGGTTTATTTATCCATTTGTTGTTGATGACAGCTGGGTTGTTTCTCCATGGGGACTCTTACCACAATGAACATCCTTGTCTGTGTGTCCTGGTTGACTTGTGTCCTCTCGGACAGCGGTCCCCAACCTTTTGGGCACCAGGGACCGGTTTTGTGGGACTATTTTTACCCGAACAGGTGTGTGTGTGGGGGTGAGCAGGGATGGTTTAGGCAGCAATGCGAGCGATGGGGAGCGGCAGATGAAGCTTCGCTCGCTTGCCCGCTGCTCACCTCCTGCTGTGCCGCCCCGTTCCTAACAGGCCAGTACTGGTCCTCGGACCGGGGGTTGGGGACCTCTGCTCTAGGATATATACCGAGGAGTGGACAGTTTGGGTGACAGGGTAGGCATGGCTTCACCTTTACGAGATGATGCCAGATCGTGCTTCAGAGGGCTTCCCACCTCCAATGTGTGAGAGTTCCTGCTGCTCCAGATCATTGCCAGCACTAAATACTATAACACTTCATAATTTTTGTCATTCTGGTAGGGTTATCCTAATTTTTTTGGTATAGTATTATTAAGTAAACATTTCTCCATATGATTACACATTCTTCCTAAGTATAATTTGCAATAGGTATACTGTATTTTTTGTATGACTATCATAGTTTATATAATTAACCCTTTATTTTTTATAAACAATAAACAACTGTTTCATAAACAATCCTTTAGATTGCTTCAAACTTTTCAGAATGATAAAACACTGTGGTGGGCAATCTTCATCTGTAAAACTTTTCCTGTATTGTATTATTTTTTTAGGAGAGAGTCCTAGAAGTGGAATTATTTAGTCAAAGTGTACAAGCAAAAAGAAACTGTTTTAAGTGGGCATAGGTGCCTTGAGGACAAAGGGAATCAAAGATTAGTGTAAAGGGAAGAAGTTTGCCTTTCTTGGTCCAGAGTTTAGCCAGAGGCTCCTAGTTTCTTCTTAGTTCTGTTACTGAAATTTGTGAAGGTGAGGTATGACATTGGAATGCACCCTCTTCCTTAATAGGACACTTTCCAGGAAAACAGCAATCTTTGAAGTCTTACTGATAAGGAGAAAAATATATCACGTGAAGACAGATTTTAGGTTTTATTTTGTTTCCTGTAGGCATTTATTGAGCTGTTATTTGAAAATGCTTTACATATATTATCTGTTAATCCTCAGCAACAAGGAGGTGGATTCTCTTATTATTCTCAGCTTAAGAATAAGAGGACCAAGGATTTATAGCTAAGTAGGTAGCAACGTCAAGATTTGAATCCAGGCAGTGTATCTCCAGTGTACCATACTGTCTCCCTGCAACAGTATAAGAGCATTTCTACTTAATGTTTATGTGACCGATAGAAGCAATAGATACTGTCAGAATTCAGAGAAGGGAGAGATGAGTGTGGACTGGAGTGCACGAGGAAGGCTTCAGCAAGCAGCATCCTCCCTTTTGGTCGGACTGTGACTTGGAGTGTTTTTTAGACATCACATCAGATTTCTCTGGCAGTCTCATCTCTCAGCATCCTTATCTTGCAAAGTGAATTGGTAAAATGCACAGTGAATTCACAGACACTGTGTTCCTTCTGAAGTGTAGCTAGCTCATCCTTCAGGCTCGGTATGTGTTTGATGAGAAAGAAATCTCCTTGGCTGGTCATGCATAGGGTGGAGTCAGCTAGAGATCTCCAGAACACTGCTGCCTCTGTGGTGGAGGACAGTAGGAACCTTCAACATCACAACTCCAGTTAAAGACTTAACAGAACGGAACACTCTGTGCCGAGTACAAAGTAAGGCATTTTCCTCTATGTTTGTTTTCTTTCATTGTTGTGACTTCTGGGAAACTGCAGGAGCAGACAGCCAAGAGTCATACACAATGATCACACAGTGCAACCCTTTCCTAGTAAATGGTAGGGTCAAGAGGTTGGAAATAACATAGCGCTCATGTTATCATCTGTGTGTTACATGATGTAACACAAAGACTCAAGCCAATATGGGAACCCCACTGCAGAACAAGGAATTTGTGGAATTCTCTATTCAATGTAGAGAATGTAAATTTTTGCATTTTACTAACAATGTACATTTTTACTAAACAACTCAGTGTGTAATGAGTCTTTTTGAATCTGAACCAAATCTATGAACTTTGATATACTCTTCCAACCAAATCAGAACTTGTCAGTCATTTATTCAACAAAAACCTTATAGAATGACAGCTCTGTGCCAGGTGCGAGGCTCCGCACTGGCCGGCCCAGGATAAAGGACTCTGCCCTTGGCCTCAAAGTCTTCACGGTTGACTAGATCTTCAGACACAGTGTCGCTGCAGCCAGGTGCTGATATTGGTGGTCGCATAATGAGCACCACCCACAGTCTTGCCCTTGCCCCTCGATTTCTACAGCTGGTCCCCTCTTCTGGTGCAGCGAGGGGCCAGAACCTGAAAGAACTCTGCTCTGTGGACCACTTCTCCAGAGAAAAAATTCCCTGTACCACCCACTCCTACTTGCTGTGTTTTCCCCCCCTCCCCAAACCCAAAGATTTTCCTGTGAAAATTATCCCAATTGCACCTACATTTAAAATTAAATTTTTAATTAAATTTTAATTTTAATTTAAAACATTTTTAAATTTTTAATTGTACAGTCACATGCAGTTGTGGGAATAATACAGAGAGATCCCATGTATCTTTTACCTAGTTTCCCCAAATGTAACATCTTGCAAAACTAGTAGTACAGATAACATGTTAACATTGACACAATTCACAGTCTTATTCAGATTTTTTCAGAGTTGCCTGTATAGTTGGTCATTGAACAACACGGGTTTGAACTGCGTGGGTCCACTTATATGCAGATTTTTTGAAATGAACACATTCAGTACTACACAACCTGCAGTTGGTTGAATCCAAGGATGTGGAACTGCAGATACTAGGGGCTGACTATAGGACTTGAGCATCTCTGGATTTTGGTATCTGCAGCAGGTCCTGGAAGCAATGCCCTGTGGATACGGAGGGATGACTCTGTGTGTGTGTGTGTGTGTGTGTGTGTGTTTGTGTGTGTTTAGTTCCCTGCAGTTTTATCATATGGGTGAGTACTGTCCACCACTGCACTCAAGATACAGAAGACCTCCATCACCACAGGATCCCTGGTGGTGTTGCCCTTTTATCACCATATCCACCTCCTCCTGCAACCCCCTCCCTCCAGGCCCAGTTCCTAATCCTTGGCAATCACCGATTTCGTCTCCATTTCTATCATTTTGTCATTTCAAGAATGCTACGTGAATGAAATCACATGGTATATAACCTTTGGAGAGTAGCTTTTCTCACACAGCGTAATTCCCTCAACACTCACCCAAGTTGTTGTATATCAGTAGTGTGTACCTTTTTATGGCTGAGTAGTATTCCATAGCATGGATGTCCAACAGTTTGTTGAACCGTTCACCTGCTGAAGGCCATCTGGGCCATTTCTAGTTTTTGGCTTTTATGAATAAAGCTACTATGAACATTTTTGTGCAGGTTTTTATGTGAACATATGTTTTCTTTTCTCTGGGATAAATGCCCATGAGTGCAATTGCTGACTCAAATGGTATTTGCGTGTTTAGTTTTATTTGTTTTTGTTTTTTTTAAAAATTTATTTATTTATTTATTGGTTGCGTTGGGTCTTCGTTGCGGTGTGCGGGCTTCTCATTGCGGTGGCTTCTCTTTGTTGCGGAGCACAGGCTCTAGGCACGTGGGCTTCAGTAGTTGTGGCTCGCGGGCTCTAGAGCGCAGGCTCAGTAGTTGTGGTGCATGGGCTTAGTTGCTCCCTGGCATGTGGGATCTTCCTGGACCAGGGCTCGAACCCATGTCCCCTGCACTGGCAGGCGGATTCTTAACCACTATGCCACCAGGGAAGCCCCGCATGTTTAGTTTTATAGGAAAATTCCAAAGTATTTTCCAGAGAGGCTGTACCATTTTGCAATCCTGCCAGAACTGTATGAATTATCTAGTTTCTCCATATCCTTGCCAGCGTTTAGTGCTATCACTAATTTTTATTTTAACCATTCTGATAGGTTCCGACAAGTATGTAGTGATGTCTCATTGAGGTTTTAATTTGCATTTCCCTAATGGTTAATGACATTGAACATCTTTTCATGTGTTACTTTTAACACGGGCCATCTGTTATCTTCTTTGATGAAACGTCTTTTCATGTCTTTTGCCCATTTTTCAGTTGGATTGTTTATTTTTTTATTACTGAGTTTTGAGAGTTCTTTATATATTCTGGATACTAATCCAACTAATTTGTTGGATTGTGGTTTTGCAAATATTTCTCCCCATCTGTATCTTGTCTTTTCATCCTCTTAACAAGGTCTTCACAAAGCAAAAGTTTTTCATTTTAATGAGATAAAATACATTTTTGTACTTCTTAATGTAGTTTCATGTCTACAGGGAAGATAAATGTTAGAGACCAGTTTCCTGAACACTTGAAGTCTCCCTGTAGAATCCTCTTTAAGATTCATTGCTCTTGAGAAATCAATTGCATGAAATTGTTGCATTTGCTAAAAAAGGAATTTTAGAAGGCAAGTTCACTAGCCTGCAGAGTTTGAGTCGTTCTACTTTCCTGTTTTCATCAAAATCTTGCCAAGTGGAAGTTTTGAGCTTCTGTGCCAGATGATTGCTAATGCTAAATAAATAGCAGTGATTGTTTTCTTACAGTCATATAGAACATGTTATCCTAAAAATTAAATATAAACATCAGGAGTGCTCATTTCCAGTTGGCTGTAAGTCAGGCAGTTAAAATTAGAGATTTATATTCGCCTCAGCCCTGGAAGCTTCTGACCTGCAGTATAAACAAATTATATATATATATATATATATATATATATATATATATATATATATATATATATATATATATATATATATATATATGTGTGTGTGTGTATATCAGTATGAGTTCACCTTAAGCTAGCTGAATAAATTTTTAATTAATTAATTAATTAACTTTTGGCTGCGTTGGGTCTTTGTTGCTGTGCGCGGGCTTTCTCTAGTTGCTGTGAGCGGGGGCTACTCTTTGTTGCGGTGCCCGGCCTTCTCGTTGCAGTGGCTTCTCTTGTTGCGGAGCATGGGCTCTAGGCATGCGGGCTTCAGTAGGTGTGGCACGCAGGCTCAGCACTTGTTACGCACGGGCTTAGTTGCTCTGCGGCATGTGGGATCTTCCCAGACCCGGGCTTGAACCCGTGTCCCCTGCATTGGCAGGCGGATTCTTAACCACTGCGCCACCAGGGAAGTCCCTGAATAAATTTTTAAAATCTGATTTATTCTTCTCTTTCCACGCTCTGTCCTTAAATCCTTCGGACAAAAAAAAAAAAAACAACTTGCTGTATTTTTTGTCCTGTAAATTTTCCCTGCAGAAGGAACACTTTTACTATATTATTAAATAAAAATGGAATATGAAAGGAAATACACTATCCTTTACTTTATAAGAGGCTTACATTTTCATCTTTAAAGGCAGACTTTCCTTTATGTTTATTTCCTTCTCCCTGCTATAATGACATGAAGCCTAACATACCTAAGGAGCTGATGTTCACCAGGAGACCACTTTCTTCCTTTGCTCTCCCACTGTACCAAGGATGCAACTATCTTTGCATCTCTAGCAACTTTTTTTTGGCAGTCTGTCTCCCTGTCTAAATGGGATGACCTTTCAGGATCGGACCATGTCTTATTTGTTTTTTTGTTTTTGTTTTTGTTTTTAAATTACACTATAGTAGGTGTGCTTTATTTATTTATTTATGGCTGTGTTGGGTCTTCGTTTCTGTGCGAGGGCTTTCTCTAGTTGTGGCAAGCAGGGGGCCACTCTTCATCGCGGTGCGCGGGCCTCTCAGTATCGCGGCCTCTCTTGTTGCGGAGCACAGGCTCCAGACGCGCAGGCTCAGTAATTGTGGCTCACGGGCCCATTTGCTCCACGGCATGTGGGATCTTCCCAGATCAGGGCTCGAACCCGTGTCTCCTGCATTGGCAGGCAGATTCTTAACCACTGCGCCACCGGGGAAGCCCCGTCTTATTTGTTTTTATATCCCCAGCACCAAGAACAGAGCCCATCACATCAAAGGTGCTCAGTAAGTAATTGCAGAGTTCACAAACTTCAGTAACCAGTCAGTATCTGAAAAATGGCAACGTTCATTGTTCAGCAAATTTTCATCCTTACATATTGTTTGTTCCAACCCCTTGAGGGCAAAAGCTATCTTTTGCTTACGTCTTACTCGTTTCTTAAAACCCTATTGCTTGGAAAATAACTAGGCATTTAATAAATGTTGAATCTATCCATTCACTCAGCAAGTATGCACTGAATACATGATACTATGTTAGGAACCAGGAATATACACACTTACCTAGAAGATATCGTCTTTTCCTTCAGGTAACCTACAATCTAGTTGGGGGGAGGGCACATATAAATTACCACATAAAATATTTAAATAGCATGATAAGATATTATAACTTTTGTGTTAAAATGAGAGGTACAGACTATAATTAGCTAAAGAGTCTGTAAGAGGTCATCTGGCACGGACTGACCAAGGAAGGCTCTCTACCTAGTGGTCTGAGAAAATCCTCTGTCCTCACTAGAATTTTCTGCTTACTCTCCCTCTATTCATGCTTTCCACAGTTCCTGCTTTCTCTTGAAATGCCACCCTTTTCATTGTTTTCTTTCTACCCAGACCCAGCATTGAATGTTGTATTAGGATTTTTAAAACTGGTTTAAGTAAAAAGAGGAATGCCTTGCCTCATATAACCAGAAAGGGGGGTCTAGCCACATCTGATGTGGTGGATCGTCTGCCATGATGGCAGCCAACAATTCTCCCATCCCTGTATGTGCACACTACTCCCTACTCCTTCCATCAAGAGGTGGATACTGTTTCTCTTCCCCTTGAGTCTGGGCTGGACTTTTGACTCATTTTGACCAATAGAATGTGACAGAAGTGGTATTCTGCCAGCTCCACACCTTAAGAGGTTTGGCACCTTTTATTTTTAATCTCTTGGAAACGAGTCACCGTGTAACGAAGTCCAACTACCCTGGAAGAGAGGGGGGAGCCCTGGAAGAAGAGAGACTATAAAATATAAAATATTTTGTTTAAATGTATAACCATATACAAATAGAGACAGAGGCCTGGCCAGCCCCATGCATTCCAGCCACCCCCATTCCTATAGGTGCTGACATGTGAGGGGAGCCATCTTGGATACTCCAGCCCCAGACAGTGTTAGAAGAGCAGAGAAAAGCCATCCCCCTTGGAGGCTTGCTCAAAGTGCAGAATCATGAGCAAATGAATGGTAGTTGTTGTAAGTCAATATGTTTTAGGGTGATTTGTCATGCAGCAATAGATAGTGGAAAAAGCTGGATCTAGTGCTCTCACAATTCAGCAATGAGTCTTTCTCCTTCCATGGTTCTGTTTTCCTCTTGGAGGAGACTGTCTTTGTATGTCTAACACATACAGCAGGGACGCCCACCATAGCAGCAGGCTCATAGTCTACCAGCTTAACCATGCCTACTGGAAGGGCACAGTTCTTTCCCAGTAGTTACAGCAAAAGTCTCAGGGGAAACTCTGATTGGCTCTGACTGGGGCACATGTCTATTTCTGCACAACTTACAGTGACTCTGATTGGCCAAGGCTGGATCACATGCCTCTTCCTGGAGCCAGGGGTCGTGCATGGTCTGCCTCACCTAAACCGCTTGGATTGAGGGTGGGGGTGGGATGGGTCCCAAAAGAAAAATCCAGGCAGTATTTTGAGAATAAGGGGCTGGATGCTAGGCAGACAAAAACAACAAATATGTACTGTAAGAGTCAAGTATAATCCTACCTCTTTTTTTTTTTTTAATATCTTTACTGGAGTATAATACAAAGTATAATACTTTGTATATAGTACAAAGCTTTACAATGTTGTGTTAGTTTCTGCTGTATAGCAAAGTGAATCAGCTATATGTATACATATATCCCCATATCCACTCCCTCTTGCGTCTCCCCCCCACCCTCCCTAACCCACCCCTCTAGGTGGTCACAAAGTACTGAGCTGATCTCCCTGTGCTATGTGGCTGCTTCCCACTAGCTATCTGTTTTACATTTGGTAGTGTATATATGTCCATGCCACTCTCTCACTTCGTCCCAGCTTACCCTTCCCCCTCCCCATGTCCTCGAGTCCATTCTCTACGTCTATGTCTTTGTTCCTGTCCTGCCCGTAGGTTCTTCAGAACCATTTTCTTTTTTTAGAGTCCATATATATGTGTTAGCAAACGGTATTTGTTTTTCTCTTTCTGACTTACTTCACTCTGTATGACAGGCTCTAGGTCCATCCACCTCACTACAAATAACTCAATTTCGTTTCTTTTTATGGCTGAGTAATATTCCATTGTATATGTGTGCCACATCTCCTTTATCCATTCATCTGTTGATGGACACTTAGGTTGCTTCCATTTCCTGGCTATTGTAAATAGTGCTGCAGTGAGCATTGTGGTACATGACTCTTTTTGAATTATGGTTTTCGCAGGGTATATGCCCAGTAGTGGGATTCCTGGGTCGTATGGTAGTTCTATTTTTAGTTTTCTAAGGAATCACCGTACTGTTTTCCATAGTGGCTGTATCAATTTACATTCCCACCAACAGTGAAAGAGGGTTCCCTTTTCTCCACACCCTCTCCAGCATTTATGGTTTGTAGATTTTTTGATGATGGCCATTCTGACTGGTGTGAGGTGATACCTCATTGTAGTTTTGATTTGCATTTCTCTAATGATTAGTGATGTTGAGCATCCTTTCATGTGTTTGTTGGCAATCTGTATATCTTCTTTGGAGAAATGTCTATTTAGGTCTTCTGCCCATTTTTGGATTGGCTTGTTTGATTTTGATATTGAGCTGCATGAGCTGCTTGTATATTTTGGAGATTAATCCTTTGTCAGTTGCTTCATTTGCAAATATTTTCTCCCATTCTGAGGGTTGTCTTTTTATCTTGTTTATGGTGTCCTTTGCTGTGCTAAAGCTTTTAAGCTTCACTAGGTCCCATTTGTTTATTTTTATTTCCATTTCTGTAGGAGGTGTGTCAGAAAGGATCTTGCTGTGATTTATATCATAGAGTGTTCTGCTAAAGTGTTTTCCTCTAAGAGTTTTATAGTGTCTGGCCTTACATGTAGGTCTTTAATCCATTTTGAGTTTAATTTTGTGTATGGTGTCAGGGAGTGTTCTAATTTCATTCTTTTACATGTAGCTGTCCAGTTTTCCCAGCACCACTTATTGGAGAGGCTGCCTTTTCTCCATTGTATATTCTTGCCTCCTTTATCAAAGATAAGGTGACCATATATGCATGGGTTTATCTCTGGGCTTTCTATACTGTTCCATTGATCTATATTTCTGTTTTTGTGCCAGTACCATACTGTCTTGATTACTGTAGCTTTGTAGTATAGTCTGAAGTCTGGGAGCCTCATTCCTCCAGCTCCGTTTTTCTTTCTCAAGATTGCTTTGGCTATTCCGGGCCTTTGTGTTTCCATACAAAGTGTGAAATTTTTTGTTCTAGTTCTCTGAAAAATGCCATTGGTAGTTTGATAGGGATTGCATTGAATCTGAAGATTGCTTGGGGTAGTATAGTCATTTTCACAGTATTGATTCTTCTAATCCAAGAACATGGTGTATCTCTCCATCTGTTTGTATCATCTTTAATTTCGTTCATCAGTGTCTTATAGTTTTCTGCATACAGGTCTTTTGTCTCCTTAGGTAGGTTTATTCCTAGGTATTTTATCTTTTTGTTACAATGGTAAATGGGAGTGTTTCCTTCATTTCTCTTTCAGAATTTTCATCATTAGTGTATAAGAATGCAAGAGATTTCTGTGCATTAATTTTCTATCCTGCTACTTTACCAAATTCATTGATTAGCTCTAGTAGTTTTCTGGTAACATCTTTAGGATTCTCTATGTATAGTGTCATGTCATCTGCAAACAGTGACAGTTTTACTTCTTCTTTTCCAGTTTGGATTCCTTTTATTTCTTTTTCTTCTCTGATTGCTGTGGCTAAAACTTCCAAAACTATGTTGAATAATAGCGGTGAGAGTGGGCAGTCTTATCTTGTTCCTGATCTTAGAGGAAATGCTTTCAGTTTTTCACCATTGAGAACGATGTTGGCTGTGGGTTTGTCATATATGGCCTTTATTATGTTGAGGGAGGTTCCCTCTGTGCCTACTTTCTGGAGGGTTTTTATCATAAATTGGTGTTGAATTTTGTCAGAAGATTTTTCTGCATCTATTGAGATTATCATATGGTTTTTATCCTTCAATTTGTGAATATGGTGTATCACATTGATTGATTTACGTATATTGAAGAATCCTTGCATTACTGGGATAAATCCCACTTGATCACGGTGTATGATCCTTTTAATGTGCTGTTGGATTCTGTTTGCTAGTATTTTGTTGAGGATTTTTGCATCTATGTTCATCAGTGATATTAGCCCGTAGTTTTCTTTTTTTGTGATATCTTTGTCTGGTTTTGGTATCAGGGTGATGGTGGCCTCATAGAATGAGTTTGGGAGTGTTCCTCCCTCTGCTACATTTTGGAAGAGTTTGAGAAAGATAGGTGTTAGCTCTTCTCTAAATGTTTGATAAAATTCGCCTGTGAAGCCGTCTGGTCCTGGGCTTTGTTTGTTGGAAGATTTTTAATCACAGTTTCAATTTCAGTGCTTGTGATTGTTATGTTTATATTTTCTATTTCTTCCTGGTTCAGTCTCAGAAGGTTGTGCTTTTCTAAGAATTTGTCCATTTCTTCCAGGTTGTCCATTTTATTGGCATAGAGTTGCTTGTAGTAATCTCTCATGATCCTTTGTATTTCTGCAGTGTCAGCTGTTACCTCTCCTTTTTCATTTCTAATTCTCTTGATCTGAGTCTTCTCCCTTTTTTTCTTGATGAGTCTGGCTAATGGTTTATCGATTTTGTTTATCTTCTCAAAGAACCAGCTTTTAGTTTTATTGATCTTTGCTATTGTTTCCTTCATTTCTTTTTCATTTCTGATCTTTATGATGATTTCTTTCCTTCTGCTAACTTTGGGGTCTTTTTTGTTCTTCTTTCCTAATTGCTTTAGGTGTAAGGTTAGGTTGTTTATTTGAGATGTTTCTTGTTTCTTGAGGTAGGATTGTATTGCTCTAAACTTCCCTGTTAGAACTGCTTTTGCTGCATCCCATAGGTTTTGGGTTGTTGTGTTTTCATTGTCATTTGTTTCTAGGTATTCTTTTATTTCCTCTTTGATTTATTCAGTGATCTCTTGGTTATTTAGTAGTGTATTATTTAGCCTCCATGTGTTTGTATTTTTTACAGTTTTTTTTCCTGTAATTGATATCTAGTCTCATAGTGTTGTGGTTGGAAAAGATACTTGATACGATTTCAATTTTCTTAAATTTACCAAGGCTTGATTTGTGATGCAAGATATGATCTATCCTGGAGAATGTTCCATGAGCAGTTGAGAAGAAAGTGTATTCCTTTGTTTTTGGATGGAATGTCCTTTAAATATCCATTAAGTCCATCTTGTTCAATTTGTCATTTAAAGCTTGTGTTTCTATATTTATTTTCATTTTGGATGATCTGTCCATTGGTGAAAGTGGGGTGTTAAAATCCCCTACTATGATTGTGTTACTGTCAATTTCCCCTTTTATGGCTGTTAGCATTTTGCCTTATGTATTGAGGTGTTCCTATGTTGGGTGCAGAAATATTTTCAATTGTTATATCTTCTTCTTGGATTGATCCCTTCATCATCCAAGATCATCCATCATCCCTTCATCATTATGTAGTGTCCTTCTTTGCCTCTTGTAATAGTCTTTATTTTAAAGTCTATTTTGTCTGATATGAGAATTGCTCCTGCAGCTTTCTTTTGATTTCCTTTTGCATGGAATATCACTTTCAGTCTGTTTGTGTCCCTAGGTCTGAAGTGGGTCTCTTGTAGACAGCATATATATGGGTCTTGTTTTTGTATCCATTCAGCCAGTCTGTGTCTTTTGGTTGGAGCATTTAATCCATTTACATTTAAGGTAATTATCGATATGTATGTTCCTATTACCATTTTCTTAATTGTTTTGGGTTTGTTTTTGTAGGTTTTTTCCTTCTCTTGTGTTTCATGCCTAGAGAAGTTCCTTTAGCATTTGTAGTAAAGCTGGTTTGGTGTTGCTGAATTCTCTTAGCTTTTGCTTGTCTGTAAACATTTTAATTTCTCCATCGAATCTGAATGAGATCCTTGCTGGGTACAGTAATCTTGGTTGTAGGTTTTTCTCTTTCATCACTTGAAATATGTCCTGCCAGTCCCTTCTGGCTTGCAGAGTTTCTGCTGAAAGATCAGCTGTTAACCTTATGGGGATTCCCTTATATGTTATTTGTTGTTTTTCCCTTGCTGCTTTTAATATGTTTTCTTTATATTTAATTTTGGATAGTTTGATTAATATGTGTCTTGGTGTGTTTCTCCTTGGATTTATCCTGTATGGGACTCTCTGTGCTTCCTGGACTTGATTGACTCTTTCCTTTCCCATTTTAGGGAAATTTTCAACTATAATCTCTTAAGATATTTTCTCAGCCCCTTTCTTTTTCTCTTCTTCTTCTGGGACCCCTATAATTCGAATGCTGGTGCGTTTAATGTTGTCCCAGAAGTCTCTGAGACTGTCCTCAATTCTTTTCATTCTTTTTTCTTTGTTCTGCTCTGCAGTAGTTATTTCCACTCTTTTATCTTCCAGGTCACTTATCCGTTCTTCTGCCTCAGTTATTCTGCTATTGATTCTTTCTAGAGAATTTTTAATTTCATTTATTGTGTTGTTCATCATTGTTTGCTTGCTCTTTAGTTCTTCTAGGTCCTTGTTAAACGTTTCTTGTATTTTCTCCATTCTATTTCCAAGATTTTGGAATCATCTTTACTATCATTACTCTGAATTCTTTTTCAGGTAGACTGCCTATTTCCTCTTCATTTGTTTGGTCTGGTGGGTTTTTACCTTGCTGCTTCATCTGCTGGGTATTTCTCTGTCTTCTCATTTTGCTTAACTTACTGTGTTTGGGGTCTCCTTTTCGCAGGCTGCAGGTTCTTAGTTCCCATTGTTTTTGGTGTCTGCCCCCAGTGGGTAAGGTTGGTTCAGTGGGTTGTGTAGGCTTCCTGGTGGAGGGGACTGGTGCCTGTGTTCTGGTGGATGAGGCTGGATCTTGTCTTTCTGGTGGGCAGGCCCACGTCCGGTGGTGTGTTTTGGGGCGTCTGTGACCTTATTATGATTTTAGGCAGCCTCTCTGCTAATGGGTGGGGTTGTGTTCCTGTCTTGGTAGTTGTTTGCCATGGGGTATCCAGCACTGGAGCTTGCTGGTTGTTGAGTGGAGCTGGGTCTTAGCGTTGAGACGGAGATCTCTGGGAGATCTCTTGCCGATTGATATTATGTGGGGCCAGGAGGTCTCTGGTGGTCCAGTGTCCTGAACTCGGCTCTCCCACCTGAGACGCTCAGGCCTGACACCTGGCCGGAGCCCCAAGACCTTGTCAGCCACACGGCCAGGTACGTGGGGAGTTTTTTGCCTTTTGGGAAGTCTGAGGTCTTCTGCCAGCATTCAGTAGGTGTTCTGCAGGAGTTGATCCACCTGTAGATGTATTTTTGATGTACTTGTGGGGAGGAAGGAGATCTCCACGTCTTACTCCTCCACAATCTTGAAGGTCCTCTCTGAGCCTCAGGGCCCTGGGCCGCCTGCGGCCCTTTCCTGGCTCTCGCCCACCCAGCCCTGCGCTGCTGGCAGCATTGCGGCCACTGAAGCCTGGGCACCTGGACAGATGCCTGTCGAGCCTGGCCTCTCCAGGTCTGAGATTGTCTGCAAGCTGGTCTCCAGGCCCCTGGCCATCCTCAGCCTGCTTCCCACCACAGTAGCTGAGGCCAAGGTCCCAGAAACGCCCTACCTCTTTTATGAAGCCTTTTCTCATCATTCCAAACTTTAAACTATTACAGCTCAAAAGACCTGTTCCAATTCTTTCGTGCTTATTAGCATGTGCTGCCTTATTGTGCCACTTACACTTTGGAAGTAAATTCTTATTTCACACCCTAGATTTTGTACTTTTGTCTTCCTTATTGTTCTGACTGCATTCGCTACTTAAAAATTGTGATTTTTTTAAAAATTACTTTTTTCAGAGAGGGTTTTGGAGGTTATTATCAGAGGCACAGACAATTTCTTACATTGAAGAAGAATTTAAGTGTTCTGTCTGTCTCTGTCTCTCTGTCTCTCTCTCTATGGGTCTGACAAAATCCTGGGCATTGCCTCCAAAAGAAGGTGCATGGTCTCTTTTCCCTGTGGGTCCTAATTCCAAATAGGAGAGCCAAATGGTGATCAGCACTGCTTGCTTTCTTTCTTTTCTGCGGAGCTTGCTCTTGTGCTATTTAATTTGGGGTTTTAAAAACATTATTTTGTATGAGTGCCCAGTAGAGAAGCTTTTGGGCAACTAGCTTATGAAATAGATCTAAATGATCTAAAAAAGAACATCCTCTGTTAATTAAAATTGAAGTGAACCTAATAAAATTTTAATTCATCCTTTTTATGGAGGGTCAGCATTTCCAGAATGGAGTTCTTCTAAGCAATCCCAAGACAGTAATAGAAATGGAAAGTAGATGACTGTTGTCATACCAACCAATGCCCAACCTTGATTTGTCATGGACCTTACTTAGGTCTGCCCTCTCTAAAGTTACACACACACACAGTTGCACACACACATGTACACACATACACTTGAGCAATATAATTTCTGTAGTCCTAAGTACCTGGAATAAATGAGGTATCAGGCAAATGGGTGAGGGGAACCCAGAGATAGACTCTTATAGATCTCAGAATGGATCTTTATAAGATTAAACTGACATAAAGACTTAATAATAACAGACTGTCTTGCCTTTGTATCAAAATTTATACTTGTGAAAGTGCTATTACATTTGTGTATTTGAGATGATACCACCACTGGTGACTTAAATCCAGGATTAAGAATACCATCATTGCATGTGTCCTTTGAGTCTTTGTTGTCTTTAAAATTTTAAATTGTTATGAAATATTGTGTATGTGTGTAGGAATGAATACATAGCCAGTATACCAATAGTCTTTCATTAGGGAATTCCCTGGTGGTCCAGTGGTTAAGACTCCACACTTCAATACAGGGGGCCTGGGTTCCATCCCTGGTCGGGGAACTAAGATCCCACATGCTGCGCCGTGTGGCCGAAAAATTAAAAATAAATAAAATAAAATAATATTCAAAAAAATAGCCATTCATTAAATATGTCATTATTTATAATCTTGTATTCCTCTCCTACTGTATCCTTCTTTATCCCCCCCACCAGAGGTAAATACTGTCCTGAAATTTGTGTATATGATGCTCTTACGTTTCTTAATAGTTTATATATCTTTGGTCTCCTAAAAAATGTCATTTATTCTTAATATTTTAACTTTATCTGAATAGAATCTCACAACAGGTAATTTTATGTGGCTTGCTTTTTTTGTTTCTCAATATTGTTGGTGAAATTCATCCATTTGATTTTCTTAGCTCAAGTTTTGTTTGTGGCTTATCTTTTCACTTTATTATTATTTCTTTTCATAAGCAGAAGTTTTAAAACTTTAATGTCGTTGAATCTTTATGGTTTATGCTTTTTTGTGAACTGCTTTTTATGACTTGAGATCATAATGATATTCTTCCATTTTCTTCTGGCAGTTTTAAAAATTGTGTTTTCTCCTTTAGGTCTTTAATCTATCTGGCATGGATTTTTTGTGTATGCCTTGAGGTAGGGATCAATTTTTTTTTTTTCCCCAAGTGAAAAGGCAGAGCACATCACTCCATTCCTTTGCTTAAAAATTTCCAAATCTTCCCATTTTCCTCAGAATTCAACTCAGAGTTCTTAAAATGGCGTAAATGGCCCTATGTGATCTAGTCCTTTGAATGTCTCTGATTTCATCTACTGTTGTTCCAGGGAACACTAGCCTCCTTGCTCTTTCTTGAACACTCCCAAATGTTCCTGCTTCAGGGCCTTTGTACTTGCTGTTCCTTCTTTCTGCAGTGTTCAGATATCTACATGGCTGGCTGTCTTTTTCCCAAGTCTCTGCTCAGATGTCACCTTATCATGGAGGCCTTCCCTGGCCACCCTAGCTAAAATCACACACACGCACTCACATTTCATATCTCTCTTCTCTGCTTTGGAGTAACTTACCTGAAAAACTCCCTGGGCCTGGTGCAGTTGTATCATATACGGTGGGGGGTGGGGGGAGTATTTTAAAGTGTTGATTTAATTTTTTGAACGGTTTTAGGACTGTATGGGCTTTTCTATTTCTTCTTAAGTTTTGATAAGTTTATGCTTTTTATTTAAAAATATATTTTGTTATTTTACTTTTTGAATGGTTAATATATGCGCACAGTTCAAGCATTCAAGTTTAAAAAACATATACAGTGAGAAATAAATCCCCAACCCTCCTTTTAGCTACCTAGTTCTTCTCTCCTTCCGTCAGTTTCTTGTCTGTTTCCCTAGTTTTGTTAATCCTCCCAGAAATATGCTATGCATATTTAAGCATATACATATATTGTTTTTATATAAATGGTGGAATACCACATATATTATTCTGCACATTGCTTTTTTCGCTTAACTGTATATGTTAGAGATATTTCTGTAGCTATACATGGAGAGCTGCCATTCTATTACAGGTACCTAACACTCCACTGGATGCCTGTATCATAATTTATTGATACTTAGTCTCCTTCTGAAGGACATTGAGGTTGTTCTCAATTTTTGCAGTGGCCTTCTAACCAGTGTCCCTTACCCATCTTTAATCAGTGCTTCACACAGCTATCAGGTATTTCCTCTTCTTAAATTTCCATCCTGATATTGTCATGTCCCCATTCAGAAACCTCTAGCAGCTGCCCAATACCCAAGAATAGGGTTGAACTTCTTAGCCTTGAAAGTAGAGCCCTGCACCACATGGTGTCCACCTACTTTTTCCATCATGTCTTTCTGTTCCTGAAGAGACTCCCTAAACTGATGACTTGAGGTTTTCCAAATGTACCCTTGTTTTTATGCTCAGTATTTTTCTTCTGCCTGCACTTCCCTCCCAGCTCAACCCATTGAAGGGAGGAACACATCCCTCCTTCCTTCTAGGCTGGTCACATGCACTGCACTTTCAATATTTCAACTCAGTCTCCCACTAGTACACCCTTCATAACCAGACCAGGTGTTCTGAATGTCTCTTCTAGACGCCATATTTCTTGTGGGCAGGGACTCTTCCCTGGAAATAGGGAATACTAAAATGAAAAGATATGTCTTGCCTTTTAAGTAGCTTCCAACATAAAGGTGAGCCAGACATGGAAAATTAAAATACACAACACCACAGATCGTTGTTTAGGGGGAAGTGTATTTTTTGCTCAGTGGAATCAGAAGAAGAAAAATATGAGCTTAAAAAAAACCCCAAAAACCAAAAGAAACAACTCTGGTCCCTACTCCAGGGCCTGGCACATAGAAGATGTCCCGTAAGTGCATGTTGAATAAGAGTAACACAAAAGGAAGCATTTAAGGCAAGCCTCACAACATCTTGCCAAAAATCCATCTTTTATCATAAACATACAGATTAAGTCAACAAGTAGTGGAGATGTCGCTCATCTCTTGAGGAAAAAGGGCAGTGTGGGAGGGGGTGGAATCAAGTTTCAGCAAGGGAGGGAAGCAGAGCAGCCGCACCTGGAGAGTGGTCTCTTGCGGGCGGGGCGCGCAGGGGGAGGGGCGGAGAGGGGAAGGGGGAGGAGACTCTCGCGTCCCTGCCCCGCCTTCCCCCCCACCCCAAGGCGGCGGCGGCGGCGGTGGCGGCGTAGGGCGGCCGCGGGGTGTCGGTAGCATCTGCGGCAGCCCGCGCCGCCCCCTGGCCGAGGCTCCCCGCCGGCGAGCCCGAGCACGGCCCGCAGCTCGCGGCGCGGCGGCACGGGGCCCCGGGAAAGTTCCCGGCGCGAGCGCCGAGATGCCGGGCAGCGACACAGCGCTCACCGTGGACCGGACCTACTCTGACCCGGGCCGGCACCGCTGCAAGAGCCGGGTGAGAGGCGCGCGCGGAGTGGCGGTGGGGGCACCCGGCCGAGGGGCGAGGCCGGGTGGGCTTGGGCTCCCGTGGGAACGACGTCGCCCTGCGCGTTTCGCCGCCTCCCTCCCTCTCTTCCCGGCGGCCCCGAGTCCAGGCTTCCCCGCTCAGTTCTAGCTGACGGGGTTGGGAAGTGGGGAGTGGGAGCCCGGCCCGCGGTTCCGAGACCCCAGGTCCCCCTCCCGGGCGGGGGCGGCGCAAAGCACAGCCCTCCGCCCTCCTCCGCTTGTCGGTGCCAGCGTGCCCGGGTCTCCCCGACGGCCGGCGCTCCGCCACCCTCTCTGCCAGGGAGCGCCCGCCGCGCGGTGCGAGACGCGAGGGGATCCCGCCATCGGCGGCACCGTGTTCGCGGAGGACGGCCTCCTTCCCTCTTTGTAAGCTCCGGTGCTGCCGCCGCGTCTCCGCAGACGTCGGGGATTTCGGGCTCGGGGCTGGTGGCCGGAGCCCGCGCGCTGCCGGAGCGCGGAGGGGCGGCGGACCAGCTTCCAGGTTTCCCGCGGCCGCTCCTCCCGGCTCTGCCCCAGTGAAAAGTCATTCTGCGCGCTGCCTCTTCAGAGTTTTTAGCCGTGCGGAGCCGGCGCCCTCTCCATTGTTTGCAGTGTAATTTGCTGTTGCTGATTTTGGCTGTGGACGAAAATAGCTTTTCAGAGTATGCAGCGGAGACGAGCCGTAAAGTGATTGAACGTAGAGGGAGGCCTCAGCCTGAGCGCTGGTCCCTCGGGGATACCTTTGCTCTCCTGAGGGGTTTAATCGTCCAGGGTCAACACTTAGCTCTCCCCTTGGCTGATTGAAGTGCCATTTAGAACAGCACCCTCCACCCTGGCATTTGTTCGGGCGGGGGATACCTGGAGGTGTTCTTTGCTCCAACCGCTCACTTGTCCGATCTTAGCCTTTGAGTGCCAGCCTCCCTGCATCAAGTTCACGGAGGTAGGGTCGTGCTCGCATCGGTTAATCAATTTAACAGAATGATTTAACTTTTTTCGGATTAAATATATTTAGTGGAATAATACTTACCTCCTGCATCCAGTTCGCTCTCCTCTCCCCCCAAAGAATTCTCTTAATTTTTGGCACTTTCTTTAAAAGTTCCATAACAGTTTGTCATGAAAATAACTAGAAACTCCATTTGGAAGAAAACATCGATAAAAGATCTTTGGTTACCTACAGTTAGAAGTTTTTGGAGGGATGGCTGCTGGTGAATACAGTGTTAAATGCGAAGAAAGGTGAAGATCTTTTTCTAATGTGTTTGTAATTGGGAGGGCTGGCCCATAATGTAGCTGACAGAAGAAATTTCAGATTTAAAAAAAACTGTGGAAGCTGGGTTTCTCTTGTCACAACTGTGATGATCTTCGCGTAAACAACAGGATTAGTAATCTGTGAGGGATGGATGGCTCACTGAGCCCATTTAAGCAATTTGGCAAAACTCACGGAACTTTCCAAAACTCACTCTTTTTACTACTGAGATGGAAAGTGGCAAAGCAGATGTGTAAGTCAGCTGAAGACTTTATCTCCCTTGTATCTGCCATTGTTCCATTTCCACACCCATTTTTTCTGTTAAAGGACCACAACCTTATGTGAAGGGGGTTTCTTATTTTGTTTAAAATTCTACTGACAGTGTCAAACTACTACACTGTTTTGTTAGCATGGAGATACCCGGTTTTTATATAGACCACGTATTAAAACTGAGTTAGACATTGTATGTACTGAATATTCTAAATTAGCTTATCGGGCAAATGAAATCTGGTGAGGACTGGAAGAAATTGAATCACAGAAGGCTAGAGCTTCAGTGGACCGTGGTCACAAGTTCTACAGCACTGATGACGCTGAGATCCCTGTTTAAACTTCTTGACTGTCTGCTTTTAGGGTTTTTATTGTTGAGACAGTGGGGAATAGAAAGAATGAGTGGCCTTTCTGAAAACTCCTAAGAGCCTTTCTCAAGTGGGATGTAATTTTGATCTGTCCTGAAGGCAGCAATAAGTCTGCTGTAATGAAGGAAAGGCAGCAGTAATTTTCCTGTGCAGAAGGTAGCCCATTAGACGATTCTAATTCCTGTTTTGTGGAACTCACTTAGATGTAGCTCTAAAGATTTATTTTCTTTACACTCAGAATGTATATAATGCCGAGGGAAAACATCAAGTGGCACTAAGGTTTAATTTCTTGATGTCACCTTCTCGACTTAGCAATAAACCATCTAGTACAGGATTTTAAAAGAACTTTTTTGTGGACTCCTTTGGTAAGTGAGCTCCCCTAAAAACACTATAATGAGAACTGGAGGTGCATGTGAAGAGCTGATTAACTTTCGGAGATATGCAGATTCCTCCCAGGCAGGGGCTAAGACGCTATGAGATCAAGTTCTTGGTTACCAAATGGTCATTTTTTGAGTTCAAAATTGATACTTTGAAAAAAAAAAAAAAAAGAAAAAAAAATTGATACTTTGTTGAGAAAACAGGGAACATACTCATCTCTCTTTCTGAGCTTGTTTAAGCCTTTGAGACTGGAATAATAATGAGGCAGTGTACTATTTTAACAGTGTACAAGTCTATTTTTACAGCCAGGTGGATTAACCTAAATTTTTCCCCCCTCAGTGAAAATTTAATATAACTGATGAATTCTGTGATTGTCTCTAAGCTGACAAGTCAGGATCATTCACATTTTTAAACTTCATCTGGGTAAAACTCAGAAATGGTACATGTTAAAACTCAATGCACGTAATATCCCTCTGCTTTAAAATAAAGAGCATCTGTAATTAGATTCCTGCTTTTTTTTATGCCCTAGATAGTTAAAGCCTATTATCTTTTTATTTATATTTTTAAAATATTTATTTATTTATTTATTTGGCTGCGCTGGGTCTTTGTTGCTGCACACAGGATCTTTAGTTGCGGCATGCGAACTCTTTGTTGCGGCATGTGGGATCTAGTTCCCTGACCAGGGATCAAACCCAGGCCCCCTGCTTTGGGAGCATGGAGTCTTAGCCACTGGACTACCAGGGAAGTCCCCTATTATCTTTTTAAGAATATAGGCAGTCTGCTTTCTAGACAGCAACTGGTTTTTATTAATCAGTTATATCTGAATCAAATTTTTGTTAGTCCTAATTTTAAATGTCCTAAAATACCATCTTCAGCCACTTGGGTATAGTGGTGAACAGCTGTGGCTCTGGGAGCAGAAGACTTGGGTCGTATTCTGGCTCTTCACACGTCCCAGCTGGGTGACTGCTGGGGCAGGGTCTCACCTTTCTGAGCCTCCAGTTCCCCATCTATAAAAGGTGATAATAATCCCTACTTTTGGGAGTGATTATGAGTCTTCAATAAGAGAATTTGTAAAAACAATGGTTTTAAGCCATTAATACTCAAGTATTAGCTGTTTTTCTCCATATATGTAAGGTGGATAATTTTTTTTTTCTTGCTCTGTTGATATCACTAATCAGAACTGCTAGTTGTCCTGAGTGCCTGCCTTCCCCCCATCTCTAGTCTGTCAGCCATGCCACTGGATCTTTGACATTTCTCTGGAATCGGTTCCTTCCATGTTCCCCAGCCATCCCACCTTAGTTTAGCCACTTAAGACCTCAGGAAGAGATAACTGGTGCGTTAGCTTCCTCTTTGGTCTCTGATGTCGTCAACTTCTGTTCCATCTAGCCTGCAAGGACCAGACTGTTCTGTCTACAGAACCACTTTCATTGGGCTAGCCCGCAGAAGACAGGCTCTGTGCTAGTATTGCTGCTTCCTAACCATGTCACCTTGGACCTTATTGTCATCCTAAGTCTTAGTTTCCTCTTCCACACCATAGAGGTGTTGTGAGTAATAAATGAGTAATGTCTAAAAATGTCAGGTCCACAGTGAGAACTCAATAGATAGTGGCCAGTTTTTGTTATTACTATATAAGACATATTCATAAGCTTGGAAATGGAAAGACTCTAATTTTGTGAATAATATAGAGACTTTTCTGGCACTTTTAGCATTTGGTGCCTCCCTCCATTGCACGTTCCTCATCAGTTGATTGTTTACGTGTTTATAAACTATAGACACTGGCACTTTGAGAGCAAGAAGTTTCATTCAGCAAATATTTGTGAGCACCTTCTCTGTGCTAGCTGCAGGCATCAGGAATATAAGGGTGAATGAAACAGTCTGGCCCCTCTGGAAACTTAATATCCGGTGAGTGTATCTTATTTATACTTGTGGCCCCAGGAAATACCCTTCTCTTTTACAGGAAGAAGTGATGATAGTAAGTAGTCTCTAGCATCTGAAGTAAAACCTGTGTTGGGCATGGTTGCCACCTGTAGTACATCTTTATACATTCTGAGGTTTGGAAATAGATCCAGAATTGCACGATGAGTAATGGCCAGAGGTAATCAGGAAGAAAAGGATGTCAGATCCCTTCTCACCATGGAAATGGTTGGGCAGTGATGTAGTAAGTTGATGATCTCGTGCTTACTCCCTGGGCAGGAACCAGAGTGAGTGGAAACTGACTTCTGTTGTAGGTGACACTGACCCAGTGAAGTGGTAAACTGAGTAAGTGGTGTGTGAGTACACTTTTAATCAGTGATTTGTTTTATTCTAAAGAGTTAATTAAAGGGACAGTGAATAGATGAATGTCCGAGTCAGAATTTTCTTAAGTGCAACATGAATGATTGATGCAGTGCGTGTTTTTTGAGCGATGCTTTGCTGCAGTCTCACCGGTTCTCCCTTTAGATTGGAGCGTGCTGCGATCCACCAGCATGCTTGCTTGTCACATCCACTGTAGACCACCAAAACAGCTGCTACCAAGTTGGATCGCAGGACTTCTTTGCTTCAGATCCACCGCCTGGATTTCCAGGGCTGCTCTTAAGGTCAGAAATCAGCTTCATCTTTCTAGGTGGATATTGCCCAAGTCTTAACTTAGGAGAGGCTGTAGCTTTCAGCCCTGCTGTTTCTTAACTGTGTTTTCATGTTTTCAGCAGAGAGGGGGCTGGTGAGAGAGAAGAGAACCATGAATCACTGTACTGTGAATCAGAATGAGGACTTTACATTCCTCAGAAAAGGAACATCATAGTTGTGCATGATCTGTGCATAATCCAGCTGCTTCCATGACTTGGGGGAGGGGGACGCTACTTGAAGGAGAATGTAGTGTGTGTGTTATTATTCCTCTGTAAGAAGGCAAAAAGTTCGTAAATGAAAAGAAGAATGCAGCAATGGTGATAATAGCCAACGTGTACCAATTCCTTACTATATGCCAGGCACAATATTAAGCACTTCAAATGCACTACCTCCTTAGTCCTCACAATATCCTATTTATAGTTCCATTTTACGGATGAGGAAGTTAAGGCCCAGATGGGTTAAGTAATTTGTCCAAGGCCCTGTGGCTATTAGGAAATGGTGGAACCAGGGTTTGATGAACCCAGATCTAATAACAGAGCTGGCATTTTAACCACTTCCCAATCTTGTGCTTTTGAGCTGAGTATTGGAGAGCAGCTCAGTCTTATTTTATTTTATTTTATTTTTTTTGTCTGCGTTGGGTCTTCGTTGCTGTATGCGGGCTTTCTCTATTTGCGGCGAGCTGGGGCTACTCTTCTCACTGCGGTGGCTTCTCTTGTTGTGGAACATGGGCTGTAGGCGCGCAGGCTTCAGTAGTTGCAGCACATGGGCAAAGCAGTTGGGGCACACGGGCCCTGGAGCGCAGGCTTAGTAGTTGTGGCACACAGGCTCAGTTGCTCCGCAGCATGTGGGGTCTTCCCGGACCAGGGATCAGACCCGTGTCCCCTGCTTTGGCAGGTGGACTCCTAACCACTGCGCCACCAGGGACGTCTGAGCAGTTCAGTCCTAATAAACCTGCTGAGTGCTTGGGGATGGATTGCTCAACTTCCACAGGGTGCCCAGCCAAAATTGTGCGCTCGGGATTCTTAGGACACAGCACTTTGCCAGTGCTTTGCAGATAGTTGTATGTTCCCAGTAAGCATTTGGAGAATGCACGATTTATGAACTTTTTATAATGCCTAAGATTTAAGAATTTTGACAGTAGTTGGGGACATCTTCAAGGCTGTTAAATAAGTTTATGATTTAAAGACATTGTCAAGGAATCTTCTACCTGGTATTTGGTCTCTGGAGGATGAGCGGTTGAAGTACACAACGAGGGTCATTCCTCCTTGTGACAATTGAGTCACGTTCTGGCCTCACAGGATTTCCCTGTAGGATTTGAACTTCACTGAGCTGAAGGCATGCGCATCTCATACTTAAGGCAGAGGGTTGGTAAGTTAGACTCAAAGGTTTCACCATGTTAGAACTGAAGGAGAATTCAGACATTAACTCCAGGCCATTTCACTTGCAGAAGTAGAAAAGTGACATCCAGCCGGACTGTAACCAGTGAAACTACGTAACTAATACAGACTGATTAGGACTAACCATTATACCAGCTTCTCTCTTAGAAGAGAATTTCTTTAAAGAAAACTGCTTAAAACATTTTTAAATACCAAGTTAATTGCTAAGTTACGTGTGATAAACATCTCAAAATTGAACTCGGGTGAAATGGGAATTTTTAACTATTTTCAGTAGAGAATTAATTGATGAACAGATTTAAAATCTTGTGATTTTTAGGTGAAAAAGGCTGAATTTGAATGGTTTAGTGTTGGGCCATTATCCTTCTGAATTTATTTTCAGACTTTTGGTGGGGCTGGAGTGAAGAGGAGGGGTAACAATTCATATATCAAAGTACTTAGCTGCACTGGATCTGCTGCCACTTTTTAAAAATTATCTTTTCTGAGGTCACTTTTATTGTCATTTTTTTTATTCAAAATAAAGTTTTGAGAAGTGAGTTTATCTTTGTCTGACCTTCTACCTGTTGGGTAAGGGTACTGGGAAAAAACATATACCAGATGCAGAAGTCTTGGAATATATCATATACGGACTCCACTTAGAATTCACCCCCAGTCTTCTGTCACCTCTGAAGCTCTCCGTTCCTGTGAGTCTCTTTTGAGAGCATCTTCCAGCACCAAGTGGCTTTGGTATATATAATTTCCATATAACAGAGCCCGTAAACACAAACCGAAAACATCATCTGGTTCTTAGCCGAAGAAATAGTCATGTGCTGCAACCCCGGGGGAAGACAGGGATGGGGTCCATCGGCCTTTTGAGAGACGGCACGTCCAGTGCCCATCCCCAGGGACATGCCTCCCTGAGTGAAAGTGTGTGTGGTTCCTGTCTTACATGCTGACTTGAGAGCCCAACCCAGGTGTGGCTTTACCCTGGAGTACCCAGGTGTTCCACAGGCACCTTGAAGTCTATGTGTCAGACTTAACTCGTTCTCTCAAATCCCCCCCAATTCCTGATGAATACTTTTCCCATACAGCCAGCCCCCAAACTGGATGCATGGGAAGACCCTCAATCAGCCCCCCTCGTCCACCACATCCAGTGGTTTACTTCTTAAATTTTCTCAACCACTTTTTCCTTTTTATCCCCAACCTCACTTACGCAGTTTAGTTCTAGATTTGAGGGCTGGAGTGAGGGGTTCGGAGTCTGGACTTTGGAGTCAAGCTGGAATGTCAGCTTCTCCACCTGCCAGCTGTGTGAATGACTGTGAGAAGTGGCGTTGGGAAACCCATCACAGCGTTTGTTGTTCTGACATTGAGTCATTCTTTGTCTACCGCAGAGTTCCCCAAACTTCACTCATTTCCACGCCTCCTACAAAGAGCTTCGGGCCACCTGTACCCTTATTTACTTAATATTTCTAAATCAATTCACTCCTTAAAATTTTATTTTTAAAGTATCCATATAACTACTGTAGCTGAATACTGTCTGGGCCTCTGAGGCCTGCAGCACCAGATGAAAAAGATTAGCAAAAGCGGGAGCTTTGTTAGGGAGCTGTTAGTGCAGAACAAGACTTTCTCCTGGACTGAAGCAGCTGTGTTGGATTGAGGACTGTTTTCAAGGGACTGACTCGCTCCTGGTGATTCTGTGTGTTTAACGCTTTCATTTTTGTCCTAAAATGATTCAGAATCATTGAGGAAAACACTGGTGTTAACGTATCGTTTCCCTTCCTTTATGAAACAGTTCTTTTAGACCATTGGCCTAGAAAATGCTTAGAAATATGTTTTTTTTCTTCTCATGGATTGTGAAAATTTGAATAATTGAGTGTTTTGGGATGAACAAGAGTGCACCCTGTTGAGTTGAAGGCAGTCTTGTCTGGGTAGGGATACTTGGGAGAGGTTGGGAAAACAAGAGTTGTGTTCCAGGCTCTGTTTCTAGCCTTCCGATGACCTTCGAGAAGCCGAGGAGAGGGAAGGCCTGAGGCTAAAGAATGGATCATCCAGAAGATACGGATTCTTTGGGAATTTCAGGCAAGGACAGAAAGTGGGTGGAGAAGAAATTTAAGCTCTGTGTTTTTCTGAAGTAAAGTTGAATCTAATTAAGCTGTATCTGTAGGCTTGTAATGTAAGGAAACTAAATGATGCCTTGAGCTGCAGCCTTTCTCAGAAAATGTGATGTAAGCACTTGTCCAAAAATAAAGTCTGCCCTTAGTGAAAGCTGTGCTTCGGCACCTCGGTATATTTACTCATGTGTGTGCAAGTGTATGTTGGGACCGGAAGTCCCTCTTTTTCTGTCTTTGTAAAGATGTTGTCATAATCCAGAAGGCTTGGAACTCGGCTTCAGTGGTGTACTATTTCAATCTCACTAATTGGAACAGGTGGCCTCGATTTGAGACTGAATCACTAGTTGGCATAGATTTTAATTTATCTGAAAATATGAGGCCCATTCAGTAAGAGCTGTTCAGGATGTGCATTGGCATCAGGCAAAGTGCTCGAAAGCTTCAACCATTAAAAGCACAGAAGACAGAGAGGAGGGTTGAAGAAATGTAGTTGAATAGCTTGCTGCTTTGACTCCATTCTTAAATATTGGGTGAAGAGCTATAAAGGAACGTGGTTAAGGAAAGCATGTCTAGATACTTGAGACGTCTACTTGTAAATATTTCCCCAAGTGAGGGAAATGTCTTATGTACATCCTTTGAATCCACCCCACAAGATGGCATGTTTCAAGAGGACTTCATGCTGTCCTCCTGGCTCTGTAGGTCTTAGCACATCGACAGGCGTGAGGTGAAGGGGTGTGCCTGGGTGACTCAGCTTACCGCAAGTGCTCAAGTTTTGAGATACCTTAAGACACCTCTCATGAAATCACGCATGGTCTCCTGATCATGAGCTTCTCTAGCTGGACCACTGCTTTATTTTTAGAGTAACTGTATGCTTTGCATAGTGTCTTGTCAATATCTTGCTTTAAATCCTTCAGCAGGACAGAATCCCAGCTTCTTACCCTGACACCAGAGCCTCTTCATCTGACCTTTGTCTTTCACCCTCTCTCTGCCCTTGAGCTCTGGTCTCCTTTCTTTGTGGGCTCCCATGCCTCCCCTTTCTGCCTGTGGGCACTTGCTTCATCCTCTCACATGGGGATGGTTATGTTCTTTTTATCCAGACGTGGAGCCTAGTACATAGTTGGGGCTTGTAAATACTGACCAAATGAGTGGATGTGGGTATGCCGTACAGGACTTCAGAAGCTGGAACGTGTATTCTACTCTTTTTTTTTTTTTTTTTTTTTTACGTGTATTCTACTCTTGATCCGTATCAATGCAGATTAATCGACCTTGTTATTATTGCTGTATAGGATTCCACTATATGGGTATTCCATAATTTATTTAACCATTTACTTATTAAAGGATACTTGTATTACTTCCAATCTTTGATTATTGTAGGCACCTCATTGACTGCCCTTGGGCATGCTTCTTTTCCCACATGTGAAGAATATGTTAATAGGCTAAATTCTTAAACGTGGGATTGTTCATCAAAGGGTGTGTGCATTTTAAATCATGATATTGTGAAATTGAACACCGCACCTGTGCAGCAGAGAGCGAAACTGATACAGTTTATGTAACCGTCAGTGTATGAACATGCCTCAGCTCACATCTTTCCGACACACAGTGTATTATTATCTAGTTTGTTGATCCTCAACAATCTGGTAGGTGAAAACTGGTACCTCATTTTAATTTATATTTTTCCTGATACAAATGAGGTTGATGGTATTTTTAAATTTTTATTTTGAAATAATTACAGACCCACAGGAAGTTGCAAAAAAATAGTACAGAAATGTCCGTGTACCACCCCTCTACCCAACCTAGATTCTCCCAAGGGTTACAGCTTATGTAATTATAGTACAATGTGCTAATCATATTTTCACACACTTAAAAAACATTTGTCTTTATTGTGAACTACCTGTTTATATATTCTGGCCATTTATCTATTGGGTTTTTCCTCTCTTAATTTGATTTGTAGAAGTTTTTTACTTATTAAATAGGTTGTTTGCACATACATTTTTTCCAGTTTGTCATTTCTGACTGTTAATTTTCTACTGTCGCATAACAAATTACTACAAATCTAGCAACTTAAAACAACACCCATTTATCATCTCACGGTTTCCATGGGCCAAGAGTCCAGACCCAGCTTACCTGCATCCTCTGCTCAGTTTCATCAGCCTAAAATCAAGGTGTCAGCCAGGACCACAGTCTTGTCTGAGGCTTGGAATACTTTTCCAAGCTCACTGGTTGTTTACCCAGTTAAGTTCTTTGCAGCTGTAGGACTGAGGCCCTCAGCCCCCGGAGGCTGCGTACTATTCCCTGCCATGTGGCCCTCTCCACAACATGGTAGGCTGTTTCTTCAAGGCCAATAGGAGAGCGTCTCTGCTGCATTACCTCTAGACAAGGGCTCTTTTAGAGGGCTCACCTGATAGGCCAGGCCCACTCAGTTATTCCATCTTTTGATGAACTAAAGTCAACTGATTAGGAAGCTTAATTAAATCTGCAAAATTCTTTCACCCTTGCCATATAATGTAACCTAATTATGGGAGTAAAATCCCGTCATATTCACACGTCTTGCTCATATACAAGGAGAGGTTATCTGACAGGGTGTATACACCAGTGGGTAGGAATCTTGGGGGCTCTCTTAGAATTCTGCCTTCCACACTGATTTAATGACATGTTGTGTGTGTATAGAGCTAGCATATACCAAACACCAAATAAATATTAACCAGACTTTGCCATGAAGAAATTAAAAAATTTTTAGGGCTTACAGGTTTGTGTCATTCTTAGAATGGCCTTCCAGATTTTAAGAGTCTTTAAAAAACCAAAATACCATGTTTTTTAAATACGTTTTATGATTTTTGTTTTTATGTATTTTAATCTTGATCCAGTTAGAATTTGATTCTCTTTAAGTTGTCTACACATAAATGACATAGTTATCCCTGCACCATTTTTTGCATAGTTACTTCTCTTTAAAAATACACTGCTGTCCATATGTATAGTTTCATTTTTATAAATTTCTTTCTCCTGTTTTAAAAGTATTGAATCAAAGGTTATAATTTTGGTTCATTTATTCTGGGTTGATATCCCCCCTCCCTCCCACACCCCCATCCAGGATTTGAAATGAGCATTTTGAGAACTGTAGCTCATGCATTTAGAAACTTTCAACAGGCATGATTCCAGTATCACCTACCGTAAGGAAAGACCGAAAGGTAAAGGAGAAGAGATGGTAAAGTTTGTCATTTTAAAAAAAATCTGCTTTCAATTCTTTTGAAGTAGATGTTACCTCTCAACAAGATATGCTTTACAGTGTAAAGAGTATGCATTGTTGTTTCCTAAACCCTCTGTGCGGCCTTAATCATTGTGGTCCAGCATCCTAGCTCTGGAGATGAAAGGTCAGGAATGACTTTCAGCAGACTGCTTTCAAGCTTGTGGTCCTCTCACTTAGTAAGCATGTATAGCACCCTTATGCTGTCCTCGGTACTAGGAATTTAAGTTGGTTTATGACTCACGTTAAAATAAATAAAACAAGATTTCATGTTTGTAGGTAATAAGCTGTTGCTTTGTTTGGCTTAATTATCCTTATTTGTAGGTTACTCCTGTGGCTTGCTAAATATCAGTAGATATTTAGGGGTCGTTCTATGCACCTAAGTTAATTATTGAGAGGTTCACATGGCTTATAATCCCTGTGTCTGACACAGAGGGAGGTTGAAACTGTTGGTTGTGCCCCGAAATGAACACTTAACATTTCATAAGCTGACCCAAGAGCATATTAATGGTGGAATGAGTATGCTTTTATTACGTGTATTTTCATTTTGGAAAGGCACTGTGCTTGTCAAAACCTCCTGACTTAAGCAAATTATCAAGTAATATTTGTTTGTACAAAGCTGGCCAAAATTTACCTCATGTGCTGAGCATTTTAGAGGTACTCACTGAATTGGCATCTGTTGGCTATGTGGGCACCAAAATTAAAGTGAGAGTCTTCTTTCATTCAGGTGGCTCATTTATGTCCTGTTACAACCTGGGGAGCCATGAGGGCTCTTGTTTACACCAAATCATTTTCTGTTTCTAATATCCCGAAGTGTTCCTACTGTTTGGGTAGGTGGGAACATTAAGTTCTGTCGAGAAATTTGACTAGCACTCTGGTCATTTAAAATGGTCTAATAGCAAGAAAGTTTTTTAAGTACTCAGGGCTCAAATTAAGCCCTTATTTTAAAAAAATATTTATTTGTTTATTTGGTTGCGCTGGGTCTTAGTTGTGGCAGATGGGCTCCTTAGTTGTGGCAGGCGGGCTCCTTAGTTGCAGCTCATCAGCTCCTTAGTTGTGGCATGCATGTGGGATCTAGTTCCCTGACCAGGGATTGAACCCGGGCCCCCTGCATTGGGAGTGCAGAGTCTTAACCACTGTGCCACCAGAGAAGTCCCTAAGCTCTTATTTTTAAAGAAACAGTTAAAAGGAGAGCTCTTCAGCCTTGTGCTGTTTAAGGATGGTTTTGCGAACTGAGCCCACCATTCCAACAGACATATTTTGAAACTCTTCTTTGGGCGAATAAGAGATGAATGAAATAATCTTGTATTTATGTGGCTTCCTTTAAATTAACGTTGATGCCTTCTCAGCCTTCATTTTTGAAATAATTTGTTGCAAATTTGGGGTGATTTTAATGGTAACAGATTTGCTAAATAAGAATAATACATATACTGTTGAAAGAGATACTAAATCTGTATACAAAGATTATTTTATGTTTTCTGATACTTTGGACATTTCAGAAATCACAATTACTTTGTTAGTAAATTCTTTAAAATAATTGCTCCTTAGTTTATTTGTACAGTAGCCTCAAATGAGCCTGGATGTTTTTCTAGGGCCGCTAGCTTATTAAACTCTCAGTGGATTTTAATTTTCTTAAGTTTATGCTTGCTTTGGCTGTTAAATTTAATTTAAGGTTGAAGTTAATGTCCTATGGAAGTAAATGCAGTGACATCAGATTCCAAAATTATAAGGTAATGAAATGGCCCATCAGAAACAGCAACTTACACCATATTTTAAAAGTAAACCAGATTCACAGAGGGGAGAATGTTCTGAGCATGCGGAAAACCTGTATCAAATCATTAACCAAAGTTCTGGTTAAATAGTAGACAACTTTATTTTTAATTACAAAATGCTTCAGATATGGAGAAGACCTTTTTTAAAGTGTGGTACTCATAGACCTACCTCTTAGATGTAACAGATGTTAACATTTTGCCATGTTTACACCAGATTTCTGTCACTTGTTTTTAAGAGATAAATGGTCCCAGATACAATATCTGGACGTCTTCTCCCTTCCTACTTCCTCAGAGGTCTCTGTAACCTGAATTTGTTGTGTTTCATTCCTTTGTATGTTTTTATACATTGGGAGAATCCGTAAGCAATGTATAGTTTGTATTTTGGATTAAATATTTATATAAATGGAATCTGTTTGTAACTGGTTATTTTTTCCAACATGGTGTTTATACATTTATTCAACTTCATTTCCATTTTTTACTGCTGTACATTATTTCAGTATATGAGTAAACTAGAGTCTGTTTATAGCCATTCTCCTAATGGTGGGCAGGCAGGTTGCTTCTGAGAAGGTCTGTATACTTGTGGGAGGGTTTCTCTAGGAAAGATACTTAGAAGTGACATTCCTGGGGCAGAGGAAAAAGAATATCTTCAACCTTACCATCTATTCTTAAGTAGCTTTGTCAAGTAATTGTACTTACAGGAGTGATTTCTTAAAGTCATGTTTTAATATTTGTCATAGAAAATTTTCATAATGATGTTAGATTTTATGTAGATGTTGAATAGTATTTGTTTAAAGTTTGTATGCATTTTAATTTTTTCTGAAAGCAGATATAAAGTTATTTCGAGTTTGCTAGTAGGCAGTTTTTTGGACCACGTAAAGAACTTAAGCATCTATACTCTCGTTAATGTCTATCAAAGCTCTTGTTTTATAATTAAAGCCATCAGTTTATGGAAGTATATTCATTGACATGTCAAGACGTCATGCTTTTATGTTGATTGAAAAAGTTTTCAAAATATGTGCACAGAAGATACCATTTTTGTTTGTAAAGTGGCACATACAAGTAGAACATGAATAAAGCTAGCAGAAGTGAGTAGTTCTGCTGGCAGTGTGACAAGGGCTTACATGGGTTACGATAATTTTTACAACAGTACCAAAAAGTAGGTACAGTTATCCTCATTTTATGGATGAAGAACTGAGGCTCAAACAGGGGTAAATAACTCAAGCATGATCATACCAGTAAGAAATGGAGAGGCTGGAACTTGAACCCAGATTGGTCTGCATTCCTGAGCCTTTGCCTCTAACCATTAGGCAGAACTGCAACAACTGCTGAAAGGATAGTGACATAGAAACCCAAATATAGACACTGGTTACCTCTGGGTAAGTAGAGCGTTGGGTGCTTTATTTTTCTTCCACTGGCTTTTTGGTATTTTCATAGCTTTTCTAAAACAAACATTGTTTTGCAGTTAAATCTAGCTAAATGATGAGCAGCCTCTGTCCTGAAAAGGAGAAGATAAATCACAGTAATGCTATAACTTTCTCATTTTCTCTTTGTTTTGCCCCAGGTCTGGGGAAGGGTCAGTGGTCAAGACTTGTGACCCCAGTGACAGAACCAGTAGCAGCGCTGCATTGTAGGTTCCAAGCTGCACACCCTAGAGCATGGATCTAGAATTCCCTGGCTTTCTTCTTAGGCAGGGATGATTTGAAGCAGGATGTGTTCTAACTTGAGATCTCCGTAGAAAATATAAGGAGAGGCTGCCTTATCCCAGTGCCCCCTTCACTGTCCTAAGTGCTTCACTGGGTGCTCAGCACTGGGCTGGGCCCTAAGACCGGTCAGACGTGGGCACTGCCCTGGAGGCGCTCAGGCTCAGGAGGACAGACTTGCACACAGAAAATGGCAGTGCTCCAGGGAGCCCTGACCTCACATGGGCCCTTCTGGAAAGAATTGACCCAGAGTCCACCCTGAGAGGCTCTAGATGGGAAGGAGTAGGTGTCCGCTGTCAAAGCTTCCTGGCCCACCTCCCTTCATGCTCACACTCTCGTGCATGAGTGTCTCCTGATAGATGTTTGTAGGACGTGATTGGGAGAGAAGGACAGGTGGTACCCATTTTTGAGGTTTTGGTTCACCTCTGATTAGCCCTTTGATGATGTGCCTTGTATATGAGTATATGTGTGTGTATGTATCGTTACATCCTCGTGCAAAGGAAATACTAAACCCTGGGCATCACAGATAGGTCCTTTGGTTTGACTCAGATGTAAGAAGAATGCTTCCGAAAAGGGAGGAACAGAGATGTTCATTGTCATGGCAACCAGCAGGTTTTTATAGTGGAACACTGCCTTTATAACCCAAACCAGACACCCTTTTCCTAACTACAGAAAACAGACTGATGCAAACTCCAGAAATTATAGTACCATCTCTCAGTGAGGTTTTGTTTGCTTTTTGGAAACTGTCTTGCAGTGGTTTGGGTTCCTTTGTAGAATTTCACTTACGAAAGGCACCCCTTAAATGCCTTCGAATTTTATGAAGTCAGTACTTAGGGCTTTCGCATTGTTATTACGCATCACCCTCATTTCCACCCCCACCTCACCCCAGTTTAATCTACATGGCCAGGATTTTTACTGATACGAGGGATTAGCCTGAGGTTGCATTTGGAGTTTGGGAGCCGTTATACACTCTGTGGCACGAGCTCCTCCCTGATGAAAAGTGTACCCTCTCCCTCCCCTTGAATGCGTTTGCTGTTTGACCTTGTGCGATCTTTTTGTGCTTGGGTCTTCATCATCCATCCCTCTCTAGACTCAGCAGACACCGAGATGCTTAGAACATCTCACTCCTGCAGTCACTCTGTAGGCAGGCTGAGAGTCCACCCTTTGCTGTCTGAGAACTCCTGGAGGATTGAACCCTTATGGTTTTCTTTCGGTAGCTTTGGTGAGGTTTCCTAAACCTGGGGTACAAAAGGCCAGTGTAAGAAGAGAGCCCTTCTGCAAACAGGTGGAGCTTAACTTGGGAGAATAAGGACCTCCTTGAGTGGCCAGGCAGAGTTTTTTGTTTTTTAGCACTTTGGGAGAAGGCAGAAACATAGTCTACCCTTTACTTCCGCTATCTTCTTGGTCTGAGGTGTCCCCTTCACCCAGGACCACACCTTGAGATCGAGAGCCCTGATGGGCTCCCTTGGATAGTAGCATCCAGGTAGGTAGTGTCTGCGTCTCCTCAGCACGTGCCAGGGAAGAGGACTCACTCGGGCACCTTTGCGTGGCACTGATTTAGGAATGAGCTCCCTGTAGCCCCTGGGCTGGCTTCTTCCGACCCCCTTCCACCAAGTCGGCAGCATCTCGTGTGGGAGATGTCGGGCCACTGTCCACGCATAAGCAGTACAGGTACGGGTCATGCCTGCAACGATTCTGCTTTCAGCCTCATTCAACACATATGTGTTGAGTACCTTGCTCCGAGCCCGGCATCCCAGCGAACAAAAGAAATTTCCCTACTCTCACCAAGCTTATATTCAGGTAGGACGAGGCAGACAGCCCAGACCAATAGGTAAATTACACGGTATGTTAAGTGGTGATAAATGCAATGTTGAGAAACAAAGCATGGAAGAGGGGGCTGGGGAGGCCCAAGGTGTGTGTGGGGGGGGGGTGGGGGGGGATAGAGGAAAGCGGTTTCAAGTAGGAGGCTCGAGGACAGCTCTACTCAGAGATGCCGCTGAGGATGGGCCTGAGGAAGGAAGCTATACAGCTGTGCAGGGGTGAGCTCTCCAGGGACAGAGAACAGCAGATGCAGACTCCCTGCGACAAGCGTGTGCCTGTTGCATTTGAGGCACATCAGGGAGGCCATGTGGCCAGACAGGGCAAGCAAGGAGTTAAGGAATCATGAGGACGTGAGGCCCAAGAGGCAGGGGCAGGCCAGTTCATGGGCCAGTTCATGTTTAACAAGGATCACCTGGGCTGCTAGATGCAGAACAGGCCATTTTCAAGCCCTCCTTTGGTGTGTTAGAGCTCAAAGGGGCAGCTCAGTGTCAGGGCTCTGGGGACCACGGGCCTGGTTTTTAAATCCTGGTTCTGCCACTTACAAACTGTGTGGACTCATCTTAGGCAGTTTGCCCAACCCATTTGAGCATCAGCTTCCTCATGTGAAAAAGTAAGTGTAATTCTTCTCTTACAAAGATGTTGAAGGCTTCTGTAAGATCCTGAACTGAAGGGGTCTTCCCTGACTCCCCTTCTCAGCTCATCCCCAGCCTGGGTGCTCCCTGACCAGACTGGTACCCAAGTCTGTTGTGAGCCTTCTTCGTGTTCTTCTCATGTGCGGTTCGCTTGTCTCTCCCCCCACTTGGAAAGCAGGCAGGGATTGTATCTCCAGGGCTTCACGCATAATGCACAATATGTGTTTGGATGGATAGAGAAATAGAAGGATGCAAGGAAGGAAAGAAAGAATGAATTAAGATTTCATGCATAGTAATTAGTGTAATATTTGAGTTCACACATTCCAACAGACCGTAGGACTTTTTCCATTCAGAGGTCAATGTTTGAGGACGTCAAATGGTTAGTTAAGGCTTTGGCTACATTTCTTATTTAAATAGGTCTCATTAGGGAAGACAAGTAATGTACTCTTATTTCCATATTTTAAAATTTAAGGGACTTCCCTGATGGCGCAGTGGTTAGGAATCCGCCTGCCAATGCAGGGGACACGGGTTCAAGCCCTGGTCTAGGATCCCACATGCTGCGGAGCAGCTAAGCCTGTGCCGCAATTACTGAGCCTGTGCTCTAGAGCCCGTGAGCCACAACTGCTGAGCCCATGTGCCATAACTACTGAAACCCGCGTCCCTAGAGCCCGTGCTCCACATCAGAAGCCACCACAATGAGGGGCCCGTGCACCGCAACGAAGAGTAGCCCCCGCTCGCGGCAACTAGAGAAAGCCCGCGCGCAGCAGCGAAGACCCAGCGCAGCCAAAAATAAATAAATAAATAAGTTTATTAAAAAAAAAAAAAATTTATCTTCTCTCCACTTGTGTAGAGAAATGCTTATTCGAAGATCCTAACTGGTGTTTTTACTTAGGTGTTCTCCAAGAGTAAATGTTTTGTTAACAGATTTCATCAAGAGTCTAAGGAAGTTTTCCTCCAACATTTTATTGTGAAAAATTTCAAACAAATACGTACAAAATACAAAGGTAGTACTTGCTTCAGCAGCACATACACTAAAAAATTGGAATGATAACAGAGAAAAAATACACAGGTAATAACAATTTATATTAACATTAACTTAATATACAGATGATCTAAATCACTCACAATGTTGGTATAGTAGTGACTTCAGGGCAGGTTTTTTTTTGTTTTTGTTGTTTGAGTTTGGATGCCTCTATTACCTATATCATTTTCCATGATATGAAAAGGCTTAATCCGTAACTTTTCTGTTAGAAAAATTCTGTGTGACACCGTTGTTCACTGTGAGATCGTTTGACTTTCATCTGGGACTTCTGCATCATTTATATGTAAAGTCAGTGTTGAATAGGTTGAATTCTGTCCCCTCAAAAAGATGTGTTGAAGTCTGTGATAATTGTGATTTACAATAAGAAATATATATATTTGGTCTTCATCCCCATTTCTGTCACAAAGCTCCTAAAACCTTAGGAATTTCCTAAGTGATAAGAGTGATAAAGGTGAAATGGGTGTCTTTTGTTAATTCATATAACAAACCTCTTTCAACCACACCTGAGTTTATGTTAACTTTGGAAAGCCCCTGAAGATGGGGGCAAGTTGCCAGGGGAACTTTTAAGTCCCACTTGTGGGGAGGGGAGAAGGGCTGGAGGTTGCATTAATCGCCTATGGCCAATGATTCAATCTATCATGACTTTGTAATGAAGTTTCCATAGAGACCCAAAAGGATGGGGTTCAGAGGGTCCCTGGGTTGGTGAACACGCGGAGGTTCTGGGAGAGTGGTGCCCAGAGAGCATGGGATATCCTTGCCCTTTCCAAATGCGTTGCCAGTACACCTCTTGCGTCTGGCTGTTCTGAGTTACATCCTTTTATGATAAACTGGTGATCCATTAAGTAAATGTTTTCCTGAGTTCTGTGAGCCTCTCGAGCAAATTAATCAACCCGAAAAGAGGGCCGTGGGAACCTCCAGTTTAGAGCCAGTCGTTCAGAAGCACAGGTAACAACGTGGACTTGAGCCTGGTGTCTGAAGTGGGGGGAGGGGACAGTTCGGGGGACTGAGCCCTTTAGCTGTGGGATCTGACGCCGCCATCTCCGGGTAGATAGTGTCAGAAGGAGTTGATTTGTAGGACACCCTGCTGACGGAGAAGAACTGTTTGGTGTGGGACCCTCCCCCCACCCCCAGCTGCAACACTAGGTGACCAGAAGTGTGGTAGTCCTGTGAGTGTTTCCCATATAACGTCCTAGCCCCCGGCTCCTCAGAACATGACCTTCCTTGGAAATAGGGTCTTTACGGAGACAATGATGTGTCAACTGAAGAAAAATGCACAACCTAAAAGCTGAGAATTATGTTTTATTCAGCGGACTTTCTGAGGACTCAAGCCCAGGAGACAGCCTCGCTGATAGCCCTGAGGGACTGCTGAGAAGTGGTACAGGAGGTATTGGAGTTTTTGCAACAAAAACCAGAGAGTTGGAACATCAAGAGATCCTAGTTAAAGAAAACCAGACATGTCAAGTTAATGAATTTAGCACTTTCCTCTTTTGGGGAAGATGGAAGAGGCTGGGCTGATTGAAATCATTCCTTTGATATGCACTTTAACTATCTGGGGCCAGTGTCCTGTTTTTCTCCATCCTGGATCCCCTCAGGGTGCACAGTTGGGGGAGGCTGCGGTGGTTGATGGCTCACTGGCCCCTAGGTGGCCCCCATCCTTTGTTTACCAGTGTGGCAGTTGACATTCTTCGTCCACACGTGTTAAAAGGAAGTCAGTCATTAGGGTGGGCCTTAATCCACCATGACTGGTGTTCCTTAAAATGGGGGAATTTAGAGACAGACATGCACAGAGGAAAGATGATGTGAAGACAGAGGATTAGTGGAGGAAACTAGAAGTCAAGGAATGTCTGACAAGCTGGGAGAGAGACATGCAATGGCTCCTTCCCCAGGACCTGCAGAAGGAGCATGGCCTTGCTGACGCCTTGATTTCAGGCCTCCATAACCGTGAGACAATACATATCTGTTGTTTTAAGCCACCCAGTTTGGGGTACTTTGTTACGGCAGCCCTAGAAAACCAATACAGTTAGCCGACATGTTTCCTATCCACCCACGACAACTAAAGAAGTACTATTACCTGGCCCCAGCGTGAGTAGAAACACAAAAAGCCTTGAAACCCCAGGATTTTGAGGTACTTGGTTAGCAGATGGTTATCTCTGTGATCCTCCAAATTATATAAATATTTTTTACCATCTAAATAAGCACATTCTTGTAAATTGTCTGTAGCAAACTCATGGAACCCCAAGAATATGTCTGTGGACCCAGTTTGGAAAACTCAGGTATAGGAATAAGAGAAGCAGCTCAGACTTTGGTTCTGAGTTCAAATCTCATCTGTGCTACTGTGCAGCTGTGCAACCGTGATCACCTTGCATAATCTACCTGAGTCTGTTCTTGAACCTTGCACATGGCAGATGTTCAGGAATCAGCTGGGGCACAGAGCCTGGGGTGAAGGGAAGAACCCAGAGAGGGAACTTGAAGAGAGTCGGCGAGAGTGGGATGGATCTTGGCCTGGCAGAAATACGGAGTCTGGTTCCCCTGTTTGAACACTACCTGAGAGGTTTCATCCAAGTGATTTTTCCCCTCAAAAAGTCAGATTCTTTTGCTCATGGGGCAGCAGAAGAGAACATTGGGTTCAGGCATGAGCCTTGTTTCCTTAGAAAGGTACAGAGATCCCAGAGACAAAGTAACTTGTCCAAGGTCAGGTGGTCTTGTCAGTTGGGTTATTTTTTATTTAATAGGACAACCAAAAACCAAAAAGGAGTTGTGTTGGTTTTTCCTTTTTAAAAAAAATAACAGCTTTATTGAGATATAATTCGTATACCATACAGTTGACCCATTTTAAAGTGTACAAGTGAATGATTTTTGTATACTCACAGAGTTGTGAAATCACCACCACAGTCAAATTGAGAACATTTTCATCATCCCAAAAAGAAACTCCATATCCATTAGCAGTCATTCTCCATTTCCTCCCTCCCCAAACTCCCCAAGCCAAGGCAACCACTAATTTACTTTTTGTCTCTATGGATTTGCCTGTTTTGGACATTTTTTGTAAATGGAATCAGATATAATGCGGTCTTTGTGTCTGGCTTCTTTCAATCAGGATAATGTCAAGGTTCTTCCATGGTGTAGCATGTGTCAGTACTTCATATCTTTTTATTGCCAAATAATATTTCATCGCATGGATGTATCACATTTTATTTATCCAGTTGATGGACATTTGGGTTGTTCCCATTTTTTGGCTGTTATGATTAATGCTGCTATACACATGTGTACAAGTTTTTGTGTAGGCATATGTTTTCATTCCTCTTGGGAACATACCTAAGAGTAGAATTGCTGGGTTATATGCTAATTCTATATTTAACCTTTTGAGGAACTGCTAGAGTGTTTTCCACAGCAGCTGCACCATTTTTTGCTCCTACCAGCAGTTTATGAGGGTTCTGGTTTCTCCCTATCTCTGCTAACACTTGTTATTATATATCTTTTGATTGTGGTCGTCCTAGTGGTTGTGAAGTGGTATCTCATTATGGTTTTGTGTTGGTTTTTGAAATTTCTTTTAATGAAAGTAGTTGTATTCATTATATGAGGAGATAGATAAAATACCTTTAGCTGAAAGGCTGGTATGATTAATAATAAAACTTTGAAATTAACTTCCGTGCTTTACCACATTCCTTCTTACTAGTCATTTCTCGAAACTGTGTATCCAAAACCAGGATTGGATAGAATAATTGTCGTTGAGTTTTCATGGCTTGGCTTTTACTTCGTTGCTGAAATTGCACAAGAACAAGTACCTAGAGCTTCCTGGTCCTCCCCATGCCACAGAGTCCAGGGTTGGAAGGCCTTGTCAGCAGCCAGCCTTTTGAGGGATGTAGTAGGTGTCCGGACCATGTCAACTTAGATAAGCGACCAGGGCATTTACTCATGATTCTCCCAAGGGTTAGCTGCTGCTGTGCAGATGTGGTGGTTATTATAAGTGGGGACAGCCAGAACTGGCCCCTTGCTCCAGTAAAGAGAGACTCCGTGCCCTCTTCACAGACAAGCTTTATAGGCTGCAGATTTTATTGTAAAGAACAAGAAACGTAACAAAATGCAAAACACCTGTGAGGCCAGCAATAAATGTTGGGTGAACAAATGATTGGCTTTGGGCTCCAGACAACATTCTAATATGGCAGCTTGGAGCAAGCTGTTTAAGCTCTCTGAGCCTTGGTCCCTTAGCTGCAAAACAGAGACAGGGAAGTGCCTCTGTTGCTGGGTTCTCAGGATGACCTAAAAGTGCCAGCTCATGGTAGGCACTCAACAAATGTTAATTCTCTTTCCTTAATTAGCTCTGCTATTAGTCCCAGGTATTTTTTTCCTACAGGTTTCGTCCAGCTCCAGGTACAACAGAACACAGGGTTGGTTGTACTGTTTAGCTTATCTCTTCTTTACAGAGAAATCATGAGCTCTTGGCAAAAATTAAGTATTGGTGGAAATGAATATTGCAATTTGGTAGCTGCTGATTGACACGTGTTTGCTAAACAGCTACTCAAATTTCAGGAAGCTTGCCTGAAAGGGAAATAAAAGGAAGAAATCCTAAGAATATTTTCATCCTCTTTGCCAGGTACTTATTTATAAAACCATCTTCTTGGGAATGTCCCAGCTGACAAATTTTTATGAAACATTGTTTAGCTTTGGCTCAGGAGTTCAAGTTAACCTGCATGAAATAAAAGGGTTGGGTCCTTTTTGGAGCTCTTTGCCTTATAAATTTTTTTTTTCTTTTTTTTAAAGAAAGGGCTGTTCTTTTGGTCACTAGATCTTTTTTTAGACCTTCGGGGAAGTCATAGTAACAGGCTCCATGTCTGATTGGGTTCCATGGCAACAAAGGGTTGTGACTTTATTAGGGGAGAATGGAGCATGCCAAGAAAGATAAAAATCAGAGTATGGAAAATGTCTGACCAGATGAATGTGTTTTTTGGATCCTGTGCCCTGGAACAGAAAGGTTGCCCAAACTGGCATCAGTCTCCATTACAAATCTGAATCTCACTGGGTTATCATTAGGTCAGAGGGGTCATTGCTTATTTCCAAAAGATCTGTCTGCATCTTTGCTTTTTATTCACTCATTCATCCTTTTCTGTATCTTGGTTTTTTTTGTTTTTTGTTTTGGAATCAAAACAGCAATGTTGTAAGAACCTAACTGGAGATAATTCTGACTCCAAAGGTAGAAAAGAAATTTAGCACATTCTTTGTGGAACTGATTACAGCTGTAAATTGTGAGACCGTGTGGGAGGACCAATTAGAGGCAATTATAACTTGATTGAACCCTCCCTGAATTAAAGCTTGCTGTGTGCTTTCCAAGCTGGGGGTTTAGTTTCCCATCAGTGTTTCTTGTTGATGGGTTTAGAGATACTGGTTTCAGGGCAAGGTTGTGGAAACTCTGTAGGAGCTGTCTTCTTCTCTCTCCCAACAGCAAGGTGCAGGCTGTTGCTACAAATGAAAGTGTGATTATTAGACTTCTTTTGCTAAAGTTTCTAATATTTGACCAAGAAATAGTGAGATCGGAGGACTTTGAATCTTCCTCACCTGGTTATAAATGTGTGGGACTGTATTTCCTTTTCTATCAGATGTGCTGTTTTATGTGTCCCCTCATCCTGATACTGAAAGTGAAAGAACCCCGAGCGGCAGGTAGCTAGGTGTTGGACAGCCTTATAGCGATAGTTATTCTTTAAACCAGTGGCATGTAATGACACACCCTCTGCCTTCAGACTTCATTAGTCACTTACTTGGGGCCTCATCATGGTGAATCAGAAATTTCATAGATACTCATGATAAGCATAATAATAAGTAATATTGGTATAAGAGGCAAGAAATAGCTCACCAGGTTTCGGGTGTCCCAGCTATCATTAATCAGCTGGTAAGTCCTTGGGAAACTTATTTAACAGCTTGGGCCTTGACTTCCTTATCTTAAAATGAGTTTGACCTGAATTGATGATTCCCAGAATTCCCTGTTTAGGAGAACAACCTGGGTCACTGGTTTAACATCTAGAACCTCTATTAGAGATTCTGATTCACTAGGTCTGGGGTGGGGCAAGGATAGCAGGGGCCCCAGGTGATCTTACAGTCGGATGTTCAGGAAATACCAGACGAGCTCGGTAGTCGTCAGACTTTATTTGGACATGAGAATGGGGTGGGGGTGGGAGGGAGAAAGGAGGATGTGTGATCAGGTGATCGCAGCCACGATCTGAGAAACATCAGTCTACACTACGCGAGGTCCCTTCCAGCCCCAAAGGTGGCTTTTCTACATGTCCCCCCCCCCCCATACCCCACCTCAGATAAGCCAGAAGCTTTGATGGGAGGGCCTGGTGGGTTCTGCTTACAGGCAGCGCTGGCTCCAAACTCCATATCAGTGTTTGAAAAAAATTATTTGTTTTAAAATCTTGGAGTGATGCAGTAGTGAACATCTTTGTTTATAGAATTTTCTACTCTATAGTGTGTAGTTTCGTTTGGATAAGACACAGTGTTTGCTAAGCATGGTTACTTCTGGTGTGCATGAGGTAGGACCAGCAATGTAGAAATTACCTGGAGAGCTGGTTAAAAAATATAGGAATTGGACTCCCAGACGCAAAGATTCAGTAAATCCTATATGGAGCTTGAGCATCAGTCTTTTTTTTTTTTTTTTTTAAGTTGAAGGGTTTTTTTCTTTTTCTTTCCAAGGTTTTGACAAAAGTTGTGGGCTCCTCCCGATCTCACCCCAATTTCCAGAGTAAAACTAAGTTTAAGTGTCAGCACACATGTTCAGCACAAGGGTGATGGTTAAATTGAGCCACTTAGATTATGGAAGAGTCTATAACACATACAGCAGGTACTTTAGAGAAAAGAAGCCTGGTCTTCTGAGAGGCTAAGACAAGGGTTCCTAAAGTGTAATGATGAGAAAATTACCTGCTGGAGCAAACACATTTTAATGTATATCTGCTCTATAGAGTTCCTATTTGTTCCTCGTTTTATTTCCTTTTTAACGAAGATTGAATGACATTGTTAAATGAAGTGTCTTGTAGATCATCCACGTAAGCCCAAATTACGAAGGTTCACTTTGTTTTCCTTTTAACTAGCTACACTTAAAAAGTGCAAGTTCATAGGAAAAAAAATCCCATAGTACTAAAGGGCACATGGTAGAAAATGCAGTCTCTCTTTTCAACTTCTCATCCTTATCCCCAGAGATAAGTGCTGTTAAGTTTCTTATGTATCTTTACAGAAATGTTCTCTCAAACAATGTTCTCACAAAATATCATTTATCTAACCAGTCTCCTACTGATAATACAATTTAAGTTCCTTCTAGAGTGCTTTTTTTACATGTTTGTTTTGCCTTGTAATACTGTACTGAGTATTTTTGTACATCTTTTTTTCTGTAACCGTATATGGATAAATTTCTAAAAGCAAAATTGTTGGGTTAAAGGGCATGTGTCTTTTAAACAGGGATAGATGGGAACAAGATGTCCTTCCAAAGGGTTGTACCAGTTTACCGGGGAAATCTTTTATTTTCAGAAGGCTTTCCTGCCCCAGTTGGTTCTGATGCAGCAGATAAGCAGCTAACTCTCCTTGTTTACTCAAAACCTGTGTCACCAGGGCCTCTGGTTGAAGGAATTAAATGAGATATTTCTTGAGAAAGAGAATAATTAAAAAGGTAGCTCAGGTTTTCAGAGGGAGAAGAGAATAGAGAATGGCTTGGCAAAGCAAGTAACTAACCCTCAATTTGCCAGAAGAGGGCTTTGGATCACACGAGGTCACAGAACCTGAACTGGGTTGGGAAGCAAGTCAGGCAGCCCCGCAGCAGAATGTGATAATGAGAAAATCATGCTCTAGATTATGGTAAACCGTTTCCTGGATCTGACCTGCTCCTTTAGTAGATGCCGTAGGGCAGTTTTGGGTGAAGCATTGTGATGAGATGCTCTTCATTTTAAACACCTCTATTATGAGTCATGGTGTAGTAGTTAGGTGTGTGTAATGTGTGTTTCAAAGTAATGTTTAAATGGAAAGAATTACATCTCAGTAGTCTGTCAGTCGAATGTGTGTGCATCTCCTTAATGCAGGTCAGGAGCCAGGTGGCATGGGGATTGTGCTGGTTTAGTGGCAGTTGCCATACAGCCTGGCTCTGTCTCTCTGCCTTCATTTTGCCTCCTAGTGACAGCAAGATAGGAGAGGATCTTATAGACACACAGAAAATTAGTTGAGTCTTTTCAAGTCTGGGAAGTTCAAGTCCATTCAAGGCAGGGAAGAATTGGGGGGTATCTCGGAGGGGGTTGGTATGTCAGTGAGGAGTCAAAATCTTAGATATTGGCTAAAGAGGCGTGGCCAGCTGTATTGTGTGAGTTTAAAGGGAGCCATCCAGAGTCCAGACAATCTGAGAGCAGCAAGAACCTCGGGTTAGGGCTGGGCATGTTGGGGAGAGGGATACATGTTCTTCCTCAGCACGTAGGGACCCAAGTGCCCTCTAAAATTGGTCATGCTTGAGCCGTACCACCTGTGGCCGAGTTGAAGGCAGCTGGGAATTAAACAAGTCCCGAAGACCATAGCTGTGAATTGGATCATTCTCTATCTTGAATCAGAATAATTAAATGAGCCAAACAACTAGAGAGCTTTGAGACAATTGTAAAACAAATTTATATTGGAAACCTGTGTGAATTTTTTGGAGATATTTATGACTAGACACAGAACATGAAGTAGGTATGCTAAACTAGGCTGTCGATGAAAGAATGAGAACATATGAAGCTACCAGGGAAGGATCAGGAAGCAAGGAAGAGGTGATCGTGAATGTGTTTTAGCCAAGTAAGTTGGAGATGAAATAAAATATCCAGTGACCAAGATGTTTTCAGACTAGGGAGGCAGCCATAAAAATGGGTAAGACAAATTAGAGCCTAAATTTGAAGGCAAAACCAGGAGAAAAATGAACAAGCTTGGTTATGTGGAGTTGAATTCTGTATGCCTTAGTGGTCAGTATGATTTTTAAATCTTATTGTCGTTTTTTTTTTGTTAATATTTATTTAGGCTGCTCTGGGTCTTAGTTGCGGTACGCAGGATCTTCATTGCGGCCCGTGGGATCCTTAGTTGCGGCATGTGGGGTCTTTTTTTTTCTTTTTTCTTTTTTAGTTGCGGCATGCATGTGGGATCTAGTTCCCCGACCAGGGATCAAACCCGGGTCCCCTGCATTGGGAGCACAGAGTCTTACCCACTGGACCATCAGGGAAGTCCCTTATTGTAGTTTTTTTTTTTTTTTTTTTTTTTTTTTTAATTTGGCTGTGTCGGGTCTTAGTTGTGGCACACGGGATCTTTGTTGCGGCACACGGGCTCTTCGTTGTGGTGCACAGGCTTCTCTCTAGTTGTGGCAGACGGGCTCAGTAGTTGCGGTGGGCAGGCTTAGTTGCCCTGCGGCATGTGGGATCTTAGTTCCCGGACGAGAGATCGAACCTGAGTCCCCTGCGTTGGAAGGCAGATTCTCAACCACTGGACCAGCAGGGAAGTCCCCCTTATTGTAGTTTTTAAATGTCCATTTAAGAGTTATAAATAGAAAAAGCAAAATGAGCCTAACAAAGAAAGTATATATTTCTTATATACAGAGTATACTGTTGATTTTAAATTTGGTTTAAGGCAAGATCCATTTGCTAGAATTCATTATTTAAAATTTAATTTAAGACCTTTACTTGAACTGAGCCAGAGGATAGAGGCTGTGTAAATACTAACTTCAGTAGACACTCTTCCTCTTAAATATTACGGTATAGTTTTATGCAAAGAGTAAAGTTCTGTTACTTTGACGGGGCTTTATTAGACCGACAAAATTTTCTTTCTTTTGCAAACACCCATTGCCCTTTTCTCCCCCCAACACACCCCCAACACAGAATTAAATCAGTACCGTATAAACCACATAATCATTTTGAGATCTTTGCATTAGTTATTTAATGTCAAGGGCAAGAAACCCTGTCTCCTAGACTCATTCTGGCCTGAGTTTTTCATATGACTTATGGCAGTTCAAATATTTGAGAATCTCTTCATGCAAGGAAGGTCAAAAGGGATTCAAAGATGAGTGACAGCAAGGCAACTTGTAATCTGTTGCAGAGGTTAGTAGTCAAATTGTTATAATAAAAAGCAGTATATGATCACGAAAGGGCAAGAGAAAAATATTTAATATTTGTGTCTGGCCTGACATAAGGTTCTTTACTGATCTTATTACATTCCAGGAGGAATTTCCTCATATGAGACTACAGTCTCAAAAAGGTTAATTTACTTGCCGGAGGTCATACAGCTGCTAAGTGGCAGAGTGGGGATTTGATCAGGTCTGCCTGACCCGAAAGTCCAAGTACTTCCTCTCGGTGAGCTGCCCCAAGGCACTGTCACTGATGGGCTCCAATTCTCTTTCTTAAGCCCCGGTCTCTCTGAGTGCCCCTCTGGACACCTGTGCTTAAATGTGCCACAGGAGCCTCGAATTCATTATGTCTGATGCTGACTCCTCCGCTACCCCAAATCTCTTCCTCCTCCTGCCTCTCCTCAGTTGCCTGCCTTGTGCTTGATCTTTTGGCCACCAGAAGGGATGAAGCAAGTGGGGTTTTCCGTGACTCTGCCGTTCACCCCCCATCCGATTGGTGGTATCACGTCCTTTCGATGCTGCCTCCTTTGTCTACCTCAGACGCTGTTCTCTCCTTTCCCAGGACAACCCTGCATCCAGCCATCACCAGCTCTTGCCTTAGATTACTACAGCAGGCTCCAGTCCGCTCCACTGAGATGCATTTTCTCTCCTGCTTTTTCAGAAGGACTTGTCTGAAACAGGGATCTGATTATCCTAATCCCTTTAGCGGCTGCCACCTGTCCTATCAGATGAAATCTAAACACCTTGGCGTGATGTAACTGGAGCCCTCAAAATCTCATCCCTGTCTGCTGACCCAGTTCTTCTCCTGCCTTCTTTGCCATGCCCAGTACCCTTCACATCGTCACCTGCTGTCTGGCTGAATGAATCAGAGCGCACTACCTGAAGTACCTTCTCACTGACAAGTCTCTTTCTTCCTGCCTTGCACCAGCCTTGTTTCCTCTCCTGCCCTCCTCCTCCTCCTCCTCCGCGCCCCCCACCTTGGCTACCCCTCCCAAGTGCTGCCTTCTAGCACCGTGTACACCTCCTAGGGCACTCATCAGTGACTGTCATTGTTTCCCTTGCCACTAGCCTGGGGGTGGGGTGCCCCTTTGCAACTCCAGCACGCCTCGCTGCGTCTGATACTCGAAGGCACCAGCGAGCATGTGTCTCATGAACGAAGCAACAGAGGAAAGAGTCTTCTGACCCCACTCACTGCCCTTCCCTATGCGCTTGGACCACTTACCGCTCGCCCTGCCTTCATCCATGTTGGGGTTTCCTGTGCTTGGTTCACTGCTTTGCATTGGCTCTGCCCAACTGGAGTTTGTTGAATTGAGCCTGTTTACTAGTCGGTAAATCAGGAGTGCCAGGCTGGACATCCTCTAAGGTCCTCTCCCACCCCCAGAGTTGTGTGATAACAGGACTTTGTTCTAGTCTGCTTCTCTCCAAATATACAGAATGTATATCTTTTCTTCTGGCAGTACCAAGAGCCCGTTTGTCAGCAGTGGGTTGAATACAGTGTATTATTGCGGGCAGTAGCATTGGTTACAGCGCAGGGCGTGGAGTTTCTCGGAGACAAACACGGGAATACCCAGAGATACGTGAGCAGTATCTCCAAAGTTCAGGGTGAGTCATGGTAGGAGCTGTTTGACTATCCAGCCTGCCTGCCTTACAGGCTCAGATGCCTCTCAGGCAGGGTGGGGAGCGAGCTGCTCGCTGATTTGTGGTGTGTCGTTTGGTAAGTCTCCTCCCCGCTCTGCGGTTTCAACCAGGCTGTGTAAATATGTATCGTAGAGCTGTGTAGTAATTCGTATCCTATGAGATGCTTGAAAGAGATGCAAGTTATTTGGGGGCTTTTAATAGTTGTCTTTATGCTTGGCCAAGTCCTTCCGTGATTTCTCACTGGATTTCTAGATACTTAAACTGCTGAAACTCCTAATGAGCCACCAAAATCCTTATCGTTTGGTCCTTTAAAAAAGTAAATTCAGTGAGTGTGATTTAAGAGGTGAACAGATATCTGACTGAGTAGGAGGGTGCCGGCTACTGGCTGGACAAGAGCCAGTTCTCCTCTTACTTCCCTGTCATTTTGAAAGTGATCCTGGGTCTGACCAGACTGAGTTGGAATCTAACTTTGTACTTTAACATCCGGTCTGTTGACAAGCGGGCATCCCTCCTTGAAACTTCAGACTCCAGAAAACTGACTGCGAGACAGCGTGTGGTGTGGTGGCTGTGGTTGGGAGAGGGAGCAGCAGAGGGGAAGCGTCGTGATCTGAAGAATCAGGGCTCCTCCGGCCGGCTCTCCTCGGCCACCCCATGGTGGTGGATGCAGCGCCCACTGTGGGGCAGGGAAGGTTCCATATCACCTGAACTCTGCCTATAAGAGCTGCTTGATCTCATGGGAAATCTGTATTCAATTTGTGGTTGTGTGTGTGCATCTGTGTCAGGGAAGACTTTGGGATATTGCTGCAAAATAAATAGTCTTTCATTTCCTGGACATTAAAATATTTTGAACACTTATTAATTCAGGTCATTTTTCTCCCAATTAGTTCTGTATCAAATGTTTACCCTGGAATGTCACAAAGGTGGGCTTGTTGTTGGTAATGATCCCCAACCTTTAGAAACAAAAACAGCTTGTGGGGGGGGGGCGATGAGGGGTATGGAGAGTTGGAGGAGTTTGCTGCTTATTGTGTGATCCTTTGAATCGTGGAGATTAAATTTCTGTTGTTAAAAGAAAATTGGAGGGCTAGTTGAAAAAATAATTGGAAGGCTAGTTGTTCTTACAGCAGAGCATCTTAATAGCCTCATAGCATTGTGAGCGCAGTGATTGACAGAGATTGACGTGCACGGTTTCAGTTGGATTGAAAGGGAGAAATTGCCACCCAAACTGCTAGAGCACAGCTTGTGAAACAACTATAGCTGCCGTCTGTGCAAGGCTGTTCAAAAGGGTGGCAGGAATGGGTCTCTTCTTGCCAGCCGCCGGTTGACGGGCTCTTCTGGAGAAGCCCTTGCAACGCTGGCCAGCCGCTCCCCCCAGGCTCTTCCTCCTCTCTGTTCCCCTCTTCCAGCCACTGAAGAGCACAGTCGGTTACCTAAAGTACAGACATGGGTTGTTTGCAGGCTGCCTGGCGGTTACTTTGTAGCCTGGGGGGAATTTGGGGCTCTCTTCTGACTACATCCTTCACATTCCAGGGTGTGAGCCACTGAGGATAATGACCCAGGGAGACTAAGTCAGGACCTATTGCAGGAGGTGGCCTGAGGGCCTTTGAATCCAGGTCACAATTTAAGTAGGGCCTCAAATTTCGATTTTTAACATTATTACCCAAAGAGTTAAGTATAGACCCAGAGATAAAAGCAATGGGATTAAAAGAGGATGTTATTTATCATTTAACTTAAACGTACACACACACACACACACACACACACGCACACTCAGTTTATTTTACTGTGTAATTTATTCCATAGTTTTTATTTTTAAATGTTTGTAAATTGTAAAATATTATATATAGAAGATATTCCATTTTAAAAAGTAGCATGAAACACCCCTGCACCTAAAACCCAGGGCAGGAAATCAGACTTGACCCTCTGACCTTTTCCCTGATTCATATCCCGCTGTCACAAGCATCCTCACCCAGGAGGTGATGCTGTCCCAGGGTTTGTGTTAACCGTCCCCTTGCTTTTTCTCTATCGTTTACTACCTGTGTGTTTATACCTAAACAAGAGTTTGCCTGCATTTGAACTTTATAAAGTGGAGTTCATACTGCATGTGTTCTTCTTTGACTTGCTGCTCTTAAAATTTATCCACTTCAAGTCTTGAAGCTATGGTTCATTTCATTCCACTGTACAAATGCACACAAGGTACATGTATCCATTCTATTGCCTGTAGACCTTTGGGTTATTTTGGGTGGTTGTTACTGTTGTTGCTTTCCGTTGTGGACATTGCTGCTATGAATATTTTTAATGCACTGTCCTAACGTGGGCACTTGTTCTTAGGAATGGAATTTCTGGGTCTCTGGAGCTTGTGTATGTTCAAATGCCAAACAATTTTTAATGTTCTAAGAATTCAGTAAATGTAAACATTTCAAATATATCTTGGAATCCAATTCCATTGCTTCATTTAAAAATAAATTCTAGGACCATCAAAAAAATTTTTAATGGAAGTAGGCCTGCCTTGTTTTGGATCCTGAGCAACTTCAACCTTAAGGAGATAGCTTTAATGCTTTTTGTAGTTGTTACAGAAACCTTTTTTTTTTTTTTTTAATTTATTTATTTATTTATTTATTTTTGGGTGTATTGGGTCTTCGTTTCTGTGCGAGGGCTTCCTCTAGTTGCGGCGAGCGGGGGCCACTCTTCATCACGGTGCGCGGGCCTCTCACTGTCTCGGCCTCTCTTGTTGCGGAGCAAGGCTCCAGACGCGCAGGCTCAGTAGTTGTGGCTCACGGGCCTAGTTGCTCCGCGGCATGTGGGATCTTCCCGGACCAGGGCTCGAACCCGCGTCCCCTGCATTAGCAGGCGGATTCTCAACCACTGCGCCGCCAGGGAAGCCCCAGAAACCATTTTTGAAAGGCAAAAATCAACCTTTAGAACCTGAGAATCACAAATAAAACAATCCAGCCCTCCAGAGTCACATGAGCCACATGTAAACTGTCACTCGATGGACCCTGTGAGTCTCTTCAGCTACCACAGATGAGTGAATATGTAGAGTTGGCTCTCCAACCCTGTAAATGCAAAACCATTTAACATACGGGACTTGGGCATCATGAGGGGGGGGCCCTGGAACCATTCCTTACGATGCCAAGGGACAACCGTATATGCCTGTCACACACTGGTGTCATCCACATCTGTGGTGTTCTCAGTGAAGACCCTGTATGGGAAAAATCATTGCCCACATGGAATAGATTCGAAGCTGTGAGCATTAGGAAACTGAGTTCTCAATAGAAATGTTTCAGTAGGATTTGTCCCTTGAAGAGATGGTATTTTGGTTACATCATATAAAAATGATGTAACATTAGTATACATTATTTTTTATGGGATTTTCATTTGAAAACTTCTAATTATGACTTGGTAATTCCAGCTTAGTTCCACAACCTTTTTTAAAGAACTACCTTTTGAGACGTGGTCTTACTTCCTTGGGAAATTGGATTTAAAAGCCCTCTTTTCAGTAGGGAGTAAAAGTAATTACATAAACTAAAGTTAGTTTGAGTTACAAAAATGCTTACTATCCTGAATATTGAGGCCAGTTATTTTGCTATTATTATTAAAATCATAGGTCCTAAGAGGAAACAAATAAGTATGTTAAGTGAGCTAATGAAATTTTGTAGGTATTTGCTTTGAGGCTGCAGACTCAACCTCAAAGTAGGTTTAAAAAAATATGACAATACAAGGTGGGAAAAAACCAAACTATACCAAAAAGAAAATATAAAACAAGAAGTATCTCTGGCCCCAGATTCCCAATCCTATTCCCCAGAGGTAATTACCATCCACAATTCCTAAGACATCCTTCTAGAAATTTCTCTACAAATAGAGTACACTTGTATCACATTTATATAAACCCCACCACTGCCCCTCTTTTAAAGCACAAATGAGTGTGTACTATATATATATAGCTCTGTATCTTTCTTGCTTAACAATTTAGTTTGGACAGCTTCCCGTAGTAGCCAGTTGAGATCCACCTCCATTTTAGCGTCTGCATTGTTTTCCATTGTAATAGTTTTTTAAGTGGCTCTCCATTAATGGATGTCTAAGCTGATTCCAGAATTAGAAACGTAATGGTGGTGGTAGTGGTGATGGTGGTGATAAAGGCAGACTGTCCTGTTAGAAGAAGCAAAGAAGAATAGGAGAAGGAGGCAAAAACATAAATATTTTCATCTTCATTTCTGTTCTTTAAATCTCTCAATTTTTTTTTTTTTTTTTTTTTTTTACCTGTTTTAATGTGTTTGGAGAACTGTATGGAAGCTGAAGAGAACGAGTTTTTTTTCTGCTTGCCTATCCTTCCTTGTGATGGTCATAGTGCTGGAAGAGATTGTGATACTTCAGGATACGAGGGAAAGGAATGTGTTTACAATTTGTTGGCTAAAGAGCTGGGAGATTCCAGTTCTCCTACTTCTAGTGCAAACCAGCACCCTATTGTAACAGGAGTGTTTCTTATAACCTGATTAGCACACCTTTCTTAAGATAATTAATCTCTTTGGACAGTGGAGGACTTTCATTATACAGAGCTTATTATTGCATTAATATTTCTCTAAAGGTGTTGGTTGCCTATCCAAACACCATTTTCCTTCCCTTTCTGCCTGGCTGGCAGAGCCAGTACAGTAGAGGCTGAAAATGTTAGATACTGCTTCCGCAGCCTCCCTTGCAGCTAGCGCATGGACGTATGACACAGGCCCGGCCAGAGGGACCTAAGGAGAAATCTGCTGAGGAGTTTCTGGAAAATATTTTCCTTCCTAACAAAATAGGAAAGAGGAGCAGTATTCTCATATATAGCCAGAAATTGCCTACATGTGATTCTTAAAACTGCAGTAGCTCACTTGCCTCCATGAGAGAACTTGCAAATGCCCTGAAGATAGTATAATGAAGAATTGGAAAGAGCTTGGATCTTTGATAACATTTTTTTTTAATTAATTTATTTTAATTTATTTATTTTTGGCTGCGTTGGGTCTTCATTGCTGCACGTGGGCTTTCTCTAGTTGCTGTGCAAGGGCTTTCTCTAGTTGCGGCGAGCGGGGGCTACTCTTTGTTGCGGTGCACAGGCTTCTCATTGCGGTGCCTTCTCTTGTTGTGGAGCACGGACTCTAGGCGCACGGGCTTCAGTAGTTGTGGCCCACAGGCTCAGTAGTTGTGGCTGTCAAGCTGTAGAGTGCAGGCTCAGTAGTTGTGGTGCACAAAATTAGTTGCTCCACAGCATGTGGGATCTTCCCGGTCCAGAGCTCCAACCCGTACCCCCTGCACTGGGAGGCGGATTCTCAACCACTGCGCCACCAGGGAAGCCCCCTGATAACATTTTTAAGCCACCAAATCAGCCCTGTCCGCTGATCTTAGTTTGTGACATCATAAGTGCCCTTATTATTGAACGTCTTTTATCCAGTTACTGAAATTATCCTACCTGATGTGGAATTTTATCCATAGGAAATGCTATCAAAGTAGAGAACTCAGTTATAAGACAGTTGAGTGCCTACTGTGTTCAAGAGGCAATGTGAGGCTGTGGGACTGCAAACAAGGGGGAAAAAGAATAAGGCAACTAATAATACGAGGCAGTAATGAATTTAGTGCAAGCAGAGGGACTCAGTAAGAGCAGCAGGGGTTCAGAGTAAGCACTGTTGACTAGATTGGAGGTGATAAGAAACACTTCTGTGTGGAAGAGGTTAAATTGAGTCAGACTCTGAAGGAACCCCAAGGTTTTGGTAAGTAAAGAGTTGGGGATGGTATTCCAGGAAGCCTGAAGTTTTAGAAAGAACATAGGCTATGGAATCAGACCTGAGCTTGAGCTTAGGCTCATCACTCACTAGTTTGTGAACTTGTCAAAGTCTTTGATTTCTTTGATACTCATCATGATAGACTAAACATAACTTGTAGGATTGGGGTGGGGATTAGAGACAAAATGTGTCAAACATCTGTCATGCTGACGGGCACGTGGCAGGCACCAGGTAGATGGTGGAGGTGGAAGGGGTGGCTGGACTGCATGTTGGGGGGTGCGCATGAACAAAGGTAAGGTGAGTTTGTAGAAGTGATCTGGGCATGTTGTTCTTGATCTGGTCAGAGATCACTGGATCAGGTCATTTGGTCTAGGTAAGAAGGTGTGTGCACAAAATCTGGAGAGAGACAGGATTGGGTCAAGACATGGAAGACCTTGACTTTTCAACTAATGGAATTTGGACCTCATCCTATAGACAACTGTGGTGACCATTGACAGGAGGGCAGCCTGGAGACAGTGTGATGAGTTAAGAGATGGTTACAGGAGTCCAGATGTGCAGTATAGAAGACCTGAACCGAGCAGGTATCAGATGTTGGAAAGAAAGGAAGGGTTAAGTGTTAGAACATCAAAAAAGAAAGAGAACTTAGTGATATGTGAGGCAAGGGGGAGGAAAGACTTAGCAGTGAGCCTCAGAAACCTGAATGCCTGTCAGTTGTTCAGTGTGAAATTCAGAACTGACTTGGAACGCTTTCAGATAATCATATCCTAGGTTGGGGCAAGAACATTTGGCAAGATTTATTGAAATTTTCGATGAAAGATGCTATATTAATGGTAAATAAATGATAATGCCCAACTCTGCTTGTCATTTAATTCTTGCCTAATTATGTTGGTCACTTTCGCACTGTTTATATATAAAATTTGGTTTCTTTGAAGGATGTGATACTTAATAAAATAAACATACCCTTGCCTCTGATTAGATATGATTGAACACTTTGAGTCAGCCCTGTAATATGAAGTATACGTTCAGTAATTGTTGACTGCGTGTTAACCTAGTATGAAAAGCAGTTGAGCAAAATTTTCTCTGACACAGGTCCTTACAGATAAATTTACAGTGGCCTTATTAATAAAACATCAGTCAAATAAACATCTAAAGTAATGAATGACATCACAGGCATCATCAAGTATAGAAATCAAAGAAGTTTCAGTTCATCAAATGCAGAGTAACGTCTTGTGCTGAATGAGGTTTCATAGTGTTCTCAGTTGGTGAATAGTGTTCTCAGTTGGTGAATCTTGAACAGATGGTTCTCTAACATTTTGGAATGCTGAATAAGGTAGATGGACTGAGTCAAATTAATAAAGTGTACCACACTGGAATATTAGTGGGTAGTTAGCAGCCCTTGGAGTCTTATTAGTGCATCAGCTTTCCCAATGTAAGGCAAAAGAAAACCCCACCATTCATATATCTTAGGGAAGTAGGCACTCTTCCATTTGGGCACAAAGTTAATGTTTTCCAATGGTAATTCTGCACAAGGCAGTTCTGTAATAAGCTCAGAGCAGGTGTCCTGTCTGAGAGTTTTTGCAGTCTCGTTGGGAAGTTAGGGCACTAAGCCAGGTACAGGCCCATGATTTGTCTACAGTTCCCAGTAAAGAGAGAAAAAAAGCATCTGTCATTGAAGCTTTCCCAAACTACCTTCTATCCTTCACAGGCTTTTTTTTTTTTTCCCTTTTACAAATCTAATTTGGATTTTTAAATATTTTTCCTACAGAATTTGAGTCATAATAGATATACAGTGTAGATTAGGTGTATTGTGGTGCTTTCCTACAGTCAGAAGGATCTTGAGTTGTTTTCTGTAACTGTGGCTTACAGGGAGGAGAATATGATTTGCAACATGCATATGTTGAAGGATTTCTTTTTTCAATCCGTAAATAAAAGACAAAAAGAAGTGTATGCTTCAGGGGAGTCGTTTTATAATTCTTGCCTTTTCTTTCATCCTAGGTAAAAATTTTGCCCTTTGTCATCTATCAGACCCTTCTAATAAAAAGCACCAGGCACTGTGATAATTAGTTTAACATTTCAGATGAGTAGAGATGGAATAAATCATCAATCATGTATTTCTGAGGCAAAATGTCTGATTTTCCATCATGTGATGGATACTGTTATTTCAGGTGAGAATTCAGCTGTCCTTAACTTCACATGATTTTTTTAATAGTAGATCTGGTGACCTGATCCCTGCATCCCAGACAGAGACCCACTTAGTGTTGCTGTGCAGTGCAGTGTGAGTGTACAGGCACATAATGAGGAAGTCTTCCAAATCCATTAATAAATCCTTATGTGACTATGCACAGTACATGAACAAAGTCTGAAATCCCTATATGTACAGTATAGTCATGGTTCTGTGTTTTTAAAAAATTCATAAGAATCTAAGCAGTGTCTATATTTAAGGGAGGTTATGGGTGATTTTCCCCCTACTCATTTTGCTATTTCAACTTCTCTATTTCTCAATATTTTATCTTTATGATTAAAAAAATTTCCCCTTGCCTGCATGATAAAGTGTCAAGTCTAGCATGGTTTACATAGAGCCTGCCACAGGCTGTCTGTATTCTTCAGAGTTTCATGCCTCCTCCCCTTAGAAATACTTGCCCTGTGCCACTTTTTTGCCCCAGCCCTCGATCAAACCCTGACTTAGGATGACCCATTTAGCTCTAAATTCTAGACACCCGAAGAAACTTTTAGTTTCCTAAATATTCTGCTGTTTGCCTCTGTGGATACACCGTGTTCCTTGCTAGGCTCTCTTGGCTGATTTTTGAGCCTCCTCTTCTAAGGCCACGTCAAATAGCATCTTCTTAGAAGGTGCCTCACTGAAGCCTTACTTATTTCCACTTCTTTGTTTCCTGTAGTCCATATTACATTTTTCTACAGTTGTATAGTTCGTATGTCTCCCAGCCCAAGAACTCCTAGGCTAGAGTTTAGCATATTCATCTTTCTGACTCCAGTACTTTTAGCATACTGCCTCACTCACAAAAAATGCCCAGAAAAACATTTTTTAAGTGTCAGTTCTGTATCTTAGGGGGCCTGGCTTAGAACCTAAATTAATCAGTTCCTTTAAGTGTCATAAAAACAATTTGGTCTAAGTCAGTGAGTAAGCCTTAGTTGTACTTTGTGTGCTTTTAGTTAAATTCAGCCTCTTTGAGAAACATTGGCTTTCTAAATAACTATTATTAAACGAACCAGGTCATTTTCAATCTGCGTCAACATGGTATTTAGGATTTTGCTGCCTTTTGCAGAATGTAAGATTAAATATTTTTGTGTCTAAATCTGATGTATTGAGTTACACCATAGATATTAGTGCCTTGCTAGAATACCATACAGATTTCTACTCTTTTTCTGTATTTTGTACATTTGCTCTTCTATATTCTGGTACTGAAGACAAATATTTATTAGAGTATCATGAAAATTTCCGAAACTTTAAATATGTTAAAGAGCTGACAAAACGCAATATGAATTGACACACCATTGAAATTAAAGTTCTTTTCCTGCTAGAACTGAACAATTCTGTATGTTAATCAACATGCATTTATTGAGTACTTATATGTTATAGGTACTGTAAAGATAAAATAGTTTTGACAGCTCCTGAATTTTCATTTTCTATGATTTTTTTGTATTTTATTTACTTTTTTTTTTAAGCTATTTTGTGGAATAACTTGTAGTAACATGCATACATCTTAAATGTACAGTTGGATGATTTTTACCTGTGTTACACCATGTATCTGTCCCCTGTGTCAGTGTTGTCCGTGCCCAGCACTCCCTTGTGCCACCTTCTGGCAGATCATTCTCCCTTCCCCTGCTTCCCCACAAGTGTAACCAGTTCTGACCTCCCTATCCTTGGAATCATAGAGCATGTCCTTTTGGGTATGTAGTTTCTTTCATTAAGAATGACATTATTGAGATTCACTTATGTTGTGTGTTAATAATTGTTCATTCTTTTTACTTGCTGCATATTATTTTTAACTGCTTTTTGCTTCATTTTCATTTTGGTGAATAAGTTTCATTATACTGAAGTGTAAATATTCAATGTGTGTTAATTGCTATGTGCTGAGGGCTGCCAGCTTTACAGACCTAGTAGCGATAAAACTGTCGAGAAGAAGAGCTGCAAAGGCTTAGAGGTTGCAGAGTTCAGCCACTTCATTTTCTCAAATGAGGGACCTAAGACTGGAGGGTTAACTAGACCCCAGGTCCCGCGTGGATCTAGACCAGGTTTCTTCCTGAGGTCAAGATGCTGTGTCACAATTCAGACTTGGTCATATGGATGATCCCAGTTAACAGGAAAGCAGTCTTGTGAAGCTAGTAATTTAGAAATCAGTAATCAGCAAGACTTAATACGTTGGCCCATAAATGGTAAGAATTTCAGTTATCTGGAAATTTCTTTCATTCATCTATAATATTGTACTTCCCTCTTTGTGTCAGTTAAATTGAGGTGTTACTGTGTTTGTGGAACTTATTCTTTTATTAGAACCAGTGCTTAAAGGAGAAGGAAGGGGAACGTTTTAACCAGTGTGCATGTTTATTATGATGTTTTCAGTTTCAATGCATTGTCTTGATCTTTTGCCATTCCCAGATGTTGTTCTTTTAAAGCCTCAATGAAAACCACGAAGATGATTTTTAGGATGAGAAGTCTTAGGGTAAATTCTGATTCTGTGATCTCCGTAAGTAAAAAAGTAGTCCTTAATCTTATAGCTTTCTGCTAAGGTAGTAGTGATTCATAGAAAGTTCCATAGAAAGGATATTAAAGAAGAGATTAGTGGACTCATAACAATGGAAGATTAAATCCCTTACTGTAACATTCTTCAGAATATTAGAGCCTCCTTAAATATAATCAGTAAACATAGAAACAAGTGGCTTATCTTTTTTCTTAATTATAAAGCACTGTTTTTCAAACAATTGAAACCCATTAGTTGGTTATGAAATAGATTTAATGAATAGCAACTATCATTTTATATTTTTAGATGGAAAGGCAGAAGGAAGAGTACAGCAAATACCCATCTGTGTTACCCAGATTCAACAAACATTTTCACATTTGCTTTGTGTCTGCGTGTGTGTATGTTACATACAGACATCAGGGCATATCTTTTCTGATATGTATCTAAAAATAAGGACTTTTTCTATATAATAAAATTAACATGCCTAACAAAATTAATTGTAATTTCCTAATACGCAGTTGTCTAAAAAATGAGCTAACCAACCGTGTTTTTTTAAAATACTGTTGCATGTATAAAGATAAGTGTTTCATAAAACTTGTGTTTCAGTTATGTATGTGTGTATACATGTGCACATATGTATGTATGTAGTGGTACATATGTATTTCTTACTATGGGTCTCATTCAGAATTGGGAATATACTGCTTTATAGCATAGGAAAGTTGGTTATAATAAGTATTTGCTACCCAGTGATACTGCTAGTTCTGTGCTGAGTATTGTGTGGTGTCTAAAAAATGAATACTTCTAGTAATCTATAAAGCCAACAAGGAAGATAAAACAAGTAGGGACCCACTCAACAGTATAAATAAGAGCCAAAATGGATCAGGAAGGATAGGAAGTGACATGAGCCTCAAGAAAGAGATTTTGAAGGAATGGTAGGATTTGGATAAGACAGAGAGGCCTTGGAAATGTTGTGTCCAAAGGGAATGATGTAACTACTGAGGTTAAAAAAAAAAGTACAGAAATGTATTGTGTTCTACAGTGCTGGGATCTGTCTGGTGGAGGTTGGAAGAAAGGAGGAAGACACTGGAGAACTGGAATGGGAAAAATTACTCAGATTAAGTACCAACAGGAGGAAGAACCCAATTCCTTTATTAAAAAGAAGAACCGTACATCTTGAGCATTTTGTAACATGATGTAAATGGAAGTTTAGAAGATGAGCGTAATGATTCGCTATGGACTAGATAGATAGAAGAAGTAAAATGTTGAAAGCAATGAAACCCGATTAAACCGTTGCCCTTTGTATATGTGAGGTAGGGAGTTGGGGGCTGGATTCAGGTAGATGGACCCGGAAATAGCAAGGAAGTGTCAATCTAGAGAGAAATTGCTAGACAAAGAAATAACAGAATTTGGTGGCAGCTTGAATAAGGGATGCAGGAGAGAGAACCTGGTAAAATTAGAGAATGAAGCCATTGATAGATAAGGTCATGGGATTAACTATAGCCTGATTGGAAAAAAATCTCACACTTTATGTATAAAGACAAGCTTCCATGACATAATACTCTCAAGAAATAATTTAGGAGGCTTTTTAGAGAAAGTAGCAAGTTATGATCATTAGATAAGCTTTTCTAATACAATTTCCCCTTGTTTTGCTTAAAGACTTAGAGATAGGAAATGTTAGACATCTGTCTTTAGGGTCTTAATTTAGAGTTCTGGTTTTACTGAAAATAGCAACATAGAAGACTAATGACACTTATTTAAAAATTAAGGACCAGATATTGAGATTTAAAATTTTAGTCATTAGAGGTACTGTCTCTTTTTAAAAGTTAGATTCAATCACTCGAATACTAGGTCGTCTGCTTTTGGGTTGGTGGGCATTTTTAAGAAGTATTAGCTTTGCTGTTGAGGTTCATTGAAACTTGATCCTTAAGGCACTTCCTGGCGTGAGTTTGAGATCCTGCTCGTCTTTTCTCCTCCCCCTCTGCGGCAAGATGCAGATGCACACACAAGCAGATTCCATGGGGTGGCAGTGCTCAGCTTCTACTGGAAGAGCTTAATCATGACAACAGCAGCACCATTGTTCTTGGCTCTGGACTTTTCTGAAGTTCCCACCTATTGGGGGTGTGTTGTGTTTCATAAACGATAGCTTACACTTACAGCACTTATTCTGTACAAGGCCCTGTTCCAAGCACTTCATAAATATTAATTCATTTCATCCTCACAGTCACCCTGTGAAGTTGACACCTGCCCCCACTTCACAGATGAGGAAACTGAGTCATAGAGTAAGTAACTACTTGACCAGGGTGATACAATTAACATGGCAGAGCTGGGATTTGAACCTGCATAGTCTGGCTCTAAATCTGTGCTTTTAACACTGTGCCACAGTTAAGCTCTGTTTAGGACACACGGCTTTGGAATCAGGGCTTTTCCTGTGAATCTGAGCTGGCTAGTTGCTGCAAGTATTGTGAGTGGACCTAGAAGGCTGTTGCCTCTGTTTGGAAATACAGTCAACCCAAATACAGACTTGGATTCTAAGAAGGGTCATGGTATAGTGTTTATCTTAAAAATCACAATTCAATTCATTTCTTTCAGTTTCCTTCCTCCCAGATTACAAAACAATAAGTTCCTAGAGGACTATTGTCTCTCTGAAACATGACTCTTTGGCGCTTGTGAACTGCTGTAGCTGTGGGAGAAGGAAGCCTCCTCTTATCTGCATCCTGGTAGCAGAGCCTCTAATGATTACAGTATCCACTGGAGCTGTAACCAGAAGAGGGAGTTGATGTGTAAACTGGCATGTTCCCCTGGCATTGAGAATCATTTTTAAAATGGTTAAAACAGAAGCAACCTACATTTTTTATTATACAAGATATCTTGGGATTTAAGCTAGTGTTTCGTCTTACTTATTAAATGTCAAATTTGGAATATCTCCAGTAATTGCCTTGTAGCATCAAGAACTGTCCAAAGCCGTCTGTTAGTATTCTTTCTCCCTTCTGGTTTCTCTACCATGCATACTTTTTACTTTGTAATATTTAACGGTAGCACAGTGATTTAAGTAAAGGAAATTTTAGGGGTTGTAAGGGTTATGGAAAACATGTTCATGTCTAGGAAAGGGTCTGGTATATGCAGTAGGCTTTCAGTAGAGGTTGGAAATATTATGAAAGCCCAGCCCTTTGAGCCAGGTGGAATCACAGCTCTTCTACATGCTAGCTTTATGACTTCAGATAAGTCCCTTACTTTTTCCATCTGGAAATGAGAATAATTGTTGTAATCTCAGATTCTTAAAAGGAAAAATAATGTATGTGAAGCATTTAGAAAATTATACGATACTTAATAAGTCCTTAGTAACTAGTAGCTTCTCTTTTTAAAATAAATTTGAACTATCTTGCCAAGATCCTGTCCTCTTTTGGACCATTCTTCTTGAGGCCTGCTTTTGGCCTTAAACAAGTCATTGCCTTCTTAGACTTTAGAGGATAAAAGGGCTCCTTTATTTTTGTGTTCCTGTTCTATTGAATTGTGATTTCCTAAGGGACAAGGAGCTATAATCGTCCCTTGGTATCCCTGGGGCACTGGTTCCAGGACCTGCCTTGAATACCAAAATCCTTGGATGCTCAAGTCCCGTAGTCGGCCCCAGCTTCCGCAGATTCAGCCACAGATTGTGTAGTGCCGTAGTATTGATTGAAAAAAAATCTGTGTGTAAGTGGACCTGTGCAGTTCAAACCCATGTTGTTCAAGGATCATCTGTACCCTTGACAATCTTGCTGGTGTATTGGATAAATTATTTTTTAAAGTTTTTCGTTTAATGCAATACAAGACTGCTTCCTTATATGCTACCACAAATAATGGATTGAGTTCAAACTCAATGGATGTGTTAGAAGGAGCAGGCACCTAGTTCTCTGCAACAGTTAGGATGGTAACCGCAGCGGAAATGTCACTTAGGAAGGGAGTACACCTGCATGTTCTGTACATTGTGGGTCTTAGTATCTGTCGTTTGATAATTGGTTGCCTGTATTCTGCTTGGAGCAGCTAAGAGCCGTGAGACACATTAGTCTCCTGAATATTTGATCTCTTGCATGAATCAAAGCCATTAATTAACAGTCCAAAGTCCAGTCTGTCTTGAAAGCAGTCCAGCACCACCTCAGCTGTAGGTTCTTCTTGATCTCTTTGCAAGCAGCTGAGAGGATGTTAAACATGTGGGACAACTGGCTGCCCCAGTTGGCTGTGTCAACCATTGATTCACGCAACAGATAACAAGGTCCTTTTGAGGAAGGAGTGTGGGGCAGGACACAGGTGGCTTAGGAGACATTCCCTCCCCTCCAGTCTTCAAGACAGTGGGGGAACAAATGTTACACAAATGCTTACCAGACCTAGAGAAGAAGTACTGTAAAAGGGGAACATGCAGATTTGGGGGAGAGTATAAAGGAAGCTGGGCATGGGAATGGGGGAGGCTTTGTGGAAGAGACAGTGTTTGGGTTGGTCCTTGGAAGGTACCTGGGGATGGAGGTATGGAAGGCCAGGGCGAGGAACTTAGCAGGTACTTAACGCGGAGATTTAGGAAAGTGCGTGAAGCATTCAGGGGTTTATTGGACTCATGGAATGCAGTGAAGGTTAAAAGCTTTAGAGCTTGGTACAAATCTTGGTTCTGTGTCTTATTAGCTGTAACCATGACTTATTTGATGGCTCCTCACTTCCAAATCTATAAAGCGAAGCTAATGGCTCCTACTTCATGGAGCTGCGGGGATTAAAGGAGAGCGTGTATCACGCTGCATCGGTACTCTGGTGCTGGTGTGTAGATGTGCTCACAGTAGCACTGCGGATGAGTCTGCTGGTATAGGGTAAGACACACGACCCTGATCAAGAGCATTTTAAATTCTTCGCTAAGGATTTCACACTTTAGGGAACTTAAAAGATTTTTGAGAAGGAACAGGACATGGTCTGTTTTATCTTTTAAAAAGATAATTTTTGTGCTCGCTGCGGCAGCACATATTGGAACGATAACAGAGAAGATTAGCATGGCCCCTGCGCCAGGATGATACGCAAATTCATGAAGCGTTCCGTATTTTAAAAAAATAAAAAATAAAAAGATAATTTTATTCAGCCCAAAGAAGTCAGAGTTGTTATATTGATTGTCTCATTTGAAGGTCCAGCATGGCTTCAAAGTAAGGTTGTTTTTCCATACTAATAAATATTGAATGCATTTTTCATGGACATTAAAGTTTTTTTCTTTAAATACTGTTAAAACTGTAATACTGTTTATAATTTTGGTAGAACTAAAAGCAGCTTTTTATTTCCAATTGCTATTTGGTGATAATGCTGCTGGCTTACATTAGAAAAAATAAAATTGCTCAAGGGAAATCACTTCAGTATTGCAAAAGGGAAAGAAATTAATATAGATCAGTTTTCCTTTGCTCCCTCAAAACATAACGATGTTATTTCTAAGCCCTGTGTGATGTCTAGTAGTGTTCTGATCCATTTAAAACAGAATTCTGTACTACAGATCATCCAGTACATATGCCCCTACCCCAGTGTTTGTTATAGTACCAAAAACAAATTAAACCCCTGGCCTGCAGGGAATAGTTCAATTATGAGGCTTAGGTTTGCTTAGGGAATGTGCTTTAGGGCCTGAGTACCAAATGCTATTTTCTGGCTCAGTCTTAATATAGTATCTTTTCAAAGGACATGGACCAAGTTGTGACCCTACTTTTTCTGGGTGCCCTGGGAAAGGAGGATGGAAGGAGCTGTGCCAACTTATAAGCTCAGTGTGTTTGACCATATTCCCCCAGTTACATTTGGGAGTGAGTCTAGTTTCATCTCCAGGCAGCATGACACACCTAGCATCTTTAGATTAAAGTTCACCTACCTCTTTCCAATGAGAATCAGGTTATGATAGGCACATGGAAAATATAGGTAGAGTAGCAATAAAACCCAAAAGTTCTAAAAAAGGAAGGAAAAGCAAATAGGCTCATCGCCAAGTCTAACAGTTACTCTCAGTTTGGTTCTGAACTTCCTAGTATCCACAGCAAAAAGGGAAACATGATTATTGGTATCTGATAGACACCCTTATCATATTTACTATTATATCCACTTTATGTATTGATCCAAGAAGCTATACTTTAGTAGACAAATTGCCTTCCCTTTTAATAGGGCACCTATAATGAACAGAGCATAGGTTGAAATGAAAAGTTACTCGGGTACGTATTCAGGCTGCTTCTTTTAAAAGCAGGCATTAGGCCAAGTGAGATCTCCAAGGATTCTTCCACCTCTGAAAGTAACTTCTGTTGCAGGTGACTGCCACTCATACGAAGTTATCCATCATTGTGTATCTAAGAGGGCGATACGTGTCCTTCAAACACCTTGTTCAGATTGGAGATGCCGAAAGACAGCAGGACAGGGCTGGATTTGTAGTTATCGCTCAGAAGCTTAGCTTAAGCACATGTCCCTGCCAAGAACACTCACCCTCCATGTTTCGGGGGTAGGGGAGGCGGTGAATAAATGCTATAGGAAAAGGAGAAGGTTAGGCCTCAGCCCTGGGGGGGAGGCAGACCTTCTGCCCGCAGGCTGCCTTTCCGGCCATTCTGCTCTGCCCACTGGATCAGGGCCTTGGGAACCATTTTTTCCCCCTTAGAGCTGCCTCTGCTCCCTCAGTTCCTGGAGGTGCTTCTCCTGGAGCAGAACGTCCCACTTCTCCCTTAGCCCTCAAAGCAAGTGCTCAGGTCCCTTTCCCGGGAAGGTTTTGCTGACAGACGCTGCTAGGAACGGACGGGGAATAACCATGGTGGGGACGGATCCCAGAACCCCTCCGAAGCTGTTAGGTTAGTGCCCAGGGGTTCTCACCCACCCCTTCCCTTGGTTTGTTCTGAGTATAGGAAGTAAAAGCCTCAATGACGCTTATTCTGGTTTAGTCCTAAGTTTGGGGCTTCCTGTTTCCCCTTCTTTAGAACTCACCATCCCGCGTCTCCCCGCAAGAAGGCACTGTGACCCTTCCGTCAGGAAGGCGGAGTTCTTGGTAGAGGTGAGGGGCCGGCGTTAGGGGCTCACTTCCCGTCCCTCAACTTGCCTGTTTTCGAGGTACCTGGGGTTCCCAGAGAGTCCTTCCTCTTCTCAGCAGCACCCTTTGCTCGTGTCTCCTCACAGCCCCCACCGCTCCCTCCCTCGGGGCTGTGGCTGTCCTTTAGCTGCCGGTGGTTCTCAGTGTAGACGGGTTTTCATTACCATACCCTTCCGCTTCTGCTCTTCAAGGCACAGTCTTTTTTAATCTGGCCTCCCCCCTCCTTTAATTTAATTCTTGTATAGATTATAAAGTACACAGTGAATCTTTGCCAGGTAAGGGATTAGTCTGCATTAATTGAAAGCTCTTTTGAAGAAATAGGTATTTTTCCTAGTGTATGTAACTCAGAGTAGGTTACCTACCACTGTTGCCTGGTAGAGGCTAAATGAGAAGATAATTCTTTCTAATTACAGTATCAAGTGTTTGTAAGTGCTTGAGATATTTGAAGAATTTGTTTTTGAGAACCCTGAACACTTTGCCTAATCTCCCTTACACTGTTAATTAGCAGTATCTGTGGATAAAGGATTGGGCTTTCAAAAGTACGTGTATTCCAGCCCCGGTTCCAAATGATCCTGGATTCCAGGTTTACTTTACCTGCAGTCAAGAAAGAGAACTTTTGATGCTACAGATATTCTTTTTTCAGTGATACCGAGAGGAAGAGGTGGGGAGAAATAAAACCTTTATGGTAAAACTAGTGACTCAATTCCTGTTCCGTACACCATGAACAGAATGTGCCATTGTCAGAATTGAACTACGAAAGGAAGTGTTCTTTGTCTAAACAAATTAGAACAAACATTGTACTAAGACACTTTACTAACAACATATCCTTTTGGATACCACATGAAGGTCTTTCGGATTTTTCATTTTGAGCATGTAGTGTGGAGAAGTAGCTTTCTTCTCAAATATAGGTCTTGAATATTCTGTACAGGTATCCACATGAATGGAGTAATTATGTCTTGATAAGGATGCTTATTGAGCCTTCAGAGTTATTTTTCCAGTACAGATTGGCTCAATTAGCAAGAAAACCAAATGTTTGATGCTAGGGTCCCGTGAATGGGCTGGCTTCCCTGGGTTCCGTATTCACTGAGAGGCTAGACATTTTGCAAGTGCGTATCAGGTGACCACAGTGTAGCAAGAGGGAAGATGGCTTGGTAGCATCATGTATATTACCAGTAAGAAAGTGATATAGGGACTTCCCTGGTGGCACAACGGTTAAGAATCCACCTACCAGTGCAGGGGACACGAGTTCGAGCCCTGGTCCAGGAAGATCCCACATGCCACGAAGCAACTAAGCCCATGTTCCACAACTACTGAGCCTGCGCTCTGGAGCCCGCGAGCCACAACTACTGAGCCCGCGCGCCTAGAGCCCGTGCTCCGCAACAAGAGAAGCCACCGCAATGAGAAGCCCGCGCACGGCAACGAAGCGTAGACCCCGCTCGCCGCCATGAGAGAGAGCCCGCGCTCAGCAATGAAGACCCAACGCGGCCAAAAATAATAAATACATTAAAAAAAAAAAGAAAGTGATATAAAGCTCACATTCTTCTGATAGAACATACAAAGGTCCCCCCTTCAGGGCCATGCTGAGCAGTGCCTTGTTTTCTCAGCTCTGTCACCCAGCCTAGGGAAGGGTGTCTTCCCTTCTCTCCAGGCAAATCCATGGCTTATCTGCTGAGCGCCTGTTCCTGTATATGTCTAGATATCAACTCTTCACTTGTGAGGCCCCAGCATCTTCTTTATAGGCCCCTTATCTTACTTGCTTTTCTGATTTCTACCATTTTTCTTCTTCTCCTTCTCTTTGTGATTGTAAATGCATGGGCATGATTCTGATAAAAGCAATAGCTTTTTTATCCTCATATAAAATTATTTTGGCTCAGTCAGTGTTTGCCTTTTAGAGCATGGATGAAGAGGAATGGACTTCACAGGCCGTGCCAAACCCGAGACGGGTGTGGCTCCAGGTGGCAACACCAGGACCATGGTAGGAAGTCGTCGCGTGGATGAAGATTTCAAGCTCAGCCTGAGGGTTGAGTCTGGACCGAACCCGGAGTGCCCACAGAAGTCTGGATGACCATGTGAGGGACACTGCAGAATGGGTTCTCACTCGGTTGGTGGCTTGTACAGATCTCGCAGAGTCTTGCATATTTCATATAAACTGAGTGGAGCCCCAGCTAAGCTGTTTATTTTCTGTGGATTTCAAGAAACATACATATTCTTTATGAGCCTTGCTTTTCTCATAAAATAGGGCTGGTGTGAAGAATATGTGAATACATAAAAAATATTTAGCATAATGCCTGACTCATAATAAAAGTACTCGGTCATTATTGTCAGGGAAGCATGCTCTGGAGACAGACAGCCTGGATTTCAGTCCTATCTCTGTTGTTTACTAGGCAGTTAACTTAGCTTCTCTGCATCTAGTTTTCTCATTTGTAAAATGGTAATAATAGTAGAACCTGTCTCAGATTTTTTAGCCAATAGGATATAGCACGTGTCACTAACAGGATATTTTTCCTCCCGGGCATGTGGTAGGATTGAAGTTAGGTAGGGCCAGTGCAGTGAATTCAGGAAGCCCAGGAGTCCCTTCTGGGGAAATCTTTAGGAACCAGTGGACTATTCACCAAGTTCCCTGCCCCTGCCATGGCCACCAACAGCATTCCTGATGGTAGGGGCTCCGTCACAGCCTGGGTCCCTCAGCCTACTAGCAGCAGGCTTGTTAGCATGAGTGAGAGATAAGCCTTTCGCTTTTTTTAAGCCCCTGGGATATTATTTTTTTTTTTTTTTTAATGTCTGGGAGGACAATTTCTCTTGGCCATTGCTCTTTTTTTTTTTTAAATAATTATTTATTTATTTTTGGCTGTGTTGGGTCTTCGTTTCTGTGCGAGGGCTTTCTCCAGTTGCGGCGAGCGGGGGCTGCTCTTCATCGCGGTGCGCGGGCCTCTCGCTATCGCGGCCTTTCTTGTTGCGGAGCACAGGCTCCAGACACGCAGGCTCGGTAGTTGTGGCTCATGGGCCTAGTTGCTCCGCGGCAGGTGGGATCTTCCCAGACCAGGGCTCGAACCCGTGTCCCCTGCATTGGCAGGCAGATTCTCAACCACTGCGCCACCAGGGAAGCCCCAAGCCCCTGGGATTTTGACGTCGATTGTTACCCCAGCAAAGCCTAGCACATCTGACTGGCACACCAGAGGAACAGCCTTGATGCTACACCTAAAGTTAGATTTCAGCTGAAATGAGTAAGAGTACAGAATGTCAGCTGTGTTGGCTCGGACACTTAGGCCACAAAAACCTGCAAAAGCCTTTGGATCCTGAACCTGTAGCTCCTTTGTGGGCCTGTCTGTAACACTGCTCTCGTGTGTGCTCTGAAATACCTGTTGCCTGGGCAGTGACCACCGGTTTGAAGGACCTGACCCTTTCCTTATATGACCGAGCTCAAGCAGCTTTTCTTTAGGCAAAAGTTTACCATATCTGGCCTTGGGACTAAGCAGCTGGTTGTTATCTGGCCTCGGGACTAAGCAGCTGGTTATTATCTGTCCCCTGGTTCTGATCTCTCGGCCCCTGCACCTTCTGGCCACTCTGTGACCCCAGAGCCCCAGGCTCTCCTGCCTCAGTCCACGCCCTCCCAGTGTCCACAGGAACCTGCATTCCCCTTTCCAGTTCTCTTGGTTTGGGTGGTGTGCCTCTGCTTGGCTATGCTGCCCTTTTTGTTCATGTCTCTCTGGAGCTTTAGGGGGCACACATGAAATGTCATGGGGGACAGCCCTCTCTTGAAGCTTGAGCCATGTGTTTGAGCAGCACTGGTAACGACCGAGATGTGCCTGGCATCCCAGTGAGGAAGGTGAGCTCCCGGGGGTAATGGTGCTGGAGGCTTGGGTTGGAGCAGAGATGATTCAGTGTCAGGTTTTGACATCAGTCCAGGGCTTAAAGCTTTTCCTTGCCTTTGTTCCAGAACATTGAGATGACGGTGGAAATGTTTCTGCTGCCAGAAGGGAAACATCATTAGGAATGGCTTTTCACTAGAATGCTAGTGGTCAGCTTTTCATGTAAGGTAATAATAGACAAGTAATTCAGAGAGAACTGAAGGAGGTTAGCAGTCATTTTTAAAGACAGCATCTTTTCTGCCAAAACGGTAATTCAACTTCCTTTTTTTATTTTATTTTATTATTTTTAAAATCTTTTGGCCATGCTGTAAAGCATCTTACTTCCCCGACCAGGGATGGAACCCGCTCCCCCTGCATTGGAAGCGTGGAGTCTTAACCACTGGACTGCCAGGGAAGTCCAGCTTCCTTATTTTTAAAAAATTGGGGGCTTCCCTGGTGGCGCAGTGATTGAAAATCTGCCTGCCAATGCAGGGGACACGGGTTGGAGCCCTGGTCTGGGAAGATCCCACATGCTGCGGAGCAGCTGGGCCCGTGAGCCACAGTTACTGAGCCTGCGCGTCTGGAGCCTGTGCTCCACAGCAAGAGAGGCCGCGACAGGGAGAGGCCCGCGCACCGTGATGAAGAGTGGCCCCCGCCTGCCACAACTAGAGAAAGCCCTCGCACAGAAACGAAGACCCAACACAGCCATAAATAAAAATAAATAAATAAATAAAAAATAAATAAATTTTTTTTAAAAATTGAAAAATACAACAGCATAATAAAAAGAATGACTCCTTATAATCCCACAGTGCAAAGTTAGCCATTGTTAACAATTTGGAGCTTGTTTTTCTTTTAGTTTTTTCATACAGGTACATTTTTTAAACGAAATCGGGATGATAAACAATAGCAAACCTTTACTGAAACCATTTTCTGTGCCAGGAAGTCTTTAAGTACTTCATGCGCATTATCTCATTTACTTCTCACGACTCTTCAAAGAATCATTATCTCCATTTTACAGAACAAGAAACTGAAGCACAGAGAGGCTAAGTCATTTTTCCAAGGTCACACAGCTCATAAGAGTGGTGCCAAGATGGAAACCAAAGCAGTCTGTCTCCTGAGCCCAGGGTTTTGACTATCCTGTGGCACTGTCTCACAGTCAAGATAGCTTGGAGTACACTTCATGGCATTTTGCAGTGTTAGCTCTGAGTTGTCTGGTTCTATCTCCTCGTTCTATAGATTAGGAAATGAAAGACCACACAGGTGATTAGATATACCCGAGGACGTATAGCTGGTCAATGTCAGTGCCAAAACTGGAGCACGTGTCCCACGATCCACATGCTGATTGACTCTGGACGATCTGTAGACCTTTGTCCTCCTCCCTGGGCCCCAGCTCTGAAGCAGCTGCGTTGTACTGGTGACCTCCGTGCCGAGTCCAGATGAAATGGAGGACGGAGGACTCCCACAGCTTTCTTCCAGCACGTACCTGAAATCCCAGTTTGAATTCAGGGAAATGTGTGGGCATCTAGTGATACATGTTAGCTGGCTCTTAATTATCCTGCAGAACTAGGGCTGCAAAAGGCTAAAGCGTGCAGCCCAGCAATGGTTCCAGCTTTCCGCCCTCATCAGACATTTCTACTGAGATTTGCCAACCAGCAGTAAGATTGATTGATTGAGCTTTAAACGCTGTTGCTTTCCTCCACCTGGACTCTCGGGGACATGCCAGGCATTGTTATAACTTGAAAGTAAGCCAGAAGTCAGCCAGCCATCCGTGCGTAAACATTCCTGCGCACACGGCTGGCCCGGCCCAGCATCTGTGAGAGAACTGGGCCCTTGCCCTGAGATGCTGGGGCTGGGTGGCCAGCTGCCATGGGCTTGAGGATTAAAGGAAGAGGAACAGGTGATGCGGTGATGCCTTCTTGCTGTGTTTGGTAAGGTAAGATTTAAGAGCCTCTGTATCTTCAGAGGTGTGGTGGACTTCTTAATAGGGGCTATCAAGCAGGTGGTTTTTTGGTTTGTTTGTTTTTTTTTAAACAACCTAATCTGATCTTATCAGAGCTCCAGGAGGGCAGGAGCCCTCCTTCTTATGACTCTCACAATGTGGAGCAAAAAAAGACTAGAGGAGTACATGATACATTAATCAAAACTAATGTATTCTGTTAGAAGTCAGGTTCGTGGTCACCTCTGGAGATGGGGGTGATGTTGTTATGACTGAAGGGGGCACAAGGGGAGCTTCTGTTCTTTTTTTTTTTAAACTGGGTCCTGGTTACACTAGTTTCACAGTTTGTGAAGATTTGAGTTTTATTCTTTTTAGATGTGCTTTTTTCTGCATGTAAATGAAACTTCAATTGAAGTTTAAGTCTTTATTTTTATTTGTGTATCATGTTGCTCATTGATACTCAAAAAAATCTGTTTAGTTGAATTGGCTTGAAATGATGTAGAACTTACTACCTAGGTATTAAGAAAACATCTTTACCTGGAATTGTCAGGTCTACCTGGACTGAACTGCTATGGTCATTTTTTTATTCTCTTCAAATGTATCTTAAATGATTTCAGTGTAGATTCTCCTGGAATAAAGAATGATGTCGCTTTAGTTCAGCAAACATTTAATTGACAGCCTCCTGTGAATAAGGGACAATGCTAGCTCTACTAGCTGGGTGCAGTTGTGACACCACCTCTCCCCTGAAGGAGCAGATGAGCGCTAAAAAGAGGGATAAAGTGCCACAAGAGCACCATGGGGGAATCACAGAAAGGACAGGCAGCTTTCTGGCGGGACTAGGAAAAGATTCATGGAAAAAGTAGCATTTGAAATGGATTGTAAAGAGTATGTTGGATTTTGGGACCTTCCAATGCAGGGGACGTGGGTTCAATCCCTGGTCGGGGAACTAAGATCCCACATGCCTTGGGGCAGCTAAGCCCGCGTGCCACAACTAGAGAGAAGCCCACGTGCCGCAACTAAGACCCGATGCAGCCATAAATAAATAGATAGATAGATAGATAGATAGATAGATAGATAGATAGATAGATAGATAGATAGATAGTATGTTGGAGTTTGATAAACAGAAGTGGATGGATGGCTGGCATTGTGAATATCATGCATGTGAACTTTAGGTTGCGTGGCTCACTTAAGATGACTGGCATCCATCAGGTGCAAGGTGAGGCCTGAAAGGTAAGCTGAGGACTTAACAGTGACCAGGTTGTATTACATAATTTGGGAGGCACTAGGGAGCCAAAGAGATTTTCTGAGAAGAAGAGTAGCACAGTCAGATTGGATATCTTCAGTGAAATCGAATTTCTAGCCTCGTGATTGTACCGTTACTGTTAATTACCCTGTCTGCCCCAGACAAACATTTCCTGGGCTTAGTGCATCCTTTGTAACTGTAATTTGAGCCCATTCCTGTTTGGGTCCACTGGTGAGCCATAGCTGCTTGGCTTCCATGAACTTCCTGTGGTCATCTCTCCAGGACTTGAAGATGATTATTATGTACCTTCTTTAGTCTCTACACCCATCCTTCCCCCTTGACCAGGTGAAGTCACAATTCCTTTATTCCTTTTTCTAGTCTTATAGTGATTTGGCATTTATTTCCTTCCAGCCTTTCCTATGTGATGCTCTTCTGCCAGATAAAGCAACCAGGGTCTCTTATGGCAAAGCTGTGTGTGGGAAGAGAGGGGTCGAGAAATAACGCTAACAAACTTTTGTAAGTTGTGAAACAGGCCTGATCCACCGACCTGGGATTGTGTCCCACTGTACCATTGGGCTCCCCCCCTTTCGGAAAAAGCCCTGGGTAGCCTTTCTCGTATGGCAGAATGTTAATGCTCATTGTTGGAAATGGTCCACATTTGATCCTGAGTCACTTTGGCAGTATGAGGTCTGTTATTATCTTAGCGATTTTTTACTATGTCAGCCTCTTCTCTCCTTAAAAAAAGCTAACTTGAGCTGAATATTGTCTTGTCTCCCATTGTTTCTGTCAAGACTCTATATCAAGGCATTTTGCTAATCAAAGGGTTGTTAACTGGACAAATAAGATGCTTCAGTTTAGATTTAAGTATTTTTGTTTAGAGATTGTGTTCAGACTCTGTAAAGACCTGTTTTTAGTCCTCTGGGACAAGAGTAGTAGAGTTTCCTGAGGTGGAAAAAGGACCAGCGTTAGGGTGACTTGTATTCAAATCCTAGCTCTTTAAGTCTCTGTTTCTACATGTTATATGGATGTAACACATTCTTTGCCTGCCATGGTGGTGAGGCTCAGACAGGGCAAACCCTGTGGACATTCAGTGCCTGGCACGCAGACCACATTTGCCTTTCCCATTCATTCATTCATTCATTCATTTATTAATTAATTATTGTCAGCAACAATACCTCATAGAAATCCTTCCAAGTTTCCTAGTATGGTTCTTTTTTTTTTTTTTTTTTTTGAATTTTATTTATTCATTTATTTTTAAAACAACAGCTCTTTTTATTTTAATTTTTTAAATTTTTATTTATTTATTTTATTTATGGCTGTGTTGGGTCTTCGTTTCTGTGCGAGGGCTTTCTCTAGTTGCGGCGAGCGGGGGCCACTCTTCACCGCGGTGCGCGGGCCTCTCACCGTCGTGGCCTCTCTTGTTGCGGAGCACAGGCTCCAGATGCGCAGGCTCAGAAATTGTGGCTCACGGGCCTAGTTGCTCCGCGGCATGTGGGATCCTCCCAGACCAGGGCTCGAACCCGTGTCCCCTGCATTGGCAGGCAGATTCTCAACCACTGCGCCACCAGGGAAGCCCTTATTTATTTTTTTATACAGCAGGTTCTTATTAGTCATCAATTTTATACACATCAGTGTATACATGTCAATCCCAATCGCCCAATTCATCACACCACCATCCCCACCCCCCACCGCTTTCCCCGCTTGGTGTCCATACGTTTGTCCTCTGCATATGTGTCTCAATTTCTGCCCTGCAAACCAGTTCATCTGTACCATTTTTCTAGGTTCCACATATATGCGTTAATATACGATATTTGTTTTTCTCTTTCTGACTTAACTTCACTCTGTATGACAGTCTCTAGATCCATCCACATCTCAACAAATGACCCAATTTCATTCCTTTTTATGGCTGAATAATATTCCCTTGTGTATATGTACCATATCTTCTTTATCCATTCGTCTGTCGATGGGCATTTAGGTTGCTTCCATGACCTGGCTATTGTAAATAGTGCTGCAGTGAACATTGGGGTGCATGCCTTTCCCTTTTGGAGCACAATGTAGCCACCCCCTTTGCCAGGGTGCTCAATGATGCTTTGCAATTCCTTTTTTACAGGTGGCCCTTGAGTGAGAAAGCTATTGCATGTGGTCTTAATATTGTCACTGTTGTTGTTGTTGTTTCTAACATCTTTATTGGAGTATAATTACTTTACATGGTGTGTTAGTTTCTGCTGTACAACAAAGTGAATCAGCTATATGTGTACATATATCCCCATATCTCCTCCCTCTTGCATCTCCCTCCCACCTTCCCTATCTCACCCCTCTAGGTGGACACAAAGCATCGAGCTGATCTCCCTGTGCTATGCGGCTGCTTCCCACTAGCTATCGGTTTTACATTTGGTAGTGTATATATGTCACTGCTACTACAAAGTACCTACTGGAACTTTGCTTGCTTGCTTGCGTCCTTCCTTCCTTCCTTCCTTCCCTCCCTCTCTCCCTCCCTTCCTTCCTTTTTTTTTTCCATTTTCCTGTTAAATGATTGAATGCTGAATTGGGTGCATTTCCCACAATGGTGAAGTTCGCTGTGAATGGGGCATGGCAGGCATCCCAGTTACCTGGGCACTTTGGGAAACCAGAACAGATTTGATAACCTCATCTCATTATGTATTTTCTACCCTGGCAACCAAGAGTTACTATATAATCAGGCAGAAAGTCAGATACCCTGGCAGAGGTGAATCTCATCGTTCGTATACATGGGTGCAGGAGGAGTTGGCTTTCTGCATTCAACTTGAGAGGATAGTAGGGAGTTTTTATCTTTCGAATACTTGCAGTTTGAAAATCTGGGGTGTAAAGTATGTCTGTTGTGTGTGCACAGACTGCATCACAGCGACTGTCTCTTCGACTTCCAGTCTCAAAGTGCTTATTCCCTGTCTCCTCCAGGTAGAACGTCATGACATGAATACACTAAGCCTTCCCCTGAACATCCGCCGAGGTGGGTCAGACACCAACCTCAACTTTGATGTACCAGATGGCATCCTGGACTTCCACAAGGTCAAACTCAGTGCGGACAGCCTGAAGCAGAAAATTCTAAAGGTCACAGAGCAGATAAGAATCGAGCAAACGTCCCGCGATGGGAATGTCGCAGAGTATCTGAAACTAGTCAACAGCGCGGACAAGCAGCAGGCTGGCCGCATCAAGCAGGTCTTTGAGAAGAAGAATCAGAAGTCGGCTCAATCCATTGCCCAGCTGCAGAAGAAGTTAGAGCAGTATCACAGAAAGCTCCGGGAGCTCGAGCAGAATGGGACCCCCAGGAGCTCAAAGGACATTGCCAAGGACAACCTGAAGGACATCCAGCCCTCTCTGAAGGATGCCCAGGCCAAGGCTCGCACCGCTCCCCACAGCCTGGAGAGCGGTAAGTCGGGCCTGCCGGGGGTGTCCCTCACCCCACCCGTGTTCGTCTTCAGCAAGTCCAGAGAGTTCGCCAACTTGATCCGGAATAAGTTTGGCAGTGCCGACAACATCGCTCACCTAAGAAACTCCTTGGAGGAGTTCCGGCCCGAGGCCAGCGCCAGGGCCTACGGGGGCAGCGCCACCATCGTGAACAAGCCCAAGTACGGCAGCGACGACGAGTGCTCGAGCGGCACGTCAGGCTCCGCCGACAGCAACGGGAACCAGTCGTTCGGGGCCGGGGGCACTGGCACGCTGGACAGCCAGGGCAAGCTCACGGCCATCCTGGAGGAGCTCAGGGAGATCAAGGACACCCAGGCGCAGCTGGCCGAGGACATCGAGGCGCTGAAGGTGCAGTTCAAGAGGGAGTATGGCTTCATCTCTCAGACCCTGCAAGAGGAGACATACAGGTATTTCATGCTCTCCTCTTCACATTCTTTCAGGAGCACGAGTTACTACCTGCAGAGAGATTGCTCGAAAGTGATATGCTAGTGGTTGTATTTTCTGTAACTATGGATATAGGCCAAAAGGCATTTAGGAATTGATAGTTCTTTCCATACCTTGTGATTCTAAGTTTTGTAAGTTGTGACTTGAAGCCTGACAGCTTAGAGAGACCTTATACATGTGGGTCAGTTAAAATATCACTATATAGTCGATGACTGGTGTATATTGAGCTCCTGATTCAGTAGGCTGCTGTTATGAGGTCTCGGTACACTAATTCGTAGATCTGTATTTGATTTCCCTACGTAATAACTGTCAAGTAAAAAATGAATTCATCGTCCAGCTAGGTAGCTTTTATTTGGTACATAAATCTTGAAGTCTTTATATAGTGTATTTTTTTATGATATTGTATTTTGCTCAGTAAACTTTTCACCCTAAATGAAGAGCTTTCAAAAGGAATCTTAAGATTATAAGTATAATCAGTAATAAATTCAAATCTTGTGGATTATATTAGCTAATTTTTAAAGTCCAGTGTTGTGTAGGCTGGCTTTTAGGTGCCTCTAGCTTAAAAAGTGTGTATGCCCAAGTATGAGGTGATTTTCCACCATTTTCCCAATAAAAATATCCCCCCCACACAAGTTTTTTTGTCAAATAAATGTTAACTTCTAAAAATGTAGATTAAAAAGTGAATGCCTATTACATATGGTTAAGAGTTAAAATTTAAATTTAGTTTACACGTTGTTTTTTATGTGATATATGATTTTATATATGTGTTAATTTAGAGATGTGGCTTTTTTCGGCTCTCGTATTTTATGAAATGATTTTTTAAAAACTTTCCACTTACATCTTTGACTTTGGATTCTTTGTCACATAAGAACTGTTTCTGCATCACAGTTTTTCCAGGTAATATTGACTTTAATTCCATTCAGATAGTTTGGGATACAGCACCCTTTGGATCCCTTTATTTCAAGTCACAAATATCCATTAGGACAGCTTTGGCTCTCATTTGTTATATAACATGTTTGTGATCTCCATGATTTGGTCACTCACTATATTACTTACTTTAAGAGATCTTTTTTTTTTTTTTGCTTTTATTTTACATTGGAGTATAGTTGACTTACAATGTTGTGTTAGTTTCAGGTGTACAGCAAAGTGATTGAGTTATACATATATGTATTCTTTTTCAGCTTCTTTTCCCATATAGGTTATTGAGCATTGAGTAGAGTTCCCTGTGCCATATAGTAGGTCCTTGTTGATTATCTATTTTATATATAGTAGTGTGTAGACGTTAATCCCAAACTCCTAATTTATCCCTCCCTGCCACCTTTCCCCTTTGGTAATCATCAGTTTGTTTTCTAAGTCTGTGAGTCTGTTTCTGTTTTATAAATAAGTTCATTTGTGTCATTTTTTTTTAGATTCCACATATAAGTGATATCATATGATATTTGTCTTTCTCTGTCTGACTTATTACTTCACTTAGTATGATAATCTCTAGGTCCATCCATGTTGCTGCAAATGTCATTATTTCATCCTTTTTTATGGCTGAGTAATATTCCTTTGTATATATGTACCATGTCTTCTTTATGCATTCATCTGTCAAGAGATTTTTAAAAGGCTTGCTTACAAAACACCAACATTGGGCACCTGTGAAGTCCTACCTGAGAAAAATCATTAAATCTGTATTAAAGTGTTTTTTTAAATGATTCTATCAGGTGACTATATAAGCGTCTAAAACTGGCGTTGATCGAAGTCATCCAGGCTAATGCATCTTCCTTAAATAGTGCTTCCTGTTTCCAAATAAATATTACATGGTTTCAAATATAATACAAAATTCCCCTTCTCTGAGGGGATTGGGGGGTGGGAATGGGAATCTTTGCGCTTCTGTTACTTTAAATTTGGGCTTTCAGAAGTGCCACCTGATAAGCCATCTTTAATTTGCAAGAAGCATGATTTTTTAATTGACACTTAAGTCCTAAGAGCTGAAACATGTATTCGGAATCACTGTGTGCACTGGGAAATAAGTGGAATTGGCTCCAGCATAGAAATCGGTCATTTCCTTACAACCTCTCTGGCGCAGGAGAGCTGTGGCCGTGAACCACTAGGCACTGTGGGGTCAGAAGAGGGAAAAGCACCAGGATGCCAGTGGGTCCTCGCCTTTAGCAGGATGACTGACAGCCCTGTCTCCTGACCAGCCCTGGTGAATGTGCCAATGATAAGGCCTGTCCTGTTGTCCCCACAGCCAGACAAGGTGTTGGTCTGACGTGGGTGGAAAAACCAGGTTTGGTTTGCGTGAACCCTCAGCGGTGCGGACAGAGTTAAGACTGCAGAGACCAGTCCTTTCTGGAGCTAGAGTTCAGTGTTTTCCAAAAGCATGTTCCCCACAGCTTGACTTACTTTTTTGGAAGCACAGTCTGCCTGGGGTTGAGAACAAGCCAAGGGGCACTGGTGACAGACACAAAGGATGTCATTTTCTAAGTGCTGTCAGAACACCTTTGAAATGTCACATTCAGAATCACCTCCTCTCTTTGGAAAGGTACGAGCGACTGGAAGACCAGCTGCACGACCTCACGGACCTGCATCAGCACGAGACGGCCAACCTGAAGCAGGAGCTGGCCAGCATCGAGGAGAAGGTGGCCTACCAGGCCTACGAGCGGTCACGGGACATCCAGGTGCCTTTCCTCTCCCCACCAGAGCTCATGTGGGCTCTTCCCAGCCTTTCATTCATTTAACAAACTAAGTGCATTACCCCCAAGCCTGAAAGGATTTCTGGCACGTGGAGCAAACATTTATTCTTCACCATATTAACCCCAGTAGCTTATGTTATAGACATTAAGCTATATTCTGTTTACTTTCTGCCTAAATTAGTTAGCAAATATTTATCATCTACCCCAAGCCTATCACTGATACTCTACTCTCCCCACCATCACCACAGTTTTTACAAATTTTAAAACATTAGACAAACCTTGCCTTCGACATGCTTGCCTAGGTGGAGGATCAGAAGTAACGCAACTGCCAATTGGCTCAAGACAGTGAGAACAAGGGCCAAATCACGTGATGCAGACTCTGAAAGCCTCAGAAATTTAGGCGTGCAGTGCCCAGCAAGCTATGGACAAGTGGGGCGGGGGGGTCACTTAGTGGTCAGACACTGGACTTCAGTCCCAGCCATTTACCAGCTTCGTGGTCCTGAGCAAGCCTTAAGTCTATTTGCTCATCTCTAAAATAATAGCTTTCATATTTCTGGGAATTTCAAGCAGTTGAGTGCATACCGTGTGCCAAGCACTATCAAAGCACTTTACGTGTCTCATTTCCCCATCTATTCCTCACAACAGCCTTTTGAGGTAGTTTTTGTTATTCTCTTAATTTCTCAGATGTGGAGACCAAGGCACAGAGAGGTTAAGTGACTTGACCAAGGTTTTGCAGATAATCCTTGAGTAATGAATGTGAATCAATGTCCTGGAGAAGGTGGGTCTTGAAGAGGTGGGTGGGATCCTGATGGATGGAGGGAAGGGGTAACTGGATCAGTATAAACAAAGGCATGCTCCAGTATTAATGTGATACTAACGCTGTAGTGAAGCAACCCTAGGCTTCGTGAGCTCCTTTTTTTAGGGGTACTAGAGGGTCTCTTTTCCCCCCAGTTTTTATTCTGGTATCATTGACATATAATTGTATTAGTTTAAGGTGTACAATATAATATTTGATATGTGTACATATTGCAAAATTATCACCACAATAAATTTAGTTAACATTCATCACCTCACATAGTTATAAATTTGTTCTCTAATGATGAGAACTTTTAAGGCCTACTCCCTTAGCAAGTTTCAAATATACAATACAGTGTTGTTAACTATAGTGACCAAGCTGTACAGTACATCCCCTGGGCTTATTCACCTTATCACTGGAAGTTTGTGCCTTTTGACCCCTTTCACCCATTTTACCTCCCTTCCCCTTTTAGATTCTGCCAGATAAGTGAGATCATACAGTAGTTGTTTGTCTCTGTCTGACTCATTTCACTTAGCAAAATACCCTTTAGGTCCATCCATGTTGCTGCAAATGGAACTATTTCTTTCTTTCTCACGGCTGCATAGTATGCCTGTGTGTGTCTGTGTGTGTGCGTATGTGTACCTCATTTTCTTTGTTCGTCCATCAGTGGACGCTTGGGTTGTTTCCATGTCTTGGCTATTGTCAATAATGCTGTAATAAATATGAGGGTATGGATTTCTCTTCTAGATACTGTTTTCATTTCCTTCAGGTATATACACAGAAGTGGGATTGCTGTGTCATACTGTAGTTCTATTTTTAATTTTTTGAGGAACCTCTATAGTGTTTTCCATAATGGCTGCAGTGATTTACATTCCCATTGATCACCTTTTTAAAGAAAAAAACAAAAAAGTATACTCTTCCAGTCATGCTCAGCTTCAGTTTTACAAATTTTCTTTGTAGGCAGTGCTTATTTTCTCCAGCCCCACTTTACAAGGGGCTGGAACATAAGGAGAGATTTCTCCCACAATGTGTAAGCCAGAGTTTAAGCTGCCCACGTTTTTTTCCACACTGTGTCTAGGGCTGAGCTTGTGCTAATCCCAGACGTCTACTTGGACAACTCTGGGAGCCACAGCATCAGACTTGTTTGCCTCTGAGGACCCGGGTGCAGAAGACACTTGGGGGATTTCTGCCCCTGCTCTGGGCTAGGAGACTTAACTTCACCGCTGACTGGTTTAAAAAATGGGAACCCATTTAAATGTGAAGTGTTGCCAGGTGAACAGTGCAGTCTGTTTTATTAGAGCATTCTGTTTTAGAATATGTCTGGGATGCCACTAGCTGATGTCTAAATATATGGTTTTCTTATTTAGGGGATTGTTTGGGTTTATATTATTATTCCTTTTTTAAAGAAACGTACTTTAGAGATGGAGGGGTAAGATAAAGGGAGGGACTAAACAAAGAGAGCTTAAAAATTTAGAAGAGTTCATTTCAACATTTTCTAGTTTCCCCTTGTAGCTCAGAAGTGCAAAGAGGATGTCTGCGTGAGTGACTGGAGGGTCTTTCTTGTTAGGTTAGTTGGAATCCTGGCTCTGCCCCTTACCGTGAACCTGCACACATCAGCGCTGCGCCTCAGTTTCCTCATCTATAAAATGGAAATATTAATGAGCTCTACCTCAGAAGGCTGTCAGGAGGATTAAATGGGATAAGACATGTAAAGTACTTAAATCTTTACCTGACACGTAATAAGCGGACAAAAATAAATGCTGGCCAATTTTTGTATTTATTATGTATGAGTAGCCATATTTCTTGGGGCTTTTGGCAATTGGACCTGCTCAGCTTCCTCTTTATTTCTTGTTTCTTTTGTTCTTATAGGCAGGGTTATACAAGATGATGGAGTAGTATAGATGAGGGTGACTGTTGGCCTATAGGGGTGCAAGGGTTTTGTTGTTGTTTTAAAATGCAAATGAGTTTTTGAACCCTGAATTCTCAATTAGAAGAGTTTAAAGATAATCCTGTCCTCTGTCCTTATCCCCAATAAGTTAAATACTGGGCCCGAGGAAGTCCTAAAGATTGTGGGGCTGAATATCTCTTAGTGGGTGCTGTGACCAAAATTCCTTACGATTCACTGCTTGATTTTCTTGGATTTTCCTTTTGGTAAAAAAATTGACAGAAGTTCTAAGGCAATTCTAGGATCAGTCTATTTGTATATGTAATTCATCTACCCAGTCACAGATGAATGAATTTGCCTAAAATGTTAATCTTTTATCCTGTTCTATCACCTTTTCCATGCCATGCCTAAAATAGGGGACACCATGGGCCTAAGTATTTGAAAAGAATGCATGATATTGGGGGCACTTGCCTGTCGTTGTAGAAAGCCAGCACTTTTTAGAATGTGAGATCTGAAGAAGTTGTACCTTTTTTGTTGGTAGCCTATGTAATGAAAGTTCCTATAGTAACAGAGAACCCTTGGCCCATAGAGTATGTTCAGCAGAAGGAAAGTAAATCAATTTTGGAGCCATTTTGCTTGTTTAAAACCTGAAAACATGACTGGATTTTAATTGAGCAAACATATATTGGTAAATGAGTTAGAAAATAGGCTCGTGAACTAAAAGGAGCTCCTTGTACCACCTCTACTTAGATCCTTTTCTCCCGAGAGGTGTAAGGTTTTTCTCTCTCAAGCCTCATATCCCGTTACTGGCATCCAGTCTGGAGCATTCAGCCAGCACGTACCTCCTGCTGCGGATAACAGCGCGGTGCAGGTGTGGTCCCTTGGTTAGGGACGAGGGCCAGAGGGAGACTTGACATAGTCTGGTGGGTCCAGGAAGGCGTCCCTCAGGATGTGACCATCAGTGTGAGACATGAAAGATGGAGGGGAATGGTGTGTGGGGAGGCAAACCTTTTGGGCACAGCACACTGTGTGTGCAAAGGCCTGAATATGGTCCTTTTCAGAACTTCAAAAAGCCGGTATGGCCAGAACACAGGGAGGGGGGAGGGAGGGGGGAGGAGGCTTACCAGGTAAGCAAGGCAGGAGACAGTGGCTGGGCCTGGACCACGTTAAAGATTTAAAAGGTTCTACAAGAAGGAGTGACATCAGATATGCGTCTTTCAAAGATCACTTGGGCTGCTGTGTGGAAAGTGGATTCATGAGGTTGAAGACCAAGAGGGTGTGCAGAGAAATGGGTAGAAAGTTACTGCAGGTGGAGACCCTGATGACTTAGGTGGGGGGTTACTGTGGGAAGGGAGAGAGAAATGGACCAGTTAAGATAAATACCAGCTGTTGCATCGGAGGGGCTGGGTGCTGGATTAGATGAGAGGGGTGTCAAGGCATGCCTCTCACGTTTCTCACATGACAACTTGGTGCATTAGGTGCTGTTTTCTGAGAAGAGGAATTGGAAGGGAAACAGTTGATGGCAGGAGCGGGGAAGGTGCAGACATGAATCCACAACCGGCCATGGTGCATTTGAGGTGCTTTTAAGAAGCTCAAATGGAGATGTCCAGGACGCATGTAGACACATGAGTCAATCTCAAGAGAGACAGCTGGGCTGGAGATACTTGGAGTCGTCCGTGTCTAGTAATCAAAGCCTTGGCAAGAATGAGATCTGGGGAGAAGGCGTAGCTTCAGATAGTGCCCTGGTAACGCAGCGTTCGAAGAGCAGCCATGAGAGCCCCACAGTCAGCCGGGCCCCATCCCTCCCTCCGTCCTCCACTGGTCTGTGACAGGTGCACGTGGAGTCTGGGCAGTGGAATAAGGACTAGCAGTTGGTGGGCCTTCCCTGGCGGTCCAGTGGTTAGGACGCTGCGCCTCCACTGCAGGGAGCCCCGAGTTCGATCCCTGGTCAGGGAACTGAGATCCCGCATGCCGTGTGGCACAGCCAAAAAGAAAAAAAAACAAAAAAGGACTAGCAGTTGGAGATGTCACCTACCCCGTGACTGGAGTTAGTCGCCTGTCACAAAACGGAATCCCACCCCTCTTCTGGTTTGTCCCTGATGGTTCCACCAGATGCCAGTATTTTAGGCACTTTATTTTAAATACAGGTGGAGTCAAAAATACCTAACCGTAATTCCTCCTTCGTGGTATTTCACGGTTGTAGATACATGCGCGTCCTGTCTGTGAATAACAGGATAAAGTGAGCCTTGGGATTCTTGTCTTACTTCTCTGTCTGTCATCACCATCATCATCGTCATCATCATCGTCAGCGCGAAGCTGCACAGGCAGCAGCGCCCTGAGCTGGGTGGCCCTCGTGCGCGTCCCAGCTCGCGCTCACGTGTTGCCGGTGATCTCAGCAGCATTTGATCCGCGCTCTCCCTCTCGCCCACAGGAAGCCTTGGAGTCCTGCCAGACTCGCATTTCTAAGTTGGAGCTCCACCAGCAGGAGCAGCAAGCCCTGCAGTCAGACACCGTGAACGCCAAGGTCCTCCTGGGGAAATGCATCAACGTGGTCCTGGCCTTCATGACTGTCATCTTGGTGTGTGTGTCCACCATCGCCAAGTTCATCTCGCCCATGATGAAGAGCCGCTTCCACATTCTCGGCACCTTCTTCGCTGTGACTCTCCTGGCAATATTCTGTAAAAACTGGGACCATATCCTGTGTGCCATAGAAAGGATAATAATACCAAGATGAAGCCGCTGGTTCCTGTCCTCACATTCTTTCAAGTTTTTATTTTGGAGAAAACTCTGTGCATACTCCCAGATTTTAAAATGAACGTTTGTGCTGACGGAAGATTACAAGGGCCGGGGCTGTGCGTTGTAAATAACTACAGTTCTCTTCACTCGGTAGCACTTGCCAGCTCGGTCCCTGTACGTGGTTACCATGAATCTGTTTCCATGCTCTCACCACGTTGCTCACTGCCTTAATCAGACCAGGTTTCCTGCCCACCTGCCCAGTCCAGCATGGTCAGCCTCTGGTTGTTGAGCACTTGGTGTAATTAGTGACCCAGAAGGGATTTTCAATCTGTCTCTCTTAAGTCTCTGTCAAAATTGAGCTGCACTCTTGCTGGCGGTTGTGTTTTCCCTGAGTCCTATAAGCAGCGAGGATGTGGCGTGACTTGGGGAGGGGAAGAAGCATAGGCGTTGCCCACGTGAGCACGTGTGGCCCGTGGAAGCACAGTAAATCCCGTGTAATCCGTCCCACTGTTCACTGATGACCATAGGTCCCGTGTGTGCCCAGTGTCCACAGTGGTCAACTGTTTGTGACTCTCTATCACTTAGAAATCTTACAACACACCTGTTGATCCATCAAAAGTCTAACTTAAGTGTTCGGTTTCTCTTTAAATGGTAAGACATGAAGATTTATGAATGGGCCTTACCTTCTTACACCCAGGGAGCCGCACTCCTGATTTCACATTCACTGGCTATCTTACACACTGCCTTCAAGGCATGTAGAGATGCTTCCAAATACCTCTTCAAACTGTGTCTTTAACATTAAATTGGTGTCTGACAAGCACTACACCGGAGGTTTGTGTTTTGGCACATCTTCATTGTGATACGCCCCTCTGCGGATGTGATTTCACTTTCTGTGATTCACTTTATTCGGTCTTTGAGGGATAGCAAAGCTTACTCAGTAAATGAAAAAGGATGCTCATGTTGCAGTTGTAGCTTATAAAGCTAAAGTGCCCTGAGGTAGGTACACTGGAAAAGGGGAAGAAAATATGACGCGTGGTCTAACTGGGTGACAGCTAGATGAGTGGGTGCAGCTCACCTGGATGAAGATTGAGAGAGGGTCCTCGTCAGACCTTGAAAGACCAGCAAGAATAAAATAAATTAGATCCAGTGTCTGAGCCAAGGTTGCCATCTCTCTCTTAGGATAAGTTCTGAGGTAATACATGGAGTGGCCACACTTCCACTCCACGGAAAGTCAACGTCTTTGGTCTGTTTGGGGGATGCCATTCACTATCTTGAACCCAGATAATATTTTCCTTTAAATCTGTTTCTCTGCGTATATAACAAAAAGGAAGCCCTAGAAGAATTTAATGGAAACTGTTGTTCAGCCCCTTCTCACACCAGCTGTTTTGTTATCTGAAGGCGTAAAGAGGCATGTTAGTGTACATTTTCTTCCAGAAAACATCAAATCGCCCGGATTTAAATTTTAAGTGTAATATTTTGCAAATAGCTGCTCTTAGGGAAATCTCCTGAAAAAAAATGTGACATAAGCCATGGTTTGAGGGAACGGGATAGTTAGGCGTTTGGTACAAGTCCAGTGTGGGTGAGGCTCATACAACTTAAGCTTGCTTTTTTAAGTTTACAATTCAGTGGTTTTAATTAATTCACACTTAGGCAACTATCATTACTATCTAATTCCAGACTTGAGCTTTTTTAAAACAATAAACATCATTTCACGAAATCTTTGGCTTAAAGTATCTTGCATTCAGGGAAGAGGGAATTACAGTCCCACCCCATCTCACGGCTGTGTCCCCTTTCACTGCCAGGCTCTCCCCTGGTCTCCCAAGTTGGCTGTAAATGCACTGTGGTCCATCCACTCCAGGGGACAGAAACAGGTTGCAGATGCAGGAAAGGGAGAGAGGAGCAATGTTGTGCTGCTTTTTCCTTTTCCGTTTTCATGGCCGGCGTTCCCTGTTGTCTGTGGGCGTCAGTCTCCATGTGGGCTGAGGGCCGGGTGTAACTTAGGCCCTTGAATCAAGATGGCTCCCGATGGGCTCCTCTTGATTTCTGGGCACATTTCTGAGGCACTTTGGAGATGCCAGGGGGTAGGGTGGGTGTAGATGCCGCTGGGAGTTGACAGAGAAAGAGTGAGATCCCTGGCCCTTCCCTCCAGGTAGGCATGGGCCTCCTCACGCCCCAACACTCCGCTGCGTCGCTCGGCCAGACCTGTGGTCAGTGTGTCTCCTCCCCGGGGAGAGAGATGGAGAAGAAAACAGAAAGCAACACAATTCACTCCCTCCAGGCTGGAGCTGTTAACAGAAGCTGCTTGAAACTGACTCTGCTGAAATACTGTAGGGTCTAAATCATCCCGCCTGATCATGAATTTTGTTTTTTTTAAAGAATTCATATTTCTGGTGATTCTCATTAGATTTCAGAAACCTTGTTTTCACTTGGATATGCTCAACCTACACAGCATATTTATTTTAGAGTCTCATGGAAAGTTCATGATGCTTTTTAATAAGACAATATCCTCCAAGGAGACTTTCACTCTCTGCAGTTTATTATTTTCTTCTTAAAGAATAAACTTTCCCACTGCTGCTGCTTTTCACTCTAAGGAGATTAAATAAAATGTTATAAATATACAATGAAAATAGTGCTCTAGCTGTGACATACCCTGGAGTTGGGTATTCAATATACATTTAACGAATCCTCTTCCCCGCCTTTCATTGGCAGTCAGCATCATGTGCCTACCTAGAGATGAAAGCCAGCGGTGGGGTGGGTAAGCGCCGGCTCCCTCAGTGAACTTAGTGGTTGAAGATGCTGGACATTGGGTTCTAGCACTGGACTGTTTGGTGCATGTTATTTTCATGATCACCAGGATAATGATAGTTTGCTGAGGACAAAACAAAAACCTAAGAATACTCTTGTGGGTTTTGAATTGGTTATTCCAGCTTATACTGTGAGTATGATTGAGTCGGAACAAAACATTCCCCCCACTCATTCCCCCCCACCAAAAAAATTTAAACCCTTAATGTAGCAGTAAATAAAAGTATTCCATCGCTGATTCTTTTTTTAATAGATCTTTATTGGAGTATAAGTGCTTCACAATACTGTATTAGTTTCTGTTGCACAACAAAGCAAATCAGCCATATGCATACACATGTCCCCATATCCCCTCCCTCTTGAGCCTCCCTCCCATCCTCCCTATCCCACCCCTCTAGGTCATCGAAAAGCACCGAGCTGACCTCCCTGTGCTATGCTGCTGCTTCCCACCAGCCAACTATTTTGCATTCAGTAGTGTATATATGTCAATGCTACTCTCACTTCGCCCCAGCTTCGCCCTCCCACCCCATGTCATCAAGACTATTCTCTATGTCTACCTCTTTATTCCTGCCCTGCAACTAGGTTCATCCGTACCATCTTTTTTTTTTTTTTAGATTCCATATATATGTGTTAGCATACGGTATTTGTTTTTCTCTTTCTGACTTACTTCACTCTGTATGACAGACTCTAGGTCCATCCACCTCACTACAAATAACTCAATTTCGTTTCTTTTTATGGCTGAGTAATATTCCATTGTATATATGTGCCACATCTTCTTTATCCATTCATCTGTTGATGGACACTTAGGTTGCTTCCATGTCCTGGCTATTGTAAATAGTGCTGCGGTGAACATTGTGGTACATGTCTCTTTTTGAATTATGGTTTTCTCAGGGTATATGCCTAGTAGTGGGATTGCTGGGTCATATGGTAGTTCTATTTTTAGTTTTTTAAGGAACCTCCATACTGTTCTCCATAGTGGCTGTATCAATTTACATTCCCACCAACTGTGCAGGAGGGTTCCGTTTTCACCACACCCTTTCTAGCATTTATTGTTCTAGATTTTTTGATAATGGCCATTCTGATTGGTGTGAGGTGATACCACATTGTAGTTTTGATTTGCCTTTCTCTAATAATTAGTGATGTTAAGCATCTTTTCATGTGCCTCTTGACCATCTATATGTCTTCCTTGGTGAAAAGTCTATTTAGGTCTTCCACCCATTTTTTAACTGGATTGTTTGTTTTTTTGATATTGAGCTCCATGAGCTGTTTGTATATTCTGGCGATTAATCCTTTGTCTGTTGTTTCATTTGCAAATATTTTCTCCCATTCTGAGGATTGTCTTTTTGTCTTGTTTATGGTTTCCTTTGCTGTGCAAAAGCTTTTAAGTCCCATTTGTTTATTTTTGTTTTTATTTCCGTTACTCTAGGAGGTGGGTCAAAAAAGATCTTGCTGTGGTTTATGTCAAAGAGTGTTTTTCCTATGTTTTCCTCTAAGAGTTTGATAGTGTCTGGTCTTACATTTAAGTCTTTAATCCATTTGGAGTTTATTTTTGTGTATGGTGTCAGGGAGTGTTCTAATTTCATTCTTTTACATGTAGCTGTCCAGTTTTCCCAGCCCCACTTATTGAAGAGGCTGTCTTCTCTCCATTGTATGTTCTTGCCTCCTTTGTCATAAATTAGGTGCCCATATATGCGTGGGTTTATCTCTGGGCATTCTGTCCTGTACCATTGATCTATATTTCTGTTTTTGTGCCAGTACCATACTCTCTTGATTACTGTGGCTTTGTGGCATAGTTTGAAGTCAGGGAGCCTGATTCCTCCAACTCCGTTTTTCTTTCTCAAGATTGCTTTGGCTATTCAGGGTCTCTTGTGTTTCCATATGAATTGTAAAATTATTTGTTTTAATTCTGTGAAGAATGCCACTGGTAGTTTGATAGGGATTGCATTGAATCTGTAGATTGCTTTGGGTAGTATAGTTATTTTCACAGTATTGATTCTTCCCATCCAAGAACATGGTATATTTCTCCATCTGTTTATGTCATCTTTGATTTCTTTCATCAGTGTTTTATAGTTTTCTGAGTACAATCTTTCATCTCCTTAGGCAGGTTTATTCCTAGGTATTTTATTCTTTTTGTTGCAGTGGCAAATGGGATTGTTTCCTTAATTTCTCTTTCTGATTGTTTGTTGTAGGTGTATAGGAATGCCAGAGATTTCTATGCATTAATTTTGTATCCTGCAGCCTTACCAAATTCATTGATTTGTTCTAGCAGTTTTCTGGTTGCATCTTTAGGATTTTCTATGTATAGTATCATGTCATCGGCAAACAGTGACAGTTTTACTTCTTTTCCAATTTGTATTCCTTTTATTTCTTTTTCTTCTCTGATTGCTGTGGCTAGGACTTCCAAAACTATGTTGAATAAGAGTGGCGAGAGTGGACATCCTTGTCTTGTTCCTGATCTTAGTGGAAATGCTTTCAGTTTTTCATCATTGAGTATGATGCTTGCTGTGGGTTTGTCATATATGGCCTTTATTATGTTGAGGTAGGTTCCCTCTGTGCCCGTTTTCTGGAGAGTTTTTATCATGAATGGATGTTGAATTTTGTCAAAAGCTTTTTCTTCATGTATTCAGATGATCATATGGTTTTTATTCCTTAATTTTTTAATGTGGTGTATCACATTGATTGATTTACATATATTGAAGAATCCTTGCATCCCTGGGATAAACCCCACTTGATCATGGTGTATGATCCTTTTAATGTGCTGTTGGATTCTGTTTGCTAGTATTTTGTTCAGGATTTTTGCATCTATGTTCATCAGTGATATTGGTCTATAATATTATTTTTTTGTGATATCTTTTTCTGGCTTTGGTATCAGGGTGATGGTGGCTTTGTAGAATGAATATGGGAGCGTTTCTCCCTCTGCAATTTTTTTGAAGAGTTTGAGAAGGATTGGCGTTAGCTCTTCTCTAAATGTTTGATAAATTCACCTGTGAAGCCATCTAGTCCTGGACTTTCGTCTGTTGGAAGATTTTTAGTTATGGTTTCAATTTCATTACTTGCAATAGGTCTGTCTATATTTTCTAACTCTTCCTGGTTCAGTCTTGGAAAATTGTATCCTTCCAAGAATTTGTCCATTTCTTCCAGGTTGTCCATTTTATTGGCATATAGTTGTTTCTAGTAGCCTCATAATCCTTTGTATTTCTGCAGTGTCAGTTGTGATTTCTCTTTTTTCATTTCTAATTTTATTGATTTGTGTCCCCTCCCTTTTTTTTCTTGATGAGTCTGGCTAAGGGTTTATCAATTTTGTTTATCTTCCCAAAGAACCAGCTTTTAGTTTTATTGATCTTTGCTATTGTTCTCTTCATTTCTATTTCATTTATTTCTGGTCTGATCTTTATGATTTCTTTCCTTCTACTGACTTTGGGTTTTCTTTGTTCTTCTTTCTCTAGTTGTTTTTAAGTGTAGGGCTAGATTGTTTATTTGAGATTTTTCTTGTTTCTTGAGGTGAGATTCAATTGCTATAAACTTCCCTCTTAGAACTACTTCTGCTGCGTCCCATAGGTTTTGGGTTGTCGTTTTTCCACTGTCATTTGTTTCTATGTATTTTTTTTATTTTTTCTGTGATTTCTTCAGTGATCTCTTGGTTATTTTGTAGTGCACTGTTTAGCCTCCATGTATTTGTGTTTTTTACAGTTTTTTTTCCTGTAATTGATTTCCAGTCTCATAGCATTGTGGTCAGAAAAGATGCTTGATATGATTTCAGTTTTCTTAAATTTTCCGATGCTTGATTTGTGACCTAAGGTGTGATCTATCCTGGAGAATGTTCCTTGTGCACTTGAGAAGAAAGTGTATTCTGCCACTTTTAGGTGGAATGTTCTATAAATATCCGTTAGATCTATCTGGTCTATTGTGTCATTTAAAGCTTGTACTTCCTTATTTATTTTCTGTTTGGATGATCTGTCCATGGTTGTAAGTGGGGTGTTCAAGTTTCCTACTATTACTGTGTTACTGTAGATTTCTCCTTTCATGGTTCTTAGCATTTGCCTTATGGATTGAGGTGCTCCTATGCTTGGTGTTTAAACATTTATAATTGTTATATCTTCTTCTTGGATTGATCCTTTGATCATTAGGTAGTGTCCCTCCTTATCTCTTGTAACAGTCTTTATTTTAAAGTCTATTTTATCTGATATGAGTATTGCTACCCCAGCTCTCTTTTGATTTCCATTTGCATGGAATATCTTTTTCCATCCCTTCACTTTCAGTCTGTATCTCTCCCTAGGTCTGAAATGGGTCTCTTGTAGACAGCGTATATATGGGTCTTGTTTTTGTATCCATTCAACCAGTCTGTGTCTTTTGGTTGGGGCATTTAATCCATTTACTTTCAAGGTTATTATTGATATAAATGTTCCTATTACCACTTTCTTAATTGTTTTGGGTTTGTTTTTGTGGGTCTTTTTCTTCTCTGTGTTTCCTGCTTAGAGAAGTTTCTTTAGCATTTTTTGTAAAGCTGGTTTGGTAGTGCTGAATTTGCTTAGCTTTTGCTTGTCTGAAAAGCTTTTGACTTCTCCATCAAATCTGAATGAGATCCTTGTTGGGTAGAGTAATCTTGGTGGTAGGTTTTTCTATTTCATCACTTTAAGTATATCCTGCTACTCCCTTCTGGCCTGTAGAGTTTCCACTGAAAAATCAGCTGATAACCTTATGGGGATTCCTTTGTATGTTAGTTTTTGTTTTTCCCTTGCTGCTTTTAATATTTTTTCTTTGAATTTAATTTTTGTTAGTTTGATTAATATGCGTCTTGGTGTGTTTTTCCTAGGATTTATCCTGTATGGGACTCTCTGTGCTTCCTGGACTTGGCTGACTATTTCCTTTCCCATGTTAGGGAAATTTTCAACTCTAATCTCTTCAAATATTTTGTCAGACCCTTTCTTTTTCTCTTCTTCTGGGACCCCTGTAATTCGAATGTTGGTGTGTTTCGTGTTGTCCCAGAAGTCTCTGAGATTGTCTTCTTTTCATTCTTTTTTCTTTATTCTGCTCCTCTGCAGTTATTTCCACCATTTTGTCTTCCAGCTCACTTATCGTTCTTCTGCCTCAGTTATTCTGTTATTGATTCCGTCTAGTGAATTTTTCATTTCAGTTATTGTGGTGTTCATCTCTGTTTGTTTGTCCTTTAGTTCTTCTAGATCTTTGTTAAACATTTCTTGTATTTTTTCAATCCGTGCCTCCATTCTGTTTCCGAGATTCTGGATCAGCTTTACTATCATTACTCTGAATTCTTTTTCATGTAGATTGCCTACTTCCTCTTCATTTATTTGGTGTTGTAGGTTTTACCTTGCTCCTTCATCTGTGATATATTTTTTTGTCATCTCTTTTTTTTTTTTTTTTTAAATGAGTGGGATTGTGTTCCTATCTTCCTGGTTGTTTTGCCTGAGGCTTCCAACATTGGAGTTTGTAGGCTATTGGGTAGAGCTGGGTCTTGGTGCTGAGATGAGGAACTCTGTGAGACCTCACTCCGATGAATACTCCCTGGCGTGTGAGGTTCTCTGTTAGTCCAGTGGTTTGGACTTGGAGCTCCCACCACAGGAGCTTCGGCCCAACCCTGGGCTCATGAAACAAGATCCTGCAAGCCGCGTGGGGCGGCCAAAAAAAAAAAAAAAACTAAAAGAACAATAACAAAGTAAAAAATAAAATTATACTAGGAAACTAACAGATATGTTAGAAAGAATATAAAAATTAAAATATAGGTGAATCAACAACCGGAAGGTACATCAGTACCACAATAATAAAAAAGAGGAGGAGGGAAAAGAAAAAAACAAAAGGTCGGGGTGGGGGGGCAAAGGCCTTGGCTGTGGAGGGCGGGGCCTAAGCAAGGGTGAGGTTTGGGCAGTGGGCGGGGCCACTGCTCAGGACCCATAGGGCTGGAAAAGGCCCTGGGGGCTGTGGGGGGTGGGGTTTAGGCTCAAGCAACAGAAGGGGCCCAGACGTGCCCCCCACCCCTGGGCTCAGAGGGCAGGGGACCTCACCTGGGAGCCCAGCAGGCTTTCTGGGCTAGAGTGGGCGGGGCAAATGCCCTCCTCTCCTCTCCTGCTCCTCCGCTCTGGGAGGGCCCCTCCCACCTGCCTCTCCTGATCTCTGCAGCCTCAGGGGCGCTGATCCTGTCTGGCCTCCGCTTCTCCTCCGTCAGTCCCACTGCGTCCTACAGGTTCACTCTGGGGTTCTTCCCATCTCCTTGGGCGTCAGAGTCTTCCACCAGCAGCCGGCAGGCGCCTTAGCTGTGGGGAGACGCTAATTCCGTGTCTTCCCACATCGCCATCTTGACCCCGCCTCTCAATGTTGCTGATTTTGGACAGTGAAAGTAGCATTCGTTATTTAAATATACTCAGTATCAGTACATACAGCTGTTTTATTCTTTCTAATAGCTACATTTTATTATATAAAGAAATTATTGTAAATCTTTCACCCACTTATAGTAAAAGCATAGAAATTCCTGTTCAAAAAAAAAAGTAGCATTCATCCCAAGTTTATAGCATGTATAGTTAGTTGTTCTGCTTATATGGTCGCTGTGATCTATTGATAAATTGAAATGTTCTGAAACTCCTCCCCTTTCCATTGCAGCCCATAATGCTATTATTATCCTTCTCTGTCAATTAGCATCCATGTGTTTTTAGCCCTTCTCCTGCTTTGTCACTCTTGTATTCATTTAAATATTTCCCCACTATGTATGTTTCTCACCCTGTCATTTTTCTAGTATATCAGGTTTAATTATGGGTTCAGTAATAGTGAGAGGAACTAGCTTCCCTCGGGCAACTACTCACTTAGGTCCTTTTTCTTTGTTTCTTAAATACCAAATTATTTTGCATCAAATGGAACATTTTTGCATTGAATCCAAATATAGTTGTATTGGTTTGGGAAAACATTTAAATATACTTACTAATATGAACATGCATGATTAAAGAAACTATCATGCATATTTCTATAATTTTGAGAAACTGGGGGTAGGATGAAATGGCATTATTTAAGATTCAAGACTTTATCTGGAGAGAGGTGTATAAGAAGTTTAGCACATGTGCTAAGGAAAGAGTTGGTCTAAAAAGATAAATCATTGAAAAGAATGAAATTGGCCAATTTGTATTAAAAGTAGTTAAGAAGCTTTTTTAAAAAGAAAGGTACATTTAACAGGAGTGATAACCCAGAGGGTATAAAAGCAGATCTATAATTTTCTAAAGTCAATACAATTCTCTGTTTATAAGAAGCTGGAAAGTAAGTACCTTGATTGTTTTAGGAATAATTTATGTGTTGCAACTTTATTTAAAGCATGTCTGCTGTATTTGTCCTTAGAGAAATGTTTCAACAAAACGTGCTCTCTGTTTAAGATGTGTTTAGGCAGTAGTTAGCGGCTCTGAGCGTAGAAACTGGAAATGTTCATTGTGAGGTCTGTTGTAGAATTTCTGTTTTGTGGGATATCATATAGTTTCACGTCAGCCTAAAATTGTAAATTCCATGTAGATCTTCTCCACATTCAAAGCAGGTGCCATTATTTTTTTAAATAAACACTTGATGTTGGCTTTGATGTTAAACAAAGAGCTAGAGGCTTCCCTGGTGGCGCAGTTGTTGGGAGTCCGCCTGCCAATGCAGGGGACACGCGTTCAAGCCCTGGTCCAGGAAGATCTCCCATGCCGTGGAGCAGCTAAGCCCGTGCGCCACAACTACTGAGCCTATGCTCTGGAGCCCGCGAACCACAACTACTGAGCCCGCGTGCCACAACTACTGAAGCCCATGCACCTAGAGCCCATGCTCCGCAACAAGAGAAGCCACCGCAATGAGAAGCCCGCGCACCGCAACAAAGAGTAGCCCCCGCTCCCCGCAACTAGAGAAAAGCCCACGTGCAGCAACGAAGACCCAACACAGCCAAAAAATAAAAATAAACAGATAAATAAATTTATTTTAAAAAAAATAAAGAGCTAGATTTCTTAAATTTTCACATTTGTCAGAGCCTGTCTCAGTAGGAGATCTGTTTGTGTGTCTGTATAATCATTTTTTAAAATAGACTATTTTAGGGCAGTTTTAGGCTCACAAAAAACTTGATTGGAAGGAACAGAGATTTCCATACACCGCCTGTCCCCACACATGCACAGCCTCCCCTGCTGTCAACATCCCCCAACAGGGGGTACAATGTAGGGGGAACCTATGCTGATACGTCATTATCACCCAAAGTCCCTAGTTTACATTAGGGTTCACTCTTGTTGTATATTCTATGGTTTTGGACAAGTGTGTAATGACATGTATCCACCATTAATTACAGTGTCATACAGAATAGTGACACTGTCCTAAAAATCCTCTGCCTATTCATCCTTCCCTCTCCCCACCCATCCCCAATCAGTGTTTAAACTAATTTCAAGTCTACCCTGTGGAAAGTTGTCCATGTGCCCATTCCTTGAGCCTGGTGGGAGGGAGAAGGATGGTTGGTCACAGTACCTGGAACTCTAGGAGATGTGCCCTGGTGTTGTGGGAAGAGGTGTGGTAGGATGCTGAGGACAAGGCAGAGCCATCCTGAGCTGGAGCGAGAAAGACAAGAAGGAGGGCAACACCAGGACAGGTGTGGGCACAGGAGTGAGCAGACCCTCTGAAGAAGCAGCCTGTCTAGTGGCATCTCTCTTTTGTATGGTGGTTTGGTGCTGACGAAGCACTGTATTTTCCTAGTGTGGTAACTTATCTGAGCCAGTCCTATGCCATAGGCATCGTTATCCCTGGTATATGGATGGAATTGAAGCTCAGACACTTTTCCCAAGGTCACAGCTAGTGAAGGAGGGAGCCGAGCTCTCTTTGCCTTTGCCTTCTCCTGCCTTTTTATCTACTTCCACTCAGCTCGATGTCCTGAGCAGTTTCTCCTCTGGTCATCCAGCACTCACGCCCCCTGTACTAACAAAATAACTAGAACGTTTAGGTGATGGAGACATTCGTAAATACGTCAGCTCATTCCCTGCCCTGGTTATTTGCATATTTGAATCTTTGGAAATCTTATGGGACCCTGTTGTTATTTTGCACACCCATTGTTATTTGATGTCTGAAGATGTACATACAGAAAATAGAACTGATTATATTAAACATGTGACTAGTTGGCATATTCCCAAGTGTCGCTTTACGGAAAACACCAAGTCTGTATTTCCTTGAAAAGAGAGATGGACAAAAAGTTTGATGAGTTAGATTATAGCTAATAATGAAAGATACTGCCACACAATAAAGCAGTGCTTTCCGATTTTGAATCATACATGGACCCCTAATAGAAAAAATTATCGTGGACACCTGAGAACACCCATAGTCACAATTTAACCAAGTAACTTCAAACCTTCATAGCAGTTCATAATAATAGCTTTCGTTAATTTACAATCATAAGATTGCAGATTATCTGCAGCCCTGCATGCAGAGTTACTTTCTGATAGGTATGACCATGAGATGTAGGAATTTATAGGACACAGAAGGACCATGGCAATGGCAAACAGCACCTTCTGGGCTTTCATCGCTGTGGAATGACAGCTAACATTTTTTGAGCATTTACTGTGTACTATGCTATGTGCCAAATGCTTTGCATTCACTATCAAACATAATTGTTCCAACACCCAGTAAGACAGACACTATTGTCCCTGCTTAACAGATGAGGAAACTGAGGTTCAGAGTGACTAAAAAACTAGCAGCATCATGAAGTGGGTAACTGTGGGCTGTTTGTTCAGCCCCAAGCTTGTATGACTCTGGAGCCTACACTGGTAACCACTCCCCTGTGCTGTAATGGAAGGACTGAGCGATTGCCTTCTAGTTACTCGGTAGCTCCCAGCTCCTGCGAGGCAGATGACTCTCCTGGAGCCCTAAAAGGGGTCACTTAGCCCCAGGACTGGAACAGTCAGTGCCGCAGTTGCAGATTACCGCAGTTGCAAATTGTGCATTTACACCTTTGCTCTTTGGACATATTATGGTGAGGATGGTTACCTGAGGCCGATGTCCTAGATCTTTGAAAAAACATGGGCTGACAGATTTGTGGTTGAACAGAATGGAAAGCTATTAACTAAAGAAACTTCTACACCCTCCCTGGCTTCCTGAGCTTCTTGGGCTGTGTAATTGGCAACTGGTTTGGCTGAGTATTTATCAGCTTTTTTGCTTAGCTCTGAGACGGTGACGTCCCTGGTGGCTTCTGCCCTGTTCTCCGTAGCATCTGCTACCAACCACCTGTGATGGCTACTCTCAAATTCCTCTCCTTGCTAAGCCAGCCAGAATTTCTCCCCTGCCAGGCCTTTAACTTGACTAAAGCAGTTAACAGGAGCGAGTATCAGACATGTGTTGTTGATGGTTACACTACTCTGGCCCAGGTATTGGGAATTGGATTTTTTTTCTTCTGTTCTGCTTAAAAATAGCTACTAAGTAGTAGAAAAGAAGCAAAGTCATGCCTCAGTCTCTACTAATAGTTAAGGGACTCCATTTACCAAAGAAACTCTCAGAGGCCTGGATTCTCCTCTGATCTCAGACCGTCCACATCACAAGCAGTGGTGCTCTCTAAGCTGGGTGTTTCCTCCCCAGAGTGGTTTTGATTGCTCTTCCATCATCATACTTCCCTGTGGTTTGAAGCCCAGGCCCTCTTAGCTGCAGGGAACAGAGAACTATAAGACAGACCCCCCAACATTCAGGCCATAGGCAGGACATAAATACCCGCAGTGGCTCAAGCCAGCAGGAACTCAAACAGAGGCCTGGATTCACAGAGAGATGGCCTTTCCCAGACATGGGAGTCAGAATTTTTCCCAGGTGATTTCCTGCTATGCGTAGGGTTTCCCTTATCAACAAGAAGCAGTCACATAAGAGTCGATGAAAACCGTATATAGAGTTGGAAGGGAGGAGGCCCATTCATCGTTCAACAAGCACTTCTCCTCAAAGGAGAAGCTGGGAAGGACCCAAGGAGGCTGGAGGCTGGCGGCTGGCTCTCCTGGCTAGTGGAGAGCGGGCAGCAGCGTGTCTCTGGTCCTTGAGAAGGAAGGATCCTGACCGGTCAGCCCAGTGGGTCCCCTGGTGTCCAGTTCCCAGAGTGGGCTCACGGTCTCCCTGAGAGCACTGGACTCCGCCCAGGCTCCTGGCCAAGCTGGGGGATGTTCCTCCAGCTCCCCCAGTCACAGACCTGTCCTACTGGGGATGGACTGAGCCATCCAGCTGGTCAGAGCATTTCAGCTCCTTGGCAGCTCTTTATATTTGAATGTAAATCAGCACATTTCCTGCTTCTTGTCAGCATGTCTTATCGGAGTTGGGTTAGCATGAATCATTTTCACAGGAGCAGTCACCTAATAAACTAATCAAGAAGATTCTGAATGATTGCATGATGTGTGGGCAGGCAAGCCTGAAACTCTGGGGGCTTTCTTCTTACCCGCAATCTGCTGAACCCCGGGAAAATGTTTAACCTCTCTGAACTTCCCTGTCCTAACCTGGAACATGCCTAGCGTGGTAAGGTTTAGATAAAGTGCTTGGAACAGGGCCTTCAGTCATTTAATGTATTTATTGAGCACCTACCATGTGTCAGGCACTGTTCTAGGCACAGGGATATGAAACAATACCCCTCTCCTCGCGGGGGTTACATTCTAGTGAGAGGAGACGATGACAGACAAAAATAGAATATTTGGCAGCAGTAAGGGCGGTGCTCTGAGCATTTAACCTAAAATTAAAACTTACCTTGATATTCTTAGAGAGGAAATGAACTTTTTTTTTTTTAATCTTTATTTATTTATTTATTTATTTATTTCTGGCTGTGTTGGGTCTTCGTTGCTGCCCGCGGGCTTTCTCTAGTTGCGCGGAGTGGGGGCTACTCTTCGTTGCGGTGTGTGGGCTTCTCATTGCGGTGGCTTCTCTTGTTACGGAGCACGGGCTCTAGGTGCGTGGGCTTCAGTATTTGCAGCACTTGGGCTCAGTAGTTGTGGCTTGCGGGCTCTAGAGTGCAGGCTCAGTAGTTGTGGAGCACGGGCTTAGTTGCTCCGCGGCACGTGGGATCTTCCTGGACCCAGGGCTCGAACCCGTGTCCCCTGCCTTGGCAGGCGGATTCTTAACCACTGCGCCACCAGAGAAGCCTGGAAATGAACTTTTGAGTGCTTTTTTCCCAGCTCAGTTTCACAGACAGCCATATGGGCTTGACTGAGGAGAGCCCTCCAATGTGGAAAGATTTCTAGGTCAGAGAAACTCAGCACAACAGCAGGAGTGCTGGGAATATCTGGGGTGGTTCCATTTGGAAGGAGGATGAGATGCTCTTAGTATTCCTGCTCTTTTTTTTTTTTTTTCTTTTTGACTTGAAATGAATAACATGCAAATGAGCACCTGGACCTGAGTCAGCGGTGAGTAACCCCTCTGCGGGGTGCTGAGCTCTGAGCAGACACACAGCTCCCCGCTTGCTCCTCCAAACCCCTAGGAGCTTCTCACTGGCAGCCTCTGTGCCCTGACCCCAGGCCCTTGCCCCTGCCACCCTGCCCGGGCACAACCCCAGGACAGGCCAGCTGCTCCCTGCACCTGCTCTCAGAGGTTCAGCTGATGAACCTGCATCCCCGGAAGCCTGGGGCGTCCTCTCCACCTGGGACCTCAGTGTGCCTACCTGCAGCCGGTGCCAAGGAAAACACTCCCTTCCCTGGTAGCTCTCCCTCCACAGAGCGCTGGGACCCCTACTCACTGGGCCTAAACTTGCTCAGTGGTTCCCTCCTCTTCCCGTTCTTTGCTCTCCTCTGTCCCCACGCCCCTGCATTGGTCCAAGATGACCCTCCTACCTGTGCCCACTTTCTCCCCGCCCCGCCTCCCCGCCCCCCCCCCCGCCTCCCCGCCTCCCGGCCTCCCCGCCCCCCCCCCGCCTCCCCTGAGAGCTTGCTCCTCTGTCATCAAGTCGGGTGCCATCCATGCCTGTTCTTCCATGGATTCATTTCAGCCTACGCAACTGTCCACACTGCTGCTATCCTGAACCCACTTTTTTGGATCCTGCCTTTCCTCAGTTCACCACTCCTTCTCTTCCCCTCACCATGTTTCTTTCTTTTTTTCTTTTTAAATTAATTAATTTATTCTTGGCTGTGTTGGGTCTTCGTTGCTGCGCGCAGGCTTTCTCTAGTTGCGGCGAGCTGGGGCTACTCTTTGTTTCGGTGCGCAGGCTTCTCATTGCAGCGGCTTCTCTTGTTGCGGAGCATGGGCTCTAGGCACGTGGGCTTCAGTAGTTGCAGCACTTGGGCTCAGTAGTTGTGACTCATGGGCTCTAGAGCGCAGGCTCAGTAGTTGTGGTGCACGGGCTTAGTTACTCCGTGGCATGTGGGATCTTCCTGGACCAGGGCTTGAACGCGTGTCCCCTGCCTTGGCAGGTGGATTCTTAACCACTGTGCCAACAGGGAAGTCCCCTCACCATGTTTCTTAAAGTTATAGTCTCCACTCCACTCTCCCCGGACTCCTTAATCCACTAAAAACTAGTATCAGCCTCCAAACTTACAGAACGCTTCTCTCCAGTGACCCGTTTGCTTATCTGGTGCATCCTTTGCAGCCTGTATCTTTACTTAATTTCTAAATCGTTTGCCACTGTGATGCTCACACTTGGCCGAAACGTTTTGCTCTCATTGGGTGTTTCCTTGCTGCCACTCTTCTGCTTCTCCTACCACATCTTGACCATTCGCTAGTCTTCTTTGGCTGCATTATCTACATTTCGTCTGCTTTGTACAGACTCCCCATGACTCAGCCATCATCTCTATGACTAACAACTGCCAGCTGCATGTAGTGAGTACCTGCCTGATTTTTTAGCCACAGACCCCTATTTCCAGTGACTCACCCTTCATCTCTACAGAGGTATCCTTAGGGCACCTCAGATTACAAAATCAAGCTCGGTGTTTTGCCCTTGCGTCACATCTGCTTTTTCTGTACTTCCTAGTTTCGTAAAGACACCACTACCATCCACTCACCCACCCAAACCAGAAACCTCAGAGCCCTCCTCCTCTTCCTCACCAGGACCACCAAGTCGTATCAATTCTACCTTCTCAATAGACCTGCAAATTGTTCACCTCACTCTATCCCACTTGCTACTACTGTGGTTCAGGCCACCATTATTTCTCCCAGGGCAGTGGTAACAGGTTCCTCAGTGGTTCCCCTGGTGTGGGTTTGCTCCCCCCCCCCCCACAACCCATGTGACTGCCAGTGTGATCCTTCTAAAATGCAAATCAGATCACCCTGTTCCACTGTTTAAACCCTTCAGGGGTTCCCACTGCCCACAGGGTCAAGGCTGAATTTCTGAGCAAAGCGCATGAGGTCCCTGATGTACTGGAGCCAACCCAACTTCCCAGCCTCCTGCCCCAGCTCCACACATCCGGCCCTGAACCCACTTTGCTATTTCATACCCTCAGGCACTGCCCGAGTGCTTTCTTCTGCCTGTGATCACATTTCTTCTCCTTCCTTTCTTCATGACCCTCTCACATATCTGCTTTGTGAAGACCTCCTGTGCTTCCCTTCCCCACTCTGTATTCTGTAAAGGAATGCCCTGTTATAATCCCTTTATCCTAGTGATCAGGGAGGGTTTGGTTTATGTCTGTCCCAGTAGTAGACAGTGAGTTCCTTATAGCCTGAGCCATTTTCTCCTCATCTAGTTCTTCCCCTGGACCTCACTGAGTGCCACGCACGTGGGTGGTAATCAATAGATTCAATGAACAAAGAGGCCAGATAATGTAACAGTGGAGCTGCCTTCCTTCCCCACTAGATTGTGAGCACTTGGTGGGCTGCACCTCTTTCTTGTGTATCTGCGGTTCCTGGACAATTGGTGTTCAATACATATTACTGAGTATGGAATCAGGGTTACTCACACTTTCTACCAGAAACCCCTCCCAATGCAAAAGGATGAGGATATGTAACAGGAACAATGCCGCTTTTGGAAAGCTTCCCTTTAGCTTGACTTTCCCTGATCCTACTGTCACCTCACCCTGCCATTCTCCCAGTATCAGAAGGAAGTCTGAAAAAAAAAAAAAAAAACAACCAGAAGGAAGTCTGGGGCCACAAAGCGCGTCTCATAAAACTTCGCTGGGGTCTGAAGTCCACATGGCTGAAAATAGAGCACACCTCTGAGCCCAGCCCTACTGGCGTTTGGTACTTGTGGCTTTTATCGAAATGGTGACCACATTTCTGGAATCTAAACAAGGAAACATGAACTTTTAACTGATAAAGAAAAACAGTTCCTGTTCACCAAGCATGTCATTTACCCGGCACAGGGCCTGGGGGTTTTATGGATTACGTCACCTCTTCCCCACCACAGCCTTCTTCTCGTCTTACACGTGGAGGGACTGAGGCACAACCTTGGCGGGGCTGGAATGCAGAGCCTCCTCTGTCTGACTCCAAATCATCAGGCCATGATGGGTGCCACCATCAGGGGCATGAGACTGCTTGGGACGTGCCCTGGGGATCCTGAAGTAGAAGAATGTCTGGGATTTCAATGATTTCTCAGGCCAGGAATTATGAATTTCTGATTTCTGAATTTTCTAGGACATTTGGAAGCCATTATCTCAGAATACGGGGGTTAGATGTTCTAGGGAGGGGCCCAGCTTCCAGCTATATTCAGGCGGCCCCCAGAGGCTGGCCCGTCTCTCCAGAACTTCTTTGGATCTCCAGGGGCTGCAGCCCCCCATTCGGCACAAGGAGGTCTAGGTCTGCTTGTAGGTCCCAGTGCTATGTATTTGTATATATATATATGCTCTATTAGTACATAAATAAAATAAATATGTAGTATATAACCATACCTATTCTATACTTAGGGATATTTAATTCATGTATGTAAATAGAATTTATTGGGTTTTAAAAAATTTTTTAAAGATCAGAAACTTAGAGAGAAGTTGGATGTTTAGTACAAAGAATTTTATTTTTCCTGAACCATTTGGGAGTAAGTTTCCAACCTGAAGTCCTATCACCTACAAACACGTTATTGTGTGATTCCTAAAAATAAGGACATTCTCCTACATAACCACAATACAACCATCAAAATCAGGAAATTAAATAGATGTGTTACTGACATCCCATCCTCAGACCCCATTCAGGTTTCACCAGTTGTCCCAATAATGTCTTTTGCAGCCAAGGATCTGGTTCAGAAGTATGAACTGCATTTAGTTATCTTTTTTGTCTCCTTCTGTCTGAAACAGTTCCTCCATCTTTCCCTGACTTTCATGATCTTGGAGCATTTGAAGTTTACAGTTATTTGTATAATGTCCCCCAAGCTGGTGTTTCCTTATGATTAGATTCAGCTTATCCATCTCTGGCAGGAATATCACAGAAGTGACGCCGTGTTCTTCTCACTGCATCCTATCAGATGGGCTGCAGTTTTGCTGTGTCTCATTACGGATGCTTTTGCTTTGAACACTTGATTAAGGTGATGTCACCGTAAAGACATTTTTTCCCCTTGGTAATTAATAAGTATTTTGTGGGAAGGTACTTCATACCTCCTGTTCCTCAGCAAACTTTCAATTTATTCATTAATTTATTTCTATCAGTATGGGATCATGGCTTTCTGTTTTATCCAAAGGGTTATAATCCATGATGATGATTATTCATTTTAATGACACGTTGTCCCCTGAGTGACCAGTGGGAACTCATTCAAGCTGTCTTTTGTGTCCTTTTGGCATGCCCTCATCATTCTTTGAGCACCCTTTGTTTTTTGGCACAAGATGTTCCAGGTTCATCTTGTGCTTTCCCCACCCTAGACCTGGAACTGGCAGATTTTTCAAGGAATCCGGATTCCTTTTAGCGGAAAACAGTATTTAAAAGCCAAGCTCTGGGTGCTAGCTTTGCTCTTTGCCATTGAAGTGTCACCACTAGCAGGCCCTCTCAGTGGACAGAGGTGGGGAATGCATGCAGCGTGTGTGTATGGATATGTGCACATAATATGGAATGAGATATATGTACCTGCGTATATACCTGCCATGGACGGAATGTGTGTGTCCCCCAAATTCATGGGTCAAAGCCCTAACCTGAGGCGATGGTATTTGGAGATGGGGCCTTTAGGAGGTGATTAGGGTTGGATGAGGTCATTAGAGTGGTTTCCTCATGAAGAGATCAGAGGCTTTGTAAGCAGAAGAGGAGCATGCACCGACTAGAGGCCAGGTGAGCACACAGTGAGGAGGTGGCCGTCTACAAGCCAGGAAGAGGGCCCTCACCAGGCATCAAATCTGTACCCTTGATCTTGGATTTCCTAGTTTCCAAGAACTGTGAAAAAAATACCCTATTGTTTAAGCCACTCAGTTTATGGTATTTTATTACGGCAGGCTGAGCTCACTAAGACAGCATCTATATTTGCTTATATACGTATATTCACATAGATATACATTTAGGTCTCTGCTTATTTCTGTATCTCTCTGTATGTTGAAGACCATGAGTTTACACCAACACTTCTGACCCCAGTCCAACCCCGTGAATGCATTCAAATTGTCTTCCTTTCTGTATTTGCACACCCTTCTCCAACAGTGAAACACTGCCTTCCATTGTCTCTAATATACCTACTCATTTGCCCAACCCCCATGTGTCGCTGACTCCCCATCTCTGCTGCCCACCCCTTCCAGACGTGGGTGGGTTTGGGGTGCTGACGCAACGCCAGGCTGCCTCTCCACTGGGTCTCTCTCCTCACCCTGCTGCAGTCTCAGGCATACTGACCAGGTCACCCCAGTGCATAGATGCCCTCCCCGCCCTGCTCTGGCTGTGACACGCGAGGAAGCCCTCCTCACCCTCCTCACCCTCCGGGGCTCTGATTGCTTCTGCCAGGCAATGCCCCCACCAGGTCCTGTCCCCCTGCATGAGCTGTGCCACCTTGCTCTAGGCCATTCCCTCCGCCCCATGGAGCCCTTCCTTCTGTGCCCACTCATCATTCATGGCTTTGGAACCAAACTATTCAGGGAGGGAAGGGCAGGAAACAGGGAGAGGGAGGGCATTTTACTCTGTGTGTGTGTATGTGTGTGTGTGTGTGTGTGTGTGTGTGTTTTCCTGGTTATTTTAGTAATACATGATGATTTGGAAATACAGAATAAACAAAGAAAAAGATGTTTTAAATCTCCATTAAATCTTCATCCAGAGAGAACTATTATTATCCTTTTCCCTCTAAAAGTGTCAAACAAACAAACAAAAAATAACAACAACACTATTCAGTTTCTTTAGTTGAAAAAGGAACACATGCATATGGCTGAAAGCTCAGGAGTCACGCCGCCTGCCTCCTCCTCCATGCCCAGGGCCCCTCCCCAGAGGCAGCTGCTGATACTTGTGTCCTGTGTATCCACCCAACTATTTTCTCTGCATGTATAACACGTGTGTGTGTTATTTTTTTTCAACCATATTGGACTTTGACCTTGCTGACATATTTCCTGTTAGTCTTTTTTCTCTGCATATATATAATTTAACAAAATATGAACATTTTCCTGTGTTGCTATATTTGTATTCTTCCAAAATATCATTTTTAAAAAATATTTATTTATTTATTTGTTTGTTTATTTATTTTTGGCTGCGTCGGGTCTTAGTTGCGGCACGCGGGATCTTTCGTTGCAGCGTGTGGGCTTCTCTCTAGTTGTGGAGAGCAGGCTACAGAGCGCACGGGCTCAGTGGTTGCGGCACGCGGAATTAGTTGCCCCGCGACGTGTGGGATCTTTGTTCGCCAACCAGGGATTGAACCCGCATCCCCTGCATTAGAAGGCGGATTCTTAACCACTGGGCCACCAGGGAAGTCCCTCAAAGTATCATTTTAAAAGGCTGTATAATCTTCCATCGTATGCATGTTTCATGTGTTGGATCTCCTGTGGTTGGACATTTCTAATTTTTTACTGTTATGATTTACCAGCTTTGACTTTATCGTGTCAGGAGAGTCATAAAGCCAGCTGAAGCGGTTCAGCTGCTTTCCATGCCTGGTGATAGACTACTGAGCTGAAACAATAGAGGTTTATTCTTCTCACTAAGAAGCATTTCAGAGGTGGGCAGCTAAACCAAAGTTTTGAGCAAGACGTCAGAATACAAAAGATGAAATTCCAAAGCCAGGGCACTCTATGTAGAACCTCCAAAGGGAGTGATTGGGAACCTCTCCTTGTGCTCCTGAACCCCTCACCAATTCCAGAACAAAAAAAGGATTGAGAGAGGGGCAAGAAAGAGGGTATTCTTGAGTTATTTCTTTCCTCAGATTTCTTCTGAGGTGTCTGTGGTGGGTGCAGGTCCCCAAGAGAGCTTTGACTGACAAGTAAGACGGCTGAAGTAGTCTGTGGCTACTTCCTTCCGGAAGAGGAGGGCTGTGTCGGGGTCAGCTACAGAGACGCCCAGTGTTTCCCATGGGCCTGACGTGGGCCACGTGGGAGACAAATCTGCGTGGTATGAGTCGGATTGAGCCAGTGGGTGGGGCTGGGGGGCAGCACAGCAGGAGGAAGCTAGAGGTGGGCACAGCCTTCCTGTGGCTGAGGAAGGAGCCCTCAGGTCAAGGGAACTGCAAGCATCCCCAGGGATGGGAAGCTTCTAAGAGCCCACAGAAAGCATCCACAAGAAGGTCAGCTTTCACCTCTGCCAGGACCAGAGAGCCACAGCCGGCTGATAGCAGGACCTGTTCAGTGGCCTTAGCATTCACCACCCCACACCCTGAACCTAGGCAGGTAGAGGTAAGCGTTAGGTGAAGGAGGAGGAGCGTGAGGTGGAGAAAGAGAGAAGCCAGCCTTGTGGCCCTCTCCACCTCGGGCTTTGGCCCTGACACAGGCCTGGTGATGGAGGGGAGATCTGATGCAAAATCAGGTTCAGCTTTAGTCTTTGACTATTTTAATTCCAAAATTGCAACCGTGTTTACTGTAGGAGGAGACTTTAGACCGTTACCTAAGGGTGAGGACAAAAGTCATGGGTCTGCCAGAGTTTTCATCTAGGAATAGGGAGATATTATCCCCACTGAATAGTTTCCAGGGATGGTGGGAAACAATAGTAGAGTTTATTTTTATCACATCTCATGAGCAGTGTGCTCAACATGCCAGTTAGAAGCAGAGTAAAAGTGGCTTAAGCAACAAGGATTTATTTTTCTCACCTAAAAAGAAGTTGGGAGGTAGGTGGCTGCAGGGATAGTTCATCAGCTCAGTGAAGGCCAAGGGCCAAGCTCATCCCATCCTTCTGCTCTGCTGAGCCTCAGTATATCAATGGTGTCTGCCCTCCTGGCCATAAGATGGCTGCCCCAGATCCAGCCATCACATCCTCACACAGAAGAACACGACAGGAGTTGCAGGCTCTCCTCACTCCTTGCCTTGTACAGAGAGGAAAATCTCATCTCTAGGCCCCCAACAAGACCAACCTTATGACTCCTGGGCCAGAATCAGTCATATGGCCACACCTCACAACATGTTTCCTGAGGGAATAGTCTCCACTTCCTTGTTTCCTAAGCCTCCTCAAACCACGATAAAGTACAATCAGTGCCTCCCTCCCATAAACTGCTTTCAGTGAGGTCATCAATTACCTAATTGCCAAAACCAGTACATATATTTCACAGCCCTGGTCTTACTTGATTTCTAGTTCACTCGACAGTGCAGATCTCTCCCTGCTCTTTGATGCTGTCTCCTCCCTTAGGGGGTTTCCTTAACACCATGCTCCTGCTTGTCCTTTTACTTCTCCACCACTCTTCAGAGTTCTGGGGCTCCATTATCTCCACTCTACTTGCTTTCTACACACTCTCTACGATTTCAGCATCACCTGTTTGACAGGTACTACCCCAATTACATAGTTAGTGCTTACCTCTTTTCTGAGCCATGGATCCAGTTTTAAGTTTCCTATAAAATATCTGTATGTATATAGATGTCCCTAGAGCACCTCAAACTAAAAAAACTAAAGTCATTGTTTTTCCCTTATACCGGATCTATTCTTTCTGTACTCCTTGCTTCCACTGAAGTTACTACCGCCACCACCTACCTAGTCACCCAAGCTAGAAACCTTTGATCCGTCTTCCTCATCATTGCTACCATAGAGTCATGTCAATTCTATCTTCTAAATATGTCTCAGATTTGTCATGTTTCCATCTCAGCTGCCACTAGGTTGGTTATGGTTCAGTTCGTCCCAGGACAGTTGTAATAGCCTCTTTAACTACTGTCCCTTTCGCTTTATTCCTGCCTTGTATGAGGATACGATGCCTGGAACTGTGGCAGCCATCTTGTGACCATGAGGTGATGAGAGTGAGAACTGATAACCAGCGTAAGGATGGCAGTAGAAATATGGAAAGAGGTTGTGTCCCTGTCAGCTCTGTTGAGCATCTGAGTCAATGCCAAGAATCATCTACCTGCAGACTTCTTGTGGTGTGAGGTCATAAATGTCTTTCCTGCTTAAGCTCTGTTAGTGGCTGCTAATTACATCATAAGGCATTCCTAACTGACACAGACAGTGGGAAGATGGAGGAAGCAGTATGAGCAAACTTGTGCCATGTTGTCATAGTGATCCTGAAGCGGCTATTTTAGTGTGAAGTGTATTTTTAGCTAGCTGGGGGGAAAAACAAATTATTAAATATTTAGTTTTTTATCGTTGTTGTCACTGAGTAATGTCTTTAACAGATATCATGTGCTTCTATCTATATGAACCCACACCCTGTCCTTTGTTGGTTTCCTTTCACTTAGGACTGCAATTTTTAAGATAAAGTAGTGTTTTGAGTACCTTTGTGGAGGCTATTTTAATCTGGTCACATCAAACATCTTCTGGGTCAAAATGGTCCCATGAAATAGGCCTCCATCAAATGTGCATTCTGGGTAAAGACGTGTAGAGGCAGGAATATGTGGAGGAGGGTAAGGCTGCAGTAAGTAGTCCAGTTTGGCTGAGTGTGTGGGGAATGCCTGGAGCCTGGAGAATGGGTTGGGCTAACGTGGGAGCCGACTGAACGCAGAGAACGGGTGATGTGAGAGTAAGATGGGAGCAAGATATGTCAAATGCCTGGCTTAGGAAAGATGGGAGCACTTTTTTCCCAGATTGAGGGGGGGAGCACCGTTTAGCTGGGGCATTCTTGGCCTCCTTCTCAACTAGCCTCTTTGCTCCCAGCGCACCTCTGAGACCTCTCTTAGGTCACCTATAACATGAAGCCCATAACATGACTGCCTCCACATCATACAGGGATCATGGCCATCTCCTGCGCTGAGCTCCAAAGACCATCTTGGGGTGTAGGAGTGGTAATCTGGTTGGAGGCTGGGGCTGGGGTACTGGTCTTGGAACTATAGGTGCTTCTAGTGGCTGCTCTTGGTTGCTTAGGGGAAGCACCAAGCAGAATCCCTACTGTGCCAGTGGCAGAGGCAACAAAGATGAGATCCAGCGCGGGGAGAGAGTAGGGGGTGCCCAGAGGCTAATGGGGGCTGCGCAGAACTCTAGCCCCTTTGGAAGCATCCCTGTTCATATTCAGAAGTGCACATTGATTTGAGGATGTGTTGATGACAATCAGTTGAGCAATCGTGGGCATCCTGGCATCTTTACCACTGGTCAAGGTTGGGAATGAAGAATTACGCCTCTGTTACTAAGTGCAAAATCGCTGGGGCCAGCAGCCCAGACGTCACCCAGTTCTTAGTAACTACACCTCTGACGACAGTGGTCCCATCCCCGTGCCTCCAGCTTCCCCAGACTGCCCCTTCAATGCGGCTCTTCTGACCACTGTATTTTCCAGGCTTTATGAGGCACCACTAATTGTGGCTGGTTAATTATTTCTGAAGAAATTGTTTCAAGTCCTAGTGTTGAAGAGCTGCCCTTGAGCAAACAGAGAGAAATACACTTAATAAACATTCAGTCACTGTTGGCCGCCAGAGAACCACCCGAGAAGTATCCTCTTTTGTTCATATCATTTCTTCTAAGATTCTTCTTTCCCTCAGAGAAGGGTGTTAGGGGACTGGGCCTTTGCCCCTTCAGACCTCGTCAGCATGAGAGTTCCGTGCACGTGTAGACTGCTGGTGGTCACCAGGGCTCAGCCATTTCTGCGTCTGGGGAACCAGCAAGTTCCCTGCATATGGTCCTTCTCATTGCTGGGGTTGTAGCAGCCTCTAGGGGTTGCCACGGGTTACTGAGTGCGTGGGACCCTGTCTGGGATCAGTTTAAAGTGAGAGCACTTATTATTTCCTCTGTCCCCAGGGGGCAAAGATGATCTGATGGCTGGACCTCAGGACCACCACCCTTTGCTGATCAGGGCCTGGAACTGGTTAGCAAGCATGTAAAGGAAGTGGAGGGGAGCAAAATTTGTCCCCCCAAAGTGTCTCTTTCATATGCGAATTATCTCGAGCTGAAAACAATCAGGACCCAAAAGACTCAGGAAGAAACGTTGACCTTCCCCCTAACTGGGGCCTGTCCCAGGAAGGGAGCCATCACCATAGATAACTGCAGTGTGAACCAGGGGTGGAGAAGGGAGGAACCTAGCAACGTCTGTTAAAATCCCTCTCTTGGCCCACCGTCTCTGCCTACCCAGCAAACGTTTGTTTACCAAACGTCTGCTTTCCACCTCCATGTCAATTGTCTGCCTCCCCTTTGAGGTCCCAAACCACTACCCCCAACATCCTCTTATGTCTTTAGCTGAAGATGGCATTTAAGGTGAGGGTTTTAGCCATTTTGGTGAGTTACGCAGTTTTCCTGGCTCTCTCCCATGTATACGTTTTTAAGTTTTGTTTGATTTTCTCCTGTTCATCTGTCTCATGTCAATTTAATTCTTAGACCAGCCAGAAGAGCCTGCAAGAGTAGAGGAAAATGTCTTCTTCCCTGACAGAGGGAAACAGGTTGAACCTGTGGGCAGTCGGCTTGCCCAGATCCACCTGAGAATTACTCCAGCTATTGGTGTGCACACGCACGTGTACACACACACACACACACACACACACACACACACACAGGAATTCGCTCTGAATGGGGCACGCAGCCAAGTCATCACCCCTCTCACTGAAGCCCCCCGAGCTCCCCCAGTGCTTCCCGGGGTCCCAGTCTCCTCATTCTTCCCACACACGTGCGAGGCCCCAGAGATCTGTTGGGGACATAGCTTTGTCCTGAGTCCGTCAGCCAGGGTGTTCCAGGCTCTAGTTTTTAGGATTTATCCCCAAATCAGCTCCAGTCTTGTCACTGTCTGCTTAAGAGCCTGCAGTGCTTTCCCATCACCACTGCGATGAGGGTGAACCTCCAAAAACACGGCTGACGAGGCCCACTTTCCCCACTTGCCTACCCTCAGCCTGTCTCTGCTGACGCAGCATCTCCACCTTCTTGTCTGGTGACGTCCTGTTAGTGCTCCCAACGCAGTGCTCCCTCTCACCCCTGAGCTGCTATGACGCAGCCCCCTCGGCTCACAGCTCCACGTACCGCGCGGCTTTTTAATAATTAGTTGCTAGTGTGAGTGTGTGAGTGTGTGTGTCATCAGATACTTGGCAGGGCACCCGTGATTTGCCAGCTGCAGAGCCCAGAGCTCCTGCCTGCAGGACATCAAAGGAGGTTAAGACACAGCTCCTACTTTCATAGCATTTTACTTCCTACTTGAGTGAATGAGACATAAACACACAAAACAACTAGAAAAATTAAGTGTTAAACAAAAGGTTGCAAACTGGTGGCCTATGGGCTGAATGGAGCCCTTAAGTGTGTCTTGTTTGGCAATAACAATTTTAGCTAGCACAGGTTTTTTTCTCCCAGTTTTTTTATTGTGGCAAAATGTACCTGACATAAAATTTACTATCTTGATCATCTTTACGTGTACAGTTCAGTGACATTAAGTACATTCATATTGTGCAACCATCACCACCATCCAGAACTCTTTTCATCTTGCAAAACTGAAACTCTGTTCCCATGAAACAATAACTCCCCAACCCCCCTTCCCAGCTCCAGCCCCTGGCAACCACCATTCTATTCTCTATCTGTATGATTTAACTACTCTGGGTACCTCATATGAATTGAATCATGCAGTATTTGTCTTTTTGTCTCACCAACAGTGCACAGGGTTGCAATTTCTCCACATCCTTGTCAACACTTAATGTTCTGGTTTTTTTGATGATAGTCATCCTAATGGGCATCAAGTGGCCAGCACAATTAAGAAAAACTTTTTAATTAGTTGCCAATGCTTAAAAATCAGCTTTCTTATTTTGTTTTTAATCTAAATTTCCAGTTTCTTTTGAAAATTTGGAAAGTTCTAGCAGCCCTGGGGCCTGGACTTGGCTCTGGTGACAACTGGCTGGAGCTGGGCTGCAGCTGCCCCTTCACACGGGGCAGGGCTGCACCCAGCTCGCTTGGCCCCTGCCCTCATGGGCTCCTGGACGTGTAGAATGAGGGCCGAGGGCCAGTGCCTCTCTCCCCGTGTACTGCGTTTCCCATCCTCTGTTAAAGGTGGGAAAGTGAAAGGCAGACCGGAAGCCTGGGAGTGGGCCTATTTTTGTGATGGTGTATATCACTTAACGTGTAATTTGCAGGCACTGTGTTCCTTACACTTAGCCAGTTCCCTCATGTCAGTTCTCTTCCTGGCCCCGTAGGGATTTGTTTTGTGACCCTTGCATTAAACTGAGGTGACAGACGCTCGGTTGTTTCCTTTTTAAATTTGATACACATTGATATATTGTAATGTGATTGCCATTGTAGCGATAACTAGCACCTCGATCACATTACATAATTTTCCTTTCTTCTTAGTGGTTGGAATAATTAAGTTCTACTCTCTTAGCAAGTTTGATGATTATAATACAGTATTGTTGTCTATATTCACCATACTGTACATGAGATTTCTAGGGTTTATTTACTACTGGTTGTAAGTTTGTACCCTTAAACATCATCTGTCCTTTCCCCAACTCCTCATTCCCGGGTAACCACCATTTTACTCTCTGTTTTTATGAGTTTGACTCTTTTAGATTCTACATATAAGTGAAATCGTACAGTACTTGTCTTTCTCTCTCTGGCTTATCTCGCTTAGCATAATGTGCTCAAGGTCCATCCATGTTGTTGCAAATGGCAGACTGTCCTTCTTTCTCAGCCACTAGGTTTCCCGAGACCATGGTTATTACACTGTTGCTAGTCTAATCAAGACAGTTTGAGAAAGGAGGTAGAATTTCACCTCTGCCTTGAAGGATGGTGTATTCATTTGCTAGAGCTGCCATAACAAAATATCACAGAATGGGTGACTTAAACAACAGAAATTTAGTTTCTCACAATTCTGGAGGCTGGAAGTCAGAGATCAAGGTGTCTGCAAGGTTTGTTTCTTTTGAAGCCTCTCTCCTTGGCTTGTAGGTGGTATACTTCTCCCTGTGTCTTTACATCATCTTCCTTTTGTGCGTGTCTGTGCCCCTAATCGCCTTTTCTCATAGGTCATATTGTATTAGGGCCCACTCATAGCACCTCATTCTACCTTAATTACCTCTTAAAGACCCTATCTCCAAATATTCTGAGGCATGGGGGGTTAGGACCTCAACATATGAATTTGGAGAGGGCACAGTTCGGCGTATAACAGATGGGTAGGTCTAGGAAGGAGGAGAGAAAGGGTACAGTGGGCTTATATTTTGTTATCTTCTCAGCACGTGTATTAGTTTGTTGTTGCTACTGTAATAAATTGCCACGAATTTATTAGCTTAAACAACACACATTCGTTTTCTTACAGTTCTGTAAGTCCTAAAACCAAGCTTTGGCAAAGCTACAATCCTTCCACAGGCAATATGGGAGAATCTGTTCCCTGGCTTTTTCCAGTATATGGAGGCTGCCAGCATTCCTTGGCTCGTGGCCCCCATTACTCTGTTTCTCTCATCACATCAACTTCTGTGTCTCTGAGTTTCCTGCCTCCTTCTTATAAGGACCTTGTGTTTACATTGGGCCCATCAAGATAATCCAGGATAATCTCCCCATTTCAAGATCCTTAACCTAATCACATTTGCAAAGTCCTTTTGCCACGTAAGGTAACACAGTCAGTGTTCCAAGGATTAGGACATGGACATCTTTGGGGGGCGCCCCACTAGAGTGGTCACGTGATGCCAGCTGGCCCACTCTGAGTTTTTTGAGGGTTTCCCTTAAGTGGCAAAGCAATGCAACGTGAGTGTGGAGTTGGTGGAGAGGAAACCTCCTGTGAGGTCGAAGTTTTAGTCTGCACTTGTAGAGCTAGAAACCAAGGTGTGGAGAGAAGGACAGATAGAGAGTCCTGGCAGTGTTTCCAGCACTGGTCCCGGTTGTTCTTAAGACCAGCAGTCTGACAATCGATATATCCTCCATTCGGTTTGTTTCAGTTGGGTTTCTGTCCCTGGAAATCAAAATCATCTTGACATTTACAGAGGCTATTTTAAATGAAGGCTAGGGACTTCCCTGGCGGTCCAGTGGTTAAGACTCCGTGCTTCCAATGCAGGGGGCGCGGGTTCGATCTCTGGTTGGGGAACTAAGATCCCACATGCCGCGGGGCGCGGCCAAAAACAAAATAAAATAAATGAAGACTAGGCAGTGGGGGAGGGGTGGGGAGACAGTGGGAGCAGAGGGGAATCTATCTCGAGGCTAATGAAGCTTAAGCTTCAAGGCTACTCACTCACGAGTTCCTCCACCACTCCGGGTGGGAGTCATGTTCATATATTTTTGCAGAGTTTTTAGGAGATGCATTAGCTGCAATTATTAAGACCACATCAGTCTCTTTCCATTTCAACTTCCCCTCGATTAAATCCTCCCTCCCCCCCAGTTTTGACATGACCGTGGGCATTTTTGAAAACCAACTAGGGGGAAATTGAGCTGAGCATACACTTACAGTGTGTTAAATGGATATTTTTATGTGACTTCCAATTGTTTCATTAAGTTTACTCGTTGGCTGGGTGTAGGAATGGTTTTAGGAGTACTCCCACTGCCTGACTCACCCTGCCAGGTGACAAGAAGGTGCAGGGCTAGTGGTCATGTCACGATAAGACTGTGTCCCACGGTGCTCACCTCCAGAAATTTGTGGGAAGTGTAGGTGAAACAAGTTGGAAACGTACAGAGCTGAAGATTGGTCTGTTGAAAAATTCTTCCAATTATCAGATGTGTAAAATTATGAAATGGAGGACTGAATTCTTGACTTCTGGTCAAAATTAAAACTGTCCCCTGGGGCTTCCCTGGTGGCGCAGTGGTTGGGAGTCTGCCTGCCCGTACAGGGGGCACGGGTTCGAGCCCTGGTCTGGGAAGATCCCGTGTGCCGCGGAGCGGCTGGGCCCGTGTGCCACAACTACTGAGCCTGCGCGTCTGGAGCCTGTGCTCCACAACAGGAGAGGCCGCGATAGGGAGAGGCCCGCGCACCGCGATGAAGAGTGGCCCCGCTTGCCGCAGCTGGAGAAAGCCCTCGCACAGAGGCGAGGACCCAACACAGCCAAAAATAAAATAAAATAATAATTAACCTTGGCATAAAAAAAAAAAAAAAAAAAACTGTCCCCTGCAGGAATATACCAGATAAAGCTACGGAAACATATAATACTTTTTTTTTTCTTTTTTGATGGAAATTGTGGCAAATGGAATTTAATCCTGTGGGAGGTAAACAATAGTGGACATGTCTGTATGGGAAGTCGCATGATTCATGCCTCCTAATGTATCGGACTATGTCTTACCAAGACATTACCAATAACAGGTTGTGAAGCTAAAATCAACCTTTCTAAATGATCAACCATGCTGGATAAAAACCTGAACTCTCTTTCCATTCCCTCTATGGACAATGGTATTTCCAGCTTACTGTCATATGAAGAGACAGTCAAAGAGCCTGCAGCCAAAAAGGAAGAAAAATAGTATTTTAGAAGTGTGCCAGACAGCTAGTTAACACTAACGAATAGCTTATTTTTCTAAATTTTGTGTTTTGTATTTTCCCACTTTTCGAAGTTTGTAATTTGTTATGATTTATTTTCTCCTTCTATTCATTTTTTTTTAAAGTATTTGTTTATTTATTTATTTATGGCTGTGTTGGGTCTTCGTTTCTGTGCGAGGGCTTTCTCTAGTTGTGGCAAGCGGGGGGCCACTCTTCATCGCGGTGCGCGGGCCTCTCACTATCGCGGCCTCTCTTGTTGCGGAGCACAGGCTCCAGACGCGCAGGCTCAGCAATTGTGGCTCACGGGCCCAGCTGCTCCGCGGCATGTGGGATCTTCCCAGACCAGGGCTCGAACCCGTGTCCCCTGCATTAGCAGGCAGATTCTCAACCACTGCGCCACCAGGGAAGCCCTCCTTCTAGTCATTTTTGCATTTAATTTTGTACTTGTCATTTTGCATCCATGTTCTTTTAAAGAGTGAACCCGATTCAGGCCCCAGTGAACCTGGATCAGCCCCCATGCTCAGGCTGCAGTGAAGAGGTGGGAATGGGTGGCCTGCCTGGAGCAGAGGTGGAGAAGAGGGGTGTCAGGGCTGGAAGTGGAGCAGGAAGGAGGTGGCAGTGCTGATGATGGAGGATGGGGATCCGGGTGAAGGGAGGGCAGGTCCGTTGAGGTTGACAGTGCCTGGTGGGTTCTGGTCAAGCAGAGTGACGTTGAGAGAGGGGCTCCTTTTCTCGGGGAACAGATGCTTTGCAGCTGCTTCCACCTCCTGTACCTGTAATGAGTGGAGAGATGATTAAAGACTAAGACAGGTGGTAGGTTCTGGAATCCTGAAAAAGTCAAAAATTGTCACTCTCTGAAACAGACTTATAAGAGCTGACATCGAACAGATGAGGGTTCTCACAGTTTGAGTGCTTTCCAAATCTCTCAGGATTCCTCAAGGAATAGGGTAGCCTCCCAATTCATCAAGAGTTGAGAGTGGATCCTAAAAGCCCCATCAGGGAAGCATCAACTTAAATGAAACTGGAAAAGGTGCATTTTCCAAGAATACTGGCAAACATATGATGACATAAGATAAAATGCAAATTAAAAGGTGGCAGTCACATACATACATACACAGATGCAGAAATTAGACTAAAAATATAAAAGGCAGAAAACATACAATGGTTTTATCCAAAGACAAATGACATATAGGGGAAAATACCTGTAACTTATATCACAGCCAGAGATTAATTTTCCTAATATATCACAGTTACTATACATCGATTTTTGAAAAAAACCAACAATCTAATAGAAAAATAGGCAGTTCATGAGAAAGGAAATACAAATGCCTCTAAGACATATGGAGAGATGTTAAACCTTATTCACAATAAGAAAATGCAAAATAAGATAGCATTGCAATATCACTTTCCAGCAATCAGATTGGCAGAGATAAAAGAAAGTCTGTAAAGATGCAGGGAAACAAGCTTTCTCATAAGTTGTTGGTAGGACTGTAGATACGATTTCTGTGGAGAGCACTTTGGCAATATCTCCCCAAATTACAAGCACATATATACCCTTTGACTCAGGAATCTGACTTCTAAGAATTCATCCAGTAGATGTGGTCACATATCCATGATATGACATATAGACAAGATTATTTGCAGCACTCTTTGCAATAACAAAAGATGGGAGACAACCCACATGTCCATCTAGAAGGGACCAAAGAAATAAATTACTGTATACCCATATCTCGGAATATTACTCAGCTGTAGAAAAAAATAAAGAAGTTTGTTTTGTCAGCTGACATGAAATGATCTTCAAGATATATAAAGTGAAAAAAGCAAGGTGTAGAAGAAATATAAAGTACTCTATCTACTATTACTGTTTTAAAAAGGATGGGTGGGAGGAAGGTATCCCTGTGTGTATTGTTAGAACAAGCGTAACATGTCAGTAAAGCTACATCAGAAACTCATATATTAGTTGCCTCCAGAGGAAAGCTGTGGGTACCTGAGGGATGAGGATGGACGTAAAGAGCCTTGTGCCTTCCCGAAAAAGAATGGAGTCACAGTAATTGGGGTCAACTCAGCAAATGTTAATTGAGGGCTGGCCTTATGGGAGGCATGGTGGCAGGTGCCAGGAACCCAGCAGTTAGTAAGACAGACAAGTGTCCTGCCCTCACAGAACTTACACCCTAGTGAAGGAAACAGGCAATGAACAAATAAAATGTAAGGATGGACAGACAGATGGAGAGAGAGAGAAAGGGAGAAAGGAAGAGAGAGAGAGGGAGGCACTTTGTAGAAAATTTAAAATGGCATTGGAGAGTAAATGCGGGTGGGAGATCTATTATCTTAGACAGGATGGTGGTCAGAGAAGGTCTCCTGTCATCCAGGTATCAGGCTGAGCATCCAGGGGCCGCGTGTAAGGGCCTGAAGCAGGTAGTTCTGAGCAGGCAGCAGGGAGGCCAGTGTGGCTCAGGCCGAGAGAGGGAGGGGCTGTGACAGGTGGCTGAGCTGTGTCCCCGCGTTGCACAGCCCTTCTCCAGGAGCTGTGCAGCCTGCCTGGGCACTGGTGGTGGTGTCAACTCCTCAGGGTTCCTGGGAAAGACCAGCCCCCTTTCTGACTGTAGCACAGGACAGCTCCAGCTTTAGAACTGTGCAAGGTAAACGGGTTAGTCCATTCTACATTGTGGAATGACGTCTATCTTTTTAGCTGATGCCTGTAATGACGTTTCTCTGAAATAACCTTCCAGGACCAAGGGATCCCTTTGATAACTCCAGTGCCACATCCCAAATGTAGCATTTGCTCCCGTAGCACAAAACCAGCCCTCCATTCTCCTAGAGAGCCTGTGTATCTTGGAAGGAAACAGATGCAGACACCTCTTCCATTTTTGGCTATTCCTGAGCCTGTGCGTTCCGGAAGGAGTTGCAGATGAAACAGCCTTCTGTGCTTCTCTTCCGAGTGATGGCTGGCCCCATGGGACTGCAGCTTCCCCAGTGGGTGCATCTTCTCTGTATGACACGTGCTATGTAAACTCTCTGATCACACTGGGTCCTCGCTCTTTAAGACAACAAATCCCCAGGGGAAGAGGGTTGCATCTTGCATAATTGGACAGTTGGCTGTATCCAGAGAGAAGTGTTTACAGAGCACATTGAAAGCCAGCCCAGGGACCCACATGTTTGCTCAGCATCCACATGGCAAACAGCGAGAGCCTCCCTTGAATGCAGGGGTCAGAAAGGGATTTTCTCAAATCTAAACCAGCCTCTGGGGTGATGGCTCATTCAAAGGCTGCAGTGGAGGAAAGGGTATTCTGGAATATTGGTGCCAGGGCTTACCTCATCTGAGATGGACATAAAGAGTCTTTTCTGTGTCATTTTGCTTTTTAGCAGCAGAATTGACCCTGGAATACTGAGGGGGCCCTGGGCCTGTTTCAGGGTCCAGGTGTCTGGAACAAGAGCCCAAAGGACAGCTGTCAGGAGCAGGGGGGCGGGAGAAGGCGGGAGGCCCACTGGCTGTGCTGAGAACAGGACCCAAGGCTTTATGCACATGATTAGTGATGAGGAGCTCGTTGCCTGGCAACAGCAGCCCCTTCCCCCTTCTATCCAGACCCCTCAGGCTGCTTGTAATGTTTGGTGACATTTTTCTTTTCATAGCAGAGACACAGAGTCGCCCCCTTAATTAGCTGAAGATGGTGCCTACCGCTCCCCCCCTTTACTGGCTTATTGATCAGACAGACTTCTATTAGAAATCATCCCCCCAAAGCGTTTAATTATTAATTGCACATTAATAATTGCTGTGTCAAGATAACCCCACAGATAGCTGTTCCTATAAGTGGAAAGCTTAGACCAAGACCTGACACACAGGAAGTGCTATATAAAAAGTAGCTGTTCAAATAATTAACAGGATCTCTTCTAGGAGATTCGAGGACTAAGACCCACACTGAGCAGACTTGACTCTTTTCAAAGAGCTTCTCTTTATTTTCTTTCAGACTCTCAGAATGCTCCTGCCAGAAGAATACTTAGACAGCATCCCCCCAAAACTGCCCCCTTTTACAGATGGGAAAACCAAGGCTCAGCAAGATGAAGCAACCTTGCCAAAGTCACACGGCTAATGACACCAGAGCTAGACCGAATCCAGACCTCCTGGTCCCCAGCCTTTTCCCACCACACCTCTGGTTTCTAAATTTAGTGTTCCACAAAGATCTCACCAAGGGGTCTGTGAAAAATGCAGATTTATGATACTGACTGCCCCCCCAACCCCCTATTAGTGTCCTAAGGCTGATGTAACTAATTACCACAAACGTAGTGGCTTAAGACAGCACAAGTTTATTATCTAAAGCTCTGGAGGTAAGAAGTCCTAAAGTGGGTCTTACAGACCTAAAAGCAGGGTGTTAGCAGAGCTGAGTTCCTTCTGGAGGCTCTTGGGGAGAATCTGTTTCTTGTCTCTTCTGGCTTCTCAGGGCTGCCGGCTTTCCTTCGCTCATGGCTGCATCGCTTGGATCCCTGCTTCTGTCATCACATCTTCTCTGCCTCTCCTGCCTCCTTCTTTCCCTTCTAAGGACCCTTATGATTAGTCATAAGGCCCCCTTATGGGGCCCCTCTGAATAGTCCAGGTTAATCTCCCATCTCAAGATCCTAAATCTAGTCACACCTGCAAAGTCCCTTTTGCCGTGTAAGGTCACATAGTCACATGTCCTGGGGATTGGGACATGGACATCTTTGGGGGTGCAGTATTCTGCACCCCAAGGGTCTGATTCTGTCTCCTGGGGTGGAGTCCAGGAACCTGCGCTGTGAAGAACCCCCTGTGACTATTCAGCAGGGGCTCCTAGAGTACACATAGGGGAGCCCCTGCTGCCCCTTTCTCGCTCTTCACAAGAAGATGATGCCATTGGCAGGACGAAGTCCTTGTTTCCATTTAGTAAGATGAAAAGCTCAAGGCTGAGAAAGGTGAATTTCTAATTCAAGGTCCCACAGCTTGAGCCACGTGCCCTTGTCCCCACTCCCAGTAAATATCCTTTTCACGATAGCCCAGGCACGTGCAGTGCTCCTTCTACGTGGTGGCGCTTGCTCTGCTCCTCTTGCACTCGAGGGAACCAAGGTCCGAGACGGGTCACGTGGCCTGGCCGAGGCTTCACTTCCTGGGCACGCCTTAACCCGGCTCCCCCGGGAGGTCTAGGAGACCTCAGACACCCCCTCTGCAATCCCGCCCGCACGGAGACGTATCCTTACCAATCTGAGGAGAAACACTTTCTACCAGAGTGAGATTGATGGGCTACATTAATTTCAAATACGTGAGACAGAAATGACATCTGAGCCTTTTGGTGGATTATCTACACAGAGCAGGCTGATGGGAGGCAGGGGTGTGGTGGTGACAGGCCTCTTCTGTTCAAGTCCCAGGAGGAAAAAATAACAAAGGAGACGCTCGGTTGCTGGTGCGCAAGTGTGCGAATGAACACTAGGGGGCAGAGTTTGTCCAGGAATGGGAGCGACCGTGCCGCTTTCCTATGCTTTTAAGGATGATTTTAGAGGGGCGACGTGATAGCAGGAAGGAGGGTCATTGCCTTTAATAGCGCCTTAGTCAACAGGTTTCTAATTGGGCTGTTAATCTGGAAATAAGTATAAAATAAGAAACCCAGGGGGTGGGTTGAGAGCGGATGCAATGTGAATAATGAACATCCCACGAATGACTTTTTTAAAGGGTCAGTTGTCTCATAATCTTTGTCCTTCTCCTGACCGCTACATGGCAATTTGTCGTACGGCAGTAGGTCTCAGTATTGAGAAATGCCAAATAATATTTTAATAGTTTTCTAGTACATAGTTTCTGCAGCTGAAAAACGTTGAAAAATATATATATATACATTAAATATATATATACATCTGCAGATATATATGCAGATTAATGTGATCACGTATTGACCCATAGACACTCCTCCTCACACCCACTCCCATGCTGTCTCACCACCAGAATGGAACAACCACTGCAGAGGTGGAAGGACAACAGCTACACGCTGATCCCTTGCTTGGGAGTTAACCCCAATAACACATGACTCAGCCATCTGTAAGGCAGTGACATTTGGGCATGTTTGAATTTACAGTGGCCTGAGGAGATTCTCTTGTTTAGAACACAAGTAACTACCATATGACTATAGTTAATAACACTGTATTGCGTGTTTGAAAGTTGCTAAGAGAGTAGATTTTCAAAGTTCTCATCACCAGGGGAAAGAAACTTTTGCGACTATGTGTGGTGATGAATATTAACTAGCCTTATTCCGGTGATCATTTTGCAATATGTACAAACATTGTATCATTATGTAATGCACCTGAAACTAATATATTGTTATATGTCAATTAGACCTCAATTTACAAAACAAAAACAAACAAAACAATAACTACCATAAATGAGAACTCATTAGGTACCAGGCACTGAGGTTTTCTTGCATGATCTCACTTAAGCAATATAACCCTATAAAATAGATACTATTATTATTATCTTTATTTTCCAGTTGAGGAAACTGAAACTAAGAGGGGTTAAGTAAATTGTCCAAGATTAGCTAGCTAGGAAGTGGTTCTTCCAAGACTCAGACTGAGATCTGACACCAAAGCCCAGGTTCTTAGCTCCTGTCATTCTGGAAGCCCGAGCAGTCCTCTACTGATGGAAAAATCCTGGGTCATATGTTCTGACACTTTACATTCTAATATGAGCATGGTGCTGATTTGGTCCGTAGTCTTAGGAAAGTGAGTCCACCTCTCTGTTGAATCTTAAGATCTTATAGTGAGACAAGTACTTAATAACTCAAGCAGTCAAAATAAATATAGTATAACCTGTATGTTAGAGACTTGGGGCATCAAGAGCCCAGATTAATGTAGAGTCCAGGGCTATCGTCAACCTCGAGCTCTGCAGGAACCTGGCACTGGGTTCAGAAGAAGGAAGTTTCTGTAGTATGGAAATGTAACAGCCTGGTGTGACCTGAGTAGGATTATCCTGTCAAGCTCTGGGTTTAAGAATATGGATGGATCCCTCTCCTGCTCACGGGCCCTAGAGTTTGGGGGCCGTAGATGTGAAGGAGGATGGCCATATGTTGGGCAGACAGATCTGTGCATTGGAGAAATGCTGTCCAAGGCTGTCACCTGGGGGTTGGCTGGAAGAAGAAGTCACACATTCCTTAAAGGACCACCAGAAGCCTCCTGGCACCGTGCCAGGGCAGGCCCCAGTGCCACTTGGTCAGCCACAGGGAACAACAGTCCTGCCACTGGCAATCACAAAGAGGCGTACTGAGCTTTGGCTTTTCTTCCTCTTCCTCCAAAGCCAGAAGGGTAAGCATAGGGAGGGAGGGGAGTGGGAAAGAGAAGACCCTGTCTCCCCTCCACTTCCCCACTCCCAAATCTTCTAAAGCCTGTGATCTAGTCTGCGTTAGAGGCAAAGAGGAAAGCTTTGGATCAAATATAAGATTGAAATTTTAAATTGAACAGAGCTGAAGCTTAATAACTGAAGAGGAACCGTCTTGATAACTAAAATGATGAAAAGTTATAGAATCAGACTGGTATATACATAGCTAATGGAGCCTGCTACCCAGTGGGAAAAGGCGGTTCCACAGAGCATGACTGATAGATTTTTTTTTGAGGGGGGGAATCCTTTTCATGTTTATTCCCCCAGAGAATTGATAATCTTCGCTAAGCCTGTTGCTCAAAGGAAAATCAATAAATAATACATATTCTGTCACAGGTGAAAGACTGGAGCCCGCTGTTCCAAACTGCGCAGTTACATCCTGCGCATGCATTGGTCACAAGGCTCTCCAGGACTTGGGTCTTGCAGGAGCATCTTGGGTACCTCAGATAATGGCAGAAAAAGCCAAGGGTTTCTCTTCTTATCAAGATTGTAATTATATGTCTTTCTTCTGCTTTCACAACAAATGCTAGGTTAGGATATTTGTCTTCTTAAGCGCCCTCCCTCTGCTCAAAGACTTCTGCCCTCTGAGACGTCTGGATTGATCCCCCCATCTCCCTCCTGAACTTTCAGAGCTCATCTTGAACCCTGGGCTTCAGAATGGCTAATACAGTATGAACTTAATTTACAGAAATAATTATGATAATCTTCCCCCAACTCTGAGTTCCTTCCATCCATTGACTATATAGATTTGGGCAGTACAAGAACCCATAGACAGATATACCAGTGGAACAAAGGCAAGAGCCCAAAAATGGAACCAAAGACTATATCACAATCCACTCTGTGATAAAAGATGATGTCATCAATTCATGGGAAGAGGAAAGAATATTCCATAAATAGTGCTTGGATAATTGGTTAACTACATGTGGAAAAACAACCATTTAAATTCTTCATACCCATCAATTTCCAATGGATTAAAGACTTAGAGGTAATAAATAAAAGAATACAAATGCAGAAGAAAATGTAAGTAAATATTTACCAGACCTTGAGATTGGGGAAGAACTTTACAAACATAACAACAATAAAGAAATCACATAAGAAAAAATGATAACTTTGAATATATAAAATTTAAAAATGTATACACTTTTTATATTTAAATAATATAAATATGGTAAAAAAGTATGGTGGTAACATGGCCCATTAATCCCCATTGCAGCAGCTGACAGCGAGCCAACAGCCAGTATATGAGTGAGACCATCCTAGACCATCTGTTCCCCAGCTATGCCACCAGCTGACAGCAGATGCATGAATGAGCCCAGCCGAGATCAGCCACACCTGGTCCAGGTCATCAGCTACATCCTGCTGACCCATAGATTTGTAAGCAATAGTAAATGTTTTTTGGTTTAGAACACAAAGTTTTAAGGCGATTTGTTATGCAGAATTAGATAAATGATGCAAAATGAAAATGACAAATTGGAACAAGTCTGTGCAAGAAATATGAAAGATAAAGATTAAAATCTTTATTATGAAATGAGGTCTTATAAATCAACAAGAAAAGCAACATCTGCCACAGAGAAATGGATATAGGACATGAGGAGATAAGTCCTTAAGGAAGAAAAAGAAATGGCTTACTAAACTAATGAAAAAAGATTAAACTTCACAAAAATGAAAAGTGCCATCTGAATATTAAACCACATACATATTTTTTACTTATTAAATTAACAACAATGTATTAAAATATTCAATCATGGTGAGTGTAGTAGTGTGATGGGCACTCTCATATCTATGTATGGAAGTAAAATTAACAAACCATTTTTTGAATGTAATTTAGCAAGATTTAGAGAAAGCCTTTGGGGCAGATGCAGTTGGTTGGTGTGGAACATTGCATTATTGTTCCCAATTCCTCATCATGCTCTTTGCATGATTTTGTAGTTCCTTTTCCTAGAAGCAAAGTGTACTTTCTTGCATATTGATATTGTGCTTGGCTTGTGGCTGTTTTTGGCCAATGGAGTGTTAACAAATGTGTCCTGCAAGCAGAGGCTTAAGCATCCTCTGGTTTCAAGTTTGTTCTCTTGCATTTCTCATTTTACCACAAGAAGAACTTCCCCTGTGTGCTCCTGCCCCTTCAGTCTGAGACCCAGAGTGAACACGTGGATTTGGGAAGGTGGAAATGGCAGTGGCAGGATAGTGTTTGGAACTTGCCTAATCTCCGCATAAAAACAGAGAGCACTTGAGTAGCAAAACCAAAAACCCACAGATTTTTTCCAACAAAACCAGGTGAGAAGGGATCCCTGCGGACTCTGAAATACAAGCAGGTGAGGAGAAATCATTGATAGTCACAAGAAAAAGCAGTGGGGCATCTAACAAACCTGAGAACAAGAAACCCCTAAAATATCTAACAAGTATTCACTGGAAAGCTCAGCAAGCTAGTTTTGGAACAACAGCTGAAACTGTGTGCCGACTACAATTAGCAGGTGAGTACACAGGCCTGCAGTAAGTCCTGAAAAGTGTGGAGCGGTCTAGCCCCTGTGAACTCTCAAAACTCACCAGTGAGGGCTCCCTTTGAGGACAGGGCCCTTCCCTGAGGATACTGCTGGGAGTGGGATTAAAACTGAGCAGAACAGTCACTATAGCGCTGAAGGAAAGAAAGTCCAGATAAAAGTGGATGAGGGGAACATATCCAGGAACTCTCACAAAGCAAGCTGTTATATTTTTGCACTACATGAAACACAACAGAATGGGTAACTTTGTGAAGTTAAAAAAGTTATCCTTGGTAAAAACCTCCTTATAAGAGGTCAAATCTTATACAAAGTTATTCTAAGAAAAATTAGAATAAGGAGCAGAATAATATCCCTACAGATAATGAAAGCAGGCCAGAAATATTTGCTTTAAAAAAAAGAAAGAAAAAGAAGCAAAATATAATGTACTATTTCAAAATGAGCTAAAAGACATTAAGAAATGATACAAAATATGAAAGACTAAATTAATGAGAAATAGAAAAACTCAGAAATGAAGTGACAGAAATTAGGAAAAACATAGAAGTAAAATAAATGAAGGCTAAACTACAACGAATCCAGTGAATAAATACACAGATAATGCCTTAAGAGAAATAGAAGGTGAAAATAAGGAAATTTTTTCAAATAAATTAAGAAAGAGATCAAGATTTGAGAAACAATACAACTATTCAATAAATATAAACAAAGAAGATCCAGCATATGGTGAACAGAAGTCCCTGAAGAAGAAAAGCAAGAGAATTGAACAAATACTAAATATAATTCAAGAAAAATTTTTCTGAAATAAAATAAATTCAAAAGTACATGTTAAAAGTGCACACTACACATATGAGAATATTGAACTGAATGACCAATACCAATTTTAGTGAAATTTCTGGATTTTAAAGAAAAAGGAAAAAAACTTCTTTAGGCATCTAGGCTGAAAGAATATGTGGCTTATAAGGGAAGGAAGATTGTTATTAGACTTTTTTGATTGTAGCACTTTATGTCAGAAGAAAATGGAATAGTATTATATATTGTGACATCCAAGTAAAGAAAATGTGACTTTCAAGGACACAGAGAAGCTGTTATGAACATGAAGGAACTTAGGGAATATTCTTCCTATGAGTTTTTCCTCAGGAATCTATTAGAGAACAAGCTTTAGGTAACCGAAATGACTAGAGATACTTTGATATAAGGAATTATGGTGAGCATTACATATATAGTTACTTGTAGTTGAAGACCAAATAAGAGTAAAAGAGAGAATATAGTATGTGATGATTGTATGTTTTGACAATATGGATGTAGTACAATTAAAAGAAAAATGAAGTGAGAATGGGGGTAGGGTATGCAAAAGTTTAAAAAATTGTTTCTAGTAACATAGTTGGTGGTGCTTGTTCTGAGTATTACTATTCTGAAACGGTTCTGTGTATAATGTAGGATAAAGTAAATGAGCAATCATGGGATATTCTGTCATTCCTTATGTCCTTGAGAACCATACCAGAATTCTTGTTATGGACAAAGGGGATTCAGGAGTAATACAAAAGAGATTAAAGAATAGCCCTGTAGTCCTGAATTTGGATTGGAAGTATCACTTCCAATATCACTTCCACTTTCATGAGTTCATGAGTGAACTCATGAAATGTTTCATCTTAAAAAATAGATTTCCTAGCTCTGTTCACTATAAAATACCAGAAATATTGACCAACCCATCCAATAGCATAAGAGATTGTGGTTATGAAATGCCATTTTCCACTAAAAGAAAACCAGGACTTCTTGAAGAAATGACTGATTCCAAATCTGTGGCAAAAATTATCCTGGAACATTTTGTCATATCAGACAGCAAGAAATCTGTCAAAGACAATTTGGGTTATGTCAAAGTGACATAGAAGTCAACTTGAAGAAGTTCCCAGTGGTCAAAGATAAGAAAATTTAAGCTGCAGTAAGGATAAGAATTGCCATGGATCAAAACACATTGAATGTATTCAAATTCATGAATTCATAATAATAAACGAATTGGCCTCCTTTGGAGGATAATAGGGAGTTAATTCATTCTTTTGAAAACTAGATAACTAAAGGAAAAGAAACAAACATTATCCCGCCTTTCCCATGTAAGCTGTACCACTGGGTAGCCATTAGTAGATGAGAGGATGTGTTTTCTCTTAAAAAGTAATTTATTTAATAAGTAAGGTGAAATGATAGACTTATTATCATTTTGCAACTCAAATGAATTAATCGGTGTAGGCATTGAGCATTAAAGGCTGGTAACATTAAAAAAAAGCAGTGAAAAACAGATATCACCTATAGACTTGCCATAAAGTAAAAGCAGGTTAAACCTGATTCTATTCAAGCCTCTAGATCCAGCTGCCTATTTGTAGGAAATACGAAGGACAAAGGAATGTGCTGAGTTGTACTATGAATATGCAATCAGCAAAATCCAGGCTGTGAGACATTCTATAAATGAATAGGCCCAGGTTCTTAAACAGATAAGTTATAAGAAAAGAAAAGTAGAGAGAAGGAAACTGTATATTAAAAAGGACTTAAATGATATGTCAATTAAAAAAATACTAAACCATAGGGTCTATGGATGTGTACATGAATGATTAAGCCATAAACCAATGCAAGGAAGTGATTACTGTAAGAGTCAGAATGGTGGTTATTTGTGGGGAAGAAGAGGGGTATATTTGTGATGGGGCATATAGGGAGGGTTCTGGGTGTCTGGCAAAGTTCTGTTTCTTAACCTGGGTGGTGGTTACAAGGGTGTTTGTTTTATAATAATTCATTAAGATATATATTTATTTTGTATTATTTTCTTTATTTTTATTTTACAATGAAAAGTGAAAACAAAAATAAACAAACAAAAATGACCAAACATAGAGCAGACTTGAGCCCAACCATAGGCAAGTCTAGCCAAATCCAATCTAGCTTAGCCATTCAATTGATCCAAGATGTGGTCAAGAAAAAATGTTTATTGTGTTTTACCTCTAAATTCTGGGGTGATTTGTTACACAGCACTATTGTGACTTCTGCTGTGTAATACAGTTGACTACACAGAAGCTATATCAAACCTCTTATTTCATTATTGAATCTGGAAAGGGAAAGATATTGTTTTCCTAGCCTCCCAACAGTTAATGATGGCCATTTGACACAGTACTGGGAATAAACCAGTGAAGAAATTCTCATAGAGGGTTTGTGGGAAAGAATTTCTTTTCTAACTAAAGGGTAGCTGTATATGAGGAGATTCTCTCACTTTCCTGACTTCATATATTCCCGCTTTCCTGAATTTTGGTTGTGTGACAGTGTGATGCTTGGAGCCATCTTGCAATCATGAGCAGCAAGCACAAGGATGAAAAGTCAATATTCTGAGAATGTTAGAGAAAAAAATAAAATAGTCTGATTTCTTGATATCATTGAGTTTTCCTGCCTTCTTTCAGACATCTTAGTTATATAAGCAATAAATATCCCAGTTGTTAGTTAGCTTTTCTGTTACTTGCAGCTGACATTCTATTACTTCCTAACTTACTTTAAAAAAATGTTCATATACTTTAACCCAGTAGTCCCATTTTCATCAACTTAGATTCAGAAAGTAATCCAAGATATAGTCAAAGGATATTTATCAAGGCATTTAGCTATAAAGAGGAAAAACAGAAAATAATCTAAAAGTTCAGTATAAAAAATGATTATATAAAATATCAATAGGATGACATTATGCATCTGTTAACATTTATTTTTTTGGAGAATATTTAAGGATATGGAAAATGCTTATGAATAAAAAAAATTAATATATAAAATTCACAGGGGAATTCAATCAAACATTTATAGAAGAGTAAACACCTATCCTTCTCAAATTTTTCAAAAACTGCGGGGACTTCCCTGGTGGCACAATGCAGGGGACACAGGTTCGATCCCTGGAAGAACCCATGGATCCAGGAAGAACCCATGTGCCGTGGAGCAACTAAGGCCGTGTGCCACAACTACTGAGCCTGCGCTCTAGAGCCCGTGAGCCACAACTACTGAGCCCACGTGCCACAACTGCTGAATCCTGCGCAGCTAGCCCGTGCTCCTCAACAAGAGAAGCCACAGCAATGAGAAGCCCACTCACCGCATCGAAGAGTAGCCCCCGCTCGCCACAACTAGAGAAAGCCCGCATGCAGCAACGAAGACCCAATGCAACCAAAAATAAATAAATAAAAATAAAATAAAATCTAAAATTAAAAAAACCCACAAAAACTGCAGAGGTCTCATTCTATGAGGCCAGTACCACCATCATACCAAAACCAGACAAAGATATCACAAAGAAGAAACTTAAGGCCAATATCACTGATGAACCTAGATGTGAAATCCATTAACAAACTGAATATTAGCAAACTGAATTCAACAATACATTAAAATGCTCATACACCATGATCAAGTGGGATTTATCTCAGGGGTGCAAGGATGGTTCAACATCTGCAAATCAACCACATTAACAAATTAAAGAATAAAAATCATATGACCATCTCATATCAATAGATGCGTCTCAATAGATGCAGAAAAAGTGTCTGACAAAATTCAACATCCATTTATGATAAAAACTCTCAACAAAGTGGGTATAGAGAGAATGTACCTCAACATAATAATGGTCATATATGACATGCTCACAGATAACATCATACTCAACAGTGATAAACTGAAAGCATTTCCTCTAAGATTAGGAACATGACAAGGATGCCTACTCTCACCAGTCTTCTTCAACATAGTATTGGAAGTCCTAGCCACAGCAATTAGACAAGGAAGAGAAATAAAAGGAATTAAATTGGAATGGAAGAAGTAAAACTGTCACTGTTTGCAGGTGACATAATATTAATACTATATATAGAAAATCCTAAAGATGCCACCAAATAACTCCTAGAACTCATCAATGAATTTGGTAAAGTTGTAGGATACAAAATCAATATACAGAAATCTGTGGCATCTCTATACACTAAGAACAAACTATCAGAAAGAGAAATTAAGAAAACAATCCCATTTATAATTGCATCAAAAAGAATAAAATACCTAGAAATAAAACCTAACTAAGGAGATGAAAGATCTATACTCAGAAAACTATAAGACACTGATGAAAGGAATTGAAGATGACACAAACAAATGGAGAGATATACTGTGCTCATGGATTGGAAGAATTAATATTGTTAAAATATCCATACTACCCAAGGCAATCTATCCATACAAATTCAATGCAATCCCTATCAAAATACCAATGGCATTTGTCACAAAACTAGAACAAATAATTCTAAAATTTGTATGGAAACACTAAAGATCCCAAATAGCCAAAACAATATTGAGAAAGAAGAACAAAGCTGGAGGTATCATGCTCCCTGATTTCAAACTATACTACAAAGCTATAGTAATCGAAACTGTATGGTACTGGCACAAAAGCAGATACATTAGATAAATGGAACAGAATAGAGGGCCCAGAAATGAACCCATTTGTATATGGGCAATTAATCTATGACAAAGGAGGCAAGGATATACAATGGGGAAAAGACAGCCTCTTCACTAAAGGGTTTTGGGAAAACTGGACAACTACATGCAAAAGAATCAAACTAGACTACTTTCTCACACTATTTACAAAAATAAATTCAAAATAGATTAGAGAGTTAAGTGTAAGACCTGAAACCTCAAAATTTCTAGAAGAAAACATAGGCAGTATGCTTTTTAACATTGGTCTTAGCTGTATTTTTTGGATATGTCACCTCAGGCAAGGGAAACAAAAGCAACAATAAACAAATGAGACTACATCAAACAAAAAAGTTTTTGCCCAGCAAAGGAAACTATCAACAAAATGAAAAGACTGCCTACTGAATGGGAGAAGATATTTGCAAATGATATATCCAATAAGGGCTTTATACCCAAAATATTACAAAGAACTCATACAACTCAACATCAAAAAACCCAAACAACCCAATTAAGAAATGGGCAGAGGATATGAGTAGACATTTTTCCAAAGAAGACATACAGATGGCCAACAGGTACATAAAAAGATGCTCAACATCACTAATCATCAGGGAAATGCAAATCAAAACCACAATGAGATATCACCTCACACCTTTCAGAGTGGCAATTATCAAAAAGACCACAAATAACAGGTGTTGGTGAGGATACAAAGAAAAGGGAACTCTTGAGCACTGTTGATGGGATTGTAAATTGGTGCAGCCACTATGGAAAACAGTACGTAGATTCCTCAAGAAATTAAAAATAGAACTACCATATGATCCAGCATTTCCACTCCTGGGTGTTTATCCAAAGAAAATAAAAACACTAATTAGAAAAGATATATGCACCCCTCTGTTCATTGCAGCATTATTTATAATAGCCAAGATATGAAAGCAACCTAAGTGCCCATCAATAGATGAATGGATAAAGAAGATGTGATATGTATGTATGTATGTGTGTATATATATATGTATACATATACACACAATGAAATATTATTCAGCCATAAAAAATAATGAAATCTTGCCATTTGTGACAGCATGGGTAGACCTAGAGGATACTATGCTAAGTGAAAAACGTCAGACAGAAAAAGACAAACACTGTATGATTTCACTTACATGTGGAATCTAAAAAAACAAAACAAAACAGAATCATAGATACAGAGAACAAACAGGTGGGTTTTTTCCAGAGGAGAGGGAGTTGTGGGGAGGGGAGAAATAGGTGAGGGAGGTTTAAGAGGTACAGACTTCCAGTTGCAAAATAAATGATTCAAGGGAATAAAATATACAGTGTGGAGAATATAGTCAATAATTATGCACCATTTAAAAACAAAACCAAAAAAAACCTGTGAGTGATGTCTGAGAAAATAGCAGAGTAAAGACTTCTAAAAAATCCTCAGTCCCATTAAAGCAATGAGAAAACTGGGAAGATTGTCAGAATCAACCAGAGAATGTTGATTCAAGAAAAGTGACTGGATTTCAGTAAAAGCAGTGAGCTTTGTGGCATTTTAATTAGTTGTATTCCATCGTTCTCTTCCCAGTTCTGCAGTAGCCTTGAAAACGAACATCACACAATCATGCTGAAAACCAGTAGCCTGGCAGCCACCAGAGGAAGCAGAACAGGGCTGGAGCTCCTTCAAAGCCCCATCCCCAGAGAGTGTCATTATTTGACCTGTCTGGTGGTTGGTTTGCTGGAAGATCCCACATACTAGGCTGTCTTTATTTGACTTCATCCAGAGGTTGCCCAGCATGAAGAGCCTTTCCCCAGGGGTGTTTGTCAAGAGTAGTCAGAGGCAAAATCACTGGCTGCCTCAGGTGTTGGATAACTTTGGGCAAACAATAACCAAAAGCTTGAAAGGAAAGTCTAGGGAATGCGATGCCTACAGGGGACTTTGAAAAGCTCCAAGATATTACTGGGAATCTAGAAGGCCATGTGCATGCTACGGTTGTGCATCTGACCAGGGCTGTGTGCGAGCTCAGGTAGGCATGAGGAGGGCCTGCGCTCTCATCTCTGGCTCACCTTGAGGCTCTGTGTCAGCAGTAAGTGAAGGCCAAGGTGGAGTTGTGAACTGCCTTTCAACTGAGTGTTGAAAGCATGCCCCAGCATGCTCTCCACATAGAGCCGTTCAACAAAGGCTGGGGAACTTCTTGGCTCTAGGCATTTAAAGAAATTGGCCACTACACCAAGCAGATACTTTAGTGGCCACATACAACAAAGGATAGACTTTATAGATTAGCTCAGAAAGTCCCCAGACAACAACAGTCAGGAGCGAGAACACCAACAAAACCTGGTATTTCCAGAGTTATTTCATTATATTACTTAAAATGTTCAGTTTTCAAATAAAAAAAAGAAATATGAAAAAAAAACCCTAAGAAAATATGACACTCTTAGGTATATACTCGAGAGAATTGAAAATATATGTTCACATAAAAACTTGTACATGAATGTTCATTGAAGCATTATTCATAATAAGCAAAAAAGTGGTAATACCCCAAATTTCTATCGACTGATGAGTAGATAAATGAAATGTGGTCTATCCTTACAATAGAATACTATCCAGCCATAAACAGGAATGCATTACTCATGCACGCTCCAACATGGATGCACCTGGAAACATGCTGAGTGGAAGAAGCCAGACACAAAAAGCCATATGGTGTATGATTCCACTTACAGAAAATATCCAGAGGGGGCTAATCCATACTGACAGAATGTAAATTAGTGGTTTTGGGGGATTTGAGGGGAGGGGGTTTGGGGAATGATTGCAAATGGGTGTGAGATTTCTTTAGATTGATGAAAATGTTCTGGAATTAGATAGTGGTGGTGGTGGTTGCAAAGCTTTGTGACTGTCCTAAATGCCACTGAATTGTATACTGTAAAAGGGTGAATTTGATGGCACGTGAATTGTGTCTCAATGAAAACAAACTGTGAATAGTATGATTCCAGTTTTGTTTAAAATATCAAATTTGATACAAATTTTGTGCAAATTCTCAAAATCTCCTGACTGCCTTCTTTCTCTTTGTTGATTGGTGCACCACACCAAGTCACCTCTTTACCTCCAGACTCCATTGAAATGTCACCATGAGACATAGGATCTGGTTTCATATGAAGCCACCAAGGGGCTATATGATGTAACTTGGAAGCTGAGGAAAGTTAGTTCCATGTGGGTGAGCTTTGATTAATAGAAATTAGGAGACAGGATGGAATCAGAAGGAATTCGGTGATACTTTCCCAATATTTCTCCATTCCTTGGATTGTTCCAGTGTGGTTTGTCTTTGCAAGCCTCCCAAAGTCCCTCATGCTAAGTGAACACATCTGCAACGTGACTTGCTGTGTCTCATTGTAGCTTGTCATGAAGAGATGGCCGGCACGATAAAGCTTCACACTACATTACTCTGCATCTTTCCTTGCCTCATGCTGTCTCTTCTCTTCACCCTTCAGCCCTGTGCTTGCACCTCCTAAATAAAGTGTCGGCACTGCAATCCTTGGTTCTGCTTTTCAGAGCACCCAGGCTAAGAAAAACGCATATAAATTTAAAAATTTGGATAAAACTCCCTAATATTAATAGTGGTAATTGTGGAAGCATGTAGCTTTTATTTTCTTTACTTTTTGCTGTTATCCAAATTTTTGATAATGAACATGTTTTTCACCCTTAGAAAAATAAAACAAAAAACACAAAGCAACTGGGTTTGGCGTACCTCCTCAAAGAGAATCCTTTTTACTTATCCAGACATTAGTCAGTCATCTAAATAGCCTCTTTGTTTACTGTCTTTTGGCACTTGCTGAGAATAGGTAAAATTCACTTATTTATTCATTCAACAAATATTTTTTGAGTGCCTACTATATTTTAGACACTGTTCTAGGGAACTAGGATCTGTCAGTGGAGCAGACAACATCCTTGTTCTCAGCTTATATTCTAGTGGGGAGAGTCAGACAATAACTGAACAAATAAAGAAACATGTTAGTTTTGATAAGTGCTCTAAAGAATAAAGCTGGGTAAAGGGATTGTGAACAATGGAAGTGGTATGGGGTGATAGTTTAGGGATTGCTGCTCTAAAGGAGACATTTGAGTAGAGAACTAGATGAAATAAAGGAGATAACCACATGGACTTCTGGGGGGGCGAATATTCTAGAAAGAAAGAACAGCATATGCAAAGGCCCTGAGGCAGGACAGGGCTTGGCATGTTTGAGTGGCAATGTCTATAGCTTATTTGAGGAATAGCAAGGAGGTCAGTGTGGCTGGAGCAGAGTGATGGAGTAGAGAGTGGTAGCAGAGGAGGTTAGAGAGGTGACAGGAGCTCCAGGGTGTAGGGCCTTATAGGCCTTGGTAAGGACGTTGGATTTGACCTTGAGTAAGATGGGAAGCTATTGGAGGGTTAAAAATTTTGGAGGGGATAAAATTTACCATTCTAACCATTTTAAGTGTACAGTTCAGTGGACTTAAGTACGTTCATGTCGTTGTGTAACCATTATCACTGTTCATCTCCAGAACATTTTCATCATCACAAATCGAAACTTTGTACCCATTGAATAATAACTTCCCATTTCCCTCTCCCTCCAGCCCCTGGTGAACACAGTTCTACTTTCTGTCTCTGTGAGTTTGACTATTTTAGGTACCTCATATAAGTGAAATCAGATAATATTTATCCTTTCATGTCTAGCTTAATTCACTCGGCATAAAGTCCTTAAGGTTCACCTGTGTTGTAGCAAGGGTCAGAATTTCATTGGAGGGTTTCGAGCTGAGGAGTGATATGACTTTACTTACACTGCAAGAGGATAACTCTGGATGCTTTGTGGAAAGAGACTGTAGGCAACAAAGGCGGAAATGCAAAGACCAATCCCAAGGCCATTGTAAGTCCAGATGAGAAATGACGGCGGACAGGACTCAGGTGGCAGTGCTGGAAATGATAAGACATTTCAGGATCAAGACGTGTTCCAAAGGCAGAGCTAACCAAACTTGCTGATGGATTGGGTTTCAGGTATGGGAAAGAGTACAGGCAAGGATGATCAAAGGAGTTGTGTCTGACAACTTGTAGAGTGAGGCAGTAATTCACAGAAATGGCCAAGGATGCAGGTGAAGTGGGATTCGGCACTGTGTGTGTGTGTGTGTGTTAAAGTTTAATTCTGAACATATCAAGTTTGGAATGATTATTAGACCTCCAAGTAGAGATATAGGATAGACTATGGATATACAAATCTAGAGTTCAAGGGGGAGGAGAGAAGTTAGGGCTTGAGATACAAAATTAGGTGTCATATGTTCATAAAAGCCCTGGATTTAAAGCCCTAGATCTGGATGAGATTCCCCCATGACCTAAACACAAATCTAGACAAGAAGAGGTCTAAGGAGGAAGGCCGGGGGCACTCTGATGCTCAGAGGCCAGGAAGATGAAGATGACCCAGCAAATGAGATTGAGAGGGAAGGGCCGGTCCATTAGGAGCACAATCCTGAAAGAGACGGTTAATGTACAAAACAGTTCAGGAGGAGGGAGTCATCAAGTAAGGAAGATTGGAAATCACCATAAGAATGACAATGGGGAGGTCTCCTGGGTCCTTATCAAGATTGGTTCCTCATCACTATTCCACATAAATTGGGAAGCCAGTTCTGAGAGCTTTCCTTTATTCTCCCAAAGGGAGGGAGTTGAAGAGAGTAAGAAAGTTAAGTGTCCTAAATCCAATGATTGCTACTTCCAAGGATCCTTTATCCTCTATCCCCTGAGTCATCTGAGACCTCGCTGCTGAGGTCACAGCATTGATTCCTTCAACTAGGTCACTTAGCTTTTCCTAGGGTTTCCCTTTGGATCACAGATTGTCCAGAGTTTTCAGAGCTTGTCCCCGTGGTCCCCATCCTGTGTTTGGGTTTGTCTCCTTGCCTTGTCAAGTTTGGCTTTATACAAGAACTTTCCATTTATCACACTCCCAGCTTTGTCTTCTTGATCAGACTATTTGCATCCATTAAGCTTTTTCCCCTCGTGCCTGCTGACCGCGTCTCTTCTCATCATTTAAATTGCATTTCTACATTCAGCTCCATTTCCACTGCCAAACTGGGAAATGTCTATTAATCATTCTGTGAAAATTTTTGAGTGCTGCCTGTGCAGAGCCCTGTCATAAATGCTACACAGTATACCAATAATCTGACACAGTCTTTGTCTTTAACTTCCCTCCAAGGTAATTTGGGAGAGAAAAAACTAATATGTAAAATGAGAGGTAACTACACAATAAGTCATGTTTTCCAAAAATTGCCATCAATTCATACTGATGCCAAATGGGAGTCAGGGAAGATGGCATTTGAGCTGGGACATTGAGAGATGAGAAGGTTTGAATAATAGAAAGGAAAGGGGTGGGCAGCCCAGGAAGAGGGAAGATAATTAAAGCCTTGATGACAGGAAGGTGCAAGAAAAGGTAAATTTGATACAGGTTGTAGAGTATGAATATGAAGCATTAGATGCAAGGAATTTAATAGTGGCTGCTCAAGAGTTTTTGAATAATGTGAAAGCAGTGCTGAAAAGAACAGCTTGGAAGCTTTGGTCAGTGTGAAGAATTAGGAGTCAAGGGGACCAGTGAAAAGACTGGTGCAGTAGTCCAGCTCTGACGGGATAAGAGCCTGGGCTTCCAACTGGTGTAGGACAGAGCACTTCTTTCCTGGGACTTTCACCAGCTGATTTCTCTTGGTCCAGGTTTAATCATGAGCCCATCCCTGAGCATATCTCCATGGCAATGGATACGTGGTGATCTGATTGGCTAGGTTCTGGCCCTGGGGGTGGGGCCAACTCCACCCAACCACTGACAGAGGGAGAGGGGTGGTCCCAAAGGAAAATCAAGACTTATCAGAAGGGAGGCTAGAGGCTGAGAATATAAAACTAGGCCTCACCGCTTTCCATTCATTCTTCCACCTACCACAGACTAACCCACAACTCCATGGAAACTGTTCTCACCAAGATCACTCACTCCTTGTTTACCAAGCCAAAGATCGTTTCGGGCCTTATCAAGATCTGCTGCATTTGACACTGTTCTGCCCTCTAACCATTAGTACTTTCCAAGGTTCAGTTTTCGGCTCAGTCTCTTCTTACTGTCCGCATTTTCTCCTTCTTTGGCTGCCTCAGGAGAGTTCAGACACTTCCTCCTCCCACCTATCTTGGACATACCTCTATTGTGGCACATCTTACACTGTACTGTGATTATTTGCATGCATCAGAGGCTATTATGTATCTTTGTAGCTCCAGCCCCTGGCACTCAACAGGAGTAGACTTAATGACTCAATAGAAATGGAGGGTGCTGGGGAAGTCAGTTTTGGGAAAAAAAGAGAGTGAATTTGACTTCAGATGTGCTGTGTCAGGGATGGTGGGACCATCAAACAGAAGTGTCCAGTGGAGACAATTGAAGAGATTGTGCTAGGAGGAGCCCACTAGATTAAATTTCATGAGAGTCGAGACCTTACCTGTCTTGTTCTAGCTTCTAGAATATGGCATAAGGTAGGTGCTCAATAAATATTTGTTGAAACAGTGCAGAGAGGTGATAGGTGGAACCATGTGTGATTGAGATTTCTAAGGGCAGGCACAGAGCCAGGCCTGACCCCAGGGGAAGGGTCCTGCATTTGAGGGAAAGGATGAAGACCAGACATCACATGCAGGCAGACATGTGCCAACAAACATGACTCCAGTTCGAAGCAGTGGTGTACTTTAGGAAAGTTGACTTTGAGATTTGCCAGATGGGTCAGACCTATTTGGAGTCTTAAAAAGGCCTGAAATCATAGCCCTGACACAAAGCTTCAGGGAGCAGAAAGTGCGGGCTTCCCCTCCTGAAAACAGCATCAAGGAAAATGTTACCACAAAAGAATTCATTATCCTGTTCCCTATCCCAGCCTGCAGTTGGGCCTAGACTCCTGTCCCTGAGGGACACAGTACAGCGGTGTGAGATGGGAAAAGGAAAGGAGCCAATGATTTTTTAATGCTGGCTTTTTGAAGTGAAGGAGAACGTGATGATTGCTAGAAAAAGGAAAAAGTGCAGGCGGAGGAAGTGATTGGGAAAACCACTGGCAGGGCTAAAGCAGTGGAGAAGCCGCCCTAGACTGACAGCAGGACAGAAAAAGACCTTTGTCAGAGGCAGAAAGAGACAGTGGCCAACAGGTCAAGGGAGACAACAGCCAACAGGTCAGGGGAGGCCTTCATGCCCTTATATGTGGAATCCAAGAAAAGCCAAACTCAGAGCAACAGGGAGTAGAGTGGTGGTTACCAGGGGCTGGGGGTGCTGGGGGAAATGGGGAGATATTGGTAAATGGGTACAAACTTCCAGCTACCAGATTAGCTTGTTCTGGGGATCTAACATACAGCATGGTGATTGTAGCTACTAATACTGTATTATATACTTGAAAGTTGCTGAAAGAGTAGATCTTAAGTGTTCTTACCACAGAAAAGAAATGGTAATTATATGATGGGATGAAGGTGTCAGCTAAGTCTGTGGCGGTAATCATTCTGAAATATGTAAGGGTGTCAAATCAACATGTTGTTACACATTACACTTACACAATGTTATATGTCAAGTGCATCTCAATAAAGCTGGGGGGTGGGAAGGATGGCCTTCACAATGTCAGGACCACAGGGGAAATGTTTTCCACAAGCAGCCGACTTATTATAATAGCATTTTGGAAGCACTGACCGTGCCAGGCACTGTTCTAAGTTTCTACTTGTATTATCTCACTTGGCAGGTAGTCTTAGTTTTCTTCCATGACAGAAAAAGAAGCCTAAGCACAGAGAGGTTAAGAAATCACTTGCTCCAAGTCCCTGAGTGACTGAAGGGGGAAGGCAGGGTGTAAGGGAAAGCTGTCTGACTCTGGTTAGCACTTGTGAGCCGCTCTGCTAAATCGCTTCCAGCTGGCGATGCAGGCTTCCTTATCACTTAGCAGAGACAGCTCTGGTCACTGGGGGCAGCTGAATATCTGTGGAGAAAGGAGCATCTCCTGGCTGCTTTGCCCTGTACACTTAGGACTGTGGAAGGGCAGCCAGGAAGCGAGTGTCTCCTTCCACACCAGGCGCAGAGCTAGGGTTTCGGAAGGGATCTAACTCCAGCTGCGCTTGTGTGTGGAGGGCGAAGTGGTCAGGACAGGGGCTCTGGAGCCAGGCTGCTCAGGTTCCAATTCCGGCTCCATCGCTTATGAATGTCGCACCCTGAGTGCGTTCCTTAGCCACACCATTCTTCAGTCTCCCGTCTGTAGAATGAGGTTGGTAGTAAAATTACCTACCTCATAGTGTTGTCGTGGGGAATGATTATACATAATATATACATATACACACACGCATATATCGATACAAAAAAATTTCGATTTAAAAAAATTTATATATTACGTATTTATTATTTTATACATAGACTTTTAACATATTAACCATATTAATAAATTATATATTAAATATATAAAATTATATCTGTATATAAATATACATTTGGACAATATAAATATACACATATTTATATTGTACAAATATATACATGTATCATATATACATATATGTATGCATATTTGTCAATTTTTATATATTATATATTTATTATTTCATACATATACTTTATATATATTAAGTATGTTATACATATTATATATATATATATAAAATGATGAACAGGGTCTAGTGCATAGTAAGTGCTGTGTGAGTGTTAGCTTTTGTTATTAATGGGTCATTTCTTCTTACTCTGAAGGGACAAACATTGTGGAGGAAGTTTGGAACTCCCTGGAAGACCAAAGGACTCTTCTTTTTTAAGCCCCTGAACCATTTCTTAAGCAGAAGCAGTGTGACTGTTGTGTGATGACAGGTTGGGCTGAGTGACTCTCAGACTCTAGTTGGTTTGTGTCACTGTGGGATGTACTAATGGCAAAGGTGCATAAATCTGATCTTCTCTGATATTTTCTCCTATAAATTCAAGTTGGAAATTAGTTCTTCAAGATGGTGATGGCCCAGATATTATTTACATTCCAGGCCCAGCTTAAATATGCACATTTCCATGAAGCCTTCCTGATTCTCACTTGGAAATAAAATTTCCATATTCTGTGCTTCATCCTTACATCTCTTGTAGCACCTATTGTTATCATTTTAAAGTAAGCTTTGAACATTTTTATATATCTTTTCCTCAGACTTATCAAGGTATACTTTTCGTACAGTAAAACTCACCCTAATTTTTAGTGTACAGTTCTGAGTTTTGATGAACACTTTTAGTGGTATAACCACCAGCACGATAATGAAGTTATATAACATATCCAACCCCCAATAATACCCTTGTGCCCCTTTGCAGTCAACCCCTTCCACAAAACCTAGGCAACCTGATCTGTCACATAAATTGAATCATACCATGTGTTGCCTTTTGAGTCTGACTCCTTTCACTTGCATGAAATTCATCCAGGTCGGTGCACGGATCAGCAGTTCACTGCTTTTCAGCGCTGAGCACAATAGTATCCCATTACTGGATGCATCACAGTTCATTTATCCATTCACCTGTTGAAGAACATTTGGATTCTTCCAGTTTTTTTAAGATAATGAGTAAAGCTGCTCGTTTGTATACAAGTTTTTTTTGTTTTTAATTAACTTATGTATTTATTTATTTTTGGCTGCATTGGGTCTTCGTTGCTGTGCGCGGGCTTTCTCTAGTTGCGGTGAGCCGGGGCTGCTCTTCGTTGCGGTGCGCGGACTTCTCATTGCGGTGAATTCTCTTGTCGTGGAGCACAGGCTCTAGGCACGCGGGCTTCGGTAGTTGTGGCTCGCGGGCTCTAGAGCGCAGGCTCAGTAGTTGTGGCGCACGGGCTTAGTTGCTCCGCGGCATGTGGGATCTTCCTGGACCAGGGCTCGAACCCGTGTCCCCTGCATTGGCAGGCGGAGTCTTACCACTGCACCGCCAGGGAAGTCCCTGTATACAAGTTTTTGTGTGACTGTAAGTTTTCCTTTCTCTTGGGTGACGCTTTGGAGTGGGATTGCTGGGTTACATGGTACATGTATGTTTAACTTTGTAAGAAACTGTCAAACTGTTCTCCAAAGTGGCTGTACCGTTTTGCATGCCCATCCAGCAATGAATTCTAGTTACTCTGCATCCTTGCCAGTGTGCTTCCTCCCTCTCTTCCCTCCTTCCCTCTCCCTCTCCCTCTCTCCCTTTCATTTTTTCTTTCACTGGCATTATAATAGGTGTGTAGGGAAGTAAACTTTTTGTTGAGGTATAATATACTTACAGAAAAGCGCACAAATCCTGTGTCAAGCTTGATGAACTTTTACAAAGTGAATGCATCCTTGTAACCACCATCCCGATCAGAAATCAGAGCATTACCAGCGCCCCAGAAACAACCCTGTGCCCTCTCCCTGTGCTGTGGAGTGAATGTTGTGGCTCCCCCTCTGCCAATGCATATTTTGAAATCCTAACCCGCAATGTGACGGTATTAGGAGGTGGGGCCTTGGGGAAGTGATTAGGTCATGAGAGTGGAGTCCTCCTGAATGGGATTAGTGCCTTTATAAGAAGAGACACTAGAGAGCTTGCTTCCCCTCTCTCTGCTCCATTCTAAAGGCAACCTTATTCTGACTTCTATCACCATAGATTAATTTTTGGACCTTCTATAAATAAGATCATACACTTACACTCCTTTATGTGGCTTCTTTTGCTCAATATTATGTTTGAGAGGTTCATCCATATTGTTGCATGTAGTTATAGTTTGTTTATTTTCTTGCTGTAGAGCATTCCATTGTATGAATATACCACAGTTTATTTAACTGTTTTCTTTTGGGTTGTTTCCAGTTTTTGTCTTTTATGAGTGATGCTTCCGTGAATATTCTCATGGCCATTGGGGAGGTACCCAAGACCACCGTCCGGTTCAGTAATTCACTAGAAGGACCCACAGATCTCAGAAAGAAAGCTGTTATACTCAGTTATGGTTTATTATAGTGAAAGAATACAAACTAAAATCATCAATGGGAAAAGGTTCATAGGGCAGAGTCCAGGAGAGTTCCAGGTGTGAGCTTCTGTTGTCCTCTCCCAGTGACAGCACTTGCTTCTCCCAGCAATGATGTGTGGCAATATGTGTGGATTACTGCCAACCAGGGAAGCTCACCCCAGCCTTGGTGTCCAGAGACTTTATTGGGGGTCATGTAGATATGGTGACTGCCCACGTGGGTGTCATTAATCTCCAACTCCTCCAGAGGTCAATCTGATACCATGGGGCCCGAGGCCCTGACCATAAATCACATTGCTAGCATAGACCAGTGGTCCCCAACCTTTTTGGCACCAAAGACCAGTTTCGTGGAAGACAATTTTTCCATGGACGGGAGGTGGGGGGATGGTTCAGGCGGTAATGCGAGCGATGGGGAGTGGCAGATGAAGCTTGGCTCGCTCGCCGCTCACCTCCTGCTGTGTGGCTCGGTTCCTAACAGGCCGCGGACCAGTACCAATATGGGGCCCGGGGGGGGGGGTGAGGACCCCTGGCATAGATGATCTGGGATATCCTAAAGCCCCCAGTCAAGACCTTTCAAGGGCTTAGAGGTTACCTCCTAGGAGCTGCTCAAGAACCAAACCTTTGTTTGGGCAAGGGTAAACCATTATTGCATACTTACTTGTATGTGTCTTTTGGTGAATATATGTAGCATTTCTGATGGACATATATGGAGGAATAGAGTTGCTGTGTCATAACTCATGCATATGAGTTATGCTTTAGTGGTTATTATCAACAGTTTTCCAAAGTGGCTGTATCAATTTATTTACATTCTCACTAGCAGTAGAAGAGCTCCATTTGTACATGTCTTAGCCAACACTTGCTGTTGCCAGATATTTCATTTTATTTATTTTAGCCATTCTTGTGGGTGGGTAATAAAATCTCACTGTGCTTTCAATAGGCATATCCCTGCTGAATAATGGTGATGAACATGTTTTTATGTGCTTATTAGTCTCTTTTATATCCTCGGCACTTACTATTATCAACTTCCTATATTGTAATTTAATTCAATTCAATAAAACAGTCATATAAACCTCTACCATGTGCCAGACCCTGTGCTGAGGCAGTGAGGAATGTAACAGTGAATGAAATGTAGTTCATGCCTTCCCCACACACACATACACACACAGAGAAGAAGAAGCTCCTTATGTATTGATGTGGAAAGATCCCCAATATATTCTAAGTAAAAAAAAGGTGCAGAAAAAATGTATATAATATGCTACCATTTGTGTGGGATGTTTGCAGGAGAAATGAATACACGCACACACACATACACATATATATTTAGTCTTGGATCACGCAAAAACATTTTTCAGGTGGATAAACAGAAACTATAATAGCTACTTGTAAAGGAAGAAAACAAAGTGAATGGGGGATGATAGGGGAGGGGAAAGAGACTTTTCACTGTACAGTGAAACTTTCATACCATCTGAGGAGTCAACTAATCATGAATTGAAAATATTTAAAATTCCATAAAGTTCCAAAGAGCAAAACTTGAATTTGCCACACACTGGCAACTATGTACATAGCATGTACATTGTATTTAGGTATTATAAGCAATCTAGAGTTGATGTAAAGTATACAGGAAAATGTGTGTAGGTTATATGCAAATATTATGCCATTTTAGGTAAGAGACTTGAGCATCCTCAGATTTTGGTAACCGCAGGGCAGGGCAGTGGCGGGGGTGGGGTGGGAGTGTCCTGGAATCATTCTCTCGTAGATAGTGAGGGAATACCGTTTTATACTCTGATGTGTAAGCAATGTAAATCTTTTTACCTAAACCTAAGTCTTTTACGTTTTAAAATCATTGTATAGAAATATTTAAGAAAAAAGTAAATATTGCTTCTGTCTCCATTGCTTCTGTTTATAGTCCAGTTGGGAGGAGTTGTGGGGAAGTTATGGACACTAGTTATGGACAGTAGTTATGGATACTAGTGAAGGGGAGACTATAGGATCCTTTGGTAAAACATACAAGGGCCACTTAACCCAGGATTTTTTTTTTGAGGAAGTGTATTTCCTGCAAAGTTTCCCAGAGGAGCCAATGTCTAAGCTGAGACTGAAGGGCCAGTGAGACTTAGTCTGGGAAAGTCTGGGGATTGGGAAGGATGTTGTTGATGGAGGCCACAGCCTGGGTCTGACGGTGGAGTGCAGTGTCCTGGGCTCCAAACTGTGAGCAGTTCCATGTCAGGGGATGGAGGAGCCCCGGTGGGGAGGAGTAGCAACAGTTAACTGGGGCTAAATCTTGAAAGCTCTGCAGACTCTGGATGCCTAAGGCTTGGGGAGCCACCTTAGGGTGTTTAAGCAAGAGAACGACAAGAACACACTTGCATTTCAGAAAGATCACTTTGACTCAGAGAGGATGGATTGCAGGACTACAGGCTGTAGGAGGCTATGGAGAGTATGGCATCGTGGGTAAGAACTTGGGCTTTGGAGTAAAACCCATTTAACTTGCTTCTGTAAATGGAAGAAAATTGCACCTCCCTCATAGAATTATTGGAAAAGTAGAATGAGAAAATGCTTACAGGGTCATTATCACAGTGCCTAATACAGAGTAAACCTTCAGTAAACATTAGATATTATTACAATATTCTCCTGAGTCTGACCACTTCTCACCATCTCTACCTCTACATTTCTAACCCTGGCCACCATCTTCTTTTACCAGGATCATTAGGGTAACCTCCTAACAGGTCTGCTGGCTGCCATGCCTGCCCCATCAGTCTATTCCTTACAGCAGCAGATTTTTTTCAAAATGTGACTCCATCACAGACACAGCCTAATTTTCCTAGTATGTGAAGGACTAGAAAAAGATTGACAATCCAGTAGGAAAATGGGCAGATAAGATAAATAGGCAATTCATTGAAAAAAAACACAAATGGCTCTGAAGTATGTAAAATAATTGCTCAGCCTCATTCATAAGAAACATGCAAATTAAAACCATTTTTCCACCTATCAGATTGGCAAAGACCAATGCGTTAGATAATACTCTGTTTGATAATTGCAAGTAACATATTGCTGGTGGCATAGTAACTTGTTACAACCTTAATGGAAGGCAATCTAGCAACACTTGTGAAAAATACCAAAGCACAAACCTTCTGACACAGCCATTTAATTATGTGAACTTACCTTATAGCTATAATGTCGCTTATGCAAAACATCTATAAAAATGTATTAACTTCAGCATTGTTTGCAATAGCAAGATATGACTGCCCCACAACCACCTCTAATTTCTTAATGCTCTTTTCCCTTGGACACTAAACTCAAGTGACAAACCTACTATTTCTAACATGCCAAGCATTGCTCCTGCCTCAAAGCTATTCACATGCTCTTCCCTCTGCCTGGAATGCTGTTCTCTCCACCTGAAATGCTGTTCCCTCAGATAGCCAAATGGTTCAGTTCCTCTCTTCATTCAGTCCTCTGTTCAAATGTCATCTCTTCAAGGAGGCCTTCTCTGATTACCCCATTTAAGTAGCAGCTCCTCATCACTCTGCTCCATTATAATGCTCTACTAGTTAGCTTTTGCTGTGTAACAAATCATACCTGAACCCAGTGTCTTAAAACAACAAACATTATTATTTTTTGACATTCTGTGGGTTGGTTGGGCAGTTCTTCTGGTCAGGGCTGGTTTGGCTGTGGCCAGATGGTCTCAATGGCCTCATTCACATGTATAGGATCTTAACTGGAATAGTTGAAATGGCTGGGATAATACTTGTTCATATGGTGGCAGAAGAATTCTCAGAAGCCAGAGAAAGCAAGTCCACTACACAAGTACTTTTCAGTATCTTGTTTGCAGCTCATTTGCTAATGTCATTTTGGCTAAAACATGTCATATAGTTGAGCCAGAGTCATTGTGGGAGGAAAATACTCAAGGGTGTGGATACTGGAAGGCATGATTGGGGACCATTACTACAATATTGGGGCATAGATTCTTCATAGCACTTATCACCATTAGATATTATACTATACATTTGTTCATCAATTAACTATATCCTCTACATGAGGAGGATAGAGTCCTCATGAAGACAGGGACTTTGTTTTGTTTACTACTTATCTCTTCAGCACCTAAAAAGGTGCTTGGTATATACTGGGCACTCAATACGTATTTACTGAATAAGTGAATTAGTGAATAAGGAGATAGTTAGGAGGCTGTTGCAATAAAAAGTGGGAGAAGGGGAGCAGGAGGGATGGTGACCGGACCTAAGGCAATAGCAGTGAAGATGGAGAGAAGTGGCTGAAGTGACCAGATTGTAGAGGTATTATGTGGGAATATAAACAAAACTTAGTGATTGCTTATGTGTGGGAAATAAGAGAAAGAAGTCAAAGATATTTCATGTTTCTGAGTTGGCCAATTTTTTGTTAATTAATATCCTTAAATGCAAGCAACATAACTCCATCTCAAGAAGCCTAAGCAATGGGGAAACTTATTGGAAAGATAATGGGAAAGATCAGATAATTGAAGGGTTGTATAACCAAAGGGCAAAAGGGAAGGGAATGCAGTTCGGTCTTAGGAAAAGTGGATCTCGTCTCAAACATGACCATAACTCTAAAATTCTCTTTACTATATGTCTTTTTGAGAATTGGCTGTATTTTCTCTGTCAGTTTGTTTTCCTAACGTTACTGCCACTGGCAGCTCCTAAATTTCAAACTGTAGGGACAACTGGTTTTTCCTATCTTCAGTTTTTTACAACTGTTTTTTATAAGCTCTGTGGTAGAACTCTTGCTGACTCATTCCCCAACCAGTCAACTGTGGCCAGTGGGGTAGCGTACTATGACAGGCCCAACTGAGATTAGGGGTCCACTCTAGACTAATGGGCTAAGAGCAGGAGGATGGGACCATTAAGAACTTGATAATATAGCTGGAACCACATGGTTGGTGTAAGAGGGAGAGAAGTTAACTAAAGAAGGGAGTGCTATTCACAGACACAGGGAACTCAGGAGAGGATTTTGGATGAATATGTGTGTACTTATTTAAAAATCTCTGTTATTGGACTCTATTTAAGGCAGAATCTGTGTCTGATTCATCCCTCACAGAATTATACACACAAACACACCCACACATTTTACTAAAAAAGAAATCTTATTGTCTTAGCACTTGTTTTCTTAATATATCATTTTAACACTCTTTTATAGGATTTTAATGACAATAGTGTCCTAAGCTATGAATATACCAAAATTTATTTAACTAATTTTCTGTTGGTAGACATTTAGGTGGCTTCCAAGGGTTTGTTTGTTTGTTTTGCTTATAATTGATAATATATACGTGTGAAGTTTGGGCCTCCTCAAGACCAATGCCACTTCTGATACCAACTGAAAGTTTGGAGGTCCCCAAGACCACCGTCAGGTTCAGTAATTTGCTGGAAGGACTGACAGAACTAGGTGAAAGCTGTTACACTCATGCTTATAGTTTATTAGGGTGGAAGGGTGCAGATTAAAATCAACCATGGAAAGAGGCACATGGGGCAGAGTCCACGAGAGTTCCAAGCAGTAAGCTTCCAGTTGTCTTCTCCCAGTGGAGTCATGGGCAGCCCTAGCTCCTCTCAGAAACAATGTACATGACAATACTCCATAAGCATTGCCCACCAGGGAAGCTCACTTGAGCCTTGATGTCCAGAGTTTTTATTGGGGCTTGGTCACAGAGATATGGTCGACTGCCTACATAGCTGACCTTAGCCTCCAGCTCCTATAGGGTTTAAGCTGATACAATGTGGCTCAAGGCCCCAACCGTCAATTCATTGTTAGCACTGACAATCTGGTGTGGCCCAAAGGCCCCAGATAAGCAAAGGCACCCTTACCAGGCAGGACATTCCAAGGGCTTAGAGGTTACCTCACAGAAGCTGAGAGCAAAGACCAGACCTCTCTTTGGATAACGTTAATTCTTTACTTCTCAGTATATAATATATTGATATATAATACTGTGATGAACACCCTAATAGTTTTATCTTTTTTGAAAAAATAGCTTTTTTTGTCTTTATAAAAATGAATGCATGTCCTTTATAAAACAAAACAAACAACATAGTAAAGTAAAACAAAGAGAGCAAAATTAGCCCAAATTCAATCACTAGGTGATAATAGTGATTAATACATTATAGTATGTCCTTGCAGACCTCTTTTATGCAGTTTATATACCTAATAAGTATAGAGTTTTATATCAACAAAATCATTGTATTCATGTTGACTAACAATTAGTTTAAGTTTTTAAATTGTTTTTATTAACCATTGACTAGAGAAAAAAATATTTATGAAGTAAAAAGAAGCATATTTCTCACCAAACACCCATAACTCATCATCAAGTTTAAGGGAAAAAACTCAATATTTTTGTTACCTTTAGAGTCTCTTGTGTGCCTCTCTCCAGCTTGTGCTCCTTCCTCTCCCTCAGAGGTAACCACTATCCTGAATTTACACTCGTCATTACCTTGTTTTTAGTTTTGCCACATATATTTGTTTCTCTAAACTACGTATGAATTAGTTTTTGCATGCTTTTGAGCTTTATACAATTGGAATCATCCTGTATACATTATTCTGTGACTTACTATTTCCTCACACTTACTATTTCCTATAGGATACAGTGTTCTTGAGAGCATCCATTTTCACTGCTGTGTTTATTTATCTGTTGCACTGTTGGTTGACAGTTGGGATTGTTTCTGTTTCCTTGGTCTTACAAACAGTGTGGATATGAACAAGAGTTTCTCTTGACTGCATGCCCAGGAGTGGAACTGCTGGGTCATAAGATATGCACATCTTCAGCCTCATCAGATAACATCAAACTGTTTTCAGAAGTGGACGTGCCAGCTTACATTCCCACCAGCAGTGTAAAAGTGTTCCAATGACTTTACATTCCCACTGACACTTGATATTTATTTTTGTATCTTTGTCTACTACCATGCTGATCAAAGTACAATTAGAAACTTGTGATAGGTATTACCAAATTGCTGCTCAAAAAGGACTTACCAGTATATACACCCACTAGCATTCTATGAAAATCTTGTTTCCTTACACCTTAGCCCATAATGAAAACTATGTTTCAATATTTGCCAATTTTAATTTTAATATTTGCCAGATGGCTAGGTGAAAAAATTGTCTAATTTTAGTTTGCATTCTTTGTTTACTAGAATTTTCATGTTTTTTGATGTTTGTATTTTTTCTTATATAATATGTCTTTTCATATAAAATTGTGGTGTTTGTAGATCCAAGGTCAGGGGTATGAGAGTGGAACCTTGACTAATGGAAACTTTTCAGACAGAGTAAAGAGGTATGGTTCTGTGCAGCACAAGAAAAAACAAAATTAAGTCTGGAGATTCTATTATTTCAATTTTAGTATGGCTCTTTCACCCTAATTGAAAGAAAACTGGAGATATTAGATTTTGACAAACTATCAAATTAAATTTTGTTTTCATTGTATGAAACTTATATAGTACAGAATTAGAAAGATATTTTAAAATAGCATTTACATAATTGGATTAGATATGAGTATACCTCAAATAACCTAGACTCATCCATTTTCTCCAATGATCTCAAAATAATATCCATATAGTTTTTAATGTTTAATAATTTAAAAACTGAAACTGCAGGAAGATAAATGATTTTTGTACAGTCACAGCAAAGTCAATATCAAGGTCAAGAGTAAAATTCATTTTCAGTCTATCACTATGGCCCAAACTCTTCAAACTGCCTGCAAGTTTTTTATGTATTAGGAATTTAAGTGTTTTGAAGACAAACAACTTCAGCCAGAGAATTGTTAGTTAAAATACAAAACAAAAACATTAGCACTGAGAGCTTCTAAAGTGTTGAAAGCTAAGTGTTTTAATGCTAAAATCCTTGACATTTAAAAGGCTCAGGAGCCAAGCTTATTGAAAGCCAACTAACATGCAAATTATAACAATTTATCTCTCTCAGGCCTTGGCATGCTTCTTTTGGATGCCAGAAGTAGAGTGAGATATTTGAGATTTAAACTCTTCGGAAACTTGTATAAATTAAAATTATATTCTGCGTGGAAGAATATCCTTGCATCATTTTTCCTATTCCTTTCCCTAGGAACTAGCTGGACTTTACAATCAATTTTGAGTTAGTACAGAGGGATCAGCTGTGAGAAACATCCATGACACGGTTGAGAACGCCCTAACATAAAATATGGCGCCTTAGCATGTTGAAGGAATTTGAGAAATGACCTGTGCAGGAAGAATTTTCTGACCTTCCACTGAAGCAGGTCATAAACCCCTCATATGAGAGGTGCCCTCCCTAAACTTGGAGAAAAGGAGCATCCTTATCTCTGAAGACAAAGGACACAGAGAAGAATCTGAATGAACAGGTCTTGCTAAGTCACCACCAGTTTACTATGCTTTGCAGACACACTTTGTCCTATCACATTTTTTCATGACTTTCCACACTTCATCAAACCTACCATAAAAATACTCAGGTTTAACCACTACGTCAGGTCTTCACTTCCTTATGAAGCCTCCCATGCTGTGTAAAACTTATATTAGCTAAATTTGTATGCTTTTCTCTTGTTAACTTGTCTTTTGTTACAGAGTCCCCAGCCTAGAACTTGGAAGCGTAGAGGAAAAGGATATTTTTCCTCCCCTACATCCAGTAATTTCCTCAGGCTGTCCTTAGCCTCCTAATGCTTCAGGTTTTGATATCCTGTGCCTTCCTTCTGTCTTTCTTCTTCAAGCGTTATTTAGATATAATTTTGGTGTCAGTAATTAATGAATGAAAATGAGAGGCAGTAATCTGGTATAATTGTCAATTCTATCCCCAAAGTTAACATTTTGGAATAATGTTCTTTGCTTATAAACAACTTCCTAAACACCTTGGGAATTTGGTGGGGAAGGATGTGATGCAGACCATGTTTTCTTGTTTCAAGGAATTCAACCCTCATTTCTGAGGGATTAAAAACTGTGCCATGGTGTCCTCTATCTTTTTTTCCTCCCCCACAAAGCTAAAAGAATTTATAGTAGGATAAGGTAGGTTTGCAGTTGTTTGGGAGCTCTTCCAATTCCATTCTGTCACAGCCCATCTTCTTTCACTCTCGTCTCAAACTTAGGGTCTTGGGGGATTCAGGCATTAGTCAGTCAGTCAGTTATTTATTTATTTATTTATTTATTTATTTATTTATTGTTGCGTTGGGTCCTAGTTGCTGCACGCAGGCTTTCTTTCAGTTGCGGCGAGTGGGGGCTACTCTTCATTGTGGTGCGCGGGCTTCTCATTGTGGTGGCTTCTCTTGTTGCAGAGCACGGGCTCTAGGCACGTGGGTTTCAGTAGTTGTGGTGCATGGGCTCAGTAGTTGTGGCTCATGGGCTCTAGAGCACAGGCTCAGTAGCTGTGGCACATGGGCTTAGTTGCTCTGCGGCATGTGGGATCTTCCCAGACCAGGGCTCGAATCCTTGTCCCCTGCATTGGCAGGCAGATTCTTAACCACTGCACCACCAGAGAAGCCCCCAGGCATTAGTCTTGAGTTGGAGCAAAATAATATAACTGGAAATCATCTTGAAAAGCTAAAATAGGAAGGAAAATCCTCAATGAAATATTAGCAAACTGAATTCAACAATTCATTAAAAGGATCATACACCGTGATCAAGTGGGATTTATTCCAGGGATGCAAGGATGGTTCAACATCTGTAAATCAATCAATATGATATCCTACATTAACAAAACAAAGAATAAAAATCATATGATCATCTCAATAGATGCAGAAAATACATTTGACAAAATTCAACAGCAATTTATGATAAAAATTCTCAACAAAGTGGGTATAGAGGGAATGTACCTCAACATAATGAGAGCCACAAATGACATATCCACGGCTAACATCATACTCAACAGTGAAAAGCTGAAAGCTTTTCCTCTAAGATCAGGAACAAGACAAGGATGCCCACTATGACCACTTTTATTCCACATAGTATTGGAAGTCCTAGCCACAGCAATTAAGCAAGAAAAAGAAGTAAAAGGAGTTCAAATTGCAAAGGAAAAATTAAAACAGTCAATATTTGTAGATAACATGATAATATATATAAAGACTCCACCAAAAAACTGTTAGAACTAATAAATGAATTCAGCAAAGTTGTAGGATACAAAATTAATATACAGAAATCAGTTGTGTTTCCACACACTAATAGTGAGCTATCAGAAAGAGAAATTGAGAAAACAATCCCATTTACAATTGCATCAAAAAAAAATACTTAGGAATAAATTTAACCAAGAAGGTGAAAGACCTGAACTCTGAAAACTCTAAGACATTGGTGAAAGAAATTGAATATGACACAAATAAATGGAAATATATATCACACTTGTGGATTGAAAGAATTAATATTGTCAAACTATCTAAAAGCAGTCTAAAAGTTCAATGCAATCCCTATCAAAATACCAATGGCATTTTTCACAAAAATAGAACAAACAATCCTAAAATTTGTATCGAACTACAAAAGACCCTGAATAGCTAAAACAATCTTGAGAAAAAAGAACAAAGCTGGAGGTGTCACACTCCCTGATTTCAGACCATACTACAAAGTTATAGTAATCAAAACAGTTTGGTACTGGCATGAAAACAGACACATAGATCAATGAAATAGAATAAAGACCTCAGAAATTAACCCACACATATAGGGTCAATTTATCTATTACAAAGGAGGCAAGAATATACAGTGGAAAAATGACAGTTTTTTAAATAAATGGTGTTGGGAAAACTGGACAGCCACATGCAAATGAATGAAACCGGACCACTATCTTACACCATATACAAAAATAAATTTAAAAATGGATTAAAGACTTGAATGTAAGACCGAAACCATAAAACTCCTAGAAGAAAACATGGGCAGTACACTCTTTAGCATCAGTCTTAGTGATATATTTTTGGGCCTGTCTCCTCAGGCAAGGGAAACAAAAGCAAAAATAAACAAATGGTACTAAATACATCAAACTAAAAAGCTTTTTGCACAGTGAAGGAAATTATCAATAAAACGAAAAGACAACCTACTGGATGGGAGATGTTAGTAAATTATATATCTGATAAGGGGTTAATATCCAAAATATATAAAGAACTTATACAACTTAATATCAAAAAGACAAACAACTTGATTAAAAAATTGGCAGAGGACCTAAAAAGACATTTTTCCAAAAAAGACATACAAATGGCCAACAGACACATGAAAAGATGCTCAACATCACTAATTATCAGGGAAATAGAACTCACAATAATATATCACCTCACACATGTCAGAGTGGCAAATATCAAAATGACCACAAATAACTGTTGTTAAGGATGTGGAGAAAAGGGAACTGTTGTGCACTGTTGATGGGAATATAACTTGGTATGGCCACTATGGAAAATATTTTGGAAGTTCCTCAAAAAATTAAAAATAGCATTACCATATGATCCAGCAATTCCACTTTTGGGTATTTATCTGAAGAAAACGAAAATGCCAAGTTGAATAGATACATGCATCGCTATGTTCATTGCAGCTCTATTTACAATAGCTAAGATATGGAAGCAACCTAGTTTCCATCAATAGATGAATGGATAAAGAAGATGTGAGATACATATCTATCTCTATCTATCTATCTATCTATCTATCTATCTATCTATCTATCTATCTATCTATCTATCTATCTATCGGAATATTACTCAGCCATGAAAAAGAAAGAAATCTTGCCATTTACAACAACATGAATGGACTTAGAGGATGTTATGCTAAGTGAAATAAGTCAGACAAAGGCAATTACCATATGATTTCATTTATATTTGGAATCTAAAAAACAAAATAAATGAAAAAACGAAACAGGCACAGACTCATAGATACAGAGAACAGAGCTTGTAGTGGAGGGTAAAATAGATGAAGGGACTAAGAGGTACAGACTTCCAAGTATAAAATAAATAAGTCATGGGGATGTAATGTACAGCATAAGGAATATAGTCAGTAATATTGTAACAACTTTGTATGGTGACAGATGGTAACTAGACTTATCATGGTGACCATTTTGAAATGCATATAAATATCAAATCACTATGATATACACCTCAAAGTAACATGATATTGTATGTCAATTATATCTCAGTTTAAAAAAGGAAATAAAAATAATAAACGAATAAATAAAAATAGAGCAGTAGTTAAAAGCAGTTTTAGAGTAAAATAATCCTGGGATGGGAACCTGGCATTGAATTTTTTTTTCCTTCCTTTTCTCCATCAGTGAGTGTTTACTGAGCACATCCTATATGCTCCTAAGCTTTGAGAACGTAGAAGTGAAAAAGACAGTAGGGGTCCCGGACCCCATGGAGCTTACGTAAATGAGAGGGGCGAAGATAGTAAAGATTTCTGATACTGGTAAGTGCTTTTAATAAAAATGATGTGAGTGGTTGAAAACTCCGACAGGAAGCCAATTTTAGATAAGGTAATCCCTAAGAAGATATTTGAGCTAAAACGTGAAGGATGAAAAAGAGCCAGCCTGGAAGATGAGCTGAGGGAAGTTTGAGACAGTTCATATTGTTTATACTACAAAATCCCGGAGGCAAAAAGAACTTGATGTGTTTGAGGGAAGGAAAGGAGGATATTGTGACTAAAGAAGAGTGATGGTGGGGGACAACTATAGGAGACTGGGGCAGGAAGGAGGAGCTAGACCATGCAGGGTCTTCTAGGCTATAGTCAGGAGCTCAAATCATATTCCAAGAGCAATGGGAAACCATTGAAGGCTTTAACGCTGGCAAGAGTGATGGCAATGGAGTTGAAAAGAGGTGGATTTAAGATAGATTTTGGGTATAAATCTGACATAACTTGTTTATACATTAGCAGTGGGGTGTGAGGAAAGGGGAGAAATCAAGGATGACTCTGGGATTTTGGCTTGAGTGTCTGGGTTAGACAATGTTGTCATTTGCTGAGGCAGGGAAGACTGAAGGACAGGAGCTGTTTAAGATTTATTATCTTTGAAATACCTATTAGAAACCTGTGTCAAACAGGCAGTTGCATACATGAGTCTGAAATGCATGTCGATATCTGGGGTGGGAGATACACATTTGGGAATTATCAACACATACAAGGCATTTAAAGCTACAGGACTAGAAGAGATCATCTGGGTAGAGAAGAGTACTCAGGTCTAAGTCGTGGGCAAGCCAACATTTAAAGATCAGGCAGAAACAAAGGAGCTAGCAAAGTGTCTGGTCAGTAAAGCAGGAGGAAATCCAGAAAACTTGAGAATGTTTTAAGAAGTGGTCAACTATGTTGAAGGCTGAAAGGCTGAACACTTACTTGTGTGGCTTCGAGTAAGTTGCTTCATCTATCTATCTAACTCCGTTTCCTCATAAAGTAAAATGTGGACAAAAATAGTACCACACTTATAGTGTTGTTGGAAGTATTAAAAAAAAAAGCAATGTATGTAATGTTCTATGTATCTGGCACGTAATGAGTGATAAATGGTAGCTATTCCATTTATTGCTGTTGAGTTCTGAAACCTATAAGGGGGAATATATGTCAGGGGGAAAAAGTACATACATTTAGTGGAAAAGTTCTGAATAACAGATACCCAGTTTCATTACATCTTGCAATCATTCTTTAATGTTCCTTTTAGTCTTTGTGTCTTAGCTCTTCTGGAATCAGGGCTTAAGATGTGAGAATTCCTTCTGCTGTGGATAGTCAAAAGTTGCTATGACAACTGCCTGGAAATGAAAGTCCTGTGCTTTATTTATTTATGTGAGGGTGATGTGCTACAGAAAGAGGGAAACGAGACTGCCACAAATGTTGCCTCACAACCTTTGGAAAGAGGACATGCGAGGGCCATCTTCTCTCTCATACTGTCAGTATCCTTTATAATTTATATAAGATTTACTCTCTTCCTCTTTTTTCCATAAAGTATTTGAGGTCGTTGACAATATTAAGATATATATAAGTTAAGCAGTTTTAAAAAGGTAAATCAAGAAGATTAAATACTATTTGGAGGAGAAGTAATCCGTAACAAACCTACAATAGCGTTGTTAACACTGTGCAACAAATTTAACTCCAAGTATTTTGGAAGTCAAATAAAAATGGAAAACATGATGGTTTAAGGAATTCTCAAAAGTCTGCTTAAAGGCCACAGGCAGGTTGATTAGAAGAGAGAAACTTTTAAACTGATATATATGTTGCTACTCTGCGATAATAATAGTAACCAATATTTGCATACCACTTTACAGTTCATAAAGCACTTTCATGCTTTACAGAAGGTGGTGTTACAGCATTCTGTTTTTTTTTCTTGGTCCCCAAACCATACAACAGGTTAACACAGATGGAGAACTTGAATCATAAATCTTTTACTTCCAAAACCCTGCTTTTTCTAGTAAACTAAGAGGCAAATTCCTTACTTGCAAATAAAAAAAAAAAAATTGTGAAATACAACATTCACAAAAGTACATAAAATTTGTATACATATTTTAAGAAATAACTGTAAAACAAATATCCATGTAGCTGCAATTGAGTCAAGAAATAGAATACTCCTGTAACTCTAGAACAGCAGTTCCATTTTTGGTCTTAGGACTCCCTTATGCTTTTAAAAATTATTGAGGACTTCAATGAGCTTATGTTTATATGGCCTATATCTGGCAATATTTACATTATTAGAAATTAAAACAGAATTTACAAAAATATTTATTAATTAATTTATTTCTGGCCACACCATGCAGCTTATGAGATTTTAGTTCCCTGACCAGGGATTGAACCCCGGGTCCCGGCAGCAAGAGCGCAGAGTCCTAACCATTGGACCACCTGGGAATTCCCTATTAATTTACTTTAAAATAACAATAAGTTACTGCATGTAACCTAAAGAAAACTTTATGAAAATTAAACATTTGCCAAAACAAAAAAAAGTGAGAAGAGTGACATTTCACAAATTTTTTTCAAATCTCTTTAATGTCTGGTTTAATAGAAGACAACTGGTTTCTGATATCTGATTCTGCATTCAGTCTGTTGTGATATTCTGCTTTTGGTTTTTGGGGGTTCAGGGCAGGCATGCCCTGAAGACAATCAAGGCCCAGTGGACTCAGGAAGAGCTTTTTACCTCCCCTTGAACTGCCTAAAACAATTTAGATAGGGAACTTGTACCAAGAAGAGCACTGTTACCAAAAATAACTTTTTATATCCTAAAGACTTATCTGCATGGCATGGCAAACATTTGTTCACCAAAGATCTGCTCTTCTCATCTTCCTGTGAATTATCTTCCTTCCCTTTGAGACCTCACACCCCTATCCTCTTCTCCTTAGCTCAGGATGGTATGTAAGCATTAATTACCTGACAGCTGGAGAGTCTCTCATGTCTTTGTGGGCTCCCGTACGTACAAAATTAAAGTTTTCTCCTGCTAATCAGTCTTATGTCAATTTAATATTAGGCCAGCCAAAGAACGTAGAATGGACAAAGGGAAACGTTTTCTGCCCCCAGAGGGTTAAGTATATGAAGAAAATCTAGCCCCACACAGAAATGTAGTTGGAAAAGGGGCCCTATTTTAATGGCCTTTTCAGATAACTGTGGATATTCTTTGTACTATACCAGACCTCCATAGGTACTAGTTTTTAAAGGTTAGTTGCAATGTGGAATCTAAAATTATATTCTGTGACATTAAACTCAGTTGGTCTAACTTGTTCTTTGAATGACTCTGTCACCCATACATGATTTGGTAACATTATGCACCGTTCGTTTAGAAAATACTGCTTCACTGAGTTATGCAGATTTCCCAAATATTAACACATTTCATTATATAATATCAAAAAAAAATCACATTCATTAATCTCACTACCAACCTTACCACAGAAATCTTTTAAGTACTGGTATGTGGTCAAGCGCATGATGGTGGATGCAAGTTTTCCAAATTTCTAGTTTCCACTTGCAAGTTCAAATTTTGTCATTGGCAACAAATAACATCACTTATTTTCCTTGAAGTGACTGGCACAGTTTTTGAGAAAATGTCTCCCAGATACCCAAGTCTGAACAACTTTTGTCAGCATTCTTTCAAATAAAAATGGTGTTCTATAAAAAAGTGTCAAGTTCAGCACTCAGCTGCACAAGTGCTTTTCCTTGAGACAGCCTTTGTCCTTAGGGTGTGCAGCAGAGTGCTTTATGTTCTCAAAATGTGGTCTCCAAACCAGCAGCCTCAGTATCACCTGGGAACTTGTTCAGAAATACAGATTGGGCCCCCCTCCAGGTGATTCGGATTCCCTCTAAATTTTGAGAACCACTGCTTCAGTCTTCTAGCAATGGTTCTCAGTCTTGGTTGCACGTTAAAATCACCTAAGTAGCTTAAAATTTCCAATGCCTAGTTACTCTTGATCAATTAAGTCAGAAGGGTGGGACCCAGATATCAGTATTTTTTTAAGTTCCCTTGATGATTCCAAAGTGCAGGCACTGCCTTTGACTATCTGTCCCAAACAGTTCTCAGCTGTTTCTTGTCTGGTGCTGGGTAGTCGTCTATTGAAAATGAAGCTCTCTGACAAGTTTCTGGAGTGTTAATAACTAGCCTGCTGCTCTTTGGAGAAAAATCAATTTGTCTTCAGAATGATTTTCCCATATTGAATAGTTAGGAAATCCCAATTGGTGAACAAGAAGATGTCCTTGGAGGACTCAAGATACTTTGAATTGTTAAGCCTCTTTTTTAGGAAAGTAGAAATCCTGGCAGGTCTGGTGAGGTATCTGCTTTGGTTACCATTGAAGCTGCCCATTCAGCTGCCAGGGCTTGCTCTTCTTCATAGCCTTCACTTCTCCACAGACTGTCTTAGATTAGCAGCTGTCACCCTTATTGGACTCAATATTCCCATTTTATAATAAATATTTTTAACCGTCTTCAAATGAAACACATATATAGTGCAATCTGCCTACATACATCATTAAAAAAAATCAATTTAATGCCCTAACTGTATTATAAAGGATAAATAAAATGAGGTTAATTTATAATAAAAATCATATTAAAATATGTAAGTGCTTGGGAAAAAATTGGCAGGTATAATGAAGTTGTCAGGTGTTGGCGTATGAATTTTATAAAAAATTTTTATTATGAAATTTCAAACATGCTGAAGTAGAGAGAATAGAATTGTGATATTGTGATTTACAACAAGAAACATATTTGGTCTTCATCCCATTTCTGGCATAGAACTCCTAAAACCCTTGGAATTTCTTAAGAGAGCAGCAAAGGTGTCTTTTGTTATGTTAATGAGGCAACTTTAGGAAAGTACCTACGGATGGGGGCTGGTCACCAGAGGAGCTACAGGTGATTAGAGGGTTGGAACTTTCAGTCCTGCCCCTCCCCCTACCTCCGAGTAGGACAGAGGGGCTGGAGGTTGAACCTGTTGCCAATGGCCAATGATTAGTCGCGCCTATGTAATGCAGCCTCCATAAAAACCCAAAAGGATGGGGTTCAGAGAGATTCTGGGTTGGTGAACACAGAGAAATTTGGGGAGAGTGGTGCACTCTGAGAGGGCATGGAAGTTCCGTGACCTTTCCTCAAACCTTGCCCCATGCATCTCTTCCATCTGGCTGTTCTTAAGCTACATCCTTTTATAATAAACCGGTAATCTAGTAAGTAAAATGTTTCTGAGTTCTGTGAGCCTCTCTAGCAAATTAATCTAACCTGATGAAGGGGTCACGGGAACATCCAATCTATAGCCAGTCAGTCAGAAGTACAGGTGGTAACCTGGGCTTGTGATTGGCCTCTGAAGGAAGGGCGTTTGCTCAGTCTGTGGAACTGAGCCCTTAACCTGTGGAATCTGATGCTGTCTCTGGGTAGGCTGTGTCAGAATTGAGTTGAATTGTAGGCCACCCAGCTAATGTCTGGAGAATTGCTCGGTGGTGTGGGAACTCCTTCCCCCACTCACCATACACACAACTGAAATTGTGTTCAGACTCATATTAAAGTATAATGAACTACGTACTTATCAGAACCCAGCTTCAACAGTGATCAGTTATAAATGGCCAATCGTTTTCATCAAATTCATTAGCGTTACCTCAGACCACTGAACCAGAATCTCTGAGGTAGGGCCCAGTAACTTGTGTTTTAACAGTCTCTCCAGCTGATTTGTAGGTCCACTAAAGTTTGAGAACCACTGATCTACATAACATTCCCCACCTTCTCAGATTATTGAAGGCAAAGCCCAGATAACACTCAGATATATTATTTCATTCATAAATATTTTACTTAAAAAACACATAATCACATACTACTATGTCAGCTAACAAGTTATAATTCCTGAATATCAGCAAATATTGAGAGTTTTACATTTTCTCAGATTTTCATATATGTCTTTTTATGCTTGATTCGTTTGAATCAGTTCAAACACTGCCCTAGGTTGATATGTCTCTTAAAACTCTCTTAATCTATGATGATTTTTCTCTTTTTTTATTTCCTGCCATTTATTTGTTAAAGAACTGGATCATTTGTCACAGAGTTTCCCACGTTCAGGATTTTGCTGATTGTGTCCCTATGTTGTTGTTTTGTCATGTTCTCTTTACCTTTGTATTTACTGTAATCTAGCTGTTAGATCTAGAGGCTTGATCATAGTCAAGTTTTATTTTTTTGTCAGGGGTATTTCACAGGTGGTGCTATGCCCTTCTCATTGTATCACACCAGAAAGCGCTTCAATATCTGGCTGTTTTTCTGATGTAAAGGTTGATTAGTGGGTTCAAATGCTGACAGCATGAACTATTCTGTATCAGTGTTTACCAGCAGCCTTTTACCTAATGATCTTAGCAGCCACTTGATCATGGCCTCTGTTCATTATTTCACTAAGAGATGCAAAATGGTAATATTCTAATTTTTATAATTTTTTTTTGCATTTATTACTTGAAATTAAAACTTTCTCTTCAAATATTTGTATAGGAAATACAATTTGGACAGGAAGGGGAATATAGGTGCTCAATTTAACTCCTTTACTTTATAAACTAGTCTTCAAATGAATTTATACTCAATTTTTACTTTTGAATATCATTATGTACTTATGGATTTTAATATATTGATATTTTTAATTCACTTCAGTCATAATTCATTATGATGCTTAAATTGTCCTCTTTGGCCAGAAGAAAGCAAGAATGGAGGTGCAGGAGGGACTTCCCTGGTGGTCCAGTGGTTGAGAATCCACCTTCCAATTCAGGGGACGTGGGTTTGATCCCTGGTCAGAGAACTAATATGCCACATGCTGGGGGGCAACTAGAGAGCCTGCACCACAACTAGAGAGCCCACATGCCACAACTAGAGAGCCCGTGCACCTCAACTACTGAGCCCGCCTGCTCTAGAGCAGCAGTGCCCAACCTTTTTGGCACCAGGGACCAGTTTCGTGGAAGACAATTTTTCCACGGACCAGGGGTCGGGGGGGATGGTTTGGGGATGATTCAAGCACATTACATTTATTGTGTACTTTATTTCTATTATTATTACATTGTAATATATAATGAAATAATTATACAACTCACCATAATGCAGAATCAGTGGGAGCCCTGAGCTTGTTTTCACTTGCCACTCACTGATAGGGTTTTGATATGAGTCTGCAAGCAGTTGATTTATTATGGTCTCTGTGCAGTCAAACTTCTCTGCTAATGATAATCTGTATTTACAGCCACTCCCCAGCGCTAGCATCACTGCCTCAGCTCCACCTCAGATCATCAGGCATTACATTCTCATAAGGAGCACCCAACCTAGATCCCTCACATGCGCAGTTCACAGTAGGGTTCATGCTCCTATGAGAATATAATGCTGCCGCTGATCTGACAGGAGGCGCAGCTCAGGCAGTAATGTGAGCAATGGGGAGCGGCTGTAAATACAGGTGAAGCTTCGCTCGCTTGCCCACCACTCACCTCCTGCTGTGCAGCCTGGTTGCTAACAGACCATGGACTGGTACCAGTCCGTGGTCCAGGGTTGGGGACCCCTGCTCTAGAGCCTGCGTGCCACAACTAGAGAGCCCACACGCCACAACTACTGAGCCTGTGTGCTCTGGAGCCTGCATGCCACAACTAGAGAGAGCCTGCGCGCCTCAACTACTGAGCCTGAGCACTCTGCGGCCTACATGCCAGAACTAGAGAAGCCCACGCACTGCAACTAGAGAGAAGCCCACAATGAAGAGTGTGTGAGCCACAATGGAAACCCAGCGCAGCCAAAAAAACAAAGAATGGAGGTGCAGGAGGCTAAGGGCTGTCACCTCAATAAAAAGGCACAATATGTTTGTTGCTCAGTGTCTGAATTTGAGCCAATTTTCAGATCTGGAATCCACTAACTAAAGAAGTGGCTGTGTCCCTAGGAGAAGGACTCTGCAGCATTGTGTAAAGTATACTACATTGTAATGATTCCTTCAGTCATTCCCCAAAGGGACCCAGGGTATTTACTTAAGGCATTTATGATGGGGAAAAGGCAATGCCCAGTCATTTCAAGGAGCTTTGGAGCTAGGTTCTGAGTAGACTTTGGTAACTGGAGACCCAAAATGTCATCATGGCCCCCTGTTAGAGCTGGGGCTTACAGAAGCAGCTAATAGAGTCTTAGCTAAAGTCTGGTCTACAGAGAATTCACTGGGTCTGCAGACTCACCTGCCAGTCATTTCCCTGGTCCCTGAGTATATAATTGCAATAGACATACTTAGCAGTTGAAGTATTGGGTCATTAGGCTGTTAGATAAGAGCTACCATAGTAAGGAGGACCAACTGGAAGCCTTTAAAATTGTTCCTCAGCCCAGCTAAGATAATGAAAACTTATATTGTGTCCCAGAGGAGATGGTGGTGTTTAGTGCCGCTCTGAATCCCAGTGAATGTAGACTACCACAGCAAGCTTAGCCAAGTAGTAGTCCCAATTCAAGCTGTGTTGGACATGTTATCATTGCTAGAGCAGATTAATAAGGCCTCAGGTACATGGAATGTGGCCATTGATTTGGTGAATGCATTCTTTTATATTCCAATCAGAAATAAGGATTAGAAGTAGTTTACATTGATGTGGAAGAGATATTTATTTCCAGTTTTGTCCAAGGACTATGTTAACTTTTCTATCCTCTATTTTAATATAGTATGAAGGGATCTGGACTGTCTGGACATCCTGTAGAATGTCACATTGATATGTTATACCAATAATACACTGATGGGTAGGACGAGCAAGAGGTGGCTTGTATACTAGAGGCCTTGGTAAGATACATGCATCCAGAGGGTAAGAGATAAACTTTAAGAAGATTCAGTGATCTGCCACTTCTGTAATGTTTTTAGAGGTCCAGTAGTCAGTGGCATGTGGAGACATCCCCTCCAGAGTAAAAGACAAATTTTTATATCTTGCATCACCTACTATAATGAAGCACGATATCTGATGGGCCTCTTTGGGTTCTGGAAGCACGAATTCCACACCTAGGAATATTGCTCTGGCTCATATCCTGGGTGACAGTTCTGTGCAGCCTGGAACAGCAATGGGCTCTGCAGCAGTCAGTGTGGAACTTATAGCAAGTCCCAGTGGGAGATCACAATATAGGCCCCTGGGATTTTAGAGCAAGGCGATGCCATCTGCAGCAGAGGACTTTACTCCTTTCAAGAAACAGCCCCTGGCATGGTATTGGGCCCTAGCAGAGCCAGAAAGCTTGACTATGGAGCACCAAATTATCATGTGTCTGGAAGTCCCCATCATGAGCTGAGTTCTGTCAGATATGCCCAGTCATAAAGTTGATGGGCCCAGCAGCAGTTCATCATAATATGGAAATGATGCATTCAAAATCAAACTCCAATAGGACCAGAAGGCATGAGTAAACAACATGAGCTAGTAGTACAGACCCCCATATCACACACTGTGCTTGTACCAGTACCCCATGCTCAGGCTATATGACTACATAGGGGGTCATATTTGACCAGCTGAGGGAGGAGAAAAAAGCTCAAGCTTGATTATGAATGGGTTGGCTTGGTATATGGGTGGGAGCTGAAAAATGGATGGCAGCACATTACACCACATTCAGTGGTGTCCCTAAAAGACAGTGGAGAGAGGAAAGCTTCCTAAAGGGCAGAGCTTCAAGCAGTGTAGCTGGTCATCTGCTTTGTGTGGAAGAGGAAGTGACTGGTGGTGAGACTTTATACAGATGCCTAGATTGGAGACAGGGAGGTCTGGAGTAGAGGCATGTGGTCAAACAGGGTGGGCCTAAGAGTGAAGATTTTTGTATCTTATATTCATTCTGACCAGAAAGCATTAACCATGGAAAAGGAATGAAACAACCAAGTAGACGAAAAGATTCTACCAGTTGATGTCAGCCACGTGTTGTCATGGCCTACCCAAGAACTGGCACAGTGGGCACACGAATGGAATGGCCATGTTTGCAGATATAGAAGCTACACATGAGCCCAACAACATGAATTCCCACTTACCAAGGCCGAGCTGAGCTACTTCTGCCTTTGAAGGTCTAGCTTGCCAGCAACAGAGACCAACACGGAGTCCCTGATGTGGCACTATTATTTGAGGAGATAAAGTAGCCATTTGGTGGCAAGTCAACAATACTGAGCCCTTTCCATTCTGGAGTGACCACTGGTTCACCCTCATAGGGATAAATGCCTCTACTGGTTATGGGTTTGCCTTTTTTGCCTGCACAGCCTCAGCTGTACCACTATCTAGGAGCTTACAGAAGGCCAGATCCACTGGCATGAGATCCAGCTCAACATAGCATCTGAAAAGGGGAACCACTTCACAGTAAAGGTGACTTGAGTTTGAGCTCATGACCAAGGCATCTACTGGTTGTATCACCTATTACACTATCCAGAAGCTGCCAGCCTGATAAGAGCACTGGACAACCTACTGAAGGTTCAGGTAAGCTGCCAGTTTAGAGGCAGTATTCTACAAGGATGGAGTGCCATCCTTCAGGATGCAGTATATACATTAAATCAGAGACCTCTGAATGACACTGCCCCTAATAGGAAGAATATATGAGTCCAGGGGAGGAAGCAGAAGTGGCCCCACTTAACACCTCATTGAGTCATTGAGAGACTTTGTGCTTCCTGTTCCCAAAACTCTGGGCATTGCAGGTTTAGAAGTCTTGGTCCCCAAAGGGAGTGCATTTTTGTCAGGGAACACAAGGGTTCCATTGAACTAATAGCTATGGCTACTGTTTGGGCACTTTGAACTCTTTGTGTCCAGGTACCAGCGGGCAAGAAGAGGAGTCCCCATCTTGGCAAGAGTAACTGACCTGGATCAACAGGAAGAGGAGGGGCTGCTTTCATATAATGGGAAGGAAAAATATATGTGGACTCCATGTGATCCATTTGCAAGTTTATTGATACTTAATTGGAACTGTGGAAGGACATGTGCAGCAATCCCAGCATGAGAAGTGTCTAATTACCAGTAAATGTATGTTCTCATTAAGAGAGCATTTGGGTCATACCCAGGTAAGCTACTAAGTAAGACCTGTGGAGGTGACAGGTAAAGAATAGTAGCTTTTGAACTGGATAATGGAGGAGGAGGAAGATGCGTAGCAGTGACGTCCCTGAGACCAACTGAGTAATGGGGATGTAGTTTGTCCCAATAACCTCCTTCTTCTAAGCTTTCGCTCCAACAAAGAGAAGCCACCACAATGAGAAGCCTGAGCACCGCAATGAAGAGTAGCCCCCGCTCGTTGCAACTAGAGAAAGCCCGTGTGCGGCAACGAAGACCCAACGCAGCCAAAAATAAAATAAATTAATTAAAAAAAAAAAAAGACTGAGCACAGCAGGTGTATTAGAGCCAGGCCACGCCTGCCCAAATTGGGACCCTTCAAATGGTCAGTCTTTGTTCTGAGACTGCTCACTGGTCTGGCCAAGACTTCTCAGAGCCGAATGGCAGTCTGAGGCTCTTCCTAACTGTCCTTGCTTCCTTCTCTCTCTCGTTTCATGGGTAGCAGAACTGCATCAGCCTGAAGGCACTCCTGGCCTACTGCTACCTCTTTCCTTTTTTCTTAACAGTTATTTTCCCCCAATAAATCTCTTGCACGCCTAATTTGTCTTGGCATCTACTTTTCCAAGGACCTGATCTGACCAAAGTCCCAGGTATTGCAGGATGTTTAGCATCCCTGGCCTTACCCACAAATGCTGGTAGCACTGTCCCCCCAATCTTGAGGTAACTAATGACACCTTCACAGATTGCCGAAATGCTTCTATTGAGAACCACTTAGAGTATAATCATCAAGATTAAAATTTTAGAGCTAGAAGAGCTCTTACATGTAAAACAATTAAGAAACAGAAAAGTTTAATGACTTCTCTATTTCTTTTCTCACTCTCCTACAGTGTCTTCCCCTTCTTTTCATTCTCTAATCTAATTCTTGGACCTCAACTGAAACTGATAAACCTGAATAGTGGGTTTTAAGTACCAAAGAGGCTGTATAGCCTCAGAATTTAGAGAAAAATTTAGGAAATGATCTCCTTCTGAAACTGAAGCTAGGGAGAAAAATCATTTATGATAGATGAAATTAGCTCCTGTATAAGTAACCCGCTCTTGGAATTGGCTACAAAAGTACTGCTTTTGTGATTAGAGTGCTTTCCATGCTTTCCAAGTTTCTATCAAGTCACAAGCATATAGTCTCAGGAAGACATTCTTGGAATGCGGAGGTATTGTGGAGTAGTCAGTAGTATGTAGCACTGTCTGAAAAAGATCCAAGAATTTTAGTTTAGTTGACCCATAAGTTTGTAGCAGAGATCATTTTCACTTTTAATTCAATAAATATTCATCTAAAATATTTATTTATTGCCTACTGTGTCCCAAGCATTATATGTTAAGCACAGAACATACAGTAGTAAACAGAACATGATCCTTCCCCTCAAAGAGCTTATTATCTGGAGCATGCATTCTCAATGGGCAAAAAACCTTAGATATTACAATGGTTTGTGGCCCTCCAAAGAGCCACAGTACATAAACAGATATACAGGATATCTGTGGTTTAAGATCTCATAGTGGGTAGGAGGGAAAATTAGGATAAAAATGCCTAAAATGACTCCTTAGGAGGTCAATCATGAAACTAGAGTTAAAAAGCCTGATCTAAAGGAAGAAAAAGAGAAAAAATGAATAGGATGAAAGAGAACAAGAAGGAAAAGTAGAATGATGAAAGAGAAATAGGAAAGGAGAGATGAGAAAATGAGAAGGTATGTGAAATTTTAAGAAGACAAAAATAGTTCTGTCTACCACTGAGCCATACGACATATAACTTTTTTTCCTTGACATTCTGAAATACAAGCTTATTCTTCTTACATTATTTCTGGCTTTGGCAACAAAGTATTAAATGTGAAAAGCAATACTGGAATGCCTGCTTTTTATCAAAAGAATTCCCATATCCTAGATCACTCTTTCTTAATCAAATACTCCACGTGTCCTCACTTTCTCTCATTTAAAATTTAAACTTATAAAACAATTTCTTATTAAGTTCCTAAGGACCCCATTATTCCACTCATGTATGTGTAATGCGAATTTATTAGCTCCATGATATCAAAGCCTTCATTTTTATAGCAATTATTTCTTACATTTATCTTCCATGGTAAACAAACACATTTGTTGTTGCTTGATAGCTTATCAAGCTTTTCTGCAGTTTGGATTTACCCCTCAGGACCATATACTTTCCTTTGCTCTGAATATGGGTGCACCTAACAACTTTATGATTACTAGTTAGATTTCTCAGATATCTTGATATAGGGAAGAAAGTGACCTTGCTAGCAGACGTTGGTATTTCAGTTAACAGAAAGGAATCATCTTTATCAGCACTTTAAAATATATATTTTATTGTGGTATAATTAACATAGAATAAAATGCACACATCTTAGATGTTCATTTTTTAAAAAGACTTTAAAAGAGCAGTTTTAGGTTTACAACAAAATTGAGATGAAGGTACAGAGATTTCCCATATTCCCCCCATTCTACACATGTATATCCTCCCCCATTATCAAAATCATTCACCAGAATGGTGCATTTTTTTTTACCAAGGCTGAACTGACATTGACACATCTAATCACCCAAAATCCATAATTAAGCTGAGGATTCAGTCTTGGTGTTGTACATTCTCTGGGTTTGGACAAATGTATAATAACATAATCCATCATTATAATCTCATACAGAATATTTTCACTGCCCTAAAAATTCTCTGTGCTCTGCCTGTTTATCTCTCCCACCCCACCATCAACCTGGCAACCACTGATCTTTGTCTCCATAGTTTTGCCTTTTCCTACAGTAAGTAGCCTTTTCAGATTGGCTTCTTTCACTTAGTAAATATGCATTTAAGGTTCCTCCATGTCTTTTCATGGCTTGATTGCTCATTTCTTTTCAGTGCTGAATAATATTCCATTGTCTGGATGTACCATAGTCTATTTATCAATTCACCTGCTGAAGGATATCTTGGTTGCTTCCAAATGTTGGCAATTATGAATAAAGCTGCTAAAACATCTGTGTGCAGGTTTTAATGTGAATGTAAGTTTCCCACTCCTTTGGGTAAATACCAAGGAGTGCAATTGCTGGATCATATGGTAAGAGTTTGTTTAGTTTTCTAAGAAATTGCCAAACTGTCTTCCAAAGAGGTTCTACCATTTTGCATTCCCACCAGCAATGCATGAGAGTTCCTGTTGCTCCACATCCTTGCCAACATTTGGTGTTATCAGTGTTCTGAATTTTGGCCATTCTAATAGGTGTGTTGTGGTATCTTTGTTCTAGTTTGCATTTCACTGATGATTTATGATGTGGAACATCTTTTCATATGCTTATTTGCCATCTGTTTATCTTCTTTGTTGAAGTGTCTGTTAAGGTTTTTGGCCCATTTTAAAATCAGATTGTTTATTTTCTTATTGAGTTTTAAGGGTTCCTTGTATATTTTGGATAACAGTCCTTTATCAGGTGCATCTTTTTTTTTTTTTTTTAAAGGAATTCCTTATTTTTATTATTTATTTATTTATCCATTTATTTTTGGCTGTGTTGGGTCTTCGTTTCTGTGCGAGGGCTTTCTCTAGTTGAGGCAAGTGGGGGCCACTCTTCATCGCGGTGCGCGGGCCTCTCACTGTCACGGCCTCTCTTGTCGCGGAGCACAGGCTCCAGACGCGCAGGCTCAGTAGTTGTGGCTCACGGGCCCAGCCGCTCCGCGGCATGTGGGATCTTCCCAGACCAGGGCTCGAACCCGTGTCCCCTGCATTGGCAGGCAGATTCTCAACCACTGCGCCACCAGGGAAGCCTATCAGGTGCATCTTTTGCAAATATTTTCTCCAGTTTGTGGCTTGTTTTCTAATTCTCTTGACATTGTCTCTTGCATTGTCTTTTGTTTTTAATTTTAATGAAGTCCAACTTATCAATTATCTCTTTCACAGATGATGTCTGGTGTTATATCTAAATCACAAGTTACAAAATAAATGAATCATGGGAATGAAATGTATAGCATGGGGAATGTACTCAAGAATACTGTATTAACTTTGTATGGTGACAGAAGATAACTAGACTTATCATGGTGATCATTTTGTAATGTATAGAAATATTGAATTACTATGTTGTGCACCTAGAACTAACATAGTGTTGTAGGTCAATTATACTTCAGTTAAAAATAAGTATGTAAATAAAATTTTAAAAAGACATCACTATACCCAAAGTCATCTAGGTTTTCTCCTATGTTATCTTTTAGGAGTTTTATAGTTTTGTGTTTTACACTTAGGTCTGTGAACCATTTTGAGTTAATTTTTGTGAAGGGTGTAAGGTTTGTGCCCAGAATCATATTTTTGCATGTGGATGTCCAGTTGTCCTAGCAGCATTTGTTGAAGTGACTATCTTTGCTCCATTGTATTGCCTTTGCTCCTTTGTCAAAGACTGATTAAATTTATGGGGGTCTGTTTCTGGGCTCTCTATTCTGTTGCACTGATCTATTTGTCTATTATTTTGCTAATACTACACTGTCCTGATTACTGTAGCTTTATAGTAACTCTTGAAGTTGGGTAGCATCAGTCCTTCAACTTTGTTTTTCTCAGACGTTCATTTTGGTGAGTTTGAGAGCTGTATGTATACCTGTGTAACCACCACTCAAAGCAAAATATAGATCCATTACTCCAGAAAGTTCTCTTGTATCCCTCTTGGCATTGTCCTCAGCAGCCAATTTTAGATTTCTAATATCAAATTAGTATTGTCTTTCTTTGATTTCACATAAATAGAACCATACAGCATGCACTCTGCTGTGCCTGGCTTCTTTTACTAAACTATTCGTGAGATTTATCCATGTTGTTAGGCATATTGGCGATTCCTTTTTATTGCTGTGATGTATTCTATTGTATAAATATATAATTTGCTTGTCTGTGCTCCCGTTGATGTACATTTGGGTTGTTTCTAGGTTTTATTTATTATGAATTAGGTTGCTTTAAACTTTCTTCGTATGAGTCTTTTTGTGAACTTGTATTTTCATTTCTCTTTCATAATTATCTAACACTGAAACTGCTGGGTCATTAATAGGTTAGATGAATATTTAACTATAAACAAATTGCCAAGCAGTTTTCCAAAGTGATTGTACTATTTTACACTCACACTAGCAATGTAAATATCACAATTTGAAGCAGCTGGAATTCATATTTGTGTTATTATTAGACTTTGATTTTAGCCACTTCAGTGCATGTGAAATGGAATCTCATTGTGCTTTTAATTTGCATTTCCTTGATGACTAAAGATACTGAGCACCTTTTCTTGTGTTATCAGCCATTTGTATATCTCATGAAAGGTCTGTTCAAGTCTTTGCTACTATCTTTTTTGTTTTTCAACATTTTTTATTGAGATATAATTGACATATAACATTAGTTTCAGGTGTACAACATAATGATTTGATATTTATATAATTATGAAATGATGACTACAATAAGTCAATATCCATCACCATACAAAGTTACAAAAAGTTTTTTTTTCCTTGTATGAGAATTTTTAAGATTTATTCTCTTAGCAACTTTCAAATATGCAATACAGTATTATTAACTACAATCACCATGCATGTCTGTCCACTTTTTTTTTTTTTTTAATTTATTTATTTAATTATTTTTGGCTGTGTTGGGTCTTCGTTTCTGTGCGAGGGCTTTCTCTAGTTGCGGCGAGCGGGGGCCACTCTTCATCGCGGTGCGTGGGCCTCTCCCGTTGCGGAGCACAGGCTCCAGACGCGCAGGCTCAGTAGTTGTGGCTCACGGGCCCAGTTGCTCTGCGGCATGTGGGATCTTCCCAGACCAGGGCTCGAACCCGTGTCCCCTGCATTGGCAGGCAGATTCTCAACCACTGCGCCACCAGGGAAGCCCCTGTCCACTTTTAATTGGATTGTTTTTCTGCTATTAAGTTGTGTGAGTTCTTTATATATTTTGGATATTAACCCCTTATTGGATATATGATTTGCAAATATTTTCTCCCATTTGGCAGGTTGCCTTTTCATTTTGTTGATGGCTTCCTTTGGTGTGCAAAAGCATTTTAGTTTGATTTAGTCTCACTCATTTATTTTTCCTTTTGTTGCCTTTTCTATTGATGTCAAATCCAAAAAAATCATTGCCAAGACTCATGTCAAGGAACTTACTGCCTATATTTTCTTCTAGGAGTTTTATGGTTCCAGATCTTACATTTAAGTCTTTAATCCATTTTTTTTTTTTGATCCATTTTGAAGTAGTTTTTGTGTATGGTGTAAGACAGTGGTCCAGTTTAATTCTTTTTCATGTGGCTATCCAGTTTTCCCAACAGCATTTATTGAAGAGACCGTCCTTTTTCCATTGTATATTCTTGGCCCCTTTGTTGTAATTGACCATATATGTGTGGGTTTATTTCTGGGGCGCTATTCTATTTCACCGATCTATATGTCTGTTTTTAATGTCAATACCATAGTGTTTTTTTTTTTTAAATTATTTATTTATTTATTTATTTATTTATGGCTGTGTTGGGTCTTAGTTTCTGTGCGAGGGCTTTCTCTAGTTGTAGCAAGTGGGGGCCACTCTTCATCGCGGTGCGCGGGCCTCTCACTATCGCGGCCTCTCTTGTTGTGGAGCACAGGCTCCAGACGCGCAGGCTCAGTAACTGTGGCACACGGGCCTAGTCGCTCCGTGGCATGTGGGATCTTCCCAGACCAGGGCTCGAACCCGTTTCCCCTGCATTGGCAGGCAGATTCTCAACCACTGCGCCACCAGGGAAGCCCCTACCATAGTGTTTTGATGACTATAGTTTTGTAATATAGTTTAAATCAGGAAGAATGATGCCTCCAGATTTGTTTTTCTTTCTTAAGAGAGCTTTGGGTATTTGGGGTCATTTGTGCTTCTATACAATTTTTAGGATTGTTTGTTTTAGTTCTGTGAAAAACACCATTGGAATTCTGATAGGGCTTGTATTGAATCTGTAGATTGCTTTGGGTAGTATGGACATTTTAACGACATTAATTCTTCCAACCCATGAGCATAGACTATCTTTCCATTTATTTGTATCTTCTCCAGTTTCTTTCATAAATGTCTTATAGTTTTCAGTGTACAGGTCTTTCACCTCCTGGCTTGAATTTACTCCTTGAATTTACTCCTTTTTGATGCAATTGTAAATGGGATTGTTTTCTTAGTTTCTCTTTCTGATAGTTCACTATTAGTGTACAGAAATGCAACCAATTTCTGCATATTGATTTTGTATCCTACTACTTTACTAAATTCATTTATTAGTTCTAACGGTTTTTTGATGGAGTCTTTAGGGTTTTCCATATATATTATCAATAATTAATTAATATAATTACTCTATTATATATTATTATAATATTTTCTATATATAATATTCTTTCCTTTGCCTAACTGCTCTGGCTAGGACTCCAAAACTATGTTGAATAAAACTAGCAAGAGGGGGTATCCTTGTCTTACAGGATCTTACAGGAAAAGCTTTCAACTGTTCACTGTTGATGTTAGCTGATGAGCTTGTATGATGTTAGCTATGGCCTTGTCATATATGCTCTCTGTTGAGGTACGTTCCTTCTATACCCACTTTGATGAGATGCTATTATCTTAAATGAGTTATTGTTCGAACTTAATTTTTATTTTTAAATTGTAGGAGTTCTTTTTATATTCCTGTTACAAGTCAATTGCTAGATATGTGTGGTGAATATTTTCCAGTCTGTTGTATAATGCTGTCTCTGAAGAACAGAAGTTTTTTTTTTTTTTTTCCTATGCTGCACGGCTTGCGAGATCTTAGCTCCCCAACCAGGGACTGAACTCGGGCCCTCGACAGTGAAAGCGGGGAGTCCCAACCACTGGACCACCAGGGAACTCCCCAGAAGTTTAAATTTTGATAAACCCTAATTTGTCAAATTTTTCTTTTATGATTAGTGCCTTTTGTTTCCCATGCAAGAACTATTTGCCTACTCCAACATTATAAAGGTGCTCTTCTATGTTTTCTTCTAGAAGTTTTATGGATCTGGGTTTTATGTTAGGCCTATGAGTCATTTTAATTAACTTTTGTGTACAGAGTGAAATAGGGCTGAAGTTCGTTTTTTATTAAAAAAATAGATATCCAGTTGTTTTAGCAATATTTGTTGGAAAAAACCTTTTTTTCATTATTTAATTGCTTTGGTGCCTTAGTAACAGATGAAATGATTGTATATGTGTGGGTCTATGTCTAGGCTCAAATCTGTTTATTTACTAGCCTATCCTTATGCAAATAACACACTGTCTTGCTTACTGTAACTTTATAGAAGGATTGAAATCAGGTAGTGTAAGTCTTCCAACTTTGTTGTTTTTAATGATTGTTTTGGCTATTTTAGATCTTTCATCTTTTTAGATAAATTTTAGAATTATTTGTCTATGTCCTAAAGAAAAGCCTTCTGGAATTTTGATAGGGATTGGGGTGAATTTACAAATCAATTTAGGAAGACTGGACAGCTTAGTGATGGAGTTTTCCCATTCAAGAATATTATGGGTTTTTTCCTCCATTTATTTGTCTTTTAAAATTTCCTTCAGCTATGTTTTGTGGTTTTTCAATACAGAGGTCTTGTACATATTTTAAGTTTATTCCTAGGTTTCTGATGTATTAGATACATTATAAATGGTGGTGTCTTCAATTTCATTTCCCAATTTTTGTTGCTGGTAGGTAGAAGTAGAATTGATTTTTGTATATTGATCCTGTATCCTATGACTTGCTAAATTAATTTATTAGTTCCAGTAGCTCTTTTGTATAGTCCATAGGCTTTTCTTGTGTATATAATTATGTTGTCTGTGAATAGTTTTACTTCTTTTCAATGTTGTCTGTGAATACAATTTTACTTCCCATTTTTTAGTGATATAATCCATATACCATAAAATCAACCCTTTTCAAGTGTATATTTCAGTGGGTTTTAATATGTTCACAAAGCTATGCAACCACCGCCACTATCTAATTTCAGATTATTTTCATCACCCCATATATAAACCTCATACTCATTAGCAGTCAGTCTGCATTGTCCCCATCCCCTTCCCTAGACAACTACTATTTTCTTTCCCTATGGATTTGTCTATTCTGGGCATTTCATATAAATGAAATCATGCAATACATGTCTTTCACTTAGCATATAATGTGTTCAAGGTTCATCCATGTGGCAGCAGGAATCAGTACTTTTTATGGCTGAATAATATTCCATTGTGTAGATTATAGCACATTTTGTTTATTCATTCATTAGTTGATGGGCATTTGGATTGTTTCTACTTTTGGGTTTTTACGAATAATGTTGCTATGAATATTTGTATACAAAATTTTGTGTGAACATAAGTTTCCAATTCACAAGGGACTGCTGGGTCATATGGTAACTCTATGTTTAACCTCTTGAGGGATTGCCAAACTATTCCCAAGTCACCATTTTACATTCTCACCACAGGGGTACGAGGGTTCCAATTTCTCCACATCCTCACTAACACTTGTTATTGTCCATCTTTTGAGTATAGTCATTCTGGTGGGTATAAAGTGGTATTTCATTGTGGTTTTAATTTGCATTTCCCTAATGACAAATGATGCTGGTCATCTTCTCATGTGCATATTGGCCATTTGTATATCTTCTTTGGAGAAATCTCTATTCAAATCCTTTGTTCATTTTTAAATTGGGTTGTCTTTTTATTGTTTAATTTTAAGAGTTCTTTATATATCTTGAATACAAATCCCTTATCAGATACATGGTTTTCAAATATTATCTCCCATTCTGTAGGTTGTCTTTTCACTTTCTTGATGGTGTTCTTTGAAGCACAGTTTTTTAATTCTGATAAAGTACAATTAATCTGTTTTTTTCTTTGTGCTTTCAGTGTCACATCTAAGAAACCATTGCCTAATCCATTGTTGCGAAGACTAATGGCTTTTTTTTCTGACACATTTTATAGTTTTAGCTCTTACATTTGGATCTTTGACTCATTTCAACATTTGTACATAGTGTGAGGTCCAAGTTCATTCTTTTCCATATGGATATCCAGTTTTACCAGTACCATTTATTGAAAAGACTATACTTTACCCCACTGAATTATCTTGGCACATTTGTCAAAAGACAACTGATCATAAGGGTTTACTTCTGGCCTTTGAATTCTAGTCCACTGATCTATATTTATGTATGTTTTTGGCAATACGGCACTGTCTTGATTATGTATGTAGTTTTGTTGTAAGTTTTGCAATCAGGAAGCCCAAGTCTTTCCAATCTTTATGTTTTTTCTTATTGTTTTATTGCATTGAGATCTTCAATATCATTCTGAATAGAAGTGGTGAAAGCAGACATTCTTATGTTGTTCGTGATCTTAGGGGAAAAAGTTTTAGTATTTCACCATTACATTTTTCAAAGATGTTATCATATTGAGGAAGTTCCCTTCTATTCCCAGGTTGCTGAGAGTTTTTTAACATGAATGAGTTTTGAATTTTGTCAAATGTTTTTTCGGCATCTATTGAGACTATCATTTTGTTTTCCTCTTTCATCCTGTTAATGTGGTGAATTACACTGACTTTCCAATGTTAACCTAATTTTCCCTGGTCATGGTATCTTTTTTTTTTTTAAATTTATTAATTTATTTATTTATGGCTGTGTTGGGTCTTCGTTTCTGTGCGAGGGCTTTCTCTAGTTGCGGCAAGCGGGGGCCACTCTTCATTGCGGTGCGCGGGCCTCTCACTCTCGCGGCCTCTCTTGTTGCGGAGCACAGGCTCCAAACGCGCAGGCTCAGTAGTTGTGGCTCACGGGCCCAGTTGCTCTGCGGCATGTGGGATCTTCCCAGACCAGGGCTCGAACCCGTGTCCCCTGCATTGGCAGGCAGATTCTCAACCACTGTGCCACCAGGGAATCCCAGGTCATGGTATCTTATCCCCTATATTGCAAGTTTCAATTTGCCAATATTTCATTCAAACTTAAAAAGTCTATATTCATGAGACATATTGGTTTGTAATTTTCTTGTAAACTGTCCTTGTTAAGTTTTGGTATCAGGATTATGTTGGCCTTATAAAATGAATTTGGAAGTGTTCCTTCTTGCTCTATTTTGTGAAATAGTGTAGGACTGGTATTTTAACTTCTTTAAAATTTACTGGTGAAGCCATCTGGGCCTGGAGTTATATTTGTGGAAGGTTTTTCATTACAAATTTGATTTCTTTCATAGGTGTTTGGACAATTAGATTTTCTTTTCCTTCTTGTGTCAATTTTTTTGTAATTTTTTCAGGAATTTGTCCATTTCACTTGTTAAATTTTTTGGCATAAAAATTGTTGAAATTATCCCTTTAATATCTGTGTAATTACATTAAAATGAAAACTTATGCACAGAAAAATAGATGATAGAAAAGGAATCAGGGGAAAATAAGCACATAACATGGCAGAAAAAGGACATGTGTGGTAAGAGTAAACAGTCTAGTAACAGAAAGAGGGAATTATAGTTCAGTGTGGCAAATGCCATGAGAGGCACACAGAGAGCACACAGGAAGGATACCCAGTCCAATCTGGGAGTCAGATCATGATGTCCAAATGATAAAAGTTTGTCCAACTCTAGGTAACTTAATGTAACCAAATCTATGGACACTTAAAAAGCTGAGACTTAGATCCCAAATATAATTACTTCACATTGGTTATCCACCTGTGAGGGTCTGTAGTAAACTGGCCCTTTTTCACTGGCATCCTTAATTAAAACACAATTTTGTTTTTGTAAAAATGATATATTCATTATACAAAATTCAAACAAGATAGAAAAGGTCAAAAGATTAAAAATCAGTTGCATTTTGGCTGACATCCTTCCTGATCTTTTTGTATTTACATTCACATATATACACATGCATACTCATGTTTGGATGAAGCACTGTTCATGCTAAACTGTACTCTGCTTTTTAGGGGGAAAAAGAAACCTATATGCTGTGGACATATTTTTGTGTAAATAAAGTGATTTACATCATTGTTTTTAATGGGTCAAGGGTATTTCATTGTATGTAGGTACCATAACATATTTAACTAGTGTCCTAGTGATGGTACTTACATTGTTTCCATAAGCACCTATTATAAAAAGGGGGTGAGGAACATCCTCGTAAATCTGTTTTCTTTTTATTTTCTTTAGAGCGCATGACTAGAAAATGAGTTTGCTGGGGCAAAGCCTAATTATTTTGTTAAATTTTGGTAATTAATGGTGTACCAATTTCAAGTTTACACCAGTAAGGCATGAGAGTAATTGTATCCCCACCTCACTATCTACACTGATAGACAAAAAGGATGTTTGCAAGTTGAACATCTTTTCATTTGTTAATTAGATGTTTGTTTTTCTTGGTTTAAGAATGTCCTATTGATATCCTTTGCCAATTTTATTTATTGTGTTAAGTTTTAAAATTGATATTCTATGAGCTTTTTGTGTATTAGGAATACTTTTCCTTCTTTTTCCACATGATACAAATTTATATTCCATTAGTTATTACTTGTGTGTAGATAACAATCTTTATGTGGTTAATTTTTATCGATTTTTTTTTATGGTTTCTGGTTATTGCTTCATACTTAGAAAAGGCCTTTCTCAGCTCAAGATTATAGTCACCTCGATTTTCTTGTAATATTTTTATGGTTTCATTCTTTACATTTAAATTCTTGTCATCTGGTATTAAACAAATGAAACAGATGTAAAGCCGGTCCCCAGTGTTTAGTAATTCCTCAGATAATCTTTTTCCCACTCACCGATGATTTGTAACGTATAGTTCATTGATACCACTGAGACCAGTGGGCCCTGGACTCGAGCTAACACCTTTTGAGATTTGGAGCGGGCGGTGCGGGGAGGGACTCGCGCCTGGGCCTCTTTCCTGACCTGGCCGTTTCCGCCTGGCAAGCTGCGCCGGCTCCCCACTCGTGGGCCGAGGCCCCACGGCCGACGCGGTAGTCAGGAGACTTCGAGACTCATTCCATCTGCACGGTCGGGCACGAAGGCAGACGGGGGTGGCGGCAGGACCACTATCAGAGCCCTCAGGGAAGAAAAAGTGTCGGAAGAGCCAGCAGAGCGCAGGAGAAGCGCGAAACTGGGGGAAACCGCCGAGACGTTGCGTGGGGAGGAGGCGAGGGAGAGCGGCTTCCCGCTCAACTGCGCGCGTCACTCTGGCTCCCTGAGGCAAGTGCCTGGCCCCGGACTGTGCGTTCCCTTCGGCTCTAGAGATCTCCGCGGCCCCCAGAGGCCTCTCGGAGCGCCGCCCTGGCCCCGCCGTTCCCGCCGTCGTTGGCCACTACCCCAAGCTCGGCTCGCTCGCCGCCTTCCTCTAACTGCCTCTGGCCACGGCCGGCGTCCGCGGCGTCGGTGACGTTGGCGTGGGGGCGGTACTTCCTGCTTCGCGCGCCCTTAGGTCTCGAGACTCAGCCCGCTCCGCGGGGTTTGAAGGGTGGCGGGCGGCGGACTGGCGGTGGCTTCCCAGTCGGACTTCGGCTCCGGCCCCGGCCCCGGCCCCGGCCCCGGCCCCGACCCCAAACCCCAAACCCCAAACCCCAGAGAAGGCCAGTCCACCGAGGAGGAGCGGGGTTTTTCTCCATTGCCGCCGCCGCCCTTTCCGCCTTCGGAGCTCTCTCGGGATACCCCACATTTCCAGGGGTCGGGAGCCCGAGGGGCGCGCTCGGCCCTCCGGCTCCTGCTCTTCAGCCTTTGCCGCGAGCGTCTGCGGAGACCTCGCCAGGCGTGACGGGCTGGGCCTGCACCCCGCGTGCGGGACCGTCTCCCGTGGGCCCAGTGCCCCGGCGGGAAGAGTGCCGTAGGCGTCCGTGGTTGGAGCAGTGGAGGTAGGTGTCCACCTGGCGAGTGCGGCCGGAACACCGGTCACTGATAAGTTTTCTGTGCGCTCGTTGCAAGGTCCGAGTGTGAGTCTGGTACGTAACGCTGTCTTGTTCGTGGTTTGGAATGCTCATGGCTTTTTTCTTCACAACTTGCCCTTGAATTCTTCTTTTGTTATTTTTCCCGTAAAGCAAGTGGAGCGGGTGTTAGAAAAGTAGGCTGGGAGAATGTTCTGTAGCCGATTAAATGCACGTGAAACTCTTTATGGGGCTTTTTGATGAACTCCAGAGTGGTGCTTGGGTAGCCTCAGTTTAAAAGCTGGCTAAACGTGTGGTACCTCCAGTTTCATTTGTGAAAAAAAATAAGCTGCCATTTTCGTTGACCCTGAAGACAATTCTAACGGTGATGTTGGCTGTCATTACAAAGATAACGTTAGAATATGTGAGTGCATGCTGGGCTCTAATGGACATTTTGATGTATCCTTAGTGTCCAACTTTGGTCAAAAAAATGGATACTTAGCTCTTAAAAATGCCCATTGTCAAGTATTTTAAAAGCCTTTGGTCACATTAGTTGTAACAATGAAACTATTTAAGTAAAATCTCGAAGATGTCTAGGATAACAAGAAACTTGTCCTTAGTTTCTGATATCAGTAGTATATAGTTCATAATGTGTTCAGACTATGAGCATAAAATACTTGAGTAGATCTAAAACTGAGTGGGTTGTTAAAGCACTGCGTTTGTTACCAAGCAACATCTCTGTAAACAAGTCTAATATTCAACTAGAATATAATTAAATGTATCTATCCTACAATTATCCGGATTCAGAGTTCTCTAAATTCATAGTTTAGCCTGTAGGTGGTTACAGTTCATACTCACCTTTTGTACTGAGCTGTGATTTCAAACACATTTTGTTTAGAATTATTGGAATGCTTTACATTTCAGAGTCATATAGGACTCTACAGAGAATTAAAAATGGATTTGAGTTACCCTTTGGTTTTTGGGGACATAGTATGTCAGGTGTTCCCCTTCCTTTGAGTATTTTCTAACCAGGTGAAGTGTGGTTATATTTAGGAATTTTATCGACTAGTAGGGTAATACCAATTTAGGGTAACATAGAGCATTGAGAGAACACTTACTGCTCACAGGTGGTTTTTAAACCTTGGTTTAGCCAGTAATCTCACTCTTGCTCCACTCATTGAACCCTTAATGATATAATTTGTATGGCAAGTAAAGGCATACCTTGGAGATATTGTGGGTTTGGTTCCAGACCACTACAGTAAAGCGAGTCACATGAATTTTTTGTTTTTGCTTTCCAGTGCATATAAAAGTTATGTTTATACTATACTGTAGTCTATTAAGTGTGCAGTGTGCATTGTGTCTAAAAAATGTACATACCTTAATTAAAATATTGCTAAAAAGTGCTAACCATCATTTGACAATGCAGGGTTGCAACAAACCTACAGTATGTAAAAAATGCAGTGTCTGAAGTGCAATAAAGTGAAGCGCAATAAAATGAGGTATGCTGGTAGTTAGTTTTTTTTTTTTTTGGTAGTTAGTTTTTAGACCACTTTTTTGTGATATTTTGAATACAGTAACCTTTCAAGTATGTAAGAAAGTAGGTGAGAACATTTGAGACACCGTGAGACTGAATGACTTCTTTGAAATCAAACTATTAGTAATGGGAATCGGAACTTGAAGTTTTATATTCTTTACATCATGCCCTGACTGTATTTCAAAAATCCGTAGATTTCATTTTAGTCCTTTCCCTCTTTTTCCTGCATGCTGATGTTGAAGTAATGAAATATTCAAGAATGGGAAAGACAAGCAAAGAAGAAAAATCAAGAATGATTCATGCACGTTGTGTGATAAAATCCTTAGTAATCAGAAGTCAGCATTTTATCATGGGAAGTTCTAATTCAGGAAGCTTAGAAGAATGAAATCTTAACAGATTAGTGAATGGTCAGAATTTTTTTTGTGTATGTGTGTTTTCTAGGTACTCTGTCTGCCTAAAGAAAATGAGTTTTATTTTAACTTTGTCATACATAATGTATTAGGTTCAGCAAGTAATTTTCTCAAGTTGTCTAATCTGTGTGTACTTTTAGGGAATGTTTATATGTATCTGTGTAAAAATTTTCCAGAAGTACTCTTTCCTGCTGACTGAAGTTCACATTTCTTAATCTGAACTCTTCAAAATCTCATCACACACTGCCTTTTCAAGTTTATGTTCTTTATAGAAAAGCTATACTCTGACCAGATTGGTTTCTTCACCATCCTCTAAACCTACTATGTGCTTTCTGCTTTCCTTACCAGTCTTCACGTCACTGCCTGATTTCTTTCCTTCTTTCCTAAAATCTGAATTGTACCCTTTCTATAAAGTTCAACTCTGCAGGGGAGGAAAAATTCTCTACCCTGTTAGGGTCTGTGGCTGGGCCTAAGAATTAAATTGATAGAGATTAACAGGAGAAAAGCATACAAGTTTCAAAATTTTTTTACATGTACATGGAGAGTGAAGACCAGAGCAGAAAGCTTTTACAGGTCTTCCTCGACTTACAGTGGGGTTACCTCCCCTATCATAAGTTGATGGGTTTAATATACCTAACCTACCCAACCTACTCACCATAACTTAGTCTAGCCTACCTTAAACATGCTCAGAGCACCTATATCAGCCTACAGTTGGGCAAAATCATCTAACATACAGCTTATTTTATAATAAAGTGTTGATTATCTCATGTAACTTATTGAATACTGAAAGTGAAAAACAGAATGGTTGTATGGGTCCAGAATAGTTGTAAGTGTATCGGTTGTTTACCCTCTTGATTGCTGGGAGCTGCAGCTCGCTGCTCCTGCTGCCACCCAGAATCATGAGAGAGTATTGTACTGCATATCGCTAGGCTGGGAAAAGATCAAAATTAAAAATTTGAAGTATGGTTTCTACTGAATGTGAATTGCTTTCGCACTATTGTGAAGTCGAAAAAGTCCTAAGTTGGAGACAGTCTATATCTTTCAGACAAAGAACAAGTTTGTGAAACATTGACAAGACAGAGTTTTGGGCTAGGAGGAGTAAATTGTGGAGAAATGACTAGGAAGATAAGGGTTAGTTTAACAAGTTTGTACACATTTCTCGGCTTTGATTCCCCGTCTCTGGCGATAAGAATGTCTTTCGTCCTCCTGGTACAGGGATGGCACCTTTCACATGGGAGTTTTATCTCCTGCTTTCTGGAAGAAAAAGGAGGGTCAGAGTGCTCCTCTTGTATCTACTGTTTCTCAAGTGCCTTTAACTCCATCAGTATACCAAAGCGGCAGATTTGGGGGTAACGTGTCCTAAACTCCACCTCTGAAATCCTGTAGAGTGTATTTGTCAGTCCTACCATTTGATACTTTATATTGTATTGTTTTATCATTTCTACGTATGTCTTATCTTCCTAACTAGATTGTAAGCTCTTCAGGCACAGGACATCAGATCTCAGTGAGCTGTATCTTTAATCTCTTCCACATAGAAGTTGCTGAATGAATGTTTATTAGAGATAAGGAATGTATATTTCTACTTTTTTCGTTCCTCCCATAGTGTAGTGCAACTAAAAGAAAATCTTTTGAGAGTAACTGAGGGAGGAAGGGCAACTGTCAACCATAAGAAAGGGGATTAAAGAGATGGGATTCACTGGAATTAGAGGTAAAGTTTCTGTTCCTAGAAAGTGTGAATAGTTGAGAATTTCCCATGACCACATCAGCAATAAGGACTCCCTCAGGAATGCTAGCACTGTTCCCTAGTGGGCTTGGGAGTTTGGTCAGTTTCCTAGTTCTTCCTTAGTAGAATCTGGGTTTAAAAAAAATACTTCCCCCACTCTTTCCTTTCTTTCCTCCTCCCTGTCTCCTTCCATTCCTCTCTTCCTATTTCCCCATTTTGCCCTTTTCCATTTTACTTTTTACCTAGTAAAGACTGAATTTATGACATTATATCAGTACTTTTATTTGGCCCTCATAAATTAGCAGTTCTCTTAAGTTTTATATTTTTCTGTCAGGAGTGCCTCTCTGGGTCATGGAAGGATCACAGACTCTGTAGTCTAGCACTATTTTTTTTTTTTTTTAAGTTTGAGATATAATCCAGGAAGAAAGAAATTAAAGTCATGAAGTGTCCAGTTATTTGTTTTCTGTATATTGTAACTTCAAATCACTTTTGGATTAAAATTCATGGAGTTAGAAGGAACCTAAACCAAACCATTCTCTTCTGGAAAGTGCTTATCACTCTCAAAATATGTCCTTAAATAAATTCTAGGTAATTTTTATAGTCTTGTTGTAAATACTGTATCTGATGCTTATGACAAACAGTTACTTCAGTTAAAGGTATAAAAAAGTTGAGTCTCAGAGTACATTTATAAATCTTGGTTCGATTCAGTAGTTTCTTAGTGAGCTGGCAGTCTCAGCTTCTGAGTTGTTGCGCAGTATAGCATAGCAACCATTGGCAACAGTAACATTGGACTCCAGGGATTTTCCCAATGAAGTTGCAGCATGTATCTCTAGTGTTCACATTAAGTCTGTTTTTCTCAACTGAATCACATTAAGGCAGACATTTGAGGTATTGTTAAACTGAAATTGCGTATGATATAATTAAGTATATATTTTTTGAGTACTGACAAATTATAACTTTCATGTTTTCCTCCTAGAGATGCATGATAAATATATATTGGATTATGGTGTGTGAAGGACATGTGAAAAGACTTGTTCAATTAAAGATTAGTCTATTCTGGACAGAAAAACTGTTAAGTAACAATTAACATCAGAGTTCTCCACAACTGATACAGCCAGCCAGAGCTGGAGTGGATAAAGTTGAAATGGTTCTTCTCTAGATAACATTTTTATATTACTTCCGGAGGTTCATAGAGAGCGTAGATTAGTAAGCATGAATTAATAGGCACCATTATTTTGTGGGAAGAGAATTATGACTCAGGTGACCATGGCTTGACTAAGTTAGTCACTTAACCTTTCTTGGCCTATTTTCCCATTTCAAAAAATAAATTCCTGAAGATTTCTTTGAGAAACTGTATCCTTCCAATTTAAAGCAAATTTTATTTCTTCTATTCATTGGTTTAGTCAATGTTTGGGTGCCCTTTATGTGTCTTGCACTGTGCTAGGTACTAGATTGTGAATAAGACATAGTGCCAAGTCTCAAGCAACGTGTTTGGTAGGAGAAATGGATTAAGTCATTATTTGTAATATAACCTGGGAAGTGCTATAAAAATAAATACGGGTGTGTTCTGGGGGCATGTAGGGAGGACATCTGACTTAGAACTGCAGACATGATACATTATGACTGAGGAATGCCTCATTAGAATTATGTAAGGGTGATTTGAGAGTGTACAGAGAAGTATTCAACCTGGCCTGGAGGGAGTTAATACGTCAAGGAAAACTGGGGAGTTTCTCTGAATTGGAGAGACAGAGTCAGAAGTCGTCAGCCGTAGTGGTAGTTAAGATCCTGGGTGTAGACAAGAGCTGGTGAACATCAGCATGTAATAAGGAGGGGGAGAAATAGAATAGGGAGGAAAACCAGAGAAGGGTAGAGTTTTGGAAGCCAAGGGAGGAATGAATATCACATTTAGTATACTGATTAAATGAAAGTTGCTAGTCAAGAAACATTGTGTAGCACTATAAATGTAAACCCATCTTTGCAAAGATGCTTTCTACAAAGATCTGAACTTGCGAATGGGGATGGCTTAAGTCTTTGGTTAGCATCATAACATAGAGGAAAAAGTATATGTTTTGGAGCCTGAATCCTGAGATTGAAGATTAAAATCTTGGCTCCACCACTTTACTAGCTGCTTGGCTTTTTGGAAAAATTACTTAAGTTTAGGGTCCTCAATGTCTTCATATGTAAAATGATACTTTTTTTTTTTTCCACGAGTCATATGGATTAAAAGATACATGTTGTAATGCCTGACTCAATTATAGTGGGCACTTGTTAAATGTTAATTTTTATCCATTCCACTGTTACAGACTCTTCTAAACACCTTTCTTTTTTGCCTCTTCTCCCCACCCCTGTACCCCTCATCATAATCTTTTATCCTTCAAGATCCACCAGAATTCCTGCCTTTTCCTTGATGCCTTTCTATACAGATGATAATTCCAAATTTTCTATAATGAAATGAACATATTCTTGTATCCCTCAGAACTTTCATATCCTTTTATTTTTAACCTTAAGGAAATTTTATTGACTCATGTATAAGAAGTCTGCAGATAGGTGGTTCTAGGATTATCAATCAGTGGCTCAGTGACATCATTAAGAACCTGGATTCTTTCTGTTTGCTTGGCTATTTGAGCTTAGGCTTGATTACAGCAGTCCAATCATCACATTTTCTAAAGTTCAGAAGAGATAACTTCTCTACCCAATTGTGAGCATACAATTCAGTGATCTTTAGTACATTTATAGAGTTATACAGTCATCATCACAAGACAGTTTCAGAACATTTTCATTAAACCTCTCCAGTTTCTCCCAAGCATGTTTGCAGTCAGTCCACCTCCCAACCTAGTCCCAGCAAGCCATTTAGCTGCTTTCTGTCTCTATACATTTGTCTTTTCTGGACATTTCATATAAATGGAATAAAAAATATGTATACTAGTCTTTTGCATCTGGCTTCTTTCAGTTAATATTTTTGAGGTTCATCTGTGTAGCATGTATCAGTATTTTGTTCTTTTTTATTGCTGAATAGTATTCTCTTGTATAGATACGGCGCATTTTATTTATCCATTTATCAGTTGATGGACATTTTGGATTGTTTCCACTTTTCGGCTGTTATGAATAATGCTGCCATGAAGATTTGCATAAGTGTTTGTGTGAACATATATAGTTTCATTTCTGTTGGGTAGATTCCTTGGAGTGGAATTGCTGAGTCATATGGTAAGTTGTAGGGTATATTTGGTCTTTGTCCCTGATTGCTGACACAGAGCTTCTAAAACCCTTGGAATTTCCTGAGTGATAAGGAATATCTTTTGTTATTCATAATGAGCTCCTTTTGATCACACCTAAGTTTATGCTAATGTGATTTAGAAGGGATCCCTAGATCACCTCAGAAGGGACAGGTCGCCAGAAAGACCAAGTAATGAGGTGGTTGGAATTTTCAACCTTACCCACTAACCTCTGGGAAGAGGGAATGGAGACTACTATAAAAACTCTTGAACAGTGCAATTCCAAGAGCTTCTGAATTGATGAATACCGGTGTTGAAAGAGTGGCATTCCCAGAGGGCAGAAGCTCTGTGTCTCTTTCCCCATACCTTGCACCATGCAACCCTTACATTAGGCTGCTCCTGAATTGTATCCTTTATAACAAAGCAGTAATAGTAAGTAAAGTGTTTTGAGTTTTGTGAGCCGTTTTAGCAAATTATAAAACCTGAGGAGAGGGTCGTGGAACCCCTGATTTACAGCTGGTTGGTCAGAAGTGTAGGTGGCAACCTGGGACTTGTGACTGGTGTCTGAAATGGGAGCAGTCTTGTGAAACTGAGCCCTTAAACTGTGGGGTCTGCAATATTTCTGGGTAGTGTCAGAACTGAATTAAATTGAATGACTACTGGGGACTTCCCTGGTGGTCCAGTGGGTAAGACTCCGTGCTCCCAGTGCAGGGGGCCTGGGTTCGATCCCTGGTCGGGGAACTAGATCCCACATGCGTGCTGCAACCAAGAAGTCCGCATGCCGCAACTGAAACATGCCGCAACGAAGATCCCATGTGCCGCAGCTAAGACCCAGTGCAGCCAAACTAAATAAATATTAAAAAAAAAAAAAATTTAGGACACTCAAGTTGGTGTATGGAGGAGAGTTGGAGAATTAGTTGATGTGAGGAAAACTCTACAGAAGTGTTCTAACAACAGTTCAGAATTAGTTTTTATAAATTATTTATTTATTTTTGGCTGTGTTGGGTCCTCGTTTCTGTGCTAGAGCTTTCTCCAGTTGCGGCGAACGGGGGCCACTCTTCATCGCAGTGTGCGGACCTCTCACTGTCCCAGCCTCTCCCGTTGCGGAGCACAGGCTCCAGACGCACAGGCTCAGTACAGAATTAGTTTTTAATCTTTTAAGAAACTGCCAAATTGTTTTCAAAAGTGACCAATTACATTCCAGTCAAAAATGTACAAGGGTTCTAGTTTCTCCACAGTCTCATCAGCACTTGGTACCATCTGCCTTTTTGATTATAACCCTTCCACTGGGTGAGTAGTAGAGTCTTGTGATTTTAATTTACATTTCCCTAAATACAAATGATGTTGAGTTTTTCATGTGCTTATTAGCCATTTATTAAGTCTTCTTTGGTGGAACATCTATTCAAGTCGTTTGCCCATTTTTTTAGCTGTTTTTTTTTTTTTTTCTTATTGGGTTGTAAAAGTTTTTTATATATTCCTGATAAAGGTCTTTTATCAGAGATTTACAAAGATTTTCTGCCAGTTTGTGGCTTGTTTTTTTTTTATTCTTAATGGTGTCCTTGAAGTGCAAAGTTTTCAATGAAGTTTAATTTATCATTTTTTAGTTTTATGGCTTATACTTTTGATTTTGTGTTTCAGAACTTTTTGCCTAATTCAAGGTCACAAAGATTTCTCCTTTTTTTTTTTTTTTTTTAGCTCCTTCATTTAGATTTAGGATCCATATTGAAATAAATTTTGTGTATGGTATAAGATAAGGTCTAAATTCTTTTTTATTTTCATGCCACGTGGATGCCAACTTGTCCTAACACTATTTGTTAAAACGGCTATTCTTTTCCACCTTGGATTGTATTGGTACCTTGGTAAAAAATCAGTTGCTTATAACTTGAGTTTATTTCTAGTCTTAATTATGTTCTATGTATACTCCTGTACTTAACTCCAGTACCACACTGTCTAGATTCCTGTAGTGTTATATACTAAGTTTCAAAATGGGTAGTGTAAATCCCCTGACTCTTTCAAAAGTGATTCTAGATCCTTTCTATTTACATATGAAATTTAGGATCAGCTTGTCAATTTCTACAAAAAAAATTAGCTGGGATTTGATAGAATTTGCATTGAATCTATACATCAATGTGGGAAGAATTGGTAACTTAAAATTGGGTCTTCCAATTCATGAACATGTAATGTCTCCCAATTATTTAGATCTTAATTTCTCTCAACGCTGTTTTAAAATTTTCTATATATAAGTCTTGTACTTATATTAAATTTATTCCTAAGAATTTGATAGTTTTTGATTCTGAGAATGGAGTTTTCGTAGTTTGATTTTTAGATTGTTCATTTTTAGTACATAAAAATACAATCAACTTTTATATATTGTTTCTACATAGGTGATCATGTCTGTGAATAAAACATTTCTACTTTTTTTCCAATCTGAATGTTACTACATTTTGTCATTTGTTTTTGCCTTATTGTATGGGCTAGACTCTCCAGTGAGAGGATGAATAGAAGTGTTGAGAGTGTTCCTGGTCTTGGGGGAAAGGTACGCAGATTTTCACTATTAAGTGTGATGTTACCTGTACATTTTCTGTAGATTTCTCTTTATTAGGTTGAGGAAGTTTCCTTCTGTTCGTAATTTGTTGAGAGTTTTTAGGCATGAATGGGTGTTGGATTTTGTCAGATTTTCCTCTGCACCCAATGAGATGATCATATGGTTTTTATCCTTTATTCTGTTAATATGGTATATTACATTAACTGACTTTCAGAGCTTAAGCCCATATTCCCAGGATCAATTTCATTTACTCATGCTATATAATCTTTTATATATTGCTGAGTTTAGTTTTCCTAAATTTTGTTAAGAAGTTCTGTGTCTATGTTCATGAGGGATTTTAGTCTGTTGGTTTCATTTCTCATGATGCCTTTGTCTAGCTTTGGTATCAGGGCAACATTGGCCTCATAGAAGGAGTTGCATGGCATTTCCCCTTTTATTTTTTTTGAAGTAGTTTCGAAAGGATTGCTATTACTTCTCTAATTATTTGATGACATTTATCAGTGAAACTGTGGGAAACCTGGGCTTTTCTTTGTAGCAAGATTTTAAATCACGAATTTGGTTTCCTCACTTGTTATATTTCTATTCAGATTTTCTTTATTTTATTTTACTTTTGATACTTTTGTTTCCAGGAATTAGTCCAGTTCATATAAATTGTCTAAGTTGTTGTTGATATAAAGTTCATATTTTTTAAAAGTCCTTTAAATTACTGTAAGGTTGGTAATGATGTTCCCTCTTTCATTCTTTATTTTGGCAGTTTATATCTTTTCTGTAATTTTCTTGGTGAATCTAGCTGTTTGTCAACTTTGCTTATCTTTTCAAAGAATCAACCTTTCATTGATTTTTTTTTTTTTTTCCTGTTTCATTGATTTCCACTCTGATATTTTTTTTTCTTTCTTCTCCTTGCTTTGGGCTTAGTGTGCTCTTTTTTCCCTCCTAGTTTTCTAAGGTGGAAACCTAGACTATTGAAACCTTTCTTCTTTCCTGATACGTGTTTAAAGCTGTAAATTTCCCTCTAGGCACTGTTTTAACTGCATTTTGTACCTTTTGATATGCTGTTTTTTGTTTTACTTCAATTCAAAATATATTTTGAAAATTTTTCTTGTAATTTCTTTGATCCATGGGTACTTAGAAGTGTGTTGTTGAATTTACCAATATTTGTGAGTGTTCCCAGATATCTTTCTATTGTGGATCTCTAAATCCATCATGATCAGATAACTTACTTTAATGATTTCATTTTTTTAAATTTGTTGAGACTTATGGCCCAACATATAGTATATGATGCAGTATGTTCCATGTGTGTTTGAAAAGAATGTGAATTCTGCAGTCTTTGGGTAGAGTGTTCTATCATTTATCTTAATTGTGCCATTCTAATTCCTCTGTTGATTTCTTTTACTATATTATGTTATTTTCATTGTGGTTGCTTTAGGGATTATAATATGTGTTTTAACCTATTACAGTCTTCTTCAGAATAGTACTAAATTAATTCTGGTAAATTATAGAAACTTTGCTCCAGTATAGGTCTTTTTATCTCTTCCTTTTTTTTTTTTTTTTTTTTTTGGCCCGCACCATGGCATGTGGAACTTCCCCAACCAGGGGCCGAACCCACACCCCCTGCAGTGGAAGCACAGAATGTTAACCACTGGACCACCAGGGAAGTCTTTCCTCTTCCTTTTTTATGCGTGCATATTAAAACCCCAACAACACAGTATTTTAATTAATGCTTTATATAATCTTATTTGTTTAAAAGAAATGAAATGAGAGCGATTATATTTTTAGAGGTTTTTTATTTTTTATTTTTTTTGCATTTACCTATATAATTACAATTTCCAGCATGTTTTATTTCTTTTAAAATAAAAGTGGATTTGTTACTTTCTGGTGATTTTTTTTCAGCCAGAAAATCTTCCTTAAGTATTTCACATCAGACATTTCTGACAGCAACAAGTTTTCTCAGTCTTTACCTGGAAATATCTTTAATTCACCGTCATTTTTTTTTTTTTAATTAATTAATTTATTTATTTATGGCTGTGTTGGGTCTTCGTTTCTGTGCGAGGGCTTTCTCTAGTTGCGGCAAGTGGGGGCCACTCTTCATCACGGTGCGCGGGCTTCTCACTATCGCGGCCTCTCTTGTTGTGGAGCACAGGCTGCAGACGCACAGGCTCAGTAATTGTGGCTCACGGGCCTAGTTGCTCCGCAGCATGTGGGATCCTCCCAGACCAGGGCTCGAACCCGTGTCCCCTGCATTGGCAGGCAGATTCTCAACCACTGCGCCACCAGGGAAGCCCTCGCTGTCATTTTTGAAGAACCATTTTGTTGAATATAGAATTTTTTATTTGAGAGTTTTTTTGTTTGTTTGTTTTAAATTCCATTTTTCCCTCCCTGGACTCATTGTTTCTGATGGGATGCCACCTGTTAATCATATTATTGTTCTCCTATATCTGATGAGTCATTTTTCTCTTGCTCCTTTTAAGATTTTTTTCTGTATCTTTGTCTATTAGCCTTTTGACTGTGGTGTGTCTTAGTGTTGATCTCTGTCTTGAATTTTCTGGGCTTCTTGGATAGATAATATTTTAAATTTGGGATGTTTTCAGCCATTAATTTTTCAAGGTCTTTTATGTGTTTGTCTCTCTTTTTTCTTCTTCTGGAACTCTCATTACATGTATGTTGATACACTTTGTATTGTGTTTCCGATCTCTGAAGTTCAATTCATTTCTCTTCAATCTTTTTTTTTTTCTCTGTTCTTCAGAGTGGATACTTTCTCCTAATCTATCTTCAGGTTCATTGCTTCTGCCTTCTGTCATCTCAGGTCTACTGTTGAACCCCGCTTAAGTTTTTATTTCAATAATTATACTTTTCAACTTCCAGAATCTCCATTTAAAAAAACTGTTTCTATCTCCTCTTTGAGATTTTCAGTCCTGAGTCATTGTCATTATACTTCCATTGAATTCTTTAAATATGGTTTCCTTTAGTTCTTTGAACATACTTATTATAGTTTCTTTGAACTTTTTGTGTGCCAAATCTAATATTTGGGAATACCCAGGGACAGCTTCTATTTGCTGTTTCCTTGCTGGGAATGGGTCATACTGTTTTTTTGTTTTTGCTTATAATTTTTTTTGAATACTGGACTTTTTTTTCTTTTGGCCACACTGCATGGCTTGTGGGATCTTAGTTCCCTGACCAGGGATTGAACCCAGGCCCTTGGCAGTAAGAGTGTGGGGTCCTAACCACTGGACCGCCAGGGAATTCCCTCCTGGACATTTTAGATAATATTTTGAAGCAACTCTGTGTTTTGGCCTTTCTCTCAAAGGTTGATGTTTTTTTCTGTTCGTTTGTTTAGTAACTTGTCTAAATTTGTGAAGTCTTTTTCCCCTACATTGTGTGGTTCCTGATGTCTCTGCTGTTTTATTTCTTTATTTTTAAACCTGGCTTACTATTTCTGCATAACTTAGTGTTCAACCAAGGATTGGGCAGAGGTTGTGTTCAAACAGCTTGGACTAATATGGCCAATGCTAGTACTAATATGGCTAATATTGCTGATGGATCTTTGTGGGCTGGGCAGTGTATTCAAACACAGGTCATGTTCATGTCTGCCCTGGATTTTACTTTCCACCAACCTCTCTTGCATCTCTTCTGTGCATGTGCTCTGTTGGCTAAGGATGTGTGAGTGGCCTGGGCTTGCTCCAGTTTCCGGTGCACAAGAGACTGTCTTTGTTTTTGTCTTGACTGTCTTTGTTTTTGTCTTTACAGTCTTTGTTTAATGTGGGCTAGTAAATAGTTTATTAAACCCCTTAGGCTTTCTCACCTCCCAAAACTCCTGTAAAATTCCCAACTAGTCTTCCAGTTTGTTGCTACATGGAGTCCTGCAACCTCAAGCTAAAGGTGCCACTGGCCCTCACTGTTAGCTGCCACAGAGATCTCTGCTTTAATTGACAATGCACCGGATCAACAGATTACCTTCAAGTAGTGGTGGTGAAGCTGCTGTTTTACAGTCTGCCCTACCCTTATTAAACTCCTAAGCACCCAAAAGGTAAGAATGCTGTAGACTCATGTTCTTACCCAGAGTTCAGTTGTTTTTGTGAATAAACACTTCTCAGTTTGTTGAATGCCTTTGATTGAATTCCAGAGCACTGACGTGGTTGATTTTTGGCTGTTTTGTGGAGAGAATTTGTTGACCTGCTCCTTCTCTCATGCTGGAAATAAGAGGCCTGTTTTTTGGTTTATGTGTGCAATTCTTCTCTCAGGAGGATAAAGCTTGTCCCATCCTTCTTTTATATTACTCATAATCCTTTGCACAGCATTAGACTTTTACTGATCACTCCAAATGTACTTGAGTTAAATTTCCTGATTTTCTTCAAGCATCAAATTATATGGCATTTGGGATTGGGGAATTCCAAGCTCTAAGTAGTTTCTTGCTTTCCTTATCCTTTTGATCAGTGGAAGAAACTGCTTACTGTTCATTCAACAAGTGTTTATTGACTACCTGTCATGTTCCAGCTATTGTGTAGGGTTTTGGGGTATAAAGATGACTAAGACATAATCTCTGATCCCAAGGAGGTCTTTGCCTAGTGAAGGAGATTGATATTCAAATAGCTGATTATAATGTGGTGAAGTAAATACATTGATAGGGATAAATGTGTGGCATTATGGAAGAGCTCTCAAGGATACTTAACTCAGAATGGATTGGGGGGGAAGAAAAAGGGAAGCATCCAGAAAAGACTTTCAGAAGGAAGTAATGACTGAATTGAATATGAAGGTGAGTGAAGGGTGAGATTAGGAGATTGTGTTCTAGGAAGAGAGATCAGCATGGGGTGAGAAAAAGTGTGGTGTGTTCAATGAACTATAAGCAGTTTAATGTTGGGGCATAAGTACATATCAGGGAGTTGTAAGAGATAAGGATGGAAGGGTAGAGAGGGCCCAGATTTTGAAGGGTTTTGTATACTATATTAAAAAGCTTGGATTAACCTTTATTGAATAATTCTGCAAAACTGTGAGTGGGAAGTACTTCAGGATTCTGTCAAAGTTAGATTTGAATTTTGTTTAATTACATTTTCAACTACTTCCAAAGCCACAATAAAAGACTCTGGGTGTTGTGTGTATCTCAGATGTGCTGTGAGCTGGATTTTAAAACACTAGAGACCAACAGCATATTAACTGATAGAGAATAAAAGATCTGATATGTCTTTAGAATAACATTTTATGACCTTAAATTTTTATTATTAATATACATGAATAAAATGATATAGTGTTTCTAAATATTGGATTCTATAAGATTTAATTTGAAAAAGAAGCTTAATTGCTAAAATTGTTTGAAAACTACTATTGTATTTAGATTACAGGCAGTTATATTGATAAGGGAATTATAAGCTGAGCCATAGATTTGGTTAATTTTGTAGAGTATGGATTTGAGGCTGACAACAACCACTTTTTTTTTTTTTTTTTTTAGTATATTTTTGAGTATTTATGGCATAAACTTGCATAGAAGGGAATGGAATTTGAGGACTTCTGGGTTATTTCCTGAAGTGGGGGCTGGAACTTCATCTTACTCTTTTATATTTGGTCACTGTTTTCTGGTCTGAAAGGGGATACTTTTTTCCTCCTCGTTTGGTCTTCAAGTAGACTTTGAGGTTCCGCTCCTTTTTCCTCAGTGACATTTTCCCTCTGATTATAAACATAACCTATGTTTGTTGTAAAATAAAAGTGCAGGAAATGCACAATTAATAAAATCAAACATATCATCCAGAGATAATCGTAATATTTTAGTGCCTATCCTATATCTTTTCCTATGCATATATAGTCATTTAATATACTTTTTACAAAATAAGGATTATATAATTAAGGATTATTATTATATAAATAAGGATTTTATAATTTGCTTTTTCTACTTTTATAACAAACATTTACCAATGTTATTAAATATTCTTTCATAACTTTTTTTCTGTGACATCATCTGGGCCTAGAGTTTTCTTTTAGGAAAATCTTTTTTCTAAAGTTCATACTGTTTTTAAAAATAGCTTTATCGAATATAATTGATAAATAAATTGTACATTTTAAAAGTAAACAACTTGTTTTGCATATACACCTGTGAAACTATTACCACAATCAAGGTATTAAATATATTCGTCACGACCTAAAGTTTCCTCATGCTCTTTAGTGATCTTTCCCTCCTTCCCCCACCTCCACCAGCCACTCACTCCTATTCCCAAACAACCACCTATCTGCTTTCTGTCACTATGATTAGTTTGCGTATCCTGGAATTTTATATAAGTGGAATCATGTAACATATACTCTTTTTTTGTCTAGATTTTTTTCACTTAGCATAATTATTTTTGAGATTCACCCACATTAATTCATCCCTTTTATTACTGAATCGTTCCATTGTATGGATATATCACAATTTGTTTATCCATTTACCTCTGTTGGACCCGTGTTTGAGTCTCACAAATAAAGCTGCTATGAACATTTGTGTAAAAGTCTCTGTTTTCATTTCTCTTGGTTAAATACCTATAAATGAAATGGCTGGATTATATGGTAAGTGTATGATTAATTTTTAAGTAACTGACAAAGTGTTTTCCCAAACGATTTTCCTATTTTACATTTCCATCAGTAGTTTATGACAGTTCAGTTCCTCTGCATTCTAGTTAATAACTTGCTGTGATCAGCCTTTTAAATTTTAACCATTCTAATAGGTGTATATAGTAAGTAGTATGGCATTGTGTTTTTAATTTGCACTTCACTAAAGACTAATGATATTTAACATTTTTTCACGTGTTTAATTAACCATCCATGTATCTTCCTTGGTGAAGTGTCTATTCAAATCTTTTGCCCATTTTTTTGTTTGTTTTGTTAAATTGACGTGTTTTCTTGTTATTTAGTTTTATTTATTTATTTTTGGCTGCGTTGGGTCTTCATTGCTGTGCGCCGGCTTTCTCTAGCTGTGGCAAGCGGGGGCTACTCTTTGTTGCAGTGCGCAGGCTTCTCATTGTGGTGGCTTCTCTTGTTGCGGAGCACGGGCTCTAGGTGCGCGGGCTTCAGTAGCTGTGGCACACGGGCTCTAGAGTGCAGGCTCAGTAGTTGTGACACACGGGCTTAGTCGCTCCGTGGCATGTGGGATCTTCCCAGACCAGGGCTCGAACCCATGTCCCCTGCATTGGCAGACGGATTCTTAACCACCACGCCACCAGGGAAGTCCCCTTGCTATTTAGTTTTGATAATTTTTTATGTATTCTGGTTGCAAGTCCTTTATCGATATATGATTTGTAAATTATTCTTTCAGCCCTGCTTATCTGTTCATCTGCATTACAGTGTCTTTTAAAGAAGTTAATTTTAAAGTCCAGTTTTTCAGTGTTTTCTCTTATGGATTATGCTTTTGGTGTTGTATCTAAGAAATATTTAACTCAAGATCAAAATAATTTTCTGTGTTTGCTTCTAAGAGTTTTATTGTATTATGTTTGTGTTTACATACACACTTTGATTCAATTTTGTGTATGGTGTGAGGTACGACTTGAAGTTCTTGTTTTTGCACGTGGATGGGCAGTTGTCCCAGGACCATTTGTTGAAAAGACTGTCCTTTCTCCATAAAATTGACTGTGCTATTTGTCAAAAATTAATTGACCATCTATATTTGTATCTATTTCTGAACTCTCCTCTCTTTTTAATGGGTTTATGTGTCTGTCATGATATGAATGCCACACTGTTTTGATTTCTGTAGCATTTTAATAAGTCATGAAGTCAGATAGTGCAAGTTCTCTACTTTGTTCTTTATCAAAGTTTTGGCAATTCCAGGTCCTTTGTGTTTTTCTATAAATTTTATAACCGGCTTGTTAATTTCTATTTTTAAGAAGTCGGCTGGAATTTTGAATGGCATTGCATTGAATTTGGGAGAAATTAACATCTTAATATTGAGTAATTTGATCCATGAATATGGTATATTTTGCTATTAAACATGCTTTTTTATAGCCTCTTTTTCCATTATAAATAGCACTGTGATGTAAGCATCATGGTGGCAGGGACCTAATTCTGTCTTCCACTCCTTCCTGGCTCTTTGCATGCACTGAATAAACATTTATTAAACAATAAATGAAGAAGGTTCCTGAACATAAATATTTGTGCACATCTCTGATTAGTTTCTTAAGAGTACGTCCTACGTGTGGAATTGCTAGGTCAAAGGATATGTTCATTTTTAAAGCTTTTGATTACTAAACACTTCCCTAGAATTTTTGTTTTTTGAGGCAGAAATATCTTGATTGATAACTATCATAAGGCATGCATAATTGATTAGCAAATGGTGTTCTTGATGACATTCTTCCCCAAGCTTTCTCTTAAATTACACTGTAAGCCTATGGGAAAGTAGGATTCATATCACAGAAATTTTGTGGATCACTTTTCTGTCATTAGCTAGATTTATTGGAATTGGGAGCTATGGAGATAACCAAAAATGAAGGCGATTGTAGTTTTCCTTTGAGGAACTCACAGTCTCTTTGGAAAGATAGTTTACATAGTTAGAAATCACTAGAAGGGAAAAATACCCATGTGATAGAATTTAGAATAAATATCCTGAGGCAAGCCCAAGGAAGGCAGAAATTCATGGAGCAGAAAGAAGGGCAGAAGCTATTGTTCACATTCACTTTTAGAGTTAACTATCAACTCTGAAAACAGTTTCATGATTGTTCAGACTGTAGGGTTTTAGGTTTGACTCTGACCTTGATTTGTGGATTAGTTGAAAAGTTGAGGTATTTTAATTTGGCATAAGTATATGAACAATATTGTGAAGGTAAGAATAAGCAACATGTGTATGAGAGAGAAGCAACTTAATTTGCTCTAGCAAAGGGGTCCTGTGGGGCAGCAAAATGAAATTGTTTGCATTTGTATAGGGAGTTGGCTAATGCAGGGCTTTGAGTTTGGCTGAGAAGTGTAGATTTGATTCAGTAAACAATAGGAAGGATTATAATAGGAGTTATAATAATGGAAACAGTTCATGAGAAAGATTGTCCTGGTGGATAATTTGTAGTCTATGTAAGGATGAGGAAAGACCAAAATCCAGGACACTGTTTAGGAGGCTTCTGTTAAAATAAACCAAATGTAAAATATTTGAGATTTTTGCACTAGAGGGTGGTGGAAAAGAATGGTTAAAATCAACAGACAGATGAAGAATCAGCAGGATTAATAATGTATTACTGATAGGAGAGGGGGACTAAGTTGTGTGCTAAGAAATAAGGGGAGGGTAGTAGTGATTTTTTTTTTTTTTTTTAAGGAGGCAGGTAGAAAATTTGAAGTTAAAGAGTTTCATTCGTGTTAATGCCAAGCTTCCGTTATAGATGGGACATGTAGTAGAGTAAGAGTTTTGAGCTGAGAGAGAGGTTAGGAACGTGGTTATAAATTTGAGTGTTGTTCAATTAGATGTAAAAATCAAGCTGTGAGAGAGGCAACTTGACTTTTTTTTTTTTTTTTAATTTTTTTGGCTGCGTTGGGTCTTTGTCGCTGCGTGCAGGCTTTCTGTAGCTGTGGCAAGCAGAGGCTACTCTTTGTTGCAGTGCGCAGGCTTCTCATTGTGGTGGCTTCTCTTGTTGCGCAGCACGGGCTCTGGGCACGCAGACTTCAGTAGTTGCAGTGCATGGGCTCAGTAGTTGTGGCTCGCGGGCTCTAGAGCGCAGACTCAGCAGTTGTGGCGCATGGGCTTAGTTGCTCCGTGGCATGTGGGATCTTCCCAGACCAGGGCTCGAACCTGTGTCCCCTGCATTAGCAGGCAGATTCTTAACCACTGCGCCACCAGGGAAGTCTGTTGACTTTTCTTGTAGAGATGGAACAACAGACTAGAGATTCTCATGGTGAGTGGGAGAAAGAACATACAAGGGTGAACAAGAAGGGTCAGAGAGATAGGAGGTGATCATGGTTTGTAGATGCTAAGAGAAGAATATTTCAGAGAGGTTCTTAAATTAAGGTGATTATGTGCAAACTGCCTTGATAAGGTTTCTTTATGTTTACTAGTGTTTAGCATAGCTTAGTAAACATAGTAAACTCTTGATGAAAGATAGTGTAAATTATTCTCTTAATTATTGGATTAAGATTGAAATTTTTCATGTTATCTGTTATGTTCAGTTGGTAAGAAAGGAATAATGACACAGTTATTTTCATAGTTTATAAGCCATGTGTCTATACTCTCATGTAAAGGTATTGCCAACATTATCACTTTTGTCCCAGATTACAAAAGTAGTTTATTTTTGCATCATTAAAAACGAAACAAAACAAAACTTATACTAATAATTTTATTAGCTCAAGTGAAGGGAATAGTATATGATTTTATAATTATAGTTTTGTAAGATGCTTTTGCCTACCTAATATTGTGGCATTTTTTTTTTAAGTTTTATTTTTTTGCCCTTAATTTTTTCTTTTAACTTAATTAAACTAAAAAAAAACCCAAGCAGTTTACCCATGACTCCCCTCACCACCACACCCAAATTCAACCACCAGTCTGTTCTCTGTATCTATGAGCTTGTTTTTCTGTGTGTGTGTTTGTGTGTAGATTTCACATATAAGAGAGATCATATGTTATTTTTCTCTCTGTCTGACTTATTTCACTTAGCATAGTGCCATGAAGGTCCATCCATGTTGTTGAAAATGTCAAGATTTCCTTCTTTTTTGTGGCTGAGTCATACTCCATTGTACATACATACACCACATTTTCTTTCTTCATTCATCCATGAATGGCCACTTAGGTTGTTTCCATGTCTTGAGTCTTGTAAATAATGCTGCAGTAAACATAGGGTTACATAAGTCTTTTCGAGTTAGTGTTTTTGTTTTCCTCAGATAAATACCCAGAAGTGGAATTGCTGGATCATATGGTAGCTCTGTTTTTAATTTTTTGAGGAACCTCTGTGTCCTTAATTTTCCAGATGGATTATTGTACATGTTCATACTGCCTCAAGACTGTGGTCTTGGTCTTTCCTATTTTCTAAACCAGTTTTATTATCTCTGTTATAAAATATTTTCCAAGATAACTTATATAATTTAAAAAGTCTTACCACAAGGTGTCATTGTAACCTCTAAAAAGAAATTCCATGTAAATATGTGCAACACCAATTTTTACATTTCCTTGTGTTTTTAAGTCTTTTTTTTTTTTTTTTTTCTGTTTCATGTTTTGGAGTTGTCTTTTAAGATATATTGTATATCTCTTGTATTAAAGGAAAAAATTAAGTAGCTCCTGTTCTTGAGTTCTCATGTTTTTGCAAAAACATATGCTTTCCACCCACAAATTTCTTAAGAGTGTGTTGCTATAGAGATGATGGTTTGAAGGAAAGAATGAGGAGGAGTAACAGCAGGTGGACATTCAAGGAACAAAATACTTATTTTATGTCTTTGTTCCTGACGGAGCCAGCTTTAGCGTTTACCCCTCTGCTGGTGAAATCCCTATAGAAGAAAAGTAGATATTTAGAGATACTGTGATGATATTTGCATTTACTCAGATGCTTTTGCAAAGGTCCCTGTGCTTGATTCTTTGTTCATATGAAAGATTAGTGCTTGAAGTAATTGTAATCTTTGAAACAGTCTTTCTTCTGCTTTAACTGGATTGTATTTTATTTAAAACAAAACAAAAAACTGTCCTGATTTCCTTTTTAATTAGTGTCTTTGAAAGAGGTGGTTTTTTGTTTGTTTTTTGTTTTTCTTTTTTTGAGAGGTGTGTCAATATCTAACTACAAATTCCTGTTACTTCTGCCTCCAAATTCATTTTCAGGACTATTGCCTGTTGACTACCTGCTGCCACTACTTTTGTTCAGGTGTTCATCATTGCTTTCCTGGACTTTTGATCTCCTTTTCTTTTTCTTACTCCCCACCCCACCTCAAATCTGTTCTGCCCCTTGGATAAGGTAGTTATTTTTCTGAAGTACAAATCTGAAACCACCCTGTACTGTCCCTCATCTACCACAAGCTTAAAACCTTTCCTTGGCTCTCCTAGACCCCAGGATGAACTCCGGTCTTCTGCACATTGCCTTCAAGGCTCTGCCCCACTTCTTCAGGCTGATAATGCTTCCCCACATCTCTCCCCCGCACCTCCAGTGATCTTCTCTCCATCTCCGTGCCTTTGTACTTGGTGTTTCTTCCCTGCATCCCTTTCTTTGTCTTAGCTCAGGATTTCCTTCTTTGTGAAGTCGTCCCTGACAGCTTCTCCAGCAGAATTTTGCCTCTCTTTCAAGTGCACCCATACTACCTATAAATATATTACAGTGCTTTATAGTTTTGAAACTTTCTGAATTCACTTATTTTAAATAGGTAATGTCCCCACATGGCAAAAAAAATTTTTTTTAAGTACAGTAAGGGTTTAATAAATTGTAAATTTTCTCTTATTTTTGTTTAGTTAGCAGTTGTTGGTCAACATGTATGTTTCATTGACCACTATGAACTCTTTGAGGGCACAAATTTTCTTTTATTTATTTCTGTATCTCTGTACCAACAAAGTGTCTGGCATAAAATAGGCACTTAGAAAATGTCCATAGTACTCTGAATATGGGCAGGTTCTTCCTTGCTGAGAAGTCAGGTGGACTTGATGGTCTGCATATTTACGTATCTCCCTCAGAACCCTGTTAGGAAGTGGACCACTCAGTAAATATGATATAGTAGCCACTCAGTAGGTACTGATTGTTTAATTGCTTTTTTTTTTTTCTTTTAAATAAATGGTTTTAAAGTTAACCTGTTTGTGTGACTTTTATTTATTTCCCTTTTCTGGCTCTGAAAAACTTTATACTTTCTTTCTGGCAGATTCTCATATATGAAAAAGGGAATGTTTACATTAACTCCAGTAAAAAAATCAGTTGAACTCATCAATTTTTAAAATTTATTTAACTTTTCAGACTAAGGCATAAATCTCATGGAAATAAAATAAAATCAGAATTTATTTAAAAAACAAATAATTTCCAGGACATGTTGTTGGATCAGTAGACAACCTTCATTTTGTGTTCGGAGCCATATGGTAGCCTTTTCTATTTCAGGAGAAATATGGGACTGTGAGCAAAGAAGACTCTGTAGCTCGCACAAAGGTATTAAGTACTCATAAATCTTTTGCAGAGTCCCCTCTATTATATGTAATAGCGCCTACACTAAGAAACATGGAAATGAATTTGAAGTATGATTTGTGCAAGAGTCATCCTTGTTTTTCAGGTCACAACTTTTCAGAGACTTTTATAATTTATTTCTAAGCATTTGAGGTTGACTGGTTACTATATCATACTTTCCAGAATTCTTTTGTGTGAATTAAGCTATGCGGAGGCAGACAGTGCAATTATAAGAATAGAATAACATTTTAATTCAGAGTGCTTTGGTGGTTGATTGCTAACCACTCTAATACATACCTTCTTCCTTTTCTCTTTCCTTACCCTCCCGTTTCTAAATCACAATTACAGGGCCTGGCACCTTTCCAGGACTTTGAAGGGTCGGCTACCAGCTGCACTTCAGGTTTTGGCAGGGTGTCAAGTTGTGACATTTTTTTGTATATACAAGACATCCTAGGATGGCCATCCAAAGACTGTTTGGGTGACTAGTATAGGATTCTCTCTGGATATTAAAGAAACTCATTTCTAATGTTTTGTTTATAAGTGAAGTAATGCCGGATGTAGGTTCTTTCTAGACTTTTAATGTTGTTTTTAAAAAACAACATTCACTTTGGGGGCATGTAGTATTTAGAGCATTGTTTTGAAATGTTCAAAGGCATAGCATGTGCTTTTTAATGGAATGTGTTTTGGAAGCTTTCCATGAGCATCAGCAGCTGTGCTTTTAGAATATTTTGAATTACCATCCTTTTGGGCAGACATTGTACCACTGCTTAAGAAATACAGCTCCTGTGCGAAAGAAAATGTCATGTGTGGGTCTGTGGAGCTGGGACTGGTCTAAAGACATGGGAGGAAGGACATGTGGGTGTGGTTATGTGATAGTAGTAGTTGCAAAGATAGGAAGATGTATTTGGAGAAGGGTTATGCTGAGTCTTAAAAATTGCCTTTCACAGAGACTAGTCCATCTCATAAGTGCTTACTGATTAACAGGCTGATCAAAAGAATCTGCTTTACCTTTCATTATTGTTTGAATTGGGTACTTTAAAACATTTGCATTATGAGTTTCTTTATTTGGTAAACTCCACACAATAGGAATTGTTTCTTTTATTGTATAGTTCAAATGCCTAATACATATTTAGATGTTCTGTGAGTAATTGATACCTGTCTATTGACTGGCTAAAATCAGAAAAGTCTGACTGTGGTAAGAATTTAAAACTGATGGAAATTTTCAGACTGGCTAAAATTCATTATGAAAAAATAGACTGAAGAGAGAGCCGGTGTATTAGTTAGTTGTGGCTACTGTAACAGATTACCACATACTAGGTGGTTTAAAACAGCAACAATTTATTCTCTTAGAGTTTGGAGACCAGAAATCTGAAATCAAGGGCCACACTCCCTCTAAAGGCTCTAGGGGAGAATTCTTTCCTTGCTTCTTCCAGCTTGTGGTTTAAGGCATTCCTTGGTTTGTGGCTGCATTTCTCTGATCTCTGCCTTCTTGGTCATACTGCCTCCTCCTTTTTATTTTTAGTCTTTCTCTTATAAGGATACCTGTCATTGTATTTAGGGCCCACCCGTATAATCAAGGATAAGCTCCTCCTTTTAAGATCCTTAATTTAATCACATCTTTTGCCATATAATGTCATTATCATAAGTTACAGAGATTAGGAAGTGACATACCTTTTTGGGCCAGCATTCAGCCCAATACAGAAGCCTCAGTTACTGAATATGGATGAGAAAAGTGAATTGAGGGTAAAGTAGCATAGAATGGTGGACATATTCATTTAATATTTTTGAGCCAATATGTACCTGTGTTTGTTTTAGGTTTGGGGGTTATAAATATGAGTAAGACAGGTTTTCTTCCCTTGGGCGAAGTTACATTGCCTGTGTTACATATATTAAAAAATTACAAGATAGAAGATAGAATAATTACATAATATGTTTGGGAGAGTCAGGGAATACTTCGTGGAAGAAGTAATGCATTCCTGAGCAAGGTTTTGAAAGCTGACTGGGAATTCACTAGATCAGAGTGCAGAGGGGATAGAAAAGACCTTCAGGGCAAGGAAATTAGTATTTGCTAAGACATGGAGGTAGAAAACAGCAGTGTGTGCTCACGAAGCCACCAGTAAGTCAGGGCACTGAGATGAATTTAAAATTTGTTTTGTTTCTAGTAAGTTGCAAGGTAGACAGTCTTTGTTGTGATCCTTCTTAAAGCAAAGATCTTTTCATAGATTGAGAAGATCTGTGAATGGCCATTAAATACGTGAAAAAGTTGCCTCAGGGAAGTGCAAATTAAAACCACAATGAGATACATCCCCTAGAATAACTAAAATTAAAAAGACCATGTTAGAGTAATTAAAGAGGCCATTAGACTGTGGTGGCTGTAATACCTTGGTAGCCTATGGAAGCAAACCAAAACCTAAGCAGAATCAATGCACTTGAATCCCAGAAAGTGAAATTTAAGAACAACCAATTACAGCCAACTAGGGTTTTCCAAATAAAAAAACTCCTCAACCTGTAGCCCACCAAATGATTTCCTTGCTTTGGTTCCACATCTCTATAAAACCCTCTCCACTAGCTCCTGTTGGTGGTGTGCTCCTACTGCTTTCGGTTAGGTGCTGCCCAATTGGAATGGATGTATGCTCAAATAAACTCTTGAAAATTTTAGTGTGCCTCAGTTTGTCTTTTAACAACTGACAGCACCAAATGTTGGCAAAAATGTGGAGGAAACAACTCTCATGTTGATTGAAATGGAAGATGGTACAACTACTTGGAAAAAGATTTGTCAGTTTGTTATAAACATATACTCACTCCATGATCTAGCAGTTCCACTCATATATTTACACTTGTCCCCAACTGAAAACGTTTCCACAAAAAGTCTTGTACAAGCAGCTTTATTCATAATAACCAGAAACAATCCAAATGCCCATCAGTAAGAGAACAAAATGTGTTATATTTAAACAATGGAATCGTCTTGGGTTCTTCCTTTGTGAGCTCATGGAATTGTATACTTAAAATTTATGCATTTCATTATATGTAAATTTTACCTTAGAAACAAAGACTAAATAAACAAGAGAATTGGTGGAAGAAATGGTCCTTTTACACGTTATTGTGTATCCATGTGATATCTGAAACTGTGGTACCCTCACAACTGAGAGGAGAATTAAGACAGCAGGATGTTGGCAGAAGAATGGGAAAGACCAGGGTCCTTGATAATACTGAGACTAATTTTTGAATGAAAATTTAGAATTTTGAATCTTAAAATTGAAAATTTTGACCTCTTTAAAAAGTTGATTATAATATACATGTAAAAAAAAATGCAGAAAAATGTCCATCTGAGTGATTTACAAAGCAAATCACAATGTAACCTCAACAAAGATCAAGAAGTAGAACACTACCAGCCTTCCTCAGGTGACATTATCCTGACTTTCTGTGTTAATCACAACCTAAACATACCCCAGCATGTATTCTCCAAATACTGTTGTTTTATCTGTTTTTTATTTTTTCTGAACTTTATATGTTTGGAATAATTGAGTATTTTTTTGTGTGTGCCTTCTTTCTTTTGCATAGTGTATTTGTGATATTCACCTATATAGAGTCTATCTGTAGCTTTTCATTGCCATATAGTACTAGTTCCTTTACACCATAGTTTGGTTCTTCAGCTGTTCATGGAAATTTGTTTTGTTTCTAGGTTTCAGTTAGGAATAATACTGCTGTGAACAGTATTATTCCAACAGAAATCTCTTGGTGTACTTGTACTCACATATCAGTTAGTTATATATCAAGTATAGGAATTGCTGAGTCATAATATATATGCATTTCTTTAACTTTAGATAATGCTTGCTTTTTTCTCCAAAGTGGATGTGCTATCACTTGTTGCTTCCCATTCTCTCTGACCTTGTTACCATCAGTCTTTTTGGTTTTCTCATTGTGGTTTTAATTTTATAAAGAATTCCTACACATTAGTACATAAAAAGATAATAGAAAAAATTGGGCAAAAGATTCAAATAAACATTTCACAAAAGAGAATACCCAGAGGACCCATAAACAAAGAATGTCTTTAAAATATTTTGTTGGTGGTATGTAGAATGCAATTAATTTTTGTATGTTAATCTACTTAGCAATCTTACTAACTTGCTTTTTCTAATGATTTCTCTATAAATTCTTTTGGATTTTCTGTATACACCATCAGAACGTCTGTAAATAAAGTTTTATTTTTCCTTTTCCAATTTTCTTTTAACCTTTTTTACCTTTGTCTTTTTCCAGATCTTCAGTACTAAGTTGAATAAAATTGGTGATATTGGACATCCTTGTCTTGATTGCATTCTCAAAGGCAGGCATTGAAGATTTTGAAATCAGTCATGGTGTTTGCTGTATTCTTTTTGAACACACCTTTTATCAAATTGATGTGCCTTTTAGTTCCTAGTTTGCTAAGGTTTTTTTTTAATTGAGGTGAAATTCATATAACAAAATTAACCATTATACAGTGTGAAATTCAGTGGCGTTTAGTGCATTCACGACATTGTACAACTACCACCTCTATCTAGTTCCAAAACATTTTATCACCTCAAAGAAAACTCTGTACCCATTACCCTATTCCCTGCCCCCAGCCCTTGGCAGCCACCAATCTGCTTTGTCTCTATGGATTTACCTATTTTGGATATTCCATATAAATGGAATCAGACTTTGATGACACGAATGGTAGACGTTTTATTTTAGTCCTACAGGTCCCTGAGCATCTGTTATTTTTGTCTATTTTCTGTCTGTTGTTTACGCTCAGTAATTTCTATTCTACTAGTTCATTCTTTCCTCTTCGTCTGTCTTCTTTATTTCTACTGTTGAGCTCATACTTAGATTTTTATTTTGGTCATTGTATTTTTGATTTCTAAGATTTCCATTGGTTCTTCTTTATATCTTCAATTCTTTGCTGAGACTTGTATTTGTTTGCTGTGACTTTTTCTTTTTTCATGTATTTCAAGCTTGTTTGTAATTGCTCACTGAAACATTTTAATCATGACTTCTTTAAAATCTTTGTCAGATAACTTTAACATCTCTGTCATCTCAGTGTTGGCATCTAGCAGTTGTCTTTTACATTTAATTTGAGATCTTCCTCATTCTTGGTATGACCAGTGATTTTCTATTGAAACCTGGACCTTTAGGGTTTTATGTTATGAGACTTTGGATCCTATTTAAACCTGTTTTAGCTGGCTTTTCGTGACACCTCTCTGGTGGGGGAAAAGGGGGGAAATACTACCTCATTATTGCCAGATGAGGGTAAAAGTCTAATTTTCCCATTTGGCCTCTGTTGACACCTGAGTTATGGAAGATCATCATTTTGTTGTTGGGTGGTGAGGACTTCTTGCTTCCCATGTGGTCTCTACTGGCACCGTAGAAAGGGTAGCCTTGTTATTACTGAGTGGTAGTGCCAGCCCTTACTCTCCACTAGACCTTCTCTGACAGCAGTTCAGCAGATTGAGGAATGTGCTAATCCTTATTACTGTTGGTGGGGTGAAAGTTCAGGTGACCCATGTGGTCTCCACTAACATTTCAGGAGCTTGGGGCTTTATTACTTCTCAGCAGAGATGAAAGTCCCAACTTCCTACTGCTTGTATATTATCCAGGTAGGGTATTGAGGTAACTCGTTACAACCTGGCCTCTCCACTTGGCCTTTGTTTGCGTGGATGGGGGTGGAACCACAACTTTTTCTGTTGTATTTGCCTGTAGTAAGTTGTTACTGTCTAAAAATTTTTTGTCTTGCTGGGCTTCCCCTTTCTTGTTACTTTGGCTAGAGAAACAGGGTTCAGACTTTTTTTGGGGGGGGGGTGTATGTGAACCCACTGCCAGCTTCTTCAGTTCCAAGTTGGACATAAATGAGGGAAAAAGAAAACCCAGGGAGCACGCCATTGTGTTGGTTCTTATGTCCCGGGGTCCTTGGCTGGTCTGCCTTCTAGTCTCCGTTTTTCAGAGTCATGTTATGTATGTCATATATATATACTATTTGGGACTTTTAGTTGTATTAGTGGCATTAGGGAAATGTACACCTGCTCCATCTTCCTGGAAGCAGATGTCTTTATCCCTCAAGTTTTAATCTGTTTTCTTTAGTTCTAGATATTTTCTAATTTTTATTGTGACCTTTTCTTTGGTTTATAAGTTATTTAGAAATGTATTCTTTCTAAGCATATATAACTTTTCCAGTTATCTTTTTGTATTGAGTTCTAGTTTAATTGCACTGTAGTCAGAAAACATATTCTGTGTAAGTTTGCTTTTTTAAAAAATGTGAGATATTTTTAAGACCCAGCATGTGGTCATTTCTGAATGTTACGTGTATGCTTACAGGGAATGTGTATTCTATAGTTATGGGATACAGTTTTCTATATATGTCAGTTAGGTCAGGTTGATTAATTGTGTTGTTTAAATTGTCTGTATTCTTACTGATTATTTTTTTCTGCTTGTTCTATTGGTTACCAAGGATAGTGGTTAAATTCTCCCCCTAAGAGTGTGAATTTGTCTCTTTTTCCTTGTAGTTCTGACCTCTTCATTTACTGTATATAAATAAAAATTGTCACATCTTTTTGGTGTACTTAACCTTTTGTCATTATTAATGTCTCCATCTTTAGTAGTATATTTTGCCTTAAAATCAACTTTATTTGACATTAATATAGTTCCACCATCTCTTTTGATTGATGTTTGTATTATCTTCTTTTTATCTCAACCTTTCTGTGCCCTTATGTTTTACAATTGTCTTATAAAAAAGTCATATAGTTGAGTTATGTTTTTTCTTCCAAACTTCTATGTTGAGAAACCCTTTTTTAGAGTATTTGAATAATTTTAATTTTTCCACCCTTTTAGCATTCTTTAATGGTTATCTTAGAGAAAGGTTCGCAAACTTTTATTATGAAGAGTCAGATAGCAAATATTTTAGGCTCTTCAGGCTATGCATGGCTTCTGTTATGTATTCTTTCCTCCCTCCCTCCCTCCCTTCATTCCTTTTATAGAGCTGTTTTAGATTTATATCAGAATCAAGCAGAAAGTACAGAGGGTTCCTGTGTACCCACTACTTGCCCCTGCATGCACAGCCTCCTGCACTATTAACATCCCACAGCCGAGTGGTACATTGACATGTCATTATTACCCATAGTCCACAGTTTACATTGCGGTTCACTCTTGGTGTTGTACATTCTGTGGGTTTTAACAAATGTATATTGGCATGTATTCTATAATTATAGTATCATACAGAATAGTTTCACTGCTTTAAAAATCCTTTCTGCTCTGCCTATTCATCCCTTTTTTTCCCCTAACCCTTGGCAACCAGTGATCTTTTTAATGTCTCCATAGTTTGGTCATTTCCAGAATATATGGGAATCCTACAATATGTATCCTTTTTTGGATGGGCTTCTTTCACTTAGTAACATGCATTTAAGATTCCTCCATATCTTTTCATGGCTTGATAGCTCATTTCTTTTTAAGGCTGGATAATATTCCATTGTCTGGATATACCACAGTTTATCCATTCACTTACTGAAGGACACCTTGGTTGCTTTCAAGGTTTGGTAATTATGAATAAAGCTGCCATAAACATCTGTGTGCCGGTTTTTGTTGGATGTAAGTTTTCAACTCATTTGGGTAAATACCAAGGAGTGCAGTTGCTGGATTGTATGGTAAGAATAATGAATTAGAGTTTCTGTTGCTCCACATCCTCACTAGCATTTGGTGTTGTCAGTGTTTGGGTTTAGTTCATTCTAATAGGTGTGTGGTGGTATCTCATTGTTGCTTTAATTTGCAATTCACTAATGACATGTGATGTCCAGTATCTTTTCATGTGCTTATTTGCTTTTGTGTATCTTCTTTGGTGAGATGTTTGGCCCATTTTTTAATCCAGTTGTTTTCTTATTGTTGAGTTTGAGTTCTTTGTATATTTTGGATAACAGTCTTTTATCAGATATATCTTTTGCAAATATTTTCTCCCAGTCTGTGGCTTCTCTTCTTATTCTCTTGACAGTGCCTTTTGTAGAGTAGAAGTTTTTAATTTTAATGAAGTCTAACTTGTCAATTGTTTTTCATGAATCTTGCCTATGGTGTTGTATCTAAAAAGTCATTGCCGTACTTAAGGTCATGTAGATTTTCTCCTATGTTCTCAGAATTTGATAGTTTTGCATTTTACATTGAGGTATATAGTCCATTTGAGCTAATTATGTGAAGGGTGTAAGGTCTGTGCCTAGATCCACGTTTTTTTTATGTGTGTTATTTTTGCATGTGCTCTTTTGTCAAAGATCAGTTGACTATAATTTAGTCTGTTTCTGGACTCTCTGTTCTTTTCCATTGATCTGTTTGCCTGTTCTTTGGCTGATATCATATTGTCTTGATTATTGTTGCTTATATAGTAAGTCTTGAAGTTGGGTAGTGTCAGTTCTCTAACTTTGTTCTTCTTCAATATTATGTTGGCTATTCTGGATCTTTTGCCTTTCCATATAAATTTTAGAATCAGTTTGTTGATATCCACATGATGACTTGTTGGGATGGTATAGAATCCATCTATCAAGTTGGGAAGAACTGACATCTTGGCCATATTTAGTCTTCCTATCCATGAATATAAACATTTTATTGTTGCCAGCCCTTTGCCCCGAGGTGGGAGGGAGGAGGCTCCTCAGAGCCTAGCATGGGAACTGTAAAGGAAATTGGTAACCACTGGCAAAGAGCACGTGCTGTGAGGGATACCCAGAGCAAAAAAAGACAAATAGTTAAGGTGTGAAAAGTCTCTTTTAGGGTAAGGCCAAAGAGCGAAAGGAACACAGAGAACAAAGGTTTCTTCTGTGAGGCCGAGGAGAGGAATACGCTGGCCAAGTGGACTGTTGAGGAGACTCCTGAGGAAGGCAATTCTGACATATGCTACAACATGGATGAACCTTGAGGACATTGTGCTAAATGGAATAAGCCAGTAACAAAAAGACAAATACCGTATGATTCCACTTACAGGAGCCGTGCGGCTGACCGGGTCTTGGTGCTGCGGCTGGGTGTCAGGCCTGAGCCTCAGAGGTGGGAGAGCCGAGTTCAGGACATTGGACCACCAGAGACCTCTCGGCCCCACGTAATATCAGTCGGCGAGAGCTCTCCCAGAGATCCCTGTCTCAATGCTAAGACCCAGCTCCACTCAATGACCAGAAAGCTCCAGTGCTGGACACCCCATGCCAAACAACTACCAAGACAGGAACACAACCCCACCCATTAGCAGAGAGCCTGCCTAAAATCATACTAAGTTCACAGACACCCCAAAACATACCACCGGACTTGGTGCTGCCCACCAGAAAGACAAGATCCAGCCTCATCCACCAGAACACAGGCACCAGTCCCCTCCACCAGGAAGCCTACACAGCCCACTGAACCAACCTTACCCACTGGGGGCAGACACCAAAAGCAATGGGAACTACGAACCTGCAGCCTGCACAAAGGAGACCCCAAACACAGTAAGTTAAGCAAAATGAGACGACAGAGAAACACCCAGCAGATGAAGGAGCAGGTAAAAACCCACCAGACCAAACAAATGAAGAGGAAATAGGCAGTCTACCTGAAAAAGAATTCAGAGTAATGATAGTAAAGATGATCCAAAATCTTGGAAATAGAATGGAGAAAATACAAGAAACGTTTAACAAGGACCTAGAAGAATTAAAGAGCAAACAAACAATGATGAACAACACAATAAATGAAATTAAAAATTCTCTAAGAGGAATCAATAGCAGAAAAACTGAGGCAGAAGAACGGATAAGTGATCTGGAAGATAAAATAGTGGAAATGATTACTGCAGAGGAGAATAAAGAAAAAAGAATGAAAAGAATTGAGGACAGTCTCAGAGACCTCTGGGACACCATTAAATGCACCAACATTCGAATTATAGGGGTCCCAGAAGAAGAAGAGAAAAAGAAAGGGACTGAGAAAATATTTGAAGAGATTATACTTGAAAACTCCCTAATATGGGAAAGGAAATAGTCAATCAAGTCGAGGAAGCACAGAGAGTCCCATACAGGATAAATCCAAGGAGAAACACGCCAAGACACATATTAATCAAACTATCAAAAATTAAATACAAAGAAAAATATTAAAAGCAGCAAGGGAAAAGCAACAAATAACATGCAAGGGAATCCCCATAAGGTTAACAGCTGATCTTTCAGCAGAAATTGTGCAAGCCAGAAGGGAGTGGCAGGACATATTTAAAGTGATGAAAGGGAAAAACCTACAACCAAGATTACTCTACCCAGGAAGGGTCTCATTCAGATTCGATGGAGAAATTAAAACCTTTACAGACAAGCAAAAGCTAAGAGAATTCAGCACCACCAAACCAGCTTTACAACAAATGCTAAAGGAACTTCTCTAGGCAGGAAACACAAGAGAAGGAAAAGACCTACAATGACAAACCCAAAATAATTAAGAAAATGGTAATAGGAACATACTTATCGATAATTACCTTAAATGTAAACGGATTAAGTGCTCCCACCAAAAGACATAGACTGGCTGAATGGATACAAAAACTAGACCCGTATATATGCTGTCTACAAGAGACCCACTTCAGACCTAGGGACACATATAGACTGAAAGTGAGGGGATGGAAAAAGATATTCCATGCAAATGGAAATCAGAAGAAAGCTGGAGTAGCAATTCTCATATCAGACAAAATGGACTTTAAAATTAAGACTATTACAAGAGACAAAGAAGGACATTACATAATGATCAGGGATCAATCCAAGAAGAAGATATAACAGTTGTAAATATTTATGCACCCAACATAGGAACGCCTGAATACATAAGGCAAATGCTAACAGCCATAAAAGGGGAAATTGACAGTAATACAATCATAGTATGGGACTTTAACACTCCACTTTCACCAATAGACAGATCAACCAAAATGAAAATAAATAAGGAAACACAAGCTTTAAATGAGACATTGAACAAGATGGACTTAACTGATATTTATAGGACATTCCATGTAAAAAACAACAGAATACACTTTCTTCTCAAGTGCTCATGGAACATCCTCCAGGATAGATCATATCTTGGGTCACAAATCAAGCTTTGGTAAATTTAAGAAAATTGAAATCGTATCAAGTATCTTTTCCGACCACAATGCTATGAGACAAGATGTCAATTACAGGGAAAAAAAAACTGTAAAGAATACAAACACACGGAAGCTAAACAGTACGCTACTAAATAACAAAGAGATCACTGAAGAAATCAAAGAGGAAATCAAAAAATACCTGGAAAGAAATGACAATGAAAACACGATGGCCCAAAACCTATGGGAAGCAGCAAAAGCAGTTCTAAGAGGGAAGTTCATAGCAATACAATCCTACCTCAAGAAACAAGAAAAATCTCAAATAAACAATGTAACCTTATACCTAAAGCAATTAGAGAAAGAAGAACAAAAAAAACCCCCAAAGTTAGCAGAAGGAAAGAAATCATCTTAAAGATCAGATCAGAAATAAATGAAAAAGAAATGAAGGAAACGATAGCAAAGATCAATAAAACTAAAAGCTGGTTCTTTGAGAAGATAAACAAAATTGATAAAACCATTAGCCAGATTTATCAAGAAAAAAAGGGAGAAAACTCAAATCAACAGAATTAGAAATGAAGAACGAGAAGTAACAACTGACACTGCAGAAATATAAAGGATCATGAGAGACTACTACAGGCAACTATATGCCAGTAAAATGGACAACCTGGAAGAAATGGACAAATTCTTAGAAAAACACAGCCTTCCGAGACTGAACCAGGAAGAGATAGGAAATATAAACAGACCAATCACAAGCACTGAAATTGAAACTCTGATGAAAAGTCTTCCAACAAACAGAAGCCCAGGACCAGATGGCTTCACAGGCAAATTCTATCAAACATTTAGAGAAGAGCTAACACCTATCCTTCTCAAACTCTTCCAAAATATAATAGAGGGAGAAACACTCCCAAACTCATTCTATGAGGCTACCATCACCCTGATACCAAAACCAGGCAAAGATGTCACAAAAAAAGAAGACTACCGGCCAATATCACTGATGAACGTAGATTCAAAGCTCCTCAACAAAATACTAGCAAACAGAATCCAGCAGCACATTAAAAGGATCATACACCACAATCAAGTTGGGTTTATCCCAGGAATGCAAGGATTCTTCAATGTACGCAAATCAATCAATGTGATGCACCACATTAACAAATTGAAGGATAAAAACCATATGATCATCTCAATAGATGCAGAAAAAGCTTTCAACAAAATTCATCACTGATTTATGATAAAAACCCTCCAGAAAGTAGGCATGAGGGAACTTACCTCAACATAATAAAGGCCATATATAACAAACCCACAGCCAACATCATTCTCAGTGGTGAAAAACTGAAACGATTTCCACTAAGATCAGGAACAAGACAAGGTTGCCCACTCTCACCACCATTATTCAACATAGTTTTGGAAGTTTCAGCCACAACAATCAAAGACAGAAAACAAATAAATGGAATCCAAATCGGAAAAGAAGAAGTAAAACTGTCACGGTTTGCAGATGACATGATATTATACATAGAGAATCCTAAAGATGCTACCAGAGAACTACTAGAGCTAATCAATGAATTTGGTAAAGTTGCAGGATACAAAATTAATGGACAGAAATAATTTGCATTCCTATACACTAATGATGAAAAATCTGAAAGAGAAATTAAGGAAACACTCCCATTTACCATTGCAACAAAAAGAATAAAATACCTAGGAATAAGCCTACCTAAGGAGACAAAAGACTTGTATGCAGAAAACTATAAGACACTGATGAAAGAAATTAAAGATGATACCAACAGATGGGGAGATATACCATGTTCTTGGATTGGAAGAATCAATATTGTGAAAATGACTGTATTACCCAAAGCAATCTACAGATTCAATGCAATCCCTATCAAACTACCAATGGCATTTTTCAGAGAAGTAGAACCAAAAGTTTCACAATTTGTATGGAAACACAAAAGACCCCGAATAGCCAAAGCAATCTTGAGAAAGAAAAACGGAGCTGGAGGAATCAGGCTCCCTGACTTCAGACTATACTAGAAAGCTACAGTAATCAAGACAGTATGGTACTGGCACAAAAACAGAAATATAGATCAATGGAACAGAATAGAAAGCCCAGAGATAAACCCACACACCTATGGTCAACTAATCTATGACAAAGGAGGCAAGAATATACAATGGAGAAAAGACAGCGTCTTCAATAAGTGGTGCTGGGAAAACTGGACAACTACATGTAAAAGAATGAAATTAGAACACTCCCTAACACCATACACAAAAATAAACTCAAAATGGATTAGAGACCTAAATATAAGGCCAGACAGTATAAAACTCTTAGAGGAAAACATAGGCAGAGCATTCTATGACATAAATGACAGCAAGATTTTTTTTGACCCACCTCCTAGAGAAATGGAAATAAAAAGAAAAATAAACAAATGGGACCTAATGAAACTTAAACGCTTTTGCACGGCAAAGGAAACCATAAACAAGACAAAGAGACAACCCTCAGAATGGGAGAAAACATTTGCAAACGAGTCAACGGACAAAGGATTAATCTCCAAAATATACAAGCAGCTCATGCAGCTCAATATCAATAAAACAAACAACCCAATCCAAAAATGGGCAGAACACCTAAATAGACATTTCTCTAAAGAAGATACACAGATTGCCAACAAACACATGAAAGGTTGCTCAACATCACTAATCATTAGCAAAATGCAAATCAAAACTACAATGAGGTATCACCACACACAGGTCAGAATGGCCATCATCAAAAAATCTAGAAACAGTAAATGCTGGAGAAGGTGTGGAGAAAAGGGAACCCTCTTGCACTCTTGGTGGGAATATAAATTGATGCAGCCACTATCGAGAACAGTATGGAGGTTCCTCAAAAAACTAAAAATAGCACTACCGTACAAGCCAGCAATCCCACTACTGCACATATACCCTTTGAAAACCATAATTCAAAATGAGTCATGTACCACAGTGTTCATTGCAGCTGTATTTACAATAGCCAGGACATGGAAGCAATCCAAGTGTCCATTGACAGATGAATGGATAAAGGAGATGTGGCACATATATACAATGGAATATTACCCAGCCATAAAAAGAAACGAAATTGAGTTATTTGTAGTGAGGTGGATGGACCTACGGTCTGTCATACAGAGTGAAGTAAGTCAGAAGGAGAAAAACAAATACAGTATGCTAACGCATATATATGGAATCTTAAAAAAAAAAAAGGTTCTGAAGAACCTAGGGGCAGGAAAGGAGTAAAGATGCAGACATAGAGAATGAACTTTAGGACATGGGGAGGGGGAAGGGTAAACTGGGACGAAGTGAGAGAGTGGCATGGACATATATACACTACCAAAAGTAAAATAGATAGCTAGTGGGAAGCAGCCGCACAAAACAGGGAGATCAGCTCAGTGCTTTGTGACCACCTAGAGGGGTGGGATAGGGAGGGTGGGAGGGAGATGCAAGAGGGAGGGGATATGGGGATATAGGTACACATATAGCTGATTAACTTGTTATACAGCAGATACTAACACAACGATGTAAAGCAGTTATATTCCAATAAAGATGTTTAAAATAATTTATTGTTTATTTAATTCTTTGACTTCTTTCATCAAAGTTTTATCATTTTCCTCAGGTAAATCTTATACGTATTTTGTTAGATTTATACCTGTTTCATTTTTGGGGGGTTTTAATGTAAATGGTATTGTTTTAAGTTTCAAATTCCATTTGTTTAATGCTCTTGGAAGAAAGTGACTTTTGTGTATTAATCTTCTATCCTGCAATTGTGCTGTAATTGCTTATTAGTTTGGGGAATTGCCTTTTTTAAAAAAATAAATTTATTTGTTTTATTTATTTATTTTTGGCTGCTTTGGGTCTTCGTTGCTGCGCGTGGGCTTTCTCTAGTTGCAGTGAGCGGGGGCTACTCTTTGTTGTGGTGCGCGGGCTTCTCATTGCGGTGGCTTCTCTTGTTGTAGAGCACAGCCTCTAGGCATGTGGGCTTCAGTAGTTCTGGCATGCGGGCTCTAGAGCGCAGGCTCAGTAGTTGTGGCGCATGGGCTTAGTTGCTCCGCGGCATGTGGGATCTTCCTGGACCAGGGCTCGAACCCATGTCCCCTGCATTGGCAGGTGGATTCTTAACCACTGTGCCACCACAGAAGCCCCTAGGGGAATTGTTTTTTTTAATTGATTCTTTTGGCTCTCCTTCGTGGACGATCATGTCGTCTGCAAACAAAGATAGTTTTATTTCTTCCTTTTCTTTTTGTATGCCTTTTACTTTTCTTACTGTGTTAGCTGAGTGCCATCCAGTACAGTTTTGAAAAGGAGTGGTGAGAAGGGACAGCCTTGCTTGTTCTTGTTCTTACTGGGAAAGCTATTTTTCTTACCATTAAGTATGCCTTTCTTTCTGCATCGTCACGTTCACATCTAAGAATTTTCGTTGTGTATGAAAAGTCCTTGACTGTTTATTTAGTGTACATCTTTAGAGATGAATTTATTTTGTTTCTCTGAAAATGTCTTTGTTTTACCATCATTCTTCAAAGTTGTATTGCTGTATTTATCAAATGTTAGTTTGGCAGTTGTTTTCTTTCAGCACTGGACATTGTGTTCTGGCCTTCACTGTTGAAGTCACTTCTGTCTTTTTGTTGCTCTTATTTGCATGCACTTTGTCTCTTTCTACCTGATTTTAAGATCTTCCCTTTATTTTTGGTTTTTAGCTGTCTTAATGTGATGTGTGTAGGTGTGGATTTCTTTTTATTTATGTGTTTTGGGATTGTAGGACTTTCTTTTTTGGTATTTATTTATTCATTTGGCAGTGTTGGGTCTTAGTTGAGGCACGTGGGATCTTTAGTTGCAACATACAGGATCTTTTTTTTTTTAGTTGCGGCATGCGGGATCTTTAGTTGTGGCATGTGAACTCTTAGTTGTGGCATGTAGGATCTAGTTCCCTGACTAGGGATTGAAACTGGGCCCCCTGCATTGGGAGCATGGAGTCTTAGCCACTGGACCACCAGGGAAGTCCCTGTAGGGCTTTTTATATCTGAGAATTGATACCTTTCCTCAGTTTGGTGATGATGTCAAACTGGTTTGTTTCTTTTTTTTTTTAAGATATTGCTTCTGCTCTATTCTCTCCTTTCTTTCTGGGACTCCAATTTCATGTCTGTTAAAGTGACATTTTAACTTTATTCTCTGTATTTCTTTCCTTCTTTTCTATATTTTCCATCCTTGTTTCTCTTTCTACTTTATCTTGAACATATTCTTTTAAGCTATCTTCCAATTCCTTCCTAAACTATGTCTAATCTGGGCTGTTTTACCCACTCAGTTGAGCTCTTAATTTTGGTTATCATATTTTTCAAGTTTAGAGTTTCCATTGGTTTCTTTTAATGGTTTCTAATCCTTTCCCAAATTTCTCAACCTTCTTTTCTATTGCTTTGTACACAATTAGAATTTAAAAAATTCCTTTAGAGTCATTGTCTGCTATCTCTTTAATAGTGAGACCCTGTGTGTCTGCCTATCGTCTGTTGTTTCTGTGGCTTTAATTCATGTTACCTTATCTTCCCATGGATTTTTACATGTGTGTATGTGTCACATATTTATTTTTTAGAGCAATTTGAGGTCTAGTCTAATATCTTTCTTCTGAATTACCTTTATTCCTAAGAGGCAGCCTTTGAAGTCTCTATCCAAAATGAAGGGTGTTCACCAGGGCTTCTCCACTCCTTGCTGATCTAATATATCTTCCTTTGAATTTAAAGACTGTCCCAGGGCATTCAATCTCCCAGCTACCTCTCTGGAATTGACAGATGCCTCTAGGGGAAGGGTGGTTCCAAGTGCCAGTCTCATCTTTCTGCATCCATATCTTCCCCCATTCCCATCTCAGTAAATATTTATTCTTTTGTTTTCCAGTGTCTTCAAGCTGATTTTAAAAAAGTATGTATCCAACTTTTCTTGCTGTCCTTAGCGGGAGGCTTGATCCAAATTACTTAATCCTCTATTACTGGTAATAGAAGACTGTCTTCAGATTTCTTGGTATAAGAGATAGATTATATGGTAACTGAGTTGGGGTTTTCCATTTTTAGCTAAAAATGTCCTTATATAATTAGTATAAAAAAATAGAAGTTCTTTCTTTGTAACCTTGAATATAGAATGATGGACCACTTTTGAAGGTCAGAGAAAGAATTGTTTTATGAGGCCTTTCTATCTATGACACTAGATATCTATTTGGAGGACTACCATACTATATTTTTCAAGATTATTATTGATAAGTTGATTACTACTGAATTAGAGAACTGGATATGTTATATGTGCAGAGTACTTGAAAACAGATAAACAATTCATTCTGACCTTGGTTAGATTCACACAAATTGGCAGGTAGTGTTCGGTGATTCTTAACTATCCGTAGAGGAGAAAATTCTGGAAAAGGCTATTGGCAAATGCAACCCAGGGGCTCATGACTTTGAGTCAAGGATTTCTTTCCAGTATCTAACTACTGTGTTTAAGCCTATTTATATTCAATCATCACAGACATAGGGAAAAGTTAGTGATTATCATGCATACTAGAGTCCATTTTCATTAGTATAGGGTTCACAAACTAGGAGAAAATCTGCGTGAACAAAGGTGTGATGTGCATATTTATTCAGGGGCTAGCTGGAGCAGAATATTGGCAGATGGTAGGAAATGAGATTACACAAGGTAGATTGGGGCTGATTGTGTAGTGCTTTGAAAGACTGGGATGTTTTGATTTTGTCTCATATGGGAGCTTTTAAGTGAGAATGAGAAATCAAATAACAGTTTCTGACTATTAATCTGGCAATGTTTGGAGGGTAGACTAGAGAGAAAATATTGGAAGCAGGGCTAATAAAAAGCTCTAATAGTCTAGTTACGAGATGATACGAGCTTGACTTTTTGTGGTTAAGTAGGAATGGAGAGAATGGAATGCATTTTAAAGAAAGAGTATTTGTTGTTCATACATGGGAAGCTGAGAGAGAAGGCAGAGAAGACTTTGAGGTTGTAAGTGTGGATGAATGGTAGCATAATACTGGTATCAATATCAGAAGCTGGAAAGTAAGGATGTTGAAGGTAGATTGAAAGCAAGGGTAATGAATTTGGTTTCAGATAATTTGAATTCAGGGTGATAGAATTGTTCATTATCTGAAAAACAGTTTGTAGTTGTTAAAAAGAAAATTTAACAGTAAAATGTTGAAAGTGCAAGGTGCAAGTTTTCCTGTCAGGGAGTCCCCCCATTATTATTTCCCCAGAAGTTACCAATATTCGCTGCTTGGTGTACCACTATTTGACTCTTTTTATGTGTATGTAAACATATGTGTGTGTGTATCTGTCATTTATACTCTTCACCATGCTGTGGGGATAGATCTAACTTGTCCTTTTTAATGCATAGTATAGATAAAACTTTATTTGTGGAAGTTTAGCTTATTTCTGATTTTTTCATTTTTTTAATTAAAAAAAGTCATAAAGAATATTCTTATATAGTAATTACATTAGGGTACTCATCCAGCTATTGTCATAGAATAAATTCCTAGGATTGGGCCAGGGGATAAGCAGATTTATCATTTTGATACAGGTAACTTTGCAGAAAGCTTACTATAGATGTGTGTGTGTGTGTGTGTGTGTGTGTTTGTGTACGCATGCAAATTAACATGGTATTTTTTGTGGTATGAGGGGAAAGTATATCATGCGTTTGGGTGTGGTACCTACTGGTGATGTGTGTTGGTATATTCTAGCTTTATTATTCAAAAAATTAACATATTAAAAAGTAATGAAATTGCAAACATCATCTTGGAACAGGAGAAATCCTCCTGGTTTGGGAAAATACAAGAGGGCAGTACACATATGTTTGCATAGAACTAGAATTGGAGATGAGGTAATGGTGGTGGTGATTGAGAAAGGGATATTCTGAAATTAGTGAAGTCCTGGAAAGTACGTCTAGTGAATATTTCAGTGCCAAGGGGGAAGGAGATAAATCATTTTAATTTTATTTTCCAGAAACTTTCAGGTCTTTGTAAATTTTATTTCTGTGAGGACTTAACTCTCATTTTAGGGTAGGGGTCAGTGAGAATGTTTACTTTACTGTCAAGTTAACTGGAATACAAAGGAAAAAAAAATTTTATCTTGGAAATCTTTCTTTCACTAGTAGTAGGACTAAAGGGTAGCTTTTGATTTTTCTAATGTAGTGTAAGCTTTTAGCTAATTAAAACTAAAACCTCATAATGCCTTTTGGTGATATTATTAGAAAGCATTAGATATGCTTATGTTTCTGTCTCTTAAAAATTAATTTGGATCAAAGAGCAGAATCCAAATTACATGCCAGTTTTATGATCCAGTTTATTAATTCCATGGCAAATGTATAGTCTTGACAGGATTATGTTGTGGCAGGTGCTACAAACAGTGCACTCTGCATTTGCAAAGGTTGAATCCTTGTCACATTTAACCGAAGAATAAGGAGTAAGGTGTCCTTGAAGGACTTTTACCCCTCTGTTAAAATAGATAAAGCAGGAAACCAAAGCAACCTCAATTTTAGTTTAAAAGTCTTCTTATGTAACATGTAGACATCACATTAATTTATCAGAAATGATGTAGTTCAAGCAAGACTCAGTAATTCAATGGTTGGTTTGTGTAGGCTAAAGATGGTCTCTTGTAGTAAGAAAAGGTAATTCATAATCACCCATGACTAAGGGAGGTACTGTTAGGAAAAAATATATATAATAGTTTTGAGAAAGATGAATGAAGTTAAAAGGGACAGAATTGTTTTGATTAAAATTTTTGTTTTTAATTATTTACAGTAAGAACACTGTGTCATCATTTTTTACTTCTAGATACAGCAAACATTTGGTTACTTTCATAATCCTGGATTGGTGCTTTTGGGGATAGCTGAGGTGATTGACTTTGCTGTTCTTAGCACAGTGCATAATATATAGATGATCAATATTTATATGTTGACTGATTTCTTCTCTGAATCTGCAGCCTGAGTGCAGTCACCTTGTGTCAAATAAAAGATCCTTTGTAGCATTAATCACAGACATAATTACATGCTGAAGGTCATCTTTGTGAAGACTGTGATTCTCCCCAGCCACTTATCAAGTTGCAAATAGCTTTTCCCCTGGTTTCGGAGTATGGATTTCATACCAGAATCCACTCTTGAAGTTTACCTCAGTAACTTCAGGAAACATTGGTGATTTGTGAATCTGGGACTACCTATACTGGAAGAGTCGTTACATCTAGTTAGGCTAATATTTGAAGATAATGACCTTGATGGGCACAGAAACTGCATGGAAGTAAAGAAAATTTAAGGTATGATTCAACTTTATTCTTGAATTTTATTTTATGAACAACTGAAAATCTGAAAATTGGGTTTGTTATAGAAATGATAAGGAGAATAGTAAGAAGTGATAAAAAATATATAATACTGAAAGAGTTCACTGATCACTAATTAAGTGTATTTCTCTCTTCAGGTATAATTTGGCCTCCCGAGATTCTGTCTTAGCACGAAGAAAGTGAAAAATACTCTTGAAAAGAAAACTAAGACAATAAGAAAACAAGACTTGCTTTTACATGGTTGTCAGCTCACTTACCAATATGGACACTTTTCCCACCATTTTTCCTCCTGGTGGAGACAGTGGGCTGACCAGTTCTCAATCTGAGTTCCAAAAAATGTTAATTGATGAACGGTTACGATGTGAACATCATAAAACTAATTATCAGACTCTGAAAGCTGAACATACAAGGTAAATAAATTACTTAAATTTGGAAGTGAGAGGCTTGATTAAAAATTTTTATTTTGTCTGAATGTTTGCTCTGGAACATACAGTATAATTTTGTTATTTTGCAGTATACAGTATACATTTAAAACTTTTTAAATACAAGTAAATTTTCTTTAAATCAAATGGATTATAAATTTATAAAAGTCTTGTTTTGAAAGTAGCAAGACATATAAAATTAAATGTATCTAGGTGGCTAAATATGTTTTTTTCCCCTTCAAAGTAAAATTGCATTCAGAAATTACAGTGTTAATAATAAATGAAACTGTAAAGCAATTATATTTGTAAGTTTAATGAATATATGATATTGATCTTGCTCTGTAGTGTTGGTTGACTTCACATAAAGTAATGCGATTAGAAAGCAAAGGATACACTTAAATTCTTCTTTTTAAAAAATCAGGTTGCAGGATGAGTACATGAAGTCACAAAATGAGCTCAAGCGCCTATTAAATGAAAAGCAAACTCACCAGGAAAAATTTCAGCTGCTGCTTGAAGAGCTACGAGGGGAATTAGTAGAGAAAACTAAAGACTTAGAAGAAATGAAGCTGCAGGTAAGAAAATATATTCAAGTTAGTATAAAAGTAGTCAGATATTCAGTGGAAATAAATAATTTTGGTAAATTTGGTAAATTCTCTCTATATTCTTAATGAATATTTTGTTGTATCTCTGGGTGGTATAACTTAATCTTCTTTCATATACTCTAGAATGTTAGCTACCCTGTAGGGTTTAGCCACAGAACTGTTATTTTAGGTAAATTTGTATTTATTTCCTGTTCTGATTTAAATAATATCTCACTCTTCAGAATAATTGGAGGAAAGGCCAGTTTGTATTGATAAAAAATCACAATTTAAAAATATTTTTAAAAATAAAGGTTTATTGGATTTTTTTAAGTACTGTAACTGATGCTGAGCTAAAAATGCCTGATGAGCTTCTTAAAAGACACTGTAAAACCAATATGTGTACGTAATTTATGTGCACAATGTAAGGTAAATGGAGTTTCTAAAGTAACAGATAGTTGGTACTAAAGTACTGACTAGTTTCTTTTGATATTTTTCACACTATTCATTTTCCATTTGCCTAAAAAGCAGAGCAAAGCTAAACCTCAGCACCAAACTTACTGTAAATTCAAATTAGTAGGTATTAGTAGTGATATTTTCCTGTAATCTCTGAGTAGCTCCAGCTGTGGATTTCTACTTATCTAGTGCTTGTTACAATAAGGCATTATTAATATTGGAGTCATGGGTTGATAGAGTGAAAAGCCATCTTTCAAGTCATCCAGTGTGGCATATCATCCAATTCATGTATTCTTTTGACAGCAGTGTTAAAGGAGTTTGTCGTTCAGTATCATCTCGAAATCTTCCATTGTTGGAAACACCACGACTTAAGCTTGGGTTGGAGCCTCCACCATGTTTACTGTTTCATTCCTAGGTATACATATTTAGGACATTTAAACAAATAAAAACCTCAGAAATGTGAGTTGAAGAGGGAAATATAATTTAAACCTTTAGAATTGGTGGATTAATTTGTTTTGCAAAAATTGAGGCCTATATGAATGCAGTCTTTGAGCACTAAACCCAAGGTATTCAAAGTATTCTTTTCAGGCATTGAAGATGTAATCACTGTTTCTTGAGAGTAACATGTAGACATGCTTATTTGTAACAAGCACATGGCAAAATGGCCTAAGAAGACTGGAGTGGCTATATTAATATCAGATAAAATAGACTTCAAGACAAAGAGTATCATTAAAGATAAAAAGAATGTTTTTATAACCAAAAAAAAGGGTCATTTCGCCAGGAAGGTGATGACCTTCAACAAATAGTTATGTTTCTATTCCTTAGTTTTCTCATGTGAAAAAGGGCATAAAGGTTTTTATCTAACAGGGGTTGCTGTAAGGACTAATGAGATAATAACCTGTATGTTTTCAGTACGGTGTCTGGCACATAGTAGCTACTCATAAATGATGGCAATTTTTATTCTATTGGAATACAGACTCCATGAGGGCAGGAACTTTTTTTTAGTGTGTCTCCAGTGCTCAGGATGGTGCCTAACAAGTATTTGTTAAATGAATGACATGAATAAGTAGAATAAATGAGCGAGTTGGAATTGTTCTATTCATACATAGTATAATGTTGCACTTGTTGTCTCACAGGTATCTAGAGCCTTAGCATCTTAGAGTTGATAATCATCTAGTTCTCCTTCATATCTGTCATGAGTTGAATTGTGTCCCCCAAAAGATAAGTTGAAGTTCTAACTCCCAGTACCTCAGAATGTGACCTTATTTGGAAATAGGGTTTTGCAGATGAAATTACTTAGGTTAAGATAAGGTCATACTGAAGTATGACAGGCCCTTAATCTAATATGACTGATGTCCTTAATAATAAGAGAAAAGACATAGAGACAGAAACACATGGGTGGTGGTGGAGCAGAGAGAACGTCCTATGATGACAGAAGTGGAGATTGAAGTGTTGCAGCTGCCAGGGAATGCCAAGGATTGCCAGCACATCAAGACAAGCTAGGACAGGGCAAGGAAGGGTTCTTCCTACAGTTTTCAGAGGGAACACTTAGCCGACACCTTGATTTTGGACTTCTGGCCTCCAGAAGCAATAAATTTCAAAGCAGAATTCCTGTTTGGAACTCTTATGACACAGAGCTCTTCATTCTGTGCTTCAGTGCTTTCAGTGCTAGAGAACCTAGTGAACTTGTAAAGTGATACACTTCCATTTATGGATTGGAGTATGTTAAGCATTTTCTCTATCATATTGAAAGGAAATCATCCTCCCTGTAGCCTCCCTGTTGGTTATTGCAGTGTTCCTTGGACCTACACAAAATAACTCTGGATATTTCTTCATGTGATAACTTCCCAAATGTTTGCTGTTAAATAAAATTTATCTGGTAAAGTTTCTGTTTTTCAAGATAAACATATCTGATTTCTATGTGATATTTACCTGGCAGAAATAACTGAAAGAAGCATTTATACATAAACACACATATTGAAGCAATTTAGCTATTTGCTTCAGTGGGTGTTTGCAATTTGTACAAATTGTGAGTTAAGTAAATCCAGCAAAGTAAAATCAGCAAGAAATACTTCAATGAAGGTTTTATGAAAGATGATTACTTAAAAAATACACATGTATTGTCTACCTGCAAAATGCCTTTTCTGATTTAGAATTTAATATCTCTTTGGCTTCATAGAAGAACAATATAAAAGACATTCATTTAAAGAATATTTCTGCATCACTTGTGTAGTTGTAGTGAATGGGGATAATAATAGTGCCTAGCTCATAGGATGATTGTAAAGTTGCAATGAATCAATGATAAGAAATTATTAGTACGGTGCTTTGATGTCGTAAGTGGTTAGAACAAATTAGCTATTACATTGTTGTTATGTAACATGTTAGCAAAACTTTTTAAAAATATGGGAGTCATTTTATATGTTTCTGATAAAAATTTAAAAAAATTAATTTACCAAACATTTATATGCTTTCTTTGTGCCAGGTAATGAAAACTGTGTAAACCAGTATGTTTACCATTTTATTTGGCTGCTAGGAAGCTCAGAGCAAAATTTATTACTCAGTTTGTCATTAATCTTTTAAGAATCTCTGGCACAGCAATATTTGCCCCCTTAAATCAAAATATTCTTGGTCTGTTTTGTCTTATTATTATTTTTTATTGGAGTATAATTGCTTTACAATGTTGTGTTAGTTTCTGTTGTACAATGTACTGAATCAACTCTATGTATACATATATCCCCTCCCTCTTGTACCTCCCTCCCCACCCCATCCCACCCATCTAGGTCATCACAGAGCACCAGGCCGAGCTCCCTGTGCTATACAGCAGGTTCCCACTAGCTATCTGTTTTACACATGGGAGTGTATTTATGTCAAACCTTATCTCCCAATTCATCCCACCCGCCCCTTCCCCCTCTGTGTCCACACGTCTGTTCTCTACATCTGTGTTTCTTTTCCTGCCCTGCAAATAGGTTCATCTATACCATTTTTCTAGATTCCACATGTACGCGTTAATATTGTTTTGTATTATTAATATGACAAATGTTGGAGTACTGAAGATTTTTTATAGATTTAATATAGGTAATGACACATAGACGGTTGTATGACAAAGCATTCTTTTAAGTTTCTTTTCAGACAAGTAGTGGCAGTATTCCATTAGAAATCTAAGACACAGCATAATTTCCTCCTAATATGACATTGAGTTAACCCTCTAATTCTATGTCTTTGGTGTATGTCAGCTTTGAGAGAGAGGGAGAGAGGAGGAAGATAGATTTTTCTATGTGTGTGCTTGTTGTTAATAAGTTTCTTATGAGATAAGCATCTCTAACCATAGATTTTTTTTCTTTATCAGAGACCTCATTGATCACAAGACTCCTGTGTAGTTACCAATTGCAGTGTTGTTTTTTCCTTTGTGTAGATACATTTTTCCATCAGTATCATTTTCCTTCCATCTTATGGACTTCAACGTTTCTTATAGTGCAGAAATACTGGTGAGAATTTTTTCAGCTTTTATATGTATATATAAGAAATGGTGTTTAAAGGTATTTCTGCTGAGTATTGGGTTCTAGATTGACAGTTTTTTCCCCTAATACTTTAAAGATGTTGCTCTTCTGTCTTCTCACTTATGTGTCACATAAGAAATTTGTTGTCATCTTTATCTTTGTTCTGTTTATCTAGTGTGTCTTTTTTTCTTGTCAGCTCTTAAGATTTTTTTCTTTATTGCTTCTTTTCAGTAATTTGATTGACCTGCCTTTGCACATTTCTTCATGTTTCTGGTGCTTGAGGTTTAATGAGCTTCTTGGGTCTGTGGGTTTATAGTTTTCATCAAATTTAGAAAAATTTTAGATATTTTATCTCAAAATATTTTTTTCTGCCTCCTATTTGATTTCCTTTGGGGACTCTGCTATTAGGCCACTGAAAGTTCTCCCATAACTCACTGATGTTCTGTTTGTTTGTTTGTTTATTTTTAAAGATTTATTTTTAAATTTATTTATTTTTGGCTGTGTTGGGTCTTAGTTGCGGCACGTGGGATCTTCGTTGAGGCACACGGGATCTTCCGTTGCGGTGCACGAGCTCTTGGTTTCAGCATGCAGGCTTCTCTCTAGTTGTGGCGTGCGGCTTTTTCTCTTCTTTAGTTGTGGCGTGCAGGCTCCAGGGCATGTGAGCTCTGTAGTTTGCGGCATGCAGGCTCTCTAGTTGAGGCGCGTGAGCTCAGTAGTTGTGGCATGTGGGCTTAGTTGCCCCTCGGCATGTGGGATCTTAGTTCCCTGACCAGGGATCAAACCCGCATTGCCTGCATTTTAAGGCAGATTCTTTACCACTGGACCACCAGGGAAATCCCTGTTTATTTATTTTTAATCTTTTTTGTCTCTTTGTTTCATTTTGGATAGTTTCTGTTGTCATGTCTTTAAGTTCTCTGATCTTTTTTCCTGCAATGTCTAATCTGCCAGTAATTTCATAGTGCATTTTTCAACTCAGAAATTGTAGTTTTTATCCTGAAGTCCAATTTTGATTTTTTTCATATTTTCCTTGACATGTTCAATCTTTACTGTAGCTTTATGTGGAATTCAGTTATAGTAACTATATTAATGTCTTTGCTAATTTTAGCATCTCTGTCACTTCTGGGTTGGTGTTGGTTGGTTGGTTGGTTTTCTTTTCCTATTTATTGTGGGTAGTATTTTCAGGCTTCTTTACATGTCTGCTAAATTAAAAAAATTTTTTTTTTTTAATTTTATTTATTTATTTATTTATTTATTTATTTATGGCTGTGTTGGGTCTTTGTTTCTGTGCGAGGGCTTTCTCTAGTTGCGGCAAGTGGGGGCCACTCTTCATCGCGGTGCGCGGGCCTCTCACTATCGTGGCCTCTCTTGTTGCGGAGCACAGGCTCCAGACGCGCAGGCTCAGTAATTGTGGCCCACGGGCCCAGTTGCTCCGCGGCATGTGGGATCCTACCAGACCAGGGCTCGAACCTGTGTCCCCTGCATTGGCAGGCGGATTCTCAATCACTGCGCCACCAGGGAAGCCCCTAAAAAAAAAATTTTTGTATTTAAGTTTCAAGTGTAGAGCACTATGGTTCAACATCTGTATACACTACAGAGTTATCACCCCCACAAGTCTAGTTATCATCCATCACCATACAGTTGACCCCCTTCATCCATTTTGCTCACCTCCCAACCCCCTTCTTCTCTGGTAACCACTAATCTGTTCTCTGTATCTCTGAGTTTGTTTTTGTTTTATTTTGTTTGTTTGTTCATTGGTGTGTGTGTGTTTTGATTCCACATATGAATGAAATCATATGGTATTTGTCTTTCTTTGTCTGACTTATTTCACTTAGCATCATACCCTCAAGGTCCAACCATGTTACGAATGGCAGGATTTCATTTTTTTATGGCTGAGTAGTATTCTGTTGTGTGTGTGTGTGTGTGTGTGTGTGTGTGTGTGCGCGCGCGCATATGTATAATGTTCTCTTTATCCATTCATCCGTCAGTGGGCACTTAGGTTGTTTGCATATCTTGGCTATTGTAAATAATGCTGCAGTGGACATAGGGGTTCATATATCTTTTTGAATTAGTGTCTTCATGTTCTTTAGATAAATACCCAGAAGTGGGATTGCTGGATCATATAGTAGTTCTATTTTTAATTTCTTTAAGGAACCTCTATACTGTTTTCCATAGTTGCTGCACCATTTACATTCTCACCAACAGTGTAACAGGGTTCTCTTTGCTCCATATACTCACCAACCCTCGTTATTCATTGTTCTTTGAAAATCACCATTTCTGACAGGTATGAGATGATATCTCATGGTTTTGATATGCATCTTCCTGATGATTAGTGATATTGATGATCTTTTCATGTGCCTGTTGGCCAGCCTTATGTCTTCTTTGGAAAAATGTCTATTCAGATTCTCTGCCCATTTTTAAGTTGGGTTGCTTGGTTTTTTCTTGTTGTTGAGTTGTAGATAGGTGATTTGCAAATAACTTCTCCCATTTAGTAAGCTGCCTTTTGTTTTGATTATGGTTTCCTTTGCTGTACAGAAGCTTTTCAGTTTGATGTTTGTTTTTTGCTTTTGTTTCTCTTTCCTTTGGAGTCTGATCCACTAAAACATTGGTAAGACTAGTATCAGTAAGGTTACCACTTATGTTTTCTTCTAGGAATTTTATGGTTTCAGGTCTTGAATTCAAGTCTTTACTCCATTTTGAGTTAATTTTGTATATGGTGTAAGATGGTGGTCTAGTTTTTTATTCTTTTTTTGCATGTGGCTGTCCAGTTTTCCCAGTATCATTGACTGAAGAGACTGACTTTTTTCCCAGTATCATTTTTTTTTGAATTTTATTTATTTTTTTATACAGCAGGCTCTAATTAGTTATCCATTTTATACATATTAGTGTATATATGTCAATCCCAATCTCCCAATTCATTACACCATCACCCCCCCTCCCCGCCACCACTTTCCCCCCTTGGTGTCCATACGTTTGTTCTCTACATCTGTGTCTCAATTTCTGCCTTGCAAACGACTTCATCTGTACCATTTTTCTAGGTTTTACATATATGCGTTAATATATGATATTTGTTTTTCTCTTTCTGACTTAATTCACTCTGTATGACAGTCTGTAGATCCATCCACGTCTGTACAAATGACCCAATTACGTTCCTTTTTATGGCTGAGTAATATTCCATTGTATATACGTGCCACATCTACTTTATCCATTCATCTGTCGATGGGCGTTTAGGTTGCTTCCATGACCTGGCTATTGTAAATAGTGCTGCAATGAACGTTGGGGTGCATGTGTCTTATTGAATTATGGTTTTCTCTGGGTATATGCCCAGTAGTGGGATTGCTGGATCATATGGTAAATCTATTTTTAGTTTTTTCAGGAACCTCCATACTGTTCTCCATAGTGGCTGTATCAATTTACATTCCCACCAACAGTGCAAGAGGGTTCCCTTTTCTCCACACCCTCTCCAGCATTTGTTGTTTGTAGATTTTCTGATGATGCCCATTCTAACTGGTGTGAAGTGATACTTCATTGTAGTTTTGATTTTCATTTCTCTAGTAAGTAGTGATGTTGAGCAGCTTTTCATGTGCTTCTTGGCCGTCTGTATGTCTTCTTTGTAGAAATGTCTATTTAGGTCTTCTGCGCATTTTTGTATTGGGTTGTTTGTTTTTTTAATATTGAGCTGCATGAGCTGTTTATATATTTTGGAGATTAATTCTTTGTCCGTTGATTCGTTTGCAAATATTTTCTCCCATTCTGAGGGTAGTCTTTCCATCTTGTTTGTAGTTTCCTTTGCTGTGTAAAAACTTTTAAGCTTCATTAGGTCCCATTTGTTTATTTTTGTTTTTTATTTCCATTACTCTAGGAGGTGGATCAAAAAAGATCTTGCTGTGATTTATGTCAGAGTGTTCTTCCTATGTTTTCCTCTAAGAGTTTTATAGTTTCCAGGCTTACATTTAGGTCTCTAAACCATTTTTGAGTTTATTTTTGTGTATGGTGTTAGGGACTGTTCTAATTTCATTCTTTTACATGTAGCTGTCCAGTTTTCCCAGCACCACTTACTGAAGAGGCTGTCTTTTCTCCATTGTATATCCTTGCCTCCTCTGTCATAGATTAGTTGACCATAGGTGCGTGGGTTTATCTCTGGGCTTTCTATCCTGTTCCATTGATCTATATTTCTGTTTTTGTGCCAGTTACCATATTGTCTTGATTACTGTAGCTTTGTAGTATAGTCTGAAGTCAGGGAGTCTGATTCCTCCACCTCCGTTTTTTTCCCTCAAGACCGCGTTGGCTATTCAGGGTCCTTTGTGTCTCCATACAAATTTTAAGATTTTTTGTTCTAGTTTTGTAAAAAATGCCATTGGTAATTTGATAGGGATTGCATTGAGTCTGTAGATTGCTTTGGGTAGTATAGTCATTTTCACAATATTGATTCTTCCAATCCAAGAACATGGTGTATCTCTCCATCTGTTGGTATCATCTTTAATTTCTTTCATCAGTGTCTTATAGTTTTCTGCATACAGGTCTTTTGTCTCCCTAGGTAGGTTTATTCCTAGATATTTTATTCTTTTTGTTGCAATGGTAAATGGGAGTGTTTCCTTAATTTCTCTTTCAGATTTTTCATCATTCGTGTATAGGAATGCAAGAGATTTCTGTGCATTAATTTTGTATCCTGCAACTTTACCAAATTCATTAATTAGCTCTAGTAGTTTTCTGGTGGCATCTTTAGGATTCTCTATGTATAGTATCATGTCATCTGCAAACAGTGACAGTTTTACTTCTTCTTTTCCAATTTATATTCCTTTTATTTCTTTTTCTTCTCTGATTGCGATGGCTAGGACTTCCAAAACTATCTTGAATAATAGTGGCGAGAGTGGACATCCTTGTCTTGTTCCTGATCTTAGAGGAAATGCTTTCAGTTTTTCACCATTGAGAATGATGTTTGCTGTGGGTTTGTTGTATATGGCCTTTATTATCTTGAGGTATGTTCCCTCTATGCCCACTTTTTGGAGAGTTTTTATCATAAATGGATGTTGAATTTTGTCAAAAGCTTTTTCTGCATCTATTCAGATGATCATATGGTTTTTATTCTTCAATTTGTTAATATGGTGTATCACATTGATTGATTTGCATATATTGAAGAATCCTTGCATCCCTGGGGTAAATCCCACTTGATCATGGTGTATGATCCTTTTAATGTGTTGTTGGATTCTGTTTGCTAGTATTTTGTTGAGGATTTTTGCATCTATATTCATGAGTGATATTGGTCTGTAATTTTCTTTTTTTGTAGTATCTTTGTCTGGTTTTGGTATCAGGGTGATGGTGGCCTCATAGAATGAGTTTGGGAGTATTCCTTCCTCTGCAACTTTTTGGAAGAGTTTGAGAAGGATTCGTGTTAGCTCTTCAAGCCATCTGGTCCTGGACTTGTGTTTGTTGGAAGATTTTTCATCACAGTTTCAATTTCATTACTTGTGAGTGGTCTGTCCATATTTTCTATTTCTTCCTGGTTCAGTCTTGGAAGGTTATACCTTTCTACGAATTTGTCCATTTCTTCCAGGTTGTCCATTTTATTGGCACGGAGTTACTTGTAGTAGTCTCTTAGGATGCTTTGTATTTCTGTAGTGTCTGTTGTAACTTCTCCTTTTTCATTTCTAATTTTATTGATTTGAGTCCTCTCCCTGTTTTTCTTGATGAGTCTGGCTAATGGTTTATCAATTTTGTTTATCTTCTCAAAGAAACAGCTTTTAGTTTTATTGATCTTTGCTATTGTTTTCTTTGTTTCTGTTTCATTTATTTCTGCTCCGATATTTATGATTTCTTTCCTTCTGCTAACTTTGGGTTTTGTTTGTTCTTCTTTCTCTAGTTCCTTTAGGTGTAATGTTAGATTGTTTATTTGAGATGTTTGTTGTTTCTTGAGGTAGGATTGTATTGCTATAAAGTTCACTCTTAGAACTGCTTTTGCTGAATCCCATAGGTTTTGGATCGTCGTGTTTTCATTGTCTTTGTCTCTAAGTAATTTTCGATTTCCTCTTTGATTCCTTCAGTGATCTCTTGGTTATTTCATAACGTATTGTTTAGCTTCCATGTATTTGTGTTTTTTTATGTTTTTTTCCCTGTAGTTGATTTCTAATCTCATAGCATTGTGATTAGAAAAGATGCTTGGTATGATTTCAGTTTTCTTAAATTTACTCAAGCTTGATTTGTGACCCAAGATGTGATCTATCCTGGAGAATGTTCCGTGCACACTTGAGAAGAAAGTGTAATCTGCTGTTTTTGGATGGAATGTCCTGTAAATATCAGTTAAATCTATCTGGTCTATTGTGTCATTTAAAGCTTGTGTTTCCTTATTAATTTTCTGTTTGGATGATCTGTCCATTGGTGTAAGTGAGGTGTTGAAGTCCCCCACTACTACTGTGTTACTGTCGATTTCCTCTTTTATAGCTGTTAGCAGTTGCCTTATGTATTGAGGTGCTCCTGTGTTGGGTGCATATATATTTATAATTGTTATATCTTCTTCTTGGATTGATCCCTTGGTCATCATGTAGTGTCCTTCCTTGTCTCTTGTAACGTTCTTTGTTTTAAAGTCTATTTTATCTGATATGAGTATTGCTACTCCAGCTCTCTTTTGATTTCCATTTGCATGGAATATCTTTTTCCATCTCCTCACTTTCAGTCTGTATGTGTCCCTAGGTCTGAAGTGGGTCTCTTGTAGACAGCATATATATGGGTTTTGTTTTTGTATCCATTCAGAGAGCCTGTGTCTTTTGGTTGGAGCATTTAATCCATTCACGTTTAAGGAAATTATCAATATGTATATTCCTATGACCATTTTCTTAATTGTTTTGGGTTTGTTTTTGTAGGTCCTTTTCTTCTCTTGTGTTTCCCACTTAGAGAAGTTCCTTTAGCATTTGTTGTAGAGCTGGTTTGGTGGTGCTGAATTCTCTTAGCTTTTGCTTGTATGTAAAGCTTTTGATTTCTCCATCAAATCTGAATGAGATCCTTGCCGGGTAGAGTAATCTTGGTTGTAGGTTCTTCCCTTTCATCACTTTAAGTATATCATGCCACTCCCTTCTGGCCTGTAGAGTTTCTGCTGAGAAATCAGCTGTTAACCTTATGGGAGTTCCCTTGTATATTATTTGTCGTTTTTCCCTTGCTGCTTTCAGTAATTTTTCTTTGTCTTTAATTTTTGCCACTTTGATTACTATGTGTCTCGGTGTGTTTCTCCTTGGGTTTATCCTGCCTGGGACTCTCTGCGCTTCCTGGACTTGCGTGGCTATTTCCTTTCCCTTGTTAGGGAAGTTTTTGACTATAATCTCTTCAAATATTTTTTTGGGTCCTTTCTCTCTCTCTCCTCCTTCTGGGACCCCTATAATGTGAATGTTGTTGTGTTTAATATTGTCCCAGAGGTCTCTTACGCTGTCTTCATTGCTTTTCATTCTTTATTCTGTTCTGCAGGAGTGAATTTCACCCTTCTGTCTTCCAGCTCACTCTAATCCGTTCTTCTCCTTCAGTTATTCTGCTATTGATTCCTTCTAGTGTATTTTTCATTTCAGTTATTGTATTGTTTATTTCTGTTTGTTCTTTAATTCTTCTAGGTCTTTGTTAAACATTTCTTGCTTCCTCTCGATCTTTGCCTCCTTTCCTTTTCCGAGGTCCTGGTTCATCTTCACTATCATTATTCTGAATTCTTTTTCTGGAAGGTTGCCTATCTCCACTTCATTTAGTTGTTTTTCTGGGGTTTTATCTTGTTCCTTCATCTGGTACATAGCCCTCTGCCTTTTCATCTTGTCTGTCTTTCTGTGAATGTGGTTTTTGTTCCACAGGCTGCAGGATTGTAGTTCTTCTTGCCTCTGTTGTCTGCCCTCTGGTGGGTGACGCCATCTAAGAGGCTTGTGCAAATTTCCTGATGGGAAGGACTGGTGGTGGGTAGAGCTGGGTGTTGCTCTGGTGGGCAGAGCTCAGTAAAACTTTAATCCACTTGTCTGCTGATGGGTAGGGCTGGGTTCCCTCCCTGTTGGTTGTTTGGCCTGAGGCATCCCAACACTGGAGCCTACCCAGGCTCTTTGGTGGGGCTAATGGTGGACTCTGGGAGGGCTCACACCAAGGAGTACTTCCCAGAACTTCTGCTGCCAGTGTCCTTGTCCTCACGGTGAGACAGCCACCCCCTGCCTCTGCAGGAGACCTTCCAACACTAGCAGGTAGTTCTGGTTCAGTCTCCTATGGGGTCACTGCTCCTTCCCCTGGGTCCCGATGTGCACACTACTTTGTGTGTGCCCTCCAAGAGTGGAGTCTCTGTTTCCCCCAGTCCTGTCGAAGTCCTGCAGTCAAATCCTGCTAGCCTTCAAAGTCTGATTCTCTAGGAATTCCTCTCCCGTTGATGGACCCCCGGGTTGGGGGCTCAGAACCTTCACTCCAGTGGGTGGACTTCTGTGGTATAAGTGTTCTCCAGTTTGTGAGTCACCCACCCAGCAGTTACGGGATTTGATTTTATTGTGATTTCACCCCTCCTACCATCTCATTGCGGCTTCTCCTTTGTCTTTGGATGTGGGGTATTGTTTTTGGTGAGTTCCAGTGTCTTCCTGTCGATGATTGTTCAACAGTTAGTTGTGATTTCGGTGCTCTCGCAAGAGGGAGTGAGTGCACGTCCTTCTACTCCACCATCTTGAACCAGTCTCCTCCCCAGTATCATTTATTGAAGAGACTGTTCCAGGCCTTGAATTCCAGTCTGTAATCCATTTTGAATTAATTTGTGTATGGTGTAAGATAGTCATCTAGTTTTATTCTTTTGCATGTGGTGGTCCAGTTTTCCCAGTATCATTTGTTGAAGAGATTGTCCTTTCTGCAGTGTGTTTTTTTCTTCTTTTGTCATAGATTAAATGTCCATATATGCATGGGTTTACTTCTTGGCTCTCTATATTCTGTTCCATTGATCTGTGTGTCTGTTTTTGTGCCAGTATCATGCTGTTTTGATTACTATAGTTGTGTAGTATAGTTTGAAATCAGGGAGTGTGATACCACCAGCTTTGTTCTTATTTCTCAAGATTGTTTTGGCTATTCAGAGTCTTTTGTGGTTCCATACAAACTTTAGAATTATTTCTTCTGGTTCTGTGAAATCTGCCACTGGCATTTTGTAGGGATTGCACTGAATCTGTAGATTGCTTTGGGTAGTATGCACATTTTAACAATATTCTTCCAATCCATGAGCATGGAATATTTTTCCATTTTTTTAGTATCTTCAGTTTTTTTCATCTGTGTCTTATAGTTTTCAGTGTACAGGTTTTCCCATCCTTGATCAAATTTATTCTTAGGTCTTTTATGCCTGGTAAATATTTATTGGATGCTAGACATTGTGAATTGTACTTTGGTGAGTGCTAGATATTTTTGTATTCTGGTAAGTATTCTTAAGCTTTGTTCTGGGACACAGTTCCTTGGAAACAGTTTTATCATTCTGGGTCTTGCTTTTAAGATTTGTTAAGTGAGAACAGATTAGTGTTTAGTGCTAATTATTTCCCACTGCTGAGACCCTTCTGAGTACTCTACTCGTATCTCTCTGAAATGAAGTTTTAAGTCTGGCTTTTGGGAAAAGGAACTCTGTTAGCTCTAAATACTCATCCCTCTAATCCTTTCAGGTGGTCCTTTGCCATGGCCAGGAAGCTTTTGCAGAGCTCACCTTTTGTGTTTTCTGTCTCTTAGGGATCTTTCTTGCTTCATTATGTCCAGTGTCTTGAAAACCATTGTTTGTTTTTTGTTCAGTCTTTTATTTGTTTCAGGCAGGAGGGTAAACCTGGTCTCTATGCCATCTGCTGGCAGTGGAAGCACTTTTATTTTTAATTAAAATATTTTAATTAATTATGGAAATCTCAAACAAGTACAGAAGTATAGTGAGTGGTATGATGCATCCCCACATACCCATCACCCAGCATTAGTAATTACCATCTCTGAGCCAGTCTTGTTTTATCTTCTGACACTTCTGCCTCTGTCTCTCAACCCCTCTGGATTATTTTGAAGCAAATCATATCATCTCAACCCTAAATATTTTAGTATACATCTCTATTATATACCAAAGCAGTTCCTCAAAAGTGTTTCCACAATACCATTTGCATACCTAAAGTACTTATTTCCTTGAACCTCTTAGTGTTGTGTCTTTGTTCATGTATTCCTAATTTTCTCACAGTTTTGCTTGTTTGTTGTTATTTTTAAAGTTGGTTTGTTTGAAAAAGCATCCAAATAAAACTTACTTATTCTTTTTTAATTACCATTCCTTCTCACTTTGGACTTGAAATTATTACAGACTCTTGACATCATAAACCATATTATAACAGGATCTTTCCATCTGGTTTCTTTAGCCCCATTCACTGCCTCTCCTTCCCATAGCCACCAGTTCTCTCCCACCAAAACTTTTGATCCATCTTGCTTCTTCCTAAAATATACATATGGTAATGCTCTTCTTAAGCTTAAAAACCTTCAGTGAATAAGCAAGGTACAGAAAAATGTGTATGGTATGCCTTTCTTTGCAGAAAAATTAAAAGTAGTATATATGCTTATATATCTGTATACTGCTTCAAGAAGGATACATAAATTATTGACAGTGGTTGCTTCCTAAGAGGGAAACTAGATGACTGAAGTGAGAAGAAGACTTAGTTTTTTAATATTATATTTTATTTTGTTTGAATTATTTTATTTATGTAATTATATTCATTTTAAGTAAAAGGAAAAAAATTTTAAATACTGAGTAAATCATAAGAGTATGAACTTGGTGTTCAGGAAGCTTCCACTATGTGGCTCCCACCTCTTTCCCTTTTGTTTCCAGCCAGGATGCAGCTCTCCAAGGTGGCGTTTAATGGAAATGTGTCAGCATGGCCTTGGTGTCACAGAGTCTAGAGATTTCTACCAACATTAACACGGGCCCAGGATTCTAAATTTTCTGTAATGCTTAGGGTGGTTCTACCTAAAATGCCTTTAGGTCACCTTTGAGGATCATTTTTCTCCCCAGGGAATTTAATATTTTATCCATTCTTTGGTTTTGGGTTCTACCTAAGCTTTAGTTTTCCCATTCCTTTGATGTGCCATTCTTTCTATCCTAAATATCTTTTTTGTTCATTTTTACCTTTCTGGTAAGCCTGTATTGCCTATTTTTATAGGTATTCGTATGTATAAATTATTTTTCACTTGAAAGTTTGAACTTTTTATAGGGAGAGATATACTTCCTTTGAGGTTTTGTAACCTTTAGCAAGTTTGACTCTGTGTGTGTTTCAGTTTCGATAAAAAGGGGTATGATAATGTAGCTATATTCTGGATTGTTGTGGGGATTAAATAAATTAATGCATGTAAGGAATTGAGAACAGTATGTTATGTAGATTATAGTATGTTGCACAATTCTTTACATATAGTAGGCATTCATTCAGTAAAGTTTTTGGAATATTTGGAGTATTGATGAATAAATAAATGAATATTATTCTTAGTTTTCAGAGATTAATGTAAATATAAACTAGGTCTTTTTTTTTTTTTTTTTACAACCAGTATTCATTAATTAATTGATTCAAGAAATAATCGAGTGTTTCCTTTGTGCTAGGCAGTAGTGCAAGGTTTCGGGAACACATGGTGACTAAAGACTAACTGTGTGTTCTTTTAAGGAGCTTACGTAAATACTATTGAAATATGAGTTCTATAAGAGTGTAACATGGAGGAGCCTAAATTAATTTTGCTGGTAAATATCAGCTTTCTCTGATTGAAAATAAGTCTGAAGAATTTCCTATGGTATACCAAATTGTTATACCTTTATTTTGCTTGCTTTAGAAAATAGAATCAGCCACTGTATCCAACATGATAATCTTAGCTGCCAACATAGTTTTTCCTATTAATAACAATAATAATAATCAGTGATTGTCTTTACCTCATGTTAATGGAATTTTGGACATCTCTGAGAGCTTGAAATTGAGTTTCTTTGTTTCAAATGATGGTTCTATTTATATAATGGTTATTGTAAAATTAGGTATATCATGAAATTTCTATTAGTTTAATTTCATTGTCATAATTAGGAGAGAAGCTTTGAAATTTGTCTGATTCTTCAATTTAATATTTGTGATTTCATATTTAGAATTGTTTTATATTTCTCTACATATTAGGTATTAAGTCCACAAAAGCTGGAATTGTTACGAGCTGAAATACAACAAGAGCTAGAAACTCCAATGAGAGAATGTTTTAGGCATCTGGATGAAGTAAGTAATTTGTATAGAAGGACTGTGCATTTATCTTCATGTGACTGTGAAAGGCTTGAGGAAAAGCATCATTCTCCTACTCAAAAGCCCTGCAATAGCTTCCGTTCTTACTCAGAGTCCTTATAGCAGCCTTCAAGACTGCACACGATCAGATCCCATTCTTCCGTCCACATTGGCCTTCTTGGTGTTTCTTTGGCACTTCAGAAATGGTGCAGTTCAAGTCTTTGCCCTAGCTGTTATTCCTGCCACGTATCTCTTGGCTGATTTTCTCATCTTTTTCAATTCTGCTGAAATTTCACCTTTCCAGTAGGGCCTACTTTGACCAACCCCTGCCTCCTTTTAATATTGCAACTTGCCTTTCCTGTCACTCTTTAGACTTTTGGATGCCCATTTACCCTGCTCTACTTTTTATTTTTCTCTAGTATTTATAGTCTTCTAATATGCTATATAATATTTATTGTGCTTATTTTTAAAATTTTCCCTTTTACAACTGCTAGAATGTAAGTTGTATGAGAGGAGGAACCTTTATCTGGTTTTGTTCACTGTTATAGTCCAAGTTCCTAAAACACTTCCTAGCATACAACAGATGCTCAATTAATGTTTGCTGAATGAAAGAATGAATTTCATGCAGCCTCAGAAAAGTAAAAATGTGTTAGTTTTTCTTCAGATTGAGATCAGTGTCCTCATATGAAATGTTGGTATAATGTGACTAAATGTTTAATAAAGGGAACAGGAAGAGATGACAGATATTGACTATATTAGGTACTATCCTAGACATTTTATATGTTACCTTATTTAATAAGCATACTGGGCCTTATACATACAAATGAATATTGTCCCCCTCAAAATGGTCCCCTTTGGAAAGTTGTAGACTAGTGATGCTGTCATTGCACAAAACAGTTGTGGGAATCCTCTTTTATAAATGATTTTCTGGCTTGATAAAGTCATCTTTTGAATATCATCCTGGTGGGTAACCAAAGCATTATGGTTTAGGAGTAGATTGAATTTTGGATTATAAAAAATCACTTAAATCTGAGGTAGGTGATCAAGTTAAGTAAAAGCATGTTTTTTTTTTTTTAAAAAAGTATGTTTCTAGTAAAATCACAAAACCCACTTTTTTGGTTTGTAAACAGGCTTAGAAATCTTTCAACTAAAGATTTATAGTGAGCTGATTATTTTAGGAGGCATGCTTTCCTTGTTAATTCCCTGAGGTATGTTGGAATAGTGTCTCCATCTTCCTGCTCTGTTGCCTGAGTTTTTATTGAGATTCAGAATGCCAGCAGATTTTGAAGTGTTAGGAAGCAGAATTTTGGAGCATAGGCATTGCATGTGTTCTTGGTTAGTCAGGAGAGTTGGTACTACATATATACTTCAGACTGGTGTGTTGAATTGGACTATCATTGTAATATTTGACTGAACCTTGAGTTACTGTACTAAACATTCAAATAATCATTTACCTACTTAGAATTCATCCTTTTTGACTTTTAAGGGGGTATTTTATATTTTATTATAGAATTAATTTTAAAAATCTATTTTGAAAGGTGTGCTACATTTTAAAATATTATCTTATTAAGCCCAGAGCTCAAAAGTTTTGACATGCTAATACATTTTTATTATTAGAATCATTGAGGAAATAAGATTAATTGAATGGTAATTTGTTTTACTGATACCTTTTCAGGAGTGTGCTAATTCTGTCTGTAGCATTCTTGTCATGATAACTTTTCCAAGGTTTGTTTATACTTCTGTTAAGCTTAATTTTTACTTTTAGAATGGCTCTTAGTATAAAACAATTTAAAATTTTTGAAAAGGTGATTTTTGAAGTGAGTACAAGTTTCATTTATAAATTTGTGATAAATTACAATCTTCTTTTAATTTAGGAAGTAGAAAAGTATAGAGCTGAATATAACAAACTTCGCTATGAACATACATTTCTCAAATCAGAATTTGAACACCAGAAAGAAGAATTTGCACGTATTTTAGAAGAAGAAAAAATAAAATATGAATCAGAGGTGAGTGACTGATTATACTAGTTTAGTCATTATCCTGCTAGTCAATAAAATTTTATGATTTTATATTTTTTGTGAATCTCAACTTAAAGTTGATTGCATAATTGTTTTATTAATTAATGGTTAAGTATTTGTCATGATTTTCATCTGCTCTATAGCAACATTTTTCTGGTGAATGTTCTTTTTGGACTGTTAAAAGAGGAAAAGATGAAGAAAATTTATTTTGCACCAGTCAATGGAGATAGATAGCAGAGACAGACTTCTCTTTGCAAATACAGTTTGTCTGTGTGATTGCTTATTTAGCACTGTCCCTCTCTACTTATTGGAATCAAACCATGTTCAGGAGAGCTCTGGCTGTCAGCCCATGCTCCTTGTTTCCACTGATACAAACAAGGGGTTTATGCATTAGGGTGTGCCCATCACCATCACTTTGTTCTTTCTGGCATCTACAACTGCAACATTCTGTCTCTGATGCCTACAGCCTATACCCCTATTCTCTATCTGTTAAGTTTGGCAGCCTCTCTTCTCATTTTGTTGTTGTCTCCTAATTTTGCCAAAAACGAGGTTTGTGTCTCTTTTTCTTCATGTTGCTTTTAGGTGATTTTTCAGGATGGAAAGAGAGAAATATCAGTTTTATGTTGCTATATTCAAATAAGAAATCTAATGCTAGTTGAATTTATTTAAAAATAGCTTGTTGTCCGTACTTACATGAAGCATTCTATGTACAAACACATCTTCATAATACATTTATTGCATTGACTTTATTTGGAATTAAGAGCTAAAATATACTCTCCTTCCTTTACCAATTACTAATTGGGTCAGACTGGTTTCTTCTTATCAGTGAGCAAATTGCTCCATGATTGTTTGAAATGTAAGAAGTTGAATGAACTTTGGATCTTTTGAGTCCATTAAGAATTTGGTACCAAAAAACTATAAATAATTATAGTCTTTTTCATTAAAAAAAGTACTTATGGCTTTTTTTTACATATGATCTCATGTCTATTTCGGTCAGTGATATGGAGCAGGACCGTCTTATTTTCTCCATTTTAAACGGCGACACTGAAGCACAAGATAAGTGACTTGCCCAAAGTTTCACAGAAACTCAGCAGCCAAGTTAACAGTAGAACTCAGGTACCCCAACTCCCAGCCCAGAGTTTTAAGTTTCAAATTATTAATGATTTGAGGTTGCCATGCTAATTAGGGGCCATCTAACCACTGTAATATTGTAGAGAGATCAATTGATTTATATTATGTAAGATTTTGAAAGATTTTGAGTCTGTAATTATGATAGACTTAAAGGAGCTACATATAAAAATTTTCCTGTGGAAAAAAAAGAATGATAAAAAGGTTTCCAACCTAAAATGTAGGTTTAGTATATTGAAGAGTAACTACTGAGGTTGAAGATAGTGATGCTTTATTTTATACTTTGCTTTTAAAATCCTAATGTTGATGTTTATCTGGTAATGATTATTTGTATTCTGTAGTTTCTAGTTCTATTGTGTTTTTTAAAGAATGAAACCTGCATCTGAAACCTGATGGCTATTCTATTTTTCACCCGTGAAAGACCAAATGATATTCATTAAAAATTTTAAGGTGCCAGTGGCATCTTAAATAATTTTCTAATTGGAATGTCTTATGACATTCTTAGAAATCTGGAGATAAACGGCTAGCTAAGAAGCTATGATTAGTAAAGGCTAGAAAAGTAAAACTTTCTAATAAGACTGAAGTTCTCGTATGAGTGTTTTCATGTTTGGTAATTGCAATCGTTGTTGCTTTTGTTTTGGCCATCCATTTACAGTGCTTGGTGTCAGTTTATCTCTTGTAAAAATAAAATACAGTGTGTGTGTGTGAGTTGTGGGAAAAAAAAAAGACTGAAGTTCTCTCCTTTCTACTTCCTAGTTGATTATGCAGGGGTAATATTAATTAGTGGATAATTGGGTATCTGCTTTCATTCCATCACTTATCTTTACACTCCAGTTTCTCTGTACAATTAAAGTAAAAACTAGTGAGATGATGTGGACACAAAACAGCAGTAGAACTTCAAAGTAAAGCCTACTCTTGCCATCTATCAATTTTACAATTTTAACTGGTATAAAGTATATTAGCTTGGTGTACTAAAAATAATTGGATTTTCTTACATTAATTAAGGACTCACACAATACTGTACATTTTCACTTCTACAGATAAAAATACTTGAGGAAGATTTTGTAGTGTTTTCCTGAGGAGCACTCTAGGAATTCACATGTCCCTCATGATATTTTGAAGTTTAAAAAGTACATGAAAGAAAAAAAAAAAAAGATATGAAAGAAGATATCTTTATGAAAAAGATAATAGCATGATTTCTCAGTGCATTTGGCTGTATACAGATGAAATTCTGAAGTTACATATATAGTTGTTATTTGGAAGTGGTACTACTGTGTTTATATTTTATTAGGACTCTGATTTTATATTATTCTGCAAATAGTAATGAAGAGCAGTACAAAGAGTTTTAGGTACAGGTGATTGTAATGTAGCCTGAATGAGTGAAAGAGTAATCCAGTGGAGATATTAAGATCTTGAGAGAGGGCACTGAGCACTGCATCATATGAAAAACTGTCAATGACACAATACATAGTGACAGGTCTCTGAGATTATTCCATCATGCTCTCCAAACTGGCTGAGCTCTACCTTGGCTTGTATGGGGCTGGTGAGAAGCCAGATTTCCTATGGCAAAAAAGGAGAACTTCTTTGGGTCCCTGTTACCACATGCTGTTTTTTCATTATAGCACTGGTAGCACAGAACTGATAATGCGCTCCTTCTTTGGGTCCTTATCCTGACATGTATGTCGGTAGACATCATGAAATCTCTCAAAACACTTCTTTTTTGTTCTGATAGGTTTTGAAGTTCTACCTGGAGTGCTGCTTTAGGTCCAGGTGGGTTCCATTATCTGAAATATTCCAAGTTCTCTAACTGACACCCTTCTCAGATTACTCTGAACTGTGGATACATTACAATAGATAAAAGTCTCCCAAATTAAAATTAAATTACTTCACAGTTGGAATTCTCTGGAATTGATTTTAGCAAACTTTTAAGAAGGACTTTGTGAAATTTTACTCATTAAACTTTTCTGTGAATGCGGTTTTGAATATCTCAAAAACTTAACTTTTTGCATGTAAAATTTTAAACATTTTAGGTGTTCATTTAGCATGACATGGGGAACTGACTTCACTTCTCTGTGCATCAGTGTCCTCATCTATAAAATGGTGTTATCAGTAGTATCTATCTCATGGAGTTGTGTTGAGGATTTAATAAATTAATGTGTGTAAAGTGCTTAGACAGCACATAGTAAGCCTTCAATAAATGGTAGCTGCTATTATCATTATTAAAAGTTCCACATGCTCAGATTTCTTGAGTATATGATCTTGTCCTTTACTTGAGCATGTTAGAGTTTTCAGTGTCAGGTCTGCACTTAGATCCTCTAAGTATTTTGAGGGCATATCTCATTACATACAGTGCCTGCATCCCCCATCTTCATCTCACCATCATTCTGACTGCTCTGCTTTCAGGTGCTCTCTGCCCTAGCTTTTCCTATCAGTCACAGTTAGTTATCTTTCTTTTACTACACTCATGACCTCTCGGGGCCTGAAAAAGGCATATGTTTATTATCCCTATTCTCTTGTTCAGTTTGGGTAGAATTCTTCTAAAGACACTGAACATCACCTCATTTCCCAACAGTTCTTGCATCCCATCGTCTGATCTTTCCATATTTATGTCTGGAGGCAAATACATAGTCATGGGGAGAAAGTTCTTAGTACTATCTTTCTCTTACTAGGAGAAAGTAAGGAGTTTAAGGAAAGGAGATGTTATCTTCCAAAATTAGATTAAAATATGAACTTTAAATCTGTAAATAATTTAAGTGCTACCTTCTTCTTAGTGTAAATAAATGAGAAAATGTTTTTGTTTTCCATCATTGATATAGGAAAAATCAATTCTAATACATATAGGGGAAAAGGGGAAACTTGGAATAATAGGAATATAAAAAGGTAAGCTAACTTGATTTTAAAAACAAAGATCAGGGAACTTGAAATTTCATGTGCAAAATGTTTACCATAATGCCTGACAAATAGTAAATATTCAAATTAATGGTATTATCACTATTAGTACCTGATAGCATTAATCATAGTACTAATTTTCGTAATAAATATAGTAGATAGTTTTAAATAGATTTCATATTTGTAAATGAGAAGCTACAGAAGTTGAAGAAGTGAAAGAAAACAAATTTGTATTTAATTTACTGGGAGAAGCACTTTATAATTCTTTGAATTTTGTCAACAACCCTAGAGATTAGATAATCATTATTCCCATTTTATAAATGAGAAAACGCTCATGAAGCACTGAGAGACTGGTTCAAGGTTGGACAGCTAGTAGGTGGTAGAGCCAGGAATCAAATCTAGGTAGTCTGGGGGTTTCTCCTTCTGGCCATGGTAGAGTTTTAGGGACTGAATTTAACTTAAGGTGCTGACTAAAAACTGGGACAAAATATAGGAAACTGTGGTTTTCAGACATTAGAAAACAGGCAGTACAAGGCAGTGATCCCTAAAAGAAGGAAACAAATAAAATGAGCTCTGAGATGGCCTCATCTTATGTTCACCAGAGTGGAAAGGCCACCTAATGCATGGTGCGTTGCATAGACGACTCAGAAGGATTTTATCTCAGTAGTAGGGCCAAATTAGCCCCACAATAGTGGCTACTCTGGTTCTGCCTAACAAGTGTAAAAGAAAGATTTGAAAGGATCAAACTATTCCTAAGTAACTTAACTGAATAATAGAACAAAGATTTAAAAGTACGTAAAGGAATACAAAAGAACCTAGCATTAAAATAAAATAAAATAAAATAAAAATAAAATTCACAATGTCTGACATCCAGGATAAAAGGACTGGGTTCATAGTTGTATTCTACCAAACATTTAAGGAAGAAATTATACCCCGTCTTTACAATTTCTTTCAAAAGATAGAATCAGAAGGAATCTTCTTAATTCATTCCATGAAGCCAGCATTACCCTAATACCTAATCCAAACAAAGACGTTACAAGAAGACTATAGACCAAACTCTCTCATGAACAAAGATGCAAGAATCCTCGACAAAGGGCTTCTCTCGTGGCACAGTGGTTAAGAATCTGCCTGCCAATGCAGGGGGACACGGGTTCGAACCCTGGTCTGGGAAGATCCCACATGCCGTGGAGCAACTAAGCCCATGCGCCACAACTCCTGAGCCTGTGCTCTCGAGCCCGCGAGCCACAACTACTGGAGCCCGTGCTCCGTAACAAGAGAAGCCACCAAAATGAGAAGCCTGTGCACCGCAGCGAAGAGTAGCCCCCACTCACCGCAGCTAGAGCAAGCCCGTGCGCAGCAACGAAGGCCCAATGCAGCCAAAAAATAAGTAAAATAAAATAAATTTTAAAAATAATAAAGAATCCTCAACAAAATATTAGCAAATTGAAATCAACAGTGTATAAAAAGAATAATGCACATGAACAAGTAGGATTTATTTCAGGTGTTCAAAGCTGGTTCAACATTAGAAAATGAACTAATGCAATTCATCACATCAATAGGCCAAAGAAGAAAAATCACATCATCATATCAATAGAAACAGAAAAAGTTGTTGATAAAAGCCAACACCCATTCATGATAAAGCTCTCAGCAAACTAGGACTAGAGGGGAACTACCTCAACTTGATAAAGAACATCTATAAAAAAAGTACAGCTAACGTCATACTTAGTGGTGTGAAACCAGAAGCTGTCCCACTAAAATCAGGGAACAAGGCAAGGATGTCCCCTCTTACCACTCCTTTTCAGTATTGTGCTGGAGTCTTAGCTAATACAATCAGACAAGAAAAGGAAATAAAAGACATACAAATTTGGAAGGAAGAAATAGAGCTGTCTTTCCTTACATGATTGTGCAGAAAATCTGAAACAATCAATAAAAAAACTCCTGGAACTAATCCAGCTTTTACAGTGGAGTTGCAGGAGATACAAGGTTAATATACAAATGGCAGTCACTTTCCTATATGACAGTAATCAACAAGTGGAATCTGAAATTAAAAACATAATATCATTTACATGAGCATTCCCCCAAATGAAATACTTTAAAAAAATATGTACAAGATCTAAATGAAGATCTGATGAACATAATCAAAGGATGAATGGAGTGATATTTCACCTTCATGGAGAGGAAGACTTAATGTTGCCAAGATGTCTGTGCTTCCCAACTTGATCTGTAGATTCAGTACAATCCCAATCAAAACCCCAGCAAGTTTTGTGGATATTGACAAACTGATTCTAAAGTTTATAGAGAGCGGCAAAAGACCCAGAATAGCCAACACAATATTGAAGAAGAACAAAGTTGAAGGACTGACTATAAAGCTATGATAATCAAGACAGTGTGCTGTTGGCAAAAGAACAGACAAACGGATTAATAGAACAGACCAGAGAGTTGAGAAATAGACCCATAGAAATATCATCATCTGTTCTTTGACAGAGGAGAAAAGGCAGAGTAGAGAAAAATGGTTTTTTCAACAAATGATGCTAAAACAACTAGACATGCAAATGCAAAAAAAAAAAAGAAGCGGATCTAGACACAGACCATACAACTTCACAAAAATTAACACAAAATAGATTATAGACCTAAATGTAAAACTTAAAATTATCAGACTCCTAGAAGGTAATGTAGGGAAAAACCTTGATGACCTTGGGTTTGGTGATGACTTAGATACACCACCAAGATATGGTACTTGATACATGAAAGAAATAATAAGTTAGACTTCATTGAAATAAAAAATTTCCACTCTGAAAGACACTCCAGAGAATGAGAAGAGAAGCCATAGGCTGGGAGAAAATATTTGAAGAAGATATATCTGATAAAGGACCATTATCCAAAATATACAAAGAACTCAAACTCAACAATAAGAAAACAAACAACTGGATTAAAATATGGGCCAAAGACCTTAACAAACATCTCACCAAAGAAGATATACAAATGGCAAATTAGCACCTGAAAAGATGTTGAACATCATATGTCATTAGGGAATTAAGGACTTCAAGGGAGATGACATGTGAATCTGAGATTGGAGGAAAAGGGGAGAGCTGAGGCTGTGTCCAAGATCTTTACCCAGAGGATGGATAGCAGTGATTGAATATGAGCTCCTCCAGAACAGAGGTTTTATGATTGTAGTTGACCCTTGAACAACACGGGGTTTGAACGGTGCGGGTCCACTTATACCTGGATTTTTAAAAATAAATACACATACAGTACTGCATATAAGTGAACCTGCACAGTTCAAACCCATGTTGTTCAAGGGTCAACTGTACACAGTCCACGGTTGGTCGAATCGGCAGATGTAGAACCCACCCATACAGAGGACTGATTTGAGCCCTTGGATTTTGGTATCTGTAGCAGGTCCTGGAACCAGTCCTGTTAGATACTGAGAGCCGGCTGGCTGTCTCTGCTTATCTGCTAGGTTCTCTAATGTATCCTTAATACTTAGAACAGTGCCGCCTACGCAGTAAGTACTCAATAAGTATTTGTTGCATGAACGAATGAACAGAGAAGTTAGAAGGCAGTGAGTAGAAGGCAGTGATTACTAGTTTTGGGAGGAGTGACTTGGTAGAGAACTCTTGTTAAGGAGTTACAAATGTGAGATCTAATCCTGAATTTGCTATTAGCTAGCTCAGTTCACAGCTTCAGCTCTCACTTCAACTATCACATAGATGCCTTTTAAAACTACTGGAGGAAGCAATAACATAGGAAACATGCTGGTCATGAACATTAGCTGTCTGATCCCGTATGTAAAATGAAGACTACAAGATAAATTATTGTTACTAAATGCAATTTTATATGTAACACTTAGCTCAGCACTTGATCCATATTCAGTACTCAGTAAAGGGCACCATTGTTTGAACCCGAGTTTCGTATCGATGAGCTGCCACACCTCTGATACAGCACAGTAGAACAATATTTGGATTTCCTCGTGCAAAAGCTAAGTGGTTTCTTAAAGATCTTCCAGCCCAGCCCTTCATTTTAACTGATGCCAAAGTGAAAAAGTGACTTCCACAAAGTCACACACCTGGCTGAAGGAAAGAGAATATGGAGGGAAAAAGGTAGTTGGGGACCAAACCTTGGGGGTAATGTTTATGTAAAGGATGGGAGGAAAAATAGGAGACACTAATTAGTTGAGTTTTTGAGGGCTTGACCCTGAATTTTACAGCTGCCTTCTATAATAAATTTTATTTTCTGGGAAGAAATGGCGTTTCCCTGCTGTGGATAGCTCTACCTATATTTCCCATTGACATCTTTAATTCAGCTTCAATTAAATGTCCAAAACCAAACTGGAATCACTACATGTTAGCACTGAAAAGGATCTTAGAGGGCCTCATTCTAACCTCTCATTTTACAGATGAGGAAAACATTCTGCCCTGGGGTGGAGGTCTCGCACTTCTTAGATTCACTTATAGCAATGTGAGCAATCAGTTGTCTCTTGGGCCATTTTTGCCCAGGCTGCAGAGCATTACTTTAAGTCCTTTTGGCTTAGAGTGAGCCTTCTAAGCTCATCCTGGCTACAACAACCCCTGGTGCTGTTTATAGCCGTCGCTTCTAACTTTCTTTTTCTTTTTTCTTTTTTTTAAACAACTGAATCTTTCTTTAAGTTAAATCACCTGAAGAAACCCCATATCTAAAAAGAGACTAAAGAGGAGCTGCTGTGGTTAACAACAAGGGTTTGTTGGTGGTGATAGTAGGGGATAGGGAACTGGCGAGATCAGCAGGGGGAAAGCATGAGCTTTACTGTGATTACTTGGACCCTCATTCCTGGAGGTGAGGGGCCTGAAGTGCCTCAGAGGTTAGGAAGCAGTTTGAAATCCCCTGATTTGGGGGCACATGAGATCTGGCAGCGAAGGTTGGCGTGAATGAGAAGACCACCGGTATTTTTGTTCAACAAGTTCCTCGGTGATTTGTCTACATGCCCTGGAGTAATGATTTTCAGCTCTTTCTTGGATCTGAGAATTAAGAACTAGGCCATCACTACAACTAGGGCTTTAATAAACTCTCAGCTATTATTTAAAAGCTCTCATCAGTCACATTTGTTGTTACTTATATGGACAAGCAGCTTTTTTTGTAAATTAAGTTGCCTTGGAATAGATGATTTTATTAATATAGATATAGCCCAAGAATTACTGTCACATGAGGAAAAGTTTAGGAGTAATCAGTTTATGCCAGATCAATATGATCTTGCATAAATGCCTATAATGTTCTGATGAATTTTAAAATACTTGACATATTTTAAATTATTATTTTATAGTATTATTTATAATTTTGAATTTTAGTCAGCAACTGTTGAAGCCCTGTGCTAGGCACCACGGGGAGATGGAGGGAAAATAGGACAAGGTCCTTGCCCTCACATTTGAGTCATGCCAAGTACAGAATGAAGAATGTGACATTTTAGGATTTTTTTCCTTTGTACTTCATTTTACCACCTGAGCTTTTTTTTTCATATTGTACAATTTTTAATTTTAATTTACTGACTTGTAAAGCATGTTCATGGCTGAAAATTCGATAATTTAAGGTTGTATGCTTTCTTTCAAATTGTCATCAGATTGCAAGACTGGAGAAAGATAAAGAAGAACTACGTAACCAGCTGCTTAGTGTTGATCCCACAAGAGACAGCAAACGAGTGGAGCAACTTGTTCGAGAAAAAATCCATTTGTGTCAGAAGTTAAAAGGTTTAGAGGCTGAAGTAGAAGAATTGAGAGCTGAAAAAGAAAATTCTGGTGCTCAGGTAGAAAATGTCCAAAGAATTCAGGTGCGGCAGTTGGCTGAGATGCAGGCTACGGTCAGATCCCTCGAGGTAAGGTTTTAATTGCTTCCTGGTAGACCATCGCGTACTTTTTTTTAAAGTGCAGTTGACAAGCCTTTGATTTATTAGGGCATAAATGTGTGCTCACCAATCTAATGCTGACGCATTTGTGAAATCCCAAGAGTATATATACTTTTTGTAAAAAAGAAAGCTCTTGATTCATAAGCAATAGCTATGCTACCACTTTTACAAAGGGATTATTTATTCTTTGGGAGTCACGTCGCCTATCTGAAATGATTTAACTTTTACGATGCCACAGAGTAGAATATGCAAAATTCAAAAAAATATTGAGTTTCTGAAGACTAAAGTCATCTCAAAGCAGAAAGAGCAATTTCTTTCTAGTTATTTCCTTACACTGGGATTCAAGATCTTAAAATCGTAAATCCTGTTTCAACAGAAATACCATACTTATATATCTTACGACAGCTTCTTGCCAGGGTTACAAAATTCAACTTGGCTACTAATGCATATAAACCTTTACTGAATTATTTCCCTGGGTTCATTAGAGAAAGAAAAGAGCTGGCAGAGCTAAGCTGGTACTCCTGGAGGTATTGTCCTATGAAAGTTCTTGTTTCCATTGTTGGAGAGGAAAAACATTTCTTTCATCCTCTTAGGTTCAGAGTTTAAGGGTTGTGAATTAACAGACAGATTAGCAAGAGAAAAGACAGATTTTTATTCATGTATGTAAACAGTAGTTCACAGAAAAATGTGACTCAAAGAGGCAGTAGTAATTTGGGGAGTATATACCATTCTAATAAGGAAAAGAGAGGGGGAGAAAGGACACTTATAGGAAAACAAATGACTTTTAGGAAAGATAAACGGGCCCTTAGGAAAACAAATGGCAGATATGATGATTTTGTGATGATGTTTGTGTAGCTGCTTTCTTATCCTAGTGTTGACTTCTTGTCATCTGTGATAGAAGTTGGCCTTCCCTAGTTATGAAACCCCTGGGGAGGGGACTTCTAACACTTAAATTCTTTTTAGAGGCTCTACTTTTAGACAGATAAGAGGAGTTCAGGAAAAAACTTTGTCCTGTGTCTGTTGATTCTCAAAAGCCTTCAGCTCCAAATAATTCTTATTCTGCAGTGGCATATTCTGGACCCCTTTACAGTTTTATTGAGATAATGCTTATTCCTCCTAGTCCTTAGTGTCTTACGTGTAGCAAATATACTAGTTTGATAGTTTTTAAAAATTTATTTTGAGTAGTCCAAAATGTTTTGTTTTGTTTTCTTCAGAATAGTTGTGAAGTGATTTGAACTGGAGGGAAATTAGTGTGCACCTAGTTTGTAATTAAAATCCAATATCCAAATCCAAAGTAGTGATTTTTTTCCGGACAGCAAACTGGTACAAGAAGTACATTAATATGTTTTGAAGAGTAGAAGTCACCTTTTTATTTTTTGGATAAAGCTTCTGACAGTATTTAGTGGTTTCCTGAATTAAAATTGTCAGTATCATTGGACCTTAGACATGAGGCAGTTCAGAATGAAGTGTTTTATGTTGCCATCCTTCCATCCTTAACGTATTTACACAGTGACAGTGGGATGACTACGACTGAGTATGGTATGTGATCTCAATGTGAAACTTTGCATTGAGGTCATTTAGAGTGATTATTTTCAGGACCAGTTGAATAATGACAAAAGATGGGAGGTTCTTTCACAAGAGCCTGTATTTCATTTTATCATTTGTCAGATGAAATGAAAATACACACATGACAGGTAGCCTGCCTTTCTTTGATTTTTTTTTTTTTTTTGTCTATCACTGTGCCTGAAGAGTATCATTTTTTATGTGAGGAAAATAGTTTTTTTTTTCTGAATTATTTGTTGAATACATTTCTTATCATATTTAAGATATATAGGAAATGAGCTGTTGCAGAACTGAAGCTTATCCTTTAAATGAAAAATGTTTTCATTTTAACTATTTTGAATAGAAGTATTTTTAAAAAACATTTAGTTTTCCCTTTCTAATTAAAGAGTACTATGAGTATTACCAACTGGAAATTTTCTTGACAACTTACTTCATTAAGAATCTTTATTATGTGATGAGTTCAGGAGCTATTGAGTTCTTTGCCCATACTTCCAGAAGCTCCAGATTAGTTGAGGATTTTGAATTTTTAATCTCTTGGGGATTGTTTTCTAATCTCCATTGATTTTCAGTTCTCACTTCTTACTACTACACATAAGCCCTCTCCTCTACCTTGTAATAATATGCTTTTTCATATCTGCTGGGTACTTGATATCCCCCAAAATGCTTGTTTGAATTATGTCCACAATAATAGTAAATAGGTATCAAGTGAGTGTGTTAGGTATGCTCTCTTATGAGAGAAGTGTATGGGTTTTATCTTGGTGGTGGCTGTTGATAAGTTGTTTGTCCGGATAACTTTGTTGCATATTTCCTGGAGCAAATATCTTGCGTTTGAATTCTACCAATTGCTTTGTGAAAACTCTTGTTACTTCGGTATATGTTAATATTGTTGAGGTTTTGAATAATTTTGGGTAGTATGATTATTACATTTATTTAAGTAGTGCTTATTTTGTTTTTATATAATTGAAAAATTGTCAACAAATTTTAAAATATTTTATTTTAATAAAAGGCTGAAAAACAGTCAGCTAAACTACAGGCTGAACGCTTGGAAAAAGAGCTACAATCAAGCAGTGAACAAAACACTACTTTAATTAGTAAATTGCATAAAGCTGAACGGGAAATAAATACATTGACCAGTAAAGTAAGTTGTCTTAAGTATCTACTTTATTCTTTAGAATGCTTGAGACTGTATAATGACAAAGGAATTTTGTGTTTCAGTAGCTTAGTTCCCTACATTGAAGTCTCTTTTTTGATCTTATTCTACCTTCCAAATACATGTAGAATCTGTAGAATCTGACCAATTCTTAACCGCTTTCATTGTGACCACTCTAGTCCAGTTTTTACAGTAGCCTCCTAATTGGTCTCTTTACTCTCTACCCTGCCAGAGCTCTGTGTGATCTGGCCCCTGCAGTCTCTCCCCAGCTGTCATAGTCCATTTTCCCTCCCGTTCACTTTGCTCTAGCCTCACGGGCCTTCTCACTCTTCTTTGAGCAAGCTTACTTCTACCTCAGGGCCTTTGCACTTGCCCACCTTGCATGGTCTTCCCTCACATATGTATATAGCTTTCTTCCTCACCCATTTCTTTTTTTTAAAAAAATTAATTTATTTTTGCTCGCGTTGGGTCTTCGTTGCTGCATGCGGGCTTTTCTCTAGTTGCGGCAAGTGGGGGCTACTCTTCGTTGTGGTGCGCAGGCTTCTCATTGAGGTGGCTTCTCTTGTTGCGGAGCATGGGCTCTAGGCGTGTGGGCTTCAGTAGTTGTGGCACACAGGCTCAGCAGTTGTGGCTCGCGGGCTCTAGAGCGCAGGCTCAGTAGTTGTGGTGCACGGGCTTAGTTGCTTCACAGCATGTGGAATCTTCCCGGACCAGGGATCAAACCCATGACCCCTGCATTGGCAGGTGGATTCTGTGTTTTGTTTTTGTTTTTTTTTGTTTTTTGATACAGAAATATGTTTATTAATGCATTAAAACCAAATCTCCTGATGAGTTTAAAAATTACTATAATTTTGAAGCAGTGATAAGTATTAATGATATTTTGAAATATCTACAAAAAATGTAATATGATATGAAAATATCTGTCACGGGTACTGTTAATACTACGATGGTTTGTAGTCAACATTCATAGTTGAAGCAGCAGGTGGATTCTTAACCACTGCGCCACCAGGGAAGCCCCTCCTCACCCATTTCTGATGTTGCCTTATCAGAGAGGACTTTTTTTTCTTCACTTTGTAAAATACCATCTTCCCTCTTCCTCTGCCTTATTCTCTATCGTTTTTACCTGCTTTATATTTTTTCATAGCTCTTAACACCATCTGATATATTTGTTTATTTTTGTCTTTTCTACTCCCTTTGCCTCAAATATAAGCTCCAAGAGAGCAGGGACATTGCTTTTATTACTGTTGTATCTCTGGCTCCTGGAACAGTGCTGGCACACAGTAGACAATAAATATTTGTTAAATGAGTAAATTAATAGCAGCAGCATGATCTGCATTTGTTATTTTTAAAAGAATATAATGGTTTGAACACCTTTTATATACAGTTTTCTCAGGAACTTAGAGGATTTTTTCCCCCTCAAATGCAATGTATATAAGGAATCCAGTAACCAGAAGTTAGGATAGCAATGATGAAAGTATTTTATAGAATACCGTAGTGAATATATCAGCTCTGGAGTCAGACATACTCAAATTCCATTTCTTCCCCTTGCTAGCTGTGTGACCTTGGGCAATTTACTTTCTCTCTGAAGACTTTAGCATTTTTCCTTTGTAAAACAGGACTAATACCTACCTTATAGAGTGTGGCAGAGATTAAATGAGATATTATGCATAAAGCACTTAGCATAAGGTCTAATATATAATCACCTGAATATTAGCTATTATTAGTAGTACTTGGGGCAGCTCTAAGAACTTGAAAATAAGACTGATGTCTGAATCAGTGAGATCATGTATTATATTTCTATCAGAGTTATGTAAAATCACCTTAAAAAACAAAATGGTTTCTAGACCAGAGGGAATTTACTGTAGCCTGGTAGAAATATATGCACTTATCTAGAGGAGTAATGTATTCATCGTAAATTCCTTGTCCACAGTCAAACAGTGTTTATGACAGAGGCAAGAGAGAGTTTTAGTTGGCAGAGTGTGAGTATTCTGGTCCCATTGAAGAGATCATTCTTACTGTGGAAAGTAATACCTCAATCTATTTTAGTTTGTGGCCATGAAATAATCGATTCATCCCATTCCTTTTGTTCTGACTGCATGAGCCCTAAGCAACTTTCTGACTGTTATGTGATTTCCTCTGTAATTTTGTCTACAGGGAGAGAACGCACTGGTCCTTCAGAGTTAGAGTATTCTAGTTTCCATTATAGTTTTTTCTCATGATTAATTAACTGACATTCTAGTTTTATAGATCACTCTCCATAAACTTTAGTAATGTGAGTCTAACCTTGAGAGTGGTCTTTAAGTGCGGTGACAAAATTTGATTTCTGTGCCTGAAAAGCCAAAGCCATAATATTAGATGTACTAGATGCCACCCTTGGGAGATAGTCTACCCAGTTTTTTCCATGGCAAATATATACTCTTTTACACTTCCAGATTGTATGTTTATTAACACACATTGCTAAGAGTTGCCTGTCTTTTTAAAGGCACACTTGCATTATTATGCATATAAATGGTTTATTAAAACCACCCACCAACTTTAGACAAAGCAAGTTTTCATTTGAGATCTTGCATATAAAAAGATTTCATTGGAAGGTTAAATTTTAAAATAATGTTTCAAACATTGTCACAGTTTTCTTTGCAACTTGAAATTTTCATCAACATTTTGCAGTTCTCACAAACGGTTGTTTGCAATGCAAAGGAACACCTGGGGTGTATTTGTCTAAGTTATTCAAATTAGTAAATGTTTGTTAGGTTTTTGAACAGTTATGTCATTGTGACTATCGGTGTCTTGGATTAAAAAGTATTACCAAAGATGGCCTAAAAATGATGACCTTAAAGATATCTAATATTCAATGAGATAAATTCTTCCTGTTATGAGGTGTTTGAGCGTTAGAACTCCAATAAAATACAGTTTTAAGGAAGTCATCCCACAGAATTACCTTATTAGCTAAGTTTATAAGGTCATACCATCTCAGACCTTTGAAAAAAATCAGAGTTTAAGTACTGTCTCTTTGGAATTTACATCAAGAGCTTCTTGAGTAATACATTTTTTCAACTTTATTTGAATTTCTTGCTTACGTATATTGTTTTCTTGTGTGTGTGTGTGTGTGTGTGTGTGTAATTTAACAGATTCTGAACCCTTATAAAATGCTTACTGTTGCTACTTTGTTACATTTCTTAAAGTTTCATTAGTACTAGCTAATATTCTGAGTACTTCTGTTGTATCAAAAGCATAAAGCAAATTCACAATGTAAAGACCAGAATCTACATGGAAAACATATTGTGGGGAAAAAAAAAGCAAAACAGGGTAGCTTGACCCACGGAAGCTTAAGAAGATTGTAAATCTCTTCAAATTATGTGCAACGTTTTAACATTGTGCATTTTATTTAAGAAAAGATCCCTAGTTTTCCTAGGATTTTTGATGCTTGATTACAAAAGTTAAGAACTAGGAATCTAGAGGCAGAAAGAAACTTTATTATAACTATTTGGGATTTGGTTCATATTACTCATTGAAAGTGTTTTTATTCATCATACCTAAGTAATAAATATTCATATATGTTTTTCCATTTTTAATAAATAAAATAATTGTAATATTTTGGAAGTTAATTACTATTAGTGTGAGTGCATTCATTATTTCAGTATTTTAGAAATGTGGCACTAAAGAAAAACAAACTCATCAGGGTCCATAGATAAGTTAATTTGAATGCATGTTGCTTGAGCATATACCACTACTTTAATAATAGAAGTAGTTCTGAAGATAGACTTGTCATTTGACTTCCGGTCCAGTGTTCTTTCAGTTTCACTGATTATAGTTTAATTGAAAAATGTTTTCTCATTTCAGTAAATCTCAGAGTGAATGAATTAAGAAATATGTTTTTTATGTATTTTGTAGTTCTCGTTGAAAGATTCTACAAAATAAGATGGCTCTGATTTTCCACCTCATATATAAAGCAGCTACAATGTGGTTTGCTAATGAACTGCTGTGTCATTCAGATCTTCTACAGTTAGTGTATAATAGCAGGTTATGATTACATTTGTCATAGAAATTGGATTTTCATTGTAGTTGTATTTCTTCCAAATTTTAAAGCATTTATAAATTCTGTCTGTCCATGAAATTATAAAAACCCAATCTATAAAAAGTTTAAATTTTAAAATAAATACAATTTTTTAGCTGCTCTGAAAGTATTTCAAGGCTGCTTTGTAAACATTGTTCTATGAGACTTGCTTTCGTAGAAAAGAACTTAAGAAAGATTTAAAAATGCAAATCTGATGTCAGCACAAGGTATTCATTTTGTGTTGTGTCATTTGAAAATCTACAGGTTAATTTGTGTCTTAGTGTGGTTATTAGCAGTACAAAGGTAGCACAGTACTTGACTTGTTTCCTTTAAGTGAGGAAACCTTGTTATGTTTCCAAGACCTTTCATAGATGGAGTCTCCTCCAGTAAGACACTTCTGTTTCTCATCTTCACCCTCTTTGGCTCTAGGACCTCTTCCTGATTTATTTCTAACTCCCATCTCTAGTTTTTATAGCTTTTTATTGCACTCGAGTAAATTATCCTTTACCCTCCTGTTACCACCATCTTATATTTTACATATTTGGCTTGTATGTATTTGTGATTTTCTCCTCTGATTTCATAGTTTTGTACATTAGTATAATATGTCAGAATGCAGGTTTATCTAACCTTTATATCCGTACTGGTTAAATCCTCATTATAGTACTGTACCTAATTTTAGAAGCACCTCACCAAAGGGCAGGGATATGGAAACTGTTAGAGAGTAGTACAGATGATTAGAGAGACAAAGCTTTCTTGTTTGCTGCTGTATCCCCAGCTCCTAAGACAGTGCTAGGGCACATAATAGGTGCTCAATAAATATTTATTGAATGAACAAAGGAATACTACTTTTAAAAAAAATTTTTGTTTATTTTTGGCTGCATTGGGTCTTCGTTGCTGCGTGCGGGCTTTCTCTAGTTGCGGTGAGCAGGGGCTACTCTACGTTGCGGTGTGCGGGCTTCTCATTGCAGTGGCTTCTCTTGTTGTGGAGCATGGGCTCTAGGTCACGCAGGCTTCAGTAGTTGTGGCACGTGGGCTCAGTAGTTGTGGCACACAGGCTTAGTTGCTCCGCGGCATCTTAGTGGCACGCGGCTCAAACCCGTGTCCCCTGCATTGGCAGGCAGATTCTTAACCACTGCACCACCAGGGAAGCCCAAGGAATACCACTTATGAACTATAATTATTCAACTTTCAAAAGGAATGTCTCAGGGAAAAGCTGAGATTGGTATGTAGTTAATTATATGGAAAGTGTTGACTATTAGTTACATTCACCTTGGGGCTTTAAAAGGATCAGGTTTTGGCAATAAAGGTTTAAATTAGATTCATACATTTTGTACTTGTTTATCCCCCTACCAGCGTACACACACTGTTTAGTCACCAAATTCAATAGATTATTCTTTCTTGTCCCCTTTGTTAGTCCTTTGCCTCTTAATTGGTTTCTTTACCTTCAGTTTCTTAATCCAGCACACTTGCAATGAGTTAACTTTCTGAAACAAAGTTGATTGTGCCACCTTCAGCAGCTAAGAGGATATACAACCCTTTTGTATGGCATATAAAGTTTATTCCCTGCCACTCCACAGTTTTCACATCTTTCTCTGCTCTATCTATATAATACATTGTTCGTTGTTTTCCAAGCAGACCAGGTGACGTTCTACCTTTATAACATTTTATATGCTGTTCCTTATACCTAAAATGCCTTTTTGTCACCAGCAGTTTTTTTTAGAGGAAGGTTTCAATTTTTTTTTCCCTGAGGATGTTTCAGTCATTGACTATTGGATTTTAGGTACTTGCAGTTAAGCCTTTAAAGGCAAGATTAAGCCCGATGACCCCACCCTGCTATTGAAAGAAATGACTCAATTCTATTAGGAACAGACTGTTTTCTTGGTGCTGAGTACTGTTCCAGGCACTGAAGCATCTTCCCTGCTGGAAGGTGCTTATACTCTATACTCTGCTACCAAAGTGTTTTCTCATTTCTACTGATGTTTTTGGGTTAGCATTTAGTGGCAAGAAAATGACCAATAGTAATTTCAATTTCTAATTATCAACAGGTAAAAGAACTTAAACATTCAAACAGACTAGAAATAACAGACATCAAACTGGAGGCAGCAAGAGCTAAGAGTGAGCTAGAAAGAGAAAGGAATAAAATTCAAAGTGAACTGGATGGTAATATATGATTTCCCATGCTTTTTACTGTTACTTTCACATATAAACTCAAATTACTAAAATAGATCAAACTCAATTTTTATTTCCAATTTTAAGCTTAATTGAATTTTAATTTTAGAGCACATATGTATTGTTTTTATTTGTATGTTAAATGTTCATTCTGTGGTGTAACTTTAAAAAAAACAATTTTATGGTTATATCATAGTTATTTGATTAATATATAAATTAAGTGAAACTTTACAGATAGGATTCCATACTTCCTGGGTATATAACTTAAAATCTGTTTAGATCATGTGATTATTAATATCAGACCATTTAACATCTAAAGAATGTATAGGTGGGTTCCAGGCCCAATTTTTAAGTTTAAAATTTTTTTTATGTAGACCCTAGGCCAGTTATTGGGCCTAGTTCAGCCTAAGCTTATTTTTAAACTCCAATTTAGTCTTAGAATGTCCTTCTCATCAAGATTTCTCAGAAAGTATATTATTTCTGACTTTTCTTAAGTACTTAAATAAGCTGCCTGGACCTGCAGCTGTCATCAAGTTGGTCTTTAGTTGAACTGGCCTCTAGTTTCAGTTTCAGACAGAGCTTATGATGAATGACTATTTTCATTATTAATTTCTACTTGATGTTGACTCATGGATTTTCATAGAGTTAGGGAGCAAATTTTCTTTGGAACTTAAAGAGTTTGAGATCCAGTTTTGCATTCTTTTTAAACTTTGAGCTAGATATGAATTTGTTTTAGTTATTCCATATGCAAAATGCTTGTCATTTCATTAGGAGGAAAATTTGTGAATTCATTGGACAAACTTGAAAGTGTCCAATTTGTATTAGATATCTAACAGTTCTGATAGGTTTCAAAAGCTTCTGTGATTTTATTCACTCTGCTTTTCAGCTAGCTTTATGATGATGCTGTCTGTGGGATTTAGGTTACAGAACCCTTTTAGAAGTTAAGTATTTAAACCTCTTTCGATATTACCCAGGTTGATGTCCCCAGCTCTCAAGATCCAAATGAATAAATGTATATAACCTTTTATTGAAGCTTTTTTGTGTGAGTGCTTAATAAAATGACAAATTAAGTCTGAGTAGTAGTCTTTTTCGTTAAGAAAAGTTTATCAACAAAGTAAAGATCTTTGAGATGTGTATCTGGAGAGACTTACTTTCTATATTCTTTCGTCTTATCAGCTTATGAATATTTGCTGTTAATTGCAATTTTTCTTCTTAATAACATTGAATACAGTACAGTTTTCTCCTTTAAAAAAAAATACTAGGATTACAGTCAGACAATGAAATTCTCACATCAGCTGTTGAACACCACAAAGTGCTTTTAGTAGAAAAGGACCGTGAATTAATACGTAAAGTACAAGCTGCCAAAGAAGAAGGTTACCAAAAACTTGTGGTATTACAAGATGAAAAGTAAGTACCTAATTACCTTATTTTGTGTTAAATCTCCTTGCAAATGAAAACATTTTGCTGTCATATCATCCTTATTGTAGTTCTTGTAATATAATTATCATCTGTTGTTTTAGGCTAGAACTTGAGAGCAGATTAGCGGATTTAGAGAAAATGAAAGTGGAACATGATGTCAGGAGGCAATCTGAAAAGGAACAGTGTGAAGAGAGATTGCGAGCTTCACAGATGGCAGAAGAGTCGGCCAGGAGGGAACTTCAGAGTATTAGGTTATATATGCATATATATTTTTTAAACTTCATTTTGAAATAATCTCATAGCCAACAAAACATTGCAAAACTAGTACAGAGTATTCCCATATAATTTTCACCCAGATCTCCATGTCTGAATTATTTTGATACCTTTGTTGGTTTCAGTTGGCCATATGTGAGTGTGTCTGTTTCTGGACTCTGTTCTATTCCATTTATCTGTATGTCTGTCTTGACACCAGTATCACACTCTCTTGACTACTGTAGCTTCATAGTAAGTTTGATTCAGGTAGTGCAAGTCTTCTACCTTGTTCTTTTTTGGCAAGATTGTTTTGGCTCTTCTAGGTCCTTTGCCTTTCCTTGTAAATTTTAAAATCAGCTTATCACCATTTTCAAAAAGGCTTAAGATTTTGATTGGGATTGCACTGAATCTGTAGCTCAGTTTGAGAAGATTTGTCATCTCAACAGTATTGAGTCTATCCAATCCATGAATATGGCCTATCTCTCCATGTATTCGGGACATCTTTAATTTCTGTCATCAGAGTTTTGTAGTGTTCATTGTATATATCATGCTCATATTGTGTTACATTATAATTCTAAGCATTTTTATGTGATTATAAGTGGAGTTATGTTTTAAAATTTTACTTTCTAATTGTTTATTGCTGACATATAGAAATATAGTTGAGGGGCTTCCCTGGTGGCACAGTGGTTAAGAATCCACCTGCCAACACAGGGGACATGGGTTCGAGCCCTGGTCCAGGAAGATCCCACATGCCGCAGAGCAACTAAGCCTGTGTGCCACAACTACTGAGCCTGTGCTCTAGAGCCCGTGAGCCACAACTATTGAGCCTGTGTGCCACAACTACTGAAGCCTGCACTCCTAGAGCCTATGCTCTGCAACGGGAGAGGCCACTGCAATGAGAAGCCCGTACACTGCAACGAGGAGTGGCCCCGGCTTGCTGCAACTAGAGAAAGCCCGTGCACAGTAACAAAGACCCAATGCAGCCAAAAATAAAATAAATAAAATAGATACAACATTAAAGAAATAAAAAATATTTAAGAAATACAGTTGATTTTTATGTATTGACCTTGAATCCTATGACCTTATGGAAGTCACGTATTTTCTACTAGCTGCTTTGTGGGTTCTTAGTTTTCTAACATCATGTTGTATATGTTGTACTTTCTTTTAGTTTACTTGTTCATTTTTTGGTTTTGGTAGGTTTTTTTTGAGGATTTAAGTAGGTTTTATTTTATTTTTTTGATAGTATTTTTTTCAATAGATCTTTATTGGAGTATAATTTTTTGAGTTGGGAATTTAATTCAACTAATGTTCATTCTTTCATTTTTATTGGTAAAAGTATCATGCTGAGAATTTTCTTATCACTGCTTTTTAAATGTATCATATAGATTATGATATGCAGTGTTTTAATTATCATTATTTTTTAGAAATTCCCTAATTTCAATTTGCATCTTCCTTTTCACCCAAGAAGCAATAGAAGGTATAGTTGTTTAATAGAAGGTGAAACTAATAGTTTTTTAGGGCTGCCACAACAAAATACCATAGACAGGGTAGTTTAAACAACAGAAATTAAGTTTCTTACAGTTCTGGAGGCTAAAAGCCTCGGAGCTCAATGTGTTAGCAGATTTGGTTTCTCCTGAGGCCTGTCTCCTTGGCTTGCAGATTGGTTGCCTTCTTACTGTGTCCTCACAGGGGCTTTCCTCTGTGCACATGTATCCCTGGTACCTCTCCCTCTTATAAGGACACCAGTCATAGGATTAGGACCCACCCATATAACCTCATTTAACCTTGTTACCTCTTTAAAGACCTTGTCTCCAAATACAATCACATGTAAGTGATTGAAGGTTTTTGAATTTCCAGGTGATAGGGCTTTCTTGTTTATTTTGTTGTTAAATTTTAGTTTTATTGCATTGTGATCAGGGTATTGATTCTGTTATTTCTGCTTTATGGAACACTCTAATGTTTTCCTTGTGACCTAATATATCAAGGCCAGGACTATGGTAAAGCCAGTGAGGCACCCAGGGTGCAAAATTTAAGGAGGTACTCACTCTTATGTGTTGACATTGGACTTGCAGGAAACCTAGGTTGAGTCTCCTTAAATTTTTCACTCTGGGCACCTCACTTGCCTTATCTTAGTCTCAGACCTGTAATACATGATCGATTTTTATGAGTGTTACATAAGGACTAGTAAAGAAAGTGCTCAATTATGAGTGTAAAGTTTGAAATATACATCCATAAGATCTATCTTATTAACTATGATGTTCAGGTCTTCTGTATACTTTTATTTTTTTGTCCACTTCATTTGTCTTGTACAAAGAGTGATATATTAAAGTCTCCTATTATTACGTTAGTGTGTTTCAATCTATGACTCCTTAAATTTCTTGTAATATTTTTGCTTCATAGGTGATTGCTATATTATTTGGTATATAGATAATCATAACAGTTATACTTTAATTATGAATTGTGGCTTTTAGCATTTAAAAGCACTTTTCTTTTTGTCATTTATTTTTTTTTGCTTGAATTCCACCTTGTTTGATATTATTATTACTCCTGTTTTCTTTTATTTTACAATTGTTGATTTATTTTTTTCATAGATTTCTGACAGCTGTTGCTATGGATTTTTTTTAGGTGCATATATATTCATGGTTACTTGTTATTTTTCCTTTAACATTTTATCTTGAATTTTATATGGGCTAATATTAACATTGCTACTGTTTCTTTCCTTTTGCTCATATTTGTGGTACATCTTTTCACTTTATTTTCAGCTTTATCTATTTTATTTTAACTGTGTCTGTTATAGACAAAATATTACAATACCTTTTAAAAATACAATTTGAATGATAGTTTCTTGAGCAGTATGTTAACTCATTTACATTCTTGTAATTACTTTACCATTAGGATTTAGTTATCTTTTTTCACTTTTTTTTTTTAACTACTACTTATTTATTTATTTTATTTATTTATTTTTTTGGCTGTGTCAGGTCTTGGTCATGGCATGCGGGATCTTTTTGGTTGTGACGTGTGGGCTCTTCGTTGTGGCATGTGGGCTTCTCTCTAGTTGTGGCATGCAGGCTCCAGGGCAAGTGGGCTCTGTAATTTGCATCACGTAGGCTCTCTAGTTGAGGCGCACGAGCTCAGTAGTTGTGGCACACGGGCTTAGTTGCCCCAAAGCATGTGGGATCTTAGTTCCTCAACCAGGGATCAAACCTGCATCCCCTACATTGGAAGGCAGATTCTTTACCACTGGACCACCGGAGAAGTCCCTTCACATTTCTTAATGACTACACTTTCTGTTTCCTTATTTGCCATCTTTTTTCTGTCCTCCATTGGATAGGTAAGTTTCTCTCTCTCTTTTTTTGGTTACTCCTAACTTAAGACACATAGTTATATTTTTTCTTTATGTATATCATTGTTTAGCAATATCTGTGTCATAACCTTAAGTAAAAATTTACCTGAGTACCTGAGTATGGTCTTATCTCCTTGTTCTCACCTATCTTTCTGAGTTGATATTTTTAGAATGAATATATATATATATATATATATAGGCACACGCATTCTTCTTATTTAGAACACAAACATTTTACTGTTACTTCCTCATTCTTGTATTTTTGTATTGATTTCATAGTTTTATTTATTATCTGACTAGTGTACTTCTTGAAAGAGTGTTTTCCAAAAGTCTTTTTGCTCTAAAACTTCTGAGTTTTTATGTCTAAGAAAAATTTTATTTTACACACATACTTAAATGATATTTTATTGGTTATAATTGTCTAGGTTCAAAATTCTTAACCTTTAACACTTCAAGTGTCTTCTTGCACCCAGCATTGTTGAAAAGCTTGATCTTGGTCTTTTGTAGACCTCTACTTTTTTTTTTTTTTTAATTTACTCCTGTTTTCTTGCTTCTGTTTGCCTGGTGTACTTTTGTTCATCCTCTTATTGTTAGTCTTTCTTTTTAAGTGTGCCTTTCATGTGTAGCATATAGTTGGGTCTTGCTTTGGATCTAAATTAGATATCTTTTTGTTTTAATGGATGAGTTAAGTCTCTTCACATTCAGTGTGAGCTCATGCTCACTGCAAAGACTTCTAGGCAGGAGCATAAGAGGTCCCTTGCTGGGATTTAGAATTATTTTCCTCTTTTTACTTAGAGCTATTTTGAAGTTTGGGCATTTTCTGTCTTCCATTTATGTGAAAGATGTGGTTTTTGTATGGCTTTATTTGATCTTGCTTTCCTGTATTGTTTTGTAGGACATATATATATAACATAGAACTAGGAATTTGCTGTTATCTTTAGCTATCTGGAAGTCCCCTGTATCTGCTTTTTTAAATTCTAAAATCTTAGTGACTTTCTAATTATATAGATTACAGTTTATTTTTAAAAATCATGTTCATTAAGCTGTAGGTTATGTTTTGGGACAAGGTTTTTGATTTTCATTACTCAGGAAAGAATCACCTCAGGCAGAGAGATATATATTGTTTATAAATGTCCAGTTTTATGAGCTATTAATTTAAATGTTAACTACTACAATTCTAGAATCTTAAATCTTTTATGGATTTTGAGAGCCAGTTTTGTCCTGCTCTTTGCTTTTAGGTGGGTACATTTTTTTTAGTGGTTCAGGACAGGTTAGGTGTTTTTTTTGTTTTTGTTTCATTTTTAATCTCTCCTTCACAATCTCCAGCAAGGGGAGAGAGAGACCCACCCCCCAAGAACCCCACTATAATGTTTTATCCTATTATGGTCCCACAGTTTGGCCAATTAGAATCTTTTCTCTTAGAATTTAAGCCTGTTTCTCCTGGTTTGGGCTTCTGTTGCCATAGTGATAAAATGTTCAGCAATCATTACTTGAAGACAATAATGAACTTGACCCTTACATTTTTTGTGTTTTGTTGCTATATAAAACAGCATTCATTCCTTCATCTTTTTTTTTTAAATAAATTTATTTATTTTATTTTTGGCTGCTTTGGGTCTTCATAGCTGCACGAGGGCTTTCTCTAGTTGTGGTAAGCGGGAGCTACTCCGTTGCGGTACGCGGGCCTCTCACTGTGGTGGCCTCTCCCGTTGCGGAGCACGGGCTCTAGGCACGCAGGCTCAGTAGTTGTGGCTCGCGGGCTCCAGAGTGCAGGCTCAGTAGCTGTGGTGCACAGGCCTAGTTGCTCCGCAGCATGTGGGATCCTCCCGGGCCAGGGATTGAACTCGTGTCCCCTGCATTGGCAGGCGGATCCTTAACCACTGCACCATCAGGGAAGCCCCTATATATATTTTTTTTAATATAAATCATTTTCTGTTCCTTTAGCCACTTTGATAATTTTTATTTGATTCCTCTTCAGGAATCAAATTTATAATGTGTAATGTGTAATTGACCCCAACTTAAAATAAGGACATTTATAATGTCCATTTATAATGTGTAATTGACCCCAACTTAAAATAAGGACATAGTAACCCAAATAAAAATAGCAGGAGTAATTTGCAAAATTTGCATGATTTTTTTTAATGGTCTACAGTTGTGGTGTTTTTCCATGGCAGTTCTGGTTTATAAGTCTAGCTACATCAGCCAGGTCTATTTTGATCAGTTATTAAAATAATCATAATCGCAGCTCGTCTTATTTGGAATTTGTGATAGGTCAGAAAGAGACTACCTGTGGGGAAAAAACGGTTTGCTAAGGATATGGAAGGTCTAAAGCATATAAAGCAGAAATATCCATTTATTTATAAACAACAGATTAATAAGTAGGATTAATCACTGATTTGGCAGATGCTTTAAACTGTTAATTACATACCAGTCCCTTGTCTTCATTCAAGTGGTTTCTTCACCACTAGCCTAAATACTAAAATGATTATTCTAAACGCATTATTCTAAAATGGCGTTTGTAAAATTTGTAAAGTTACCTGTAAATTAAAAACATGTTAAAATTACAAGATTTTAAGTAAGATAAAGTATCTAATCAGCTTTTGGTTATGACAGTAACCCTGCTCCAACTAAGGCAAAAAAAAAAGGGACTTGATTGGCTGATGGAAATGGTGGAAAGGACAGGGATTGTGCTGATCTCATGGACGCGTGGATCTAGGAACTCAAATGTGCCACATGAGAGTAGCTTCTTCCCTCCTGCTTTCATGTCCCTCCTCTCTTGTTTTCTAACTCCTGTAACTGCTTCTCTCCTACTGCTTTCTCTGTGAGGACAAGACTATATTTTGAGATCAAAGACAGAGTTCTTACTTGATGATTCAACTTAGAAAAATCTAGACAGGCTTTGTGTCCGGTTCACACACCCATCCCTGGGCCCATCCTATGGCCGGGGGATAGGGCACTCTGACTCGGCCCAGGTTTTAACCAGGTTTTAACCAGGTTTTAAGCGTATTTCTGAGTGGGTAGGGGGCGGGGTGGGGAAGGGGAGTTGGGGAGGGAGAGGCGGTAATGTGCAGTTTGTTATCAGAAGTGGGAAGAGGTGTATTGGAGAAGTAGCAGCAATAACTAACTGAAGGAAAGGGAACTTGATCATATAAGATTTTGCATTGTTTAAAGCCAGAGTTCTATTTTCCATTTGTGGCTTTCTAATTTTTTCTTAAGGTTTTTAGAAACATTTTTAAAAACTATCTGTCACTTAGTATATCTTTCTCTCTACTTATCATACTCCATCTTGAGATGAGTTATCTATTGTATATCATCTTAGTAGGGAGAAGGAGACTTCTACTTGGCCAGTTGAACAAGTTCTTTTACAGAATTTGAACAGCAAAGTAAGTGATGGAAAAATACATGGCAACATTTGAAAAGCCAGACAGTTCGTATACGTGTCCTTGCTTGTGATTCTGGCCAATTATTCTAGCCTGGTTCTGGCTCTCTGGTTCCCCATTGATGCATTGATTCTCTTATATCTTCCCGGGAAGGTCCCTTTTTGCAAATAATGACCAGAGTGGATTTCCAGCACTCATGGCAAGAACCTTGGCTTTCAATGGGTTGATATAAAAGCTGCCTTTCTCAATAAACTTGTTCTAAGGATTTTTGACAATAGAGAAATCACAAATACAACTTCTCTTGCTTGCCTTATCTATTACTTTCTTTTGATAATTGAGACTGACATCAAATGAAGCCAAGAGATTACACTAGAACTTTGGTGCCTAATATAACATTACTAGCCACATAGAGCTATTTAAATCTAATTTTAAATTAATTAAAATAAAAAAAAATTAAAAGTTCAGTTCCTCAGTCACACTAACCACATTTTAAATGTACAATAGCCACATGTAGCTAGGAGCTATCATATTGGGTGGTGCAAATTATAGAACATTTCCATCATTAAAGAAAGCTCAGTCAGACAGTGCTGTTGCACACTAAGTTCCTTAAAGATAAGGATTCTGTCCGTTATTCTCTGGCGTATCTGCAACACTTAGGACCGGGCTCAGCATTTCTAGGTACTCAGTAAATATTTGTTGAATGTTGAAGTGACACACATCAGCTGCCTGCCATAGAAAACCTAGGCAATAATCAGCATAATTAGCTACCCTGTACTTTGAAGAGAACTTGAAACAGCTCCATCTCACTGTCATTTCAAATGTTTCCCATTGAACTTTTTCCCCAGCTGCATACTCTTTTTTTTTTTTTTTGCTGCATACTCTTGTACCTTGGCCCTCCAGTTTGCCTACCAAATATACTTCCATTGTTTCCATAATTACTTTTAAAATATAAAGTACTTGATCTCATAGTTTTTCATTCCCCAACTTACCCTTCACCTTTTGATTTCTCCCCATCAGCAACCCATTAAAGCTGTCCTTTTAACAATTTTTGCTGTAGCCTCTGAAATCTGTTCCATTACCTATAAATTTTGTACATCTCCACAGTTTTTAAATCACCCCCCTCACTGATACTTTGTCCTGATGGTATATTGCCTGGCAACCTTTTTAAGTGGAAATTATTCCTCCTTCCCCTCTCCTGCAACCTAGGGACCAAGAAGAAAAATCAGTGTTTGTGAACCACACTCTTGCTTCCAGACCATTGTTTGACTAACTTTGGTTAAAATGACTTTTCCTTTGGTATTCCTTGCATTCATCTTACCCCTGTCTTTTTCTCTACCAATTACTAATCTACAGGATATTCCGCAGCAGTCACTGAGGACCTTGACTTCCGTTTCAACTTTTTTCTATTTTCTATCCTTTGCCATCATTCTAATTGACTATAATATTGATATTGTTGACTCATCCAACACCTTAGCCTTTTGTTCATTTTATCTTCATTCTGACATTCTTCATCTTTATTCTAAGCCCCTTCGCTTAGCCATATTTTGGACCTTGTCATCTCTTAGAGCCAATCATTTCAAAGACGTACATTTTTTTTCTCTTTTCCACTCCATTCTCACTGAAGATAATGAAACTGGTAGTTCTTGTACTTTTAAAAAAAATTCTTCCAGTCTCTTAGCCTGCTTCCCTTGCCGCCGTTCAGCTTGGAAACTATGTCCACTGTTCTGTGCTCTCACTTGTACCTGAGCAAAGGCTCCTGGATATGAATTCTTTCAACTTCCCACTATTTGAGAATTTCTACATCTTCATCCATCCTCTCCTCCCTTTCTGTTTTAATTAAGATTCTTTTCTCCCTTCACTTCTAAAGTAAAAGTGCTTTTAATCCCACCTCCTTTATTTCCTCCAGTCTTGCTTCAGCAGTTATCCTCTTCTTTACCTCTACCTTTAATTTCTCTGCCTCAGACTCTTATTTTGCCTTTAAGGTCCAGTTCAAATTGTATTTCTCTTATGTAGCCTTTACTGATCCTCTAATGAAAATTAATTGCACCTTCTTCTGTACTTTGTACTTTTAAGACTTATTTTCGTTTGACTTGTGACACCCGTTGACTATTCAAAATCTTCTAATCAAAAGAGATACTATATTCCTAAATCTTCAGCACTGTCTTGTGAAGTAATATCTACCTGTTTTGAACACTTTTGTTATTGAAATTTAAGACCACTGAATTTATTCCTAAACCCTGATCATCCCTTTTAAGGTTACTTTTTATTTGTAAAATGTAATTATCCCTTAGAATCCTAAATGTAATGATCTTAAATCATGGACTAATTTTCTTCTTTAAAAAAATCAAAAATCTCCTATCAATTATGAATTCTAACCCAGCACTGCTTCAGCAAAGTGAACTGAAGAAAATTTTGTAGATCATCTCTTATAGTCTACCAAAATGGTGTACTTACTCCTTTCATGTTTAATGATAGTCAGATACTCTTTACCATTGGTTTCTTTGGCTTCAGTTTTTATAGGTAGGGCATTTTTGTTTCTCTTCATATCTACATAATTATTTAGAAAGTATTCAGGCCGCTAATGCTTTCATAACTCGGTCTCGTTTCTTGTTGATTTATCACGTGTATCCAAAATCTCGACCGGAGCTAAGATATACTTGGGGCCTAACTTTTCTAACTCAGGACCGGAGCTAGGACCCATGGTGTTTTCTCCCCTATTTTCATCTCCATGGTTTTGTAGAAAGAAACCTTTATTAACTCGGTAACCTAAAAGCTCCAAGTTAATAACAACCTTAAACATTTAAGGGAGAAATGCACAGAAAGTTTGAGGGAGTAATAGTATAGCTAGAATTATGGAATAAGAGTATGACTGGTACTGTCAAAGGAGCACAGGAAGAGCAAGACTGGCCCTCTTCCTTTAGGTCCATTGTTTCTGGCGTTTGTATGTAAATATCTCAGGAGCAGTGTATTTTATGGTTTCTTCCATATCATATTGTCCGACCACCTTGTGCATTTAAATGTCTAATCCAGGATTTGGGTTGGTTCATTCAGTCCATCAACAGATACTTACTGAATTTTTTTTTAATAGATCTTTATTGGAGTATAATTGCTTCACAATACCGTGTTAGTTTCTGTTGCACAACAAAGCGAATCAGCCATATGCATACACATGTCCCCATATCCCCTCCCTCTTGAGCCTCCCTCCCATCCTCCCTGTCCCACCCCTCTAGGTCATTGCAAAGCACCGAGCCGATCTCCCTGTGCTATGCTGCTGTTTCCCACCAGCCAACTACTTTGCATTCGGTACTGTATATATGTCGATGTTACTCTCACTTCGCCCCAGCTTTGCCCTCCCACCCCATGTCATCAAGTCTGTTCTCTATGTCTACCTCTTTATTCCTGCCCCACAACTAGGTTCATCAGTACCTTTTTTTTTTTTTTTTTTTAGATTCCATATATATGCATTAGCATACCGTATTTGTTTTTCTCTTTCTGACTTCACTCTGTGTGACAGACTCTAGGTCCATCCCTCACTACAAATAACTCAATTTCGTTTCTTTTTATGGCTGAGTAATATTCCATTGTGTATATGTGCCACGTCTTCTTTATCCGTTCATCTGTCGGTGGTCATTTAGGTTGGTTCCATGTCCTGGCTATTATAAATAGTGCTGCAATGAACATTGTGGTGCATGTCTCTTTTTGAATTATGGTTTTCTCAGGGTATTAGTGTTTAAAGCACAGCCCTAGGCCTTTGAGAATATTGTCTTCCCAAGAAACATTTCTAATTGGGTTGAAAAGTCATGCTAGTAACGCTAAACTATAACTAGTACGTGCCAAACAAATTATATTTGAGGTAAATGAAGGATTTTTAAAAGGGAAGGTTGAGGGCTTATCCCGTCAAAGCTAATTAGTGTATAGTCTTTCTCATGAGGTTAGTTAGTCCCTTGGTCACCAGGGATATGCTGTGTTTTAAGGTTTTGGCTGAGAATGTATCATTCGTTTTGAAAAGGACACAAATTGTGTAAGTGTGCATTCATCTCAGGGATGAAAACTCATATTTTATAGAATACAGTATGGTGTCTGTACTAGATAGTTTTCTTTTAAATTCTGAATTTAAAATCAGTATAATTGCGGCATAATGAAGTGGGAGACAGAGATACTTACTTGGGTGTGAGAAGACCTGGGTCTCATCTTGATTTGGCTACTTGGTAGCTGTGTGATTTGGGCCTAACTTTGCTAAGCCTCAGCCTCTTTTTCTGTATTATCTGGAATTATAAAGATGACTCTGCTTACTTCCATACAACTATTATGAGAAATTACTACAATTGGCCAACCTTAATTAAATGCCTGTTATACTATAGACATCATGGTAGGCATTTAGGATACATTTAGGAGCTCTATAACCCAGTAGAGTGAAGGTGAGGTAGCAGTATATCTGAAAGCATTTTGTAAATTGTGAAATACTGTATGGCTATAAGATGGCTTCTCCTAAACTGGACTCCTTTCTCCTGCCTTACTGACCCACTAGGCACTCCTCCACCAAAGCCGTTTGTTCAGGCTGTTCCCTGTGTTTGTCAAGATCCTACCCACCAGAGCTTTATCTCCATGTAGTAATCTCTCATCCTTCTAGATAGACTTGATTTCTCATCTTCTCTATGCCCATAGTTTGTAGATTTTTCCATAGCGGAAGCAGAAATTTGTTACATTTTAATTATATGTGGACACAGCTTAGTTGCCTGAAGTCAAAATCTTTGCCTTTGAATCTACCGCTTTATATAGCACAGTGCCTTGTGTCAGTATGGGCACTCAATAATATGATTGTCTAATTCAGTGACATATATGAACTGTGGATTTTTAATGATGTCTTTTGTTGGGTTGTGATTTTTAGGTTAAAACTTCAACAACAAATTGTGAATATTGAAAATGCAGAGAAAGAAAAAAATGAAAATTCTGACCTGAAACAGGTATTATTTTAGCAAACATTTTGCTTTTATTTTTTTAAGTGCTTCTTTAAATCTGTGTTTTTGAATCTTTATTGGAATTTTATATATAAATATTCTGAAAATATCACTCCTATTGATAATGAATTGATGAGGTTGATATGTAAAGGTAAAGTGTTTAGACCTCTTTAAGCTCTTGTTTAGTAAGCTTCTTTTGTTTTTCTTTTGTTTTTCTTAAGATATTTATATGCTGTGGCTCATGATGATTTTTTTTTAAATTATAGTTTAAAGGGCAGTATTTTGAATTACTTGTGTGATTGACTTGTAACTTTGCATTTCTTATTCCATGAGCTATTTTTTATTATATCCCTATGAAATCTAAGAGTTGTATTTATGGAAGGAAATTCATATTTTAATTAAAGTTGTTTGAGTTCAGGAAAGATTTATATGGGCAAAACAAATTATGAGGAGTGAAAATTCCATTTTTAGGGTTTATGCTTGCATGCTAGCTGGCATTGCTTTGCATGTATAGTTATGGTTTCTGAGTCTCAAGTAGGAGGGCATAATGTGTGATACTCTGAGAGAAGTTATCTAGTCTCATTGGCATTGGGCTTTCTGTCATCCTGTAGATATGGAGAAGTATTAAGCTCTTTGAAAGTTGCTTGTTCAGCCAGCTGTAATACAGGTTTTATATTTACAGCTCCAGTTAAAAATACTGAATAGTTCTTCATGGAGAAATTCATTCTAAAATAGAAATGAGACATACCTTTTTACTTTATTCTTCTGACAGTTGGTTGCTCTTTGGACCTATACAGTTCTGTATGTGGCTTTGCTACCATCAGGAAGTAATGGAATTATTTCCCATTTATTGCATAAAGAATCTGGTTTCTTTTGGCTCTTGGGTCTTGTAATGGATTCTTTTGATCTGAAGTCACTTGACTCTCTGTCTCCAAACTTCTCTCAAGAGAATGGCTTAGAGAGGTAGAAGAAAGTGAAAGAAAAATGAATACTTGTTTATTAATTGGTAAAATGGCTTTTGCAAGAATTAGGTGTAAATATGCCCCAAATGAATTATTTGGATAAGACTTAAGAGCTATGTGAATCTCCTAGCCTGTTAATCTGTAACTAGATAATTAGCTACTTTTCATGAGAAAAAGTACTCCCAGATAAAGGTAAACTGGGATGGAGACGAAGCCTGAGTGACATTTCACAGTTTGATAAATGGTTCTAGAGGCCAAGGAATCCCTACCATTCACTAGGTTTCGCAGAGCATCTTTCTTCTGCCCAACACTGTATAAAATGCTTAAAAACTATTGAAAAACAATGTGAGAATGATCCTTCCTGCATTTATGATTCCTGACTATTCAGAGAGCAGAACCCTTGGAAGGGTTGCTAATCACAAGGTTGTGGGAGTGGGAGAATGGATTTTCTCAGCAGCTTTCCCAGCTTACCTTTTAAAATCTGTTCTTTTCTCGGAGGCTAGGAGACTCTAATATTTGGATTCTCTTTGCTCACCTCCCTGCTCTCCTTCTAATGACACTTCTCCCCATTTCTGGTACCTCTTCTGGCCTGCTTATTTGGGGAAGAAGAGAGAGGACTCAGTGGCAGATTGAGGAATAGGGTTCTTGATGGTCTGTTGTTATATTAAGATATGATCCTAATGCTGCTGCCTTTTTTTTTTTTTTAACGTTTTTATTGGAGTATAATTGCTTTACAATAGTGTGTTAGTTTCTGCTTTATAACAAAATGAATCAGTTATAAATATACATATGTCCCCATATCTCCTCCCTCTTTCATCTCCCTCCCACCCTCCCTATCCCACCCCTCTAGCATCTCCCTCCCACCCTCCCTATCCCACCTCTCTAGCTGGTCACAGGGCACCTAGCTGATCTCCCTGTGCTATGCGACTGCTTCCCACTAGCTACCTATTTCACATTTGGTAGTGTATATATGTCCATGCCACTCTCTCACTTCGTCCCAGCTTACCCTTCCCCCTCCCTGTGTCCTCAAGTCCATTCTCTAGTAGGTATGCGTCTTTATTCCCGTCTTGCCCCTAGGTTCTTCATGACCATTTTTTTTTTTTTTTAGATTCCATATATATGTGTTAGCGTACGGTATTTGTTTTTCTCTTTCTGACTTACTTCACTCTGTATGACAGACTCTAGGTCCATCCGCCTCACTACAAATAACTCAGTTTCCTTTCTTTTTATGTCTGAGTAATATTCCATTGTATATATGTGCCACATCTTCTTTATCCATTCATCTGTCAATGGACACTTAGGTTGCTTCCATGTCCTGGCTAATTGTAAATAGAGCTGCAATGAACATTGTGGTACATGACTCTTTTTGAACTATGGTTTTCTCAGGGTATATGCCCAGTAGTGGGATTGCTGGGTCGTATGGTAGTTCTATTTTTAGTTTTTTAAGGAACCTCCATACTGTTCTCCATAGTGGCTGTATCAATTTACATTCCCACCAACAGTGTATGAGGGTTCCCTTTTCTCCACACCCTCTCCAGCATTTATTGTTTGTAGATTTTTTGATGATGGCCATTCTGACCGGTGTGAGATGATATCGCATTGTAGTTTTGATTTGCATTTCTCTAATGCTGGTGCTTTTTATAATTTCATTTCAGGGTGTCCTGAAGGGCACATCAGTTGGGTGTGGCATTTGTGAGGGAAGATGCTTAGTGTCCTCTGTGTCTCTCATATTCTATTGCATTTGTTTAGTGGCCTTATGTTTCTCTTCTTTCTTCTCTTTTAAGCAAATCAGTAGTTTGCAGATCCAAGTGACCTCACTTGCACAGTCAGAGAATGAGTTGCTGAATTCAAACCAAACACTGAAGGAAATGGTGGAGAGGTTAAAACAGGAATGCCGAAATTTAAGAAGCCAAGCTGAAAAAGCGCAACTAGAAGTTGAAAAGTAGAGTTTGCTCTTTTTTTTTAATGTACAAACTGTTTCTTCTTTCTGCTATATTATATATAGTTCTTTTAATGATGATTCCAATGTTGAATGTATTTTGGGAACTAGTTACAAATACCCCATTGACAGTGTACAGTGGTCTTAGGTAACGTATTTTCTGTTTCTAGAGATGAGCTTTATGGACTCTTGGATTGCTTTAAAAAAAAAAAAAGAAAAGAAAATAGACATCTAGGGAAGAAGACCTTTTAAAATTCTGCCTGACCACAGTATTATGAAAACCTTCAAAGAAACACTTCTGTATTCATTGAGTAAATCAATACATTTCTTACTTCAAATATCTAAATTCTTCTGAATGCCAGAGAACAGAAACAAAATTTTTGATGTGTACAGCTTACTTCTTAGAATTACAGTTATAATCTTTTGGATTTTCCCTTTGAAAAGCTCATTTATTTGTTTATATTTTTTGATTTTGAAATCTCTTAGTAGTAGACAGTCTAGTAAACTGGTAGGGAGATGATTTTGGTGACCAAGATCTTATATTCCCTGGAAAATGTTGTTTATATATGGTAGAAAACTACTATTTTGTATTTGCTTTGTTATTATAACATGTCATTATTATAAGTTTTTGAATCTATGAATTATTCTTTTCACAGTTTTTCTTCTGAAGGCTACCTTGCCACATAAAATTTTTTCCTTATTTTTCTATTATTTAATATTTTAAGGCTTGTCCATGGACTCATATATGTGGTTGAATTTCAAGAAAAGGAAGTAAGCAAGATAACTGTCCATAATGTGTTGTGACATTCCACAGGGTCCAAATTATTTTGCTTATATTTTGCAAAATAATAGGAATTTGTATCTTGGGATCCTCAAGTGATTTGAAATGTGCTTAAGAATTCCAATCATAGTATAGCTAGCAAATGTAACTAACTTATCATTGGTTTCTGAATGTTATTCATAGGATTATATAGCAGAAAATAGCTGGACTTGGGGTCAATAGAATGTGATTTTGATCCCAGCTAAGATACTTAAAATCTGTTTGACCTTAGTCATGCAGTCTGACTCCTCAGGGTTTGTATATCTCATTTGTACTGCCTATAGTGATGATACTAAAAATCATAAAGTATACAGAAGAGCTTTAAAGATGTAAGTTGTTATGATGTTACTATAAAATACCATTTATATGAATTTTACTCTAGCCAGGAAACATACCACATTAAGACTTGATACCAAGGTTGATTTCTAACCATCTTTATTAGGCCCAGTTTTTAATAGCTTGGTGGTATCGTGATTTAAAGCTGATTATCAGTTGTTTGTCCTGCCACCCCCCCACCCCCACCCCCGTTAACTAGGTATAAGTCTTTAAGCAAGTTAGTTAACAGCTCTAAGCCTCGGTTTCCTCAGCTATAAAATGGAAATGGTAGACATACCTAACTCAGGGGTTACTGTGAAGAATAAATGATGTAGTACACGTACTGTTCTAAGCCCAGTGGCTGGCTTATAGGAAATACTCAGTAATGGTGGTGATAGCAGATACGTGGCCATGCAAGAATGCCTGTGTTGGATTATGAAGGCTGTGGGTGAAGTAGGTGGTGAGTTTGATTATACTTGCGGTAATATCTCTTCTAAGAGTTAACATCTCATGTTTTGCATATGTTCTTCTGACAGGGCATTGGAAGAGAAGCAAATACAGTGGTTGGAAGAAAAGCATAGGCTTCATGAACGTATCACTGACAGAGAAGAAAAGTATAATCAAGCTAAGGAGAAATTGCAGCGAGCTGCAATTGCCCAAAAAAAGGCAAGTGGTTCTCATTAAAGTGATTTCTATAGAGTAAAAGAATAACTATTTTAGGAGAATAAAATGTATTATTAAAACTGAGACTTCACTGGTATGTTCAGTTTGATATTTAAACATGACATTTTGCTGTCACCTTGTAAAGATAAATTGGGAAAATGCAAACTGCTCAATAGGTTTATTTCTAAATGTTGTGTACAAGTCAGTTTTTCAGAGTATGCATTTTTCCACAGAGACAGTGGTTTTCATTGATAAAGTTTCTAGACCAGCCCATACAAGTCTCATTTAACTTATTCTGCACTTAAATTACAGGGTGATTAGGCCTGTTTCAACTGTGCTTAACTAATACTTGTAACATTGTTTTTGTGGTTACAATACTTTTTTGTTTCCAACTCAGGAATATAGAAGCAAGTATCTCATTGCCCCAGCAGAAGGAACTAGGACTCCCCTGGCTTCTGAAACAGCCATGATAGTTCCCACAGCCATGATCTTTTTAAAGTTTCATCTTTGCAGGCATATTTTCTCCAGAACCTAAAAACTTTGTTTTCTTGGAACTAATCCAGGGCATCATGGAACTAATGTAACCAGATGATTCATCTGAGTCAGTGGTTTACAACTTTTTTTCTACTCAACAAACCCAAGGAATGTAGCATAGCCCCATCAGTAACCATTGCTCTCCATGGCAGTGATTCAGCAGTTATTTTTAGCAAGATTGGCACATGTGTGTTGGGGGAAGGGGAAGGAAGTATTTAAAAAAAAATCCTACAAGTGATTTGGATATGTCTCCATTTGATAAGTTCCTTTAGTAGTGGCATTGGTTGTGGGGAAGTGAGAAGGTCTGAAATGAGAAGAATTCGTACCTCTAGACATAGGCACACCAGTGTCTTAATATCTGTATGTTTATTGGTAAGGTTAGCTGTTCATATTTGCATAAGAGAAGAGAACTGTATATCATTTACATGTTCTGAATTTGGAAATCAAGGACACAGTTTTTAGTTACCTGTTTACATTATTAGATATAACTGCCAAATTCATCCTGATAGTTGGAGTGACAACATGAGAAGCCTAAAAGTCATTACTTCTCCACTTTCTTGGTTTATGAATGTGGCTTTTCTCTTTCCGTTATGCTAAAAGTAGTATAACATAGAGATTAGAAAACAGCACTTAACTATATAGGATCCCAGTGTTTTATACTCAAATATAAATACTTATGTTGTTGTTTCATTGTTTTTTTTCCCCTGTGTGTATCACTTCTCTTTCTTTCTGTCCATGTAAGTACTGAGCAGTGTATGGGTATTGATGGGATTTCAGTGAAGTTATTTCATGGCTTGGGATGATCTCCGAAATCCTACTTATGCTTCCTTGTACTGTTTGAAGCCTAAAAGCATCTGATGCCAGATTAGCTAGAAATCATAAGAAATTATAAGAGCTGATTTTATCTTTTACAGAAAAACTTTTATGTTGAGGTTTTAGAGATAAGTGTCTTAGAGATCAGATTCTAATTATTGAGGCTAGGTTGGGTTGACTTCTTTTGGAGCAAAAGTGACATCCAGTGGTGAGAGAGATTATTAACTAATCATAGGTATACCAGAAAGAGGGGAGGAGGTGATATTTTAAGAAACATGCGAAGTAACCTTTCATCAGTATTGACCTAGGATGAATGTTTTTCCTACTGAAATAACTGCCAAATGATGGGGGTGAATATAGTAAACACCTATTTTACTTTTAAAAATGTGATCTGTGGATAATGATTTTAAGTTGCGGGAAATTGTTAAACTCAATTCAGTAAAAATTATGACCCAGAGCTGTCCCATCATGTGGAACACTGCCCTATAGGCTTACAGCTTTACCTCAATTGAAGTGGAAAAGCAGATAGTACATGTGACATAGAAATACTGTAAAAAGTATATAAGTATATATAATTTTAGGGCTGGGGGATCTTAGCATTCAGATAGTTTTTACAGATTTGGAAACTGAAGTGGTAGGGAACCAAGATCATTGACTAGTTAGGAATGCTGTGACTAAAATCTACATTTTTCTATTCTTAATCCTGTGCTTTTTCTGCACTGTTACTCTTTTAATTTCCCCCTTTCTTTGATTCGAGATACTTTACTGCTTTTCTCTTCATTATAACCATAATCCACATGAGTCTTATTTCCTGTGGCAGAATGATCACTATAAAATTAATTTTTTAAACTCAAACCCTTTTCCCATTCAAGTTAAATATAATGCTTCTGTATGAAAATGTTGGCTATAAGATTACATAAATATGATTCGTAAAATGGCAACAGACTTTTAAGTTTCTTAGATGACAAAGATCATAACTTTCTTGTGTAGTAAGACTTAAATTAAGTCACAAAATATTAACTCTAGGGCAGAAATCATAGTCCTTTAGAGTTACTTTCCTGTGAGAGGTTCTTGCAACTGGAGAGTAGCAGCTTTATTTTTTTTTCCCCAAGCTAGGTAAGATGGCTTCATTTACAGCTTCAACCTCCTAAGCACAGAGATTATGTCATTTCTGGTAAGTGTTTTTAGGTAGAGTCTTTGTGTGATGATATTTTGCTGTGTTGATTTGTTTGGGAAAGTTGGACCGGGTATCTTGAGTTGGAATGCCCTTCTGTAATTGATGACTTCTCTGTATGTTTTTCCCCACACACTGTTGAATGTGAGTATGAAGAGAGATCTCCTGGTATGAGGACAATGAGTTGTGCTTTTCCTTTTGAGGCACTTGAAACGATAACTTGTTATTTTTATTCTAAGGTATATCTCTGAAATAATTCTTGGTTAGATGTTTTGAACGGTTTTGAGAAAGAAATGAACCATAGTCTTGAAGTTATAAAATATCTATTGAATATGTTGTGTGGCCTGGCATTATGTTATACACCGAGGGGAAAATAGAAGCCATGATTAATTCCTGCCCTTGATGACCATATAATCTAATTGGAGAAATAAAATAACATGCAGTACCTAAAGAATCTATTAGTCACTTCCATGTGATCTGTGTGGACACTAAAGTTTGAGAACTACTGTGCTAGGGAGAAGAAAGCCTTAAGACAGGGAGACTAGTCAGGAAGCTATTTATAATCATCTTAAAATGAGGTAAGAAGTTTGGAATTCGGGCTTGCAATATAGAATGAAGGTGAAGGATGACTCCTAGAAGTATTCCAAAGGAAAAAATTAACAGAATATAGTGCTAAATAAGAAGAAAGAGAAAAATATGAAGTATTTTAGCTATGAGAGGATGTAGAGGAGTTGTCATGATGGAATAAAGACCATGTGTCAGTTGAGTAGAAAGAGAAGATACATTTGACTAAATACACGTCAGGTATGAACTGATGGCAGTGCATCCATGTAGACATGTCCTAGACTCTTTTTTTTTTTTTTTTTTTTGGCTGCACTGTGCAGCATGTGGAACTTCCCTGACCAGGGATTGAACCCGTGCCCCCTGCAGTGGAAGTGTGGAGTCCTAACCACTGGACCACTAGGGAAGTCCTGTCCTAGACTGCTAAGTGAAGATATGTAGATAACCAGAAATAATGGAATGTAAAGCATGGAGATCAGTAATTCAGCTTAGGGATGTATAATTAGGCACTTGAGATTTTGAGAACTGCTGAAGAATAAAAGGACTAAGAACTAAGTTGACTTGGAAAGAGGAGCTGGATTTAGTAGAGGAATGGTCATAGAGGTAGAAGCTATAGTATGGTGTTATAGAAGCCACAGGAAAAGAAAGGAATCAAAGGTAAATGGTCGTGATTATTGAAGAGAGTTCATTGAATTTGGCTAAAAGGTGATAAAAGGAAAATTTCAGCTTTGATTCTTGCATCAGTATTCTTTTGATTTTTCTTTAACTCTTTTGTGTTGTAATGTGTGTAACACTAAGGCATCCATTTGATAAACCTATGATTGTATTGGACTGATAAAATCAAAACTACAATCATTTCTTACAGCCACTTTCTCCTCTGGACTTTCATTTCTTTCAGTAGAATATCATTCTTCCAATTACTTAGTCTTCAAACCTTTGATTCATCCTAAGGGCTCCCTTTCCCCAAATATAGTCAGTCACTGTATTCGTTTCCTAGGGCTGCTATAACAAATTACTACAAACTGTGTGGCTTAAAACAACAGAAATTTATAATCTCACAGTTCTGGAAGTTAGAAGTCCAAAATCAAGGTGCTGATAGGGCCATGCTCCCTCCAAAGGCTCTGGGGAAGGATCTGTTCCATGCCTCTCTCCTAGCTTGTGGTGGTTGCTAGCAATCCTTAGTGTTCCTTGGCTTGCAGACACATCACTTCAATCTGTGCCTCTCTCTTCACATGGTGTGTGTGTCTGTCTTTATATCCAGATTTCTCCCTTTTTATAAGGGCACAAGTCAATATTGGATTTAGGGCCCACCCTAATCCAGTATAACCTCATCTTAACTTTACCCTTTTTTCAGATAAGGTCACTCTGGAGTGTTTTCCAACACCAAGAACCAATTATCTAATTCTCTGGACACCAACTGGGTGCCAGTAATTCAATTAAATTCTGACACTGCATCAGATTCCACAAATTAAAGGGTTCAGCCTCAAGACTAACCCCATGTCAGGTGTCAGGTCCTTAGCCATCTGCACTGCTGACCAATGACTATAAATTGGGGTTCCCATAACACCCCCCACCTAGGTTCATAGAACTCAGGAAAACATTTTACTTGTATTTACTGGTTTATTAGAAAGGATACAACTCAGGAACAGCCAAATAGAAGAGATGTATAGGGCAAGGTATGGAGGGGGAGGGGTGCCCTCTCTGGGAGTGCCACCCTTCTAGCAAATCAATGTATTCACTATCCTGGAAGCCTTCCAGGTATCCTTGTTCAAGAGTTTTTAATAGATATCAATCTCTAGTACCACCACTCCCAGAAGTGGAGGGTGGAGAGTGGGAGGTGGGAGGTGGGAATAGTGCTGCAAGTTCCTACCTTCTTACCACTTGGTCTTTCCAGTGACTAGCTCTATTTTGAGATTACCTAGGGGTCCCACCCTAAGTTAACTCATTAGTATTAACTCAGGTATGATTGAAAAGGGCTGGTTATGAATAGCAAAAGATGCTCCTGTGACTCAGGAAATTCCATGGGTTTTAGGAGCTCTGTGCCAGGAGCCCAGGGCAAAGACCAGATATATTTCTTCTTATAGCATAGTCACATTCTGAGATTCTGAGTAAACATAAATATTTGGGAGACACTGTTCTACCCAGTATAGTCACTAGAGCCTGTGAATTCTTCCTTTATAATGTATCTCACATTTTCCCCACCTCATTTCTTTTTATTCTTATTGCAACATCCTAGCTCAGACTCTCTTCACTACGAGGTTTCTCTATATTCGTTTAGTCAGTTTACTCAACAGATTTATTGAGAACCTACCCTGTATTATACCAGGTACTGTTTTATTCACAGGGATACGGAAATAAAGACTCTGCACTGAGGAGCTTATGTTGTAGTGGATGGGAGAAACAAATGTCAGGTGGAGATGTGTGCTAAGAGGAAAACTAAGGGGGATAGAGGGCATTGTTTTATATAGGTGATCAGAGAAGGCTCTGATAAAGTAACGTTTGAGCAGAGACCTCGAGGAAAGAAGGGGGAGGCCATATTTTGTATGTAGGGGAAGAATGTTCCAGAGGGAATAGAAAGTAAAAGAGAGAGTCAGGAGTCTGCTTGGTATGTTGAAGGAATACAAGGAGGGAGACCTGGGTAGCTGGAATGGAGCGAAGTAGTAGGAGGCTAGGTGATGTAGGGGCTTTTTTTGGTTTTTATTCTGAATGAGATAGGAACACACTGGAGAGTTTTGAATTGAGAAATGCTATAATCTGAATTATATTTTCAGGAGAATCTCTGGCTGTTGTGTAGAGGGGCAAACAGGACTCAGGAAGACCACTTTTCGGTAGTTCAGATGAGGGATGTAGAGAACTAGTAGTAGACTGGTGGTCGGATTCTGTATATATTTTTAAAGGTAGAACTTACAGTGGTTATAGGATATTAAAGAGATAAATCAAAGATGACTAAGATGTTGGGCTTGAGCACGTGGTTAAAATAGAATTGCTGTTTACTGACATGGGAAAGACCTTGGAAGGAACAGGTTTAGGGATAAAATAAAGATGCCTCTTTTGGACACATTAATAACTCTTTGAGATGCCCATTAGACTTCCAAGTGGAGATACTAAGCATTCTGGTGAATACATGAATCAGGGCTTCAGGGAAGAGGACTAGGCTAGGGATAAAGATTTGGGACTTATCAGCATGTAAATGGTATTGAAAGCAATGGGATTAAATGAGGTCACCTAGAAAGTGAAGGAAGACAGAAAAGAACAGGTTTGAGGATTGAGTTTTGAGGAATTCCAAACTTTAGAAGTTGGGAAGTTAAGGAGACTGAGAAGGAGTGGCCAATATGATAGGAAAAGAACCAAGAAAGTACTAGATGCCAAATGAAGAAAAACGCTTCAAGAAGGATTAGCTGTGTCAAATGACATTATCGTGTCGACGAAAAATTAATCAGGTGACCTAAGAAAGAATTGGAAAATTTTATTCAAGACAAATTTGAGGGTTAAAACCCAAGAAGAGCATCTCAAAAAGCTCTGAGAACTGTTCCGCCCGTTAGAAGTCAAGATACAGTTTATATAAGTTTTTTGAGACAGAGGGCTGTACATTAAATGACCTATTATTGACAGTTTACAAAACCCAGATTTTAGTGCCATTGTGGTGGGTCATGTGACCCTTTATAATCAAGAAGGATTGTTCTCTTTTAAGGCATTGTCTTGTTGATGCTCGGAGAATGTTGCTGTTTATGGCTGAGCAGGTATTCCTGCTGATGGGGGAGGTTTGGTCAATGCATAATGCACATACACAAGGAACAGTGAGGGGAGAGGGGAGGCCAAAGTGCAGAGAAGAATTTTTAGGTTTAAATTTTTCTTGTCTTGCCATAAATATGAATTTTATTTCACAGTGGTAAGATGATAAAATAGTAAGATGAAGACTAAGAATCCATTTGACTGTGTGGTAATTGTTGGTGGCTTTGTCAAGAGTTGTTTCTGTGGAGTAGTAGGTATGCACGTCTGATTGAAATGGAATATAGTTTGTCGAAGGAATTTTGTTGTGAAGAACAAAGAACTGGGGTAATAGCTAGCATTGTGAGAGCAAAAGCTTCTTTTAAGAAGGGAGAAATTATAGGATGATTCAGTAGCAAGGGGAAAATTGATGATGCAGGAGAAGGAGGGGGCAAATGAAGGGATGATATCTTTTAGTAGGCAGAAGGGCATTAGATTCAATTCAGAGAGGGAAGGGATAGAAACACAATGTATCTATTGTACCTGGAAAGAAGACAAAATATATGATTTTAAGTTCCTGATAAATTCATGGATGTAGTGGAAGTTCTCTACTGGTTGCTGCTGTTTTCTCAATGCAAAAAAGAATCTGGGTCACCAGCTCAGACTGTGAAGAGTGGAGGTCTAACAGATTTGAGAAGAGACAAGGAGTTGTGAAAGAATGTAAGAGTTTGGGAGAGTGATTGGATTAGGGAAATTAGTAGGATTTCCAGGTACCAGTAGGGGGCCCATTTGAAGTTAGTGCTGGTTAATTTAAGGTGAGACCGGTCAGCATGGGGGTGGGGGTGTGTGTGTGTTAATGAGGGTGCTGCAAAGAAATGATTATGTTAGGGTCTAAGGCATTCATTGGGTCTACTAGTCAACCAGCTATCCACTTCTTTTGCTGCATTCTAACTCAGTTCCTGGCAAAGAGTAGTGCTCAGTAAATGGTTGGTTGTTTTTACAGTGATGAGGATGAGGACAACATTGTCCTGAACCCTGTCTTCAGGAAGCTTATCTCCAGATTTGCCTCTTAAGAGGCAAACTTCAGAGTCCATCCTATACACTGATACCATATTAATCTTTTCAAAACAGTGCTTTCACCCATCATTTCCCCTGCTGGAGAAACATCAGGGGAATCCACATTCCTATAGAATTACAGATTCTTCTTAATTCATTTCTTATCCTTTCTAAAAAAGCCTTTTCTCAAGATTTTGTATTTTATGACTGGAATTCCCTTCAGAAATCCCTGTATTTTGTATTAACTGTGGTTAATATAGGGCCCAATTAAGTGTGCACTCTGTGTGTGTGTGACATGCTTAAGACTTGAAGATGAGAGTGAAAAAATTCGTGTTTTACTACAATTTAAATGAGCAGTACCAATGGAGAAATAGAACTAGATTTTAAGATTGCAGGTTTATATAATCATATAATAATGAAGTGTTAAGCATTTCCATCTTTAAAATGTCTGCTGTTAGTTGAACTAAAATACCTAAAAGGAGCATATGCTTTTGATAATGACAGACTAGGAAATATGTGGATCAGCTCTCCACATGAGAACTAGAAGAATCAGACAAAATATTTTTAAAAATATCTCCATGAAGGGCAGTGAAGAATTAAGAGGCCAAGATCCTGGAGAGATGGGAAACCTGGAGAGGTGGGCTCAGCATTTGGGGCTGCTTTTCCCTTAGAGGAAGCTGCCAGTTCTAGAAGAGACAGCTGAGAGGATGAGAAGTGAAGCAAAGCTTTTGACAACCTCGTAGGGCTTGGGGACCAAAAATTGGAGTTCAGAATCTGCCAGAGAGAGGGTCTCAGGTCTGAGTCTACTAGTGCTAGTGGGTTGAGACCATGAAGGGGTATGCCCTTGGACTAAGAGTGAACTAACTGCAAATAGACTGGCCCTTGCAAGTATTGAAGCACAGCTTCAGATAATCTGTCCTTATAATTAGATTAAATTAACCCCTGTTGTTAGTTTTCCTAGCTGCCTGCAAGAAACAAATGTAAATCTGCTTTAAGGGAAACTAGCGTTGTAGGCTTCAGTTATTTCCTCAGTTTTTAAAATGTAATGTCTAGCTCTAAATAAAAAATAAACAGAGATACTACTGCACATCCATTAGAATGGCTAAAATCCAGAACACTGACAGGATATGGAACACTGGTAAGGATATGGAACAATAGAAACTTTCATTTATTGCTGGTGGGATTGTAAAATGGTACAGCCATTTTGGAAGACACTGTGGCAGTTTCTTACAAAGTTAAAACATAGTCTGGCCATACAGTTCAGCAGTCATGCTCCTAGGTATTTATTCAGATGAGTTGAAAATGTATGTTCACACACACAAAAAAACTGCACACAAACGTTTGTAGCAGCTTTATTCATTATTGCCAAAACTTGGAAGCAAGCAATATGTCCTTCAGTAGGTGAAGGTTAAAAAACTTTGCTATATCCATACAAGAGAATATTATCCAGTGACAAAAAGAAATGAGCTATTAAGCCATGCAAAGACATGGAAGAACCTTAAATGCATATTGCTAAATGAAAAAAGTCAGTCCGAAAAGACTATATACTGTAAGATTTCAAATATATGACATTCTGGAAAAGGCAAAAGTATGGAGACAGGAAAAAAATCAGTGATTGCCAGTTTGTGGGGTAGGAAGTAGGGATGAATAGGTAGAGCACAGGGAATTTTTAGGGCAGTGAAACTATTCTGTATGATAACTGCAGTAGTGCATACAGGACAGTATGCATTTGACAAAACCATAGAACTGAACAACACAAAGAGTGACAATGTAAACTGTGGACTTTAGTTGATAATAATGTATCATTATTGGTTCATCAATTTTAACAAATTTCTGTTAATAATAATAATTTTAAAAATAGCTGCATGAGGAAATAACATTGAAAATCAAGAGAAGTAACAATCAATATAAAGAAACCCCCCATAGGGGATCCAGGTAATGGAGTTATAAGATACAGAATTTAAAATTACCATGTTGTAGATGCTCAGAAATAAAAGAAATGCTTGAGAATTGACCAGAAAACTAGAAAACATTTTTTAAAATGGCAGGTTTAGAACTAAAAAACACAATAACTGGATTATGAACTCTGTGTATAGATTTAACAGCATCCTCATCTGCCTCCTCAAGGCATGAGCAGAAATCAGTGAAGCAGAGATTATACAATAGAGAAAATTTAACTTGCCAAGAGCTGATCAATCTGAAAAGATTGATAAAATGGCTTCTCCCCAAACTCCTCATAAAGTAGGTAGGGTAGGTAGATGAATAAACACAAGTGGACAATATAATGAATGAAAAAGGGGTATCACTATACATCTTATAGATATTAAAACAAAAAGACTATTATAAGAACAGCTGTGTTAATTATGCAATTTTGATGAAATGAACAAATTCCTTGAACATCTCAACAAAACTAATACAAGAAGAATTAGGAAATCTAAATAGTCCTGTATCCATTAGGGAAATGGACTCCTTAATTTAAAACCTTCCATAGAGAAAATGTGGTATTTATATATATATATTGCAAAATGATTACCACAATAAGTCTAGTTAACATCCATCACCATACATAGCTACAGAATTTTTTTCCTTGTAATGAGAACTTTTAAGATATCTCTCAGTAACTTTCAAATATGCAATGGAGTATCATTAACTATAGTCACCATGCTGTACTTTACATCCACAGGACTTATTTATTTTATAACTGGAGGTTTGTACCTTTTGACCTCCTTCATCCATTTCACCCAGCCCCTGCCTCTGGCAACTGCCAGTCTGTTCTCTGTATCTTTGAGCTTATTTTATTTTATTTTTAAAAGATTCCACACATAAGTGAGATTATGTGGTATTTTTTCTTTCTCAGTCTGGTTTATTTCACTTAGCAAAATGCCCTTAAGGTCCATCCATGTTGTCACAAATGGCAAGATTTTCTTCTCTTTTACGGCTGAATAATATTCCAGTGTGTGTATCACATCTTCTTTATCAATTTATCCATTGATGGACACTTAGGTTGCTTCCATGTCTTGGCTGTTGTAAATACTGCTGCAATGAACATGGGGGTGCATGTGCCTTTTCAAGTTAGTGTTTTTGGTTTTTTTCACTAAATACCCAGAAGTGGAATTGCTGGAAGTTCTATTTTTAATTTTTTGAGGAAACTTTGTGTTATTTTCCATAGTGGCTGCATAAATGTACATTCCCACTGACAGTGCATGAGGGTTCCCTTTTCTCCACATTCTCACCAACACTTGTTTCTTGTCTTTTTGAGAATAGCCATTCTGACAGCTGTAAGGTGATATCTCATTGTGGTTTTGACTTGCATTTCTGTGATGATCAGTTCTTTCTTTACATACACAACAATTAGAAAATAAAATATATACCATTTACATTAGCGTAAAAAATATAAAATATTTAGGAACAAATCTAATAAAAGATAGGTAAATATTGCTAAGAAAAACTAAAGAAGACCTAGATAAAGGGAAACTATACCACACTTGATTTGAAAGACTCAATATTATTAAGATGTCAGTTCTTCCCAAACTGATCTGTAGATTGAGTGCAATCCTAATCAAAATTTCATTAGTTTTCCTTGTGGAAATTGCAAAGTAGATTCTAAAATTCATATGAAAGTACAAAGGACTAGAACAACCAAGGCAATCTTGAAGAAAAACAACAAAGCTGCAGGACTTACACTACTAGATATCAAGATTTACTTTAAGCTACAGTCATTAAAACAGTGTGGTATTGGCATAAGGATAGACAGACAAATGGAACAGAATACAGTCCAGAAATAGTATATGAACACCTGACTTACCACAAACTACCATTGCCTTTCAATAGGGAAAGGATGGTCCTTTAAGGATGTGGAGTCAATTGGTTATCATTAACCCAACCTAATTAGATAAAAACTGCAGACCCAAATGTGACAAGTAAAAAAATAAAGCTGCTAGAAAAAAACTTGGGGAGAAAATCTTAAGATCTTGGGATAAGATTTTTTAAACAGGACATAAAAAGCACTAACTGTAAAAGATATGGTTGATAATTTGGATTTTATTATAATTAAGGACTTCTTTTTATAAAATGACACTTATGGGAAAAAATGTTACCACACACTGAGAGAAGGTCAATCTGCAACACAAATATCTGACAAAGGATTCATATTCTGAATATATAAAGAACTCCTACAAATAAGAAACAGATTACTCAAAAAAAAATTTATTTTAAACAGGCGAAAGACTAAGACAAGCACTTCACAAAAAAAGGATATCCAGATGGTCAGTATGCATAAGAAAAGGTAATCACCCTCATTAGATAACAGGAAAATGCAAATTAAAGCTACAAGTGACATATTATTCTATCCCACCAGAGTAGCTAAAATTTATAAAGACCGACCACACCAAGTGTTGGTAAGGATGTAGAGCAGTTAGAACTCTTGTATATTGCTGGTGGGCATGTAATTAGTAATTAGTTAGAACCACTTTAGAAAACTGACAGTTTTTACTAAAGATAAAACATATGTATACTGTATGACTCATTCCTGGGTATATACTCAAAGAGAAATGAGGACACATATCTACCAAAAACATATTCAGGAATGTTCATAAAACTTTATTCATAGTAGCTTCAAAGTAGAAAACAATTCAAATTCGTATCGGTAGGAGAAGGGATAAAATATAGTGTGTTTGTAAAATGGATAACAACATAACAGTAGAGAGGAACTGTGACATGCAATAACATGGCTTAGCCATAGGGATAAAATGTTGAACAACCAAAAAATCCAGAAACAGAAGTGTATATAGTGTATGATTTCTTTGATGTGGGTAGGTGAATGAATAGACAGAGTCCTGAGTCACCTGTAAATATATACATACTTGTGCTAATAAAGGACAGAAGGGTGGTTCCTGGGCCAGGGTAGGCGATGAATGAGCTACACCTGTAAGCAGTAACGAATAAATCTCGCAGTATTGAGTGAAAGAAAAAAAGCCATCTGTTAAAGAATGTGCACTGTGACTCCATTTGTATGAAGTTCAAAAATACGCAAAACTAAACTACAGCTTTGGAAGTAAATTAGTTGGTTACCTTTTCAGAGGACAGAGGGGGTAGAGATTGAAAGGAGGGAAGGGTAGGGGCCCTTTTGGTACGGCAGTGCTCTTGACCTGTGAGGTAACAACACCAGCATTTGCTTCGTGGTTTTACATTTTGCTTTACGTTTACATTATGTGCATTTTTCTGTAAGCCTGTTATACTTAGGTAAAGAGTTAGAAACCAAAAATCTAAAAGGTCTGTAGCTACTGATTGTCAACATTTATAGGTGTTTTTCTGTAAAAACTAAAAACAACCTGTTTATAAAACTGAAAAAGTATTACCTTTTTTCATTTACTACTTTTGCATTATACATAGATTTTTCCACATTAGAAAATTTTCCCTTTGTGAAGTTTAAATTTTTTTCTTTTTAATATTTAGAAAGGCATGCTTTCAAACTGAGATGCATCCATAATCAATCTTATCTGTCTGATCCTTTAATTTACTCCTTTGGTAGCAATTTATCAGTTGCAAACATGCTTTTAAATTTTAAATTTATAGTTGTTTTAAACCCATGATAATCTTCTGGGAAAATGAAGAGTCATGATTATGAGGTGACAGGCAAACTCATTAGTAAAATTTGACTCCTTCCCTTCCTAGATTTTTTATTTGCACAATTTCCTTATTGATATCAATTTTCTGGTTTGACACTTATAATAGTTCTGTTTGTCACGTTGAGGATATGAGGTAGATCTGTGTTTTATTATCTTTAAAATTTTTAGTACGTATCATATCTACTAATCTTTGCTCCTAGTATTCCCTGAAAATACTCATCTCTAAGTAAAATTTTTTTGGTGAGTAAAATATTCACTATATAGCTTTGTTCAAATAGGAGAGTATGTATTACCATACTTGCTCATTATTAATTGTTTCTCTTTTTCTAGAGAAAATCTCTTCATGAAAACAAGTTGAAGAGAATGCAGGAAAAGGTAGAAGTCTTGGAGGCAAAGAGAGAAGAATTAGAAACAGAGAATCAGGTGTTAAATAGGTAATGTGTTTGTATGTATACACACCCCATGTGGCTATTTTGATATTATACAACTTTGTTTCTGAGTATAATGCACTTGGGTTTCTTTTAAAATATACATTTAAAAGAACTCTAAAACTATTCATTAGACTCCTAATTCATTATCTTTGCTATTTTTTTTTTCTGATTGAATGTTTCTTCAAACCAAAAGGTCTTTAACACATGCGTTTGTATTACAGTTGGGACTGACAGGAGAGGTCAGTCGCTGGCTTTGGTAGCCAGGAGTGGTGTGAATCCTTGCTGCTGAGACAAGACAGTTTAGTGATTACGAGTTCTAAAATTGTGGCCACAACTTTGAATCAAAGTTCAGTTTTTAAATTTTTTGGTATGGAAAATATTATTGGGCAGTAGCTTCTGGTTTTTCATTTACATCCAAGCACAGCTAATAATCTGCATCATTAGCATTTTTGATCAGAGAAGATTTACCATATTAAGTTAGTGGTAGTGGCATTGTATGACCCATGTGATTCAAGTTAATAAAATCTTTTCAAATTCAGGTAATTAGTAGTAGTCTTCAGCATTTAGACAGTATCAGACTTTTCTGTAATGGGAATTGCCTGTATAGCAAGCAGTGATGTTTTATAATGTGCACTGGTCTTCTGGGTATAATTATTACCAAAATGTGAACAGTTGTGTTTTTTTTTAGAACATCCAAGAGGTTTCTAGACTGTGGAATAAATGCCAACTTTATAATACTCTCTGTTCCAAAGTAAGAAGCCACCAGATTCATTCTAAAACAAAATTCAACTTAATATTTCAAAATTAATGGTTATGGAGGAGGTGTTGCCAATTCAAGATTGGGCAGCTATGGCACAGATCGCCTAGAACTTCAAATGGTTTTGAAACTATATTTGATTACTGGTGTGATTGATCGTCAGGAAATTTATGTCCAAAATCTGTGAAGGCCTGAAAAGTGGTTTTTTTATCCATGTCATTTCCCCCTAAAGTTGGGTAGCTTTACCTTTGTCATTAGGTACATTTAAAAAAATTAAATTGGACAATATAAAATTTGCTATATTTGACCATATTTCACGTACAAAAATGGCATTCATAAGATTCAACCTAGGGCTTCCCTGGTGGCGCAGTGTTTAAGAATCTGCCTGCCAATGCAGGGGACACGGGTTCAAGCCCTGGTCCAGGAAGATCCCACATGCTGTGGAGCAACTAAGCCCGTGTGCCACAAGTACTGAGCCTGTGCTCTAGAGCCCATGTGCCACAACTACTGAGCCTGAGCTCTAGAGCCCACGAGCCACAACTACTGAAGCCCGCGACCCTAGAGTCCATGCTCTGCAACAAGAGAATGCACTGCAGTGAGAAGCCCACGTACTGCAATGAAGAGTAGCCCCCACTCGCCGCAACTAGAGAAAGCCCACGTGCAGCAACGAAGACCCAACACAGCCATAAATAAATAGATAGATAGATAGATAGATAAATAAGTTTCCCTTAAAAAAAAAAGATTCAACCTAGTATTTTATTTCTATTTGATTCCTGCAGTAAAATAAGGCACCCTTTTGGTTTAAGGAGTCTCCTTTTAGTTTCAGGATTCATGGGTTGGCGGAGTAAAGTGGAAATGAAAGTAAAAGTATCAAAAGATTTTTAATCTTTGATTAATTGGCAAATAAAACTTTAAAATCAGTTGATAGCCTGCAGGGCCAACAATAACGCATGTAATTAAGATGTCATATCATGTTCCTGTTTACCTTTCTAGATAAACCAAATTTTATGTGTATATCATATATAGATAAATCTTATAATTTAGAAATCCTTCTCTTCCAATTAAAATTATGTTCTGTGACTCATACTGTTCTTCAATAGAATGTAACTGTATTAAACAGAAACACTTTTTCTTTTTAAGACAAAATGTTCCATTTGAAGAATATACAAGGCTTCAAAAAAGACTAAAGGATATACAGAGAAGACATAATGAATTTCGAAGTTTAATTTTGGGTCCTAACATACCTTCAACAGCATCCATCAATCCTGTTAGCTTTCAGTCACCAACTGTGGTTCCAGGCATGGAACTGTCCTTTCCTCCTCATATGCAGGTATGAGCATTTATTTTAGGGAAAAAAGTTAGATAAATATTTCCATAAGTTTTCCCCTGTTTAAATAGTTAAAAACCTGAATCTTTACCAGAAAAATCTGCTGAGAGGCATAGTGGATTTGAGTCTATCCTATCCTTTAGTGATGGTGCTAGGAGTAAAGTCTCCTATTGGGCAGTTGAAAGGAAGAAGCTTAACTGATAAGTCTTTGAATAACTGTAGAGTTTGTAGTCACTCATACAATACTAATTACTATCAACATTTACGCAAATGTACTGCACTATGTATTTTCCATACAATATTTAATCCTAATGAAAAATGCTTTGAGGGAAGGTATTAGTATTCCCAATTTGCAGATGAGGAAGCTGAGTCAGAGAGGTGAAGTGACTTGACTAAGGTCATAGCTAAGTGAGAGTTGAGTTTCATACCTAAATCTGTGTAATTCCAAAACCTGAGTTGGTTCTACTTTATCAGATCCCCGAGATGTTGATGGAATCAAATTGATTGGATGATTTTCAGAAGATTAACTGTTCATAAGCAATGACATCTTGTAATGTTGTAAGCACTGAAGATTTTTAATGTTGTAAGTCACTGAGTCGAATCTCAGACGAAGTGCTTTGTTTATATGACAAACTGCTATTAAACTCTCATCACATTAGAAAGTTGCCATATAAGTACACCTGGGCCCTACATTACTATTGTCTAATTCACTCCCTGGTGAATTTTACACCTAGAGAGGAACAGACTTCGGGTTTTTGCTGAAGGCTACAGCCAGAGGCAGGAGAGAAGGGAGGACTAGTTGGTAGTCTAGCCCATCCTGGTGTTCTTAGACTGCTAAAACGGTCATCCTTTTCTTGCCAGATGTTGCAGGCCTGAATAAAAGAGGCACTGAGGCCACTGCCTAACAGTTATTTTTCCACCAGATTTTCTAACAGTCTTTTTTGATGTGCTTTTTCTGTTGTTGTTGTTGTTGTTTCTCCTCTTTCTGTGCTTTGAAGGAGGAGCAGCATCAAAGGGAACTCTCTCTACTTCGCAAAAGACTAGAAGAACTAGAAACAACACAAAGAAAACAACTAGAGGAACTTGGATTTCCTGGGGAATGATTTTCTTGGAGAAAAGGCAGATCAAAAGGGATGAAATCAGTGACTCAGTAAGGCTTGAAGTCTTAACGTATGTGGTATTTAGATACTTTATTACCGTTTGCCAAAACACTTGAATGTGCCTCAAGAGAAGGCACCAGTACGTGATGTATTGAATGAATGTCAGGATTTTAGGGTTATACTAATGATAAGTGAAGCACTAAAGCAGCTTCAGAGATATTCAGAATATTATTGACAACCCTTTGAGAATGTGAAGTAAATGAACAAATAAAAAGGAACTCATTAGGGAATCAAGTTTTTAAATTATTTTATTAATCTTACTTTGTTGAGTTTTTTTGGCACTTTGCCTAAAACACGCCCATCTTGAAGTCCCTCCTCCTCTTCTTCGAGATGCTTGGCAATAACAGGGTCAGTGAACATTTTCTGGTTTACTATATATGAGTTGTGAACCTCTAGTTCTTGAAAAATGACAATTTTACAGTTAGTATAAAAAAATAGGTATCTAGATATAGATTATAAAACACTACCTTGTCTAAAAGCTGTGTGCACATAATTTATTACAGAGCTTAATAAATATTTTTCTAACTATTGTTTTGTGTTTAATTTTGCTTTAACCATACAGTGTAGAAGATCTCACTAATTCTGGCTTAATTGGGTTAGGATTGATAGAAAATAACAGAGTACAAATAATTAAATCCTGTGGCTGTATAAAACAAGGGCCGTTCATTGCAAAACTTGAACCCAGTGGGGTCCCTTTAGAAATATTGCTGGTTTTTAACTTTGCCTCCTACTGTTTTGGATCTATTGGATCTAACCAAACTGTTACAAATGTTTTATTTCTGTGTGTCCCTAAGTATGCCATCATTTGCTTTTTTTTTTTTTTTTTTTTTTTTTTTTTATAAATTTATTTATTCATTTTTGGCTGCGTTGGCTCTTTGTTGCTGTGCGCGGGCTTTCTCTAGTTGCAGGAGCAGGGACTACTGTTCATTGCAGTGTGTGGGCTTCTCGTTGCAGAGGCTTCTCTTGTTGTGGAGCACGGACTCTAGGGGCGCGGGCTTCAGTAGTTGTGGTGCATGGGCTTAGTTGCTCCACAGCATGTGGGATCTTCCCGGACTGGGGCTCGAACCCGTGTCCCCTGCATTGGCAGGTGGATTCTTAACCACTGTGCCACCAGGTAAGTCCCCATTTGCTTTTTCATGTAACAAACATTTTTAAGGCATTCTGCTGGAATAACTTCATGTCAACAAGGCAAAGCTCAAGTCTGCCGGACTAAGTGGAATGTTCATTATCCAGAAGTCTTCACATTCAAAAGTCCAAGTTAATTGATAGTGGAGGCCAGGAGTGAAATTGTGCAGCCTTATCATTTAGAAGAAACTAGATTTACTTACTATATATATAGCTGCTAATTTACAGAGTGTATACAGTGACACTTTGTTTTTAAAAAATAATTAATTTCCATGGAGCCACTCAGAATTTAAAAATCTATTATAACTAGAAAATTTGAAGGAGGAAAAAGACAAAAACAGTCCACATTTACATCAAAATGTTTATTTTTGGATATAGACATTTAAAACATTCATCTCCAAGAACGGCTTCAATCAGGTATACAATAAGAAATAGACTTTAAATCCCTAATACAGAAAAAGGTAACAGAATTAATTTTTAAATGCTGCTGTAGACACTAGTGTTAGAAAAAGAAAGTTGTTTGTTTATAAATGGTTTTGCACCAAAAAAATATGCAAAGAAACTTGAAAATAGACAATGTTTGCCATTTGTTTCTCTGGTTGCTGTTTAATGTAGACCCAGTGACTGATTGATTGTCTTCAGCACACATCTAATTTGGCCGTTCACTGCATTTGGCTAATGTGATCCAGATAGTGCTTTTCACTGGAGGATTGACAAACACGCTACATACATTAGTGAGTCTTCACACCACCTCAGTGAGGTAGGTTAGAAATATTATACAGAAATTGAGGCACAAAGAGGTAAGTGACTTGCCCAAAGTTCCCAGCAGCACAGTCCCTGCAAAAGAAGGTAAGTCTCCACACAGGACTCATGTGCCAGAGAGCTGGACAGGGACACCCTCATGTAGCATTGACTGAATACTTAGATAAAGCTGTAACTGATCCTTTGAGATTTCTTAGCATTTCTGTACCCTAAAGAAGGGAAGTCTTCTGGGCAACTCTCCTACCCTTGGCTCTCAGCTCTCCTACTGTTCTCTTGTGAACCCCTTCACATCAAGACTGTAGCAGCCTTAGATGGGGACCAGACCTCTCACCTTTATAAGTAACCTATTTGGTAGTATTTTTGAGGTGTGTCCATTGGACAGATAATGGTCAAAAGCGACAGGATTGGGAAGGTGCCTGTCAGGGCAATAAATGCTTATTTTCTCTGATCAGTTTGTGAGGTGTCACCTCTCACTCTTTACCAGATAGTGAGGAGCAAAAAGAACAGCATTCATTTAAGACAAATTCACATTTAAATCCTGATATCCCATACAGTGTTGGTAAATGATTTTAAGGAATGTGTGATCAATGTTTTATTTGCTACTTGAAACAATTTCTTTCCTCAATCCGGGATTTGGAGCACCAAGGGTAAAGGTGCCACAAAGAAAGTTTGAGAGTTGCCAATTACACTTTTTACTTCTGGTTTAATAGAAGGAAAACACAGTGGTATTAAAGTTGGTCATGAGCAGCAAAAATTCAGGAATAAAAAATCAGCAATAAAAAGACTACAGTATAACTAGATAGGGAATTCTTTTTAAAAAAGGCATGAATAAAACAGGTTTTTTTTAACTCTTTCTCTTGTGAGGAATACTCTCAAAAAGTACATCGTAAGACTAAGATACCAAGTTGTATACTAATATTTTTCAGGCCATGGGCCTCAAATATATATATTCATATATAATACTCCAGTGTGAACAGCAATTTCATGAAATGTAAAATGTATTTTTTTTTTAATCACACACAAGTATTTATAACCACAGGGTTCACCAGAAATCTAAAGCAAGGAGATAGTAATATAGAGATGTAGGATTAGGGGAGTGCGTTACTCTTCCACAGACAATTCTGATCGAAGTGTTGTTTAGACAGAAATAAGCTACTGATTTTTTTTTTTTTTTTTTTTTTTTTAACAATAGCCAACATGTCCACTATCAAATACATTTAATATGAAAAAAATAAAATGAAGAAAACGTACATACTTTAAAGTGTCTGGGTAAAATGATGTTGCATTTAAAGAAGCCTACTCCCTCTCCCTGCTTTAGAGTTCCTTAGTGAAATGGAGGTGAGTTTGATGGAGTACAGTCGGTGACCACTGAAAAACACGAGCCCTTTCAACAATGTTGCAACACTGTTAGTTTTTGGTTTAAAAACACACACACACACTCACAAATGCTAAGTGTACACACTACCAAATTCTGCGGTCAGCTTTTCCAAGAACTACCGGGGAAAGTTTCAATGCTGCAAGTCCGCAAGGTTGCCCTAACACCCCTACCTTGTTTCCAGATGACTCATTTCACATTTTGTTTTGATCACTGGCAGTGTCCCTTGTCTGCAGAAGTGCAGTGTAGTCACAAGTGCTACACAGCTGTAGTTTTCAAACAAAACCACGTATATCATTGTGCTTAAGTGGAGACTGTAGCTACAATACTGACCCTTGCTTACTGGCCCTGTATTCTCTGAACAAGGAGGCTGTTTGTGACAACCACTCCAACTCTATGTACAGAAGCGCTCCCACAGTACACACACAGGCACAGTGCTTGGTATGCTTTCTAAAAGCTGTGCGTGTGCCTTGCTCTCTTAAAAAAGACAGTGCTCAAAGTGGAACCTATGTGCAAACTTAAATAATTAACGACACAGAGTAGCTTAAGCAGCCATTTTGCTCCCAAGTCGTCTGAAGAACTTTACCAGATTAAGCCAGGCCCCAGAGTGCTTACATCCACTTGCATTTCTTCTTTTCATCAAATAAGACTTTTACATGCAAGAGTTGTTTCTGAGCTTCTTCCAGCCCTCGTTCTCTTTCTAGTTTATTTAGAATCTGTTGACAATTAGAACAGTTATATTTTAGATATTGTGGTTTTAGCATTACAATTCTGTTTTTTTTTGCATTCCTGATGCTGTGAGTGGTAAAATCTGTATGAAACAGATGCCAACATTTTCTTCAATCATTTACATACTCACTTTGCAAGTTGTTTTGCTAAGTCATTATCACAGGATCAACAACGCTTAGGTTTAAAATAGAAGCTCACAAGAAATACCAAACTATTTGCTTACAAATATGGGGCCAGAATTTCAAGGCCCTGTTTTATGCATTATGTTACAGCCATTCCAAGCACAGCAAGCATTCCTGGGCAGCCAACATGCAGGCAAGTATTTCTTCTTAAATGCAGCAGGCAGGGGCCTCCTGGTCAGAGACGTCTACTTCCCTTCCCTCCCCTCCCCTCCCCTCCCCTCCCCTCCCCTCCCCTCCCCTCCCTTCCCTTCCCTTCCCCTCCCCTCTTGGGCAGTGTAGTCCCTCCTCTCCCCTCCCTTCCCCAGTGCTTCCCTTCTAACCCCTGACCCCTGGAAAGAGGGATGCTTATCATGTTTAAGGAACTCATTGCCTCTACCCTACCTTAGTGCTTCACTTGATCTTCAAGTAGCAAATGGAATTGGTGAGCTATTCTCACCATTGACATGGATAGCCTGTCCCAGCATGACTGAGTGGGGGGAATCAGGGAAGGGGGAATTAACATATTTGGAAACAGCGCATCTGATGACTGTGTCTGTGTGAATTCCCAAAGAAAAAAATCCAGATTAAGGAGGATTAATCATAAAGGAGAATGGTTTATTGAAATAGTTGCTTAAGTTAGAAATATGTCATACTTTAACTACTGAATACAGAATCTAGGCGATTTAACAAGCTTAGCTTTCATTTTAGCAGATTATAACCAAGCATAAGCAGGCCCCTTTTATTAGGACCACTACTTACTCATCAAAGTTAACTGTGCCAGTATGGCTATAGGCCCCATTAACTCAAATCTAAATGGTTGGTCCAAAGGCGAGCAGCATAATAAAACTATGAGGGGCAGCAGCCAGGTGCAGGGTCTGGCTTGGTGCCAGGATCCCCCATCTCAGACAGGCTTCCTGGCCTCCCTTTCTGGCCATTTGGGATGCCAGAGCTTGTCCTGAGACCTACAGAATGCTTTATAACCAAATTCTGGTGACTGATTCATATCTTATTTTTTTAAATGTTATTTAAAATCTTACCTCATCAAAATATTTTACGATGTATTTGTAGATTTCTGTCAAGGCCACTTCTTCATTAAATTCATTTTCATGTTTCTTAAAGAAATAAAGGCTTGTTGAGAGATTCTGAAATGGCTTTTTTTTTTTTTTAAAGAAATATCCAAATACAGTCTTTTTACTTTGCAACAATACCTTAGATTCCTGAGTTAAGAATTCTTCCATCTCTGAAGATGACAATGGAGGCAAATCCCTGATTGCTTTGTAATAAGACTTGACTTCCTCTTTGTAGGTTGGGATATCCTTGGCATAGAGAAGTTTATTAGTTGGTGCTTCCTGAAAAACAACCACCACCAAAAGAGTTTTTAAAAAACCATGGGGAATTTATAAGAGTACCAGTGTAAGCTGAACCTCCACCACTATTATCTCCTGGTAACAAGGATTCTTCATACAGTAGGCCTTCATAAACGTTGTTGACTGAATGACTGACTGCTATCCAGATAGTTCTGGTGAGTCACTGTTATTTTCAGGCAGATTAAATGCTAATATACTCTGCCTTCCTCTCATAAAAGAACTGAAATTATTATTTTTGCATGATTTTGAGTTACTGTAACAATGGAACTTATTTCAATCATAGTTCATTACTAATAGTTGTAAAAAGCCTGAATTAAAACATTTGCTCTCATCCTCACCCACCAGTGAATTCTGGCATTTATAAAAGGTTTGAGTGTAGTTCTGATTGAGCCCTTTATATAACCATGAACGTGGTAAGTAATTGGCAGTGGCAGATTTTTCTGCTTGTCCCTTCTATTTTATTAGATTATAAAGATCTTCCAGTGTCCTTAGGAAAGAACATAGTCATTAGTATTGGTGGCTCTGATGTCTCATTTTGCAAAAATTCCCTGGCAGTTTGAATGTTTTTAAGTAATTTTAACAGTGATATTAAAATTTAAATGAAGATTTGTTTTTAAAAGTTATAATTTTGACAAAATTAATGTAACATCTACTGTCAAAGAAAAATTAATAGTCAATCTAAGAAAGAAATGGAAAAATGTATTCGAGCCAACCTGAGGATTATGACCCAGGAGGTAGCCTCTCAGAAAGCTGTGAGCACTGTTTAGAAGAGGTAAGTGGGGGAGGCCTGTATATGTAATTTGAGGGAAGGGGGATGTGCAATCAAATGCACATCTTGGTTGAAGTTTACTGCTATTTGTGAGGAGCAGATATCTTAGAAATGCACTAAAACCATTAACTAAGTATGGGAAGATTCAAGAAACTGAGTTCATAAAATTTTCTCTTGAAAATAATCTAACTGAGGGCTAGTTCTGCCAGTTTTCCCAGAGCACAAAATGCCTCATCCTGATCTTTGCCTTGAATTCCTTTCAGGGTGTATTATAGGTCAGTGACTGCAGTGGCTAATGACTTGATTCTTATAGAACTGGATGATGGGCATCATTTTTTATTTTGACCAATGTTGGGGAGGCATTTCATGACCAGGAATGCTCATTCCCAGGTCAGAAGAGGATTTCATTGATAGGCCACTCACTGTGCTATTACTGAACGAGGTAGGCCCCATTAACAGTAGCCAAAAGCCTCTGGACCCACCTGTCTTACTAGTCTATTATGGTCCAGGAATGGTCCAGGTTCCCTCCTGTTGCTTCTTCCCACATCTAGAATTACACTATTACAATCATTGATATTTGGTCAATCATTTCAAGTCACCTAGTCGTCGTCATTCTTATTGGAGGCTCAGTCACACATTTGGTAATGCAAGAAACAGTAATCTTGTAAAACAGGCAGAACGTAAGTAATACAGGTAGTAGCATTAATCAGGTCATAAGTAAGTATTATTTAACCTAAGAGCTTCCATTAGGTGCAGCCCAGTATCTCCTCAGGTCATCTGACCAGTCTGTTCTGCACATATAAGGAGGGTGGTGGGTCATCGTGACACCTTACAGGATTGAGAAAGGAATGTTATCTTCTAAGGAGTTACACAGCTAGTGACAGAAGAAGAAAAATTGTTCTTTATGGTTCAGCAGGTGTTTCTGCCATTGGGGAGGTCTGGTTAATTGATAAAGCAGGTGCACAATGCACACTAGAAGAGAGGGAGGAGGCCCAAACAAAAATTTGCTTAAATTTTTCTTATCTTGGAATATGTATTTTTATTTATTGCCTCACTCCTCAGGGAAGATAGGTGAGTTAATGATTGATAGGGCCAGTGTCACAGTACATTTTTAAATGTATTGATGGCTTGAATGGCCTAGCAATGGCTTGATGAATCATTCTGAAGGATGCCTAGACTGAGATAATTACTGAGATTTTTTTCACCTGTCAAGTTTAAGTAGCACCCACAACTCATGCAATCACATTCATTCAATAAAGATGTGTTTAGCCAGGGACTGTGGGTAGGCATTGAATGAAAAACCAACCAGTACCTGCCCTTAAGAAGCTTACAATCTATCAGGGAAGACAAACTTACACAGTGCTTACTAAGATACGAGTAACTAGTAGCAGAGTATAGAGCAAAGAAAAGGACCATAGAGTTAGTTAGACATATGCTCTTAAACAAGACTTGTAACCTCTCAGAACATCAATTCCTCATCTATAAAATGAGGGTAATAGCAAGTACTTTATGGGGTTCTTGTGAGGATTAATTGAAATATGCCAGGAACATAGTAAGTAAACAATAACAGCCATTTTTACTATGGATAAGTAACCAGTTACGTGTCCTTCCGTGTATTGCATGCTAGGAAGAACTTTATTGGTCAAAAGAAGAAAGCGCATGGGAAATCCATCAGGGGAACAGTCACAGAGTAGGTATGTTTAGACTAATCTGATTCTCCTGCAGTTTCTGGTACACATTAGGGAGTCATGTTTCTTGAATGAATGAATAAGTAGGGTTTTACTAGACAGAGGGGTTATGAGACAGGGAAGGGATGAGCAAAGGGATGTGAAAACAAGCTCATGGTTAAGTTTGGGAAAACTAAAAGCCATAGCATAGAAGGCAGAAGGATTGGGCAAGAAAACGAGGAGGCCAGAAAAGAGACTTGAAGCCCAGTCAGGAAGGGCCATGTGGCACTGTGAAGATTGTATCTGGTGGGTAATGGGAAGTATTTACAATGTTTAACTAAGCAGGAGCCTGACAAGATCAGAGTTATGTTTTAGAAAGATAACCTGAGACACAGTGAAAGGGGGATGAGGCAGACAGCAGGGGCCAGGACACCAGTTAAGCAGGCAGTTATCCCAGTGGAGAAGGGATGAAGGGATAGGTCAGAGGAGTGAGAAGAAAGGGACAGAGGTGAGTAGTAACCAATTGGAGATAGAGGTGGGAGGAAGAAGGAGTTGAAGGTAATGCCAAGGATTCTACCTTGAGAGACTACGCAGTGCTAGGAAAATAAAAGTCAAAAACAGGTTCGGTTTGCGGTGAGTTTGGATTTAGACTAGGAGTCTGAGGCACCTATGACATGTCCTTCACACTTCATTCCAGACACTCTGAACATCCTTCCACCAAAGAGCCACTGCTCAGCATGAAAAGATTTTCTAAACCCATTAGATACATAAACTGCTCAGTTTAATATATTTCTGAGTACCTGAATAAGACCAAAACATCTCTTTCAAAGTTTCCTCTGTATTTTTATCTTTTTTTTGCCTTTTAGAGCTTTTGCTCAGCAAAGAAAACCATAGAAAAACAATATTGATTTGATTGTAAACTGACAAACTAGAGGTATTAGAAATCTCAGGCAAGATTTTCTTCCCCGTCAGAAATTTGTTGTATTCAAATAGACACTTTTAGGTATATTCAGATGGAATTAATTTAGGCAAATTTCAATAGTTTCATACTTTGGGTTCATAGTTTATTAGCGCCTGTAGACGATTTTTCTAGGAAACAAAGAAAAACAAAAGGTTTTCACAGGCAGAGTCTGCAGTAGGGTGGAAATAATCTATTTTGGTTTTCACTTAAACTAGATTAAAAATAGAAATAAATGAGAGATTTTTTGAAGAAAAGCAAATTTTCAGTGACTATCACTGACTTTCTTTTTAGCTGGTATGGTTTATTATTTGAATGTTTACGAGGAAGACAGAAATACGTACAGGAAATCCTAAAGCTGGGCCTTACCTTCCCAAGTTGCTGCTCTGTGAGGGAAAACGCGTCCATGAACGCCTGGGCGATCACTGACAAACAGCCATCTATGTGTGGTGTCTTCTTAATGTCAAAGACAAACTGAGGGTTCTTCAGGATATTTACCCAGAAGCGAAGAGGGAGGCTGTTCCAAGAGAGAGAAAACTCTCTTCAAATACAGCCATTCATGTGAGGCAGATGCTCTGTTTATCACAGTTTGTAAACGGGTGTTTTTGTCCTTGTCATTGAAGTATGCAAGTCTGCTTTGCCAAATATACCAAGCAACAGATGGCAGCATCACTCAGAACAAGAAAGGGTTAAACCGTCAGAGCTACTGAAAGGGAGGACTGGAGAAGTCTGAAAGTGGCCCTTGACAAGACAAGAATGTTCTCCACAAAAAGTTCCAGATTATATTAAATAATGGTTACCAATGAGAGCATCTCATCAGATCTCTAGAACCTGACCTCTTCTCACCCCCTCTAAGTGCTACACCCTGGCCTAAGCCACTGTCATCTCTCACCTAGATTATTACCCCCCAGTTCCCAACAGTTAATTCTCCCACAGGTACTAGCAATCCTCTTAACTCAGAATCAGGTCCTGTGTCTCCTCTGTTCAAAACCCTCTGTGGCTCTCCATCCCTCTCTGGAGAAAACCCCTGCATGATCTAGGCCTGGGCCCTCATCTACTACTCTTCACCTTACTCGCCCCAACTCCACTGGCCTCGTCGCTCCTCTTCATGCATACCAGGCAGGCTTGTGCCTCAGGACTTTGCTTTTGTCCGTCTTTCTGAAACGGTCTTGCCCCAGACGGTCTCATGGTTTGTGCCCTCTTTGAAGACCTGATCCAAATGTCATCTCCTGAGGCCTCTGACCACCCTATCCTGTCTCTATCCTTTTTTCCCCACTCTGTGCACTGCACTAATCGACTTCTGATATACCACAATTTACCTGTTAAAATGCAAGCGCTGTAAGAACACGGATTTCTGTCTGTTTGTTACTGTATCTCCAACACCTAACAGTACTTGGTATACAGTCAGTCGGTACTCAGATATTTGCATATGAACTTGGAAGTCATTCAGAGTCCTGTGGCCTAGCTAATTCCCTCCATCATAGGGGCTGCTGGGCCTCTCAGTAGCTCTCCTGTCCTGACTAGTGCCCCTGCTCGTGTGTGCTACTGTCTTCACAGTGAAATTGTCGCCTGCAGCACCGGAGCTTGGTGTGGGAGAAGCAGGGCCTGGGAAGGAGAGGCTAGAACAAAGGGAGGGAGGGAGCCCGAGTAGAGAGTTAGGATAGACCTGGAGCTTTTAACACTTATTTAAAATGGTCTGGCTAACCCCAATGCTTAGAAGGGCTTGAGGTTGCACTGAGAAGTTCTATTACATCATAACTAACTAACTCTCATTCACCTCATGCACAGAGTATTTCAATTGGAGGTAATGAGCTATGGTTCTTTACTGAGGAGAAATTTTAATTTGGATGCCTTGCCTCAGCTTAAGGTAAAGTATTAAAAAACAAAACAAAATACAACCCTTTGACTAATTCTCATGGCATTTGATCAAATAAAAGGAGAAATTTCTATACAAAATGGACAGCTTGGAAACCGCAAAGAGTAATTCTCTGAGGGACAAATTTAAGAGTCTTCTCTAATGGAAAATTGTAGGATAAAACCACAAAATATTAATTTCTCATCTTTTACTGGTCAAGCTAAACTTGTTTAAAGATAATAGAGTTTATTTTCTTTGTCCTAAAGACTAGGAGTCTCAGCACAGGAATGGTTTTGTTTATTGTTTAAAAATAGTAACAGCAAGAAACTGCTTTGACATGATAGCTTACCAAGCCAGAAAACTCTAAGATAGATAGGGATAAATGAATCCTTCTGTAACCATCCATGCCCTTCTTTTAAAGATTCTGACCCAGGTTTTTGAAAACAGTAATCACCTACTGTTCGTTCCCACCTGTTTGTTTTCCAAATATGTACAACATCAGGATCTGTGATTTTTTTGCTTTCAGCCTGGGCATCCAAAAAGTCAAAAAAGTATTTTATAGCAAACGGGGCTCTGCTGTTGGGTAAACTCCAAATGCTTCTAAAAAGTTTTTCGAGCACGGAGTGAATTGCCACCTGAAAGACAGAGCACATCAGACTTGGAAGATTAAAAAAATAGGGTGGTGGTTTTGAAAACATGATGAAAAATGAAATCTGAGTTACAAAACAGAGAAAAACAAGCTGAAGAGAAAGTATGTAAAATCGTCAAATGAGGCCAACACTCACAGTATTAGACAAAGGTCCTGAAAATCCATGCCCAGGTTTAGATCTGCTTCATAAGCTTCTTGCTGATAACACTGTTTAGTCAACAGGGAGGCTATCTTAGACATCTCTAGCAGTTGAAATGTAAGTTGGAGGTCTGTATACATAAACCAAGAAGCCCCAGACGTTTTGCTTTTATTATGTTCAGCCTAGAAAAACTCAAGTGATGTTGCTCGGTTCCCAGAACTTTTCCTGTTGCATGTATTTCCATCATAGGGTTTTATTGTGTACTTTCCAAAGCATTTGAGTGTTTTACTAAAACCAAATAGGCAGAGCTCTGTGGGACAGATGAGAAAATCAAGAGGCTCTGGCTGTCCTCTACCCACTAAACAAATCTAAGCTCCAAGCAGATGCTCTGCTATAATCTGAAGAAGCATGCCCATCAGAAGACTAGGGCCAGATGTAGATAATAGTATTTACATTGCTAGTCATTTCAGAAAAAAAAAAAAAGGATCACCACAGACTTCCGTTAATCCCACTAAAAGCCAGATAAAGTAAAATTTGCTCCCAATTTGGTATTCCATGGGCTTTCATATCTGACACTTTTATATGTGAACAGAATTCTTAATTTTAAAATGACCTCCCCCCTCTTCATTTTATTTGCAATTCAAAGAGGGAGTTTTATTGCCCACCTATAATAACAAGTAAACAAAAAGGAATAATTATGCCATCCACCTAAAAATATAACAGTAGTGCAATGGTGGGTAAAGGGACTGGGAACAATATTAAATCCCTGACTGAAGATGTTATGGTGGAAATTTGTAAAGTGCTTTATCTTTGCAGTTTGTAAAAACAGAAGAAGGAGGTAGGAAGTGTTTACAATTTAAACTTTCATTTTGCTTTGCTAGAAGGCACAAGGGATTTGTAGCATTTTCACACTTCAGTGGAAATTAAGTCAAACACATCATACACCCCCAAGGTAGCCGTAAAAGCGCTCCCAGAACAGTTAAGTTTACCTTGGTCGACAGCAGCTTTGTCAGATACATTTCTTTTACTTTGAACTTGTGCTTCCCTCGATGTCTCTTTCCCTGCACATCTTGGAATGCTTCCGAATCTGGTAAAATCTAAAGGGAAGACAGAATAGAAGAAGCGTTACCCAAGGAGACCGTTCGTGCTGCAGAAGGCGTCCGATTCAGCAGGAGCACAAGAAAGCCTGAACTCACCAAATGGCAGTGGTCTTCTGAGTATTCCACATCTGAACGCCCCAGAAAGAGGGAGAGAAACAGTCCATTAAAACAACAGCCACGGTAACTGGCCTTCTCATAAGATGCCCCATTTGTGCTATAAACAGAAGAGGTTACTTGAGCCCTCCAACTTGAGCTCTTCATAGCTACACTTCCCCCCCCTGCTGTGTCTTAAGACCTTAAGAACAGTATGAAGACAGGATGGGCCAGGGGCTAGGGTGGGAAGCAGGTTCCCTGTCCCTGGAACAGAGGCTGACCGATCACCTGAGGGTGGGGTAGGAGAGGTTCAGGTCAGCTAGAGCTGGGGCACCTACTGTGTGCCAGGGGCTACTAGGCAAACAGCAATGAATAAGACAGACCTAGCTCTCACCTAATGGAACTCACATCCTAGCCAATGAGAGAGACTTACTAATTACACAATTAACTATTTAATTAATATCCTTGTGATAAGGACCGTGGAGAAGAAGAATATGCTAGGAAAGTATCTAACAAGAGACGAACCTAGCCTGGGAGGTTCTCTGAGGAAGGGATGTCGGGACTGAACCTAAATGAACGGATGATGAGCCAGGCCAATGGGGGAGGGGAATGGGTACAAAGGCCCTGCAGTGCGAGGGAAGGCGACCCCTTCTAGGATCTGAGAGAAGGGCAGCAAGGCAGAGGTCATAGAGCAGGTGGGAGAGCAGCACAGAGTGAGGACAGTCTGGGAAGAAACGAGGTTGTGAAGGGAGTGGCAAATGCAGGGAAGGGAAGGATTAAAGCACTTGGTTTTTTGTTTTCAAGATGAGAGAGACTAGAATACCTCGAAATGCTTGTGGAAAAATACAGTAGTGGGGGAGGGAAAGCAAGTGTAGGTGAGAGGAGAGATCAACGGTGGTGGTGGCGTAGGAATGCTCAGAAGGTCGGAAAGGATGGTGGGATCCAAAGCCCAGGTGAGAGGTCTTGCTGGGAGGAAGGGCAGCCCTGGAATGTCAGGGGAGCGAGGAGGAGGGAATGGCAGACGCAGGGAGGGAGGGTTAGTGCACGTTGTTGAGGGAATTCTGATTTCTGTTTTCTCTGTGAAGCACTGGGTGAAGTCATCTGCTGATAGGGGAGCAGTGGGGGTCAGAGCTTCGAGGAGAGAAGCTGGGATTATGGAGAACACAGTTGGTTGCCTCGAGAAGCAAAAGCACGGGGGGAACAGGCTACGTGGAGGGTCCTGGTCAAGACAGCAATTTACTGTGACTCCAACTGTGCTGTCGTGGGCCTTTCCCCTGTGACTGCCCAGCTGTAGTGTCAGGAAAGGTGAGAAGTTGGGTTCATCCAGGGCTGGGCTGGGACTTTCACAGAGTGGGTGATGAAAGGACAGAGGGGCAGGGGTTTGGAGGGTTAGGAGAGTGATCCAGTGTCCACTGGATTGGACAGGGAGGAAGCAGAGGTGTTGTTGGCTGCCTCGAAGTCCCATGAAGTGATCCAAATGCAAGATCTCCAAATAACAAGCTCTCAAAAGACCAGTCATTAAAGCCTACAATACACAGCTCTTGCACTTATTACAGCACAAGGACACCAATCCCCCTAGACCAGAAGGATAGCCGCCCTCTGCAAGGTGGTTTCTCACTATAGCCTGACGTAGTGATGGATGGGGGAATGTGGGGGGGGGCGGGGCGGGGTTCCCCAAGGGGTGTCCTACAACCTGCCAAGTTATCCTATTTAATTCGGAGCCCCGCATTCTTCGTTTGCACTCACCAGGTGTTGGGACCTACCAGGCTGCTCCTGGCACTGAATCCAGGAATCAGAAAGCCCCACCACCAGCTGTGTGTGTGAACAGGTCCTGTTGGTGAGGCCCAGAACCTTTCTGGGGGCTGAGGACTGACTGTCTTGGCGTGGATATAATTCCTCTGGAGACAAACCTGGACCCTGGACCTAGGGATTTTCTCAAGGCACTGTCACAGTGTTTTCCTGCCCCGAGGCTGGCGGGGAGGTAGAAGAGAGTTTAGAGACTGGCCTAGTAACTTTTCCACAAAGCTCCCTCTGTAGTTGGTCTGTCACTAGGAGATTTGGGCTAAGTGAATTATCTTGTTTGTTCAGAGCTTCCAGGGCTGTGTGATAATCTGCAGGCTTCCCTCAGCTTGCCAGGGGGATCCCCTCGGTTAGCCCCCATCCTACTGAGGAGTTGGAAAAGAGTTATACAATGGCTAAGATTCTGCCCTGAGCTTAGGGTGCTTAATGACAGCAACTTCCTCAGTGTCGGGCAGCCGGGGCAACCACTGTTTACAGTTTCCTGTCCCCCTCTTTGCAGGGTTCACATTCTTAGGACCAGAAACAGATCGAAACGGCTTTCCTCCACTCTCTGAGAGAAGTACCTGGCAACAACTCAATCTCATCTTTGTGACAGTACATCCAAGAGAGGCAAAACGTGATACTTTATAAAGTGGGGTGAGAACAAAAGGTTAACAGCATTATGTCTGTTACCTGAAGTAAAATTTGCTATCTTCTTAAAGACTTTTATAGTGGATCCATTTGATATCTGAAAGCAAAGATAAAAAATAGATGAGTTTTCAAAACTTAATGTATTTCTCAACTTTACCCAGGAATTAGATGGCTGGGTGGATCTTATATTCTCTCACTTATTCAATCAAATATTTATTAAGAATTCCTATGTTTTGGGCACTGGAGGCTGGGGCTGTAATGATGAGCAAGACACTGCCTCTGCCCTCAAAGGGTCTGCGGTCCTGTGAAGGTGGCAGACAAGGCCATGAGATGCGGGGAGGCAAGTGCTCAACGGATGCTGTGGGGCCAACAGGAGGCGGGCCAGCCCTGGACCAGGGGAGGACCCAGCTGTGCTGGGAGGCACCTCAGCCTCCAGGGGGCAGGAGATGTTTGGGCCGTTTTCATTTTGGGGGTTCCTACTATATTAAGAAATGCTGAAACAAGTTTTCAAAAACTAACATATAAACTGGTGACAGAGCAGTTTCACATCCAGGTATACACCTGTACATACCCTGAGATAAACTTTGTAAACGCCCCGTACTGGAAATAACCGTCAACAGTAGAATGAATAAATAATTTGGGGTATATTCATAAAACAGGCAATGATAAAACAATGAAAGTGAGCAAATTACTGCTACATGCCACATGCATGAACCTCACAGTGATAATGGTGAGCCCAAGAAGCCTGACAAAATGGAATGCATACCGTGTGATTCCATTCACATTTAGCTAAAACAGTCGCAACTATGATTTCACTGTTTGGAGAAGAGAAGGGGGGTGGTGATTAGGAACGTCCAGGAGGGAGCTTCTGTGGTGCCCACAGTGCTCTATTTCTTGATCCGAGTGGAAGTTATAAGATAGGCTGACTTTATGATAATTCATCCAGTAGTACACTTACAATTTGTTTTCTTTTCTGCAGGTATTTCTTATTTTTTAAAAGAAGCTTGTAAAAATCATAAAATTGCATATACTTTTAAATAAAAACTTTAAAATTGAAACATGACTTACAGGAAAGTGCGAATATTAAGTGTACAGCTCAAGAATGTTCACTTAAGCACATACTGTGTAACCACCACCCACATCAAGATATAAAATTCTATCTCAAGGTCCCAAGAAGTACCCCTATTAGGCTTCTCAATCAATAACCACCCCATCTTCATCCAGGGATAATCACTTTTCTGACTTCCATTGCCATTGATAGGTTTTATCTGTTCTTGAACTTTATGTAAATGGAATCATTCAGCATAGGGTCCATATAAGGTCTACAATGTTTATCTGTGTTGTTGCAGCTACCAGTAGTTCATCCTTTTTAAATTACTATTATTCTATTGAATGACTACACTACAAAAAATTGCCATACAATAAAAGGAAAGAAGTATTGACACATGCTACAACATGAATGGACCTCAAAAACATTGCTAAGTGAAAGAAACCAGTCACAAAAGATCCAATATTGTACAATCCCATTTACATAATTTGTCCAGAATAGGCAAATTTATACAAACAGAAGGTAGATTACTAGTTGCCTAAAACAGGAGTTGGAAGAATGAGGAATGACTCTTAATGAGTTCAAGGTTTCTATCTGAGGTGATGAAAATGTTCTAAAATCAGACTCTGGTGATGATCACACAACTCCGCAAATGTTCCAAGAACCATTGAATTGTACACTTTGAAAAGGTGACCTTTATGGTATATAAATTATATCTCAACACAGCTGTTAAAAAACTGCCACAGATTTTAAATGTACACATTTGACAAATAAATGCTTTTACCACACTGACACACAATTGCAACACCAATGTATAGCCTCTTTTGGAGATAAGGTCAAGAGTTCTCATCTGAGGCTCTTTGGGACCGTGGAAGCCGGGGCCCAGTGGCCTTTTGTGCACCCCTTCCCCACACCCAACCAGGGGAAGAAGGCCTCTTCAGGCCAAGGGGGACTAGATGCTGAGAGACAAGAGAGCAGGCCTTGCTTCCTGGGAGGAGGAAATTGTTTTGAGGGGCTGGCCCACAAAAATGTAAGACAAAGGGGCCATAAGAAGAGGCAGGTCAGGGCTACACAAATCTTCACCTTCATTCTGGGATGTGGCTGAAAGATTAACCCTGTCATTTCTGAACATTCATCAGCTAAGTGATTTTTCCCTGCACTTGAGAGCGTGAAGGCTGTTCTGAATTCTAATATTAATTAGGACCTGGCCTCCCTCCGTTTGGAAAAAAGTAGAAACTTAGAATTTCTCTTCTGGCCTGCAGCACATTGGTTATCAGAATGTACAAACCTGCTCAGCAAACACCAAAGGATTAAAGCCTAATCTCTTGCAGGTTGTCCCCACAGAGGAAGGAACACGCGCAAGAGCCAGCCCTAGAGGGGGCCCCTGAGCACAGGGTCCAGCCAGCCACTAAGTGTGGGCCAGAGGCCTCCAACTCCTGGTGTTCAGGACATTTTGTAGGGAGGGGGCTCTGGGCAGGGGCTGGCAGGGGCCCTCTGGCCTCTGCAAAGTGTCTCGAGCACGGATTCTAAACTCTTATTGAGCTCCTGGTCTCTGCCATTATTACCAAACATCCTCTCCTCTCCCCTTGAGCCATTCACTGAGCGACCGTGTTGGCTGATTTTCCAATTCTCCTCCATATTTGATGCAATTAAAGTAAACGCTCTGTGCAGGCACCCCCTTAGCAATACTCAGACGCCGAGTTTATGAGAATGTTTGAACATAGTTTCAGAATTCCTCCCCATGAAGAGCTGGATATGCTCTGTTTCTAAGCCAATAAATACCTTTTTAAAAAATGAAGCTGGTGATTCATTCTGGGTAATTGTCAAAGAATGAATCCCAAATGGATCCTGATGAGTGTTGAGCCAATACTCTGCTACTGTCAGATGCTTTGTTTCGCCAAAAGCGAGCACCCTTGCTCTACAGTCACGAACACCAAGCATGGGCCTTCCGATGAGAAGCACAGCCAAAAGTTCAAACGTCTTTTCAAGAGCTGGCAATGACTTGCTGCTGGCACAGTGCTCAGGCATTAAGACAGCGCAGACGCAGCTTGTGCTGGGGAAATTTTACTCTGAAATTATCTCCTGAGAGCAAGTGTAAAAGCATTTTATCAGTGGATAAGTTGTGTGTGTGTGTTTGAGCATGTATGTGTGCAAGTGTATTTCTAACCTTCACAGCTGCTCTAGGGCTGGAACATTTTTCCCCCACGTGACACTTTAACATTGTTGTAAAGACAGAAAACTAGTTTATTTACAGATGTTTGTGGGGGGAAAGGTTTCCATTTTCTGTTTCGCACAAAAGTCAGCTGCTGCTCAGTTAAGGACAGAAATGCCTTTTTGAAAAGTGCCACAGAATCCAAAGTGTTAAAACTATGATGCTGTTTGTTCCATTTGAGGAGCTCCAAATGCTTTCCTAAGAGTGGATCATTAATCCTCCTGTACTCCTGTGAGGCAGGGAGCGTCCTCTTGGCCCCTACTTTAAGAATGAAAACCAAATTAAATCAACGAAAGATTAATGTCACTAGATGGATCTGTGGCAGGAATGTTTCTCCAGCCCAGAGCAGAACTGGTACACAAGGCAATTTCAAATTAAATTCCTTCCAGTCTCATGGTGCTCCAAGATTCAAAACGACAACGAGGCCATACCCCTCCAATGATGGCTGGCCCGTGTTGGAAAGAGGTGGAGAGGACTGCAGACTTCTCCACCATCAGAATTAGGAGTTGTGACCACAAAGGGAGAGATGGACCCATGTCATCAATTTAAAGTTGCTCCTGAAATACACTGACGCTACGGACTTCCCTGGGGGCACACTGGTTAAGAATCCGCCTGCCAATGCAGGGGACATGGGTTCGATCCCTGGTCCGGGAAGATCCCACATGCTGCGGAGCAACTAAGCCCGTGCGCCACGACTACTGAGCCTGCGCTCTAGAGCCCGCGAGCCACAACAACTGAGCCTGCGTGCCACAACTACTGAAGCCCGTGCACCTAGAGCCCGTGCTCCACAACAAGAGAAGCCACCGCAGTGAGAAGCCTGCGCACCGCAACGAAGAGTAGCCCCTGCTCACCGCAACTAGAGGAAGCCTGTGCGCAGCAACGAAGACCCAACGCAGCCAAAAATAAAAATAAATAAATAAATTTATTAAAAACAAACAAACAGAAGCTACATATCCTCCAAACTATTTGCAGGTAAAGGCGGGATTTCTTTGTGGTAAAATACTATCTTTATGCCACAAGTTGAAGATTATGCCATAAAAACAGATCTTCTAGAAATATACGGTTGAACTCATACTTAACCTGATGAAACTGCCATTTTTGTAAGTAAAAAATGGTCAAATATTGGCAATTTCAAATGATTGAGCCCAAGAGGAAAGCTGGAACTTCAGCCTAAGAATTTTATGGAAAATTATGAATAGGGTCTGAAATACCATGATACTTTTTCCTTAAGTCTAAAAACACAATAGTCAACACAAAGCACCATGTGGAAACCCTTACTGGTATCTCTCATTCCTAAAATGGTATTTTGTGAAAACAGAATCCTATTCAACTAGCGTTGTCCCAGCAACCACTCATCAACACTGCTCTCCCCGCCTTCCCCTTAGCTCTTCTCACTGACACCCCAAGGCTGGAGGCAGATGAAAAAGGAATCTGTTTTCTTCCTCAGGGCCAGAGGGATAACCTTGCTCAGGGATAACCCTCCTTCAGGAAAAGAGGCTCGGTGCTCATCGGACTGTCTGGAAGGGGCCCATCAGAACATTCTCAACAGACACACTAAATCACCCAGGATGTTCCTGACACCCAGGACAGAGCTCTGAAGGATCCCTGAAACTAGTGAAAATGACAGTACAGCTCCTGCTTCTCTCTTGTGTGCCTGGAATTAGCCTTGGGCCAGAAGCAAACCCCCTTTGAGGACTGCTGGAGCCCTGAGCTGGTCGCAGGGAGGGAGCTTGGCCTCCACCAGTGTGCGGGCGATTGGGAACCTAAGCTCCCCAGGCGTTTTTTGGGCTGGAGATGTCAGCTCTTGGATGCCTGAAAGAGGCCTCCCTTCTGAAAGAAGGTAACTACTGTCGCCTTCAAGGAATGTTGGCCTTAAAGGATGTCAAAGTAGGATCAGAAGGAAGCATTTTGATAAACTCACAGACGTGAGATTCATCATAAGATCTCAAGAGAGGTTGCCCTTTTAATTTTGACATCAGAGAAGGTGACTACCAGAATTTCTCATAAGCTCTCCAGCCAGGCTGCTTCAGAGGCTAGGAGCACGAGCTGCAAGCCTGGCTCTGGGCAAGGTTATCCCTCTGGCCCTGAGCAGAGCCATGGTCTCTGTGCAATTCCTTTTTCATCTGCTTCCAGCCTCGGGCCGTCACTGAGGAGAGCATGGGAGCATGGCCAAGTTTCCTAGCCTCCCTGGGCCTCAGAATGGGAATAATGACAGTGTCTACCTCACTGGGCTGTAAAGAGGACTAAAGGACTTACTCTTTGTAAAAGCTCCTAGACCAGTGCCCAGTATACAAGAAGCACTCCATGTGTCTAGTAAATAAGAATCTGAAGTCATTCATGCTGTAAGAGACCTTTAGAGACAGTCCAAGCCCCTTAGAGTCACAGATGAGACACCTGACCTGAAGGACCACTGACTTTACCCAAGCAGACCCTTTGGAACACTCCTATGAGCTTTAAATGTCATGTGGATGACAACTTTGGCGTTAGCAGTGACCACTTGGGCACCGGCGCGCTCCCGTTAGGAGGAACATTCTTCAATAACACGGTGGTTAAACGTATTTTCTGCCCTCAAAACCTCACAGCTCAGAACGAGAGGCGTGATCTGTAGAGAACATTTCCTGCCGGACACAACACCTGTCCTGCACACTTGATGCCACCCCACAGCTGCGTGTGGGTGCAATAACATGGTCCAGCAAGAGGGCACATGGCGGGGCAGGTGCAGAAAGCCTGGACTGGGAGAAACCACCCTGCTACAGTCACATCGGGCAAGCATCCCCACACCCTCTATACACTCACACAGACACACACAACTGATCTCAGCTCCAGAGCACAGCACAGTCCCCTTCACAGGGAACACAGAGGTGGCCAGTTACGGAAGCACTAGGGCGGAGTTCTTTACAGTGGAGAAAACGCCTCTGGCTTCATGTGTTTGTAAAGGCATCGGCTTTACCCTTTGTCTGCACAGGACAGAACGAGACTGGAGCAGAAACTTGTCCTCTTCCATGCTCATCTGATGGAGAATGAGGGTAATAAAAGCACCTTCATCACAGGCTGTGTCAACATGAATCACGCTTATGCACACGACAAGTGCTGGGTACCAGCTGCCACTGTCATCACTGTGGAGAGCAATTGTGCCGACGCCCAGGGTTGGCAAGGATGCCATCCTGCTGGTGACAGGGCATTGCTGGCAATTTGGGACTCTGGAGGCAATCTGGCCCATGAGATGCTATATTTTTGCTGTGCCTTCAGATCCCCTCTAGAAACCTGTTCTTCAAATATACAGACAGTAAATCATTCAGAGGAGACCAGCTACACTCTATTTGCCCTAAGGACAGAACAAGGCAAGAAGAGAGAGGCTCACACTCCAGCAGAGGGGACTTTGTTTAGATAGTAGGAGGAACTGGCCGTCACTAAAGATTAACTTTAAAACCTAACTAATTTGGGCTAATTGGAGGGAGGTGAGTCTTAATCACTTCAAAACTCTGAGTTAGACCCTATTTTTAACTGAAATATAGTTTTTCACTTTCAAGCACCTACAGTGACTCAAACTAGAGCACTTTAGTAAATGAATAAGAGTGATAATTAGCATCCTGTCTCTTTGGAGGGAAATGTAAGTGTTTGAGGAGAAAATTTTTCTTTAATGAAAAAAGGGCAAAAGCGAGCTTCAGCTCAGCCCTGCCAAATTACTCCAAATTTTGATTGTGCAGGGGTGCTGCTAAATGGAGAACAGATTTAGGCGGCTGAGGGTGGTGCTGGATGCTTTTGTTCAAGCAGTCTTTGAAAACCAGGGCATTTGAGATGGTCCAGGCACAGAGAGCACGGGGCCGATGACCTCCCCAGTTTCCTTCAAGCTCTCTGCGCTTATTTGCCTTATGGCTTAGCTTTTTAAACATAAGGAGAATCCTTTAAGCCCTTGTGTCCTAGTCTTGTCATTTATTACCACCATGTGGCAATGCTAGGGTATGAGGCCAATAAATCATTTGGACGGGAAGTGACTACAGGCCGGATTAATTTCATTATCATCCCTAAGCAGATAGGTGTCTAGTGCAGCCGATGTCTCCAGTGAAGACTGATGTCCTATCTCTCCTGACAGTCTTCCCCTTGCCTTGCAGACGGCGGTGGTGGTTCTTCGTTTTCCCTGCTGGAGTGCCTTGGCCTGCCTTTTCCTATTAATGCCAGTGAGTGGCCACACCCCCTTCCTTTGGGGCCCACCCCATGCCACACAGTTGCCAGGGGACGCTGAGAAGCCTGACCAGGGTGGTCCAGCCCTCCCTGCACAGCTGAGCAAGGCCAGCACATTAGTCAAGATACGAAAGGAGGGCATTTGTGGCTGTGTTTCTGCCAGGCTTGCCAAGACAAGCTCGCTACCCAGATACAGGGAGAGGAGGAGACTGCAGCCGGGCTGCAACTCTGAACTTCAGACTGATGCCATAATAAGCCCCCTCTCCTAGGCACTTCCACCTCTGACTCCTTCCATCCGTTATATTTCCTCTGGGGTACTGCTTCTCCAAATGTGGCCCGCCGATAGGAATACATACTTTCAGAAAGTTCCCTGGGGATTTTTATAAACTCCAAAGGCTAAGCTCGACAGCTCTTGGCAAGATGATCCCAAGGTTGGAAAGCCTAAGCTGCAGAAGGGTGAGCACAGGAGCAAGTTGTTCATCTGCCACGTTCCCTGCTTGGTGCCCTCCAGCAAAGGCTGCAGGGCCCGCACCCACCCACGGGTCACCCAAAGCAACTATTTCCAAACCGGCTCTGAGACCCATTCAGCCAAAGAGCCCAAGGCTGTGGTGCCCTCTGTTCCTGGCTGCTGTCCAGGAAGCTCTGCTCAAGGAAAAGTCTCAGCTTCTTTCTGGGTGAGGGGAAAGCCTGGCAGGCCCCAAACACCTTCTTGGTGCAGACACATCTCCCTGGGACTCACAGCCATGAAAGGTGGGGCGCCTACTCTCCAAGGGGCCTGGGAAGCCGCTCCCCTGTCTTCTCCATCTCCGCAAGAGCATCTGTGCATCTGCCCAGCCAGCCCCGTGCCTCCTTGACCCCTCCCCTGCCCGCAGTCTCCCTCCCAGCCACACAGCTCATGGTGTCCACCTTCTGCCCATCTGCTTGGCTCCATCTCCAGGGCCACTGCGTCATTCCTGGTCAGCGTCGTTTCTCACCCGAAATTCTTCTAACGAGTCTCCCTATTTCCAGCTTTGCACCTCTTATATCCATGTTCCATGCACAGCCACAGTCATTTTCTGAGACGCAAATCTCCCCTGTTTAAGATCTTCCAATGGCTTTCCACTGTGCTGGGGATAAAATCCAGACTCCTGAAGAAGCTTCTGGGCCTGCACGGTCCCCTTCTCCCCTCCCTCCCCACTTCTCTGGCCTTCTTCCGTGAGAAACCACGGCATGTACTGGTTAAGCCATGGACCCTAGAGCCCAACAATCTGGGTCCCAATCTTGCCTCTGCCACGGACTAGCTATTAGTAAACCTCCCCGAGCCTCAGTGTACCCATCTATAAAGCGGGTTAGTAATAGTCCCTGTCTCGTAGGACCGCTATGGATAGAATGAGCTGAAATAAAGGGAAAGGCAGAGGCCAGCACCTGGCACAGCATAGGGGCTCCGTAAACACTGGCTGTTATTGGCTCTCACTGCCACCCCTGTCCCTCTCAAGTTCTAGCCAGTCTAAAAGTCTTTCTGCAGAAGAAGAAGCATGCGCTCCCTTCCCTGCTGGGTACGCTGGCCTGGTTAAGTTCTCCTCACTCTTCAGGTCTCAGATGAGTCACTGCTTCCTGCAGGAAGCCTTCTCAGATGCTCCGAGTCACAGCACTATCACACCGTGTTGTAGTAACAGTGCTAGTATTAGTAGTAGTAAGGTGTTGCCTTACTCCTTGTCTCCTCTTCCCTTTCCACCCCTTCTCTCCAGGGCCATAGGCTCCGTGAGGTCAGAGACTTGGTCTTTGTTCCTCTCGCGTGCAGCCCCAACTCTTAGTGCAGAGTAGATATTCAACAAAGATTTGATAATGTTGCTGAATGACTCCCAATCTGCCGGAGTGTTCCGAAACCTCCCCTGTGAACCCTCTCTCATTCTGGGCAGGCTTCTCTGGCACTCAGCTCTCTGACAGATCACGTACTCCCCTCACCCACCTCAACACTCACCCAGCATGTGGGTCAGAGGCCAAGGAGGTATCGCTGAATATTTCAAACAAACAGGAAATGTAGATCTTCCTCAGAAACAAAGGACCCTACACAAAGGTCACCGGGTCAATTATGAAGAGCAGTGCAACTTAGAACTTTTAGAGGCTCTGTTCAGTGTCAAGCTGAACAGTACCTCTTCCACTGAACAGGCCAGAGAATCTGGTAAGGGTGAAGTTTCCGACCTAAACCGCAGGATGGAGAGTGCCTGGGTTACGTGAAAATCGCAGCTCTGGGAGAGGGGGTACCGGGAAGTGAGCAGACCACGAGCAACTAAGGAAAGCTTCTGACCCAGAAATAAGCAACCTGCAAATGATTCCAGAAAATGGGTGAGAGTCTTGTAATAACAATTTATGTGGTCCTGGAGATGATCTAATCCAGTTAGGGTTGGGGATGAGGAAGGAGCTAGTGGGTGCTAGATCTTTTCCTACCTCGTAGTGGCCAATGGTATTCAGCTTGGTTATTCCATCTTCAAGAATCACAGAGGAGCTGTCAATATCCAGAAGTTCTTTGTGCCGTGTGCCCACTTGAAGCTCTGGGGGAAAAAAAAAAGAAAGAGCATGTTGTTCTCTTTTAAAATGACAATGAGGAATGTAAAATGCTACCCTGTCACTTTTGCAATTATTATTTATATTGCTAACTAGCTAAAACACATAAAGTGGTTTTGAAGATATATCAGCCAGACTGGTAGCCTGACTTCTGTTTTGTTTTGTGTTTAGGGCTCTGACATGTAAGACCACTTCTCCCCAAAGCTTTTACTCTGAGGCTAAGCCTGGAAATAAAGCCACAGGAAGATAAAAAAAATAAGGCATCCTCAGAGAGACTAAGCTCTTCAGAAAATTCCAAAAGCAAACCTGTACGCCCACACCTGTGTGTTCACAAGCAGGTGCTCTGGGAACTATCTTCTGTCGGTCCCCGTGTGCGGTGCGCTGGTGGGCTCGTATGCCAACGCCATGGGCCTCAACTCCTTTACAGAGGTTGCCAACTTGTGCCCTAGGGTCAGAATGTGGCCCATGGATGTGGGTTTTTTTCTTTTTGTGAACCTGCACAATGTTTTATTTATTATTATTCTAATGTCAATTCAGCACCAACATTTAAAGATTGGAAGACTGCACATAAAAATTAGGACCTGTGATTTCTCTTTTGAAAAATTGGATCATCTGGTAACACTGACCACACTGGCCTCCATGGCGATCATGGGCTGAAGCTAAGTAGCACCGCCCCCTTACATGGCGGGTGTCTTTCCCCAATTAAGTTGGGTCCCACCATTTCCCATTATCCCAGGTGGGCTGACACCCCTTATTTATAATACTTCCTGCCCCTCTGGGCATTGGAGTTTGTGAGCCTCTGCTAGAAGAGGTCTCAGCACAGCTGCTTCTCGTATTGGGTTTTAACACTATTTATGGCTGGTTTCTAAGGCTTTGCCTTACTTTTCTGGGGCTAGCCGCGGAGGTAGTTTGGAAGATCAGCAGACATGCAGAAGCCATTTGCCGTCAGACTATAACGGGAAGCTTCTAGTGGGCTTGTCCTGCTCCCTGCCTCCGCTACATCGGAGGCCAGGAACACCTGATGGGCACAAACCCTGGATGGTGTGAGGATGATACTATGGACCAGGCAGCAGCAGGACTGAGGCCACCGGGCCGTTTCCCCATAATCCTCGGCTCCAAGTGGCCACCTCCTTTGTAGTCAGAGCCATACTTCGAGACGTAGGCTCAGGGCAAGGAAGTTGATGGCCCTGGGTCACGTCATGGTTTCCTGGCCGGGGCTGCCCTTTGACCCTGCGTCGACCCAAATGAGCTCACATGGTCTTGAAGTGCCCAATAATCCAGCCAACAGAAGGAAGCAGAAGAGAGGTGGATGAGAGGTGCTTTAGTGGCTTTGCTTTCCTTGAAGCCAGGTCTTGGGGTTGCTACACATTTGCATGGTTTCACTCAAATGTGCCAGACCCCGCCTCCAGGCTTCTCGAAATGGCCTTTCAGCAGAGAGTCTGACTTAGAGGGCCCGATGGGATGATTTTAATTGCCTGCTTAGTCGAGGCTACAACTGCACGTGGAGGAGAGATGAACCTTGTTACGCTGTCTGTCACTGTTGCGATTTTACTCTTTTTTCCTGTCCCATTATCTGCTATAAAATCCCACAACAGTCTCCTGGGAGGGCTGCGTGGAGCTCAACTTCAAAATGTTGATGAACATTTGAGTGAAGTGGAGCCCTGTTAGCTTGCTCACGCATATGCTCGCCTTTGCAGTATACCAATAGAGCCCGAAAATGAATTCCGAGCAGATGCCGTTTCATGCTGGGGGAGGATGGAGACTATACTTAATGCAGGATGTGATTAGCAGAGAGGAAGATGACCTTTCTAGCCTGCTGGGGTTCACACCCAGAGTCTGAGCCACCCGCTAATGAATGACACACTCAGTATCACAACACACAAATCAAATGCCAATGTGAAATACAACACACACAGAGGGCCTGAGGTTGACACCTTTTTGTACTTCTTGATGCAAGGTGAATTCATTTGGTCTCAGGGTTAGCAATCTCATGAATCTGATTTACAAACATAATATTGAAGAAAAAACAAAAAACAAAAAACAGCATCTTTGAAGGATCCTGCTTCCTAGGAAAAAGAGTCATGATACCTGTGGGAGAACAATGCAGTCTCCTGGCCTCTAGACGTGCCCTCTGGGAACAACCCGGGCTAGTAAGCTTCACCAAACAGAGCTTACATGCTGGGGGCCAGGAGGGAGGGAAGGTGGAAGGGATGCTCGTCAGGGGATTGGGACAAAATAGCTCCCGTATCGCCTTACCAAGACCAATTTCATTCAGCTGAAGTCCATAAGGAGAGCCATTTTTGCTTAGGAATGCTTGGAAAATCTTTTCTTTGGCTTGACCTATGGTATCACAATCAAGAACATTGACTGAAATATTCCGACAGACATCTGCACTCTCATTTTCTGGGATTTTTTCAAAGGTGACGGTTAATGCCTGCAAGAATACAAACAGGTTTCCAAGTCTATTAGATAATTGCAATCTGAAAGGCATTCATAAAAGACACAAACCTTGGCGAGTCCTACTAATACCTCTGACAGCACATTAGCAAACACCATATCGCATTATACCACTTTAATCTTTTTTCCATAATCCATTCTTTTCAGGGATAATGGAAAGGAAAACAGAAAGTTAAAACTCTCATTACAGAGCAAGCACTGAATAAATATATCTGAGAGTAAAATATATATATATATATATATATATACACACACACACATATAAATATTCTAAAGACGGTGATTTCTAATTTCATCCTCAAAAAAGAAAATTGGAAAGCTTCCACAGTAGATGAGGGCAGACTGGTGACTATCTTTTTTTATTACCAGGACCACAGAGTCCTAGTAGCGAACTTCCAGGTGACAGGAAAGGTTATGAGGTCTCCGTATTGATCATGCCAAAGAGGTCACTTTATAATATGCAGCATTAACTACGGTAACATGCCTCTCCCCCTCCACTTTCAACTGCTTCAGCCAGGCAGTTTCTTGAGCTCTCATTAAAACACTGAGATCCCCACCCTGTACTATTATTCTTGCATTAATTACATTTCAGTGCCATTACTTATGGTTTTGTCAGTTAACATTCTCCCAGTGCAGCAAAACCTCAGAATCAGTCTAACGGGAGAAGTAAGGCCTTGGTGAATGTGTGAAAACACAGAACTAGGGAATATTTCAAAAGGAATTTAAGAGCAATTTCAGGTTTACTTTGCCTAAGAATAAACAGATCTAAAACAACAAAGTTACATACCCGGGATCCTTGGGGGAACTGATTCAGGGACGTGCTGAGAGTATTTTGTAATTAGCACAACAGACAGTTTAGATTCTAAGCCGCCCTAGTAATCATGGAGCCAGAGGGACCAGGGTGTGGTGTGAAATGCACGATTATTTCGTGTTTTTGAGCCTGGCTGCAGTGAGGGAATGTAAAATGATTAACTAATGGAAATGTTTAAAAAATGAAAACACAAATAATGTGGAAAATGGGGACTCTTAGGGTTAACTCAACTTTAAAATGGGTATAAGAATAGTACCTGGCCTCTAGTGTTTCTATCGAGATTAAATAAGATCATGCACGCCAAAGGCTTGGCACGGGGCAGGCTGCTGGGAAAGGCTCGACGATGATGATAATGATAACAGTAATAATAACAGGGATGTTATTATTTCACATAACTTATCACTATGATTACTGTTAGTATTAGTATGCCTTCATGTGGAAGCAGACTCAGCCGGCCTTGAGCGGCTGGGACCCTGACTCCATGGTCAGTAGCTCTATCAGAGTAAAGAGCAAGCTGCCCGGAAGGAGATCGGGGCAGAGCACCTGCTCCAGGGTCAGACTCCTGGGTTCAATCCCAGCCCACCGCTAACTAGCTGGGTAATCTCTCTGTATCTCAGACTTCTCACCTGCAAAGTCAGAACAACAACAGTTAACTGCCTCCCGGGGTTCCTGTGATGATGAAGTGAATTAATCACGTCGCACCCAGAACAGTGTCTGACTCAGGAGATAGGACTTAAGGACCCCAGACACGTTGAAGGGGCTTCTGAAGCTCTGGGGAGGTGCTCAGAGGCACGACTTCTTTTTACTGCCTTTACATGTTGCCCCTCCAAACCTGTTTATAATTATGCAAGCGTAAACCTTGGTGCAGTCCTCACCGAGTTTCAGATGAAACTCCGAATCAGTGGAGGCTGGAGGCTGAGGATAAGTGGTGGTCTCGGTCTGGCCTGTGAGAGTTTCTTTTTTCTGGGACAGAGAGTGGCTCCCTTGCCTGTTCTCAGAGCACATTGGTGTTCTGGGCCAGTGGCTCACTGGGCAGGGATGCAGGACTCCTGACTGCTAGCAAACACTGACATACTGGGTGGGCACGAAGCAGGGTGGGAGGTTGAGAACCACGGCAGAGAAGCCTCAGGCCAGAGCCCTCTCCTCACCTCCTTTTTTAGTGACATTTATTGGCACCCTGCCGAACACATTTCAAGACACGATTCTTTTAATCTTCCCAACATCCTGGGGAAGGGAGGGTGTATTATTATGATACCCATTTTCTGAGTGAGGAAACAGAGGCCTGTGCCTCTAGGGACATGGCTTGTAAATGGAGAGCCAGGGGTGGCACCCTGAACCACTCAGCTTCAGGCCCTCCCACCCCCTGGGCCCTCCGTCCTCCCCTCTGTCCCACCTACAGCCCAGGAACCGTCTGGACCGTCAGGAACCTGTCTTAGATCAGACTATAACCAAAGTCCTAAGCTGCATTCCCAGCACAAACGGGGTTCCTGGAGGGGCAAATGTCAGTCCTGTCCTGTACGGTCTGAGTAGACTTGCCCGTGTCTCCCTGTATTTCTCTACGAGTTGGTCTCGCCAGTAGCACTAGCGGTGCTTAAGCTATTTCACAGGGCTTCCAAAGATAAAGACGAATGAAAAGGCCCTTTTAATCAGGGCTACAGCGATCCCAGCCTGTTTAATAGTTTTATAGGTATTTGCGAAATAACATTCTGTGACTACCTAAAGGGCACTATTGTCTTCAACAAAAACACCTGTTTATAGGCAATAAATGTTCTCCTTTAAAACATAACCAAAAGGGAAAAAAACCCTTAACTGGACGTAAAATAATGTAAATCTGCCACTGCCTTCACAGCTAGATGGGTGGAAAAAAGGTAAAATGGCATTTTATAGAGTCCACAGGGAATTCTGAGAGTAAATTCAGACACAAATTGATCTGTGTTCATTTTTTATGCCGCTAACACTTAGCGCTCCAACAGCAGTTTCCGAATGTGTAAGAGTAGCGGGGGGATCTCAGAGCAGGCCCTGCCTCTTAACCCGAACCCCAGGCTTGAAAAGCTCACGCTGGGCCTCTGTTCCCCATCAAGGAAGATCCCCACAGAAGTGCCACCTCCCCTTCAAAACCCACTTAACCAGAGTCCTTCCTGTGCGCTACTCAGTGTTAGGGGCCGGGGTTAGGAGAGGCCGTAAGACACGGTCCTCGTTCTCAGATGATCCACAATATACTTGGGAACCAAAGCACCACCTCTGAAACGATATTCAGCCACCAGACGCAACTCTTTCACTCTCAGCAAGTGTTCAGAGAATTTGAGCAGAGAGGACAGGAGCGTTGAGGGTCCTCAGCACTGGCACCAGGCCACCTGGGTCATCCCCTTCTCCTGCTAGCTAGCTGCGGGAGCGTGGGCAAGTCCTCTAACTCTTCTGAGCCTCAAAATTCTCATTGTTCTTATCTCGAAGGAGTGACAGGATCACTAAATCATGACATGTAATAATAGAAAATTAAGGAGTGCTTCCTGTGTGCCAAGCACCAGGACAAATGATGTGTATTAATATAATCAATTCATCTCAGAAACAACCCTATGACATATAATAGAGTCTATTATTATTCCCATTTTATAGATGAGAAACTGAGGTACAGAGAGGTTAAGTACATTGTACAAGATCACCCAGCAAGAAAAAGGTAGAAGCAGGCACTCAAGCTCCATGTTTTTAAATATTTGCTGAGCCTGCCTTTCAAAACCTGAAAATGTTTTATAAACTAAGCACAGTTCAAATCTATGGAATGGTGATTAATTTTCAAGACCCACAAAAGGCTAAAGTGTTCTAAAATGCACCCTGGTCTCTTCCCCCAAAATCTGCCCCTCTGTTAAGAGGAACTGCTCTGGCTACGAAAGTGTCAGCAAAGCTGGGGCGACAGATATGGCTGATTGTACAATCAGCAGCCATCTCTCTTCCTTCTTTGCTAACAGAAGCTAGGTTTCAACAGCAGTGGGCCCAGCCTAGCCTAGGAAACATGATTGGTGGCAGCTCTCTTCTCCTCATTCACCAGGGACTGGTCATGTAACCCAGTCCTGGCCAATGAAACATAAAGGGAAAGCATTTCTACAAAAGGGGAGAGCAGTGCTTAGAGCTGTGGCAGCTATTTTGTGACGAAGAGGAAGGGCCAAGAGGAGCAAGGAGATGGTGACCCAGAGCCCTGAAAATGCTGAGTACATGGACCTACCTTAGGGCTGCTTACCTCCAGACTTCCCGCTCTAAGTGCAATTCCATGATCTTAGCATTTCACACACCAATAGTCATATTTTCTCGTACTTACATCTGCCTGCACCCAATCTGACAGAGCTCATTTTGTTGATGCTGAGGTAGATAAAGTCATTCACTGATACCCACCTACTTGGCATGTACTGTGTGCAGAGCACGGCAGGTGATATACAATAGAAGCTGGCACTGATCCTGCCTGGGAAGTATTTGAAGACTGATACAACAACTGTGGGATATACACAACAAATTCTAATACCAGGAAGAAAACAGTAGGTATAGATGGAGTGCTTTAGAGGTTCAGAGAGCTATTACCTCTAGCTTGGAGGAGGGTTTTCAAAGGGAGAGAAATCAAGGAAGGCTGCATGGAGGAAGGGCCATTTGAACTGGGTCTGGAAAGGAGCTACATGTACAACAGTACAGGAGGAGGCCTCTGGACCATGGAGATACCTGGCTTCAACTCTTATTAGACTGATGTGCAGCAAGCTTCAATCTCTTACTCAGGCTATGAGGTTAGGCAGTCTAGATAAAGAATCCCATTTCCTCTGGGGAGAAGAGAGGGTAGAGGACTTGAAGAACCATGCTTGCCTTTCCAAAACCACCACCTTCCATGTCAGGGAGAAGCCCTGTACTATTTACAGAAACAAAAGCTGAAGAAGATAATACAGTTTGAGGTTTCTAACAATAATAGCCAACACTTCCTGAACACTCACCATGTGCTGGGTGTGCTTTGCTAATTCATTTAATCCTCACAACTGCTCTCTGAAGTGGGCACTATTATTAGTGTCATTTAACAGATGAAGAAACTGAGACGCAGAGGTTCAGAAATGTGTCCAAGATCGCAGAGCTGCTGACGGTCATAACTAGGATACGTCCATACTCTTAACTGCAGAGCCAAAGGCCAGTCGAGGTGATAAACTTCCGAAGGGCAGTCCCAATCTGCCTGAGGTCCTCAATAAACGCTATCCAAGCAGACAGGTTGGACAAAGCAGAGGAGGCTCCATCTCCTTACCTTGGCTGGCATGGGACCCCACGGAACCCACTCAATCTGGAGCACCCTGTGGCTTGGGCCCCACTGACAGGCATTTTTACGGAGCTCACGTTCACCCAGAATAAAGACGACCTTTCCCAGCCTCTGCTGCAGCTCGGTATGGCCATGTGATTAAGTTTAGGTCAATGAAATTAAGCAGATGTGTTATGTGGCAGCCCCTGGGAAACTTCCTTAAAAGACAACTGGTGACCATCTGTCGACTTTTCTATAGCTCAGCATATGTCCTGCTGGCTGGAATGTGGAAGGAGGCAGGCAGGGAGCAAACACCTTAGATCATGAGGTGACCTCCGGACAGACAGCAAGAGAGGAGCTGGGGTCTGTGAGGACATCCCAGCAGAGGCGCCCACCAGTGCTGGGCTGCCCACCTCAGAACTTCATGTGGGAGAGAGAGAAACTCCTCTGTTGCTTAAGCCACAGGTATCTTGGGTCTCAAGGAACAAGGGATTCAGGAACAATGCCTTCTCTATTATCAAGAAGGGTTCTTAGAAGGGCAAGGCTATCTTGAAGGCACAGGGACCAAACCCAGAGAAAGGACCAGACTGGAAGGACCTGGTCCTTTGCAGCAGGTCACAATCCAGCCCTTTTAGGTGTGCAGGATTGCAGTCCAAGTTAGCTGGGCAGGTGTGTCATTGTGGTCTCCTGTTCATATCTGTCCAGTGGGATATTGTCTGATATAGGTTGTAAAAGCCCACATATAGGGGTTATGGGTAACATTTTCAATAGTAACATAAGCTTTTAATGACAATGGATGCAGCTAAGCAACTGCCCTGCATCACCCATCATCAAAAAATAACCAACCAAATAACCAACCAATGGTGAGGGGACAGTTTCTGCTTCAACCATACTGTTGATAAGAAAAACAGCTCAGACGAGAAAAGCTATTATAAATAAATAATGAGTACCTACTCTGTGGCATGATGGCTAGACATCTTACAGATAGTATTTCCTGACCTCATAAAAAATGTACAAGGTTAGGGTTTAATTAAAATAATCCACCTGTTTAAAGATGAGGAAACAGGTTTAGAGAGGTTGAGTGACTTGCCCAAGGTCACACAGCCAGTTTGTAACGCGGCTGAGCCTGGATTCACACCCAAGACGGTCAGACTCCAAACCCCACCTCTTTTGAGCTGAACAACACAGCACCCCGACATACAACCACATTCCTGATTCACTAGCAGCTTTACCCATCGGCCCTTCACACAACTTGGCAGTTTCAGGTATTGGGTGGTAGAAAAAACAAGCTGCAGAGGGCTAAGAGGACACATCAAAAGCAGGGGAAGAGGCATTGCCCCACATTTTCCCCCCAGTTTGGTGGGGAAAGGATGATGCAGCTACCTCATTAACTCACCAGCCATATTCTTGGCTAATAAGGGCAGGGACGTTGCTGCATCCTTTCTGTAATACCTTCTAACACCTACAAATCAATTTTAAAAGAATTTATTACAAGCCAGCGACTTTATCATAGAAGGTCTTAGGCCAATAATTGCTTTCGTTAAATAAAACCTATAAAATACATTTCTAATTTCACTGCAGAGCCAAATGAAGGTCAAGAGAAAAGTCTGGTTCTTATACTAAACTGAATTAGAGAGAAGAAAACCACTTCCAGAAGTTCAGTAGAAGCAGCAAGAGCCCAGAGTTAGAAGTCCAAGTCTCAGAAAAGCTTCTGATCTGAGGTTTTTCTCAAGCTGAGTCAGCCCTGGGACATGCTACCAGCCGCCCCGCTAATGCTGCTCTTGCCTGCCCGACCTCACCCCCACACCCGCCTTTTTCTTTCCCCACCAAAGACTGAGAGCCCCACGCTTCCTGGGTCAGGGTATTTAACCCCCTGACAGAATACTGAGGGAGAAAGGCCTTTTCCATTTTGAAGAAAAACGTTAAGTTAATGGAGAGAATTTCCTCAAATTTAAGTTTCTCTCACGAGTCTTATACACTTGCTAGCATTTACTAACACTTGTTCATGCAAAAATCAAGCGAGAATCTGTCCAATTTAGCCCAAAATGATTGATTCCAGTATTTTAGGTTTAATGTATTTCACAGTTTTCTGGGTTTTTTTGGCAAAGTGCCCATAAGTTTCAGCTTTGTGGATAGTGGTGAGGCATTTCCACTGCTGTGTCCCTAGAAGGAGAGGAAACAGGCCAAGATTTTTGGGGGTGAGCAGGAGGGTGGATTCTAGGTTTTTTTTCTCTATTATGTCAAGCTCTAGATTAAGGGATGGCAAAATTTCTGTAAAAGGCCAGATAGTAAACATTTAAGACTTTGAGGTCTGTATCATCTCTATTGCAACTACTCAACTCTGCCACTGCAGCAGGAAAACAGCCATAGACAATAGTCAATGAATGGGTATGGCTGTGTGCCAATAAAACTTTATTTATAACAATAGGCAGCAGGGCCCCATTTGACCCACAGGTTGTTGTTTGCTGATTCCTGCTCTAGATAACAGTAACTTCAAATGGAATGCTGACTTTGACAATGCCATAAAAGACAAATCTAAAAAAATGCCTTGGGCTTCCCTGGTGGTGCAGTGGTTAAGAATCTGCCTGCCAATGCAGGGTACATGGGTTCGAGCCCTGGTCTGGGAAGATACCACATGCCACGGAGCAACTAAGCCCATGTGCCACAACTACTGAGTCTGTGCTCTAGAGCCCGCGAGCCACAACTACTGAGCCTGCACTCTAAAGCCTGCAAGCCACAACTACTGAGCCCGCGTGCCTAGAGACTGTGCTCTGCAACAAGAGAAGCCACCGCAATGAGAAGCCTGCGCACCGCAACGAAGAGCAGCCCCTGCTCGCTGCAACTAGAAAAAAGCCCATGCGCAGCAACGAAGACCCAATGCAGCCAAAAATAAATACGTAGAACAAATTTTATAATAAATAAATAAATTAAAAATGCCTTTATCTCCACCATGGTTTGCTATAAAAGTTACCATTCTCTGAGGGGAACAAGTATAAATAAGAATACTTAACGATGAAGTAACAGAGTCATATTTGAGCCATAAAGAGGAAAATTAAGTACGTGTGTATTTAGGTAACTAAATTATTTTCTAATCCCAAGACTATGGGTGTGAGAAGAAAGAATATGAAGAGGAGAATCATTTAAAGCACTCATTTAAGGTTAATTTTTCATTTTCCACTGCCTGTCATCAACTAGGATGACTTACCTCAAATGATTATAAAAAATGGTTTCGCTTCTTTGATCAGAAGCTCAGAACAGTAACTATGGAGTTAGTAATGGTTTCAGTATTATTGCAAGTCATAGTGGAAATGATTTGCACTATGGTAGAGAGAAAAAGAAAAAGAAAACAAAGCTCAAGAATTGTTAATTAACTTTACTGTTTCTCCACAAATGCTAGGAGTATTAAAAACAAGATTGCTGAAGTGCAAACATCAGGGTTTAATGAACAATGGGATGTAATTGAAGTAACAGAGAATGACTTAATGGGGACAGTGGTTTGTTTAATTATGGGGATAATGGATCTTCTGAAAGGACAAACTAAATGGAACAGAAGGAGCTGGGGAGTGGAGGGCAGAGCGGCCGCGTTGAAGGAAGCTTGTAGATGAGGAACTCTTGCTAGGGATAGCTAGGGCTGTGTCAGAGATGAAATATTTTACAAAACAGGATTGTCTCCAACGTGGTAACTATTGGGGGAAAAAGGCTAGTGTGGGCTGGCAAAAACATTCAATAAATCATAGCAGAGGCATTAAGATTTCTGTAGGCGAGTATCTGTGCTTTTTCAAGATTTTCTAATAATCTTAAAGACTTTCTCATAGATATGAGAATGAGGGCAATATTATGTTTGTCAGAACACTGTTTCCCAGGGCGCCAAGATGCTATCTCTGATACAGCCGACTGGCAGGCTCATTTCCTGGGTTTAAGAGTTCAAAAAACCATTTCTCGCTTAACTTTGATTATAAGTCAACCTTCTCTTGCTAATTCAGCACACTTGCCATGAGTTATTGGGTTTTCTCATCGCCTCCTGAAAGTGAAGCAAATGTCCTTTCTCCCATGTGGTACCCTTTCCCGGAACCGAAATCCTCAACCTTCACCCGCTCCTCCGAAGTTTCAGGCGATCCGCTCCAGAACGACTCTCTAGACACAGCCCACCCTAAGGGAGAGCCCTTCAGCCACAAAATCGAACGTGCCTAAAATTTTGCAAAGGAGGAAAAACCTTAGAGCAATAGGGCTTATCCCTCTTCTAGATGTCAACTCGGAATCCCTGGATGTTAGAGGAGGGAGGGAGGGAGGGAGAGGGAGAGAGGGAGAGAGGGAGAGAGGGAGAGAGGGAGAGAGGGAGAGAGGGAGAGAGGGAGAGAGGGAGAGAGGGAGAGAGGAGAGAGAGAGAGAGAGAGAGAGAGAGAGAGAGAGAGAGAGAGAGAGAGTGTGTGTGTGTGTGCGTGTGCGAGGGCGCGCGCGCAAACCCTCCCCTGACGCTCCCACCCAGGAGGAGCAGGAGAATGTTATGGCAGTTTGCCTCACTGAACACCAGCCTGCACTGCCTTGCTGGAGGAGGATGGTTTCTTCTGGTCCTAGAGGAAGTGACTTTATGGGGCTTTGCTTACATTTAAGAAATGGCAGAGGAATTTTCCTCCCAGGGTACAGCAAACAAAGAATTACTTCTTGGAGCCCATGTGTTAGTATAATGATTTCATGTATAAGCAACTGGCATGTTGCCTTTATGTTCTAGAAAACACCCTACACCTCAAGGAGAACACATCCTAATCTTAGAGGCGTGAAACCTGACTTTTAGGCTGTTAGATGAGGCGCTGTGTTTTTCAGCATTTAGCCAAACAGGAGTTTGGGGGCCTCTTTTTAAATGTGTCCCAGCTATGGTACCAGGCTCTGTCATTTCAAGTTGTTTGGGTGGCTGCTCTTGATTTTTTTCCCCCTGGCTTTTTTTTCCTTGAAAATATTTACACACACACACACACACATACACACAATCGAGTTTGTTCACCACACCTTGGTTTTCAAATACATAAACCACCTCAGCAAATTTAGAAAATCAAGACTTCAAACCACTGGGTGTACATGCCTGGGGAAGGGGGGTAAAGTGAGAAAGGGCGGGGGGAGGTGGGAAAGAGAGGAAGGAAGAAAATTTAAAAGATGATGGTTAAGGCTGAGGGGACTTGCCTGAAAGGAAATGAAAAACCTTAAATTTTTTATATCGACCTTCTGCTAACATTTTGTCACACAAGCACAGACCGGATCAAGCTTCTCTGGAGCTTCCAGTATAACCATCCACCATGAAAGAGGTTTGGGGCGGGTCCAATGAAAGGCATTAAAAATCAATTTCAAAGTCAAGGGCCCTAGAAACAAGTGGCCCAGCCCTTTCCCGGTCTCAACGCTATCTACGGGCAAATCCGTATTCGGAAAGGAAGATTTATGTGGATTTCTAAAAACATAATTTTCCGTCAACCTTTTCCCCAGGGGCTACAAAGGATCCAAGAGTCGACACAAATGTCTTCAGCATCAAGAAACATTTTGATGATGAGTTGAGTGTTAACAAATCAGAAACACATGGTCTTAATTGACTGTGAAATAAATAACATTTCAAAATGAAAGGGGGAAAAGTGTTCGGATGTAAAGCATTAGAAAGGACTCAAACCTCAAAAGTTGCTCCAGGCATTTGAGTCCTCCCCACTCCCAGTTCCATCTTCTGCGCTCCTCCTCTCCTTCCTGTCCGGGTTCGTGTTTTCATGAACGTGAAACACTGCTGGATTCCCCTGACCTATATTCACTTGCAAATATTTCTCTTTGGGAACCTGTGGGGCTCCTAAAATGTCTCAAAGTAAAAGCATGAACACCTTCTGCATTAGGACCAAGGCCCTGGGTTTGAAGACAGGACCCTGAATCAGTAAAAGGAGAGTCAATAGGCCCTGATGCAAGTTCATCTTTTGTTCTCCAGGGTACCAGTGGGGTTCTTCCTGCAGGATGCACATTAGAATTACCTGGAGCATTTAAAACATCTATCCATGCCTGGGCTCCATCCCCAGAGATTCTGATGTAGTCAGTCCGGAGGGAAGGCCCAGGCATGGGTCTATCTGGATCTGCATTTCTAACAAGCACCCCGAGGAGATTTGAATTAAATTTAATAGCTCTTGACAGGGCACTCCTGTGCCCGGCAATGGTCTAAGTACTTTACAGAATATCAACTCTTAATCCTCACAACATCCATGAGATAGGCAGGTACCATGATCATCATCCCCATTTTACAAGTGAAGAGATGGAAGCACAGAGAGGTTTCCAAACTTGCCCAAAGTCACACAGCTAGCCAGTGGCAGAGGCAGGATTCAAACCTGCCTGGCTCCAGAGTCTACACTCAGTAACAACGACATCAAGAGTTCTCCCTGTGTGGCCCTGGACCAGCAGCAGCTGCAGAAAGCTCTTCAGAAATGCAAATTCTTGGGCCACACCCCAGACCTACGGAATTAGAAACCCTGGGTGCTGCCTCACAACTGGTGTTTAATAAGCTCTCTCTCGGGGACTCTGATGCATGCTAACATTGGAGAACCACTGCACTCCACTCCCCCTCAGATACAGACGGGAGCACAGACAGAAGTCAGACCTGCTGACGTTCTGCTCAGCCTTCCACCTTGTGGATGGCGGCTAAGCACGTGCCATCTTCAGTGGAGGGTCAGCTCCATCCAGCGGTGACCGAGCACTCGAAAGAGCTGATCTAGGGACCCTTCTCCCACCAGAGGACACAACCATAACATAGCCTACAGCACCATGGTGCCTTCTCCAATCAGGGGATGAACTCTTCCAGGATGACACCGCAGCGCCTGCCATCCAGAGCGAAGTCTCAGGAGCCTCAGCCCCCTTACTGAGCAACACCAAAACCCCACTGTAATTTCTTCCTCCTTCCCCGCTAATGAGATTGTGAAGCAGCCCGGAATCTCTGTAAAGCTAAAGATCAAACCAAAATACAGCACTCTCTTTTCCAAGTCTCTGTTAACAGAAAAGCACAAAAAAAAATCCTAAGTAATTTTGGAGATACTTGCCATGCTTGGCTCTCTGTCTCTAAAATTCCTGAATGTGCAAAAAATTGGTCTCTTTTCCTTTAGGAAAGGAAGAGAGTGGGCGGGTGGAGTGGGGACGGGTGAAAAGGAAGATCTTAAATGGGTGAAACCCTCCAGCAGCCAGGCAATCATCTTCCTGTCGTGATTTACAGCATTCCTCTAAAAATATCTATGAGATCACAGAACGATAAGTGCATGACACCAAACATTTGTAACTAATCCATGAAAATAAAGTAAGGGCGTCATGTGGCAGGGGGAACACAGCGGAATTTGTCTTGTGTTATCGTTCTAAAATAAGACGGCCTCAATTTGGTTGAAATATATCTTCACACATTGTCTTCCAGAGCAGAGCCGTTTGAGAAATTCTGATTGCAATTATAAGTGCTGAGTAGGGAGTGCTTTGCAGTTCCTCTGCCGATGCTGAAAGCTATAAGCAATCCTGATATTAAAATCTTTGGAAATTGAGGAGTACCCCAGGCATCATTACAGTACTTTCTCCCCCAATCCGAGTAATTAAAATCTATTATGTGAACACGTGTTAATATTTTATCAACTACTGTTTTTAATAAGCTGAACGTATGAGGCCTCCTGTGGTAGGAATGATATCATTTCAAGCGACGCTTCCCAACCCACCCTCTACCCCGCCAGCTTCGTTGCAAACTCACCACAGTGCTGAATTCCGGAACCTGCCACAGCAGCCAGTCCTCATTAAGCGTGTACAGGGCTTTGCAAGTGATTACATCGACGGGGCCCTTGTTTATCTTCTGGTTCAGAGTCGTCACCAGCAAATAGAACGGTTCTCCAACAGTCTCCTTGGAAAAGACGCAAAAGTGACAGTTAGCTTTCGGCAGAATCCACTGTACTTTCCAGAGAATGAAAGTTTCAGTTTATGGCCCTACGACAGGAGACAGGAGGCAGTGTTTTCTAACAATCAACATGCACCTCCCAAGAAAATACACTTTGCTCCACTTAGGACTAGGAGCAAAACTCAAGAAACTGCCTCTTCTCCCCAACACACACGTGTGTTCACACACGCACACGCACACTCTCACGGCATTTACAGAGTAGCCGATCATTCTTTTATGCTTAAGCTTCTCTATGGTAGCCTAATGCTCATCAGTTGGCCTAAGAACCGTGAGTAGAGATTTAACCTTTCTTTACGTTCTTACTTAACTGCCCTTTTTTTTTTTTTCAGCGCGCTGAAAATAAATGGCATGTAAAAAATGCAGAAGGATTAGCCTTGGTAACCAGAATAAACATAAAAACATTTTATACATTTACCTAGGAGGAAGTTTTTTGGTGTTAACAGGTTCTCACGAAGGAAGTGGCCTTGAGTTGCACAATCTGCAGCCTCCTTTCCCGACTGTGAGGCGGCCAGCCCCGGGTCCTTCCCAGACCCAGCCTGCACAGTCCCACCCGGGCGCCTTTGCTGGTACAGGCCCCAATGTACCCCACCTCCTTCCCCTGGGCCAGAGCCGATTCCAGATCCTTACTCTAAGGATCTTCCCAAGCATTTGGCCCATCCTGATAACTTCCTTCTGCACCTTTTTCTCGACCAGGGGTGGCCACGTCTGCTGTTATTGAAACGCCTGAAATCTGTAGCCACTTTCCACTTGAATGGACCCTGAGCAGCCCAAGTGGGAGGCTTGTGTGTCCCTGCTTTCATGCAGCCTCCCAAAGCACGTCGCCCTGGTTTGACAATCCTGTAGTATTTGCTAAGTAAATAAACCCTCAGTGATCAAAAGGACATTAAACTGAATTTAAGGGGCAAGAAGAGCCAGGGCCAGAACCAGGAAGTCAAACTGCCTCAGTAATGACGAGAAGCCAGCCACGTGACTAGGGCTTGAAGCACCAGTTTACAAAGTCAAGCTTCACAGCCAATGCATCTGGCTTGGAAAGGAGGGCTCCACTGGATCTCTCACCTGCTTTCCCTTGAAGAGGTAAGCTAAGACGTCTTCGAGGTCTCTTGGATCCCACCCCTACCCGCCCCGTACCATCCTCTATACTGACTGCAAAAGCACAGCCTTCCCTGGTCCCAGGCTTCCTGTCACTCCTCTGCTGCCCTCCCTGCCACTGGGGCCCTGTATCACTTTCCTCTCCCCACCCTGACATACCCTAGAGTCGCCTCCTTACTGTAGGACAGGGTTGGAATGTTCAAAAATTTCCCAGGTGGGGAAAGCGCTGGGACTAGAACATGACATTTCAATTCTTATGAGAAACTTCCTTTATTTAGAGGTTCACAACCACACTGCTCTCTTCTCTCTCCCTCCACCCCCTTAGGTGATGTCCTGACCACAAACCTAGAACCTCACTTCTCTCTTTGTTTCCAGCCACATCAGAGATGGGGGTGAGCGCCCTTGGGAGGGGGCTGGAGGCACCCGCAGAGGTCGGCGTTAGGGGGCCGGTGGGCTCTTCTGGGCTGTGTGGAGCGACAGCTCCAGACTCGATGACTCTGTAGTAAGAATTCTCCACAAGAGTGCAGCTAGACTCAGATAAGTAACATCTCACCTGGCACCGTTACCCACACCCGTGGTTCTAAGCCTGGATAATCGTCACCAGAATCCCTTGGGACTCTTATAAAGAATTCAGATGTCTGGGCCGTACTCTAGACATGGAATCTCTGGAGATGAGGCCTGGGCATCTGTAGTTTTAACACCTGCCAGGGGATTCTGATGCGTGGCCAGCTTAGGAAACTACGGAGCCATGATGTTTCTTTGTCACCACTGAACACAAGTTCTAAGTTAGTCATACCTGCTGGTGGCTTAGGCATCTCATCAGACCAGGGTGCACACAGCTTCCCAGGGAGCCGGTCTGGGGCAGAGCCCCAGTTTATGGAACCGACCCTGCCCTTCCCCTCCTGTGATGGGAATTAAGCTTGGCCCCTTCACTATCCTTTCCTTCGTGAGACCAGACTCTCTGACCATGGCTGAGCTTTAGGCTTCCGCACCTGTGATCTCATTCCAGCCCCAAATCCCTCCCTAAGCCTGGAAGAAGGTAGCTGCCTTCCTGGGGAAGCATTAAGCCGGGTGGCTAAGAGCTCCCTGGTGCTGTCACACGAGCTATGGGATCTTCCTCTATGGGAGGAAGTCTTGTCTATCCTGTGCACCCCAACTCCCCAGTATGCAAAATGGTCATAAAGGTTCTCACCTCATGGGATTCAGTGAGAAAAAGGAAGCAAAGCTCTTAGCATGGTGGTTGGCACATTCAATAAACGGTGGGTATTATTATTACTTGACCCACAGGGCCTTGGAGGCACAGAGGAGGAAGTTACCTGGAGGTCACAGAGCTCATGGCACCCAGGCCGATGTTTGGGGGGATGGGTACACCAGAAGGACTAGGCCATCAGAGTCCCACACCCCTTGGGCACCTGGCTGGGGAAGTCCAGCCCTCCGCGCCAGAGGGAATTATTCCACTGAAAACGAAAGTATCGCCGACGGGCCGAATGCCACTTCCTCCCAGGGAGCACGCTGGCCCCTCACCACCCCAAGTGCTCAAGACACTCCTGAGTCAGCACTGCAAAACCTTGACGAGGAATCCTCTGCTCAAGGGAGCCATTTGGACTCAGAACGCAGATTTTGGGGACGCCTCGCCTTTCTAACGCCCAAGAGCAGCAAGGGCAAGGCTCTGACTAGCCTTCGAGGGCTCAGAAAAAGAATCACAAGGTCCCAGAGGAAAGAACTGGAAAGGAATTTAAAACCAATGGCCACGCACCTCATTTGGTGGGTAGAAAACGGATGCCCAGATGGAAAGGGCCGTACCTGGAGCCACGCAGCAAGCTGGGGCTGAGATGAACTCACAGCCCGAACCTGCTGCTTCTAACCAAGACTCCTAGGCCAGCGCTCCTCCTACTCCCCCCAGGTTCTCAAAGGCAGGGCGGTGGAATCACCTGCAGGAACTTGGAAACGTCGACTACTGCGCCCCACCCCGAGCTTCTGATTCAGTGGCACGGTAGGTGGTGGGGCAGGAGCTGCCTTTTGAGACTAAGACCCAGAAACTGGGTGAGGGTCCTGCTGCCTCTGTTTCGAAGCAGCTGCGGCTGAAGCTAGGATGGGGGAAGCCAAATATATTCACCCTAGAGTTAAGCTCTCCACATCTCCCCAAAGTGTATGATGATTTATACCAAGTAAACAGAAAAGAAGGCAGATTTCATTAATCTTAATAAATGGGCATTGCCTTGGGAGAGAAAAGGGTTGGTTAAAAAAAAAAAAAAAAAAGGTTGTGCATCTACTTGTAAGATTACATTAAACATTAAACTAAGCACAGTCTATTTAAGGCGCTGCTTTTTGGATCTAAACTTAAGTAGCGCTGTTAAAACCTGTGGCATAGCAGTGAATCTTATTCAAACTTTAATTAGATTCAGAACTAGCTACAAACACACAGTTATGCAGTTTTGCTGGAATCTGGATGGCTGGTGAAATTAAAGAAGGATAAGAACGTCCTGCACCAGGGGCCTCGGAGGGCTGAATGAAGCCTGGGTTCAACAGAACACACTTCTTTTCCTACTAATATTTTATAATAATAATGGGCACCATTTATGGAGTGCTTACTCAGTGCCAAGCAATTGCATACATTTTCTCATCAGTGCTTCAGAACAGCCCTAAAATATTCTTCTTCCAATTCTACAGGTTATAAACCCAAGGCTCAGGCAGGTCAAGAAACCTGCTTGGGGCCTCTGGTAAGCGGTGGAGTCTAGATTCCAACCGGGCAGCGGGCTCCAGGGCCCATCCTCTTAACCAATGGAATCTGTGCAAAATCCACATTTGAAAAGATTTTAAGATTCAATTAGATTATAACCATGTTCACTTAACTGTAACAAAGTGAACTCAAGGGGTGGGCGGCTTTTTGGAGACTTGCTTTCATCTGGGATAACTGGTTGGAATTGAATGTAATTAGCTTACAGAGAGCGTAGTGGTAGGTAAATGGCTATTTCCAAGATGCTTCAGAGGCCCTGAAAACAGTGTGTTTCCATCAGTATTTGAAATATGCCCTCCACTCAGCACACGTTAATTAACCATGTGAAGGTGGATGCAAAAGTCAAGGGGTATAAAGTTTCAGTTATGTAGGGTTAAGTTCTAGAAATCTATTGTACAACATTGTGCCAATAGACGACACTGTTTTGTACACTTAAAAATCCGTTAAGAGGGCAGGTCTCACGTTAATTTTTCTCACTACAATACAATTTTTAAAAAGGGAAAAGTCTTACTTGAGGAAATTCTAAATGAATTATACTTGCATAGGCCAGTTACAGCAAAAACAAATTTTATTTTCCCCTCCGTGTGCTCCTAGTAAGGACCAAGACTAAAAGTGGTTAAAGGCCGACACCACGGAGTGCTCAGGATTTATCCTGGCAAAGACATCAGCATCTGCTAAAAACAACTGCCTATATAGTCTTAGCTCTGACACCACCAAGGGATGCGACACTTACCCGCAGAAAACCAGAAAGGCAGACGGACATCCAGTTTGTGAGGAGTTTTTCCACCACGGACTCTGTGCGTCTCAGCATGAGTTTAGGCTGCATGTTACTGCACTGCTCCATCAAGTCCCTGGTCAGCACCTCGAGGATGCTGGTTAGGTAGACCAGCTTAGTTTGCAGTGCAATGGTTAAGAAGGAAGCAAACAGACACCTATTTAAAAATAGAGCCTTGGTTACAACAGCCAAGACATGGAAGCAACCTAAGCGTCCATCAACAGACGAATGGATCAGAAGATGTGGTACATATATACAATGGAATACTATTCAGCCCTAAAAAGAAGGAAATCCTGCCGTTTGCAGCAACATGGATGGACCTTGAAGGCATCACGCGAAATGAAATAGAGAAAGACAAATACTGTATGATCTCACTTATATGTGGAATATGAAAAAAACAAAACAAACCTCAAACTCAGAAAAAGAGATCATATTTGTGGTTATCATGTTGTACACCTTAAACCTATACAGTGCTGTATGTCAATTATATCTCAATAAAACTGAAAGAGAAACAGAAGAAGATATACAGATGATGGAAAAAAAAGCATATTAAAAAAAAAACCAGAGCCTTGGTTAAGCACGTTAATCATCAACTGTGGCTTGCTTGGTGCTGATAACAGTTTCCAAGGAAACTTGAGGGGTCAGGCAACGGGGTGCTAACGGGGTGCTGCCGTGTGGGTGCTTTTTTTTAATATCTAAGTTTCAACTACCTTCGTCCTCGATCCATAAAAACCACACATCAATGTTAACTTCAGGTCATTTTATATGGTTTTCAGCACTTAAACTTTAAACTAGAGCGGTAACAAGAAGTGAATATCTTCCCTGAATTTTCAGGGTGTTTTCAAAAATAGAAAACAGCACACTTCTGCTTTTTGACTCAGGACTCATGTGTTTTCTTGGTATTGGGTTTTTTTAGGGTGCTTTTTGAGGGGGGGGTGTCACATGTGTGTGCGTCCTCAAAATAGAATTTGTGTTAGAGCGTTGTGATCTGAAATGGAAAGAAACATCAGGACTGCATGGTGGCCCAAATCAACCAGCCTCTGGAGAGATGCATGTTCTCAGATACCAAGCTCAGGTTGTAGTTCCGAAACAAAATAAGAGGCTCAGGTTTTATTCTTTCTACTTAATGGCTTTCAAAATATAAACAAATTGGCTGATACCTGTCCTTCACTGAAAAGTTCTTCTGCTTTTCGAGAGTGTGGATGACAGTAACAAGGAAACTTTTATTACAAATTAGGGCATCCAAAGCTGTGAGACTTTCACTCTTATTGTTGGCATCTCTGTTCTGAAAAAAATATAACATAATATAGATAATATATAAACTTAAAGTTAGAAAGTAGATCCACAATGGGTTTTCCAAGACAATGAATTATTTAATATCAAATTTGTGATCCCAAAATACCCACAATAACAATTCAAAGTAATAATGGAGATGAAGATGATGATAACACTATGAAAGTCAGGCAGTCATGAGCGAAAAATGAAAACTTATAGACTTACATGCATATCTTCAGTGAAGATGTGTGTGAAGCCACCTGACTGAGAGGAAGGAGACACTTTTATTATTCATAACATCCAAAGGAAATGAAGAGTGTATTTTTGTTATAATACCTGAGTCCATTTTAATAAAGTAGAGACACTATTTGCTAATCTGACGAGCCCCTGGGCTTATGTTCACTGCATATCTTCTACATAATAAATAATTGTTCAGCTCTCAAGAAACACCAGTGACTTCTGAAAGCCTCTAAGAATATTTATCATCGCATCAGTTCCGTTTTTGGTAGGTGAAGGCATCTCACACTTTAAAAGAACTGACTCAAAAGTTAAAGAAGTGGTGGTGAAGGATTATGCAAATGTACAGACCACTCCTCCAGCAATTTACCTTCTAAGGATAAATACTGAGTTGTGTTGGTAAATTTATACAAGTCTTAGCTTAGAAGCATTTACTGTCTCCATACACATTGTTATTCAAGAAGGGGTGGAGAGGGGTGGGTAAAAGCTAGAACCTGGAGTCAAACAACTTGGGTTCCAATCCTGGTTTTATCACCTACTGGTCACATGACTTTGGACAAGTCATTTAACCTCTCTGTGCCTGACTTTCCTCATCTGAAAAATGGGAACAATATGAATCTCACCTCACGGGTTAGGTGTGAAAATAAAATGCATGAGTGCACAGTAAGTTCTTCATGTCAGCTATCATTATCATTTTTTTTTTTTTTTAATCACTAATTTACAGCAAAGTAGACCACAATGCTGTTGCCCTGCTGGTTTCTAAAAATATTTTAAAGTGTTATGCTCTGTAGCTCTTGAATATAAACTTTTAAATTTGAGTTTCCTTTAATGTACAATGTCATAAATCATAATGGAATTAAATGACTAAATTTTAAAAAGCATGCTAACACTTTAAATGAGTCAACAGGATGAAAATATAAATTCAAACATTCAGTTATTTAAAAATTTTTTGGTAATACTTGAAACTTTGGGCTATTTTTATATCTTATTTAAGTAAATTTCTTCTGCAGAGAATTTCTGCCTTATAGTTTCAAATTTGTTAGCCCAAGTAGAAGACCTCAAACTATTACCTCATACTCTCTCCTGGTAATAAGCAGAAAAATCAGACCCTGGGTTTGCATTTTCTAGTTCCTCATATTTTTCTGCTGAACCAACCTTATGTCAATAGGCAATTTAAACAGATTGAGGACTTCCCTGGTGGCACAGTGGTTAAGAATCCACCTGCCAATGCAGGGGACACGGGTTCGAGCCATGGCCTGGGAAGATCCCACATGCCGCAGAGCAACTAAGCCCGTGCACCACGACTACTGAGCCTGCGCTCTAGAGCCCATGAGCCACAACTACTGAAGCCCGTGCACCTAGAGCCCGTGCTCTGCAACAAGAGAAGCCACCGCAACGAGAAGCCCGCGCACTGCAACGAAGACGCAACGCAGCCAACCAAAAATTAATTAATTTTTAAAAAAACTTAAAAAAAATAAACAGATTGATTCTTGACCTTAAATAGGGAAATACGGCTCTGGCTCCCTGGGTCCCAATGTTCCTTCCTCCTTTCATTCAAATTCCTCTCCTCTAGATGGTTAGGTGCTCTGCTTACCCTTATTTCTTCTATTTTCAGCACAACAAAGTGCCAATATAATGAAAAGCAAGGCTTTAAAAGCCAAAAACCAACTAGCAGGGCAAAGAACTACTGGTAATGCCTTGATCTCTGAGAAGCTACCATTTCCTCTGGGCTTTGCCTATTGTTACCCAGTAGGTGTTGATCACCCAAGTTCTCCCTCCGCCACCCAACCTCCAGGCCTAGAGGATGTGGCTCCTGACCTATCAGTAAAGGGCCTCTCAACAGCAGGACTTACCTTCAGCCTAGAATGCATTTCAACTGGTGTTGTTCTAACGGAGTATCTTCCCTTGTTCTCTAGATCTTTTCTTAATTGTGACAAATTCAGTTTTAACTTAGGTCTTCTCAATAGGGTTCTGATAAATGTATGCTTGTTTTTCCTGTGTCTTCTTCTGACATCAGTTTCTATAGCTTTCCCAGTTGTCTTTCAAGATTCTACGTAACCCTGAGTTAAATCAGTTTGCCTTCTTGCAACTCTCTCTTCTGAGATAACACAGCATTGTTCCTAGGAATTTTTTTTTTTTTTTTAAACACTCGCAACAGCATTCCTTTGCATTCATCACTCTATCTTGCTCTTGATTACCGAATTTAGAAGATAGGAAAACTTTTTCTTTCAGGCCACAGATTACTCTCTTCAGCACTCAAGGGCAATCATTAACTATAAAAGCCCACAGAGTACTCCTGTAGATGGTAGAAATCTCTTCTTTTATTGCTATTAAATTCTTAATGGGGATCTCAGATAGCTGGGAAATAGGACTCTCGGTGCAACCTTTGCTGAGGCCCTGCACAGTCATCCTGATTCAGGGAATTAAACTCCCCTCCCTAGGCAGTATTCTGCCATAGAAATGAAGGAGGTGGCAAATGGCAAGTCCTGGTGCCTGCTATTCCTGGAGGATAACTTAAAAAAAAATACAAGTACAAAAAGCTAAAGTCTTATTTCTAGCCTTCTTGATTTACAACACTAAGGCTTGGACAAAAAAAAGAAAATATGGTGGGTGTTTTATGGAGGTATCCCACCCTCCAGACACAGCATCACATATCATGGTGTCTGCTTCTAGAATTATAGAGAAACTGGAAATTGCTTACTGCATGTGTCTGGGTTTCTGGACTCTAGGCTTCTGGCCAAATGTAGCTGAGAAGCTGATGGTAAGGTGATACAAGCTCTCTTTTGGCCTGGAGAGATTTCTGGCTTTGCTTAGAAGTCTAGATTTAAATGTAATATGTAATTGGTGTTGATGTGTTCCAGAGGTTGGGCCTTGCTGTGGTCACCAGTTCTGGACAAAAAAAGGGCAATATGGAGGAACTGGGGTATCGGGACTTGGAGGTGATGGTAGGAGGATGAGTGTACCTCGCCAAAGACTTGGGAGGGTAAATGAGGAAGGCTATGTGAGTGGGTGAGAAAATGGAGGTGTCAGAACGTGAGACCGAAAACCCAAAGGGTTAAGTAGACTACTCCTCGGAGTCCTAGAACAAATTAATTAATCATTTCATGCAGCTATTTCTACTAAATGAGGATGACACAAACTGATCAGCTGAAGAATAACTGCTGGAGAGAACCATAAAGACTCTACATTGCTAAAAATGGCTGTTATTAACTCAGAGTCTACACATGTCTACTTTTCTCCCTCTTGGCCAATAGTACTTTTCATTTCCAATTGAGAAGTAATAGTGAATAATCTAGTAGCTGCAATGTAAGTCATGCAGATAAACACAGCAAACTGGCCAGCCCACAATTTATTGATTTGTAAATAAACTAGCTCACTTCCCAGCTACAAATTCAGTTCTAAACTGGTAGTAAAATAAAAGCAAAAATCATCACTTTGAACTTGTGTCCCTCCTAGGTTTTTGTTACTGGACAAAGAGTAATTGCCAGTGACCCGCCACTGCTTTATACCCTAATCAATCCAATTAATAGCAATCCTCCTCCCTGCTCTGCTGAGATTTAAGCCATTATTCTGTACCAAGCACATTATCTACAGCTGCCTTGGAAGGAAACACCGTTTTTGACAGTAGCAACAAGCACCTTCATTATTATTCAAGACTCAACCTTAAGAATATGATCAATGCTCTTTTACCTCAGGGAAGAAAGTTCTCAGAGCAAAATGTTTGTAGTCAAGGAAGGGAACAGTTCCAAAACTATCAACCACATCCAATTTATCCATCTGCAGCTCAGCAAAGCCTGCAAAACAGAATCCCAAGAGCAATATTTTAACTCAGAAAACAATGGATAAGATCTTCTGCTGTTTTGTCTAACACGGAGTATGACCTTGGTTTTCATTAAAGAAGAAACAGTAGATAATTACTTGGTTGGCTGCAAAGAAGAGCTGAAATAAAACACAAAGCCAGGCCTAGGCCCTGCTGTTCAGTTGTCTTCTATTATACAGACAGCTCTCATTACTGTGGCTGGTTCCATTTAAGGGTTAAAAAAAGGGGCTTGTTTTTCTACAAATAAAATTTTGGAACCTACCATCACGTATCTCTTTCCGGAGCTCACTCTCCAGGAGCTCCAGCTGTTGGCTCTGTTTGCGACTCAGTTCCTTCGATTTGTGCCTGGTCACTCCCACAGCCGCTGTGGAGACAGAGATCCAGCATGAGACTGACAAAAAGGAAAACAGAACCAACCTTTACAGTCCTTTACAGAGGAGGCGGCGGAGGGAAAGCGAGAAAGACTAGCCTGGAAGAGGTGGAATTTCTAAGAAGAAAGATTCCCAGTGAGGGGTCACTCTACAGACGAAGATGCTCAAATGCAACAGAAAACCCCCCCAAAAAGCCCTACTCATCTTCAAAGTAAAAAACTAAATCAAATGACCTTCACTTGTAACCAAAGATCCCAGCTGGCTGAAAAGGAATGAAACAAGCCAAGTTTCCCTACAGCCACAGGCCACTTATATTGTTCTGTTCTTTTGTAATGTTTCTAAACATCCCTAGAGAAATAAAGTTGAGCCTTAAATGCAGAAAAAACCCACAGATCCACAGTGAGTTCCATGAGCCAAACTTGCATAGATCAAATGGGGTGACAGGATGAGTGGTCCCCAGTGAACCCTTGTATCTGGATATTGCTTCTTTCTCCACTTCATTTTGCTTCTAACTGTGCTGTAGACGCAGTAAACCGAACAAGTTTGGCACTCGGGTTCATGTCCCCGCTCTGCCATTAACTAGCTGTGTGACCTCAGGTAAGTTCCTTAGCATCTCTGTGCCTGGCTGCCTTATCTATTAAAGTGCCTACCTCCTTGTGACATTGACAGGATTCCAGGAAGTAACTCACAGAAAACATTTAGATCTTATTTTTAAAAAAGACTATGTAGCAATTGTCAACTCTCATTATTATTCTCGAAACTTTTTCCTCTTTTTGTAGAAATTTCATGGTAAAAGGATCCTGCTAGATGTGAATGATGCTGGAGGAAACAAAATTCAATACAGCTGTGTGCTGGACCACTTCATAAAGTCAACAGTCTTAATCGTAACGTGCATCACGCATCTTCGAGAGAGGGTGGAGCAGGCAGTGATTCTCAAATTTGCTTGACTATGGAGCCCTCTTTCCAGGAGCGTCACTTGGGACTGCTGGCCCTCAGACCACCCTTTAGGCAGCACCAGCTCACTGCCTGAAAATGGAGCTAGCAGGCCACGTCCGCAAAGCAGTGAGTTTTTTGTGGCTGAAATCTCCAGGGGAAGCTACAGGGGGTGTTTGGTAGGTGGCAGCCCTAGGCCAGGTGTGTATAGTGTTTTCACTAATGATGTGATTGATGGTCTGAAGAGTACACTTACTCAAGCTGCTAAGGACACATGCCTCCATGGAATCATGGTAAGAAGGGGAGGAGAATTTTAAACGGCTTTGCAGATACCAATGAAACCAAAAGTGATGTGTCAGATGGAGCCCACTTCACCTGAAAGAGCATAAACAATCTCTACCAACAAAGTGAAAGGAGAGGAATGAAGAGTCGCAGAGAGCCCAGGAAGAGATCAGAGGTTTCTAGGAAGTCACAAAGTAGATGTGACTCCATGATGAGACTATTCTACCTAGAGCTTCCTGACAGCAGCGGATTCTCAAAATCGAGCTCAGCGTTTAGAATTTACAAGTAATCTTCTTATTTGAAGCCAGCACCGGCCAGGACTTTATTAAAATATCAGGCCCAATTCTGGATTCTAGATGCATTAGTAGTGGTGGATAACTTGGAGAGAGCTTAAAAAATACCTGAAATGATCATCAACGGTACAAAACAGGGTCTCTGCAAAATGAATTCATTCCATTAGGCTAGTTAACAATACACATAAATCCTTCCTTCACTGGACTGGGAACTAGCCAAGAGAAAGGACCAGGACTGAACTCATCTTCCCTAAGTCCAAAGCCTTGCAGTTATCAGCAACATAACAGGTGCTCGATAAACATCAGGTAAATGCATGCAGGGATGGATGAATGAGTGAGTGAGAGAGTGAGTATATGGAAGGAGACGTTAGCAACTATTAACCGAAAACCATTAGAGAGGCGATGCCTGCATTAAGTCAAGGAACATGATGGGCTCCACAGCTGTGGAGAAGAGTTCTCTTTTTTAAGGAGGACAAGAGGAAACAGACTTAAAATGAAAAGCAGCTCAGAAACAGAGGTCAAAAACTGAATGGCTGGGGCTTTCCTGGTGGCGCAGTGGTTGAGAATCTGCCTGCCAATGCAGGGGACACGGGTTCGAGCCCTGGTCTGGGAAGATCCCACATGCCACGGAGCAACTAGGCCCGTGAGCCACAACTACTGAGCCTGCGCGTCTGGAGCCTGTGCTCCTTAACAAGAGAGGCTGCGATAGTGAGAGGCCCGCACATCGCGATGAAGGGTGGCCCCCGCTTGCCGCAACTAGAGAAAGCCCTCGCACAGAAACGAAGACCCAACACAGCCAAAAATAAATAAATAAATTAATTTTTAAAAAAAAAGTTTAAAAAAACAAAAACAAAAACTGAATGGCTACAGGGACCAGGTCCTCAGATGAGGTAAGTGGTCTGGGTGGAGACAGTAGGGAGTGGTGGAGACTATGGCAAAAGCTCAGTGAACACCTGCCCTCTCTCTAGGGGTAGCTGCTCCTGAGCTCCAGCAAACTGATGTTATGGAAAACATTAGGATCCAATGATCCAGATCTTTCAAATTTTCAAGAGATTTTAAAGAATCACCTAATTTTAAAATGTTGTCAATTACTTCAAATTTTTAAAAATGCTATGTGGGCCAAACAAAACACATCGGCTGGCCAGATTTCATCCAGTGAGCAACCACCATGGGATCACTGTGTTTGGATGAGCCTTGGAACATTTTAATAGATGGTACAGATCACACTTCCAAAACACAGTTCTGCCAGGAAAGACAGGGCTGGGGTAGGGGTGAGGGGCAGGGTTTGCTGGGATGAGAAGGCAGGATGAGATGACCAAGTCCTTGGAGCCCAAAATCCCAAAGGAATTCTGAGGAAATAATGTAAATGGTACATTTGTCATCACAATTCACAGGTTCAGGGAAGCAAAGTGGATCATATTTCTCAAACACCAAGATACCAACCATCTTTGTAATCCAGCCTTTTATTAATGAAGCATCCTAAAAAATGTTTAGAAAGCCCTCAACGTGTACCTATTAGTCCTTTCCCAAAGTTTTGATCTGGGTCTTCATCCACTGATACTTAACTGAAGCAAACAGCCCCTGAAAGCGGAAAGCCTTCCTGCCTGCCAAGGCCCCAGGGAATAATTTCTCTGACAAAATTAAACAGGGCACTTACCAAAAATGACAATCACTAGCAAGACGGGAAGCCCAATCAGAAAATACCAAGTGGAAATAACCGATTCCCGCTCGACGTAGAGTTCCAGGTTTCCCAGTTTGACCTAAGGGGACAAAGAGTGTCATTAGACCTGGTCGAGGTGGGGACCACATCTAGGTACACAATTCTTCCCCCCAAATGGTTTTCTCCAAGATACAAAAAGAGGTGGCAAGCTAGGCAGGATATCCGAGTTCAAGTCCCATCTCTGGGCAGATTAGCTATGTGAATTTGAGCCAATCAGGAACATTCCCTGTGCCTTGGTTCCCGGATTCAGCTCCAGTCAGTTGCAGGGCTAGACCTACAGATTTTACACTTTGGTCCTCTTTGCCCTGGGGGTTTTAAACTGCAGGAATGGGGGCGATAAAGAGGCAGTAACCTGTGGGTAAGAAACCCTCTTACCCCTGGACTAAGGAAGTAATCCAACTTTTTAATCTCTTCTACATCTTGTGTTTCCTTGATGGGCCTATTTTGAAGGAAGCATTCTGTGGCAAAAACCAGTTTGGCAATGCTGCCAGGATGATCCCTGAGGGCCTTTTCCAATTTTAGGTTTTGATTATAAAAGTTTGTAAAACTTGTAAAGGGAAAAACTCTATATCAAGCCTTATTTTTGCACTGACATACATATAAGTATTGAGGAACATTACCATCCTGGGAGCCACGGCTGCCCCTGTGGAATTATCTGAGTGCAGACTCCATGCCCAGACAGCCCAGGTTCTAAGTCCCAGTCCAGAGAATGAACCTGGGCCCTCGGCAGCGAGAGCACGAGTCCTAACCACTGGACTGCGAGGGAGCTCCCCCTCCTGTCCTTCCCAGCTGTAGGAGCTTGCATTAGTCACCTATCCGTGCAGTCCTCACTTTCCCCATCTCTAAAATGGGATGCTGTTAGCGCCTCTTCGGAGGGTTGTCGTGAAGATGAAACGTGCCGGCATTTGTTTGTAAGCGAGCTTCTGGCACTCCTGCCCAGAGCTCTCCAGCGGACTCCTGGAGCTCAGCGCCGAGTCCTCACAATGACCCCCAATTGGCTCTCCATGTTCCCCGTTAATGCTCTCACCTCCTTGCAATACTCCCCCCCTTGCTCCTTCCACTCCGGCCACACTGGTCTCCTTGTTGCCCTTTAACAGCACCAGGGAGGCTCCTGACTCAGGAACTTTGCAACCTGTGGTTCCCTTTGCCTAGAACACTTTACCCCAGATGGCCCACGGCTCATGCCCTCGTCTCCCTGAGGTCCTGATTCAAATGTCGTCTTTACAGGGAGCCCTTTTCTGGCCGCCATCGTAAACCTTGCAGCACTGCCCCTCACCTCCTGCTTCATTTTTCTTCATAACAGTTACCACCATCTAACACATCTTCAATTTATTTTCTATACTACCTGCCTTTTTAGGTAAGATCCGTAAAGGCAGATATTTGGGGAGGGGTAGGCGGGTCTGTTTTCTTCTCTGCTATGTCCCTATGTCCCAGTGCAGGCACTCAGGAACTAGTCCTGGATAATGAAGAATGCTACCATTTGCTCTTCTCAACTAACCAGACACGTGGGATCCCTTGTGAGTTTAGTTGCTGTTATTCATTTTATAATTATTATGACCCTCTTTACCGTACAACAGACGGCCCAAGGGAGGTTCAGCTAAAGCCAACTTATCTAAGGCCACACAGCTATTAACTGGTGCAGCTGAGACACAAACACATTTTTTGTTTTGCCTTCCAGTTGATGTTCTTTTTTCTTATCCTTTACCCAATTACTTATGACTCTAGATCATAAAGCGTTTTGGGGGGGATATAGACTGTGCAGAGTCTCATGAACACTATAAACGGAGGTTTCTAATATGTTTCCCTTCACCACGGTCTCATGTCTTTATTGTGGGACATAAATATACCAGTGATGGGATGGACCCTCAAACGTGTCTGGAAAAAGATTAAATGCAGTGAGTCTGACTTCACGGTGGAGGAAGCAGCCCATGACCCATAGATTATCTGGTCCCCATTAGACTCCACTGCCACTTTCTGTGTGCCAGGGAAGCCCCCATTCTGGGTTTCTGCCAAGACATGGCACCTCTGCATTTGGGCAAAGAATGACAGCTCACTCGTCAATGGGTCTAGAGATTCTGCTGCAGATGCCGCAGTCTAAATGTATGGCTAGAAAAAAAGTTATCAAGACTCATTAGTATCATAAACAATGGTGCGCTCAGTGCTTTGACATTCCAATGGCACAGGGGTGGGTTCTGCAAGCTGTTCTGGAGGAATAACGTTTGGGTCTACAATACCAGCTTTGTTTATCTTCACTGAAAGTGAAGATCTAAAGATCCATAAAAGATTCTATTCTGGCTTCTCATTTAGCCAAGGAATCCCCCCTCCCCCCGCCCCACACCAAATAAGGTAAAACTAACGGGTAGGACTGTCAGGCAACCTACGCGAACTTTCTTGGAAGAGGTGGCGATGCTGTTTGCAGCAGTGATGCCTTTAATTTTGCAAAAGATGGTGGTGAGATCTTGATTTCTAGTAATATTTTCAAAACTGCAATTTAATTGCTCATTTTCTCCATGGAAGAGAGTAATTTCAATGTCTTTCTTGGAAATGTTGAAGTTATCATTTTCTTTCTGTGAAAAACAAGGTGAAGATGAAGAAGTCAAGGCGTGTGTGGAAACTCACAAACATAATACACCTTTCCTGTCGAGGGGAGCACATCCTCCCACCCGAAATGAGAGAGACATACTTGAATTTTGACTTCCAATTCTGTGTCCACCTCAGGCTCAGCCCGATACCCTGTAAATCTGGGGTCGTCAAGGTACTGCAAGCTTCCACAATCCAAGTAGGTCTCCTGGACCCTGAGCTTCACAGTGACATTCATACGCCCTTTTGAACTCTTTAAACTGGGGGCTAAAAATCTGCAGTAAGTCGCCATACAATATTCAGAGACCTGAGGGAGAAGGAAAGAGCATTTTGACAGCTTCATTAATGAATTTCAGCTCTGGGATTGAAGAGCTAAGTGACCTGGGCAACTGAACCTCTCTGTGCCTCTGTTTTCTCCTCTGTAAAATGGGGATAACAGTGTACCCACCTCATGGGGTTGAATTAACTCTAAATTAAATGAGATGAGGTCTCACTAAATTAAATGAGAATATCCATGCAAAAATGCTTACAAATCCATGCAAAAAAGCACTCAACAAATGCTAATATGACTATTAACATTATTAGTAATAATGAAAGAAGGTAGTAATACAATAGGAAAAAAGGGTACTCGGAAAAGAAGTCAGCTAGAGAAAGGGGAAGACTGCACCAATGGGCCTGTGTGTCCTTCAAGACATCAAGGCTGAGTCCTGGGAAACTACAGGAAGGGAGGAGCCGCTTCTTCGGCAAGGCTGGCTGCAGGCTTGCGTCTGCTGGCTCAATCACTCTGTGTTGGCAAACCTCTGTGCTTTAGCAGAAATCACTAACCGCAAGAGGAAAAGGCTTTGCAGGCCTAACAAAAAGTAGAGGAAAACAAAAGTAAAAGGGACAATACAGCTCCTATGAAAGAAAGAGCATGAAGATGGGAAACCACGCAGAAAGGGTGGCCCACTTTACAGGCTTATTTAAAACAAACAAGCGAGCATAAATACTGTCATTTTCAGGTGTGCAGGGAGTTGGGCAGAGAAAGCTGCTGGGAGAGGGGAGGTTGATGAACGTTCTAAAGAAGAGCAGCTAAGACTCCTAAAAGGATATTTGCCAGGTGGGGATTTTTCCTCTTTGTTATTTGCTGTCTAACTAATGTTGGAATTTTAAAAAGAGGGTAGGAAGAAGCAACAGGTGGGAAAATCGGATGCAGAGCACTGAGATGTGGACAAGCAAAACCTCCCTTCGCCTTTAACGCCTTTCCTTCCAAACGACTGCCCTGAATCTCTCATTCACGTCTCTGGCGACATGAAGAAAACCACAAAACCCACTGCCTCAGCCTTCTCAACAGCCGTAACCCCAGCAGGCTGGCTTTTTGCTGAAGACGCCTTCTAGAAAGATTCCTGGTGATAGGGTCACCCTAACCTCATTATTCTCAACTCCCTAAATTTCCATACCAGTGTCTTCTGAGATGCTCTTTTTCTCTAGTTTCTGAGCAACTTCCTGGCCACCTTCACTGGCCATCTTGTTTTCTCTCACTCCTTAAAATTAAGCTGTTCTGCAAGATTCCATCTCAGGCGCTCTGTTCTTCTTCCTTTGTGCCCTCACTCCCAGGCTGTCGTTCACATTCTCCTTCTAATGACAATGCTACGAAGATGATCCGTCATCTCCAGCTCCACCATCTCCCCACCATCCCTAGATACCTGCGAGAGCATCCTTATGGGTCTCCCAGGCTTTTTTTCAGTTACTGCCTCTCCATGTGATTCTATGCACCATCGCCAAAATCATCATCATAAAGGGTACCTATCCTCACGTCACTCCCTGCTCAAAGATCTTCACTCCCTCCCATTGCCTACAGAGTTAAGGGCAAACTTTTCAGTCTGATACTCTCTTATGGCCCAGCGTGGCTTTGCAGCCATCCCTCTGGCTCATTCCCGACCAATCGTCTCGGCTCCAGCGGAGCAGGACTCACCGATATTCCCATCAGGGGCCTGTGAGTAACCTGTCTCCTCTGCCCCACTGCTTCTACCTGCTCAAGTCCTACCCATCCCGCTCCACTCCACAGACATGCTGAAATCTGCTCTAGTTTAATTTCTCTTTCATGTGGAAACACACAGTGGGGTATCTGAGCTGGAAGGGAATCAGAGGACCTAGAACTTCAACACGGCCTGTGGGCTCAGCTTTCCATCCCAGTGTAGATCACCCGTCTCCCTCGGTGAAGGCAGTGTGACTCTTATTTACCTTTTGTCCCTGCAGCCAGGAAAACGTTTGGCCCACAGTAGGTGCTCAGTGAATTCTACTTGATATAGGGACAGCACTGGGGAGGGAGAGCAAGTTCACTCACAAGTGCAGGCAATGCCTCCTGGAAGAGGGTCAATCTATACGAACCACTCAACAGGATGTGTTGACATCATGGAGACGGGGCCTAGAATCAGGTACAACATAAGGCTTGGAACTGGCTCTGAAGGGTGTCAGGACTCGGACGTGTGTATGACAAGGCTCTAGGAGGACTTAGGAAGGCCTCCTGGCTCTAGACCTGAAGCCACACTGGTTCCAAGCGGAGGCCGGGTCTGTGGCCACTAACACGCCTGCCAGTTTTGGCAGGCAGTGGTCTGGCTGGGCCTCAGAGAGGCTGTTGTCTTCACCTCTCTCATGAAGGAGGGACAGAAAGGGGAAGAGAGAATGGGGAGAGCCTTCGAGAAGAGCCTAGAAGTGCACTCAGAGGCCCCGACTTGTCTCTGAAGTTCATCATTTCCCATGACGAGGTCCGTGTGTGACTCGTGTTGGGCTAAGAACTGAGTGGGGCTGAGGGCCAGACCCCTGTGCGGGGACAGGAAAGGCAAGAGGAGGTGAGGTCAGAAGGAAGGCACCAAACCAGGTTAAAGAGACAAGGGCAAGAGAAGGAGAAGCACATGACAGGATCTCTGGGACGTTCACAGGTCACTTTACCTCTGAACCACAGCGTGCTCTGTGTGGTGGGACCACTACCACCTACCCTTCACAGGAATGCTCTTCCTTACATCACACCTCAGCCACTCACAAGGCATTCTCACAAGTATTCACAAACACTGTCTCACCAAGGTGACTTATTACAGGGGGGAGATGGCAGGTCTTGTCGTATCACCTCTCTTCCCTCTGTGCCACACCTCGAAACTCTCAACTCCAAGTCTGAGGTCTTATTATTTCCATTACAGTACAGATGGTATTTATTATAGATCATGCAACAGGTAAAAGCTTATGATAGCACAAAGGCACAGAAACAAAAAATATCCCCCAACACATTTGAGTGTGATGAAAACAAAATCATCCTTGAAAATAACTATTATTACAAAGCAGCTGAAGACTTACATTTATGTTTCCTTTTAGCTCGTGTGAAATGATTAAGTTGTCAATTACATCAAAATTTCGACCCATGATGGTTATATTTTGACCACCACTGCAAGGAAAAAAGCAATGAGAGGAGTTTCATAGATAAACACACAGGCATTTTGCATTTATTAATAAAACCATCAATTTATTCATACTCAATATTAAACTCAGTTATGTTTGAGAGCAAATTAATAAATTTTAATTTCAAATGCACGACAGCTTAACAAGTCTTTTCATGATACTGATAGTTTTTAAGATACATAAATATAAAAATTCAGGTTGGATCCTGTTTTAATTCTAAGAAAATGCCCAAATTCTTGTAAAGAATTTTGAGTTTTGCTGTGTCATGTTTCCACATATAATTAGATCATCAGCTGTACCTTGAAAAGATTTCACTAAATAGAATTTTGTTTGATTACTGTTTAATCTATATGAAGACTCTTCAATCTAACAGTTTTCAAAATCAACCTACCAATTATATTTTATGTAGGGAGACAGGGAATACTTTGGACAAGGTAAAATTATAAATGACATTACAAGTCTAAATTCCTATTTGGTAAACCACATAAATAACAGCTATGTCCTATCTCTCTGAAACTAAGCCAAATAATTTCACATATTCTTAGCACATAATTGCATTTAAGCAAAGTGGTCATTAGATGTGAAATAAACAGCTGTCCACAGCTCTGGCCACCCTTTCCCATTCACATAGGTCACTAGACACTCATTCCAGGGGACAGGAGCCTGGATAGGTCAGCTCCATCGGGCAGCCGAGCCCATGATGACAAGACCAGGAAGTGGGCACGAGCAGGCCAATTTGTGTAGGGCAGAGGGAAGACATTAAGCCCTGAACCTTCCAGCCACAAGGGGGAAGAGCTGAGCTGGCCTCACGCCAGCCTGTCACCATTACTAGAAAACCAGGCCAAGTGTGCTCCACCAACGGTCAGCCTGCAGAGCCATGTTTTGCCCAGGAGTAACCAAGAGACACGGGCTCAGAATGTCACAGGTGACTGGACATTAAGAAGCCTCTTATTTTACAACAAAGGAGAACACTGGTGGCTCAGAGCACAGCACCCTGGGCCAGACTGCCCGGAGCCTGCAAGTTGTCTGAATGCTCCCCACCTCATTGTCCTCATTGGCAAAAAGGGCTACTCATAGCAGACCCCTTAGGCTTGTGAGGATTTCTGAGTCAATAGATCCAACACACCAGGCATGTGGGGAGTGCTGCATCAATGTTTGCTTTTATTTATAGGAAGGATTGAGACCCACGGCAGAGAGTGCCATGCTAGAGCCTTGGTTTGGACATGTCAGCTTTCCTCATGCCACTATTACAGGCAGAATTGAAGTCCCAACCCCCAGTACCTCAGCATGTGACTGTATTTGGAGATAGGACCCTGAAAGAGGTAATTAAGGTTAAATGAGGTCATTAGGGTGTGCCCTAATCCAATATGACAGGTGTCCTTATAAAAAAAGATTAGGACACAGGCAAGCACCGAGGGAAGACCATTGTGAAGGCACAGACAGAGGATGGCCCTCTACAAGCCTAGGAGAGAGGCCTCAGAATAAATCAACCCTGAAAGCGCCTTGATCTTGGACTTCTAGCTTCCAGAAATTTGATGAAATACATTTCTGTTATTTAGCCGTCCAGTCTGTGGCTCTTTGTTATGGCAGCCCTAGCAGCCTAATACATCCACCTCTCACTTCATCTTAAATAAGAATATTAGAAGTGATTTTCTTTTCTTTTTTTTTTAAAACAAAGCTGCATCTGTAGTTTCACCTACAGTACTTTGAAAGTTAGCTTCATGCTGTGTTAGGTGGAGAAACTATCTTTAGGGTTATAGTCTAAAATCTGAATGTGAATTTAAATTCAACTAGGGGGGAGGTTTTTTTTTTTTTTCTTAATGTAAGAGTCATCTGAAAAGAGTTTCTTTGGAATTTCCATCTCTCACTTAGGGAATATCTTTGAAATGTAGATACTGCTTTTCATTTAGATAGCTCCCAATATTTCCTCAAATTATTCAAAACAGCTTACTCTAAAGGTTATAAATTGAAAGATGTAAGAAAGAAGAAGCTTTGTGTCATGGGCAGGAGTGAAATGTAATGAAGAGGGTTATGTATTTGCAACAGAAACCTAGGTTTAGTTACTACAACTGAACAAAAATTTTTAAATGCATAAGGTTTAATACGATCTGAACAGAAACCAGAGTCCGAGCAAACATTTTAGCTGTGAGTTTCCTGGCAGCCACAGCTAAGAGTAAAACAAGATGTACTCATAGTGTCTACTGTGACAACGGAAAGCAAGCTGCTTATCAGGTATACCTTTGTTTTCTATGAATAAATCCTACAGAGGAAATTCTGTGAGGAGAATTTAGATATGACAATTATTTCTATATTTATTTGCGTGAAATCCATGATCTTTATGCATATGACCTTGTTAACCACAACAAGAGAAAAATATGCTCTAGAAAGTACCTGATCCAGGTGGTAGCAGGATATATGAGGGAACAGAGGGGCAGAGCGATATAAGACAAGCGTCCCACCGAAGAACATTTCCCGCCGTCGAACTGGATACACACATCCTTCATTTCTTTTCGGCTTGATGGAAGAGAGAATTTCATATGGGTGTCATTTAGCACATGGCTAACCTGTATCCTAGAAAGGGGTAGAAAAGAACTCTTCAGTGACACAGACCTTAGCACAACTGATTACCCAAGGGGACAGGATATGAATTTCACTTGAACTACAACAGCTCCCAAACTATCGGAACAGCCGCAGGCAACTGCCGATTAATCAGGGTCCACTTACTCAGTATGGGTATTATCTGGGGGCTGGGTTCCTCTTTCTTTTGTGCATTTTTATGTTTTTATTTGCATTTCCCTTAGAAGTGGGGAAAGAAGGAAATGTAACCATTGCCTTTAAGAAGCCCTAATAGGAAGTGGAACGTGGACTAGGTATTAAAGTATACTAAGGAATTGTCATTAATTTTGTTGAGTACGCTAAGGCTACGGCTATATGTTAGACATATTGTACTTAGGAGTGAAAGGATATGGTGAGATATCCTGGGATATGCTTTTACTTTATTTTTTTTTTAATTTTAAAAATTTATTTATTTATTTATTTTTGGCTGTGTTGGGTCTTCATCGCTGCACATGGGCTTTCTCTAGCTGCGGCGAGCAGGGGCTACTCTTCGTTGTGGTTCACGGGCTTCTCATTGATGTGGCTTCTCTTGTTGTGGAGCATGGGCTCTAGGCGCGCAGGCTTTAATAGTTGTGGCACGCGGGCTCAGTAGTTGTGGTTCGTGGGCTGTAGAGTGCAGGCTCAGTAGTTGTGGCGCATGGGCTTAGTTGCTCCGCGGCATGTGGGATCTTCCCGGACCAGGGCTCGAACCCGTGTCCCCTGCACTGGCAGGTGGATTCTTAACCACTGTGCCACCAGGGAAGTCCTGGGACATGCTTTTAAAAACTCCAGCCGCCATCCTTCCTTCACTTCCAAAAATGTGGAGGAGATAGATGAAACAAAATTAGCAAAACGTTAAGTTTTGAAGCTGGAGGAGGGGTACAGAGAGGTTCGTTACACTCTTTTCTCTTGTGTATGATTGGAAATTTCCATGATGAAAAGCTTGAAAAAAGAGAAGTCCCAGTCAAGCACTGGGGCAGGGGCGTGGTAGAACCCAACCCCAGGCAGAGATGGGGATTCTGCTGTTCAAAGAGCAGAGAGCGCAAAACTAAAGTCCTAAAGTCCATGCCAAGAGCCCAGGGGTCTCAGAATCAATCAGCATCAGAACCAAGCTGCCTCCCGAGGAGCTCCAGACCGGAATTTAGCTGGGACTGTCCTAGGTGCTCCTGAAATCTGCAGAGCGTGCCCTCAACACCTTTCAGGAGTCAAAACAAAGCCTTCTACAACATTCCCTGTGTAACCTGCAGCTTCCTCTGTACATCTCGTCTACAATGAGCCTCTAAAGTGCAAGTCATGAAGATGGGGTTCTGTCTGAATAATGCTCAGTATAATTATTCCACATGAGAATTTATTATTATTACTTAAAGGCTACGTGCATGATTATCTACTTTAATGCACATAGCCTTTAAGTAGTAATAATAGATTCTAACAATAAAGCAAATTCAAAAAAATTTGAGTCGGTTTGTACTTATACCACCTCAAATTTACATTCTAAGATTTTATATTCAGAGCAAAGCTCTAGGAAATTCATTGTAAAATGGCTGATCATTAAAATTCAAACTTATTTATCAATTTTGGAAGGAGACAGAAATACGGGTCATTCCACTACTATCCTTATATTTTTCTCTTCAGATTAATTAGGCATTTAAAAAATACCATATTAAAAGAGTTTAGGATTATGGCATGAACTCAGATATAGGATTAACTGGGTATTATGTTTACTGCTCGTGAACTTGGGTTCACCACACAGATGTGGTTACTGAAATGCTACATGCAGAAGGGTCTCTCTCAGTCATTTAATTTAATAACTGCAGTATCTCAAGACACATTCGGAATTGGAATGAGAGCATAGAGTCAGAAACAGGGTAATGCTAGGAAAAACGACTTATTTTCCAGTGAATTTGATTGCCTTTCAGTGAACACACAGGTGTCTAACTTCACAGATTTTGCTACACAAAATGAAAGATTTTTGCAGTGGGGTATTTAGCCAGGATAAATGGTACAAAAATACCTATGTCGCATAGATACAGCCACTAATGTGTGCTTGATAATTCCGGTAAATAGCAGAACACAGCAGAGCCCCCCGTGAGCAGCTTTTTCCATCAAAATGACAGACGTCCCAAATTTACTGCTAGGAAGGGAAGGGGATGGCAGTTAAATGCAGCAAATGAATTAAAACAGAAAACTCAGTAGTAAGTAAGTGTGGCAGATTCAAACACTGTACACATCTGTTTCAGTAGTTAAGAACCAAAACACCACGCTTCAGTGGATTGTCTTCCACGCATTCCCACGATGAGAACAAAGTCAGTATTATACTTCACGTAGATTGCAACATCTTTTCCTTCAAATTAGCCCACACTTATAAAGACTAACAAGCAGGAAACGCAAAGTATCTATGATGTTATTATTATTTTCTCTCTTTTTGTGGGGTAGCATTTGCACAAGAGTGTTAGTGAAATACTGAGATTTTCTTCTCTCAAAGTTTCATTGAAAGGAAGTGTTAGGGGAAAGAGATCATAGAAATAATGATGTTCAAATGGTACATTGACCAGATATTTGTGTTGGGGTGTTTTGTTGCCCTTCTTCTTTTTTAAATTAATGTATGTTCCACTGAGTTATTATTTGAGCCTGAAACCAATCCAATAAAGAGAAGGCTAAAAAGAATACAATGGATCAGAAAATTTCTTTTTTCAACTGTAATACATCGAAAGTGTGGTCCTGTTTTCCCATAAAATTCCAAAGTGATCAACTATTTTTCTAAGTGGATCATCTTCAAAATGATGTTTGCTACTCAAATCACTTGATTTTGTTCATGAAAACAAAACAAGACCCCAAGAGGCAACATCCTGGAATTATTGTATACTGAGATTTTTGGGGTAACGTGGGACAGATTCTCCCACAATTAACTTTAAACGTGGTGCTTAAATTATTTCACTTACTGAAATTATGTTATATCAAATATGCAGACTAATTGGCTCAAACTGGCACATGGAAATAAATTAACTATATAAAGATTATAATCATAGTGCTATTCCTTTGATGTAAGTTTTAGCTTTCACTACTTTACGAAGAATAAATTACTCATATTTCAACTCACACATCCTTATCACAAGTACTCGTTCCTTTCAGGATCATTGTGATATTCGATGCCTGGGTAAAGTTTGCTCCCGTGACGATCACATTACTTTTCCCTAAGGTTGATATTTTCTGTGGCTCAATGGACTTAATGTAGAAGACCTATTGGAAGGAAAAGATTCAAACACAAGATCAAAGCTAAGAAACGGCACTGTTCGAAAAAATCTGTTTATGTGCTGCAGTTCGAAGAAATCACTGGGAAATTACAACATTTTGCAAACACAAGCAGACAGTGTTTAATGAAATCAATGAATTCAAGGGAGAGGGCTGAAGACTCATGTCTCTCAACATGCGACAGCATGAGGTCAAACCAATTAGTCTTTGTCTCACAAGACAGTTGAAAATACAGTTGAAGAGTCTGACATTCTGTCTGAAGAGTGAGCTATCACTAGAGTCTCAAAAATGCTCGCTGCCTTCCAGCCTCTGCAGGCTCACAACATAGCAAAATGAAGGAAAAGACGAGGAGTCCACTGACTATAAGTCAGCACCAGACTCATCATTAAGTTGGAATAAATGTCATTCCGGATAAATTTAATTCCCAAGAAAGCAGTTCCTAGTTTTTGTTTGTTTCAGTAGGCTATTTGAATCAAGGAGTATAACTGCAGCAAAAAAAAAAATCTCAAGAAATCAACCTAAGTCACCTAATATCAAGTAGTTGCATACCTAAACTACTGGGGCCAACCATTTCCATTCTATGGTTTGCAGATACCATCTTCTCCTTGGTATCCATTACAAGCTTTATCAGGCCTTTCTTTATCAAGAAAGTCTCCCTTGGAATCCCTCATAACTTGGGCCCCATCTCATGTAGATTTATGCACCTTACTTCTCTATTTGCAACGTTTAATCAAATTCCCCTTTTTAAAAAAGCCCTCTATTTGATGGCAAGAATCATTTTCCCTTTCAAAGACAAAACAATCCTGATTTCTTTCACTTTTCTCTACAGATGCCACTGTCTATCTTTCTGATCATTTAGTAGTTGTTTAGTAGACCATTTCCAGCAAGTCTATGTTCTTCTACAATATGGACCAAACAGGACAAGATCCTAAGATTCTAGCCAATATAAAGCTCAGCAGATCTTTAGCATGAGTGAATTTTCATACTCACACTCTTGATATTTGAAAACGACCCCCAGGTCCAGAGATGCTTAATCATGTGAAATTTGGCTTAAGTCATAAACACAGAGTGTATCCACTTAGAGGATAAAGTCTAGGAGGAAGCCACTTAAGGCACTGGGGGAGCTTTAGTCACATCCAGCACCTGCCTACCACCTGCTTCTTCAAGCAGCCCAGGGTCCTTTGCTCCTTTGTATGTATAATGCTCATCACGACGGACTTGCTGCACTGCTGGGGCCGCCCATCCTGCTGAAAGGATGTTTTATCATTCTCTTCCTTGACAAACCCAGGTGCTATATGGTAAAGCAGTCACCATCACGCATTATCACTATGGATCGGTTTTGCAGACTGAGGTAAATTCATCGTTTATGTCATCACAGTAATGATGTAATACGACAGAGAATTGATTTCGGTGGCAGAATTTATTTTAATCACTTTAGTAAAGGACTTGAGCCCCGTATTTATAGAATCACGAAGGGCCCGAAAGGGTCACTTTAATTATACTGTTAGAGTTGACTGCATTTTATGGGGGAAATTATCTGCAAGAGTGGTACTTGGAATGGGGGGGATTAGCCAAGACTTCAAGATAAATCCCTTGCAAATGCCAAGTGTGTGTTGGATAGCAAAAGGCTTACTCTTTGCTCCGACATGATGACAGCTAAGTGAACAGGTATTTGTTAAACACCTACAGGATCCCTAGGACAGCGCTAGGTGTTGTGGAGGACACATAACCTCTGTGTGCACTAGATCAGGGGTGGGCAAACTCCTGGATTTGCCTGGAGCAAATCAAATTCAGTCCATTGCTCGTTCTTGTACAGCCTACGAAAAAAATGTCAAAAGAAGAATAATATTCCATGACATGTGTAAACACATGAAATTCAAATTTCAGTGTCCATAAATAAAGTTTTTTTGGAACAGAGCCACGCCCATCATTTATGCACTGTCTGTCACTGCTTTTGCACTACAACGGCAGAGCTGAGTCTCTGAGACAGAGATCATGTGGTTTGCAAAGCCTAAAATATTAACTGTCTGGCTCTTTGAAGAAAAAAATCTTGCCATCCCCTGCACTAGAGGATCCACTGTCTTCTTAGGGAGGCAAGAGGCTTTATGTTAAACCTCAATGCGGACTCACATTTATATCCAAGTCAGCTATGATTCTCAGGTTTCTTTGAAGATAGCCCTTCTCACTTCTTAGACTGTTGATGTCTGCTCAAGCAAAATCTCAAACATGCCCAGTAAATGTTATTTCTTTGCTCTCATGAGAGGCTAAAGAGAGCCTTATAACTAACCTAAAACAGATTTTCTAAAGGGGATTATATTTTGCTCCTTAAACGGCTCTACAAATACCATCGGAGGACCCGCCAGGTCATCTCATTAACTTTTTAAAAATAAATTTACTTATTTAATTTATTTATGGGCTTCAGTAGTTGTGGCACGTGGGCTCAGTAGTTGTGGCTCGCGGGCTCTAGAGCCCAGGCTCAGTAGTTGTGGCACACGGGCTTAGTTGCTCTGCGGCATGTGGGATCTTCCCGGACCAGGGATCGAACCTGTGTCCCCTGCATTGGCAGGCGGATTCCTACCCACTGCACCACCAGGGAAGCCCCACGCCTCATTAACTTTTTATTTCCCCTTGGGTAGAGACAGCTACTTCAAAAGGATTTGGTTTTAAAACCTTATTGTTTCGAGAAGTTTCCATCGGCTGTCTAGGACGGAATCCAGCCCTGGCCTATCTCATGAAAGCAGATGCTTCTTGTCTGCTTGCGAAGAGGGTCAGATTAATTGTCCTTTGCTTGCTTGGAGAACCTCTTTTAATCTTAAATAGTGCGTTAAAGAGCTACCAAGGGGATCTCATTAAATAAACAGCACAGGTATACAAGGAAAAAAAAAAAGACAGGGTTCCTATATGGCTGTACTACATGGCTACAACAAGTCTTAGAAATAAAACATTTTCTATTTTTACCGATAAATATCCTTTAAAAATCTATTACAGACAAAAGGCCAAGAATGATCTCTCCACACACTCAACATTTTAGATCTATTTCTGTATTTTAATCAAGAATTAATTCACAACCCGAAATGGAGTAGCAGGTCCCATAAGCTGACACATACAAGGGGTTAATTTAAAAACATAATCTAGCTTGATGCAAAGAGATAATTCCTTACAGCCCTACAGTGAAATTCCTCCCTCATCCTATGTCCAAGGATTTCCATTTATCAAATCAAAATACCATTGGCTGTAACCCTTGTCGCCCTGGGTTGCCCAGCAATTAACCTCAGAATAGTCCACTTCCTGTCAGTTACATTTTAAAGGCTTAAGAGTTATTTTTAAACGGCTGCACAATTTAAAATTATTTCATAAAATACTATGAGCTCTGGTTGCTCACAAGTGTAAATCACTCCCTGTTTGGTATAAAAAAGCACATTAGAAACTGGCTAACTAGGTAATTCCAGAATAGCCAGTTATTTTTATTTATTTATTTTTAAAAAACAAACTCATTATAAGACACTGGAAATAGCACAACCACTAAGAACTAGTTATCTTTGGAAAGGTCTAAGAGGATTACTCCTGACAGTAAGAGCACTTTTTGTCAAGTCTGACGTCAACACAATTCAAATTACCATGACATTAATGGAGAAACTACCACGATGATTGAAAAGAATATTGGAAAGAGGTACATTAGGAAGGCTTAGTTTATTAAGACCAAATTGTACTCTCTTAATCTGTTTTTAAAAAGAAAAAATCTGAATATAGCAAAGCTCTCTATAGCCCTGGACCTGAATCAACACTCAGTAAAACATCTCTCAGATTTTCACTTGTGAAATTAGCTCAAACGGGACCAGATAAAAAGTCACATGAATTCAAAACCAGCTGGAAATCTGAAACCAAAGGACATTAGAGAGATGAAAGGTAGCACAACTAATTAAAGGAAAGTGTCCTGTAGGGCCCTACAGGGGTATTTGGTTCAGAATTATTTAACATCTTTATTAATGACCGAAAAGGATGGAAGTAATATATTAATGAAATGTATAAATTGAGAAGAGTGGTAACCAGCAGTGGAGATGGTAAAGTGTAAAAGGAAGTGAGACGTGGAAAGAAAACAGCAAAATACAATCCCGCCAAAGAAAAATGAAAGCGTTAAATAGAACGAAAAGGTTGTGTCCATCCGCTGCTCGGCCCCCAGGTGAATGCACCTTCATGGGGGCCCCTGGGACAGGTCCTTGGGAGACACTGGAATGTAACTTGGTCCCAGGAATTGTCAACAGTTAGAATGCCAACTGAGATGGACCTGGAGACTTCTAAGAAGGTGACAGACCAAGGCCCTGTGCAGAGAGGTTAAGGCTTGCTTCTGTGACCTGGGGGACTTGAAGGCGAGGCTGCCGAGGCCAGTTTATAAAGTAGTTACTCTTGGTCACTGACCTTCCCGAATGGGGCTCCTCAGACCCGGACGGGGTGCCCAGGACTCTGTGACCAGGGAGGGCAGTGTCTCCCCTCTAGCAGAGACCCCACCACTCAAACCCCAGCCCCTTGCTGAGTTTCAACTTCACCGTGAGACACTTGCCGCTCCCCTCTCCTGAAGGCCTCAGTTTCCCATCTGAAGCCTCTTCTGCTCTCCCTGTCTTGGAAAAGATGCCAGCCTTGCCTGGGTCCAACTCCTTCACTCTGACTGTGCCCCAGCCTACCCGCCTCGTCCCAAGGCTTCGATGCTAATGCACTCCCCTGACAGCCTGCCCAGGCCACGGATGGGGCAGGCCGTGTCAGCCTAATGCCAAGAGAAGAAGTCCCTTCCAGACTGACTTCTATCATCAATACCACGTTGAGGTCACACAATGTAGAGCAGTGGTTAAAGCTGTGGGCCCTGGAGTCAGATTGCTTGGGTTCAAATCTCATGTCTATCATTTACTACCTACTGACCCTGTGCAAGCCAACATTTGTCTATCAAATGGGGAAAATAGGTCCACTGTGAGGCTCAAATAAAAAGGCTCTTTGAGCTCAGGATATAGCATAGGCTGCACAAATATGGGTCACCACTACTCAATTTAGCGCATTCTGGCATTCCTGTGCGTAACTTTTTCTGTTGTGCACACTCAGATGCTTCATGAAATGAATCTTACTTCCTTTAAAATATTATAAGTTCTACAACGTAAACTCCACAAGGGCACACACTTTGCCTACCTGCCCAGCACATAGTAGGTATTTAATAAACACTTTTTGAATGAATGAATGAATGAACGAATGAGTGAATAAAGGAGCAATTGGCAGTGAACCCCACGGCACCCAGCACAGTGCTAGGCCCACAGAAGCTACTCAACAAGGTACATAATAAAGTTGATTTCACTTTCAAGGCAAGGACCCTGAAAGAGGTGATTTGGATGGCCTGTGAGAAGTTAAAATGCACATCAAAAGTGATGGAGGAAGAGAAGAGAAGTCACAAGGAAGAGAAAGAATATGAATTCTCCGAGAGCAGGAGGACATGGTTTTGTGTGGTGTATTTCTACCCGGCGGCGATAAGCATAACAGATATTAGAACAACATCATATCACAGATCTCCACAACCTTTCCTTGACAACAGGAAAGGAGAGCAGCCCCCTCTTCTCTCAGCAGGTGGAGGCACCAGATATAAGATTGTTAAGAAAAGGAAGGAAAAGAGGTTAGGGCAGGGTGACAGGGCCAACCGTCTCTGACAGAGACTGGCCCTTACAGCTGAAAACACTTCCCATCCAAAGGGCAAACGTAGATTTTTGAGTTATTTTCCCTGTTCTGGTGACGCTTTTCCTAACGCAGCCCCCTGGTACATGACAATACGTGCCTTTAGGTCACGGTCAAGCGATGGGTCATAGGGTCATGAAACAGTGTGAGGGCAACAGGGCATAACAGGGATTGAGCCAGGAACCCTCTCTCATAAATACCACATCCATGGATGAGCAAATTCATGCATTAAAAAAAATGTCTTGAAGAGCACTAGTACAGTGCTGCCCCAAGGCTCTAGAGATGCAGGCTCCAGGGTCATTTCAATCTTGTTTTGTCCCATAATTTCCTGCATTCTTCTGCTCCAGCCAAATCGAATCACTTAGGGTCTCCCGTAATGGGTACCCTGGAATTTTCTGGTGACCCACTATGCTTTTGCAGTGCTGGCCCCTCTGCTTAGAAGACCCACTCTTCTGTCTCCACGTGTCTCTTCCCTCAACTACTGGCTGAAATGCCATCTTGTGTCAATCAATCCATCCACCAATCAAAGACTTATCCAACCACACTGATGAAGTGCTTTTACCTGCCAGGCACTGGGCTTAAATAATCAGGAATGACTAAGACAAGGCCCCAGGCACAGAGAGGTTCTCTGGGTTTGTATACTGCCTGGTACCTTCCCTAGGTTAATATTTTTTTATCTTGTATTCTTATCTATGTGCTCATGTACATATAAGATTCTTGAGACTGAGGACAAGATATGTGCCCCCCCTCATGGTATCCATGGAGCTCGGTGTAATGGTATCTACTAGATGCTTGATAAACACCTGCAAAGAGAATCAACCCTAGCTCAGCATCAGGAAGCCTAAGACTGTGTCTGTACCATTCACATTTCATGTCCCCATGCCTGGCACATAGGAAGCACTCAATATGTATGTGACGTGGAAGATGCACTGAATGAAAGCCCTCGATGCTTCTCTGCTAGGAATAGAGTGCTCAGTGCTTCATTCAAGGCCAGCATGAGAACCAAACTGGAAACTTGGATTTACACATTCCGCATGATAATGAAAAGACAGCAGTGTCTCACAAAGCATGAGAAATCCCTCCCGTGACAAATACTACTCCACTCCCTATTAACCAAAATTGAGTTTCTCAACTGAGTCATGTATTTAAAGAAAACATTTCAGTATCAACACGATGTCTTTCTCCAATATGATATTGCTTATATGTGGAATCTTAAAAAATGGTACAAATGAACCTATTTCCAAAACAGAAATAGAGTCACAGATGTAGAAAACAAACCTATGGTTACCAATGGGGAAAGCGGGGGGCGGGGGGGGGTGAATTGGGAGATTGGGATTGACATGTACACACGACTATATACTGGGTTGGCCAAAAAGTTCGTTCAGGTTTTGTTTTCTGTAAGATGGTACAGAAAAACCCGAACAAACTTTTTGGCCAGCCCAATATAAAATAAGGACCTTCTGTATAGCACAGGGAGCTCTACTCAATACTCTGTAATGACCTATATGGGAAAAGAATTTTAAAAAGAGTGGATATAAGTATATGTATAACTGATTCACTTTGCTGCACAGCAGAAACTAACACAACATTGTAAATCAACTATACTCCAATAAAAATTAATTAAAAATAAAAGATGTCTTTCTACAAAGGTCATTCACAGAGAAGCACTGAAGACAGGTCTGGGCTTTATTACCAGCCTCCTCCTGCTCCCTTGGTGACCCTAGTTCTTTTAACCACATAGTGTCAAAAGTCAAAAGGTTCAACGTAAGACACAATACAGGAAACCAGGATGCTGTGACCTTATTTTTTCCTTTAAAATAAAAATGTAAAAAGTCATTGTCTGAACCACGACTTAGCGATAGAAAGGAAGACACTATTGATGCATAAAAGAACTGGATAGGGCTTCCCTGACGGCGCAGTGGTTAAGAATCCGCCTGCCAGTGCAGAGGACACGGGTTCAAGCCCTGGTCAGGGAAGATCCCACATGCCACAGAGCAACTAAGCCCGTGCGCCACAACTACTGAGCCTGCGCTGTAGAGCCCGTGAGCCACAACTACTGAGCCCGCGAGCCACAACTACCGAAGCCCGCGTGCCTAGAGCCCGTGCTCCGGCAACAAGAGAAGCCACCGCAATGAGAAGCCCGCGCACCGCAACGAAGAGTAGCCCCCGCTCGCCACAACAGAAAAAGTCCACGCACAGCAACGAAGACCCAACACAGCCAAAAATAAAATAAATAAATTAAAAAAAAAAGAAAAGAACTGGATGAATTTCCAGAGAATTATGTTGAGTTAAAAAGGCCAATCCCCAAAGGGCACCTCTGGATGATACCATTTGTATAAAGTCCTTGACATGATAAAATTATAGAAATTGAGAATAGATTAGTGGTAGCCAGGGGTCAGAAATAGAGAGTGGGAGGGAGGAAGTGGGTGTGACTATAGACAGGCAACGTGGGGGAGACTTGAGGTGACAAGGGCTGTTCTGTATCTTGACTGTTGTCACTGTCAATATCCTGGTTGTGATATTGTGCTATTGTTTTGCAAGATGTTAGTATTGGGGGAAACTGGGTAAAAGATATATGAGATCCCTCTGTATTATTTTCTCACAACTACATGTGAATCTACAATTACCTCAAAATAAATTATTTTTCTTCCAAAACAATCATGAAAAAGAAGAACAAAGTTGAAGGACTCACACTTTCTGATTTCAAAACTTATTACAAAACAGTGTCTTATTACAAAATAGAACAGACATATAGACCAATGGAATAGGATATATAGCATAGAAATAAACTGTTGCATATATAGTCAAATGATTTTTGATAAGGGTGCCAAGAATATTTAATGGGGGAAAGGACAGTTTTTTTCAACAAACGGTCTTGGGAAAACTGGATATCCACACAGAAATGAAGTTGGATCTTTACCTTACACCATATACGAAAATTAACTCAGAATGGATCAAAGACCTAAATATAAGGATTAAAACTATAGAACTCTTAGAATAAGAGCTTTATGACATTGGATTTGGCAATGATTTCTTGGATATGACACCCAAAGCACAGGCAAGAAAATAAAAAAATAGATAAACTGCACTTCAACAAAATTAAAAACCTCTCTGCATCAAAGGATACAATCAACAGAGTGAAAAGGCAGCTTACAGAATAGGAGAAAATATTTGCAAATCATATATCTGATATGAGGTTGATATCTAAAATATATAAAGACCTCCTACAATTCAACAACAAAAAAACCTGATTATAAAATGGACAAAACGCTTGAATAGACATTTCTCCATAGAAGGCACACAAATGGCCAATAAGCACACGAAAAGAGTCTCAATATCACTAATCAGTAGGGAAATGCAAATCAAAACCACAACAGAATACCACCTTATACCCATTTAAGACGGATACTATAAAAAAACGAAAACAGCAAAGTGCTGGCAAGAATGTGGAACGCTCATACGCTGTTGGTGGGAATGTAAAATGGCAGAGCGATAAGGAAAACAGAATGGTGTTCCTCAAAAAATTAAAAATAGTATTACCATATGATCCAGCAACTCCACTTCTGGGTACCTACCCAAAAGAACTGAAACAGGGTCTTGAAGAGGTGTTTGTACACACCTGTTTATAGCAGCACGAGTTACAACAGCCAAAAGCTGGATGCGACTCAAGTGTCCATCAATGGATGACTGGATAAACAAATGTAATATATACAAACAACGGAACATTATTCAGCCTTAAAGGACATTCTGACCCATGCTACAATATGGATGAACCTTGAAGACATTATGTTAAGTGAAATAAGCCAGTCACAAAAAAGACAAATCCTGTTTGATTCCACTTATCTGAGGTACCTAGAGTAGTCAAATTCAGAGACAGAAAGTAGAATGGTAGCTGCCAGGGGCTGGGAGAAGAGAAAGTGAGAAGTTATTGTTTAATGGGTACAAGGTTTCAGTTTTGCAAGATGGAACATGTTCTGAAGATGGATGGTGGTGATGGTTGCTCAACAATGTGAATACTTAACTCTACTGAACTGTACACTTAAATGTGGTAAATTTTATGTTATGTGTATTTTACCAAAATTTTTAAAAAACAACTGAAACAACAACAAAAGAGAAGTTTAATTTTTTTTTTCCTCCCTCCTCCCCTAATTTTTTTTTTTTTAAAAAAAGCCACTGCCTTTTTGATTCAAACACCTGTCACTATGCCTTAGTTTCATAAACCAATGGGAAGAGAAATGTGGCTCATCACTTAATAAAACCTCAAAGACTTTAGAAGTCTGAAGATATTGGCACACCAAGCTTTTCTAATGCCTTTAATTAACTTCATAATCCATTTTGATTCACATTCCCTTTGCTTGTTACTAAATTCACCTAAAGTTACTCTTAACTTTTTGGTAGTGATTAAAAACGTGCTACTTATTTATATTGGCAGTTGACCTTAAGTAGCAGCAAATGGATACGTCAAAGCCACAGATTAGCCAAGAAATAGAAAACTGAGCCCTTAAGAACAAAACACGTTACTGTTTTTAATTTGTCTGCTCCCACTAGACCCAAGGTTAATGAGAACAAGAACTTGTCCTTTTTTGTTTTTCACCACATAGTAGATGCTCAATTAACTTCCATCAAATGAATGAAGTCAGCATTTGCGTACTAAATGCATCGACCCAGAAATGTTTACATGGTCATGTTCTCTCTTTTCAAACATGTCTGTCAGTTGAGCTTGGTGATTTACTGTGAAGAAAATAAGAGGAATTTCCAAAGAAATTTCATGGAAAGTATTTTTCCATGAAAATCTGTTTTGAAAAGTGAAGAGAAATGTATATTTGTTACATAGACACAACTCTTTGTTTTGACACTATTGACTACTGGTTAGATCATCTCTGCAAAGAAAAATAATCCAAAGAGATTCGTTTATATATTTTGCATAGACACGCCTAGCCCTCACATACCCCGCCCCCCCCCAAAGTGCAATCATAACATGTGGTTAAACATTGAAATCCCCTCAGTGCTGTGTGCTCTATACTTCCTTCTAACTCTCCCTGAGAGCCACGAAGTCAGATTTAAAATTTTACTTTTACCGGGCTTTCATTTTTCATAATTACAGATTTTTAATTTCTTTTATGTGAGTGTGCAGCTTCTGATGTATTGAGCCAATTAAATGCAACTTGGTTAAAAACCAAAGGTAAAAAGGGAATTTGGGTAGAAAGTAAAATAGGGAATTTTTAAAAGGAACCCAAAGTAGCAGGAGATGTTATTGCCATTCAAAGGGGGATTTTCCCATTATCGATATGAAAACAGGGGCTGACCTGCAAGCCCTGGGTGGTTCTGTTACTTGTCTTCTCCTTGAATCTTCCTCCTCCTGCTGTCTTGGGTGGGGCCCATTTCTCAAAAGCCACTGGACAGAGGTCCTGAAATGAAGAATATCCCTTCAACATCCGAACGGGTGGAAATTCAAAGTTTGAAATAAAGGCAAAAGACAGGCTGGGGCTAGGTGGTCACAAATATTTATTTTTGGTTAAACCCTGTAATACTGAAAATGTCACCTTACCTGGTTCCTCTTGTAATCAGAAGGGTCACAAGCTGTGAAGGGATGGATACATTTTCTCTCATTTTTACACCAAGCACAGCCAGTTCCAATACATACTGGGCATCTGGCAACACAGAAAACCAACTTAATTCCCGCATTTTTAGGAAAACGTTCATATCCTAGAATTTCCCTCTGTGATGCTGCATGCGAGCATTCAAAAGAAGAAAAAAAATCCCTGGATAGACTGTGATGCACCCAGGGGAGAGAGGACAGTCCTTTGGGGCTGGGGATATAGTACTGACTTTATGCCCTGCTCTGGGCAGCCCTCGGGGCTGATGGACCATCATTACACTTGCTGGGGGGTTGCCATGGAAACCTGAAGCTGGGGTCACCTGGTATGTCAGTAGATAACAGGAACCCACTGAATCTGTTTCTGAATCCAGTTCTGCTATTTGTCTACCTTCAGGTAAGTTTCCCTCTGGAGACTGATCTCCCCCAGCCCCCCATAAACCCACCCTTACTCACTGGAGCAGAAACACTGCCAAATGCCTGGAAGACGGGAAACTAAAAGTGCTACCTGGCGAGCAGAGAAAACAGGGTGCCAGTGTTTGCTTTGTAATCAAATTAAGGGAGAACTGTGTCTACTAATCAAATAACCATGCATGGATAACAGCGGAAGACTTGAAAAGCACTTAATAGGATAATCAGTGTTAAAGCAAGAACAATAAAAATGGAAATCGAGGTGGGTTTGAAAACGTAGCCAAAGGAGGCAAAAGGAAGCCTCAGCCCGGGGACAGTGAGAGGACTAGATCAGGAAGAGGGGACACATGTGCATTTCATGTATTCTTCCAGAAATGCCAAGGCATCCTGAGACTCTGACCTACAGAAATTGCAGTTTCGGTGGGAGAAGAAAGCACAGACTCACCTAAGGGTTCACCCGCCACCGAAGTGCGCTAGAAGCAGGTTTGTGACTTGCACTCCTACCGCTACCCCTCAAGTGCGATGACTTTACTAAGTGCTTTTTGAAGGGGAAGTAGGTACCCAAGGAAAGGGTACTCCCCCTCTGGGGAGCTGTGGGTCTGAGGTCTCGTTCTTAATTACCTAGCTGTGGACCTGGGGCATGGCACTTCCTCTCACCAGGTCTTACAAGTGTGGGTGCAGGAGCTGTGTTCTGTTTAAACTCTCCTTGAGCTACACAGGTCTATTTAACTCTCCCCCTTTTTCTTTTTTCCCCCCATTTTCACGGACTTCTGAGGCTCTCTGTATCAAGTTTGGTGTTTTTCCTCCCTGAATTCATTCTGTTTGTTAGAAATCACTGAATTCAATCCCTCTTTCAAAGTGCCGCGGTGGTAAAGGTGAAGTCCAGCGGCTCCTGTTCATATAGCTGTAGGGTAGCCTCCCAACTCAGCTTCGAGCTCGAATGCCTTTACCCTGAAAAAACTATGGTTCCCAGACCAGACCCAAAGAAATCCACGTTTGGTACTCACACAGTTGGTCAAGCAAACCACTGAAAGAGCTACAGAATCACTAATAACACAGCTTCCCATTGTTTCCATGGGAACATCCATCCCATCTTACAGCTGGAAAACCAGGAATCTGGGAGACATATTTCCTCTGTCTTCTGTCTGTTTTAGAAGCAAGGAGTGAGGTGTGGTCCTAACTCAGGGGGGTACGTAGCTCAACAGGGCCAAACGCGGTACAAAAACGTGGGTCACAATTAACATGTTCTTTTGATGACAGAGACTTCCTCTTGTGCTTCTCCTTGACTGTGACTTCCCCTTATCTCATGCTCAGACTCTCTTCCTTGACTCAAATTCCCAAAGCCATTCTGATGAGGGGAGAACCTAGCAGCACCCCTTCGCCTAATACTTCAAGGCCACCTCTTGGTTGGAGGAATGTATTTCCCTGTGGGTAAAATACACCCAAGCACAGCTGTTTGCCTCTTCACTGCTCCTCCTCACTTGGCAGGGCTTGAACAAGTCAGCTTATTAGCTCAGGGGCTCTCCTGGCTCCCGTTAGGCCATGCTCCAAAAGGCACCTTGGAAAGTTCTCCTCCACAAAAGAGGCCTTTAGGAAATCGAAGAGTAAAGCAAATAAATACATTAAAACCAATGAGAGAATATTCACATTTTAAATAAAATCTTACTCTCTTAATGATGAGCAGTTGGTAAAGTTGAATCTTCTTGACACACTCCAGGAACTGAAGGAGAACGTCACGTTGACAACTAAAACATCTGGAGCAAAGGGGGAAAAGAAGTCATTGACGGTGGAGCCCTGCTATCATCAAGCAAAGCTGTAAATGCAAAAAATAAATTTTTTTTTAAAACATTTATTTATTTCTTTGGCTGCGCCAGGTCTCAGTTGCCAGCACTCAGGATCTTTGTTGAGGCATGCAGGATCTTTTTATAGTTGCGGCGTGTGGGATCTAGTTCCCCGACCAGGGATCAAACCCGGGCCCCCCACATTGGGAGCGCAGAGTCCCAGCCACTGGACCACCAGGGAAGTCCCCAAAAAATAAATATTTTTTGCCTCCTCCACAAAGAGGGTGGGGTGTGCCAGCTGTTCGCTAACATTTCAATCAGTACGTGGCTCCTTCCCGGGGGGCCATTCACGTCAGGCAGCCGAAGCGCACAGCACAAGCCTCCAAACAGACCCGGGCCCACCTCGCGTTCCAGGCCTCCCATGGATAATCACTAAGAAAAAGCCATTTCACAGCCCATTTACAGCTCATACTCTCCCTGGGATCACTATCTCAGCTTGTAATTGGCCACAGCATAAGAATAAAACAAGTCACCGAGCAAGAACTGCCTAGAACATGATAACCAGAATGTTAGAGAAGAAATTCTGCACCTTCAGAAAAATCCACACAACGGATAACAAACTCCAAAGTGTGGTTCCCATGGGCTGGGACCCATGATCTTCTTGGAGTCAACTGTTGCCAAATCTATGATGAAGGTTGTCTTATTTGCTTTTGAAAACCTACCCATGGGTTAGAAAACCCCCAAAGAATAAAGTAATAAGATAAAAACTCTGCTAAATCAGCATGAGAGAAATGGCATATTTCCTGTACCTCTTTAACTTACATACTCTACCCTAGGTGATCCCTAAATCTGGTTGTGTATCAGAATCACTTGAGAAATTGATGAAAATATAGATTCCAGGGCCACACTCCTAGATATTCTGACTCAGCAGGGCTGGGGGATGTCCGGAATCTGTGTCTGTAATCTCCCCATGTACTGACTGTGTATAGCCAGGTTTGGGTGCGGTAGCCTGGAGCAGTGCCTTTCAAATCCTATTGTGGCCAGGGACCAGTGCTACTCTGTGATATTTTCATTGTCACCCATTTTGGTATTAATATCTTCTTCCTTTTATGAATTAACGGGGAGAGCAGATGATGCTTTTAAAATGAAAAGTCTTTCCTTGACAAATTAAGAAGTTGGCCTAACTTTGTTGGCACCCCTAATTTTTCAACTGAAATATTATTAGTATGTGATTCCAAAAGCCTGAGAACCCTTACTTTAAGGGGCTTCTCTTTAGCAGGAACATTCATTCTGAAAGCCAGGATGCCATATAAAATTCTGCTCACATAAAGTGGGTATATGTGAAATGATAATCCTCTGTTCCAAAGACAAGAAGGTTTGGAGGGCTGGCGTGACCTCTCAGCAAGAGCATTTGAACAGACACTTGATAATTGTTAGTAGCATGAACATATGGGCAGTAAGCACTGAGGGACTCCCAGTGAAAATACATATCAATGGAATCAACAAGTGTCCAGTGACGGAGACTAGCAAGAGTCATACTTTCCTGAGTATCAACTGTGCACAAAATACTACTGGGAAATATCACAAGGAAACGAATATATATGATCTCTGCTCTGGAAGCATTCGCAGTTATTCTAGAAGAGATAAAATAACTTAGGTGAAAAAGCACAGTGACAGTATAGTCAAGGAAACACCCTCTGAGTGGTTCAAGTTCCATGCAGCACCTGGGTACCAAGATTGGGGTGCAGGTGGGGAACCCAGAGGGTACTGGAACAATCGGGATGATTAGAGCAGAATCTGTCAAGGCTATACAGAAGAGGTGACTTTTCAAAGCAGAAGGGAGACAGGATTTGGTGAAAGAGGCAAAGCCACTACAGGCCACAGAGAAAGGTTTGGCAATGGCCACTGGCTGGCTGAATGCAAGAGGCGGGAAGTGGGTTTTTGTTTGCCTGCTCAGAATATGGAAGGCATCCAGAGAAAAGGGCAGACAAAGGGTTGGGTTCAGTTGACAGAGGCTGTAAAAACAATCAACTACACTGTAAATCAACTATATTTCAATTTTTAAAAAAAGATTTAAAAATTTTTAAAAAAGCAATCAACTAGCTTTCCAAGGTGATCTCAAATACTTCCGAAGCTTATGTTACAGGTGAGCAAGACCTGCATTTTAATAACCCACGAACTTGACTCTACTTCTTCCTGACCCAGAGGGACTCATGAATCCTCAGTCTGTCCATTGTATTAACTCCTAACCATCCTTTGAATCCACCCACTTTGCTCCACCCTTACCTGTCTTCAACAGTTTCAGCTCTCAGTCCCCTCACCCGGTCACTGCCACAGCTTCCCCTCTCTCTGACCTTTCAGAACTCAGCCCTCCCCTCCTCCTGCCCCATTCTCCACCTGTGGCCATTCATTCAACAGAAATTTATTGATCATCAATGGCTACTTTGTGCCAGACACTTTGTACCTTCTTTGGTACCCATTTTCTATCATTCCGCTTTCAACCTTATTTGCCTTGGCCATACAGAAGCTCTTTTGGCTCCTCAGACAAAGCTTTTTCTCTCCTTTTGGCCATCACACTAGTTGGTCTCTGACTGCATTACTCTTCCCCTTCTTCTTTGTCCAGCTCAACCCTATTCATCCTCCAGGAAGCTTTCCTTGCCCCCTCACCTGCACCCCCAAGTCCAGTTAGGTACCCTTTTCATGTGCTTCCCATGGTGTGCTATATGCTCCCTGCATACTACCCACTTCACTGTAAGGTGTTGTTTACTCATCTCTACCCCCAAGAGGCTCTAAATACTGTGAACAAGGACCAGGTGAGTGTTTTCGGTCACTGATTCCCTACCATTTAGCACAGTGTCTGGCACGTAGGTGCTCAATAAATACTTCCTGTATGAATGAACGAATGCAATGAACTTAAGATGATAAAATATTGGCCATTCTGTTTTCTCATCTCATCAAGGGCATTCCCAGCTTTTCAGATCTCTGAATTATCTGACCCATCCACGTAAGGTCAGCCCAAAGGTCTCTGGCTTGACTCCACTCACCTAACCAACTTACCATCCTCTGTCATTCTCCAGCCACATGTGACTGTGGGGTCCTGCACTCATGTGATGAGTGGAGCAGAGGTGAGCGGGACTGAGGGGAAAAGTGGGAAGCAAGGGGTAGGGGGAGAGAGAGTCTACAGCGTGGGACTATTCAGATTCTGTCATTGAACTTGTTTCCTGGGCAATCTGGACTCAGAAGTTTCTCTTGCCTGCTTCATTTTCTAACAACAACAACAACAAAAATAGCAGAGTCCACTTGCCTTTGTAGGTTGCTCTGGTCGGGATGCTGCAGGTGCAGGTCTCATTGGATACACTTTTACCCTTGCAGAGCATCCTGCCGGTGTCCACGTTCCTCACCATGCACTCCGAGTGTCCTGGAGAGAAGCTTCCCACCACAGTCACTGTCGTCTGTGTGGGGAAGAAAATTCAGGAACCAAATTATTGTTTATTTCCATCATTTCCATCCATCCTAGAGCCTTAAATGAACTCACCTCTGACTTGCCATAGAAGGAGAATTTCTTAGATTGCCAATGTAAAGAAAGAGATGTTTTATTGGCTATTTAATTTGCTCTTTTGTGAATCACATATTCATATCCTTGGACAATTTTTTCTGCTTTGTGTGTATTTTTCTTATCAATTTTAAGAGCTCTCTGTATAGTATAGATATTCATCCTTATCTGTCACATTTCTGACATATTTTCTCCTGATCTGTTTGTCTTGCAATTTGTATGTGTGGTATCTTTTACCCTACACAATGTGTTTCTATGTAATCAGATGCAGGGTTTCTTGTCTTGGTTATAAAGTTCTTCCCAAAGTCTTGCTTGTGGACAAATATAATATTGTTCCACCATCTTTGTTGCTTTATTTTTTAAACTATGTCTTTAATCCATCTGGAATTTATTTTTATATATAGTGTAAGATAAGGGCCGAACTTTATTTTTATCCAGATGGTTAATCAGCTATGTCACAACCATTTACTAAAAAAAAAATTCCTTTTCCCACTGAACTGAAATACCACTTTTGTCATATATTAAATCACCATATACCTGCAAGCTATTTCTGAACTTTGCACTGTTCCAGTTATCTATTGATCTAATTCTATTCCAATGTCATCAAATTTTTACTACTGTGGATTTAAATATATTTATGGCAAATCTCTCTATTTTTATTTTCATAATTTTCTTAGCATTTCCTAGACATTATTCTTCCATATGAACTTTAAGATCATTTTACCCAAATGGGGTGTGGGGACTGAGTTTAACTGGAATTGTACTAATATATGCATTAATTTTAGGAGATTTTATATCTTTATGATATTAAGTGTTCTCATCTAAATACATATTTTTTTTTCATTTGTTTATGTTTAGGAGGGAGGAGGAGGGAGGAGGAGGAGAAGAAAGAAAGAAAGAAAGAGAGAGAGAAAGAGAGAGAGAGAAAGGAAGGAAGGAAGGAGGGAGGGAGGGAGGGAGGGAGGAAGAAAAAAGAAAAAGAGGAAGAAGAAGAAAAAGGAAAAGGAAAAAAAGAGGAAAGTTAAAATAATATGCCAATGGGAGACCGCTTTTGTATCATGTGCACGCAGGGGATCTGGTGAGGAGGTGGGCTAAGTTTTAGGAAGCTGGGAGCATAGGAAGTGGTAACCTTATCACCCACAATGAAGAGCGATAGTCGCACACAACCGGGGAGGTGTCCATCTTCTGTTATACTTCAGACCTCTGCCCAGACTCTGCACAGCCAGCTAAGACCACTGTCTCTCATCTTCTGATAAGCTTGCTAAATCTATTCTAGCCCTGGGATCTCACCCCCATCTTTCCATTTTCAAAAAATCCTGTTTCTGAGCCATAGGATCACGCTGGAACGCAAGTTCTTATAGTCCAACTTCCACTGGACTGAAGTCCAACCCTCTCCAGGGGACCTGAACATAGTACTGAACCCCAGACCATCCCCAGCAGCTCATCTTCAACACCTGGCTGAACTCTCATGCATGCTTCACCCCTGCGTTTCTCCCTGTACCGCACATCTCAGCGCGTGACCGTTATCACCTGTTATCCTGTACACATGTATGTCTTAAATTGAATTCATTGCTCAAACATCATAACAAAAGCACCAGACAGCTTGTTAAAGTCCTGTTTTCACTAGCTGTTTTACATTTTCCACACTGCCTTCCAGTTCTCATATACATAGCATTTACATAACTGTAATCATTGCATTGATTTATTCCATAAACATTTGTCAAGCTTTTAGGAGGTGCCATGGGCTACACAAGGCATTGATTACTTCAGTGAAGCAAGCAGCTACCGTCCTTGCCCTCAAAGAGCTTATAGTCTAGCAGAAGTGTGGAAAAGTCTGCTAGATGAAAACTGGAGGGCCACACAGGATTGAGATCATTAAGAGATGACAGAAGCCTGGGCTAGGATGGTACAGTAGAAATGGAAAGAATTGACAGCTTCAATATACCCATTAGAGGTAGCACGGGGCAGGACTGGAAGTGGGGCATGTGGTTGTGGTGAGCAAATGGGTGGACGCAGAGGTGCTGCATATCGCAATGGGACACACTGAGCAGGAGGCAGACCTTGGGTGGAAAAATCAAGACTTCAATTTTTGGATGTGTGTAGTTCAAGATGCTTGCGTGATAATTAAGAAGATTTAATAAGCCTGGAGCCCAGAAGCAATCTGGGTGGGAGATAAAGGAGACATCGACATATAGATGGTATATCAAGCCATGGGAGTGGATAAGATTGTCTGTGGACAAAGTACAGAGTCAGAAGAGAGGAAGAGCCAAAACTGGGGCTGAAATAACTCCAACATTTAGAGTCAGGGAGAGAAGAAGCCAGCAAAGGAGGTCGAGGCACAGTCAAGAAGGAAGGAAGAGAGCATGGAGAAGGTGCACCATGGAAGGTGACGGAAGACAGAGTTTCAAGAATGCAGCCAAGAGGCCAAGTAAGGTGAGGACTTATAGTGTCTGCTGGAACAGCTCCATGGAGTTCAGTTTCAGGGGAACAACGGGGCAGAAGAAGTTGGAGTTGATCTGAAAATAGGAGACAGTAAGTTTTTTCAAGCGGTGGAAGAAGAGGATAGCCAGGGAGTTGAAGGTATTTTTGTGTGACTTTGGGTTCCAGGCAAGAAGGGTTAAAAAGCTGATGCCTTGGCTTAATGAACCCAACGTGGGAATCCTTGCCAAGTTAATAACTCTTTCTTGAGTTAAGCTGGATAAAGAGGGAATGAAGACCCAAAGAATCAGATGAGATATGAAGTTTGAGAGTCAATTAGCTAGTAATGTCCATGGGGCCAAAGAACTTCTTGCCGCATAACATTCTATCATTCTATCAACAGACCTTACTTTACTTAACCTTTCCTCTTATTGCCAGTTTGGTTATTTCCAAGTTTCTAAGTCTATAAATGCCGCTGCAGTAACATCTGTAAGCTTATGGGTTTTCTTTCAAATTACTTCTTCAGAAGCCTAAGCCTGGAATTAGTGCTTCAAACAGAATGAATATATTTATGACTTCTGAAACATATCGCCAAATTGCTCTTTCCACAAAGGTTGTGTTAATTGGCTTCGCCATCACTAGGTGTCAGCAAACCTTATTTTCACTTTAATTTGTACTTATTTGATAACCGGTGAAGCTGAACATACTTCTATATCTATATCTAACTCTTTCAACCTCCTCTTGTGAGAATATACACTTCTGCCCACTTACTTTTTGGTGTCTCTAGATTTTTCTTTTTACTTTCTCCTAGCTTTCATATCTTGCAATTAATATTTTGCCTGTCATAAATGTTCTTCCTGAAGCATGTGCTTTAGTCATCTCTTATTTTTCCTTGTATAGATTTTTTTAAAAAGTCAAGTGTATGAATATTTTTCTCTTGCTATTACAGAATATATTCCTTCAGAGCCAGAAAATTATACTTCCAAATTATCTGATGCTCAGTTACTTTCTGTTAGGTTTTTAGATGAATTTCTTAATTAGCCTAAAATTTATTTTATATTTAATGTAAAAAAAAGGTGAATTAAACTATGTTTCCACGTTGTAAGCCAGTTATTTCAGCAACTTTTATGAAATAGTTCTTTTGTTTCCTCTTATGATAATGCTCTTTAAAATTTTTACATCTATTTCTGAGCTTTCTACTCTATTCCATGGATCTATATTCCTATTTTTAAACCAGAGTCATGGGCCAAATTATTGCCACTATATATGTGTCTACAATCATATGGAAATGGTCTTGCTTAAATAATTTTCTTTTTTCAATATATATCTTAGATATTCTTGACCAGTTCATATTATTATTCCAGATGAATTTTATATTAATTTTAAGACAAAGTCTATTCAAATTTTCACTGGGATGGCATGAAATCTAGAAAATAGATTGAGGAAGTAGTGACATTTTTATGATCTCTTCCCGCCAAGAAACATAGTATATGTCTGGATATATTTAAGATGTTTTTCATATCTTCCAAGAAAATACCTTATGTGTCTTTGTTTTTATTTTTATATTTGCTTATGCTTTTAATTGATAAGGTTTTCCTATTATGAATTATAAATAGCATCAATAGACCACTGCCTCACTATCTAATTACTATTACTATTGCTTAAGACAAGCTGTTGCATAGCCAAAATCACTATTTTGGTAGCTGGCTTCAACATGTATCTCCTAGTAAAAATGATTTTAAAATATAGGGTATATACCTCACTCTTCAAGTTTGTGCCTGAGTACTTCTGTTGTTTTTAATGAATGGGATCTTCTATGAATGGATGTTAACAGTTTGTCTTACATGTACTAAGGTTACTGATACTTGAATGTTTACTGAACAATTAAAGTTTTAAAAGCTAATATATTTAGATTTTACAGATATACAACCACTTAAGATTAGCAAATAATGATATTGTTGTCTATTCCATTCTAATAATTATTTCTATTACTTGCTTCTTGTATTACTACACAGGACACAACTTTAAAAACAATGTTGATTGTATCAGTGATGGAACTGATGTTTCTGTTCTGATTTGTAAAAGAACACTTCTAGTCTCTCCTTTAGGAACCATGCTGTTTGTAGGAAATACTTTTATTCCTACATTTTTTCTGTTTTTATCAGTATAAGCCATTTTTACTGACTGTTAAAAATCTCTTTTATAGGTATACAAACATATAATTTTACATAATGCAAAAATGAGATGTCACGCATCTCTTTTTGTGTTTGTCTGTGTATATGAGGATTTCAGTTGTTTGTGTTTTTGTTTGTTTGTTTGTTTTTACTTGTCTCTGACCTTCCCTCCACCACATGAGTCATTCCATCAGGGGAGCCTATGTTTACAACCTAGCATGAATTCTTCCATGTTTTTCTCCATGCTCAAATAACCATATAGAGACATACATATATAAACATATACAGGGACATTTTTTGGATCAATACAAGATCATGCTATACATACTTTTCTGCATCTTGATGTTTTTACTCAACAAAATCTCATGAAATCCCTCCAAGACAATTGGAATTGCTCTAATTCTTTCTTTTTAATGCCAATTTCATAACGAGGATGAGGATACATTATCTTCTAATTGTCTTGTGTAAAGAGACAAAGCTTCTTGGAAACAGAGTCTCTGTATTATATGGGGTTTTTTTCCCCATACCAAGAAAGTTACTAGAATGTTATTAGGTATATGATGGGCAGTGAGCAAACACTCTTTGAATCAAGCTAATAGAATCGGAGAAAACCATAGACTTCCCTCTCTATGGGTCTGGGATAAGGAATTATTTAAATAACCAAAGATCTAAGACTTTCAGGCAAGTCACTGCTAACAACCAAGGTAGGAAATATTTTGAAATAATATGACCAAGAGATGGAGACTGACGTCTTATCGAAATTACTAAAATAATCAGCCCAAAGGTGGGTTCAAAGAATAGCTTTACTCAAATTACTAAACTCGTATCTCCTTTACCTTGAGAGTGGTGGTTAGCTGGAGAGAGTGACATAATGGTTTTGTGGGAAGACTCTAGAGGGATTAGGGTAAACCACAGTGGGACTCAGGGTGGGGAAGAAAGCACCCATAGTTCTCTGGGTGGTAAACATTTTTTGTAATGTTCCAGACTAGATGTGAATGGTGATTAACTTATACTAGTGAACCCAAAGATAGGTCAGCAAATTGTGTAAGCAGCACTTCTCAGTCAATGAACAAGTGACTTTCCCTCACCGCACTTAGCTGAAGTACTACCCTTAACATTTTCAAAATGATAAAAGAAAAAAAAGCTTTGTGTAATCTTAACTTATCGGAGTCCCGGGTGTATTCAATGATCACGGTATTTTCTACCAGTCTCTATCAGCACTAAAGTGGGCTATTTTGCAGACTGATAAGAGAAATAAAAATTTGACCATACCTATACTTAGATGCCTAAGCATCTTTTTCACAGAATCTATTCATTCTGGTGCAGGGCTGATGGAGGCTTGGATGAAGGCTTCGGAAGGTTTTTTTTGGCCCCTCCTACCCATCCTCCACACTGCCACCCACACGAGGACAACAGAAAGTGACAACAGCCAGATAACTTGAAATCCATGAGTTCTGATCAGTTATGACTTGAAAGCCTGATTCTTTTTATTATTTATCCCTCATTAAATGCTCTGGCTCTCCTTTATTAAATGTCAAATCATCTCAAGTGGCAGGGTTCTTGCTATTTGAAATGGCAAAGTGTGAGGGGAAACAGAAAGTGACCCATCTCCTTGTTAATGTGGCATTCAAATAAAACAGAGTGAGCTCAACAGACAGGTCAGGCTGCTGATGGTGATTCTGTACAGTTATCCATAATACAAGAGCTGTAATTAGGGAGAAAATGTCTCCTTCCAGTCACTGAGATTGCAAGGCAGGAATTCCATTCTCCCACGGGGCGCAGTTGGTATGTGAATCAGAAAATGCCTGAATATGCTCACGTTGCTACCTTTCTCTCATCCAATGACAGGGCTGATGTGCTGCCCATGGCGGTACTGCCATAGCAAGAGCCCACGGACTTTCCAAGGAACACCCCCCTTGCGATAGTCACTGCCCACATGGCTTTCTCTCCCTCTCTATCAACATCGCCTGAAGCCATGCACATAAGACAGTTGGCAAGAGAAGTCTGAACACATCAGGAAAAGAAACCATAAAACAACAAAATTCGACACTTAAGACACATTTAAGGAATCTTGACCATGACTCTGAACTTATTTTTTTCTCTTTTTTTTTAATCCATGTGGTTTGTTTTTTTTTAAGATTTTTTTTTTTTTGATGTGGACCATTTTTAAAGTCTTTATTGAATTTGTTACAATACTGCTTCTGTTTTACGTTTTGGTTTTTTGGCCATGAGTCATGTGGGATCTCAGCTCCCCGACCAGGGATTGAACCCGCACCTCCTGTGGAAGGCAAAGTCTTAACCACTGGACCGCCAGGGAAGTGCCTATCAATGTGTTTTTCTGCGACATTAGTAGTCCATCTTTTCCTTAATTTCAACAAATAAAGGTCATCTTTAGCTGCATAAGATGACAAACTCCATGAGGGCAGACCCATGATGTGTCTTATTCTCTGCTACCTCCCCATCACCTTGCAGAGTGTATGGCAGCTGGTGGGCACTAAGTATCAGTTAACTAAATGAGTGGACTCTCATAACTAAGCTTATTTGATTGTTAATGGATATTTTACACACAGAAGGAAGTTGGCGTCAGTTGTGTAAAATGAGACAGGAGAGGCCAATTAAAAATCTTTCCTCGGGACTTCCCTGGTGGCGCAGTGGTTGAGAATCTGCCTGCCAGTGCAGGGGACACGGGTTCGAGCCCTGGTCTGGGAAGATCCCACATGCCGCGGAGCAACTGTGGCCCGTGAGCCACAATTACTGAGTCTGTGCGTCTGGAGCCTGTGCTCCGCAACAAGAGAGGCGGCGATAGTGAGAGGCCCGCGCACCGCGATCAAGAGTGGCCCCCACTTGCCGCAACTAGAGAAAGCCCTCGCACAGAAACGAAGACCCAACACAGCCATAAATTAATTAATTAATTAATTAAAAAAAAAAAATCTTTCCTCTTACCTTATCTTTACTGCTTCGAAATAGGTAAATTTGAGGGCACTTTTTAGCTCCAGATGAAATATCCAGCCAGTTTTCTGAGTTCTTTAAATGTACACAATCTTCTTTAAAAGTACACCTATCAAAAAAGAAAAAAAGGGGGGTAGCGGCAAAGCAGCACACATGCCTCAGTTAAAACTTTCTCATACTTGGCTTTGGTTCAAAAATGCCAGGCTTTGTATAGTGGATTACTGATTTCAAGAAAGAATAAGAACATGATGCTAAAACCATGAAAAGCAACAGGAAACCAGCAGAGCATTTTTTCCATCATGTCTCAGAGCAGAGAACAAATGTGGACATGTTGAACTTAGACTCCTGAGCCATCTCTCAAGATAACATTGCCAAATACATCCAAAACACAGCTTCTCCTGCATTCTACAATTAAAGAGCCCCCTTCTAGAAAAACCTAGTACAGAACAGCTCAAGAAAGGGTTTACACATTGTATACATTTTAGGTTTGCGATTCATTTCTAGAATATCAACCCATTGTGTAACTTTTGCTGTTGTTAAAAAAAAAAAATTAAAGCGACCATTTTGTGCTTTGCAGTATGATAATCAAATAAACATATTGCAAGGGCAGAGTCTTCCCAAGAATTTGATAAGACATTCCAGAACCATCTGCTACATAACATTTATTTCGACAGATACCAAATTATATCAAAAGATACTGGGTAAAACATTTGCCAGGGCCACTTTGCCAAGTCGGCCAGCTCAGAGGATGCCCCCAAATAAATCTTAAGCTGTGGTCAGGGCCAACTACTTTGATAAACACCATCATAAGCTGAAAGGTGAGATCACTGCTTTGCTTGATGCCTGTCTCGGTCACTCTAGGTCATGCGAACTTGGGGACTCTTGCCTCACCAGTAGGGTCGCCAACTTAACAAGAAGAACGAACACCAAGGGCCGTGTGATTTCCGAATGGTGTTGGGCCCCACAGACATCCCCTGAATGGTATCAAGGAAAGAACAAAACATCTGTTACCTCTGCCTCCTCAAGGCCCAAGGTTAAAACGAAGGGGTGGAGGAGAACTAGTGACAGTAAGTTTTAAAAAAAAACTGAAAATTCATGAATCATGTGAGATTGAAAAGCAACTAAATAATAACCACATTCAGCTCTGGGGAGTCCCTGAAAGGATGTAAGTGGAGTGAGGTGTGGTCCCAAACAGTGTACTTGACTTCACAAGCATTTTATTTCTTCTTCTTCCTCTTCTCTCTCTTTTTTTAATTCTTAAGAATTTAGGCCCCATGGCTTCATCTTTGAGCGCTGAGCTAATTTGAATATGACAAAAATAGAACAGGAAGCCAGCGAGTTTCATTAACCACCACCCCCAAGTGCAATACTTTCAGCGTGTCATCATATTCTAACATCTTGGGGAACCCTGCTTACAGGGAGCACATCTGCGTCCAAACTCTCCTCCACCTGTGTCAGCTCCTTCTCCTTCTCATGACCGTGGGGATTTTCATCAGCAATTCTCCAAAGCCATAAATTTACCTGACCCTTGATGGCTAGCTCGTCCATCACGGACATTAAGTTCAAATTAAACCTCCTTTGAACATCAGGGAGAGTTTGTGATGGAGGCACAGGTACCACTGGATTGAAACACAGGGAATGATGAGGTTGGTTTCCTATTTTGTATTTGAAAGTGATGATAACTGTCAAAAACTACCTGCCTCTCAGAGGCATTCTGGTTTGTATAAGGTACTTCCTCTGCCTAAAAAAAGGCAAAACACAAAGGCAAAAAAAAAAAAAGAAAAAAGTCAGTTCTAGAGAGACTGGAGTACAAATATTTTTGTAGGCTCTTAATACTGCCTGGGAGTCAAGGCCTAAGGCTGCCAAAAAAACAAGTGTAAAATATTTCATACAAATAGTGCTACAATTTGCCAATTTGTAGGCAGAAAACAGTAGTGCCACTGAATTATCACTCCCTTTTCTGAACTCCTATGGCATCTCTTGTCAGCACCACACATTTGGGTATTTAATCATATGCTGCCTTGAATTACAACTTAACTGTTTCATATGTCTATGTCATTTCCCCCCAAGTAAGCTGTAAGATCCTCAGAGGAAGGGAGAATGTCTTTAATATTTCTTCCATAAATCCTTCAGTGTCTGGCAGCATGGTATGCAAATACTAGGGTTTCAATAAATATTTTTGAATGAATGGATGAAACATGAAATCTCTATAGGTCCTTTCTGTAGGTGATTTTTCTTTCTAGAGTTTCCTTATGATTTATGTCTGACTTGTACTTGCAGTCAAGAGACTATCTTTAATGTAAGCGAAAAGTTTGAATCTTGGGCCAGAGAGGCAACAAATTAGAAGTTGAGGTTTTCATTTTGTCTTTTGGGGGGGGGGGGAAAATATATGTATATATATAAAATGGACCTTTCAATTCCTATTTTGTATAAGGTGAAAACAAAATTTAACCATGTTAAGCAACTAAACATAAATTCCTGGTTTATAAAACACCTCTGAGATTTCTAAACTCTCATTCCTTGCTTCTCACCAGCTGAAAAATAAAAAAAATAAAAATAAAAAAGCAAACCATGACACCAAGAATGTATAACCAGATGGTCAACCAACAACAATATCTTATTACTTCTCCAGTACTGCAGATTATAAAATCTTCACGACAGCACGTTACCCACACAAATTTCTTCAGGAGGGGGAACAGATCTTACAGCTCCCACGTTTTAGTAAACAAAACCAGTTACTTTGAAATGGTCCCTTTTGAAAGCCATCACTCTCATTCCTATACATCCACGAAAGCAACGGTCAAGTGCATAGACAGTTAAGCCTTTGCCCAAATAAAATTAAAATCTCATTGTCAGACTCGACTCTCGGTGAGGCTGCCCTTCAATGAAGCACTCTCAAATACGCTGATTTCTTAACTGGCTTCATTACAATTTCTTCAGGCCACAGATAGGAGGAAAATGGGATTCAAATTAGAATGAGCGCATTCTGGAAAAAAATGGCAGAGATATGTTTGCTTTTCTTATCTTATGCTATTGCCCCACTCTCTACGGAGGATCTAAAAGTCCTAAGCCTCCCAACCAGTATTTTATTTTTCTAGTCCTTATTTCCAGCTAGCTCTCTTGCCTACAAAATAAGGCCAATGTGCAGACACTAGCCTACTTGCAAATTAGGAAACAGAGCCAGCTCAAATGCAAAGAAAAAAACTGCCTGAAGAAAAAAAAAACCCAAAGCCCAAAAGTTAATTTAAAAAAACCTTTGCTAGGTGAGAGAACCGTGGATGCAATTTAGTGAATGAAACTACTTAACAGGCTTGTTCATAAAATCTGCTGTAGAGCTTAATCTAGTCAAAATAATAAGAGTTTGATGGGGACTTACTTGTTGGCTCAGTGGTTAAGAATCCGCCTGCCAATGCAGGGGACATGGGTTCGAGCCCTGGTCCGGGAAGACCCCACATGCTGCGGAGCAACTAAGCCCGTGTGTCACAGCTACTGAGCCTGTGCTCTAGAGCCCGCGAGCCACAGCTACTGAGCCCACGTGCCTAGAGCCTGTGCTTCCTAACAAGAGAAGCCACCGCAATGAGAAGCCCGCACATCGCAACAAAGACCCAACGCAGCCAAAAATAAAAATAAATAAATTAAAAGTAATAATAATAATAATAATAAGAGTTTGAGATTGTCACTCAAACTATTCAAGTATGTGGACCAACCCTCCCAGACCCCTAACTCATAACGTTCATTCAAAACCTACCCCGGCCCCGACTCATGGACAGGGAGATTCCAGACACTTGTTTCTAAGTTTGCTGTTTGGAATCCAGAAAGTATTTGCATACAGTGGGTTTGCTTCCTGAGTCTGTTGAAATCTGTCTAAACCCTGATGTCCCTGAGTAACTACGCCATCATGTACCTGCCTGGAAGGAACACTGCCCCGTGCCTGGCACTGTTCTGAGTGTTTACAGTTAGTCTTCCCCTATTAGTCCTCACAACCACCTCATTCTACAGGGGTGAAAGAGAGGCTCAGAGAGGTGCAATAACGTGCCAAAGGTGCACAGCTCAAGTGGCTGAAGTCTGGTTTCAGAGCCACACGCTTGGCCCCTTGGCTGCAGGGCCTCCTGTGAGCCCTAACTGCCATTTAATAAGGTGCACAAACACAATGACATTTAGAGTTCCTCCTGGCTTCCTGGGGCCCCAACAGTGGTTGGAGAGTGGGGGCTGTGCCAGGATGAGGCGACAGAGACGAGGACCCCAGGAACAGATGAATAGAGAAGGTGAGACAGAGCATCCAGGATGAAGAGGGGAGCAAGGATTTGGGAGGAAAACAGGGGCGGGTGGGGGGGGGGGGGAATCTGAGAGGCCTCGAATTTTCACACATCACTAGCCCTGAATACAAAACATCCAACTGGAGGTTAAAATTCCAGGAGGCCCCCAACTCACAATGTATTGTGTTCCAAAAATTTGCTTGCAAACCATCTGTTTGTAATATGGAATACACTTTTCTCCCCACAGAAATAATGTTATAAACAGTGATTAGGTCTCCAGGTTAGCCCACAAAACCTATTTATCTGTAATGTAACTTCAGTTCTATCTATTTGCAATATAAGAGTAGCAGAAAACAATGCGATTGAAGCCATTTGCATCATATAGCAGTTTTTCTTCTTTACTTATTTGTGTTTCTGCTCAGCTGGTAGTCTGGGAACAGTCCCCAGCTGGATTGACTTTTAAATTTATTATTACAGTATTGTATTTATACAGTATTTCTATTTTTTTTTAATGGGGATGGCTTAAATTATTGCTTTCATGCCAACATAAAGAACAGGGAGACCCACCTCTGGAAATGAGCTGAAGTTTCCAGGCAGGTGAAATGCCCATGGGATGGGCTGGGGGACCTTGAGAATCTGACTCTATTAGGCTAGAATCTCTCTGTAAGAATTTAGCACTTACTCAACCTTGAAATAGAAACTCTGAACTCAGAAATGTAACTTCTACTTCCTGCCACTCGAATTTCATCAGCATCTTCTAATCTAATTGTTCACCAAGAGCAGTCAGTCCCTGAAGTAAACTGATAAGTAAATATCAGGTAATTGGCTTGAATGGGAGGGGTGGTGTGACCTGTTCCAAAGATTCTCTACTGATATAATATCAGAAAACTTTTAACAAGGAAACAATCCAGCCTCTCTCTCAGGAAACAGGAGACTGTGTCCATCCTGTGGGTAGATTTTTGCTGCAAGAGCAAAGGTCTTCTGCTAAGTGATTTGAAACTGCTGTCTGCATTTTTCGGACAGGCACAGAGTGCAGAGGAAGGGCCAGGTGGTCCCCAGAATCAGGGGGCTTTCATTAACACTGTCAGTCCACAAGATGGAGAAACCAATCTCAACTGAAAAGAATTGGAAGTCACTGTGAAAAACTAAACTCTGAATTGCAGGCCTCCAGAGTCAGCCAAGGGGGATGCCAAAATACGAGACCAAAATAACTTGCCGGGAAAGCTGAGAAATTGAATTTCAGCTCCAGTGATGAAGATCCAATCTACATAAGAAAATGATGCTAATAACAGAGACAATTTAGAAGATTTTTTTTTTTTTTTAAGTGAAAACACCTCACCTGCCAGGAGACGTTCTTTCACATGATTTGATTCACTTATTCTTCACAAAGCTATGAAGTAGGTACAACAAATTTCCCTGCTTTACAGCTGGGGAAAACTGAGGCACGGAAGGCTCCATATTGTTTTCCCAAGGTCACACAGTTAGGAAGCAGAGCGGCTGAGATACCAAACTAGGCAGTGCAGCCTCAGAGTCTGTGGTCTCATCTCCTACCCTGTAATGCCCCTCATAAGGGCTCTCACTCACTGAGCCCTCCCCAGGGGCCAGGCACTGTTTCTAGACTTTCCGGGACTTAACTCGTTGATCCTACAACCACCTCAGGAAGTAGGTATTATTGTTATCGGCTCCATTTCAAAGATGAGGAAACTGAGGCACAGAGAGGTTAGCATGCTATGAATCTCAGCAGTCTGGCACTGGTATCCATACTCTTACTACTGTGCCAATGCCTCAAAATTTTCAAAGGTTTCCGGGATGGCAATGTCATAAATGCCAAGATAAAAGTAAATATGTCCTCCCAGAGCTTGGGCCCTATGGGAAAATATAGGTTTTATTCCACTTCTCAGCATTTCTCAAAGTGTGTTCTTCGGGTTGTTTTAGGTGTTAGTGTTAAAGGAGGGTCAAGAAATTTGGGAAACACTAGTTAAATAAAGTTAATGGTCTTCTCTATTGCAGGACTTCTCAGAGCCTTGAATATGCCTGTGTGCTTTGTAACTTTCCAAGACAGAAACGGATGATGTACCATCTTCCAACTTTTGTGTTGAGGGATTAGAAGTTCTAGCCATGCACATTGGGAAACACTGCCTGATCTCAGTTAATGAGTAATAATCCAAACGGAAGATCAAATTAGAAAACTTTGGGCCTTTTTTGTCTCTTTTTTTCTCATCTCTCATACTAGTTGATTGTGACCTATCAGTTCCGAGCATTTCTCTATACTATCTCCTGCAGTCCGCCCTCACCCATCACTTCTCACCTAGGCTCCTGCAGCAGGTTTCACTGCATGTGTTTATTAAGTAACTGATGGGCCTCCCTCCTCCCTGCCTTCAGTCAGCCTCCACAGCAACATCTAGGTATTCTCAAGGACAGAAGTGATCATATCACCTCCTACTTAGGAACCCTCAGTGGCACCCTTTCACTTACACCAAACGCCTCTACCTATCTCACTTTCATGACCGGGGGCCTAGAACACACATTTCCACACTCACCTCAGTACCCAATACCATGATCGAGCTCCTGCTTTCCTCTCCAAACTCATCCCCAGGCAATCATGGGTTGATAAGTCTGTCTCTCTATTTAGCCTACAAGCTCCTAAAAACATCGGTCGCTAATATCTAGTACGTGGTGCCTCACAGGGAGCAGTTACTTAATAAACACATGCAGTGAAACCTGCCCAGCTCTTCCTGGCATGTGCAGAATGCCCCAGGGCCTGCAATACTGGTGAAATGGTGTTCCTAGTTCAATGTCACCTCTTCCATGTCTGCCCAGCCTCCAGGCAAAGCAGTCGTGCCCTCCTCTGTGTCCCCATGGGCACCTTACAAATGTTCCTGGTATATACAGCACAATGCACTGGTTGCTGATTGCCTGTCTCTCTGACCAGACTATAAGATCCCCAAGGAAAAGGCCAACCTTATTCACCTTGGCACCCCCAGGGCCTAGTGCCATATATAGTATTCCTTCTGCAAATATTGTCTGAGTGCCCACCAGACATCAAACACTGGGCACTGGGGACACATGAATGCCTAAGCCAGTTAAAGCTCCCCTCTTAATGACCTTATATTCTGGTGAGGCACACGGACCAAAACCAAATAAGCAGACAATAATTTAAATAGTTTCAAACTGAGGTAAGTCTTCTGCAGAAATCAAAAATATAGCAGGAAGGAACTACTTTAGATAGGCTGGTCAAGAAAGATGGCGTTTCAGCTCAGATTTCAAGGATGAAAACAATCTAGCCACATCAAGAGTAGTGGGAACAGCATTCCAGGCAGAAGGAACAGCATGTGCCAAGACCGTGAGTTCACTGAAAGCTTGGTCTCTGCAAGGAACTGATTAAAGACCAGACTGGCTAGACTTCAGTGAAGAAAGGGGAGAGTAGAGTAGGTCTGCCAGTTACAAGCCGGTGACCTTGGGCAAATCACATGCCCTCACACTTGTGTCTCCAGCTTTCCAACTGCAGAAACGCAGATAATAATAGTTTCTATCTCATGGAGTTGTTTCAAAAAAGTACATCTATTTAACTGAGGCTTCCAATAGTGCCTCAGTAAATATTAGTATAATAGTTGTTATTATATTTATTACACAGGCAAGTGAAACAGAATTTAGGTAACATAAGCCAAACACACACACAAAATCATAGAGATGCAGGAGGGATCTGGGCAATAGGGGTAACCAGACTGCCTTTTGCATTGCTTACATACACGAGGTCAACAATCAGCCTGCCTTTTCCAGGTAAGGAGGCAGACACAGCTTACGGCTTCTTGGAAGTTTCTTTTCTTTTTTTTTATAAATTTATTTATTTTTATTTATTTTTGGCTGCATTGGGTCTTTGTTGCTGCACACGGGCTTTCTCTAGTTGCGGCGAGTGGGGGCTACTCTTCGTTGCAGTGCACGGGCTTCTCATTGCGGTGGCTTCTCTTGTCGCAGAGCGTGGGCTCTACGTATGCAGGCTTCAGCAGTTGTGGCTCGCGGGCTCAGCAGTTGTGGCTCGCGGGCTCTAGAGCGCAGGCTCAGTAGTTGTGGCGCACGGGCTTAGTTGCTCTGTGGCATGTGGGATCTTCCCGGACCAGGGCTCAAACCCACGTACTCTGCATTGGCAGGCAGATTCTTAACCACTGCGCCACCAGGGAAGCCCCTTGGAAGTTCCTTAATCACAACCCTCCTCCTCCCATGGGTTCTTGGAGTCTCCCTATGCCTTGAGCACCAGCTATGAGAGCACTTTCCACAGCGTACTGAAATTATTTGGTCAGTGCCTGCTTCCCACACTAACCTGTGAGCTTCTCCAAGGCACATCCTCAGTCATTTTTGTTTCCCCAGGGCCTAGTATCTGGCCTGGTATTCAACAAGCGTTAGCTAAATTGGATTAAGAATTAAATTTTCAAGTGACTAAATTCTTGTCTATGTCTCCATGATACCAGCATAAGTTGTTTCATTGATTTTTGTTCACTGGGCTGGCCAGTTAACTGGTGTGGTGGAAAACCAACCTTTGTCTTGAAACTTGGAGCTATTTAGCACACGTAAAACACATCTGCAGACTGAAACACTCACACAAAAGGGATTTGTGGCCTTCACCCCATGTGGTTCTCTGGTGGGTGATGAGTGCACCAAAAGTTGGTGATTTAATTTCCAAATGCAAACCCTGAACTGAAGAATTTAAGGGAGGCATTCGCAAAAAATAGGTAGCAAGGAAATAAAGATGGGAAAATGATGCCTCTTGAGTCAGGAAGATCTGGGTTCCAAACTGCTCTCCCACACATTTGTTCTGTAACGGGGAGCACATTCCTTAGCCCCTTAGGACCTCAGTTTCCCCACCAGTAAACAGCTGGCAGTGGTAACAACCCCATCTTCTGGAGAGCAATATTGAATCCCACATGGGGCATTTCAGAAATGGTCCACTCTCCATAGAGCAGGATACAAGTGCCCAAATGTTACAAAACATCACAAGAGCAAAAACACAAAAGACTGGCAGGAAGGCTTCCAATGAAGATAGGAACATCTGTTTGAATGTGGAGGAGTTGCTGGGAACAGGACAAGTACTAGGTCACCAAGACAAGTGAAAACATTTGAGGAATTTTTAAGAGCCAATCGATACATACTTACAAAAGTGCTTGCTGCCTGAGATAAGGTCATTTCAAAAAAACAAATCTATTCCATTAAAACATATATTTACTAAAAGGGGTGTTCCTAATGGTACCTGCTTGAGTCAGGCTACATCAATTAAAGAGATGTGAGGATAAGTAGTCTGGAGGCTGAGGCTGGACCAAACAAAACTGGCTTCTGAGTACGGCAAGCATTCTCCCTGTGCCAGCCACTGTCAGCCGTCCAGGCGCAAAGAGCTGGGTGCCTTCATAGTTTCAACCCCTCTTCACCTTCTGCTTTGAAACATTCCCAGCTCTTCTAACAGCTGACAGTGATGATGAAGAACCCAGGGGATTCATGTCCACCCAAGACCCGCCCCTCCCAGCCTGAGAAGGCCCCCAAATCCCTTTCAGCATCTTCGGTAACCCAGATGCACGGGTTTGGCCTCTGCCGGGGTAATTCAGTGATGCCCCCAGGCCCGGATAACATATCCTCTCTGCTCCCCACTGCTTCCACCCCACAGACAGCTGTCCTACTTGCTTCTACACAATTAGTTGGCACAATGGGGTCCTCACACAAGGAGGAGGGGCCACCCCCAAACCCCATTATTATGATGATCGCTGCCATTAGAGCTGCACTGGACCATAAAGGAGTGTCACTGCACAGACTTCAGGCACGAGGACACCTCCCGGATTGGAAGGAAAGGAGGGACAGATGCAGAATGAGAACCACCTTTCACCTCAAACGGTCTTCCCGGCCACTCGGCTAGATGAGGCCACAGCCTACGAAGGGGGACACCCCCAAAGTGCAGGGTGCTCCTTTGGGTCTTGGCTCAGCTGTCCCCTTCTCCGTGAGGCTTTCCAGGATCCTCTGGTTGAAACTAACCTCCCCTGCCTCCAGTCAGCATGCCCTACCCCCTCCTGGCTTTATTTTTCTTCCTAATAGTGATTGCATCTGACATGCTATTTCCTTCTTTATTTTCACACTGTCCATCTTCCCTCATGTAGTGGGTCGAATAACGTGGTTCCCACAATTCACATCCACCCGGAATCTCAGAATGTGACCTTATTTGGAAATAGGGCCTTTGCAGATGTAATTAGTTAAGGATCTCAAGATGAAATCGTCCCGGATTTAAGGTGTTCAATGACTAGTGTTTTGCCAAGAGAGAGGAGAAGGACATTTAAGGCCACATAAAGATGGAGGCAGAGGTTGGAGATATGCTGCCAGAGCCAAGAAACACCAGGAGCCACCAGAAGCTGGAAGAGGAGAGGAAGGTTTCACCCCTCCAGCCTTCAGAGGTAATGTGGCCCTGCTAACAACTTGATTTTGGATTTCCAGCCTCCAGAACTGTGAGAGAATAAATCTGCATTGTTGGAAACCACTGAGTTGGTGACCACTTGCTACGGCAGCTCTAGGAAACTAACACAGCTCACTGGAAGGACCTCCATGAGGGCAAAGATTTGGGACTGAGCTGTTCACTGCTAGAGAATCCTGGTGCTTAGAACAGTGTCTGACACACACTAGGTGCTCAATAAAGATCTGTTAAGTGAATGCATGGATGCTTAAACTTTCAAGGTGGAAGGGTTTCTATAACTCAGGTTGACCCGGAGTTCCATATTTAACCAGTCATTCATCCATGGTGGGTCCATTTGGACCGGGCTCCGCCCTCTCCTCCCACCACCATGAGGGATAATGTCTCCTTTGTTTCTCTTCCCTTTCACTATAGTGGTAGGTAAAGGTACTGGCTTGGGAGTTAGAGCTGAGCCTAGATTTGAATCCTGGTTCCACTACTTACACAACCTGCAGTAAGCAGATTAATGGCCCCCAAAGATATCTATGTCCTAATCTCTGGGACTTGTGAATATGTTACCTTACATGGCAAGAAGGACTTCAAAGATGTGATTAAGGATCTCAAAATGGGGAGATTATCTTGGATTATCCGAGTGGGCTCAAAGTAATCACAAGAGGCTGCATAAGAGGAGGCAGGATGGTCAGAGTCAGCAAAAGAGACATGATGATGGAAACAGAATTCAGAGCCAGAAAGATTTGAAGAGGCTAGACCTCTGGCTTTGAAGACGCAAGAAGAGGCCGCAAGCCAAGGAACGTAGGCTGCCTCCCGATGCTAGAAAAGACAAGGAAACGGATTCTCCCTACAGCCTCCAGAAGGAATGAGGACCTTTCTACACCTTGGTTTCAGCCCAGTGAAACCCACTGCAGACTTCTGACCTCCAGAACTGCAAGATAATAAATGTATGTTGTTTTAGGCCAGCAAGGTTGTGGTGATTTGCTACCACAGCAGTAGGAAATGAATATAGAAACCTAAGGCTGTTTTCTCTTCTCAAAAGTGGGAATTGTAATAGTACTTTCTTCACAAGGTACCAGGAGGACTAAATGGAACATGCATGGAACATTCAGGGCACAGCATGTGATGTGTGATAAGCATATTCTCCTCCATGCATGGTGACCCTGTCTCCTGGCTGGGCCTGGACTCAAGGCAGGCTTCCTGGAGAAGGGGCACTGTAATAGCTTTCTGAAGGATAAGTGGGCACATTCTGATGGATTCCTCTACTGAAAAGCCCTCAGGGGCCTTCTCTGCTACATAGTGCCCAGCTCTCATGATGGCAGACCGAACCAGAGTAACTCAGGTTTCAGAAGAATGTGGCTATGGGTTACCATGCACCAGGGGTTGTCTTGGTCAAGTTTTCAGGCAATAACAGCTCATAGGCCTTAGGGTTGGCCCTGGGGAGGCTTGAGGAAGGCATGTCTCTTGGGAGAGAGAGGGAAGACAGACCTCAAGACAGGAGAGCAATGCAAGGAACTGGGTTTGTCCATAAGCAAATCATTGAATTCTTTTTGCTTATTACTCTAGGGTATTGAGGATGAATATTTTTAGCAGGCGGATTTTAGTTTTTCTCTCCAGTGTTCAAATCCCCTTCTGTTACCCCAACCCTTTCAGAAAGTCTGTTGTCAGACCGGGTTGAGAAATGACCTCGTTCACAGTGTCATGTGTTGAACAGCCAGCCAGCAGATGAAAACCTAAAAACTGCTACCAGGGGCTGCTTGGAAGTCTTCTAACTGTAAACATGGAAGAAACATGCAGAAGGATATGAGTAAATGTTAAATTTATACAAATAAGTGAGGGGAGCCCACAGATACCTTATCATTAGCACGCCTGGGGGCTTTGTCCCCGCCCTGAACACATCCTGTGCAGGGTGGGGCATTCTGGGATGGGACAATAAAGGTGAGTGTGGCCTCTCCTATGTGGCCCATTTTCTGAAGGGGACCCAGCCCTGGTTCCATTACGTGATTGGGACCGCAAGTGGAGCCCGTGGTGGTGTTGGGAGAAGTGGAGAGGTACATGAAATTTGGAGAAACAGCCGCTAAGTAGATGACTCAGGAAGAGACGTGAGATAAACTCACTCTTTATAAAATATACTAGAAGACAGTGACCCTAGAGGGGGCAGGAGTGGCAAGTGTGGTACAATTAATGCTTGGGTTAACGCACTTCGTCTTCTATACACAATGCCATCAGGATCATCTTTTAAAAACACAAATATGATCGTGTCAGTCCTCTGCTGAAAACCCTTTAATAAGTTCCCAGCATCAACTAATAAAGTCCAAACTCAGAGCCCTTCCCATCGTGGTCCCTCCCATCTACTTCCTTGCTTCCAGAGCCAGTGCTGGGGTAACATGATTCAATTTGCCATCCCCTCAAAAGATCTCTTATTGTAGTGACTTCCCTGGTGGTCCAGTGGTTAAGACTCTGTGCTTCCACTACAGGGCGTGCGGGTTCGATCCCTGGTCGGGGAGCTAAGATCCCACAGGTCGCACGGCCGAAACAATAAAATAAAATGATCTCTTTACTGTGCTGGTTCTGCTCCCCGAATTACCTCTCACCCGCTCCTTCCCTCAGTGAGCGTCTACCTAGGCCTCAAGACCCATTTTTTTTCCTCTTCCCCAAGACCCAATTTTAATGCCACCTCCTCTCTGAAGCCTTTCCCAACCTTGGTTACAGCCAAGGGCTCCTTCCTCTGGGCTTCCGCCACAGTAGTAGTTAACATCACTTGAGTGTTTGCTCTGAACAGGCAACTGTGCCTAGGACTTCATGCCCATCATCCGGTTTAATTCTCTCAGCAACCCTGCAAGGGAGGCACCGTTACTAGCCTGCTTTACAGAAGAGGAGATCTGGCACAGGGAAGATAAGAAACTCGCAGGTCACGCAGAAGCCTGGATTCAACCCCACACACTGGCTCCAGGTCTGCCTTCTTCCTGCTGCCAGTGTGGAAGTCATCCCCCTGCATCACTGGGCACCCCAAACCGGCTAGTTCTCCGACATTCCTGCTCGGTCAATGACACCTCTGCCCCTCTGGTACACAAGGCAGATACCCATGCTCTTTGCCCTATCATCTCAACAGCAAAGCCCCTGCACCTATGAGACTCAGCTCCACATCTCTTGGAAGTCCTTCTCCATCTGACTTGGGTACCCGTTCTTTGGCCTCCAACCTAGTGCCTCGTACAAGGCCTGGAACATGGTAGGAATCCAGTGTATGTTTGGTATCATTTCTTTACTTTCTTTGTGAGGACTTAGATCAAGGGAGAAAGAATACATCTTCCAGAAAAACAGTGGCCACCTTGATATTTTATGGCCCCATTTTTAGTGTGTCAGATTCAAGGGGGGATCCAATTAATCCCTAAGTCCTGTCAATTCTATCTTCCAAATAGCTCTTAAATCCACCTACTTCTTTCCATCCCCACTACCGTCTCTCTTATTCAGTCCCCAATCTCTTGCTGGTTTACAACCACCTTCTAAGGGACCTGCTGGCTTCCAGCGGTGTCGTCTCTAGTCTACCTTGCACCAGAATGCTTGTTCTGAAACACACAAATGATCTAGTCTGTCTTCTGATTGAAACCCTGGGATGGCTTCCCAAAGTCTTTCCAACAAAATTCAAATGCTTTAACATGGGTTTTAAGACCCCTCCTCCCCTGCCCCTGCCTACCATGCCGCCCTCATTAACCAACGCTCCTCAGACAGCACGCTTCCCCTACTGTGCATTAGGCCAGGCGCCCCTCCGGCTTCCAGCCTTGGCACCGTCTGTTCCCTCAGCTTCCCCCGCTTCCTCTCTACCTGGATGACATCTGCTCACACTTCAGGCTCAGCTTAGACATCCCTTCCTCCAGGAAGCCTTCTCTGACCTTAAGTTTAGGTTAGTTTTCTTTGATGGATTCATTTTCACTGTACCTGTTGTTGTCTTTGAAGTATAACTGACCTATAACACTGTGTTAGCTCCACGTGCATAATACAGTGATTTGATATTTCTATACATTATAAAATAATCACCACGACAAGTCTAGTTACCATCCATTGCCACACAAAGTTATTACCATATTATTGACTATATTCTCCATGCTGTACATTTCATTCCCATGACTAATTTTTTTGTACTGGAAGTTTGTACCTCTTAATCTCCCTCACCAATTTCACTCATCCCCCTAACCCCTTCCTCTTGAGCAACCACCTGTTTGTTTCTGTACCCACGACTCTGTTTCTGTTTTGTTATTTTTGTTCATCTGTTTTGTTCTTTAGAGTCCACATATAAGTGAAATCATACAATATTTGCCTTTCTCTGACTTATTTCACTTAGCATAATGCCCTCTAGGTCCATGCATGTTGCTGCAAATGGCAAGATTTCATTTTTATAATGGCCGAGTAGTATTCCACTGTGTATATATACACCGCATCTTGTTTATCCATTTGTCTATCGATGGACACTTAGGCTGCTTCCATATCTTGTCTATTGTGAACACTGCTGCAATGAACATAGGGATGAATGTATCTTTTCGAATTAGTGTTTCATTTTCTTCAGAAAAATACCTAGAAGTGGAATTGCTGGATCAGCTGGTGGTTCTATTTTTAATTTTTTGAGGAACCTCCAAAATGTCCTCCATAGTGGCCGCACCAATTTACATTCCCACCAACAGTGCACGAGGGTTCCCTTTTCTCCACACCCTCGCCAACACTTGCTATTTGCTGGTTAGATGTTTGTTTGGTTTTTTTTATGTGTCCCCATGGAATCCTCCACGTCCTCTGTGCTAACCCTATTATTCTCTATTTACTTATTAGTAGATTGGTAGCTCCTTAACTTATTAGGGTAGACCGGATTATTGTTCCCAGTTCTGCAATCTCTCCTGTACTGGGATAACACACCCATACCCTTTGCCACTAGAGTAGGCAGTGTATGTTTCACTACCCCACTGATGCTGGGCTTGGCTATGTGGCTTGCTTGCCAATGGAATATCAGCAAACACGACATGAGCGGAGGCTCTGAATGAGCTGCAGAGTTTAGCTTGGGTTCTTGTGCTTCTGCTACCTGCCTTGAGGAGAGTACATGCAGGATGAGAGACATATGAAGCAGACCTGAATCAAACTCTCCACCTGCAGCCACTGCTGAGGCTGACCCATGATCAAGAAAAACAAATTTTTGTTCTTGTAAGTCACTAAAAATCCGTTTGTTAACACAGTATTACTGGAGCAGAAACCTGACTACTAACACTGTCTCTATCCCTCACTAGACTGCAAGCTTCATGCGGGCAAGAAAGAACAGTATCCCAAGCACATAGTAGGCGCTCAGTAAATATCTGTTGATGGGGTGTATGACTGAATGAATGAACGTTGGCCATTGACATGTCTGTCTCCCTAGCTGGCACGTGAATTCCTTAAGGCCGAGAACGGCATCTGATTTCTCTCAGTATCACCTAGTTATCTCACTTCCCACATTGGGTTCTTGGTAGAGATTCAATAAATATTTGTTGAAATTAGATAAATTGAATTTTGTGGGCTGACTTGGGAATCAGTCCTTAATTTATGACGTTGTTTCTATGGGAAAATGCATTCCGAGTGCCAAACAAACTTGCAAATGAACTTCTGGAACTTCACCCGCTCATTGGTTCCGGATTGCCAGTTCTGTGGAAATCCATAACTAAACACATGTGCTGTGCTTTGCAGTATGGGAGAAACTGAGAAGCTGCTTCCAAACCCAAGATATTCAGCCTGCAAAAATTCATTTTCCACCCACACAGACAAATTCAACATAGGTTGGATTTGAGGTTCCAACAATAAAATACTAGACTTTTTAGAGCTCACTGTTTATCTAATTGCTTTTTGTCTGCTTATACTGGATGCCTATTCTTAACGTCCGATCAAAAGGAAGTTAAGATCATTTCCTTGCACCACCCCACCTCAACAAATCCACTTTCTAGACGTGTATGAAATAAAGCCCAACCTTCTCAATAGAGAAAATAAATTATTTTTCTAAATAAATCTGTGACATTTACAATAAACACAGTGGGATGCTCTACAGTTATAAGAAAACAACCCCCTTTAGAATTCCTAATTTTGAATGGTACTGACAGCTTAACACGAGTCACAGATCTGAGGCTTAGTTTCATTTCATCTCAGGTCAGAACCAAGCCAGTTTGAAACCAAGTGATCTGACGTGGCTGGGAAGGGCCATCAGTCCACAAATCCGGAATGTTTTATCATACTTAACGCACACGTCTCAGCCTGCCATTGGTAGTTTCCCAATCACTCAGTGTACTCCATTCATTTAACGTATATTTTTTAAGCACCTACTATGCACCAGGCACCATTCTAGATTCTGGGGATACACTCATGAACAAGACGAGGTTCCCATGCAACTTACATTTTAATAAAAGAAGAGGCAGAGAAAGAAGATCATTTCAAATAGTGATGGGGCCAGGAAGAATATAAAACAGTTATGTCACAGGTGAGGCTACTTCAGACTGGGTCATTGCAGGGAGACATGTATGCTGGGACCTGATGAGCAAGAAAGAGCCAGCCGTGGAAGGATTTGGGGAAGAATTTTCTAGACTGAGGAAACAGCAGGTGAAAAGTCCCTGAGGCAGGAACAAGCCTGGCATATTCTTAAGTCAGAAAGAAAGCTCGTGTGGCTGGGGTCGAGTGAACCAAGGAGAGAGTGGCATGAGATGTCTGAGAATAACCAAGGACCCGATTCTGGGAAGCCCTGTATTCAGGCCCTGGGAGCAGGGGAGTCAGACTGAATTCTGTGACGGAGGCCAGTGGAGGTTTTTAAGCTGGGGAATAAAATGATCTGGTTTAGATTTTTACAAGACCACTCCTCCTGGGGCAGGGGTGAGGGGACAAGAGCAGAAGCAGGGGAAGCCGTGAGCAGGCTTTTCCAGAAGGCTGGATTCCTTTATCATCAATAAAAGTCCTGATGTCTTCAACTTCCTCAATTGTTCCCTTCACCCTCTTGCTGGTCTTGATCACCAGGCTCTCCCCGAGGACACTGCCTCCCTGCAGCCCACCAAGGGCTGGCTGGTTCCTCTCCCTCATCACAGTGGTCCTACTTGTGTCTTCCTGCCTCTTCGGGATGAATCTTCTTCCTTTCTTTCCAAGCCTGGCCCCATCCCCTGCGCTCCCCAGCTCAGAAGCTCACGCCATCGGGCCATCTGCCAGACCCCCGCCCCCGACCCCTCCTCGTCAAGACCATCCACAGACCACCCCGCCCATGGGCAATTCCTTTCTTTTCTTGACTATTTGGCTCCTCGGTCTCTCCAACATTGTTCCCATAGTCCTTCTTGGTGACTGGTCCACCGAACACTCTGACCCCTCCTCAGTTCCCTGACCCTCTCTGCCAATGATCTTGTCCTCCATCCTATTTCAGCTACACAATCACACCCCAGACCTTGTCAGTACCAATAACTCCACCCCCTCCATGACCTTAATTTCAAGTTCCCCATAGGCCGACCACTACCTCTTCTCCAGTTCCCCAGGTCCAACAAGATTTAAACCCCAAAACAACCTCCCTTGCACAGAGCTGGCTACCTTTTCACGACCCTCACTCCCCTCGTGTCCTCACGTCCCTCCCTAGAGCTCACTTCTGGCTTGGAGCCCAGGGTCCACTATTGTAAGTACCCACATGCATATCACTGCCCATCCCTTGCAGGCACCCTCAGCTCCTGGGCCCCGCTTTCCCCTCTTGAATGTATTTCCTGGCTAAGCCCCATCTCTGGCTAAATCTAACTCTCCACTTCCTTACCACTATGCCCATGGAGCCAAACATGGCTTGTGAAAGCAAACCCATGCTTACTGCTGTCACTTCAAAAGCAAGACCACTGACTTCAAGGGAGCCCTGATGTTGTCTGGCAACTGTTCTCCCTCTCCCGGCTCTGTTCTCTCTTCCACTCTGTCCCATACCTTCTCTCTCTTCTCCCTTCCAACTCCAGGGCTTCCTCCCTCACCTCACCCACCTTACATTACTGAGAATGATGTAAAGCCACATGCAAAGACACTGTGCATGCTTCCATCACCGACCTGCTCCTGAGGCCATATTCTTCACCTTCCCTCCCATGACCAAGGATGAAGGGTCCCATGCTCCTGGCTGAGGCTGGGCCCCTGCTGGCACACAAGATCATATTTTCTTTCATCTGCTGAAAGACAACACCCCACAGTTCTCCCTTCTCTCTCCTGTATCATCAGTTTCTCTCTCTCTACTGGAACTTTCCCGACAGCACAAAAACACACTATTTCATGTATCTTAAAAAAACCCCAGGGGCTTCCCTGGTGGCGCAGTGATTGAGAATCTGCCTGCCAATGCAGGGGACATGGGTTCGAGCCCCGGTCTGGGAAGATCCCACATGCCGCGGAGCAACTGGGCCCGTGAGCCACAACTACTGAGCCTGCGCGTCTGGAGCCTGTGCTCCGCAACAAGAGAGGCCGCGACAGTGAGAGGCCCGCGCACTGTGATGAAGAGTGGCCCCTACTCGCCGCAACTAGAGAAAGCCCTCGCACAGAAACGAAGACCCGACGCAGCCAAAAATAAATAAATAAATAAATAAAAATTAAAAAACAAACAAACAAAAAAAACCCCAAAGCTCTCTGGACTCCACTTTTTCCTCCAACGTCTGCTCCATTTTTCTGCTGTCTTTCTCAGCAAAGCTCCTCCAAAGAGTTGTCTCCACCCTGCCCTCTTCTAATTTTCTCTTACAGCTTTAGCACCACTTCCTGCCCTTGTCACCGTAACCAGTCATCGCCTGCTAAGTCCAGTGGCTCAATTCTCTTCCTCTCTTGCCTGACCTCTCTGCACAATCTGGCACAATGGACCACTCCCCTCCTCCTTTTTTCCCTGGGCTTCTAGCCGGCCACCTTCTTTAGTCTTTCCGCTTCCCCTTCTGGTTGTTCTCTCCGCGTCTGTTACTTCTTCATCTTCTTGACCCCTAAACACTGCACTGCCTCAATGCTCAGTCCTCCAACTAATCCTCCTCTCAATCTACACTCCCTCCCTCATCTGGTCTGAAGACTTCACGACGTACCATCAGAACACTGCTAACCCCCAAAGTCATATCACCAGCTCGGACATCTCCTATGAACGCCAGACCTGTGTTTGCCAATAGAGTAGCCACTAGCTGCTACGCGTGGCTATTTAATCACCATCACCACTGTGACCATCACCGCCATCTCCACTGCTGTCACTGAATTAACTCCTGCACAGAGCTCTACAAATATAGACAGAGAAGCTACATAAATGGAACAGATCAGAAAGATTATGGCAAACTGCTTAGTGGGTGTGTGGCGATGCAGTGCTGTTCATGATCAGTTAATTTCTTAAACTCTAGTCTTAGGCAAGCGACAAGAAGAAAACGTTCCTACCCAATTACAATTATTCATGAGAATCTTCCTGGCCTTGCCTCTTTTGTCTGCCGATGATTCTGAAGGAAACAGCCCGGTAAGGAAGCTCAGCAAAAGCAAGGGCAATTATGCGTCTTGTTGCATCTCAGCTTCAGACTTCCTCCATGAACTCTTAATTAATTCCATCCCCATATTTTTAGTTTGTTTCCTGAACCTCTTGCTTATATTGTATTTTCCCCCTCTCCCTTCATTGCTCTTGCCTTCCTCCCCCAAAGGCTCCCAAATTCTACTCCCAGTCTTCTTTTCTTTCCCTAAATTGCCCCTTGTTTAGCCTTCAGCTTCTCTGCACCTGTTCTACTCTTTCTTATCCTTTTTCACCTTTAAAAACTGAAAGCACCAAACTGACAGACACTGTTATGTTTTTTTTTTCCCCCTGCCTGAGCTGCAGCTCAGGCTCTCTCTTCCCTGCTTCTATAGCAAAAGCCCGAGTACTGGGTTGCCATGGCAACAGCGAATCCAACCAGGCCGGTCCCAGCGACGCTGGGAGCTGCCATGGCGAGGAAGCTGCTACAAGTCGCCCTGGGCCTAGATGGGTCGTGAACATCGTAATTCAAGACCAGGCTGGGCAGATTCCGCCCGGAGACTGCGACTGCACATCAGGCCTGTGCACAGCTGTACAGCGCATCCAGAGACAACATCATCAATAATCAGGCTTCCACGGAGCCAACCAAACACGTGACATCATGAGGATTCATCTGAAAATTTTCAAACACGCCTATTCTTTTATCTCCTCTGACAGAGAACATTTTGCATCTCTCTCCAGTCTTGGAGAACTCTGTAGAAAGTAAAAGCTAAAGTGACAGCTCCAACTTACGCCGGTATCCTTCCCCCCAACCCCTCTCAACCCCTGCCCTCCACGTTGGGGACCCTCTCAGTGGTTCAGGTCAAATGATTCAGTAGCACCGACACAACTGGGAACATCCCTGAGAATTAATTCAGATTACACACTGGTATTTTAGTTGGCGCAGAGATCAGTTCCCCCAGGTCATTGGAACGGATCCTTAAAGTAGGGCAACAAGTGTGCAGCCGCATGACACTGTTTCGAAATTGTGAGTTGGTGAGAAAGAACTCAGGAAATACCTCTGTAGTGAATGGCACCAACCGCAGTGAGGGTCTGTCGCTGCTAAACACTCCGAACAGGATTCATGTTGACTGCAGTTCGCAACACGAATTCTCCTCACCTAAAAATAAAGATGACGGCAGTTCAGAGGGAATTATGAGCAACACCAGAAAAGCTACAACACCTTATCTGATGAAGGGCCACAAAGAGACATTTATCCACTCAGACGCCGAACGTCTGTGTAATGACATCGGGCAGCGGTTCTCAAGTTCTAGGGTATGAAGCAGTTTATCAGCATCTCCTGGGGAGCTTTTGAAAGGGCAGATTCCCAGACCCCCTGCTGCTGAGACTCTAGTTGAGTAGGTCTGGGGTGGGGCCTAGGAATCTGCCTTTTTAAGAGTTCTCACAGGTGAGCCTGATCCACAGTCAGGTTTCTGACCTGCCAATAGTGATTTTCAAGGATCGTGGAATCAGGTCACCTGGTTTTCAGTGACAGTCAATGGCACCTTGGAGATGAGCGTCTGGGGAAAGCAACAGGCTCTGACCTGGAGTGTCAGCACGAGGTTGGCACTTGACACGGAAATGAGGACCACCCTCCCGCACCCCTCTTAGGGGTAACCCATCGCCTCCTCTCCTGGCTCACTGTTCACACTCCCTCCACTGGAGGTGAAAATAAAAGAAACAGGGGGAGTTTTCCAATCATTCCTGGCCCCTAGAGCTGCCTCTTCCGGTTGTCAGAAAACAGCAGCCCCTGAGGTGGGCGCTGGTGCTGGGCACACCCATGCCCTGGAGGCCGGCAGAGCCTCCCAGCGGGGTTGCGGGGGAAGGCAGGGAGGACCTAAGCCTCACACGGTGCATTTTCTGCAGGCAAAATCCCACAGCGTAGTCAGGAAACCTGTGGAATTCACTAAGCCAGGAAGTTGTACCTGCTGGAAAGTATAAGTAACTTCTTAACACATATATATAGAGAGAGAGTTCTAGAAGGGGTTTGTGAGAAAAGCAGGGGCTATCCCGAGGAATACCCTTCCATTCCAAGCTGACTTCGTGGAGGATAAACACACCCATCATCTCACAGTCCCCAGTGCTGCTGACAGACGTGGCGGGCAGACCACCAGCCTGAGCCAGAATTAACCAGAATGTGGACATTTCCATGTAGCTCACAGCACACCTTTGTAATTCTGGGGGATTTTCACAAATGTCACGGAATCTCTCCAACCTTGTTTCCTCACCTGTGAAACGGTGATAGTGCTGCTGACTTCACGGGGTTATTACCAACATTGCCCGGCACATAATAAACGCTCAATAAATGTTGGCTATTGCTACTACATGAGAAAAAGTTTCCACGGTCCAACAAACATGTGAAACCTCACAGGGAAAAAGCAAACGTTTCCTTAGCACAAGGCTTCTGAGAGCCTTTGAATGCTCTATTATGATACTCTAGGAGCGGTACAGTAAGTAACATCTGCTCCTGGGACCACTTTTGCTCAGAACATTTAGTGGAAAATGAGTCTCTAGAACATTCTTTGAGAATGACTCTACATGTACTTAAACACACAAACATATAACTATGTGAAAGAAAGGCCACCATAAATACTACATTGGACCTGCTTCTCTAACTTAACACATTTATAGGGACTATTCCACAGCAATGCATCTATTTCCATATGGTTGTTTTAATGACCAGGTATTCTATGGATGTAGCAGGGCATTTTAGTTTGGCTGTTACTATCTCCCCAAGAGTCTAGGAAAGGACCTTCCTTAGGTTTTGTCTCTCTAGGGCTTATACTGGCTCAACCAGAGAACCAAAGTCTTACTAATAGGATCTCTAGCAGTGAATCTAAGTGAAGAAGGTAAGAATAACCAGCTTTGATGCCCAGCGGAAAACTCTTCCCGGGACTTCAGGCTTTGAATGGCCAGACTAGAACTCTTCACCTTCAGAAAGTGAGGACCTATCAACTACCGGTAGTTCTCACTGTGGTTCTCAGCCTACACAGTCTTGGGGTCTGGGAAAGGATTTATGAGCTATTTGCAATGTTTCAAAAAGCTGATTGGAAAAACATGCACAGACTAAGCAAGGCTGCAAGTGTCTTTGCTTTGAGCTGGAATTTTATCAGCTCCGTGTGGTAGCAGAGTCAGCGCTCTGAGTGGCCGTTTTGAGATGCCCTTGATAAATAACGCCTGAGAATGGGAATTGTTACTTAATAAGTGCAGTTCGTTGAGTAGACAAAAATCTTTCAAATACGAGAACCCTGGGGAAGAAATATAATAAACAGTGTTTAAATGTTGAAGCAAGCTGGTCAAAAAGGTTCTATATAGTGAAGAACAAAGGTATATGAGATCCACTGGCCATCTCAATGCGGTCATTTTGAATAACTGGCATTTCAACATGCAAAAGGCAATATAGCCTTTTTAGGAATGTCAGAAGCGAAAAAGTGCTGCACATCTTCTCTGCGACTTGGCCAGCACGTGGAGATTGATGTCATTGCTCTTCTCCATAGAATGACTGAGGGGAAAAGAATGGAAAATGAGGGTGGGCCGAGGGCATCTGTTATATCCATTATGTAATTATGTAAGTCTCACTTATCTTCTTTGCACTTTGTATGTTCAAATGGTCATGGGTCAAAACAACCATGCCAGAATGGCCTGTTTGGTTTTCACAAATTTGGGGTTTGATACCATTTATCACGGGCTTTAACATCAGGGTAGAATTTAAGTCCTAGCCCTGACAAGGCTCTATATATATCCTTGAGAAGATATTTAACCTCTCTTAGTCCTAGTTCTTCATATATAAAACAAGGGTAATTTTTATCTCACTAGATTATTGACAGATTTCATTAACATTGTTTATTATACTTTGTGGTGTGTGTGTGTGTGTGTGTGTGTGTGTGTGTGTGTGTACAACTCTATGCATCTAGAGAGACCCTCTTTGGAATAGTAACTAGCACAGCGTCAGTAGGGACTCAGTAACAATTAGTTCCCCTCCTCCTTCCCTTGGTGAAAGCACTTTGTAAAAATGAAGAAAATGTAAAAAGGTATCCTTTTTATTTCAGTAAGCTGAAGCAAGAAGAAAAACTAAAACAGCCAGATAAATTAAGAGAGGGAGGGTGAGTGCCATATATTTCCCGGTTCATGAATGTGTATGAGACTATGGCCTGATATTAACCCCAAATTCCAAAGCTAATCCCATCGGGTATACTCATAAATGCATCTAACCATTCAATGCCCACACGATCAATGTGTAAATTCAGTTACCTCGCTGATTACGCTCCCATTTGCAAGCATACCTTTCTCTGAAAAACTTGGCACTGGAAATATAGCCAATAATAAAATTGTCTAAAGAGGTAATATTTCTTGCTTACTTACTGACAGTAAGGTTTTTAATTCCATGCCTGTGAACCACTGCGTGTCTTCTTGAAGCCTGCAGCAGTGTTTAAACTCAGTAGTTCAAAGTAAAAGCTTCACCACTCGATAATGACATCAATTAAACAATTTGTATCCATAAGACAGAAACAGTAACTAGTATTTTTCTGCCTACCTCTTTTCCAGCTGTTAGATAGATGTAGATATTCTTCTTAGGATGAGGAACGAGTTTGTAGAAAACAGGTGTTTCTTCTTTAATTTCATAGATAACCTCCGGACAATTAGAAGTCAAATTCTCACCAAGAATAACCTATTTTTTAAAAAAGAGAAATATGACTTCTATTAAATAATTTGAATTTCAGGGTGGCAAAACTTATGGCTTAGTCCTAAGATTACATCCTTTCTTCCTCACTACCTACACTGGCTAAGGTACCACGTTCCTTAATCATCGGTTCATATCTCAGCCTTCAACAAGGCTGGTGATAACAAGCTTGGTATTTCTGCTTTCGTAGGGGACAAAGTGGTGGTGCACGCACACACACACAAAGCCACTCCTCGGTGCTGGGGCAGTGTCCTCATATGTGGAAGCTCATTATCCACAACTGGCCTTATGAGAAGCCGCAAGTGACAGCTTCATTAGTGCTATGCCAAGTGATCTTAAAACTAAAGGCAGGCAGCCTGACAGGTACCTGCATGGGTTACTCTGATTCTCCTCTATGGGTCTACACAGTTCTGCGTTTTAAAGTAACCAGGACAACTTAACAGGCCTAAACGAGTAGGCACATATTTATATATAAAATATAAGTAAGTGTGGCTTTGAAGTTGGACATACCTGAGTTTCACTCATCTTTAGTCAATAAACATCTACTGAACATCCACTATATCTATCTGCCACATTCTAGGTGTTTGCAAAAATGCAGTGAACAAATGGTGGGAAAATCCTGCCCTTACAGAACTTACATTCACGTGCATGCTGGGGTGGGGGGAGCGTAATGATAGACAATTAACAATAAATACGTAAATTATAAAATATGTCAACAGGCACCGCAATGCAATGAGAAGCCTGCGCACCGCAACGAAGAGCAGCCCCCGCTCGCCACAACTACAGAAAGCCTGCGCGCAGCAACAAAAACCCAACGCAGCCAAAAAAAAAAAAAAAAAGTTAGCAGGACCGACAGTATAGCACAGGGAACTATATTCAATATCCTGTAATAACCTATAATGGAAAAGAATCTGAAACAGAATAGATTGCATACATGTACAACTGAATCACTTTGCTGTATACCAGAAACTAACACAACACTGTAAATCAACTATACTCCAATATAAAAAGAAAATACGTTAGCAGGTGATATAGGTCAAAATTAAGTGGGGTAAAAAGATGGAGAATGTGTGTTCAGCATTAGGTTTCATTAGAAGGTGACGTTTATTTAGAGACTAGCAGGAGATGCTGCAGCGAGTCATTTAGATACGTGGATGAAGCGTGCTCTTAGAAGAGTGACCCACTGGTGCAAAAGCCCTAAAATGAGAGCAGACCAGTATGGCCTGAGCAGAACAAGTGAGGTAGAGAGGAGTGGACAGCGAGGTAACAGGGTGGATCATATAGGTTCTTGTTGGCCTGTGTAAAGACTTTGCCTCTTACTCTAGGTGAGAGATGCGGAGCCACTGCAGGGCTTTGAGCAGAGGAAACACATGGTGAGAAGGGGCGGTCTGAAGCATGGATATGAAGACTCCTCGGAAGACGATTACCCTAATCCTGGAGAAATATAATGGTAGCTTGGTCTCAGATTTGCATCCTGGCTCTACCCTTCAAGTAGATGTGCTACGCTGAGCTAGTAACTTACTTAACCTCCCTGGGCCTCAATTTCCTCACCTCTAAAATGGAACTAACAATGCCTTCCTTATACACAGTGTTGTAGGATCAAATGAGAATTACGAATAATGCTTAGCACGTGAACAATACTCAATGGATAATAACCTATTACTAGATTACAAGCACCTCTTAGGTAGGGACCATGTCTTAATCATCTTGGTACCTACCCCTTTGCCCCAAACAATACAATGCTTTTGAAAGTGAAGATGTTCAACATTTTGTCAGTTTGGAAACATCCAGATATGATATCTATATTCATATCTCTACCACTGTGGACATCAGTAACATTGGGCATATGATTTGAAAAGAAAAAACTTGGCACCTGGGATTCTTTTCAAAGTCTACATTCACACATCTACAATAACATGCCTGTACCACACATCCTGATGGCAAGCACATTTTTGCTATTTAATCAAAAATTAAGAGTCAAAGCCAGGTGGATTTGGTGCAACTAATAGCTCACTAGGAGCCCATGAACTGCTCACTAAGTTCAGTGGCAGCTCTGTGAAATCAATGTAACTAAATAGATTAAATATGACTTTTTCAAAAGGAAAAGCAGCATTGAGGTCCCAAGGGAGGTGGGAAAGGTCTGTGCCCCAAGTCATTTATAAATGACTCTACCGCTGCACCATCCAATATGGTAGCCGTTAGCCACACATGGCTATTTAAATTTAAATTAAATTAAAAATTCACTTCCTTGGTCACACTAGTCACATTTCAAGTAATCACTAGCCACATCTGGCTAGTGGCTATCATATTGTATGTGCGGATATAGAACATTTCCATCATCATGGAAAGTTCTATTAGAGACCCTGGCCTACAGAAAACTATGAGCCAAGGGAGACATCAGGCAGGCACTGACCAAGTGTGGACTTGCCAGGCTCCTGTCTTCCCATCTCTAATTCACATTCTTTATTAATCAGCTCAGATTCAAACAGCTGATCTGGTCTTGGAAAGTGCCTGTATAGAGGGGGAGAGATAGGAAGCCAGATTAAAATAAAGACTGATAGAAACATTCTCAAGTGAGGTTCAGGAGAGGGCTGCTGCTCAGATCTCTCTTGATGAATTCATCACGTTAAAACCATCATTTGGCAGAAACACCTATGAAGCGTTCTTGCCAATAAAGCTGGAGCCCAATCTGATCAAGCCTTAGTGCTAACTTCCATTTAGCATTAGGAAACAGAAGGGGTAGAGGAACAAGCTAAATGGCGCCACGAGAAAGTGAACAGCCAAATCCACGGTGTGAGACATTCCACAGGACAACAGACATCCTTTCCTCAAAAAGTCAACAGAGGTGACTCATAGGATAGGAGGAGGTCACTCAGATTAAGAGAAACAGAACAACCTCAATGTCACTTGAGGACCTTGTTCAGATACCAATTTGGACAAAACAATTTTAAAAAGACATTCTTGAGTTAATCAGGAAAATTTAGTTATATGGACTTGATATTAGATAATTCTAAAGAATTACTGATGATTCTGTTACTTGCAATCACAGCTTTGTGGTGATTTAAAGAAATGATCATAGTTTTTTTAGAGATGCGTAATGAAATATGTAGGGGGTGAAATGACATAGTGTCTGGGATTTGCTTTAAAATTTAGAAGTAAATAAAAACAATTTACAAAGCACCACCACTCATCCATTTCAAGTGAGTTAGGAGCTGCACTGCAGTTGTTATTAGAGCTTATTTTATTTTATTTATTTTTGGAGCATGGTGGATACAGATGGGTAAGGAGCTAGAAAGATCTTATCTGGGTCAATACAGATTTATTTACTTGATACCTTAGAGATGAAGCATCAGTATTCTCTCTAGAACTTGGACTTATGGCAGGGAAGCCTTTCTTGCTTGCTTTTTTTTTCTCTTTAAATTACCAAAGTGTACATGTGTCAGGATTTGCCAACCGGTTTCCTGAACAAGCTACCTCGAGAGGCCTACGGTGAAGCCTGTCCTGATAACAGCAGGTGCTGGGTTTAAAGGGGTATGCCTCACTGTTGGTGGGAGGGAGACTTCTCTGGAAGGTAATTTGGCGTTCTCTCTCAACATTATAAAGCACATACCCTTAGATCCCACACTCCCTCATATATACATATATAATGATATATGTAATGGGCATTTATTGCAGCATCGCGTGTTCTAACAAAAGACTGAAACCACCGAAACGTCCAACAATAGGGACCTGGTTAACTAAACTACGGTGCAAGCAATGGAATACTATTTAGCAATGAAAAGAATCAGAAAGCTCTTTATGTATTATATGTTATGTTTACCGTGCTATATTCAATATGTATATATACATGTATATACACATATATAACATATATGTTTAATAAAAGGGGAGAAAGGCTATCTTCCCCCTTTTGCTCGCAGACGTATATAAAATATCTCTAAACCGTTATCACTGGTTGCCCCAGAAGTCAAGAATGGGTGGCCTTCTTGGTTCTTTTGAGTTTTGAACACTGTTAATGTATTGTCTTTAAAAATAAATACACGCAATTTAAATTTTAAAAGTGTTTGAGGATGAGTGGGTCCAATGGTTTTCCTTTTTGCTAGATTATGCAGAGAAGAATCTCCACAGCCCCAAGCAAGTTTCCATTTTCATCACATCTTTAATTTTACTAAAGCAACGTGCTGCACAGAGGGACTGGGGTCTCTGCTTCAGCATGGTCCTCGTCTCTCTCAGATGTCTACAGGAAGGATCTCCTCCTTCTCTGGATTTCTGTTAATATCACCTCCGACCTCACCCATCCCCACCTCCACTCACAGAGCCCAGCCCAGCACAGGGGCATCGGTGGAACACTTAGATCTTCTAACTGCAAAAGTCACATCAACGTCAACACAGAAAAGAAAGCCAGCAAGACCGGAGCCGGGCCGCCTCGGAAAAGAATACGATCAGTGAAGTGATTCAGGAAGTAACAGTGAGTCACAGAAACCCAAAATGGGTTGAATTTTGCATAAGAGAAAATGCATCCAATGCACACACACTCCTCGGGCGTGATGTGGATTTTCATCTATTGCTCCCAGCATACGACCTTAATATAGATCTAACCTGAAGTCAACCTGAGCCTCTGCCATGTATATTACATACCCTTTCATCCTTCGCAAATGTCACCTCCTCTGAGAAGCCTTCCCTGGTCACCTTTCTACCATACCCCACTGTCCCTCTCTACACATCACTCTGTTTTCTCCATGGCACTTATCACCATGTGAAATGACTTCATTACTGGTTAATCCATTTAGTTGTTTTCTGTCTTTTTCTTCCCACCATGAGAGCAGGGGCACTGTCGGTTTTGTTCACTTTTGTATCCTTGGCACCCAGAACAGTGCCTGGCACATAAAAGGTGCCCAATAAATATTTATTAAATGAAAAAACATACTCTATTAGCGTTCAAGATTTTATAGAGCTCTTCAGATTTTTCCAGCTGCAGCCCATGTGGAAAACAAATTTTCCCTGATGGAGAATTTCAGTGAGTGTCAACATATTGTTTCTGTTGACATCTTCCTGAAGCCTCATGGCAGGCTATTAACTAGCCTTGGGATTTTCACTGCATACAAAAAAACCAACAAACAAACAAAACAAAAAAACCCAACAACAACCCTCCCAGCTACAGTCCTGAAATGTATGGTGTGTGAGACTTCCACACCATACCGTTAGCTGCATTACAACACCATCCACGGAAAAGACAGCCTGGTGAGGAAAATGAGGGGGAGAAAAATTAAACAAAAGACTATTTCTTTTTTTCTTTACTATTACCATGACATGGGAAAGCCATGGGTGTTCAAAGCGCTAAAATATTTTACACCAAGTTTCTTTTCTTATACCTCACTCTGTGAGGCTAACCAGTTAAAGGGTAAACCAATCATTCTTCTCACTTATTTTTTTTTTCCATCAACAGTTTCTAAGAAATGCTGCAAAGGAGACTTAAACCACACACACACACACACACACACGAGGAAAGCAAGGTAATTATCTGATAGCATTTACTGTGCTTCAGTAAGTAGGAGTAATAATAAAAATGAAATATAAAGATTAAAGCAAATTACTCTCTGGTTTCCAATCTACTGATTTTGATGTAAGTAGTAAGAGAAGCGTACAGCCTGAACCATGAGTTCTAGATTTGTGGATTACACGGGCGACTTTGTTCTGAATCGGGGAGTCCCTGCACACTCACACACTGGAAGGAGTGAGATGGGGGTAAACTTGAACATGACCTTCTCAACAGCCAACCACGGAGCCCACTTCCAGGTTTTGACAGTTCCCACTGCCTTTACTTTTTGGTCTGTTCCCTCGGCTCAGCGTCCGTGCCCCGCCCCCCACTTCCGGCCCCAGGTCCTGTCCTGGGCTCCTCATGGCCTCCTTTTCCTTATTTGAACATTCTGTGGGAGTATAAAATAGAGATCAGCTTTATAAAAGACCTGTTTTTGTTTTCTCTTATTTTTCACTCGAAAACTTTAAAAACCAGCGTCAAGGCAGACTCTTCAAAGGTTACACAGTTTGGAGGCAGGAAGAACTTTCTGGAAATGGGTTGAATCTCACTCCATGGTTTGGATAAACGAAATCTACTAGTAGGAGCAGAGTTTGGAGAGCTACATAGGTAGCCAGCCCTGACTCAGTGTGGGCGTGGTGCTTCTCTGCTGGATATGGGGAAAGGGCATGATAGGGCTTCCTGAATCCTGAACCCTGCTTTAGGCCTAAGGACGTTGGAGAAACCCAACCCTAGCCTCCTGTTGCTGGAGCCATTCTAAAAATCAACTTGAACACAGATTTCCTACCTTTGCTCTAAAGGAGTTCACTGGGGAAAAGCAGGGGTTCCTAAGGGGGTTCAGAGGCTCCCAGGAGCTACTTGTAGCCCCGAGAGGAGAGGGCTCTGCCTTCCTCTAACACAGAAGTCTGCACTCAGCTGGGTTGTCAGCAAGCTGTCCCTAAATAGGAATAAACTAAAACCACAGAAGCCATAGAACCTTCTCATGAAACCTCAAATACTTGCATCTTGATGTTAACCCAGATATTCCAATATTAGAAAATAAAAAATAAAAACCAGTTCCACAAACTCTCCCAAGCTCTACAGAACACATCTGAATTATCAGTGCAGTTTGTTTGGGAGACTGGTTGCTTCCATTCAAACCACCTTCAGCAAGTTACCTAACCTCTCAGAGCCTCAGGTTTTTTCATTTATAAAGTGGGAATGCTAATAGTATTGAACTAGTAAACCCATGCAGACACTGGCTCTAATGCCCGGCACATAGTAAGAGCTCAGAAGTGTTAGCTGTTATTATTCCTCGCCTACTGCCGTCTTTTCTTCTTTGCTTACAAGAAAGGTTAATGGGCATGGGTGAAGTTACAAATTTCAAATTTCATGCATATTTCTTTATTACTTATTTTACCACCTGGAAAAGTTCAAAATATTCAATTCTGCCCTTGAAATAAGGACAATTTTCTACATGCAACAGAGTCAGCTCAAAGGAATCCAAACTACACCATAGTCTGTACCACAATCTGGAGAAAGAGCACGTGTTTATAAGAATGAGTACACATTGCAGCATCCTGGCCACGCAACACGTGGGATATGAATTCCCAAAAACTGAGTGCAATGTGGCCCTACTTTTTCAGCTGATCTCAGGGAAGATGCTGACAACTGAAAAATTATAGCATGCAATCACGCTCAGAAAGGAAGTAAAATGAGGAAATATCCAGAGGAAAAAGTGACTGGACATAATCTGTCTCACACAACCACTAGGATGGCAAGTCAATAATAAGGGGGCAGATTAGATATCCGCAAAGGACGCTTTCAGTTCCAAATTCCTTCAGTTTTTCTAAAACCTTACAAAGGGATTTAGAATAAAGGTAGGAGAAAGAGGGCAGTAAAGGTATTAGTATATTGTGAAATCTTTAATTTTTCCGCTTATCATCAATAAAATCTTACCTTCAGAGGTAGTGCCAGATGACTCGGAAGAGTGCATGTCTTTAAAGACACTTCAAAAGTGATTCAGTATCTCGGCTTAAGCTCAAAATAATGTTTCCATATAATAGAATATGATACAGCTATTTAAAAAGACTGTTTACAGTTTGCCATAACATTGTAATATAAGCATTTTCCCTCATTAACTGAAGAAAAAAGGATGCAAAACTGAAGAGTCTGACCTCAACTATGTAAAAAAAAGAATCTAAAATGCTGACAGCAGCTGCCTCTACATAAGAAAACTAGGGGTATTTTTTCTTTGCTTTCCCCTCATACCCCGCTACTTTGTAACTTTTTCCAAGAGCATGTATTACTTTCACAGTAAGAAAAAATCATTTCAGTAATATGATATTTAAAATTGCACCAAACTCTATGAAAACTCTGTGACGTTTTCAGAGATTTAGGAAATCAGAGGGTCTGTGTGTGTGTTGGTCAAAAAGAGCAATTGGCCCCCAAATGCTATTTCCTGCCTCTCCTCCAACCAGGCATATAGTACAGTGCCTGGCGTCTGTCAAAAGGCCATCAACTCTTGATCGCCAGGGAAACTGAAGAGTCAGGCTGTGAGTGATCCAAGCCCCTTCTTCTCCTCCTCCTGCAGGCTGCCTTGGGTTGGGTTTTGTTTTTCTCTGCTCATTAGTACCTCCACTCTGTGGCTGAAGAAGCCAAGCTTGTGTCTATCAATGTTCGTCTTTTCTAACAGTTCTGGTGACAAGTCTGGCAAGGGACAAGCTTGAAGTTTTTGAATAAAGGGATCTGGAGATTCTCTGTGCCTTCCAAATCATCTACACAATCCTGGGGCTTCAGGACTCTGGGTGATTTCGGGGGCTGCATCCCAGCATCTGTAAGCAGGATACATAAGGGAGTCTTGGGAATGACTGGGGTGTCCTAGGCAGCCTGGCGGGGCCCCGTCAGCTCACGCTCTCCCCTCCCAACCTCCTCCTGAGGGGGGGAGCCTTCCTGAGGGAAGCTGGGGGTGGGGGGGGTTTGACTCCCAAGAAGTGATCCTGCCAGTGAGGTATTCCCTCAGCCAGACGGTCTGCCTTCTCAAGCTGGGATTCTTCCCTGAGCTTCTAAGAACCCTGAACCCGCTCCACTCCCACTGCCACGTGACTCCCTAGCAACATGCTTCCCACTCCCCCCAGAGAACCCTCACAGAGTGGTTGCCCGTGCCTGGGGCAGAAGTTTCCAAGTCAGTGTAGCCTGAGACATAACAGTGTGGTCTCTGAAGTGGTTCCCGGTTCAAATCCCTGCTCTGCCATGTGTGACCTTGGACAAATCGTGCAGCTTCTCTGGGCCCCGGTTCCCTTATCTGTAAAATGAGAAGCCTGTGTCTACCCCGCTGAGTGGTGGAGGCGACTGAATTAGAACAGGTAAGTGATGAGCACTGTATAAATGTTAGCAGTCACAGAACAAACAAACAGAAAACCAACCTGCGCTTGTTATTGGAACCCTAAAAACATAGCCACAGATGTGGCTTTTGAAGGTGTAGCCCGTACAGATGCCGAGGAAAGTGAGCCTTGGGCCAGCCGTCTCTTCCTCAGCAGCCTGAAGCTGCAGCTCAGTTCCACCCCTTGGTACCACAGCATCACTAAACACCGGCCAGCTGCACACGAACCACTGGGGTGAACAAACAGGACAGGCGAAACCAGGCCGTCCCATGGGAAACGATTTATAGCCAGTGTTCCTTCACCTCCAATTTACTATCTAACAGTTTTGGTTGGCTCAGCTTTGGGGAAACAGTGTTCTCGTCAAAACACTTGTCAAAAATATCCCAAATCTGAAGAGATAATTGGCAAGGAGACCCAGTAAGGATTGATGGAAACTTCTTCCGCCAGGCGAATGGGTCCAATTAGTCTGGCCAGCTTGGTGTAGCTCCAGACATTGCCTCGCGGCACTGAGCAGCTCGTATACAAGGACTAGCGGGTTATTTACCTTTCCCCAGGAAATAAAGCTAACACAAAAGGAAAGATGATCAATGTATATTTTAAAAGCATGTGTATACAAACAAACCCCCTCCCATATGTTACTGGGTTTCCTCCAAAGAAAACAGATTAAATCAAGTTATCTACCAGGCACTCAGCACTGTATCCGGCTGTGGGAATTCCCGGCCCCCTTCTCAAGAAGCTTAAAATCAAGCTGGGAAGGCAAGACAAGCACAAGTGCAAAGGTTAGGCATCAAAGCAAGACATTTGTAATGAGCCAAAAGAATGATACAGACAATGAGTATTTCAGGAGATGAGGGAGAAACGTGATCACTCCAGGCTTAGGAGTCCTCAGAGAGGAGGTGGGGTTTGAGTTGGGCCAAAGCATAGATACGCAGGATTCAGTAGAGCAGAGAAAAAAAGAGAGCAATCCAGGAAAGGGGTACAGTGTGAGCAAAGGTGTGGGAGCAGCACACAAGGCACATTTGGAGAAAGCAAGCAAGCAAGCAAGCAGGTTTGGCTAATTAGAGACCACCAGAAGAGAAAGGGGTTTCTTAGGTCATCTAGTACAATCTCATTTTACAGATGAGGAAATGGAGGCTCAGAGAGGTTAAGCGATTCACCTCAAGTCACACAGCTGGTTATCAGTGGGAGATCAGTTGAGGGAACAAATCTGTTAATATCCAGTTTAGAATCCGAGCTGACAGTAAATTGACTGGCTATAGAGAGGCAAAGGAGAATCCGCCTAGGGTGAAAGAAACAGTGCAATTCTCAACCACGAATGCTGGTGGAGGTCACAGAAGGTGCTCATTAAACGCTTGCTGAAAAAATTGATAACTGCTATATAATTTCAGACAAGTCATGTGGTATCTCTGAGTTTATTTTCTTCTCCTTCCCCCTGCACCTCCCCCCAGTGAATAAAAATCTCAACTCGACCAGTGGTGTATCCACACAGTGGAAATAAACAGTTCTCAGAGATAAAAGGCGAGGGGAGCCTCAAAGGGTTTCAGATTTCTAACCTCTCTGTGGTGGGTGTGGGTATGAAGGTTAGAAAATGAACCACCCCCTCTGCAGGCGGCAGGTGGGCTGGGGAGAAGGAACATCTGTTTTTTTCCTTCTTTTTAGCCCTATAATCTTTTACCTCTTTGAAGTTGTGAGAAATCAGGTGCTTTGTACATTTCCATTATAAAGGAGATAGAACTAAAAAGTTAAAAGTCTTAGGAGGGTGAGCCGGGATGCGGTAGGGGCCAGGTCTCCATGTGCCTCACCTAGGCGGCTTGTGAGTAAGGAAGGGAACCGTCTTGGCAAGTTCCCAGGAAGCAAGGGGTCTGTCACATCCATACATGGGTAGGAGGTTATTACAAATAGATTTCCAGAAATTTCTTTCAGGCCATTTCGGTGAGGGGAGGTGTCTCTGAGCAGTTCACAAAGCAGTTGGTATGGTCTTGTGTATAACCCAGAAGCAATACAAAATACAAAATACAAAAGCACAAAATGGATCAATACTAAAATCGACATGGAAGAAGGCACAGAAAACTAACCTTAAGTAACTGGCCATTTCCAGTCCCCAAGAATAAAACAGTCCTGTTCATTACCACGGTGCCATAAACGGATGTCAGGTCGGAATGGATCAAGGTAGATGATGCGATTGGTTGGACTCTTTCAGGTTGATCCTTGTCATTCTGAACATGCACACAAACGCACAAATAAAAAAAAAGATAATTTTTAACAGTGATAATTCTCATGATGATAAAATGTCACTCATGCCCACCTGGGAAGGATCCTACTGGAGCCCCAAATACATTTTCTTAGACAAGATCCCCAGGAACAACCTTTTATCCCCTTTACCGGCAGAATCACCACGCTTGCCCAACCCATGGAAAGCCATTTGTTTACTGTGTATTAACATGTATTGATTGCCAGCAGTGAGCTAGCCATCCATTTAACGCTCCCCCAGCTGATATATGAAACTGAGCTCCACTTTATTGCCAAAAAAGAGCCCACCGCTGAATTGGGAGGGAGACAGTCTTATACATGGCTGTTTGCAGGATCATGCTGAAATTTATTTTAACAAGGGTTTGGCTTCTGTGAGGTTAAACAAGCCACTTCCAGACATGTGAGACGGACCATCCTATTGGGTGTGATGGCAGAGAGGAGGGACTCTACATTTACAAGAAGAGTGCAGTGTGTTAGCCCAAAGACAGGGTAAGTCATTCAGAGGGTAAAGAGGGAAAGACAGAGTCATGGATGGTGGGTAAGACAGAGCCACAGGGCTAAAGAGGAACCAAGCACAAGGGCTGGACCCGGTGCTGGTGTTCTTGAAGAAGAAATGGAAAGCCTAACTCTCAACCTGAAGGCATGTAAATGGTCTGAGGTTCTGAGCACACAGAATCACATGCTCACTCCTGATCATTAAATAAAGCCCCTCTTTAAACCCAGAGCAGACAGTGTGTCGACTAAAATGTCTTTTTCTTCCTTGTTTAAAGGCATGAAGTGCTTCATGCTGCTTCCTGCTTTCAACGACAGGAAACCGAGTTTGTTACACAAATCTCTGGAAGATACAGAGCTAGAAAGAGTCGTTGTCTTCTACAGCTACTGAACACGGTGCGATAGCATACTTTATCTGCCAGAGTTTGGTTCCCAACTGTACTAAGGTTTGCGAAGGCACATCTACGCTTCAACCAATAGGAGAGCTGGCAAACTTCTGTAAGCATCACCGCAACTCCTAAAATCGCCCCGTTTGGAGAGGGGGGAGGTAGGCAAGAGGAGGCTAAGACTTATTAACTTCATTATATTACTGCCGACAGTGTTTACGTCTTTCAATTTATGTCTTATTAAATATTCATTATTTTTAAACCCACCAAGTTTCATTAACATCTACACTAAATGGATTCATGGACTAAATTGATTTCTGAAGCCTTTAAAGTGTCGTCTGTATTTCTTTGTTGAAGTTACACTGGGAGGAAAAGACATGCTGGCAAGGATTTCGCCAATGTCGTGATCTCTGCTCAAGGAAAAGATGTCATAACCTAAGAGAACGTGGCGTATTTGCATACAATATTCCATAGTGAACTCAGTTTAAAAAGATTTTTAGAAAGCCCATTGGAGATTTTTTTTTTTCCTGTTAAAAATATACTTTTCATACAGTCGGGGAAGATGAGGAACTGTCCTGTTAAAATGAAGCTGAGAAAAAAAATCTCTGTGGGTCTGAGAATCAGAACAATAGATCACTGTTTAGATAAGGATGCCTCGTGACTATGAGTAGAAAAAAGAAAAGTCAGTGACCTTTAGATGTAAAAAAAAAAATAAACCCACACCACACATCTTGCTTTAAAATAAAACCAGAATTGTTCAAACTTAAAATCGGCTGACCACGCCTCTTCTTTTTATTAAATATTTGAGCATCTCAGAAGTGCTTAACTCAGAGAATTGGACGTCATCTCTGCCTGGGCATCTGGAATGTTCTAACACCACTATCTTTGGCTGGAGGACTCCGTTTTCCCTCATCCCACGACACAGACAGAGTAATGACTGTGGACTGTTGATTAGCCATCCACAAGGACCAAATGGGATAGTGTCCTCCCACGTCTGGTATATAGTAGGTGCTTAATAACTGTAGCTATTTAGATTAGCCAAGAACCGTGACATCACAGTTAGCCTTGGCTGAGGTGGGATGAGATATTCTGTTTGTGAAAGACTGACTCCCAAAAAACCCAGAAGTGGCTCAAAAGCCGAAAACGAACAAGGAGAAAATTGCTTCTAAATTACTGTCCCATCCTCTTCTAGCATCCTTCCCTGGCTTCTGACTGTTTCTCAATAATTGCAGTTTTCCAAATTAAGTCCTGGATCAATAACATGGGTAAGCAGTAGGGCCATTAAATCAATGTTCCTGAATTTGAGAGCTGGTGGCATAGAACAAACCACCTGGGACTAGGGGTCAGAGAAGTTAGGTTTGCATTCAAGCTTGGTTCTCGTCCCCTGGGTGATGTGGGCAATTTATCGAACCCTGTTGGGATTGGCTTTCTCAGCTGTGAATAAGGCCAATGGTGTCTGATCGGTAGGGTAGTTATGAGGGAGAGATAATAATGATGGTAGTAATAATAACATGTTGATACATGCTAGCTGCTATGATTAGTAGTAACTTGCACTTACTGTGTTTTGCTTGGAATATTTTATAATACTCCGACTAAATAAGGATAGTATAGGGTAGTGAGCCGGACCTCCAGGCTTTCGATCCTGGCTCTGTCACTTTCTAACTAAGTAATTTTGTGCACATTACTTAGCTTCTCTGTGACTCAGTTTCCTCCTCTATACAATGGAAGTGACGATAGCAGCATTTATGTCATAGACTCATCACGAGGACTGACTGAGTTAGGACACAAGCCTAGGTAAAGCTTAGAACAGCGTCTGGCACATAGTAACACACAATCCACGCTTGCTATCATTACCTTATTTAAAAACACAAACGGTTGCTGCCACACCTGTGGCAGTTATGCCCACCTCCTCCTTTGCCACAAAACCCTAATTTTGTTCAGGTAGCAATAAACCCAAGCCTGGGAAACCATGATTAGCCTAAGCCACCCAGTAATCCCATTCCCCGTTGCCTGGTACTTGCTTTCCTACCCCGTAGAGCTAGGGGTGGCCATGTGGCCCAGTTTGGGTCTGTGAGATGCAAGAAATCCACTGGAGGAGCTTCTGGGAATAAGCTTCCTCCTTGATAAGAGGCGGCTCTTGAGGAGGACTCATTTGCCCCTCTTCCCTCACTTCCTCCCTTTGGAATCTGTGATGTGAGGTTATCTGTGCAGAGTGGTGACAGCCATTTTGCTTCCATGACGTTCAAGATGGAGGGTGAAAACCAACAGATTGGTGCAAGGGGAGGACAAAAGACCCTCGGTTCTTGAGGACACCACTGAGCTCAGACTTCCAAGCTTTAAACTTTTTACTAACAATGATGTTATGATTTAAGCCGCTGCTTATGGCTTGCAACGCAAAGCAAGTCCCTGTGTAAGAAATGAGAGTCATGGCTGGGGACACGGCACTAGACTCTAGCTTTTCCTCAGCTACAAAGGACCAGGAACTGGCCAAGCGCTTGTTCCTCTCACCCTGGAAGATCCTGGCCACAGTCAGGATTGTGTAGCCAATTACCACAGCGGGCCTGGAAGAAAATAGGAAAGAGCGGGCTTGGACCTCAAGTAAACTCGAAGGGCTGCTCTGGCTGAATGGAAATGGATTCTTTTGTGCTGGAGACACACAGAAATGGACAGGTCCCTGTGAATGGAAAAAGGAACCCTCTGAATGGCTTCCTTTTGCTCACTTCAGCAAATGCAAACAAAAGAAAGACAGGCTCCAGAGAAACCTGCTCACAAAAGTGAAATTAATACCTGGGGAGCCAAGTAGAAAAAGGGAGAAAATAGTGCAGGCAGCCCCCTGTGTCCAGAGATTATTTTCACTCTCTTTTTTGGGGGGCCTATTTTCTATCTTGCCCTTCTCTCCCTTTAGGGCATAATCACTAATGTTGCTCTCAGCCTATTCTGTCTAGTTTATTACGTGTAATTTATTTCTGAATTCCGGCCTCTGCTTGTTCTTCTGTGTGTAACAAGGTTAATGCCTTGTAATGATGCTTTTGCCAGTTCTGCCTCTCGCTACAAAATCCAATCTTGATTTAGCTCTAAACCTTGTCTCCCCTTTGGGCTTTCTTGGTTCCCTCAGAGTTGTCACTCTGTGTCTCCTGCCTGCCATGTCTAACCACACGTCCCGCCTACACTGGAGCCCGCTCTCACAGGGAAACTTTTTCCAGTTTGAGGAAAAAGCTACCTTGTCTCAAATGATGTTTGGGCTAAAAAAGAGAGAGCCTTGGGCTTGACACACCAAAGCGGAACCAAGGCTACTGGGAAGGGGTGAGTGCTGGTGTGTGCGAGTGTGTGCGTGTGTGTGTGTGTGTGTGTGTAAGAGAGAGAGAGAGTATTCAGGGAATACTGGGCACATCACGAGGGAAACAGCTTGACCTCCTTGTAGCTCCTTCATATGATCTTTCATTGACCATAAACACCCCCCGATTCCAGGGGGCACCAGCCATGTATTCTAGGATGTGAATGGCACACTCGGGACTTGAGTACCACGTGGCCCTGCCCCTACCACGTAGAAGAGGGTCTGACTCAGCGAGGATCACATGGAGCGCTCACAGCCAAGCTGCAGCTATTATGGGAACAGCTGGAGGAAATGTGCACAAAAGTGGCCCCTCAAGCGTTGGGGAGACGGCAAAAGTCAAGCCTTTGATCCCCAAGGTGATGAAAAGACTCCCTTATTTTGGTTTTTCTTTATGGGGCCAGGGCAAATACCAACTGGAACTTCTTAAACATTGATAGAAAGCTTCTCGGGCAGGTAATTTTGTAGTCTGCTCCTCTTTGGCATACACTTACGGGAAGCAGTTTCTTCATCATTACTTACCCAGGGGCCTACTGGCAGTTAGGAAACCTCAGCAGGAGTCCTATGCCCAAGATCTGGCCCTGCTTCGTCCCTGACAGGCTGCTTGATTTGGGCAAGTCCCTGAACATCAATAACCGAATCTGTAAAATGGACCCAATAATACACACGCCCTGTCTATTAGCATTGTTGTGAGGCCCAAATGAAAGCATGTGTGTGGAAATAATTGGAAAACTATCTTTATCAAGCTAGAGAATGGAAAGAACAACTATTCACCCAAGTTAGATAGTGATTTTATTGGCCGTTAAGGCGCCTGTCACTTTTCTTTATTCTTCTAGAGTATACCGCATTGATCGGGTTCTAACTTTACGGCACCTCTCTGATCATCTGAAGGAAGAATTAACCTTGGGGACTCAAATGATCCAAAGGAAAAGTTCAAAGTGTGCAGGAGGAATAAAGAAGGGAAGTTTAGGGACATACCTGGGCAGCCTCTATACCAGGCAAGCATGGGGGGCGTGCAACCGAGCCACGGGAAACATGCAAAGTGGTGAGGTTTGTATTTCACATCCTCCCACGGGCTCTTCCACCTGCTTCCCTCCCTCCAAGGCCCCAGTGTCCTCCAGCCACCCAGGCCTTCCTACTGCCAAAGTCCCACTCTCCAAGATTTATCCTGCCTTTTTCCTGCTTTACACTCCATCCTCCATCTAAATCTCCATCCCTTCCATGTGGCTACTTTCAGTCAATTACCTACAAAAAGACAACCTGGGGCTTCCCTGGTGGCGCAGTGGTTGAGAATCTGCCTGCCAATGCAGGGGACACGGGTTCGAGCCCTGGTCTGGGAAGATCCCACATGCCGCGGAGCAACTGGGCCCGTGAGCCACAGTTGCTGAGCCTGCGCGTCTGGAGCCTGTGCTCCGCAACAAGAGAGGCCGCGATAGTGAGAGGCCCGCGCACCGCGATGAAGAGTGGCCCCCACTTGCCACAACTAGAGAAGGCCCTCGCACAGAAACGAAGACCCAACACAGCCAGAAATAAATTTAAAAAAAAAAAAAAAAAAAAAAGACAACCTGACTCGAACAATTCACAAAAATATATGAATGGCTGATAGTGTAAAAAAAATGCATTTTCCTAGATTCTCAGAGTTGGAAGAGACACAGTTCAACCATGTTTTTCCATGAGGAAGCTACTGGCATTCTAGATGGGATATTTCTTCACTATGGGGGCTGTCCTCCATGATGCAGGACTTTTAGCATCCCTGACACCTGCCCAAAAATACCAGTAGTGCCCCCCCCCCACCATCATTTTGACTTCTGCAAAAGCTCCCTCTCTCCCACTGCTAAATACCCTCTAAATAAATGGCATCATCTTCTTTGAGAAACTGTGGAATCGCTCCCAAGATTTCAGAGTTGCTGGAAAATGATTATCTAGACATTTCTTCCCTCCAACTCTCTCCCTCCCTATCTTCCCCATCATGGTGAATGGTACCAACATCCACCCTCAGCTCCTCTCTTTCCATCACTCCCCACACCCAATACCTGAAAAATCTCAGCTGAATTTCCCAGCAATCTTACATCTATCTTCTCCATCTCCATGGTTTCCACCCAGTCCAAGCCCCCATCATCTCACTCCTGATCTACAGCAAGGGCCTCCTGGTTTCTCTCTTTCAACCTACAATCTATTCTCCATCCAGTAGCCAGAGTGATTCTTTAACGTATAAAGTAGGCCATGTTACTTCTTTGACTAAAATTCTTCAGTGGCTTTCTATCACACTTAGAATTAAACCCAAATGCTTCCCCAGATCCTATCTGATCTGGTCCCTGCCTACTCTTTCAAACTTATCCCTTGTCACTCTTCTCCTTCACTCTGTTTCAGTTCCCACAGTGTCTTTCTTTCAGACTCTTTAACATGTTCCCATTTTTCTGCCTCAGGGCCTTTGCATATGCTACTTCTGCTACCTCCCCTCTCTTCACACCTTGTAGGCTGTTTTTTTAAAAAAATCTTTCAGGTTTCAAGTTCAATGTCACCTCCTCATGGACACATGACTATAAATCATCCTATCCCTATGCCAGTAGTTATTCTGAATCATAACATTCCATTTGTTTCCTTGAAAATAATTATAATTACATTGCTTTAAATTTTTTTATTTAATGTCTGTCTCCCAGAAGACTCTAAGCTCTACAATAGTTTATCTTACTCTACACTCTGAATGCAGCACATACCTCAGCATCTGGCATGTTGTTAGTTGCCAATAAACATTTATTGAATGAATGAATGAATACATGGATCAATATTTGAATGCTTTCAGTCAATATCTCACCAGGCAACCCTGGTACATTGCTAAGTAGGTCTAATCATTACAAAGTTCTACTGAGGCAAAATTTGTCCCTTGCAAGCACTGGGCCTTGGTTCTGCCTTTGGGAACAATACTAAACTACCCCACATCTGCTGCCATGTAGCTTGGCCTTCTCTAAATTTCACATCCATAGTTCACTGACAGCTTGCAAAAGACAGTTCCTAGGTCTTTTGCCATCTCCATCTACAGACAGTCTACAGACTCAGTGTACTTAAAATAAGGCTCTAAGTAAACAAAATACTTTAGGTATTTTCGTATCCTCTAACCAAAGTGAAGAATAATAGCACTGTTCTTCTCCCATGATTAGAACAGCATAACTTACGAACTGTTGCATTTGGCTAACTCTTTAAAATAGAAATATTGAATAACATAGTGGTAGCATGGAAGAGTAGAAAGAACAAGAGATTTACGGTAAAAAAAAAATGTGGGTTCAAGTTCAAGCTCTATTACTTATGAGCTGTCTCTAAGCAGTCACTTAACCTTTCTGAGGCTTCTCCACCCACCCACCTGCTCTATCCAGTCCATTTATGAAGCACTTGGCCAACTGTAAAAATCCAGGTGGGACTAAACCCCCTATTGTCAAACTAAGCCAATCAAATGAGTTTTGAAACAAAATGCAGCATCTTGTCATTGGTTTTCTGACACACACAGTAACGGAATGAGTGCTTGGAGTGGGGACCGCACTGACATCCACAGTTCCTGCAAAGAATTCCGGGAATCCATGAAACCGGATGAGAAAAAAAATCCTATTTTAGCGAACTCCGACTGAAATTCAGCATTTCATTTAATTATGAATGCAGACCACAGTCATATTAACTGAACCTGTGACTTTGTCATCAAAAGAAATCAGATATCTTCATATCATTTTATAGTTGTTGCAGGTATCTCAAAATATCATTTGTGCTTATCGCTACTTTGAAATGATGGTAGTTACCGCTGCTAGGTCTTGCTATTTAATGTGCTAAGATATATTACTCCCTTTCAAATTGGAAAAAACATTTTGATGTATCTGTAGATCAATATAATTGGTTCATTTTGCAACTCTTTTTATTTTATGTGTTTAAAACCACTGCTCTGAGGAGGGATCTACAGGCTTCCCCAGAGGTCCACAGCACAAGGGCTCCACGGGAGGGAGGGGCACAGAGATGTTGCTAAGCCCAGGAGACTGAGACTGGGTGACACCTACGACTACCAGCTGCTCTGGGCCACCCAGCCCTCCTGATGCCTCAGAGAACCAAGGACCAGCATGTGGAATCCAATTTCTAAGATTGCTCGCTGATGGCAAAGGAACCTCAGAAGAACGTCAGTGCAGAATAATTAGGAACAGTTGATGTGTTAGAGAATATGCTTCTCAAGTGGACTCTTCCAAGACCAGGCTGGAGGGGCAGGAGGGGAAGACCAGGAATCCGGCCTCATTGGTGAGGGAGTCACAGGGAAACTCCCTTCTCTCTAGGCTACCGGGCTTTTATTCCTCCTATAAACACAGCTCCAGGGGCTTGGGCTCCTCTTGGAAGCTCTTCTCTCGCCGAGCTGTAACCACATCTTCTCCACTAGATGGAGAGCACCTTCCTTCCAGTTCAACAAATACTTATTGAGGGCCCACCATGCAGTAGACGGCATTCTGGATGCTTGGGAAACACTGATGAGACACCCCTGGCCACTCTCCTCAAGGCACTTACAGCCCCAATGGCACCGTGTTGAGCCCAACACAGAGCCTGGCACACAGCTGGCACTCCATAGAGGCTGACAGAGTGGATCCCCAATTCCTCACTTCCTGGCCAACCGCTGGCTTAATGGCCCTTTCTGGGGGTCCCAAAGATATCTAAAACTCGATGAAAATTAAACTAATTGGTCACCAACACCTCTCAATTCTACATCTTAAAAAGCTATTTCATTTAATCCCTCCTCTCCACCTGCACTGCCACCACCTCAGTTCAGGTCTCCAACATGCTCACTTGGATTACTGCAGCCCACGCAATCCATCTTTTTCTCTCCACGTTCGTTGCGGCCACCACTCTAGACCAAGGCAACATTATTTCTCACCTGGACTACTTCGAGAGCCTCCTGCCTCTGCTGGGGCCAATCTCTCATTCATGCCCCAAAGGGCAGCCATTTATTTAGGAATTCAAATCCAGTGGTGTCCCTTCCCTTCAAAGGCTCTTCTAAGCTTTCAGAAAAAAATATAAGCTCCTTCCCGCTGCCCACCAGGACTACAGGATCCGCTGACGCTTCCTTCCCCAACCTCTTCCCCCGACACTCTCCCGGCTCCACCTCCCTAACTCAACCACGCTAGCCTTTGGTTCTTCAGAATGACCAAGTCATTTCCCCTTTCGAGGCCTTGCACTGCTCCCCAGTTCCCCTTGGGGACATGTACAACTATCCTTCCTCATCTTCCTGGTGGCAACTCAACCTCCTTAAAGAGAACTTTCCCCAACACCTCAACTAACACGGCTCTCTACGTCCTGTTATTTCTCTCAGGGCCCCCATCTCAGCCTGGGCCTTAATTTTCTCATCTGTAAAATGGAAGTAACGACATTACCCATCTCATAAAGTTGTGGTGAGGATTAAACGAGTTAATATTGGTAAAGTGCTGACTTAGGACAATACTTGGTGCAAAGTGAGTGCTCTAGGAGTGCTAGCTATCATTTTAATATAAAAATAACCTCTTCATTTGCTGCATATTTATAGTCTACTCTGTTGACCATTGGTAGAAATATTTCCTCACAGTGCTTGGCACATAGTAGGAACTCAAGAAGTATTTGTTGGTCCTTCTAATCAGCTGTTTTGCCTCTCATCTTGCCTCATCCATTCTTCTGAGTGATCTCTCTAGAACACAATCAGATCATGTCTGCCTAGAGCCCTGCTGTTGCCCTCATCAGCCATGGGCCATGGCTTTCACACCCTGCTCAGCAGAGTCCCAGAAGTTCCTTTGAGATGCCACAGGGACAGGCAGGGGGTGGGGGGAGGGCGAGTTGCAGGATTCTGGGAACCTCCCCACCCCTGCTTCACCCTGAGCCCCGGCACTTGGCAATGGCCTCACCCAGAACAGCAGGTCAATGATGATTTATTAGCCTTTTTCTCATACTGAGCCTCTGGTTTAAGATTTAAAGCCCAGGTTTAGAAAGTCTGAAAACAACTGACCATCAGGATAAAATCCAGCCATCTTGGCCAGTCTTATTAAGCCCTTTGCCATCTGGCCCTGCATGCTCATTTCTGGACACTCCCCAGCCAGGGTGAGCTACCTGCGGTTCACAAGCTTATTCAACTTCCCGCTTGGGCACAAGCTGTGCCCTGTCTCTGGAACTCCCTTTCTTGCCTCTTCTACTTGGCTTCAAGACATAGCTCCAGCATCACCTCTCTGAAGCTTCCCAGGTCCTCCAACGCTGAGTGTGACACTCCTTCTTGGGGCTTCCGCACCACCTTTTTGCTAAATCTCTCACGATGTCTTAGGGCAATGTGAAGGTTTGTTTTACTCTCACCCCTTCTGTTACAGCAGGCGTCGGTAAATTACCAGCTGTGGACCAAATCTAGCCTGCTGCCTGTTTTTCTGAATGACCCCCTGCCAAGCTAATAGTTTTTACATTTTTAGATGGTTGAAAAAAATCAAAAGAATAATATTTTATGACAAGTGAAAATTATACATGAAATTCAGATTTCTGTGTCCATAAAGTTTTACTGGAACATCCCCGTGCTTGTTCATTTATATGTTGTCTATGGTTGCTTTCACACTTCAATGGCAGAGTTGAGCAATTGCAACAGAGACTGTATGTGGCCTGCAAAGCCTACAATATTGACGATCTGACCTTTACAGAAAAAGTTTGCCGACTTCTGCAATAAGAACATTGGCCAGAGAGGTGGGGTGGGGATTGCTGGGGTCAAATCCCCCTCATAACTCCTCTGAGGAGACACTACGTGTAACTACTGACTAGACAGTCAAACCCATCAACTACAGAAACAGTAAAACTTAAGTCACGATTCTGTTTGGTTTTGTGATAGTATATAAATTAGTATTAATTTTCTATCTTGATGAAAATGCTAAGAAAAACTATGAGCACAATTGATAAAAAAAGAATCTTACCACTACCATGCCCCTGCTTCCACAAACAAGTTAGACCCAGGATGCCTACAAATTGTCCCCCAGCAGACTTCGGTGTTTCTCTGAGCAGGCCTCAGTGATCATCAGCTATGTGCCACCACATATTCAAGGAAGGCAGAGGTAGGTCATGGAGAAGCCTGAAGGGAGGCAGAGATGATTCCATGCTGCTGTAGTCAACATGGCAATCACGGTGTGGCTCTTCCACCTTTCCATTCCAAGGCAACCCGCCCACACACCTACCGGGGACCACTGCATGATGGTCTTCCTTCTTCTGACTGGACCTGGGGTCAGTACCTGCCCCAAGGGCAATGAATCCCTACCCTGAACGAGGGCTCATAATCTGGAGTGAAAGGATGGGTTGGACCCCATTCTCTCTCTTTCCTGGTAATTTGAACTAAATAATACAGAAAGCTGTTGCCACTTGGTAGCCGATGCAGAAGGTGAAATGCTATTGAAAGGCAGAGTGGGGATCAGGTCAGGCTGAGGCACGTTCAGGTGGAGGGGGTGAGGGGCAGATGTTTGAGGAAGCCGAGGGGGTCATTTCGTAGCAGGACTGAGGGAAGCAGCCACGCTAAGTCATGTTGACAACGAAACCTTAGAATGAGCATCTGTCACACTTCCTGCTGTTACGCCCCTTTCCACTGCCGTGAGTCCGGAACCCCCTTCCCACTCTATATCAGAGAGCCCCATCCTAGTACTCCTAAATAATCACGATAGTAATGACAGTAAATACATACACAGCATTTACTATAGGTCAGGTAGTGTTCATACATATTAACTCATTAATCCAGACAAAAATCCTATGAAACAAAGAGGATCCCTACTTCTAGATAAAGAAACAAGCACAGAAAGGTTAAATCATTTGCCCAAGGTCACACAACTGGGAAGTGGCAGCTGTGGTCCCAGGCGACCTGGCTCCAGAGTCCGTGCAGACAACCACTGCACGGTACTGCTCCTCCCCCTAGATTTCCATGTAATCCCACGTGTTTCTAGCCACTAAATCCCCCACCCCCTTGCTTGAGCTTGCTTATGTGGATCTTTGTTTCACGCAACCAACCGTGCCTAATTAGGATAGAAACTGGTATCAGGACTGACGTTGTAAAGACCAGACCCTTGAAGAGAATTCTGGTGTGGTGTACAGCAGAGTAGAAGGCTCTAGATACCTTCCCCCGCACCCCACATCCTGGAATGAAATGCAAATAGACTGCTGTCCGAAAGGGTGAAGGAGCTAATTTAACTCTGACCTATAGATTCTTGAGACTCGGACCCTAAACTCAAAAACAATAAGACTTCAGAAGTTTTTCTAGGTATTTCCTTTGGGCAATTAGAAGAGGATAAGGAATATAAGGGTAGTGGAATGAGCTGGTTACTTTAGATGACCCTAAGTAAAACTGCAATGAAAACAGTGGAACAAATTCTTATCCCAGGTGCCTCAGCTGGACTACAAGGGAAATTGCGATGCGTTACAGCTGTGGCTCTAAACACTGAGTGTATATTAGAATCACCTGGAGAGCTTGTTAAACCACAGATTGCCAGTCCCACACCCTACTCTGAGTTTCTGATTGGGGCCCAAGAGTTTGCATTTCTAGTAAGTTCCCAGGTGATGCTGAATGCTGCTGGTCCAGAGACTACACCTGAGAACCCTACAAGTTCTTGAGGGGCTTTGTGCCCTACAGCACAGAGCCCTCTCCTCTTGCCCACTGAAAGGCACGATCATGCACGTTATTAAATTATACCAAAGTAGTGTCAACCATGCTGGGTTTCTATGGTCAAAGTTAACTCCCAGATTGGCAAGACCAGAAGCCTGGTGAGTCCAGTGAATGGGGATTTCAGAGGAGTGGAGGACGCCAGTTAGGCCCGGACTAGGGAAGAAAGAGGCTCCAACACATCAGACATCAAGAAAAAGACAATGGTTAAGGGAGTCTGAGGTGGCCAGGTTCAGGAAAGTATGGCTGCCAACAACAGAAAGCATCCCCAACATGATCCCCCATTTATTAATTCAACAAATATTTCTTAAGGTGCTATGCTAGGCACTCTGGGTTCAACAAAGAACAAAATGTTACAAGGTTCCTGACCTTCTGGGGCTTGTATTTTAATTGTGGTTGCTAATAAAGACAAGAGCGTCTGTAACCCAGACTTAACAGGTTGAGATTTCTGGATTTAGTTTATGAGCTAGTTCTTCTGTCTGAGAACAAAAACTGGGAGCCGTCCTTTAAGGTCCTGTAAGTCTCTCTGAGGTCGTTTATAAGCCTGAATACAAAACGTGCTGGCACTATCTAGAAATTGACAACTGAGGAACTACAACCCTCCCAAAGTCTGAATTTCAAGTGTTTAAATATGCAGACCCAGAAACCCCGTTCGCACTCAAGGATTCTCTGTTCTATCGTCTTATGCCCAGCAAACAGCTGATCCCAGAGTAGTTGCAGGGGCCTAGCCTGCTCCGTGTAGGACAGGATTGACACCAGAACCCAATGTCTGCGATGCTGGACTGTCCATGGCTGTGTGTTACAGGTCCAGGTCCTCAATCCTCTACCATTTACCAGTTGTGGAAACCAACCAAAGCTCTCCGGGCCTCAATTCCTCATCATAAAATCATAATGATAACTACAATCCTTGCCCCATAGGGTGATTATGAGAATCAACCAAAAATAAGGCATGTGAAGTGCTTAGCTCAAAGCCTGGCCATAACAGTCATCCAGCAGTAGTAGCTGTGATTGCTTTTCCCTCTAAGTGGTTGTTGGGCTTTTTAAATCTCCCTTGCATATCAGATGTGTTTATGGGGGTAAAATTCACCATCTAGTCCGTAGACTGCAAAGTGGCTAGACAGGATCATAACAGAAACTGAAGAAGAAATAAACATTGCAGGAAGACTGTGGATTTTGAGGTCAATAAGGTTCACTGACGAGTGGCCCTGGGACATCACTTCTGCATGCAGTAGCTAGAAGTGTCTTGGGTTACTGTCTGTTGGAGAGCATACGAGTGTTTTGTGGTTGTCTGCATGACAGTTAAATTATGTCAGGCTTTGGAATTATGTGAGTGTGGAGGAAGCGGGTGTGTCTCTCCACAAGTGGTAGAATGAACTAGAAGAGTCAGTCCTGTTGGCCAACACAGTAGGAAACATGCCACCCTCAGCATCTATAGAGGGGGTGGCCACCATGTTTAAGCCACAAGCAACCCCAGGACCCAACTATGGCAGCCAAACAATCTGGAACAATCAGACTTCAAAACTCAGGCACACACAATTTTCTACCATATGCCAAGGATAACAGGAGTTCAGAAACAAGAGGAATTAAGTTAACTTGTACACAATTTGAAACATTCACTTTTTATGTTAACCCAAGCACATAGATATGTTATGGAATAGAATGAAAAAAAAAATCACCTTAAGTTTTAAAACACACTTCAAGGGGCACCCTCCAGCCTCAACCCCATATCCTAGGGGAGGTTGGTTACTGCCTCTAATTAGGGGACTTTGAAGGGAAAGTCTGAAGCACCAAAGTGGTAGAAAGAATACAGAAGTAGATATTGCGAGACCTGGGTTTAAGCTGGAGGCTCTGATGCTTACTTTGCTATCCTGAGCAAGTTGCTTAAGTGACCTTGAGCTTCCTCATCAGGTAAATGAGAATGCTCCTCAGAGAATCAACCTTAGACTTGACGAGGGCCTCAAAAGAAGTAATATAGGAGGAAGTGCCGTACAAATATTTATCAGGATTATTAGAGAGTGTCTACAGAACTCGGCTGCCTGGGCACGTTCACAGGCTGAAGCTCTCCTGCGATAGTTGTGAAAAGGGATTCAAAGTTGGAGGCAAGACAGAAAAAGTCACGGCCCAATGTGTGAACGGCTGAGGACACACTCATTGCACAAGCAACCTGTAAATTAATCTTTAGCGGGAGAAGCTGAAGGCCAGCAAATCAGCCAACAAGAGATAAGGAGAGAACCAAGAAATAAGAAAACAACCCAGTCACTCCTGTCACTTTTCTACCCATGGTTGACTGAAGGTGGAAAATAAGAGCGCGTCATCCAGGGGGAGCAGGAGAAGGCAAGCAAATCTAGCCCCTTGTGCCTTGCTGCCTGTGGATTACTGTTAAAATGACTGTGTCTGCTCTGGAGGAATCACTGTTAGAATCTACTGAGGCTCCCTCTAGAGTGTTTCAAGTTTCATCTATCTTAGGCACCTGTAATTCAGCATGCCTTCTCCAAAACACATTGAAAACCTGAAAATAAAACGCAGAACAAATGCAACCCAATGACATCATTGTTCTGAGTGACAACCAGGGGCACACTGATCCCATAACCCCATTAAATGGGGCTGCCACCTGCTATTGTCCTTTCAATGGCAGAATCAGTGGCACCCAGCACAGAGCACAAATATTTGTGGAAGAATCTTATCTGCCTATTTAATAGATTAGAAAATTGTCAGCGTTTTCATCAAAACGACCGCTTTTTTTTTCATTCAAAACCTCTCTTGAAATTCAATTCCACTAAGGCTTTTTAATTCATAAGAGCAACAAGGAATTTACTTAAAGAAAAAATGCAAAACTCCAAGCTCCTACCTGTGCAGCCGTGACAAGCTATTGTTTGAACCGGAGTATATTATTTAACCTGGATGACAAGCTCAGGGGGTAGAGACCCCGTCTTTCAGAATCCGCAGCTCTGAGCACACTGGGACCTCTCAATAAAACAGCAGCAAGACATGCTGTGGAGGAACCTATCTTAATTATTTATTTTTCCAGTTCCAGATTTTTGGCAGCAAGTGTTTATCCCTTGCTTGATTTCCAAGGGGCAGCTACCTCCCAGAAGCTCCCCATGAAGATGGATCAAGAGCTCTCTGACTTTCCCTTCCCCTCATCCCAGCGCAAGTAGGAACACCTGATCAAGCCAAAATGTGGATTCTGAGTGCATTCAGGGTGCCTGCTGGGTTTAGAAGGGAACTAAGTCCTCCAGGCCCCAGTGGGTAGAGAGAGGCAGTCAAGAGAAATGTTTTGGCTCCACACATCTACACAGCTGTCAGATGGCAAAGCTTGGACTTCCACTGTTATCACCTGCTGCGGGCCCCCGAGCTGTCTTGTCATTAACCCCGAAGACCAAGTATGCCTAAAGCTCGACACCAGGTAATATGTAGGGGTACTTTCAAGTCTTTCAACGGAGAAGTCGAAGGTGATGATTTTTGCCAAACTTGAACTGTTACATAATAAGGCTCTCACAAAGACAGATATTAAATGTTAAATTATACCTGTATAGCAAGACGAAGTCATTTAGGGAGCATTATGCGTTATTTATGCTTTAAAATAATTATAGCAGTAACTAAATGAAGGCATTATGTGTGTGCCCCAGTACACAAGTAGTGGGTAAGGAGGAAGAAGCAAATGACCATTCTAAGGGGCCTTGCAAGAGACCTGTTTTTTCTTTCTGGATAATAGGGCTAATATTTGGTTAAGATGTGCTCTGCGTGGGTGGGGATGGGAGCGTCTTTCCATACACTTATTAATATACCTTAGAGCCAACGTCCCCTCTATGCTTACACCACAAATGTACCAACACAACACGTTTTTCCAAGTGGAGACTTCTCGCCTTCCTCTCTGACACATTTTATATCAAAACAATGGCAACACCTGTAGCCGTTCATTTCTGCTGATTTCCGTCCAGTTATAAAGGAGGCGCTCAGCAGGCTCCCCTCTCAGGAGCCATATGTGGACTTGACGTGCCAGCAGCCTTGGAAGGAAGACGGCCTCGGAGAAGTGCACAATGGCTCCATAATCCCCATCAACTGAATCCTCTTGAACCGCCGCTTTATTTTCCAGTGAAAGAAATGCCAATCTCAAGAGTCAAGCTGTGGCTGCCCTGGGAACCCAGGGGAAACCTCTGCCGTTTGCCTGGGTGGGTGGTGCCTCTGAGACGCGCGATCTAGTCAGGCAATCTGGAGCCCAGAAACTGCCTGAAGTACCCTAACACTTTCTCTTGCTCTCCCCTCTAGGGCGAGGCTTTTTACCCACAAAGCCACCTCCGCCTGCTCAGCCTCTCCCCCCAGCTGGAGACCACAGCTCACGCTCAGCAGAGCCACAGCCCCGCCCCCTTGCACGGGGTCACGCGGAGGGTTCTGTTCCCGCAAGCCTGAGCCTCTGTTCCAGGCTAGCGCTGACCCATGTCGAGCAGGCTACCAACTCCTCAGACCACATCACACGTGTTACGGGGTTGGTGGGGGGAAGATGGGGGGCACAAAGACTGGGGTGTGGCAAGTCTTTTAGGTGCTGGGGCTTCTCTGCCTAGGGCACTGTGTTTGGTAACGCCGTTGAGGACAAGGGTCAAAGCCACACGCCCGCTAAGACCACACACCTGGGGAAGAGATTAGGGAAGGGCGGGGGAGCGACACGGCGAGGCTCAGACCCAAACAAGCGCCCATGTTTGGATAGAGAAGGATGGCAATGGGATGCAGCCACCAGAGTTTTGAGCCTAACTCCTACCCCCGCCACCTCCCTTCTTACACTCCCTCGGGGACCTCTGGCCGTGCTTTAGAGTAGCCCGAGGTCTCGGAGACCGTAAGAGAACGGCCGTCGGGCGGCCGCCGCCGGGCTGTGTAAATCCGGGACCTGGTAAAGGTCAACCCTCTCCCTCCGGCTCTGCCTCGCCGGCGGCTCCGCAGCAGGAGCGCTCCCCGCAGCGTCACGGGGTTAGGACTTACGCAGTGGTTCTCAGCCTCGAAGTCCCAGCTGCAGGTCTTGGTGCGCGCCTGTATCTCCCTCATCCTGAAGAGGCAGAGTGCCGTGGTGGCGGGGGAGCGCCTCTCCTGGTCCCCTCCGGTGGCCGCGCTGAACACGCCCGCCCAAACGTCCAGGGCCTCCACCAGGCTGGAGGAGAGCAGCAGGCGGCGGCCGTCGGGGTGGCCGTGGCCGCAGTCAAGGGCTGCCTGGCCCTGGAACAGGACCTCGGAGCTCTTCGCGATGCGCGCCATGCTGGGCCAGCCGGTGGCGGCGCCGCTCGTGTAGTTGTAGGGGTAGTAGGGGAAGTAGACGCTGCCGTTCCAGAGAAAGGCGTCCACGAAGTGCAGGCTACCCCCGCCCTCGCGCAGCTTGAGGCGTCCCGTCTCCTTCGTGGCCAGGCTGCGCCCCTCCGTGTCCTTGAGCGCGATGGCCGTTTCGCGGTCGGACGCCGCGGGGTTGCAGCGGCTTGCGGTCTCGGGCTCGGGCAGCACGTAGGTGGCGGCCACCGCCAGGTACCAGCTGTTCGTGTCGCCCGCGAGGTACACCACGCCGGCCGTCGAGCCCTGCGGGTGACACGACACCACCTCGGTGCCGTTGCGCAGGGAGCTGCGGCTCAGATTGCCCAGGGGTCGCACCTCGCAGGCGCCCCGGTCGAAGGTCCAGCCGGTGAGCAGCAGCCCCCCGAGGCCGGCCGCCCCCTCGCGGTAGGGCAGCAGCAGCTTGCTGAAGCTGCTCCCCGGCCGGGGCCGCGCGGGGGGCGTCAGCGAGACGGGCTCCGTGCAGTTGCCCGCTTGGTCCCGGTATAGGCGCGAGAGCCTGTGCTCCAGGCTGTAGTCCAGCTGGTCCAGGCAGCTGCCGCTCGCCACGAACACGCCGTCCTCCCGGCTCACCGCGATGGCTCCGATGGCTTGCTCCGACCGCCACACGGGCTCGTCCGCGCCCCGGCCGGGCGCCGCGAGCGCCAGCAGATAGGCAAGCAGGGGCAGAGGCGCGGCGGGGCGCTGGGGGCGCGGCGGTGCCTTCCTCCGGGAGACCTCCATGGGGTTGGGGGGCCGCCCCCGGGCAGGGCGCGCGGCGGCGACGGCGGCTCAGGCGCGCGGCGACTGAGACGCGGGCGGCGGCGGCTCCTGCGCGCGCTCGGGCTCCTGCGGCCGCCCCATCCCAGCGGCTCGCCCGGGAAGGAGAGCGGGGAGGGCGGCGCGCGGCGGGCTCGTTCCGGCAGCCTGTGCAGCGGCGGCGGCAAGCCCTGCGCGCTCCGGTGCCGCTTCCTCCTCGCCCTCCTTCTCCGGAGAGTTCCTCTCTGTGCAGCGCCGGCGCTCGAGGGGAGGCGCGGAGGGTAAGGGAGGGGACGGGCGGAGGGGAGCGAGGAAAGCGGGGAGGGCTGGAGAGGTTCGGTGCGCTTGTGCGTTTCACTTTCCCATTGTGAAAGTGGGATGCAACTAGCCCCCTTCCTCATCCTCTTCCTCCTCCGTCCTCCGCCCTCCGCCCTCCGCCCTCCGCCCTCCGCCTCCTGGCCGCCCTCCCTCCCTCCCTCCCTCCCTCCACGCCCATCTCCCCTCCCCTCTTGATTCGGTGAGATAGGGAGGAGGGAGGTCTCGTAATTTGGGTTACTGTGTAGGTGGCCTCTTTCATCTATTCATAACAAAGCTGAGCCGCCTGCCGCTGCCGCCGCGGCCGCCACCATCGCCCCTTGGCTCGCCCGGGGCTCCCGGGGCGCGCTAACAGTGCACCGAGCTGGCTCCTGCGCCTGTCCTGCCGCGGGGCTGTTCCAACGTTCGGGTTTTGTTTACGAGAGCAGCTGGGGGGATACGCAAGGCTCAGGGAACTGAGACCCAGGGCGCCGAAGGGTTGCAGCTGAGGCCCGGAGCTCGGGCCACTGGGAGGCTGCGAGGGCGGCTGCAGGTGTGGAGCGGCGGGAGGGAGGCCCTGGGGAGGAGCGCGGGAGACGGTGGCGAGCCGGAGGCTCAAGGGACCCAGGCGCCCCTGTGACAGGGGGTGGGTTTCCCCGGGTCAGAGGAGTGGGGTGGAGGAAAGGCAGGCGCCAAGATTCTGGTCTGGACAATCCCTGGGGCCAGAGCTCCCATATTTGAAAAGGTTCTCCAGTCTCCCTTGGCAACGGAGTCCCAGGCTTTCAAGCCTAGCACTTAGAAAGTTCTACTCATCATCTAACCTGAATGATCATGGCTAATATTTATTGAGCACTTACTGCTTGCCGGGTCCTGCTCTAAATTCACTACGTGGATTAAGACTCGTTTAATACCCGTAACAACCCTATTAATTAGTGACTGTTATTATCACCTCCATTTAGTAGAGAGGAGAATGATCACGGAAAGGTTACAGAACTTACCGGGGTCCTACTGATGGCAGACAACAGAACTGAGATTCGAATTCCCATCTAGCTCCAGGGGGGCTTGCACCACCCCCTCTAGCCACAGTTCCACCTGTGGTCTTTACAGTACTACCTGGAGATCATTCTCAGCAGGTGAGACAGAAAAATTCCCCAAGTTAAATGTTCCAACCTACCTCCCCAGCCCAGCCTTCTAATCTCAGAGCCAAGTACCCTTATTTCCCTAGAGCCTCTCCCTCTGTCTCCTCCTTTCCCACCTCTTTCCTTTGGACACTCTGAGGTCTCACCAACTCACCCAGGGGGCAAATGCCAGCTGGGTTGCCCCCCAAACCACCAAGAATTTCTGCAGCACAGTGAATATCTGAATCATTGCACACCTGGGTGTAGGTTCATGATTTCTCAGAAAGGGGCCCCAGAGGATGCACAATACCTCCCAGCGTCCTGAGGCAGCTGATAGCACCACCAGCACCCTTACCGTCTGGCAAGTGATCCAGGGGGTGCAGCAGGGGGACCCCGAGAACCCTATGCACCCCTGGGAAAGGATCTCCGTCCCGTCTCAGGCTATTTCCAGGCCAGAGGCCCCAGGGAGGTTAATTGGTCGCAACCCCTTTCTTCCTTCCCCTCCCAGTTTCCCAGCTCTAGATAGAATCTGTTTGGGGGTGGGGCAGGGTGCATGGGCTTCCTCCAGATGCTCCTGAAGGAGCAGCTGTTGCAGGTTTGAAACTTCTACAACAGGGCTCCAAGTTCTCCCCAGTGCTGAGGGATAGGGCAGGAGAAGGAGGTCTGGAAGGCTTGAGGAAAGGAGGGTGAAGTGAAGCAAGCAGCAGAAGAGGAACTGGAGTTTCGGCCCTAGACGTGCAGTTGAAGACTCGCATCATTCCAGCAGTAGCTCTCATATTCTGAATTCAGAGTGGTCATCTTTCTATTCATCATTTCCTTGTTTGAAGTTGGATAACATTATCTTTGCCTGCAGGGAGGCAACAAATGCTTTCCCACAAGCTGTCAGGTGGCTCCTTCTGCTGCAGTGACGGCGGGTGGGGTACCAGTGAGGAGAGAGGAAGAGGAAGAGGAAGGCCTAGAGCTACCAGGTCGATGTGAATCAGGAGATCTTAGGCAAGGCTAATCAGACGCTCTCTGCTCCAGAATAATCAGGCCTTACTCCCCCCCCATTCCCTACCCACCTGAAATGTTTTAAGAATTTTGGCACAGCTGGAAATCTCAGAAGCATCTGCAGAAGCTCATAGAACCCTTCACAGCATAGTAGGGGATGTACGTGCCAGTATTTTGACAATGTTCCCTGTGAATGATGAAGAAACACAATGATCTTCACTGCTGTCATGAGCCGGCTGTGGCAGTGTTGTTATGTGCTGAGAAGCAACAGTTCAATTCCATTCTGGAGATAGTTTTACTTCACTGGTAACCAAGTAATTTCTCTAACTCCCGTAGAGTTGGTACAATCAGGAGCCGACCATCTCGGGAGCTATTTGGATTAAACATACTCTGTGGTGTGGCATTTTGATCACTACTCAATTCATTGCTGCCTCGTTTTGAAAAAGAAACAACATCTCAAAAAATACTACCAGCGAGAAGCATAAATGGCTTTGATGGCTACAGCTTCTTGCCATTCTACTGGGCATAAGCCCTGCTCTTGAGAGCAGGCTTCTTTTCTCTCCCATTTAATTGTATGCAGGCTCCTATGGTGAAAGAAATCAGAATCTGTGCCTATTTTTTGGCATGAAAAATGTAGAAGACTAGGAAACATATTATTGTGTTCTTTGCTGATTCTACCCTGTTTTGTACAAACATGTTTGCCCCATTCCAATTTTCCTGTGTACTAAAGCTCCACCTTCAGGACACAAGTTCACATTTGAAAACGGTGGGAAACATGAACAACCAAAATAAATATTTAGGCATGTGGATTCCGTATGTTTTTGATCGCTTTCTCTTGGACACCGCTGTCTGGCCAAGGGTGCAAATCCCATCGGTGACAACACTCCCCTCTCCAACTGATGGAGCCCATCCTGTTGGGTGTCGCGTATTGTACATTCGGAACTCCTTGTAACACAACTGGCTGAAACCCAAAAAAAGGAAGATGGTGCAGATTTATCCTCCAGACAGAGGCCTGCTACCACGGAAACAGGCAGTTCAGACTGATTCCGAGCAGTTTTTATTTGTAGCGTTCACTAGATGGGAAAGTCTTCATAATGAAAAAATATCAACTCCCTTAGGCACCAAAGGCAATCTGGGTTAACCAAACCATCCACATTCAGACTCATTTCTGCTGGACAGGACTTTATAGATTCCGTGGTTTCCTGCTGAGGCTCAGGACATTAAGAACTGGTCGGCAGGCAGTTGGTCACAGTCATCAGATGGCTATCGTTGGTGCTTCAGTTTACTTTCTGACGTAAAAAATTGTGACAGTGGTCTGTAGGGATGACCGGGTCGGCAGAAATGAAAAGCAACCAAGAATATTAGTTCTGGCGGCCAATGAATTCTCTTTATACCTTATTTATGTAGCTACAACCCCCTGGGAGGCATCTGGGAAACACCACCCAGTGGGTTGAATAGTTCCAGTGTTGTCCTTCTAGGACTTAAGACAGGCCACTCCCTTCTCCACAGCTTTGCTCAAGTCTATGTGGTCTTCCACATCGAGAACCTTATCAGAGCCTCTAGCCCCCTTTGTGACTGACGGGAAAGAGAAATGAGCCAGGCTCCTTTCTAGTCTGCTGATGAGTAGACGGTTGAAAGCAGATAAGATGAAGAGCCATTTAATAAGTTTGAATTGATGCTGAGAGACGAGTTGAATACACTTCAGTCAACATGGAAAGTCAGTCAAAGGCACAGTTAAGATGTGGCTGAAGGAACATGGTGCCTCGTCTTCCCTGCCCACCCAACATGGCCCCAGACAATTGCTGAGCACCCTTAACCTTGGTGATGGTGCCTGTGTCTTTGGTTAAAGTGATGAAGGCTCAGTGGTGTTCCTTCAGTAGGTGGAATTTGGGTTCACTCCCAACATTACAGTTGTCCTTTTGGACATCATGTTGTCCTCATGGTCATTCACCAGCAGACATACGATTGATTGTAGATGGGAGAATGTGCAAAGTAACAATTCTTTACTCAAGATCCAATGACTTCCTTTAAGCTAAAAAAGGGCCTTCACTCAGCTTTAGGGATAGATGAACTATTGCCTATGGAAAGGATGTAAAATGTCTGATGTTTTTAAGAGACAGTGGTGTCCAGGACATCACCCTGCCACCCTAGTACCCCCCTTCTCATGTAATATACTCAGTGTCATGAAGTTTCTCTTGATCCCTTTCTCCAAAACATTCACCAGAACCATCAGTGGTTAAGAGTCTGAGACCATTAACAGCTGAAAGCAAAATATGGTAAATCGTCAGCCATCACCGTGTTTTTTCCAGACCAACTGGAGTTCACCCTGCATGAAGCACACAAAGTCATCTGTAAATTATTACTCCGGATTTGGGGGACCTCTGTAACTTGCTGAGCAGTCTCTTGGTCACCAGCTTTTCTCTGATTTTCACAAGATTCGGGTCTATCCCTGCTCATATTTTTCTTGCTGCTCTTTTGAAATATGGAGCCAAAAGGGCATCACGGACTAGACCCAAAATGCCGATCCCTCTTTAATACAATGTCTTTTCCCATGTCCCTGTTCTGCCATCACAGCTCTGAGGCTCCCTGTCAGCGTAATTCTAGGCCCTGAATCCTTTGATAACTGGCAGCTTGGCATAAACCCATTCAAAGAGAAGAGCTGCCAGAAACCGGGCTCTCATATTAATAAGAACTTGAATTCTTGAAACGAATAGCAGGAGATAAGATAAACACGCAGATAACATCACAGTCACTCATATTTCTGTTTCCTTGAGATTCTGACAGGGAGATGCTTGAGCTGACAATAAAGTTGCTGGACTTGGCTGTGAGTGGTCTGCCGCTGGCCTCCAAGCTGGCACCCTCCCTCCAAGCATGGATGGAGAAGTGACCTAGAAGGCTATTTAAATGTGTGCTTTCTGTTTGTCCACTGACAGAATGCATGAAACACTGCTAGGCACAATAGAACTCCTAGTCTTTCTCTCCAAATGTTTGGCTCCCCCAAATCTGGATTTGGAAAAACTCCATTTTTCTTCCTTTTGCACAGGCTGTCCTATGCTAGTTCAACCTGGTAATACAGACAAATGGCAACCTGACTGAGTGGGATTATGTATTTTTTCCAGCTAAATCATAAAACTAAAAGCTTTACCTTAAAAGTAAACTGAGAACTACTGGGGGCTAAGGGTTCAAGAGGTGGTGGGGGTCAGCGATGGTTCTGATCTCTAAAACACTGCTGAACATTTGAAGTCTATTTTCAAATAAGACACGAAACTGAACATACTGCTTTTTCCTTTTTAGACATTTCTCCTTAAGTCTGAACTTCAGCAGTCCCTTCCATACAGTCTAGAAATTCCATTTTTATTCATGATTCCCGAAACAGGATTATTAAGAGACTGCCATCCTTCCTCATCTCCAGACCTCACCCCACCCCACCCCCACTAATATTTAAAGATAAATCAGATATTCTTGGTTCCTTCATGGCTCAAGGACAGGTGACACACACAGTGTTCTATGGAGTAGAAATAGAAACCATCTTGAGTTCTAAGGCCGGTACTTTTTTAGAGGGTACTTTGTTTTTACCCTGCTATGACTTCTGTGCTTTAATCATCTGAACCAGCCAATCTGAAACCAGACTCCCCTCCTTTATTGGACATTCTTAATGGTGATTAAATATTTACACTGTCAGAAGCCTTTTCTTTCCCTACCACAAAAGCTGCAATTTGGAACATTCAGCTTTAATTGTGAGGAGAGGCACACTTACATTCATTGTCAAAAGAGTCAAAGATGCTTTTCTCAGTCTCTTTGATTGGGGGTGGGTGGGTGTTGGCGATAGGATAGGTGTGTGATCCCAGCAAATTGGATTTCTTGCTTACTGAGGACTGGAGACGGAGCTGTTCTGAGGCCACTTAGCAGAACTGGGCTGAATCAAGGCCCCCTTGTGGATATAGGACCACTGGAAGCCCACCCACTGGAACCCAGAACTCATGGACCTGAGTTCTCGCATGCCCAACTGTGGAGTAGGTGAGGTTTGCAATCCCAGCTCTCAGAATCCCTTTATGTGCCCACCTCTTCCTTCTTTGGTGGTATTACCTCTAGCCACTCCAGCCCCTTGGGAAGCCCAGTATAATGACTCAGTACTTGGGCTGCAGAGTGGGCCACCACAAAGGGTGAGACCTGTACAAGGGCTTCCGGCCCAGGGGGCAAGAGGAACTGAAATCTGGCCCGCCTCGTGCTCATCAAGCCCTGGACCCTGGCGTGGGGTTGGGTGTGCCCCAAGGAAGAGATGCTTTTTCTCTGTACAAAGACTTTATAAGGCTAGTGGTAGCCTTAGTCAGGCCTAGGTTCCAGACCCAGTGACCCTACCACCCCATAACCATGTAGCCTTGGGCTCTGTGAGCCTCAGCATTCTCACTGTAGCCTGGAAATAGTAGCATCTAACCTCATGGGGTTTTCAAGCATATTAAATGACAACATCATCATCATTATTATTACCATTACTAGATACCAGGGCTCTAATGCTATGTTAACCCATTATTAGTCTGCTAGGGCTGCCATAACAAAGTACCACTGACTGGGTGGCTTAAACAACGGAAATCTATTTATTTCCTCACAGTTCTGGAGCCTACAAGTCTGAGATCGAGGTGTGGCAGAGTTGGTTTCTTCTGAGGCCTCTCTCCTTGGCTTGTAGATGGCCATCTCCTCCCTGTGTCTTCACGTAGTCTTCTCTCTGTACCTATGTCCAGATTTCCTTGTCTTATAAGGATGCCAGTCATACTGGATTAGGGTCCACCCTGATGCCTTCATTTTACTTCTTTAAAGACCCCATATCCAAATACAGTCACATTTTGAGATACTGGGGGTTAGGACTTCAACAGATGAATTTGGGGGTGGTTTGGGTGGGGGGAACACAACTCAGCCCATAACACTCATTTCAAATCTCATCCTTAGGAAAGAATTTTAACAGCATTTCTTGGGCATATACCCAGTACTGAGCACATTTACTTGGGTTTGACAAGTACTTAAGACTTATGCTCATCCCCTGGCTCTTACCATCATTATTGTCAAAAACAACTAGTATTTACTAAGGAACTTCCCTATATAGGGCTTTTTTGCTAAGAGCTAGGGATATATTTGGTACTGTCTTCCATTTTTAGCAATGAGATATTCTTTAAACAAGCCAGGCCCTTACATGCCTCCATGGCCTTTCATATGCTGTACTTTTCATCTAAAACATCCTTTCCCTCTTCTCCACCTTGCAAACTCCTATTCATCCTTCAAGACCCAGTTTAAAAGCCACTTTCTCCTGGAAGTCTTTCTTGAAAGTGTACTAGAAGCTCTGTACTAGACTATGAGCTTTTTTTTTGTTTTTGTTTTTTAAATCAAATTAAAATAGAAATCAAGTTCTAATTCATCTTTGTGCCCCCAGGAACTAGCACAGGGCCTGGTGTATAGTAAATGTTCGTTCATTTATTCCAAAATGGTAACAAGTATCTCTTCCTTGCCAGGCTCCCTTCTACCAGTGTACTTAAATCTGCCTGTTGCATTTGTTTAACTCAACTGATTTCTCCACTTGGTTGTGAATTCCCTCCCCCAAACTTGAATAGCATTTTGCCAGTCTATGAAAGTATTTAAATCTTGCAGTTTACATTCTACACTATACATAGTTGTGTATATAGTTCTTCTATTCGATTGTAGATTTCTTGAGGTCAGGGATGGTGTCTTATTCAGTTTATTGCCATAATTCCCTTTATGCCTCAAACTTTTCCTTCATTTACTTGCTCATTCCTTTAACAAATACTTTCTGAGAACCTACCATGTGCTAAGCATGTGTTCATGGCTGGGGCTGTGGCAGTGAGCCAGACCGATGGTTCTCTCCCTGTGGAGCTTCCTGGGCCTTGCACAGTGGTCAACAAATATCGGTTGAATTGCGTTCTAAAGACTGTAAACTCTAGGGTCAGGGAGTCATTCTTTGGGGTCCTCACAGCCCCAGATACAATGACTTAATCTAGCTTATGCACAATACATATTTACCAGTTTGTGAATTTATTCTCTCTGTAGAGGCAGAGAACAGAAAAGGAAAAAAGCAATATCCAGCCACACACACAAAAAATATTATTGACAATATGGAGAAGCAACCACTGAGTTCAAGTCCAAGCACTGTATTTGGATTATTGTTAATTTACAGCATCTTTCAAACTTTGTTTGAAAATGGCTTTGTGTTGAAAAGGGAAGAGTCTTATACTGTACTTATGTTAGACACGCTTATAATAAGTATAATAATTATCAATGGAGTGCCAATAATACTTTAAGAACTCCACTGAGCCTTAAGGTCACACTAGTGCCTAACAGGTATTTTAAATTAAGCTCTTTAAAATTGAAAGGGCACAGATTCAGCATTCTCTATTTTTTAATAAGCAAAGATTCTAACAAATAAAGACCCTCCTTTTCAGGGTAGAAACTTCTGTTTATAATACAAATTTTCATCTAAATTTGTTAATGGATGCCTTCTAAATCCAGTGAGAATTTAAATAATTGCCACTCTTTAATACACCTTGAATGATATTCTCTAATTTATTTGAAAAATATGACAATATGCCAGATCTCTGAGCCCTTACAGAGTGGAGGTCACACCCACCAACAGACAAGTAAGTTTTCAAGGGTATATCATTCCATTATGCTTAGAAAAAGCCAAGTTTTGATACACCCTAGGATTCCCCCTAGTGGATATAAAAGGTACTTGATAATAAAAAAATAGATACATATTCACTACCTGAGGGAAGGTGGTGGGTGCTATGGTTTACAAGCTTTCTTTCATTCCTTCCTAGCATCTGTTCCCCAAAGTTGGAAGTATGTCGCCAATTAATCAAGATTTGACTAGCACTCCTCTTTCTGTCTAGTGTCCATAGTAATTAAGGTGTCTGCCTGCAGGCTTGCAAATGCAGCATGAAATTACAGTCAGCCTTAGAACAGAGCAATAAACTGAACATTCTTTAAGATACCACCACCTGATTTCCATTAGACAATCAAATTCTCAACTGTAACTATTTTGGTCCAAATTGATATGGTGCCTTCATCCGAATCATGAAAAAGATTGGCTCTTTTCAGAGAATCTATTAATAACTATGTCAGTGATGGTCAGCTACTTAAAAAAAAAAAAAAAAGTGCTTCTGTATATTGTCCAAATCAGATTTGCTGGGTGTCAGTCTTTGTTATGTCTTTTGAAAAATACCCACTACTTACCATGTAGAATGTTTATGAATTCATTCCATACACACTTGTTGATTATAGGCATAACACTAGATATCAGAGGGGGGAAGGAGGAAACAGATATGAATAAGACACATTTCTCAGCCTCTGAAAAGCTGATCGTCTACTCTGACATGTCAATTTTCTGTCTCCTTCACTGGTCCCCTTCTTCTACCTACCTCTTTAAGTGTTGATGTGTGGGCAACCATGGTAACTATATTTATCTGCCCTGAAAGCTTTACTATCACTGTTCTTCTGGTAATAGAACCCATCCCTGTACAGCCAACCAGATGTGGTCACATGACCTAGGTCTGGCTAATGCTAGTGCCCCACAGCTGGCAACTGTGTTTGGTCTAAGGATAGGTCATGTGACCCAAGCAAAGCCAATCAGAGTTCTTTCCAGGGATTGTTATATGAACAGTGGGAGAGAAAAAGGTCTTTTACTGGGATAGCTTAATCTGGGGCTACCAGTGACTTTGTTCTCCACCTAGTAGAAAAGTCCAGTCTGAAATAGGAGGCAATGAAGCAAACATTCAAAGAGAAGCAGAGATGAGACAGATAGACACAGACACACACACATACACAGGTTGATTGAGGCCCACCAGGCTGAGTCCTCAGTCTTGGTCCTTTGACTTCAGCTGGTTTGGGTTGAGCTTCTGTCCCTTGCTCTGTCTCTGGTCCTCTCTTATCCCGGCTCTGTTCTCCCTCTCAATATCACCAATTGCAATGGGCTTCCACCATCACTTACCTGCTGAAGACTCTAAATCTCTACACCAGAGCGATCTCTCGAGCATTAGATCTGTATGTCTAAATGCCTAGTGGTCATCTCCCTTGGACGTTCCACATGCATCTCAAACCAGCTTTCTTCTACTTTCCCCCCAAATTCCTAGTTTTAATGGATGACGCCACTGTCCAGTCAGGTTCTCAATCCAAAAGCTGGAAGTCATCCTGGATACGTCCCTCAATGTATCTAATCAGCTAGCAAGTCCAAGTCCGTTGATTTTTATCTCCTTACAATTTCTCATTTCCCAGATCCCTTCTGCTCTCTCTTTCCTACTCCTTAGAGCAGCCCCCCATCGCTTCACATCTGGGCCTTTGTAGGTGAGACTGGTATTCCTGGTCTCAGGCTCATTGTCTACCCCCTCCCGTCCAGCTTTTGCATTGCTTTCTCATTTTCTTCCAAGATGGAGAGTTGATTAGGTTTCTTACTGTTAAAAAATCCTTCAATGCCTCTGCATTGTTTTCCAATCTTTTTATGTCATGGTCCCATCAGGCTCCACTCTGCTTGGATCCACCATCCTAGATCCACACAAGGCTACTTGCCGCTAGAAGTGATCAGCCTAAGGGCACTGGCTTCCAGACTCTGCCCAGCAGTTCCAAGGGCTGAGAGGGCAGGGTAGTATCTCAGCATACCATATGCCATATTTTTGGGGAAGCTCTGGCTTAGAAATTACTGCTTACACTTCTTAGCTTGACATATAACGTCCCCTACTGCCTGTCTTTGCAACACTCTGTTCCCATGCCTTCATGCGCACATGTAACTGTGCTCTGGGCTGAGCTAATTGGCGAGTAACTGTGCAGGGCCAGTAAACCTGAACTCTGAGGCATCTGTTGGCACTGGTTGATATCCTGGGGGCTTTTGTTTTGTTCTGTTCTGCCTAAAGGAAGAGGCTGATGCTAGGCATTTGTGGAAAGACACAAAGAAAAGTAGATGAAAACATTATGCCTCCTGTTCCTCAGACAATCCCCTATAGAGTGCAGGGGTAGGCAGGAGCTAGAAGGTATACTTTGACCGAAGGCCTATGACATTCAAGGCATCCCCACCATCTTGGGGTCTAGTGATAGAGTGAAACACAGAGTCAGAGAGAAGGGCTTTCTTGCTAGCTTTGCAGAGAATACTGTTTCAGTGTCAGGAGAGATACAGAGTAGCAGGGAGGAAGCCACATTCAAAGAAGTTCCCCTGGGGTCTTCCTAAAGTGATTGGAGAGATTGAAGAAGAAAGGAGTTGAATCTAGAATTATGCAGGTCGAGGATAATCAGACAATAAAACTCAGGGGTATTAGTCATGTGACCTCATTGGCATCCACTGGGGAGACCTGTGAAAAATAGTTTACAAAAGCTATGTATATGTTATGATGTGTTTAGTTATAAGGGGGAAAAAAATCTAAATACTTGTAGCACAGACAAGTAGGTGTTAATTTTTTTTCCCCCGCACAAGGAGTCCAGTTGCCAGGATTGGTTGCTATTCAGTGTTACTATCAAAGAGCCCCCCGGGCTCTTATTATCTTTCTGCTGTCACAAGATAGCTGCCACAGCTGCAAATATCATAACAGTTTTCTAGACAAGGAGAAAGCTAGTTTTCTCCTAGCCAGACTCTGTCTTTCTATGTCCAAATGCAAGGCCCTGAGCCGACTTCCCCTTATAACTCTTTGACTAGAATGTGGTTATGTGCCCACTTTGGACCAATCACTGGCAAAGAGGAAAGGGATGACCATGTTTGGTGCCTGGTTGGCTCATGAGCCTTGGTCTGGGGGAGGAGCTTACCTTCCTTGAGATCATCCCAGATTGGAAACTAAGGTTCTATTAGCAGGGAAGTAGGAGGGAAGGGGAGGAAATGGGTGTTGGGTAGGTAAAGAACGCTGCTCCAATACTGATGGATTTATGGTTCCTCATTCCCTATTCCCATTGGCTAAATTCCTACTCATCCTTTGGGTTCTCACTCTAGCATCTTCTCTTTTTTTTTTCCAGAATTGACCATCCTCTCCTTGGTTTCACCAACACACCTGGTTCATAACCCTATCTTTTCTCTCATTACCTTCCATTGCAATATGTATTGGCCTGGTGTCCCTATGGCCCTAGACTCCTTGAGGGAATTAGTTATATTCATCTTTGTCTCTAACGTCTAGCATGATGCCTGGCACATAGTAAGTGTTCAGTATTTGTGGAATAGATGTTGCATAAACAAATCCGAGATAGAAAATAATCATGTTAGCACTGGCATCTTCAAGCATGAAGGCCCAATAATATGCACAGTCGACAGCTATTCAATTCAGCCACACATATTTATGGCAGGTCTATTGTCTGCCAAGCACCAGAGGCAACCCAAGAGAAGGATAACACAGGATCCGTGAACTCAAAGAGCGTATGCACTGCAAAGATAACAAAGATGCAAAATAGCATCTGATAAGTGTCTCATTAGAGCTACAGGAGGGCAGTGGTGGGGGAGACAGAGCACACTGGGACAGGGAAGGCATGGTAATTAAAATCCACAGGTAATCCAAAAATCTTAATTTAATCAATGCTTTCAACCTCTGCCCATTCACAACTTCTTACTGATGTAGGAAAACTGTCAGATTTGAATGTCATTTCCCCTCGGGTGCCCTGCCTATCTGTCAGTGCACCTGTAAAAGACATAGTAAAAGAACCACATGGTAAACAGCCAAAGAGGAAACCAGGGAGAAAAGGGGACCTTGGTAATTCACAGCTCAGATAGTCAGCTCTTGAATAGCTGAAAGCTGATACAGTTTTAACCAGCGATTTGAAGATCAAATGATTCCGTATTTCACAATTGTACTGCATTTGAGGTTTTTGTTAAGGTGTGTTATTGGGAAAGAGGTAACTAAACCAAGTGAAAGGCACAATGAAATACACTAAATGATTAATTTTATAGGCCCCTCTCTGCATGGAAGCTGTGCTTTTGCAACAGGGCAATACTGAAATCACCTAAAGCGAGGGGAACAAGGCAGAGAGTCTCCTAAGGGGCTCTTAACATTTTTTGTGTGTTTGGGAGGGGGAAGGGCATGGACTTCTTTGACAATCTAGTGAAGTCTATTGACTCTTCTCACAATATTTTTAAATTTTAAAACTTTTTTTTCCAAAAATTAAAAAAAAAAAATACATAGGATTACAAAGGAAGCCAACTATGTTGAAATACATTTACAAAATAATAAAATCATGGCATGGTAACAGATGTGCTTTTTTAGTAACATTATAAATAACAAGATCTAGCAGCACCTCTAATATTTAATCATGATGTAAAGTAGAGATAAGTATGAATCAAGGTATTGGCAACAATTGTGATGTGATTTGAAAAGATCTGTGATGTCTCTTGTTGACAAAGTCACAGGTGCTACTATTGCTATTCCAATTTGTTGCCTACAATTGTAATGGAAGGAAATGCTAAATTTCAGTTTGAGAAAATAAAGATGTAATTTTGTTTTACCATCCAAGTTCACAGACCCCAGTTAAAAACTGCTGTTCCGAGGTCCCTTGAACACCTGGTGACGGAGTTAAGAGCCAGCGTCAGTGTGTGTTTTCCTGCTGTCGATGGACACAGGTCTAGGATGGCATTTCCCTCATCAAGTAATTATATTACAATTTATATTCAGCTCCTTAAAAAAATTAGGTTCTTAGGGAGATAGATTGAATAACAGGAATAGAGGAAGGGCCCTTCGAGGATGCTAGTTGGAAAAGACCTTTATTAAATTCATTCCCATTAACTCTTCTTGGAATGTGTTTCTCTTCCACTGGTGGTCTTGTGTTTTCTGCTGATTTAGTAGTTGCTGGATCCTTGACAGTCTCCTGTGGTATTCTTGCCTCATCAGATGTGGACATCTCCGACACAGGCAATGATTCAGGAAGCAGAAATTCATGCTCTTAGCCTAGAGAAGCAGTTGGACTGCTCACTGCATGAAGTCACTCTTTGAAAATGGATGAGCGGCAAGGCCAGGTCCCTCTGGAAGGGGAACTTTGTGTGCATTAAAATACAAATGAGGAACTCCTATAATTTTTAATCTTTTTTTTTTTTTCAAATACAAAGCTGTAATCATAGTTGACCAGGCTGGTTGCCATGGGGCTGGTGCACAGTTCCCCTCTCCTGTTTATTTTAAGTCCTTACCTAAATGAGAAGAGAAGAGAGTGCAAAGGGAAGTGTCCTAACACAGTTGGGAAGGGTGGATCGCTATTTCATGGATTTGCAAAAATGAAGTTCCTTCTCCACTTAGAAATAAGCACACCAGGCACCAATTCTCCTTCAACAATTACTGTTTCGTTTAGAAGGTATGTCTTCAAAGATTAGCTTCCACACCTGTAAATTTTGTTTAAAAAGGTAAAAATCTATTCGATGGTAAATCTATATCTAAACTGTAGGTAATTAAGAAAAACTAGGTGATTGGGGGGGGCAATCCTCAGACAAATCAGATTTATGAGGGCAACACATTCCAAAATATGGTGTTGTTACAGCTTCATGTTGGAAAGGCTTTTGACCAGTGACACACTTATTATTTTTTTAAAAAGTAGCCTAAAGTAAAGAACACATCTGCTGGGTGGTCATCTACTTGAATGTAGGTCATTTTTTTACCAGTCAGCAGCCACAGAACAAATCACTTCTTCATTTGTATTGGTATTTAAATTATAAGACAAGCAGAGCATAAATCCTATCCTATTACAGCTGTTTGTGTGTGTTTCTTTCGTTTTGATTTTGAATTTCTGGATCCGGTCTTGGCAATCTCTAGGGTCTTCCTGGACAATTACTAGGTTCTCAGTAAACATTTACTGAACTGAATGTAATTAAAGAAGGTGTTGCTGGCTAGACAAATCAGCAAATGGTTTGACTGTAAAACCTGATCAGCAGTGTCGAAAGATTTTCCACCACCAGTAACTTGAAGAATGGATTTTCAAAAGGGTCTAAATGGGCGGTGAACAGATTCGAAATGAACAAAATGCAGTCTGCCAGGAACCTGACAATGCTCGATATGCCACTGTTGAATAAATTACTAGTTTTAATATTAATGGTGACCATGATTGCATACTGCCTCGTGCAGTTTCCTCCTCTGTAAGATGGAGACATGAACAGAATGTCCATCATGGGGTTGTTATGAGGATTAAATGAGTGAATGCACGTAACACAATTAGACTAACACCTGCATATAGTGTTAGTTATTGTACGTGCCAGGAATGGTGCTCAGTGCTTCTCGTACTTTACTAGTAGAAATAACGAAGAGCCAGGATGAAGAGAAACCTGAGGAGATGGGGAGAAAGAAGGGTAGAAACTTATATCCTAGAGGTTTTCAGTTCAGTCCTTGTTGCTTGGAACAAGCGTCACCAACTCTTCATGTGGCAGGCTCCGGGTCTCAGCATCTGCTCAGACATGCCTCCTCTCACTCACAGTCTAAAGTAGGTTCCCTCATATTATTCCCTCTTTCCCTTTAGAGCATTTAATATGGTGTGTAATTGCATGTGTCATTCTTTGTTTACCCAGCTCTGGGCGTCTCTACCACCAGACTGTTCACTCCCTAAATGCAGGAATTGGTTGTGTTACCCATTATCCTCAACTCCTAGCAAAATGCTCGGCACATACTAGATGCTCGGTGAATGAATGAATGTATCAGTGTACCTGTAGTGCACAAATGGAATAAATGAATGTATCATTTATTCACACATGAATAAATGAATGGAATGAATGAATGAATGAGTGGAATAAATGACTGAATAAATAAATGAATGCTGTAGGAGGTTACCACCAGCCAGCATGGCATCCACTTGGTCTACAAGATACTTGTCTCTCAAAAGCACACCAGCTCTTAGAAGAGTGACCCACACACACACACACACACAAAATTACAAAACAGACACTGTATTCTCTTATAGCTTCTTCCAGGATCCTAGGATTTGTGTCTTCCACCTCCAGAGAATTTTAAACCAGCCCTACCTCACCATATACTTCCTTATTTTGATCAGGTTTACAAAGAGAAGGGGTGGAGATGGAAGGGGAGGTTACCCTGACAGCAGCTGGGGTGTAAAAGTGGAGGGAAAGATAGAATTTGAGGGTCTATCACCCTTTTACTAAGAAACAATTCCTTTTTGAAACTTCCTGAGGAGGCAGGAAGTATATGCCGAAACCTCAAAGTTTTGGGTAATCAACAGCACCCTAAAATCCCCAAACAGGTTCAGACACCCAGGGTGAGACATAGGAATGGACTGGATGTCTTGAAGTTAAAGGCCAGATGTGGAGGAAAGGAAAAATGAAAAAGGGAATCCTAGAGCGAATCTCCTTGGATTACTGGGAAACACAAACAGAACTTAGGGAAGGACGGCAAAGAGAAAGAGGAGGTGAAGTTTTCTGATCTTGCAGGGTAAAGCAGAATAAAACGGTCCCACCTGGAAACTGACAAACAGGAAGCCAGACTGCCTGGTCCACTTTTATGTTATAGCCCAGAGTGCACATGGAGCCTGCCCTGGAGGGGATGGAGGGGCTCCTGTATCTTTATCTTTTGCAAAATTATGATCCTTAATTCATTTCTTTTTCCTGCTATGCCCAATTTGTGATGCACTGAATGCGCAAAATGTAATTAACAGAAATGAAACAGATCTGTTTGTCAGTGAGGTAAAATTATGAAGTTTCAAAAGAAAAGAAAGTATTGTGAACATCTTTGAGTATTTGTGTAAGTCTATAATATGTATATAGCTAGGGTTCAATAGCAGCCTAATTCTGGGTAGTGTGTGTGAGAGTGAGAGAGAGAGAGAGGGAGAGGGAGAGAGAGAGAGAGACAGAGAGAGAGAGAGAGAGAGAGAGTGAGTGTGTGTGTGTGTGTGTGTGTGTGTGTGTGATGCTTGAAATGAAAAGTAAGGGGGTAGTATCTTTCCTGCATTTGATTTCTCCAATTAAAACATTCCCACATCAAATGGCTGTGGGTTTACCCTGAGTATTACCTCTGAGGTTGGCAATAAACAACTTGTGTACTTCTCTCTCCTGATTCATGCCTGGAGCTTTCTAATCCCTGTGGCCTAAAGGTCTCAAAACAGATAAAACTGAAATGAATGTCTAAAATTCCTAGGGGCTCTCACCAGCTATTTTGGAAATAAATATAGCTGCTTGCAGGCTAGCTTCTATTTGTCCAGAATTACCTAGCCAAAGTGGAAGCTGCCCACACAATTACACTCTAGTTAAAGTATTTTGAGCTCCACCCACTCTCTGCCCATTTTTAGCATGGTGTGATGGAGCAAGCTGGCAGTGGGAAGCCATGTGAAAATGTCTCCAAGTGACTGAACCCCAGGCCTGTTTGCAGGTGGGGCCTGACCACTAGTTGCTGACTCCCTCCTGCCATAAATACACAGATTACTTTTGAAAGTTCTTTCACACAAGCCCTCATGCTTAAAACTAATAAAAGAAGGGCAGACCTCATATCTCTCCATTTTACAGAATAGGAAACAGGCTCAGGGAGGCGGTCGTGTGGGAAAATCAGAACGTGAGTGTCCTGATTCCTGGTCCATTGTTCTGTGAGTCTCAGCTCTCGGCATTGGAATCATCTAGGGAACTTAGAGAAAACCCAGATGGTTTTCAGGCTCAAGACCAGCTTCTCAAGGGATGGAACATGGAATGTGTATTTTGTAAACAGCACTATAATTTCAGATAAATAGCCAAGGTTGCAAACCCTTAGTTTAACACGTGCTTAATCAGAGCACCCAAGATAATATGAAAATGAATTTAACTGAAGCATAAGGAAAGAAACCTGGTTTGTTCAATTTAGGAATAAATTCTATTAGAGCGATACTACTGCGTTGCTTATCGTATTGTGTATAAAGGCGCCCTCTGGAGTTGTGCAAAGGGCAGGATATCCTGTTGGAAGGGTATTTGTTAATAAGATGCCAAAGAATACAGTAAGAATCCAAGAGGGATCAAGGTGAACCATTAGAGGCTCTGAAAGGCTGATACCCACCTAAATTCCCCTAACTCTCCTGGGTTTCTACAATGCCAGAGAATGAAATAATATGCAGTATATCCAAACTGGCTCCCTGCAGGTCCCAAAGCAGAGCCTCATTAAAGACACTGTCAATGTGTTGGGCTGATATGGTCTTCTCTCTTCTTCCATGCATGTTCCCTCTCTAATCACAGCTGATTCAACTATTCCAATGGTGAGGAGTTAGGAGCCCGAACACCCGGTTCTGGTCCCATCCCTGTCATTACTTGCTATGTGATCCTAGCAGCTGAACTGACTTTTAGTTTTCTTATCCTTGACATGAGGAGTCTAATTCTTTCTCTGCTTGACTTATATGCAGGATGCATTGTGATGGTGTATTTATACAAATATACCAGTATTAGGCATCATTACTATTACTATGAATAACACCTTTGGATTCCTTAGTGCCAAGTAGGACATGTTCATTCTATGAGTCCCATATGTCATTAATATCCCATTTGTTAGAGGCCTAACCTCTTGCCTGTCTCTGTTGTGAGAATGTTTATGAAGCACTGGGTCTCTTTCCTTTAACCACGAGAGCCAGAACACTCCAGAGAGTTGAAGAAAGAAGAGAGAGCTAGGTGACTCAGGTCACGACAAGAGATTGGGAGACAGAGTCTGGTGGTAGATCAAACTGATTCAGGATTGACAGAAGGTCCTGAGCGATGGGGACAGTGGCCAGGCTCTAGGCTTGGCTCCCCAGTACAGTAGCCATTAGCTACATGTGGCTATTCGATTTAAATTAATTACAATGAAATAAAACTTAAAGTGCAGTTCCTCAGTCGCACTAGTCACATTTCTAATGCTCGATTGCCGCGTGTGAGAGTGACTACCATATGGGATAGTGCTGATGGAGAACTTGTTCATCATTGTGGAAATTTCTGTTAGACAGTGATGGTAGACCTTCTGCGGGGTGGACTGAGGTTAATCTTTCCCATAGTGTGGCCAGATTTCAGTTAGAGAACGTTGGTGCGCTGGGAGGCCTGGGCAAGCTGGGATAAGTCACTGTTATTTCTGGCCTGAGAAGCACTGATGTGGGTCCCTCACTGGGTAAAGCTGGAGCAGGGAAGCCCTGGATGGGACTTTCTGGTCTCAACAAGGACAGCATGGACCTTCCTTGGACCCTTGGGAACAGCCAGGGGCAAATGGAAAACCTTTGAAGACCAAATTATGATCACAGAAAGCTTTCCTTCACATACCAGCACTCGAAAGACACCAGCCAACCTCTGCCAGCTGCTGTCACATCTCTGAGCCTTTCAGGACCCACACAGTAGGGCTGGGTGGAAAGAGAAGCCTGAGAAAAATCAAAGAAGGTCATCTGGGTAGGGCCCTGGAGCCTGCATAGTCCCACCCCTTCTTGGGAACCGACATTAGATCTTCTTTAGAGGGTAACAGCGGCCACTGAAGAAGCCGAGATGGTGAGAATTCTCTCTTACCCCCAGACCTCACGCCCTGGCTGAACCGAAGGCAAAGTTCAAGCCAAGTTCTGCCACACTTCTACTTTCAGACCAAAATTCGTTAGCCACACAGGCCTAAATCCTTGATGAATAATTGTGAAGTTCCAGCTCTCTGTCCCTTTTGGTTACTGAGGCCGGATGCTGTGCCCCCAGCAGGCATCATGCCATCAGAAATCCCCTACGCCAATGGTCAGAAGCTGATCAGGGATCAAGCCTCAGGTGCTGTCCCAGTGGTGAGGGTTTTGGGGCTCGGCTGGATTCTTATTCCCTATTCATTCCAGGTGTGTGTGGGTGGGGAGTGGGGAGGTGGAGGGGGGCTGTCTTTGAACCGTTTAAACCTAATCAGATGTCTTTGATGAGAATTGTTTCTAACATGAATCATGCAAATTAACAAGTCACTAGTTTCAGCAGTAGAAAACAAATGCTGATATTCAACATGCAAACAATGAACAAATCATTGATTGTTGATTGAGATACCGAGCGCAGAAAGACTTCTAGCTGCCTCTGACGTTGGCTGTCTCTGATGCAACACTAGCTGACCTCCCTCAGACTGTGCATTACTGGTAGTGTGACCACCTGACAGGTACATCATATCACCCTGATTATTCTAAAGTACTTAAAAATAAACAAGAAACGGTGTAACATGCTTCCATTGCTATTGGAAAACTTAGGTAGAGGAAATACAATTGACTTCAAGTCACACAAAGAAATAGAACTGAACAGATCCCAGCTGTTCTGAACCTTGGATCCATTCCCCCCAATCCCTAACCCAGCCTGTGTTCCCTCAAACATGGTGTGTGTGTGTGTGTGTGTGTCTGTCTGTCTGTCTGTCTGTCTGTCTCACATACCATTGGTCATCCTCTCATGATAGCCCCCACCAGCTTCCTCTGGCTCCCATTCTTCTGGTCATAAGTTCAAAACGCTAATTTGCCTCTAACTCTTTGGGAGACTGATTCTTGGAGACTGAATCTAGAATAAGTCAATTCTTTGTTCTCTAGAAGACTCCTACTTATTTAAACAATTGTCATATGACGTTTGCTTAATTTAACCTTATATTTATTTAAACACATCATATGATGTTTGTTTAACTTAACCTTAAATTCCAAATCCACTAGGGATAGGAAGCTCCTTGAAGGGCAAGACACTATCTTAATTTTTGGTATTTTCAATGTTCAAGGTAATGCCTGACACTTACATGACAGCAATAAAGCACTGCTGGATAAAAGAAATATGACTAATATTATTGTATCTAGGGCACAGAGTTAAAGCTTATCCTGGTGGTAGTTCATAGCATGGACGATTATTAGTCATATAATAGGTAACATTTTTATAACCTTTACTGTGAGCCAGACTTTTTTCTAAGTACTTTATATATATTCACTCATTAATCTTTATAAAAATCCTAGGCAATAGATACTATTATCCCCTTTTGCAGATGAGGAAACTGAGGTGCTGGAGTGTTAAATAATTTGCCCAAGATCACATAGCCAGGAAATGAGAGAATCAGGATTTGAACTCAGACCCTCTGGCTCCAAATCGTGTGTCCTTTCTCTTATGATGTAACAAGTAGGAGGAAAATTAAATTTTTACTTCTGCCCCACATCCTATACCAAAATAACATATAAAGTGGTTTCAAATGATCTTCTGCCAGTCAAATGGCTAAGAGATAATAAATAATCAGCCTAGAAACTGTCAGGGAATTTGGGCCACCACTCAAGCAAGTATAGCCACGGGAATCAGTGGAAGAAGATGGAAGTTTGACTCTCATATCCATTTCCTGGAGATGCGTTTATGAGTGCGTGTGTATGGGTGGGACGGACTGCTAGGGAAGAAAGAAAGAGAAGGCTGAGAAGCAGGGGAAGAGGAAACTTACAGAAGAGGAACACTCTTTCTACCCTTGTTCTTCGGGCAGCCCGGTCACACAAGTGAACCTATAGTGCCTTGCATCAGAGAGTAGCGACACCCAGGGCCTGTGGTCACCTGATTATTGCCGTGCAGGGATGGAGACCCAGCATGCTAGAACTTCCAGTTTTTAAAGAGAACAGGAAACCTGAATTTTATGTGAGATGCCCTGATTTTTAAAACAATACACTCGGGGGCTTCCCTGGTGGCGCAGTGGTTTGAGAATCTGCCTGCCAACGCAGGGGACACGGGTTCGAGCCCTGGTCTGGGAAGATCCCACATGCCGCGGAGCAGCTGGGCCCGTGAGCCACAATTACTGAGCCTGCGCGTCTGGAGCCTGTGCTCCGCAACAAGAGAGGCCGCGATAGTGAGAGGCCCGCGCACCGCGATGAAGAGTGGCCCCCGCTCACCGCAACTGGAGAAAGCCCTCGCACAGAAACGAAGACCCAACACAGCCATAAATAACTAAATAAATAAATAGATAGTTAGATAGATAGAAATGAAAAAAAAAATTAAAAAAAAAAAACAAAACAATACACTCCTCCCTGCTTGAGACACACTCTACCAGCTTGAGAACTCAGATCTTAGACTTCAGGATGTCCCGGGATTCATAATTGTAAAGACTTACTGAGGATCCAAAAGGAAATGCAAATGTCTGCATCTAAGTTACTGCAACGAACCATAGGCTCTTCTGGCCGTTCCCCAGGAACCGCCTTGGATGTGCAGAAGAATTCCCACTCATATTTTCCAACCGTCATACATGTATGCACCACTTTACAGTTTTTACCACGTTTGTATACCACTCGTATCATCATTTATTTAATACTTTTCTCTTTATTGGCTCTATATTAACTCACTTTTTAAAACTGAGGCTGCCATAGCCTATAATAAAATCATGGATTTGATGTGCTAGATGCAGTATTTCCTAAGTACGTTAAAAATAAACAACTAGTAGAATTAATATTGCTCATTCTGCCTACCACTTAAAATCATTCTCTGGTGATACACTTTTCATTATTAGAAAGCACTAACATTCTGAAACAGACTGTTTCAGACAAGGCTAAGACGGACTGTCAGGGAAGCAGAAAGAGACATGATCTGCTGGGCCAGAAGGGGAGGAAGAGGAGCCAGAGTAGAGAGGAGAAATTCGCTTCCACTTGATAAGAAACGTGGGAGCTGGATGTTTCACTGTTAAACGATGTGCTGTGGTTTTATTAAAGAACTCCCCGCCCCTTCCATTGGTTTAGAAAAAAAATCTCTGCCTATCTCCCATATTTCATTTGCCTGTTATCTCCCTCCTACTAAAAACAATTTGCATGGAAACAATCAGACTCTTTGTTCACAGGAGTCCTTGGGCTCCTGCTGTTTTCTTGCTCACTCTGGCTGGCGCTTTTTCTGTAGTTTAATCACAAGCCCCTGCTTTGGGTACGAAGCAGCAGGTAGTGGAGCCAGGCTTCAGACCCGGGGTGCTGGAGGAGGTGGTATTTTCATTTAGAATACTTGAGGGCTGAGTCCAGGGGAAGAAACTCCTTGGAAGTGGACCCACAGGAGGGCTGGGATGAAGTGGTAGTGAGCATCGGGGTTGGGGTGGGGGGACGACTAGATTTTATAAAGTGAATGGTACAAAGAGTGTTCCACTCCAGAGTATTAGATGCTGACAAGAAAGAGCCCTTGTTCCCAGCACCTTGCCTCGGGTGCAAATGACAAACAGACTTTCCTCAAGGTTCAGTCCTTGGCACCCTTAGCAGGTAACGTCCGGAAGCTGCTGGATGCAGCTCCCCTCCTGATACCGGCAGAGAAAGCGTTGTTGTTTTCCTGGAGTGATGATGGCTGCTCCATTCTTCCATCTTGTTTTAGAAAACTTTTTTTAAAATTTATAAAAGCAGTTCTTCAGGATGGAGACCATGCTTGTGTTCTGCCCATCACTGCGTTGCTAGGGACGTCCAGCATGTAACGAGTGCTTAATAATAGTTCAATTAACAAATTTAAATGATTTATTAATTAGTTAACACATCTGGGGGGAAGATGAAGTAGTGCAAAAATGGAAATAAAAATTACTAATAATTCCGCCCACAGAGATAGCCTGTTAACATTTTGATAAATTTGCTTCTAGTCTTTTGGCATACACCGTTTTTTCCACATAAAATTGAGATCATGCTTTAGGATGAATTTTATATTCTGCTTTTAAATTCCTGTTATATCATGAGAAATTTCCAGTCTTCAAAAACATCGCTTGTAACGACTGCATGACCGTCTAACACGTGGGTGTAACGGTTTATTGAACACCTCCCATGTTGCGCGTTCAGGATGCTTTCAAGTTCTCCCTTGGGACTCGGAACAATCAATAGTTGTTGAATTCACTGTGCTACTTCTAAATGGCTGGCACTGTACCTTACGCCAGAAGCACAGAGAAGGAGGAAAGCTCCAAGTTCACACTCACAGGTAAGGGGCATTAGTGGAGGAACCTGGAAGGGTAGGAATAGTCAGGAAGGGGAGGAGAGTCAGAACTCAGCAGTTCTCAGACTCCAGGGGTGGGGAGAGTGTTGGGAAGGTGAAAGTAGACCAGGGTCAAAGGGGCAGAGAAGCCCCAGCACCCGTTTGCAAACTGTGCTCTCGGACCGCATCTTCTTCTGGTTCCTGTAACAAGGCCCTGCCCCTCCCGCGGCAGGCCCTTTGCACACGCTACCGCCCTGCCACCCCTAACCCGCATCCACTGCCTTATGGGCCCTTGTCTCACATCCTTTACTGCCTTCCCTGACTCGGCTACTTCCCTCTGTTATACACTCTCACAATCGATGCTCTTCTTTGTACATTTTCTAGTCATTTCTGTAATCTTCGGTCACTGCAAGCCTCGCAGGTAATAAAAATATGTTGAATGAACGAGTGGGTGAAGGGATGGGGCTGAAAGATGGTTCTCTTCTTTGTGAAGATATGACAGATGCGAGCACATAGAGACATGGATGAATACACACAGGTAGAGGTTCTCCTGCAGCCGCCCCTGTGCCCAAGGAGAAGCATTTTCTTGGCAGGCTTCTGAGTACAGAGCAAGGCTGGCTTGGCCCACACAGGGCAGGGCCAAGAATGAAACTGCATGAACTTGGCATCAGTAGCTCCGGCACTACTCCTCTGACACAGAGCAACAATGAAAAGGAAGGAAGGTGGTGGGCACCGCTTCCTGTGCCCCCCCCCCCCGTTTTCTTACTATCGAGGGAGAAGCAGGGATAGGGTGTCTTTGGAAGGGTCTCCGTGCATAGCAAGCAGCCAGAGGTAGCCAGGAGGAGAGGAAGGAGGTCTGCTGGCGCTGCAGATGAAATGACTGAGAATTCAGGGACCTGTCTGGTGGCAAGACCGTCAGCCGTGGAAGAATCCATTTCTGATAGCTCCTTGTTATACATTATTCATGAAAACAGGAAGACAGAGCCGATAATATCAGAATGATGCCGCTGTCCAGCAGATCTAATGACTGTAGCTTGAGGGCATTTTAACTAGCATGGAAAAAAATGATTTTTGCCAATTTGAGGTGTGGGAAGCTTAGAAAGCTCACGCAAAGTTGAAGAACTGGTGTGAGTTTTGTAATATTTGGAAAAAGGCGTGGCCTTCTACCAGCGTCATCCGTTTCTTTGCGGTGACTGCCCCCACCCCCCGGCAATTTCTTTGTTTCTAACAGAGAAATTAATGCTGCTATAGTTAAATAGCCCTAGGTTTTCAAATCAGTTTCTATTTTCATATCTGTCAGTCAAAAGGCAGGGACAAGCACTAGGAATTTGTGGAGGGCTTCGCCAGATTTCAACATAAATTATTAGTTTCTAATCCTTTCCAGCCTCAGGGGCGAGGGCTTTTTAAACAGTGAGAGTATTCTGCTGTTGCTGAAATCTGATTTCTCCTCCCATTTTTGATTCATTACAACTGCAAGATTCATTCCATCCTAAACCCCCCTCCAACTTGCTGTCAAATAAGCCAGGAGGTTAGTTTGTTGTAAGAGGAGAGAGAAAATGGGAGGGCAGGTCATTTCAGTCTTCCCGGGGGTGGTGGTGCGGGAGGGAGAGGGCGGCTCACTGCGCTTCTTGATTTGCCTGTTATTTTCTGTCCTTTGTGTAGAATGTTCTGGCTTCTTGAACATCGGTTGATGCGTTTAATTACATTCATTCATTTATCCCGCAAACAGTTATTGAGGGTGGACGAACTGTCACGTGTACTTGCAAACTATTTGCAAACTGAAAAATGAACCAAGCTTTGGTGCCGGTCCCCACGCAGCTTATCACCTCTGCAGGCAGATGGACGTGTGATCAAACTGCTGCATAGAACAGTGTGTCTCCAGGTGTGCTGGGAGAGGAAATGATTGTGGAAGGTCTTCAGATGATCAGGTTTTATTTCAATAATTATGTATTTTATTTTCTTGTGTATCATATAACATAACTAGCCTTTCCAACCTGCAATTTCATAGACACTTGCTCAGGAGGCTGGTGAATTTTATTTTTCAATTTTATTTATTTTTTTAAACATCTTTATTGGAGTATAATTGCTTTACAATGTTGTGTTAGTTTCTGCTGTATAACAAAGTGAATCAGCGATATGTATGCATATATCCCCATATCCCCTCCCTCTTGTGTCTCCCTCCCACTCTCCCTATCCCACCCCTCTAGGTGGTCACAAAGCACCGAGCTGATCTCCCTGTGCTATGCAGCTGCTTCCCACTAGCTATCCATTTTACACTTGGTAGTGTATATAAGTCCATGCCACTCTCTCACTTCGTCCCAGCTTACCCTTCCCCCTCCCCGTGTCTTCAAGTCCATTCTCTATATCTGCGTCTTTATTCCTGTCCTGCCCCTAGGTTCTTCAGAACCACTTTTTTTTTTTAGACTCCATATATATGTGTTGAGGCTGGTGACTTTGATTTAAAGAAAATATTAATGATAGACCAAGTGGTATGAGGATATGGCAAAATCACAAAGTTGGATGATGATAATGATGATGATGATAATAATAATAATAATAATAATGATAATACCCAATACTTAAAAGTGCTTAGTATGGGCCAGGTACTTTTGGTGTTTCACAGTTTTGTTTGTTTGTTTGTTTGTTTTTTGGTATAATCTCCTCTACTGATTCTTGGAGAAACACTGCAGTAGTTTGAATGAATGAATGAAATTGAATGCACCAATGGATATTCAAGAAGACAGAACATTCTACAGGAAGGACAGAAAAATAACAGGCTCCCCCTCTCACTGGCTGCTCTCTTTCCTGCTCCCCACAAGGGGTGAGACAGCCTAGCACTCTCCCTGCGGCCGTCTGGATGTCACGCTGCAGACCCACTCTCCCCACAGCCAGGTCCCAGGACTGGATGGGTGGGTGCGCAGCTGGGGTGGGATGGGGAGGGTGGATGCAGGAAGTCCAGTTTCAGCCTGCGTACTATCTTATTCAGCAATCAAGCTGTATTGATAACAAGCCAGTTGCTACATTTCAATCTCCATCTGGTTCCTGGTCTGGTTTGGTTAAGAATCTGGAAGGGAGGAGGCATGTGATTAATTCACAATAACAATCATTCACCTTCATCACAACCTCATGCATCTCTATCATCCTCATTTGAATAGGGAAACAGGCTCAAAGAGCTCAGAGAATTTGCTGGAGGTCACAGCTAGTGAATGGCGAAAGCCAGGATTCAAACTGATGTCTTCTCTCACCTCTTTAAAAAAGTTCCTGTTTCCGGTAGCTAAGCTGGTCTTCTTCAGAAATCTCTAACATGCTAGTATAACTGTTAGAAATCACAAAGTTTAAAGAAATATTCTCTCTGCATAATTTTAAAAAAATTTTTGGCTGCGTTGGGTTTTCGTTGCTGCCCGCGGGCTTTCTCTAGTTGCAGCGAGCCGGGGCTACTCTTTGTTGCGGTGCGCAGGCTTCTCACTGCGGGGGCTTCTCTTGTTGCGGAGCATGGGCTCTAGGCACACGGGCTTCAGTAGTTGTGGCACGCGGGCTTCAGTAGTTGTGGCTTGCGGGCTCTAGAGCGCAGGCTCTGTAGCTGTGGCACACGGGCTTAGTTGCTCCGTGGCATGTGGGATCTTCCCGGACCAGGGCACGAATCCGTGTCCCCTGCATTGGCAGGCGGATTCTTAACCACTGTGCCACCAGGGAAGTCCCTCTCTGCGTAATTTTTGATATACAAAATGAAATAATCATATGAATGATTAAATTATGACAGAGGAGTAGCTGCCTATTTGGATAGACTTAAACATTTCATTGAACTCAGTATTAACACTGGCCAATTTTTCCCCTTCATTCTTCTCTGAATTCCAATGAATTTTTCATCAGCTTATTAATTATCACAAATCTTGAATTGTGCTTTGTAATTAAGGTCTATGTGTTCCTCCAGATCTTATATTTGAGTTAAATGTTCATTTTTCAAAGAGAAAAATTAGGAATTTGATGACTGCCTTCCTTCCTGGCAATAGAACATACATGCTGCCTGTCAAAAAAGATTGAGTGCCTGAGTTTTTAAGATAGGGAGTGATAGATTATTCAGCATGAAATTGCAGACTCGTTTGCCCAATATCATAATCAACTGCTGACAGCAGTTTTTTCCCCCCTGGAAACCCATTTGTGAAATGCATGTGGTAGTCTAGCCACTGAACCTTAACTCGAATGCCATGGCTTGTCATTAGTCTTTGTAACTTTTCTTTAGTCCATGTCTTGGATGGCTTTGTAATAATTTCAGAGTAACCAAAAGAAGTGAAGTTATGTAGTATGGGTACATTTTCCCATAGTATTGTTACTATTAATAATAATAATAGTTCTCACCGCATGCTCTTGGGAAACAATTCTCCATGGATCTCTTGTATTTCTGCATATCTCCTAAGCAGGGGCACTGACTCCCTTTGTTCTGACCTATCTTTTCAAAGATATTTGTTAGTGAACAGCCTTGGGAGATAGAGATCGTGTCTCCTTCTGGAGCAAAGGGCAGGCATGGTTCCTGCCTGTCATAAGATATCTGGGTTCCCTAAGCCCAGGGTTCCACTCCTGTAATGCATCCCACTGTATGTGCAGTTACCATCTTTGCATTCCTCTGTGGGAATCAAAGTCAGGGAACTGGCACAAGGGCTGATGCTCTCTCTATTGCTATTGTTGTTAAGTAATAAAGTCTTTCATTCTTTGCCTCTGACCAGGAGTCCTGTGTCATCAGTCAGCATTTACGAAAGAGTAGCAGGCTAATTTGTTAGCTTACGAGTAGGGTAAATCCTCACAGCTTTCATAGTTCTTGGCATATACCAGGAACTGTTTTTAAAAAATCAGTATACAAATATTTTTATATAACATATATTTGTTAACATCCTTATGAGGTAGGTATTACTATTATCCTCATTTTACAGATGAGGAAGCTGAGACACAGAGACATTATCCAGGTAGGCAGTGGATCTAGTGTTTGAACAAGGCAGGGGTTCTCGTATCTGTTCTCTGCTTCCTTACTCTCCTCTCTTGAGTGGGGGACCCCAGGGCTTGCCTTAGCTACTGAATTTCACTCTGAAAATGAAGTGCTGCTTGGTACCTGTCCAAGACTGGATGTTGGTGTTCATGCTACTCCTTCTAAAAAATTCCAGGGAGTTTCTGTGTATTCAATGCACGAACATCTATAGAGCACCAGCGTGTGCCGTTCCAGGATTCCCAGGAGAAGAGAAAAGAAACGCCTCTGGCTGCTGCCTGTGGTGTCGTCCATGTCTTTTGTACCCAGGGTGCTGGGTGTGGGGATTCAGCCAGGCTGGGGATGGGGGTGAGGACCCTCGTTCCCTCTCGTAGTTTCCACCAGACAATGCATTTAGGATGTCCTGCCCGAAGGCCATTTTCCTCCCTCTGCCCCGGTCCACTCTTCACAGGGCAGCCGCTCCTTACCTTCTGCTTTCCAACAATACAGTAAATTATTATTACTAATAATAGTAAAACTATTATTATTATTAATCGTAAAAAAAAAAACAATGATAACACTGTCATTCAACAAACGCATGTCATGTGCTTACTTTGTAGCTGGTGCCATGATGGGCACTTGGGATATACAGTGAACTAAACTAAATCCTGGCCCTCTGGGAGCTGACTCAGCTGAGGAGACAATAAGCAAACAGACAAATATAAAATAATATCAGGTGTGGATAAGTTTGAGGAAGAAAAGCAAAGTAAAGTGAGGGCACAGAGAGTGATAGCAGGGGGGGCTATTTAAATGGCAGTGGAGGGGCCCTCTGAAGAGGTGACATTTGAGCCAAGACCTTAGAGAAGGGATCACTCCTTCCTGCCTGACAGATATTTGCTGAGTGCCAACTAGATGCTGGGCACTGCTGTAGGCTCTGGGGATACTGCGGTGAACAGAAGATGTGCGTCCTGTTGAGGAGAGACGGATGAAAAAAACCTGGAGCACGGCGATGGTGGAAAGCGCTCTGGTGCAAAATATAGCAGGGAAGGCTGGGAGGGGCATGGACAAGGGTGTTGCGAGCTGAAACTGGGGAGATCAAGGAAGGTCTCGCTGAGAAGGTGACATCTGAGCGAAGTCCTGAAGGAGGGGAGGGAGTGAACCAGGGGGACGACTGGGACAAGAGTGTTGCAGGGAGAAGGGACAGTGAGGGCAAAGGCTCTGACGGGCTTGGTGAACGGTACCCAGACCCACGTGGCTGGAGCAGAGAGAACTGACCAGAGACAGTAGGATCCGGTCAGAGTTAAGGACACTGGCTTTCACTCTGTGTGGGATGGGAAGCGATCAGAGGGTCCTGAACAGACGGCCATTCTCTGACTTATGAAATGACAACAGTTAGAATCCTCGGGACAGCTGCCGTTTATTAGCGCTGCTATGCCAGTCACCACGGGTGCCAGCAGGGAACCCTTGCAGCAACGCTCCAAGGTAAGTGGTACTCTTGTTCCCACAGTACAGTTGAGCTACTCGAGGCAAAGCATAATCGAGGCACTTTCCCCCAAATCGCACAATTACTCCCCACAGGATCCTTTTTCTCTTAGCCCAGCTGGGCCCTCGACACAGCTCAGTGATCCTTGGGCCCGAGGATCATCTTTTCCACGTCTCGTTCTCCAAAGAGTCAAGGATGTCTCCACCTCACTCCTCTTTCTGCCTCGTGAGCCCCGCTCTTATAAATGTATCTGCATCCTCGACCTCGGCATCCAGGCACCCCTTCTTTCTTCGAGACGCTCCCCTGCCCGCTTCCCTGCACAGTGCGTCTGGCAGGCACAGGCCCAGTTGCAGCCACGTATGTGGGTTCTGTCTCGGGTTCACAGCATGGAATGTGAGGGGAAGGGCTGCGAGCCCTCTAGGTCCTATCCTCTCCTTTTCTTCACAGCCACGTTTCTGCAGCACAGAACCCACTGCCTTGCTTCCCATGGGTCTGGCCTCCTCCCTCCTCACCCCACTGAGATGGGCCTCACTGATCCTGCCCTTGAGCTGCTAGTAGCTGGGGCTCAGGGACGCATTCACACTTTCTCCATCTGGACTGCTCCAAGGTGGGGACACTGGGGACAGCCACCTTCTCGGACCCCTCCCCACGTAGCACCCAGTCAGCCTTTCTGATGGCCCTCTCTAGGGATCCTAGACCCCTGCCCCCAACACTGGTACATTGTAAGGTCTGTTCTTGACCATCTTCTCATTCTGTGGGCATCAGCCCATGGTTCTTGTACTCATGGACATTCCAAATTGTATTTCCAGCGCCATCTTATCTCCTCCATTTTAGACTCTCCAACTGTCTACCTGACTTTCCACCTGGATGTCCCACGGATGCCTGGACTCTTGTGACACCATCTGAGTCAACATAACCGCCTCCACCTACCTTCTCATAATGTTTGCAGCCCATCCTCTGCCCTCCCTCTTTCTCGCCATCCCTTCCGATCCGTTTTCCAGCCCCGTAGATTCTACCCACCTCAAAGTCTGCCGCCCCCCCTTCCCATTCTCACCGCCAATGCCCTGGCTGCTTCCCTCTGTCACTCACTCTCCCCTAGATTATTACAATGGCCTAGTTACAAGTCTTCTTATCTCTTGCTCAGTGATTCTCAGAAAGATCACCTGGGATGCTTCTTGAAAGTGCAGATTCTCAGTCCCCAGCCCCAGAGAGTCTAGTTCAGCCTGGACTCATGGTAGGATTCAGGCGTCTGCATTTTTAATAAGCCCCCCCAGGTGATCGCAATAAGGGTGTCCCCAACGACTCTGTAAGAAACGACATCACTTAGCCTCTTCTTGTTCTCATCCATTCTCCACATGATTAATTACTGCAACTATTACTACCCAACATTTCTTAAACACTCACCATTTCTGAAGACTGTGTTGAATCCTCCATGTGCATTTGTCCCACTAAACAACTCTTTATTTTAACTACTATCATTAGCCCCATTTTACCTTTAAGAAGACTGAGGCATGGAGAGCTAAGTTAACTAGCCCGAGGGCACAGTCTCTCTGTCACAAAGCCAGGTTCTTGATATTACATTTTACCATCTCCTTTGCTCCCCATGGTCCGGCTGTACCGAATGACTTCAGTTCTCCAAATGCACCTTGCTGCTCTATGCCTCTGAGCCTTTGTCCAGGCAATCTCTCTCTTTCAAATGACCATCTGTATTCGTTTTCTATGGCTGTGTAACAAATTACCACAAAGTCAGCAGCTGGGCACAGCGTGGCTGGTTCTCTGTTCAGGTTCCCACAAAGCTACAGTCAAGGTGTTGGACGGGGCTGTGTTCTCACATGGAGCTCAGGGTTCTTTTCCAAGCTCACTGGTTGTTGGCAGAATTTAATTTCTCCTCTTTCCTTGCTGGCTGTCAGCCAGGGGTTGCTCTCAGCTCCTAAAGGCTGCCCAGTTTCCTTGCCACTGGCCCCCTTCATCTCTAAAGCTAGCAAAGCAGAATCTTGCCCATGATAAATCCTTTCCATGCTTCAAATCTCTTTTGCCAGGAAAAGCCTAATTGCTTTTCAAGGCTCACCTGATTAGGTCAGGTCCACCAAGGATAATTTCCAGATTTTAAGATCAGCTGATTTGGGACCTTAATTGCATCTGCAAAATCTCTTACCACTGCACCTAAATTAGTATTTGATTGAATAACTGGGGGAATGTGTGTGGGGGGGGGCAGGGGAAGCTGAGAACTTTGGGGGCCATCTTAGAATTCTGCCTACCATACCATCTAATCTTCAAAATTTAGCTCAAGGACTTCTGCCTTCCTCAATGCCTCTAGGCAGTTAGGTCCACCTCTGATTCCCCCACAACATCCAACACACTTAAAATGTGTCCACTGTTTTAACCTCTCCATTTCCCCCCAGCTGGGCTTTGAGTTTCTTGAGGGCAGGAACTAAGCCCTGGTCATCTTTGTATCCCCAGCATCTACAACAGCATCGAGCTCAATACATGTTGTGTTTGCTGCCTGACAGTGAGCCAGGTGCCCAAGCCAGGTCTCCAGGTAAAAAGAGCATTTTAATTAGAGTTGCCTAAGTTGCACGAAAAGCGCTGTTCATGGGGGCCAGAAAACAGGAAACATCAATGGTACCCGGTGCTCCCAAGGCTTTTAGCGATCAGTGGGCAAGTGCCGCCTCAGAAACCCCGTGGAGAACCAGCCCCGCTGTGTTGGTGAGGCGGATGTGCCACTAGGTGTCACTCCCGATTCAGTAAAGAGAGCCCCGGATCTTGGAAAGCAGTTTAGGCTTTTCTAGTGAAGGGAGCTGGTTAGATGACCCCCGCACCCATTGTTTTCTTCTGGTTCACACTCCAAAGCATCCCCTGTTCCTCACCTCCCTCCACGGACACAGTCTGGGTCTAAAAAAGGACAACAGAATCAAGAACTTCTAGGGTTAGGGCCACCTGACCATCTAATTCAATCTCCAGATTTTGCAACCAGAGTGGAGGGCGGGGAACGGAGCCGGCTTCGGCGCCCACGTGGGTGCGAGCGCCCCTCCCAGCTTTGGGCTGCTGCCAGGAGGCACAGGTGGGCCCCGACTCCCGGCCTAGAGGGTGTCCCGGCTGGTCCCGGGGCCTGCACCGCGGTGTGCCCCCAGGACCAGTTCCAGGGGCTTGGGGCGCTCTTAGCCTCTTTTCCGGCGCGGAAAAGGCACCTGCTCCTGCGCTCCAGAACCCAGAAAGGGGAAGATGACGTGGTCACAAGAGGGTCCTTAGGGCCCGATAAGACCTGCCATTTCTGATCGTCTCAAGCAGTCTCTTTTTTCTTTAGACTTTAAAGATGAGAAGCGGGGGGAGCACTCCGGCTTCCCGGGACCTGGGCCGTCAGTACCTGCAATTAACCGCAGGCCGTCCCCCTTGAGCCTGGAAAAGTTCGGGGCTGTAAGGGCAGGGGGTCGGAAGAAACTTGTGAAGAACACTTCCTGGGCGAGAGTTTGAGTCGTTTTTACTTCTCCTTCACTTTTCCCCCTGGAAGAAGTTAATATTTACTCTCGAGGTTCGGGACAGATTGAGGACGGACACAACGCCTGTGCGGACGCATTTTCCTTCACTCCCGGCAGAGGGCGCACCCCCTCCGCGCCCTCTCCCCGCTGGGCAAACCCACTCCCCGCCCACCCGCCCCAGGCCCTGCCTGGTCCAGGCTGGACCTCCAACCCCAGGTGCCTGCAGCCCTAACCTGGGGATAATTTCAAAGTCACTTCCGTCAGACCTTGCGCATAGCCTTTGAATATCTTGTTTCCTTTGCTCCCAGCAGATTTACTGTTCATCTTGTGAACATTAAGCGAATATTAAAATTCCTTTGCACTTCCTAAAGCGCTGGGTAATTGAGAGCTTACCTGACTGGATGGAAATGGAGCTAAGGAAGCTGGCTCAGGATCCAGACTCCTGCTAGGGCTCATCCACAAAGTGAAAAATCTTTTCTATCAATACAATTCTTTCCTTTAAAATTTGCAAAGGAGTTTTCCCATGTAAACCTTGATGGATCCTGTTTGTTAAGCTCTTTCCTCTTTGCGTGAAAAGGTGGACTGATTCATTTATTTTTCAACAAGTATTTTATTGAGTGCCTTCTGTGCTCCAGATACCAGGGTGAAGAAGGCAGGCTTGGTTCCTGATTTTGGTGGAGCTAATGCTCTAGTAGGGGAGATATACTGAACAAATAATTGCAGGAAACATTAATTTGTTATGAGAGATATGCTACAAAGGAGAAGCAGAGGCTGCTGGGAGAGGGTGCCAGCAGGGAACCAGCTGAAGTCCTCACCTGAATCTTAGACACAACTTTCCTCCTTATTCACCCTGATGCTGTCTTCCCTGCCAACTGATACAAATCATGTCTCCCCCCGCTGCCCCAGAAAAGATGAGTCAGTGCCTTCAAGGCTGCACATCCCCAGGTGAGGTAATAGAGTCAGACTCTTGCTGGACTCTCCTCTTTACTCCTTCACACTCCTGGGCTGAGTGCCACTAGGCAAGGCATTAACTATTTTGCATGATGAAATTTACATTACAAATTTCTCCTGAGGCCTGATGACTAACAAGGTCTGAAAACAACAGTTCTGGGTACTGCCTCCTCCTTCTCCTCCTCAGTATTTATTAAGCATCTACTAGGAATAGCGCTGGGTGTTCAGCCAAGGATGCAAAAAAGCACTGGAGACAAAAGGAATATGCTAAAGGCTGAGCAGTGGTACAGACTAATAGCTCCCAGGGTTTGAGACTCTATGAACAGCTAAAAATGAGAGCTTTATTAATTAGGATCAGGTCCAGTTAATTAAGTAAAAGGATAAAAGGAGTTCGACATAACAGTGGCTTAAACAAGATAGAAAAAAGTTGATCTCTACTGTGAAAGTCTGGAGCTAGGTACTCTTGGATTGATAGGGCAGCTCGGCTCCAAGAAGCCCTCAGGGACCCGGGGACTCCTTCTGTCTAATTTCCCTGCTATGCTTAACCTCCATTCCTAAGGTCAGGGTCTTCTCAAGGTCCCAGATGGTTGCTCCAGTTCCAGCCATCACATCCATCAGGAGGGGGGAAAGGATAAAGAAGAGGGGCAAAGGGTGGATGGTAGATAACTTATAAAGAAGGTTCGCAGAATAAGACTCATCCACTTACAAGTTATTGGACAGAACTTAGATACATGCCCTTCTAATTGCAAGGAAGATGGGATATACAGGTTTTATCTGGGGGAGCCAAAACTACAGATTCTGTTACTAGCAGTTTTTGCCATTGAGCCTGACTTAAGGTGTCAAATTTTAATTTTTGCCACTACGTATAAAATACCCTGCCAATTCTTCTTCCTTAATATATCACAAATCCGTCCTCAATGCCACAGCCCTTCGTAATTTCTCACCTTGCATTAACTCAACGGCCTCTCTCTGTTGCCAGGGTGATCAGTCCAAGATGCAAATGTGCTCATGTTAGCCCTCTGCATAAAATGCCTTGGGGGATCCCTGTTGCCTTGAAAGAAAATGCAAACTCCTTAGTAAGACTAAAAGCCCTGTTGTCATCTCACCCCAGTATCTTCTCTAGCCTCATCTCTCATGACTTTTCCACATGCACCCAACAATCCAGGCGCATTAGATTACTGGCAGTTCCCAGGATGTTTCCTTACCACCCTCTCAGTCTGGAATATTTTCCCCTCCATTTTTGGCAGCTGGCCAATTCCTACAGTCCTTTACAAACTTTGCTGAGGTTAACCTTCATCAGAATCTTCACCAATTTTATGTCCTACACCTCTGGTATCTTCCTGTTCTCCCTGCTACCTCAGTACACAAAGCCAGACCTATTCAAAGAACAGGATGCCGTTGCCTGGGCAACAGTGAGTACCAGCCAGTGGTTGGATCACCAGCTGGATTCACAGTGCAGCTTCTGGCAGTGGACTTCCAGTTGGCACTGTTGGCCATGCCCTTTTTCTTGATAGACTCTCCCCCTCCTTGGTCATGCCTCTCCCCTGGCCCTCTCTACCCTGTCCCCTGTTTCTTCTTATCCCGCTCACCCTGAAATGTTGCTGTTTCCCAGAGATCAGTTTTTGCTCTTCTCTTGTCATTTCACATACATTCCCCAAGACTTTTGATTCCATTTCAAGACTTCAGGTGCCACCTACACCTATGCTTCTAAATCTGTATTTCCAGACAAATTTTCTCTTCTGAGCTTTGGATGTGACTGTCCAACTATACACTGAACACATGGAATAGGGAGGAGCAATTCCCCGTAAAGGAGGCGATGCAGCTTCACCCGCCCACCCCTACCCCTACCCCACCCCAGAGTATTGCCCATGCAGGGCAGGAATCTGCAGAATGACCCTCTGCTGTGCTTGCTTCTTGGCGCAGAGTGTACATCCCACCTAGACAGAGCCACCAGCCAAGTTTGGATGCCGGGAAGGATGCCCGGCACATGTACAGCAGGTGCTTACAGATATGTGATGAATGGGACTGCGTGGAGGAGAAGGAGAAGAACTATCACCGAACTCCGTCAAAGACACTATTCAATGTTTGGGTGGGTGGTTGGCCTGTTGAGGCTTCTCCCTGACTTGGCTGTGGTCACAGCTGGCACATTCCAGGACAGAGAAGCCACTGACACGTGTATTTACTTCAACTATTGCCACCCACTCCCATCTCACATGCACCCCAAGCTCCAGGTATGAAGAACTACTCTCCTGGCTGAGAGAGGGGCTCCATATCCCACTTGCCCGAGTCAGCTTCATTGCAAACCTGATGCCATGATTTGGGGTCCATTTGGGTTGTGTGGAAATGATCTCTAGGGGGTGTAAGGCCATTGATGAAAGCATCTGGGTCTATTTCATAAGGCTTGTGTTCCTGCTGGGTAGGGGCTCAGTGGATATTTCTTTTTTTTTAAATTGAAGTATAGTGGATTTACAATGTTGTGTTAGTTTTTGGTGTACAGCAAAATGATTCAGTTATATATATATATATATATATATACACACACACACACACACACATATATATACATATATATGTATATATATATATACTTTCTCATATTCTTTTTCATTATAGATTATTACAAGATATTGAATATAGTTCCCTGTAAATGGACATTTCTGAGACACCACTAATAAGCTCAGGTTTGACCAAAGATCTCCCTCTGGAGAGGTGTTCTTTTCTCCTTTCTTCCGGGCAGCATTCTCTTCATTATCACAGAAGACCTCTGAGGCTGTGAGGGGGAAAGAAGGGCTGGCTGGCTCACTGGCACTGAGAGAAATGGGACACATCATCAGAAAGTTTTGCATATTGTAAAATTTAAAGGCTCTGAGGGAATACTGTGGCATGCATATCTCTCTCTCTCTCTCTCTCTCTCTCTCTCTCTCTACATATATATATATGAAACAACCTAAATTTCCATTGACAGATGAATGGATAAACAAAATGTGGTATGTACCTATAGTAAAATATTATTCAGCCTTAAAAAGGAATGAAATTCTGATACATACTCCAACATGGGTAAACTTTGAAGACATCACGCTAAGTAAAACAAGACAGACCCCAAAGCACAAGTATTGTACAATTCCACTTATGTGAGATATGCAGAATAGTCAAATTCATAGAGACAGAAAGTAGAATAGTGGTCACCAGGGGCTGGAGGGAGAGAGGAATGGGGGACTATTGTACAAGGTTTCAGCTGGGGATGATGGAAAAGTTCTGGAGATGGATGGCAGTGCTGATAGCATGATGATGTGAATGTACTTAATGCTACTGAGTTGTATACTTTTAAATGGTTAAAATGGTAAAATTTTATGTTATGTGTATTTTACCACAAATGTATATATCCACAAATGTAAAAAATGTATATCTGAATCACTTTTCAGATGTATCTTTTACTTGTCTAGCAGATGTCAGAAATTGTAGTTGAATTGCTTTTAAAATGTCTGCTATAAATTTGTTTACATCAGAGTGCCAGTTGGTCCCAAAACAATTTCAAGGAAAGGAGAGTGTGTGTGTGAATGTGTGTATGTGTTGGAGTGTGAGAGAACCTAGGTTACAATCCAGTGAATAAAAAGAACAGGTAATGATCCTTTAAGTTGGAATTAACTACTACTTACATGTTCCTATAAATTTTGTTTACACACTTTTCTAATGTCAGGAGAAAGCTGAATCACTTTGTATGAAAAGTAGTCCATGAAATTCAACTTTTCTTTCCAAATAAACTTTAGAAAGACTGTATATGAGGAAATAAGGAGACACCAGTCCAGCCAGCCAGGTCAATGGAATCAGTTCAGTGGATTCATGTGGTAACCAATGTTGCAGTCAGATTCACATCCTCTCAGGGATGTGAAACATCATTTACGTTAGTATCTTCCGGGTGCCTTATCCATCTAGCAAGCAATAAGCACTTGCTGAATTGAAAGTTTAGTGGGCTAACTTTCCCTAGAGTCAAAGCTTTAAATTAAAAAAAAAAAAAAAATGCATCTAATAATAGAATTTCAGACATGTGCCATGACAGGAAACTACTCATCTAGTCCAAAAATGTGTCTTAAAAAAAAAATAGTAAAAGAAAAATCAAGTTGGAAGTCTTACCAAAAAAAAAAAAAAAAAAAAAAACCAGGTAAAACTGAGATGTTTAAAACAGGTAGAGAAGTCCCCCACATTCTAGCTGCTCTCTTTCTTCTGTATGGAGATTTTGCAGAAAATTGCAAATGTCCTATTTCACCAAATTCAACGTCTGAGGCACAAACATACCTAACTTTGTCAGTTTTAAATGTAAAACTTTAGGTAAAAGCAGGTGTGTGAGTAGTTGTCACCCAGATGACTGTGGAAGTGAAATTCATTCATTCCAGTAAATATTTATGAGCATATGATGTGTCAGGCAGTAGGGGCAGAAAATGAATTAAGCATAACCCCTCAAGTTCCTGTAAGCAGGACTGGCTACAGAATTTGGGGCCTGGTGCAAAATGCAAATGCAGAGCCTGTTAGAAAAGTAGGGAGAATTTCAAGTTGATGACAGCAGAGCATTAAGCCAAGCCCGGGGTCCTTCTAAGTGCGGGAGTGGAGGGCGGCCAGGCTGGGTCAACTGCAGGGGCTTGGCCTGTGAAGCCAGGTGCCTCCAGAGTCAGATGCTGACATAAAGCTCCAGTCAGTCTGTGGACAAGCCCGGGAGAGCAGGGTCCCAGCAACAGGGTGTCGCATTGCCACGATTATACTGCATCTCACTTTGACTTCAGCAAATCTCTTTTACCTTTTAAGACACGTTTGAACACCCGTCTATGGCACAGTTCAATGAGTGTTCTTGCGCTAACATCCTCCATTCAATCAGGTTATAATCTTGTTATATTCCGTTTTTGCATCTCCATCTCTACCCTGACTCCCCTACAACAGTCAGCAGCAGGCCAGGTAAATGGTAGGTACACAATATACTCATTAAAAGGCTCAACATTTGATTCTGGAGTAAAATATGGGTAGGATAGGATGATTATGAAAACTAAATTACACCTAGGATTAGGATGATGATGGGAACTATGATTTATACTTACTATATCCTAGGCACTGGGTTAGAGTTTAACGGAAACTTTCGAATTTAATTCTCATAAATAAACTTATAAAATAGGTACTTTTGTCTCCATTTCAGAGGAGAGAAACTGAGGTTCAGAGAGATTAAGGAACTTGCTCAAGGTCACACAGGTGGTCAGGGATGGAGCAGGGATTCAAACCTAACTTCAAAGCTCTTGAAATTCCCACGAAGTTGTTAGCCCCCTACCCCACCGCCTGCCTCTCCGCTTCCTAAAATCTGATGAAAAGAACAGAAGTTACTCTCAAAACTAAAGAGTACAAGTTTTCTATCTTGATGCCATTTGGAAATGGGTCTTATAGTTTCTGAACCCAGGATAGAAAATACTCAGGAAGATAGTACTTCAGTGCACATGATAAGAAAAGTATCGACGCCAAGTCCAAATCAATTCAATTACTACTTATTGAGCGACTATTAAGTGTAAGAAGCTGTGCTGGATGCTGCAGAGGACATGAGATGAACAGATGGAGAAAATGCCCTCAGAGAAAAGGTTAAGACACGCACACAGATGGACAGAGAATGGAACAGAATATGGTGCGTCCACATGGACACCCAAAGAAATTGTCTGCCTAGAAGAACAGGCTAGGCTTTTGGAAGAGGGTGGTGCTTTTGGCCTAGAACAATGGGCAGGACTCTGGGAGGAGGAGGGACCCGGGGGCTGTCCAGGCAGGACGGGGGGTGCACGGTGCGTGTCTGGAGTCTTACCCCTGAGCAGGGCTGAGTGCTGGTGGGGTGGGCACAGTGGAGGAAGCTGTCAGGGCGACTTCGTGGCAGGCCTTGGACCAACACTGGGGCACCTGTACTCCCTTTAGTAAGGTGAGCCTCCAACAAGTGTTAACCAGGAGACAGATATGATTAACACTGGGCACTAGGAGATTGAAGCTGGCAGCCGTGAGAGGGAGGGAGGGCGGGGGGTGCAAGAGCTGAAGGGGGGACCTGAGGCTAATCCAGGTGAGAAACAGCCAAGGCCTGAACTTGGGTGGGCTGAGGGGATGTTTTAAAGACTCTTTAGAAGACACTTTCTCATTAAAAATTAAAGAAAAAAATCTGTGAAGGGGAGAGCACATGTAGGTAAAACACCCCTTTGTTCTATGAAGTTTCTGGAAGCGAGACAAATTCAAGATACTATCGCTATTATTCAGCCTAAGGATATTTGTCTACAATTCTTGTTGGCTCCTGTGGGATCTGGCTCCCCTGGACTCCCCAGCAGCAGCCTGGCCTCTCAGGAAAATAGCCATCGCACAAGGAGAAACCCATTGCGTTAAACCTCTGCACGTACGTGGCGTCTTCTGTAACATTCCACCCTGCTTGGGCAACCGGACAGTTTAAAATGCACAGTATTTTAAGGAAGAGATCATTTATGGTGGGTAGAAGATCAGATCAACCAAACCTGCAAGTCAAGCCTGCTTTAGAAATCTTTCATTCTTTGGGCATCAAAACAAGCTCAACAGGGCAACACTTGGACCAGTTGAGCCAGGACCAGTTTCTTAAGATCCCAAGGTCCCGGGAGAAGGCATGGGAAGGGGCCTTTCCTTGGCCTCCCATGGCACGCCTTATAACTGGAGGTCTGTCATTACGGGAGACAGCACAGGGATGCCACACGGGGCAGAAAGGAAAAAAAGCAGAGAAAAATCTGACCCATCAGTATAGCTCAAAGTAATTAAAATAATGTTTTGTTTGCGAAATGCTAGCAGATTGGAAAATATCACGCCAATCAGGGAAGCATGTGGAGCCCAGGATGCTGTAATTCTCACCCTGCCTAATCTGCTAACACATTCTGGAGCTGTGGCGACCACAGAGCAGTGTCTGCATCGAAGGAAAGCCAAGCAGCCCATCTATTACCTCCAAGAAGGGAAAATGCAGTAAATTCAGGAAAAACACTACTTCAAAATGTCAGTGCTGTGCAATGCTTTCAGGAGAGGGGACATGGAAAAACAGCCATCAGGCGCTGGCTGGAGGAGACTGACAGAGGTGACTTGGATCAATCGATGCTGATGTGTCCCAGCTAGTCAGCCAAGAGTTGCAAAGCTGGTCAGCTTCTTGGTGCAGAAAAGGAGACCTGGGGCGGCTGACAGATGGAGATGGTGTGGCTAATTCCGAGGTCCAGATGGGCTTTCTTGCTCTGGGCGTCCAGCAGGGCTTCTAAACCGCCTCCGGAATTAAAGGATCCTTTCTCCTTGTCTTCAGCAGTCTGTTGGAAGGAAAGCTTATTTGCCCAACTCCTCGTGATCCCTACAAAATAGCGGACCCTTCCTCCACTCCTCCCTGGTGAATATAACTGGAGGAACAGTTCCAGCCCTTCTTTCTAGTCTTCCTGGGGAAGATGGGGAGAGGGCATGGTGCCTACCCACCTTGCTCAGCACTTCTGCCTGCCCACAGGTCCCCAGTTCCCCTCCACTCTGCCACGGGTCCTGTATGCAATACCCCATGGCAGTTTATCCTGTGACCAGTGCGTGATTTCATTTTAGTGGGAGGAGAAGATGCTTCTTTGGGCCTTGGATCCCAGCCAGGTCTTCAAACCAGCCTTCTCGGCAAGAAGGTCATCCATGTGATCTTTGATTCTTGTGTATTACTTCCCCATTGGTTCAGAATCCAGAGGGGAGGAGAAATAGGATTCATTTACACCCTCAAATCCCCAATGCTGTGGAGAAACTCAGGAAGTGAAATGCCAAGTATAAGTGTCAGTAACACTTTCCTTGTTTCCCTTGCCTTGAGTTGCTATTAAAGAACAAGATCAGAATTTAGCACTGAGAGCACACCTACTCTCTACAAAAACAATGCTGTGAAGGTTTAAAGGTACAAACGATTGGAATAGGAAAGCTCGGCGGACTAAAGGCAGGATCTCTGGAGAGAACACTGCCCCCTGTGTTCTTTAGGAGGAGACAGTGCTTTGGCCCCCTGCCCACTCCACCCATCTTCTCTTGTCTGTCACACTGGGCCCCCCGTGATAGACACACTCATGGTCTGAGAAAGGCTTTACCTTTCCCAGCGTGACACAGAGCATCTGGGCCTTCTGTTTTCCTCTGATTTACTGAGCTGGCCCAAGGGCCTGTCTAGGTCATCCTCCCGTGCAGAGACGTCTGGCAGAGTCCAAACCTTTTCAGCTCTCAGCGGTAATGCGGAAAATCACAGAAGCCAAGAGCTCACTTGGGAAGCCAGAGGGGACTTCTGAGGACAGTGTCTTTAATGTGGGGGTCAGAAATCACTAACCTCTCCAAGCTTTCCCCTTGTAAGTTTTCTCGTGGCGGGGAGGGTGATTAAAATTAAGAGAAGATTGAAAATGTTGCCGTGAGGTGACCTATATAAATAATGACTTTAAAAAAACTTTCTGGGACTGGCGGTTGACTTTAAGGGGATTAAAAAAAAATCTATCACGGGAGAGGGAGCTGGCTATGGTTTTGTGGTGATTAAATTACCCCCAGGGACTGGAGTCCTTACACTCTGAGGGGCAGCCCTGGAACCAGGTACATCATAGTAGAGAGGAAAGGACACAGCTTTGGGAATGAACAGACCTGGATTCAAGGCCAGTTCTGCTACTTACTAACTCAGCAAGTTACTTAACTTTTTTGAATCTCAGTTTTCTTATCTGTAAAATGGGGATGAAGTATCTCTCCCTCAATCACTTTATGGCTAGAATTAAATAAATAACATACCCAACTTCTTAGTATGGTATCTAATATACAGTAAGCATTCAGTAGCTATTGATTTTTATTATTGTTAGCATAAAAATTCTATCCCTTCTCTGTTAATACTCATAACTAACAATTATAAGCGCTGATTATCTGCCAGGTTGCTAAGCAACAGTGCTCCAGAATTTCTATATATCAGATTTTAAGAGGGGCTAGGGAATTTGTCTTGTGGCCGCATTTGCATATTCTTCAACAAAATATTGAGAAACACCCACCTATCACCCTTCAATAGACTCTGTTCCTTTTGCGGTACTTTGTGAGGGAAGATGATAGACATTATTAAGGGGCCTAAAATTCTTTACAGATGTCATCTCAATCCATGACAACCTTAAAGTAGGAATTTACAATTGTATTAGTTTGGGTTAACACTAGTTTTAACAAATCCCCAGATCTCTGAGCTCTAACATGATTAAAAGCTGATTTCTCACTCACTTCAGTCTATTCTGAGTAATCCTGGGTACGCAGCCTTCTGTGTGATGTAGGAATCTAGGCTCCTTCCATCTGTGCCTCTGCCCTCCTCTAAGTCTTCAGAATTCTCTCCTTTCAGTAGTTGGTTGGGGAAAGAATTGGTAGGGGAATCACTCACTTCTTAGCCACTCTGGTCAGGGACAGTCACTTCTGCTCACACCCCATTGGTGACAATCAGTCACGTGTGGCCACAAGGGGGACTTGGAAATGTAGGTGCTGACTGGGCAGCCATACACCTGCACTGTGGATGGGTGGCCAGCTGGCCGCCTCTGCCACAAGAACTGTCCTTATTACAGCTGGAGAGAGCAAGGCTTAGGGGGCTGAGCTGACTAGTCTAAGGGCAGAACCAACAGGGGGTTGACTGTAGACTTTGCCTTTTTAATGATTACTCCAAACTGCCTCTGACAGTGGCCACTGACCATCGGGGAAAGAAGAATAAGGCATAAGGAGAAAAGGCTTCCCTGATTCATCCCTCTCCTCTATTTGGGGGCACTCTCAGGATGGAGCTCTCGAGTCCCACACGTTCTCATTTCTGCCAGGTTTGCAGTTGAATTCCCAGGATGCCGGAAAACAGAACTGCAGAGCCCCACGGTCTATTGTGCAAGTGTCTCATCCACCCAGCTCTTCATGGCAAGCCCATTTATTTTGACTCTGTCACACAGGTGAGTTGGTTCTACTTTTAAGGGTCTCTAGAGAAGTAGACAGATGCTTCCTCCGTAACCCACTCCAGTGTTTCAGTGTTCTGTTCCTATAGTAGACGCTGGGGTACACAACCCAGGTCCCCCGTTATGGGCCAGTGCATGCATCCCACAGCTGCTATAAGTGTTGGCTGCTATGGGATCTCAGCTGCACCCTCCTCAAGAATTGTCCTCAGCCAGCGGGGACCTCCTCACTCAGAGACACTTGGGAGATTATTGTCCCCTCACCCTCTCAGGGGTGGTCTGCCCCAATGCCTGATTGATAGTGAGGTATAAAATTCTGGTCCTCTTGCCTTGAGGTGACACAATTCCTTGATGTTATATAAGCTCCAGAGTTCCCTCTGGGATCAGGCTGGGGCTAGACTTGAGGGGAACCCACATCTTTATCTTCTTCTCCTGCTCTAACCCACTTCCCTAAGTCCCTTACATTCTCTTCCCGAAATCTCTCCCAGAAGACCACCAATCTCTGCTTTCAGGGAACCAGCTCGAAGACAGTGCCCAAGCAGGAAACACTTATTCTTCTAACCAGAAGCCTCCATCCTTGGAGGTCATAGCAAACAGCTGATCACTCTTTGCAACTACCTCATAATTTAAAGACTTTTAAAATGCCCGCTTCTCTCCCACCTTCTTTTCTTTTGAAAGAATTCTAGCTTTGTTAACCACTGTTCAGTTCTTTTTTTAAAATATCTGTGCCTCCAGGGATCACCATCTTCCCATTGGCCTTGAGGGTCTTCACTCCTCCAGGGATAATCAGATTGTCTCCAATTTGCTTTATTAAGCCATCTTCCATGTAAATATCAGCATAAAAGGATTGATCATTGTTGATGATTCTGCCTCCCTTGATGAGAGGACGGTCACTCCCCAGTGAAGAGAAAGGCATTTGCAAAACTGTCTGTGTTCTATCAAAATGACTTGTGATTTTGTAAGCTCTATGGTTTCAGTTTTAATGTCAACATCACTGCCCAGAACATGGGAGTCTAGAATTGACCCATTTTGCAGGAAATGGGCTAATGGAAGGATTATTCTGTAGAGCATCATTACTACAACCAACTGTAACAATGGTGAATGGTTTTACCATCTCAAAAGACTTTCTCGGGACTTCCCTGGTGGCGCAGTGGTTAAGAACCCGCCTGCCGATGTAGGGGACATGGGTTCGAGCCCTGGTCCGGGAAGATCCCACTTGCTGCGGAGCGACTAAGCCCACGCGCCACAGCTACTGAGCCTGCGCTCTAGAGTCCGTGAGCCACAACTACAGAGCCTGTGTACCACAACTACTGAGCCTGAGCTCTAGAGCCCACGAGCCACAACTACTGAAGCCTGTGAGCCTAGAGCCCATGCTCCAAACAAGAGAAGCCACCACGAGGAGAAGCCCGTGCACCACAACGAAGAGTAGCTCCCGCTCGCTGCAACTAGAGAAAGCCCGCGCACAGCGATGAAGACCCAACATGGCCAAAAATAAATAAATAAACTTATTTTAAAAAACCCCAACTTTCCCGTCTTTATGTCATTTAGCCATCATAACTCTGTGGGAGGAAGTTTTATTTATTTATTTTTAAAGAGAAGATTTGAGTAAATGGAGGTGAAATGTGTTGCTTAAGTTCATGGAGCTAAAGGCATAATTAGCATAGCAAAGACCGGAAAGAGGGGTTCTAACCTCCAGGCCTGGGCTCATTTTATGACTTTCATCCCTTCCCTGATCTATGACCTTCCTGTATGGATAATTTTATGATGCTGTATCAGTGAGGAACTGTGTTTGGCTGACTGTAAGAGAGCCCTAAGAATAAAGACCCCCAGGCTTTCTTTTCTCACACAAAAGGAAGTCTGGGAGGGAAGCAGCCTGGGGCTGTAGGCAGCTTCACAAAGTCATCAGAGACTTGAAATCCTTCGACTTTCTGTCCTACCATTTGGGGTCTTGATGGTCCTTTGATCCATCTTTTCTTGGCCCAAGATGGTTGCTGGAGCCCCAGCCATCATAGGTGAGTTCCAGGCAGTGAGGTGGAGGAAGGAAAGAAGAAAGGCATGCTCCTTCCCTTTAAGGAGATTTCTAGGAAGTCTCACACGGCACTTCTGTTCACTTCTCATTGGCCAGACAATACATTTACACCTAGAGGGTAATGAAGCTGAAACCCCAGAGTTGTTCATTGCCAGGGTCCTTTCCAGATGTTTATGCCTAATTTTGTATTATTCTCAATCATGTCCAGGAACAATTTATTGAGCCTTACTGTGTGCAAGTTGCTCTCCTGGGCATAGAAAGGAGACCAAAGCAGGACTGGATGTAGGTCAGAATCACTAGCGGCTCTTGGCACAGCCCTGAGGATTCTGATGTGCTCTTGTAGGCAGACTGTCACGTGTCATCTTCTCTCCACCCTCACCTTGATTTATGGGGTGGTGATGGGGTGGTACTGTCAGGAGGGTGCTGTGCATGTTTAGAGGAAAGATCAAGGATCACGGATCTAGGAGGGTGTCTCATCCGTAGTTGGCGTATTTTAGGAAACATGCATAGTCTATTTGTTTAGTTGTGCCCCACTTACTTCTGAAAAGGAAAAAAACACCTTCTTCACCATGATTGAAATGAAGGTAAAGATGGTAAATGGAAGATCAGAGGCAGAAGCTAGGTTGGAGCTTTTTAGCTGTCTTGGTTAAAACGGAGAGTTGCAAGAATCCGTTATTATGACTATCCAGCAAGAGGGGCAGGCTGGTCAGTGGGAGACAGAGTGCTTTCCTTAGCATTGAACTCTAGGAGATTTATTGTGACAGATTTGTTTTCGAGGCATTAAACATACATTGTATGATGTGTAATAATAACTTTGCAGAAAGCGGGGAGGTAGTCTTCAAGGAGTTATTTCTTATATCAAGCCTGGAAAAGTCTGGAGTTAAATTTTTAAATACCATGTTTTGTTGGATCTAAGACACCACTGATAATAGATACACTACTATTTTGTGTGTCACTAAGAAAGGGAAAACATTGCCAAATAAATTATGACTTCCCATAGCCGGTGATGCATTCTAATTTAAAAGATGTTAAAACGTGAAAAAGCTCACCTTAATATCAGTGGTATGTGGTACTCATTTAATGAATACATGTCTACAGAGAGATACAGTAGCATAATATAGAATGTAAGCTTTCTCATGGCATGAGTTAACACAGAGGTAGAATTTAAAGAACGTTCATCTGGGATGTTCTGCTAACTGGGAAGAGATGTTTACAACCATGGAAGAAAAAACCCTAAGAATCCCATACCTAGTTCTGTGACCAAACTGTCTGAAGTAGCCTTCTGGAGGTCTGAGTTGACATGGGCACCTATTAGACACAGGTTGGCCACAGAACCAGGTTTGGGGCTCTAAAGCTTTGTCCTGGGGGATGTTGACATTCGCCCTTAATTTGTATGGGACGTTGGGTTACTTAACCTATTTCTCTGAAACAATGCCTACTGTATCTCACAGGGTATCGAGAAGATCAAATAAATTAGTCACTTTAAAAAGAACTTGCCAGAGGAGGGAGTGGAAAGGAAAATCTAACTGCTTATATATAAAATAATAATTCTTATCATAACAATATCCAACATCAATGAGTGCTTTTTCTGTGCCATGCCTGCCTTAGAGGGGACGGCAGGTACCGTTGGTGGCCAACGAACAGCTATTCTTTGCCTTCTTCTTCCTGGTCGGCCGAGCCCGCTTCCTGGAGAAAGTGGCTGAACTTCTCAGATATTTATTTTCCTTGCTTTCCTTTCTGCCAGGGTCAGGGTTCTCCAAGTGTGAAGATACTTGGGGGTCCCTGAGACCCTTTCAGGAATCTGTAAGGTCAAAACTATTTTCAAAATTATATATGCCATTATATCTATCTGTCTGTCTATCATCGTCATCATCATCTATCTCCAATGATAGGTGTGTGTGTATACAAGTCTAACAAAATATTATTATATAATTATTTCAAAATGTTACTTGCCCTTCTCCCCATGTTGTCTTTTGCACTCATGTTACAATAGCAACGGTAGGTAAAACTTGCTGGTGGCTTAGCATGAATCATGGCACCAAACTGTAGTCATTGTACTCTTCCCCACCACACAGAGTAACAAAAACAAAACCCAAAAAACATTTTACTTAAGAATGTCCTTGAAGCAGTAAAACTTATTAATTTTATTACATCTTCACCTTTGACTTGAGAAGTACACATGAAGCATTTCTACTGCAGAGCAAATGATGGTTGTCCTGAGAAATTTGTGCAGTTGTTTGAGCTGCAAACTGAAGTAGCTGTTTGTTTGTTTCTCACGGAACACCACTTTTACTTGAAATAACAACTGACGGACAAACTATGATCATTCAGGCTTGGGTGTTTGTTAGAAATGTTTTCAAAAAATGTAGTGAGTTAGGCATATCAAGGAAAAGAATGAATAATATTTGCTGCCCATGATAAAATTCAAGCTTTCAAAAGAAATGAGAGTGAGATTGGTGGTGATATTAATGAATGTGATATTTTTATTTTTATATTGTACAACGAAATGTGTCAACATCTGGAAGATTTGTGTAATTCAGTGACTAATATTTTCCAAATGACCAATCCACATATTACAAAATTCAAAGTACTGGGTTTTAACGTAATCAAGAATGGAAAATTCCTTGGTATGTTTTCAGATTTCATACTGCAACTAACCATTAAGAAACTACTACTTGTCAAGTTTTGGTGCAATATCAGAGAATATTTACAATTACCTGAAAAAGCCGTTACCATACTTCTTCTTTTCCAATTACATATTTATATGAGCTGGATTTCTACATATACCTCAACTAAAAGAACATATCACAATAGTCTGAGTGCAGAAGCAGATATTGGAATATAGCTGTCTTCTATTATTTCTCTCAAGCTAGACATTGAAGAAATTTGCAAAAATGTAAAATGATGCCACTCTTTTTGCTAAATTTTTCTTTGGAAATGATAGTTGTTTTTCATAAAAATATTTGTAACTGGTTTATTATTGTCATTTAAATGAATGAATAACTATTTTAGAAATGTCTCAGTGTTAATTTCTAATATGATAAATATTGAAAGATATAAAACAAAAGCTCTCTAGGGTCTTTAATATTTTTTAATAGTGTAAAGGGGTCCTGAGGGCAATAAAGTTTGAGGACCCTGAGCTAGGACATTGTCATATGATCCAGTCTTGACCAATGAGTCCTGAGAAACGTCTGGATGGGGGTGGGGTGGGCAATGGTCTTCTAAGAAAGGTTTTTCTCCTTCAGAAAAAAGTTCCTGTGCATGGAAGTGACTGTGTGAAGATACGATTCTCATAGCTGAGGCAGCTTGCAACCTTACGGAGAGAAGCTGGAGCATTAAAGCCAAATAGCTGGCAACTCAGGTCCCACCCAACACAAAAGCCCAGGCATTGACCATTACACCCTACTGCTGCTGGCAGTAAGCTGACTCACTTTGTTGTACAGCAAAAACTAACACAACATTGTAAAGCAATTATACTCCAATAAAGATGTAAAAAAAGGGGCTTCCCTGGTGGCACAGTGGTTGAGAATCTGCCTGCCAGTGCAGGGGACACGGGCTCGAGCCCTGGTCTGGGAAGATCCCACATGCCGCGGAGCAACTAGGCCCGTGAGCCACAACTACTGAGCCTGCGCGTCTGGAGCCTGTGCTCCACAACAAGAGAGGCCACGATAGTGAGAGGCCCGCGCACCGCGATTAAGAGTGGCCCCCGCTTGCCGCAACTGGAGAAAGCCCTCGCACAGAAACAAAGACCCAACATAGCAATCAAGCAATCAATCAATAAATAAATTAAAAAACTTTAAAAAAAAAAAAAAAAAGAATGGCAGGGAAAGACCTAAACCTGAAAGTAACAAGGGTTTGCGTATACAGTTCCACCCCCATCTGAAAGCAGAGCGCTTCTAGGTAATCTTTTCTAAGGAAAGACGGCATCAAGTGAACAGTATCCCCCGCTTTCCCAAAGTTAGCATTACCCGACTTTGCTTTTATGGAAGACCTACATTAGTACCTGTTTTTTTGCTAACAGAAAGAAATCTGAAGAGGATTTTTGCTTTTACAAAAAACATTGTTACCTGTACTAATGTAGGTAAAAAGTGGGGGATACATGTATTGTCTCTTAAAAGCCAGCAGGGTGATGGCTTATAGAAATGGCCTATAGAGCAGGGGTCCCCAACCCCTGGGCCACGGACCAGTATGGGTCTGAGTCCTGTTAGGACCCGGGCCTCACAGCAGGAGGTGAGTGGCGGGCGAGTGAGTGAAGCTTCACGTGCCGCTCCCCATCGCTCCCCATCATCCGCATTACCTCCTGAACCACCCCCACCCCCCACCCCGTCCATGGAAAAACTGTCTTCCACAAAACCGGTCCCTGGTGCCAAAAAGGTTGGGGACCGCTGCCATAGAGCACATAGGCGCCATGAGATAATCAGCCCCCGTGGACTGGGCTACAATTTTAGGAAAATTTGGAGAGGTTTTATAGCAGCTTGAAGAGTGTTGAATAGTGTGGCGCTGTTCCCCCAAACAATTCATGTCCATCTGGAACCTCTGCATGTGACCTTATTTGAAAATAAGGTCTTTGCAGATGTGATTAATTAACTTAAAATTGAGGTCATACTGAGTTGGGGTGAGCCCTAAATCCAATGACTGATGTCTTTACGAGAGAGAGGAGACAGAGACAGACACAAGGAAGAAGGCCACGTGATGACAAAGGCAGAGGTTGGAGGGATGTAGCTACAAGCCCAGAAAGGCAAGGAAGCCGCCAGAAGCTAGGAAGAGGCAAGGAAGGAGTCACCCTGAGAGACTTCAAAGGGGGCATGGCCCCGCTGACATCTTCATTTCATAATTCTAGCCCCTAGAGGAACTGTGGGAGAACAGGTTTCTGCTGTTTTGAGCTGCCTGGTTTGTGGCATTGGGCTATGGTAGCCCTAGGAAATGAATACAGGGTTCAAAGGAGCGTCTTCATGGTATTTAAGGTTAGGAAAATCAGCTGTCTGAGAATCTAAAGCCTAGAACAAGAGAAAAAACACTTATTTTTCTTGAGTCCAAGCTTAATGTGTTTTTCATAAAGGAAAGTAAGCAGCTGTTTTCTATGCCTACCCTGGAAAGAACGAGAAATGGCCACCTGGAAAGCTTTCCACTGGGAGTCTAGTTGTGGCTTTAGTTCTGCATCCTGCTTCTAGTTCTGTTGGGCTACTGGGCTTTAAGCAAGCATCTTCACCCTCTAGTACTTCAGTCTTCTCAACTGTTATATAAAGGGCTTGGACCAGATGAGCTAGAAGATGTCATCTAGCTCTAAACTTGTATTATTCTTGTTGGTTTATTTATGGTGATGAAAAATTTCTGGATAGAAGGGAGATGTTCCAATGTCCCAATGGATTACCAAATAATATTATGGATTTTCTTCTTTGGAACTATTTGTGAATAGGATCAATATGATAGCTGCAACTTGGGCAGTCAACTATGTGCTGTGTAATATCCCTTTAAAACAGGAAATTTCCAAATTCAAATGCCTTGAGGAACCAGACAGCAAAAGAAGTGAGTCAAGCCAACTGGATGCAATAAAACAGGGAGTGGTGGGGGCTGTGGCCAAGACTAGGTGTTGTAGACTAGGGAGTGGTGGGGGCTGCGGCCAAGACTAGGTGTTGTAGACTAGGGAGTGGTGGGGGCTGCGGCCAAGACTACGTGTTGTAGACTAGGGAGTGGTGGGGGCTGCGGCCAAGACTACGTGTTGTAGACTAGGGAGTGGTGGGGGCTGCGGCCAAGACTACGTGTTGTAGACTAGGGAGTGGTGGGGGCTGTGGCAAAGTACAGGGCTCCTATGCCTTTACAAGGAAGAAATCATTGCTTAGCTCCAGCAAGTTGTTGCCAAGCAGCAATGCAGACTGAGGGTGCCAAATCTTCAGATTTTTCAAAGGAAGCCAGAATATAAATGTGAAGTCTCTCAAATCTTAAACCTTTTAGTAAGTGTCTTAAATTTAAAAATTAGCACTACTGGACCAACAAAACACTTCTGTTGACTCAATGTGGTCCCTCAAGTTACCAGTTTGTAACCTTTGCTTTCGCCTTGGAGTCAGTGTTTACTAAAACTAATAAACAGCTTAATGAAATACCCAAGCATTTTAACATCCCTTGTTTGAACATTTATATGGGAAAAATAGTTTTAGGGGGTATCCTAAGAATACATGATATTATCTTTATTTTGTGGTTAAGGAAACCAAAGGGAAACAAATTTCCATTACTTAAGAGAGCTGTAAGTACAACTTAGATTTAGAACATAGATTTGCTGACTCTATACGGGGTACTTCTTCCATCAGCTCCTTCTGCCATTCATAGTAATGAGAGGGCACCAGGCAAAAGTTATTTGCATTGACATGCCCACATGCACATGGATTTTGGTACTGGAAGCAGCTCAAAGGTATAAATATTATCTTAAGAGAAATGGTAGCTTGTGTCTGAACCTTGTTATATAGCAAGAAAAGAAAATGACTGGGAAATTTGGTGTTGGTTCAAGTTATCTTGCAATTATAGGATGTGGTTGAAATTGTAAGGACCAAAATATCATAAGAAGTAGAAAAGGTCATATGAAATAGTAATTGGAAAACAATCAGAAAAGCAAAAGGGAAAATATCAGAAAGGGATTCCAGAGGCAATTACATATGGCTGTTATTACTTACAGATGACAGTATTCATCTGTGATGGTTAATCTTATGTGTCAGTTTGACTGGGCTAAGGGATGCCCAGAGAGCTGGTAAAACATTATTTCTGGGTGTGTCTGTGAGGCTGTTTCTGGAAGAGATTAGCATTTGAATTAGGAGACTGAGTAAAGAAGATGGCCCTCACCGATCCAGGTGGGCATTTTTCAATACATTGAGAGTCTGAATAGAACAAAAAGGCCGAGGAAGGGTGAATTTGCTCTCTGCCTGAGCTGAGACATCCACCTTCTCCTGCCCTCACACATTGGTGCTTCTGGTTCTTGGGCCCTGGGACTCAGACCGGGACTGACACCATTGGTTGCCCTGGTTCTCTGGCCTTCAGCTTTGAGCGGGAGCTACAGCATCAGCTTTCCTGGGCCTCTAGCTTGCAGATGGCAGATCACGGGATTTCTCAGCCTCTATAGTCAGGTGAGCCAATCCTTCATAATAAATCAACCTCTCTCTCTCTCTTTCTCTCTGTATACATACATACACACACACACACACACACACACACACACACACACACACACCCCACACACTATTGGTTCCACTTCTCTGGAAAACCCTGATTAATATACATGTTTCATTCATCCTTCCATTCATTTGCTTAATAACTGCTGTTTGCGTACTATTACATTCCAAGTAATATGCAAGCAACAAGGAGACAACAGTAAACAAGATAGACGTGGTTCCTTTTCTCCTAAAGTGTCCTCTATAGAGGAGGAAACAGACAAATAAATTGGCAGCAAGTATGGACCCTAAATACTCAAGCCCAAAAGATGGATTAACACTTGTGTCCCCTCACCTGCCAAGCCTTTGACCAAGTGTCATCTTGTTCACCTTGTCACAGTTGTTTCTCAGTGGAAACACTGGCAGTGCATCTTAATCCTCTGCTTAGAAATGTAAACCTGAATTTAAGGAAGACATGGGGTTAAGACTGGTATCTTAAATATTCGCACCAGCATAACTGGAGACGAAATAAGAAGACCTGGGTTCTTATCTTGTCTCTCCTACTAAACAGCTGTGTGCAGGTCACTGGCTTCTCTGGACCTCAGCTCTCTTTTTTTAAGTGACAGTGCACTGCGACCTAGAGATGCCTCTGTGAATGGGTAGCTTTATTATTCTGGCTTCTGTGCTTCTAAAACACATTAAAAATATATTTTGTACACAAAGAGTGAATCCTAATGTAAACTATGGACCCTGGTTATTAATAATAATAATGCATCAATATCAGTTTGTCAATTGTAACAAATGTACCACATTTGGACATGCAAGATGTTCATAATAGGGGAAATTGTCTCTGAGGGCAGGGAGAAGGGAAATGTGGGAACTCTCTGTACTTTCTGTTCAATTTTTCTATAAACCTAAAACTGCTCTAAAAAATAAAGTCTGTTAATTAAAAAAGATCAAAAAGGCTCCTCAGTATTACCAATCTATTAAACTTATGATCTGCTCCCAAAAGGTATATTTTGTTAAATAAATTGAACTTGTTTACACTGTTAATCTGCTAAGAAAATATTTTATACAGTAGAACAAAAGTGAGCTTTGGCGCATCCTCTCTGAATCATCATAAATCACAATTTATGATTGATTGTGTGGATTAAGTGTGGTTTCCTATACTTGTCAACAGATGGAACCCGCCTTTTGTGACCTGACATGGAAATACATCAGGTGTCAGTTTCCCCCAATATTAAAACTTCACTGGGGCTTTCCTGGTGGTGCAGTGGTTGAGAATCCGCCTGCCAATGCAGGGGACATGGGTTCGAGCCCTGGTCTGGGAAGATCCCACATGCCGCAGAGCAACTGGGCCCATGAGCCACAACTACTGAGCCTGTGCGTCTGGAGCCTCTGCTCCGCAACAAGAGAGGCCGCGATAGTGAGAGGCCCGCGCACCGCGATGAAGAGTGGCCCCCACTCGCCGCAACTGGAGAAAGCCCTCACACAGAAACGAAGACCCAACACTGCCAAAAATAAATAAATAAATTAATTAATTAAAAAAAAAGAAGACTACTATCTTAAAAACAAACAAACAAACATGCTTTGTTTAAAAAAAAAAAAACAAAACAAAACTTCACTGTAACTTCACCTAGCCTAGAAGGGATGATCAATATTTGAGAACTTGTTTTCTTCCTGTCTGACGTCCTGTTCCTATCTTCAAAATGTGCACGACACCGTTTAACACAAAGCAGTTTTTTCCCTTTATTTTGACCTCACTTTGGGAATAGTTAGAGAAGCCTTGCTCTTGTAATATAGGATAAGGGTGGCGGGAAGGGAAAGGCTCTTAGCGTTTCCCACAGGATATATGCTTGGTTGCGAAGTTTTTTGTTTTTGTTTTGTTTTTTGGTTCCAATGTTTTAATAGTATTTTTCCAATGCTTTCAACTGCTGGGATGAGTTAATAAAAAACAGATTACTGTGTAACACCAAGTCTCAACGTCTGCAGTTAACTTCCTCCTTAATCCAGGTATGGGCAAAGACAAGACTGAACAGCCCTGTTTTAGAGGAGGGGGTCAAAACAAAGTATGGTGTCAACAGAAGGGCAGGAAGGTGAAACCTGAGACTCCCTGGGAAATCCTCAGAAAAGGATTTTTAACTTGATAAACTTTAGCTTGATAAATTGTACAATGTAGAGAGAGAACAACAAAAGGAGACCTTCCCTCTCTCCCCACATCTTAGTTTCAATGTTCTTTTATTGATATCACTTCCCTCCTGCCCCCATCCTCCTGCTCTTCATATACCAGGACTGCTTGTTCAGAGTAAGCCCAGTTGACAACTATCTCTCTGTGTTTTTTTTCGTTTGTGTTTTTAAATTTTTATTGAAGTATGGTTGCTTTACAATGTTGTGTTAGCCTCCACTGCACAACAAAATGAATCAGCCATACACGTACAGATATCCCCTCCCTTTTGGACTTCCCCCCCATTTAGGTTACCACAGTGTATTAGGTAGGGTTCCCTGTGCTATACAGTATGTTCCCATCAGTTGTCTATTTTATACCTAGTATCAATAATGTATATGTGTCAATCCCAGTCTCCCAATTCCTCTCTCCCCACCCCTTTCCCCCTTGGTATCCGTACATTTGTTCTACATCTATGCCTCTATTCCTGCTTTGCAAACAGGGTCATCTGTACCATTTTTCTAGATTCCACATACATGCGTTATTATATGATATTTGCTTTTCTCTTTCTGACTTACTTTACTCTGTATGACAGTCTCTAGGTCCATCCATGTCTCTACAAATGACCTAATTCCGTTCCTCTTTATGGCTGAGGAATATTCCATTGTATATATGTGCCACATCTTCTTTATCCATGTGCTTTTATTGCCTGTGTTTTTATTGGAAAGGAATGTTTTGGTCTAGTAAACTTATTGGATGACAAGATCAGGGACTCCAGATGACCATTTCATTACCCAAAAGCATGCCCACCCCAAGTCCACTTCTGAGACCTCTTCCCGACTCTCCTTTTCTCTTACAGAGTCAACTTTCATTATTCACAATATTTATGTTCTATAAGGTCACCGTGAACACTGAATTCGTGAATCCTGCACCACTGCTCCTAGAGGGAATACAGGGTTAGGTTCCTGTGAGCCTCTGGTCACAACATTTTTATCGACCATTCAACATATAACCTAGTTCTATGTGTGTGTCTGTTCAGAGACACCTTACTTAATATATACTGTTGAATCATTAACATTGAACTCATAACCAAAAGCTCTATAACTCAAGCCTGAAAGAAGCTTATCTCACACATGTATTTTTTCCATAAGGCACGTCATGCCCTTCCCGCATGAAGGAACACTCAATAATACTTTAGCACCACACTTAAGGCAACTTTAAAAAGTGACATCACCAACAAAAGGCACCAAAATGTGAAAAACACAGCACTATATATACTGTGAAAAGGATGCTCGTTTACAGCATGAGAGCTGAAGCAAGAAGGCAGAACATCAGTTGTTCAACCTCAGCTGGAAAGAAGCATATTGGGAGACTCATTTTTTTTTTTTTTTTGATAGAGACCAGAGCAATTTTATAGGGTGATTTTGGGAAGAAAAAAACCTCTACAACTTTAACCCTTAAATCTTGATTAGGAAAAAAGAAAGTATTGGAATAGCAATCACGGCAATCACAAACAAGAGTCAACAAAACTCCAGACAGAACTTGACCAGACACCCAGGAGTATTTCAATCACCAGCTTCATCAGCTGACAGGGAGACTCATATTTTTTGCTGTTCTGAGCATGTACATGTCCAGGAATGACCATGAGGGTGCTGCAAGTATTGCTTTTGGGGTTACAAGTGAATTTTAGCAAGTAGGAGAATTTGCAAATACAGAATCTGATAACAATGAAGATCTATGGTACTATCAACCCTTCCTTTCTTCCCTTCTTCCTCATCAGCAGCCTTTCAATATTCTCAAGTTTTTCATATGTTAAAAAAAAACCCTCTACCTCCTGCTTCCCTCCAATTACTACCTTATCTCTCTGCTCTCCTTCTCAGACAAAGCTCTTGCAAGAGAATGTCATGTCTTCGTCTTGAGAGGTCCCCATTTGCCCTCTCCACTTGCTTGTCTTCTACTTCTTGCCCACATCCATCAGGCTTTTTCACCCCAATCCCTCTACTGGAACCACTCTTGCCAAAGTTGGTAATGGCCTTGAATTAGTCAAGTCCATATCCTTGTTTCCTTTGGCCTCAATGAAGCACTCAGCACTGTGAACCACTCCCTCCTTTAAAGCACTCACTTCCTGGACTTCCTGGCTGCCCCGATCTCTTGGGGTGTTTAGGCTTAGTCTCCCTTCTCTCACTGTCCTTTCTTCCTTTGCCCGACCTTAGATCATTGACCATCTTCTCTACCTGCTCTTCACTCTCCCTGGGTGGTCTCATTACTTCCGTAGTTTCAAGTAGATCACCTATGGACTGATGATTCTCAGACCTAGGTCTTCTTCCTAGATCTCTCTCTTGAACTCCAGACTCATGTCTTACTGCCAACTACATAAAACCACTTGAAGGTCCTACAGGCCTTCATTGTGTTCAGATCAACATGTCTAAATTGGAGCTGATCACTTGACACTCAAACTGCTGGTTCCTGCATTTCCTGACTTAGTGGATATCAGGGTTTTTTTCCCTCCCTTTCTCTTATCTCACCACACACTCTGCAGCACTATTGCCCTAATATGTCTAAATCTATCCACCTCTGATCACCCCCACTGCCAGTACTTCGGCTCCATTGTCCATTCTCTTCCACCAGGATTATTGCAGCCACCCCCCATTATCTTTTGACTTTCATCTTGTCCCTCTTCAACTGTTCCTCTGAGAGTGATCTTTCTAAAGTTCGAGTCTTATTACAGAATCACCCAGCTTAAAGTCTCTCAGCAGCTCCTCAATGTCCTCAAGCTAAAATCCAAACTTCTTATCATGGTTCTTAAGTCACTCTGTGCTCTGAATGGCACTTAGATCTCCAGCCAAATCTCTCAATACCCCACCTTCACCCCAACTTTTCTGGCCGTGGCCCCATGCATCATGCTCATATTGACTCTTTGCTGTTTCCTGAAAACACTGCTTGCTGTTGACCTCAAGTCTTCAGAAGAGCTGGTTCCTTCTAAAACTCTTCACATAGTATCTCACTCCACCAGCTTCGATGTCCTTTCTCCAGGAAGCCCCCCTGATGCCCCCTCCTCCACATCAAGGTTTAGGTCTCTCCTAAGCACATCTTCATCACACCCTACCTACCCCAATTCTAGCATGTATCTTGCTGTCTTGTGATGGAAATTCACTGTGCCTCTTTCCACCATTAGACTGGACATTCCTTGAGAATAGGAAATGGATCTTGTTCATCTTTAGGTTCCCAGGTCCTAGAATAATTCCTGGTACATAATAGGCACTCAATAAGTGACTGTATATGGCTCTGATTTTGGACTACTTTCTCTTGTAGCTCCTTAAAAGAAACTGAGCAAAACAATCAAAGGGTGTTGAAAATTACTGTTTTTCATGTCAGGTCTTCTAAGTGGGTGGTTCCCTTCACCTGTCCTCACTTTTTTGCCCCAGATAAAAATAACCCTGATAGGAATGTTAATAGCTAACTTGCTGAGCACTCGAAAGTGTGTCAGGCACTTCACAATGCCCTCTGAATGGAGAAAGCATTTAATGCTTATAACAACGCTACAGGTGGGTGTTATCCTTGGCCCCATTTTACAGATGACGAAGCTGAGGAACAGAGTCATTTGTCCAAGATCACGAGTCTAGTGAGTGGTACAGTACACATTACTAGTCATAATTCCACCAAAACTAAATAGGTAGAAAACATATTTTATTCTTGAGAGGGTTTAAGAACCCCAAATTGTCTATAAGCTCAGAAATTGACCTGCTGGCTGGATATGGGCTGTGAATGAAACACTGGGGAACCTGTATCTCAGAGTCTTTTTTAAAATTTTTTTTAAAATTTATTTTTATTGATTAATTTATATTTATTTATTTTTGGCTGTGTTGGGTCCTCACTTTTCTGTGCGAGGGCTTTTCCCAGCCGCGGCAAGAGGGGGCCACTCTCCATCGCGGTGCGCGGGCCTCTCACCATCGCGGCCTCTCGCTGCGGAGCACAGACTCCAGACGCGCAGCCCCAGCAGCTGTGGCTCACGGGCCCAGCCGCTCCGCGGCATGCGGGATCCTCCCAGACCAGGGCCCGAACCCATGTCCCCTGCACCGGCAGGCGGATTCCCAACCACTGTGCCGCCAGGGAAGCCCTCAGAGTCTTTTTGGTGTCTTGATGATTCCTATCCCTTTTCTCTCTTGCTGTGTGTATTTTACAGTGAAGGAGATGAGTTCCGGGGGGTAGACCCATTAGCTCTGGGAATATGGTCAGATGTTCAGAACAGGCAGGTGCAAACATCTCCCAAAGGCCAACGGGCTGAGAAATCCTGCTGCCGCTGCTCTTTTGTACCAGTCTTTGCTAATTTTGTTCCATTTGCCTCAACCCCTTGTCCTGTAGAAATGTACTTGGGCGCAGCTGGAAGTCTCTCTCTTCTCACGTCACTTTCTGCCTCAGGAGACCTCTATCCATGATCATCATAGTAAGCCCTGTTTATAAGCCATCGTACCAAGCATTTTGTTTCTAATCAATGTATTTAACCTTCAAAACTACCCTATTGAAAAAAAAACAAAACAAACAAACAAAAAAAAAACAAAAAAAACTACCCTATTGAAGTAAGATGATCCCATTTTAGAGACGGGGAAACAGAACCTCTGAGAACTGAAGTAAGTTACACAGGATCTGCATTTTTTCCTATAGACCAATGGTCAACAAATGACCATAAACCTAGTGGCTTAAAACAATACAAATTTATTTATTCTTACAGATCTGGAGGTCACAAGTCCAAAGCAGTCTTACTGGGCTAAAGTCAAGGTGTTGGCAAGGCTATTCCTTCTGGAGCCTCTCCAGCTTCTAGAGGCTGCCACATCCTTGGATCTCTTCCTCACACCTTCCAACCTCTGCTTCTGTCATCACATCTCCTTCTCTAACTCTGATTCCCCTGCCTCCCTATTAGGACCCTGTGATTACATCAGGGCCGCCCAGATAATTCAGGATAATCTCCCCGTCTCAGGATCTTTTAAGTTAATCACATTGGCAAAGTCCCTTTTTCCATGAAAGGTAACATATTTATAGGTTCCAGGGATTAGGACGTGGAGCTCTTTGGGGATCTATTTTTCACCTACCACAACATCACAAAGCATAACTGTAACATTCCACTATTGAGCTCACATCCTTCAAAAGTGATTTTTCTTTAAGGAAGCCCTCCAAACCTGCTCTCTATTAACTACTATGTCCTAGGTTTGAGGGGACCATCTATTTCTGTCTCCATCCCTTCTGCAGCTAGAGCAGACATTCTTAGTACTGGCTACATATTAGAATCACCTGGAGAACACTTAAAACTCACTTAAGCCAGGATCCACCCCAGATCAATTAAAGTCAGACTTTCCGGCTGTGGGGCTTGAGTACTCGGCAGGTTAGTGCTGCATCTCCAGGTGATTCTAATACGCAACTACCTTTGAGAACCACCATGCCAGAGAGAACCGCTGGCAGACTCTCAGAGCATGAGCTATCTGAGTCCAAGATGGAAAGATTGTCTATAAAGATAAATGGCAAGAAAATGAAACTTGAAGTCCTTTATCCCTGGTTTAGCATCCTTGTTTGTGCTGCATCTTAGTTACATGACTTTGGGCAAGTTGCTTGATGTCTATGGTCTCAGTTGTTTTTTTGTTTTTGTTTGTTCGTCTGTTTCAGATGATAATTGTTCCCAAGGGTTGTGCAACGGCAAATCAATCAGTCGAGACCATGAATGAAAAGCCCTTAGCTGCGTGCCTATAGGCCCCCAATAGAGGGCAGTGTAGTCTTCTTTGCAACCTTCCCCCACCCAGACTTGAGAACAGAGGTCACTGAGCTTCACCTAATAATAGAATTCCCTTGGCTCTAATTTTCCAGCTCAGAGAAGATTGAATTTGCCTACTTCCCGGTTATATCTGACTTTCATTTCCTCCTTGGTGTTTTCATCCAACTTCAGTTCTGGGGCCTCTGTGTGCCTTTTGATGGTGCTGAGTCCTGGGGGCAGCAAGGAAAGCCTTCTCTGATCTTCCACTCTGCTTTCAGAAGGTCAGGATGTTACTGGGTTTCTTGGTTGATGTCAAGTCATCCAGCTGTACACTGAAAAGAGTGATTTTACGCCCTTAGAAGGAAAATCGCTCACAGTATGTGGTCGGGGGTGGAGAGAATTTTCCTTTGGGCTGAGGATACAATGGTAAGTCTAAAACACGGCTGTGGTAGAGAAATGTTTTTAAAGGAAAGAGTTCCCAGGGATGGAAGGAACCGGCCAAACTGCTTCCAATTAAGGATTTGCTAAAGTTGATAGGCCTCCGTGCTTCTCTCCCCCTCCTTTGCTTCTTCTAATTCTTGAAGGTATTAGGAAGGGCAAACGAGATGGAGGTGATTCAGCAACTGGAACCGAGCACATTTGGCCTGGCCGGCTCTGCCCCTGACCGCTGTGCGGGGTTAACAGCGTTAAGGGAAAGCATTCCCAGATTGAATGAGGGAGCAGGGCCCTGGCAGGGTCACTTTCCATTAGGGACTGCCAAGGCTGATGTCACTGGGACTTGCATTTTGCTCTCTGCCTCTCATTCTTTTAGGTGCAGAATGATGGAATAATCCTACTGGGTTGGTTTTGCCAAGGTTTGTTTCTCATCTTTCATTCAGGTAGTATCTTATGTTCACAAAGCCTATTGCCGTACCCAATTCGGTTGTTAAAGATTGTTTCCATGTCCCAGCTCGTGCTCATGAGTCAGCAGGCATTGAGCAAGCAGCCGCTGGGGCTGAATGTCGTGCTGGGGGCGGGAGGGAACAAAGGACACCAGGCGTGGTGCCTGCCACAGAACCTAGTTGGGAATCGAAGAGTTGCATGCACAGGATAATAGGAGGAAGATGGCCGGTAGGAGCTCTTGGAGCTGTGGGAGATCAGTGGGGCCTCCGGTGGCCTGGGAAGAGAGCATGGAGGAGGTGAGCCCTGAGGAGGATGCATAGGGTTCAGATAGGGAGAAGGAGGGCATTCCAGACGGGAGCAATGTGCGTTGGTGTGGCGGGGGGGGGCCCACAGTGGATCCATGGGAACTGTGCAAATAATAATAACAAAAACAATAATGTAAAGCAGCTGTCTGCTGGGGGATCCTGGCCCCCAGATATCTAGATAACCTCAACACAAGCATACGTTCACACCTTTTCTAAGGTTTCTGTGCGTCCTGAGTGAAGGGGTGTTATCTTCCTCAGGTCACCGCAGGCTCTGGGCTCTGTTTCAGCAGGCAGCGTGTCTGTTTCTCCTCATTTCTAGGGACCAATGAGATGCCCCATGATCAGGCAGCCAAGGGCTGCCTCTTTGCGTCTATAGCGCTCGGCAGTGTGTGTGTGTGCATGCGTGTGTGTGCGTGTGGTATCTGTGGAGAGAAGTCCCTGGGCATTTCACATGGGCTCACAGGATCAGAGAAGCAAAGGACCTGTGCCAACCATACAAGGAACGAAGCTCTAAGTGCCGCTAGCATTCTTACAACGCCCCCTGCCCTCTTCCTCTGCCACATGCTCAGTGTATTCCAAGTGGATTCTGGAGCATTTGTGTGTCCACAGAGCTTCTTGTCTCCTGAGTAGATGGAGAAATGCCCAGCTGAAAACTTTGGGATTGGCCACTGAGCTGATAGGCCTGTTGTCTGGTTAAAAGATTGCAGGCAGAGGGTCTAGAAACCCCCAGGGCCCATCTGGCTTTTGGAGGCATCTGGGTCCTGCCCAGTCAGAGTGCAGCAGAAACTTCAGGGCCTGCTTTCAACCAGGACAGGCTGTCCTCTGGGCACCTGCCCAGATCAACATGCAGGTGTGATTGCTAATTTGGCCACAGCGATGGAATGGCTGTGGGAGAAGGGCCCAGTTCTGAAACGCTGGCATAAAAGGAGCAAGTCCTTGATTTTGTGGCACTTGGCAAAGTACCAAGAAAAGCCAAGGCTGAGTGTTCTGGGGGCATAAGAAGGAACACATGGAAAGAACATTGGAAATTCATCTTTAGAAAAAAGGCTCCACATTCCCTTTTGTCCCTTCAGAAGGGAAACGTGTAACAATTCACATTGCCTCTTTAAAATTCTGACAAGTGGCCTTACCCAGCTATTTTAAATGGAACTCTATGTACCACCCACTGGGAAGATTCAAACGTGATGAATAAAATCCATCATTTATATTATCGGTATGTGAATGCCAAGAATCTCCGGGCACTTAATTATACCTTATCCCTTTTTCTATTCCATCAAAGTTAGCTCCTGGACCAGTAGATCTAAGCTTTAATGTGTTTAAGAATTGCTTGGTGCCGGGTGGCGGTGGGGAATGGGGTGGGAGGAGAGGAGAGGAGACTTGGGCCGGACTGGGCCCCAGAATTCAGCACTTTATTAAGCAACCCCAGGTAACCCTAATGAAGGAGATTTGGGATACAGCAGAAGATGCTTGGGATTATGGCTTATGCATTTGAATTTAATCAATATTATTATTCATGACCTATGACAGCTTTCATTCACCTACTTTCTCTAATTTGATCCTCCGTGAGGTTCAGGGGCAGATACTGTAATTCTCATTTTATGGTCAAAGACTCGAAAACTCAGAAAGGCTGCACTTTGTGACTGACAGCTAACACGCACCCAGGGGCCAAGACTCCCAGTGCAGGGCTTGTTCTGCTCACCCACCTCGCCCCTCCTTCAAACCCCACATGGCCCACTGTGTGATGGCGTCAACATTTCTTCCCATCTCCTTGTCTGTGCGCTAAATTATGGGAGGAGGGAGAGGCAAGTGTTCTCTGTTCTCTTATTCTGGAACTAAGTCTTTAGTCAGAGTGAGGCAGTGCTTGATAAATGCTAAAATGTCTGGTCAATTCAGCCCAACGCCCTAAGCCAGGGGAGAAGAGGCTGGAGCATGTTGTTTCTGCTTGAAAGGGGGTGAAACCAAGCAAAAATCATTCAAAGAGCTGTCCCCTCACCCCCAAGCACACACATAACCATGCCCCAACTCCAGGACTGTCCCGGACTCCTAGAAAAGAGTCTACTGGTTAAGAAAACATTTCTTCAATGAGATCGAGTAGAATTAAAATGTTGAAAATGGAATGTTATTCCCAAGAACGATCAATTGACCAGAAGCTGTCCAGAAATGGAGAAAAGAGAACTCGGGGAAAGAACCCAGGACTGGGGGCAAAGGGCCATGTTCTAATTCCAGTTGTGTTGAAACAATAATAACAGCTACCACAAGTGACCAATTCCTGGGTCCCAGGGGCTGCAGTCCTCACAATAACAAATCTGTTAAATGTCAGCATCTCCATTTTACAGGTGGGGAAACTGAGCCTCAAAGATGTTAAGGGTCTTGGCCTAGGCCACCCTGCTAACGAGTACCAGAAACAGGGTTCTAACCCAGGCCTGGCAGCTCCCAAGCCTGAGCCCTGGAATTGCAACCTCTATGAGGCCTTGACTGTGAGATGCAAATGAGATAATTAATATGAATGTGTCATGTAAACCATGGAAATTTTGGCTCAGGTCCCAAACTTGGGAGAAATCCTTGACTCCTCTCTTTCTCTCACCCATCACATCCAATCCTTCAGCACATCCTGTTGACTCTGTCTCAAAATATACCCCTAATCCCACCAAGTCTCTCCTTCACTCTCACCCTGTTCACTCCTCCATCATCCCTGGCTTCGATAATTGCTATAACCTCCTGGCTGGTCTCCCAGCCTCACCTTTGATCCCTGGGTCTTCTCTCAACATAGTGGCCAGAGAGATTCTGTTAAAACATAGGTCAGCACCCATTTAGAAATGCATATAGATATTAAAGCACTACGATGTACACCTGAAACTAATGTGATATTGTACATCAATTATGCCTCAATAAAAAAAATTATAGGTCAGCTCTCGTTACTCCTCTGCTCAAAACCTGCAATACCTGACCATTTCACTGACAGGAAGAGTCAGGTGCCTCTAGTGGCCCAAATCCTGTGCAACTGTCCCCTCAGTCTCCCACCTTGATACTCCTCCTCCTTCTTGGATCTCGTCTTCCTTTCACTTGCTCTGCTCCAGTCCACCAATCCCCCAGGCACACTCCTACCTCAGGGCCTTTGCACTTACTATACCCACTACCTAGAACACCGTTCTGCTCACCAAACCCAAATGGTTTCTCCCCTCCGTCCTTCAGGTCTTTGCTCAAATATCTCCTCCTCGGGGAAGCCTCCCTCAAACACCCTGTTTAAAACTTCACACCCCTTACAACACTCCCTACTCCTTTATTTTATTTTTCAATATATGAGATATATATCTCCTATGTGTTTTTCAAATTGTGATAAAATAAATATACCATCTTAACCATTTTTAAGTGTACAGCTAAGTGGCATTAAGTACGTTCACACTGTTGTGCAACCATCACCTCCATCCATCTCCAGAACTCTTTTCATCTTGCAAAACTGAAACTCTGTCGCCATTAAACAACAACTCCCCATTCCCCCTCCCCTCCAGCCTCTGGCAACCACCATTCTATTTTCTGTCTCTATGAACTTGACTACTCTAGGTACCTCCTATAAGTGGAATCGTACTAGATTTGCCTTTTTGTGACTAGCTTATTTCATTTAGCATAATGTCCTCAAAGTTCATCCATGTTGTAGCATGGGTCAGAATTCCCTTCCTTTTTAAGGCTGTATAATATTCCATTGTATGGATTTACCTCATTAAAATGAGACTCTATGGCAAATCAGGAAATAGCAACACCAGCCACTATTCATGGACTGAATGCCTCTAGGTGCTGGGCACTGTGACAGAGCACCCCAGTCAAAAGCCTGTGGTACTCTCATTTTACAGGTGATGACACTGAGTCTTGGAAAGCTTACATACATACAGCCAGCGGTGGCAAGTCCAGGACTCACATCTCAGTGCTCCAACATGAGTCAGCAAACTACAGCCTGTGGGCAGAATCTGGCCTGTTTCGGTACATCCCATGAGCTAATCATTTTTACAGTTTAAAGCATTGTTTAAAAGAAAAAAAACAAAACACCAAAAAAAAGAGGAATAAGAGTAAGAAGAATATGCAACCAAGACTGTATATAGAATGCAATGCCTAAAATATATTTACTATCTGGCTGTTTAGTAAACACAATTTCTCCATCACTACCCACCCTTTCTCAGGGAGAGAGGACCACCCTGTAAACGTTTACTATTTCACCTCCTTTGACTCATTCTAACCTTCAGATCTCTATTTCTAAATATCCCCCAAGAGATCTGATGTTCATTTTGACCTTGTTGACAGCACGCGAGTGTGGGCTTTCTCCAGAGAGCCCTGAGGGGAGGACCTCCAAGCCCTACTGAGGATGAAGAGTATATATTAAATCTTCAGCAGGCATCTGTCTGTCTCTCTTCTAATTGGCTGTCCGGGTTCATGGAAAACTTTCAGGGGCCAAAGATTTCTGGAAGCCTAATCGCTTAAGAAGAGAGTGGTTTGTAAACTTAGTGTTATGACTTGCATGTCGTATTTTTGCTAAATAGGTAAACAGGCAGGCATTTCAATAATGCCCTGCTTCTCTGGGATCATATTTCTAGGAATGCCTGGCCACCAAGCACCTAGAACTTAACTTTGAAGTCAATGGAAAGGGTCTCTGGGGGCACAGTTGTACTTTACTCGAAGGGAGGGCAGACAAGGACACATTCTTGGACCTTGATCTAAGCAACTGAGCATTCGTTAGGGAGGAGATTAGCAGCAGCGAGAAGCGACAGCAGGCCGGCCGAGGGAATGGGTAGCGCTGCTAGAGACACAAACCCGACTTCAGAGCACAGCGATCTGAGACCACGTGGAGTGGGGGTCAACATCGCCTGCATCCCAGGGGCACCGGAGCGAGTGAGCCACACAGAAGGACTCATGCCCTCCATGCGCTGGGGACACAAAGAAAACCCAACAATTCACGCAGGTTTTGCATACGCTACAATAAGAAGGCAACGTTAAAATAAAAATACATTTGTAGTTCTCAGCTGAGCTCCACCTTAGAAATGGAGCCATGATGAATGAAAGATGCATTAGTATGCAGGTGGACATTGGAAAGGACACAACAGAATAAAAAAGGCTGATGAGGGTACTGAAACAAATAAGAAAACTGGTATCAGCAGATCTCAGTGGATCTCAGATATCAAGTCATTTGTTCAAGGCCACTAATTTAGTCACTGACCAAGCCCCAGTTCTCTTGTGGCCACCAGGACTCACTCGTTTTCAAATTCTGTCTCTCTCTCTCTTTCTCTCTCTCTTCCTCTGAATCTCTCCCTCTGTCTCTGTCTCTCTTCCTCTCTGCCTGTTTTCATTTTGCAGACACCTTGACTTCATCGCAGAGAAAATGGCTACAAAAGTCCAAATTCAGATCTCCTCTGCCCACCCCACCCCCAAAGGTTCTCTTTTTCTCCTAGCTTTCCAATATCAATCCCACAGGCGTCCTCTGATTGGTTGCTTGGGTCATGTCATGGGTCTACCCTTTAACCGATTTCTGATGGCTAACAGTCCATCAAAATTTATGCCCACTTCCCCAAATTATAGAACTCTGTCTGGGAAGAGCAGTCCAGATAAGAACTACATTTCCCAGCCCCACCTGCATCCAGATGAGGCCACACAGCTAGTTCTTATCAGAGGACTGTGAACGAAATTGATTACGTGTAATCCCAGGCCATGGAGGTTATGAAACAGACACACCTTTCCCACTGATAGAAGGAGCTCAGAGCCCCAACCTTCTAATCACATGGTTGATCTTTCTGATCTTTCAGCTCCCAGCCTCAATCATTTCAGCATTTAGTTTAACCTTAGTTGTGATCCAAAATGCTCATGAATAACAAAGACAAGCCTATTACATGGGGAATTGCCCATCAGAGTCTCCCTCCTAGGAACCAGGGACAAAGGCAAGTCAAACTCTTTGTTGTACAACAGATGGGTTATCTATACAAAAGTGTGTACGTGTGTGTGTGTGTGTGTGTGTGTGTGTTTAGTTAGACTTGGGTAAATTAGAGTCTCTTTGCTTTCTATTTAATCAAGTAAATTAATGCCAAGAAATGAAACTAGGGGTTATAATGAGGGCATTACTGTTGGAAAGTTGTCAATGGAGTGAACACCTGTTTTCTATCAGAGAATGAGGTGTTCTAGTGAAAGGAGAACAGATTCTGCAGTATCCTTCCTTTACAGGACCATGAAGACTTCCATCCAAGCAGGAATCCCACTGGAGCACTTTGATTTTCATAAGGGAATGTGAACTCTACCACTCACCCATGTGGTTTCCAAAGTATATTTATGTACCTGTGATCCAAGAATAGACTGCTATTAATAACCACTAACATTATGGAGTGTTCACCATGTGCCAGGTATTGTATTAAGAGCTTCATGTACGTTATCTAATTTAATCCTCACCAGAAACCTATAAAATAAGCATTATAATCATCCTCATTTTATACATAAGTAACTTACCTAAAGTCACTCAGCTCAGACGTGGTGGAGCCTGGATTCAAATCCAGATGTCTGATTCCCTTAAGCACTGCACTTGAGCCCATTCCTGCAAAGAGCCCAGTTGAATGGAAATGAGATTTAGGAGAGAGAATTTAAGGGATGTGGTAGGTAGCTACTCTTCTGTGTATTCTAAGTGCTACTCTTGGGTGGAAGGCCTCATACTTGCACTATGCACCTTCACTAAATTATGTTTTAATGTAGTTGCTTGACTTTTATGACGTTGGGTACAAGAAACTGCTTAAATTCCTCTTCTGAATTCTGCATGAAACTGGTGTAGAAGATACTGAATGATGCAGGGGACAGCTATGCCCTCTAGATTGGCCCCTGTGGAAATTTCTCTGAGTTCTCTACAAGGTAAAAATCTTCTGTCTCCTGAAGTACTGCTATAAATCTTCCTCTCAGGTATTGTTTGTATCTGCTGCTGTGTTGCCCAAATTTTGAATATAATTTTATGCTCTAGTAGAGCAATTTTTATTTATTTATTGAAGTATAGTTGATTTACAATGTTGTATTAATTTCTGCTATACAGCAAAGTGATTCAGTTATACGTATATATACATTCCTTTTTAAAAATATTCTTTTCCATTATGGTTTATCATAGGATATTGAATATAGTTCTCTGTGCTATACAGTAGGACCTTGTTGTTTATTCATTCTGTACATAAAAGCTCACATCTGCTAACCCCAACTTCCACTCCGCCCTCCCCCAACCCCCTCCCCCTCGGCAACCACCAGTCTCTTCCCTGTGTCCATGATTCCATTATTGTTTCATAGATAGGTTCATTTGTGTCATATTTTAGATTCCACATATTAGTAGAGCAATTATAATGACTCTGATGGTCAGAACATTTGCTCTTTTTTTTTTTCCTTTTTGCTTAATCCAACTTTATCTGTTTTTATTCTCATTTTATTGAAATCCTGTTTTTGGTATGTTACTTAAACCCTCAAGTTCTTTTAGACTAGAGTAAAAACAAACATTCTTGATATTTGGTGGTTATTATAAAACCATCCACGAATGACCAAATTTTATATTAATAAAATACAATCAACATTAAAATTATACTGAGCTTAGTGTAATCTCTGTCCAATCATTCAAATTGCATTTTGGGATCTTTCCAAAATTCCAGGATATTATTATTCATGTTAATTATTATGTGTCAAGTAAATATCAATTAATATCAACTATAGAAGTATAGAAATGCCAGTTAAAGACTTCTAATTGAAAATGATCATGATGTTGATATAATAAAAATGATGACTATTTATATATTGATTCATTCAGTAAAGATTAATGACTACCTTCTCTGTACCAGTGAATGAAGTTCATGTTCTAAAGGAAGGGTTGTTATCGTCTGAGTTGTATCTCCCCCCCCATTCATATGTTAAAGTCCTAACCCCCAGTACCTCAGAATGTGACCTTATTTGGAGAGAGAGTCTTTACAGAGGTAATTAAGTAAAAATAAGGTCAGTAGGGTGGGCCCTAACCCAATACGACTGGTGTCCTTATAAATGGGGGAAATGTGAACACAGGCAGACATAGAGAGAAGACAATACGAAGAGACACAGGGAGAAGATGGCATCTACAAGCCAAGGAGAGAGCTCTGGAACAGACACTTCCCTCACAGACCTCAGAAGGAACCCACCTTGCTGACACCTTGATTTTGGACTTGCAGCCTGCAGAACTGCGAGACAACAGATTTCTGTTATTTAAGCCACCAGGTCTGTGGTACTTTGTTACTGCAGCCCTAGCAAACTAATACAGAGGGCAAGGGCTCTGAGATGGCAAAGAAATGAATGAGTTCAAGGAACAGAAAAGCAGGCAGTTCAGGGGAGCCCGGTGGGTGAGGGCGAGAGAGGAGAGCAGGATAAAGGTGATGTGTGTAAACTATTAACCCCCTACGCATGTAAGGCTTGGCTCTCTTCCTTGAGTTCAGAGCCTGGGAATGTGGTGTGAGATAAGCTCTTATAAGAAAGAGACCTCAAAATACAGTGGCTTAAGTAGGGCAGAAGTTTGTTTTTCTTCCATCTGATGGAACAGAGGAGGGTGAGAGGTTGAGAGCTGGGAGGATAGGAGGCTGATAGGACAGAGCTGCCATCTTCGACTGGGGGTTCCTTCTCTGGGTCTGAGGCAGTAGCTCCAGGTGGAGCCATTCCCCAGAAGGTGACAGCAGCGGGGGGGAAAAATGGAGGCCTGGAGCTCCCGTATAAAAAAGCTGTGATTTGCAAGGCACAGGCATGACTTCTGTTCTCAACCCATTGGCCGGAGGTCAGCGTCTAGGACAGGTGGTCTCTAGCTATCACTTGAGGAGTTCAATTTCCAAGAGTTCCCTGCTAACTCAGAGAGTTGTGTTTCTAAAAGTTAGAAAGAGTCTAGCCTCTGGGGAACAGTTAGCAGTCTCTGTCCCAGCCTAACCTCAGTTAGCTAGAGGGCTGGACTCGTCTTTAGTTCTTCCCTCAAGGCTCCAAGGTGGTAGAGGTGACATTCAAAGTGACTGTCACTTGTCTGCTATCATCTCTCCAATGGTTTCCCAAGAAGAGCTCCTCTAGTGAGATGGCCAGCCAGAGAGCCGTTGCTAAAGCCTCCCTTGCTCCCAGCACAGCTCTGAAAAAATCTCCCTGCTTCACCCGCAAGAACCCCTCCCTGGTCATTGTGTTTTCTGACATCTGGGCCTTGTCTTGTATCCTTCATGATTGTGAGCCGCCTGGGGCAGGCAGTTTATGTGTCTGGCACACTCTGCGACTCTCCAGCACTCTGAACCTTTCCTGCCTGTCAGAAGCATTTATTAATATTGCTGCTAATAATAGTACCTAGCAGGGGTGGACGGGCTCAAACATGTCACAAGGCAGTGTTTCCCATTACTGTGCTTTCATTGTTCACTGGAACATAACAGGCGGGATAGTTTCAGGCTTGCCTTTTCAGTTCTCTTACTCAGGTTACTGATCCCATTACTAGAAATCCTGCTTTACTGGCATCCGCAGAAACATGCAGCAAATACAGGCTGTAGGGTGTTCTCATGTTCCGTTTATGCAGGCTGAGATGGAAAATTTGGTGTCGGTGAAAGATAAAAGCTCTGTAGCCCGAGGTTGTCTTGAAGTGGGGTGAGCACAAAGGCTGAGTGTAGGCTGAATCTTGCCTGCCTTCTTGGTTGCAAAATGGAGAAGGACAGGCAGAGAAAGCAAAATTACCTGCCTTTAGATCTATACTCCTATCTCTCATTCTTTAAAAAATTTCTCTGTCCAGGACTGTATAAATTGATATAAATTTCCAACCTTATTGAATCAACGTTTATGTCAAAAAATATGCAGGGAGCTTTCTATGAATTATCCCCTTTGAACCTCCCAGCGACACACTGCTGTAGACACTGTCAGTTGCTCAAACTTTCTTTAAGTCAGCAGAATCCATTGCCTATCACAGAGGCAGAAAATGTAGGTTCTTACTTTTACAGCTGCCCTTGCAGCTCTGGCAATAGTCATGTGACCCAATATCGGCCAATTAAACTGATAACAGAAGGGAACTCTGCTGGGGGAATTCTGGGCAAGATAAAATCTGTGTGATAAAAGAGATACGAGGAAAAGCCGCATCTCCTTCTTCTTACCTTTGAATATGCTTTTGTTAAGACATGATGTATGGAGCCTTGGCAGCCATTTTGCAATAATGAGGGAGAGTGGCAAGAGATCCTCAGAGAAGCCCTGACAAGGTTGAGACACTGATCTTTCTTGGAATCATCTCCCTCTAGATCACCTGTTATGTGAAAAAATTAAATCCTTTTAATTTAAGCCCACAATAGCTGAATACTCTGTTATGTGCAATTGGGAGCATCCTAATACATCTCTGCTCCCTTCCACTTCCTTTCATTACCCTCTCCTCGGGAAAGAATCAAAGACCTCTTTCCACATGCTCAGTGATGCCCACAATTCCTTAAACAGGAGACAAGGCCTTGCATTTCTAGGATGACCTTAGGTTTGGTTTGCCCAGGACCCTTCTGGGACAGTTCTGGTTTATACCTATTGTTCTGGTGTAATTTTAAAGGATGCTAAAAATACCCCTGGATGGATGATAAATTCTATTGCCACTTGAATGCTTTTTCAGAGAGAAAAACCTGAAGGGTGAGTACCACCGCAAGAGGAGAACACACAGCTTTCAATTCACAGTGAAGGGGCAAATGGCTAGGTTTTGGGAGAGGGCATAGGAGGGAGCACACAGGGTGCAAGGGGTTCCCTAGGGTAGGGAAAGGCCCAGAATGAGAAACTGGGTGCTCTAATGGCAAACCTCGCCCACTCCCTAGATTTCGAGTTATCTACTCTGCTCCTAAGAAATACAGGCCTTTGTTCCTGTGTTTTTGTTCTTTCTCTGCTTTCTCTCCTTTCACATGGTCCCAATCTACCTTCTACCAGTGCCCATGGGCTTATTGGAACCTACCCCTTGACAAAAAGTCTCAAACTCTTGCCCAGATAACTCCCTGCTTTCCTGACATCTTTCCAAGTTCTCCACAAGATTGACAAAGGTGTTATGTAAAGTGATAAAGTCACCCGCACTTATGCTGTTTCGAGTCTGTTTTTTTCCAGACCAACCCCTCAAAACTTAAAGTTATTTGGGGCGTACCCCACCCCTACTCCCTTTTTCTGGACACTCCCTGACCCTGAATAACTGAAAATCAGGCCTGCCTCCGCCCCTCCTCCCATCAGTTGATGATGTTTTACCTGCCTCCTGTGCTAATAAAAACAAGTCACAAATAAGGCGGTTTATCTATCCTGGCAACAAGTATTTGAAATGCGTAAATTAGTCTTGATTTAAATTGTACAGGCTCATTATCTGTGAGAAAACCGGGCTGCCCCACATGCCTATTAGAATGATGAGTAGTGTGCCTGCAGCCCCAATAGCTGTCCCTGGAGAGGTGAATCCAGGAATAGCATGTGCTGCTCCCAGCAGCAGCACAAAGATGTGAGGCAGCCAGCTTGGGAGGGCTGAGGTTTCTAGCCTTCCTGCTGGGACTGTGGATGAGCAGGGGGCTTGACAGGGAAGGACCCCATTTTTCCTGATTCTTAAATGGAGACACAGGACAGGAGATGAGCTTCTTTTATTTCGCTTTCCACGTCTGACCATCAGGGCAACAATTTGGGCTTGTGCAGCTGTGGGAAGCTGGAGAAATGCTTAAGGGGCTTCGGGCCACACTCAGCTGGGTTTGGAGAGGTACGGGGGCTGCGATCACTGCACAGATTTCTATCGCTCGCAGCCTGATCTGTGGGAAACTCCTAAGAGGGGGTTACTTTAATCCTCCAAGAAGAAATCTTTTAATTCATCCAACAATAATCTGAGTGCCTACTACAGACTAAGCTAAGATCAGAGGCTACAAGAGTGACCCAAAACATGACCTCGTCCCTAAGAAGCTTTTCAGTTTGCTGGGAATTTCAGACAAGATAACAGGTCATTATAATACAGAGTCTGAATGCTAATGGTAATAAAAAGAAATTTTCCAGAAAGATGACAGTGTATCCTTTCAATGTCATACTAAAGTATTGTCTAATAGGCCAGCCCATAGGTCTTCTGACAGCCTTGATTTGGCTAACTATTACTACATAAGTTAGGATCTAGTCCTTGAAAAGTTAGATCTTAATTGGTAGGAAATTGATACATTGCAAATCATTATTGTCTGGTAAAGATGTAGATGATTTCTGTCCATTGGAAAAGACAGCTCCTAAGGGTTATGATTTTATTGCCTATGGGACATTATATTACATCCAATTTTGGATCTAAGATAGCAATCTTACATCAGCATTCTTTCTTTCACTGACCCCATATAAATCAGTTTCTCTTATGTTCCTTTGATCCAGCTTTATTACCCTGCTGGCACCCTCATTAATGAATTAAATGAATCTTTGACATAGGCTCATGATGTATTTGTGTGAGAGTTGTGTCTTTAGCCTTCTGGAAATTATAATGTGAAACTACCTTAAAGGTAAGGTGCTAAGGGGTCACAGATGAGGGATACCAAACCCAGTCTTAGGGGTTTAGGGAAGATTTCTCAGACAGATCATCTAAAGCTAGACATGAAGGATGAAGGAGTTAGTTTGGCAAAGATGGAAGGGGGCTGGTGTGCTAGGGAGAAGGAAAAAGCTTATGCAAAGGCTGGAGATGAGACACCTGCATTAACAGGTCATGAAACCCAAGAACGTGAGTAGTGAGAGGCAAGGCTGGAGAGGAAAGCAACAGCCAGATCATGGAGGACCTCAACGCTATGACAAGGAACTTGGTCTTTACACAGAGGGCATAGAGATGTCACTAAGGAGTTTTTAAACAGGGACAAGACATGATTGGATTTGGCTCCTGGGTTCACTGTTTTATAACCCAGGTGGAAATCTCATTCATCTGTAGGATAATTGCAGCTTGCTGAGGCTGCTTATAAAATTCCTATATAATTGTACTTCACTTCAGTTTTCTCTACAACTACAATTAAAAGATATATTGGTGAATAAATTCATGGAGATATATATATATATATATATATATATATATATATATATATATATATATATATATATATCGAATGCCCAAGAATGGATATTTACCATTTATAATGCTTTCTTTCTCTATTCTGGTCAAAAGTAAAAATAGAAAAAGCAGATGTGCAAACAAGCAAGGCTGACATATTTCAAAATACAACTCAAAGTAATGGGCAAATCAGAGCTTAAAGAGGAGACTCCAGGGGCCAGCTATTATATGCAATTGCTTTGGTCAGAAAGGTTTCTGCTTCTTTCAAGTTTCCTTGGCCAGATGTTTCCATTTCAGCAATAAATTATAAAGCAATTTTGCATTTTTAGCACAAGGAAACATTTATCTTGTTATGATACAGCTTGCTGAGGACTTTTCAGCAATCATAGCACTTTTGTTTCTTGTCTCATTTCATCTTCACAAGAGCCTATGAGGCAGAGAGGATGACTGCTACCATGCCCATTTCACAGATGGAGAAACCAAGGTCCAGAAAGGTGATTTGCCAGTAATCACTGCAAGTTAGAGTCAGAGACTGGAAAAGGATGATCTTGTTACCAATGCCCTGAAATTTTTACTTATTAGGTGTTTAATAAATGCAATGAAGGAACAATTCCATTCTGTTCTTCCCCCCTTACTATGTATTAAATGTATAAGTATACATCTATGTGTTTTTTTACTTGTTAAGTTTACTAAATTATAAGTTCCATTAGGGCAGTTTTCTATTGCTCTATGACAAACAGCCCTAAAACTCAATGGCTTGAAACCAGTAATTTACTGTTTCTCATGATTCTGTGAGTCAGGGATTTGGGCAGGGCTCAGCTGGTTGGGTCTTTTGTTCCACATGGTGTCAGGCAGGGCTCACTCAACTGCATTATGCTGGTGGTTGGGTTGGACTATGTAGTGATTAATTTTGTGTGTCAACTTGGCTGGACTGTGGTGCCCAGATATTTGGTCAAACATTATTCTGATGTTTCTTCAAAGGTTTTTTGGATGAGATTAACATTTAAATCAGTGGATTCTGAGTAAAGCAGACTGCCCTCTATAATGTGGGTGGGCCTCATCCAATCAGTTGACAGTCTGAATAGAACAAAACAATGACCTCCCCTAAGCAAGAAGGAATTCTCTACTAGATGACATTTGAACTTGAACTGAAACATATGTAGTATCCCGGTCTCCAGCCTGATGGTCTTCAGACTTGAACCACAACACTGGCTCTTCCCTGGGTCTCCCCTGCTGGCTTACCTTGCAGATTTTGGACTTGCCAGCCTCCATAATCATGTGAACCCATTCCTTAGATTAGTCTGTCTGCCTATCTATCTATCTATCTACCTACCTACCTACCTACTTACCTACCTACCTTCTGTTGGTTCTGTTTCTCTGGAGAACTCTGACTATAGATTGAAAGGTCCATGAAGTCCACCCAGATATATGATGCCTTGGTTCTCCTCCATGTGGCCACCCTCTCTTCACATGGCTAGCTTGGACTTCCTCACAGCATGGCAGTCTCAGGGTAGTCAGATTACATGGCAGCTGAGATGTAAGAAAAGTGAAAGCTGCCAGTGCTCTTAAACTTTGTACTTGAGTGTCTCAGAATATCTCTTCTACTGTATTCTGTTGAGCAAAGCAAGTCACACCACCAAGCCAGATTCAAGGTGAGGGTAAATAGACTCCACCTACTGATGAGAGGATTGACGGAGTCTCATTGCAAAAGACATGAGTGATGAAAGACACTATTGCAGCCATTTCTAGAAACAATTTGTCGTAGGCAGGGACCATGCTTTCCTCCTAACAACCTAGAGTTGTTGGCAATATTAAACACATCAAAGGGCAGAGCACAATCAATATTTCTTGAAAAGATACATGTGTTTATGTGTGTTTGTATGTGTGTACAACATGCCCAGTGTGTATGATAGTGGCTTCAAAGACCCATCTTGGCTTCATATACCCATAGGTGAGACCTCATATATACCAAGAGACAGTCCTTTGAAAAGCAAAATAAGGACGCAGTTAAGAGCTTGGGTTTTAGAGTGAGACTGCAGGGCTCCATATCCAGGCTCTACTACTTATAAGCTGTACGATCTTGGTTAAGTTTTTACCCTCTCTGTGCTCCAGTGTCCTCACTTATAAGAAGCTTACAAATAATACTCACTTCTTAGGACTGTTATGTGCCTTACAATACAGGTGAGATAATATGAATAAAGGGCATAGCACAGGTGTAGCAAATTTTCAGTAATTTTATTATTTATTATAAATATTCTTGTTATTAGATTTGTGTCTCTGTTTGTGTACTGCCCACTACAATATACAGCTCTTCCTCTCTGTCCATGTGGAACTTGCCCGTCTTTCTCTTTCTCCCTCTGAACGCTGCTATCCCATCTGTGACCACGGTCCCTCGGCAAGCCACAACTACGCCACGTCATTTGGAGCTGTGTGTCAGCGGACTTGGGCATTTGGAGAGACACAAATAACAGTGGATGTTGCTCTATGTCATCACTTCCTCTGACAGATGCTTGAGTACCTTGTACAGCCTCTCACCCGCTCCCATTCCCCATGGCCTGCTTCCTGGAGTTGCTTCCAGGCAGGCATACATGGTGTTGTGGCTGGTTACTGGCTAGAATCTCGGTGCGGCCACCTCACAAAGCCTGTGTCATAGATGGCTCTGTCAATTGCCTAAGAAGCAAGATGTGTTCTGGAAGTTGGTCTGGCTCCATGGCGAGCAGGTTGCCTGCAGTCCTGAGCTCCAAATCTTCAGTTCTTTGTTGATGTTGTATTCTATCTTTCAGGGCTCCAAGAGCGCCCTGGCTTTCTGGATTAGGTACTGAAGTCAAGATGAATGAGTTGGCTTTGAGTTATGGCTTTGGCTTGGATTCTGTCTGCATGGGTTTAGTTGGCTTCTATACCCCATTGTGTCAAAGGCTCTATCAATCATTTGTTGCTGGCTCCTATAGTTGTTTCTTCCACCTGGATTATAAAGAGCTATGAGGTTCTGATCAATCCATTATTTGATTTATGGTTAGTGACTCCCTAATTGCCAAGATTCCCGCATTCACCAGGGCTGGACTCTTTACTATACAGAGAGTTACAGACCACTTATGGTTGATCAGGTTGGGCACTGAACGAAGGTGCCCAGCCAAGTGGGCTGGTGTGGACTGAAATCCAGCCCATGCTCAGTTTACCAACCCATGCACCTTGGCTTGGACTGAAGGAGCACCTTTTTCTAATTTGCCCTTGGTAGGATGTGTTGAAAGATTTACCCTGTACAGGATGCGGAAAATCATGTTGGTTATTCGGAGCTGATCTTTAGCGTGCCTACTCTCAAAAGGAGACACTTGATATGAAATAGCTCAATTCAAAGCTATAAAGACGTCTTCCTACCTTTCAACCTCACTGCCAACGCATCCCTAGAATCCAAGTCTGCACCATCTGTTTCCATTCTCCACCATGGATACTTCCTGATGGGCTTGGGACTCAGGATTAGCATATATCTGGCTTAAAAAAAATCCAAGCCTGTGCCACTTTATATGTCCTTCATTAGGAACTGAGGTTTTGCGAAGTGTTATGATGTCACTTAGAGGAAAAGGCACCTCAAATTCCTAGTGCTGTTCTTCCTGGAAGAAGGCTGTTCAGGCGAATGGATAGTGGAGTGAGCCCTGCCTCTCAGTCTGCTGTCTCCTCCTTCTTTCAGAGTTTGGAATTCATTCTTTTATTCAAGAGATATTTACTGCAGGAGACAATTCAGTCTGGCATCATGCAACCAGAGTTCAAATACAGGCAAGTTATTTAACTTTTCTGTGCCTTTTTCTCATCTGTAAAATGGCGGTAATGCTAGATCTTACCGCAAAGGGCTGTTGTTGTGATTAAATGAATTAATTTGTGTAACCTACGCCTGACACAGTGCAGGCCCTCAAGAGAAGTTAGCTCTTATTTATGGAGCATATATAATGGGCCAGGCACTGGGTAAACACTGAAGGGGATCTAGGTAGCCATGTAATGCACTCCAGGCCTTCTGCAAGTTTACTGTCTAGTAAGGACCATAAGGCAGGTAACTCCATCACATACTATGGGGCAGTATACCAAAGGTTCTCAAACTTTAGTGAGTATAAGAAGCACCTGCGTTAGCCATTAGGGAAATGTAAATCAGAACAAAAATGAGATACCATTTCGCGCCCGCTAGGATGATTAGAATTTAGAAAGGCAGGTAAGGATGTGGCGAGGATGTGGAGAAATCTGAACCCTCATTCTCTGCTAGTGAGGATGAAAAATGGTGTGGCTACTGTGGAAAACAATCTGATGGTTCCTCAGAAAGTCAGACATAGAATTACCCCATGACCTAACAATTATATCCCTAGACAAATAACCAGGAGAAATGAAGACATATGTCCACACAAAAACTTGTACCCAAGTCTTCATAGTAGTATTATTTATAATAGGCAATATTATATGTGGTAGAGCGATGCAAATATCCATTAACTGATGAATGGGAAAATAAAATATGGTGTATCCACACCATGGAATATTGTTCAGGCATGAAAAGAAATGAAGTACTGATGTATGCTTCAACGTGGAAGAACATTGAAAACATTATGTTAAGTGAAAGAAGCCAGTCACAAAGGACCACATATTGCAGGATTTCATTTATATGAAATGTCCAGCATGGGTAAATCTATAGAAACAGAAATAGATCAGTGACTGCCTACAGCTGAGACAGAGGAGTGGGAATTGAGGAGTGATAACTAAAGGATCTGGAGTTTTTTGGGGGGATAATAAAAGTTTTTAAAATTGATTGTGGTAATGGTTGCATATACTAAAAGCCATTGAATTGTACACTTTGAATGGGTGAATTGGATGGCACGTGACTTATATACCAGTACATTTTTTTTTTTTAAAGAAGTATCTGCAGTGTTTCTTAAAAAGGCATATTTTCTGCACCTTACAGGTTAAAGTTAATGGAGGGAGAGAGACTTTCCAGGAACAGAGAACAGCACAAGTCATATTCATGGGTCAGAGTGTCTGATAGAACTTAAGCTGGTGTCTCCTCAGGTCTGAATCTTGCTGAGGGAAGGAATTGGGTGAAAGAAGAACATTCATGGTCTTACTGAATGACTCCTTTGTTTCCTTCTTCAACCCTCTGAGCTTCTGCTATCAAGGTATTTTTAGACAGTGCACACAAACTAATAAGCCAGGGCAGGAAAATGTCAGCGAGAGGATGGAGAGGGACAAGGCAGTCAGCAGGCGAGTGACAGCAGCTCACGGCAGTCTCTTCTCTTAGACCTGAGCTCTGTAAGAGCTTCTGTGTTTGAAACTGTCACTATGTGAGTTAGAAATGGGCCAAAAGGTAGCTATTAACAATCCAGTGAAGGTCTTACTTTAATGCCCAAAGGGGTTCTTTGGAGCTGGCTCTTTCTGTCTGCCCTATAGAAGTCTTTTATGTGTCTCACTCTTCCTATGACCTCAGGATCAATAGTTTTCCAGAAAGGGGAAAATATCAGATACTCAAACAGTTACCCTAGGGAGGTGGGCAAGGGGAAAGGTGATCTGAAGATGTACATCTAATAAATACCAGGTGGAACCAATGAAATCCGTGCAAGTGACAGGGCTAGGGAGGGAGAGAGGCAGGAAAGCTTCTAGAAAGAGAAGAAGAAATATAATATCCAAATCTAACTTTGAAGGGTAAAGTGAAATCCTCATCAGATTAATATTAGCTACAGAGTTGAAGTAACTGTGAGTTATAAAGACTGGTATTTTTTTCCGCATTCCTTGGTAACTTGTGGTTCTTTGTAACCGAGGTGACCAACTTGTCCTGAATCGTCTGGGACTTTCCCGGTTTTCAAACCAAAAGTCTCATGTCCCAGGAATCCTCTCAGTCTCGGCAAACTGGACCAGTTGCTCACTCTGTTGGTAATATAGGCATCCCGTCCTCTGTGCCTCAGGGAAGAGATGACGCAGTAGAACACAGAGAACAAAAGAGTCAGTTCTTGGCTTCTGAGTTTCAAAGCCTAGACCTAGATATGAAACAGGGTGGTAGGAGGTTGTACGATCATGTAAGAGCAAGGCTTCCACCCCAGGCCAGAGACAGATTCTGAGATGGTGGGGGATGGCGGTAGGACCAGACAAGGAAGAGATCCTAGAGCAGTGTTGTCAACAGAACTTTCCGGGACGATGGAAGCGTTCTATAACAAACATCGTGGTAGCCACCAGCCACATACGGCTACGGAGCACTTGAGATGTGGTTAGTATTGCTAATTTAGCATATTTTACACAATTTAAATTTGAATGATCATTGCACTGGGCAGCTCAGTCTTAGATTCTGCTAGGACATTTCCCCAGGAAGTTGGTTGATGCTGAATGATGGACTCTGCGGATAAGATTGGGGAACCAAGAGCAGAATGGATCTGAGCCTCATTGCTGGGGCATGGGAAGACTCCAGAAGTCCCTAAGCCAATAAGCCATGAAAGCAGAAGGTATATTTGTTCAGCGAGTCAAGACAGGTCCAAGGCAAACTTACAGAGGTTTCTGGGGTCCCAGGATGTCGTTGGCAATACTGTGTATCCTGTGCACTGTGGCGTAACCCAGACATGACACAGGGAGTTGGCAGAGCTGCAGATGCTTGGTGGCTAGGAAGAAGGGAGGGCCCAGCTCTGACTCACACAAAGACTAAATGACATGCAAAGTCATCTCAGTGGATTCCACCACAGACAAGCAACAACATAGAAGGACAGATGGCTACCCTCTCACCCTGCCATTCTGAATCCACATTAGCTCCCTGCAACTTACACAGAACCCAGGGAGAAGCTGTGAATCGACTGAGATGAAGTTTCCATCATCAGAAGGAAAGGGGGATTTAACATAGACATTAGGTTCAGACATAGGAAAATAAAGTTATATTTCTTACACAACTGAATATATAGACTGAGGCTTGTACCCTCTACTCTCTCATATACTGATGTTTCCTCTTGCATCGTGTTGTGCCAAGTACATGACAAACATTATCTAAGTTTACAACAGTCTATGAAGGAAGTAGTGTTATTACCCCCATTCTACAGACGAGGCAACTGAGGCCCAGAAAGTTCTTGTAACTCTCTTATAGACCTCCAAGGCTCATAAATGTTGAAGTCAAGATTCCATGCTAGGTCTTTCTGCCCTTCAAAATATTTAAGCTCTATCCGGGTTGGAATCTGTTTATCTACTTCGAATCCTATTTTCTTCTAGAAACAATACCCCTCTTCTCTCAGAGAAGGCTTACCTCACTCCAAATATGTGCTTTGAGTAGAGGCTACCAATCAGGATAACTTACCTCCCAGGCCAGATGAGGAAGAAGTAATGATATGGATTCAAACCCCATTTTTGTTTCCTTTTGGACTCATAGTGACACCCTATTTTCCCGGCTCTGTTGCAATTAAATGGAACATGTGAATTTTGGCCAATGGAATGTGGGAATGTGGGCAGATGTGATGTGTGCCTTTTACTAAAAGAGAGGGAGGGAGAGACAGACAGACAGACAGACTGGGAGGTATAAGGAAGCAAAGACATAAATCAGGTTAGAGAAGAACGTCTAGGAAGGACGTGGATGTGGTCCCTGACATATAACGCTGACTAAACACAAATAGAATAGAAGAGCTACTACATTTGTCGGAGAAACCACAGCCTGAATTTAAAAGAAAAGAAAAACTCTTTGATTGTCAAGGTTGTAAAACAATCTCAGGCCTCTAAACTCACTCCAGGAAGAATCAGGGTCCCAAAGCTGTGGATCCTCCAAGGAGACCGTGCTTGTCAGCATCTAGTTCAGACATGCCAGGGAGGCTGACAGACAAGGCAGTGTTTCCCAGAGACCAGAATTAGACCAAGTCAAGAAACTTCAGAATTGCTGTGCTCAAGGACTGCTTCTTCCGTCCTTCCCTTTACTGAATGGGAGTTTTAATTTCCTGTCCCTACTCCTCCAACGTGTGGGGAGTGGTTCAGGCAGATGACTTGCCTTCTAGTTCCCTGGTCACCAGATTGCAGGAGCCACATGTGGACCTGGTGAAGAGGACTGTACAACATCACCAAGATTGGCCCATGGAGCTGGTTGCATCACCGGATGGCCTTTGGGGTGCTTTACTCAGGATGAGGTCTGTACTTTCTGTGTGAGGGTCATAATGGAAATGGATGAACAGATAGTGAAAAGATGGGTGGACGGTGGCAGAGACAATGCTCTGTGGCCAAGAAACCCAGTTTCCTTGTCCTCCTGGTCACCCAGCAAGACTACAATTCCCAGCTTCCTCTGTAACTCGGTGGAGCCACCTGACCGAGTCCTGGCCAATGGGCTGTGTGTGGGTAGAGAAGAGAGGGGCGATAGAGGGGCCCCAAAGGTGGGGTTGAGCCGCCACTGGGTAACCTGAAGGGACAAGTTGGGAGGTAGAATGGGGAAGGGTCTTCTCTTCCTATAAACTCAGGCCAGCTCTTGGTGGGGGTCGCTCCGTCAGAGTTTTCTAGACAGCGCTGCCGCTGTGGTTGTGCGGATTATGTGCTGTACAAAGGAGCCTGGCTGGCGGGGTGAGTAAAGCCTGAACTCTAGCCCACTCTCTGCTCACCTAGCCATGTGTCCGGGCACTACTACGCTTCACCCACCTGGGGCAAGGTCACTTATGTCTCTCCATAAAGCGCCGTCTCCTCGCTGAGCCATGCACCTGGAGGGCTTTGCCTGCTCGAGGGAGGCATGGGTTTCCCAGTGGTTTTCCGCCTCTCCTTTCTAATTCGCACAGAGAAGCCGCCTGAGCTAGCGTGGCGGCTCCGCCTCTGCAGTTTTTGCATCAGCTGGGGGCCGCCACGCCCCGCTTCTCACCACGTCCCCGCAGCGACATTGCTTTTACAGCTGGTGAAAACGTGAGACTCGGGCTCCTCGAATAGCTTTTATTTACGAAAAAAGAAGTAGAGCCTTATTTTCAAAGAAGTGCTGAGTGACGTTATCTACTTGTTTCCCAGGTTCTTCCTCCCATTTAAGGTGGGCAGACGGGAAATGTGAGGTGCTGAGTGTCCTGACCTACCAGGAACCGCTGAAACTTGTGCTCCTCTTTGCTACCATCATCTTTCTTCTTGCCTCCTTGATCTGGTATTTCCAGTAAACCTCCTCATTAAAGCAATATTAAGCCAACTCATAAATATGTATACAGTCCCTTAATTATCTGTTGATGGATATGGACTCTGAGACATTTACATAATGAGCTTTTAAAACATGCAGATGAGTTGTACAATTAGACCCAGGTTGGGGCTGGGTGAGGCAGAACTTGGAAGGAAAAACAAGCTTACTCTGGACGATACCAAAGGCGCCTGCTAGAGAACGCCTGAAGTTTGCAGACGCAAATTTGTACTGTTGAGGAGCTTAGTCCCCACAGATTTCAGGTAATATCAGGGATGTTGTCAAGTTAGAAGCAAGGCCAAGTGAAATGAAATTACATCCTATGCCAAATGCTGAGAGTGAAGCAAATAAATCAGGACAAGAGCAGTACAGCAGTCAAGGCTTAGGAGCCATAACTGATGTGGTAAACATTACCATGTCCATCAAAATCTAATATCCTATTCCCCTCCATTCTGAGCACATGGGAGAGGCACACTGCCCCATACTTGAAAATAGGCATGGCCGTGAAAGGTGAGCAGAGGTGATATTGGTCACTTCTGGACAAAAATATTTAAGAGCCATTTTGCGATTTTCCAAGTTCTCTTCATTGTGCTGTGAGTCTGCAGGATCCCAAACGGTAGCACTTCCGTCAGCCTGGGTCCTGGATTGGGGGGATGCCATAGAGCAAGACCACTATCAATATGTGCTGGACACATAGCATCAACTAGAAATAAACCTTTGTTGTTCAAGCCACTGAGATTGGGGTTTTTTTGTTACAGTAACAAAGCCAAGCCCATCCTGACTGATAAAACTGGGACCAGAGACTTGGAATACTATTTCAGGAACAACCTTTGCTGGAGACTTGAATCTAAAAGCTCAATTCTGAAGAAGGAGTTCCGTAGCTCAGAAACAGATTAAGGAAGCTAAAACAAACTCCTTTTCCTTGTTCCCCCAAAAGGACAATTCAGGTGGGTTCCCTAATCTTACACCTAAAACACAGCAGGGTCTTTCCAGTTTTACTAGGGTGACTGATGTTTCTGGCCAGCTTGAGTGCAGGCTCCTGGCAGCTGCTACAATGGGATGTTCAGAATAAGTCAAGGTAGTAAAGGCATCTGATCCATCTGAAGGGCTATTATAAGGGTGAGCAGTGATTTGATAAATTCATTCTGTTAAAAAAAAAAGATTGAGTTCCCTCAGATAAAAACTGTGATATAAATCCTTACTTGATATTAATACCCTGACAGAGGAGAAAATTAGAAAGTAGTGATACCAAAAGGGTCCTAAATTAGAAATTGGTCTTCATTCACAGAAAAAACAGAGGAGCTGGCTATGGTTTTAGGACCCATAAGCAGCAGCAGGTCCAGAGTGAGGGACAAATTCTCTTTCCCCTTGCAGCCTGAAGGTGAAAAAAGTAACAGACTTTTTTTTCTATGTTCCACACACCTTTTCTAAATACTTTATTTATGTAACTCATTTATTCATCACAAAACCTTGTGAGGAAACTGAGGCACAGAGAGGTCAAGTAACTTGACTAAGGTTCTGGATTTTGAGCTCAGGCAGCCCAGTTCCAGAGTCCATGCTGATAATATTAGGGAACCATTGACTGAAACCACCTGCCCTGGCCAAGCAGTATAATAACTGCTTGCATTAGTTATCTCACAACAGGAGGTGCCGATAAGGAACAAAGAACTGACAAGCTAGGGCCAGCTGGAAGAATTCGGGAGGGGCCAAAAGGAGGGAGGGGATGCCAGCCCATAATATGTCCTGCCAACCTCCCAGAAACCCTCGCACTGGAGACCATCTTGACTGAGAGACGTGCGCGCCTCCAGGAATTGGACCAAACGTGCGCACGAGCAAGATGATTGGCCAGAGACAACCCAGAAAGCTAACCCCATTACCATAAAACCTGAGGCTGCGAGCCACGTGACACAGCAGTGCTCCTGGGTTCCCTTATTCTGCTGTTCTCTGCCCAGGCGCCCCTTCCCAATAAAGTCTTTTGCTTTGTCAGTACGTGTGTCTCCTCAGAGAACTGATTTCCGAGTTTTAGACAACAGCCCACTCTTGGGCCCTGGAAGTGGTCCCCTTTCAATAACAATAATAGTATTGGAATTTTAGGTACTTCTGTATCTACAAAATGTGAGCAATTAAAAAAGCCAAAAGATGGATGGAGAGATGAGTGATTATAAGGAAAACTATTGCTAAAGGATAATTTTCAAAATAAGGTACAATTGTGACTTTCATCCAAATAAAAAATAAACAAGTGTCTAAGATTTTATTTAACTCCTTAATCAATGAAGGAACCAGGAAGGTATTATAACCTCTTTTTCAAATATACCACATATATATGGACTGCTAAGGAATTTGGGAAACGAATTTATAATGTAAAGAGCAGAATGGGGCAATATCCAGAGAGAGTAACATCCGTTGCATTCCAGTGGACAAAACTAGCATTTCTATGACAAGAATTATTTACATTACTGTCTATTCTCTACAAGTTAACTTCTGTCTCTGCAGGGTTGTAAACAGCCTAGTCAAAGACAAACAAAGGCATGCACATTTAAGGAATCTGATGGTCATTGACGCTCCACATAAAAGACAGCCAGTAATGCCTTCTTCCCATTTCAAAATCTCCCACATTTTTCTCTCCAATATTTCGCATCTTTGTAGGTATGTAGCTGAGTAAGTCTTAGGTTTTTTTTGCCCCTGTGAGCAGGGATCTGGGAAAAAAGAGTTGGGATCCTTATCCCTTCTGTTATCTAACTAAGAAGGTCATTTCTAACATATGGTCCTTTTTGATAAACATTTAAAAAATACCTCGGGACTTCCCTGGTGGCACAGTGGTTAAGAATCCGCCTGCCAATGCAGGAGATTTGGGTTCGATCCCTGGTCCAGGAAGATCCCACATGCTGCGGAGCAACTAAGCCCGTCCACCACAACTACTGAGCCTGTGCTCTAGAGCCCACGAGCCACAAATACTGAGCCTGCACGCCACAACTACTCAAGCCCGCACACCCTACAGCCCGCATGCTGCAACGACTGAGCCCACGTGCTGCAACTACTGAAGCCTGCGCGCCTATAGTCCATGCTCCACAACAAGAGAAGGCACCGCAATGAGAAGGCCGCACACCACAACGAAGAGTAGCCCCCGCTCGCCACAACTAGAGAAAGCCTGCCGCAGCAATGAAGACCCAATGCAGCTCAAAATAAATAAATAGCTCATATTCTGCGTTAATATCATTTAAGGTTTCAAATCAAATGTCTTCACCAAAAACAAACTCAACCATGCTCTGCACTCAATCCTGATATACCCCGTACGTCATACCTTCCTCCTCTACATTAAAAAACATGGGTGTAGAAAGGTGGACTTTGGAGGAAAAAATTGAGGACATGACAGCTATTTTTGAATACCTTCAATCTGTTCTTTTTGGAAAAGAGAACGGATTTCTTTTGGAGTTCCAGAGAATAACATTAACCAAGAGGTGGAAATTACAGGGATGCAGATTTTTGCTCCACACAAGAAATGCAATTTTGCCTCGAGAGATGTTTTCACCAAAGCACTGGGCTGCCTTTTAACATAATGACATCCCCATCACTTGAGTGGCCAGCAGAGGATGTGCATCTTCTGTTAGAGATGCCCGTAGACCCTTAGAGGGACAAGATGGACTCTGTCTTGGGAACCAAGCTTCCAAGCAGCAGCTCTCAAGCTTTAGCATGCGTAAGAATCGTAGGAGACCTTGGGGAACACCCAGATACTTGCTACCTACCCCACCCTTCACTTCCAAAGATTCAGATTTAATTGGTCTGGGGTGGGACCTGGGATTCTGCATTTCTAAGGAGCTCCCAGGTGGTGCTGATGCAGCCCTCCTAGGACTGTACCTTGGGTGGGCATTCTTTAGAGGGCCCTGTGCAGACCCTCTCCCTTTCGCACGCATCCTTACAGGGTACAGCGTCTATGGGTTGAGAGGCTGTGCCCATCAAGAGCCTAGAGTCCTTCTTTTCTAGACCACTCTTAGGGCACTTCCTAGAATTCCCTGACCAAAGACTTCCAGCTTCCTGCCTGGGCCTGCATAGGCTTCTGCTCTTGAATCAGCAGCCTGATGAGTCTCTGTTAGTTTGTTTTCAATTTAACTCAGAGATGGATATGGGGTCTGTGAGGGTTGAATTGTTGAAGTTCTAAACCCTGGTGTCTGTGAATCTGACCTTATTTGGAAATAGGGTCTTTGCAGATATAATCTTGTTAAGATGTAGAGTTAAGATGAGGTCATTAGGGTCAGCCCTAATCCATTATGACTGGTGCCCTTATAAGAAGAGGGACATTTAGACACAGACACATACAGAGAGGAGGATGCTGCAGGAAGACACAGAGACGCAGGGAGAACAGCAGGTGATGACAGAGGCAGAGTTTGGAGGGATGCAGCTGGAATGCAGAGGACCGATGGCATGGCCAAGGAATGCAGAGGACCGATGGCGTGGCCAAGGAATGCAGAGGACCGATGGCCAACCCCAGAAGCTGGAAGAGGCAAAGGAGGAGTCTCCCCTAGAGCCTTCGGAGGGTGCTAAGTGCATGGCTCTGCTGACACTTTGATTTTGGAATTCCAGCCTCCAGAACTGCGAGACAATAAGTTTCTGTTGTTTTTAAGCCACCTGGTTGGGTACTTAGGTACAGCAGACACCGGAAACGAATACAGGGATTCTGGCTCCACAGGGCAGTTTCTCTGAAAAGCAGAGCTGGTTGGCTACAGAGCAGACCCCCTTTAGGAGAGGACAAGGGAGGGAGTGAGGAAGGGTTGTTTCACTCTCCAAAATGTGATGAATGAGAAGACAGAGACTAGAAGAAGTGAGTGAGAACTGTGGTTGAGAGGAGTTTGGATTTGCCTTGAGGTGGAGGAGAAATGCAGGTTAAAAGTGGATGAGAAGGTCAGGGAAAAGAGGGAAATCAGGTCCCTGACAGGAGGAAACAGAAACAGCAGCTAGTTATCCTGTACTGAGGCTGACATTGCCGTTAGGTTTCCTTAGTTAATGGGGATGACACATACATGCACACACATGCACACGTGCGTGCACACATGCACACACCAATGACAACACACCTTCTCCACTGTTTCCTTTATGGTCCCAGGTTTATAATCACACAAGCATCTAAATACTTCTTAGGACCAGACCAAAAGACCAAGCATCAGATGTCTCACTGAAACTGTGCTTGTTGATTGTGTTGTACAGGATCCATCATTCTCTCCCATGGAAAGGTCGTTGGGTGGAGTGGTTAGGAGCATCAGGAATTAACTTCTAAGTGAATAGTTATATGGCTTGTGTTTTTCCCATTTTCTAATAGCCCATAAACCCTTCTGTCCCTGTGCTCTGGACATGTCATCACAGAAACAGTGATAGACACAACTCCCCAGGGGCTGCAATTCCAACTTCCTTTCAAATCCAGAAAATTCCACTCTGGGCTCCTTAGGCCCCTAGATTCTTACAAGAGTCCAGTGGGAGCCAAGGAGTTGGGGTTGCTTACAAGGAAATGTCTGGCTTGCTAGTCATAGTTTGGGCAATAGTTTTGTGGTAAAGGGTAAAAAAAGAAATAGAAGGAGCCTGAGTGTCCTCTTCTCTCCCTGTTTCTTGCACTAAATAGAAGAGACAAGTGGAGTGTGACCTTAAGTGGTTTTCACGGATGTGATTCTTTCCAGGACTCTATAGATGGAGTGGAGTAGAATTCATGGGGAAAGCCCCTGGGGCCAAATAAGGAGCAGGCAGGGAAGGGATGTGGTAGAGACAATTCTTCGGGAAGGGCTGGAGGAGGCAGGATGTCTGGGGCTGAGTCTTAGGGTGATTCTTTTTCTTGAGTCTTCTCACATCATCCTACAAGTCTCAAGAATAAAATTCCTACCCAAAGCACCAACCTTTTAGGATGACACTTGGCTTCTCAAATGCTCTCTCTCCAAGTAGGGGGAGAAATAGAAAGAGTTTTAGAAGAATCTTGGTGAGAGGGTGAAGCCTATATTTCAAATCTCTCTCCTGCCCTGGAGTGGATGCTAAATCTCCATTAATTGGGGACCCTTCCCCATTCCCTAGGTTGTGTCTAAGTTTGGAGGGCAGAGAGAGTGGGAGTGGCCTTTGTATGTGGAAAGGGAGGCTGTCCTTCCTCTCCAGCTGTCTATACTGGCATCCACTAATATTTCCTTCTTTCCATGTGGCCTCCTATCAAGAGTCTACTTAGATGGCCACCTGTCTGTCTTTCTAGGCACCATACTCAGCTGTGTCTCTCGTGCTCATAGGCAAGGCTTGGTGCCAGGGAACTCTGCCAGGCTTGCCCTCTGTTTGCCCCCTCCTCCCAGCCCTGGAAGCCAGGTGCAGGTCTCTCTGTTCTCTGATCCCCCAAACCCACCTGTGGTTTCTATTATTCTTCTCCCCAGGACTGGGATGGGGACAGTGAGTGAGGAAGCGGAGCCCCTTCTCAGCAACACAGATATCTTAGGTCTCACACTTTCCCTGCATCCTTCCTGTGCCTCAGTCTACAGAACCTTTATCTAGTCTAGGGTGGGGAAAACGGATTGGGACCTAGCATATGTCCTTTAAAAACTACATGGTATTAAATACATGCTCTGAGTCCTTCAAGATTTTGGTTCAAATTCTTTTTTTTTTTTTTTAAACTTTGGGTTTATTTATTTATTTATTTATTTATGGCTGTGTTGGGTCTTCGTTTCTGTGCGAGGGCTTTCTCTAGCTGTGGCAAGTAGGGGCCACTCTTCATCGCGGTGCGCGGGCCTCTCATTATTGCGGCCTCTGTTGTTGCGGAGCACAGGCTCCAGACACGCAGGCTCAGTAATTGTGGCTCACGGGCCTAGTTGCTCTGCGGCATGTGGGATCTTCCCAGACCAGGGCTCCAACCCGTGTCCCCTGCATTGGCAGGCAGATTCTCAACCACTGCGCCACCAGGGAAGCCCGGTCCAAATTCTTAAAGCCAGGATTTTGATGACTTTGTTTTCCTGTTTCAGTCTCACAATCCTTCCCTGAAGCGGTATATAGAACATTTTTTTCTGGAGCCTGGATGGGAGGAAGGTTCTGGAGGTAACAGGAAGTCTGTAGCACAATACATCATCGAATTACAATGTCATACTAGGATGCCATAAAGTGTAGACTTGTCCTAGAAGCAGTGTGGGAGGCAGTGATACGTCTGAGGATGGATTCGAGGGGAGCAAGTCTGGATGCAGGTGTCTCCATTCAGGACCATGGAAGAAGTCTAGGCAAGAGATGATTATGCCCTGACTTAAACTGTGGGACTGAAGAGGAAGCAGGTTTTTAGATGTACAGGACCTAGTGTCTACAAGATTTGGTGACACTTTATATGTGGAAAGGGAGGCAGTGGGTGAAATCTAGGGTGACTCTCAAGTTTAGGACTTAGAAGACCAGCTATAAAGAAGATCACCAACCAAAACAAGGAATGTAAGAAGGAGAACAGGCTTGGGTGGGACACTCTGCCAAAAAGAGGCTAATTCATGCAGTGGAAACAGCATGGTCTCTCTATTGCTGCGTGACACATCACCACAGATTTAGTGGCTTAAAACAACACACACTTATTATTTCAAAGTTTTTGTGGGTCAGGAATCTGCATATGGCTTAGCTGGATTCTCTAATTTAGGGTCTCTCACAAGGCTGCAATGAAGGTATTGAACAGGACTGAGGTCTCATTTGAAGGCTCAACTGGGGAAGGATCACCTTCCAATCCCACTTACATAGCTGTTGGCAGGATTCAGCTCCTTTAGGGCTCTTGGACAGAGGTTTCCCTTAGTTTTTGCCAAGTGGGTTTACCCAATCTGGCCACTTGCTTCGTCAAAGCTAGCAAGGGAAAGCCAAGAGAGTCTGCTAGTAGGGTGAAAGTGACCATCTCTCATAACCTAAACTGGCAGCAACATTCTATCACAACAGCAACATTGCCATATGCTATTCATTGCAAGCAAGGGACTAGGTCCAGTCCACGTTCAAGGGGAGGGAATTACACAAGGATGTGAATCCCAGGGTGTGGGGATTATTGAGGGCCATCCTAGAGCCTGCCTGCCACGTTCAGACAGACCTAGAATTGAATTTTCCCTTTGCCTTCATTAGGTGGTAACTTTGAATACGTTCTTTGATTGCTCTAAACTTATTTCCTCATCTACAAAATAGGGATATTACTACCTATCTCACTGGATGGCTAGTAGGTTAAACAAGACAATGTATGTAAAAAACCTAGGACACTCCCTTTCCCTCTGCCATGCTGCTTAACAACTTTCCAGATAATTCCTTCTTTGTCAGCCTGGGGCTCAGAGTAATGACTTGGCAGTGAGTTGGACTTGCCCCTACGCTGACGGAAAGCATGAATGAGAAGTAAACCCTAGGAATCATGTCACTGGGATTTGGGGATGGGTGTTACTACAGCAAAATCTAGCCTATCTTGCCCATACATCCTCCCAAATGGGTCTACATATTATTGATGTATTGTCAATTCCTTTACCTTGAATGGTGTACTGCATTTCAAGCTGGTTTTCACATTGTTTTTCACATTGGCTTCATTTCTTAATACTGTCATTTGGTGCCACAGAAACAAAACAGATCTCTTTCTGTGTTATTGTTTGCCTAAAGGCCCAATTTTAGTTGTGGCAAGAGAGGATGTCTCAGACAAGGGCTGTCATTTCCCAGCCTTTGAGGGGTCCTGCTCCAGCAGGCTGAGTAATTTGTTAGAGACTAAAGGGATGGGGAGGAGATGAAGTGTCACCAGCAACAGGAAAACACGCTCACATGCTTTCTTCCCGTGTGTCTGGCAAGATTTTTAATTGTTTCTAAAGAAATCAGCCGACTGATATTAACCATATGGAACTGTTAAAACACGGGGTAACAGAATAATAGAGTGGGATCGTGTTTCTTTAGTTGTCTGTAAAAGGGCATGTAATTTGTAAACCAAAAATGGTGCCTAAGGCAACAATCACAGCAAGGTTCTTCATCTGAAATTCCTCTCAAATTTTTCCCAGAACGATTCCAAATGGATGGCACTCTTTAAAATACTTCATTTTAATGGCACTCCTTAAAGGACCACTGCACTTGCAAGTTTTTTTTTTTTTATAAACCTAATCATCTGCTTAATCCTATTGATTATGGGTCCCTCCTCTCCTCCCACACTTCATATAATATGCAGCATTTTCTTTCGTACTAGTGCCCCAGGGGTCCCTATTTGGTCACCATTTCAGGAGATGTGTCATGTACCTGCTCTGGGCAGCATTACAGGAATTCTGGGTGTTGCTATATAAATTTTCCAGAAGGTATGCTTTTAGCTTAGGTTTTATAAACACCTAATTTAGGGGTAAGGATTAAAATCACATAATGGCAGGAAATACATGTTGTTAAGTAATGGTTAAACAAAATATGCTTTATGAAACAGACAGTAAATGACGGATGGCTTTAGAGGCAGTATGATTTTGGCACTAATGACCAATCCCTTTCTGAATTACAGTGTGGACAGATTCTCTCCAGGAGGGTCTGGAGTGAGGTTTCAGTCTTGTTCTTACTCCAGAAGCTCTTCTTTTATGGTCCTGGGTATATTTCTCTGACCCTTGGTATGCATTTTTCATCCTCCAGTGGTCCAAGTCTGATGTCATGAGAATCCAGATGGGCATGTGTTTGGATCAAGGCTGCTGAACTTACTACAGTGGGCTTTCTGTCTGTCTGTCTGTCTCTGTTTCTCTCTGTAATGGCTCAGAGTTTAGGTTTTAATACAGCAGAGACTTAGAGACTTTAAATCTCAGATCTTTAAACCCAGATCTTCTACTGTTTGGCTCTTTCTATTCCTACTGCATGAATCAGCGGGGATCCTGAAATTATGGCAACATACTCTTTCAAATGCAAACATACTCTGCACTAGGGCTTCTCCCACTTTGCTGTACTTAATAGTCACCAGAGGGAGGTGCTTGTTAAAAAACACAGATTTCCAGATTCCACTTCTGACTACTGAATCAGAATATGGGAGAGTGGGGTTCAGAACTCTACTTTTTAAAAGCAAACTTCTGAGATGATTCTGACATCTATAGGTCAGACAACTCCCTCCATGAAAAACACTACTTACAAGATGCCCTCCCCTGCGATGTGAAGATTCTAGAGGATTTCTCAACTTTGATTGGGGAATGAATATATCCTGGTCTGAGTGACATCTGAACATCTCTCCTTCATTACTCAAAAGGCTTTTTTTCTTAGATGATTTTCTTGCTCTAACTTTCAAATGTATTTCACTAAGTTCTTGCTGCTTAATTGAGTGATGTGTCCACTTAACCCAAGCAACAGTGACAGCACTCACGCTTGCAAGGCTGGGATATGGAAGAGCAATGAACCCATCATGTTTGTCATAACTGACAAGTGTCTGGGAGAGTCTACTTTTTAAAGATATTTCTTTCTAAAGATATTTCCAAATAAATGCCCAACAAGATCATAACCTCATTAAAGGCAGCAATAAAAAAAAAAAAACTCCTGTACTTCCGTTATAGAATTATTAACCTCCATTATCTGTAATACGGTGGTAATTTGAAACTCCTTCCACTACAACACACTTGGAAAAGTTGAATAAAATATAATCAATGTATTCTCAAATGCAAAGGTGAGAATGAAATGAAGTAAGAGAAATCCTTGGGGGCCTGAAACAAAGAAGTTGAAAGCCCAAGCTCAGAAAGTATTTGCCAATTTCAGAACCAAGAAACATGGTTTCAATGGCTCTGTGGGGACGAAAACAAGATCCTAGCCTTGCAAAAGTCAGGGGTGGTTCTGAGAATGCTGTATAAATCTGGGACCCTTACAGGTACACATTTCATGAAAGAGTGGGCTAGAAAACATTTGCTCCACAAGCGAGATGAGAAATAAAAGTGTCTGTCTTGGCCAAGGTTCTGAGTGAGTAAAAACATCCCCTCAAAAGTAGTGACCATATATACCTGTTAGCACATGGGTTTGGATTCACATGTATACCACATTGTCCTGGAAATTCCAAAGCAGGAAATTAATATAAAGTGACACACAGCTTTATAATATTCCCAGACTTTTAGCAGAGGAGAAAAAAATTTTTCCTGGAGGGATAAACTTTCAGTCCAAGATTCAGAGGATTCCTATAGATAAAACTCAGTTAACTTGTGCTCACAATCCAAAGTTGCAAACATGTATAAGTAAGCTACTATTGGTAGAAACAACAATAGAAGGAGGACCACACACCTTCTCCAAGAACTTCAGGAAATGAAATTATCCAACACAGGATATAAAAATTAGTTATATTTAAAATATTTCAAGCAAAATAAAAAGGAATTGAAAGCACAAGAAAGCAACTAATACTATAAAAAAAGACTAGGAAAGGGGGCTTCCCTGGTGGCGCAGTGGTTGAGAATCTGCCTGCTAATGCAGGGGACACGGGTTCGAGCCCTGGTCTGGGTGGATCCCACATGCCGTGGAGCAACTGGGCCCGTGAACCACAACTGCTGAGCCTGCGCGTCTGGAGCCTGTGCTCCGCAACAAGAGAGGCCGCGATAGTGAGAGGCCCGCGCACCGCGATGAAGAGTGGCCTCCACTTGCCGCAGCTAGAGAAAGCCCTAGCACAGAAACGAAGACCCAACATAGCAATCAATCAATCAATCAATCTTTAAAAAAAAAAAAAAAGACTAGGAAAAAACCAAATAGAATTTCTAGAAGAGAAAAACAAAATGGCTAAAATTAAACTCTCAATGGATGAGTTAATAGATTAGATACAGCTGGAATGAGAATTAGTAATATAGAATATAGGTCCTTTTAAAGATATATAAAAGCACCAAGTAAGGAATATGAATGGAGTAATATATTTTTTTGTTGTTCTCTGCTGAATCCCAGTACCTAAAACAATGGCTGGCAAATAATATTTGCTCAAATCATGTTGAATGAATAGTATTTAGGCCAAGGATCTAGGAGTGCTTGTCCTACTAACTCTACTTCCACCCACAAATTCTTGATGAACCTATATCAACAAGGAGAAATGTGCTAATTAGGCAAATGATAATTAAAGTACTACTTCACTTTTGGCAGGAACAGTTGCTGATACTCCAGCTAGAGAGCCCTGATCAAAACTGGGCTGAGCAACCTTTTTTAGTATGAAAGCTGATATTTCTTTTCCATTTCCTTAAACCCGAACCCTAATTTTGGGTTATGATGTAGGAAACGGAGTACATACACACTGAAATAGAAAGAATAAAAGACAGTGATCAAGATCAGTCTGCTTATGACATGGGATAATAACAACAGCAACTAGCATTTATAAGACACATACTATGTGCCAGGTGCTAGAATAAGCACCGTCCATGAATAATGTCTTAGCATATTAACAACACCAGTTAACATTTATTGAGCACTTACTATGTACCCGGCGCTATGTGTTAGATGATGCATATATATCATCATGTTTAACCTTCCCCACAATCCTATGAGGTAGATAGGGAGAGCTGTTAACTCTCCAGATGAATTAACTAAGTTTAGAGAGTTAACTTTAAGTAACTTCTCTAAAACCCCAGCAACTGAGTAATTAAACCTAGATTTATCACTGGTCTGTATGATACCAAAGCCCATGCAGTTAATCATTAGATCATCAGTGATTTATTTTGGATTCTTACATATGAGCCTTTGTAACTTTGATATTCTGGAGTCCATGGTGATGGGTATTATTGTGACCTGTAACACATTGTTTTCCCTTTAGATTCCTGTGTAGCCACTTGTTTTAGCTTCGTGAGCTCTGGGCTTTGAGTTAGAAGATGCTATGTCTAGATTTGTATTGGACCTTAGGATTTTTTAGCCAGCTACCTTTTCCTAGAATATGTCAAAAACATCTGATTTTATTTCATGCAAAAAATAGGTATTTTCTAGGAAATTTCTTGGACAAAGTTTAACTGTTAACTGCACTTTCTCCCCTACCTTCCAACTGTTCTCCATTCCACAGCTAGAGCTTCTGTTTATTTCCTTAGCTTCTTTGTGATCTTCTATACACCCTTCCTGTTTGGGTTCTATGTAAATAAAGTAAATTTACATCATACCAGGACACAAGGTATTTGTGATAGTATTAGAGCTTTTAAATAATTAAGTATTTCAGAAATACAAGAAAACAGAAAGTCATATAATGAACACATGTGTACTCCATAAATGGCTTAATAATTTATATTGTGTTAGAGCTGATGAAATATGGTAGCAAGAGTGCAATAAATATTTGTTGAATATTTACCAGCTGGTGGCATCTTTAGGATGATGCCTATCTACTTTTGTCTTTTGCGGCTCCATGACAGCCTTTAACCAATCATTTGTTTGGCCCTGTAAGACAATTTTCAAATCTATCCTTATAAAAGTTCCTTGCATGTTTAAGTCATCTAACAGTGGGCAAATGTGTCTCCAGGGATGACTACCCCTTTCTCATTCTTGGCTGTTTTGTTTCATCCAAGCTGGGTGGCATCTACACACACACACACACACACACACACACACACGGTCCTTGTCTCCCACAGCTCCTGACTAATGTGATAAATAAATAAATAAATAAATACATACATACATACATACATACATACATACATATATATATATGTGTATATATATATTTTTAAATTGTGGTAAAATATACATTTTAACCACTTTAAGTGTATAGTTCAGTGGTATCAAGTACATTCACATTATTGTACAACCATTACTGTCTCCAGAGCTTGGTCTGATCTATATTTTACAATTAGTTAGTGAGCAGCAGGGGCCTTTACCACACAGAAGACAACATTTTATCAACAGCTTTAGCTGAGGCTTAGAAGTGAGTGTACATTTGGATTTCTTGGAGGCTGCTACAAATTTGTGACCCTGGGAGAAGAGGCTTTTGCACCAAATCTTAAAATTCTTGAGAGAAAGCAAATTATAGGAATTAACAGCTGGTACATAGCTTAAAAGATTTTGTAAGTGAAACCCCATAATGTTCAGCAGTTTTGTTAATCTTGCAAATGATAGAGATGGACAGGGCAAAATGACCTAGATAGAAACGTAAAGAACTAGAGAAGAGGTCTATGGTGATAGGTGATGGGACAGCACTCTCAAATTGTGTACACTCAGTGTAAGACCAGGTATATGAGCCCAGAAAAGAAATTTAGGATATATGTCAAATATGAGAACTGCCAACACTTTTAAATGAGAAGACAATTCGGGTTGTACTAAAGTGTTTCCTTGCTTTTGGCCCTGTTCCAAGAGGCTAGCTGTTAATGCCCTGGTGCTCGGTGTGGCATCACACGTGACCATGCCGACCATCCTCAAAGAGGACGATGTCATCTGTCACTTCTTAAGGGCAGCCATCTAGGTTTTGGAGCTCAGGTGATGGTCACAAAGTATATTTCTTTTTTTTAATAAATATGCTTTTTGCAATGGTTACACTCTTTGGTTGCAAAAGAAATATAGTTGAAATTGAGGGAAGTTGCAAAACCATTAACTCATGTGGAATGAATGAATAATCACACCCCTGAAAATCCTGATTTGTTTTTCCAAATCACTTTGTTTCGGATGAACTCACTCTACCAAAGCTCTAGGAGCAAGAGGCCCAGCTGTCACCGATATATTGCAACAGCAGTTGGCATGGTCTCTAGAGTTTTTAGCTTGGGAGTGGCAGATTATCTCTGTGTTACGGATATGGTGGTTCTGTAAGTTATCATTCAAACTTGGACACTTTTGAAAGCTAAAGAGGGCACTGTTAATAATTATGTGGTGATAGCAGTCATAAGATGGATTGTCCTGGGGAAACCACAATGCCCAAGTATACAGGAAAAGTATTTGGTCACGTGTTCAATTACAGCTCATATCTATTTAATGACATGTGCAGTGAATGCTGTGAGAACCGTCAGTTAGGCATCAAGGTAAGACATCCATGTACACATCTGTCATTAGTGTCACTCCTAAGCCCTTGCACTGAAGAGTAACCTTCCATCAGTATGCTGAGCTGCTGAATGCTGTAGCCAAGGAGGTCGGATCTGAGGATCCAGGTCTGCAGGGGTTAGATCTGAGAACACCCAAAATAGGTGACTGCTATTAAACAGAACCTCACCATCCAGCCTCACAGCAGGGCAATTCTGGTCAATGTCTCAGTGATATCATAAATTGCTATATGTCACGGACTTTTAGTGACCCGTCTCCATAGCCAAACCCCAGGACTATAAATCTTCTGTTGCTGAGGATCAACTGGGTCTGCCAAAGATAGTCTGGGAATTTTAGTGCTCAAAACCAGTGATTCATACAGGAAATGTAACATGTGACAACAGAAAATCATTTCATACTGCCAGCAATTACTGAGAGTCTGCTGCTGGTGGTACACAGTATGGTACTCTCAAGTCAAACTGCCTGAGTTCAAATCCTGGCTCTGCCATTTACCAGCTTTGTTTCCTTGGGTAAGCTACTTAACTTCTCTATACCACAGTTTCCCTCACATGTACACTAAGGTTAATACCTGTATGAGACAATGTACCTAAAGCACTTAGTGCAGTGTCAGGTCCATGGTGGATACCTGATGAACGCCAGTGCTCATGTTGATGGTTTTGTGCTGGACTGGAGGCATAGAGATGGAGAACACTTGGTTCTCATTCTTACCTGCATCTAGTCTACCTCAGCCAGACCAGGTCCCGAGGGGGGGCTTGGCACCTCACATCCTCCCAGAGACCCACTTTGGTCCCAAATTCAATGACAGCAAACACTGAGCTTTGTATACCTTGTTAGCTACCCATACTCCCCAGCCTTTCCCATCTCTCCCTTATTTTTATTAATAGAATGTATTTATAGAACAGTTTTAGATTGACAGAAAATTGAGCAGAGAGTACAGAGAGTTGCCAGCAGGCACACAGTTTCCCTATTATTAACATCTTACATTAGTGTGGTACATTTGTTACAATGGATGAATGAATATCAATAAATTATTATTGACTAAAGTCTATAGTTCCCTCAGATTTCCTTAATTGTTACCTAATGTACTTTTTCTGTCCCAGAATGCCGCATTACATTCAGTCATTATGTCCTCTTAGGCTCCTCATGGCTGTGACAATTTTTCAGACTTTCCCTGTTTTTGATGACCTTGATGGTTTTGAGGAGTACTGGTTAGTCATATTATGGGATACCCCACTACTGGGGTTTTTTCTGATGTTTTCCTCATGATTAGCCTAGCGTTATAAGTTTTGGGGGAATAAGATCACAGAGGTTAGAGCCATTTTCATCATATCATATCAATGGTACATACTGTTAATGTGATTTATGACTGTTGATGCTGACCTTGATTACCTGCCTTGAAGTAGAGTTTATCTGGCTTCTCCACTATAAGATCACTCTTTTGCCCCCCTTTCCTTTCCATACTGCACTTTTTGGAAGGAAGTCACTATATACAACCCACACTTCAGGAATGGGGCTCCCCCCCTTTTTCAAGGGCACAAGACACAATACCTTCTACTGTATGTATATATGTTTATTAAAATTTGGATATTCTGTGATTGTGAGCAAGAGGTGGCAAGGAAAGAAGTTATTATCTCAATGGAAGGCTGAGCTCCCAGCCTGAGGACAAATGCTCAGATGGAGATGGGCTGGTTTTCTCCAGTAGTGGTCAAAGCAGTCAAATGAGGTAAAACAATAGGATGAGAGGAAGTTAGAGAAGTGAATGGTGTCTGTGGTGGGAAATATCTGACAGAGGGACTTTAAATAAATAGAGTATTCCTCTTCTATATGATTTTAAATCCCTTCTTAAACTAAGGCCAGTGGTAATTCTTTGAGTTCCAATCTAATTGTTATGCAGTCACTATTTAAGGGGATATTTTAAAAGCTGTCAGTTTGATTGAAGAGGATTAGAAAAGAAGAAGCAGGAACATTTTTAGACATTTTAAAAGAACTCATTTAGCTGCTTCCTAATTAATCAGTCTGTTTTCTGAGATCAAACTGCTGTATAATTACTAGAGGAAAATTACTCTTAAAGAAAGGCCCTGAACTATAGGAAAACTTGATTTTCTCACTGGTACTCAGAAGACTTAACCTGCTTAACAGGGATGAACAATTGCATTAACAGAGTGATTTCCCATCACCCAGTTATTAAGGGTTAATCCTATATTAGAACTACTTCTTTATAGGGAGTGTTGATGAGGGAAGAGGAAAAACCATCAGGCTGACAGTCACTGAATCCAAAATCCTGAGACATCTACCAGACTAGACATTCTCATTACATTAATATTTTTCTCCCCATTGTGAGCACTGCACTCAAGGTCCCAGGTAGTTTTCATAGTATGTTTCAAGATAAAATCTCCCATATGATAAATGTCAAATTTTATTTAACAAGCAAGGAAGACAGCATCTGGAAGCAAGTCTGCAGGCCGATCTTTAACTTCCAGGAATACTGTTGAAGATTTAATGTTTCTATAGCAACATTTTGTTGTGGCATAAACTAAGTTTGAAGAATGCTGCAGGGTTTGCTTCTGTAATGTGTTTCTTTTATCTCTGTACCATCTATTACAGAGAGTCTCAAGATTTTATATATTATATATATGCCTGTTTTAATTGTATTTTCTAACATTATTCTCATGTGAAAACTCACATAACAATAGAAACTCAATTCTTTCAAATGATTTTGTGAAAAAGAACTGCGTAAAGAAATAACTATTCCCCATTCAAAGCTGTAAATTTCTATGTGAGGCATTTTATTTCTCCAATAGTAATATGCTTCCATCATAGGAAAATTGACTGTCTAAGTTTGAAAGAAAAATGAGGACATCATTAAAACTATTAGTAAGGCTGGAAACAACGCACTAATTTTTAACCTAATGGTGCTCAGAGAGTGGCATGAAGGTTCTTGATTATCCAGTCTTTGATGATGAATGCAGGTCTCTTTAGTCCATTTTAATGGCTGAGATTGGTTTGCTTCAGAAGAAAAAAGATTTGAGATATGAAAAAATTTCCCATCTACAAGTTCCTGAGACCTTTTTTGTAACCCTGACTGTTAAGTTGCCTGCAGTTTCATTTTTATTTAAAATTAGTTTTCGGCAGGTGGAACTGAAAATTACTGTCAGGAAAGAATGATTTCCAGGGGAGTTAGAATTAGCACACATTTTAGATTTTTACTGTACACATACACTTCTTCCACTTCTTATGAGCTGAAGTCATAATCTTTCCATTGTGATGTCACAATCATTGCACGATAACTAACAAAAGGTTTAAATCCTAGTGATTCAGAAGCCAAAAATTGGACTATTGCCCTGTGGATTCTCATTTTATGAAAGCAAGAATGAAAGAAACATAAGATATAAAATTTCATATGCAGATTTTCCCTCCTTAGAAATTATATGTTGAAATGAACCTGCCCCTAAGGTGAGTATTTAAAATTTTTTCTTTGATATAGTAGAGGAGGTTTAACTATCATTACTAAATAAGTTACAGGCTATTCATTAGGCTAAGTGAATTGTCCAAAGGTCAGGACGACTATGTCCCAAACCTTACTCACAACTAAACGATGAATTTTGGCAAGGATTCTCAGTTGGGGATCAGGAAGGTTAGAGAATGCATGTTGTATGGGTTTAAATACTTTGAATATGATTTTCTTTTTAAGTATTATAATTCAACGCCAATCTAATACAGGTTTAATGTAGTCCCTAATGTTTCCATTTACAAAAGGAACACAGTTTACATGTGGCTTCATCTTTGGAACATTCTAGGTGATTCCATCCAATGCCTGAGAACATGTTGTGGTGTGATTTTGGGGAAATAGCAGGTGCCAAGAAATGTCACTTAATCATGTGTAAATATCTGAAATTCTACTCTTAGAGTATATGGAGAGACTGCAGTAGTATAGAGAAGACAGTACAAACTTTGGAAACAAAACTCAATTCATAATCCAGAACCTATCACTGACCAGCAGTAGAACTTTGGGCAACCTTGACCTCATCTATAAACTGGAGATAATGATACCTGTGGAATCACTATCCTGGGTCTACTTTCTGGTCACTCCCACTCCCCCTGTCCCTTGTTGCAATTCACTATAGAGGCTGGAAGACCTGAAGTTCTTGCTCTCTCATCTCCTTTGCAGACAGGGGTAGCCGTTGACCCAGTTCTGGCCAATTAGAGGTAAATGGAAACCTGTTGGGGGCTTCTGAGAGAACTCTTGCTTCCTTGTAAAGGGGCCAGGCCTGAAAAGAGAGTTCACTGGTATTACCTCTTTTCTTTCTTCTCTCTGAAACCTGGGGCTTCATTAGCCATCTTGCATTATGAAGAAACATGAATAAGGATGAAAAGCCAATTTGCTAGGTATAGCAGGATGGAAAAGTAGAAAGACTCTGGGAGTCTTTGATGGCATCATAGAACTGATGAAATGCCAACTTCTACATTTATTGTAATGTGAGAGAATTAACTGTCTTTGAGGTTTAAACTACCATCAGTGAGATATTCTGATTCTTGTAGCTGAAAGCATTCCTAACTGCCCATCTCACAAACATGTTATAATGATTAAATGAAATGATAAAACCTTAGCACAGGACCTGGTTCACAGTAGGCAGAGAATGCATGTTAGCCCCTTTCTCTACCCAATGCTTTCCATGTGTCTTCAAGTACAAAGACACATTAACAGAATAACTCATTAAATTGTTCACACTAATTTATTAATGTTGTTAGCTGCTTTCTTCTTCAGGAGGGGATATAAAAGGCCTTATAGGCTACATCGAGGTTGTGTAGAAAATAGGGAGCACTGAGGGATTTTTAAGTGAGGTTACCATATGGTGAGATGCGCTTTTTAGATAAATCAACCCAGAGGTTTTGTGGGATATATTTGGGGTGGGATGGGGCTGGCAGCAGGGAGAAGGAAGGAAAGTCTTGCACATTTATAATGATCTGCTATAGACATGAAGGTAAAATGGGGACAGCAACAGCAGAGATGGAGAAGATGGAAGGTAAATTTTATTTAGAAGGTATAATCAGGATTTGGTGTTTAATTGGATATGGATGAGAGGAGCAGGTAGGGGTTAAGGATTAATCCTATGTGTCTAGCTTGAGCATCTACATGCAGTAGGGTAGTGGTACAAATAATTGAGAAAAATATAGTCATTATTGATTTAGAGAAATGTTAACAAGTTCAAGCATATTGAGCTAGTTGTATCCATAAGGCATGTTGAATATCTGAGCCCGAAGCTTCAGGAAAATGTGGAAGCCTTCAGTTTAAAAGTAGTCGTAGCTTAAATCATGAGAGTATATGAGATTAGCCATAAAGAAAATATGTAAGTTTAATTTTAGTGTGTCTGAAGATAAAAAATGAGACTAATAAAACGGATGTTAATAAACTACCAAGAATTTAATGCAAATGGAAGTGTGGCCAAGACAATGGAGTGGGAAGATCCTGAGCTCACCTCCTCCCACGAGCACACCAAAATTACAACTATTTACAGAGCAACTACCTATGAGAACGACCTGAAGACTAGCAGAAAAGATTTTCCACAACTAAAGGTATAAAGAAGGAACCACAATAAGCTGGGTAGAAGGGGTGGAGGCACGGTATAGTCAAGACCCATATCCTGGGTAGGCAACCCACAAATGGAAGGATAATCACAACTGCACAAGTTTCCTCGAGGAGCAAGGGGTCTGAGCCCCACATCAGGCTCCCCAGATTGGGGGTCCTGCACCGAGAAGATAAGCCCCCAAAACATCTGGCTTTGAAGGCCAGCAGGGCTTGTATATGGGAGAGCCAGAGGGCTGTAGGAAACAAAGACTCTGCTCTTCAAGGGTGTGCACAAAATCTCACATGCTCTGAGTACCAGAGTAGAGGCAGTAATTTGAAAGAAGTCTGGGTCAGACTCACTTGCTTAACTTGGATAACCTCCCGGAGAGGCAGGAGGCAACTGGGATTCTCCCTGGGGATATAGACACTGGTGGCAGCTATTTGGGGGAGCTCAATCTACTATGAGGACAATGGTGCTGGCAAGTGCTTTTTGTAGTCCTACCTCTAGCCTGTCAGCACTGAGGGCTTATGTGCCCACCAGCAGGCTGGCGCTAGCTCTGTCCCCCTTGGGCCAGGCAGCCAGCAGCCCCAGGACCTGGCCCAGCCTACCAGCAGGCCAGCGGCCACCACATGAGACTGGGCCTGGTAGCCAACCAGGCTGGGGTAGCCCCATTTACCAGTGTGTCCACAGTAGTCAGCTCCACCAAAACAGAAGGGCCCACAAAGCCAACGTAGGGAGCACACCTGGAGCATACAACTCTGGCGACCAGAGGGGAGTGTGCTGTGGGGCCCCATAAGATGTCTCCTACATAAGACCTCTTCTCCAAGATTGGGAAATGTAACTGACCTACCTAATACATAGAAATAAACACAGAGAATTAGATAAAATGAGGAGACAGGGACTATGCTCTGAAAAAAGGAATAAGACAAAACCCCAGAAGAACTAAGCAAAGTGGAGATAAGCAATCTACCTGATAAAGAGTTCAAGGTAATGATCATAAAGATGTTTAATGAATTTGGGAGAAGAAAGATGACTAACAGAGTTAGAAAATATAAAAAAGAACTAAACAGAGCCAAAGAATACAATAACTGATATAAAAAATACACTAGAAGGAATCAATAATAGATTAGATGATACACAGGAACGAATCAGCAAACTGGAAGAAAGAGTAGTGAAAAGCACCCTAGCTGAACAGAAAAAAGAATTTTTAAAAACGAGTATAGTTTAAGAGACCTCTGGGACAACTTCATGCATACTAACATTTTCATTATAGGGGTCCCAGAAGGAGAAGAGAGAGAGAAAGGAGGAGAGAACTTATTAAAAGACATCATAGCTGAAAAATTCCCTAATCTGGGAAAGGAAACAGACATCCAGGTCCAGAAAGCACAGAGAGGATCAAACAAGATGAACTCAAAGAGGGTCCATACCAAGACACATTATAATTAAAATGGCAAAAATTAAAGAGAGAATCTTAAAAGCAGCAAGAGAAAAACAACTAGCAATGTACAAGGAAACTCCCATAAGACTATTAGCTGATATTTCAGCAGAAGAATTGCAGACCAGAAAATAGTGGCACAATACATTCAAAGTGATGAAAGAAAAAACTCTCAACCATGAATACTCTACCCAGAAGGGCTATCATTCAGATTTGAGGGCAAAACCGAGTTTTACAGACAAGTAAAAATTAAGAGTTCAGCACCCCTAAACTGGCTTTACAATAAATGTTAAAGGGACTTCCCTAAGGAGAAAAAAAAAGGACTAGAAATAGAAAAATTATGAAAGGAAAATTCTCATCGGTAAAGGCAAAAATACAGTAAAGGTAGTAGATCAACCACTTATAAAGCTAGTAGGAAGCTTAAAAGACAAAAGGAGTAAAATCATCTATATTTACAATAAGTAGTTAAGGGATACACAAAATAAAAAGATGTAAAATATAATGTCAAAAACATTAAAAGTGGAGTGGAAGAGTAAAAATGCAAGGTTCTTAGAATGTGTTTGAACTTAAGAGAGCACCAACTTAAAATAATCATACATATATGTATATATGTGTTGTTATACATGAACCTCATAGTAACCATAAAGCAAAAATCTATAATAGAAATACACACCAAAAAGAAAATCTATAATAGATATACACACCAAACATAACATGAAAGATAGTCATCAAATCACAGGGGAAGAGAGCAAAAGAAGAAGAAAGGAAGAAAGAAGAACTACAAGACTACCCAGAAAATAATGAACAAAATGTCAATAAGTACACACCTATCAATAATTACTTGGACTGGAAAGCTACTTATGGGGAGCAGAGATGAGGTCTCATCAAGAACTTCCCCTTTAGGGTTATTATGGGATTATATGAAATCATGTGTGTGAAACTTCTGAAAATTGTAAAGCACTGTAGAATTTAAAGAATCTTTCATTCAATAAAAAAATTTTTTTTAAAAAAGAACTCCTTTATCCAGGATTTGAGGTCCTTGCAGCATTTCCTGGGTGGGATTTCGGAATTGCTATGGATCAGTGACCAATGTATCTTCCCACCTTTCAATGGGAGTGTGAATAGAGGTTGTCCCATGTCTGTTTTCTACCACTGTATGTTGGGAGTATTGAGGGTGTATACGTATATGTACGGAGAGAGAGAGGGTAGATTTTTTGGGTAGTGTTTAGGCTTCAAGATCAAGAGGAGCCACATCCAAATATGATGTAGGGACTACTACAAAATCTTGAATAGACTTGACACTCATAATCAGATGGGACATTTGGGGAGGAATGGGTATGTTTATTTTGTGAATGAAAGGGAGGAAGGAAAATATTTTTGACCTGGGGGTAGACATGGTAGATTGTATTATTATTTCCAGTTATTTGCTGCTCTCCCTGTTTGGGGTATTCTTTTCTATGACATTGACATTAAGCCTCGTCTTGTGATTTGCTGTGGCCCATGAATGTGAGTAGAAATGATGTATGTCACTTCTGAGCAGAAGCATTAAGAACCATTTCATGGAATGGCCATTGATGTTTTCTTTTTATTACAGAATGACACATCCCACATAGATACTCTCTCTTTAGTTTAGATCCCCCTGCAAAAAAAAAAAAAAAGACTCATGGAACAGAACCACCACCTATTAGCAGCCAATGTGTTATGTGAGCTAAAAATAAACTTGTGTTGCTATGAAGCCCTGATATTTTAGAGTTGTTTTGTTATTGCAGAATAACTAATTAATAATATGGGGCTAATACGTTTGTATTTATATGGTTAAAGCTGTTTCCATTAAAATCAAAAACAAGACAGGAATGCCTACTATCATCATTATTATTTAATACTGTCTGGAGAGTTTAGTAAATGCAATAAACACAAAATTCACTATATAAATATGGAAAAAAGAGGTGAAATTTTTTGCTGATAATATCATTTCCTACCTGCTATCACTAAGAAACTCTAATGAAAAAACAAGTAGAGGGCTTCCCTGGTGGCGCAGTGGTTGAGAATCTGCCTGCCAATGCAGGGGACACGGGTTTGAGCCCTGGTCTGGGAAGATCCCACATGCCGCGGAGCAACTAGGCCCATGAGCCACAACTACTGAGCCTGCGTGTCTGGAGCTTGTGCTCCACAACAAGAGAGGCCACGACAGTGAGAGGCCCGCGCACCGTGATGAAGAGTGGCCCCCACTCGCCGCAACTAGAGAAAGCCCTCGCACAGAAACGAAGACCCAACACAGCCAAAAATAAATAAATTAATTAATAATAAAAAAAAACAAGTAGAGGTAATAAAAGAATTCGATAAACTGGGTGGATACAAAATAAAGATATAAAATTATTAGCATTTTCTGTATGAGCAACATCCATATAAAAATGGAAATGAGGAAAATATTCCGCTCATAATAGTGACAAAAATCATAAAATAGATAGGTATAAATTATACAAGAAACAGGATTTATATAAAAATAAATAAAATCCTACTGGAGGGCAAAAATCTGAATGGATAGAAATCTATACTATCCTCTTGGAAAGGAATACCTATTATTATAAAAAAATCTGTTCTCCTGAACAGATATAAATTTGGTGCAACTCCAATAGAATCCCAACGTTATTTTTAATTGGATAAAATGCTCTTAAATTGATGAATAAAGAATGGTGGTATTAAAACACTAAATTAAAACTACTTAAAAGCCATTATAATAAAAAAAAATACAGTAGTAGCATAGGACTGTACCAAAAAATCAGTAAAACATAATAGAGAACTCAGAATTAGATATGTGTGTGTGTATTTCATGGTGGAGAAATTTAATTAATAGTCTCATCACAATTGGTTATACTCCTACAAGAAAATTAATTTGAGGCCCCTGGTTTACGTTAATTCTAAAAATAAATTCCTGATGTATTAAAGAGTAGAAAGTAAAAATAAATGATAACAATTTTAGGAAAAAAATGAGTACCTTCACTACTCCTAGGCACTGGAGAAATCTTTCTAAGACAAGAATATGTGAAGTACATATACACACATAAATATTGCTCACACACACACACACACATCAAATTTGGGGTATTTGTAGTGCAAGAGATATAAAATCAAAGTCACTAGGCAAACAATCTAGGGGAAATAGTTTAAATTCAAATGCTAGATAAAAAATTACTACCTATGCTATACAGAAAGCTCACAATTTAATAAGATAAAGACAATCAACCAGTAGCAAAACTGGGGTTGGGGATATGAAGAGGCAATTGACAGAAAAGCAAGTATGTTAAAATGTTCAACCTTCCCGCAATAGAAAGAGAAATGAAAATTTAAATTACCATGAGGCTACCCATCAGAGTGGCAAACAAAAGTGTAATAGCACCTATTATTAGCAGAGATGGGAGGCAAGGCAGGGCACTCTCATACATCACTGGTGGAAATGAGAAAAGGCAATTCATGATCTCTGTTAAAAATTTAAATGCATATACAATTCAATCCAGCAATCCCACTCCTGGGATTCTATAGAATAGAAATAAATGCTCTAGTATTTAAGTACACATATTCGAGGATGATTATTGCAGAATTATTTTTAATAATAAAAAGCTGATAGCAAATCAAAAGTCCATTAATAAAAAAATTGCTGAATGAATTGTAATAATCCTTACAATAGAATATTATGCAAGAATTAAAAATTAATGATTTATATACTACTTGACCTGGGGAAATTTCCATTATATGTTGTTAAGATACAGAGAATTATATACCACCAACCCCTTTCAAAATGCCCTCTTAAACCTTATGTGAATACTATATGCATGTGTGCATTTGTAAAACTATACCTATGTGTACATAATACATAAAGAATTACGGGAAAGGATGGTAACTGAGATGTTAATAGTTTTTCTCTCAGAAAGGTGGATTTCAGGTGACTTTTAGTTTTTTCCTCAAGGTACTGTTTGATTTTTTTTATTGTTGTTTTTGGCAATGAATATGTTTAATTTATATGAGAAGGAAAACACAATAGACTTTTCTTCATTGTGGGGAGGAAGAAATTGGACAAATGCTTAAAGCTCTATGCCCAAATAGGGAAACCTCATTTATTATTTATAAACAGTAAAAACCTGTAAAAAAATATGTCTTAAATTAGGATTGCATTAAATAAATTATGATCCATCAATGAATATACTGCAAAGTAGCCATCTAAAATTATAATGACATGTAAAATATTCACATTTTATTGTTAATGGAAAAGCAAAACTATTAAAAAGCACCTATAGTGTACCATTTGGGAGGAAAATACATTTTATGTGTATATGTCTACTTATATGTACATATATAAATATATATTTACACTTACAAATTATATATAAACATTTTGAAGGAGGTATACCAAAACGTATTAACAAGGTTTATCCTTTGGTGCCAGGCTTTTATTTTCTTATCTCTATTTTCCAGTTTTCCCTATTATATCATGTGTGCTTATGTCAACCAAGAAAGTGCTGAACTTTGCTTTTCTCTTCCCATTGTCCTTCCCTAATTTGAGTTGGTCATTCCTCAGTCCTGAAGAGGAAGAGGAGTTACCCACAGAATGGAACATTGCTGGAGAGCTTTCTGACTCTCAGTTCTAGAATTTTTGGTTGTCCTGGAACTCAGATCTCATTAGAGAGATAGAATGTATTCCTTATTTTCATTTTCCCCCTTGTTGTTAAACTTTCAAGGCACACAGGAAAATGTGATGTCAATTTTATTCGCTTTCATCATGGCTGCATGCCACTGAGATTAATATTTTCCTTGGTTATTCCCTCCTCCTACCCTCAGGCCATTTTCCATGCACCTTAATGAACTGGTGTATTCCTTCCTACAGGGTCTGTTTATGAACTAGATGAGGACAGTCTTTGCCACTTCGAAGTTGTAGCTTGTTTTAACCCACCTGACCAGGTTTCACCTGATCTGACTCTAACTTAACTTCTGGCCATTTCAAAAAATGAAACCCATTCTCAAAGGATGAAGTTTGGTCACCTCCAAAGAAATCCCCCAAAATGTGCTGTAGGCTCTAAAGGAGCTTACAAATGAGGAGTTCCAGAAATGCTTTTGAGGAATGTCCATGAAGGAACATGGGTCTCCTCCGAGCTCAGCTCCTCAGTCTGGAACAGCTTGCCCTTTATCCCTTAAGAACCCAGAGATTTAGCCAAAGTTTTCTCCTGCCTGCTGCCAACTTCTACCTGGATTTCTCACAAGACTTAAGTAATACAGTCATTTCTCAATTTACTCAATAATTAGGTTCCTATATGTGCAAACTTTTAAATGCTTATCTAAGAAACAATTTTCTCTTAAATAAAAAGGGATATGTTCTAGAAGTTAATTTTTTTCTTGTTTCATATTAATAGGAAAAATAAATAGTTAATGGAAAAAGGTTAATTGTGTAATAGTAACCAAAAAGAAGTCACCTGATAATAATGTCTAATTGAATTACAGACAACATGAACTTACAGTGGCTGTGTTTTAAATGCCTCCATTATGGAATTCTTGCATGTGAAGTCTTTGTTATACTCAGTGATGTACAGGTTTTCCATTTTCTTTAATCTTGGGGGGATTTTAATGAACTAATCTGAATCTGCCAATGTCTGTGTTTCATTCACCTTTTGCAAGATAGCCGGACAACCTCCAATTTTACATATTGACAAGTTTTCACTGCTTTTTCTTATGGGACCTCCCTATGAGGTTGACTGATAATTTCCAGTAATTGTTTTACCTGGAAGATAAAAATAATTTAGAAAACACGCAAGTTCTTGTAGCTTGAACAGTGCAGCATCACATGGCCTTAGGGGCGAAGGAGGGAATGGCTGATTCCATGCCCTGCATCTTGCTGAGAGTAGCTTCATACCATTTGCACTCGGCCTTGTGCTATGTTCCACACATAAAAGAGCCTCCCAAAATTTTAACAGGCTTTTTCACCCCATGTTATTCTGAAATTTGCTTGTGCACATTTAAAACAGTGTTAATTTAATTTCAGTGGCAGATGAAGACTTAATACTTGTCATTAGTCACTCTTTAGTATACGTAAGGTTAGACCTATGCTTCCATAGCTGCTTTACCTGTTTCTACTCTGAGAGATTGTTCTTGGTTTAGGATCCACTCCCATCTACCCCTTGATCTGAGCGCTAAATCAAGCCGTTCAGACTCGGGCCCCCCGAGTTGATATCACTCCTGGGGAGTGTGACTTCTCCATCTCTTTGTCATTTATACTTCAATGACATTGACAAAATCTTAAAAGAGGACAAACAGCTCAGCCTCCCAAGGTAACCAAGCATCCTGTGTGGAGGTTCCAGGCTCTGTGGATCAACGAGAGCTGGCCTTGTCCTAGGGCGGGTTAGGCTTGGAGTATGACATCGGAAAGGATGTGGGAAGCATGGGCAGGAACTGGGTCTAAAGCAAAAAGGCTGAGCCGAGGAGAGGCAAAGTCAGCCGCAGGATGGGGGAGGGGTGGTGAGTTTCCTCAAGGCAGAGATGCAAAACCGGGACTCTTTTATAGGGTCCTTAAGGTGTGTCGGAGTCCCTGAGTGCTTTCAGAAGGCTACACTCTTGCAGAAGCAGGGGTTCTTGGTTGTTAATAGAAAACACACTAAACATATACCGTGTATTTATTTTTCAGCCAACACCTACTCTTGTATACTTATAACCACTAGCTTTCAAACTTCTGAACTGAGACCCACAAAGAGAAATACATTTTACATCAGAACCCATCACACACACCTATTCATTCTTAACTGAAATCCAAGCTCCCAAAACCAATGTTTACTGTGATTATACGTGATACCCTCTGATACTTGCCTTCCCTTGTGTTCACTTCCCTTCCTGCTTCTTGTATTTCTAAACCTGCTGGTCATGATCCACCACATGGATCCCTTGACTTACTAATGAATATGAATCTGCAGATTGAAAACACTTTTTCATTCTGGTCAGGGGTTCAGGCACCGTTTTTTGCGGCACTTCTCCTTCCAAACAGCTGTGCCCATGTCCAGCATGAGCACCGATGCTATTCCCACTCCTCAGGCAAATCCTGTGTCTCACCTCCCCCTTCTCCCTCACCTCTAAGGACCATCCCCCTCAGCCCATTCTCCCATTTCACTGTTACCTGCTCTCTCAGTTTTAGACAGACAGAACGAAAGAGCATTTCCCGAATTATGGTAAACACCTCTATCCAAGAGGATTTTAGGGACACACCGATAAACATATTCTTCTTTCACTAGTTACACCCTTTTTTTCCGATTGCCTTCTATTCACAAGTGATGCTGGTTTTCACTTTAAACTAATTAAAGCTAATAATAGCTAAATTTTATTGAACACTTACCACATCAGGCACTATTTTGAGCTTTATGTGTACGGACTCGCTTAATCTCCATAACAATCCTATGCAGCATTACTATTATTATTATCACCATTTTACGGATGAAAAAATTGAGGCACAGAGAAGTTAAGAACTTGCCCAAGATCACACAGCTAGTAAGTGGAGGAACCAGGAGCTTTAGCCCCTTACAAGAAAGTCAACTCTAGAACAGCCTGGATTCAAGTCCTAACTCTACACTTTCTAGCTTGGGATCTTAGGTGAGTTATTTAACTTATCTGGGCCTCAGTTTCCTCGTAGACTCCAACATACCACCAATGTACATGCAACTAAGAAAAAATTAAAAACATAAATTAAGCCATGAAATATATGTTTTCTTACCAATTATGTGATGCATCCTGATAACAGGCAATGTTAAAATATGAAAGAATAAAATGAACATCTTAGAATCGGTAAAATATACTAATATTTCCTACCTCACAGGGTTGCCAAGAAGAGTAAATGGATCAAGTGTTTATTCTGGTGCCTGGCACGTAGGCTGTTCTTAAAAAATGTTAGCTATTCCAGCTGTTAAAATGATTGTGCCTGCTTATGAGATGAAGGAACTGAGGCACAGAGAGACTAAACTACTGTTCCCAGGTTGCCCAGGTAGGAAGTTGGTGGTGCCCAGATCTAGCTGAAGTCTTGAACCCTCAGGCTGCCTCTCCCCCAGTCGGGTGAGGCCCGGCCCCTGTGGGAACCAGATGCCAGATCACTGCACCTTCACTTTGCTTTAGGTGACTTAATCAAGATCTACTGGGCCTATTCACTTCAGGGGTATTCCAGATGGTCTTTGCCTTTCCTGTTTCAAAAGTGTCCTGAAGGTCATAGTAATGAACCACATTTTTGACATTTCCAGGGGGAAGGGGGTATCTAGACTTTCTGACTCAAGGCAAATTACCAAATGCATAAATGCCCAATCCGCTTAAGGACTTCGCTCCCACTTATCACAGATGCTCGGATGTGGCCAGAAATAGTTCAAGCCCTATAATCTTTCATAGAGCTGAGATCAGTTAAGTGGGTAGCATTTCTCCATGATTCCACTTCTGAGCACTTAACACTGATGTATGTCCCTCTCCTTTTTGCTTGCAGAATAGATGTTTGAAAAAATGCCATTTGTCTGTGAAGACGGAAAAGAAAATCACTAAAATGTGGATTTCCACTTCCACTCCCATATATAAGCTCTTGGAGCTACTGTTAATGCTCTCTTGGATGGATATTTCTCTATTAAATACACACACACACGCACACACATGCACATGCATACGTACTCTCCACCTTTGCCGTTCACATGACATCTTACTCACACAAATTCTCCAACTTGTATTTTGATTATTTTTGCTTCATAGCCATGGCTTTGAGGTAATTATTTCACATTTTTAATGTACACCAGAAGTGGCAACTGCATGAGTTTGGCAGTAGGTTTTTTGAGAGCAATACAGAAAGGGCTAATTTGCTAACAGTTAGGAGACAGAGCCACAAGACCCCTGCTTAATTTTGGGGTCCTTGGCAGGCTGCCTTAGAAAGAACACCGCCCTCTGAGAAGACGGGGTAAGCACTGACTTCCACCTCTAAGTTCAAAAGCTTTCCTGTAGAGACAGCACTAGGTCTTGGGTGATGTCTTAGTGCAGACATTTCACATTGGAACAAAGGTTACATCTGACACTATTAACTGCAGGCTTCCCAGATAATTATTTTCTCTTTTACCTTGTTGGGACTGCTTATGTTCTCAGAGAAGAGCATCCTGTGGTGAGCTTTTCTTACTTGTCATCCTCTTTTGTCTCCAGGGAGAGCACAAAAGTGAGACAGGGTGCAGCCCGGTCATACACCTGCTTTCTCCTGCTTTGTCATTGTGACAACATGTCTCAGGGCACTTTGAGAGCTGAGAATTGTCCCCTAGAGAAAGGGATGTGTGCACACCCACTGGACGTTGAGTATTGCCTGGCTCTCCCTGGGACTTCTGAATTTTAATACTTCGAACGTGACCCTTGCTGAGGGTCCTGCATTCTTATTCTCTCAGGCTGAACCCTCACCTGCTGCAGTCAGATATCCTTTGTGGTTGACTGATTTTACATGTCCACGGGGAGCCTAAGGAAGGGAAACACGCATTCCTTGGCTACTTCCTTCAAACTGCAAGACAGGCCCTCCAATTCCTAGGTCAGCTGGCTCTTGTTAGAGTCTCAGCTTGAGGTCTGGGTTCAGAGTCCATGGCCAGGATGGTTCCAGCCTGGCCACCAGCTGACTCCTCTGTGGCCAGGGTGGGCTCACTTCCCGACACCAGGAATCACCAGCTTCACCACCCCTTGGAGGAGAGGTCCAGTGTCCTCTCCTGATCCCAGAAAGAGAACATGATTTTTTTCCAAGGAAAAAGAATACATGGTTGCCTTTCAGATCCAAATCTAAAAGTGTCCCCAAAGAGGCAGTTAAACCCAAAGGTCAACCTTTAGTCTTCACCACAGAGGCACCATTTTAATGGAATATTTTCCAACTTTAAAATTCTGAAGATCCCATCTACCCCAGGAACCCCTATTTAATGTATATTTTGCAATGACTGAATAAAAGTTTGTTAAAATTAATATTTCTACTTAATATAGTACTGTACATTTTCTCATTATCTAATATTTTCCTACTCTGTGATTTTCATGGACTGTTCAGTGTTCCATTGCACCGTATATCAGCCAGAACAGGCTGGGTTAAGCTGCAGTAACAAACACCCCCCCAAATCTCAGTGACTTAAAACAACTTAATTTCTTGCTCACTCTATTTGTCTATTGTGGGTCAGCTAGGGGCTCTATTACATATTGTTCTCACTCTAGGACCAGGCAGAAGGAAAAGTGACCATGGAAAATTACACAATGGTCTTTAAAATTTCTGCCTGGAAGCATCATGTTATTTGTTTTTCTGTTGTTTACATTTCTTTGGCTAAAGCTAGTTCTGCGGCCTCACTTAACATAAAGTGGGCAAAGAAATGGAATCCTGCCATGTGTACTGAAGAAAAACCAGAAACGTTTTGTGGATAGCACTATGATTACCATATATGGATATAACATAGTAAACAAATAACATAGTAAAACCTATTTTTGGACTTTTCCAAATTTTGCGTAAGTTGACTAACTTTTTGGTTGTGTATTTCTTTAAGATATCCAATAACTTCCAAAGAATTTCAGATGAAAATGTTAGTGAATATAGTCATTTATACTGACTTGGCGCAAATCTTAAATTACGAGCTCAAGCAGTGATATGGGAATGGGTCTTGGCCTCCAGCGTTGCTCCAAATAACAATAGTTCAAAGTAAAGTAGGCAATAAAAGAGTCTTATTATTCAAATCTGCTTTTTAGATTGTCTAAAAATTGTTTATCTATTGTCTGTTTTTGTTTTTTTTTAAAACTTAACAATGAATCGGCTACACCTTGGTACAGGAAGATTTCCAGTGCGATTAGATCCAGCAAAAACTTCACCAGTTTGAAAATTATCCATCAGCGGTTGCCCCTCCTTCTGAATCTATGTAATTCTTTGGATGCCTAAGTGAGCACATGTGGCTTCAGGTGCTATTTCCCAATCTATTCCAGATGATCCCACATGGGAACCTGCTCAGACACCCAGGTACCTATTACCTCTAGCTATGGACAAGCCCATCTACAGTCTAATCATACCCTCCACACCTAAGGACATTAAATTTATTTAACAGCTAATGAGCTAATGGGCTAATATCCAACATTAGCTCTAGGGTCTGGCTAGTGTCCAAGGTAAATCAAGATACCCAGGAAGGTAATAACACAAAACATCTTGGCAAAATCAAATTCAAGGACAACTGCTCTCCAGAACCAGTTGGGATCTGTGTAAATATTGGCCAGACAAACTCAGTCAGTGGTTATTCTAGCAAAGTTATCTTGTCACAACTGCAAGATGAGAGGCAATGTGGCACTGCTTTCCATGTTGTGTGAAAAGGGCAGGTCACATTCAAACTATGGCTATCCTCATTGAAACATCCATCCTACCATTCTATGTGTATGTTCCAAGTGTGCCTTCAATTACTTCTGTTATACCTTTTGTAATTTAAGGCCACTTTATCCAAATGGCATTCCATGGGTACTTACGTGTGTATGTGGGAGGGGGTGGGGTCAATCTTAAAAAAGATTCATTTTTAAATACATTTGAGAAATACTGGATAAAACAAAGATAAATAGAACTCTTTATTGCAAGACTTCTCAGTGCTTTTAATATGCTAATGTATTGTAATCTTGAAGAGGTACCTAGTGTTTATCAATATAAGTGACGATACATTTTTTTAAGGAAGAAACAAAATATCATTAACGTAGAAGGAAATGTCCTGCCTCTTTCCTGACCTGTATCCTCTATGAAAACTTCTCACTAAGTTTATTCAGCATCTCTCCCTTAATTTGATATTCACCTCATGGTTCTTCCTACACAAACCAAACTACCCATAAGGGTGGAAGACTCAGTAACTGGAATAGGTAATTGCCATCAGGCAGGGCTGCAGCTTTCTTGAAAGAAATTTAAAATAATGGAAAGGAAGGAGGAGAGGAAGAAAAGTGAAGATCCTATAAGGGTAGGGATATCCAGGATAGTTTGGGAGGAGCTGAATATAAAGAATGGGAGAGGTCTTGGGGAAGCTTTGAGATGTGAGACAATTTTAGAAGGAGAAGAATGAGGAAAAGAAAAATTTAAGAAATGATGTTGTGAACTATGAATTAGATCTCTCAATGTCTTTTGAGAAATGCAAGAAAGGGAAAGATAGCAATCACACCTCATTTCTGGACTGTGTTTCTTTGAATGTTCACTGTGTTGAGACTGGCCACTGGAGCCCTGGAATTTACTCAGGTTACAGCAGAACCCCTTCACACCAGTAGTATCTTTAGAGAACGGCTGAGTAACACTGCTTTTCAAAGCACACAACCAGGAATGGAGGTAGGGAATTAAAATATTTATTGCTTTTGGCCCAAGGGCTTTTAAGGTTTACAGAACAGAGATTAGAAACAATGGCATATTTTTTTTAAATGGTAAGGACTGAAACAAAACTAAGAATGAACTTTTGAGCATGAAATAAGGTTACATTTTAGAAACTGATCTCCTGAAAGAAAACGTCGGAGCAATACTTACTCACACAATTTTAATTGTTGCTTTGATTAAAACATAAAATTGTCAGTTCAGATAAAATCTTTAATGTGAATTTTCATTAAGCCTAAGCTGTCTATTTGGCTACCTGTGGATGTTAGTGGTGTTAACACATCATACTACCTCATCAGATTGTTAGGATTAAATGAATTTATACATGTGAAACATTTAGAACAGGATATATTATATAGTTAGGGCTCCATACATTTAGTTATCATTTTTATTACCAAACTTCACCCCTTTAAAACATACTTTTTTGCATTTGTTGCAACATCTCTGAAGTTGGGATAGTGTCCCTTAAACTGATTGGTAACACTTTTTTTTCTTTCTTAGTAGTACATAGAGTTTCTGACAACTGATGGTGCCTTTAATTCAATAAAATATGTTATTATTATTTGTTTCCTTTTCTTCATTATTTTTGGATGTTTTGCTGTATTTTTCTATTCCACAATAGAAAAATACACACTGATAGTCAAATACATACCTCATATATTATAAGAAACAAAACACTCCCCCACCCCTACCCCTACAAGACCCGTCAGGGTGAAAGATATTTGTGGATAAGCAAGGTTTCAGATGACATACTGCCCATTTATTATAGCTTGGGTAATATTTGATAAAAGATTTGAAATAAACAACAAATTAATCAGAAGAGAAACTTCAAGGCAGGAATGGTAAGGAAGAGAAGACTTGGTGTAATGAGCCTTGTAGAACACGTAGGTGTAATCAACTTGCTGGGTTTACTAATAATCTCCCTTCCGGTGAGCATCTTTGTTGTAGTGGAAACTTTGGGTGCATGAATCTATATCAGTTAGGAGTCTCCAGTTACAAGCAGCAGAAACCAACTCTTGGCAGCTTAAGCAAAAAGGGAGATTTTTGGAAGGATATGAAACAGCAAAAAAGAATAGACTCTTAGAACCAAATTCAGAAATGGCTGGAGAACCAATCTTGCCACCAGAGAAACCTTATAGATCTTTACGATGTCAAGAACACCTGGCTTTCTTTCCTGGGAGCCACTGCTGTACGGAATGAGTGGCATGGGTCATGTGCCTGCTCCACAGCTGAGGCAGAGCAGGCCACCTTGATTACAGTCTTATCAAGCTGTACCCACGGCGGAGAAATAAATCTTCAAAAGGAACCAGGTGTTACTGTTAAGGGAATATGGAATAGACGTTAGCCTGCCAAAAGCCAACAAACGTCCACTACCAGTTTGACCAGTAACAACCAGCAGCGGGTCATCCTAGCACATGACATTCCACAATCAGTATGAAAGTCCATGGCAAAGCGGAAAGAACCATAAGCACCCCTTACAGTCCTTGTATCCAGAAGGCATCGTCCCGGTCACAGCACTGTAGATAAAGGAGGACTTGAGGGCAGCGTAGGGTGGGGCAAACACCATCCAGCCCAACCTACTGCCAATGTTCTCACCCCACATGGAGCACCACGTGGCTGAAACTGCAGGCCACGAAGAAAGGCACTTCCTGAGGACATCCCCAGATTCCTCCTTTAACCTTGCCGTGCTTACCCAGCTCTGAGCGCTACATGACCATACAGGTGAATCTCATTAGCTCATGTTCAAAAGACTCAAATTTGCTTTAATGCACAAGATTACTTATAGCTGGTGGCTTGACTTACACGTTAGATGATTCATTGTGTGCACGCAAACACTCTTAGCTGCTCCCAGGGTTGCATGAGTCAACTTGCTTCCATTCCCTTGGGGGAAGGCTGGCTGGCTCTGTTTCCATCACCTGGCTGTTTGGTGTTTTATTCGGCTCCCTGGTGCTACTCTCTCCTTCCTGACTCACCTTCGTCTCCTTACCTTTGCTTTTGCAGCCCTACTGATTATACAAACAAATGCCTACTCAGCGGGGCACGTGTTCCTGGCGTGGAAAAAAGCAAACCCAAGGAGAGCTGCTGAGCGTGTCACCTGCTTTCTTGGCAGGAGCAAGATGTTAATTTTTGCAAAGGCGGCTGCAGCAAGAAGCCTGTCCCTCAGGCTTGGCAGGAGCAGAGGGGCAACAAAGGCTTCGTGGGGGTCTAATCCGCAAAAGTCCCTGGGTAGAGCCAGTCTTGTTTCCATCTGCCACTTGTCTTAGGGTCTGCTTTATTATTAGCACATATGTTGAGAGCTACCTTTTCCACTCCGGCTTTAAATACAGTCTTAAAGACATCGAGAGATACGAAAATTTAAAGGAAAGTTGCCCAGTCAATATTTTTGTGTAAAACTGGATATAAGAGACTGAAACTACAGAAATTTATTGTTCAACATGGTGTTTCAATATAGGATTGGAAGGGATTACTTTATGATTATCTTTATTTATCTCTGCATTAATGCATGTTACATGCATGATTCTGTGTTATCAGCTGATCCTGCACAGAGGCAGTTCTGACAGTTCCAAGAAGTATTCCCACAAGCTTAGTTCTGAATCATTTGTCTTGTCCCAACTTGAACTCTGCAATCCGACTCGCTTCCCTTCTGGCCCCTGGGCTCTGCCTTCTCCATGTGTGACCTTGCCTCGATCCTTGGACTTCACACCTGGCACCCGTTTTCTAATTACAACCTTGCACTGCCTTTCTTGATGAGAATTTAGATTTTTCCTTATGGTCTTGTTTCCTTCATCCATCAGCTCAGATTTCAGCACCTTCAACATCTCCTCTTTGACGTGAGGATGGCTGCAAATGGCACCTGCCTCAACTCTGTGAGCAGGACCCAGACATGTAATGAAAAAAACAAAAACAGAATGAGGAACTTATAGTCTATTGGAGGAAACAGGATCCACATACGTTGAACAGCAAGATTTTGTTGAGCAGCATATAATTCATGTTCAGAGATGGAGGACTGTTAAAACCCAACTTTTGGAAATAATTTTGTAGGCTAGAGGTGATAAATCAGATTTATCTCCCACGCCAATTCCAACTAGTTGGTAGTACCAATTGTGGAAAAAGGATTCTAAAGCTTCATCTAGGTCAAGCAGGAAAGAGTATCTTGATTAGTGAGGTTGGCCTTGAACGAGGCAACATGCATTTGCCATGCGTGCTGTGATAAATGACCTACCATTTAGAAATGTTTAAGTGGAAGAGTTTTAAAAAATGTAATCAGTATTTTAAGGCGATTAATTTGGCTCAGAACAGAGTGGATTAGAGGAGGACAGTATGTTTTCAGAGACATGAGTTAATAGGCTCTTGTAGTCTGGACAAGAAATGACAAAATGGGAAAACACAATTTCCCAAAGGGGGCAAAAAAAATGACAAACTGGTGGAGCACCGTTCTTGGGAGGAACTCGGGGCGGAGCCAGGGTCACTGGGAATTAGCTGAATGTGGGCAGAAGGTCATAGTGGTAGAAGCAGTGATTCCTTACCCCCTCCTGAGGAGGGACCAAGTCAGAACATCCACTGCCCCCACTTCCAAACTCAAAGAGGCATCCACATTAAAGGCGGCAGAAAACTATGCCCAATACCATTTGCCAATGGAGAGAATTTGCCTGTATCCCTTCCTACCAAGCAGTCAGCAGATGGAAGGTGATCAATTTGGACCTCTGGATGGGGCTGACAAACCCAAAGAAGGATGAGAATCTGTATTCAGATGGCGATTAAGTGTGAAATAGAAAAAAGGCGTGGATAAAAAATATTTTAAGAATTGATTAAAATATAATAAAATGAACATGATTTTGTGAGTGACCAGAAAAGACATAGAAAAAGTAGAATTAACGCTTTAGTTTCAGATCTGAGAGAATGGAGGAATCTTTAAGAGATACAGAAAGGAAGCAGGATTGGAGTATGGCAGTTTCTGCTAAATTTTCCTCAATATCCGTCTTCTCCTGTAAAACTAGAGCCACACATTTTTAGATGGGTGTATTACAGCTAATGTAAAAACAACGTTTTCAAGTTTCCTTTGCAGCTGGATGCCCAGGTCTGTAAATTCTTGCCAATGGGCTGTTAAGTGGAAACGACATGTGCAAGTTCAGGTTTGTACTCAGAGAGAAGGTATGTACCATCCTTCTCCCTTTTTTCTCCTTCTGCTACATAGATGGCATCTGAGGTGATGTATGAGCCATTTTGAACCATGTGGGCAAGGGCCACTCTGTAGAGATGCAACTCGATAGCAAGATTGAAGGATTCTGACCCTTGGCACTGTCATAAGGATAGGATTGCTTACACCTGGGCCATTACTGGGGGTGGAGGAGAGTGTCTATCTTTTCTAATTCACTGTTATTTGGGGTCTTTGTTACAACGCCTGCCCCTATTATATACTAACTTCTACAAGGAATGTATTAAAAATTGCATGTCACATAATCAGGCATTTTGCAGTGAGATGATTGAACTGCTTTGGGTAATCCTCTTGATGATCAGAAAAATAGAGGTGATGTCAGAAAACTAGAGACAACCAAAGGGAGGAAACAATTTTTTAAAAGAGGAGAAGCAGGTGGGTCTTGACAATGAGAGCCTGGTGAGCCTGGAGGTGATCCAGCACCTTCCTGTTTTATACAGGAAGATCCTTGAGTATTAGAACAGGGGAAGAAGACCAGCGGGAGCCAAGGTAAGCTCACAAAGAACAAACAGCAATTCCTGGGCTTCCCTGGTGGCTCAGTGGTTACGAATCTGCCTGCCAATGCAGGGGACATGGGTTTGAGCCCTAGTCCGGGAAGATCCCACATGCCGCGGAGCAACTAAGCCCGTGTGACACAGCTACTGAGCCTGTGCTCTAGAGCCTGTGAGCCACAAGTATGAAGCCCGCTGGCCTAGAGCCCATGGGCCGCAACAAGAGAAGCAATGAGAAGCCCGCTCGTCACAACTAGAGAAAGTCCGCTCACAGCAACGAAGACCCAACACAGCCTAAATAAATAAATAAATAGCAATAAATAAATAGATAGATAGCAATTCCTATTTTGATTGTGACTGTAGACAGGTAAACCGAGGTACTTTTGTTCACATAACAGATCTGAACGTCTGCAAGGCATTTACCAAAGTTTTTCTGAATCTGTTTTTGGAGAGATTGGAGGCATCTGTAGCCCATGACAGCCCAGCTGGAGGGATACATATGTAGCCAAGTGGATCAACACACGGCAAGAAAATACTGATAAGACAAAATTGTCCAACAGGCCCAGTACTTACCCACCATTAATGGAAGTACAGAGTGCATGACAAAGAGAGGACCGTACGCATCCTTTACACACCTGCAATTTTTATGTTCCATTCATGGTGCCTTGAACAGAGACCCTGACAGATTGCAACCCAACCAGAGGAGGGCAACAAGGCTAAACTGGAAACTAAAGAACCATAAAGAATGGGAGGCGTTCAACTGGAAGAACTGAAGGCTTGGGGGCGGGGAGGGGGTTGTAACAGAGCAACTGTCCCCAAATATCTTAAGAATTATCCCTGTAAAATGTTTTATGTGGTTCCATTGGCTAAGTGTTTTTTCCGAGGTTATAACATGATCCACTGACAAACTGACTAGAACTCAAGATTTCCTCAGTGCTGGTCCCTGCAACATAGATTCCTCCTGACGACAGACCACTGGAGCACGGTGCCATTGATTTGGGCTTTTGGGTCATTTACACCTCAGTGGGAATACACTGATTAGACTCTGTTCAGAAAGACAAGAGTATTAGAAAAAGAGGCTTAATGTTAGAGACTCATGTTCCCTACCTCTCCACTTCCTCGAAGATTCCGCTTTTCTCCCCACCCACAATGATACCCCAATTTCTCTCACTCTATTATCTCAGCTGCTTATTAAGGAGAAATGAAACTAAGCTAATTAAGAGCTGGTTTGGTAGTGGATCTGGATTTATAGTCTTTCTCTCTTGCCAGCTTGGTGATTTGGGTCAAGATATTTAATGTCTCTGAGATCCAGTTTCTTCAAATAAGGGGATTAAAAATTTCCTTTCGGGATCTAAAATTCTGTGATATCAACTTTAAGTGAATTCACGTTTTTCAAGGGGGGTACTTTTGTGTCCAAGTATTTCCCTATGGGACCCTCCAGTCGCCCAGAGGTCACATGCTACCCATGAACTCTCCTGCCCTTGCTTTTCTCCTCATTATCTGGGTCATTGTCTCCTGCCCTCTCCACCTGTCTAAATACCACCTGTCCTCCAAGTTCAATGTAGAGTTCTTCCCCTTTTAAGTCCAATAGCACTTGGTGCCTATACCTTGACCAACTGGACAAGGCTGTGTCTTTTGGAGCGGGGAGTGAGATAGTATGGATTGATCGCTAATTTGAAAGAGTCTATCTGTAATGGCAGAATTTGAGCAACCTGACAGGCTAGTAAGAGAGTTATTTGAGAGGCTAACATACTCCTGTATTCTCCTCAATCACGTACTTAAGATTGGCCATGAAGTCTCCTGTCTGGACAAGAATATCAGAGTACCCCGTAGCACTCCCAGAACAGTGGGAAAGGCCCAGCTCCATTTACCATATTGCCATTCATTACACAAATAGTTACGGAGCACGGACTTGGTACCAGCCAGTGTGCTGAATGCTTTACACGAATGATCTCATTTGATCCTCACCATAATCCTATGAAGTAGTTACTATTATTGTTCCTTCTTTACAGATGAGGAAATAGAAGCCCAGAGAGTTTAAATAACTTGCCCAAGGTCACTAGCTATGAGTAGTGAAGCCAAGAGCCGAATCTAGGCTGTCTGATGCTAGAACCTGAGTTCTTAGCCTGGATATCAGCAGCTCCTCACAGTAGGTACAAACTTCTCCCTCTTGGAGCATAGATCCCGGAAGGAGAGATTCCTGCTCATCTGAATACAGACAGATACCATAAGGGAAAGCACAATGTGCCATGAGCACACAGCAGGGCCGGGGAAGTCTCCTGAGAATAAGTGATAGCTACGGGGCGTTTCCCAAGATAAGCTGAGAAAAGCAGAAGAAGCAGTGTGTTCACCAGACAGAAGACACAGCGGAAGCCCAGAAGCAAGTGATAGAGGGGCGAGCATAGCTTATTTGTGTGAGCAAGTGGTTTAGTATGACTGCAGGATGGAGCACAGGCCAAGGAGGCTGAGGAGGTAGACTGAGGCCATAGCATGAAGGGCCTCGTATGCTCATATAAAAATCCGGGGTTTTTGCAGGAGAGTAGTGGGAGCCAGTGAAGGATTTTAAGCAGGAAGTGATCTGATCACATTTGTGCATTTGAATGAGCACTGTTTGCTATGTAGAAAATGGATGTAGCAGCCCCCTTCCTCCTTCCTAACAGAACCCCAAGCTTGTTCAAAAATCTCCCTCCTCTGGGTGGTCATGTGCCTAGGGGACTCCCTTAGGGGTCTTCTAGAAAGGTTTTCTCATGCCTAAGTGAATCACAAGAGATGGCCTTTTCTATCTCTGGACATTGTAGGGACTGGATATGACACCAGAAATGGCTATGGTTATCAACCCACTAGCCTGAGGATAAAGCTACCACATGGGGGAGTTTGAGGCTAAGAGATGCGGTGGGAAGAGGTGCCAGAGCACTTTAATTTGCCAGGCTGGGGCTCTCTTTTGCCGCTGCTGCTGCAGGGACGCCTAGAGGGAAGGTTTGCTATCACCACACAAAAGTTTGCTATTGTCTGTTAGCTGGAGATGTCGCTCTAGCTTTTCCGGATCCACTCCCCATCTTTCTCCTCCCTGTTGCAGGATGCATACAGCTGACCTCTAAGAACTGCATCAACAGGCCTACCTTCCCTGCAGTTTCCGGTTGGATTGGGCCAATGGGAGCACCAGCAAGAGATGGGAGGGAGAAAGACAGTGAAGCAAGAGTACTGATTCCTTTAGCTCCTCCAGTTGGGGGTCTTGCGGAAGGCTGCCTCCTTTTGCAGTTTCCAGCTGCCATAAGGCAAGCCTCTCTCCACGGGCCTCTCAGTCTCTGGATTCCAGTAACTGCCCCCTCTTCTTGCTCCTTCAGGCCTAAGATGGGGAAGAGTGCCTTACAAAGCCCTGAGCAACTACACTCTCCCTTGTGGTTTCTCTATACCCTGCCCATACCTTTGAAAATAGCTTCTTTATCAAACTCTACTCAAAGGATCCCAATATGAGTGCTTCTTCTCTTTCCTGCTGGAATCCTGACTGTGTACATTCCTCATTGTTAATCTGGGGGCATTTGAGAAGCAGATACCAAGATAAGACTGTATGTGTAAGAAATATGATGAAAATCTGACTCTGAGTGAAGGGGAGTGAGAAGGAAGGTTGGATGGAAGCATTCTCAACTGCCATGCAGTCTAAAGAAGGTTTGCCTAGGCAGCTACGGAGTTCTCAAGCCAAAACTGGCCATCAGAGCATCAGAGGAGTTCCATGTCTCCCAGGAACGGGCCTGCCTTAGGCACTGGTGGGTAGCAGTCCACGGTAAGTGTGGCTTCTGTCAACTAAGGCAATGAATTTGAGCACAACGACAGCTACCTCCCTGTGGCTGTAGGTTTGTGAGGCACATTCTCACTACCAACACACTTGTCCCATCAACATTTTAAGCACCACCTTAAGGCTTGAGTGTTCCCCCCACCCCTGCACCACTAAGACTCCATTTTTACCTTGCTGTATCTATTTTCCCCTCAACGAGGATGGTGTTAAAGTTCCAAATGTGCTTTCTCAGGCAAATGGCACTGGAAAGATTGGCTGGCTATCTCCCAAATGGCCTTAGAGGGTGTCACTGATTACCTTACCAACTGACGACCGTCAGCAGTCAGATAATTAGCCTGGTAAGGTCAAAGCTTGATTCTGTCAGCACCCCCATGCAGTTCATCGCCTAGGGCAAGCTCATGCTAATCACATTCAAGAGACTAGTGTAAAAAAATCAGAATGCCAAGTTATTCACTCTTCATGAGCAACCACCATTAGAAAGACCAAGACCATCTGAAGTCTCTGGAATCTGTTGATGGCATTACTTCCCTGGAAAAGCTAGATAATAATCAGGAGATTCTTCTTGAGTGCGACATCAGGTCAAGGGGAACTGGGTAAGCCAAAGGTTTACAGTAGCAGGGCAAAGCTAGCCTAGTGCATCATTCATCTCACACAGGGATGGTCGTACAGACAGGATGTGCATACTCGAAACACAATGGTATATCTACCCATTAGGAATGGCATTGCGTGCTCAAAGTCCATTGGCTGTCTCCTTCTCCAGGAGACAGGGTTTGAACAAGCACTACTAACATCTGTCTCTTCTCTGTTTCCATGTTTGACCATCGCAACCACCACTTCCCTTTGCACCACTCAACATTCTACTCCCAGCCAGCTCAAGAGCCTTGGAAGCCATCCTGTCTTTTTTCATTGACCTTTCCCATCTAATCTAACATATATTGTTATTAAAGTTTAGCACTCAAAAAGTCAGTCCCATTGCTCTCATTTCCGAATTTTGGGGGCCCTTAAATATCAACAAGTCAAATACTATCAATAAAGCTTCTTTCTCTTTTCAGGGCCCTGAGCTAGAAAGAGGAGCCTCACAGTATATTCCTAGGTCCACCTGGTTTTCATCACTGGCAGAAGACACCCTCCAACTGTTTCTTTTCCCCGCTAATGGAGTCTCAGTGGCTCCTTTTCCCAGGGGTGTGGCTGGGAAGAACTGTCTGTAAACCCTAGCCCTCTCTGATTCCTTACCTTTTTGAAAGGGAAATGTAGTTGACCACATCTAACAATACTGTCAAGTAATTCTTCAGGCAAATGTCTGCCTCCAAGGAGCCTGCTGAGCCCTCCTGGCAGGGAGAAATCCCTTCTCCTGATTTGGAAAATGGCCCCAGCCATGATGGCAACCTCTCCTGAGGCATATATGGATGGTAGAAACATACATTCTTTGCTTTTTTCCCTCAGGTCAGATTATCCTCCTCAGCCTTAGCCCACATGGCTTTTGTCATATTCTTGACCTCCTTCACCAGACTACGTTAGTACTGAGCATCTCATTCTCTCATTCCACTTGGTGAGAAGGCAGAAGGAAGGGCCTTGCCCCTATGTCCCATCATGATCTTTGTATGGCTGTTACAAATCCACATATGCCAGCTAGAGGGGCATTTCCCAGGTCCATTTCTCTGTTTCCTCAGACTAAGAGCCAGAAGAGAAAGCCACAAGACACATTTGTTTTCAGTCAAATGTGAGTAGAGCAAAGATAAACTTCTGAGAGTCAGGAAACCCAATTTTTAGGCTGGTTTTGTCCCAGACTAACTCAGCAGCCTTGAACAAAACATTTAATCCTTCTGGAATGCAGTTGCCTCCTCCTTTTAAAATGGCAATGGTGACACTTGGCCTCACTCACCTCCAAGAGCTCTTCAGGGGTAAAATATGATAATGGCTGTGAAAGTGCTGTAGGAGATATGAAAAATATAAAGAGCTCTGCTTTCAGTCACAACCAAAAAAGATGAGGAGAAGTGTTAAAACTCTCATGATTTCCAGGGATAGAATCCCATCTCTAAATAACCTGGTCAAGCAACAGGACTTCATTGCAGGTACAGTGTCATAACTGAGGCAAGGTTAGAAGTGCAGCTGGACCTTGGGGACAACTGGATTGGGGACTTAGAATCTGCCGGTAGAGTTCTGTCTCCAACGCTCATCTGCCACTGTACACTTCATTCTCTTATAAGGATTCCTTTGAAAAGGCGTTCAACATGGCCACTTTCAGGTGCCAGGACTCACATCTCACATCTTTACTTCCAAATTAGAGCCAATGGTCTTCTCTTAATTCCAGCTTGAAAAGTTCTGGGGAACAATTTTTGGCGGTCTTGTTTGGCTTAGATAGCCACTGCCAGACCAACTCAACATGACCAGAAAGACAAATTACCACGACTGGCCCACTTGAATTTGGGCCCATGTTCAGGGTGCCAGCCCTGTACCAGTGGTACCTAATGATAAAAGTCAAGGCCAATAATCCAGACACGGCCACAGAGGACAACTCTGTGATTTAGGGTCATTCCTAGAAAAAGGGGTATCATTGGAAGTCGGGCAATCAATCTAATTGCAGGGAGTGAAGGGGAGCTGCTACAAATGTCTCTATGTTTGGTCTTTTACTGGAGTTGCACTTGTCTAAAAAAACACACAGACTGAATGCTGTCTCTGCTCAATACCACACTTGGCCGTGCCATGCTCAGAGGGCTTAAGAACTCTGGGGACCTCGTCTGGTTCTGTTAGATCAACGAAGGCTCAACAGCTGAATATTCACATGAGGGGGACAGAGAGAGAGGGGACAAAAGCCTGCCAGTATTTCTCTAAGGATTTTGGCTACATGATGATATAGATGTTGTCATCCTTTCTCCTCCCCCTCCTAAGCATCTCGAGTCATAGTTCAAACCACCAGCTTTGTACTAACTCATTTCCATTACTACAAATTACTAAGTCTCCCTTTTTCCCTTCCTGCATCACTTACACATGATATAGAAGGGGCAGCAAATGTCAGTATATTTTCACACCAAGAAGAGGGACTTGTGTGAACAAGAAAAATGTGCCTCAGTAATGATTACCAAACACTAGAAAAAGACAAATATATACATGAAGAAGTTGATCTTTTTACCCCAGAGATACAAATTACATTTAATTCTTCCAAAAAACAGTAAAGCAAATGCAATTCACTTAAAAATACAACTAATTATAGGCCAAGTCCTTTGGAATTATGACGATTTTTCTTTAATCACAGAGTATCTTTTATAAAGACTTTGTGTTTCAGGAAAAGAGGCTGCACAGGAGAATTTCCCAGAAGACCTCAGTCAACCCAATGTTAGGTGGAGAATTTCCATTTTAAATAAAGTAGAAAGTCTGACTTCTTTTTTAATAAGGAGAACTCCTAGAAACACCAACATAGTCTGAATGAGCAACCTTAGCAAAAGGACTTACACTTGATGAGCCACAAATCCTACGCGGAAAAAGAGTAAAAAAGAGGAGAGGGTTTTCTTGTTTTTTTTGTTTGTTTCTTTGTTTGTAATATAATTACTCTTTTTGCTTTCCTGATATGATAGTGTGGATCTACATTTGGCCACTTGCTTAAGTCACAAAGTGCTACAGTGGAAGTGAAATCTCTTCACTGAGTTCTGGGTTTATATAAAACACTTGATCACTAAAAGAAAAAGGTTATACGTAAAATCAAGTTCATCCTAAAATGATAAAAATCAACTGAGTTGTGAACTTTGTAATGCTCAAGACTACTCACCATTCTAGTGGGCTGAATACTGGCCCCCTCCAAAAAAAAAAAAAAAGGTATGTCCATGTCCTAATTCCCCAAACCTATGATGTGACCTTATTTGGAAAAAGGATTTTGAAGATATGATTAATTTAAGGATATTGGATGAGGAGATTGTCCTGGATTATCCTGTGGGCCCTATGACCTATCCAATGACATGTGTCTTTATAAGAGACACAGAAGAAAGAAGAGGAGGAGGCAATATGACCATGGAGGCAGAGGCTGAGTGGTGTGGCCACACATCAAGGAACGCTTACCTTCTTTGATGAAAGAAAAAGAAAAATCCCCGTTATCAGTTAACTGGAAACAAGGGAGCAATTTACTTAGCCAAGTAATGAGTTCTCCCTGCTTGAAAGGATTCAAGCAGAAGAGGGTATTAGGCTGCCGCAGAATAAATTCTTACCTTTGGGAGGCAAGTTGAACTAACCAAACTTTAGATACCCTCCCAACTTTAAGATTCTATCATTCTATAATTCAACATGGCCAAGGGATGCTTGCTTAGTGTCATCATATCCAACTTCTCCCATTTCCTGGGGCAACCAGCCCAAATATGACATCAGCTGAGAAGGTCACTGAGGGAAGGGGAAATAGAACAGGAGAATTTATGAGAAATATACCAGAGCACCAAGCCAAAATTTGATTACTACATCAATGTGACAGTCCTGAGATAGCAACTGTCCAACAAGTAGGAAGTTAAAATAATCTTCAGATAAAGATAAGCAATGAAACTGACCAAAGAACAAGTTAACATGAAACTTACAGAGAAACTGAAAAAAAAAAAAAAATCTTGAAATAGGCCATAGCGTTTTGGCAAATGAACGGGAAGGGCAGCCAGGAGTCTCAGAATGGTACAGTCAAGGAATGACTAAAGCATGAGCCAGAACCTTGGCGGCTGCTATGGTCAAATATCTCTGAATACTGCAAAGGTTACAGAAATGATCATGGCAAGATTTCATGAATGCAACAATTAAAGCTGAGAATAGATCAACCCAAATCTGGGGGAGGAGAGTGAGCAAACTCAACTCCCTCCAGAAAATAGGAAGATGCTGACTGCCAGGATATCTCTAGCAAAACCCAAATGACTAAACCATAGAAACTGAGCCAATAGCCTAGCAATCATCAGCAGAGGCCATTGACTAGAACGGGGGTGGGGGTGGGGGAATCATAACCCAATTCCACTGTTCAAATTCCTGGGAGAGGGAACGTCTACTATGTCATCCACAAAAAAGACCAAAAGAAAGTAACTATTGTGGATACTTTACAAGTGGAACTCCTCAAATGGAAATAGAACGAGCTTAAAGGGCTGAGGTATGTAAAAAATGCAACTTGGCGTGGGTATGCCTTCCCTTAGCTCCCCTGGAGGGTGCTTTCACCACAGTTTAGAACCCAAATTCCCTTTCAGATAAGATGTTGTAGAGTCAGTCTCCGATTGTGATCATAGTATGATTACACAGAAAGAGCTAGAATGTTTAAGGTTTATGAAAACTTTGGAGTTGGCTTAATATTGAAGAAGACTCAGGAGGTTCTAAATAATGTCCTTGCAGCTGAGACATCTGGAGCCTCAGGATCCATTTGGGGTTTTTCCAATGCTATGCACTGATGTTGTATGTACCAAGAGGCTGAGAAACCTTAAGACAATAAGATCACCAGCTGAGACCTGCCCAACATTAACAGACATCTCCAAATTGGGGCAGAGGTCACGTTTTCATCTGTGCTGAGACCATCACCACTCACAATGGCCTCACCGCTTACTTTGGCGTGTAAGCGATTAAGATGACGATAAGAGGGCCAAGTTGAGGAGACAAGTATGAAAAGACATCTAAGTGTGGCAAAGAGGCTTAACCTGTAAAAACTGTTTTGAAAGTTTATACCTTTAACTTGAGTTTGTGATGTCACATGGTCTACTGTGACATAGCCTCCATGGCCTAAGTCATAAATCACGTGTACTTGCAAGTCACATGGAACAATGCCACCATTATGGAGTCAATGAAGTCCTCTAAGATTCTCTAGCCAGGCTGTATCCATCTTATCTCTCTTATGCCAGGAAGGCCATGAATCCTAAGGGGAGGGTCCCTGGTAATATTAATGAAGACCCCAGAGGGGGACCTTCAACATGGCAGAGGAGTAAGACGTGAAGATCACCTTCCTCCCCACAAATACATCAAAAATACATCTACATGTGGAACAACTCCTACAGAACACCTACTGAACACTGGCAGAAGATCTCAGACTTCCCAAAAGGCAAGAAAATACCCACGTACTTGCATAGGGCAAAAGAAAAAAGAATAAACAGAGACAAAAGAATAGGGATGGGACCTGCACCTCTAGGAGGGAGCTGTGAAGGAGGAAAAGTTTGCACACACTAGGAAGCTCCTTCACTGGCAGAGACCAGGGGTGGGCAGGGGGGAAGCTTCAGAGCCACAGAGGAGAGTGCAGCAATAGGGCAAGGCGGAGAGATACCCACACAGAAGATCGGTGCGACCAGCACTCACCAGCCAGAGAGGCTTATCTGCTCACCCGTCAGGGCGGGTGTGGGCTGGGAGCTGAGGCTTGGGTTTCAGAGGTCAGATCCCAGGGAGAGGACTGGGGTTGGCTGCATGAAAAGAGCCTGAAGGTGGCTAGTGTGGCACAGATAGCCAGGAGGGAGTCTGGGAAAAGGTCTGGACCTGCCTAAGAGGCAAGAGACCATTGTTTCGGGGTGCGTGAGGAGAGGGGATTCAGAGCACCACCTAAATGAGCTTCAGGGATGGGTGCGAGCCGTGGCTATCAGCTCGGACCTCACAATCCACAGCCCATCCCTCCCACCCCAGGAGCCTGTGCAGCCCGCCACTGCCAGGGTCCCGTGATCCAGAGACAACTTCCCTGGGAGAACACACGGTGCGCCCCAGGCTGTTGCAATGTTGTGCAGGCCTCTGCCGCCACAGGTTCACCCCGCGTTGCAATTATAACCACCGTACCCCTCCCTCCCTCTGGCCTCAATGAGCAAGAGCACCCTAATAGGCCGCTGCTTTAACCCCCTCCTGTCTGGGCGGGGAACAGATGCCTGAGGGCAACCTAAACGCAGAAGCAGGGCTAAAACAAAAGCCGAATACCAGGAGCTGTGTGAACACAGAAGAGAAAGGGAAATTTCTCCGTGCAGCCTCAGAAGCACAGGATTAAATCCCTACAACCAACTTGATGTACCCTGCATCTGTGGAATACCCGAATAGACAACAAATCAACCCAAAATTGAGGCAGCGGACTTTGGGAGCAACTGTAGACTTGGGGTTTGCAGTTTGCGCCTGATTTTTTTCTGGTTTTTATATTTATCTTAGTTTAGTGTTTAGTGCTTGTTATCACTGGTGGATTTGTTTATTGGTTTGGCTGCTCTCTTCTTTTTTAAATTATTATTTATTTTTTTATTTTAATAATTAAAAAAATGTTTTGTATTTATTATTTGAAAATTTTTATTTATTTTTCCTTTCTTTTTTTCTCCCTTTTCTTCTGAGCCGTGTGGCTGACAGGATCTTGGTGCTCTGGCCTGGTGTCAGGCCTGAGCCTCTGAGGTGGGAGAGCCGAGTTCAGGACACTGGACCACCAGAGACCTCCCAGCCCCACGTAATATCAATTGGCGAGAGCTCTCCCAGAGATCTCTGTCTCAACGCTAAGACCCAACTCCACCCAATGGCCAGCAAACTCCAGTGCTGGATGTCCCATGCCAAACAACTAGCAAGACAGGAACACAACCCCACCCAATAGCAGACAGGCTGCCTAAAATCATACTAAGTTCACAGACACCCCAAAATACACCACCAGACGTGGCCCTGCCCACCAGAAAGACAAGATCCAGCCCCACTCACCAGAACACAGGCACCAGACCCCTCCACAAGGAAGCCTACACAAGCCACTGAACCAACCTCACTCACTGGGGGCAGACACCAAAAACAACGGAACTACTAACCTAGAGCCTGCAAAAGGAGACATCAAACACAGTAAGTGAAACAAAATGAGAAGACAGAGAAATATGCAGCAGATGAAGGAGCAAGGTAAAAACGCACCAGAACAAACAAATGAAGAGGAAATAGGCAGTCTACCCGAAATAGAATTCAGAGTAATAATAGTAAAGATGATCCAAAATCTTGGAAAGAGAATGGAGAAAATACAAAAAAAATTTAACAAGGACTTAGAAGAACTAAAGAGCAAATAAACAGTGATGAACAACAAAATAAATGAAATTAAAAATTCTCTAGCAGGAATCAATAGCAGAATAATTGAGGCAGAAGAACGGATAAGTGACCTGGAAGGTAAAATAGTGGAAATAACTAACACAGAGCAGAATAAAGGAAAAATGAAAAGAATTAAGGACAGTCTCAGAGACATCTGGGACAACATTAAATCCACCAACATTCGAATTACAGGGGTCCCAGAAGAAGAACAGAAAAAGAAAGGGTCTGAGAAAATATGTGAAGAGATTAAAGTTGAAAACTTCCCTAACATGGGAAAGGTAATAGTCAATCAAGTCCAGGAAGCACAGAGAGTCCCATACAGGATAAATCCAAGGAGAAACACACCAAGACACATAAGAATCAAACTATGAAAAATTAAATACAAAGAAAAAACATTAAAAGCAGCAGGAAAAAGCAACAAATAACATACAAGGGAATCCACATAAGGTTAACAGCTGATCATTCAGCAGAAACTGTACAAGCCAGAAGGGAGTGGCAGGACATATTTAAAGTGATGAAAGGGAAAAACCTACAACCAAGATTACTCTACTCAGTAAGGATCTCATTCAGATCCGATGGAGAAATTAAAACCTTTACAGACAAGCAAAAGTTAAGAGAATTCAGCACCACAAAATCAGCTTTACAACAAATGCTAAAGGAACTTCTCTAGGCAGGAAACACAAGAGAAGGAAAAGACCTACAAAAACAAACCCAAGAGAGGAACCAAGATGGCGGAGTAGAAGGATGTGCTCTCACTCCCTCTTGTGAGAACACCAGAGTCACAACTAGCTGCTGGACAGTCATCGACAGGAAGACACTGGAACTCACCAAAAAAGATACCCCACATCCAAAGACAAAGGAGAAGCCACAATGAGACTGTAGGAGGGGCACAATCACAGCAAAATCAAATTCCATAACTGGTGGGTGGCTGACTCACAGACTGGCAAACACTTATATGACAGAAGTCCACCCACTGGAGTGAAGGTTCTGAGCCCCACATCAGGCTTCCCAACCTGGGGGTCCAGCAACGGGAGGAGGAATTCCTAGAGAATCAGACTTTGAAGCCTAGTGGGAATTGATTGCAGGACTTCGACAGGATTGGGGAAAACAGAGACTCCATTCCTGGAGGGCACATACAAAGTAGTGTGCACATCGGGACCCAGGGGAAGGAGCAGTGACCCTAGGGGAGACTGAGCCAGACCTACCTGCTGGTGTTGGAGGGTCTCCTGCAGAGGTGGGGGGTGGCTGTGTCTCACCATGAGGATAAGGACACTGGCAGCAGAAGTTCTGGGAAGTACTCCTTGGTGTGAGACTTCCCAGAGTCCGCCATTAGCCCCACCAGAGAGCCCAGGTAGGCTCCAGTGTTGGGTTGCCTCAGGCCAAACAACCAACAGGGAAGGAACCCAGCCCCACCCATCAACAGTCAACTGGATTAAAGTTTTACTGAGCTCTGCCCACCAGAGCAACAGTCAGCTCTACCCACTACCAGTCCCTCCCATCAAGCCTCTTAGATAGCCTCATTCACCAGAGGGCAGACAGCAGAAGCAAGAAGAACTACAATCCTGCAGCCTGTGGAACAAAAACCACATTCACAGAAAGACAGACAAGATGAAAAGGCAGAGGGCTATATACCAGATGAAGGAACAAGATAAAACCCCAGAAAAACAACTAAATGAAGTGGAGATAGGCAACTTCCAGAAAAAGAATTCAGAATAATAATAGTGAAGAGGATCCAGGACCTCGGAATAAGAATGGAGGCAAAGATCGAGAAGATGCAAGAAATGTTTAACAAAGACCTAGAAGAATTAAAGAACAAACAAACAGATGAACAATACAATAACTGAAATGAAAACTACACTAGAAGGAATCAATAGCAGAATAACTGAGGCAGAAGAACGGATAAGTGACCTGGAAGACAGAATGGTGGAATTCACTGTTGCGGAACAGACTAAAGAAAAAAGAATGAAAAGAAATGAAGACAGCCTAAGAGACCTCTGGGACAACATTAAACGCAACAACATTCGCATTATAGGGGTCCCAGAAGGAGAAGAGAGAGAGAAAGGACCAGAAAAAATGTCTGAAGAGATTATAGTCGATGACTTCCTTAACATGGGAAAGGAAATAGCCACCCAAGTCCAGGAAGCGCAGTGAGTCCCATACAGCATAAACCCAAGGAGAAACACGCCAAGACACATAGTAATCAAATTGGCAAAAATTAAAGACAAAGAAAAATTATTGAAAGCAGCAAGGGAAAAACGACAAATAACATACAAGGGAACTCCCATAAGATTAACAGCTGATTTCTCAGCAGAAACTCTAAAAGCCAGAAGGGAGTGGCATGATATACTTAAAGTGATGAAAGGGAAGAACCTACAACAAAGATTACTCTACCCAGCAAGGATCTCATTCAGATTCGATGGAGAAATCAACAGCTTTACAGACAAGCAAAAGCTAAGAGAATTCAGCACCACCAAACCAGCTCTACAACAAATGCTAAAGGAACTTCTCTAAGTGCGAAACACAAGAGAAGAAAAGGACCTACAAAAACAAACCCAAAACAATTAAGAAAATGGTCATAGGAACATACATATCGATAATTACCTTAAACGTGAATAGATTAAATGCTCCAACCAAAAGACACAGGCCTGCTGAATGGATACAAAAACAAGACCCATATATATGCTGTCTACAAGAGACCCACTTCAGACCTAGGGACACATACAGACTGAAAGTGAGGGGATGGAAAAAGATATTCCATGCAAATGGAAATCAAAAGAAAGCTGGAGTAGCTATACTCATGTCAAATAAAACAGACTTTAAAATAAAGAATGTTACAAGAGACAAGGAAGGACACTACATAATGATCAAGGGATCAATCCAAGAAGAAGATATAACAATTATAAATATATATGCACCCAACATAGGAGCACCTCAATACATAACGCAACTGCTAACAGCTCTAAAAGAGGAAATCAACAGTAACACAGTAATAGTGGGGGACTTTAACACCTCACTTACACCAATGGACAGATCATCCAAAATGAAAATAAACAAGGAAACAGAAGCTTTAAATGACACAATAGACCAGATAGATTTAATTGATATTTATAGGACATTCCATCCAAAAACAGCAGATTACATTTTCTTCTCAAGTGTGCATGGAACATTCTCCAGGATAAATCACATCTTGGGTCACAAATCAAGCCTCGGTGAATTTAAGAAAACTGAAATCATATCAAGCATCTTTTCCAACCACAACGCTATGAGATTAGAAATGAATTACAGGGAAAAAAAACATAAAAAACACAAACACATGGAGGCTAAACAATATGGTACTAAATAACCAAGAGATCACTGAAGAAATCAAAGAGGAAATCAAAAAATACCTAGAGACAAATGACAATGAAAACACGACGATTTAAAACCTATGGGATGCAGCAAAAGCAGTTCTAAGAGGGAAGTTTATAGCTATACAAGCCTACCTCAAGAAACAAGAAAAATCTCAAGTAAACAATCTAACCTTACACCTAAAGGAACTAGAGAAAGAAGAACAAACAAAACCCAAAGTTAGCAGAAAGAAAGAAATAATAAAGATCAGAGCAGAAATAAATGAAAGAGAAACAAAGAAAACAGTGGCAAAGATCAATAAACCTAAAAGTTGGTTCTTTGAGAAGATAAACAAAATTGATAAACCATTAGCCAGACTCATCAAGAAAAAGAGGGAGAGGACTCAAATCAATAAAATTAGAAATGAAAAAGGAGAAGTTACAACAGACACTGCAGAAATACAAAGCATCCTAAGAGACTACTACAAGCAACTCTATGCCAATAAAATGGACAGCCTGGAAGAAATGGAGAAACGCTTAGAAAGGTATAACTTTCCAAGACTGAACCAGGAAGAAACAGAAAATATGAACAGACCAATCACAAGTAATGAAATTGAAACTGTGATTAAAAATCTTCCAACAAACAAAAGTCCAGGACCAGATGGCTTCACAGGTGAATTCCATCAAACATTTAGAGAAGAGCTAACACCCATCCTTCTCAAACTCTTCCAAAAAATTGCAGAGGAAGGAACACTCCCAAACTCATTCTATGAGGCCACCATCACCCTGATACCAAAACCAGACAAAGACACTACAAAAAAAGAAAATTACAGACCAATATCACTGATGAACATAGATGCAAAAATCCTCAACAAAATACTAGCAAACAGAATCCAACAACACATTAAAAGGATCATACACCATGATCAAGTGGAATTTATCCCAGGGATGCAAGGATTCTTCAATATACGCAAATCAATCAATGTGATACACCATATTAACACACTGAAGAATAAAAACATATGATCATCTCAATAGATGCAGAAAAAGCTTTCAACAAAATTCAACACCCATTTATGATAAAAACCCTCCAGAAACTGGGCATAGAGGGAACCTACCTCAACATAATAAAGGCCATATATGACAAACCCACAGCAAACATCATTCTCAATGGTGAAAAACTGAAAGCATTTCCTCTGAGATCAGGAAGAAGACAAGGATGTCCACTCTCACCACTATTATTCAACATAGTTTTGGAAGTCCTAGCCACGGCAATCAGAGAAGAAAAAGAAATAAAAGGAACACAAATTGGAAAAGAAGAAGTAAAACTGTCACTGTTTGCGGATGACATGATACTATACATAGAGAATCCTAAAAATGCCACCAGAAAACTACTAGAGCTAATCAATGAATTTGGTAAAGTTGCAGGATACAAACTTAATGCACAGAAATCTCTTGCATTCCTATACACAAATGATGAAAACTCTGAAAGAGAAATTATGGAAACACTCCCATTTACCATTGCAACAAAAAGAATAAAATACCTAGGGAGACAAAAGACCTGTATGCAGAAAACTATAAGACACTGATGAAAGAAATTAAAGATGATGCCAACAGATGGAGAGATATACCATGTTATTGGATTGGAAGAATAAATATTGTGAAACTGACTATACTACCCAAAGCAATCTACAGATTCAATGCAATCCCTATCAAACTACCAATGGCATTTTTTATGGAACTAGAACAAATCATGTTAAAATCTGTATGGAGACACAAGAGACCCCGAATAGCCAAAGCAGTCTTGAGGGAAAAAAACGGACCTGGAGGAATCAGACCCCCTGACTTCAGACTATACTACAAAGCTACAGTAATCAAGACAATATGGTACTGGCACAAAAACAGAAACATAGATCAATGGAACAAGATAGAAAGCCCAGAGATAAACCCACGCACCTATGGTCAACTAATCTATGACAAAGGAGGCAAAGACATACAAGGGAGAAAAGACAGTCTCTTCAATAAGTGGTGCTGGGAAAACTGGACAGCTACATGTAAAAGAATGAAATTAGAACACTCCCTAACACCATACACAAAAATAAACTCAAAATGGATTCGAGACCTAAATCTAAGACCGGACACTATAAAACTCTTAGAGGAAAACATAGGAAGAACACTCTTTGACATAAATCACAGCAAGATCTTTTTTGATCCACCTCCTAGAGTAACGGAAACAAAAACAAAAATAAACAAATGGGACCTAATGAAACTTAAAAGCTTTTGCACAGCAAAGGAAACCATAAGATGAAAACACAGCCCTCAGAATGGGAGAAAATATTTGCAAATGAATCAATGGACAAAAGATTAATCTCCAAAATATATAAACAGCTCATGCAGCTCAATATAAAAAAAACAAACAACCCAATCCAAAAATGGGCAGAAGACCTAAATAGACATTTCTCCAAAGAAGACATACAGATGGCCAAGAAGCACATGAAAAGCTGCTCAACATCACTAATTATTACAGAAATGCAAATCAAAACTACAATGAGGTATCACCTCACACCAGTTAGAATGGGCTTCATTAGAAAATCTACAAACAGCAAATGCTGGAGAGGGTGTGGCGAAAAGGGAACCCTCTTGCACTGTTGGTGGGAATGTAAACTGATACAGCCACTATGGAGAACAGTATGGAGGGTCCTTAAAAAACTAAAAAATAGAATTACCATATGATCCAGCAATCCCACTGCTGGGCATATACCCAGAGAAAACCACAATTCCAAAAGACACATGCACCCCAATGTTCATTGCGGCACTATTTACAATAGCCAGGTCATGGAAGCAACCTAAATGCCCATCGACAGATGAATGGATAAAGAAGAGGTGGTACATATATACAATGGAATATTACTCAGCTATAAAAAGGAACGAAATTGAGTCATTTGCTGAGACATGGATGGATCTAGAGACTGTCATACAGAGTGAAGTAAGTCAGAAAGAGAAAAGCAAATATCGTATATTAACGCATGTATGTGGAACCTAGAAAAATGATACAGATGAACCGGTTTGCAGGGCAGAAGTTGAGACATAGATGTAGAGAACAAACATATGGACACCAAAGGGGGAAAACCGCGGTGGGGTGGGGATGGTGGTGTGCTGAATTGGGCGATTGGGATTGACATGTATACACTGATGTGTATAAAACTGATGACTAATAAGAACCTGCAGTATAAAAAAACAAACAAACAAACAAAAAAAACAACTAATACTAAACTTTCTTTGGGTTATTTGTATGGAAATATGTTAATATAAATGTTTCAGACATTACATGAAATTTCTAAAAATCTTATATGTTCTGGTATCATGTTATGTCATAATTCTAGTTATTACTTTAAAATGTATATCTCAGAAATAACTAAATTTCCTTGTCAATTGCATTATTATGAACTTTCACCAAATCTTTAACTGGGGTAATTTTTAAGTCTTTTGTCATTTACAGACAGTTCTGGGTGTACTCTGATGCTTTTGCAAATATCTTCCTATAAAAGGGTTTCATCTTCAAGGAATTCATGGAAAAGACTCTGACAAGTACAGGTTTCTGGTAACTGACTATACTGCTGAACTGAGTGAATAAGCATTTTCAGAACTCTAATGGAAAATTGATGAATTCATTAAAGTGCTAACAAAAGATCAAGATGAAAAAAAAAATTAATTACATGGGACTGAGTGAACCGATGAGGATGATTATAGTTTTTGTGACTTTCTGTTTGAATAAAAAAAAAATCCCACAAGAACTCAGAGGCAAAAAATATACAAATCAATTTTCACTGCAAAGTAAAGGAGCTGTTTCAATGGAGGATTACTGGACTGAATGTCAATATTATGACATAGTATGAGTGTGTTTCGTGTTTGGTAATTGCAATCATTGTTGCTTTTGTTGTGGTCATCCATTTACAATGCTTGGTGTCAGTTTATTTATCTCTTGTAAAAATAAAATACAGTGTGTGTGTGTGAAAAAAAAAAGAAAACGTGATTGACATTAAACTTACAGGCTTTAACTTGGGTTTTTCAGGATTATTTATTTGGTGTTAGAATTTTGATTTCAAGTTGAAATCATTGAGGGATGCACATTTTGTACTTGTGATTTTAAATTGATAACTAAGATAAGAGAAGTTGTTTGTATACAATATTTAGTTAAATATTGGAAACTTTAATACTCTAGAAATTTAGACTTCTTACGTTTATAAGCAGTGGTTAAAGAAGTGGTTAAGAAGTTGTTGCTTATTAGATTTGTAAATCTTTCTTGTTAAGTGTTTGAAATGCTTGAGGGATTTGGATGTGTTAAAATTTGTAATTGTAATTTAAAATGTCTAAGGAAATTGAATTAATCAGGTTGATAAATGGTGCCAAATGTTTAGGGGAAATTAATCTGTCAAACTCACAAGTCAATTGAGCATTGATCAAAGAACAAGGAAGAACTGCATGTTTTTTATTTTAACAAAAATACTAGATTTATATGTGCATTTATTAGATAGAATTTCTCTTTGAAGGTTTAAGAGCTAATTTAAATTGTAATTTTAATAATTGAATGCAAATTTTAAAAAACACCCAAAACAATTAAGAAAATGGTAATAGGAAAATACATATTGATAATTACCTTAAATGTAAATGGATTAATTGCTCCAGCCAAAAGACATAGACTGGCTGAATGGATACAAAAACATGACCCATATATATGCTGTCTACAAGAGACCCACTTTGACCTAGGGACCCATACAGACTGAAAGTGAGGGGATGGAAAAAGGTATTACATGCAAATGGAAATCAAAAGAAAGCTGGAGTAGCAATTCTCATATCAGACAAAATAGACTATAAAATAAAGACTATTACAAGAGACAAAGAAGGACACTATATAATGATCAAGGGATCAATCCAAGAAGAAGGTATAACAATTGTAAATATATATGCACCCAACATAGGAGCACCTCAATACATAAGGCAAATGCTAACAACCATAAAGGGGGAAATAAACAGTAACACAACAGAAAAGGACTTTAACACCCCACTTTCACCAATGGACAGATCATCCAAAATGAAAATAAATAAGGAAACACAAGCTTTAAATGACACGTTAAACAAGATGGACTTCACTGATATTTATAGGACATTCCATCCAAAAAAACCAGAATACACTTTCTTCTCAAGTGCTCATAGAACATTCTCCAGGAGAGACAATATCTTGGGTCACAAATCAAGCCTTGGTAAATTTAAGAAAATTGAAATTGTATCAAGTATCTTTTCTGACCACAACGCTATGAGACTAGATATCAATTAGAGGAAAAAAAAAACGGTAAAAAAACAAACACGTGGAGGCTAAACAATACGCTACTAAATAACCAAGAGATCACTGAAGAAATCAAAAAATACCTAGAAACAAGTGACAATGAAAACACGATGACCCAAAACTTATGGGATGCAGCAAAAGCAGTTCTAAGAGGGAAGTTTGTAGCAATACAATCCTACCTCAAGAAACAAGAAATATCTCAAATAAACAACCTAACCTTACATCTAAAGCAATTAGAGAAAAAGAAGAAAAAAACCCCAAAGTTAGCAGAAGGAAAGAAATCATAAAGATCAGATTAGAAATAAATGAAGGAAACAATAGCCAAGATCAATAAAACTAAAAGCTGGTTCTCTGAGAAGATAAACAAAATTGATAAACCATTAGCCAGACTCATTAAGAAAAAAAGGGAGAAGACTCAAATCTACAGAATTAGAAATGAAAAAGGAGAACTAACAACTGACTGTGCAGAAATACAAAGGATCATGAGAGATTACTACAAGCAACTATATGCCAATAAAATGGACAGCCTGGAAGAAATGGACAAATCCTTAGAAAAGCACAACCTTCTCAGACTGAACCAGGAAGAAATATAAAGTATGAACAGACCAATCACAAGTAATGAAATTGAAACTGCGATTAAAAATCTTCCAACAAACAAAAGCCCAGGACCAGATGGCTTCACAGGCGAATTCTATCAAACATTTAGAGAAGAGCTAACACCTATCCTTCTCAAACTCTTCCAAAATATAGCAGAGGGAGGAACACTCCCAAACTCATTCTACGAGGCCACCATCACCCTGATACCAAAACCAGACAAAGGTGTCACAGAAAAAAGAAAACTACAGGCCAGTATCACTGATGAACATAGAGGCAAAGCTCCTCAACAAAATACTAGCAAACAGAATCCAACAACACATTAAAAGGATCATACACAATGATCAAGTGGGGTTTATCCCAGGAATGCAAGGATTCGCCAATATATGCAAATCAATCAATGTAATACACCATGTTAACAAACTGAAGGATAAAAACCATATGATCATCTCAGTAGATGCAGAAAAAGCTTTCAACAAAATTCAACACCGATTTATGACAAAAACTCTCCAGAAAGTAGGCATAGAGGGAACCTACCTCAATGTAATAAAGGCCATATATGACAAACCCACAGCCAACATCATTCTCAATGGTGAAAAACTGAAACCATTTCCACTAAGATCAAGAACAAGACAAGGCTGCCCCTTTACCACTGTTATTCAACATAGTTTTGGAAGTGTTAGCCACAGCAATCAGAGAAGACAAAGAAATAAATGGAATACAAATTGGAAAATAAATAAAACTGTTTGCAGATGCCATGATACTATGCATAGGAAATCCTAAAGATGCCACCAGAAAACTACTAGAGCTAATCAATGAATTTGGTAAAGTTGCAGGATACAGAATTAATGCACAGAAATCTCTTGCATTCCTATACACTAATGATGAAAAATCTGAAAGAGAAATTAAGGAAACACTGCCATTTGCCACTGCAACAAAAAGAATAAAATACCTAGGAATAAACCTACCTAAGGAGACGAAGACCTGTATGCAGAAAACTATAAGACACTGATGAAAGAAATTAAAGATGATACAAACAGATGGAGATATATACCATGTTCTTGGATTGAAAGAATCAACATTGTGAAAATGACTATACTACCTAAAGCAATTCACAGATTCAATGCAATCCCTAGCAAACTACCACTGGCATTTTTCAGAGAACCAGAAGACAAAATTTCACAACTTATATGGAACCACAAAAGATCTCGAATAGCCAAAGCAATCTTGAGAAAAAAAAACGGAGCTGGAGGAATCAGGCTCCCTTACTTCAGACTATACTACAAAGCGGCAGTAATCAAGACAGTATGGTAATGGCACAAAAACAGAAATATAGATTAGTGGAACAGGATAGAAAGCCCAGAGATAAACCTACGCATATATGGTCACCTTATTTTTGATAAAGGAGGCAAGAATATACAATGGAGAAAAGACAGCCTCTTCAATAAGTGCTGCTGTATAAGAATGAAATTAGAACATTCCCTAACACCATACACAAAAATAAACTCAAAATGGATTAAAGACCTAAATGTAAGGCCAGACACTATAAAACTCTTAGAGGAAAACATAGGCAGAACACTCTATGACATAAATCACAGCAAGATCCTTTTTGACCCACCTCCTAGAGAAATGGAAATAAAAAAAACAAAAAAAACAAATGGGACCTAATGAAACTTACTTTTGCACAGCAAAGGAAACCATAAACAAGACAAAAAGACAACCCTCAGAATGGGAGAAAATAGTTGCAAATGAAACAACTGACAAAGGATTAATCTCCATAATTGACAAGCAGATCATGCAGCTCAATATCAAAAAAACAACCAACCCAATCCAAAAATGGGCAGAAGATCTAAATAGACATTTCTCCAAAGAAGATATACAGACAGCCAACAAACACATGAAAGAATGCTCAACATCACTAATCATTAGAGAAATGCAAATCAAAACTACAATGAAGTATCACCTCACACCGGTCAGAATGGCCATCATCAAAAAATCTACAAACAATAAATGCCGGAGAGGATGTGGAGAAAAGGGAACCCTCTTGCACGGTTGGTGGGAATGTAAATTGATACAGCCACTATGGAGAACAGTATGGAGGTTCCTTAAAAAACTAAAAATAGAACTACCATATGACCCAGCAATCCCACTACTGGGCATATACCCTGAGAAAACCACAATTCGAAAAGAGTCATGTACCACAATGTTCACTGCAGCTCTATTTACAATAACCAGGACATGGAAGCAACCTAAGTGTCCATCGACAGATGAATGGATAAAGAAGATGTGGCACATATATACACAATGGAATATTACTCAGCCATAAAAGGAAACGAATTTGAGTTATTTGTAGTGAGGTGGATGGACCTAGAGTCTGTCATACAGAGTGAAGTAAGTCAGAAAGAGAAAAACAAATACCGTATGCTAACACATATATATGGAATCTAAAAAAAAAAATGGTTCTGAAGAACCTAGGGGCAGGACAGGAATAATGATGCAGATATAGAGAATGGACTTGAGGAACACAGGGAGGGGGAAGGGTAAGCTGGGACGAAGTGAGAGAGTGGCATGGACTAATAAATATTACCAAATGTAAAATAGATAGCCAGTGGGAAGCAGCTGATAGCACAGGGAGATCAGCTCCGTACTTTGTGACCACCTAGAGGGGTGGGGTAGGGAGGGTGGGAGGGAGATGCAAAAGGGAGGAGATATGGGGCTATACGTATATGTATAGCTGATTCACTTTGTTATAAAGCATAAACTAACACACCATTGTAAAGCAGTTATACTCCAATAAAGATGTTTAAAAAAAAAATAAATTAAAATAAATAAAAGTTATGTTTACACTATACTGTAGTATTATAAGTGTGCAGTAGCCTTATGCCTAAAAACACAATGTACATACCTTAATTTAAAAATACAAAACAAAAAAAATTGCTAAAGTAACATCAAAGATTACTGATCACAGATAACCATACAAATATAATGGTAATGAAAAAGTTTGAAATAGTGTGAGAATTAGCAAGATGTGACACAGAGACATAAATTGAGAATATGCTTTTGGAAAAATGGAGCCAATAGACTTGCTGGACACAGGGTTGCCACAAACCTTCAATTTGTAAAAAATGCAGTATCTGTGAAGCACAATGAAGCAAAGTGCAATAAAACGAGGTATGCCGGTATGCCATATACTTATGCAATATACTTTCCTTCACTTTCTTCTGTTCCTTCTGCTTTTATTGTCATATATTTTACTTCTGTATATGTTATAAACTCCCTTGATATATTATTATTTCTACCTTAGTCCATTGTCTTTTAAATAAATTAATAAACAATAAAAGTATTTCATATATTTCCCTGTGTATTTATCATTTCTGGTGCTCGTCATTCCTTCATGTAGATTCAACTTTCTGTTATTATTTCATTTCAGCCTGATGGACTTCTGTTTACATTTCCTGTACCACAGTCTATTGTAATGAATTCTTTCAGCATTTGTTTATATGGAAATGCCTTTATTTCTACTTCATTTTTTTAAGGACTTTTTTGCTGTATGTATTGATAGAATTGTAGGTTGCCAGGGTTTCCCCCCTCCTTTTAGCCCTTTAAATGTTATTCCATTTTCCTCTGGTTTGCATTGATTTTGATGAGAAGTTAGTTCTTGTTCTTATCATCAGTCCCCTGTAGGTGATATTTCTCTCCTTTCAGAATTTTGTCATTGCTGTTCTCAGCAATTGGAATATGATATGACTAGATAGAATTAGTTTTCTGTCTATTTATCCTACTTGGAATTTATTGAGGTTTGAGGTTTTCAGGTTATTTTTCATCAAATTTAGAAAAATTTCAGTTACTGTTTCTTCAAACATTTTTTTCTGTCCCCTTGTTTCCTTTCTCTTCTTCTGGGACTATAATTACAAGTATGTTCGCTTTCTAGATATGGTCCTAGAATCACTGAGGTTGTGCTTATTTATAAAATTCTTTTAAGAAGTTTAGATTATTTCTTTTGACCTGTCTTCAAGTTTACTGAACTTTTCTTCTACAATGTCAAATCTGTTAGACCCATCCAGTGAATTTTTAACTTCATAGATTGTATTTTTCACTCTGAGGATTCACATTTGTTTCATTTTTAAGGTTTCCACGCTGCTTTGATTCTTCTTCTACCCACACATAATGTCCACATTTTCTCTTAAATCCTTGAATATATTTATAAAAGCTGTTTTGAAGTCCTGGCCCATTAACGCTACTATCTCTGTCAACTCTGGATTTATTACTATTGACTATCTGTTTCTCCAGAATATGTAACACACTGTCCTGCTTCTTCATATATGTAGTAATTTGTTACTGTGTGCTTGACTTTTGGGATGTGATTTGGTTGAGAGTCTTCCTCTAATAAGTATTGAATTCTGTTCTGGCTGGCAGTTCATTTATTTGCAGCTCAGCTTGATTTTGTCAAGGTTTGGTTTTAGGCTTTTTTAGGGCAGGTCTAAAGTTGTTCTTACTCTAGGGCTAGAGTAGCCATACTCCTAATGTGTGGTTATTCTGGAGTCTCCACTAACTGCTGTGGATTTTTAGTGAGGGATTTACTCTCTGGTTTATCAGAACTGAAATATCTCTGGAATCCCCATTCAGCTCACACCTCACAGTAGTTGTTCTCTGTCGCACTTTTTGGAGCCTCACCCTGAACGTGTGCAGCTTAGTACCCAGCCAAGGCTCAAGGAGATCTTTATCCATAATTTTAAGCCTCTGTCCTCTCGGGTGCCCTACCCTAAAAATTCCAGCAGCCTCAGCATCCCTGAATTCTGATCTGTCTTTTCTCTACCCAAAGAAACCACTGCACTCTGTTTGGGTTCCACTTCCCTGTTCCTTGATTTGCAACATGGCAACAGGCAGATTTTTTTTTCACATGTTGAACTTTTCATAGGGATGAATGGGAAGTTCACTTCATGTAGTTTCCTTCTCTCAAGGATTATGGTCCTCTATTGCCTATTGTCTAATGCCCACATACTGCTTCTTCATACATTTTCCCCAGCATTATAGTTGTTTAAAGTGGGAAAGCAATCTGATACCTATTTTTCTGAAACCAATCTGATACCTATTTTTCTATCATAGCTGGAACTGGAAGCTGTATCCATTAAGTTTTTGCTCTGCTGCAGGACCCTAGGAATGTAAGTCCCTAGGGGAGGAAGGGCTAGGAGGACAAGAGGAGGAAGAAGCCGCTAATGTTTAGGTTCCAAAATTCCCAAACTAGCAGAGCTTAAGAGCAACAATCAGGGGGTCTCTTTTTCGTGGCGCCTCGGTGGCGGTCGGCCACTTCCGAATGAAGCTGAACATCTCTTTCCTGGCCACTGGCTGCCAGAAACTCATTGAAGTGGACGATGAACAAAAACTTCATACCTTTTATGAGAAGCGTGTGGCCACAGAAGTTGCTGCTGATGCTCTGGGTGAAGAATGGAAGGGTTATGTGGTCCGAATCAGTGGTGGGAACGACAAACAGGGTTTCCCCATGAAGCAGGGTGTCTTGACCCATGGCTAAGTCCGCCTGTTACTGAGTAAGGGGCATTCCTGTTACAGACCAAGGAGGACTGGAGAAAGAAAGCACAAATCTGTACGGGGTTGCATTGTGGATGCCAATCTGAGGGTTCTCAATTTGGTCATCATAAAAAAAGGGGAGAAGGATATTCCTGGACTCACTGATACTACTGTGCCTCATCGCCTGGGGCCCGAAAAAGCTAGCAGAATCCGCAAACTTTTCAATCTCTCTAAAGAAGATGATGTCCGCCAGTACGTTGTGAGAAAGCCCCTAAACAAAGAGGGTAAGAAACCTAGGACCAAAGCACCCAAGATTCAGCGTCTTGTTACTCCACGTGTTCTGCAACACAAACGTCGGCATATTGCTCTGAAGAAACAGCGTACTAAGAAAAATAAGGAAGAGGCTTCAGAATATGCTAAACTTTTGGCCAAGAGAATGAAGGAGGCCAAAGAAAAAGGCCAGGAACAGACTGCCAAGAGAGGGAGGCTGTCCTCTCTGAGAGCTTCTACTTCTGAGTCCAGTCAAAAATGAGATGTTCTAAGAGTAATAAATAAATAAGATCAGACATCACACACACACACAAAAAAAGAGCAACAATCAGGTTCCAGAAAGAGAGTTTCAATTTGCATGTGAATACCACTTTTGCATAAAAAGTCAAGAAAATATTATCTATTTCAAAGAATGGGAGGATAGTTTGTTGATGGATAATATGAAGGAGGTAGAGAGCACCTTAAGCTTACTTTGACATGTAACTACTAAACACCTGTTTTTCAACAGTATTGTAGGCTGGAGGTTGAAGTGAAATTTCAATTGATTAAAGAAAATGAAGCAATGTGGTCTTTCTTGCCCATAGAGTTTGGAGAGTAAGTTTCAAATTTTCTAAAGAAACTCTCATAAAGACAATTAGTCAAGTGAGTTTCTTTGCTGTGGCAATTCCCCCTCATGAGATATTTACTTCTAATCATTAGAAAGTTAAAGAAAATGGAGGGGGGAGGGGAAGCTGGGATGAAGTGGGAGAGTGGCATGGACAGATATACACTACCAAATGTAAAATAGATAGCTAGTGGGAAGCAGCTGCATAGCACAGGGAGATCAGCTTGGTGCTTTGTGAAGACCTAGATGGGTGGGATAGGGAGGGTGGGAGGGAGACGCAAGACGGAGGGCATAAGGGGATATATGTATGCATATAGCTGATTCACTTTGTTATACAGCAGAGATGAATACAACATCGTAAAGCAATTATACTCCAATAAAGATGTAAAAAAAAAAAAGCAGTGGAAAGCAAAGGTTAAAGTAAAAGAAAGAGATCTAACATGTAGTCAGAAAAAAAAAGAAAGAAAATTAAAGAAAATAATTAAAGTATAGAAACCTAACCAAGCGCTTCTGCAAACTCTGATAATCATACTAACAATAATTAGAAGAGGGGTCCTTTCCACAACTTAAAACTGTGAACCATAAATACTGAAGGAATTTCATTTTCTTTAGTGCACTTAGAGTAATGAAGAAGATAAAAGTGGGAAACATCTCCCCTTAAGATTCATATTTATCCATCTGCAACAATTATCTTACTGATAATTACAACAAAATACATTGTAAAGTATTAGCTAAGCATACTCTTTATAATTCATAAAAGAGAATTAAAATTTTCATCTTTAAAGGAGAAAAAAGTCTGTTTGAAGGCATTCACTCCTGATCATAAATTGTTGAGCTTTTTGAGAACAAAGAAACACAGTCTGGCTCATTTCAGCAGTAAAAGGATTTTATTTTAAAAAGAATTAAACAGCTAAAGGTCACTAAAGGAGGCCCAGAGATGGATTGCAGCCAGGAACAATGTCTCCACCTGTACTGCAGAGTTGCTCCAATGAAGTCATCAGGGGGCCCCCCAACTGGAGCTCCCTTCACAGCCAGGCACTGGACATTACCTCCAGACACTCTGAGACTGAAGCTTCAACAAACTGATGTCTCTGCCTTCATCCTTGCCAGATGGATTCTGTGCAGAGCTTACCTCTAACCATCACCAGATTCCAAACAAATTCAGAACAGATATGCCTGCATTTGGTGGACCTAGATTCCATGGTTGCATTCTTACTACATAGGATGGTGGGAAAGTAAGTTTCTGGCTTCTACATTAGAGACAACTGCATTCATAAAATGGAATATCACCCCAAACACAAGGACAAATATCAACCATAGCTGCTAAGCGTAAGCCAATGAAAAAAAGAATGGATAAATATCTTCTTCTAGGAGTTTTATGGTTTCAGGTCTTATAGTTAAGCCTTTAATCCATTTTTAGTTTATTTTTGTATATGGTGTGAGAAAGTAGTCCAGTTTGATTCTTTCACATGTAGCTGTCAAGTTTTCCCAACACCATTTATTGAAGAGCCCGTCTTTTCCCCCATTGTATATTCTTGCCTCCTTTGTCGTAGATTAATTGACCATATAAGTTTCTGCACAGCGAAGGAAACTATCAACAAAACAAAAAGACGGTCTACTGAATGGAAGAAGATATTTGCAAACGATATCTCTCATAAGGGGATAGCTTCCAAAATGTACAAAGAACTCGTACAACTCAACAACATCAAAAAAAACAAACAACCCAATTGAAAAATGGGCAGAGGACCTGAATAGAAATGTTCCAAAGAAGACATACAGATGGCCAACAGATGCATGAAAAAATGCTCAACATCACTAATCATGGGGGATTTGCAAATCAAAACCACAATGAGATACCACCTCACACCTGTCAGAATGGCCATCATCAAAAAGGCAACAAATAATCAGTGTTGGCGAGGATGTGGAGAAAAGGGAACCCCCGTGCACTGTTGGGGGGATTGTAAATTGGTGCAGCCACTGTGGAAAACAGTGTGGAGAGTCCTCAAAAAATTAAAGATAGAACTGCCATATGATCCAGCAATTACACCTCTGGGTATTTACCTGAGGAAAACAAAAACACTTACTCAAAAAGATATATGCACCCCGATGTTCATTACAGCATTATTTACGATAGCCAAGATATGGAAACAACCTAAGTGTCCATCTATAGAAAAATGGATAAAGAAGATATGGTACAATCAATGGAATATTACTCAGCCATAAAAATAATGAAACCTTGCGATTTGCAACAATATGGATGGATATAGAGGGTATTATGCTAAGTCAGGGGTCCCCAACCCCCAGGCCGCGGACCGGTACTGGTCTGTGGCCTGTTAGGAGCCAGGCCACACAGCAGGAGGTGAGAGGCGGGCAAGCGAGTGAAGCTTCATCTGCCACTCCCCATCGCTTGCATTACCACCTGAACCATCGCTTGCATTACTGCCTGAACCATCCCCCCCACCCCACCCTACCTCCATCTGTGGAAAAACTGTCTTCCATGAAACTGGTCTCTGGTGCCAAAAAGGCTGCGACCACTGTGCTAAGTGAAATAAGTCAGACATAGAAAGACAAATACTCCATAATCTCACTTATGTGTGGAATCTAAGAAACGAAACAAACACACAAACAAAAATGAAAACAGACTTATAGATACAAAGAACAAATGGGTTGCCAGAAAGGAGGGGGGTAGCAGATGGATGAAACAGATGGTGAAGGGGATTAAGAGGTACAACTCTCCAGTTACATCATAAACAAGTCATGGGGATGTAATATACAGCATAAGGAATGTGGTCAATAATATTGTAATAACTTTGTATGGTGACAGATGGTTACTAGACTTATTGTGGTGATTTCATAATGCATGCAAATATCAAATCATTATGTAGTACACCTGACACTAACATAATATTGTACATCAACTATATTTCAATTAAAAAAGAATGTATAAATGAATAAGGGAAGCAAGGAGGTACATTGTAAGTTATTTAGATCAATTCCCCAATTTTACAAATTTGCAGAAATAAAGGCACATAGACTGGAAGTGACTTACCCCAAAATCTACTCCTTCTCACTCTAGACAATGGCCTTTTCAACTCACAGAGATGACAAATTCCTTGGGCACCCCTTTCTTCCACTTCCACCAAAGACACATTTAATCAACTATAATATTCATTCTTGTTGAACCCAGATTTGGCCTCACAATCTTTCTCAACACAGCCCACTGGGCAGCCACAACCACAATTGGCACAAGAAATGAAAACTATTTGCTGTGCCTGTACTGCATCAGGCTGACATTTACTCAACAAAATTCTTAAATGAATTAATGAACAGAACAAGGTCTAGTATAATTAATGCCTTGGAGTCCACAAAAGATCTTTTAGGTTATTTGTTAGATGATCTCTTTGAGAATTAATGTTTATTATGCCCAGTTGTCTCTATTTTGGTTCCTGGCACCAATTCACAATTTGTTTACAACAGTTAATAAACACCAGGCTTCAACTTGTTGTCTTGCCAACAATAGCACCAATCTCCCCATTCATTCAGATGAAGATTTTTCTCTTTTTGCTATTGTCAAGTGTCAAAGTGGGTGGGATTATGGCTTGGGAGGTGTGTCTGTCTGGCATGGGAGGCAATCTCTGCAAAGATGCAGCTGGGCTCCAGTTATTTCTCTTTGGAAGTGGGATGATGGCAAACCATCTCCCTAGCTGCTGTCACTACTAAAATCCAGTATGTTTCACTACACCGTGTTAATGTGTATCTAATCCAAAGATGAAATAAGGCTGGTTTTCTGTGTAGATAATTCAGTGAGTATAATGAAATTTGTGTAAAGTGGTCCCAGGTTTGGTTTTGTTTTTTTAAGTTAAGCTTTAGTATACAAATGGCAGAATGTTCAACCCAAACCAGCTTAAGAAAATATAAGGAACTTGATTGTCTCATTGACAAAAAACACTGAGGAGTGGATTTAGTTCCAGGGCCACACACAAGGTCACCTCTGGACTTTGCCATCTTTGGTGTTGGGCCTTGTCTTCAGGTTTCACTAAATAGCTACTGGAAGCTCCAAATTCATACGCTCCCAGGCTCAAATCCAGTGGAATAGACAGCACTGCTCGGTAGTTTCTACGTAAGTATTGTTTTTCCCTCCAATGGGGACAACTTGGTTTATGAGACCATTTCAGAACCAATTCCTATGGCTTGGGTGATTCAGTGTGCTGATTGGCCTAGATCACGCTTCAACCTGGATTTGAGGTTGGAACCAATACTGTTACACCTGGAAACAGTGAATGTCCACAACAAGGGCATATTCAGACACTGCCCAGCGGGGAAGAGATGGCACACTTGAAGGGAGAATTGAAGAAAGTTTAATGAAGGGACCACACATGAGGTGTGGGCAACGGTATGGAAACCAACAAGGGATGGAGAAGCTCTCAGGGCTGGGAATAGTGGGAAACCAGTACCACTTTTAGGGCTGAAGGGCAAGGAGAAGAGCCGATACTGCACCTGGGTGAGAGGTGTAGCCATAGGTATGAACTACCAGTCAGAGCTGTGGCCACAGGAAGAGGAACACAGCCATTGCCAAAGCACAGTCCGGAAGACAGGAAGTAGGGGGACTAAATTCCTCCACCCCTCTCCCCTCCCAACTTCTGATCTCTTGCCAGTGCCTCCCATTGGCCAAATCTAATCAGAAGCCAGAGGGCAAGGAGTCTGGGTGACAGGGTCTGCAGAAGTCAGCCTCTTGGGATAGAGAGCAGGGTGGAAAGGGCTATAGATTAGATCTGGAGAGGCATCAGAGAATAACCAGCACACTGTTTCCCTAAACTAGGGGTTAGCAAACTATAACCCATGGGCCAAATCTGGCCCACCACCTGTTTCTATAAATCAAGTTTTACTGGAATACTTTCAACAGGTAAACATTTGTTTACTTATTGTCTATGGCTGCCTTTGTGCCACAGCAGCAGAGTTGACCAGCTGGCCCTTCACAGAATAAATTCACTGACCCCTGGCCTAGGCCAACACATCCACTGTGCCTGACACTTGGAAGATACTCAAACAAGTTTTTTTAAATGAAAAATGAATGAATGACTGAAAGCACTGGTGACAGCCATAATATGAGTGACCCTGAGCTTCAACCCCATGAGACAACTGAGACTACAAGACCCCCCAAGCCACTTCCCCTTATTCCAGAATTCCCTGTGTGGCTTACTGCCTTCCTCTGTGGCTACTGCTATACTCCAACTGCCCCTGCACCTCTTGATCTCTGCTGTTACCTTATCCCCACAGTTCAAATGATCTGGTCATTTTCCTTTGCTGCTGTATCACTGTTAGCCCTGCCAAAGCCCTGGAATTTAGAAGAGGGTGTGCTCCTAAGATATTATGTTTTTTAGACTTCCAAATGGGAGCGTACTCTTTCCATTTTTATATCCCTTCTTTAGGGTAACTTGGGACAAGAACCTCAGAGGCTAAGGGTTCATTGCATAGCCCCATCAGTATCATATTCAAAAACTCTCTTCCCTGTGCCATCAACCAGGGTACCAGTGCCAGTGAAGGCACTTGGATTCTTTCCTCTCCCAGGAGGAGTTCCTCACTTACCCAGGGCACTCCTCACTCTGTTTTTGTTAATGAGTATTAATCTTAGCATTGCAGCTCCCCATTCCCACTCATTCATTCGTTTATCATTCAACAGGATGTCTCCCAGGGGCCCACTAATAGTTATAACTTTAATATACACCTAACAGTCATCTTTACCACCTCATAGTTTTTGAGATGGGATGCAGCTTAGCTCCTACTTTGTGACCTGACTGTGACCCTTGCCCTATATTTTGTTTAAAGTTGTATGAAAACAGCCAGTCTACATGTGCAATGACAACAAAGACTGAACATCTATGGGCAACATGGCACCGTGACCAGTCAACTGAAGCCCAAATTAATCCAACACACTTAATGCTGTTGTGTTAGTCAGGGTTCTCCAGAGAACTGGAACCAATGGGAGATACATATCCCATCTATCCTATAGTCAACTCCTTGTACTAAATCTCATGATATGTAATCTATACAAATGTAAAGAAATATATGTATATGTATATACATATATAAAATATCATATAGATTAATACATATGTCACAAGTATATATGATATTTTATAAGGAATTGGCTGAGAAGGAGGCCGAGAAGCGCCACCATCTGCCATCTGCAGGCTGGAGACCTGGGGAAGTTGGTGGTGCAGTTGGACTGCTGAGAGCTGGTGTAATGGTGTAGATTCCAGTCCTAGTCTGAAGGCCCAAGAACCAGGGGCACTGAGGGCAGAAGATCCATGTCCCGCTCAGAAGTCAGGCAGAGGGAGGCAATCCTCCCTTCCTCTATCTTTTGTTCTATTCAGGCCCTCAGTGGATTGCCTAATGCGCCCACAATCCACTTTATTCATTCCACTGATTCAAATGCTAATCTCTTCTGGAAACACCCTCAAGGTCACACCCTGAAATAACCTTTAACCAGATGTCTGGGCATCCCTTGATTCATCAAATGGACACGTAAAATGCACTATCACAGATGTGCATAATCATCCTCACTGTGCTGTATGGCAACCAGGCATGGATGGTACATAAATGCTGTAATTGCTAGTTTTTACCCAACCCTAACAGGGATTAGCAGGAGAGAGGAAAAGGGAAACTAGAAGCAGCTAAAAAAATGCTCTGAGTTGTCTTCAGGGACTCTTGATACTATTTACAGATGGGAGGCAGGTGAGGGTGCCTGGAGAGACAAGAACAGAATAAGATGGGAAAGTAGACAGGTATAAGAGAGGCAGGGGGAGCTGGGAGCTGGGGGTCCTCATCACCAATGTCGTCCACATTGCCTCTGGCCTAGGACTGGGGAACGAACTCTCCAGAACTGGAGGGGTAGATATGGGACAGTGAAAGGAAGGGGCAAGGCTCCTCTGAAGGGATTTCTTAGGAGGCAGGCAGCCGACTGACAGTGTACCGGAGGCAGCTTTGGCAAAACACGTGCCTGAGCACAGTTCGGTAGTAAGAATCCTGCTACTGCCTAACAGTCTCTCAAAATCTTGGGAATTGGAGCTCAGTCCCTAGTCATCAGCAGAAGCCCCTGCTTGCTGATTTTATCCAAATGAAGAGCCCTATTTCAATTCCCCAACTGAAATCAATCGAGCTTGTGGCTGGATAATGAAAAGAGAAAGCAGCCTGGCCCTTCCACCAGCTGAGGGCAGGAGGAGATGTCTGCGACCCCAAAAACAGGCTTCACCCAACCACACAGGCACCCTCATCTCAGACTTCCAGCTCCAGAACTTTCTGAAGCTCAGCAAAGAAGGGAAACTCACTGAGACAGTCTGTAAAGCAGCCCCACTAGGATCCAGGCCTTCTCTTCTTTTAACAAGTGAGGAAACGCAAACATAGGAAAATGTGCTTTTGCGTTTTCTGCAAGGTCCTACAGTGCCTTTGGCCAGAACTGTGACCCAGCTGCCTGACTCCTACCTCTAATGCTCTAGAAAGACTGATAAATAGGCCAATTTGGACAATGATGCCGGCACAAGCATCCCATTGCAAATCCAACAACAAAATGAGAAATTCTCATGGTACCCGGAGGAAAGATGACAGAACACATGGTAAACTAGTGGCCACACCCAGCTATGCATGTATTTTGTTTGGTCTGCTCAGCATTTTAAAAAACTAATTTAGTTGCCAGCATTTTAAAATTGAGGTGTTTAAAATAAATTTTCAGTTTCTGACATCCCTGGGAAGATATGGCAACATCCGGCCCTCTTCCTTCTAGGGCAGTATTTCCTTGGTGAGGAATAGTTGCCACCTCTCTCTGTCTCCCTGCCACAGTGCTCACCACCCCTCATTGTGTCCTTGCCTCCAGGTGGAAGGGTGCACTGCCCGTGTGGTCTTGGAGAGGCCTGCTTTGCTCTTTTACATCACCTGCCTGACCTGCCAGCTTTTTGCTTGTTACCTCTGACTAGGTAACAATAGCCTTCCGCAAATGATTTAAAGGCTGGGAGAGGAAGAGGCTGACTCAGCACTGCAGAGAAAGAGCTAGCGCCAATGGGGAGGGGAGGGGAGGGGAGGGAGGAGGAGGGGAGGGAGGAGGAGGGGAGGGGAGGGAGGAGGAGGGGAGGGGAGGAAGGAGGAAGGGAGGGGAGGGGAGGGAAGGGGAGAGGAGGGGAGAGGAGGGGAGAGGAGGGGAGGGGAGGGGAGGGGAGGGGAGGGGAGGGGAGGGGAGGGGAAGGGAATATGGACTTCAGCTCAATGTCAGAATGAATTTTAGACATTTGACTTCTCAGCCCTGACACTGTCAAAGAAAGTGTTTGGACACAGTCAGATGCCTGTCTATCAGGGAAAATGAAGAAAGGATTCCTCCATTGCCTTGGGAACTGGACTTGATCCCCTTTAAGGAATTCTTCAATGCTCAGATTTAAAAACACTTTTTAATTGGATAACAGAGTCACATCATTTTTAAAGTGTTAAAAGGTATGCAATGGAAAGTCAGTCTCCTTCCACTTCTGCCTCTCAGGCCTCAGCTCCCCTCCAGGAAGCAACCATTGTGCCTTTTATGTGTCCTTCCAGAGATGACCCATGCCTACGCACACGATATATTTTTCCTTACGTAAGTGATAATTCACTATAAAAAAGAGAGAAAGCAGCCTTGCACGTAGACTCTCGGATTTACCAATACACACACAATTTTGCCAGTCCTCTCCTGGGAATCTTCAAACACACGAATCCAATCAAGTTAGTCTCCTACCTAACATCCTCCAGTGGTTCCCATGGTTCCTGGAACACAGGACAAACTCTAAGCTGGCTGATGAGTTAGCCTCTGTGATCTGTCCGCTGCTTCCCCCTCGCGGTCCCTTCTTGGCAATGCCATCTGACATGCTTTGTTCCACCCAGACCGAACTTCTCTTGCTCACTTCCTGCTGGGAAGCTCATCTCCTTTCCCTGTTACGTGCTGTTCCACTGCCCATCCCTCACTTATTCACGTCTCCTGGACCCCAGGTGTTTGTTTATGGAGGTCTTCTTGGCTGCCCAGACCAGGTTAAGTGTCCCTCCTCCTGTCCCCCGACTCTGTGTCTGTGTCCCTGGTTGTAACACTCCCGACAGTTTAAGGAAATCATTTACACAATTGCGCGTCTTCCCAGCCAGGCTACATGAGGGCCATTTTCACTTACCAATTTACGCCCAGCACCTGGCACACATCTAGCACAGAGGAGACAGTAAAACATCATCATTGAACCAATGCATGAGGCTCACTAGAGAGGGAAAGAAAGCTCACAGCCTTTGCTACACCCCACACCATTTCTTGGCACAAATATGAGCTGGTGGCTGGGTAACTTGTTTTCCCAGAAGAAAGCATTTTTATGATAAAAACCTGATTCCAAATGTCCACTTTCTGTTATTTAAAGATAAGTCACACCCTATGAGATGTGAAATAAGGATTTTCTTTGATCTAGCTCCTGCTTAGCTCTGAAAAGCTTTGATCTTCACCATTCTGACAAACAAAACTCAATCTGTATTAAGCAGCCACTAAACTGTCCATAATTTTCCGTGCCCAGAACAATAAACCAACCAACCAATGTCTGGAAAGGGCGTTTGAAGAAATGAAAAATAATTTATAGGAATACAATGGAACCCACGACTTAGTACCCCCAAAACAATCATATTTAAGAACTTAAAAACAAGACAACAGACTCCAAATGGAATCGCTTATGCTAAGTCCCCCGTCACCAAACTGAGACTTAATCACAGTTTCGATTCTCCCAGAAATGGAACCTTAAACCACAGTCAGGGACCCCCTGATCAGCACTAGTGGGGCCGTCTGCCTGACAGGCCCCTGCCTCCCCCAAAGGAAAGTAACTGCATTAACCCAGCGCTTCTTGGCCTAGTTTACTTTCCTCGTTGCTGCTCCCTTCTGCCTACAAAAGTCTTTCATTTTGAACACCTGCCCGGAGCTCCTTTCTATCTGCTAGACTAGATGCTGCCCGATTCAAATTGACTTCTGCTCAAATAAACTCTTAAAATGTTTTCTATGCCTCAGTCTAACTTTTAACAGTTCTGTTAGTAACAGTAAGAAGCGGGGCCCGAAGGAGACCCCCGACGGCCCCAGGAGCAACGAGCAACCAGACGTGGTACCTGCTGAGCCCTGAGCTCGCTGCCTCTCCCGCCTCAGGAGGTGCTGGGTCCGTCCCTCGCGGAGCCTCCGTAGCTTCCGCCTGAGGAGCTTTCAGGCTTTGAGCATTTCTTTTCCAGACTCCGTTAGGAAACGGCCAGAGCTGGGGCGGGTCCGACTGAAAAACCGGATTGGGTTCAGAGTGGGTCCGGTTCTGACTTAGCTGGATTGGCCCCACGTGAGGCGTCAGGTGAATACAATTTTGTTTTAAGGCTGAACGAGCAGGTTAACCTTACCCAGGAAAATCTTTAATTACAGTGGCCACAGCTGAGAACTTTTAACCTGGATAAGCCTATCCATTTACGAGGCACCTTAGAGAAAAGGTCTCAGCCAGGCATTCACCATAAAGGGTAGAGGGAAAATTATTTTTCCTTCTCTACAGTTTCTAGTGACCAGGATGAGACCCTCTGGGACACCCCACACACCTGTGTTCCCAGGATCCCATCTGCTGGATTGGATGCTGCCTGATGTTTGCTCAAATAAACTCTTAAAATTTCTAATATGCCTCAGTTTATCTTTTAACAGAACCTAAAAATAATTGCCTCCTATTACCAAAAACTTTAAATGCCACCTTCTAAAAAAAAAAATATGTAACTGTTAGAAACAGAGAGAAACAGAGATTCTATGTCTGGCTACTCACATTCCGTGTGATTCATTCCGCTCATCTTCCTGCTAACACCCCTCAAACTCTGCAAGCTCCTTGGGCCACTCTGGGCCCTCTGAGCTCACTTTCTCACCCACAAGGGTTTCTTTCTTCATCTGGTCTGGACTCAGTGCCTTAATTAAGCACTCCACCTCAACTAGTTCTTTTCCCAAAATGTTACTTTTTTTAATTCATGGAAATATAGGACTTCATAGCTCTCATGGCCCTCAGAACAGTCATTCTCCATATTTAGCCTAAGTCTGATCAATGTGGAAAACCAGTTTGGGTTATATCTGAGTCCTTAAGTCACTTTAGTTCTTGTGTCAGATGGAACGTTGAGATATGTGGATCATGTGACTTGGAACAAACAGGCTTTGAGAGGCCCAGGTGCGATGTCAAGCCCGGGCTAATGAAAAGTCACGGAGCTTCCAGAACATGTGAGAGCTCTGACTCTGTGTCCATAAGAGAAGCAGGTCAGGGCAGTAAACAGTTCAAAGACCCAAAGAACCATAAAGTGGTGAAGTACAACCGAAGATTGAACCATAACTGTGGGTGATTTTATAGTCACTGGGAGACACTGTTGTACTGGAGTCTGAAGTGTATTTAGTGATTGCCAACGTTTTTAGTGTTGTTTTGAGTCTTTTAAAGTTTTTAATATTGCTACTCCATAGTCTGCTATTTGAAAGTAGGCTACAAACACAAAAAGAATGAGAATCACCAACTTAGAAAGAGTATCAAACCCCCAGTCCCTTATTTAAGGCTAAGGAACGAAAGTCTTAAGAGGAGAAGGGATTTGAGGTGGGGCAACACAGCTGGATTAGGGTGCACATAGCCAGGACGAAAATTCAGGCCTCAGGACACCCAGTCAAGTGATTTTTCCTACTACATCTTATTTCCTCTCTGAGTCTATAAACCTAGGTCATCAGCGTTAAAAATGAGTAGCAGAGAACAACTGGCAAAAGCCAGGGACTTAATCACATCCTTCCCTGCACTGAAGACATGTCTCTACTTGCCTCTTAAACTGTCTGGGGCACTGTGGACCTTCTCCTTCAAGAGCACTCAAATTCACAAAGATGGAACCCATCTAAATATTTGCACTGAGAGTTGGACATTTTGTTCAGGTAAGCGTGATTCCATTCGGCTTGTCCTTGTTTTGTAACTTCATGAAACCCTTACACAATGCATGATGTGTCTTCGTTAACAAGAGCGGAGAAGAGTAGGACACGTGGGATATTTGGAGTTGATGGGACAGGGGTGGAGGACTGAAGAAATGTGCCTGGCTGCAGCCCGGCCCCTGAGAGGAATGGCAGGAAGCACATTTTACAGTTACCCATCTTGACCTCTGGTGTGCTTTCTGCAGGAGTTGGTGTATAAGGGGATCCAATTCATCAGATGGAATGAGGCAGTGGGAATCCAGGCGATGGGAGGTATTAAAAGCAGGTAGGAATTCATGGTGTGATAACTTTATTCACAGCAAATCCACAGCCCATGGTTGAGGAAGGAGAGCAGCCCCCAGCCCCTGGGGAGGGGCCTGGGACTATGTGGGCAGGAGTCAGGTGCTCACCTAAGCAGTCTGGGGTTTTAAAGGGGATCCAGTTCCAGCAAGATTGTTGGGAGGTGAGATGAAGAAGTAGGATAAAGCCAATGAGGAGTGGCGAGCGGGCCACTCACTGGGCACAAAAGTCACCAAAGATGCAGTGGAGATCGTGATGGGATGAAGATGTCTCTTTCACAGAATACTCGGTTAAAAACTTTTTTTTTTTGAAAGTTTAATAATTTGTGCTTAGAGACAAGAAACAACCCACAAATGTCTACAAGTGTCCAAAGCATAAAAATGTTTTACCAAAATTCCCCAGTCAAGACGTCACGTGCCAAGTCTCTGTGCGCCCCTCCAGTCTCAGGTCTTGTAAATGTTCTCCCTGGCGCCCCACCCAGGACCCCACCCCCTCAATTGGCCGCAGCAAACAGTTTGCAGACCCTGTTGCTTGTGGCCCTCCAGCCTCCCTGAAATGCCCTTCCCTTCCCCTCCTTCCGATGGTTTAATGGACCATCTTGTGATGGTCTCCCACCCAGAGAGCTGATCCCTCCCACTTTTATCCCACTACTCGTTATTCCAATTCATGTGTTTGTGACTAGGGTTCATATTTGCCATTACACACCAGGTTGGCTGTACCAGTGGTAAAATTATTCAGTTACTTCTGAACAACTTGATAAAAAAGCTTCTATCCCAAGACCCCCAATGCCCCCTCCCCTCTGCTCCCACTCAGCCTGGCCCCTCCTCTTGCACTTTCCAGACCACTCCAGGACGTGGGGAGATTGGTGCCGGGAGCAGCAGGGCCCTCCCCAGCTCCCTGGCCAAGATCTTCTCCTGCTCTCACCTAGTCCTGAGAATTCCCAAGTGGGAGTCAGCACCCAGGTTCAAGTCTCATCTCTGGCTTGTGAATCCCTTAGCTCCTCTGAGACTTCTCTCGTCTGTAAGATGGAGATGGAAGCCCACCCTGCAGGGCTCCCAGTAAGACTGCCGGGTCTATGGGCATATACGTTCAGATTTCAATAGCCAGGTTGTGGTAGCTTTGAATCGGACACAAAGTTGAGCAAGGACCCTGAGAAAATTCCGGATAAAGGAAGCCAGGCCCGGCCGGCACCCACCCCAGCCACTTGGGCTGACAGACACTGCTGCTGTCTGCCACTGCCAGCGCTGTCCTACCCAGCGGCCAAGCGCGGGACTGGCAAGGCGGGGCCTTGCCTCCCAAAGCCAGTGCGGTGGCCTAATTGGCGCCAGGCTTCTTATCTGACTTTAGTTGTGTAAACTCTCAGGGCATATGAGAAAGCACGGCTTTCACTGCCTTTGTTTTTGTCCAGAAAGCTCTTGAATGGGCGGGTGAGTTCGAAGGCTGCAGTCTTCTGAGAATCGGAGTTTCTTGGAAGTTTTTAAGAGCCCAGGCACTATTCCCTGGAAAATGTGAGGTTCCTGGGGTTTATTAGAAGCTTAAACTTTTGGTCAAAGTTAAACATCTAGAAAAATGTTCCTGGGAAGTGTCGTCAACACCTTCTAAATTGGCTGCCTTGGCACTGTCTCAAGGCTGTGGTTTCTACTTCAGATACTGGAACAGGACCAAGCCCTGCTCGGGGTCCCCTTCTGGGATGGAAGGTAAGTAAGAACCTCCTGCCTGCGCTTCCGAGTCAGGGAAATAAAAGGAGCCTGGCTGCGGGAGTTGCATGAATCATATTTACATTAGTGTTAGAAAGTGCATTTCTCTCCAGGAGATTATATCCCTTCAAGGGCTTGCCCTCCCCCCCTCGCCTCCCCTCCTACCTCCATCCCCACAGTGAGGGTGAGAGGCGAGATAAGAAAACTTGGGATACCCCTGGTGGTGCAGTGGTTAAAAGTCCACCTGCCAATGCAGGGGACACGGGTTCGATCCCTGGTCCGGGAAGATCCCACATGCCGTGGAGCAACTAAGCCTGTGCACCGCAACTACTGAGCCTGCGCTCTAGAGCCTGCGAGCCACAACTACTGAAGCCTGCGTGCCACGACTACTGAAGCCCACACGCCTAGAGCCCGTGCTCTGCAACGAGAAGCCCCCGCAGTGAGAAGCCTGCGCACCGCAACGAAGAGTGGCCCCTGCTCGCTGCAACTAGAGAAAGCCCGTGAAGACCCAACGCAGCCAAAAAAAAAAAGAAAACTTGATTCTTCTTGGATGGATACCTTTGTTCTGGGCTCCAAGGGGCAAGGACTAGGACCCAGGAAGCCCCCTGTGTGTTTGCATCCAGATGGGCAAGAGCATGGGCCACAGGACCTGGGTAGAAAGAACAGCCAAGGGGATGGCCCCCCATGCCTCCTCTTAGAAAGCTGTCCTCTGGGTTGCTACCTCCCAGCCTGCTAGGAGGAATTGGGACCTAGGGTCCTATAAGCACAGTGGTGTGACCCTGCTGTAAAGCTGTATCTGGCATTCCTTCCACCTTCCTAATAGTTCATCTCATGGCCCTTCTACCCTTCAAATGAGGTTGTTTGGAGTTTTTGCCTGAGTGATGGGAATTGAACAGCAGAGGAGAGAAAATGGAACCCTCTCCTGACTTTTTCTTTTGAAAGCTGTGCACTTAAGAGGAACAACAATGACAACAAAAATTCAGAGGATGAATAATAGATTTGGAAGGTCCCTTGAGGAAGAGGAAAGCTTCTTCTGAATTCTCTTCAGATGCTGGGTGGAGGGGGTCAACTAAGCAGGAAAATCATGACTCCACAGGCACTTGTAGACCCTGGGAAAGGGGAGCCTGCATTTTCTTCCCAGGCACAGCCTGGGCAGGTGGTAAAGAGCAAGAAGAAATGGCCCAGAGATGTGTGTGTGCAGGAAGGGCTTTAGGTAACCAGGGAGCATGTCCTGGGCCCTGGTGAATTGACCTCTGTGTCTGAGAGTGATATGCAATCAATAGGGCCCCTCAGACAAGCTCACTGAGTTTCTTGCAGCTGGGCATGACCCAAGAGGGGCACAAACATAGCTAAAAGGATGGGGGTCTGGAAGATTAGCAGTTAGAACAAGAAAGAGCTCAGCAGCACACTGTGTGGACTGGTGACTGAGCACTGAAGCAGGTGAGGAGACTTTGACCCGAGATTACATTTCCATCCCTGCTCCCCCAAGAAAATGCAAGCTTATCATAGAAATTAAGTTACCTGAGTGAGTTGACTGATATTCTTATAACCTATCAAGAGTAGAATTCCACTCTTGGAAAAAAGTTAATAATACTTGGGTCCACTGAAAAAACACTGAAAAGATATACATCCAACGTTCACTGTGGTTGCCTCTGGGCAGTGGAATTACTAGAGCTCTCCTCTCTCTAATCTATCTATTCTTTCCTTCCTTCCTTCCTTCCTTCCTTCCTTCCTTCCTCCCTCCCTCTTTCCCTTTCTTTCTTCTCTCTTTTTCTTTCTTTCTATGTATCTTCTTTTGTAATTTTTCACAATGAACTATTTTCTAATTTTCTCCAATAAACTTGTTTTGTTAAGAAAAAGCAACACAATAGAATAAGAAAAATGAAAAATAATCAGCATTCAGGGTTTATTCCGTTTCACTCTGAGGATGAAGGAGTTTCTGTTAACATGTGTTTGATTTTCCTGTTAGACCCGGGACAAGCCAAGGATCTCCTGTGTGCTCTGGACTATCCTTCACCCTTCCTCCTCTTCCATACATATCTGGGATCTGGGCTTTCTAGAAAACCTCCAAGAATATTCTTTGCATAGGACCTGCTGTTTGTATCTGCTAAACTGGCTTTTGTCCTTCACAGTTTGGGAGTTTGCAGCTCAAAGTACATTTAAGGCACTTCCCTCCTTCATCCAAGCAGGATGCTTGCCCTCTTACTTGCCTATACTTGGGAGGCTAAAACAACCTATACATTTGTATCTGAGGGCAAAATCTAAATAACATCAAGGGCATTTATCAAGAGAAGGGGATTGTGCTAAATTCCCATCTCCCTGTAATGTAGAGAAATGGCTAAATTAGTCATGTTCAGTTTCAGTTGGAAACTCAGTTTGATATGAACATCTGATAAGGAATTTGATTAACCATCATGTGAACTATCTACCTTGTATGTTTCTAATCATGGTCTGGAATCCCCATGGTACCCAGCAGGCCTCTGGGGATAGCCTGGCCCCTGTATCACTTTGTGAAAACCCAGAAAATGAAAATTCACTTAAATCTTGGCCTATAGCTCAGCAAGTAAACTCACTGTCAAAAAAAAAAAAAAAATCATATTCATTCTGGTTTCAAAGTTCTAGGCTGAAAGGATTTTGCACATTTCACGCCATTAGTTACTACCTACCTCAGCCCCTACATATGGAATAATGAGGAAAAGGCTCAGGGTGAGTCTTGATGGCTTTCAACATCTAGAGGTTGCTAGACGGAGATTTTTAATAACTTCCTGATAATGTGATAAGTCAAAGACTTGACTCCTTTCCCCTACCCTCCCCCAGACATCCATGTCCTATCACTTCTACCTCCTACATGTTTCTTGAATGAAAACAACTCTCCTCCATCTTCATAGTCACTTCCCCAGGTCAGACAGAGACACTGCCATCTTAGCTTCCTACCTGATCTTCAATAGGTGCCCACCTACTAAAATACAGGTGTGATTCTGAAGTTCTGCAGTAGATCCCCATTGCTCCTAAATCTCCCGTTGCTCTTAGGGTAAACTTGCAACTCTTTCTCATGGCTTTCAAGACTTTTCCTTAGAGATTACAAACCAGAAGCCTGTGGAATGATAGGTTTTGCTTGGCTCACACAGTGCTTTTATAAATTTCAAGTAGAGCCAATGTTTATAATTTTGAAAACTTTGTGTACAAATCCAAACGTATGGCTTCTCTTGAAACATCAGGGTATCTGGTAACTCTGGGCACAGGTTCCCACATGGAAAGGGCCTCCCTCATGGATGAGGGCTTTGTTCTCCAGTTCTCCCAGTCTGCGCCATGCCTGCTATATACACTTCCTCTGGTTCACGGAGGCTACCTGTCTGATGATGCAGACAGGTGGGCTCTACAGTACTGGGCCCTGATGGCGCTCCTGCTCCCTCTCTCACTGCTCTCCCCCCACACATGCCTGGGGGGAGAATCTGGGGAGCTAACTTCTCTCAGTCTCCCTCTCCCCATCCCACCCCCTCATATGCACAATCTGGGCTCTCTCTCACCTTGCTGCTCTGTAGAGGGAACCCACATTTGGGAATGTTTGATTCCAACTCATTCTTCGGGTCTCAGTTTAAATGTTCTCTTTCTTCGGATTGTCTGCCCTGACCTCCCCTACCCAGGCCCCATCCCCAAGTCATGTTTTAATTGTCCCTCCTTAGAATCCCCTATGGTGTAAGAACTAAATTTGACGCTCAATATTACATGCTGCCTTGACATCTGGTGAAATCAGGGGGGCCTCAAACGGCATAACGGCAAGTTCCCCTCCCCACTCTACTCCCATGGATAACTCCCCTAGTCAAACAGCCCTCCTTATCAAACCCCCCAGATGCAGTTCCCATTAATCCCTGAGCAGTGGGTTTCAGTTTCCTGCCAGGTCACAGAACTAGTCAAACAAGCCAATCACATCCTCTTGCAGGGACCAGGGGCCTCCTCACCCTCTTGATACTACAAGCCTACCTCTCACAGCCCCCGATGGTTCACTCGGTTCCTGAGCGCCATCCTTGTGTGACCTTGTATGGCGTGTGGTGTCCCCTGCCCCCCACCAGGCTGTGAGGATATGTGATTGATAAACTGCTATCAGTCTCAGCTGTCCAGTGCTGAGCGTTGCATATTCAGCCATCCCCATAACCCTAGGTTGGGAATCCCTCTTTCAACAATAGGGTGAATAGGAGGTGACTAAAACAGCCCACACGTACCATAACTGCTTGCTTACTCGCCTCCTCCCCCACTAGATCACTGACTCCATGAGGGCAGGGGCTAGGAGAACAGGGATGGGTATACTGTTTGCCTCCAAACCCTCAGTACCTAGCACAGAGCCTGCCACATCACAGGTGTTCAATAAACTCTTGTTGGCCATCTCAGCAGGGTGGTAAGTATCTTATCAGTGGAAGTATTCAGCCAGGGCAGAAGAAATAGGCATCTTTCAGACATTGTTGAGGTTTCTCCTGGGTGAGGCTTACTGCACATTTCAATTCTTAAGATTCTGTGATTCCAATAGTTGGTTACTTTGTTTCTTCATAGAGTTATGGCAGTCCCTATCTTGCTGACTAGGACAAGGTAGAAAACCAGTCATCTTTTACCATGAAGCAAGCTCTCAATTTTCAAGATGCCATCACTAATGTTAAACAGCCTTTGTTTTCAAGAACTAGGGACCAGTTCAATGAGCAGGACATTGCTATGCAACATACGAAGAGGCTGCAGAATTGAGCCCATTTGTTCTAAAGAGCACTATCACAGCCCCTGGTGTTTACTGGGAAAAACCCCTACCATCTGCAGATGGTTTAGCAACAAATTTATACCATTTCCATGTGTTAGTAATGCAGTTCTAGAAATGAATCTAATCAGAGTGCTGTTTTAGCAGGGAGGATGTTCTCACTTAAATCCAAAAAACCATTTCCATCATTTCCAGATTTTTAAGAATCAAAATCCAGCTGACTTTCTACAGTATGCCATTTAAACATCTTGGAAATAAATCTACATGTTAAAATAGTAGCAACACACTAATGGGTTATCACCGAACATTGTAAAATATCACCCTGTAACATGATGGTACCTTAGAGAGGATATACTTAACAATTTAAATTTCAAGAATGTGTCACTGCTTTTTCTTTCATTTACTGAGTTAAAATCCAAACTATTTTAGAACCATAAATTGTGCAGTTTATGCAGAATTTATGCCCATCAGAGCAATCAGAGAAAGACCTTCCTCCAGTGCTTCATTTTAAGCTATGCCTACACATGAAACTAACCTGACTAAGGTCAATTCTTATTTGATCAAACCTTTGGCTTAAGTAAATCTTAATTTTGTTCAAACTCTATTTCAGGGGTGAGGAAGGATGTCCAACAGAGATAAATTATCAGAATAAAAATACCAGCTCTCCACAGGAGACAACAGAGGTGAGTGGATCAGAGCTCAGGCCTTAGATTTCACTGCCCTGGGTCCTAATCTTGGCTCTGCCACTTATTAACTGACTCAGTTTAAACTTAACCACCCCCAATCTCATCATCTTAAAATGGCAACAATGAGAATACTTCTGCCATGGTGATGTTGTGAGGATTAAAGGTGAAAATAAATACAAATGCTTATCACAGCTATTGGTACTCATAAAGCATTCTATAAATGTTAACTATTATTGTTTGGTAAACTGGCTTCACAAAATGTCCTAGCAATGAAATCTTTGAAAATTTGATTCTGCAACTGAATATTGGAACCTGGAATTTGCCTCTTGGATTGCCAGTGCCATTGGATCCCCACCAGTTCTCATGATTTAATTAATGAACATATAACTGCCAATTTCCAGAAGGGAGAAAGCCAAAGAAAAGTAGGGATGGTATTATAGACAATAACTCATTGTGAACCAGGAAGGGACATTATCTTTCTAGTCATTAATGAATTAAAAACCCAGCCAAGGGACTTCCCTGGTGGCACAGTGGTTAAGAATCCGCCTGCCAATGCAGGTAATACAGGTTTGATCCCTGGTCTGGGAAGATCCCACATGCTGCAGAGCAACTAAGCCCGCGCGCCACAACTACTGAGCCTGCGCTCTAGAGCCCCACGAGCCACAACTACTGAGCCTGCATGCTACAACTACTGAAGCCCGCACGCCTAGAGCCCATGCTCCACAACAAGAGAAGCCACCACAATGAGAAGCCCGCGCACCACAACAAAGAGTAAACCCAGCTCGCCGCAACTAGAGAAAGCCCGCGCGCAGCAATGAAGACCCAACGCAGCCAGAAATAATAATAAAAAAAACAAAACCCAGCCAAGGCATGAAGTCAAGGCATGAAAGGGGATCATCAGCACACAGAGGTGTCTGACTGCAAATTTCCTTGGATCGAGGAGCATTGGCCCCAGTCATCACGTGTTGTCCCTTGGGGCTTGTCATGCCGTGACTGGTCTTGGCCATTTGGAGTCCAAGAAACAAAGTCAAGAGACCGAAATGAGAGTGGGCATCTAGAGTGGCTCTGAGGCTCCACAACTGGATAGTTTTCACTATGAAACCTGACATAGAAAAGTGGGCCTTGGCACTGGCACGTTTTTATCCCTCTCTTCAATGCCTATCTTCCTCTAGCCCTGCAGCACCAACACACATCACTTAAGACATTGATTAAGGAGGAAGGACAAGACGATCCTTCTTCAGAAAAGGACAATCACCCAGATAAAACCAAATAGGCCCAGTATTCTGACAATTATCTCACCACTACTTATAGGAATGCAGGTAAGAAAGTATATTCTTCTTTACCTCCCAAGAGGCAAGTACTTAATGGGAACAGGGACACACAATTCCTTTATTGTGACCTCCATATCTAAATTTTTTCAAGGTAACATAATCTACATGCACAATTTGGAAATATGTAAACATCCTGTGGGCAGTAATCATGGTTATCTTACTCGCTGTTGTATGCAAAGAAACTAGCACAGTACCTAGAACATAGTATGTATTCATGAATATTAAATAAAGAATGAATGAATGCATATGAGCTCACTCACTTTTGCGCTTCTATCTGAAATCTCCTTCTACCACTGCCCATTCAGCAAACTTCTACTCACCCTAATAGTCTCTGCTCAGCTGCCATTCATTCTGTGAAATCATTTCTTTCATTTCAGGAAGGAGAAGACCTCTTTGCCTCTGTTACCATACAATCTAGAGCATGTCTCCATGTAAAGTTTTCTATATGCAAACAACAAAACCCATTCTGGCGAGTTCAAGCAGAAAGTGACTTGTTAAAGGATATTGGGTGGCTCCCAGAATTTTGGGGAGGGATGGAGAACCAGGTCTGAATGCTACCTACCTAAATGTAACAGCCAGGAAAGAGCCCAACCACGCCAGCTGCTTGAGAGAGACATGGCAACAGCTGCTGCTGCTCCTTAGCACCGATCAGCCAGTGTAGACCTGAGGATGTAAGCATGGCTACTATCGCCTCAGAATAACTAGACACCTCTACCACCTTCCTCATCAGAAGATCCCATCACCCGTGCACTGCTGCAATCTCATGTTGATCACTTCCACCTCCGCTTGTACTAGCACACCCAATTAGAAGAATGTAGACCACGTACCTGACATCTAGCCACAAGGGGTTCTGGGAAATGTACATTTTAGTTGTCCAGTCTCTGTAGCAGAGGAAGGTGAACTAGAAGGTATGTTGAGTGAGTCATCCAACTCTATATGTGCTACGCTCCATGACACCATTGTCTCCTTCGCTTGGTATGAATTCCCTAAAATCTGAGAGAAGAAAATCAGCACCATGGAGGTTCAATGCAGAAAATCCAACATGTAACCAATAGGAGTTCCAGAGAGAGAGAACAGAGAAATATGAGAGAGAGAAATAATACAAATTAATTTCCCAAGATGAAGGACAAGAGTTTCCATACTGAAAGGTGAGAATTTAAAAAGACCCCTACTAGATACATCTCTGTGACATTTCAGAACACCAAAAATAAAGACCCTAAAAGCTTCAGAGAGAGAAAAGGGTCATCTACAAAGGAAAAAGAAAGAAACCGACAGGCATAGCAGCACTGGGTGCTGAAAGAAAATGGAACAAATATCTTTAAAACTGAAGAAAAATGGTCTTTGACTTGAGTTCTATCCCAGATAAAATGTCATTAAATAATGACGGCAGGATATCTTTATATATGCAGGGCTCAGAAAGTTTACCTCCTATCCATTCTTCAGTTGGGAGTTACTTGAGAAGATGTGCTCCAGTCAAACGAGGAAGTAAATCAAGAAAGAGGAAGTCATAAGATCCAGGGAATGGTGCGCCCGATTTAAAGGAGAACCGAAGGGAAGGAAAACAACAGCTAAGTATCAGTCCCGGAAGACCATCAGTCTACATTAGAGGAGGTAGGTAAATGGAGAGTTCCAGGAGGAAGGCTCCGGGGAGAAAAGAACCTCCATAAACTACACAGTATGCTGGAGACGTTCTAGGAGCATAAGCAGATGATAAAGGCAGAGAATACAAAAATTAAGGCAAGGGGCTTCCCTGGTGGCGCAGTGGTTGAGAGTCTGCCTGCCAATGCAGGGGACATGGGTTCGCGCCCTGGTCTGGGAAGGTCCCACATGCTGCGGAGCAACTAGGCCCGTGAGCCACAACTACTGAGCCTGCGCATCTGGAGCCTCTGCTCCACAACAAGAGAGGCCGCAATAGTGAGAGGCCCGCACACCACGATGAAGAGTGGCCCCCGCTTGCCGCAACTAGAGAAAGCCCTCCCACAGAAACGAAGACCCAACACAGCCATAAATAAATAAATAAATAAAATTAAAAAAAAAATTAAGGCAATTAGAAATTCCAGGAAAAATTAAAAACTGTAAGAAGATGAATGTAATCATAGCACACTACTCTGCTCTCCAGAAAGATAATGCTGTAAAGACTCTTTAATGATTTCCAATTTTTAAAATCAGCAAGACAAAGCACACACAGAAAAGATTAGGAGTGTTATGAATCTTGTTAGTGTAAAACTACAAATTCAAATGAGAGATGTAAGAAGGAAAGAGAGGTGAAAGGAAGGAAGGGGTGACTATGTAACATATGATGCCTTACAAATCGAGGAGTATAGTACCCAGCATCCTTAACCCCCTCTGCTAGCACTAGCACCTCAATTTCCCTTTGGGTCATTTCCCCTCCACAACATGCAGGCTTAATGAGACTGTTCATCCACATGACCTACACTCTCTAGCCAGTGGGTGAGCGTGTGGCCCAATGTAAGCCAATCAGACTTTCTCTTCCTGATAAATTAAGAATCCCCACTAATTCACATCGGGGAGTGCCCTAAAGACACAGTGCATTAATTCCTGCTCCTTTTGGATTCCCAGAACAATTCTTATCCCTTGCTTTTCTAAAGCCTGACTCTTTAGCAAGAGCTGGCTTCAACTGATAAGATGTAATAAGATAAATAAAAATTCAATTACAGTGTTTTAAATTTCAAAATCTGGGAACTGAAAATAGTGATGTAAGTATGTGAAGGGTGAGGGATTACAGGAGGGATTAAGTAAGCAAGACTCTCATATCTTAACAGGAAGTCAGTGTAAGAAGTGTAAAGCTGGTACATCATGAAAGGGCAGTACTATAGCAAATTATTTATCAATGTGGAGGCAACCATCAGAAAATTTAAAACTTTGAAATTTAAAAAGAGAAATGGTTTCTGGGAAAAAAAGGGACCAGGCTAGGGAGAAGTAGAAAAGGAGACTATTTCTTTTTGTCATAAACTCATCTTAACTTCTTAGTCTTTTCCCTGTGTGTATTTATTAATTGATAAAATGTTTAATGTTAAAGAGGTGGAAAAATAAAGATTGTTGGCCTGTCTATAATGGAGATGGTTCAGAATTTCAAATCCATCTTAAATAGACAGAAATAAGCTCTGGAAGATGTTCTGGAAACTGGCACATTACCTAACATCCCTGTCTCAGACTCCAAGGGAGGAAGCAAGACTCCCTCCATTGGTGGATCGCCCCTGGACTCCTGGACTAGGCAGAGGCCACTGCCTCCTCTGAACGCCCTCACAGGGACCCCACCTGTGGATCACCTCGAGAATGTCTTTGCACTTTCTTACCATGCCCTTGCCAAGCTCAGAGTAGTTGGCACAGGATTCAGATGCTTTGGCTTGTTCTCTGCCCATCTCTTTACCCAACCTTCACCCTGCTTTCCTAGAAAATCAGAATCAGTCTTATCTCTACTCTCAAGGGATAGAGACAACAACATCTCCATATCTTTAAGACCATGAGATTTGTTTTGAATGTGAGTCAATTTTTACTGTTCTGATAAGACAAGGATAGACCTTGATACTGAAGGTATGGAGACAGCACTTTTCCTGGGCTGAATTAGAGGAAATCAGAAGCTTCAGGTTATGTTTGTCTTTCTCTACCAAGTAAAGCTCTGAAGGTGACTGAAGCCTCAACAATGACCCAAGTCATAATAGGAGGCAAAAGGTGGCTACATGCGTCTTTTCCCCACCTTCACATTCCTGTACTCTTGGGTGAGAGTAACCAGCTCCTTTTTCCACATTCCTCTGCCGTGCTCAGTCCTAGTTCTGAAAGATGGTGGGTGTTCAGAGGAGAGGAATGAAGGAGTCTGAGGCTGGAAGATGTGAGGGAAGAAATGAGATCAGTTAGAACTTTTCAGGCTGCAGACATACTGGAGTCAGGTAAAGAATTACTGACATTTTAAAGGCAAGCTGCCCAGCACCTTCAACATGTCACTGAGTCAAATCTGGGAATTCCCAGAGGTGTCTCATATGTGCTCATGACCGTCCCCTCATCCTCTATTCTGGTTCTCCTGTTAAGATGTTTACGTCTTGGCTCAATTAGCAATTATAAAATGGAAGTGATAATTCTGGCCCATAAGAAAAATGCATGCAATCACTGAGCAAGTCAGAGGGAATATGCTCTGTAAAACCAAGGTATGGTCCTTTTCACAGTGTAGTACCTTGGACAGTATTAGGAAGTACTGATATCAACAAATGGACTTATAAAATTTATCCAGCATATCATTTGGGCGTATCATGGTGAGATTCTAACCCCAACCTTGTGGATCAATATTGGTCCACTGGCACAACCATATGTGCCAATGGCACTATTTTAATAAATTACAAAGAACTATTACAGCAAATTTAAACTCAATTGAAATCCCAAATGATTACCGCTCAAATTCTAGCTCCATTTTTTAGCATCTGTGTGACCCTACAGGGAAGAATCTAGATTTTGTAGGGCCTGAAGTGTATACAAGTTGGGGAGCCTTTTAAGAAAAAGAATATGAAATGCATAGATTCAAAATCAGTACAGAGGGACTTCACTGGTGGCACAGTGGTTAAGAATCCACCTGCCAATGCAGGGGACATGGGTTTGAGCCCTGGTCTGGGAAGATCCCACATGCTGCAGAGCAACTAAGCTCGTGTGCCACGAGTACTGAGCCTGCGTGCCACAACTACTGAAGCCTGCGTGCCTAGAGCCCGAGATCCGCAACGAGAAGCAACTGCAATGAGAAGCCCGCGCACTGCAATGAAGAGTAGCCCTTGCTCTCCGCAACTAGAGAAAGCCAGTGCACAGCAACAAAGACCCCATGTAGCCAAAAATAAAATAAATAAATAAATAAATAAATAAAAATCAATACAGAGACTTGGAAGAGGCTTGTATAAGTGAGAGGACTGAGCTTAAACTTTATTAGCTTCATTAGAGACCTGCCTCTAGGTACCTGGGAAAGTTACATGACTGTTCTGAACGATAGTATACTTACCTATAAAATTAGGATAATAATCATTACTCTGTGGAATTAAGGAATATATATATATGAGATATATATATGATCTATCTATATATATAATTTTTGAGTTCCAGATGCTCTCAACGCAAGATTTTATATATATATATATGTAACTTGTTATGAATATTCAAATGTAGAGTCCATATAATCTAATGATTAGGTTAAAATTTTTTTCTTTTCATGACTTCTATCTGATTAATTGTGTTTTTATATGGATAGATCCCAATGGACACAGAGACTAGATGCTCAACAGCCAGTAACATAAACTCTCAGAATTGACAATAAAGCATTGAAATAGAGCAGCAATTGTCAGACGGGATCTTGGCAAAGACAAGGAAAGCAATTTGAGGGACCGAGGTAAGTAGGGTGGAATGTTGCAGATTTGAATGTTAAGACCACTCCACTACCACATCACCCTCTCAAACAGTGTTTTAACCAACACAGCCTCGCTTGAGCCTCATAGGCCCCTATGAGGTAAAGGTGATGCTCATCCTTCAGGGCCTTCTTAGCCAGCTCATTCCACAGCCCACCTTACATGCAGCAGAGAATCAAGCCTAACACCTTCATCATCATTTATCGAGTGTCTCTCAAATGTCAGATTATAGTGCTAAGTGCTTCACATGTGTTTTCTCATTTAATCTTCCAAGTGCCATTATTTCTATTTGACACCAAACCATTGGAGCTGAAGTTCAATGTCTTTCCAAAGATTTGCAACTAGTTAAGTGTCTAGGCACCAACGATTTTTCTAACTATGTTAACAGATTTGGAGTCCATTTGGGACCCACAAAAGTTTTGGAATCAGCAGAGAAATTACTTGAGCCCTGGCCTGCGTCTAAAACTGAATCCTTATCCTCTATAAGGGAGTATATTCTCCTCAAGAATTGACATGGATAACATCACCAAGACCACAGGTAGATTAGATCATTTCTGGGGCTGTGTCTTATTTGTCTCTGTATTGCTAATGTCTAGGACTGTTGCTTGCAAAGTAAATGTTGTGAGATGAGGGAGCACAACGAATACTTTGGTCATGCGACACATGAGGGGCAGGGCCAGGAAACCCGGATCTTCTGACTCTTGGCTATCAACGCTACTACTGTTGACACTACTGCTCCTTCTCTATGTCACTTTGGCTGCTGTAACAAAAAGACCCCAAATACAATGGTTTAAACACACAGAGGATTATATTCTTCTTATGTAAAAGTCCGTGTATCACTTCAAGAGAAGAAGATGCAAAGGAAAGCAAATCCCTTTCCTGTAAACACCTAACCAGGAAGCTTCAGATATCACTTTCAGGCACATTCTACTACCCAAACAGTCATATGGCCACATCCAGCCACAAGGAGTGCTGGGAAATGTAGTCTTTACACCCATCTAAAATTTCTATTAGCAATAAGATAGGACAATGGTAGTCCTGGCCACGGAGAGGCAAGTCACTGTGTACAGTGGGAAAAGGACTAAACTCAGAGATGGGTGTAGAGGGGTTTTCTCACCTGCAAAATATAATAATAATCATAACTACCTTGACTCAGTTTTTTCAACTCTAAACAATAACAACAATGGTAATTAGCATTTACTGAGCATGCCCCATGCTCTAGGGGATATACCATATACTTTACACATACGATTTAATTCTATTTTCCCAACAACCCTCTAAGGCTGGCATTATTATTGTCCCTTTCATTTTAGAGATTAGGAAACCAAGCCTCAGAGGAGTTAAGTAGTCTGCCCCGCGTTCACAGTGAACGTGTGAGTCACAAAACCAGACCTGGGCTCGCTGACTCCAAAGCCCAAGCACGGGCCCCTTGGCTACACCTTAAGTGGAGATCATAGCAGTATCAGCATTGCAGGGTTGTTGGGAGCATGAAAGGGGATGTGACGGATGGAGCACACAGTAGGCCCTCTCTACCTTCCTCAAGGAAGGCAGTGTGTCTTGCTGGGGCTTTAGGCTTCCTTGTCTGAGTTGAGTAAAGAACCTGGCTCCAGAATGGGGACTGTCCAGAAACAGTTCACAGTCGCTGGAGACAGGCTGGAGCCGAGAGGAGGAGGAATCAGGTTTGAGAGAAGAGGAAAAAGCAATAAACTGAAAAATCACAGCTCTGCAGGCAATGGAATCTATTACTCAGAGATTAAAATGTCACAAGGAGTACACGTCAGCTCCAGACTTTGGAAAATGTTTTTTTCCATCATAATTACTGCTCGCCACTAACACAGAAGACTATTTCCCTTCCTAGGGAGGAGCTTGCCCCACTTGGTGTCTTTCTAGCCTTCTGCAGACCTCAAAAGTTGCTTCTTACATTTGTTCAGAGTATTAACAATGGCCAACACCAGTAAGCACTTACCACGTACTAGCTACTTAGAGCTTATTAATCCTCCAATAACCCTGTGAGATGGACACTATTCATTTCATCCTGTCTTTACAGATGAAGAAACTGAGGCACAAAGGTATTAGGTAACATGCCCAACCTCACACAGCTGGTGATGAGAGAATCAGGATTTGAACCCAGCTCATCTGTTCAGGAGTGTGATCTCAATCACTCCTCGAAATTTCCCTCTCACAGCCCAATTCTGTTCATGGGAAAGTGGGAAGCAATACAAGTCCTCCCAGAAAGAACCTGGCAAGTCTTCCCTTTTTTTCTTCCACATTGAAGCACAATGGGAGCCAAAAATCTGAGGCATGGAGGGAGTCCACGTCTAATGTCAAATCCAACCTCAGCTGGGGTTAGTAAACTAAATTAAGAGTCATACCCAGTGGGATCTTACTAGCTAACCTTTAAAAATGATTTTGTAGAAGAATATTATTAAGTAGGTAAGATCATAAACAGCACGTATAGTGTAATTTCCATTTAAAAAATAAGTTTCTAAACACACACACACATAACTGGAAACTCACACACCAAATCATCATGAGTCCTTCTACCTGAATAGCAAGATTATGGACAGATTTGTTCATCTGATAGCTCTCCTTCCCCCCGTTTCCATCCAGATCCCTATATTTTTAAAAATCAAGTTTAATAGCCTTTATGTGACTGATTTATTTATTTTTTACTAGAAGAAATACCTTAAAGCTGATTTTAGCCTACCTGTGTCAGTGAATCTTTTTAAAAATATTTCCTTTTTAGATTGGGAAAAAAGGGAAAATTTAAAATAAAAATTCAGTATCAGAGCATTCATTTCTCAGATTTCTAAATAACAAATTAACACCTTATCATTTATTCTGTGAAGTCATATCCTTTTCATACTCATTTAAAGGAAGAAAAAAGTTGAAGAGGACAAGGAAGTATAACAAGAAAACAATGAGAAAGGAAAGGATGACCAAGAGACATCAAATATGGAAGGCATGCTGTCACCGGCCAGCATTCAAGAGCCTCCCAAATCTCGCCGGCATCTCCACTCACCAGGAAAACTCACAAAGGTGACTCAAGTTCAGGAACGATCACAGGCTGGTACCTGAAATCACCTGAAAAAAAGCTGAGCATGGCTACCTCCTAAACAAACAAGGTACTGCTTCTTTCTCTTCCATTTTTTTGAACCAAAATTACACTAATAGAAAACTTGGAGGACAGCACAAAGAATTATTTTTTTTCTAAACCATTTGGTAGTTAAGTTGCCTAACTGATGGCCCATCACTCCTGAATACTTTCATGTGCAATCCCAACAATCAAGGACATCATCCTGTATAACCACAGTTCAAGCATCAACATCAGGAAATGCACACTGATACACCACCATGGTCTAGTCCTCAGACCCCATCTGAGTTATGCCAATTGCCCCGATCACGTCCTTTACAGAAAAACGACTCAGTCCAGAACCGGGTGACAGTCGTTGTCTGTCTCTTTTCAGACTATTCCTTTAGTCTGGAATAGTTTCTAAGTCTTGTCTTTTGCAACCCGACACTTTTGAAGATTTCAAGGCCAGTTATGTTGTAGAATGTCCCTCAGTTTGGGTTTGTCTCTGTGCTGTGACTTTGTTAAATTAACATTTGTTAGGCTGGAGCACAGGTTGCTGGATGGTGAGACGCGGTTCAACAACAGATCATAGGAGAAATTGACACAGAGAGACTTACGACTCGCAGGTCCTGGAGGAAGGACATGGCTCCCCTTCAGGGGCCACCCGGGGAGGTGGAGACAGAGTGCAGACAGGGACAGCACCTGGGCAAGTGCCTTTCTTAGGGTCCAAGCGTGGAGTGCGTGGGGGTTCCCTGGGCAGGGCCACATTGGTCAGTTCAAACCAGAAGAGCAGGCAGACACTGAGGGCCTAACCCCTCAGGTTGTAGGTCTGGCAGGGAACCCAGAGAAAGGGTCAGCGAATCTGAGGTGGCTGTGAGGAGAGGCTGCTCGGATTTTTGCTGCTGTGGAAGAATTAGCAAAGCGCTTCGACCACCACTGAGGACGTTTGCTTTCTGTGTGTGATAAACAGCAGGGCCAGGAGATGTGGGGAAACAGGAGGAGGCAAAAGGCATTAAAAGAAAAAAAATCGCAGGGAATTTAGCCTCACATTTGGAAATCACGTTCTCCTCCATCGTCGTAATTGAAAAGGCAGGGATCACATGCACACGTTACGGTTCCAGCGCTCAGAAGCAGGTGAGGCCAGGATGGTTTTCATCTGGATCTGCAGGCAAGTGTTCCGACAGAGAGGCAAAAGCCAACAGGCCTTCCTCATCCCATCCCCAGTGCCGCCTCTCCTTTCCCCACTCCCTCCTCCTCCTCAACCTTCCTTTTTTCATCCTCCCAAAAGCAATTAGCCAAGATTTCAGTGAGACCGAACTTCATGAAGAATGGGAGCCCCCCCACCAAGTTTTTGTTTTTAATTAAATTTTTATTGTGTAAAATATACATGTCATAAAATGGGCCATTTTAATCATTTTTAAGTGTACAGTTTAGTGGCATTAAGTACATTGACATTGTTGTGGAACAATCACCACGGTCCATCTACAGAATGTTTTTCATCTTGCAAAACTGAAACTCTGCCCCCATTAAACAATAACTCCCCATTCTTCTCTCCGCCAGACCGTGGCAGCCACCATTTTATTTTCTGTCTCTGTGAGTTTGGTTACTCTAGGTACCTCATCTGAGTGGAATCATACAGAATTTGTCCTTTTGTCACTGGTTTATTCCAGTTAGCATAATGTCTTCAAGGTTCATCTGTGCTGCAGCCTATGTCAGAATATCCTTTTTAAAGGATGAATATTCTATAAGATTTTAAAAATTATGTAAATACAATAGTCTGCTAGGGCTGCAAAATATAGCAGGCTGGGTGGCTTAAACAACGGATATTAATTTTCTCACAGTTCTGGAGGCTGGAAGTCCAGCACTAAGGTGTCAGCAGGTTTGGTTTCCCCTGAGGCCTCTCTCCTTGCTGGCAGATGGCTGCCTTCTTGCTGTGTCTTCACATGGCCTTTCCTCTGTGTGCTTGCATCCCTGGTATTCAAATTTCCCCTTCTTATAAGGACACCAGTCAGATTGGATTAGGGTCCATCCGAATAGCCTCATTTTAACTTAATCACCTCTCTAAAGGCCCTATCTCCAAATACAGTCACATTCTGAGGAACTGGGGGTTAGGGCTTCAACATATGAATTTGAGGGGGAAACACTTCAGCCCATAACAGTAACCTTGCTGAGAAACAAATTCCTCAACTGTATGAAAATCACTGTGGCCACCCCATAGGGCGCTGGTTCAGAAGATGCCCATGAAGAGCTTGGCAGGGCACCGGAGCATGGCCACCTCTCTACGAGATCAGCTAGCATCACTGTTTCGTTTTCCCAGATCCTAGTATGTGTCTTTCCAGCACATGTCGAGTGCACAGTTAACAACGCGTGTTACTTCTTTCATCTTGGATTGGGTGGGGGCTTGGACAGCGAGAGGAAGGAGACCCAAGAACACATCATTGCAGGACAGGGAAAAGATGGGGAGGCTAACACAGACTTCAACGGCTAAGTTCTCCTGTCCCAGCCAACCTGAGATTTCACAGCTGCCTTATTTTAATGATGGGTGAGCATAACGGTTATAATTGACTGTGTGCCAGGCACTGAACTAGGCACTCTATAGAAGCTGTCTCATTTAATCCTCAGGTTGGTACTATTACTATCCCAGTGCTCAGATGAGAAAGCCGAGGCCCAGAGAGTTTAAGTAACTTGCCATGTCATAGAGAGGCCAAGTGCTGGAGTCAGCATTCAGACCCAGAAGTTCTGCATGGTGACCCCAAGGGGGTCCAATGACCATTACATAAAAATTAAATATGAGTATGAATAAAATGATAAAAGTACTTATATAATAAGGGGGTATGGTTAGAGGATAGGATATGGCTATTTTCCTTCATTTAAAATTTTCCGCTTCTTCAATAGTGTCTGTGGAATTCATTATTTTTAATTTAAATTATTCTAACACAAGACTTTGCATGCTGGGGCACTTCCCTCTGAAGGATTAAAAAAAAAAAAGTGCATATACCATCTATCAGGTATTGCTGCCTAAAGAATTGGCCTGTTTGTCCTCACCTGGAATTTTAAGAGCAAGCATCCACCTGCCCCCTTACAGCCCCATCTGTCTCCATCAATAATAGATTTTCAAAACACTGCTTTTTAAATTTTTTTCTTCTCCTTCTTTTTTTCCTTCCTCTCTTTGTTTTTAAAGAAATACATATGTGTGAGCTCATATCAACTTATCCTTGGAATATGTGTGTCGCAAGCTCTGGGCCCCTCAAGTTTCAATGTGATGGATGTCTTGGATTTGAAGAGTTCTGGGAAGAATCACAGAGGGTTGGGTTGTTTTGTTTGTTTTCCTAAACTGTAGACTATTTTATTCTCAAAGCAGTAAGAAAACCCTAACCTCACCACACCCACCCTTCCAAGCCAATTTCTAGGTTGTTCCTCTAAGAAATGCATGAAGTCCCACGTAATTCCCTGGCGATACAGTGGTTAAGACTCCACGCTTTCACTGCCGAGGGTGCGGGTTCGATTCCTGGTCAGGGAACTAAGGTCCCGCATGCCATGAGGCATGGCCAAAAAAAAAAAACAGAAAAAAAATTGGTGAAGTCCCTATGAAGGACAGTAAGAAAATCCCTTCCTCTGCAAATTGTCTAACTTTCTGGATTCCATTGGAAGAACCATCTTTTTAATTTCTGACTTCTTTGTCCTGAACCTTGGACAGATTTTGATCTTGTATGATTGAATTTGCATGAGATATATAACATTAGAAGTAATTAAGTCTCCTCAATGCTCTCTCAACATGACCCAATCTTACTTTTTCAGCTCCATGGAGATCTCAATGACATCTCCAGCTCACTCAACATGTCTACACCATAAAACCTAATGGTTTCACAGCTAGTTACACAGCTCCTGAGAGGGTGGACCTTGACACACCTTGTCAGGTGACTGCTATGCTGGCCACAGCTGCCACTCCAAGCCAAAGACGTCCAATATGGGCCAGACCTAAGGAAACTGTGAGGTGGCCTGAGCTGAGAATGCATCTTAGTTGGGAAGCCCCACACTAAATGGTAAATATCCAGTCTGATCATCTTGAATGCTGGACGCAAAGAATATAACCACAGCACAGAGGCAGGAAGAGGAAAACTAGAGACAGAACCAGAAACAGAGAGAGTCCTGAGCAGGGAAGACTCACTAAGCAAAGAACAATGGTTTCTCCTCATAAGAGAAGACTAGACTATAGTAACTGGAATTGCTGTGGTCTCCCGCATAGTTTTCCAGGTGCCCATTAGGTCTGAGTGTGTAGCTGCTGAGATGGTTTTCTTTGCTAACTCACTGCACACGTGTATTTCTATCAAAATCTCCCATCTCTTGCGGTGTTCTTAAGTGTATCACTTTTTTGTTTTTTTGTTTTGGTGTTTTTGTTTTTTGGTAATTGGAAAAAGCCCAACACCTTATCTAAAAATGAATTCATAATCCTCTCTCCCAAATCTACTCTTTCTCATTCATTGCCTATGTCTACTTCTGGTATCACCATCCCAGTTTTTCGATTTCTCCCAATACCTTACCAGTCTGTCAATCCATTTGCCAGGTCCTCTCAATTCTACCTCCACAATACAGCTCCAAGATATCAGGGTTGGGTAAATATTCCTCTCACGTAGCACTACCCCCCCAACCCTTCACTCTTGGCAAACATCACTTATTGATCACTGCACTCTTTCCCACTTACCTAAGCAAGGCTAAAAGCCATAATAGATCTACTCCTTGAATGTTTATTTTATATATAAGGTATCGTGCTAAGCACTTTGCATGCCTTATCTTATTTCTCATAGAAACCCTGTGAAGATACTCTATTGGTTTTTTCATTGTATAGGTGAGAAAACTGAGGCTCAGAGAGTGAGGAGAAATACCCTGGTTCCTCCCTTCCTCCAGTTGTCTGGTCTTTCTCTGTGGCCACCCACCGATGGAACTCAGCTGGAATCGGTTGGCAGGGGACCCAGGGAAATAAAGTTTGCAGGAGTTAGCTCCTTGTGGTGCAGAGCAAAGCAGAAGAAGAACAGGGATTGGATCTGAGACCAAACAGAATGCCTGGTGAGAAGCTTCTTCTGATTTCACAGCCAAAAGGAATGTGTCCTGACTCTGAAAGATGATAGCACTTGATCCAGAAATTTCCTTCTGCACTGAACACTATTTATCATATTTGCTTGTGTATATAATATGTTATTCGCAAGTCTTTTCTCCTTTGGTCGATAGCCTGTAAAATTCTCTTGGGTAAGATACAAGTGCGAATTATTATCACTCCTGTCGTAACGGTTAGCCCCACGTCTTGCTCAATAAATATTATTTAATGAGGAATGATGCATTTTCAATGCCTGTGCTTCTTTAGACTAAGGAGTATAGCAACATGTCAGGAGGGTATGCCAACTACAAGATAAACACCATACATTTTCCTGGAGAGTCAATTTCACAGTGTGGTAAGTAACTTTAAACACAATTTTTGTATGAAAACAAAAATTGAAATCAAACAAAATGTACATGGTTTTCTTTAAGATAAATTACTTCAAAAAATACTAGGCTCTCTATGTATTCATTTTTTAATTCTTTTGTTTTTCAACAAGTATTGACTGAGCATTTTCTATATGCCTGGCACTGTTCTAGACAGATCTGATTCCTGCCTTCAGGGATCTTACAGTCTAGTGCAGAATTCTATAAAGAACCGACAGCAAATGTTTTAAGCTTCCTGGGCCAAACATTCCTTGTTGCATTACTCAACTCTTCCTTGTAATATGAAAGCAGCCACAGACAACACCGAAATAAATGAGTTTCTATGTTCCAATAAAACTTCATTACAAAAACAAGCAGCAGGCAGGATTCAGCCAATGGGGTCATAGTTTGCTGATCCTGTCTAGCAGGGAAAACAGACATTAAATAATTTAGGACGACACACTGTTAGAGAATAATATAAGATGCTCTATGGGCAAAACCAGGGTAAGACACTTAGCCCGGGAGCAGGACCAGCTTTGTGGGTGTGCAAGCAGGGCCACTCAGAAGGGACAGCGTGCTTGGTTTAATGCTCTGTTGTCAGCGTCCTGAAATTCTTAATGATGTTATATTTGAACTTGTGAAGTCAGAAAGGACAATGGAGCATGCGTGTGAGCAGAGCTGCTGTGCCAGGCGTTAGTGCACACACGTGGGGGCTGGAGCACGTAGGCATGGCAGCGGGCAGCACCAAGCACCCGGCCTGGCCTTCTGGTGAGCACGTGCACACCTGGGGCTGTCCAGAGCCCCTCAGAGCAACGAGGGCAGCCCTGCCTGGGACCTGGACCCAGATTGGTTGATGGCGGTTGCAGCAATAGCAGATGCAGTGGTGGTGGCAGCAGTGGCAGCAGTGGCAGCCGTGGGAGAGTGGAGCGGTTCCAGGGGCAGTGCTGGGACACATGGAGGGAGATTGGCTAACCCATTTCTCCCCAGAGCCCGTCCCTGTGGCATCTGCACAAATATTAACTCTCTAATCTGAGCACCAGGACACTCAGGCACTCAAGTGGTAAAGCTTGTCAGTAAATTATTACAGATTAAGGGTGTACACATTGACACTGCAATAAAGCATATCAGGGACTTATTAAAATTCTTCAAAGAATTTAGAATTTCTGGTTTTGAAAACTGTTACAGCATTGCAAACCAAACATACATGGGCTTAGAAATAGAAATTAAATGTAAAGATTGTTCCATTCAATAGACTAGAACACTGTCTTCACACAAAGTTTCAGATAAACAAACAATTAACAAGGAAGACAATATGTAAATGAATTTTCTTATATTTGAAGATACAGTGATAGAATGCATATCAGGCATTTTGAATTATATAAAAATCATGAAGCCACTTTTGGTTTCTTGTAGATTTTCACAAGTTGCAGGAACTGTCAGAAAACACTAACATTAAATTTGTGTATAAAAATCATATAATTAACTGATTAGGTAATATAAATGCTATATGTAAATAGCACTTATTTAATTATTTATAAATAATATAAATTTGCATATTAAATTCAGAATTACATGAAACTGATTTGTATGAAGAGTTAACTCTTTGTAGAAAATAGTTCCACAGGAATCATCACTTCTAGATGTACTGAAATTTATATTTCAAAATAATTTACCAGATGTGTATCCCAATGTTGTCATAGCCTATAAAACTCTCTTATCTGCTCTGGTAACAATTGCATTAGTAGATTTTAATTGTCAAAATTAAATTTATCAAAAAATATTTGTAATTTTACATTTGCCAACAGCAACTGACATTGCTTTCAATTATATATATTGAAAAATAAGTTATTAAAAGTACACATTTTTATGACCTAATGAATGAATATGTAGGAAAGCAAACCAGAAGAATCTCGGTATCATATTAATCAGTATTATTCATTGTATTATATAAAATTATGACATCAAAAATATGTTTTACCATTAAAAAACCATTTGTATTGTTACTCATGTATCACTACACTCATCACATTTTATAAATAATAAAATTATTATAAATAATACAATATTTTAAAAGGAAAAGCTTTATATTTTACCTTTAACTGCCCTTTTTTCCCTGCTTTTCGAACAAGGGGTCTGTATTTTCATTTCGCCTTGGACCTCACAAATTATGCAGTTGGTGCTGTCCAGGAATCCAGGCAAGCTTTCCTGAGGAAATAAGTAAAAAAGCCCAAAAGCAAGAGAGAGCTTGTCACACTAGGGCTGTGCTTCTCAAAGCGTGGTCCCGGTACCAGCAGCATGGCATCACCTGGGATCCTGTGAGAATGGCAGATTCTCAGGCCCCACCATGGAAAATAGGGGCTGGGGGGTGGACCCCAGCAGTCTGATTTTACACTCCCCCCAGGTGGTCCTGATGCCCCTCAAGTCTGAGAGGCACTGCTACAGGGGGACTGAGAGAAGAACGGTGGGTGTGTTGGGAGGTGGGGGAGGAGCCAGGACCAGGTTCTTAGGACAAGGAGGAGAAAATGGAGGTTTTGAAGCAGGAGTAAAAGCACAACGTCCTCAAGGGTCAGTACATCCCACCCCCATCCCCTTCCCGATCTCGTCTTCTACTGCTCTCCATCCGTCTCAGCCACGCGGCCGTCCTCTGACACATCAGGCAGTCCCCTGCCTCAGGGCCTTTGCGCCAGTGACCTCCTCTTCTTAGAATGCTTTCACCCCAGGGCCCTCTTGCATTCTTTGGATGTCTGCTCAAATGTTACCTTCTCAGGAAGGCCTTCCCTAGCCACCCTATTTAAAATCATCCCCTCAATGCACACATACACACACTCACACCTCGATCCCCTCTTCCCCGTTTTATCTTTCTCCGTTGCACATACCAACACCTAATATATTATACCACTTTCTTATTTTTCGGGTTAAGTGTCTATCCTCCCCCATTCCCCACTGGAATGCTAGCTCTACAAAAGTAGTGGTTTTATTCTGTTTCATTTACCGATATATTCCCGGGGGTCTAAAAATACTGGTAGAGAGGGAACACTCAATAAATATTTATTGAATGAACAAATGAAGAGGTTTCAATTCAAGTAAATACATGACTATAATTAATAAGAAAGGGGTTCTCATAACCTGGTTAATAAAGTTGCTAGCAGTTGTTGTTAACTTGAGGCTGTGAGCTGGGTTTATGCATGGAGGTAGAGACCACCACAGCTCTGGGAAGGGAAAATCCATGTGCTCCCCTCACCTCCTTGCTTGCAGGGGTTGAGGCCACGTTACTATCCTGCCCAAAGGACTGTGAGTAGAAGAGGCACGACCAGACCGTGGATGTTAATGGGAGTATCTCCTCCACTTCTTCCATCTCATTTGGCTGTGACCATGCACGTTTGTGTGGAGCCACAAGGTCAATGCAGAGAGGAAAGTTCCTTAGGCTTTCTGTGAGGGAGAAATAAACCTTTGTTGTGATAACAGCATTGAAATTTCAGGGCTTATTTGTTACTGCACTGTAGCCTAGCCTAGCCTGACGACTAGAGTCATTATCGACAAGCAGAGAAAGAGAGCAAATTCAGAAAAGTTGAATCTTCAGAGCAATTCTACTATGAAGGATATGTATTTGGTAGCTTTAAGGAAGATCCTGGACCTTGTCCACAGGTGTAAGTATACGAAAATGCCACCTGACAACGTCCCAGTTCTAAAAGGCAGAAACTATGAAATGAACACGTAAAAGTGTACAGAGGCAGAATCTATAAGTATGGACTATGGATCAGTCTGTCTAGGTTTGATTCTCAGCTGTCCCACTTACTGACCTTGACCAAGCTAATTAGCCCTCTGGGCCTCAGTTTCCTCACATGTAAATAAGGATAATAATATTAACTACTTCGAGAATTGTTAGAGGATTGGATGAAGTAAGGGAAGTAAAGTGCTGGGTTCTCAGTGCTTGACACAAACTCACTAAATTTTCACAGCAACTCCATGGGCTAGATACTATTTTTACCCCCGTTTTATAGATGATGAAGCAGTTGCACAGAGAGATTAAATAACTTACCCAAGGTCATGCAGCTAGTAAGTAATGGAGCTGGGATCTGACCTCTGCAGTCTGACGGGAGGGATGGGGATGAATCCTGAGCTGGGAGTTAGGCGGACTGGAGGCAAATCTCAGCCCCAACACTCACTAATCAGTTGACTTTGAAACAGCAACTTAACTTTTTGCGGTCGTGATTTCTCTATCTCTTAAATTAGGGAAATAGTAATATGAAAAATAATAGTAATCCCTACAACATCAGGCAGTTGTTGAAGGCCAGCTGGGATAGTGTTATAAAGCACCTCCCACATGCCTGGCCCAGAGGAGATGCTTGCTGAGTGTTAGCTACTGTTGTAATGACAACATCCCGCGTGGCCACAGTCTGAGCAGCTGTCTGGAATAGAGTCACAATATAGTGGGCCACTGGTCAGTCTCTTCTGCTCCTCACTGGAGTTTATGGGGAGACCTATTCCCTTGCTCTGGTATCACACATCTAATGTAATAGTGCAGCCCAGGTAACCGAGGGCAGCCCCATTTCCATTCCCCAAGATACATGTGGGATGGGGGGCTCCAAAGCAGGGTCCCCTCCATCCCACCACCACCACGACAGCTTTTCCCTACGAGGCCTGCCTCTCTCATCCCCCTAGAAGCCTATTAAGGCTTATCTCTTTGGTTAGGCCAACCTGGCCTCCTAGCTGCAGGTCAGAGAACAAGGGGATTAACAACTCAGGAAATCTCTGCTGCCTGCATGCATGCCCTGCTCCTTACCACTTTCATCCCGAGGCAAAAGAAGCTACTGATTTTCCAAATCATCATCAACAACAAGAAAGTTCCACAGAATCATGACAACCAGCTCCGTTGTATTGTTCAGATGCCAATTCTTTGAAAATCCACAGTCCTCTGATGACAGCAATGTGGGTACCGGTGAGTAGGATGAGTGGATGGGGGACAGGTCTTAGGGTTGGATATAGTCTTGGGTTTGGTTTCAACCTGCCTCCAGGGTAATATTGGCCTAGATGCTGCCATCATAGCTTGAGGACTCATTACTCCCTAGTGGCCACTGTGGGTTTTACCAGATAGAACAAAGAGCAGCAAAAGATGCAGGAACAGTGGTTAGCTAAGGAAACGGCATTTCCCAGGGAAACAGCGTCCTGTGAACTGTCACAGCATTTTAGGTCTTTCAGAGATGTTCCTGTTTTCATCTTTCCTCAGTACTTCCTGTTTCTCTTTCACTTAGTTTCTCTCTCCTTCATTATGCCTCTCTCCCTTTCTTCTTGTTCTTCCTCTCCCCTTCCTTGTTACCCTCCTCCTTCCCTGCCTTCCTCCTCTAACAGCTATGATCTTTCATATGTGTTGAATCTGTATTGCTGTTCCCTGTTATTAACAACTAGGACAATTTATCCCCCCAAATAGAAGTGACCAGATTTAACAAATAAAAACACACAGCGCCCAGGTAAATTGGACTTGTAGATAAACTTATACCAAAAAGATTATTTGTTGTTTTTCTGAACTTTAAATTTACTTGGGCATCTGACAGTGTATTTGGCAGCCCTACCACCAACTAACTGTAGGTCAGTGTGGGTCTCGAATAATGTTTGTCCTGTGAATCAGTGGCTTTTAGAAATGAAAGAGATGTCCCATACTTGCTCTGTGGTAAACTTCATAACGCTATTATTATTTTTAAAAGGTGAGGAACCAATATTCCCTGAACCCTCCACATAGCAGTTTTTGATTTCTTGCTTTTTTATAATGCCTACATCTTCAAGGAGCTTTTCTTTGAAGGCAGCTGGCTTTCTTAGGGCATCCCCAAGCCTGGCAACCCCTGGGCAACCCCCCAGAGGCTGGAGAAGGCCGTAGCTCAGAGAGCAAAGAGTTCCAAGTGGTCAAATTTCAACAGGAATGTCAGGCCTCTGTGAGGGGGAAGGTTACTTCTGCAGGGGGTGAGGGGAAGGGTGGATTATAATATTTTTCTTTCATTATCACATCTTTGCCTCTTATTTGCTATATCTCCACAGTCACAGTGTGTGTGGGGTTGGTGGGGTGGAGTGGGGGATACTCCCCCTTTCTTATGTTCCTTTGGCGCTATTTGCGAGAGAAGCTTACAAGAGAAGGAGTGATGGCCAAGTCTCCCCAGATGACACTGAGCTCAATCACTGCTGACAGTTAATACCTAGTTAATACCTGGCCTCCAAGCCGGATAGCCTTCCTGTCTGCTGGTGTCTGAACAAACACAGCAGGCATTTAAAGGTCACAGGGTTGCATGAGGTCAGCAGGGCCCGACCTTCTGAAAGCTGTGGTCATCTCCCCTCCACACTGAAAACATTTTTAAACGACTCCAGAAGCTACAGCTCCTCTTCCCCAAGGCACTGCCAGGGCCTGCAGCCAGGCCCTGCCGTTTCTGAGTGGCGTGGTCCAGGCCGGGCTTTCTGCTCTCCCTGCTGGAGGCCCGCCATCCTTATTGAGTGTATTTCCAAGAAAGCAGTTGACAGGCTTGGCAGTGCTATTCCTGGAAATGTTCAATAGGCCATCTTCTGGCAGGGGCCGCTGCTGACGGATGGGTCGGAAGGGGAGACCACGTGCTCAGCGCCATCTCCACCCCGGCCTATTCCCAGGTGCCTCCGAGCAACAGCCATCCCCAAATACCACGGGCTGTCAGCTGGGGGGGCTGCGGGCCTCACTTCCTCCCTGGCAGGGCAGCTGCCAGCGAGCTTGCTGCTAAATGAAGACAGGCGTCCTGTGACTATAAATTATAACACACAGCAGCTCCAGCTGATGCACTGCCTGTCCCGCAGGAAACTCCACAGGGGACACTTGCCCGCTGCCAAAGGGCATTCTAGACAGTGGCTTCAGCTCTTGTGGCAGCCTCGGGAGAGAGGCCAAGCCTGTCGCTGGACAGAGGAGCCCTGGCAACTCCCAGAGGCTGGAACTTCCGTCTGATGTGGGGTGCAGTCCTGACCTTGGCTTTTCTGCCTCTGCACTATTAACCTTCAGGGCCAGAGACTTCTTTGTGGGAGCAGTATGTGCACCGTCGGATGTCTAGCAGCATCCTTGGCCCCCGCCCACTGGATGCCAGTAGCACCTGTACCTGCGCCCTCCTCCGCCAGTTGTGTCAACCAAAAATACCTCCAGACATTTCCAAATGTCCCCTGAAAGGCAAAGTTGCCGTTGGTTGAGATCCACTGGTATACAGGAAAGGAGAAGGGGGCCTTTTGAGGGTGATGCCAGAGAGGGAAAGACAGAATCGTAGAATTTGGTCTCCATTTGAGCTGTGTGATGCCAGGCAAGTCAGAGAAACCTTGGGCCTCAGTTTTCTTATCTCTAAAATGGAAAGAAACAGAAGGGCAGACCAAGGGAGTGGGGAGATCAGTTCAGATAATGCATGGTAGGCACTTTGAGAGGTATTAAAGCACCACAGAGAACATCATAGCAGTAGATTACCTGATGCTTGAATCCTTCCCTACCTCAAAGGGTCTGGCTCCCTTTGAAAGGAAAAAATAGCTGAACATTTATAAAATTCCCAAGATTCTTAAAAAAGAAACAAATACTTTAGAAAGCTTTTCTCTTTATTACTATTTTTTCTTCTGAATTCAAACAAGATTAAGTATGCTATGACTGCCTGAGGTTAATGAACATGATTTTTTCTTATCTTCCTTGAAAGAGGTTTTGTATCTTTTGTTTTTTTACCAACACCCTAGAAATTGCACCCCTCCAGTGAAAGAACAGAAAGTAAGAATGGTAGGGTCCTTCTATTTTCTTCATAAAATTAGTACCTTTTTCTTTATAATTTATAACAAAACCAGTAAATGAAACCCCACAGCCCTATAGAAAGACACTGTTGCTTTAAATGAGCTTTGCTGTTATATAATTCTCTGGCTGACTTCACCCAGCCAGCTTTCAAGGAACTGTAAAGAAATCTTTAAACGCTAATATTTCTCTTATTCACACTGGCAGAAAAACACAAAGGAAATGGGCAACCTGAACTACCTCAATGGTAAAAAGTGAAGAGCCAAGTCCTTGACGACAGGGCTACATATGCCACCCCTGCACCTCTGCACCGGCCCTGGTCTTGGGGTCCTTGTCAAGCTCCAGGCAGCCATGGCCCTTCCTTTGTGGCTGTTGTCCGTTGGAAGAGCCAAGGCCACATTTGCTTTGGGAAACAAGACACTGTAATTAATCAAAGAAAACAAAAACAGCTTCTTTTCCATAATGGGCCCATCGAAGGGCTTTTCTAGGAAAACCCCGATCAAGCTGTTCCTTCTATTTACCTAAAGGCTAACAGCCAAGGGAGGGGGTTGGAGGGGTGTGTGAGGAGGTATCCATGGAAGTTTATTCCCAAATAGTCCCTTCCCAGAAAAAGACTTCATTGTGCTAATTCAAAGCGCTGAGCATCAGCTAACAGCAGGGGCCCCGTGGAAGAAATCAAGTCTCCTCTTTCTGAGGCATCACTGATCCTGTACCGACCCAAGAACTCACCCTCTTCTACATAACTATTCTGATCAGACAGGATTCCCAGAGGGGACCTGGGAAGTGAGACTCTGAACCAAACTAATGAAGAAGTGTCAGAAAAGGCAGCCAAGCAGCACTGTTGTAAAACCAACTCTTACCACATGCTTACCTCGTTAGAGAAGTAAACACAGTGTAATTCTGGCACAGTGGTTCCCCCTTACCCGGGAGGGATACATTTCAAGACCCCCCAGGGGATGCCTGAAACCTCGGATAATACTATATATATATATACTATAGATAATATGTTTTCTCCTACACGTAAATACCTGTGAGAAAGTTTTGTTTATAAATTAGGCACAGGAAGAGAATATCCCAATTGCCAGCATCACTACCCTTGTGCTTTGGGGCCATTATTAAGTAAAAGAAAAGTTACTTGAACACAAGCACTGTGATACTATGACAATTGATCTGATAACCAAGACACTTACTAAGTGACTAACTAACAGCTGGGATGCGCTGGACAAAGGGATGATTCTCGTCCCAGGCAGGATGGAGCTGCAAGATGCAAGATTCACCATGTGACTCAAAATGGCATGCAATTTAAAGCTTATGAGTTGTTTATTTCTGGGATTTTGCATTTAACATGTTCAGACTGAGGTTGTCTGTGGGTAAGTGAAACCATGAAAAGCAAAAGCATGGATAAGGGAGGGGTTACTGTGCTAGGTAAAGACAGGTAGGGTTGGGACTAGGGTGAGGAGGGTGAGGCATCACCTCTGCTGTAAAATTTAAAGATACCAAATAAACCCAGCCATCAAATAAATAATATAAGTAACATTCTAATGCAATATTTTAAAAAATCAAAATTAATGTCAAAAATTCATGATGAACAAAATATCAGAATTTAAAGACAGGATCTGGTTTCCCAAGTATTGTATGTTCCCAGTGACCAGCACTTGACTTCGAATGGACTCATAGGTCTCGGTGAAGCAGGGTAACCAAAGGAGCCAGGATTCAGAGTCAGAGACAGAAGAGCAGCCTATGGCTATGTGGCTTTCAGCATATTCCCAGCCTCTCTGAGTTCTGGTTCTCATTTGTAGAGTGGGCTTAATATTGGCCTCACCTGCCTCACAGGGTTTGTTAGGACCAAATAAGGTCTTGTTCACGAGAGCATTTGATAAACTTTTTATCTTTGAAAAGATAAACAAAGTAACCTAAGGCATCCTTGAAATGGATAACAGAAAGTAAAATAATAATATTGGAAATTGTAGTAGAAGGTGATATGGGACATACTTGGGGAGGGAAGGAGAGAAAAGGCAGGAGAGAAGAAAAGGGTGGAGGGGTAGGGCAGGCTGTGTGCTGGGAAGTGGGAGGAGCCCAGATTCCAGATTCTGACCTGAATTCAAGTCTCTGCTCAGCTATTTACAATTTGCAGAGCTTTGGCCCATTTTCCAGCCTCTCTGAGCCTCAGTTTTCTCATTCTTAAACTGGGGACAATAATGCATTGACCATGTGAAATAATGTGTGCACAGCACCCAGTACGGTCTGGTACAAACTAGGTGTTAACCCCTTTCACCACACACACACACACACACACACACACACACACACACACACACCTCCCTGCATGCTTACACCCACACCCCAGACTTCTCCCGTGAAGAGTAAGAAAGGGTAAGAAGGAGAGAAACAGGAGAGGTAGGAAGAATATAAGCCAAGATTGGAGGAGGTAAGAGAATAGAATAGAGAGGGGGAAAAGAGAGAGGAAAGGAAGGAGGAAGGAAAGGAAGAGAAGAAAGTGGGGACACTCAGTCCTGTCCTAAGCTGAGAGCTCTCATAGGCAAGTCAGTTCAAGTTTCCTAGGAAACACCCATGGAAAGAATCAAGCTCAACAACATATTTAAGATTTATCTGTGATGACACACATACCTCTGATTCTTTTGTTTTACCTGACGTAGAATATTTTAGAACATGCCTCCATTTACATATCCATTCTCTCAAGGGTGGACATTTAAGTTGTTTAAGGGCGCTTCGATTGTAACAGTAATACTTCATTTCTTAAGTTGGGTGGAAGGTATGGAGAAGTTCAATACACTAGTTTCTTGTTTTCTATGTCTGAAACAGTTGAGCTCATCTAGAACTCCTATGGATTTGGTCAAACTTCCAGGCTTTGCTCCTCAGTTCAGAGACAGGTGGGATTTCCAGGGGTGGATGAAGCACATCCACATGAAGGGTCTGAGTAGAGTGGGCACATTGCCGGGGTCTGCCCAGCAGCCACACTGCCACACAGGGGGACCATGCACCTAGTGGCTCTGCCTGTCCAGGGGAGTGAAGGTCAAGCCACACTGACTGAGGTGCAGCTAGCAGGCCTGCAGCTTCCCAGACAGACACCGCTACCTGAGATCTTGTCCTGCCTGGAAGCCCAAGGCCAGGCCCCACAGGCAGTTCCAGAGCCAGTGCTGGGATTCTGTGGAAGCCTTGGATGAGAGATGCTGAAGGGAAAACAGTTTTCTCCACTAACATCTGAGCTCCTCTGAATCAAATCTCTGTACCTTTCATAATGGAACAAAGGGGGAAAATGTTTGTAAGCTTGGGGGGCTGACAGTCACAGTTGATCCCCTACAAGTCAGTCTGTGCATTTCCTTCCTAAGGAACTGGAGAAATAAGAAGTGCCAGGAATCCAAAAGAATAAGTCTTCTGGAAACTGTTCCTGTTTGTCTTTGGAATGTCTTGATCCTCCAGCAGATTTGTTACTTAGAGACTGTTTGCTTTGGCTACAATCAAAATTGGTCTGCATTTCCCAGCATCCACCTGCTCTGTGGGGTGATTGTCTTCCCTCAAGCAGCTATGAGGGCTGAGTACCTGCCTCCAACAGACAGCCTGTTACATGGACAATCCACTAAATCATGACTTGGGGCTGGGATTTAGGGCAGGCACTAGGGTGAGGCAAGTGAGGTGCTCACCTTGGACACAAAGGTTAAGGGGACATCCAAAAACTCAGAAATTGAGGTAAGTAATATTTTAATGAAACATTTTTAAAAATCAAAATTAATGCAAAAAAATCCATGATGAACAAAATATCAATATTTCAAATAAAGACGGGGTCTATGCAGAATTAAAGGAGCAATAAAGAGTTTTACAGACAAGCAAAAGCTAAAAGAGTTCACCACCACTAAACCAGCCTTATAAGAAGTGTTAAAGGGAGTTCACTAAGTAGAAAAGAAAAGGCCACAATCGTCTTAGAAATAAGACAATTATGAAAGGAAATATCTCACTGGTAAAAGCAAACAATAGAAAAGGTAGTAGATCAATCACTTAGAAAGCTAGTAGGAAGGTTAAAGGAAAAAAAGTAGTAAAATCATCTATATCTACAATAAGTGAAGAAAGACACAAAATTAAAACAGGTAAAATATTATGTCAAAAACATAAAATGTGGTGGGGGGTTTAAACTTAAAATTATATGGCTGTTATAACATGTTCAAGCTTAAGAGATTGTCAACTTAAAAAAAATATATATATATACACACACACATACACACACACACACATACACACACACCCCTACCTCTTAGTAACCACAAACCAAAAACCTATAATAGATACACAAAAAGTAAAGAGAAAGGAGTCAAAACATAACACTAAAGACAGTCATCAAACCACAAAGGAAGAGAGCAAGAGAAGAAACAAAGAAGAACTAAAAAAACAATCAGAAAACAAAATGGCAATAAGTACATACCTATCAATAATTACTTTAAATGTAAATGGACTAAATGCTCCAATTAAAAGACACAGAGTAGCTGAATGGTTTAAAAAAAAAACCCAAGATCCATATATATGCTGCTTACAAGAGACTCACTTCAGATCTAAAGACATACACAGGGTGAGGGAATAGAAAAATACATTCCACGAAAATGGAAATGAAAAGAAAGCCGGGGTAACAATACTTACACCAGATAAAACAGATTTTTAAACAAAGACTCTAAAAAGAGACAAAGAAGGGCACTACATAATGATAAAGGGATCAATCCAACAAGAAGATATAACACTTATAAATATATATGCACCCAACATAAGAACACCTAAATACATAAAGCAAATATTAAAAAGGGAGAAATTAATAGTAACACAATTATAGTAGGGGACTTTAACACTCCACTTACATCAATGGACAGGCCATCCAGACAAGGAAACATTGGCCTTAAATGACACGTTAGATCAGATGGACTTAATATATATATGGAACATTCCATCCAAAAGCAGCAGAATACACATTCTTATCAAGTGCACATGGAACACTCTCAAGGATAGGTCACATGCTAGGCCACAAAACAAGGCTCCATAAATTTAAGAAGGCTGAAATCATATCATCTTTTCTGACCACAATGGTATGAGACTAGAAATTAACTACCAGATAAAAACTGGGAAAAACATAAACACACGGAGTCTAAACTATACTAAAAAACCAATGGCTCACTGAAGACCTCAGAGGAAATCAAAAAATACCTTGAGACAATGAAAATGGAAACTCATTGTAAAATCTATGGGATGCAGCAAAAACAGTTATAAGAGAGAAGTTAATAGTGATATAGGCCTACCTCAGGAAACAAACAAATAAAAAATCTCAAATAAACAACCTAACCTTACATCTAAAGGAACTAGAAAGAGAAAAAAAAACTAAATTAGTTGAAGGAAAGAAATAATAAAGATGAGAGCAGAAAAAAATGAAATAGAGACTAAAAAAAAATTTAAAAATATCACTGAAACTAACAGGTGGTTCTTTGAAAAGATAAACAAAATTGATAAACCTCAGCCAGACTTATCAAAGAGAGAGAGAGAGAGAGAGAGAGGGCCCAATCAATAAAATCAGAACTGAGAAAGAAGAAGTTACAACAGATATCACAGAAATACAGAGGATCATAAGAAATTACTATGAACAATTATATGCCAACAAATTGGACAATCAAGAAGAAATGCATAAATTCCTAGAAGCATACAATCCTCCAAGACTGAATCAGAAAGAAATAAAACAGCTGACCAGATGAATTACCAGTAATGAAATCTAACTAGTAACAAAGAAAAACACCCAACAAAAGTCCAGCATGAGATGGCTTCACAAGCAAATTCTACCAAATATTTAAAGATTAGTTAACACCTATCCTTCTCAACCTATTCCAAAAAACTGAAGAGGAAGGAATGCTTCCAAACTTATTCTGCAAGGCCAGCATCACCCTGAATCCAAAACCAGACTAAGACACCACAAAAAAGGAGAAAATTACAGGCCAATATCACTGATGAATATGAAAGCAAAAATTCTCAACAAAATATTAGCAAACAGAATTCCTTTAAAAGGATCATACCACATGATCAAGTGGGATTTATCCCAGGGACGCAAGGATGGCTCAATGTCTGCAAATCAATTAATATGATATACCACATTAACAAAATGAAAGATAAAAGTCATATGATCACCTCAATAGATGCAGAAAAAGCTTTTTGACAAACACTCTTAACAAAGTGTATATAGAGGGAACATACCTTAACATAATAAAGACCATATATGACAAATCCATGGTCAACATCATACTCAATGGTGAAAAACTGAAAGCATTTCCTCTAAGGTCAGGAACAAGATAAAGATGTCAACTCTCACCACTTTTATTCAAACTAGTATCAGAAGTTCTAGCCACCAAAATCAGAGAAAAAAAGAAATAAAAGGCATCTAAGTTAAGTAAAACTGTCACTGTTTGCAGATGACATGATACTTTATTTAGAAAACCATAAAGACTCCACCAAAAAACTATTAGAACTAATAAGTGAATTCAGTAAAGTTGCAGGATACAAAATTAATATACAGAAATCTGTTGCACTTCTATACATTAATAATGAACTATCAGAAAGAGAAATTAAGAAAACAATCCGATTTACAGTGTGTCAAAAAGAATAAGACACATAGGAGTAAGTCTAACTAAGGAGGTGAAAGCCTGTACTCTGAAAAGTATAAGACATTGATGAAAGAAATTGAAGATGACACAGACAAATGGAAAGATACCTTGCTCACGGATTGGAAGAATTAATATTGCATACCACCCAAGGCAATCTACAGATTTAATGCAATCCCTATCAAACTACAAATGGCATTTTTCACAGAACTAAAACTAATAATCCTAAAATTTGTATGGAACCACTAAAGACCGTGAATAGCCAAAGCAATCTTGAGAAAGAAGCACAAAGCTGAAGGTTATATGCTCATGATTTCAAACTATACTTCAAGGCTACAGTAATCAAAACAGTATGGTACTGGCACCAAAAGGACACATATATCAGTGAAACAGAATTGACATCCCAGAGATAAACCAATGCTAATATGGTCAATTAATATATGACAAAGGAGGCAAGAAAAATGTTGAAGACAGCCTCTTCAATACGTGATGCCGGGAAAACTGGACAGCTACATGCAAAGGAATCAAACTGGACCACTTTCTCACACTATGTAAGAAAATAAACTCAAAATGGATTAAAGACTTGAATTTAAGATCTGAAACCATAAAAATTCTAGAAGAAAACATAAGCAGCACACTCTTTGACATCAGTCTTAGCAATATTTTTTGGATCTGTCTCCTCAGGCAAGGGAAACAAAAGCAAAAGTAAACAAATGGGACTGCATCAAACTGAAAAGCTTTTACACAGCAAAGGAAACCATCAGCAAACAAAAGGCAGCCTACTGAATGGGAGAAGATATTTGCAAAAGACATATCCAATAAGGGGTTAATATCCAAAATACATAAAGAACTCACACAACTCAATATCAAAAAAACCAAACAATCTGATTTAAAAATGGGCAGAGGACCTGAATAGACATTTTTCCAAAGAAGACATACAAATGGTCAACAGGCACATGAAAAGATGTTCGATGTCACTAATCATCAGGGAAACACGCATCAAAACCACAATGAGATATCACCTTAGAACTATCAGAATGGCTATCATCAAAAAGACAGCAAACAACAAGTATTGACGGTGATGTGTAGGAAAGAGAACTCTCACGCACTGTTGGTGGGATTGTCAACTGATGCAGCCACTGTGGAAAGCAGCGTGGAGCTTCCTCAGAAAATTAAAAAGAGAACTATGATAGGATGCAGCAATTTCACTTCTGGGTGTTTTTTCTGAAGAAAACAAAAACACTAATTTGAAAAGATATATGCACCCCTACGTTCACTGCAGCATTATTTATAATAGCAAAGATATGAAAACAACCCAAGTGCCCATCAACAGATGAATGGATAAAGAAGATGTGGTATATATATACAATGGAATGTTATTCAGCCATAAAAAAGAACGAAATCTTGCCATTTGTAACGACATGGTTGGATCTAGAGGGTATTATGTTAAGTGAAATAAGTCAGACAGAGAAAAGCAATTACCATATGATATCAATTATATGTGGAATGTAAAAAACAAAACAAATGAAAAAACAAAATGAAAACAGACTCATAAATACAAAGAAGAAATAAATGGGTGTTTGCCAGAGGGGTGGAGGATAGAGGGTGGGCAAAATAGATGAGGGAATTAAGACGTACAAACTTCCAGTTATAAAATAAATAAGTCAATAACTTTATATGGGGACAGACGGTTGGTAGATTTATGTTGGTGATCATTTTGTAATGTATTTAAATGTCAAATTACCTTGTTGCACACCTGAAATTAACATAATATTGTGTATCAACTATATTTCAATTAAATAAATAAATAAAATTTTAAAAATAAAATAAAATGCAGGTAGTCTAACTACAGAACCTACCTCCTTAGCAACTATCCTCTAAAGATATTATGTCCTTGTGCACACTGCTGTATTTAAAATAGATAACCAACAAGGACCTACTGTATAGCACAGGGGGGAAAAAAAAAAAAGAGTATAGCTCTATGCTAAGTAGTATGGATGTATAAAAAAGAAGAATAAAATACTTTTCCTGGTCTCAAAAAATAAAAAATAAAATAAAGATATTATATCTTCCTACTTAATAGAAGTTTCCGTTAAAAATAAAATTTTAAATGCAATATTTAAAAAAAATCAAAATTGATGCAAAAAAATCCATGATAAACAAAATATCAATATTTCAAATAAAGAGGGGTCCATGCAAAAGCTCCTGAGTTGAATGCAACTGGGAAGTGCGAGGATCAGCCTTTCCTTTGTGAATCCTGGTATCACCATGGCAGGTCAGGGAAGAAAATGTTCCCTCACCCCAGAAACATGAATCTCTCCCACAGCAGGATGGCAGGGTCCAACCTGTACCAACTAAAGCAACCCACAACCCCACCCCATGGACCCAGGCACAGCTTCAGGCCTCTTCCTCCTTCCAAGCCTCTCAGCCTCCCGCCCCTCCCCCTCCAGGACAATTCAGCCTCCGCCATACATGGATCTATATATACATGTTTAATCATATATGGTACATACCATGTATAATCATGCATTAACTATTTACTCCAGAGGTCTCCAGTGGACTGCTGGAGGTCATCTTATTTAGCTCAGTTTTGTTGTTGTTGGTTTTTTTTTTTCAATTAATTACTTAAAAATTGGGACATCTTCACCAAAAAGTCCAAATTTCTAGCCTATCTTTAAAAAGCCAAATTTCGGGCTTCCCTCGTGGCGCAGTGGTTAAGAATCCTCCTGCCAATGCAGGGGACACGGGTTCAAGCCCTGGTCCGGGAAGATCCCACAGGCCGCAGAGCAACTAAGCCTGTGTGCCACAACTACTGAAGCCCAAGCACCTAGATCCTGTGCTCCGCAACAAGAGAAGCCACCACAATGAGAAGCCCATGCACCGCAACGAAGAGTAGCCCCCCTTGCCGCAACTAGAGAAAGCCCGCGCACAGCAGCGAAGACCCAACACAGCCAAAAATAAATAAAAATAAAAAATAAATGAATTAAAAAAAAAAAAAGCTAAATTTCCAGCTTGAAAAATCTGTAAAAATCCAAATGTTTGGCAACTGATAACAACAACAACAATAATAATTTCCATTATTGAGAATATACCAAATGCTGAGCACAGTGCTCAGTACTTTAGGTATTTTTTCTCTTTTAACTGTCACAGCAATTCTGTACTTACCACCCGCATTTTACAGATAATGAACCTGAGGCTCAGAACCCTTAAATAACTTGTCCCAAATCACACAGCTAATAAGCAGCCCGACCAGATTCAAACCAGGGGAGTTTGACTCTAGAGCTCCATCTCTCATTCTTCTGTATCTTCCACCATCCTGGGGGCATGGACTAAACTACCGTTTTTCAAAAGTGTTCCAAGAAGCCTAAAAGACCCTGGGTGAGTATTAAGGGGGTGGGATGCCCCCAGCCCCGCCAGGAGGCTGGCTCAGGTCCCAGGGCTCCTGCTTCTATCGGAGCAGTTCCTTTTTTTTTTTTTTTTTTTTTTAAACCATTTGATATATTGGAGTCCGGTTCAAGAATTATTTGAGGAAAGAGAATTCCACTGCTCAGAAACAAAACCAAAACAAAGCCCCAAACCCGCGTGATCTTTTAATCTCTTCTCCACATACTATGATTTCCTGGACCATCAGGAAAACTTCCTCCTTCTCCCATTCCCAACCTACCAGACCTCTCTCCGTGTTATCGCATCACTCTGGTTCTGCCTTTGAGCATTTGGGTGCTCGTTGGGCCACCTCTTACAAATGGTGAATGGCCAAGTGTCCAGGCACTTAGGAGCCATGGAGCCATGGACCTTCCTCACAGACCTGCTGTGGGCAGACGGGGGCAGTCTGAAACTGTGCTGAGGTCAACACAGGGTGGACAAGGGTGATGGGGTGAGGGCAGCAGAAGCTAAAATCCACTGAGCCTGGTAGAGAGGCTGTCCCCGTGCTTCTCTCAGGTGTTTTATGGGCCATCATGAATTTCAGTCCTGTCATGGCTGTCTGTGAATTGAGGGTATTCTTTATGCAGTGTCAGGACAGGTGGCCTCAACGACTATACAGGGTAGTGAAAAGAGCCCTGAGCTCTCTCAGTGCGTGGCACTTCATGACCTTGGACGTATACAAAATGTGCATCGTTTCTCTCGGTGTACCTCACCCAACAGTCCTAGGGACACACGGTGACTACTTTCAAAAGCATAAAGTGACATAAGAATGGATATTGTGTTTTAATTATGTGTACATGGTCTGATCAAGAAAATCAAGAAAAAATGGGAGCTTCCAGATCCTCTTTGAAGACAGGATGCTGGAGCTAGCCTTGCCAATGTGATTTCAGCCTTGCATTCAAGGGCCATCCACTTACCAATGACTCCCAAATCCAAAACTCATTCAGATTTCTCTCCTGAGATTCCAACACATGGTTCCTCCTCTGTATTGAATAGCTCCACTTGGATGTCCTGCACACTCCCCCAGCAATTCCCAAAGTGGAACTCACCCACACCTCTCTGAAACCTGCTCCTTCAGCAGTGTTCTAGTTCAGGAGCTGGCAATCCCATCCATACCTCCTGGAAACCTGGGAGCCATCCTTGACTGCTTCCCTGTTTCATTTCTCATGTTTAATCAGGGTCAAGGTTCTGTGGATTCAGTTCACTCCTGAAGAAGCTCGTGGATCTCTCCAGTCTCTCCACCTCTAATGGTGTGACATGGACTAGACCGTGCCCATCTCCGGCCTGGATGACGACAATTATCACCTATTGGTTATCCTGCTTCTGGTCTTGTCCCCCATCCTGAGTCTCACGCTCCAAATCACCATTTAGGTCTTTCTGAAACACATACATACGGAATAATGATCTTTCTAGAACACAAGCATGATCATTTTAGCCTCATGCTTAAATCCCTTTGATGGTTTCCAGTTTTTCTTAGGAAAATCCTAACTCTTTAACCTGCATGGCAAGCTTAGCCCCCTGCCCATCTCTCCAGCCATCTCTACTCTCAATACTCCAGCCAAACTGCATCTCTTTCAGTTCCCCAAACACATTTTATTTTCTCACTTCTACCCCTTTGCACATGTTCCTCCATCTGCTTTGAATATATACCCCCTGTGATGGTTAATTTTATGTGTCAGCTTAACTGGGCTAAGGAATAAATGGTAAAACATTATTTCTGGGTGTATCTGTGAGAGTGTTTCTGGAAGAGATTATCATTTGACTCAGTAGACTGAGTAAAGATCTCCCTCACCAATGCAGGTGGGTACCTTCCAATCGGTTGAAGGTCTGAATAGAATAAAAAGATAGAGGAAGGGTGAATTTGCTGTCTGCTTGAGCTGGGACATCTATCTTCAGACTGGGACTTCCACCACTGGCTCCCCGGGGTCTCAAGCTTTTGGACTCAGACTGAAGTACACCACTGGCTTTCCTGGTTCTCCACCTTGCTGACCATAGATCGTGGGACTTTTAGGCCTCCATAACTGTGTTAGCCAATTCCTATAATAACTCCCCTCTTATATACGTCTCTGTATACCTCCTGTGGGTTCTCCTTCTCAGGAGAACCCTGACTAACCCACTCCCATCAGCTCCTACTCATCCTTGGGGTCTCAGCTTAGATGGCACTTTTTCTAGGAAGCTTTCAATGACCTTCTAAGACTGAGGTAGCTCCCCTTCTATTGCATTTCCACAAGCACCCTGTCCTACCTTCATCGAGCTCTTACCATAATGCACATGTTATAATTCCTTGTTGACTTAACTGCTTTCCCCATCAGGCTAAAAACTCCATGAAAGCATATATTCTACTTACATTTGTATCCTCTGTACCTAGGTCATAGCCAGGCACCTAGTATGTGCTCAATAAGTTTTATTTTTCTGACCAGAGTGATCAGACTACCAAAAGTATGAGTTGTCTTGTAGTAGAAATATTAAGAATCACTAGCGAGAAAGCATATGCTTGTTAAGGAAAACATTTCAGTCAGGTGTGCAAGTCAGACTGTGCTCTAACAATACCAAGAACTGACCATTAACACCTTGGCAATTTGATAACTTCTCTGCTTCCTAGAAGTCCACGTATTTTGGGGTTTGTTTATAGAAATTGTGAAACAAAATCTCTTTCTATGTATTTGAGAACTTTCTGAGTTTCACTTAATTTCTTCTTGCCAGACTGACACACCTTTAAATCCTTGTTTTAGGCCCTCTGTATTTTGTTGTGACCTTCTGTACCCTCCACTCATCAGTGGCCCTGGTGTTGAAATCTCCTCCTGATGGCAGTGTCTGAAAAAGAGCTGTTATTAAAAGTGTATCCATGTCTGGTGTCCAGAGGTAGGAGAAGCGTGGGGTTTTTATTTTCCATGTTTAATCTACATTTTAACCTCTCTTTCTCCAAAGTTTCCAAACTATGGGCAACTGGTTAAACTATTTTAATTATTGTATCTCCCCACACAGTCTCTCATTTTCAAACACAGGTAAATGATTCAAAATGCATCAGACTCTCCCTGGTGTCTGCAGTACAGAAAGTGCAAAGACCTGGATTCAAGTCTTGACTCTACCATTTACAAGCTTGGGACCTTGGACCAACTACCTAACCTCTCTGAACTTCAGCTTTCTCCTCTGCAAAGCGAGAACGACACCAACCTCACACACCTCACTCTCTGCCTTGGGTGTGGGAGGCACTACATAAATGTTGATGCCCTTCCCAAACAGTTCTGCTATTAATTATACCCATGATCATACAATGGTCTCTGTGGAATCGCCACAGACTGAAATGATTTTCTGGGATAATAAATCTCCACTGTTAGTAGGAGCAGTTGCCATCCAGTCTCAATGTCCATACTCACTAAAGCAGCTAAAACTTTTAAGACTCCTGTTAAATGATAGGACTGTTTGCTTTCTTCCCTGCAAAGCAGTACTCACACACTCTGCTCATTCTCGTGGCCTTGGGGAGGGGAAAACCATCCCACATCAGGGATGACCTCATCTGAATGCTGGGTCCAGAATTGAGTCACTGACCTCTCTGGACACTGGGTCCAGAATTCAGCTGGACCACCATCAGTGGAAATAAAATCATACAAAGAGGAAGGGGTGCAACGTGCAAAAGTTGAGAGTCAAAAAATTCTAGAGGAAGCATAATATAAGAAGCTGGGGGCATGGCCATCTTAGCTTGGCAGTTGGAAACTGCATAGATTTAGATTTCCCGAAACTGATTCTTTACCTTTGTCCAGTACCTGGAGCCTACAGAGATTTTTCACAGCTAGTATCTCCTTTCATCCTTACAACTATCCTGAGAGGTTGGCAAATATTTTTATACCAATTTTTTAGAAGAAGAAACTGAGGAGAGTGTGCCCAGATCACACAAGCTTACACAAGATGGAACTGGGACTTAACCTGGGGCTTCTAAGACCAGTGCTCTTTCTACCACATTCTCCTGCCTCTCATACAGTTGGGGAAGAGGAAGATTCCAACGAATGTCAGGAGAAGCATATATTCAGGAACCCCATCACAGTGCCACAGAGAGAAAGCACGAGACTGGGGTATAAAAGACCTGGCCTCCATTCCCAACCATTAACTCTTGAGATGTCAGTCTCCTTACCTCTGCAAAGAATAGGCAGCAATAAATGATTCAAAGTTCCCTCTTGTGTTTCTATTTCTTGAATGTGTGTCTTTAGTTATTTTAATGTATAACCTAGAAGAAATGCCAAAAAAAATTTTTGGAGTACATCACAAGTTCAGCAGCAATTATGGTACCTTTGACCTGATGTGACCACTATGGCTGAATTTAAAAGTTGAGATTTTCATTCATGGTTTCTTAGAATTAGGCCTCACTAAACTTCAATTAACCTTTCCACATCTCAGTTTTCTCACAGGAAAAACAGGGATGACAATACCTTCAGTACAGGCAAAAGGAATTTTCTACTCCTTCCTCCATGCCATCTTGCTTTTTCCTAGCCTCCCTGCCACCAACCCAAGGGAAAAGGAGTTGCTAATCTGACTGGTCAGTGTCCGGGACCAGAAACAGAACGTTGTACAGTCAGCCCTCTGTGTCCATGGGTTCCATGTCTGCAGATTCAACCAACCGTGGACCAAAAATATTTGGAGATAAATTTCATAAAGTTGCAAAAAGCAAAACTTGACTTTGCCACTCGCCAGCAATTATTTACACAGCATTTACATTGTATTTGGTATTATAAGCAATGTAGAGATGATTTAAAGTATATAGGAGGTTATATGCAAACACGCACCATTTTACATAAGGGACCCGAGCATCCACGCATTTTGGTATCTGCAGAGTCCTGGAACCAATCCCTTGTGGATACAAAGGGACAACTGCAATTGGGGGCAGGGTTGCCATCCCTAGGAGTGGTTCTCTTTCTTTTCTATTATATACAGTTGGGTGGGCAAGTGGACTCAGCCCTCTCTCTGACTCTCCACCTCCTCTATGTAAGTGCCTAAGAAGGTAAGTTATTAGTCACCTTATTTTCTCTGTCATTTTGTCATCTTTCCTCCATGCATCCTTCTAGAGGGTACTAAGATCCCAAGATTTAGATTCAGGAAGAAGTAAGAGGTTTTCTTTAGACCTCAAGGCCTAAGGCATGTGCTTTTATTCACTTTTAATCAAAACCTTAATGGGGATTACTGGATGGTGGCTCAGTTAATAAAAAGCAGTACTGTCTTCTTTGACTCTTTCTAGGAACTGAGGTAGCTAGTCTCCCAGACAGTCCCCCGTGAGCCCCCAAATTCCTGGTGTTCATACCCTTTTGGAGTCCCCTCCCACACTGTACAGGGTTGATGGGTGTGACCAAGAGAATAAGGCATGAGTGATGGTATGTAACTTCTGAACTAGTTGTAAGAGACTCTGTGGCTTCTGTCTTGGTCTCTCTCTCTCTCTTGGATCCTTTGCTCCAGGGAAAGCCAGCTGCCATGTTTTGAGAAGCCCTGTGGAGAGGCCTCTGTGATTCCTTCTAGAGCAAACCCATACTCTTCTCTTTCTGCCCCCCGCCCCGCCCCTGCACTGCCCCGGTGCCCAGCAGCACTCATTATACTTCCTCATCCTGATATGAGGCCTTGTCGGACTTCCCCTTGCTCCGTGAGGCCAGGAACGGACTATTTCTTACTAGTCTTTGAATCCTCAGTGCCTAGTGCAGTGCCTGGCACAGAGCAGTCTCTCAATAAATGCTTGGTGAATAAACAAATGGAAGGAAATCTAGTTTTATATTGATAATCATACCTCATATGTAACTAATTTTTTTCCTTTTGTTCAAGTATCAATTTTTAACAGCTCTATTAGAGACAGAATTGATACACAAAGAACTGCATATATTTAATGTGTACATTTTGATAAGTTTGGACATATGCACACACCTGTGACACCGTCATGACAATCAAGTTAACAGACACTTCCAACACAACACCTCCCAAGGTTTCCTTGTGTCCCTTTGGGGTTTTTTGTTGTTGTTTTTGCTTGTTTGTTTTTTCTAGGTAAGAACACTTAACACAAGATCTACCCATCTAAGTGTGCACTTAACAAATTTTGTAGTGCACGATACAGTCTTGCTAACTATATGCACTAAGTTGTGTAACAGATCTCTAGAATGCATTCATCTAGCATAACTGAAACTTTATACCCAGTGAACAACATCTTCCCATATCCCCCTCCTCCCAGCCCCTGACACCACTATTGTATTCTCTGTTTCTGTAAGTTTGACTACTTTAGATACCTTATGTAAGTGGAATAATTCAGCATTTGTCCTTCTGTGACTGGCTTATCTCACTTAGTGTAATGTCTTCAAGGTACATCCATATTGTTGCAAATGGCAGAATTTCCCTCTTTACTAGGGCTAAATAATGTTCACATTTTAAATGTCAAAAGTTTAAGGTTTGAAATTTTTCTTTCAGTAGAAGCCAAATATAGAAATCTATCCTAGATTTCACAGACATTTAAGATCACTGAATAAGTCTGTGTGTAGAAATAAGAGACAAGTCTAAAGAAATCTCTGGAACTTAAGTAGGGGTTTCTATTTTGTCTCCAAATTCGCCCTCATAATTTTAGTTCCAGTGTGTACCATAGGGTGAATCCCTTCTTCATAATTGGAGAACTTTTTTTTTTCCCTTCTGTGTCCATATGCCTACTTAAATTATACCCAGGGTTTATCAAATTATACTCAATTAAGCTGAATATTTTGGCCCCAAAGATGTATTAATTCTAAGTCTCTTACTGTTGCCACTTTGGGTGTAACTGTTTTTACTCAATTATACAGTCCCCTGAGATTGGTGGATATTAATTCCAAAGACTGGGAGGACCTCTATGAAGCAAAAGAACGGAGGACAAACCACGAAGGCCAGTCTGACATTTTCTTTGTCCCCTAAATTTGGATTCTCAGAATTGAGCCAAAGGCCCCATGAAATTTGTTCCCATCTTTCTGTACCTGCCTTCTCCTTCCCTCAAAAGCAGTCTTCAGAAGTTGATCAGTTGATTTATATGTAGGTACTAAAAGGTTCAAAAACTCAGAAAGAGGCCAAATTTATTTTAAAGATGATTAAGAAGAAAAAAAGGAGAGTTACCAGAAGGAAGAGGTATAAACAGACATTATACTCATGCTGTATCTAAGAAAGTTCTGAAAACAGTTATACCTCTCTACACAAATTTAGGTATGGGTGTGTGTGTGTGTGTGTGTGTGTACAAAAACAAAGCAGTCAAACTTCTGTACACAAACTTAGGTGACTGTGTGTACATACATATATATATGTGTATATATACACATAGGTATATACATATATACAAATACTATATACGCATATATTTTAAAATCACCCACGTCTTTGGTATAGGGTACAGAGTTCTCGTATCACTCTTGGATAATCTCCCAAGGAGCCATTTTATCTGAACACACAGTTCTATTTATCCAGTTTCTGATGATTAGTCTCAGGGGCAACTTTATGCAATACATACTGGCTATGACACAAGGCTTCTCTACTTAAATCAAATGTCCAAACTGAGATCCAGTAAGACAAACAGTACCTTCTCTTCTGCACGTGCCAGTGTCTGGGTATGTGGGATGGAATATGACGTTGGTAGTGAGGAAGCCAAATCTTCATCTCCTCCCTTTTCCTAGATGATTCTGGGATTTAGATGTGCAACAAACAAAAAGAAGAGGGACGTTTTCTTGGAAGCTACAAAAGGCCAATTTACTTTTTTTTTTTTGAGTGCTGCAAAACACACATAAAATAGGACACGTCTCTAAGAAGCTCTGACATATCTATCAGCCATGATCTCTTTTGTGTTAAAAGAAACCAGCCACAGAAATATTGTTGCTGCCAAAAAAGCGTTGTCTGCATCCCTTTTCACTTCCTCCCTGCAAGGATGCTTCATCAAATCATCACCAGAAGACAAAATCTGTTGCTTTGTGGCAGACAGTCAACGGAGGTTTGGTTGACTTTGTCACTTTGATGTGGTCACAGAGGTATTAGAGGTTGACCATGCAGCTGTTGGTTAAAAATGATAATCATCTAAAGAAAAGTACACATATACTGTCTCTACTTTCTTAGAACTGGGAGTTGGCTTCCTTGGACCATCTCCCCCTCCTTCCAGCTTCAAAAAAAGGAATTGCTAAATATTCAATTTGGTGTTTGCCTAAGGGTGGCTAAACAAGTCTCCTAGTGAGGTGTTTGTCTTTATTTCTGAGAAGGCAGCCTATCACTCAGTTTGATTCTAACAAAAATAAATCTCCCAAAACCAGTAGGGGAAAGGGGACTTATCAACAAAGGTCAACTAGAATAAATAACAATTCTAGTTGAAAATAAGGTTTTCTGTCAAAGCTACAGGAACAATTGAAAGGCATAAAGAGATTTTTGGGTTCCAAAGAAGACCTGAAGACTCCACCTGTCTGGTTGGTCTCCAAACATCAGGGAGTAAAGCAATATTTGAATAGTGTCAGCAAAAGTTTCTTCTTCAGAAGTGTTCCTTGGGTGGTGATGGGGTGTGTGTGTCAGGAATATATGGTGGATCATGAGGGGGTCAAATATTCTGTTCTTATGCTCCCAAATTGGCACTTTCTCAATCATATTCTTAAACTCACAGTTGTTAAGATGATCACGAAGAATGTTAGAAGAAGCAGAATCGGAAAGCAAAACAGGGAGCTGCATAGTCTCATCCTAGGCTTGTTCCCTAACATTAGAATTGGTCTAGAATTCTGTAATATTTTTACCCTGATCTCCAAAGAGACACCAGTTCCACAGCCAGAGCCAGTGTAAGAAAAAGTGTATTCAAAGCCTTCCTTCGGGGTGTGGCAGCTACCTATTTTGCTCCTGGGTCATAGAGTACATCTGAACTCCAACTGCCATCCCTCTTCTACTTGAAGAAAAAAAAAAAGCTGGTTAGTTCAAGATCATGGACTGAGCCAAGACGGCTACTTCTCCTTCCTCCCAAACCCTCGGGAAATGAGATGCATAACATAAGACTAAGTCTTAGTCCTAGGTAAGACTAAGTCCTAGAAAATGCCAGTTGAATAGAAACTAAAGAAGTTCTGAGTAGTAGCAGACTGGCAGAAATACCAGAGAGATGAGAAACACAGCTGAAGGAAGGGGCTGCTGGATGAATAATTCTCTAGCCTGTAAACTTCATCAGAACAAGTCATCATCTGTCTTATTCATTATTGTATCCTCTCTTCCTTGTATAGCTCCTGGCACAAAGTGGATGTTCAATAGTGACTATTAAATATGAATACACTGGTTCTCCTAAGAGGAAAACAAACTCAAGGTCAGCAGGAGAGAAGTGTATTATGGGATATCGACCGAGGAGTTGAAGCACTGCCAGGCCAGTGTCCCCCAAGTTGCACACTGAGGAGCTAGTTATGGTGTTTGCCCTCAGGCTCTTAGTAAAGAACCAGCCATGGGGGCCTCCTAGAATATGGATGGGGCCAGACAGAACAGTAGGGCATGGCCCAGATATTACTGAATTGTTAAGTAAGGAAAGGCAACTTGAACAGGTGTGAAATCCTCTGAGGTGCTCCAAGGGGTAACTTTCCCTAGTTGCTTGTTTGAGGAATGCCTCCACCCTGCTGGGCCATCCCCCTGCCCATAAACCTTGGGGACAACACATCTGTCAGTCATCACATTCCAGGGGCATGCCTGGGAAGGGGTGTTGGAAGAGAACGGTAACAATTGCTCAGGAAATGATATAGCTACAAATACTGATAAATGTACATATGGAAATGAACAACCCACAGGGGGAGACAAGATGGCGGAGTAGAAGGACGTGACCTCACCTCTTCTTACTGAAACACCCAAATCACGACTAACTGCTGAACAACCATCAACAAAAAGATGCTGGAATCTACCAAAAGGATACCCTATATCCAAAGACAAGAAGCTACAGCAAGACAATAGGTGGGGCGCAATGGTGATAAAATCAAATACCATGCACGAAGGGTGGGCGACCCACAAACTGGAAAATAATTATACCACAGTTCTCCCACAGAAGTGAAAGTCTGAGCCCCACATCAGGCTCTCCAGCCTGGGGGTCTGGCAAAGGGAGGAGGAGCCCCCAGAGAATCTGAAAATGAGCAATCCAGAACCATCAAACCTTTGAACCAAACTCATAGACTAAAAGCTGAACCAGTAAAGAGTTTGTTGCAACAAAAATAGAAATGAGGTTTTTTTCCTCTCCTGATAACAGGGAAAATAAAGGGAACAGTGAACAGGCTAGAGAAGAAACATAAACTGGCCTGAAAGAGTTAATCAATCTTAGTTTTATTTTAACTGTTACTAATCTGTAGTGTCTGTAACTAGATTTGTCCTTCACAAAGTTAACCTGTCACCCCCCACAACTTGATGTAAATTACATTCTGCACCTATTACCCCCTAATTCTGTGTAATTTACATCCTGCACCTGGTATTTACTCTCCCTACACTTTCTTGTAGCAAATCACCCCTTGTAGCTGTTTGCATTTCAGAAAGAAGGTCATAGGCCGATAACCCACAGACAAAAGGACTCAATTACCGGGCTGTCACACCCAATTACTGGGCTGCCTGACGCCAGCAGTGACTTTTAAAATACTGCAAGAAGAAGAAGAACGCAAGACCTTCATTCACCACTTTGATCCTTATCACCTACCCTGGACTGCGAGTTCCACCTATAAGACCCCTGTAATTCCTCAGGAGACAGGGGCACAGTTCTTGAGGCGCTAGCCTGCTGTGTCTTCCCTTTGCCTGGCAGAGAAATAAAAAAGCCTCTCTATTTCTTTTCCTCCAGATCTCTGTCTCCATATTTCTATTCAGCATTGGTGAACAGGGAGCCAAGGTTTTTGGCAACAAACTGACATCTGAGGAATGAGCAAATGTAAGAAGCCTTGAAAATATTTTATTTAGTACCTGAGATACAATGGATATCACATCCATTAAACAAGAGTCAGCTGCCATAGAAAAAGCAGCAATCAGAGAAAAAGAAAGACATCTTAAAAATTAAAAATAATGATGAACAAATTCTAAAACTCAGTGTTGGAGATGAATTACAGAATAGATACAACTGAAAAGAGAAGTAGTGATTTGCAAGACCAAAGTATTTTTCCCTAAACATAGAGCAAAAAAATCAAAGAAAAAAATTTTGAGAGACAAGAAATATAGAAGATTCAGATGAAAAAAATACCTGTTTAGTAGGAATTCTAGGACATAATGGGGGAACCGAGACCTGGCCCTCCCCACCATGCCTCCCTGGAATAGAAGACTTACTGTGACTTAATGTTTCACAGCGAAGAGGGTCTGGGGAGTCCTGCCTCAACAACTCCCTATTTGTTATTTCTGATGAACAATCTTCAGTCATTCTATCTTTATATTTATGTATATGTTGTGTCTTTTATTTGGCTGTTTTTGAGATATTTTTGAGATATTTTTCTTTATCCTTACTTTTCAGCCATTTAACACAATGATGTGCCTTGATATGAATTTCTTTTATGTTTTTTCCTCTGGGGTTTACTGGGTTTCTTAGACTTATGGACTGATATCATTAAGCAAATTTGGAAAACTTCAGCCAAAAGTTCCTTAAATATTTTTTGCCCCATTAGTTCTCTCCTCTCCTTCTGAATAACACATATGTTAGATTGTTTATTTTCCTATAGGTAACTGAGGCTCTGTTCATTTTTTTTCAAGTTTTTTTTTTTTTTTTCTCTTTTCAGTTTGGTGATTTTTGTTGACTTTTCTTCAGGTTCCCTGATCTTTCCTTCTGCCATCTCCAAACTGATGTTAATCACACCCAATGTTTTTTCAGGTATTCTATTCTTTATTTGAGATATTGTATTTTTCAGTTCTGCAATTTCTGTATCTTTCTTTATTTTTCATCATTTTCATATCTTTCCCCAAATCCCCATGCCTTCACATATTATATCCACTTTTGTGTAAATTATTTAACATATTTATAATAGTAATTTTAAAGTCTTTATATGCTAATTTCAACATCTGCTTTGTCCATGGGTCTCCTTTTATTTTGTTTTTGTTTTTTGGTGTCTTTATTTGTATTTATTTATTTAAACTTTGGGTTTATTTATTTATTTATTTATTTATGGCTGTGTTGGGTCTTCGTTTCCGTGCGAGGGCTTTCTCTAGTTGCGGCAAGTAGGGGCCACTCTTCATCGCGGTGCGCGGGCCTCTCACTATCGCGGCCTCTCTTGTTGCGGAGCACAGGCTCCAGACACGCAGGCTCAGTAATTGTGGCTCACAGGCCTAGTTGCTCCGCGGCATGTGGGATCTTCCCAGACCAGGGCTCGAACCCGTGTCCCCTGCATTGGCAGGCAGATTCTCAACCACTGCGCCACCAAGGAAGCCCTGGTGTCTTTATTATGGGTCACATTTTTCTGCTTCTTTGTGTGTCTGGTAATTGTTACTGTACACTGGACACTGTAAATGACATACTGCGGACGATCTAAATTCTGTTATCTTCCTCTGATGAGTATTGGGGTTTTGCTCCAGAAGGCAGCTAAATTTCTTGTGGATAACATTACTCTTCTACAGGCTTGTTTCTCCATTTTGTTAGGCTAGTTATATTTTAATTTTATTCTTAGGCTTAGGCTCATAGTCCTTAGCTCACAGTCCTGAGATATGGTCCTTATATCTAAGGCATGATGCTTCTGGCATATCATAGAAATGCAAGACATATTTGCCAAGCCCCTCTAATTTGGTAGATTTTAACTTCAAACTCTGTCTCCCCAGTACCAGGCAACTGCTGAAGTCTCTGCTCACTTCTTTCAGCCATCCAGCTGTTGTTTTCTGCTCTGCTCCTTGGAGACTTGCCCTGTGCCTCTGCAGTTGAAGAGTCAGCCAAACATTTGAGAAGATTTTGTACATAGATCTGGGGGCTCCTCCCAACCATCACTCCTAACCTTCTGGGATTTCCCTGCTCCCTTCAATTTCCAGTTGCTCTGGCAGCCTTGTAGTCTGGCCTCTAACTATTTAGTCCAATAAGTCTGTGTTCTGCAGACTAGTGAATGTCTGCAGGGGAAAAGCCAGTTAAATGTGAGTTATCTCTCCTCCTGTTTGTGCCTGATTTTGGTCCTTCTCTAGTGCCCTGAAGTAGATACATAAGCAGAGTTTATAATTATTATCAGTAGGATGTTTTGTCTGATACAAACCACTTGCCATTACTTGAAGCTGGAAGCCTTTATATATTTTTAAACATAAATAAGGTCATGTTACATATTTTATTTTATAACATTTAAAAAATTGAACAGCATATTTTAGATATTGTTCTGTGTCAGTATATATTAATTGACCTGATTTCCTTTGTCTGACTTATGGGTGCTACAAGTATTCGATGATAAGGCTGTATAACAGAGATAAACTGTTAAATGGAGTTGTGGGTTACAAATTAGACCTCTTTCAATGTTCTTTGAAAGATACTAAATTACTTTCTTTTGAATGCAGCACCTTATGAAGACTAGTTATATTTGGGTACGCAGCATTATGAATTTAAACAATCTTCTATTAATGTTTTTTTGGTTGTTTCAATTTTTCTTATTACAGGCAATGATATAATGAACATCCATCTTTGTATGTTAATTTTTTGGTCTTTCCTATAGAATCATTATCCTAGGGATGGAATCACTGAGTAACAGTAAATCCACATTTTAAATTTTAATATATTCAATATAATTACCAATTACTCTCCATAAAGGCTATACAAATATATACACTCCAAGAGTATATGAGAATGCCTACTTCTTCATAACTTTAACAACACTGGATATTATTCTTTTAAATCTTTCCCATACACACAAACCACCCTAATGGCATTTCATAAGAGCGGGATTGTCCAGGCCTCTTTTGCTGTCCTCAGCCTTGATTCTGAGCTATTGTCCCTTTCAACTTTCCAACACTGTGTCTCTGCCTTGCCCTTTGAACTAGACCATTGATGTTTGTCTCTGGGCTCCCCATCAAAAACCATTTGAATTCTACTTCCAGGCATGCTTCCTGACTTTACTGGTAAAACATCATCTCCAGCTCAACCTGGCCCAGGGCTTTATTCTTCAGTGTTGCTCCACCATGAGTATTCACAGTTTACTTCATTCCCTTCACATCCCCTCACTTATCTTCACAATTTACCTCATTCCCCCAATCTAAAATAGACATTTTTGTCTTTGTGAATTAAGGTCAGTGCAATCTGAACAACATATCTGCAACAATTGGTTCAAAAGTATTGTCTCAGTAAGAAATGCTCTAAAATGTCTCCAAAATTATTGCTGTAGCGTCCTTACCTTCCTTACTTTTAAAAAGTAACCACTAAGAGAGCAAATAACACCCTGGAACATTTTCTCAGTAAAATATATGTGAAGGAAGAGTATGAATCACTTTAAATATAAGAAACCAAACATACATATTTTCCTGTACTTTTCTCTGGATTCCCACTAATTGACATGAAGGGATTTTTTTTTGTAAAGACATAAACCTAAGAGGGAAAAGAGAACTGGAGACAAAATGATAGCCACAAAATGTTGCAAATTAGAAAACAGAAGAAGGAAAGACAATTGACCTAGCAGACCCAGGGAAGCTATGTCCTAAGTGAGCAAGCTAAGTCATAGCCCATTTTCCAATACATATAGAACCCCAAAGGCTCAAGAATGAGAAGCATCAGGGGTTTATGATTCAGGGAAAAAGGAAAGGACAGAAGTCTAAGGGGCAGCTAGACCTCCCTCCCAAATCCTCTTTCTTACTTTGTGCAACCAGGTGACAAATTCTTCTACCTCAGCAGAAAATGGGGGTTCTGGAGAAAGTAAAAACAGAAGGTCTCTGAGATAAGGATACATGGTATAGCTGAGGGCAGTAACCATTTTGAAAGCAGAAGGATTAAATACTAAATATTGAAACCCTCCCCCTAAAGCTCCTGGCCCTCTTCCATCACATGGTTTTCAGAATACAATGCAGGATTATTAGAAGATTCTTCTCAAGAGGGCAGACAGTAGAAGCAAGAAGAGCTACAATCCTGCAGCCTGCGGAATGAAAATCACATGCACAGAAAGACAGACAAAATGAAAAGACAGAGGACTATGCACCAGATGAAGGAACAAGATAAAATCCCAGAAAAACAACTAAATGAAGTGGAGATAGGCAACCTCCCAGAAAAAGAATTCAGAGTAATGATAGTGAAGATGATCCAGGACCTCGGAAAAAGAATGGAGGCAAAGACCAAGAAGATGCAAGAAATGTTTAACAAAGACCTAGAAGAATTAAAGAACAAACAAACAGAGATGAACAATACAATAACTGAAATGAAAAATACACTAGAAGGAATCAATAGCAGAATAACTGAGGCAGAAGAACGGATAAGTGACCTGGAAGACAGAATGGTGGGATTCACTGCCAGGGAACAGAATAAAGAAAAAAAATGAAAGAAATGAAGATAGCCTAAGAGACCTCTGGGACAACATTAAACACACCAACATTCGCATGATAGGGGTCCCAGAAGGAGAAGAGAGAGAGAAAGGATCCGAGAAAATACTGAAAGAGATTATAGTCGAAAACTTCCCTAACATGGGAAAGGAAACAGCCACCCAAGTCAAGGAAGCTCAGAGAGTCCCAGGCAGGATAAACCCAAGAAGAAACATGCCAAGACACACAGTAATCAAACTGATAAAAACTAAAGACAAAGAAAAATTATTAAAACCAACAAGGTAAAAATGACAAAGAACATACAAGGGAACTCCCATAAGGTTAACAGCTGATTTCTCAGCAGAAACTCTACAAGCCAGAAGGGAGTGGCACGATATATTTAAAGTGATGAAAGGGAAGCACCTACAACCAAGATTACTCTATCGGCAAGGATCTCATTCAGATTCAACAGAGAAATCAAAAGCTTTATAGACAAGCAAAAGCTAAGAGAATTCAGCACCACCAAACCAGCTCTACAACAAATGCTAAAGGAACTCTAAGTGGGAAAAACAAGAGAAGAAAAGGACCTACAAAAACAAACCTAAAACAATTAACAAAATGGTAATAGGAACATACATATCGATAATTACCTTAAATGTGAATGGATTAAATGCTCCAACCAAAAGACACAGGCTTGCTGAATGGATACAAAAACAAGACCTGTATATATGCTGTGTACAAAAGACCCACTTCTGACCTAGGGACACATACAAACTGAAAGTGAAGGGATGGAAGAAGATATTCCATGCAAATGGAAATCAAAAGAAAGCTGGAGTGGCAATACTCATATCAGATAAAATACACTTTAAAATAAAGAACGTTACAGGAGACAAGGAAGGACACTACATAATGATCAAGGGATCAATCCAAGAAGAAGATATAACAATTGTAAATATATATGCACCCAACATAGAAGGAGCTCAATACATAAGGCAACTGCTAACAGCTATAAAAGAGGAAACTGACAGTAACACAGTAATAGTGAGGGACTTTAACACCTCACTTACACCAATGGACAGATCATCCAGACAGAAAATTAATAAGGAAACACAAGCTTTAAATGACACAATAGACCAGATAGATTTAATTGATATTTACAGGACATTCCAGACCCTTTCTTCTCAAGTGCACACAGAACATTCTCCAGGATACATCACATCTTGGGTCACAAATCAAGCCTCGGTGAATTTAAGAAAGTTGAAATCATATCAAGCATCTTTTCCAACCACAACGCTATGAGATTAGAAATCAATTACAGGGAAAAAAACGTAAAAAACACGAACACATGGAGGATAAACAATACGTTACTAAATAACCAAGAGATCACTGAAGAAATCAAAGAGGAAATCAAACAATACCTAGAGACAAATGACAATGAAAACAAGATGATCCAAAACCAATGGGATGCAGCAAAAGCAGTTCTAAGAGGGAAGAATATACCAATACAATCCTACCTCAAGAAACAAGAAAAATCTCAAATAAACAATCTAACTTTACACCTAAAGGAACTAGAGGAAGAAGAACAAACAAAACCCAAAGTTAGTAGAAGGAAAGAAATCACAAAGATCAGAGCAGAAATAAATGAAACAGAAACAAAGAAAACAGTAGCAAAGATCAATAAAACTAAAAGTTGGTTCTTTGAGAAGATAAACAAAATTGATAAACCTTTAGCCAGACTCATCAAGAAAAAGAGGGTGGGCTTCCCTGGTGGCACAGTGGTTGAGAATCTGCCTGTTAATGCAGGGGACATGGGTTCGCGCCCTGGTCTGGGAAGGTCCCACATGCTGCGGAGCAACTAGGCCCGTGAGCCACAACTACTGAGCCTGTGCATCTGGAGCCTGTGCTCCGCAACAAAAGAGGCCACGATAGTGAGAGGCCCACGCACTGCGATGAAGAGCGGCCCCCGCTTGCCGCAACTAGAGAAAGCCCTAGCACAGAAACGAAGACCCAACATAGCAATCAATCAATCAATCAATCAATCTTAGAAAAAGAAAAAGAAAAAGAGGGCGAGGACTCAAATCAATAAAATTAGAAATGAAAAAGGAGAAGTTACAATGGGCACCACAGAAATACATCATAAGAGACTACTACAGGCAAATCTATGCCAATAAAATGGACAACCTGGAAGAAATGGACAAATTCTTAGAAAGGTATAAACTTCCAAGACTGAACCAGGAAGAAATAGAAAATATGAACAGACCAATCACAAGTAATGAAATTGAAACTGTGATTAAAAATCTTCCAACAAACAAAAGTCCAGGACCAGATGGCTTCACAGGTGAATTCTACCAAACATTTAAAGAAGAGCTAACACCCATCCTTCTCAAACTCCTCCAAAAAATTGCAGAGGAAGGAATACTCCCAAACTCATTCTACGAGGCTACCATCACCCTGATACAAGAAACAGACAAAGATACTACAAAAAAAGAAAACTATAGACCAATATCACTGATGAATATAGATGCAAAAATCCTCAACAAAATACTACCAAGCAGAATCCAACAGCACATTAAAAGGGTCATACATCACGATCAAGTGGGATTTAACCCAGGGATGCAAGGATTCTTCAATATATGCAAATCAATCAATGTGATATACCATGTTAACAAACTGAAGAATAAAAACCATATGATCATCTCAATAGATGCAGAAAAAGCTTTCAACAAAATTCAACACCCATTTTGGACAAAAACTCTCTAGAAAGTGGGTATAGAGAGAACCTACCTCAACATAATAAAGGCCATATACGACAAACCCTCAACAAACATCATTCTCAATGGTGAAAAACGGAAAGCATTTGCTCTAAGATCAGGAACAAGACAAGGATGTCCACTGTCGGCACCATTATTCAACATAGTTTTGGAAGTTCTAGCCATGGCAATCAGAGAAGAAAAAGAAATAAAAGGAATACAAATTGGAAAAAGAAAGTAAAACTGTCACTGTTTGCAGATGACATGATACTATACATAGGAAATCCTAAAGATGCCAAAAGAAAACTACTAGAGCTAATCAATGAATTTGGTAAAGTTGCAGGATACAAAATTAATCCACAGAAATCTCTTACATTCCTATACACTAACAACGAAAGATCAGAAAGAGGAATTAAGGAAACAATCCCATTCACCACTGCAACAAAAAGAATAAAATACCTAGGAATAAACCTACCTAAGGAGGTAAAAGACCTGTACTCAGAAAACTATAAGACATTGATGAAAGAACTCAAAGATGACACAAACAGATGGAAAGATATACCATGTTCTTGGATTGGAAGAATCAATATTGTGAAAATGACTATACTACACAAAGCAATCTACAGATTCAATGCAATCCCTAACAAATTACCAATGGCATTTTTTACAGAACTAGAACAAAAAAATCTTAAAATTTGTATGGAGACACAAAAGACCCCGAATAGCCAAAGCAATCTTGAGGGAAAAAAAGAGCTGGAGAAATCAGGCTCCCTGAATTCAGACTATACTACAAAGCTACAGTAATCAAGACAATATGGTACTGGCACAAAAACAGAAATACAGATCAATGGAACAGGATAGAAAGCCCAAAGATAAACCCACACACCTATGGTTAACTAATCTATGCAAAAGGGGGCAAGGATATACAATGGAGAAAAGACAGTCTCTACACTAAGTGGTGCTGGGAAAACTGGACAGCTACATGTAAAAGAATGAAATTAGAACACTCCCTAACACCATACACAAAAATAAACTCAAAATGGATTAGAGACCTAAATGTAAGACCAGACACTATAAAACTCTTAGAGGAAAACATAGGAAGAACACTCTTTGACATAAATCACAGCAAGATCTTTTTTGACCCACCTCCTAGAGTAACGGAAACAAAAACAAAAATAAACAAATGGGACCTAATGACACTTAAAAGCTTTTGCACAGCAAAGGAAACTATAAACAAGACAAAAAGACAACCCTCAGAATGGGAGAAACTATTTGCAAATGAAGCAACGGACAAAGGATTAATCTCCAAAATATATAAACAGCTCATGCAGCTCAATATTAAAAAAACAAACAACCCAACAAAAACTGGGTAGAAGACCTAAATAGACATTTCTCCAAAGACATACAGATGGCCAAGAGGCACATGAAAAGCTGCTCAACATCACTAACTATTAGAGAAATGCAAATCAAAACTACAATGAGGTATCATCTCACACCGGTTAGAATGGGCATCATCAGAAAATCTACAAAGAACAAATGCTGGAGAGGGTGTGGAGAAAAGGGAGACCTCTTGCACTGTTGGTGGGAATGTAAATTGATACAGCCACTATGGAGAACAGTATGGAGGTTCCTTAAAAAACTAAAAATAGAATTACCATATGACCCAGCTATCCCACTACTGGGCCTATACCCAGAGAAAACCGTAATTCAAAAAGACACATGCACCCCAATGTTCACTGCAGCACTATTTACAATAGCCAGGTCATGGAAGTAACCTAAATGCCTATCAACAGATGAATGGATAAAGAAGATGTGGTATGTATATACAACGGAACATTACTCAGCCATAAAAAGGAACGAAATTGGGTCATTTGTAGAGACGTGGATGGACCTAGAGACTGTGATACAGAGTGAAGTAAGTCAGAAAGAGAAAAACAAATATAGTATATTAACACATATATGTGGAATATAGTACAGAACCGGTTTGCAAGGCAGAAATAGAGACACAGATGTAGAGAACAAACGTATGGACACCAAGGGGGGAAAGCAGGGGGTGGTGGTGGGATGAATTGGGAGATTGGGATTGACATATGTACACTAATATGTATAAAATAGTTAAGTAAGAAGAACCTGCTCTATAAAAAAAATAAATAAAATAAAATTCAAATTGAAAAAATAAAACAAAGAAGATTCTTCACTGAAAAGCATCTTACAAGCTGGAAGAAAAGACCTAAAGATACTGACATCTGGGTTATCAAATTAAACAGCCCAGCCTCATCACCCTGCATGTGACCTGGTGGTCTTCAAGCCCCACCCACAATACAGAGCTAGCATTAAGCTTTTTAGTGCCCTAACTTAAAATATAAATGACAGCTAAGAATCACCAGACATTAAGAAAGCCTCAAACATAACAGAGATTACAAGCGTAGAGATTAAAGTAATTTGAAGGTAAAAGAAGGTGAAAACTATCAGACAGCTATGAGAATATTTGCAAACATGAAGCAATAGGATGCTATTTTAAAAGGAGTATCCATAAAACAAAAACATCTTAGAAATGAAAAAATACAGCATAAATTTAAAAATCCAATAAAAAGGTTGGATGAAAAATTTGATAAAATTTCCAGAAAACAAGAAAACGACAGAAAATAGGAGAGAAAAGAGAACATTTAAGGAGGAAGCCAGGAAGTCTGATATCTAAACCCAATATGAGTCATAGAAAGAGGGAAAAAAAGAAAATGGAAGAAATGAAATCACGAAAGGAAGATGAGATGACTCCATAGCGACTCTACAGTGAGAAGGCGGTAGATAATGCCTAAGCCTGGAAAAAAATCATTGGCTCAAATGTTTTCTGAATTAGTTAGTAAATGGAACAACACTCCTAAACTACGTCCTGTAGGCAAATGAAGTCATATTATATGACACCTCCTCTGAAATATTGGGGTCCTGGGATGCAGGACTCAGGACAGTATATGCTGCCCAGCTAGGGTGAAGGGCCAGGGCACAAGAAATGGCACCTCAATGCCAGTGCTACAGAATTGGGACATTGGACTTATGGTAATGTTTCCAGGTTACAAGCCATTGTGCATCATGCCGACCTTCTTCTCCCCATTTCCACAGCCATTGACTAGCATTCGTAAAAGAGATCATTATTGATAGCCTTCACCCTGTCATCTTTGGCTGTAGTTCACAGAACCAAGGGGCTTTATGAGAGGTGCCATCTTGGAGAGAAGGACCCAAAAGCCAAATAAATAGTGCAACTGAGTCACCCTAATGGAAGGTTAACAAAATGAAGGAAACCCAGGACCAGGCCTGAAGCACTGAGGGAGAGAGTGGGGAACCAGAGTGTCCTCACAGGAACATTTGAGGCTTCCCTTCAGTATGACCCCATAGCTCGCTGATCTTTTCCTTCTTATCACTTGTCACAGCCTGTAACTTTTCAAGCTGATTGTAAGGTCCATGAGGATAGTATCTATGCTTGTTTTGTTTTGATGTCCCTCATCTGCACTCAGCACTAGGAGGTGCTACAAAAAAATTGTTAAATGAGTGAACAAAAGACCCAGGTAAGAGCAGAAAAGTTTGAGCTGGCAAGTGAGATACAGAGCCCAGAGAAATTTCCTGAACTAAAAAGAAGAGGAAACCATGGTGACTTGATATGGGATGCCAACAGCCTGGACAGGAGAGGGAAGAGGTTCTCACAGGTGCCAACTGTGTCTGGAGATTCCAGCAGTTAGACACATACGCATGGGTTTGTGCCTGAAGCATTCACTGTGAATCCTAAATACTGGTGCCATTCCTGCCAAGGCAAGCCCTGCCCTACAAGGGCGGCCACCATGGTTGGAGATCTGTTTAGTTCATAGACATGGGGCTGGAAAGGGAACACCTCCAGGTTTTACTTGGAAGCCCAAACTTCAGGTTGACCAAAACCACCTCACATCATCTTTGCTGGAATTAATAAACTCAGAGGATAGGTCATTTCCCAATCCTGTGGATGATTTAACAAGACGAGCCGTCTGGTAGGCAAGATACAGTCACAGTCATCTGTAAAAGGCAGGAGGATTACCCCTCAGAGGGTAGAGTAGCCTAATGACGTTTCACTTTGAAAACAGTCTTGGAGTCTGCTCTGTGGGGACAGAAGGAAGGCTTTGGGGTAGAGATAGAGAGCAACGAGGATTTTTAGTGACGTCAAGAAGAAGCTCAGATTTCATTTGGCTAAAAAAAGCCAGGATACTCCCGAGAACACTCAGATACTAAGACAACTTCTTAGTACTGCCCCATAATTGTGGGAGAAAAAAATTTCAACTGTTCATCTAAAATCGTTTTGCTAGGGATGGGATGTGGGATCTCCCTGCTCAGAGAAAGGGGACAGGCCTCTTCTCTGAGAATCTGGCTTTTCCTACACTTTCTCATGCAAAAGACTATCAGGAGAAGGTCATGAATAGAGCACTTTTCCTTCAGCCAATGAGACAAATACCCTATTCAAAATCTCTTGCCGTGCCCTGCCCACAGACTGTCTCAGCCAGGATTATTCTGGCTTTTGACGAAATCCCACGGGGTAATAAGAGCAAGCTCAGCTCTGCTGTGCTATTTCACATGACTCCATGGCTGGCAGCAGGCGGGAGCTATTAAAGATCATCTATTTTATGAAGATCACCCACTTGCTCTCTGTAATAATGAGGGGAGAGAGCTACCGACACCAAAAACCCAGCAGGTGGGCTGGAAACATTTCAGTATGAAGCTGACACAGCCAAGCTGGGGTCCTTGGCAGTACCTGGACTACATACTGGGGTTATAAAACCACTCGCGTGGGCCTGAGTTCAAATTTTGACACTGCTATGTATGACCTTGGCTGGGTTAGTTAACTTCCTTGAGCATCAGTTTTCTGACTTGTAAGATAAGGGAAATAAGGCTAAAATCCTGACTCCTAAGGTTGTCAGAGGATGGAATGACACAATGCACTTGAAATCACCTTCCTTGAGCCTGGCTCCTAATAGATGCTCCACCAGCGCTGCCTTCCCTCCTTTGTCCTCCCTCCCCCACCTCTATGCTCACTGTCTGTGAATGCAGTGTTCCTGCAGAATGAGTCAGCTGAGGCGACCAGGAATTGAGTTAATTGGACATGTTCTAGCATTGCCTTAAACAAACACCAGGACGCATCTCTGTGCGGCCTGTGACTGAGGAGGGGGTGGGGCTTATCGCCCTAGGTTACCTGTTCTGGAAGAGCTCTTCCTGTGCTGAGAACTGTAGCGGGACCCCCTGGCTAGGGCTAGGGAAGTTCTGTTTCAGCATCTGCTGCTGCCCCTGGGAACAGCTGAGGATCTGGACCTGGAGTGTAGGAACACTGTGGCCCAGCATCTGTTGATTCACTCTTTCAACAAATACTGAAAACCTGAATATAAGACAGACACCATCCATTCGTCATCAAATATCTCTATAACATTTATTCTATGCCTGACACTGATTGAAGCACTTTGCAAACATTATCTCATTGATTCCTCATAACAGTGCTGTAAGGTTGGTATTCTTACAACCTGATTTCAGAGGTAATGAAACTGAAGCACAGAGAATTTACAGAACTTGCCCAAGAAACTCATACGCAAGACTTTTTGGACTCAGTGACAGTAGCATTTACAGTCCTCCATTGTTTGTCTGGGGGAGGGGTAAGCATACACTCACCTGTTCATGATCTCATTCATTTACTGAGAATTGTATTAATCACGAAGCGTGTGTCAGACTCTGCTTTAGGAAAGGTGGGGACACAAGACCCAGGTCTGTCTTCACGGAGCCTACAATCCAAGGAGGCGAATGCCAAGGGAGCCTCATTTTTATCCTTTGACTTTGCAACCAGCAAAGAGACAGCTGACTTGGGTCAAGGATGCCAGTGGAATAGACTTCTTCTTTGTATAAAATAAATGACCTTTATGGGATATTAAACACGTGGCCTTTGCCCTTATAAGGCCCGGGCTAAGGAGTCCATCAAACACTTGCTTAGGCCTTCATATTTCAGAAGAGAAATGTGTGTAAGGCTAATGCCCTCACCAAAAACCCAAAAAGGTATGCAGCCATAAGCACTGCCTAGTGTTCTCAAACTTCACATGTGTATCACTAATGAAGAATATTTTGTATGAGGGGTTAGGTATTTATTTTTACGTGTACTTTAAATCACATTTTAAAAATAGCACTGACCCATTACTTCAAACATACTATTGCTTAAAGAAAAAAAATTTTTGAGTTAACTAAAAAAAATATTGGCACAGGTGGTGCATTACAAATGAAAAATTATCAGAGTGGTAGTCAAATGACCGGAGTCTGGGAAGCACACAGTGATTCTCACTGGGGTCATTAAGGGCATTTGGGGTGAGGCAGCTCTCCACTGTGTAGGGCTAGTGCCCACACTGCCTGCTGATGCCTAATATCCTTGGCCACTGCCCACTCCACGGTAATAGCACCCCCCTCCAATAATGCATGGTGGGTGATAACTCCCCACAAAAAATGCCTCCAAACATTTCCAAATGCCACATGGTAGAAGGCTGGGGGAATGTGGTAACACTCCTGGTTGGGAACTATTGCTAAACTAAAGTTAAAGTCTTGCTGGAGGCCTCACTGGGAAAACAAGCTATTTTCAGATTTTTTAAAATAGAATGAAAGTCAAGTTCAATTACCAAGTGGCTTAGTGGTGGGGGGTGGGGACCAGAGTAAGCAAATGAGAACCCAAATGAGAAGACGGCAAAGACATAAAAAGTCGTGGCAAGAGTGGGGACAGACAGAAAAGGCCGGGCGCTGCAGACAGAGCCTTCCTGGTTTGGGGCTGCTGTTAGGAGCAAGACCAGTTTCTTCCTGCTTGTCTGACAGGTGCCACCTGGCACCTGACAATGACCAGAGAGAGTGCCCGCTACCTGCTGATGAACAGGCAGTGCAACCTATCGCTTGAACTAAATGCAGTGTGACACCAAGCCAGGAAGGTATTCTGCAAGGATACAAGAATCATATGATGAAAAATGCAACAGACTTATCAATCATTAAAGAGGGAAAGAAGGTCCCAGAAAACCATGAGTCTCTTTCCAAGTGACTCCTAATGTGCTGCTAACAGGGAGGATGAATTGTGAGGATGAGAATAAATTGATGCTATTTGTATACCACCCAAGATACTGTTCGTGCCCTTTAAAAATCTTGGTTATTTTTGGTACCTTTGAGCCCTGCTTTTCCCAGTGCACTCCAAGGTTTTGTGTCCACTGCCTCAGCGTGTCTGTAGAACAAATCTTTCCAAAGTTGTTAATAGGTGGTCATAGAAAAAAAGCTTCCAATGTTAAGTTTGGTAAATACTGCACATTTCCATTTTGGAGATTCACAATGCACACTGGCACCGTAAAGCTTTTGAGAAGACTTCTTCTGTTCCCTTGGTAATTTAAAAGGCAAAATCCAAACTCCTTGCCTGGTTTTAAAAGTCAGCTGGCTTGCCCCAGTTTACCCAGTCGATGTAATTTTGTTGGGAGGCCTACTCATCACTACTGTTCCTAGTATCCGTCTTATCCATCCTCACTTCTCGCACATTCCTTCCTCCTCTAGAAACCCCATTCCCAGCCTCTCCACTGACTTTACACTTCTGTCAAGCCTCAGCTCAAGATTCATGTCCTAACTACTGTTCCCCACAGTGAATTTTCTCTCTACTATGAATTTTCTCAGAACTGTATCTATAAAAGGGGGTGGTCTCATGTCATTGTGATCCCTTCTAGGTTGCCTTGGGATCATTGTCTGGTTGTGTGATATATGCAGTCTGTAAGCAGCTTTGCTTCTTTTCAGCTTCTCATGGGAGCCCGTTACTATATTATGGATACTATGGGTCTCGCAGAAAAAACACTTCTTGATATATATCCTGGGGGATGTGCCAATGGCTGGCTTTGTTTCCTTGTAGAACCACCTAGAACCACCTAATGCTATTTGTGTCTCTATGAATTAGCAGCCACCGGGTAATGATTGCACATATGTGTTCACACTGTCTATGTTTAATTACTCTGACGTTCCTCCAATTAAATGAAATGTCTGCTACAACAGATTATATCTAAAACTGAATAACATTGGGAGTATTCAAAGTTAAGAATGTGCTCCTGGAAATGGAAGTTGACTTTTTACCTGCATGAATATTAAGAATTTATTTTTATTTCTAATATATTTCCTAACTTCCACCACCCCCCTCAGAAAAATCCCTGCCTTTCCCATGGTCTTTCTCATATCAGTTCATAATGATTCCATCTTTCCATTTGGTAAAAATACAATCTTGATGCTTCACCACCAGTTTTTTTCATTTTAACACCCTATCCAATCCATCAACAAATCCATTTGGTTCTCCCTTCAAAATGTAATCAGAACCTGACCCCTGCTCACCACCTCCATGTCACAGGATGCGTGCCCCTGGAAGCTGATTCTGAGATGGAGCTGAGTGGGCAGGAAGGTGATTAGAGAGTGCTCCTGGGACCGACACCTGTGAAAGGGAAGGAAACAGGCTTAGAAAGAGGGGGAAGCGGGGCTGAGATACTGTCACAAAGGCAGCCTGAGCTGACTCCACAAGGAGCCCTGAGCTGGGATGGCCCTTGGGAGCTGTTCTGAACTGAGGTGGGGAGCCAGGCCTTTATACCTCTTCACCTATAGTCACTGAATGCAGGCTGCCCAGGAAGGGGCAAGGCCATTGTGCAAGACGGCTCTCCTCAGAGGGGGCAATTCTTGAAGAGGGCTGACAGCCAAAGGCCATCAACTGGAGACCTCCCTGCTGCAGGAGGAATAAATCTTCCCTTCCTGAAGGGGATCTGAGCAGGGTACCACGCATCCACTGCACTTCGCCATGCCCGTCTTGACCCAAGCCTCCATCTTCTCAGGACTAGTGCAACAGCCTCTTCACTATTTCCCTGCTTCAGCTCTCTAAAAACGTCAGCTAGAGTGATCCTTTGGGACTATAAGTTAGATGATGTCATTGCCTCTGCTGAAAACCATCCAGTAGCTTCCCATCTCACCCTGAGTAAAAGCCAAAGTCATCACAGTAGCCTGTCAGACGCTCCCCCTCTACTCCTCACAGCTCTCCGACCTCAGCCCCTACTACCTGCCCTCTTGCTCACCACACTCTAGCCACTCTGGCCCCCTTGCTATTCTTTGAAAATGTTTGGAAAGCTCTCATCTCAAGCCTTCACATTTTATTCTTCCCCTCACTCAGAATGTTCTCTCGGGCCTCAGCATGGCTCTCTCCCTCACCTCCTCTGGGTTTTTACTCATGTCACCTTCTACTCCATCCCCTGGCTCTCCCTGTCCCTTTGTTGCATCCTTTTTCTCCATAGCAGGGAGCTCTACAAGTGGAGAAATTCTGGACTGTTACATTGACTGCTGTACCCCTAGTGTCTATATCCATGCCTAGCACATAACATGTGCTCGAAAAAACAGATGTTGAATGAACTTCTGTAAGTTACAGAAAGAGTTTCCATGATTGGCCCAAGTTGAAAATTATTCCATGGGTTCTCTAGGTCCCTAAGAAAGCCGTAACAGCTTTGAATCCTCTTCTTTTGTTAAGCTTTAGTCATGCAGGTTATTCGGTTTTCTTTACCCAAATTAAAGGAGGAGTAGCTTAAGTGTCTTTTCTAGAACAGGCAATCGAGATGCCAGAATTCTGATTTTATCTCATACCCAAACCTTACAAAAACATTTTTTTCTTTCAAATTTGCTTTAGGCTCTTAAAAGTTGAAGATATGGCTTTTGACAATGATGAAGTTTATCTGAGCCCTGTGCTCCCTGAAAGCAGTGATGGTTAAGAAATGCCCCCCTTTTGTGTCCCAAGAAACAGCTAACCACCACAAAGGACAACCCAGCCTTCCCATATTCTCAGATAAGACCCGCCTCCATCCTTTCTCAGGAGTCCCACAGGATTTGTGGATGACTCCCTTGTTCACTTGCCTCTATAAAACCCAGGCCTCCTTCCTTCTCTTTGAGACATTCCTCATTAACAAATGTTCTCCCTATTGCAAAATTATATCCATAATTGACTGGTGCATATTGTCTTTCACACTTCATAAACAGGGGACTTGTGTTGCGAGGATTTATTTTTAGCCTCAAAGGTAGTATCCGTTGGAAAATCAACAGCTGACAATAGTAAGTGACAAAATAATTCTTGACAATAGACCACAGACAACCAAAGGGTCCACTTCCTTAGCAGAAAGCCAGCACAGAGCTCAGTTTCAGAGCAGGGAATAATTACTACTTCCAGAGGCTGACAGAAACTTGATTCAAGCAGGTGGCTGGACAAAAAGATAATGTTGGAAATAATTTCCTAGTATATAAAGTAGATGTGGCTCTATATAATTTCCTCCTGAAATTAATTAACCCCAGTGTGCTGGGCACAAAAGTCTCAGTCTTGCCCTGTCTAGGATCCCTGGTTCTAAAGAAATGGGATGGAGGCAGGATGCTCCTAGAAGCTAGAGATTGTCATACATTACATGTCTGCAAGCTCTTACCTTTCCAAGAGGTGGGTCCAAGAGGTCCACCAGCCTGCCCTCCCATAGGGCAGAAGATCTATGGTCAGCTGTATAAAGATCACGGTTTAGATAAATGGCTTCAACTTTATTCCAATACCTTGGTTAGTCCTTCATACCAGAGTTTACATTCTTGTGCAGCCCCACAGAAACACTTAGCTCCATTCTGTTGGACACAAGCCTTCCAAATACCCTACAAAGCCAAAAAATGATCAGTCAGGCTTAGATGCCAGTGAGGTCTGGTGCCCATTTATAACCTATAGGCTTAGGGTTCTTGGGGTGAGTAACTTGGATTCAGGTGTACTGGGAATCCCCTAAAAATTACATGCCAAATGGGGTGTGTGTGTTTGTGCGCACGTGCATGCGTGTGCACTTTTCTAAAGAATGACTCCACAGTCTTCTCACATTCTTAAAGGGATCCATGCCCCCTGAATGGATAAGAACCACTACCTATTACAGATATTCTGGTCCTTCAAAGAAATATTCCCTAGGCAGATCCCCCTCCATCCTTGGCTTTGACACGGCCAGGAGTACCAAGTTCACCACCAGTCTATGAGTAGGCTTACTTACTTCATTTGTAGGCGCTCGGTCTTCTCCAGGAATCCACAATGAGCCATTAAGTCATGCCAAGGACCTTGGTATCAGCTAAGTCTGATTAAGTCAATTCATCTCCTAGAAGCTGACAAGAGGGAGGTTATATGACCTAATCCAACCCATTCGATATTGTCTGTTAGGGCTGCTGTAACAAAACGCTACAGACTGGGTGGGTAGCTTATAAACAACAAGAACTTACTGCTCTCAGTTCTGGAGGCTGGGAAGTGCAAGATCAAGAAGCCAACATGGTCACGTTCTGGTGAAGGTCCTCTCCTGGTTCATAGCTGGAGCCTTCTCACTGTGTCCTCACATGCTGGAAGGGGCTCTGTGGGGTCACTTTCATGAGGGCTCCATCTTATGACCTCATCACCTCCCAAAGGCCCCATCTCCTAATTCCCTCACCTTTGGGGGTTAAGATTTCAACATATGAATTCTGGCGGCGGGGGGGATACAAACATCTTGGCAGAGCAGATATTTTCCACAAATATTCTCCATCAACAATGTAATCTGACACCCAAAATAGCACTGGCTAGAGACAGAATGCGAAAATGAAATGGAAACATATGAGTATTACCAAGATGTTGGGTCCACTTTTTTCTTTTTCAGTACTGAAACCTGGATTTCATGGTCTACGTTTTGAATTAATAATAGCTTTTAGAGTTATCGCCACATATTCTGCATAATTTTAACAGACAAGGCTTAATTGGCTCACTGAACTGTGTCTTTGTGAGACTTTAATTTTCCTATAAAACAGCAAATGCCAACAAGATAGACATCCCTATTCTAAGCTGTTTACAGTTCTAAGAAGTAAACAGGCAGTTATTACATTAAAAACATTCCTTGTATGCCAGCAACATCTAACTTTAATCTTTGGGACTTTTAGAGCAAGAACTAAGGGATAGAGATGGCACAAAGAACCCCCAAATACGCCTGATATCTAAAACCTGAAGCCTGACCTGATTCCCCTGTGGTTAAATAAAACACATGCTTCTCAATGTCACTGCTGTCTTGATGTACAGAACGGGATAATATTGGCCACTTAGTCTATCAATAAGATTCTCTTAGCTTCTAGATTGCTTTGACACAGTAACTTGAAGGCATCTTGTAGACCTGTGGCAAGAAGTGTCATTTTGTCACATTGGATGTAAAATAAATTAAGTGGAATTCTGGTATCCATAAACTTCCCTTTAAGGGACCAACATACTAACTTGGGCAGCACTTACAAATCTCAATTGAAGTGTCACCTCCTCAGTGGCCAATTCTGTTGCTCCCTCCTCTGTGATACTGGCCAAACAGTATCGTAATTGCTGGCTGTTATGTTTGTCTCCTCAACAGGCTGAGATCCTACAGGGCAGGGACTATGTCTTATTTACCTTTGCACCTCTGGTAGCGCACACAAACTGCTAGCTTGCTGATTGTAGAGATTCATTTAATGATAGCCAAGTGTTAGATCAGAATCCCATCCCAATTCTGAATATGCTCTAAATCGTGCCTACCAGTTCACATTCCTTGTCTTTAAAGTCTTGATAAAAGTACTGAAGGACCATGTACTTCCTATTTTCATATGCAAATCACAGCAGGAAACGGTGGTGTTGACCCTCACGCTTCTCAGGGACCCGGTAGGGTGGAGAATATTAGACAAACCCTGATTGCTGAAATAGTTCAACTCAATGATTTAGCAAAACATTTTTGCTGTGCCATGCACTGTTCTAAGCTTTTATTTTGTGGGAGCCTGATTGTAAGCACAGTACTGTTATTGTACACATTACATATGAAGAAACTGGCACAGAAAGGTAGAGTAACTTGCCCAAGAGATGAGCCTTATATGAGTATTCTCCATGCCTCTTACCTCTGAAGCAAGGCAGAGGGAATTTTTTCTCCCCTGTGTTCCCACAGACTCATTACTCAGGCATGGACCTCATCATCTCATATTGTGATTAGAGATCCATGTCGGTCTCGTTGGCCGAACAGTGAGTTTCTGGAGGACCGGGACTGTGGTGTATCGGTCATCTTTTTGCCTCGCCACTTAGCAGAGTAACTGGCTCACGGGAGCTTCCTGATAAGTGTCTGCTGAATAACTGAATGAGGGAAGTCTCTTTCCAAAACTACCACTTCTGAGGAATTCCTCAGAGAATGGGATGAAGACAGACCCATTCTACTGCCTCAGTTGCCTTTGTAACCTCTGGTGGAATGTAAATATTTAACAACGACTTTCCTTGCATTACTGTTTGTAATAGTGAAAAAGGAAAAACTATTTAAAGATCCATCTAACGTAACAGGAAAGTGGTCTGCAAGTCACGGCACATGCATATACTGGAAAGTATGCCACTGCTAAAAATGATGGTGTAGACCAGCGGCTGCACACAGATCAAACGTGGTGTCCCACCAAATTTGGATCGACAGGCACAATATTACTGTCCCCCAGAACACATACTTGTAGGAAGAGAACACTGAGCTGAGTGGACCACATGGCACAGTGGAGAAGGCATCTTGCTGTAAGAAAGAGATTAAAAACTCAGAATAAAGCCCAGAACATTTATGGGAATGTGTTCAACTTTGCTTTTTGAGGATGTAAAAATGCACAGTGGGGACAGTCAATAGCTCTACTCAAGTAACAACGGGGCTCTAAAGGGGGACCAAGCAAACAGTGGGATTATGCTGGATGTTTTGACAGCAAAAAAGACATTGTTATACTTAATAGCTAGTCTCTTTTAATTTCTTCAAATATGCTGCTAAACATTACAGGATTTTAAAGTGTGCTCCAAACACAAAGGATGTTGAAAATCACAGAGGATGTTGAAAGGTATAGAAAAATCTTTAATGACATGGAAAGATAGTTATATGTTAAATAAAAGAAGCCAACTGTAAAACAGCATGTACGATACAATCCTGTTTTTGTTAGAGAAAGAATATGCAGGCATGAGAAAGTAACTGGAGGACGTAGACCAAAACTGGGCTGTAAAAGTAGTTATCTTTGGAAGATGGGAGTGGGAGCAATTCTTTTTTTTTTTTTTTCCTTGCTCATTGGTATTTTTTCACTGCTATAAAAAAGATGTACTATTTTTGTACTGAGAAAATTTCAAAGAAGTTACAGTTTTTAAGAAGTTAAGGGGCATACTCATGCACGTGCACGTGTGTGCACACGTGCACACACACACAGCACACACACACAGCACACACATATATCCCAAAGTGGAGTAAGACTTTTTTTTTTTTTTTAAGAAATATGGTAACTGACTGTACTGCTGAACTGAATGAATAAGCATTTTCAGAACTCTAATGAAAAACTGATGAACCCATAAAAGTGCTAACAAAAGATCAAGGTGAAAAAAAAAAATTAATTACATGGGACTGAGTGAACTGATGAGGATGAGTATAATTTTTGTGACTTTCTGTCTGAATTAAAAAAAAAAAAAAATCCCACAAGGACTCAGAGGCAAAGAATATACAAATCAATTTTCACTGCAAAGTAAAGGAGCTGTTACAGTGGAGGATTACTGGACTGAATGTCAATATTATGACATAGTATGAGTGTGTTTCATGTTTGGTAATTGCAATCATTGTTGCTTTTGTTGTGGTCATCCATGTACAATGCTTGGTGTCAGTCTATTTATCTCTTGTAAAAATAAAATACAGTGTGTGTGTGTGAAAAAAAACAATAAAATATCATTAAATTACTGCCTTTCCAAGTAAACCTAAAAAAAATAAATAAATAAAGCCTAAAAAAAAAAAAAAGAAATATGTGCTGTGCTAGTTTTTTTTTTTTTTTTTAAACTTTTGGATTTATTTATTTATTTATTTATGGCTGTGTTGGGTCTTCGTTTCTGTGCAAGGGCTTTCTCTAGTTGCGGCAAGCAGGGGCCACTCTTCATCGTGGTGCGCGGGCCTCTCACTATCGTGGCCTCTCTTGTTGCGGAGCACAGGCTCCAGACGCGCAGGCTCAGTAAATTGTGGCTCACGAGCCTAGTTGCTCTGCGGCATGTGGGATCTTCCCAGACCAGGGCTCGAACCCGTGTCCCCTGCATTGGCAGGCAGATTCTCAACCACTGCGCCACCAGGGAAGCCCGAGTAAGACTTTTTAATCATTTTTTTTTGTCAGCACCTACAAATGCTCTACCACCTCATTGTACTCATTAAGAATTTTATTGGGAGTAGGCCATCTCTGGGATTGTAGAACCTTTTTCCGTGCAAAAACACATGGACTCCTTGTAGGCAATCACCTATTGGATTCTCTTGGGAGGTAGGCAGATGCCATGAAGCATCACTCTTCTCCGTAAGAGGTAGAAATTCGGCAGTGATTTGATGTTCGGTTCTTCCATTCTGCAAGTCTTCTGCAAGAGCATGAGCAGGCCCAAAGAGCTGCAGCTGCTATTTGACGGTGGCGACACCCTGCTCATTAAGGGCAACAAGTCAGAGCTCCCTAATAACCCCATCAGCCCATCATGGCAAGTTCTTCACAGATTGTCCTTCACTGCTGACAGAGCACGAAGGTATCTGTGCGTAACAGATGCCCTACAAATGGCGGGAATGCCCTGGGTAGTCATCAGACCCACTTCTGAAATGCCATCTAGTCGGATGCAGCCGAGCTCAGTTATACTCACTCATCCATATACGTGGTGAGAACAAAAGCTCCACTCTCTGTTAGCAAACCCAGGGGGACGGATAGCGACGTAACAAGTCCAAGGTTCAAAATGACAAGCAGTTATCGAAGATGCCGTGGAAGAACAGTCTATCCCTGGGTGCAGTGATGGGGCCAAAAGTGTGAGGATTTTACAAGATAATGAATTAATGGCTGGACTACAAAATGGAAAATTAGAGCTGATAAGGCCAGTGGACCATCCTTCTGAACTGTTTGCTGAACCGTAAAATAACCGATTCTTTTTAGGAAAGGGAATATGGTTACTAGACATCTGAAAGGATGTAATTAACTCACGACTGTCATCATTCTGAGCACCCACTTTCTGTCCAACCTCAGCACTCTATATGCTTGTCCTCAGAGTGTTTTTCCCTTTGAAAAATTCTGAGTTAAGTTAGTATTAGGAAATAAGATTCTCTAATTATTCAGAAGGATGGATCACAGATTGGGAATGTTCACCTGTCTCTCTCTTGACTGGACCCACTGTAGCATTAATAAAGCCATATCACATTTTAAAGCTTAGCAAGAAACATGGTAATAGCACTTCCTCCTACAGTGCCCTCAGCTTTAGCCACTGTTCAACTTGGTCTGGGAACTGCATCCGTGTTCAGCCACAGCAGCGAATTAACAGCTACCATTTCCCAAGAGCTGACGATGGGCCAGGCACTAGATGAGCCCGTGGCAGATGTTATTCCTTTAATCATCACAAAAATCTTGGAGGTGGGGACAATCACTGCCTCACTCTACAAATGAGGAAACTGAGGCTTAGAGAAGTGAAGTACCTTGTCTGAGCAGATGCTGCTAGCAGGAGGAGGGCAGCAAGCTTCTTCCAGAGCATGTGAGAGAGAGGATGGAGCAGCAGGAAAGGGCACACAGGAGCAGTGCTGCAAGGACACACGTTCACTCCTCCGCCCCAGGCAAATCACTTCATCTTGATACAGGACGGGGCTCACCTCTCTTACCCAACTACTTCATAGGCTTTTTGTGAGGTCCATATGAGACCACATGTATGAAAAGCCTTGAAAACAGTAAAGCATCTGACAAATACCATGTGTTATTAGTAAAAAGTCAGAAAACCGAACCACAGTCCTTAGGAGCACAACGCTTCAACCATCAAGGCTTCAATGGAAAGACCACACTGCCCCCCAACCCCCAGTCCTTTAAATAAAGGGCGCGGGATTTTCTTAAGCAAATCTTTTAAAGATAAAGGGCTCAGGTATGCATGCTGGTACTTGAACTGGTCTTTGCAGGGAGCTTCAGTGTCTTAAATTTAATGCAGACACCCTGCCTGAGTGATTTATCTTGACTAGAGAAAGTAACCATTTCGCTGTTACTATTCTGTTCCAAAGCAATGACTACTGTAATTTTACACCCTTAATCTATGCAACACAAGAATGAAAGAAAAAAAACACAAGCAATACTTTCTCATGAGAGGGCCACATTATATACAGTAATTCAATTTTTATTATTAACATCATGATTAATAGCTAAGTCCACAGTTCAGTTCCCAGGCAACATAAAAGTAGATGTTTTATATATAGAACACCTGTATTTTTTTTAGCCATTAGGATTTACCAGTCTATTAAAAGGCAACCACACAATTAAAACCTGCACAGTTCAAATAATGTAATCTCCGAGTAATTAGAAACAATGAATTGTCAAATCACCATGGGAGATCAACTGAGTAATCCCACCTTTCAAGTAATGTCAAGTGGAAATCCCATTATCTCCTTTCATCTAAGAATCACTAACACAAAGAAACAAACCAGTCCCCCCCGAATCTACCTGCCCTGGGTGAGAGTCAGGATTCGGCACACGAGACTAGGGGATGGACTCCCCAGGTGTTGACGGGGGCACCATCATTCATTCCAACATGTGCTGGAGCACCGAGGGGTCCACGTCCACGGCCTGGAGACCCCTGTGCAGGCTCTGGAAGGTGGCCTGCTTCCCGAAGCGCTGCCTCCAGCGAACCAAGGCCTCCACCATCTGGGACTGAACATTGTGGGGATGGTTGGCCTTACAGCGGTAGATGTCGGTCTGGGACAGCCCCAGAGACAGCACCACGGGCTCCCACTCGGGGCCCAGCCTCTGGGCCAGCTGGTTGATCTGCTGGTCGGAAGGGGAGCTGTGGAGGATGTGCAGGGGGATTCCAGCCATCCGGTCATCTGGGGAGGAGAAAGACACGAGGGTGAAGAGAGCGAGCAAACACATCAGACAGGGGCAGAAATTAAAAACGTGGCGGAATGACACACACCTCCAAATGGCAGGGGCCGACTTCTCCTAGTCTTCATGGGGGCTACTCAGTACAAAGCCATACATAGGGGCTTCAGAAGTACCACCCAGCATCTTTGGAAATGTTTATTACAGAAAATTTGAAAACAAGAAAATTAAAATAACTTGAAATTCCATCAGAGAAACCCATTCATAATAATTTGATCTATTTCCTTTTAATATCTTTATTGGAATATAATTGATTTACAACGGTGTGTTATTTTCTGCTGTATAACAAAGTGAATCAGCTATATGTATACATATATCCCCTTATCCCCTCCCTCTTGTGTCTCCCTCCCACCCTCCCTATCCCACCCCTCTAGGTGGTCACACAGCACCGAGCTGATCTCCCTGTGCTATGTGGCTGCTTCCCACTAGCTATCTATTTTACATTTGGTAGTGTATATGTGTCAATGCTACTTTCTCACTTCTTCCCAGCTTCCCCTTCCCGCCCTGTGTCCTCAAGTCTGTTCTCTACATCTGTGTCTTTATTCCTGTCCTGCCCCTAGGTTCATCAGTACCGTTTTTTTAGATTCCATATATGTGTGTTAGCATATGGTATTTGTTTTTCTTTCTGTCTTACTTCACTCTGGATGACAGACTCTAGGTCCATCCACCTCACTACAAATAACTCAATTTCCTTTCTTTTTGTGGCTGAGTAATATTCCACTGTATATATGTGCCACATCTTCTTTATCCATTCATCTGTCGATGGACACTTAGGTTGCTTCCATGTCCTGGCTATTGTAAATAGAGCTGCAATGAACACTGTGGTACATGACTCTTTTTGAATTATGGTTTTCGCAGGGTATATGCCCAGTAGTGGGATTGCTGGGTCATATGGTAATTCTATTTTTAGTATTTTAAGGAACCTCCATAATGTTCTCCACAGTGGCTGTATCAATTTACATTCCCACCAACAGTGCAGAAGGGTTCCCTTTTCTCCATGCCCTCTCCAGCATTTATTATTTGTAGATTTTTTGATGATGGCCATTCTGACTGGTGTGAGGTGATACCTCATTGTGGTTTTGATGTGCATTTCTCTAATGATCAGTGATGTTGAGCATCTTTTCATGTGTTTGTTGGCAATCTGTATATCTTCTTTGGAGAAATGTCTGTTAAGGTCTTCTGCCCATTTTTGGATTGGGTTGTTTGTTTTTTTGATATTGTGCTGCATGAGGTGCTTATATATTTTGGAGATTAATCCTTTGTCAGTTGCTTCATTTGCAAATATTTTCTCCCATTCTGAGGGTTGTCTTTTCTTCTTGTTTATGGTTTCCTTTGTTGTGCAAAAGCTTTTAAGTTTCATTAGGTCCCATTTGTTTATTTTCGATTTTATTTCCATTACTCTAGGAGGTGGGTCAAAAAGGATCTTGCTATGATTTATGTCATAGAGTGTTCTGCCTATGTTTTCCGCTAAGAGTTTTATAGTGTCTGGCCTTAATTTAGGTGTTTGATCCATTTTGAGTTTATTTTTGTGTATGGTGTTAGGGAGTGTTCTAATTTCATTCTTTTACATGTAGCTGTCCAGTTTTCCCAGCACCACTTACTGAAGGGGCTGTCTTTTCTCCATTGTATATTCTTGCCTCCTTTGTCAAAAATAAGACAACCACATGTGCGTGGGTTTATCTCTGGGCTTTCTATCCTGTTCCATTGATCTATATTTCTGTTTTTGTGCCAGTACCATACTGTCTTGATTACTGTAGCTTTGTAATATAGTCTGAAGTCAGGGAGCCTGATTCCTCCAGCTCCATTTTTCTTTCTCAAGATTTCTTTGGCTGTTTGGGGTCTTTTGTGTTTCCATACAAATTGTAAAATTTTTTGTTCTAGTTCTGTGAAAAACGCCATTGGTAATTTGATAGGGATTGCACTGAATCTGTAGATTGTTTTGGGTAGTAGAGTCATTTTCACAATATTGATTCTTCCAATCCAAGAACATGGTATAACTCTCCACCTGTTTGCAGCCATAAAAGGGGTAATCGACAGTAACACAGTAATAGTAGGCAACTTTAACACCCCACTTACACCAATGGACAGACCATCCAAACAGAAAATAAATTAGGAAACACAAGCTTTAAGTGACACATTAGACCAGATGGCCTTAATTGATATAGGACATTCCATCCAAAAACAGCAGAATACACTTTCTTCTCAAGTGCACATGGAACATTCTCCAGGGTAGATCACATCTTGGGTCACTGATCTATTTCTTTTCAGTCTTTTATACATAAAACATACATTTAGGATTACACTGCAGGTACTACTTTGTAACATGCTTTTCTCAGCTCCATCTCTTTTACTAGAGAGGTCAAGCCGAGGCTTCTGGGGGAATCTAAGGATGCCTGCAGGGCCCACCTCCCTCTGGCACTGGCCTGTGGGCGGAGGGGTGACACTCTCTCCTGCAGGAATGGCTAGTGCTAGAGGGTAAGGGGCTGAACAGAACAGCCACTCTTTCCTAACAAACTTGAACACCACCAAAAAAAGTGACAGCTTCTAACAGAAGCAGGGGCTAAGTGGTCCCCTGAGAAAAAGAAAACCTAGAGACCATGAGGGAGCAGGAAGAGAGGAGAGCAGAGTTCACTGTCCCAGCACAAGTCACAGGAGGAGAGTAACCATCCTGGCTGAGCCCAGAGAAGGAGAGGAAGTACGTGCTGTGGAGGGGCAATGAGAGAACCTGACCTTGTACTTCCTAAACTGGAGCCCTATCTCCCCGAGGCCAGTCTGCTGAGGAAGTCTGACACTGAGCGAGTGACTACAGATGTGCTGAGAAGTGCCACTGGTTACACAGAAGGCCTTCCAGAGGAAGGAAGTTAAAGCTAAGTCCCGAGCATGAGTAAGAAGGAGCCCAGTGAAGGGAAAGGAAAGGAGGTGTGCCCTGTGCAGTGGGAACTGCGCATTCCAAGACCCTGAGGCAGGGGGACATAGCAGGTTCAAGGAAGTGACAGTCACTGTAGCAAAGAGCAGAGGTTGAGATGGACTCCAAACACCCAAAATGATGATGCCGGTGATGGGTTAGGTCAGGACTGGAACCTCAGACTTCAGTACAATAGCACATTGTACTACACTTTCTGTCACCAGCATCACAGAAATTCAGGTCAATGCCACTTCACACTCACCAGCTCACTGTTTTGATTTATGAATTCAATGAGAAGGCAAAAAGCATCCTGTTAGAATAGCTGATGTTTTCCACAGCATGTGCCTTTGGTCTCTAGGCAGTTGCCAATACCTTCGGCATGAGTTGCAAAAATATTGTCAAGGACTCTCTCTGGTGTCTGTCAAGACTGCTTTTTTTAAATGACTAAGAAGCCAATTAGAATAATGATACTACTGACCAAAATATTTTATATTAACACTGACACTTTTACAGCTTTTATAAAAATATGGGCTCATTTTAAAAATTCAAACACAAAAAAGTACAAAGAAGAAAGCAAATTATCCACTATCCTACCATCTTATTGACAGTTTGTGAACATCATTCGGGAAATCTCTTTATGTGTGTATACTGTGAGAAGGAGAATATAACAGTTCTTTTTCTAATAAGAGTTACTTAATTTTGCTTGAATATAACAGAAGAAAAAGCAGCCGAAGTGAAACTAAATGGCTTTCTGACCTGCAATTAAATGCTTAAAGAAACAAAACAAAAAAACAAACAAAAAACACATACACACATAATATTTAATGCTGAGAAAAAAATCAATGAAAATTTAAGAGGTAAACTACATGTTTTCACACTGATGCTTTATAATGAACGCTTTATATTTCCTCTCTTTTTCCTCATACCTCTAGATTTTTGTTGCTTATATCATTTTTATTCTGTTGGATGCATAACATTTACATGCTTTGGTAACAATAATCTTCTCCCAGCTGTAAACTATATTATAATGGTTTGAATGTTCACCAGTGTTTTTTGTTGCTCTTACTGTTTTTTAACCATGGCTTTTCTACTTTTGAGTCTGTTATTTTGATTTGAGTCATTTGGGTGAATCTCTTCATTGGGTGGTTTTCTTCAACAAAGGTTCATGGTTACTATATTTCTTGAGTTCTTTCAGATCAAGACTGTCTGCTTACTGCCTTCACTGCTGAACAATAACAATATTTATAAAAATAATGTCATATTGTATTATTTTATTATATTTTAAATTATGAATATAATTTTATATTATTTAAATAATTTTATTCCTCTTACATTTGTAGTACTTGCTCATATTTTATGGTAGAGAATGCTGGTATGGAGAATTCTGATATTGACTTGAACATCCCCCTTTTTGTATTATTTGCTTTTTCTCTCTGGAGTTTACAGTACTGAAGCTTTAGACCAGGGTTTATCTTGGTCACTCTTCATCAGCCTTTCCATGTATGCGGCATGGCCTTCTCACCAAAGATTTAGTTCTTCCTCCCTTTCAGAAAAATCTCCTTGCGTTATATCTTTGCATTCTTTATTTCTATTCCTTATACTGGATGGCTTTGCCTATCCTCCATGGCTATCATTTTCTCTCTTACTGTTTTAACTCCTTTCCTGTGATTATCTCATGCCTTTCCCCCATGCCATTCATTTGACTGCCAGTTATGGCTATTCTGTATTTTTTTCCTCCTGGTTCAAACCTTATATCATATTTTTGTTCTTAATTTTTCTTGGCTCTTCAATCTATCTTTTAAAAATCCCTTTCTACTGCCACCCATTAGGATGGCTACTATCAAAAAACAAAACAAAACAAAATAAGTATTGGTAAGAATGTGGAGAAACTACAATCCTTATGCACTGTTGGTGGGAATGTAAAATGGTGCAGCTGCTATGGAAAACAGTATGGCAGTTCTTCAAAAAATTAAAACTTGAATTATGATCCACCAATTCTACTTCTGGATTATATTACCCAAAAGAATTGAAAGCAGTTACTTGAAGAGATATTTGTACATCCATGTTCATAGCAGCATTGTTCACAACAGCCAAAAGGTAGAAGCAACTCAAGTGTCTATCGAGGTATGAATGGATAAACAAAATGTGGTATGTTATACATTAGAATATTATTCAACCTAAATAAGGAAAAAAATTCTGACTCATGCTACAAAATGGATGATCCTTAAGGACATTATCCTCAGTGAAATAAACCAGTCACGAAAGGGACAAATACTCCATGATTCCACTCATATGAGGTACTTAGAATAGTCAAATTCAGTGGGATGGAAAGAATGATGGTTGCCAGGGGCTTGGGGAGGTGTAATGAGGAGTTGCTGTTTAATAGGGACAGAGTTTCAGTTTTGCAAGATTAAAAGAGTTCTGGAGGTTAGTTGCAAAACAACATGAATGTACACTTGAAAATGGAAAAGATAGCAAGTTTTATGTTATATTTTACAATTAAAAATAAAAAAAGAATCTTGTTGTTTAATCATAACATTGAGTTTTTATTTCTACTGGATTGATACTGAGCTCTTCTACAGCATGAAGTAGTTGTGAGGTTGAGTTTCTTTGGACTGGGTTTTCTCCCAGACCAGATTGGTTGCATGTTTATTTTCTGCAAGCCGTATTCCTATATTTCATTCCTCTGCTGTAGCAGTTTCACATAGTTTTCATGACATTTAGTTTCATCTTGCTGATACTTAACATGAGTATCTCTGTCCAGAACTTCTGTTTGGTCTTGTACAGTAAGCTGATGCATCTTTGACACTCTGCTCACTCCATAGGGGACCCATTGTCTTTCTCCCTCTGAGCTACACTCTGAGGTTGGCTGTGGCTTTCTATGCAGTGCTCTGCCGTGAAGGAGAGGTAGGACTCACGAGGCCAGCCCTTGCTGAGGGTCCTAGGCACTGCCCTCTCTTTTGGAAGCCAGTTAAATGTCTTACAACAGAGCCCACTCTGCCAGGGTGCACTCACTCCTGTGATCTCTTTCCCGTAACTGGGGAGATGGCTTGCTTCGAGTTGCCTTCCTGCCTCTGCTGAGGGTGTTGCCTGACATTCAGCGAGGCCACCCACTCACCTTCTCAGGCAGCTTCTTCCCATACTGATCTGTGTTAGTGGGAATCCTCAGGATGCTGTCCCCTCACCTTCCTTTCCCGGCATTGCTCCTGAGGGGTCAGGATGGAGGGTTTCCTTCATTACCTGCCACTGGTCAAAGTGCACAGCATAAAGCTGTGATTGGTGTTCTTGTCTGTTGGGTTGTTGCTGGCGAATGTTTTTGTTGTGAACTGCTTTTTGGGTCAGTTCATTGGGTGTTGGGGCGGGAGCATCTGTGATTCTGCTACACTCTGTCATCATTCTGACTCCTGGCCAACTATTAATGCAACATATGCTTTGAGCCAATGATGTGGAAGTGAGGACAGTATTTGCTCTCATTCCTCTACACTCTCAGGGTCATACATCCCTTGTGAATACTGCCATATAACTGGGAGGTGGCCAGCAATCTACGGACACAGGCTTGAGCAAAGATAATTGGCACATAAGCGCGACCCAGCCAAGAACAAATCAAGCCCTTCCAAGGAGATCTTACGCACAGAGAGAGACAATAACAGCTGTTTGTGTCGTCTGACCTCTATCTGGAAAAGTATCCTCACGAGGCCCTTCCAGCTCATGAATTCTGCTGAATATGAGGTTAATTAAAAACGAGAGTCCTAAGGCGGTAGTGTCAACTCCCAAGGACATACTACATCAAATCAGGTCGAGCTATAAATCAATCCACTGTGACCGCCTGGCCACTGTCCTCAAAGCTTGATGTGCACACCACTTGGTGGTGGGCAAGGTGATGCCGGGGGTACAGAGGGGAACATTCTGTATTAGAGTGGTCATGGATCTATTTTAACACGATTAGAAAAGTATAAATAGCATTTCAAACCCACGACTGCAAGGATTAAGATAAGTAAATAAAAAAGCAGATACAGAATGACCAAAAAGTAAACAAAAAGAAAAGTAAGTTTTAAAATAAAAAGTAAATTTAAATAAAAGCATTAAATTAGTGGTATAGGTGTTAAAAGATAAGGCAAGAATTGTACAAGTAGAACAGAAATGACTGAAGCTTGGGAAGTCCAGTGTTTCTCAACAAGTGCGCTATTGGCATCTCGGGCAGGACAGTCCATCGTGCAGTGCTGTCCCCCGTGCACAGCAAGGTCTGGAGCACCCCTGGCCTGCACCGACTAAGTGCTAGTAACACCCCCTACCCCAGCCTTAGCACACATGTCCACATACCCTGGGGCAAGGCAGCACCACCCCTGGTTAAGAACCACCAGATACTGGGACAGAAGAATGGCTATTTTATAAAAAATCCTAAGCAGGGAGTTACTCCTTTTATACTGACAAAATGCTCTCCCTTATACAGATCCTATCTCTTTCATGCAATCCTTTAATTCTATTCTCAGTGAAGTTAAAACTCACCTGTTTCAAAAGAAACGACATTCTCTGATAAACCCATCTACCATGATGAAACCAAAAATCCATTTGAAGGGATCAACACTCCCAGTCCCCACCCCCCATCTCCCCACTTAGCCACCCACCCCTCCACCCTCCGTCTCTGTGGTCATGACATGGACGAAAACAGCATAGTGACCCCTCCTCTCTAACCATCTCTTCCTCCCACACTCATACTTATCAGTAGCTGCTCTGGGCTCAAATCTAAAAGACTCACACATATCTTTTCTGTTCCTTATATGACATTGCTGTCTCCCAAGCTCTTTATGTGCAGAGACCATGTCTTCTACTTCTGTGCCCTTCCTTTCCAACCTTTAGCCCCTTGCTGAGTGCAATATGGAACTTAACGTATACTTTTTCAGTAATTGATGATATTGATGACATAAATCAAAAAGTTCCTCCAAGTCAAGCTTCCAACCCACCATCTCTACTAGCTATGTGTTTCTGACTTTGTCTGCTTGTTCCAGAAAAAATGTCAACTCTTCTAAGAAACCTCTGTGCAGACAGCACTCCCTGGTCCACCCTGGCTGGGTGTGGCCAGGAAAGTCCACAGGCCCAGTGTCCTGTCTGGTTGACCTCCGCTTTGTACCCTGCATCCTACGATATGTGGCCACCTTAATGGTGACCTGAGAAGAGGACCTATACAAAGTTCAAAAGTACAGTTCAAAGACTGAAGGCCATGGAGTAAAGGAGCGGCACAGCAGACATGTAAACAGTTGCTAGGAAAGTCAGATAAAGCCATGGTCAGGTGTCTAGAATAACAGCAAACATTTTAACTGTAAAACTCCGTTTTAAACTTCAGTTATTTTGAAATATAACTGGAGATTTGGTAAGCACATATGAGTGCTTTATAAAGAGACTCAGTTGGACATAGGGTAGCACTTTGCAAAACCATACACATTCCTTTGGAGAGCTGGTGATATATACCACTCTCCCTAACTAACGGACGGAAGTGCCATATGCTTCAGGTTTGTTGGACCAGAAAAAAAAAGTTGAGCTAAGAGACTGTCCCCTTCTGGTGCAGCCACTTTTCAGGAGAAAAGGCTAACCTCTTCCCCGAGGACATGTAAGGGCTCTGCTCAGGTCAAGTCTACTAATGTTCCATGGACCAAAGCAAGACATGTGGCCAAGCCCAAGACCAACAGGACAGGGAATTAAATCTTCTCACAGGATGGGAGGAGTGAAAATTTGCTGAGCAATAATCTGTAAACACTCACAAGTGAACTAATAAATTTTTAAAATGTAGATGAAGTGATATATTACTGGGAATATATAAAGTGCCAAAGTTGGTACAGGACAAAATAGAAAACTTCAATAAACCAACGTATTAAATATACCGAAGTGGTAATCAAAGCCCTCCCCTGCTAAAGAGCCCTGGGCCCCAGTGGTTTTATAGGTTAGTTCTATCAAATATTCATAGAACATTTCATGTCCTAACTTATGTAAGTTGTTCCAGAAAATAGAAAAGGAACAAAAACTAGCCCATTTTATTAAGCTCCTGTACTTTTTATTCCAAACAACAAGGAGAATAAAGAAAAGAAAAATCACAGGCTCATTTCAGTTATAATTTTAGATGTAAAAATCCTAAATATTAACTGTTTGAGTTTTTTAAAATGTATTTAAAATAATACATTGTGAACAAGTAGAATTTATCACACGATTACAATAATTTCAACATCATAAAAATTATCAATTAATTCAACATATCACTAGCCTAAAGAGAAAAGGCACTATATTAATACATGAAAAAAAAGGATTTGATGAAATTTGATACCTGTTTATCATTAAAATTTTCTCCTTTAAAAACTTAGGAATATGGACAACTTTTAAAACTTGATAAAATTATAAAAGCCTTCAATAAGCATTTGACTTAATGAAGAACTTTAAAATGTATCCCCTTTAAGAATGGGAACAAGACAAGTTATGCCCACTAGCACCATTACTATTGAATACAGTAGTGGAAGTCCTGACCAATGCTGTAAAGAAAGAAAAAGAAATTTTGTATTAACATTTGAAGGGAAGCATTTTCAGAGTATGATTTAATATGTAGAAAAAGGCCAGGATCAGTAAACAATCCATTAGAACAAATAAGAGAGTTGAACAAAATTGCCAGATACAAGATCAACTCAAAACAAAAATCAGCAAAACAGTATTTCTACATTCTGGCAATAATCAAATACAAGATAAAATAAAATAAAATAAGCAATGAAAACTATAAAGGATCTAGAAATTAAATTAATAAAGATCACATAAGACCTTCACGGGGAAAATTTTAAGCCTTTATTAAAAGACATAAAGCAAGATCTGAATAAATGATCATTCATGTGCTGGCTGGGAAGACATTATTATTACATAAAGATGATAATTCTTGTAATGACAATTAAAATTTCATAATGGGGTAAGGAGAGGCTTTCTCTAAATTGGGGAAAGCTAGCTAATTATAAATATTTTAAAAGAAACTGGACTTTTACATCACACCATAAACAGTAACAGATTCCATGTGGATAAAGGCCCAAACGTAAAAGGCAAAACTATAAACTTAATGGAAAATAACACTGGATTATCTTTATGACCTGTGGTGGGAAGGGACCTTTTTTTTTTTTTGAGTTTAAGAAAAAATTTTTTTACTTAATTTTTTAAAATTGAAGTATAGTTGATTTACAACGTCATGTTAGTTTCAGGTATACAGCACAGTGATTCAGTTTTATATATGTGTGTAATATATATACTTTTTCAGATTCTTTTCCCTTATAGGTTATTACAAAATATTGAGTACAGTTCCCTGTGCTATACAGTAGGTCCTTGTTGGTTATCTATTTTATATACAGTAGTGTGTATATGTTAATCCCAACTTCCTAATTTATCCTTCCCCCACCCCAGAAGTGACTTTTTAAATGAATCCCCCCAAAGATGAATTTTTTACATCAAAGGAGACTATGATTCAAGTTGACAGAGGAGAATGGGAAAAGATATTTGTTAATGTTTGTTAAAACCAAGGAGGGAAAAATTTCTAGATTTATAAGGTACTCCTGAAACCAACAGGAAAAAAGATAATAATCTCCAAAGGAAAAATGACAAAGGAATGACCAGGCAATTCAAATTAGAGGAAATGCAAAAGCAAGCATATAAAGAGATGCTCAAATGCAGAAATTTATGAAATAACAATTGAAACAACAATGATAAATTACTTTATGTGCATAGAAATCTAGACAATACGAAGCTTTGGCTGGGATGTGGCCATGTAGGAAACTTTATTCACTGCTGGTGGGAATGAAGACTGCGCAGCCATTCTGCAAGCAAGTGGGCTGTGTGAATAAAACTGAATATAGTATACAATCTTGTTCCTAGGTGTATGTACCCAAGAAAAATTCTGAAAAAGATAGATAAGGGACATGCAGAAGGCTGTCTGTACAAAGCTAAATCATTTGTGTTAGCAAACATATATACCTTATAACCCAGCAATCCTGTTTTGGGGTTTATATATCCCAGAAGAATTCTCATTCAGATCAGACCCCATGAGGGGTCATGTATGAGGTTGTTTGTATCAGGTAACACTAGGAAGAAAAGAGCTGGAAGCAATACAAGAGCTCAATACTAGGGGAGCAGATAAAAAATATGAAGGAGCATATAGGGAATACCATGCAGTTAGAAAGAATGGACTAAGGTGAAAATGTTAAAAGAAGAATGATATCTATAACAATGCAAATTTTAAAATATATGTCTAAAACAACACCATTTACAAAAACACACATAAATAAGAATATGTATCGGACAGAATAATTAGTTATGGAAGGGGAGGAAATAGGGGGAGGCTGCCAGGCTGAGAAAACTTAACGTGACAGGCCACCTCCCAGGGCCAACATGTTAATCTGCATCCCTGAGTGCAATGGTTTTGCAGAGAAATCCCCTTGGCCCAAGGTCTGACTGGCTGCCTGGAAATGAAAGAAAAGCACCTTGAAAAGAAAACTAATTAGAACCCCTTGTTCTGGTATATAATCACAGAGAACAATCTGGTCCTCACAGAGAGGTGGAGAAATAAACTGGTCTTTCTAAAACCGATTTTCAGCTAGATGAAGGCCCTGTTGCAAAATGCAAGTAAATCATACTTACTGTCATGGAAAACTTGATTTGCCATCAAGTCCATGGAAGGTCAACAACAAAACTATTAGCAATAATTGAGTTCTCACTGAGTTGAAAGGAGGGAGGCAGGGCGGACAGAGCTCTGGGCTAAGAATTGGCAGGCCTGGCTGCAATCTAAATTTGAATCTGCCACCAACTTGCCATAAAACTGGCGATAAGTCATTTAGCTTCTCTTGGATTGTTTTCTCATTTGGAAAAGGTAAAACCAGATGACTTTCAAGGCCTTATTCAGATATGACACGTTATACTATCTTTTAAAAAAGCAATTTTATTTTCTGCAGATCTCATGCCTTTTGACTTCTCATTAATCAACAATTATTCACGTATTGTTGCATCACTTTTCCCTACATGTCTTCTAAGAGAGAACCAAGACCTTTGGGGTTTTACTGATGCTTTTTTGCTCGTTCTTGCTTTCTAAATATCACTCATGGAAACTTATCCTTCCATTGCAAAAAAGTTAATTGAACATTGGTAGAGTAAATTTTTTCAAAACAGGATTTAAAACTTTAAAAGTTCACGTTACAACTTGCCGAGCCACTCATTTTTCTCACACACTTGCGCAGACCTGACCCAACTCCATCAATTTACCATTCATCCTGCCCCCTGAACACACCAGTCTGCCTGGAACCTTAGGGCCTTGTGCTAGCTGGTCCTTCTCCCTGGAACATTCTTCCTCTGACTTCCTCCATCAAGTGTGACTTCTCAATGAAACCCAGCCTGACTGCCCTATTCTCAGTGCCAACTCCTATTCCACTCTGTGATCCCCCTTATCCACATATCACCTTCAAACATATACTTTATGGATGCACTATATTTGTTGTTGCTGACTGGCCCCACTCCACACACTCATCCCATCCCTGCTGGAATATAAGCTCCTCACAGGCAGGGGAATTTTGTCAATTTTGTTCAGTGATGCTCAATGATGTATCCTGGGCACCAAGAATAGTACCTAGCACATAGTAGGTTCTCATTACATAAATGAATATTGTTGGATAAATGAACAAATTAAAAGGAATGATCCATTACAATTACAACATACTCATTTAGCTGTGCTCTCTATGGCTACAGTGTTACCAAGTGCTCCTACTTTTAGTTACTTAGCACTTAAAAACAAAAGATATTATACCGTATCATCTGGGAGTATATAGAAAATTTTAAAGGGGGGTGGGCGACTCTGTAACAGTAAGATATTGTCAAGGTTCAGGGTAGGCAGGTTCCCACTCTCTGTACTGAACTGGGCCACAATGAACTCCTCCCCTCTACATAGATGGTTAATTTTAAGAGACTTAGAACCACTGACAGACCCCAAGATGGTTTCTGGGTAAATACTCTGATTCCAACCTCCCAGTACCTAAGGAAATAAACAAAAGGTAATAAAAAGGCAGCCTTACCCCCCCAAAAAAGATGGCAGAACCACAGTCCAATACCCCCCTGAAGCTGTATCAATCATTCAATAAAACTCAACTCTAAAAGAGAGACTGATATCCCCAAATCTGGAGAGGAACAATGAATTAAGTGGGCTTTCTTATCACTTCTTCTCCTCTGACTTCAGTAGATTGGGGATGGTAATTGCCACAGGGAAGGATGCGGAGATCAGAAATAAGAACGAGGACTGACTGTTCCTGGCAGAAGTGATGAGACATTTCACAGGGTCTCAGGAGAGACTGCAGAGCACAGGTGTTACAACGTGGCCCACACAAACAACTCAGATGAGCTCCCTGCTCTGCCCAACTCTTCTGCTGACATGTGCCCTTCAGCTAAAGAAAGTGGACAGAATAGGAAATATCCAGTCCTCAAGGGGCAACAAATAGGGGGATCACAGGGCTGCCAAGGAGAAACCACTCCAGTCTATTAGAGCACCAAAGGCTGAGCATGGCTGCCCAAACATGGGCAAGATGGAATGAAATGGAACAGCAACTAACATACTATTGTAACAAGTGATTTATTTTATTTTATTCTATTTATTTTTTAATTAATTAGTTTATTAATTTATTTATTTTTGGCTGTGTTGGATCTTTGTTGCTGTGCACTGGCTTTCTCTAGTTGTGGTGAGCAGGGGCTACTCTTCGTTGGTGTGTGTGGGCTCTAGGTGCACGGGCTTCAGTAGTTGTGGCACGTGGGCTCAGTAGTTGTGGCTCACGGGCTCTACAGCGCAGGCTCAGCAGTTGTGGTGCACAGGCTTAGTTGCTCTGCGGCATGTGGGATCTTCCCAGACCAGGGCTCGAACCCGTGTCCCCTGCATTCGCAGGTGGATTCTTAACCACTTCGCCACCAGGGAAGTCCCATAAGTGATTTTAAAAGGGAACATAATATGGGAAAAAAACTGACAAAAAATTCACAATCCTCAAGGAATAAGAGAAAGTAATTTGTCACAGAATAATTTAAAAGCATAATAGAAACATGAATACAGTAAAACAAGAGCTTAACAGTGAGACAATAAAAATAACAAAATGAGATTTTAAAAGAAGCTTGTCATACTAAAATGATAAATGGACGACCAAATAGCATCACCATGAAACTAATACATAAATTAGAAATACCAAGGAATAGCGTTAACGTGACCCCAAATTATATATATTCAGGAAAGGCTTGAGATAAGGGCAGAATTTAAAGCAATTAGCGAAAATGATAGATATGGAGGAGAGCAAAACACAGTCCATTGAAAGGTTAATGGGGGCCTTCCCTGGTGGCGCAGTGGTTAAGAATCTGCCTGCCAATGCAGGGGACACGGGTTCGAGCCCTGGTCTGGGAAGATCCCACATGCCGCAGAGCAACTAAGCCCATGCCCCACAACTACTGAGCCTGTGCTCTAGAGCCTGTGAGCCACAACTACTGAAGCCTGCGTGCCTATAGCTCATGCTCCACAACAAGAGAAGCCACCGCAATGAGAAGCCCGCGCACCGCAACAAAGAGTAGCCCCCGCTCGCCACAACTAGAGAAAGCCCGCGTGCAGCAACAAAGACCCAACGCAGCCAAAAATAAATAAAATAAATGAATTTAGAAAAAACAGGTTAATGGATATTCCTGAGGTAGAAAATCCAGCCCAAAGTATTCAAAAATCTAACACAAGAAAATATCCCTAAAACGAATACACGATGGAATCTAATCTCTAAATTGAAAGAGCATACTCTATATTAGGAAAAAATTGATACAGAATAATCAACTCTGAGACATATACTGGTTAAATAATTGAATTTCCTGTTCCAAAATATAATTCTTCAAGCAGAAAAAGCAAGTTGCCTACAAGAAGAAAGTCAGTCAAATTTTTCAACAGTGCTTTAAATGCAAAAGATAATGCAATTCCACCAAAATTTTAAGGGGGATAAAGAGTAGTCTCTGAATATTATTCTTAGCCAAGATGATTTTTATATAAAAAAGGTAATCAGCAGATATTGTTGAACATAAAAACAACTCAAGAATTCACTGTTTGTTCTGAACCTTCCTTTAAAAGTCTTGACAATCTAGTCAGTGCAATGAATAAAGTAAAAATATCAGCAGTGGCATACCAAGGGTGGGTAGATGGAAATGGTTTGCTTCAGATTCAGGCAATAAAGAATGCACTGCTTATAGAGAATTTAAAAGTAGAAATAAAACCACTAAAAATCCCTCTGCTTTTCATATCACCATGTACCAACAATCCAAGCAATGCAAATGATAAAACATCCCTCTTTTCTGGGGTGGAATGTTCCCCACCAGGCAGTCAGGATCCTCTAAGCCCCCTGACCTGCTTCTTAATAACAGTGATTGGAAAGCCACAGTAAAAAGATCAGTACTGGATATTGAATTTATTTAAATATAAAACTAATTTTAAACACCTGAACAGAACATAATGTTACATATCTTGATTATATGAAAACAATAATATAACTAATCAAAAGCAAGGCTAGATTATAGAATAGAATGTAAACACTAAATTACCCTGTGTGAAAATAACAATGTAACTAACCAAAATCTAGAAGGAAGAAAGGAAAGAGAGTGAGAGTGCCTATGAGCCCATTTACCACGGCAGGGAAATCTATACTGTCTGAAATGGAGATGGTGGCAGTCAAGACAGCCTGTTATCTACAGTAGGACATAAGCCCTGAATCTCATGACTTAACAGAACGAGTTAAGTTCTCACTCACACACCTTCCACCGCAGGCCCACGTGACTCTTCAGGGCAGTGCCTCTGTGAGCTGGTGCTGCATTCCATGCCACACTGATGTTACGCTCCTCCACATTCACATATCACATAAGATAAGCATTCATGCTCACCAAGACAGGGAAAGAAAGGGTGACAGACTGGAGATCTGGCAATTAAATACATCCATCTGTAAGTGATGCTAGTCACTTCTGCTCGCATTTTGTGGCTAAAGCAAGTCACAAGGTCACACCTAACTTGAAGGGAGTGAAGAAGTACAATTCTCCTATACCCCAGAACAGGGAGAGAACTGGGTGAACACCAATAACGTCTACCAAGAAATATACTTGGAGAAAAAGAAAAGCCAGAACCAAAAACATCAAGTTCATCACCTCTCTTCTGAACCTAAGAAAAAAAAATAACATCTCTTACTGTGAAAAAAAATGTTTATTTAAATTTCAGTAATTTCTTAATTTTCACTTAGTTTCTTTTTATCCAGTTAACTTCAAATAAAATTAAATGTATTTAGTTTTAAAATTTAAAAATTAGCACGATTCCACTTTTATGAAAGCATTTCTATCTATGTATCTATCTATCCACCCATCTACCTATCTACCTACCATCCATCCATCCATCTTCTCATCTACAAACATGCTTAGAGAGATATCCAAATGTCCAACAGGATGTTCACTTAACGAGGCTTATTTCTGAGTGTTAGGATTTTTTATCTTCTTTTTACTTTTCTGCATTCCTTGGATTTTTAATAATGCGAATGTTATCATTTTTATAAACACAACAGAGTCATTATTAGAATATGAATTAGCCAAAATAACACTTGGCTTTCAATGATCAAGCCTTAAAATCACCAGATGCTAAAAAAAAGGAGATTTTTACATTGCACTAGGAAAGGGAAGGGGATTAAAGTAGGAAAAAATGTGGTATTTCATGATTGTTATACACTGTTTGAAATTACAAAATGGGTAAATGCTCATAGCTTCAGGCCAGGCAGCTGGTTTGAATCAGGCATGCAAAAGGACATACATTTCTATTTTACCAATTTTTAAGTCTTTTATATCTTGCTGATACAGGTCATTCTTACCAAATATGCAGTTGCTTATTGAGTTTAATAGAGGTGTACTATAGAAACAGAGCTGGTTTTCCCCATTTAAAAAATATGGACATTAAATGCAAAAGTACAATTAATAAATTGAAGAGGAAATATATCTTCTAACCAGAGCAGACTTACCCATTACGCACGGTGGGGATAGTGCTGAGAGCCCATAGTACTTCTGAGGGCCCATGAAAATGTTTTAATTTCTTGTAAAACTCAGAAGAAAAAATAAACTTTAGGTCAAAGAAAATATCTGAATATATAATATTAATATATTCATCTATATAACAACCCAGTCATAAACTGTACTTTTTCATATTTTTTTATGGAGGAAAAGGCCCACAAAGGCAGCAGTGCCTCCAATCTATGAAAGTTCATAATGTGGCCCTGTTTCTAAGGCACAGATTCATTGGCAGATGGCAAAAATTACTTGGTTTATTGAAACATGTACTTAAAACACTACCTTTCCAAATTAAAAACAGTGTAGTTGTTGAGAGACAAAATTCCAAAGTGCCTTGTCAGTTCCTCAGAGTGCACAGATGACTAATGTTAATTCTCAACGTTAATGACAACACTTTTTTCACAGTCTAACGACCTTAAAGATTCCTTTACATGAAGTTGCATTATAAGGATATTAAGTTTTGAGGGGTTTTTTTTCCTTTCTAAATAGGGAAAATGAACTCCTTAATCACATTAATCACATTATTTCCCACAGATAATTGTTCTCCCAAGTTTTCAAAATTGTTTAAAAATATTAGTAAATTTATTTTAGTCTTCAAGAGATCAAATACATAAATATTTAAACTGATACTCAAACTGAAGAAAACAAGCTGCCCCCATGGTCCCTTGATTCTGTCTTTGCTGCTGGTCCCTGGGCAGTAAAGAGAGTTAGTTTAAGAAGCTTCAATTGAATATTGAAATTATAAAATAACAACTTTGATAGATTTAAGTTTTCCTTCTTGGTCCTAAACCTGCTTAGGAGAAGGACAAGATAATCAAGGAGTGCTTACAGAACTTGACTTCAGGCATCAAAAGTACATGCCTTTGAAGGGAGTTCAGCTGGGTTGAGTGGCTTGGCGATAAGACCAAAGAAATAAAAAAGGATGAAGGTCATGTAACTTTGCCAAGCAAAATCTTTCAAAGCTATGATACAACAATAATCTTAAAAATGAAACTCTCAGTCCTCTTATCAGCAACCTAGGGAGAGAGATAGAAGTCAGACTTTTTAATTTACTGCCTTCCCCTTCCCACAACTAGAAGGGACAATGAATGTGGTGACTGACATAATCAGGAGTCAATATAATTTGGATAGATTGATGGAATGATACTAACAAGATTTAATTTGTTTTGGGATAAATGTGACATCCTACCAAACTTAAAAATATCAATCATAAAGATACAGACTGTTTTCAACCTGCCTCAAATGCAGTTTAGGAGAAAAGGTTCAGATGTTTTAATTGACTGCAAATGCCATGTGACCCTAGCAAAAAAAAAATGCATTCAGAAGAACTCACAGAACGGGAGACTAACCCGGCAAAGCACAGGAGCACCGCCTTGTAGCAAAAGCTTAAGCACCGCAGAGAATTCCACTTGGCTTTGGAATTTTGTGATTCTTGGCAAAATTTAAATTTTCTAGGATTTGCATTACCTCAAATTTTGTGCCTAAAGTGTGACTTCAGTAATAATTTTTACCAACTAATTTGAATCTGCCTAATAGCAATAAAATGCAAGGGCACTCTGAGGATAGATACATTCATTTAGCAAATATTAATTGAGGTCTATTATGTACTGGCTACCTTTTAGTGCTAATCATTCAGCACTGGGCAAATTTAGCTATTTATGTAAACTGTCTGCAGTTTGTCTAAAGCACCTCCATGGAACTTAGGGCTTTACAGCTATCTGTCTAAACCAACTCATTGATTTCACCAATGAAGATATAAAATGAAAGGAATTAAAGTTACTTGCTCACTCTCACAATTAATTGGCCATGGAGCTCTGACGACAGTGACCTACAGATGCCTATCCCAGCGGGGATTCAGTGCCTGCTTACAGCTGCAAATGAGCAGCTGAAGTTAACAATCTGGGGGCACATTTATGGAGGGATCTCAGAAATAATACAAGATCATAGTTAATAAATATTCTTTTAATCTCCTTTTTAACATTCCCCCAAATGAAAAATTTTCCAGACTATGTTTTTCTATGTTTTTCTATGTTTTTTAACCAACAATTTCTTTTACAAACATAGATGTATTAGAAGCATGTGCATGTATGTGTGTGTGAAACTGAAAGAAAAGTTTAACAAAACAACAAATCCTTACCTTTACTATATGTTATCCTATTTTATTTTACTCTAATCCGGATCAGCGACCACTAAATTGACTTCATGTTCCACTAACACGTAGCAACATTGTTCTAGTGTGCATTCTGCTGGCTTCTTACTACTCTCCCATTCTATAATGAGCTCACATGTCATCTCCTCTGAGAAGCCTTCCAGGACTCCGCCAAGCACAATCAACCATGTCCTTCTTTAAAGCCGGACATGAGTGACAGTGAGGATATGGGAAAGGGGCAGATTTAGGAGAGAATAGGAGGTAGTGCTGGAATGCCTCTCTGTGCCACACCTGAGCTCCACATCGGGGCAGGAGTCCCTCAAGCTCAGGGGTGAGAGGGGCTTCTCACCCCTGATCGATTTCTTGGGCACCGAGCACTTCCTGGAACATCATAAGCACTCATTAAGCAATTGTTGAAATAAATCCTTTAGGGAGCTGATGAAAGAGCTGACCCTGAAAGCAAATAAAAGAGCCCATCCATCAGAGGCTGCACCCTGGGAGCCAATGGACTGAATTTGGCTCACATATGTGTTTCATTTGGCTTGTGCAGTGCAAAAAACTACAGAGACAGCATTTGAAAATACGGAGATTTCACAAAATTCTAGATTTGTGGCTTTGCTTGTCAGTTCACCAGAGTCATCCTCAGGCTGGTCACCTCTGAATCTCCACTCTCTCCACGGCACACGTGAAAGCCCAGGTGCCGGGCTGCTTTCCCATGTCCAGGACCTCTCCGGTCCTACAGGTGTGTGATTCGTGACTCTTGTACCAAGCAATGGGAGAAAAGCATGTGGAGTGAATGAGCCTCCAGCCATCCGGGGGAAGAAAGAGAGCATAGCAAAAAGGACCCCTCCCACTCAAGAAAGCACAGACACCCACGTATCTGTGATCTTTTCGCAGGGGTGAAAGGCTGCTTGAGAGAACTGTCTTTATTCTCTTTCTCTCTCTCTGGGAAGAGATGAAAAAAAAGGCAGAATCATAGGAAATAAGGACGAAAATTAGAACATTTTATTTTTCCTTGTATCCTTTGGCATTGAATAACACCATTTTGCACAGGTGGGTTTTCAATAAACTTGGAAGCAAGGCTGTGGAAAACTTTTTAAATGCTGTACTGGTCTCAAAATTCCAGTTGTTCAGATATAAAAGTGATATTTGAATGCCTTCCTCCCATGGACACATCCTCATGAAAGCCCTAAAAGTCTCAATCAAAAGTATTCTCAATCAAAATCCCAGCATATTTTAAAAATAGAAATAGACAAGCTGGGTCTAAAATGTATAAGGAGATGTGAGGGCCAAAATAATTTTGAGAAAGAACAAAGTTGGAGAAATTATACTACATAGGGAAGCAAGAAAATGTGTCACACTTACACCAAATTAAGGATGCTGAATTATGTTTTACTAATGTATGCAACTTTAATTTTGTTTAGCACTGTGTTGATTACAAGACTTATTCTAAAACTAAGGAAATGAAGAGAGTGTGCTATTAGTAAAATGATAGACAAATAGATCAATGGAACAGACTGAAGTCCAGAAATAGATCTACACTTTTATGGACAACTGATTTTCAACAAAGGTACAAAGGCAATTCACTGGAGAAAGGACAATCTTCCCAGCAAATGATGCAGCCACAATTGGCTATCTATATGCACAACAATAAAGAGAAGTTCAATCCATACCTCATACCATATACAAAAATTAACTCAAAATTGATCATAGACCCAAATGAAAAACCTAAAACTATATAACTTCCAGAAGAAAACATAGGCATAAAAAAAAACAAAAAACATTCGCAACCTTGCCTTAGGTAAGGTTTTCTTAGAAACAACACCCAAAGCATGATCCATATAAGAACAAATTAATAAAGTGGATGTTGTCAAAATGCAAAACTTCTGCTCTTTGAAAGACACTGTTAAGAGAATGAAAAGACAAACTACAGACTGGAAGAAAATACATGCAAATCATATTGATAGGGACAGAGTAAAGGGACAAAATAGGTGACTAAATAGTTAATCCCACCAAGGGATCGTAAGTAAAGAAAAAAGTATGGGAGATCCCTGTAAGTTACTGATCACTCAAGAATGCAAGTTTGCTTAACCACAAAACCAAGCAGCCTTGCTTAGCAATAAAACCGTGCAACAGAAGCATGAGACATGCCCCAAAACAATAAAACAATGGTGGAATGAGACCCACATCCTGCCCAGTGAGGTCATTAAGTTAATGATTCCTAGGACATGCTCCTCTGCACACAGTAAAAACAAAAATATAAGGAAAAGGTGACATCATACTGAAACCCGAGATGATTTACCATATTTTAGTATATGTTACCGCCTTTTTGCTCATTTCCATTGTACCATGACAGTCCTGGCTTGACCATGAAGGGACAAGAAAACTCCCCCGCCTGACGTGGAGGAGGAACTGATGGTGGAAGCTTGATGTCTACTCAAGAATGAGGAAGAAGGTGGTCTTCTCCCCCTCCCCACTTGTCCTTTGATTATAAAACTGCAGCCCACTAGGTTCTTGGGGCAGCACCCTCTTACCCACCCACTTGTAAAGCTCACAAGCATCCTGTTCTAATAAATCACTTCTTATCTATCACTTTGCCTCTCACTGAATTCTTTCTGCACTGAGACATAAAGAACCAGAGCTCCTTGGAGCCCCCCGGCCCCCAGACACATTTCTGCAGTTTCAACATATCTTATAAAGGACTTGTATATAGTATATACAAAGAATTCTCTAAGCTTAGCAAGAAAACAACTCAGTTTAGAAATGGGCAAAGACTTGAACATATATTTCAGTTAACAAGATATACGGATGGCAAATGAACACCTGAAAAAATGCCCAACATCATTTGTCATTAGAGAAGTGCAAATTAAAACCAGAATGAGATACCACCATGGTAAGTGGTAAGAATTAAGAAGACCAATCATACAATGTTGGTGCAGATGTGGAGGAACTGGAATGCTCATACAGTGCTGGTTGGAAAGTAAAACGGGACTTTGGAAAACAGTTTGGCAGTCCCTTAAGAAGTTAAACATACACCTCCCATACATTCCAGCCATTCCACTTGTATGTGAATACCAAGGAGAAAAGAAAGCCTATGTCTATACAGAGACTTGTACATGAATGGTCAGAGCAGCTTTATTTGTAATGGCCAACAACACAGGTGTCCATCAACAGGTGAATGGAAAAACAAACTGTGGTATATCCGTACATTGAAATACTGTTCTGTAATTTAAAAAAAATGAAATATTGATGCCCACTTCAACATGAATGAATCTAAAAATAACTACGCAGAGTGAGAGAAGCCAGACAAAAAAGAGCACTATATAACTCCATTTGTATAAAATTCTAGGCAATGAAATGAATGTATAAGGACAGCACATCAGTGTTTGCCAGGGTAGGGGTGCCAGGAGGAAGGAATTACAAAGGGGTATGAGGAAGCTTTGGGGGTGATAGATATGTTCATTATTTGATTGTAGTGAAGATTTCATGGTGTATATATGTCAAAACGTGTACACCAAGAATATGTGCAGTTTATTGCATGCCAATTATACCTCAATAAAGTGTTTTGTTTCTTAAAAAAACAAAACAAATAACAAAATAAAACAAAAAAACAACACTCAGTTGTGCTGTCCCATTCTTGTCCCCTGACCCCATGTCACTGTGTTAGGTCCTCTTTCCTAGACTTTCCCATAGCACCATATGCTGGCCCCAGTGCAATCTTTATAACTGTGTATAGTTTTCATTTAACTATTAAGTTGAGCCAGTATGACACTACCAACATTCTACCATTTCTGATCTAAAAAATGGCAGCTTCGTGTGGCTCAACCTAAGTGCTTGCTTGTCAACTGTACTTTAAGGTGAGCTCTCTGAGGTCTGAGGAAGATCTGGCCCATGATGTTTGCTGAGTAAATGTGCTGTCACTTTGAAAATCCTTTTCTCTCCGGCTGCCCACTCTCTTTTGGGTCATCACAAGCAGCTGAGAAAAAAGGCTACGGGGCCCTGCCTTTATGGCCTCATCCCTTTTATCCATTTAAAATCACTCAAACACCAAGGAGGCTAAAACCTCCTTTTGCATAATTTTAAAACTTCCTATTTGAAAATGATCTTTCAAAAGCAACAGAAACACATCCTAGGCTACTAGAAGCAGAGGATGTAGCTTTGAAAATGTAAAAAGTGTTAAACATTTGAAGCAACCAAAAATCATAGTACAACTCTGATTCCTGACATCTCTCTGAGGAAAAATTCCAGAGGCTGCAGTACTTTAAAATAATATCATGTGCTCTGGCCCTGGCCTTGGCTGCCTCTCCCTTTTGGAACAACAAAAAGAACCATGCCAGCTATTAAAGGCAGTCTTGTTATATAATGCAGTTAATCTCACATACTCTTCCCTGTGGGATTTAACCCAAGTTTCACAGTGGTCTATTTTATTTAGCACTGATAGTTTTATTCGTTTCTTATTAAGGAGATCTTTCCACAAAACTGGCTGCTTTCTCAGCCTTGGCTCGAGAAGGAAGAATATCTGAATTAAAAATCTGTGCAACAGATGGACTTCGATTACAAAGACTATCTCTGGCCTCAGAAGTTCCTCATGAAGACAGGTGTCAAGCCTGTTAGTAAGTTCCTGGCTTTCAGATTTTCCTGAAGACGGTTTAGCCCTTCCATTTATGCACTCTGCAGGCCGAACAGAAAATAAGAGCACAGCGCTCCGTAAATACTTGTCGGATTCTCGGGATGTACTCGCCTCACTTTCTGTTCATTTAAAAGGAACTGTACTTTTACTCATAGGAAAAACAATTCCATCAGGCAGACATGAGGAGGAGGGAGAGAGGGGACATGTGGGATGGCTCCCATGCCCGCCCTCCTGTGTGGGTGGGGTCCATGCAGTGAAGGGCCTGAAAGGTCATGCATGGGACATCCTGTTGACCCCTCCTTGGTGCGGTGGCCTTTTGACCACCAGGGAAGGGCTGAGAAAGGGCACACGGAAGGGGCTTTCTTGGCCTCCTGCTGCTGTTCCTTAACCAGCCCCTACGTTTCCCTGCCTAGCTACTGGATGGATAACAGAGAAGACAAGCAAGATAAGTCATTTCCTTCTCACTGTATTACTAATATGACAAATGCCCTGTTCCATGCTTATAAGTAGTCTCAAACACAGCCCTGTTTGGTTTCAGAGAGTTCTCATTTAAGTGTGTTCCATCCTGTGTCACTCTGAAACAAGAAGGGAAGACAGAGGAAACACTTTTACTCTTAAAGCCATCACCATGAGATACGTATTATCATCATATCCTTTTGGTACAGAGGGCATTACTATTAGGGGAAGATGAATGACTTGGCTCAAATCACTCAGCCGAAGAAGTGACAGCCTGTTTTCAAACTCAGGTCTGTCTGGCTCCAGAGTCTGTGCTCTTCCTGTGAGTTTCTCTACACTCTCTTGTCTCTGTCTGATTAGATGAGTGTCAACAAATCCCTTAAGAGAGACAGAGGATTACTGGGCAACAATTTTGTGCTGGTTTAATGTAGTTCCCAAACTGTGCAGATACCCAGAGATACCTGCTAAATGGTTGAGCCTGGAGCCAATGTGTAAGGAGGTTGCCTGAAGAGAGGAATTTATTCACTTTACAGACTGAAATTTGGGGGTAGGTGCACTTTAATAAATAATACCAACAACAAAAACTCATGTTCACGATGGACTTAAAGCCCTTGTAAATCCACGCCTGTAATGTCTATCTCACTGAAAAGAAAACGTGAGCATTTAATTGACAAAAAGATGGATGGGTCCAAAGGGACACCTCCTTTAACGTGCTCTCTCCCCACAACGTGCTCCGCTTTGTCTAGTGGCAGCTTTTACCTCCTGCTGCCCAGTCACATTCTGGGGACAGAAGAGCCATTCTCCCCCAGTACAGGAGATGCAGACCCCAGAACCAGCATCTAAAATTTTGGTAAATGAATACTGCTCAGCAGAAGCCTAGGTTTTAGCTTCAGCTATGAGATGTCATTCTAAAATATTCTTCTGTGTTAACACAATAGTTCCATTAAGTAAACTGAACTCTAACAAACACACTCAAAGTAGTTTTTTTTGAACTTCCTTCTCTAGCAGCAAGGTACTTCTTTAAAAAAGAAAGAAAGAAAGAAAAAGCAACAAAAACAACAGAAAGACACATGTAATATTCTTTTAGACTACTTACTGGCAGCATTGTGTGTGTATGTGTGTTCCAAAGAGCACAGAAGTAGCTTTTATGGTTAGAAAATTGAAGTGCTATCAAACCTAGGAAATTACAGGGATGGAAAACAAAACAGCGTATCTACATATGTCCCATCTGCTTTTGGTTTTGTGTTTTGCACAATCAATTACTGGAAGCCTTGGAAAGTATGCCGAGACACTGAAAATGAGAGCCGGGGTGTGTCATAACAGTGGCTAGAGGTGAGGACAAGGCCGCCATAGAGCCTGAATCAAAACTCACAGACTCCAGGAGAGTTTTCAGGAACTATCAATGCATAATATTACAAATGAAAACACAACATGCACCAAACTGGAGCCAGTGTTTTGGAACATGGGAAAAAGCAAATTTCCATTCACTGGGGAAAAGCCATCGATTTCATTATTTTGTCAGCATGAGTCACTGTTCTCCACAACTCAGCATTTTACTGCCGAGAGCAGTTGCACCCAAGCTGCTCTGACTACACACTCTCTGCTGTTGATAATTTCCCAGACTTGAGCAGCTGGGGTTTTATGCTGGGACTCCCTTACAGCTCAGTCTCTGCTCCACTCCATTCCAACAACCTTACTTCTTTCCCCTCTGACAATTCCCCACTCCACACCCACCTCCATTACCTACTTCTAGACTCTCCCTGCACTTTCAACACAATCATGTCTCCACTTCTGCATGAACCACAGGCAAGGAAAAAGACCTCGCTTTTAAAAAGACAAAGTCAGACAAAGACGAGAATAGCAATGGATTCACACTTCAGGTGAACAAAGTAAATGCCTGAACTGAAGAGGTATTATAACAAACGAACATTCTTTAGCTGAAAGAACTTGGTGGCAGAAAACTCTTAAAAGAAATGGAAAAAAGCTTTCTATTTAATATTCCTGTTGATCCAACCAATTATGAGATACGCCATTAGTAGAAGTAATTTTAGTCTGAATTTTGGAAATTACTTTTGTCTAAGGGGAGGGAGTAGAGGGGGATGATGACAGTTATTGATCCATTACTCACTCTTTTAGTATATTCTTTAAGGGGGGAAAACAGATAAAAGCCCAGGGGATTCTAGAAATGAAATCAACAATGTGAGCCTATTCTTCAATGAGTACATTTCATTTGCATATATCACCGTGTTCATTAGTCTGCTGTTTTAAGGAGAGACAATCTATGAAATCATAAATCTGATTTCCATTGTTGAGCAATGAGTCAGAGATTTGAAAGAGAGAATTTGATTTCTACATCTGTCTAAAGGAAAATTTTCTTACTGATAAAATATTCTAATTACATTGGCTTAATCATGAGAGTGTTAATATATGCAGAAGTTCTTAGATACATTTGAATACAGATTTTTTAAAGCACTATTTAATGATACTAGGTATCATTAAACATTTTTAGACTCCAAAGCGAAACAAAAAAGAGAATACAATAGAGACACAGACCCCAAGGGGAATTCGTGTAACACCAACTCCTTCCCATGCCTTGCCTTTGGGAACCCATCTTGTAACTCCTTTCTCTCCTCATAAACAACCTGCCTTTCTACAGCTTACAAAGAAGGAGCCCAGAGTTGCCATGAGGATGGAGTCTCGAGTCGTTCATGACTTGGAGCAGTCTCTCGGCTTCATGGCATTGACTCACTGTGGTACAAAGAGGATGCAGTATCCAGGAGGCCCTGGCAGCTAATTTCCCTATGGCATGATTTGGTCGCCTTCTCTAGTGAACACAGGAAGACAATTTCCATCTGACTCAAGGCTCTGGGGCTGTGCTTCATTCCCATTCCTCTTGATTGACCAAAGTCATTGTTTGCCAAGGTAAATTGCAAATTTCCCTTTTTCGCAGTGATCGATCTGTCCATGGTCATTCTCAGGGTGTGACAGCGTGGTATGGGGAACTGAGCCCAAGATTTGCTCTCCAGTCTTTTCCCCGCCCCTGACTCATTGCCATCTGCATCTCGATTTCTACATCCCTGAAAAGGTGAAAACCCAGCTGGCTCCCCCCTTTCTGTAACACCACAAGGAAGAGACTGTGCCCTTCTCAAAAGATGTCCAGATTTTATTGTTCCTGTCATTTCCAATCCTCCCCATTTCTCCTTTTCTCTTATTTGGGCTAGACTCTCATGCCGAGTCGGTGATATTCACAGAACGCCATCTCAATCTTCTACACCAAATGTTCTAATTTTCATGTGGTCACAGATATAAGCAAAATAACTAAAGGGCATCTCGCCTAGGAATCACAGCAGGAAGAATAATTAACCAAGTTGCACGGTGTGTTTCCCTTCCGTCAGTAACTGAGAGGCAGCTGTGATTCAGTAGAGACAGCAGAAGCCATGAGATGGTTCATGATCCAGAACAAGATCTGGAGACCGATGTGCCACCTGTCTAGCCTCAGCTTCCCCCAGCATAAAGCGAAGGGGTTGTGTGAGCTTAGAGGCTGCAAAGGCAGACGTCTACCAGGGCCTGACAGATAGCATGCATGAAATAAAGTATAAACTATGGAGCCGTGGCAGCTGGGGAGAACCAGAGTGCACATGCCCCAGCTGTGGGGAGCAGCTGCCGCTCAACCAGCCAACTGTCACCCTGGGAGGAGGAGGGTCCATCATCTCCGCATCTTCTAATCTTTCAGGAGAAGCCAAGAATCTATACTTCAAGTGAAATCTCAATTTGAAATAGTGTCAACTAATTTAAAAAATTGTTTAATGTTGTGTGAGCCAAACAAAATGTGTCTGCAGGCTGGCTACAGCCCCTAGGTGTTCAGTCTATGGCCTCTGCCCTAGGCAGAGTGTCTCTGGGTTCTCTTTAAGGGCTAATGTTCCACAATCCACCCCAGAGCTAGTTTTTACAGCAAGATCTCCTACCTGATTAATGGATATTAATATTTCACTGCAGATGACAGGATGAATCTCAGATCTGATTCAGAGCTCAAGGGCAACAGAAAGCCATGAATGACTGGGGATGGATGGGGTGATACTGGAGAGAAGTGTGGCATAATCCAATTTACATTTTAATAAAATCACTCCAACTGCTGTTGGAAGACTCAGCTGGAAGGAAGGGCCACTGCACATGGTTGAGCAGGTGTTGAAGCACAAGGGTGCCAGCTAAATAGACAAGTGAGGGGTGAAATCTGGCCGCAGTCTGCTCACAAAGGCCTGGCCCAGGGCTGCCATCTCCTCATATGGGCAGTGTACTTTTCAGCACCAAGGTGCCCTGTAGGCTTTCTGGCCTTGGGGCACAGGTAAGATAAGAAGGCCAGTTAGAAAGTTACCGCAAGGGAGAGATGGTGATTCTTTGGACTAGAATAGAGGCAGTGGCTATGGAGAAAAGTAGATGGACTCCAAAGATATTGAAGAGGTAGAATGGACATCTTTGGGTGATTGATTAAATCTGGGACAAAGTAGAGGGAGGCGTCAAAGATGACTGACTGTCAAGTTTCTATCTTGGGTGACTAGGTGGCTGGTATTGCCACTGCTGGCACTGAAATGGAGAAGGCTGAGGGAGGAGCATGTGGAAGCAGGATCCAGAGGTGAGTTTTAAACATGTTAAAGGTGAGATGCCTGGAAGATATCCAAGTGGAAACGTCAAGATGACTAGATATGCAGAACTCAAATGGCTCTGGGTTGGAGAATAAATCCATTCAAACTCTAGCATTGTCTTTGCTCATTATTTTTCAAAGTCCCTTACTGGGTAACTCTAATAATAAAAGAAGTTAATCTATATATTAAGGTAGATTTTCCATCCCTGATTCTACTTTGGTTATCTGGTGCAACCCACTATCTGCTCCCTACCTTCTTATGTATAGTAGCAAATACTTACACAGTGCTCAACTTGTCAGGCACTGTTACAAGTGCTCACCATGTATTAACCTGCTCAGTTCTCACAACAGCCCTATGAGATAGGCATTGGGTTGGCCAAAAAGTTTGTTTGGGTTTTTCCGTAAGATGTTACAGAAAAACCCAAACGAACTTTTTGGCCAACCCAGTATCATATTATCCTCACTTTCTTAAATGAGGAAACTGAGGCACAGAGAGGTGAAGTTACTTGCCCAAGGTCACAAAGGTTGCAAGTGCCTTAACCAGAATCTGAACTCAGGCAATCTGGCTTTTAACCACCACACACTGCATTCACCACCTCTTCAAACATCTGAGATGACGATGTCCATGGCTTCTTTTAGTCTCCCTCTTCCACGCTAACGACCCCTGGTTCCTCACTTGAACTGGACTCTAGATCCCTCATCAGCTATAGTTTCCTCACGTGAACTGGTTTCTAGACACCCCACCCCCGATTAGCTATTTTCCTGCTCTTGAACCAGCAAAGTTTGCTGGCTTGGACCGTATGTATGAATGAGTCTTCTTTTCTGGACAAAGGGCAGGAAGCAGGCCCTGTGTTTATTCCTTCTGAATCCTTTACAAAGCTGCCAAGAGCGCACACACAGAGCAAGCCCTCATACACGGACAGGGCCAAACCAGGTAGGGGTAACAGGCCTGCTCGCGTGAGTAACCGGAGTCCGCTGGGAATATACTTTTATCTGTCACAACCCTAAGTAAGGGTCAAGGCCTCATTTTGTGGCTAGAAATGCCAACATAATGAATTGGCACATTGTTCCATCTTGCTGCAGACCTCTTCCAGCGCTGTCTCCAGGTCACAGCATTGAAGCTGGAAGGCACCTTACTTGGCTGCACCACATGATACAACTGACCTTGTATGGCACGGCTGCTCTGGGGCCGGGCTACCTTTCACAGTGTTTTTGATCCTGCTCTGTCTCTTTGGGGTATTGTTCTGGGGCGGGTGCTGCCCCTTCAAGACAGTGGGGCAGAGCCCCCCTTATCTCTCACTCTCTGGTTTTCCTTCCCATTCTGTTCCCCAGGGCCTAGGAAGGGTCAGGGAATACTCACCATCTGCTCCCTGCCAGACACCTGGGAACACACTTTTCTACTGTCACTGGGTAGCTCCTGGCTCACCCTACACCCCTTCTTTGTATCTTCCCCTCTAGAAAATGCAGATCTTTTTAACTCAGCAGATCCCTGCATGCCTCTCCTCGCAACTGGCCTCTGCCATCCCACTGCTCAGTATCTCCCCACCTCCCACCCTCTAATCTGTCAAGCAAAAACTGGTCCAGGAGGGCATCCCAGTCAGAAGAAATAAGTCACCTGGCCTGTGCAGCAGGTACATCTCTGTTCAGGAAATGGAGGCCCCAGACAATCCAACTTGTGGAAGAAGTTCATTATTAATAAGGGTTGCCTCTGGGGAAGGGGCTAAGGAGCGAGGGTTTGGGGAAGCCTAGAAGGGAGGCTGACCTTTTTCACTAGGTGCCCTTTTGTATCATGTCCTCTTCAACTACAAATACTTCATTTTTCAATAATAATCTAACTCTCGTAGTTCTGATTCCAGGTGTGTTAATACAACCTTCTGATAAAAGTCTGGCCCCTCACACAAGGTTTTCTGTAGGGTGAAAAACATACTAACCTGCAAACGTGAATATTTGTGTCCTCTTAGGAAAACATGTTTTCAACACATTCACGAATGGGTATTGTGATTTGTACACCAGTCTCTAAGACTGGTTCTCATGAATCAGTTTCTCCATCCCCTTTCCCAGGTTGCTCTGCTCTGGTCCGAGAATCCCTTGGTCGGCAAAGCTGAGGAACAGACCTGGATGGGGGCATCCTGGCAAGGCACTGCCCATCTGCAAGGTCTGCTGAGTGGCCACACAGCCCCCTTCTGGTCCTGGGAAGCAGCTTTTCTTCCTATGAAAGGCTAAGGTGGCAGCAGCAGCTCCCTGGTCTGGATCCCAGGAGACGACAGGCAAACTGGATCCCTGATTGGCTGAACAGACCTGATGTAAGTTGAATGTCATATGTCCTCAGATTGAGCCTTCTGAAGAAGGAACCTGAGCCACCAAGTGGAACACCAGTCTGAGGGCCACAGATAGTGGATGACAAGCCAAGCCCCCAACTTGTTTTATGACAAGGTGCTCCTTACCTGAAACACGTCTGTGGTGAAGGGGTAAGGGAGGTGTGGAGGAGAAGATGCCACGGAAAAGAAGGACGGATAAGAAGGGGTAGGCAGTTTGCTGCCAAGAAAGAAAATTCTGCCAGCCAACCATAAAGAATGGAATGATGGTAGCGACTGGGACCTGGAGCAAGTTACTTAACCTCTTCTGCCTCTGTTTCCTCTTGTAGAAAATGAGGATAACTCTAGGATCTACGTCAAATGGTTATCCTACTGACTCAGCAGGGTGAAGAGCACTTTGCCCAGCCAGGCTCCACACTCTCTGCCCTCACCCTCCCCGCAACACACACACCCCTGGGCATGGCTCCCAGGCTTTTTTTTTTTTTTTTAACACCTTTATTGGAGTATAATTGCTTTCCAATGGTCTGTTAGTTGCTGCTTTATAACAAAGTGAATCAGCTATATGTATACATATATCCCCATATCTCCTCCCTTTTGCGTCTCCCTCCCACCTTCCCTATCCCACCCCTCTAGGTGGTCACAAAGCACCGAGCTGATCTCCCTGTGCTATGGGGCTGCTTCCCACTAGCTAGCTATTTTACATTTGGTAGTGTATATAAGTCCATGCCACTCTCTCACTTCGTCCCAGCTTACCCACCCCTCTCCCCATGTCCTCAAGTCCATTCTCTATGTCTGAGACTTTATTCCTGTCCTGCCCCTAGGTTCTTCAGGACTTTTTTTTTTTAAGATTCCATATATATGTGTTAGCATACAGTATTTGTTTTTCTCTTTCTGACTTACTTCACTCTGTATGACAGACTCTAGGTCCATCCACCTCACTACAAATAACTCAATTTCGTTTCTTTTTATGGCTGAGTAATATTCCATTGTATATATGTGTCACATCTTCTTTACCCATTCATCTGTCGATGGACACTTAGGTTGTTTCCATGTCCTGGCTATTGTAAATAGAGCTCCAATGAACACTGTGGTACATGACTCTTTTTGAATTATGGTTTTCGCAGGGTATATGCCCAGTAGTGGGATTGCTGGGTCGTATGGTAGTTTTATTTTTATTTTTTTTCCTTATTTATTTTCAGTTTGGATGATCTGTCCATTGGTGTAAGTGAGGTGTTAAAGTCCCCCACTATTATTGTGTTACTGTCGATTTCCTCTTTTATAGCTGTTAGCAGTTGCCTTATGTATTGAGGTGCTCCTATGTTGGGTGCATATATATTTATAATTGTTATATCTTCTTCTTGGATTGATCCCTGGATCATTATGTAGTGTCCTTCCTTGTCTCTTGTAACATTCTTTATTTTAAAGTCTACTTTGTCTGATATGAGTATAGCTACTCCAGCTTTCTTTTGATTTCCATTTGCATGGAATATCTTTTTCCATCCCCTCACTTTCAGTCTGTATGTGTCCCTAGGTCTAAAGTGGGTCTCTTGTAGACAGCATATATATGGGTCTTGTTTTTGTATCCATTCAGCCAGTCTATGTCTTTTGGTTGGGGCATTTAATCCATTCACGTTTAAGGTAATTATCGATATGTATGTTCCTATCACCATTTTCTTAATTGTTTTGGGATTGTTTTTGTAGGTCCTTTTCTTCTCTTGTGTTTCCCACTTAGAGAAGTTCCTTTAGCATTTGTTGTAGAGCTGGTTTGGTGGTGCTGAATTCTCTTAGCTTTTGCTTGTCTGTAAAGCTTTTGATTTCTCCATCAAATCTAAATGAGATCCTTGCTGGGTAGAGTAATCTTGGTTGTAGGTTCTTCCCTTTCATCACTTTAAGTATATCATGCCACTCCCTTCTGGCTTGCAGAGTTTCTGCTGAGAAATCAGCTGTTAACCTTATGGGAGTTCCCTTGTATGTTATTTGTCGTTTTTCCCTTGCTGCTTTCAATAATTTTTCTTTGTCTTTAATTTTTGCCACTTTGATTACTATGTGTCTCGGCGTGTTTCTCCTTGGGTTTATTCTGTATGGGACTCTCTGCGCTTCCTGGACTTGGGTGGCTATTTCCTTTCCCATGTTAGGGAAGTTTTCGACTATAATCTCTTCAAATATTTTCTCTGGTCCTTTCTCTCTCTCTTCTCCTTCTGGGACCCCTATAATGCGAATGTTGTTGCGTTTAATGTTGTCCCAGAGGTCTCTTAGGCTGTCTTCATTTCTTTTCATTCTTTTTTCTTTAGTCTGTTCCGCAGCAGTGAATTCCACCATTCTGTCTTCCAGGTCACTTATCCGTTCTTCTGCCTCAGTTATTCTGCTATTGATTCCTTCTAGTGTAGTTTTCATTTCAGTTATTGTATTGGTCATCTCTGTTTGTTTGTTCTTTAATTCTTCTAGGTCTTTGTTAATCATTTCTTGCATCTTCTCAATCTTTGCCTCCATTCTTATTCCGAGGTCCTGGATCATCTTCACTATCATTATTCTGAATTCTTTTTCTGGAAGGTTGCTTATCTCCACTTCATTTAGTTGTTTTTCTGGGGTTTTTTCTTGTTCCTTCATCTGGTACATAGCCCTCTGCCTTTTCGTCTTCTCTATCTTTCTGTAACTGTGGTTTTTGGTCCACAGGCTGCAGGATTGTAGTTTTTCTTGCTTCTGCTGTCTCGGTAGTTTTATTTTTAGTTTTCTAAGGAAACTCCATACTGTTCTCCATAGTGGCTATATCAATTTACATTCCCACCAACAGTGTCAGAGGGTTCCCTTTTCTCCACACCCTCTCCAGCATTTATTGTTTGTAGATTTTTTGATGATGGTCATTCTGACCGGTGTGAGGTGATACCTCATTGTAGTTTTGACTTGCATTTCTCTAATAATTAGTGATGTTGAACATTCTTTCATGTGTTTGTTGGCAATCTGTATATCTTCTTTGGAGAAATATCTATTTAGGTCTTCTGCCCATTTTTGGATGGGGTTGTTTGTTTTCCTGATATGGAGCTGCATGAGCTGCTTGTAAATTTTGGAGATTAATCCTTTGTCAGTTGCTTCATTTGCAAATATTTTCTCCCATTTTGAGGGTTGTCTTTTCTTCTTGTTTATGGTTTCCTTTGTTGTGCAAAAGCTTTTAAGTTTCATTAGGTCCCATTTATTTATTTTTGTTTTTATTTCCATTTCTCTAGGAGGTGGGTCAAAAAGGATCTTGCTGTGATTTATGTCATAGAGTGTTCTGCCTATGTTTTCCTCTAAGAGTTTTATAGTGTCTGGCCTTACATTTAGGTCTTTAATCCATTTTGAGTTTATTTTTGTGTATGGGGTTAGGGAGTGTTCCAATTTCATTCTTTTACATGTAGCTGTCCAGTTTTCCCAGCAGCACTTATTGAAGAGGCTGTCTTTTCTCCATTGTATATTCTCGCCTCCTTTATCAAAAATAAGGTGACCATATGTGCGTGGGTTTATCTCTGGGCTTTCTATCCTGTTCCATTGATCTGTATTTCTGTTTTTATGCCAGTACCAAACTGTCTTGATTACTGTAGCTTTGTAGTACAGTCTGAAGTCAGGGAGTCTGATTCCTCCAGCTCTGTTTTTCTTTCTCAATATTGCTTTGGCTATTTGTGGTCTTTTGTGTTTCCGTACAAATTGTGAAATTTTTTGTTCTAGTTCTGTGAAAAATGCCATTGGTAGTTTGATAGGGACTGCACTGAATCTGTAGATTGCTTTGGCTCCCAGGCATTTTGAAAACACATTTCAAGTACCTCAGAGCCACTGTCAGGGAGACCTGCCCAGAAGCTGCAGTCCCTTGAAGGACCAGGTCCAAGGTTCTGATGGACTGCCTTCCAAACTAGGAGACAGTAACATGGACAGGGAAGGTCCTTGGGAAATCATCTGGCCCAATACCCTTTGTATGTGCTTTCCATAAAGGAGCTAAATGAAAAGATGAATATAGAATGAGAAGAAAAAGGAATTACTTAAAAAAATAGTAAATTTGTGGAATTCTATTGTAACATTCTATAGTACTGAGGCCTCGAATTCCTGGCCACTTCTTGGCCACTCAACCACTTCTCCAAATTCAGATCTCTCATTCCAGATCAGTCCTCCCTTCTGGAGCTATCACTCCAGAACACTAAACTGTGCAAGTAACACTCAGTGGGAACCTCCTGTATTTTCAAAGCCTTTCACTCTTGTTCAGAGAGTGGGTGGGTAATGGTAAGCCACCTCCTATACCCCCATTCTCCATCCATTGTCATTTCACAGGGATGGGGGTGTCCTCTAGATTAGGAGTCACTGCATGTAATGAAAGAAGTTCCGATGGGAGTGCCTAGATAGGGGAACTGGGTGGAGGCAGAAAAAAGGGCTGAAAGCCATTTCACTAGAGTTGTACTGTCCAATATGGTAGCCACTAGCCACATGTGACTGTTGAGCACTTAACATGAGCCTCATACAAATTGAAGTGTGTTGTAAGTGTGAAGTTCACACCAGATGGAAGACTTAGTGTGAAAAAAAGTGTACCTCATTAATAATTGTTTGCTATTCCTTTCATGTTGAAATGATAATAGTACTTTGGATATACTGGGTTAAACAAATCATTCAGACTAATTTCACATGTTCTTTCTACTTTTTAAAATGTAACTACTAGACAATGTAAATTACATATGTGGTTCACATCGTGGCTTGCATTATTTTGATGTTTCCATTAGATGACACGGCTGTGGAACCAGCTTTCTGTACTCTTTTCCCTCTCACCGCTGCCCTCCTCACGGTCAGTCCTTACCCTTCACACGAGTGAGCAGTGATACCGGTGGGAGGCTAACTAGCCACTCCCAGGCTTTTGTTACTCTGGGGGAAAAAAGTGGAAAGTAAACTAAAATCATGTTCTTTTGGCTGGTGGTATACTCCTCCCAGCCCACCCCCCTCCAGTGATCACAGCCAGAAACATTCCTGGCCTCAGAACGCCAGGCTCCCACCTCAGGCCCCTGGAGCACCAGGCACAGAAAATGAACCAGTCTTCAAAGCAATGGTGGGTTCTAGATGCAGCTGAGCTACTAACCAGCTCTGGGATTTTCTATTTTTTATTTCTTGGCATATATCTCATCTTGGCCGCCAAGTGGAAGGCTCCTCAAAGACAGGGACCATGTTTTTGTCCATAGCACCCAGCTCTGTACCCACACCTCTAGGAGGCAGTCAATAGATATTTGTTGAATGCAATGCATGAAAGACTTAGTGGGCTTCAGTTTACTCACCTGTAAAAATGAAGGCATCAGACCAAATAATCTGATAGGTTAACAGAATTTTAAAGCTAAAAGGGACCTTAGGATCCTATGGCCCAGTGGTTTTCAATCCAATCAGTTACAATGCATTTTTATAACATTTTATAGTGCTGTATTTACTAATCCAGTATAAAATAATATAACCTACCTATACACATATTTTTAAATTAATGTGCAAATTGTAATACACAGGAGAAATGAAAAGAAAATAACTTCTATAAAATATTATGTATTTCAATATATAAATACTCTGTATGACTGCTCTAAAGTGCAGTGAAGCCTCAGATTCACACACCTATAGAATCGCCATGAATGTGACAGCTACAATGCAGACTTTACAGGTGTGTTGTTTTGGTGACTCAAACATCTTTAGTGTTTGCTATTGGTGATCTGATTTTTCTGAAATGATGAATAAGTCCGTAAAGTTCTGAGCAAAAGAGGGTACAATCTTACCTCTTTTTATACCTATTCCTGGAAAATTCAGTGAATACATTTATTTGTAAAACAAAGTTGGATTCTTTGAATGTCTGACAGAACATATGAAAACCATGCAGGTTGTGGGACAATTCTTCTCTTTGCAGAACTCTCCAGAGTATTATATAGCAGCTCTGCCCCTGTCCATCAAATGTCACTAGCACCCCACCCCTAACCACTGTGACATCTAAAAACACTCCCACAGGATTCTAAAAGCACCCAAGGGGGTGAGGCCAACCTCTGTAGAGAATCTCTGATAGGCCAAACTTCTTAATTACTAGCATAATTTGAATAAAATGTAAGGGCACAGATATCAGATACAGTAATGTTAAGTTTTGATGGTCTATTTTCAAGAAAGTTGTGTGTATCTATACTATGATAGAACGAAGGGAATCATGAACTTAGGTTTCACAATTTATGTGGCTGATCACTGTTGGTTCTGCCACGTTTCAAGTTATAAAAAAGACTTGTCTTCTGAGATGCTTTGCCTGCATTCTCACTGGACAAAAGAGGCCTGGAGGCTCAGAGAGTCAGAGGCAGGCTGAGCTGGAGAGGCCAGGGCTCCCGGTTGCCAGGTCCTTGCTTCAGGCTCATTTCCTCTACATACTCAAAAGTTTCTAGGATGTCACAGCAGAAGCTGCACTAGTTGCAACACTTGTATAAATATCTCCAGCAGCAGTGTTTACTTTCAGAGCCTCGGTCATTGCTTACGTGTGATTCTAGGATTCATGATAAAGAGTAAATATTTAGATCCTTCAAACAAGTGAAACTGCAGTCAAACTGCAGTCCTACTGGGTAACCCCACTTGAATCTCGTTTACTTTGGGGGGAGTGTGCATTCTGCCCATTTCATTCAAAACTTTATACATAAACAGAAGGTGAAGTCAGCTCCTCTCCTTCTCCCTCGACCCCTCAACTGCTTATTTCCGAATGGGGATGCCATCCAGTTCCTCAGAGGATCTCCTGGCCTTGCTCACAGCAGAGTATGTGCTCAGTGGGAAAATCTGCTCATGCCAGGAAACCAGATCCTGTTTGAATGACACTAGCTATGGGAAAACAATATGTCTACAGCCAGCACCAAAGTATGGTCTGTACTTCGTGGCTGGCATTGCCCCAGCAGAGAATCGGCAGGCAGTGGAGAAACCTTGCATGGGCAGCAGCCTCTGACAGCCAACTTGACGACTGCCCTTGCTTCCCCCTACCTGTCTATGCCCCTCAATTTGAGCATTTGGTCTGCAGGCAATATTCTCTGGCTCCAGGTCAACTTCTTCTCTGTGACACCCTCAGCAGGTGGGGTAAAAGGTGGTTCTGGCTTGCCCTGGACTCCAACCTGTGCTCAGATTCCCCAGAATCATCTTTTTTTTCAAGCATATATTCTTCCCGTTTCTTGGGGAGCTCGAAGCTCATTCTGCCCCCTTCCCTGGCTCAGCTCCATGCCCTTCTTCAGGCCAGTGGTTCCCCAATATCCACAGAACCCAGGCCAAGCCCACACCATGCCAGCAAGTGCCCCTTGTTGCTGGCATTTGTACCACTGAGGTCCCCTTGGCTTTGAGATAATCTGTCATACAGGCCCCAGTACATGAGCCAGAGACCTCAACCTAAAACAGTTACAGGGATGGAACAAAAGAAACCAATGAAACTGGTCTTTCAGATTTCTCTAACAGGAGTGGATAACGTGAATGTGAGAGGAGATATTTAGGCACAGATACATGAAGGAAAAAGAAAAGGAAAGAGAGAAGTATCTCTCCCAACTTCCCCTAATTGCTTGTAATTCCATGTCTCTGAAATGAGCCAAGAAAAGCTGCCAAGCAAGAGGTAGAGGATAAGGACATAAAAGTCACATTTAATTTTCAGTGCTTTGTAAAAGCCCAAAGACTATTTATTGCATATGCTTGACAACTTCTGCAGGGTTGCGCTGGATTCAAGTTCTGTGGGATTTGGCCACTTTGGACATTTTTGCATGGTTGGACTCCTAGCATCTAGTGAAAAAAGGAAAGGGATTCCAACACACTCGATTTCCAGTTATAGAATAGGTGTTAGTTCTTATTTAATTATACAATCCCCGCTGCTCTATCAGATGTTGGCAAAGTTCTCTGTGCACCATTTTAATGCTTTGTGATGTAATTCTTTTATGATTTAACATGTGTCACTTAAATTTATATTTCCTGCCTATTCTTCCCACACTAATTTGAACCATACAAAAAAACTTACACAAAAGAGGAGAAACTGCATCTAGGACAAGTAAGGATATTGTATTGAAACAATTCCTGATGAAAGTTAGCATTTTACATAACAATACAGGATATGGCAAAAATCAACTCAAGATGCCTTGTATTGCAACTGCATGATAACTAACCAACTCCAGACCCAAATTTTACACCAACTGTAAATCATGGACTGAAATAAAACTCATGCCTGAGCCAGAGGTTGCCTTCCTTGGATTTGGCAACAAGTTACTAAGTTTGCATAGGATAGACAGCAGAGGAGGAAATGGTTATAAAGGACAGCTAATTCTCATTTGGTAAACAGCTAGATTTTTAAATAATAATAATATCACTTTTAATTAAAACTGATACATCTAACACAAACAGAAACTATGCCTAAATGACATTATTGGAATGTAGAGTAAGAATAAAAATAATAAAATCTTTAGAGTCTAGTCTGCACTAATTAGTAGGTTGTTAGTTTACATACATTGCCTCGTGCCTTTTTTAAAAAAAACTTTAAGTCCATAGTTTACACTAGGGTTCAGGCTTTGTATTGTACATTCCAAGGGTTCTGATAAACATATATGCCATGTGTCCACCATTACATCATACAGAATAGTCTCACTGTTCTGAAAATCCCCTGTGCTTCATGTATTCATCCCTCAGCCCCTCAGCCCCTCAGCCCAAACCCCTGGCAACCACAGATCTTTTAATGGTCTCTAAAGTTTTACCTTTTCCAGTATGTCACATAGTTGGAATTATACAGTGTATATCCTTTTCAGACTGGCTTCCTCCACTTAGCAATATGCATTTAAGGTTTCTCCATATCTTTTCATGCTTTGATAGTTCATTTTGTTTTATTGCTGAATAATATTCCATCACATGGATGTACCACAGTTTATCCTTTCAATTATCAAAAGGCATCTGGGTTGCTTCCAATTTTGGCAAATATGAATAAAGCTACTCTAAGCATTAGTGTGCAGGTTTCTGTGTGGACACAAGTTTTCAACTATTTAGGCAAATACCTAGGAGCAGGGCTTCTGGATCATGTGGTAAGATTATGTTTAGCTTTTTAAGATACTCCCAAACTGTCTCCCAAAGTGGCCGTTCTATTTTGCTTCTTATTGCTTAATCTTTTAACTACCCTTCAATATATGTATTTTATACCTGTTAGATGAGAAAATTGAGATTCCAAGAGGTTAAATAATTTGCCCAAAGTCACACAGAAGAGTAGTGACTAATGCCGGGATTCAAGTTTGGGTTGGTCTGGCTTTAAAGGTGGTGATCTTGCTACTACACAATGCTGCATCTCCAAGCAAACCAAACATCAGCCAGGTCAGGGTCCTTCAGTGGTGTAAGTGTATGTAGCCAATCTCTACTCTATGTGTTAATGTCCCTGTCCTGAGTCTAAAGCCAGACACCAGGGAAATATGCTACTGCACAAGCCTTGTAGCTTTCCCCTCCCCTACACCAGAGAGTCGTCCTCTCCTCCTCCTCCGCCACAGCTCCAGGAAGAGGCTACAGGCCCTGCGAATACGGCAGAGGGCAGGTGTTAGACGGAGCCCTGCCTCGATATCTCAATACAACTCTAGCTGTAGGCAAAGACATTAAACTCTGCATTAACACCCCATAAAAACACTTTCAGTGTATTAGTATTGTAACCAAAAGCCTCAGCATCAGGTTTCTGAATTCAGGGCTTCTTTCAAAGATCTAGAACACCAGCAGCTGGTTAGGATGGGAGGCTGAGGGGAAAAGTCACTGGCTGCCCCTTGTAAGTTTTTTTGCCAGAAACAACTAAGATGACTATCATAGACTCATACCTGTAAGCTAACTAAGAGATTTAGTGACTTAAAAATGTTTTTATATTTTTAACTCAAGACAGGGGAGTTTTGCATTGCACTCCTGAGGCATGATCTGAGATACTCCTAATTTTCAAGCAGGGCAGAAATCCAGATACACCTGCACTTCAGTTAACTGATCATCACAACATACAGTTGTAGGTGTCGGGGAGGAGTGACAGGCAGGGACGGCTGGGGAGAACAGGGGCCACGGCCAGCCTATGCTCACTGTTAGGCTTACTTAGTCACTTACTTAGTAGGACCTTGAAGCATGATATGGAGACCATCCCACCAACTAGAAGGTGGAGAATAATATTTTCCACATAATAATACACATATCGGCCATACTGTATACTGCAAAGAGCCTAGTGAAATTCCCTATTCTTAAAGTGTATCAATTCCTTCTCTTCCCCTCTCCTCCTTTCAGCAATTCTAGTTAACGTTAGTCATCCAGCCTTCAAACGTGGCACAGAATGTCCTGCTTCAAGAGAGCACAATTAGGTACAGCCTGGAGAAATAGCTTAAGAAGCCTAGGAAGAACAGTGATGCTTGTTCTCATGGATAATACAATCTGGTTAATTTAGGGAGTGTGCTTTACATAGCAATTTGGATGAGCCTAGAAGCACCACCCTTTGCTAATTGTCACCTCTTTAAAAATTTATTAAAAAGGTATATAACTTTTCAGCTGTTGGTAGAGGTTATAAGAGAATATTTCTTTGGCTGCCACTTGTAGAAGTGACTAGATTTCGTTCAGAAAGGACACAAGTTGAGGGGAAGAGATGAGACTGCTGAATATGAAAGCAGGCTAAATTCATGGAAATCTTATGCCCATGTCTTTATTTGCCAAGGGAGGGCTATGGATTTAATTCATATTTCCCTCAAGATAGAAAAGGGGGAAAGAAATGTGTAAACCAGCTATGCCAAGATGCCTACTCATACTTTATTCATTCAATAATGAAAAATAATTTACTGCGATTATGAATGGTAAAGAGGTAAGGGCAGCCAGTTGTACAAACTGGACCTTATAGTTTAAAACGCAACAACTCAGGCCAACTCAGGCCCTATAGAGTAATCGGTCTGGCATTCCAGATTCTATGTCATTTCAGAATGACAGAAGGAAGGGACTTTGTGATTATCCAGTCTTATTGCTCATCTCCCCTGAATTAAGATAAAGGAAAATGAAGACGGATTGCTTTAAATGATTTTCCCAAGGTCACGCAGCTAATTTATGGCAAAGATGGGGCTAAGAACTCAAAATATCTCCATCCCTGACCCAGTATGCTTTCCAGTATATCCATGTTCCTCAAACTGAAGCAGAATCACTCCCTGGGGCACAAGCAGTATGCAAAGCAACAGGATAAACATGGTGCATTTTCCTGGAGGGCTGATACTATTCAGTGATAAGCATTTTTTATAGTTAAAAAATGCAGCCATCATCAAAAGTAACAAATAACAAATGCTGGAGAGGGCATGGAGAAAAGGGAACCCTCCTACACTGTTGGTGGAAATGTAATTTGGTGCAGCCACTATGGAGAACAGTATGGAGGTTCCTTAAGAAACTAAAAACAGAGCTACCATAAGATCCAGTAATCCCACTCCCGGGCATACCCCCGGAAAAGACGAAAACTCTAATTCAAAAAGATACATGCACCCCAATGTTCACAGTAGCATGTACAACAGCCAAGACACTATTTACAACAGCCAAGACACAGAAGCAACCTAAGTGTCCATCAACAGATGAATGGATAAAGAAGATGTGGTACATATATACAATGGAATATTACTCAGCCATAAAAAGAGAATGAAATATTGCAATATTGCCATTTGCGGCAACATGGATGGACCTAGAGATTATCATACTGAGGTAAGTCAGACAAATATCATATGCTATCACTTATATGTGGAATCTAAAAAAAATGATACAAATGAAATTATTTACAAAACAGAAACAGACTCACAGACATAGAAAACAAACTTATGGTTACCAAAGGGGAAAGGGAGTGGGGGGTGATAAATTAGGGGTTTGGGATCAACAGATATACACTACTATCTATAAAATAAACAACAAGGACCTACTGTATAGCACAGGAAACTATATTCAACATCTTATAAAAACCTATAATGGAAAAGAATCTGAAAAAGTTTTATATATATATAAAACTGAATCACTTTGCTGTACGCCTGAACTAACACAACACTATAAATCAACTATATTCCAATTTTTAAAAAATTTAAAATTTTTTTAAAATTAAAATGCGTATAGTACAGAATGGAAGTTAAAAAATGTTTAAGATAAAAAGAAGGTTTCACAGGACTTCCCTGGTGGTGCAGTGGTTAAGAGTCCGCCTGCCAATGCGGGGGACACATGTTCAATACCTGGTCCAGGAAGATCCCACATACCGCAGAGCAACTGAGCTCGTGCACCACAACTACTGAGCCTGCGAGCCACAACTACTGAGCACGCGTGCCACAACTCCTGAAGCTCGCACACCTGGAGCCCATGCTCCACAAGAAGAATGTTACGGAGAAGCCCGCACACAGCAACGAAGACCCAACGAAGCCAAAAAATAAAAAAATTTTTTTAAAAAAAAGGTTTCCCAAAGATTTTGGGCTTGAGATGAGCTAGTACAGTCTAGCTTCCCAGAGCCTCCTGGGAACATGGTCAGTCTGATGTGGAGGTTCTTTAGAGAAAACCAAGAGAAGCATTCAAGTATTCATGGTGTTTGGCTGTTCAATAACATTGGTTTACTCACAGGTGACCAGGGACTGAAAATGTATTAGCAAAGAGCTATGCTGATAAGATACAATGCAGAGCGGTCCAAAATAATGTCACACACCAACACCTTGTCTCACTGGCCTCCTTGGAAACTGAGTAGGAGCAGTGTTGGAGTAAAGGGGAGATGCATAATTTCAGGACATAATAAAATCAAACAAATCTATAACAATGGCATGATGTTACTTCTCCAAAGGAACGAAATACTTATACTGGCCAATCAGGATAACTTTTTCCATCCCTTCATGACAAAACTTCTTTAATAATTTATCTAAATCAGCTATTTCCTGTATTTTCCACTCCTCTCACAAACTTGTCACAGAAATGAGTGAATGATGGGTAAAAATGGCAACTTTAATGAATTTATAAATAAAATAACTTTCTGAGATTTGTGAACCAACCCAGTTCCAGGATGGAATTTGGAAAAGAGCCATGGGTGACACTGAGCTCTTGAAAGTTTTTTTTTTAACTTTGTTTCCAAATTATGGGGCCATAGCCTGTTTAGAACCTAGATACTGAAGAGATGATATTCTCCGCTCTAAAGATTACACACAGCATTGTATCAAATTCAGAAAACATTTTAGGTAGTAAATATATATTTCCTTACTTCATATTCATTTTCTTGAAAGACAAAAACACTAGTTTCTCAGTCCTATTTATTCTTGTTGCCAGAGCTAAGAAAATGGAATTTCACTACATTTAATCCAGTCTAGAAAATAAAGAGATATATCTTTTATCATTTTTTTTCCTGAGTTCTACAAACTATTATAAAATCTTTATAACAGATAGCATTCCTGCCACCTGCCTTTATATCTGGTCACCATAATGCAGTCTCCGCAGCTTTCAATTTTATTGCTAAATAGCCTTGGAAACAAACAAAAAAACGGAAACATTTAATATATTTAGTATACTTTGTGTCTCTAAGTTAAAACAAGTATAAAATGCTACCAAAGAGACTCAAGAAGATATCAGTTTCATAAAAAATACAAACTGATTAGAAATCTTGAGAATGAGAAAATATGATTATTGAAATAAAACCAACAGCAGAATAGACACAGTTGAAGCAAAAAAAAGAAAGAAAGAAAGAAAAAGAAAAAAAAAGAAAGAAATTGAGAGCTGGAAGACTGACAAAGGATCCTCCTTCCTCTCTGGAAGAACATGGCTCAAAATGACAAAGATGGATGGTATGAAGGAAAAATTGAGAGACAGGGAGAATAGATTCAGAAATTCTAATATCAATCTAAAAGAAGTTAGAAGAGGAAAGCAAGAATGGAGGACAGGAAATAATCAAAGAAATACTATTTTTAAAATTCTTGACTTGGAAGAGTGATCAGACTAGAGTCCCGTCAAGTACTGAACCCTCTCTTCCTGAATGCCTCAGTACTTATGGGAGAGACAGGCTGCCATGAGGTCACATGAGCCCCAGCATCTACCTCCTCTTCCCAAGAGCAAGACCAGCAGGATCAAGATGTCAAATTGCCAGTTTTCCCACCTCCAACTGCATCTGAGGTCAACTTCCCCAAAGCCTTGACTCTTATTAAGCACCCAACAAATGTTACCTATTATTGTTGTTGTTGCTATTATTATTATTTTATCATCATCATCATCCATGCCCAAGGCTTCACATATTACTCACTCATTTGCTAATGACTTGTAAATATAAGTCTCCAGCCAAGATCTCTTACCTGAGTTTCAGACCTGTATTTTACTGTGTATTTCACATTCCCACTGAAATATCAAATAGGAATCTTAAATTTAACATGACCAAATCAGCTTTATTTCTCTCTCCCTACTCTACACCCAAATCCACTTCTTAACACAAATCCCCCTGCCTAGCCTGCTTTATATCAGTAAATGGTACTACCCTCCACTCGTTTTCTCAGACTAGGACATCTTTGCTTCCTCATTGCCCCATATTTCTAATCAATCAGAAAGACCTGTTGGATCTACTCCCAAAATACATGGATCCAACTATATCTTACCATCTATGCTGCTATTACCCTAATTTAAAATTGTAAATTCTTCAGGATATTGTTATATTAGCAATTATGTTAAGGATATTAGCCCTTTGTCATTTATGTTAGAAATATTTCTTCTTAACTTGTTTATTTATTTATTTATTTATTTATTTATTTATTTATTTATTTATTTATTTATTTATGGCTGTGTTGGGTCTTCGTTTCTATGTGAGGGCTTTCTCTAGTTGCAGCAAGTGGGGGCCACTCTTCATTGCTGTGTGCGGGCCTCTCACTATCCCGGCCTCTCTTGTTGCGGAGCACAGGCTCCAGACGCACAGGCTCAGTAGTTGTGGCTCACGGGCCTAGTTGCTCCGCGGCATGTGGGATCTTCCCAGACCAGGGCTCGAACCCGTGTCCCCTGCATTAGCAGGCAGACTCTCAACCACTGCGCCACCAGGGAAGCCCTAACTTGTTTATTTTTACTTTGCTTATAGCTGTTTCGCTGAACAGAAGTTTTAGATATTTACATAATTAAATTTATTAATTCTTTCCTTTATGGCTTTTTGATTTTGAGACAGGCTTATAAAGGCCTTTCCCTTACCAAAACTATAATTAAATTCCTTTACATTTTCTTCTTAGTGCTTTTATGGCTTTGTTTTTATCTTTGATCCTACTGAAACTTTTAAATAATATAATAAAGTTTGGTCTATTCAAATTTTCTTCTTCTTCTCTAGTCAATTTTGGCAACTGATATTTTCCTAGAAATATCCATTTCACCCAGGTTTTCAAATTCTTTGCATAAAGCTATACTTAAAAGAATATTAAAAGGTAAAAAAAAAAACCTATATCTCTCATACCTCATGTTTCATTCCTAAAATTCCGTATTGTTGTTCTTGCTTCTTTTACATTATAAAACCTGCCAAAGGTTTGCCCATCTAATCTGTCTTTTTGAAGGACTAGCTTTTGGTTTTATAGACAAAGTTTACTAATTTTTGTGCTCGTTCTATTAGTTTCTGCCTATGGTTGTTGTTAATTATCTTCCTTCTACTATTTTAGGATTTAGTTTCTTGGGTCTTTCTTTTTTTTGCTTTGCTTTTCCTAGCCTCCTGAAATGAATGCTAAGTTCATTCACTTTCCATTTGTCCTAAATGTATTTAAGGCTGTATGTTTTTTCCTCTCGGTACTAACTTCAATGGCTGAATATACCTTCAGTGTTTAATATGTAGGTCTCTTATTTTTCTACTATAATTTCAGGTTTTATTTTCTCTTTAAAATTATTTAAAATGTTGTTTTTAAAAACATTTAGCCCTTCTTTAGTAATTTTTACATTTTATTTTAATTAATCGATTTTGTATTGTAATTAGACATGTGGCTTGTATGATTTCTGCTTTGGGAATTAGTTGTAATTTTCTTTGCCATCTTGTTATAAAATTAAGCTCTCAATTCTCAAAGTGATTTACCTAGCAAAGTGGAAATCTAACAATTTCTCCTTAAGTTTGTATGCCTTTACTACCTTTTTACATTTTGATGCAATGTTATCAGGTTCACAGCGTACCTCTTAGCACTTCTTCGCATACTGAAAATTTTATCAACTGTAAATTTTATCAACATGAACAATATCTTTCTTATATTTGATACTTTCACCTTGAACTCTATTTTGTCTATTTCCAGTATTGTTATACTTGCTACCACTTGCCCCTGAATGTCTGGCATCATTTTAACAGCCCGGATATATTTCAGCTACTGAGGAACATGCTCATTGACATCCATCTTGTCAAAATGCATTAAGTAAGTACCCAAGTTTCCAGGGATCGATACTAGGCACTAAGGACCTTTAAATATGAATACTGTACAGAGATAGATAGATAGATAGATAGATAAAAATTTAAGTGTTTTGTGGGTTTTTTTGTGGGATGGTTTTTTTCTAGTCTTCTATTGCTGCCGTAGCAAATGACTACAAACCTAGCGATTTAATCTAACAGTTATGTAAGGCAGAAGTCTGACATGGATCTCACTGAGCTAAAAATCAAGGCATCAGCAAGGTTGTGTTCCTTTTTGGAAGCACTAGGAGGGATTCTGTTCCCTTGCCTTCTCCAGCTTCTTAGAGACTGCCTGTATTCTTTGGCTCATGGCCCCTTCCTCCATTTTCAAAGACTACAACAGTGGGTCAAATCCTCACATCACATCTCTCTGACCCACTCCTCTGCCTTCCTTTTCTACTTTTTTTCATGTGACTAGAATGGGTGCATCTAGATAATCCAGGATAATCCCTTCATCTCAAAATGAGTACCCTTAGTCACCTCTGAAGAGTCTCTTTTGCCAGATAAGGTAACATATCACCAGGTCCTGGAGATTAAGACGTGTACAACTTTGGGGGTGGTAGGATCATTATTCTGCCGACCACAGATGAGTTTCTATTTTGTTGTGTTTATTTTCCATTTCAGCTGGAAGTAATTTGAGACTTCTGCTTCTCAGAATGCCAGGGGAGACATCTCCTGAGTTAAGACTTGCTAACAGCTTATTGGTAAGGCAAGGCACTTGCAAGGCACTTACAGTTTTTTGGATGGTTTTAGATGCTTAATGCCAAAAGGTGGATGTGGAATGACTTTAAGAGAGAAAGTGTATTTGTTAAGGTAGGTGCAAATACAGTAGATATTTTTTCTCTTGCTCACAAACAGCACTAGGCGGGTGACCAGGTTGAAGAGGTGGGCCTCCTCCCTGCATTACAAATGGGGCTGCCTAGCTTTATGTACCTCCTGATGTGATATATTTGAGAGCATACAGCACCACCAATGAAGTATCCTTGCCTGAACTATTTAGCCTAAATTTAATCAAGCCTCGAGATCCAACTACTAGTTTATAGGAAACATAGGGAATGGAAGAACGTATTAACCACCACCACAAGAATAAAATTACCCAAATCCAGAATGTGTAAAAACGTAAAAGACAAATGATCCATCCACCTTAATAGTGTATTCCAAAATAAATAACATAAAAAATTTAAGTGTTATGAAAAAAAAACAAAACCCTATCCACTTGTTACGTTTTCTGCTAATGAATGCTGTAAGCTGGTGTATTCAGAGATGGAACCCATGCACTATACCTACTCACAAAGCAAATAAATACAGCACTGGGTGCTGTGGCCCAGGTTGCTTTGATGTAACTGCTTACTGACCTCTGCTACAAAACTTTGCTTTTCTTACAGCAAAGAGATTCTGATTTAGCTTTTTTGGGGTGAGTACAGTTGACGCTTGAACATGGCGGGGGTTAAGGGCGCCAATTCCCGAGCAGTTGAAAATCTGCATCTAACTTTACAGTTAGCCCTCGGCCCTCCGTACCCCGTTCCCCATCAGTGGTTCTGCATCTGCAGATTCAACCAACCACAGATCGTGTAGTACTGCAGTACATATTTGTTGAAAAAAATCTGCACATCAGTGGACCTGCATGGTCCAAATCCACGTTGTTCAAGAATCAACTGTAATTCTGATTCACAGACATAAACAGATTAAATTGCTTGTGTATTTTCCTCAGTAATCCAGAACAAAAGTCATTATTTCATACCTTAGTTTTCTTCTCATAACCTCAAGTCAATGACTCAGTTTCTTAAGTTAATGAAATCTCTGAAATCAGTTAAGAAACTGAAGATTTATTCTATAATATGTCTTTCAGTGGAAAGTTTCCACTGCAAAAGAAAACAGCAGCCCAGACATGCTCACTGTTGAATGCCATAGTCTTTCTAACTGAAGTCTGTGGGTCGTGACTAGTTGGGGAAGGGAGGGGAACAACAGGTACTTCCTTTGTAAAAGGGTAAATAATACTTTAGGAAAAGTTTTGTTGCATTTATATTCACATGGATGTGCGTGCTGGGTTAAAAGGTAAAATGTATTTCAAAAAGCCTGAACGTGGCTGCTTTAGTGACTGATACACACCCAACACAGTCACCATCACAAAGGCAACTTCAGAAACTGAAATCAAGAGGCAGGAGTCCCTTAGAAAGAAGATGATCCCAAAAAAGGTTATACTAATTTTTTAGTTAACATTTAAATAAAAATACCTAGCTCTCACAGAACTTTTGGATCCCCTGGGTCCTTAGACCCCAAGTTGAGAAAGAATAATCTAGTTCAAGCCATTCATTGTAAGATAAGGAAACCAAAACGCAGACAGGTGGGAATACACGCCCCTTCTCCATCCCTTGCCCTGTCCCCACCTATGCTCTCAGAATTCTGTTCCTGGAGTGCCTTTCTCTTTTGCAAGCTGGAAGAGGGCTACAGAGCCAGATTACAAGACCTCGGGTGGGCTGCCGGCATTCCCAGGGCCACAGAGAGAAATTCCTCGGCCTGCTTTCCTAGGACTCACCTGTCCTCACTATCTCAGCGTTAAGTAGGGGAAAGCCTGCAAAAGCAGTCAGCCACATGGTTCAGTTTAGCTCTTTAGTGATATTGCAGTAATAGCAACAGCTGTGACCTGGCCTATAATACCTGTTGAGGACCTGAGCTCTCGCAGTCTCTTCCAACCTTAGAGAGAAAGAATAATGGTTAAGAGTCCAGCCTGTGGGGCTTCCTTAGTGGTGCAGTGGTTAAGAATCCGCCTGCCAATGCAGGGGACACGGGTTCGAGCCCTGGTCCGGGAAGATCCCACATGCCGCGGAGCAACTAAGCCCGTGTGTCACAACCACTGAGCCTGCGCTCTAGAGCTCATGAGCCACAACTACTGAGCCCGCGTGCCTAGAGCCCGTGCTCCGCAACAAAGACAAGACACCTCAATGAGAAGCCCGCGCACCGCAACGACGTGTAGCCCCCACTGGCCACAACTAGACAAAGCCCACGCACAGCAACAAAGACCCAACGCAGCTAGAAATAAAAATAATTAAAAAAGAGTCTGGTCTGTGGAGTTCAGATCCCAGCTGCCACCTATTAGCTGTGTGACTTTGAGCAAGTCACTTGACCTGTGTCTCAGTTTCTTCCCCTATAAAATGGAGGATGATAATCGCTATCTCATAGGGTTGTTATAAGGAATGAATGAGTTATTATATATAAAATGCTTAGAACAGTGACTGACATAACCTCTTACTCCATCAATCTTATTTCTCACTACGCCTCTTCACTTATCCTTCATTCCAGAAGGAAGAAAATGAAAACACTTTTGCTTCTACTATACCCTTACTCATGTCCCCAAAAACATTCATTCAGCAAATATTTCCCGGGAGCCACAAAATACAGACAAGATACGGTTTCCTGCCTTCAAGATAGGTACAACCTCCTGGGAAACAAAGACAAATACATGTAACCAATTACAAATAATGTGCCAAGTATAGAAACTGAGAAATATACAAAGTGCTACCCGACCAGGGAAGGGAAAGCAACTGAGTTGACCAGGAGGAGTCTCAGGGATGCTTAAGGAGAGCGGTGAGGGAGGTGACACTTCAGCTGAGGCTTACGTGGTGTGGGAAAAGACTGTTTCTGGTCTTGCACAGAACTTTACTGGTTCCCTTAATAAATTACGCAAAGCCTGAAAGATGTTCCTAGAATGGAAAAACAAAAAAAGCTGATTCACATGGTGCTGGGATTGTGGACTCAAATCCGAAAGCTGCTGAAAGACAGGAACTGCCTCCCCATGGGCTCTCTTTTCACACAGCTCTGCCCTGAAGACCTTCTGCCAGACATTCGAGACACATTTGGCTGAATGTGTCCCTTTGTCTTTTGATTTAATATTGTTCTTGGTACATAGTTATGAATTGTTCTAATGTTATGTGTGCAATAAAGAAATTTTTAATAGAATTACAGATATACAAACACACCAAACACACATAAAATACAATATTAGTAGTTGAGATACCTATTGCAGTAGTGGTAAAATTCCTTGGCCAAAAGTATACCAGGTACTACCTAGATGTAGCCCAGACGTTAGCTGGGGCCCTCACTGACCTTCAAGAAATTGGCTCAAGGCTCCGTGAACTCTATGCCCTCTGAGATCCCAAAGCCCTTCTCAACATTTGGTGAGATCATGTTCTCAGGGCCTCCTTTACTTTCTGGGCTCCTGATCGTATGACTGCTGTCTCCACACTGTACTGCATCAACTGTGATGTGAATCTCTGCATCTCCAACTTCACCCCTGAAATCCACTCCACGCCAGGCATGCGCAGGCAGAGGAGACCTCACAGAAAAGTTGGGGATCACAAGGAACAGTGGCAGCATGGTCCTCCCCACAATCTCCTGCATTTAGCTGAGGCTCTGTCCCTCCTCCTCCCTCCCCTCTCTTTTGTTCTTGCATGTTATCCCCCTCCCTCTCTCAACAACCAATAAATGCTTCCCCTGGACTCTCACAGAGTAGCTCTGCCAACATGCAGGCCTTTGGGGCCTCATATTCTTTCTCAAACACTCATCAAGGTGTTTTCTCCAAGGTTATTTCCTTCATAAAGCAAATTCCAGATGTTCACATGATAGTATTTCCATTTTGCCTAGCTTCCCTAGCTAAAATTTATATTTGAGAGGAGGGGCTGATCCCGGTGGAAGCAGCAGCTGTGCCAAGGGATGCAACAGTGGCCAGTACAAGTAGCAGAGCTGGTGCCAGGACATGTCACATGCCCTCAGGGCTAAGCTCAAGGGCGGAAGAGAGATTTGCAAAGGGCTGGAGCTCTAATAGAGGCAGAAGGGGATATAAACCAGCAAAATTAAAAGTATTAATGTCAAAGAGACCCATTAACCCTAGGGCTTTAGGAAACAGGGGCTTCAAGTAAAAACTCTTAAGAAAAATTATAACCTTGACAAGGAAAGTTCTAGACCCATAAAAATGTTTTCAATGATCTAATAGAAAATACTTAACATTTATAAGGAAAAAGTATTATTCACATGATTTTATATGGTTATTCATAAAGAATGATCTTGACAAAAGAACAGTCTTCTATGTATACCATGCAAAGAATGTCAAGTACAAAACTGTTAGCTGTGGCAGGAAAAAAAAAAAACCCAATGGCTAAGCTTCATATAAAGTTTTTCCTTAGGATATAATTCTTTGAGAAAGAGCCTAAAAGTATTCAGGAAAGAAAAAACTTTAACCTCGCAACCACTCCATCAAGTAGACACAGATAGCTATTACTATACTCATTAGATAAGTAAACAAAATTTGGTGATTCCAACTCATCCCCAGTCCAGAAGACTCTTCAAGTATTGACCTACTCTGAGACATAAGAAAGGATTTCACTTCGGTCAGGAGTTTCCTTACGCCCTCTTCAGAGAAGACAAGAATTTGCTCAAATCCCTGGGTCAGACCTGACAGTCAGATTCATAACTTTACCTTTGCTCTAGCTATTTTACAGAAGGCTGCTCAATTATATTAAAATTAGGATGTGAGCATAGTTTTCAGTTACATAGACAAGCCTGGGAAATGGTCTTTCTAGCACCTGATCTCACTAAACTAGAAATTTATGAGTTGTTTTCTATAGGAAGAGAAAAACAGAGGGGAAGGGAAAGGAAGGGGCAAACTGACAACGAAAAACAGGCAGAGAAAGATAAGAAACAAGTGTGTCTTAGATCAAAGAGTGAATGGAACTGACAGATCTCTGTTGCTCTTTGTTCTGAGGAAGGAAAGGTCCTAGCTCTGCTGATGAAGGGTGTGAAGTTCAAATACTGCTGGAGAAGAGGAGATGCAAGCAACCATGAAACAGTCTTTCCGAGAAACTGGGAAACGGGGCAAGACCTCTCCAGGTGGCACCCCAGATAGAATCTGAAATTACAAAGATCCTAAAGTACAGTATTTCTTAACATACTTAAGAATGTTGAACAAGGGTCTTCACTGGTGGCGCAGTGGTTAAGAATCCACCTGCCAATGCGGGGGACACGGGTTTGAGCCCTGGTCCGGGAAGATCCCACACGCTGCGGAGCAACTAAGCCCATGCGCCACAGCTACTGAGCCTGTGCTCTAGAGCCCGCAAGCCACAACTACTGAGCCTGCGTGCCACAACTACTGAAGCTCGTGCGCCTAGAGCCCGTGCTCCGCAACAAGAGAGGCCACCACAATGAGAAGCCTGCGCACCGCAATGAAGGGTAGCCCCTGCTCGCCGCAACTAGAGAAAGCCCGCACGCAGCAACGAAGACCCAACGCAGCCAAAAATAAATAAATAAAATAAATTTATAAAAGAAAAATAAAAAGGAATGTTGAACAAGGTTTACCCAGTACGCAAGCACAGCATCCAGATGAGCAGGGGATGAGGATAGGGGGAAGAAGTAAGGATAAGGCTGCTTAAATAAGCTCTTGGGAGCCAAGTTCTTTGATGGGGAATCAGAAACTAAAGTCATTTGTTTACTCATTCATGCAATAAGTATCAGTCTCCATATATTCCAGATACTGTTTTAGGTATGGGCTAGAGTGTGACCTGGGGTTAGGGTGCTTTAGATAGGGTGGTCAGGGAAAACCTCCCAGGAGGGGGCTTGAGCTGAGGCCTAGATAACGAGAGGAAGCCAGCCTTATATAGTGGCCTGTATACCAGCGAGAGAGGAGAGAACTGCAAAAGACTTGAGGTAAGACCCCCGCTTGGGATATGTGAAGATCAGAAATATCTGATCTGACTTAAGTAGTGAGCCACGGGAGAGTGATAAGAGATAAGGGACAGCCGTAGGCAGGAGCCACAGCACAAAGGAGTTGGGAATTTCTTCTAAGTTCGACAAGAAGAGTGATGGAGGATTTTAAGCAGGGGAGTGACACTTCTGTTTAAAAAGACCCCTCCGGCTGCTATCTCGGGTGGACTGCAGGGGCAAGCATAGAAGCAGACAGGCAGGTGAGGAGGCGGTGTGGAAGTCCAGTGAGCGATCAGAGGTTTGGACTGTAAATCAGAACATTTACAGATGGCGGAGAGGAGAGAAGGAGATGGATCTGGGTAAATGCGGGGGTATTTCAGTATGTGATCCTGATAGACTGGATGTGGGAGATGAAGGGGAAAGAGCAATCAAGGATGACACGCAGGTTTGGGGATCAAGTAGTTGGGTATACAGTGGGCTTATTTACTGAGATGGGGATAACGGGGAGGCGCAGGTATGATGGAGAAAGGAGGAGTAAGATTAAGAGTTCTGATTTGGATATATTAAATTTGAGATGCCTCTCAGACTCCAAGTCTGGAAGTCAGGGTTAAAGATGTAAGTTAGTAAACAGAAGGTACATAAAGCAATAGGACCCACTAAGATTACCCAGAGAAAGAGTACAGAGAAGTCCCAAGAGGCTTTCCAATAGCCAGAGGTCAGGAGGTGGAGGAACAACCAGTGAGGTGCAGACAAAACAAGTTTGAGTTGACATCAGCCAAGAAAAGAAAATATTCCAAGAAGGAAAAAGTGACCTATTAAAGCAAATGTTGCTGAAAGTCAACTAACATGAGAAAAAAAGAATTAACCACATATATGGCAAGATGGAGATCAGTGGTGCCCTTGACAGAGGTACCTGCAGCGGACGGATGGGATGGAAGCTAAACGAAGTGGCTGAACAGAGTGGAGGATGAGGAAAGAGAAATGGCTTATATAGACAGTTCTTCCTAGAAGCTCTGCTATGAAAGAGAGCAGAGAAATGACGTAGGTAGGATGGGGGTCAAGGAGGGTTTTGTTGTTGTTGTTGACTTTTATGTTCTAAGATGCAGAAAAGTAGAGAGAACAGTGGATGAATCCCCTGTGTCACCCGGCTTTCACAACTATCTCCTCCTCGCCATACTCCTTATCTATTCCCCCCCATCCCCAACTCATTCCCAGTTCCCCACCCTTTGGGTTATTTTGAAGCAAATCCCAGACATTATTTCAAGGAAAGATTATGCTTATTTTGCTTTAAGTGAGAAATATTCTTTGTTATAAAGAAGGAAAACAGGAAGCCCTATTAAACAATGCTATCACTGAGAAAACTCAAGCTCCATGACATTAACAGAGTATCTTCAATAAAAGGTATAAAAGTTATTTTTCCTTTAAAGCAGGGATTCTCAAACTATGGCCCACAGTCCACAGATGAGCCATGAGGGGGCTTCCAGATGAGCAGCAAGCTGTGACAAACCCAAGTTCTTCCATCAGCTCTCATGGATGGAGGAAGAGACAGTCCAAGTTCATGGTCTTTGTTTTGTTTCTGTGCATGAGTAAGTCGCATAACTTATTTAGCAAGTTGATTAGGTTTACTAAAATCAGTACATTACTAGAGTTTGCGAATGACTCTTATTCAAAATTATGCTAAGCAGTCTGACTGCCAAACAATGCCTGGAACTGTTGCAGAACATTTACAGATGGTGGGAATTTCTGTAAATTGGGGGGAAGGATGCCTAATAACCCATGCGTGTCTTGAGTTACTTATGTTTGCAATTCGATTTTTGCTTTTTGACTACAAATTACTTAGCTTCATCAGCAACAGCATAGTTTATTGTGGGTTGTTTGGCTAAACCCTCAGTATACAGTGATGCATATTTGTATTATTAATATTAATTTGCCACTTGCTTATTCATTGGTTAACTGTGGTTCAGGATACAAAGATTTGAGACATAAAGCTTAAAACCTAGAAAATTCTATATATTGTTAACTTTTTCTGCAGATTAAGGGGGACTTTAAAATTTTATTTTAGCTGTAGAAAACCTCAATCCTGTTGAGACAGCATAACAGTTATGAGCACTAACTGGATCTAGAGAGTCTAGGTTCAAATCAAGGCTTTGCTACTTAGTAGCCATGTGACCTTGGAAAACTAAGTTACTTATCTGTTCCTCAGTTTCATCATCTGTAAAATGGGGATAATAAATATTTTTAAATGAGTGAATATCCATAACTGGAACAATACCTGGCACCTATTAAGTTCTAAATTTTTCCATAGAAAATATTACTACTACACCCTCTTACAACAACAATTGCTACTATTATTACAGTTTGTGACACCAGGGATCTAAAAAAGGACACTTTGAAAATCACTAAAGTATAACTTGAAATCCACCTAAGTGGTAGATATAAGAGAATAAATGGTGACTAGCTTTATACCCAAATCTACTTAACCCATAATATAACCCAAGTATTCACTAAGAATATTAGCCTGAATTCTGGATCTTGGAACTACGGTGCAGAAAGCAGAGAAAAGGTATGAATCCTGTCGTGAATACTGGGCCAGCCTTAGAGAACATTATAAAATATGTTGAGGAGGGACTTCAGCATCCTCTCACCTTTCTGCAAGCTTGTCCTACTTTCTAACTCCATTCTTTCTAAGACCCCAAGTACCCTTATTCTGTCCAGAGTCTTTTACTGTAATGCTTACCAGGCCAGTTCTCCCCCAAAGTACACTCTTCTTCAGAAATGAATTCTTACTCTAGGATCTTCTGCCCCCAGCTATGTGTGAGGAGCAAAATGTTTTTTAAAAATCTACAATTACTTGTATACGACTATTAACACCTTTAGAGTCTCAGAAGTATCTGTTTTTGAAAGAAAATTCTTACCAAAATACCTAATTACTAGAAATTTAGGCAGATTAACAAAGTTAAGTGAAAAAATTCAAGCAGTCGGGGCCACCATAGAGCCTCTTCTGGAAGGGGACCTTGACATGAAAAACTTATTAGCATTATTTTCATGGTTTCTTCTATTTTGAAACAATGTAGTATTTTATTTAACCTAACTTTTTTTTCTTCAACAGCTCCTGTGGTAGTGAAGGGAAGGAAGAAAAGGGGCTGAAGGGACTGGAGTTAGCTATTTGCATGACTAGAGAGAGAGAGAGAGAGAGGGAGGGAGAGAGGGGGAGAGAGAGAGAGAGAGAGAGAGGGAGAGAGAGAGGGAGGGAGAGAGGGAGGGAGAGAGAGAGGGAGAGAGAGAGAGAGAGAGGGAGGGGGAGGGAGAGAGAGAGAGGGAGGGGGGAGGGGGAGGGAGAGAGGGGGGAGGGAGAGAGAGGGGGGAGAGAGAGAGGGAGAGAGAGAAGGGGGAGAGAGAGAGAGGGAGGGAGGGAGAGAGAGAGGGAGAGAGAGAGAGAGGGAGGGAGAGAGAGGGAGAGAGAGAGAGGGAGAGAGAGAGAGAGGGAGAGAGAGAGAGGGAGAGAGAGAGGGAAAGAGGGAGAGAGAGAGGGAGAGAGGGAGGGGGGAGACAGAGAGGGGGAGAGAGAGAGAGAGGGAGGGAGAGAGGGGGAGAGAGAGAGGGAGGGAGAGAGAGAGAGGGAGGGAGAGAGGGGGGAGGGAGAGAGGGGGGAGGGGGAGGGAGAGGGGGGAGGGAGAGAGAGGGAGAGAGAGAGAGAGAAACGTTTTACTTTTGGAGGAGACACTGATACTCAATAATCACTGTTAATTAAGTGGCTTCTTTCTTTTCTTTTTTGGGGGGAGGGTTTAACTCTGATTATTGTTCATAAGAAATTCACACCTAGTTAAAAGTTGGGACCAAGAGAGTTAATTCCTAAGGTCAGGGGCAAATTTGAGGACTGATCATGTTTAAACCTAAAGAAGCATATTGGTTTTTCAAATTTACTATAATCTTTGGTTTTTCTAGCCCAAGTATCCCTTGCCCAAAGAAAAATCAACGGATTAAATCATAGGTTTCATTCTCTGACCAATTACAAAAAGATGTTAGGGGATTTCTGTCAAGAACATATAAAGGTATCAATATTCAAAAACATACAGTCTTCAGACAGGGAAATATAAATAAAATAGAAACTCAGGGCCGGTGGAAATATGAACACAAGTACGCAGACTATGGTTGTTAGAACTAAGCTTCAAGTAAGTTTACCTCTGAGTTTCTTGAGGGCCAGAAAGAAGAAAGGAGTAGCATCTGTTACAGTTATCAGAAAGGAGAATACATACTGTTTCCATCCAGAGAAGCAAAGCTCTTCCTGAGCTGAATTCCACAAGTATTTTTCAAATGGGCTATAACTTTGTGACCTTGAGTAACAGAGCTGACAACATCCTCGACTCTGAGACCCTGGGCCCTGGCCACACTGTTTAGGAGTTCCTGCAAAATTCCATTAAGTGACAAGCTCCCCTGAGGGGTGGAGGAGGCTTGGGTGCAATTTACAGAAGAAACATACGCACACTGTTTTCTAAAACCATGTCTACTACCTAGATTACAAATTTAAAAGAACTTCTAAAGAGTTCAGACTACTTTTACATGTTGTGAAATCACCAATTAGCCCAAAATAGAGAATTTGTGAAGGAAGAAAAAAACGAAAGAAAACATAATAACTTGGACTGTGTTTGGTTTTTCTTTCTAGAATGCTACTCTCTACAGCAAAATCTCTTTTCCAAAATTTCCCTCCTTTCAGAATAATGAAACTACAATTTTTACCAACCTTATTGAAGTATACTTGACATACAATAAACTGCATATGCATTTTGTTACAATTTGATATAGGTATGCATCTGTGAAACATTACCGCAACCAAGATAATACACATATCCGTTATCCCCCAAAGTCTCTGTCTGCCCCTTTGTCATCATTCCCTCCCACCATGTTCCCCCGCCCAATCCAGGGCAACCACTGTTCTGCTTTCAATTTTTAAAGCTATACAATTAAAAAAATTTTTTAATCAAAAATGAAAATCTAAATTTAACATTATTGCTTTGCATGTGTTCCTTAGTCATTCCCTGTATCTTCTAAACCAATCAATTACCCTATGTTCTACCTCTAAAATTATAAACTACTGGAAGTTCAATGCTTTGTCTTCTGGCTCCTTCATGCTATCACAGGGCCTGGTGTATCAAGGCGGCACACACAGCCCGCTCAGGAAAGATGGGGTGACCACCTTTCCCTGGAAGCTTCAGCTTCCGAGGTAACACTCTGGAGTTAAACTAACCACATTCTGAAAGTAAATGACTGCATCAGGCGCTTATCAGCCTCTGCCTGGAGAAAAACATGGACCTAGCCTCCCAGAGAAAAACTTTGGCAACTCAGGGAAATAAGGAGATTTTGTTAGTAACACAGGAAGTGGGAAGACAGAATGCTTGGGGGTAAGGGGAACAGCACTACAATCTCTGACCTTGTAAAGCTTGACCTCAGAAGATAAGATAGACAAATAACCCATAGGAGGAAGAGTGCTAAGAGCAAAGAGCCATGAAACAAAGTGCTACAGGACTCCAAGGGCAAGACAGCTCCTCCCATCTCAGTGCAGCCAAGGCTTCACCATCAGGACAATGAAGACCTCAAGGACTAACAGCCACAGTTCCCAGAATGCTTTCACGTACCCCATCGCTCACATTCCCCACAACAGTGCTGTGAATAAAACCATGTTACAGGTCTCCCTTAGAAGGTGAGAAAATTGAGGCTTAGGTCAAGTGACCACTAAGGAGAGCAAAGCTGGGACTAGAAAGTGTGTCTTCTGAGCCCAGTGGCACTGCTGTTCCTGCTTCCCTAGATAGCACCCTTAAGAGGTGATGAAATGTGACAACAACCTCAGAGCCTCCCTCCAGAGCCAAGAACATCAATCTAACAAAGACTCAGCATTTGGTAAAGATATGCTCTGAGATTGATCCTTGGACCTCAGGGACCACACACATGGCAACCAGGTGCTATGGCAGAGACGTGTTTCCTCAAGAGTGTATATACATTCCAGTGGTCATAGGATGAACCATATTTCAAATGCACTAGAGAGACTTGCCGCTTCATAGAACTCCAAATTATCCTTTAAGGAAAGAGATAATTGACAATACTGCTATTAAATACACTCAAGTTACTTGTTGCGTTAAGTTTGTATTCTTGCATATCGGGCTTCCTTGAGGTGAACCATGTTTGTATCATCATTATCATCATCACAAGTGCCTGATAATGCCTGGCATACAGTTGGCCTCAAAAGATGTATGTATTTGTGGAATGCTTGAATGAGGTCAACAGGCCACACCACAGAACTCTTTAATTCTAATGTTCAACAATGGATGGGCAATTTATTTGCCCCTAAATCATGGTAAAATAATCATAGTCAACAATGAGGCAATTGTTTGCAGTTCAGATAACCTTAAAGAACTTGATATAAACATGTATTTTTTCCCATTAAAGTCTCCTTAGAGTAGACCTAACTTGTTTCATTTTCTCGGAAGAAATATATCTCTGAGCTTGGTAGAAGGCTATACGTTTGAAAGGAAAAAATAAGCAAACAACTGGGTTTACTAAGAGGTAAGTACAAGGCTCTTTAAGGACACACAGATGAGCACCACTCCTTTCAAAGCAACACTCTGTTGGGAAGCTACAAATATATTCCAGTGATACTGGTTTTGAGCGAAAAACTTACGGAATGCCTCTTTTGGAGCTGCCTTCATCTCTAAAATCAGTTTACATGACATACAAGAAAACCTGTCATATTACTTATGGTCCTGGCTTTTTTTTTTTTTTTTTTTGCTTAAATATATCATTTAATTTTCACTAAAACTGTATTAAATACATTATCTGATTTAATATACACAAAAATGATACAAGGTTTTGTCCACAAAATTTGTGTGTCACAAACCTAGTATATGATACATATTTGTATGACGTCACTGCTTTGCTCTTTACTCTTTCTACAGTCTTGTTCTATCCCTTTGATAATAATTTATCAAAACAAAACTGGGAATAATTCTTTACAAGACAAAAGGATTCATCATGGGCTTCCTTTAAATCACAAGTATCTCCGATGCACTTAGAACTTGATTTAATTATATGTGATCTACATGCTCTTTTTTGAGGAAATATGCATTGCACAATGTGCAACTATACCTTAAATTGTCATCCTTGGTTTTAGTCCTTATCTTAAATAAGTAAACTTTGGAACAGAGATCAGGGTTTTGTCTCCATAAGAGTTAAAAAAAAAAGGAAGCAACTGTCATATTTTTAAATTGGGAGATTTCACCCAAAATGGGGAATTTCAGTTTCTCTGGAGAAATCTGAAAAATGGACAACAGTTGGCTTGCATTCTCACATAGAACCTAACAACAAAAGCCTTTAGAAAGGGCATGAATTAGCCAATGCTCCGCAGTCCTCATGGTCCTGGCTTATTTTTAACCAAACATTATTCTAGCCAGTTTGATCGCCACCTATGTGGCAGACATAGTGATGAACAGTTCTTGGCCAGTCCCCCGAATCAAATCCACCTTCCAAGAATAAATACCAGAAATAGAGACACAGATGTAGAGAACAAACGTATGGACACCAAGGTGGGAAAGTGGTGGGCGGGGTGGTGGTGGTGGGATGAATTGAGAGACTGGGATTGACATGTAGGCACTAATATGTAAAAAATAGGTAACTAATAAGAACCTGCTGTATAAAAAATAAATAAAATAAAATTCAAAAAAAAAAAAAATAAATACCATCAGTGTAAAAAATCTTCAGCAAAATGGCTCTAAAGGCAAATTCCAAAGAGAGATTTCAAAGACACCTTAAGTAAGAGCAGCATTACGGGACGATCTCTGTAGCCTCTCAAGGAGAACTCATACACAATTCTGCACAAACTGTGATCTGAAAAGCCAGGACGGTCTTGTACATAATAATTCCAGTATGTCTCAGTTATCTTTATATTATTCCCCTGGCAGAGCCCGGCACATAGTAGGGCATGTAGCAAATGCTTTTCAAAATATATTTCCCTTAAGAATAATCAAACTATGGAACAACAGGGCCTTCATCCACCAGACTTTTTCCTAAGGAGGAAATGCGGTCTTATGTTTCCGCATCATCAAAGGCGGTTTTCAAGAGTAACGAATGTTCTCTTTGATTAAACTGCCTCCTTTATCCACTGGCAAATGGATAACTTAACCCTCTGACTGGTTGTCTCTTCAAGGTGAAATCTTTATTTTTAAATAATTGAAATGTAAGTTAAAGAAATTTCAGAATCTATCAAAAAGCACTGGTATTTACCATTCTTTTCTAAATTTTGAGCAATTGGCCATCAAGATAAAAATGAAAAAATATATATATAGAATATCTCCCACCATAGCAAAGGTAACACAATTAAAATTGAGAATGTGCCTACTCAGGAACCAAGATGGCGGAGTAGAAGGACATGCTCTTACCCCCTGTTGCGAGAACACCAGAATCACAACTAGCTGCTGGACAATCATTGACAGGAAGACACTGGAACTCACCAAGAAAGATACCCCACATCCAACGACAAAGGAGAAGCCACAATGAGACGGTAGGAGAGGCGCAATCACAGTAAAATCAAATCCCATAACTGCTGGGTGGGTGACTCACAGATTGGAGAACACTTATACCACAAAAGTCCACCCACTGGAGTGAAGGTTCTGAGTCCCACGTCAGGCTTCCCAACCTGGGGGTCTGGCAACGGGAGGAGGAATTCCTAGAGAATCAGACTTTGAAGCCTAGTGGGAATTGATTGCAGGACTTCGACAGGACTGGGGGAAACAGAGACTCCACTCTTGGAGGGCACACACAAAGTAGTGTGCGCATCGGGACCCAGGGGAAGGAGCAGTGACCCCAGGGGAGACTGAACCAGACTTTGAAGCCTAGTGGGAACTGATTGCAGGACTTCGACAGGACTGGGGGAAACAGAGACTCCACTCTTGGAGGGCACACACAAAGTAGTGTGCGCATCGGGACCCAGGGGAAAGAGCAGTGACCCCAGGGGAGACTGAACCAGACTTCACTGCTAGTGTTGGAGGGTCTCCTGCGGAGGCAGGGGGTGGCTGTAGCTCACCATGAGGACAAGGAAACTGGCAGCAGAGGTTCTGGGAAGTACTCCTTGGCGTGAGCCCTCCCAGAGTCTGCCGTTAGGTGCACTGAAGAGCCCAGGTAGGCTCCAGTGTTGGGTTGCCTCAGGCCAAACAACCAACAGGGAGAGAACGCAGCCCCACCCATCAGCAGGCAAGCAGATTAAAGTTTTACTGAGCTCTGCCCACCAGAGCAACAGCCAGCTCTACCCACCACCAGTCCCTCCCATCAGGAAGCTTGCACAAGCCTCTTAGATAGCCTCATCCACCAGAGGGCAGACAGCAGAAGCAAGAAGAACTACAATCCTGCAGCCTGTGGAACAAAACCACATTCACAGAAAGGCAGACAAGATGAAAAGGCAGAGGGCTATGTACCAGATGAAGGAACAAGATAAAACCGAAGAAAAACAACCAAATGAAGTGGAGACAGGCAACCTTCCAGAAAAAGAATTCAGAATAATGATAGTGAAGATGATCCAGGACCTCGGAAAAAGAATGGAGGGAAAGATCAAGAAGATACACGAAATGATTAACAAAGACATAGAAGAATTAAAGAACAAACAAACACAGATGAACAATACAATAACTGAAATGAAAACTACACTAGAAGGAATCAATAGCAGAATAACTGAGACAGAAGAACAGATAAGTGACCTGGAAGACAGAATGGTGGAATTCACTGCTGTGGAACAGAATAAAGAAAAAAGAATGAAAAGAAAAGAAGACAGCCTAAGAGACCTCTGGGACAACATTAAACACAACAACATTCACATTATTGGGGTCCCAGAAGGAGAAGAGAGAGAGAAAGGACCCAAGAAAATGTTTGAAGAGATTATAGTCGAAAACTTCCCTAACATGGGAAAGGAAATAGCCACCCAAGTCCAAGAAGCACAGAGAGCCCCATACAGGATAAACCCAAGGAGAATCACACCAAGACACATAGTAATCAAATTGGCAAAAGTTAAAGACAAAGAAAAATTATTGAAAGCAGCAAGGGAAAAACGACAAATAACATACAAGGGAACTCCCATAAGGTTAACAGCTGATTTCTCAGCAGAAACTCTGCAAGCTAGAAGGGAGTGGCATGATATACTTAAAGTGATGAAAGGGAAGAACCTACAACCAAGATTACTCTACCCGGCAAGGATCTCATTCAGATTCGATGGAGTAATCAAAAGCTTTACAGACACGCAAAACCTAAGAGAATTCAGCACCACCAAACCAGCTCTACAACAAATGCTAAAGGAACTTCTCTAAGTGGGAAACACAAGAGAAGAAAAGGACCTACAAAAACAAACCCAAAACAATTAAGAAAATGGCCATAGGAACATACATATCAATAATTACCTTAAACGTGAATGGATTAAATGCTCCAACCAAAAGACACAGGCTTGCTGAATGGATACAAAAACAAGACCCATATATATGCTGTCTACAGGAGACCCACTTCAGACCTAGGGACACATACAGACTGAAAGTGAGGGGATGGAAAGAGATATTCCACACAAATGGAAATCAAAAGAAAGCTGGAGTAGCAATACTCATATCAGATAAAATGGACTTTAAAATAAAGAATGTTACCAGAGACAAGGAAGGACACTACATAATGATCAAGGGATCAATCCAAGAAGAAGATATAACAATTATAAATATATATGCACCCAACATAGGAGCACCTCAATACATAAGGCAACTGCTACAGGTGTAAAAGAGGAAATCGACAGTAACACAATAATAGTGGGGGACTTTTAACACCTCACTTACACCAATGGACAGATCATCCAAAACGAAAATAAATAAGGAAACAGAAGCTTTAAATGACACAATAGACCAGATAGATTTAATTGATATTTATAGGACATTCCATCCAAAAACAGCAGATTACACTTTCTTTTCAAGTGCACACCGAACATTCTCCAGGATAGATCACATCTTGGGTCACAAATCACGCCTCAGTAAATTTAAGAAAGTTGAAATCATATCAAGCATCTTTTCTGACCACAACGCTATCAGATTACAAATGAATTACAGGGAAAAAAACATAAAAAACACAAACACATGGAGGCTAAACAACACGTTACTAAATAACCAAGAGATCACTGAAGAAATCAAAGAGGAAATCAAAAAATACCTAGAGACAAATGACAATGAAAACAGGACGATCCAAAACCTATGGGATGCAGCAAAAGCAGTTCTAAGAGGGAAGTTTATAGCTATACAAGCCTACCTCAAGAAACAAGAAAAATCTCAAATAAACCTTACACCTAAAGGAACTAGAGAAAGAAGAACAAACAAAGCCCAAAGTTAGCAGAAGGAAAGAAATCAGAAAGATCAGAGCAGAAATAAATGAAATCAATAGCAAAGATCAATAAAACTAAAAGCTGGTTCTTTGAGAAGATAAACAAAGTTGATATACCATTAGCCAGACTCATCAAGAAAAAGAGGGAGAGAACTCAAATCAATAAAATTAGAAATGAAAAAGGAGAAGTTACAACAGACACCACAGAAATACAAAGCATCCTAAGAGACTACTACAAGCAACTCTATGCCAATAAAATGGACAACCTGGAAGAAATGGACAAATTCTTAGAAAGGTATAACCTTCCAAGACTGAACCAGGAAGAAACAGAAAATATGAACAGACCAATCACAAGTAATGAAATTGAAACTGTGATTAAAAATCTTCCAACAAACAAAAGTCCAGGACCAGATGGCTTCACAGGTGAATTCTATCAGACATTTAGAGAAGAGCTAACACCCATCCTTCTCAAACTCTTGCAAAGAATTGCGGAGGAAAGAACACTCCCAAACTCATTCTATGAGGCCACCATCAGCCTGATACCAAAACCAGACAAAGATACTACAAAAAAAGAAAATTACAGACCAATATCACTCATGAATATAGATGCAAAAATCCTCAACAAAATACTAGCAAACAATCCAACAACACATTTAAAGGATCATACACCACAATCAAGTGGGATTTATCCCAGGGATGCAAGCATTCTTTAGTATACGGAAATCAATCAATGTGATACACCATATTAACAAATTGAAGAATAAAAACCATATGATCATCTCAATAGATGCAGAAAAAGCTTTTGACAAAATTCAACACCCATTTATGATAAAAACTCTCCAGAAAGTGGGCATAGAGGGAACCTACCTCAACATAATAAAGGCCATATACGACAAACCCACAGCAAACATCATTCTCAATGGTGAAAAACCGAAAGCATTTCCTCTAAGATCAGGAACAAGACAAGGATGTCCACTCTCACCACTATTATTCAACATAGTTTGGGAAGTTTTAGCCATGGCAATCAGAGAAGAAAAAGAAATAAAAGGAATACAAATTGGAAAAGAAAAAGTAAAACTGGCAGTTTGCAGATGACATGATACTATACATAGAGAATCCTAAAGATGCCACCAGAAAACTACTAGAGCTAATCAATGAATGTGGTAAAGTTGCAGGATATAAACTTAATGCACAGAAATATCTTGCATTCCTATACACTAATGATGAAAAATCTGAAAGAGAAATTAAGGAAACACTCCCATTCACCACTGCAACAAAAAGAATAAAGTACCTAGGAATAAACCTACCTAAGGAGGTAAAAGACCTGTACTCAGAAAACTATAAGACACTGATGAAAGAAATCAAAGATGACACAAACAGATGGAGTGATATACCATGTTCTTGGATTGGAAGAATCAATATTGTGAAAATGACTATACTACCCAAAGCAATCTACAGATTCAATGCAATCCCTATCAAACTACCAATGGCATTTTTTACAGAACTGGAACAAAAAATCTTAAAATTTGTATGGAGACACAGAAGACCCTGAATAGCCAAAGCAATCTTGAGGGAAAAAAATGGAGCTGGAGGAATCAGGCTCCCTGACTTCAGACCATACTACAAAGCTACAGTAATCAAGACAGTATGGTACTGGCACAGAAACAGAAATATAGATCAATGGAAAAAAATAGAAAGCCCAGGGATAAACCCACACACCTATGGTCAACTAATCTATGACAAAGGAGGCAAGGATATACAATGGAGAAAAGACAGTCTCTTCGATAAGTGGTGCTGGGAAAACTGGACAGCTACATGTAAAAGAATGAAATTAGAACACTCCCTAACACCATACGCAAAAATAAATTCAAAATGGATTAGAGACCTAAATGTAAGACCAGACACTATAAAACTCTTAGAGGAAAACATAGGAAGAACACTCTTTGACATAAATCACAGCAAGATCTTTTTTGACCCACCTCCTAGAGTAATGGAAATAAAATCAAAAATAAACAAATGGGACCTAATGAAACTTAAAAGCTTTTACACAGCAAAGGAAACTATAAACAAGATGAAAAGACAACCCTCAGAATGGGAGAAAATATTTGCATACGAATCAACGGACAAAGGATTAATCTCCAAAATATATAAACAGCTCATGCAGCTCAATATTAAAAAAACAAACAACCCAAGCAAAAAATGGGCAGAAGACCTTCTCCAGAGAAGACATACAGATGGCCAAGGGGCACATGAAAAGCTGCTCAACATCAGTAATCATTAGAGAAATGCAAATCAAAACTGCAATGAGGTATCACCTCACACCGGTTAGAATGGGCATCATCAGAAAATCTACAAACAAATGCTGGAGAGGGTGTGGAGAAAAGGGAACCCTCTTGCACTGTTGGTGGGAATGTAAATTGATACAGCCACTATGGAGAACAATATGGAGGTTCCTTAAAAAACTTAAAATAGAATTACCATATGACCCAGCAATCCCACTACTGGGCATGTACCCAGAGAAAAACATAATTCAAAAAGACACATGCACCCCAATGTTCACTGCAGCACTATTTACAATAGCCAGGTCATGGAAGCAACCTAAATGCCCATCGACAGACGAATGGATAAAGAAGATGTGGTACATATGTACAATGGAATATTACTCAGCCATAAAGAGGAACGAAATTGGGTCATTTGTAGAGATGTGGATGGACCTAGAGACTGTCATACAGAGTGAAGTAAGTCAGAAAGAGAAAAACAAGTATCGTGTGTTAACGCATATATGTGAAATCTAGAAAAATGGTACAGATGAACCGGTTTGCAAGACAGAAATAGAGACACAGATGTAGAGAACAAACATATGGACACCAAGGGGGGAAAGTGGCGGGGTTTGGGGGAGGTTGGTGGTGGGATGAATTGGGGGATTGGGATTGACATATATACACTAATATGTATAAAATAGATAACTAATAAGAACCTGCTGTATAAAAAAAAAATACAATAAAATTCAAAAATAAATACCGAAGGGTAAAAGCTACGAAGGATGCCCCAAAGAAGCATCCCTGACTTCTAACCCACAGGTCAGGGATCAGGAAGATGAGGAAGATACCAGTGGGTGACTCATAGGTCATGCATACCAGTGGCTGACTCAAGCCTAACACCCTCTGGAGGAGACATAATTTTTATTTTTATTTCTGATGTTAGCCAGGGAAAAATCACGTTGAGTCACTCTCAATTATTGCATAAATACTAACGCATATTCTGATCCTATAAGCTGGCAAAATTTCTCCTCCTTACTCCCAAAGGTACCAAGTTTATCAAATGTAAATTTTAAAACTTCCTCTCCAAGACTAGGAGAAGACACTAAAGAAACAGTCTGCCAATTGCAAATTATTTTTAGAGGTGTTTGTAGCATATGCATTATCAAATACAGTTCCTATTAAAAAAAAAAAAAAAAAAAAAGCAAAACACCATGTTGTGCTCATTCCAATGTTTCTATATGTGACTGAAGCCAGGAATAGCATTTGTGAAAATATTATTCTTTTGAGAAAAGTACACCACATTAATAATGAATACTGAGTTGGGCCGGAAGAGGTTTTAGAATTTTAAAGCAAGCAGGTTCCATGCTTTTCTAATAAGTTGATAAGAAATAGACACCCCTCTCATTAATCAGGACAGGTTTTAAAATTTATACCAAGATGGTATCTTTGCCATTGCTTTTCATTTCATTTCTGAACTACTTTCTGACAGTCTTGAATGAATATCCATGCTTATGTCCTTTAACCATCTTGCAAGGTAGCCAGGCCAGCTGGCTTTCCCACTAGACAGTAATCACTCTGGGACTCTGTGTTCTAATACCAACTCTGTGTATCTAATACCAAATACCGAAGATTTGCCACATGTACTTTTATCAGTCTCTTCATCTCTTTCTGCTTGGCTCCAGACATCTGTAAAACTGTAAAATGGAGCTCTGTCACATAACAAAGGTTTTTAAGGTGCCCTGAAAATTCAGAGGGACAAGTCATGGCAGTGTGGATTACTGGGTGTTCACATCTTTCTGCTGGTGCTCTGAGACTGCCACTTACTAACAGCTCTGCCACTTACTAACTGTGTAACCTCGGGCAAGTCACTTAACCTCTCTGTGCCTCAGCCTCTTCTGCTTTAAGATGGGATTACTGAGAGGGTTAAATGCAATTAGGTATTCAAAGGGCTCAGCAGAGCTCCTGGCATCCAGTAGACTCAATAAATACTAACAGTATTTACTTTTCATCCATTTTTGATGACCTCACCAGCATGCCCTGGATATGGGTAAAATTTTTTCATTCAGCTTGACTGAATTTAGTGCCTTGATTCTTGAAGGAAACAACAATGTCAGACCCATCAGTCTAATTTTCTAAGATTCTGGTCAGACAGCTCTAGGACATAAATAATTATGTGGGACCAGCCACAAAGCAGCACACGGCCGGTGTTTTGGAAAGTCACACTAAATCTTGTAAAGCGGAGGGTATGATTCACAGACGCCCGGCAGCAGGAACTCAGGGAAGCTCTCGCTCTTGTTCCCTGACTGATGACTGCTATATCTTACAACTAGAGCATCACACATGACAGACGACAGTGTCATGACTGCACATGTCCACGGGCACAACAGCGTTTTACAAATGCCAAAATAATTTTCCAAGACAGTAGAGCAAACAGTGGCCCGTGGGAAGTTCAAGATTTTATTTGTTTGCTTTGTTAGTTTGAAAGGATTTCTTTATTTCATCAGTCCTAAAAGTATTGTACAAACGCAAAAGAAATTAATCAGCCATTTTTTCTCTGGCCTTCATTTCTGGTAAGAAGACGATCAAATACATGACACTGAAGAACAAGCATAAATAAACCTTATTTTGTGGCTTAAAGTTACAATTCACAGAGTTTTACTTTTTTATGAATATGAAGAAAGCTGCTATGGATTTCTCTTTTATCGCCACTCTGTCTTTGATTAGGTCTTTGTAATTATTAAGATAAGAAAGATATCTTACATCTTTCTCACACGCAAGTAATATATAGATGTTACTCCACTTGATTTATCCTTATTTACTCATTGTGAAAAATTTATCCATAAACAAAATTAAAATTAAAAAACTATAAAATGAAAGGACTACTCCTGGGAAGCAGCACAAAATGCATAAGAGCTCAGATTTTGGTGACAGGCAGATGTGGGCTTATGGGCAAGAAACTTAACCCCTCTAAGCTTCAGTTTCCTCATCTGTAAAGTAAGAATAGTAAGAGTCTCTATATCTTGTAAGGCTGGTGGCACCAGAATAGTGCCTGTTGCAAAATGTGGTTCAGTAAATAATTTTTGAAGAAACAGAGGAACTGAAGAAATGTAAAAAGGAAGGGAGGGAGGAGGAAAAGGAGTGAGTAGCCATGACTCTCCCTGAGTTATACAAATAGAGGCTACAATTCTGCCTTTTGCCAGGATTCTGCCTCTAAAATAGCACAACTTCATCTTTTTTACTATGTAAATTTTCCATATACAACAAAGTAGAGAGAAAACTGTAAACAACCCCCATGAACACATCACCAAGATTCAACAGTGATTACATTCTACCATTCTGATTTCTTCTATTTGCCTAAACACATTTTTTTTTCCTTTTGATGGAGTATTTTAAAAGAAAATCTCAGGCATCACATCAATTCAAGAGCAAATGTTTCTAGTAGGTAAGGGCTTTAAAAAAATAATCACAATACCACTATCAGAATCAATAAAATTGTCAATCATTTCTTAATAACATGCAATAAACAGAAAATGTCTCATTCTCTCCTGTTGTTTAAAAAAGAAAGGCATTTTTATAGTTCGTTTGTTCAAATCAAATTCCAAACAAGGTTCATACACTGAATTTGTTTATAAGTCTCTTAAGTCTTTTTCACTTATAACAAACAGTTCCCTCTCCTTTTTTTTTTCCCGTGACATTTATTTGCTGAAGACATTGGGTCATTTGTTTTGTAGAATATTCCACATTTAGGACTTGACCGATGTGTACTCTCCTGGTGGTGGTTAACATGTTCCTCTGTCTCCTATATTTCCTGAAAACTGGTACTTAGATATGGAAGCTTGATGAGATTCTGGTTCAAATTTGTAGGGAGGGGGTGTGGGCAAGAATAATTCACACGTGGTGTTGTTTCTTTTCTATCAGAGCACATCAGGAGGAGTATAAGTGTTTAGTTGTTCCACTTGTAGTGATGTTGAGATTGCTCGCTGGGTTCAAGTGTTGTCAGGCTGATTCTCCATTAGAAAGCTCCAATTTCACCTCATGATTTTAGCATCCGTTAATGATTGTTGCCGCACTCCATTATTTCATTAGATGTTGTGAGATAGTGGTTTTCCATTTCCAGCATCCTTCTGTATTTATTAGCTGTAATTCTCTATTAAGAATGTACCCTAAAGTATCCACACACATATACATAAATATATTTATATTTTCCTTCCTGCAAGTAGCATACTATATAAACACTTTTTTTTCTGCTTTATTTTTATCACTTAATATAGATCCTGAAGATAACTTCATGGCAAAAAGTAGAAGTCTTCCTCATTCCTTCTTAGATTCATATTATTCCCCTTTATGATTGTACCATTTGGTTATCCGATCATTCCTCTATTAATGGATATCTGAAAGGTTCCCGTCTTCAGCTATTACCAGCAATGTTATAATAAATAAACTTGTGCTTGTATCATTTTCGATTTTAACCACAACATTTAAATGAACTTTTCAGTCTTCTCTTAAGAGAAGACTGGAAAGTTCCATCTTAAAAGTGATATTTTTAGTACATCACAATTAAAAAGAAGCTGAAACCCAAAATACAATATGGTGTAGAGTAGGTTTTTTTAAAGTGTGGTCCAATACACATCTGCATCACAATCAGTCTCCTGGGGTGTGTGACAAAAATGTTAATTTCTAAGCTCAAGCCCAGACCTTCTGAATCGTCAAGTGTGAGATTCCCTGATCTAGTGGGGAAAGCACTGCACAAGGAACTGGAAGACTGCCATCTGGGTTCAGTCACGAGACCTGAGCCAACTTGATCAAATCTGGTTTCTTTAGAAATGATTCTTCGCATGTTGGAGATAATAAATATCTTTCCTACAACTTCACAGGATTGCTGGGAAGTTAAAATTCAATTATGTATAAGAGAGCAGTTTGGAAACTAAAGTAAATTTAAATGTTAAGACGTAGCAAAAAGAAGGGCATCTGCTCAGGCAATATCCCCATCTTCTCCATTAACAAATATCCTACTCCCACATTCCATCTTAAAGATAAAAATAAGGACCCACCTTTTGTCCCTAAACGCCTATATTCCTTCGCTGTTTCATTTTTGAAGGTTCACGTAAAACAACCTGACCAGTCGGCATCCAAAAGGCATTCTTTATAGACTATATGCTGCTCTTCAGGAATACCCACCTCTATCTAGGACACCATAAGGCAGCCATGACAAGGATTTGGTCCAACATAGAGAGGAAAAATAGCTCCAGGCCACTAAGAGTCTGCCTTTGATTAATTTTATACAAAGGTGAAAATGCTTGATGCTTCAGAAATCATTGCCAGTAATGAGACACACAAAGAAAAAAAAGAACAGCCCAACCCACCATCAATGTCCTATAGAAGAATTTGTTCTGCCATAATTTGGTGCATGGCGTACTCTCAGTCTGGTTCTGTAAAGCCAATAAATCCAGACAGGTTCAGAGTCTGTTTATTTTTTAAATGACAGGCAAAACCACTGTAATTTTTGTCATCTCTCCAAAGTAGAAGACTATGCACTATTCAGTGGCAGTTTTTTCCTTAAGGATCCAGAACAGTTCCTACCATGTTGTTGTGAAAGTCGTCCCTCCAATACAGGGCCTGAAGTACAAGGTAGGGCCAATGATACGCAGGGGTAAATATGAAAGTTTTCAGGAGGCAGCGGGGTGCCGGATGGGTGGGAAGAAGCATGGATGTCTTCTATGTCTACTCCAGGGAAAATATCTTTAGTCGATATTTATTGAGACTTCAGAGAAATGTAAAACCCCTAACACAAGATGAGAAGGCTTTAGATGATCTTTCAACTGTTAGATCTGAGCAAAGCATTAAACATGTATTTTCAAAATGCATGTTAGGGGTTAGGCTTTTTTGTGGATAATTAAAGTCAAATTGCCTTTTCTCTGAATCAAGAATTTACTATTCACAGATGGCCAGGTGACACTGGACTGGGACGTCTGAAGTCAGAGTCTCTATTCCCCATGAGCTGTGGACTCAGAACAGGCACAAACAGAAACGAGCGCCCTTTTCTAAATGAATGTTGATCTTCCAAACACACAGTTAGGTACAGAGCAAATAGTGAAATCAAATTATTTCTTTTCACAAACGTACATCAACACCACTGTGTTTTGGTGAGGTGAAGGTGTATGTCCAGAAAACATACAAGCGGGGGAGTTACTCATCTCTTTCCCTCTTAGTAAGAAAGATTTCATGAAAGACAAGGGATTTTGGAAGGCTCTAGATGCTCTGTAAGGGGGACCAGCTGACACACATGGACAGCCCACAGGGAGTGAGATGGAGGCAGAAGACGAGGTCCAGGTTCGGGGGTGGGCAGATGATTTGCTGACACAGACTGGAGGAACAGGCAGAAGATGGGAGGCCAGAGGAGAAGGAAGAATGAATGGGAAGCAAAAGATCAAGGAAACCCAAGCAGTTCATGGATGATTCTTAAACCATGAGTGAGGCTCTTGGCCTTTATTCAAAATAATACTTAACATTTATTGAAGGTCCTATTATGGGCTTTTGGCTTTAAGGGCTCTAAGTAGATTAAATCAACAGTCCTGTGATGGCAGTATCATTCTCATCTCCATTTTTCAGGAGAGGAGACTGAGGTCCAGAGGTAACTTATCCCATGTAACACAGCTAGCATGGAGCAAAAGTCAGGGGGTCCCACCCTGGCATTCTGACTCCAGAGACCATGACCTCAACCAGCCCTCAATGCTGCCCCTCTGCAAGAAAAGATGGAGAGTTACTGTAGGATATACTGGAGGAGAATGGCACAGTTGGCCTGGCAGAAAGATGAATTCTTCCACAGTGTTCAGATTTGTCTGAGAAGAAACAGGAAATACAAAGACTAAGTCATGGTAAGCGAAGCGGGAAATGGCCTAGTTCTAACCAAAGGGCTAAACAGCGCTGAACATTTGGTGACATCATATAAAATGAGCATAATTTCAGTATCCTTTGAAAAGTGTTATTTCAAGGACTCACCCCAGTCTGTGTTTTGGGTGAGGAAACAGCATGTGAGGGAGGACAGGGATGACAGAGAGAAATAAAAGAGCAACAATGAGGCTCAATCCAGGGAGGCTACATGGTGTAACAGAAGGAACATGAAATCAGGAACCAGAGACACTTGGGTTGAACCCTGGCACTTTCTGTTTATTTCTGTGTGACCATGTTCTGGGTAGCTCTGGGTCTTTGTTTCCAGACCAATAAAATATTTTTCAAACTGAAAGCATTATATATGATTAAATACAGAATATATGCAAAAGCACTAGCACAGTGCTTGGCATGTGTGAGGTATTCCAAAAATACAAGGGAGGAAAGGAAAGAAGGAAGGGAAGGAGGGAGGTAGGGAGGAAAGAAGGGAGGGAGGAAAGAAGGGAGGGAGGAAGGAAGGGAGGGAGGGAAGGAGGGAGGAAGGAAGAAAGGAAGGAAGGGAGGGAGGGAGGGAGGGAAGGAGGGGAGGGAGGGAAGCAGGAAGGGAGGGAGGGAGGGAGGGAGGGAGGGAAACTACACCAGCTGCTGCATCTTAGGATGGGGAGATTGGCAGGAAGGGCTGCAAAACTGGCAGGAAAGGGAGGCACGACTGCAGCAATGTCACAAGCGCCACTAAAGAGAGCCTGTTTGCCACATGCACAGTAGGATACCGATGTCTGTACTGGTCAGTCCTATTCCAGAAGGGTCTGCCAGTACATAGCAAAAACAGTTTGCCTGTTCATTCGTTCCTCCCTTTAATTATTCAGCAAGCATTGGTTACAGCCACAGAGCTTGGCTAGCCGCCTGCACAACCGAGGAGATGTGAGAGCGTGGACCATCATGATGTAATGGCCCCCTGGAGCTTTGTGATCATCAGCCTAGTGGCTACGTGCAGCAGTCGGGACCCAAGTACAGTGCAACATGACTAAGACGCACTGCATAATTGCCCTCAAGGAGCTTATAATCTACTGGGAAAGAGACACATGAATACATTTTTACAACACAGTATGGTCACTAATCTGAAGTGCTTTGGAACAGGGCGGTAAAAGTTACAAAATCCCATAAAACACGTTATAACTGTCTACACCATCATACTCCATGTCCCACAACTGTCATAATCAGGCAAGATCAGCGATGGTTACTCCAACATTACTCATCTTGCAAGTTTATTCAACAACAGTCGTATTTCATCAGTCCCTTGTTCATTTCGTATTGTTAAGCACCAAGTGTGCACTGAATATTGTAAACCTATTCTCTGTTATATTCTTCAAATGCTGATGTTGCCATGGAATTCACCCAAAGTCTGGTCCTGAACACCAGCTATAACTCCTGGCAATGTTTTGTTTTGACAACAAAATGCAATCCTGGTAATCCCATTATTTTAGGTAATTTATTCATTACTGTGGAGGAAATGAGCTATTTTCAAGAACCACTACTTGTTTTGAAAAAATGAATACTGACTGCAACTCTCTGTCCTGGCAAAAATCTCGCAAGTGTTGCTTCCAACCTACCCACAGGGCGATGCCATTAATTAATTCCATTTCATTTCAAACTTCTGCAAAGTTTTAATCTCAACAAAGTCATGTTATATTCAAACAGGGTCCTAACCAGAATTTGATTTCTCTTCTTTGACGATCAATAAAAACAAAACCACTTAGAACAGTGCTATTGGAAGAGCAGGCAGTGGTGATAATCAATCATTTCACAGTAATAAACTGAAGGGTCCCTAAAATAGATCCGCTGCCCAGCTACCCATCCCCTTTGAATAACCAAGGCAGCAGTTACTCTTCTGAACTTGAGACTGCACATACTTTTCTTGGATAATAATGGTACCATAACAAAATAGTCTTTGATTTCTAAGATTTTGACAGTATCCAAGGGCTATTCTATTTCTGACTATATATGAAATGAACATGTCTATAATCATGAAATCTTAGTGTGAGAAGGTTATCTTCTCTAACGCCCCATTCAATGTATGAATCTCCTCTTTATATCTCTACCAGATATAATATAATCTCTGCTTGACCCCTCCAAATTATTAGAAAGCACTTCATTATATTCATGTGAAATCTCTTTATTTGTAACTTCAATTACTGCTCCTACTTTAAGCCATCAGACACTCCGCATGCCATATCTAATTCCTCCTCAAACCTCAAAAGGTAAAGCATAAATAAGGGTTAAAGCCCCCCAAAAGTAAGAATATGCCTAATTCCTTTAAAGGACTTCAAGTCACCAAGCCAAGGTAAATTATATTCTAGGATGCTGAATGAACTGACAGGTATAAAGGCGTGGAATACTCTGAGCAATCAAAGAGAAGGCAGACAATCCAGCCCTGATTTTAAAAATGATTAAAGAGTTTGATTCCCTAAATCACAGATCAATGAACTTGATGTCTATCCCTGGCAAAGTTTAAGAACAAATTATTACACAGATCAGCATTTCCCAAACTGTGCTTTCATGAGATGACACCTATTAACTTTTCCAACATCTATAGAGTTCTTCAGAAAACAGCTTGAGGAACGCTGACATAGATAATTCATAAGCACTTAGAAGGCAGTAAATACCAGAAACCACAGGGGTTTAGCAAGAACAATTCAGGCCAAAAAAACTTCATTTCCTTTTTTTACAGAGCTGCTATATGGATAGACAGGGGAAATGCCATAAATATGGTATTTTGATTTCACTAAAGCCTGTTTGTCTAAAGTCAATAATCTGTATAAAGTAGTTCAAACAAATATGAATCTACTCAACTGAGCCTAGATTGATTCAACTTGTTTATAAGCCATACGGGACTCTCCGTCAAACGATAGGGTTACCAGTTAAATAATTAGGAAGGAAGGGAGGCCAGGAGGGAAGAGTCTCATTTGGGATGCTTTGTGAACCTCTGCTGCCTCCTAAGGATCCTTACTTTCATTTACAACTGTTCACTTGCAGAACAAAATCTCAAGTGTGCTGAGGATCAACATCCAGCTCTTTGCTCTAGATAGTCTAAGGTGAACCTTTAAGAAAGAAATTAAGACAGTCTTTGTTTTTCGTCGTTTTGATATTCCATTTTCCTTGTTTCCCCTGCGATTACCCACTGTGGTTTTTCAATAACATCTACTGGATTTTTGTTTGTTTATGTGTCTTAGAACATAACTTAAGCTGAAAGACACAATCCTATTTAAAACAGCTAGGGGCTGAAAGGCATGGGAATCAGGGTGTCCAGGCAAAGAGTCAGGCCTGGATATGAATTTTAGCCCATCACGTACTGGCTATGTAACTTCAGGCTTGTTACTAAATCTTCCTGAGCCTCAGTGTTCTCACCTGTAAAATGGGGTTGATGACAATAATACCTACCATGCAAAGCTGCCATAAGCTCTTGAAAAAATAAACCAAAAAAACAAAAAACCTTAATACTCAGTCCTGAGTAGAAACTCAACAAGTTATAATTGCAACTACTATTATCATCACTGATCCTGCGTGCTTCAATGTATTCTTAACCATGTTTATGTTACACATTCCAGTCTGAAGATCACTCTCTTTGATAGAGGAAGAGAGAAACCAAGTAGTTGAGCAGGTCTGCTTTTCATCATGTTAACATTATTCCATCTGCCCCAAGCAATGAGCTTAGCCTTTACTTGTTCTTCTTGTTTGGAACATAGCTTTAAAGAGCCCTTTTCTGTTGTCTTTAGCATTCTCTCCAGCCTCAGCTCAGTCTGGACTTGAGCTTTGCAGATATTTTCTTACTGGTTTTATACCACTTTTCTGCATTTGTCCTTGAGCATGTGCTTGTCTTTCAATCTTCTGTACATGTTCTCTTAATATCCAAGCCCAACAAAAAGTCCTTGTTCTTGAAATGGTTCTATCCTTTTTTCTTCCTCATCCCTCCAAATTGTAACTTTTGCTGTCAGAATTTTTTTTTCTTTCTTTCTTTCTCTTTCTTTCCCCCTTCCTTTTGTACTGTTTTCACTTTTCAAGTCTCTGGACATTGAAAAATATCTATCCTTTCTCTAAATGTATATTTTCCTAAAGTCACCATTACTATATGGTTACACCTCACTTTCTTTTGCAGTTACAAAACAATACTATCATGGTCACTTCCCTCCCAAGATTTTAGTCAATTCTACTTCAAGAAACAGTTTTTCTCGTTGGTTAGAACCAAGTTCAGAGAAGTATTTTTATCTCATTGCTTCCTCAATCTGTGGTTTAAAAAAAAGAAAATGACAGAAAGCGTTTTGCTTTCCATGAAACCTCTATCAGACACTGAGAAGGTTAAAGAAAGTCCTCATCAATGAGTATATCTTGGCTTGTGGCAATTTTGATGTTTAGCTCAATCTAAATATGTGCAGTATCATCAACCAGCAAAGTAAGACTCTCACTCACTTGTCTACACTAACCTACAATAGTTGTTCAGGCATAATTAAAATGTTTTGGCTCTGCCACCAAGAGAACAAGCTGTGCTTTGAAGTTGTCATGACAGCTCACACTCACGATTTCTAAGTGGGTTGGCAAAGGATGAAAGTTTATACCTCCAACTCAGTAAGTGGTAGAAACACCTTGCTCCTATGTTTGTTCTGGTTTGTTTTTTATTATTTTTTAAAACTGAGATATAATCGACATATGATCTCTTACATTCTTGAGTCCTCCTGTGAATTCACTGCTACTTCCAGAATGCTAATTCAAGAACACAAGAAGGTATTCTAATACAGGCCATAACTGATTACCCTTAAAATATATTTAAGAGAAACGAACCAAAAAGTAAAACAAGCCAAAACCAAACAAAAACCCTGTGTAGCTATGTGTAGTGGTTAGGATTTGGTTAACAGCCAGAAATAAAGAGCAATTTTAATTATCTCAGTTTGATCTGTTAAAAGTTTCTTCTTCGTTTATTGAATGAGAGGGAATTCCATCAGAGAAGGTTTGCATTTCTACCATCGGCTAAACACACGTAAGTTTTCCCAAAGGCCTAAATACTGACATATTCAAACTAAAATCTCTAAGTCTGATAAGTGTAGCTGAGCTTAGTTACTCCCTAGTTAACTACAGGCCTTGGACTAAGAAGAGCAATAAATATAAAAATATCCACCAGCTGTTATTCAACTTGTGCACATGTGCCAGAATCGCTCCCTTCCCCTCCCTTACACTCTGAATCATCGACCAAATTTTCTCTCAATGCTAAAGGTTCTTTAGAAAGTCAAATAAAATCAGAGGAAAAGTTACCTCTTGGGAAGGTTTAAAAGTGGATGAGATGCCTGTTTACATCCTAATCAAGCACCAAGACTAATAGTTTAATATCCATCATATATACTTATATGCATTTTCTGGAGAATAAAGCACAGTCAGGGTAGTGAATCAAATACAGTGGCAAAGCAAAAGACTTCTACCTGACACAAAATAATTTTGCCGTTAGGATCTATACTGATCCACACACGTGCTGTCCTGGGCTTCTCAAGTAAACTGCTGGTAAACCAGTCGTAGCCACCTAAAGACGATTAACCTTCAAAACAGAACCATGGAAACCTACTTCAGCTCTTTTTGAAGCCAAAAACCTCGGACCTAAAAGTAATTAAGAAGGTTTCGGACGTTGCAGTTCGGTCTAATCTGTGCTACAGGGTCACGATGGTAGGGAATGAGAAGTAAAGAGCACGTTCAAAAAGCCACAACCGCAAAGCAAACTGGGCTCTCACAGAAAGGTGTGCTAATTTTCCTTTAATTTTCAGTGTTTACTGCAAAATTAACCCTCTTTCCCTTGAGTGAAATTTTATCAATCAGTGCAACTCATAGGCTACTTAAAATCATAACTTCCTTTTCAACGTTCTTAGCACGATATTTACTAGCAAACACATTCCAAAAGAACAGTCACTTCCACTGTGTAGAAAAAGCTTAATTGCTGATTTAAAACTGACTACTTGCTCTTATTCACAAACGAGGGCCTTATTGTCCTTTGTGACCCTAGGTCTTCCTCCCCTTCTCCTTGACTCAGCAGCTGAGCTCAGCTTCCTCTCTCTGACCTTCCTTTTCCAAATGCTGGAGCACAGCAGGCATTTCTAGGTCAGCAAAGGAAACTATTACTGCCTTCCAGGAGAACAGTATCTTCTGTGTATTCGAAGGACTGAACAAGGACAAGAAGTCAGTAATTCAGTGTCCTAACCCCCACTCTCACCCTGCCCAGGGCATGTGTTAACTGCCCCTTGTCCCCATTCTGCTGGGGGGGAAGAACACCCACCAGCCACCTCTGCAGCTGGCTACCATCAGCCACCTGAACACTCAGCTCAGTGCTGCTCAGAGGAATGCCTTCCGCATCCAAATTCCCTGCCACGTGGCCACAACAGTGTCTTCCTGTCTGTCCCACAGGCCCATGCTAATGGCCACGTCTTCATCCTTTCCATTCCATTCCATGCATTCTGCCACCACTCTTTTTTTTTTCCAACAGCTTAATTGATATATAATTCACATACCATAAAATTCACTCATTTAAAGTGTACAATTCAATGGTTTTTAGCATACTCACAGACTTGTGTAACCATCACCACAATCTAATTTTAGAACATTTTCGACACCCTCAAAAGAAACTCTGTACCTATTAGCAGACACTTCCCAAATCCCCCTCCCGCCTACCTCCCCAGGCCTAAGCAAAACCACTAATACACTTTCTATCTCTATGGATTTGCCTATTCTGGACATTTCATATAAATATGTGTGGTGTTTGTGACTGGTTTCTTTCACCAGTCACAAACACCACACATATTTATATGAAATAATGCATAGCATTATTATATATTAATATATAATTAATATTAATTAAAATTAAAATATAATTTATATTATATATTATAATAGCATAATGCTTTCAAGGCTCATTCATGTTATAGCATGTATTAGTACTTCACTCCTTTTATTGCTGAATAATATTCCATTGTACATATATACCACGTTTTGTTAATCCATTCAACAGCTGATGGACATTTGGGTTGTTTCCACTTTTTGGCTGTTATGAACAGTGCTGTTATGTCCAAGTTTTTGTGTGAACATATGTTTTCATTTCTCTTGGCCACCACTTATTTTTAGCAGGCTCTCTCCTCTTTGCCTCTTCTTCTCTGGCCCTAAGTCCAGGATCCTCTTTAAAAAGAAAAATACTCAGAAAAAAAGAATTTGCATACACTGTGGATAGAATGAAAATAAGTACAACCTTTCTGGAGGACAGTTCAGCAATATCTATCTATCTTTTTTGACCTAGGAACTCCACTGCAAATACCCTACAAATAACTCCTCTACAATTCTGCAGATGGCTACAAGGATGCTCTCTGCAGCAGAGTGTGTAGTAAATAGCAAAGGATTAAGAAAATAAACTTAAATATTATTCAATAAGAATCATGTAGAAGCAGTACGGAGACTATTCTGCTGATTTAAAAAATAAGATAGAACTATGTAGTGGTAGGAAAAGCTATTAATTAGCTTTTAATTCACATGTTAATTATAGAAAGAAGGTTACAGAAAATGCATATATTAAATGAGTCCACTTAAATAAAAAATGATGTATCTGTGTGTGCTAGTATGTCCAAATAAAATGTCTAGAAAGATACTTTTTTTAAGTTGTTTTTTTTTTTTTTGGCCACGCCCCACAGCATGTGGGATCTTAGTTTCCCAACCAGGGATGGAACCCACGCCCCCTGCATTGGAAGCACGGAGTCTTAACCACTGGACCGTCAGGGAAGTCCCCAAAAGATACTTTTTTTAAAATGAGGATTAAAGGTTTCGGAAAAGAGGGACAGTTACTTTGCATTTTATATCCTTTTTGTACAACTTGAATTGTTACTGTATAAGAATGCCTTTAGAGTTTAAAATGTATATTTTAAAATAGTACGAGTCTTCCTGACACTCCACTGTGAATAGGTTATAAGAGGATATGAGAAAATATATGCCAAAGAGAAGAGAGAGACACCACAGAGGAGCCAGGGTGCTGAAAACAAACACCTTCTGCTTCCTAGCTGATCCTGGGCAACCCTGATTCTAACCTGTAAATTGGACAGCATCATAGGATTCTGACTCCTCCTTGCATTCTCAGAGAGGCAGGACAGAGCTGTGGGAGAAGGACAGACGTCAGACAAGCCTGAGTGCTCAGCCAGCCTCTGCCGCTTTCTGTGAAACTTTCATTCAATCTTTCCTTGCCGAGAATTCTCCTTGCCAGACTATGAAATAGCCCATGCTCTTTCAACATGACTTAATAGCTATACCTGAGATGCCAACTCCCAAGCATTTCCAAGAACTCTACGAATCTAGGTTCCAAATAGTACCTCTCAGAGAAGCTTCTCTGAAAATCAAGCCCCCTAATCTAAACCTATGTACATTTTCATGTGTCATATGTAGTGCCTGTGTTCCCCTCCCCTGCATACTGATTCACAGTTTTCTGGTATCTCTTGCACCTTATCCCTGCCTCTACAAATTCTTTTAAGGGTCTGTACCTAACCAAAAATTACACAAAGCCCACTGGACCTAAAATGACAGTGTCAAGAACTTGCTGGCTCACAATAAAATATTTGCTGATAATGATTGATCTGTATTCAAGGGTTATTTTCTGTAATTATTTACTGGTAATAACTCAACAAAATGATAGATGAATGGTAAATGTGAGTGCTAAATGCTAATTTAACACAGGAAACTTGATCACGGCTTTGGTTTTTTTGTCTGTTTGGTTTTCTTACCTCATTTTTCTCAATGCACAATCGCAACCAGGCAAGATTATCTATACCAATTATATAAATACATACACAAGTGTGTACGTTTTAAAGCAGATCAAATTCCCAATAAACTGGATTCTTTAAGATCCAGTTCAAAGACCTGCTTCCTCCATGAAGCTTCCCATACTCCCTCTCCCTCCGACCCCAGCAGCTGGTCACTTCTACCTTACTGCTTCCACTGCACTCTCACTTTATGTAGTATTTATTGTTTAAATACTTGAGACCTTCCTTCGGCTGTGAATGTTTGTGTCTTAATCACTGCTGCATCCACATCACCTTGTATAATTCATTGCATATAGAAGGGAGCTAAAGAAAGGTTGCTTAAACATGAGAGTGGGTGAATGAAGATTAATTCTCACACTTAGTGCAAAATACTAAAAAGCTGTGCAGTCTCCAGCCTCTGAGGGTATCTATCCCACCACCCTAAAACACCAAATTCCCCTTTCCAAACAAAATTGAAGTCTACCTACAATGACCAGACTAACATATCTTAAAACCCCTCATCTTCACATGCCAAAGTGCAAGGGCAACCCTATGGCAGAAAACAAAGAATGATGTTTCAAATAATTAAACACAGAATAAACAGCAGCTTTTGGGAAAACAGATTCAGGGTCTCTAGTCCTGCTACTAATATCTGGAAGATCCTGTATAGGTCACTAAGTTCCCCAGGACCTCAGGCTCCCCATCTATAAAAAGAAAGGGTAAAACGTAATCACTTCTAAGGCCCCCTATCAGCTCTAACACTCTAAAAGTCCATGGAGAGGAAAATGAACAGAGAATCCATTTATTCTTTCTTTCATTTACTCAACAAATATTACTGGATGCTTGTAGCGGAGGACTAATTGCACACCGAACAAACCCATTTTATTTTCCTCCTAAGACACACATTCCCCAGGCTCACCTGAAAGTAGGTGGATCTATGGAATTGCATTCTGGCCAGTGGGAGACGAGCGGCAGTGCTGTGCACCATCTCCAGCCTGGCCTATAAAGTCTCCTGTGCAACCCATATGCTCACGCTCTTCCCTCACCTGCCTACCAGAGACAGATAATCCACTGAAGGGCTCCATGGCCTTAGGGAATGGCACGACCACTGGATAAAAGAAGTCTGGGTCACTGAATGTCTGTATGGAGCAGAGCCCTCCCTCCCCCAGAAGGAAATAACCTAAATTAAACCAATGTGGAGACCTTCAAGATGGCGGAAGAGTAAGACGTGGAGATCATCTTCCTCCCCACAAATACATCAGGAATACATCTACATGTGGAACAACTCCTACAGAACACCTACTGACAACTGGCAGAAGCCTTAGACTTCCCAAAAGGCAAGAAACTCCCCATGTACCTGGGTAGGGCAAAAGAAAAAAGAAAAAACAGAGACAAAAGAATAAGGACAAGACCTGCACCTCGGGGAGGGAGCTGTGAAGGAGGAAAAGTTTCCACACTCTACGAAGCCCCTTCACTGGTGGAGATGGCGTAGCGGAGGGGAAGCTCAGGAGCCAGGGAGGAGAGCACAGCAACAGGGGTGCAGAGGGCAAAGCGGAGAGATTCCCGCACAGAGGATCGGTGCCGACCAGCACTCACCAGCCCGAGAGGCTTGTATGCTCACCCGCTGGGGCAGGTGGGGGCTGAGAGCTGAGGCTTGGGCTTCGGAGGAAAGATCTCAGGGGGAGGACAGGGGTTGGCTGCGTGAACACAGCCTGAAGGGGGCTAGTGCGGCACAGCTAGCCAGGAGGGAGTCTGGGAAAAAGTTTGGACCTGCCTAAGAGGCAAGAGACCATTGTTTCGGGGTGTGCGAGGAGAGTGGATTCAGAGCACCGCCTAAACAAGCTGCAGAGACGGGTGTGAGCCATGGCTATCAGCGCGGACCTCACTATCCACAGCCCACACCTCCCACCCTGGGAGCCTGTGCAGCCCGCCACTGCCAGGGTCCCATGATCCAGGGACAACTTCCCCGGAGAACACACGGTGCGCCCCAGGCTCCTGCAATGTTGTGCAGGCCTCTGCCGCCGCGGGCTCGCCCTGCATTCCAATTATAACCACAGTACCCCTCCCTCCCTCTGGCCTCAATGAGCAAGACCACCCTAATAAGCCGCTGCTTTATCCCCCTCCTGTCTGGGCGGGGAACAGATGCCTGAGGGCAACCTAAACGCAAAAGTGGAGCTAAAACCAAAGCTGAACCCCAGGAGCTGTGTGAACGAAGAAGAGAAAGGGAAATTTCTCTGTGCAGCCTCAGAAGCACAGGATTAAATCCCCACAATTAACTCGATGTACCCTGCATCTGTAGAATACCTGAATAGACAACAAATCGTCCCAAAATTGTGGCGGTGGACTTTGGGACCAACTGTAGACTTGGGGTTTGCTGTTTGTGACTGATTTATTTCTGATTTTTATGTTTATCTTAGTTTAGTGTTTAGTGCTTGTTCTCATTGGTGGATTTGTTTACTGGTTTGGTTGCTCACTTCTTTTTTTATTATTATTATTATTTTTTATTTTAATAATTTGTAAAATTTTTTTTTTCAATTTTTATTTATTCTTTTCTTTCTTTTTTTTCTCCCTTTTCTTCTGAGCCATGTGGCTGACAGGATCTTGGTGCTCTGGCCTGGTGTCAGGCCTGAGCATCTGAGGTGGGAGAGCCAAGTTCAGGACACTGGACCACCAGACAAATTCCTGGCCCCATGTAATATCAATCGGCGAGGGCTCTCCCAGAGATCTCTGTCTCAACACTAAGACCCAACTCCACCCAACGGCCAGCAAACTCCAGTGCTGGACGTCCCATGCCAAACAACTAGCAAGACAGGAACACAATCCCACCAATAGCAGAGAGGCTGCCTAAAATCATATTAAGTTCGCAGACACCCCAAAACATACCACCAGATGTGGCCCCTGAAGGACAAGATCCAGCCCCACTCACCAGAACACAGGCACCAGACTCCACAAGGAAGCCTACACAAGCCACTGAACCAACCTCACTCACTGGGGGCAGACACCAAAAACAACGGGAACTACTAACCTACAGCCTGCAAAAAGGAGACACCAAACACAGTAAGTGAAACAAAATGAGAAGACAGAGAAATATGCAGCAGATGAAGGAGCAAGGTAAACACCCAACAGACCAAACAAATGAAGAGGAAATAGGCAGTCTACCTGAAATAGAATTCAGAGTAATAATAGTAAAGATGATCCAAAATCTTGGAAATAGAATGGAAAAAATATCAGAAACATTTAACAAGGAACTAGAAGAACTAAAGAGCAAACAAACAGTGATGAACAACACAATAAATGAAATTAAAAATTCTCTAGAAGGAATCAATAGCAGAATAACTGAGGCAGAAGAACGGATAAGTGACCTGGAAGATAAAATAGTGGAAATAACTAGCGCAGAGCAGAATAAAGAAAAAATGAAAAGAATTAAGGACAGTCTCAGAGACCTCTGGGAAAACATTAAATGCACCAACATTCGAATTATAGGGATCCCAGAAGAAGAAGAGAAAAAGAAAGGGTCTGAGAAAATATTTGATTATAGTTGAAAACTTCCCTAACATGGGAAAGGAAATAGTCAATCAAGTCCAGGGAGTGTAGAGAGTCCCATACAGGAGAAATCCAAGGAGAAACACGCCAAGACACATACTAATCAAACTATGAAAAATTAAATACAAAGAAAAAATATTAAAAGCAGCAGGAAAAAGCAACAAATAACATACAAGGGAATCCCCATAAGGTTAACAGCTGATCGTTCAGCAGAAACTGTGCAAGCCAGAAGGGAGTGGCAGGACATATTTAAAGTGATGAAAGGCAAAAACCTACGACCAAGATTACTCTACCCAGCAAGGATCTCACTCAGATTCGACGGGGAAATTAAAACCATTACAGACAAGCAAAAGCTAAGAGAATTCAGCACACCAAACCAGCTTTACAACAAATGTGAAAGGAACTTCTCTAGGCAGGAAACACAAGAGGAGGAAAAGACCTACAATAACAAACCGCAAACAAATAATAAAATGGTAATAGGAACATACATATAGATAATTACCTTAAATGTAAATGGATTAAATGCTCCAACCAAAAGACACAGACTGGCTGAATGGATGCAAAAACAAGACCCGCATATATGGTGTCTACAACAGACCCACTTCAGACCTAGAGACACATACAGAATGAAAGTAAGGGAATGGAAAAAGATATTCCATGCCAATGGAAATCAAAAGAAAGCTAGAGTAGCAATTTTCATATCAGACAAATAGACTATAAAATAAAGACTATTACAAGAGACAAAGAAAGACACTATATAATGATGGAGGGATCAATCCAAGAAGAAGATATAACAATTGTAAATATATATGCACCCAACATAGGAGCACCTCAATACATAAGGCAAATGCTAACAACCATAAAAAGGGAAATCGACAGTAACACAACAGAAAGGGACTTTAACACCCCACTTACACGAATGGACAGATCATCCAAAATGAAAATAAATATGGAAACACAAGCTTTAAATGACACATTAAACAAGATGGACTTAAATGATATTTATAGGACATTCCATCCAAAAAAACCAGAATACACTTTCTTCTCAAATGCTCATGGAACATTCTCCAGGATAGATCACATCTTGGGTCACAAAGCAAGCCTTGGTAAATTTAAGAAAATTGAAATCGTATCAAGTATCTTTTCCAACCACAATGCTATGAGACTAGATATCAATTACAGGAAAAAATCTGTAAAACATAGAAACACATGGAGGCTAAACAATACGCTACTAAATAACCAAGAGATCACTGAAGAAATCAAAAAGGAAATCAAAAAATACCTAGAAACAAATGACAATGAAAACACAACAACCCAAAACCATGGGATGCAGCAAAAGCAGTTCTAAGAGGGAAGTTAAGAGCAATACAATCTTACCTCAAGAAACAAGAAACATCTCAAATAAACAACCTGATCTTACACCTAAAGCAATTAGAGAAAGAAGAACAAAAGACCCCCAAAGTTAGCAGAAGAAACCATAAAGATCAGATCAGAAATAAATGAAAAAGAAATGAAGAAAACGATAGCAAAGATCAATAAAACTAAAATCTGGTTCTTTGAGAAGATAAACAAAATTGAAAAACCATTAGCCAGACTCACCAAGAAAAAAAGGGAGAAGACTCAAAACAACAGAATTAGAAATGAAAAAGGAGAAGTAACAACTGACATTGCAGAAATACAAAGGATCATGAGAGATTACTACAAGCAACTATATGCCAATAAAATGGACAACCTGGAAGAAATGGACAAATTCTTAGAAAAGCACAACCTTCTGAGAATAAACCAGGAAGAAATAGAAAATATAAACAGACCAATCACAAGCACTGAAATTGAAACTGTGATTAAAAATCTTCCAACAAACAAAAGCCCTGGACCAGATGGCTTCACAGGTGAATTCTGTCAAACATTTAGAGAAGAGCTAACACATATCCTTCTCAAACTCTTCCAAAATATAGCAGAGGGAGGAACACTCCCAAACTCATTCTATGAGGCCACCATCACCCTGATACCAAAACCAGACAAAGATGTCACAAAAAAAGAAAACTACAGGCCAATATCACTGGTGAACATAGATGCAAAGCTCCTCAACAAAATACTAGCAAACAGAATCCAGCAGCACATTAAAAGGATCATACACCATGATCAAGTGGGGTTTATCCCAGGAGTGCAAGGATTCTTCAACAGACGCAAATCAATCAATATGATACACCATATTAACAAACTGAAGGAGAAAAACCATATGATCATCTCAATAGATGCAGAAAAAGCTTTTGACAAAATTCAACACCCATCTATGATAAAAAACCTACAGAAAGTAGGCATAGAGGGAACTTACCTCAATATAATAAAGGCCATATATGACAAACCCACAGCCAACATCGTTCTCAATGGTGAAAAACTGAAACCATTTCCTCTAAGATCAGGAACAAGACAAGGTTGCCCACTTTCATCCCTATTATTCAACATAGTTTGGGAAGTATTAGCCATGGCAATCAGAGAAGAAAAAGAAATAAAAGGAATACAAATTGGAAAAGAAGTAAAGCTGTCACTGTTTGCAGATGACATGATACTATACATAGAGAATCCTAAAGATGCCACCAGAAAACTACTAGAGCTAATCAATGAATTCGGTAGAGTAGCAGGATACAAAATTAATGCACAGAAATCTCTGGCATTCCTATACACTAATGATGAAAAATCTGAAAGAAAAATTAAGGAAACACTCCCATTTACCATTGCAACAAAAAGAATAAAATACCTAGGAATAAACCTACCTAAGGAGACAAAAGACCTGTATGCAGAAAACTATAAGACACTGATGAAAGAAATTAAAGATGATACAAACAGATGGAGAGATATATACCATGTTCTTGGATTGGAAGAATGAACATTGTGAAAATGACTCTACTACCCAAAGCAATCTACAGATTCAATGCAATCCTTATCAAACTACCAATGGCATTTTTCACAGAACTAGAACAAAAAATTGCACAATTTGAATGGAAACACAAAAGACCCCGAATAGCCAAAGCAATCTTGAGAAAGAAAAACAGAGCTGGAGGAATCAGACTCCCTGACTTCAGACTATACTACAAAGCTACAGTAATCAAGACAGTATGGTACTGGCACAAAAACAGAAATATAGATCAATGGAACAGGATAGAAAGCCCAGAGATAAACCCACACACATATGGTCACCTTATTTTTGATAAAGGAGGCGAGAATATACAATGGAGAAAAGACAGCCTCTTCAATAAGTGCTGCTGGGGAAACTGGACAGCTACATGTAAAAGAATGAAATTAGAACACTCCCTAACACCATACACAAAAATAAACTCAAAATGGATTAAAGACCTAAATGTAAGGCCAGACACTATCAAACTCTTAGAGGAAAACATAGGCAGAACACGCTATGACATAAATTACAGCAAGATCCTTTTTGACCCATCTCCTAGAGAAATGGAAATAAAAACAAAAATAAACAAATGGGACCTAATGAAACTTAAAAGCTTTTGCACAGCAAAGGAAACCATAAACAAGAAGAAAAGATAACCCTCAGAATGGGAGACAATATTTGCAAACGAAGCAACTGAAAAAGGATTAATCTCCAAAATTTACAAGCAGCTCATGTGGCTCAATATCAAAAAAACAAACAATCCAATCCAAAAATGGGCAGAAGATCTAAATAGACATTTCTCCAAAGAAGATATACAGATTGCCAACAAAGACATGAAAGGATGCTCAACATCACTAATCATTAGAGAAATGAAAATCTAAACTACAATGAGGTATCACCTCACACCAGTCAGAATGGCCATCATCAAAAAATCTAAAACAATAAATTCTGGAGAGGGTGTGGAGAAAAGGGAACCTTCTGGCACTGCTGGTGGGAATGTAAATTGATACAGCCACTATGGAGAACAGTATGGAGGTTCCTTAGAAAACTAAAAACAAAACTACCATATGACCCAGCAATCCCACTACTGGGCATATACCCTGAGAAAACCATAATTCAAAAAGAGTCATGTACCACAATGTTCATTGCAGCTCTATTTACAATAGCCAGGACATGGAAGCAACCTAAGTGTCCACTGACAGATGAATGGATAAAGAAGATATGGCACATATATACAATGGAATATTACTCAGCCATAAAAAGAAACGAAATTGAGTTATTTGTAGTGAGGTGGATGGACCTAGAGTCTGTCATACAGAGTGAAGTAGGTCAGAAAGAGAAAAACAAATACCGTATGCTAACACATATATATGGAATCTAAAAAAAAAAAAGAAAAGAAAAAAAGGTTCTGAAGAACCTAGGGGCAGGACAGGAATAAATACGCAGATATAGAGAATGGACTTGAGGACACGGGGAGGGGGAAAGGTAAGCTGGGACGAAGTGAGAGAGTGGCATGGACATATATACACTACCAAATGTGAAACCAATAGCTAGTGGGAAGCAGCCACATAGCACAGGGAGATCAGCTTGGTGCTTTGTTACCACCTAGAGGGGTGGGATAGGGAGGGGTGGAGGGAGACGCAAGAAGGAGGAGATATGGGGATATATGTATATGTATGGCTGATTCACTTTGTTATAAAGCAGAAACTAACACACCATTGTAGAGCAAGTATACTCCAATAAAGATGCTAAAAATTAATTAATTAATTAATTAAACCAATGGAATTTGGGGGTTCTTTGTTAGAGTAGATAGCTTACTCTGACTGTGTAGTACCTGATATACATTATCACCTTTAAGCCTCCCAACAGCCTGAGTGGTAGTTATTACTATTTATATTTCACTGATGAGGAAACTGAGTCTCAGAGAAGTAATTTGTTCAAGGTCACACAGCTTCAAAGTGGAACAGGCAAGATCTGAACCTATGAATCTCTAACTCCAAAGTCCCTCTTCTTTATTCTTTACCACACGGTCACTACCCAAGCCCCTCTGCACCTCCTTCCTGGGTACCTTGACTTGTTGCTAACAGCTCCTGCAGATGCTACTACTGCATAAAATTGTTGCTGAGAAGCAATGCAAGGTATGGCAAGTAGGTCTTTCTAGAAGCCATAATCAAAGAAAGGCCAGAACCCAGCTTTGCATCAATCAAGGACAGTGGTCCCCCCTTATCTGCAGAGCCTATGTTCCAAGACCCCCAGTGGATGCCTGAAACCATGGATAGTACTGCATGCATATACTATGTTTTTTCCTATACATACATACCTATGATGGAGTTCTAAATTAGGCACAGTAAGAGATTAACAATAACTAGTAATAGAGCAATTATAACAATATATTGTAATAAAAGTTATCTGAATTTGATCTCTCTACTTAATCAACTTCCTAAACTCTGCTGGAAATATGGCAGCAGCTTCTCATGGACAGGCTCAGCCTCTCCAGTAATCTTTATATTTTTCAGTCCAAACCTATTCATGAATCTGTGTAACCATCTTTTACTTGCAGTAAACGGCTTAGTGTCACTCACTTCAGGGGATCCCTTGCTGAAGTCTTCGTGTAGACTCAATGCTTTCTGGCCTAATACGCTGCTATCAATTGGAAGACATTTTCTGTTCATGTCTTCCACCCACAAATTTAATGCCTTTTCCATCTTATGACCAAGCACTTATCACACATTGTGGCCATAACTTTTGCAATTTGAGGTGCTACAGCAAAAGCAGCACAAATTTCTTTTCCCTTCCTCACAATTTCACAGATAGAAGACTCATTCCTACTGTAGATCTTAGCAACCTCAGCATGCAATTTTTTTTCTTTCCCTATTAAGTCAAAAATTTTCAACTTTCACTTAAAGAAAGCACTTTACGGCTTTTCTTTCACACATCTGAATTGCTGGCATCACTACTCTTGTGCTTTGGGGCCATTATTAAGTAAAATAAGGGTTACCTGAACACAAGCACTGTGATACGAGTCAGTGTATCTGATAACTGAGATGCCTACTAAGTGACTAACAGGTGGGATGCGCTGGACAAAGGGATGATTCACATCTTGGGTGGGACAGAGCAGGACGGCGCAAGATTTTATCACGCTACTCAGAACAGCATACAATTTCAAACTTATGAATTGTTTATTTCTGGAATTTTCCATTTACTATTTTCAGACCACAGTTTACCACAGGTAACTGAAACCGTGGAAAGTGAAACCACGATAAGAGGGTACTTGGATCTGACTCAGTTAGCCTGTGAACAGTAAAAGATTAAAGCTCCCACTAAGACCAAATAATCAGAAATACCAATAACATGCCCTAGGAAATAATCAGATGATGACTATACCATTTTAATTTGCCCTTAAGAGTCAATCTGACATCATTAAGAGTGACATTAAGTGCTAATCGAAAAAGCAGTGTTCCCATGTTCTCTAGACAAGTATTTGCATGTTAATTAATTCTGAGAAGAAGAAGACTGGCTTCCAATATGAGGTGTCAAAAGGAGACAGAGTCCCTTTGCAGAGGAAGATAAAAGGCTGTGGCAGAGACATAATCAAATTACCTGGTTTCAAGAGTTTTAAAAAGAAATAAGCTATCCTTTGCAATGCAAATTCATATTGCCTCTTTTGTGAAGAACGCATTTTAATGAAAGGACCAAAATATAGATTTCCAACATCAATGCCCATTTAATGCAATGCCCTCATCGCAGATCAAAATGGCTTTTACCAGAAAGGTAGCTAATGACCTCACAAAGGCTGTCAATATTGGAGACAGAGCCCAGTGCCCTAGAAGCCAATACATCACAAACACACTCTGCATTGTCACAAAGAACATCAGCTTGAATTTTTGAATAACAAGTCATTTCTTTTCAAAGGAGTCCTGCAAATTAGTACAGACCCCAAAACCACAGGCTCAGAATGATGTTAGGCTGAATATTTTATTAATTAGGTTACCTCAAAAGATGATAATTTTAATAAAGTGTACATTCAGGTTGCTACACTTATACCACACTTATTAGCATTATAACTTGTATTGTTTAACTTTTACTGTTTGCAATACTTTTTTTCGCACATGATCTCATCTTAACCCTGTGAGATATATGATATACATTTGCCCACTATACAGATGAGGAAATTAAGGTTCAGAGAGACTATGTGGATTAACCAAGATCACAGAGATAAAGAATGGCAGGGCCAGCCCTAGAACCCAGGCTTCCAGCTCTAATTTTAATGATCTTCCCACTCTATTATATTATCTTTCTTCTATTTTATCTAGTTGCTGATAGTCTCTGCTACCAAGCACATTATTATTGTGACATTACTAAGTATGCAAAGGACACAAATATTTGAGGAATAATCACAATTTAGACAGACTAAACAGGGTCTTCCTTTTTTGCTCCGTTGCAAAGGCCCACTCTAATAGCAAAAGTATACTGGTTGATTCATTTATTGTACAGATTTATATTTTGAAAATATATATAACAAAGGATTTTTATCTATGATATATAAAGAGCACTTACTAATGAATAAGAAAAAATTAAAAACACTGATAGAAAATAAGTAAAAGCCATAAATAGGCTATTCACAAAGAAACTACAAATGGCCAACTGAAAACTTGCTCAATCTCACTAGTAATAAAAGTACAAATTGAAAGAACAATGAATATTTTTTCCCATCAAGTTGAAAAATACTAAAAAAAAATCACTAACTCTCTAGGTTGCAAGAGTGGAATCCTTTATAACTGTGAGCGAAAAGTTTAAAATGACACAGTTCACAGGGGAAGGTAAGAGTGCATGCTATCTGACCCCAAAGTGCCAGTTTCAGGAGTTTTTTTTTTAAATTGGGGTATAGTTGTTTTACAATACTGTGTTAGTTTCTACTATACAGTGAAGTGGAGTTCCCTGTGCTATACAGCAGGTCCTCATTAGTTATCTATTTTATACATATTAGTGTATGTATGTCAATCCCAATCTCCCAATTCATTCCCACCCCCACCTTTCCCCCCTTGCTGTCCATATGTTTGTTCTCTACGTCTGTGTCTCTATTTCTGCCTTGCAAATGGGTTCATCTGTACCATTTTTCTAGATTCCACATTCAGGAGTTAATTCTAAGGAGACAGAAAGGTACTAATGTAAGGATATTGATTAAATAAATTTTGATATGTTATCCACAAAATTCTATAGCTACTGAAAAGAACTACGTTAAAGCCAAATAATTAAAATGTAAAACATCAGGCAAATTAAAGAAGACCCAAATAGAAGATATTTCATACACATAAACTGAAAGGCTCACTACTGCAAAGATGTCAATTCCCCTATAGATTTGTCAAAGCAACTGATGCATGGAGCCAAAGCAATCTTGATCAAAATCCTCGCATGTCTGTAGAAACTGAAAAACTGGTTCTAAGCTTTATTTGGAAATGCAAAGGGTCAGAGAATATCATCAGGAATTGGTACAAAGAAGACTGAGTCTTCAGTTTATTAAGCTACAGTAATCAAAGCATGTATCAATACAAGCACAAGAGAAATACACAAATAGAAGAGCATAGAGTCCAGAACTGAATCTGTGCATACACAGATACTTGATTTATGCAAAGCAATGGGGAATGGATGGTCTTCTTGATAAATGCTGCTTGATCAACTAGATACAAATGTGGGATAAAATGAAACTTAACCCTAACTTCTCACCATATACATAAATTAATTCCATGTGAACTACAGATCAATTATAAAAGGTGAAACAATAAAATTGATGGAAGATAATACAGGAAGACATCTTCACAACCTTGGGGTTGGGTGTAAGCAAGGATTTCTTAAACAGGATTCAAAAAGCACTAATAATAAAGGGAAAGCTGATAAACTGGATTACATTAAAATTAGGAGCTTCCATTACCTCTATTAAAAGAGTAACAAAAGCAAGCCACAGAGTGTGAGAAGATATTGTTAATACGTATAACTAACAAAGGAACTTATATCTAGGATACATGAAGTATAAATAAGAAAAAGTCTTCCAATTCTATAGAAAAATGGGCAAGAGACTTAAACAAGCACTTCAAACCCCCACCCCCAACCAAAGATACCCCAATGGCCAATAAATACATGAAAAAGTGTTCAACCTCATTATAGTCATCAGGAAAATGCAAATTAAAATCACAAACCTACTACCACAAACCTACCGGATTGGATAAAATCAATAAAACTGACAATACCAAGTGGTGTCAAAGCTGTGGAGCAACAGAAATTGATACACACTGATGATGGGGTATAAATCAGTACAACCTCTTTAGCAGTATTTCCTAAAGTTGAACAGAAACATATCCTCTGACCCACCAATTCCATTCCTAGCCATACAAACAAACAAAAAATTAAAGCCTGCTCACGTATACCAAAATTCAAGTACAAGAAAGTTCATAGCAATATTTTCATAATAGCCCCAAACTACAAACAACTCTAATGGCTATCAACAACAGAATGAGTAAATATTTTGCCATGTTCTTTCAATGAAAAAAATATTCAGCAGTGACAATGAATAACCAAATAATGCATGCTAAACACATGGACAAATCTCACAAACAAATGTTGAGTTAAGAAAATTAAAAAAAAAAAAACCTACATTCATTTCTTTTATATAAAGTTTAAAAACAGATACTACTGCATTAGAAGTCAAAATAGCAGTTATCACTGGTGGGGAAGCAGAGGCCATGGGGGGCTCCCAGGACACTGAAAATGTGGCTTCTTGACCTGGGTGTGGGTCACATGGATGTGTTCGTTTTGTGACCATTCATTGAGCTATACACTTAGAATTTGTGTGCTTTTCTGAACGTATGTTATATTGCCATAAAATACTTTAATCTGTATTTATTAGCCTGGAGATATGTGCATGATGTATGTATTAAGTGAAAAAAGTAGCTTGGCAAATTATATAATTCTCCTTTTGAGACGTAAAGAGAAGCATTCTTAATCTAATGCGTCTAGGACTAGAAGTTAATTACTTAATTTCAGAAGCTAGTGAAAGTGAGGATTCATAAAAAATAACACTGCAGCCTAAAACACTTTATTTTTCACTGAATAGTAAGGACTTGAGTATCTGCTTTACTAGAATTCCACATCATCTTTCCTGTATAAATCATATCCATCATCTTCTTCTCTATTTTTAGTTTTAGTTTTGTTAACATGAAAAAAATTTAATTATACTTGTGAAGCAATATGAATATGGAATCCTTCATGACTTTTAATATTTCTCTTTGAATCGTTTAGTTATCTCACCCACGCTGATTTCCAGAGCAATTATTTTAGAGATTTGTCGATCAAATTTTGCTAAAGCATTCAACCTAATTTTAGTGGAGAAAACAGCTCTATTTTTATACTCATATTTCATTGGTTTATGTAATATTTAATTACATTACAAACTGCTATAAGTTCAACGGGCATAAACAGGGCTAAGAAAAAATACAAATGGCTCTTAGAAAGCACACAGCTTTGGGTATACTACAGAGAAATTTGTTTGTTAGCAGAATGCATTTTGCTTTAAGAGCACTTCTAATATATATACTTAATTCTCTGCATAAGAAATATAGAATAAAAAAAAAAAAAGAAATATAGAATGATATGCTCTAAAATGTTAATACTGCTTTATCTTGATTGGAGGGGTTTCTGGTAATTTTTATTTCAATTTGCTTGTATTTCTTCAGAGGACTTGTATTCACACATTTTTTCAAGTCATAAGAAGCTGGCTATAAGACCACTTTACAAAATACTCTCGAAGAATGGTAGAAATAGAGGGAAATAGATGATGTGAGCCCTGCCCTCCCTAAGAGAATGTGAAATGTGATTAAGTCTTTTAAATGAAAAAGATCAAAACTGAAGCTCCAGCTCTGTCATCTACTAGCTGTATAGCTGTACATTCTTGGGCATGTCTCCTTTCTAAAACTCAGGTTTCTTTTCTGTAAAATAGGAATAATACCACCTACCACAAACAGTTGCTATGAGAATTAATGTGACAATGCAGGATCTAAACCCTAAACACAATGCCTCAGACATAGTAAGCCTCAGTACACGTTACCTTAAAAAATGAAAACAGAAGGGAGAGACCAAGATGGCAACATAGGAAAATCCTAAACTTCCCTCCTCCCACAGACACAATGAATGTACAGCTACACACTGAGAAATACCCTCCGAGAAAAATCCAGAAACTGAGTGACACCTACACATTGTTAATGTGAATGAGAAAACACCCACATTGAAATGGGTAGGAAAGGCTGAGACACACTCTCACCATGAACCCCACCCTAAGCACAGTGCCATTCAATCAGGAAGGAACTTCCAACTCCCAGATTCTCCCTGAGGAACTAAGGGTTTAAATCACATGTCTAGTGCCCCAACTTTTAAGACTCCAAACCAAGGGACAGGCTACCAAACACCTAGCTATGGAAGCCGATGGGGCTGTGTCCACAAGACCACAAGACTAGAGCAAACAAAGAAGCAGTTCTTAATGGGCATGTGAGCACTCGCCAAGGCTGTTCCCCAGAGGCTCAGTGCAAAGGGAACAGGCAAAAATGCCCATCTCCCAGTCTTTACCTAGAAGGGGTTTAAGTGCAACTTAATACGCTACTGCCTGAGGGTCTGACTTCTAATTTAGCATGCAACTAGGGGCTGGCTGCAATCCACACCAGAGCCTGGGGAAGCTAGCTGGTAGGCACTTCCTCCACTTTCTCTCTCTGGCCTGCTCCAAGGATAAAACCAAGTTACCAGATCTCTCTGGAAAGAACTTGTACACATTTCAGGTGCCCCAGCTTTTTCAGCTGCCACCTGAGAGATGGGCCTCCAGACTGCCTAGGTCTGATAGCCAGCAGGGCTTGCATTCATGAGTCCCATAAGGCTGTAGCAAATCAGTTCTTAACAGGCACATGTCAGCACTCACTGCTGCTATACCCCCAGGGCTCAGCACAGAGAAAACAGGCAAAAATGCCCATCTCCTAGTTTTCACTGGGAGGGGTTTGACTGCGTACTCTATAAGCTGCTGCCTGAGGATCTGGCTTCTAATTAGCATGCATATAAGAGCGGACTACAATCCTCCCTGGAGCCTAAAGGAGCCAGTAGGCACTTCCTCCTCCTCCTTCCAGTTTGTTAGAATAATAAAACCATGTGGCTAGGATCTCCCTGGAGTTTCTTCACATATCTAGTACCCCACTTTCAGGGCTGATTTGAGGGACAGGCCCCTAGATCACATAGCTTTGATAGCCAAAAGGGCTTGCATTCACAGTCCCACAGGACTATAGTAAATAAAGAAGCAGTTTTTAAACAGGGACAGGCATAAACCACTCCCCACCCCAATGGTCCCATGGCTATACACCCAGGATCAGCACAGAGGGAGCAGGTAAAAACACTTATCTCCCAGTTTCTCTCTGGAAGGTGTTTAACTATTTACTTTCCCAGCTGCTGTCTGAGGGTCCAGCTTCTAATCAGCTTGCATCTAGGTGCTGACAGCAATCCACCCCTTTGGAACACAAGTGGGTCTTGACACACATTCAACTTCTGGGAGCCACCAAGAAAAAAGATGGCAGTTGGACAATCACAAAACTTTGAGAGACAACAAGGAGCTCAGGCCAGGCTGATTGACAAGGTTCATCTCCTACATAAAACCAGTCTGTCAAGAATGGAAGAAGTGGCTGTTTTACCTAAGGCACAGAAACCAACACAGAGAGTTAAGGATAATGAAGAAACAGGGGACTATGTTCCAAACAAAAGAACAAGATAAATCTCCAGAAACCAATCTCAATAAAATAGAAATGAGTGATTTACCTGATAGAGAGTTCAAAATAATGGTCATGAAGATGTTCACTGAGGTCAGAAGAGCGATGTCTGAACAAAGTGAGAATTTCAACAAACAGATAGAAAATATTAAAAAGTACAAACAGAAATCATAGAGCTAAGGAATACAATAACTGAACTGAAAAATTCAGTAGAGGAGCTCAACAGCAGACTAGATCAAGTGGAAGAAAGGACCAGCGAACCTGAAGACAGGGCAGTGGAATTCATCCAGAGGAGCCAAAAGAAAAAGAATGAAAAAGAATGACAAGAGCTTAAGGAACTAATGGGACACCATCAAGCAGACCAATATTTGCATTTAAGGGTCCCAGAAAAAGATGAGAGAGAGAGCGAGAGAGAGAGAGAAGGGGCAGAAAAAAGTCAAAGAAATAATGGCTGAAAAATTCTCTAACCTGAAGAAACATATACCCAAATACGGGAAGTCCAAAAAGTACCAAATAGGATTAATCTAAAGAGACCCACACAGAGACATATTATAATTAAATTGTCAAAAATCTTAAAAGCAGCAAGAGAAAAGCAAATTGTTACATATGAGAGAACTCCCACAAGACTACTAGCAGATTCTTCAGCAGAAACTTTGCAGGCCAGAAGGAAGTGGAATAATACATTCAAAGTGCTAAAAGAAAAAAGCTGCCAACCAAGAATACTCTACCCAGCAATGTTGTCATTCAGAATTAAAGGAGAAATAAGGAGTTTTTCAGACAAACAAAAGCTTAACGAGTTCATCACCACCAGACTACAAGAAATGTTAAAGGGAGCTATTCAAGCTGAAATAAAAAGATGTTAATTATTAACAGAAAAACATATGAAAGCATAAAACTCACTGGTAAAGGTAAACATAGTTAAGTTCAGAATACTCTAATGTTGTAATGGTGGTGGATAAATAACTTCTAACTCTAGTATAAAGGTTAAAAGACAAAAGTATTCAAAGTAACTATACCTACAATAATTTGTTAACAGATACACAATATAAAAAGATGTAAAGTGTGACATGAAAAACATAAAATGTGGTCAGAGGGGAATGTAAAAATGTAGAGCTTTTGTATGCATTTGAAGTTAAGTTGTTATCAGCTTAAAATAGAATGTTAAAAATATAAGATTTTTATGTAAGTCTTATGGTACCACAAAGCAAAAGCCTATAGTAAATACACAAAAAATAAAGAGAAAGGAATCTAAGCACACCACTACAGAAAATCATCAAATCACAAAGGAAGAAAGCAAGAGAGGAAGAAAAGAACTATAAAACAGCCAGAAAACAATGAACAAAATGGCAGTAGTAAGTCTATATGTATCAATCATTACTTGAAATTTAAATGGATTAAATTATCCAATCAAAAGACACAGAGTGGCTGAATGGATTAAAAAAAAGACTCAACCATATGCTGCACATAAGAGACTCACTTTAGCTTTAAGGATACACATAGACTGTAAGTGAAGGGGAAAGGTATTCCATAAAAAATGGAAACCAAAAGAAAGTAGAGGTAGCTATAATTATATCAGACAAAATAGACTTTAAGCCAAAAATTGTAACAAGAGACAAAGGTCATCATACAATGATAAAAGGGTCAATTCATCAAGAGGATATAACAACTGTAGATATTTATGCACTCAACATGGAATAAATTAGAATTAAATCAGAAATGAAAGAGGAGACATTGCAACTGATAACATAAAAACACTAAGGATCATAAGAAACTACTATGAACAATTATACACTAACAAATTAGATTACCTAGAAGAAATGGATAAATTCCTAGAAACACACAACCTACCAAGACTGAATCATGAAGAAACAGAAAAACTGAACAGAACAATTACTAGTAAGGAGATTAAATCAGTAATCAAAAACCTCCCAACAAAGAAAAGTCCAGGACCAAATGTTTTCACTAGTGAATTCTATCAAACATTTAAAGAATTAATGCCAATACTTCTCAAACTCTTTGAAAAATTAGAAGAGGAGGGAACACTTCCAAACCCATTTTATGAGGCAAGGATTACCCTGATACCAAAGCCAGAGAAAAACACCACAAGAAAAGATAATTACAGGCCAATATCCCTAATGAACATAGATGTAAAAAACTCAACAAAATATTAGCAAACTGAGTTCAACAGTACATTAAAAGGATCAAACACCATAATCAAGCGGCATTTATTCCTGGGATGCAAAAATGATTCAACATATGCAAATCAATAAATGTGATACACCACATTATAAAATGAAGAATAAAAAATGTATCGTCATCTCAATAGATGCAGAAAAATTATTTAACAAAATTCACCATCCTTTCATGATAAAAACTCTCAACATACTGGGTATAGAAGGGACGTACCTAAACATAAAAAAGCCTATATATGACAAGCCTACAGCTAACATCATACTCAGTGGTGAAAACATGAAAGCTTTTGCTCTAAGATCAGGAACAAGCAAGGATGCCCACTCACACCACATTATTCAACATAGTACTAAAAGCCCAAGCCAGAGCAATTAGAAAAGAAAAAGAAATAAAAGGCATCCAAGTCAGAAAAGTAGAAGTAAAATTGTCTCTGTTTGCAGGTGACATGATATTATATACAGAAAACCTGAAAGACTCCACTAAAAACTCTTAGAACTAATAAATGAATTCAGTAAAGTTGCAGGATAAAAAATCAATATACAAAAATCAGTTATATCTCTATAAACTAACAAAAAACTATCAGGAAGAGAAACTAAGAAAACAACCCCATTTACAATAGCATCAAAAAGAACAAAATATATACGAATAAATTTAACCAAGGGGGTGAAAGATCTATATACTGAAATCTATAATACTTTGATAAAAGAAATCGAAGAAGACACAAATAAATGGAAAGATATGTGTTCATGGAATGAAAGAATTAATGTTGTTGAAATGTCCATACTACTCAAAGCAGTCTACAGACTCAATGAAATCCCTATCAAAATTCCAATGGCAGTTTTCACAGAAATAGAAAAAATATTCCTAAAATTTGTATGGAATCACACAGAACCCCAAATAACCAAAGCAATCTTGAGAAAGAACAAAGCTGGAGGCATCACACTTTCTGATTTCAAACTACATTACAAAGCTATAGTCATCAAAACAGTATGGTATTGGCATAAAACCAGACACACAGATCAATGAAACAGAATAGAGAGCTCAGAAATACACCAATGCATATATGGGCAATTAATTTTTGACAAAGGAGCCAAGAATATACAATGTAGAAAGGACAGTCTCTTCAATAAGTGATGCTGGGAAAACTGGACAACCACATGCAAAACAATGAAACTGGACCCCTATCTTATACCATACACAAAAATCAACTCAAAATGGATTAAAGACTTCAACATAAGACCTGAAACTCCTAGAAGAAAACATGGATGGTAAGCTCCTTGGCACCAGTATTGGCAATATTTTTTTTGGATTTGACACCAAAAGCAAAAGCAACAAAAGCAAAAATAGACAAGTGGGACTACACCAAACTAAAAAGCTTCTTCTGCACAGAAAAGGAAACCATCAACAAAATGAAAAGGCAACTTACCAAATGGGAGAAAATATTTGCAAACCATATATCCAATAAGGAATTAATATCCAAAATATACAAGGTACTCATACAACTCAATAGCAAAACAAACTAAATAACCCAATTAAAAAATGGGCAAAGGACTGGAATAGACATTTTCCAAATGAGACATACAAATGGCCAACAGGTACAAGAAAAGGTGCTCAACATCACTAATCGTCAGCAAAATGCATATCAAAACCACAGTGAGATATTACCTCACATCTCTTAGGATGTCTATTATCTAAAAGAGAAGAGAGAAGACATGCTGGATGTAGAGAAAAAAGAACACTTCTACACTGCTGGTGGGACTGTAAACTGGTACAGCCACTATGGAAAACAGTATGGAGGTTCCTCAAGAAATTTTAAATGTACATACTACGTGATCCTGTAATCTCACTTCTGGATATATATATCTAAAGGGAATGAAATCACTATCTTGAAAAGATATATCTGTACTCTCATGCTTATTGCAGCATTATTCACAATAGTGAAGGTACGGAAACAACCTAAGGGTTTGTTGACAGAGTAATGGATAAATAAAATGTGATATATAGATATATAATGGAATATTATCCAGCCTTAAAAAAGAAGGAAATCCTGCCACGTGCAACAACATGAATAAACCTAAAGAGCATTATGCTAAATGAAATAAGTCAGAGAGAGAAAGATAAATACTGCCTAGTATCATTTATATGTAGAATCTAAAAAAAAAAAAAAAATCTAAAATCTGAAAAAAAAAGTCAAACTCATACAAACAGGGAGTAGAATGGTGGTTGCTAGGGGCTGGGGGATAGGAGGAAAGGAGAGAGGTTGGTAAAAGGGTAGAAACTTTTCAGTTGTAAGATGAGTGAGGTCTGAGGATTTAATGTATAACATTGTGACTATAGTTGATAATACCATATTGTATAATTGAAATTTGATTTGCTAAGAGAGTTGACCTTAAGTGTTCTCAGGAAGAAAGAGGTGAGGGAGGAAGGGAGGGCGGGAAGGAGGGTGGCGTGGGAGGGAGGGAAGGAAGGAAGAAAACAGAATTGAAGAATTTTTTAATCTTAAATTGTTCTCAGTAATCATTTTGTTGGTGGTAGTGTGAGTATTGTTAAATTGAGACTATTGTGTGTATGTTATGAAATAAAGTAAATTCATTATTTTTAAAAACTGAAAACAGGGGAAACAGAATAACAAAATAAATGCAAGGCAGCACAGCACAACCTACTGGCAATATGCTGAGGAAAACACAAAGTGAGGTATGAGCAGGTCTAAGGGAGATGGGGTTAATCAGGGAAGGCTTCTTATATAAGAAGGGGCTCCTGTTAAGGCTTAAGAGAAGTGAAGAGTAGAAACCAACAGTTTAACATTTCACCCAATCTCTGGAATGGAAAGGATATGAATAATAAATAAATACTTTTGTTGAGACCTTTTGCATATGGGCTGGAGCTTGGAACATATAGATAAACCTGAAGAAACCAGATTCTTTGTGAATGTGAGATTTAATATTTTGGGAAGCACAGGCAATGGGCTTTCTCCCTAGGCCTAGACAGAAAGGACAAGGGCTTTGTCTCTGGCCGGGTACAAGTGAGAAGGAAAGAATCATGGAACTGTTCCAAGCCCATTCTATATCTGTCACTTGCAACCATGAGTCCTGATCTCTACCCTGAGCCAGCTGTCTCCAGAGAGTCCGACAGGAAAGTTTCATTCCTTTCATCACCAATCTTTCTTTACAATGTTCCAGGCCCTGTTCTGGGCACTGGGAAGAGAGGGATGGATAGAACAAGTTCATTGCCCTCATACAGCTTATATTCTACAAGGTTTGACTCTCTCCCACCCAGCAAAAGATAGTTGGTGCCATTTACTCTTAAACTAGCCATCTTCTGTGAAGGAGCAATATCAAAGAAAGAGTGAGACACACCACTTTCCCCAGGACCAGCTGCACCTTGGAGTTAGTTTTAACCTTGCCCAGAGGCAGAATGAATACTAGAAAGAAGCATTAGAAGCTATGACAATTCAATAAAGGGACTGCAAGACATCAGCCAGAAAAAAGTCCCAGAGCAGCCAGAGGCAGCTGACCATTCAAATCAGATGATACAGTCCAGTGGGCAACTGCAGAAAAAAAAAGTATACTGTTACAGGTGACAAATGAGAGCCTTCTGGCTTTTGTTTTAATCAGAAAAAAGCAGTATCTTTAATTACTTTGAGTATTCCCTTACTACCTCCCCATCACTAAAAGACCACACAGTTTTGGCTAAATCATGTATAGTGACAGACATTGTAAGAGAGGGAGAGGGAAGGAGAAGACGCAACATGGAATGGTCTATCCACTAAACTTGACCACAGAACCTTAAGATTCACTAAGCAAGCCTTGAGGTAAAAGTCTCAAAAATAACCAGAAACTAGTTTAAGCTGTCAGAAGATGGATGACAAGTGGAACAGGCAGGCATTTGGAGTTTTCCACAAGATAATTACCAGCTCTATCTCAAAAATAAGGTTGCCTGGGGACTTCCCTGGTGGTCCAGTGGTTAAGAATCTGCCTTCCAATGCAGGGGACACGGGTTCAATCCTTGGTCAGGACACTAAGATCCCACATGCTGCAGGGGCAACTAAGCCTGTGCGCTCTAGAGCCCTCGTGCCACAACTAGAGAGAAGCCCACGCACCGCAACAAAAGATCCCACGTGCCGCAACTAAGACCTGATGCAGCCAAATAAGTAAATAAATAAATATTTTTAAAAAAAAAGAACCATCCAGGCCTGGCACTCACTTAAAACATGAATTCCCTTTAAAAAAACAATAATAATAAGGTTGCCTGTATAATGCCATTCTTTCAAATATGAATAATTGAAAAATCTATACAACTGTTCCTCAGAAGGCAATAAACTACCTTTTTAAGGACGTCCATTCCAATCACTTTCAAAATGTTTGTTAGCGGTTCTCAAACTATGCCCCCAAGGATTACTGGTTGGAGTTCCTCAATCTGAACCAAGATACTCTGCTAAGATCATACACAGCAATCTTTTACTAATTCACAGAAAAGAAGTTGATAATTAAAACATTCTCAATGTATTTTTCACATTTTTAAAAAACCTGTGGCACTAACTAATGAATACTTTTCCTAAAGAATGCTAGAGGAAGATAAGAGACAAAGAACTAAAATTTACTGGAAAAAAATGAGAAATAGCTGATCATGCTTAGTCCAACATCTTTTTTGTTTCCACTCACACATGTGACTGGAGCTAACATAATCCTGGGAGAGCACACCCAGGAGACGGTTCACTCCCTCACCCTCCCTAAAGAGGCTCCCCTTCCCCGCCACACGGCTGCACTGTGGAGACCACTGTAAGGCACAGGGAAATTGGTGTTTACTGGAAAAAGTACTGCTCCAGGAATCAGATGACCTGAGGTAAACTCCTTGGGTCTTAGTTTCCTCCTCTCTGAAGTGGAGTTTAGCATATTTGCCCTGCCTACTTCACACAGGGCTAAATGGATCATGCATTTTAAAGAGCAGTGTAAACTCCTAAGCACTATACAAATAGAAGGCATCATTATTTTTACGATTATTATTCAACAAACCTTCCTTAAAAACAAAAAAGGAAACCGGTAATCCCCTCTTACTCTCTCTGAACGACTTCAAAAAGCCCTTTACTCCCCGAGCAGCAGGCAATTTGCGCTAAAATAATGTTTACCTTCATTTAGCATAACAAGCTCAGTCTAATAATTAATAATTTCAAAAATATTGAGCCTTTTTTGCTTTCTGGATTGGACCTAGTCTACATCTTACATTTCCAATTTATGACCATGCTCAAGGTTTAAAATATCCATTCAGCCATATCTCAATTTCTGAATTAGAGAAATTTATTGATCCCTTAAGTTCATGTCTCCATAGAGATTTCTTTCCCAAATAATTCAAAATTGGATGGATGCCTTTCATTAAAATGAGGCATTACCCTCTTTACCACATTCATAGAAAGCTGAATTCCATAAAGATAATTTCCTGGCACATAAAACTGCATCAAAGAAATTATTAGGAGAGAGAACATTTTTTACATACCATAATGACCTCTATTCCACTCCCTGTAGACAAATAATAATAATAATAACTAAATACCACAGAGAATTCTGCAATTAGGAAGAAAACTGTTCTAAGAATACCACAGACACTTTCCTAGCAGGGAGGTGAATTTCCTGTGCAACTGAAACTCTTAAACCCTCCTGCCATGAAAAAGTAAAAAGAAAGAAAAAAAGGGGAGGGGGGGGGTGGCCAAAAAGAGCATGAAGAAATATGATATGAAATGAAGTATGGTATGAAACTCTGGATGACTTTATTAAACCCCATCAAGAAAAGAAAGACTAAGAATCACCTCCTCTGCATGGCCTTTGTCAGCTAAGAACACCACCATCCAAGCAGTTACACAAACCAGAAACTCCCAAGTTACTCTTGAGTCCTCCTCCTCCTCCCTCTTCCCCACATCAATCCCTATTCTCTTCTATCCCTAAACATTTCCAGAATTCTCTCACTTGTCTCCATCCCCAAGATCGACACTCACTGGGGTTATATGTAGCCTTCAAACAGATCTCCCTTACCCCAATCTTACCACTTCCAATTCACTGTTCACAGAGCAGCCAGAGTGATTTTTCTTAAGCCAAAAACCTGGTCATGTCTGACCCCCTGATTAAAATAGCTCACCAGGAAAAAAGTCCTAAATCCAACTAAACTCTTCACAATCTGAGCCATGCCCATGGCTCCAGTGTCATCTCTCAACATGAGCTGGGCCCTGACTGTGCTGAGCTCCTTACAATTCCCTGGGCAAGTCATACTTTCTCTCTGCTTCTGGGCTGTGGGAATGACAGAGCAACCTAAAGAAATAGGGTTTATTTCTCTCATTCAACAAGAAGGTCACAAGTAAGGGCAGGAGACACTGGTGAACATCTCGATGGTTTCAGAGCCAGTGAATTGCTCTTCTTTTGGCCTCTCCTTCAAGGGCCCAGATGGAAGCCCCAGACGCTGCATTCATATTCTAGGCATGAAGAAAGCAGGAAGAGAAACTAGAAAATAGGGTGGGACTAAGAAAAATAATAACAATAGCCAAGAGTATGTTTACTTTGGGCTAAACACTGTTCTAGGTCCTTTATACTCATTTAATTCATTCAAAGCTTTGAGGTAGACATTCTATTCTGTTCCTCACTTTTAAGGGTATAACTTGCCCAAGGTTCCATGACTAGAAAGTGGACAAGCCAGGATTCAAACCCAGAGTCCACGTTCTTTAACCAGACATACTCAGCCTCCCCCAAACAAACAAAAATGGCCTGTCAAATATGTGCTAGATGGGAGCTCTCTCCCCAGCCTCTGGTTGTAATTCACCATGTGTCACTGCTGAGACGCTGCAGGAGGGGCGTGGAGTCCTCTCTGCCACAGGGTCTGGGCATTGGGAGCACAGCCTGGGACCACAGTTACACATATGTACACGAATAAAAATGTGGCCTGTGCGAAAAAGCAAGAAGACAATTGTCTTCCCAATTTTGTTGTATTTTATGCCTTCAAAACAATCTTTTTCAAAGAAGAGGCTGGACAAAAAGAAATAACAAAAATAATTTCTAAACTTGAATCCAAAATGCTCATTAGAAGTATATATTTGTTATTCATGAGACTCTCATCATTTCAGGTTCAAAAACTCAAGATGAGAGAGGCAGTTTATCCACATTTTAAAAAAATAAAAATAAATACATGCCTTGACTTACAGCCCCTGTAACTGAGCTGTGAATTTGCTCTTTTCCTGTTAGCAGATTTTTTTTTTTTAAATAGAGAGGAAGAAAGTTTCTGCTCACTTTTTTCTCTTAGGTCACCCCAAGTTCACACCAACGTCTCAGAACTTAAAGCCAGAGGTGAAAAATATGGCAGCAGTGATTCCAGAAATACAGCACCAAGACCTTCCCATCTAGAGACGCAGCCTGATAAGCGCAGAGAAAGGTCGGGTTTAGAAGCTGGCGCAAACCTTGACAGCACCTCCTATTTCCCCTGTGGCCTGAGTCTCAGCTTCCTCATCTGAAAAGAGGGAAAAGACCACCTTGTGGAGTTGACACGGAGATCAGAGAAAATAGTGGTGAAGTTCTAGCACAGCACTGCATTCAAGACAATAATTATCGTTCTCCAAGCTGTGGAGGGTTCACGGTTGCTTACCTTCCAGTTACCAATATTCCAATTGGTGTGGAAGCAAACTTCTCAGGGAAAGCAAATCTCAATCAGGTGCTGCCCACCACCAATAAACCAGACCAGCACAGCTGCGGCCTCCCAACAGGAAAGCAGTTGGTTGGATTTCTTTTGGTTTGGTTTGGGTGTTTTTTAGCTTTCACATTCTTTACTACATTTTAGCATTTAGGAAGGGATACATTTTAAAAATGAAAATATTTCATCAACTCAAATAAGAAACCCTATATATGTGTAAAAGTATTACATTCTATCCAGGAGAGACTGTAAGAAACGAGTCACAGCACTGCCTCTGGGTTAGGGGGACTGAGGGACTGGGGACAGGAGTAGAAAGGAGACCTTCAGCATTTGTAACTTGTGCACGTTAGCAATTCAAAATAAGTATAATGTTCAATATTAACACAGAGCATTAGATAAAGGTCTATATATCATTTAAGGTCCAGCTCAACTTCCACCTTGACTCAACCCAACACTTGAGAGCCAAGTTCTTTGGCCCATAAGGACTTCACTGACCTCATGGCTCTTCCTGGCTGACCTCCCCTTGCTCTGAATGTCCACTGCTCTCATCTCCATAATTTAGCTCCCAATCACATCAAATGTAGTTGTGAACTGGTTCAAGAAAGCCAGGCATATTTTTCCAACACACTGCAAATCCTAAAAGGCAAGGAGCAAGCCTCCCGATTCTTTACTGCTCTCAGCCTCATCCCAGAAATGGTGGCAATAAATATTTACTGATTAATCACTGCCTGACATAACTCAGAGAGTAGCAATCACAATTGATCACACCACCTGCAGGTTATCTTTATTCAGAAGATATCATGATGAAACCCAGAAGAAGCAAACTATCACTTTAAGACAATGAATCCTTTCTTGAGCTTAAAAAAAGGTTTCAAATCTTTAACCTTTTCAAATTTATTTTCAGCTTATTGGTCTTTTACTTTCTGCTGAGCTGGATCTTAGTTTCAAGTTTTTATTGCCCTGGGGTAGTATTTCCTTTAATGTTGAGAAGAAACAAAGCACAGGAGATGGCAGGAAAGCAAAGCTCATCCTCCAAGAAGACACCGCAGCTTTCTGAATTCACAGTATTCATCTGCCCCTCCTTTATTTTAAAGCATGGGCAGAGGGACTTCCCTGGTGGCGCAGTGGTTAAGAATCCACCTGCCAATGCAGGGGACCCGGGCTCGATCCCTGGTCCGGGAAGACCCCACATGCTGCAGAGCAACTAAGCTGGTGCGCCACAGCTACTGAAGCCCGCGTGCCTAGAGCCCGTGCTCCGCAACAAGAGAAGCCACCGCAATGAGAAGCCTGCGCACCGCAACGAAGAGTAGCCCCCGCTCGCCTCAACTAGAGAAAGCCCGCGCGTAGCAACGAAGACCCAACGCAGCCAAAAATAAACCAAAAAATAAAAAAAATAAAAAATAAAATAAAGCATGGGCAGAATTTTTCTGAAAATTAGCAAGAAATCCATCAGGGCTCAAAGCATACTGAGAAACAGAGAATTAAAATTGGGGAAATTACTGAGAATTTTCTCTCCGTTCCTATTTGGTATAAAAATGAAACTAGTGCTCATAAGACCAATTTGGTCACATAGTGATTTCTGCTGAAACTATGGCAGAGTCCATAGCAGGCAATACAACCTAATAGTACTACAATAGAGAAATGAACTGAAAGAGCTGCAGAAAGTCAAGACGAGCTGTGTCCCACAGGAGCAGTATGAGTTTGCCAGGAGACACTGGGAAGGAGATGACAAGCCAGGCCAACTAATCCCTCTCCCCTCTCCCTGCATCACCAAACCTGACTTTCCTTCAGTTGTCCCTCACTCAACTAATGGCCCACTGTTCTGTCCCCAAAACTAGGAGTCATCCTTGATTTCTCTCTTAGCCTCACTCCCTGGAAGTAACCACTTCTCACAGTCGCCACCACTGCCGCCTTCATTTCAGCCACCATCACCTCTTGCTTACAGCACTGCTAGGACCCTGTGACTAGTCTTCCTGATGACACCCTTTACCTTTCTCCTTCTGCTTACCTGGCACACTACACGCTACACACTTGGTACTGTACATACTACAAAGTGGTCTCTGAAAGAAGGACAATCCGATTATATCACTCCCCTCCAAAAGCTTCCCAGTACAATCAGAATAAATCCAAACTCACATTAGAGTCACCTGGGGAGCTTTGTAAAAATGCTGATGTCTGGGTCCCACCAGAACTTGTGATGTACGTGGTGTGGGGTGTGGCCTAGGCCAGCTAGAGGCCTGCTGTGTGCAGCCAGGGCTACAGCACTGCTGGCCCGCCGTCCAGTCCCATCTGGCCACTGGACCCCATCCACAGCAGCCTCCGTCCTGCTCACATGCCCCAAGCGCATGCCCACCTTATAGCCCTGGCATGCAAGCTCACCTGTTTGAACCAATAATCTTCCCCTTGATCATCAATTAGGCTTCAGTTCAAATGTCACTACCTCAGGGAGACCTTCTCAACCTGGATGAAAGCTGCCTGCCACTGTGCACAGTATCCTAAATCATCACTAAAGAAAGTTGTCAAAAACAGCAAGGCCCATGGAGGGTAGGGAGCCTCTCACATGCACCCAGGATAAACAGTACCTGCAACAGTCTGGTGCTCAGTGGATGCTTGTCGAATGATTGAATGAACAAAGGAAACAACAAAGACATGAACCTTTAAACGTTAAGCTCCCACTGAGGAGCCCCATTATATATCCAGGCTGTGACTGCATACATGTCAGTGAGATACTAAATGCCAGTGACGATAGGGTAGGGCAGTTTATATGACGTCTAACACCTCAGACATCTTATTTTCCAAAAACAGACAATAGAACTGCAAATCTGGCTAATTTTTCTACAATACAAAACCAAGAACTGGGAAGATTTCCCATAGCAAATAAAACATGCCTAAATAAAATAAACAATTAACCTTCTGTTTATGTTAGCCAAACTCCTAAAAATGTGGCCTTGCATTCAAGACCTCATATTATCAGGCAGAAAGGTACACTTTCCTCCCCTGACATACATGCTCCCCTGCAGTCATACAAAGTAAGTTGGCCTTTTGCCAAATCACCTCATGCCTCTCACCCCCCATACCTGGATCATTCTGTCTCTTGATCTAGAAATTCCCTTCACTCCAAATCTCTGCTTGTCAAAATTCCAACCAGTCTTAAAAGCCTAGATAAAATATCGCCATGTTCATAACACATTTCCTAATCCCATAACTTCCTAATACGCCTTTTGTTTTTCCATAGGAGAGATTTTTGTGTGTGTGATTTCCATGCTTCCACTCTGGCCCCCTAAAATGTATTCTTCATACATCATACAGATTGGACTTTTAAAAATAAAATCCCAGCAATGACTTCCCTTTCAATGACTTCCCACTCCACCTAGAACTCAACCCCAGCTCCTCACAGTTCCAGGCCCACCTCCCTTTTGGATCTCGTCTTGGCCACTCCTACCTTGTTCCTCCAGCCATCCCGACCTCCTGTCAGTTCTACAGAGCGACCCACTCTTCTCCTCAGGGCCTTGGCACTTACAGTCCCTCTGACCAGGCCACTCTTCTCCTAGCTCTCCCCAGGACTGGCTTCCTCTCATCCCTCGGATGTCTCCTGCAATATCCCTCCTCAAGGAGCCTTCACAGACCACACAAGGAAGGCAGCTTCCACTTTACTCTCTGCCACTGCAAAGAATAACCGTCTCCGGGACTTTCCTGGTGGCACAGTGGTTAAGGATCCGCCTGGCAATGCAGGGGACACGGGTTCGAGCCCCGGTCCGGGAAGATCCCACATGCCGCGGAGCAACTAAGCCCGTGCGCCACAACTACTGAGCCTGCGCTTTAGAGCCTGCGAGCTACAACTACTGAGCTCACATGTCACAACTACTGAAGTCCGTGCACCTAGAACCCGTGCTCCGCAAAAAGAGAAGCCACCGCAATGAGAAGCCCGTGCACCGCAACGAAGAGTCGCCCCCGCTCGCCGCAACTAGAGAAAGCCCACGCGCAGCAACAAAGACCCAACGCAGCCAAAAATAAATAAATAAAGTTACTAAAAAAAAAAGAATAACTGTTTCCTTCAAAACCCTTTTCACAACCTGTAACTATCTGATATTCGTTTGCTTGCTTCCAGTCTCTCCATTAGCATATAAACTCCTGGGAGGCAGTGACCATACCTACAAATTGCCCCTGTTGTTACACTGTCCCCTCAGTTCCTGGCACAATGCCTGGCATACGGGACGGGGGGGAGGGGGGGTAGTGAATGAATGAATGAACAAATGAGTGCAAAAAGTCACATCTCCCCACAAGCAGATAAAGTCCTTTCTCTCAGAATCCCCATGGAATTTTGTTTTCTACCTCTCTAGCAGTATTCTCATGGGGTGCCTTGTATTACAGTTATTTGTATGTGGACTTGCCATCAGCCAGGCTAGACTTGTTCTTAATCATCTTTGTTTTCGCCACCAGGTTAAGCTCAAAAAGAACAACAACAGCAAAAGGAGGGAGGATCAGGAGAGAGGAAAGAAGGAAGAGAGAAAACAAAGGAGAGGGGAAAAGGCAAGGAAATCGGGAAATTGTAAGAAAGAGATAAGAAAGGACAGTCTACAGGGAACATGAACATTAGAGAAGATTCCTTTATAATTGATGAATAACATACAGATTGGTAAGATAACAGTCTTCTCCTAGCTGTAATTCTGGGGCCACATTTCTGTGCTTTTCCCTAGCCTCTTTTCCATCTCCTTTCCACTTCAGCTGAATAACCCCCCACACCCTTACGCTGCTTTTACCTTGAGGCCCAGATTTGACAAGTGACTAGTATTCTCCACTTCTCTAGTGGATGGGTTAGCCCGTTATGTCTACAATTAACAGACTGACCTTAAAAACCCAGCAAGGGTAGCTGGCACTCCTCAGCATCAGACAGGAGTAACTAACAAGGTGATCAGCTCCGGATCAAAGTTTATTTTGAAAAGAGCAGACTACCAATAATCTCCATTCCTGGAAATCAAATGAACAGTCTCTGTTGTTCTGGCATTTTCCTTTGGCTAATTCTGTCTATCTGGGTTGAGTTGAGCTGCGTGTTTTCCTGTGTTTCCTGTTGCGTGTTTTTCTGGGATCAGACTGAGGTAAGCTGCCTGGGAATGTATTGTACAGAAGGGATTTTTCAGTTGGTTCATAAAAGAGAAAGTGGTGGTTAACAAGTTCTTTCCTTGGCTCTAGGAAAAGAGGTGGGAGCACGGCAAGCAGTGGGGTAGAGGAAAAGGCAGGATGAGATGGGGAAAGGCTCTCAGCAGGCCAAGGGCAAGCTCAGTTGGAAACAGAAATGATTTCAAAATAGCCAAATGGTATTCTCTGGGGACTAAAATTAAAGACAAAGAGCTACAGAGAGCAAAATAACGGAATTAGTTTTTCATCCAAAAATCCCAAGAGGATTTTTTTTTCCTTCATCAAGTACCTAAGCAAAGAAAGATGGAAGAAGATTACAGATTTTCAGGAAAGCTACGTGAAAGTTTGATTATTACTCACTCATCTGTGCAACTCTTTTTAACTCTAATAATTTTACTGTAATTGGTAACAGATTTTTTTTTTCTCTTCTTGTGTCATACTCCCCATCACCCTCCCCCGGCAAGATTATATCAACAATTATTTTTTTTCTGTGTTTTTTTCCATTCTGCTTACATCATGTGCAATAAAAGTAAAATTATTTACAATACAACATGTGTATAACACAATACACTTCTCCATTTTGCTGGTCCTCAAAACTTAAAAAGGAATAAACACTCTATACTCACACAAAATTAAGTGCTTTGGAATTGCAAATTCTTAGTAGACTGTTTCTTGGCCCTTGATTTCCTAGCAACCTGTAAGGATAGCTCAGAAGAAACAAGGTACTGCAAAAAAGCACAACAAATAAGGGCCGCAAAATGATTATGAGAACTTGATTTCATAAGAGTAAAGCGTGAACAGTCCTAGCCTCAAGGTTCCATACTTTTCGTTCTCATAATAAAATAATATGATTGGACACTTGTACTTAAAATGTGTACCCCCAGGATTTTAATAAAGCCTTTGAATATAAATCCACATAAAGTGATTATCAGGTTAAAATCTACCAAATCTAAAATTAATGATAACATTTTCATGTAAATCAAACTAACAGTAAATCAAAGAATTTGAGTAATGCCACATGTAAAGCCTTCCACTGCATCTAAAACCCTTATTTCATTCAATGCTGCCATGAACTATAAAGAAACAAAAAATTTAACTAAAAGAAATGAGCTAAATTTTAAGTTATATGTCTTACTATCCTATGAGGAATATTTAGTTATTTATTTGGAGATTTATATTTATTTCCTTAAAAATGGTGGAGTTTCTAAACAAGCCCCCAAATTATCTTTGTTTGATAAATTATATAATAAGAATTGAGAAGGAAAAATCTTATGTTCATTGCTAAACATATGTTCTGATACATCTTCAGCACCAGATTCTAGATTCTAACCTCAAACGTTTGGATCGCTTGCCCACAAGATAGGGACTGTTTTTCATTCTATACTGTATGTGGTAATGTTACCTTTGGAGAAAATCCAACCATGGTAATATTAGTAGCAATGAGTATTAACTGATACACTTAATTCCTTAGCAAAAACAAATGTAGGATGTGAATACTCATTACTAAACTCTAATAATAAGAGCAGCGTACCATATTATCTGCTCAGGGCCAACACCTGACCCTACAGGCTCTACCTCGATTACATACTCTGAGTCCAGCCATCCTACACTACATGCACCACTTCCACACCTGTCCAAGTCATCATCATCCCTCACATGGACAACCTCCATGGCCTCTTGACCAGCCTCCATGCTCCCTCCTTAGTCCTCTACAATCCATTTTTCCACTCTAAACCTAGAGGAATCTTTCAAAACTATCTACTAGAACATGACAGAACCCTGCACGTTTTCCCTTCCCTTCTTCCTCCTTCTTACCCAGAAACAGAGAGACTGGATAAACAACATCCTATTGTTGTTTCCTCCTTCTCAAGCTCTGATGAGAATGGGGCTAAGAAAAGTGGCCCCCCAAAATAGCATATTTTTAGTACTGATATCCTACTACTTTCAAAATTTGGAACAGAATAACTACAACAGTCATTAACACCTCACTTGACCAGAAGCCACATGTCTGATGAGCCTGACTTTCCAGAACACTCCTGAGAAGAACCAGAGGTGGGAGAAACTGGAAAGGAGACTCATAGATTCCACAAAGTCCACCCACTAAAGTTCCCTTGTATTTTAGACAAACTTCATAAACTCAGTCATCTACTTTCCTACACATAACCAGAGAGAATATACTCTTGGGGACTGGGAGCTCTTGGGGCAGGCATATGAGTGGCATCAGGAAGTGAACACTAATAGCCTACCAGAGAGAAGGAGGTAGCAAAACAATGAAAAATGGACAAGAGAATTAAAAAAACAACAATATATGGTCTTCAGTGTAATGGAAAAACCCCATCTGGAGTAAACCCTAAGTGTATCACTGTATTTACAGCATGGTATTTCCAAAACGATCCTGAAATAATAGGAAAACATTAGATGATATTCCAAATACTTTATTAAGAAGATGGGGAAATATACAATGCTTTAGTAAAGTTTCCAACAAAATGGTTGGAATAGTTTTAAGTGATTGTGCTTAAAAGGTTACAATTCATTCATCCCTTAGATGAAAAATGGATTCCTCCAAGACAATGGTAATAAAGTGAGCAAATATAATGACTCACTTTTAAAGAAATTAATCTTCTGGTTAAGTTGAATTATTTCTGTCAGTGGAGTGTTCAGCCTCAAGAGGGCGCTCAAGGCTTCCCACCTGCAGGTATGCCAGGAGGAGAAAGGAGGCATACTATTACAGATGAAGGCAGGGAGGCTATGTGTCCTCACTACTTGGAAATTCCCTGATACCTAACAAGCTAAGAGGTTATGGTTTTATGCCTCTATAGCATATCTCATTAGCTTTTTCCCATTGGACCCATTTCCTCTTTGGATTGCTTCACCCTCTTTTATCCTGTACATAATGGCTACCCACTACTTGGGAAGATTGTGCCCTTCCTCATTCAAAAAATATTTCTTGAGCATCTCTTACCTATCAGGCCCTGTTCTGGATGCTGAGGATGTGGCAGTGAACAAGAAAAGCCCTGGAATAAGCAACTTATGCCAGCTCTGCCCTAAGCCTGCGTTGTTCTGTAGGGTACAAGATGAAGCTAGGACACAGGTGAAGGACCTTCCAAATCAGGAGATAAAAGTCTGCACAGGGGAGATGCAGGACTCCTCTGACATGTGGCCTCATAAGCCCACCACTCCTTTGTGAGGGATAAGGTAACACTCAGGAGCTTTATCCATTTTACCATCAGATATAGCCTTCATCCTAACTGGTTGGAGTATATCTTTTATCCAAAATAAGTAAAAGCTACGGCCCTTAGTAAAAGTACGTGTCCAAGTGCCTCATGTCTGCTAACCCACTAATTCACAGGGGTCTCAGGCTCTCATAGCCTAAACAGTGTTAATTTGACCAGTCTATTTCTCCTGAAGACTTAACAGGGGATGTGGTCTCAGTACTTGACAAAATGAGCTACCAAAATTCCTCAGTGATCACTATCACAACCTCAAATCCCTGCCTTTAATATTAACATGGCTGACATCCTTAGCAGGCCTAAACAGAAAGGCCTTATAAGTGACCCAAAGGGTCTCCACATTATGAGTAAGCTAGATGGTCACCATTCCCAATCTTTAATGCTAACTGTACTTTGGAATGCTACCTGGAAACCTTCAGCAAAGACTCTACTTTACCCTCCACTGGAGTTCAGAGGGAACAACTATCCAGGAAAACATTCATGGCCCACCCTTGGCAAGTAAAAATGCTTTCAAGGCTCCCTCAAGTACACTGCTGGCAGTTACTTGCCTGCCACTTCACCTCAAACCTCTGAAGGCGAAAAACTACCTTATTTTCTCTTTCCTCACTACTTTCTTCAGAGTTAGGTGCTTATGTGCACTCTGTTTATTGTTATCAGGTTTTCAGGAGCTGCTCCTTTGTCACCACACATTTTTGGACAGAACTTCTGAGTTCAGTCTGTACCAGAGGATTAATAGTAACTGCAGTTTTTATAAGAATACAAAAATATTCTAGTATCAGTGGAAAACTGAGAAGAACAACTAGATATGGGTATACTTAAAAAAAAAAAAGTTACTGTTAATTTGTGGGTAAAAGAATCTAAGTTTTAGGTTTTAAAATGTTAAGCCTTAAAAATTGTTTGCTTTAGAAATCGGTTGCATTACCTTATACTAACAATGAAATATCAGAAAGGGAAAGTTAAAAAAAAAAAATCCTTTTAAAGTTGTGCCAAAAAAAATAAAATACCGACGAATAAACCTGACCAGGGAAGTGAAAGACTTATATGCTGAAAACTATAAAACACTAATAAAGGAAACTGAAGATGATTCAAAGAAATGGAAAGCTATTCCATGTTCTTGGACTGGAAGAATTAATATTGTTAAAATGGCCATACTACCCAAAGCAATCTGTAGATTTAATGTGACCCCTATAAAACTACCCATGACATTTTTCACAGAACTAGAACAAACAATCCTAAAATTTATATGGAACCACAAAAGACCCAAATTGCCAAAGCAATCCTGAGGAAAAAGAACAAAGCAGGAGGCATAACCCTCCCAGACTTCAGACAATACCACAAAGCTACAGTAATCAAAACAGCATGGTAGGGCTTCCCTGGTGGCGCAGTGGTTGAGAATCTGCCTGCCAATGCAGGGGAGGCGGGTTTGAGCCCTGGTCTGGGAAGATCCCACATGCCGTGGAGCGGCTAGGCCCGTGAGCCACAATTACTGAGCCTGCGTGTCTGGAGCCTGTGCTCCGCAACAAGAGAAGCCGCGATAATGAGAGGCCCGCGCACCACAATGAAGAGTGGCCCCCACTTGCCGCAACTAGAGGAAGCCCTCACACGGAAACGAAGACCCAACACAGCCATAAATTAATTAATTAATTAAATAAATTAAAAAAAAAAAACGGCATGGTATTGGCACAAAAACAGACATATGGATCAATGGAACAGAATAGAGAGCCCAGAAATAAACCCACACACCTATGGTCAATTAATCTTTGACAAAGGAGGCAAGAATACACAATGGAGAAAAGACAGTCTCTTCAGCAAGTGGTGCTGGGGAAGCTGGACAGCTGCATGTAAATCAATGAAGTTAGAACACACCCTTACGCCACACACAAAAGTAAACTCAAAATGGCTTAAAGACTTAAACATAAGACACAACACCATATAACTCCTAGAAGAGAACATAGGCAAAATGTTCTCTGACAGAAATCGTACCAATGTTTTCTTAGGTCAGTCTACCAAGGCAATAGAAATAAAAGTAAAAATAAACAAATGGGACCTAATCAAACTTATAAGCTTTTGCACAACAAAGGAAACCACAGACAAAACGAAAAGACAAACCTACGGACTGGGAGAAAATATTTGCAAACAATGCGACCAACAAGAGCTTACTTTCCAAAATATAAAAACAGCCCTGGGCTTCCCTGGTGGCACAGTGGTTAAGAATCCACCTGCCAATGCAGGGGACACGGGTTCCAGCCCTGGTGCAGGAAGATCCCACATGCCATGGAGCAACTAAGCCTGCCTGTGCACCACAACTACCGAGCCTGCGCTCTAGAGCCCACAAGCCACAACTACTGAGCCCGCGCACTGCAACAAAGAGTAGCCCCCGCTCACCACAACTAGAGAAAGCCCGCGCAGCAACGAAGACCCAACACAGCCAAAAATAAATAAAAATAAATAAATTTTAACAGAAAAATAAATAAAAACAGCTCATACAACTCAATAACAAACAAAAAAAATATCAAAAAATGGGCAGAAGACCTAAACAGACATTTCTCCAAAGAAGACCTACAGATGTCCAATAGGCACATGAAAATATGCTCAACACTGTTGATTATTAGAGGAATGCAAATCAAAACTACAATGAGGTACAACCTCACACTGGTCAGAATAGCCAGCATTAAAAAGCCTACAAATAACAAATGCTGGAGAGGGTGTGGAGAAAAGGGAACCCTCCCATACTGTTGGTGGATATGTAAATTGGTGCAGCCACTATGGAAAACAGTAAGGAGATTCCTCGAAAAACTAAAAATAGAGTTGCCACATGATCCAGCAATCCTACTCCTGGGCATATATCCAGATAAAACTATAATTTGAAAAGATACATGCACCTCTATGTTCACAGCAGCACTATTTACAATAGCCAATACATGGAAACAACCGAAATGTTCATCTACAGATGAATGGATAAAGAAAATGTAGTGCATATATATACAATGGAATACTACTCAGCCATAAAAAAAAAGAATGAAAAATGCCATTTGCAGCTACATGGATGGAACTAGAGATTATCATACTAAGTGAAGAAGTCAGAAAGAGAAAGACAAATACCATATCACTTATATGTGGAATCTAAAATATGACACAAATGAACTTATCTATGAAACAGAAACAAACTCACAGATATAGAGAACAGACTTGTGGTTGCCAAGGGGGAGAAGGGGTGGGAGAGGGTTGGATTAGGAGTTTGGGACTAGCAGATGCAAACTAATATATATAGGATGGATAAACAACAAGGTTTTATTGTATGGCACAGGGAACTATATTCAATATCCTGTAATAAACCATAATAGAAAAGAATATGAAAAATAATTTTAAAAATTGTTTGCTTTAAAATACATTAGCCCTTTTGTAAGATCCAGCCTGCAAAATGACCCAGTGATTCTTTCCTCCTAGTATTCACCCTGTGTAGCTGTCCCACTCCCCTCCCGGACCCAGGGCAACCAACAGGATATCACAAAAACGACAGGGAAATGTGACTTCCTAGACTAAGTTTTAAAAGATATTTTGGCTTCCACCTTGCTCTCCAGGCTTGTTCGCTCTGGGGGAAGCTGGCCTCCATACTGAGAGGACACTCAAGCAGCTCAGGGAGAAGCCCAAATGGGAAGAAAGTGAGACCTGCCAACAACCAACACCATGTGAGCTGTGTCAGCCTCAGCCTATCGATAGTGATGCTATGGCTAGGAATACCTACGGCATCACCTAGGCCTGTATGACTTGTGACGAGGTCCCACAGACATCTTCCTGATTGAAGCCAGTGTTGTGGCTGGACCAGCCCTTGTGGTGCTTATTATGATCTCAAGATGTACTTCAGCAATTCATGAGGGAACTTTGAAAAACAAGATTTATCACTCACAAGTCCTGGAGGGCACACGGCATGCTCAAGGGCAACACAGCGAGGTCATGGGTAGAGAGAGAGGAAGGAAGTAAAGACCTGGGGCTCTGCCTTTATTAGGGTCTGAGGGTGGGGTGCCTAGGATTTCACGGGTTCACTCTTTATTGGCAAATGTAAAGCATTAGGGCATGGGAAAGGAGAAGCAGGGTCACTCAGGTGGTCAGTTATCTAGGTTACCCAGATAAAAGGGGAACTTCATGGGTGGAGTAAGCCAGTTCCTTATCTCATTGTTTTGCTAATAGCAGCAGTGCTATACAGCTGGCAATATATTTATTCAAGATGGATGTCTTTGAAATGGATGCCTCAGCAATCTAAAGCTTAAAGCCAGATGCTTACATCACAGTCAAAAAGCATAATGCTAGGCACTTATACCACATGAGTGCACCATCTTGGAAGCAGCAGTGCCATGCAAGAATGACTCTGGTCCCAGCTGACATCTTGAGATGTCATCAGAGACACCAAGCCAGAGCTATTCAGCTAAGGAACTTCCAAATCCCTGACCAAAAGAAACTGTATGAGATAATATATGCTCATTGTTTTAAGCTGCTAGATTTAGGGGTGATTTGTTATGCAGCAATAGATTACTAATGTAAAACTTTATATTGTTAAGTTGCTAGCTGAAATGAACCATTTGATGTTAACTATCACTTCATACTAAGACCAGCAACTGCACACACTTGAATAAACAATTCTTATATACTGGTAGTCAATAGCATGGACTCTGAAGTCAGACTAACCGGGTTCAAAGGTATGCTCCATACTGTGTGACCCAAGGCAAGTTATTCATCTACCCAGTCTTGTAAAGTGGGGATAAGAATAGTATGTATTTCATACGAGTGTTGTGAGAACTGAGCTAATCCTAGTAAAGAGCAGTGTCAGGAGCACAGCAAGAGCTCAATAAATACCAGCTAGTGTGACATATGAATAAATAAATAAATGAGGCTGTTCTTTATAAGAGGGGGGAATGACAGTAGAAAGGATTGAGGAAACACATTCATCTGGCTGTTACTCTTTATGTTTTTTTGGCTCCTGCCACATGTAGAGAAGGAAAAAAAAGGGCAGAGAGACAAAAGAAGGCAGACAAGATTGGGGCTAAAAAGCCTTCAACCACATCTAGCCAGGGCAAAGAAGTGTGGCCATATAATTTATCATGAAAAACATGGATACTTCTGAGAGTAAAAGCAGCCCTACTGAGAATCATGTTGAGAAAAGAAGCATAAAACAGGACGGTCCCTATCAAAGCAGGTATATAAACACCCTTAAGTGACTACAGTATAAATAAACTGCTGAAGTTGAGAACGAAGCTCTGAAAAGGAGATTCAAACTCCAGAGCTATCCTGAGAGGAGCAAAGATAAAGACTGAGTCAAGTGTGTAAAGCATTATACTAAAACCCTAACTGAGGTCACTACTAGGATTCCTTTAAGCGGTGATGGAAAAATAATAATTTACCAAAAGGTAATAAATGAATGTTTTATTTCCTTAGTTCTTCTCTTAATGTGTCATCTGTTCAAATACAGTATTAATCTTCCCTTTCTTAACAGTTTCTAATGGGGCAGAATACATATTAATGTAGGTTCAGTTAATAGTGACTTTAACTGAACTTCCAGTTTAGACCAAGAGGCTATAAACATGGCATCAGCTGGTGACAGGCTGCCCTCACTGCAGGTGAAGTATCTTTGAGGAAATAAACACCATCCAGGGCTGAACTTTCAAATGTGATTGGTGAGATTTTTGTGATCTGTACTTCGTAACTAACTACGCTATTGGTCTAGTGATTCTTTATGGTAAATAATTCAGAATCGGGCTTCCCTGGTGGCGCAGTGGTTAAGAATCCGCCTGCCAATGCAGGTGATACAGGTTTGATCCCTGGTCTGGGAAGATCCCACATGCTGCAGAGCAACTAAGCCCGTGCGCCACAACTACTGAGCCTGCATGCTGCAACTACTGAAGCCCACACGCCTAGAGCCCATGCTCCACAACAAGAGAAGCCACCACAATGAGAAGCCCGCACACCGCAACAAAGAGTAGCTCCCACTCGCTGCAACTAGAGAAAGCCTGCGCGCAGCAATAAGACCCAACACAGCCAAAAATAAGTAAATAAATAAAATAATTTTTTTTTTAAATTTCAGAATCTACTTTTTCCTATAATGATGTTCATGCTTCTTTTTAAAGCAAAAAAAAAAAAAAAATAGTAAGATTTGTATTTGTGGAATGTCTCTCAAGTTTACTTATTTATTTTTGCCACCATACAAGAAAGAGCATGGTAAATACAAACTCATTCCCAGATCAATTCAATAAGACCTTTCCCTGAGACTGGCCTAAAATTCCTTAAGATTGTTTATATTGAACTTGTACAGGGACAGATGTCCTCTAAAAGTACAGGTTTTCTGTAAGTAAAATTTTTACCTCTATCTCATACTATAAGGCCCTTTATTGTGACATCCATGATGTTTCCACTCAGAAATTATATGGTAGCATAAAATGAGGAAATTTGGATAGTGACTTGCACACTCATGTCTAAGGACTTTACTGAATATGAATGTCAAAATACAGTTTTTAAAAGGTTAGAAATATAATTCACATACAAATATACAGTGAGCACATGTCAAAGACTTATGTAACTCATAACGAGGAAAATACCAAGGTGGCAAAGAAATTGATATAGTAAATTTAAAAAAAAAGAATACTGGAACAAGATTGCTAAATTACATACAACACTAGTTAATATTCTATAGGGCAATAAAATATAACCTTTGGGGTTATCTTCCCTACTTTCAAGAAGTCATCTGCATCATAACAATTTTCTATAAGTTCTAACTTTAACAGAGTCTGAGGACTAATTAATAGCAAACAGTAAGTAAAACAAAGTTACATTCTCTAGAGAATCAGATGACTCTTAAGGTCTTATTAGACAATGACTCTGAAAGGCTGTATCTCCGTCTTAACATCTTATTACCAAGTTTCAGAACATTTTTCTTAATGTCCATAAAATCCTGATTCAGTTGTCCATAATAATGACACCTATACTTCTCTCCCTGAAAAATCCACCTAAATAAAAAGCCAGAACAGAGGCTGGATCTGAGGTTCAGTGTCAAATTCATCCTCCAGAGTTCCTTTCCACTCTGTACTTAGGTCCCTTTATTAGGGTCCTATGACAAACACTGACTTTAGATCCTGAAGTGGCCTGCTTAAGGGCATAAACATGACTTATTCATCTTCAGGTTCATCACAAAAGCCCAGCAGATCTTGCAGTTTATTCATTCACATAACAAAACTTTACTGAGTACCTACTATGTACAGGGAGCTGTGTTAGGTTTGTTATATTGAATAGAGTTCTTTAAAGGAAATCAGTATAGCCAAGAGAGAATGCCTCAACAGTCATGCAAGAAATGGACAAACACAAAAAGTCTATCACAACTGCAAAACCAAGGGAGGAAAAGAGAAAGGATTAAAAGAGAAAGCATGTCAATGCTGGCAGCAAAGGATGGGTGTGTTGGAAGATAAACAGACAAAAGCCATAGTAGGAAACAAAAAACAGGTTAACAGGAGAATTGCTCAATATTACAGAGGTGACTGCTCATGCATTCTTTCACCAAAAAAGCTAAATTTATGATGACAGTTAATTGGATTTGAGGAGAAAACCTAAAAACTGAAGAGAAACAAGTGACTTCAAAGTTTTCACATTTGAGTTAAAAACAAGGGAAACACTGGAATATTCCCAAAGGAGCCTAGCCTAGTTTTTAATATCGCATGACATCCACTTGAGAGGCCAAGTGAACTTATGCAAACCATGTTCCTCCCCTGCTTAAAAACCTTCAGGGGTTTCCTGTTCTTTGAATGAAATTCATATTCCTGTCCAGAGCATACGAGGTTCAGCAAGGTCTAGCCCAGCCTGCCTTTCCCTCTACCCCGGATCCTTGCCCCTTTGCTCATGAAGCTCCAACCCGGCTTCTGAAAGGTCCTAGGACACACCAAGCTCCTCCCCATCTTAGGACCTTTGAACCTGCTGGCCCTCTATCGAGGATGCTCCTGGCATGGCTACCTCCAACCCGTCCTTCAGGTCTCAGCTTCAATGTCACCTCCTCAAACAGACCTTCCCTAACCACCCCAACTCACCCACCCACCCACTCACGTCTTACCCTTTGCTAACATAGCACCCTCATCTGTTTTCGTGACAGCAGGGATCTTGCCTATGTCATTAACCATTGTATCCCCAGAACACTGCCTGGCATTAACTAAGCAGTAATATCATTGAAAGAATGCATGTAATCAATATGGAGAGCTAGGGTGCCACCCAGCAGCGCCCGTGTCAAAGCCCTAGAATAGCTGTGAAATTTCCAGCGGCTTCTTGAAAGTCTTATTTCTACTCCTGTTGAGCCTGGCCCATGGGGCAATATCAACCCTCATGGCTGCAAACAGCTTTCAGGTAAGCTCCAAAGATAACTGGTTCCAGCCTAACTCCCACAAAAGCCTGTGGATGATTTTTTCTTCCAGAAACTTCCAAGTCTGGGGGTTTACCAAGCCTAGATCAGACCCTAAAGCGGGACTGGATGCCTTGGTCGAGCCAGATGCAAATGCCTACACTTTGGGGCCTTCGTGCCTTTGCAGAGCACTTCTCCATCACAACCGCCATACTCATCACCTGAGAAGCTTCTCCCCTCCTGCTCACAGATACACTGCATCTCCACTGGGTCCTGGCTCCCTGCTTCTCAGCCAATGTTCAGGGGGAGAAGGAAAGAATTACCAGAAGATATGTGAGGGGACCACAATGCTGAAGGATGCCACCGTTTATTGAGCTCCATTCTGTGTGAGGCACTTGCACATAACGGCACACTGACTTCAGAACCTAATGTCTTCTCAACCACCCTAGAAAGCAGATCAGATTCTTTCTTTTTTTTCTTTCACAAGTTGAGCAAACCACCTAAGGTCACACAGCTAGAGGGTGGCAGAGGCAAGATCTACACCTAGGTTTAACTACCTTTAGAAGCTTTATTATTAAATACCAAATGGTGTCTTTATAGGCAGTTTTGGGGAAAGGGTGGGAGTGGAGGGGAGGGAAATGCCATGCCTGACATCACTATCGGGCTCCCTGCATTAACAGGAAAGAAAGAGTTAAAGGGTGGGGGGAGAAATGAATAATAGAAGGGGAAGTCCCACCTTGTTCTCCCACCTCCCCTCTCTCATACTTCTTACCAGTCCCCTGCCCTTGACCTTGAACCTTCACTAGCACCTGCCTGACAAGAGCCCTCTCCTGGGTTTCGTAGGAGGGCATTTCTGCTCTTGAGTCCTGCCTAATGGAAACACTTCATTCTTGCTGTACGGCTGCAATACAGTGATGGCTTTCTGGCTTCCCTAATTGGAATTCAACACATTTTTCCATAAAAGAACATTACATTGTGGTTAGAGTTTATAATACCAGTGGCTTTTTTATTAAAAAAAAAATGTATAATAGAGATACACTAATCTGAAATCCAAAACGCTCTGAAAACCAGAAGTTTTTTCGTAACTCATTTGGCAGCAAAACCTGACCTGACCTGAACTCATTTGGCCTGAATTCATTTGGCGACAAAACCCGACCTGAACTGACATGAGGCTATTTATAGTTTTTATTTATCCCACTGAGTGTGAATATTCATCAGTTTCACTGCAGAAGTATTAATGTGTTTGATTATAGGCTCCTGCTCCAGACCACACTGCAGTGCTATGTAAGAACTGGTATATGCACAATATTATCCTTCTCAAAAAACAAAACAAAACAAAACTCGAAGTCAGCAAATCTGGCCTCAAAGGTTTCGAATACAGAATTGAAGACCTGTATTTATTCAGATTTAACCTCCTTGAGCCTTGGGTTCATTGCAAGTCTGAAATGAGGTCGCAGACAACATCATTTCTTTGGGAAAATATATTCTTAATTTCAAACAAGCAACTTAAAAATGAACTTCTGGAACACCACTAATTCATGGGTTGGAAACTATATAAAAGTATACAATAAAGAAAAAATTCTTCATGATAAAAGGTTTCCATTCTGAAAAAAAAAAAAAAAATCAGATTCTGCTTCCCATTCTCACAGAATCTTCAGTGAAGTCTTCAGCTTCCAAAAAGAACGGCTAATCTTCTTGGACCTCTCTGTGCACTGAGGAGAGTATTGGGACGTTAGAACATGAACCAAGAAAAAGAGAGGGAATACTAGAAATCCTGCTAACTGCTCCCATTCTGCCCTTCTCTTCATTCTTATTTCTGCCAAAATTATGTTTTTATAAGTTTAATTGCAATTCAAAGTTAACCTTTCTAGCAGAAGGAAAGCATAAAATGTCCCTTTCAACACAAGATGAGTTCAAAGGAAAATTCCAATCTTCTTATAATCATTTTATGAATGTGATGAATCCTACAGCTGATTACTTTGCTGCCATTTTGTTTTGGCTGCTAGAAAAAAATCAGAGCCAAATTTATAGCCTAGTTCTAGCACCTGTATAGAATTTTATACTATATTTTCTTTGCATTAAACCTACCCAAAGCAGCCTTGTTATTTTTCTCCTAATTTTATTTTCCTTTTGCCTAATTTCTTCATCTGTTTATTTTATGTGGTGGTGGTGGTGGGTATGTACGTATGTGTAAATTTCCTCAAAATATTTTTATAATAAGGTGGAGTCCAGATAAATAAACAAATAAGTAACTGTATGCTTAATAATGCACTGGTGTGGATCCACTTAATTCCAGCTGAAAAGACGTCAGTAATAACAGAACTCTAAATCATTTTGCTTGATCAATTGCACAGATCCTGAGCCATAATTAAAACCTTCTATATCAGAATGCCCATGACCATCATTCATTACATGAAAATAATCATAAATTAGGGAAAGCAAAAGAAGCACCTTAGCTAAATTGCGTGTTTCAAATTAGTCACCCGAGATGTGTGGTTGTGATTTGATCATCACCTCACCCCGAGGGTTAAGGAGGCAGGAGTTTCAAGTCTCAGCATACATACTGCCTATCCCTCTGCCCTGTATCTCCAGACCATCAGTTACATCTCACAGCACCACGTCTGAGCCTGAAACTGGCAGATCGCCACTTCTTGCACCAGGCCCCCTACTTGCTGGAGTTGCTGGAAGAAGGTGACAAAGTCCTAAAGAGTATTCACAAAACTCCCCAAGAGCCAAACACTTTCTGTTTTACTGCTGCATCTGATGATCATCCTTTTATTTTCTTTTCAGTAGCTCCAAAGCACTAGAATTTCCCCATGTATAATCCGTACTTCTGAACAGTTGTCTAGTTAAAACCTCTGAAGGGAAAAATTAGAATTTAAATAACGAATGGTAATCAGGATTCATAAATAGTAAATTAGGATGCATAATGTAAGCCTGCACTCCCCTGCCCCCGAGCTGTAAGAACTATGCAGCTCTACAAAAAGTGAGGAGGGGGTTTACATGTGCCCTACAATTAGGAAGTTGCATATTCAAGCACATTTTAGGTATGAGTAAGTGGCAGCTAGGTCAGGGGACCCGGTTTCTTATCCAAAATTGGATTCTAGTAGAATTCTATTTGAATATATCAAAAACTCTCCAAGGCTGAAATGAGACTGCAGAGGGAAACAATCTTTTTTAAATGCAAGTATTAGTAGTATATATAGTATTGGTACTACAAAATGACTTCTGTCTGATGCTATCTTATTACAGTGCCAAAAACAAAACAAAACAAGAAGATTGGGAAAGGTTTTGCAACATAGAAGTTTGAATTTTTTTAAAAAAGGGTTTATTGTTTTATTAAACCTCTAAAACTTCTTTGTAAGTAATATTTAATGCTACCTGACTTTTTCAGTTCTAATTTCACTTTGCAAAATTTTGAGAATTAAGATGCTTAAAATCTCTTTAAAATGTTGGATTATGACTATAACCATCCCAGGAAAGCTGTACCTAGAAGGATATGGTAAGCAGAATTCTAAAGATGTGCCCCCAAGATTCCCATCCCCCTAGTCATCAATCAAGCACTAAGCTAGGTACTGCTGTGAAGAGAATTTGCTGGGTAATTAAGGTTACTAATCATTTGACTTTATCCAGGTGGGCCCAATGGAATTGCATGAGTCCTTTAAAAGCATAAGAACAAAACAGAAGGGGAAGGCAGAGATATTCAAAGCAAAAGGATTCCACACACTATTACTGACTCTGAAGATGGGGGGTGGGGGAGCATGAGTTAAGGAATGTGGAGCTGAGGAAGACCACTGGCTAAGAGCTAGCAAGGAAACGGGACATCAGTCCTACAACCACATGGAACTGAATTCTCCCCCAGGACCTACAGGTAAGAGTCCAGGCCTGCTGATATCTTGACGTGGGGCCTCGTGAGGACATGAACAGAGAACCCAGAAGAGCCATACTGTGCCCAAAGTTCAGACCCATAGGAAGGTGAGATAATAAATGGGTTTTGTTGTAAGCTACTAACTTTGTGGTAATTTGTTATAGCAGCAATAGAAAACTAATACAGAGGTAAAGCAAAAAAGAGCCAAAAGATGCACACTTCCGAGTCTAGTAAACTTATTTATCTTTATTTAATGATTTCGGCTAAAGCACAGAACATTCCATAGAAAACTAAAAGTAAACCAAAAACTACCATAACAGAAAATTAGGATATGAGTATGAAAGCAAAGGGATTTTTAAAATGAAAACTATGTTGCCAATATATCATTGTATTGCTTAATCTCAAGTACTACCTTGAAATGGGAAGTTCTGCCATTGTTTCTAAGCAGTTCAAAAGAAGATTCATAAGGCATAAAGCAAGAATTTGAAGCCCAAAATGTGGTTATCATTACTATGAATCTAATCTCTTGTCTTATCATGATCTTCAAGTATATACCACACTCACTCAAAAATATGAAAAAAAGGTGTTTTAGCCTTCTATTATTTAAAGGAGAACAAGAACCAAGGAGAGAATTCAATTTAATAAAAGGAATAACATTTTAATAATTACAGCTCTCCAGCAACAGAATGGACTGCCTCAAAAAGTGGTCAGAAATGTTATAAAAGAGATTCTTACAATTCCATTTAAAAATTGGCCTAAATGACCTCTACACTCTATTCCAACTCAAGTTCTGTGATTCCAACAACTTAGTAACACAAATTGGCTGCTATAAGAATACTGGCATTATCAGAGTACTAGGTAAGTTACATGTGAACTCATTAAACTTTAACATTAGGTACCAGGGCAATTCTCACAGCAGCATGAATTACTAGCATTCTAAGCTTCTAGACAGATACGAATATCCAAAAACGAAACTATTTTAAAGACAGCCTTTTTTTGTTTTTGATTCTGCAGGATTCCTTTTCAAAGGCGAAGTTTGGATGCATCCTTCTGGTTCTGAAGTGGGAGACGAGAATGGAAAAGAGTCCCTGCCCGGAAGATAAGGGCCCCGGAACGCAAGGCGTTAACATTCTGGCGCCGCACAAGCACCTGACTCCGCTAGCACAGTCTGCCCTTCAACACAAAATCTGCCGAGCCTGCTCATCGCACACGGACAAGAAATTTCCCGGCAACCTGCGATTGCTAATTTACCGAGGATGGGCAGCAGGCTGTTGAAAGGAACGCCAGTTTTCCCGGGATTCTCTTCCCAAACACAAATCCAAGTGTTTAATGCAAGATTCACACTTCACTCAGGTTTGTGTTTGGTTTGGTTTGTTTCCTGGAGATTGGCTGAGTTTCCCTGGTTTTGGTAGAGCGAGGAAGAGCCAGTCGCTTCCTAGCTACCTTTCACTAAGGCCAAACTGGACAAATGCAAGGAAACACGTCTTTCAAGTATACCTCTGTCACTCCGGGCGCCGCCTTTGCGTAAGATGCAGGGAACGAAGGGAAACTGCCGAGTCACCCGCAGATCACACCCAGGGCGCCCCCGGGGTGGCGGGATGACCAGGCTGCAAAGGACCGCGGAGCGCCCCAGCCAAGCTCTCTGCTTTATCTGCTATTCGCACAGCGCCACCGCACTCACCAGTTCCTAGAGAAGGGATTCTGAGAAAAAAGAAAGAGCCTGGTTCCCTAGAAACATTAAATTAACACAAGGGATCTGGAAACGAAACAGCAAATGCCTGAAAGCCTTCCCCTTGACTGTTTCCTGCCTTCTTGGAAAATCTTTGCGTTAAAATGGATTGGATTACTCTGCACAGCCAGATGCTGCTCGAGAACTTCATTTTGGGTGAACATGAAAGCAAAGTTTGCCATCTTTTAAAACGATTTTTCTTTCCGAGGTGGTTTGAATAGCGTGTTTGGGTTGTTGATAACAGCTGGGACCTGAAGCTGAGGCTGTTTGCATTACAATAGAGACTTTCCATAACATTGACTTGCAAATCAGATAACAAAAAGCAGGGCGTGCTGAGTAGAAAGGTAGAGCTCCGAAAGAGTAGTGAGAGTTCAGAATCCGAGATTCACATCTCTGGAAACTGCCTAGAAACAGCACGGTCCAGCCCCCTTATTTTACAAAGGAGAAAATAATGTAAGTTTTATCTCTAAGCCTACTTACTTTGACCACAGCTTTAAGAACACAGAAAAGTAAAACTAACAGCATTTCCAAAGCGTCAAAAACTGAAGCAGAAAGGCTGATGAGTAATACTTTATCAGCTTCCTCATTCTAAAACCCCATGCACTAACCTCCATCGACCCTATCTGCAAATTAATCTTAAATAATTTATACATTCAAACCAAGATTAATAACTACGCACCTTGAGAACAGTGGGCCTTAAGAACAATGTACTACACTCTCATGTCATCTTTACTTTCATATTTAAACATTTTTGGTAGCTGAGAATAAGATCCGAGGTTTCCTATGAGATACCACGGTTTTACAGAGGAAATAAGGTTTTTACTGTAGTAGCACCTTCCTTGATATTTTAACTTTTTCTCTTGATAACCTTTAAGGTGAGACTCCATAATCATTAGCCACTATTTTATATGCATCATGCTTTCTAGTAAATCAGACAGCAACCTGCAGTCCAAAAAGGATTCAATGCTTATCCCAAATTTGGGAGCACAAGATGGGGGAAAAGTATATTACATGATACACTGAACAAAAATAAATTTAAATATCTTTGCCTAAGCGTGAAAGCAACAAAACTCATTTTAAAGCAATACAGTCAGACATAATCATTTCATCTGTAACAGGGCAAATATACAGCTCCATGAGAATAGCAGCCCTCAGTATTTGTTTTAACAACTTACAGGGGATATGCAAAAATCTATCATTCCTCCCTAAGATATGAAAAACTAAAGGGCAATTTCATAGCAACTTCAGTGCTTTCTAACGTAATTGTTGAACTTACGAAAAAGCAAGGAAATTTTTTAGATGTTTATAAGAAAGCAAAGGAAAATGCTGCAAAAATTATTTGGCTGGCAGGCCACGGAGAAAGCCGGAATCTTTGCAGGACTCACCAAACTACAGAGCTGTTTTAAAACCGAAACTCAAACAGCTTTGAACAGGTACTAAGTATTTTATACAACAAAATTATCAAATGTACATACTTTGATAATCACAAGTAGAATCATTTCCAACTAGTTTGAAAAAACTACAGTTATACAAAAATAACTAAACTACTATGATAAGAATAAATAACGAGCCACACAATTCTTATTAGTCAATGCTGGCCCTAAAAAAAATGACCAGAGAATTTCAAAATGATTAGGAGTGATAGGAGTGATCAAGTATGACTCCTATATTTTCTAGGTAGGTAGTGACATTAAGAATGTGGTTTTCACAGAAATATAGTCCACTTATTTTTAATCACAATAACAAACAAAAATGACTGACTACAAACAAAAATGAATTGATTCAGATAGCTTCTTTTAAAAGTTTTTCTTTTTTTTTATTAAAAGCAAAACCTGTGGTAAACCACAGCGTTAGGGAAGCTTAACAAATTTTAAAATCCCCTCCAAATTATTAAAAAAAAAAAAGAAAGAAAGAAAAAAGCAGTATTCATGCCATAGAAAAGTGTGGCTAGCTTATAATCCTCAGAATTCCTTTCATGTAGCTAATGGGTATCTCATTTCTGGGACTTCTTCACACTTAATTGAAATGTTAAAGAAAAGGAGAAATATTTAGATGTTGATAAAGTTATTCTAATTACCTTGCTTCACTAACTTCAGCTCATCCAAGTTCAATATCTAGTAAGTGCCTGGTCTGCTTCGGCAGATTTTTCTTTTTCTATTTTAAAAGTCATTACTAAACAAATGAGGTTACTACTAGTTAAAACTCTAAATCCAGATGTCATTTGCTCTGTTGTAAAAATGTGCACAGTATTAGGCAAGTATACTTTTCCTCCCATATATTTTTGTATCTTTGGCCAAACTCCCCCAGTAACGTTTTAGTTTATGGTCTGTATCCTAAAATAAAAACATTTATATTTTTTGCTATAAAAATCAGTAAACTTCTTTTAAAGTTAGGTGCTTCAAAATAAACAATACAAATATTGTATGAGAGTCCTATTATAATTAAAGAAGGTGGTTGGTAATGAGGAAGAAAATTGAAGGCATATTTGCAATGAATCAAAAGCAGAGTTGTAAACAGTAGCCTCCACAATTATTAGTAATGTTTATTTATAAAATACTGGTCTTTGCATTAATTCAGGAGTATAAGCTGGCAGGGTTTTTTCTTAATAAATGAAAAATAGTTTTTGTACTTTTAAGGTGAGAATGACTATTTTAAAAACAGAAGACAACTTCCAGGATCTTTCTCTTTCTCCATTTCAAAACTATGAGTTTTATTTTTATCTTTTTGAATTCTTGAAATTCAATGACATTGTCATAGCTCTGTGAACCAAGATAACAGAAACCACCAACTGTAGGAGCCTTGATGCTTTCGATTATATTTTCCTAGAAAGATTTATATGATATTGATATTTAATCTCAATAGTTTTTTTTTTAGAGAAATCCTCCAATGCCAATAAAAGTTAGATAGCCTAAATCTCAGTAGTTCAGACAAATTTAGTCCATTGGCATTCCCTAAAAACAGGATAATTTAATAAGATCTAAATAACATTAGATTCTATATTAAATAATACTTTCAAGACACATGTTCTGTTAAGATAAGCGAGCAACAACCTCAAATCTGTGTTGGAAATGAGCAGGGGATACACTTTTTTAAAAGGAGAAGAGGCTACATTAACCACTGCTCAAATCTCCCCATTTGGGTGTAGGAGAGAGAGGTGGAAAGTACAGCCAGCCAGGTCCTTTATCCGGGCAGCTGCCCATCCCGGGGCACCACACTTCCATGTCCTGACCATTGTCAATCAGAATAGCTCAGTTTAAGCATCTCTACGGTCAGATACCTTTGTATTTTGCTGTGAGAGGAAAGGGAAAAACAAAAAATATATAAAGCTCTCTTTTCCCAAACTCCCTGCATCCTTTCAAAATCACACGTTGCTAACAGAAGTTAGTATGATGAAGAAAGAAGCCACCAGGAACCTAAATGATTTCCCTTTAAGACAAGTTTTAAGGCCGAGAGGACACGTTCTTTTTTCTTTCTTTCTTTTTTCTTTTCTTCTTTTTTTTAAGCCAGACTCTCTGGGTCACTTATGATTTTTATTCTGTTTGAATCTGGTCCCTGTTACCTTTTGTAATTTTCTGGAAAGAAATAAGATTTCCATTGTTTACAAGATAAAACAAGAGGTTGACACTTTACGCACAAAAAAAGAATAACCAAAGGTTACAGTGACTTCCTCAGTTTTAGTTTTTGCTGAGGGCCGGTGGTTTTTTTTTCTTTTGTGCAGTGGGGGTGAAACAGGTGTGAGGCATTGACTGTGTTTTCTTAAAGGAGGAGCGGACTTTCGCCTCCTGTCAGTGTTATCCTGGTTCTAAGGAGGGGGGCTGCTTTGCCAACTCTTCTGGGTAGACTTCAGAACAGATTCAGCAGGCTCTATTCTCTAGGAAGGCTGAAGCTGGCAACTACATCTCATGGAAGATTCCACAAAAGGCTAAATTAGGATGAGATCGTCAACAGGCTTCAAAAAGGCAGAGTTCCAGGCCCCATCCCTGAGGCCAAAGGGGCCTCCTTCAGGTCCTCGTCCCCACAGTCTGACACTTTTGGCCTCTCCTCTCTCCTCTAGCTTCCCACCCCATTCTTCTGCCAGCCCTTCCTTTTTCCTCTAACCCTGCAAAAAGTGAGCAGCGCTGTTGTTTTGCTCCAACTGACAAAACAGCTAAGAAACAGCAGAAGAACATGACTGCCCTTTTCAAAATGGGCCACGTGATCACCCTATTTAAATCCAGCTCTTACAGTAAAAAGGAATAGAGAGGGAGGGAGCTGTTTATGAAACTCTCCTACTTGCCTTCATAATACTCTCATCTCCCCTCTCAGCCTCCTAAAGACCCATGTGAAATTATATAATAAGCTTTATTTTCTCACTCTGAAATTTTTCCTTAGTCCAAATTGCTAATGTGGCAGGTTCCAGCTGCCTAAGTTCCCTAAACAACATTCCCTGTTCCATAAAAAGCATGCAACTGCAAGCACAGCAGTCCTGCTCCAGTTCTGAGAACTAGAAACTGACTAGCCAGTTCCTTGGCCTGGGGAGGCCGTGAAACAGGCAACATGGACGATTTAAAGGTACACAATATCCGAGGTTCCATTTCACTCCCAGGCAGCCAAGAGTGGCCCAGCAGAGGCCACCCTCCATTTTTTTTCTGACTCTTACATTGATTCCCTGGGAACTACCTCTGCTCCAAAAGAAAACACCCCTCCAATGGAGAAAGGGGGACACTGAATTTCTACTGCTTTTTATGAATGCATTTGCTTCATGAAGAGGGAGAAGAGTTCCACAAAACAGAGTGCCTTAGTTAAGTGACTTGAAAACTGTACATCCCAGAATAGCAAATATAGTAAAGTGCAAAGTTTGAGTCCTTTCTCTTAAATTATTTAATACAACTTCAACGTTTACAGAAATAGTCATTGACCTTTCTCTGACACATACAGTATATGCCTCTACCTCTGGCGAAAATACTACCCAAACCATCCTAAGCAGACATAAATGCTTCATTCTGATTTTTAAGACTTCAAAGAAAGAAATTCTATAACCTACCTTGGCATTGCCAGACTTCACAACAGCCTTCGTACTTGACAATCAAACAATATCTAATTACTTGGAGTTCCCTGCACCCGCCATGCTACTACGTCTCCGTGTCTCTCCACGCGCTTTTTCCTCTACTTAGAACAACCTCTCCAACCCTGTCCACACAGTGAACTCTACTCTTCAGCAGGCGGCCTATGCCACCACCCCTCACCTGTCCCACATCTGAGTCCATCTCTGCCTCCTGTGTCACTTGTACAAGTACCTGCACTGCCTCTATCGGATAGTACCATGTCTGTTCATGCGTCTGTCTCCCCTGCTGGACTCAAACTCCTCGGGGAACTAATTGTTTTTGCATCTCCAGAGCCTTGCATATTTTGCACGAAAAAAAACAGGTGCTATAAACGAGAACTAACCTGGTGTGGCTGTAAAATGACTTCTAGCTTTTAAACATAATGAGCCTAGTACAAGGCTCATATAGATCCTGCTGGTTGATCCAAAGTCTGTCCTGCTGTAGTCTGAAGCCATTTGTTCTTGCTCTATCCTCAGAGGAAAAAGAAAAACTGGTCACACTTCTCTGTCCTCTGTATCATAATTAGATGGGGATGGGAGCTGGGGTACGGGAGAATAATCGGGCTACCTAGTCACATCCTAAAAGAAATCAGTGTGGAACTCAAGGAAATTGGTGGATCTATCAAAATTTAACACACCTTCCATCCACCCATCAAAAGTATCTGAAATGCCATTGTTGGAAATAAAAGAGAGAATTTACTGTGGAGAACAAAATAAAACTATTAGAAGAAAGAATCTGAGGAAGAGCTGGGGTTAGGTGATGTTTGTAAGTAAAGATGGGAAAAACATAAATGACGGAGGTCAAAACAGAAAGGTTTGAACCTAAGGGCCTTAGAAGTCATTTTGGTTTCTTTTTCTAGTAATAGGCTGACCACAGACAAGAATAATAAGAACATTATTCTCCAATTCCTACACAACGTCCTGCATTGCTGTTTAAGCATCTGGCGTCATGTTTGCTCTGATAAATATGAGTGCCACGTACTGATTCATGTCATAGCTCCAGTGGCATGATTTTCTTTGAAGTTCTCTTTATTTATTTTAACAATTTATGTACCATAATCCTCAAAAGTTTTTCTGGGACTAGATCAAAGGGAGAGAGGCAGAAAAGGGGAGCTAAGATCTCTCGAGGACCTCTTACATGTGCCAGTCACTTTATATACCACCCTCCCAATAAGCCCACTTGGTAGGCATACTTATTCCCATTCTCAATGCAGTTTTAAACCTATATCTGTCTGGTTCTAAATCCAGTATTCTTTCTATAAATCATACTATTCCTATTTCTAATTTCAGCATTAAGAACACAAGAAGGCAGCTTCAAAGGTAAGGGGTATATCATTCATTCATTCATTCATTCATTCAACATTTATTCAAGAGCTACTATGTGCCAGGCACTGTACTTTCTTTTAGAATATAAAACATAAACAAGTTGTGGTGCTTGACTTCAAATTGCTCAAAGTTTAGTGGGAAAGGGACACAAAAACAAATAACTTGTTTTATTCTCTTTTCCCCCAGGCTCTGTATGGAGTTTTGTTTCTCCCCTTTGTCACTTTTTGCTGCCACTTTACTAACTTTCCAAATCTTAGTAGTTGCTTTCCCATTCCTTATTTAAACATTAATGAAACATGAGTAACCTACACCATTTCATAAACCGCCTTCATTGTTAGAAGCAGATTCCAGAGGGAAGTGAAATTGAACAAACCATAAATTTGCTCCAGCCACTCTCCATTCCATATTTTTGGAGCATCTAATATAAGGCCCAGTGCTAGCTGGGGAAACAGTAGTGGAAACAAGATAACCAGAGTTCCTGCCCTCATAGAGCTTATCTTCTAACCATTCCAAGATGGAAGGAAGGCAGCAAACAAATCCATGGATTGTGATAGGCTTGTTACGAAGAAAAACCACAAGATGCTGTGAGAAAGTATGTATGGCACAGGGACCTGACCTTTGGCTGGGGGATGAGGAAGGCCTCCCCGCAGAAGTGGCATTAAAGCTGAGATCTATGAGTTGAGTGAAACTAGATGAAGGTGGGTGTGGAGGGACAGGAGGGGAAACAGAGAGAAGCATTCCAAGCAGAGGGAACAAAATATGCAAAGGCCTGAAGCTGGAAAGAACACAATGCTTCTGAGGTGAGGAAAGAAGGCAGGTTATAAGAGGGAAAGTGTCCCAAGACAAGCTGGGAAGGTGGCATAGCCAGATGCTTCAGGACACTGTAGACGACAGTTTGGATTCAAATCTCACCCTAAGAGCAATAGGAACACACTGAAAGGTTAAAGCTTGTCCACTGAACTCAAATTCCCTTGGCTACCTGTGATTGATATATCAAGAAGAAAACAGTATGAAAAAGTGCTCTGATAAAGGAAAACATATTTAGAATAGAAAGCATAGTGTCATAGGAGAAAGGGTGCTAAACCATGAATGAAAACTAAGGGGTTCTACTCATAGTACTATTATCCTGGGTAGGCCATTTAATCTCAAAATATCTCCACTTCCTCATCTATCAAATAAAAGTACTAAAAAATTCAAAACTCACATATTCATTGTAAAAAGCAAATGAGATACTACATTTGACATTTCAAAATGCTTTGAGGGGCTCCCCTGGTGGCGCAGTGGTTAAGAATCCACCTGCCAATGCAGGGGACACGGGTTCGAGCCCTGGTCCGGGAAGATCCCACATGCCGCGGAGCAACTAAGCCCGTGAGCCACAACTACTGAAGCCTGCGCGCCTAGAGCCCATGCTCTGCAACGAGAAGCCTCCATAATGAGAAGCCCCTGCAATGAGAAGCCCGCACACCGCAACAAAGAGTAGCCCCCGTTCCTACCCGCTGCAACTAGAGAAAGCCCGCGCACAGCAACGAAGACCCAATGCAGCCTAAAATAAATAAACAAACAAACAAGTAAATAAATAAATAAATATGCTTTGAATCTCTAAAATGTAAGATCCTTGAGGCAAGCATTTTATCTGTTTTTCACTGCTATACCTAGCACTTAGAGGATGGATGGATGGATGGATGGATGGAAGGAAGGATGAATGGATGGAAAGAAGGATGGAAGGGAGGGAGGGCAGGAGGACAGGCAGACAAATGGATACATCAAGCACCATACCATGCAAATACGAAGCAAGATGGACTGTGTGTGGACAAAGCCCACCTGGGAGGGCAGCCTCCACGGAAGGACTCATTAGCATAACATCACAAGTGCTTGCCAGCCAGCCGGGCCTGCCCTCAGTGCCAGTGCACCAGGCACCTCCAGCAGCTGTTCTAGAGGACTGGCCAGTTGGCCAGCCAGCACAGGATCAGAAGCCCATGACATACACTTCCTCAGTGTAGTAAGTGACAGGGGGCGAGTAGGAGAAATGAAACCACTGCCCTTCATGCTGCTTCTTCCTGAGAGACCAGTCCCTGACAAGGGCCCCAAGGCCGGGCCCTATGTACACATCCTTCTCTATTAATACAGTCCATCACTTCAGACTCTTATTCTTTTGGTTTACCGAATGTAGTACTATGGTCAATTTTATATAATTTCTTTAGCTTTTCTTATATTGCATAGTCTTGGCTATGTGTACCCAGTTTCTTAAAGAATTGAAACTAAAGGTAAAAAACAAAGAGGGAAAATATGAAAAGCCCTTAAGAGGTTCTTTGATATTTATTAGCTTTCATAGCAGTGACAATAGTTACCATTCACTGAATACCTACTTTGCTCCAAACACAGAGTTTGACACTTGGCCTACCATCTCTAATCCTCACAACATCTGACAAAGTAAGCATTACGGAGGGCCCCGTTTCATGGAGGAGAAAATTCGGGCTCAGCACATAAGTGACTTGCCCAAGATTATGGGGTTATTAAGGGGCACAGCCAGGGTTCAAATTTGGGTTCATTAGACAGTACAACATACATTCTTTCCATTATACTACATATTATTATTAAAATATTCTAAATAAGATTGAACTATACATAATCATTAAAGCAACCTAAGCATTTACCTGTGTCAGATGCTATTAAGCTCTTTATAAAAATTATCTCACTTAATCTTCTCAACAGCCCTGTAAGGTTGGTATTTTTTGAGATGAAGAAACTGAGAGAGACCTAGAGAGACTGGGTAACTTGCCAAAGGTCAAAAAACTACTATGTAGTAGAGTTTGGATTTTAACACAGGTCCGCCTGACTCCAAAATGCACCCTCTTAACAGCTACATAAGAGTTCCACTATTCAAATAGTATCAGTGTAACTTATACACCTTTGAAAGAGAGTGTCAAAACAGAAAAACAGGGTCAATATACCACTTTAAAGATAATTTAAAATAACAACCGCATTAAGACACTGTCTCTAAGAGCCCATTACTAACCATTTTCTCGGTGATTGTCACCTTGTTCTGTTGCCCCAAATAGCCTTTAGAACTATCTACAATCAGCATTTTCACTACAAGTGTTTTCCTTTTTCATTTGGTAAGCAATTTAAAAATCTATTTCTTAAACTGCCAGTTCAGTCAAATGGAACTCAAATCCCTATATCCAAATCTTCAAACACCACCAAAATGTACACCCCTTGGTCCACAATTCTCATCACTAAACAATGTTGAGTGGTTAGAAAGATGTTGAAAAGCACTGTGGCAAATTGCTCACGTGCCATATATTAGTTTTCACAGTTTCGTAGTAAATTCTAGGTTATATCAAGCCTTTTAAGATATTCCCAACATGGCCGCCTCCCTATCGGAAATAATACTTTTCTAAACCTTTCCCTTGGGCAGGACTCCTCAGCTACATTTGTTAAGACTACTCTTAAAAACTCCACTTGTTATTAAGAAGGTGTCAGCCATATAAGGAAATCTGACCTTGATCTACTGATTGGGCAAACATGAATAGGACTTCCTTATATCTATTAAAAAGTTTATTCACGTCAATTTCACACTGACTGGATTTTGTAAACCAAATAGCTGGCAAACTATGACTTTAAACACAATCAGTGAAAAAGAAATCTGGCAATTCTTGGAAAGACATGTGGGAAATCATGTGTATGTGTAAACTCATGCCCGTGTCAACTTTCAAAGAGTAAAATGTAAGTATGGAAAGTACCTAAATACCCCCTAACAAAAGCAAAGTAAAGTTACAGACCTGGATTAGATCCCCAGATTTTGTGCTTAATCTTCAAGTTGGGATGTTCCATCAGTACGGGGAAATTATATGTATTTTTAAGTACTTTTTAAAAACCAGAGTATATGTGTAACAGCAAAAAATAAATCAATAAACATTGCAGAAAAATATAAAGAAAATAAATCACTTATAATTACACCACTGTCAACACCACGTCCCAGACTTTTTTCTTGGCATACATGCATATATAAACAATTTGAGTTTCTCAAATATAGGGTTGCACCACATGGACTGTTTTGCAACCTGCTTTGTTTTGTTTCATTTTTCCATCCAATAATAAATTTGAATAGGACAATGTTCAAAAATTAATAAATATAGCTTTATATCATCAATTCTCCCCTAACTGATTTAACCAATCTTCATCGAAGGACAAGTAAGTTTCCTTCAACCTTGTGGTTTTATAAACAATATTGAATTGAATATCCTTGTACATACGAGTATTTGTCAAATTAGTCCTTTCAGATAAATTCCTAGAAGTAGAAATACTATGTCAAAGGATGTGGCTTTTGATACATATTGCCTAACTGCCTTCCAGAAGGATCATGCCAACTGATACTCCCACCAGGCTTCTCCACATCCTGACCTTCCCTGGCAATGAGTATTCTTTTCAAATCATTGCCAATCTGACAGACAAAACAAATGGTAACTTCAGGCTGCTTTCATTTGATTTTCTTTTCATAAGTACGATATATAGAGGCAGTAAGTCAGCGTCTACTGAAAAGCAAGCGCTTTGGAGGCAAACAGTTCTGAGTTACAAAAGCCCTGCTAAATGTGTGACCTAGGACAAGCTGCCTCGACTCACTAAATCGTGTACTCCTCATTGCAAAGTGTAAATAATTACACCTGTCTCAGTATTTGCTTAAGCATTTTGTGTAAAGCCCTTAGCCCAGTCCCTGGTACACAATAAGCACTCAGTAAATGGTAGCGGCTGGTTGTAGCTGCTGCAGTAGCTATAGAAGCTGTAGTAGTCCTAATTGTTGTCTGAGTACTGGTAGAATATTGGCAGCCATTTGTATTTCTTCTCTTGCAAACTGCCTTTTCATATAATTGGTCCTTTTTTGTGCTGGAGAATTCATCTTTTGTTTATTACTCTGTAAGAGCTTGTTATAAATTATGGGTAATAACTCTTTGGCTGCTATTATATATGATGCCAACATTTTTCCCGTGTTGGCATTCATTTTTAACTTTATTATGGTGTTCTTTGTTGTACAGAAGTTAATTTTTACACAGTTTAATCTCTCTTTTCTCTTTCTTCTTTATTTTTTAATTCTTTAGTTTCTACCATTGGTGTAATGCTTACAAAGATCTCCACTATCACAAGATTATAAATAAAGACTGGGTATATAGTTTATTCTATTACTTTTATAGATTCTTTAATTTTTTAACAGTAAAATCTCTATAAATCATTGGGAATTCCCTGGCAGTCCAGTGGTTAGGACTCTGCACTTTCACTGCTGAGGACGTGGGTTCAATCCCTGGTTGGGGAACTAAGATCCTGCAAGCTGTGCGGCGCAGCCAAAAAAAAAAAAAAATTAATTTTGCTCTAAAGTAGGGATTTAACTTTCTTTTTCTCTTAAATGACTAGTATGTAATCCCAACACCCTTCAGAAGTCCTTTCATCTCTGATTTGAAATGTGCCAACTTTATGTTAAAAAGTTGATTAATTCCTTCCCTGAGATTCTGAAATCATAAAGCTCTTGAAAACAAAGAACTTTCTGTTTGTTTTTTCTAAAGTTTGGTGCCAAAATTATGTGGTAGCAAAGTCTTACCTGAGGTAATGCTGATGCTATTTCTGGCCTTTATTTATCCCATTTAGTGTCACTATTAATCAGTTTTGCTGTGGAAATAAACACAAATTTGGCTATGAGATGTTGTTAAAAACCCTAAATTCTGAAACATGTTTGGCCCCAAATGTTTCAAATAAGGGATTGTAGATTTGTACCAGGTTTCCATATGTATACTCAAGTCTGTTTTTAGACTAATTCTAAATTCTCTTTTATTCTGTTAACATGATAAATTACATGGCTTTCAAACGCTAAACTGACCTTGAGTTTCTGAGATAAACTTCATTTGGTAATGATGTATTATCTTTTTTCTATTTTGCTAGATTCAACTTGTTAATATTTTGTTCAGGATTTTTACATCTATGTTAATGAAGTCCATATTTTTTCCTTATAATGTCTTCATCAAGTTTTGGAATCCAGGTTATACTGGCTTCTATCTTATATGCTATTTTGTTTTTATTTACTATATTTTACAATGTCTTAATATGTGATGAGATAAACTCTCCCCTGTTTTTCATTCTTCATTCGTCTCAAACAATATTATTCTGGACTTATCAAGTTCCACAGAATAATCATCCCATTGCAAGTTGTATTGGAATAGCATTAAATTTTAGACTAATGTGGACAAAAATGATATTGATACATTTACTATAATAACTCTTCTCGCCAACATACAGGATATGTTTATTTATTCGAGTGTTCTTTTATATGCCTCAGCTAAGCTTGGAAGTCTTTTTCTCATAAATTCTGCCCAATTCTTATTAAGTTGATTTCTATGTATTTTATAATCACCTTTATTTTTCAGCCCTACTCATATCTATGCTACTGTGTTTCATTCGTCTGAGTACCAACTGAGGATAACCAATATAATTTCTGATAAAATTCTGTCCTTGGACAGGATGGAGAACCATGCGGAATAAAGGGGTTGAATATTATTATTTCATTTATTTAACAAACATTTAGTGAACACATAATATGACCTAAGCACTGAGAATTAAAACAGTGATAAGATATACTATCCCTATCTTCAAGGGTTCACAGTCTAGGGAGATAAAAAAGGAAACAGACAAGCATAACACAGCATCGTAAGTTCTGTGTTAGAGGCAAGCCCATGAGAACAACACAAAGTCCTCCTCCAGGAATACAGAGTATTGTCAGGAAAAGCTTCGTAAAGAGCTGACGCCAACCCCTAAGGTGGGTCCCAGTTTCTCCCCTGAACATGCCTGGCAAGGAGGAGGCACATCTAGAAGCTGCATTCAGTCCTTCAGACCTAACGCGTGCCATTAATACAGAGCTGGGTGTGCCCTGTCTTCCACGTCAGGACATGTCAGCAAATCCCGTCCACGTGCTGGCTTCTCCCACTGGCTCAGCCCTCCTGGCAGCCCATCGCTGAGTTGGGGGCTGGGCACAGTGGGTAAAGGAACCACACTGCCCACACCTCCCCTCCTCAGTAACCTCAGGAGAAGGCCATCAGTGTCAAGTTGAGTCATTCAGCATTAGTTACTAACAGGCCTGGCTCTAGACCCCCCACTGCTATCACTTACTTCTACACAGGGACATTGTGTTCTGGGAGAAAACGGTTCCGTTTCATGCCTAAAATGGTGACAAAGCAAATGAAAGCAAAACTGCTGCGTGTCTCCTGGAGAGGGATGGGTTCTGGTACCCAAACAAGCAGACCTAGGAAAGCTCGGGGATCCGCTGCATGGAGGACTATTTACCTGTCCTCCTGGATTCAGTATGCGCTGTGGAATCATCCCACAACTACAGAGCCCTCTGCACAGTGACCACAGGAAGCTATGTGTGGACAAAGGCGGGCAAGCATACACAGTCACTTGGGTTATCCTGAAGAGACCCCAGGGATCTGTCCCGTTATTCAAAAGCACATCTGGAAAGAATTCACCTGCCTTGAATCCTGCTTGCTCAACAGCAAAGTGAGTGAAAGTGCCACAAAATGCTCAATCATAGTGATCTTTACAGTTGCTGAGGCTGAAAGTTTTCCCACCTGAGCATCTTAAATGAGACAAATTGCATAATAGGATAATAAGAGTTGTTGCTGAAAGATGCAATCACAAAATAAAAGGACCTTTCAAAATCTGAGTATGGTTGGTAATTATCCAGGAATGGAATATAAAGAAGAGCAATTCCAAGGTTCCTGCTTCTTCGTGTTATCATGAAACTGAGATGGCCAAATGCCAAAGATTACTCTTTCAGTTACAATAGACCTTCCTCTGTCTTCCGCAACTATTCTGTTCCTTTCTGTTAACTACTCTGCTGTAGGTCACTGTCTTATCAGTCTAATCTCAAATGCCACAATTCACAAAGTTGCTACTTGTTCTTTCCTGCTATGAAAACTAAACTTCTACCTGGTAAGATGCACAGCAGAAAAGAACGGGGAAAAAATAATAACTTGTAGTTCTTTATTGTCATGGCATGTATTTGTTTATCTGAATAAGATTTTTGCCTGATAAGAGAGGTACCCCTCCAAAAAAGAGTACTAGTAAAGCTTGGTTCACTAATACAAAAAGTAAGACCTGAGAAAAATCAAATATGTAGTTAAATGTAAAAATACATTGTCCCAAATAAATAATACATGGTCTCAAATGAATAAGCCCAAAAAGTTGAGAGAGTCATTAAATAGCTAAACTATTTACTCGTTGCCAATTCAAGAACATTAACCGCAAAAACAATCAGAGCTGCAGATTTTGCAAACATTCAGATTAACTCAGTAGGAGAGTCACAGGTCTTGGAGTCAGCCTTGGGTTTAAATAACAACACCATGATGTATTAGCTTTCAAACCCTGGAAAAGTTCATCTCTCTGAGCTTCCTTCCCTGCAAAATGCGGGATTTCCTTCCTCATAGAGAGAGGTTTTTGAGGATTAAGAGAGAGTTATATATAATGTATAGACAGAGGAAGCATTCCACAACTAGTTTCCTATCAAATTCTCTGCCCTCTAAATGGTCAAAGTAAATGTCCCCAGCTTCTCAACCCACAATGGACCCTATTTCATATATCAAATTCTTTCCATTATTACACACCAACCTCATTTTGCCTTACAATACTCCACAGGTCAATTCTCCTCTTCAGCAAAACTTGATTTTCTTATATATTTCCAACCTTTCATTTTCTTGCTCTCACAGATACCATCACACCACTGCCACCACCATCATTTCCCAAAGTAGTTCACAAGGGATTTTGCTAGGAGCAATGGGGCAGGGAAGGAGGCAGGCGGTGGGGGGACTTGAGTCTTTAAAGGAGGTAGTGGAATCTGGTTCAATTTTTATTTTTTTAATCAATCAATAATATTTTTTTCCTTCCAGGCAGAACTGTTTGAGAATATGCAACTGCATATCCAAGGAGTACGTATAGCAGCTGGTGACAATCAGATACTCAGCTGAACACTGCCAGTAATCATGGTGGCTTAAAACTGTTTTATTCTTACACATATATTATTCCACTCATACTCATAATGGGCCACTGGTTTAAAAAGAGAAGCACAGGGAACACTGATAGGGAAATTCAACAAATTAATGGGGAGACAAACGTAAAAACTATAAGGCTGTTCCTTACTGTACACGTTACATTCACCTACTCACAATTCTTTGTATTGTAGAAAGACAAAATGTCTAAACCTACATGAAAAAGATCCAAGATAGTGACAATTATATCCAACGTGCCCTATCATTTGGGGGGAATATGCTCTCCTTGCTAATGAAGTTAGTAAGGTGGAAGGGGCAAAGTGAGAAGTCTTAGTCCTATCCTACAAGTTCAAAGGCATGAACTTCTCTGGTCCTCAGTTTTCTCATCTCTAAAAAGGAGTTGTTGAATAAAACTCAACCTAGGCAAAAGTCATCAGCGGCCACTGGATGATCTTCCCTCTTGACTCCGAAGCACCTGAATCAGATTTGGGAGTGGCGCCCTCAGTCACACCTGAGGCTAATCTGTGGCAGACCCTGCTCTTCAGGCTAACACAACCACCATTCCCAACCTCCTTCTCCTGTACTGTCTCCATTCTAGAGGCTAGAAAAACAAACATTCACTTTGCAGCCTCCACTGCAGCGAGGAGTGGCCATATGACTATTTTAGCCATTGAAACAAAAGGGGAAGTGTGCTGGCAATTTCTGAAAAGACTACTGCTTCTCCAGATAAAACTGACAGATGCATCAGGAGCTACTCCTTCCCCTACCTTCCAGCCTTACAGATGCACTGTCGGTAGTTGCAGCCATTTTGCTACCAGAAGGAAAACAAAAGCCAAGAGAAGCACAGAGACACTTGCCCTGATGCTTCTGAGCCAACAAACCAATGCCAGAAGCAGCTGACCTCCAGACTTCCTGTTACATGATTAAAATAAGTTTCTACTTATTTTGCCATTGTCAGTTTGGTGGATTTTGTTTGTTTGCTTGACTTGTTGGCAAGCACATTCCTAACCAATGCACTGCTCACCAGATTCACCAGGCTTAGAGAACCAAACGGTTGTCTGTAACCAAGAATGCAAAGCTCCTCAAAGCTCCTAAAAAACATTCATATGAAAGTTTAAAGGAAAAGGAAACAAAGAGTGAAGTAAATTTTGTTTTCTTCTCCTGCCCACAGAATCCATCTATTTTATATTTCTGTAAAAACCAGCCCTCTGCCTGATTTTATTTCAGGATCAGAATCTCAGGATTGGAAGGGGAATTCATTTTAACCACCTGAGCTCTCTCCAAATAACCTATTAAGCAGCTATCTAGCCTCTGCTTGAATTATGCAAAATGATGAGGGATTCACTACCTCTAGAAAGAGCCCATAACCATATTTGGACAACTGTTTTAGAAAGGTGTTTCTTATATTACCCTGGCTTACAAATTCTAGCCATTTGTCTTCCTTCCACCTTCTGAGAAATACACAACAGAGAGAATCTCTTTTATGAATCAGAGCCATCCAAATGGTGGAAGGTAGCTGTCATATCACCTCACCTGCACACTGATGTTTACCAATTCCTTCACCTTTCCTCCTGGGAGAGGCAACAGGTTTAATGCAGCACCATCCAACAATGCAAGCCACACGCACAATTTTAAATTTTCTAGTGACCTAAAGCAGCCACATTTTAAAAAAGAAAAATGAGGTGCAATTAATCTTAATAATATTTTTTAGGTAGCCCAATTTATCAAAAATATTATCACTTCAACAGATACTCAAAATAAAGTAAATAATTATGAAATATTTTACACTTTTTTTTTGGTACTAAGTCTTTGAAATCCAGAATGCATTTTCCACGGCAGGACGTATCAGTTTGGAGCAGTCACAGTTTCACTGTTCAAAAGCCACACATGGGAGGCAGGACATGGGTACAGGACAACACAGGTCTAATGGAAGAACGTGCTGTTTTCTGTACATGGACAACATGCACTGTTTGGTTACTCAGATAAACTGGCAAAATATCACAGTGCCGAGTTTCTTCACCTAGAGTACTGCACAGATCTCTTTTAAAGGAGTGCGGAGGGGAATTAAATCTCATGGACCTCTGAGACTATGTCCTTGAACTTCCAGGGGTCAATGTTCCCCAACTGAGAAACTGTCTTCAAAAGTGTTTTTTATTTTTCCCAGCTAATCCTCAAAATAAAAACATACAAAAAAAGACTCCATGGCGTATAGAATTTGAGGCGCTCTAAGATTCCAGTTTGAAAACACCCTTGGAACAGAATCAGGGGGTCTTTATTCTCATTTTGATTCTGCCACCAAACTAAGTGGTGACCTGAAAAAAAAAAAAACAATTTATTTTTCTAGGTCTCTTTTCTCTAAGGGTGCCCCACTTTCCCACTAAGCAACACTGTTCTAAGCAGTCACAAACCATCCTTTCAATAATCCATTCTAGAACTCTACCCACAAATAGCATAAGGCTCCCTCTCAGTCTATGGGGGGTTTTTTTGTTTGTTTTGTTTGTTTTTGTTTTTTAATTTTTATTGGAGTATGGTTGCTTTACAATGTTGTGTTAGCTTCCACTGCACAACAAAATGAATCAGCCATACACATACAGATATTCCCTCCCTTTTGGGCTTCCCTCCCATTTAGGTTACCACAGTGCATTAGGTAGGGTTCCCTGTGGTATACAGTATGTTCCCATCAGCTGTCTATTTTATACATAGTATCAATCATGTATATGTGTCAATCCCAGTCTCCCAATTCCTCCCACCCCGCAGTCTATGGTTTTTGAACCCATATTCCTCACTATTGAAACTCAGGATTGCATTTACCTTCATTCATAATTGTGATATTTCTCCACTCTTCAAAATTCCATAAAAATAAAACAATAATTAATTATCCCCAAGTTCTTTCAGTGTCCTGGAATACAATTCTTCTGGATCAAAAATCTTACACTCATTTTGAGCAACTAAAAAATCTCTTACAATCCACTCAACTTTCTCAAGCTTTAATTTCATGTTACCATGGATTTTACTAGCCTGTTCAGGATGACCATTCTGCCTTTCATTTACTCATTTTACAGGTATGTATTGAAGAGCTACTGTATATGCCAACAGAATGGGGATACAAATGGGACATGAACAAGACAGGCAAAACCAGTCCCTGCTTGCAAAGAGCTGACAATCTAGTGCTGGGTGAAAGATAATAAACAAGCAAATAAATGAGCAGGTAGTAAAGAGTGATATAATAATACAGTTCACACTTGAGAGCATATCATGTGCCAGATAGCCTTCTAAATATTAACTAATGGAATCCTCATAACAGCTTTATGAAGTATGTTCTGTTATTATCAACCCCATCTTTATACAAGTGAAAATTGAGAAACGGGTTCAGTTCTAGAAAGAACAGAACAGAGAAATTGTGAGGGAGAAGGCCTGGTGCACTACTATAGTCTGGGAGTCATGACAGGTCTCTCTGAGGTCATCTAGAGCCAGCCGCACACGGATCTAGAGGAAGAGTGTTCCAGAGAGAGGGAACAGCAAGTGTAAAGGACCTAAGATGGCATGAACCTGGCAGGATAAACCTGGGGGGCTCCAGGAACAGAAAAAAACAAAATGTGCCTAAAACATAAAGAGGGGGGGAAGAGTCATAGGAGGGGAAGTTGAAGAGGTGGGAACAGGAGCCAATTTATGATGAGTCTGTATTTTATTACAAGTACAATGGAAACCCACTGGGGTGTTTTAAGCAGGAGAATGACATGATCTGATTTACATTTTTTAAAGATCTCTGGTTGCTATGTGGGAAGAACAGAATCAGAGAAACCAGTTAGGGCAGAGAAGATGGAGGCCAAACAGCAGCTGAGTAATTCAAGTTTCCCTCTGCCATCTGTTCACATTATAATATCAGCCGAGAGCAACTGGCTTGTTTCCTTTTGCTTTGTGGCCCGTGCTTACCTGTCCTGCTGCTGGAGTCACCTGCTCTAAGTTACACTGAGAACCAGAGAAGAGCTCAGGACCACCCTTCAGATCTCTTGGCTTCTGATCCCAACTTCCACGCAAATGAAGGGAACATGTACAACACAATATAAATGGCAAGCAGAGCAAAAAACAAGGTCAACACAGTCAATGATCGTCTTCAGCTGCTACTCAATTATGCCCAAAATGTTCACAGCACTTCTCTCTAGAAACCATTCAAAATTCAAAGCCAAAGGGTTCAAATAATACTCAAAGGCCTGAGACTTTACTAAAGATGTTCTACTTCTCATTGAAAAGATAATATTAATGAATATCTAAGCATGCTGATGTACATAGTCTGTAAACACTGCCATTAATAATTCCTCCCATCCCTGAATGTGCATGATCCCCACTCCATCGAGACGTGACATTTACTTCCCCTTCCTCTGAACTTGTGACTCATTTTGAGCAACAAAATGTGGTGAAGATGATGCTGTGCCGGGTCCAGATCTAGGCCTCAAGAGAAGTGACAACCTCCATTTCGACACGCTCGGAATCCAGCCACCGTGCTCTAAGGAGGCCGGTCTAGATACCAGAGGAAATGAGGCCTTATTGAGGAGAGCAAAGTTGTTCCTGTCTACGGCTAATACAAGACATGTGAGTAAAGGTGCCTTGAACATTCTAGTCCCAGTCAAGCTCCGAAACCAAAAGCATATGCTATAATGATGACACTAGCCAATGCCACATGGAGCAAAACAACCACCCAGCTGAGCCTGGCCAACCCACAAAATTGTGAGAAATAATAAACTGTTACTGTTTTAAGCCACTACATTTGAGGGTGGTATGTTATGCAGCAAGAGCTAACTGAAATAAAATGTGTAAGTTGTTGATTCTACAGACCCTTTGCAAATCTTGAATGCAATATGAGGAAGCTAAACAGATCAAATCGACCAGGAAAATCCATGGCTGAAGATACTTCATTATTGTTTTGTTTCCTTGGGAATTTAGCATTGCCTCTTCTGACTTCTAGGCATACGCATTTGTTTTACATTAGAAGCTGAAGTACACTCATTTCTCATATTTAATTAAATTTAACACGTTTTTATTAAGAATCTCTTATGTATTATATAGGTAAATAAAAGATGAATTAGACCCAGGCTCTGCCCTCTAAGAGTCTGAATTCAAATGAAAGAAATACATGTACACAAATACTTCCAGTTGAAGCAGAATGTCCTTATGTGATAATCAAGTCATGTAAATATTAAGTACAATGGAGGAAATGGATCATTCATGTGGAATTTCAACATCACAACAAAACACGGGATATTTCAGATAGAAGTATGAACAGGAGTAAAGACAAAGAAGTGGTATAGTACAGAGTATTTTTCAGGAATGGCAAGTTCTCCTACAACTGAGGCCATGTATGACCCAGCCATTCTAGTCTGAATGAATCACTCCCTGTGTAAGCCCTAATTTAGTGCTTATCACATAGAGCTAAGAAGGTAGTTTGAAGCACGCAAGGTTATAAAACAATGACCCCTGATGTCAGGGTATTGAAACAGATAATTTATGAATGTACCACGTACACTTTCGTTTCTCTTTCACTCTACCTTGCAGGCAGCCAGCAACATCATCTGTTCTTCACTTTGTTAAATCCTTCCCCTGTTTCAAGGTTCTATATTCACTTACTCATTTATTCATTCAACCATCTTTTATTGGGCACCAGTTATTTGCCGGGCACTCTTCTTGTTGCTGAGGATACAATAATGAACAAGGCAGACAATTAGGCCCTGCCTAAATGGTGATGAAGGGTAGAAAGTAGACAGGGTAGGTAGTCAGGGAAGGCTTGAGGAGGGCACATCTGACCAGAGATCTGATTGCAGTGAGAAAAGAAGCCAGGAGAATATCTGGGGAAAGAGCATTCCAGATAGAGAAACAAGCAAATGCAGAGGTCCTGAAATGTCTGCATATTCAAGGAAGGAGACCTGTGAGCGAGGAAAAGAGAGGCAGAAAAGGAGCTGAGAGGAAGCAGGGGCCCAGGTCACATAGGGACTTGCAGGTAATCGGTTTTATGTTTCATTGTGATGAGGAGCCTATCTCTTTACCTCTTTTCCCAGATCCAACAGCCTCTACTGATCAATTCTCTTTCTTGTACACATTTCGCCTGTACTTGTATTTGCCACTCAGGCTATGAATTTCTATTCATCTCTTACGCATCAGTCCTATTTTCTCAACTATGTCTCAAGGGCAAGAATTCTGTCATATTCGCCTCTGCATTCCCAGGGCCTGGCACCCAGTAGAGCTCAATAAATCTCTTTGGAAGGTGATAATGATGATGTAATCCCTTAGAGTCCCTTCCAGCTGTAAGATCTATGATTCCTTTGAACTCTTTTGACAAACTAGTTTGCACAATGACTCAGAGGACTGACATCTTTCTAGATATTATAAAATGAGATTACAGTCATGCCACTTTTAGGGCACTACATGACTGGAATGGAGGACCTCAGAGTTTGTGTTTAATTGGTACCCCCACTTGGAATGGGGGTACCAGTACATGAAACTACTTATTAGTATTTGTACTTTAAGCCACTTGAACCTTAGGAGAGGCATAAACTGCGATTAAATAAATGCTATCCTGATGTGATTCCATCATCAGCCATTAAACTTGGCCTCAAATTCTTTGCTGCTTCTCCCACTGAAAGCTGGAGGATAATTCCCCTCACTTTGAGTCTGGGTGGGTCTTAGTGACTTACGTGACCAATAAAATGCAGGGAAAGTGGCATTCTGGGACGTACAGGGCTATGTCATAAGAAGCCTTGAGCCTTAAGTTTCCACCCACACCTTTTGGGAATGCTCCCTCTAAAAACCCAGCTGCCATGTTGTGAGTAACCCAAGCACATGGAGAACCACGTGGCAGTGTTCAGACTAACAGCCCCCAACTGAGCCCCCTGCCAAGAGCCAGCATCAACCGTCAGCCATCCTGGCCCAAGAACCAGACATATGAGTGAAAAAGCCATCTGAGGCGCAGATCCTCCAGCTCCAGCCACCTCAACTGACAGCACATGGATCAGAGACAAACCACCCAGCTGAGCCCTTCCTGAATCCCTAACCTTCAAAATAAAATGGTTGTTTGAACCTGCCAAGTTTTGGGGTAGTTTGTTAGATAGCAATCGTTTTTTTTATTAAAAAAAAAAAAAAAAAAAGGAATCATCATAGAACATCACAACTTACAGAGTGTCTCTCCCCCAATCGTTTTTTAAAATGATAGATACACACGGTCCAAGGTTTGTCCTGTATCCAATGGCTGCTCTGCTCAGAGATTTGATTCTTAGGACATGAGGAAAGACAAATCAGGTGACTTTGAATGAGTACCCTGAATCAATCTTACTAATAAGATTGCAGGCCAAAACAAAAGTCATCTGAAAGTTATCCAGTGCAAAAGCCATAGCATACATTGGATTATACAGATCGCAGAATTACTATTGGGCAAATTATACGTAGTTTCACTCAGTCACCCTGCAGGTAAGAAAACAGTTTACTACACTACTTAAAAAGCATGGGTGGGACTTAAAACAGAAATGAAATGTACAATTCTATCATAAAGATAAAAAGATCTGGGAATTCCCTGGTGGTCCAGCAGTTAGGACTCCACGCTTCCACTGCAGGGAGTCCAGGTTCGATCCCTGGTCCGGGGAACTAAGATCCCGAAAGCTGTGCAGTGCAGCCAAAAAAAATAATAATAATAAGATCCAACTGCTAAGCTATGATTGCATGCAATACTACAAATCTCTGAAAATTATTCTGTCAGATGCTACCCGAATGGAAAACACTCAATTGCAAATGGTCCTCTCCTTTAAAACATCCTTTGGTTTGTACAATGAAGTTCTATTATGAAAGCAAAAGCTCCTCAAAATGGGCAGGCATTTTTACCTCCCTCAGTGTGAATATCACTGCTCCCCAAAAGCAGTCATTTCAGACCCTGCAAGTGAGAGGCTCCTGGGAAAGCAGCCTGCTCATTTTATACCCCTCCAACTCCTCCCTCTGCCCTACTACCTTCTTCAAGTCATGCTTGGTTCACCAAAAAAATATAGAAACATTAAGAGGACCTGAGGAGGGGGGAGAGGGTAACACAAAAAGAACAAATTTTGTTAATAAATGCTTTAAAGCATCGATTTTTCACACAGACTATGACTTTGAAGTACATCTAATCATATTCTATCACTCACATTTTTCATAATATGATCACACTCACTATGAGTACACCATTTTTTAAAAATCCACAGAAGAAAATGACTTCTCAAGAAAACACCCTATAAGCTAGGGGCATAACAATGTGAAAATGGCAAAATGCTTTTAAGAGAAAAATATCATCTTCCAGATTTACAAGTATATATTTGCTTGGAAATTAATTCATTAGCAGTAACAACAATAAAAACATAACAAAAGGAACCAAAAGATCAACATTTACGTCACTGGAAGCTATATGGGTACATGCATTTTTCAAAAGAGAACTCCAGAATTTAATCAGAGAAGAGAAAGTGTATTAACCTCTGATAAGAATAGTCAGTGAAAGACTAACCATTTCTTTCAAACAAAAACCATTACTTCAGCAGCAGTAAATCACTAATTCAGCATAACACATGTCTAAAAACATATGTATTTATATTCCTACACTACATTACATTTCTAAAACGGCTTAAATGGCACAAGTGGCTGGTAACACCATCAAAAGTAAATAGAGTGACATTTTGGTTATGTGGCTCTGACAATCAATAAAATGGAAGTTAAGCAGGAATTTAAGAAATGAAGCAGAGGACATAAATTCTGTTCTTTCCATTTAAGTCAGAACATTAGCAGCTCCATGTCTTCCAGTTCTGGGAGCCATTACTTACATGCTAAATTCAAAAGAAAAGGGATGTGTTCAACCTAAACTAAATAATGAAAGCAAGTCTGGCTAAATGCCAAACCACATGATACTAAGTTTCTTGCACCTTCTGTATGAAAACCTGCTCAATGGTCTTCTCTAATGCAAAAGCTCAGCTGATGGGGGTAACTGAATGGAGGGAATTTCAACTTTACCACTTCAAAGCACTAAGGTGGTCTGTCTGACATGTTCAGGCAAACAGGAGCCTATCACCAGGGTACAGAGGACTTCTCTTTCCCATCTGAAATGGTCCTGCCTCAGAAAAAAGACCTGTTACTAACACACGGGCACACAAAAGGGAATCCGTTGTATATAGGAATTTAATCACAATGTTCTCAGAGTCCTAAATATGGGAAAAAATTAATAATCTTAAACATCAAATTATTTCACTTAATTAAGTAATTTTTTTCAATTTCAAGAACCTCTGTGATTACCTGGTGCTTTAATGCATCTACTCAAAAAATAATTATTGATGCCTTCTATGGGGCAGGCACTGTCTTTGGCTCTGGGATGGAGGGTGAACCAAACAGTTACTGCAACCCCACTTCTCAAGGAGCTTACAGTCGAAGGAAGGGTAACTCACTAGTCAAGTAAAAACAAGTCCAATCTAGTACAGAGGATAGTTTCAGATCATGTTAGATGCTACGGAGGAAATAAAGCAGGATGATGATATGATAGAAAGTGACTTGGGAGGTGTCTAATTTGGACTGACAACTAAATAAATGTCCAGAAGGGGCTAGTTATCACAGCAAAACTAGGAGCTGGGCATACCCGACCGAGGGAAGAGCTAGAACAAAGCCCACAGGGAGGACTATGGTGGCCAACTGGACAGACAACGGAGGCCTGCGAGGCTGCAGCACAGTGATAAGGCAGGAGAACGTCAATGGGATGGGAGCAGCCCACCACAGGGGCCTCATGGCTCTGGGCAGGAGCTCCAATCGGACTCTCGGGGCAATGGGAAGCCACTGGAGGAGGATTTACGCAGAGGAACAACATAATCTGGCTTATATTTTTAAAAGATGGTTGTGCCTGCTGTATGGAAAATGGATTGTACAGGGGGTCCGTGTGAGGCTACTGCAGTCATCCAGGCAAGGGAAGGAGACTAGCAGACAGATGTGGGGGATATTTTAGAAGCCCTGCTCATGGGACAGACGCTGGGGAGGACGGTTGGTGCAGTGCAAGATGCAAGAAGGATGAGTTCTACGTGCCTGGCTGGAACCACGGGAAATCAAGATTTCTGTTTGGTATAGCTCCCTCATTTCTTCTCCAGTTGGAGAGATGGAATTAGAACCTGACCTTCTACTTCTTAATCCAGAAGTCTTTTAATTAAGAGTGTTAAATTCAGATTTCCAAATTAATAATTTCCAGTTTTGCTATTTTGCTACTATTAATTATTCACACAAAGGCTCAAAATAATTTCAAGATAAGTGTGCATTAAAAACCAAAAGCATACACGAATCTACACGTGTGACATAATTTCATAGAGCTGCACACACACACGCAGAGTACACGTAAAAACTATCCCAATAATGTATTTAATAGTATTAAATCAATGTCAGTTTCCTGGTTTTGGCAATGGACTATGGTTATGTAAGATATTTTCACTGTGGGGTGGGAGGGGAACGGGGACTGAGTGTAGGGTACCTGGGAACTGTTTTACTGAACTTGTCTTAAATTATTTCAAAGTAAAAAGTTTTTTCTTTTTTAAATCTTGTCTAAGGACACAGAACTAGTAGGAAACAGGAAACATCTGAGCCTAGATCACCTGATTTCTAGTCCTTTTGATTATATTCTCAATTACTCAAAAGTTCTTTTTTTAAATTAAACTATAGTTGATTTACAATACTGTGTTAGTTTCAGGTGTACAGCTTCAGATTCTTTTCCATTGTAAGTTATTACAATATATTGAATATAGTTCCATGTGCTATACAGTAAATCCTTGTTGTTTCAAATGTTCTTTAAATTAAAAGGATCTTATGTGGAAAAAAAAAGCAATACCTAATTGGCACCTCTTTCCTTCATGGCACCTGTTTTCTTACTTTTGTAGGGGAGGAAAAAATTTTCCTTCTTCCTTTCTAGGTTCTTTGGCTGGCCTAATAATTGAATTGACCTAAGACAGATTAGCAGCAGAAAAAGAAATTTAATTTTACATGTACTGGAGCCCCATAAAAATATGAGACCCAAGGGTGAGTAGGGAGATTGAGCCTTATATAGATTCCTGAGCTAAAGAATGGGCTAGGAGTCTGGGGCTTCAAAGGGGAAGAGAGTAATTCTCAGGACAATAAGAACACCAGATGTTTGGTAAATAGATATTTGCCCTGCCAAACAGATAAGGTCATTCAGATAAAAAGTTATCTCTGGTAATAGCTCTCTTTCATGGCCAGGCCCCCTGTCTAAATTCTTTTAGATAGTTAAGGGAGAGGTAAAAGTTCTTCTTCAGTCTGCTGGGCCTTGATTGCCTTCAGCTCAAAATCATCCACATGCCAAAGCAGCACATCTGGGGGCAGCCTATTCTGCTCCCCTTCACCTTCTAAAGAGAAACTGCTTTTTTGTCCTGGGCGGTTTTCACTTCTGCCCTCAAGAAGACAGCATGCACTCAGCAACCTTGGAGCCAAGATCTGCATTTGGCTGGCTGTGGGAGTCTGCAGCAGGTGTGAAACACTGTTGTAAAACAATTAAAATGTCTATGCTTTCCTTTCCTGAGTGAGTTGAACAAAACAATGTAAATGATTTAAGCCTTTTGTGGAATGAATCAGAATGGAGTTTACCAAATCTGAATGGCCCAGAGTGCGGAAAAACCAGTAACCCCAGACTGGGAGATTTTATCCTATTTGTCCAGGACCAATGCTCTCATGGCCCTGCAGAGAACCATCAATAATGCCAAAGACCAACAGCTGCATTCCCATTCGCAGGCCAACACAGCACCTATACGGTGTGCTGGCCTGAAAAGGGTTGTGGGGTTTTTGCGGAAGGAACAGTGGGACAGTGTGGACCATGCTCTAAGAAGCCTGGAGGGAAGCCTGGAGGCAAGAAGACCATGAAAAAGAGTCAAAGAACAGGTGGAGACATTTCCCTCTCACAAGGGAAACTGCAGAGTCATGTCAGGTAGAGCCACAGTTGGATGCCACCTCGAATGTGGGATTTTCAGTCCCCCATCAAAGCCTATCACTATCAGGACCTAGCAGCAGCACCAACCTGAAGCCAACTCAGGAAGGATTTTCTTAGTTACGATGAGTAATGCAACGCAAGTCTCTCATCTCAACTAAAATCTGGGGAAATCTGGAAGATATGGGGCAGTTACTGAAGTCAGCCCTGGAAGATGGGAGCTGGGAGAGAGTTTTTCTCTCTCCCTAGGCCAGTTTCCTCACACTCCAGGCTCACTCCACTACCCTATCAAGCCCAAATCCAATCCTTAGAAAACAAGATCATCCATCAACTCATCTTCTCTCTCTTACCTGTCTCTCCCTCTTTTTAAAAAAATATATCAATTCTTCCTTTGAACCAAACAATCTATGTGTTCTCCTTCCCCTCACAGAACCCACTCATTCAAGAACCTACTTTGTAAAGAGGGCAGGTATATAACTCAGAAAACAAAAATGACATGAATGAGAAGACTAAAGGCAGGAGGAGGAGCTGGATTTATCAGGAAAAATTCGTTCCATTTGCAACGTGATGGGTTTAATGATCCAGCAAGGCACCCTGAGAAGATGTCTAGGAGAAAGTACTCAGCATCTACTCTGTCTGGACTGGCTTCTTCCCAGGTAAGCAATGACTACATTCCATAAAACCCAGTGTCACCCTAGAAGCACTTCCTACTTTCTCCTCCCCACCCCACTGAGACCATGCCTTTGTGCTGCATGCTCTGGTGGACCTCCAGCCATTGGTCTTTCTTTGTAGGCTGCTGTTAAATGTTCAGAATGTCACATACATGTCACCCCTCTCTTGTGGTAGAGATTACAGACTCCTTGTTCTACCTTCTATTTCTGATGAAATCCTCTGATGCCTTTTGGAGCCCACAGTACTCTGTGAACACTCAAAATGTATTGTTAACAAACGCCCTAAGGGGTTGAGAAACCCAATACAGCCACACTTCTGAATAACAGACAGAAATAGTACAATGGCTATCTCGCAGAACGAATGGGAAGAAATTCTTACCCTTGCTTGGCATTACTTGTCAGGAGGTTTGAGTGTCAGTGATAATTTCCTTTAAAAGGCATGAAAACAAAGACAAGGTGGGGGGTTGTAAAAAAAAAATACACAAAATACCTAATGGATGGGAACAAAAGGCAAATGCTCATGACTGCAAACCTTGCTCAACTCTTTTTGTGGTTAGTACTTAGTAATGCTAACATTATCTCATCACCCTAATACTTAAAAATCTTGAGACTAAACCATGAGTGAGTATACACGATAAGCTGAAATTAAATCCTCGTGTGAATGTGCAGAGTACAAAGGAGTTTTAACTGTTTGGTTTACCTAATTCTTCTTCTCTTATGTACAATTTTAGAAATGAAAGAAAAGGTTCAATGGCCCTGGTATGACAAATCTCTTCTGGCAAAATTTTAGTCAAAAGAAATGGCAAAGATAATGACATACTTTCACAGGAAAAGTCTGCCCTGAAGAAAGGCCTCTCTGGTTTTGACTCTCAAAACAATTTTAGAACTAAGCATTAGCTTTAATCCAGCCCTCTGGTAAGCACCAAGAAAAGAAAGGTAAACAAAGCTGATTCCTGCCGTGCAAGGCTATTTTCCGGCCCTTCTCACTCTTTATACGAAGAATGGGCAGACTTCATCTGTAAAGGCCCAGAGTAAATATTTTGTAGGCTTTGCGGGCCACAGGGTCTCTACTGCAGCTACTCAGCTCTGCTGGCACGGCGTGAAAGCAGCCACAGACAACAGATAAACAAACAAGCGCGGCTGCCTTCCAAGCAAACTTTATTTATAGACACTAAATCTGAATTTCATATAATTTTCACAGGTCATGAAATATTCTTCTTCTTTTGTTTCATTTTTGTTTCAATTCTTTAAAAATAGAAAGACCATGCTTAGCTCACAGGCCATGCTACAACAAGTAGTAGACTGAATTTGGGTCACAAGGATTTGGCCATAGTTGCCAACCCCTGCTTTACAGCAAAGGTAGGTAGCAACGAAAAGTCAAAATGAGCTTAGAAACTGTTCAGCCTGTGTCTCAAAGGAGAAGGCCGTTGGAGAAGGAAAGAAGTAAGGAACAGAAGGCGAATGAAACAGGAAGAAGGGATGCCCGTGAGAAATTACAAGATTGTAGCCTGAGGGAGAGGAACCCAAGCAAAGGAGGTGACAGCTGGTGGGCGGGGGAGTACTTGGGGAGGGGAGAAAAGAAGAAGGAAGCAGGAGACCAAGACTCTAGGGCACTTGTGGGAAATGAAGGGGTAAAAGGGAAGTCAGCTAGTAACTAGCCCAGGGGATGGGCTATAGATTAAACTGTAAGAAAGCTGAACTGCAGATTAATGAAGGAGCCCAGAACTGAAGAACCAAGGCTACTTACTATGTGCACAAAACTATTCTCTTAGCAGGCAAGGAGTCGTGTTGTTAGAAGTCTCCTGTGATTTGTGCATGTTGGAGGGGGTGATTTTCATTTTGCTTTTACTTTGTACAGCGTTCCTAGGAATATCAGTTCAAAGGGGCCAATCCTGAAAGCCTCAAATCTTCGGTCTTTGAATTCCCCTCATCTTTAAAATGATTTGGCTCTGGGCAGAGCTGGGCTTCAAGGGTTCTGACTGCTGTACCCACTCCTATACTTAACCTGTACCTCCACAACTGGAGTTTTCAGCAATAAGGAAGTTAAGGAACACCACCCCCCCATGTGAAAGTTCATTATTACAACAGTTACTAATAACGCTGATAAAATGGATTAATACCCAGACAGACAGTTCAGAACTTATGCTACACAGAGACCAGAACAAACTCTGTTTTAAGTTTGGTAAAATGAATGGCTAATGGCTGGTATTCAGCAAACACTAAATAGAAACCACTAAGAAATACCAAAGAATCACTTTCATGGAGGGTCAGGAACTAAAGAGTTATTATCTGCTGCCTATCCAGGATGAGCTGAAAAATAAGATACAGTTTTTCAAAAAGCAATAATAGTGTTATGGGCTGAACGGCCTCTCCAAAATTCATATGTTGAAACCCTGACCCCTAATACCTAAGACTGTGATTGTACTTGGAGTCTTTACAGACGTAACTGAGTTAAAATGAGGCCATTAGGGTGGTCCTAATCCAACCTGCCTGGTATCCTGATAAGAGAGGAAATGAGGACACACGGAGAGACACCGGGATACACACACAGGGGGATGACTATGTGAAGAGGCAGCAGGAGGGCAGTCATCTACAAGCCAAGGGGGCCTCAGAAGAAAACAAACCTGCTGACAATTTGATCTTGGACTTCCGGCCTGCAGAACTGTGAGAAAATAAATTTCTGTTGTTTAAGCCACATAGTCTGGGTATTTTATTATGGCAGCCCTAGCAAACTAATATAAATAGTTATGGTACTTAGAGATTAAGAGGAAAGTGAGGGGAGCAAATAAGGCTACCACAGATCACTCATTCAACCAACATTTATTGGTCCCACTAGGTATCTGGCAACATGTTAGGTTCTGAGTCTATAAGGTTGTAAAACTAAGTTCTTGCCCTCACCAAACTCATAGTATGCTTGAGGACAAACCTCTAACATAGTATGGATGTGCCATAACAGAAATATGCCCCAAGTCCTCTGGAAACACAGAAGAGGAGTTTCTCAGCTAGCCATGAAGGGGTGATGCAAAGCTTCAAGAAAGGGGTGATGTCCGGACTAAGTGCTTTAAAAAAATAAATAAATAAAATAACAATAAAAAAGCCCACTTTGGGGACTTCTCTGGCTGTCCAGTGGTTAAGACTCCATGCTTCCACTGCAGGGGGCACGGGTTCAATCCCTGGTTGGGGAACTCAAAAAAAAAAAAAAAAAAAAAAAAAAAGCCCATATATAGGGATATATTTTTGAATCAGAGAAAAATAAGTATCATTGAGGAGGAGGAAGTTTGATGTGTGAAATGAGGGGTCGTATTTTGGCCATGTTGAGCTAAGGTACCGAGGACTGGAGTGCAGCTATCTATTTGGGCTGGAGACAGTGATTTAGAAGCAGTTCTTACTGAAGTGGTCATCAAGCCATGAGTACAGATGAGCTTTGCCCAAGAAGAATGGTGCCAGTGAGAGGAGAAGAAGGATGTGATAGAACTCAGGAGAAGACAAGCATTTAAGAGGCAAGCAGACTAAGAAGAAGTTGAGAAATAGTAGATGCAGAGGCAGGAGGAAAAACACGACCAAGGAAGGAGGCAACATCAAGAATGAGAGAGTGGCCCCCAACGTCAGATGCTGCCAAGACAGCAAGTGGCAACCTGAAAAATGTTGATCGACTTAACTAAAGGTCACCAATGACCTCTGTGAAAACAGCTGTAAGGGGCAGAAGTCAAATGGCTACAGCTGGAGAAGTGAATCACTGTGTTTACATGGGAGGAGGTTCATGAAAACCCATGGAAATAAAAGCTTCCTGAGTCATCTTCTGGGATGGATGATCGGGGAAGAATCAGACGATATGGACATAGTTGCAACAAAAATGGTGGAAGGATGAGGGTGGGAGGCTCTCACTCTGTCCTTCCAACACCTCTGAGAGCTACCTGAATACAGAGGGGAAAGGTAAGAAGTACAGCAAGGGAGAAGACGGCATTTACTGTGGGGTACCAGCTAACATTAAAATTACTACCTACATATACACATACGCTTTAGAAGGTGTGTTCATATCTCCTCTCATTTAACCTGAACAACTACTCTTGGAGAAGAGCAAGAGGCAACTCTATTTTACACACAAAGGAATTATATTCAGAGAAAAAAATAATAATAATCCCCAAGGTCAAAGAGCAAACAAAAGGTAGAAGCAGGACTCCATCCTGAACCTAGACCCACATCTCCAAAAGCTTACCAAGCATTTTCGCTAAAGGAAATGCTATGTGGCCCTGGGCTGGGTCTCAGCTTCCTAATCTTTAAAATGGGAACAATAATATTATAGTCTCTACTTCGCACTACTGACAAATGTAAAGCACCTAAAGGAGCTGGCTCACAATAAGTGCCCAATAACTGTGAGTCACTACTAGCTTAAATTCAACGAGCATCATCTGTATATCAACCATACCTCCTGTGTATCTGGTCTTGGTGAATTTCAGTAAGTGTCCAAACCAGAAACCTGGGCGTCATCCCAGAATCCTCCTTCTCCCTCAGCCCAGAGTCCAATCAGGTAACGAGTCCTTCCATCCAGTGCTTCTCAACCTGATTTTCATTATTGTCTCCCTAAGAAGACTTCTTAGACATTTCTTCCTAGTTGTATCCCTCCCATGGAATTTTACTAACTAACATTCAGCAAACATTAACTGAATGTGTAATATATGCCAGGCTCTGTTCTAAGTACTTTACATGTATCATCTCATTAATCTGGAGCACCTTGAGGGCAGGGATTATACCTTAATTTCTGTATACCTATTTAACTCCTGGCACATAGTATTCAATAAGTGCTGGCTGAAATCATGCAGGAAGCAAAGTTTTGGTGTTTCTCATACCTGCTCTTTCTCTGACTTATCCAGCCCCTCCTACAATGGTTTATGGTATTACCCTGGTAATAAAGAGTGAGGGGCGTGGGATATGACTATTCTGCCAAAGGTTTTAACAGTTTCTTTGAAATATACTGATTTGTTTAAAAAAAAAAAAAAAGGTATTAGGAATGCCTTTCCAAGTGCAAGGGGGAAAAAATCTAATCTACAATTCAGAACACTAACATATTTACAAATCTAGTCAATTTGAAGGACATCAATATATCTTAACATGCCACAGGCAAAGGCTTAATCACCTATAGCCCAACAGTTTGGGAAAAACAGTGAAGAAGAAAGATTTAGAAATGTAGTAGTATTTAAAAGCATACAAACAGGAGACTTTGAAAAAATCAGGTTATATAATAATCTAGTGAAACACTTTGAAATAGAATACTCACAGAAAGATAAACAGAAAAATACTTTAAAGGGCAGAGTGAAAAATACTACTCGTAGTTCCCTAAGAGTCATTGGAGAAGGTCATTTAAGTCCAGTGCTCCCACACCCACCCTTTGCTAATTGAAATAGCAAGGACCCTTAATAACAATGTGAAAAGACTACTTCAGGTTGATTCAGAAAGTTTCACTCTCTGAAGAAAAGTATATATTTTTACACACACACATATAATCTGAATTTTTTTCTTTATCTGGCATCACATGGATTTCAGTGTTAGTATCGATAATAACTTTCTCAAAATGACTAGAGTTCAGAGAAGAAAGAGCTTCTAAAACAAAATTTCCTGTGGTAAAAACCCAAATATTGCATTTCACTACTCATTTATTATAAACCATGGTTATCTCTGGGCAATAAGATTATGGGTGATTTCCATTTTCTTGATATCTTCCTAGAGCTTTTTTTTTAAACAACAAATACGTGTTGCTTTTATATTCGGAAGGAAAATCTATTTTCACTTTAAAAAACATATTTTTTGTTAAACATTAACAACATCAAATAACATTTGTTATTAATTTACAAGTCACTTTCACACAGGGCAGCTAATTTCCCATTTATGATAAGAAATATACATATTTTAAACCACTATATCTGATAAGTACGGTAAGGCTCCAAAATGACTGACATACCCCCCAGGAAATGGGAGGTCTCTATCTCCTCCCTTTGAACCTGGGCTTTGGGACAGCTTAACTGAAAGAACACAGTGAAAGTCAACACTATGCCAGTATCCGGATCCAGGACTTAATAAACAAGCAGCTTCTACTTCCTGCCCTTTGAAACTCAGCCACCATACTGTGAGGAAACCCCAGCTACCTGTAGAAAGGCCTACGTGGAGAGAAACCGACAAGCAGCACCAATTTACCAGAAATGTGAGCAACCCACCTGGGAAATGGATCCTCCAGCCCCAGGTAAACCACCGCAATTGGCACCGGGTGAAACAGAAATGAGCTGTCCCACCTGAGCCCTGGCCAAACTGCACATTCACGGGTAAAATACAGGACTGTTATTTTAAGCCATTAAGTTTTGGAGTAGCTTGTTACACAACAAAAGATAACCAGAATACCATATTATATCAATACTTAAGTACTTGCCTCTACCTTTCCCCAGTTGCAATTTAAACTCTTTGATGGGAATTCCCTGTCAGTCCAGTGGTTAGGATTTAGCGCTTTCACTGCTGAGGCCCCCGGTTCGATTCCTGGTCAGGGAACTAAGATCCCACAAGCCGTGTGGCACAGCCAAAAAAAAAAAACTAAACAAAAATTAAAATAAATAAACTCTTTGAGGGTACTACTCTGCCTTTACATTCATCTTTATAGTCATTCCTTCATTCATTCAATAAACATGTGAGGATTAACATGTATCTAGCACTATGCTAGATAGACTCTGCAAGTACAGAGATAAAAACAGCCTCTGCCTTAGAGAAGACTACACTCTTTTTGCAGGGAGGAACACAAAAAAATAGACAATGACAATCATAATCTCAAAGCCTTAGCACAACAGCCAGCAATGGTAGATAATAAATGTTGCCTAAGGAATGAATGAGTGAATCAGCTTCTAAGAAGTACTTCGGGATTTATGTACTATCATCCTTTTACAGATGAGGTGCACCAATTAGCAATGTATTACTTCTTGCTAATACAATGTATTCACCCTCTTTGCCCTGCTTTGTGATACTGGGGCTGGACCCTGCAAACATTTCTCCTTTGTCAGGTGGTGCAGTGTTAGTTTTCATCAGTAGAGGGCACTAGAGGGATACTGCAAGGCCATTGCAGAGGAAGGGGCTTTTCATTCTGGCTTGGGATGCTTTAACCCCTCTGAAGTGTACTACTGCCAGTGGTGTTTGGGAAACAAAAGGCGCTCACTATCCAGGGAATTTCTCTACCACTCAGCAGTCTGCTCTCTGAGAATCAACTCTGCTCCACCCACATTCTCTAACAAGTTTCTCAACCTGGTGGGCTGCTCTTACAGACCAGCTCCAGCCTGGAACCTCTGGCTAGTTCCCTGGCCACCCGCAGGCCGCATACTTATGTGGCAGTCACTTCACCTCCAGTGAGGTCTGAACCACAGCCTTGGGAGTGGAGAGGGGCCTTGTGCAAGCTCGTAGTGCCTTCAACCTGTACTCTCTTCCAGCCCTAGAAAAAGTAGCTTCTTCCACTTGCTATTCCTGTATTCCTTGGAGACCTCTTTTACCTCTGTTAGTAGTTAACCACTGTTAACTTTTTACTAGTGTATAATTCTTTATATTAAATTTTCCTTATTCAAATTACTATGTGGTTTTTGTCTCTAGAATGGATCCTGACAGACACATGAAAGAATAAAAAGGGCTCAAACAAATAGGAGAGGCCTGAAAAAAGCACATTTTCCCATGGCACCATCAAATGACTAATTGAGAATAAAAAGGAATTGAAAGGGAAGAGACAAGTTTAAAGACTCAACGAACAAAAACTGCCATGTCAATCTCTTTTAAAATCTTTGTCTAATCACATTTCTTAGAAAACATTTCTTATCCTCTTTGGTATTTCTTTTAATCTCGCATTTGGTAAACTGTATAAAAAACAAACAACAACAACAAAAAAGGCATGAAAATGTTGGCCACAGGTGAGACCCAAGGCAAAAAGGGGTCAGGAAATAAAGAAGCTGTGGCTAGCCCCGGTCAGGTAATCTAAGGCACATGACTCCAATCAGAACCAAGAACTGGAATTGCCTAGTGATCAATAAGACTGGAAGACCAGAGTGTCAGTGTTCAAATCTCAGCTCTGCTACTATTGAGCTCTGCGACTTTGGGCGATTTATCTACTGACAGTAATAGTACCTACTTCAAAGGTCTATGAGGATAAAGTGAGTTTACATATGTAAAGCCCTTAGGCTAGAACTCAATCCAAATTCTCCTTCTAACCTCCTCTCTACTTCAACATTCTCAATCCATTTTTCCCCCCAATATCGTCTGATTTTGAAAAGGTTTCAGAAGCCCTATCTTCTTTCAAAAACTGTTCTCCTTTCCTCTTCCTAGCACCTCTGGCCTTCAACCTGGGCCTTGCTATATTCGGATGTAGAACATTCTCCTTCCTTAAAGGGCTACCAGTTCTTTCCAGGCCCACAAGTGTGGAACCTGTTAAATATAAAAAGAATGGGCATGATATAGTACTGCAGACATCTCTTAATCAGCTTTCACCTCTTCCTTTTGGAACTGTCCCTTCCCCACTCTAGGTGACTCTGGTGTCCTAAGGGAAGGGCTCATGACTCAGCCTAGGCCAACCAGACTCTGAACGTCGAGAGAAGACAAAGTGGAGGAACTGAGCTGGAGATGGTCATCAATGCCCAGAAATCCCCAGGGTTGCCTGACTCCTGCCTTTACTGAGCCCTGAAATTTTAGCAACTACTTCAAAGTTGTGAACTACCCAGTGCACGTTAGAGAAATTTCCACTTTTGCTTATGTTAGCAAGAGGTCTACTGGTTGAACCAAAGAGCCCACATACATGTTTGACTGACTTGCATCTCTTAGTTCCCTCATCTGTAAAGTCTCTGCGGTACCTTCCGGCTCTAACCTTCCCCAGTTCTAACAACTGGGCAAGTCCCAACAGACGTGCTCTGCTTGCTCTGTAATTCTCCATAGCAACTGCACCACTACCACTCAGCCCCCATATACCTTATGGACAAATGGTGGGACTGAGAGATGCTTTATAAGTCTTATATTTAGGTTATAAAACCATAAGCTCTCGTTTGCCACTTACTACATCTCAGCAGTTTTATTTTGGTAACAGTGTCGCCACCCTCTCTGCTGTGGTGCTGAGCATAAATAGAACATGAACATTTCCAGGAATTGTCAACTTGGCGCTTCTCACAAGGAGTTAAGATTTCTTTTATAACGCTAACAAAACTAAAGCCTAAGACTAAAACCTGCCCCAAACTTCTTCTAGAAGTTACATTTCCTTCTCAATTAAAATTTACTGTTTGGAAAAGTACAATGTACTCTTTTTTCCCTCTGGGGGAAAAGTCCTCCAAAGAATCATATTCATATACTCCTTACTGCTCAAACTGAGGAACAAGTATGAACACAGCTGCCTATTAAAATTAAGTAAAGGCAAACATTCCTGCAGCTAGCTACAACAGCAGCCTACAAGTTTGAACTATACCAAAAAAAGAGAACACTACCTTGCTAAATGTACAGTTAAACTCTGAGGCCACGCCACCAGAAAAGCTGGTTATTGGAACTGACGACTTTCCATAGCATGATTTAGGAGCTGGAAAAGTGGGACCTGATTCCAGGACCAGGAGAGCCAACACACCGTCTCCTGATCACAGCCAAGAAGACTGAGTCTTTTTTTACTCTCAAGGTAGCAAGTGGGATGGAAGCAACCCAAGGGCCCTGTCCCTTGACCCCATATGGCCTCACATTAGACCCTACTCCTCCCCACCCCACCCCCAAAAAAAAGGATAAAATGAGAGATGGGGGAGAGAGAGAGAGACCAACCAGGAATTAGTCTTTGGACAGTAGGTGGGAAAGAGAAAGACATAAAAGACCCTATGGCTGCATGTCTGGGAGAGCCTGGAGTAGGGGGGGAGGAAAAAGTGGGGGCTGGTAAATAACAGGCTCTGAAGCAGCCACAGGTTATCAGAATTAGGGAGGAGAGAAAAGCAAATTTTGAGAAAGTGTCTTTACAGGACATGAATCAGCAGGCTTTGAAGTCAAAGTGCCTAGATTGCAAATTTGGCTTAATTACATTGTATGACCTTGAGCAAGTGACTTAACATCTCTGTGCAATGAGGGTAATAATACCTTCTACCTCATTAAGTTACTGTCAGGATTGAATTAATAAATGCAAAGGACCTGGAACAGTGCCTGGCACATGGTAAATTAAGCTGCTGACAAATACTATGATTATTATTTCACTGGTATTATTTGAGGTTCTTGGTGAGACACAGAAAAGATTAAAATTCATTTTTAACTATAAACAGAAACTGTGGGCAGATTGTCTGACCAACCCACAGATGGACAGACTAAGCCAGTCCCAGTCTTCCCAACTGGCCATTGGTGTCTCTCCTCCTCTCATCCATCCTCAAGCCATCTTCAGCTCCCTCTGTAGCTGAGAGCAGCACCCAACTCACTCTCCTCCAGCAGGTTCTGTCTCCATTTGGACACAGCTTGATCTACAGGGCACAAAGTATTGTGGATGGTCTGTAATTACCAAACAACATGAATAGACAATGAATGGAATTCCCCCAAATCCAAATTCACCAGATAGTTCAAAACCCTCTCTTCAGTTTTGTTCTATAAACACGTAGCCTATGAATCCCCATGGAGCGCTAATGGAGTTCAATGTTGGTAGTAGAGTCACACCTGCATGGGGTCTGAGATGCTAGAACATTCTTAAGCAACAATGTTCAGGGAATTCAAAGAATTAAAAACAACGGTGAGCACACATTTAAAACAAAGCTATCTACCCTTCTACATCTCCATTCCTAGCTCCCTCCCACCTTCCCCCACCTGAAAACAAGAGCAACTCTTCAAGCAAGCACACAGCTTTGGGAGGCCCATACCCAGGGAGCAATAAGTGAGAAAGGAGCTATGTGCCCAATCTGCTGGTCGGATCTCAAGGTTCTCAATCCTGGCTGCACTTCAAAATTAACCTAGAAAGGTGTCTGTGCCTGTGTATGCGTGTTTGTGTCTTTAATACCACTGCCCAGACCCCACCTCCACAGATTTTGGCATGAACTGGCCTGGGGTGAAGCCTGAGGATCATTAGGCTTTTTTTAAAAGCCAGAGTTAAACAACACTGAGCTAAAGCAACCCTGAGGGTCAGTAGGGTGACTGATGTAGCCAAGCGACCCATACATCCACAGGAGGGAGAAAAAAACATCACAGTGAGAATTTCTAAAAGGAAAGAACATTAAATCCATTTTTTAGAGTGATATGGAGGCATCCCTGCTGAGGAGAGACCTGTCACACGGTTTGCTATTCCTAGAAAGAGCTGCCGTTTGCTGCCAACAGATGCATTATTTCATCAGTCCCATAAATACTTGATAAAAGTCTTCCGCCCTTTCTGTATATCAGCCTTGCAGAAGGGGGTGGGGGGGTGAGGGGTGGAGTCTTCTGACAAAATGCAGCACTGAACCATCAAAATTTCCTTTTAAATGATTAAAATTGGCACTGATAAAATATATTAGTAAAATCTCATCCCAGTATACCTCTAAAAGCCCTTGAAATTTTCCTCTTAAAATGAAGAAAAAAGCATTAGTACAATTTTATTAAAGGCTAATTTCAATGATTAACACTACAGCATAATACAATTCCATTTCAAACCCAGCAGGGAGCCAAGACTGCATAGCAAAAGTCTTAAATCCAGAGTCGGGAGGCCTGGGTTCCAGTCCTGGCAATAAATTACATTAACTAGCTGTGTGATCATGGGCAAGTTGTCTTAATCTCTCTAGCACGCCGTTTTCTCAGAGAAAAGTTAGATGATCTGCGACCATCACCCTCCCAGTCTTAAAGTCTGGAATACTGGGATGTGTCTCCATTTTGCTGACTTGTTACATTAGCAAGCGAATGCGTTTACAATTTAGACAACTTATAATTAAGTCATTCTGGCAATTCTGCTAATAAATTTAACCAGTTCCCAGCCACTGTGCGTCCACTGAATAAGCAAAACAGTAAAGTACCTTGAATATGGTGTTATCTTCCATTTGAACTAGAGCCAGAGCCTTCCTGCCCCAACTACGCCAGCCACACGATGCTTCCTGCCCCAAACTCCTGTCGCTCTTTTCAAATGAGAAAATACATGAAACGCATCTTCACACTTTTTGTCATATTGTCATACCATTATTATTTTCTTAGTATTTTTCTTTATGTTGACTCACTTTTACTTAAATACAATGTATTTTAAAGTAAACAGAAAACAGTTTTACTTGCCATAATGTCAGGAAACCATTAAATTGATACAAGGGGAAAAAACAAGCAAAGCAACTAAATTGTAACTAAATACTGTTGTCTACAGAAGGCTTTAAGCATCAGGAGCTTTTGCTGTCTGTTAGGAAGAAAAATTGGCAAGTGTCAAGAGATGTTACAGAAATACTTGTACCAAAGGGAGGTTTTCACTTGGATGTTATCAGGATTGAAACAGAAAGAAAAAGGAAATAGCTCTTTCACCTTGTGATCTAATCCCATGTCCACATATCATCTAAAATCATTTTAAGAGCCACCCAAGATCATGGCTGTGCACACATCTCACATTCTGGGAAACAAAAGGACAAACAGTCGAGACTGGGCCTTCGCGACCGGCAATATGACGTAGCATCTCTCTGGGAGAAAGGTTGTTCTCCCAGAAGGGCCTGGGCTCTAGCCACCCCGTCACTGGGGCTCCACTTGAGTTCCTTTGCACTTGTGGTCCCCTCTATCTGAAAGCTCTTCCTCCAGGTATCCACTCTATTGAAGAATTCAGGTCTCTGCTCAACGTCCTCTCATCAGAGAAGCTTTCTCTGACCACCCCACATACTATGGAAAGTCCTTCCTCAACACCACGCACACTGTTCTTCTTCAAAGCACTCTCACCACCTGATGTATTATTTATTCACTTGCTTGTTGTCGGTCCCCATCAGACTACAGAATACAGTGAGCTCCAGAGGAGCAGGCGCTTTGTTTACTACAATATACCCAGCACCCAGTGTCTGGCACATGGTCAAGACTAATATCTGTTGAATAAATGAACGAATCTTCTCAGCTGATCTGGAGATATTCATGTATCTTTATCACCTAGTGCCTGGCATCTAGTTGGTCCTCAAGAAGTATATGATAATCATATTGGGGACACATAGAAACCTGGGCTCTCTGTAGAATCTGCCCTTAGCTCAAGGAGGGTTCTTGCTCTGAATGCTGACCCACCATCCCCTCTCTAGGACACAGGATGCCACAGAGTGAACACTACTCAGCCACAGTGGAAATGCCTGGACAGACCACAAGCCTGATGAACTAAGATCAACACTGAAACTACCATACCCAGAGTAGGTATGAATTCATGGTATGATTAAAAAATCCCAGGCTAGAAATCTCTCTAATAAACCTATTACAATACCTAAAGTAAAAACTTCATTGCTTTTTTATTGCTCAGTAACTTTATTGCTCAGTAACTTCAGATGTATCCAAGTAGACATCTGACAACCAGAGTGTATCTCGAAACAGTGGCTGACGTAGCTCTATGTGGTCACACAAGGCCAGCTCCAAAAGGGACAGGCTGAGCCCTGGACCCTCTGGGCAGAGGGGAAACAGGCCAGCCCTGCATCCTGCTCCAGTGAGGGCAGCCAGAGTCCAGGGCACAGGGTCCATGGCGAGGACCAGCTCAAGCTCAGGCAAGGTTACAACAAATGTCAGCCCCAGGACAGCTACTCCAGCAGGCCAGAGAGTTGAGGCATCTGATGCTAAAACAGGAGTCACTGAGCTGCATTATAAGATATTTATCTTTCATCGTTGCTAGTGGCTAAGAGAATATAAAGCAGAAATTTAGCCTAGGAAGAAAGAAAAAACAAAAACTCCCAAGCCTAAAAAAGACTGGGGTTAAAGGAAGGGTTGCCAGGCTGACTGTTAAGTGGGAATCATGGCAGAGACCCAATCCCACAGCCAGGGCCAACATGGTAGAACAGGGAGTCCTTGGGCCCAGAAGTCACTCCCACCATGACCTAAGGCTAAGTCCTACCAGCTGGTGAGACCGAGGCTGCTGACAAACCTCCTTTCCAGATCCAGATTAGCTCAGGCACCAGAGCAAGCTTGTCAGCCTAGACAGGGCCCATGAGTAGCGGGAAGCCAGGCAGGAAGACACATGCTGCCTTCACCCAGATTCAGCACTATCCTCATCTCCTAAGCGACCTGCCAGGAGCCCAGGGAGGATTTCCAGCTAATCTAGTGTCTACTACGTGACCTTGGCCAGTAGGGGACATACCGTGAAGTGTGCCTTCCATGGTGCCAAGCGGGATTAAGTCATTTTATTGCCAGAGTTCCTCTTTTAAAATATAAGAGTCTTGGGCTTCCCTGGTGGTGCAGTGGTTAAGAATCCGCCTGCCAGGGCAGGGGACATGGGTTCGAGCCCTGGTCCCGGAAGATCCCACATGCTGCGGAGCAACTAAGCCCGTGTGCCACAACTACTGAGCCTGAGCTCTAGAGCCCGCGAGCCACGACCACTGAAGCCCACACACCTAGAGCCTGTGTTTCGCAACAAGAGAAGCCACCGCAATGAGAACCCTGTGCACCGCAACAAAGAGTAGCCCCCGCTCGCTGCAAGTAGAGAAAGCCCACGTGCAGCAACAAAGACCCAACACAGCCAAAAATAAATAAATAAAATAAATTTATAAAAAAAGATAAAAAAATAATAAAATATAAGAGTCTTTATAAGGTGAGAAAAACACGAAATCAATTATCCATTAACAGCTTGGTCTTTTTTTTTTTTTTTTTTTTAGTAGGGATAGGGATACCAGTCATCTAGGCACGTTGAGAGAATCAAAGGTTAAACTTTTTTTTTTTTTTTTTTTAACTGTTTTGGGATTTCCTGGGGGCATGGTTTAGAAGAATAGAGAGAATCAAGATACAACTTGATTCTTCTCTAAAAAATGACACCCAGGGACTTCCCTGGCAGTCCAGTGGTTAAGACTCAGGGCTTCCACTGCAGGGGTCATGGGTTCTATCCCTGGTGGGGAAACTAAGATCCCACATGCCACGCGGCACAGCCAAGAATAAAATAAAATAAAACGGCTAGGTGTCTATTAAAAAAATAAAGTAAAAATTAAAAATAAATAAATAAAATAAAATAAAAAATGACACCCAGAATATAAATTAAAAGCAACTAACCGGGATCAATCACCAAATAAGGCCTCTGAAGTAGCTCAAAGTTTACAAGTGAAACACAAAAATTAACCAAACAAACAAAAGGAAAACCAAGAATCTCTGAAAAGACCAAAACAAGAAAACTTTTTATAATATAACATCAGTTCATTCAGATCAATCAGGATAGACCTCTCGGCCAAAGAGAAGCCGTTCCTCCCCATTCGTTTTCAAAGCCTCCCAAGAGAAGACCACCAAACCTGTACAAATTAATTAATAACTGCAACTGAAATGAGTAAAAAGTCAGAAGACGTTACTGTATACACATACATATATAAGCACCACATTTTCCTACATTCTAATTCTTCAAAGTTCAAACATGCCTTTACAAAAATTTAAATGGACTATTTAAAACCTTGTTAAAATTACTCCATTCCAACACTGAAGAAGCACTGGGGTCCTGGAAAATAGGCCTCTGGGTCCATTTGCATTTTTTACATTAAAACTGAAGGCATTTCAAGTCTAATATACTCTTTCCAGGATTTTTTTTAAAAAAAATAGGTTTCCAATTAATTAAGTCCTAATTTAATTTTATAATTAAAATACAGCCATCAAGTTAATTTAACACTTAAAGTTTAAGGTCTCAAATAAAGAAAGCTGTTAACTAACAACTCCTTTAAAATATACCATTTCCTCCACGCCTTACGTATATAGATATTGCTGAAACTTATGATGTAGTGAATTTTCCATAACATATGTGGATTTTAAAAGTGAGTTTTATGAGATGGAAAATTACAAAGTGAAGAAGGAGATGATAAACTCCAAATTCAGGGTTTATTGGTGAGTGGAGGTTGGGGATGAGCTGGGATTGAGAGGAGCACCCAGGGGTCCTCAAAGGCCATGTGATTTTTTTTTTAACTGAGTGATGGGGAGACAGGTGTTCACTGTACCATTGTTCTTCACACCTTACTTATATTTTGTAATCTTACTTAAAATATTCAATAATTAACAAAAACTGTTTAAAAAGTGAGTTTGTGCAATTGCCACTGTGGAAAGTATACAGAACGCTATGTAAACAAACTCTCTCTTCAGGATATTTTTTTCAGTAACAGTGTTACTCAACAAGAAGTAAAACAATTAAGAGGACTTCATTTGTGCAGTAGCCAACCTATGGTTCCATTTGACCACTTCCACAGAATTAACATATTAACATTATTTTTCCAAACTTCAACACAGATACACTCAGTTTTTTCCCGCTCCACGATGTTTCATACCGCTCACTTAAAAATATATATGTATATTTTTTTTTTCTTCAACATCGTTGTAACTTTCACCATTTGGTAAAAATAATTTTAATTTTTCTTGTTCTTTGAATGAATCAGAAGAAATGAAAATGGGGTCACACCTCTTTGAACAACATACAATGGTACTATTTACAACACCTACAATGATTATAAAATTAAATTAAGTATTTCAGTAGTAACAGGCTTTCAGTTTGCCTGTTTTGTTGTTTCCAACTATGTGTTGCCCAGAGGAACCTCTACGTCAAATACCATGAAAAGATATTGGACACCCTAATATTTCTTTTAACATCTCCCCACTTCTATGTTATATATTCTGCTTTCAATCAAGTGGTAGAAACATTTTATCTTCTTCAGTTTGGCTTTGTTCACACACCTGGAGTATTTTATTTTGTAAGAATAATCCAACCTGAAAATTCCTGTGGTCCTCAAAGGCCAGCTTTTTTCAGTATTTCAAAAAGCCTGAAACATACATTTACCTGTAATTTGGCCATGCAAGGAAATGAAAATATTTTTGCTTTTTCCACTGGGATTTTTACCAGGCCTTCCTAAGTCAACCAGTTATCTCATGTTGATCAAATATTCAGACATATGTCATTAATAAAAATATTAGAAGAATTAGTCATGATTACTTAATACATGTGGTCTGGAAAATCATTCAAAATATGAGGTCCATGGGGCAAAAATAATAAAAGTAGTCTCTTTATTACCGGCATTTGTTTTTTTACTAGTTATATTGGTATTTGAAAAACAGCAACAACAAATTCTGGGGACCCCTGAGTTGGGGTAGTTCTAACTATCACTGCTATAAAAAACTGAGAATGTCGATTTCCTAACTCTTAAAAATTTACAAGTCAACTTTCTTTTTTCCTTTTTTCCTTCTTTTTTTTTTGCCAGTTCAGTTCCCTGCTCCTCAATCTCTGTAAAAAGTAGACGTCATGGGAGGTGTTGAGAGGGAACAAGTGTTTCATATCACATCTTCTGCCTGCTACAAGCCAGGCTGATAGCACTAGGACTGTTTCTCTTTTCCATAGCTTCCAACGTTCCTTAAAATCAAAATGAGACACCTCCCCCCACCCAAAAAAAAACTACTGTCCTTATAAAATTAAATACTCCAGGTGTCTGAACAAAGCCAAACTAAAAAGGATGACTTTAAATCAACAGTCTTTAAAAACAAACTAAGCCAGCCTTCCAAATAATCCCCTTTGGCCATGCAGGACAGCCCAGGGAACAGGTGCAAGGCGTGCCTTCCTAGAGGCTGTCCCCTTCTTCATGAGTCTGACCTTTTCCAGCCGGCCGCGCTGGCACCCCACGAATCAGTTATCAGGAAGCCTAAAGCCTGCTTTCCCATCTGCACTTTCCAAATGGCTCCCAATGCCAAGGGCTGAGATATGACCTGGCTCTCAGATGAGAACATGCCTCCCAAGTGACTTGCCAACTTTCCCTGGAAGCATTTCTAAATGTATCCTCTGAGCTCCCTCCTCACCCTCTCAATCATGGTCCATTCCTCCCTCCTTCCCTGCACTTCCTAACTCCACCTCCTCATCCAGTCCCTCCAGCGCCACATGCCTTCAAACCAAACTCCTTTCCCACTTTCAGGACCCGCCAACCCCCACCCAGCCTAAAACCCCAACTTCAAATCCAAAGGGCACAGTTCCAACAATCTTGGAGGTGGTCTGGAGTGATCTTTTTGAGGCCTACCTGCAGGCAGCTCAACCATGGCTTCTTCTCTTGCCTTCTCCAGTTTCTCCCTTACCCAGGGGAATTCCTGCAGGGAATCTAGGAAGGCATCGAATGCTTTAGGACCCCTGGTAGGTAGGATATCCAGCAGCAGCATTGTTTTCCGGAGGCCTGTGGCTTGAGCTTTAATTTCTTGAACATGGCTTTCCGTCAAGACCCCTTCCTGGTAAAGATACTGGAGGACCAGTCCCTCCACCAGTACCTCTGCACCCAGCTCGAGGCGAAGCGAGCGAAGCACTTGCTTGTCTCTAGCCTCCATCTCCCCCTGGAAAGAGACAAAATGGTAGCTCAGATCACAGGAAGCCTGATGAGCCCCTAAAGATAGTGTCTTACAGTGCAAGCTCCTTAAGGTCATGGACATCTTTGAACCCTAGCAGAACGCCAGGCCACGGTGTTTAATACCCGGCTGTTAAGCCAAGCTGAATTAATTTCGAATGCTTCAGAACATGATGAACAGCACTGAACATGAATCACCTTCTCTGCTTTTACTTTCCACACAATGGGGTCCTAGCTCCATTCCTTGTTCCATAAAGAGATTTGGGGAAAAGTGGATTAGAGAACGTGCTTAAAAAGCAACTTTTATCTGAGGATTACAGAGGAGCACTTCATTCTAACATACTTGAGAAGAAATAGTGCTTTTACTTTAACATTGCGTTCATCAGAGATACCCCACCACCGCAGAAACCGCCAATATGCATACAAGTGCCCTTAAGACCGCGGGCATCTGCAGAACCTGATCATCAATGGAAGTGGGGCAATAAACCGGCAGGTACCAGTAAGTTTAAGGATCTTTTTCCCTAAGAGAAAAGGCCTATACACCATTGCCTTCAAGGAAACCATTAGGCGTTCATGCCCAGTCTACAGTAAATCTTATATATAGTCACAGACTCCAGCCCTTCTCTGGAAGATTTCGAATCTCCATCGCAACACTGTCATGGCCACACATGCATGAGACATTTAATGTTGTGCTTTTTTTTTTCCTTTAAAAGATTTTTTTTAAATGTCCACACGCCATTGAAGGCTTGTTTCCAAGACCACTGCACCAGTGAGCAGAGGGACGGCTACGAGGGGACGTAAGTGGCGGGGAGGGGAGACGGGGGGCGGCAAATGGGGCTTTATGACACCCACAGAAAGTAGAGCTACAGCGGGCGACCCCGAGAGGCGGCAGGTGAGCAGGGAGATGTGCCCTTTGGGCTGTCCCCGCCCATGTGGAACTTTTTATTTCCCGCCTCGCCCGCTGAAGCCCTGTGGCATTACAAACGGAAAGAACTATGAAAGATTTTCGGGGCCACCTGACCCGCTATAAAGGGGGTGCTGGGAATGACGTACAGAGCAGACCGAGGGGAGAGCAGGGCCCCGAGCACCTCCACCGCCACCCCAACCCGAGCGGCTCGGGAACGCCGCGAGCAAGTTAGCGGGAGGGGGAGCCACGCAGGGCCCAGGCCGCAGACGCCACGGCGCGGGGCCTTCGAGAAAAGATGCATACGGGGGTTTTGGTATCCTGTTACTTACGTCTGCAAACACGTATCTTAAGGGAAAAAAAAAAAAAAAAAAAACTGCAACCGGAATCCAAAGAATCAGAGAACCTGCACCGTAAGCACCATTTTTGTTGAAGGCAAAAGCCCTGAACAGGAAGTATTGTCACCATCTTTGTTAAGGGCAAACACAGGAAGTGCTGTGGCCATCTTTATTGGTGGCCCAGATATCAGGATGAAGCCTTTTCCGCCATGTTTGCTGTGGGTAGAGAGTATAACCACCTGGAGATGGAAAATAGCATCATTTAGGGAGTTATTTAAGGAAAGGAGTAATTGGATAATTGCATTTCCCCCACCACCCCCGGATAATTGCATTTTAACACATGAACTCCACCAGGGACTTGCACCCAATTGACATAATAGTCGGGTCTCAAAAGTCACCTTATCAGGGAAGCCTTCCATGACCACTTGTACTTAAAACTGCAGTGCCCACCACCACGCTATTTAAACTCGCAACATTCACCTCCTGCGCTCCCCATCCCCTTTTCCAGCTTTATTTTTACCTGAAGGACATATCACTTACTAAAACGTTTACTTAATTATTTGTTTATCATCTGTTTTCCCCCCACTAAAATGCAAGGTCATTCCTTTATATCACAGGGGTCCTTCCCAAAAAAAGTGTACAAATCAATCAGTCAGGATTCAGCTACAGCAATCAACCAGCTATTCTGCACAGATAGGGATTTGTCATGAGGAATTAGGGACATTAGCAGTAAGGGTGTCTGGGGCATGTAGTTTGGAGTTGGAAGGCAAGACAAATGCCTGCTCCAAATATATATAGAGAAAAGAATGTCAAACTGAGGGTCCTTACTCAGATTCCTTTATGAAATGAGGCAATCAATAAATACATTCATTAACTCACTTTTAAGTCAATTGGGTGACATACACAGAAAGTTGTACACCTGCTAAAAGTGGTTGACAGTAACAGAAGAAAACCTCAAAAATCATTATGTCTATAGAGGTTTTTCACAACCAACACTTCTAGTGGAAGATGAAAATATCATTGTAAGCAAATCAATGGAAAGCACTTCTAAACCTCCCTCCTCAAAACATTCTAACTTTTGTAACAAGTTTAAAGGGTTACTATACCAATATAGCATTTTACTATGCCAGTGACAATATTTTTACGTTGGGTGGCAAGTATTATTATTATTATCATTAGCATTTTACACATTCCACAAGTGAGGACCGTGGAATCAAAGTGGTCAAGTGTCTTAGCCAAAATCTCACAGCTAATATATAACAAAACCTGAATTATAACCAGGTCCCTCTGATTTCATGCTCTCTCCAATACACGGTACACGACACACCCCTGTATGGTGAAGTGTCTACTATTCTAATGACAGCCAAAATATTAGTGAATCATTCTGGTGCCACCTCCTACTCTTGATACTCTTGAGTTCCAGGTACTCTCTTCACTCTCACCGTCTTCTTTCACTCTGGAATTGCTGTCCTTTCCTGGGCAAGATTCTCCTTCTGTTGGTGGACAGGTGTTAGCAATATTCTGTCTTCATCCGGATAAAGTACAGACCTCTTGCGATAATGTCAATAGCTGAGGTTACTGACTTTGGGGGAAGAAAAAAAAAAAGGATTTTTTCTGACTGTAAACTTTGATAACTTTCAAACAAATAGCAAAGTTGAAACAAATAACACCAAAAACACCCATATAAAACTACCTATTTTAAAAATGCTTCTTAATGACTCGTTGTATTTGGAAAGGCTTGAGATGTCCTAGGAAAGAGAAGGAGACATTGCTGATGATGTCCAGGAGGAGGTGGTAAGCCAACAGTGGGTTCCATGAGAGCTCACAGAAGAGAAGAGAGTGAGAGAGGCATGAGAAGAGTCAGTGAAGGAGCTGAGGCTCATGGAGTTCTTATGGTGAAGAACCTGAGAGGCTGGCTATTAAGGGTCTCACCTAAAACCATAAGGTGAAGCCCTTGACCATCAAATTCCCCTTTCGGAAAATTGAGGTAAGCATCCATGCTGCCTCCTAAGTGACTAGGCCGGGTCTCTGATTGGCTAGCCAGCTGCTATCAATCAGCCTGTTGGAGGAACACCACCCCACCCTAGCATATAATGATAGTCTGAGTAGCACGCCAAAGGCTCAGCTTCACTTTTATAAATATCCAAGGCCAGCAGGTCCTGAAGGAATCAAACACAGATGAGAATCACTAACACAGGTGGTTGCTCCTCCACTCCATCTGGTCCCTCTCCATAGGCTGGAATTATGCCCCCACCGAGGATTAAGCACCTGTTACTCAGTGATAACAAATCTATTTTCAGGAAGGACAGATATTTTCCTTTTTCTCTGTCCCCTACGTGCTCTCTTGTGTCAAGATATACCCATTGTGAGTTTGCCAAAGAGTCAAAAAGAACAAGTGTTGTATTTTCTTTCATTTGGGTCTTTGGTTTGGCAACCTCCAAAACAAAAATCAAAGGAGTTGGACATTTTTGGTTCTTCTTGTTTCATAGATGTGGAAATTAAGCCATGGAGAAAAACAGATTCTTTTCAAGCACATGTGAAACAGTTACAGAAATAGGTCATGAATTAATTCACAAAGAAACTTCAATAAATTCAAAAAAATCAATAGCCTACAAACTACGTACTCTATCATTTTACAATAAAATTGGAAATTTTAACAAAAGAATAGCTTCCATAAATCCCATATGTTTGGAGACTAAATAAAATACCCTTAAACTCTTGAGTTTAAAAAAAAGTCACACATTTCTAATGGTATAGCCATATGGAAAACAGTATGGAGAGCCCTCAAAAATTAAAAATAGGACTATCATGTGATCCAGCAATTCCACTTCTGGTTATAGATACAAAGGAAATGAAATCAGTGTCTCAAAGAGATGTCTGCACTCCCATGTTCATTGCAGCATTACACACAATAGCCAAGATATGGAATCAACCTAAGTATTCATGACAGATGAATGGAAAAAGAAAATGTGATACATATTAACATAGATAGAGAGATAGATATAAATATCATTCAGCATAAAGAAATGTAATATAAATTTATATATATAATACATAATATATATATTGTATATATATAATTCAGCCTTAAAAAAGATGGAAATCACATCTATTAGAATGGCCAAAATCCAGAACTCTGACAACACCAAATGCTGGTGAGGATGTTGAGCAACAGAAACTCTCATTCATTGCTGGTGGGAATGCAAAGTGGTAACAGACATTTTGGAAAACAGATTGGCAGTTCATTACAAAACTAAATACACTGTCATCATATGATCCAGCAATTAATGCTCCTTGGTATTTACCCAAAGGAGCCGAAAGCTTATGTCTATACAAAAACATGCACACGGACGTTTATAGCAGCTTTATTCATAATTGCCAAGTCTTAGAAACAACCAAGTGGTACATCCAGACACTGGAATATTTTTCAGCCCTAAAAAGAAATGAGCTATCAAGTATGAAAAGACATGGAGGAACCTTAAATGCATATTACTAAGTGAAAGAAGCCCATAGAAAAAGCCATATACTGTATAATCCCAATATATGACATTCTAGAAAAGACAAAATTGTGGAGACAACAAAAAGATTGGTATTCGCCAGGGGGTTGGGAAGGGGGCACAGGAGATTTATAGGGCAGTGGAAATACTCTGTATGCTACCATAATGATGGATGCATGTCATTATACCTTTGTCCAAACCCATAGAACATACAACGCCAAGAGTGAAACCTAAGGTAAAATTGTGGACTTTGGGTGATTATGATGTGTCAATGTAGGTTCATCAGTTGTAAAAATGGACCACTGTGGTGGGGGATGTCCATAATGAGGGAGGCTGTGCATGTGTGGGGCAGAGGGTATATGGGAAATCTCTACATCTTCTTTTCAATTTTGCTGTGAATCTTAAACTGCTCTAAAAAAATAAAAGCTTAACTAAAAGAAAAGTAAAAAAAAAAAAAAGGAACTCCTGTCATATACTACAACCTGGGTGAACATGGAGGACATTATGCTAAGTGAAATAAGCCAGACACAGAAAGACAAATACTACACGATCTCACTTACATGTGAAAACTAAAAACATCAGTCATAGACGCAGAGAGTGTAATGGTAGTTGCCAGGGCCTGGGAGGTGGGGGAAATGAGATGTTGGACAAAGGATATGAAGTTTGAGCTATGCAGGATGAATAAATTCTGGAAATCTAATGTACAGCCTGGTGATTATTGTTAATAATACTATATTGTGTACTTGCAATTTGCTAAGAGAGTAGATCTTAAAGGTTCTCTCATACACACACACACACACACACACACACACACACACACACACAAAAGATAACTAAGATAACTATGTGAGGTGATGGGTACGTTGATAAGCTTGATTGTGGTAATCATTTCACAATGCATACATATGTCAAAACATCACATTATAAATGTAAATATAATTTTTACTTGTCAATTATACCTCAATAAAGCTAGAGACAAAAAGTCACACACTTCTAACCAACAGAGTATAGAAAGAAAGAAAAAAAGACTTTATAGCAGAAGAATCTGGCAGACACCCCCTGAACCAAGTAATCAAGGTTAACATCAAAAATAAGTCCTGTTTAAAAAGACAAAAGCTCTAATTTGAAAAGATACATGCACCCCAATGTTCACAGCAGCTATGGGCTATTTACAATAGCCTAGACATGGAAACAACCTAAGTGTCCATCAACAGATGAATGGATAAAGAATATGTGGTACATATATACAATGGAATATTACTCACCCATAAAAAAGAATGAAATATTGCCATTTGCAGCAACGTGGATGGACCTAGAGATTATCATACTAAGTGAAGTAAGTCAGACAGAGAAAGACAAATATCATATAATATCACTCATACATGGAAACTAATTTTTTTAAAATGATATAAATGAACCTATTTACAAAACACAAACAGGCTCACAGATTTCAAAAACAAACTTATGGTTACCAAAGGGGAAAGGGGAAGGAGGGATAAATTAGGAATATGGGATTAACAGATACACACTACTATATATAAAATAGATAAACAACAAGTTCCTACTGTACAGCACAGGGAACTATATTCAATATCTTGTAATAACCTATAATGGAAAAGGATTTGAAAAAGAATATATATATATACATATATATAAATATATATACAATATATATAACTGAATCACTTTGCCATACACCTGAAACTAACACAATATTGTAAATCAACTATAGTCCAGTAGAAAAAAGAAGTTCTGTTGATATCATGTGCCCCAATACGATGTGACAAGAAGGGCACATCACCTCTGTGGTATTCTTCCCCAAAATCCATAATATTAGTCTTTTCATGAGAATCAATCAGACAAACCCAAATTGAGAGACCCTCCACAAAATATCTGAAAATTACTATTCAGAAGTGTCAAGGTCATGAAAGACCAGGAAGGACTGGGAAACTGTCCCGGATTGGAGGAGACAAAGGAGATATGACAACTAAAGGAAGGGAAGGAGTGAGGGAGGGAAGAGAAGAAGAAAGAAGTAGAAAAGGAAGATGGCAAAGGACTTTCCCATCATCAGGAAGATATGAAGACTTCTGGGCTAAATTCTTATTCCCATTTCATCTTTGTTATTTCCTTGATGCGCAACTGGAATCCCACGTAGCCTCCTGCCCTGTACTCCTCCCCCAAGAAAAGAAAAAAACAGAATTTGCCAAAGGAAATATAGGCATCTGTCCCTGTAACTAGAAATCCTAAAACTACACTTGGAATATGCAGCCATGCTATCCCCTCTTTCTGTACAACCGTTAATATAGGTATTATGCTATAGATAATATTACCTGAATCATGTGCACTAATTAATTATTCTTTTACTAAGTTATGAATTCTAATGATTCCTTCAGTTCTCTGATATCTCATTTCGATCTTAGGTGAACTATTGCTTATTGTAAAAATCCTGGGGTGGTTCACAGAAGCCTAAACTGCAAACCTTTTAACAGGGCCAAATACATTGTTATTCAAATTATTGTATGCTAATTTAATACCCCAACAATATTTCTATATGTTTGAAGTTTTATGCTATGAAACTTTAGTGATTGATAATACTAGGATGATTGCAATTTACCAGAATTTGACAGCAATCAGTTTTTATTGAGCATGTATTATGTGCTAGGGTCAACTAGGTCTAACAGACTGAAAGAGAGATATGATCTCTGTCTTCTTGGAGCTTAGAGTCTAGAGAAGGAAACAAACATAAATAAGGAAACAAACATAAATAAGGAAACAAATAAAATTGATAATTACAAATTATTGTAAGTGCAATAAAGGAAGAGTGCTTTGATAAGAAAAACCAGTCCAGGGGGCTGGAGGAGGGGAGCTGATTTCAATGGAGTCTTCAGAGAAAAGCCTCTTTGAGGAGGTGACCTCTCCTATTTTTCTTCCCCCCAAATACTGCAGTAGGTATAAAACTGTACTACACACATTTAAAAGATGGATAAGAAACAAGTTGAGAATTTAAAATATTAGGATACCTAAAGATATTAGGACTTGCTAAAATAAGTTCTTAGTTTCCTGGCATTCACAATAAAAAATAAAAACCATTTGTGTTGTATAGTTCCTATCTCTCAAAGAAAGAAAACATACTGAGTCATCCAAAGAGACTAATATGTCTCTGACACTAGTTTCAAGAAGGAATTTATCATATGATTCTTTATATAAGGAACATCAAATAAACTAATAAACTATGATTTTCCTGTGTTCTTTTGTAGAAGATACCAGAATGTTCTTCAAATGTACATTCTCGGTATTGACCCACTATAAAGCACAAGATAATACAGTCTAGGTACCGACTTTCTGGTGATATAACCAAATGCAGTGACTGAAAGAGACCAGTAAATGGATGCCATTTAGACCCTCTCAAGTACCAGCTAACAACCGAACATAAGTATTCTGAATGGCAAAATTTAATAGCTGAATTTTCTTTCTGCTGACTATCTACTGGGATGACATCATGTATCACTGATTGAAGAGAAATCCATACACTTCAGATAGAATATATAAAGGGATTTTCAACATTTTGTGATGAACAATTTAGTAGCTAACCTTCCATTCTTGTTGAAGCAAAATGACACAGAAGCAAGCTATGCTGGTATCAGCAAAAGGATCAAAATGTTTCTCAATGAACAACAACAAAATGTTTGAACCTGTTTAAGCATATGGCCAAGTATTTGGCTGAGACCACAGAATTCGACATCATAAAGCACAAAGAAATTATTTTGCCCCCCACCAAAAAAAACCCTAAGTATTTCTATTACCAGCTGGCCACACTGACGACAAAAAAAAACTTCACATGGACTTTACTGTACTGAGAATTTCTTTCCAAACAGAACTACATCATCATGAGTCTTCCCAGATGATTTATCAGCAAATGCACCATGTAGTTGAATGAACTAAGCTTTTATCTGGATTTATTTAATAAAGTCCACTTAGAAATTAGACAATGACTACTAAATATAATGATTTTTGTTTCAGCATAATTGATGCTAGACTGTTCTTTCTGGTAACAAGCCTCCAAAAGGTTAGGCTGGATCTTAATAAAGCAAATACAATCATTAGCCCAGAAGAGGGTGCTTCCCTTCCTTCCCATGTGCACTGATAAGTGGGCATGCATCCAATCCATCCACTCTATCCACTAGCTATACAGGAAGTATAGAATTTTGAACAAATTAGAACTGTTCTTCAGGGAAACTGTGTTTGAGTTAATAGGGCAAAGAAATTAGCCATTACAAGTGCTGATGGATTCTTTATGTCTCTTCTCCCCAGATAATGAGAATATGAATGCTGGGATGCTTGGAGGACCAGTCAACTAGAAGTATGACATGGGCTAAAATAAGCTTCTCTTCACCCAGGGAAGCTCTCCATTGACCAGAAGTAGAAGGGAGGGGAAAAGACAAAATGGATTATGAACTGTGGCCTACTTCACCAAGTTCATTTGGCCTACATAGATTTCTCCTAATGGCCTAAGAGCATCAGATAAGCAAAAGGAAAAGGAAACACACTCTCCTTATGACTTTTGAGTGGTTTGTTCTCCTTTTGAGTGGCAGTTTTAGACTGTCTTCTCTTAGGGACAGAGAATTGATTTTCCATTTTTGTGGTCTCTACTCAAATCATCTAGTAGTATGTACACAACATATGCTCAGTAAATATGGTTGACTAACAATAGGACTGTTCTATTGGTTTCATTTTACACATAGTACATAATATGGTACCTTGCAGTAGGCACTCAAAAATATGGATCAAATGAATGTATATAAGACCAGTGTATCACAACCAGACTTCTTTTTGTTTCCCACTTATGTATACTAAAGAACATAAGAAAGTCAAAAATTCCTCTCAATACATTTTTATGTAGCAAATTTTACAAGGGTTATATGTTATTACTATAAGATTTTGTTATGAGTCATAAGTACCTGAAATTTTAAGAATGCTCCTAGAATTTCTTCTCTTTTCTAACTGTACTCTTTTCCCTAAGTATTCTCAACCAACCCACTCCATTAAATATTATGCAAAGGTAAAAAAATCTCCCAAATGTTTAGTCCTGTCCTCATGTATCCAGTTGTCTACTTGACATCTCCACTTGGAGTTCAATAGGCAACTCAAATTTAATCTTTCCAAATCTAGGCTCTGGACTCTTCTTACCCCAAACTCACTTCTCCCCAACCTGCTCCACTTCTGTAAATGGTACCACCATCTCATCAAGCCAAAGACTGGAGGAGGCATCCTTGATTCCTCTCTTACCCTCACACCTCCCATCCAATCCATTAGTAAGTCCTACTGATTCTATCACTGTAACATCTCCTAATCCAATCACATCTCTCCATTCTAACCACCACTACCCTCATATAAATCACTACCGCATCTTGCTCAGACTCCAGAACTTTGCTCTATCTTGTTATTCAGGTGACATCTTAAATGTCACCTTCTTAGAGAAGCCTTCTCTGAACACCTGATCTAAAATTGCTCCCAGACTCAAGCACATCACCTTGTTTTATTTTTTTTCTTAGCATTTATCACTACCAGTTAATTTTTTATTTATTTGTTTGTTTATTGGGAAGGGGAGTATTTTCATCTCTCCCCATTAAAATGCACATCCATAAAAGCAGAGACTTGCTCTCTCGTTTGCTGTCATACTTCCACTGTCTACAAGAGAATGTGACACATATAGGTGCTCAATAAATAGTTCTTTAATTAAGAAGTCAATGACTCAATTAGCTAATAAGCCTAAAATGCATTTGAACATGAAAAACAAGCAGAATGCAAAACAACACAGGTTTTTAAGTAAAGTAATATATTCATTGAGACCCAATTTAAATTTTCCAGTTTCCCTCAGCAGTTTTAACCTTAACTTTTAAAGCTAATAATTATTGAACATTTACATATGCCAGGAACTATGGACATTCTTTACACACACCATCTCATTTAGTTTTGTTCAATCCTTGCACAACCTTATGAAGTAGGTACAACTAGCCAAGTGGCAGAGCCAGAATTCAAATACAGATCAGTCTTATCCCAAAGACCTAAGTCCCAACCTAGGTTAGATTGCCTGCTGATACTATGCTCCCTTCAGATGGGCCAGGTTCCCTGGGAACATTCACCCAGGAGAGTAAGGTCAGGGCAGCTTAGCCTCAACTTAGAGCTCACGTCCCTCTCCTGGAAGGTAACAGAGACAGTGTTCACTTGGAGAGCACATGGAGATCAAGTCTTGGCTACACAAGAACATTCTTCCTAGGATACACATCCTGCAAGCACAGCAAGACACTATCCAAAACAGCATTTTCCAAGTTAGTTAATTATTAAATGTCTGAACCTTCTGCAGAACTTATACAATGATTGTTACATGCTTTCTAAGATTCAGGTCTACAAAGTTAAACATTTCTTTTACTGTACAGAAGGACCTAGTTCTCGTAAAGGTCAAGTGAGCTAGTGCATATCTCTCTTTGAAAAAAAACGTGAGATATTTCACAGAATGTGCATTATTTATACAATAACAAAATTCTGGAAATGGAAAGGAACTAAGAAATGACCTCTTATTTCACAAAAGTAGAAAAGGAGGCACAGAGAGGTAAAGTGACTTGTGGCTGCAGGGCTAGTAGCTGATAGAATGAAATTACATCATTTACCAAATTTAGTTCTCAATATGTAACTGAGCAATAACCCTTTCAGTCATTTTTCCTGAGTTAATATTCACGACTTCAAACTTTCAAGATTATGCCAAGCTTATGATATTGATGTGCACATATTTTTTTCAAGACTTTATATTTTGTTTAAAACATTTCAGGTTACCAATCTCTCATGTAATAAGCAATGGACATCATGTCTCCTTCATGTCTCTGGGGAAAAATAATAGAAAAATTATTATATATTCTTGGTAAATAAACTCTTCAAACATTGATTGTCACAGATGCAACTGGTGGAAGGCGTTTATAGTTGGCTCCAATTTCAGCAGGAAGTAATTGAAAGCTACTTTGAAGACTCTCCTCCATTACATGTGCTTTTTTTCTCTGCAGTTACTTTCTGAGTTACAACTATAATTTTACTCCCAGTTCAAAATGGCCCAACAGTTCAACAGTGGTTCAAGATGATCCACTAGTGCCAAACTGAATTGAACTCTTCGCTGTCTACTTTTATGTGTTTCACACAGTTATCCTGATTCTCTAAGTTCTCAAACTTCATACAACATCAGAATCACCAGGAGGAAAGCAGAGCGCTGGGTCCTGACCCCAGATTCTCTGATCCAGTAGACCCGGGATGGATGGGGCTCAAGATTTTGCATTTCTAACAGGTTCCCAGGTGATGCCGTCTGGAGACCACTGTTTTAAATTATGTGATAAACACATTTCCATCAAGATTAAGCAGTATTGAAATTACTTGAGATGGATTTTTATAATCCTAGATTAATCCTAGAACACAGGGAATGGTGAGTTGAAATCCAGATGACAGATCCATGTCTTCCATAAAAATGAATATTCAAAACCTTCTTGCTGAACTCTTTCACTCAGAGAACAGAACTGTGAGTTATTTTTAGAGACTCCCATGAAAATTAGTTATCAACTGCTGATTAGTCCTTTGAAAAATAATGAGTGTTATTGTTGCAGGTAAGATTCTATTAAGGATTTTCCATTTCATAATTCTTCATCATACTGAACAAAGAATTTTTACTCCTGTGCAGTCCAGACCTGGTTCTGTTGCTTAGCAGTGCGCTCCACGAACCTTTACAGTATTGTGTTTTCCTCTTCAAATAGGGACAGTGTGCCACAGGTACTTTTTAACTTCACCAGAGTGCTCCCATAAAAAAAAGGATTAATAATCATTTTGTATTTAATCTAGCAGACAAAAATTGTCAAGATGAGAAGCTTTCTTTTAGGATGTTTTAAAATGCACTGTGCTCTCTTCAAAGTGAAGCTCTTTGAAAAAAAAAAGTGAAGCTCTTTGATTCACAATCATTGCAGTAACTTCTAGAGGGATTATCTCGCCGACAAAGAACCATCAATCCATCAGTACATATTGTAGAGTGCCTCATCTGTGTTCAGCTGTGGGCTGGGCAAGTGGGAGATTCAAAAGACATGTAAAAGAATATCTTTAGACACATTTTGTACATTGTAAATGTGCAGGTTTAGATATTAAGACAGTTATCTCCTTCATAAGATCAATGATGCATAAGAGAGATACGATTAACTTAGAAGAAACTGTAGCAAACTAAATGATGAGGCAGTCCACCAAAAGCCTTTTAAGAATTCAGAGAGGGTAGAAACTAACAATAAGGAAAGCTGGCATTTATCGAGTGCTTCCTATATGCTTGGCACTTCAAATGCATTATCTCTTTTAATTGTCAGCAACAGTCCTGTGAAGTCAGAATTATTATTATCCTCATTTTCAGATGAGAACACTAAGGCTTAAAGGTTAATTAGCTCGTGAGTAAACAAACCCAGATCTGGGTTAAGTAAAGGAGAGCTTCATCGAGTGTGGCTACACAAAGACCCACCCATCATGCTGCCCTTTTCCCTGGTGTCTCTCTGCATTATTCATAAATGCAGGGCTTAATTCCAGGCCAGTGTTCCTCTGGGAAAAGACTTAAGCTTTAATTCATGCCTATAAACCTTTGTGGATGAATACCTATCCTTTCCGCCCTTTCAGCCAACAGAAAGTCCTCTGAACAGGGTAAAGGAAGGAGGATTTCTTTTTATGTATATTATCTTTGAACAATGAGTTCTGTAGTGTGATACATGATTTGTATAGAAATAAGTATGTTGATCTGTAAAAGCACAGGCTGTTTTCATACTAGCAAAGTCACATCAACCTTCCAGATTTGAATTGTTCAGCATCTCTATCCAAACAACTTTTCTCCTCAGTTGCATTAATAACGCCTGAGCCTATTCTGATGAAACTTTTAAAATTCAACTGTTCCTTGAATTTTATCTCCAGCCCTGTCTTAAAGTGCCCCAGACTCTTCAAATAACAGTATATAATTTCACCCCTGACCCTTTGCCCCCGTTCACCACACACACTCAGAAAAACACAGCAGGACAAGCAGTCGTGTTTTCAGGAGGCTTTTGAAATGGAGGATAGACTGGCTGCATCCCCTCACCACCAGACTTGGGGCGAGGGGGAGTGTCAGGGCAAAAGCCAAACTCCAGGCCCAGGACTTTGTCAATTATCTTAAAATGTCTCTGAAAGTGTTGTTCAAAGTAGAGGAAAAAGAGCATAAACGGTTAATATTTAAACTGATTCCTAAGCCCTGCATTGGGAATGAGGAGTCCTAGGTTCTAGAACTGTTTCTGCCCAAGTCCTGAGGTTTTTAGAGTCCATAAAATGTGGGGAAAAGAATGAAAAAACTCTAACACTCTTCAGCACTGTCCAGGATGCAGTGAAGTGCAAACTCTCATACACAGCCAATGCGAGAGTACGTTAGTACAACCTCTCTGGAGAGCACTTTGGCACATGGCACATCCCATCCTAGAGAAACTCTCTCACATGTGCAAAAAACATGTTCATTGCAGAATTGTTTACAACAGTGAACTACTGGAAACAACTATAGCATCCACCAGGGTAGTAAATAACTAAAACGTGGCACTTTCATAAAATGCGCTATAGCATTTAATAGGAGTAAACTAGTACTATATATTAAGATAGATCTCAAAAATACAACGTTGCATGAGGATAAAAGCAAGTTGCAGAATAATATGTATTATAAGATACCACCGTATAAATCTTAAGGAAATAACCAAACACGTATATAGAAAAATCTGTCTGGTTTATGGTTACTATATATAAGTAAAAATATTTTTAAATGGCTTGGAAGGATATACACCAAATTCACAGTAATGGCTGCCTCTAAAGAGAGTGTGGAATTTGATTGGGGGTGGAGGATAAAGAGTACTTCATTCTTACCTAAAATGTCCCAGTTCTTTAATTTAAAAAAAAAAAGGCTTCGAAAAAACGAAATATTAACAATGATTTGTTCTGAAATTAACTGAAGTTCGTTACAGTATTCTGTGTTTTCCTGTATTTAAAAACACAGGCTTCATTAAAAAATGAGAGACAAAGAGCTAAGAGCTGCCCTTTCCAGCTCTGAATTTTAGAGTTGGATAATTAGGAATGTCATGCGTTTCCATCAGAGGCTCAATATGGACCTAATTCTGGTTGATGTAGGAGGTGCCGGAAGTCACCTTGCTCTGGCCTATGTATTCCCACTGAAGCAAATGGGTGAGCTTCAGGGAAGCCTTGAAGTCCCTTCTAGCAAGGTGGTCTTCCTGAGCATGAGACATGGATACTCACACACCACCTCATGCTCTGATCAGAAGGACCCCACGCTTAGTTTAATGCTCTACTGTCACTGTCTTGAAATTCATAATATTTCATCTTTGAACTTGTGTTTTATAAGTGAAATCTAATGGGACGATAGAGTGTGCATGTGAACAGATGAGACACGCACAGTATGCATGCTCATGGTTCCTTGCTGTCCCATTCACGCAAAACTTCAGACCCACGATGTGTGGAAATTTAGTGAGACTCAAAGCAAATATAATATTACGAAAGTTGCCAGCTTCCATAGAGTGCTGATAGAAAGTGTGCATATTAAGAAGTGAAATAAAAACAATTGAGTTAGTTCAGTTTTGTGCAGCATTTCCACGGTTATGATAAGAACAAAACACATATGCATGTAGGAGATACGAAATGTAAGTTGCGTGATTTCTGTGATTCCACACATGAATTAAATGCTCCGATGTTTGCTTTTAAAACTGGCATTGCATGATGTAAAGATGAATGGTAAGATTTATGCTAATAATTCAAGATTTTCTTTACTTAGAAAGACATTAAATAGCACACAAAAAATATCATGACATGTTGAGAGAGATTGTGAAAGAAGGAAAAGGCTTTATATTTTGACAAATTTACTGGCACCTTTTTTCTGGCTTTTTGAACAAAGGGACCTGCATTTTTATTTTGCCCTGAGCCCTGTAGATCATGTAGCCAGCCCTACTTTTTGGCTTGAACATATGATATGCCTAAGAGAAATTGTCATCAAGCAACTGAGTAGTTGCCTGGACAGTTCCTGCAGCAAAGCCGGGGACTGTCTGGAGCTCAAATCTCAACACAGCCTGTTCTTTGTGTTCCCAGGAGCCCAGGATTGACTGATAACTTTGCAGAGGTGGCTCTTAACCCAGGTGGACCTCACTCCCAGACAAACAAGGCTTCAGGAACACTTCAGAAATGTGGGTGAGGCACCTCCCTTCACCCAGGGGAAGATAATGGTTAAGAGACCAGACTCTGGAGATTGAAATCCCTCCTCACCACTTAAAAACCATGTGGTGGGGCTTCCCTGGTGGTGCAGTGGTTGAGAATCTGCCTGCCAATGCAGGGGACACGGGTTCGAGCCCTGGTCTGGGAAGATCCCACATGCCGCGGAGCAACTAGGCCCGTGAGCCACAACTACTGAGCCTGCGCATCTGGAGCCTGTGCCCCGCAACAAGAGAGGCCGCGATAGTGAAACGCCCGCGCACCGCGATGAAGAGTGGCCTCCGCTTGCCACAACTAGAGAAAGCCTTCGCACAAAACGAAGACCCAACACAGCCAAAAATAAATAAATAAATAAATAAATAAATAAATAAATAAATAAATAAATAAATAAATAATCCTTCCCTCTACTTAAAAAAAAAAAAAAATGTGGCTTTGGGCAAGTAAATTAATTCCTTGGTGCCTCAGTTTCCTTATCTGTAATATGGGCTAATAATTGAATAGGGTTGTTGTGAGGATTTAAGGAGCTGTGCCTGATATGTAGGAAGCCTTCAATAACTGTTGCCATGATAAGCATCCCAAGGCCCCTCTTCTTACTTGGGTCTTCAGTGACTGAAGGGTGGTGCATGAGGTAGTTTAGAGCAGGGGCAATGTAGCCACATTAAGTTCAAGTCCAGCTCTGTAGGTGGCTCATCATGGTTCAGGCAGGTTTCTTAACTTGTCCCTAAACTAAATTTCTGTCCTCAAGACCCAATTTAATGGAACCTCAAACCATGAAAGTCTTGATTAACAGCTGGTAGCAGGCCCTGAAGGTAAGGATGGAAGAAAAAGGAGACCCCAGTAAGGAAATAAAACTGCCATCTCAAATTGGAGCACAGAACCCACTTCCCCAACATTGTTTTATGAGAGAGCTAACTTCTGGAAAGCTTGATTCTAATTCTAGTCACTGTGTTATAATCAGCTCAAGATCTGCCTCATATGACACCAAAAGCACAAGCAACAAAAGCAAAAATGGACACATGAGACTACCCAGATTTAAAGACCTCTATGCAGCACGAGAAACAATCAACAGAGTGAAAAGGCAACCTACGGAATGGGAGAAAATACCTGCAGACCATATATCTGATAGACGGTTAATATCCAGAATATACAAAGAACCCCTGAAAGTCAGTAACAAAATAAACAAATAGCCCAGTTTTTTTTAAAATGGGCAAAGTACTTGAACAGACAAATCTCCAAAGAAGATATACAAATGTCCAATTTGAAAAGATACATGCAACCCAATGTTCATAGCAGCATTATTTACAATTGGTAAGATATGGAAATGTCCATCAACAGATGAATGGATAAAGAAGATGTGATATATATATATATACACAATGGAATACAATATGTACACATACATATATATGTATATGTATATATGTATATACACACACACACACACAGTGGAATACTACTCAGCCATAAAAAAGAATGACATTTTGCCATTTGCAGCAACATGGATGGACTTGGAGGGCATTATGCTAAGTGAAATAAATCAGATAGAGAAGACAAATACTGTATGATATCACTTATATATGGAATCTAAAAAATACAACGAACTAGTGAATATAACAAAAAAGAAGCAGACTCACAGATATAGAGGACAAACTAGTGTTTACCAGTGGGGAGGGAAGAGGGGCAATATAAGGGCGGGGGTACAAACTAATGGGTGTAAGATAGGCTACAAGGATGTATTGTACAACGGGGGGATATAGCAAATATTAATAACTGTTAATGGAGTGTAATCTTTAAAATTGTATTAAAAAATTTTTTTTAATTAAAATCAGAAAAAAAAGAAAAAATTGGCAAAGGACTTGAACAGACATTTCTCCATAGAAGATGTACAAATGTCCAACAGGCATATGAAAAGATGCTCAAGGTCACTAACCATGAGAAAAATGCAAATCAAAACCACAATGAGATACCACTTCACATTCATGGGATGGCAACTCTCCAAAACACAGAAAATACAAGTGCTGGTGAGAATGTGGAGAAATTGGAATCATTGTGCACTGTTGGTGGGAATGTAAAATAGTTCAGCCGCTATGGAAAACAGCATGGAGGTTCCTCAAAAAATTAAAAATAGAACTACCATACGACCAGCAATGCCACTTCTGGGTATATATGAAAAGAAGTGAAAACAGGATCTCAAAGAGATATGTGCACATCCGTGTTCATTGCAGCACTATTCGAAATAGCCAAGAGGTGGAAGCAACCCAAATGTCAATGGCAGAGGGATGGATTAACAAAATGTGATATTTGCATACAATGCCATATTATTCAGCCTTAAAAAAGATGGAAATCCTGTCACACACTACAACATAGGTAAACTTTGAAGACATTATGCTAAGTGACATAAGCCAATCACAGAACAGAATACTGTACTTACCTGATGTATCTAAAGTAGTCAAATGCATAGAAACAGAACGCTGACTGTCGTTACCAAGGGCTGCTGGGGAAGGGGAAATGGGGAGCTGTTGGTTCGATGGGTACAGAGTTTTAGTTTTACAAGATGAAAAAGTTCTAGAGATCTGTTGCACAACAATGTGCTTATAATTAACACTACTGTACTGTATACTTTAAAACAGGGGTCCCCAACCCCCAGGCCGCAGACCAGTACCAGTCCACAGCCTGTTAGGAACCGGGCCGCACAGCAGGAGGTGAGTGGTGGGTGAGCGAATGAAGCTTCATCTGCCGCTCCCCATCGCTCCCCATCACTAGCATTACCTCCCGAACCATCCCCACTCCCAACCCTCCCACCCCCTTCCCCCAATCCGTGGAAAAATCGTCTTCCACAAGACCAGTCCCTGGTGCCAGAAAGGTTGGGGGCCAATGCTTTAAAATGCTTAAGGTAGGAAATTTTATGCTACAGTGATAAATTTCTCAAAAGCATGATCCATGAAAAAAAAAAGTTGGACTTCATTAAAATGAAAGCTTTTTGTTATACAAATAAAGTTGAAATTAAAAAAAAGAACAAGTGAAGTTATATATGAAAGAAGTAATTCATATATACCACGTATAACAGTGCCTGGCGTATAGGAAGCCTGAATAAATAATGATTGTGTTGTTTTGTTACCAGCAAGATTCATACTGTAGTTTGTGTTCAAGTGATGAAGCAGTTCCATGGGTTAGAACAACACTTTCCTGAAATGATTAAAACGTAGTCTGAGAATTTCTTTAAAATGGTGTTTAAAAGCTCCATTTGCAGGCATCTAAACTAGAGAATACTCTTTCAAATGCACATGAGATATTGATAAGAAAGTTTATTTCATTACTGATTCACAGCAGCCCCAGAAAAAGTAGAGGAATAGCCTATCTATATGTGACTAAATCTCAAAAACATGTGCTAACAACAAGATTGCAAATTTTAGAAGAACACTATGAAGTGCGTTTAAAACATACATATAACAATTCTATGTATACACACTCACCTATGTAGTAAGCATTGCAAAATATATATGATGACACTCATCAATTTCAGGATAGATATTACTTCCGGATGAGGAAAAAATAAAGGGTTGAAGGATGGAACTTAACCTGTAACTATTGCATTTTATTTCTAAAAATTAAAAAAAAAAAAAAAAGAGTAAGGGGGAGCTATCTAAAACAAAGCTTACTTGTATTTCATTTGAGTAGTGGATATACGGATGTCCGTTATAGTATTTTCTGTGTCTTCTGTATGTTTAATATGTTTCATAATTTAGAGTGTTAATATTAATTTTCATATGCATTTTTGTTATTTAGTAAAACTCAAAAGTCACCCCTCTTGAAAGCCTTCCTGGAATGCTCTGGAAGTCGCACTCCCTGGGTTCCCATAGCACCTAGTTCACAGTCCTCTATTGTCAGTTATTTTTTTACGACTCAGGTGTAAACTGAGGTGTAAGTTCTCAATTGCAATGACTGATGCTTAGTTACCTTCATATCTTATTCAAAGCCGAAGGCCAGAGAGGCTACATTAGTATATGTTTAATAAATACTTAGGCAATAAAGTAATGAAGCCAAATTGCATATTCTATAAGTGCTGATGAAGTGTGATAAGGTTGCTAATAAAAATGAGGAAAGATATTAATACAAAGGAAGGTATAGTCATGGGACAATACACCTGAGAAGTCCAATTTGTTCATCAAATCCTCAGAAGCCTAGATCTCAGTCTGCCTTAGCCCAGGCTGCCATGACAAAATACCATAGACTGGGTGCCTTAAACCTACGACATTTATTTCTTGCAGTTCTGGAGGCTGAGAAGTCCAAGATTGAGGTGCTGGCCAATTGGATTCCCAGTGAGAGCTCTCTTCCTGGCCACTTTTTCATTGTGTCCTCACATAACAGAGCATTCTGCTGTCTCTTTCTCTTCTTATGAGGGCACTAATCCCATCATAAGGACCCACCTTCGTGATCTAGCCTAACCCAAAGGCCCCTTCTCCAAATACCATGACATTGAAGGTTAGGGCTTCATCATATGAATTTGGGAGTACGGGGTGGAGGAGGAGGGACACACAAACATTCAGTCCATAACATCAGTCCTAACTTAATCCTCCACCTCTGAACATTATATCAAAGTGAGCAGGCAAGGCCTGGGCTCTGGGGATGACTACCCACGCTCAGAGACTCTGTCTGGGTGAGGCAAGGAGAGGACAGTGGTGGCAGAATCATATGGCTCTTTTCTTACCAGCGCATTTCTCTAATCTCTTCATACACCTGAGTGCCAATGAATTTTAACACTTAACACTTTGTAATTCACTCATTAATTCTCATCAGCTTGTCATTGATTGCTCTCATCTCTGGATGATGGAGGATTATAGAACTTTGCAGTCAATTACTGAATTTCATAATCAATTACACAACCTTGAACAGTCCATATCTCCTTCAGGCAAAAGTCATTTCAATGTTTAATTATTGAAAAATCCCAGTAAAGCTAAGAAAGAGCGATTTGATGCATTCATTCCCTACGGTTTATTTTTTTAAAAAGCAGACCATAAAAACTGTTAGATTTAGATAAATTATTGTAAAATCAATTTAATTGCATTATCAATAATTACACATCTAAATAACTGTTTTCACAGGAAGGTTGGTTATGGTAACGTAACTAGGTAGTTGGTTATTTTTTTTTTTTATTGGAGTATAATTTCTTTACAATGTTGTGTCAGTTTCTGCTGTACAACGAAGTGAATCAGCTATATGTATACATGTATCCCCTCCCTCTTGGACCTCCCTCTCACCTACCCAATCCCACCCATCTAGGTTATCACAGAGAGCTGAGCTGAGCTCCCTGTGCGGTGTAGCAGGTTCCCACTAGCAATCTATTTTACACGTGGTAGTGTATATATGTCATTCCTAATCTCCCAGTTCATCCCGCCCTCCCCTTCCCTGCCTGTGTCCACAAGTCTCATTTGTAGAGACGTGGATGGACCTAGAGTCTGTCATGCAGAGTGAAGTCAGAAAGGGAAAAACAAATATCTTATATTAATGCATATATGTGGAATCTAGAAAATGGTACAGATGAACTTATTTGCAGGGCAGGAATAGAGACGCAGAGGTAGTCAGTTATTGATGGACCAAAGGGTGCATAATTATTCATCATCTTGGAAGATGATGCTAATATATGACTGTGCTGATGTAGATCATTAACCACATAAAAAAGGAAGCCTGGTTCATTTATTTAAGGCTCCATTAGAAGGCTGTTCTTAACTTCTGTCCCTAAACCAAAAAAAAAAAAAATTCCTTTTTTATTTTTAATCAAGAAATTTTAAAACTTGCACTTTTCTCACGCAAGGTCCTGGGTTTGTAAGACAAATTTCCAAGCCTTCCATTGTCAAAAGAAGCTTACAGCAGTGCCCCCTACACACAAACACTTATTCAGTTCCCATAAACCTCAGGATTCAAACTGATGACTTACCATATTAATTCTTCAACAATAGACCGATATTTCTTTCTATTGCTCTTCAGAATTCTGTAACTCTAGCCTTAAGAGACCTTGACAACTTCTTCTAACTGCAAATTCATTCTAATAATAATTATACAAGGACTCATTCACATAAGGATCTCTGTCAAGGTGAACAGTTCTATAATTAATATCTGGGTTGCTTTATTTCTCCAGGTGATGGATATTTTTCTCCATAGCCCATCAAAGCTCTTTTGGCTTAAATAAGGATGGAATTGTAATAATGGTCATTGTAAAACTGATTCAAAAGCTGACCAATGGAAAATACATTGAACTAGTAGAAAAGTAAGCTGAGTTTTGGATGTAACTGGCTGATATGTCCTGGGAAAATCTCTTATTCTGTTCCCAGGCTGCCTTGAGTCTATATCCCACAACTATCCAGTCTCTAGAGGTCAATTGTACGGTGAACCACTCTCCCACCTGTTCTTACTTATTACTACAAAACACACACCAAACTGTATATAGGTACCTGTATATGTAGGCTTCATTCATCTGACAAGTCTTCATTTGGGGCTGACTATATGGCAGACACAGCCTTGGGCTCTGTAGGGTTCAGAAAGTAAAACACAGTCACTTTTGAAAGGATATGAATATTTGTACAATATGTGAAATAAAACAGCTACTCTCAAATCTTCCTTAATAACAGAAGGCCATTTTTTTGAGGTATTGGGTGTGATAGGCTACATCTGGGTGGTCTAAGCCAAAGGTAGTCTCCCTTCCCTTGCCAGTACCTGGTTTCTGCATATACACATGATGCAATTCTGTCCCTGAGACAAAAGAGTAATCTTCTGGGGAGGAGGGTTCCTGGGAAAGTTTTCCTCTTTCTGAGAAAGGGACCCAAGACAGTAATTCTCTTTGCTTTCTTGCCTTTGGATCTTTTTTGCATACCCCTTGACGCAGTAACTCTCTTTCTAGGTTTTTATCCTAAAGAAATAACCAGAGAGATATGCAAAGATTTACATCCAAGGTTATTCATCCCAGAATTATTTACTACAATGAAAAATTAGAAACAATCATAAACATCGAACAATAAGTTTGCTCAAATAAATTATGGGATATCCACAAGTTATTACATATTCATTAAAAATTGTATTGTAGATGAATAGGAACTTCATGATACATTTGTTAAGAGGGAAAAGCAAGTACAAAAGCAAAATATTTTTGGAAATTATATGTATATGTACATGTGTTGTGTGCTTTGTGTGTGTGTGTGTGTGTGTGTACTGCACATATATTCCCCCTGAAGGGTGGGATGATGGGAGATTTTTATTTTGTTTTTTGGGCTTATTTGAACTTTTCAAAGTTGGTAGCATTAACATTTTTTGATCTTCACACTTAGAAAAAATGTCGTTTAAAAAAAACAAGGCATATTTAGATATTACAATGGAGCAGGAAAGAGAGATGGCTTAACACTAACTAGGGACTGCTAGTCCTGGAAGGTGTGCTGGAGCTGAGTCCTGACATCAGGCAGGATTCTTTGTAGGTAAGGGTAAAGGGATAGTTCAGGCAGAGGGGAAAGCATACATTGAAAAGTGAGGCTTTAGAGAACATGATCCTCTCAGGGAAATGCTCCTGGTTCAGTGTGGTTAGAGGCTAGTGGATGGAGTGTGTGAGGACCCACTGGGAGGTCAGGCTGGAAAGAGCCATTCACCAAGGGCATTGTGCGCCACCTCAGAAACTTGACTTTTACCTTTTAGGTGGTGGGAGGTGACATTGATATGGAGAGTTGTTTACACGGAAAAGCAGACATTTCTGTGAGCCACTTTTTTGTTTTGTGATATTCATTCCGTGCTTTGGAAGGAATCAAACTCCTATTCTTGTCTGCCATCTTTTACGACACCATCCCAAGGTCACTTTATGGACTTTGTTGCATCCCACTTGAAGTACCAATGCACCCGACAATGATTCCTGCCCCTTACCTACTGCAGATATTAGCGTGGTCATCATGCCTGGTGTGGTGCAGAACATGCAGCCCCTAACCCAGTGCCTCATGACACTGGATGGGCAATATTGTTACATTAAACCAATATTGTTTGAGGGCAGTTGGGAAAGGCTATCCTGCCCCCAAGAAGTAAACCATTACCTGATGACTGAAAAGCCAAGCCTTCCTTAGAGACGCATTCTTTTGGGGGGTATGTAAGAAGAAAAGTATGTCTCCACTCCTCCCATGTTCCTTTTTTAAAATGTTATCACAAGTATAGAGCACTGTGGTAAGCATGTTTGGAGTTGGCTGCCCAGCACTGCCTTTCTGGAAACTGCCCCTCCTCCTTATCCTCACAGATATCACATGTGGGTTGGTTCACGGATCAGCATCCAAAACCAGCTGGACTTAACTCAGTTCTCTCAAAGGAATTTGAAATATGAAATGTGTCTTAGTTGCGATCAAGCCGTTCTCTTGAACAGAAGAGGGGTCAACTTGGTTGCTTTTGCTGGTGGCCATTTTCCACTGTGATGAATAAGAAGGCAGAGAAAGCTGGTGTGCAGCAAGGGAAATAAATGATGCCGGGGGGTAGGGGGAAGCAGACTCAAGATATGGTGTATTAGTGTAGACTAACTACTGTAAGAAACAATCCCAAATCTCAGTGACTGCACACAATACAAGTTTATTTCTTGTTCACACAAAGTCCAACACTAATGTTTTTGGTTGGGTGGCTCTCCCATGCAGCTTTCCCCAAGTGGTGACTCAGGGACCCAGGATGTTTTCATCTCATCTCATGTCTCCACAGTCTTGTGGTTTCAAGAGTCCCTGGGCATCATTCTACCCCATCCCAATACTGAAGGGAGGGAACATAGAAAATCACATGGGACATTTTGTAACCAGGCCTAGAAGAGGCCTATATCACTTCTTCCCACAGTCACATAGTTCCACCTAGAAGTAAGGAGGGCTTGGAAATACAACTTAACTGGGCGTTATGAAGGAGAGCAGAAGATACTGTTGAACACTAGAAGGATCTCCAAGAGGAAGAGAACCTCTTGATTTCCCACAGGCCCTCAATCTTGCCTTATATGAGACTTGGGCAAACCCAGTATCCTTACTCAAGCTAGCTCAAGTAGGTTTCTACTGTTTATAACCCAAGGAAAAGACTAACAAACAATCAAAACACTTTTCAGATTATAAAGTATTTTGACTACTCGCAATCGCGTTTAATTTTGACATCAAGCCTGTGAGATAGACACGATTATCATTCTCATTTTGTTGATGAAGAAACAGAATCTCAGAGAAACTATATCAATTGCCCAAGTCCCATAGCAGCAACTACAGCCAGGGCTGGAATTAACTCGTTCAGACTCCAAAGGTGAGCTCTCTTTCTACTTCACAGTGTGTAAGAACATCCGGCAGGGGGGAAATTACGCTTCTAGCTCCTTACTATGAGTGGTTTTATCAGATTACTTGCCCTCTGGAGGAAGAGCAAATGACAGCACAAAGTCACCAGCTCTCAGGAGGAAAGGAGGATGGAACTGAAATGGAGAATGCGGAGAGGAAAGTCCAGCCACACCTGACACTTCATCTTCTTCCCAATTTTGCAGAGGCTGTTATTTGGAATTCAGAAAGAAAATCTAATCAAAGGCAAAAGGGTAGGAATCCTTGCTCTGTGGAGGCCTGCATTTTGTATTTGACATTGAAACACTCTAGTCTATGACACAAAAAAACTATTGAAAGCCCTGAAGGAAAGGAAGACAAATGGCAAAGATCTTGAGTCATGGCACCATGAAAGACATTGGGTTCTCCTGGGCTGGGGGAGAAGAACAAGGATGGAGAGTTGTAAAGCCACCTTTGTGCACAATAAATGATGAGATAGCTCTGGAACGACAGCAGACAGCTGCTCCGTGTCCTCAGAGCTAACAGCTGCCGCCTCTGCTGGGCTTTCTCTACCACCAGCTCCTTTGACGTCTAGCCTCGCAGAATTGACAGTCAAGGCTGTCCAGTGTGGCAGTGAAGCCTTTGCCAGAAGGAGAGGTCTTTGAATGCTGCTGGAGCGTGAGGGGAAAATGCCAGGTAGGAGCAACCTTGACACAATGAAGGTAACAGAAAACGCTCAAAGCCACCATGTGAGAGGCTATAGATCAGGCTCTGAAGGCAGCAGTTCTCACATGTCTTTGTAGAGATTTTCACTGGATCCAGGCAAAAAGAGAAAAAGGACAATGCAGCAAGTTTTTTTCAAAATGCATTCCACTTAAAAGACTGTCATTTATTGCAGGATTACTGCCTTACTTGCTTGAATGTTAAAATGTTCTTTTATGAAATGACAATGGTAGAAAGCGGTGGGTTGTTTTTTTCAAATGTATACTCCTGGCAAAATAAAATGTTGGCAACACGATTTCAGTCCTCAACTTTTTTGTTTTCTTTCTCATTGGTCCGTGAAATTGAAAAGTCTGGTACCCACTCAAAAGTCCAAAGCTCTTTAAGAATCATTCACAAAGAAATTAAAAAAGAAGAAAATTTAGAAAACACCCACGCATATCAGAAGGATAAATCACACAGATTTCAAGGACAAATCAATGCTTAGAAGTGGAATAAATAATAATGTCTTTGAGCAAAGTTGTAACACCAAACAGAAAAGAATTAGTTTCTATCAGCCTTAGGAATCTGAATTCCCAGCACGTCTTAAAGTCACGTGAAAAAGGGAAGAGTTGGGCCAACCAAGCCTTGACGGTGACTCACAATTATCTGTAAGACAGGAAACACAACTGACATGAAAAACTAAGGGCTATTAAAATTTTCAGAATGGATTACGAAATACTAGCCAGGAGCCAGCTGCAAAGATTTTGACAATAGGACGATTCCCAGTGTTCACAAGGGTACTTAGAAGAGCTAACAACAGCAGCTGTTTTGCAAAAGTGTGAAAGCGGAGTGAAAGAACAAGAGGAACAAAGTGAAAATGTGCCATGTAACTCTGGGAATAGACGCTATAAATGTTTCTATACAAAGGGGACTACCTCTACCCACCACCTGCTTACGCTCTAGGAGCCGGATACGTGACAAAGTGAGACAGTTTGAGAAAGTAAAAGTCTTGGGCTAAAATGCAGAAGAACAAGAATGAAAGAGTAAAGCATGTTTTTTAATTGCCAATTGTGTTCCCAACTTGGCAATAACTGAAAGAAACACGGCTAGGATATAACGAGAAATAGAATTGTAAATGTAATATCAAGATATTCACATTCCCTGAAAATTGTAGCATTCATTTTCTTGCCCATTGTTTTTAACGTTCCAATGGAAAGGGAAAAGATTGAGGAGTGTTTGGGGGAAGGAACTAACATTTTTTAAACACCTGTCAGGGACCAGACACTGTACTTGGAATTCTCTCTATATTATCTCGTAAACTTCTAACAACCACATTCTGAGGTATTAGGGCCCCATTTTCCAGATGAGAACACTAAGCCTCAATGACAATAAGATGCTTACCCAGAGGTCAATTGCTAAGTGTCAGAGTCAAGCATGTGTTTTTGTCACTACTCTCAGCATCCAGTTACTCTCTCTGCCTGGAGGCTGAATGAATGGCTACAGAACCTGAGATGGAAACAACCTCTTCTCTCAGAATCCCTCTTCCCTCCTCCCACTGCTGCTCTTCCATCACCTGAAGTGTCAGTTCCGTATGCCTGGGTCTGCCCCACCTACTGCTGAACCGTCTGATTAACTCACACTAAAATTAATTTATGTGTCCTTTCTGGTCAGCCCAGAAAGTCACTTCTGTGTGCCAAGTCAAAAAAGAATTTATCTGTTCAAAAAATACATAGTTATCTACTAACAGAAAAGGACAAAAGAACAAGTCCTCTGCAGAGTAGAAATAATGATCCTGTCACTTATTAACAATCTCTTTCTGATTCTACTGATGGGAATCTCATGTCTACTAACAGGAGAGCTTAGTAGGAATCTGGTGGGGGTCTTCTACTTCCACTATCCAAAATACATTCCTTTCATAGTAATTACCAGCTCAAAAATATGATGGTTTAAAAAACTATGTATCTATCCCCTTCCCAAACAGCCACAAAGACATAAAAAGAGAGGGACTTACTGTACTGGATTGAATAGTGCCCACCTATAATGTCTCCCCGAAACCTGTGACTATAGCCTTATTTGGAAATAAGGTCTTTGCTAAAATGAAATCATGCTAGATTAGGTGGGTCGTAATCCAAGGATTAGTATCCTTATAAGAAGAAGGAAATCTGGACACAGACACACACAGAAGGAAGATGACCGTGTGATTATAAAGGCAGAGATTGGAATGATGCAGCTACAAGCCAAGGAACTCCAAGAATTACAGGCAACCACAAGAAGCTAGAGAGAGGCAACAAAGGACCCTTCTCTAGAGGCTTCAGAGAGAGCATGGCCCTGGCAACACCTTGGTTTTGGACTTCCAGCCTCAGAACTGTGAGAGAATAAATTTCTCTTATTTTAAGCCACCCCATTGTGATACTTTGTTACAGCAGCCTGGGAAACTAACATACTTAGCACATTCTTTCAATAAGAGAGTCTAAACTATTGTAAAATGGCTAATTCTGTCCAAATTCATATTTAATGCAATTCCAATAAAATACCTAAGACCCCCCCCCCCCACATCCTAATCAAAATCTCAGTGGAATTGGCAGAGGGGACAACTTAACAAAATGACTCTTCGTGTTATCTGGAGGGTGTTGGGCCCTGGCAGGATGGGGAACGACCAGGCCTGCATTCGTGGGGCATATGCTCAGAGAAGGCCTCACTGAGCAGAGACCTGAAGGAGGTAAGGAATTCCCTCCACCAGATTCCAGCAGGTAGAAGAGTCCATCGGGCAGAGGAGCAAAAGTCAACAGCACAGGGACCCTGGGAGGGAATGTGTCTGATGCCTCCAGGAACAGGAAGGGGCTGGGGCTGGTGAGCAGCAGGGGATGAGTTCAGAGCAGCCACGGGCCAGAACATGAGGGGTGTGTGTTGCTCTGCAAACCCCACCAGAACACCGCGAGAACCTCCTGGAGGACAGGGCCAGTGGGGGGAGAGAGGACAATCCAGGAGGCCTGGCCTCCCGGCCAGGGGTTGTTTAGGAGTTGCGTTCCTTCTCTCTCACAATATTCTGGGTGGATTGTGTGCCTGATGCCTCTAGAGAAACAGAAAAACGGCGGCACCCACCCCGTAGTGCCAGGTTGGCAGGGTAACACATTGGCAGGTGGCCCTGGAGCTGGCTGGGTGAGAAGGAGAAAACAACAGGTGCAGGTAGACTGGCTGAGCACCAGGTCCTCCCTCCTGCTCTCCTGCCCATCCCTAGGTGAGAGAAACTCTTGGAAAAAGCTCAAGTGAAGGACAGAAGTAATGGAGGTTCCCTAAGGGACAGGTGACCTGCTCTATGGGTGATGGGCAGGAGACAACAAAGGTTGCTCAAGCCCATACTGTGGGACAGGGGTGGGAGGGTGAGGGGCACTCTCCATCCTGAGGGTGGAGCCCCACGCCCTCCCAGGACCTGACCCACCATAACCCAAGGCCTAACAGCTCCCCAGTATATATTGCCATATACTGGAGCTGATGCTCCCAGGGGAGTAGAAACCTGAAAAGAAGAGCATCACTATCAAAGAAAGACAACAAGAAGAGAAGCAGAATTAATGAGTAGATAAATAACTATTGCTAAATAAGCATAAAAATCTTGAAACAAATAAGAGACAATAGTGGTAACATGATATCAGAACTAATAGAATAAAGAACCAAGTGGAAAACCTGGCTACAAAAAAAAGTGATACATGATTTATAAAAATAACTCAATAAATGAGATTAATAACTCAAGAAATACACCTAAAGAAAAAAATTGCTGAGCTAGGAGATCTTCCATATCAATAGGAATCCCAAAAGGAGAAAAAACAAAGGGGAGGAAATGTTTGAAGGGATGACAGAATTTACCAGATTAAGGAAATTTTTTTCAGCTTGAAAGCCCTTAGAGACTGACAAAGAGGATTAGGGAAAAACAAAACCGAGATGCCTTATGTTGAAATTTATAAGCAGCTAAATTATCTTTTCCATGTGAGTGTGTGCAACAAAAAAGAAAAAAAGACTCAGAAGGTTTATCCTATCAAGACCTTTTTGAAGAAACTCTTAAAAGAAGAGAAATAAATATAGAAGGATGCTACAAGATTAAGGAAAGTAAATTAATTACTTAGAAATACTTGCTGTCAGACAAAACGGAATTCAAGACCAAAAAGCACAAGGGATAACAAGAGACATCATGCATTAGAGAAAGGGACCAAGTTCTATAAAATATAATGACTGTGACCATCTCCCCACTAAATAAAATAACAGCTGACAGAACTGTGGGGAGAAACAGAAGATATAATTGCTGCTGGATATTTCAAATGTCCTTGGCAGAAACTCTTAGGTCAAGCTGACCAAAACAAAAAACAAAAAACAAAAAAACACATACACACACTCATACACACACACACAAATGTATGGCTTATTTGAAAAAACAAATAATAAACTTAAACATGGAACAAGCAGGTAATGCATATTCATTCCAAGCAACATAGAACACCCACAAAAATTAATCACAAAGGCAATCTTAACAAAGTACAGTTAACATCTTACCAATAATGTTCTAACAAAAATTAGAAACCAATAACAAAAGGATATTAAAAATTATTCTTTGTGTCTGAAAACTAAAATAAATTCTACTGAAGTCATGCTTGGATTAAAGCAGAAGCTGTAAGGAGCATTAAAAATGCTTGGAATTAAAAACATTGGAAATGCTACGTGAAAGAAATTATGAAATACAATTAAAGTAGTACCAAAAAGAGAGTTTATAGCTTTAGATACATTTATTAGAAAACGGGAAATTGAAAGAAAATAAGCTGAACTCTTAATTTGTGGAATTGGAAAAAAAATTAAATAAGCCTGGTGAAATGTAAGGAAGAAATAATAAAGGTAGAGACAGAAATAAAATAGAGGACATGAACAAACCAACAATGGATTATTTGAAAAGATGTACAAAATAGACACAACTCTAGTGAGACATACAGTAAAACACAGAATGATCTGTGGGATTTTACACTGAATATATATTTTAAGCACGTGCAACGAGCAATCCTTATTTTATAAGAATGTATACATTATATGAGGACTTATGTAACACATTTTAAGGTAGGTGTCTATGGTACATAAAAAATAGGAGTGGGATCAATGATGAAAGTAAAAAATGTAAATAAAAAAGGGTTTTGAGTGGCTGTATGGAGATAGAGTTCTGTGGCATCAGATACAGTGAGCATAGGAGTCATTCAGTAATTTGTATGAGAACAGTTTGGGGAAAAAATAATAAAGTTAAAGTAGTAATTTTTTTCAGTTAGATTAAAAAGTTTGATGTTAAAAATGAAACCAATAGCTAAATAAATATATGGTTTTCTATCTTATCTTGATTTATGGAAGGACTTTGTAAGTATAAATACAATGGGAAAAAAAGAGAAAAAATGGACTCTTTGACTCCATTAAAATGAAACCTTTAAAAAATAAAATCTTTCTGTCCATCAGGGAGTCATTTTAAAAATTAGATACAAAAAACAAATAGGAAAGAATATTTGCAACAAAAACTACAGAAGAAAAATATCCACAATATATTAAATATTTATGCAAATAAATAATAAAACACAAAAATAGACCTTATTAAAAGTTGGGCAAAAAAAAAAAAAAAGTTTTAACAATCCATAAAGAAAATACAGTTGGCTAATAAATATGGAAAAATATTCAATCTCAGTAGTAATATAAAAAATGCAAATTTAAACTGAAATTTTCCATCTACCAAATTAGGAGGCTAGCATTCCCCTTGGGAATATAAACTGGTCTCCCTTCCTGGAAGGTAATTTTATATTACATGTCAAGATACTTTTAAATTTTCATATATTTTGACTCAGTAATTCCTCTTCTAAGCATCTGTCTTTGGGAAAAAACCTACACATTCATCAAAATGGGAATATTAAATTTAGCATATCCACACTGCGACAGTAAAACTTCATGAGAAAATAGTCTCTGAATCCCCAGACTCTGACACACAGTGGGACTCAATAAATGTTTGTTAAATGGCTCTGGAATTCTACATAGCAGTTAAAAAAAGAATGAGTTCAAATTATGATGTGGAAAGATCTCCTAGACCTGTTGTTAAGTAAAGTAAACAAGGTGAAAATCAGGACACACAGGATGATCCCACTGATGTAAAACTAAAACCAGTGCCAAAACAAACAAAACGCATCTCTTTCTCTCTCTCTCTTTTTCTCTCTCTCCCTCCCTCCCTCCCTCCTTCCCTCCTTCCTTTCTTCTCTCTCTCAATGCATAGGGAAGTACATGAAAATGTACACACACCAAGACTATAAGAATCATTACATTTGAGAAGGAGATGGGGATGGGCAGGGAGAACACCTTTGAAGGGAGTCTGAATGGTTTTAGATATAATTGTATTCTCAGATTAATTACCTACTTTAAAAAAGAATGTTTCCTAAAGGATGCGTATACAAAGATGTTTATGATAGCATCATATGTAATAATGAAAAGTTGAAAATAACCCCTTAGGATAATAGATATATGTTGGCCATGAAACATCATGTAGGTATAATAAGCTGTGTTTTTGAAGAAGAGTTGATGGGAAATGACATGGTATATTATTAAGTGAAAAACAACAAAGATTTAATAAAAAATATATAGGCTCATCTTACAAGAAACACTAGAGAGAGTTCTTCAAGCTGAAAGCGAGTGACCCTAGAGAATAATTAGATTCCACACACAAAAAACAAAGAGCACCAGGAGAGGTAATTATGTCAGTAATGATAAGAAAGGATAAATGCATATTTCTTCTCCTATTTGAAAATCAATTGTATAAAACAATATGTATATAATTGTACTGATGGGCATTCAGCATATAGAAACATAGTGTATTTAACAGTAAGAGCACAAAGTGGGTGGGAGCAAAACTATATTAGAGTAAGGAAACGACACCAAATCCACAGGATCAAATGAAGAGGACTGGAAAGGTAAACAAGAAGGAAAATATAACAAACTCTATAAATATATACTTGCTCTCTTTTCTTCTCTCATATGTTATCTGCCCTAATCACCCCAGGTCCAGGCCCCAGAACCTGCTGAAATTATTCAAAATAGCTAACCCTAAACCTGCTTGCACTGGTTTCCAAGGGAAAAACAAAAGGGTTCTTGCCAATGTTTTCCCCTTGTTCCTTTTGCCTCCTGACTGACCCTGTTATTTCCCCCATATGTGTGGGAACTTGAGAACTATGAGTAACAAACTATCTTTTCAATGGCAATCATCTCCTGATCAAATGGCCTCACCATACCTGAATAATAATAAAACCTATTTTTTTAAAAATTTACTTATTTATTTTTGGCTGTGTTGGGTCTTTGTTGCTGTGCGGGCTTTCTCTAATTGCAATGAGCAGGGGCTACTCTTTGTTGTGGTGCATGGGCTTCTCATTGCGGTGGCTTCTCTTGTTGCAGAGCACGGGCTCTAGGCGCACGGGCTTCAGTAGTTCTGGCACACGGGCTCAGTAGTTGTGACTCACAGGCTGTAGAGCGCAGGCTCAGTAGTTGTGGCTCACGGGCTTAGCTGCTCCGCAGCATGTGGGATCTTCCCAGACCAGGGATCGAACCTGTGTGCCCTGCATTGGCAGGTGGATTCTTAACCACTGTGCCACCAGGGAAGTCCTGATAAAACCTATGTTTTAAAACAATTAATAATTTTAAAACTATCCACAGGAAAACCTCAGGCACAGATTGCATCACTGGTGAATTCTACAGATATTTAAAGAAGAAATAATACCAATTCTTCACAAACTCTTCCCAAAAAAATAGAAAAAGAGGGAAAACTTCCCAATTCATTCTATGAGGCCAGTATGACCCTGAAACTAAAACCAGAAAACTTTGCAAATACTTCTGTTATATAGGTGGATGTTTTGACTTACGTAAAACGTCTGCTAAATTCTAAATTTCTATAAAAGCTACTGTGTCTTTGATAAACTTTCCTATATCTCTCCTTGCCATTTTTATAGATTCTATTAATGAAAGGAAAAGGCATGTAGAGTGAAGGCAGAAATGGTTGTGACAATGTCATTTTGCTTTTTCATTCTTCAAATGCCATCATACAATTTGTTTTCTTGTGCGAGCATTACACAAATACAATTGCTTTCAGGAATACTAAAACAGCATTTTATTGGATTTGAAGTATTGAAGGTACAGAATAAATGTGGTAATATAGAACTCTTCCTAACACAAGTGTCTTGGAAGTTAATAAATAAGTTGATTTCTAGGTTCTTGAGTATTTGAAAAATAAAGTTGCAATTTGAGATTGTAAAAAGGAGATTACAACAAAAGAAAACTACAGACCAATATTCCTTATGATTATAGATGCAAAAATGCAGGAAAGTATTTGACAAAATCCAACACCCTTTCATAAATTAAAAAAAAAAATCCCCACAAACTAGGAATAGAAAGAAACTTTCTCAATCTGATAAAGGGCATATATGAAAAACCCACAGGTAACATCATACTTAATGGTGAAAGACTGAATGCTTTCTCCCTAAGACTAGGAACAAGACAAAGATGTTCACTTTTACCACTTGTATTCAATACCATACTGCAGTGAATTAGACAGTTAGGCAAGAAAAGAAATAAAAGGCACTAAGATGGGAAAGAAGTAAAACTGTCTCTATTTGCAGATGACATGAACTTGTATATAGAAAATCCTAAGGAAACCACTAAAAAAATACTACTAGAACTGAAAAACGAATTTGGCAAGATTGTAAGATACAAAATCAGTACATAAGACCAACTGTATTTCTATACACTTGCAATGAGCAATGTGAAAATGAAATTAAGAAAACAATTCCATTTACAATAGCATCAAAAGGAATAAAATACTCAGGAATAAATTTAAGAAAAAAAGTACAAAGTATATACACTGAAAATTACAAAATATCACTGAAAGAAACTAAAGAAGACAAACAAATGGAAAGACACTCCATGTTCGCTGATGGAAAGACAATATGGTTATGATGGCAGTACTCTTTCAATAGGTCCACAGATTCAATGCAATCCCTTTCAAAACCCTAGCTGGTTTCTTTGTAGAAATTGACAAGCCGACCCTAAAATTCATATGAAAATTCAAGAGATCCAGAATAGCCAAAACAATCTTGAAATAGAAGAATAACTCGAAATTCCCAATTATAAAACTTAGTACAAAGCTACAGTAAGCAGGATAGTGTGCTATTGGCACAAGGACAGACATGTAGATCAACAGAATAGAATTGAGAGTCAGAAATAAATTCTCACATTTATAGTCAATTGATTTTCAGCAAGGGTACCCAAGCAATTGGATGGAAGAAGAATAATTTTTTTCAACAAATGGTACTGGGACAACTAGATATCTACATGGACAAAATAAGACCTCTATCTCATACCATTTACAAAAATTAACTGAAAATGGATCAAAAACCTCTTAAATGTAAGCGCTAAAACTATAAAACGTTTAGAAGAAAATGTAGGTGGAAATCTTCATGATCTTGGATTAAGCAATGATTTCTTAGATATGACACCAAAGCACAGCAACAAAAGTAAAAATAAATTGAACTTCATCAGAATTTACAACTATTGTGCTTCATAGGACACTATCAAGGAAGTGGAAAGACAACTCAGAGAATGAGAGAAAATATTTGCAACTCATATATCTTATATAGCCAAAAGTAGAAACAACCCAAATGTCCATTAACTGATGAATGGATAAATAAAATGTAGTATATTCATGCAATGGAATATTATTCAGCAATAAAAGGGAATGAAGTATTGATATATCCTATAACATGGATGAATCTTGAAAATATTCTAAGTGAAAGAAGCCAGACACAAAGAGCTGTAGAACTGGATATTGTATGATTCCATTTATATGAAATGCCCAGAAGAGGCAAATCTACAGAGGCAACGCATAGATAAGTGGTTGCCTAGGGATGGCAGGACTTAGCGTAGCCTGCAAAAGTATGTCTGCATTCAACAGAGATCAGCATTACCTTTAGAAGCCTTCAAGGAGTACATTGTTAAGACAAAATGGCAGCTGTGGGATAAACAAAAAGAGGCCCATTTTACTTTAAATACTCCCTAGGAAGACCTAAGCAATGATCTCAAGCTGGAAAGAGCCAAGCCTTAGAACGCTCTAAGAACCAGGTTAAGTATTCACTGTGGTGTCTATTCTGCATCCCTCTCATTTCTACTGTCACTTTCATCAGGCGTTCTTCTCTTAGTTACTCAGCACCCTATATTTTAAGGGCTTTTCAAAAATAATAAAATAAGATTGCACCACTGGCTCTGTTAGTCTCATCACTGAGTGATTTCAGATGCAGGGTTTGGTGCCAGTGCAGTTAAAGGCAGCAGAGCAACTGATCACCCGTGGGCCAAATAGTAATGATATGGCATTCTTTTTCATCAAGAAATTCTTAAGCTTCATAGGGCTGAATCCTGAATTTGACACTCTTGGCTAAACTTGGGACTTGGTTAAAGATTAAATAAGCAAACTTTTATTTCAATTGTATAAACCAAAAACTAAAATACAAGTGAAGACGCACTAAAAAAGTGGAGATTTGGTTTTCTGTGACTGATGCTCTTTTTTTTAGCATCCGATTTTGCATGTGTGTGTGTGAGACATCAACAAAAAATAAATAAATAAGAGAACTGGTAAGCATACATGAGTCACAGAAAATGTTTAAAACCATTTGGCTCCCCTAGGAGATGGCCAGATCGTCGGTGAATGATTTAGCATGGGAAATAGCCAGTAAGGGCAAGCATGATTGGTGAAGGGATCTGAACGAAACATCAGAGGTGGGGGAAAAAGTGGGACCTTCCGCTTGAGAGTCTTAAAAAGATTACCTCAGGGGATTAGTGAAGGGTTGGGCTCCAACCTGCTTGTTCTAAAGGCAGCTCATAAGGTATAGATGAAAAGAACTGTAAAAAGCATCAGCCACTATGATTGCTAAGCCAAGGAGATCCTTTCAGCAACAAACCTCTTGCTGGACCTGTTTCAGGTTCTATTTTTCATATGGAATCAAAAACAACTTTACATACTTAGTTTCTACTAAAGCTTTCCCCCTGCCCCTTGTTGATAGAATGGCTTGAGAGCCCTGTCAAGAATCTCCAACAATCTCTGATGCTTGCAACATTCACATGCTCTACACTGTTCTTTTATAAAACAACACCCTCCAGAGTTGTTTGGTGATCAGTACCTAGACACTGGTGACCACATCCCTGTATAGCATCTTTTTTTGTTTGTTTTTTAGAGAATTGACGTTTGCTCTTTTTTTTATATATTTATATATTTACTTATTTATTTAGGCTGCTCCGGGTCTTTTTTTTTTTTATTCGGTTGCACTGGGTCTTAGTTGCAGCAGGTGGGCTCCTTAGTTGCAGCTCCTTAGCTGCGGCATGCGGGCTCCTTAGTTGCGGCATGCATGTGGGATCTAGTTCCCTGACCAGGGATCGAACCCGGGTCCCCTGCATTGGGAGCCCAGAGTCTTATCCACTGCACCATCAGGGAAGTCCCCTGCTCCGGGTCTTAATTACGGCACGTGGGATCTTTAGTTGCGGCATGTGGGATCTTTTAGTTGCAGCATGCGGGCTTCTTAGTTGAGGCATGTGGACTCTTAGTTGTGGCATGCATGTGGGATCTAGTTCTCCGACCAGGGATCGAACCCGGGCCCCCTGCGTTGGGAGCTCAGTCTTACCCACTGGACCACCTGGGAAGTCCCTCCCTGTATAGCATCTTACGTGTCATCTTACATGCTCACCTGGAGACACCATAAATACTGCTTGGTGCTGTTGATTATCCAGGCAGGAGTCAATATCCCAATTGAATTTCAAACTCTAAACAGCAAAGTCATCATGCCACTTTGAACTTATGTGGGCCTCCTTTCTAAAGAACTCAAATTGATTTTAAAAAATCTATCTAAATTAATTATGCCTCAAACCTCCCAGAAGACAATTAGTAGCTATCATTTGCTGAATGCTTCCTCTGTGGCAGGCATCCTTCTAAGCATTTATGTTGTATCACTTTGGGTAAATCATGTATTCTCTGTGAGCTTCAGTTCATCTGTAAAATGGGGAAAACACTGGAATCACAAATTCAGTTGCCCACAGGTAGCTAAGTAGAGGGAGCTAGGTGTAAGCACTTGAGCAATTATTAAGTGAGATATACCTGGCATTCTTGGTGGCTGAATCACTAACCTTGCCTCTTCTGTAGGCAGATCCTGCCTTCCCACTTAGAGCAGTAGGAAGTGTGAGACATGCTTTCCTAGGCTCCCTTGCACCTAGGATGTTGGCATATGAGCCAGTCTTGGTCAACTGTGAGCTCAGGGGGAAGTCAGTTAGGGACTTTTTTTATTAAGTTTTACCTTTACAAGAAAGAGAAACCAATGGGAGGACATGCTTTCCTCTTCTGGATATGTGTCTGCATGTGACATGTGTGCCTTTTGGAAGGAGGTAGGAAGGAGGGGAACATCACAGCTGACTTACTGAAGATGTCGGGGGAAAGGTGGAAAACATCAGTGGTGCGGGCAGCAGTCCTTGACAACATTTTTGTGCCACTGTATGAACCCTGGAGCTCCCCTACCTTAATTGAGGTAATACACCCTTACGTGAAGCTATTAGTTGGGTTTTCTATCAGTCACACTGAAATCATCCCCACCTCATCTTGACATAATACTGAGGGGCATTCCTCATCTAAAGAAGTCGGCTGCACTCAGTTCCTGCTGGTTGCTGCCAGATGAGGATTTTTCAAGAAGAGCTAGGAATCCAGATTTTTATATAAAACTCCAGATTTTAAAACGTTGGCTCAGATTAAAGGAATATGTGCAGGCCAAACAAAATACACGTGGAGGCCAAGTTCAGCCCATAGACTCACTATTTTCAACCCCTGATCTACCTCTGACAGTTGTTGTGAGAACTGAATTAACTATATTTAAAATAAGATCAGTAATAATAATAGCAAAACACTCACATAGCACTTAATATGGGCCAGGAACCATTCTGCTTGCTTTACCAATCTAGTACTCATATGTAACCAGGTCTTACAACAACCTTATGGGGAGATGTAACTGTTACTTCCACTTTACAGGTAAGGAAAGTACGGAAAAGAGAAGTTGAGTAATTTGCTCTGGTCACACAGTCATGATGAAGTAGAGCAGGAAGGTGAGCCTGGACCCAGGTAACCTGGCTCCAGATTTCACTACTCTTAATCAATACATTATGCTTGTGAAACACTCAGTACAAATTTCTGCCCGTAATTGATACTCAGTCCATGTAAGTTCCCTTCCCTCATCCCCTCCAATGCTTTGAAGCAATTTCAAGAATAGAATTAGGGATTTGGGGGACTTCCCTGGTGGTCCAGTGGCTAAGACTCTGTGCTCCCAATGCAGGGGGCCCAGGTTCGATCCCTGGTTAGGGAACTAGATCCCATGTGCCACAACTGAGTCCACATGCCACAACTAAAGATCCCGCATGCTGCAACTAAAGATCCCACATGCCGCAACTAAGACCCAGCGTGGCCAAAATAAATAAATACATTTTAAAAGAGAAGAAAGAATTAGGGATTTTTCTGATGCTAAAGAGGACAGAAGAAAGAGAAGAGAAGAAAGAATTAGGGATTTTTCTGATGCTAAAGAGGACAGCTTGGCATTTTAGATATTAATGACAGTTGTCATTTCAGTTCGGTGCCTCAAGAGCTGCCGTAATATCCAGGCAGGTGATCAGTATCATAATAAATGAAATCTATATGGACTTGGCTGGAAGGTGGAACAGCTGTGATGACATTTGTGCTCAGCTTCTTGGCCACCAAACAACAGGGATGCTCTGAACATGGTGAAATGTTGTATCTTCAGAAGAGGCCACCAACCTCCCATGGTGACTGCCACACTCCCAACCAGGACTCCTAGGTAGTGTGCACTGGATGGGGGGATGGATGGATGATGGATTGGCTCCAAAGGTATACACATCTGCATATACAGGAGACAATGTTATTCTGACTCTTCCCTTAGAGCCAGTCCCAAGATAGATAGTCTCAAAGCTAAATCCATTTGGTGTAATTAACAACTGTAGTGCTTAATCATTCGTAACCAAACATTCCCTAAAAATGGGCTCTTAGAGAAATGATTCCATTGAGAGAAATGCAACTCCAAAAATATTCATAACAACATTGATGGGGGTGGGAGTGAGAGGAGTGTGGGAAAGCCATGCACCCAAATGTCCAGCAATATAAAGTATATTTTGGTACAACCATAGGGTTGACTATTAGATCACCATTAAAAACATTGCTTACAAAGGATGTGCAATAGAAAAATACTTATGAACCAATAATAAATGAGAAAAGGACACAAGTTGTTTATACAGCATATATCAAAATGCATCATTTAAATGAATTTTTCTTAAACAACAAAAAACACTGAAAATGACCCATATACTACACGTAAATAGACAAACCAACAAATATTTACTGATTACCTACTAAGTACTGTAGATGCAAAGTAATGACAAGAAACAAAAAAATTACTTCCTGTTTCCAAGAGCTTTCAAAATAATTAAGGAGATGAGATGCTCTCTAATAATTACATCGTAAAGAAATTAGGTGGTAGACGTAGAGAACAAACGTATGGACACCAAGGGGGGAAAGCGGCGGGGGCGTGGGGATGGTGGTGTGATGAATTGGGCGATTGGGATTGACGTGTATACACTGATGTGTATAAAATTGATGACTAATAAGAACCTGCTGTATAAAAAAATAAATAAAATTTTTAAAAAAAGAAATCAGGTGGTATTTGGAATATGAACAATATATAACAGTTGCTATAATACTCAGAGGAGAGAAAGATGACCTCTGGCTGTGGTGATCCAGGCAGGCTGTGAAGAGGAGTGGGAGCTGAACGAGAGGTTTATCGGGATTTCAGGAAACCAAAGGGCATTCCAGGCAGGAAGGGATGCAGAGTCTGTACTGATGCAGGTATGGAAACATGCAAGTTATGTTTAATGTGATGTAGGGGAAAGAACTTAGGCCCTGAGCTGGAACCCTGGCTCTGTGATTTCTCCTGAATGACTTATGTTAACCTCTGAGGTCATAGGTTTTCCAACAATAATGCATCTTATAGGATCTTTGTGTAGATTAAACAAGATCATTTGTATAAGATGCCTGGACCATTAACTTGTTAAATGTTAATTTTTTTTATATCTCTTTCTCTTTCTCTTCAGCTGTCTTTGTTCATTCATTCATTCAATCAGTCAGTCACTTAGTCATCCATTCACTCATACGTTCGGCATGGGTTGAGCATCCATCTTGTACCAGCACTGGGCTGGTTATTGTCTGTCTGTTCCCATCCAGTTCCACTCCACACTCATCCCTGCCCTGTGCTGTGCCCCAGGAGCCTGACAACCGTGGACCACATCACCCAGCCTCCCTTGCCCTCTAGCTTCCAGTTGGAAACACTGGCAGGAAATCTGAGGGCAGGAGGAGAAAGAAGTTGGGCAATTTACTCCGTGCTCCACTTCCTCCCTGTCTTGTCTTGGGGGTGGTGGGTAGCCCCTCTTCCTTAGCACAGCTCCCAGCTCGTGTGGGACCCAGCTCCCTCCTCCTGCCCCTTCACACCTGGCGGGGGATGACAATCCCTGGGGCCCTCACCATGTCTTGTGGGTTCCCTTCACACTGTACATGGTCTCTTTGTTCAGTTCCCTTCAGTTAAACTCTTCTGTACCTGCTGCTCACTGGGGCTCTGACATACATGATGAAGAAGGCAGACAAGTCCTCGCCTCCTACGTTCTGATAAAAATTGCATAAACAAAATAGCCACAGGTACTAAGAAGAAAATAAGGTAATGTGATAAAGAATGGTTGGGAGAGGCTACTTGAGGGGGATGACATTTAAACAGAGACCTAAAGGCTGAGGGGGAGCCAGCAATCCAAAGATCTGGGAGACCCCTGTTTCAGGCAGAAGTGCATATGTAAGAGCCTTAAGGTGATGACAAGCATGGGGTGTTGGAATAATAAAGAGAGGCCAGTGGGGCTGGAAATTGGTGCCGTGGGGGGTGAGTGGTGGGAATATGGTCAGAGAGGCAGGAGGGGTCAGTCAGTGCTGGGCGTGGTGGGCTGTGGAAAGCGACCTGGACTTAAAGACTAAGTATATTAGGAAGTCTTTGAAGGGCTGCAGGTTGGGCAGTAATTTGAGCCATGTTTTGAATCTACAGTCTTCTACTGTGTGGGCAATGGATTGTACATCAGGAAATAGTGGGAGGTTATTGCTATGGTCCAGGCCAGAGTTGCTGGTGGCTTGTACTAGAGTGTTGGCAATGGCAGTGGAGAGATGTGAATGGACTTGAGATCCTTTTACACTATGATCCTGAGGTATCATAATACTTTAGTTTTTCCCAACCAGTGTCCTAGATCCTTGGAGGATGGTGAGCACACTATATATTTTTTATTAATTTGTATTTTCATTTTAATGATTATATATTTCAAAATTAGATGAACATATCCTGGATCATCTGCATGCCCACCTTATAACAGAGTAGTATTATCACATAATTTCAGTGGCGCCATTTCATTTGGATTCTAAGACCTCCACAGCACCAAATGATTGCCTACAATGACAGCATTTAACATAATGTGATGATTTTATTAACACATAACACACACACACAGAAAAGTACACCACTCCTAAGTACATAACTCAGTACATTTTCACAAACTGAACGTCTCCATAACCAGCACACAGTTTAAGAACCTAACACTCCAGGAACCCCTCGGGCACCTTCTCCAAGCCACTCCCCACCCCACGCCCAGTGTAACTATCATCCTGATTTCTAACACCATAATTTAGTTTTGCTTGTTTTTGAACTTTACATGAATGCAGAGATGAGAGTTATGTAAGTGGGATGAAGCAGACCTCTGAAACGCCCATCATGGCGTGTGGGCAGCATGGGATTCCCACCAGGGACAGGCCCTCAGTTTCCGTTCATGCTTCCTGGGCATTGTGATGAAGATCTGACCTCAGAGACTAGAACCCAAATTATCCCCAAGGCGTGAAGCAACCTCATTAGCCTGGATCCCCATCAATGGACACGGCCCAGCAAGGTCACATCAGTAGTGCTGTCTACGTATTAGAATGTCTGTTTAGGATAGCCGTGGCTGTCAGGCAGCATAATCTTTTCCCACACCTTCGATGAGTCATGAGATGTTAAGAGTAAAATGGTGATGTCTTGACTTTTGCCCTTGCTTTCCCAGGCTGCGCTCCAGCAGCTTTCCCAGGTCCAGACCAAAAGGTGTTTTCATTAATCCAGATGAAAAGTCCAGCTGAATCTGCCCCTAGTCACATGTAGGCCCCCACTCCTGCTCCCCCTGTCCTTCATTACACTGCCAGGGTCAAAACAGGGAAGCAGGCAAGATTTGGTTTTGATGCACTCTTTTGCTCATTCCAATTCTGGCCCCTCCCATTAACTCCAGTGACCTCATGCCTCCCACTGGCCCCAGAGTCCCTCACCGGAAGCACACACAGCCCTACCCATCATAACACAGCCCTCCCGCCTCCCATTCTCTCCCAATTCTGCTTTCTGCTATGTGACAATGCGTGGCATCAGCTTAATCCAAGGAATGCCCGTGATGGTTTAGTAGAAAGAGTGCTGCATTTGAGAGTTAAGAGGCCTGGTTCTAGTTCTAACAAACATTACATCAGTTAGGATAGTTAATTAGCTGAAAGTGGTAGAATTCAACTTAAGCAAAAAACAAACAAAAAATCCAGTATTGAACGAGTTCCTTCGGGGGTCAGTGATCAGATACAGCTATATCAGGGTCTCCAACAACGTCATTAAGACAGACTCACTCTCTCCACATCTTGGCACTGCTTTCCTTGGCTCTCTGCCAACAGTCCTATCCTCCCAGCAACCCCAAGGGAGCACATGAACTTCTCTATTCCAAGGTCCTGAAATCAAGTCTCGTTAGCTTTGATTGGCCTCCTGGGAACACATGTCCTGATGCTCTGGTTGGTGAGGCCCAGCTCACTTGCTCATGGTGGATTTGGGGGTAAAGTCAGCACCACGCAAAATGCTAGAAGTGAGAGTGGGAAGGGCTGGTTCCCCAGAAGGACTGAGGCCGGCCGCAGCCACATGCGTCCTCTTCAGTCATTAATTAATAACAAGAGCCTGACAAATCTTTCCACCTCTGGGACTGGTTTCTCAACTGCAAAAAGAGAGGGATGGACCCTACAGCTTCTAAGATCCCTTCTACTTTAACACTTTATGATTCCACCTAATTTCTCATGGGCATGCTACGTAGTAGTTTTACCTCTTAGAGAATAATTTCTTAATCCAATTAAAATGGGCACAGCAGAGACTTAACCACCGATGTGATAAGCCATTTGGAAGGGGCAAGCCCCACCATAGTGCAGGCCTTCCCCATCCTCTCTGCAAGATCCCTGCCCAGTGACCCCCTAAAGAAACAAGCCAGAGAGGCTGGTGCCAATGGAGAGAGAGGGATGAAATCGGAACCAGCTATTCATTGGTTAATTCAACCAGTAATTATTATGCACTTCCTGTATCTCAAGCACTGTACTAGGCTCTGGGAATGAACGTGAGCAAGGCACAGCCCCTGTTCTCTAAGACAACAGTCTTGAGGTGGGCACAGACAAGCAAACCGCTGATTGACAGTTCAGAAGGTCAAGGGCTGTGGCAGGATGGTAAGGTGGCTCAGATGACGGGCACGTAACCCACTAGGAGATAGATAGGGTTTAGGGCCTGAGGAGCTGAGAGAATAATCAGGGACGTTGTTTCTAAGGAGATCCTGAATAGGGCCTGGAAGGCGAAAGAGAAGAATTTAGCCAGTTGAGAAAGGCATTCACAATGCAGCAAGTTGGGGCAGTCTTGGAGCGTTGCAGTTTGTTGCAAGTGGCTGCCGTTGTGGAGTTTAAATGGGGCAGTGGCAAGAGGTAAGGCCAGGCTTCATTGTAGGGAACTGGAGTACCAAACCAAGAAGGTGGATTTTTATCATGGAGGCACTGAGGAGCCACTGAAGGATTTTAAGCAGGAGGGTAACACAATATCTCTCATTTTTACAAAGGATCTACCAGTATCATGTGGGGTCAGGGAGACATAAGACCAGTTGTCTTCAAGAAGTCTGTGATCATACCATCATAATGATAGAGGAAGGACTTCATGCCCAGTATCTGACCGCTTGCTTCTGTAGTTTTTGTGTTATGTATGTCTGTTTATTCACACTTTACCTTGTTCCACGTAAAGCTCGCTCTTCAGAAAAATGCCTGCACCTGGGACAAAGACTTTTAAAAAGCCCATCCCTGGTCCAAAAATGCTTACAGGTGATCTGTAAGTCTCTGCTGAAAATTTGACCACACCTCACACCTGATTATAAAACAACTCAAGATCTCTGCAGCCCCCAAATATTATAACAAGGATTTAACAATCCATCAGCATTCAAGGGGCAAACCTGGGACTCTCTGCTGGCTGCTCAAGGAGCCTTATAGGTCTGCCTCCTGCAGAAGGGAGAAAGTTCTATATTCCTCAGAAAATTGCTCTGCACAAAAGAAATCATGGCTCCCTGCACACCCAGGCTTGAGAGGAGATTATTCCTAATGGCATAAATCCTCAGACCATCACGTGTCTGGAAGAAAAGCAGAGATGCATCTGAATGCCAGGGCTGCCTTAGACCAAAGAGAAACAAGGAAGAGTACTAATTGAGCTGTGAAAACAACATCTACCCAATCAACCTAAAACCTGGTCTGGAGAACAGGTGGCTTCCCAAATCTGTCATGAATTAATGAATAACTGAAAAAATGGCTGATTTCCATAGAAGTCTGACATTCTCAGTCCACTACAAGGACAGTCAATTCTTAATCATGCGGGATAACAGGGACCTTTGCCAAACATCCTGCAGGATGAGGAATAATTTTTTTAATTTATATTTGGCTTGGAAGCGCATTCCTTTTTTTTTTTTTTTTCTGTACTAGCTTTAACTTTCAAGCTGTTTCACTGAAGATTAAGTAGCAATGACAGTGACCATGACAATCTCTCCTTAGAGTCTGTCGCAATTTTCAAAGCTTATTTATATCCACTGTCTCATTTGAGCCTCTCAATAACCCAACTCAGTGACTTGATTAGCAAATGCCTACGTTACAGACGGAGGGACTGAGGCTCAGAGACGCTCCACAGCTACGAAAGCGGCCGAGCTAGGTCTTGAACCCAGGCTTCTAACTTGAATCCAGGATTTTTTTTAGGAGGGGGTGAAAGAAGCCAAAACAAAACAAAAAACTGGGTTGCAAAAAAAAGTGTTGACTGCCGAAGCTTTACATGAGGATGAGAAATTAACAACAAAGAGGCCATTTTTCATGTGGACTCAAAATGTGAGTTCTCGGGGGTTTTTTTTTCTATTTGTACAAGAGCTTTGTTGTTTTAAAAGGCCCTTTCTTCTCATTCATGAGAAATGAGAAAATACCTTCTGACAGCCATGCAATTAGCAGGGCCTTCAGATATTGATTTCCTCTGTTCTCGGCATTACCCTTTTTCATAGGGCTCCACACAGGCTCCTGAGAGAAAGGAAAGCTGGAATTTCTGAATTGGCCTCTGAAGTAATTTAGCTGTTTCCCATCACCATCTCTCAGCTGCATTCCCAAGGCTTCTTCCTCCCTCCTCAGCCACATCTAAGGGCGATTGCTAGGCAGGGATTCTAAGGCAGGGATTTTAGAAAGGGGAGGGGGAGGGGAAAAGGGGCTGGGAACATGTAAGGAGAGAGGAATGAAAAGAAAGAAAATCAATCCCCGGATGGAAATCCAACAAATGCTTGTGTAAAAGTTACATTTCCCCTTGAAGAAAGGAGAGGGGTTGGAGCATAAAACAGAAATTACCAATGATACTACCACCATGATTCCTTCACTCATTCCACAAACATTTACTGAGATCCAGCTGGTACCAGGGACTTTCATAGGCTCTGAGAATGTACACAATTGGCAAACACCAATATAATCCCTACCTTTATTGAGGCTACAGTGTTCCCCAGAAAGCTGACTCTGAGACAGATTAGAATGCATACATCATATTACAGAGTGCTCTTAAGATTAACACCCATGGAGAGAAGGAAGTAAGCAGGAGTGAGCCCAGAATGCAGTCAAAATATGAAACAGTCTCAAGAGAAGCCTGGGCCAGCCCTACACAGGGTTCTAAAGAGGAATGACCTTTCAGAGCTGTTCCCAGGTGAGTGAGAGGTCAGGCCTTCACACCCCCATGTAGATCAATCATTGAGAGGGGGTGTGGCCTTGGGGGGGAAGCTCTCTTCAGCTGAGGCAAGACCAAGGGGGTCACACTTCCATCAGTGGAGGCAATAATAGCCTTTAATCCTGAAGGTGGATCTGAGTGGCTCATCAGAGCCTCCAGCACATAAAGTCTGGTAGAGGAGGCAGCAGCCATAACATAATCACAGAAAAATGTATAATGCACTGTGATTGGTGCTACAAAGGAGAGGTACATGGTACCTTGAGAAAGTGCAACCAAGATTAAAAGGAGGGGTTGGGTTTCAGGCATGGGAAGCACATCTGCAAAGCCCTGGATTGGGAGGGCATGGGAAGGGAAATAGGTTGGAGAGCTTCTCTGAAGGGAAAATGGTTGAGCGCTCACCACACGCCAGGTACATGTTGGGCACTTTTGATACATCCTCTAGTTCATTTCACAACAACCCCATGAGGTAGGTATTGTTCCCAGGTCCTTCTAGCATCTCTTGAGATCAAAGAACAATATTCCCTGGAAACATGTGAAGCCAGAAGTGACAGGCCCGATGGTCACGGAGTCAAAAGCACAACCAATTGATGGGGGCTGAAATCAAACTAGCCAGTTCTCTGAGCAGAGAGAGGAGTCATAAGGAAAGCAGAGACGCAAGCTGAACTAGGACTCCTTTGTGGAATGTGAAAAAGGAAAGCAATCAATATAAACTGAAGACCAAAGCAAGGTTTACTAAATTTACACATAATAGCATTGACCATTATAAAAAAATTCAATACAATTTTAGATTTGAGTTACTCCTACATTCATTTAGCAATGCTGCATTTTGGGAACTGCAGAAATCAAGAAAACTGTGCTGAAACATAGAATAATATGACTCTCAAGGCAACTAATAATACATTGTAATGAAAGAGGATTTTAAAAAATATTTTTTGGTAAAAAATTATGTAGCTGATTTCTATAGCTGATGGGTGCAAAGTCTGTTGAAATAAGGCAATCTGCAACACAAAAATCACATTGTGACAATTTCTGTTTGTTCATTGGAAAAGCTATGTATATGTAAGCAAAATTTGCATAGCAGAAGTCCCCACTTGAGTCTTTACTGTGTCTACTGCAGGTCTATGGTAATATCGGCCAGAAGTGCATGTCTTGGTGGGGCAGGGGGGGATTAGAGAGCCTCCCTGGAGAGAATTCATCCGAAACTAAGGCAGTGGGAGCCTGGAAATCTGTGATTTAAGAAGACAGGATTGAGAAAACCTGTTTTGGTGTCAGACCTGGGTTTGAGTCACTTCCTAGCTATGTGACTTCAACCAAATTACTAAACCCCTGCTAAGCCTCAGTTTTCTTGTCCATAAAATGGGCTGTGAGAACCCCTGTGAAGTTTTGAAAGTTGAGCAATTCTCAACATTTAGAAATGGAACACCAAGCATGGGTATTAATATGAGAAAGTTCTCTTAGCGCTACTAAAAGAATAGTCCTCAGGCTCACAGCAGCACCGTGCAGCTTTGTTAGAAATGCAAATTATCAGGCTCCATCCCACACCAGTCCTGCTGACTCAGAATCTCTGGAGGTGGGAGCCCAGAAAACTGGGTTTGAGCAATTCTCCAGGCAGAGTGACCAAGCGTCCAAGTTTGCCCCAGGCAGGGGAGCGTCCGTCGAAGAGGAACTACCAGTGTTAAAACTGCAGAGTCCAGGGTGATCTGAGATGGGTTGGTTACTCTAACTCCACGTGATTCTCATGTGTGCTAAAGTCTGAAAACCACTGCTCTAACATATGTACGCATATTTTTAAATTAATATAATATAGTGCACAACACACTTGAAGATTTCAGTGAAGATTTCCACAAATCCCTTGGGGACGGCTACAAATTACTGCTTTAAGGTAAGCCAATATGTATTCAGCATCCTTTACAGGTCAAAAGTTTGGACGGATGCCCTTTGTTTTACCTCTGTGATCATACAGCATCCTCAGGGAGGTAGGTATTTTAATCCTCACCTAGAAAAGTGAGATTTAGGGACTTCCCTTGTGGTCCAGTGCTTAAGAATCCGCCTTCCAGTGCAGGGGATGCGGGTTCGATCCCTGGTCGGGGAACTAAGATCCCACATGCAGCGGGGCAACTAAGCCTGCGTGCCCCAGCGAAGACCCGTGCACACTGCAACGAAGGATCCTGCATGCCACAACTAAGACCCGATGTAGCCAAAAAAATAAATAAAATTTTTAAAATAAATAAATAATAAAGACCACCGTAGTCCAAAGAAAAAAGAAAGAAAGAAAAGAAAAGAAAAGAAAATAGATTTAAAGAAGTTAGTAACCTGCCTATAGGATCACCAGTAAGCCCAAGGGCTTGGGGTTCAAAGATGTCACTTTCTAGAGCCTGTGTTGGTTCCATTAAGCCCATGTTTCCTCAAGAGTGGAATGCAACTTACCAGGGAAGGAGAGATGATTGAATGTGTTAGGGGAGATGACTGTAGAAGGTAGACTGGGCAGCATTAAATAAGACATCACATTGTGAGAAATAATGCTAAAAATTGCTGATGCTCATATAACCCTTACTATGTATGTGCCAGGCACTGTTATAAGAGTTCTATCCTCAGTTCTACAGATGAGAAAACTGAGGCACCAAGGTCATACAGTTAGCAGGTAATGTGGCCCTGAAATTAGAACCCAGGCATCTTGACACGGAGTCCACTACTGAGCTATTTGCCTCTCCCTTTATAATTCTCTTTCAATTCCACGAAGCAAGTTCAGGTTTAGAGCTGACTCGTCTTTTTCATCTTTCCAATATTTGCTAGTTTCTCTCTAACTAGGGAGCAAACTTCAGATTCAGAACCCTCTGTTTGGCTGACATTGTATTTGTTCCTATTGGATACCGTCTATGTATGGTAAATAATATTGGACTTCCACTCAGGCAGAGACATAAAGTTCCTTTTACTTAAGGGAAAAGTGAGTTACTGAAAGGAAAAATTTAAGTTGATAATAATAACAGAGAATTGTGAAGGTGATACCCGGTGGTGTGTGTGGTACTAGGATGGAGGGAAAAGATGAGAAGGAGGTGGACGAGTGATTGTATTTGGGGTGGTACTGCATTTCGGCACGATGCTCCCACTGGTCTCCATTCTCAAGCTTTTTGGGTTCTCTGAGTTCTCCTGCTATTTTAAAGAACCATGAACTGCTGACAGGAAGGTAGTCAGCATTCTTTAGAAAATACTTTCCCATTTCACTACTGGTTCTCCCTCTTTCCTTCTGCTCAGACTTTCAAGCCTCTTTCAGATTTTTCTCACAGGGACCCTGATGCAGGAACCAGGATCTCTGCACTGGAAAAGTATGGCAGCAGAGTCTTCCGCTGTTCATTTTTAGTTCTCTCTCTTTCCTGGGTACATTGGGAAACTACACCTCCCGGCCTCCGTATAATTAGGTGTGTCTGTGAGACCTGGTTCTGGCCAATGAGCTGTGAAGAGAAGTGATGGGCAACATTTGAGAGGGAGGGTCTCTTCCTCTGTTGCAGCGGCCTGGGAGCTCCATGGTAGAGTTACCAGATGCAAGCAGACTGGGTCCCTGAGCTCCCACTTGGAAAGAAGCTACCCCAGAGATTCAACAGACCTGCAGTAGATTTGCGTGGGTGAGAAATAAACTTTATATGTGATACCACTGAGATAGCAGAGGTTGGTTTGTTACCACTCTTGACCTAGCCTTTCCTGGCCAATACAAGCACATCCCATCAAGATATTATGTATTACATTAGAAAGCACTTTCCACTACTGGGAGAGTATTTTTCTCTAGAGTATAAAGGAAATTCCTAAAATGTTCAAGAGGATTTTGCAAACAGGGATTACTTGAAACTGTAGGACTTGAGCCTTCAACAAATGGTCCCAACACATTGGGACCCCAGGCAGGATTGGGGGGTGAGGGATGTGGAGGATACGAAGGGAAGTTGAAAGAATGTTGCAAATTCTATTTTTAAGAAGATATCCCTTTCCCAGAGCCAGCCGGCCTCCAGCTTCGAGGTTGATAGAAGCACTCAGCATGATGCTGGTAGATAAATGTGGAAGTGGCTATCCTCCTCTGAAACCAAGGGTGAAAATCATTTGCTTCTCTGGGAAGGTTCCTGTTTGCTTCTGTTGTCAGAATTAACCCTGCAGCCTTTCACAGAACCAAAGAAGACACTTCTCCTGTGTGTGTGAGTATATTTTCTTACTGTTGTTGTCGTTTTAAAAATCATGTAGAAAACTCTTACCCAAGGCTCTATCTACTTGAGCCTTCTGCATTATTAAAAGAAGTAGCATGATTATGAGAAACTATACATGCAAATGTCTTTATTTTATAAAAACGAGGCTCCAGACTGGCTCAATGATTTTGCGTGTTCTCAAACACGTACCCAGCAGGTGATACTTAATGCTAACAATAGCCACCATCTAAAGGGCACCCTCTGTACTGAACACTGTGCCTGCCCTTTGGAGGCTCCTCCCAACAAGGTGCATATTGATATTGTTCTCAATTCAGACATGAAAGAAGGTCCAGCACCTTGTATAAGTCACACAGCTAATGAGTGCCAGAGGCAGGATTCAAACCCAGGCCTACCTGACTCCAAAGGCTATGCTCTTCGTGAAATTACAGGTGTGGCCGTGGCTCTCTTTCAGAGGAGGAAAGGACGCAGGGAGGCTAGGCTGTTTGCTGAACATCCCCTGTGAGATCAGCGAAGCGGCCTGGCAGCATCAATAGTTCATTAAGAACTTTTATGTTGGGAACATATTTATTTTTAAAACTGCTTAATATGCTACTTCTGGGACAGAGAGAGTTGGCGATGACTTCATTTGCCACTCAGAGCCCTAAGTGATTTGAATGGCTGCTGCCACTCCAATCCTAGTGCCCAATGAAACCAAACTGTGGCCCCACTGCAGTGCCTGGCATGTCCCCAGACACACTTGGAGAAGCGCTAGGGCAGGAGGCTTAACTGCAAATGTCTGAGGATGGGAACATCATAATAGCTAATATACCCATGTTAATTCATTTAATCCTCAGAACAGCCCTGCAAAGGGACTCTCTGAGAATCAGAGAGGTTAGGAACTTGCCTGAGGTCACACAGTAAAAGGGGCTGAGCTTTAAGCCAGGCAGGCCAGCTTTAAAACCGGCACTTAATCACCACATGATATATAAAAGGAGATTGGGAGCCTTAAAGGCTGGGTCTAGGCCTCACCATGCCACTAACCAGCTTCACATCCTTGAGCAAATCACATACTCTTCTTAGGTCTTATTTTCTTCAACTATGACCAAGGGACTTCATAGGAGTTTATTATGATGATTGTCCCAAGGTCAAGAGAATAACAAAGAAAAGAGTGTGCTTCTATCTATGAGGTATTTTGGTACCATAAGTAGAGCCTGGGTATCCAGAGATGGAAAGATACTACTTTTTCCCATCATCAGCACCACTAGTGCTTTGCATATATTATTTCTAATCCTCACAAACAAGCCTAAAAGGTAAATATGTGTGGTGGACATCTGTTGTTTACCTTCCTGGCACTTCTCCATATTCTGAAAAAAGCAACCTCCCTTCTTTTGAGGAATGCCCCTCTACCAACACCAGCATGTGCTTCTACTGCAGGTTGTCAATCACAGTAAACCACCCCACCCTTGCCAAAGTTGATTGGTCCATGGGTCAGCATGGGATCCAAGTCAAGCCAATCAGATCCTTCTCAGGATTTTTCAAATGGAGTCATTTGAAGAGAAGCAATCTCTCTCTAGTGCAGAAGCTGTGAAATATGAGGCCATGTTTCCCTCCACTAGAAGCAGCCCTCCTTAGGAACTAAAATCTTTGCACATAGAAACAAGCAGAAAACAGAGACAGAAAGAGGTGCCCTAACAATATTGCAGATCCTGGTTCCAACTGTCACCAAACTCCAGCTATATCCTACCCTTGCTGGGCTTACAGGAGATAAACCAGACAAGCCCCTCTGGTTAATTCCCATTTATGCCATTTAAGTTATTTATACCCATTTAAGTTACTTTGAGTTAGGTGTCTGTCATATGCAACCAAGAGTTCTGGCTGGTAGAGTATTTATATTATTCTCTTTCTACTTTCTCAGTGTCAAACTGAGACTACCTGGGTGGTGAGTGTCATCCTGGGACTAGAGCCCAGTCTGTCTGACTCCAAAGCCAGGGCTCTTTCCCCCTCACCATCCTGCCTCTCCTGGCCTGATAAGACAGCCCTAGAAGACAGGGACTCCTTGCCTGATCTGGTGCAAAAGCATAACTTGAGTTGGCCAGACATTTTGACCCACTGGCGTCCTCAAGGATGTGGCTCCCAGATTCCCCTGACACTATCCAGAAGCTCCAAAGAGAAGACACTCAGAGAAGACACTGAACTTGGATATGGAAGCTTCACTGGCTGCAAAATGGGGTCGTGGAAGGGCTCTGGTGTGAAGAGGCCTTGTGGTCAGAATTAGCTGGTGGGCAGGGCAGACTTTGGACTTCAGGGACTTGCTAATGGCCAGCAACCTCTAAGAGAATGAGAATGAGGCCTACTTGACTGTAGGATGAAACCCAGCCCATCCTATCAAAAGCATCTCATTCTCTGTTAGAGTCACCCTTCACACCCAGGCCTCCCAACTTCCAATCCAACGCTCTTCCCACTAAGCCAAACTGCCTTTGCATTGTTAACTTTTCAGATACTGCAAAGCATCACTTAAAGTATAACAGTGGTTGTCAGGTAGGAGAAATATTGCTTAATCAAGATCTAACTCAGAAAAGAGGAAAAGAAAGAGAATTAATTCATTGACATTTGAAGGCATTCTTGATTAAAAAAAAAAAATCTTGTAGCGTCAATACCAAAAATATTTATTAAGCCTCTGAAGTTTCACTTAGAATTGGACCATGTCACTTACAAATTCATTCTGCTATTAAAAAGTCTGTATGCACTCCCTACATTATGCAGAGTCTCTGCTAGGTCCTGGGGGCACAGTGATGTCAGCCAGACATGCTCCCTGCCCTCATAATGCCTCAGTCTAGCAGGGGAGACAGGTGTGAAATAAACACACACAGGTAAAATTATAATAAGCATTGAAAAGGGAGAGAAAAAAGAGGGACCTAACCTGTGAAGGGAAGGGTTGGGGAGATGGGTATCAAGGGACTTCCAGCCTAGTTTAGATGGTATTAATGCATCTCTAGACAAACTAAGCAAAGACTTGGTCTGGTGTAAATGAAAAAGGCTAAGGGCATTTGTGGCATGGTGATTGAAGGGCTAAGAGCATTTGTGGCACGTGTTAAGTCAAACGTTCTCAGAGAAGGAACCAACACTGTTAGAACTCCCAAGAGCTGGGAACTCCTTCAGCAAAGCCTCATCTAGAATGAAGAGCAGGCTTCCCAGAGGTCCTAAGCAGTGCCCTCTGGAGCCATACTGGAGCCTGAGACAATGGAGAAATATGCACTACTATATACACTCATCAAAATATCCTCCAAAATATTTTGAACCAAGTGAGAAAAATTAATAAAAGCTCTGTGATCAAAAGTCATGACAATACATAAAGCCTTGCATTGCCCAATCTTTTGCACACGTTGTCAAACCTTATAAACCTTCCTGGTGGGCAATCTGAGGACCCTGGAGCCAGAAACCTAGGGGCTGACTCGACATGGCTGTTCCCATCACACAACAATACAGGCTAGTAACACAAGCAACAACAGCCAGTCTTCACTTAAAATTTTGTTATTTTTTCATCATGAATTTATTTCATATTTATTTTTATTTTAAAATTTTTGCATTAAAATACTATTTTACTTGATTAATAAGTTTTTCAGTACCCCTGTGAATTTTGCTGCCAGAAGTGGGTGCCTCACTTGCCTTACCCTAATCCTGACCTTGGTCCTGAGTTCATCATGTAAAGACTTCAACTTCTAGCATTTCCAAAGGCAGGGATATATAACAGGTATAATTGCGTGCCTTTTCCTAGGGTGTATCATTTTGATCTAGCATGAGCTTGAATAATGTCAGATGTAGACCTTCAGGAAAACAGGTTTCCCTTTTGAAATTTTGTTTTCAGCACATGGCATCTCTTGAAAACTGATCTGGTGGGAGAAAGGGGTCACTCTTCTGCCAAGTTTTGTTGCGTGGAAGATGCTGGTGGTTGGATGGTGTCCAAAAGCAACATCTGGTTTCGATGCTACTTTTTTCTCCTTAAAATCATCTCTAGAAAGTTTGCCACTTTTTATTTAAAGCTCAGGCGATAGTCCATGGCCTTAATATTGGGCTCAGTACAAGATGTTAGAACACATATTTAATTAAAGCATTTCCTTCTTATTAAGAAGATTTGGAAGCACATTTTCTAGACTAACCAGAAGCCAGGTACAATCTGAACTAAAGAATGACATATCCCTGGTCTAGGTTCCCAGTTCTGATTGGACAACATCCAAATGTACTACCCATTGCTCGAGAAATGTCACAGAATTCCTTGAACACAATTAAATGTGTGTTTGCTTTCAACTCTAAAGGACAGGGCACACAGCTCCTTCCCAGGTTATTGTTTTAAAAGGTGTGATGAAATCAAGTATGCACTGATGAGGTGTGGCAGTCCTAAGAAGGCTGAGCACTCCCAGCCCAGATCCCAGTGCTAGAACTTCTCAGAAAACTGGATGCAAATGCAAAAAGTAATCAAAATAAAGCCTCATCCAGCTCCACAAAGTACTAGCTGTGTGACCTTCAGCAAGTAACTTAATCTCTCTTTTTCTCATGTGTTCAACAGATCAATTCAGGCATGACTCTTAGTTTTGTTGTGAGGTTAAATAGAAACTCTCTTCTCAACAAAATATTGGCAAACTGAATCCAACAACACATAAAAAAGATCATATACCACAACCAAGTGGGATTCATCCCAAGTTCACAAGGATGGTTCAACATACGCAAATCAATCAGTGTGGTACACCACATAAACAAAAGAAAGGACAAAAACCAAATGATCATCTCAATAGATGCAGAAAAAGCATTTGACAAAATTCAACATCCATTCATGATAAAAACTCTTACCAAAGTGGGTATAGAGGGAACATATCTCAAAATAATAAAAGCTATTTATCACAAACCCATAGCCAATATAATACTCAATGGTGAAAAGTTGAAAGCCTTCCTGCTAAAATCTGAACCAAAACAAGGATGCCCACTCTCACCACTTCTCTTCAACATAGCATTGGAAGTCCAAGCCACAGCAATCAGACAAGAAAAAGAAATAAAAGGTATCCAAATTGGAAAGGAAGAGGTAAAACTGTCATTATATGCAGATGATATGATACTATATATAGAAAACCCTAAAGACACCACACAAAAACTACTAGAACTGATAAATGAATTCAGCATGGCAGCAGGATACAAGATTAACATACAGAAATCAGTTGCATTTCTTTCCACCAACAATGAAATATCAGAAAGGGAATGTAAAAAAAACCAATACCTTTTAAAATTGCAGCACAAAAAATAAAATACTTAGAAATAAACCTCACCAAGGAGCTGAAAGATTTATATGCTGAGAACTATAAAACATTTATAAAGGAAATTGAAGATGACTCAAAGAAATGGAAAGATATCCCATCCTCTTGGACTGGAAGAATTAATATTGTTAAAATGGCCATACTACTAAAGCAATCTACAGATCTAATGCAATCCCTATCAAATTACCCATGACCTTTCTCACAGAACTAAAACAAATAATCCTAAAATTCATATGGAAACATAAAAGACCCAGAATTTCCAAAGCAATCCTGAGGAAAAAGAACAAAGCAGGAGGCAGGCTTCAGACAATGCTACAAAGCTACAGTAATCAAAACAGTGTGGTATCAGCACAAAAAAACAGATATATGGATCAGTGGAACAGAATAGAGAGCCCAGAAATAAACCCACACACCTACGGTCAATTAATCTTCGACAAAGGAGGCAAGAATATACAATGGGAAAAAGGCAGTCTCTTCAGCAAGTGGTGCTGGGAAAGTTGGACAGTCACATGTAAATCAATGAAGTTAGGACACACCCTCTCACCATACACAAAAATAAACTCAAAATGGCTTAAAGACTTAAACACAAGACATGACACCATACAACTCCTAGAAGAGAACATAGGCAAAACATTCCCTGACAGAAATTGTACCAATGTTTTCTTAGGTCAGTCTCCCAAGGCAATAGAAATAAAAACGAAAATAAACAAATGGGACCTAATCAAACTAACAAGCTTTTGCACAGCAAAGGAAACCATAAACAAAAACGAAAAGACAACCTAACCTACAGAATGGGAGAAAGTATTTACAAACGATGCGGCCGACAAGGGCTTAATTTCCAAATTATACAAACAGCTCATACAACTTGACAACAAAAAAACAAACAACCCAATCCAAAAATGGGCAGAAGACCTAAAGAGACATTTCTCCAAAGAAGATATACAGATGGCCAACAGGCACATGAAAAGATGCTCAACATCACTAATTATTAGAGAAATGCAAATCAAACTTCAGTGAGGTACCACCTCACATCGGTCAGAATGGCCATGGTTAAAAAGTCTACAGATAACAAATGCTGGAGATGGTGTGGAGAAAAGGAAACCCTCCTACATGTTTAGTGGGACTGTAAGTTGGTGCAGCCACTATGGAAAACAGTATGGAGGTTCCTCAGAAAACTAAAAATAGAATTACCATAAGATCCAGCAATCCCACTCCTGGGCATATATCCAGACAAAACTATAATTCAAAAAGATACATGCACCCCTATGTAAATAGCAGCACAATTCACGATAGCCAAGACATGGAAACAACCTAAATGTCCATCGACAGATGAATGGCTAAAGAAGATGCAGTACATACATACAATGGAATACTACTCAGCCATAAAAAAGAGCAAAATAATGCCATTTGCAGCAACATGGATGCAACTAGAGATTATCATACTAAGTGAAGTAAGTCAGAAAGAGAAAGGCAAATACCATATGATATCACTTATATGTGGAATCTAAAATATGGCACAAATGAACCTATCTATGAAACAGAATCAGAGACATAGAGAATAGACTGGTGGTTGCCAAGGGAGAGGTGGGTGGGAGAGGGCTGGATTGGGAGTTTGGGACTAGCAGATGCAAACTGGTATATACAGAATCGATAAACAACAAGGTCCTACTGTATAGCATAGGGAACTATATTCAATATCCTGTAATAAACCATAATGGAAAAGAATATGAAAAAGAATGTATACATATGTACAACTGAGTCACTTTGCTGTACAGCAGTAATTAACATAACATTGTAATTCAACTATACTTCAATAAAAAATTTTAGGGGCTTCCCTGGTGGCGCAGTGGTTGAGAATCTGCCTGCCAATGCAGGGGACACGGGTTCGAGCCCTGGTCTGGGAAGATCCCACATGCCGCGGAGCAACTGGGCCCGTGAGCCACAATTACTGAGCCTGCGCATCTGGAGCCTGTGCTCCGCAACAAGAGAGGCCGCGATAATGAGAGGCCCGCGCACCGCGATGAAGAGTGGCCCCCACTTGCCGCAACTAGAGAAAGCCCTCGCACAGAAACGAAGACCCAACACAGCCATGAATAAATGGATAAATAAATAAATAAAAATTTTAAAAAAATAAAAAATAAATTTTAAAAAAATTTTTAAATAAGAAAAAGGGATTGGTGAACTTGAAGACAGGTCAATGGAAATTAAACAAACTGAAACACAAAGGCAAAAAAGAGTGGAAAACACAACAAATTAAACAAAAACAGAACAGAGCATCCAAGAGCTATGGGACAATAAAAGCCAATGGCTGGATACAGATTTCGAACACAGACTTATGGTTACCAAAGGGGAAACGTGGGGGGAGGGATAAATCAGGAGCTTGGGATGAACATACACACATTATTATATATAAGATAGATAACCAACAAGGACATACTGTATAGCACAGGGAACACCACTCAATATTCTGTGATAACCTATATGAGAAAAGAATCTGAAAAAAGAATGAATATATATATATATATATATATATAACTGAATCACTCTGCTGTGCACCTGAAACTAACACAACATTGTAAATCAACTATGCTCCAATAAAATTAAAATTTAAAAAAAAAAGAAAAGAAACTCTCTGCTTGTGGCACAGACTTCTTGTGGCCTCCCATACCCATCTCCTCTTACCCTATAGGAATAGAAACCCCAGTTTTTGTAGCTGCCATACATGGCTGTGCAGAATAAAGACTACATTTCCCAGCTTCCTTTACAGCCAGATGTGCTCATGTGACTCACTTCTGGTCAAGGAAATATGAGCAACAACTAGTAATGGAAAGCTAAGTGCCATCCTGGACTATGAGTATAAGGGCAACACCCTAGGAATGGCAGAGCAACAAGACAGGAGGAGCTCAGATCCTTGGCTCTCATGGAGCCATCGTATCAGCTGTGGACTCATATGTCCAGACTGTTCTGTGAGTGACAAATAAAATTCTGTCTTATTTAAGACACTGTTACTTTGGGTCTCTGTTATGGCAAATGAACATGTATCCTAACTAATATCCCATGTAAAGTGTTTGGCAAGTGACGGACACATTATAAAGCATGCAGTAAATGCCAGCTAGTAAGATGATGGTGATAGTTATGAATTCTACCTCTACTACCCCTCAGAAGAGCATCGATTAGAATAAAATGAAGAGCTACACAATTTGAAGGACATTTCCTTTTCCCCCCTTTACTCCATTCTCTGACTCAAGTGACATTCTTACAATAGACATCCACCCATGATTTTTTCATGTGGTTCCTTTTTATTAATTACAAACATGGCTGAGGGGAAGGAAAAACATTTCTAAGCTTCCACTTGAAAAGTCAAATTGTCTCACCATATGCTTTATACTGAAAACCTCCAAGAATAAACAATTGTTAACATTTTCCATATTTGCTTCAGATGATTTTTTTTAATAAAGCATCCAGATGTGGTTGAAGCCTCTGATGTCACCCATCAAATTTCTGACAGGTAACAACCCTTCGGAAGTGGCTGAGTACCTCCCCATTGTGTATTTATGTCTTAACAAGTATATGTATCCCAAGAAATATATAGTATAGCTTTGGAAAATTTTTAATCTTACATATATTGGTTACACACTGGGTGTAACGCTTGGCAACTTGCTCATTTAGGAGACTATGAAAAACAATACCACAACAAACAATGCCAAAACAATCATCCTTGTTAAATGTGGGGAGAGGGGTGTCATATTCTTCTCTATGCTTTATGTGTATTTAAAATACATTATAAGCACAATTTTTAAATAAAAAGTAAGGGAATTTAAAAGGACTATTCAGAAGCTGTACTGACTTACAAAATCACCAAGACCACTCAGGTTGGGGATGGGAGTAGGTAGGAGGGTTTGTTGTTTCCTAAATATTTTACCCTACATATGTGAGCAAATATATTTTTTGCTTTTAAACCCAACATGTAAAAATTCTGAACTTACCCAGCAGATATGTGAATAGATGACTTTACAAATGTAGTCTAACTTTCTAAAATACCCACCACAGTTTTTTTTTCTTAAAACACGCAATTCACGTATGTTTGGATAGACATAACTGTATCTATAAAATAATGTCTGACAGAACTACTTCTTTATTATAGTTATTGTAATTAATTTTGATAGGCAATCAGTGAAACTCTTTCAAATATAAAATATTAGATTTGGATAAAATGAATCATTTCTTCTCGGTCTGAGGAATAAAAATGCAGATTATTGGAGTATCAATTTTATAAAACAGGTATCTCCCCACATATGTTGTTTATGCATGGCCTATTCATGCAAAGATAACAACTACTTCTCACATTTTCTCCCACCATGAGAGGAATAACAGTGACAAAAATTCAGCTTTTTTTTTTTTTTTAAGAATATATGTGTTCAGAAGAGTAGAAAGAAAAGAATGTGTTTGGAAACTGAGCCTTCTTGCCCATTTGTGCCCACCCCCTGCATGCCAGAGCTGACAATCGGGCTTGCTGATCTGAGCTGGGCTGGGTCAGTTCCATCCTCTGACCCAGAATCTGGACTTGAGGTACAGAGTCAGGGTCTTTTAGTCTCATAAGCTAAGGAAGGAAGGGTGACGTTGTGAGTTGTGCGGCAGCCGTGCACAGAGAAGCAGATAGAGCTGGTCCACAGACAATGAGAAGAGAAAAGAGGAGGAAGGATGGAGAAACAGGGACAAGGGGCCATGGATCCCAGAGAGGAGGTGCCCGAGAGGACAGCCACCCTAGAGCGCAGGCATTCTTGTCTCTACCGAAGCCCCCAACACTGGTCATCCTTGGATTCCATGAGATAACCCTGTATCCTTCGAGTAAAGCCCCTGTCCTATTTATGTTATCTCATGTACGCATGTACATGTATAAATATTATCCTTCATTTATTTTTGTTTAAGCTACTTTGAAGTAGATTTCTGTTACTTGCAAGCAAAAGAGCCTTGACTCTGACAACTCCCAGTGCAGGCATTCTGCGAGGCTGCCACCCGCCACCTCACCTCACCGCATAAATAGTGAAGCTTTTATCTACTCACCTACACAATGAGGACTCACCAGGAAATGGCCAGCACCACCGTGTTTGCCCTCTGAGAGCTGTCAAATTAGAAACAAGTATATTGTCTCCATGTGGGTGTTCCCTGGACTTTTATTTGGCAACCAAACCATCACTTTTTGTTTCCCAAATGCCATTTACATGACATCAGTAGACTTAAGTCAGAAATTTTCCAGGTACAGCTACTCTGATAATGTGCTGTAGTCATCTCAGTAAACACAAGATCCTGAACTTGATTTTTCTGCTAAAGCAATCAACGAGGAGCATGCAGCCACATTTCTGGTTCCACCCCTGGAGCTTGTTCATATTCTGATGGTATTATTGGCCATTTTAAGACTACGTTCTACACAACTGCTGGATGCCCTTCAAATTGTCAATTACCCCAAATAACACTGTATTGGAAAAATATCTTGGGTTTCTCTGTAAAAAGAGAACATGGTGAGAAGAACAAGGTAACTTGTAAATCCAATGGCTTTTAAAAAATAAGAAAACGATAAGAAAAATGACATTTAATATCTCCCATAGAGACTGACATAAATCTCTTGATTTTTTAACCTGAATCCAATTATCAACTAAAGTTCATTGAGGAACCTGGACCAGATCCCATGTAATAAACATACCACCACAGATGCCATTATGGAACATGGAAAGGCAGGAATAAGAAGTGGTCAAAAATGTGAACTATGGGACTTCCCTGGTGGCGCAGTGGTTAAGAATCTGCCTGCCAGTGCAGGGGACACAGGTTCGAGCCCTGGTCCGGGAAGATCCCACGTGCCGCGAAGCAACTAAGCCCGTGAGCCACAACTACTGAGCCCGCGTGCCACAACTAGTGAAGCCCGCGTGCCTAGAGCCCATGCTCTGCAACAAGAGAAGCCACCGCAATGAGAAGTCACCGCGATGAGAAGCCACCGCACTGCAACGAAGAGTAGCCCCTGCTCACCACAACTAGAGAAAAGCCCGCATGCAGCAACGAAGACCCAACGCAGCCAAAAATAAATAAATAAATAAATAATTTTTTTTAAAAAATGTGAACTATGGCATCTAGCTGGGCTGACTTGGGCTCAGGACTAGGCTCTGCTTCTGAAGGGCTGTGCGACTTGGGACAGGTGGCCTTACCTTTCTGAATCTTGGTTTTCCCATTTGGAAAATAGGGATAATAATAACAATGACTACCCCGTGTGAGGATGCAACAAGATAATGCATATAGAGCACTTAGCACAACACCTGCACACAGTAACCCCGGAAAACTGGTAGTGGTGACTGTCATGGTCATTGTTGAGGTGGTTGTTATCACAGGGTAGCCTGTTAAGCTGAAGGCGGCTTAGACTCAAAGGTCTGGATTTTTGCAAGCAACGAACTACTAAAAATAGGAGGCAGTGTTTACTCTCATAGCTTCGGGGAACAGCTATGACTTGGTCTCTGACCAAGTAGATTCAGTGGTGGAATAAATGGCCTTCCAACTGCGTCTCAGCTCAGACCACATCCTGACTGGACCTCACTCCAGGGAGGTTTGGACAACCCAGAAAAGCAGCCCAAGCAAAGTTCGATAGGCCAGGCACTTCGGAAGGCTTCCCAAGAGGAGTGGGCCTATGGTCTTTCCTTTTTTACCTAGGAAAATGCCAAAATGGCACTTCCTGTGTTCATCTCACCACCACCACCTAGCACCCCATGTAGTGCTAGGTCCAATGTCTTAGGGAATCACAGAACACAGGGCTCTGAGGCAGAACATAGCCTCCTTACTTCCCAGGAGCTGAGCAGTGAAGGGGACTTATGTTACAACCCACCCTGTGGACCGTCCTGACCATAATCCTAGGAGTTGAGAACCACCCAAACTTGATCCACTCCTGGTCCACGGAACCCATCAAAGAGTAGAGACTCACCTCCAGAAACAATACCTCCCAAAGTCTCTTAGAGACCTGCCATATGCCTTTGAACCTTAATTGGAAACTGTATACATTTCCTGGATTTGATGTTTCCAACTATAGAAAATATGATCTAAATGCCAATATATTGTGTAGCTCACCTGACTTCATACACACACACATATGGTATGTATGTGTGTTATGTATGTGTGTACGTGTGTGTGTTCTACAAAACGGAGGACTGACAATTTTCTTTTTCTCACTTCGTCTTGACCCACATCTTGCAATCTATAATATGTGCCATGTACATCTAAGCCTATAGTGGTATCACAGTCACCAGCAAGTGATGAATGATGTCTAATCTCTTAAAGACTTTTTTATTATAACTATTTTATTTTTGTTATCAAAATTTTGGTGAAAATTTCCCAGTAAAGTCAATAGAGAAGGGAATAGGAGGCAAGAATAAAAAAAGATTGTTGTACAGTGTATCAAGATATTATATGATGCATCAAGAGTGAGTACCCATGCTTACTTTTTACCCACACATAGATACAAAAGCATTGAATAGAATCATGGATCCTAGGGTTTGAAAGAGATTTAAGATTATCCACACATTGGTTAACTGAAAAAAACTAACACAATAATCTACAGACAATATGACTGTCTACATTAAAAAATCTAAAAGACTCTTTGACAAACCACTAGAATTAAAAAGGTTGTTGGATACAAATGAACATTCAAAAAAAAAAAAGTTATCCCATATCCCAACAGAAAACTAATAGAAGGTATAATTTAAAACCAAGATTCCATTAACAGCAGCAACAAAAACTTGGGGAACTTAGAAACAAATCTAACAAAGGAAATACAAGATCTTTATGGATAAAGCTTGATTGAGGCACGTAAAAGATCTAAATAAATTAAAGGATATGCCACGTTCATGTATGGGATGGGAAGACTCAAAGATGGCAATTCTCTCCAAATTAATCTATAAGTTCATTGCCATTACAATTAAAATCCATAATTTTTTCCCATGGCACTTGATAAGTTGATCCATAAGTTAGTATCAGGACAAGAAAATAAGCAAGATAACTCACAAGAGCAATATCCTCAGCAAGGCCATTCCTCAGGGCCCTGCCAACTCCCTCACTCCCCCACCTCTGATAATCCGAACCACAGTATCCTATTTTATCATTTCCACACAGTTACAGACATGTACAATTATCTCATTTATTCACATATTTATATATTTAGGACAAGGGTTTTGCCTTATTTACCACCATATTCCCAGGGTCTGGAGCAGCACCTAGCACATAGTAGGTACTCGATAAATATTTGTTGACTTCCTTATATAAAATGTAAATACATACAAAACTATGCTACATGGTATTTATAGGCTCCCAGTTACGTTGTAAAAGATTAAAAACACGGACAGGAAGGATACACAATACCTTTAGGGTAGAGTTCATCTCGGGGGAGGGTAGGTGGTCAATAGGCTCAGAGAGTAAGACAAAGAGAACTTAAACTCAATCTGTGATTTTTTTTTTTTAATTTTGAAGGCAATACAACAACATGTATGAAATCTGTTTATCTGAGTGGTGGTTATGAAGTATTGTTACAGTATTCTCTGTACTTTTCTGATCAAGGTATTTCATAATGAAAACGGGTGTTTTTTTTTTTTAAAGATTGATTTGAAATAAAATTATAGAGATGGAGAACAAATCAATAGTTGCCAAGGGTTAGGGATGGGAGGATGGTGACTCTAAATGGGTAGCATGAGGGAGATCTTAACAGTGATTAAGAAGTTTGCATCCTGATTTCGGGGGTGGCTACACTAATCTGCTGGTGATAAAATGGCATAGAACTATGCATACACTTTATAACAATGTCAGTTTTCAGGTTCTGCTTGTGCTACAGTTATATACGATGTAACCACTGGGGGAAATTCGATGAAGGGTACACAGTTCCTCTCTGTCCCTCTCTGTACTATCTTTGCAACTACCTTTATAATTTTTATATAATATAAATTTATAACTATTTCAAAAATTTTACAAATAGAAAAATATGTAGTTTACCCAAAATAACATTGTTTCTAGTTAACAGATGAGAGAAGTGAGGCCCCTCAGAACAAAAGTGATTTGTAGTAGGTGGTGTATGGGGCAGGGCAGGGAGGCCTGCAGCACCTGTAGTTTTCTTTGAACAATCAAGTCAGCAAATGCACGGGTCTAGATCCCTTGGTAGCCCTTCCTCTGATATAACAGTGACTCCCAGGGACTGACTCAGGCTGCATAGCAAGGCTGGAGATCCCAGATATTAGATCATAGATCAGATGTTAAAATCGGATAACCCGGCTTCAAATCCCAGCTCTGCCACTTGGTAAAGGGATGGCCTTCTATTTCAACCTGTTTGAACCTCATCTTCTTCATCTGCAAAATGGGAACAATGTGATTATATGCCACTCATGGTGTTTAAATCAAATAATACATGTAAAGTGCTCAGCATAAAACTTGCCACATAGTAAGAGTGCAATTAAAAGTCAAGAAACACAGCCTATTAGCTGGGAAATAAACCCAAATACATCTACTATTTGTCCCAAGGACTGGCCTATGCATGATACTGTCCAACCACATAATCAGGTTTTTGTGCTAGGTGAAATGTGAAGGGTCTTATTGAGAAGTATTAAATTGTGGGTAAGTGGAGGTAGGGATAAGGACAGGGGTGAGGCAAACTCAATAAAATTACCACAATTGCCTATCAGAAAATAGCTGGGAGAACCATATCCCCACCAGAAAAAGAAAAGAATATAAACCAAAATGGCTCACTGTGTTTGTGTAACCCTATAGACGACAATAAGGTATAATCACAAATTCAATGCCAAGAGAATATATAGACTCTATTAGATTAACCAGACATAAAGCCAAAAATAGCTATATACTTAAAGTTCCCAAAGACTACTGCAAGACTATAGATTACGGTTGTTTAAAATTAAAAAGAAAAATGAGGGCATTTCTTTTCTTTTGGTCATGAACCAACTAAATTTAAAACTACTGAAACTAGATTTAATCTGTGAGAGGAGACGGACCAGGCTCCACTTTCAGTTGGCCGAAGAAAAGCATTCCAGCTCCAGGAGCGTTCACACACACAAGAAATTGGAGACTGCATTTATTCTCAAAAGGTACATTAAAGTTGACAACAAACCCACTTGAAATTCTGAAATCAGAACAACAAAGGATGGTAAAAAGAACTGGTCTTTCAACTGAATTTGTAATGACAGGGTCTGCAACATATCTTTAGAAATACATAAATCAGGTATCTAAAAGAGGGAACAATCTAAAATGCAACTCATTTTTAAAACTAAATCACAAAAATTAGTTAAAATATGTGAAGTATTCCTGAAGTATCAACTTGGAATCAGTCAAATACATGTCTACTATAAAAAGAAAAAAAAGTCAAGAGTATTTTATTTTCAGTAATGAGTGAGACTCCAAAAGCAGGACCATCCCCCCTCACAAACGCTTTTAAATCAGTAACACTTATAACGAAAAGTGTTACAGGATTTTAAGAACACTAGTAAATCTAAGTTTAATACCCATCACATATTTTGCAAAAGAAATAAAGTCGAGGTAATAAAAGAACTCTCAGTAAATCCCTAATTTTAAAGTACTGCTGACCAGAAGAATTGGTACCTTGTGTTTCTGGTTGGATTATTCAATTTGCTAATTCTGTTAATTGTCCATTGTTAATTCAATATTAACAGAATGTAGTAAAATTTTCTTAAGGTACTTGTTATATAATGGTGAAATTCTTTTAAAATTTTTATTTAAAACACAAAGATCAATGGTCTACAAGTACAAATTTCTCTCTTAATTTCCAGTGTCTGAGAGCTGATACTTCCCACTAACTCTCTTATACAACATTCTTACTAGCAATATGGGTAAATATGTATTCATATTATCAGTCAGAACAACAGAATTCTCTGCAATGAATTAATTTCATATTAACTGTAAAAGAAAAAAAGAATTACATCTAAAGAAATAAGATAAGAATAATAAAAGGAACCAGAATATTTCTTCTCATAGATAATAAAAATGGAAAAAATCATGTCAATTCCATTAGTAAATTGTTAATTAAAAGATGGATTTGGGAAAGAGTATCTTCTAAAGTCTTAATGGATTTTAAAAATTAGAAAAATTGGACAGTAGAGATCCTAATAGTCAAGAAAAATCTTTGTTTCACTTTTAAGCTTTCTTACAGAATATGTAAAGAGCTGTAAAAATGAAAGTACTGTAATAATGAAGGTCAATTTTAGTCAAAGTAAGAAAAGGAGATTCAAAGTTAAGCTACAATTTCCTATCTCAATTCCCTATCTTGATGTTATCTACATTCTTCCCTAAATTTAAAACCATTTTTAACTTGTTTTAATTCATTCCCATGAGAATTCAGATTATAAAAATGCATGTATGTGAAAATGTTAAGAGCACCTGAACTTAGAAACCAATTTATTTTTCCCTTCTTATTTCAAAAACAATTTATTTACAAATTTCTAAACCAAGTAATCCCCCAGGTGCTTCCTGCCAGTTGGGAAGAACATTCTATTTAGGGACAACATGAAACAACACATTTCACCTCCTCTGTCTTCCTGCTGGCTTCTAATGTGTCACTGGGAAACTGAGAGTTTGAAATTAAGAGTTTTGATTAGACAGGCTTTCTGTGCCTGTTGGTTTATTTCCTTTAAGGCGTTAAGTCTCTGTATGATAATGAAGTAGCTTACAAAGCCACTGAGATTCAGACATTAAATTTTAGTTTAGTTTAGTTGTTTCCCCCTTTTTGCTGACAGCTAAATCCTATTCTGAAGTGACTGTGTCCTTGTTTAAGATGTTTTAAGGGTGGTGAAAGAGCTGGGTTTTGAAAGAGCTGTTTTCCAAAAAAGCAGGTAATTTGTGAAATAAAATACTTGTCAAAATTCTGTAATTCCCAAAGAGTTGGCTATAATCTAAAAGGTATTTGGAGGAGCCACTATGATCATTTATGAAAAAATTTAAGAACAACTTGAGTCACAACTTTTTTGAAACTTGACTTGTATCTTTGTTTCATCTGTAATAAGTGTTAACTATTTAAAAACTTAAAAATAAGAAATGAAGTGTTTTTGTATAGGTGGGATGCTTTAAGCATTTGGCATCATAAGCAGATCAAATATCCCATGGGGGGTAGAATCGAGATACAGAGTCGGATCACTGTGGTAATAAGCACAGGCAAAGTTAATCTCCTCTCCAGGACCACATTTCACTTGCAGGAAATCAATTTAGCTGTCCCTTGAGCTGGCCACTCCTCTGGTATCATGAGTAGGTGCAGAGGATAAGTGGTTGGTATGCAAAGAAACAAACACAAAAAGAGAGACAGAGAAGAGAGAGAACTAGGATAAGGAGATAGAGAGTGGGGATGACAGACAGTTGTTAAAGAAGGAACTTTATTCCACAGTTGTGCTTAATCAATGTCTTTTGAGCAGAACTAATGGAAGATGGTATTATTGCACATTTAAAAAAATGTTTTTTTTCAGATTCTGCCCTAGGATTTCTCAAGACAGTCAGTTGTTTTAACTGGAGCCACAGGCAAAGCATGAAGCCCTGTGCATATCTCATAGCTCTAGATGTCTCTGGTCATGCGGGGTCTGAGATTCTCAGGCTGCTGGGCCAGGCCTTTTGCTGGTTCTAAAGGCCTGGGGCAGACACTTAACACTCCAGAGACATCCTCTGTGGAACAGAGACTTAACTTCCAGGTCATTTAATTAGCGAGTGAACAAGCTTATTTGGTCTGAATACTAAATTTGCTGTTTAAAATTTAACAGCTTTTTAAGGAAAACCATCAATTTATAGTTAACAATTTAAAAGACAGTGACTTATTTAAACCTGAAATATTAATTGGTGCAACCTTTTTGGAACATGATTTGGAAATATCCATTAAAATGTTAATGTCTATATCCTTTGACCCTAAAATCTCATTGCTAGAAATTTACTCAACATATATATTCCCACAGATACACAGCAACATTAGCACAGAGATCTACTCTGTGATGTTTACTGCATCATCGTTCATAATACCAGAAAGCTGGAAACAACCTAAATGCCCACTGGTAGTGGGGGTTGATTCAATCGGCAATGGTGCATTCATACCATGAAATACCGTACAGATGTTAAAAGAATGATGTAAAGTTTTTTGTTACCATAAAAGATATATAAAGCTATCCAGCTATAGCGAGGTCCCAAATATTAAATTAAAAAAGCAAATTGCAGAACAGAATGCATAGTATGATACTATTTGTGTATGCTTTGTAAAAACGATTTAAATATATGCGTATCTTGCATTAAAAAAAAATTCTGGAAGAAATAAAAGAAACTTTTAATGATAGTGACCTCTGGAGAGTGGAACTAGGAGTGTTTGCAATTTTATTTTTCACTTCATACCCTTCTGAACGGATTCGATTTCTAATCATGGTAATAACCACGTTATTACTTTTAGAACAACTGAAAAACTAGCTAATAATAAGAGCTTATACTAAACCTACATTAACAGAAACAGAGCGATGCTCTTTTATGGGACAGTCCTCGGAAGCCACTTTGCCTAATCACGTTCTCATCTCTACCAGGATAACTAAGCCTACGCGAACGGACGTTAACCCATTAGCTACACAGCAGAATGTTCAACACAGCCGTTTACTCTGCATACCACAGTCACCTGGGGTGTTTCCCCTATTAAACACGTTGACGTCGGTCAGTTTCTAAACATCTTTCTTCCGACGCTACGTTCCATGAGATCCAGGAGCCCGGAGCAGCGCCGCCGGGACGCGCCTGGGAGGAGCTGCCTGGCCACAGCCGCGATTGCGCGGTTGAGCTCCGCACTCAAGCCGGCTACACACAAAGAACTTTTTCTACATCACCCAGTGGCGCCAGGATCACTTCCCTGTCAACAGCCTGTGCGCACGTCGCAGACTTTAGAGCCAGCCCCTGTAGCAACTCCGTTTGAAAATTCTCATGTAGAAAGGGCAGGAACTCTCATAAGTAAGATTCCTCCTCCGGCAAACAGACACACTTTCTTGTCCTCACTCCTGTCTTTTTCATTCTCCCTTAACTAGTTCCTAGAAATATCCACCCGGGCTATTTCGTTTCTAGTCTTATGTCTATAAATCAAAGTCAACTGTTTCCAGTCTCTCCTACTGAGTCTTGGTTTTTACCTCCTTGATTAACCGTAAAACTTCTCTCCTCTGGGGCTTCATTAACCTGCTCATTTAAAGTCTTTTAGAAACGTTGGGTTTGACGTTCCGTAGCTTAAATATTTCTTCTAAATCTAAAATATTCCTCCACTAAAATTATATTTCAATGAAGCAGTTTTTGAAAAATAGTCATTTTGCTGCGAGTATTCTGAGGCTTAACTGCAGTGCCAACAAGTAGAAACTTGTTATCTGGCCAGTTAGTGTTAAGGGGGAAGCCAGTACGTTTAAAGAATTAACTCATCATATTACTTGGTAATCTCTCTCATTTCTTCACAAACAATCTCTAACTTGCTCTTCAAATAGTTATAACATAAATGAAGGAAAGGATTGTGATTCTCACGTGTAACTTGGGAAGCTAACTTTTCCGCAGTCTATTTCTCCCAAGCCTTGCTTTCCCTCCCTCCAATAAAACAGTAAGAACAGTAAATGGCAATCAAATCTCAAGGTTTAACCCCAGAGTAGTCTCTCTGGTTACTGGATTGAGAAATGTTATCAGAAAATAAGGGGAAAAGGTGCCTTTTTCTAAAAGTTTGGGGCTAGTCCAGTGTCAGTAGCTAAAACTGTACTTTACTATATCGGTAACTCTTAAAAGTCTAGATACTTGCTTATTTTTGTCATAAATCCATAGTAACAATGGATTTGTTTGTCAGCCTTCTCAGATTTGGCACTAATGGAAGGTGCTGTTAACAGCCCTCAAAACTGAAGTTCCTTCATTTCTTCTGCCACTTGAGAGAAAATTCTGCCACAAAATTCTAATAACTCTAAGTTCCTATGAATCAATCTGGAAACATCTACATGTGTTTTTCCTAGAAAAAGTGCCAGACATCAATTTTATCTGGCAACCATCAAAATATATCAGACCACAAAACTATACATTCCTGGACCTCACAAGAAGCATGGCAAGGAATTTCAGCCAGCCAACCAAAGGGTTCAGGGGCAACTCCATCTGTAGTGTACAACTTGGGTAACAACACTGAAATTAACCACTGCTACCAAGACAGTAATACCCCCACCTCCCAACCCACCAAGAAAAGTAATGGGTGGAAATTTCAAATCAACCTTCTCAATTTCTGGTTTGTGATTCCATAGGATTATTTAACCCACCAGCACACTAATCTCACTTTCACAAAGACAACCAGAAAGCCTAAGTAAATGGAATTTTTATTTGCACATTCTGTGTTATTTCATGTGAAGACAAGTGACAGAAAACATGCGCATTTAGGGAAAAGAACCATTTCCTAGAATGTCACTGTTGGTATAACTTCTGTAACTAGAGTATGGTATACTTGCTGTACATAGTGACCTTGCAACAGAAAGTGTCTTTGGAATCTATCAGATATTTGTTCAACACCTAAAATGAAAAACATAGTGGGGATTAAAGGGCACTTCCTGTACAGAATTTGCCATCTAGCTAGAGAAGATACCACTTTAAGAGTTCAAAAAGTTGTAAGACTGGAGGTGGAGAGGAGGGGAGCAAGGAATGATTGTTTTTCCTTATGTCTTTCCATACTCCTTGGTTTTTTTGAACCACGTTGCATGTATGACTTTGATAAGAGTGTAAGAGCTACATAACAATAGCACAGGGAAGGAAGGAGCAGGTAACAAACAATACGAAGAATTCTGCTCTAGCCAGAAACTTGATGGGGGAAATAGGGTACATGCAGATCCTTCCCTCTGCTTTATGTCCCAGATCAAGTTCACTCTGTCTCCAGAATCCCCCACAAATTCTTCCCCTTTGCCCTCCTCCCCACCACTGCCTTGGGCTGCAATGACCTCCCCACAATCACCTTCCTCTGATGCATGAGTTCTGACATTTTCCGACCCCTTCGGCAGTCCAGCAAAGACTGTGGACCCCACCTCAGAATACTGTGTTTACATAATAAAATTAAATACACAAATCACAAAAGATGAATTCTATTAAAAAATGCATATGTCAAATTATTTTTAAGTCTGACATAAGTTCATGCATACTTCTTTATTAATTCATTAAATGACAAGATGTAGCTGTGGGTCTAATGGCTACAGTGATTTTGGTTTAGTGAAAAGTGTAAAGGATATTTTGAGATATCTGCAACACCTGTATTATTATATCAAAATACCTGATTTCTGTTGGTGATAAACTCACATCTTCTGCTAATTCTACTGTGATCTGTTGCCCAGATTCATATTTGAAAAAAATGTTCAATTTCAATTAGAGGTTAGTGACAATGTTAATTTTTTCCCTATCCAAGTTCATAGATCCCAAGCTTTCTATCCATGGGTCTCTTTTTTTTTTTTTTTGTGGTCCAATCATTTATTTACAAAAACAGGCGGCTGGCTACAGTTTGCTGACCCTTCTCTTAGACCATTCATCATACCATTAAAAAAAAGAGACATTAATGCCTGCTATTTGTCACCTCACTAAGGCTATGTCTCAATCAGGCAATTGACCCAATGAAAATCCTCCCAACACCATGAAACATCACTCTCATCAAGAGGATAAAGTCAAGGTTGTGTCTGCCCTCCCTCAAGCAAGAACAGATGGAATTTACATGAGAGGATGCAGTCTAAGCCAGAGAGTAGAAGCACACTGTATTTTAATGTACAAGACACACTGTATTTTAAAGGACAAGCACACTGTATTTTAAAGGACAAGAATGAGGTGATAACTATAAGATGCTGGTGGAGAGTGTGGCGGGTTTTCTTTATGCAGTGGATTTTCTAGGGCCCCCAAAACTCTTCCTGCATCCTGGGAATTACTAGCTCAGACCACCATATCATTTTTCCCGGTACCTATTGTTATATTCTTTTTTTTACTCCCTCATGAGGATGATTGATGCTCAGCTGAATTCAGAGGAGCGTTTGATTTGCCTGCCATCCTCTGGGAATACCCCTGCTACATGCAGGAAAAGTCACTCAACATCAAAGATCATTCAGCCACGGATGTGAGAGCTACTGTCACCTTATAAAGCTTACAATAGCCAGCGTCCTCTTACAATTTTCCCCAGCGCAAGCTACAGAGCTGGGGAGGGTTGGAGGGAGCACGGGTTAATACAGTGGAATTTCCTTTGGCACCAGCTCCAAGCAGTCTTTTAACAGAGATGTTTAATTGATCTTTATTGAGCAGAACCTTCCCTTCTGCTTATAAAAGAAATGATCACTTTTCCCTCGGGTTCTATCTGGAGAAGTTAATAGCCCCCGTTTTCTCTTACAGCAGAGATACTTAATGACTGGGAGACTATCGTAAGTAGAGTTTATTGTCCAAAATACAAACCCAGTTCTAATCAACCTGCACAGTGAGATTGCCTTGCTTGTATCTGTTGATACCTGGAGGAGCTTTTCCCAACTGACGAGCGCATTGTTCCTTCCACTCAGGCTCTGCTGTCCAGTTAACAAATTGGATAGCGAGGTAATCTACAGGCCTTTGCCAAAGACCGCTGAGGATGCCCTAATGTGTATCAATTTGATCCTCACATGCAGTAGCTCCCAGATGAGGCCCGAGAGCGGAGCCATAATCATTTGCGTACACGGTGCAGGAATATTTTGCAGGTGTGAAGACGATCATTGCAATACTTCCAGGATACAGAGACACTTCCGGGATTCAGTACAAAGACAGCCGTTACTGCTTGGCAGCTTGTTAACATAGTTAAGTCTCTCTCTCTCAGAACTAGCCCATTTAGCTCCAGGTTCCTTAGCGCACCCGACGCACTTACACAGCATTTAAGAGCTTTACACAACTGGAAGGTCACATCTTTATTTCTTATCGCAGGAACACGACTTCTGTAGACTTTATTTCTGTCACAACCTTCCGCGTTGCCCCAGACCACCATGCCCGGGCACAGCCGCCTCCTCCGGCCTCGCTGGCCCCGCCGCCGCCGCCACACGGTGCCCTCGCCTGGGGCGGGGAGAAGGCCCATGGGTCTCTTGCAAGTCAAAGGACTGGGATAAGAAGCCCTGATCTAGGGTCATGCCCGACCAAACCACCCTCCACAATGCCACAAATCTTACGCTGTCATTCTCCTGCTCAAAACTCTTCAATAGCTCCCTTGCTTCCCAGGTAAAATACAAACCCTTCTGAAAGGTAGGTAAAGCCCTTGCCCTGTTCTCTGCTTACCAACTGAGGCTTATCCCCACTTGCGTTTCGTCTTTTGCATTTGAAGCTCCACCCACAACAGTATGTTCTCCCCTTGGGACTCCTTCACCCTCCTTGTCAGGCCAACTCTTTCTTAAGCGCCAGGTCAAAAGCCACCTCCTCTCTGATGCCTTCAAGCAGACCCAGGTGTTTCATCTCAGCTTCCACTGTTCTTTGTACATACCTTCTTATATTGATTACTGTATTGCATTATAATTGCTGGCATGTGTGTCTCCCTACTACTCACAATCTCCCTGACAGTGGTGACTGTGTTTTAATTTTCTCCAGGACTTTGCCTCCTGCCTGGCACATGTAGATGCTCAGAAAATATCTGTTGAATGATGCAGTGAATGAATGCCTAAATAAATCAAAGAACTAAATATGAAGAGGGAAAAGGCAAAGATTACAGTGTCTAATCTGGGTTAATGGAGAAAAAGTGAAATGGAGTATAAAAGAATATACTGTGTTCATAAAGTCTTACGTTAAGGACATTTCACATATTCTAATTTTTTCAAAGATCATCCATGAATGCAGTAGAAGTTAATTGTCCATTAAAACACAGCAGTTGTTCTGGTATTCTGATTATATGTAAATATGCTATATAAAAAGACCTCAACCTAAAAATAGGTTGCATTCCAAAACAAGGTTTGCAAACCAGTTATCTAGAATTTAGAATAAAATTTCCCTCAGAAGCCAGTTAAAACTGGTGATCATACAAAAGCCCATTTGATTTGTAATGTGCCTGTGGCTCCATGTTTAATTGAAAAGTGGTAGAAAATAATACTATTCAATACTATTGCAATATAGCCAGTTAAGCAAAAGAGTAAGCAGAAGTGAATGTGAACATCATTTATCTTGAATATTAACAATTAGAAGAAAGATAGGTTTAATTTTAGCAGGGTGAGAAAGCCCAGAGAGGTATTTGTGAAGATCAGAAGAAACTTCTGGTTATTTCAGCAGCAAAAGATAGTAGCCCTAGATCTTTTTTTTTTTTTTTTTCAATTGAAGTATAGTTGATTTAAAATATTGCATTGCATTAATTTCAGGTGTACAGCATAGTGATTCAGGTGTTGGGTTTCTTTTTGCAGATTATATTGCTTTATAAGTTGTTACAAGATATTGACTGTAATTCCTTGTGCTATACAGTAAATCCTTGTTGCCTAGCTATTATATGTATAGTAGTTTGTACCTAGCTCTGTAATATGTATAATTTCATTTCAAGACTTAAGACCTTTCCTTTTGGCCCACAAATGTCTCACACAAAGGAAAAAGAGAAATTATTTTTGCAATACTTGAAAAAGTTTTGGAAGACAAAGAGGAAGGGGGAATGGAGTTAAAAAGGCTATGTGTAAAAATCCTCACCAAAATACTAGCAAACAGAATCCAACAGAACATTAAAGGGATCATACACAATGATCAAGTGGGGTTTTTTCCAGGAATGCAAGGATTCTTCAATATACACAAATCAATCAATGTGATACACCATATTAACAGATTGAAGGAGAAAACCATATGATCATCTCAATAGATGCAGAAAAAGCTTTTGACAAAATTCAACACCCATTTATGATAAAAACCCTCCAGAAAGTAGGCATAGAGGGAACTTACCTCATCATAATAAAGGCCATGTATGACAAACCCACAGCCAACATCGTTTTCAATGGTGAAAAACTGAAACCATTTCCTCTAAGATCAGGAACAAGACAAGGTTGTCCACTCTCACCATCATTATTCAACATAGTTTTGGAAGTTTAGCCACAGCAATCAGAGAAGAAAAAAAAAAAAAAAAAGGAATCCAAATTGGAAAAGAAGAAGTAAAGCTGTCACTGTTTGCAGATGACATGATACTATACATAGAGAATCCTAAAGATGCTACCAGAAAACTACTAGAGCTAAGCAATGAATTTGGTAAAGTAGCAGGATACAAAATTAACACACAGAAATCTCTTGCATTCCTACACACTAATGATGAAAAATCTGAAACAGAAATTAAGGAAACACTCCCATTTACCACTGCAACAAAAAGAATAAAATACCTAGGAATAAACCTACCTAAGGAGACAAAGGACCTGTATGCAGAAAACTATAAGACACTGATGAAAGAAATTAAAGATGATACAAACAGATGGAGAGATATACCATGTTCTTGGATTGGAAGAATCAACATTGTGAAAATGACTATACTACCCAAAGCAATCTACAGATTCAATGCAATCCCTATCAAACTACCAATGGCATTTTTCACAGAACTAGAACAAAAAATTGCACAATTTGTATGGAAACACAAAAGACCCCGAATAGCCAAAGCAATCTTGAGAAAGAAAAACGGAGCTGGAGGAATCAGGCTCCTGGACTTTAGACTATACTACAAAGCTACGGTAATCAACACAGTATGGTACTGGCACCAAAACAGAAATATAGATCAATGGAACAGGATAGAAAGCCCAGAGATAAACCCACACACATATGGTCACCTTATGTTTGATGAAGGAGGCAAGAATATACAATGGAGAAAAGACAGCCTCTTCAATAAGTGCTGCTGGGAAAACTGGACAGCTACATGTAAAAGAATGAAATTAGAACACTCCCTAACACCATACACAAAAATTAACTCAAAATGGATTAAAGACCTAAATGTAAGGCCAGATACTATAAAACTCTTAGAGGAAAACATAGGCAGAACACTCTATGACATAAATCACAGCAAGATCCTTTTTGACCCACCTCCTAGAGAAATGGAAATAAAAACAAAAATAAACAAATGGGACCTAATGAAACTTAAAAGCTTTTGCACAGCAAAGGAAACCATAAACAAGACGAAAAGACAACCCTCAGAATGAGAGACAATATTTGCAAACGAAGCAACTGACAAAGGATTAATCTCCAAAATTTACAAGGAGCTCATGCAGCTCAATATCAAAAAAACAAAGAACCCAATCAAAAAATGGGCAGAAGACCTAAATAGACATTTCTCCAAAGAAGATCTGCAGATTGCCAACAAACACATGAAAGGATGCTCAACATCACTAATCATCAGAGAAATGCAAATCAAAACTACAATGAGGTTTCACCTCACACCAGTCAGAATGGCCATCATCAAAAAATCTACAAACAATAAATGCTGGAGAGGGTGTGGAGAAAAGGGAAACCTCTTGCACTGTTGGTGGGAATGTAAATTGATACAGCCACTATGGAGAACAGTATGATAGTTCCTTAAAAAACTAAAAAAAGAACTACCATATGACCCAGCAATCCCACTACTGGGCATATACCCTGAGAAAACCATAATTCAAAAAGAGTCATGTACCACAATGTTCATTGCAGCTCTATTTACAATAGCCAGGACATGGAAGCAACCTAAGTGTCCATCAAGAGATGAATGGATAAAGAAGCTATGGCACATATATACAATGGAATATTACTCAGCCATAAAAAGAAATGAAATTGAGTTATTTGTAGTGAGGTGGATGGACCTAGAGTTTGTCATACAGAGTGAAGTAAGTCAGAAAGAGAAAAACAACTACCGTATGCTAACACATATATATGGAATCTAAAAAAAAAACAAACCATGGTTCTGAAGAACCTAGGGGCAGGGCAGGAATAAAGATGCAGACGTAGAGAATGGACTTGAGAACACGGGGAAGGGGAAAGGGAAGGGTAAGCTGGGACGAAGTGAGAGAGTGGCATGGACACATATACACTACTAAATGTAAAATAGATAGCTAGTGCGAAGCAGCCACATGGCACAGGGAGATCAGCTCGGTGCTTTGCGAAGACCTAGAGGGGTGGGTTAGGGAGGGTGGGAGGGAGACGCAAGAGGGAGGAGATATGGGGATATATGTATATGTATAGCTGATTCACTTTGTTATAAAGCAGAAACTAACACACCATTGTAAAGCAATAGTACTCCAATAAAGATGTTAAAAAAAGGGGGGGGGGGTGGCTATGTGTGTTCTGTAAAGTTTACCTGAGGTCAAATTGGTCAAGCTAGGGAGGAAAAAAAAAAAAGAAGGAAGCAAGGTATACATGGCATGAAATATGTGGTGATTATTACTGCTGCTCACCTAATTTGTCTGTTTTTCTCCTCCTCCTGGGCACAGGGAGGACTGGACTGCCTGGCCCTCTCGTGGTTGGGTGGCACCATTTTGCAGAGTTCTGGCCAATGAGTTGGGAATAGAAGTGACAGCATTTAAATGCCAACAAGACATCCTCGGATTTCTCCTTTCCCACTGGCTCCCGCCATGTTTGAGGAGGTAGCTGCTTTGCCAGCCTTGGTTCCAGAAAGACTAAGAGAAGAGTTTCCCTGGTGACACATGTATGGGTAGAGAAATCTGTGTTACTTTAAGAAGCAATCCTTTGTTGTTTTAAGCCTCTGAGACTTTGGGGTTGTTTGTTTTGCAGCATAACCTAGCTTATTATGACTGACACATTATTCAAATAATTTACCTCCAGAGAAAGGAAAAGCGTGATAGGGAAGAGATGGTGTGTTATGGTTGCCCTGGATAGAGCCCTAAAGGAGATTAGTGGAAGAGAGGAAAGGTGTAAATTCAGATGTAAAGGATCCTTCCAAGCTGGGTGCCCAGGGCTTGGGGAGATCTTGTATTACTTCTGAAATTAAAGTCCTAATAATACTATAATTACAAATTGGGCAAAGTCATAGCACTCTTGATATTAACTACATACGACTAAAAGGTACATGGCCTAGCATACACCACTGAGGTATATGCTGGCTGCAGGCCTCAGAGCTTAAAAGCATTTGTAAGCTTACTCAGAAAAAGGATAGAAGAGTGAATAAAAGCATGGATTTTGGAATTAGATGGGCCTGAATTCAAATCTCAGTTCTACTTCTTAAATCAGCCTAAGTGTCAGTCTTCTTATCTCTAAAGTGGAGATAAAAACAGAACCTACTTCAAAGGTTTGATGGGAGCACTAATTGAGGTCATATCTGTAAAGTGTCAAGTGCACTGCCTGGTATTACTAAATCTTCTAGCTTTTTCCAGTCCCCTGGAAGCCCAAGGGTTGGCTGGTTATAGAATGACTGCCTCACTGTCCTGCCTTGAACATAGCAAATCCCATGCCTACCCAGTGCGCTTCAAACTGGATCTCATGGGAGCTTTCAGCCGTTACCAGGCTCAGTGCTGTATCTCTGCCTATGACTTCTGCACACTCCCACCCTCCTAGGCTATCAAGACCAGTGCCCCACTTTAAAAGAGATCCAGGAAAATCCAAATATGCAAGATGATAGATTGGGGCAGGATTATTCATGCTCCAAGATCCTTGTCATTATGCCAAAGAGTCCAAAAATTTCCTTAGTCCTTTGCAGGTTTCTTTCTTTCCTTTTAATAAATTGTTTGACAGAGAAAAGGAAAAATAAAACTCAATGACTTCTTTGTCCATTAATGATTGATCAAAAATGAGAAAGATCTACGTAAGTGGGAAAAATGACTTGCAAAAGCATATCCTCTGCCCACAATTTTCTGGGAGCACATCTATTGTGTTGGCCAGGAAGCAGAGCACAGACAGACCTCCAGGTCCCTAAACAATGAAAATTCATCCAGAGGGTTATTGTGATAATGGCTGACACACATCAGATTCCTGTTTCTTCATCACAACCAAGATCTAAAAACCCAAGTCCAAACTCTATGATTATAGAGTAGTGCGCAAAGATCCATAGCCAGGAGAAAACACAAATTCTTCTGACCAGGATGAAAATGGAGTCAACTGACTCCAGCTGTGAAAAAGTACAGAGTTAAGAGGGTGTTACTATTTTTTCAAAATAAATGAGAATATATTATGGCACAGAAGCAAAATCTACATTACAATTTAAGTCGAAACTGAGACTCCACAGGAACATGGAAATTGCCCCTTCTCAGGCCACTCTCACCCCAATGGCAGAGAGGTTGCTCCTGTATCTTGGCACTTGGGGTACCTCACTGGAAGGGAACAAAAAAGCATGAAGCCACCAAGAGGCCCTAAGAGATTCAGTGTTTGACCCAAGGTCAAACAACCAGAAGTGGACTCCAAATTTTCCAGTTGCTAGTTCAAGGTTCTGCCCACTGTAACACTACTTCCTCCTTTCCTGAGAATGGAATCTGCCACTTACCTCAGCCTGCCTGGCGTGGAAGCCGGCCTTCAAAGGGAAGCATGCATCTGGGGGACTCAAAGCCCCAAACTCCAGGGCAAATGTGAGCCTGCAGACAAGGAAAAGGAGTCGATGTCTGCACCCTCCCCCTAATCTTCTCCCAAGCCAACCCCTCCTTCCCATCCCCTCACATCTAACTTGTCTCCTTAACTCCACTCTAGCTTTGTTCCAAGCTATTTTCCAAAGGGCCCTTCCAGAGGGATCATATAAAACACAAACCGAGTTCAGTTATTGCCCCATTTAAAAAGCTTTTATCCACTGCCCTCCAGATAAAATTCAAGTGCTTCAGCAAGGCCTATAAGATCTGCCCCGACTTACTTCTGCCTCCTCTTCAGCCTTGTGGGAGAAAGACCTTCCTCACCGAGGGGTCTAACAACTCCTTTCCGCCCTTTAATACTCAGACAAAAGGCACCTTCCTCCAAGGTCTTCCCTAACCTCTCAAAGCAGGTTGATGGTACCTTGTCCACAGGTAATTATTACTGCCTTTATCTTGGCATTTCACAATAAATTGTTCATGTAGTTAAAGCGCCTAAACAACATGGTATCCTGAGAGGCAGAACCAGGCTTCAGAGCCCAACAAAAACCTGGGTTTGAACCATGACTTCCCCACTTACTGGGGAAGCCAAGCCTCAGTTTCATTTTCAGTAAATGGGGAAATGCATACCTTAACAGTTTGCTGGGAGGGTTAAATGGAATGACAGTATGAGGTAGAAAACATATTCGATGGTTTAATAAATGTTAGTTCCTCTCCTCTCCATCCCTTCCCATTGGCTATAAGAGCTCCCTTAATGCTAGAACCTTCTTTTTACTCTTTTGTATTCCTGGTGAATAATACAGTAGGCACTTAATAAATGTTGGCAGGAAAAAAACAGAAGAGGGAGGGAGGAATGCAGAGGAGGCAGGAAGGGAGGAAAGGAAGAAGAAAATTAAGTAATGAAATGAATGAATGAATGAATGAAGCTAGAAGCAAAAAGAGACCCTGATCTGTTAGAGCTAACAAAGTTACTATACACACTGGTCATATGACTGTGAGAATGTCATAGCCTTCTCTACTAATAAACTCTGAAAGGATATCTGCAGATACTACTGTCACGAAGAAAAGACCCTGAATCCAGAGACTGGCAGATCTACCAGGAGAAGCCATTGTAGTCCAATATAGGATTGGCACACATACTTTAAAAAATTTTCATTCCCCAAATTGTTCATTCCTATTCCACTCTAAATGCTGGGCTTAACACAAACGAGAATACAAATAAACTGATCTTACTCTAGTGAGGTCTCAATTAACACACATAGATCAGTGGTATGTTATTAAACCAGAGGGGGGGAAAAGAAGCCTTAATTTGTAGTGCCTGCCAGTTTCTGTGGTGTAAATACTCCCACCATGGGTGATTTCAATCTACTAATGACACACTTACAATGATTTAGTTCCCAAAATCCCTAAGCATTTAACAACTGGCTCTCAGGAGCCCTCAGCACACCACTGATTCTCCATTCCTCTTAATTTTCTCATTTTTGCCATCTTTTTAGTCACTCTGTTGTTTTTTAACATCCTTATTGCCTGATGGACAAGGAAAATAAAAGAGAGAGCAGATGATTTTTCTGTCAGTGGTTCTAGCAAAGGAGATTGAAGAGGGAGGAAGCTGAAACTGCTATGTGTTTGTGGGTTTCAATTATCCCTATTCTCTCTGCCCCTTATTACTGCAGATAACTGAGCAGATGCCCTAATCAAATGTGCAAAATATAAACATACTTTCTGATCAAATATAGAATTAATGGCCACAACCTGGTAATAGAAATGAGGCCAAAAAAAGCTATGCTAGAAACCTAAGGGTCAAGTTCATCAAATCATCATCAAGTTCAGCAGAGGGGAAAATGGACAGAGGACCTCAGTAGACATTTTTCCAAAGAAGACATACAGATGGCCAACAGGCACATGAGAAGATGCTCAATGTCATTAATCATCAGGGAAATGCAAATCAAAACCACAATGAGACACCACCTCACACCTGTCAGAATGGCCATCATCAAAAATTACAACAAATAACAAATGTTAGCGAAGATGTGGAGCAAAGAACCATCATGCATTGCTGGTGGGAATATAAACTGGTGCAGCCACTTTGGAAAACAGTATGGAGTTTCCTGAAAAAATTAAAACTAGAACTACCATACGATTCGGCAATTCCACTCCTGGGTATTTACCCGAAGAAAACAAAAACACTAAACTGAAAAGATATGTGCATCCCCATGTTCACTGCAGTATATTTACAATAGCAAACATATGGAAAGAATCAAAGTGTGCAGCCATAGATGAATGGATAAAGATGTGATATATATATATATACAATGGAATACCTTAAAAAAAAAAAAAAGAATGAAATCTTGCCTTTTGTGACAACATGGATGGACCTTGGGGGTATTATGCTGAGTGAAATAAGTCAGAGAAAAATACCATATGATCTCACTTATATGTGGAATCTAAAAACAAAACAAACAAAACAAAATGAAAACAGACCCATAGATAGAACAAACAGGTGGAGAGGGATGGGCAGGACAGGTGAAGGGAATTAAGAGGTACAAACTTCAAGTTATAAAATAAGTCAAGGGGATGTAAAATGCGGCATAAGGAACATGGTCAATAATACTGTAATGACTTCGTATGGGGACAAATGGTTACTAGACTTGTGGTGATCATTTCAAAACGTATTTAACTGCCAAATCACTATATCGTACACCTGAAACTAACGTAATATTGTACATCAACTATAGTTCAACTTTTAAAAAGGTGGCAGAGGGCATGTTAAAATGGGAAATCAGACAACTCCTCTGGATAGAAATAAACAGAGAAAATATTTTTCTGAATGTTAAAGATCACCAGCAGCTCTCTGGACCAAAATCTAAACAGGAAAAAGCACACCAAACTAACAGAAGGGAAAACCGTTTAGCAAAATGTAAGTTTTTATCTTAACATGGTTGGAAACTGGAGAGATACAAATTTTATGAAGTTCTGTGATGAAGCCTCACTCTCTCTGCCATAGGAAAGGGGCTCCTTGGGTGGTATTTATGCTTAGACAGAAGAGGAAGGCAGCTGGCAATATTTCCTGCCCTCTCACTAGGACTCTGGCTTGCCTTCCCCTTCCCTCTGTTTCTAACAGAGGCAGCACTACCTGAGTAATAATACTTCACAAAATATGCTCCTGATCTCTAGGGCAAGTCAGAGTTCCTATGGATGCAGTTCAGAGTGAGAATTGCCTATGAAAGCAGTTTTATGGCTCAGTAGATGTTTATTGATGTTACCCCATTCTCTGTGACAACACTCGTGTGATCCAGCCTCTCTCGTTGACAAAGCTCCCGAAGGAATATCCAGGTTTTGCTCCATGATTTCAGCTGACTTACTATCTAGGCATTTGGTACTCTGGGGCTTTTAAGAAGCTTCTGTGGCAACAGCTGTTACTTTACTTTAGTAATAAAGTAACCTGAACTCAAGCCACATAGAGGAAAAAATTAGAAACATCAAAAATATGTGAAGATGAGAGTACAAGAAAACCATGCCTACATAGGAGAGTGAAACGAAACTATCACAGATTCATTTTTACAGATAGATATCCAGAAGGGAAGGAACAGAGAGTATTTCCATTCCATTCAGATGAAGGGCAACTTAGTGAAGAAGCAGCTTCTGATACTTTACATAAAAAGAGTTAAAAAATGCACATGACAAAAGTGTGGCATTTGGGGCTGGCTACTTGTTTCAAAACCTGAAAGGAATCAAAGAATGAGACAAAGAGACAGATTTAATCTTAGGGATCCTAAATCACTCAGTTACCCAACTCAGGGAGAAGGTAATTAACTACCCCATTTCACTGGAGTATAATCTGGTCAGCAGGGCTGGGTCAGATGAGCAAACAGAGCAACCTCATGCTCCAAAAGGGGGAAAGTAAGGGAGGAATGAACTGAGCCATTAGGACCAAGAGCGGGTGAAAGAAAGAATGGCTCCCCTGGTGAGGACAGGAGGGTAGGCAGTCACTGGGCCAACAGGCATCACCAGCTGGGCGTGAGTCACATCTGGCAGAGGCAAAAATGAGATCACAAAACAGCATGGATGGCAGGGTTTCGATTTTAAAGCAGCAAGTAGATTAGAAACGTTGAGGAGTTAAAAATTAATGCAAAACTCTGATGTGAATCAAAACATCATGAAAACCAGCAGAAGCTGATTCTTCCGGAGTTCGGTGGAAGGAGCCAAGAACCGGGAATTAGCCCGCAGAGTATTCCCAAGGCCCGCTGTCTAAATTCCAAAGGAAGGAAAACCCAATGTTCAAAGAACTGTAGGGCGTACAGGGTCGCCAAAGAAAAGTACTGATGACTGAAACAAAGGGTAGGAGGGTGCAGCTTTTACAAATACTAAACCTGAGTTTAAAATATCTGTGTTCCAATATGGACTCCGCCCTTGACTTGCTGGGTTGATGGTGTGTGTGTCTCTGTGCACATGTGCACGCGATTCTCCTGATCTCCCCGGGGCTGGGTGTCTTCCTCAGTAAAATGACGGAAATAAATTATGTCATCTGAGAAGTGGTTTCAAGCTTTATTCTAGGAAGTGAAAAAATTGGGAGAGGAGAATGCAGGCCACTTAGTAAACAAAAGGCCTAGAATGAATGACAACATTTTTTTGCTCCAAAGGCTAGAAACCTCGGACACAGGAGGGCCTCTGCCTAGCTGTTAGATGTCACCACTGCCACTCCACCCCCACTCCTTGTGCCTAAACCCTCAGCCGAGAAGGGCACGGACTGGTCCTGGGACATTCCATCCCATGGATTATTTGATGACGTGTCTCTCTCCTACCCTCCTCCCAGAGTACAATTTTCTAAAAGCAGAGAAAAATCCTTCCCAAGAAAATAAACACTCCCAAACAACTGTCCCATTCTGTTACCTATTTGGATTACATAATTGCTATGAAGTCAAGACTTTCTTATTGACATGCCAGAAAAGACCTCTCAGCTCATAAGCTGAACCGCCTTTTCTCTACTGTCCAAAGCCCTAAAAAACCTCCAAGTCCCTAAAAAGCAGTCCCCAGTGCCCACTGAGATAGAATGAAAAACTCCACCGCCTCAACTCTGCTCAGAATGGAAACTCAGATCAAAATATTTTAAATCTGTGGGGATGTTAAGTCCTGTATACTATATTCCTCAACAATAACGACAATAACAAACCCTTACTGATGCCCCAAACTGCCCTTCATAGAAGGAGAACACTGATATTTTTTCTGATTCTGTTGAGAATAATTTAGACAAGTGTACAATCTTAACTCTTCTGTTGGCCAGTCTGTAAAATGGGGTGACCAATAATTGGTAACTGGCATCACTTACCAGCCACCGGGTAAAACAGTTAACCCCCTCCTGACCCACCCCGACACTAGGAAAAAACCACTAGGCCAAGCTGGCTCCAATCCCACAGAGCACAACGCTAATTAAGATACCTATACTTTTCCCGTTGAGGCACCAGTAAAAAGGCTGAGGGTTCCTCTTACAACTTGCTCTAACTTGTTCGTCTGGATCAATGTAGAAATAGCAGCAAATTGCTCTTCGTAATTCCTCTCCAGGAATAAAAAGGACTAGGATATTCCTGGAATGCCTCCTCACTCACAAATTAGAAGGTATACCTCTTGTAATCACTGTACTGTGCTCAGTGTGAAGATTACATGAGATAATGCATGGAATGTGCTGAGCGAGCATCTGGCACACAATAAACTCAATAAATCAATGATGTTACTAATTGTAAAAACAACAACACACAAACAACAAAACAAAACCAAAAAAACGGGGGGGGGGTGGGGACTGTTTCCTGATGCTTATCGACTTACTTGGAATAGGGAAGATCGAAACATAAGACAATAATAGTTCCACAGCACAATCCAGAGATGTTTGTGCTGTCCTCTGGTTTTCTTGTAATCAGTCACTTGATAGCCATTAAGAAGAACTTTCCACAATGCCACGGGTACTCACACCCCACTATACATCCAACTCTCAATAACTGAGAGGTAGCAGAGTGTTTGAAATAATGAGGACAGAAATGCAAAAGACCTTAAAGAAATTCCACAGAGCCCCTTGGCACCAATCATGTGGAAGTTTTGCCAGAAAAGCCAAACGTCCCACACCACACAATGGTTCTTGGTGCAAAAAGAGGGTAAATAAAGCACAGATTCTGAGCATCCTTATGAGAAGGCTACCTCCCCATCAGAGACCAGACCTTAAAAGTCTAGCTCTTCTGTAAATTTTAGGTTACAAATAAATTCTTCCTAAGGCACACCTAGCAATCTTTTGTGTTTGGCTCTGCTGTCTGGACACGCACAGTTATGTTTTCCTTCCAGGCACAAAACCGGTTTTTAAGAGCTTCATGAAAATATTCAGATTTTCATGATATGCGATTAGCAGGTTTTACTATAATTTATAACTGAATTTTCTTGTTCACTTGGGGCACACACATGATATACTAGGCTCACCTTCCCAGTGACACACCATAGTATGCAGCTATGCAGGACATTTTGTTTTAAAGGCAGAAAAATGAATAATGTCTGAACTCCAGAAAAGATGGTGCATTTGCAACAGTCGTGAGACCGTGTGGCAAAAAAAAAAAATGGCCATAAAACTCTTACTTTGTATTTTGTACTGTGCCTATTCAACCTGTAAAAATTTTTGTAGTTTCTAAACCAGGTTTTTCGGAAACACAACGGGCGTTAGTATTATGCCTTTTCAAGTTGTAAAAGACCAGGCCACTTGGCAATTCTTGTAGTTTCTAAACCATGCTTTCCAAAATGCAAAGGGCAAGTGTGACCTGTAACTTTAGAGAAGGGCAAGCAACGTTCTACCTCTGGCTGAATATTTAGTTATTTCACTTGACGTAAGTTTTTATGGCAACCCTCTATTACCATGAAAATGTATGTCCTCTACGACTCAAAGTAATTAAGTGCAACTTGTGAAAGTCAGGTTTTTTTATTTAATACATTCTAATCAAATAGTAACAGCAGTAAATAAACACTTTGAAAAACAGGCAGGTATCCCCCTATATCTGGAAGAAAATTAAGTCAAAGTATTCTACATGGTAGAAGGGAGACAATTGCTAATGTCCATGGTTAGACCACTTGGAAATTTCTAAAGCCATTTCTGAAAAATCAATGGCAACAGGTTGTGGGACACAGCTACTTCAAAGGGTAAAATGTCTCTATCTACATGGTTTTATTAACAGGGATTGAGTTGCACCTGTATAGCATGACATTCTTGTCTTTAGCCTTAAAGGAAAAGAAGAAGTCTTTTCCATTTGCACCAGTTTGAAATATTTCTGAAATAAGGCTCCCTTGAAATGGATTACTACAGTACTCATTCACATGAGAGAGTTCATACATGCAGTAAAAAGACAAATACAGGATTTCATGGTCACTTTTTTTGGTTGATTTGGTTAATTGCATAAAATGAAGGATAAATACTCACAAGCATATCTGTCTAACAAATCTCCTAAGTACGTCAGAATGCAAAATATCAAATGTCCTAAAATAGACTCTGATCACCAGGCATACAAAATTGAAGTTAAGCCTGTGTCAGTTTGGTTCCTTCCACTTCTTCAGCACTCCTATGTGGAGCTCTTTCTCTACTGCCGGTGCTGGCACCTTCCACCTAACAGGAACCTCAGAAAGGCAAAGAGTTCTGATAAAGTGTTCCTTCAGCCTTTACTTGGGACGTTTTATTTTTAACTTAAAAGGATAAACTGGTCTTGGTCAGCCTTAGGAAGGGAAGCATCACTCAGGTGAAAATATTTGGGGGAACTTTAAATACCTAGCTACCCCTCCACACGTTTAAATTAGATTGACTTCAGCTGTTCTTAGAATTCCGCGTAGTTATCCAGAGCCGTCACTCAAGTTTTGGTTCTCTTTTACATAGCTGCATTCGGAGATACTCTATAGGAGGCATGTTTAGAAAAAGAGAAACACTTATACCTGGAATTTATATTCTTCCAAGTAATCTTTTAGTCTTGTTGGTAAAGGCAGTCCCCAGATGGTACCGGTACATTTGTTAATGGTGAGTCTACAGAGATGCTGCAGAGGTGGTGCTGATGTGTAGAGCGGTTTGGTCAGATAAAGGTGAACAGTGCCGTTCCGGGGGGCTTCTGGGCCCGTCCGCTTATCCTTGCACATCTGAACATAGTAGTCGATCAGATGAACCACACTGTCAAATTGTTTAAGCTTGGACTTGACACATATGATAGAGTCCAATCTAAATTTCCCATCTTGGTATTCGATGCGAAGATTAGTTGGTCCAGCTGATGTTTTAACAGATATTGTTAGTAGGTAGTCTGAATGCGAACTATCTCTAATCAAGAAAGTTCCTTCTGGTGCCTCTTTTAATTTCTCTTTGGCTTCATTAACAGTCATACTTCCCCAGTACCAACCTGGGGTTTTTGTTCAAAAGAAAAAGAAAAGAGAGTAAAATAGTTATTATAGAGAATTTTTTAAATAGGGTAAATACTTGGCAACAATTTTTCTAGCTCTAAAAAGAAGTGTGTGAAAGTTTACCAGAGGCTACCATAAATACTTTCTATAGAAATTTGATGAAAACATAGGTCCATTTTATTTTCTGAACAAACTGCAAGCCAGTTTTCTTTTTTAAAAAGTAACTTTCTGTAGCTGTTCTTTAAACTCTCTTAAGACTTTCTCCTAAAAAAACAAAAGAATGTTTGCAATATGACACACTGGCTGACCAGGCATGATGCTTCTCCACTAGTCAAGTGAAATCAAAGATTTAATGTAAATTAAGTCAGAAGTTAGAAATAAAAGCCATGCCCTTAAAAAAGTGGAAAACCCAACTCCAGTTAATTCCAACAAGATAAAAAGAAGCAACTTTTTGGATGGCTGGTGTCCACTCCCACCCTCCCCAAATCTGTTAGCGGCTGCATCCATATATCTCTTTTCAAAGTCCGGGAAAGCACCGCTATTTACTTGTTTTAAGAGTGCAGTTCTAGTATGATACAATAGCTTCTGTTCGCTGCTTTGATTACAACTACCTTATCAGCCACTGAGAAATGAGAGAAAGCCCAATTGATAATTAGTACTTCCAGTTTACAGTCTTCCATAAACTCTTTTGGACTTTGCCCTAATTCAAATCCAATCACAACCGTCGGTCTCCCCAGCATTCTCGAGTCTACCTGCCAGTTCCATCTCCCATCCCGTTTTCAAAAGTGACTTAGCGACATCTTACAGTTTAAAAGTTTGAACAATGCTCCCCCCCCTCCAAAAAAAAACTTGCTCGGGTACCTGCGATCTGCCGGTTCCTCCCGCTGAGGGAAAGCCCGTGGCCTGCACGGAAAGACCGGAACCGCAAGTGAAGGAACTTTTCCTTCTCCCTACTGCTACCAAAACTTCAACTTTGCCCCACACGTAAGCTTTGAGGATCCTGATTTTGAAAGCCTGCAGGTTTGCCAGAATCTTTTTTTCCATCTTTTCTTCTTTCAGATGCCGAGAGACGACAGCGAGCCGCGCAAAGCGCAAGACTGCGCTCGAAACAAGCGAGGCCAAGCTCGGCTGGGGCTTCGCAGCCCACCCTTCTCCCGGCTTTGCGGCAGTCCTGAGCGGCAATCTGTCGGTCCCCGAACTTGGCCGCCAAGATTCCAGGCTGCAGCGGCTGCCCGGCCCGGGAGCCAGATGCAGCTGAAGCTGCGGGCAGCGCAGCGCCCACTCGCCGCCCTCTCACCCCGCGGACAGGAAAGACGCCGGGCACTTTCTCCGGCTAAGGTCCGAGCCCGAGTGCCGACCCCCAAACGGCCGCGGAAAATAGCAAAAATTCCAGCGCCCTAAGAGTCTATTTCCAAAGGGTCCTTCTAGCGCTCTAACCTCCCCTAGGCCTCTGAGTCCCTCGAGAACCACTTTTCTTTCGCATTCCAAGGATCCAAGTCCGTAGGGGCATTCTCCCCGCGGTTCCCTGAGCTGGGGCGCGGACGGTAGCGATTGCTTCCCAGCCTCGCTAGCACAACCGCATCCTTGTCTTTGGGGAGGCGCCCCCTTCTCGCACGCATTGCGGCCGGTCCGCTCCCTACCTGTGTCACTAAGTTCCCGCAGGGCCTTCGCCAGACGCGCCGCCTCCGGGGACGGCTCCTCCGCCGACCCCGAGGTCCCCCAATGGCTCTGCGTCCCTTCCGCACCATTCCCGGAGGGCTCGAGGCACCGCAGGGTCATGGGAGAAGGGTCACCGCGGCAAAGACAGGTGGCCGCCCGAGCTGGGATCAGAGAGGGGCACGCGTCCTTCTTAGAAGTCAGTGGGAACCCCAAAACGAGTCCCTGAGGGGTCCGCGAAATGGAAATGGAAGGGGAGGTAATGGGGAGCCGCTGGTTCTTCCTCCCCGGGTCCCGGTGCACGGATGGCAAAATCCCCCGCAGGCGCGGTCACGCACAGTTTGCCTGCAAAGAGAAAGTGGAGGGTTGGGTCAGTCGGAACTGGACCCCTGCGGCCGGGGCGTGGGTGGAGGGACAGAGACGTGGAAAATCCCGGGAATCCTCCGCGTCTGCGCTCCTGCACCATTTAACCCCGAGCATCCAGTTACTGCCCTGGCCCGTTCTAGAGAAAGAAGGATAAAGAGAGAGCAGGGATCCAAGACGCAAGAGTTGGGGCGGGGGACAGGATGAGGGTGGCGAACCGGCTTCTTTCCCGCCCAGGGCTGCTGGCTGAAATCGCAGACTAGGAGATGAGAAGAGCAAAGAGTCACCTGCGGGTACGGTGGTAAACAGGCCTCAGTCAAGGACAAGAAGAAAAATGTAAAAAGGAAAGAACAGGAGAGGTCCCCACTTGGCATTCCTATCTCACACTCCGCACAGCCCGGGGAGCCCCAGGAGGAAGCAACCCGCACAAACCTAGTTCCCGACCCTACAGCGCCGCGGGGCTTCCCGGGCAGAGCCGGCAGCCCGGGACGCGGAGGTGCGGGAGCTGCCGCAGCCCTGCAGGAGAGGCTGCCTCGCTCCCCTCCCCCCGCTTCCCGGAGCTCGCTTGGGGCAGGGGTTGGGGGCGCCGTGGCGGCCGCTCCCGAGGCCGGGCGGCTGAGGCTGCTGTTGCCGCCGCGAGCGCTGTCGAGGAATCTGCCCAAGCGCGCAGCCCGCGCGGGGGCTCCGAGCCCTGACCCGAGCAGGGGGCCGAGCAGAAGGCAGAGAGCGCTGCGGGACGTGCTAGACAACCAACGCTGAGCCCTTACCTCGGCCTCGGCCGCCGCTGCCGCCTCCGCACCAGGCAGCCTCCCCAGCAGGCATGGGGCGGGGGAGCCGGGAGGGGCCCGGGAGGAGGGGTGTCTGCCCGAGTTTCCCCTGTTGACTTTTAATTTGGGAACGAGATGCCTGGGGATGTGACGAGCCCTGGGCTTAGCGGCGGGGGCGGCCGGAGTTCTCTGCACAGAGGGCAAACGTGAACCCCGGGGACCATCGCCTCGATTCGCCGGGCTCTAACACCCCCTCCGGGCTCGGACACCCCCGACCCGGGGCAGCTGCTGGGCTCCCTCCGGCTGCAACCAAGGAGATGAGAAGGAGAGAGGGAGGGAGGAAAGAGGGCGGGAGGCAGGCGGGTGGGGAGGAGCGGGAGATCAGCTTATTAGGAGGATTATTAATCTGGATGGCAGTTTAGGGGAGGAAAAACAAAAACAAAAACTCTAGAGACTTCCAGACGCCGGGAAAGAACCGGAGAAAGCAGGCAGTAGCTCCCAGCCTCGGGGCAGAGCCGCAGCTCGAGCTCTCTAGCCCAGAGGCTCCAAACTGCGGAAGCCAAGGCTGCCCCACGCTCTCGGCCGCGCCCCAGTGCCCTCCCCAGCCCTCCTAGGGGCGGAGCCTTTGGGCTCCCCGGCCCGATACCTGCCGCGGGCCCCTGCCCGAGCTCCTCCGGCGCCCCAGCTGTAGGCGACGGGGATCCTGAGGCTGTGCGCCCGGGACCCCGGCGCGCACTGTCCGCGGCCCGCGCAGTGCCAGTGGCGGCGGGCGAGAAGGCTCATGCTTCAAGGGAAGCCCAAGGCCCGCGAGCCGCGGCGGCGGCGAGACTAAACAAGAGTTAAATGTCTGTCCCCGGAGCGCTGTGTGCGCGCGACTTCCCAGACCTACGCGCCTCCCTCGCTCCCCGCCTCTCTCCCTAGTCCGCGCTCCCCGCGCGCCCCGCCCCGCGGCTGCGGAGGCCGCTTTCCAGGAACTTTCCAGGAATCCACCTCACGTGACCGCGGCCCCCGCCACTGCTTTAAAGAGACTCCGGTGCTAATGCGCAGGCTTCAGGGGAGACGGGCTCAGAGCGTTCGGGTGCCGGCCAGGGCGGGGTGGATGCCTGGGAATCCGCCCTTCTCTGACCCCACGCCCCGGAGTCCTCGGAGACGCGCAGGAGAAGCACCAGGCCATCACCGTCCCGGTTTCGGCGGCTGGAGCTTGCGCCCAACCCATGCAAGCTGTGCGCCGGAGTCGAGCGGTTAGCAGACGTTCTCGCCCCTCGGCCCGCCGCGGCTGGTTGTCTTTTCCATCCCCTCTGCGCCTTCTCCAGGCGACTTTCCAGGCCGCACATTTTGGGGGTGGTGGTGGCTGGAGAGACTAGAGGTCCTCGGAAACGGCCCCTCCCGCTATAAGACACATTAATGGAGTGGGAGAGCTCCCTCTTCAGCACTCCCGCGCCCACGCCCGAGACCCGGAGGGAGCGGGCTGATGGCGGTCCTCTCGGGTCCGGTCCTAGAAGGCTGCCAGCGGGCGGAGAGCGGCGCCCAGCCGCTCTGTCTCCTCCCCGTGGCGGTCTTGCTCGCTGTCTCCCGCACCGGCCCAGCCCAGCTCCTCCGTCCCTTCCTCCTCCTCGCCGCTCCGCTGTCTCCTTCCGGCCACCTGGCGGCTCTCCGGCTCACCTGCGCCGATCGCGGAGGGGGCGCCCAGACCCGCGCGCCCTGGTGGTCCTGGCCGGCCCGCCTCGGTGTCCGCAGGCCGAGAGCGCTCGACTCTGCGATTTCCCGCAGAGCTTGCACCCGGGGCCCGAGAATGCGGAAAGATCCCGGCTCTTCTTCCCTGCCCAGGGACCCTCACCTCCTCCCACCTGGTTGAAGGCCACCTGGCCTCAGTTGAAACTCATCTCCTTCCCTGCACGTCCGCCCCCGAAATGTGACCTACTTTAAATGTGACCTACTTTTTAAAAACCATTAACACTCATGGGAAAACCGGATCCAAAATTTCGATAACCATTTTTCTTTGAAATACTATTCTATTGCATCACTATTCAAAAGCTTGAAAGGTCAATGGCCACTTTTAGTTGAAGCGTTGGCTATAGGGAAGTTGGGCGAGGAAAGGGGAGGGGGCGTAGGGGAAGGCGCGGCTCACAAACCTTGCCTGGTGCACCCCCCTGCTGGCTCTTCGAGGAAGCATAAACCAGCTCCTACCTTCAGGCCGGGAGTCCTGGACAAACGGTTTTTCTCAATAATTTTCCTGCTTTTGAGTAAATAATTATGCAAATGATAGGCAGATTAGCTGGAGAGGAAGGGGGGGTTGCATTTCCCAGCTAACAAAGGATTTTGTCGACGATGGAGTCGCGTGCACTGAATCATGTTTTGTTTCTTAGAGTCTGATCTGGAGGGCAGAGCTAATTGAATCCTAGTTAAAACCCTCTATAATGGAGATGAATAATTTTGCACAAGTCGCTTATCGTCCTTGGACCCTAGACTTTTCTATAAAATTAAGGGACTGGACTCTGGTTCTGGGTGAGGGACTGGTATGAATGAAAAAATAAGATTCCATGTGGAGTTTGTGTCTAGTCTGAGGCCCAGAACCTTTAGGAGCCACTACATCTACTAGGGTTCATTATGCTCTAAATGATTCCATTTGACCTCTCCTTCCTTGGTAGAGCATCCCAGAGGAAGGGTGTACTCACTTTTCTGTAGTTTAAAGATATTTTTAAAATTTTACAAAGATAAAATAATTTCTATTTAATTGTCAGTTGAAATGGATCTGCCAGCAGCACTTCTTGACGTGCTTTCCTGTTGCCTCCTAAGGACCTTTGCACACACCCTCCCCACTTCCTGGAATGCCCCTCCCCAGACTGGGTGCATGGCAGACTCTCCTCACTCAGGGCCCGGCTCAAAGTCACATCCACAGAGTCACCGTCCACAAAGACTGCAGTAAACACAATGCCAGCTGTAGGGGCACCAAGCTTTGTACCAAAGTAGGATTTTTAACTTTTGTTTCTGAAAGGTCTCAGCAATGCCCGGCATTTTATTGGCCCCAGGAAGCACATATGGGAGCCACTTAGGAAAATATTTGTGAGATCATGTTAAGTGAAAAAAAGTACAATATGAAATTGTATCCATGCTATGATTTTGACATTATAAAAGTATGTATACAGGTGGGCAAAAACAGAACGTGAAGAAATAAAAGCAGCTGTTTTTAGGGTGGCAGGATGTGGGTGCATTTTTCAATTTGACTTTCCTTAATACTGTTCTAGTATTTCTGATACAGCCATCAGTTTCCCAAAATTGCATGCAGGTGTCTTCACTTACTCTCAGGGGGTAGAGTGTAGTTTGTAGAGCTGATGGACTGCCCTCCTGAACCCCAGACCTGCCACCCGGCACTACCCTTTGGATGTCTAATCGGTATCTCCCATTTAATAGGTCCCAAAATGGGGCCTGGATAACCCTTCCCCCCCACCCTTAAAAATAAAATAAAAACAAAGCTATCCCTCCTGCACCGTTCCCCATCTCTGAAAATGTCAATTCCAGTCTTCAGTTGCTCAGGCCAGCCAACAGCCTTAGAGCCATCTTTGACTGCTCTTTTTCACACACCCCACATCTCACCTGTCAGCTAACCCTCTGACTCTGATTTCACAGTAAACCCAGAATGGAAGCACTTGCCGCATCTCCACTGCACACTAGTCCAGGCCACCTCCATTTCTACCCAGCTTACTGCTGCAGCCTCCCTCTTGGCCTCCTTGCTCCCCAATAGGCTATTTCTGACAGAGCAGTGAGAGAGATCCTGTTTAAACTAAGTCCTTTCACGTCCCTCCTCTGCTCTAACCCAAGTGGCTGCATTGCACCAGAGTAAAAGACGAAACACTAACAGCCACTTGCAAGACCCTAGAAGATCTGGTACCTCTGATCTCATCCCCTCCTGTTCTGTTCCTTGATCACAGTGCTCACGTCACAGTGGACTTCTTGCTATTGGTAGAGCATGCTGCCCTTGCTCCTTCCTCAGGGCCTTTGTCTTTGCTGTTTCCTCTACCTATCATGCTCTTCCTCCAGATAATCTGCATGGTTCACTCCCTCAGTTCCTCAGATCTTTATTCAGTGTCACCTTCTTAGTGAGACTTGACTATGCAGAATCCACCCCTCCCCCCCACTTCTCTTTCCTCCATGCCATAGTTTTTTCCCTTACACTGATCACTATCTAACCTAGTTTATGTTTTATCCATTGGTCCAGTTTCCTATCTTTCTCCCCCACAAGAATGTAAGTTTCATGAGGACATATATCTGTATTTGTATCTACATTGTTTACAGCTATATATCTCAGCACCTTGAATAGTTCCCAACATGTAGTAGGCACTCCACATGACTGTAGGATGAATGAATTGATGTTCCATCAGAATGGCTTCGAAGTTAAACTGCCCAGGCATGAATCCTCACTCTGCCACTGTGGGCTGCATATGTAATCTTTGACAAATTATTTAGCCTCTTATGGAGATAATAATTAAACATATAGAGCTATTGTGAGAATTACATGAGATAATCTATAAAAAGTGCTTTGGCACTTAGCAAATAATAAAGATTAGCTATTATTTCAACTCTCATTCTTTTACTCTCAGTGAGTTTGGATTTTTCTCCCTAGGGGTAAGATTATCTTATTTTTGCCTATATGAAACCCAACAGTCACTCTCTGGTCACTGCCCAAGAACTTCCCGTTAGTTGATTCCCTGGAGTTCACCTTCAGCTTTAAATGTATAGGGTAAAATAGTGATTCTGTTTGTTCCTAGATTTTCAGGAGTACATCTGTTCTGTTCAGCAGGGCAGGTGCATGGCTGCAGTGGTGAACTTTCATTCTACTTGGGGAGGGAAGGGAGAGTGATTTTCACAAAGCTGGAGAGCGTCTTCTGTTGCCCGCGTGGAGGAATTGCCAAGGCTTGAAAATCTCGATGTACCAAACCCGAACTGCACCTTCTTGGTTTTGCAATGCAGATGTTCTGATACTGGAATTGATGAGCAATCTGCACTGAGCTTCTGCTGAGTTGCAGAGAGAGCTTTTTGGGTTTTGTTTGGGGGCCGAGGGAATGACCGTTGGCTGTTGTGTCTGAAGTGCCTGTGGGTAGAAGGTACCCTTTTAAGTGGCCACCATCCCTTCCTTTTAGAGTTTGCCATTTCACTACCACCACCACACACACATAAACACACACACACACACACACACACTCACACTCAGCACCTTCAAAGCTCCTTGTGATTCTGGAACCCACTCTTCTGGAGAGCATATGACCTAGGCTAGCCAATAGGAGTACCCCATGCCCCTGGACACAGGGGTTTTGTCCAGTATCACAGCCCAAGCAGATTATTTTTTTTAGGACTTGATGTAAGTGCCTCCCCTTCTGCGATGATGAGCAGTAATGACCATGCAAGCCAACTTTTCCACCACTTGGAGAGAGTCTGTCAAAGAACAAAGGCAACAGAGAAGAAAGCAGAGCTCAGGTTTGAGTGAGAGGGAGAGATTCCTGAGCACTTGAATCCAACATGCCCGAAGCTGCACTGCCCTTCGGCTTCTCAGATACAGGAATGAAAGAGTTTATTTTTTCCCCACAGGGTTTGATTTGGGTTTCTGTAACTTGTAATCAAAGATACTCTCATGGGGTGTAGTGGGTTGGGTGTGGAGGGATGTATGGGAGGGAGTGGAGTGGAGAATTGAGAAGACAAAGAAGAGAGCTACCTTTCACAGTAATGAGCGTCTCTTAAACTTCATCTGGTGCTTCTCAGTACCAATTCCCTTTACAATGTCCTGCTTGCTCCACCCCTATAGTGGAGGACACTCACTGGGGGACAGAGGAAGAGGAGCAGATCCTGCTGGCTTCTGTGCTCTGGGTCAGGGATGGGGGGAGGGAGAAGCCAGGCAGATGGCCGTCCCCTAGACTTCTGGGACCCTGGGACATGGTTGATGGCTGTGTCCTTGGTGTTTCTACCCACAGAAGTGGAAGGGAATCATGTTCTAGGACAGTAGTTGTCAATGTTAAGTCACAGAACTCTCAGAAATTCTGGTAAAATCTATAGATCAGAGTTCAACAAACCACCTGCGTATGGGCCATATTTGACCCTGAGTGTTATGGGTGGTCTACCAGGGTTCTAAAAAAAAATGTGAACCAAATAAAATCTCTGGAGATTTCAACTCCAAAGAGATCCAGATTTTTGCTTTCTCTTAACCAGTCCTAAGATCTGTCCACACTGGGTCCCATTCCCTCAAGGCAGTGAGCAGCAGAAGCAGAGTAGTGGCTGCCGCCTTTGGAAGGTACATACCCTCCCATTCTCCACAATCCTCAGCATCCTCTATGGATCCCCAGCACTGAACATTACTCGCCATTTGTCATCACCCTTACATTGTTGGTTTTCTTATGGTGAAGAAGTATTTCTCTGGCCCTAAGTCTCTACCAGAGTGAGGAAATTAAAAATAGAACCAAAAGATTGAATATTTCAAGACAAATGGGAGAGAGCTTATTTCCCTGTGGAAGTGAAGAATATTCCTCTGCTTAATAGGCAAACAAAGTGTGGCTGGGTCCTCACATTGGCCTATTTCATTCTTCTATATTCCTACCTGGTCCTGCAGGCATTTGCAGACAGGTTCCATCTAAGACTTTATCTGCAGAAAAATGTTCAGGAGGGAGGCACAGATTGGGGAGGGGGTTAATTGACCATATGAAGCCTGACTGTGAGCCCCCAGGGGCCTGTTGACCTCAGGTGAGAACCCTTGTCCTAGGCGGTGGATAGTCTTCAATAGAGCACTCCTGAGAGATAAAGGTCTGGTTTCAGCACTGTACGGGGCGCTCTTGATTGGAATTGGTCTATATAGTCAGAGGATCACCAATCATAACACTCTGGTGCTGGAAAGGACAGTTTCACTAGTGCAGAAGAATTTTCTTCATCTCCTTTCTCCTTCCCCACGCTGTTCTAAACTTCTGGTCACCTTGTGTCTCAAACACACCAAGCCTGCCTCAGGATCTTTGTACTTATTCTCTCTGAAATACTCTTTCTCCAATATTCTCATGGCATCGCTCCCTCACTTTGTTCAGGTCTTTGCTCAGAGAGACCTTCCTTTTTTTTATCAGTGATTATTTCTTTCCCCTGCTTTATTTTCCATCCCAGCATTTATCACTACCTGACGTTATCAGTATTTTTCACTTGATATTTGTTTAATGTTTCTCTCCCACTGGAAATATAAGAGGAACTTTGTTTTATTCACTACTGTATGTCCAATGCCTGAAATAGCTCCTGGTCCATAGTAGATGCCCAATATAAAGTTGCTGAATGAATCAATTAAACAAATGCATCTACAAGTAGGGAAATTGAAACACTTTCACTACCTCCTTTCTGGACTGGCTCCCTTTAATTTTTTCATCTTCCCTTGCTTACATGTGCTTCTCAGCTTAGTCTTTGGCTTAGCCTACAGACTCTGATCTGCTACCAAGAAGAGCTTGGGCTTTCCTGGAGTTTCTCTTTAATTTCCATGAGCCTGACTTCACATCTATAGTACCTAGTAGCTAGTATGTGAGAGACTCAGCCACTCAACAAATGTTCATGAGGGCTCAAAATGTTCTAGGCCTTGTGGACAAATGTAACTCAGCCCTCTCTTAGTGAGAGACATCACCAGGAAATCATTTTAGCAAAGAGTGAAAAGTTGTGGAGGAATTAAGAGTGGTTTTGCAAACAGCTGGGGAGCACCAGTACAACCACCTTGGGAAGTCCAGAAAGGCTTCCTGGAAGAAGGGACCTTAATCAAGACACTTAACTTCTCTGGATTCTTGTTTTCTCATGGAAAATCTGGATTTGATGAGCTGTTATGTTTTCTTCTCATTCAAATCACCTTCCAAGCTCTGTTCCACAACCTCCCAAAGAGCAATTGATGGTGTTATTAGACCTAAGCTGGGGCAGCTTCTAGGTATGTTTGATTTTCCAGAGGAGTTCACAAAGGTCAAGGCCTGGTATGATGATGTGGTAAGCAGAACAGGCAGAAGAAATACCTATTAGTAAATAACAAACACCACTCCTGGCTTAGTCATGGAATTCTGAGAAGTAGCAGCACCCAGTGAACCAACCTGGAGATTGGCAATCATGGGTGAGACTAATTTTAACCAAAGGCATGTTACAACCAGAGCTACAAAAGGCAAGCTCTAAACCATACAAGCAGTAGCAACCTCCTCAAGCCACAGGACAACCTCCATATACATCCCACGTGAAAAGCCCAGCTGATCACACATACAGGCCTTTTCTGCTTCCTAGCACATTAAATTATAATGATCATGCCCTGCCATAAAGGAAAGCAATATAATATCATCAGTTTGCCTTTATATGATGGCTTTACTCTTTTTTCACCAATATATTATAGCATATATCTGACTTTACTCTTATGAAAACCCTTTGACGGTGGTAGGAAAACAAATATCTACTTTACCTGTAAGTAAATTAAACCAAAGTAGATTAAGTAGGTTATTCTGTACTTGTAACCAAACTGTCCTTGGGAAAACAGTATGGGGTTTAGTATGAACAAAGAAAACATTTTAAATGGAAAAGTAACTTGTAGGGTAAGTTGCTTTTAAAATAGGTCATTCAAATCACTGAGTGCTATTCCAACAAATATGGCTGTTACATTTTCAAAGGTTATTTACAATATTTAAACATAGGCTAGGGATAAGGAATTGAGGGGACAGTTGGGTTCTTTCTGTTTTGTTTTAAAATACTCCCAATCAGTAAATTATTACATTTCAGTATGTGCCATTAACTCCAAAATAAACACTAAGGTAAAGTCTTATTTCTTATAAAATGCCAAAAAAAACAAAAACAAAAACAAAAAACCTGTTTAGAAATAACTCGGCACACATCATGTTGTAAGTCCTGCTATTTTTCCCTTTGGTTTTTCCAGTGCTTGCTGGGAAGGAGATTTTTATTGCAACTTCCCTTGTTTTCTCCTGTTTTTAAAGCCAATACTTGAAAGAGATAAATTTGTCTGACAAAGTCATCAGGCAAATCCTTCCCTTTCATGACATAAAAATTTTTAGCCAAAGTCTACAATGCCTTCTACTCTGCCACAACCACCAAACTTCCCCTGCCACGTGTTCACTGTCAACCAGATTCATTTTATTGTGATCTGTTTATTGCAGCCATTAAATGAACAAAAATAAAGAGGCACAATAAATAAAGATGCAAATAAACAAATATCACTGATAGCAACTGGGAAATCAGAAGGCTGTTATAATATGCCAACATCTCACACAAAGACCACCACAAGAGAATAAGACACCAGTTACCAAAGCCCACTCAAAAAGAAATGGATAGGGACTTCCCTGGTGGTCCAGTGGCTAAGACTCCATGCTCCCAATGCAGGGGACCCAGGTTCGATCCCTGGTCAGGGAACTAGATCCTGCATGCATGCCACAACTAAGATCCCTCATGCTGCAACTAAGACCTGGAGCAGCCAAATAAATAAATATTAAAAAAAAAAGAAAAGAAAAGAAAGAAATGGACAACCTGTGTAGCCCTGTTAAAGAAATAGACTCCAGATTCAGGAGGCTTTACTGGTGAATTTTACCAAACACTTAATGAAGAAATAACACCTATTCTACATAAACTTTTCCAGAAAAATATAAGTGGGAAGATTTCACAACTCATTTTAGGAGGCCAGCATTATCTATATACCAAAGATAGATAAGACAGAAAACTATAGACCAATATTTCTCATGAGCATAGTAAAAAAATATTAGCAAATTGAATCCAGAAATCTATAAAAAGGATAATATGTCATGACCCACTTGGGTATGTTCCAGAAAAGCAAAGTTGGTTCAACATTCAAAATCAACCAGTAAAATTCACAATCTCAACAGACAAAAATATTAAAATCATATAATTATCTCAATACATGTAAAAAAAGCATTTATAAAATTCAACATCCATCCATTATAAAAAATTTCAGCAAACTTGGAATAGAAGGAAATTTTCTCAATATGGCAAACCTTATCTATAAAAAAAAAAAAAATTGGTAACATCATTTTTAACAGTAAAATATTGAGTGCTTTGCCCCTAAGATTGGGATCAAAGCAAGAATGCCCACTTTTACAACTTCTTTTCACCATTATATTGGAGGTTCTAGCTAGTCCAATAAGACAAGAAAATAAATAAAAGTATATAGATTGTAAAAAAAAAAAAAAATTAAAATGTCTTTAATTGTAAATAGCATAATCATCTGCATAGAAAATTCTAAGAAATCAAAAATACAAATAGTTATGACAACAAATACATGAGTTTAGCTAGGTTTTAGGATACAATGTCAATATAAAAAATATGATGTTTTTCTATTTACTAGCAACAAACTATTGGAAATTGAAAATATTAAAAATACCACTCACAAAAGATTAAATACATGAAATACTTAGAGATAAATATAATCAACTATGTGCAAGACCTGTACCTCGAAAAGTAGATTTAATGCTGAGAGAAATCAAGGAAGAACTAAACAAACCAAGAGACAAATCATGCTCATGAATGGGAAGAGTCAGTATTGTTAAGATGTCGATTCTTCCCAAATTGAACTACTGATCAGCCTTTGTTGGTGGTGGTGGTGTAGAAATTAACAACTGAATCTAAAAAGTTTTTGGAAATGCAAAGGACCTAGAAATGATTTTTGAAAAAAGAATAACAAAGTTGGAGGAGTTGAGTTGGAGTCGAAATCACTCTGATTTCAAGATTTATTCTAAAGCTATGGTAATCAAGACAGTGCATATGTCTAAAGATAGAAATACAGATCAAAGGGACAGACCACAGAGTCCAGAAATAGATCTACCAACATACAGTCAACTGATTTTCAACAAAAGTGTCCAGGTAATTCAATGGAGAAACAACAGTTTTTCAACAAATGGTGCTGGGGACTTCCCTGGTGGTGCAGTGGTTAAGAATCCACCTGCCAATGCAGGGGACACGGGTTTTATCCCTGGTCTGGGAAGATCTCACATGCCGTGGAACAACAAAGCCTGTGTGCCACAACTACTGAGCCTACACTCTAGAGCCCACTAGCTACAACTACTGAGCCCGCGTGCCACAACTACTGAAGCCTGCACACCTAGATCCTGTGCTCCACAACAAGAGAAGCCACTGCAATGAGAAGCCTGCGCACCGCAACGAAGAGTAGCCCCCGCTTGCCGCACCTAGAGAAAGTCTGCGCACAGCAACGAAGACCCAACGCAGCCAAAAATAAATAAATTTATAAAAAACAAAAACAAAAAACAAATGGTGCGGGCTTCCCTAGTGGTGCAGTGGTTAAGAATCCGCTTGCCAATTCAGGGGACACGAGTTCAATCCCTGGTCCAAGAAGATCCCACGTGCCAGGGAACAGCTGAGTCCATGCGCCACAACTAGTGCCTGTGCTCTAGAGCCCGCAAACCACATCTGCTGAGCCCACGCGCCACAACTAATGAAGCCCACGTGCCTAGAGCCCATGCTCCGCAACAAGAGAGGCCACCGCAATGAGAAGCCCAGGCACCGCAGAGAAGGGTGGCCCCCTCTCGCCACAACCGGAGAAGGCCTGCACAGCCATGAAGACCCAACACACCCAAAGGTTAAAACAAATAAATTTTTTTAAAAAATGGTGCTGGAACAATTGGATATCCAAAAAAAATTAACCTTGATTCTTACTTCATACCACACTCAAAAATTAACTTGAAGTAGATCACAGACCTAAATGTTAAGAAACAAAATTATAAAACTTCTGAGAAAACATAGAAAATCTTGTTGCCTTGGGTTAAGCAAAGGTTTCTTAGATAGGCAACAAACATCAGAAACCATAAAAGAAAAAAATTATACATTGGACTTCATCAAAATTAAAAATTTCTGCTCTTCAAAAGATAGTTAAATGAATATATCTCAATAAAGTTGTTATAAAAATAATGTTAAGAAAATGAAAAAAAGCCACAGACTTGGAAAATTATTAGAAAATTCTATATCTGATAAGGGACTTATATCCAGAATACTTACAAAAAACTTTTACAGCTCAATAAGAATAATATTTAAAAATCCAACTAAAAAGTGGTCAAAATATTTAAACAGACACTTTCACCAAAGAATATAACTGACTGGCAAATTAGTTCATTAAAAGATGCTAATTTGAGTTTAGGGAAATGCAACTTAAACACGAGAAGATACCATTGTACACCCACTAGAATGTTAAAAACTTTTAAAATTGACATGACCAAACATTGGTGAGCATACAAAGCAACAGAAACTCTCATATTTCAAACAATTTTATTCATAATAGCTAAAGACTGAAAACAGCCCAAATGTTTGCCAACAGGTGAGTAAACAAATTGTCTACATCCAGACCATAGAATAATAGTCAGCAATAAAAAAAGAACAAACTACAGACACATGAAACAATATGAATTCATCTCAAAAGCAATATGCTAAGCATAAGAAGCCAGACACAAAGGGCTATATATTACAGGATTCCATCTGCATGACATTCTGGAAAACAGGTCACATGTTGCCAGGAAATGAGGGCGGGTGAGGAGGTTGCCTGCAAAGAGCATGAGGGGGCATTTGGAGTTGATAGAAATGTTCTATATCTTGATTAAGGCAGTAGTTACATGACTGTATACAATCAACAAAACTCATTGAATGATACACTGTAAAAGGGTAAATTTTATTTTATGCGAATTATTCCCCAATAAACCTGACTCTTAAAAAGGTAAAACTAGGGCTTCCCTGATGGCACAGTGGTTGAAAATCTGCCTGCCAATGCAGGGGACACGGGTTCGAACCCTGGTCCGGGAAGATCCCACATGCCGCGGAGCAACTAGGCCCGTGAGCCACAACTACTGAGCCTGCGCATCTGGAGCCTGTGCTCCACAATAAGAGAGGCCGCGATAGTGAGAGGCCCGCACACCGTGATGAAGAGTGGCCCCCGCTTGCCGCAACTGGAGAAAGCCCTTGCACAGAAACGAAGACCCAACACAGCCATAAATAAATAAATAAAATTTAAAAAAAAAAGTAAAACTAGAAAAGAACTACCTTGGAGAAGGACAAAAAGGAGGAAAAGGCTGAAATCTTATGTTATTCAGGCTAGGTCAGTGTACATGCAAGACTCCATCACTAAATAACCTTCCCTCTAACCTGTATTTTGGCATTTGTATGGTTCTCACTCTGGGAAGACAAATAAGGGAGGTAAGGGTGAGTTTTATGTCTGCAACTAAAAGGTCTAGGTACACCTCCCCATTTTAATTCAGGTCACTCAAGAAAGAGAATAGTTCAGGTTCAGTGACATTACAGATAGGAGAAGATACTGTTTTACCTTCAGTACTAAAAACAGGTTTAAAAATAGCACTCTGAACTTGATCTTAAATGTTCTCACCACAAAAAAGAAATGATAATTTTGTGATGGGGTGATAATCACGTAAATTATAAATGTATCAAATCATGTTGTACACCTTAAACTTAAACAATGTTATGTAAGTTATATCTCAATTTTTAAAATTAAAAATATAAATAAATGATAAAAATAGCACTCTTACATTTCCCCAGAGGGACTGAAGGTGTTTTACACATGTGCATCCTTAGCTCACAATAGCTCTGTGCATGGGTAGAAATGCAGGGAAAGCAAGATGCTGTAAAACTGAATAGTTTTGCCCCAGGGAGGGGATATGGCTGGATTTCTATGTTGCAGAGATCACTCTGGCAGTCGTGGTATGAAACTGAATTTGATCTGGGCAACGCAAGATCGATAGACATGGTTGTTGAAAGCATCCCTTAAGGGATGATAAAGCCCTCACTCAGGGCAATGAGAGGCGGCAACTCAGTGGGACTTGGCCGTTGGTTGAATGTGAGGAGTGAGTGAGAAAATGGCACTGGGGATCACAGTAAGGTTCTGACTTGGTAGAGGATGTTGTTACAGCAAAAGAACCTGGGAAGAGAGGCAAGAGGACATGCTTAGATAGAGGAAGTGTTCCCATGTAGCACTTGTCCATGTCGATCTGGGCGTTTCATCTTGGTTTTTTCTATAAACCCTTCCTTCTCTGCCACAGGCCCTTCCTCTCTAGTCTCACATTATCTTAAATAATGAATAAAAATAATAAAGTATCTATTTTATGTCCATCTGTCCTGCATAACTGGCAGCTACTCAAGGGCAGGACCTGTGTCTTCTCCATTTTTGATCAAGTCCAAATTCCTTAGCGTGCTTGCCAGGCCTGAAGGACCCTGCTCCTGTGTCCCCCTCTTCGCTGCTGAGCCAGTCCTCTCTCACCTGCTGACGTTGCTACTCCCTCTGCCTGGAAGGTCATTCTGCCTCTCCCTCGTCACAGTCCTTCCCATACCTGCAAATCTCTTAATCATTCTTCAGGTCTCAGCCAAGCCATTGCTTCCCTTAGGAAAACTTCAATATTCCCCCAAGCCTGGTACGGGGCCCCTCCTGAATGTTCCTACAGCACCTCTACTTCTGGCTATGTTAACACCAACCACTCTATTATAACTGCTTGTTTTCTCCATTTGCCTGTAAGTTTCATAAGATCAAAGACTATGCCTGTCTTATTCACTGTGGTAGCCCCAGTTACTAACATTAATATTAATCATCATAATAACAATGGCTAATGCTTGTTAAGTACTTAATATACGCCAGGCATCCTTCTAAGTGTTTTGATGCGTTAACTCATTTAGACCTCACGACAATCTTTCAAGGTAAGCCCTATTATTATCACGTTTTCAGGTTAGGAAACGAAAATATTGCGAGGCAAGTTAACTTGCTTGAGGTCAACATTCTAAGAAGAGTATTAATCAACAATGACAACAGCTATTTATCGTGTGCTCCCTAGTTCCTCGTGTGCTGCCGTCAGAGAAAAGATGTTCCATAAATGTTTGTAGAATTGATTTCAGGTGAGGAGATTGTACTCAAGTTGGCAGCTTGTATCTGGCAGAGAGGAGAGGGCAGACCAGGCAAAATTCTCATAAACATCCGGCACCTACCCCAGGCTTAGGTCTCAGGACACAGTGGTGAAAACACCCTCCAGCACAGCTGCTTTAAGGCCGTGAGGAAGGGGTTCCTGCCAATCAGAACAGCAAGAGGAAGATTTTCTATATCATTCATTTTATTTCCAGGCGACATACTCTAGACACAACCCTAGAATCCCTCCTCTTGATTTCTCACCCTGTGGTGATTTGTGACCCAGTGACCCTCCCACTTCCCCCTAAGATGATTCCACACCCCATCCTCACCTGGCCTTATAGTGGCCCTCTCTTGTGTGCACGTTGTGTGTCCTGAGGACTTCCTGGACAGCCACTCAGGCGAGGACACACCATTGTGAATAACGGATGTGCCCCTGATTGGGGGGCTCATTCTGCACGGAAGGGTCCCCAGAGCCACCCAGAGCTGAGTGAGCTGTACAGCAGTGGCTCTCAACCTCCATACACAGTCGTTACATCAGTGGAGGTTTTTTTAAACACCAGTGCCTAGAATGCCCCCCAAATGAATTAAATCAGAACCCCTGGGGTAGGCCCTAAGCACTGGTGTGTTTTAGTTCCTAGGAAGATTCCAAGGTTGAGACCCATTGCAGAGGCACTCAGTCTCACTCTCTCTCTGGGCCTTAGTCACCCCGCACTAGAATTTGAGAACAGTGTATTCTTTCTACAGCGGATGGGATGGGGCAAGCCTTGGAGAGCAAGCAAGGCCCCGTAAGCCTGACTTTAATAAAGCCTTGTGGAAATGAACCAGCCTTGCTGCAGTCTTGTGCTTCTGGACGTCTTAACCTGGTCTAGATGCTGATGGGGAAGTGGCCCCTCTCCACTTACACCTGAAGGGACAGGACGGGTGGCAGTGAGAATTGCATCTCCATCCCCAGGACTGTATCTTGTCCTTTTCTGAATAACACCTGGAGCTGTCTCCTCCCTAAAGGTATTCATATGTCCTTTACAGAGCAGAAGCTCAGTCCCCAGGGGAACAAGGGGTGCAGTGGTCCACCCACGCCTCCTCACACTCAGTTTCTCCCTCTAGTGCCAATTTCAGAGGATCCAAAGTTGATATTTGTTAAGGCAAATGGCAGCATCCTTACACATTTCCTCTCGATGTGGCTTCCTGCCACAGCTGGCTTTGGTCAGAGGTGTCCCTCCCCACTCCCACCGCAACCCCTCCCCTGTACTTTTCAGTTCCTTCTCAAAATTGAGGTGACAGACAGAGGAGAGGAAATAAGCAGGAAACAACAGATGAAAGCATTAGACACACAAGCATTAGCCTGCACAAAAGTAGAGGTAGTGATGACAGTAACGATCATTACTACTAGTGCTGCTGTTGCTGACAGCATTGTTCTAGAGTGTGGCCCGTGTTCTCAGCTCTGGCTAAGCCTGCTCCCCTGTGTCCTCTCCCCCAATCCTGTGAGGCAGAAGTGTCACCATTTTACAGAGAAGGGAAGGAAAGCCACAGCATGCAGCAATGTTTTGCCTCACTTAAAAAAAAAAGAATGATTACACGGTTCTCAGAAACACCTAGGAACTTGCTAGAAATGCAAATATCCCCTGTGGCCAGAGCGGGATTCATGGCGTGCAACCAGTGTAGCTACACACAGCCACGGGTTCAGAAGAGCCCGGCAGTTGAAGTTTAATTTTATCTTTGAGTGTTTCCTAAGTGAAGTCCGCTCGGACAACGGTGTAAGTTCAGGACCTTGGAGCCTCCCAGCGCTTCCCTGCCCGGGTTCTAGGCCATCTGCCTCCACCCTCCCTGCCCCAGGACCCTGCCTCCCCCCAACTCGGGGAAGGGGGCTGGGCAGCCAAGTGGCAGTGATGAGGGGAGGCTTGCATTTGCCATTGTCCTCTGCCCCCGGCTGGGCCCTGGGCACAAACACAGGGAGGGGAGGGGTGGGACACGCACCCCTCGCCCCCTCGGTGCTCAGGCCAGGGCGAGGTGGCGCTGTCCCCATCCCAGGTGGGCAGTACCACAGTGACTCTTCAGGGGCCTCTCGCCGGCCCTGATGCGGATACTGAGCGCATCCTGGTGCGGAGGTTGCATTTCCTTGGGAAGCGGCGAGGGTATCTGTTAAGGGTGGACCGGGGCCGTGGGCCTGTGGGAAGGGGAGATGGACTTCCCCCCCAGGACAGGGCCCTGCATTTTCTTTTTGCACTGGACGCAGTGAATTTTGCAGCTGACTGTCTCTCTGCCTGGGTCCAGACCACCTGAATCAAAACTCTTATGGCCAGGCCCAGCAGTCTGGTTGAAGAAGCACCCCAGGTGATTCTGGCGCACACTGAAGTTTGAGAACCACTGAGTCATAGGAAAGCTAAGGAGAAAGCGTGAAGGAGGAGGTGGTGAGCATGGTGTGGGGAGCAGCGACAGTGGGAGTCACGGATTGGGTAGGAACCCCACTCCTCTGCTGAGTGACCCTTAGCAAGTTACTCGCCCTTATTGGTACTGTTTCTTTGGAGAACCCTGGCTGATACAATCACCTATGTCTTACTGGAATCTTCAGGCAGGAGCTTCCTTGATGACTGTTCCAAGGTATTTGTTTTACTTCCTTTGGAAGTAGGAGGTTCCTACTTCCTTTGGAAGAACCTCCATTTGAATGACCTCTCTCCTGCTGATTTCAATGGCTCAGTTCACTTCTCACTGGAACTTCCCCCAACACTTTCCTATCCTCCTCTGAATGTTACCTTGTAATCATAGTAGTGCTGTTGTGTCCTGTCCAGACTGCTTTTACCAGGCAGATGTGGGCATCCCACAGCTGCTGTGTCAGCTGCTACAGGCTTACAGCTGCCTCCTTCTCTGGAGAGTTTGCCCTTGACTCATGGGAGCCACCTTGCCCAGAACTGTTTGGGAGGTTATTCTATCCCCAGGGGCAGCCCACAGCCAATGGCTAGCTGATACGGTGTACGACAGCTCTTCCCCTGTGTGGTACCACATGTTGCTTTCTGACACCACTTCTAAACAAAATGTGTGGTTTTTCCTGACACCAGCCAATTCTCCAACACCAACTGGGTATCCAACCACTCAGCTAAATTCTGACGTTATTTACTTGCAGTTAGCGGGCATCGGATTCCACAGTTTAGAAGGCTCAGTCCCACCAGACAGCCCCCCGCTTCAGATGCCAGTCACAGGTGGGATCCCCAGGAGACCCACACTTCTGCCCAACTGATTACAAATTCAGGGGTTCCTATGATGCCCCCTCAAGTTTGATAATTCACTGGAATGACTCAGAGAACTCCAGAAGGTGCTCCATTTATGTTGCAATTTACTACAAAGAATACAAATGAACAGCTAGATGAAGAAGTACATAGGGCAAGTTCCAGAGGGGTCCCAAGCACAGGCGCTTCTGCACTATGGTGTTGGGGTGAGCCACCCTCCCAGCACATGGATGTGTTTACCAACTCAGAAACTAGAATTACCATATGATCCAGCAATCCCACTCCTGGGCATATATCCAGACAAAACTATAACTTGAAAAGATACATGCACCCCAGTGTTCATAGCAGCACTATTCACAATAGCCAAGACATGGAAGCAAACTAAATGTCCATCAACAGATGAATGGATAAAGAAGATGTAAGAATATACACAATGGAATACCACCCAGCCATAAAAAAGAACAAAATAATACCATTTGCAGCAACATGGATGGAACTAGAGACTACCACACTAAGTAAAGTAAGTCAGAAAGAGAAAGACAAATACCATATGATATCACTTATATTTGGCATCTAAACTGTGACACAAATGAACTTATCTATGAAACAGAAACAGACTCATAGACATAGAGAACAGACTTGTGGTTGCCAAAGGGGAGGGGGTTGGGGGAGAGATGGAGTGGGAGTTTGGGGTCAGCAGATGTAAGCTTTTAATATATAGAATGGGTAAACAACAAGGTCCTACCGTATAGCACAGGGAACTATAGTCAATATCCTGTGATAAACCATAATGGAAAAGAATATTAAAAAAAAAGAATGTATATATATATATATGTATATCTATGTATATATATCTATATCTACGTATATAGATATATATTTCTGAATTGCTTTGCTCTACAGCAGAAATTAACACAACATTGTAAATCAACTACAATAAAAAAAAAAAAAAAAGCAACGCTCTGAACCCCATTGTTTAGGGGTTTTATGGAGGTTTCATTATGCAGGCATGATTGATTAAGTCATTGGCCACTGGGGAACTGACCTCAATCTCCAGCCCCTCTGCCCTCCCCAGAAGTTGGGAAACGGGGCTGAGAGTTCCAACACTCTAATCATATAGCTGGCTTTTCTAGTGACCAGCTCCCATCCTGAGGCTATCTGGGGCCTCCACAGGACTCATCTCATTAGCATACAAAAGATAACTTGTAAGGGTTTTAGGAGCTCTGTACTCCAAAATCAGGGACAAAGACCAGATATATATTTTTTATTATACCACAGGCACAAATCATCCTTTAGAGCTCCTCATGGGATCAGGCTCCAGCTACACCCACTTCTTTGCCTAGCTTCTCTCCTGTCCTGTCCTTCTCGGCTCACAGCCTCAAAGTTTTCACCCCAGATCCCTCCCTCAATAAAGCCCACAAGCCCTGCTCTAGCTGTACTTCCAGGAATCCAACCTAAAACACACCCATAGCTTTCTACTCCGCACAGGTATCTGTGTGTCTTTTACATGACTTCTTTGACAGGGAGTTCCTTGAGATTTGATCCATATGTAATTTACCTTTGCCTTTCTGTAACACCTACACAATACCTTGCATAATAAATTGTCAATAAATTTTCTGGAATGAGTATTTCATATTTTGAAATCATTTGCATGGATGGGCAGGATTGTTAAACGACTGACTTATCCTTCAATTCCCATTCTGCACCCTACCCCCCAAAGCTTGGTGCACAAACAGTTTAATTCTCCCCCGTGAAGAAGAGGGCAAAGGATTTCAAGAAAAAGCTCAAGAACAGGTCCCTGTGGAAATACCTCCAGGCCATTCCTGTCTGGTGCCAGAGATAGAGAAGGCTGTTCAGTGCCTCGAGTATTTTTGTTCTTTCCAACTTCTCTGCCCGATGAAGTTAAACAGTCCCTAAGAGTAAATAAATGTGGCAAAGATAAAACAAATATTTTTTCCAATTGGATTGGTTCATTCTTTGTGTGGGTTCAGATGAGGGAAAAACCAGAATGTTTTGATTAAATCGGCTGTTGCCATGAAATGATTTTGCCTGTTTACTAATGGGGTGTCATATTTCTTGTCATTATCTATCGAAGTGAGAATTCTTGGCATTGTGGACAGGACTGCTCTGAATAAGAAAGTGGCAAGGTTCCTCAACCTAATGTTCTTACTATGTTACAAAGTGTAAAAACACTGAATCAAAAGCAACAGGGAAGTACAGCCCTGCATAATTGCAGAGTAGAGAAAAAAGAGAAGTAGGTAGGCTCTCTCTTATCTCTTTTAGGAGTCTTTCCTTACTGGTGTTTCTGATGACTAATTTTTTCACTTTCCTTTCACATGCATCTTACCTAGGTGCTACTATGATTTGATTTCCTGATAAGAAGAAAGATGGTATTGCTCCCTGTAACTCCCACAGTCTGGGAACCATGGTTCTCCTTAACCTAAAAGGTCTGGATGATCACATGAGATGCTACTGAATTCATGATGGGGGTTTTTTAGTTGTTAATCATCCAGAGTGACGGTGGTCCCATAATACAGATGACGATGATGATGATGATGACGACAGATGACCTTTATTGGATGTATCAGACATTGTTCTAGGACTCTACGTGTATTAATTAATTAATCCCCATCACAACTGTGAGTACCTTTAATATCCCCATTTTACACATGAAAAAACTAGGCCTCGTACATGTTAAATAACTTGCCCCAGCATAGATGATGTAAGTGACAGAGCTGGCTTTGACCCCAGGGAGTTTGGCTCCAGATCCAGGGTTACTAACCTCTATACATACTGCCTAGTCATAACAGCAACCATTAACATTTACTGAGCCTTAACCACATGCCAGTCATGATTATTAATTTTATGTATTAACATTGTTAAATCTCATAAAAACTCCATCAGATACATATCTATCATCCTCTTTTACTAAGGCACATAGAGGTGAACTTGCCTACAGTAACTCAGCTGATGGGTGAGGGAACCAGGTTTCCAGGCTAGGTGGAGTGCCTTCAGAGCAACACTCTCAAGCTTTTCTGCCCTTGCTGGCAGGTGCCGTGAGCTTTGGTGTTTTGGAACATGTGCATGCTACTATTGACAACACTTTGTAAAGTATATTCTGTCTCCCCTAGGAAAGTATCCAGGGAGCCATAGAACAAGAGATCCCAGAGATCTAGTCTACAGCACCCACCTGTCTGGTCTGTTTGCTTGCCCAGTATTTCCCCCTTGTTTTAGTAAGAGTGCTCTAAAATTTTCCTTTTGGGGAATGTACTAGTTTTCTATCATTGCTGTAACAAATTACCATAAATTTAGTGGCTGAAAATAATACAAATTTATCATCTTATTTACTTACTTCTGGAGGTTGGAAATCAAAAATAGGTCTCGCTGAGCTAAAGTCAAGGTATCAGCAGGGCTGGGTCCTCCTGGAAGCCCTTGGGAAGAATCTGCTCCTCTGCGTTTCCCAGTTTCTAGAGACTGCCCGCATACCATGGCTCATGGCCTCATTCCTCCATCTTCAAAGCCGGCAACATCAGGCCAAGTCCCTCTCATGTTACCATCTCTCTGGTTGTCCCTCTTCTGCCCCCTTCTTCCACTTTTAAGAATGCTGGTGATTATATTGGGTTTACCTGGATAATCTCCCTAGTTTAAGGTCACCTGATTGGCAACCTTAATTCCTCTTTGCCATGTAACCTATTCACAGTTCCTTCCAGATTGGGATATAGACCTCTTTGGAGTGGTGTTGAGAGCATTGCTCTATGTGGCACAGCGAAACTCTCCTTTTCACTCCTGGGTCATATATTCTGGGTTTATCCAACCCAACAACCCTGGCTCACAGCGCAGGCTTGGGACTTTTACTGGATTTCCTGGCAAACAGCCCCTACCCACACATCCCGCTTTTGATGAGCAGATCACTGCTCACCTGCTCTGAAGATGGGTCAGGGGTGGGGCCTCTCCCTGACTGGTTGGAGCCCTTTCCATTCTGGCTGTTAAATAACCAGACGATCCTCTCTGCTGCTGAAGGGGATGAGCTGGTAGCTGGTGTGTCCACCTTTGCCAAAATACCGGACCAGCATTCTTAAAAATGAAGCCTCTTCCTCCTGCTGCTGCTTTCAGGGAGCTACTATGCAAGTATGCAAGTACTCTCTAAAAAACAAAGGCAACTAGAATAAGATCTCTTTAATGATATTCAGCTTAGCACTGTTTGGTCCTTTGGTTAGTACTCACTGGCTTGAGCTGAGCATCAGGATGGTACATCAATGTCCAACATTGATTTGGATTCTTTCTCTAGCCTCCCCTTTGTCATTCTCAGCATCCCCAAAGTCGTCTTCTTTTTTTTTTTAATGCAGTAAAATATGTTTACTAGGATTCGCCTGAAAGACCCCTTATTAGTTAGGTTTCTGCTACCTAAATGCTGTGTAACAAATTCTCCAAAGTCTCAGTGGCTTAACAAAAGCATTTCTTTTCTTCCTCACAGGTCTGTGGAGCAGTTGGGGCAGCTCTGCTTTGGGTTACGGATCAGGATCAGGTCTACTCCACATTTCTCTCATTTTCCTTGGACCAACAGCTACCTGGGACAGTTCTTCTCATGGTAAAGGACAGGAGCACAAGGGGCCAAGCCAAACTACAGGAGCATTTTCAAGGTCTGTGCTCATGTCATGGCCACTAACATTCCATTGCTCCAAAAGTGTCATATGCCAAGTCCCACATCGGAGGGTGGGGAGGCACTGTAGAGCAACATGGCATAGACTGGATGTATTCCAAGGTGGAAGCGAATTGGGATAATCTAATCCTATCATAGACACCCTCCATTTTGATATTGTCCTTCTCGTTCATAGAAAAGGAGAAAATAAGTACATAAAGAGGTCATTTCAAGAATTTCTGCAAAAAATTTTTTTACATTACCAGGATTAGAAAGATTTCACCCCATCTCCTACCTGTAGATCCGATTTCATGGGATTTGTGCAGGAGCACAGTACCTCACACCCAGAAAGACCCCACATTTGGTTTAATGCTCTGCTGTCAGTATCTTGAAGTTCTTAATGTTTTGACCAAGGGGCCCTGCATTTTCAATTTGCACTGGCCCCCACAGATTATGTAGCCAGTCCTGCCTATACATACTGTATTTATGGTCCCAGATGGTAGAATTAATGTTCGGAATAGTGGCCCTGAGACCTGTACATTCCAGAATGATCCAAAATTCAATTGCAATTACCATGTATTTTTATTCATTCAACATGTTTACTGGGTGCTGTTTATAATTCTAAGTTTTAGAGAGAAAACCAAGAACTAACCAGCCCTGCTCTCATCAGGTTTACATTGCGCCATCCTTCCTGCTATCTGCCACTGGACAGATGACTTTCATTATAGCCATTAAAGGGAAATCCGATACAGACATTCATAACAGAGTGTGCCATAGATCATGTATGCTGAAGGTCACAAGCAAGTCCCAGCACCCAGCAGGAACTCCTTCCATCCCAATCTTTTCCTCTCAAGAAGGCAAATCAGAACACAAGTGAGTAAGAGTGCCACTATTAGCTCATCTTAAAGCCACTCTGCTTTATCTTTATCTGTGAAAGCTAATAAATCTTTCACAACTTTGCTACTTTGGATATTATCCTAGTCTCTGAAGTGACAAAAATATCCATTTTAGAAAGGTTTTCAACCATAAAGACTGAAGTCAAAGAGCAGACCGAGTTTCTGGTTAACATTTCCCAAGGGCTCTGCAAATACTGCGAGAAATGCCACTTTGTGACAGCTTCAGCCAAACACCAGGCTCCTGCTTCAAGAGATCCGCTCACTACTATGTTGCTCAGAGGAGTGGAAAGATGTCGAATTGCTGATCTGCTCGAAAGATCAAAACAGGTGTATTTCATACTCAAGCAGCAGGGATCCTGCTCTGGGAAGGAACCAGTCCCTTTCCTCATTTGCTTGCTTTACAGAAATTCATGCCCTTAGGTCCAATACCGCCACCCCCCACCCCAGACCAGACTTTCTGCTTCCAGCAAGCCCAGCTGGACTCAACATGTTCACAACCCGCACAGATGTCTCCATGATACAGATGGCACCACCAGCTCTATCGAAGCCTGTTTCTCCTGCCTCCTAGGGCCTAGTTCTCAGACCTTAGCCTACATCAGAATCACCTGGGAGCTTGTTAAACACTGATTTCAGGGCTCTAGCCTATGGTTTTTGATTCAGTTAAGTCTTGGGTAGGTCCCTTGCTTTCCTGGTAAGTTACCGGGTGCCTGCTGCTGCAGGTTTGGGTACCAGCCTTCGACAACTACTGCTCTAGGGCATCGCCTTGGGCCCTGAAAGCCTGTCCTCAGTGCAAAAGATCCTCATTCTCTTTGGCTTCTGACCACCCCCTTCTCAGCTTTCCTCAATTCCCATTCATTCTTCACCTCCCTTCGATAATCCCCCTGCCTTACATGCCACTGAAAGCATTCTCCCTGAAGGCAAACACAGTGCACCTGCTGCCAAATTCAACAGACGGGCATCACCACTTGGGTGCCTCACCAGCCACGCCACAACTCAGCATGTCTGAACTGAACTCCCTGCCTTTCTCCCTGCACTCTTGGTCTGGTGTTTGAAGCTGCCCAGCTGCATGTGTTCCCTTCCTTCTGGTGACAGTATTGCCCTTACTTGCAGCAACTGCTTCTCCCTGCTCGGTGTTGTTCAGGTGTGATTTCCAATGGAACCCTCCTGACACCTTGATTTTGAACTTCTGGCCCCCAGAACTGTAAGAAAATTAATTTCTTGTTGTTTTAAGCCACCCGGTTTGTGGTGATTTGTTACAGCAGCCACAGGAAACAAACACATGCTAATTCCATTCTAATGGCCTGGGGGGGGGAGGGGGGGAGGGGCGGGGGCAGGGGAACCCTGCTTAGGAGATCTGACCTAAGATACAGAAAGGGGGAAATTTCAAAGCTTCCTCAGGCAAGGTCTGATTGCTTAAAAAACAGTCCATCACCAAACCATCCCGTATGAAGATAGTTACCATTTTGGCACAGATACTTAGCCAATCAAGCACTCACAAAGTAGGACAATCTATCTCTTACACCAACCCTGTTTATTTAGTCTCCTGAAGTTGTAGGGCATTCTCTCTGTAGAGAGAGGAAAGACTTTCGCTGTATAATAAATTAAGAAAAAAAAAAAAAGTTTAGTTTCACTGAACAGTCCTTTCTTAGAAAGCTTACAATTAATTTCCTTTGTAATTTCCGGTGATAAGTGCTGATAGCAGATTTCCTTGCCAGCTTTTGTAATCCCAATGACATCACAGAACCTCCATCACTGTAGAAAATTGTTCTTTTAGGTGGCAGTGATGACATCAACCACTACAAGGGGGGAAAAAAAAGAAACAACAGGAAATTCTACATTCAGCTGTAAACTGATAAATGAAGGAGGAACTGGTTGTTAAAGTAAGTTCCCTTAACTAAAGCCAGTAATTCTCAATTACTTGGCTTTATTTATTCGACCTATTTATTTCTATAATCTCACTTGTAGTACAAGTCCCTAGTCAAAAAGGCTCCTCACTCCCAAAAAAACCCAGGGATTATAGGTTAGAACCCCTCACTTTGGGGGATCCCGAGGTCACGTTGCCTCATGTCAGGCATAAGCAGAGGAGCTGAGAAAGATCCAGACACAGGGCTAGGATATAATTTTTAGAATGGAAGGAAGGAAGGAAGGAAAGGAGGGAGGGAGGGAGGGAAGGAGGGAGGGAGGGAGGGAGGGGAAAGAAAAGGAAAGAAGGAAAGAAAGAAGGAAGGGAAGAAGGACAGAAAGAGGGAGAAAGAGAGAGAAAGAAAGAAAGGAAAGGTTAAAAGAAAAGAAATAAATACAGAAAGTCAATAAACATTTGAGCTGGGCAACCTAACAAACTGTATTAGTCAGGGTTCTCCAGAGAAGCAGAACCGACAGGATGTGTGTATATAGAGACTGAGTTTCATTTTATTACAGAACATCATGTAGAGTTTGATCTCATTTATATACAATTGAAGAAGTAAATTGCTATATTTCCTGGAAAGGACATTTACCAGAATCTTAATTCTAGTTATCTACGAGTGGTGGAATTTCAGGTTATTTTTGTAACATTTATTGGGGGCATACTATGTGTCAGGCAGTCTTTCAAGTATTTTACATGGATTAAATTCATTCAATAATCTGTATGGTTTGCATTTTTAAGAAAACCAAAATCATGTATCATTTTCCCAAAAAAACTATGAAGCAGTTTTTTAAAATATCCCTTCTATTCTCATACATGGGCAGCCCTTGTTTCCCAAAGCGAAACAACCTTGGGACTACTGAGAGTCTGAAACTGATGTATGCAGATCCCACCCAGAGTTATTACTCGAAATCTCGCCATTTCACAAAGAACTGATGCTCTCCCATTGCTGTTGGAGTGTTTTGTTTTATTTGATTGTTTTCATGGCTCCTCTCTTGTTTATTAAGAACTGGGTAAGTGAGTAATATGTTCCCTTTTAACCCCAGTCTTACTCTTAACCCTCTCCCACAGACAACCCTTCTAATGTATTTAGTTTGCATTCTTTTGTTTCTGTGTGTTCTTATAAAATATGTGCTGTTTGGTAAGCTCGTATTTTTAATTGACCTAAATGGTTTGACTTCACATCTCATTCAAGAGTTCTCTCTGCCACATGCCCCCTACAACCACCCATACAGTGCCTGCACCCACTTAACGCTCTCACTGTTTCTGCCGTTGCTGCCTCAGGGATTCCTAGAGTTGGAAGAGTGCTCTCCATCATCCCTCCACCAACCGCTCACTCCCAATCCCCAGAACTTAAGGTTCATTAGACCACCCAAAAGTCAACCTTGTTTTTTTTCATTTGTGTAGCCCTCTTCCCTGAGAAACTTGCTCCAAGTTCTTCATTTGCTCTCCTGGAGGGAATTGCAAAGCTAGCAATGATTGCCAAGCCAAGTAGCAAAGTAAGGTCCCTGGACAAGGCACTATCTGCTACCTCTCTCACCTCCAAGTAACTCCTCTGCCCTTCTAAGTCACTTTCCCTTCTCCACTGGGTTGAAGCAGCCTTGTTTCCCAACTTGTGCTAATGCTTATCTCAGGAGGCTGGATCTTCAGCCCCAAGATTCCTTTACTGAATCTTCCAGAAGACCTAACATGTCCTTCATCAGATCACAGGACTTATAAGAATGTATGTGATGAGTTCTCTTTCTATAATTTCTGCGTTCCACTTACCCTATTGGCTGCCTTTAACTTTAGTCTGATGTAATCTGCAGAAAAATGCTAAGGGTGGGGCATGGTCAGAGGGGATTCATCTCAAAGTTAATGAAGTTTGAGTTTCAAAGCCCCTACCTTGTAAAGGCCCTAGGAAAAGTCCAACGATGCTCACAAGGGCATGTGTTTTTGTTAAATTTGCAAAATTAAGACATTGTAACCGCAGTCAGTTAAGACCTCTGTCCTTGTTCTCTGACATTCCTCCCATCACAATCTCCCACGTGTCAGGGAGCTTTGGAGAGTCCTTGGACATGTTGGGATCTGGCTAAAGGAAAGTTGGCTTGGGGATACACATAGTGGGGTTTAGTAGATGTAAGCACTGTCATGTCTTCTTGTTATAGTATTTGCAACCTAAAATTGTATTCTTTTCTTAAAGAGGGTTTCCAAAATTATAATGCCTCCCTTCACCTCCCAAAGCTGGGTCTTCCCAGTCAGTGAAGCCCAGAGAAATTTGCTTCAGAATCCATGTATCCCTAGGGGTGACCTTGGACCTTGCTGGCTCTGTCCTGATCTTTGTTTTGAAACATTCCTGTTGTAGGTGGACCCCTAATTCCACTGAAGCGCAGCGCTTGGCTCAGAGTATAGCTTCCAATCTACACCTCTTTGTCGATTTTCTTTTTGTGCCTCTCCCCACTGCCCCCCTACACACACACACACACACACACACACACACGCAAACGCGCGCACGCACACTCGTCTATATCTGGTGAAGTTGCATCTTCTATTTAAGTTTCAGAAGAATACTAAGTATTTAAGATTTAAGTAACTGGAGTGCAGATTGGCAGTGAGCCAGCTGTTTGAGCTCAAATGTACAAGGCAAACACTTCCAAGAATGCCCACAGCTGCCAGTCTCAACTTTAGAGGGCAAGAGGAGGAAACAGGCTTACATGGCAGATGTTCTGTCTGGGTGTCTCTCTGGAATTGAGGCTGTTTGATGAGGCAGAAATATTTTCAACTCTTCACCTAACAAAACAGTGAAGGAACAAAACTCTTTTAAATTAGAAAAATCTCTCAAACCAATATCTCAGCAAAATTTTTAGCACACACACCAAAAAAAGTGCTCAAGAACTATTAAGTTAAGTTAATTCTCCTTTTAGAGCAAAGCACCACCCCCCCCCCCCAACCCTGGCCGTCATTGCAAATGGACTCTGTTTCCATCTAAAATGTCCCGGGAGAGACGTCTTTCCGTTGGCCTACATTCAAGGTCAAGTTTTTTGTTGGTTTTTAGGGAGGAGAGGGGAGAATTGCTTTCATCTTCTTTCCCTCTGCAAAATGCCTTTCCAGAAGTGTTAACCCTACCTATTTTTTAAAAAAATGTTAACCTCCATTTCTCTGGCAGACTTTCAAATCATTTTTTCTGGTTATAAAAATTATCTATCCATCTATTACTTGAACAAATATTTACAGAGTACCTACAATATCTCGGGCCCTATTCTAGGTACTTCTTTCACTAGGAGAATTTTCCCTATCTTATTAACTAGACTTTGCAAACACTTTAATATCATAATATTTATGATAAGCAGACCCCAGAATTTATTTAGCCATTCTCTTTTTGTTAAACACTTAGACCATTTCCAATATCTCCCTATTGTAAATTATGCAGCAATGACCATCCTTGCAATAGTCTCTTGTCTATATCTATGATTATTTCTTCAGAACAGATATCTAGGAGTGGAATTACTAGATCAAAGGGTATGAACACTCTAAAGTTTCTTAATAAACATCTTGGCAGAGTTTCTGATGCGTATTACCACCTTTGACTTCCTCAAATCTTCATCAAAGGGAGAATCACTCACCCCTATTTAAAGACAGGAGAGTATCTTCCATTCCTTCTACAGAGATTTGCTGATTCCTAAAATAATTTCATTTCCTGGTGGCGATAAAAGTAATCTGGCGTGATAAAACTCCAGTTGTTTTCCTGAACACCTATAGTCCTTTTGGTACTATACTCATCCTCTAGGAGCACATTTTTGCACTCTTTTTGCAAAGGCAAAATACTTAGAGAAGAAAGAGTATCCACACACTCATCTGCTCATTGTTATCGCTCTACGCAAACAAGGACTCAACTCAGAAAGGAAATCACTCATGAGAAATATGGAATCATGCAAAGGTATGTAAGATTCGAGTAATCATCTTCATTCCTCTACGTATTGGGGGGGTTTGAGGAGGAGAGAGGATGTATAGTTAAGCATCTCCCTGATTAGCCTTGCTCACAATAACAGCACATGGAGTAAAGGAGCCTTCCCACCTCATCAGCACCTCTGCTCTGGCAATTCAACTGGTAAAAATGCCTCACGGAGGCGCTTTTCAATATATAAGCAAATTTCATTGCATAGCATTTTATCCTCTAATTTTTCTTCTGGAACCACTTCATTCCCTGACTCTCTACTAAGAAGAATTTCTGCTTTCCAAGAAAACCAGTGCTGTCTTGAGAATGCCCCCAGTATTCTGTCCTCAAGAAGAAAATCTAGGGGAAACAAAGAAAACTAGGAGCAAGTCCCCTTTGATGTAGTTCAAGGTGGAATACTTGCTAACTGCATTGCTTTGTAGTCTTATTTGGATCAGAAGCCCTTTTAGCAGGGATTTCATTTATATAATGGTCTGCTTAAGACAAAGATTATTAAGATTGAAATTCAAGCTCTTCTCTTTCCTGGAAGCCAGGCAGCCTAAACATAACTGATTGCCTGGTCTTTTTTTTTCTCCAGCTGAGTCCCGGCTATGGAGAAATCCATGAGGAGGACAAAGAGTTTCTTCTCTGCATAAACAAAAGGGGTTTTACCGAAGTGGAGGACAGAATCTGTGGTGTGGTAAGGGACAGCACCATCATTCATTCATGAAACAGTGACTTATTGAATGCTTAGTATGTGCCAGAAACTAGACCAGGCACTGTGTGAGAGAAACAGACAGATAGCCTGCTCTCATGGAGCCTGAGCTGAGTGAGAAGCAAACACTAAACAAATACAGTTGACCCTTGAGCAACATGGGCTTGAACTGCGCAGGTCCACTTATATGCAGATTTTTTTTTTTTAGTTTTTTTCAAATCCTACAGTACTACATCACCAGGGTTGGTTGAATCTGTGGATGCTGAACTGTGGATAGGGAGGGCCGACTATAAGTTATATGTGGATTTTCCATTGTGCAGAGGGTCAGCGCCCCTAACCCCTGCGTTGTTCGAGGGTCAGCTGTACTCATGCCCATGAATATAAAACCACAGTCTTGGTGTGTGCAGGGCATCGAGAACGCAGAGCTGTGGATGCCTATGATAAAGGATTTACCTTAATGGGGAAGGCGGGCAGCTGTTGCTGGAGTTTGGATCTGAAGGATAAGCTGGAAAAGAGGCAAGAAAGTGTGTATCAGGCAGAGGGAAGAGCATGAACAGAGGGGCTGCAGTCAGAGAGTGAAGAGAAGGGGGGAGTTTGTGGGATGACCCCATGATCAAGGTCATGCAGGGTTTTGGTCTTCATCCTAAATGGGTCTTTAGACTGTTAAAGCCCCTATTATTTGACAATTCCACTCTTAGGTATTTACCCAAGAGAAATGAAAACTTATATCCCCAAAAGACTTAACATGAATATTCACAGCTGCCTTAAAATAGCCTAAAACTGGAAACAATCCAAATGTCCTTCAACAAGAGAATGGATAAATAAATTGCAGTATATTCATACTCAACTGAAAGGAATGAACACACAACAACACAGAATGCCGTCCAGAAGATTATTTTGAGTAAAAATAGCCAGGCACAAAAGAAGTCCATACTGTGTATTTATATTTGTATGGATCCAAAAATGGGCAAAACTAATCTATGGTGATAAAAATCAGAAAGTGTTTGCCTCTGGGTGTGGGAGGCTGGGCAGGGAGTGAAATCACTGGAAAAGGGGAGCAAGAGAACTTTCTGAGGTGATAAAAATGTTCTATATTTTGTTTGGGGTGGTGATTTCACAAGCATATCCAATTATCAAAACTCCTCAAACTGTACTGAAGATCTGTGCATTGTATTATTTGTATAATATATATCAAAGTTTTTTTAAAAGTACAATACACATTAAACTGTTTAACTACAGGAATGACATCAGATTTGCAATGTGAATAAAGCCCCCTGGCTGTGGTCTGGAGAACGATAAGAAGGGGCCTGAATGGAAGTGGGTAGATCATTTCCTCTGCTTTATTCAAATTACCTAGAAGCTGGAATACCCCCGAGCATCAATGCATATCATCAATGCATATTCTGTCCTTAACAGAGGAGAATTCAGACTTCTCCTTGCTCACCTCCTCGAGGAGTTGTGCAAAACAGTTGTCAATGAACCACAAAGGGAATTTAGCTGGAGAAAAAGGTTGGAAAGCTGGGGTAAGAGACTGAAGAAACCACAAAGGCAGTAGATTGAACCAATTCTATTACACAGAATCTTTCAAGGCAGGATTAAAGTAATCCTGTTTGTTTTTAATATTTCAAATCTGTAGAATGCTTTCTTGGGTTCTATTCCCCCATCTACATTTTTCTTCTGAAATTAAGAATCTAACGGGCTACAACTTGCTGATGCAACAGGAAGCAAAAGTTATCTTTTACCCATAGTTGGAATGAACAGAATTAAAATGAGATAAGACTGAGTCAGCTTATGTCTCAGAAAGAACACAGGCAATATTATAGCAATCAAAGAGGGTTTGGGGACAGGCGGCTGGGGTTGTAGGATCCTAAAGGGCTTATCCCAGGCACCACCACAAAGTCAGAAAGGCACCTGTTTGCTGAAGCTTTAAAAGAACCACAGAAGCTAAGCATTTTAGAGCTGGAAAGGATTCTTAGAGGGCATTTCAGCCTATACATTTCACCCATGAAAGCAGGAGTAAAGGGACTAAATTACCCAGGAATATTCATAACTAACATTTGATTAGCACTTTACCAAGTACTTCCACATTTATTGCCTCATTAAATCCCCATAAAGTGTTGACAAATAGCAATTGTTAATTCTTCTTTTCAGAAGTTGGGGCTCAGAGAGTGAAGCAGAGAAAGTGAATTCTTACTGATGTATGAGTTTCTCTTCTTCTTCTAGGGTGCATCACTAGATCACTGTTCCTAGCTCTCTTGCAGTTGGAGGAGTAGAGCAGCAGAGAACTAAGTTTCTGCCCAATGAAATATGGCAGAAGCCCCCTCCTTTAGGGCTGACCCACCATACAATCCTCTCTTCACATTTTCTCTTCTCCTTTGCCTGGCATCCAGATGCATGGGATCCAGTAGAGGAGTTCGCGGCCTCAAGGGATGGTGAAGCCACCCACTGGAAGGAGCCTGGGTCTCTGAATGACTCTGTGGAGCAGAGATGTTTTTCCCATTGTGAAATTGACCCAAGTGAGAATATAGCAGTAATGAGAAATAAGCCCTTCCTCTGTCCAGGCGCTGACGTTTTGATGTTGTTGCACCAGTTAACCTAAATAACATAAGAAAAACTAAGGGACTCATGCAAAATCCATATATTAATTTATTTAACAAAAAAATGTAAGGGCACCTACCAGGCACTGGTGGGGGACCACAGACACCTAAGGGGATGGGAGGAACCCCCAGCAACTGGGTAGGATGTGGGGTGTGGGGTGAGTGAAGGGGGAGGAGAAGTGGAGGTGGGACAGGACTGGCGCCCGAGGGGCGGCTGGGGGAGGGGAAGGGATCCCACACCCAAAGAGGGAAACTGGGGGACCATTGGGAGGGCAGAGGATCAAAAGGGAGCATGGCCAGGTTTCCCCTCTACACTCGGGTCCCCAGGAACCTGCTGAGATCCCGGGCCTGATCCTCTGCCCACCTAGGCTCCCTCCAGCTGCACGGGTCCTGCCTGAGGGACAGGGAGGGAGGGAAGGGGGAGCAAAAGTAAAGGCCGGACCTCAGGGATTGGCACCCCTGAGGGGTGGCTGGGGGGACAGGAGGAGTTCCTACACCCAGTGGGACCCACCCATGGTTAGGGGTCCAGCGGCAATGGGGGGGACCCTGGGGGAGACGGTGGGGGAGGGGCACGAAGGAACGGAAGGGAATGGGGCCAGCGCTTTCCCTGTCCACTTAGGCACCAGGGAGCCTGTTGGGCTCCTGGGCCTAATCCTCTGCCCTCGGAGCCTCCCTCCTGCCCCACAGAACCCGAGCACCGCCCCTACACCCCCACCCAGGGCCCCACCTCTACACTCGGAGACCCCGTCCAACGAGCTGGGCCTAAACCCCACCCACACACCCTCACCCAGGGCCTTACCTCCAAACTCCGGAACTCCACACTCCAGAGGCCCTCCTTTCCACGTGCTGCCTCTCCCCTTCCCCACAGGCCCTAAGCAGAGGATCCGCCCCATGCTTGAACGTCGCCCCACCTAGGCCCTGGGTCCTGCCTAAGTTCCACCCCCGCCAAAACTCTGCCCCATAGCCAAGGCTTTTTTTTTTTTTTCCTTTTTTCCTCTTTTAGACTGGGGTTCTGTTTTACCTTGTTGATTCATTGTTGTTGATTCTTTTATATTTTTATTTTTCCTAATAAATCTTTTACTTTTCTAATTTTATTTTATTCTTTATACTTTGTTATTGTTCTCTCCTTTGGCTTGTTCTCCCACCTCCTTTTATTATTGTTTTTCTGTTGTGGTTTTATTTGACCTTTTTGCAGTTGTTTCAATTATAGTTTTATTTTTCCTAATATATTTTTTATCTTTCTAATTTTATTTTGCTTTTTATTCTTTGATACTATACTGCTCCTTCTTTTCCTTCTTTCTTCCTTTTTTTAAAAAATTTAGTTATTATTTATTTATTATTTTTGGCTGTGTTGGGTCTTCGTTTCTGTGCGAGGGCTTTCTCTAGTTGCAGCAAGCAGGGGCCACTCTTCATCGTAATGCACGGGCCTCTCACTATTGCGGCCTCTCTTGTGGCGGAGCACAGGCTCCAGACGCGCAGGCTCAGTAGTTGTGGCTCACGGGCCTAGTTGCTCCACGGCATGTGGGATCTTCCCAGACCAGGGCTCGAACCCATGTCCCCTGCATTGGCAGGCAGATTCTCAACCACTGTGCCACCAGGGAAGCCCCCCTTTTTTTTTTTTTTTTTTATAACCACACCACAAAGCTTACGGGATCTTGGTTCCCAGGCCAGAGGTCGGGCCCAAGCTCCTGTAGTGGGAGCTCTGAGTCCAAACCACTGGACTAACAGAGAACCTCAGACCCCAGGGACTATCAATTGGAGTGAGGCCTCCCAGAGGTCCTCATCTCAGCACCAAGACCCAGCTCTAACCAACTGCCTGCAGACTCCAGTGCTGGACGTCTCAGGTCAAACAACCAGTAAGACAGGAATACAACACGACCCATCAAAAAAAAAAATAAAATGACAAAAATATGTTACAGATGAAGGAGCAAGGTAAAAGCCTACAAGACCAAATAAATGAAGACAAAATAGGCAACCTACCTGAAAAAGAATTCAGAGTAATGACGGTAAAGATGATCCGAAATCTTGGAAACAGAATGGAGAAAATACAAGAAACATTTAACAAGGATCTAGAAGAACTAAAGAGCAAACAAACAGTGATGAACAACACAATTATTGAAATTAAAAATACTCTAGAAGGAATCAAATCAGAATAACTGAGGCAGAAGAGTGGATAAGTGAGCTGTAAGATAAAATGGTGGAAATAACTGCCAGGGAGCAGAATAAAGAAAAAAGAATGAAAAGAATTGAGGACAGTCTCAGAGACCTCTGGGACAACACTAAACGCACCAAAATTGGAATTATAGGGGTCCCAGAAGAAGAAGAGACAAAGAAAGGGTCTGAGAAAATATTTGAAGAGATTATAGTCGAAAACTTCCCTAGCATGGGAAATGAAATAGCCACCCAAGTCCAAGAAGCGCCAACAGTCCCAGGCAGGATAAACCCAAGAAGAACCATGCTAAGACACATATTAATCAAACTATCAAAAATTAAATACAAAGAAAAATATTAAAAGCAGCAAGGGAAAAGCAACACATAACATACAAGGGAATCCCCATAAGGGTAACAGCTGATCTTTCAGCAGAAACTCTGCAAGCCAGAAGAGAGTGGCAGGACATATTTAAAGTGATGAAAGGGAAAAACATACAATCAAGATTACTGTACCCAGCAAGGATCTCATTCAGATTTGATGGAATAATCAAAAGCTTTACAGACAAGCAATAATTAAGAGAATTCAGCACCACCAAAAGAGCTTTACAACAAATGCTAAAGGAACTTCTCTAGGTAGGAAACACAAGAGAAGGAAAAGACCTACAAAAACAAACCCCCAAAAATTAAGAAAATGGTAATAGGAAAATACATATTGATAATTACCTTAAATGTAAATGGATTAAATGCTCCAGCCAAAAGACATAGACTAGCTGAATGGATACAAAAACAAGACCCATACATATGCTGTCTACAAGAGACCCACTTCAGACCTAGGGACCCATACAGACTGAAAGTGAGGGGATGGAAAAAGATATTCCATGCCAATGGAAATCAAAAGAAAGCTGGAGTAGCAATTCTCATATCAGACAAAATAGACTTTAAAATAAAGACTATTACAAGAGACAAAGAAGGACACTACATAATGATCAAGGGATAAATCCAAGAAGAATATATAACAATTGTAAATATTTATGCACCCAACATAGGAGCACCACAATACATAAGGCAAATGCTAACAGCCATAAAAGGGGAAATCGACAGTAACACAATAATAGTAAGGGACTTTAACACCCCACTTTCACCAATGGACAGATGATCCAAAATAAAAATAAATAAGGAAACACAAGCTTTAAATGACACATTAAACAAGATGGACTTAATAGATATTTATAGGACATTCCATCCAAAAACAACAGAATACACTTTCTTCTCAAGTGCTCATGCAACATTCTCCAGGATAGACCATATCTTGGATCACAAATCAAGCCTTGGTAAATTAAAAAAAATTGAAATCGTATCAAGTATCTCTTCCAACCACAATGCTGAGACTAGATTCCAATTACAGGAAAAAAACTGTAAAAAATACAAACACATGGAGGCTAAACAATACACTACAAAATAACCAAGAGATCACTGAAGAAATCAAAGAGGAAATCAAAAAATACCTAGAAACAAATGACAATGAAAACACGACGACCCAAAACCTATGGGATGCAGCAAAAGCAGTTCTAAGAGGGAAGTTTATAGCAGTACAATCCTACCTCAAGAAACAAGAAACATCTCAAATAAACAACCTAACCTTACACCTAAAGCAATTAGAGAAAGAATAAAAAAACCCCAAAGTTAGCAGAAGGAAAGAAATCATAAAGATCAGATCAGAAATAAACGAAAAAGAAATGAAGCAAACGATAGCAAAGATCAATAAAACTAAAAGCTGGTTCTTTGAGGAGATAAACAAAATTGATAAACCATTAGCCAGACTCATCAAGAAAAAAAGGGAGAAGACTCAAATCAACAGAATTAGAAATGAAAAAGGAGAAGTAACAACTGACACTGCAGAAATACAAAGGATCATGAAAGATTACTAAGAGCAACTATATGCCAATAAAATGGACAACCTGGAATAAATGGACAAATTCGTAGAAAAGCACAACCTTCCCACACTGAACCAGGAAGAAATAGAAAATATAAACAGACCAATCACAAGCACTAAAATTGAAACTGTGATAAAAAATCTTCCAACAAACAAAAGCCCAGGACCAGAGGCTTCACAGGCAAATTCTATCAAACATTTAGAGAAGAGCTAACACCTATCCTTCTCAAACTCTTCCAAAAAATTGCAGAGGAAGGAACACTCCCAAACTCATTCTATGAGGCCACCATCACCCTGATACCAAAACCAGACAAAGATGTCACAAAGAAAGAACACTACAGGCCAATATCTCTGATGAACATAGATGCAAAAATCCTCAACAAAATACTAGCAAACAGAATCCAACAACACATTAAAAGGATCATACACCATGATCAAGTGGGGTTTACCCCAGGAATGCAAGGATTCTTCAATATACGCAAATCAATCAACATGATACACCATATTAACAAATTGAAGGAGAAAAACCATATGATCATCTCAATAGATGCAGAGAAAGCTTTCAACAAAATTCAACACCCATTTATGATAAAAACTCTCCAGAAAGTAGGCATACAGGGAACCTACCTCAACATAATAAAGGCCATATATGACAAACCCACAGCCAACATTGTTCTCAATGGTGAAAAACTGAAACCATTTCCCCTAAGATCAGGAACAAGACAAGGTTGCCCACTCTCACCACTATTCTTCAACATAGTTTTAGAAGTTTTAGCCACAGCAATCAGAGAAGAAAAAAGAAATAAAAGGAATCCAAATCAGAAAAGAAGAAGTAAAACTGTCACTGTTTGCAAATGACATGATACTATACATAGATGCTACCAGAAAACTACTAGAGCTAATCAATGAATTTGGTAAAGTAGCAGGATACAAAATTAATGCATGGAAATCTCTTGCATTCCTATACACTAATGATGAAAAATCTGAAACAGAAATTAAGGAAATACTCCCATTTACCACTGCAACAAAAAGAATAAAACACCTAGGAATAAACCTACCTAAGGAGACAAAAGACCTGTATGCAGAAAACTATAAGACACTGATGAAAGAAATTAAAGATGATACAAACAGATGGAGAGATATATCATGTTCTTGGATTGGAAGAATCAACATTGTGAAAATGACTCTACTACCCAAAGCAATCTACAGATTCAATGCAATCCCTATCAAACTACCAATGGCATTTTTCACAGAACTAGAACAAAAAATTTCACAATTTGTATGGAAACACAAAAGACTCCGAATAGCCAAAGCAATCTTAAGAAAGAAAAACGGAGCTGGAGGAATCAGGCTCCTGGACTTCAGACTATACTACAAAGCTACAGTAATCAAGACAGTATGGTACTGGCACAAAAAAAGAAATATAGATCAATGGAACAGGATAGAAAGCCCAGAGATAAACCCACACACATATGGTCACCTTACCTTTGATAAAGGAGGCAAGAGTATACAATGGAGAAAAGACAGCCTCTTCAATAAGTGGTGCTGGGAAAACTGGACAGCTACATGTAAAAGAATGAAATTAGAACACTCCCTAACACCATACACAAAAATAAACTCAAAATGGATTAAAGACCTAAATGCAAGGCCAGACACTATAAAACTCTTAGAGGAAAACAGAGGCAGAACACTCTATGACATAAATCACAGCAAGATCTTTTCTGACCCACCTCCTAGAGAAATGGAAATAAAAACAAAAATAAACAAATGGGACCTAATGAAACTTAAAAGCTTTTGCACAGCAAAGGAAACCATAAACAAGACGAAAAGACAACCCTCAGAATGGGAGACAATATTTGCAAACGAAGCAACTGACAAAGGATTAATCTCCAAAATTTACAAGGAGGTCATGCAGCTCAATATCGAAAAAACAAACAACCCAATCAAAAAATGGGCAGAAGACCTAAATAGACATTTCTCCAAGGAAGATATACAGATTGCCAACAAACACATGAAAAGATGCTCAAAATCACTAATCATCAGAGAAATGCAAATCAAAACTACAATGAGGGGCTTCCCTGGTGGCACAGTGGTTGAGAATCTGCCTGCCAATGCAGGGGACACGGGTTTGAGCCCTGGTCCGGGAAGATCCCACATGCCGCAGAGCAACTAGGCCCATGAGCCACAACTACTGAGCCTGCGCGTCTGGAGCCTGTGCTCTGCAACGAGAGGCTGCGATAGTGAGAGGCCCGCACACTGCAATGAAGAGTGGCCCCCGCTTGCCGCAACTAGAGAAAGCCCTCATACAGAAACAAAGACCCAACACAGCCAAAAATAAATAAATTAATTAATTAAAAAAAAAAACAAAACTTATTAGGATTTTTCTAGTTATCTGTAAAAAAAAAAAAAAAAAAACTACAATGAGGTATCACCTCACACCAGTCAGAATGGCCATCATCAAAAAGTCTACAAACAATAAATGCTGGAGAGGGTGTGGAGAAAAGGGAACACTCTTGCACTGTTGGTGGGAATGTAAATTGATACAGCCACTATGGAGAACAGTATGGAGGTTCCTTAAAAAACTAAAAATAGAACTACCATATGACCCAGCAATCCCACTGCTGGGCACATACCCTGAGAAAACCATAATTCAAAGAGTCATGTACCAAAATGTTCATTGTAGCACTATTTACAATAGCCAGGACATGGAAGCAACCTAAGTGTCCATCGACAGATGAATGGATAAAGAAGATGTGGCACATATATACAATGGAATATTACTCAGCCATAAAAAGAAATGAAACTGAGTTATTTGTAGTGAGGTGGATGGACCTAGAGTCTGTCATAGAGAGTGAAGTAAGTCAGAAAGAGAAAAACAAATAATGTATGCTAACACATATATATTCAATCTAAAGAAAAAAAAGGTTCTGATGAACCTAGGAGCAGGACAGGAATAAAGACACAGACGTAGAGAATGGACTTGAGGACACGGGGAGGGGGAAGTGTAAGCTGGGACGAAGTGAGAGAGCAGCACTGACATATAAACACTACCCAATGTAAAATAGCTGGTGGGAAGCAGCTGCATAGCACAGGGAGATCAGCTTGGTGCTTTGCGACCACCTAGAGGGTGGGATAAGGAGGGTAGGAGGGAGACACAAGAGGGAGGGGATATGGGGATATATGTATGCATATAGCTGATTCACTTTGTTATACAGCAGAAACTAACACAACACTGTAGGCAATTATACTCCAATAAAGATGTTAAAAAAAAATGTATTGAGCATCTAGTATATGTACTCGGCATGGTGTGTTCATCAGTGAATTAAGATAGATCTGGGCCATGCCCTCATGGGCTTACATCTAGTAGCTAGCTGACACCGTTATGGACAGGGCTAAGATCCAAATGAAAATCTGCTAACTCTAAATTTCTTCCATTTTCTATTTCACATGCTTCCTCCCAAATAATTTGAATCAAAATGTGTGACATTCCTCAAAGGTTACTTTAAAAAGTAGACCATTTATCCCACATATGAATTATGGGATGGAGAAAAGAGGTAGGGGTTGTTTTTTAAGCTTCTACGTTGCCCAAGACCTAAGACGGCCCAGCCATGGTAAAATCCCCTTGTATCATACAGCCTTAGTCAGTAGAAGGGATTGGAAAACCATTGTTTTCATATATTTAAGTTTTCAGTTATTTAAGAATTTACAGTTGACCCTTGAACAACACAGGGGTTAGGGGTGCCGACTGACCCTCCACACAGTTTAAAATCCACATAAGATGTATAGTTGGCCCTCCATATACCCTGTTCCTCTATATATGCAGTTCCTCCATATCAGTGGTTCTGCATCCCTGGATTCAACCAACGGGGATGGTGTAGTACTGAAGTATTTACTCTTGAAAAAAATCTGCGTATAAGTGGACCCACACAGTTCAAACCCGTGTTGTTCAAGGCTCATCTGTATATTGTTGAAAATGGCATGAGTTCATTTCCCTGCATTGCTAAGTAGTAACCTAATATTCTATAACCCTGTGAATCCTACTCTCTGATAACTGTGCCTTTCTGGTGTCTCATGGTCACAACTCAGAACAACTGTTCTCATTGTAATGCATTGTTAAGGGAGTAGATTAAATCTCAGCCTCTCAGTTATTCCAAGCAATTCGTTGGATTTTTCAGAATATTCAAAGCCTGCTTTCTTACGTTTTACTCTCTTTTCTAGACAATTAATTTTGGCAAGCCTATAGGAAGAGCTGTCATGGCCAATAGATTCTGAGTTTTCATTTATTTTCAGATCTTGCTCCTAAAAAATTCAGATTTATATGTATTTATCCAATTTTGACTCTTATTCAAGTGAATTTTATGTGATCATTGTTACATCAGTTAAGACTCTTGGTTGGAAGTAAAAGAAAGATCCATTCAATTGTGATTAAGCAAAAGGTAAGTTTCAGTGTAACTAACTAGAACCTAGTTTTTCTTTCTCCATCTCTCAGCTTCCTGTCTTTTGGGTCAGCTCCATTCTCAGACAGACAATCCCCACATGATCATAAGATGGCTGCAGGAATGCCAGCCTCACAGACCCTTAAGTTCATATCCAGTGGAGAGAAAAAATATATCTGCTGGTGGCATTCATAAAAGTCTTGAAATGTCCTTGAATTGCACTGGTTTAGGTCAGGTACCCACTCAGAAACACATGTGCAGGCTGTCTTGGGCCTGGGTCATGGCTCCACTCTTGATGTAGGGATCAGAATGCCACTGAGACATCACAGACTGAGAGTGGGGAAAGGGTAAATCCCCAGAAGGAAATTGGAGACTGATTGTTCAAGGAGAGGTAAAGAAAAATGATGGAATGCAATGATTAACACTGCCATTGACGGCATTGGATGATTATAAGCACTGGACCAAACCCAGATTCTTTTTAAAGAATACAGCCATTAACCAGCTTGGATAGCTGTCCTTGAACTCAGCAAATGTCTGGGTAAACACAAGGATTAGGGTTTCTACTTAGCCTTAAGGACTAGAAAAGCTAATAGAGACAGTAAAACCTGTTAAAGTAACTCTTCATTAGGGAAAGTGTAAGCTTGAGTAGGCACTTGGGAACTTGTTTGTAACTAAAGGAAAGAAAGATTATTTTCTCTTACAAAACTGATTTCTTGTTGCTTTAGAAAAGGAAGTATTTGATAAAGTGACAAGATAATACACATTCAGTGCAATAGTGTGATGGGGGAGGTAGGAATGGAAATACAATTTAAACTAAGGTTGCTAACAAGAAAGAGATCCTTGGGACACTGCGTGGATAGGTGCTCTAATATTAGGCATAGATAGAAAAAAATCATTTTGGACAACTGCTACTCTTATTAGGGAAAATACAACAGCCATTTACGGTCACTTTATTTCTTACCATTTTGGGTGGGATGTTTGAGATGCTTATCAAAATGAAGTTAACTTTTGACAATGTCAGTTAAACCCAGATTTACTTGAAGTCATATGAGTGAGGTCTCTCTTGGTAAAAAGTGACTGAAACCCACATCAACCCACATTCTTTTTTGCTTAGGCAAAAAAGAATCTATGTTGGAAGGCTCAGATAGTCCTGAGATGGCAAGGGCACACCTGGGCCTCACAGATAAGGAATCAGAGATTCAAACACTACCCAGAGTCTTCTCCTTTAATCCCTTATCTCTGTTTCTCTTATGCTGGCTTTATTCCTAGGAATTATGCCAAAAACAAATCGAATGTTCCACTTCTCAATTTGTCTTAGGGAGGGAGTAAGCCTCTTTGCCCAGGGCCAGTTTTTCAAATCCTGAAGAAGGACTCTCATTGGCCTGGTTTAGGTTATCTGCAAACTCAGGACCAAAACACTGTATTTTGATCAGCTCTACTTGATATGGTTACTCATCTCTAGTCCAATTTGCTAAGACCAGGAGTTGGGACTCCCTACAAGATGTTTGTGTTAGAAAAATAAGCATTTTCCAGAAAAAAGAGGATTGAAATGCTAGGTCAACAAAACCAGAGATGTTCACATCAAACATCCAATTTTTTTCTTAACAATAAGGAATATTAATGCCAATAAACATAATTATCACTTTAACAAGTAGAGAGTTACAATTTCAATGCTAAAGACCGCACACCAAGATAAAATGCTTGGCACAGGTAGATAACCCCAACGTTTCACAAGTGGTGTCAGGCTTTGCTCCCTGTCTACCCTTGTCAGATGGCCTCCCTCCCCTGCTGAGATCATGTAATGTCTGCTGAAAGTCAGAGCTCTGCTCAGATTTCCTAAAATGAATCCTAACCTTAAGGAGACCTTGGAGTTCTATGTGCCACTCTGGGACTCAAGATCAAATCATCTTTCACCTGCTTTTGACCTTAAGTTTCAATTCTAATAATCAGACCTCTGCTTTGCTCATCTTTACCTAAGCCAAGTTTCCCCCTCTCTCTGTCCTTCCATTCTCCTATGTGACATAGGCATAGCCACAGCCCTTCACAGACATGCTTTTTAAAAGGAGCAGTGTGCAAGATCTTGGTTTCTAAGTACCATTTTCCACTCAAAGGAAACAGGAGTCCTTAGAAATGGCTGATTCCAAAGCTAGAGGAGGGAAGTACAAGAGGAGCCTGAAACATCTTATTGTACCAGCAAATAAAGAGGCGCTCCAAACTGATGGGGAATGTCAAAGAGCTTGTAGGGCTCCTTATCTTAACTGAATTCTTAGCAGTATATAAAACTATTAATCTCATCCTCCTTCTTAAAACTCTCATGTCCTCTAACTTCTGGTCATTTTCTCAATAACAGCTCCTTCTAAGAGTCTTTTCTGGGTATCTCATTTTCTGCCCACCTCATAAATACAGGTGTTCCTTGGGGTTCTGTCCTCAGCACTTTTCTCATTCTATTCCCTCCCTGGGTGATCTTAGCTAATCCCACAGCTTCAATTATTATATAAACAATGGCTCTCAAATATATACTTCCAAGTATATTTATGTGTAGGTAGCAGAGGAGAGATAGATTTAGCACAGACAACTCTCTTAAAACTCCAGAACCATAAGTCCATCCAACTGCCTCCTGGATATCTCCACTTAGTTAACCCACTGATATCTCTAAGATAACCTGTTAAAAACTGAAGACATTTTCGTCATCTCATCTAGTATTCTTTATTTCTATTACCGATACTACCAACATCTGACTGTCTAACCAAGAAACTCTGGGGTTATTCTTTTTTTTTCTTTTTTTTTAACATCTTTATTGGAGTATAATTGCTTTACAATGGTGTGTTAGTTTCTGCTTTATGACAAAGTGAATCAGTTATACATATACATATGTTCCCATATCTCTTCCCTCTTGCATCTCCCTCCCTATCCCACCCTGGGGTTATTCTTAATGTCAGTGCACTTCAGCCAGAGACCACCAGAAACACATCTCTAGTTGAACAAACTGAATTTACTCATTGTAGTGAAGGAGGATACACAGCCTAGGGAACCCCAGGACTCAGAAAGAGAGTGTCTGAAGGAACCTATTAGAGAATTTGAGATTTGGTTGAGTGATTTGAGAGAGGGCTGAGGAAGCAGGGGTCTGCTCTAGATCGGCCACTGTTGGAAAGAAGAGGCATTTTATGATCGGCATCTCAATACATCTTATCTACAGGAAGGACACCCCAGAGCAAGGATAGCACTATATATTGGTAAAGAAGTAGCTGTCACTCATTTTAGCCAGGAGAGGGGCAGGGTGTTTTGTGTTTTGTGGATGGCACAGTGACCCTGTTTTTGTCTGTGCTTTGACAAAATTATCAACTGGACTTGTTTTGTCTCATGTTGTGATGGTCTCAGAATAATCTTATCTGATGCTGGTATTCTGTGAGATTCTTATGCCAACAGAAAATAACATGGCCTCTCAATGCCAGGTCAGCTTCTGGATGTCAACAGCTGCTTTTTTCCCCTCTTTCTCATTCATTACTCTCTGTCATTCACATATAAATTTCTTACCAAGTCCTATTAATTTTACTTCCTACATATCTCTAGAATCTGTCCCCTTCTCTCCATCTTCTTTTCTGCTTCCCTAATCCAGGCCATTATCATTTGTCATCTGAATTACTACATCAGTCACCCCACATTTCCTCTTGCTCCTGTTCCAGTCCATCCTCTACCCTCCCCCAGTTAGCCAGAATGATGTTTCTAAAAATATCATCCCTGCTTAAAATTTTCTTTGGTTACATTATCAGTCATGTTGCTAACATTTAAATGGTAAAATTAAAAATCACTGAGGTTAGCACTGATATAAAACTTTTCTTTTCTCCCTAAAAGGAATTAAGAAGGGTGGAAGAATTTATTTTTACACAAGGAATCAACTGAATTTGGACACTATTTTGATATGCCTTATGACTCAATACAGATCAACAGAGTGACATGACTGCTAAAAAACAATGCATTATTATTGACACCATTAGCAGAAGTATATTGTCCAGAACAAGAAAATGATGTTCAGTTCAGTTCTAGGTAATACATTTTAAGAAAGACATTATTTTAAAAATATGTCCAGAAGAGGGCAACCAGGACAGGGAAACCATGTCATATGGATAATCAGAAAAAGTGGAGCTTAAAGAAAAATAGGGATATGACAAGTATTTTCTAATATCCAAAGAGCTGTCATATGTAGGAGGGACTAAATATATTTTGTATAGTTCTGAGGACAGGATCAATTCTGAGGATTACAAATCATAGGAAGATTGATTTCTACTCAGTATAAGGAAACACTTTCTAATAATCGGAACTGTCCAATAATAAGTTAGCTGCCTGGAAAGGTAATGAACTCCTGGTTACTAGAAGGGTTCAAGCCAAAGCTGAATAACTGTCTGGAAAGAATGTTATAAAACAGGAGTTGTCAAACCATCTGTGATAAAGGTACAGTTTTTTTAATCCATTGTGGTCCAATACTTTTATAAATTATAATAAAACTAAATTAGTAGAATGAAAAGAAAAAAATTAAAAGTAGAAGCTCAAAAGTTTTATTACCTAATTCAATGAATATAAACTTAAATTTTAATAAATAGAATTAGAACAAACATAAAGGAAATAAAAAAGAATGATAAAACTTGTTCATTGAACATGTACATTTAGGATTAATAAAGAAAATTTCTATAACTATTAACATTTTGTTGTTCTTCAATTGTAACTGAAAAAAATTATGAGTGAATTAGCAGTTTTCTAGATTAGCCCAATATATGCATACTTTGAATAAATACCTTGCATATTAATATTTTAAAGTTTTAATATTTTAAAACACCGTGTGACAAATGAGCTTGTTTCTTTCTTGTTAAAATATCTACAACAGGGCTTCCCTGCTGGCGCAGTGGTTAAGAATCTGCCTGCCAATGCAGGAGACATGGGTTTGAGCCCTGATATGGAAGATCCCACATGCCGTAGAGCAACTAAGCCCGTGAGCAACAACTACTGAAACCCGCGTGCCTAGAGCCTGTGCTCCGCAACAAGAGAAGCCACCGCAATGAGAAGTCCGCGCACCACAACGAAGAGTGGCCCCCACTCGCCGCAACTAGCAAAAAGCCCACGCGCAGCAACAAAGACCCAATGCAGACCAAAATAAATAAATAAATAAATTTATTTTAAAAAACAATTTAATCCAGGTTGGATTGATGACAATGGTACTTTCAGGGAATGATGTACATCTAAACTACTTCTATGAGATGTTTTAATATCATTCATGGGACTTCCCTGGTGGCGCAGTGGTTAAGAATCTGCCTGCCAATGCAGGGGACACGGGTTCGATCCCTGGTCTGGGAAGATCCCACATGCTGCGGAGCAACTAAGCCTGGGTGCCACAACTACTGAGCCTGTGCACCTAGAGCCCGTGTTCTGCAACAAGAGAAGCCACCATCTGCAGCAACTAGAGAAAGCCCATGCGCAGCAATGAAGACACAATGCAGCCAAAAATAAATAAATTTAAAAAAAATATATCATTCATAAGAAAGAACTGAGTTTAAAAAAAAAAACACCTATGGCTCATACCATAAAAAAAAAAAAAAAAGAACTGAGTTTATAAAGGGATGATGATGGGAATGGAAAAGAGAGGTTTTAAAATAATTTCAGCATGCTCAAACTATTCATTTTTAACTTTTGTCCAAAATGAAGGGAGTGATCCTGTAATTTCAAATTTTATTTTAAATTCTTCATTAGTTGCCAGTTAGAACAATGTATCCTGTAAGTCTATAATTAAACTTAAATCATCTTTTGATGAAATAAATGGATACCACATCTATGAATTTACTGTCTGGACATTCTTTTAATGGAAAATAAAATTCAAAGCATTCTATCAAATTAATAATAGTTTGATGATAACTTTTTGCAGATGTGCAACACCAAGATAATCACCTCTTCCACTGACAATTGTTAAATTATGGAACATGTGATCACAATCTGTAGAAACCCTGTTCTTCCAGGCGTCTACATTTTGTTTTTGCCCTTTGATTTTACCTTCCACTGAAAAACACCTTGCATTCCTCCTATGAGTGGACAAATTCTGAAGATTAAAATTCTGAAGATATCAAACAAATTAATAACTCTAGCTGGCCAGTTTATATCTAAAAAGTTGGGACCAAGCTGGTTTCTTGCAATGATGCTAAATATTCAAATATACTCAACAGAATTTTCCCCCAGGTAACCATCATATCTCAGCATGAAATCATAGTTCTTTATGATGTTTCCCAATTATCACATAATAAAGAGAGTAATTTCAAATTATTGCATTAGCCTTTACATAATTTATAATATTTACTAAGTCACTAGCACACTTTAATTCAGTTGATAAGCTTTTTATACTAAGACTTTCTGAAAGAAAGAAGTGGTATGTTAACTTATATTCTGGGTCAAGGTCCTTAATTTAAGCAACTACTCCAGAATGTTTTCTTATCATTGCAGCTATGCATCTAATCGTATTCCTACTCAAAATTTCAAACCACATTCACTGACAATGTAATCTTTCACAGCTTTCTGTTGTTTACAGTTAGTTATGTTTGTCAGCAATGAAGCTGAAAAAGAGAATTCTTTGGACTTGTCTCTGATTGTCTAAGGCGTGAAGTTGGGGAGGACAGACAGCAAAAGGGGCAAGAGGTCAATCTGAGGGATGATGGAAATGTTCTCTATCTTGCCAAAGCAATCTTAAGAAGAAAAGAGCTAGAGGAATCATGCTCCCTGACTTCAGACTATACTACAAAGCTACCGCCATCAAAAGAGTATGGTACTGGCACAAAAACAGACACATGAAACAGAACAGAGCCCAGAAATAAACCCACACGTTTATGGACAATTAATCTATAACAAAGGAGGCGGGAATATACAATGGGGAAAAGACAGTCTCTTTAACAAGTGGTGCTGGGAAAACTGGACAGCTACATGTAAAAGAATGAAGTTAGAATGTTTTCTCACACCATATACAAAAATAAACTCAAAACAGATTAAAGACTCAAACGTAAAACCAGAAGTCATAAAACTCCTAGAAGAAAACATAGGCAGAACACTCTTTGACAGGCACATGTAAAGATGTTCAACACTGCTAATCATCAGAGAAATGCAAATCAAAACCACAATGAGAAACCACCTCACACCTGTCAGAATGGCTATCATCAAAAAGACCACCAATAACAAGTGTTGGCGAGATTGTGGAGAAAAGGAAACTCTTGTGCACTGTTGGTGGGAATGTAAATTGGTACAGCCACTATGGAAAACAGTACAGTATGAAGACTCCTCAAAAAACTAAAAATTAGAACTACCGTATGATCCAGCAATTCCACTCCTGGGTATATATCCTAAGAAAACAAAAACACTCCGTGGAGAAGATACACGCACCCAATGTTCACAGCAGCATTATTTACAATAGCCAAAATATGGAAGCAACTTAAGTGTTCATCAACAGGTAAATGGAAAAAGGCGGTGTGGCGTATATATATATATATATATATATATATATATATATATATATATATACACAATGAAATATTACTCGGTCATAAAAAGAATAAAATTTTGACACAGCAACAGTCAGCTCTACCCACCACCAGAGCCTCCCATTGAGCCTCTTAGATAGCCTCAACCACCAGAGGGCAGACAGCAGAAGCAAGAAAAACTACAATCCTGCAGCCTGTGGACCAAAAACCACAGTTACAGAAAGATAGACAAGATGAAAAGGCAGAGGGCTATGTACCAGATGAAGGAACAAGAAAAAACCCCAGAAAAACAACTAAATGAAGTGGAGATAGGCAACCTTCCAGAAAAAGAATTCAGAATAATGATAGTGAAGATGATCCAGGACCTCGGAATAAAAATGGAGGCAAAGATTGAGAAGATGCAAGAAATGATTAACAAAGACCTAGAAGAATTAAAGAACAAACAAACAGAGATGACCAATACAATAACTGAAATGAAAACTACACTAGAAGGAATCAATAGCAGAATAACTGAGGCAGAAGAACGGATAAGTGACCTGGAAGACAGAATGGTGGAATTCACTGCTGCGGAACAGACTAAAGAAAAAAGAATGAAAAGAAATGAAGACAGCCTAAGAGACCTCTGGGACAACATTAAACGCAACAACATTCGCATTATAGGGGTCCCAGAAGGAGAAGAGAGAGAGAAAGGACCAGAGAAAATATTTGAAGAGATTATAGTCGAAAACTTCCCTAACATGGGAAAGGAAATAGCCACCCAAGTCCAGGAAGCGCAGAGAGTCCCATACAGAATAAACCCAAGGAGAAACACGCCGAGACACATAGTAATCAAAGTGGCAAAAATTAAAGACAAAGAAAAATTATTGAAAGCAGCAAGGGAAAAACGACAAATAACATACAAGGGAACTCCCATAAGGTTAACAGCTGATTTCTCAGCAGAAACTCTGCAAGCCAGAAGGGAGTGGCATGATATACTTAAAGTGATGAAAGGGAAGAACCTACAACCAAGATTACTCTACCCGGCAAGGATCTCATTTAGATTTGATGGAGAAATCAAAAGCTTTACAGACAAGCAAAAGCTAAGAGAATTCAGCACCACCAAACCAGCTCTACAACAAATGCTAAAGGAACTTCTCTAAGTGGGAAACACAAGAGAAGAAAAGGACCTACAAAAACAAACCCAAAACAATTAAGAAAATGGTCATAGGAACATACATATCGATAATTACCTTAAACGTGAATGGATTAAATGCTCCAACCAAAAGACATAGACTGGCTGAACGGATACAAAAACAAGACCCATCTATATGCTGTCTACAAGAGACCCACTTTAGACCTAGGGACACATACAGACTGAAAGTGAGGGGATGGAAAAAGATATTCCATGCAAATGGAAATCAAAAGAAAGCTGGAGTAGCTATACTCATATCAGATAAAATAGACTTTAAAATAAAGAATGTTACAAGAGACAAGGAAGGACACTACATAATGATCCAGGGATCAATCCAAGAAGAAGATATAACAATTATAAATATATATGCACCCAACATAGGAGCACCTCAATACATAAGGCAACTGCTAACAGCCATAAAAGAGGAAATCGACAGTAACACAATAATAGTGGGGGACTTTAACACCTCACTTACACCAATGGACAGATCATCCAAAATGAAAATAAATAAGGAAACAGAAGCTTTAAATGACACAATAGACCAGATAGATTTAATTGATATATATAGGTCATTCCATCCAAAAACAGCAGATTACACGTTCTTCTCAAGTGCGCACGGAACATTCTCCAGGACAGATCACATCTTGGGTCACAAATCAAGCCTCAGTAAATTTAAGAAAATTGAAATCATATCAAGCATCTTTTCTGACCACAACGCTATGAGATTAGAAATGAATTACAGGGAAAAAAACGTAAAAAAGACAAACACATGGAGGCTAAACAATACGTTACTAAATAACCAAGAGATCACTGAAGAAATCAAAGAGGAAATCAAAAAATACCTAGAGACAAATGACAATGAAAACACGACGACCCAAAACCTATGGGATGCAGCAAAAGCAGTTCTAAGAGGGAAGTTTATAGCTATACAAGCCTACCTAAAGAAACAAGAAAAATCTCAAGTAAACAATCTAACCTTACCCCTAAAGAAACTAGAGAAAGAAGAACAAACAAAACCCAAAGTTAGCAGAAGGAAAGAAATCATAAAGATCAGAGCAGAAATAAATGAAATAGAAACAAAGAAAACAATAGCAAAGATCAATAAAACTAAAAGCTGGTTCTTTGAGAAGATAAACAAAATTGATAAACCATTAGCCAGACTCATCAAGAAAAAGAGGGAGAGGACTCAAATCAATAAAATCAGAAATGAAAAAGGAGAAGTTACAACAGACACCGCAGAAATACAAAGCATCCTAAGAGACTACTACAAGCAACTTTATGCCAATAAAATGGACAACCTGGAAGAAATGGACAAATTTTTAGAAAGGTATAACCTTCCAAGACTGAACCAGGAAGAAACAGAAAATATGAACAGACCAATCACAAGTAATGAAATTGAAACTGTGATTAAAAATCTTCCAACAAACAAAAGTCCAGGACCAGATGGCTTCACAGGTGAATTCTATCAAACATTTAGAGAAGAGCTAACACCTATCCTTCTCAAACTCTTCCAAAAAATTGCAGAGGAAGGAACACTCCCAAACTCATTCTATGAGGCCACCATCACCCTGATACCAAAACCAGACAAAGACACTACAAAAAAAGAAAATTACAGACCAATATCACTCATGAATATAGATGCAAAAATCCTCAACAAAATACTAGCAAACAGAATCCAACAACACATTAAAAGGATCATACACCATGATCAAGTGGGATTTATCCCAGGGATGCAAGGATTCTTCAATATACGCAAATCAATGTGATACACCATATTAACAAATTGAAGAATAAAAACCATATGATCATCTCAATAGATGCAGAAAAAGCTTTTGACAAAATTCAACACCCATTCATGATAAAAACTCTCCAGAAAGTGGGCATAGAGGGAACCTACCTCAACATAATAAAGGCCATATACGACAAACCCACAGCAAACATCATTCTCAATGGTGAAAAACTGAAAGCATTTCCTCTAAGATCAGGAACGAGACAAGGATGTCCACTCTCACCACTATTATTCAACATAGTTCTGGAAGTCCTAGCCACGGCAATCAGAGAAGAAAAAGAAATAAAAGGAATACAAATTGGAAAAGAAGAAGTAAAACTGTCACTGTTTGCGGATGACATGATACTATACATAGAGAATCCTAAAACTGCCACCAGAAAACTGCTAGAGCTAATGAATGAATATGGTAAAGTTGCAGGATACAAAATTAATGCACAGAAATCTCTTGCATTCCTATACACTAATGATGAAAAATCTGAAAGAGAAATTATGGAAACACTCCCATTTACCATTGCAACAAAAAGAATAAAATACCTAGGAATAAACCTACCTAGGGAGACAAAAGACCTGTATGCAGAAAACTATAAGACACTGATGAAAGAAATTGAAGAACACTCTTTGACATAAATCACAGCAAGATCTTTTTTGATCCACCTCCTAGAGTAATGGAAATAAAAACAAAAATAAACAAGTGGGACCTAATGAAACTTCAAAGCTTTTGCACAGCAAAGGAAAAAAAAAAAAAAAAAAAAAAGAATAAAATTTTGCCATTTGCAACAACATGCATGGACCTGGAGGGTAATATGCTTAGTGAAATAAGTCAGACAAGGAAAAACAAATACTGTAGATTATGACTTATATGTGGAATCTAAAAATGTAAAAGAAATGAATGAATATAACAAAACATAAACAGACTCACAGATACAGAGAACAAACTACTGGTTACCAGTGGGGAGACGGGAGTGGCAAGACAAGGGTAGGAGATTAAGAGGTAAAAACTACTATGTATAAAATAAATATGCTACAAGGATATATAGTATAGGACAGGGAATATAGCCAATATTTTATAATAACTTTAAACGGACTATAATCTATAAAAAATTTGAATCACTGTGTTGTACACTTGAAACTAATATTGTAAATCAACTATACTTCAATTTTTTAAAATGTTCTCTATCTTGATTGTGGTGGCAGTTACATCAGTGTATACATTTATCAAAAGTCATTAAACCCTATGTTTAAATATGTGCATTTTATTGTATGTAAATAACACCTCAATAAGGTGGATTTAAAAAATGGTTCTCCAAGAAGCAATCTTCCCCAACTAATCTAATCCTCAGTGACTGCTTCTTTTCCTGAACTTGAACGATGGTACTCATCAGTTGAGTACTTAACATCTTATTCTGGCCTCCAATTGTTAAGCAGACCATGCTGCCTTATTGTTTAGCTCTCTCCCACCCCCCCCCCCACCCCACCCTCAGCTAACCAGTGTGTGTGGAAAACGGTATTAAAATATATGGTTTAATTGAAGGAAATTATCAGTTATTGAGCATATCAGTGAGTGATCATTCACGGAGAGCTGGTTTATAAGTAAAAGAAATTGTCCGAATTTCTTCTGTACACTGGGAAAGAAAATTTCAATTTCTTACTAAGAGCCAACCATACCATGTGCATTCAGCTCTGTCCTACAGACACATGATGATCTAAACGCAAAAGTAAATCAGTCAAGATTAGTGATTCCTATTGTGATGGAATGGCCATCGTATTTGCTGCTTCTCTTTTCAAAAGGCAGAGTCTCTTTCCCCACTCCCTGAACCTGGGATGGCCTTGTGGAAGTGATGCTGAGCCAGTTCAAAGGCTTGGCCTTAAGAGACTTTTACAGCTTCCAGTCCTGTACCCTTGAGACCCTGAAGCCACGTGAACAAACCAGGGCTGGCTTGCTGGATAGTGAGAAACACAAAGGTCCTCTTATTGCCCCAGCTGACAGCCATTCAATCGCTGTTGACATATGGATGATGCCATCCAAGACTAGCCAGTCTCATCAACCTAATTAAGAACTTCAGATGTATAAGCCCAGCCTACACCAGAAGAGTACCCAAAAGAACTGTGAACTAAGTTGTTGTTTTAAGCCAACGAGTTTTGGGGTAATTTGTAACTTAGCAATAGATGACAGATACTCAAGGATTCATACAAAGTTCTCTTAAAAGACAGACCAAGTAATTTTAGACACTTATCAACAAGTCATTAAATCCTTAAAAGAAACTGCAAGTGAAGGTTGAAGCTGCCACATAAGGAATAGTTTTTTTCTCCCTGGAAGTATTAATCAGAAAATAAGGTAAAGTGTCTCTGAATAGACAACTAGTATGAGTGAGGAAATAATCTAATGCTTTAATAGTAAGTGTATGATTTCAGGGGCACAGCCAGTGGAATGCTAGAGCTGGTTCACGCCAACCTGTGAGATCCAATTATTAAATTTTCAGAAATTGTGTGAGCCAGTTGTTAAACCACTGGTAGATTAAATCAGCCATGATGAGTGTATTTACACCATGGAAATTGGCAAGCACTCCCAATCAGAGCCAGTTGCTAAACCTTTACCTAGTATACCACTGGGCACATCTGCTATTGGAGGCAAATTTCATTAGTAGGTATATACATACATATACACATTAAAACATCCTTAGGGTTTCCCTGGTGGCTCAGTGGCTAAGAATCCACCTGCCAATGCAGGGGACAAGAGTTTGATCCCTGCTCCGGGAAGATCCCACATGTCGCGGAGCAACTAAGCCCATGCACCACAACTAACTGAGCCTACGCTCTGGAGCCCTCGAGCCCACAACTACTGAAGCCCGCGCACCTAGAGCCCATGCTCTGCAACAAAAGAGGCCACCACAATGAGAAGCCCATTTGCTGCAACTAGAGAAAGCCTGCGCGCAGCAACGAAGCCCCAACGCAGCCAAAAATAAAAAATATATATAAATAAATTAATCTAAAAAAAAAAAAAAAGGACGACATTGGTTGGTTCTGCCATGATATATGATCTTGGGCAAGTCAATTAGTCTTGCTGAATCTGTTCTCATATCTGTAAAATCAGTCTGTGCCCAAAAATCATCTTTAAGGTTTCTTTCAGATCTACTATGCTATCTTCTATGATCCTAATGGTGGTAATTATACCTGGATGGCAATGATGGAAAAGGCCAATGGGAGCAATTCAAATGATCACACTGACCATGCTACTAACCACAAACTTTGCTCTAATTCAATACAAATTAAAGTGGTAGTATAGTAGTAATTAAATGTGTTTTGGGTTATGGAGGAGGAAGAGGTGAATTCTGAGTAGGGGGGAAAGAAGAGAATGTCTGGGCAAGATATTTTATCCATCAGGAATGAGATCTCATCTTTGAATCCACAGTGGCTTGAACTCTGTAGGTGCTTAATAAAATTTGCTGAAATGATTAGCCCTTGGATAAAACTTTAGAAGATACAATCCTGCTGAAATGAAGTTCTACTTGAGATTACCAGGTGTAACAGTGAGATTCTGCCTCAGTTTCTCCATCTAAAAACAGGCACTCATTTTTTAAGCAACATAACAAAAATTCAGGCAATCATGACTGTGAAGTATTTTAGGCTTCCTGCAGGAAGATGCTATATAAATGTGAGGTGATGTTACTAAATCTAAGTGGATGCCTTTCAGCAGAATTAGAAAACACAGTACATACTCTTTCTGAGCATTTCTTCCCAGTGCATTTAACTGTTTAACTTTCAAAGGTTAAACAGCACATTAGAAAATAGTAAGGGGCTAATAGCTGAGCTGTAATAGGGAAAAATGTCTTTAGCACTGGAATATTTGCAAATTATTTTGGTAAAAATATTAGCAAGTAATTTTGAACTTCTGTGGAAAAAAAATCTAAGTAATCATTCCCTTTGCCTATAAGCAATGGAGACATTTATTTATGCCTTCAGCAAAAGAAATGGTTTGCTAACTTCTTGTGTTTATGCACTGATATCCAAGCTGACTCATTTCTGAATACACATCTGAAACTGGAAAAATATTCCTTGATGGAATTATCCCATCCAAAATGAAGGCACATGATGTCTTGTTTTCCTCTTTTCTTAAAAATGCTGGAATCTAATTAAGGTTGCTTCTGAGAATATGTGGAAACCACACTTTCTTTCAGGCATATCAACATCATTCCAGTACTAATGTTATTATGTGCTTAGCTGCAGGCAAATAAGAACTAGGGCATAATGTGACACAGTCTTTAAGGAACTGCTGAAAAACTATTCCCAGGAAAAACCACAGATACAAAATTCTCAAAATTCTAGACAATTTCAGGAGTTTCATACATACTCCCAACCCCAAATCCCATTTACAGAATCCTTAGGTTAAAATCTTCTGCACTAATTTCTTTTACAAATCATATTAAGATGCTTGTGGTACAATGAATGTACCAGGCCATATTAGGCTCTAGGGACATGGTGGTACACATACCCACTGAGGGTCTTTGCAAGTCATGGAGTTTACAGTCTAGTAGGGAAGATGGACATTTATCAAATAATCACACACATGCAAAAATGCCTAATTAAAAACTTTGATCAAGTATAATGGAGAAAAGAATTACATCTGACCTCTCTTCAGACACCATGCAAGGAAGAAGAGAATGAAGTGAAATATTTAAAATGCTGAGATTAAAAAATCCACCAACCTAGAATTCTGTACCCTGCAATATTATCCTTCAAAAGTAAAGGATAAACACTTTCTCAAACAAAAATTGAGGGAATTTGCTGCCAGTAGATCTGCCTTGTGAAAACTGCTAAAAGAAGTTCTTTAGAGAAAAGGAAAATGATAAAGGTCAGAAATGCAGATCTACATAAAGAAAGGAAGAGCAGTGGAGAAGGAATAAGTGAAGGTGAAATAAAAACTTTTTTTGGAACTTCCCTGACAGTTCAGTGGTTAAGACTCCACGCTCCCAATACAGGGGGCCCAGGTTCAATCCCTGGTCAAGGAACTAGATCCCACATGCATACTGCAACTAAGAGTTCGCATGCCACAACTAAGGAGCCGGAGAGCCACAACTAAGGAGCCCATGTGCTGCAACTAAGGAGCCAGAGAGCCACAACTAAGCAGCCCACCGGGCAGCAACTAAGACCCGGCACAACCAAATAAATAAATAAATAAAAATAATAACGATGTATTTGATTATGCATATATACGCTTGTGTATGAGAAATGAATGACAACAATGATATAAGGGATAGAAGGGAGGAATCGGATTATTTTGCTATTATAAGGTTCTTGCACTACCCATGAAGCAGTATAGGGTTATGGGGTAGTGCAAGAACCTTATAATAACAAAATAATCCAGCAGTACGGGGTGGACTTGGCTTAGTTGCAAATATGTATTGCAAGCTCTACGGCAATCTTATAGTGATTAAGATTTAAAAAAAAAAGAAGTATGAGAAATATGCTAAGAAAGGAGAGAAAACAGAATCGTATAAAATTATTATTTAAAACCACAAAAGGCAAAAAAGAGTAGAAGACAAAAATAAGAACAAAGAACAAGGACAACAAATAGAGAACAGTAACAAATATGGCAGATAGTTTTCCAACTATATCAATAATCACTTTGAATGTCAATGGTCTAAATGCACCGATTAAAAGACAGACATTGTCAGAGTGGATCAGAAAACAAGACCAACTATATGCTGTCTGCAAGAAACCTACTTTAAACATAAAGACACATATAGGTTAAAAATAAAGGGATAGAAATGACAACAACAAAAAACCAAACAACCCAATCGAAAAATGGGCAGAAGACCTAAATAGACATTTCTCCAAAGAAGAAATACAGATGGCCAACAAGCACATGAAAAGAGCTCGACATCTCTATTAGAGAAACGCAAATCAAAACTACAATGAGGTGCCACCTCACACTGGTCAGAATGGCCATTATCAAAAAATCTGCAAACAATAAATGCTGGAGAGGGTGTGGAGAAAAGGAAACCCTCCTCCACTGTTCGTGGGAATGTAAACTGGTACAACCATTATGGAGAACAGTACAGAGGTTCCTTAAAAAACTAAAAATAGAACTACCATATCATCTAGCAATCCCACTCCTGGGCATATATCTGGGGAAAACCATAATTCGAAAAGATACATGCACCCCAATGTTCATTGCAGCACTATTTACAATAGCCAAGACATGGGAGCCACCTAAATGTCCATCGACAGAGGAACAGATAAAGAAGATGTGGCACATATATACAATGGAATTTTACTCAGCCATAAAAAAGAATGAAATAATGCCATTTGCAGCAACATGGATGGACATAGAGATTACCATGCTAAGTGAAGTCAGACAGAGAAAGAAGAATATCATATAATAGCACATCTATATGTAGAATCTAATTTAAAAAATGATACAAATGAACTTATTTACAAAACAGGGGCTTCCCTGGTGGCGCAGTGGTTGAGAGTCTGCCTGCCGGTGCAGGGGACATGGGTTCGAGCCCTGGTCTGGGGAGATCCCACATGCCACGGAGCGGCTGGGCCCGTGAGCCACAACTGCTGAGCCTGCGCATCTGGAGCCTGTGCTCCGCAACAAGGGAGGCCGCGGCAGTGAGAGGCCCGCGCACCGCGATGAGGGGTGGCCCCTGCTTGCCGCAACTAGAGAAAGCCCTCGCACAGAAACGAAGACCCAACACAGCCAAAAATAAATAAATAAATAAATGAATTTTAAAAAAACAAAAACAAAAACAAAAACAGAAACAGACTCACAGATCTTGAAATCAAACTTATGGTTACCAAAGGGGAAACATGGGGGGAAGTGATAAATCAGGAGATTGGGATTAACATATACACACTACTATATATAAAATAGATAACTAACAAGGACCTACTGTATAGCACATGGAACTCTTCTCAATATTCTGTAATAACCTATATAGGAAAAGAATCTGAAAAAAGAATGTATATATATATATATATATATATATATATATGTATAACTGATTCACTTTGCTGTACACCTGAAACTAACACAACATTGTAAATCAACTATATTAGAATAAAATTTTTAAAAAATAAAACGGCTTTCAATAAAAAGAAAAAGTATCTACCAGGATGTTAATAACAGCATTCTTCCTAACAGGGAACAAACAAAAACAACGATTATGTCTAACAGTATGGAGTTAATTAAATTATGACAATCTAGATTATAAAATAATAGGAATCCATTAAATGAGAGTATTTACTTATATGGCAAAAAAAAATTCATGATATTAAGTGAAAAAGCAAGTTATAAAACAACATGCATAATAAATACAATTATTTTTGAAATATATTTATGCAGCAAAATAACAAGAAAGAAAGGTAGCAAAAATGTTAGTGTTATCTTTAGCTGGGGCAATTATGGGTAATTTTATTTTCTATTTATTTAGTCTCTAATTTAAAAAAATAATGATGTATTATACTCATGGTTAAAAAGCAACGTCGGACTTCCCTGGTGGCGCAGTGGTTAGGAATCCGCCTGCCAATGCAGGGGACGCGGGTTTGATCCCTGGTCTGGGAAGATTCCACATGATGAGGAGTGGCTGGGCCCGTGTGCCAGAACTACTGAGCCTGTGCTCTAGAGCCCGCGAGCCACAACTACTGAGCCCATGTGCCAGAACTACTGAAGCCCATGCTCCGCAACAAGAGAAGCCACCGTGAGGAGAAACCCACGCACCGCAACGAAGAGTAGCCCCCATCACTGCAACTAGAGAAAGCCCGCGCGCAGCAACAAAGACCCAACCCAGCCAAAGATTAATTAAAAAGAAAAAGAAAAAGCAACATCATTAGAAAAGTTAAGTAGCTCAATAGATACTAGTTAAGTAGATACTATGCTCCTTAAGAAGGGCCCATTTTTGTTATTGGCCTGGCAAAAAGTATAATGCCTCTCCATATGTAGTAGGGGTTCAATAAATGCTTAATGACTAGATCAATAGAATGAATACAATAACGGCCTCACCTAATTTCACTAGGTCATTTACTCTACTAGTCATTCTTACCTAAAGAAATCCACATATTGTCTGTTAAGTGTTAAGTCACTATCCTTTGGTTGAGGAATGTTCAAATTAAACCCTATGTGAGAGTGCCCTCTGGTGGTTTCACTGACAATGCTTTTTATCAATTTGAAGTGTGTTAATCCACCTCACCAATGGAAGGAAATAAGAGAGTAAGAACTGGGTAGTAAGAGTTTCATGAAGCTAAATTTATTCCATTTAAAGAAGCATCAGGCTTTATGTACTTTTTAAATTTCTGAAAAAAACAAACTGACCTTTCATAAAGTGTTAGTCATAGTGGATAATAGGTTACTCCTCTGAGGTGGAGAAGCACAGGGGAAGTGATAGTGGTGATGAAATACGTACTTACTCAGCAACTCGTGAAGACCAAAATTCCAGGAACTACAGCGTTAAGTACAATGTACTATATTTCCAGTACAACAAAAACTAAGTTAATTCTCCAAAGCACTGACATGTGAATGTGTGGTCTGGGCATCTTACAATTGAGCAATCTCTATTTAGTAGATCCTTGTACTTAGAAGAAAATTTGTCATTTAATTAATTTAGTTTTTATTCTTCCTACTTTTATAACGTGGCATATCTCAATCTTTGTAAAACTCTGGATATAAATCAACCAGAAAAAAAACTATTTTCGAAGCTATGTCACCAAACACAGCCAGTTAATATTTCTGATTATCAAATTCTATTGACTTGTTTTTCCTTTGATCTTTCCCCCCAAATGAATAATATATTAATGAAAAGAGCATAAACCACTTAAAAACACTTCCTTTCTGTAACAGAGGGTGGCCACTATTATTTTCTTTACTCTTTCCTATTCACTATTCCTTACATTTTACTCAACACTTGACCCTTCACCTTCCTTTATTCAAAGAACTAGATTAAGCAATAGACTTTGAATGTGAAATCATTTTTCACACCAAATTTTAAAATATCACAAATATTGCACAAGTTTGAATAAAGCACCTTTTCACCTTCTTAAGAAAGACTCCTCACCTCCTAAATAGAAATCACAGGGACATCAATGCTATTAAGGATCATATATAAGCTGGTAGGGATAATCAACAGAATACACTATTAACATTTTTGTAAGACTAGTTTAGTAATATTAACATTTTAATCACAGAGTTGCATGTGCTCTGAAGCAAGCATAATTTTTAAGACAGCCAGAAAAAAAATCTCAAAATGAATAATATTCTTTCTAGGAAAGCACATTCTTGGGTGAAACAAAACACCTCTTGTCATAGTGATGCCTTGTAAAAAAGGCTCTGGACAGTTTGGATCCTGGCTCTCCCACTTGCTAGGTAGGTAGGTTTCAAGTCACTTAGCCTTATCTGTAAAATGGGGATGATGCACTTTCTTCAAAGGATTATTGTGAGAATTTAATAATAATGTAAACTAAGGACCTAGCAGGTAGTAGAAACTGATTAAAATGTAACTAATTATTTCCTAGAGCCACAAAAAAGGAAACATTATAACATTATAACATCTATTTTTTCTGTGGATCTCATGAGTTTCTTTTCAAAGGCAGTTTAAAAATCTTCAGGCGAATCATGCACGTTTTTATTAATCATATTTATACTACTATTTGGCTGATAATGTAAAAGTACTTAATCATACTAGGCACACAAAAATAAATAGTAGACTTTAATAACTCAAAAGGAAAATAAAAATAGGCTTCTGTAAATAAGAATGTGAAATCCAGAATTACTTAATATATATAAAGAAATACACATTCTAATATATGAGAAGACATTTTATTATTTTACTATATAACATATTAGTGAATATACCCAATTGTATTTTCTGAAATGGCAAATGAGACGCAGGATAACATTTCTCTTTGATTCCTGAAAACCTCAATATCATCTGTCTTTTGGAGGATTCAGTTTCCTACGACGTCTATGATACCTTGAAAAGAAGAAAATATTTAAGATAAGATTATTTTAATAAAAGTTAACTGTTTCTGATAGAAATATCAAATTTATATTACCCTGCTGTTTACTGGTATTCAAAAAAATCAGTGAAATCTAATACACACACACACACACTTAGACACAATTCAGGTAGATATCTCTTAATAATAAGTCACATTTTCCTGCTGTGAAAATTGTCTTCTATTAATTAAGCATTTGCAGAGTGTTTTTTCAGATCTTAAGGTAGTTTCAACATGGCAATCTGGATGACTGTTCCTTAAACATTGTGAACATGCAGAACGTGCTCTATTAAAGTTTTATTCAAAAGGGGATGATCAGCTCTAAATGGAGGCCTCTAAAGCTGCAAGATCATGTTTTAATAATAAAATATGATTAGTAATATATATATGGAAAAATGTGCAATATCACAAAAATGGAAGAAATGCAAATTAAAACAGTAAGAAACGTTTTTACTTTTTTTTGCAATCACAAATATTTTTAAAATTATAATGCACAATCCAAGTATGAGTATGGTGAAACAAGCAATATCAGACCCAACTGCTTAAAGTATTAATCAGTAAAATACTTTGGAAAACCAGTGTGGCAATATTTTTAAAAAATTTTTAAATAATCGTAATTTTTGACCTAGTAATTCCTCTTCTGGAAATCTATCCTAAAGCAATAAGTAAGCAGTTAAAATATTAACTATTTTAATATTAAAATATTAATGGGGAAAGGGATGATACAGGATGCAAATTTATACATACAGTATGATTAAAACCATGTAAAAATTTATGCAAACTAATAAAATTTATGCATAGAAAGAAAAAGAGAAATAAAATGCATTGTTAGCAGTGACTAAGTGATTTCGCCATGGAGAATTCTTTTTTCTTCTCAACATTTCCTTATTTTCTTTATTGAGTTAAGAAAATGTCTGCACAGAGTACATTTGCTTTCGGTGATGAATTCTCTTCAAAAATTCCCTTAAGGCCAGAATCTTGCAAGTTGGTCTGAGCTAATTTTTAACTTTTTTTGCTAGTGTGGAAATTCAATGTAAAGATTTCTACACCATAAATGATAAGACATGTTCTTATGCTCTTTAGTTGTTGTGATTAAGATGATCTGGGGGGACTTCCCTGGTGCCGCAGTGGATAAGACTCTGTGCTCCCAATGCAGGGGGCCTGGGTTCAATCCCTGGTCAGGGAACTAGATCCCACATGCATGCTGCAATTAAGAGTTCGCATGCCACAACTAAGAAGCCCACATGCCACAACTAAGGAGCCCACGTGCTGCAACTAAGGAGCCCACCTGCAGCAACTAAGACCTGGCGCAACCAATTAAATAAATGAATGAATTTAAAAAAAAAAAGATGATCTTCAGTATTTTTTGCTTATCTTAAGATTTCATAAGGCAACTTTCCTATACACTGTTTTTTGATATTGATTTTTTGACAAATTGCAAAATACAGAAATTAACTTAAAAAAATGAAGCACATCTATATGTACTAACATGGAACCCTAAGTTGTAGAATAATACATATAGCATAATATCACTTATCTAAATAAACATTTCTACATGTACTTATATTGGCATTGAGAAAATTATGGTTTTCTTAAGGGTTCCAGTTATGTGCCAGATAATCGAGGTTTTACTAGTGCAATAGTATCCCTGAAAGGTGTTCTCTCAAAGCAGTTAGATACCACAATAGGGGTGTTTGGGAAGTCACAAACTTCCTGAAATTATTTATAAAAATTTTGTATACGTGTTTTTCTGGGAAGTGGATTCATAGGTTTCATCAGATTCTCAATGAAGTCTGTGGCCCTAAAAATCTAAGCATTTATCCTATAAAAATGTGATTCAGCTTACAATGCTCAACCATTTTCACTACCCAAGACTGACTGAAAATGCTTGAGATCCTGATAGCCCTAAACCTAACAAAGTCGAACTCTGAAATATGCTCAATAAATGTTAAACAGCATTTACAGATTTCTTATCATGCATGAATGTCAATATATGCTATAACCACTCAGAAGCAAGCACCTGAATTTTAGGGTGCCCTTATAACTTATCATCCAAACTGGGATCCTTTAAAGAATAAAAACCCACTCTATTAATAATTAACAAAAGAGTTAAACTGAGACTGTCCCTGGCAAACCAAAACATATTGTTACCCTTCTTAAATTACACAATGACTCAGTGATATCTGAAAGATTTGTCTACAGTTCTTAGTCCAAGATAGAACTTCACCTCCTGGTTCACAACGCAGCTAGATGTTCAAATGTCTCCTACTCATGGTGGTAGCTAATTTTTGTTGCCTCCATGGAAAAATAGTAAAGTAGTCCTTTAAATAAAGTCGTGCAGCTATTCATACATTTATAGAATTGCTTTATATTTCAGAAATTTAGAATTACTTTCCAGATCCTTCTTACTTTCTATCCAGACTTCTTTCAATCTTTCCATCCTTCTTTCTTTCAACATAACTTTACATTTAGTGGAGTTATGTTAGTTATTTTCTTTTTTAAGAGATATTATGAAAATCAGAATCATTCGCTCATTCATTTATTCATTCATTTTTAAATGTGTGGAGCATCTACCACATGCCAGGCACCATTTTTAGGTGCTAAGGTTTCTGTGGTACACAAAACATGACAAAATGCCCACACTCATGGAGATTACATTCCAGTGTATTAGATAGAAAAACAAGATAAACAAGTTGACCAGGGAAGGCTTCAGTGAGTAAAAACGCAAAAGAAGTAAGACAGCTATCTTTCCTGATATCAGCAGGAAAAAGTATTCTATGTAGAGTAAACAGCAGGTATTAAGGGCTCTGAGGTAGAAGGGCATGTTCAAGGAACAGCAAAGAGGTCACGTGGCTGGAACAGAGTGAAGAAGGAAGAGAATAGTAGGAAATGAGAGTGGAAAGGTAAAAGAGGGTCAGATCACATAGGTTCTAGCAGATAATAGTTAAGGTCTATAGCTTTTCTCTAAGTGAGATGGAAAGCTGTTGGAGGGTTTTCAACGGAAAAATTATAAGACCTAATGGAATTTTTAACAGGATTACTCTGGCTGTGTGCTAAGAACAGACTGCAGGGAAGCAAAGGCAGAAGTAGGGAGACCAGTTAGAAAGCCACTTCTATGAACCAGGCAAAAGATGGTGGCGTGTACCAGGATGATGGCAGAGGGAATGGTGATAAATGGTCAAATCTGGATACATTTTGGAGATAGAGCCAACAGGATTTGCTGATAGACCAGAGGTTGGGTGTGAGACAAAGAGAAAAGTCAAAAATGGCACCAAGATTTCTGGCCCAAGCAGCTAGAACAATGGAACTGACATCAACTGAGACAGGGAAGGCTGCAAAAGAAGCTGGTTTGTGAGGGATCACGAAAAGCTCAGTTAGAGACACATTAAGTTAGGGATGTCCATTAGATAAGTAGGCCCCTGGATATACAGATCTGGAGATGAAGGGACAGGAAGAGATAGATTTGGGAGCCAATGCAGATGGTATTTAAAGCCATGAGACTGGATGAGATCACTGTCTTAGGGAATGGGACAGAAAAGAGAAGAGAACCAAGGACTGATCCTTGGGAAACTCCAAAATTTAGAGATAAGGGAAATGATATGCAATCAGCAAGAGAAACCAAGATAGTATATGAACTCTGGGTACCTAAAAAGTTTCAACAAACTTATTAAGGTTGAATTAATGAGAAAAATAATGGAAAACTCAAACAAAACCATTAGGAACTCTGCAATATTGCTAAAATGATGTATTTTGCAAAGAATTATAATGGAAGGAATGCTCCACTGACTTTATTTTTTTTATGCCAATTGAAGAAGACTGAAAAGAGGAAAAAGAGCTTGTACCCAGATGCTGGCAACTGAGGGCACTGATACGTCCTGCTTCCTGAGTACTGGCAACACTAGAGGCCAACAGGAGATACCTCAGGGACTGCAGAGAAGGGCAAAACAACTCAGAATCATGTCCCCAGCAACTATTTACAGAGGAGATATCTAATGCAAATTGCTACAGGAGTACAAAAAAATTGATTTGCATAAGGAGCACCTTTCAAAGAATATGTTTGAAGCCCCATTACTTCAGGTAAATTATAATGTAGTGGCTAAGCTAGTTTAATTTGTTTTCATCACCTGTAATATCATCAAACAGGAAGTAGCAGGAGCCTCATGGTTACATATGCTATTTTTTTAAATCAACCTTTGCACAACTGAGTATAAAAATAGTCATTCAGGCAAAGGCAGAGAGCAGGGACCTAAAAGTTCAATTTAACCTCACACCCAATGTCCTGGATTTCCTCACCACTCATCTCTCACACTAAAAATTCAAACAGTTCTAGTACCCAGTTTCAGTATAAAGCCTAAATCTAAGAAGACTCTTTGAATTGCCATCCTAAAGCAAATAGGATCACCAGGATTAGGAAACAGTAATATCCAAATCATAAATTTAGTGGTAACAATTTTAACCTTCGATCTCCAGACTTGAGATAATCTAATCTCCAGTGTTTACTGCCTACTAGACTATTTCAGCATCAATTCTGTATAGTCATACTACCTATACCCTCAGTCCACCCCACCTTGGGTGAGGCCAATAATTAAATGCAGGTAGGTTCGGGATTGGATGAGGTGGGCAACACCCTGGGATCATAAAGCCTCTGCTGACCTTGATCCAGAATTTGATAATGAAGAACATCTTAATCCACAGGTGACCTACCTAGATAAAATGGAAATTAGATAAATCCACATGACTTGATAGCTGAACTCTGGGAATAAAACTTCCAAGAATCACTGGGAAATTTACCAGTGGACCAACCCAAAGACTAGCATAAAGTATGGTCTCAAAGAGAAACTGAACACCTTCAAGCTGTGAAGATAATTAGGTAAGATAATATTCCCTCAGACAGTAACTTAACACACATACATTGTATTATTGTATTAGAGGTCTTCTGGAAAACTACAAAACAGAAGTTGCATTCCTGATAAAGACAGAATAACTGAGAGCAGATGATGAAAACAAAAAATCACCCACAAATATAACATTAATAGATCTCTAATAACAGATATCTAATATCTAATATAGTTGCATATAGTTATGCTAATAGGGGTAGTAGCTATTCAAAGTGACTATAATCAAATTAAATTTCATGAAAAAAGTGAGCTAAGAGCAAATGGCAGAGGAACAGTGAAAGTCCTGAAAATCAAAACAGAAAGCACTTAAGATGACTTGACACTGAAATGAGAAGTCACATTGGATAAAAAAGCAAAATCCAACTATATTCTATTCATTAAAAAAGACCCGCTTTAAACTTAAAAATTTTTACACAGCAAAGGAAACCATAAACAAAATGAAAAGACAACCCACAGAATGGGAGAAAATATTTGCAAACGATGCAACCAACAAGGGACTTATCTCCAAAATATACAAACAGCTCATGCTGCTCAATATCAAAAAACAAAAAACCCAATCAAAAATTGGACAGAAGATCTAAATAGACATTTCTCCAAAGACAGACAAACGGCCAAAAAGCACATGAAAAGATGCTCAACATCACTAATTATTAGAGAAATGTAAATCAAAACTTCACTAACGTATCACCTCACACTGGTCAGAATGGCCATTATCAAAAAATCTACAAACAATAAATGCTGGAGAGGGTGTGGAGAAAAGGAAACCCTCCTCCACTGTTCGTGGGAATGTAAACTGGTACAACCATTATGGAGAACAGACAGAGGTTCCTTAAAAAACTAAAAATAGAACTACCATATCATCTAGCAATCCCACTCCTGGGCATATATCTGGGGAAAACCATAATTCGAAAAGATACATGCACCCCAATGTTCACTGCAGCACTATTTACAATAGCCAAGACATGGGAGCCACCTAAATGTCCATCGACAAGAGGAATGGATAAAGAAGATGTGGCACATATATACAATGGAATTTTACTCAGCCATAAAAAAGAATGAAATAATGCCATTTGCAGCAACATGGATGGACCTAGAGATTACCATGCTAAGTGAAGTCAGACAGAGAAAGAATATCATATACTAGCACATCTATATGTAGAATCTAATTTTTAAAATGATACAAATGAACTTATTTACAAAACAGAAACAGACTCACAGATCTCGAAATCAAACTTATGGTTACCAAAGGGGAAACATGGGGGAGAGTGATAAATCAGGAGATTGGGATTAATATATACACACTACTACATATAAAATAGATTAACAAGGACCTACTGTATACCACAGGGAACTCTACTCAATATTCTGTAATAACCTATATGGGAAAAGAATCTGAAAAAGGATGTGCGCACACACACACACATATATGATTCACTCTACTGTACACCTGAAACAAACACAATACTGTAAGTCAACTACATTCCAATAAAAACTTAAAAAACTTAAAAATAAATAAATAAATAAATATTATACCATGTTAAAAAAAAAAAAACACTCCAAATATAAAGACACATGTAGGTTAAAAGTAAAAGAATAGAAACAGATACATCATGCGAACCCTAATCAAAAGAAGGCTGAACAGGCTATATTAATACTAGACAAATTAGATTTCAGAATAAGAAATATCAGTGGAAATAAAAAAGAACACTTCATAAAGATAAGGTGTCGATTTATCAAGAGAACATAACAATAAGAAATGAATATACACCTAATAACAGAGCTTCAAAATATATGAAGACAAAACAGAACTGCGAGGAGAAACAGATAAATCTGTGATTACAGTTGCAGATTTCAACATTCCTCTCATAATAACTGATTAAATAAACAGAAAATTAGTAAGGCTGCAGAAAACTTGAACACTACCACCAGCCAAGTAGACCTAATTGATATTTTTAGAAAACCACCCCCAGCCATGGCACAATATACACTTTCTTTTCAAATACACATTCACTAAGGCAGACAATAATCTGGGACATTAAACAAATCTCAATTAATTTAAAGACTGAAACCATACAAAGTATGTTTCGTGATCACAACAGAATTAAACTAGAAACCAGGAACAGAAAGATATTGGAGGGACTTCCCTGGTGGTCCAGTGGGTAAGACCCTGCGCTCCCAATGCAGGGGACCCAGGTATGATTCCTGCTCGGGGAACTAGATCCCACACATGTGTCACAACTAAGTAACCCGCGTGTCACAACCAAGAGTCCACACACTGCGATCCCGCAACTAAAGGTCCCCCATGCCGCAACTAAAACCCAGTGCAGCCAAAATAAATAAATAAATAATTTTTTTAAAAAAAGATATTGGAAAACTTCAAAACATCTGGAAATTAACTCACTGCTAAATAGCTCTTGGGTCAAAGAAGAAATCACAGGGAAGTTAGAAAATAGTTTGAAGTGAATGAAAAACAAAACGTATCAAAATTTCTGGGATGTAGCTAACTGTGCTGAAAGGGAAATTTATAGCATTAAACGCTTAAAGAAGACAGACTTCCAAACAATAAGCCTTAAGAAACCGGAAAAAGAACAAATTAAACCCAGAATAAGCAGAAGGAATAAAATAACAGAGCAAAACATTTATGAAATAAAAAACAGAAAAACAATAGAATCAATTAAACCAATAGCTGGTTCTCAAAAAGATCAAAATAACAATGCCAGGAATAAGGAACGTGAGTTCACTACAGATTATAAAAATATTAAAAGAATGAGAAAATATGAACAAATATACAATTTAGATGAAATGGGCAAATACCTTGATATAAACTACCAAAGTTCCCTCAAGACGAAACAAACTAGCTATTGACTACAGTAATAGCCCTAGCTATTGACTACACTAATTGGATTTGTAGTTAAAAATCCTCCCACAAAGAAAACTCCAGACCCAGACAGCTTCACTGGTGAATTCTAACATTAAGAAAGAAATAATAACCATTCTACAAATACTCTTGCAAAAAAACTGAAGAGGAGGGAATACTTCTAAACTCATTCTAAGATACAAGCATTACTTGATACCAAAACCAGGGAAAAATATTATAAAATACAGACCAATATCCCTAAAAACAAAGATGTAAAAATTCTACCCAAAATTTTAACAAATCACAACCAACAATACATTAAAAAAATAATATATCATGATCAACTGGGGTTTAGCCAAGGAATGAAAGTTTGGTTCACATTTAAAATCATTCAATTTAATCCATCATATTAAAGACTAAACAAAAAAATTATATGTTCATCTTAAAAAATAAAGGAAAAGCATCAAACAAAATTCAACACCCACTCATGATAAAAACTCTCCATACTAGGAATAGAAGGGACCTTCTCAACCTGATAAAGGGCATTTACAAAAAGACCCATACTGGCTTCCCTGGTGGCACAGCGGTTGAGAATCCACCTGCCAATGCCCGGGACACGGGTTCGATCCCTGGTCCAGGAAGATCCCACATGCCACAGAGCAACTAAGGCCATGCACCACAACTACTGAGCCTGCGCTCTAGAGCTCGTGAGCCACAACTACTGAGCTTGCATGCTGCAACTACTGAAGCCCGCGTGCCTAGAGCCTGTGCCCTGCAACAAGAGAAGCTACAGCAATGAGAAGCCCAAACGCCGCAACAAAGAGTAGCTAGCCCCCGCTCACCGCAACTAGAAAAAGCCCACACACAGCAACGAAGACACAACTCAGCCAAAAATAAATAAATAAATAAATAAATAAAATTTATTTTAAAAAAAAAGATCCATACTGAACATTGTACTTAATGTTTAGCTGATTTTTTTTTTAATTTACTTATTTATTTTTGGCTGCATTGGGTCTTTGTTGCTGTGTGCGGGCTTTCTCTAGTTGCAGTGAGTGGGGACTACTCTTCATTGCAGCGCACAGACTTCTCATTGCGGTGGCTTCTCTTGTTGCAGGGCACAGGCTCTAGGCGGATGGCCTTCAGTAGTTGTGGCTTGTGGGCTCTACAGCACAGGCTCTGTAGCTGTGGCGCACGGGCTTAGTTGCTCCGTGGCATGTGGAATCTTCCCGGACTAGGGCTCAAACCCATGTCCCCTGCGTTGGCAGGTGGATTCTTAGCCACTGTGCCAGCAGGGAAGCCCATACTTAATGTTTAAAGACCCACTAAAACTGGGAAAAGGGCAATGATGTCCACACTCAACACTTCTACTCAACAGTGTACTTAAGGTCCTAAGCAGTGCAACAGGACAAGAGAAAGAAATAAAAAGCATACAGATTGTAAAAGGAGAAGTAAAATTGTCTTTATTCAATGATGGCATGATCATCTATGCAGAAAACTCCTAGGAACATATTAAAAAGCTACTAGAAGCCAAAGCAATCTTGAAGGAAAAAAACGGAGCTGGAGCAATCAGGCTCCCGGACTTTATACTACAAAGCTACAGTAATCAAGACAATATGGTACTGGTACAAAACAGAAACATATATCAATGGAACAGGATAGAAAGCCCAGAGGTAAACCCACACACCTATAGTCAACTAATCTATGACAAAGGAGGCAAGGATATACAATGGAGAAAAGACAGTCTCTTCAGTAAGTGGTGCCAGGAAAACAGGACAGCTACAGTAAAAGAGTAAAATTAGAACACTGTCTAACACCATACACAAAAATAAACTCAAAATGGATTAAAGACCTAAATGTAAGACCAGACACTATAAAACTCTTAAGAGGAAAACACAGGAAGAACACTCTTTGACATTAAATCACAGCAAGATCTTTTCTGACCCACCTCCTAGAGTAATGGAAATAAAAAGAAAAATAAACAAATGGGACCTAATGAAACTTAAAAGCTTTTGCACAGCAAAGGAAACTATAAACAAGATGAAAAGACAACCCTCAGAATGGGAGAAAATATTTGCAAACAAATCAACGGACAAAGGATTAATCTCCAAAATATATAACAACTCATGCAGCTCAATATTAAAAAAACAAAAAACCCAATCAAAAAATGGGCAGAAGGGGCTTCCCTGGTGGCACAGTGGTTAAGAATCTGCCTGCCAATGCAGGGGACACACGTTTGAGCCCTGGTCCAGGAAGATCCCACATGCCGTGGAGCAACTAAGCCTGTGCGCCACAACTACTGAGCCTGCACTCTAAAGCCCATGAGCCACAACTACTGAGCCCAAGTGCCAAAACTACTGCAGCCCTCATGCCTAGAGCCCACGCTCTGCAACAAGAGAAGCCCACCCACCGCAACAAAGAGTAGTCCCCGCTCGCCGCAACTAAAGAAAGCCTGCGTGCAGCAACAAAGACCCAACACAGCCAAAGTAAATAAATTAAAAAAAGAAAAAAAATGGGCAGAAGACCTAAATAGACATTTCTCCAAAGAAGACATACAGATGGCCAAGAGGCACATGAAAAGTTACTCAACATCACTAATTATTAGAGAAATGCAAATCAAAACTATAATGAGGTATCACCTCACACCAGTTAGAATGGGCATCATCAGAAAATCTACAAACAACAAATGCTGGAGAGGGTGTGGAGAAAAGGGAACCCTCTTGCACTGTTGGTGGGAATGTAAATTGATACAGCCACAATGGAGAATAGTATGGAGTTTCCTTAAAAAACTAAAAATAGAATTATCGTATGACCCAGCAATCCCACTACTGGGCATATACCCAGAGAAAACCATAATTCAAAAAGACACATGCACCCCAATGTTCACTGCAGCACTATTTGCAATAGCCAGGTCATGGAAGCAACCTAAATGCCCATCGACAGACGAATGGATAAAGAAGATGTGGTACATATATACAGCAGAATATTACTCAGCCATAAAAAGGAACGAAATTGGGTCATTTGTAGAGATGTGGATGGATCTAGAGACTGTCATACAGAGTGAAGTGAGTCAGAAAGAGAAAAACAAATATCGTATATTAACGCATATATGTGGAATCTAGAATAATGGTACAGATGAACGGGTCTGCAAGGCAGAAATAGAGACACAGATGTGGAGAACAAACGTACGGACACCAAAGGGGGAAAGCAGGGGGCGGGTGGGGGGGTCGGATGAATTGGGGGATTGGGATTGACATATAAACACTAATATGTATAAAATAGGTAACTAATAAGAACCTGCTGTATAAAAAAAATAAAATAAAATTGAAAAAAAAAAGCTACTAGAATTATCTCAAGATCACAGGATACAATGTCAATATACAAGAATCCACTGTATTTCTACATATGAATAATAATCCACTGAAAATTTAAATTAAAAATACTATTTACAATAGCATAAAGAATACAAAATGTTTGGGATAAATTTAACAAAAAATGTACAATACTCATGCACTGCAAACTATAAAACACTGTTAAGTGATATTTTTTAAAAGACTTAAATAATGGAGAAATATACTATTTTAATCGATGGGACGATTCAATACTGTTAAGACATCAATTCTCCTGAAATTGATCTAGAGACTGAATGCAATCTCCTTCAAAATACCAGCAGGCTTTTTGTAGAAATGGATAAGCTGATTCTGAAAGTTGTAAGAAAATGCAAAAGACCTATGACTGCTGAGACAACGTTTTAAAAAAGAACAAAATTAGAACTTACTCTACCTGGTTTCAAGACTTTACTTATAATATCCAAAACTGTGTGGTATTCCAAAGATGAACATATATTAATGGAACAAAATAGAGTCCAGGACCCACATATACAGTTTCAATAATGGTGTTAGGGCAATTTAATGGGGAAAGATAATATTTTCAACTAGTGGTGTTGGGACAACTGGATATGCGTATGCAAAAAAAAAAGATCCCCAACCTATGCCTCATACCATACATAAAAATTAACTCTAAATGGGTTATAGACCTAAATGTTAGACTAAAATTATAAAACTTTGGGAAGAAAACATAGGAGAAAGTCTTAGCGACCTTAGGTTAGGCAAAGATTTTTTAAGTAGGATGCAAAAAGCCTGAAAAATTTGTAAACTGAACTTCACCAAAATTAAAAAACTTCTGATCTTCAAAATACACTATTAAGGACATGAAAAAGCAAGCCACAGACAGGGAGAAAATACTTGCAAAACATTTGTCTCATAAAGGACTTTGATCCACAAGTTTTACACCTTAATAAGAAAACCAATCTGCTTTTTAAAAAATAGGCAAAAGATTTGTACAGATACTTAACCAAGAAACAAAAAAAACAAAAAAACAAATGTATGCATTGCCAATAAGCACATGAAAAGATGCTCAAAATGATTAGTAATTCATTAGGGCAACATAAATTAAAACCTCAATGAAATACTACTATTCACCCAACAGAATGACTGAAATTTTAAAAACTGATGATACCAAGTGTTGGGAAGGATGTAGAGCAACTAGAACTCTCACACTGCTAAGTGGGAATGTAAAATGGTTCAGCCACTTTAACTGTGGCTCATGAATTTAAACATGTCCTTATCACATGACCAAGTAATCCTACCCCTAGATATTTACTTAAGAGAAATAAAAACATGTCCATGCAATGACTTGTACTTGAATGTTTATGCAGCTTTATTTACAGCCAAACAACTGGAAAGAACCCAAAATGTCCAACTGGTTAATAGATAAACAAACTGTGGTCTATCCATACAAGGGAATACTACTCAGAAATAAAAAAGGACAAACTACTGGTATACACAACAACATGGATGAATCTTGAAAGCACTGTACATAGTGAAATAAGTCAGACACAAAAGGTTATGTACTGTATAATTCCATTTACATGAAATTCTAGAAAGGGTAAAACATGAAATTCTAGAAATCCAGGAAATTCTAGAAAGTGATAGAAAGCAGAGAAGTAATTGCCCAGGGTGAGGGTTATAGGGAGGGAACTGACTGCAAAAGGGCATGGAAGAACTTTCTGGAGTTATGAGAATAGTCTATATTATGATTGTAGTAGTGATTATGAAATGTAGCAGGATGCTATGGTCCTTTCCCCCCATGTCCTCAGCCTGCCTTATGTCTGTGGAAAAACTTTAGCCAAAGAATAAGTTTAATCAGAGAAGTGAGAAAATGCAGAAACAAAGGAAAACAGCCCAACAAGACTAACAGCCCAACAAGACAAGTTTAGTCATTAAGCATAGTCAAGGACCTTTAGTTCCTTCTCAAGGGCTATAGATAATATTCTGAGCCATATCCTGTGAGCTGTCTTATAGATACTAAAACCCCCACCAGGAGGAAGAAGTTAACTACATGATGACCAGACTGTAGCCATGACATAAGCTTCCACAATTCCGAGAGCTGGCCTCAAAGAAATGGGAACAAACCGACCCTGGAACTGAAGATTAACTGTACTTAAAACAATCAAGACGATGCTGGCCAGACCACTGATAACCAATTTCAAGATGACTGTCAGAGCTGACTGTGCTGTTTCTGCATGTAGCTCCCTCCTTCTGTCTATAAAAGCTTTTGCCCACTGATAGTCAGTGGGGGGGGTCAGCCTTGGACAGGCAGCAGTAAACCACCCCCACCCTGGGTGCCAGCCTCCAAAATAAAGCAAACTTTCCTTTCCACTAACCTTGCCTCTTTATTGGCTTTTGAGTGGCAAGTAGCCGGACCCCCATTTTCGGTAACAATTATACAACTGTATACATTTGTTAAAACGCATCGAACTGTGTACTTAAACTGGTGAGTGCTTTACTTAAAACATTTGTCAAAACTCATGAAGTTGTATACTTAAAACTGGTAAATTTGAAGTATGTAAATTATACCTCAAAAGGGCCTATTTAAGAAAAGATGCTTCAGGGAGTTCCCTGGTGGTCTAGTGGTTAGGATTTGGCACTTTCACTGCCATGGCCCAGGCTCAGTCCCTGGTCGGGGAACTGAGATGCCGCAAGCCAAGTGGCACGGTCAAAAAAAAAAAAAAAAAAAAAGATGCTTCTAAAAGAATAAGAAAAACTATGAGTAGGAGACAATGTTAATAATTATCATTACCACATTATTACTGTACATATACTGTATGCCAGGTGCTTAACTTAAATGATTATATTTTATCTCAAAACCACCAAGTGAATTAGGCATTATTATTTCTATTTTCTTTAATAGATAATAAGATTGAATAACTACTTAGTAAGTAGCGGAGACAAGATGATTTGAGTCAGTCTGGCCTCTTTAACAAAAACTTGTACTCTCAGAAAAGTGTTCTACTTTACCGGAGTTCAAAAAGCACAAAATTGAGTGTAATATGACGTTGGGCTATTCACATAAGTAGAGTTTAACAGTGTTCATCTATGGGGAATAGGGCATTAGTAGGTATAAAAAAGATTTTTATTTTATACTTTAAATACTTCTGAATTGTTTAAAAATATTTTTTAAACAAGCATTTTATACCTTTCAGTAACATATTTAAGAAGATGTTATGGGGGCTCCCCTGGTGGCGCAGTGGTTAAGAACCCACCTGCCAATGCAGGGGACATGGGTTCGAGCCCTGGTCCGGGAAGATTCCACATGCCGCAGAGCAACTAAGCCCGTGCGCCACAACTACTGAGCCTGCACTCTGGAGCCCGCAAGCCACAACTACTGAGCCCGTGTGCCACAACTACTGAGCCCGTGTGCCACAACTACTGAAGCCCACGCACCTAGAGCCCGTGCTCCACAACAAGAGAAGCCACTGCAGTAAGAAGATCGTGCACCGGAACGAAGAGTAGCCCCCGCTCACCACAACTAGAGAAGGCCCGCATACAGCAACAAAGACCCAATGCAACCAAAAATAAATAAAAATAAGTTTTAAAAAATGTTTAAAAAGATGTTATATATCTCTAATTATTAAATTCATAATGGGTCCCATTCTTCTGTTATAACTTTAAAATTGTGAAATATTTAGTAAAACATCCTTCTATATACTGCCTGATGTTTAAGAGGCGCTAACATCTAGTAACCAACATTTGAAAATAGCTTACATTAATCCAAAATATATATATGTAGATACCAAATAAATACTTGTTGAGTATCAGTAATCACACATTAGCTTATTTAAAATTTTGAAAGATGATGCATCACAAGGATAATGCCTACAGATTAAAATTTTCTTTACATAAGCTAGCATCTGGAGTTTTTCTGTTGAACTCTTTATTAGGAGAGACATTGGGATAATCAATTGTGTCTAATTAAAGTCTGCTTATAGAGGGCAGACAGCAGAAGCAAGAAAAACTACAATCCTGCAGCCTGTGGACCAAAAACCACAGTTACAGAAAGATAGACAAGATGAAAAGGCAGAGGGCTATGTACCAGATGAAGGAACAAGAAAAAACCCCAGAAAAACAACTAAATGAAGTGGAGATAGGCAACCTTCCAGAAAAAGAATTCAGAATAATGATAGTGAAGATGATCCAGGACCTCGGAATAAGAATGGAGGCAAAGATTGAGAAGATGCAAGAAATGATTAACAAAGACCTAGAAGAATTAAAGAACAAACAAACAGAGATGACCAATACAATAACTGAAATGAAAACTACACTAGAAGGAATCAATAGCAGAATAACTGAGGCAGAAGAACGGATAAGTGACCTGGAAGACAGAATGGTGGAATTCACTGCTGCGGAACAGACTAAAGAAAAAAGAATGAAAAGAAATGAAGACAGCCTAAGAGACCTCTGGGACAACATTAAACGCAACAACATTCGCATTATAGGGGTCCCAGAAGGAGAAGAGAGAGAGAAAGGACCAGAGAAAATATTTGAAGAGATTATAGTCGAAAACTTCCCTAACATGGGAAAGGAAACAGCCACCCAAGTCCAGGAAGCGCAGAGAGTCCCATACAGGATAAACCCAAGGAGAAACACGCCGAGACACATAGTAATCAAAGTGGCAAAAATTAAAGACAAAGAAAAATTATTGAAAGCAGCAAGGGAAAAACAACAAATAACATACAAGGGAACTCCCATAAGGTTAACAGCTGATTTCTCAGCAGAAACTCTGCAAGCTAGAAGGGAGTGGCATGATATACTTAAAGTGATGAAAGGGAAGAACCTACAACCAAGATTACTCTACCCAGCAAGGATCTCATTTAGATTTGATGGAGAAATCAAAAGCTTTACAGACAAGCAAAAGCTAAGAGAATTCAGCACCACCAAACCAGCTCTACAACAAATGCTAAAGGAACTTCTCTAAGTGGGAAACACAAGAGAAGAAAAGGACCTACAAAAACAAACCCAAAACAATTAAGAAAATGGTCATAGGAACACACCCAGCGGACGAGAAGAATGCGGCGACGGAGTAGGAGACAACTTGTCAGGGAGGCGAGGGGAGATCGAAATCAAATTACTTGGTATCAATTGCAATGTTTAGTATTTCAAGCACGTAGGATTATGGAGGAGAGTGCTCATCCTCGCTCTCCTCTTACCTTTTTTTTAGCCATGATAGCTGTATTGGCAGCCCCACCTATAGAGGCTAAATCTTATTGGGCTTATGTACCCGATCCTCCTTTATTACAACCTGTTACATGGTCTGAAGCTGACCTTCCAATTTTCTATAATGATTCTACTTTTGGAAGAGTGCTAGGAAATTTGCCTATTACTAATACTTCTGTTAATTACTCTAATTGGTTTAATACTCCCCCTGTTTGTTTAAGTCCTATGAGTACCAATTCGGGTTGTGTTAAGGCTGTTGCTTTAGAACATGCTATTTCTTACCAAACCACTGTAAATTCTCAATTTTTTACTCATTTACGTAAAAATTATAAAGCTGTGGGATCTAATATTTGTCTTCCTTGCAAACAGACTGTTTCTAGACGAGATTTATCCACCTTTGTATTTTGGTATAAGGATAACGTTCCCATTCACATGAATGCTAGAGTAACTAAGCTTGCTTCTAATACTTCGTTGGATCATTCTCTATGCATATATCGCTTGAGGATTGAAGATACTGGACATTATTTGTGTATTGAAACTACCATAGGTAATCAAGGGACGTTATTAGCTGGACATCAAATTACGGTCGTAAAGACTGTCACAGGACTACAATTTCCTGCTTTTATGGCTTCTGAATTCCCGCAGTTTGATTTTCCTGTTTGTAATGATACATGGACTAAAGCCTCTGTCTGGTGTACTTTAGATTATGATAATGGCACCATACTAGTTTCTTCTGTCCCCGTTAATAATAACAGCCTTGTTTTTTACAAGCAATGGGAATTCTGGAAACTTGCCTTATCCTTTTCTTATAGACCGGTGATTACTTGCGTCGCTCCTCCTTATGCTTTATTGATTGGAGATTTAATTGTAGAAAACACTATGAATCCTATAGGTTATAATATTACTTGTGTTAATTGTATCTTTAGTAGTTGTGTTTTGCCCGTTAAAGGATCTACATCTGTTATGATTATGAAGCAACCTTTTTACATAATGTTACCTGTTAATTTGTCTGAACCATGGTATCATAACACTGGCATGCAAGCCTGGCTGGAATTGACTGAAGCGTTAAAACGACCAAAGAGATTTATAGGTGTTCTAATATGTGCAATCCTAGCCTTAGCAGCTTTAACTGCTACTGCGGCCACTGCTGGGATTGCTCTTTCACAAACTATTCACCAGGCTCATTATGTTAATCAGTTATCTAAAAATACTAGTGTAGCATTAGCCCTACAAAGTCATATTGATACCCAACTAAAAACAGAAGTAGATGAATTAAAAAATGTTCTAATAGGAATAGGGGATCAAGTTATGGCTTTAAAATTAAAAATGCGTTTGATTTGTCATGCCAAATATACCTGGATTTGTGTAACTCAACATTTATATAATGATTCACAATGGGATTGGGAAAAAGTAAAAATGCATATATTAAGTGTATGGACTGATGGACACATTAGCCTTGATATTCAAAAGTTAAATGCCGAAATACAAGCTATTCAAGAGGCCCACCTGGACGAAAATGGACCCCAGAATTTGATTTAAGGATTATTATATCAACTACAAGGGCTAAATCCGATACAATGGATTCATGGAGGGCTCTCAGGCCTGATATCAATTGGTGTACTACTTTTATTGGTGATCGGTTTATTACCTCGTGTCGTTAGATTTGTAATGGGGCGCTTCGCTGTCTTGCGTCAGGATGTTCATGGCTTAAAACTACATTATCAAGCTTTAAAAAATAATAAAAAAGGGGGAAATGTGGTGGCCCCCAAGCTGTAAGCTTATTCAGCTTTCTGCTTTCCGGAGAACTGCTTGTCTCTTTCTTGGTATGCACTCCTGACGCTGCGGTATTGAGCGTAAAAAAGGAAAATGGCTTACGGCCAGTTTCGTTCCAGGTGCCTGCTCTGGATCTAAGAGCCCCTGGTTGTTCCCCAGAAGAAGGACGTGCTGCCCTGAGGGGGAAGTCTGTATCTCCAAAGAATGGCCCATAAGGCATGCTGACGCATAGACAGTGGCACATAGATAGTGGCGCATAGATAGTGGCTCATAGATAGTGGCGCATAGATAGTGGTGACAGAATTATGTGGAAATACAAGGTTTACTGATTTATTTGTCTAATATTCGTTCCGTACTAAACCTATATATACATTCATGCTCTTTGAATAAACTTGCCTTGCAACCATCAGTTGTCTTGGCCCTTCTGACCCCATACTGGTGCTTTTCAGTTCCTTACCCCTCACCGCCAGGAACTTCTAGCTTTCTGCAGCCGGTCTGTGGCACATATCGATAATTACCTTAAACGTAAATGGATTAAATGCTCCAACCAAAAGACATAGACTGGCTGAATGGATACAAAAACAAGACCCATCTATATGCTGTCTACAGGAAACCCACTTTAGACCTAGGGACCCATACAGACTGAAAGTGAGGGGATGGAAAAAGATATTCCATGCAAATGGAAATCAAAAGAAAGCTGGAGTAGCTATACTCATATCAGATAAAATAGACTTTAAAATAAAGAATGTTACAAGAGACAAGGAAGGACACTACATAATGATCCAGGGATCAATCCAAGAAGAAGATATAACAATTATAAATATATATGCACCCAACATAGGAGCACCTCAATACATAAGGCAGCTGCTAACAGCTATAAAAGAGGAAATCGACAGTAACACAATAATAGTGGGGGACTTTAACACCTCACTTACACCAATGGACAGATCATCCAAAATGAAAATAAATAAGGAAACAGAAGCTTTAAATGACACAATAGACCAGATAGATTTAATTGATATATATAGGACATTCCATCCAAAAACAGCAGATTACACGTTCTTCTCAAGTGCGCACGGAACATTCTCCAGGACAGATCACATCTTGGGTCACAAATCAAGCCTCAGTAAATTTAAGAAAATTGAAATCATATCAAGCATCTTTTCTGACCACAACGCTATGAGATTAGAAATGAATTACAGGGAAAAAAACGTAAAAAAGACAAACACATGGAGGCTAAACAATACGTTACTAAATAACCAAGAGATCACTGAAGAAATCAAAGAGGAAATCAAAAAATACCTAGAGACAAATGACAATGAAAACACGACGACCCAAAACCTATGGGATGCAGCAAAAGCAGTTCTAAGAGGGAAGTTTATAGCTATACAAGCCTACCTAAAGAAACAAGAAAAATCTCAAGTAAACAATCTAACCTTACACCTAAAGAAACTAGAGAAAGAAGAACAAACAAAACCCAAAGTTAGCAGAAGGAAAGAAATCATAAAGATCAGAGCAGAAATAAATGAAATAGAAACAAAGAAAACAATAGCAAAGATCAATAAAACTAAAAGCTGGTTCTTTGAGAAGATAAACAAAATTGATAAACCATTAGCCAGACTCATCAAGAAAAAGAGGGAGAGGACTCAAATCAATAAAATCAGAAATGAAAAAGGAGAAGTTACAACAGACACCGCAGAAATACAAAGCATCCTAAGAGACTACTACAAGCAACTTTATGCCAATAAAATGGACAACCTGGAAGAAATGGACAAATTTTTAGAAAGGTATAACCTTCCAAGACTGAACCAGGAAGAAACAGAAAATATGAACAGACCAATCACAAGTAATGAAATTGAAACTGTGATTAAAAATCTTCCAACAAACAAAAGTCCAGGACCAGATGGCTTCACAGGTGAATTCTATCAAACATTTAGAGAAGAGCTAACACCTATCCTTCTCAAACTCTTCCAAAAAATTGCAGAGGAAGGAACACTCCCAAACTCATTCTATGAGGCCACCATCACCCTGATACCAAAACCAGACAAAGACACTACAAAAAAAGAAAATTACAGACCAATATCACTCATGAATATAGATGCAAAAATCCTCAACAAAATACTAGCAAACAGAATCCAACAACACATTAAAAGGATCATACACCATGATCAAGTGGGATTTATCCCAGGGATGCAAGGATTCTTCAATATACGCAAATCAATGTGATACACCATATTAACAAATTGAAGAATAAAAACCATATGATCATCTCAATAGATGCAGAAAAAGCTTTTGACAAAATTCAACACCCATTCATGATAAAAACTCTCCAGAAAGTGGGCATAGAGGGAACCTACCTCAACATAATAAAGGCCATATATGACAAACCCACAGCAAACATCATTCTCAATGGTGAAAAACTGAAAGCATTTCCTCTAAGATCAGGAACGAGACAAGGATGTCCACTCTCACCACTATTATTCAACATAGTTCTGGAAGTCCTAGCCACGGCAATCAGAGAAGAAAAAGAAATAAAAGGAATACAAATTGGAAAAGAAGAAGTAAAACTGTCACTGTTTGCAGATGACATGATACTATACATAGAGAATCCTAAAACTGCCACCAGAAAACTGCTAGAGCTAATGAATGAATATGGTAAAGTTGCAGGATACAAAATTAATGCACAGAAATCTCTTGCATTCCTATACACTAATGATGAAAAATCTGAAAGAGAAATTATGGAAACACTCCCATTTACCATTGCAACAAAAAGAATAAAATACCTAGGAATAAACCTACCTAGGGAGACAAAAGACCTGTATGCAGAAAACTATAAGACACTGATGAAAGAAATTAAAGATGATACCAACAGATGGAGAGATATACCATGTTCTTGGATTGGAAGAATCAACATTGTGAAAATGAGTATACTACCCAAAGCAATCTACAGATTCAATGCAATCCTTATCAAATTACCAATGGCATTTTTTACGGAGCTAGAACAAATCATCTTAAAATTTGTATGGAGACACAAAAGACCCCGAATAGCCAAGGCAGTCTTGAGGGAAAGGGATGGAGCTGGAGGAATCAGACTCCCTGACTTCAGATTATACTACAAAGCTACAGTAATCAAGACAATATGGTACTGGCACAAAAACAGAAACATAGATCAATGGAACAAGATAGAAAGCCCAGAGATTAACCCATGCACCCATGGTCAACTAATCTATGACAAAGGAGGCAAAGATATACAGTGGAGAAAAGACAGTCTCTTCAATAAGTGGTGCTGGGAAAACTGGACAGCTACATGTAAAAGAATGAAATTAGAACACTCCCTAACACCATACACAAAAATAAACTCAAAATGGATTCGAGACCTAAATGTAAGGCCGGACACTATAAAACTCTTAGAGGAAAACATAGGAAGAACACTCTTTGACATAAATCACAGCAAGATCTTTTTTGATCCACCTCCTAGAGTAATGGAAATAAAAACAAAAATAAACAAATGGGACCTAATGAAACTTCAAAGCTTTTGCACAGCAAAGGAAACCATAAACAAGACGAAAACACAACCCTCAGAATGGGAGAAAATATTTGCAAATGAATCAACGGACAAAGGATTAATCTCCAAAATATATAAACAGCTCATTCAGCTCAATATTAAAGCAACAAACACCCCAATCCAAAAATGGGCAGAAGACCTAAATAGACATTTCTCCAAAGAAGACATACAGATGGCCATGAAGCACATGAAAAGATGCTCAACATCACTAATTATTAGAGAAATGCAAATCAAAACTACAATGAGCTATCACCTCACTCCTGTTAGAATGGGCATCATCAGAAAATCTACAAACAACAAATGCTGGAGAGGGTGTGGAGAAAAGGGAACCCTCTTGCACTGTTGGTGGGAATGTAAATTGATACAGCCACTATGGAGAACAATATGGAGGTTCCTTAAAAAACTAAAAATAGAATTACCATATGACCCAGCAATCCCACTACTGGGCATATACCCAGAGAAAACCGTAATTCAAAAAGACACATGCACCCGAATGTTCATTGCAGCATTATTTACAATAGCCAGGTCATGGAAGCAACCTAAATGCCCATCAACAGACGAATGGATAAAGAAGAGGTGGTACATATATACAATGGAATATTACTCAGCCATAAAAAGGAACGAAATTGAGTCATTTGTTGAGAAGTGGATGGATCTAGAGACTGTCATACAAAGTGAAGTAAGTCAGAAAGAGAAAAACAAATATCATATATTAATGCATGTATGTGGAACCTAGAAAAATGGTACAGATGAGCCGGTTTGCAGGGCAGAAGTTGAGACACAGATGTAGAGAACGGACATATGGACACCAAGTGCGGAAAACTGCGGTGGGGTGGGGATGGTGGTGTGCTGAATTGGGCGATTGGGATTGACATGTATACACTGATGTGTATAAAACTGATGCCTAATAAGAACCTGCAGTATAAAAAAACAAACAAACAAAACAACTAATACTAAACTTTCATTGGGTTATTTGTATGGAAATATGTTAATATAAATGTTTCAGACATTACATGAAATTTCTAAAAATCTTATATTTGTATTTGTATGGAAATATGTATGGAAATATGTTAATATAAATGTTTCAGACATTACATGAAATTTCTAAAAATCTTAAAAAAAAAAAAAAAAGTCTGCTTATAACTGAAAGTGCCTAGAAATCCTGATGGGACAAGACATACTACAGAGATTAAATTAATTAGCAGTCAAAGCTAATTAGCAGTAATAAGATTAAATAAGTAATAAGATTAAACATAGGTGGGGTACTAGACAAAAATGTCTGGAGATAACATGTTTGGCTTTAAGACTCCCCAATGGTCTTCTTGCCTTCAGTCTTGCCCCCTTCATGTTACACATCTACAGAGGATATTTATAACTTTAGCGATTTGGTTATGAACAAAAGATGGTAAAAAAACTGCAGCAACATGAAACATGCAGGAAAGAAACAGGTACTGAAAGCCATTATAGAAAAATTTCAAGGTGGGGCCTGAACTAAAGTATCTACCTAATGGGACAGAAATAAAAGATAAACATGAACAATGTTATGAATCATGGAAAGAAATCTTAGAATACAGCAGTGATTTAGATACGTGGCTATATAATGGCTTGCTAATTTGTTTTCCCATAACCTAACTTACAATTACAAAGAGGGAAAAACCCAGACTGCATGCATAAACAAAGTGGATACTAAATAAGAAAGAAAAATCAAGGAAGGGGACATAAAACAGATGCAGAAATTGAAAGACACTATGGTGGTCAAGAGATGAATGGATAAAGAAGATGTGGTAAATACATACAATGGAATATTACTCAGCCATAAAACAGAACGAAATTCTGCCATTTGCAGCGACGTAGATGGACCTAGATAGTATTATGGGTTTTTTTTTAAACTTTAGTTTTATTTATCTATTTATTTTTTGCCACGCAGTGTGGCTTGCGGGATCTTAGTTCCTGACCAGGGATTGAACCTATGCCCTCAGCAGTGAAAGCGTGAAGTCCTAACCACTGGACCACCAGGGGATTCCCAGTATTAAGTTTAGTGAAACAAGTCAGACAGAGAAAGACAAATATTCTATGTTATCACTTATATGTGAAATCTAAAAAGTAAAACAAACAAATGTATATAACAAAACAGAAACAGAAGACTCACATAAATAGCAAACAAACTAGTGGTTACCAGTGGGGAGAGAAAAGGGGACGGGGCAAGATAGACGTATGGGATTAAGAAACACAAACTGCTATGTATAAAATAAATAAACAACAAGGATATATTGCACAACACAGGAAAATATAGCCATTATTTTGTATTAACTTTAAATGGAGTATAATCTATAAGAATATTCAATCACTATGTTGTACACTAATAATGTAACATTGTAGGTTGACTGTATTTCAACAAATAAATAAAAACAAATATTGTTTTACCTTAAAAAAAAAGGCACTACAGGGGACTTCCCTGGTGGCACAGTGGTTAAGAATCCGCCTGCCAATGCAGGCGACACGGGTTCGAGCTCTGGTCCGGGAAGATCCCACATGCCGCGGAGCAACTAAGCCCGTGTGCCACAACTACTGAACCTGTGCTCTAGAGCCCATGTGCCACAACTACTGAGCCCGCACGCCTAGAGCCCGTGCTCCACAACAAGAGAAACCACCACAATGAGAAGCCCGCTCCCACTCGCCGCAACTAGAGAAAGCCCGCATGCAGCAATGAAGACCCAACAGAGACAAAAATAAATACATAAAATAAATAAATTTATTTAAAAAAAAAAAAAAGGCACTACAGTGGCCAAAAAAAATCACAGATTTTTTCCTTGGGAAATCGATACAGAAATATCACTTTTATTACGGAAAGATTATTAAGGGAGGGGCTTTTTAAGACAGGAAAAGAAGAGCTGTGTTTTGTTGTAATGAAGTTAAAAGTTTGGACAGATATCTAGTTAGTAATATTCTAAGAACAATGACATTGGGAATAAGGCTGAGGAAATTAAAAAATGTATAATGGAGCAGGTTGCATGTCATCTATATAATGAATGTAATTGAAGCTCTCAGAACAAATTTTAGCAAGACATGGAGTATAAGGCAGAGCCCTGAGGAATCTCTATTGTAACTACAGATAAGGGAGAAAGTACCTTCTAAAGAGAAACTAAAAATGTAAACCAAGCTCCAGGTCCATACATGCAGCTGCTTTCAGAATTGCTCCCCACCAGATGATCCACAGAGTCTTCAGACTCAACATAACCAACAATAGGTTTATCTTCCTCACTCTCTGTTTCCCCGCTTGTATGAGTGGCACCACCATCTACCTGAACACCTCTGTCAGAAACTTGAGAGGTCTCCTACCTCTTCCTTATCTCTCCCTACCCACATCAAGTCCGGTGAACTACTGCTGTTAACTACAGTTCTTAAACATAGTCCTCTCTTTAACTTTCCCCCTTTCTGTTCCCGTTGCTGGTCCTTTCATGTAGATCTTCAACAAATTTCACCTGGACTATTGTAACAGTTTCATAGCAAGTCCCTCTGACTCCAATCTTTCCATGCATCACCTTATCCCAAATACAGAACCTACTTAAGGATTTCCTAATGCATAAACTTTGGGGATGTCAGTTTGACTCTTAGAATTTGGCAATGAAAATAAAACCTAAACTCCACAGCACAACACAAAATCCTTCATAAGACCCTTTTTACATTCCCTCCTCATATTCTGGGTCCCATCCAAGCTGAACTACTTGCAGTTTCCCCAGCTTACTCTATGACATACTGTTCTCAGCCTGTGAAGCCTTTTCCCCATTCTCCATGGCTAACTCCTAACCATCCTTCAAATGTCAATCTCTTGATTTGTTTATTTACTCTACTATCTTCCTTCCTTGACTATAAACAACTTACAAACAACGATTGTGTTTTTGATCACCCATCACTTCAAGCAGCTGAATGACTGCATATTCATTAATTCCATAAGCATGTCCTGCCATAAATGTGCCAGCCCAGTGCTAGTTACTGGGTGAATAAAAGCAAAGTGAATAAAACAAGTGAATAAAAACAAAGTTTGCTCAAACAAACAATTTTAAAAAGCCACTTCTTAGTTTTAGTTTCTTAGTTTAGTAGGGAATAAGATAGATATGAAAGAAATAAGAATCAAAAGAAGTAAACAAATTAAAGCCAGAGTTAGATACGAGGTAAGAATCAATGTAATAAAATGTGAGTACTTGGAAACAGAGGGGCAACTGTAGTTCCTAAAGGAACTGAAAAATATATATACTGCCCAATCATTTGCTGTACCCCAATTTTTTCTGCAATAACTCAAAATCTGTTAAATAAATGGATAGAGGGCTGAGGACAAGATCAAGTATTCATCAAGAAGATGAATAAAAACAATACATAAAATGACTACATCACAGAATGGAAAAATTTTCAAGAACTCTTGCAAAATTCCCTGAAAGCTTTGGTTAAACTCCCCCACTAAAATAAAGGAAAAGAAGTACTATTTCATTTTAGCTACTCTATATATGTAGATTTTAAAATACAATTTAATAGGTGATCATACTGGGTGTTAATTCCTTCATGCAAAGTACAACCTCAGAAGTTTGTTAACAGAAGGAAAGTTATGTATTTTTTTAGTGTTCAGTGAGAGTTGAAGAAGAAAAGAAAATAGAACTTACTGTCCACGAGGATACCAACGGTGTTTAGTAGTAAAGAACATTTTGCTAAGTTGTTCTATCATGGGTCCTTGCTCTAAGTGTTCACCTTTTTCTTCTAATCTGGTTTTCAGCACTAGATCATGTGTTTCTTCATTATTCTGCACAGGATCTGGCCGAGGGATAGGCTGCAAAATCGTCAGCAATGAACAACATCAAAATGTAGGAATGTTAGCCAGCATCTGATTGAGTTTACAGTAAAATAATTACCACACTGAGTACTTCATTATCGTACCTAAAGGTGGGTAAATAAGTCATCAGAACAGTTTCACTTAGTTGCACTATTCATTAAAGAATCAGAATTTTTTTTTTGGCCACACCATGCAGGATCTTAGTTCCCTGACCAGGGATCGAACCCGTGCCCCCTGCAGTGGAAGCACAGAGTCCTAACCACTGGACTGCCAGGGAATTCCCCAGAAATATTTTTCTTCTCATATCAAGTTTTGGGTTTCCTTTCCAATAATAAAGTTCTTATTTAAAGTTATTTTCCCCCAATAATAAAGTACTTATTACTTTAGTTTCTATTTCTCAAAACTATAAATTGTGCCCATTATTATTTTTTAACTTAAAAGTTTAGTCTCTACCTTGCATACCATTAAAGTAAGAGACAATGAAAAACCTTTAATAGAAAATGACATTTCTTATATCCAAAAGAAGCAGGAAATTTTTCAATGTTTTCATTTTAGGTGCCTGAAATGCCATCAAATGATGCTTTATGGTAATTCGAGTAGTTTTTTCCCCCAAAGACATTAATTACTAAAAAAATCTCATCTCCTCCCAACACGAGTGATATAACATATGCCCATCAGCAACGCTGGCTGACTAAAGCCCTTAAAAATCAGTGTCTTGGAAAGTCAAGCTACCTATATTTTAAATATTAAGTGATAACATATGTAACACAAGACTGTAACATTGCCTTGCTTTACAAATACCATATATATGTATTACAACACAATGAAAACCTGAATTTACCATCAAAAAGGAAACAATTCAAACACAGATGTCTTTACATTCACACACTGTTAATGACAACTGCTACATTCTACCACTGTACTGAATGTTACAGCATAGACTCATATTTATTTAGTTTATGTACATGAAAAAATAAAAGCTCTTTAGAAGGCAATATATAAGTACATGATGGTGGCACAACTGACTAAGTACTATAGAGATGCAAATTAACAAAGATATTAGTGAGAAATAGAACAGGAGCTAAGTCAGAGCCTTGTCACAGAGTGCAGAATGAATTCTAGAAGGAATAACAAACATTATAAATAAAGCAAAGTAGGTAAAAACATACAATAAGCAGGTGATCTTAAAAAATGGATCTCGAGAAATCAGATTATGAAAAGCTTTCAAAGTTAGATTTAAGTGTAACAATTTGATTTAAGTAGAAATAAGGAACCACTTCCTTAGTGTGGGAGGGAATAAAGAGAAAGTATAATGAAGAGGTCAGGAATTGGGCTTTGGTCAATAACTACTATCTCTGTGACCTTGGAATAGTTATTTAAGCTCTTAATCTCCCTTACTCCCTAAGGAGTAATTATCTACCTAATAAGGGTTTGATGAGGATTAAGTGAAATAACATGCTGAGCTGTCCCTTATACTCTTTGAGTTCAACAATGGTAGGTAGCTGTTAACATTTATTTTAAGGCCTCAAACAGGAAAACAGTGATATAAATTTATTTAAAGAAAAAGCGCTCCTTAGACATTTTAAGTAATTTTATATGATCATCTCTTACATGTAGAGTGAAATATTAATATTTAAGTGTCTTTGCAAGTTACTATCAGACCCTGAGGTATACTAGCAAAGGCTAGATTAGAGCCTATAGTTTTCTTTTAGGTTACTATACTTGTTGCTGAAGATCAAATGTTTTAACTATTATCAAACAGTTATTTTCAAGTGTTAATAAATGTTCACTGTCTCTCTTCCTATTCCCAACAGGCTCAATTCTAATATATCACAAATTCTCTCTGCTTTGTATTTCTCTTCCAGGCACACAGATAAAAGACATTGGAATTAATGGCTGCTTCGAAGTCTAAACCAAAAGCCTCTGCAGACTCAGAACTGATTTTTAGGTTGTATTTGATCTCCTTGATCAAACTTCAAAGAAAGGGTACATGAATATTTCAGTAAAAGGTAAAAACTAAAATAAAACTGAATTTCAACTGTAAAAAAACATTCAGAACTGTCATCCTGAATTTCCCTTGTTTTTCTTAAGAATTTTCAAATTTGACTTTTGAAATTTTCCACCTAATCAACCACTAAAAAGAATTTCCTAGTACTTACATTTTTACTTTATTTTTCCAAATCATTATTTTTTTGCCCCTGGTTTAAAATCTTTATCTTCCTAAATCAGAAATCCTAAATTCTAGAAAAATATTTTTAGTTTTAATAAAACACATACCTGGCCGAAACAGAAAAGAAGGATCTTTTTACCTGGATCCATGGAAAATAATCAACATCTTTTAGATTCAAATGTAAATCACCAGAAAACCAAAGATACAAATCACCTTAACTTTCCTAAAGCCAGTGTCAGTAGGTGTTTCTACTTATGACCAGGATCTCTGTATGCAATATGCTTTCCAGGGCCTAGAGAATGAAAGGGTCCACTAGAGTTGCAGCTACTTCCTTGAGAAAAGAAGAAAATCAAATCTAAATTTTAAGTCACCTTTAAATATAGTTATTTAATGTTATGTACTACCTTCATGAAATTTGTAAATCTGGATTCAAAAAGAACATATTTTAACAGTAATATGTTTTCGAGAATGTTTCTTATTGTAAATAAAGTCCAATCTATAATTTATTACTTGAGAAACAAAAAATTTCCATGCTTCTCCATGTAAATATCTCTTAGCCTTAAAACAGAAAACGCTTAAGCATGAAAAGAGAGGGCCGGGGTTTCCCTGGTGGCGCAGTGGTTGAGAGTCTGCCTGCCAATGCAGGGGACACGGGTTCGAGCCCTGGTCTGGGAAGATCCCACATGCCGCGGAGCAGCTGGGCCCGTGAGCCACAACTACTGAGCCTGCGCGTCTGGAGCTCGTGCTCCGCGACAAGAGAGGCCGCGATAGTGAGAGGCCCGCGCACTGCGATGAAGAGTGGCCCCCACTTGCCACAACTAGAGAAAGCCCTCGCACAGAAATGAAGACCCAACACAGCCATAAAAATAAAATAAATAAATAATAATTAAAGAAGTCTTGCAAAAAAAAGAAAAGAGAGGGCCAAATTTATTTATTTAATCAACAATAGTTATTGTGCACCTACCAAGTATAGGTATTATTCCAGGTGCTGAGGATATAGCAGGGAACAAAACAGACAATGCCCTGTCCTCATGGAGCTTACATTTTAATGGAGGGAGACAGAAAAGCAAGAAAATATCCAGTGCGCCAGAAATGATAAATGCTATTAAGAAAAGTAAAGCAAAGTGAAGGACAATAGGGATTCCAGGGGCAGGGGTACTATTTTAAATGTAATGGCAAGGAAGGTTTCTAGGTAACAAATAAGGAAAGATCTTAAGGAAAGATCTAAAGGAAAGGGAATAAACTATGAGGATTTCTGGGGGAAAAGCATTCCAGGCAGAGGAAGCAGTAACTATAAAGGCCCTGAGGCAGGAGCTTCCTAAGTACTTACCTTAAAGAACAGCATGGAGGCCAGTGTGGTAGCAGTAGAGTGATTAGTGTGAACTGACAGGAGTGATCTCCTAGACTAGAGAGAGGAATACTGAGGACATGGGAGAGGAGACAACTGATACAACAAAGGGAGTTCAACAGAAAAAGAGGCAGGGAGATGGGTATGTACGCAAGGGAGTGATTATGATGATGACCATGGAATCTATGCTGGGTAAGGAAAGAAGTGAGAATGTACAAGATACATGAAGGACTGTGAAAAAGTGGTTCAATCAATTGATGCAGGTCTTAATGAGGGGATGAATAATTCCTGAAGCTGGGAAACTAGGGGGAGTTGGTAGTAAGCTAGTGGAATTCTTAAAAATCTAGATTGGGAGGAAGGAGTAGGAGTTATTTGTGATTAAAACATCTCTAGGGTACAACCACAGGACTGGGGGGCTCCACTCCCATGCGGAAAAAAGATCAAAAAGTAAGAGGCTGGGGTAGTAGACAGATCATCTACATGGACACTGAAATAACAAAGAATTAGGACACAGTGTTGGAGAGTGTGAGAGTACATCTAAAATCTTCAAAGAAGAGTGGAGGGATGGGGGGCACGTGAGGGTGAGGAGAAGTGAATTGCGGGATGACAGATAACAGCAAAAGAAAAAAGATAAGTAGATGGTATGGTTTAATGATACAAACTACAAAGCTAGAAATTGTTAGGGAGGAGGAAAGATGATCTGGATATGACAGTGAAGAGCCACAGGGACACCTATTCCATCTCTACGCTCAGTAGTAAAAGGGTTTAGGAGAGAAAAGCACAACTACTTAAGAGTGCTAGGGAAGCAATGACACCAGGGTACAGCCAAGTTTCTGTTAGAGTCAGAAGGTGAAGGCAACATTCTGGAAGAAGTTAAGGTTATGAGAGATTTTAATGATGATATTAAGTTCTAAAAGTACAGTGGAAAAGTTTTGAGAGTTGGGAAGGATAGGAAAAGCATCAGATTCAGGGATGCAAAGAGCCATATGGGGATGAGAGTTTGGATACTGAGAAATGACCACACAGTCCTGGGCTTCTTAGTATAAACTGCTAAAACAAGGATAAAGCACGTAACCAGAAATATAACAAAAAATAACAATGTAAGAAGGCACAATATAGTATGAGCTAGAGGTTTACAGGCCAAAAGTCAGTGACTTACTCCTATTTTCTACACACAGTCCAAAGAAATGAAACAAAAAAGGAATACTGGAATATTGCTTATGGTATCTAGCTAGAATACAAAGCAGGCAGACAAAATGGTGAGGTTTTAAAAAGGGAATACAAACTAGTAAAATAACATTAATTTGTTTTGTCAAACCGGTACTCTGGCCCTAATGATGATTTTTAAAAATAGGTATCACTAGATGCATCATGTGACGAATTATTTTCTCCTCAAAAAGCAAATCAAACATTACGAAATATAGTAGAAGAGGGATTAAAGAAATAAGAGGAAGCTATTCATATATAAAATAATAAAAAGACTTGGGTCAAGTTAAATTACATTAAAAATAAAAACAAAACCTCCTTTATCTAGTGCCTGGCTTTTGAAGAAATATGGAAAAAATTAAACTAGGCCACTTAAAATATATGCCCATGTTGGCCCATTAGAAAAAAATAACCAGGGGCTTCCCTGGTGGTGCAGTGATTGAGAATCTGCCTGCCAGTGCAGGAGACGTGGGTTCGAGCCCTGGTCCGGGAAGATCCCACATGTCGCGGAGCAACTAAGCCCGTGCGCCACAACTACTGAGCCTGCACTCTAGAGCCTGTGAGCCACAACTACTGAGCCCAAAAGCCACAACTACTGAAGCCCACATGCCTAGAGCCCATGCTCTGCAACAAGAGAAGCCACCGCCATGAGAAGCCTGCACACCACAACGAAGAGTAGCCCCTGCTCACCACAACTAGAGAAAAGCCCGTGCACAGCAACGAAGACCCAACACAGCCAAAAATAAATAAATAAATAAATTTATATTAAAAAAAAAAAAAGCAAAAGAAAAAACTAACCGAGAAAAGAAGAAATTCACCCAACATTAAAAGGATTATCAAAACCAACACAATATAAAAGTTATGAAACAGTACACTAAAATACAAACTTTTCATAATTTATTAGATTGCAATATATAGTAGTATGGGACAATGTGTTTTTAAAATTTATACTAGGTGTGTTTGATCCCTAGTCAGAAATCTACCAAATTTTAGACCAGAAAACTGATGCCGTAATTGTGTTTAAACGTTTCACTTTGTGTACTGAAAAAAACCTTTAGAGAAAAATGATGAAAAGAAATAAGAGAAAAATCAAAACAGTAAAATAAAAAAGCCAAAAGAAGATCTAAACCAAATAAAGAAAATCAAACAATTCCCTTCTCTTTGGATACTGTAAAGAAGGGTGAATAGTCCAACAACAAATTAAAAATTACAAGAGATTTTCTTATACATACTTTTGTGTGTTCATATGGAATGTCCACAGAAGGGTGATAGCATACTATTGTCCTGCCATCAGATGTCAAAGCAAGCTCTACTTTGCTAAAAAAAAAGAATGTTTTAGAAACAGAGTTATACTGTATTCAAGGCAAAATGATTATTAGAGCTAAAATTTATTAATCACATATCCCTGAAGAATAAATGCCATCATGTCACTGGACTGGCAAACCAGGTACCCATATTACAGGGGACAACTCATACCATCCCACAAAATATGTCAGCTTAACTACCACAACAAACCTTTACTGCATTACCCACTATTTTATATAAATTATTCTTCAAATTATTTGTTTGGTTAAAGTTATTTGTTTTCTTAACCTTTGGAAGAGATCTTCATGTTCATTCATCACTATTAATAGAACTTCTTTTCCTTATCTAAAAGCTACCTTAAAGCTGTAAGGAGATTACTTAAATTATTAAAACTGAAGATCAGCAAAATACATAATCTTCCAGGTAAAGGATAACCTGAATTTCCAATCATAAAGATTGTAGCTGAGTACTTTTTCTAGATCAGCATTTCTCCAAATGCCTTTGGCATAATGCAAAACACGTCATATAAGACTCAATCTTTTCAGGTTCAAAAGTGCTACCTATTACCTAGTCTTATTTCATCACTATCCTAATACTTACTAAATTTACAATTAAAACTGGTGTCAAGAGGGAAGAAAATATATTTTTACTAAAATTCACAATAAAAACAATGTAACTTAAGAAAACATGTTGTAGTTTCTGCACATAAGACTCTGCTATAGAGATAAAGGACAATATTTCATTCATACGTTATTCCTAGTTCTGAGCATACTGACTACAATAAGTACCAAATAAATTGTGGTTGAATTAAATATTTGTAATTTAGGATTATTCAATGTTAACAAAAGATAAGATAAATAACTGCTTAAGCTAATAGATATGAACCCTAAGAGAAAACCATAAAAAGTATTTAGCTTCTCCAAAAAGCTAAAGAATGCTTCAGAAAGAAAAGATAGCATTTCTATCAGCAAGTCTGTCTTACAACAAATGAAGTATTCACTGAAACACAATGATAATGATTTTTATTTAAACCATTTATAAGCCCAGACACTTGGTAAATAAGATCACTGAAATAATTTTTAAAAACAAAATTAAAGAAAGAATAATCAGAAAAGAAAGCAGAAAATACCAAAACAAGAAATAAAATTAAATCATTTCAGATAGAGCTAACGAACTTATTTTTTTTTTCCAATTGGATTTCAATACATACCAATTATAGTCATCTGGAAGAGACGAATACGTAGTTTTATGACAAACACAATATAAGGCTCCATCTGCAAAAACCCCAAACAGTAAGATGGATTTAGTTAATTTGAGCATATGTCCTCACACCAATGTAAAGCTAGTTTTACTCATTCAACCACTATTTACTGTATTCACTAAGAAACAGGGCTGTACATGGAGCTAGGGATTCAACAAGTTAAGATCCAGTCCCTGACCTCAAAAAGGGTGCAAGTCTGGTGCCCTGTTAGGAAGGGTAAGCACTGGGAGTGAAAGGGACACATGGACAGATTACAAAACAGGAGTGTACAGGTTCAAGAATGCTTTTCCGCTGGAGATGATGTTTAAGACGTTTAAGGTGTCCTGAAGGATGAAGGAGTAAGCTGGAGTTGTGAGGGGATGAGTACAGTGTTCCTTGCAAAGGGAATAAAAAGAGCCAGGACCAGAGGAAAGAAAGAACATAAAGTTTCTGAGTATTCTAAAAACTTTAGTGTTGGGAATTCCCTGGTGGTCCAGTGGGTAGGACTCAGCACTTTCACTGCCGGGGTCTGGGTTCGAGATCCCTGCTTGGGGAACTAAGATCCCGCAAGCCGCGCGGCTCAGCCAAATAAATAAATAAATAATAAAATAAAATAAAAACTTTAGTGTGACTGGAGTGCATAGTTCATAAAGGGCGAGTGTTTAAGTAATGAAATACAAAATAAACTGTTCAAAATCAACTGTTCTCAATCAAAATGCAACATTTCAAAGCATATTTTCCGTTTTTAGAATACCTGCAAATTCAAGAGCCATAACTACTTTTTTTAAAGCTTGTGAAAGGTTCCTCTATGTTCAGAGAAATTATATTCTTTTAAATATAAAGAAAAAGTGTAAATGTAGCTCAGTATGGCTAAAAAAAAATTCTGTATATCTTGGCTAAAACCAAGGATCAACTTCTCTCAACTGAGCCACTTGCTCCTCAGTATGGAATGCCATCCCCACTTTGTTCAAATACCACTCATCTTTCAAGAGTCAAATACTACCCTTCCATGAAATCCTTTTCCCCCTTCCTGCCCTACATCCCCCATCACAGAAAGAGTTGTCTATTTTACATGTCCCACAACCAACATTCCATATGACATTGCTATACTATCATTGTGTCTTTTTTTATGCATCAGTTATTTATATGTATCAAAGATGTCTAAACAAAGATGTGTTTTCCATCTTTGTAAACTCTCCTTTCCCCAAGGATTGCATATACTTGCAGGTCTAAATATAAATTCTTACTCCAATGCATTAAAAGTACCTTAACAAAATTCATTAGTATCATAAAAGATTACTCAGCAAAATGTCAACCCCAAAATTCTATTGATGTAAAGATAACAAAATACAAAGAATTAGAAATATAACCTTATCTTTCAAAAGATTTATTAATTTTCAATTATCTGTGCTAATACAGTAGAGCATTTATTAAGACAAATCAGAGGGTAATGTAAAAATCATTTACACATTTTATTTTCTTGTCTGACACTGTTGGGGATCTTCTTAATTATGTATGGATTAATATTAAAAGCAGTTTGTATTCTCTGAATACACCAGCTAAGTGATGTACATGTTTGCTGAAAGAAACAGGGTTTGGTGGCAGAGGCAGGACAGACAGAATTTACCATTCTTAACTAGGCAGGAGGGAAAACTCAAGACAACGGTATTTAGTTCAACAGGAAACTGCAAAATTTGTACTCTGCACTAACACAGACATTTGTTTGTACCCTCATGACATACATCACATTCTACCACATCATATTCCAGGTATTGTTTCCATAGGTGTCTGTTTCAACTACAAGTCTAAATAAGTTCCTTAAGGCCAGGAATCCCACCTTGTTCATTACTGTGTCCCCTACAGTTCCTACTAATAAAGAAGAGATTGCCAAACTGCCTCTAAAATGTTAATTTCTGCATAATTAATACTTGAAAAATGCATTTGACATTTTATCAAGAGAAAAATTCTAGATATGGTTAAGTATCAGAGGTTCTAAATGCATAATTAGAACTGATGCCAAAGTTAACATCAATCAATCCAAATGAACTCAACGTGCCGAAAAGAATTTCAATGAGAGTCAGCTCTCCACAACTCACAGGCTTTTCTTGTTTTACATATATATATTTATACACACACACAATTGCATTTTGACATGATCTATAAAAGCTGATAGCCCCACTTCATTTTCAAATGTTGAATATTTTAAATTACAACAACAAAGGCGGTATAGCAGAAAATATATTGGGAAGACATAGGTTTTGATCATAGCTCTAATTTACCAGATATGCAACTTTGGTTGAGCTTCTGAGGGCAAGAGAACTCAAGTTCCTTCATCTTCAGAAAGAGAATAATGCCACGTGATAGGTAAGTTATTGTAAAATTCAAAGTTGTAAAGACCAAATGACTTAATATGCTTAAAAGCTGTAAAATTCCCACATTGACTGTATATTTTGGAAGGTTTTAAGTGTTCCTTCTGGAATACTGGGAGGCCTTTTTATTTGTGCTCATTGAACTTTCCAATCACAGTTTTGCTTTGCCTCTAATCTTAATGTCCTTCCTTTTCATATAAGATATCAATAGTAACAGTAATAATACTTTACCTTCAGTAGTAATAATAGAAATTGTGTAGAACAAGAGGCTTAAGGATGCAAGAAGTTAGGTAGTCACTAATTATTAGGATGACTGAGTGATAATGGAATAATTTTCTGGGGTAACCCAAATTAATTCTTCACTAATCAGATATTTTGACAACTGTGATTCACTGAGATCCATTCAACAAACATTTATTTATCACCTATCATGTATGAGAAGCACTGAGGAAACTAAAATAGACACTGTACAAATTTACAATCTAGTTGGTAAAGTATACACAGACAATTTTAACTTATTCAGGGGCAGATGAACTGGTTTTCAGATTAACCTGAGTGAGGACAAATTGCTGTTTCAGGACATGAGCTAGGTAAAAACTGATTACGTTTGAGTTCCCATCAGCCTTGGGGCTGAGTTCCTATCAGGTCAAAAGGGAAACTAAGCAGCAGAGGTCTCTCCCACAATTCTCAACAACAACAAAAAAATGCTCCTAGGTAATCAAGAGCTGACTACAGTTTTGTTTTCACTATGATTTTAGTGTACACCTACAGTCTCCTGGCAATCTCCTCCTCTGTTTACTAAATTATACTTTCGTTTATACAGCTTTTTACCCTAGTCTTCAAACAACTCTTTTCCTCTTAACTCAATAAAAATGTTCAATTACAAATGGTAGTCAACAGGAAACATGAAGGAAGCAATTAAGGTCAGGCAGAGATGTGTAAAAAAAAGTTGGCTGACTAAACATGAAAAAGCAAACATATTGTAGCCTTCTAACCATGTCTTCTTTACAAATGGGAGAATGCAGTTCACAGACAGAGGAAAAGGAAAGTGAAAAGAAGGTTGGTCAGGAAATAAGATTTTAATAGACTATTTATATAGATCAGTGTTTTGACTATCAAACATGTATTAACAGGCTTTGAAGAAAATATTTGACTACGTTTCTTCAGAAAAGAAAGGAAGAAATTACATTTTTTTTTAATTACACAGAAAAAACAGAAAAGAACACACCAAAATAGTAACAATAATCACCCTGTAAGACGGAATTGTAAATTTGCCCTTTGCTAATTTTAAGAACTACTAAAAAAAGCAGTATGTGAAAATATAAACATAAGTGATTCAAACTAGAAAAAGTTCCTCTTTAGCAATCCCTCCCTTGCTCTGGGTTAAATCCCACTTGTGGTCTACAGAGATAACTTATTTGGTCCACATCTTTTACTCTGCATTTATACATATATACACACACAAATATATGGTCAATAATCTTTTAAATGCACAATGAGATCATACGATATATACTGTTCTATAACATACTTCTTCCCCTTTCTATATAGAGATCTTTCCACGTTACACTCCTATACAATAGCATGCATATACAATAACTAAATTAAATGTTCTTCAATGAACATGTATTACTATAACATTTGAAAAAGTTTAAAGCTTTTTAAACATTGGACTTCCCTGGTGGTCCAGTGGATAAGACTCCGTGCTCCCAATGCAGGAGGCCGGAGTTCGATCCCTGGTCGGGGAACTAGATAACGCATGCATGCCAAAACGAAGATCTGGCACAGCCAAAATAAATAAATAGATATTTTTAAAAAACACAACATTTTAAACATTAAAAAACTCACTTACTTTGAATTGGAAATAAATGTTTCAAGATACTTCTGCTTGATATCGCCCATTTTACTGCTGCCAATGCCATGGTGAATCAAGATGCTTATCAGGTGGTATGAAAGATGATTTGAAGAGAAACTGCTTTTAAAATCTGCTTCTAAAAAAAAAAAAAAAACTGCTTCTAGGTATACCTATTTTCACCCCTGCATAAGAGATAAAGAAAAATCAGTGCTACCTATGATAAATTAAAGTGACACAATACACTGAACACTACAAAATAGGATCACCACTGAGAACTACAGCTGCCTAACACAAAACTTTTAAACAACCTCCCATTTCCAGGCAATACAGTACAAAGAGCAACATCATCAAAATGCATAGTAAGATCAGAAACCCAAGAACTATGTCCATTACTATTTCTCTTAAATGCAAACTTCTCAACACCTAGTGTAGTTCTTTCCATTCAATGAGTGTGCAGCCCATGTGTAATTACTCTTAGAAACAGTCACTCACACATGCTACACAGAGCATTCTCCTTTCATAAAGCAAATGTGTCGGTGTACAACCTCCCAGGTACCATACACAAGAGTTTATTACATCTCTTAAAGGGGTATTCTGTTTCTGATTAAATGAAATATTAAACAAGAAGGCCTAGCCTTGGCTTATTAAATACTGACTTGAAGAAACACATATAAACACCCAAAGTCCCAAATAAAATTTCGCCCTCTTATATAAGCTTTTTAACTTTCCAAGGTGCTTCCATTACCGTTCATTTTACTCTCATCCTAATCATAAGAGGCATCTTTATTTTGATTCATGAAGAAACTAAGGTACAACAATATTTAAATCAATTGCTTCCAAGAACTTCAGAGTCAATCCCTTACAAACTGGGAAAGTTTGGGCAAGTCATTAACGAAACAACCCTCAGTTCCTTCCACGGTAAAATGGGGGAAAACAACCACAACCTCCAGGTCTGTTGTGAATAAATGACATACATCACTTGTTTTCAATTGGCTTCGATGACTATTCCCCCCACCACCACCACCCCCGCACAGTGATAAAAGCGTATTTCATCAGTCTTAGTCGCTAAACTATGCAGGTTGATTCCTTGTACTGTCGGTACGTCAGCACTGCCATCCCTGAGTACCTACAGTGTGCCTCCTACACTTTACGACCCATTTTTCTATACATTATATGCTCCTTCACAAGTCTGTGAAGTAGGCGTCTCCATTTAAAACACAAAAAATCGAGGCTCCGAAAGCTCAAACGGTTTACCTGCCACTTTACCGCTGCTTAACAGGTACTACGGGTGTAACGCAAGCGCACAGCTTCTGACCACGAAATGAGAAACAAAACACTTTAGGGGACGTTAGGTCCCCTCTGTCCGAGACCCAGAGGTCACATTATTCACCCCAGAGAGAGAATTCAGAGGGTAAACCCCTTGGCCCGGAATTCAACGCTGGAGCAATAGAAGACTGCGGAGAGTCTGGGAAGGACTGAGGCTTGAGAAACTGGCTACCAGAACCAGACCCCACGGTAAGCGCGCGGCCACACGCCGGCCCTTCTGCAGGACGGACCGAGTCTGGTAATGCCAGAGGCTTTATCTTGCCGCAAACGACAGGTAGGAGACCTCGACAGCTGCCTATAAACTTTCTGGGCCTGCCCACCTTTTAGGCACTCCTAGACGAGCGAAGGAGAGCGAAATGGTTACCTGGACTGCGACTCACCGCGAGCCCGCCATCTTACCTCAACCCGGATCCTAGGAGACACCGCTCCACGCGCCTTCCTGGCTCGCGGGGCACTCTGGGAAATGTAGTCTCCGCCGGAAAGAGCCCCGGGTGCCGTGGGTAAGGCGGTGGGGGGCGGGGAATCCACCCAACGTGCGCCCGCGTTTAGTTGCAGCAGCTTGCCTGCAACTTTACTGGCGCTACCCCAAAAAACAAATTCACTGCCCCCACACATATCCTTAGAAAGTAACGAACACTATTTTTTAAAGTTTATACTAATAATTAGAGCAACTTGATATCCCTCCTTGGATGAGTTAGGTTTCCTAGGGGAAGAGGCATTTCAGAGAAGTACTGAAGCGGCGTGGGGTTGGATTTGACGTTTGAAATGGGAAAGCATGGGACAGCCTTCAACCTATGTTCTGACAACTGTGGTGGTTATTCATTATGGGAGGAGGACGTGCAGGATCCTGGACCTCGCCATGTATCTTAGAGGGAAGAAAAGGCCCCTGGGCCTGTGCACTTCCTGTTCTCATTGCCAGCAATGGTCTTCTCTCACTGCTTCTCATGACCACTGCCTTAGTTTATGCAGCTCTTGCTCAAATATCATCTCAGAGAGGACCACATCATTAAAATAGCTTCACCCGCCCTTGTTCCATTGCCCTTCTTTATTTTTTTCATAACATTTACCATTATATGACATTATATTTTCATTTGTTTCCTTGTTTAATGTCTGTCTCTTATGCCAGAATTCAAGATCCATGAAGGCCGAGAGGGACAGGTATCTATTTTGTTCTATACGGTATACAAATCTAATATCTAGAACTGTGCTTGGCCTCATCGTAGGCCTCCAATATTTGTAGAATGAATAAAACAATTAAATAACACTGCAGGTATTCAAGATAGTAGGTGACTGACTGATAAAGCCTAGTTTCACCTGGGAATTCCTTTCCTCCATGATCTGCAAAATTTCGGATTTATGTACATTTTTCTGAAAAGGATTCATAGCTTTTAACATGTAATCAAGGGGGTTAATCAACCTCTCAAAAATTTAAGGGCCATAGTCCTGAAGTAGTCCTTAATATTGAAAATAAGTGAATGTAAGTTCACTTACATTCACAGCATAAATGTGGACTGCTATGATGTCTCTCCTCACTTCCCACAGAATATCAGGCTGGTTCTGCTGCTTATCTTTGCTCCTATGGAAGCTCACATTGCGGACCCATCTCTGTCCTTTCGAGTCTTGTCCATCCTTCAAAGCCACCCAGTAATGTCTTTCTGGACTATGCTGTAGGAAGAGACAGAGAGGAGAAACATATTTGAATGAACTATCAACTGGACTTGTCAAGCATTCACTGTGCAAAGCAGAAGAGGGACGGATCAAAGATGATTCCACAGGACATGTCTTGATGGCTGTGAGTAGAATGGGACCACTGACCAACAGGGAGACTCAGTGCAGCCAGGAAAGGTTCACAAAGCTGAGACCAGGAAAGAAACCAGCCATGTGCATGCGAAAGAGAGTGGAGACGGCTCTAGGCTGAGGTAACAATTTAAAAGTCTAAAAGGGGGTGGAAACAGCTTATATGCTGGAGTGTGGTGTGGAGGAGAGCAGCAGGAGATGGGGTAAGGGGCAGGTCATTCTGGGCTTTATAGGCCTTGGTGGTAATAACATGGAATTAGGACACAGATCCATTTGTGTAGATGTTATTCTAATACAGTAGGGCATCACTGAAGGGTGTTAACACAAAAGAAGTGACATGATATGACTTATTTTTAAAAAAAGATTACTCCGGCTGTACTGTGCAGAGCAGTTTGGAGAGAGGCAAGACTGCAAGCAAGTCTAATGAGGCTAATGCTGCACAGCAGTCAAGTTCAGAGCTGGTGATGATGACGTGATGGATGGCGGCAACAGTGGGGATGGAGAGAGAGGAAAGGAGTCCAGATATAGTGTAAAAGTACAGAAATGATAACTGAACATGATGATGGATTGATTAGCTGTGGGAATTGAGAGAGTGGAAAGACACTTCAGGTGATGCATTGATGACTGGCTTGAAGGTGGGTGGTTCATGAGACAGAGAATTCCAACATTTAGCAGTCCAATGGAGGAGGACAGCCATCCAGCACCTGTCAGAAGTGGCAGGGAGAGAGGCAGTATGAAAACCAAGAGACTGCAATATGAGACTAGCTAAGAGAGGCATGTCAGGAAAAGTTTCATAACTTTAGAGTTCGGTGCCAGCAAGTTTAAAGCTATAATTTCCAAAACTACAAACTTGAAGTACCAGTTAATAACTTACATTGTCCTACATAAAAGCAGTTCAAATTCATGCTAGTAAAGTGACAAAACAGACAAAATTGTAGAACTTTGGAGTTGGTTTCAAATGGCTTCAGTTGAAAAGGGGATTGACTTCTTTTCTTCTCTAGCTTTGCAGAATAAAGTCACTTTTTATAAAATCAGAGATTGAAGACTCCAGAGCAATCTAACTGCCAAGCCATTAGAGAAAATCTTTCTAAAAACTTTTTCAAAAATTATTACATAAAATTGGCTCTGGTTTTGAGCACTTGCTATGTACCAGGCATTGTTCTTCAAACGCATTACATGTATTGTTTTTGTCTGTTCCTTCTGATAGCTCTAGGAGCTGGGTATAATTATTGTGACTGTCATTATACAATGAAGTGACAGAAGCACAGATAGGTTAAATAACTTGTTCAAAGTCATGCAAGTTACAAGTGGTGAAACTGTGATTTGAACCCAGGAATCACCCATGAGCTTAAAACCACTGAGTTAGACTAGGCCATGCTCATTTCCAAATAGAAAATGTAGATTAAAAAAGTACTAACACAGGGAATTCCCTGGTGGTCCAGTGATTAAGACTCTGTACTTTCACTGCTGATGTCCTGGGTTCAGTCCCTGGCGGGGGGGGCGGGGAACGAAGATCCCACAAGCTGCACAGTGTGGCCAAAAAAAAAAAAAAAAGTGCTAACACAGATTTTAAAAACAAAACCCAAGAGATAATCACTGCTAATATTTTGATGTAAAACCTTTCACTTTTGTCTCTTCGTATATCTATATTATGATAATAGCTAACATTTATTGGACACATGATGTGTACTATTTTAAAGCCCTTGGCCAGTGATGGAGCTGAGATGTGAACCAGCCAGCCTGATTCTCTTTCAGTCTCCCTCTCTTTCACACAAACACATTATGTTTAGGTTTTCTTTTATTACTATTAATATACATATACAGATAAACATGCATGCACAATAGATTTTCTTTCTTAATATATCTTTTTTCCCACTTAACTGTGTATCATGAACATCTTTCCTATGAATAGCTTAAATATTGTCGGTTTCAAACTGCAGTCCTCCTAGAGATCATCAGGACGTAATTTAGATTATTAAAGATCCTCACACTATAGTCTAAAGTTACTTCATTATTAGATGCTTTCCTGCTACTCCTAAATTTTAAATTTATTCTACTTTGTTCATTAATTCAACAACTATTTATTGAGCACTTATTAGATGTACCAAACACCAGAGCAACAGTTTATGTCTTCAGAGATTATACATCAAGTGGGGATGACAGATAGTAAATGTATAATTGTGTAATTAATTATTTTATTATCATTGTCCTGAGTGCTCAGAGGGAAAAAAATGCCACGGAGCATGTAACTAGTCTATTGGTGTCTGACTAGTCTATTAGGGTTAGGAAAGGCTCCCCTGAGGATATGAATTTAAGCAGAAATCTGAAGGAAGGGTAGATGTCATAAAGATGAAGAGTACAAGAGAGAACAGCCTGAGTGGGGGCCCTAAGGTAGGAAGTAGTATGATTCTTTCAAGAAACAAAAATAAGGTCAATGTGACTAGAATACAGAGTGCTAGCAAAAACAATGAGGCTGGTGACAAAGGCAGATCTATTTTATATTTTTAAGAACTATTTCACACTTGGCAGGTAATGCTTATAAAGGGCTTTCTGGGAGACCACATATATTTGAAACTTATCCAAAATAACAAGACCCTGTTTTTCTAGTATGCATTGAGTATTGTCCTTAAGAAGTGTTTGTTTTGCCTTAAGATAAATTGCACACCTTTAATCACATTGATAAATAATCTCACCAGAAACTGTGAGAAATTTACAGCAGAAACTGTTATTCCCCTATAGCTATTTCTCCCTTTCTTCCATGTTAATAGAACCCCTAATCTTCTACTGAGTGTATGTCTACTCTGAATTTAAAAATCTACATTTCCCAGCCTCCCTTGCAAGCATAGGTGTAGTCATGTGACTACGTGCTGGCCAATGAGATGTAAGCAAATGTGTCTTGCAGCAGCTTTGGTCTCTTCCTTAAAGATAGCTGGTGGGCACTCTTTGCCCCTTACTCCATCCTTTCTCCAGGAGAGTGGATGTTATGGTCACTATCTTAGAACACTAGCATTTAGAGGGCCTAGACTTAGGAATGATGGAGTAGTCAGCTGGAAGGAGTCTGGGTTTTTGATAACTTTGTGGACCAGAGCTCCTAGTTCCTGCACTTCCTACTTAGGGATTTTTACGAGAGAGAAGTAAACTTTTATCTTATTTAACTCAGTGTTACTTTGAGCCTCTTTTCTAATAGTGGAACCTAATCCTCACTGAAATGACAGAATGAAAATAGTTCAAATCACAAATGATTCAAAAAATATATATCTAAAGGATTAGTACTGATTAAAATGTAAGGGCCTCGGACTTCCCTGGTGGCACAGTGGTTGAGAATCTGCCTGCCAATGCAGGGGACACGGTTCAAGCCCTGGTCTGGAAAGAGTCCACATGCTGCGGAGTAAGCAAGCCCGTGCACCACAACTACTGAGCCTGTGCTCTAGAGCCCGCGAGCCACAACTACTGAAGCCCACGTGCCTATAGCCTGTGCTCCGCAACAAGAGAAGCCACCGCAATGAGAAGCCTGCACACCGCAACCAAGAGTCGCCCCGGGCAGCAACGGAGACCCAACGCAGCCAAAAATAAATGAATAAATAAATAAATTTATAAAAAAATAAAGTTGTTTCCTGAAGATGGAAATTCCTTCTTAAAAAAAAACAAAATAAATAAAATAAAATAAAATGTAAGGGCCTCCATAACACTGAACATAATACAGACCACAAGTTATAAACGGCTTTTCCTTCAAAAGCTCTCTTATAAATGCTCCAAGTGATTTTTACATTTATGTCTTCTCTACCTATAAGATCTTGGGCTTCCTGCATGCAGGTGGACCTTATTTTCCAACTATACAGCTCACATATATAGCATAATGTTAACAAGTAGATTCTGAGAATCTCTGCCTAAATTTGAATCTTGATTCCATGACTCCTAGCTGTGATATTTGGAGAAATTTATTTTCTTAATATTTTTTAGTCTCAGTTTATTCTTTATAAAAGGGGGAATAATAATTATATTCCCTACTTTATAGAATTATTGGGTAAATTAAATAACAGAAGGTAAGTAAAATGCTTTGCAAAGTACCTGACATGTAGTAAGCACTCAATACTAGCAATAATTGTATCTTGTAGGTGCTTAATAAATACTTGTATAATAAATTTTTATGAACATCTGACCCAAAGAGATTACTTATTTCTTTGGCATTAAAAGATATATTTTGACTGTCAGGAATAATCTACTGAATGTAATTAAAAATGAAACTATGGACTTAGTCTAAAATGGACAATAATGATTTCTAGCTTTAAGTTGGCATATCACTTAGTCTCAGAGGAAAGCAAATGACATACTCAAACTGGTATCATTCCAGGAGCAGTAGTGGTATAACCTGGGCTTAGTACCACTGGCTGTTCCTTCCAGGCCAGAAGGGACAAAGAGAGGGAGCAGTAACTGGACCCCAGGAGAGAATCCTGTAGTTGGCTACCTTGAGGAGAGCAGTCATCTGTTGAAGGGCATAGCCAGCCTGAGGTGACCTTGCCAGGAGCAACCCAGGGTAATAATTACTCTGACTTCCCTCTCCTTTCCCTCTCTAATCTCCTGCAAGGGCTTCTCATTGGCCCAAACCAAACAGAAGCCAGAGGTGAAGGAACCCCCTCCATATAGTGTAGTCTATTCAAGTCAGCTTCCTGGGCAGAGAGCAGAGTGGACAAGATGAAGAGTGGATTTGGAGGAGCAAAAGGGAGGTTCCTGGCACCATGTCAGAATAAGTGTCCTTAGGACGCCTTTGGTATTCTGACTGTAAAGCCAGAGATTGGTTTAGTAATCCAATTGGATGTTATTTAAATATAAACAGGGTGACCCTCCCATACTGATAGAAAGTGAAAAGAATTCTGAATAGCTTCCAGCAGTAAATACCTTTATTGAATATGTTGATAAATAAGTGAAACAACTTGGGGAGGAGGTTAGAAACTCAAATCACACTGAAGGTTTGGTAAAATGTATAACGTGAATGTAGGTGACATGGGTGGTGAGAACACTCCATTTGGAGGGTATGGACTGGAATTCCTATTGGCACAGCAACCATAAAAGAGGGCTCTGCTTCTCCTTTCAGGTCATATAGAAGAAGGTCCTGGAAGACTGCACTTCCAGACCTCACCCTCACAACCAACCTGGAAAGCCCCCCAAACTGCTTGCATAGGTTACCCCAGGTTACTTGGGGGTTACTTGTTTCCTTGGGTGTAAGTGACTTTTAGCTCCATAAAGATTTTGAATTAAATGTAGAAATGATGATGTAAATCAAAACCCACCTAGTAGTATTATTTTCCAGTTAGCATTGAGAATATAACACACTCAGAATACACACATGTGTATTCTATGTTTATATTTAAGTATTTAGAATATATAAGAGAATTTGGACTGTTAAATTTGCTGTTAGATAGCTTTTTGATTCTAATTTTTAAAAACTTTTTATTACAGGAAATTTCAAACACATACAAAATTAGAAAGAAAAGTATAATAAACCACCACGTACCCCTCATTCAGCTTCAACAATTATCAGCTTATGGGCAATTTTGTTTCATCTATACTCCCACCATTGGAGACTTCCCGGTGGCTAAGAATCCGCCTGCCAGTGCAGGGGACATGGGTTCGAGCCCTGGTCCGGGAAGATCCCACATGCCCTGGAGCAACTAAGCCCATGTGCCACAACTACGAAGCCTGTGCTCTAGAGCCCACGAGCCACAACTACTGAGCCCGTGTGCCACAACTACTGAAGCCCGCGTGCCTATAGCCTGTGCTCCACAACAAGAGAAGCCACCGCAATGAGAAGCACGTGCACCGCAACCAAGAGTAGCCCCCGCTCGCCGCAAGTAGAGAAAGCCAGCGTGCAGCAACAAAGACCCAATGCAGCCATAAATAAATAAATAAATAAGTAAATTTATACTCCAACCATGTTCCTTCTCCTATATCATTCTGAAGCAAATTTCAAGTAGCCTATTATTTCATCTATAAATATCTCAGTAAGAAATGCTAAAAGATAAGGCCTCCTTTCTTCTAACATAACCACAATATTACACAACTGAAAAAAAAGACGATGATTATTTAACATCATTAAATATCCAGTCAACATGCAACTTTCCAAATGGCCCATGAATGTCATATTTTCTATTTAGTTTGCTTGTTTGAATCAGATCCAAATTAGATCCACACCTTTCGATTGTTTAATATCATTTTTAAGTCTCTTTAACTTATAAGTTCCTTCTCCATTTGTCTTTCTCTTTTTTCCTTGTACTTATTTGTTAAAGAAACCAGGTGTTTTTCCTGTAGAGATTTCCACAGTCTGGGCTTTGCTGAGTACATACTGGAGCAAACTTTAACATGTTCCTAAGTCCCTTGTGTTTTCTGTAAATTGTGAATCCAATTTGAACTTGTCATTAGGTGACTGATTTAGGCTTATGATTCTATGTTGAAGGGTGTGAAAGAATTATATTGTTTGGAAGCAGTATTACAATACTGAATAGAAGACTCACTGTATTAAAATTAAAAATTTTTTTCATTTATAAGAATTATTTAGGTGCTTGGGAATGTTTATCTGTCAAAACTGAAGGGCTGGAAAAGAAAATTGAATATGTTAAATTTACAAGTGCAATTTAAAATGTTTAAATGTAGGTAATTTACTTTTATGAAAAATTCCCTTAAAAGAGTTTTATTTTAGTTGCTAGTCTTATAAACAGAATAATAAGATTTGTAAATTGAATTTGAAAGCTTAAGGAAAAACTAGACTTTACTGTCACTACAGTAAATTGAATGTTAATTGAAAACTAATCTGTGAAATATCTCCTTGTGCAGGAAAACTGCCTCAAAGACACCAGAAATACTCTTGTCAGCATAAAGATGTTTTTGCCCTCGTCTCTCAAAAATTATACTCAAACAACAATGAAAACAAGATGGGAAACTCAAGAGATGCAGGAATGGCTCCTGACTTAGCAGAGCAGAGGGAAGTTAAGCATGCAGGTTGTACCAAGGTTCAAGTAATTGGTAGCACCATTATTCAGGAAGAGGGAGTGAGGAAGGGGCTGAAAACTGATGGAATATTTGAAGGTCAGTATAAGGTGCAGTTAGACCCAAGACTCCCATACACGCCAGCCCATCCTGGTCAGAAATGGGAATCTGAATCTGAGAAGCTCTAGACTCAGGAACACCATACCTGGAGGAGGGCAAGGGAGAAGCGTCCAACAGGAAACTGACCAGGTGAGTCCCCGGGCTCCCTTCCTTGCCCACCTCCAGAATGCCAGCATCCTCTGGTCTGCAGCCTTCCCTGTGACCATATGAAACACGTGATGTCCTCCCAATAAATTCTGTATCTGTTTGTTAGTCTGAATCAGCTTCTATGCCTACACCCAGGAACCCTGACTAAAATAACATTTCACACTTACCTTGTATTAATGTCATTAATACATGTTTGCATCCATTCTCTCCCAGGGTAATTCCGTGTCTGGTTTGGCTCATCATTTTCCCTGCAGAAACTAGTATTGTGCCTGGCACTTAGCCGGCTCTTACTAAATGTTCATTGAATAATTGAGTGAATAAAACCTTCCCTGTGTCTTACATATACTCTTCACTGTATCTTATGTGGTATCTCAATTACAGAACTTATCATATCAAATATATTAATTTGTTTAAATGTCTGTCTCCCCTATAAGAATGTAAGTTCAAGATCAAAGATCGTATCTTGCTCATTTAAAAGAAAACATCTCCTAGGGAGATGGTCTAGTACATAATAGGTAGAGAGTGAAGGAAGGCAGGAAGGAGGGGATATGTGCTAAGCATTATGTTACTGCTGGACACACAGCAAATAAGAATATGGGTGGGTAAAAAGGCAACATGACATCAGTGACAAGGCAACAAGATGTGAAAATGATGATGTTAGAGAGAGCATATGTATGATGGATCACAGGATATTCAAAACAACGATGAGATTGTCCAGACTGTGGGCTGAGGTTGCCTTTGGGGAACTGAGATAGAAAGTAAGCAGTAGTATAAGAAAATGTCAGGTGGTTTTGTGATTAGAAGGTGAGAGGAGTAAGTTTTCTAATTGGTGAATTTAAAATAATGAGCTGGGTCCTCTCAGCCCTGTCTCCTTCCCTCCTTTCTTTTTCTCCCTCCCTCCCTTTTCCCTCTCTTTTCCTTTCTCCCTTCTATTTCTTTCTCTCCTTCTTCCTTCCTTCCCCCCCCCCCCTTTTTTTTTTTAAAGCAGTCTGTCTTCTGCTCTCATGCACGCGCATCTGCTCTGTCTTGGCTTAAGGGGCCTGCAGTTGTCTGGCTGTGCTAAGCGACTGGGTGGCTGTGCTTGCAACTGGGGAGCTGGTGGGAGGACTATAAATAAGCCCAAATGACTGCCCACTTAGAACTGTTTTCTCCAATCAGCTTTATTGGTAATGAAGGCAACATTTTGGTCTCCATCTCTTTCAACTGGTTATAATTTCAGGGGTGGAAATTGGGTGTTATTTATTGGCCTCCTCAAAACCCAGCAATCTGGAATACTGAACACCTGGGCCAACTTAAACTCCAACTATCTGGAATATCTAACACTTGGATCAAGAGAATTAGAACAGACAGGAGGAAAGATATGGGTATTGGGCCAAAAGGAATTAGAAATACAGGAACAAGAAATATATAAGTCCACAAATATGTATAAAATAGATAACTAATAAGAACCTGCTGTATAAAAAAATAAATAAAATAAAATAAAATAAACGTATAAGTCGAGGTTGCTCTTGGAACCTTTTTGTTTTCTTGAGCAGATCTGATAATATGGGACAGGGAGTCTCAAGCTTTGGACCCTTCAGTGGTGCCGGGGGAGCTTGTTAAAATCACAGATGCATAGGGCCTGGGACTTGCATACGGAAGATCTTGGGTGGGGCTCCGGCAGCTGTATGTTTAACCAGCCTAGGAGGTGGTTAGCACTCCAACGTTTGAAAACCTCTGCTTCAGAGTATATCAGATCCCAAATCATTGTACTCAGAAGCAAAACAAAGTTTTCAAAACATTTCTAATCATACTGGAAGCAGGTGGGCAGTTTTCTGCAGAAAGCAAGAGACACAAGTGAGACGCATATGAGAAATCAGTAGGACTGGAGAGAGATTGGTGATGGTGGGGAGGAAGAAAGGTGATGGGAGTGTACTGACAAGAAGCTTGGGCGGGGGACACCAGGTGGGAAGAAGTGGGGGAACAGTTTAGGCTGGATAGGCTGAGTAAGCACTTCACAGGTGGAGTCACAGAGCGACTGGAGCCCAAGGACATGGAATGTAAACAGTTCTCTTGGGAACCTGAATGGGTGACACACAGAGGCATGGGAAAGAGCCTTGCTTTCAGAGTTCTTGTTCCATCCAGGCTTCTGGCCAAGCCTTGAGTCACCATCCTCTGGAATCCTGTTTCCACTGGGAACTGGCACAAAGAGAGGAATACCCCCCTTCCTCTACCTTTATAGAAACATCGCAGAATCAGTGATGGGCTTTGCAGAGTGCCTCCAGTGGTGCATGCACTTAAAGCTCTCTGTGGATGAGGTAACATTCAAAAATGCTTTGTGATAAAGAAGATGTGGCACATATATACAATGGAATATTACTCAGCCATAAAAAGAAATGAAATGGAGGTATTTGTAATGAGGTGGATGGAGTTAGAGTCTGTCATACAGAGTGAAGTAAGTTAGAAAGAGAAAAACAAATACAGTATGCTAACACATATATATGGAATCTAAGGAAAAAAAAAAAAAAAAAAAGGTCATGAAGAACCTAGTGGCAAGACGGGAATAAAGACACAGACCTACTAGAGAATGGACTTGAGGATATGGGGCGGGGGAGGGGTGAGATGTGACAGGGTGAGAGAGTGTCATGGACATATATACACTACCAAATGTAAAACAGATAGCTAGTGGGAAGCAGCCGCATAGCACAGGGAGATCAGCTCAGTGCTTTGTGACCGCCTGGGGGGTGGGATGGGGAGGGTGGGAGGGAGGGAGATGCAGGAGGGAGGAGATATGGGAACGTGTGTATATGTGTAGCTGATTCACTTTGTTATAAAGCAGAAACTAACACACCATCGTGAAGCAATTATACTTCAATAAAGATGTTTAAAAAAAAATGCTTTGTAAAGCATGAAGCGCTAAACAAAGTTCAGCCTTATTACTCCAGTTCTCTTGGGTGTCTTCTTTCCAGAGTCCTTCCACTTTGAGATAGTGCTCCTATGACCCTGGATGACCCTGCTCAGATCCTTCTCACAGGCTGGCATTGCGTTGGTTAACCGTTTGTAAGTACTCAGCTATTTATGTTGAAGTCATGAATATGAGGCAGCAGGTGTTTTTCGGGTTTTTTTTTCTTTTTAAAAATCAGTGTGCAGCCTTTTCATCCTCCCCACCCACTTCTTCCGAGTCAGTGTTCAGGAACCCTCTTCTCACAGATACTTCTGCTTGATAGCCCACGAAAGTTTTCCTATGCTGCAAGAAACAATATGGGTATTGCAAACAAATACATCTCCATGAAGACTATTGCTCATAATGGAAACAGGACCTCTATTAAAGGTGACTGATCTATCATTTTCCAAACTATTCTATCTTGTCTCTGCAAAGTATGAGAGAGTTTGTGAAAAAAGCTCTGTTGTCTTCCAGGAAGTCAAGTTGAAAAGTTTAGGGATGAACATAAACATCCTGTGTTTCACTTATGGATCATGAATTTATGGCAACCATTCTCAAACAGGTGTTTATCTTCATCCTGCACTCATGCATTCATTCCCTTGACCAGTACTTTTTGAGAGCTCTCATGTTGTAGGCCTTGAGCTAGGCCCCAGGGATCCAGGGGTGCCCAAGATGGAAGAGATCCATGACTCTGAGGAGCTCAGGTATAAATGTCTTAAGATACTACCTGCAGGGTAAACAGTACTTATGCATCTGCTATTATAGGACCAAAGTAGTGAAACTGAAATATTTGTGGGTAGGGGGTGGGGAAGGAACAGGAGGCACTAAGTATTATTCTGGGGAGTAAGATTTGCATAGATCAGGATTCCTCTAATTTCTTCAACACAGTGTTCTTGGGCCCTCTTTCTTATATTATAGTGCAAAGGCACTTGGAGTTTGAGTCCTGAAAGGAGCAGAGCCTGGAAAAAAAAATCATGGCCAAGAACGAGGCCTGATGAAGAGCCAAAAAAAGATTAACTAGCTAAGAGTTCTGCCTAGCATTGTTCAGTTTAGTGAAGCTATTTGGTCACTCTTATTTATTCCATACCATGGACCAGAATCTTTTGAATTTTGAGTGTATGATATCATTCTTTTTTTTTCTTTTTCTTTTTTTAAATTATTTTTTCTTTTTTTCTCCTTTAGTTGTATGATATCATTCTTGATCAGCATGTAAAGAGCACTGAACACCTTTTAGATTAGACTTTTGAAATTAGTGAATTGGATTATTTTATGTTTTGAATAGGTAACACATTCATACAGCTCAAAATCCAAAAGGTTCAAGAGTATAAAGTAAAAAGTCTGTTTTACCTCTATTCTTCAGCTGTCTAACACCCCTGCCTTGAAGGAATTAGTTTTGTGGATATCTTTATTTTAACCATATTTTATGGGTATAGTAAGTAGGATTCTTAACCAGCTTTCTAACCTGAGAATAAACACTGCATCTCAGCCATGTGGCAACATGTCCTTCTAGAATATATCCTGTTCTACAGGACTTACATGAATCAGAAGCTTGGATTTTATTTTCCAGATGCGTATAGTGTGAGTTGTTCTCAAGGGGGAAAAGAATGGGAAAAGACATTAAAAATTATGTATTTATCTAAGAGAATTTCATGCCATCAAACGAATCTCTGCCAAACAAGGTTATACTGTCAAATTTTAAAAATCTGGTTTCCTAAAGAAAACTATACCTGGTTCTTATCAAGATTGCAAAAATAATACCCCTTCTAAGTACTTAATATATATTGAAACTTCACAACAAGAACATGAAGTACAGTTTATAGGTGAAAAAAACGAAGGTCAGACAAGTTAAGCAAATTCTAAGTTTTCAAATCTAGGCAGGGCTTCGGGGCCCTCACTCTTAATCTGCAGGATACTCACTATCTATTCCAATAGAGAATAGCCAAAAGAAGGCACATGGCAACAATTTTTGTTGTTTATTCAAAATCTTTTGTTCTCAAATTTTAGGATCTATCAAAATTACCTGTGATGTTTACATGCAGAGTCCCAGGCCTCAGCAATGAACTAGAAAATTAGAATCTCTGGGAAGGGCTCCAGGAATGCTTATTTTAACCAGCATTGCAGGTGATTGTAAGCATGGTGGCTTGTAAGCATACTGTGATAAATATACCTGTGGCAGTTTGTGTTTTTTGAAGTTGGTCACAGCTGTATCTTGTATCACACATACCCAGCTAGTTTCCAGAATCTTGGACTCTTCTTTCAAGAGAGGGGGTCCATGTCCCTTACTTTTCAAACTGGGTGGGCTTTTGTGACGAGTCAACCAATAGATTATGGTGGGAGTGATGCTACGTGACTTCCAAGGTTGGGTAGAAAAAGGTGACTCTGCTTCCACTTTTGCCTGCTAGAACACTCGTTCTTGGAACCCAGCCACCATGCAGTGAGGAAGCCCAAGTTGCTCCAGGGAGAGGCCCACTTGGAGAGGAACTAACAGTCTGTACCAACTTGCCTGCTATGTAAGCCAACCTAGAAGTGGTTCTGGTCCCAGTCAAGCTGCCCAGGCTGACACAGCATGGAGCAGAGATGTGCCTTTCCTGCCAAGCCCTGCCTAAATTGCAGATTCAAGAGCTAAACAAATGATTATTGTTCTTTTAAGCACTAAACTGGAGCTGAATTGTTATGCAAGAGCTAACTGGACTAGTACCCTTCTAACCCCATATTCACTCTGCCTTTCTTCCTATCAGGGCGGGTTCTGGACCCTCTCTAAAATATTCTGGAAGTATCTTTCTCCAATGTCATTTACTTTCCCAGATTCTTCTAAATACAGAACCACTCATTTCAGACTTCTGGTTATTTGAAGTTCTCATTATTGCCCCTGAGGCTTGGTTTCTCATCTAAAAAGAAACAGTAATAAGAAAGCCTACCTTATATACTTTATCATTAAATGAGATAATCCATGTAATCATTTAGCATCGTGCTAATGATAATGTTTTCTCTTATTACTCTTACTAGGTTTCTTGCATTCATATTCTCCATTTCTTTAATGCACTTTTTTTTTTTTTCTTATAGTTCAATGCCATTTCACAGTCTTTTTTCTAGGCCTGGCATGCTCCCCCCACCAGGTCAGTTAGATTCTTACTCATCCTTTAGGATGCCACTTCTCCTTTGAGAAGCCTTCTCTGACTTCTCAAGCAATTAATGCCTCTCTTGTGCTCAAATAGCACCTTGGAGGACTCACTATTATGGCCCTTAACACACTGGATTGTAATTATTGTTCACTAGTCTCTCTTCTCCGCTGGACTCTAAGTTCTTGGAAGGTAGGGTCAGCCTCTTTTTTGTTTTGAGTTTTGGCCACCTGGCGCGGATTGCGGTATCTTAATGCCCCGACCAGCGATTGGACCCGGCCGCAGCAATGAAAGCCCCGAGACCTAACCACTTGACCGCCAGGGAATTCCCTAGGGTCAGCCTCTTTGTATTCTCATCCACTAACATAGCATCTGGCATATCTTTATTCACCATCTACCGTCTGTGCTACTGTGCTAGGAAACACCGTGGCTAAGGAGTTAAGGGGTCCACGTTTTGGCAGACCTGCGTGGGAACAAAACAGCTCCATTTCCCTCATAACCTTGGAAAAAGTGAATGTCTCCGAGCCTAATTTGTAAAGTGGAGGAAGCACTTTAAGACTGCTATGACGATAAAGTAAAATAATTCTCGCAAAAAGCCCATTACAGAGCAAGCAATCAATCATCAGGATGTTAGGAAATTCTTCCCCAACAATCCCATTTCCGGGCACCCTCACTCTAATCCTCCTTTAGGGCCCCGCACTCTAAAGGTAATCCCTCTTTTAGGGATTACACTGGGATCTCTAATCCTCTCCTGGGTCATTCCTCCAGCTCTCCAATCCGCGAGTCAACCACTAGGGCCAGGCGTTCAGAGGCCATTCTTCTTCCCCGCCCCCAACTCTCTCCAAACCCTTTTAGCTTTCCCAGGTCTAAGGGGTGTGTCAAAGACACCCGATTTATGCGAAATTTAAACATCAAAATTCTGGCTAGGCTTTTCCTAGATAACTTTCGAGACCCACAGTTGGGAGCTTTGCTACTGACTTTCGGTCTTCCCCTACTTGTGAGGAAGGAGCTCGCGGATCAACTTGACCTCAGTCGTTCGGCCAGCGCCAGCCCCGACCGCGCGCCCTGCAGTAGCGTTGAATGAACGAACGAATGAATGAATGGGCTACGTCTGCGGCCGGGCTTCTGTTACGTCGCCCATTGGCGCGGGCGTGGCCGCGGATAAGAGGCCTGCTGGTCGCAGACCACTCAGTCCCACCAGCGCGCAGCAGGATCGGCCACTAGCGACGGGGCTCTGCGCTGCTCCGCGCTGCTCCGCGCCGCTCCGCACCGCCTCTCCCAAGTCCCTGCCCCGCCGCGGCGCGTCACTTCCGCCACCCCCAGGCCGCGGCTGGGGCGGGGAGCGCGGGGGAGGGGGCCAGGTCCGAGGGAAGCTCGCCCGCGCCCTAGCAGGGACTACATTTCCCGGGGGGCCTCGGCGCGGCGGCGGCGGGCGCGGCAACGTCCCCCGGAAGTGGAGCCCGGGACTTCCACTCGTGCGTGAGGCGAGCGGAGCCGGAGACGAGACCAGAGGCCGAACTCGGGATCTGACAAGATGGCCGGGCTGCCCCGCAGGATTATCAAGGTAACCACCCGGGCCCGCCTCCGGCTACCCGCTCTGCTCTTGCCCTCTCGGCGGACCGGGCGGAGCGGCCCCTCGCTTCCTCCGGCCCGCGGCCCGCGCTGGGAGGCCCGAGGCAGCGCTGAGAGGGTCTGGCCGCGGCGGCGAGGGAAGTCGGGCGCTGAGGAGGGGGCGCCGGGGAGACTTCCGGCCGCAGTGGGGCAGCCCGGCAGCGGGGATCGGGGGCTCCCAGGCGGTCGGCCCGCGAGCGGGGAAGGCCTGGCTCGCGCCCTGGCGGAGGGTGGGGCCGCGGGCTTGCGGGGCTCTGGTCTTGGGAGCGGGCCTCCGCGGCCTCTCAGACCACCCCAAGCGGAGGCCGCGGGCGCGCGGGAATCGCGACGGGGCCCGGACTCTAGGCGGGGGTTGTGGCCCGACACGGCCCCTCGGCCTCGGATCCGTGTCTCGGCCCGGACGGGAGCGCAGGGGTGCGGCAGCCGCAGGTTCAGAATGAATGAACCGGGAGGGAGAGGCCGGGCGGGGCCCTGTGCCACGGGAGGCGGCTCCGGGAGGGCCGCGCATCCTGCAGCCGCCGGCACATGCTCGCCCCTGGCTGCCGGGGTTCGGGGGACGTGGGGGCTCCGCGCCCCGCCGCCCTCGCTTCCGCGGTCTCCTCTTCTTTAAATGCGTTTCCGCTCGTTATCTTCGCGAAGTGAGTTTACTCTAGTTGGCAAACTCTTTTAGGACTGTTTCTGTTTAGAGGAAATAGTTCTAACACGAGACCGAGCGGGGATTGGGGGAGGGGGTGCAGTACAGATACGCGGGACCTTGTGAAACCTTTTGCCTCTCGATTTTGTGCGCTTTAAATTATCAATACCGTTTTTCAGCTCTTCAGGAGTATGTATGTACTTTGCCAAGTACCAATGGAACCATGAAAAATTCATCTTGGTTTTGTAAACTCTTTACATAAATATCAAGTCCTCAGACGTGAAATGTTTCTTGCAGTCCACGAAGACAAAACCTTTAGGTGTTTTTTGTCAGTTTTAGTGAAGGAAATTAGTTGAACCTCTGTGTTGCTCAATATGCGAGTTAAAGTGTCTAAATTGCAGCATCATTTTGTTTGCTGTAACTCTGAACGTGTATTTAATCTAGTTTGTCCTTAAAGTTTGGGGGGAGATGCATGCTAAGTGATTGAAAGATGGTATATTGTGTAGTGCGATTGCAATGAAATATATCTGAGATGGGGGGGTCTCTGGCCTAAAGGTGCTTAATTTAGAGAAATAAGACGTGTTTTGTAAAGTAGCAAGTTTTAGCAAGTAGAGAAGTAGAACATATTGTCATTGTGCGCTGGAGTCTAATGATGTGAACCTTCACAGTGTTGTGTAAAACCTTCATTTGTTGTGTTAAAGATTTGTCTTCGACTCCGTCCAAGGCAGTTTAATGGCTGTGCTGTTGGAGGGTACTTACAATGTGGTTGTAATGCAATCACATGGCCCCAGTGGTCATGTTTATTGAGGCCCTACTTGAAAATGAGGGGTGGAAGATAGAGCTATACATCAGATATCCTTGGATTTTTACTGTTATTCAGGTTGTCGACTAAGTACCTAGTACACATTGACATTCAAGATAATTCTCCAAAATACATAATGAATTAAAGACTTTACATATATTTTTCCATTTTTGCTTAATGCTGGAGATATTCTGCAATAATATGAAAGTCTTAGATGGAAAAATAAATTCTGTGGGACCTTGTATATAAACTTATAGATATGACTTGAAGCAATAAGTTGAAGTCCTCATAATTCAATTCATTTGGCACACAGTAATTTAGTTTACACCAGGCTTTTGCATTTTGCTATTTAAAACAAGACAGTGATAACTTATATGTACTCTTAATTTTACAGTCTTGTTGATAACATCTCTCTAATGAAAGGTCCCTTGATTTGGGTATTATCTTGTAAGAGTTCGGTGGTTTTACTTTAATGCCATTTATAGCAAAAAGAACTGTTTTCTCCAATCCCTAGGAAAGATTAAAAGATTATACTATTTTTTTTTTCTAGTGCCCATGCTTATATTATGTAGGCTTTTCCAAAATCTGTGAAAATGTTTATTTTTTATATCAGAATTTAAAAAAAGAAGCTTGTCTCTTCTCTGTCAACTACAGTACAAGGTTCTGTGTGGAATATAATAGTGGTGGCAGTGGAATATAATGGGGTAACACTACTGTCCTGAATGATGGGAATGTACCATCTCTCATTGGACAGTGTGATGCTTTCTACCTCAAAATGGGCATTATTTACATTTGCAAAATTCTTCAACCACTTGGTACCTGCAGAAGTCTTGTGAAGTAGACAGTACATTATATAGGCTAGAAACCCATTCAAAGGACTTTCCTAGGGTCTTAAAACTGGCAGGAGGCAGAACTTGGATCTTGACCCAGTGTGACCTTTCCCTGCCTCTTGTTATTATGAAATGACATAATATATGTCAGAGTACCTTAACAACTGTAACTATACACATAAAGATGATTTTTTGAATTACTATTCACCCAGTTGCTATCCCACTCAGATTCCCATTTCTAATCCAGTAGCAAATTCTGTGGGCTCTATTTTTCAAATTATATCCTGAATCAGACACATTTCCCTATCTCTCTGAAACCACTGTTCAGTTCCATCATTTGTTACCTGGCCTACTGTACTGATCTCCTTTTAAACAGCAGCTAGTGTTACTTTTAAAAACATAGATCTTGTTACTTCCCTGCTCAGAACTCCACAGAAGTCCTGCAGCACACTTAAAATCTTGACTTTTTTCCCTCCTAGCTACAAGGCCCTCCATCCATCTGGGATCTGCCTACCTGTGAGATCATCTCCCACACTTCTCCCCTTGGGTCACTCCATTGCAGCCACACTGTTGCTCTGCTGTACCCTGAACAATAAGAGGCTACGCATGTTCCAGTCACAGGGCTTTCCTCCTGTTTATTGCGTTGCTTGCTTTGTCATAATGTTCAGTTCTTGGCTCACATGTCATATTCTCAGAGAGGTTTACCTTAACTGTCCTAAAGCATAGTCCTCCCTCCTCCCCCATGGTTGCTCTTTAGCCCCTATTTTGTCTCTTCTGTATAGCACATATCATTACTCAAAGTTATATTATTTACTGTTTATCTCTACTCCCACTAAAGCTCCATGAAAGCAAGAATTCTTGGATGACTTGGGCATTGCTCAGATGCCTAGAACACATAATCTGCAAATCTAATGTCTCGGCCCTGAAATACTGATTGAATGAATGAATGAGCTTCAGTCTCTTTGAAAGAAAGTTTTAGGAGATTTATTCTATATAATTTGACATTGTTACTGCTCAGTAGATTCTATCTGAATCTGTGCCTGAGCTAAAAGTTTCTAATTCTACCCCATAAATTTGTTAAAAACAAAACAAATCAATCTTTTATTTTGTTGACTAGGAAATACATAGAGCACCTTTGAAAGGTTCTAAAGGGTACATAGAGGAAAATTAAGACTCATCTGTCCTTCAGCATTCCAGTTTCCCTCCCCAGACAGCCACAACTTTTATTGTATATTCTTCCCAAAAGACCAGAGAGACTTAGTGCATATATGTTAGGCCTATTCCCCTCCTCCCCAAGTAAATGCTGTACCTGATTCCTCCCCTTGCCCCCACCTATGTCTTCGAGGTGACTAATTTTCTAAAGAGCTGTTTTGTGGAACCTTGTGGTTAGGCCTTAATTTAACTAATTGCATATTGATAACTATTAGATTGTTCCCCATATTTTGCTATACAAACAGTGCTGTAATGAATGGTCTTATATATAGTGATATTTTGCACATGTATTAGTTACACTGAATCTTGGCAGTTACGTGTTTAGCTAGAATTACAGGATTTTTTTTTCCTCTCTCTTTTCTCCTGGGCAAAACCTCTTTTAGTCTCTAAAAGTAACAGAGCAGTTAAAGCTTAAAGTCACATAAGTTGAAAGCTACCTAAGATAAGAGATCCTCCTTAATCTATCTGTCATAAAGAACCGGAGTATTTTGCGAACAAATAAATGAAATCTGTAGCTGTGGCTTGGTCAAAAACAAATTTATTTCAGCTTTACATGTTACACTGACAGGATGACATTCCTTTAATTTTCTTCTCAAAGTTAATCATGAAGTCAATAAAATGTAGGCTTAGGAAACAGTTAACTTACTCAAGCAGTTGACTTATTTGATTAAAACCTAGCAAACCAACCTTCTGAAATTAGAATTTCACCAGTCTTCCCTACAATTTATTTTTTGTTTGGTGAGGTTTAGTTTCAAACTCTTAAAAACCTGTTATGAGCTGACGGAGTCTTGAGTTCTGTTTTTTACTTTAATAATTTTTATTTTTAAAAATACAGATTTTTAAAATTATAATTTATTTATAATAAATTTATTTTATTTATTTATCTTTGGCTGCGTTGGGTCTTCGTTGCTGCACGCAGGCTCTCTCTAATTGTGGCGAGCGGGGGCTACTCTTTGTTGCGGTGCGCGGGCTTCTCATTGTGGTGGCTTCTCTTGTTGCAGAGCACGGGCTCTAGGCGCGCAGGCTTCAGTAGTTGTGGTGCATGGGCTTAATTGCTCCGCGGCATGTGGGATCTTCCTGGACCAGGGCTCGAACCCGTGTTCCCTGCGTTGGCAGGAGGATTCTTAACCACTGCGCCACCAGGGAAGTCCCTCTTATCACTATTTAAAAGCCACTCATTTGATATGTATTTTAGTACATAGCGTAGTTTTTAGTGAGAAAAGCGATTCAGAAAACTGACCCTTTTTTTTAAGCCCTGAGAATCTTTGGCTCATAATGTTTTTTCCCATTTAAAAAAAAAAAAAGGGCATGAAAACTTACCATGATGAAGATGGACTTGTTATAAATCGTAATTAAAACATTCTTAGGAAGCAGATAAACTCATATAGTAAAAACTTGAGTAGAAACAGTGTAGTTTTTAGCTCTTTTGGTTGTTGTCCCAATTTAAGAATTTTCTGACCTTCTTCCTAGTACAGTAAACCATACTTTTTGCATATGACTTCTGGGGATTCAGATTCTTGACAAGCTTATTTGTGAATCCCCTCGGTCTCCACGGATTCCAGGTTAAGAATCCCTGAACTACTTTTGGTAGTGATTAAACTTTCAGGCTATATGGATATTGTTTAATATACTGCCTAATGTTTTGATTATGGAATGTAGGCATAACTGAAAGTAGGTTAAAAATCGAGTCAAGTGTTGTTTTTTAAGCTCTTCTTTTTTTTTTTTTTAAATAAATTTATTTATTTTATTTATTTTTATTTTTGGCTGCATTGTGTCTTTGTTGCTGTGCGCAGGCTTTCTCTAGTTGTGGCGAGCGGGGGCTACTCTTGGTTGCAGTGCGCGGGCTTCTCACTGCCGTGGCTTCTCTTGTTGCAGAGCACAGGCTCCAGGCGCGCGGGCTTCAGTAGTTGTGGCTCGCGGGCTCTAGAGTGCAGGCTCAGTAGTTGTGGCGCACGGGCTTAGTTGCTCCGAGGCATGTGGGATCTTCCCAGACCAGGGTTTGAACCCGTGTCCCCTGCATTGGCAGGCGGATTCCCAACCACTGCACCACCAAGGAAGCCCTTAAGCTCTTCTTTGTCAAGCACTTTCTTCAGTCCAGATTGATCAGCTCTCACACAATAGAAATTGAGATTTGTCAAATTAATAAGTACTTCCTGAGTATCCAGCATGCTAAATAATGATATCAGAAATATTATGCATTTGATTTGTAGAAATTGAGTTTTTTCCCACACTTGTGATGACTTACAGCCATATACAGTAGAGAACACTATTCTTTTCCTTCTCCAATGAGGAGACTGTAGGCCAAAGAAATTGGATGACTAAGATTCCTGGCCTGCAAGTCAGTATCTTTGCTTTTTTCCCTATGCTGTATTTAGTGTTTTGGTTTACCTGTGTGTAAATGGATTTAAGAAGAAAATAACTTACGCACCTCGGATTCAAGTAGTATGGATTCTGAACATACATTTGAATGTGCTATCATGAACATTGATGCATAAGCACTGTAGAAATAAATAGCAGAACCAAGGAAATGAGGATGGCATGCAGCAGGAGCTTTGGACATTATGGTTGTAGTCATCACAGTTCTGATGTGGGTGCCTAATGACTATATTATATAATTTTACTTTCTAAAAACGAAATAGATCTGAAAGGCATAATATATGTAGCAATGGTACATCAAGAAATAAGAATTCTTGGGCTTCCTTGGTGGTGCAGTGGTTAAGAATCCGCCCCTGCCAATGCAGGGGACACGGGTTCGAGCCCTGGTCCAGGAATATCCCACATGCCGCGGAGCAACTAAGCCCGTGCACCACAACTACTGAGCCTGCGCTCTAGAGCACGCGAGCCACAACTACTGAGCCCACGTGCCACAACTACTGAAGCCCGCGTGCCTAGAGCCCGTGCTCTGCAACAAGAGAAGCCACCGCAATGAGAAGCCCGCGCACCGCAACGAAGAGTAGCCCCCGCCCGCCGCAACTAGAGAAAGCCCACGCGCAGCAACAAAGACCCAGTGCAGCCAAAAATAAATAAAATAAATAAATTAAAAAAAAAAAGAAATAAGAATTCTTTTTTTTCCTATATGAAAGAAATGTAATGTATGAAGGACATCAGCATGGATATACAAATTAGGAGATGAATAATAGGGAATCAGTTAGCTTCAGCTAAAATCTTAGCAACTTTTAAAAATGCTTCCCAAGTTTTTTTATTTTAAATATTAAGTAGTCATCTTCAGTTTGTAGATTAAATAGGATGTGGGATCACCATAGTCTGAGAGTGGGATCTGTGGCCCTGGCATCTCTGGTGACAGAAACCATTAATGTGTGATCGGAAGAAATGGGTAGGTAACTGGTTAAGAGCCCTCAGAGAATCAACAGAAAGCGTTCTTTTTTTTTTTTTTTTTTTAATTAATTAATTAATTAATTTATTTATTCTTGGCTGTGTTGGGTCTTCGTTTCTGTGCGAGGGCCTTCTCTAGTTGCGGCAAGCCGGGCCACTCTTCATCGCGGTGCGCAGGCCTCTCACTATCGCGGCCTCTCTTGTTGCGAAGCACAGGCTCCAGATGCGCAGGCTCAGTAGTTGTGGCTCACGGGCCTAGTTGCTCCGCGGCATGTGGGATCTTCCCAGACCAGGGCTCGAACCCGTGTCCCCTGCATTGGCAGGCAGACTCTCAACCACTGCGCCACCAGGGAAGCCCAGAAAGCATTCTTTATTATCCATTTTTCCAAGAGCTACACCACACTATTCAGGGCATTGTATGTTTGTTAAAATCCTGGATGTAGCTATTCTAAAATCCCCTAGGGATACTTAGGCATAGAAATTTTTATAGTTCTGAGTTGGCCTGTAACTCAGATGTTTCTGAATAATTAGGATTAGGCTATAATTTGAAGTATTTTTAGGTATTGGTTTCAGAATCTAATGTTGACATATTTTGCTTTTTTTTTTTTTAATTGGCTATTTCCTCTTCATATTTTCAAACTCCTTTAGTTTTCAATATCATCACAATATGTCACTGTCAGAGGTTTGGTCTGTTTTGGGCAAATCAGTTTTTACTTTTAAAGTCTTTACAATCCAGTGACTGAAGGCACTGTAGCAGAGAAAATACTAGAAAGAAATCTAACAAATGTTATCTTTGTGTCTTGAGACTATGGGTGCTTTTTATTTCTTTAGAGCTTTCTAAGATTTCTTTATAGTTTATACTAAGGAAAATGTTATTGCTGTAAAGTCATTGTGTTTTGTTTTTTTTTTTTTAGAAATATGGGTACTGCATTGGAGGCATCGTAGCATCTGAAATTATTGCTATCAAGCTTTTTTTTAAAAAATTAATTAATTAATTAATTAATTTTTTGGGCTGTGTTGGGTCTTCGTTTCTGTGCGAGGGCTTTCTCCAGTTGTGGCAAGCGGGGGCCACTCTTCATCGCGGTGCACGGGCCCCTTACCGTTGCGGCCTCTCTTGTTGTGGAGCACAGGCTCCAGACGCACAGGCTCAGTAATTGTGGCTCACGGGCCTAGTTGCTCCGCGGCATGTGGGATCTTCCCAGACCAGAACTCGAACCCGTGTCTCCTGCATTAGCAGGCCGATTCTCAACCATTGCGCCACCAGGGAAGCCCAGTCACTGTGTTTTTAGTGACCTTTAAGGACCATTGGGATTACCATCCCCTTTACCCCCTTACTGTGGAGCAGGGGCAAAAGTGGCTTTAGTAAGCTAGTAAGAGCCCAAGGCCAAATTTCAATCTTCCATAACATTGCGATTTGTCTGCCTTTTTATTATCCATTCATAAAACATGTTTCAGTTCAATTAAATGGACATTTATTGAATGTATAGTATATATTCACTAAGCCAGTAAAAAAGATAGGCATCCCTGTCTGGTGAAAAATAGAGTTGTGAAACAAGAAATTACAGTGAGGTGTGTTATAGAAGAAGGAATATCTGGGATTTACCATAGTCTGAGGAAAGGTATCAATATCTGTTGAGGAATGTTTTTGAACTTGAAGAGCAGGGGGGAGAGTGGACACAGGGAGTAGTAGATATGAAAGCTGGAAGGAGAGGGAGAGGGAGAGGGAGAGAGAAAGAGGGAGAGAGGGAGAGAGGAAGAGAAAGAGAGCATGAATACATAATATATTCCAGAGATCCATTATGTGTGGTGGATAGTGTCTTATTGTAGTTTAATTACAGGCTTTTGCGTGAGCCCTGTTTAGTAATATAGTTTGCCTTAAGATGGACTGCCTCTCTGGGGTGGCATATTCCTCTCCTTCTCTCCTGGGTCCCTGGATTTGGGGAAGTTCGGGGTTTCAGTGAGAAGGAACTAAAGAGCAGGTGGAAAATACATTTGAGGTATCACTGCATCAGACCATAACCACTCTAATGTGGGTTTTAAATAAGATGTTTTTCATTCAGTAAGCCTAGAGATAGAATTATCTTACACTTGTTTATATATTAATTTGAATTCTGTGGTTTCCACTAAGCGGAGGGTATTTGTACCTACTTAATTTCCTCACTTGTATTTAGAGAGAATAAGGAAAAGTGCTTTCCAGTAAAATTCTCCCTACATTTGCACTGCAGTTCTTGCTTTGGCTTTTTTAAAAAAGTCATTTCTTTTCACAGTTGGAGGCACAGTGATTTACAGCTATAAAGCTTGAAATTTCTTACCTTTAGCTGTAAAAGAGCTATTCCCATTAAGTAAATTTTTTTTTCCCCCCTGAATAAAGTACTCTGTCTACCCTGTCTTTATTGTTGTGGTTCAGATAAGGGTTAAACTAAAAGTGCTGCAATCTCCGTTCAGGTTCCTGCCACTGACTGTGATTAGAGGTCAGTGAACACTTGGCCAAACCTTGCCTATTTCTTATCAGAATCTTCCCTTAGTTTAATTGGGTGGGCTGCTGATGTCTTGAGTGGTAGGAAGTAGAAGATATTTTCTGTGAATACTGGTCTATAATCTGAGCAGTTAGTTTACGGTAGTGCATCAGAATTATCTGGGTGTTTATAAATTTAACAGTTGCCAGCCCCAGAATGTTTTTTTGTTATGTTTTGTCTTAAGATCTCCAGATGATTTTAGTGTGCACCTTGCAGAAACAATGGCCTAGTATATGCTTGGCTTCAATGCAAAGTTGGGTAGAATGTGGTAGAACTAAAATCATACATAAAGCCAGGAGTTTCTCATATATAGAAAACAAAAGCATCAGTGGGAACACTGAAGATGTGACATTCTGGATGGGGAAACCCTCCAAGTTTGGTTTAGGGAAAGAGGTTTATAGGGAGGTGACATTTGAGCTGAATTTTGAAAGATAAGTAGAAAAGCGGGGTCGGGGGAGAAGAATGTCATTCCAGGTTAGACATATCAAACTCTAGGAAGATATTTGAGCAGTGCTAAAACTGTAACATGAGTCAGCACTTCTTCGCTTGGACCACAGACACTTCAAATGCAGTCTTTTAATTTGAAAGAGTTTTTTTTCCTTTAGAAGTGTAATTCATGGATATATAGTCATTACTAAAAAGTCAATATACATGGGCTTCCCTGGTGGCGCAGTGGTTGAGAATCTGCCTGCCAATGCAGGGGACACGGGTTCGAGCCCTGGTCTGGGAAGATCCCACATGCCCCGGAGCAACTGGGCCCGTGAGCCACAACTACTGAGCCTGCGCGTCTGGAGCCTGTGCTCCACAACAAGAGAGGCCGCGATAGTGAGAGGCCTGCGCACCGCGATGAAGAGTGGCCCCCGCTTGCCACAACTAGAGAAAGCCCTCGCACAGAAACGAAGACCCAACACAGCCAAAAAAAAATAAATAAATAAAAATAAGTTTAAAAAAAAAAAAAAGTCAATATACAAACTGTTACAAACTAAAAATAATCAAGTAATACATATGATTTCCCCTTCACTTTCTTTTGCTATTCCAGTCTCCACTTCATAGAAAAAATGCTAAAATCTTACTGAATATGAAAGGAAAACCAAAATGCTTCATTTTTGGGGGATACAAATCACATATAAAATTCACCTTTTAAAATGTACAATTCAGTGGTTTTAACATTCACGAAGTTGTGCAACTATCACCGCTTTCTAATTCCAGAACTTGTTCATCATCCAAAGAAGAAACCCTCTACCCTTTAGCAGTCCCTCTCTGTCCCTACTCCCTCAACCCCTGGCATCCGTACAGCTACTTTCTCTATGGATTCACCTATTCTGGACATTTCATATAAATGGAATCATACAATACAGCTTTTGGTGTCTGACTTCTTTCACTTAGCATGTTTTCAAGGTTCATCCATATTGTAGTGTGTATCAGTACTTCATTCCTTTTTAACTTTTTTTAGCTGAAATTTTTCTAAGTAAATACTTTTAAGAAATTACAATGCTGAATGAAGCAAAGCAGAAATTTTAGCAGGTAAATCTCTATTGGTGCCCATAAAACTAATCACATTTGCAACCTGCATTGCTTTCTAACGTTTAAGAAGTATCCTTTAGCCTTGTGAGCCATTATTATTATTTTTTAAATTGTCAGCAGCCAGTAAATTTTTATCGTTAAAGATTGGATTTGGGGAATTCTTTGGCAGTCCAGTGGGCACTTTCACCACTGGGCCTGGGTTCAATCATTGGTCACGGAATTAAGATCTCGCAAGCTGCACAGCACGGCCAAAAAAAAAAAAGATTGGTTTTGATTGCTGGAGAATGAAAAATTTGAGCCAATTCTGGTGAATAATGGGTAGGAACAGCCTTGACTTTTATTTTTGTCTTAAGTATTAAGAAACTTTGTGACCTTGGCCAACTCACTTTTCCTGGGCCTCCGTTATTTCTAATTCCTTTTTAAAAACTTCTCCTTGAGACAAAGCCATGATCATTTAATCCTGGAACTGACTTTCCTTTTTGGCTTTTAAATTGGCTTTGAGCAATTCTCAAAAAAAAAAAAAAAAAAAACAAAACAAAAAACCCAGGACAAATGCTGAGTAGTAGCAGTATTCTGATACTTTTGAATAGCTTTCCAGTATAGCTAATATGAAGGCCTGTATCCTGTCTGCTATGATAGTTTTAAAGCCTTTAATAAAGTTCATGTTCTCTTGGGGTTCAGACCTTGGACCTTTTCTCATTATATATTCTCCTGAACACATTTATTCATTTTCTTGGCTGCAGTCAGCATTGATCAATGATTCCAAAATCTAGTGGTGAGTTTCAGGTCTCTCCAAGTGCCTACTTTTTATCTCCACTTAGATGTCTTGCAGACATTTTAAAATCAACTTTATTTTACAGTGGAATGTATTCATTTTGCTGTCTCCCCCTCCCATGCATTAGTACTTTTGGTGTTTCTTTTCTTTATTAATTACATTAACATTACCCAGTTGCCTACAATTTACTTCTGTTTCCTCTTCTCTCCTCCCCGCTCTTCTCTCTTAGACATTCAGTCATAAGCCGACTGAACCTTAGAAATGCCTGTCCTTCTCCTAACCCATTCCTGTCTCCCATCCTCTCAGGCTCTTACCCTCTCCTGCACGTTTTTGCAGTAATCGGAGAACAAATCTTTCTGTCTTCACTTACACACACACACATGTGCTGTTTCCCTCTTTCTTTCTCTCTTCATTTTCCACATTGCCACATTATTCTAAAAACACCCAATGTGATCATTGTTACTCTCTACTGTGTTCAGGCTAGAGTTCAGGTTCCTTAACTTGGCATGCAAGGCTTTTTCACAACCTGGTCTTTTCATCTTAATTCATTGCCATCTCCTTCCCTGTCTCCCCTCTCCTATACAACCTCTGATACTGATGGTGTTTACCAGTTAAAATGATGTATTTTCCAACTTTTGAATTATGCCATGTTGGTAAGGGAACATCCTTTATATGAAATGTGACTGCCCAGCACTCTGTGTTGGTTGGGATTGGGGTTTTTTTCTCCTCTTCTGAGACAGTCTTGACTGTAGTCATGCTTATATTCCTAGTATGAAGTACATTGTGGTACAGAAACTAGAAATACTATTTTCTGCATGAAAAGAAAATCAGGGATAAAATTTAAGTCATTTGCTTTATTTTCTGAAATCCTGTAAAGGCACTCTAGGAAACAAATGTTGGTCCTATTGTTAATTGAGTCATCATAGTGAAAAAAAACTTTTTTTAACTTTTGACAAATAAAAATTGTGTGTATTTAATGTGTACAAGGTGATGTTTTGATATATGTATACACTGTGAAATGATTACCACAAACTAACATTATCTGTCACTTTCCATAGTTACTTACTTTTGTTGTTTTTGTTCTGGTGGTCAGAGAGATCTCTTTTGTTCTGGTGGTCTACAGATCTCTTAGCAAATTTCAAGTATATAATACATTATTATTAACTATGGTCAGCATGCTGTACATTAGGTCTCCAGAACTTATTCATCTTCTAACTGAAAGTTTGTATCCTTTGATCAATATCTTCCCTTTCCCTCCACCTTCCAGACTCTGATAACCACCTTTCTAATCTCTGTTATTTTGAGTTTGACTTTTTTTTTTTTTAAGGTTCTGCACATAAGTGACATGCGTATTTGTCTTTGTGTCTGGCTTATCTCACTTAACATTATGTCTTTTGGGTTCATCCACGTTGTCACAAATGGCAAGATTTCATTCTTTTTTAAAAACTGGTGAAAAGATATTTTAATTTGCTCTTTGTAGCCATCAGAAAAATAAAATATTTGACACTCCTTGGGTCAGGGTTTTGAGCGCCATGTATACTTTTTTAAAAAGCCTGTATACCCTCGCCCTCATGGTTCCCATACATACACACTAGCCTTTTGTTTTCTACTGCTTAATTGATAATAGTGGGTTAGCTGTAACAGGGCCATAAACATAGGAGTTGGAGAAGTCCAATGTCATCTCCGTTTGTTGTAGGGATTGCACTAGCAGATTTTACTGTATAAGTATGCAGTGGGACTCTGATAGCCAAGAACCCAGTCCTACTCAGCAGGCTTTCGCTCCCTAAGCCCCTCAGGTGTGGATGTAAAAATGCAGATATTTAGGTCCACTATAATGAAAAAAGAAAGTAGAACTTGCATATGTTCCCTCTTATGAGTAATCAAGTTATAGCAATTTTGATATTTTAAGAGTGCACAAGTTACAGCAATTTTAATATTTTAAGAGTGCACACATACACTTCTTTACTGCAAAGTGCTACTTTATTTATTTTTTTCTTTTTTTATAGATTTATTTAATTAATTTATTTTGGCTGCGTTGGGTCTTCATTGCTGCGCGCGGGCTTTCTCTAGTTGCAGCGAGCGGGGGCTACTCCTCATTGCAGTGCGCGGCTTCTCATTGCAGTGGCTTCTCTTGTTGTGGAGCACGGGCTCTAGGTGCGTGGGCTTCAGTGGTTGCGGCACATGGGCTCAGTAGTTGTGGCTCGAGGGCTCTAGAGCGCAGGCTCAGTAGTTGTGGCGCACGGGCTTAGTTGCTCCATGGCACATGGGATCTTCCCGGACCAGGGCTCGAACCCGTAATTGGCAGGCGAATTCTTGACCACTGCGCCACCAGGGAAGTCCTGCTACTTTATTTCTTTGGTTGAATCATTAAGCCAATTGGGGTTATGTATTTATGTAAATTATGACCAATGTCTGTTAATATTTTAAACATTATGAGTAGTAGTGAGTACACTGAATATCTACTGTGTTCCTTGTACTGATTGTTGACAGGTCCCTCTATTGTTTATGGCAGACTAAAACAAATACTCAAGATAATTTTTTCTGCTTGGTACATATCAGCTACTTCATTTTGCCATTAGCTGGCATGTGTAGTAGAATGATTTAATTCAAATATTTGATTTTAGTAAAATGAAAACCAGTGTATGGCTGGAGCAGGAGGAGAGGGGTAGTATAGAAACACACTAACATTCATTAAAAAAAAAAGGAAGATTGTATTTTTTAAAGCCCCAAATGTTGCAGTCCAAGTCCAAAGATTCACCTTATAATTATAAAATTGTAGGTGTTTACATTATCATACTAGTTAGTCTCTCTTATTTATATCACAGAATTAATCATATAACTTCTGTTGGAAAACAGAAAAATGTGATTGCGAACTACAGAAATATTGCCCATTTTGCTCAGTATCAAGAGTCTTATTGCTCTCGCATCTACTGAAAAAGCTTTATAATGGAAGTGAGAAAGACTGAGAAAGGTTATTTATATCCTCTGGCAGGAAGATCACTTTCCTTAATCTTGATTTGTGCAGCTTACCTTTTTCTTTAGATTCATTTGATGCCCAAATATGTGAAATTGTTGCCTCAGAGTATTACCAAGCTGTGTGCAAAATTGCTGGACTTTAAATCTTTTATCAGTACTGGAGAAGTATGGTTGGGGAGAAGTTGGTTGTATAGTGGTTGGGAGTCTCAGAATTCTCCCATGATTGTGAAATTCTGTTTGGGTCATTCACACTTGGGTGTGGCTTACTTAGAGCACATTATCAGATTGTTCTCTAAAGAGCATCTAGCTGAGGTCCTCTGCTTTGAAAGGCGAGGAAAGGTGGCTTTTAGTTAGTGTAGGGTTGGTCCTGACTTCTGTGAAACTCACTTTGATACCAATAAATCCCGAATTTGATTATTTTCTAGTTGTTGGATATGGGCACTGTGGCTTCTGCCTGTGTCAAGTGGAAGGGCTCCCAGACATCTGTGGGCCAAGATGCTTGTGTGGGCTCCCTCTAGACATGTCATTTCCTTAACTGGCACAACTGCCCTCCTGCTTCCCAGCTGTCCTTTGTGTCTTTTGCTGAGTGGAGGGCCAGAGGGGTGGGGTGGTACTAGGTGGGGTGCAGGCGGCTGGGCTGATCCTTACTCTGGCAGTCTGTGAACACCTGGGAGCTGTCACATATGTCAAGTTGTTACTTAGGTGACTGAAAGATGAAAAGAGAACTTTAAGGTATTGTGGAGGTAGCAGCTATAGGAAGCAGCTACGTCTCCTAAGTCTGGGGGAAGAAACGAAGAGAAAAAGTTGAAGTTATTAAAATTCAGAAACTTGAGAGAAGGAGCCCTAGCTGGGATCCAGACCTCTGAAGAGAGTCTCGCCCTCAGGTGGGGGAGCCGGTGGGGCGGTGCGGGGAGAGGTGCTGTGACAAACTGGTTCTCTCAGTGTGGGATAAACTGCAAATTGGATGAATTGCTGCAGGAATGTTGGGTGATGCTCACAGGCACTTCAGGTGGACAAGAAACCTGGAAGAGGCAAGTCCCCTCTAGCAGCTTTAGCACTGCCCACCCCATCTGCAGAGTTTAACAGGGAGCCCCTGGCAGAGCAGAAATGTGGTTTGCAGAGTCCCACCTCCAGAATCACAAAGTATGGAAGGATAAGTGAGAGATACTTACTTTACATCTGGCATAGATATAAATTTCCCACTGTAGAGGGTTTTGGTTTCTTTTTTAATTTTTTAAAAATTATTTATTTATTTATTTATTTATTGGCTGTGTTGGGTCTTTGTTGCTCCGTGTGGACTTTCTCTAGTTGGGGCGAGCGGGGACTACTCTTCGTTGAGGTGCGCGGGCTTCTCATTGCGGTGACTTCTCTTGTTGTGGAGCACAGGCTCTAGGTGCGCGGGCTTCAGTAGTTGCAGCACATAGGCTCAGTAGCTGCGGTGCACGGGCTTAGTTTCTCCGCGGCATGTGGAGTCTTCCTGGACCAGGGCTTGCACCCGTGTCCCCTGCATTGGCAGGCGGATTCCTAACCCCTGCGCCACCAGGGAAGTCCCCAGTATAGATGTTTTAAACATAGAAAGCTGCCTGACCTTCTGGTCCAGCCCATGATAGGGAAGGGCAAGAAGCTCTTGAGATGTGGCAATATTTGGCTTGACTTCAGTCCTACAGAATTAGGAATTTATACAGTTTTTAAAAATGTGTGTATTTGTTTTGATTTGTTGGGGGTTTTTTTTTGGTAAGTATTATATACGACAGAGAAATGCCTTTGTACCAAATCACTGGAATCCCCCACTTTATTTGGCCAGCCCTCAAATCTCAGGAAAGACAGAACTGCATGCCTTCAAGTGGGGATTAAAGAGAGAAAATGCCAAGGGAGACAAGTTCCGCCTGCCTTTGACTTTGCATTAGCCCTAAGGACAGTGCTTCATATACTACCAGAGCAAGTTAAGAGACATATTTTCTCTTTACACCTTTTAGTTATAAACTCTTTGTCATTCACCTAACATGAAGGCAGAGGTGTGAAGCAGTGCTGGATGCTGAGGATTCCAGGCTCTAACTATGATGTGTGAAAAGAGCCCTTGACTCTAGAGTGGACTTCTACTGGATAGGCTTCTGTGCACATTTCTGAGAATTAAATGAAACAATGTATGTGAACATCCAACTCAATTTTAGGGATTAATCCAGTTGTCAGTCCCTGCACATTGGAGTTTTAACTAAATTTATCTAGCTCTCCAGTTCTTTAGGCTCTGAAAGTCTAATGTCCTGCCCAAAGTTTGGCCATTTATTAGTAGTTTAAGGTGTTGAAGTTTCCTTTTGTCTGTGTGGTTCTGGGATTGTACATGCTATTAACTGAGACAAGAATCCATTAGTTGCAAGCGTTTTGCAAGTTTAGTGATTTTTATTGAGTTAGGAGTTTAGCAGCAAATGGTGTAACTCACCTTGTTGGCTCTCGGTTTTTTCTTCTCGTCTCATTTCTCTCCACTTGCATTGCTCCGCTGCTCAGATTCTCTAATGACTGGTCAAACTGTGTAGTTCCTGCCCCCAAATCCTGGCAAGTACTCAGGTGAATAAAGAACCCTGTTTCCCTAAATTAGGACCCAGTTCCTTCCCTCAGTAAGCTTAAGGCACGTCACATACTGTACTTTTTTTTCTTTTAAATCAACTTTATTAATGTGCAATTTGCATACAGTTACACACTCATTTTAAGTGTACAACTTGAGTTTTGACAAATGTAAACAGCTGTGAAACCACCATCTCAGTTAAGATTTAGAACATTCCATCACCCCAGCACAGCACTTAAATTAAAAGATCATACTGTTTTGAAGTGTGTTTTCACTTTATATAGAAGGAATATCTTTCTACACTGTTACATTTACAGTATCTTTTTTCTTTGTTGTGATCGTTATTTCTGGAGGTGTAGTTTTGAGCACATCCACAGTTTTTCTTTAGGATAGGTTCCAAGAGGTGGAATTCTTACAGGTTGGGCCAGCATGTAGTCCCACCAGCCAAGTATATGAGATCCAGTTTTCTCCACAGCACTAAATAGCATTGTTTTTTTAGCACTAAATAGCATTGTTTTTTTAATCTTTGACTATTCTGAGTTTTAAGGATTGTCTTGATAATGAGACATTGTTATTTTCAAAATAGGGTTACTCAAAATGCACAATTTCTTTAGATGATTTTATTTTAAAACTTTTTTTTTTTTTTTTTGGGTCTTGCACATGTTACAGAATTCAACAAAGGGGGGTACTCATTGAAAAGTGTCTCCACTTTCAGGTAATTCCTTTCCTCAAAGAAGCCATTGTTTACTTGGACAATTTAAATCAGTTATTTTATGATTCTGTAGCCTGTTTTTTTTGTTGTTGTTCAGATGTATTTTTACATAATATATTAGCTCACATTGCCAGCAAGCCCTAAGTCTAGCATTCATATGCTTTAGATGTATGGTTGCATTGTTTCAGAGACTCAGGCTATCCACATGAAGTGGATGAATTTGACCAGTATTACTGTACACAGGTGCTATATCATATAATACTTCTGCCTTAGTATGTAAATTTGTGCTTATTTCAGTTATATTAAAATCTGAGTTGTCGTGGTCATTTTCTCCTGTGGCTCAGTAGCACAGGACAAAATAATCATCTGAAATCACAGAAGAATAAAAAAAAATTATATGTACTAAGTTATACTTCAGCTGGATCTCTTAAGATTATTTAACTTTCAACCAAATTTATAATCTTTGAAATATTAAAATCCTTAACCTCATGTTAATTTGGTTTCTTGAGCAATTTCATTCCAAATTCTTCCAAAAACCTTGAGGCAGAGGACTGAATCTTTAATATGTCAGCCAGTTAGTACTGAGCAAATGATCATTATTAAAGTTGAGGAAAATGACTATTGGATCTTCAAAGTTGCTAAAGGGGCAAGAGAAACATAAGCCTGCTATCTCTGGTGCTTAGTATTTAGTCCTTTAAGTGCACAACCTGTAGGGAAGGTACCAAGGCCAAAGCTTTTGAGCAAAAAGTTTGAAATAGTTTGTGAAAATTGGGTTTGGAGTTTTTAAAAAGTCCTTTTTTTTTTTTTTTCCCACATGCTCCAGCCATATTACAGCCACCATCTGGCTCCTTAAAGCCTTGGGCCTACCATTTTTGGAAGTTCTTGGATCCCCCTTTACCCAGTCAGTAGTAGTTAGATCTGTTCATTCAGCTGGTACAGAATGTGAGACGCTGTGTGGTGCTCAGCATTGGGACTGCAAACATTAGACCTGGGCCTTGACCTATAGGAACTGGTGTAGTTGGGACACCAACAGTAGGGTGGCGAAGTGCGTAAGGGATGGCCTTCTACAGAAGGTACACCCCTGCTTTCCAACAGTATTCAGTAGCATTTAGTCAGTTGCTTACCTCTTAACTGACAGTTGACTTTCAAAATTGTAGAAATGCTGCTTTGTGGGCAAAATAATGCTTTATGGCTTAAATGGCTTAAGTCTACTTCCTAATTCTCAAGAGCAAAAGGATTTTGTGTATGTGGAGATGTGTGGTTATGTGTGGAAGGAGTACAGAATCTGGGGCCAGGCTCTCTGGGCTTGATTTCTAGCTCTGCCAAATACTAGCTTGGACATCCTCACTTGACCTCTCTGCTTCTTTATCTGCTTAATATACTAATCTAGCTCTAGGGTGGTTGGGAGGGTTGGATTGCATAGAACAGAGCCTAATGTAATTCTGACCCTTATTTAATATTGCTTACTACTGTTTTCTGATTTTGCAAAGATACTGCCTCACTGTAAGCCTAAGAAGAATGAACGTCTTTTGTGTGGGAAACCTATGATTGTCATTTCATATTTGTTCAACAAAATAGATAATATTAAACATAACTCTGAAATGGGGCATAGATTTTTTTTTTTTTTTTTGGCTGCATTGGGTCTTTGTTGCTGTGTGTGGGCTTTCTCTAGTTGGGGTGAGCGGGGGCTACTCTTTGTTGCGGTATGCAGGCCTCTCATTGTGGTGGCTTCTCTTGTTGCAGAGCATGGGCTCTAGGCGTGCGGGCTTCAGTAGTTGCAGCATGCGGGCTCAGTAGTTGCGGCACGCAGGCCCTAGAGCGCACGGGCTCAGTAGTTGTGGTGCATGGGCTCAGTAGTTGTAGCTCGTGGGCTCTAGAGCACAGACTCAGTAGTTGTGGTGCATGGGCTTAGTTGCTCCGCGGCGTGTGGGATCTTCCTGGACCAGGGATCAAACCCGTGTCCCCTGCATTGGCAGGCGGATTCTTAACCACTGTGCCATCAGGGAAGTTCCATGGGGCATAGATTTTTAAAGCATAGTGAACACCCATTTGTCAACAGTGGGTAGGGAAATGGGATGTTTGGGGTAAATAATATATTTTGATTTTATTAGAATTATCATATATGTAGTCAATTTTCCATGTGTTAGACAATACTAAACTTTATTTTTACAGACGCTAAACTGAAGTTTTATTTTTAATCCAGAGTATTTAGGATTTTGCACTGCACAACTTCAGGGGGTGTCATTCATGCAGACTGTGATGTGAATGGTCCTCTCTTGGAGCTGTGCAGTGTGGCAGACTTGTTACAGGATGCTTATTTGGGGGAGACAGACCCTAATATCGGATTGCTTCCTAATTTATCACACAGTTGCATGCAGAGTGTGAAAAAAACTTCATTTTTCCTTTCTGGTGGTTTGGATTTTGGACAAAATTATGTCAGTGACACAGATGGATTGAGAATTCAAATCTGGACCAACTGTAACTTGTTTTTGTTTACCTCACTGAAAATTTCAACTGCTGAGCTTCCATCTGTCTTCTTGTCTGTTAATATCAACAGAGGCCTTTCCTATTAGTGGAGTCCTCAGGCACTTAGCACTTAAATTTTGCTGTGATTGCCACATTTAAAACCTGAAATAACTAGTAATCAAGGAAAAGGATTGAATAAATAATATATGGTAGTTGTAGAAGTGTAGCCACTAGCTGGTAGGCCAGGAAAAGTGCCTGTTTATGTCATATGGTTTGCAAAGAATATTGATTATCTATAAAGCAACCGGGAAAGCACCGTGCAGGGACATAATAAGTGAAAAAGTGTAAACACATTAAACTGTTTTTAAGGACTTTCGTCTTTGTCAGAACAAATACAAATGTACTGGAATATTAACCAGATTTTGGTTATTAGGAGTACAGCGATTTTAAGTTGATTTCATATGTATTTTTCTTTAATGAGCAGGTGAAATAAACTTGGGGGAAAAAGCAGGTATCATTCGCAACAAATTTCTTCCTTATTTAGGTATTAAGCATTGTCACAGATACTGGGGATACAGTATATTCATTTATATCCCTTCCCTCAATAGGGAAGATGAAATACTGAGTATTGAACAGTAATTACAAGATTAAAGCGTATTACAAAAAGGGACCGTCCAGTAGAAGGAAGCATATAGCAGTAAGATTTAACCCATTCCAATAATAAAATGTTTAGCCAAGTTTAGTGCTAGAGGGAACCTTTGAAATGTTCAAGGGACTAAATTTTAGTAGATTGGGGAGGTAAATGAGTTTGTATGGTTGTATAACAATTTAGTACAATTAGAACTGGGATTAAGTTCCGATTCCTAGCTCTAAAGTTTTTTCCCTAGTAGGTACACCAGGATGCCTAGTTGAAGTTAGCTCTCTAACGTAAATTAGCTCCCTCTTTAAAGGCTCTTAAACTAGGTAGAAGTTCTTAGATAAATAAATTAGCCAGCTTCAGTGCTCTCCTCCTTTGACCCCGTTTAATTCCAAAGAGATAGCTGCTTCTTTTTTTTTTTTTATTTTTTATTTTTGGCTGTGTTGGGTCTTCGTTTTCTGGGCGAGGGCTTTCTCTAGTTGCGGCGAGTGGGGGCCACTCTTCATCGCGGTGCGCGGGCCTCTCACTGTTGTGGCCTCTTTTGTTGCGGAGCACAAGCTCCAGACGCGCAGGCTCAGTAATTGTGGCTCACGGGCCCAGTTGCTCCGCGGGATGTGGGATCTTCCCAGACCAGGGCTCGAACCCGTGTCCCCTGCATTGGCAGGCAGATTCTCAACCACTGCGCCACCAGGGAAGCCCGATAGCTGCTTCTTAACCTCTTCATTTTACCCGCAGTCTATTAGCTCTTTTTTTTTTTTTAATTAATTTTATTTTTATTTTTGGCTGCATTGGGTCTTTGTTGCGTGCGCAGGCTTTCTCTAGTTGCAGCAAGCAGGGGCTACTCTTCATTGTGGTGCACGGGCTTCTCATTGCAGTGGCTTGTCTTGTGGAGCATGGGCTCTAGGCACATGGGCTTCAGTAGTTGCAGTACGCAGGCTCAATAGTTGTGGCTGGTGGGCTCTAGAGCGCAGGCTCAGTAGTTGTGGCGCTCGGGCTTAGTTGCTTCGCGGCATGTGGGATCTTCCCGGACCAGGGATCGAACCTGTGTCCCCTGCATTAGCACGCGAATTCTCAACCACTGCGCCACCAGGGAAGTCCCCAGTCTATTAGCTCTTAACCTTTCCTTCACTTTCTTTTCTATCTAATTTAGACTTTGTTTTCAGCAAACAATGGAAGCCAACTTTGGCTATTTTAATCTGCAGTAGTATTTATTGAGTTATGAGATATCTAACACAGTCTTTAGGAGTGCCAAAGAGAGAGGCAGTCAGGAACAAGGCTCAGACTCACATCATGGACTTCACTGTGGACATCGCATGCAACACACAGTACAGTGTGATTGCTGATGCCAAGTACAGGAGGCTGCACTTGGTTGTCTAGAGGTAACTACTGCTGTTCTCTCCAGAATGGATCCTTATTTCTTAGCTTCTGATGCACAGGTTTTTGAATGAGCCTAGGTCTCACATGCTAGGTTGCAAGAGAGTTAGGAAATAAGACTAAAGCTTCTGTTGAGGGAGGTGAGGATCCATGAAGGTTGGGGAGTGTGATTCCCAAAAAAGGGCGTTCTAGCTGTTGGGTAGCCAAAAGCAATGACGAATGTCTACTGCGAACCTCATTTTGCCTTATGCTGCCAGGCAGTCCTTCTGTGTGACCATAGATAAGTTTTTCTATTTTCTACAACAGTTACTTCAAATTTTCGCATTCTTTTTTTTAAAATTATTTAATGGTTATGTTTTTAAAATATTTATTTATTTATTTATTTTTGGTTGCGTTGGGTCTCCATTGCTGCACCCCGGCTTTCTCTAGTAGTGGTGAGTGGGCACTTCTCTTCATTGCAGTGTGCAGGCTTCTCATTGTGGTGGCTTCTCTTGTTGTGGAGCATGGGCTCTTGGTGTGCAGGCTCAGTAGTTGTGGCTCACGGGCTCTAGAGCACAGGCTCAGTAGTTGTGGCATACGGGCTTAGTTGCCCCGCGGCATGTGGATCTTCCCAGACCAGGGCTCGAGCCCGTGTCCCCTGCATTGGCAGGCAATTCTTAACCACTGCGCCACCAGGGAAGTCCCTCGCCTTCTTCTTAAGCTCCCAACCTGAACATTGCACTAAGGAAGAGGAGGGAAAGGTATGAACGAATGGGGAATTTTTACCGTTGCTTAATAGTGGATAGATTTATAGACAACTGTCTAAATTCACACATAAGGGCCTTAAAATGAATTATCAACTTCAAACAATGAGTTAAAACTTTGAGAAAGAAAGAAACCCACAATCTAGATCATTTCTAACTTGAGATGAAGTTTTTAAAAAGAACGTGTTCACTGGTTTTTGCTAATGTATCACTCATAATTAGTGTTCACCATACAGGAACAGGCACTTAAAATTTTTCCCTGTTTCCATTCAGGATGAATTCAGAAGACTTTCCCTCCCCCACCTGCTAAGTTACACAGTCCCTACCAGAATCTTAAATGTGCAAGTTTTTTTTTTTTAATGGGTTTATTAACAGTGCCTTAAGTACCTTGGCACAATAGCAATCCCACTGATGAAGTGTTACTAAGTTATTAGGTCCTCTCTTCATTCAGAGGTCTAAGATATCATTCCTAAGACACAGAATTCATTAAGATGGACAGTTAAAGTATTCAAATCACTAAAGACTTATTTTTATTTTTTGAGCTGGTGCTAAAGTCATTTCAAGCCATGAAGTGTTATGGCGTCATCAAATAAGAAACCAAGAGAAATGGGGAAACATAACTTCTATCAGTCTACTAATTACAGTGCTGGGTATTCAAAGGACATTTTTACCACCAAGAATTTCATGAGTGCTATATGAAGGAGTAGTTGATACTGTCTTTAACTGTGATGTCAATATTTAGAAATCTTTCAAAAAAACAAAGGGAAAAAACGATGGAGATGTAAAGTTTCTGTCTTTCCAGAAAACTTTTAAAGTGTCTTTAGAAATAGCCGAGAAAAAATATGCCCCCAGTCTAGTCCTGTTGTTCATATAGTGTCCCTAACTCACACCTGTACCTACTCTAAGACCTTGAGATACCCCTTCTAAAACGCATCTTCCAAAAACTGACTTTTGGAAGGGGGAAGGGTAAGCTGGGACGAAGTGAGAGAGTAGCACTGATATATATACACTACCAAATGTAAAATAGATAGCTAGTGGGAAGCAGGTGCATAGCACAGGGAGATTAGTTAGGTGCTTTGTGACCACCTAGAGAGGTGGGATAGGGAGGAGTTGGGAGGGAGATGCAAGAGGGAGGGGATATGGGGATATATGTATACATATAGCTGACTCACTTTGTTATACAGCAGAAACTAACACAACATTGTAAATCAATTATACTCCAACAAAGATGTTTAAAAAAACCCTGACTTTTATGTATATTTATACTCACGTTGAAATAAATTCCTGGGGTGGGAGGGGGCAAGGGACTCTGTTTTACTCTTACTTAGAGTTAGTTGATGCCACAATACCACGAGCAAAATAAGGAATTAATGTATTTGTTAGTAAGTTCATATTTCAAAGTCACAGAACATTTCCGAGCATAATGGTTTGTGTAATATCAGAGACAGAATGGATTACCATATAACAGATAGTTCGGGTCAAAATGGTCAAAAGCCCGCGCGCAGCAATGAAGACCCAACGCAACCAAAAATAAACAAATAAATTAAAAATAACCATTATTAAAATTCAAAAAAAAAGCAAAAATTGGTCTATACCAATTTTTAAATCAAATATAGCAGATTTTTTTCCCTTCCCTATTTATCTTAGTAAGACTATATACTTCTTCAGTTGACAATCCCAAAAGAAAAAAATAAGTGACATGGCTTAATTTACCTTTTTCATGAAGCACTTTCTCATGATTATGAAGCCCTTCCTTAACTTCTGTGCTATTTACTGTCCTGCCAAACATTTGATATTTACTGTTTGTATTGTTAATTGTCTTTCTGTTTACCATTGAGATTAAGAAAACAGGCTCTGAAGCTACAGTGAGTAGAGCCCAATAGCCTAGATTTCAAACCTGGCTCTGTCACTTGCTAGCTTTGGTTATACTGTTAAGTGGTCACTCTTAGTTCCTCATTTTCCTCATTTGTAAAATGGGTCTGAGGATTAAATGAGTTAGTAATACATTTAAAGCACTTAAATCGGTATTTGACCTAGTTTTTTTATTACTTGAGCTTTTATAGATTCTCTGCTGATCTGGGAACACTGCTTGATAATTGCCTACGGTCCCTGACCTTATGGAATTTACAGGCCAGTGATGCCGGAGGAAAAGAAACAGACTGCAACATAACCTGATGTGTTTAGGGGGCAAAAGAATTGGGAGGTAGTAGACAAGGAAGTCAAGAAATTCAGCCTAATAGTTTTCCTTGTTGGATGCACAGTTTGTTAGTAGGATTTTCAGATTTTTGTCCATTGTCACTGATTGGAATAATCGTACATGCCGTTCCTGGGGTAGAAGTTACTAACTGACAGCAGGTATAGTAATCCTTCTCGTCAGCTCTGTGTGGGACCTGAGTGTGCATGCATTTACTGCTGGAAGAAGCCTTTATTTAGCACTTACCACCACCATTTGCTAGCTGGAGTTCCCATCTTCCAATAGTGTAGGGTCTGACAAGTAAACCAAGTTATTGTGCTAGTTATAGTAAGAGGAGTGGAGGTATTAATGTGCAGGAAACTGGAAGTATAGGGAGATGCTTCCAGACAAATTCAGACCTGAGAAATAAGTTGGTTGGATATACTTAGCCTTTGAAAAGTCCTTCTCTGGCTCCTAAGTCTCCGTTCCTTTTCACTGAACTTAACAGAAGCATTGAATTGGTCTTGGGTTGAGGAGAAAAATTAGAATGGAGAGATTTCTTGCCCAGGTCATCCCACCCTATCTATTGGGTGTTACTCCAAGTGGAACACAGGAGTACTTTCCTAACTGTTACTTACCGGTCTGACTGGAAATAAAGCTTTTCAACAAAGTGATATCTTGGTATCCAGAGCCTTTGAAGCAGTTACCTCCATTTTTCCGTCTCTGAGTGTACCACCAAAGAAAGGATGAGGTTTAAGTGTGTGGGAGTAGAGGGAGAAAAAGGAGGAGGAGGGTGTGCTTTGAGAATCATTAATCTCATCTAACTTTAGGATAAGCATTTTAAAAAACAGTGAATTAGGGTAAAATAATTAACTTTTATGATTGTCAGATTTTTCATTTGCCAAGGAAAAGGGGTTGATATAAGTAGATGATGTCTTATGTCCACTAGGGGGTAGTGTGGACCATAAAAATTAAAATTATTTCTCACCGATTAACCCTTATTTCATCGTGAACTTGCCTCGTTTGAATTAATTTTTCTCCATGCAGTTTTTTTTTTATTTGCTACCAATCATTTTCAAACACAGTCTTGTGACTGTAAAAACAGTAACGCACATTCCTGTCATTAGTGATTCAGATGTTCTGACATTACTTTTTTTTTTTTTTTGGCCGTGCTGTGAGGCTTGCAGGATCTTAGTTCCCCGACCAGGGATCAAACCTGCACCCTTGGCAGTGAAAAGCCCCGAGTCCTAACCACTGGACTGCCAAGGAATTCCCTGACGTTACTTTTCATAAAGAATTTTTTGAGGGGAATATAGTGATGCTTTAAAATTTCTCTACCAAATTTTACTCACTATATGAAGTAAGTTAAATTATTCTTAATGACCTGTAAGTAAAATCATCACATAACAGGATTGTCTTGTGTTTCACTGTCCTATATGGTACCAGTCCCATGTGGAGATTGCAGTTAAAAAGTGTCTAGTTCAAATTGGTATGTGCCCTAAGTTTAAATTACACACTGGATTTTGAAGACTCAATATGAAAAAAGTTTATAAAATATATCAATAATTTTTATATTGATTATGTGTTGAAACGCTATTTTGAATATATTGGGTTAAATAAAATATTAAAATTTTACCTTTTTCTTTTTACCACATTACTTTTTAAAAAATTAATTAATTAATTTTATTATTTATTTGGCTGCACCAGGTCTCAGTTGCAGCACGCGGGATCTTCGTTGCTGTGTGCAGGATCTTTAGTTGCAGCACGCGAACTCTTTTTTTTTTTAAATTTATTTATTTTTGGCTGCGTTGGGTCTTCGCTGCTGTGCGTGGGCTTTCTCTAGTTGCGGCGAGTGGGGGCTACTCTTGGTTGCGGTGCGCGGGCTTCTCATTGTCGTGGCTTCTCTTGTTGTGGAGCAGAGGCTCTAGGCGCGTGGGCTTCAGTGGTTGCAGCACATGGGCTCAGTAGTTGTGGCTCGAGGGCTCTAGAGCGCAGGCTCAGTAGTTGTGGCGCATGGGCTTAGTTGCTCCACGGCATGTAGGATCCTCCTGGACCAGGGCTCGAACCCGTGTCCCCTGCATTGGCACGCAGATTCTTAACCACTGCACCACCAGGGAAGTCCCTGATAGAGTTATTGAGTATAGTCAGATCTTAGGCGAGATGAGCTAAAAGATCCACAATTGCAGTTTTGTGTTTCAGAGAATATTCTAAATGGGGAAAAACCTAATTGCTGTAGATATAATGTGTTGGGGGTATATATAGTTAATAAGTGGGACAGCTTTTCCTACATGAAAATTACCACTCTTTTTCTAAGAGTGGTTTATTATCTAAAATTTTACTGTACATAATTCATTACCTTAACATTTGTAAGACCTTACATTGTTTCATAGTGCACACAAATTATTACTGAACCTAAAAACAGGAAAAGTCCTAGTTAATGGAGTTTAGTTGATTGAATGTTAAGTGTTGTCATTACTGTGGTGTTATTCTGGGATTTGCTCTTTGAGTCCCAATAGATCTATTGATAATCAGATCAATTTGATGTTATTTAAATCCTTTAAAGTATTTGTAGCATGAAATGCTATATGCATTCTGTAAGATGACATAGTTTCCTTGCGACCTAATCTTGTTGCCACTTAAATTCATATTCTCCTTTTATGTGCTTCCTTTTCTACTTTTTGTAACCAATTTTCTAAACTAGTCTACATTATTTTCTATTCTGCATGGCCTAACCTAAGTTCTACCTGGGATTCAGTCCCAGGATTGCTTTTAAACAAATAGGATCACAAAATGCAACTAAAGGTTATTGTTTTCTTTAAAAACAAACACTGTTATTTAATAAATCTTGAGACTTGTTACTGTGCTTTGTTCTTACCCTAGATTCTTTTTGAGTTGGTTATAATGTGACTGTGGGCTTCTTATGTGATTTCATTTGCCAAGTCCTTTTACAATGTTATCTCATTTGCTCTTCATAGCACCTCTGCATGAGATGTAATGTTAACTATATAGATGAGGAAGCTGAGGCTCAGAGCAATGTAAATAACTTGCTCAAAACTGTAGTTAAGCAATGCACTAGTAATTTGAACCCATTATTTCTAGACTTGAAGAATACTTCACTGTCTTTCTACCAGAGGATAGGATAAAACTAGAACGTGTTTCACAGTTAACCATGTGTGAGAGTAGTAGCAGGAAGGATTTTATTTCCTACCCAGTTTTTGCCTTTTTAGGGAAAAAAATCGACAATTTCTGTGGGAGAGAGTTGTTCCATTTGGTTTGGATTTTATTCTTTTTTTTTTTTTTTTTTTTTAAATGGTTACATCTTTATTCTGGTATACATCAATCCTTCTCTGGAAGGATTAACCATTGTTTTTTTTTTTTTTTTTTTAAACATCTTTATTGAAGTATAATTGCCTTACAATGGTGTGTTAGCTTCTGCTTTATAACAAAGTGAATCAGTTATACATATACAATATGTTCCCATTTCTCTTCCCTCTTGCTGGATTTTATTCTTTTTTTTCTCCTGTAATTTATGCTGTGGGTTTGGGAAATCAGTGCTGTGTAGTCAAATAATTATGCATCTATTCATTATATCAAAATCCGTTAGGACTTGAGAGCATATAAAAACTATTTCAAAAAGTTTTCCATACCCAAGAGCTTATTCTAGAATGTGCTCCGATTAAATCTGATACTTGATCAGGCCACATGATATGTTTAATATCTACGTTCTTTAGAAAGACTGTCTGATTTTGAGGGTGAACTGAAGATGAGGAGAATGCCCTCTCTGCCTCTGACAGTGTGTACCGAGAGTGATTTTGAAGCTATTTTGGGATGTGATCAGAGGCCCTTCTGGAAGCTTTTTATAGCTTTGAATAGAGCTACTATTTTGTGTAACCAGGGAATGGTGTTTTGGGGCTCTTGGACCCCAGCTTTCTCTTTTTTTCCCCCAGTCTCTCTCTTTATGGCTTTCTAAAAATATGAAGACCTGGGGTAAAACAAAAGGAGAATGGAGGTGAGGAGTCAAAATTCAAGGAATTTTACCATCCACTTCTTTTCTTATTCCTTCACGCCTGCTGTTCATCCTGATATCTTTACTTTTTCTCTTTTGTTCTAGTTACATGTTGGAGGACTTCCCAAAATGGGAGGCTTCTTTATTGCCTCTTGAGATTTTTAATGCTCTAAAAATGTTTTACTTTGTTTGAATCTAAAGAATATTTTGCTGAAAGTAGTGTATAGCATTTCAGTTTTTGATTTGCCCTTGCATTGCCATGATTAAAACAAAACAAAACAAACTAGTCTTGAATTAAAGTACTAAAAGCATTACTTTAAATGAGTTTAACACATTTTGGGAAAGGATTTGATTTTGTATCTGCATCTTGTGACTATTTCAATATATAACCGTGCTGACAGAGAAATCTTTTTTTAGTATATGCACTGCAGGCTGTAGAGTGAAGTAGTGTAAGGTGTATAATTTTTCTTAAGTGAAGGCAGTGTGAATACAATATTCTCATTCATTGATTTTCATACCTAAAAGTTTAAATACTGCAGTGTTCTAAATGTTTTTGACTACACATACGTATTCAAAGTGTTGAAAATATATTACTAATATATAAAACTACATGTACTATTATTGTCAGTTTGTATATTGAATATTAACATTTTTCTGGCTAAATAATTTATAAATATAAATTAGATGATTTCTTCCCACACCTGAGTGGATTCTTTTTCTTCTTGTGATGTGCTCATCCTGCTTTGAATAACATTAACGTTAAAGATGAAATTTCTGATCGTTTATTCCTCGTTCTTTGTAACATTAGATAGATTCATAAATCAGTAAGATATTTACTGAACATCTATGGTGCCAGGCACTGTTCTAAATGCTGAGGATATAGCAATAAATAAACAAACATCTCCCCTTCTGTGTTACTTACATTCCAAACAAAACAAGTGAGATGTAATATGTTCAGAGGCCCTGGAGATAAAGTTGGCGGTGGGGGGGAGCAGGGATAGAGGGGGAGGGTGTGGGATAGGGTGGAGTGGGGTTTGCAGATTCAATTATGGAGGCTTCACTGAGAAAACACATTTGAATGGAGATCTTGGGAACTGGGTGGGTGAGCTCTATAGAAAGTTGGGGGAAGAAAAGTGAGCACAAAGCACCTGAGGGAGGAGTATGCCTCGCAGGTTGAAGAACTACAGAGAAGCTAGTCTGGCTGGAACAAAGCAGATGAGGAGGTGGGTAGGGTGGCAGAAGCATAGCTGAAGATGCCTAAGAGATAGGTGGAATGAGGGGATCATGTAAAGCTTCTTTTGGGGGGCATTATAAGGACTTTGATTTTTAAAAGTTCTGTGGAATACAGATGGGAGTTGAGGGTCAGAAGCAGGTAGAACAAGTTAGTTGGCTGTTGCAGTCTGCCAGGTGAGAGCTGGTGGTGGCTTGGATCAGAAGTGTAGCAGTGGAGTGATGAGACTTCTGTCCAATTCCGGGTAGATTTCGAAGTTCAAGCCAACAAAATTTGCTTATCAGGTTAGATGGGTGGGGTATGAAGGAAAAAGGTGGATCATTTGGAAGGATGGATTTCTGGTTAACTGACACGAGGAAGGCTTTGAGGAGGAGCAGGTTGAGGGTGGGGAAAAGGTCCTGCTAAATTTGGGATGCGTATTAGACATTTAAGAGCAGCTGCCGAGCAGACAGTTATGGATAGAAGAGGCATGATTCAGGGAGATATCTGTGCAGGATATGCTTTTGGGGCTTCAGCATATATGGAGTGGATTGAGTATTTAAATTCATTGGACTGGATGAGATCACTATGGAAGTGTGTAGGCAGAGTAGAAGACCTAGGACAGAGCCCCGGCGCACTTCAATATTGGAGTATTGGGGAGGTGGGAAGAAACTGCAAGGAGATTGCTGCCATACAAGTAGGAAGAGAGCCAGGAGAGTGTGGCTTCAAGAAGCTGGATGAAGCCTTGCAGACCAAGGAGAGGGCAGACCAGCTGGGTAAGACGTTGTGTTTAAGTCAATTAAGATGAAGATTAAGCATTAGCCATTTGATTTTACCATGTGGGAATCATTGATGACCTCAACAAGCAGGTTGGTGGCTAGAGCGTGATTGGAGAGTTGTGTTCATGATAGGAGGGGAGGAGAGAAATTGGAGACATGCAAGTATAGATAACTTTCAAAGAGGAGCAAAGCAATGGGGCAGTAGCTGGTGGGGGAGAGTCAGGTCAAGGTCATTTTCTCCTTTTTTGGGGGGAGAAATTACAGTAAGTTTGTACAGTTTGGGGAAAGATCCAATAAAGAGGGGAAACTGATGATTCAAGAGAGGAAAGCGATGCTAGAGCAATGTCCTTGAGTAGGTGAGAAGGAGATAAGATCTAGAGGAGAGGTTGGTCTTAGCCAGAGTGACAGCCATTTCATCCTTAGTAACAGGAGAAAAGGCGCAGAGCACACGAGCACACACATGCGGGTTGGTATACAAATGCTACAGTGGGAACTTAAGGAGGTTTCTATTTTCTCGAGAAATACAAAGCAGAGTTATCAGCCAAAAGCGAGGATGTGGATGGAGATATTGGAGGCTTGAACAGAGAGGAGGAAGGATATTACAGTTATTTAGGAGAGAGGGAGAAAGATGGAAAAGAGAACTAATGATATGATTGCTGAGGGAGCAGGAAGGGTCCATTTGAGTCATTGTCAATTTTAGAGACTAATCAGCGTGGTTGTGTATATTTCTCTAGCCCTGTTTAAGTGCCTAGGCACTTGTTGTACTTATTTTGTTCCATTATATTTTTCAGAGGGGAGATTTTCAATGGCTTTAAAAACTAAGTTTACTTTTTAAACAGCTTGATTTTGGTGAACTTTAAACAGAGCAAGTTACCTTACCTATGTAGTAATTCTAGTGTTGTTTTGTTTTTTTTTTCTTCTCTTTCCCTTGAGTATAAGATCAGTTTCATTAGTCTAATTTTATTCTCAACATATTTGTAGACATTTGTAGCTGGAATTGTATATGATGTCATCAGTATTTGCTTGCAGTTGCTTTCAGCTGATTGTGATTATTTATGTTTTTTCCTTTGAACTTTGCATTTTATTAAGCTAAATAAAAACTGTTTGGGAGATTGGAGAGGTTCTTTTATGTCCAATTCCAAGAGATAGATTTTCTAACTTTTATTTTGGTGTTTAGCAAAATGATATTTGTTTCACAAATGTGTTATGTTTTTCTGTTGTAGGAAACCCAGCGTTTGCTGGCAGAGCCAGTTCCCGGCATTAAAGCAGAACCAGATGAGAGCAACGCCCGTTATTTTCATGTGGTCATTGCTGGCCCTCAGGATTCCCCCTTTGAGGGAGGGACTTTTAAACTTGAACTATTCCTTCCAGAAGAATACCCAATGGCAGCCCCTAAAGTACGTTTCATGACCAAAATTTATCATCCTAATGTAGACAAGTTGGGAAGAATATGTTTAGATATTTTGAAAGGTAAGTGTTATCTTTATCATTATATGCTACTAAGATTTCTCCTTTTTCTCTTAAGCATTCCCCTTTGAGAATCTGAATATTGTAATCTTACCTTATATAATAAAAAGACCACAGAACTCTGTAGGAGGGACATGCAGCAGTTCTGTGGCTGTTTTTTTCATGCTTGGTCATTCTGGGCCTGTTGCCTTCGTAGATAAGTGGTCCCCAGCACTGCAGATCCGCACAGTTCTGCTATCGATCCAGGCTTTGTTAAGTGCTCCCAATCCAGATGATCCATTAGCAAATGACGTAGCGGAGCAGTGGAAGACCAATGAAGCCCAAGCCATAGAAACAGGTACTGAATATTCATTCTCCTTCACACCACTTCCACTTTAAAAAACAACCTGTACCTTTTTTTGGGGGTGGGGGGTGGGCAGGGGCTGCACTGTGCGCAGCTTGCCAGATCTTAGTTCCTGGGCCTCGGCAGTGAGAGCACCGAGTCCTAACCACTAGACCGCCAGGGAATTCCCCTGTACCACCGTTTTAAAAACATCGTTTAGAGCCTTAACAAGAAAAAGAAAAAATACATTAAAAGGAAAAAATCAGATCTTTCTTATAGTATGTAAATAACCTCTTAACAAAAGATGTTCAAACGCCATCTTATAGCCTGCTACATGACTCCCAAATTTAAAGAGGACCTGTAATTGGGAGATCTTGGGCTCTTGTATAACTACACATGATTTAACAAATACCTGCGTGCCTGCCATTCATCTAGCAATACTTAAAGATAATGGAAGACCTTTAAGCTTCTTTGAGCTGTTTTTTGCAATCTGTTTGATTAAACTAAACTATGTGTCAGTTTATAGTTAGGGAGTTTGAAATCAGTAAGCTTCTTGCTACAGATTTTAACATAATTAATGAGGAGCATTATATGTCTAGAAATGAAGGAGACAAAAGAAGATAGCTCTTTTCATCCTGTTGAATTTTGTAGAACTTTAAAATTCTATTGTAGTGTTTTGGTAATTAGACATATAGACAATCTTTCTGCCCTGATCCAGATTATAGAAAATGGCATGAATTTAAGGGATTACAGCATGCTGTTTCCATAATTAACTTAATACTGTTTGTTTACTTTTTATAGAGTTTGGAAAAGGAACATATTGAACTAAGTAAAGTAATAATTGCGTGTTTGTTTTTGTCTACAGCTAGAGCATGGACTAGGCTATATGCCATGAATAATATTTAAATCGATCCGATCATCAAGTGTGCATCACTTCTCCTGTTCTGCCAAGACTTCTTCCTTTTTTGTTTTCATTTAATGGACACAGTCTTAGAAACATTACAGAATAAAAGCCCAGACATCTTCAGTCCTTTGGTGATTAAATGCACATTAGCAAATCTATGTCTTGTCCTGATTCACTGTTGTAAAGCATGAGCAGAGGCTAGAAGTGTCATCTGGATTGTTGCGAAACGTTTAAAAGCAGTGGCCCTTCTCTGCTTTTATTCATTTCCCCATCATGGTTTGAGTATAAAGCACTGTGAATGAAGGTAGTTGTCAGGGTTAGCTGCAGGGGTGTGGGTGTTTTTCTTTATTATTATTATTTTTTTGGTGGTGGGGGGAAGGTAGTTTTATTTTAATTTTATGGGCTCCTTTCCCCCTTTTTATGGTGATCTAATTGCATTGGTTAAAAGCAGCTAACCAGTTCTTTAGAATATGCTCTCTAGCCAAGTCTAACTTTATTTAGACACTGTAGATGGACAAGCTTGATTGTTTGAACCAAAATGGGAACATTAAACAAACATCACAGCCCTCACTAATAACATTGTGACTTTGCTGTCAAGTGTAGAATCCTCCCTTCAAGAAAAAGCTTGTGACCATTTTGTATGGCTTGTATGGAAACTTCTGTAAATCTTATGTTTTAGTAAAATATTTTTTGTTATTCTACTTTGCCTTTGTACAGTTTATTTTACTGTGTTTATTTCATTTTTCCCAATGTGACAATCGTATTTAAAAATTAAAACTGATGGAAGATTCTCTTTTGGTCTTCAACGTCTGACAAATTGAATGGCGAGAGGTAGATTTTGCCAGTTTCTTTTCACTGATGCAAATTTGTGTTAAGATATATCACTGAATGGAGTATTTATAAGCTGGCCCTGAGCATGCCTAAAGCATCAGTATGTGACATTTTTTACCTCCTAGAAATTTGAAATAAATGTGTTTGTGTTGTCTGATTAGTCAGATGATCATGGGTGTCTTGCCACAGTGTTTGAAAATTACTGTAGAGGAGAGTCACAGCACAGCCACACTCGTGACTGGCTTTATGTGGGACTTTCACATGTGCCACATTTGTGTCTGGCATTTGCATTATGACCTTGCTCTTAGTTCTTGTCTCAGAACTTCATGTGTGACCACTGGTGTGTGTTATTAGGAAACACCAATCTGATAATCACTTGGGGTTCATTCAGGCCATTTATGAGTCTTTCTTACAGACCTGCGGAGCAAATCTCAAGCAGCCAGCTTGCATAAGTGTCATCAGAAAGGTTTCTCCCTTAGAGGGCATCATATCCTCAATTAATGATTCTTACTGTCATCCCTCTAATATTTGCTACGGGAGCTCCTTTTAATCTTTAATTTGATAATCAACTCTTTTTTCTGCATTGACAGAGTTCCTCCCCCACAAAACTGTTCTTTCCCACCCTTCCATATCTAATTCCTGATTCTTGTTATTTTTAAGACATAAATGTAGTCAGTCATAAGTATGTAAATGTTAACCTGTGGGTTGGAACCTTTGTCTCTTGCAGTTTACGGTAATGGATATTGTAGCCCATCTGAATTTTCCCCCCTCTTATTCTCGTAACTTCTGGAGTTTCTTCAGAATGTGGTGTATTTTATTGTGCTCCTATGTAAGATGAAGAATTATCTATTAAAATTACATTTTCAACATACAAAAGTTTTTGATGACTGGTAACTGGTATCCTTCCAAATAAATTCATTGCTTGGAAACAAATGCTAGTTTAATTCAGAATAAAATTGTTCATAACCCTAATATTGTAAATTTAAAGACTTAACAGCAGTTGTCATTTATAACAGTTCTTGAGCTGTTTAGAAGTTGTCTTGCCACTAAGGAAACTGAATCTCATTCTGGGGCCAAAATGAGTGAACACTGCAAGCAGTTAAATAGAGATCAGCTTTATTTATTGCAGATGGCACTGCTCATGATGATAGCTAGTATTACATAGTGATTTATAAGTTATAAAATTCCAGATTTAAATCTGTTACTCTACAAAAATGTATCTAAAATAGGCCTCTGATATCTACTGAGTTTGAGTTATAGAAATACAGAAATGAAATAATTCACTGTTTTCATTTCAAATACATGAATTCCTAACTTCATGGCATCATGGTTTTTTCCTTTGTAATTTTGATGAGTCCCCATTGTTTTGGTAATACTTCCTTTCTCAACCAGTGGGATGAAACAAGAACCAGTGTGTTGAGCTTTCTTAGGATTTAAGGGGCTCTGGAAGAGTCCAAGATAAGAGTTCGAAAACTGGCAGCTACATCTGGCTTTGGGGCCTATTTTCCTTGGCCCACACAGTGTGGTTGGTTAAAACATTTTGAATTCAGTGCCAACATTTAAACAAATCAGGAGACTCACATGAAAATCTAGAATTCTGGTAACTTGAATGATCTGAAGTTCTGGCAGCAGCAGACATGACCTGCCTTATGTAGGGTACCTTCTGGGAGGAGCTGAGTAGCAGCCATCCTAAGAAGAGCTTGTCATTCTTCTCTTAATTCAGTGACTCTCCAGCTGTTTAGAGTCCTCTCCCAGCCCACCTGCTCCTTTATGTAGTTCTTTTCGCTTGTAAGCCTTTGACTTTGTAACTACTAAGCTTATGGACACAGTTATTCGTCAAGTAAAAGTGCCTAATATGTGCCCAACACTGTACTACTTGTTGGGGATGATTAGGTGTATGAGACTGTCATGGGAAGTTCCTTTTTGGACCTTCTAATCTAATGGGGGAGGGGGCATGGACAAAGCAGTTTCCACTCTGATGGAGAAGGGAAGTAAGCACTTGGGAGGGGCTGCTCTTCTGGATTCAACACCTCCAGGCTGGGGAACAGCACGTGCAAAGCCCTGGGAGAGGAGAAGAATCTGAATATATTGATAAGTGCTTCTTGAAAGTCAACTCTGCCCATTCAGAAGCTTTTCTGAAATCCTGAGGTATTAATAGGAGCTTTGTTTTTCATGAGATTTTTAAATTTTGTTGTCTCCTTTGCTGTGATTTGCTTCCACACTAGTCTTGGTCCTCTCAGAGGCTGCCTAATAAGATCTCAGATTTGAAATTATGTAGAACTTACACCCTGTTCTACACCAAGAACACACTTTTAATACAGTTTCAGAGCATTTAAAAATCAATACACAAAAGCCATAGGTGCTATGGTTTAGCACTATTAAAGGAGAGTGTGGCAGGGAAATCTGGTATCCTTTAAGACATAAACACAATTTTAGCTAAATGGAACTAAATGGTATCCTGGGAATGATAGGAATCGGCTTTATTTTTCTATTTGATGGTTCAGGAATCTTTTGGCTACTTACTCTAGCCACATCAACTTTTTGTTAGTTGCAGTAGCAAAGGTTTAAAAATACAGCCTTACCTACAAAAGGTGGCAAAAAAAAAAAAAATGCCATGATTATAGGGCAGCTAATTCAACAGTCTGTTTAAAAATGTAATATTTCATTGGAATAATGTATTTTGGGGCGGGGGCAACATTTCATTTAGCTATTTAGCATGCTGCTTAGTTTAAGAAATATCAGGGGTTTATTTTTAAATGACTTGATCACAAAAGCAAAATATGTTGACTGTAGTAACTTGAAATATTAAGAATAAAAATCTGTACTCCACCATCCAGACTGGTGATACTTTGTTTCCTTAACCAAATCCCCCACCCCCTGAGTTAATTTCCATTTTTATCATTGAGGTTGGAAATTGGGAGGACTTGTTCCAAGAGTTGGCTTTGCTACAGCTTTATGTTACAAATTGGACAAGTTCCCATTGGCTGCAAAACTGGGAGTTGTACTAAAGTTTTTCCTGTTAAGTATGGAACTCAACATGAAGAGTCTGGGTCCTCCCCTCTCCCTGCAATTTCATCTTTGCTACCCTTTAGCTGATCTCATTTCATATGTGCCAGTTGGCATAGCATTTTGAAAGCGTATGAATGCAGACTTGCTAACCAAGCTGAGCCGCTGTGGACTTGATGTAGTTGTTTCTGATTGGTTGGAGAAGCATATATGGTAATTGTCTGAATATTTAGACCTTCCTTGTCTCGTAGCAGAGCAACAACTGAAATCCCATGATCTCGTAGAAGTACATTTTATGGTGCTCATTAAGGAGCTTTAACATTGCTCTGCTAAGCATTTTTACCTATGGGACAAAAAAATTTTAGAAATTATGAAAGATTTGATAACTCAGGTTCCTATCATGTGGAATAACTAGTACATTTCCATTTTACATATTCCTGATCCATATTCACCCACCATGTGACTCCTTTTGAAATAGTTCATGATCTAGATTAGTAAATCCCAATAACTCTTGTTTCATTATAACCTAGCAAGTTTACAAAGTATTCTGGCTTAGGTTCAACAGTAGACTACTCAAGAAGACTTACTCAGACCTGTCAAAAGCAGGTTAGACACGATATGTTGGTTACACTAAATTTGAACTTGGTGCTGTTTTCCTTATGTTTTGGCAGGAAGCATTAGGACTGTGAGTTAACCAAAGGAGTAGGGCCAAATTCTTGTAATCCGTGTTTTTTCATTCTGAAACGGTAAATATTTTGGGCTCTGCAGGCCGAGTCTGTCTCAGTTACTGAACTCTGCCAGTGTGGTGAAAAAGCATCCATAGACAATTTTAAACAAATGGGCATGCTGTGCTCTTCTCTAACAAAACTTTAATTATCACGTCATAAGGTATTTTTTTTCCAACCACTAGAAATGTAAAACACATTCCAAGTTTGTGGACTATACAAAAAACAGGCTGGGGACTCCATTTTGTCTGTAGGCTGAGTTAACCCCTACCTCCTTGGCAGTGATTGATTATTCCATTGCTCTTGTGTTAGAACCCACGGATATGTGTCTCTCCTCCCCCTTTTAAAAAGTGATACGTTACTGTTACTCCAAAAACGGAAAAGATTTGTGGTGATTTCCTTTTTCTGCTTTGATAGTAATACATACATATCTTGATAAGTTATATACAGATTGGGCACTTATAAAACCCAGTTTTTTCATTTGAGATTATTGAACATTTTCACACTGAAAATTTCTCAGAACGTTCACTTAAAAACTATACAGGATTTAATTTTTTTGGCTGCGCCTCTTGGCATGTAGGATCTTAGTTCCCCAACCAGGGATCGAACCCGTGCCCCCTGAAATGGAAGTGCAGAATCTTAACCATTGGACTGCTAGGGAAGTCCCTAGACAGGATTTTTTTAAAGAATCTGAAATCTGTACAGGCTCCTTTAAAAAATGTGACCTTAACAGGTAATGCTGTATTGTTTTTCAATTAGCACTATTGCAAGGACTTCCATCTGTGGCAGCACATTTCTTTGGTAGCTGTATAGTGTCTATCAAGTAGATGACCATAATTTAACCCACCCAGTTTGTACATTTAAATTGATGCCAGTTTTATAAATAATGCAATACACATCTTTGACCATATTTTGATTTTGCAACTTGTTGAAGTATTTTTGTTGACTAGATTCCCAGAAGTGTAATTGGTGAAAGGGTTATATGCATTTAAAATTTTGATAGTTACTACTACTCAGTTGCTCTCAAAAAGGCCATACCAGTTTACTCTGCATCCTTAACCTGAATGTCATTTTTATGTCTGTATAATATTCCATTATATGGATATATTACTAGTTAACCATTACCCCTTTGGGCCTGGGCATTTTATTTCCATGTCTCACCACTTTGGTTGCCTTATCTTGGTAGGTACATCCGTGTCCACATTCCTGGAGATTAGATTCCTAGTGTAGTAACTTGATTAAAAGGTATTTTATTTCTTGATACACAGTAATGGCCAAGTATTTTTTATTTCACTAATTTGATTAAGGAATGAATTTGAGTAAAAATTAAGAAAAGCAGTTAAGAATTATGGTACTATTACAATGTCTGGCACTGGTGTTTAATTAGAACCAGGAAATGGGATGTCCAGAGGGTAGTATTCCACATATTGGGAAGAGTAACTTTTGGGATCATAATTAGTTGAAATCGCATCAAAGTAGAGGAATTTAAGGCTAGCTTCTGGGGACTTCCCTGGTGGTGCAGTGGTTAAGAATCCGCCTGCCAACTCAGGGGACACAGGTTCGACCCCTGGTCCGGGAAGATCCCACATGCAGTGGAGCAACTAAGCCCATACGCCACAACTACTGAAGCCCACGCGCTTAGAGCCTGTGCTCACAACGAGAAGCCACCGCAGTGAGAAGCCCGTGCACTGCAATGAAGAGTAGCTTCTGCCTGCTGCAACTAGAGAAAGCCCGCGCACGGCAACGAAGACCCAACGCAGCCAAAAATAAATAAATTTATTTTTAAAAAAAAGCTAGTTTCAGAGTAAATTAGGGTCTTTGACATAATGCAATGCCAAGATGGCCCTTAGGAGCCTTCTCATCTTACTGCTAGAATTTAGCCAATGGCACTAGTCAGGAAGGTATTAAAAATGAGAGAAAGTAGCACAAGGGATGAGATCACTTTTCAACCTTTGTTCTACAATTCCATATAAAATGTATGTATAAAAGTATTTGATGGGGATCACATTTTTATATAAAATTTTTCTTTTGAAGATGGTACCTATGTCTTAAAAAAAATAGATCTAACGCCTTGAAAGACATTTTCTGATGTATAAATAACTAAAATTATCACTCATCTCTACTTCACTAGAATATAAGCTCCTTGAGGGTACAAACTTGTTCTGTCCTGTAGCTCTAATGCTGGGCATAAAGCAGATGCTGACTACTGTGCAGCTCACAGTAGTCATTACAGTTGCATTAAGTAGTCATAAACAGTTGCATTAAGAATTTATGAAACAAGGTATTGGATGGAAACTTCATTTGAGACAATCGGCTACACAGCAACGTTCCAGCTGTCACAAATCCATTACAAATTATACTTTAATAAACTCAACTAGTGTTTAGTCTGTGTAAGAGACATGTAGAGAATTCTTGTATTCCAACGTGAAGACATTAGAAAACGCCAAGCTTTCTCTTTTCCTCCAATTTAACAATCCTAATCAAAAACCAAATGAGATTTGAGTAGAACTTTTACGTGAGGATTCTAAAGCTCATCTTAGGTAAATAATATTTTGGGTAAATATAATGGCCTCACCAGTCACCCTTTTAAAACAGAGCTGTAATAATTAATATGGGGACTTCCCTGGTGGTCCAGTGGTCAAGACTCCACGCTCCCAATGCAGGGGGCCCGGGTTTGATGCCTGGTCAGGGACTAGAGCCCGCGTCCAGCAACTAAAGATCCTGCAGGTGGCAACGAAGATACCGAGTGCCGCAACTAAGACCCAGCGCAACCAAAATAAATAAATATTTAAAAAAAAATAATGTGACGGTAGTGTAGAAAGTGTCTGCAACATATTACAGCAAAGTACTCATAGAATAAGCCAAGAGCCCTTGAAAATTGTTAAAATAATTATAACACAAACCCCATTAGGAAAGGGGACTAGCAATAAATAAGACAACCACAGTGGCATGACTGGTGTCCAATAAGATGGAAAACATACATTAGGAGAGTAATGGCAACACCTTAACTGGTGAGCTGTTCCTTTTAACTCAGTTCCACTAGTAAGGATCATAAAAGGGAAGTGTAGAAATGAACTACTACTAAGAGATAATTATATGGCCACCCATGGGAAAACAGTAAAGTTGTTACTGTGGAATGCCAGACAAGTTTTCACTTGGACAGTGTTAAGATATGTTAAAAAAAAAAATTCATTCCCATTTTTTATTTGATGTTTCCAAATATAAAAAAAGTCAAGATTCTTATACCAATTATCTCAAATGAGACCATGCAAAGCAATTTAAAGTGTATACAACAATCATTCCCCCTTCAGTTTTGCTGCTTTATACAACTGTGTGATCAACAGAAAATTGAATGGCATGTGCCTGGTTGGAAAATTTCACCGGTTTACAAAAAAACAAACAAACGAACGAACAAAAACCCAACAACAAACATGCAAGATAGCTGCTACTTTGTGTCTGTGAATCAATTTACAAACTTTTTAAAATTTAGGAGCCACACGGAACTGAAAATTTTTAGCTGCCCAATTTTATCCAACTTCCCGACAGAAAGCACAAATGACAGTCCCAACACTGTAAACTTTGAAGAGTTGAGATAGTAGACACTATTTGTTATCTATAGTAGATTCAACTGTTGAGTCTGCAAATGTAGGCTTTTTTCTCTTAACAGAAATAAATCTCCTTAGGGCCTTTACTCTAATTTTGCTAGGCTGGGTTCCAAAAGAATAGTGAAGAACTCTTCATGTGAAATTTAAAGTGTGACGACTAAAATATTCTGATGCATTATACAAATTTTTGCTAGTTGCATAGTAAAGACAGGTGGTTTGCTAAATGGCACTGAAGAAAACCCGACCCAGTGGCACTACTTAGTCCAAATGTTTCTGACCAAAGAAAATTATACAACAATATTTATAGGCTCACTTTTAAGAAATGGCTGACATTAATACTGTACATATTTTACAAGTCAAATACATAGTCCAAGGGTTTATAAAATAAGTTCATGCATTATTACTTCTAATAATATCATATACAAGATACCCAGCCCTCCCCCCCACCCCCAGTACTTCTGACAACATTTCAGGTGGACACAGTCTTATATACAAAAACAATCCAGTTTCTCTGCTGTGTTAAGTATATAATTTAAAGAAACTTCAGAGATCACTGAGAAAAAAACTCTTAGTCCATTGAAGATTGATATAAAGTGTCAATCTGTGGGATTTAAAATGTTTCCTTTTAAAAAAACACCCAGAATACATAACCTCTGTACAAAGAAAAATATAAAAATTCTGGATGATCATGTTTGATCACACTACATAATTTAGAATGAAATATCATTGGTTAAAAGTTTTTCTACTTCACTCATTCCTTTGATAGCATTAATTTGTGAACTAATATTTATATTTAGTTCAGCTGCATTTATGGCACACGATCTCATTTTCAAAACAGTGGCACCAATTTTCCTTAAGTGTAACAGCACTCTATTTTTAGCAGCAATTATATTTTTAAAGGTTAACAATTTATAGAAATGTATAACTATGCTTATTTTCTGCTTTATATTCCACCAGTTACAATGATTTACAAGAAGCTAACGAATGTCTACATATGGAATCATCTTTCACTTGCCCCACCTCATTTCTGACTTGGTCAGGGAAGTACAGGTGTTCCAGACAAGGTATTTATGTGTTTTAGATGGGATTCTTCGATTTAAGTGAATATAAAGACAAGTGTAAGACAAAGTAATCCTTAATTCAGGTATGTTCCAGTGCCCCAATATTTAGTTGTGTGATAAATAGTACCTACTGACCAGCTGTAAAAGATGAGAGGTTCCAAGGTGCCTTAACAATCTAGGTCTGTAACAGCTGAACAAGAAGGCCATTTCACTCAATTGTGATGCAGTCAGCACTGACTGGCATTTAAGGTGGTAACCAGCAAGTTTAACTGAAGAGATGTCACTAAATTAAAAAACTGGAAATATGTTTTTAAAAGCAATTTACATTGAGGGAAATATGGTTCTCATGTATTCTGTGTAAAGAGAGATTATGGATGAAGGGACTTGGCAATGGAGCATGCTGACTCAAATTCCATGAACACAGTTTTCGTGATGTTATGCACTACATGCATTTTGCTTACTGTACCTGCCTAACAATCACCAGCTCTACAGAGTTAAACTTTGTGTTAAAGGACTATTGAGTTTTAGGGGAATTGGCCATATCAGGTAGTTAGGGACATAATACAGGTTGTGAAAATTGAGACAAATGAGTTGACAAATTCCTGAAAATAGGGCCATATAGAAATAGTCCAAATCTGGAATCTATGAATCAAAATTGTGATCCTATGAAACAAGTTTTTGGGTTGATGGGCTGCTTTAATATCAAGAATTACTGTCGTAAATTCCCACAACAGAAGGATTTGTTGAATATGTTAATACTGTGAATGAGAAAACAATTTAGGGGGAAAATATACCCACGAATAAGCTGATCTGACAAAAACCACAGACTGACATCAAATGGACAAAAAACTGAAAAAAAAAAAAAGTGCTGTGAAAATGCCAACCAAAATAATAAGGTGGGTGGGCTGGGTGCACAGTTAAGGCATCTAAAAAAAATTCCACATGGCTTTGGCTTATTAAAATATTTTACACTATTTTTTTTTTTTAAAGAAGATTTGAAAGCATCTGAAAACCATGCAGATTGTTTGAAAATCCTGCATGGCAAATTCAGACAGTTTGCAAGCGTCATTCAGATGTTTGCCAAGGATAATAAAGCCTCTGCCCACGAGACTGCACATGGTGGAAGAGGTCCTTCCAATTCTATCTTACACTAGACGGCAGCCCAGAGGTCTGTGCAGCAGTTACAAACAGGGTGTTACTATCTGGAAGGGAAGGGACTGTGGAATTTCCATTGGTTGGAGAACAACCCAGCTTTAGTTTTTCCAGATACTCGGCATGTACAGGCTTATGACACTGGAGAACTTTGATGGCATCTTCTACTTTGAACCACTCTCTCTTTCTTCCTAAAAAACAGTATGAAATTGGTTACTAAAAATAAAAAATAATGAGGTCAATTTTAAAAAGCTATACACTATTAACAATGCCCCCTCAACTGTCTCCACAAATAATGACTATTTTTTTGGGAATGGCTTAGACAACAATATATTGGGGAACAATTTTAAGATAATTCAAATTTGGAGATGTATATATTGATCTTCTCTAGAAAGTAACCCAAAATAATTTAAGATGAAAACTGAATACACATATGTAGTATTTGAATTAAGAGAATTCAGATAGCAAAAGGAAAGGGAATTTACCTATATTAACAGAATCTTCCCAGTCTTCTAATATTTCAGTGACAGTAAGAACATAAACATATGTTCTGTGCTTTCGGTCTTGGTTCTGCTTGAATATAAAAAGAAGAGCTTTTTAATCTACAAGAGCTAGCCATATACACATTTTTGAGTGAAAAATTCAGTGTGGCATACATTAGCATAGTCTATTTGCCAACATAGGCAAGTATACTCAGTCATATAACCCAGCATAAAAGTGAGTTTATATGAGACAAAACATTTAAAATGGTGAAATTAGCTCCCGATACTAAATTTTAGCACTTTGATTTCTGTCCATTAGACAATTTTCATAAAGAAAATCTTAAGGTTGGAATGAAATCTATATTAAAAGAACTGCATTCCTGTCATCTTTATCCTAGGTCCTATTCCTGTGGGCTAATCCCAACAGTCTTTTGTGACTATGGAAACTGCTTCCTTTAGGACCTCTGTAGAAGAGCAAATAGCCCCAGTTCCTTTAGAACATGCCTCTTAGTGGGTCACAAGATGCATACAGAGCACAGCCCTATTAACCTAGACCAGGGCCTCTCAACCTTGACCATCTACTTCATCACCTTGACCACCTTCATCAACCTTGACCATCTACTTCATTTCAAAAAAATGAAATTTTTTTTTAAGAGACACTGATTCAGTGAGTCTGAGAGGAAGCCCAAGTATTTAAAAGCTTCCAGGTGAACTATGCACAGCAAAGGTTGAGAATAATACCTAGGATAGTCCATTTCTGGAATGTTATATTGATATTTTAGTCCTATATGCCCAAACTCAATTTTTAACCATACTAAAACTGCTGCCTAGCCTTGTCTCTAGGTTCAAAATTAAACCCAAGTTGGCCTTAAGATGAAGGGGCTCATCTTCATCTTGATTAAAGTTAGCCTTGTTTGCTATAGTCTAAGACTTTAGATAATTGCCCTATTATTTTTTCTACCACAAATCACCTGAGTAATCCACTCATTCAGTGTCTTCTGTCTGAGAATGAAAGAAAACTCGCACTATGTTTTCCAGTTTAACCAGGAGATGGTGCTATTTAACTGGGTAAAGCAAGTGCTGAATTCTGCAAAATTTTGAATAGTATCTTAAGAACTTTATTCTTAACAATTACTGTATTCTGGAAGTCATCAATTCTATCAAGCACTGTACAATCAGAATTTTTTCTGAATCCCTGTAAAAGGCTTAAAATTAAAATCTGTAAGGACTGTATTTACATAGTCCTACCAGCAGGACTAAACTAACACTTAAATAGTATCTTGGGGGAAAAAAAGTCACAGTGTGTCTGATATACCATGTATCTAGGTCTGAATTTTGGATGAAAATATATTTGAGAACAGCTTGGGTCTCATGACCTGACCTCATTTCTCCCCACCTTCCATAGAATACCTGCCACTTCCAAATTTCCTCTCCACAAATTCCATTCTGACTTCAGTCATAACAAATTATACAAGAAAATTCTATGCTTCTAGTATCTAGTCTGTGTATCTGAGTTCTGCATCCTCATGGTGTCCTTTCAGGATAAAGTCATTATGTATATCATCCAATGTTACATGCTGAAGGCAAAGGGTACATTTCAAGACTATCCATGAGAGACCTAAGCCCTTAGGTGATATCGAGGATATCACCTCCTAAAAAGTCTATACCTAAACTGTATACAGTGAACCAAGAGGTAAGTCTGTCTATATCAGCCCCACTGTATTGTTATATAAAACAAATTACCACTGTAATAATGCTGTATAAAATTAATGATATATGAAAGTTAAGCAGCTTTTACTTCCCTCCCTCCTAATCCTTATGACTTGCTTGCCTACTGATAGTTTTAGAGGAATGTCTAGTTCAGGCTGCTGCCAGAACTAGGAAATGTCTAGTTCAGGCTGCTGGCCTGTTAGGAAGGAAGAAATCATTAATTCTACCATCAGCAAGATGAGGATTACTTTTGTAACTCACCTCAAATATGCCCAGGAGTCTGCCCAATTTTCCTTTGACCCCAGCCTATTAAAAAAAGATGAAATGTAAAATTTTTACCTCTACATAACAAAATTTATATGCAAGTTATTTTCTTTCTATGTGTTACCCTTCCACTGCACAGTCCTGTTCCTTTTACCTAGTACTGTGACACTGGAACTTCAGTGTGTGCCCCATTCAAACCCATACTGCAAACTAACAAACTGGCACATGCTGTCTCCTAGAGGATGCTCATCCCTTAAGACCTGTCTCTAGGAAACCTTTCCAATTATGCACCAACACCCAATGAGAGCCTTACCATTCACTTCTCATTTATGCCCTAAATGCTGTTCAAGTTTTTATGGCACTTGATCTATGCTGTTTTGCCCCTGAGTAAAAGCAAGTTCTATCTCTCATCAGGTGTGAGAAGACAGGCAGGCCAAGTGTGCTCCTGTGCACGTGTATGCCCCTATTTTACTGAACTTTAAGACAAAGCCAGTAAAATAAAAGCAACTGGCTTTTTATTCATTTGAAAAGGAATTGTAGCATATGAGGAATGTCTCTGTGCATTTTTGCTCAGTTAATACAAACCTTGCTCTGGGGCAAGGCCATCATGTTATATATGTTGATCACCAATCAGACTTACTGTCTATTTTTACCAGGTAGAAAAAAATATCTGCTTAGCAAAGCACCAGCTGTAGTCACATGCTTTAAAATGTTGAATTAGACAACCAAACAGCACCTGTGGGATCTGCCTGTCTTCTTGCCTTCTCCCCGGTGTACGCAGCAAAGTGCCTTGTTTGTGAATCTCACCCAGAACGTGCTACTCTTCATCTTACCTCTTCATAAACCTCCCTCACGGCAGCACCGCCAGGCTCCTCCTCGGGCTCCATTCCTCCTCCTGGGACAATCCATTGGTCTGGGTACCGACTGCTGCTCACCAACAGCACCTGCACGATCGACCATAATCGTAAACTCCAGCCCCAGAAGCACTATGGACATTAACATTCATTTTTCCATGCTACAACAGCAGAGTTGGGCAATTTCAACAGAAACTGTATGACCCACAAAGCCTAAAACACTGTTTGGCCTTTACAGGAAACTCTGCAAATCTGGGCCAAGAACAGCATTAAGATTGAAATGTGCACACACTTAGAAAACAAACAAACAAAAACAAACACTATTATCACAGAGTAGTATCCTATTAGTTCACTTTTTAATGGTATCTGAAACAGGAAATATATATTCATCCTGTAAGTGAAAATTTGTGTGCTAGGTACAGGTTGGAATTCACCGAAGTTGGGGGGGTGGGGAAAGGCTATGATAAATAACCAAATAATGTTCATGAAGGTAACGTCTTGACCAACTTGAACAAAAATGTCTGCAAAATTACCTTAGTATACTGCCTTCAAGTAAATGCAAAGAATTCTCACCAGAAATAAAACAACTGAGAGCAAAGCTTGATCCCCAATGCAGGTTCTGGTTTTCTGACACTATGCCAGCTGTCTGCCCAGCTTCCTCCCTACTGCCAGAGGAACGGATGGCCCTCAGGAGTTCACAGCCAGCCCAGAATTCACCTACTTGAGTAAGCTGCCAGAACTCAACCTTCCCCAAATGGAAAGTTCCAGGCTGACAGTAGTAGTTTAGCAAGTCCCACCTTTCCCCCAAACCTCTAAAACAGGGTTGGAAGATGAGGGAACACCTGTTCAGGTGCACAATCCCCCTCAACTTGAAAAAAAGCAGCACACCTTTGCCTATGGACACACCATCACCACAGAGCAGTGGCTCCAGTGATCTGAGCTCCGTTTCTCTCATTCTTGATCTGGATAGGACTCTACTGCTCCTACCAGCATCACTCCTCCAAGTATATAACTGGCAGAACAGTGGCAAGTCCAGAGAAAGCACTGTAAATTAACACAACAGTTGATAAAGCCTTAGCTAAAGTACTAATAGCTGACATTGAGGGAACCACCACGTCCAAATATAGCAATTTTGGTAAAGTAAAATGTAAGACAGCCTTAAATTTAAGCTTTCTTAAGTATTAGCAAATAGGGCTTATGTATCAAAATTAGAAACTAAAGAGCCAGAGTAAACAAATCTAGCAAGAACTAGAAAGCACAGGTTTCAACTTGAAGATGTTTATAACTCTACTAATCATAACCAAGATGTGTTTCATTCCTTGATGCACATGGTGATGGGTACCAGTGTCGTCCTCTGTAAAAAGAAGTAACTATCCTTTCAAGACTGTTGAGTGTTAGTGAGTATTAAATACCTTAGATCCTAGACTAAATACTCACGGTTGGCCATTACTAGCTCTTCTGCTTTCCCACCAATTGAGTTGAATTAGCCTACCAAGACAAGCTTGTTGGGACGTCCCTGGTGGCGCAGTGGTTAAGAATCCACTTGCCAATGCAAGGGACATGGGTTCGATCCCGGTCTGGGAAGATCCCACATACCGCGGAGCAACTAAGCCTGTGTGCCACACGGTTCTTAATGGTGCCTGCGCTCTAGAGTTCACGAGCCATAACTACTGGGCCCGCAAGCCACAGCTACTGAAGCCCGTGCGCCTAGAGCCTGTGCTCTGCAACAAGAGAAGCCACCGCAATGAGAAGCCAGCACACAGCAACAAAGAGTAGCTCCTGCTCTCCACAACTAGAGAAAGCCTGAGCGCAACAAAGACCCAACCCAGCAAAAAATAAATAAATTAAAAAAAAAAAAAAGATAAGCTTGCTCCCCAAATTTTGCCAGTTGTACTTGTTTTTATAATTACTGAGAGTTAATGATAAATGACAGCAGGAAGGAATTATCAAAAAAAGGGTCTGCAAAGGCTCATTAAAAATGTGTTATTAAAAATTGCTATCAAGGACTTCCCTGGTGACGCAGTGGTTAAGAATCTGCCTGCCAATGCAGGGGACACGGGTTCGAGCCCTGGTCCGGGAAGATCCCACATGCCGCGGAGCAACTAAGTCTGTGTGCCACAACTACTGAGCCCGCGTGCTGCAACTACTGAAGCCTGCACACCTAGAGCCCATGCTCTGCAACAAGAGAAGCTACTGCAACGAGAAGCCCACACACAGCACGGAGAGTAGCCCTCGCTTGCTGAAACTAGAGAAAGCCTGCATGCAGCAACGAAGACCCAACACAGCCAAAAATAAATAATAAAAATAAATAAATTAAAAAAAAATTGCTATCAAATTAAGTATGGATGAGATACTAAAAAAAGACTAAAAGAAGGAAATTTTAAAAATCCAGAAAGTTAAAATTCTACTCTGTACAAAGTGAACTGCAAATCAGATTTCACCTTTGTATTTTATTCAAAAACGAGACTTGCCAAGAATCTATGGTATTCAAAGACTTTGACCCTATATCAAGACTGGCAAATGAATGTAAGTTTTTAAGTTAAAACAAAAATGTTTAAGGTACCAAAGTGTTATATCTTACATCAAGGGAAAAGTAAATGGTAACCACCAGTCCTGACCACAGAGTTGGAAGCCTCTTTTCCTGGTTACTAGGCGTGAGTTAGGGATAATCTGGTTTCTATTATCTGAACAAAATTCTTACTACACAATGCTGTGCTCTCTAAGCAACCTCCTTGATTACCTTCATAATGCAACAGGACAGTGCAGGTGGCTAGCCGCCAGAAAAGTACATCTTCATTTAGTAAATAGGGAGTTTCAAAACCATCAATATTTATAATGGTTGAGTTCTGAAAAAATGAAATTCAGTGTCCTATATCTAGGTCAATGACTATTATGTTCCTATTTGACCAAGACAGTCTTTAAGAACTAAATTACATAAGGTTAATAACGTTGAAAAACAATTAGTACAGTCTGTGCCTGTTTTTGAACTAACACTTAAGCTTCCGATTTAAAACCAAATCTTTATCTACAGGATATTATTATCATATGACTAAGCTTCTCTTCCAAATGATTTAGCTGAAATCAAGAACTTATGATGCTGCAAGAGTCTCTTGACGTTCCAAAGTGATTACATTTGATTAAACCATTAACTTCAAATGTATCTTTTCAAAAAATGGTCAATTTAAAATGAGTAATACCTAAGGTATACCATCTAAATGTTTAGATGACCAGCATCTAAACAACTAACTTAAGAGATCTGATAACGAGCCTTTGGTGATGGTACAGATTTGGAAACCAGTATGTTATTAAGTACTTGCCTACTCTTCCTGAGTACTTTATTTGGAGTTCAAATGAGGTCAAAGGCTACATGGGGGGTGGGGGGGAAGGAGGATGGTGATTAAGAAAGAGCAAGAACTGAGGGATATACTCCACAGGCAAGAGTAAACAGAATTATGGCAGAGGTCTGCCAGGGTAGAAGAAACAAATCTGAACACCATAAGCAGAAACAAGGACAATTAAAACCCCTTCTACACATTGGAAGAATCAAAACCTATAGAACCATATCACAAAGCATTATTATTCAATATCTCCCTCTCACCCCCTGCAAAGCCATCTAAACATTCTATAACATCCCCAATGTACTAGATCTATAATGTAGCTTTAGCATGCTAACTAATGCTCTAAGAATGGTGTTACTAAAAACAAACAAAAAATTCTAGAGAAAAGGGTTCTCAGACTATCCACTTCCATCTATACTTTGTCTCAAAATAATGCTTATCACAATTTTTAAATTCTATGGTTGCATTAACCTTTACAAACTTCTCCTTTCTTCCCTCAGACTACCAAAAAGAATCCATAATTTTACAGGCTCCAAAATCCTAGGTTGACTCTTAGACGTCTGTGATGCAAAACCTGAGAGAAAGTGGTGAAATTTGCTGGAGGTTAAAACAATCTACACTGTAAGGAAGTGAGAGAGAGTGAAGGGAGTGGGGATAAGGTGTAAAAGACAAAAGGAATGAGGGTACAGAGCAGTTGCTATGAAGTAAGTCTACTGATATTTGCCACTAAACGTATATATGGATATGAATATATTTATACTTATATATTACCGTTATTTATTAAGGAAATGACCAATGCTTAAAAAAAAAGAACGGTATTACTGAAGTAACAAAAGATAGGTTACAAAAGCTTATTTAGTAAGAGGATACATCAACAGCTGACAAATCTATACATGATCATTCACAGGTTTTAAATTCCCTTTCAACTACTTTTCTAGGTATATAAGATTTTATGCACCCAACAAGTTGACAGTCTGTCACCACATTAGTGACAAGATGACAAAGATGAAAGTAGACATTTTAACCTTCCAGATAAGCCAGAGCTGAGACCAAAGGAAAGATTTATAAAAAGGAGGCTAGTTCACCCAACAAGTTGCAGAGTTGGACTTGAATCACACTCAAACCCCAAAGCCAATGGCATTAGAGTAGTGAAAAGTGAAGACACTTCTTCCCCGATTCAACCTGACCACCTTCATATCAGCATTCCTCCTACTATACTATCAGACCTTACCCCTCTTCATGTACTGGGCAATTATCAGAATAAAACACTATTCACCTGGCATTGTTGAGAAGTCATTTCTCACATTTGTCTTTTTCTTAGATACCTAATGTTTTAAGATTTGGAACAGAAGTATTCCTCACTTTTAGTAGCAATGGTATAGTGATAGTGGTCCACTTGGAACCAGTCCTGAGTCTTGCTGGACAAAGCTTTGTCTGTGAATTGGAATAACCTATAATATACATTCTATACCCTATATTGCCCAAGTCCTCCTCACTGGGGATGTGTAAAAGCGTGTAAACCAGAAAACGCTGTTCAATGTCTATATAATGCAGTCACGCCCTCAGAGGCTGGAACATGGGATTGTTAGTTCCCTACACCAAGGGGCCCCAAATTGCCCTTCGTGTTTCAGCTTTTACCCTTAGAACCGCTCTGGGTCATGGCCTGCCGCCGTGAACAACTAGTCACTACAAACTACCGCTTCTTTCCTAGAAAAAACAAAGCTATCCAGAGAACCCCTCAAGTGATCCCTAAATCTAAGAATGAAGAATTTTATTTTGTGAATTGTAGCTATTTAGAAGCTGTTTTGGGGTTGTTGTTCTTTCTTCCCACATTATCATGAACAAGGATAGCATCAATGGTTAAAACTAGCTCTACTGTACTTAACTGTTTCATAGGCATTTAGCCAAAATTAGGCCCGCAGCATATTAGGAACACCTACTACACACATATACATTTTAAAAGATAGTAAGTTACAACAATAGTTATTATATCCACTAACCACTACCAACTATTACTAAGCAAACTAGTACTACTTTTTTGGGCTATAGAGGCAGAGTGCTATAAGAAGATCAGAAATAACAGCGCATTGTATTGAAAATGTGTTTAACCCAAATTAGATTATATGGATTGGTAGATAACGCTAAGTTGGGTTGACCATGACTTTTTCTCCTAGCATGTTAATGTTTTGAAGTGATGAGGTAAACTTTTACAAAATTAGAGAAAGCCTTGGCGATATACCAAAATCATAAGAATAAAAACAGATGCAAATCGTACAGAAGTGCCTTCCCTTGAAGGAAGTGGCTGGTTGAGTAGGCTAAGTAGCCCTTCTCTAGGTCTGGGAGAGCTGCAGGCACAGATGAAGAGGGTTGGTGACATTTCCCTGGATTTAGAAAAGGCTACCTTTGGATAGTTAATTCTCATGAAAGTGGTTTCCATTTGAAGTATCTTCAAGGACTTAAATCTCTGAGGAAGTAAGAGTGCCAGAATATATGTCTGAAAAGGACTGTTGACCCTAGGGGTTAAAATGCTAGTAGAGAGAAGTATTAATATTACTTAGTTTTTGTTTATTAGAGCTCTGGTTTTAGAGTTCCATAGGTTTTGAGACTCTACTCTTCCCAGCAACTCTTAGTTTTAGTGCATGATTTTGCAGAATGCAGACATTTTGGGAACATACATTCTGCGTTGAGATTCTACTATCTGTAGAATGCAGCCCCTGGCTCAGGGAGCTTAAAAGTTAATTGGAACAAAAAGTCCAAATGGAAGTTCTTAAGACTCTTTGTCTATGTTTCCCACTTGCAACTGTGCCTGGATTCCACCCAGGATCAAGTCATTTCTATTTCTCTCTTTAGAATTCTAGCCTATTTTGGTGCCAGATCATTCTCAAACTTGAATACATCTAAAGTCGAAATTTTCCTTGTTCAAAAGTAAGAGTTCCTTTCTTGCCTAGCAACTCCTTAACCTTACATTTAAGGTGCTCTTTGTTTTTCAGCCATTATTTGTTCTATGCTATCCTAAGCTGCAGCTTAACTAGACCACAGCCCCAAGTCTTGCTCTGTTTGTGATGCTTGGTTCTTCCTTTCCCACTCACTGAAATCCAACTCCAAATGACTCACGTTGAATCTTAAGCCTGCAGTACCTGATGGTACTTTTAACCTTATTTTATTTCCTTTTTATCAGTCATTTGTCTAACCTCCTGCTGTAGAGCATGTGCCTTACGAGGTGACACTTTTCATCTTTGCATCCCTGTTCCAACTATCATATATGCAAATATGTTCAATGGAATCCATTTCGGGTTACCTTTTGTGAATGTTGTCCACTTTCACTGCACAAACTGAGTATCCCAGCTACTCTATGGAACACTTACTTGTTGCCTTGACTGGAAGCCCAACTGTCAAAAGTAAGGGTGGTTCCCCACAGAAATAACTAGCTGGAGAGAGGATCAAGTGACATGAGTTTTAGAAATAAAGGGGCTCAAAATGATCTGCCAGCTTCTGTGACTTCAGGACAAATTACTTCTGCTGCCTAATTTCTTCCTATACAAACGCTAATGCTTATTATTTAGCTCACAGGGCAGAAAGAGATACAATGGGAAAATACATAAAACCACCCCCAAAATAATAAAGACTCCTGCTGTTAGAACATCTTTCCTTCCTACAATAACCTATTCTAAAGTAAGGTCTACTGAGAACCCCTTCAGCACAGACAGCCAGACTAGAACACTGCATAGCTTTTGAGGGTCAAACGGCAATTACTATTTTATTTCAACTTATATTCTATAAACACAACTACAGAAATGAAGATCTTGAAGATCTAAACCAGACATTAAAGCTGGCTGTGCATTATTTAGAGAATTCCAGAGCCTTCCCTCAGAGCATATTCTCTAACAAACCGATTCACTTGGTTTCACAACCTCCAGGTTGTCAAAGTTTTATGTAATGAACTTATTTATCTACTAAATTCTCCAAATCTTGCTCTTTACTTCATTTTATAACGGCACTGGTCTCTTGAGTCGACCAGAGGCTAGGAATTTAGCATTTATTACAGTAGAAACAATTTCAAAGCACAAAAACAAATCATTTATTTGCTAAGGTTAACTTCTGAAGCTCTCCTCAGACTTTGCTTTACCATTCACACAATACAGATCATTTCAATTTCCTCCCATTTCCCATATCTTCCCCTGGGAACTTTTGTTTTTACAAAGCCTGAATTCCAAGTTCACGTTATGGCAAGACTTCAAAGTCACTACTTGCGGAAAGTCTTCCAAGCTCAGCCTCACAAAATCTCACTCATTCAAGCAAATCTCGTGTGCCCAGTTGCTAGAGACTGAGCCCTGTGCTAAGAGCCCAGCATCAGGAGTAGGGACCCGATGCTGAATTCCGACTCTACCACTTCCTAATTATGTCATTTTGGGCAAAGTACTTATGCTCTGCAACTGTCTCCTCACCTATAAACCTGCTCTAAGAGGATTAAATGTAACAAACTTAAAGGTCTTCAGGCAGTGCCCAGCACCTAGTAAGCACCCAACTAAGAAAATAATTACACAATTGGGAGCCAATCAGGTAAGATTCTTGACCTATCTTGATCACTTCTGGCTACTGTATTATTTTATATTCAAAGTTTGCTTTGTCCTAACATGGTCCTTCCTTCAAGGACCTTCTAATCTTTTTAACAGAATGCACTTAAAGCTTGCTGACTTTGTAAATGCTAAAAACCTTTCCCTCTCTACTTTCTGGTTCTCCTAAATAGACCCAGTTCAAAGACACCAATTTCCCATGAAAACTCCTTTGGAATTTAAGTTTAACCACTTAGAGACCCCCAACTGAGCACCAGATCAGCACTAAAGGGCTTGGTTTCTTTTCAAAAAATAAAGGCAAGACAAGAGTTTGAAGAGCACCATTCTGAGGCACTTTGATCTTTGTTAGCATAGTAAGAACAACTAAGCCACTGAGAGTACGCTATGTCATACTCACCCTAACTACAGGGACTAGCAATAAGGAAGCCATTAAATTCTCGTCTCCAGCTTTAGCCTGTAATTTTATTGGACATAATTGGTATGGAAGTAGAACTCAAAATGTTAATGCTTTCCCTGTCTAACCATTTTACAAGTGGCAATGCTAAAAGATTTTCATCCGCTACCAATTGACTATTATTGCTCTATGGAAATTTAAAGCAGTGAACCATTTTTAAATTAAATAAATGTAACAAATAAATAAAAACTGTTCTCCAGGAAAACTTCAACGGCCTATCAACCCAATGCTGATGGGTGAATTACAGAAGACCGACTGCTGCTTCCTCTTAGAACAAGACTGCTTCTCTCCAGACGTCAAGCCAAACATAGCAAAGAAGCTCTGATAAATATGCAGAGAGCTAGAGATTACTGTCTGAAAATGGCAACTTTGCCCAACTCTAGTCCATCTTCTCCCTTCTGGTGTGACTCCACATTTTTCACTACCCATCATTCTATAGCCAGAAAACTTTCCAAGAGTAGGCCTCTTTTAAAAAAAAATCAAGTATAAATATGCCAAGTGCTTGTAAGTTAAAGGATCCACTTGAAAGTGGAAATGACAGAACTAGATCGAAAGAGTTTTTATTTTAAAGCACGGGGACTGGATATTCCATAATCATGCCTACATTTATCTGAAACCGCAAACTGCTGTAACAGGGGAGGAAAATGTAACAGAGGCAGAAGGGCTTGGGCTGCAACACTCACGCCATTGCTACCCTCTCTTACAACCCAAGGTTTTATCTCGCTTCACGCTCAGTTCGCAGGTTAAAGTGGTGACTCCCCCTAGGCGGGACCTAGACGGCCCGGGACCTTCCCGGGGGCCAGAAGGCGTCTCGGCCTCCTGTCCTAACCACGACCCAGTGGGAGAGCATAGGGCTGGGCGAGCCCCTTTGTTTCCACAATCAACCCAGAGAAAGGAAGGAAGGCGGGAGGGAGGGAGGGAGAGAAGGAGGGAGTGGGCTAATCCTTTCCAGCCCTGGGGCCAGACGGAGGGTCGGCTGGGAAGGGGATGCAGAAAGGGAAGGGCAAGGGCAAGGACCCTCCTACTCCGGCCAGCCCGAACACCCACCCCAACCCCGCCCCGGCGCCCCCGAGCGCGCCGACCGCCCTCACTTCGTCCTCCTGCTCGCTCCGGAAGCACAGGCACGCAGCCCGCTTCTTGAAACCCTCGCGGTCATAGGTCCGCGTCTGGTTGGGCTTGAACTTCATCATAGAGACGGGCTCTTGCTGCCGCTGCTGCTCCGGCCGCCGCCGCGGGGGCCTGGCCGCCGCCACCCGGCCGGGGAGTGGGGGCGAGGGCGAGTCGGGGAGCAAGAAGGCGAGGCGGCGGCGCGGGGAAGGGCAGCGAGGCCGGGTCAGTCCCGGAGCCGGCGGCCGTTCCGACGCGGTGCAGGGCGCGAGCGCCGGTCACTGGAGCCCGGGTGCCGGGGAGGAAGCGCCGCCTCTGCACGGGCGTCCGCCGCTCTCCATGGAGCCCGCCGCCTGCTCGCCTCCGCTCTCTCCTGCTGCTGCAGCCGCCGCCGCCGCCGCCGCCGCCGCCGCCGCCGCCGCCGCCGCCGCCGCCGCCGCCGCCGCCGCCGCCGCCGCCGCCGCCGCCGCCGCCGCCGGAGAAAGAGCGAGGCTCGAGGATCGCGCCACGAGGAGACAGCGGCAGGAACTGGCGCCGACTGGGCAGCAGCGCCGCGGCAGCTTCGCACCGCCCCCTCCGCCCTATTTAAGGGGACCGGGCACGCCCCGCCCCCCCCCCCCCCTCAGGCGCACCGCCCTGCGCGCGCCTCCGCGCCTGCGTGTCGAGACGGCTGCGTCGGGGGAGGGGCGGTGGGGACGGCGCCTCGGCTTTCAGGCTGCTGGGTTTCGTCGGGGCTGGGGGGGTTAGAGCTGCAGCTCGGCGTGGGAGGACCGGGCTCCAAAATGCCAGCGAAGGGACAGAGCAAAGACCCTTACCTCCCTGTTTATAAATCCCGTTATTTTCTCTGTGAGGGTCTTAAATAGCCTCTCCGCGAGAGGGGGTCTAACCACATACCTCCTCAGCAAAGTCGCTCCCTGGTCAGAAAATGCCTGGCGGCGTCGCCGCGATGGCAGTCTCCGCAGTGACTGTGTACACGTCCAGAGAGCGCCCGTCAAGTGCGGGGACAGAAGAGAGTGGAGGCCTGGAAAGGTGAAGACGTTGGTTAAGAGGTTTTACTGTTTCTGTTTTGCAGGGGCAGGGAGAAGGCAGATTTCCTTTTTGTTTTTCAGTCTTTGGTTGGGGGTAGTAGCGTCGCTTGTATTCTCTCAAGAGTCAACTCAAGCTTAAACGTTTGTTTGAAGCCCTGGATAACGTCTCTCACTTTGTCCCACCCTCCAGAATGCATTCATTAATGCCGGCAATGGCTAATATCTCCTAAGTGTATCTCATGCTGAGTTAACAGGCACAGCCAGGTGCTGGGGTCACAACGCTAAATAGAGTGGAATGTCTGCTCTCTAGGGGCTACAGTCTCTCGGGGACTTGGGACAGACAACTTTTACGTTTTCATGCAAGCGCCAAGATGGGAGCCAGGAGGCCTGTCTTAGTGTTAAGGAAGGTGGTAAGGAAGCTCAGGGGAGCCCCTCACCCCCTCCATCCTGTCCTGTCCACAGAGCCCGGGCCGCTTAGGTCCAGCCCCATTTAACAGTTCAGTCTTCATTCCTGGAGGGCCTACTGAGTGCCAGGCGCTGGCATCTAAAACCAGCCCCTGCCGTGCCAGGAACGTAGGCACCTGAGAGCAGGCAGTCAATCACACAAGTACATGTAAAACGACAAATGTGACAAGGTCTCAGGTGGTAGAGGGTTTTATGGGGAGATTTGACCAGATCTGCAAGTCAGAGAAGGCAGCAGGGCAGGAGCTGAGGCTGAAGGAGGAGTAGGAGCTAAATAGACTGGGAGCCAGGTGAAGTTTTAAGGCTGGGGGAACTGGGACTTATGCAAAGTCCAGAGGAGGAGGGAGTGAGGAGAGTTTGTAGAAATGAAAGAAAAAGGCCAGTGTGCCTGCACCATGGGTGTGGGGAGGTGGGTTCCATCTCTGGCCCAGGGAACTGTGAGGGCTGACCGTTCAGAGCCTGGGGGCCCTTGGAGAGCTCAAAGTGGGCATTGGTCTTCTTTTTCTAGGCTCTGACCTCCTTTAGGTTAAGGACTGTTGCATCTAACTCATCTTCTTGCCCTCAGAGCCTAGCAGCTGCAAGTTTGTACAATGACTTAATGTTGAATAAGTGATTTAAGAAATGAGATTTTTACCAAGGTGCAATTGGAAACCTTATCAAGTCTGTGCAGAGACATTTTCTAAGCCTTAGCTTTCTTAAAGAAACCACTTGAAGTTTATTTCCAGAGTTACAAACAGGGATAGAGCGCAGCTAGTTAAGGACACCAGTACAGCTAATATGCAAATATTATTTTTAGATAATTGGCTCAAATTGATAAAGTGATAGTCTCACTGTAGTCTTTTTAAGTGACGAGGAAGATTACGTTTCTCTTTGCTTAAAACTCTTCAAAGGTCTGGCTTCTAGTTGGCGTTCACTAAATGCTGATTGACTGAATGTTGGTTCACTCAAGTCCTTCCTGTTTTAGTAATTACATGAGCTGAAGCATGAATCAGAATTAACTGGGGAGGAATGAGGAAGATGCCTGGAACCAACTCACCAAAGGCAGGAAAGGCAGCAGCACGAAACTAGTGAGCAGGAGTACAGGGCCCTTTGCTTCCAGCTCCAGCCCGTAGGACTTGGTGGAAAAGATCTTGAGTTCAGGTCTCATATGTACCCAATTACTATATGTAGCTTTTCTCACCTCTCAACTGGGTATAATATGATTTATACCACCTTGTACAAAGCTTAACTAAGATGTCACAGTGGGTCTGAAAATCCTTTAAAACTAGAAAGCATTTAAAGAAACATAAGATTAAGTTATTAACGAGGAAATTTTCATTGGAGATCTCTTTCTCCCTCCTTTTCTCAAGGAGTAAGAGGAGTAATGGAGAGGGCCAGGTGCTTGGGGAGGGCTGCGGATTCTCACACTGTGAGGGAAGGTCTATTTAAAAGGAATTATGCAACAAATCATTTAAAATGAAAAATGTTTTGATACTATGAATAACTACCCCCTCCCCTTTTTGTTAACTGATTAACTTACTATATTATTGCAGTTATTTGAGAGGGACCTAACAGAAAAGGAAACTTGTGTGACTGAAATGAGAGAATAGTGAAAGGCTGAATTACAAACGTTAGGTCTTCATTTTCTTGTGTCGGTTCCTCAGTTTAGGGTGCACAGCCCAGCCTGAAGCTCCCTGCTTAGTGTTGTCTAATGCGTATTATGCACCATCTGAAATGTACTGTTCAAAGCTTAGATCATATCTAGTCAGATCACAGTGGAGATGGAAGCAAGGTTGTTTTTCCTCCTCAGGGCCAGTAAGGACTGGGCTGCACCGGCCGGTTCCCTTGGGGATCAGAGTCCAATTTCAGGTTAATCTCTGTTTAGTTCACTTACCACAGTATTGTCTTACCTAGAACTTAACTATACACAGAGCCATTTCTTGTACTATTTTCAAATGTTTAGAACACCAGAGAGGGAAACCGTTGAACACTGCCTGTGTAGGATAGTTCCTTTACCTGGGTTCTTTTAACAATGTATTGTTAATAGTAGTAGAGTGTCTTGGAGGCGGTGTGACAGGGATGTGTGCAGGGAGTTTGCTGCCTTCTCTGGTAACTGACTCACACTGTTACCATGAAGTAAGCTCCTCTCCTGATAAAACCAGCTGTGACAAAAGATCCCTTCCTGTGTCTTCCTCATCATAATAATAACCAGTCTTTACAGAGTGTTAGCCAGTGCTGGGTGCTTCTCATGATCTCATGAGTGATCCCAGCAGCAGCCCTATGAAGCAGCTTCTATTTATTGTCCTCGTTTTACAGGCAAAGAAACAGAGGACAGCGTTCTCTCTTTGCAGCCCACATTCTTAACTCCTGCACTGTATTACTGTGTGCTTATCCTGCTTCTTCTGTTACGTGGTAATTACTATTTTGTGTGTGTTGTATTCTGGGGTTTCTTTCCATTTTAAAATGAAAAGGGGGCTTTGTTTAAGGTGGAATCTGGAAGAGGCAGTCTTACAATGAGACCTGAAAGTGGAACTCTTGATTAATTTTATATCGCCTAAAGTGATTTTTTTTTCCTTTTACCAAAGGCACAGACTAAAATGGAGTGAGCAAAGTTTGAAAATTCAAAAACTTTAAATTAGATTCGAGCTTTAGGATTAAAAATCCTAAGAAGGATTCATCAATCCAACCAGCGTTTGCGAAACTTTAAAAGCAGACTATTTGGGTTGGCCATTTATAATCTTCTCTTCACTGAAATAGAGAAATGATTTCCAGATTTACAATCCATTTTCTATTTCCTCAATTCCTATTTACTGTAGAGCACTTTGTTTCAGGAGCATCGTGTTTGTACTCAGTTCTCTGTGGCTAATAAAAAAGTTTACAGGGAAGCACACTTCCTCCTTTCCTTCTTTATCATTCAGAGAAAGGTATATGCCAAGTGTTTATCTACTCAGTAAAGGCAATGACTTGACATTTTCACCGACTCCTCCAGGACAGCATTTTGAACTTCTGCTTCATTCGAAGAAGGTTGTTTTTTGCTACATAAACAAAAACAAATTCTGCATTTTTGTTTGGGGGTAAAGGCTAAAAAAAGAATGTTTGCTCATAAGAGAATGCATGTTAATCAGTTGCAATGTATAGACATTGTTTTGCTCTAGATTCAAACAAACAACAACAAAAGACATTTGGAAGACAATTAGGGAATATGAACACCGAATATTTTATATTAAGCAACTATTGTTACTCTTGGGGGCTGTGATCATGTTTAAAAAGGAGAGTCTTTACCTCTTCAATCAACAGTGACAGTAGAACTAACAACGCAGAAAACATCATGGAGGAATGGAAACAACAACAATATATAAATGATAACAGTGATAGCTAGCATCTATTGAGTGCTTCCTGGGTAACAGTCTGTTCTACATACTTTCCACGTACTCATTTATTCTCCATCATCATTCCCATCTTACAGATGAGATATTGAAGCACAGATGAATTAAGTAATTTATCCAGTTCACAAAATTAGAAGGTGGCAGTGGAGATAAGAGTTGAACTCAGGATTCCAGAACTATAATTATCATCACAGTGACAAACATTGATGGCAGAACTAATAACCAGAAGACACAATAGCAATCTCTGATGGACGCCTAACCTTCAGCTAGAGACCATGTTTTGTTTAGATAGAGATAACTGGGAGGTAAATTTGTACTCAGAGCTCAAAAGTTTGCAGGCCTTGGACAAGTCCTAGGCAACCTGGAAGTTTCTTACACGCCTGAAGATTGAACTAAGTCTTTGAATGCACAACAGGTTCTTATATAAAAGTGAAGGAGAATTTGAAGGAAGGATGTTGTGAAAGTCTAACAAATATGAATTAAAAAAGACTGGAAATTAGTACACTAAAATATTGATAATTGGGTATCTTTAGTGCTGGGATTGTGAGTGATTTGAAAATTCTTATTTATGCTTTTCCTCACTTTCCAACATTTCTACAATGTACATATATTACTTTGGTGATTTTTTTAGGAGGAAAATCTTGGAAGTGATAAAGACAAGCCCTATCTTTTCTCAGACTCCAGCAAAGGTTAATTGCATCTGTTTGTAGTGACTAAAACAGATGCATTTTTTTTTTTTTTATACTATAGGTTAACCTACCAGTAGATGTCCCTTAAAAGGAGCCTCTAAAGGATCATGAATCTCTTGAAATTGTACGCAGATCTGTTTGTGTTTGTGTACAAATATGTCTTTTTTTAGAGGGGATGAGTTCACAGCTTTCATACATTTTTCAGGGAACCCCTCAATAGGATTAAGAACCACTACCTGAAACGGACCCACCTAAAAATCCTGGACAAGAGCAATAGGAGTCTGAATCTTTTGTTAGGAAGCTAGAGTCAAAGTTGGAATCAGGTGACACTGTCAATAACCCAGATGTGGGGTTCAATAATAAGATATTACAGTCATGGGTTGGTCATAAGCCTGTAAATCAGAATCCAGATGTAGGGACAGAAATTGTCTAGAACCAGGAAAGAGGAACAGATAGAACACAACGAAGGCAGTTTTAGTAAATACCTGTCACGTGAAAAGGAATTAATTTTAGATTTGGGTAAGACAAGAAGTTTCCCAGTAACAGTTATATATCAATATGAGTTAATGTGTCTGAGCTCCCAGATAACTATGTGATTACTCCAACTCTCCTTCCTAAGGGGTCTCTCCATACCCTATGGACAACTTACAAGAGATTCAAGGATGATGGACTCCCTGCTTTCTGTTACTTTCTTACTGCCGCCATTACATTTACAAATTGTGTCTGAGGCTTTAAAATCTTCAGGGAGTGACACAGAAAAGTGATTATTTATCATCATCGTCATTGTCATCATCGTCATCCTCATCATCTTGAAACCATACACAAATGCAGATTATTGTAGGGTCAAGATGTTCCACAAAATAATAATAACATTTGGTTTTATAGTTCAGAGAATGAGAATAATTTATTTCAAAGATTGGATGGTTAGTAGGACTGGTTTTCATGGAACACTGGATGAATTTATTTCTTTAAGTTCAATACAGACATTGTGGCAGGCACTGTGGAGGATACAAAAGATATAGAAGCCAGAGTTCTTAACCTGAAGATGAAATCATGCACCTCAGATTGGGACTTGAACCCACGTGCCGGGACTCAAACCCGGCCAAAACCCAGATTGGGACTTGAACCCATGCGGCTGGGACTCAAACCTAGCCAAAACCCACAGTCTTCCAACTGAGATCACACACCTGGTTTCAGGACTTAATGAAGCTCAGGTTCTTGATGTCTCATTGCAGAAAGAATTCAGTGAGAGACAAAGTGATAGGTAAGAAGTGGATTTATTTAGAGAGAAACATACTCCACAGACAGAGTGTGAGCCATCTCAGAAGGTGAGAAAGGCACCAGGGTATGGGGTTGTCAGTTTTTATAGGTGTGGGTAATTTCATAGGCTAATGAGTTGGAGGAGTATTCCAGCTATTTCAGGAAGGGGCAGGGATTTCCAGGAATTGGGCCTCTGCCCACTTTTTGACCATTATGGTTGGCCTTGGAACTGTCATGGCGCCTGTGGGTGTGTCATTTAGCCTGCTAATGTGTTACAGTGAGCGTATAATGAGGCTCAAGGTCTAGTGGAAGTTGACTTGTCTGCCATCTTGGACCCATTTGATTCTAATCAGTTTATGTAATGTCCTCAGTCTATGTCATTTTTTCAAAGGTTGTGCCCTGTCCTCTTCCCTCCTGTTTCAAAGATACTTGCAGTCTTTCCAGGAAACATGAAACAGTACGAAGTAGTACAGCAGTATAGAGCAGAGCGTTTAATTCAGCGTGGTCAAGTGCCAAATTATAACCACATTCAGAGGCTAGTTGAAGGCTCTTGGAAACTGCTCTTCAACAATAACACACGTGCATACACACATGCACGCACACACAGACTCCCCCCATCGCTAATGAAAGTAGATTTCATTATCACTTTTCCTTTCATTTTTGAAAAGAAAATTAGTAATACATTAAAGTGTTGTGTATAGAAGATGTCTTCTATTTCAGTTTTATGTTCTGCAAGAGTCTTCTGTATTTCAGTTTTCTATAAAAGTCACATTAGTTTAAAAGGCAAACATCCATACACAGATGCATTTTCTACTGACGAATTTTTCAGGCTGAACCTTTATGTATCTAGTCATCAAAAAAAAAAAAAAAGTATTGTTCTACCTTATTTGACAGAGTTTGGAAATGTTAGGATAAATATTCACTTATTTAAGCCACACATAGTGTAGTTTTCTTCTATATTTAAGAGACACACTTGCATTTCCTAGTTTTGTTTGCCATTTAAATGTCAACCATAGTTTTTCAAATATGGTACTATATGTGAAGATTCATTTTTATCCCTTTTAACTTTTTGGAAAAATTAATGGTAAAGTTATCTTTGATTCCTACTTATATGTAGGTTAATTAGATGAGAAAATTTTTAAATTCACATTTGAAGAAACTTAGGGATGTTTTAAGACAGAATACATCAAAATGTGCTTGAGGAAAATACTCAGGGTTTATATGTTAGGTTTGAAACTGAAGTACAAAGCCATTTTGAGATATCTGATCACAGAAGCGCAAGCCATGTCTCCATAGGCTTTCTAACAATACCATTTGCCAAAACCACTGTGACAGTCTGTAGGAAAAGGCACACTGGGCCAAAAGACAAGACATCTGGGTTCTGGTGGCAGTGACTTTATTTTCTTCATCTATTTTTTTCTTTCAGAAATGGAGGTATTAATACCTGCCTACCCATCTCTCAGGGTTTTGTGAAGACAAACTGTGATAATAATTGGAAACACTTTTGGCAAAACAGAATGAACTCAAAATTTTAAGGTAACTTTATAAGAAAAAAACTTGATTTAAGTGAGAATCAAATGAAAGTATAATGAAAATAGCATTTTGTTTTCCCCAGACTGCCACAAAAATCCAGGGAAATTAGGTTTTAGGGAGACCCTAAATTCTATATCACTTTCAAAGCATTCCTTCTCACAGTGTGATTCCAGCCATGTGGATTCTGTGCAATAACATCTGCCCCCTACTCTGTTGCTGGTAAAGTTTAAAGAGCATAGGAAAAGATGAATGATTTGGTGAAAGACAGTTAGGGTAGAAAGGAGATTGCTGTCAACAAATGGCTGTTAAAGTTCTTTGTTTAAGAAAGTGTTCCACCTAAGGACTTATGGCAAAGCTTATCAGACAGTCTAGTCACCATCAAAAGCAGCGATGGGAGAAAAACTCTGCGAGGTGTCACATGAGAGCCTGAGTTTTCTTTTTCCCAACTGCATGTCTTTACACCACCTCTCATTTATTTGTACTCCTTGTTCAACATTCCTCTCTTCCCCCAAAGCCTTCCTAGAACTGGTCCCACCTTCAAGTCAACAGAGGCTTAAATACATTTTTCTTGAGGAAATTTCAGAGTATTTCCTGCTTTTGTCCATAATTCATGATATTGTACCTATTTTTCTTGGCTAAAGGAAACCAATGGCTACGGTACTTTCTAAACTTTTCTCCTACTGCTGCCTACACCTTCTTGGAGGAGTTCTCGTTTACTCATTGCTGGTATGGAGAGCTTTTAAAAGGGTTAAATCCATATTATTATTCCAAAATATTTGAAAAAAACCAAAATGTCTAGTAGTAGAGAAATGGTTATATAAATTACAATATCCACTTCAAAGTTTACTATGTAACTAAAAAAAACTGTTTAAGTAGTTTCTAAAAACAAGGCAAGAACTTGTTACAAAGTTAAAGTGTAAAAAGTACATACAATATAGTCATAATTATATATAGATCCTTGAGTATAGGTGGGGTTTTTTTCTTTACGCTTTTCTGTATTTTCCCAGTTTTCTATCATGAGCATGTTTGTTTTTGTTAGAATAGAGTGTCTCTATTTCTTTTTTTTTAATTTTTTTAATTTTTAAAAAAAATTATTTTTTATTTATTTATGGCTGTGTTGGGTCTTCGTTTCTGTGCGAGGGCTTTCTCTAGTTGTGGCAAGCGGGGGCCACTCTTCATCATGGTGCGCGGGCCTCTCACTATCGCGGCCTCTCTTGTTGCGGAGCACAGGCTCCAGACGCGCAGGCTCAGTAATTGTGGCTCACGGGCCCAGCTGCTCCACAGCACGTGGGATCTTCCCAGACCAGGGCTTGAACCTGTGTCCCCTGCATTGGCAGGCAGATTCTCAACCACTGCGCCACCAGGGAAGCCCCTCTCTGTATTTCTTCCCCCAGCCAAATCTTAATTGCTTTCACATTGGTTAATAAGAATAAAAGCATGTGTAATCCCAACAATAATGATTGAAAAAAATTCTGGAAGGAACTGGTGTACAACGAATGAGTTCACTCCAGACCATTCACCTTTAAGTCAGAGCTAGAGCTCCGCCTATTACGTGCAAAGTAGGAAGTGGTGAGGTTACTGTAGCTTTGTGGTTGACTTCATTTAACCTTAGCCACTGCAGGCATAGATACCTCGAAAGCCCCCCCATTACTGCCCTCCCCTTCATCCTTCACTATCTCTTCCCTTTCCAACTTCCCATTTTATTTCCATGCCTCTCCAATGACTTAAATCAATGGACAGGAAGGGAGGGAAAAAATGAAGCAGGTCAAACTTAAAGGTATTGGAAAGATTCTTTTTTCCATACTTCTATCTCTGCAGGTAGAAGAGATCCCTTTGGGCAAGTTCTGAGAAATAGAACTATTTCATGTGACTGAGCACTCAACTACTTCAGCCAATGGAGCTTGTGACCCAGTTGTGGGAGTGGAGTTGAGTTCCCTTTTATTTCTTAGAGTGACTTTTTAAAAGGTACTGGAGCATGTAACAGTTTCTTTCTTCCTTTCTCTCTTTTGAAGACTAAAAATTCATGATAATAATTAATATTACCCAGTTAACATTTTGTGAAATTGATAAAGGCCTAAAGCAGCTTTTCTGGCATAAGAGAGTTGCAATATCATATTCGCTAAAGGTTTCGTGGGCAGAGACTGTCTAAAGACATAGAGTAGTGCATATTCAGAGGCCCCCTAAAATCTCCATTAGCTCTCTAAGGACACCCAAAATTAACACCAAAAAAAAAAAAAATGTGTTCTGTGATATTCAAACAATATTTTCTCAATCTTTAAAATGTTGAGGAGGAGGACTTCCCTGGTGACGCAGTGATTAAGAATCCACATGCCAATGCAGGGGACATGGGTTCGAGCCCTGGTCCGGGAAGATTCCACGTGCCACGGAGCAACTAAACCCATGTGCCACAACTACTGAGACTGCGCTCTAGATCCTGTGAGCCACAACTACTGAGCCCATGTGCCGTAAGTACTGAAGCTCAGACGCCTAGAGCCTGTGCTCTGCAACAAGAGCCACCTCAATGAGAAGCCCGCGCACTGCAACGAAGAGTAGCCCCCGCTCACCGCAACTAGAGAAAGCCCACAGGGCAGCGGGACCCAACGAGGACCCAACGCAGCCAAAAGTAAATAAATTAATTAATACATTTAAAAAAAATGTTGAGGAAAATTGTCTCTAGGAAAAGTTTGCCTTTGCTGTTTATTTTGTAGCATATAATTTGTGCAATTTTAGACAAGTCCCCTAAGTACTGTCTAGTAGGGAAGAAAAATAAATGGTTGCAGGTTGAGAAAGAAGAACAATAACGGATGTAGAACAATAACAGATGTATGTCCAGAGTACTACTCTCCCTGGGTCTCCAGGAAGGCTGGCAGCAGAGGTCTTAAAATGAGAGTGTCCAGGCAAGATAGGGGAAGAAGACGGGCCCAGGCTAAGGGAAGGTCATGTTCAAAAGCACTGCTGTGTGAAAGAGAATCTTCAGGAAAACGAAAGCTGCTTGATGAGAATAGCTGAAGACAAGGCCAAAGAAGCAGACACTAGCTACCTCACCGACTTAAATGCAGGCTAGTGAGTTTGGACTCTGTTGTGTAGACAGAAGTATCAAAATGACTTCAGAAAGAGTTTTACTGAGCTGGTGCAGCTGTTGTAAAATAGTTTTAGGTTTGAACGCCTTTAAGTGGGACAGGTCTTTTCCAGGTCCTTAGTGCCTCTTACTTGGCTATATCAAATCACGACTTCACATATTTAAATACCGAGCAGTGAAGGTATTTAAATACCTGGTAGTGAAGGCATTGTCTCAAGACACCTCTGGGTAGATGATGGAGAGCAAAGGACAGACTGGAATAGGGCAATGGCATGATGCCATTTGTAATTTGGGAAGGTCAGCCATGCAGTAAAGTAGAGAACAAGTTTTGTGACGGTGGCACAAACTGGAGGGAAAGGCTGGTCAGAAAGATTATTTAGAAGATAGAATCTGTAGGACTTGGTAACGGATCATGTGTGGAAGATGAAGGAGGAGGAAGTATAAAATGGCTTCTAGGTTCTTGCTCTGGTAAAGGGGTAGATTGGGGTGTCATTTACTGAGATGGGGACTTTGCAAAAGAAGTAGCAAGGTAGAGTCAGTGCAAGGATGTTCAATTTGAGACCAGGTAAGTCTGAGGTCCTGTGGGACATCTTTGGCAAGCTGTCCAGTGGGCTAGTTAGATGGATCCTGTGGGCATCCTTGTCCAGATCCAAGCCAGGTTGTTGAGTGCAAACTTCTCTTAGTACGGTTTGTTCACCAGCTTCCTTGGCTGTATCCCAAGGAAAGGCTGGATTTCTGTTTTCACTTGTTCCCACCTACCACAGGTCTAAATTTGTATCCATCATGCAGGGGTTTTAAGGAGGAGGAATGTAATTTTGTTTCATCTTCTTTACCCATCAACTAACTGCCCCCAGGTGGTTTGTGCTGTTATTGTTAGGAGGTAATTGTGCCTGCATGGGTAACCACCCAGCAGCCCATGATGAGATTCCTGGGCTGCATGTGAACATGAGCTGCTACCATCCAGAGGTGGCAGACACCCAGCCTTGGCCATGAGCACACCTGGCACAGAAGGCTTCCCTGTCACATAATGATGGGTTAATTTATCTGTAATAGGCTTGCTGGAGTGGGTGGGGCTCAGGCCGAGCTGCTTATGGGGTTGGAACTAATGGCATAACTATTCTTAGAAGCTTGGCAGGACACATGCCATAAAACATTTGCTTTGCCTTCTGTGATTTGAAGCTTCCTCCTCTGGACCTAAGAGGCGTTTGGGTTCTATAAATAAGATCTGCTTGGGACTTCCCTGGCGGTCCAGTGGTTAAGACTCCACAGTTCCGCTGCAGGGGGCAATGGGGAAAATAAGATCCCACGCGCCTTGTGGCTCGGCCAAAAAAAAAAAAAAAAAGATCTACTTAATGCATGCCTCAAAATGACCAAATTCTTGCTGTGGCTTTGGCATATGAAGCTATCTGAAAGTTGAAACAAATGACCAGCCAGTGCAAACCATGAAGGACCTCCACCAGGGAGGGATACTCAGTGGCATCCCTCCATGGAAACGTAGGGCTCTGTGAACCTCAAGGTGGCTCCTTGGTGCTTTGGGTAATCCACACACTATCCTTTGAGGTAGTGGGAAGGAAAATCTAGATTAAGGGCAAGAGAGGGTCATTGTAGCACATTTGAATATGTTTGTATATTTGGGTTTATTTTAACTATTAAAATGCTGGTTGACAAGTTGAAAAAAAAGAAAAAGTTAAACAAACATAATTCCACCACCCAAAAATCCTCTCCAAATCCTCTTCTGCATGTACATGTATAAACATTGTTTTCATTATAAAATTGAGATCATGTACATTTAGAGGTTTTTTTCCTTATTTAAATAGAGGTATACTTTACATAAAGTGGAATATAGAGATGTTAAGTGTATATTTTGATGAGTTTTGACGAATGTGTACTCACCCTGTTCCTCCTCCTCCCCCTCCATCCATATTCCAAGGTTAGAACATTTCCATCAATCCAGAAAGTTCCTTTACCTCTTTTCAAATCAGTCTGCTCTCTTCATCTGCTCTCCACCCTCTCAGGCAAACACTCTTCGGATATCTATTGCTACAGATTGGTTTTGCCTGTTCTTAAAGTTCATATAAGTGGAAGCATATAGTTACATAGAGTTTTGTATTGTTTAAAAAAGAAAATAACTAGTAGCATTTGTGATCCATTTCCATTTCAATAATATTTATCCACAACATCACTTTTAATGGGAAAATAATACTGCTTTTTTACAAATGTACTGCACCATATTTAGTTAAGCAGTTCCTATTGATGGATATTTTGATTTCTTTAATTCTCTCTTCCTCTCTCCCTCCTTCTTTCGTTCCTTCCTTGCTATAATGATCATCCCATATATCGATATCATTATAGGCAAGACTTTGCACACAAAGCAACATGAGTTTACATTCCTAGGAGTGGCATTACTGTGTAAAGTGCATATTTTAAAAAAAACACACTGTAGGGACTTCCCTGGCAGTCCAGTTGTTAAGACTCCGTGCTTCCACTGCAGGGAGCCGGGCTTTGATCCCTGGTTGGGGAACTAAGATCCCACGTGACACGCGGCAGGGCCAAAATGTAAAAAAACAAACAAACAAAAAAAACCACACTGTAAGGAATATTGCCAAATGGCCTCCAGAAAGACTGCCTTAGTTTATTTCCTAGTATTGTTAAAACTTGTTACGTTTGTTTTCTCACACCCCCACCAACATTAAGAATTGGGGGGAAAAGTCTTTTATCTTAGTCGATTTCATAGTATAAACATGATATCTCATTTTAGTCTGTTTTTTTAAATTATTAATGAGGTTGAAGACTTCTTCTGAGGATTTCATTTTGTCATTTTACAGTGAAAGTAAATGGTCTTTTCTTAAAAAAGTATATTTTCCAAATGACCAGTAAGCTGGTTATGGAAAAAAAAAATTATCCTATTAAAGATGGGAGGATAAAAAATAAATCAATAAAAAAAGCCACCAGCCAAACTTTCTGTCTCTGTTACTCTTAGCCAATGGCCTTATTCTATAATGATTGACACTGGCCTTATTCTGTAATTGCTTTTTGAGTAAGGCTTTTATTTTCAATTACTCTTAGAAAGGTTTTGCTTCTGCTTGAGGAAAAAAATAAATTCAATTTTGGATGACCAGGTTTTTCAGTAAAAGTTAATCCACTAATGGTACTATAAACCAGGACATACCTTTGATATTTTCAGAATGATTAAGAGAGAGCCAAATAGCCAGTGTAGCCGCTTGATTTTTGCCATGTTGTCCAGCAACAAAGTTAGTTAATGAGGTTTGAAAACACTCCAACCTTTTGTGTCAAATCCCAGGGTAGGCTGATACTAGCCTGTTAGTACATTGTCATTTTATTTCAAACTGTAATTATCATCACTATCAACAAATATAAACAAAGAGATCCACCTTGTCTAACATTTTAATGAGAACCATTGGTATTTTCGTTATAGCTTAATTAAACTTGGGATAGCTCAGATCCTTATTTGTAGAATTGAGGGTTGCTTGAATTTACCTCAAAGGTCACTTTGAGACCTAAAACTCTTAAGACATAGAAATGTATTACTTTCATAGTAATGTCAGTAATATTTCTACAATAATAGAGATTAGTAAATAGCACTTTGATAAGTTCTTGTCTTTGGAATGTCCGCAGAGCCTTTTAGAGATTCATTAAGCATGTAGGCAGTAGGAGAGAGTGGAGGTTCTGGAGTTGTAGGCAGTTCTGGGTCTGAAACCCAGCTCTACCGCTTACTATCTGTGTGGCCTTCAGCTAGTTACTTAACCTCTCAGTTTCTACATTTGCTCATTTGTTAAGTGGGGATAGTAATACTGTCTGTCTCATAGGATGTTGTGAAATAAATATTAAGCGCTTAAATCATTGCCTGACACATAGGAAATACACAGGATATGGTAACTGCTATTATTTGTTATCATCATCATCATCATCAACAACACAATCAGGAATGTATAGAATCAAACAGAAGAAACCATCGCTTTATCATTCATCATTCTATTCTAATTTATATTTGAAACTTTTAGACTGGTTATTCATATTATCAAATATACAATAAATCTGATTCCCTCATCCTATCTGGAAGGATATGTTAATAGAAATCTTTCTCTATCCCTTGCAGGTTCTTCTTTCTAACTAATCTGCCCTCTTGAATTGGTGGTGTCTAAGGCCATTCATGTTGTGATGGTCCAGCTGGTCTGGAAGAAAGCCTAGAACCCCTTGTGACCTGAATGCACCCACTTCCCAGACCACTCCCCTTCTGAGTCCTTGCTACAATGATGATGGAGAGACCACCCAACAGATCTCCAGGTGCAATTGCTCTCTGCTTCATATTCCTAGAGAGATTGATGTGAACCACTTGTATGTGGCCCTGAAGCTTCCCTTCAGTGTCTTTCTACTAATCCCTCTCTGACTTTATGTGACTTGACCTGAAGTGTCCCCTGTTGTTTTTAGGACCCTGTTGACTGTCATCTCTAGCCCTCCCTTCACTCTTTCACCAGCAATAGCATCTGTGTCTTATAGTTATTCAGGACCTTGTTGACTGTCATCTCTAGCCCTCCCTTCACTCTTTCACCAGTAATAGCATCTGTGTCTTATAGTTAATTATATATGGGTCTGTCTCCCTTGCTGGCCTAGATAAGAAGTTCAGTAATTGTGTACCTAACAGATGAATTAATGCATGAAAAAAATAATTTCCATCCTTAATAGTGATGTTCAGAACTAGCCCAAGACAAAGTTTTCAGAGATCTCACAAATACTTCCTTTCACTGCTTCAAACTTTGGAATCTGTCCTACTTCCCCTACCAGGAGGGTTTCCTCATGCTTACCTTTCTCTGTCATGTACTCGGCCTGAAGCTCTGTATGTGTTACCTTCACTACAACCCTGGAGAGTTTTCCTATTTTCTTCATTTTACAGATAAGGACACCTGAAGCTCACAGAGATGGAAAGCAACTAGCCCAAGACTCAACATTAGCAAATGGATTGGATTCCAGGTTTGTGGACCCCAGAACCCATTGCACTTTCCACCATACTACACTGTCTCCAGAAGGAGGACTGGCAGGTGGTGAGGTCTGCCATCTGACTGTCCCACTGTCTTAGGTGTATATAGGTGGAACTCCAAAGCTTTCACAAATATGTAGTACTGTTTTGAGGTGTGGGAGAAGGTGGATGGTAGAGTCTGTTTTCCATGTGGCAGAAGAGTTTAAAATGTCACCACAAGCTTGTCATTGATATTTAAGTTCTTTTTGGCTCAAGGAATTTTTTCCTATTAAAACAATTAAATTTACTTGGGAAGAGTGGGGCATCTATGGTAAGTAATTTGTATACCTTATCAGTTCAAGCCCAAATGATGTAGGTTAAGACAGTGAATATATATATATATATATACACACGTATATATATACTTATATATATTTAATTTATATATAATATAAACATATACAAATACTTACATAAATGATTATATATTATTTATACTTATATAAATATATATAGTTATATAAATTCTATACATATAGAATATATAGTTACATGTATATATAGTTATATTTATATAGAGAGAGTGTTATATAGAGTTATCTAACTCCTGGACATGTGTTGTCCAGAAATGTGTTAAATTAGTTCATTTTTTTTTCATCTTTTGGAGCAAAAGATGAAAAATATCTCCTTAAATATAAGGAGATATTGTTATTTAAAGGAATCCAAAGAAGAATTTTAGTATTTTAATTTACTAGAGGATTAATCTGGTAGATGTACGCTTTGGTATTTTTATCAGGGCTGCATTTGTACATGAGAGTAGCTTCTTTTTTTTTTTATTCTAAAGCAATACATTAATATTAAGTTAAAGCAATAAGATTTCATAATTTTCATTTTTGCTGTTTTAGAATGGTCATAGTGGGCTCGATGAAATATTTCTAGAAAGATGTAAATACCATATTGAATCTTTCTTAGTAATGTCAAAGATTTTAAAAGTATTTTTTTGACAGAAATATCAAGATAAGAGCAAGATTACTATTGTTTGGGTTTATGGGGAGAAATAGTTTCTTGTTATAAAGGAGTTAATGACTGGGTTTAGTGGTGTGAGGCTCTAAGAAAAGCATTATTTAAATCAAGAATAGCCAGACAGGAGACAAATGCACATCATTAGATGCAATTGCTGCATAAGTGGTCTTTTTGTTTTAGAGAGTGCAGTTTATAGTAATTAAAAAAAAATCCCCCAAATGCCATTTTCATTGTTTATTCCATTTGTTTGCTTTCTGTGTAATTGAATTTCACACAAAGGAGAGAATGAAAACTATTTTCAGGTGCATCATTGTATTTTCTACAGATTCTTTAATTTTAGAGCTTAGCTCTTGGTAATTATTCTCCAGGGCATATATTTGCGTGTGTGTGTGTGTGTGTGTGAGTGAGTGTGTGTGTGTGTGTGTGTGTGCGTGTGTGTGTGAGATGAGATTCGAAGAAGGAGAATGACATTTTTTTTTTTGAAACCAACCTTTGATTTGATTGAATGTTACATTTCTTAAAACAGCAAAAAATCGACTTTCAGTCACGTTTTGGGTTTATTCCTAACCATTTTCCAAAGCAAACCTTATTGAAATTAGGAGACAATTCTATTTCATATTTTGTAGGGCTGTGTATCCAAAACTACAGAAACACAGATATATAGCACTCTGAAGGACAAACATCATCAAAAAACAATATATGAGATGCAGTTCTCAATTACACCACATTTTCCAGTGTCTTTTTGTCAGTATTTGGGCATTTATACCTGGATAAAATGAATTTGGGAAAAAGTCAGTATGTCCTCATTTTGAAGCAGAAAATCTTTGCTACTGCTTCATTTTTATGAATGATGCATGGCATTGGCATGTGGGAATAAATGGGAAACTATAGGACTTAGATAGAGCAACATTCAAAAGATTTAGGGGAAAGACAATGAAAATGTTTTGCATGGAATTCAGCTATAAACCCATGGATATGGGGAACAGAATGGTTTGCCTTCAAGCTTAATTGGTTGTTTTAATTTTTGTAACTTGGGCCTACTATCTAGAGTTATAGCAGGCAAAAGAAATACTTACAAGGAATGTTCTGAACATAGATCTCTGAATCTCATATTAAGCTTTTAATGATCAGAAGGTGGTTCTGTGAGACTCAGAATCACGTGAGGCATTGGGAAGAAGGAACTAGTGCAGTTTTATGAGTTAGGACAGTATTGATGAGTTAGAGAAGAAAGCAGTATTCCTTGGGAAGAAATGGACGAAGCAAGGTATAAATGACAGAGAAGTGTGCTCATTCATTTATACATTAATTCATTTGACAACTATATGACATCTACTATGTGCCAGGCACTTTGCTGGGTTGTGATAAGTCTGGGAGAATGTGAGTGGGACTGATATGCTTTGGTATATTATTACTTTTTTACAGATCCCATTTCATTCTTTTTTTATTTTTAAAAAATATTTATTTATTTGGCTGCATTGGGTCTTAGTTGTGGCGTGTGGGCTTCTCTCTCGTTGTGGCATGTGGGCTCCAGAGCATGCGGGCTCACTATTTGCAGCGTGCAGGCTTAGTTGCTCCCTGGCATGTGGGATCTTAGTTCCCCGACCAGAGATCGAACCCATGTCCCCTGTATTGGAAGGTGAATTCTTAACCTCTGGACCACCAGGGAAGCCCCTTATTCTATTTTCAGAAACTGAGATATAGGGGCTTCCCTGGTGGTGCAGTGGTTGGGGGTCGGCCTGCCAATGCAGGGGACGCGGGTTCGAGCCCTGGTCTGGGAAGATCCCACATGCCGCGGAGTAGCTGAGCCCATGCGCCACAACTACTGAGCCTGCGCTCTAGAGTCCGCCAGCCACAACTACTGAAGCCCGCGCGCCTAGAGCCCGTGCTCCGCAACAAGAGAAGCCACCGCAATGAGAAGCCCACACACCGCAACGAAGAGTAGCCCCCGCCCGCAGCAACTAGAGAAAGCCCACGCACAGCAACGAAGACCCAACACAGCCCAAAATAAATAAATTAAATAAATTAAAAACAAACAAACAAAAAAACTAGATATAATTGACATATAACACTGTTAGTTTTAGGTTAGGTATACAATATAATGATTTGATATATGTGTATATAGTGAAAAGATTACCCCAATAAGGTTAGTAAACATCCATCATCACACAATTATAATTTTTTTCTTGTGATTAGAACTTTTCAGATCTACTCTCTTAGCAACTTTCAAATATACAAAACAGCATTGTTAACTATAGTCACCATGCTGTACATTATATCCCAATGACTTATTTATCTTAGAGCTGGAAGTTTGTACCTTCTGACCAACTTCACCTCCTCCATCCCACCCCACGCCACTGACAACCACCAATCTGCCCTTCCATGTCATTTTAGCATGAATGTATTATGCACAAGATTTAGTTTGATTTGAGTGCAATTAAGAATCATCATTATTTTATTCCGTTGGACAAACGTATATAATCTCATCACTTTGGTCTATGGTAAAGGAACAATATGTTTATAGTGTTCTTATTTCAGAAGTACTATGTGTAATGATTGTAAAATTCAGGTCTAATTTCCTGTTCAAATAAAGGGTGGACTGGGAAATATATCTCATAGCTCAAAATTTTGGATTCTTATAAGAAAACTGGTCCTAAGAGAGAATACTCCTTTTCCTTTTAGTTGATCTCTCACAAGAGTTAATGAGCAGATGGGGATTCAATATGATTCAATCTGGACTTTAAGAGTCAGACTTTTTTAAAAAACCTCATAACTGTTTATTGAGATCATTTTGCTCTAGAAAATTGTATACAACAGTCTTCTTGGTGTAAATGCCTACATTGTACATTTAAAGCATGTTAACTTTGGACGCTCTTGGTCAGTTTCCACACTGCATTTGTGTGGATATTTTATTACTAGAATCTCCTCACCTATTAGGATCTGTAGAAAATATGACAAGTATAGTGGCACAACTGACCTTTTTGAAAAGGAATAGTCCAAGATCCTGGCAAATAATTTCTGGGTACTACAACAATTATGAAAGTCCATGGGTCTAATCGAGATATAGTTGCCAGGGCCTTCCCTGGTGGCACAGCAGTTAAGAATCCACCTGCCAATGCAGGGGACACGGGTTCAAGCCCTGGTCCGGGAAGATCCCACATGCCACGGAGCAACTAAGCCCATGTGCCGCAACTACTGAGCCTGCGCTCTAGAGCCCGCGCTCCACAATGAAGAGTAGCCCCCGCTCACTGCAACTAGAGAAAGCCCGCGTGCAGCAACGAAGACCCAACGCAGGCAAAAAAAAAAAAAAAGATGTCAAACATGTGCTTTTGTAACAAGCAGAATGGTTGGTGTTGGGAGACAGTTTTCCACGGGTCTCACATTTCTGCATGTCTTGTGAGCAGAGGCATTGATTGTGTTAGTTCCACACTCTTTTCGAAGATGTTTGTATAGTGAATGGCCTTGGAAAATAGAGGTATTACCTCCTTCTGCAGCAAAGGAACAGGTTTATTTGCTGCCGATTATGAAAAAGTCAGGGTTCCTCTCCTGTCATGCAAACCACTGCTTGTGCAAGTGTTATCTGGCCCCTTTCCTGTCACCCTGTGGGGACTGGTACTCTGGGAACCAGTGCAAGAATGTGCTGATACTCTGGCTACTGGTATTGGTTTGAGTAGTAAATTCTTTTGTGTCTGACGCAGGAGTATCACGTCTTGTACCAGCATTCACGAACCTGTGGCAGGCTTACAGTTTAATTTGCAGGGCATAATCTCAGAGGCTTCAACAGGCCTTGGCAGTCGGTACCATAATTCATAGATAAATTTCTTCATGTGTACCTGTCATTCTGATGGCCTTGCTATTTTTTAATTAAAATTAAAAAATAATTCTTTTCCATTATGGTTTATTACAGGATATTGAATATAGTTCCCTGTGCTATACAGTAGGACCTTGTTGTTTATCCATTCTATATAATATAGTTTGCATCTGCTAATCCCAAACTCCCAATCCATCCCTCCCTCACTCTCCCTCCCCCTTGTCAACCATAAGTCTGTTCTATATGTTTGTCTGTTTCTGTTTCGTAGATAAGTTCATTTGTTGTATTTTAGATTCCACGTATAAGTGATATATGGTATTTTTCTTTCTTTTTCTAACTTACTTCACTTAGTATGATAATCTCTAGGTCCATCCATGTTGCTGCAAATGGCGTTATTTCATTCTTTTTTTACGGCTGAATAGTATTCCATTGTATGTGTATCTGTCTATCTATCTATCTATATATATGTATACCACATCTTCTTTATCTACTCATCTGTTGATGGACATTTAGGTTGTTTCCGTGTCTTGGCTATTGTAAATAGTGCTGCTGTGAACATTGGGGTGCATGTATCTTTTCGAATTAGAGTTTTCTCTGGATATATGCCCAGGAGTGGGATTGCTGGATCATATGGCAACTCTAGTTTTAGTTTTTTAAGGAACCTCCATAATGTTCTCCATAGTGGCTGTACCAGTTTACATTCCAGCAGTGTAGGAGGGTTCCCTTTTCTCCACACCCTCTCTGGCATTTGTTATTTGTAAATTTTTTATGATGGCCATTCTGACCAGTGTGAGGTGGTACCTCATTGTAGTTTTGATTTGCATTTCTCTAATAATTAGTCATGTTGAGCATCTTTTCATGTGCCTATTGGCCGCCTGTATGTCTTCTTTGGAGAAATGTCTTTTTAGGTCTTCTGCGCATTTTTTGATTGGGTCTGATGGCCTTACTAGATGTATAACTAATAAAAGAAATGAAGCAACTGCCAATCTTCTAAGATAATAATTAAGATTCTTAGCATCTTCTTCCTTTCCCACACTATCCCCCATCTAAAGTGTTAACTAGAAGCCAACTTTGAATTTAAGGAAAGAAAAAAATCTATTGAATCGTTTACCCCCATGAATTCCTTGTTTGACAGAACTTCAGACATCACTCATTTCAAAAAAAGAGCTGAGAAAGCCAAGGCTGGGATCTGCAAAGGTAATGGAATAAGTAGGGAGCCTGGCCTGTGATGGAAGATTCCCTGTAGTTTAGGTCATTTCCAGGATACTTGTTAATGATGACTAGTGCATGTTTTCTTTTCTTGTGAAGTGGAAGTATTGTATTTCCCCTTAACATTTAAAAATGACAAAATAGGGTCTAGAATGGTGGTGTGTCACATTGGTTAAGAGTAAGATCATGGCGGGACTTCCCTGGTGGTGCAGTGGTTAAGAATCCACCTGCCAATGCAGGGGACACAAGTTTGATCCCTGGTCCGGGAAGGTCCCACATGCCTCGGAGCAACTAAGCCTATGCACCACAACTACTGAGCCCGTGCCCTAAAGCCCGCGTGTGCCACAACTACTGAAGCCCGCGCGCCTAGAGCCCATGCTCTGTAACAAGAGAAGCCACCGCAATGAGAAGCCCGTGCACTGCAACGAAGAGTAGCCCTCGCTCTCAGCAACTAGAGAAAACCCATGCGCAGAAACAGACCCAATGCAGCCAATAAATAAATAAATAATTTTTTTTAAAAAAAAGAAAGAGTAAGGTCATGGAGCCAGCTGGACTGGTTTGGTTCCACCTGTGTAACCTTTGAGCCAAGTAGCTAATGTCTCCAGGTCTGAGTTCCGCCGCCTTTAAAATAGAAATTAGAACAATACTCGCTTGTCACAGAATGGCTATGATGATAAAAGGAGAGGAGGCCAGGCACAGTGCAAGGCACCAGTGAGCGCTCATCAAATGCTAGTCGTTACTATTAGCTCTTTGTTAAATATGTGCCTGACAATTAGCGAGTGACTTGGAAAACTGGTCAGCAAATCATGCAGTAGCATCATTCATGCAAAACAAATTGTTTTCAAGATGGAGACAATAATGGATGGAGTGGTCAGTGATCATTGTCTCTGCCATTAGTTCATGTGGTTTCCCTAAGTGTTTCTGTGTTCCTCTTCAGGTTTTGCTTGGAGTTAATTCAACGCCTGGCTCTTCCACAAATGATTTGGCTTTTAGGTGCTCAGGAATTTCATTTCTATTTCAACAACTACATAGGGATTCCTCTGTCAAAATAAAAGTAGGGGTGTCAAGCTTCCTGGCCAAAGAATGGGTTTTAGCTACACTTTTATTTTCTTTCAGAGCCATATAAAAGAATGTTTCTTTTTCGTTTTGTTTTTTTTTTTTTTTTTTTTTTTTAATTTATTTTTGGCTGTGTTGGGTCTTCGTTGCTGCGTGCGGGCTTTCTCTAGTTGCGGTGAGCGGGGTATACTCTTCGTTGTGGTGCGCAGGCTTCTCATTGTGGTGGCTTCTCTTGTTGCAGAGCATGGGCTCTAGGCGTGCGGGCTTCAGTAGTTGCAGCACGCGGGCTCAGTAGTTGCGGCACACGGGCTCAGTAGCTGTGGCTTGCGGGCTCTAGAGCTCAGGCTCAGTAGTTGTGGTGCACGGGCTTAGTTGCTCCGCGGCATGTGGGATCTTCCCGGACCAGGGCTCGAACCCGTGTCCCCTGCCTTGGCAGGCAGATTCTTAACCACTGCGCCACCAGGGAAGTCCCAGAATGTTTCTTTTTCCTCTATTATTTGCATCTTGCAAAGTCAGTAAGCTGACTTTATGATTCTATTATCTTTTATTTGCCTAGTTCACAAAAGCTACTGTCCAAATTCTATGATTCATTTTTTTTTATTTATTATTTTTATTTTTGGCTGTGTTGGGTCTTCGTTTCTGTGCGAGGGCTTTCTCCAGTTGCGGCGAGTGGGGGCCACTCTTCATCGCGGTGCGCGGGCCTCTCACTATCACGGCCTCTCTTGTTGCGGAGCACAGGCTCCAGACGCTCAGGCTCAGTAGTTGTGGCTCATGGGCCCAGTTGCTCCGCGGCATGTGGGATCTTCCCAGACCAGGGCTCGAACCCGTGTCCCCTGCATTGGCAGGCAGATTCTCAACCACTGTGCCACCAGGGAAGCCCCTATGATTCATTTTTTTAAAAAAGTTTAAAACCTTTAATTATTAATTAGTAAAAATAGAAATGTAAGGGTTTTGGAAAATATGGCTGTCCAGTGGTTCTCAAACACGTGAACAAATAACGTATTCACTGCTCCATGGAGAAATGAGAAAAATAAGTATAATATAAAAAATTTCTCTTAAAGCTAAATATAAGAATAAAAGTCATGTATTCTGATATTATGTTCTTCTTAAATTTTTAGTGTTATTAAAATATAATTTTTTCTATGAAGTGCTGCTTATGTACTGGGTTTTTAAAAAATGTTTTTATTTAGGAAAAGTAGAAAAAAAAGGCAAACATATTGATTCCCTTAATTCTTTTTTTAAAATTGGTTTTGAAGTCCAAAGTATAAGAACCAAGGATGATTATAATAGTGAACACTTAATGTAAGGCTTACTATGCCTTGTTCTAAGGTCTTTACAGGCATTGATTTATTTAATTCTTAAAGCAACTCTATGAGTTGAGTACTGATATTATACCCAATTTATAGATAAAGAAACAGAAACAGAATGGTTGAGTAACGACTAAGGTCACACAGCTAACAAATGGTAAACACAGGACTCAGACCCAGGATTCTGGATCTAATCTCTTCCTTTTGCTCTTAGTTACTCTGAGAAGAATCCTAGAAACTTTCATTGGACTAGAAATCTTAATGTGGTATTTGAATATCTGGAGGACATTTTGGCAATATCTATCAAAAGCTTCAAAACTGTGTCTGTGCTTTGACCCAGCATTTCTAGGAATTTATTCTAAGGAAACAATCAAAGAATTATGCCAAAATATATGTACAAGGGTATTGATTACAGCATTGTTTACATTGGAGAAAAATAGAAACTAACCAAATGCCCCCATAGAGGGAATTGTTTAAATAACAGATAGGACAACCATGCCAAGGGTACTAATAAATAATTTTAATTAAGTGTTTAAACTGTGTTGCACAAAACCCTGGGGTTTATCTGACGTGCATTAGGGCTCTGCAAACTTTTTGTCTGAATTTCATAGATGCTGATGGAGATTGATATATTGTTGTCTCCAGTCACCCCGATTGAACCTTTTTGTGTTTGTAAAACATAATCTCTTAGATTTATTTTAGGATGAGTAAATGTTCTATGTTAGAATAGTAGTCCATCTTTATGGGTCGACAGATGCTTTTTTTATTTGTTTTTTTAAATGAGGATGCCTTGTAGACTAAGCCTATTTTCAACACCAGCTCTCTAGTTATGGTGTGATGAGTGTCCCCATTAGGGTTTTCTTGCTGGCCAGCCTTGTCAGCCTGTCTCCAATGTATTCCTTCTACTGAACACAACCAGATTCATTTCGCTAAACTAGCCTGTAATCTGCAGAGTTCCTGAGAGGGAGATTCTCCCCATTATATTTTATTTTGCTTTAGGTATTAACAACCATATAAAAAGCTTCTTGGATCTAATCAATAGCATTTTTCCTTGAAACTACTGAAAGAGGTTAAGTGGATTACTGACTAGTGTGGACAACGTGAATAGCTTTTTGCAATTAAAAAATCTTGAAAATGTGACTGCATCATGGTGTAAGGGAAGAGGCAGTGGTTTTAAATTTATTTATTTTTGGCTGTGCTGGGTCTTCGCTTCTGTGTGAGGGCTTTCTCTAGTTGTGGCGAGTGGGGGCCACTCTTCATCGCCGTGCGCGGGCCTTTCACTATCGCGGCCTCTCTTGTTGTGGAGCACAGGCTCCAGACGTGCAGGCTCAGTAGCTGTGGCTCACGGGCCCAGTTGCTCCGTGGCATGTGGGATCTTCCCAGACCAGGGCTCGAACCCATGTCCCCTGCATTGACAGGCAGATTCTCAACCACTGCGCCACCAGGGAAGCCCCAAGGCAGTGGTTTTAACAGACAGTTGTGAATTTGCTTTAGCTGTTCACTAGCTGTGGTACACTCTCAAGTTATTTTATCTTTCTAAGCATTTAATTTTTTGTAATAAAAATGGAAAAAAGGTTATGAGTATTACATGAGGTACATTTAAGCACTCAACAAATGTTGACAGAGAAAGAGTACGGCTAACACTACCAAATGTAAAATAGCTAGCTAGTGGGAAGCAGCCACATAGCACAGGGAGATCAGCTGGGTGCTTTGTGACCACCTAGAGGGGTGGGATAGGGAGGGTGGGAGGGAGACGCAAGAAGGAGGAGATATGGGGATATATGTATATGTATAGCTGATTGACTTTGTTATAAAGCAGAAACTAACACACCATTGTAAAGCAATTATACTCCAATAAAGATGTTTAAAAAAAAAAAGAAAAGAAAGAGTACAGCTAATTTAGATAGGGGAGTTGGGGAAAGTTCCATCAATTTAATTCTTTCTCTGTACCCATCACCCTAAATACCAGAGGTAATTTTAGACATTTCAGGTAATAGAGAGATAGGGATGCATTAGACTCTTAGCTTTTAAAATGTTTCCTATTTTTTACTCTCAGAAAATCTCTGTATCTATTCAGAATTTTACAACTTATATTAAAGATAATATTATACTCACCCTTTGCTGTGTAAATCTTGCAAAGTTCTCTAGCCAAAGGCAATAAATTTCACTCTGACAAGATCAAAGACTATTCAAATAATGTGAATGTAAACTGCACAACTTTTTCAGTTTATGGTTCATTTGTACAAAGACTCATTTCATAGCTTCTTGGCCTTTTGGCTAAGCTTAAGTGTAGCACAAAGATTCATTGCTATAGGAGAAGCATCTCAATTATTTTCTAGTAGTGGTGGTAATTTTATGGAATTCTATTTCTGTTCTCTCTCTCTCTCTTTCCCTCTCTCTCTCATTTTCCTTGGCCTTCCCTGTATGAGTTTTGAGTTGGATGACCTTCCTATAGGCTTCCATAGTCTTTGAATTCCAAAGGTAATCTGGGGTGCACTGTTCTCTCACTATCTATGGGTCTCCCCCAGTAGATTATGAATTTGCAATGGGCAAGAGCTCGGAGTGTTCCTGGCCAACCCTCACCCGCTGGCCCCCAACCCACAGCTGTGCCACTGCTATCAGACCTGGTGTCCTGCGCTAATCCCATCTTGCATTCCTCTCCATTTATGTCAGCCCTGGTCTCCCAAATCATCTCTCAGCCTTTGGACTCTGATCTCCACATGGCCTCATATGTCCCTTTTCTGACTCTGTATCTCACTCCTCCCCAACTTTTGAAACCCTTCCACAGTTACCTCACAATATCCCCTCTATACCTCACTTCTCTGAATGTTCACTTCTTGCTACACTGGAGACATGGTTCTCGCCCGGACACTGGTTCTTCTTCAGGTGTTGGCCATTTTCTCTCCAACACTCCTTGTGTAACCGAAAGTGGGGTCCGGCTGCTCACTGCTCAAAAGCCAATAAAGAGGCAAGGTTGGTGGAAAGGAAAGTTTGCTTTATTGTGGATGCTGGCAACTGAGGGGGAGGGTGGACCCCTGTCCAAAGGCTGACTCCCCCCCACTGACAATCAGTGGGCAAGAACATTTATAGACGGAGGGAGGGGGCTACATGCAGAAACAGCACAGTAAGCTCTGACAGTCATCTTGAAATTGGTTATCAGTGGTCTTGATTTTTTTTTTTTTATTGTTTTGAGTACAGTTAATCTTCAGTTCCAGGGTCGGTTTGTCTCCATTTCTTTGAGGCAAATTCTTGGAATTGCGGCAGCTTATGTCATGGCTACAGTCTGGTCATCATGTAGTTAACTTCTTCCACCTGGTAGGGGTTTCAGTATCTATAAGACAGCTCACAGGATATGGCTCAGAATATTTTTTTTTTAATTTTTAATTAATTAATTTATTTTTAAACATCTTTATTGGAGTATAATTGCTTTACAATGGTGTGTTAGTTTCTGCTTTATAACAAAGTGAATCAGTTATACATATACATATGTTCCCATATCTCTTCCCTCTTGCGTCTCCCTCCCTCCCACCCTCCCTATCCCTCCCCTCTAGGTGGTCACAAACCACCGAGCTGATCTCCCTGTGCTATGCGGCTGCTTCCCACTAGCTATCTATTCTACATTTGGTAGTGTATATATGTCCATGCCACTCTGTCACCCTGTCACATCTTACCTCTCCCCCTCCCCATATCCTCAAGTCCATTCTCTAGTAGGTCTGTGTCTTTATTCCCGTCTTGCCACTAGGTTCTTCATGACCTTTTTTTTTTTTCCTTAGATTCCATATATATGTGTTAGCATATGGTATTTGTTTTTCTCTTTCTGACTTACTTCACTCTGTATGACAGACTCTAGGTCCATCCACCTCACTACAAATACCTCCATTTCATTTCTTTTTATGGCTGAGTAATATTCCATTGTATATATGTGCCACATCTTCTTTATCCATTCATCCGATGATGGACACTTAGGTTGCTTCCATGTCCTGGCTATTGTAAATAGAGCTGCAATGAACATTTTGGTACATGACTCTTTTTGAATTATGTTTTTCTCAGGGTATGTGCCCAGTAGTGGGATTGCTGGGTCGTATGGTAGTTCTATTTTTAGTTTTTTAAGGAACCTCCATACTGTTCTCCATAGTGGCTGTATCAATTTACCAGAATATTATCTATAGCCCTTGAGACGGAACTAAAGGTCCTTGACTATGCTTAACGACTAAACTGTTATTATTTAGTCTCGTTGGATTGCTTTTCTTTGCTTCTGCATTTTCTCATTTCTCTGATTAAACTTATTCTTTGGCTAAAGTTTTTCCACAGACAAAAGACAGGCAGAGGACATGGAAGGGGGCAGGGAGGACCATAGGGTCCTGCTCCATTTCACTTGTACTATGGGCCTACAAGCAGGGTGCATACCGTGGACTGAATGTTACCCCCCCCCCAAATTAGTATGTTAAAACCTAACCCCCAATGTGATGTTATTAGGAAGTGGGGCCTTGGGAGGTGATTAGATCATGAGGGTGGAGCCCTTATGAATGAGATTAGTGCCCTTATAAAAGAGACCACAGAGAGCTGCCTCTTCCCCTTCCATCTTATGAGGACATGGGAGAAGATAGCCATCTATGAACCTGGAAGCTAGTTTTCACCATATACCAAATCTGCTGGCGCCTTGATCTTGGACTTCCAGCCTCTTGAACTGTGAGAAATAAATTTTGGTTGTCTATAAGCCACCCAAACTATGGCATTTTTGTTATAGTGGCCTAAACAGATTAAGACCTGAGGTATCCTCATCACTGCTTCCAGACCATTTTCCAACCCCATCCTCAGCTCTCCTTACCAGCTCTGACTCTCAAGTCATCAGACTATATCCCACCTTGTAGTCTTTTACCACATCCTTCTTCCAACATACACCCTCATTCCTTAAGGTTATAGCTCCAGATCCCTCTTTCCCACACTACTTCTGTCATACTTCCTGATGATTGTTTTACCCTCATGGGTTATTTTTTCAATATCTGGTCTTGGTTTTTTTTTTTTTTTTTGGATTCTTCTCCAATGACCTTGCCCTGACCCTACCTTATGGTGCTTACTCCCATGGTCAGTCCTTAGACTTTGTCTCTACTAATAATTGTGACCTGTCCCTAATCTCACTCTCAAGTGCTAGCTATTATCATTACTATTACTATTTTTACAGAATTTGTTGGATTGGACTACTCATGAGTTGGGTAACCACAGGCAAATGAGTTACATTCTTTCAGTCCCCTTTGTTCTATCTGGGGACTGTTGTGTGGGGAGTTGAGATCAGATATTGGTGATAGAATACGGGGAAGAGAAGTAAGAGGAGCTGAACAATGAAGGGATTAAGGGCTTCGAATTAAGCCATGAAGGAAGAGGTAAACCCTGGGGGACAGGGGAGTGTAGAACAATATTCTATTCTGGAGGAAAAAGATGGCAGACCTGCTTGTCAGGAAGTGGACGTTGGCTAAGAAACAGTAAATAGATTATAAACTAGAGGCTTGTAGGGCCAACAGGTGTGGAACAGAGATTAAAGGCATCCCAGGGACTCCAGGGAGTAGAAAATGTTCCAGAGCACACAGTAGGGGCTGAATAAATACTTGTTGAATAAAAGAATAAGTTATATGACTCCAGGCTTAGAATTTTGTTGTTTTCTCAACCTGTTTTGGATTGAGAAGTGCAAGGGTGTCACATTTTAGGCAGGTATGGGGGTGGGGATGAGCAAGGCTGCTGCTGGCCTATTTCTTGTGCAAATTAGAAGCGGCTCCAGATCTGGGCCGATGGATTAGAAAAGGGCATCTACTTTTTCAGGTTCTAAGCAGCTTTCTGTCAACACGTGTGGTATGTATTTCAGCACCCCCATCTTTGTGCCTAGGTTGGGGGCAGGTGGGTAACAATAATGTGGTGAGGTTCTAAAGTCCATTCTTGAAATCCTCCCAAGTCGTCTTTATACTCTTTGGACTTGGGCTCCTGTAGTGTCTGAAGCCAAAAATTTGGCCTCTTTTCTTGTCTCTGTGACCTCCCTTTTGCTGTAACAGTTGAGGTCAAGGTCTAATTTGGAATGAAGATGTGGGTGACTGGGGGTGTGAGTAAGAGATTTCTCTTTCTTGCTGGGGGTAAATAAAGCAAAGCAACATGGATTTATGATGGACTCCTCTTCACTTTCTGTGTCAGACATTGTTATAGACACTTACCTCATTTTCCATCCTCACAACAATCTTCCCCAGCAAATATTATTTGCCATTATTCTTACTGAGGTCCAAACAAAGCCTACAACTTGGACCAGGCACAGAGTGAAGATTGAAATTCAGGGTATTCCCTGTACCGCGTGGTTGCTGGGTTTTCTTCTGGTGAAATACACCGCTAGATGTAGACTCAGGAGGTTAGGCACTGTTTTATTTTTTTCACCTTTGTATCCTTCCCAGAGCTTAGCGTCATCCCCAACGCTAAGAGAATGCTAAATGAAGGTGTGTGGGGTTAAACTGAATGTGGATGAGCAAGGGCTGCTGACCAGCCTTCCCGCTTCTCCCCACGGTCATTTTCACATCAGTCATCGGAAAGCTGTCTTCATAATTTGCCCTTCCAGCTTCCCCTCGTAAGGAAATACTTCTCATCAGGGGAATCTGCCTGGTCCAGTGAGCTGTAGTCATTTGAACTCCCAAGGGAGATCTGGAAACACTTTTCCTAGTGGCTCCCATTGATCTTGGGGGCTGACCGTCTCCTTATTGTCTCTGCTTGCTCTTACTTGGTTCTCATACCCAGAGGTGTATCCCAGGATTCTTGAGAAAGATAATTTTCAGCCCCTTTTTATTGACCTCAATATAGTACTATACAGCCTGGGTATCTTCAAATTATTCAATTAAATTTAACTCATTGATTTTGAATACTTAATAGACAATTAACTGTCTGTTTGTAAACTTAAGTTGTTATGATGCAACTCTCAACACATTTTAAAATCCACTCCCTGTTACTAGCTTTCTTTTGATTTTCAAACTTGCCCAAGCCATAGAGTTAGTAAATGGAAGCCTTTTAGGGTTTAGTTTGAATTGTTACTCACAAGCTGGCCCAGTTTCTTAACCTCTATGATGATAATAAAAAAAAATAGTGCCTACCAGAAATTCCAGGCACTATCCTAAGGGCTTTTCTCAACTGTAAATTGGGATAATAATAACACCTTCTTAATTTATAAGTGTTGTCTTGAATATGACATGCAGGCATGTGTGTGGCATCCTTTGGATGGAGGCTGGAATGATAAGTGCTCAATAATGTTAGTCATTGTGATTGTCATTAGTAATAATCTTGTCTGCTGAGAAATACGACCAGCCACAGAAATGTAGTGCTACCCTTGCCATTTCCATTTTAAATGATACTACTCTGAAGAATGTTTGTGAACCTGTCACAAATACTCTTTTCTTTCTAAAAAGTTTAAAATAACCTTTTTATTTTAGGATAATTTCAGATTTACAGGAAAGTTGCAAGATGGTACAGAGTTCCCCTGTATCCCTTACCTGCATCTCACTTATTATGGTACATTTATCACCACAAAGAAACCAACATTGGTACATGACTATTAACTAAACCCCAGACTTTTTCATATTTCAGTAATGTCTTTTTTCTGTTCCGATATACAGGGTAGGATACCACATTGCATTTGGCAAATGCTCCCTTCTGCACTAAGCAGTCACTTCTGTCAGCCTTATCTCTGTGCTCTGCTCATAAGAAATGCCACAGGGAGGCACCTGTCATGCTCTAATTCTGGCATTAGCGGCTTGTTGCTCTTCACCTTTTCTCACCAACCACTTTCTTACACTCTGACAGATCCATGGGACTGGTCTGTAATCATGTCACTTACTAGCTCTGTGACCTAACTTAATCCTCTAGGAATCCTCAGTTTTCTCATCTGTACAACGGGGGTAATAATAATTCCTACAGGGCCCAGCCCATAGTGACTCCTCCTCAAAAAATGTTAATTTATTGCTTTTGTTATATTATTGTGCTTTCTTCATATCATAAACCAGCCTAGCTCCTGATTCTTCCCATACTTTTTCAATCCTCCGATGTTATCGCAAATGTTACTCAGGTTATTAGATGAGTTTGCTGACTCAGAGGCTGCTTAATTGCCAGAGAAGTTTAAATGCTTCTTTTTAAATGCTTTGCTACTTTCCTTCCCTTATAGAGAATTTGGGGATGTACATAGTACCACGAGAGAGAATCTGAAATACCAGATTCCCAAGCTTTCTTCCAAATCCTCTCCCACTTTTTATTTTGGTCTGTCTTATTCCTAGAACTCCCACCATACTGCTTGCAAAGACGGGGAGGCCCACCCATCCATCTGCCGTGGGAAAAGAACTGGCAGCTGGGGTCTAGGATAAGCGATTTTGAGTATTCAAATTATTTTCAGTGTGATGTGCTTGGATCACATGGTCTAATCAGGAAATTTCATGCAATCTGACATGTCCCATCATAGTTGCTTAGGAACCTAAGGAAGGCTCTGGCTCTGAATGGCAGGACAGTAATAAATTAAACAGTCCCGTGTCCAGCCATCTGCTTTAAGTAAATTAAGAGCATAACCCATATGGGATTTATCTAAAATAGCAATTCACATTTTTTTCCCTCTTCTCATTTGTATTCCTCTTTATGTGGGCTCTTTAAATTGGTTTAACTTTGCATAGAATACCCCAGCTGTCTTTATCTCCCACCCTCTCCTCCACATTCAGGCAGCCAACCTCAGAGTCTCCTATAGCCCACTAGCGACGTCCTCTTTAATGGTGGATGATCTTGACATTTTATTTTGAGAATTGCCTGATTGGAGGCTGACACATTTTGACTTGGTGTTCTTAGCTATGCCTCTGCAGTGCTGTCCTCCGTCCTTTCTCATTTATCACCTTCTTTTAGTCCCTCCGCATCTCAGGTCCCACTGACCTGTCCAATCAGTTTCCTTTCGTCTGTCCTCTCATCACGGTTTTTTATTTTTGCTCTTTGCCCACTAGTCATCTTTATAAACCATTTTCATCATGCCACTCTCCTGCTCAGAAATCTGCACTGTTTACAGGATGAGTCAAATGTTTCTACCTTAAATTCCTCCCTCAAGTTCCAACCTGCCTTTAAACCTCATCTACTTCTTACCAGTTTTTACTCTTACTTCACAGTCTGTTTTCTTCACTTCCTCCAAAGCACATCTACTTTGTCCTGCCTCATTAGTTTAGTATTTTAAAATTACAGCCTGCTTTATATATTTGCTGAACTGTTTGATGTTTCTAATTCAATTGTAAGCTCCTTTTTTTGTGTGTGTGTTGACTTCATTCCATGCTTATCACAATTCTAGACACCTGGAGGTATTTGCTAAATAATGAGTGAATGCTTTGTCATGGTTTTTTTTTGTTTTTTTTAATAAATTTATTTATTTTATTTATTTACTTTTGGCTGCTTTGTTTCTTTGTTGCTGTGCGTGGCTTTCTCTAGTTGCGGTGATCAGGGGCCACTCTTCGTTATGGTGCGCGGGCTTCTCATTGTAGTGGCTTCTCTTGTTGCCGAGCACGGGCTCTAGGCACGCGGGCTTCAGTAGTTGTGGCACGCAGGCTCAGTAGCTATAGCTCGCAGGCTCTAGAGCACAGGCTCAGCAGCTGTGGCTCACGAGCTTAGTTGCTCGAAGCATGCGGGATCTTCCCGGACCAGGGCTCAAACCCATGTCCCCTGCATTGGCAGGCGGATTCTTAACCACTGTGCCACCAGGGAAGCCCTTGTCATGGTTTTGTTTCAGTGGGGTGACACAAACAGTTAAGACAAATAAGTAAGACATATAATAGGTGAGACGTGATATGCTGTGAAAAGAATTAAGTAGAGGAAGAAGGGGGTTACAAATGTAAATAAGATAGTCAGGAAAGGCTTCCTGGGAAATGACTTTTAGGTAAAGATGTCAGAGTGGTGAATCTGAATTCTGTAAGGCAGAGATTTAATCTTTAAAAAAATTCTTTCCAGGGTATAACACAGTAACGTGCACGTTTGAAGAATGCAGTTGGAATGGCATATATCATGGTGTCACCAAAGGCACAGAATATCAGTCAAATGATATTTTTTAGTACAAGTTATGTTGTCCTAAATGGGGACATAGTCATCCTTTTAAATCCTCGCCTCAAACTGCACATAGGATGGAAAAAGAAAAGCAATAGCTTTGTGACACAGAAGTCGTTCAGCATAGATATGGTTAAAGAGCAGGAAATCAGTAAAGACAATGCCAAAGTGAAAACTAAATGGAATGCCATACTGAGGACCAGCTCCCTTGATCCTTTGTGGAGGACCAGAGCAATTGAGCTGGAGCTTAATCCAGCAAGGTCCAGCCTGGGGATGGCCCAAGGATGCTGGACAAGTGAGGCTATCTGGGGTCTGAGAAGATTATGGGGCCAAGGCCCACGAAAGAGGGTCCGTCACCCAGCATATGGGAAGCAGCTGCATGCAGCCTGCCAGAGAGTTCTCAGAGGACTACTTGGGTTTCCATGTGAAGAATCACTTCAACCTGGAATTCAACCTGGAAAGTTCATCAACATTGAATGACCCAGGAACTCAAAAATGTTTATTCTCTTTTGCAGCTAGGAATCTAGCTTAAGGAAATCTTCAGAGATTTAAATGTAGGGTTATGTATTAGACAGTCAGCATTATTTCACACAATAGTATTTGTGCAGTCATAAAAAAGGATTTCACAATGGCATAAAAAATACACTTATTATAATGAGCAAAATTCCATACTGTATGTATCATTACAAATGTGTAAAAATGAAATGATATCCATTCATTTATTCACTGAACATTGATTAGCGCATAGATGTTTCAGACACTGTGGTAGGAGCTAAATAGATGAATTTTGATGTGTGTGTGTGTGTGTGTGTGTTCATAAAAACAAAGGCTACAAGGAAATATTCCAAAACATTAACAATGGTTCTAAGAGATTGATTTACTGTAATTTTAACTTTATTCTTTGTATTCCCTCTAATTTCCATGTTTTCTACAGGGAAAAATGAACATGATTATACATACTGGGGCACCATTAAATTTGGGGGTTCTCAAGTAAATAGAGTCACTAAGATGCTCTTTCCCTTTGTAAATGTAAGGTAAAAAGTGACCTGACCTTAGGATAGGTTGCATTTCCCTGCAGGCAGCTCCCCAAGACCAGCAGAGCACTCCTTCCCCACCAGTGTCTAAACATTTCTCCTTTCTGGAGGAGGCCAGCCTAAACCAGCGGAGCAGGTTTGGGGCAGTGAGGTGCAGTGCGCGGGGAACAGAGCAGATTTGAATCCGGGATTAGTAGGTTTGCAGTCAGACAAACGGACCGCTTGAGTGGCCTCACCTAGGCCTGCCCAGAGGACGGTCTATGGTTTTCAGACACAGGAAGATGCAGAATCTGATAGCCCAGCATGGAAACAAAGCAGCATGAGGGAAAACAAGACGCTTTTGTGCCAAACAAGGTTTCTAGGCAACTACTCATTTAACTACTTCAATATCCCCAATCCTTTAGCTTTGCTAACCTTTAGAACCCGTCTGATAAGCTCACGGGATTTCTGCAGTGAAAGAGCTGACATATGCCGAGGAGGCAATCAATATTTGGCTTCTGCCTCATTTTCCAGCCTCCATCATTCCTCCCTGTGTTCCTGTTTTAACAAAAGATGGCCTTGGTGTCCCTAGACTTTCCTGTCTCCAGCTTCTGCCCATGCTGGTCCCTCTGCCCAGAATGCCTTTTCTGGACCTGGCAGTCTCTTCGAGATTCAGTTCAAGTTTCACTTCCTTTGGGACCCCTTTCTTGTACCACCATCCCCTCTAACTCTCCCCCATCTCCCCCAAAGAAGCAGAGAGTACCACATATATACCTCCATGACAGGGTCCTTGTACTTTTAGAAGTCTATGTGTGAGCTCCCTGAAGGAAAGGATGTTATTTTTTTTATTTTTTATTTTTTTGGCTGCGCTGGGTCTTCGTTGTGGCACGCAGGCTCTTTGTTGCAGCGTGCAGGCTTCTCTGGTTGTGGTATGCGGGCTCCAGAGCGTGCGGGCTCAGTAGGTGCAGCGTGCGGGCTCTAGTTGCAGCGCACGGGCTCAGTAGTTGCAGCATGTGGGCTTAGTTGCCCCGCGGCATGTGGGATCTTAGTTTCCCGACCAGGGATCGAACCCGCATCCCCTGCACTGGAAGGTGGATTCTTAACCACTGGACCATCAGGGAAGTCCCAGGAAAGGACGTTATCTTATCCGTCTTCATTCTCAGTGTCTAGCCTGTTTCTGGCACACAATGGGGGCTCACAAAATGTGTATCTGAACCAATGAATTTTCAGTGTAGGATATACATGGCTTCTTAGGAGCCCAAAATGCATGTTGAGTTCCATCTATCCATTGCTTCATCTGTCCGTCCATCCATCCATCCATCCATCCATCCATCCATCCATCCATCCGTCCATCCATCATTCATCCATTCAACAACCCTTATCAAATGCATTATATGGTTAAGAATTCGCCTGCTAATGCAGGGGACATGGGTTTGATCCCTGGTCTGGGAAGATCCCACATGCCATGGAGCAACTAAGCCCGTGTGCCACAGCTACTGAGCTCGCGTGCTGCAGCTACTGAAGCCCATGTGCCTAGAGCCCATCTCCACAACAAGAGAAGCCACCACAATGAGAAGCCCGCACACCGCAATGAAGAGTAGCCCCTGCTCACTGCAGCTAGAGAAAGCCTGCATGCGGCAACGACGACCCAACACAGCCAAAAATAAATAAATAAAAATGCATACTATGAGCTAGCACTGAGACAGACATGGCCACTGTCCTAATGAAAGTTATAACCTAAAGGGAAGACTGATATTGAACAAATAATGGTAGCTTTATTTTTCCCCGTAGTACTTATCATGACCTGAGATCCAATTTTATATATTTTTGTTTATTGCCTATCTCTGCTATTAGACTATAATAGGCTCTAGGAGGGCAAGGGCTTTATCTTGTTTGCCACTGTGACTAAAACAGTGCCTGCCACTTTGTAGGTACTTGATTAATATTTGTTACCTGAATAGACTAGAACTATGTGTGGTCCCGTTTGAAACAACTAAGGATGGGAATTTCTGATGTGTTTAAAACATGCATTAAAACCACCTACCTTCAGGCATCTTTCAAATGAAAAATGATTAAATACTAAAACCCAGTATGATGCATTGTGGTGACAATGATTAATGTCTCACTCCCAACTTCAGTTAGAATGTTGGAGAGATTTGGTCAAGATGACACCAAAGAATTTTGTGATAGAAACTTGATGAGTGCTTTGCAGCTTTTAATTAATTTTGTGATTCTCCTGGTGATTTCAGGGAAAGGCTTTGTTGGAGTCTGACCATGTGATAGTAATAAAGGACACAAAATAGAAGATATTAGGTCAGCAAGGAACAGTTAGGATAACAGTTCTAACCTATGTGACAAAAGGGCATTCTATACAGTGGTGTCTGCCTTGCATTATAATCCTATTTAGTTGACAAATCAAAATGAAAAAAGAGGTGACTGTTCTACTGCTGTACAATCTCCCTTCCCTTGGAACCCCCCTTCCCAACTGGGAGCCTAGGTAACTGGGCCAGGGTTTGACCTTGGTGTGCTGGGAGCTTGCATTGTTGGTGGGGAGGAGCAGGTGTCCCCGGGGGACTGTTCTGCAAGGCAGGGAGAGCGGGAGGCCCTGTCTCTGAGAGAAACCAAACCCTGGTCCAGGGAATCTATGGAAACCAGATCAGAGAAAGAGAAGGAGGGAGAGAGAGAGAGAGAGAGGGAACGAGAGAGAATGTATTAGAAGCCTGGGTCTGCAATGACGCTGGGTGGCTTAAAGAACAAAAATTTATTGTCTCATGGTTCTAGAGGTTGGCAGGATTAGTTTCTTTTAAAGATTATGAGGAAGAACAGTTCCAAGCCTCTCTCTTAGCTTCTGATATCCTCAGGTGCTCCTTGGCTTGTAGATGGCATCCTCCCTGTGTCTTCACATTGTCTTTTCTCTGTTTGCGTCTGTGTTCAAATATCCCCTTTTTATAAGGACACCAGTCATATTGGATTAGGGCCCACCCTAATGACTCCATTTTAACCTGATCATCTGCATGGACTGTATTTCAAAACAAGGTCACATTCATAGGACTTCAGTATCTTTTGGGGAGACAGAATTCAACTTATAGCGGAGAGAGAGAGTTGAAAGTGGATGGGTGGAGGGTAGCCTGAAGAATTTCTAGAAGAGCTGGAACGTAACATAGGGCACAGGAACTTTTCACAGGGCATAGGCAGCCCCAGCCAGGTTGGAGGAGGGCAAAGGAGATGCTCAGCTTGGACATATACCAATAATGAAACCAAAAAATCCCCTTGAAGTGGCTGGAGCTTTGGGGGAAGAAATACAATATATAGCCACAATACTGCTTTATTTATGAAGAAAAAAAAAAAAAGGGATGTCAGATCTGGGGCAAGTCATGAGAGATAATTTGGTGGCTGGGGAAGTATATTGGCTCACAGTGGATCACATGCCACTTCTCTAGTACTGGCTGTGTGACCTTGCTTAAACTCTCAGGACCTCAGTTTCCTCATCTATAAAATGAGGCCCATGAGCTCAAACTCCCAGAGTGTCTGTGAAGATTACATGAGATTAGATGTGAAAAGAACCTGCTCTCAGAAGGCAGAACTCAACAAAAGTCAGTTACCCATTTTCCTTTTCTCTAGAGAGAGCTTCTGTTCAAGAAAATTGTTTCTCGTTTTCAGTATAATGTTAGAGTGAAAAAAAATTAGAGAGATCTGGAAACAGACGTCTAAATGCCTTACAATTGGTTAGATTCTCCTATCTTAATCAGGGTGTTAGAGAAAATGGTAAGATGGAAATGTGACCAGAACCATCCTTTATTACTCTAGTCATTAGGGCAGGAGGCCAGGAGGATGGGATTACCAGGATCTTCCTGGTGAGTTACTATTTTTAGATGGAGCCTTTGAATGATCCAACATACAGTAGAAAATCTCTCCAGATCTGTAGACCAGCAATCAGTAAAAAAAAAAAAAAAAAAAAAAAAAACTGTAAAAGTTGATAGTCATAAAGGATATGATACCTACAAATCTTAAATGTTTTTATGCAACTCACGACATATAAGGTAGATTCATTTGTCTAGTTTTGGTTTAGGCCTCTAAACTAAGGTTTTCTTTCAGCATGGGTTGGCTGATTCAAGTTCTATGTTGTCTTTTTTGCACAAACTCTTTCCATAAAGTATTATGCACATTTTCCAGTTTTGAGTGTAGAATCTCCATAGATTTTTCTCCCCCCAGACTTTCAGTTTACTAGCTCACCCCTAATCTGAAAATATTTTTAATGATTTATCTTATCAACCTTTCCTAATACATTCAAGTTCATTTCTGTAAAATAACAACTCTTGTTTTGCATTCCTATTTCATCAGCTTCTACAATATTGAATTGAATTGAAAAGTATAATAGCAATTACAATGGACATAAATGTGAGTGGGAACAAAGTCAATTGAGTCTTAGAAATCATACAGCTCAGCTGGTGGGAGCAGAAGCAGATACACAAATGAAGACCCTTCCAGCTGTACCCTTTCAGTGTGTTTTAGAGAGGAAATGGAGATCTATATCAATCCAATGAGTTGGTTAAGTAAAGATGGGTTGAAGTGTTTTCACTGCATGAGCTGTGAATGAAAACCATAATGGTGCAACTGTTGACAGATTTCAGTATCTCTCTGGTAGGGTTTTGCTGTAAGTTAAGAGTACCACCACCATCACTCTAACAAAAGATCACAGATGTCAGAATAATCTTATATCACTCTTCAGAACTATCATTATATCTGTAATTGCATATCATTTGTATATCTAAGCATCTTTCATTTTATTTATAATTCAACTTATTTGTTCAACGATCTAGCAAATATTTATGGTCTGCCTACTATTGCTGGATGTTAGGATAAAACATAAATAAGGTGTGGTCCTTTGCTCTTGGAGAACTTACAGTCTAGTGATGCAGCCAGGTCAGTAAGTGGGCAATTATTGAGCAGGTGGTTGGCATGAGGGACAAACCAAGAGAGCGACATTGCGCATTCCAGGACACGAGTCTCTTAGTGGAAGTCAGAGGGGAAGTATGGGTTCAGTCATTACAACCATCTGTGGAGTACCTTCTGAGTACCAAGCTCTGTTTTAGGCACTGGGGTTACAAAAATGAATAATTCATAGTCCTGTACTCAAGAAATCCATACAGGTAATTATAGTACCCTGTAGTAAGTGCTTTCTTTTGGATCAGCACTGAGTCTTCAGATGGTGGGGACAGGGAAGTTTCCTGCAGGAGGTGAAGCTCGTCAAGCTTGGAAACATTCTTAGGGCAGAGGCCTAACTTGTCTTGAGCTTTGTTGTCCTTCCCGCCCCGTTCCTGGGACCATGTTTTGTACACCTTGTGTGCTCAATCAGCGTTTGAATGAATAAAGGAACTGCATGATGATTAGGAGTTAACTAGGGGTCAGGCCCTGTGCTCTATGCTGGGAATAGAAAAATGAGTGAGCCATGGCCTTTGCCCTGATCGAGATTATAATAAAATTTCATTTCTGGCTGAATCCTGATGACATATCAACAAGGTAAAACACTTGCAAACCTGGGCACACCTTTCTAATAAGTTGTGCTCCATATTGGACAATTTACTGGCTATGGCAAACACTTGTCAAACATACTCTCTTGAGCTTATTCCAGGGAGAACAGTGGATGGTTAAGGAAGCAGGAGACTGAGCAAGGCCAGCTCCAACCCTGGTAATAAAAAGGCATCATTCAGACTGACTTGAATCATGGTTGTGCTGGGAAATCATCAATACTCAACCCTAGATGGTGGGTAATACAACTGGTAGCAGACTATTGGTATAGTGAGCAGTTTTGTCTGAGGATCTCCCAAGTGCTTTTTCAAAACTTTCCTCTGCACCACCCCAGGCCCTCACCACAAGGGAACTGGCAAGTAGCAATTCTACAGCAACATCTAACACAAAGCTTGGAGTTGTTGTCTGGTGGTTTGCTCCAGGTGACCAGCAATTTCAAACCGGTCTCTAGGAACACGTGAGTTTGAATGAGGTCTCTCGGTGTTTTACAGTCGCTACTGCCTCTGCTCTAACTCCTCAAACCCTCAATTCCTGAACCACCAAAGGCAGCTGAAGTTGGTCAAGAGGCTAGTGGAGCAGGGGACACCAGGCAAGTCAGGATGGCATGGATATGTAATTTATGTCCTTTTAGTGTGACTAAATGCCACAATTAGCATGACAAAATTCTGCAGCTATGTCACTTTTCTCCAATATTATGAAAAGACATGTAGAAGTGAAACTGTGCAACCCAGACTGGGACTTGAACCATGTTCTTTTTTTTTTTAATTTAATTTAATTTATTTTTTATACAGCAGGTTCTTATTATCTATTTTATACATATTAGTGTATACATGTCAATCCCAATCTCCCAATTCATCCCACCACCGCCCCCCCACCACCACTTTCCCCCCTTGGTGTCCATACATTTGTTCTCTACATCTGTGTCTCTTTTTCTGCCCTGCAAACCGGTTCATCTGTACCATTTTTCTAGGTTCCACATATATGCGTTACTATACGATATTTTGAACCCATGTTCTTTTTTTTTTTTTTTTTTTAATTTTTATTTATTATTTATTTATTATGTTTATTTTTTTGGCTGTGTTGGGTCTTCGTTTCTGTGTGAGGGCTTTCTCCAGTTGCGGCGAGTGGGAGCCACTCTTCATCGCGGTGCGCGGGCCTCTCACTATCGCGGCCTCTCTTGTTGCGGAGCAGAGGCTCCAGACGCTCAGGCTCAGTAGTTGTGGCTCACGGGCCCAGTTGCTCCGCGGCATGTGGGATCTTCCCAGACCAGGGCTCGAACCCGTGTCCCCTGCATTGGCAGGCAGATTCTCAACCACTGCGCCACCAGGGAAGCCCCCGAACCCATGTTCTTTTAACTGAGATCACACATCTGGTCTCAGGACTTAATGAAGCTCAGGTTCTTGATGTCTCATTGCAGAAAGAATTCAGTGAGAGACAAAGTGATAAGTAAGAAGTGGATTTATTTAGAGAGAAACACGCTCCACAGACAGAGTGTGAGCCATCTCAGAAGGTGAGAAATGCACCAGGGTATGGGGTTGTCAGTTTTTATAGGTGTGGGTAATTTCATAGGCTAATGAGTTGGAGGAGTATTCCAGCTATTTCAGGAATGGGAGGGATTTCCAGGAATTGGGCCTCTGCCCACTTTTTGACCATTATGGTTGGCCTTGGAACTGTCATGGCGCCTGTGGGTGTGTCATTTAGCCTGCTAATGTGTTACAGTGAGCTTATAATGAGGCTCAAGGTCTAGTGGAAGTCGACTCACCCACCATCTTGGACCCATTTGGTTCTAATCAGTTTATGTCACATCCTCAGGCTATGTCATTTTTTCAAAGGTTGTGCCCTGCCCCCTCCCCTCCTGTTTCAGAAGGAGTACAGAATTTTGCCTCAGGACACACAGTAAGTTAGGGGCTGAAACACTCCATTATTCCATAACCAGCAAGTCATGAGTCTGACCCAGAAAAAGAAAGGCCAGACCTTTTTCTAGGTGGGACATCTTCACATCTTCGCCATTTCTTTTTAAGAATACTCCTCGTTTTTCCTCCCTCCATAACAACCTTTCCAAGTTCTCATTGCCATGCGTCCTCTTGGGAAATCCACAAGTCAGACTCCAGCAGAATTATAGTTCTAATATCCACTCGTGTCCCCCACATGCCCTCAGCCCTGCCTAGCTGGAGGGTCACATTCCAGTTCAGAAATAGCAATAAAGAGAAGTCACTTCTGGGGTAGAGAGTGAGTGGAGCTAGAAGTCGGGGACCTCCAATCAATGACTAACACACCAGACAGGCTCCCCTTTGTCCACTGTTAACTGAGGATGAATGGATTTCCAGCCCTCTGTTGCTACCTCTAGAGAAGGAAGGAGGAGGCTGTGGGCAGAGAATGTTCCATTCAGCCTGACTTTGCCTTGAGTTATTGCCTTTTATTTTCCAACTTTAGTGAGGCTTAATTGACAAAAAAAGTAAGATATTGAAAGTGTTCATCATGATGATTTGATATACATATACACTGTGAAAGGATTCCTCCCATGTAGTTAATTAACACATCCATCACCTCATATTTATCTTCTTTTGAGTTGGGGGGAGAACATTTTGAGTTATTGCCTTTTGCACTTTCTCCCACAAATCACTGAGTCGAGTCATGAATTTTTAGCAAGTGGGAACCTCTTACAAATCAGAGGTTTTGGCTCTGGTGAGTGTTCTAAGAAATGTCCCAAAGGCCTGAGTTGGAGGACCTCAGGTCTAGTTCTGTCTCAGACACCAGACAGCCACATGCAACCGTGGGCATGTTGACTTTATGATCTAGGTTTTGGTTTCCTTGTCTGCAGGATGAGGGTGTTGGACGTATATTATGTCAGTGAATGGAGGTCTCTGGGCCATATATTGCTTGAAAGCATGTGTTTTGTCTGTGTAGTAGTTTTTTCTTTTTTAATTTACAAAATTTGAATTAGTGTCTATCATTTAACAGTTGACTCAACAACAATAAAATAATCTGATAAAAAAATGGGCAAAGGACTTGAGTAAACAATTCTCTAAAGACAGACAGATGGCCAAAAAGCATATGAAAAGGTGCTCAAAACCACTAACTATTAGAGAAACGAATATCAAAACCACAATGATGAGATAACTACTGCATACCCGTTAGGTATACCTAAAGAACAGAAAATAACAAGTGTTGGTGAGGATATGGAGAAACTGGAACCCTTGTGCACTGTTGGTGGTGAGAACAATCAACGTTATACCATGTGGGAGATAGCCGACCTGCTCAAAATATCCAAATCAAGCGCTGAAAATCATTTGCCCCAGCTTGGTTATGTTAATTGCTTTGATGTTTGGGTTCCACATAATTCAAACGGAAAAAACTTTCTTGACTGTATTTCCACAAGCGATTCTCTGCTTAAATGTAATGAAAACGTTCCGTTTTTAAAACAAATTGTGACAGGCGATGAAAAGTGGACACTACAATAATGTGGAATGGAAGAGATCGTGGGGCAAGCAAAATAAACCAACAACAACAACAGCAAAGCCGGTCTTCATCCAAAGAAGGTGGTGTTATGTATATGATAGGATTGGAGGGGAGTCCTCTATTATGAGCTCCTTCCAGAAAACCTAACGATTAATTCCAACAAGTACTGCTCCCAATTAGACCAACTGAAAGCAGCACTCAACGAAAAGTGTCCGGAATTAGTCAATAGAAAACGCATAATCTTCCATCAGGATAACGCAAGACCACCTGTTTCTTTGATAACCAGGCAAAAACTGTTACAGCTTGGCTGGGAAGTTCTGATTCATCCGCCGTATTCACCAGGCATTGCACCTTAAGATTTCCATTTATTTCGGTCTTTACAAAATTCTCTTAATGGAAAAAATTTCAATTCCCTGGAAGACTGTAAAAGGCACCTGGAACAGTTCTTTGCTCAAAAAAGTAAAAAGTTTTGGGAAGATGGAATTATGAAGTTACCCCAAAAATGGCAGAAGGTAGTGGAAAAAAAGGGTGAATACGTTGTTCAATAAAGTTCTTGGTGAAAATGAAAAATGTGTCTTTTACTTTTACTTAAAAACTGAAGGCACTTTCTGGCCAACCCAATAGAATGGTGGTTGCCAGGGACTGGGAGAAATAGGAAATGGTAAGTTGTTTAATGGGTACAGTTTTAGTTTTGCAAGATGAAAGGAGTTTTGTAGACTGGCTGCACAACATGAATGTAGTTAATACTACTGAACTGTACACTTAAAAATCGTTAAGATGGTAAATTTTATATGTATATTTTACCACAATTAAATTTGTTTTTTGAGAGATAGCTCATGAAAATCTGAAGTCATCTTTTTTGGGGGGAAAACCCCAGAAGATCAGGACTTTGGGCCTTAGACACCAGTTGGCAACAGCCAGCTTGAGCTGAGTATCTGCGCTTGTCTTCAGATGAGCCTATTCTTTGCTGTTCTCCCCAGGCCCCACCTCGTTATCTTCTTTCAATTAGATAACCCATCTGGCCACTATAGACCTTTGGGTTTGCAACCCCTGGATTAAACTATCTCTATGATACTTTCTAGAATTAGTACCTATGATTCCAAAGTCTTAGTCATCATGAACACTCTGTAAGTAAACAAGATGAGTGAGATGGAGGCAGAAGGACATTCAGGTTACCTTCTTGACATCTCTCAGGTCCACGGGAGGGTTAACACCCATGTCTACAATGGGCAGTAAAAACAACTGGCTAGTGACATTGGTTTAGTTGCTCCCTGACCTCTGTGTAAACCCGTCCTGGCCGGGGTTTATGTTCTGAACCTGAGCTTTTAGTATTACTCAGGTCATTGTGTCTTGCTGATCCAGGGGACACTATTGTCACCAAGATAGATGAAATCCTTAAATGTTACATAATGGATGACCCTAATGGCATGGGGAAAATTAGGAGAGAAATGATACAGACAACTGGAAGCTTTGCTCCCAGAAAAAGAAGATGATTTAAAATTGTCTAAAGGAAACAAAGAAAAAATAGATCTGTTCCTTCAACAACCCTCATAGTTTGTTATCAGTAATGCTGTGTATGCTACATGTGACATCATGATACATAACTCTACTTTTGATCTTGGGACACAACTTGATTATTGAAGTTTGGGGTTAGGTAATTTTGAAATCTCCCTCTACCCCTCTGAGGGGATGAGATCAGCTCGAATAAGATATCAGATGGCCCCACTTTATGAAGAGTATCCCTGTCTTGGTTCCTCATTCATTCACTCACTCATTAACTCATTCATTTATTCAACCAATATTTATTTAGCACCTACTAGTAATGCCAGTCCCTGACTAATAAGCAGGACAGTTAAGATTCCTACCCTCGTGGAATTTAGGTAGTGGGGAAAGGCAGAACAGCTTGTCAATGTCTGGTCAATAGTTTCCTAGAGGGTATTATTTCGTATCTTTTTTCATTTCATTATGTACTAGGCACTTTGGTAGTTGCTCTGGGGTCAGCTTGGTGGACAAGACAGGCATTAAACAAGATTGATTATATAAGGTTTTAGAGTTTTTATTAGTTCTGACTGCAGGGACATGGGAAGTTGCTACAGAAGTGGTATTGGTGTCTGGTCTTGGAGGATGTCTAGTTCTCAGTAGTCAGAGGCTGGGAGATTTATTCTAGGCCAAAGGCAAAACATAGCCAGAGGCGGGAAGTATGGAATGGCAAGAATGTTTGTGGAGAGCAAGACTTTCTGCGTAGCTGTTTGAGCTGTATTTCTTCCCCTAATGCTGAAAATTGCTCTGAGATATAATTATAGAAAGGGTCACTCCTAGGGGCAGGCACTCACTGCCCAGAGACCTGCCTGAGGAGGGGCTGCCACAGGCTTAAAGAGATTCACTCTGAAAAAAAATTGGTGTTTTGTTAAGTTTGTTTAGGATTGGGATGGTAGGTGTAGTGTGCAGGATGACAGAATTGAAACTTCTACACATTACTTGTGCCAATTCATGGGTTGCACTTTATAGAATTGAAGTCAAGCCTTTAGACTGTACTAAGCAAATTTATGAGAAATACTTCACCATTCATGAAAAATCATATTTGCCAAAAGTATCTGATGACCTTAACCTAAAGAGATTGTCTTTAAAAAGCTAAGGATCTTACATTTGGCAGGAATATAAAATGCATTTACTTTAAAAAGATGAAGTGTGCCGCATGCCATTTTGGGCAGCTGATAGAAGAAAGTTTTGTGACCACTTCATGCATATACACTTTACATGTATGTGCAGTAATAATAATAGCTAATATTTATTGAGTTCTTGCTGTGTGCTAGGCACCCTTCTAAGTAATTTATATATATATATATATATATATAAACTCAAATGACTATTCTAATAACTCTATAGACACTACTATTATCCCCATTTGATAGATGAAGGATTACAGAGAGGTTGAGTAACTTGCCCCAGATAGCCTGGCTAGTAAAGGGAGAAGCTGGGATTTCAACCCAGGCCTGGCTCCAGACTCTGTGCTGTAAATACTGCCTCTGAGAGTAAATTAAAAACAAAAACAAACCTAGAAAACAGTAATCCTTGGCAGTGATATTGTAGTTAGGAAGTGGGTTGTATTGGATTTGTATATTCGTCCAGTATTATTGAGTACCTATTACATTGTGCCAGGTGCTGGAACATACAGGTGCACAAAGCAGATGAAAGCCCTTCTCCCAGGATGCTTATGTCCTAGGAGATTCACTCCTTTGTTTTTCTAAAGACACTGGTTCTCTATTTGAGAGCTTCTCCAACTATCTGTGGTAAAGGAACAGTTTTTTTTTTAAAGCTTTCCAATTTGTTGTGAACTGATATTTTAATAAAATACAATACAAATCAATAACTAGAAAAATGAAACTTAAAAAACCCCAAAAACCTACAAACTACACAGCCTGTTTTTTAAGTATTTGACTCAAAGGTAAAAAATTACTCAGTCAATCTTCTGTACATCTTTAAGGCTTACTCTCAATTTCTGTACTTATCTCATTATGGATCGTGACAGTTCACCAACTGGCAATTGTCTAAGGCCCACACTTGGGGTAGCTGCCATATGCGCTCTCTTTGCCAACTATTTAGTTACTGCCCATCACACCATGTGATCTGAAAAATAAAGATGAATTGGATTGACAATACGATAGGCTTTTTTTCTGTAATGGGCCAGATAGTAAAGATCTGAGGCTCTGTTGGCCAGACCATCTCTGTCATAATTACTCAGCTCTGCTGTTGCCATGTGAAAGCTGCCATAGATGATACGTAATGAATGAGCAGGGCTATGTTCCAACAGAACTTTATTTCTAGTTAATGAAATTTGGATTTTATATAACTTATTTGTATCACAAAATATTATTCTTCTTTAAATTTTTTCAACCACTTTTATAAATGTGAAAATCATTCTTAGCCTGTGGGTCATACAAAAATGGGCCCCAGGCTGGATCTGGCCAATGGGTTTTAGTTTTCAGACTGCTGCAATAAACCAATTCTGGACAATAGAAATATCTTGGAGTAGCTGCTGTCTTTGAATTTGCTAAGAAATAAATGCAAGCTACCATATTTTTGTACAATTTGTAATGATTATTAGCGGCAGTGTCAATAAACACAAAACAAAGCTGAAAAAGCCAAAATTGCACATGGTAAATGATAATAAAAGTTAAGAGATTAGAACCCTCTTAAATTGTAGTGGGAATGTAAGATAGTGTAGCACGTTTGGAAAACAGTGGCAATTCCTCAAAAAGTTAAGCATAGAGTTACCATATGACTAATAATTTCACTTCTAGGTGTATGTGTGTATATATACATATATGTATATAGGCAACAGAATCAAAACCATATGTCCATAAGAAACTTGTACATGAATGCTCATAGCAGCATTCTTTTTATTTTTTTATTTTAAAGGGATTTTCAATTCTCATTTTTTTAAAACTAATTAATTTATTTTTGGCTGTGTTGGGTCTTCGTTTCTGTGCGAGGGCTTTCTCTAGTTGTGGCAAGCGGGGGCCACTCTTCATCGCGGTGCTCAGGCCTCTCAGTATCGCAGCCTCTCTTGTTGCAGAGCACAGGCTCCACACACGCAGGCTCAGCAGTTTTGGCTCACGGGCCTAGCTGCACCGCGGCATGTGGGATCTTCCCATACCAGGGCTCGAACCCATGTCCCCTGCATTAGCAGGCAGATTCTCAACCACTGCGCCACCAGGGAAGCCCAGCAGCATTGTTCATAATAGCCATAAAGTAGAGATTACCTAAATGTCTATCAGCTGATGAATAAATAAAATACTGCAACATGGATGAACCTTGAAAACATGCTAAGTGAAAGAAGCCAGATAAAAAAGGTCACATATTATGTGATTTCATTTATATGAAATGTCCAGAATATGCAAATCCATAGAGAAAGAAAGTAGATTACTGGTTGCCAGAGGCTGGGGGCAGGGAGAGGGGAATGGGAGTGATTTTTTTGGAGTGACGAAAATATTATGGAACTTGATAGTAGTGATAGGTGAATAATCCTGTGAATACACTAAAAAATAGTGAATCGTATACTTTAAAAGGATAAAATTTATGTTCATGTTTTATATCTCAAAATATTAAAAAACTGACATTTAAAAAAATTGACAAAAGAATCAAAATTTGTCAACAGCATTTGACCTGGAAATTTTGATCTTGGTAAAAATAATAGTCATAGCAGGAACTTTATAAAGGGCCATAATTGATAAAATTTTATTTGGACAAAACATTGATTGATGAATCTTATCTTTGTTGTGAAATACATGCTGATAAAAACTGATTAATTGAAAATGACTTCAGCTGAACAAAGGTTAAAATAGAAAAAAAACTGGATATGATTTAACTGATTGCCATAGAAAATAGACTAAGAAATTAAATTGGCTTAATGGCATTCACCGCCCCCCACTCCCCGCCAAATTATTTCTTAACGAAAATTTAATAAATTTTGGTCTTATTTAAATGAAAATATTTGTATTAAAAATGCAGAATCAAAACTTCCTTAGCAAAAATGGCAGATAAGCACATGTACTGGGCTTCTAATATTGCTCTAATGTTTGTTAATCATTTGTTGTATTAGTTTGCTAGGGCTGCCGTAACAAAGTGCCACAGACTGTGTGGCTTAAACAACAGAAACATATTTTCTCACAGTTCTGGAAGCTGGAAGTTCAAGATCAAGTGTGGCCAGAGTTGGTTTCTTCTGAGACCTCTCTCCTTGGCTTGCAGATGACCACCTTGCCCCTGTGTCCTCACACGTGTTTCCTCTGTGCTTTCGTATCCGAATTTTCTCTTCTTATAAGGACACCAGTCAGATTGAATTAGGACACACCCTAGTGGCCTTATTTTAACTTAATCACCGCTTCAAAGGCTCTATCTCTAAATAAAATCACATTCTGAAGTACTGGGGGTTAGGGCTTCAACATATGAATTTTGCGGGGACACGATTCAGCTCATAACATCTGTTTAGTAATAGTGCCTGCACACACTTTATGACTGGACAAGCTCAAAGTGCATTAAATTTGGAAACCTCAGCTGTCGTCTAGTGTAGTTCTTACCTCCTCTCTTTCAGAAAGAGGAATGAACTTAGCATTACGCAGGCACGTTTCTCTGACTTTCAACTTTCTATCCTACGACAGGAGAGGGGTCTATATTCCGGATGAACACAATTTCCCTCAATATTTGTTATCAGAAGTGACATCTTGTGCTGTGACTAAGGGAGTGCTCTTGAGGAATGACGAAAAGTTCGTTTGCATAGTTTAGCGACGATGGAGGATTACTTATGAAAAATATAATGGAACACAGACAGCATATTTATACCCCCAAAACCTGCATGGACCACACCCCGACAATGTCTTAAAAAGTTCTTGAGGATTAAGTTCACCTTAGAGCGGTATCAAGAGGCTTTAGCTTGCTTCGAAGATACCCCAGGTGCCATCTAATAATAGATGTTTGGGTTCAGAGATAGAACTAGGGGAGGGAAAGCCTCAGAAATCGTTAGTGCTTGGTTCTTGGAACCTCTTTTCTCACCTGTAGAAGTCTAGGGGCTTCTTAAGTTGCTAGGGGGAGAAGACGTCACTAGGGCATCAATTTTTGATGAAATCTTAGAGATTCTTTAGAGAATTCTTAGAAGTGTCCTGTCTAGAAGTAAGTGATAAACAGCATGTATTCAATTCATTCATTTTTATATTCTTCCTTCCATCAAATGCTCATTAAGTGTCTACCATAGTCAGACACGTGCAAGGTGATGGGTATTTAGTTATGATCACAAGACCACAGTTAAGAGACAGGCTATTAAAACAAGCAATTGCCATATAGTATGATAAGGTCTGTGACAGAGAAAATTAGAGTGGATTGTAGGAGCATACAGGGAGAAGGGCACCCAACTCAGGCAGGGTGGTCAGGAGAGCTTTCCCCAGAGAAAGTGAGGGCAAGGCTGGCACTTGAGAATGAACAAGAGTCGGTCACGTGAAGAGGGGGAAGGGGAGAAAGGTCCTGGTGGAGGAAATGCCAAGGATGTGGCCTGCAGGCAAGAGATGTTGATGGCACAAAGGCACTTCGGCTGAAGTGTGGAATGCAGATAGAGAGAGCATAAAGATTGGAAGGGTGGGTGGGGTGGGAGTGATAGATGGGGTATGGGGATGCAGGTCCTGAAGAACCTTGTGAGACACGGTAGAAAGAGGAGCTCCCTTATTTATTCCTAATCTGGTCCTGTGATTCTAAGGTGTTCTAAGGGGGGCTATATTGTGCCCTAGCCAACATCATGGGCTTTAGAGCCAGACTGTCTAGGTTTGAAGCTCTGCTGAGCTGCTTCCTAACCTCATTACCTAATCTCTGCATTTCAGTGTCTTCCCTCATCTGTAAAATGTGGCCAAAATAGTACCCACCTCAGAGAGCTATCGTGAGAATGGAATAATATATACACATAAACTGCTCTAGAGTAAGGCCTACAGCATAAAAAATTCTCACAAAATTGCAGCTATTGGCAAAATCTTTAGTGTGAAGCCCATCTCACCAAATACTATCTCCCCCTTTGTTCTAGAATGAAATTACATTGTTTTGGCTATTGAAGAGTTCTTGCCCTTCACACTTTGAGTTCTCGGTTTCAAAGTAATGGTAGGAATTTGTTCTAATTGCTTTATGACACATGCTTGGAATTATGGTCTCTTGAATGTTATTATGCCACAGATGCTTTGAGCCAAAAGCCTGGTACATTTATGAACAGGTGAGTCATGGGGTGGTATACAAGTCCAGACTGCTATAGGGAATTTCCTATTGGTCAGTGGTTGCAGGAGTTGGGATGGTCACAGGTAGAGTCATCCTCATGGCCATCTGCCCACTGCCCAGGAAAGCTTAAGGATGTCAGGCCATCTTTTGTGCCTTGTTAATCAAGAGGCAAAGGTTTTAAATGGACCTTGGGATTTGTGGTCTCTCAGTGGGAAGTTGGGTTAATGGCTTCTTTGTACTCTGTTTTTAATTTTCTTTCCTGGGAAGCTAACAATAATTCCCCCATCTGGTGATTATTGTAAGGATTGGGCTTGTATAATATTGTCCTAACAACGTAAGAACAGTTTATGAATTCACTTAGTCATTAATTTGGTAAGTGTTTACTATTGCTTTATTAAGAATGGAATATAAATATGGCTAGTACAGGGTCCTTACCCACGAGAGGGGAGGTTGATGTGTCTACTAATAACTTGAGCAATATAGTAAATGCTAAAATAGAGTTTTATTTGAGATGCTACAGGATGACAGAAAGAAAAACCCTAATCTTGCTCATGGTTAATTTTATATATCAACTTGGCTGGACCATCATGCCAGATATGTGGTCAAACATTATTCTGGGTCTTTCTGTGAGAGTATTTTTGGATGAGATTAACATATAAGTCAGTAGATGTTGAGTAAGGCAGATTGCCCTCCATAGTGTGGGTGGGCCTCATCCAGTCAGTTGAAGGCCTGAATAGACAAAAGACTGACCTCCTCCAAGCAAAAGGGAATTCTGCAGCAGGTGGCCTTCATACTTGAATTGCAACATTGGCTCTTCCTGGGTCTTCAGCCTGATGGCATTTGGACTTGAACTATAACATTTGCTCTTCCCTGAATCTCCATCCTGCTGGCCTTCCCTGCAGATTTTGGACTGGCCAGCTTTCATAATTACATGAACCAGTTCCTTAAAATAAATCTCTTTCTACATATATACATCCTTTTGGTTCTGTTTCTCTGGAGAACCCTAAATAATACAATGGTAAACAGGAAAAGCTTTAGAGAATAGGTGATATTTAAGCTGAGTCTTAAAGGATAAATCAGAGGAGTCCATTTAGGTTTGGGTAAGGGCAATCTAGGTAGAGGTAGCTGCAAGTGCAAAGGCATGGAGACTCCCAACAGCATGGGGCTTTGGGAGAATTGTACAGAGCTTGGTTTTCTTGAACTCAGGATGTTTGAGAGGCATGAAGGGAGAAGAGAATGGAGAAGAAAGCAAATCATGAAGGGCGTGTATGTGTATTATGGTGAATATGCAAGCAGTCACTCGGAGGTTGTGGGGAGTGGAGAGGAATGTTTAGGAAGAACTGGAGGAACAGTGGAACTTAAAGGATGGGATTCAGGCAAGGGATCACAAGGGGCTGAATGAGGTAGTGGTGGTGAGGAAAGAGCATAAAGATGGATTTGAGAGTTATTTGAGATTATTCATTGATTAGACCCAAGGTGGTAAAGACACCTAGATCCTGGTTCAGGCCTATTGGTTGGGTGGTGGCCCTCTGACTCATATATTACAGACCTTATAATATCAGGTTGGATTATCCTGGACAGTTTTCAAAAGGGTTTAATTAACAAAATGCTAAAAAGGAACTAAACAACCACAACAAGAATATCAGGCTAGTGAGCTTCCAGAGAATGAGAATTAGAGCATGCCTTCCAAATTCACAACTCTCATCAATTTCACTATAAACTGAACCTAGGTAATTCCCCCCTCAAGGTGGAGCCTATGACTTCCAAGGGGGCAACATGAGCCTAAAGTAAAGACATTTCAATGCCAGCTTCTATATTCCATGTATGTAATTGTCCCCCTTGCCTGTGTAACAAGCATAGTATTGACATATATAATGGCCTAGAAATAACTGTGGTAGTTCCATCAGAATAACATGATAAGACTGATTTCCCTGTAATGCCCTCCCTTTCCTGTTCCTTCCACCTAATAAATTCTGGCAAGTGACTCAAGGTGCAGCTTACACCACACCTTCAGGAACCTGGCCCATGTGATGTCAGCCTGCAATTAGCTCTCTTACCCCCACATTCCTTTGCAGCACTTTGGCGTTGATTATAGACTGCCTTGAATATCTCGTTTTCACATTCTGTGAGTCCCCAGACCTCATCTTACTTACCTGCTGTATTATTCTTGCAGTTTCAAGTTTCTAGTCTCGAATTTTATTTGCTGATCACCCACACTTTTAAACAAGACCGCAAGAATTACATGCTACCTGCCCTTTATGACAATTTATTGAGTATTTACTATGTGCCAAGTACGTGATCCAGCCCAGTCTACATCCTTGGCTCCCTCTTACCCTCACTCACTCAGTTCCACCTATAGAGACTTATTCCCATCTCAGGGCCTTTCCACTTGTCTCTGGCTGCCCGGAGTGCCCTCCCCCAGAACCTCCCACTGTTCAGTTTCCTTAATCTCATGTCCTCAGAGAGACCTCCTCTGACCAGTCTCTCATGTATTTGCTCTCTATCTTATTATCCTTTACTTTGTATAGAGCACATATGATTATCTAAAATCAACTTCCTTGTTTAGTTGTTTATGGTCTATTTCTCCCTATTTGGGGTGTAAACTACATGAAGGCAGCACTGTCTTTTTCTCTGCTGTAACTTGTGTACATGGCACAGTGCTTGGCTTTAAGTAGGTGCTCTACCTTTTGAACCCATGAATCAGCTGTGTCAGGCAAATAGGCACCTGCCCTGCTTAGACTCTGCAGAGAAGACAGACAGTGAGTACCTGCTTGTAAGGAACATACCAAGTGAAACAGTGCATGTAGAAGTACGGTAACTTATCACAGGGAGTTAATCGAGACTGTGGGTTCAGAGAAAGACCTCCCTGAACCCAGTGAAGTTTAAGTGGAGACCGGAAGGTCTTCACAACATCTTTTACACACTGCTGAATATGTCCCAGTTTTCCTCTCTCCTTTTTTTTTGGCCGTGCTGTGCGGCATGCGCGATCTTAGTTCCCCCGACCAGGGGTGGAAGCCGCGCCCCCTGCAGTGGAAGCGCGGAATCAACCACTGAACCGCCAGGGAAGTCCCTGTCCCAGTTTTCTTGTGCTTTATGCTGCCCAGAAGCTCCTTCAGTTTTGATTCCTAGGACAAAACCTTTGATTACTGATGGGGTAATGAAGTAATGGAACTTTCTTGTTATTTTAAGGCACTCGGTACTTTTAAGATAGATCACAAATATTCCATTTTAGTACATAATGAATAATAATGCTCCACTCCAGTCCATGTCATCATTATATTTATTAATGGAATTCAGCATTACAGCTGTTCATGAATTCATTTAACTACCACAAACGTTAAGCTGATGCCACCATATACTTGACAAATCTCCTTACTCTGTCTCCTCTTTTACACAGAGGCAGTTACGCTTCATGCTGTCTGCAGTTGTTTATTCCATCACTAAAGCACTGATGTGTTAGGACTTAATTGAAGAGAGTCTTTCTCCCCTACCTTCTGCAACATTGCTAGTGAGGCACTCTCTGGTAAGCATTTGTGGATTGCTACACTGATGATCTGTTTTTTAAAAAGAGTACCTTCGGATATTATTACCTTGATCTTACTCTTGATATCAAAAGTGTCACTGCTACCTGGCTGATGGAAAAATGTTGCATTGCTGGGAGCAGAGCCACAAAACACTTAATCACAGCTTTCCCTTTCCCTGCTTTATAACCCACCATAACTGTAACTCTCTCCCCATATATTTATTTCATTGCTGCAAAAATGGATGTTTGTTGATTCAGTGGCTAGTTAGGACTTATTTCTACAGTCAACTGAAAAGGTTTTTGTGTTTGGGAAATCGAAGTATCATTTCAGCTGGTTTCTCCATCTCTTTAGGAGAAAAATGGGTGTGTGATCAGAACGTACAACATGTAATTAGACTGAAAGGGGAGACTCCATTGTTCTAAAGCTGCAGCCAGGCGCCAGAGGATGAGAATTGGAGAAGAAATGGCTATTGTTGGAATCCTGTCTTCTAGCCTTCTTTATATCTTTGTGACCTTGGACAAAGCCTACCTCTCTACCCTGTAATTTTTTCCCCTATGAAACCATGAGATTGGGTCTGTGGGCTCCCTCCTGGAAGGCTGCCAAAGGATTTATTGACAAGATGTTGAAATGTCTTGCTGTGGAAAACTTCTGTTTGGTAGGGTTGCTAGGGACTCGTGGGGAGGGTGACTTTGTAGCCGCTGGTTGCCTCTTCTAGCTTTTGATGTCTCTGAAAGCAGCTGGAGAGAGAGAGAAAGAGGGAGAAAAGAAAATTGTGCTTACTGTGTAAACAGTTAATAATGCTATCAATTTCTACCTCATTGCCATATAATGGAGATAGGAATCTCATTATTCAGAGACATTCAAATGTAACAATTCTAGTCTTTACATACAGCCTCTTAATCACCATGCCACTCACACTGTGTAATTTGCTCTGTGAACTTGGGCACATAAAAAACATCACCCTAATCACCACCAGTCAGGGCACCACTGAAGACAGAACCAGAATAATAGGTATTTGAAAGGGGACACGCTGAGAACTGCACTGCTGCAAGGCAAAAACAGGTTGCCAAACACAATGGCTCTGATTGGCTTTGCAGAGCAACTGGCTGGAAACTGACGCAACTGTCCCCCAAATGGTGGCAAAGTTTGATGGTGGCCCTCCAAGACCTGTATTGAAATTGGATTAGTAGGATTGGAAATGAGGTCTCTCTGTGGTCTTGAAGAATGCTGTCAGATCTGGCTTTCAACTATATCACTCACTTCCACTGTGCCAGAAGTAGAGACTTTCTTTGGCCTAGATATGTGCTGTTCAGTATGGCAGCCACTAGCCACGTGTGACTGTTGAGCACTCAGAATGTGGCTAGAGCAAATGAGATGAGCGGTATATGCAAAATACATATGGGATTTCGAATACTTTGTAAGAAAAAAAATGAATGCAAAGTAGCTCATTAATAATTTTATATTGATTACATGCTGAAATGATGCTATTTTGGATATATTGAGTAAAATGAAATGTAGTATTCAAATTAATTTCTCTTGTTTCTTTTTACTTTTTAAAATTATTTATTTATTTATTTAGGCTGTGCCGGGTCTTAGTTGCAGCATGTAGAATCTTTGGTGTGGCATCTTTGTTTGCGGCATGGGGGCTTCTTAGTTGCGGCGTGGGGACTGTTAGTTGCAGCATGCATGCGGGATCTAGTTCCCTGGCCAGGGATCAAACCTGGGCCCCCTGCATTGTGAACACAGAGTCTTACCCACTGGACCACCAGGGAAGTTCTCTTTTTACTTTTTAGATGTGACTACTTAGAAAATGTAAAGTTATATGTGTGGCTCACATTTTATTTCTATTGGACAACACTAGCCTAGAGAAATCAAATGCTTGTTTACTCTAATTGCTATGATTCTACCTTGTTTTTCTTGCTCCTTTTACAAACTCAAGTCCCTTTGAAGATTCTTCACATTGATACTAGGAGCCTGCTTCCTCATCCCTATTCAGCAGCAGAGCTCCTCCCACCATTCTTCCTGGCACCCCTCTGCCTAACTCCTGGTGCGGACAGCTTGGGTAAAACATGTTCCTATGGTTGCAAAGAATGCCCTGTTTTCAGGGGCACCTGGGTCAGAATTTTAGATGGACTGTGACTCGTGGTGGACGTGGGACTATAAACCTGGCACAGGTTTAACCTTTTCATGGGGTTTGGGTTTTGTCCCAGAAGACCTAAGGGGGTGAAAAACCACAGTACATCAAGTACAGTATGTGGTGTAAAGAGAAGCAGGAGTCCCGGACTGATGTTAGAAGATGTGGATTCAAATCCCTGGTCAGCCACTAATTAGCTAGGTTTGATTTGGACAAATCACGGTATTTGAGCCTCAGTTTCTCTCTCTGTCAGATGCCTGTAAGGTTAACTCAATGCTTACTTCAGAGGATTGCTGAAATATCATATGAGAACATGTATAAGAAAATATGTGTGACTTGCAAAGCTCTGTTTATGGTGGCAAATTCATGGCCAGAGGTGCAGATCCTGGGGGCAGATGGTTTTGTTTTGGCCAAAAAAGTGTGTTTTGTTTAGTTGAATTGGAGTGACTGCCGTGGGGGACACTCTTCCATTTCTCACAGACTTTACCATTCTTGTTATCTTAATCCAGCTGATTTGTGTCACCTGCCTGGCTGCTGAAGATGGATGTGTTTGTGTACCTTGCAAGATGGGAGGGGCCACACTTAGTAACACAGCTATGCCTGGTGGCTGGCACAGCTCCTGTCCCCAGGAGCTCACAGCAAGCACATAAGTTACAGCATAACCAAGTCTGGATAGACGGATGTTTACCGAGCACCTGATCACTGCTCTAAGATCCAGGGGAAAAAATTGAGAGAAACAAATCAGCTGTGGGTACAACAAAAAGTACAGGTGACTAACTGTACGCTTAGGGTAGTACAGTATCCTTCCTTGGGGAAGGATATTTAAGAGGAGGTGGGGTATAGGAGGAAGAAAAGTAACATTTTTGAGCCAAGACTGGGCCATACATAAGACTAAGCACTTGTCATGCACCATCTCATCTACTCCTCAAAACAGACATCAGAGCTAGATATTGTTATCTTCATTTGCAGATAAGGACGGGAGGCTCATGGAATCTGCCCAAGGTCACACACAATGGATAGAGCTAGGATTTGAATCTGGGTCTGAGTGGGCTCAAGGCCATGGTGTGTCCACTGTGCTCCCCCTAACACCCCGGGATTAATGAAAGGATGATTCATAACAACTGTTTTATTTCTGTTTGCTGGGCCTTTCTCCCACCCCCTACCCACGCCTTTCCAAGAGAGTTGTTGTGTTTTTAACCCTAAACTCATTTATTTATTAAATTTACAATAATATACTTTTGAAAGCATACAAATTTGCAAAATAACTAATGATTTTTCAACAAAGATACCAGATATATTTAATGGCAAGTCTAACGACTTCTAAAGTCATCATGAAATCAAAAGTTGCATGTCTAGGAAATGTACCAATGGAGCTCTCTTCCATTATCTGTGTGTTTTAATTAGTCTCGTGTGAATATCTCTTCCGTTTTGGTGATTGGCTAGGATCCAAGGGTGTTTGGAAGATGGCACTTGGAGTTCATAAGCATTGTTAACTCTTCTAAGAGGAGAGGGAACACATATGTCAAAGAAAGGCATGAAAATGTCACATACTAAATCTGACTTCCCGAGCTTGTTCACCCCCTAAGGAGACTCTAAAGGAAATGTCTCTGTCCCTGGCATCCTGTCTTATCTTTCCTTCTGCCTGGAGGGGATGTTTATGGACAGTCAAGTTTGTTGTCTAGGGAATCTGACCAGCCTGCAGTACACTCTGATCCCAGCAGTGATTAGGCCTGTTTGATTATAAAGCTCCGGTTCTCCTCTGAAGTAGCCTTTAGCACTGAATGCTTAGTGATAAGCAACTGCACCCCACCCCAAACCAGTGTGTTGGCTGAACTCTTTCTGTTGCTATCCCAACTAGAAGGCCTTTGCCCCACCCCTTTGCCCTAGACTGCCTTGGGACTGGCTCTTCAAGTGGGCAAAGGTCAGGGAGAGTTGCAACTGAGCATGCCAAGGGTTATGGCCTTTCTGTGCACCAGGAGACAGTGGCCTTCATCAGCACGTGTCTGACTTCCCTCTGCTACAAGTGGGAGTAAAGGTCACCATGGGCCCATTCAGAGCCCAGGCTCTAGAATCTGACACACCTAAGTTTGAATTCTTACCCTGCTACATCATTCTGGGTGGGTCACCTGGTACAGGTTGACTTAATCGTCTATGTAAAAATGTAAAAATGTATAATAACATTTATGTAAAAATGTATAATAACAACAAGGATGTTGTGATATTTTAATAATAACAGCAATCACTTCTATTGCTTTTACTAAGTGCTATGCACTGTTCTGTGTGTTTTTATATATACTAACTTAATTAATCCTACAACAACCCTATGAGGTAGGTACAATTATTATCCCCATTTTACAGATGAGGAAACTGAGATGGGAAGAGATTAAGAAACTTCTCAAAGTTCCATAGGTAGTAATTGCATACCTGAGATATCCAAGTAGTGTGAGTCCAGAGTCCATTCCTAAGCACTAGGTTATGCACAAACATTAAACACATGCAATTTTGGATCACAGTAGATGTTCCATAAATCGTATTAATCCAATTATTATTATTATGATTCTTATTATTATTTTGGCTGTACTGTGTGCTTATGGGATCTTAGATCCCTGACCAGGGATTGAACCCATGCCCCTTGCAATGGAAGCACACAGTCCTAACCACTGGACCACCAGGCAATTCCCCAATTATTATTATTTTTAATGATCCTGGTTTTCATGGCTTCCATGAGGCACCTTAGAAATGGAGTGACACTTGAGGCATTTTTGTGAAATGATGACTTCTTTTTTTCATAATTTTGAGCTTGGATGAGGGTATTGTGTCTAAATTCAGTTCCTCTGTCTTTTAACTCTAACTTATAAGCATTAATATTTTCATCACATTTTGCAGTTTATGTTTTACATTGTACTTACTGATGGACACTAACATCTTCTCATGGGTTCTTATAAGCTACAGTGAGTTAATATGTGTAAAGTATCAATACTGAGACAAGAGCTTGGCACTGAGCATGCGCTATATAAGGGGAGGATATATGGAGGGTCTTGACGAAGATATGAATATGATTTCACCTGATCCTCCACTTTGATCTTTCCTTAGGGGGATGCTTCTGTCCCCGGATCCTCTAGGACAAATCGAGACCGTGTGCCATTGTTGTATACTTTGTTGCTAACTGCCAGGGCAGGAGCTCCTTGAGGCTGGAGATCTAGCTGGATTTATCCTTGTGGCCAAGGCCCACCACATTGACTGGTGCACAAAAAACAAGATGAACTTGGCAAGAAACTGAATTACATTTCTTTGTACCAAACTCCAATAAGGAACAAGACAAAAAGAAATAAGAGGAACATATCTTTGTTTCCCAAACTTGCTATTCTACCTGTTAGGTCCTAGATTTAAATTATTATTTCACGACACAAGGAGTTAATAACACCCTTCAGGTGACCCAACAGTTAAGCCAACATCACCTCATGCAAATTGTCAGATATAGGAATTATGTCACATTACACGGAAGACAGGGGCTGCAGGTACAATAAGGAGAAGACTGGTTTTTTGCTCATATTGTTTCTGTAACTCTGAAGATGCTCTGTACACAATTTCTTTGTATGCATATACATTTATATATTATATATAATATTTATTGAGATTCAACTATGGGCCAGGCATTGTTTTAAAAGCCTTATATGTATTAACTCATTTGATAGCCCCATGAGGTAGATATATTTATGATCCCATTTCAAGGACACTGTGGCACAGAGAGGTGAGACAGGCTGCCCAAGGACACACAGCTGGTATGTGGTGGAGGTAGGATTTGAACCCAAGAATCTGGCTCTGGTATCTTACATATCACACTAAACAGCTGATTCCTTATTTTGATCCAGTCCTTCACTTTCTAATATGTAACTGCCTTAGAAAACTCTATGTTAGTTATATCAAATTAACACGTCACAGAGATTTCAGAAGGGGCTACAACACCCCCCCCTCCCCCGCCCCCAACTCTGGAGAGAACTGCCTGAGGGCTACCTTTCCTGGGTGGTCAGCAACTGTTTTGCCCCGTGAACATTCTTTTTAAATGGCAAAGGGCTGAGAAAAGTGTGAGTTCCTGAAAGAAAGTGACAAACTCTGCTACTTTAGTGAAGTGGCCTTTCCCAAAGAGGTAGCACACTTCCCAATGGTCCATCAGAGGGATCTCCCTTCATCCGCTGCTCCCATATCTGCCCCAAGGACCTGGCCTGGGAGGTGAATCACCTGCAAGCCTAACATTTCCACTCTCCCCTGGTCTCAGTCAAGGGCTGCTATAGCACAATACCATAGACTGAGTGGCTTAAACAACTAACACTTATTTCTCACAATTCAGGGAACTGGGAAGTTTAAGACCAGGGTGCCAGCAGATGTAATTTTGGTGAGGGCTCCCCTTCTGGCTTGGAGATGGCTGCCTTCTTACTGGGTGCTCACCTGACCTCTTCTTTGTGCACTCAAGAAGACAGAGAGCTCCTCTTCTTATGAAGGCACTGATCCCATCATGACCTCATCTAAATCTAAGGCTACTTCTTCAAATACCATCACATTGGGGGTTACAACTTCAATATATGAATTTTGGGGGGACACAGACATTCAGTCTATAACACATTTCCTCTTTCCTGAAGACAGTAGGTCCCAGAGCTGTTGATTCCTGTGCAAAGTGAGGCACCGAGCAGATACTTAATAAATACTTATTGAATTGGAAGAAGTTGAATGATGCCCTGGTATTGAAAAGTCTCTGAGGACTTAGGCTTTCCTTTCTGCCTGGAAGAGGGACTGCAGAATACACTAAAACTGCCAAAGCCGCCAGGAGGAGGAAGAGTGGTGGGGGTCAGAGTCACTTAGGCAGTGTCTGGTAAAACAACTTTGCTTTAGGACAAATAGAGAAAAGAGATGGGTGTCAGAGTGAGGAAGCCCCAAGTTTGTGTCTTGGTGCTGCCCCGGAGAGGCTGTGCAACCTGAACACATCAGATAGCCCTCCTCCTTGCTCTTCTGTAAAGGCGGATGACACTAACCTCATGGAAGTGCTGGGAGGAGGTGGTGGAGCAGCGTTTATAAATCACCAGCACACCTCCTGGCTCAGAGGAGGTGCCAGAAAAGGTCTCCCCTTCTTTTTTAATTTATTTTTTATTTTTTATTTATTTATTTATTTTTAACATCTTTATTGGAGTATAATTGCTTTACAATGGTGTGTTAGTTTCTGCTTTATAACAAAGTGAATCAGTTATACATATACATATGTTCCCATATCTCTTCCCTTTTGCGTCTCCCTCCCTCCCACCCTCCCTATCCCTCCCCTCTAGGTGGTCACAAACCACCGAGCTGATCTCCCTGTGCTATGCAGCTGCTTCCCACTAGCTATCTATTTTACGTTTGGTAGTGTATATATGTCCATGCCACTCTCTCACTTTGTCACAGCTTACCCTTCCCCCTCCCCATATCCTCAAGTCCATTCTCTAGTAGGTCTGTGTCTTTATTCGCGTCTTACCCCTAGGTTCTTCATGACCTTTTTTTTTTTTTTTTCTTAGATTCCATATATATGTGTTAGCATACGGTATTTGTTTTTCTCTTTCTGACTTACTTCACTCTGTATGACAGACTCTAGGTCCATCCACCTCACTACAAATAACTCAATTTTGTTTCTTTTTATGGCTGAGTAATATTCCATTGTATATATGTGCCACATCTTCTTTATCCATTCATCTGTTGATGGACACTTAAGTTGCTTCCATGTCCTGGCTATTGTAAATAGAGCTGCAATGAACATTTTGGTACATGACTCTTTTTGAATTATGGTTTTCTCAGGGTATATGCTCAGTAGTGGGATTGCTTGGTTGTATGGTAGTTCTATTTTTAGTTTTTTAAGGAACCTCCATACTGTTCTCCATAGTGGCTGTATCAATTTACATTCCCACCAACAGTGCAAGAGTGTTCCCTTTTCTCCACACCCTCTCCAGCATTTATTTTTTCTAGATTTTTTGATGATGGCCATTCTGAAGGTCTCCTCTTCTTAAATTAATGTTTTGTCTGTGTCAGATGAAGCCTTCGATGGGATGTGGGTAATCTGGAGAGCAGATGCGGGAGTGCTACGTACACATGAATCACAGGCTTGTAGAAGCTAATGTTAGTAGATGACCTAAAAGAGATATGTCACGGGAACCAAATAAATTGTTTATACCTGCGAGGCCACCCACGAAGTCTGAGGCTACCCTTGTAGCCCTCAAAACCTCTGTCCCCCAGAAACTTTAAAGGGACTGGAGTAATGCATTAAAAAAAAAACCAACAAAAAACAGCTTACTGAAAAGAGCAGACTAGACACTCTATGCAAGGAAGAGCAGGGGTAATACTAAGCAAGCATGTGGAAGCAAAGGGAACTTGCTTCACTAAAATCGGAGCTAAACTTACCCACCTGGGTAGCTTTGTGTGCAACAAGTAAGTTTCCAGGCCCTCTGTGCCCCCAGGCTCCCACCTATCACTTACCTGGGAGGTCCAGCTGCCTTTCTCTACTACCAGCTTTACTCCCTCTGCCCATACTAGTTCTCATCACAAAGCTCAGCTCTTGACCCAGGTTATTGAGAACCGCAGGGCAATGGGAGTTTAGAAAAGGCTATTGATTCCCCTTCTTCAGGAGTAGTGTTAAGAACATGGACTCCACAATCAGACTCATCTGGGTTTGTGTTCAGGCCTCACTGCATATTGGTCGTGTGACGTTGGGTACATTTCTTAACCTCCTTATCTGTGAAATGTTCATAATAATTGTACCTACTTCACGTGGTTGAGTGAATTAAATGACATAATACAAGTGAAACACCTACAACCATGACTGGAAAATAATGAACACTCAGCAGAGAATAACTGTTATCATTCTTAGTAGTGGTATTTTTACAGACTGGGAAAAACCAGTTGTCTTTCATTCTGTTTCCTCTCTGATCCTGATGGTTGTGGGCTAGTGGAGAGAACAAGACCAACAGGAGGCTCTGCCGCTAATTGACTGTGCAGCCTTGAGCAAGCCTGTAACCACTCTGAGCCAGACTTGCCTCCTCTCTAAAATAAGGACAATAGTGCTCGCCCTCACTAGACTACCCGAGTGCTGGGAGGTGCACAAGAGACAACACCATCAAAGTGCAGCGAGTCTACACAGAGGGGAGTTGTGATATAATATCATCCATGACGCCCTAATGACCCACAGTGGTTCTCCATGTGTGGCCCACAGCACACCCTGTTAGAAATGCAAATTCTTAGGCCCCACCCCAGACCTTGTAAAACCAGAAACTCTGGGTGTGGGGCATGCGATCTGCGTCCAGCTAGCATTCCAGGTGATTCTGTTGCACCTTCAGTTGTGGGAAGCACTGTGTTATGGTCATACGGAGAAGGGCAGAGATGAGATACCCACAAGAAACTTTTTACTTAACTTTGGAAGATATTTAGAAATAATAAAATGATCTTCCCTCACTCTCTTCTTATGTAGAAGAATATTCAAATGTATTTTAAGTGTAGACATTGTGTCCCACTAGAATTCATATGTTGAAGTCCGAACCTCAGTACCCCAGGATGTGACTATATTTAAAGAGGTAATTAAGGTAGAATGAGGTCATGTGGGTGGGCCCTAATTCAATATGACTGGTGTTCTTGTAAGAAGAAGAACTTTGGATACAGACAGGTACAGATGGAAGACCATGTGAAGACACAGGGGGAAAGCATCTATCTACAAACCAGAGAGAGGCCTCAGAAGAAACCAACCCTGCCCACATCTTGATCTTGGAACGTCTAGACTCCAGCATTGTGAGATAATACATTTCTGCTGTTGAAGGCACCCAATCTGTGGTATTTGTTATGGCAGCCCTAGCCAACTAAGACAGCCTACAACCAAGGTGGAGCCCTAAGCGAAGAGTGAGCTCTGCATAGTTGAGGCTGGAAGCTGCAGGCAAGGAGGCAAGTGCAGGCTTGAGAGCTTCAGACCCTGTTGGGGACTATAAGGGGAAAACCATTTTTAGATACCTCTCCTGATGAAAGCAAAAGAGGTGGGGTGCTTGCTCACTTTAGAAAGAATTATCCACTTTATAATTGACTCACTTGTCACAAGAGATAGATGAGAAGCAATGATAGAAAACACTATGGAATCAGAATGAAAGTCAGCAGAAAAGTATTATTTGTTCTACAAACAACTGGTTCACATATAACTTTTTAGGAATGCGTTTACCTCAGGAAGGCAGACCCCCAGGACCATGAGCAAGGGATTAGATCAAACCTCTGGAAGAAGTTAGTTGGAAGGGCCAGGAGAGCCTGGCCATTTTCAGCCCAGACCACGGGGCAAGAATATTGTACTTATACCTAAGGGAAAACGATAAACAGGACCTTGATGCCTTGATTATTTGCTAAGTGGGTTTGCTTCCCCCATCTTTGAGTTTCACCTGCATTAAATTAAAAAAAAAATTCTTCCCCCCTGAGTATTTAGACATAGAAGTGTGGCCAGATTCTACAGGGGTTCGGTAAACCTGAGGCTGGGTTAGTGGGTGAGGCCAAGGGATTTGAGAGAACACCTACAATCAGCTCTTTCATCCCGCCGCCTTCTCTAGGGTGTGACCACAGATGTCACATCAGACAGGCAGATGTACACACAAAACTTGTTTTCACAAGGCTTTCTCTGAAGTCATTATCCTAGGGTTGACATTTGACAGGTCGGCAGTTTGGAAACTGCTTAACAAGAAGCAAGCCTTTTCTCCGAACCCCCCACCCTCTAAGCTCAAACTATATATTTTTTAAAATGTTATTTTAAATGATCATACTATAACTGGGCAGAAGGCTGACCTTCCTCATTTAAACGAAGACTCACATGGTGTTTTTTTGTTTTTTAACATTCAATAGGAGATGCAGAAGTTCTTTCAGGTCCTAATGATTTCTTTCTTTTCTTCCATTAAATAATCCTTCCAGGGAATCTCCAGCATGTGCAAAGCACGATGACTGCATGACTGAAATAACAATTTGACCTTTGATCTCTGCTCCAAGGACATACCCACTGATAGACCATTGTCTGTCATAAAGATTTCCACATAAAACTTTTCTTTCTCCATCCATTCTGTTTCTTGGCATTCATGAAAAAACCAATATGCTGGAGTTGCATGGAGTAAATCTATTGCTAGTAGACTCGCTTGCATAAAATGCATTTCCCCTTGCATCATTTGTGTTTGGGAAGGTATTGTCAGTGGTGGGCAGGGGCAGAGAGAAGAGTGTATAACCAGCATGAGATTTGCTGCTGGGTTGCTTTAAATTTGGCACCGAGAAGCTGGGATCAGTCTTGTGCTGAGTATAAGACGCTGCGTTGTCTTGGCAGTGACATGAAGGCTTCCCTCTGGGTAAAAATTTCCATGGTGCATCGGTTTTTTTCTTTCTTCTTAATAGCTCACTCTTTCTTTGGGAAGTGGTCTTTACTGTCTGCTGGGTCTACACTGACATTTCCCTGGTGAGAGTTGAATGAGTATGTGATTTAGACTTGCAGTCGGCACTGCAGTGTGCTGCTCAGGCCCCCCACTTCAGGACTGCAGCTAACAGTTGTGATTGGCTGACAGCTTGCACCTATGTCCTCCTGCTCCCATAACCCTTGTGAAGAGAAGCCACCTTGTTTAAGGTCACGTCCCTTTCCTAGGAGCAGCCAGAACACAGTTTTATTTTATAACTTTGTAACACCTGGAATTCTCATTAGCGATACTAGATGACAAATTTAAGCTTTTAGAAAACAAATTTGTGTAAATTTGTAATTATTCTCTTATTTTGGCAGTGTCATTTAATTTTAATAAAGGATAAAATATGCAGTAAAGATTAAAAAAAAAATGATGGGCTGATGCGGGGGTAGGAAGGTCCAGCCCCTTTCCCTTTTTTTTTTCTTTTTCTTTCTTTCTTTTTTTTTCCCCCTTCCTTATTTTGGGACTTCTCTGCAGGGCCATCCCAGCTCCAGAGCACCCTGTGAAATTAACAGAGACCTCTGCTGTGACTGCACTGCAGCTTGGCTTCTTCCTCTGCCTGAATCGGCAGCTTTTGTTTCTGCACAGATGTCGATGCCAAGATCATTCCCTAATAAACCTCCTGCAGGCAATTCTCCATCTCTGAGCCTGTTTCCCAGGGAACCCGACCTGCAGCAAAACTTGCCCTTAAACAGGACTGTTGTTTTATTTCTCATATGGATTATTGTTAAGGGATAAGTTCATATTTTCATTCCAGGAATTGATATGTATTACTTTTCAGAGACTTTATGTATTTAGAAATTTTTCTGTGCATGCAAAGTGTACAAAAGAATTGAAAATGTTTTGAACTCCGTTGGAAAAAAATAGCAGTGAGAGAGCTCTCTTCAGGTTAACACTGAAGTTTTGGTCATCAGGTTTAAATTGACTGCCAACCACATAGAGTGGCCATGTGGTGGAGGGGAAAGTCTGAGTCCAGGGGTCTTGATGAAAAAGGCCAAAGGGTCAATCTCTGTATTGTTTGGTTTGTTTTCCATTCTTTCCTGGTCTCAACCTGTACTCTAACCTGGCCAGTCCTATCAAAAGTGTTCTCTTGACCTGCCCTTGGAACTGGTGAGAGTGTGTAGATAACCACAGCAAATCTGTCATCATGGCTAGAAAAACAATCCCTGGCACCTGCCCCACCATGTATGGAGAGCAGAACATGTATTAAGATCAACCCAGGAGAAGCCAACTTGGGATTTTGCCCCCAAACGGAAGAGTAGGTAGGTTTCCCCAATTTGTTTTTTTTTTCATATTTAGAATAAACACAATTTTCCTATATTTAGTAGCTTGTTTTACCAACAAGGTGAACCAATGAGTAAGGTACGGGGAAAATAGCATTAAAAATGTCTTTGGCTTAAATATTTTGTTAGGTTGAGCTGATGATTGCAAATCTATCAGAAACATTGCTGTTTTTGAAAATGAGCAGGCTGGAGAATTAGTGAAAATTCAATGTAAGTATTGAAAAGTAATGGGATGCCCCTTTCATTCGTACAGTAAAAGTGTATTTTACTTTAGTATACAACAACACAGGGGGAAAACTGAATTCATTTTAATAGAATATTATAGCATAGAAACGAATTTAAATCTAATATGTTAGAATAATGCCCCAAACTCTATTTTTGATTGACTGGGGAGCTTGAGGCTTACTAATTTGGCAGCTATAAAACTTGTATCTTTGCATTGTTGTTTCATATTGCTATGCTCTGCCGTAAAATATATTCATTGTTATTGAAAAAAAAGTAATTGGAATTTGTATCTATTTCATTATCATATATTATATTATAAAACATGCACACATATATACATATGTGTATATATGTGTGCATATGTTTTATATCTGTTTATATGATTTATGCACACTGACAAAGTTTGGAAGAAATGTTTTGCTAAAAGTAAAACAATTTATTAGAATGGTGGAATTTGAGTAATTAGAACATTTTTATTAGTATTTTTATTACTGTTTGAACAAATTAATATTTAAAAATAAGTATCATATGGACTTCCCTGGTGGTCCAGTGGTTAAGACTTTGCCTTGCAATGCAGGGGGTGCTGGTTCGATTCCTGTGGGGGGGAACTAAGATCCCACATGCCTCGCGGCCGAAAGGCCAAAACATAAAACAGTAGCAATATTGTAACAAATTCAATAAAGACTTTAAAAATGGTCCACATCAAAAAAAAAAATCTTAAAAAAATAAGTATCATAGAAAGAATGAAACAAGTTAATAAAATAAAAATGGAAAACTATAGGACAGGCAGATCTTGACATTTGAAATAAGAACCTGGTGCAGAGAAGCACTTAGGTAGAATATAAATTGATGACAAATTCTATTATTGTGCCCAGTATTATGTTATGTCTGGGTTGGGCTTTAGCCTGGATTCAGATGCTTTGGGCAGGAATGATGAGCTGGTGGGCCTGGTATCCTGCAGGCATCTATTAGCTTGAGCTGATTTGCTTGGGTTGAAAGGGTCTCCTAAGGGGAGGAAGAAGGAAAAAGAAGGATGGTTTGGTGCCAGTCTCAGATAATGACCCCTGGCCTGGCCCCGGGGACTCCTGGAACAGATGGGGCTGCTTAAATGAGGGGAGGAAAATGTATATGTGTGTCTGTGTGTGGGGTGTGTTGGGGGCCAGCAGAGATGGAGGGAAAGAGCACCGAGCCATGAAAAGGTTGTGGCAGGGGAACTAAACTGTGAACACTTGTGAGCTGCCCTGTCCCTGGTACCCCGCCAGTCCTCAAGGAGAATTTAACTGGGGCCTGAAAGCCTGCAAGAGCAGATGCCAGTTGAGTCAATGGAACTGGTGCAACTGCTGTTACAAGTTAACATTTACGAGCATTTACTGCGCCCAGGCTTCGTGCTAAATTCTTCACAGTCTTAGCTCTATTAATCCTCCTGCAATCCCATAACAAGAGTACTTCTACCTTTTTCTAACACATGGAGGAAACTGGGGCTTAAAGAGGTTAAGTCACTTGCTCAAAAAATGGTTGAGCTGCAAAATGTTTCTCACTTTTGGGTAACTCCCTTGGCTTTGTTTTCTTAATGGGAAGCATTTAAGTTGATAAAAGCTTGAGATCTGAAGACAGATTTGGGTTTCTGTCATGGCTTTGCTGTTACCTGTCTGTGTGGTCTTGGACATGTTATACAACCTCTTTGAACCTGCCAGAATTGTTGGAAGGATTAGAGATTATAGACACAAAGAAAAATACTTAATGATAGTTATTATTATTTTTATATCATTTAAGATGAAAACCTAGCTAATGACTATGAATTCATTGATGAATTAGTGACTGTTTACTTTTCAGCCAAAAGATAAAAGTAAACTCTGACCATAGGCTATTATACTTAATAGATTAATTACACAAACAAATCTTTTTTTCTATATTCATTTGTTGTTAATGTGATGGTTAACTTTATGTGTCAACTTGACTGGACTAGGATGGCCCAGGTATTTGATCAAATATTATTCTGGGTGTTTCTGTGAGAGTGTTTCTGGATGAGATTAACTTTTTTTTAAACCATTTTTTAAAATTGATGTACAGTTGATGTACAATATTATATAAGTTACAGGTGTACAATATAGAGATATACAGATATACAACTTTTTTTTTTTTGTCAATCCCAAACTCCCTAACTATCCCTCCCCACAACTCTTCTCCCATAGTAACCATAAGTTTGTTCTCTGAGTCTGTGAGTCTGTTTCTGTTTTGTAAATAAGTTCATTTGTATCATTTTTTTTTAAGGTTCTGAATATAAGTGATATTTCTCTTTCTCTATCTGACTTACTTCACTCAGTGTGACAATCTCTAGGTCCATCCATGTTGCTGCAAATGGCATTATTTCATTCTTTTTAATGGCTGAGTAATATTCCATTGTATATACATACCACAACTTCTTTATCCATTCCTCTGCTGATGGACATTTAGGTCGCTTCCATGTCTTGGCTATTGTACACAGTGCTGCAATGAATATTGTGGTGCATGTATCCTTTCGGACCATGTTTTTCTCTGGATATATGCCCAGGAGTGGGATTGCAGGATCATATGGTAGCTCTATTTTTAGTTTTTTAAGGACCCTCCATACTGTTCTCCGTAGTGGCTGTACCAATTTATATTCCCACTAATAGTGAAAGAGGGTTCCCTTCTCTGGATGAGATTAACTTTTAAATTGGTAGATTGAGTAAAGCAGATTGTCCTTTTTAGTGTAGGTGGGCCTCATCCAGTCGGTTGAAGGTCTAAATAGTATAAAAAGTCTGGCCCTCCTCTAAGTAAGAGAGAATTCCTTCTGCTTGACCACCTTAGAGCTGGGGACATTGGCTTTTTCATGCCTTCAGACTTGAACTGAAACATTGGCTTTTCCTGGGTCCTGAGACTACCAGCCTTCAAACTTGGACTGGAACTATACCATCAGCTTCTGGGTCTCCAGTTTGCCAACTCACCCTATAGGTCTTGGGACTTGTCAGTCTTCAGAATCGCCTGAGCCAGCTCCTTGTAAGAATCAATCTCTCTCCCCCCAACCCCCATACACACACCTTATTGGTTCTGTTTCTCTGCAGGACCCTGAGTGTGTATTCACTCAATATTGAGCTAAGGATGTCTGGATCCCAGGCACTGGGCTCCAAGCCAGAGAGAGAGAGAGAGAGAGAGAGAGAGACAATAAGGCAGTCTGATTTCCTACTCTCATATAGTTTATAGTTTTCAGCCTAGACTAGACTAGAGGGAGCGGCAGACCTTAGACATTTTATTGCAAATAGGGAGTTAAAATTGCAGTAAGTGCCACAGAGAAAATATCCCAGGGGCTCTAAGTGCATAAGACAGAGCCCTCCTCTACTTTGGGCTTCCTTGAGGAAGTAACATGTGTGCTGAATAAGCTGAGATCTGAGGGGCCAGTGGGCTTGATTGGAAAGCATCCTGGTTAAAGGCAGCAGCATGGGTTCATTCTTCCCCTGTATGTTCCAGAGCTGAAAGAAGACAGCTGTGCTGGAGCAAAGGGACCAAGTTAAGCTGATAAATAACCTGTATATTCCCTCCTCTGCTGGTTTTTGGAAGAGATTGTATTGAATTGGTGTTAATTCTCCTCTAAATGTTAGGTCAAATTCTCCAATGAAACCGTCTGGGCCTGAAGATTTCTTTCAGAAGATTTAAAATTATGAATTCAATTTTCTCAATATTTACAGGGCTATTCAAATTATTCATTTCATATTGGATAAGTTGTGGTAGTTTGTACTTAATGTAGAATTGGTCCATTTCATCTAAGTTCTCAAATTTATGTGTGTAGAGCTGGTTGTAATATTCCCTTATTAACCTTTTGACATCTGCAATGTCTACAGTAATTGTAGTAATGTCTAAGTAAAAATCCTATTTTATTCCTGATATTGGCAACTTGTGTCTTTTTTTCTTTGTCAGTCTTGCTAGAGGTTTGTCAATTGATCTTTTAAAAGAACCAGCTTTTTGTTCCAGTGATTTTTTTTTTTTCTATTTTCTGTTTTCAATTTCATTGATTTCTGCTCTTTCAAAAATTATTTCCTTCATTCTGCTTTCTTTGGGTTTATTTTGCTTTTATTTTTATTAATTTCTTGAGGCAAGAGCTTCTATTATTGATTTGAGACTTTTCCTCTTTTCTAATGTTAGCATTAGTGCTATAAATTTCTCCCTAAGTACTGCATTAGCTGTGTCCCACAAACTTTGATATGTTGTGTTTTTATTTTCATTCAGTTCAATGTATTTTTTAAAAAGTTTCCCTTGAGACTTTCTCATTACCCCTGAAGTATTTGGAAATGTGTTGTTTAGTTCCCAAGTGTTTAGAGATATTCCTGTTATCTGTCTGCTATTAGTTTCTAGTTTGATTGCATTATGGTTAGAAAACACACACTGCATAATTTCATTTCTTTTAAATTTTTTGAGGTTGGTATTATGGCCCAGGATATGGTCTATTTGGATTTATGTTCCATGGGTGATTGAAAATGATGTGTATTCTGCTATTGTTGGGTGGAGTAATCTATAAATATCAATTTGTCCTGTTGGTTAATTGTGTTATTGAGTTCTTCTACATCTTTGATGATTTTCTGTCTGGCTATTCTATCATTTGTTGAGAAAGGGTGTTGAAGTCTACAACTACAATTGTGGATTTGTCTATTTTTTCAATTCTATCAGTTTTTGCTCCATATATTTTGTAATTCTGTTGTGTGTTGCATACACACTTAAGATAGCTATGTTTTCTTGATGGATTGACAATTTTATCATTATGTAATAATGTCTTTCTCTATCTCTGATAATTTTCTTTGCTCTGAAGTCTCCTTTATATGATATTAATATAGCCACTCCAGCTTTCCTTTTATTAATGTTTGCCTGATATATCTTTTTCTACCCTTTTACTTTCAAACTACCTACTTCATTATATAGTCAACCCTTGAACAACATGGGTTTGAACTGCATGGGTCCACTTATATGCAGATTTTAAAAAGATAGTTAGGGGCTTCCCTGGTGGCGCAGTGGTTGAGAATCCGCCTGCCAATACAGGGGACACGTGTTCGAGCCCTGGTCTGGGAAGATCCCACATGCCGCGGAGCAACTGGGCCCGTGAGCCACAACTACTGAGCCTGCGCGCCTGGAGCCTGTGCTCCGCAACAGGAGAGGCCGTGATAGTGAGAGGCCCGCGCACCGCGATGAAGAGTGGCCCCCGCTCGCCGCAACTAGAGAAAGCCCTCGCACAGAAACGAAGATCCAACACAGCCAAAAATAAATAAATAAAAAAAAAAAAAAGATAGTTAAGTACCGTAGTACTACATGGTCCACAGTTGGTTGAATCCGAAAATATGAAACCATGGATACAGAGGAATCTCAGATAAGGAGGAACTGTGTATACAGAGGGCCAACTATAAGTTATACGTGGAATTTTTTACTGCATGGAGGGTCAGTTCCCCAACCCCCGCATTTTTCAAGGGTCAACCGTACATGAAATGAGTTTTCTATAGACAGCATATAGTTGGGTCATGTTTCTTAATCCACCCTGCCAATCTTTGTCTTTTAATTGATGTATGAGAACCTTTCCATTTATGTAATTATTGACATGGTAGAGCTTATGTCTTTCATTTAATTTTTTTGTTTTCCATTTGTTTTGTTTTCACTATGTTTTTGTTTGTTTCTGTTTTTTCCCTACCTTCCTATGGGTTGTTAAACATTTTTTAGAATTTTGATTTGATTTACTAATAGTGTTTCTCTTTTTATAACTTTTTAAGTGGTTGCTCTAGGTATTACATTACATATACATAACTTATAACAGTTACTGGTATTTTAATTTTACCAGTTCAAGTGAAGTGTAGAAATCTTACCTCCCCTACTGTCCTTTTACCCTACCTGTTTATAAGTGCCTTAAATAATCCATCTACATACATTTGGAACCACAGCAGACAGTGTTATCATTAATGCTTCATTTGTCAATTTAGAAAACTCAAGAGGAGAAGGAAAATGCATTGTATTTATTCATATTTTTACTTTTTCTGTTGTTTTTTCTTCCTTCCTGATGTTCCAAGATTACTTCTTTTATCATTTCCTTTCCATTAGAGAACTTCCTTTAACCATTCTTTTAAAGTATATCTGATGGTGACAGATCCTCTTAGTTTCCCTTCATTTGAAAATGGCTAAATTCTTCCTTCTTTCCTGAAGGGTATTTTCACTGGATACAGAATTCTGGGTTGACAGTTCATTCCCTTCAGTGTTTGAAAAATGTTGGGCCACTTCCTTCTAACCACCATGATTTCTGATAAGAAATCTGCTATCATTAGAATTGTTTTCCCTATAGGTAAGGTGGTGTTTCTTTCTGCTTTCAAGATTTTTTTCTTTGTCTTTAGTTTTCAAAGTTTGACTATGATGTGTATTGGCATGGATTTCTTTGGGTTCATCCTGTTTAGGTTCACTGAGTTTCTTGCATCTATAGGTTTATGTCTATTGCCAAATTTGAGATATTCAGCCATTATTTATTTAAATTCTTTTTCAGCCCCACCCTTTTTTATTTTTTTCCTTCCAGTGACATGAATGTTAGATTTTTTTTTTTTTTAATAGTCCACAGGTCTCTGTTGTTCTGTTCATTTTTTTCTTCACTGTATTTTCTTTCTGTTTTTCAGATTGGGTAATTTCCATTATCCTATTTTCAAGTTCACTGTTTCTTTCCTTTGTCCGCTCTATTCTGCTGTTGAGCCCATCCACTGAGTTTTTAATTTCAGTTATTGTATTTTTCAGTTTTAACATTTCCATTTGATTCTTCCTTAAATTTTCTATTTCTTTGCTGAAGGTTTCTATTTTTTTGTTTATTTCAAATATGTTCATAATTGCTCATTGAAACATTTTTTACGATGGCTGTTTAAAAATATTTGCCAGATAAGTCTGATATCTGTTATTTTGGTATTGGCATCTGTTGATTGTCTTTTTTAATTCAAGTTGAGATTTCCCTGGTTCTTACCATGATGAATGATTCTTGACTGAAACCTGGACATTTTGGGTATTATGTTATGATACTCTGGATCTTACTTAAACCTTCTGCTTTAGCTGACATCCTCTAATACCACTTTGATTGGGAGAAGTGGGTCATCTCTTCATTAATGCCTGGTGAGGATAGACGTAGAGGCTTCCCACTCAGCCTCCACTGACACTTGAGGACAGGCGTGGTTCCTCTTTACTGCTGGGTATAGGTGGGAATTCCAGCTCCCCATGTGACTTCTACTGATACCACAGGGGTTGGAGTGGCCTTGTTACTGCTGGACAGTGATGAAGGTCTTGCATCTCCACTAGACCTCCTCCAACACCACCCCAGTAGGGGGTAGAGGTGCCCCATTACCACAGGTGGAAGTCCAGACTCCCTGCTTGATCTTTGCTAGCATGGATGGGGGTGGGTTCAAAGTTTTTTCTGTGGTGTTGGCTGGAACAGAGTGGTTATTGTTTTTTTGTTTTTTATTAATTTTTATTGGAGTATAGTTGCTTTACAGTGTTGTGAGAGTGGTATTATTTAGAAGTTCTCTCTCTTGCTAGACTTCTCCTCTCCTGGTCCTTTGGCTGGAGACAGCAGCGTTTTGTTGTTGTTGCTTTGGAGACTTTCTTTGTTTGTACCCATTGGCATTCTGTGTGTCTAGCTCCAAGTTTGGGATACATAAGGTAATAAGGAAACCCAGGGAATTTACCATCATGTTATTTCTTGGGTCCTGGGGTCCCTAGTGGTCTGCCTTTTTCTTTCTACCTTTCAGAGTCTTATGCTTGATTTATGAATAAGGGCCAGGGATTTTAGTTGTACTTGTCAGGAGCAATAGGGAAAAGTACTTCTCCATTTTTCTGGAAGCAGAAGTCCCTAATGTATATCCAGACTATTTATTTAGTCTTTTTAATCCTGTCCCCCCCGAAAGTGGCTATAAATAAAACTTTAGCCATCAAAATTGAATCTGAATGAAGACTGCTGAGTTTGGGTTCTTTGAGATATTGTGCAGCAGTATTTTTTAGGAGTAAACCTCATGCCCTGGATTTTGCAGGAAAGTCTGGTTTCAAGTAATTTCATTGTTTTAAATAAAAGCATTTCATCAATTGAAGATGTGGTTTTCATGAAAATAAATTCACAAATATGAGAAAAACTCCTGTATCTGACTTCAAGTCCCTATTTGTATTTTGAAAATGAAGTTGCTCTATCTGGTCATGAGATAATAGTTAAGCTACAGGTGACCAACATTTATTTTGATGTACTCTTTTGCTAAACATTTGGATGATTGTTAGAGAGTAGTGATGACAACAGCAATAATAAAAGTGAACATTTACAGAATATTTTACTATGAGCCAGCCACTGTGATAAGCTTTTTGTTCATGGTCTGATATAAAATCCACAACGGCCCTATTCAGAAGATAGTAATATTTCCCCCAGTTTACAGATGAGTAACGAGGCTTAATGAGGTCAAGTATCTTACTTATGGTCATATAGCCAGTAAACAGAGGGAGCTAATTCTTTCTGACATCATTGCCCTTGCTGTAGACCAGCACTATCTCATAGAAATAATGAGAGCCACACATATAATTTATTTATTTATTTTAAAAATATTTATTTATTTATTTGGCTGCACCGGGTCTTAGTTGCAGCACATGGGATCTTTGTTGCGGCACACGGGCTCTTAGTTGCGGCATGTGGGATCTAGTTCCCTGACCGGGGATTGAACCTGGGCCCCCTGCATTGAGAGCATGGAGGCTTAACCACTGGACCGCCAGGGGAGTCCCCACACATACAATTTAAAATGTTCTAGTAGCCACATTAAAAAAGTAAAGAGAAACATGTAAAATTATTTTTAATAATATATATTTTTCAACCCCCTATAGCCAAAATATTATCCTTTCAACATACAATCAATTATTAATGAGACATTTTACATTCTTTTTTTGTATTGTCTTCAAAATCTGGTGTATATTTAACACTTACAGCACATCTCAGTTTGGAGACTAAATTTTCATTGGAAATATTTGATGTACATTTAGATTTCAGAAAATTTACAGTTGAAAAAGTAGATTCATATATCCAAATTGTTCCAAACATACTCAGAAATTCATCAATAACTAAATTTGGTATAAATTTTAAAGTTGATGTTTAAATAAAGATCAAATACAATTAAAAACTGAGTTTCTCAGTCACTGTAACCGTACTTCAAGTGCTCAAGAGTCGTGAGTGAGCTTTATAATCACTCTATTACCCTGCCTGAATTCAGTTTTCTATTGAAGGCTGAATCTCAAGGAGAACAAAACCTATGCCATAGCCAGAAAGAGGGAGAAAATTCGTGGAAGTGAAAGAAGGGATCAGCCAAGGGTCAAGAGAAAAAGGCCTTCCTTTTGGCTGCTGTTGAAATTACAGTAAGTTCTAGAGTCTTCGGTAACCAGGAAAGGAAATAAAAGTGTTTTCCTCCATTTCTGAGAATGTGTCACAAGTGCATTCTATTAAACCTGGCTTTTCAAAGAGGGCTGCTGTGTCTTGATCTGTGAAGGATTAAAGTCAAATGAAAACGGCACTGAGCTTCGAACACAACAGCTGATCAGCCGAGCACATCCACAAAGTCCCCAGCTGTGTCCCTACAGTGGTTAGTCACACAGTAGAGTATACCAGTCAAAACCGAACCCTCCACCACAAGCATCGGTATGGAAAAGTTCTGATTTTTTTCTTTTTTAAATTTTATTATTATTTTTTATACAGCAGGCTCTTATTAGTTATCTATTTTATACATATTAATGTATGTATGTCAGATCTCCCAATTCATCCCACCCCCCTACCCACCGCTTTCCCCCCTTGTCAGATTTTTTTCTTATTGTAGTTGTTTATGGAGGTCTCTCAGTTATGAAACACGTCCTAAAATGGCAGAAATATCTTGGCGCCAAGCAGTAGTTCCTGACCTTTTTAAACTCAAACCCATTTCACTATAATATATAATTTCACAAAAGCTCTTAGGAATTAAAAGAAAAAGTCATTGTATTATTTTTGCAAAGTAACTAGAAAGCAAAGAAGTTATTTTAAGTTAAAAATCAATATGAGTGGTATATTATTAAAGATTATATTGAAATATATTTTAATATGTCCTGTAATAGTATTTACAATACATATAGGGACCAGTTTAACTGTTCTCTGTTTAGCAAATGAACATATGCTATTTAATTTACTCTCAATAAATAATATAGAAAACCATGACGACAAATGAATATAAAAATAACATTATGTCTTGCTTTGAAGATCGAATGTATATTAAAATGTAGATTGAAATTTTTTTTTTTTTTAGATTGAAATTTAACTGTGTTAAATCACCAACAATAATGGCATTCACTATCTGATGGTTGGAATTCTTGCATTTTGTGTGCTTAAAATCATCACTTTAATTTGATTATATTTTGAGTTCTGTTTCTACAAGAAGAGATAGGGGGAGGGCTCTGGGCCTTCACTATATGGCAAATACATACCTATGTATTTGCACAGAGACTGAGAGAGAGGGATTTAGAGATAGATGGTCTGGGTTTGAGTCTGACTCTGACACTTAACCAGTTTGGGAACTTTGGGAACTTACTTGAACTCTCTATACCTTGTTTTCCTTCTCTAAAAAATGGCATTAATCATTGTACAGACCTCATGGGGTCTGTTGTGAAGATTAAATGAGTTCATGTGTGCAGGGGGCTTAGAATAACTCTCAGTCCATAGGAAGAGCTCAGTAAATGTTAGCTATGGTTCATTTCCACCTGGATGTTCCACTCAGTGTGTCCAAAGCCAAATTTACCAGTTTCCATTCTACACTTGTTCTTCATGCACTTTCTATATAAATTGGTCAAGTACTTTATTGCCCTAAAAGCCCATGATTCAATTTTTCTTCTACTTATACTCCCTATCTAATTACTTGCCAGGTGCTGTCTGTTTTAGCTCTGATTTCTCCAAGGCATTTGCTCTTCTCCCTCACAGGACCATAGACTCTTTTTTTTTTTTTTTTTAAATATTTACTTATTTATTTTTGGCTGCACTGGGTCTTAGTGTGGCACACAGGATCTTTAGTTGTGGCATGCAGGCTTCTTAGTTGCGGCATGCAGACTCTTAGTTGCGGCATGCAGACTCTTAGTTGCGGCATGTGAACTCTTAGTTGTGGCGTGTATGCGGGATCTAGTTCCCCGACCAGGGGTCGAACCTGGAGCCCCCTCGTTGGGAGCACGGAGTCTTACCCACTGGACCACCAGGGAAGTCTCAGGACCACAGACCCGTAACTGTTTCTTTGTGTTATTTCTTGTCTCCCTAAATTAATTTTCCATATAGCGTAGCTTCTAGCTATAATCTAAGTCTGAGTAAAGTCCTGTCCCATTGGTGAGTCTCCATTGCCTACAAGCACCCAAGAAATCCAAGTTTCTTAGAGTAGAATGAATATAAGATCCTCTGTGATCTGTTTCTGTCTACTTCTCATTCATTTATTCAACAAATATTTATTGAGCACTTGCTACATATTAGCCTAAAATCTTGCCATCGCTACCTGATGCTTTTACTGAACACCATGCTGCTTATCGTTTCTTGAACTCATATGTTGTTTCTTGTCTCTCTGGGATGGCTCACAAGTTATTCTCTGCCTGGAATGCCCTTTCCCAAAGTCACTGAGTGTCAGAGCTAGGGCTCCGATTCATGTTTCCTGGTTCTTCACCCAGTTCTCTCTGTCTGCCACACAACAGTTCAGGACCAAGCATCTGTCCTGCATCAACTGTTAGATGTGTAGTAGCCTCTCAATAGATGCTCTCTGAAACAGTGAGTGCTACCTTCGACAATAACCACTCAAATTCTTAGGGTATTTTTACCAGTTCTTATGGAAATTATCACATATCATGTTCTTACTTCTCTTTCTGTTAGTGAGTTTTAGCTTCTTTAATCTTAGAAAGCCCTTAAAGCTTACATGGTCTTTATTGTAAAATACAAGAGGAGAGATGCCATGTCTCATACTGATCTAATACACAGGTTTGGACAATGGGGCTAAGATACCTATTGTGACCTCTAACTTTCAACCCACATTTGATTGAAACTGGAAAGCATAAGAATAAGCTTCTGGATGGTGAGCTCCCTATCTTCTCTTTTCTTGTGCCTGCTTAGCTTAGGCAGGCTCTAGCTTAGGCAACCATTCATACATTTATTGATCCAATCAGCAAACCTTCATTCAGTGTCCATTTTGAACCAAGAGTTTTCCAGAAGTACCTCATGTGACCCTACAGAACCCTGGTTTATAATCTTTTTCTTTATCCCCTAAAGAGTCCACCTATAAGGTGTAGTTTGTTGCTTCTTTCTCCTGGGACTCATCTTTGTCTGGCACTGAAGTCTGGCCACCTCTCATTGTCTTATCCCTATTCCTGCCCTTTCATGCTTCAGACTCCTTTGCAGGTCTAAAGAGGCTTCTAACTCTCTCCTTTCTCCTCTCCGTAGGTGAATGTAGGACCTCTCTCTAGAGAACCTGGGCACAGATAGTGTGTATTTAGGGGTGATGGTGGTAAGAGTATTGGAATAGAATTTAGAAGCTTTACTTAGAAGTTAATTTGACCAAATCTTAAGCTGGAACATGCTGGGACCACGGAGAGAAACAGGAGTGAAAACAGGGCATAGAATAAATTCGAAAGCATTTTTAAAATCCCCTAAGGGTTAGTTTGGGTATGAGATTAGGAAAAAAAAAAACAAAAACAGAACAGTCCTGGCTTATAAGAAGAATATATCATGTGTGCAATCCAGCTGCTCTGAAAAGATTTTGCTTGGAAAACACAATGCTGCATGTAAGAGGCAGTGGATTTCAATTTGCAGAGCGTCACTGTCTTTTCTAGGAACAATTACTCTATTGTCTCTTGCCTCATCCTCAAAAGCTACCTGGACAGTGATGGAGTGAAGTTGAAAGTACAAGAAGATTCACTATTTTAATTCTTTTGTTTCTGAAAACGATCATTTTACAGCTGGATTCTTCCTAGTTTATAGAGGAAAACAATATCCTAAGAAAAGTTTTGAGCTGTTTTGGCTTTCCCCCCAAAGCTGTCCTAGGTGAAGTGAAAAGATAATAGCGCTGGTGCCCTGACTGGCATTGAGAAACTCAGGTTTATCATTTGCTCCAACTCTTTTCCTATCTCCTCCCACTTCCCTCCCCCTGTGTCCCTCTCTCTTCCCCATCTTGATTCCTTCTCCAGGGCCCAAGCTTTGTCTCTAGATGTCTCAAAGCCACTCAAATGGGAAGAGTGATATGAGCATAAACTCTCTTCTCAGGCTGTCTAAAGCCACCAAAGCCCCAGCCTGAATCCCCTCTGCATCCCTGGACCACCTTCCTGGCATCTTGGGGCCTTAGCACTTCTCTGCTTGGGCTGGCCCAGCCTTTCTCAAGCTTCAATCATTTCAAATCTTCTTCACAATTTTGGCATATCCAAGTAGTGCCTATACTATCAATTCCTTCAGAGTTTTAATTTGACTCATTTAAAAAAGCTTAAATAAACTTATTTTTAAAAGAAATTTAATTCATCACCATAAATTGAAAACCACTATCATTCACATAAGTGGAAGGTAACTGCTATGGTCACATAAGTGGAAGGTAACTGCTATGGTCCAAATTCATAGGTTGAAATCCTAAAGCCTAATGGGATGTTATTAAGAGGTACAGCCTTTGGGAGGTGATTAGGTCATGAGAGTCGAGCTATCATGAATGGGATTAATGCCTAAGAACTCTCTTGTCCCTTTCCACCATGTGAGGATTCAATGAGAACTCTGCAACTCAGAAGAAGGCCCTCACCTGACCATGCTGGCACCCTAATCTCAGACTTCCAGCCTCCAGAGAGGCTGTGAGAAATAAATTTCTGTTGTTTATAAGTTAACTAGTCTGTGGTATTTTGTAATAGCAGCCTGAAAGGACTAAGACAGTAACCTTAACAATGAATGCAATCAAAGCAAGATAACAAATGTCTAGTCGTGTGACATCTAGAATCATCTCTCAGACTACCTGTGTTTAAGTGCTGCTTTTTGGAAAATCCCCTGCAGGGACCCTCCAGTATGCTTTCAGGTCACTAAGGTGGGTCTACGGCAGCTTTCTCTCACCACTGCAAGGACCTTGGCTCCCTGTTCACTCTGTGAATGACCTTGGCCAAGTTACTGTTTCCTGGGCGATTCCTACATTTCTAAGCTAAAGGAATAATAGCCATCTCTTACGAGTTTTCCTTAGGATCAATGAAACAACATCTGTAAAGGGCCTTGCATATGTCTAATAATAGGACACACTCAGGAAATGTTCATTCCTTGATCTAGTGCTCCCACTGGGTCAAGGAATGAAATTTGAATGATAGTCCCTCTTGCCTTTTTATTTAAGTCTGCTAAACTGGGTGATTTGATCCTAAGAACAGCCATCCTGCCTTCCCATTTTATTGACTTTCCTAGAATGGCATAATTACTAATAGTAGAACTAGAGTTCAAACCCATGTCTGTACGATTCCAAAATCCATATGTTTAATAATTAAGTTACACTGATTTTTTAAAAAAATCAACCCTATTGAGATCTATTTTACATATGATAAAATGTAACCATTTAAACATACATTTTGATAAATTTTGACCAATTTATATGCCTGTGTAATCTCCAACACAATTTAAATTTCACCACCACAAAGTTCCCTCATGCCTCTTCCTGGTCAATTACCCTTTTCTGCACCCCCAAGTTTCTGTCTTGTTGTTGAGTATTGTCCATTCCTTTTTGTTGCTGAGTAGTATGTCTACACAGTGGGACAGTTTTTTCTTACCCATTGCCTGCTAATGGACATTTATTTTCATAGTATCTCAGTCCTGTCCATTTCTCTTCATCTCTGCTAATCACTGTAGCCTAAAGAACCAACACCTCTTGCCTGGACGACTATGATCGCTTCTTAAGTTGATCCCCCAGCCTCCTCCTTAGCCCCCTCCAACTTATTCTTCAGTCCATAGGCAGAGTGATCTTTAGAGGTCCCAATCTGATCAAGAATCATCAACTCACCCTAAAACTCTTCATCCCAGGATAAAGATCAAAAACTGTATTTTGTGTGGCAAGGTCCACTGTGGCCAGCTCCTTCCTACCTATCCTACATGTCTTATGACTGTTTTGCCCAATGGCTCATCCTTCAACGTCTCTGACCTTTAAATTCCTCCTGTGTGTGGGCTGCTCACTGTCTGAAAGCCTCAAGGCTTTTGTAACGCCATTGCCATCATCTGAAACGGCCCCCTCTCCCCTAAAGCCTCTCAGCCACTCTCTGCTCTGTCAGTTGATGCCTGCTAGTCTCCTCCCAACCTCTGCTCAAATGTCGTTTCTTCAGGGAAGCCTTTTTAACCCTCCTCGCTGGGTCAGCTCATTACTTTTCTCAAAGAATTGTATTGCTTTTTTCCATCAGGGTACTTTTCTCAGTTTGTAATTTTACCTTCTCTGGTGGGATTGCAGTAAATGATTAGTGTTTGTTTCAAGTGCTCAGAGATCTGGGTGGGCAGAGTCCATGTCTTTCACATCCTGTGGACCCACAGTGCATTGCTCAGTGCTTGGCACGTAATAGAAACCCAGTAAATAGAAGTTAAATGAGTGAATGAATGAACTGACCCTTAGTGTCCCCAGGAACACTCATGGGGACTTCTAACTGCCATTGGGAAGTAAACTGTTGTTGACCTCAGGAAGAGGGGCCTTAAGAAAGGGGATTACATTTTTGGAGAATCGTTTTATGTTAGATGAGGTGATTATCTTACTGTTGGTATTTGGGAAAAATAGGGATGTACCTACCTATGAGCTTTGAACTTTGGAAAGGAGATTTTCTTCTAAGAGAGCTAAAATGTAAAATAAACACAAAAGGAATCAAATTACACGTATAGGCAAATTACCTGAAAGGATGGGACGGCTTCTAGGCCCTTAAAACTTGACTGTAACAGGCTTATAGTTATTCACAGAGCTGAAGAAAGAATGAGTCCTTCAGAAATGGGTTAATTAGCCTCAGAGGAAGGGTAAACCCTGTCTCGGAGAAGCTATCTGCAGAGCAAAGGACTGGCCCCATCTGGCCTCAGTACGAACTCTTCAATTCTGATTACTCTGGAGATGGCTGGGTCTGCCTTCTTTCCAGTTTTATATTCACCAAGCAGCCTTCTAATTACAATCTGGTGTCCCATGCAGATTGGTCTACAGGGAGCAAGTATTGCCATCAACTAATCTAGTCTCCGGCCTGCTTGGTGTGCTATGTCTCTTTGTAACTGATCATTTGACATTCTGGTTTTGTCCAAGGGTCTTGGTCATGAGCTTGGTTAAGGGAAGTCTGTCTGTAAGAGTTGGCTGTGTTCTCTGCTCAATGTCAAGTTTTGAGATACCTAGTCCGTAGACCAGAACCTGGACAGTGGGGAATTCACCCTGAAAGTGCTCTGCTGTTGAGGGGGGGCAGTTTGGGTTTCCCATTTTACATATCGGGAAACATTGTTATTGGAAAGGTGGTTTAATATAATGGTTATTGTAGAATGTAGGTCTTCATTCAATCTGCATAACTTATTGATGTGCTCTGGATTTATGACAGGAATGCAAGAGGAAGGAAAAAATAATAACTGACAACTATTTAAATGTTTTCTATTAGACATCTACACTTGGAATGCTTTGTGTTAAGTTTGGACAAATCACAATTTGGATACCAAAGGGAGAGTTATTTTCACAGTGACCTCTTTGTTTATTATAGAATGAGAAGTAACTCATGTATGAAATATTTACAAAGGGCCAGATATTATAGGTTCATTCATTAGATATGAATTGCCACATCTCTAGCAAACAGACTTTCTGTGTCTCCATTTCCTAAATGTAAAATGGAAATAAAAATAGCAGACATTAACTGAGCATCTACTTTGTGTCAGACACAGTTCTACATGCCTAATCTTAGAATTAGATCATTGATTTTCATGAGCAACCTAGGAGGGAGATGCCATTGTATGATAATCATACAGAAGAGGAACTTGCCCAGCTAACAAATGGGAGAGAGAGTTTCTAAAACCAAGCAGTGTGGCTCCAGAAGCTATTCTTCTAAACACTTGACCACCTCACAGAATTAAGTGAGTTAATATACATAAAACACTTTGATTGGTGTCTGACTCACTTTAAGCTTCAATAACGGTTAGCCATGATTATTATCAATTTGTTTTTGTTGCCCAGTTTCTGGCCTAGGTGGAACTGGGATTGAAGCCTTCTGTATCCAAGCTGCCACCCTTTTCTATTTTCCTTTGTCGGTGTGCATTTTCCCCTAGGGAGAACCAAAGTCAAAAAAACCACTTTGGCTTGCTGCGTGGATAACAAAATCACATGTTTTAAAACTTAACAGTCTTTCTTGATGATTTTACTTTACTTGCATTATTCTGAGTCTTTCCTCTTTACTCCCTGCACACTCCTGGAATTGCTCTACCACTTTTAACCATATGAGAAGCCACCTGTCCCTAGTCCGTAGGGACTGGGTATTTTGTCTCTTGTGACAGCTTTGCCCAAATCTTAAGGACATTTACACTTAGTACTTTTATTGCCAATACCTAGTAAAGTGGAAAAGTCAAATCTGTTAGGAAAGGTAAGATTTACATGACTATTTACAGTCCTGGGAATCATATTCACTGCTAGTTGGAACTCAGAAGGCTATAAGATCAGGAGAGATGATTTTTTTATTATTTCCTTGCTCCATAAGCCAAAGAGAGGACTAAGATTCTTCAGCTTATAGCTGACACCTAAGATGGTTTGTATCTATAATAACAAGCCAGGAACAGAATTAAATTTCCTCCAAAGGAATTATTGTCCTGAGCTCTTTGAAGTGCAAACCATTTTTCATGGAACACAGGATTAGGACTTAAAACCAGATTGAAAACCAACTTCCAATTTTGTTGACTGGAGATGCGAGGGCTTTCTGTGTATGATGCAAAATGATTTTCAGAGCATTGGTAGTATTGGTAGTATATTGGACCAGGAACCTGCTTATCAATAATGACAATTTTTTTCTTTTTCTTCATCAGTTAATTAGTTGGTCATCTAGAAACATTAGCAGCTACTCAGCTTGTTTCAGTCTTGGTACCTAAACAATATCATTCTTTTTCATAGAAGTTTTATGTTTTGACAGGAAAAATGAATTATTTTGACATTAAGTGAATTATTTTGACATTGCTCTAATGAGGCATTTATGTAGAATATTACTCTCACTGTGTACATGAGGGTCACTTGAATTTTTACGGCATTTTTGGGTGGGTTCTTAGGGGTTTCTAACAAATCAGAATTAAATAACCTTGGCTTTGGTATAGACTTGAGTATTTAGAAATTCACTGTTAAAAATCACTAATGAGGGGCTTTGGCTTCCCTGGTGGTGCAGTGGTTAAGAATCCGCCTGCCAATGCAGGGGACATGGGCTCGAGCTCTGGTCCAGGAAGATCCCACATGCCGTGGAGCAACTAAGCCCGTGCACCACAACTACTGAGCCTGCGCTCTAGAGCCCGCGAGCCACAACTGTTGAGCCCGCGAGCCGCAACTACTGAAGCCCTTGTGCCTAGAGCCTGTGCTCCACAACAAGAGAAGCCACCACAATGAGAAGCTGGTGCACCGCCACAACTAGAGAAAGCCCGGGCGCAGCAATGAAGACCTAATGCAGACAAAAAATAAATAAATAAATTTTTAAAAAATCAGTAATGAGAGTGAAAAATTCAATAAGAAACTCTATCCTAAGGACCATGGCTAGAAAGAGCAGTTAGTGGTTTTAGATGACAAAGCTTATTTCTCTCTTCCCTCTACTAATTGCTTTTGGTTATTTATATTTGAAAATGCAATCAATGTGTCAGCTTCCCTTCTAAAGATGCTGACAATACTTCAGTGTGTAGAATAATGGAGAATTTTGTTTTAACAGCTAAACAAAGTGAAGGAAACACCCCCTTTGCCCTCAGCCAACAAATGCTCTACGGCTTCCTTCATTTACTCTCAGTAGATTATTCCAGTCCCTAGATTCCAAAGCAAACATGGGTTTGAGAATGAGAGCCAGGCTGGACGTATCAGGTGATGATTTAAACTTTTCCATGGGCCTGGTCCCCAAGCCAAGTTTAACATCAGTTCCACCCAGACCTAGATCTCAGGACCTGGTTCTTGTTCTTCTGGCCCCTTTCAGGTGGAAATGAGGGTGCTGGCATTTTCATATTAAGCCTATTTTAAAAGATAAAAAAAACAAAAACAAAACAAAACAAAACTTTCCATGGGCTCTAGAGCCCTTTAGAAAAGTTTCATTTATTTATTTTAAAATCTCATAGGAAGAACTGCTTTTACAGATTCATGATAAAAGAATGGAAAGATCTATGAATTGTGATTCAGATGTGTGTGTGTGTGTGTGTGTGTGTGTGTTGGGAGAAGAAAGAGTGTGGGTTTGGGATCTGGGTTTGAGTCCCGGTAATATCACTCATTAGCTATATAAACTTGGGCAAATAACTTGGCCTATCTGAACCTTGATTCTCATCTGTTAAATATTTGCACTGTACATTTCTATAAAGTGAAATTTAAATCAACTAATGAATATAAAAAGCCAGAATGGTGCCAGGCACTTGTATAAATTATATATTTGAATGGCATTTGACAGTTCTGAATACATTTGTAGAATGATAAGAGGGTGTTGTGGTGAGATGTGGGTGACATCTCTTACTGGAATTATAAGCTGTTTAAAGCCTTCAATTTCTGAAGAATGGTCCTAGCAATGAAAACACAATGCATAAAAGATAGATCATGCTGTGATATTCCTGGCCAATATAGAAATGCAAGTTTTAAAATGAAATATTTTGCATACAGGAAAATGCACAGATATTAAATGAACAATTCCATGAATTTTGACAAATGAACACAGTCATGAAACCATTGCCAAACCAAAATATAGAACATTTCTCTCACCTGGAAGATTTTTTTGTGTCCCTTTCTGGTCCATACCCTTTGCAGAGGCAACCATTCTTCTGGATTCTGACACTACAGATTAAATTAGATTAGACTAGATCAGATTAGATTAGTTCTGCCTTTTCTGAGCTATCTATACATGTAATAATATTTTTTTGTTTTGGGGTTCTTTCACTCAAGCTGATGATTTTGAGTTGTGTCCCTGTTGTTGTGTATATCAGTAGTTTGCTCCTTTTTATTGGTAAGTATTGATATTATCCTATCATATATCACGTTTTTTATCCTTTAAGAGAAAGGACGTTTGGGTCTGTCACTGCCAGTTTGGACCTATTATGAATAGATCTGCTGTGAACCTTCTTTTTTTTTTAAATTAATTAATTAATTAATTTTTGGCTGCGTTGGGTCTTCATTGCTGCGTGTGGGCTTTCTCTAGTTGCGGTGAGCGGATTCTACTCTTTGTTGCGGTGCACGGGCTTCTCATTGTGGCGGCTTCTCTTGTTGTGGAGCACGGGCCCTAGGTGTGTGGGCTTCAGTAGTTGTGGCTTGTGGGCTCTAGAGCACAGGCTTAGTAGTTGTGGTGCATGGGCTTAGTTGGGATCTTCCTGGGCCAGGGATCCATGTGGGATCTTCCTGGACCTGGGCTCAAACCCGTGTCCCCTGCACTGGCAGGCGGATTCTTAATCACTGAGCCACCAGGGAAGCCCTGGAACATTCCTGTATAACTCTTTATGGTGACAAATGTTTTCATTTCTCTTGGGTAAACACCAGTTTCCCACCAGCAATATATGAATGTTCTGAATGCTCCACCTCTTCACCAACACTTGATATTGTAAGTTTTTCTAAATTTAATCATTCTGGAAATGGAAATCTTTACCACTCAACTTAGGTGAAATGATGTCCTTCAGTTATTCTTCTTTTGTTTTTTGACCGCACCACGCGGCTTGTAGGATCTTAGTTCCCTGACCAGGGATCAAACCTGTGCCCTTGGCAGTGAAAGCGTGGTGTCTTAACCACTGGACCGCCGAGGAATTCCCGCAGCAGTTATTCTTAATCTGAATGTCTTGTCACAGTGTTGGTTCTGGATGGATTATGAGGAATCACGAAGAATTTATTTTAAAAAACAGTAGTAGTAATAGTTTAAGCACCGAAACTTATAAATAGTTTTGTTTATACATTGAAAAAATATATATATATATGTTTTCTGAAAGGGACAAAAGAGATATAGTTAATGCTACAGAAATTATATGTTACAGACTCTTAACTATGCTTCAGTCCATAGAAATGGAAAGTTCTAGATGCACTTTTAATACCTGTAGCAATTATAAATTATTGTAAGACAGGATAAGAAACTTGTAAAAACTCAAGTGTTAGAAAGTAAAAAATTTGCACAACCTAAAAAGGTAGTGGGTGGTGTGTATTCAGGTAGTTCTGTCTACCTGTCCATTCATCCATCTATCTATTCACTCAAGAAATATTTATGGAGAACTTAACATATGCCAGTGACTGGTAGGTTCCGGGAATACAAGAATGACAAAAGTGCAAGGAATTTTCTAGTCTAGCGGGGCTAACTGACATAAACATGGGTGATTACATACAATAGTTGGTCAGCACCTAAAGAGATCAAGATTGCAAGTTTAACGTTATGATTTTTACAGACGTCACAGAGAACCTAAGGATAAACTAGTGACACTATTTATTAATTTGTTCAACCACATTTGTTAAGCTCCCACTAGATGCTGGAGACTTTGTTGATCACTGAGGAACAAAAATGAGACAATTTCTGTCCAGTGGTTTTCAAGTGTTAGCATACACAAGAAAAAAAGAGGAAGCTTGTTAAAAGTGCAGATTTCCTAATTTAGTATATCAGGTGGCCAAGAATCTGAAGTTCTAAAAGGTATTCTAGGAAATTTTGCTGTCCATGATCTGTGGGCAACCCTTTGAAAAACGTCCTATGACTTATTGGAGAAGAAAGACATAAATAATTATATAACCTTGTGAATGAGCAATACTGGAAATATGTACGAGGGAGGTAAATCCACTTCCACCCCCAGGAAAACAAAATCTCTTATTGTCATTGTCTGTGTCTGGAGGTGATTGAGTAATATTAGTACTACACTTACATTGTAATCGTAAGCAAGTGATTGCTACCCTGCTGAATTCGGACTCAAGATGGTAACATCAACTATTACCTGAATTTCCGAACTACCCCATGAATTTTGGACTGGCCAGCCCCCATAGTTGTGTGAGCCAATTCCTTAAAATAAATCTCTCTATTTATATTTTTCAAAAATTGATCCAGCAAAACTGACTCTGCTTCTCTATGGTAACGGTTGACTGGGGCTGATCAGCAGCTGTTCCACTTCCGCGGGGTATTTGTATTTCAGGTTCCTCAGCTGGCACAGTTGCTCATGTGTTTAATCTGCTTGACCTCTGTAGGCATTTGGGTTTCTGACCCCCAATCCAGAGAGACATAAAATTAAATCTTGTTGGTATTTCAGTGGCCAGACCAGATTAGGAGCTTTGGAAGTTCTAGCATGGGAAAGAATGGGGTACCTGTCTTCCACTCCCTACCCTCACCTTGCCTCTGTGTATTTAAAAATAAAAACAATATCCAGCCACACCAAAGTGTAAGCCAGTCCAATAACTAAAGTTCAGATTTTGTTTTTTTTTTCTCCTCAAGGTGACTTCCTGGGTGCCTTTGGGTAATAGTGAATTCTTTGCAAAGTAATGTTTTGGATGTTATTGCTTTGCTGGTGTCAAGCTATGGACTTGGTCTGTCTTGGGGGCACTGGGTCGCCTCCAACCTGCAGCATTTGCTTTCACCCAGGTTTCCCTGCACTCGCTCTGCATCCCTAGTCTAGAGTATAACCCCAACCCCAGCCTCTGTGACAGCAGCTGGGATAACCCCTGTCTCTTTGGAGCCCCTCTCTTCTTGGGTCCCAGAGCCCAGGCTGCCCCTTCACAGCACTGGAGGCCAGGCTTATGGCTGTAGAAATCAGAACAGGTCCCTTGGCAGAGGGGGCCAGGGCTCTGGATATTGTCTATTAGCTCAGGAACTGAGATGGTCGGGTGTGCACTTGGAAGTCGGCAGTGACTCTGGTTGTGAGAGTGTCCCAAGAAGGCTTTGAATTTGGGTCCTGCCTGGGGTAGAACCTTTGCACATTTTATCTTATCGAATCTCCATTTTAATTCCCATTCTCCAGATGAGGAAGCTGACGCTGATGACCTCTCAGTAAGTGGCACAGTCTGCCTTTGAACCCAGGTCTGTGTGACTAGTCTCAGTGCTTTGTTTGGGGCATGGAACAGGGGCAGTCATTGTTGCCCCATGGAGACAGAGTAGATCACAGGGAAGACTGCGTGTAAGTAGGTTGTCCTTTCTAGCTTAGCACAATGGCTTTAGGAACATGAGTCTTTTGGACTGTGATAAGGAAGAGGACATTTAAGGGTACCAGCTAAGATCTGTGGGCTCTTCTTTCCTGCTCTGTCCTCTGAATTCTACTGTGAGAAGAAGTATCATCAGATTAGGTCTCCTTTCTGTTTTCATTTCAACCTGGATTCTTGTGGCAGGAAGCAACAATACTCTTGTTCTTGTTTCAACGTGAAGTGACATTCATAAAATTGTAAGCTGCAGGAGAGCAGACCCCAAGACCAAATCTGATAGTTGTTAGCATGTAAGTCTGTTTGGGTACTTTTACTTGTCTGAAGGAATCCTTGTGGAGTTGATTTTCCAGTTGTGATAGACACAGGGCCCTAAATGAAGACTTCCTGAGCAGAGGAAAAAAGGCAAAAGAGATATACAAGTGGATTGGGTGGCACTTTCCTAGGCTCATGTTGAGAACTTCCTCTATATGGGCTGTCTGTTTACCTGTGTGTGTTCTCTCTGGACCGTAAGTTCTCAGAGTCAAGGACTACTACCTCCTTAATCTCTGTATCCCCCTTCACTTAGCACAGTGTCTGGTATATACTAGGTGGCCATGGATGACTGATGCACAAATGAATACGTGAATGGAGGGATGAGAAGCAGAAGAAAAGTCTATAGACTATATAGTATTTAGGGGGCATCTAGGGAGGCAGCCCTGGTGACAGTGGGCTCTGAAGTCAGACTACTAGGGTTTCTATCCTGGCACCACCACCACCCCCCCACTCCTTAACCTTGAACAAAGTGCTCCACCTCTGCAGCCTCCTGTTTCCCATCTGTGAGATGCTGATAAGATGGATTGTGATGGTATTTTTCTTATCAGATTATTATGGGGTTTAATGAGTTATAGTGTCCTGGGTTGGGCAGCGCACTGCACCCCTGTGATAGTCAGTCTAGATTTTTAAATAAAAATATGAGGCTTGCATTGAGCTGGAGATCTTTTTCCCCAGTTTTATTGAGATATAATTGACGTACAGTACTGTATAGGTTTAAGGTGTATGGCATAATTTTTTGGCTTACATACATCATGAAATGATTACCACAAAAAGATTAGTGAACATCCATCATTTCGTATAGATACAAAGTATATCTATAGAAGTATAGATAAAAGAAAAAAAGTATAGAAATAGAAAAAAATTTTTCCCTTGTGATGAGAACTCTTAAAATGTACTCTGTTAACAAATTTTATATATAACATACAGCAGTGTTAATTATGTTAATCATGTTATATGTTACATCCTTAGTATCAATATTTGTTTTATAACTGGAAGTTTGTACCTTTTGACCACCTTCATCCAATCCTCCCTTATTCAAGCACCACAGTTTCTTTTCCCAGTTGTCTAGAGAAGAGCCTTTGAATTGCTGTTACCACGCTTGTACATACACCAATTTTATGTTTGCAGGTGTATCCATGAGAAAACCTACAGATCCCCTGGGAGTGGGATGCTGGACCAAGGGCAGACATATTTATAATTCTGATAGACGTTGCCTAACTTACAGGTTATGTCTGTCGCACTCTGGCGAGTGGGCATGAGCCTGTTTGTGCCCTCATAGCCTCTCGACACAGTACCTTGTCATACTTTTGCCTGTCTGTGAGGTGGAACATATTTTCTCAGTGGAGCTTTAACTTGTATTCCTCTTCTTATGATGGTGTTGAGCAACTTTCTGTGAGATTAAGAGCCATTTGTTTTTCTTTATTTTGTCAATCATGTGTTTATGTCATTTGCCTATTTTTCTATTACTTAAAAAATTTTGTTCCTTGAGATCAGAATACCCTGGACATTCATTTATCAACTCTTTACTGATCAACTACTGTGCTCCAGGCTCTGCTAGATAACGTTGAGTAGGATGCTGGCCTTGCCTTCCAGAAGCTCACAATCTAAGGCAGGAGCCATTATATCTATAATCTATCTATTTCTTTATCTCTCTATCTATCATCTAATCTATCTATATCTATAGATGTCTATGTATCTATTTTTGTCTCTATATATCTATATGTAGATATCTATGTGTCTATCTCTATCTCCCTATCCCTATCTGTCTATCTATATCTATGTATCTGTATCTCTATCTATTTATATTTATATCTTTATGTAGATATATATATCTCTATCTCTATTTAAATCTGTATCTATAAGCAGAAATCTAAGTATCTATCTATATTTCTCTATCTCCCTATCTATCTATATTTGTATGTAGATATAAATAGAAAGAAACACAGTATAAAGCCCAAGCATTATGCTGAAGGGGTGTGGAAGGTGTCATGGGCCCAGCGAAGTGGGCGAATGCCCCATCCAAGTATCAAAGGGCTAGAGGTTCGAGTACACACTTTCTGGGCTGTCAGGGAGGTGGAGAGAAATCCAGGCTGAAGAAATCCAGAGGCTCCTAGTCCCTTGTTCCTTAGTGCTGCTCTCTGGCCCTCATCCCCCACGCCCTTCATTGCCAGTGACTTTGTGAGTGCTAAATGCTTGTTCCCTGAGTGCAGTAACTGGAGAAGAGTCTGACGTAAGAGCTCTGTTGAGGCGTGAGAAGGCTGGGCGGAGGTGTGGCGCAAGTTCATCCTCACTGGGTGGACCATGGCAGCATACTGCTCTTTCTCAATCCTTTCCCTCGCTGGCAGGGAGTGTCGGAACCTTCTATGACTCTTCACCCTTTCAAGGAGCTGACCCATCAGACTTGGTTCCAGTTCTCCTCTATTTCCTTCTCACCTTGTTTCGCTACCTTTACCATCCATTTCTGTCTGTCTGTCTGTCTCTGTCTTTTGTGGCCAGCATCCTTGCCTCATTCCCCAGGACAATATGCTAGAGATAATCTATATTATTTGTCTGAGAGTTGCCTTGCCTTTCTCCTCCCTCCCCTCAAACACACACACACTCTCTCCCTCTCTCTCTCTCTCTCCAAACTCACACAGACAGATGCTATATTAGTTTCCTAGGACTGCTGTAGCAAAGTATCACAAACTTCGTGGCTTAAAACAACGGAAATTAATTTTCTCACAATCTGGAGGCCAGAAGTCCCAAATCAAGACGTTGGCAAGGCCATGTTCTCTCAAAGGCTCTAGAGGAGGATCCTTCCTTGCCTCTGCACATGACCATCTTCTGTCTGTGTGTGTCTGTATCCAAATTTCCCTCTTTTTATAAGGACACTAGCCATTGTATTAGGGCCCATCCTAATCCAATTAAGTCTTCATTTTAACTTGTTTCCATCTGCCGACTATATTTCCAGATAAGATCACATTCACAGGTACTGCAGGGTTAGGACTTCAACACATCCTTTTTGGAGACACAACTCATTGGATAACAGATGTCGTATAATTGTACCTGGCTTGGTATTTTTCAAAGTAGATTCATAATCCCTGTGGAAAGCAGTTTGTAACACTTGGTTAATAACATACACTTTGGTGCAGATCTGAGTTTAAGTCCCGCCTCTGCCTGTTAGGGCGTGACCTTGAACAACTGACTTTAGCTCTCTAAGCTTTAATTTCCACATCTGTAAACTGGGGAAAGTAGTCCCACCTACTCTATGGTTGCTACATATTGAGTACTGAGAACAGATCCTGACACATGGGTCTTAGAAAACGATAGTTCTTGTTGTTATGCAGGTAGACTCTTCCCTTCCCTCCTCCTCTTGCCCTTGGTGGGTTGTCACAGGGACTGGGAGCAGAGCCGAACACTGGACTTGTGAGTCCCAAAGGAATGCTCCACATACAGAGGCTACCCACTGTCAGCACACTAAGCCCTCTGGACCAGAAGATGTCAAGTCAGCTCAAGATCTATCCATGAGACAAGTTGAGGCTTTCCGTGTCCTTCCCTGTCCCTGTCTTGTCTGTTTGCCAAGCTTAAAGTGTATAGCGTAAATGTTAAGAAAACAAACTTTTGGGAATGGGGTGGGGGTGTGTGAGCTTTGATCACCCCTGTGGGATGCTCTTTGTACACAGCTCTCTTCTCCCCTCCCCCTTGTGTGTGTCCTGGAGGCAGACGAATTCCCTACAGGCGGGATAGAACTCCCCTGCCTTGGCTTTCTGCTCATTTCTTGCTCTTTGATGCTGGTGTGGCGCTGAAGGAGTGGCTGGTAAAGACAAACCACCATTTGTTGCTGGGGAAAAAAAATGAAAAGAAGGAAAAAAAAAAAAATCCAGTCTTTTATCTCTGTGTCTCTCTACATTGCCAAAGGTCTTATTGCCCAGAGAGGGAACAAGGGGGGTTTTATCTTCCTGCCCCTGCAGGCAGCCACATGAACATCAAAGGTCTCAGGGCCCTGGGGGGTGGTTAGGGGTAATATGAGCAGAGACAAAACCAGGCTGGGCTCCAGCAAGGAATGCCGTGTGCTCCCGGGAACTGGGCTCTTTCGATGGTGGCTGTCTGGGCAGGAGGAGGAGGAGCTCACAGTTGTAGCACAGAAAGGGGAGGCTCTAAGGAGTCTGGAGTGAAATTGATGAAACCACTTTGTGTATGGGGAACAAGATGCTCTCTTCACATTCAAAACGCTGGCTGCCTGGTGGAGAGGTAGTCACACTGTGTGACACCACCATAGTAATAATCATAATAGCCATCAATTTTTTTCTGTGCAGGTATAATGTACCAGGATCTGTGATAAGCACTTTATATATAGTTTCATTTAGTCCTAATCACAACCTTGTGTTACAGGAATTGCTATCTCATTCTACCTATGAGCAAACTGAGGTTCTTTTAACTGAGGGGTTAAGTGACTTGCCTGAGGTCACACCAATACAGATTCAAACTCAGGTCCGTCTGACACCAAAGTTTGCCCTTAACCACTAGGCTCTGTGCCCTCCTACAACATTTTAAACAATAAAAACAAAGAAACAAAACATGAGAAATTAGCCTTCTTTCACTGACCAATGATAAATATAGAGGTGGTAAGTGGTAGTGGAGAGAGGATGTCTGGAGTTTGAGTTGGATACAAATTTTGTTTTATGTGTGACCCTGGATAGGTTACCTTGGATGCAAGTTATATCTGAACCTCAGATTTTCATCTGTAAAATGAGAATGTTCACAGATATCTTATAGTCTATAGGATGCTTTTGGGTGTAAGAAATAGAAAACCCTCATTCAACTTGCTTTAATAAAAAAATTTATTATCTCACATATCAGGGAGCCCCAAGGAAGACCAATTCCTGCCTTGGTTAGTTCAGTGGCTCAAAAATGTTGTCAAGAACCCATGAATTTTCCTTCTTTCTGCTCTGCTGTATTTGGTGTGACAAATTTTGTCCTTAGTCAAGCTCGCTGCTCTCATGATCACAAGATGGATGCCATAGTTCTAGGCATCACATGTAGACTCAAAAAAGGGCGTACTTTTTCCCACATAGGTCTTTTTAAGAGCAAGAGACCTTTCCTTTTGGAATCCTCTTCTCTGCCCCCACCTCCCAGCCATGTCTCATCAATCACTGCCAAGGGAACTGGGACTACCGTGGGGTCTTAAACCCATCAGGCTTTACTTCTGGGGAAAGTTGGGATAAGGTCCCCTTCCCTGAGACTTGAGGGGAGAGGTGAAGACTACTGGTCCAATAATGGAGTTCTTTAACTGCTGAAGAAGGGACGGTAACTGTTGAGTAGGCATTTACAAATATCCAATGGAATGCCAAGTGCCCAGCAGAGAGCCCGGCAGCTGTGAGGACTTTGTTCCCTTCCCATCCACTCAGCGAAATGAGGGAAGGCAGCCCATTTTGATTAGTTAAGTTTCCAATTATGGGATTTTTTTTTTTTAATGACAAACTGTTTTCTTTTTTTTTTTATAAATTTATTTATTTATTTATTTTTGGCTGCGTTGGGTCTTCATTGCTGTGCGTGGGCTTTCTTTAGTTGCGGCGAGCAGGGGCTACTCTTAATTGTGGTGTGAGGGCTTCTCATTGTGGTGGCTTTTCTTGTTGCAGAGCACGGGCTCTAGGTGCGTAGGCTTCAGTAGTTGTGGCACGGGGACTCGTAGTTGTGGCTCATGGGCTCTAGAGCACAGGCTCAGTAGTTGTGGCGCACGGGCTTAGTTGCTCTGCGGCATGTGGGATCTTCCCTGACCAGGGATCGAACCCGTGTCCCCTGCATTGGCAGGCAGATTCTTAACCACTGTGCCACCAGGGAAGCCCTATGGGATGTTTTTAAAAAGGTATATTTTGATGCCTTTATGCAGCCTAACAACTCAATAAAAAAAAAAAAAAGAGTATTCAGGAATAGTTCTGGCTGGGAAGTCTTTAGGAATGGAGAAGGACAGCAGAAGATCCATTTACCTTATTAAAAGATAATTTTCAGAAAAAGATAAGCTCATGACTCTTATACAGCTATAAAATGAACATGTTTTGAAGAATTAATTTTATTCATAGGATATAAGGGTACTAGGCAGATGTTATAACTAGCATATTAATTTGCTAGGGTTGCCATAGTCAATACCATAAATTGGGTAGCTTAAACAACACAAATTTATTGTCTGACAGTTCTAGAGGCTCAAAGTCTGAGATCAAGACGTCTTTGACACGGTTGGTTCCTCCTGAGGGCTGTGAGGGAGAATCTGTTCCATACCTTTCTCCCAGCTTTTGGAAGTTTGCTGGAAATCCATGGCATTCCTTAGTTAGTAGATGTATTAGCCTGATCTCTGCCTTCTCCTTTACTTGGTGTTCTCCCTGAGTGCGTGTCTGTCTCTTTGTCTAAATTTCTCCTTTTTATGAGGACACAGTCACATCGAGCCCATCCTAGCAATTTCATCTTAGCTCGATCATCTGCAAAGACCCTCCCTATTTCCAAATAAGGTCACATTCACAGGTACTGGGGGTTAGGACTTCAACATATCTTTTCTGGGGGGGGGGGTACTATTGAACCCGTAACAACTGTTTGAAAGGAAAAGTCAGAACAACACAGATTTATACAAGCAAAGGAATGTTGAGGTGAATTGCAAATGGAGACAAAACTTTTGTCTGGTTGGTTGGCGGTGGTGGTGCAGGGGAGATGGGGCTGTTCAGTCACGTATCTCTCAGTTATCTACAGCTTACAAAACTTTACCAGGCAACTCCAACACAATGCGCAGGAGTGGGATCTCATAACCTGCTCTAGATGGTACCTAGTACTGAAACATAAAGTATTTTCCCACAGTGCTGTAACTCCATTTATTTTATTCCATGGATTAAGCGGTCCTAAAATCTGCTAAGCATGAAGTAGTCCTGAAATCTCATGTGCATGGTTCACTTTCTTGGCAACCTTGCAGCCACCTCTATCTTTTAGAGTCCTGTTTCTTATAATATTGGTGGGAGGTTTGGCCATGTTTCCTCAGTGGTGCTATTGGATGCTTGAGAGTGGCAGTACCCTTTATGGAGTGGGGTCGAGTCACAGTGTCCTCTGTTCATTTCCCGCTTGGTCACCTCAGGGAGGTGGGAGACCCCACCACTCGGATACATCACTGCAACTACATGGGCCACAATACCCAGGACACCACGAGCCATTTTCTGTGTTGTATTTACAATCTCCAGTCCTCATGCCTCAGCCTCCAAAGTGCATGGGGCATAACTCCCTCGTGTCATTAGCTGTGTTTGCTGGGCCTGTTGAAATTCTTCCCACAGCTGCATGCGTGTGCTAGAAAAGAGCTGACAGAGGCAGCAGCAGGTATTCAAAGTGACTACATGTTAGAAAGTGAAACACAAGCAAGAACTTCTTAAGCAAGTACTTTAAGGAACTGTAGATACAGGGGCTCAAGAAAGCAATCGCTTTCTTCTTGATAAAAATAACTTTGGGAAAAGATAAATTTGGGAATTCTTTCCCCTATGATTCATACACTCTGACATTCTTTGGCATTCTCACCATACAGTTTCTCTCTTTTTACTGTATTGCTTTTTTTTCCAGAAAGAGAAAAATCTTACTGGAGAAAACCAGGCCAAGCTCAACAAGGCCAAGGAGTTTTCCCGCAAGAAATGATTCCATCTGTAACAAGGTCAGTTTCATGGGCTGTAGCTCACAATCTGTAGGAAGGCAGTAAATCTCCTTTCATCTTTTTTGCCCAGTTTTCTAATTTACTCCCACTTATTTAAGCTCTTACCAGTTTCCTAAGCATCACTCTTCCCAGAATTTCCCCAGGCAGATGTCCTATCCTGGTCAAAAGTCTTAATCTTAAATTCTATGTCAGCACCATAGGCCTCTTCAGGCAGTGTGGGTGGCCCTTGTCATTTTTTCTTTCCTGTCTGTCGGTGAACTCACCTCACACGTCTGAAGAGGAAACACAAGAGGGATAGGGCTCTTTGCAGTTTGTCTCTAAATCCCAGCCCAGGTTTCTCTCAGGCTTCTTAATTTCTTTTGAGTCCTGGTGTGTGTGCCTGTTGGTCTGGCTGGTTCATCACCTGAAACCCAGGGCACTTCTCTTTCTTAGGAACTGTATACTCTTTCTAGACTTTGCCAGCTCCCCTCACCTATCCCTTATTTTCAAATTTCTCCCATTTATTAAATGCTGACAGCATGACAGGCAATGTGCTAAGTACATTAATTCATTATTTTATCTCATCTGCAAAGAAGCTACAGTAGGGGTAGGTACAGTAATGATTCCTGGTTTACAGCTGAGAAAGCAGGTTGAGGGTGGTTAGAAGACCAGCCCGTGATCACAAGGCAGTCAGGATTTGATAACCAGGCCTACATGACCAGCATAATTTACTTACTTGATCTTGTGCCATGGGGGAGAAACTTCTATTACGAGATTCTAGGGAAAAACTACTGAAATCAATATATTTTGTCAGCTACAAAACTGTGAAGGATACTTGAGCTACTGAAAGTGATTTAGGTGGGAGACTCAGGTTAGGTTAAGTTACAATGTGTTATCGGCATTCTCACAATGTGGTGCTTCCCTCCTTTCCTTGGATTGCTTCCTTTCCTGGACTTCTCTCAAAGGCTGAGACTATCCTGGGCCACATTAATCTCTCTGAAGGCAAAAGGTTACATGATTTTCTGGGGATCAGACTGTTAATGAATCCTGTCAGGGATGGTCTTGACAAATATGAAATTTAGAAAATTTAGAAAAATATGAAGTTTTATCTTTGGAGTTTCCCATCTCCTATTTTTGTTGTCCCTTTCCTCTTTAAACTAAACCCACTGACAAAGATTCTTTGCTTGACCAAACTTTGGTTAGGCTACTGAACCTTCTCCTAGGCTAATCTGTGCACTTCTTCGTAAAATCTAGTTTTAGCAGGAACCCTGATAAGTCAGTTTAACCAGAACCCCACACCCTCAATATCTGATCACCTTTGATATTTGATCAGGTACCTGATCCTCCAGCATCCCCCAGATGAGGTCTGATCGCCTTGGCATGTCTTCAACAAGAATCCTGTTAGGTGGGTTTAGCCAGAACCTCTCTTACCTGATATTTCCTCTTAATAATTTTCCATCTGATGCCCCCCACCCTGCTCCTTGGCTATAAATTCCCAGTTGCCCATACTATATTCAGAGTTGAGCCCAGTCTCCCTCTCCTACTGTAAAATCCCATTGCAGAGGTCCTTATACCTATTATGATGGTCCTGAATCGTCTGCCTTACCATCTTTAACAAGCATCAGTGAGTTTTTTTCCTCTCACAGTTATGGTGCCGTGACTTAGATAGGATCATATTCATCATTGGACCCCATACCTCTCATCCAGGACCCTAAGAGTGGACCTTTGTAGCTTTGTCTTCAGTCCTGACTGATTGATCAGGGATACACTGAAGAGCCTGACTCCTGAGCCAGTGCTCCAGACAGACGTGTGTTGAAGCTGGGAAAGACAGATTTTGATCCTCAAGGTTCTGAGTGTACTCCAGAAGCTGAGTTAAGAGTCCAGACAAAGACGCTGGGCTAGAGTCTGAGGTGTCCCTGTTTGTGAGAAGCTGAGCTAGAGTGCCTTGTTTGGAAGGGACCTGCTGAACTGGCAGTCTCTCCTTGCTGGCTTTCTTTCCTGAGTGGAGAGTATTCCCTGATTCTCTGGGCTGGAAGCCTTTCTTCTTGGCTCTCTGTGAGACCTCTCTGTTCTCTCTATTGGATTCTGCTTCTCCCATGGGAACTTCTCAGTCCATTGAAACCCCATTCTTGAAACTCTAAGTGACTACATGCTCCACCAACTCTGTCTGCTTCTTTTCTTGTTGGCATGATTTTGCTGAGGATAATTTGGAACTTCGTTGGCTTCTTTGGAAAACTTGAGACCTCCCAAACTGGCTCCTCTAGACCTGTGTCTTCCCATTGTGCTTGTTCCTCCTTCTTCCTCTTACTACGGTTCATTGTTCTCTCCAGTTCCCTTGAACCCTTTTATAAGTCCCCTTCAAACCCCTACCTCCTCCATCCCTCTCTCCACCCTGCCAGACTTTTCCCTTCCCACTTAGCCCCTCATCTCCCTTGGATTCTAGGCTCCCTATCCTCCATCAGAAGCTCTCAAGGGACTCAGGGACCTCCAAAAGCACTTGAAGCTGAAAAGAGAAAAGAAGTTTATTTAGAAAGAGAGCTGGATGTTTTGTCCACTCAGATGTGCATTAGAGACATCCAGATAGCAACTAGTTGTCTTCTTGGTCACTGGCCTAAAATTTAGTTCACAGCCTCCATCAGATTACATATCAGGGCAAGAGAAAATTTTAAAAGTCTCCTCCACCGATACTGGTAGACAGGTAACCTTAACTTGTCCCATTTGCTGAAAATACAATTCAGACAAAAATATGAAGTGGAGATAAACCAGTGAGTTTGTATTACTATGTTTTACTGACTCAACTAAAATTTTACAATGAAGACTATAAGATCTCTGCATTTGCCTGAATATTTGTGTATGTTTGTATATATGTTATATGTACATGTGATATTTTTCTATTTCTGGATAGTATTATCAAATTAACTTATAAAGTATTTCAAAGGAATTTCTTTGAATTGACTTAGAGATAAATGAGCACTTATATAAATTTTTTCCTAAAACTCTCAAAAATATAGAAACCAATCCAAATTTGTTTTAAGTTTAGATAATCTGGGGTATTCTTTGGTAAATAAAGGTAGTTTTAAAATTGTTGGTAGAACAAAACATGCATGTCTTCAGAGGTTTCAGCATTAAATATAATGTGGATATACAATTTTTTCCTACCTACGTTTATGAGTCAAACAAGCTTATATTATCTCTACTAGGTATTCAAGATTATAAAACTATAAACCCAACCTCAGAACAAAATGTACAATAAAAAGGAATTGCTTGATGCATGTCAAGCATGACAGTAAAAAAGAAAAAAAGAAAAAAAAGGAAAGAATCATGTTTAACTTTAGGTTTTCCACTTCTGTGATTTTTTTTTTTTGATACTTTCCTGAATTGTTAACAAGAAACATAAGATGATGGCTAGCTTTGTTTGATGTCTCATGAAATTTTCATGAGCAAGTCAAGCATAATTTTAAGAACAAGTGAATTAAATAAATATAAGTCCTAAAGTAGAATGGCTGATTGTTTCAGAATTAGAAATAAGAAAGAGTAGGACAAAAACTGAATAAATATTTAAAAAATTTTTTAGAATGTTTATGGAAAAGAAATCTTGGAAAATGAATTTTTTTTTTTTCTCGTGTGGCCAAAGCTGGCCAAGATTGGATGGATTTATTTACTTTTTTGAAAAAAAATAAACCTTAGCCTTAGTATTAATGGTGCGTTGATGCAAAACTAGAACTTGATTTTCTCCCTGTGTTGCACTGACCAAGTTTTCTTAGATGATTGGTCTGCTCTTAAAAAGAAACTGTAAAAAAATAAAAAATAAAAAAGATTTTTCTTTACCTTTTAAGTAATCTGCCTGGGAAATCAAGATTTTGTGTCTTAAAATACTTTCCTGTGCTTCATATTGTCTTCATCAGGTCTTTGATTACCTAAGAAGCCTAAGTCTTCTCAATATTAAAAGAGCTAAGTGCTTTTTGTTTTTTTTTTTTTTTACAACTATGTAACTTTCTGTATTTGCCCTTGAAATCTTTTAATTGTCACTTTGGTCAAATGGATAATTAAGTATTGTTTCACAGTGACCTGTGATCCTATTTCGTCGTGTTCAAACCTGCTGACATTTTTGACAACTTTCCAAAATCAAATTCTAAATGGAGTCTTTCTGACTTCAAACTAACTGAGATTTCCCGGAAGCACTCCTAGGAAATCTCAAAGGATTTGTCTCTCACCTTGTAAAAGAAAGATATTAAGCTAATTAGGTTTATTTGGTGCATTAAGTTACATGGGAATCATTGTCAAATAAGAAGTGATGATTGGGCTTCCCTGGTGGCGCAGTGGTTAGGAATCCACCTGCCAATGCAAGGGACACGGGTTCCAGCCCTGGTCTGAGAAAATCCCACATACCTCGGAGCAGCTAAGCCCGTGCGCCACAACTATTGAAGCCCGCGCGCCTAGAGCCTGTGCTCCGCGACAAGAGAAGCCTCCGCAATGAGAAGCCCGCGCACCGCAACCGGGAGTAGCCCCCTCTCACCCGCAGCTAAAGAAAGCCCGTGCGCCGCGACGAAGACCCAACACAGCCGTAAATTAATTAACCGATTAATTAATTTAAAAGAAAGAAGTGATGATAAATCTTCTTAGGTTATATATGTACACATGTTGCTTGATTATAGATATTCCAGAAATCATATGAGGTTCTTAAAAATTTACAATACCTTTGTTTCCAGTTATTATGTTAAAATGTTATATGCCACGGAAGTATCTATTTCCCTTATCAAATGAACTCTCATAAGAACTTTAACCATGGCTGTTTTTAAGTTTTTTGTCATTCCCAGGAAGTTACTGTTTCATTTTGATTCTACTCTGAAAGCAGTTACAATCAGCCACAGGTGAGAAGGCTCCATTATGGCATCGCTTGAATAACTTTTAAGACCACACCACTGGACTGAGTGAGAATTTCCAGAACTAATGAAGGAGCTGATGAATTCGTAAAACTGCTAACCCAGGATCAAGCAGAACAAGAATTAATTCATGGGACTGAGTGAACTGATGAGGATGACTATAAGTTTTTGATGACTTTGTGTTTGAAACGTTGATGGCTCCTTAGTGTTTTGTTTTCCAGATTTAAGGAAACTCTTTTTCTCTTTGTTTAAAGCTATCTATAACTTACAGAAATTTGGTAAATTATGTCTTTGTAAATAGAATTGAAGCATTTATCTTTTTCTCCCTACCTATCCGCTCCAGAAGGAACTCTTAGTATTCTGATTTTCATGACAATATAGTCATTTGCATAAGTTCAGTGAGAATCTGTTCTCCTTGTAACAGGACACAATTGGAGAAATTGGTTATATTTCTAAGGATTTGACTGGAATGCCATATTTGAGAATGATGTGAATCAAATCAGATATGACCAGACAGTATTAAGGAACTAAGGTTGACTTTCAGGAGGCAACGCTTGCAAAAGCCCCCTTGGAAAAGCCAGTGTGTACCTGGCTTTCAGGTTTTCCTGCTTTAAGGATGAGTAAGGAAGGTCACTTTTGGCAGAGGACCTCAGGATATTTTGGGGACATTGAGAAGAGAGGAATTCACCTGGATTAGTAGGCATTGTAGGCAAAATATGGTAGTGAATTCTTGGCTTGGCTTCTTAGCCTTGAGAAGCTTTTGAAAGCCCAATCTGGTATTCCTTTTGAAAAATTCCAGCAAAGCGAACTCAGAAAAAGGGCCTATGCAAGCTTTTGCTGCGCTTGTATAAACAGGCCAAGCTTAATGAGACCAGACGTACTTCGCAAATAAATTAGTCTTACTTTTGATTATCTTTGATAGAAGTGGGGGTGACTGTAGGAAGAATTTTGTTTGTTTCAATGGACAACTATAGTGCAGAACCCTTGTGGGTTCTGTCTTGCACATTTTGCTAGTCCTTACTAAATCCTGAATTCTAGTTTCTTCCAATATCTAGCTACAACTCTCCAAATGTTTCCAATTTTTCTCCCTTCTGATTTGGAACTAAAACTGTCCTTCTCCTGAAAGCCTGTGAGGTGAAGCTGGAGGACTTGACATAAACTTAAAAAAAAATGACCACAACGGATCATGTATGGGCAACCTTCATGCCTCCTACTGTATGAACCATTCAGAAAGTTCACTAGAAAAAAAAAAAGAAAAGGGACTTCCCTGGCAGTCCAGTGTTTAAGACTCCAGCTTGCACTGCAGGAGGCGTGGGTTTGATCCCTAGTCAGGGAACTAGGAACCCAAGTGCCACGAGGCCAAAAAAAAAAAAAAAAAGAAAAAGTTCACTGGAGCACCTGGTGCCATCACCCAAGGCATTCAAACTGCAAACCAGGAAAATTCGTCAGAGGGCCACTTGCATCTTCACTCCATCTGATAAAGATGCTTCAAGCTCAAGCCTAAAAATCTTGACTGGCTATCCTCAGAAATTAGTTTTTTGTTTTTTTTTTTAATTTATTTATTTATTTTTATTTATTTATGGCTGTGTTGGGTCTTCGTTTCTGTGCGAGGGCTTTCTCCAGTTGTGGCAAGCGGGGGCCACTCTTCATCGCGGTGCGCGGGCCTCTCACCATCGCGGCCTCTCTTGTTGCGGAGCACAGGCTCCAGACGCGCAGGCTCAGTAATTGTGGCTCACGGGCCCAGTTGCTCCGCGGCATGTGGGATCTTCCCAGACCAGGGCACGAACCCGTGTCCCCTGCGTTGGCAGGCAGACTCTCAACCACTGCGCCACCAGGGAAGCCCCAGAAATTAGTTTTTTAACTATTAATTTTTGATTTTCTTTTATTTTCACAAAGCTCCCCTTATTAAATGCCTGACTGCTAGCACCATCCAACAAATACCTTCTACTACCAAGTCCCAAAAGATGAGTCAGCTGGTTCTTAATGAACAAAAGGTGACTGAAAGAGAAAATGGACTTATATTATTCAGAGGAAAGAAGAACGTCTCTTCTTTCTTTGAACAAAAGGGGTATTGGCAAAGATTGCTTACTTGACGAACTTTAGTCAGGCTCCTGGACCTTCTCTTAGGCTGATCTGTGCACTTCCTTGTAAAATCTAGTTTTAGCAAGAACCCTGATAAGTCAGTTTACCATAGCCCCACACCTTTGATATCTGATCACCCTTGATATTTGATCAGGTTCCTGATCTTCTAGCATCCCCTAAGTGAGGTCTGATCACCCTGGCCTGTCTTCAGCAAGAATCCTATTAGGTGAGTTTAGCCAGAACCCCTCTTACTCCTGATGTTTCCTCTTAGTAATTGTCCATCTATTGACCGCCCCCCCACCCCCCCGCTTCTTGGTTATAAATTCCCAGTTGCCCCTGCTGTATTCAGAATTGAGCCCAATCTCTCTTCCCCATTGCAAAATCCCATCGCAGTGGTCCCTATACCTATCGTGATGGTCCTGAATCAAGTCTGCCTTTACTATCTTTAATAAGTGTCATTGAATATTTTCTTTCTTTAATGCCACCTACTCTAACCCCTGTACAAATCTCAAGGACTTGTGGCTATAACCTGTGCTATTAAGGAAGAAAATTGACCAGATAAAACCATTCACTTGATTTAATGGATTATTCTTCTGAGCATAAAAGAATGCTTCAGGGAAAAAGAATCTTAACCCAAAGCATGCCTTAATAATCGTGAGATTTTAGACAGCAGAGGCAGAGGTGTTTAGGGGTCGGTGGGCCTTTCTGGTGACTCTTTATGTCAGATCTCTTCTGACTTCCCTCCAAGATGGCTCCCTTTCAACACTAGGTCTTTGCATCTGCTGTTCTACTGACCAACACTTTGTGTCCCTCCCCCATTCCTTGGCCTAGTTAACCTCTACTCATCCTTTAGATCTTAGCTAAAGCATTGCTTTCTCAGAGAAGCCCTTGCTGACCTCTCTGACTAGGTCAGACTCTCCTAACTTTGCCTCTCAAAGCACCATGAACACTCCTTCCTAGCACTTGTCGCAGCTTCAGTTTTTCATATGTTCGTGTGGTTATTTGATTGTTGACTGACTCCTCTACTCCATACCAAATTCCATGAGGGCAGCAGTGAGGCCTGCTCTTTGTATCTGCAACACATGGCACCTTACCTGGTGCATGGTGGTCTTCCAATAAATGGTTGTTGAATGAATGGACGAAGGGCCTTCAGGGACTTTAGGTGTTTCCCTTTCCACTCTCTACATCCCCATGCCATACTGAAGGCCAAGGATATACATCACTATCATTCCACAGAAACCTATAAATGTAAAATCTGTTAGACCAAAGCAAAAGACGTTAAACAGTCTCTTCTTTCTTATCCCCTCAACATAGTCCATTTTCAATGTTCTGTATCAACGCTGTTTCACTGGAGCACATACATATGTGTGCCTCTCTGGTGTGGAGTCCTTACCAAGCTTATCATAACATTCCTTGGGACTCAGTTTGAATAAAACAAGCATAATCACACTGTGACCAAACTTGTGGGACCAAGCTTGCTGTTCAAGGCCCACAGCACTAGGATGCTGTCCTCCTCAGAAGTTGGTTAGCGTGACTTAGACCATTGAATTAGGATTTCCTGCCTCCCAAGCAAAGATTAATTTGGACTGTTTCTGTTTTTGCATTGGAAAAAGAAGTTTCCAGCTTTTACAGATAAGATCTTGGTCATTTACAAAGGCTATTACCTTTTTTCTCCACCCTGAGGCCATGATGGTCACATACTGTCATTGCTGGGTCCACCTCACCTGGGAGGTCTTTCTAAAAGCTGAAAGACAACACTCTGGCCTCAGACTAAATGTGGAGTGGAAATGGCCTGGCTTCTTGGCAGCTTCTCTGTCCCACTGACAGCTGCCCAGCTTGTGGAGGCATCTGGTATCAGGAATATCTTGAGCTTGGGTCCTGGGAAAATTTTTCTCTGCTGCTTTTGTGGAAAAAAAAAAAAGCTTTAAAGCCCGTGTGTGTGTGTGTGTGTGTGTGTGTGTGTGTGTGTGTGTATTATATGTCAAGTGTTTTAAAAAACCTTAGAACTAACCAAAATGGGTTTCAGGTCATTTATGATTGAGACTTTTTATAGCTCTTAGGGTTGAGGAACAGAGATTAAGTTACATCAAGTTTTTTATAACTGCAGTTATTTTGGAGGAGTGAGGGTGGGAAAGCAGATTGTAATTTAAATTGTGTGCTAGACATTTTCCATCCAGCTTAATATGAAGATTTAGGAGTCAGGATTTGGGATCTTCAGCCCACACTGACTTCAGGCTTCTTCCAAGGAACATGCAGAAGAAAAGAACAGTGACAGTAACGTTGATTAAGTGTGTTGGCTCAGGTGTTGGTCAAAATCTCAGGTTATTAGCTGTGTGACTTCTGGACAATTATCTCTCTGAGCCTATCTGCAAACTGGGAAGAGTAATTCTTACTTTTCAAGTTATAAGGATTATTTGAACTAATATATATAAAAGTGCTTAGTACAGTTTTAGGCACACGTTAAGTGCACAATAAATGGTGGCTTTTATTATAATTACTATTTCTATAATATGCCCAAACCAAACTTGCCTCTTTAGGGCAGCTCCCTTAAGGTGGCAGGAGGAATCTAGATTGCAGTTTCTATGTGGTCTGGAGGGTGCAGGAATTCAAGAAGCAGAAGGAGCCCATTCTGGAGCAGCTATCTCTAATCTCTCTTTATTAGTGGCAGTCACATGAGGATGATGCTTACAGTTTACAACATGCTTTATCCTCCCCCCCTCTCCAACATCTTATTTTTTTGTTACAAAAACATGTGGGGTAAATAATGTTTGCCAGTTCTTAGATAAGGAAACTGAGGCCCAGGAAGGTTAAGTGACTAGCCCAAAGTTGCACAGCTAATAAATGACAGAACCAGAATCTAAATTCAGGTCTTCTAATTCCTAATTCAGGGGTTCTTTCTATTATACTACAGCGGTCGAAGTTCAAGTAATATCAGAATCAGAAATTTTAAAGTATGTATTCTACTTCTATAACAAATGATGATGCTATGTTTTTGTTTTTTATTTTTATATTTATTTTTGGCTGTGTTGGGTCTTCGTTTCTGCGCGAGGGCTTTCTCCAGTTGCGGCAAGCGGGGGCCACTCTTCATCGCGGTGTGCGGGCCTCTCACTATCGTGGCCTCTCTTGTTGCGGAGCACAGGCTCCAGACGCGCAGGCTCAGTAGTTGTGGCTCACGGGCCCAGTTGCTCCGTGGCATGTGGGATCTTCCCAGACCAGGGCTCGAACCCGTGTCCCCTGCATTGGCAGGCAGACTCTCAACCACTGTGCCACCAGGGAAGCCCGATGCTATGTTTTTTAAAAATTTTATTTTATTGAAGTATAGTTGATTTACAATGTTGTGTTAACTTCTGCTGTACAGCAAAGTGATTCAGTGATATATATATATATATATATCATTCCTTTTCATATTCTTTTTCATAATGGTTTATCACAGGGTATTGAATATAGTTCCCTGTGCTCTACAGTAGGACCTTTTTGCTTATCCATTCTATATATAATAGTTTGCATCTACTAGTCCCAAACTCCCAATCCAAGCCTCCCCCACTCCCCTCCCCCTTGGCAACCACATGTCTGTTCTCTATGTCAGTGAGTCTATTTCTGTTTTGTAGATAAGTTCATTTGTGTCATATTTTAGATTCCACATATAAGTGATATCATATGATATTTGTCTTTCTCTGTCTGACTCACTTCGCTTAGTATGATAAACTCTAGGTCCATCCATGTTGCTGCAAATGACATTATTTCATTCTTTTTTTATGGCTGAGTAATATTCCATCATACATATCTACTACATCTTCTTTATCCCATCATCTTTTGATGGACATTTAGGTTGTTTGCATGTCTTGGCTATTGCAAATAGTGCTGCTATGAACATAGGGGCACATGTATCTTTTTGAATTATAGTTTTGTCCAGAGATATGCCCAGGAGTGGGATTGTTGGATCATATGGCAACTCTATTTTTAGTTTTTTCAGGAACCTCCATACTGTTTTCCATAGTGACTGTACCAATTTACATTCCCACCAACGATGTAGGAGGGTGCCCTTTTCTCCACATCCTCTCCAACATTTGTTATTTGTAGACTTCTTAATGATGGCCATTCTGACCAGTGTGAGGTGATACCTTATTGTAGTTTTGATTTGCATTTATCTAATAATTAGTGATGTTGAGCATCTTTTCTTGTGCCTATTGGCCATCTGTATGTCTTCTTTATGAGCTGTTTGTATATTTTGGAAATTAAGCCCTTGTTTGTTGCATCATTTGCAAATATTTTCTCCCAGTTTGTGGGTTGTCTTTTCGTTTTGTTTATGATTTCCCTTGCTGTACAAAAGCTTGTAAGTTTGATTAGGTCCAATTTGTTTATTTTTGCCTTTATTTCTGTTGCCTTGGGAGACTGACCTAAGAAAACATTGGTACAATTTATGTCAGAGAATGTTTTGTCTATGATCTCTTCTAGGAGTTTTATGATGTCATGTCTTATGTTTAAGTCTTTAAGCCATTTTGAGTTTATTTTTGTGTATTGTATGAGGGTGTGTTCTAACTTCATTGATTTATATGTGGCTGTCCAACTTTCCCAACACCACTTGCTGAAGAGACTGTCTTTTTTCATTGTATATTCTCGCTTCCTTTGTCGAAGATTAATTGACCGTAAGTGTGTGGGTTTATTTCTGAGCTGTCTATCCTGTTCCATTGATCCATATGTCTGTTTTTTTGTGCCAATACCACAGTGTTTTGATTACTGTAGCTTTGTAGTATTGTCTGAAGTCTGCCTCCTGCTTTGTTCTTTTTCCTCAGGATTGCTTTGGAAATTCTGGGTCTTTTATGGTTCCATATAAATTTTAGGATTATTTGTTCTAGTTCTGTGCAAACAGTCATGGGTAATTTGATTAAATCTGTATATTGTTCTGGGTAGTATGGCCATTTTAACAATATTAATTCTTCCAATCCAAGAGCATGGGATGATGATGCTATCTTTTGTTAGCCTCGCATAACAGTTTGAAAATTTCAGATGATCTTATTCACTTGCTCCCCACAAAGTGCCTGGAAGACGTGTGTTTCTTCAGATGAGAAGGGTATTAAATTTAGAAGTTTAGGGTCTTCAGGAGGCTGTTTAAATTTTTTGTTTTAATAAGTTTTGTTTTTTTTTTAACTTTTGGGTTTGTTTGTTTATTTATTTATTTATTTATGGCTGTATTGGGTCTTCGTTTCTGTGCGAGGGCTTTCTCTAGTTGCGGCAAGCGGGGGCCACTCTTCATCGCGGTGTGCGGGCCTCTCATTATCACGGCCTCTCTTGTTGCGGAGCACAGGCTCCAGACGCGCAGGCTCAGTAATTGTGGCTCACGGGCCTAGTTGCTCCGCGGCATGTGGGATCTTCCCAGACCAGGGCTCGAACCCGTGTCCCCTGCATTAGCAGGCAGATTCTCAACCACTGCGCCACCAGGGAAGCCCAGGTTGTTTAAATTTACTGGGGTCTGGTGATGGTACAAACGAGACCTGTTCCCCAAAGACAGCCCCTCTGTGACCCCGCAGGACTCACCTGCACAGGGACAAGCACCTGCTAAACTCCCAGTTTGCATGAATTGAATGATAATAGCTCACAGTCAGGTAATTACATGCATTTTCTCATTTATTCCTCAAGACAGCCCACCAGAGTCTAGAGACATGGCAAGCTGGGGAAGATTCTGCCTGAGTCTCAGGTCCATGCTTAAACACCACACACACTCCTCTTTGATAAATCGGGCCAGGCTTGCTGATGCTTAATGTGGGACCCTTTCTGGTACTAACTGGTTTAGTGCAGGTCAATAAAAACCAAAATTCCAAATCAAGTTTGAAAACTAATAAACCAACAAATCCCCAGAAACCTATCAAGAGGCAAGAACAGGGATGAATGAGATCTGAGGCGCTCTCTGCAGCTCTCCTCCTAGCAACTGCAGTCAACATACATCATGTTCCCCCACCGGGAGGTCCCCACCCTCAGCTTTGAAAGTAACTAAAACACTCCATGTTCCTGATGCTCTGTTGGGATTAACAGACTGCAGAAACTGAACAATCTCAAGTTATTTTTGTTTTAAAAAGAACAACAGGTTTTAAAAAGTAGTGTGCTTTTGATCCCTGTCTGCAAGTGAGCACCAGCTTAGCTTCTTCCTCTCTTTTCTGCTACTCCCTCTCTTTCCCCTTGTTGTACAGCTATTGGCCACAAGTTCAGGACTGTATAATCCTTCATCCAGTGTCAAAGGCCTTTCAAGCTCCCATCCTGACCATCAAAGATTCCTTAACTTCCTTTTAGTCTCTATAAATATCACTCTATTTTTCTGTCTGTTTCTTGTACCGGCCCTGAACCTCTTGACAACAGCTTGATTCAGGGGAAAGCTGAGATCTTAAACATTTCAGAGAAGCAGTGGGTGATGAGAGCATTACTGTAGCTACTGAACTGATCCTTGGAGCAAAAAAGAGAAAAAAAAGTTTGGTTTCAGAATTATAAGAATTTTTTCATCGAACAATGTACCAACCAGGGCAGCACATTAGCTGATCATATTGCCACAGAAGTGTTTCCTCCCAAAGAGGAAGGAGTTGAAAGATAAGAAGGGTTACAGGTAGGCACAGAACGAGCTGCTAGGCAAAGGTGGCAAAACATTGAACTGAAATGCATTGAGAATCACGGTATCTGAGAAGCTAGAAGTAGGATTAAGGATGGCCAAAGAGAAAATTCAGTCTTCCTTTGACCAAAGACTAGAGCAAAGCTGTTCTTTTCCTACCCTACGAATGGTTAAGAGGGAAGAGAGCAACCACTGGCCTGTCTATTGACAAGCCAATGGGATATGCTGGGTCTAAACAAGTTGTTTCTTAGCAAGGCAGTTAGTGGCAGGCACTGGAACTCTTAACTTCTCAGAGCCTCTAACCACTACACAACCCAGTTTCTCTAGCCCTCAAAAGTGATCTCAAGTTCCAGTACGCTACAGAAGGCAGCATGGTGTAGACAGGGTTTCCCAAACTTTAGCCTGCATCAAGATCCCCTGGAGAGCATCTAAAAACAGAGATTCCCAGGCCCCACACCAGAATTTCAGATTCAGTAAGTCTGGGGAGGGCCCAAGAATTTGTATTTCTAACAATTTCCCAGTTGATACTGATGCTGCTGGTCTGGGGAACCATGCTTTGAGAACCACTGGTGTAAAGGAAAAACAAAGACTTGGGAGTAGGCAGACATGGATTCTGGTCCCAGTTCTTCCACTTCCTGTGTGTCTTTGAGCCACTTCTTTGAGTTTTGGTTTTCTCATCTAGCGGGGCAAATAATGGCAGATACCCATACTAAGCACTTGTCAAGGGCTGGCTCTCCAAATATCACCAATACAACCTGTTGATAAGACAAAGGTATGTTTATTGTTTGCTGTGGCAAGGCAGATAACCAGCTAGGCAGAGCCTGGGTGATGTCTCTGAGGGGAAAGAGCAAGGTCAGATTTTATTGAGAATTGGGTTTGGTTTAAGGTACTCTTTCAATGAGGGGGCTTTTTTTAAAAAATTGAAGTATAGTTGATTTAGAATGTTGTGTTAGTCTCAGGTGTATAGCAAAGTGATTCAGTATTTCTGTTTTATATATAAGTTCATTTGTATCATTTTTTTTTTTTTAGATTCCACATATAAGCGATATCATATGATATTTGTCTTTGTCTGGCTTACTTCACTTAGTGTGATAATCTCTAGGTCCATCCATGTTGCTGCAAATAGCATTATTTCATTCTTTTTTATGGAGTAATATTCCTCAGTGGGGGGGCTTGATTGGATAAGGATAATAATACAATAATTTAGGATTGGAAGCAGCAAGAAAAGGATTTTGAGGTGAGGAATTTGAAGATCCTTAGGGTATTAACTGACTATTGATGCTTCCTGTTGAAGAGGTGAAACTTCTTTTTGGGAAGTTCCTATAATGCACAGTCGAGTGATTTACCTGGGCAAGAGTCTTCTGGCTTAGTTAAAGGTATGATAATGAGGACAGTGGAGTAGTAAGTTCTGTTAATGTATTGTTGAAAGTAAGGGGTATGTGTGTGTGTGTGTGTGTTTGGGGGAGGGGAAGGGTTAGATAGTTCTAGTCCTCAGTTTCCAAGCTGTGTGTGTGGGATAGATGATTTCTATTCTCACCCTCAACTCTTGAACTTATTGCTTGGATGAATACAATGAACGCTCATCTTTTATTTTAGGTATTTTCTCCAGGCTAGAACACAATGGGATATAACCTGAGGACACTCTCTGTGTGAGATTCTACAAGTTCGTTATTGTTGAGTTACATTGTGTGTCAATGCCAAGATCCACCCCCCACGCCCAACTTTGAATGTGTGAAGTGTCAATGCATATAGATGACCCTCAGGTCACCCAGAGCTGAGAAACTTCTCTTCAGAACAGTTGCATCTGGAGACTTATTGGCAGGAATGACATCCATTCCTTTGTTGGATTTTAGAATATTTTGGAGTGAAGATAGATAACAACTTTGAAATGACAGGCCTTTGTTTCCTGAGGATAGAGCCTCCTAGAAGTGGTGGACCCCTTGGTAATGACCACGATGAGGGATGCATTGATGTGGACTGCTTTCCCTTTACTTAAGAAGTTCGTATCTTTAATGTGTTTCTTATTTTACAAATACAAAATAAGTGTCACTGATCACTCAAGTTTTATATAGCATTTTAGGAAAAAAATGACAAATTTGGTCTCTAAAGGGTCAGAGTGCAGAATGAACTATAGATTTAACTGATATCTTTAATAACAATAAGGTATATTCCATGAATTAAATATGAGCTAAAAAAATAAAACCTCCAATTTAATCTCAACATTCTGATATTGTGCAGCCAACTCAAGCAATATTTTCTAGGAAATTATTTTACCTTTTCTATTGGTGAACTACTTTTGTCTCCAGGTATTTGATCTTATTTGGCAAAAAGAAAAATTTGGGGCTAATGGAAGAGTGGCTTTGAAAGCATAGGAATGGTGCTACATTACATACTTTTTATTGTAAAAATAAAAAAGATATGTTTAAGATCTTGGATAGTACAAATTTAGTGTGAACTTTAATAACCAAATACTAGCTGAAAGAAAGCAGGCCTAATCGTTTAGACAACAAGAACAATCTGAATTCATGAAAAATAAGAAATATAGACTGTATTTTTAAGAAAGAGGACATATAGCAAGTGGAGATAGTACAGTCTAATAGCATACACTTATTGAAATTCATACCAATTACAGCATTATGCTAGATCCTGGGAATCTAAAAGTCAGGGACCGTATCAGTGCTTGTTCTTGAGCTCATTTTTTAGAAGGGGAGACTGAGGTGAAAACATGAAGGTCAGAATATAGCAAGTGCTGTGGTAGAAGGGGTTACAAAATGCTGGGGGTCGGTAGAAGTTTTCAGGAAGAGATCATGTTTTAGTTATGTATCACTGTTTAACAGTAACCCCAAATGTAGTGCCTTTGAACAATAAACACATAGCTCCTGAGGGTCAAGAAACCTGGCGTGGCTTAGCTGGGTGGCTCTGGCTCAGGGTCTCTCACGAGGTTGCAGTCATGATGTTGGCCAGGGTTGCTGAAATCTGAAGGCTTGACTGGGGGAGGATCCACTTTCAAGGTGGTTCATTCACATGGCTCTTGGCAGGAAGCCTCAGTTCTCTGCCATGGAGGTCCCTCTGTAGGGCTACTCATACCATGGCAGCTAAACCCATCCCAGAGTGAGGGATCTAAGAGAGAGGAAGGTGAAAGCCACAATGTCTTTTATAACCTAGCCTCAGGAGTGACATTCTATCATCCTCCATAGCCTATTGATCATGCAGATCAACCTGATACAATGTGAGAGAGATGTGACCTCCAAGAGGCTGGGATCATTGGGGGCCATCCTGGAGAATGGCTACCACGATACTACCTAACTCTAGTAGAAGTTCCTAGGGAATATACTTTGATAAACTGTTATTCAAAATACTTTTTAATTAACTGATAAACTTAACTGATAATTTTTAACTGGAATATGAATGTCTGTATAAAAAGGAGAATAATAATACTAGCCAATATATATTGAACTCTTTCTATAGGGCAGGTACTGTCAAAGTACTTTCCACGTGTCATCTCATTGAGGGACAGTACAGCATAGTGTTTAAACATTTGAATTACAGAGCCGCATAGGCTTTTTTTTTTTTTTTTTTAATATTGGCATATTGGGGCATATTACTTAACCAGTCTGTGCCTTAGTTTTTTTATCCATAGGCAGAAGGAATAGCACATCTCTCGTAGGCTTGTCTTGAGAATAAAGTAAGCCCAGACACCATGCTCTCCCCTAATTGTTGGAACACTTAGGTCCCAAAACCCATATTTTTTTTTCCCTTTTCTTCATTTATTTTTTACCCATGGGAAACTGCAGGGCATGAGCACCACATTAGACTGACCCAGTGGGAAGCAAGGAAGTCTCAGTTCAGAGTTGGATGTCCTCTACAAAATAATCTGGTCAGCTCCTATAATGCCAGTCATCTAGGCTGTTTCAAGCTGTCAGTCTACTATTATGTTCACTCCTGCTGAAAAAAAATGAAAAAAAAAAAAAAAGGTGGGTCACCTCATAGACTATTGGGCAAGTATCTGACTACTCCCTAGGGAAGGCAGTTGTGCTCAGTGGCTGGGAGCAACCCACACTTTTTCCATTCGACATTGAAGCTGGCCAATAAGCCACCCTAGGTGTCCCTCTGACCTTATGCCCTATGACTGAGGACATTCTCTCCTTTTGGCCCTGGCACCCCTTGAAGTCCCACCTTCTATTCTCATCTGGGTCAATCTGGTTTAATTCAGCTCCTGTCATTTTTATCTCTCTAGCATTGGTCAAAATGTTACTGCAGGACCACCTCTACCCCCGAAACTATTTTTATATTTAGAAAATAGAAACCTTGGATACTCGTGCTGGCTCCTCCTCAGCTAGGTCATCTGCCCAAAGCCTTCCCAGGTTGCTGCAGGCATGCCATTGCATTCACATATCACTCTGAATTGTGAAAACAGCTTTCCCAAACTAAACAATCAAACGTCCCAGACAAGTTTATCTGAATTTGTAAAGGTCTCTGAGGATGTTTCTTTTCCATTTCTTGTGCACAGTTATTTAAAACAAAATGGTAAGGACTTACAATGGCAATGAGGGGAAAACTGTGTTTAGAATGATTCCCCCCACCTCCTACTTTCTACCCCCCACTCTCCTTTGGAAATGACATTGTTAAGACCCTTTTTTTCTTTGAGATTAAGTTTTTTTTTTTAATTTTTTTTTTAAACATCTTTATTGGAGTATAATTGCTTTACAATGATGTGTTAGTTTCTGCTTTACAACAAAGTGAATCAGCTATACGTATACATATATCCCCATATCTCTTCCCTCTTGCATCTCCCTCCCACCCCCACTCCCTATCCCACCCCTCTAGGTGGTCACAAAGCATCGAGCTGATCTCCCTGTGCTATGCGGCTGCTTCCCACTAGCTCTCTATTTTACATTTGGTAGTGTGTATATGTCCATGCCACTCTCTCACTTTGTGTTAAGACCCTTTAAAATGTACGTGAGAAACAGCAACTACTCACCAGGGATTAAGCTTCAAATGAGAACCGAATAGGAACTGCATTAGTCAAGTAAACCCTCATTAGCTGATGGCTGTCTATTGGGCTCCTATATTTACCTTTTTATGATGAATGGCAAGATTTACCATCACCAAGATAAAGGGCTTATCTGAAGTTTGAGCAGCCTCCACCTTTCCCCGGGGAGGCTGCCATCCCTGGCCCCAGTTCCTACCTGCTGGCAACACAGCATCTATAGTCAGCTGTCCACAGTTGGGGTGGGATTGGGGCTGGGAGGCTGGAGCAAGCTCCTGGTTCACATCTGCTAAGCCCTCTCCTTCCCTTTGTTGAAACTTCTCAAATTGTCTCCTTAGAGAAATCTTAAAGTCATTTCCCTGTCCCCACAGGCGACCATCTATCCAGTCTAGCCACTCCCTATGGATTTTTTTCATAAACGAATGAGAGCATCTTTCTTCACAAAAAGAATATAAAAGACACAAAGGTGTATGTGTCTGTCCATCTTACTGCCTTCAGAACCACACAGTTTGAGGAAATGACCCTGTTCTGAGACTTTGCACTGTTGTGAGTTAGGGGTGTGCTCAAGATCGTGGGCTTTGCAGTGGGACATTTTGGTTTCAGCTCTGCCACTTAGTAGAAGTGCTATCCAACCACCCTAAGCCCTATTTTCTTCACTGGTAAAATATAAATAACGATGGTGTTTACCTCATGGAGTTGTGAAGTTTATGGAACCATATAAAGCACCTTGGAAGTGCCTGGAATATATAAGCACTCAGTATTCCACTTATTATCATAATTATTAATAAAAAAAAGTCCATCTACACTCAAGGTTTCTTCCTGAGGCCTTGTGGGAAGGTGTGACTGAAGCTATCTCACTGTATCTCTATTGCTACAGCTAATAATGCAGGCACCATTTTATCCATTATTATTAACAATTCATATTTTAGATGTGAAAATTGAGCCTAAAGTGGTCAAGTGACTTGCCCAAAGTTGTCTCATGTCAGAGCTGGGACTCAAACTGACTTTCTCAAATTCCACCTGAGTGCCAAGCTCAGGGTTTAACATTAAATCACAATTTCTTTAGCAAGGTAGATGGATATGTAGGAAAACAAACAACGACAGCAACAACAAAACGATCATAAAATGTAATGAGCACTGTAACAGGGATACACATAAGTTGTGTTAGTAACTCAGATCAGAGAACAGTTAATTTGGGGGTGAGGAAGGGGTGGGGGTGAGAATGGGGTGAAGTTATGGAGGCTCTGAAGGATAGTTATTGTTGTCTTATCTAGCGGACTTCTGGAAGAAGAGGTCACAAACTGGGCTGCTTGCAGACACATTTTATTTGTCCTTCAAAGTGTTTAAAATTATTTTGAATTAATTGCCAACATTTAACAACAGGAGATTGCACATAAAAATAGAAATTTCTAGCTTCTCTTGGAAAATCAGGTCTGTTGACATGATTGGCCATAGTTCCATGCGCTGTCATTTGGCTGTCTGCTTCAGCCTGGGCTGACCTCCAACACTGTCCCCACTGGGCCTCTTCTTGACCCTTGAAAAAGGTCAAGAAATTGAGAAGATTTTCATAGGCACATCAACAACTAAGCATGAAAATTTAAAGTGCTAGAGGGGCAAGAACAATCTTTGTTTACTTAAGTAGATTAAAATAGTCAAGAAATCTACTATTTGTTGACTAAACATATCCTTTCCTACTTAGATTCCAAGGGTACTTTGGTCCAGTGTATGTCTATATGTGATTAAAACAAGGGAAAGAAAGTTGGAAATCCTATGTAGACTGTGGAGGTATTGAAGTGAATTCAGAAAGAATATGCTTCTGAAAAGGGCTGTAATAAAGTAGGAACTCTAAGGCTTGCATGCCACCATGTTTTCTGGCTTTGCTGATTGCTATTAGACATACATTAATAAAAATTAATTAACTAATTTATAATTTATTCTAGTTTTTCAAATTTCCATGAATGAACATACAATTTAACACAGGGGTTTCAAGCATTTTTGACCATGACCCACAGTATGAAATACATTTTTCATCACACACATGCATATACATTCATCAGTGGGTAGGCACTTGGGTTGCTTCTACCTTTTGGTTACTGTGAATAATGCTACTATGAACATGGATGTACAAATATCTGTTCCAGTCCCTGCTTTCAATTAGTTTGGATATATACCCAGAAATGGAATTGCTGGATCACACTTCTATTTTTAATTTTTTGAGAAGACAATGATTTTTACAAAGATTACAGCTACTGTGAAATAATGTACTGTATTAGAATGTGTATCTGTGTTTCCATTGCTTTCCAGCACCCTGCCAAGTTTGCAAGTAGGAATTCTCAAAGAATTTTTGTTACCATGGTTGTGAGGAGCACAGGATTCTGTAGAGGCATTATTAGAATAGAAGCAATCTCTGAGAATTATCTGCCACTCAGTGATGAATAAATGAACACTCATTAAGAAACTCAATATGATGATTGAGAAATTGCCTCTGCCTTCTGTGTTAAAACGTACACATTTATTAGTCTAGTCTATTTCATGTCATGACTATAAAATCTTTACAAATGCTACTTTTCTCCAAGTGCTAAGCAGTCTCAAATAAGATAGCAAAAATGAGGAAAGGTCCTAAATCCCAATCAGAGCCATCTATATTTACATTAAACAAGATAGAAAGCCCCAATAAAACCCAAAACCCCAACTCTTATTTCTAAAATTACATTCGTAATGCAGGTTCATTGTGGGATAATTAAAAAATTATAGAGACATAAAAATAAAAAAATTAAAACTATCTGTAATCCCACCCCCTTTTGTTAAATTCTTCCAGGTTATTTTCTAGGCATAAATGCATTTTGTGTAATTTTGAACTATAAAATAGGGTCACACTATAATTTATTGTTTTGTAACTTGCTTTTTCCCAATAATATATTGTACATGTATTTGCATGTCATATCTTTTTTCATGAAATGATGTTTACGATCACAAAATATCCACCTTATGGATATCATTTAATTAGTTCTTTCGATGTTGTATTATTGGACTTTTTTCTTCGAAATTTTATTTTGCTAATATGACAATGAATATTTTCACAGCTAAATTTTTAATTTCATCTGTACTTTTTCAGGATAAATTTAAAAGATAATATGGCTTCTACAAATGGTATGTTTAGATTCTTATTTTTTCAAAAAGAAAATATTTGAATGTTTTTCAATATAGAAAGTAATATATGAGTAATATAGGGACTTTCCTGGCAGTTCAGTGGTTAAGACTCCGCCCTTCCATTGCGGGGGCTCGGGTTCGATCCCTGGTCGGGGAACTAAGATCCCACATGCCATGCGGCACAGCCCCCCCCTCCCCCAAGAAAAGGTAATATAAATTTATTACAGGTTTGCAGGTTTGCATATTACAAAATGGAATAAAAAGAAAAATTAAAATTGCTCCTAGTCCTCAAGGTAATAGTTGTTAACAATTTAGTGAACATCTTTTAGATTTTCAATGCATGTATACAAACACACATATTTACAAAAATGAGATCTGACTCTACATTTGTTTGGCAGCCTTATTTTTTAACTTGACAGATGGTGGATTTTTCTCCATGCCGTTAAATACTCTTCTACAGTATAATTTTTGATGGTTTCAAACTATTTCTTTGTGGAGGAGGAAAAACTTTTTCTCTACCCTCTTAGGTTCTATCTCTGGGGTGGGGGTGGGGGGGCGGGGCTGAGAATTTAACTGAAAAAAGACAGTAAGAAAAAAAAAAAAGATTTTTTTTCATGTTATGTGCATGGGAATTCACAGAAAATTGTGACTCAAGGAGGTGATTAGAATTTGGGGCTTATATACCATCATAATAGGGAAGAAAAGGGGAAAAAGGGTACTTTTGGGAAAAACAAATGACTTTTGGGGAAGGTAAATGAGACTTTATGAGGATAGGTAGGAGATATGCTAGTTTAGAGACAATGTCTATTTAAGTGGTTTCTTATCCGGTGCTGTCTCCAGTGATAGGAGTCAATCTTTCCCGGTTTCCTGGAGGGCATTTATGACAGTTGAATTCTTTTGGGAGGCTCTGCTTTTAGTCAGATAAGGACAATTCAGAAAAGAAAACTCTTCACAGTGGTATATTCAGAATTCCTTCACCAGTGTGGCACATATATACAGTGGAATATTACTCAGCCATAAAAAGAAATGAAATTGAGTTATTTGTAGTGAAGTGGATGGACCTAGAGTCTGTCATACAGAGTGAAGTAAGTCAGAAAGAGAAAAACAAATACCGTATGCTAACACATATATGGAATCTAAAAAAAAAAAATGGTTCTGAAAAACCTAGGGGCAGGACAGGAATAAAGGTGCAGACGTAGAGAATAGACTTGAGGACACGGGGAGGGGGAAGGTTAAGCTGGGACAAAGTGAGAGAGTGGCATTGACATATATACACTACCAAATGTAAAATAGCTAGCTAGTGGGAAGCAACCGCATAACACAGGGAGATCAGCTCAGTGCTTTGTGGCCACCTAGAGGGGTGGGATAGGGAGGGTGGGAGGGAGACGCAAGAAGGAGGAGATATGGAGATATATGTATATGCATAGCTGATTCACTTTGTTATACAGCAGAAACTAACACACCAAAAAAAAAAAAAAAGAAACTAACACACCATTGTAAAGCAATTATACTCCAATAAAGATGTTAAAAAAAAAAAAGAATTCCTTCACCATATTTGTATTACACAAGTCAATCCCAGTTTCTGCAGCCTCTGCTAAGGGGAACTGACCCACCCACAGCTCCTGCTAACAGGGTGGGGCATCCCTCCTCTCCTGCTCCCTCCCAACCAGCCACCAGCTAATTGGAACAAGACCAGGTACCTGACCACGGATAAGCACTATGTTATGAGGGGGCCTGGGGCACCATCTTTGCTCCAACATGGAAAAGCTGAACCAGTCATGATCTCATTATTAGATGTGAGATAAGAAATAAGTAGAAAGTTGAGCTGTTCACAGTGGATACATAGCTTAAAGATGCATGAAGGAGAGACAGGAGGGAGAGTAGTTACCTTGAAAGGTCATAAATAGGTCAGTTGACATTATAGGGAAGCAGGATGTAGGCAGTAAGACAAGCTATGAAGTAGACACAAATATGTAGAATAAAGAGTAGTGTTTTATTTTTTTTATTTGTATGTTTTTAATATTTATTTATTTATTTATTTTGGCTGCTCCGGGTCTTCGTTGTGGCACGTGGGATCTTCGTTGCGGCATGTTTACTTGCGGTATGCAGGATCTTAGTTGCGGCAGGAGTGTGAGATCTAGTTCCCCGACCAGGGATCGAACCTGGGCCCCCTGCATTGTGAGTGTGGAGTCTTAGCCACTGGACCTCCAGGGAAGTCCCAAGAGTAGTGTTATAGAGTAAAGACTTTGGAGTCTGATGAGAATTTGAATTCTGACAGTTCTACTTAAATGGTGTGTGACCTGTACCATTTAATCTTCTGAGCCGTAGTTTCCTTATCAGTAACACGTGGATAGTAATATATCTGTTATTGAGTTGTAGAAAGAATTTATTGACGTATTATACGTAGGCTTCTTAGCGCACAGTCTCTGACACATAGAAGCACTAAATAAATGAAGTTTATTATAACTATTTCTTCCCAAATATATAATATATTTGATAGTCTTCCTGTACTATATTTTGAATCTCTGGCATTTAATATATCAGTTAATGAATAAGTATTTAATGTTTGTATATTATGTTCCAGAAAGCTTTTGTATTGAAGTATGGATTTTTTTATTGACCAGAGTTCTGAAATTACCAAATCAGTTTTCTAACCTACAGCTTTCTTCTACTTTTAAGGATAAAAGGAGATTCTACAAAGACTGCTCATTTAATTTGGGGCATATGCAGCTTGACTTTTCTCTCCCATAGCCTGTTAAAGTTTTGAACTCACACAATAAAAAGGATTATTAGCTATGAAATGCCAGTTGGCAACTGGGTAGACAGCATTCTCACAGGATTGGAGGTTTCTTACCTTTTTCTCTTGTAAAGGAAGTGCCTAGAATTTTCCCTCTTGCTGGAATGGTACAAAAGCGGATGGGGGGATGGATTTAGTTTTTAGTCATGTCAACTTTCCAACTCTTCCCATCCCCTCCCTACCAGATAATTAAGGACCTTGTGGCATGTATAAATAGCTTCGGCTGAGAACATCCTCATATCTTTGCCCCTCTCGTCATTGAGCAGGGCCCATAACTGATGTTGCAATTAGAGTACTGATTTAGCTCTGAGAGACGCATTGCCGATGATCCGCTGAGGAGGATGGTATTTATATCAGTACTGACTGATGAAGACTTTGTCAACTGTACCTTTGGCAGATCATTTGATGGCATGCCCCTGGGTTAATCTACTTCTCATTATAACCCATGACCCATGATGATGTATTTTCAGAACCACTCATCTTACACAGGGTACCATGATGTGGAACAGATGTACGTAAATGCAGACAATTATGGAAATTCTCAATCCAAAATGTAGAGATCAACAGAAGAACTGTAGAGGTCAAGGCATTTAGTGATTTACTGGGGCAAGTTTGGTATCATTTGTGCCAAGAGGAATTCACACTTCTGTACTTCAGGTTTAACTGTCTATTTTGACATAAGAGAAAGGAAATGAAAATAGATTGACTAGTTAGGTTTACCATAGAAAGGTCAGGCAATTTGAATTTGTCTTTTTTCATTTCTTAGATGTTATGAGTGCTTCAAAATCATAATGTATTCTCAGGTCAAGTAAGTAATACAGAATCAGAAATTCTAGGATTATTTGATTAGAGTTAAAAGCCAGTGATTGTATGTCTATTTATTATCTATCTATCTGTCTGTCTGTCTGTCTGTCTGTCTATCTATCTATCTATCTATCTATCTATCTATCTATCTATCTATCTATCTATCTTTCCTTAGTGAAAGATGAGTAGTGGAAACACAGATAGGGAGGTGGGCTCACTCCCTTCCTGACTCTGTCTTTGATGGCTAGCGGGTGGGATGTTATAGTCCTTTAGTAGAAAGCTTCACCTTTGCTCTCTTCTTTGATATGGAGAATTGATATATGCAATCCGTTGTGAACAGCTTTGCAAACATAGCTTCATGTCTTTCCTGATTTTCCAGCAACCCCAAGTAGATTACCACCTCTCAGCCTTTCCTACCTAAAAATATTTCTATTGATCAAACATGCTCCAGGAGTCTAGATGATGTTTCAGTATGGAAAGTCACTGCTCAGTATACACTGAGTCCCTGAGGCAGCAGGGAAGTCCTCTTCCTCTCCTTCTTTTATGGTTCCCTTATCTCAGGACCAACCTCTTATTCCTCTCTGATTCTGGCTCAGGTGCTCAGCCAGTTAGATGGGCCCATTGGAGGTGGGGATGCGGGAAGTAGTGGGGATTCTCACTCTTAAGAGAAAGGGCAGAATGAAAATGGCAACTCCTGGTCTCGTCTCAAAGTGAAACAGCTACCAAACTAATTCTTCCCTTACTGGTTTTGATCCACTCTAAGAAAACTTTTGTGTAATTTTGTGTCTTTCTTCTCTCTGACCACAGACCCACCATATTGTTCTAACTTGTATGGAATAAGATGAAGAGAATGAAAAACTCTGGGTTACTATATAATCAAGGCCTTTTCTGTCTTCTATAAACATCTGCCTCCCTTGCGACTAGTGTCTATGAGCTAAGGACCATCTCTACACTCATCTCAGAAATGTCTGATGTAGCCCCTTGGTAGGATAAAAAAAATAAGTGGGAAATCAACATGTGATTTAGGACTTTCATCCAGAATATATAAGAACTTTCAAAACTCAGAACTAAGAAAAAAACCCCAATTAAAAAAAATGGACAAATAACTTGAAAGGAAACTTCAAAAATATATAAATGCCCAATAAGCACATGAGAAGATGCTCAACACATTAGAGAAATGCAAATTAAAACCACAATGAGAAGCTACACACATAAAAGAGTGGCTAAAAATAAAATAAAATAAAATAACAAAAAGTAAAACTTGACAATACCAAGTGCTGATGAGGATGCAGAGTAACTTGAACTCTTGTCCATTGCTGGTGGGAATGCAAAATGATATAGCCATTTTAGAAAATAGTTTAGCATTTCTTATAAAATTAAAATACACTTAACATGTGACTCAGTAATCCCACTTTTAGGTGTTCACCTAAGCTAATTGGAAACTTATGTTATACAAAAACCTGTATGCAAATGTTTGTAACAGCTTTGTTCATAAACACCTAAAACTAGAAACAACCCTAATGTCCTTCAACTGGTGAATGGATAAACAAACTATAGTCCATATGATGAAACCCCACTGAGCAATAAAAGGAACTAACCTGTGATACATGCAACAATACGGATGAATCTCAAATGCATTATGCTAAGTCAAACAATCGAGACTTAAAAAGCCGAAAATCATACCATCTGATTCCATTTATATGACATTTGGGAAGAGGCAAAACTACAGAGACATAAAAGAGATAGTAGTTGTCAGGGGCTGAAGGGGACAACAAAGAACCATAAGGGAACTTTTTGTTTCTATTTTATTCTATTTTTCTTTACTTTTTGGCCATGCCATGTGGCATGTGGGATCCTAGTTCCCCGACCAGGGATCAAACCCATGCCTCCTGCATTGGAAGCATGGAGTCTTAACCACTGGACTGCCAGGCAAGTCCCAAGGGAACTTTTTGAGATGGTTGAAATGCTCTATATCTTCATGGTCATGGTTATATCACTGCATGCATTTGTTAAGACTCATAGGATCATACACTAAAAGGTGTGAACTTTACTATATGTAAATTACACCTCAATAATTTAAAAAAAGGAATGCCCATAAATAAAATAGAAGACAAAGATAAATGGGATCAACCATGGCAACTTACCTCTTTAAGAAAACTAAGAAAATTAGACAAACCCTGATATTAAGCAGGGTTGCCAAAACTAGCTAGCGAGAGAGATGGAGCATGTAGGGTAACAGACCCATCCAAGGCAGCCTCTCTTAGGTCCCTCTGAGGTTCAGGACTGCAGAGGAAAGTGACAGTGACTAAGCGCTAGGAAAATAACACCTACAAGGAAAGGTTAAAGGAATTGAGATTACTTTCCCTGGCAACGAGAGGCCAGAAAGATGATTTAATAGCAGTCTTTGAGTTTCCAAGCCTTCTTGACAGTTTGATTACAGTGCCATTTAGCAGGGGTGAACAGCTTCAGTGGTCTTTAGCACATTATAGTGGAATTGTGTCCGTGGAATTAATGGTTTCAGTAGACAGGGAAGTCTTCCCTGAAAGGGAAAGTACTTGTATCGTCTTATAGAATGAGAATGTGCCTGAAGTGCACTGAATAGCCATGCAGCTTGGAGCCTCTGTTTCCTCATCTATAAAATGGACACAGTGTTAACCTACTTATAGTTTTATAGAGAGGATTCAAATCAGATGGCTTATGAAAAGTGCCTGGCCATCCTCCTCTTTCCCAAAGTCATTCTTCTTTTCCTTTCCTAATTGAAAGCTGCAAGCATTAACATTTTGAAGAAAATAATATTAAAAAACTAACAATTTATTGTGCTTACTATATGCCAGATACTCTTCTATGCTCTTCATATTTATTAACTCATTTAATCATCTCAGCAAGCTGTGGAAGGAGGTATTATTATTATCTCCATTTTAAAGATTTGGACACTGAGGAACAAGAGAAGGAGTTGCAGTTGTATCTACCTGTTGAAATAAAATGATGCTTTTTGTGGATTTGTCTCTCTCTTGTGTTCTTTTTTCTCTTAGTAGCATTCTTTCATTTATGTTGCCTTTTATACTTGACAAAAGTACTTTCAAAAGCCATATTTTAGTTGCAACCATAGGAATTTTGGTGTGAAGTAGTAGTGATGCATATGTATTGTTGAAGTTTAATGGTGATAATTTCTAGAAAGTTCTAGGAAGAGTTAAATGCTTATGTTCTGAATTCCATATTTTAGTTTTTATTTTCTATACCTGTTATAAAATTCCCTCTTTTCTTTCTTGATTCTTACTGACACTTCAAGGCCCAGGTGAAGGTCCCACCGCCCTATTCAGTGACATTTATGAAGTGCTTGCCATGTGCTGGGCATCAGCTTTTCTTCTCTGACACCTGAGGGAGTGTACTGCCACCTGTCTTCACAGCGAGACTACAAAGATGAATGGACCCTTGCCTCTGAGGAATTTACTGTCTAGTTGGAGAGTGGACAGATGCATGACTTACTTGATAGCACAGTATGATAACTGCAAAAGTGGGCAACTGCAGGTTCAAGTGGAGACAGTGAATGAGTCCAGGGACCCACTTATTCTCCTGAAATAGGAAGAGCAGGGAAGAGGAGAGTAAAAGGTGAGACAGAAGAGAGAAGATGAAGAATAGTCATCTGCCAAGAATAAGGGCATTGGGGATGGAGTTGGGGGCCTGAAGAAGTAAGGACGTTTAGGGAGAGTTACCATGCAGAATAGAAAAGGAGTCAACTCAGAATGAGTTAAAGCAATGATTCTCAACCTGGTGCACAGTAGACCGCCTGTATTTAAAAAAATACCAGTATTTGCTTCCCATCCCAGAGTTTCTGATTCAGTTGATTTGGTTGGTGGGGTTCCACCACTGGTGTTTTTAGAAAGCTCCCAAGTGATTCTAATGTAAACTGGGGCTAAGAAACACTGAAAACAATTGCTGAATAGTGCCGAGAGGCTCATGCCCATCCTGCCTAAGTAAATTTCTCACTATTACTTACTCTCATATTCATTCACTTGTTCATTCAAAAATGTTTATTGAGCCCTACCATGTGTCAGGTGCCTCACTAGACAATGAAAAGGTCTTCATATTGCATTGATTTTTATTTCCCTCCCATTTTGACACTCATATTGTGGATTAAATCCTTTTCAAAAGTATAATAGAAGTCAAGATACTTGAACACTTGCTATATATTATTGAAATTTTATAATGTCTGCTTGTGGTAGCCCTGTCCTTATTATGTCCCACATTTGGGACATATGAGGCACAGAGACGTGAAGTAACTTGCCTAAGGTCACACAGCTAGAAGCTGGCAGAGCTGAGAGGCTCCAGAATGTTGTGCTTAACTGCTCTGTTGCACCTACCTCCGTGCTGAGCCCAAAGACAGTGCTTCATAAATGTCTTGAACCCTCAGAAATACTGAAAACACTGTTAGCCAGATAGCTTTAAAATGATGGAGGATATCTTGTCTCAAATGTGTGCATTTCACTGGCCAGTTTGCAGTCACAATGGCCACATCTTGTTGCAGGTGAGGATGAGAAATGCAGTCTGGCTGTGTGTGCACAGGAGGAAAGGACAAAAGGGTGAGTGAACAACTAGGAAGTCTTTGCTACAGTCTTCTCTAATGTAATACAAGTTTTGAATTTAGTGTAGTCAAATGTGTCACTTTTTTCCTGTGTAAGTTATGCATTTGGTGTCTTATTTTAAAAATACTTCTCTATCATAAGGACATGAAGATTTTATGCTGTATTCTCTTCTAAAAGATATCAAGTTTTGACTTACACATTTAAGTCTCTAGTCTACCTGGCATCAATTTTGGTATATGATGTGAAGTAAGGATTACATTTGTTCTCTTTATGTCTGATGTTTTGGAGTTTCATGATACTGTTTTTTGGTATAGCTTTTTTCTTTTGTTCTAAAGTCTCTCAACCTGAAGGTTAATGTTCTTTAAATTCTGAGAAAATTTCTTGAGTTCTTTATTTGATAATTTTATGCTCTTTGTTTTTTCTTTCTGGAATTCCTACCGATATTTGACCTGGATTGATCTTTTATATATTCTGTTTTGCTCTCATATTATTCATCTTTATCTTCTGTTTTGCGTTTGTATATGGTATTTGATTATCATCATTAATTTAATACTAATCACTATCATTTCATGCAGCATATTCTCAGACCAACATTGACAAAGGCCATTCAAAAAAATGGATGTCACCATTTTGGCTGATGGTGGCAACAAGAGTGCAAGCCACTAGGTGTTCTGGCAAACATGACCCTTGCCTCTCTGAAAACTTAATAGCAGATTCTGGAGGTAAAATCTGGTCTGTGTAATTTCAAGTCCAATGTTCATGTACTCATAAACTTTGCTAAGGCCTCTTTTTTGTGCAAAGTGGGTGAGAGAATATTCAGAAAGAGGCAACATAAACTGAGCCAAGGAGGCTGGCAGAGGTGATACTGGGGCTTCACCGCTGCTGTCAATCATTCATTCTTTCCTTCACTCCTTGGACATTTGCCAGCCTCGTGTGCCACAGGCTTTAAGATTACAGATCTTTCTAGTGGTCAGGAGCCCTCCAGTGTAGCCCAGGGCATGGGACATGGAAGGAAAATGGGTTAGGGAAGACAAGATAGACTCTATGATGCTGCTGTTGGGGAAGGGGGAGGGGATTGACTGATAAGTATATGTATATATGTGTGTGTGTATATATATATATTTTTTTTTAAATCTTATTTTCCAACTGTTTTATTGGATTTTCAATTTTAGCAGCCCTATTTTTAACTTCCCCAGAACTCTTTCTTGTTCTCTGTTCTTTTTTTAAAATAGCATTTTGATGCTGTTTTTATAGATGCAGTATCTTTTTTAACCTTTCAAAGATTCGAGTTCTCTTCGGTTTTCTATACTTTCTTTGTTTACTCTGAGATGCTGTTATCTATTTGTTTTTCTTGGTGTCTCTCTATTATTAAAGGTCTGGTCACCTGTAGCACTTCATTCATAATTAAGCTTGAGCTGCTGGAAAGCAGAGTGGGAATGCTTCTGACCTGGGTGGGGCTTGCTGTCCAATGGCAGTTGTTTTAGGGTGATTGGCAGGGACTTGGCTCAATGCTGGGAAACTTCCACATGCCATTCTATGGAGGTCTTTTCTCTGCAGCCATTCAGCTTTTCCAGATAAGAAGCCTCATAATTCCTGTCTGGAGAAAAAAGGGGCTGGCTACCAGGAAACTGTGTTCAGGCATGTTTGGGTGCATAATGTTCATAGATTAAGTGTTCCAAATACAGGCCTCTTCAATCAATCCCACTCTTTACTGTAATAACAATAGAAATGGCAAACTCTCATCTGTAGCTTTCTTTGTGTCAGGCACTAATCTAACTGCTTTACACTGTTATTTACTTTATTAATTCCTTTACCCATTTAATCCTCCCCAAAAAACTTACGATCTTACGGAAGAGGAGACTTAGGCACAGGGAAATTAAGTAACTTGCCTGAGATTGCAGAGCTACTAAGTTGTAAAGCCAGGATTTGAACCCAGGTCCTCTGACTGACCATAAGGCCTATGAAATGCTGCCTCCTTGAAAGAAAAATGACGTAGGCTGGCATTCGGACAGTATTTTTTTTGAGGGAGCCACAAGACTATAAGCTCCATGCTGGCAGGGATTTTGTCTATTTTACTCACCACTGTTTGCCCAAACTCTAGCACAGATCAAAGCAATAAGTTTTCATGGAATGAAAGAATATACAGTGCCTTTTGTACAGAAATGGCACGTGTCTCTCCTGGGAGTGGGCTGACTAAAGGAAGGGGTGGTACGTGTTCATTACTGAGGCCTTCTGTGTTTCCTTTGGTTGCTAAAACTCATTTTTCCCTCTTGGCTGGGGAAAGAGAGTAGATCTGAGGTTGCAGGAGAGGTGGTCTAGGGCAGCGGTCCCCAACCTTTTTGGCACCAGGGCCCGGTTTTGTGGAAGACCATTTTTCCGGACTGGGGGGTTGGGGTCGGCGGGGGGATGGTTCAGGCTGCAATGCGAGTGATGGGGAGCGATGGGGCGCAGCAGATGGAGCTTTGCTGGGTCGCCTGCCGCTCACCTCCTGCTGTGCGGCCTGGCTCCTAACAGGCCATGGGCCGATAGAGGTCTGCACTCCGGGGGTTGGGGACCCATGGTCTACGGCACATTTCTTCAGTTAAATGTCTTCATCTGCTTCCATAATTGGTTACCTCATTCTTTAAGACTGCTACTATTACTTGGGAAGTGAGCTTATTAAATTTTTCTCAATATTGGGTACTACGAACCAACATTCTTCTCATTAGTCATCATCTGAAGTTTGGAGCAACTTCTAGCTACCACCATTCCCATTTAAAAACAAAAAGCAAAAAACAAAAAATTCCAAGGTTTGATTTTGATATTGTTGTGTTTGAATGAATGCTACTACCATTCTTTTCCTTATCAAATGGCTCTAATTTTACAATGATTATACAAAGCATGAACTTCCTGAAATGGAGTGACCTGAAGGCAATGGCCATACACATGCTTCACATGCTTAAATGAAAAAAAAAAAAAAAATTGGGTCTTAATGTCAAGGATTTATTGCTGTTTTGACAATGTACTTATATCTTCCACTGAAATGTTTTTGTAAAAATGGGTCCATGCATAATCAGGATCTGAAGCTTTATTGCCAGTGTCACTAATATTTATTGTAGTTGTGGAGCAGAAATGATTACCTTTTAATCTGGACTGCTTGTTTGCAATTCCAGACTTCTCAATGGCTTATGGTTAAGGAAAATACTTTTGGTGGATTTTTCTTGTTTTAGTCTGATAGCCTGAATCTTAGTCCGTTCAGGCTATCATAATAGAATACCGAAGACTGGGTGGCTTATAACAACAGAAATTTATTTCTCACAGTTCTGGAGGCTGGAAGTCCAAGATCAAGTCACTAGCAGATTTGGTATCTGGTGGGAGCCTGCTTCCTGGTTTATAGATTACTGCCTTCCCACTGTCCTCACATGGCAGGAGGAACAAGAATGCTCTCTGGGATCCATTTTATTTATTTTATTTTATTTATTTATTTTGAAGTATAGTTGATTTACAATGTTGTGTTAGTTTCAGATGTACAGCAAAGTGATTCAGTTATACATATATGTCTATATTTTTTCAGATTCTTTTCCCTTATAGGTTATTACAAAATATTGAGTATAGTTCCCTGTGCTATACCGTAGGTCCTTGTTGGGATCCGTTTTATATGGGCACTAATTCCACTCATGAAGATTCTACCCTCATTACCTAATCACCTCCTAAAAGCCCTACATCCTAATGCCATCACATTGCGGGTTAGAATTTCAGCATATGAATTTGGGGGGGGGGGGTGGATACAAATATTCAGTTCATAACAGTGGCTCTGATGATAGGGCGCTTTTTTGTTTGTTTGCTTTGTTTTGTTTAATTAAAGAAAGCAATTCTCTAGAAGAAAACTGTGATACAAATGGGAAAACAAAAAATTGCTTGAAAGTAATCAGCAGCTATCAGGAATTGCTTGATTAAAAATCACAGAAACCCATTTGATCTATGTTAAGCAAAATAGAAACATTTATAGAAAATTATGGAAGCCTAATATAGGAGAGTACAAAGGTTGATTGGAACCAGGACTGGAAAGTCAGAGCCTGAGATCTCCCTCCTTCCCTCTTTCCCTCCCTCCCTCCCTCCCTCCCTCCCTTCCTTCCTTCCTTCCTTCCACATACCCCCCCACCCCACCCCACCACGTGCCAAGCACTGTGGATACAGTGGAGAACTAGTCAGATGAAAGCTGTCTTGTTAAAGAGCTTAATTCTTGTAGAAGGAGATTGACAATAAGCAACCCAAAGTCAAACAAAAATAAGATTCTTATAAACAGGGTGACCATAAAATTTGTTGGCCACATTTGAGAGCGAATGAAGTGCTAGTAATAGTCATGCTTGACAATAAGCATAAACCTGTCCAGGGTACACCGGAAATATCATGGGCAAAGGGCTATGGAGAGGATTAGAAGAGGACCATGTGGTAAAAACTGGGAGGCTACCTGAGACAGGTGATAAAAGGTGCTCTCATGTAAGCTGTGACCTGAACGACAGGAAGGAGCTGAGCATTGGAAGATGGCAAGGATGAGCCTCTGAGGCAGAGAGACCAGCTAGTGCGAGGGCTCTCGGGGAGGAGAGAACGTGCAGTGCTAGTGTGGCTGGTGTGCAGTGGGAGGCTGGTCAGGAATGGGATCAGAGATGCAGGCAGGGGCCACGTGAGGCTGGACCTTCTAAACCTTAATAAGGGGTTTTTGCTTTATTCAAAGCGTGATGGGAAGCCACTGGAAGGTTTTCAGCAAGGAAATGGCATGACCTGCTTCACCTTTTAAAAAGAACACCCTGTAATGTTATGTAGTTATGGTTTTTAAAAAATCGTTTGCAATTTTTATTGATCTTTCCTTTGATTTTTTTTGAAAGTTCTTTAAAGAACTTTGTATCTTTAAGAGATACAAACTTATGCAAAATCATAGATCAAATGATATGGTATCTGGGATTTATCTCAGAATTAGAGATAGAAATGAAACAGAATTGGCCATGATCGGATACTTGTTGAAGGTGGGCACATGGAGTTTTGATTCACCATTGGTTTTTTTTTTGGTTACTGTTGTCACTATTGTTAATATTGTTACAACTGTTTCAAACTTGTGTTTATGTTTGAAAATTTTTTATAGTGAAATGTAAAAAATAAAAAAAGAGGCTCACTCTGGCTGCAGCTGTGTGAAGATTGTATTGTGGAAGAGTAAAGAGCAGGAGGGCCGGTTAGGTCCAGAAGAGTCCACCTGAGGTGTGGTGATGGATGGGGTTAGGTTGGCTGTAGGGCAGACGGAGAGAAGTGGATGGATTTGGGATGCATTTTGTAGCTAGAGCCAACGGGATCTACTGGTAGATGAATTGGGGAGGGGAGGGCAATGAGAGAAACCAATGGTAACTCTTCAATTTTTAGCATAGCAACTGGTTGGATTAAGATGTTATTGACCAGACTTCCCTGGTGGTGCAGTGGTTAGGAATCCGCCTGCCAATGCAGGGGACGTGGGTTCGAGCCCTGGTCCGGGAAGATCCGACCTGCCACGGAGCAACTAAGCCCGTGTGCCACAACTACTGAGCCTGCACTCTAGAGCCCACAAGCCACAACTACTGAGCCCACAAGCCACAACTACTGAGCCCACGTGCCACAGCTACTGAAGCCCGGATGCCTAGAGCCCGTGCTCCACAACAGGAGAAGCCACTGCAATGAGACGCCCGTGCACTGCAACGAAGGGTAGCCCCCGCTCGCCACAACTAGAAAATGCCCACGCACAGCAACAAAGACCCAACACAGCCATAAATAAATAAATGAATAAATAAATAAATAAATAAATAAGATGTTACTGACCAAGATAGAGAAGACATAGGAGGAACATGTTGGGGTAGGGAGGGAGGAAACGTTCTCTTTTGACCACATTACTGTGCCTTTTAGACATTGATATGGAGATGTCAATAGGCAAGGCTGGAGCTGGGAGGAGAGGACAGGGATGTTGTATAAGACACCTCTTTTGAGTTATTTCCGGTGCTCTCTGCCTCGCCTGACCCAGGAGCCTTTGCGTTTTTGTTCTGCCTCTGTTGTTGGTTCTGTGTGGGCTCCCACTGACTTTTTGTGGGTGCAACCTGACAAAGTCCTGTTTCCCAGGTGCCTGTCACCTTCCATCCTGGGGATTCCCTGCCAATGCAGACCTGCTCAGTGCCTTTGTAGAAGCAGTTAGGAAGTGCGGAGGAGTCTGTCCTCCGTGGAGTAAACCTCTGGCCATTGGGGAATGGGAGGGAGGAAATAAATCCTTCCCTCTTCGTCTCTCTGACAGCCAGCTCTGAGGTGTCATCATTCACGTGGCCTCCTGGAAGCTGATCCTGGGAGGTGAAGCAATCAATCATGCTTGATCCCAAGGGGAAGGCAGATCCGTAATGCACAATTATATTTGCTTTCCTACCTTTCCTGATCCACTCTCCTTTCCCTCAATATCTGGAGAACAAAAGAATAAGGTAGATCCAGTGAAGCTGATGGAGATGAGGCAGCAAGGTAGAAGGTAAGCCAGGAGAAAGCCGTGTCATGGAAACTTTGTGAAGTAGGTAATGCTCGTCTTTGCTGAATGCTGCAAACAGCCAAGTAAGAAAAGATTAGGAGAGGGATCCTTAGATTTGGCAAACATGGACATCATTAGAAACCTCGATGAGACCAGTCTTCATGGTGCGATGGGCAAGGAAGTGGACTAAAGAGAGAGTATAAGATTAAACATTTTAAAAGTGGAGGAAGTAAACAGAGACAACCCTTTGCTTTGAAGAGGAGCAGAAAATGAAGTGGTTGCTGGAAGAGGATGTGTGGAAAAGGGAGGATCTTCCTTTTTTAAAGATGGGCGATAATTACTGTATATTCATGGGAATAATCCAGGAGAGGGGGCATAATCATGAGAGTGAGAAGCCTGTGGAAGGAAAATAGGGGATATAATTGAGGACTCAAATGAGAGGGCAGGTGGGCATGGGAGGGTTGGAGTTTGAAGAGGGGTGAATATGTACTTTGGAAATGGGAAGGGAAATAAACCAAGGATGTGTAGAGGGGTCACTGGACAGTATTGAGGGCAAATTGAGATTTGTGGCTGCCACAAGTCCACTTGGATTGATGTCTGTCTCTCTCAGTGAACCTGCTTTGTTCTGTTTTTCCTCCCTTTGAAGACTGGCTTTTCTTCTCAGTTTAAGACAAGAAAGAGGAGTTCCGGAATTCTGGTCTCTAGGAGAGGTGCCCTAACAAGGATCTACTCCTGTACTCCTGGTCCCATCAGCTGTGGTAGGGAGCTGGGGTCGTGGGTGAGGCACAGTTGTCAAAGAATAGGGCATGGATAAGGCAGGCACCCAGGAGGTGTTTATCCCAACTTTCCTCACCTTCCGGATGTCCTGCTCATTAGAAGAGCCTGGAGAACAGGTTGGATGTGTTTGGCTAAGTTGATTTTTTGGTTTGTTTGTTTCTTGGGGATATCCTTGCTATAGACCTAGTGATCATAGTCAGACTGTGTTCTGATTTTAGTCTGGAACATTTGCTTCAGGGAAACATCTTTTATTAAACTCAGTCATTTCAAAGGTTTTGTGTAGGATGGATAACAAATAGAGATAGAGTGTGTGTGTGTGTACTTCCTGTGAGTGGTGTCTTGGTTCTTTCTGGATACAGGAAGATAAATCTTTTCTGTGAGAGAGGAATGTCACGCAGTGATTTGCTCACAGGAGCTGATGAGTTAATGGACCATTAGGGGAATGTTTTGGGAGTCTCTTTTTAGTTGTCCTCCTGGCAGCATGGGGGCAGAGGAGTTCAGAGCTTAATGAATTAATGTTGTGGCCTTTATTACTACTGGCAAGTCTCTGGGCCATTGTATTGTCCAGGGCTGCCATGTTAGTCCTTCATCCAGGCTGAAAGTTTAGGAACTCAGGCCTATAGTCAGATCTGGTTCAGATCCCCACTCTGACATTTACTAGCTGAGTGGCCAAAGGACATAATTAATATACACCTTCTTTATGTGGTTCTTGGGAAGAGTAAATGAGCTGTGGTGTATAGAGCATTCAGCGAGGTGCCTGGCACAAAGCAGACATGACACAGATAATATTAGTCGTAATTTCTAGGGGGACTTATTGGCATAAAGTGCTGCTATTGGATGCCCAGTACAGTGTATGTTCTAGAGAAAAAAGAGAAGGCTATTTGGTGAATGAGGTGAGACTGGGGAATAGAAGAGCACCAGATGAAACATGGAATTATGGAACTTCAGTTAGGGATGCAGATTTTGTTGCAAATTCCAAGCATTACTGCTTGGGCCTTTGGGGAACTTACGTCTCTGAGTCTCAGTTTCCCATCTCTAATATGAGGTCGTCGTAAGAAATAGATCAATAAAACACTAAGCATAGACCCGACATATAGTAGCTAATTCATTAAAGCACTTTGATGATTAATAGTAGTAGATGGAAATCATTGCTCACATAATAGAGGCAGTGTAGCTGAGTGGGAAAGAGTGGCCTCCTGCATTCCTGAAATTGTACCAAGTTAGTAATTATCCACTTTGCAAGGGCAGAGGCTGACCCTGCCCAAATCTCAATTCTGATTATTCAACAAAGGTTGTTAGATTTGACATGACAAGGGCCCCTTTCAAACATACATAAGTTATTAATAATCTTGGACATGAATCTTTGACACCCCATCTTTCATTTTGCTGTGGACATCACAATCCTTCTGTTAAAAGCAGTATATATTAAATCTCATTTTAAAAAATGACATTTTTTAAACTCTGTTGAATTCGATCACTGAGGCCTTGGTAAAATCCTTGTTCTGGCGTTTGTTCAAAGTTCATGGGAACAGCATTACAATGTACTATTCTTGCCAAAATTGCTTAAGCGGAATTGAATCACAAGGAAGCAATCAGATTAACTCAGAACACGGGACATTCTATAAGACAACTGTCCCAGAGTCTTCAAAAAACTTGAAAAACAAAACAAAAAAAGCAGGGCTGGAGGTAGGTAGAATTAGATTTTAAAACACTTAAATATGCACGATAACTAAATGCAATGCATGAACCTTGAATGAACGTGGATGTCCCTCTCCCTGCCCAAAAATCCAACTGTAAAGCACATTATGGGGCAACTGGGAACATTTGATTATGGATTGTATAGTAGATAATGTTATTGAATCAATGGTAAATTTCTTGGGGATGACAAGGTATTGTGGCTATGTAGGAGAATATCCTTGTTTTTGTAGGAGATACAAGCTTAAATATTCAGCGGTAAAGTATGATCTCTGCAATTTACTTTCAAATGGTTTAGTAAGAAAATATATAAATATTCGTAAGTATATAGATATATAAAGAGAAAGAAAATAAATATTCTTTGGAACATTTGGAACATGGAAAATGCTAACATCCAGTTAACCTATATGAAAAGTTTATAGGTGTTCATTAAACTGTACTTTCAACTTTTCTGTAAGTTTGAAAATTTTCAAAATAAAACATTGGAGGAAAAATTTCATGGAAGAAAACCAGCTGGCCAGTCTGCATGTCTTCTATCTGTGAACATTCAGTGAGGAACCTTCAATGCAGCCTCATAAAGACTCAGGGCTCCCACAGAGATAAAAGGTAGGGAGGTATTCAAACCCTTGGCCAAGCCTCACCTGGGAAATCCTCATTCTTTACAATCCTGCACTTGAAAATCTGGATTAGGAGATAGGTGTGGAGAGAGGGCTTGCTCAAAAAAAGGAAACAATAAAACAAACATGCATTTGAGAGAGCAACCATTAAAAAAAAACCCTAAGGAAGTAAAAGTCCCTTCAGTTTTTACAAGGCATCTGGCCCATTAAGCATCTGTGTAAACTTGGTAGGAATCATGTCCTCCTAGGTGAAGAATCAGAATTCCAGGGTGAAAAGAATCCTTAAGTTTTCACCTTGAATCTCTGGGGAGAAATGAATATAATCATGTTATATTAATTATTTATTTCAGGGAGAAGGAATTTCTTTTCAAGAATGGCTTTTTTAAGGACAGATGAGTCCTGGGGTCCTTCTCCTTGGAGCCTAAATACCATGTTCTGAAGCAGTTTGATATCTTAATGACTTGACTCCTTCACATATCCACTGGTGTCAAATTTAACGCCAACCACACAAAATGTTGGGGGCGAAAAGTAGTCCAGTAAACAAACTTATTAATAGACATGAAATCCCACAGGGAACACAGACACACTCAAGTCAGTGAGATATTAAATTCCTGTGATAAGTTAACATGGATTAAGCAAAACTTTTTATAGTGCAAGTTCTTCGTATCAAATTTTGAAGCACAGCAACATCTAATAATATAATTATTTATATTAACCATTTCTACTAGTTTGCAAATAATGCTAAAGGGATATGTTGAAGGAAAACACTGATTTATTCAATAAATAGTTGTTGGACACCCATTCTTTTCCTAATTTGGGAATAAAACCAGGGACATACCTTCCTGGAATTCACTCTCTACGGATGAGGTAGACTTAAATTATTACGTGATGAGTGACAATAGCAGGAAATGCTATATAATAGTAGTTTGTAGATGTGACATCTGGAGTAGCTTAGATTTTGTGAACATTAATAATTGCAGAAGAAAATTCTCAAATGTAGAAATATTTTTTAATATATTTAAAGTTTTTTTAAAAAAATTTCTTCGTTGTACAAAGGTTTTGTGAAGGCTTTAAAGATCACTTCTTAAATGCTCAAGGTTGAAACCTTTATTCTCTTGCTTAGTTCTCGTGTCCCAATACTCCCAGGTAGGGTGATTGACAGGATTGGTATCTGTGCATGTGATGGTGGATGGGAAAGACACTTGGGAATTTACTCATAGTCCTCCATTCCATCAGCATGCTGGTGTAGTGCTGGTGTGGTTAAAGGTACCAATACTAGTGTTAGATCCTTGAGTTCAAGCCCAGGCTCTGCCACTTAGTAGCTGGGTGGTCTTAGCAAGTTACTCAACTCTCCTAAACCCGATTTCTTCAGCTGCAAATGGGGATAGTAGCAGTACTATATTCCTCTTTGATCTCTATCTCTATCTCTATATCTATTTTGTATTCTAAATGAGATGATTCAGGTAAAGCACTTGGCAAAAAGTAAGTCCTCAATATTTTATGGTTAATTATTGTGACTATTAGGTTGTCTGATCATTCATAACCTCTCCTATTCTTGGCAAGCTCACGGCTTTTTATTCTTATTTCCTAAGCTGAATGCAGGCAGATGCCTGATTTCACACTGAATGCATTCATCTTCAAATCTTGTATGTAGAGTAATCAAAGTAAGTGGGCTTTTATTCCCATAGAGGTAAAAAAAAAACCCCAAAAAACATAAAATTTTAGCTGCAGTATGGAAACCCAAATTTGGTATAGGAAAGGATGTTTAAAGATATCAGAGATTAATATATGAAAGTAAAAGTTGTTTAAAAGGCAAATACACGAAGTTGAGAACAGTGTTTTCCCTGAACGAACATCTGGGTTGACTTCATGTAGATTAATACGCTCATGAGACAAGTTAGTGCCAGCTCCTTCTGAGTCTGTTGGGGACTTTTCTAGTGACTCTGGGAAATCCACGTCTTTTTGCTTTTATTTTTTATGCTGGGCAGTGTGACGGAGATGGTTAGTTGTCCCAATATTCTTTTCTGCCTTCTTTTTGTTAGAGACCGCTGATTTTTAGTTGGACTTATGGCTAGTCAGAACATAGACTACATTTCCCAGGCTCCCTTGCAGCTTGGTGTGGTCATGTGACTAAGTTCTAGCCGAAGGGCTGTGGATAGAAGAGATGTGTTCTTGAGAGGAAGTATGTGCTCTCCTTCCTTTTCCCATTCTATCAGCCAGGATGTGGATGTTGTGGTGAGCTACCTGGACCATGCAGCTGAGGGTAACACCCAAAGAAAAGTGGAAGGAACTTGGGTTTGTGACACTATGGAGCAGTCATGTTATATGACGAAGAGAAATAAATTTCTATTTTGTTTAAGTATGGTTACTTGGTCTCCATTACTGCAATCATGTCTGTATCATAAATAATACAGGCAGGAATGAGTATGGTAGCAGAAGTGTCTCCCCAGCTACCTCCCAATCTTCTTCTTTGTGGCTTTAATACTGGGAAAAATGTTGGGGTGTGTGTGTGTGTGTGTGTGTGTGTGTTTTGTTTTACTCTGTGTGTAAAAACTCATTTACCCAACACATACAGTATTTATTTTGAAAGTGCCAAGCATTTTACCAGGCATACACATATATATTTATATATCAATTATAACTTCTATGTTTAATGAACATACAATGTAGAATTGGGAGAATCTATATAGTATGAGAAGTACTATATGGCCAAATGAACAAGATAATGGGCATTAGAAAATTTCAGGAAGCCTGGACCACCATTTTTACTCTGAACCCAGTGAGTTACCCATAAAAGTAGAAAGATAGTTTCCAGAATGACAAGGGATGGGAGCTGACTTCATTTAGTTTTCTCCATTGTTTACAGAACAGCCTATACGTAAGACTCAGAGTCCTGTGTCAGGTTGCGCCTCCCCCTGCCCCCCATGGTCTTTGGCTTTTTCTCAGCATCTGTCCCCCTCCCCACTCTTGTAAGGCCCCTGCTCCAGAAGCCTTTGTTATCTCCTAAACCTAGCCTTCCTTCATCCCTTCATGCGAGGCAGGCAGCCAGCATCACTGCCCCAGTTTCACAGACAGAGCAACTGAGTCATTTTTCTATTGTTACTACACCAAAGTTAACCAGTGAGTCATTCTAAAGTCCTAGAACTGGATCCTAATTCTTGTTCCTGACATCATTCACAGAGCTGAATTACACCGAAGGTTCAAGAGGATGTTGGCCTTCGAACAGCTCAGAAAGGAACGCATTTCATGTGACTGAGTCAAAAACAAGGATTAACTCTCTCTTGAAATCTGCAGACCTGAAAAATAAAAAGGGGAGAAATGTATCTGTGTAACATCATTATCATACCAAAAGTATTCTTAACCGCTCTCTAAATGCTCCACAAATTCTCTGGTTCATGGCTTCCTTAGTACTAGGTTTTTAAATAGAAAATATCTTATTTGCAGTTGACGCAATCAATTTTCTTCATCTTATGACAGACACTTATGTGAATTTAGATGAGAGGAAACTAAATTTATTTCCTTCTTTTCACAAGAGAATCTTTAAAGTATCTGGCAGAAAAGAAATGAGCTCGCTCATGTAATAAAATTAGTAACCCAAACCATTCCAAACACACACTGTTCATATTTAGTAGGGAGATGCTTTTTATGTAGCATTTTCTGCATAGCTTAGAATTTCCTAAATTTTTTCCTTTCCTTGTGTTTTTCTTTGCATCACATGTCACCCTACTTATTCATCTTGTCACCCGCCCTGCCCCCAACCAACAAAGTTGATGAGAGGCACAAGGTGTGTCTGCAGTAGTAACTCTGGACTTAAAAGTAGCTACAGCATCAGTTTGAAGGCAAGTTATAGCTTTTGTACGTTAAACTTGGTGATTTTATCCTTTGTTTCATAGCTATGGGAGAAGGGAAAATTTTGGAAAGCAGAAATAGGATTTCTAACTGGGAATACAGGAATCCTCAAAGCTGCCTTTCTAAAAATTATCACCTTCACGAACCTTTCAGACTCTACCCCAGACACCTTGAGTCAGGATCCTCAAAAATGGGCCCTGGGAATCTGCATTTTCACATGCTTCCTAGGTGGTTCTTATATCCACTCAAATCTCCAGAGTCCCTACTTTGAGGGGGTCCGTGGCTGGTCTTCAGGGGTGCTGTGAAGCCCCTTGATGTGTATACAAAGTGTGGTGTGTGTGCATATGTGCATTTTTCTGAGGGAGCTTCTCAAAGGGATCGGTGACCCTGGGAAAGCTTAAGGATGTAAATCGACAATGATTGTTAAAAAAAAAAGCCCAATCTCACTTATTAGTGAACAGGGAAATGAAAGTTAAAACAAAGATTATCACTTTGCACCCACAGATTTTTGAAAAATCTGACACTGTAGTTGGCAAAGATATAGAAAAGTAGGAATTCTTATACATTGCTTATGATTACAGACATTTTGGGGAGCAATTTGACAATACCTAGTAAAACTCAAAATACATTCTCTTTACAACCCAGCAAATCCACTTTTAAGTAAAAACAAACTCTTGAAAATAGTGAGCATGACTTGTTTAAGGATATCCTATAGGATATTGTTTAAAATTGACAAAAATTGGAAATAACCTAAATATCCACCAATAGGGGAATAGATAAGTAAAATGTAGTATAATCAGTGATAGATTACTATAAAGTAATTACAGGGAATGGTCTAAGTCTATATATTAATAATAATGAAAATAATAATAGTAGTTACTTACATGGTCTTTACTGGCTTTAGGTTTACTAAAATCTTTTCATATATTAACCAAACAAGCTGAATCTCAAAACATAACATTGAGTGAAAAAAGTGCACAAGAAAATGATGCAACATTGTGATACTACTTATGTTTAAAAGTACAAAATAATATTTATATGGCTTATCAGTACATATGTAGTACAAATATTAAAACATGGATTTCACAAATATACACAAAATTCTCTATATTGGTAGTCTAGGGTGGCACTAGGGAGGATTTATAAGACTGGGGTAATTTTGGTCTACTTCAACTTTATCAGATATATGTTATTTTCAGAAGACCTATTAATGAACACTTATATGATACAAGACCAATTAGTAAGGTGTGATGGTTAATTTTATGTGTCAACTTGACTGGGCTAAGGAATACCCAGAGAGCTGGTAAAACATTATTTCTGTCTGTGAGGGTGTTTCTGGAAGAGATTAGCATTTGAATCAGGGGACTGAGTAAAGATCACCCTCACCAGTGTTAGGTGGGCATTGTCCAGTTCCTTGAGGGCATGAATAAAACAAAAAGGCACAGAAAGGGCAAATTTGCTCTCTGCCTGAGCTGGGACATCCATCTTCTCCTGCCCTCAGACACTAGCACTCTGATTCTTGGGCTTTCAGACTCAGACTCAAACTTATACCACTGGCCTCTCAATTTTCAGATCTACTCAGAATTCACAATATTCAGGGAGTAAAGGGCTTGGTGTTGCCAGGCATGTGCCTTAAACTTAAGATTGGGAAAACTGGGAAAACTCAAAATATGCAATTTTGATTTAACAAAAGCAAGATCCCCGTCCCCTCAACTCCTACACCCCCTCCATATAGAAAAAAAGGAGAAGGAAAAAGGGTTAGAAAAAAAATTAGTAATGGTTACTCAGGGAATTCTCCTTTCAACCAGATTTCAAATTTAGAGCACTTTACCTCCCACTTCTCTGTCCTCTTTGTCTACAAGATTAAGTGGACCTATAAAGATCTCCGTATTTGGTCACAACATCCTCCCGGTTCACCCCACCCACATGGTTCTTCCCCTTCCATTTTTCTGCAGCCAACTTTTGCCCGTGCCACTTCCTTTGACTTCTCTTTGACTCTGCTTGCCTGGGAAAGCCCAACCATCCTTCAAGAACCAGCTCAAATGTCATCTCCTCGGTTAAGGCTCCCCTGAAAGAGGAGTGGCACAGTCACCCTTTATACACTCAGTTATTCACCCCACCTATGCTCACCAAGTGCTGTCAATGCCCTTTAGCCAAAGACCACCAGGAACATGCTGACAATGAAGCAAGATGGGCTTCTTACTCATTGATGGAGGAAGAACATACTCCTTGGGGAACCATGGGGTGTCTCAGTAACAGAGTGTTAGGAAGAACTTATAAGATTTGAGCTTCAGTTGGGTAATTTGGGGAGGGTCTGAGATATCGAGGATCCATTCTAGATTGGAAGCCACCAGAGAGCAAGGGCAATCCTATGATTGGGTGGCACAGCGACCCTTTTTTTGTTTCTGCATAGACAAAGTTATACAGTGGCCTTGTTTTGTTTCATTCTATCATGGTTCGGAGTAAGCTTGTCTGAGGTTGGTGTTCTGTGAAATTGTTTATGTCCAACTTGGGAACAAAATTGCTGGGCTATGAGTGTCAGACCAGCCTGTAATGCTTTTGGGCTCCAGCTGTGGCTATTTCCAGATGTCAGGGGCTGCTTTCTTTCTTTCTCAGCACCTACAATGTACCAGTCATTGGACTGTGATATTGTACATTTGTCTTTTACATCACTCAGCATGTTGCATTGTGTAGCAGATAGTGTGGTTACCTCTCAAGATCCATTCTAACCCTTTCCCACAGTGGGGCAGCCATGGGATGTCAGTGAGACTGACACCATCTCTGGCTTCAATGATGAGCTCCGATTTGTCTAGAACATCCCAGTGACTGGTTCAAGGATGGGCATTGCAGGTGGGGTTGCCTGGAAATAGACACTGAGATTTGCATGCAGGAGATTTGGTGGAGAGATGCTCACAGGAACAATGTAATGGAGCAACGGAAGCTCGATGAGGCAGAGGGAAATGTTGTGGTTGCAAAAAGAGCCTCCCTTGATCCCCCACGTGAGCTCTGGAGCTGGGATAGCCCTTCAGAGATGTCTGAATTGAGGTAGGGCTTTCGTACCAACCCATTAACCTGTCCTTCAAGGCAATTTCTTCCCAAGAGGAGCAGGCAGCTCCTTTTGGCAAGGGCAATGCCTGGGGAGGAACTCAGCTGTGAACCATCAACAGCAACCCCTTCCAGCGGGGGCCGGGGGGGGGGATGAGAATTTCAATCCTGAAAAGATCTGGTTAGTATAGCCATTGTAATGGACAAATATAAACAAGCTATTTTCTTGTCTTGCTAATAATTTCACCTTCCAGAGAAAAGGTTTTTGGTGCTAATTCTATCCAACAAGGAGCACTTGGTAGGTGAAATGAAGAGCCATGGGGGACAAGTTACTATTAGTTATTTAACACATTGCCCAAGGCTCAGCCAGCTGGGAGTACCATTTTTTGGGGTACAGTGATTATTTCAGGGGAGCTCAGGAATTTTTTTGATGATTAAGGGAAGAGAAGCTTGTTCTTCTACTAGACACTAGCAAGAAAGTATACAGTCCCAGTTTCTGGTTGCATCATCAGGACAAAACCAGCACACAGAGTTTGGAAGAACCACAAGACTTGTAGAGAAATGAGGGTGGCAATGGTGTGTTGGAGCTAGCCTGCATCAGCCCAGAGATGGATATGTACATCTCGTCCCAATTCTGTGTTCAGTGACTTCATGTTGGTAGCTTGAAATAAACAGGCCATGGTGGGAGTATTTACAACATGGATATTGTCAAACACTATAAATCAAAGCTTTGTTCTCTGGAGAGTCAGTGAGTTGTTAGAGACATTCCAGCACACCACTGAAGGAGCCCAAATCAAACCATTCCTGAAGTCTACCCTACCTCTGGACCTTTAAATTACGTGAGTCAATAGACTCTATTATATAAGCTATTTTGACTCCTAATTATCACATACAATTTATCTGTTTGCACATTTGTTTTCTCCAATAAGCTGAAAGCTTCCTAAAAGTCAGAGAACATACTTATCTTTGAATTTTCAGTGCTTAGAACACACTCAGTATCCAATTGAATAAATGAAGCAAAATGATCCTTGAACTGAAAAGGACTGAGCAAGAATTGATAAAAGAGAAGTAAAAGTATTTAAGGTGAGTGAAAGTACAGGTGTTCAAATAGTCCATTCTTCTGGCCTAAACAAATTACATACCACAGTTGAGGGAACTTTGAGAAGTTGTGGATATGGGAGAGAAGGTGAAAGATAAGATAGGCAAATGCACATCTGATTTTTCAAGAAGGAGAAAAGTGAAAGTGGATTCTTTTTTTTTTTTTTTTCACACACACACACTGTATTTTATTTTTACAAGAGGTAAATAGACTGACACCAAGCATTGTACATGGATGACCACAACAAAAGCAACAATGATTGCAATTACCAAACATGAAACACACTCATACTATGTCATAATATTGACATTCAGTCCAGTAATCCTCCACTGCAACAGCTCCTTTACTTTGCAGTGAAAATTGATTTGTATATTCTTTGCCTCTGAGTCCTTGTGGGATTTTTTTTTTTTAAATTCTGGCAGAAAGTCACAAAAATTATACTCATCCTCATCAGTTCACTCAGTCCCATGTAATTAATTTTTTTTTTCATCTTGATCTTTTGTTAGCACTTTTATGAGTTCATCAGTTTTTCATTAGAGTTCTGAAAATGCTTATTCATTCAGTTCAGCAGTACAGTCAGTTACCAGAAACCTGTACTTGTCAGAGTCTTTTCCATGAATTTCCTGAAGATGAAACCCTTTTATAGGAACATATTTGCAAAATCATCAGAGTACACCCAGAACTGTCTGTAAATGACAAAAGACTTAAAAATGACCACGGTTAAAGATTTGATGAAAGTTCATAATAATGTAGTTGACAAGAAAATTAGTTATTTCTGAGATATACATTTTAAAGTAATAACTAGGATTATTACTTATAACATTATACCAGAACATATAAGATTTTTAGAAATTTCATGTAATGTCTGAAACATTTATATTAACATATTTCCATACATATTTCCATACAAATACAAATATAAGATTTTTAGAAATTTCATGTAATGTCTGAAACATTTATATTAACATATTTCCATGCAAATAACCCAATGAAAGTTTAGTATTAGTTGTTTTGTTTGTTTTTTTATACTGCAGGTTCTTATCAGGCATCAATTTTATACACATCAGTGTATACATGTCAATCCCAATCGCCCAATTCAACACACCACCATCCCCACCCCACCGCAGTTTTCCCCCCTTGGTGTCCATATGTCCATTCTCTACATCTGTGTCTCAACTTCTGCCCTGAAAACTGGCTCATCTCTACCATTTTTCTAGGTTCCACATACATGCATTAATATACGATATTTGTTTTTCTCTTTCTGACTTACTTCACTCTGTATGACAGTCTCTAGATCCATCCACGTCTCAACAAATGACTCAATTTCGTTCCTTTTTATGGCTGAGTAATATTCCATTGTATATATGTACCACCTCTTCTTTATCCATTCGTCTGTTGATGGGCATTTAGGTTGCTTCCATGACCTGGCTATTGTAAATAGTGCCGCAATGAACATTGGGGTGCATGTGTCTTTTTGAATTACGGTTTTCTCTGGGTATATGCCCAGTAGTGGGATTGCTGGGTCATATGGTAATTCTATTTTTAGTTTTTTAAGGAACCTCCATATTGTTCTCCATAGTGGCTGTATCAATTTACATTCCCACCAACAGTGCAAGAGGTTTCCCTTTTCTCCACACCCTCTCCAGCATTTGTTGTTTGTAGATTTTCTGATGATGCCCATTCTAACAGGAGTGAGGTGATACCTCATTGTAGTTTTGATTTGCATTTCTCTAATAATTAGTGATGTTGAGCATCTTTTCATGTGCTTCGTGGCCGTCTGTATGTCTTCTTTGGAGAAATGTCTATTTAGGTCTTCTGCCCATTTTTGGATTGGGGTGTTTGTTTCTTTAATATTGAGCTGAATGAGCTGTTTATATATTTTGGAGATTAATCCTTTGTCCGTTGATTCATTTGCAAATAGTTTCTCCCATTCTGAGGGTTGTCTTTTCGTCTTGTTTATGGTTTCCTTTGCTGTGCAAAAGCTTTGAAGTTTCATTAGGTCCCACTTGTTTATTTTTGTTTTTATTTCCATTACTCTAGGAGGTGGATCAAAAAAGATCTTGCTGTGATTTATGTCAAAGAGTGTTCTTCCTATGTTTTCCTCTAAGAGTTTTATAGTGTCCAGTCTTATATTTAGGTCGCTAATCCATTTTGAGTTTATTTTTGTGTATGGTGTTAGGGAGTATTCTAATTTCATTCTTTTACATGTAGCTGTCCAGTTTTCCCAGCACCACTTATTGAAGAGACTGTCTTTTCTCCATTGTATATCTTTGCCTCCTTTGTCATAGATTAGTTGACCATAGGTGCGTGGGTTAATCTCTGGGCTTTCTATCTTGTTCCATTGATCTATGTTTCTGTTTTTGTGCCAGTACCATATTGTCTTGATTACTGTAGCTTTGTAGTATAGTCTGAAGTCAGGGAGTCTGATTCCTCCAGCTCCATTTTTTTGCCTCAAGACTGCTTTTGCTATTCGGGGTCTTTTGTGTCTCCATACAAATTTTAAGATGATTTGTTCTAGCTCCGTAAAAAATGCCATTGGTAATTTGATAGGGATTGCATTGAATCTGTAGATTGCTTTGGGTAGTATACTCATTTTCACAATGTTGATTCTTCCAATCCAAGAACATGGTATATCTCTCCATCTGTTGGTATCATCTTTAATTTCTTTCATCAGTGTCTTATAGTTTTCTGCATACAGGTCTTCTGTCTCCCTAGGTAGGTTTATTCCTAGGTATTTTATTCTTTTTGTTGCAATGGTAAATGGGAGTGTTTCCATAATTTCTCTTTCAGATTTTTCATCATTAGTGTATAGGAATGCAAGAGATTTCTGTGCGTTAATTTTGTATCCTGCAACTTTACCATATTCATTAATTAGCTCTAGCAGTTTTCTGGTGGCAGTTTTAGGATTCTCTATGTATAGTATCATGTCATCCGCAAACAGTGACAGTTTTACTTCTTCTTTTCCAATTTGTATTCCTTTTATTTCTTTTTCTTCTCTGATTGCCATGGCTAGGACTTCCAGAACTATGTTGAATAATAGTGGTGAGAGTGGACATCCTTGTCTCGTTTCTGATCTTAGAGGAAATGCTTTCAGTTTTTCACCATTGAGAATGATGTTTGCTGTGGGTTTGTCATATATGGCCTTTATTATGTTGAGGTAGGTTCCCTCTATGCCCACTTTCTGGAGAGTGTTTATCAGAAATGGGTGTTGAATTTTGTCAAAAGCTTTTTCTGCATCTATTGAGATGATCATATGGTTTTTATTCTTCAATTTGTTAATATGGTGTATCACATTGATTGATTTGCGTATATTGAAGAATCCTTGCATCCCTGGGATAAATCCCACTTGATCGTGGTGTATGATCCTTTTAATGTGTTGTTGGATTCTGTTTGCTAGTATTTTGTTGAGGATTTTTGCATCTATATTCATGAGTGATATTGGTCTGTAATTTTCTTTTTTTGTAGTGTCTTTGTCTGGTTTTGGTATCAGGGTGATGGTGGCCTCATAGAATGAGTTTGGGAGTGTTCCTTCCTCTGCAATCTTTTGGAAGAGTTTGAGAAGGATGGGTGTTAGCTCTTCTCTAAATGTTTGATAGAATTCACCTGTGAAGCCATCTGGTCCTGGACTTTTGTTTGTTGGAAGATTTTTAATCACAGTTTCAATTTCATTACTTGTGATTGGTCTGTTCATATTTTCTGTTTCTTCCTGGTTCAGTCTTGGAAGGTTATACCTTTCTAAGAATTTGTCCATTTCTTCCAGGTTGTCCATTTTATTGGCATAAAGTTGCTTGTAGTAGTCTCTTAGGATGCTTTGTATTTCTGCAGTGTCTGTTGTAACTTCTCCTTTTTCATTTCTGATTTTATTGATTTGAGTCCTCTCCCTCTTTTTCTTGATGAGTCTGGCTAATGGCTTATCAATTTTGTTTATCTTCTCAAAGAACCAACTTTTAGTTTTATTGATCTTTGCTTTTGTTTTCTTTGTTTCTATTTCATTTATTTCTGCTCTGATCTTTATGATTTCTTTCCTTCTGCTAACTTTGGGTTTTGTTTGTTCTTCTTTCTCTAGTTTCTTTAGGTGTAAGGTTAGATTGTTTACTTGAGATTTTTCTTGTTTCTTTAGGTAGGCTTGTATAGCTAAAAACTTCCCTCTTAGAACTGCTTTTGCTGCATCCCATAGGTTTTGGGTCGTCGTGTTTTCCTTGTCATTTGTCTCTAGGTATTTTTTTATTTCCTCTTTGATTTCTTCAGTGATCTCTTGGTTATTTAGTAACGTATTGTTTAGCCTCCATGTGTTTGTCATTTTTACGTTTTTGTCCCTGTAATTCATTTCTAATCTCATAGCGTTGTGGTCAGAAAAGATGCTTGATATGATTTCAATTTTCTTAAATTTACTGAGGCTTGATTTGTGACCCAAGATGTGATCTATCCTGGAGAATGTTCCGTGCACACTTGAGAAGAACGTGTAATCTGCTGTTTTTGGATGGAATGTCCTATATATATCAATTAAATCTATCTGGTCTATTGTGTCATTTAAAGCTTCTGTTTCCTTATTTATTTTCATTTTGGATGATCTGTCCATTGGTGTAAGTGAGGTGTTAAAGTCCCCCACTATTACTGTGTTACTGTCGATTTCCTCTTTTATAGCTGTTAGCAGTTGCCTTATGTATTGAGGTGCTCCTATGTTGGGTGCATATATATTTATAATTGTTATATCTTCTTCTTGGATTGATCCCTTGATCTTTATGTAGTGTCCTTCCTTGTCTCTTGTAACATTCTTTATTTTAAAGTCTATTTTATCTGATATGAGTATAGCTACTCCAGCTTTCTTTTGATTTCCATTTGCATGGAATATCTTTTTCCATCCCCTCACTTTCAGTCTGTATGTGTCCCTAGGTCTAAAGTGGGTCTCTTGTAGACAGCATATATATGGGTCTTGTTTTTGTATCCATTCGGCCAGTCTATGTCTTTTGGTTGGGGCATTTAATCCATTCACGTTTAAGGTAATTATCGATATGTATGTTCCTATGACCATTTTCTTAATTGTTTTGGGTTTGTTTTTGTAGGTCCTTTTCTTCTCTTGTGTTTCCCACTTAGAGAAGTTCCTTTAGCATTTGTTGTAGAGCTGGTTTGGTGGTGCTGAATTCTCTTAGCTTTTGCTCGTCTGTAAAGCTTTTGATTTCTCCATCAAATCTAAATGAGATCCTTGCCGGGTAGAGTAATCTTGGTTGTAGGTTCTTCCCTTTCATCACTTTAAGTATATCATGCCACTCCCTTCTGGCTTGCAGAGTTTCTGCTGAGAAATCAGCTGTTAACCTTATGGGAGTTCCCTTGTATGTTATTTGTCGTTTTTCCCTTGCTGCTTTCAATAATTTTTCTTTGTCTTTAATTTTTGCCACTTTGATTACTATGTGTCTCGGCGTGTTTCTCCTTGGGTTTATTCTGTATGGGACTCTCTGCGCTTCCTGGACTTGGGTGGCTATTTCCTTTCCCATGTTAGGGAAGTTTTCGGCTATAATCTCTTCAAATATTTTCTCTGGTCCTTTCTCTCTCTCTTCTCCTTCTGGGACCCCTATAATGCGAATGTTGTTGCGTTTAATGTTGTCCCAGAGGTCTCTTAGGCTGTCTTCATTTCTTTTCATTCTTTTTTCTTTAGTCTGTTCCGCAGCAGTGAATTCCACCATTCTGTCTTCCAGGTCACTTATCCGTTCTTCTGCCTCAGTTATTCTGCTATTGATTCCTTCTAGTGTAGTTTTCATTTCAGTTATTGTATTGGTCATCTCTGTTTGTTTGTTCTTTAATTCTTCTAGGTCTTTGTTAATCATTTCTTGCATCTTCTCAATCTTTGCCTCCATTCTTATTCCGAGGTCCTGGATCATCTTCACTATCATTATTCTGAATTCTTTTTCTGGAAGGTTGCCTATCTCCACTTCATTTAGTTGTTTTTCTGGGGTTTTTTCTTGTTCCTTCATCTGGTACATAGCCCTCTGCCTTTTCATCTTCTCTATCTTTCTGTAACTGTGGTTTTTGGTCCACAGGCTGCAGGATTGTAGTTTTTCTTGCTTCTGCTGTCTGCCCTCTGGTGGTTGAGGCTATCTAAGAGGCTCGATGGGAGGCTCTGGTGGTGGGTAGAGCTGACTGTTGCTGTGGCGGTCAGAGCTCAGTAAAACCTTAATCCACTTGACTGTTGATGGGTGGGGCTGGGTTCCCTCCCTGTTGCTGTGGCGGTCAGAGCTCAGTAAAACCTTAATCCACTTGACTGTTGATGGGTGGGGCTGGGTTCCCTCCCTGTTGGTTGTTTTGCCTGAGGCAACCCAACACTGGAGCCTACCTGTGCTCTTTGGTGGGGTTAATGGCAGACTCTGGGAGGGCTCACGCCAAGGAGAACTTCCCAGAACCTCTGCTGCCAGTGTCCTTATCCCCACAGTGAAACAGAGCCACCGCCCGCCTCTGCAGGAGACCCCCCAACACCAGCAGGTAGGTCTGGTTCAGTCTCCCCCAGGGTCACTGCTCCTTCCCCTGGGTCCTGATGCGCACATTACTTTGTGTGTGTCCTCCAAGAGTGGGGTCTCTGTTTCCCCCAGTCCTGTCGAAGTCCTGCAATCAATTCCCACTAGGCTTCAAAGTCTGATTCTCTAGGAATTCCTCCTCCCGTTGCCGGACCCCCAGGTTGGGAAGCCTGACGTGGGGCTCAGAACCTTCACTCCAGTGGGTGGACTTCTGTGGTATAAGTGTTCGCCAGTCTGTGAGTCACCCACCCAGCAGTTATGGGATTTGATTTTACTCTGATTGCGCCCCTCCTACCGTCTCACTGTGGCTTCTCCTCTGTCCTTGGACGTGGGGTATCCTCCTTGGTGAGTTCCAGTGTCTTCCTGTCGACGATTGTCCAGCAGCCAGTTGTGATTCTGGTGCTCTCGCAAGAGGGAGTGAGAGCACGTCCTTCTACTCCGCCATCTTGGTTAATCCTCCTCCAAGTGGATTCTTTCAAGAAGGAGGAAAGTGAATTCAAGCTGTATAGCTTCCTGATTACCTCATGTCAGGTTCTAGAAGAGATCACTGAAATGTTGGCTAGACAAGAAGAGGAAACAGTGTTCACTGATGATCAGGACATGCTCATTAATAATGAAAGAAATGCAAAAATAGAATGGTCACAGGTTTGCCTGATGAGACATGGCCATAGAATTAAATTTAATAGGGATAATTGAAAGACACTTATAATTGGGTCCAAAACGCCAACAGCACACTTTCAGGATGTGACATGGCTTAGCAGCAATGTGTATAACAAAGGCTGAGAGATTTTATTTGACAATATATCCAACATGAGTCATTGATGTGATGTGACCACGAGGAAAGCTGCTGCCATGCTGGATTGTGTTAAATGAAGCTTAGTTTGGTCTGGCAACTTACTGATTGATGTCCGGGTCTCATCTGATGACCCAAACAGAAACAGATCCTGCTTGAACACCATTTTGAATAATTTGTTCTCCTTCCTCCCTCAAACCTGGCAGTCTTATTGAGAAACCAGTGTGTGTGATTCAGTCAGGGGTAGTACCTGCTTATGAATCACGTTTGTGGTTGCACGGAGAGCTAGGTCCACCCAGATTCAGGTGATCTGACAAACTAATCACTTGCCATTACTGTGCTGTAAATATTACAGAGGCTTTGTGGTATGTTACTATCTGATAGAGCTGGTCTCCTTGCATAGGTCTTCCTTTTCAGTGTTTTTGAGAAGATGTTCGATGGTGTTGATGATCTATAGGCTCCTATCATCTCTGGCACCGATGTCTTCATTCCACACCAGTGGGACATGAGCATGGATGGGAAAAGGAAACAGCATCTCTTGGCATTCATCTCTCTCTCTCTCTCACTGTCTCTCTCCCTCTACACACACAAGCACACACACACACGGCCCTCTCTCAAGGAGACACAGTGAACGTGGGCTCTGGTATCTGACAGCCACAGCCCTAACTTCCATTTCTGGCTCAGCTGCTCATTAGCTTTGATCCTTGACAAGTTCTCTAAAATCCCTAAGCCTCATCTGTAAAGTGGGAAGAGGATGCCTTCCTCAGAGTGAGGATGAAGGGAAATGGTACATGGAAAGCACGTAGTACAGGGAAGAGTCTCCATGTATGGCAGCCATGTTTGCTGTTGTGCTTGTAGCAGACGTTGCTTTGTTATTATAGTTCTGTTTTTATTGTAATTATTATCATCTGCAACCCCCTTCCCTTTATTTCCTTTGTTCTGGTTCATGAATTTGAATGGGAAAACACTGCATCTCTATTTTATCTAAACTTTCCCTGAAACCTAGCTTTTCCTTCTAGGAAGAACGCAGGCAACAAGCTGCAGTGTATAGCACTGTGACTTTGTCGCCATAGAAATCACAGATCTTTTCATAACATCTGATAGTTTTTGCAGGCATCTCGAACCATTGTTTTCTCCCATTGCTCTTTGAAATGATGGTAGTCATTTCACTCTTCATCAGCTCTTATTATTTAAAGCATTGATAAAGGAGTACAAATATCACTATATCACATTATTTAAATGTTTGATAACTATAGCAGTGTAATTGTTTTATTTTACAGTTTTACAAATTTAAAACATTATTCTGAGAAGGGGTCTGTAGGCTTAACCAGCCTTCCAGAGGGAGCTGTGGCACATTAAAGGTTAAGAATCCCTGCCCTGGAGCCATGTTGCTGCTTTGGACTGTCACCTGGGTTGACTAAAGGGCAGTGAGGGTCATACAAGTCCCCTTGGTCAGTTTACTTCACTTCATTCTATTCATCAGCCCTAAGTCCAGAGTATGTCAGGGCCAGGCATGTCCAGAGACCCAGAAGGGGCTGAGTAAGACCCACCCTAACAAGCCCATCTGTTTGACAGGAAGCAGAGTGTCCTGTGGATGGTGGATTAGCCTTGGCATTGCATTAATTGGGGAAGGGGGGCACTTGGACATGGAACTTGTTAGTTAGCCAAACACAATAAAGGCAGAAATGAATCACTTGTAACTGGTGGAGGGACCTGTGGTGCACCAGCAGTTCCTCATTCTGGCTGTCTCTCCCTCTCAGTGCAGGCCTTGCAGTCTACAACCAGTAAGGCTCCTCACTTCCTATTCCTTCCTCTCCCATCTCCACTCCTCTCTTTCTCTCCGTCTTTGTTTCTGCTTCTCTTTCTCTCTCATTTTCCCCCCTTTTTCTTTCTCTCTAATTCCCTTTGCCCCACTTCTTCAGGGAGGAAGCAGTAGAAAATCCCAAATTTAGTCATTGGGCACAGAGTGGATATTCTCTCTGCTTGGCCTTGTGCTCTTGACACTGATCCACTGGGCCTTTGCTTGCTCCCCTTTCTGTCATCACACACACACATGCACACACACACTCACTCCATTTCTGTCTCTTCCTGACACACACTCACACCTCAGAAAGATTATATTTATAATACCCTAGGGCATTTCTAAATACCAGTATTCATTTTGGGAGCACACTTGTTTCTCTTGCTTGGAACAGACTGAATTTTCCACCGGCTCAGAGTTTTGAAGTTCTTCCGGCTGAGAGAGGAGTGAGAGTCTCCGGGAGACCAGCCACATGTCAGAGCGCTATCAGCTTTTTGCACCGAGGGGTGTGCTCATGAGAGCAGAAAATTTGCTGAAGGACTCACGGCCACATTTGGCCCAGGCAGCTCGTGTTGTGCCTCTTCAGATAAAACCTGGTGGGGGAAAGGGCATCTGGAGTAGAGAGACCAGGTGTCAAGTGAGGAAGAATCCTACAGGGCTGATAGTTACAGGCCATCAGAATAGATCTATTTCCTAGGAGAAGAGAAGGGTATTAAAACCAGTCAATCCCTGAAGGACAAATTATAACTCTCACTCAACTTCTGTGAATTCATCTGAGTGGCAGTTGAAGGCTCTCATTTCTCAAAACTGGACTCAAAGCTGCCTTTCTGCCTAGGTAGACTTGGGCAATTCCTCTCCTTTTCCTTGTATTTAGCTGTTTCATGAAATATCCTTAAAAGTGTTCAAAGAACAGCCATTCCACAAGTAGAGCTATGCCTTGAAATCCTCATTCCTGTGAGAGTTGACTCACTGACTTTAAATTCACACTAAAGTGTGAATGACTAACGTAAGATTCTTTCCTTTCTTGAAAACAAGTTTATTAAATAAGAAATATGGGAGAGTATGGGAGAGAAAGAGGAGGGGGAGGGAGAGAGAGAGAGAGGCTCAAGTTTGAAAGGGAATCGGGTAGAGGGACAAAGGAAGGGAATGCTGGAGATTTTATAACTATGCTCAGAGTTGGTCCCAATTAATTTTCTGGAGGCAATTGCTTAGCTTAATTCTGGATTTCTCCCCATAAGTTTCTAGCACTCAATTTCAACTAGACGTTACATTGGTTGGTTTTCTTAGCCTCTCATATGAGAAGTTCTTTAGTGGGCAAGATGGGAAAGTGGCAGGAGAGAAGGGGGAAGTACTAAAATGGATCAGAACCATTGCTCAGAGTATGATGTTTCCTCACCTTCCATGAAATTTCATCAGATGTCATTTCAAACCAGAGATAACATGCTCTTCCCTTCTACTTCAGAGCAAACAAATCTTGGGAGAATCCTTTCTGGCTGAGTGCTTCCCCAAGTCATCCTTCTTTAAGTGGAATTTATGTAACAATTTGATGTTTATTTCTAGTCTGGCTGCCATTTGTTACTTGTATGGGTCACCAAGCAAAGGGGCATAATGTGTCACATGTTCCACATATAAATATCACCTGATTTTAGCAGTTTGTTGAGCTCCAAGGTCAAAGGAGAGGTTACCATCAGTGGAAAAGTATCACTTTCAACACAGGATGTGCTGTACATATTAGTGACATGCATCACATTAAGCAATTTGTGCAGGTTTCCATGAACTTGTCAGCAGGGTCTGCATAAACTTCACAATGAAATTCACTTTGTTGTCAGCGCAAATTTTTAGCACGCCTTGCAAGGAGGGGAAAAAAATGGAAGAGAAGGGGGTGGGTCCCAGAGCACCTTCTGCCATGTGAGGCTTCTCCCTCTGACATCTGGAAGGGAGGAGGGTGGTTGAGTTCAAGGTCACTGCCTTCAGACAGAGAGAAGGGAGAGGAGAGTTTTCCTTGGGCACCGCTCCCTTTGGGAGGAGAGTGAGGCTCCAGCCCCATATTGTATAGAAGTAACATAGAAAAATTATGCTTCACTACTGGAAACAAATTACTTTTCAGTGTTTGTAAATTGTGAATAATAGTACCTTTGGTACAGAGTTGAGAAGTAATGAGATAAACTATGGAAAGTACCTAATATGATACTTGGTTCCGAGTAGTCACTCAATTATTATTTGTTTCTTTCTGGCTATGACCAGGCATGGCTGGAGGTAGCACCCGGTTCATGGCTGACTTTTCTCGCCGGTATTCCAGCCATCAGACTAATGGAATTATATATTGTACCTTTCAGTTTAAATTCCCTCCCTCCCTCCTTCCATCTCTCCCTCCTTCCCTTCCTTCCATGAGGTTAATTAAGGGTCTGCTATGTACCAGGCACGTGGTAAGCGCTAGGAACCTGAGGATGAATCAAACACAGGAGCGCCCATGTACGGAGAAGGCAAACCCAAGCAGTATTAACTTCAGAAGCACCTATTGGGCACTATTGGAACCAGGCACAGGGCCAACAAGAAAGACGTGGTTCCTGCCCACACACAGCTTACTCTTGAAAATGGATGATTATGATAGAGAATAATGAGAGCAATAGAGTTCTTGTTACGAGCGCAAAAAGGAGAGAGTTCAACCAGGGGGGTTGGGGAAGGCTTCTCAGGAGAGGCGCCTTTTCCCTGGACACTCAGGGCACAGTGGGTCAGAACCGTCGAGGCAGACGGGACCCTGGAATGTGCGGGGCTGGGAGTAGCTGTGTGTTGCCCTAGCTGGAATGATCCACACTGACCAACAGCAGCTGACGGTGGCTGGGGTAGGGTCTGGGGTGCCAAGAGCTCAGGGGGACAATGGGAGGTTGTTGATTAGGGCTGCAACTAGGAAGTTAGATTTGTTAACAGCTGCTGGAAGATTGGGCAACGAAGTAGTTTTTAACCATTCATTCATTTAGTCAACAAATGTTTTTCTGAGCACCCACTATCTTCCGGAGACTGTGGTGGCTGCTAGGAATACGGAGGGGAGCAAGGTCCCTGGTTTCCATCTAGTGGGCTCTGAGTTTTGGGGTGAATTTCCCTAGGGCAGCAGTTCTTGAAGTGTGTTACAGATGCCCCTGGGCACTCAAGGAGGTGTGAAGTGGTACAAAGATGAACACTTTTGATTTTATAAGTTGGCTCTGTTTAGGACGAGCCTAAATAAAAATGTCTCTGCAAAGGAAATATCCAATAAAAATAGTGTAAGTGATAGGCAGGCACAGCAAAATTTGTGAAGATAGGATGTGAAGGGCTGAAGTTTTGGAAATATGCTATTAGGAAAATCTGAATAATTTAGGGACATAAAAACCACAGCAAGTTAGAGATATAATGCCTTTTCCCTTGACTCATCCCCAAAGCCTCACTTTTTAGGTTGGTGAATGGGTGTCGGGTGCTCAGGGGACCCAGGGGAATCATGGAGTCGCCCCCAAAGAAAGCGTTTGTGCCCTCAGCTCTGTCCACACACCCGTTCCTCTTTCCTGCCTGTCTTGGGTTCTCTTTGGCCTTGGCAGCATCTATAAGAAGTAACAGGAGGATGTGGGAACGTGTGGGTTGTCCCAGCATAGCACACCCGGGAGAGAGAGTGCAGTGCAATGGAAAGGATCCAGAGACTGGAATCAGGAGATCAAATGTTCAATCTTAGTTTGCAACAGACTGTGTGTGAATAACGGTACATCAGTTTTCTCATCTCAAATAGGGAGATAATCACATTTACTCCACCAAATAGAGTTGGTCTGAAGATTATATGAAATAATATATGGGAAAGCTTTTGTAAAAAGACTTTATTTTTTTAGAGCATTTTTAGGTTTACAGGGAAATTGCTCAGAAAGTACAGAGAGTTCCCAAATACTACCCACCCCCCACCCCTGCCCACAGTTCCCACTATTATTCATATCCAGTAGTAGTATGGCACATTTGTTGCAGTTGATGAACCAATATTGATATATTATTATTAGCTAGTCCATACTTTATATTACGGTTCACTCTTTGTGCTGTACAGCACTATGGATTTTGACAAATGTGTAATGTCATATATCTACCATTACAGTATCATACAGAATAATTTCACTGCCCTTAAAATGCCCTGAGTTTCACCTATTCATCCCTTCCCCCTCCCCTTGAATTCCTGGCAGCCACTGGTCTTTTTACTGCCTCTTTAGTTTTGCCTTTTCCAGAAGGTCATATAATTGGAATCATATATTATATAGCCTTTTCAGATTGGTTTCTTTCACCTAACAGTGATACTTTTAAGGTTCCTCCATGTTTTACTGTGGCTTGAAATCTCATTTCTTTCTTTTTTTAAAATCACTGGGTAATATTGCATTGTCTGAATGTACCACTGTCTGTTTACCCATTCACCTGTTAAAGGACATCCTGGTTGCTTCCAAGTTTTGGTAACTATGAACAAAGCCACTATAAACATTCACATGCAGGTTTTTATGTGGATGTAAACTTTTCAGCTCATTTGGACAAATACCTAGGATTGCAGTTGCTGGGTTGTATGATAACCCTATGTTTAGCTCTGTGAGAAACTGCTGAAGTGTCTTCCAAAGAGGCTGTGCCGTTTTGCATTCCCAGCAGCAATGATGAGAATTCCTGTTGCTGCATATCCTTGCCAGCATTTGGTGTTGTCAGTGTTTTGGATTTTAGCCATTCTAATAGATGTGTTGTAGTATCTTATTTTAATTTGCAACTTCCTAATGACATATGATATTGATCATGTTTTCGTATGCTTATTTGCCATCTGTATGTTTTCTTGCAGATGTGTCTTTTCAGGTCTTTTGCCCATCTTTAAATTCGGTTTATTCGTTTTCTTATTGTTGAGTTTTATGAGTTCTTTGTATATTTGGGTATCAGTCCTTTTATGAGTTCTTTGTATATTTGGATATCAGTTTTGCAAATATTTGCTCCCAGTCTGTGCCTTGTCTTTTCATTCTCTTAACAATGTCTTTCACATAGCAGAAGTTTTAAATTTTAATGAGGTCCAACTTATTGATTCTTTCATTCATGGATCCTGTTTTTGGTGTTGTATCTAAAAAACACAGAGTCATCTAGATTTTTCTCCTATGTTATCTTCTAAAAGTTTTATAGTTTGGGGTTTTCCATTTAGGTCTATGATCTATTTTGAGTTAAGTTTTGTGAAAGGTGCAAGGTCTTTGTTCATATTCATATCCTTCCTCCCTCCCTCCCTCCTTCCCTTCCTTCCTTCTTTTCTTCCTTCCTCCCTTCCTTTCTCTTTTGCATGTGGATGTCTGGTTGTTCCACCACCATTTGCTGAAAATAGTACCCTTTCTCTATGGAATTGACTTTGCTACTTTTTCAAAGATCATTTTAGTTGACTATATTTATATGGACCTATTTCTGGGCTGTCTATTCTGTTCCATTGATCTATTTGTCTGTTCTTTCAATATTACACTGTCTTGATCACTGGAAAGGTTTTTTTATTTTAAAAAATTATTTATTTATTTATTTATTTGGCCACACTGCGTGGCTTGTGGGATCTTAGTTCCCTGACCAGGGATTGAACCTACGTTCTCAGCTGTGAAAGTGAAAAGTCTTAACCACTGGATTGCCAGGGAATTCCCTGGAAAGCTTTTTAAAACCATGAAGTCTTAAACCCATGGACGGCACTATTACTAGAGGCAGTGATCGGGCAGGGTGTGGTGGGCGTTTCTCTCAGTTCTTATCTTCTCCCTGCTGTTTGTGAATTAGGGAACGGGATTCCTCATCTGTGAAGAGAGAAAGCCGAGGCTACAAGGCCAAGTGCTTATCAAGGGGATGGTGGACTTTGTCTCTTCCTTTAGGTTGGAGGACAGGGGTTGATCAAAAATGTCTGTTTGATTAATCCCTGCTCTTTCCGACTTTAAAGACCAGATCACTTTGCTTCTGGCAACTCAAGCATTACATGTTCTATTATTTGTATATGTTTTATTATTTTCTTGCTTATTCTGGACAGAATTGTTTCTTCTTACTGTTCAGTCTGGGCATTCCTCGTGATTGCCCATTATAACTCTAGCTGACATTTTTCTTGTGCTTTCGTAGTGGTTCTCAAAGTGTGGTCCTTGACCAGCTGAATCAGCATGCCCTGCCTGGGAAGTTGTTAGAAATGCAAATTCTCAGGCCCTACCCTAACCTGACGAATGGAACCTCGGAGTGAAGCCAAGTAATTTGTGTTTTAACAAGCCCTCCAGATGACACTGATACACACTGGAGTTGGAGAACGACTAATTTTGAGTTAGTTTTTTATCCAGTTAGTAGCAACCTTCTTATATGCATTCTCTCAGACTGTTGCATTGCCTCATTTACACTCTTGAGCTGGAGAAATGGAGGCTTAGACATGTGATGAGGAGGAGGGTCGAGAATCAGACTTCCCTTGTAGTGTCTATAGTTCTCCTTTCCCTTTGCATATCAGAGCTCATCACAGGATGTCCTCACCTCTGCTGGTACACCTCAAGGGAGCTATCCTAGAACATAACTCAGAGCACTTCCCCCACGGCCTCAGAAAGGAGAGCACCACTGGTCATGCTGCTGAGTGACAGCTGATCGACAGCCTGCCTCATCTGCTACCTCATATCCTAGCTCAAGGGAGCTGTCTCTTCCTTCTCAATCTCTCTTCCCCTCTCTACAGTCACGCCTGCCCAGATCAGCTGAGCCACTGCCACTGCCTGTCTCTGGAGAAGACTGTGTGACCAGAGAATAGTTGGGCAGATAGAATGGCCTCTCCTTCGAAACAGGCTCTCTGAGGTCAAGGCCTCGGAAGATTGCCTCTTAGGGTATGGGGCAAGGGCTTGTCTGTTTATTGAGGGTGTAGACGTGGAGTCAGGGCAGGCATTTTATGAACAGAGGAGGAGTTTTTTTGAGTTTGTGGCCTTGTGCTGATTCTTTTGGGGAAGCTGAGTGGCGTGAATAGAGAAATCTATGATGAGGGGAAAAAATCAATTTTAGTGAAATAAATGTAGGTAGGTTCACTTTCATCTGTAAATATATTTCTTCTATTTGTTGGTACTTCATCCATAAGTTGCATGCATATACCCATAGAGTCAGAATCCTTTTTATTACCCATCTAGGTTGCTTTCTCTTCAAGCTTAGCCTAAAGTTTAAAATAAAAACTCTGAAATAATGGATGAAATCCATTCAGGCAGCTTGGTGGTTTAAAGTAAAGCTGAACTTCCTGTTTTTTGAAAAGTTTATGTCCAGAAATAAAGCTAAGTGGGCAGAGGAAGACCTATTCCTCCCTACTGAAGAGGAAACAAAACTACACATATTAAAGGATGTCTCGAAGGTGCTCATACTGCTTGGGAAAAATGCCCTAGACACCCAGGCTATTTGTGTTAAGATTGAACACATGATCTAAATGTGAATTAAGCAAGGCCATGGTAAAGTTGACTGAAAATGAGGCAGCAGGACTTTGTGAGCCATTCATTCCCCTAATAAAACATCTTCCTCCCTAAAAAAAAATCCCTTTCCTCTCTCTTTTGACCTTGGGCAGTCTTTAAAGTACAAAATTCTTCATCTGTGATTATCTAATCTCTTTTAAAAATGCCTTGCCCTCATCTGTTGCTGGTAGGAATGTAAAATGGTGCAGCTGCTGTGAAAAAGTTTGTTGATTCCTCAGTAAGTTAAACATAAAGTTATTATGTGTGTTTATGACCCAGAATACTCCACTCCTAGATACATATCCAGGATAATTGAAAAAGTAGGTTCATACAAACACCTGTACATGAATGTTCATAGCAACATTACTCATGATAACCCAAAAGTGGAAACAACATAAATGTCCATCAACTGAGGATGAGATAAACTAAATATTATATCCATACAATGGAATATTATTCAACCATAAAAAGGAATGACGTACTGATGCATGCTACAACTTGGATGAACCTTATAAACATTATGCTAAGTGAAAGAAGCCAGAAACAGAGGCCTGCATGCTTCTATTTATATTAAATGTCCAGAATAGGCAAATCCACGGAGACAGTAAGTAGATTAGTGGTTGCCAGAGGCTGGTGGGAGAGGAGAAATGGAGAGTGACTACTAATGGGTATGAGCTTTCTCTTTGGGGTGATGAAGATATTCTGGAGTTAGATAGTGGTGATGGTTGCACATCCTAGTGATGATATTAAAAACCACTAAATTGTACACTAAAAGGGTGAATTTAGTGGTATGTGAATTATATCTTAATTAAAAAAAATAAAAGGCCTCAGTGAGGAGGCTCTACTACTTCTTCATTTTTCTTCTTTTAGATTAAATCAGGTAAGTAGAATGCTTCTCTACTTGGGCCCCTGGTCAAGTGTTCATTGAGCTGAGTGCTGTCCTTCACCTTCTTGATATGCTGTAGGGTATCAAGTGCTAGAACTGAAAGAGCAGATAATAAGAATTAAGAGGAGCTCAGGAAAGGAAGGAAGAATTGGATAGGTCAGCTGGGACCTTTAGGGAAGAGCTGTACTCTACATATTTATGCAGTCAACAAGTATCTATGGAGCCCTTTCATGGGCTAAATGTCATGTGATTACTAACACAAGTAGAACCAAGTCTCTACCTTCACGAAGCTCAAGTTAAGACAGATATGTTGAGTAAAAAATTATAATTCAAAGCAGTCCACCTACACAAGAGATTGTGGACTTGACAGGAAAACTTGTAGAAGAGATGAGGGAAGAAGATAATGTCTTCCCGGCATTATCAACAGGAACAAAGGGGCAGAAGTAGGAATGATGGTGTATTTGGGGCAGATGGGGAAATGGTCAGAGTTTCATCTACATCCTCACGGCAAGTAATTGTGCAATTCTTTGCTTTATCTCTTGTAAAAATTCTTTCTAAATGTTATGGATGCACTGGCAAAAGTTTTGAACAGTACAAAAGAGAACACAGTGTATAGTAATCTCCCTAATACCCTTTCTCCTAATTTTCCTCTTCAGATGGAACCATCTCCAGAAAGTCTTCTCTTTTAATAGACCCTATGTATCCCCCTTTGCTTTATTTTTGAGAAATAGAGACTTCATGATCAAGACTAGATCACAGAATAAAATTTTAAAAATTGAATTCTATAAGTTGGTTGTTTTCCATTTGCTTAATTCAATTCAGTTCAGTCCAATTTTCTTCATTCAACCAAGTCTAATTATCTTTACCTTATGGCAGTCATTTCTTGCTAATTAATTGATTTTAAAATTTTAAATAAAAAAAGTTTTTCAGTTGCTATTCATTCATTTAAACGTTTTTCATTCAATAAATATTTCCTGAGTCCCCTACCAAGTGTTGGGCTCTGTTCTAAGACTTGGGCTACATAGTGAACAAGATAAACATCTTGTGTCTGTCCTCAGGGAGCTCACTGGGGGACACAAAGGGTAAGAAAGTACATAAGTTAACAAGAAAAGTAGGTGGTAATAAGTGCTATGATGGCAACTTTTAAAAGGGTGAAGAGATAGAGAATGGGGATCAGGGGAGCTACTCTAGATTATCTAGTCTTTGAGGATGTGATACTTAGGTTAAGACCTGAAAAACAAGAAGGAGCAGCCATGCAAAGATCAGTTGGCAGGCACAGCTGGTGCAAAGGACCTACAGTGGGAACCAGTCAGGCAGTTGAAAGAAACAGGAAGAAGGCAAGGATGGCTGGATCTCAGAGTGGAAGTGGAGAGTGAGTGAGGTTGTATGTTAGTATGTTAGGGCTGCTGTAACAAAGAACCACAGCCTGGGTGGCTTAAACAACAGAAATTTATTTTCTCATGTTTCTGGAAGTTGGAAGTCCAAGATCAAGGTGTGAGCAGGGTTGATTTCTTCTTGGGCCTCTCTCATTGCCTTTTAGATGGCCAGCTTTCCCTGTGTCTTCACATGGCCTTCCTCTGTGCATGTCCGTGTTTTAATCTCTTCTTATCATAAGGACACCCATCGTGTTGGATTAGGGCCCACTCATATCACCTTATTTTACCTTAATTACTTCTTTCAATAACCTGTCTACAAATACAGTCACATTCTGAGGTATTGGGGTTAGGATGTCAACATGTACATTTTAGAGGGACACAATTCAGCCCCTAACAGGACTGGTAAGGTCTAAGCAGGGGCCAGATTGTGTAGGGTTTTTTTGGCCAGGGTAAGGAGTTTTATTTAAGAGTAAGAGCCGCTGGAGGGTTTTAAGCAAGGGGGTCTGCAGATCTGATTAATATTGAGGAGTTAGAGCTTCCCTAGAGATTCCCACAAGGAGAACTAAAGCACTCCCGGCCCTAGCCCAGAGGTGATCTTCCATATCAACCCGGGGCCTGGACTAAACTTTTTCCTCCTGTTCATGGTCCCTGTTTTTCATCAGAGTTTGCACAGAAAGAAACCAACACACTCAGGATAGCATTCCTCAATATTCCAAACAAATTTTGAAAAACATAACGGGTCAACGATAAATACACATTTTGCAAGACTCTCTGATCTATTTATGTCACAAAAATCTCCTAAATAGAGGAATTGGATTGACTGCAAATAGCCGTTGTTGACTTTCTATGAGTACATGGTTGTGTGCCACAGGATTTTTGTAAAGAGAGATTTCTGCATGGTGGTGATTTTCTGTACTCATCAGTAGATTTTGTTTTTTCACTTGGATCAAGATCGCCAACCATAAACAAAGGGGACATTTTGGCTTGAGAAATATCTACTTTACTTTGTTAATAAGCAAAGCTGAAACTGGAAAAAATAATTTCGTTTTGTAAACATAGGCTTGTTGTTCAGAGTGCAAAACATAGCTCTTGCAAAATGCTATGGTGACATGGTCCCATGGGGCTAGCATTTAAAATGGAGGGATAGAAACAGCAGATCTGTTTATTGTGCAAATGCAGGGAATGTCAAAGCCAGGTCGTCAAAATTATTTTAAACAACCAAATGCCACTTACCAGCTGTGGGCTACCTGCCTCAACCACCTCTTTCAAGTTTAAAGGGAGAAAAATCTCTCTTTTCTCTCTATGTGTTTGAAGACAGCATCAGAATTAACATCTGACTCATAAACAGTCCATGAAATTGATGACTCTTCACATCCTATGACTTGGTATTTTCAGATAAAATCTCTTTCTCTTTTGCATTTTTAAAAGCTAGTTTCCTTCTCTGCTTGGTCCTGTGGTTAATGTGTGGAGGCAGGCTCTTGGCAGCCAGATGGAATATAATCTATATTCAGGGCTTCCATTAGCTCTTGTGTTTGAATGTGCTACCATTTCCTAATTTCAACACAAATATTTTACGAGAGTGGATTGCCATTTATGTTTTTGCTATATAATACAGTCATTATGCTAATATGTCTTGTTTTTGGTGGAGATTAATTTCAAAACACGTGTGCCCCCTTTTCATTGGTCACATGTTGACAAATGGGGTCACATTTGACACCAGACTGGTCAGCCTCAATTCTGGTTTTTCTCCATGTCCCTTCCAGGCTGGTCTGGACACTGTTAGCACTTTCTTTTTAGTTTGTGGGAGTTTAGCAACCCAATTAACCTTGAGAATGGAGGAATGAGAAATGGAACCAGTTCATCTTAAGCTAAAAGGATCATGTTGCCAGGGTAATTTTTTTTCTTAGAGTAAGAGATTCCTGTGTCATTCCAAATGCACAGGTACTACCGTGCCAAAGTGCTACAGAGAGCTTAGCGCTGAACTTTGCTAAAATTAATTGGGTGTTAATGAAAGTTTGGGGGTAGTTGAATTTAAGAGAGAAGTATTCTGCTTTTATTACCACTTCCCAAAACTATGTAGTAGAGGGCTCTGATGATGATAAAAATAACAACTCCTCCTTGCTTGTGCTAGACAGAATATAAAGCAGTTTCCCAACATTTCTGCACTGAATCAGAGTAATCCTCTCAGTGTCCTCTAGCAAAGACCTCCCTGCGGCCAATAGAATGCTGGCATTGCCATCAGAATCCTGGGAGTGAGGCCTTGGGCCGGGTCTTGGGATTCTAATAAATACAGCACATGGAACAAACTTCTCGAATCATACTCTTTAAGAAAAAATTGAGATCACAATTACTTAAAAGGTTTTTTGGACCTTAGAAAGGAGATGAGGAATCTACAAATGGTCTTCTGTGCAGAAGAAGATAGTCAGACTCATGTTTGTTCTCAATTATGGCAGCTGTTTGAACCCAGAAGGAATATCCACTATCTAGTTTGTCGCATGAAGGAAAAGATCAGGGGTTCAGTGGAGTGGCCAGAAAAATTGGGCTTTGCCATTCCCAGTCACCGAGGTGAGCTCCAGGTGTTTCTGGATCAGCACAGAGGATCAAACATGGATGTCTGGTGTTTGCTCTTTTGCACATCAACTGAGACAAGCTTCTTGCTGCCATGTCACAAGGCCCCTGGCTGGAGAGGATGATAAGGGGAGATCTCAAGTCACATCAATAACTCTCAGTCCAGCTCCTGCTATTCTTACAGTGTCTTTGTTTTCCCCTCACAACTGGCCACTACAGGCTCCCCTCTGACTTCTCTGCTTTTCTCTGCTTTCTTCCTTGGCCTCTCTTCCTGAAAATGCTGACTTGAATGTTGACATCCCCTGGGTTTGCCCTATGACTTTTATCTGTCCTCACTTTACCTACACTCTCTGGACAACCTCATCCGTCCCCATAGCTCCCGTTGTCATCTCTATTCGTGATGGCTCTAAAATTAAATCTACATCTCTCTAGCCCAGACCTCTTTCTCTGCTTCCATAGATGTCTCAAACTCAGCATGTTTGATCTGAATTCACAATGCTCCCACCCCTGTGAGTGTGTCTTCTCCTGAGATCCTTGTCACTGGGATAGTAACCAAGATTGACTCTGCTCATGGTATTCCAGGCTCGGTTCCAAGCATTTAACATGCTTTACCTCATTTCACCTCTTCAAGAGCCCGATACAGAAAGTACAGTTATTGTTGCCATTTCACACTTCAGAGGCAAAAAGTGTTCAGTGCCTTGCCCCAGGTTCAAGAGTTCATCATGGGTAGAGCGGGGGTTTGAACGTAGGCTGTGTAGACAGAGCCCATACTTTTTTTTTTTTTTGGTTTGTTTTGTTTTGGCCGCGCGGCATGCGGGATCTTAGTTCCCCGGTCGGGGATAGAACCCGTGCCCCCTGCAGTGGGGGCACAGAGCCTTAACCACTGGAGTGCGAGGGAAGTCCCCAGAGCCTACACTTTAAACAACTCTGCTGTGCTGCTTGCTGTTTTACATTTACCCCGGTCAGAAACCTGGGCATCATTTTTGAAGCCTCCTTCTCGCTTGCCTCCCATATCTAATCCAATGCCAAGCCTATCATTTTTGCCTCTGGAATAAATTTCTATTTCTTTCTGTTTTCACTGTCACCACCCTAGTCCAAGCTATTGCCTCTTTCCTGGACACATGCAATGACCTAATGGCTCTTTCTGTCTTTCTCTCTTTTCTCCTTCCCACCCTGTATACTTCCCGTATTACAACAAAAGAAATCTCTAAAACATAAATTCAGTTGTGCCACTCTGCTAACTAAAATGCTCCAATGGTTTCCTACTGTCCTCAGGTCAAAATCTGAACTCCTGTTAAAGGATAAACTGAGGCATAGTAAACATTTTTAGAGTTTATTTGAGAAAAAAAATCGATGTGGATAGGGCAGTGCCAAACCAAAAGTGGCTAGGAGCGCACTATGGACAGGAACCAGGGGAAAGACCTACAGAGAAGGCGTGGAAGCAAAGAAAGGAAATTATCTCATTGGCTACAGCTTAAAGCCTTATTGGCTGTTTGTGATTGGTTGTCCTTAGGTTTTGATTTCTTAGCCTTGAGGCATTAGCAGGCTTAGGTTTTGGTTTGCTCGTGTAGACCAACTGACATTAGAGCCGCCTCAGTCTAATGGGCTCCGTGTTTAATTAACTTAGCGCTCCTCAACATGCCTTAAAAGGCCTGCTCTGGGCTCTGATCTCTCCACCCTCATCCTTCTTCCCACACTCCCTCCCCTCACCTTGTATTATCCACGTGATCCAGCCTTTCTGAACCTCTTCCCTTTTCTGGCTCTTGGAAGGACATCTGCTCTCTTTCACCTCTTGGCCGCTGAGCTGTCTGATCCCTTCTCTTTAGCTGGTTTACTCCTACTCATCCTTTAAAGCCTCAGGATCTCCTCCTTAAGATCCTAGAAAGGGATTTTGGTGCCTTGGCTGTGTGTTCCGGAACAGTTGGCACTTACTGTGTGCCAGCCTCTGTTCGAGCATTTTAAATACATTCACTCATTTAGTTCCACAACAGCCCCCTGAGGTGCAATTGTAACTTCCTTCTGGCAGACAAGGAAGTTGAAGCACAAAGTGTATCCGTCACAGTCCAGTCAGAAAAGCTGATGTTGCTCAAGTAGCTCCCCAGCGGAAACCTGATACAGGGCTCTGACTACAAGGGAATTATTGCAAGAGCAGGAAAGGCAGATAGTAGATGGCAAAGCAACCTAGAAATCATCAACAGGAAGAAGCTGCTCCTTGCAGGTTAGAGGGACAGGGGAAGAAGGTGATGTCACCAGAGCTGAGGGGCTGGGGCAGCCTAACGGCAACTGGAACCCGGGAGGAGATGCAGCCCCTGCCAGAGCTGCCACCCCAAACAGAGACGACAGTCCCCCCTCCTACCCATTAAGCTCCCCCAGTGCTTCCCGTTGGCTGAACTAACCAGACCCTCATTAGCATGGGAGCTTGGGAAAAGTAGTTCTCAGAAGTGATGGGAAAGATGGGGAATAAATTGAGAGTAAACAGGCAGAAGACAGACCCAGAGAAGTTAAGTAGTTAGCCCAAGGTCACACAGCTTCTAAGTAGCAGATGCGGGTAGTTTGTCCCCGGAATGTACACCCTTAGCAACTGTTATATATTGCCTCTCTGAGAACTTTGGGCAAAGCACTGAATCATTCTTTGCCTCAGATATACAGAATGCAGATAATAGTAGTACCCTCTGTGAAAAAGATTAAAATATGAGTTAAAATATGTCAGATACTTTGAACAGTAATTACGCCTGCAATATCATAAATGCGGTCCGTCTTGTTCACCATTTCAGGGACAAGGATTTCAGGAGGAGGCAGTGGTCTCGTGATGGAAACTATGCCCGCTACTGCTCTAAGCTCTTTCTCTGTAATGTAGTTGCTAGCTCCATCTTATGGAGGATAAAACTAAAGCCCCAAGAGTTTGATTGTCTAAGGTGATATAGCATAAGTGGGAGTAGGGTTCAAGAATCGGATCTAGAGTCAGGGTGTTTAACTGCTATATTGAAATTCTTGTGTAACAGACTCTCCCAGCTAAACTGCAGTTACTATGGCACATGGTCTGTGCCTTTTTGCCTTTGATTTCCCAGCACTAGCTTATTGCCTAGTGCCAGGAAGGTACTCACTTCATGAGTTGAAATGGCCTGGTGATTTGCTGGTGCCCAGGAAAAGCAAATGTTTCCAGACCTGTCTCGGGACTTCTTGGTCAGCAGCAAGGTGTCCAGTCATGAGCTGTAGCACAGCCTCTCCTCAGGGACTGATTCTAGGCCGTTTCCATGTTGCATCTCTGGGTATCCCAGCTCTGCCATTTCATCCAGCTTTGTGATGTCTTCTCCTGACCCTCCCCATCCATTTTCTACCTCGCTGAGTGCTCAGGGTGACCAAAGCTGAGTCAGAGCGGGGAAGATTGCAGCAGGAGGATGTAAGAGAAAAGGAAATGGGGTCAAAGGTCACCATTCGGAAGTTCTTGAGGGCATGTAAAGATCAAAATCTATGAACTGCCCATCCAGATGTAAGGTGGGACTGAGAGTTGCATCTTGCTAGGACATTATTTCCGTTTTTATCTCAGTAATTGAGGTGGTGTATGAAGCGGAAGCAATCACTCTTTGCCTGTTTCCCCACATAAAGAAGACAGCAAAGATAATTTTCACCAAGTGTCGGAGAAGCTGTGCCAGGTCAATCTCGTAATCGAGTTTTGGCATGAGGACATTGGCCTGATTTTTTGATTCGTTGGCAACACGTATGCTTTGGGGATGCTGCCCTTCCTTCAGTTTCTCTCGTCTTGCCAGTTGAAAAGAGTTGGGCTTCTTGTGAGAAGCCGATGTGTGTTCATCTAACAAATAATATCAATTACATACTTGATAATGGTTCCCTTTTTCCTTTGGCTGCTTACAAAGGGCAGAGCCAAAACTGGCCGTTCAGCGCTTGGAAGTCTATGGGATTTCCTAACCTCGCCACTGGGATTCATTCTCTATCCCAGTTTCTTTGTCTTCTTTTCCTGCACTTCTATTTAATGGCTTATATCTTGCTGGATTGTGTGCATCTTTGTAAGCCACACCTAGTCCCTCCAGACACAATGTGTACAAATACAAGGCTACTGACTCAAACGTTTTTATCATAGACTTGATTCCTCTCTTTGTTTTAGTGGAGCACTTTAAATTACTGACATGCATCAATGTCCCATTACTTTCTGGAATGAATGAGTTTAGCAGAGGCCTTTTTAAGGCAAAAAGCTAAATATTAAAGTCCGTGGTTTCTAGCTGAGAGAATTTGTAATTTTAGAACTGGTTGATGAAGAAATATATGTTGAGTGGTTGCCTGAGGCAGGGGGTGGGAGGTGGGTAAAATGGGTGAAGGGGAGTCAAAAGGTACAAATTTCCAGTCATAAGATAAATAATTCCTAGGGGTGTAATATACAGCATGGTGACTATCGTTAACAATCCTGTACTGTATATTTGAAAGTGGCTAAGAGAGTAGATCTTAAAAGTCTCATCGCAAGAAAAAAAAATTTGTAATGGTGTGTGGTGATGGATGTTAACTAGACTTATTTGGGTGATCATTTTGCAATATATATAAATATCATTATGTTGTACACCTAAAATGAATATAATGTTATATATCAATTATGTCTCAAAATATATACAAACAAATGATAAAAAAATCAGATACTCATTTCAAAAATAATCAAGTCATCAGAAATGATAGTGAGTGACTGAAGAAGTAGTGTTTGCTGAAATGAGAGGTACCAGAGGCAAGGCAGTCCTGATGTTTTAATACTGGCTTGTTAGACTCATTCCTACCTATTACATTTTGTTATATTTTGGCTTTTGCTCTTGTAAAATATAGGCATAGTATACAGTAGAGATCAGGAAAAGGGAATAATTTGAGCAAGTAGATTAATACAAGTAAATCTGCAATGATCTGTCTTAGCAAAAAAAAAGAGAAAGAAAGAGAGAAAAGAAAGAAAGAGAGAAAGAATTATATACTGAAAATCTGATTGATTTTGGTAATGTTTTAAAAGGAGTTTATACCTTATTAATGCATAAACAAAAAATAAAATTAATAAATTTGTGATTTATTAATCATATTGATTAACTATAACCAATCTACATATATTTGAAAAATAGGTGCATAGGCATCTGGTGAAAACAGGGGTCTTGGATAATGTCTTGAGCACATGGAGAGAAGACCCTTCTCAGGAGCCCGTAGTGCCCCAAAGGCTGAGGATCCTGCCCTTACTCTGTTTTTACGGCACACTTTGTTAGGTGCTAGTGCCCCAGGTATGCTGTTGCACTAGAGTGCTTTTCTTTTGTGAAAAATGGAAAACAATGGGCCCAAACGCCACCTTCACTGATAAAATTTCCCTTCTAACTTTCTAGACATGCATCAAAATCACTTCATTAAATTTGAACAATGTTTAAATAAGGACATATTTGTACTGAGATTTTTTTAAACTGTTTAAGTCCTCTGATATAATACGTTTGGTTTTCTGTTTTGTTTTTTTTTTTAATTTATGGCTGTGTTGGGTCTTCGTTTCCGTGCGAGGGCTTTCTCTAGTTGTGGCAAGCGGGGGCCACTCTTCATCGCGGTGTACGGGCCTCTCACTATCGCGGCCTCTCTTGTTGCGGAGCACAGGCTCCAGACGCGCAGGCTCAGTAATTGTGGCTCACGGGCCCAGTTGCTCCGCGGCATGTGGGATCCTCCCAGACCAGGGCTCGAACCGGTGTCCCCTGCATTAGCAGGCAGATTCTCAACCACTGCGCCACCAGGGAAGCCTGGTTTTCTGTTTTTAAAATTTTTTTTCTTCCAGGTTTATTGAGATATAATTGACATACAGCACAGTATAAGTTTAAGGTGTACAGCATAGTGATTTAACTTACGTAGATCATAAAATGATGACCTCAGTAAGTTTAGTGAACATCCATCATCTCATGTAGATACAAAATAAAAGAAAAAGAAAAAAAATTTTTTCCTCATGATGAGAACTCTTAGGATTTACTCTCTTAACTTTCACATATAACATACAGCAGTGTTAATTATATTATGTTGTACATTACATCCTTAGTACATATTTTATTCCTATCAATTATATATAATTTAACAATTGTATATTCCTATTAAAAAACAGATCTAGGGAGGCGGGGGATCTCGTTTTCTGAAAAGGAAGCTGTAGAGATGCTTGTCTGAGGTAACTCTTCAAGTTGGAGGCTGAGCTGAGATTAGAACTTTATTTCCTAAAATGAATTCTATTACTTTTTCCCTTGACTATGGGCTGTCTTTTTTTTCCTGAATCTTTTTAGGTAAACAAGGTCACAGCGACCCCTTCATCTCTCAGCCTTTTCCCTCCAGTGACATATTAGTACAGTGCCCAGACCTGTGTCTCTGTGTTCTCCAACACCTTTGCCTCCGCTGGGGTCCTGTAATCCCTCTACCATCTACAGACAATAAGAAATCAAGATTATTCACTCTAGACGGCAGCTTTTCTTTCCTTTTTTTTTAAGTAGATCTTTATTGGAGTATAGTTGCTTCACAATACTGTGTTAGTTTCTGTTGTACAACAAAATGAATCAGCCATATGCATACATATATCCCCATATCCCCTCCCTCTTGAGCCTCCCTCCTACCCTCCCTATCCCACCCCTCTAGGTGGTCACAAAGCACCAAGCTGATCTCCCTGTGCTATGTGGCTACTTCCCACTAGCTATCTATTTTACATTTGGTAGTGTATATATGTCCATGCTACTCTCACTTTATCCCAGCTTCCCCCTCCCCACTGTGTCCTCAAGTCCATTCTCTATGTCTACGTCTGTATTCCTGCCCTGCCACTAGGTTCATCAGTACCTTTTTTTTTTTTTTAAAGATTCCATATATATGCATTAGCATACGGTATTTGTTTTTCTCTTTCTGACTTACTTCACTCTGTATGACAGACTCTAGGTCCATCCACCTCACTAAAAACAACTCAATTTCATTTCTTTTTATGGCTGAGTAATATTCCATTGTATATATGTGCCACATCTTCTTTATCCATTCATCTGTCGGTGGACACTTAGGTTGCTTCCATGTCCTGGCTATTGTAAATAGTGCTGCAATGAACATTGTGGTACATGTCTCTTTTTGAATTATGGTTTTCTCAGGGTATATGCCCAGTAGTGAGATTGCTGGGTCATATGGTAGTTCTATTTTTAGTTTTTTAAGGAACCTCCATAGTGTTCTCCATAGTGGTTGTATCAACTTACATTCCCACCAACAGTGCAAGAGGGTTCCCTTTTCTCCACATGCTCTCCAGCATTTATTGTTTCTAGATTCTTTTGATGATGGCCTTTCTGACCGGTGTGAGGTGATACCTCGTTGTAGTTTTGATTTGCATTTCTCTAATGATTAGTGATGCTGAGCATCTTAGCAGCTTTTCTACTATATTGATTAGCTGTTTTATGGAAGAAGACTGGCACATCTGATCTATAGGATTTTTGTGGCTGTTAAACGGAATTTATTGAAACCAACTCAGCAAGGCCCTGTTTGCGTGGATAGCTATGCCTCAGGAAAGGTCTGTGCTTAAACCCCAATACTAAACAGCATGCAATGAAAGGCCCTCTTGCCTAAATCACCCCACCCCCAGCCCCCCCCCGCCCTGCAGACACTTCCCAGGCTTGGGGGAAAGCTGGCAGGGCTCCATTTTGGTAATCTCCATGTGGAGTTTTTCCTCAGCCCCGATATGGGTTAATTCTGAATTATAATCCAGCCTGCTTTCTGGGGGTCCCTGAGGAAATTCGGAGAGAGAATGCAACTTGTTTTGTTGAATTGAAAACCAAGTAGCCCATGTTTGGCTAAGAGTTTTTTTTTAAAAAAAAAAAAAAAAAAAAAGGGAAGAAGAAAAACTCATGAGAAGAAATGAAACGCCAGCTCTCTCTTTCATGTGGGGCAGTTCAGGGTATGGGAGGACAGTGGGAGGAGGTGGGAAGAGTAGAGGAGGGAGGCAGCTGAGTTTATTTTTAACACCAAGTTAAAGGCACACTCTGTGTTCTTTCCTTTTAAAAATAGACTTTGAACCTCTTAAAACGTTTGACTCTATTCTGCCTGTGGGGTAATACCCCTTTTGTGGCTGGCAACTCCCACTGGATCTTTTCCCATTACAGGCTTACTGGCCAAGTAGTTAGAAGGATGGAAAAACCCCAGAATTTTTCTTCCGAGAGCTCCTGATCAGCATATGCACACAGCTCCTGTATGCAGAGAGGCTTATAAACTCTGGCTACTTACCTGAACCTTGAGCTTTATGGCGTTTCTCAAAACTTGATGGTTTGGGAAAATGTCCTCTTTTTAAAATAGTCCGGGTTACATGGATGGACCTAGAGGTTGTCATACTGAGTGAAGTAAGTCAGACAGAGAGAAATATTGTATGATATCGCTTGTATGCGGAATCTAGAAAAAAAATGATACAAATGAACTTATTTACAAAACAGAAACAGACTCACAGACTTAGAGAAGGAACTTATGGTTACCAGTGGGGAAGGGCTGGGGGGGAGGGATAGTTAGGGAGTTTGGGATTGACATGTACACACTGCTATATTTAAAATGGATAACCAACAAGGACCTACCGTATAGCACCGGGAACTCTGCTCAATATTCTGTAACAACCTAATTGGGAAAAGAATTTGAAAAAGAATAGATACATGTATACGTATAACTGAATCACTTTGTTGTACACCTGAAACTAACACAATATTGTTAATCAACTATACTCCAATATAAAATAAAAAGTTAAAAAAATAGTCTGGGTTAGTAAAATAGTGGATAAAGTCTTTTTGAGGTCCATTGCAATAATTTATTCATTGAGCTTATAAATGACACAACACACATGTATATACACATTTACACACATGAAATTAGAATAAGTATGAGTAATATGATAATAGCTGATCTCCAACACTTATTGAGGGCTTACTCTGTGCCCGGCACTGTTTCACATACATTTAATGCTTTGAACAATGCTCTCAATATTATCATCCCATTTTACAGATGAGGAAACTTGGGCTCAGGGCTATTCAGTAATTTGTGAAGATTATAAAATCAGTGAGTGGTTATGTTTTGTTTTTTGGGTTTTTTTTTTTTGCCCGTGAGGCATGCGGTATCTTAGTTCCTTGACCAGGGATCGAACCCATGCCCCCTGCAGTGGAAGCCCGGAGTCTTAACCACTGGACTGCCAGTGGTTTAGGGAAGTCCCTAAAGTCAGGCAGTCAAGCAGTTCAAGTTCACTGCTAGCCCATACATTTAGTCCATAATTAGAAAAGGACATTTCTAATGTCCTACCTTACGACATTTTTGCTTCCATCTGTTGGGAAGTTATCAAATGTACTGATTTTGTTAGAACATGTTATTGCCATTTGCAAGACAGTTGTCATAATAAAAATGTAAATCCACAGTGTTGATGATGTGAAGGGTGCCCCCTTAGATGTGATATCTTTGTGCAGTGCACAGCCTGCACAAAGGTACATGGCAGCCCTAGGTATACACACACAAGCACACACACATGTACTCCTGCAGACATGGTAGTTTATGAAGAAAAAAACCATACTGCTCTCGTTTAGAAGGAGAGGGGACTAGTCTTTTAGTGTTTTAGAGGTAACCAGACTGATCTGATGTTAGCAACAACTCTTCTATGTGCCTCAGTCTAGAACTAGTACAAATCTTATATGAAACTCTGAAGCTTGTATTTGTGCACAGCAGAAAAGTGCCCTACTCCCACTTCCCTCTTCTTCTCCTCTGGGGAATACACATTGAATTCACATTGGAACACGGTGGTCCATGTATATGCATGTGTTAAATGGCAGCGGGGGGCGGGGAGAGAAATAGAACAGTTCACAATCCTAGGAGATGAAAGTTTTATTATGGAAAATTTCAGAAATATACTGAAGTAGACCAAAAAGCATAATGAACTCCACTTACCCTCATGAACCTCACACCCAGCTGCAGCAATTATCAACTAATTATCAACTAATGACCAGTGTTGCTTCATCTATGTTTCTACTCAATCCTCCCTTATTTGAAGCAAATTCTAGACATCATATCATTTTATCCAAATACATTGCAGTGCATTTCTCTGCAAGATGTAAACTGTTTTTTAAAAACAACCACAATATTATCATTACATCTCAACAGAAATAGCAATAAGTCCTTGATGTAATCATATATCCAATCAGTGTTCAAAATTTCAATTGTTTTCCAAATGTCCCAAATTTTCTTTTGTTTGTTGTTTTCACCTTGTGTTTGTTTGAAATGGCAATCAACTAAGTTCAAACATCACATTGGTGGTAGTGTCTCTTACTCTCTGAATCTACATCACTTTTTTCCACAGTCTGGATTTTGCTAACATGCTGATATGGCATCCTCATAATGTAGTTTAACACATTTCTTTGTAGCAGAATCCTTTCTGGGAGGAGTCCAGGCATCTGCATATTCTTTTAAGGTGCTTGAGTGAATTTGAGCCACAACCAGGCTTGGAAAGCCCTGGAAAAGCTCAATGTCTGCTCCCAGATTTCTTAATGGATGGGTTGAAGAAATGAAACTCCGAGGATCTTACTTGGTGCCATGGTGAAAGCATATGTCTACCACCCGTTGACAGGTGAAGAATGTTGGCTTGCTTCTTGAGGGCCTGTAGACTCCCCATGGTAATTTCCTGTTCTCCAGGAGAACAGTTTCTCAGCCAGGCTTGAGAGGGGGCAAAAAACCTGCATTGGTGGCATCGGAAAAAAGACAATCTCCCAGAGGGGTGATTTGCTTTTACTGGGACAATGTGAGAACCAGTAACCAGCCAGCAAATTGCCCATTAACAGGCAGAGCCTCTATTTTGCAGACCTGAGTAAGCTGGTGCTTGACTTAGTGGAGTTTAAATAACTGGTAATACCAAATGTTCTGTGGATACTTGACTGATGCTAAATCTACATGTCTTCAACGGATTGTGACATGAACACATTTGATTCATTTTGTGCTTTTTTTTTTTTTTTTTAAAGATTCTGGCTTTGCTGAAGAAATCAAACAAAGGCTGATAGGTTTGCTGGGCTCTGGTTTACAGCCTCTTTTTCCACAAGAATCTGCTGCAGTCATGTCATTGCTAGCCAAAGGCAGCCTCACCCTTGCTGTGGAAGATGTTATCTGTCCTAGGCTGCTCCGCTTCTTGGTCAGCAGCCTGACTTTTCTTTCTTCTGTGTCTCTTGAAGGCTCAAGGTAACTAAAAAATAATAACAGAACATTGCAGTTTCTTGGTAAGGTTAGGGTTTTGAGCTTTTCCCTTCCCCACTTCCACATTGGTCATCAGCACCTGCCCCATCCCCTGATGTCCTCCTTCCCTACACAGGCTGCCTGGAGAGGTGTTTGCACTGTGCTTGTTGTCACATAGCCTGGGGTCAAGGTCTGCTCTGCAACCTCACTGGCTAGCTGGGTGACCTTGGGTAGGCCACTTGATGTTCTGAGCACTGATATCTTTACCTGTAAAATAAAGATTGTATCAGCTGCTCTGCCTATCCCATGAAGATGTTATGAAGATCAAATTGAGAGTTGATGTAGGGGAAAGTCCTAAGCATTGCACAAGAACCCTTGCAGCCTCCACTGCATCAGTTCACAGTGCAGAAGAAATCACATGAATTTTAGAGTCTAATAAGGTCCCATTGCCTTTTGGGTGTATCATTTTGGGCAAATTGTACTCTGAGCCTTAGTTTCCTCATAAATAAAATGGGGATTATTTTACCTGGCATTTGTTTACTTGCATCTTTATTTATTCACACCACACTTTGATCTACTGTTGTCATGACTAACGCTGAGATAACATATATAAAGCACCTAACATAGATTTGGTACCCAGTAGGTTCTCAGTAAATGGAAATTCTTTTTCCTGTCCTGTTCTTGGCAACTGGACTGTGGTATGACCCAGCTGACATGTCTTCCTTTATACAGAAATATCTCTTCCTCTAGATTGCTGAGTACAGAACTGCCTGCTTGTTCCTCTGTCCTCACCTATGAGGATGCTTGCTTACAGCCCAGACATGTTTCAAATTCTCTTTGTAAGTCTGTAGACTAGGAAGTTACATAATGAAGTCCTTCTCTTATATTACTTGGGAATAAAGATTCCTCAACAGCATATTTGAAAAAGACCCAAAAGTTTGGTTGACTACAAAATTAACATGAGTCAATAGTGTAATGAAGTGAACAGAAATCAATGAATTTTAGGAAACACTAATGGAAAGGTCCAATCCTACTGGACTCATCCTACTTGTGTTTAAGATGCTGGTGCACTGGGATGGATCACTAGAAGAGGAGAGCTGACAAAGGGCGTGGGATCCAGGGTGTTTGAGTAACTATTAGAAAAACTGAGGATACTTAAAGATATATTTCAGGAGAAAGATCTTACTGTCTTCTGTTTTTGAATGGGCCAAGCAATTAGAGAAAATAGAACACCACCACTTTGCATTTACGTAAAAGAACAAATTTCTAAGGTGTATGTACAGGCATGCATTTGAGGCTATGTGACTCAACTGGGAGGAATTAGAGATAGAAGTTATAGGGGAGTAGTTCTAGTAGTGGTATTTCTATTTCTATTCCTGCTTCAAACTCTGAGCTATTGTAAGCATTTGCTGTTACAACACGTTTAAAACTGGGCTTCCCTATGGCCAGTCTCAGCGTGGCATTACATACCAAAGATATCCAAAACAATATTGAAATGAGAAATTAGAAAGCAATATAATCACAAATATACCAGAAATTGGGCTTCCCTGGTGGCGCAGCGGTTGAGAGTCTGCCTGCCAATGCAGGGGACACGGGTTCGAGCCCTGGTCCGGGGGGATCCCGCATGCCGCGGAGCGGCTGGGCCCGTGAGCCACAACTGCTGAGCCTGCGCGTCTGGAGCCTGTGCTCCCAACGGGAGAGGCCGCGATAGTGAGAGGCCCGTGCACTGCAATGAGGAGTGGCCCCCGCTTACCGCAACTGGAGAAAGCCCTCGCACAGAAACGAAGACCCAACACAGCCAAAAATAAATAAATAAATAAATAAATAAAAATAAATTAAAAAAATATATATATACCAGAAATTAAGACAGGTAACAAGGAACAATCATGTACAACTTTATGTCAATTAACTGAAATATGCAAAATAGTCAATTTTCTAGACAACTATAATCAATTAAAACTGATTCAAGAAGAAATAAATGACCTAAATACTATAATCTTCAAAGATATTAAATCATTGATTAAATCTACCCAAATTATTAATTAAGATACAAATAGTTTCTTACAGGTGAGTCTTACCAATTTTCTAAGGAGTATATAGTTCCAGTCTTCTATGAACTGTTCCACAGAATATAGAGAGAGTATAAAAAGAACCCCAAAACTCATTTTATTAGACTGGCACAAACTTGAATCCAAAATAAGACAAAAATAATAGGGGAAATTGTAAGCCAACTTCATTACTGAATATAAAGGTATAAATTGTAATAAAATGTAGCAAAAAACAAAACAAGACAAAAAAATAAAACCAAAAATACACTATGACCAAATTGGGTTTATCCCAGGAAAGCAAGGATGGTTTAATGTTAGAAAAATCTGTTAGTATAATTTATCACATTAACAAATTACAAGAGAGAAAGCATGCAATTATCTTAATAGAGGCAAGTAAAATCATTTGGTAAACTTTAATATTACTTTACATTAAAAAAAAGGAAATACAAATAAGAGGGAATGGAATTTTCTTTATTTTGTATACATTTATTTCATAAAACTCGAAACTATTCTGAATATTGAATATTATTTTGTCTAATTAATGTAGGTTGCTCATTTCAGGGAATAATTTGGGAATGGAAATCTCCCCCCAAATTCTCCTCGGTAAAGGCAAAAACATACTCTCTCCCTGTTACCTGAGCCTGGCATTTATTTTATTTATTTACTTTCACAAACTTACTGCAGTATAACTGATATATCCAAAAGAAGCCACACATTCCTGTATACAATTTGATGAATTTGGACCTGTGCATTCACTTATGATGCCATCACTACAATCAAGGTTATAAAACACCTCTAAAGGTTTCCTTAGGTTCCTTTGCTTTTGTTGTTGTAAGAAGACTTAACTAGATCTTCCCTCTTAGCAAATTTTTAAGTGCCCAATACCATAGTGTTAACTATAGGCACTGTGTTGTACAGCAGATCTCTAGAAGTTATTCATTTTTACATCTGTGACTTTATACCCATTGAACATCTCCCCATTTCCCCCTGCCCTCTTCCCCTGACACCCTCCACTCTTTCTTCTGCTTATGTAAGTTTAACTATGCAAGAGATCTCATATAAGTGGGATCATGGGGGGATATGTGTCCTGCTATGACTGACTTATTCACTTAGCATAATGTCTTCCAGGTCTATCCATGTTGTCACAAATGGTAGGGTTTCCTCCTTTTTAAAAGCTGAATAATATTCCATTGTATGTACACACATTTTATTTATCCATTCATCTGTCGGTAGACTGATTATCTTCTCCATCTATTTTTCTCCTCTATTCAAGCTCTGAGTGTTTTCAGAGATGTAACCTCACCTCATGTTCTAATTTCTTCCTGGGCCTGGAAACTTGAATTTGGCTTCTTGAACCTGTTGTGAATCGTAACCAGGATTAACCCAGCTATTCTACTTTGCAAGAAGGGCCGAGCCTTCATTTCCTGCCAGGGAACTGGGATGTGACTCCAGTTCATGGTTTATCAGATCTGGACTTGTTATCATGAAAATCACTTTAAAGGCCTTTAGGGTTACCAATTTAAATGCTAATATATTCTTCTCCATTTGCTTGTATATGCGTAGGAAATGGTGGAAACTGATGGAGATTAACAGGAGAAGGGCATTCATCGGGTCAGTGACAGGGACTGAGGGAGGGGAGAAGGAAAAAGTCACTTTTCAATTCCCACCTTTTCTTCTTGAATTTTTTATAGTAAGCATGTATCATTTTTATGATAAACTAAAAATATGCAATGAAACACTGTGTTCTAACTGGTATAATAAGCTGTTAGCATTTGGTCCTGAGATTCTCTCTTCCAGAGGCAGCTGTAGAACAGATATGCTACTAAGGATAACTTCAGCTTCTAGGAGAAATCATTATAGAGAGGTGCAATTTCAAATCCAGTAGGAGAGTGGCAAGGGCAGGGTATGGCCATGAACCCTTTTCCTAATTTGAAGAGGACATTTGTGAGGGAGTCACTGTGTGGATGTAGAGATGAATTATGGGGCTGTTCTTGTCCTGCAGCTGCTTCTGTCTCTGCAAGCAGTTTAGGGGAGAGCCAAGAGGAATGGAACCCTGCCCCTTTAATTAGCCCCAGGAGCCAGGTAAGGTAAATATTTGTGGCTGCAACTGCATGAATCCATGGAAGCTGGGATTTTAGCCTAGAAGCATTGTGCTGCCAAGTTGCCATGAGACCCAGAAAGCTGGAGCTAGGTTCTGCCTCAGAAAGTGCTTCTGAGTTTAAGAGAAGTGGGAAGAATAACAAACAGAGCAGTGGTATCAAGGTCTAAGTGTTAGATGAGGATGATGAGTGTATATCTATGCCTTATGCTACGTTGCAAATTTTACCTATTTTAATTTTATCTCGATATTGATTTCTTTTACTAAAAAAAATGTCAGTGCTCCAAATGCAGACATATTTAACTTACTGCATTTATTAACTCATTATCTGGTTTCCAGTGATACTAAATACAATCAGATCATGCAATTGCCCTGCTTAAAACTTTTCAATGTCTTTCCATTTCTCTTAGAATAAAATCCTGACTTTTATGGGATTTTATATGTAGGGTGACTGTACAATTTATCATCCAAACTGAGATACTCAATATTTATGGTGGGAAAACAGGTGTGATAGGGACTCTCCTAGGAAAACCAAGATGTATCCATGAGGCTCTGTTGGATTTAGCACCTAGACTCATTTCTTGCTGTCCTTGTCTGCTCACTTGGCACCAGGTATGCTGGCCTCCCTTCTGTTGGTTGCTTCAAAAAGTCATCATGGAGTCTTTTTTTTTTTTTTTTTTTAAATAAATTTATTTATTTATTTTTGGCTGTGTTGGGTCTTCGTTTCTGTGCGAGGGCTTTCTCCAGTTGCGGTGAGCGGGGGCCACTCTTCATCGCGGTGCGCGGGCCTCTCACTGTCGCGGCCTCTCTTGTTGCGGAGCACAGGCTCCAGACGCGCAGGCTCAGTAGTTGTGGCTCACGGGCCTAGTTGCTCCGCGGCATGTGGGATCCTCCCAGACCAAGGTTCGAACCCGTGTCCCCTGCATTGGCAGGCAGATTCTCAACCACTGCACCACCAGGGAAGCCCCATCATGGAGTCTTTACTGTCCTCTGAGTCATGCTTACGTGTGCATTATTTATCTTTGGGGTCTCAGATATCAACTCCTCAGAGAGTCCTTCCCTGACCACCAGTCTAGAGTGGTCTCTGCAGTTACTCTGTGTTTCATCTCTCTGCTCCCTTCCATCATCATACCTGTGACAATCTCTAAGGATCTTGTCTAGGTGTTTGTTTATTATCTGTATCAGCTACTGGAATGAGATCAAGGACTTGTCTGTCTTATTCGTGGGCCTGGCACACAGTAGGGGCTTAATAAATATATGGCAAATGAATGAATGACCAAGTGAAGGTTTTTAAGTTGGACTGAATCACCCAGAGATGATCACTGCCTTGATTCTCATCATATAAATAAGGTCCATCTTCAGTAGAAGAGGATGAACTGGAACAGAGAAAAGCAGAGGGAAGAGACAGAGAGGGGAGAGTAGGGGCTGATGCTGGACACGTCTTTTGTTACAGGCCCTATGGATATACAGTTTATCCTTTACTTCTTCCTTAACGGGGTGAGCCATTCAAATAAATTGTAAAAAAACCTCTCTTCCCCTTGCTTAACCTTAAATTAGCTAGAATTGGGATTGGGGTTCCATTTTTGCAACCAAAAACTTGTAGTAAAACATAATTAACCTATTTCCTTTGGATTATATATTTCCCCCCCCCCCTTTTTTTTTAAAGGAAAACATCATGGCAGGATATGCTAATTGTGTGCCTCATTATCCAATTTTACCTTCTTCCTTGTAACTTAAGGGAGATGCATTAGTTTCCTATTGCTGCTGTAACAAATTGTCACAAAATTAGTGGCTTGAAGCAACATGAATTTTTTATCTTACAGTTCTGGAGGTCAGAAGTCTAAAATGGGTTGGTAGGCTGGGTTCCTTCTGGAGACTCTAGGAAAGAATCTGTTTCTTTGCCTTTTCCAGCTTCTAGAGGCTACATGCATTTCTTGGCTGAGGGCCACTTCCTCATATCACTCTGACCTCTGCTTTCAATGACACATCTCCTTCTGTGACTCTGACCCTTTTGCCACCCTTCTGTAAAGGCCCTTGTGATTACATTGGGCCCACCTGGATAATCTAGCATAATCTCCCCATCTCAAGATCCTTAACTTAATCACACCTGTAAAGTAACATATTTATGGGTTTTAGGAATTGGGACATGGGCATCTTTAGCAGACCATTTTTCTGTCTGTCATGAGGGGCATGTCCTTCTTTACCTGTTTCCTCTTCTGATGGCTGGGATGTAAGTATAACAGCTGGAGCTCAAGCAACCACCCTGGGCCGTAGTTTGGAAGACGTGTGCTAAGGATAGGAGAGCAGCAATGGAGAAGGAAGATCTAAGATCTAATCAGGTGGGAGAAGCTCACCCTGATTAAAAGAACAGGATTTACAAGAAAATCTTCAACTTTACATCTTCTACACTTGAAAACCTGAATCCAGTAAGGTGACAGAAACATCATAAAAGAAACATTTTTAAAGTTACCAAGGTGACAGTATCATTGTTCAGGTGATTAAAAAATAATAACAGTTTTACATCCTTGAGTAAAATCTGATTTCATTAAATATTTTTATGTTGACTTTTTCTGCAAAGCAGGTTGCGGGGCTGGGTGTGGGGAATGAGCCCTTTGTACTCTCATTCCCCATTGGGGCAATAATAAATTATATTATTCTCTCAACATCCCACACAAACAGCACATTAAGCAATCTTTAGTGCTCTGTATTATTTCCTTCAATAGCAGTCATAAAAGAAGTTCAAAGGAACACAAATACAGGTCAATGATAAGAACTCTTTTGTAATATGCAGTCACAAGGGTGTGTGTAATTATAGTGAAGATCAAGTCCACGGCATATTTCTCTGTGGAATGACTATCCTTTGCGGGTAAAATTTAAGATGTTATTTATTTACCTATTTATTTAGCTTACCACTCTCAGTTTCCTTACTCTTTATTTTTCTTCACCATACTCTTTACTACTTAATATTGTATATTGATTTGTTTTCTTGTTTTTGGCTACCTTGCTAAAATGTAGACTCCATAGGGCAGGGTCTTGTCTGCCTACTCACAGGGGTCTCCACAGTGTCCAATCACAAATGCCAGCTGCAAGGTGAGGAGTGACTGGAGGTGATACCGAAGGGGTGTGGGGTGACTGGATCGTGGGGGAACTGAAAGGGCTTTGACTGGATCCTGAGGCAGTGGGGAGTTGCAGAAAGGTATAAAGCTGACAGTTGCGGATGAGTGACATGATCAGACTTGGATTTTAGACAATAATTCTGCGTTTGGTGTGGACAAAGGATTTGAGTTGATGGAACAGTCTGGAGGCAGGGACACCAGTGAGGAGGCTACTGTGATATTTCAGGAGAGTGGAGATGAGAGCCAACCTAGAAAATTGGTAATAATGACAGTGATAATAATAATAATTTAACAAAGTTTTGCTGCACAGTCACTAAAATGCATTTCTTAGACTACATTCCCCAGGCTCCTTTGCAGTTAGGTGTGGCCATGTGATTATGTTCCAACCAATAGAATGTGAGCAGAAATAAAGAGCTCCAATTCCGGGCCTGACCCATGGGAATCTCCCATGCACACTCCTCTCTGTTCTTTCCCTTTTCTGGCTAATAGGGATGGAGAAGCCATGTACTGAAGGTAACTGGGAATCCATTAATGTAGGTCCCTGTAAAGCCATGTAGAGAAAAGTTGCCCCAATTGGAATGTTATTTAAATGAGGAAGAACTATCTGCTGTGTTTGAGCCATTGGATAATTCTAGCTCTTTGTTACAGCAGCTAATGTTACCCTAGTGAATTTAAGCACTCATTTTTGGCTAGGTACCATTCTTAATGCTTTCTATATGACAACTCATTTAATCTTCACAACAGTCCATTAAGTAACATATTATTATTATCCCCAATTTACAGATGAGGAATTTGCAATAAAGAAGGACTATGTAACCTACTGCAGTTACATAGCTGGGAAATGACAGAGCCAGATTTCAGAGTTCTAGCTCCAGTATTTTAAGCAATATCTGGTAGTGGAGATGGATAGAAATTAATAGACTTTTTAAAAAAAGACAGATGTCCTTTCTTTTCAATTAAACATTCTGAAAAAAACAGAACCTTTAAAATGTTTAATGGTCCAGCATGAACATTAATTAAAATTGAAGTCATTATTTACAAAATAGTAATATTTCCCAAAAAAACTTAAAGAGATAAATTGCTTTTGGTTGGATTTTCTGGAAACAAACTCTGAAACTGAGATTTCCAAGCAGGAGGTTTATTGGGAAGTGCTCCCTGAAAGTAAGGGAAGCAGGATTGGGCACAGAGAGAAGTTGAACTATAATATAATCACAACAGAGAACTCAGCCTATCCCATGGGAAGCTCTGGAGCTGGGATAACCCTTCACAGTTATTCCATCAGGGCAGGAGGTCTGGGCTTTTTGTCCTGCTTCAGTCATAGAATGTGAGCTGCTGGCTGGGAGGGAATGTAAGCTTGGGTGAGGCAGCATCTTTGGAGAGGGATTCAGCTATGAAGCAGTGCTCCCAGCAGCTGGAGGAATGAGCAATGTGGTCTGGAAAGGGGGGTGGGCATGGAATCTTGTTGTTGCATCACAGCATTCACTATAGAAACAATTCAGAATAAATAAGTACCGTATTTATAAATTTTAGGGTTGTTCCAGATTTCTGCTGAGCCTCAGACTCACATGGCCCACTATTTCCTGATTGTGCCTGAAGCTTAAGAGGGTGTGTTGTGAAAGGACTGATGAGAGATGAGACTTCAGAGGTGAGCTGAGCTCACATGAGAGATGAAACGGTGCGCCATGGAGTCTGGGTGAGAGGGAAGTCTGGTGGCAGCATGGAGATGGAGTAGCACACGGATGGACCCCTGGCAGGTGTACCATTCGGAGCAGTTGTACCAACCCATTGCTCCATGAGGACCAAAGCATGAACCAGTATCAATGGGATGGAGGAGGGCTGAACTTGCAAGACATTTTAAGGGTAGTTTTTAATGGCTGAATGTGAAGATGAGGGAAGATTTGAAGCAAAGTCTGTAGTTGTAGCTTAGGAGACTGTGTGAAAGGTGACTCTTGAAGGGAGATTGTGGTCATGTCCACCCTATGGGGGCCAACATGAAATCTTGACTATCTTTTTAATTGACGAAACAAGAATTCCCTTTTCCTTCCTCCCTTCCTTCCTTCCTTCCTTCCTTTCTTTCCTTCTTTCTTTTTCTTTCTCTTCTCCTTTCTTCCTTTCTTCTTTAATTTTTCTTCTATTTGAGGAAACTTTCTGTTGCTTCCTCCTGTCCCTTAAAATGAGTTGTTCTTTCCATATGTAATTGGTTTTTTCATTAATCTATTTTAACAAAAATTTCTTTCATCATGTCTTCCCCTTTTTGGTTATAAATCTAAGTGTACCCAAACAAAACATACACTTAAGTAAAACCAAACAAAGTTTTAAAGCACAGATAGGAAATCCATTTTTTTCTTTATATCTTCATTTTCCTGCAGTTCTGTCATGGCTCATACTAGAAATTCTGATAACAGGCTTGGACTGTGGGTGCAATGAGAGGTGACATCCAGTGTGCTGGGCTTGGGCACAGCGTTACCTTGTGCGTGGCTGGTTGCTCTCAGGTATGTAGATGTACAAGATCGTTTACTAAGGCCAGGTCTGAATGACAGTATTATACCCCTTGGTGTACCCAATGAGTGAGCCGTTATGCAGCTCTGATCTTTGTACTACACCCCTTTTATTTTCTGGAGCAAAAGTAATTTTCTGACCTGATATACACAAGATTAGAATCTAGCCTTCTGCAGGCTGCATTATTGCCAAGCAATTGGAAAACTTCTAATAGTGTAAAAATTTATTTTTAAAAGGAAAAAAACGTTAGTAATTAAGTGAGAGCAAATCAGTGGAGAAGACGTTGATGTTGTGTATACTCAGGGCAGCCAGATCAAACCATCATTCATTGAAAAACATTTATTGTGTAGGTTCTCTGTGCCAGGCACTATCCTAGATGTGCCAAGAATATAAAGGTGGATGAGACAGGTGAGGTCCCATCTCTCACAGAAGGTACCTCCTAATTATGAGAAACAGAAAAGAAGAAATAATAAGATAGCTTCCGATGTTTGCAAGTGCTCAGAAGAAAATAAAAGTTGGAATTCATTTGTTTATTCAGCCCTTTCTTCCCATTTCAAGAGGTTGCACTAGTGAGAAACTGGGTCTTTTCAGGACCTAGAAACGAGATAATGTGAACCCAAACCTCTTGCCTGAATAGGTAAATTGACAGACTGGGGATTTTGTGGGTCGGGAGGGTGGGGTTTTAAAACTTCGAATATAAATAGGATAGATATAATTTAAACTCCTGCTTAATATTAACAATTAGCTAGTTAAAACTACGGTGGGCGCTCTTTTAGCCAATTTCCACTTAAGCGACTCATAGGAAGAACAAGGGCTTTCTGTCCCCTCTGTAAGGGCTCAGCTGGTGCTCGGAGCACACTGAACAGTCTGCCCACACGGGCCCATCTCTGCCCCCAAGAGTTGAGTTTCACGCTGTCTGACAGTCAGAATTGTTTGTTCTTTGACATATTTGTGCCAGTTTTATTTGTTATTAAAATTATGCAATTTACTTTAATATGACCTAACTAATGAAACATGAGTCTGGAAAGAGAGATAGACAGACAGAGAATTACTACAATGAAATTTAAATGGAATGCTTTGGAAAGGCTCAATAATGTCAAATGAGTTAATTAGCAAAGATTGGGAAAAATAATAAAATCTACAGTATTTTGTTCATAAGTGTCTTTAAGTTCTCACCCACTACACAGGAAGAAAAAAATGGAAGGTAAAAATGAGATCATATGGGTGTGGTTTGGGTAAAAAATGTAGGTTTGGAACCTTTCCAGTGAATTCATAGTGAGGGAAAGTGCCACAAGCTTCTACCAGATTGTTGAGTACATTTACATTTATTGAAGTTAAAATATAAGATTTACAATATAAATGTATCCTTCCCTCCAGGCCCCCTGCCCCCATCTCCAATTAGCTCATTAATTAGCAGTTCTGATTGTGTTGCATAAGAAGATTTTTACTGCACTGTAAGTTGTGTGTTCAGTGCAACAGGGACTCACAATCCCTCCATTCAGAGAGCTCCAGAGTATAGTCCTAACATTATTAGATAAAGAATTTATGTCTTCCAGTAATTCCTTAACCTGAGCTATATCTCCTTGTTATCGTTTGCACAGCAGAAGCAAAGAAAATATTTTCACTTTTCAGCAGCACCTTTTCATTGAGAATATCAAAGCTCTTTAAAGGACAAATTTCTAATTGAGCAATAATGCTTATATCCCCAGAGAGAGGTGGACAGAGAGGATTTATTATCCTCTCACAGAGGATGTTAGACCCATGCTAAGTAGCTAACAGATGTCTCCTTGCTGTCTCTCAGGAGAATTATGTTTCTGCTAATCTCCTGGCCACACTGTGTCCTGTTCCCTATTCTTAATAATTCCCGGTATTACAGAGAACTATGCGAGCGTGAAAAGAGAGCTTTTCTGTGGCCAGGACATGTGGACTTAGACCCTGGCTGTGCCACTAACTCGTGGGATCTTGGACATTTTGGTCAGCCTTTCTGTGCCTCACATCCTGTAAGATGAGGATGACGGTACTTGTCATACCAGCCAACTAGGTTGGGGAAAAAAAAATGTTTGTCAACAAATATGGACATTGTAGCTGCAGATAGTGAAACAACAGTGTTTCATTTCATTTACCTTATTTCCATTTCAAAACATGGACCTGCTTTTTGTTAGGATATTTTTGATCATGTGTTGATTCATAGGTTCTGGTTTGAACTTTCGTTCTTGAGAGCAGAAGGGAAAGTCCTTCTTCAGATGCTTTTATCCCAATCTTGCCCATCTACCCACCTTTACCATCTTTCAGTAACGATCCCGGACTCAGAGTATGTAAGGAAAGAGTAAGACTGTGGTAGGATACTGGTCTAATTGAATTCTGAACTACAAGACACCAGTAAGTGGTAGCTGTTTTCTAAAGGTTTTGAGTGACTCATTGTATCGCTTCACTCATTCACAGAAATATTGCCGATAATGGCCAAAAAAGAAAAAAAAAGTGAAATATACTTAATTTCTAGCAATAGGGAAGTATTCAAGTAAATGATGGTATTTCCATACAATGGAAGGCCATTGTTATGAGTGAATATTTATAAAAAGATATTGTAGATGAGTATTTGCTGGCATAAAATGGCAGGCATGATTAAGTGAAAAAGCAACCCCAAATGGGCAGCACGATCCCATTATTATTATTATTATTATTTTTTTTAAATGTTTGTAAATTCACAGGTAAGCATCTGATTTTTTTTTAAATTAATTATTTATTTATTTTTATTTATGGCTGTGTTGGGTCTTCGTTTCTGTGCGAGGGCTTTCTCTAGTTGCGGCAAGTGGGGGCCACTCTTCACCGCGGTGCGCGGGCCTCTCACTATCGCGGCCTCTCTTGTTGCGGAGCACAGGCTCCAGACGCGCAGGCTCAGTAATTGTGGCTCACGGGCCTAGTTGCTCCGCGGCATGTGGGATCTTTCCAGACCAGGGCTCGAACCCGTGTCCCCTGCATTGGCAGGCAGACTCTCAACCACTGCGCCACCAGGGAAGCCCCCGTTATTATTTTAAAAAACAGGTACTGAAATAAAACATACTTAGAAGAACAAACAGTGGCTATCTCTGGGTGATGGGATTACAGAAATAAATTTTCCTTCTTTATACTTACCTGCATTTTCTAAATTTTTATGATGGACATATGTTGCTTTTCGCAAAAGAATAAAACTGATTTAAATTAAAATTCTGTTGATGCAAAAGCTGCTTGTGGGAATGAACAACATTTTGAAAAAAATAAATGCCAACTCTGAGGATGGAAAACTTTTTTAAAATAGGAAGGATAGAAAATGGGCAGAAGACCTAAATAGACTTTTCTCCAAAGAAGATATACAGATTGCCAACAAACACATGAAAGGATGCTCAACATCACTAATCATTAGAGAAATGCAAATCAAAACTACGATGAGGTATCACCTCACACTGGTCAGAATGACCAACATCAAAAAGTCTATATACAATAAATGCTGGAGAGGGTGTGGAGAAAAGCGAACCCTCTTGCACTGTTGGTGGGAATGTAAATTGATACAGCCACTATGGAGAACAGTATGGAGGTTCCTTAAAAAACTAAAAATAGAACTACCATATGACCCAGCAATCCCACTACTGGGCATATACCCAGAGAAAACCATAATTCAAAAAGAGTCATGTACCACAATGTTCATTGCAGCACTATTTACAATAGCCAGGACATGGAAACAACCTAAATGTCCGACAGATGAATAGATAAAGAAGATGTGGCACATATATACAATGGAATATTACTCAGCCATAAAAGGAAACGAAATTGAGTTATTTGTAGTGAGGTGGATGGACCTAGAGTCTGTCATACAGAGTGAAGTAAGTCAGAAAGAGAAAAACAAATACCGTATGCTAACACATATATATGGAATCTTAAAAAAAAAAAGTCCTGAAGAACCTAGGGGCAGGACAGGAATAAAGTCTCAGATATAGAGAATGGACTTGAGAACACGGGGAGGGGAAGGGTAAGATGGGATGAAGTGAGAGAGCGGCAGTGACATATATACACTACCGAATGTAAAGTAGATAGCTAGTGGGAAGCAGCTGCATAGCACAGGGAGATCAGCTCGGTGCTTTGTGACCACCTAGATGGGTGGGATAGGGAGGGCGGGAGGGAGATGCAAGAGGGAGGGGATATGGGGATATATGTATACGTATAGCTGATTCACTTTGTTATACAGCAGAAAGTAACACACCATTGTAAAGCAATTTTGCTCCAATAAAGATTAAAAAAAAATAGGAAGGATAAATTTCATTCTTTTTTAAAAGGATGGAGTCAATGACAAATGTTTGAAATAAGTGAATTATCAATTGGAAACCTATTTCTTCTTAGCTGAATTCTACCTTAAATTGCTTCTAAAATTGACTTACATCATGGTAAATAAGCATGATATTTTGAAATACCTAAATTAAACAATAATAAATAGTAATACAATGTAATTTTTTTCTTTTCTGGCAAAACATCACTATAAAACAAATTACCTTATAAAACAGAGAGGAGATGTATTTATCTTTCCCATCGTAATAAAAGCAATAGGTTACCAAGTGCCTTCTGTTTGCCTATGTGTCAGATACTTGGAATGTTAACTTTATTGGTTAATTTATTTAACTATAACTGCCTTAGGAGAAAGGTATTATTGTATTCATTTTATAGTTGCTGAAAACTAAAACCCCAAAAGTTGTTTCTTACCCAACTGTTAAGTAGCAGAACCACATACCTTTTAAAAAATTACTTAACAAATATTTGTTGAATCCACTCTGTGCTAGCCATCATGTGCTGTATGCTGGAAATGCACCAATGAACAGGACACTGTGGTCCCATCCTTCAAAAACGCTTACATTCTAGTTGGATGACATGGAGCAAATAACTGTAAGTATGATGAATCTTACAAAATGGGAAACACAGGATTGAGGGGAGAGTTAATCTGGCTTGCAACATCTGTCCTATGTACTAAACATTTAAACTGAGATATGAATAGGAGTTAACTGGGGGAAGAGTAGGTGTGAAAGAGTATTCCTGGTAGAGGGAATGGTACATGCTAATGCGTGGAGATGATATTTTGCTACAATAATCTGGCATAACCAACCATCCACACTCTGGCTTAAAACTGTAAGCATTTATTTCTCTCACATGGGTCTGTGGATCAGCTGCAGCCCAAATGCAATCACACAAGCCCATTTAAGACCTTGTGTCATGTTCAGGAACGTTTCATTGGCTAAAGCTAGCTGTATGGCCAAACCCCAAATCCATGAGATAGGGAAAATATTTTACCCACAGTGGATAGTACTTCAAAATCACATAACACAAGATGTGGATGAATAATTTAATACAGGAAAAAACTGTGAACAGTGATTCAAACAACCACCCCTGGATTTTTTAAGGAGCCTGTTGCCAGTGTGGCTAAAGTATAATGAGATGGGGAGAGATACTGCTTGCTTGCTGCTCTTATAACTCATTGTCCTTGGGAACTTCTTATTCTGGAGATTATATATATGTGTGTATACATAAGCTCACTCCAAAAATAAGCTCACTCCTAAAGATAATGGCTTATCCAACTTCTACCCGAACTTTGTTTCCAAAGAGTTGACCAACACTGAAATACCATGGTTATCCCACAGGACTAATATAGTGTTGATTGAATTAAATGTTCCTCTGTAATGCACCAGTGTTGGGTCTCTGTGTGACAGTAGCACATTCAGAAGTTATGCCTCAGAGCCGATGAAACCAGTGTTTGGGCCCCCTGAGCAAACAGCGTTAAATTTGGTTGCTACTCACTCTCCTGGAATGGAGGTCAGCTATTTTATACGCAGTGAATGAGACAAACTAGTCATAAAACGTGAGGAAACATCTAATTTGACCACTTTATCCCACGAAACATAATCTTCTATTTGGTAACATCGTTTTGATAATGTTACGAGAATAGTTCAGTTTATTTTTACCCATTGCTGTACAGATACATTCATCTGCTCTACAAGTGCTAATGCCTGAATGAACAGGTGTGGAGACATGAGTTGGGCAAATATAAACTCGTACAGTTCATGTGTTTAACAAGCGTGGACTTTTTTAAAAAAGAAGATTCATTCAACACAGCCAGCCATTGCATTATTAGCTGTAATGGTATATTCTGCCACAGAAAACTGTCTTAGTTTCATTTGAGGCTATTCCTTTTTTTCCTTTTGCTGATAAGAAGAGATTAAATAGAAATCACTTGAATAATCCTGTTCAAAAGCCAAATTTTCCCCTTCATTTGTAAAAGCTCAGTTTTGCAATCTTGAGGATTTAAAACAGAATCTACTAGTCTTTCTGACAATACTTATCTCCCATAAAAAAGAGATTTTTGTTAGCTAGCTCACAGTAAATTTTGTTATAAATCATGCGTTGTTTCAAGGGAAATCAGTGGTTCTAATAAATATAATGGATTTGGAGCAATTCTTCTCCCCTCATTTTGTTCACAGTTATGTAAGCCTTCTGCTTGGTTACATTACTGTATTTTATTACTAAGTTTGCAAAGCTGCCTTTAAGAAAGGCTACAGTTTTCTGGTTTCCTCTTCTGATATACTTTGATTCTACTTGTTTGAGCACCTTTTCATCTTTATGGGTACTTTCTTGCTCTTTTAGCCTGACATCCCTTCAAACGTTAGCGCAATGTGTACATACCAGGTAATAGCAGCATTTAGAGATGACCGCCTCTCATGTTAATACATTCCTTAAGTGGAAATGCAAGTAATAGGAAGAAAAATACCCTAATTGTCAGAAACAAATGGGGTCCTAATTGCTTCCTGATGCTTAGTCTTTTAAAAGGGCTGTGGGAATCGTCTGCTTGTGTGTCTGTTGAGATGTCATTCCACATATTTAAGATGCATTGATTTCCATGGACAAATCACTAGGGCTTGATTACAGAGAGCTGGTAGACCAAACTCGGGCTTAATTCATGTGTTCTGTTCACAGGTCTCTCATTTCCCAGTGAGCTATTTGTACAACTAAGAAATTGACTTACTTAGTTTTTCCTCCTGAAAAAATGGAAATAGTACTATTATTTTTACAGCAGCTTTTAAATGTTTGAGTCCAACCAAATGAAAGTTGTAGCTGCATTGCAGTATTAGAAACATAAATTTGATTAATATTTCTCTCCCAATTTTCCTCTGCCCCACAGAACTGACTTGTTCACCTGAACTGACCAAGTTAACTTAGTGTTTTGCCGTTGTATAGACCCCAAATCTTTGCAGAATTACAACCTCGAATGATATGGCTATATGGTTTTTAAAACTTCAAAAAGTTTAGAACCTTTAATATCAGCTGATACAGCTTTTTAGAAAAATGATAGGATTATATCATATCACCTTTTGCAGGACAGTATAGGATTTAAATAAAAATTTACTGTGTATATTACTGAATTAAATCATGTAGTTTTGTATATGTTGACTAGACATAACTTGGCCTGCTGTAGTAAGAGAATTTGAAGCTTAAAAGACCTGAATATGAATTTTGTTCCTTTCTATGTCATCCCCCCAAACCCAACTATACTAAGTCTTATCTGTAAAATGGGCCAATACTTATTCTCCCTACCTCCTTGGGGTGTTTTGTAAAATTCAAATAGTGTAATAGGTATAGGCACTGTTTGAAAACTGTAAAAAACCATACAATGTGATTTAAAAAGAGAATTTAGACATGTTTTGCTTTCACAGTTACTGTTTAATAACAGTTAACTGTTAAATTGTTTTACATATTAGAGTTTCTGGCCAATACATGAAGAGAAGGAAATATAAAGGTTGGATGAGCAGACTTAATCAACAACCTAAAATAAGGGATTTCAAAAAATAAATAAATAGGGCTTCCCTGGTGGCGCAGTGGTTAAGAATCTGCCTGCCAATGCAGGGGACATGGGTTCGAGCCCTGGTCCGGGAAGATCCCACATGCCACAGAGCAACTAAGCCCGTGCACCACAACTACTGAACCTGCACGCTAGAGCCCACGAGTCACAACTACTAAGCCCGCATCATAACTACTGAAGCCCGCATGCCTAGAGCCCGTGCTCCGCAACAAGAGAAGCCACCGCAATGAGAAGGCCGCGCACCGCAACAAAGAGTAGCCCTCGCTCGCCACAACTGGAGAAAGCTCGCGCGCAGCAACGAAGAGCCAACGCAGCCAAAATAAATAAATAAATAAATAAATATAAATAAATAGTAAAAAGTAAATAAATAAAATAAGGGATTTCAGTAAGGATGGTGAATATCTGATCAGTTTTTAAAAGTTATTAGTCTTTATCAACCTTAGCAAAACCATCTAGAAAATCCAATAGAAAATAAGATAGCATTTTTACAGTATAAAGCATGTAGGATATAACAAAGTCTTTCCTGAGAAAATTTTAAAACTCAATTACGTATTTTAAAAGAAGAGCTGAAAAAACAGAAAGATATACCGTCTTTGACATGTAAATATGTTAGTTTCCCTTAAAATTACCTACAAATTTAGTGTCAAAATTATGGCAAGGATTTTTTGAGGCCTCGACATACTTACTCTAAATTTATACAAAGGAATAGGTTCATGATACCTAAGTCAATTTTGAAAAGGAAGAGCAAAGAGGAGGGATTCACCTTCCCAGATAAAAACAGTGTGGGGGGCTTCCCTGGTGGCGCAGTGGTTGAGAATCTGCCTGCTAATGCAGGGGACACGGGTTCGAGCCCTGGTCTGGGAAGATCCCACATGCCGCGGAGCAACTAGGCCCGTGAGCCACAGCTACTGAGCCTGCGCGTCTGGAGCCTGTGCTCCGCAACAAGAGAGGCCACGATAGTGAGAGGCCCGCGCACCGCAATGAAGAGTGGCCCCCGCTTGCCGCAACTAGAGGAAGCCCTCGCACAGAAACGAAGACCCAACACAGCCATAAATAAATAAATAAATAAATAAATAAATAAATAATAATTAAAGGTGCTAATAGTTTAAAAAAAACAGTGTGGAACTGGTGCAGAAGCAGTCAATTAAATCTATCAAAAAGAATAGGACATTAGAGATAGAACCAGGTATACGTGGAAGGCTATGGGGATAAACATGGTACCATTTTCCCAATCAGTGGGAAAAGGATGAATTGCCTAAAACTCACTACTTGGTAGTGGGGAAACAGCTCATTATACAAAGAAAATAGATTGGTTCACTATCTCAAGCGTATACAAAGGAGAAATCCAGTGTGAAAGTAAAATTATAAAGCTACTAGAAGAAAGTACTGGAGGTGTTGAAGAAGATCCTCAAAATCTAAGCTATAAGTTGAAAATTTAGTAAATTTGACTACATTTTAAAAATGAAGAATTTCTGTTAGAGGACAGACACAATAAGTAAAGTTAAAATGTGACAGAATGAGAAGAGATTTGTAATATCTAAAATTCACAAGAGATTAATATCTAGAAGACAGTCAAGAAGCCTCAGTTTCCCCATTTTTAAAATGGAGATTGCTGTACACCTGAAACCAACACAACATTGTAAATCAACTATACTCCAATAAAATTTTAAAATAAAATAAAGTGGAGATAATAATAATAGAAAGTGAAGTGCTCGAGGCAGAGCCTGGCATTAATGCTTACCATTTGCTTTTATTAGTTTATCTGTTCTTATCCTCTCTGACAAAACATATTTTTGTGGTGAGCCTGAATTTCCAGTTTCTGCGTGGTTTTATGTTGCTAGTTTATGGAGTTATGGAGAAATGTATGTGCAAATATCTAGCTAGTCTCAGTGTCCGCAACCCTGTTTGATAAATATCCCTGGATAAGCCAATGGTTAAAAGAAAAGAGGGGAGATATTAGTCGCAGCTCCCATGACACGGAGGTGAGCAAAATGCTACGTGCACCACTGCAGCTGTGGAACCAGCTGCCAAGGGCACCTGCCAGGTGATGTAGCAAGAAGAGTATGCTTCATGGCTTGAGGTGTGGATCTTGTAACTGTCATGTTCCATCCTGCCTGAGGCTGGGACCCGAGAGTGCTGTGTGCAGAGGACGGAAAGACTAAGTGAAGCAGCTCCCCACTCCTTAGCTCTTTGTCCGAGTGTCTTGTATGACTGTGGTTGGTGGGAGGACCACGTGGGTCAGCCCTGTCCTGCTGGGTTTCCTGGGGACTCCCATCCCGGGGGGGCAGGCTGGCCACAGAGAGATGGCTTTGCTCACGGCCAACCAAACCTGCTCTCTGAAAACAGAGCTTTGTCTTTTTCTGCTTTATGACCTCAACTTCGGGGAAGACTTTGGCTCCACAAGTGTGGCCCAACCAAAAACATGGATGATGACACACAGGGCAGAAGGCAGTGAGCTGTACTCAGCGGCAGTGACCTGAGCTGGGTCCCCTCCTTGGGCTTGGGGGGAGATAAAGCTGTCCTTCTGAAAGGGAAGAAAGGGAAACTAATGATAACTCTGTGCTGGACACTGTTCCACACACTGTCTCCTTCGATTCCCTGCAAACCTGTAGGATGAATGTTCTTATCCCCATTTTACAGATGTGAAAACTGCAACCAGAAAGGGAAAATTTCCCAGCTTGTAAGTGACCCAGTGAGGTTTGAACCCTAGGTCTGTTTGACTCTGAGACCCACGGTGATTGTTTTTGTTTGGTTTCTTTTTCACTGCACTACTCTCTTTATCTGTGGACTTGGGCTGGAGCAGGTGGGGCTGGGATGGATCTATGGCTTGGTGGAGTCCGGGTAAGAATGTATGGGTAGTCCCATCCGTATCTGATCTTGGCGGGCAGTTCAGTTAGGTTATAGAAAGATAATTACACTTAGTGCTGGTTTTAGCTGTGGCTTTGATTTCTCAGCAAAAACTGTGTTCCTATGAAATAACATCATCCTTGAAGTGTTGTCCTTTGCTTGTCATTCAGAGAAGCCCACACTTCCAGGAGACACTCTATATCTCAAGGATGGATTCCCTGCCCAGGAAGGAAACCAGGCAGGCCCTCCAAGACTGAAAGCACTTGCTCCCAGATGGAATTTCATTTCTCTGTACTTTGGGGATCTGACAGGTGCTTTGAAGAACTGGCTTCACTAGCCATTAACAGAGACGTCTTTTGTCCACATATCTGCAACTGACTTTCTTTGCGCTTGAGAGATCACATGTTTTTTGTACTGTGCTTTTTGGAGGTCAGCAGGGTTGCCAGAGCCACATGTTCTTGCCCCTGTCTCTAGGGCCCAAGTCAATGACTAATAACGATAACAATCATGATAGGGATCATTGCAAACCATTCACTGTGTATTTGCTATGTGCTGGGCCATGTAGCAAGTTCACTTTATATTCACAACAACCCACTGAAGTACAGGCATACCTCAGAGATATTTTGGATTTGGTTCCAGACCACTGAAATAAAGTGAATATTGCAATAAAGTGAGTCACACGAATTTCTGGGTTTCCCAGTGGATTGAAAAATTATGTTTATACTATACGGTAGTCTATGGAGTATGCAATAGCATTATGTCTAAAAAAAATACATACTTTAATTTAAAAATGCATTATTGCTAAAAACGCTAACCTTCATCTGAGCCTTCAGCAAGTCATAGTAGTAACATCCAAGATCACTGATCACAGATCACCATAACAAATATAATAACGAAAAAGTTTGAAATATTGTGAGAATTACCAAAGTGTGACACAGAGTCATGAAGTGAGCAAATGCTGTTGGAAAAATGGCACTGATAGACTTGTTTGATGCAGGACTGCCACAAACCTTCAATGTGTAAAAAATGCAATATCTGTGAAGCCCAATATGTGAAGCCCAGTAAAACGAGATATGCCTGTGTGTATTGTTTAGGATTGGCTTGACTGCCAGTAGCAGAAATCCAGCTTCAATGGCTTAATCAAATGAGGGATTTGTTTTTCTCATGTGATAAGTCTAGCATCAAGTACTTCAAGGGGAGTATGGGGGCTCCGTGATGCCATCAAGAACCAAGGCTCCTTTTCTGGGGGCTTTCTTGCTCATATTTGCAACATGGCTGTTCTACTTCATGCATTACAACTGATTTTTAGACAGAAAGAAGGAAGAAGGGAAAAAGCTAAGTGGGAAAAACTAAAATGGTGGATGTAAGCTGAATTGCCCCCTCTAACAAGCTTTCTCAGAAACCCCAGCTGACACCTTCAGTTGCACCTCACTGTCCAGAACTATATTGCATGCCCACACCTAGCTGCAAGGGAGTCTGACACCCAAGATTATATAAGTGAGCACCTTGGTTGGGAAGGAAGAAAGGAGGAATGGGTATTGGCTAGGTAACCAACAGTGCCTGGCTTATCTAGTTAATACTTGTTCAAAATTTATAGATAAGAAAAATGAAATTAGAGAAGTAACTCTGTTACTCCTAGCTAAAAAGTGACAGAGCCCAGACCCAAGTCCAGGTATGTCTGATTCTGAAGCCACATTTCTAAAAGTTCTGCTAGAATTTGTTCCTGATGCTTGTGGGTATCTGTGCTAGAGAACAGAGGACTTTAGGGGGCTCGGTTATGGAACAGAAGAGGGATTGATTTGTCAGCTTCTTGAGAATAGTGTGAAGATCAACATGTGAAAGATATGAAAAGGCAGATTGTGGCACAAGGTGAGGAAGTGATTTCTAACAATTAGTAATTAATTGTTCTATGGGCTGGGTACCAAACTCATTTGTGTAGAAATTAGATTACCCATCAGAGGAGATCCCTGAACTGACTGCAAGCTTGGGTCTAGGAAACAAAAGCAACTGAGATAGAATAATCATGATTAGAGGAAGACTTCTGGATTAAATGTAGAAGCCTCCCGATTTGTCAGAGCTATAGTGATCATACAGTTAATTTATGGTCCAACCTAGGGCATTTTTTAGAGTAAAAGGGGGATTTATCGCTAATTACACTGGGACAAATGGCATATACCAGGATCATCACAGACTTGTGGGTTCCCTAGGCAGAGGCTTCTGATGAATAAAGGAATGGAGAGGCCTGGACTTCATGGGGGGAAGCAGCTAGGGGAATTGTCAGAAAGGTCAAACACCCCCAAGCCAGATCCCACTTCCATAGGCTGGATCTTCTGAGAGGCCCTTCTTTGTCAGTGATGGAGTTTAGGGATAGGTGTTGGAATCTGATGGGCAGGACAATGTGTGACATTGAAATATTCACCTGACACAGACGCTTGTGCCTGAGTCTCCTCTAACATGACTCGTTTTTAAGAGACACTGAGAGACGCAGACCTACTAGAGAATGGACTTGAGGACACGGGGAGGGGGAATGGTAAGCTGGGACAAAGTGAGAGAGTGGCATGGACATATATACACTACCAAATGTGAAACCGATAGCTAGTGGGAAGCAGCCACATAGCACAGGGAGATCAGCTCGGTGCTTTGTGACCACCTAGAGGGGTGGGATACTGAGGGTGGGAGGGCGGGAGATGCCAGAGGGAAGAGATATGGGGATATATGTATACGTATAGCTGATTCACTTTGTTATAAAGCAGAAACTAACACACCATTGTAAAGCAATTATACTCCAATAAAGGTGTCAAAAAAAAAGAAGAGACACTGAGCTTGGATCATGCTGTGTTCCTTCCTGAGTCATGAACCAGAACCGTTCTAGGCTAGGAAGGAAACTGGATTTCACATATCCCCAAATCCTTCTCAGCCTTTAAAAACTGCCTTTCTACTTAGCTCAGTGGCCTTGGGCAAGTCACAACCTCTCTCTATGCTTTGGTTTTTCCTTTAGTGGAAATAGAATGGAAACAATTGTTACCCAAGAGAAAAAAATGATTCAAGATTTTCCAATGAAAAATGCCACATGGAGCCAAGTGATATTATTATTTTTATGACAGTTATTAGCAGAGCTGCTTCTTGTCCCATCCCCTCTCATTAGGCCACTGAGCATGAATAAACACGGGTTCAGCCAGTGGCTGGTATTTGATGATGTTGGCACTGGAGACGAAGGGAAGGAATTTCTTTCTGGTTTGTGTTTCACTATTAACCTCCTCATGCCTGGATCTCAATGTCTACTAGTGTGGAAACTGGAGACCAGCGGGAATCTCAGCGAGTGGTTTCATAACAGAGGCAGCCTATTCAGGAAAACTTTTAATAATGATGCTATTTAAATAGTCTTCAACCCTTCCTTAATTCCTTTATTTGATAGACATCGATTGTCTCTGTGTGCCACGTTCTCTTTCCCAAGCATAAGACAAGATGTATAATGGCAAACATTAAGCTCTCTGATGTTTGTTGAATCAAGGAATATGGCGGAGATGTAAGGTTCGGAGAGCTGGTCTTCTGTAATTTTACATCTCTCTTACCTATCTTGATGCCTGAGAAACATTTCTAAATGCAAAACTGCTTTTTTTTACCCATTTATTAAAGAGTCAAGACCAAATTTCTTTTCTTTTTTTTTAAATTGAGGTATAGTTGATTTATAATATTATGTTAGTTTCAGGTGTACAACATAGTGATTCAAACTTTTTATAGCTTATACTCCATTTATAGTTATTATAAAATATTGGCTATATTCCCTGTGCAACACTTCCTTGTGGCTTATTTATTTTATACATAGTAGTTTGTACCTCTTAATCCCCTACCGCTATCTTGCCCCTCCCCCCTCCCCTCTCCCCACTGGTACCAAATGTCTTAATACAGCATAAAAGAACCTTCAGGATTTGGTCCCTGCTCCCCTTTCTGTCGCATCTCTTACCAAGCCTCTTTTAGGACCACCAAGGTCCAGCAATTGGGACTGTCCTACAGGCTCTTGAATATTTAGTAAACATATTAGATTTTGTGTGTCTTGTGGTCTCTGTTGCAACTAATCGGTGGTGCTGTTGTAACGTGAAAGCAGCCATGGACAAAATGTACATGGGTGGGCATGGCTGTGTCCAAATAAAACTTTATTTACAAAAACAGGTGGTAGGTCATATTTGGTCCATGGGCTCTAGTTTGCTCATTTCTGCTTTAGATCTTAGCTCATGCTATGTTCTTTCACTTCCTACATTAAGACCTCTTCCTCCCCCATTTATCTGGCTACTACCTATTTAATGTCACCTCAAGCCTGAGGCCTTTCTCTACTACCCTGGGTAGCACTGACCACTCACACCTCTGTATTCTATATCTACCACCTGCTTATCTGTGTCTTCTCCCCTTACTTGACTATAAGCTTTATTCCTTCATTCATGCATTCATTGATTCATTCTTTCAACATTGTTTAATGAGTGCACGCTATGGGGCAGAGTTGATGACTTTTTAGTCTTTGTACAGCACTTAGGTGAAAGCCTAGCACATAAAACGTGACTAATACATGCTTGTTGAATAAAAGGACATAGAAAATAAAGAAGCCCACTGCCAAAGAGATATTTGTGTCTTTGGTGTAAGTGCCTAAAAGTGGGGAATGGTCTTGATTTGGAAACCTCTCCGTTGTGCAGAAGGATTAGGACAGTTGATTGCATTTGGAGTGTTCCTTTCAAGGTTTCTATAGCCTGATCTGGCATAGTTTGGTGGCTCCTACCTGTTGTCCAGCCTCATCCCCTTTCCTAAGTCCCCGGGGTCCTGCTCCTGCTGACCCTGTATGGCAGGATCAAGGGCAGCAGCGCCAACTCCCAAACTCCTTCACGGGCAGGACTCACGTGAGTTTGAAGTTTACCAACAAGGTGTCAGCATAGTGCAGTGGTTTCTTACTTTCATTTTAAATAGAAGATCTTTTAAATGGAAGCATTTCCATTGCTTCCTGAGCGAGCAGGGCTATAAGAAGCTTAAACAGCTCACAACGTGGGTATATTGACATTGCCTCCTTGCAGAGTCTGAATCAAATTTTTTTTTTTTCATCCACAGTCTCTGGCTCTTTGAGAATGACCCTGAGGTAAATGTAAAAATGAAGCTCCTTGGTTACTCATACTACAGCAATGACTTCATGGTTCCATGGACCCCAAAATATTTGAAATAGGGCATGAGCCGTTTTCTTAAATTTACAACCCATCTAAATGTAAGCAGAACATTTATTTAATTGGTTGTCACCAATGGAACCAAAATGACTTCATTCCGTTCAACCTGGTCAGATGTAGTTTTTCAGTGGTTACCGGAAGGTTATGGCTTTGTAGTCAGAGGCAGAGAAAAGAAAATGGTTACAGCTGGTGACAAAACAAACACAAAACCTCCACATGTTTCTCATGTTACAAGAGCAAATAAGAAAGGAGCCCCACCTGGAGATTGTAGCGCAGAGTGTGTGCTGGGTAAATACTAGAGAAACTGGAGAGAAGGTTCTGGGTCTCTTCACCTATTTTATTTTATTTATTTTTTTTAATACAGGAAGCCAGCAAGGAAAGTGGCAGCTGAACAGAGTATGAGATTGTCATTCATGAACTCACTCCCACAGGTAATAGAAAATTAAATAAATCAAAGTTCCACTGTGACAGGGCCCCTTTCATGGATGCATCCGTAACCTGCCTGACCTGACATTTTAAGAATGGTTACTTTTGTGAGGGAACGCTGGTGAGAAGAAATGATGTGCCTGGTGATTCAGAGGAGGAAGGGAGGGAGCAGGGTTGTAAATTGACCTTTGGTTACAGAAGAAAAATAAAGCAGTGTTGCTAAATGACCAAGGCCACAAAGGGTAGTAAACACAGCAAGGACACAGTGGAGAATGTGTGGTATTCGTGAGCTAACCCCATTGCAACACTCACGCACTGTGGTGGTAAGAAAGTTCTGGCAAGTTCCTCCTTTAGTGAGTTGTTCTCAAAGTACATTTTGAATGGATTCATAATAACGTCTGTGTGTGTGTGTTTAGGTGGGCAAGACATTGGCAAATGAGTTTCATAAAAAAAAATGAGCTGCTTGCCTGAGGTATTAAAAAGTTTAAAATAAAATACAGCCTTTGCCTTGTTTCTGGCACGAACAAATACTTTACTTTTGGCAATTCTCATCAAAACTTGAGTGTCACTGTTTGATAATGTCTATCAGAATTAAAATTCACATATCTTTTGACTGCGATTCCATTTTAAGGCGTTGATTCATCGCTCGATTCAGATATGTGCAAAAATACGTTTGTGGGAACAAAGGATTGGAAACCACCCATTTGTCTATTTGTCTATTGGCTGGGTAAATTTTGGGACATCCATACAATGGAATATAGTGCAGCTGTTGAAATGAAAGAGATAAATCTAAGTGTAAGGATTTACAATAAACTCCACAATATCTTGTTAAGTTTCACTAAGGAACAGAGGAGTATGTGTAAGAAAGGGAGGGGCACATATGCTTGTATATACATAGAAAATTTCTGGAAGGATACCCAAGAAATATAATAGTGGATGCCTCTATGGAAAAGACTGTGAGACTAGGTTCCAGAGGTTGATAGAAATTTACTTTCCACTCCTAATGTTTTGCACTGTTTGAAATTTTTATTGGCATGGTACGCAAATCATTTTTTTTAAATTAATTAATTTATCTATTTATTTTTGGCTGTGTTGGGTCCCCGCCTCTGTGCAAGGGCTTCCTCCAGTTGCGGCAAGCGGGGTCCACTCTTCATCGCGGTGCGCGGGCCTCTCACTGTCGCGGCCTCTCTTATCGCAGAGCACAGGCTCCAGACGTGCAGGCTCAGCAGCCGTGGCTCACGGGCCCAGCTGCTCCGCGGCATGTGGGATCCCCCCAGACCAGGGCTCGAACCCGTGTCCCCTGAACCGGCAGGCAGACTCTCAACCACCGCGCCACCAGGGAAGCCCTGCAAATCATTTTTAAAAAAGAATTCTAAAGGAAATGTCATTCTTCCCAATTAATTAGGGTTTTGCTGGTGGTGATATCAGTGCCCAGTGAAACAGGCTGAAATATATGGTTTGATTCATGGACTAAATGGTTTAAAACCCTACAGAAGAAGACATTTTTCAGTTAAGTGTGTATTTGGGAAGAGGATTTCAGTAACTAATGAATAATAAAAACATTGATTGGGGGTGCTATTTTTATGCTGACAGTTTGGAATCCTAGAGAGCTGTGTAGAAAACCCTGTACCTCTCCCCAGTAAGTCATGGCAAAGGTCCTTTCATGTTGAAGGGTCACCCTGACCTGCAAAATCATTAATTAAAGCCTTCTAACTTCTCGTACATTCTAATTCCATAGTTATTAAAGAGTCATCATTGCCATTTCTTTCTTTGCCTGTGGATGACTGAAGAATGATTGAGAGGATAAACACCCATTGATTTATCTACATTAAATAATACCCTGCTCGTTCCCAGGAGCTGATAAACTTGGTGGCCTTTAGAAACCAGTCACATGGCAGCAACCTAGCAACCTCCCTCTGAAGTCGGGCTCATGGGTGGGGTGGGCAGGGTGGGTGGGGTGGGGGTGATGATAAGTACAGAAGAGTGGCAGCTAACACACATTCTTTTCTGCTGAATCAACACATTGTGTTTTGGGAGAGGGTATATGACAGTATACCCTTCATTTAACCTTTAATAGCCTGTGTTGTCTCTTGTACTGTTAGGTTTACTATTAATTAATGCTTCATTTGTCTATGCCTTCTCTCTTCTCAGAGTGTGAGCTCTTTAAGTGCTAGACTGGTGTCTTCATTCATTCATTTGTTCATTTATGGAACAAATATTTAATGCATTGCTGCCACATGTGGATCCTTCGCTAAGCCCTGGGGGATGTAAAGATGAATAAGACATATTCCTTGCTTTCAAGTCACTCACAGTCTACTAGTCTCTTCACAGTCTACTAGTCTCTTCACAGTCTAATAGTCTCATTCAGATTTGTATCTCCCAAAGTTACTGACACAGAAATGTTTAACAAATGTTGAGAAATTGAGAAACTGCTCATGCTATGAACCCAGGACCGTGCCGTGATACTGTGGGTGCACATTAAATTTCTACTGATGAGATTTCAGTAAATCACCAATTTCTTGAGACCTCTTCAATAATAGCATTTAGAAACACAATTTCTTCCATAGGTCAGACATTTCTAGACCTGGGAACGAATGCTTTTAGGGCTGGCATTGAGGACAACAATTATTCTAACCCAACAATAACCAGGGCTATAACCTCCTGAGGAAGTGGGTTCATTTTCACATGGACAAACAGCTACACTAACAAAGAGCACAGGAAGAGGGAAGGCGATCAGGGAAGCTAACATTTCCTGAGTGCTCACTCACAGCCTGAAACTCCACATGCTTCACTTCATTTAGTGAACAAGACCCGAGGAACACAGTAATAGTGATATGGAGAATAAGAAATGAGTGTTTTCAATATTGGCCTGGGGTTAGTAGGTCACAGATATATTTGTAGGTATGTATACATATACTTATAACTTAAAATTAAATATTTACCAAGCACTCTTCTAGGTGCTGGGTGCCTAAAGAGGTATAAGCCATAGTCTGTGCCCTCAATTAGGCAAATGATATAAAGAAACACATACAAAGTTAAATAACCACATGAAAATTATATAACAGTACCCGAGAGGATTTTAGAGCTGCTGGATCCATAGTGAACATTTAATCCAGAGTTTGCTAAAACGGTGTGTGCACCTCACAGGTGGCCTGCAAGCTGATTTAGATATTATAAAAATATTTTAAAATTTCATTAGGTATTTATTTAAACATGTGTTAGAAAAATCTATAATTACCATATCCAGCCCTTGACTATACAGATATTCCCTCTTACTGTGAGGCTACATATGAAAGTGAGTTGATTTGAAGATTATCTGAAGGAAAATATCAAGTAAGAGCCAGGATGTGATTCGGGGATATGGTAATGATTCTACAAGTGTTATCTGAATAACCTGAGTTTGGAAAATGCAGATCAAGTCCAATTTCTGGGCTGCAGAGAGGTTAATGAGTTCTCCAAGGTCAGAAAGTCAGTAAAGAACACAGACCAGAATCTGGTCACCTGACTGGTCCTCTGCCCCCACATCCTCATTCAATCACTGCTTCCTATTTTGCAGATGACGAAACTACAGCACTGAATTACATGTCCTCTTTTCGTGCAACAACTCACATGAGAATCTGCAATGTAGAAAGGATAGAACTGGTCCCATGAAAAATCAAAATTGACATATTTCTAGAGTACTCAACTGTGCATGCCAGTATTATAAAAATATCATACTTACTAATTTATGGTCATCCCCAAACCACCCTGTGAGATATACTTAGCTATTTCCACCATCCCTCTTTTCATAGGGGGAAATTAAGGAACAAAGATCAAATACCTTTCCTAAGATTATAACTTGCAAAGCTGGGATCTGAACGTACATCGTTCAGCTCCAGAATTTATTCTTTTAACCACCACACACAGAGTTCACCAATAAGTGAAGAGGTGGAAGAAGCAACCTCTCTCCCTGGTGAAATGGGAAAGAGTCTGCTCAGACAATATATTACTCCCTGTTTCAAATTCCGTAGTTAGCCCCTGGTTCGCCTCATGGAACATATTGTTTCTTCTAACCATCACTTTTTAAAGTGCAGAAACTCCCAGGAGGAAACAGTGATTACCAAAAGCAACACTTGTATAAGAATAATTTGTTAGATCACTACGATAAGAACTATAAAGAAATAGCCCCACCCCAAAAGGGAGGAGAGGGAGAGAGTCACTGGGAGGTGAATGGAGAGAGGGATAGTTTGGGGACACGGTGGGGCTGAGAGCGACCCGGGAGAGGAGGTCCCTGAAGGACTCACGTGCACCGCAGGGGGCCACCGGGTGCTGTGAAAGCCCTGCCTGGTGCCCAGAGCTCTGCACAGCACCTGGCACAGAGCAGGGGCTCAAAAGCTTTGTGGAGTGAATGGAAGCCTGGATGGAAACAAAAGCCAAGCCGGGAGGCAGGCACGGGTACAGTGATTGGAGGTGAGAGGGCATCAAACCCGCACCACACCTGCTTTATAGCTCTGCTCCAGGTGGGCTCGAGGAGAGCACACGATGAATCTGTCATCAGACAAAGGGGCTGTGTGCTAACCATTTAACAGTGCTCCTGGCGTGTCTAGGATGCCTTGCCCTATCAAAGCAGCCCCAGTTCAATCTTCTGGCCTAGACTTCCTTAGATAAAAAGTCCTCATTCCCCCTCACGGCAGGGTGCTTCAGGGTAGACCGAGGCCATCTAGGGACCAGAGCCAGCCTTCTCTGTGCTGCCGCCAAAGAGGGATCAGCCCCTGCTCGTCTCCGCCTCACCGGCAGGTGCCAACACCTAAGCCGTTTCACGCGCCTTTGGGACAAAGAACTGCCGCAAACCAGAGCCAAGTTCGGAGCCTGAAAATTCCTCCGAAGGATGCGAGGAGAAGCCTGAGGGCGCGCTCATGCATTACATAAGCTGTGGGTTCGTGGAGCCCCGCTGGTGCATGGAGCCCTGGGCCTCTCGGAATTGCACAACGCTTACGCAGAAGCACTTGTTAAGTGTTGCAACATGACTCCACATCTTTATCAAAAATGTGAAACATCCACCCAGCACACACTTAGAAAACACTAAAGCTCTTCACCAGGTGGTTAAGGCTGCTTGATCCAGCTGACAGGAGAGGAGCAGCCCAGGCGGGAGTCGGGGGCGGGGGTGTGTGTGTGTGTGTGTGTGTGTGTGTGTGGTACTTACTGTAGCTCTTGGCCCAGGAAGCTGAACACGCAGTACCTTGTACCCCACTAGCCTTGGGCAGCGCAGGCTTCTGATAAAATGTACTTTTTTGTGTGTTTGTTTTTCCTGGCAGTCTCATTTTGGGTTATAAATGGCTCATTATTTCCATCCCATAGATCCATTCTTGCCTCTGTTGTGTTCTCTTCTTGCTTCCGAAATAACTGAAAGGTTGGTAAAATCATCATTGGTGATTTTAGAACTGCCTGTTCTGACCTTGAGCAGAGGCTGAATTTCCAAATTGCTCAATGCTGTCTACAGTTGCTCCAATGCGGGAGCGGTTGGCTGGAAAGGCCCCCCGAAAGCAGGGGATATCATTCTATTTACACTAAAGCACTTGGTGCCCTTCAGTGCCAGGAATCGGCGTGGACTTTCGTTTGCTCCAGTCCTGCAATCTTTTTAGAGGACAATCGGGCAATCGTCAGAGGTTACAAAGTTGGTACAGCATTCCCCCCAGATAGGTCATTTTCCCTGCAGGACAGCCTGGAGGCAAATTTTATTAAGTATCACGTAGCTGACCCAAAGCATTATAAATAGCGAGAGAGCATATGACAAACTCAGAATTGAATGTGGTTAAACCCCAGGCTGAGTACGTGTAATGTGTTTACTGTCATCGGCACCTGCATGGAGATGTTTGCCCAGCAACCATCCAGGAAAGGTGTTGAACCATAAAATGGTTCAGTCTTAGAAAAATAATTTTCAGGTTCAGTCTTAGAAAAATAATTTTATCCCTACTTTTGAAAGCTTGCTGACTATACAGTTATCCCAGGGAAGGCACCTGCAGATAGGCTGAATGTGTTTTTTTATAGATAAAGACTGACCCTTATAAAACGCCCAAGTTCATCCAGGTAAGAGCCAGGGAAAAGGGATGGAAGCCTAGTTTATAGTGGGTAGGAACCATAGGAAGTCATTATCAGGCAAAATGGACCCCAAAATGAGAATTTTTCAAGGGAAACCTGAGGAGAATTTTAATTCCCTGTTTTCCCCCGTTGTTCCCTATCTTTATTTTAAGGAAGCAACACAGTATAAACCATGCTCTAATGGATTGATCAGACCACAGATGATTGAGTGGTGAGAGGCCTCTGAGCTTTCCAAGGCCAGTTTCCTAAACAGGCTGCTTTGTCCAGTTCTGTCCCTACTGGCTGGAGCTGTTGACATTCCAGAAGATAATCTTGTGTTCTTATAATGATGGAAGGAAGCTCTAGGAAGGCATAGTGTAAGACTGATGTACAATGAAATTTGTTGAATGTTTCTACTCAGAGACAACAAATTTCCAAGGCCTCCCTGGTCTTTCCTGCAACTGCAGTTTCCAGTATCCCTCGTAAGGAAAGACTTCTGCATCATAGGATCAAAACTCCAAAACTATTTTGAAGGGCGGCAGCACTGTTAGGGTCTAGCCCCTTTGAAGAAGATAGTAGCATCCTGAATATATCAATTCTTGTGTGTTAAAATCGGTATCTTGGGGCTTCCCTGGTGGCGCAGTGGTTGAGAATCTGCCTGCCAATGCAGGGAACACGGGTTCGAGCCCTGGTCTGGGAAGATCCCACATGCCGCGGGGCGGCTGGGCCCGTGAGCCACAATTACTGAGCCTGCGCGTCTGGAGCCTGTGCTCCGCAACAGGAGGGGCCGCGATAGAGGCCCGTGCACCGTGATGAGGAGTGGCCCCCGCTTGCCGCAACTGGAGAAAGCCCTCGCACAGAAACGAAGACCCAGCACAGCCATAAATAAATAAAAAATTAAAAAAAAAAAAAGAAACGTTTCTTAAAAAAAAAAAAAAAAATCGGTATCTTTACTTTGTATCTAGAACCGAGGCAAAAAGAGCCATAGGTGTTCAGAGGCCAGAGTGACCATGAGGGGCTGATGTAGTTAAGAAATGCTGCATGGAGGGTGTGGAGCCTGGATGAGGCCTTGTCCTTTTCCCAGGCTCACGCTGACTCCTGCAACGACTGTCGGCTCTTTAGCCAATATTCTCATTTCTTCCTTAGTAAAACAACTCTGTGCCTGGCTGAAGACTGCATTTCCCAGCCTCCCTTACAGTAGGGGTGGCTAATGAGACCTAAAGAGCTGTTGTTGGGAGGGCAGCATTGCCAGATAAGATATCAGTTTCCCAGTTAAATTTGAATTTCAGATAAACAATGTATAATTTTTAATGAGTATGTCCCATGTAATATATTAGTATTTTCATTTACCAAATTGGCAACTCTGTGGATGAGGAAAACTTTCTGTTTCCTTGTTTCTGGGAAACAAGCTTGAACACTCCTTTTGCCCTTTTCCCCCTTTCTCTTCTTTCCCCTTTCTTGGGATATGGATGGGATAACTGGGACTTCAGCAACCATCTTGGATCATATGGTTAAGGATGGCAGAAGACAGAGAGGGAAGTCTTGGGTCCCTAATGATTGAACACCTTCCAACTTGATGTGTAAGAATAAACCACTGACTTGCTTTAGCCACTAATAGTACCTCTGTTATTTGCATCCAATTGCTATTCCTAACTGATATAGTCATAAAAACAAGTGCACTGTTAATTTTGGTGTTAAGTCTGTTTCCCATGTGTCATCTTTGGTAAACCACTCCACTTTCACTTACTGTATTTTTTTAGGACCCCAAGAGGGATGGACGGTGCTCCTTATACCCTTTAAAATGACAGCCCTCAGCATGAGTTTCTACATGGCATTATTGCCTATTTTGCAAATAGCATTTAGGTATTTTGAGTACTTGCTTCAGGTGATTAATAATAGTATTTCTAAAGCAGAACAGTTCTTATCTCTGCACAAAGATTTGGTCGTCTGAAAACTCAAGTCCCATAAAATGATACTCTGAAACTCCGGAACCATTATTTCAAGACAGTAAAATCACTTTTGAGTTTTGACCTTCTGCTTTGAGAAAAAAAAAAAATTATATAGTTTAAGTCTTCATTGGCCCTTACATTGACAGCCTTTCTTCTATGTGGTAAAGATTAGCTGAGGATAGTCACGTGCACAGGTAAAGCTGATTTGCAAAGCTCCTTCAGTAATTCAGGAATGATGTAAAACCTAACTCCTCCAGCCTTGTTAGCAAGTCGACTTCTTTGAATGTTCACTGTGAGGCATGCGGGGAAATGCAGAGGGTCATAGGATTGGCCTCTTTATGTATAAGACCAAGCTAAATAGCTTAGCTCGGCTGGGTATGCAGAGGAAAAGACGTTCCTGGGCTGTGAACTGTATAAATACCTGCCCTTCCTTTTGCAGTGGAATCTTTCGAAGGTTAAGTAATAGTAAATAATCAACTAAGATTTCTCAGATTGGCTGCGTTTACCTTTCTCTGAAAAAAAATTTTCCCCATGAAGACAAAGCAACTTTGGAGTGAGAGCAATATTTCCTTTTAGGCCTCCCTGCTTCAGGCATTCAGGGAACAAGATCAGGCCTGGCCTGGCTGGCAGAGGCTGCCTGGGGCAGACAGCTAGACTTGCCATGTGGGTGAGGAGAGGTGAGTTAGAATTTAACAGAAGGGAGGGAAAGAAAACTCCCATGTCATGTTATAAGTTTCTGCACCCGCCTTTCAGAGGTGAGCAGAGTCTCGTCCCTCATCCATCGTTGGGGGTAAATGATCAACTCCTGAAATCTGAGTTCTATATATATTTTGTAAGATATACATTGATGTATATAATTTTATATATATATATATGTGTGTGTGTATATATCTCTCTCTCACACAAAGGAACAAGTAATACACAAATGGAGTAAGACTGACCTAGAAGATCTGGCCTTGGTGTTTGGTGACAGGTCACGATGTCATGAGTATTAGCTCAGAAGAATTGACAGATGAGCCTATTTGTATACATCCATACTACAGATGCAAATAAAAGTTGCACTGATGTGAGCTGGGGAAAATTTAAAAGCAAACTTGTTTATTAGTATTATCTACACAATGTTAAGGGGGAAAGAATTTATTTTTTTGGTTCAGAGCACATTGATTTCTATTTTGTCCACAGTATACTGATTATATTTATATTGAATACCCACTCAGCAAGCATTCACTGAGTGCCTACTATGTGCCCGGCACAGTGCTAGGTGCTGGGAATGCACCCAGTAGTATAGTGCTGATAGCAGAAAGGATAATAATGCCTTTGAACTTCACAGGTAGGTTAGAATTTTACAAGGCCCCTCTATTCTCTTCCCCTAACAAGAGCACAGCCAGAGCCAGCCATCCACCTCGTACTGTGACCTCTTAAGATAATGACAATTGCTGTTTAAAACAAAAGTGCACAATGGGCATATTTGCAATTTTTTCCTTTCTTTTAATAGCCTTATTAGAAGCCCTGTAGTAAAAAATTAAAAGACCAAAAATTAGAAGACCTTTTCATGTTAGAAATCTTTTCTCTGCTAGTGAATAATAACAACTTTGGTCAAGTTTTTAAATTTCTCTGGGACTAACTTTAAATATTTATAAAATGAGATAGTAGAAAGTAGGACTAGGTTGAGTTAATGATTTAGTTTTAGGATAAGCAATAAGAGTAGGTTACTAGCCTCTAACAAACTGTATGATCTCAGGGTAGTTACTCAAACCTCTTAAAGTCTCAGTTTCCTTATCTGAGAAATGGGGATAATGTGCTATTGTTGTTAGGATGAAATGGATTAACAGGTAGCACACCTGGTTCAATGTAAGGCATAGCAGAAATCCACCTGTGAATGTAGCTATTTTTATCCTACTAAAAAATTATTTGACTCTTGGTCTATTGTAGGTATGTATGTATGTATGTATGTATGTATCTCTCTCTCTCTCTCTCTCTCTCTCTGTATTTATCATCTATCATCACTGATATACTAGTAAGTGGTTAACTGAAGGATGTCAACATATTAGGGCACAAACGTGTAATGGATTCTTTTTTTTTTCCCAATCAGTACTTTCAACGATGTTGTATCTAATTCCTTTTTCTATCCTTCAACAAAACCTAGAGCAGACTGTAGAAATTTACAGCTTAAAAAGCTAGGTCCATATAGTTGGAATCTTATTCTGGTTCCCAGCTTCTCTCCTCCACCCTTTCCTAGGCTCGGGCTCCTCCAGTGCATTGGGCAGGGAGGAGGGAGAGAGGAAGGGACCAACATCTCTTAGCTGCGCACCCACGCCTGTGGTTCTCTCACCACAGTGGGTACCGTGTCTCAGGCTACCCCCGCTGGCACGTCGCTGCCCAAAGCTGGCAGCACACTGTGGGTCTTTGGAGGCCCTTTGGGGGTTCTGACTGTGTAGATCGGTGACCTGCAAGACCTGGCCCTGAATGGACTTCCTCCACTCCTCAGCTCCTGCCCTGGCTGTTACCCTCCCAGACTCTTCCGCTACGGCGCTATCGTCGCTCCAGCGTCTAGCGAGTAGTCTCCACGCTCGGGCGTGATTTCGTTGGTATTTGAACTGTGTTGCAAGAATGTAATTTTTGCCCTTTAGATGCTTAGAGCTCCCATGGTTATCTACTTCTGGCTGAGACACAGTTAATTGAATAATGGCATGAGGGGTTACATTGTGGTCTTGATTTAATCCCAGTGATGTAATTGTCTTTCATTGGTTTGGATTCAAAGTCCTTTATTAAAAACAAGGGAGTTAGGACTTCCCTGGTAGCGCAGTGGTTAAGAATCCACCTGCCAATGAAGGGGACGCGGGTTCGAGCCCTAGTCTGGGAAGATCCCACATGCCACGGAGCAACTAAGCCCGTGCGCCACAACTACTGAGCCTGAGCTCCAGAGGCCGCAAGCCACGGCTACTGAGCCCACGTGCCACAGCTACTGAAGCCTGCGCGCCTAGAGCCCATGCTGTGCAACAAGAGAAGCCACGACAATGAGAAGCCCGCGCACCGCAACAAAGAATAGACCCCGCTCTCCGCAACTAGAGAAAGCCCGCACACAGCAACGAAGACCCAACACAGCCAAAAGAAAAAAAAAAAACAAAACAGTGATCCCAAAGAGGCGGAGTAGGAAAAAAGGGATGCGACAGGGAAAGAGGGAAACCCAATACAAGGATGAGTTGTTGGTTTGACCACTACTGCAGACAACTCTGTTCTATCTCACTGGAACCTTCTGAGGAGCCTTATGAATTGTGTCTCAAAAATGCCTGCCTGGAAGACAAAAAAAAAGGAACTATGTGTTCATTAGTTTCTGTCATCTATTGGTCAATGGTGGGCCCATGGCATTATTGACCCTCTTACTTCTGGGTTGCAGTGTGGTAGTGCCAGTATTCCCCTTGGTGTATTGCACCTGGCATAAGAGAAGCCCTGGGATGGGAAGCAAGAGGTGTGTGATGGAGGCACATGTGAGACACTATCAGATTTACACCCATGGGAAGCTGGACAAAGACTCCATGGAACTCGATGCTGCAGCGGTGGGCTGTAGTAGGAGATGGGGCTGAGAGGATGTGAAGTGGTGTGTGACAGGTATCCAGTACACACACCATGAATGTTTTGGTAGTGTAGACCAGATTGGGAAACAGTTTCCAGTAACATGCCTCTTCTTGTAGCAGAGATTTCAGCCTGAACCCAGGCCTTTTCTTTTGCTGGAGTTCATGTTCAGGCATGTTTGGCAAACTAGTAGGGCAGACCTGAGAGAGTCTATTTGTATGCATCAGTATGGAAGAGCCTAGAAAGAGACATTAAGAGATGGAGGGAATCAGATGGTATCCCATGACAAGGTCTGAACTCTATGGAAAAAGGGGCTCAGGCAGAAAGGGCAGGATCTGTTTTAAGAGGGATCCAATACCTTCGTAGCCAGCAGTATAAACTCTGCAAAGGCCCTGGTGATAAACCAGTAGGGAAGCTGAGCATTATTCCCACTTCTGCATGGTTCCACAGGGAAGATCAAATGTTTATAATGCAATAAACATGGTTTGGGTGCTTCCAAGAATGCTCTTCCATGTGGCCCTGTATGTTTAGGGACTGAGAAAGTTTTTTAGAGATGTTAGTAGCTGTCATAACTGGGGATTGGCCAGTGGGTGTGGAACTCAGAGTCTGAACCAGCCTCCAGAGATAGCACAGGGTTGGTCCAACCAGTAGGCAATAGGAAGAAGGCTTGACAAGTGAGTAGAGAGCGGTATTTGGTTGCAGATAGCTCTGGTACAGGTGGCTATTCAACGAAAGAGTGGAGACCCAGTCATGGGAACGTGGTAAGAAGGTTACACCAGGGTTTTTCCAGGCCCAGAGGAAGTAGCACGCAGGGTGCTAATCTAAGATGCAACTCAGCAAGGCATGAAGAGGAATCAAATAGAATCCCAAATGGGCTGAATCCAGTCACCAGAAATAATGAGCCTTGAGACCGACCGGCCCATGGCTCCATTTAGTTCATCTTCCTGGGGTTTGTCTGAATGCCCAGAGGGAAGTAAAGAGGCTGCTTACTAGCTAAACAGGCAAGTGGGCAGCAGGGGCAGTGGGTCAAGCTGCTCTTCACAGTTGAATTATCGATAAGCTCTGTGTGTCTGAATCCACCAGGATTCATGAAGCAGGGCCCAATTTGTGAAAGCCTGTTTGCAACAGGCCTTATAAAAGAAGACTTGTTTTCCCCTGTCTAGAATCCCTTCTCCTCTTCTTCTTCCAGCAGAGCTACTTTTTTTCCTTTATAATTGGAAATACAGCACTGTATAAGTTTAAGGTGTACAGCATAATGATTTCACTTACATACATCATGAAACGATTATCACCATAAGTTTAGTGAATTCCATCATCTCACATAAATACAAAATTGAAGAAATGGAAAAAACATTTTTTTGTACTGAGAACTCTTAGGATTGACTCTCTTAACAGCTTTCATATACAACATACAGCAGTGTCAATTACATTTATAATGTACATTACATCCCTAGCACATACTTATCTTTTAACTGGAAGTTTGTAAACTTTTGACTGCCTTCATCCAATTCCCCCTTCCCCCATCCCACCTCTGGTAACCACAAGTCTCATCTCTTTTTCTGTGAGTTTCTTTGTTTGTTTGTTGTTGAAGTATAATTGACCTATAACACTACACTAGTTGCTATTACACAGCATAGTGTTTTGATATTTCTATACCTTTCAAAATGATCACCATGATAAGTCTAGTTATGATATATCACCATACAAAGATATTACATAGTTATTGACTTGTTTTCCCCACACTGTACATTTCATACCCATGAATCATTTATTTTGTAACTGGAAGTTTGTACCTCTTAATTTCCCCTGCTATTTCAATCCTCCCCCCAACCCCCTCCTTCCTGGCAACCGTTTGTTCTCGGTATCTATAACTCTGTTTCTATTTTGTTATGCTTGTTCATTTGTTTGTTTTTTAGATTCCACATACAGTATTTGTCTTTCTCTGTCTGACTTATTTCATTTAGCATAATACCCTCTGGGTCCATCCATGTTGTTGCAAATGGCAAGATTTCATTCTTTTTCATGGCTGAGTAGTATTCTATTCTGTGTGTGTACGTATACATATATATGTCACATCTTCTTTATCCATTCATCTATTGATGGACCCTTAGGTTGATTCCATATCTTGCCTATTGTAAATAATGCTGCAATGAACATAAGTATGCATATAACTTTTCAAATTAGTGTTTTCATTTTCTTTGGATAAATACCCAGGACTGGAATTGCTGGATCATATGGTAGTTCTAATTTTAATTTTTTCTTTTTAATAAGTTTATTTATTATTTTATTTTATTTTTGGCTGCGTTGGGTCTTCGTTGCTGCACGTGGGCTTTCTCTAGTTGTGGCAATCGGGGGGCTACTCTTCGTTGTGGTGCGCGGGCTTCTCATTGCAGTGGCTTCTCTTGTTGCAGAGCACGGGCTCTAGGCGCGCGGGCTTCAGTAGTTGCAGCACGCGGGCTCAGTAGTTGTGGCTCGCGGGCTCTAGAGCGCAGGCTCAGTAGCTGTGGTGCACGGGCTTAGTTGCTCCACGGCATGTGGGATCTTCCCGGACCAGGGCTCGAACCCGTGTCCCCTGCATTGGCAGGCGGATTCTCAACCACTGCACCACCAGGGAAGCCCTAATTTTAATTTTTTGAGGAATCTCCATACTGTTTTCCATTGTGGCTGCACCAATTTTCAATCCCACCAACCATGTACAAAGTTGGTGGAGATGTACACGTATTCCCTTTTCTCTGCATCCTTGCCAACACTTGTAATTTGTTGTCTTTTTGGTAATAGCCATTCTGACAGGTGTGAGGTGATAGCTCATTGTGGTTTTGATCTGCATTTCCCTGATGATTAATGATGTTGAGCATCCTTTCATGTACCTGTTGGCCACCTGTATGTCTTCTTTGGAAAAATGTCTATTCAGATCCTCTGCCCATTTTTTAATCAGGTTTTTTGTTTTTCTGATGTTGAGTTGTATGAGTTCTTTGTATATTTTGGATATTAACCCCTTATCAGATATATTGTTTGCAAATATCTTCTCTCATTCAGTAGGTGGCCTTTTAAATTTGCTGATAGTTTCCTTTGCTATTCAAAAGCTTTTTAATTTGATGTGATCCCATTTATTTTTGCTTTTGTGTCCCTTGCTTGAAGAGACAGACATATCCAAAAAAAAAAAAAAAAAAATCAACAAAACCTATGTCAAAGAGAGTACTACCTATGTTTTCTTCTAGAAGTTTTATGGTTTCAGGTCTTAACGTTTATGTCCTTAATTGATTTTGAATTTATTTTTGTGCATGGTGTGAGAGAGTAATCCAGACTGACTCTTTTGCATGTAGCTGAAACATGACCTAAGCCCAGCCAATCAGAGTGCTTTCTTTATTCCCTTGGTTTGGGGAAAGGCAGGAAACCTAGAAAGGCCAATCAAATTCTTCCTTGAGATTTGATATTCAGGTGCTTAGACAGAGAGCAGAGCTCTCTCTCAGTCTTGGGATCACAAGCTGTAAAGATGATGTAGATGGGAGTTATTTTCTGTCACCTTTCCTGGATGCATGAGGAAAACCATCTACAGTTAGAGAGAATGGGTTCAGCATTCAAAGAAAATAAGAAATGAAGAGAGATGAGAGAGAGGTAGAGAGAGACAGGGTCCTAAGGACGTTACTTGGGCTCTGAATCCAGCCATGCCTGAAGCAAAAGCAATACCTGCTCTTTCATGCACCGATAAGTTCTCTTCTACTTAAACTAGTTTCTAGCCTATTTCAATCGGGGTTCTGTCATTTGCCACATATGGGAATGAGACTAATTTATGTGTTTATTCACTGCTTCATAGCAGGTACATATCTATTGCCTCCATTCATAGCTAGCCTGAAATTTAGAGTTTGGACAGAAAATACTTACTCAAGTCTGGCCTCCATTGCTCTTCACAAGGACACACTGACCACTTGGGTGAACATATAGCTAATACTTCCTATCTGGCAAAATCTCTGTGATATCATATCTTTGTCATTGCCCAGCACTGCTTTTGACATTTGCTTGTTCTTTGGAGTTCACTCCTCCCTTTTTGCCCTTGGTCTTCTCTAACTGTGGATGAAGTCCTCAGCCCTTTCCACTTTGAATCTTCCTTTTTGCCCATGAGTTTAAACCTACAACTCAAATCCTGACCTTTCTCCTGAAACCAGATACCTGTTTTTAATTTCTATTTGTGGGTTCAGTGATCAGCTCACACTCAACAAGTCTGAGACAGAGGTCAGCAGTCTCCTGGTAGTATTGATGGCACCACCATTGCACCTATCATCTGCTCCTGACAAGCCCGAAATTATCTGGGCAGGACTTCTTTCTTGCATCCTCATGTGCACTGAGTCAAGGAGACACCCTTCATGATGTCTGTGTGTGCCAGGAGCTGCGTGAGGTGCTGTAGGGAGAAGAAAAAAATTCAGTCATGGTCCCTGACCTGAAGAGTTTGCCTTCTAGTGGAGGAGTAATCCAAGACAGAAAGTGCTGAGTGCCAGAATAGCAGCAGCAAAGAAAGGATGGAGTCAGCCTGACAGAAGGCAGCGTTCATGTCTTCTACTGGGGAAGAATTTCCACAGTCCATGAAGGGACAAGGACATCACGAGAAAAGGGAGCCATGAGAGCAATTGATTGAAGTGCTCTTGGAATGATGACTTGTGTTTGCTGGTTCATGGGGGTGGCTGGGGAAAGCATTGGGGAACCATGGTTGAGGTCAACAGTGTGAGTGTGGCACAGAAAAGCCAGTCAGAGCCCCCTTCTGTCTTGTCTTCCCATATTATGGAGCTAGAAAACTGAAATACCAGCTTCCCTTGCAATTATGCATGACCAACTAGTGGCCAAAGAGAGTAAAGAGAGTGTAAGCTGGTGGAAGTCGTGGGAAAGCATTTAAAAAGTAAACAGGCTGTGCTGGCATACTCATCTTGGGCTTCCTCTCCCCACTTCTTCCTACTTAGGAGCACACATCATTATTTGTGGGTACAGCAGCCATCCTGGCACCATGAGACCCTCCAAGAATGAGGATATGTTTGCAGGATGGCAGAGGAGAAAGACAGAAATATCCTGCTTTCTCAATGACATCATCTAGCTACTGTTTTCCCCCACATGCCTTGTGTATTAATAAAAAAAAAAAAAAAAAAAAAAAAAAAAGTCCCGGGACTTCCCTGGTGGCACAGTGGTTAAGAATCCGCCTGCCAATGCAGGGGACACAGGTTTGAGCCCTGGGCCAGGAAGATCCCACATGCCACAGAGCAATTAAGCCCGTGAGCCACAACTACTGAAGCCTGCACACCACAACTACTGAAGCCCACGCACCTAGAGCCCGTGCTCCGCAGCAAGAGAAGCCACTGCAACGAGAAGCCTGCGCACCACAACGAAGAGTAGCCCCCGCTCACGGCAACTAGAGAAAGCCTGTGTGCAACAAGGAAGACCCAACACAGCCAAAAATAAATAAATAAATAAAATTTTAAAAATCCTTATTTGAGTAAAATCACTGTTAGTCAGATTTCCTTTTGCTCACAGCTGAATAAAAATGCTAACTTATAAGCCATATGTTAGAAATACTGCATGCCATTCTAGAGAAAGTTTATTCTATAAGCAAGGAAGAGGCAGAAAGCTCTTTACATAGAAGTTAGGGGGATGCCATTAACAGAAACCCCTCTCCTTTTGCCGTTCACTGTCCATACCCTTCTAAGCTGAGTTCAGTCTCCTCCTATTCATGGAAACTTCTGTCTCTTGTCTTAGCCACATTTATCCTCACTCCCTGCTGGGCAATTATCAAGTGTAGCTCAGTGACATGTACTGTTACTGATTCTTCGTGGATGTATGTTATGCATGCCCAGTAGGACTGTCAGTGCCTTGCAGGTAGTGGCCACGTTTTATCCTTTCTCTCTTGAAGTGCCCAGGCTGGAAAAAAAATCACACAATGGTTAGGTGCTCAGGCACTGGAGTCTCGGGTTTGAATCCTGACTCCATCATGTAGATCATAGGCAAAATTTTTAACCTCTCTAGGCCTCAGTTTCCTCATCTGGGGAACAAAGACTGATAGTAGAACTTACTCACAGGGTTATTGTGAGGCTCAGATGAAATATTTTCACGAATTCCTTAGCATCATTTTAGTCATCGTTACATACGTAGTCGATGGATTGCATTAACGACCTCCCTGTGTCCATGTGTGTTCCAGTGTGACTTTGCCGCTCTTCCCATCATGAGGTGGACTCCACTTCCCTGCCCTTGTCTCTGGACTGGCCCTATGACATTCTTTGGCCAGTAGAATGTGGCAGAAGTGAGGCTGTGCTAGTTCTCAGTCTAGGCCTCAAGAGGCCTGGCACATCTCCACTCTCCCTCTCGGTGCCCATGACTTTACCATAAGAACAAGCCCGGGGCTTCCCTGGTGGTGCAGTGGTTGAGAATATGCCTGCTAATGCAGGGGACACGGGTTCGAGCCCTGTTCTGGGAAGATCCCACATGCCGCGGAGCAACTAGGTCCGTGAGCCACAACTACTGAGCCTGCGCGTCTGGAGCCTGTGCTCCGCAACAAGAGAGGCCGCGATAGTGAGAGGCCCGCGCACCGCGATGAAGAGTGGCCCCCACTTGCCGCAACTGGAGAAAGCCCTCGCAGAGAAACGAAGACCCAACACAGCCAAAAATAATAATAATAAATAAATAATTAATTTTAAAAAAAAAGAACAAGCCCGGGGGGCTGCTGGAATTGAGACACCTCATGCATTAGACTTGGGTCTTCCCAGAGGAGGCCTTCTAGACCAGCCAGTCCACCATTTAGCTATATACACATGAGAGAGTCCAGCCAAGATCAGAAAAACCACTCAGGAAATCCATACACTTAGGAGCAATAATAAATGCTAATTGTTTTAAGCCAGTCAGTTTGGGGGAGGTTTGTTATACAGCAAAGCCAGCTGATGTAAGTTATCTAAGAGATATGTGGGACTTTGCCTGTTTCATTCACTACTGTATTTCCAACACCTAGAACAGTGTATCACACAATCAGGTGCTCAATAAACATGTTGAATAAATTCTTGAATGTAATTATGACTATTATGATTATTATTATTATCTTAAAGGATCATAGTGACAAGTAAATGAGATGATGCAGGAAGAGCATTTAGCATTGTTTCTGGCGCACAGTGACTTCTCAATAAATGTTAGCTATTAATGGGTGGTCAACAATGACTGATCAATTGACGAACACATTTTGTATTAACTAAGACTAGCTGATGAGTAATGCGGTCCTAAGCCCAGTGAATGAAGCAGTCCTCTGTCTTTCAGAAAACCTAACACGAACCACAGCAGGGTCTTTAGCTTGTAACTTTAAATAGCTAGATGATAGATAAATAGATAGGTAGATAGATAGACAGGTAATAAATTAACTGCCCCAGGCCACGATGTGTTGAGTTCCCAACTCTTATCAGTATGCTGCTTCTTCCCCCCAGATGCTGGGGAACTCTCTCCCCTGCGGCACTGCTGGTGACCATGGGGGTAGGTGGTGTGTGTGGGGCGGGTCGGATGGGAGGTGGGGCGTGAAGCCTGGGGTAATTCCTCTGTAACTGTGCTAAGGGGCTGGTCCTGCTTGCTAGCTCTGCTTTGCTATTGTGAAAAGAGGCCTTTTCTTCCTCACCAAGCAAAGGTTCACACTTTGTAATCACTCAGTGACCTCCCTAGTTCCCAAATTACATTTGGCCGCAAGAAAGATGAACACGTTGTACCCCCTCTGTGGGACTCATTATTTCCATTCTGGAGACTGTCATTTATGAAATTCTGACATTTTTTTCATTTTGTATTTACACTAGACAAGGCTAAGAATATTGTAATTGTCTGCAGTGTTTTGAAAACACTTGTCACAAACCGAAGCCAAATGCTGATTAATGTTCAAGTGTTTTGAAGAACCAAACTTTTGGCTCATTAACTGGACTTGAATGGCATTACCCATCAGCTTCAAGTTCTGATAATTGCTCATCACAGATTGGTGCTAATTTAGTAATAATGGTGCTGACAGATTTGTATATTTTGCCCACACTGAACATTATGTACATATAAAGGCTAGTGTGAATGCCAGACCCAGGGTGAGAAGACCCGGTCCCAGATTTGCCACAACATAAATGTGAGCAAGTCAGCTGACCTATTCTGTCTCTATTTCCTTATGTAAAATAAGGGGCTTAGAGGAGATGATCTTCAGTATCCTTCTTACCAAGATTCAGTGGTGTCAATATTATGTGGTTTGGTCTTGAGTCACACAATAAATACAGATTCATTTTAGGAAAGGCACAAACATGGGGCTAAACTGATATACACAGAATATGGGCAAGGATGTCAGTTTATTTCCTTTCTGCTCTGCATCTTTTCTATATTAAGAGGGAAAGAAATGTTCCCTGTTGGGCTTGCAGGATAAGCCCTTAATCAAATGTTACATACCATCTGTTTGAGACAGTATTTGGTAAGTCAACTTAAGTAGCTATAATCACTGTGGAATCTGAAACTGTTTCCTGTTATCCTGTCTATTTTCTAAAGCAGAGGGAGGTAATCTAGTTTCTTAAGCCAGCACAAAACAGTAATATTCCAAGGAAGAAAGACACTTATTTTGAGCTTCATATTAATACTTTGGAACTGCTTATTGAATTTGCCTTTCCTTTTCTCCCTCTTCTCCCATTTATTTACGCTGCTTCTTCCCCTCACCCTTCTGTATCAAAGTTATCGACCCCCTCAGTGCGACTCACTGTCTTCCTCTCTATTCCCATTCCTTGGCATAATCCTTGGGGATTTAATATACTTGATAATTCTTACCCTGACATTAGAAGAGGGCCAGGTTCAGAGATGTTAATGATTGGGTCAAGATGGCATCTCTGGTTCATGCCAAAGGATGGTAGATTGCCATAAAGATTAATTCAGTGTATATTGAGTGTTTCATGGAGTGTGGGACCACAACATGCTCCCCAGGTGTTAGAATCACAGAAATACAGAGCTTAGTCAGGCCTAAGAGTTGTTCTCTGTAACTCTGTGCTCCGGGAATTTATTTCTCTACTTTAAAGATTAGGAAAGTAGCTTCAAAATCTGCCTTATTTTTCCTTCCAACAACAGACATATTTTCTTAAAGGCCCTCTTTCTCTTCTACTGGCTGGATAACATGTAACATACTACCCTTTTCTATTTGAAAGCCTGGGGTCATCCTCTGGAGTCATTGGCTATTTCCTGCCGGTTGGGGTGATGGTGACAGCCAAGTAAATGGTGGAGATCATCTTGAGTTTACCACTGGTCCAAGTCCATGGGGTTGGGTTACCTGGGTATGGGCATCCCCATAAGTCCAGTGCCTTCCAGGATATTAAATGTCATGTAAACACAGCCTCACCACTGCTGCCCATGATAGTCTGTTGTCATCTGTCAGAAGGCAATGCCATGGGCTGTTTACTTGATGTAGAGACAAGATACCACCTCTTCCTGGGGCTTTTCAAGTTCTTAAATTCTGATCCTGGACAGCAGTAGTGCTGCAATATCTGGAAGTACCAAAGAACACTGATGCGAGAATGTGGGATTGTTGAGGACATGACCTCGTAGGAGTTACCGTGCACATTTGGGTGTAACAGGGATGGGTAAAGATTGGGGGTCTGGAGGTACAGATTGCCTTTCCATGGTCAGAGAAAGGTTTTGGGGTTGAGAGAACTTGATGATTTGGTCTTCTGTACCATGTTATGCTGTGCGTATGGGGAGAACTACCCTCTATGCTAATACCTGCCCCAAGGGCCGTGTCAGCTTTACTTTAAAAACGAACTTAAAATGGTGGATACTAGGCAGACATTGTTACTCCCACTCCAAAGGTGAGAACACTGAAGTCAAGGGTCTGGCCCACGGTCACCCTACAAGGTCTTATTGAAGGCAGAAATAAGATCTGAGTCTCGACTCCAGATCCGGCTCTCAATGCTCATCCCAGCGTGCCATGGCCAAAGTGACACGACAAGGCATTTAAATGTGAGAGCCAAGTTCTAGGTTCAGGTTATGTCCTTCTGTTCTTTAACTTGGCCTATTGCTGCTGGTTCAGGGCAGCTCTGTGCTCTGACTTACTGGTTTTTTCCTTAGACTGGAGAGCGTTACCACACTTCCTGGTCTAGACCTCCAATGGGGGAGGATGGGACATAGTGCCAGCATTTAGATCATACTTGACTCAAGTGACTGCTCCAAACTATGAGAGCAGGGAATTTGAGTCTTTGTCTTTTAACCCTATCAAGCAAAACTGGTCTTTAGTGCATGATTTGCAATAATGAAGGTGACTCAGACAACCATCACCTGTCATAGGTCCTTGCTGGGGAGGCATCAAGAGGTTAGGACCCAAACTTTGAGGGCAGAGTACCCTGGATTCAAATCCCAACTCTATTGTTTCCTGGCTGTGTGATCTTGGACAAGTCTCTTAACCTCTCTGTAGCTCAATTTCCTGGTCTGTAAAATGGATTTAAAAAATCTGTTAGGATGAGATAATCTTTCCAAAGTCTCTGTCACATAAAAGATTTCAGGAACTCTTGGTTTCTTCACTCCTCCTCACCTCACATACATGTTGAATACAGTAGCCGTATTTTGAACCTCACATTAAAAGAATAAGTGTTATGCCTAGGGAAGCTAAATGACTTAAGGGCTAGCAAAAATTAGGTCTTTGGGGTTAGCTATGCCACATGCCACGTATAGATTTCCTGTTAATGAGCTTTAAATATATTACTGAGAGAATGCTTGTACTCCTCAGATGGTATCACAATATTTTGTGCCACTGGTATCCATGAGGAAGTACTGAGACAAATGGATCCCCATAAGTTGTGCAGTGTGAGTGAACTGAACCCTTTTTTTTTCTAATATCACCAAGGCATTTGATCTCAAAGGGTGAAAACGTACAAATGTGTGCCATACAATTGTAATGTATTGCCTGCAATTGTAATTACTGATGACTCAAATTGAGGCACAGCCTTTTACATAGGAGGTTTATGATCAACAATTAAGAAATTTAAAAATATTAAACCATAGGATATACTATTACCTTTAAACATAATCAATTTGAAATGACTTCAATACTTTAAAAAATTGGGGGGCATTAAATTCTGCTGTAATTCTCTCTTTTTCCTCCTGAAATCAAAAAACAGGTCTGTCTTACCTACTTTATGGCCCACGATATACATTTAATTAAAATCCCTCTATTTGTAACACACTTAGGTTGGCAGTGGGCAAGTGGACAGATGCAAAGCTATGTGGCTTAATTTTGCCCTCAAGGAGCTTACACTCTGGTCAGTCCTTTGGGAAATAGCCCAAGTAAACCTGGCCAGAGCAATTGCAGGGAAGTAGGCTGTTCTCTTTCTGTATCCATCTGTTGGTCTCTCGCTCTCCCTCTCTGTAAAATAGGACATAAGTAGTGAATGGAGAAGCCAGCTAATGTTCACCCTCAAACTGAATCCTAGATTATTGAAAATAACTAGGCTTTTATCCCAGAAGCCAGAAAAGAAATAAAAGTGCAATAATTATTTTAAAATTGTACATTAGGACAAAGCAGCTAAAATTCTAAATAATCATTATACATACCTTTTAGGTAGAAAACAGTAGATATTCATTTCTGTATCTACTGGGAAAGTAGGGCTGCCCTTCCAGGCTATGACATTCCAAGTTCTCATTTGTATACAGGCAGGTACAATGAATGCCCTTCTAGTTCCAGGTGTGGAAGGTGTTGGTGGGCCCATCAACCATGTCTGTGGATATACTAAAGAATCATCTGGGCATATATAAGTAACAGGCATTCCTTCCAGCCAGACTACGCAGCTCATATTCATAAAAAGAGGAAGAGGATATTTCCAATGTGCTGTCAATAGGGCATGAACTCCTAGTTGTTTTTCTTTTATTCAATCACTTATTGACTCATTCATTCATTCACTCACTCATTCAACCAAGGTGTTCCAAGCCCTATACTAGGTGCTGAGCTTCAGAGATGAATGTGATACCATAGCCATCTTAGGTGAACTAATAGTTAAATAAGAGTCCTTGCCCTGTGGTCCATAGATACCCAGGGTCAAAGTTGGGCTTTAGGGGATCAAGAAATCCCTTGAGATTAAATGCAGTCATTGGTCTGAATGTGTGAATATAAATTTTTCTGGGACAGGAGCCCATATCTTTCATCAGATAATCAAAGGGCTTGAGATCCAAAAAAAAGTTAAAGAATAACTGGCCTAGAAGGGAAGAAAGCCCAGCCCAGCTCCAACAAACAACCATCAGCTCTGTAACCCTGGCTGGAAGCCAGGTAGGAGGTTTCCCTTGTCCCCTGCTCTGGGGCTCTACCATCAATGTGTCTCCATCGATGGATCTCTCTTCTAGTTCCGAAGCTACCCTCTCCTTATATCTTCACTTTGAATTCCTAATAAGGAACATTTGATCAGCCCCGTAAATTCCCATCATTTCTATTAGGGCAGAGCCTTCTTGCCAGGACGCCTCAAAGGTTTTTGGCTGCTAATTGACTGCCTTTGGGTCAAGCACCAAAATGGCTCTAATCAGTTATGCCAGGTTGGGTGGGGGAGTGTCACTGGGAACAGATCATGGCCACTGCTCTCTAAGCCCTTGTCAGGAATCCTCCCCGGAGAGCTAGTAGATGAGGACATTCCCTGAGAAGTTAGTTGTAGGTGTGACAGTCCCTGCTCTCATGTATATGGAATCCTAAATCCATCCATAAAAAAGGTATGGTTAGATAAGTTGGATCAAGCTATCCATTAACTTGCCAGATCCCTGTTGGGACTGGTTAGTAAGATGATTAGTCGTATTCCATTGTATGGCTATGGAATACAAGAAAGCTAACTGGGCTATGCGTATTTAAAACCTGGAATTTTGGCCTTCTTAGTCTTAGCTCAACCCAGCTAACTGGTAATAGTAACTGTGAAAAGCACAGGCACTAGAACCAAGTGTCTTTATTTCAGGTCCACCATAAACTCGTACTTGTCCCAAGTCAGGGATCCAAAACCAAATAGGATTTGCAACCTGTCCTTGCAGGGATCACATAAGAATAGAAGTTATATTGTTTGGTATAAATAGCTGAATTGAAATGGCCATGGGCTGGGGGCCAGAGGGCCGGAATTCTGGTGCCAACTTTGCCACTTACTGGTTGCATAGGCTTGGCTCTACTATTTGAATGCTCTGAACCATAGTTTTCTTACTTTAAAATGGGCATAATGCAACTCACTCTGCTTGGCTCTATGGTTGTCTGAGGAACTCAGTAAGATAATATATGTGAAAATGCTTTACTCTAAATTGCCAAAGCAAAACAAGGCTTTAAAAAATTATTGTCTTCGTTTTGGGTATTGTTGGCAGAACCGAACCATTCATTACTGGCGCCATGCTAGCTCCTATCATTAAACACATTCTTTGTCCTCTCAAGGTATTTGCAAATAGGTTTAAAAGACATCTGATCACGTTGGAAACGTGTATTTTAGTGGTGTGCATTTGGTTTCAAAGAACATCTGATAAAGGCTTTAAAAGTTTAAAAGTACAAACTGAATATTAAAACACCAGTTAAAGTTAATGAAGCAGGGCTCATAAGGAAAAAGAAGCTGTTTGCTGAGGGTGAGACAGTGCCACTGTCTTTTGCAAGAAGTTTCAAACTCTCAGAACTGTGCTAGAAGTTTCCAAAGGGATTGATTGGAGTCCAGTCGTATTAAATTTCATAGAAGACTTTTTGACCATGGCACCCAAAGTTCCAGAACAATTATGGCTCTGAATGGTTTATTTATGCTGAGTAAAGTATATGAACAAGAGTTCCTTTTCTGATTTTAGTCTGGTAGGATGAGGTCCGTGAATTGGTCATTCACATAACAAAGTAGCAAGTGCTTTGTTTTGAGGACTTTTGATTGTCCACGTATTCTTTGTACTGTCTGGGCCACTGAGGGCTTAAATTGTTTATGTTCTTGAGTATGACTGAACTTTCTGTTTTCAGTATCCCCAGTGGGAGAGTGAGATCCTTGGGGACAGGAACTGTATTATATCCCTAAAAATACTTAAAGTACTATACTGGATATCACATTAAGAGAGCATAAGCCTTGTCGAGGCAAAATTCTGAACAGGAGATAGTTATCTATTTTTGCCCTTTCTGAGTTTCCAGAGGCTTACTGAAAATAGTTAGATATGGTTTGCTGGATCAGGTATCTGTATGTAATAGCACCTGAAGTGGTTTCTTAACTTTGGGTTTAATGAAGCCAACAAAAGGATCTCTGGAAATGACTACGTCTACCCATTGAAGTGAGGATTGTACATAGGTTACTAGTCATATTTAGAAACAGGGGACTAAAAAAATACCCATAGTGTGGTGGTATTCATCACCAGTTAGCCCTTTACTAAGGACTGGCTGTCATGATCAACCAGCATTGGGGTTAAAGAACTTAGGGCCTGGAGTCAAGCAGACTTGAGTTTGAATTTCAGCTCCACCACCAATTAGCTGTGGCCTTGGTCAACTTACTTAATTCCTCTAAGCCTCTGTGTTGCCATCAGTAAAATGAGGACAGTAATAGTGCATCCTTATTAAGAGCTGTTGGGAAGATTAAATGAGGTGGTATATGCCGAAGTGCTCAGCAGTGTGCTTGGCACAGAAGATGTGATTAATGCCTGGTAGCTATTACTATTAGCCAAGAAATTAGTCTTTGAGCTGGTCCAGGCTATAGCCCGTTCAATGTGCTCCTAATTGTCCTTGTCTCAAGGGTTCTGTGCTTGGGCTTCTATTCTTGCTTCTTCCTTTATTAGTCACTACATATTATTCTTCTCTTTGTGCTTGAACCCTGGGAATGGCTGAACAATGAAAGATCTCTCCCTACCCTGAGTTAGGATTGGACATGTCTCATCTACTGACTGCCTGCCTGGTCAGCAGTGAGATCATATGCCATTGTGATTGGAGGAGGATTTAAACCCCTGTAGGCCAAAAGGAGTCACTTTCCACTGGGAATGTAAACTGAAAACAGATTCCCCTTCAACTCAGGGTTGGCGGTGTATAGCACCGTTAAATAACCCGGGAGCAGAGGCTCTGGACATGATAGTTTAATCACTTCATGCCCAAAGCCATATGGTGGCAGAAAGCAGCTCAACACTGGATACTGAAACTGCTCCATTAAACAAATGCCTTTTAATTGAATAATTATGAACATTACATAGTTGCTGACTTCAAGTGTGGACTTGAGAGAGAGGTGAAATCTGGAATGCTTTCTAAAGCTCTTTGGAGATAAGCTTCTGTCTGAATTGACATCTCTTGAGCTAGCCCAGAGTGAGTGTACTTTTTGGCTTTAAGGATCGTTTACCTCATAGAAAACCTGGTTGCTTACTGGGCTAGTGTGCCACTGCTGTGAGCTGGATGTCAGAATCTCACTATGGGCTCTGAGGCTTATGCCAGACCTGGTTAGTTTGACCAGGAAGAATGTTAAGAGAGAAGATGTGAGTCATCTCAGGTAAGCTTGTGATGGGTTGATACAGCTCTGCTGTGGGAAAAACCTAATCCCAGGAACATGGTATCTTACCCTAGACCTGTTGAATTAGAGGAAAGCAGAGCCCTCTTTCTATGAATTTATGCCTGTTCTTTGCTGAAGTACCAGACTTCTCCCAGTCTTCCCTCTGCTTTCTCTCCCAGCACTATAGGCAGACTGAAGGCTTCTAGATTCAGATCAAGGAATCATAGTTACATCTTGCCCACTAGGTTAGTGTTACAAATGTGTCAGCTAATCGGAACCCTTAAGCATGGAGGAATGATGACGGTCCCTGAGAATTTTAATATAGTATGAAAATGTAATAAGGTCTGTGATGTTGCCAGATGGTTTCCAAAGAGTCTAGTTCTGACTAAACTGACAGAGTGAGGACTGCTTTCGGTGTTTGTATTGGCCACATCTAGGCAATGGCAGACCCGCTATACATGTTTATTGAATGGATGGATGGAGCTTCTGTAATGTGCTAATAAAGGTACTGTAGTTTACATTTGATGGAAGAAGCAGCATGGAAAGGAATGAAATGGCTTTCCAGAAGGACAGTAAGTACCAACAAAGCAACATGGAAGTATTCAGGGAAGATGAAGAGAAGGCAGTGAGGCCAAAAAGAGTTAAGTCTGAGAAAATAGAAAGTCACAACTAAAGACTGAGAGAGAAAGTTCCCTTCTAGACAAAAAGTAAAGCCTATTTTTCATTTTAAAGAAATACTCTAACGTGACTGAGGTTCCTTTCTTGAGTCAAAATGTTTTTGTTTCTGTTTCAGAATAATTCCCTTATTTCTATACTGTATTTTGAGCATATTTTTATCCTTTTATGAAGGAAGAGGGCGAGAAAAATGGTCTTTCTGCAGAAAAAAGACTCACCTTTTCTCATCCGTTCATTAAAAGCAGGATTTCCAAAGTGGCATACTGAGACTATCCCATAACAGTTTCCTCTAGAAGCAAACATGCAAAGGAAGGTTTGAGGTGAATTTAGTTCTTGAATCCCACAAATTCTACTGTTCTTGTAAATATTTTACTACACTCTAATAAAATTCCTCTGTTTTCCTAGGATGAAAGATAGCATATGTTTCCTCTTTGCTTTCAGCAGCCTCTCTAAGAACATAAGAGGCATTAAACCTCAATACATTGACAGAGGCTACTGAAGATTTAGTTTTGAAACCATCAACTACTCTCAGCCCCACCTTAGAAGTATTAAGTGAAAGCCATCCTGTAAAGTTATAATTAGAGATCGAAAATGCTGACCAGGAAGCTCATAGCCCTTTTTAAGTTGCTCCCAGGAGCTTGCTCAATTTCAAAAGGCTATTGGAAGAATGTCATTAAAGTCAACAAGGGAAAAAAATGCTCTAAGATTTTCAGGGTGGGAGAAGGGTAGCAGCCAGAAGTAATATTGATTAGAAACTTATCCCCACAGCCTTCCTGTGAGACCACCAATGAAAAGTGCTACAAAATAAGACTGAAGGACATCCAGAGTTTCTTTCTGTATCAAACCTTTTGGATGCAGACTTAGGCAGCTTCATTCTACTGTGTGGAAGAGCCGAAAGACTAGTGCCCTTATGGGAATTATTTATGGTATGAGGAATTAGAGAGAGCAGGGCCCGAGCACATGCCTAAGAACTTGGGGAAAATTTGCTACAACCCCGAATAAGGGGTCTGTGATTTTCAGCACACTTGGTCAATAATTTAACTCATAAATGCATACAGAGGCCCTACTGTGTGCTAGGAGAGGCCCTACTGTGTGTCAAGCACCATGATGGCATGAGGACAAAAAGGCTGGCCTTGCCCTCAGGGAGCTCATTGTCTAATGAAGGGAGGAAGACAAGTAAATAGGAAAGTGACCGAGATGAACGTAAGATGTTTAGAGAGGGACAAGTACAGGGAGATAAAGAGATGGTTCTGTTTGTGTGGAAAGTGGCTGCCCTCTGATGGCAACACCATCCGAAGGAACCTGAAATACCACACTTAGTCACTTGTAACCCTTACTCTCCCAGTGAGAGGCCTGCACATACCTTGCTTCCTAATTCTTTATCTAGAGCCTAGGGCCAGGGTTGGGAGTGCTGCCTACTGGACTGTGTTAGAAAGAATGGAAGAAGAGTGTAGTAATCAATTACTGATGTCTGCCAAGGGTGTAGGAAATGGTGGGTGGCAGTATGTGTGCTATGCATTTGCCAACCCTGGACTAGGGCATATTCTCAGTGAGCTATGTTTGCAGTGTAACTGTAGCATGTAAAGCTAAAATTCATTCAGTTGTAACTTGAGCTAATAACGGTTTTGGTGATTTTCACTGACATTGGGAATTTTCACTGACTTTACCAGCACTTTGTAACGGTGACAGATACACTTTAGTAGATAGTAACAGTCTTGGGATCAGATAGATACACTCCATTGTGGAACAGGGATGGTTCATTTGGATTGTTTATATCCTGGAGAATGCTTCTTTCAAGACCTTTAAATTTCCTGTGTTCTGGTTTGACACTCAACAAATACCCTTCTCATTGCTAATCGGATTCTTTGTTTCTGGAAAGGAAGGATCCTGGTTGGTTGAAAGCAATGTTATTGTTACTTGGAAAGCTATTTCTCAAAGGGGAACCGTAACAGTATCTCCTTGAAAATAGTTGGCAGTTGGGGTTATATGCCATTTCTTTCTAAGTGTAAATTTTAAGGGGATTGATCACTCTTGGGGGTTTGGTTAATTAAGTTTCTCAGTTTGGTTCTCCCACCACCGGACTCCCACCCCAGGAATACTCTCTCCCATAGAACTCTAACTTTAACAGCAATAGGGGCTGGTTTGCTTGCTTGTTGGTGATTGAAAGCTGATCAGTGTTCTCAACAGCATTGTTAAAAATGCTTGTCACTGCTACTCTTAATAGTAGATGATCTTATAATTGGCGGCAAAATGATTCAATTACCTTGATAGTAATATATCTTTTTTGATAATATATTTTTTAGTTCATCAGCTTTTTTGGTTAAAAATGTGATTGCAGGAAGAGTCAGATTTGGGGCGTGGCCAAAATTTTGTTATTAGTGAATTTTAATGGTCCCTCAAAAACATTTTTAATGAGGAAACATCATTATTAATGTTGGAAATTAATTACCTTTTCGTGTTTAGCAGCAGAGTAAATGAAAAGAAGTATGAGAACAATAACTTTATATTCTAGAGTGTATAATCTAGTTGGGGACATAAAAGATAAAGATAATAATAAAACAAGGTAGTATATACTTTATTGCATATATAATTAAATATGCATGCTGGAGCTGCTCATACTGGCTTGCAAGGAGCCAGTTGCTAAATTTTCCAGAGTTTTGAGAGCTGGTTGCTAAACTCAGCCATTACTAAAAATTAAATTATATAAACTTATGATTAAATAAATTATATTAAAAACAAAGGTAATAAAGAAGTGAAACTCATCACTTCCTAAACATTCTACTACATTTTACTGTCATCTCTGATCTTGTGGTCATTTATATCTACTGTGTCTATATGGTATGCCACGTGCATTTCTTCCAACTGTGTTGGGTGATGTCACGTTGGTGGCTTGAACTCAGCCATGGTGGGAGTATTTACTCCATAGAAATTAACAAGCACTGCAAACCAAGACTTCCTCCCTCCACCTCCCACCCCCAGCCAGTTGTTAAATATTTACCAGCACACCCCTGGATATAAACACCAAATAGGGAGAATAGACTCTAAGAACTATCACTGGGCAGAGGAGGGTGAGGTCACTTCAGGTTTGGGGGTCAGCGAGGTAAGTTTTTGAAGTTGGCTCTGAAGCCAACTTGTATGTATATGTATGGGTCAGGGCCACCCTCAGGGGCATTTAGAACCAGGACAAATCACAGAATGCCCACATGTCCCTGAACATTTCCATATAGATGAAACCAGGTTAACATGAATATTAAAAACCTCTTTGAAGACAAAACAAAGTAAATAAAAAATCAACAGTCAGCTTGAGGGGTGTGTGTGTGTGTGTGTGTGTGTGTGTGTGTGTGTGTGTGTATGTATGTGTGTGTGTAAGGCTGTAAGGCATGTACGGCAGTCTTGCCTGTTCTGGCTGAGGAGTCGTGAGATGGTTAGATAACCACAGTGATAGCCAGTAAAGAGTTAAAGGGCTTTCTGTGCTTCTCTTCCTGCCAGGAGCTGACACCCCAGAGACAAGGTATTCCCTTTCATCTTGCTGTATAATAGAAAAAAAGAAATTTAAATTAAAAAAGAAAGGTAGTCTAATAGAGTATATTTAGGTGGCTTCCTGCAAGTGGGGGAGGGACACTCTTTGAACTAGCATCCTGGATCACTGTTCTCTTCCACCCCCACATCTTTGCAGACCTCTACATGCCTCCCGGGAGAGAACAGTTACTCATTTTCAATCAATGGAAGTTTTTCTTGATGTAAAGAAAAAGAAGCTTAAGGAAAAAAACGTAAAGAGTAATAATAGTAGGAACAAGATGGTGATGGTGAGCCTTAAGGAGTTTTGGAAAGGAAAAAAGAAAAAAAAAAAAGCTTGTCTTAACAACAGGCCATGGAGTAGGCCAGTGTGAGGCGTTAGCTGTGCAGCCAGCCCTGGGGGGACCATGGTGGAGCGCAGGAAGGAAGAGACAGAGGAAGAAGAGGATTCCAGGGACACGGATAGGAACCATTCACCACTTGGGGCTACAGCTGATGTCAGGTGAGGAGAGGCTATTGATTGCATGCAATCCTCATTTCAAGAATACAGGTGCTATATTTCACCACTGTTGAAGTGCCCTTTTTCTTACAATTTAACAATTTTGAAATCAGGACGCACCTTATAATTGATGGTGTCAACATCACTGTTGGTCAGGTGGCAGATGTGACAATGTCGTCATTGCTGTGCACGTGGAAACTTGGTATAGATGTTTGTATTGTGGTCATGTGTTGTTTTAAAAACACATATCTATATCAAATAAATTTAGCATAACAGAAAATGAAAATTTCTAATAAGAAAGCATGGTGTCATGGTTCAATGGGCACTTTTTTTCTCCATGACAGATTAAATAATGGTGTGTCTTACGATTAGTGGCACCTTAGATTCAGCGAAATACAAGTTAATTCGCTGTTTAGATATCTAAATTAACTCTTTATGAAATTGTGTTCCATTTACACACAGTCTTAGGTCTTCATTGAATACCTCTGTTGAACCAGAAATGTGTGAGTTAGGTTGATCAAAATAATCACCCAGAGGTCACTATTCTGTGTACAGAATTGGCCAACCATTTACTGAATTTGGTTGTTCATTTGTAACAATGCATGTACAAGTAGGAACTATTTGGCTTGGTACTGCTGGATGCTAAAAGTTATAATTACATGGAGATAGGTGAGTTTCTGGGGTTTTTGCTTAGCATCAAAGTGTTGAGCCAACCTCTTGTCTGTCCTCTTTATGGCAGTGAACTGCCACTTACTACATCAGACCAGTGTCCTGCAATGTGGGTGGCTGGGAGAAATTGTCTTCATTTTGTATCCACTCCAAAATGACTCTGCAAGCAGGCTGAAGGATGTAGTGATCAGAAAGTGAAAATTGTGTTTGGTAGATGGTGGGTCGATCATTTGCCTGGAGTGGATTGGGTTTGTATGGGAGAAGGGTTACAGGTAAAGATGGTGAGTTAGACTGGTTCTGTGTATTGGACTAGGTGAGAATCTCTGGATACGATGTGCGCTGACATTCACCCACAAATCAGCACACAGCAAATGTTTTGTTAAGCAGAAGGAGCAGGCTAATGAGGGAAGAGAAAGCTGCAAGGCAGTGATGCAAAATTCTTGGCAATCTTTGTCAAAAATGAGGGCTTCTATTCCAGGTGCAAAGTTGCAGGGCATAATCCATTTCACAGCTGGTGGCCTGTTTTATTTTTCAGAAGGGATTGGAGAGGGGGAGGTGGGGAACCTCTCCCCTGATGGCACAGCAGAGGTGGGAAGAAGGGGATCCAGCTCATTTATTTCCCTTTCATTAGGCCCCTGCAAAATTAACGATGAAGGATTTAATTGCACTGTTTGCTTCTATCTCTAGAAAAGCTGAATTAGTAATTGCATTAACTTGTTACTATGCCTTGCTCTTACAGGGTAATAAAATTTTAACTATTGCTTACTAATTACAGGGTTTTCATTATTCTGAAAATCCCATTCAGCATGTGTTCCATTTTCACTTTTATGAAGTGGAAAAACGGGGGCTGCATCTTTGAAAGACCCAAGCTGAGTTGAAGCTGTGACTTGCCTAAAGCCATTCCTGACTATGAAGAGCAGGGTACGACTGTGATTTTTATCCTCCTTTGATGAATAGCGCTGTTGGCAGAGAACATATGTGCTGTCGCGCTCTGGAGTCCCATGGCACTGCAAAGCAGAGGGATTATCACATGGAGCCAGTGATGGTTTTTGTTGGGTGGTAGTAATGGCAGAAGTAATGGCAGTCATTAAAATCATGCTGCCAGTGGCGTTGGGCCTTCAGACCACAGTTAATTCAGGACATGTCAAGGACAGGTCGCTCCCAAAAGCTCTCTGGAAGGGATTGCCCATCATGCCTTGTTCTTTCCATGGAGAGCTTTGCATCTGAGAATTACAAAGCTCGCAGGGGCAGTGGTAGGCTTTGAGTCTTGGCCATCTCTTGCATCTACACTGTGGTGCTTTTGATGTTTCCTGAAGATCTTCCTTAGGTGAGAATCAAAGTGGACTCATACAAACCTGAGTTCATTCACAGAAAGGTAGCAGGAAATATCCTTGGGATGTCCCACTCCAAATTCAACAAATACAAATTTTGCAATACCGGAATGCATATGCAGTGCTAAAAGCTATGATGGATTTGAAGATTAGAATGGTTACTGTTCTCCGGGACCTACTCTCTGGGGATGGAGGGATCTATTCACAAGGAACTCTAATGCAAAGCAACACATGATATCATATATGTGTTACAAGAGAACTGGATTAGTGGCGGGGGGTGTGAATTGGTTCAGACTACAGTGATTTGAGAAGGTATATGTGGGGTACAGGGGGAAAAATACCTGAGTTAAATTTTTCTGCAAATTTCACAAAGGTGACCTCGAACAAATCATTTAATCTCTTGTTTGTCAGTTTTGTCATCTTTAAAAAGGAAGTAGCTATCTTAAAGATTATTGGTAGGGCAAAGAACCACTCAATGCCTCCCACCGAAAATTTGATTTTAACAAAGCTCTGAATTCTAGGTAGGATTGGACAGGTAGAAATGGGAGGAAAAGGAATTCCAGGTGACGGGGACAGCATGGATAAGGGCCCAGTGGTAGGAAGGTGCTTTTCTGGTTGTAGCATAGGGTTTGTGTTGATATTTGTGTCTATGTGTGTCTATGTTGTGTGTGTGTGTCTCCTTTCTTTGTGAGGATAATCTTCCTTTACCCTCTTCCTTTACAACAGCACCTTTAAAATATTAAGAAACCCTAAGACAGAAGCAAGTTATTTCTTAAATTATATCTGCAGAGATATTTGCACAAAAAGGAAAAAATGAATAAATAGATAATTCTTAGATTTCTTGACTCATACAGTTATGCTTAGATGATGACTCAGGGACAAACTGAAAATGTATTGCTCTTATCTTAACAAAAGGAAAACATTGTTTATAGTAGATAGTCTGAGGTCCAACAAATGCATTTTTATAGTATGGTTCTAACCCACAGAATTCTGCCTGTAGGAGCACAAACACCTGTAAAAGACTGTAGGAAAATAATAAGATTTATCATAAAAATCAGAATAAATAGAATTTTATAAATAATATTACCTTACATTTATTTGGTGGTTTTTCATTTACAAAGTGCTTTCTTCATTATCTAATTTTATGCTCACCACAAATCTGGAAGAGGAGTGTTTCTGATATTACTCTGCCCATTTTCCAGATGTGGAAACTAAGTTTCCATGAAGTTGTGTGACTTTTTGTGAATTTTACACCTAACAAGTGCTAGAACTAGAACTTGAACTTTGGACTCTTGCTCTAGGATTCTTTCTAGCACATTATGTTGTCTTAGGATGATGCAGTCAGCCCACTCCTCATTTTTTTTTTTTTTTTTTTTTTTTTTTTGAGTAAATAGGTCCAGAGGGTTGAAGTGATGCGCTCAAGATCACATAGTTGATGGCTGCATTGGACCTTAAGCCCAAATTTCCTAACTTCTTGCCCAGAGCTCATTTCATAACACAGGCTATAGAGGACACAGGTTCACACTAAAAGCACTGCAGAATCCTTCCACACAGTATGGATCCCATAGGACAGTGTCTCTGTAAATGTCAGGTGGTAAAGTTCCTACAAGTAATTTCAAGGAAAATAAATAAGAGCTGGAATATATGACACACTATGCACTGAGCTCTTGAATTACTTTACATTAACTCATTTAATCCTCCCAAATACCCTCTGAGGTAACTGTGGTTATTATTTTCATTTTTTTCATTAGAGAAACTGAGGTACAGAGAGGTTAAGTAATCTGACCAGGGGTACATAGCCAGAAAATGGTAGGTGGGAATGCAGAGTTAGGCAGTAAGGCCCTGGAACCTGACTCTTAGGCACTCAGCTATTAAGCCAAAATGCACCAATAGTTGGAATTCAAACAGGTGCTGAAATGAAGTCACATTTGCTTAGGAAACCCTTTTAACAAATTGAGCAAATTAATCATGAAAAAGCAGTGTAGGGTAAGTGTTCAGACCAATTAAGCATACAAGTAACTAATGTCAATTATCCATCATCTTACCTAGTCACTAGCTAAATACATCTACTACTTGGTTCCTAAGATCATAGCATGTTTGGAAGCTATATGCTGTTGCACTTTTATGTTTATTTTTTAAATTGAGATATAATTGGCATGCAACACTGTATAAATTTGAGGTGTACAGCGTAATGATTCGACTTACATACATCATGAAATGATTACCACAGTAGGTTTAGTGAACATCCGTCTCATATTTCTCATTAAAGAAATAGAAAAAAAAAATTTTCCCTGTGATAACTCTTAGTGATAACTAAGTGATAACTCTCTTAACTTTCATGTATAACATACAGCAGTGTTAATTATATTTATCATGTTGCACATTACATCCCTAGTAACTGTTTATCTTATAACTGAAAGTTTGTACCTTTTGACTGCCTTCTTCCAATTTCCCCAACCCCAATCCCCCACTTCTGGTAACCACAAATCAGATCTCTTTTCCTATGAGTTGGTTTGTTTTTGAAGTATAATTGACCTACAGGTACTATGTTAGTTCTTGTTACACAACATAGAGGTTCAATATTTCTACACATTTCAAAAATGGTCACCACTCTAAGTCTAGTTGCCATTTGTCACCACACAAAGATATTACATAACTATCAACTATATGCCCCACACTGTACCTTCATACCTGTGACTCATTTATTTTACAACTGGAAGTTTGTACTGCTTAATTTTCCCCTCCTATTTCACTCATCCCTCCACCCTCTTCTCTCTGGCAACCACCTGTTTGTTCTCTGTATCGGTGACTCTGTTTCTGTTTAGTTATGTTTGTTTATTTGTTTTGTTTGTTAGATTCTGCATGTAAGTGAAATCATATGGTATTTGTCTTTGTCTTATTTCACTTACCCTTTAGGTCTATCCATGTTGTTTCAAATGGCAAGATTTTATTCTTTTTTATAGCTGAGTAATATTTCATTGTATACCATATCTTCTTTATTCATTCATCTATTGATGGACACTTAGGTTGTTTCCATATCTTGGCTATTGTAAATAATGCTGCAGTGAACATAGGGGTGCATACATCTTTTCGAATTAGTGTTTTTGCTTTCTTTGGATAAATGCCCAGGAGTGGAATTGCTGATTGTATGGTAGTTCCATTTTTAATTTTTTGAGGAATGTCCATGTTGTTTTCCACTGCTGTTGCATTTTTTAAAACACAGTCTATGCATTGCATTTGTGCTCATTCAAATCAGCATTCCTATTATTAGTCCGACCTCCTGAAGTTTCCTATCCATTCTACACTTGACTTCGTTATCAGATAGTAACAATACCTTGGGGTTATAAATAATTTTCTTCTAAGGACCATGGATTATTTTATTTAATTTATGGTACATCAGAACAGTTAAGATTGCATGGGCTGTTTCTCTCTGTGTGTCAGAGATGGGGAAATTGAGTGAGGGTGCTTCAGACGCCCTGGAGTGAAATGGTCAGAGGAGAGAAGCAGGGTAACTGCTCCTGTCTCTAGGATGCTGTTCCACGGTTCGGTGGCGAGAGCAGCGGGAGCCTCATTTCTGGAGTCACACAGGCAGCCGGTCATGTTATCTTCTGTTCCCTGCGGTGAACTCAGCTGCTATCTATAGATTCTGCGGCCAGTACAAACACTCCCAGAATTCCTCTGGGCTTTGTATGTTCTGAGGCTGGAGAGATGTAGTCCCCTTGCTAGAAAATTTTACTAACTCAACCGAGATTATGCACAGTGAGTGAACAGACACCTCTGATGTCCATAAAGCATTGCGTTTCCACGTGATACACCACCCAGGAAACCTCTCTGCATTTTCAAAGGTTAGCTCCTTCCTGAAGATGTGCAGCTTGTGGAGAGCTGATTACTCAAGAGTCCCTGGGGGAATGCACATATAGAGCCAGCTAGAATCACGACAAAGGAAAAGAGTCCTCATTTTTTCCCTCTTTTTTGTCCCCTTATTTCCATAAGTGCAAATTCTACCAATAACTTTAGTAGTTTAGCAGTTCCTGAATTACAGGAAAGCCAAAAGCCATCGATTCTGCTTATTACTTATAAAAAGCAATAAAAATTTGAGGGGTGTCAAGATTTTATGGCTACATTTGTCTTGTCTTTACAAATAAAGTTAAATGGGTAATAATAATAAGTCAATTGCTTATTTAGTCCTTGCAATGTGGCAGACACTATAGAACCATGGTCTCACTTACTCCTTAGCACAGCCAGAAGAAGTGGCTCCTTGGACTTAGAACTGAGATCACTTGTACCAATATGATTTAGTTATTGTTCCATGAAAACTTTTCCTGGGAAAGGTGAGACTGAAAACCAATAAATAAGTTCTCTGTTTGCCTCAGGAAATTTCTGCAGATCAGTTTATCTGAGATAACAGTCTGCTCGTCATGGGCAGACTTCTTGTTCTCATTAAACCACAGTTACCTATCAAGGCTTGCTTTAAGACTCTCACCTCCCTGTATGCATCAATCCTAAACAATTATGTCAGGATCTTAGCCCAATTTTAGGCCGTTCCCTTCTTGAAAGACCTGCTTGAAGTCACTTGAACCCAGAGCCTAAACCCTATAAAGATCCTCCCCTGACTTCCCTTTTCTGAGATACTATTAAGACTCTGTCCTAGGAGTGCCTCCTTTATTCAGTTGTCTGGTAATATTTTGGAGAGTTCAATAATCCTTATTTTACAATTGAGGGAAGAGAAGCCCAGAGAGTTTCAGTAATTTGTCCAAATTCACCCACTTAAGAGGTTCCGATCCAGGACTGTCTGACCCCATCTCATGTTCCTCACCACTCTGCTATTCTGCCCTTCAGTTGGAATTAAAGTCTAATTTTTCAGTTTTACCCCTGAAATTATTTGACTTTCTAAGATTTAAAAAAATATGTATATATATAAAAAATATGTCAATGATACCTCAATTTTTAAAAATGCTCAGTTTCAAAAGGTAATGAAAAACTATCATTAGGCAGTATTGCAAGAAAGATCAGCAGCAAAATGTTAACTGGTGGGAGATCTGATTTATTGCTTATCTTATAAAACAAAACTAAACAAAATTTGCTACAAGTTCATAATCTCTGTTACATTAATTAATTCTGCTATTCACTAATGAACTCTAATATTAATAAATTAACTTATATATAATAAAAAAAAAACTAAGTCATTATCTTGGTAACTGCTAAATAAAAGGAAATATTAAGCAAAAGAAAAAAAAAATATCCAAACAATGGTCTAGTTTGCAGTACCAAGAAAGGCAGTCGCTGTGTGCCCTTATGCATTTAAGTAGCCGCAGAAATTTAACACTCAGTTTCAAAATAAATTCCAGCAATGGTAACTCACCAACATTCTCTAAATGAAGAATATGAGTCAAGCAAGCGCTAGGAGAACCAAGCTTATAATTGGTGTGACTTTTTTAAACTATTAGTGAATTATTCAGCTGGTATATTCATTTCCTAGGGCTACCGCAAAATTGGTGACTTAAAACAACAGAAATTTATTCTTTCACGGTTCTGAAGGCCTGTGTCAACAAAATCAAGGTGTCAACATCAAGGTGTCAACAAGGCCATGTTCCCTCTAGAGGTTCTGAGGGACAATCCGTTCCATGCCTCTCTCCTAGCTTCTGGCAGCTCCTGGCAACCCTTGACATTCCTTGTTTTGGGGCTCATAATTCCAATCTCTGTTTCTGTCCTCATGTGACCTCCTCTCCTTTCTGTCTCTTATAAGGACACTTGTCGTTGGATTTAAGGCTCGGTCTAATCCAGGATGATCTCATCTTGAGACCCTTATCTTAATTACATCTGCAAAGACCCGTATTCCAAATAAGGTCACGTTCTGAGGTTCCAAGTGGACACATCCTTTGTGGGCCACAATTTAACCCACTACAGCTGGTAACGTTTATTACTGACCCTGTGTTATCATCAGCATTATCATGTCTAAAATAAAAATGCCAACCAAAAATAATACAAGGAATAACGTAACAATATCTCCTTTACATATATGCACTCTTTGAAAAAATTGATATTAAAGTACTTTCTATGGGGTATTCCAGTGATCATATGATGTTTGATTATGGAAATACATATATGGAATTTTTAAATACCTTATTCATATCACTGATTGTGATGTAGATACAATGACTTTGTGAACAGATCATTTTTCAGAAATGTATCAAATGTTTATCTAGAGCCTTTGGTGTTCCAGGCACTAGAGAGGTACCTCAATGATTACAGTATTGTCAAGGCTCTTGCCTTCTGCAGTTTGCAAAAAAGAGAAAAGTGAAAAGGAAGATGATGAAGTGGTAACTTGGTCCCAACTTTAAACCATCAGTGGAAGAAAATAGTAATGCTCAAAATATGATTCCTGTAGATGTTAACAAAATTATTTATAAAAACTCTACTGTATTTTCTTCATTTTTCACCTCCACAATTGACAGTATAACAGGGTAATTTCTGAACCACAGAATCTAGTCGATCAGAATTTTGCAAACTGTCTGACCCTGTAGAAATACATTTTACATTGTGATCAAGTATATGTATCACTGAAATCAGTTTCACGAAACAATATTTACTGTTATAACCATGATGCCTTCTGATATTTTCTATTCCATTGTATTTCATTAGTGATCTAAATTCAAAACTAATGGGTAACCACAGTTTATTAAATAACATTACCCCCTCCTCTCCATACCTACCCAACACACACATATTAACAAGACTTGGTAACGAGTGGCATTCTTGCATTTTGTGCAGTAAATATTTAGACGTAGCCTCATTCACATGACTTTGGTAGGAATGATATTTCTGGGGACTTTAAAGACACAGTTAAATAGTTGAAAAAACCCCACATTAGGTGATTTTACATTACCTTGCATATTGTTAGAACACATTTTTTCCTGAATATATTAAAGCCTTCACATCATTAATAAATAACACTCTGCATCTTTCCTCCACAAACCAATTTTTGCAACTGCCCTATAGTAGCTTCAGCTTGCTCACAGCTTTGGGTTGCCATGGCACTGACTCTTGCTATCTCTGGGTGAGCTTATAATTCTCCAGCTCTCTGCTGGCTCAGTCACTCAGAGCTTCTGTGACTCTATTCCAAATTGTTAGCAGAGAGCCTCTGGGTTGTTCACCGTGGTCAGCTGCTCACATCTGGTGTGGTCAGCAGTGACCTGATTGAGGGGCTCATGTAGGACCAGTGGTGGCTTTTCCCCGGGTCTCTAAGAGGGTAGGTAGCAGTCAGGGTCCCAGCAGAAGTAGATGAGGCACTGAAATTGGGAAAAGTGGGGTAGATTTTAATAAAAATGTGATTTACAAAGGTCCTTGCAGGGTGTAAGAAAACCACAAGAAACGAGGGAGATTAGTACAGTGTCTTTAGGTTAGTAATTATGGGGTGCCACTACCATGACTTGGCCCAAAGGGGCAATGGGGGGGAGCAGTTACAGAACTTGGAGGAAGAGAGATCTGGGTGGAGAGGTCTGCTCCACAGTAATTGTGACCTTTGGTCAAGTGACCCCACAGGGAGGGCACTCAACCTCACTCTCTTTCCCTCTTCCAGTTTCCTGCTGGTTCTCCCCCTATTATAAGTCCAACAGGACTGGAAGCCAGAGGGCAAGAAGGAGCACATTGCTGTGGGTCAGGATGCAGAAGCAGAGAGCAGGAAGGAGCAGGGCTCTAGAAGAACAAATGCAAAGTATCTTGAAGCATAGGAGGTACGGACAAGGAGGGAATGATTGGCATCTCAAGTGCAGGGGGAGGTCAGGAAGGTTTCTAGAGGTTCTGGCATCTTTAGTTTTATATACTGCCGCTAAAGATTTAGGGAACCCCCACCCCCACCCAGTGTCAGGTACCATCCTACGAGCATCATCTGTTTTAACTTTTTCCAGTCTCCACCACCCTCAGTGGTAACTACTATCCTGGTTTCTAATGCCAGGAATGATTTTTTTGTTTTGTTTTGGCTGCGTTGGGTCTTCGTTGCTGCGCGCGGGCTTCCTCTAGTTGCAGTGAGCAGGGGCTGCTCTTTGTTGTGGTGCGCGGGCTTCTCATTGCAGTGGCTTCTCTTGTTGCAGAGCACCGGCTCTAGGCACGCAGGCTTCAGTAGTTGTGGCGTGCGGGCTTCAGTAGTTGTGGCTCGCGGGCTCTAGAGCGCAGGCTCAGTAGTTGTGGCTCACGGGCTTAGTTGATCCGTGGCATGTGGGATCTTCCCGGACCAGGGCTCGAACCCGTGTCCCCCTCATTGGCAGGCAGATTCTTAACCACGGCGCCATCAGGGAAGCCCCGCCAGGAACAATTTTTGCCTGTGTTTGACCTTTATGTATTGACATCATACAGCATTAATTCTTTCGTGTGATCTCTTTGCACAATATTACGTTTGCAACAACAGCCTTATTTTTTTATTGGAGTAAAATACACATAACATAAAATTTACCATTTTAACCATTTTCCCAGCTTTAATGAGGTATAATTGACAAAAATTGTATGTACTTTAGTTGCACAACTTGATGTTTTGATATACATATACATTGTGAAATAATCACCACAATCAAGCTAATTAGCATGTTCCATTATCTCATATAGTTATCATTTTCTTTTTTTCATTTTGACTGTTTTTAAGTATACAGTTCAGTGGCGTTAAGTACATTAACAATATCGTGCATCGATCTCCTCTATCCATCTCCATTACTTTTTCATCATCTCAAACTGAAACCTTGCCCCCATTCTCTCCTCCCTCCAGCCCCTGGAGAAAGCTCTAGTCTACTCTGTCTCTATGAATTTGCCTGTTCTAGGTTCTATGAATTTGCTTGTTCTAGGTACTTCAGATGAGTGAGATAATACAATATTCATCCTCTTATGTCTAGGTTTTTTCACTTAGCATAATGTTTTCCAGTTCTAAATTGTGATCTTCATTTTATAGATGAGGAAACTGAGGTGCAGAATCATTAAGGAAGCAAATGGTGAACCCAGGCTATGAACCCAGGCAATCTGGCTCCAGAGCCTGAGTACTTAGTGCTTCATTAGGCTGTTCATCAGTGGATCTTGTTTTCACAGTCAGTGATAGCTGTTTAAATCATGGGCTAGCTGGATGGCTCTGACTACTTCTGAGTCTACCCACCCAAAGTCAGACAACTTGAAATCCACATTTTCTCTCCTGTGTTACAAAAGGAAGAGTTTCCCTTTGTTGCCTGTGTCTGGTTAAAAGGGCAAACTTTTCCTTCTAATCGCAGACTCTTAGTACACTACTTCTGCAGTCCTGGCCATTTGTCAGTTTCTAGGATTACTCTGCTCTCATCCCTAGTCTGGTTTCCCACTCCAGAGCCGACATTTGGTTGTCTCAACTCCCCATTGGGTAGAACTCATCTTCCCACCACTCATAACTGCATACAATTTGCTCAAATTAGTTTGGTGCAGAACCTGCTGTTCACATGAGAACCAGATCAATCCCTTTTGAAGCCAAAGATGCCAGTCTGGCTACTGTTAGGAATGAGGGAGCCCAGTTGGCAGACACCAATCTGTCTCATCCAAAGTGAATTCAGGGGCCAACAGAGCCCGAGTCCAAGCTCCTCCCTGTCTTTGTGCAGTCAAACTACAGAGAGCTCATGCGAATTTACAAACAGCCCACACATGTCTGACTTTTCCTTGCCAAACCCCTCGAATTCCCACATCTTAGAATGCTGGATGCCGAGAAAAGGCAGGTAGCCATAACTATCTTGGATGGCATGACCCAGCATGCAAGGGAGCTCTCCAGCAAAGAGGTGCTGTCCTTTCAATACAGGGAAAATGCAACAGCACCATGTCATAAGTGTATTTTTTAATTTGGGAATTTTCAAACCTAAAGCCCCCTATATACCTATCCCCCAGATTAAAAAATTATCAATATTCTGACAACAGATTTTCTTCGGTAATGGAATGAATTACATTATCTTTCTGGTCCCATTTGTTATCAAAGACAAGTGACAATCTAACTGAAATGCTGTAGCATCCTCCTATATCGGGTCTTTATTACAGTGTTTTGTGGCTCAGTCCTCCTCTCTACACTCTCCTCTTGTGTGATCTCATCCAAGTACGGGCTTTAAGTGATGCTTGGACTTGTCAGAAATCACTTGGCTGCAAGTAACAGAAACTCAACTCAACTATCCGAAGCAAAAATGGGAATTCATTGATTCACATGATCACTAACTTCATTTCTGGAATAACAGCATCAAGGGACTCAATGCTACATCAGCACATTGCCCATCACCCTTGGTCGCTTGAATCTGTTTTTTGCTGTGTTGACCTCATTCTCATTAGGCTATGACCCCAAGGTGGTAAAAAAAAAAAAAAAAAAAAAGCCCTTGTGTCTCTAAGCTTTTACTGTACCAGTTTAGCAATCCTGCCAGAAAGAGGACAGGACTTCTGTTCCTGATTATTTCATCAAAATCTTTTGGCTAATTCTTATTGAATTGACCTAATTCATTTGAGCATCCCTTAAGAATCACTGTGACCAGGTGGATGACATATGCTGACTGTCCAGTCTTGCTACTTGGCCAGAGGAGGGCTTGGCACTTTGATTAACAGCCCCATCAAGATTATTAACCAAGAAAGAGGAATATTTCCCCAAAAGAAAATCAGGATACTTTTAGCAAAAGACATGGGACATTATGCTAGACACCACTATTCCATCTACATGTTGATAACTCCCAAATTTATTTCTCCTTATCCTAGGCTTCAACCCTGAACTCCAGGTGCAAATACCCAACAGGCCCCTTGACATATCTCACAGACATCTCAAACTTGACCTGTTCAACATGTATCTCCTGGTTTTGAGCACCCTGCTCCCACTCTGTCTCCTTCCTGTATGCCCTTTGGTTACAACAAGAACTGGCAGAGAGAATGTATTGGAAGGCTTTGGGACTCACAGAATTGATTGGAGGCTGGAGTCCTGGGCTTGGGCAATAGGAAGCACAACAGCTGCCTTATGAAGGAAAATTTTGTTAGGAAGCTGAATTACCATATAATCCAGCAATTCCATTTCTTCATACGTACACAAAAGAATTGAAAGCAAGGACTCGAACAGATATTTGTACACCAATGTTTACAGCAGCATATTGACAATTGTGAAAAGGTGGAAGAAACTCAAAAGTCCACAGATGAATGGATAAACAAAATGTGGTATATACATACAATGGAAAATTATGCAGCCTTTAAAAGGAAATTCTGATACATGCTACAATATGAATGAAACTTGAAAACATTACGCTGAATGAAATGTCAGACACAAGAAAACAAATACTATGTAATTTCACTATATAGGGTGCCTAGAACAGACAAATTCATAGAGACAGGAAGTAGAATGCTGGTTGCCAGGGGCTGTGGGGAAAATGGGGAGTTACTGTATAATGGGTACAGAGTTTCATCTTGGGATAATAGAAAAGTCCTGGAAATGAATGGAGGTGATGGTTGCACAGCAATGTGAAGATAGTAATGTCACTCAATTGTATACTCAGAAAAAGCTAAAATAATAAATTTTATGTTATATATATTTTACTGCAGTAAAAAACAATAATGGCTTTCTCACAGGGTAGTTTCAAGCATGAACGAGATGATGCATGTCATCACTTACCATACCTGGTATTCAGTTAAATTGGCGTGAAATGAGTGGCAAACAAGGAGAAGCTTTTAGCCTTGAAACATTTCTCAGCAGGGACATGATGTGCACGCAGGACATAGTGAACAGCATCCCGGTAAAAAGTATTAATGGATGTACTGTGTACCTGGTGGCCTTTGCCAACATCCATTCTGCCATAGCCTGACCCAGGTTGAGTGGAGGGAAGTCTTTCCCCTGAGAGCACACTGGATCCTTCTCACTGTTTTACTCTAAAGCAGGCTAACAGGCCTGGGAAATAAACTCACTTTGAGAGTAGTGACCAAATGCTGGGGTGTCCCCCACAGTCAACAACAGAGGCCTTCACCATCTTCTTACATGGGTGGTGGTGGTGGGCTCAGGGTTGGGATTGGGCTTCTCTGGACTTCCTTCTGCGAATGCAGCCCTGCCTGCAGCCTCTTCTGTAATTCCCCTTCTTGGCAAAGAAACGTCACCCACCCAGCCCTTGAAGTGGAAGAAACTGATCCTTAACTCCAGTGCGAGCAGTCTCAGGGAATGACCAGTTCACAATATGTAATAACAGGGACTCTGAATTTAGAGAACTGATGCTTTGCCTCCCAATGGTGCCTCTGCTTCCAAAAAAGCCTCTCGATTTTCCTATCAGCTTGAGCTCTCTTGCTCCCATTCCCCAGGTCCTAGAGAAAACCACACTCTTCCTGGCAGGTTCTAGGCTCATGTCCTGGTTTAGATAAAACTGTTCTTTGATTAGCTTCCTGTGTACCATCCAGAACTGATGCTCTTCCTCTTGGGTCCCCAAACCGGTTCTTCCCAACTAGTCTGGTGTTTATGTGTCCAGCTTAACCCTCCAAAGCTTCTCCTGCTGCCCCCCATGCCTTTGTTCACTGAATCACTTCAGGTCTGAACACCACCTCACGGGCTTTTCCGTTCACGGTTTCATCTCTAATCATTTCTTTTACTTGTTAGTTTAGGGATGACTTCTCTACCTTCTGGTACATTTTTGCTGTTGACTTCAGTCAGGTCTCTTGCAAGCCTTGGTAGATTGCAAGTAGAGCAGGGGAAGAACCCTAATCACTCATAAATATAACCCATGTGAAACTGAAGCATCTCACTTCCCCATCTCAAGGCTGTGTGAGTAGAGGTGGGAGAGCATCACCGCCTAAGAGTACAGGCTCTGGGGCTAGCCTGTCACTCATAAATCGGGTAACCTTGGGCACATCTCATCTTTCTGTGCCTCAGCCTTCCTCTCTGAAAACAGAAGTCATAGTAAGAGTACCCATTTCATGGGACTGTTGTGAGGATTGTGTTAATATATGGAAAGTACTTAGAATAGACCTGGCACATAGTAAGTCCTCGATAAATATGGCTTCATCAAAAAATTGACAGAGATCTGTCCTTAACTGTTTTGAGGCAGTGGCAATGGAAGGGTGGGGGACACATTCACTTGTATTGCACAACACGTAACCAAATTTCTTGTATTCGGACTCTTTTGGTTACAAGTGACAGAAACTCAATTTAAATCATCTTAAGGAAAAAAGGGAAAGGAAGAATTGATACTTTTAATTGATACTTTTACTCTAGTAAACATACTAGAGCAGCTCAAGGAAAAGCTTTAGGAATCTCTGTTTCAAAAACTGGGATTTTCTTTCTCCCCTCTGTCTCTATCTCTACTCCTTATGTTTTCTCCTACTGCAGATGGCATAGGCTTTTCTGCATCACAAGGACTATGTCTGCTGACCAACCTAGCATAGCCATGTCAGCAGGAAAAATGTTCCTCCTCTATGCTGTATTAGTTAAAACAGGCCAGGATGATGTAACAAACATACCCAACCATGTGGATATGTTCACAGTATGCCTCAAGGTGGGTTCTCCAAGAAGCATACTCTGAAAGTTTGGTGTGTAGGATGTTTATTAGAGAGTATTCTTAGATTTAAAATCTGTAGAAAAGAAGGAAATGAAGCAGGATTGGGCAAGACAGAAGCTGAGCTCAAGTCAGGCCTGGTGACCACCTTGGTCATCCCCACAGAAGCCCTGGAGCTGAGGTGGCTTGTTAGTGATGCCCCGAGTTAGACTGCAGTGGCTGTACATGCACTCTTGTGTCGGTTGATCTCTGGGTGTAGGCTTCCCCCGAGGGGTATGACCTTGGGTGAGGCAACTCTCCTAGAGCTGAGGCAGTCCCTGAAGGTGCTGACCGCACTCCCTCAGTTGGGATAATAAGTCTTTCATTGAAATGGAACCTGAGTGGCGGGTCGCAGTGTCCATCATACAGTAGAAATTTAGCTCTTGCTCATATTATAGTCCTGGCAGGTGTTCAGCTAGGCAAGTACGCTCTCTTCCATACAGTTATTCAAGAACCCAGGCTCCTTCCATCTGTGGCATCACCAAAACATAGAACCTCATTGTCATCTGTATCCAGCTGCAAGAAGACGGTAAAATGTGGAGGAGCACGTGGGGGAGGATTATATAGGCCAGGTCTAAAAGTGGCACACATCACTTCTGTTCATATTCTTTTGACATAGTAACGCTAACTGCAAGGGAGTCTGCATACCAAGAAGAAGAGGAAATGGATCTTGGTGAACAGCTATCAGTCTCTACCCTCCCCATCATTCGCTGGCTTCTGACACCAGACCTTCTCACTACATAAAACCTCCTAGAAAATGGTTGCTTCTCCCATGGGCCTCCTGCTCATCACCTGCTCCAAATCCTGATGAACATGATTCTCTCATTACTGATTTATGTCCTCCAGATCCTGTTGGTTTACTTTTCACACTGAAGACTTTAAGTCTTCTTCAGAGTAGGTAGAATCCCTTGATAATGCTTCTCCCATAAGCCCCACCATCCTCCTCTCCTGGGAGCCTTTCCAATCTGGCAGCTCTCCAACGTTCTCTTCTTCTACCTCCTTCTCTCAAGTTAAGACATGGAACTCACACAGACACACACACACACACACACACACACACACACACACCCTTGTCACCGACTCCTGAAACTTGCCTTCCTCTTGACTGTGCTTAAGACACTGAACTCTCATGGGTTTCCCCTTTTTTAAAAAAAATTTTTGCTGTGTTCTGTCTGACTTAATGTTCAACTGCTTTCTATATCTGGTTTTAAGGGTCCAACTGGAAGGGAATCTGAGCCTTTTGCACAGGTCCTAAAAGATAGGCATTAAGTAAGTTCTTCCCTCCATTTCTCCCTCCCGTCCTTCCTCCCTCTCCTTGTGGCAGAGGTAGCTCACTGACTACCAAAGGCTCACACTCTCTTTCCATTGTGTGAGTTCTTATGACTAAGCAGTGCCATGAAACTAGTTTGGGCCAATGGAATGAGGGCAGAAGTCATTTGTGTCACTTCCAGCCGAGGTAGACTGTGCCTTCCCCGTGCTCTGTTTCCTGTTTGCAGCACCCTTAGAGACAGACCACGTGTTGAAGATGGCAGTGTCACAGGTCAGAAGAAGGCTGGATCCCTGGGTTACCACTCAGAGGAGAGTTGCCCAACCAGGCACATCTGCTTCAGACTTTGCATGAGTCTTTGCATAAATTGGGCTTGTTACTGGACTTGCATTTAGCCTGCTCTAATACACACTCTTTCCTTTATTTCTTAGCCCCTACTATTTGTCAAGCGCTATGCTGGGTATTAAGGGTGCAAAGATAAGTAAAACATAGTCCCTGCGCTCAAGGATCTCACAATTTAGGGGGAGAAATCAATGTATACTTAGATATTGATGTAACACTGTATTAAGTCCTGCATTTCCGATATGTACAGAGTATTATGGGAGAGTGGAGTAAGATATCTAAGTCAGCCTGCATGGGGACGGTAGTGCGCATGGAAAGGATGGCTAGAGGTCAGCTAGGTGACAGGTATTCCAAAGAGATGGGCATGAACAAAGGTGGAAGCCAGGAAAGCAAGTTCATGGGTATATATGTGTGGTCGGGAAAAGGGGTAAGAGGATAAAAAAACCAGGAAATTTTCACTAGGATGTGCTATTAGTGTGATTCTAAAGGAGGAGAATTTTACTCAGCGGAGACAATTGTAACAAATTCTCAAATTTAATTAAAGCTTTACCTAAAAGTAATAGTTGTCCTGTGGGACCACAATACCTCTGACTTTCCAGGGGAAAACGTTACTGGGACTCAACATCAGAGGTTTATTTTCACATAATCCTTAAACTCTAATGAGTGCTTGATTCCAGTGGAGCATAGCTCTACTCAAAGGGAATCAAACTGCTGTTTTAGAGACGGACAATTATGTTTTTTATTTCCTGTGTGCTTAGCAAACCTGCTTTTTATGGGGTATCACCTGTTCATGCTGCTTTCCAGAGAGTTCTAGTAGCCAATGGATGACACAAGCCTAGCTTAAGTCCTGGTTCTACTGATTGTATTACATTGAACTATATGAGATGGTCAGTAGTTGACCATTTTGTACCTAAAAGATGACAGTTTCATAAGGTTCTACCTGATATAACCATGGGTGGGGTGGAAGGTTGAATTCTCGGTCTTAATTCTTTATTCCTTGTAGTAATATTATACATTCATGTACACATTTATATATATATATATATATATATATATATATATATATATATATATATATATATATATATATATATATGGCACATAATATTATGCAGTCATATAGTCCAATAATAGGAGCGGTATACTTCCCCACTCCCTGACTTAGGGTCTTGCCTTGGAGTTTGCTTTGGGCAATGGAATGTTAGCAGATGTGATGTAAGCAGAGGCTTGAAATGTGCTTGTGTAGTTGGACTTTTCTCGTGCTTCTGTATCACTAAGAGAAGTATTTGTTCCCAGGTAGCCCCTGCGCCTTCATGCTGGGCCTAGAAGGAGGGAAGTTTTATCTTGATTCTAAAAAGGGAGCCAAGACAGGGATATTCCTTTTCTACCTCTCGTGGTAATCATCTGCATGTTGATTGAATGTGGGGCAGCCGTCTTGGGACCATTACAGGAAACTGCCTTAAGAAGATAAGCCATTGTACAGAGGATGGTAGAGAGGCAATACAGGAGAAATATCTGTCATGGTAAAGTCACTGAGCTACTGGATTCACCAACCCTGAAACCGCCCTGTCTCCACACTCTTGCTATATGAGGTGATAAACATTCCCATTTTCTAAACCACTTTGCTTGTGTTTTCTCTTCCTTGTAGCTGGTAGCATCCCAACTGATCACTCAAGAATCATCATCATGACTTTTAAGTGCTAAAGATGTTTGAGGTTGTAAAAGGTCATAAGTAAAAAATTGAATAATTATCTCCACCTTACAGATGGAGGTCCTTGTCAGCCTTGGTTAGAAGATGATACTAGAAAATGACCTTTGAGGGTTGGATCAAGTCTGACTTCTTTTGGCCTGAACCAGTCATTTTGGTTCATCATCAAATTCTGTCTGGTGTTATCATTTCCACTCTTTTTTAAAGTCCAGTTTCCTTAAAGGAACGAAACAGGTCTGAGGGTCTAGAAGTTGTGTATCATGTATTTTGTTGGTCTAGAACTTAACAAATGAAGCTAATTCATGATTAATGTTCACGCACAGCTTTCACCCCTCTGGTCCCCACCTTAGGGAAAAGGTAACACTGCATAGTTGAAGGAGCAGAGTATTTGGAGTTCATTAGTTCTGAATTCAAGTCTTGGCTAGTTGGAATGATCTTGTGCAAGTCACTTAATGTCTTTAAGTCTCAGTCTCATTTGTAAAACAAGGATAATTATATGGACTTTTCAGTTTGGGGAATAAAATATAAAGTATAAAGTACATAATAGGTGCTCTGTAAATGATCATTGTCTTCCTCCTCCCCATCTCCCACGGCAAAATATTTCTTTGATTATAAAGAAGACAAGCCTAAACATCATGAGTGGCTGGACTTGGAAAAGCCCATGCCTTACTGCTAAAGTCAGTAACAATCACTTTTGTAAACCAGGAACAAGACAGAGCCATCCTTCTAGAAAGCACTGTAATTGCTCTCAGGAAGAAAGATGGAACACTAACAGAAGGAGGTATTATAGCTGCCCTCACTTCTGTCCCCCAAACCATGTATTTATTTTTAATGTAAAATATATGACAACCTGGACATTTTTTAATATGGCAATTTTAAAAAGATTATTCTGCCATTCAAACTCAGGATGTATGCTTGTTTTCCCCAGAACTATTCTAAATGTCAGGACATTTAGAATTTTTCCTCAGGACATCCCTCCCAGTTAGGCTAAGATTATTTTTTAGTTGTCTGGAATTTGGGAGAGTGAATGCTCTCGTGCGCGTGTGCACACACACATACACACATACATCCTTCAAAGCTATGTGGAGGAATTCAAGCTTTGTGGACCAAAGTGATATTTCCTGTCCTCTGTGGAATCCCTGACACTATCTCCTGCTGGTTTCTTTGTACCTTTTCTTTCATCCCCCAACACTGCCTGAAAATCAGGAATTGCCCTTGGGCTACAGGAGCTAATGCTGTAGCCCAACAGGTTAGGCAGCTCATGATGTCAAGTGCAGAGTTCAAAAGCTGGGATGGGGCCTCTGGGTGGAGAATAAACTGAGGTCGAATTATCAACTCACAGACTTTTTCCAGAGGGAAAATTAAGCATAAAGAGGTAAAAATGACTGTCTAATCTCAAGCTGTCCAATGTCCATGAAAGGCAAGATGATTGTAAAGGTTTTGTAAGATCCCTCATCACACATTTATTGTGTGTCAATTACCATTACAGGCAGGAGGGATACAGAGGTGAGCAAAATCCTATCTTTAAGAAACTTACATTCTAGGGAAGAGAGACATCAGATAATAAATAAAGAAAATAAGTAACAGATACAGCATAAGGGCTTTGGAAAACAAATAAAGCAGAAAAGGGGCTAGGAGTAAGTATGAAGAGAGTTTTGCCATTTTAAGTGGGGTAGTTTGGTAAGCCTCACCCAGGTAACATTTGACAAAAGACTTAAGAGGGTGAGATCTAGGGGACAAGAATTCCAGGCAGAAGGAACAGCCAGTGCAAAAGCCTTGAAGTGGGAACGTACCTGGAATGCACAAGAGAAAGCAAGGAGGTCTGTGAGGCTGAAGCAGAGTGAGCAAAGGGGTATCATCTGATAGAATCAGGGAGAGGATGTGGTCCTGGTGTGGGGCTTGTAACACTGTAGGAAGCACAGTGTTTTTACTCCAAGTAGAATGGGAAACTGTTGGCTGATTTTGAGCAGTAGAGTGACATGATTTGATTCACATGTTATAAAGATCCCTCTGGCTGCCGTAGTAAAAACAGATTATAAAGTGAGGAAACCATGGCAAAAATCTGAGTGAGACGTGAGGGTGGCCTGGACCAGGCAGGTGGCAGTAGAGGTGGAGAGAAGTAGAGACATTCTGGGTTACATTTTGAAAGTAGAACTAACAGGATCTCTTGACAGATTGGGTAAAGGGTGAGAGAGCCATACAGGAGTCAAATACGACTCCAAGTCTTTTGGCTTGAGCACTTGGAATGACGGAGTTGCCATCAGCTGGCATTGGGAGGACTGTGGGTAGAACAGGAGTTTGGGGGGAAGAGCAGAAGCTCAGTTTGGGATGAGTTTGAGATGCCTTTAGACATCCAAGTGAGGGTGTTGGGTGGGCAGCTGCTTATGTGGATCTGGAGCTCAAAGGTCCTGAATACGAAGTCCCCAGCCCAGTGTCCAGATGCTCAGTAAGTGGCAGTTCCCACATCCCCAGTGTCCAGATTTGGTTCATAAATACTGCATGAAAGAGAAGACTCCCAAGCCAGTGCTGATTGTCACACTGTGTGGCTTCTCTTACCTGTCCAAGCCTGGGGTTGCTTTATAATAAAATAATGTCTTGATCCAAGGAACCAGTTTTTCTCTTCAACCTCATCTTTTTAAAGAGGATGACGTAATTATGGATGAAATTCCTTTTCCTGCCTTCCAAAGGAGTAGTCAGCAAAAAATTTCAACACCCTTACTCAGTGTTCTCTGTACATCTCTCTCTAGCCCTTACGCACATACCTTGTGCCAGAGGGACGATTTCCTCCCTGGATCCCTCAAAACAGCTATCCTTCATTTTCTGCCTTCCCCCTTGCCCCAGTCAGTAGTTTTGGTTTCTTCTTTCTTGCCTTGAAATAACCTTCATCTTAACCCTCTCCTTTCTCTACTGCTCCCCGCTTTCCCTAAACCTAGGATTTAGTCATCCTTTGGGGTTCCTATTTCCATAGTCTTCTTTGGATATTGAGTCCTGATTTCCTTGGACCAAGTGGTAAGGAATTTTTAAAAAATTCTTCTGGAATTGACTGCTGAGGGCAGAGCTGCTAGAGGAGTCTCAGATTGTCCAGTGGCCTCTGGGCATTTGAGTGGTGAAGGTGGTCCTAAGAGACTGTGTTTCTGTTCCCAGGGACAGTATGTGCTCCCACCCTGCAGGTCCTTTTGGTTTGCAGATGCTGGTCACCAACCAAGAGGTAGATACCATTCAGCTTAGAGAAGTGTTTCACCAGCATTTACTTTGGGGTGGAAAGTTTTTCCAGGAGGTCAGCTCCTCTGGAGTTTCAGGCTGTGAAGATGGTCCTTGAAGTGTGGGGAAAAGACACTAGTGTAGGAGGAGTTATGAGGGGGCACATCTGGAGGCAGCAAAGCCCTCTTACCTCCTGACTTCTCCTGTCTGTGCAAATGGGGGAGGTGTTGCAGGAGGCCAAGGGCCCCACGGCTTTTCTCCCCACTTTCATGCTTGGTACCATCTCAGAAAAGTCCTTGTTTCCAGGGTCAGCTCCAAACAGGAGGCACAGGTTGTTTCCTGAATGGCTCATTGGGTTTTACTTGACAGGTGTGTCCCGTGGCAGGAACAACAGCTCAAGTGTGGCTGAGCCTTGTCAAGAGGGCTTCTCGGCTTGGTCCTCCCTTCTGTTTCAGCTGGTCCTTGGCTCCGTGCTTTTGAGCATCTGGGAAACTGGGCATGGAAGTAATCCCACACTTTGTTCAATGACTAGCAGACACACAGGCGAGACAAGCCAGGAGCCCAGCCAATTCCCTTAGGAGTGTGAGCAGAGACCACGCCAGTGGGAGGAGCAGGGGGACGGGCCCTCAGCGCTGCCACCGGTGCACCCAGCCAAGCTGGCAGCCTCAGCATCTGGCATGGGCTCCGAGTCTCTGACCCCCATCTTATTCCATCCTTCCTGAGGATTCATTAAGGGGAACACAGAAGGCTTTTTATAGGCATCCTGGTTCAGCTTCAGTAGGGTTGCTGAGAACAAAAAATATTTCTGGAGTGGACAGATCTTTAGAAACGTCCTTGCCAAAATATTTTATTTAAATCTTCATCATGAGACATATTGATGCAAGGAGGATTTTCCTAACACCTTCAGAGCTCGGAGGGGTATTGTGTGCATGAGTTGTTTGTGTGTCAAGGAGACAGAGGAGCCCAGGGGAGGGAGGTCTTGGCTTCAGCTCTGACACTTTTAAACCAGTGGAGATCTCTGGAATCACCAAGCCAGGTCCTGTGGGGATCCTCAGACACAGTCATCATGGCCGTGGAAACAATAGAGATTTCTGATATAAAATAGAAGGCAATCTCTGGTCATCACCCTTAAAAAGAACAAAGGTCTGGTTTTCATCTCTGCTCCTTGAGCTGGGGCCAGCCTTTCCTGTTCTCTCCTTTATGGACTTTGGAATAAGGAGCTGAAGGAAAACTCCTAAATGGGAAAAAGACTTCCTCTCTGAGTCCAGACAGGAGTGAGTGAACCAGTTTCAAAGTAGCAAGTTTTAACTAGCAGCTTCACTCCAGAACGTTGGAGACCCTACATTGAACTTGATTTTAAGTGGGCCTCTGAGTTTTTCTTCCTGTTTTTCGTGTAACTGTCTGGGCTTCTAAATTACAGGGGGAACAGCCCAGGAACAGAAAAGCTGCTCTCATCTGCTTTCAGACCTGCCGCAGATGAGAGAGAAGCTGTGAGTACCTTGAAATTTCCAGTGTGGCCTCTCAGACCTGCTGGTTGGAATAATCCTGACGAGATTTGGAGAATGGGCACAGGCACATGAGCATTTATACGCACTGAGTAGAATCTTTATCCCTTTCGGGTTCATCGGACTGTCACTGTCACTACTGATAAATCAAGTGTGTCATCCTTTCCACTATCTCAGCACCTCACGTAGAGAGCACGATGTAATGGAAGGACCCCTGCAGCTGGGGTCAGTCATGGGTTCTGCTCCCAGTTCTGCCTCTGTGAGCTGTGTGACCGTGCATGAGTCTGTTACCTTCTCTGGGCTTTACTTTATTCATCATTAAATTGTGTATGTTTGGGGGGTTACTAGATTATTCTTTTTTCTTCTTCCTTTTTTTAATCGTGGTAAAAAACACAACATAAAATTTACCATCCTAACCATTTTTAAGTGTACAGTTCAGTTGTGTTAAGTATATTCGCATTTTTGTGAAACAGATCTCCAGAACTTCTTCATCTTGAAAACTGAACTCTATACGATTGAACAGCAACTCCCCTTTCCCCACTCCTCCCAGCCCCTGGTAACCACCGTTCTACTTTCTGTACTGTGAAGCTGACTATTTTAGATACCTCATATAAGTGGGATCATACGATATCTATTTGTTTTTTGTGACTGTCTATTTCATTTAAATAATGCCTTCAAGGTTCATCCATGTTGTGGCATATGTCATAATTTCCTTTTCTTTCAAAGGCTGAATTATATTCCTTTGTATGCAGATATCATATTTTGTTTATCCATTCATCTGTTGACAGACATTTGGGTTGTTTCCACCTCTTGGCTATTGTGAATCATGCCGCTATGAACATTGGTGTTCAAGTGTCTGTTCAAGTCCCTGCTTTCTTTTGGAAATATATATATATATATATGTATAATTTCTGGATCGCATGTTAGTTCTATTTTTAATTTTTTGAGGAACTGTCATAACGTTTTCTAAGGTGGCCGCTCATTTTACATTCCCACTAGCTGAGCACAAGGGTTCCAATTTATCTACATCCTCATTAACACTTGCTATTTTCTGGTTTTTTGATAGTTGACATTTTAGTGGGTGTGAGGTGGTAACTCATTGTGGTTTTGATTTGCATTTCTCTGATGATTAATGATGTTGAGCATCTTTTCGTGGGCTTATTGTCCATTTGTGTATCATCTTTGGAAAAATGTCTATCCAAGTCCTTTGCCCATTTTTTAATCCAGTTATTTGATTTTTGTTGTTGTTGAGTTGTATATTAGATAACGATTGACTATCTTTAACATTTATAACTCTACATTCTTACTGTCTTCAACCAACTTTTTTCATTCTCTTTCCTTCCTTTCAAGGGACAGATAATGGTTAATTGTCATATCATATGTTTGTAAGAAATTGAATCCATCAGTGACTGACAGATTTTTTTTTTTGCATACTTGGATTTTTTGCTGAATGTAAGTGACAGGAAGTGAAGGTGCATTGTTTAAGGTTTGATATAGCTAGATGTCCTTTGTGAAAGGTAAACTGTGGCATGGGAATCTTTTTCCTTCTGAAGGAAATGCTTCTTCAGGACTGACTATATGCTGATCAATATTCTAAGTATTTTACATACATTAACGCATTTAATTCTCACAGCAACAACAAATTTATGAGGTAAATAACCAGTATCATCCTCATTTTACAATGATGAAACTAAAGTACAGAGAGAACAAGTAACTCACCTAAGGTCACACAGCTAGTAAGTTGAGGTCAGAGGTCTCTCTGCCTCCTGTCCCTCTCATCCTTAGCTGTTGCCTTGAATACAGACCTCTTTAGTCTTTGTTCTGTTATACAGTATCATCCCCCAATGCTTTTTGTCTTTATGCTCTGCCTCTCTCCCTCAACTTTCCAACCATGTCCTCTGGAACCCTATTCAATGATAAACAGAGTCCCTGTATCCTTAACATTTCTACGAAATGTTTCCCCTGGGACTTCCCTGGTGGCACAGTGGTTAAGAACCCACCTGCCAATGCAGGGGACACGGGCTCCATCCCTGGTCTGGGAAGATCCCACATGCCGTGGAGCAACTAAGCCCGTGCTCCACAACTGCTGAGCCTGTGCTCTAGAGCCCGCGAGCCACAACTACTGAAGCCTGCACACCTAGAGCCCACGCTCCACAACAAGTGAAGCCACTGCAATGAGAAGCCTGCGCCCCGCAACCAAGAGTAGCCCCCTGCTCCATGCAGCTAGAGAAAGCCCGCGCCCAGCAACAAAAACCCAACACAGCCCACCCCCCAAAAAAAAGGTTTCCGATATTTTCTGTTGTCAGCTGAGACCTGAGTCTCTCCTGAGGTTCCTGCTTTTCTTTTATCCTTTTCAAGGGAAGGGGGCTCACTCTTACCTACCCTCTGCCCCTCAGGCTGGGAGTTGGGAATTAATGTCTCCTTTGCTCTCCAAAGCCGTTGCCAGGCTGCAGTTCCACCCCTCTTACAGAAAATTCCCTTTGGCTTCGAGGCTCACCTCTCATCCCCATGTCATCCCTGTCATGTGTCAATCTGCTGATCGGTCTCTGTGTTCACAGAGGATTTTGGCAGCTGGCCCATGACCTCTCTGTCCCCCAGCTTCTGCCAACTGCCAGCTCCAGTGTCCAAAAGATGACCCTCCTGAACCCACTGGCTCCTCTGATCTTTAGCTTCAAACCCAGTGTTTTCCACTTGGCCTCTACTTCACCATGCTGGTCTTTCAGCAGCCCTACCCTGCTGTGTCATCACTCAGGATGGCCCTATCCCGAAATCTCAAACTCCAGTGTCCTTCTAGCTCATCATTCCTTCACCCCTATTAGTTAGTTCATGAAGGTGTTTAGAGCCTGGACCATCATGTCCACCCAGGCTATATCCCCTTCCTCACTTAACCCTGACCCTAGGGTGATCATCTGAACCGTTTTCTTATTAACAGCCTCAGCAGCATTAGTCCCCATCTCTGCCTTCTTTCCTCCTGTTTTCCTCTCATTCCTTCAAATTTAATACTTCAACCTGTGTCCCCTGCCACTTCTCTGGGGTCCTGCTCTGTCAGTCATTCCCTCTCTGCCATGCATCTTCACCCTCTTCCTTTTCCCTGTGAACATGCTCAACTCTCTGCATTCCCCATCCTTCCCCTGACCCTGCATCCCTACCCCAGCTTCTGTTCAATCTCACGCCTTCCCCTTCTCTAAATTTCTGGAAAGAGAGTCCCTACTTACTCATCTCCTTTTCAACTCTCTGTCCATCAAAATTTGACTTCTGTTCACAGGGTATTTGGGTACATGTGAGGCTGGGTTAGAAATCTGAAGTAGTGAATGGCTGATTACTTCCATTGACTTGATGGAGGGCGAGGCCACACTGATGCAAGACAAGGTGACGGGCAAACCCGAGGAGCATGGGAACATCTACTGTGTGCCTGTCGGAGGGGGAAAGAGAGTAGAAAAGGGCTATGACATGCCACTCTGTGCATCTTAATTGAAGGTTCACTTGCACAGTGCTTGGAACATAGAGGATATTCAGTAAAGGAGCTCCCCCTCTTGTCCCCTTTCTTTGGAACTCAGTTATCTTTGTACAGCGTGGGGTTGGACCAAATGATCATCAAACACCTTCCAGCTCTGTCTTCATACAGTAGAATTTCTCCTAGCAATGTCTTGAGTTTGTAACTGCCTTGGAGACAAGCCTTTCAGAAACGGCTTATGAAAAGATCTCTGTTCTTTCCACAGAGCATTCTAAACAAATATCAACAAAAAATGTTTTTAAGAGACATTGAAACTCATTGCCTAATCGCCTATTACCTCATCATGCTTCTTCTTGAGTAATCTAAACCAATGTGTGTGTGGTGACAGTGGTGTTATGAGGATTAAAGCTGTGATGTGATTTCCATCCAAGTTAAGTATATATGCATTTCAAAGGGATTTTTAGGGTCTAGCACATCAACCTTAAGGAGAAACTATGATTCAGTTAAATTTTGGACTAAATAAAGAAAGGCTGATGCTTTTTAGACAGATCGGGGCTTTTGTGGACAGAGCTGGACAAAAAGAATATGAAAAGAATGCAGAATTCAATCAGGCAGTAAAGAGATTGATTGAATCCAGCCTAGACTAGGGGTTGCTGAATTCCATCTACCCAAATTAAGCTTCTCTAAAAAGGGCCAGTATGTTTGCTATTTCAAGAGAATGTAGCATACTCGTATCCTCAAAGCCTGTCACTGTGATCTCAATATAAAATGGGTAACATTTTAATCTTGAGATTCTGAGTTGAAAGGTATATGAGATGTTGATCGAGTTTGTAAACAGAACTGAAATATTTGAGAACTCAATTTATTATATATATATATATTTTTAAATAAATTTATTTATTTATTTTTGGCTGCGTTGGGTCTTTGTTGCTGCGCGCTGGCTTTCTCTAGTTGCGGCGAGCCGGGATTACTTTTTGATGCGGTGCGCGGGCTTCTCATTGCAGTGGCTTCTCTTGTTATGGAGCACAGGCTCTAGGTGTGCGGGCTCAGTAGTTGTGGCGCACGGGCTTAGTTGCTCCGCGGCATGTGGGATCTTCCCAGACCAGGGCTCGAACCCGTGTCCCCTGCCTTGACAGGTGGATTCTTAACCACTGCGCCACCAGGGAAGACCTCAATTTATTATATTTTTGAGTTTATTTGATTAGAGTTGCAACAAGAGAGCTTTAAATGCTAAGGAAGCTTGTTTTTGTTACGGTCATAAATTTGTCCTGTAAGACATTGGAGGCACATAAAAATTAGTTTGAGTATATTACATTTATAAATGCAGTTTAAAATTAAGACTATTTAATTGATGAAGTTTATAGATAGAACTGATTATCTAAGCAGTTTAGTCTGTCAAGAAGAGTTTCTGGAAACTTGTCAGAGAAAATTTGAAAGTGATTTTCTTATTTTACTAGTTTTATAGAGTCGTAGTTTGGACTGAAAGTAATGAAAACCAGGTTTTTACATTTGTAATTTGGGAACTTGAATATTAATTTAGAGTAAAGTAACTGAAAACCCTTTCTGTGAAAAAGGTCCCCATTAGGAATAGGATAAGCCAAGACAGGAAGGCTGAAAAGGTCTGGAGTATGTGGACAAGGAGAGCTGTTTGGGGCTGCAAGAAAGTGGGCACCCCAGGGATGTAATGGCAGATATAATGGGGAATACTGGAGTGTACTACGGCTTGTGGCCTGAAATATTTTCTCTTAATATGAATACCTTTTTAAAATTTATTTTATTTTATTTTTTTAGCCACGCCGCACAGCATGTGGGATCTTAACTCCCTGACCAGGGATCCAATCCGCACCCCCTGCATTGGAAGCACAGACTCTTAACCATTGGACCGCCAGGGAAGTCCCAATAATGTAAATACTTCTAAGAATGCTCCAGTTCTAATTTTTATCTTTGCATGCCCTTTTTTGACATGATATTTGATATTTAACAGATTAAGATTAAATCAGAAGAAGGTAACACTCAAAATTGGATGACACACTAACTCCATGGGGAGTATTGATTGGTTTCTCAGTAGTTCACATACAATATTACCTCACTATTAAATGATTTTCTTATTTTGACTCTTCTAGAAATTGGGGACCAAGAAGAGGTTAAGAAGAAATGAGCAAAAGCTTTTAAGTAACCAGCTGATAAAGTAGAATTCGTACTCATTTCTGGCTCTCCCAACTGACTTGGACCAAATGGTGAGGGAGCAGAAGCAATTGTCTTTAAGATGCTCCAGGTTTCCCATTCTCTTTCCCCACGTAAAGTTGTGCTTTTGTCTTCTCCACTCATCAGATTCCATTCTCAGGGAGAATTGGCCTATTGGTTGATATTTTAATGTGAATTTAAGATCAAGAGGTAGTTTTTCTCTAAGTCTTGTCTTTAGTCATAGAATGAAAGAAACGCTACAACAAGGTCATCACTGTTGGGTGAATTAAGTGACGACCACCTTCACTGAGAGCACCTTAAGGGAGGGTGAGGTACATGTAGGAGAGCACATAATGTTCATCTCTGCAGAGAGATTTTTGTAAGAGAAGGGGGATCTGGTAATAATTATTCTGGGACTGTCCTGGTAGATGAGAGAGATGGTGGTCCTATGTACAGGCCAGTAGTTCCTAAACCTGGCTAGCCATCATAATTACTTGAAGAGATGTTTTTAAAACATTCTAGGCCTGGCATTCCTCATTCAGATTCTTATTCAGTTACTCTGGGGTGCGTTTGTGGTCAACCCTGTGGAGGGACAGCTATTATAAAACCGGTGATGAGTTTACTATCCTATAACAGTTACTTAAAGAAGTGGGTGTATACTCCATTGCTTTCTTTTTTTTTTTTTTAATCTTTATTGGAGTATAATTGCTTTACAATGTTATGTTAGCTTCTGCTGTAGAACAAAGTGAATCAGCTATTATGTATACATATATCCCCATATCTCCTCCCTCTTGCGTCTCCCTCCCACCCTCCCTATCCCACCCCTCTAGGTGGTCACAAAGCACCAAGCTGACCTCCCTGTGCTATGCGGCTGCTTCCCACTAGCTATCTATTTTACATTTGGTAGTGTATATATGTCCGTGCCACTCTCTCACTTCGTCCCAGCTTACCCTTCCCCCTCCCTGTGTCCTCAAGTCCATTCTCTACGTCTGCATCTTTATTCCTGTCCTGCCCCTAGGTTCTTTAGAACCTTTTTTTTTTTAGATTCCATATATATGTGTTAGCATACGGTATTTGTTTTTCTCTTTCTGACTTACTTCACTCTGTATGACAGACTCTAGGTTCATCCACCTCACTACAAATAACTCAATTTTATTTCCTTTTATGGCTGAGTAATAGTCCACTGTACATGTGTGCCACAGCTTCTTTGTCCATTCATCTGTTGATGGACACTTAGGTAGCTTCCATGTCCTGGCTATTGTAGATAGTGTTATAACAGCACAGTTACACTTTAGGGGCACAGATTTCCTCCACTCTTACTCATAAGCAAGCAGAAGCCCTAACTATTATAGATTCTGATGATCTCTAAGCTGTTTCTGTCTTGCCTTTTCTCTCTCTTTATGTCTGTTTCTCTGATCTTTCTCTTTTCCCCCTGGTGTTTTTCTATAACACACTTATAGGCTGCCTGAGGCTCTTTTTACTGGCTCTCTGCTCATATTGTTTTTGTATTCTTCAAAATAAATAAAGCTGAATATATCCCTATTATTTATCCAGGAAAAGGGGCTAATAATCTTATCTTCCCCTCTTAGATGAAGTGATAGGACTACTTACTATACACCAGACCCAAGACCAGCAGTTTTACATATATACCACTTCATTTCATCCTCAGCACAACCCTGGAAGACAGGAGCTATATTCAAAACAGTTAACTCTATTGCCCAAAATGACTCTGCCCAGGAATGACTAATTTTAGTTTCTTCATCACCAGCAAACATTGATTGAGCACCTAGCACAGGAGGGGGTCCTAACACAGGAGACCAGCCTAGGCTGTTCTGAGCTTGCTAATTAGATCATGCTGCTCTCTCCTTGGTACACTGTGTCTTGTGGTATTGATTAAAACCAACACATTAAAAATAAAACTTGACGTAGAGAACGGACTTGAGGACACGGGGAGGGGGAGGGGTATGCTGGGATGAAGTGAGAGAGTGGTATGGACTTATATATAATACCAAATGTAAAATAGATAGCTAGCGGTAAGCAGCTGCATAGCACAGGGAGATCAGCTCTGTGCTTTGTGTCCACCTAGAGGAGTGGGATAGGGAGCGTGGGAGGGAGACGCAAGAGGGAGGAGATATGGGGATATATGTATATGTATAGCTGATTCACTTTGTTATACAGCAGAAACTAACACACCATTGTAAAGCAATTAAACTCCAGTAAAGATGTTAAAAAATAAATAAATAAATAAAACTTGAAAATTTAACTCTTTGCTTAGCTTTTAAAAATCATTATTAATATCATATTCCCTTCAATTCCACAAATGCTACAATTTGAAAAAAAAAAAAACATACACACACAAGGGAAAATCTAAAGATCACCAATAATTCTATTAATCAGAGGAAATTACTGTTAACTTTTTTGTGTATCACGACCTGTGTTTTGCTAAATACATGTGCACACACATTTATAACATCCTTATACTTTAAAAATACAAATTTGATCATGCTAGGTTTTATGTATCATTTTATATTTTTCCACAGTGATTGTAGCATGTACAATGGCTGTATAAACCAGGATTCCATTATTTAACTGAGCATAATTTATCTCTTTATCCAAACCGTGATTGTTGCTTACTCAAGTTGTTTCCATTTCCACTTTTAAAAACAAGGCTGTGTTGGACTTCCTTGGCGGTCCAGTGGTTAACACTCCGTGCTTCCACTGCAGGGGGCACGGGTTCGATCCCTGGTCAGGGAAGATCCTGCATGCCAGACAGTGTGACCAAAAAAAAAAAAAAAAAAACCAACAGGCTGTGTTATCTAGCCCAGCAGTTCTTTAAATATCAAGACTACAGGCAGATAGCTTTAAAGATGCGAGAAGTCAGAATATATATAATCATGATCCCATCCTAAGAAATCTCCCGGGTGATGACCTGTATCCTATCAAGAGATGACTGGGGAAACAGCAGCAAAAGCACTGATAATGAGCACTGATTACACTTAAATGTAGGTCTAAGACTTAAATACAGATGGGGAAAAAGTGGAAGAATAACATGTAAATATTAAACATTCTGATAAATTAGAAATAACACAACTAAAGGCAATGGAGAAGAGAAAGGGAAGGTAAGACCATTGATTGGCACGTAGGTAATGCATAATATAAGTGGGAGTCAAAAGATACCAGTTAAAAGTCTAAAGCAATTGTAGAAGTCCATGTAAGGAAAAAGGGGATTATGACCATTAAAAATACAAAATATTAATATAAAGGTAACCACCACAGTAAAAATATAAACTTTCTTAAATTTCAAAATATATAACAATGATAAAAAAGGGAAAATAGTTTCTTATATTTGCAAAAATACATATGTTAAGGATAATCTACAAGCTCATAAAAATAGCCACCTAGGAGGGTTACAGGTGATAAGGGTAGAAAGGATAGGAATGGAAGTGAGATTTCTCTGAGTTTACCTTTTTATATGGTTTTGACTTTTGAACCATGTAAAAATTATGCATATTTAAAAAATAAAATTAAATCCTTTAAGTCCAAAGAATAAAAAAAGGCAAACATTAAAATTGAGTGTGAACGAAACAAATGAACCTAATTGTATATCAAATTGTACATCAAGGGAGTTCCCTGATGGTCTAGTGGTTAGGACTTGGTGCTTTCACTGCCTTGGCCCGGGTTCAATCCCTGGTTGGGGAACTGAGATCCCACAATCTGTGCAGCACAGCCAAAAAAATAAATAAATAAAAAATTTAAAAAATTGTACATCAAATATAGCTACATAGAAAATGGAATTAATTCAAGTACATTTTTAATATACCTTCATAGAGTATATTCTATGAACAGAAAGAACTTTAAATAAATATTTTATTTTACTTAGTTTTTATTTATGTAGTAAGTAATACTAAGATTATTTTGTATGTGTTGAAGCATATAGCAAATGAGAAAATATCTTAACCTTTTTGGAAACTAGAGTTCTCACTCTGGGAGAAGATAAAAATATGAAATGGGGAAAGAGAGGAAGATTTCTATGATATTGGATTTGAATTGGAGGTATTAGTATGAACTCATGATTTCTTGAAAAATTACACTTCTTGGCTCTGTGCACTGAAAGTGTCTAGAAATAGTGACATCCCATTAGCAATGAGTACAACTAGAAGCCAGATACTGGTTTCTAAATATAATTTTTCATTTAGAAGAACCAGGGTTCCTTGGAGAAATAGCTGATTCTAGGTCTGAGACAGAAAAAGTACAAGGTGAGCCTAGAACCACTTGTGCCACAAAGTAAGGAAGTACTCAAAGATCAATGGGACAATGTCAAAATTATGCAGAAACCAGACTGTAGGGGCTCCCATTGGACAAATCTGGGACAATTTCAGCATCTAAAAGAATAATGGTGGTGATGGGGGGAAAGAATACAAAAGAATGCCAGCTAATAAATGTAGAAAGAAGGAGAGAAATAGAAAATTACCAGACATGATAACACTGCAATGCATATACCTTAATAGAATTCTGGATTAAAAAATATATACTATAAAGATCATTCTGGGGAAAACTGGGAAAATTTTTCTTGAATTCTGTATTAAATGATATTGCAACAATGTTAAATGTATTGAATGCAGTGATTGTGGCTATGAGGAGGATGTCCTTGTTATTAGGAGACACAGGCTCAAGTGTTTAGCAGTGAAGTATCATAATGTCTGTAATCTAATTGGAATGAAACAGCAAAAAATAAGTATGTAGAATGAGAGTGATAAAGCAAATGTGGCAAAATGTTAGCAACTGGTGAATCTAAGTGAGCATGTATGGGTGTTCATTACATTGTAACTTTGACATTTTTCAAAATAAGAAGCAAGGTGGTAGACGAAAATTGCTTTATTATAGAAGAAACAGATCTAATAAAACAATGTTATTATACAATTACAACATCACCATTTTAAAATCTCTAATGAAATAGTGGATCTAGGCAGTGATCACCAATCACTACTAAAACCATTAGGTGAAAAGTCGATGAGAAAGTATAAATTTGGGAGATTAGGCTAAGAGAATTTGAATCCACTAAGCAATGTAAATATCACTAAAAGTGGGGTAAACAGGCTTTATGTGCATTTGCTGTGATACAATATGAAGTGTACAGAGGCACCTATAAAACAAATTTTGGCAAATTCTTGCCAAAAAAGAAAAAGAAAAAAAATGAAAGGATCCGAATTCAACCAAGACTCTAGCTCTGACTTCCAGCTTTGAGGAGATAGAGGAACATAATAAATGATACAATCAGCCAAGTCCAGAATATAAGAAATTCTACAGGACAAAATAACCTGATTTTTTCAACAAATAAATGAATAATACAAAGTGAAGAAATTGTTGTAGATTGTAGAGAATAGAAATAACAACTAAATCCACTATATAGAACTTTTTTGATGCAGATTTGAACAAACTGTTAAAGATATTCTGAAATTATATGTGAATGGGCATCAGATGATATTAACAAATTACTGCTAACTTGGATAGGTGAAAGAATGATATGAGGGTAATGTTACTTTTTTAAATCCTTATTTTTTAGATATTCAGACAGATATATTTAAGAGTCAAATGCCAGGGATTTGCTTTAAAATATTTCAATGACAGCAGCAACAACAAAGAATGGTGGGGATAAATGAAACAAGAACTGGGCAAAATGTTGATAATCAATAGATCTGGGTGGTGGATGTATGGTGGTTCGTTATTCTTTTTACTTTTGTGTATGTTTGAAAGTTTACATTATAAAAGTTTTTAAGCTCTAACAGAGTTTGAAGTACATGTATCTTTGTACACCTTTTTGATTATTTATTAAATTCTGAAAGTAGAATTTTGAGGCCAAAGAGTATGCATGTTTTGAAAACTTTTGATATCTATTGCCTAATTGAAAAAAAAGGCTGTCTTTTAACCAAAATTATATAGTAGTTTCTTCAGAAATATGTGATTCCTCTAAAGAAAACTCAATCATCAATGAGCACATGAGAGAGTTTTGTTGTTTTTTTTTTGTTATTTGCCAAGGGAAAATTGTCTGCGTCTCTTGTGATGACTGTCCCTATCTTTATAGAATTATTCCTCATTACTGCCTTGTGGATGCTGAATTGGTGACAAGTCTGAGTAGGTGCTTTCACCAAATGACGCTTCTGTTCAGATTCGGAGCAAGAAACAGAGTTGGCTCTCCTAAGTCTGCTTTTTTATAGTTAAGAGAATTTAAGTTTTTGTTTCTTAAACCATACAGATCAGGACTATTTCATTCTATAATGTGGGAATCATTGAACTGTGACTCATTTCCTAAGGGAATCTGAGAAGACTCAACACAGGTGGAAGTTATGCCTGGGGAAAAACAAAAGGATCAAAAAGCCGTTAAGAGGATGGAAAAGACTTAACGGGAGAGGGCCTCCAGGTGTCTTAGACAAAGTATGATAGAACTCTAAGAAATAGGGAAAGGGAAAAAAAGCAGCTCTTCTTGGTTCCTATGTGTCAATGATTTGCCAACTTTGGCCAACACAAGAGATATCTTAGTTGCAAGAGGGAAAAACAAAATTCTCAATTTCCCTGCCTACTCCACTACTGTCCATCTCCACCTGCCCCTCACCTACCAGTACTGCTCTTCCATCTAAGATTGAAACTGGGGGTTTTGGAAAAGCGTCACCGGGATTTGTTCAGGCACTGTTTTTCGGTAAGTATGTCAAAACGACTGTCAACATGCTCTTCTTAACAGCCATAGGGTACAAAGTGAGAAAAACACATGCATATTGGGAAACAGTTTTGTCCCAAAACTGAAGTACAAAAGTTCGTATGAACACTCACTGTTAAATGTGATTTTGAAAGGCAGTTTCTACCTTGCAGATGCATTGTCTTATGTAGACTCCAAACGTTGTATGGAGAAACTTTGTGGCATAAGGGGGTTGTGGATACCCCCGAATAGTCCCACTTGTCATTTGAGCTGGTGTTGCCTCATTGTACTAGAGGTTAGTTCCTGTCTCATGGTTCCTTCTGGGGGGATCTTGATTAAAAGGAGACCTGTGATCTGGCAGTGGAGTCTTCATAGGAGCTTTAATGCCCCTGCAGATTAGAGGTCAGAATGGTAAGGAAATCAGCCTGCAGTAACCCCAATTTCAAACCCTCCAAAATATCTGGCAGCATGCAGAGGGCTTGGTGCTCTCTCTTCACCTGAGATTCCCCTAAGGCCTGGCTTTCTTGGAGTTGTCAGAGCACAAGATATTATCATCATTTGCCTTGATAGGAAACTCAGAGACAACTTTATTTGGATTCAAGATTCTGGTTGAAATGAATTAAAACCAATTAAAGCCAACTTCCATAAAATTTAAAAGAAGAAGAACGGAAGGAGCAAGGAAGGGAGGGAGGGAAGTAGGGAGCCATTTTATAAAGACACAGGGATTTCTCACAGAGATCAAGGGCGTATTTACACCTGAGCATCAGGAAGGAATTGGGATCCAGGAATTTGAAAGCCAGGGAACTCAATCTTTTTCTCTCATCTACTTCATTGTTTTTCAGTAGACCATTCTTCTGAGTTCCCATGTTACAAGTATAGCCACCCAGTCTTATGGGCTCAGCTTTAATCATGTTAACTTCTGGCCAATCTTACGAAGTCAGCTTGAATCACACGTTAACTACTGGCCCAATCATTGATGGCCAGAAGGGAGGGTACATACTGCAAATATGGCCACCATGCCCAGTGCCCAGAAAGGAAAGAATGGTAGTAAGCAGGGCAGAAGTACTAAAAAGTTATCTACTCATCTTGTGCAGTGTTATAATCTGGATGTGCTTACCCACCATTCTAGGCCATCCTTTTTCATTTGCCAACTATGTATTAAGTACCTATGATGGGCATGGTAATAAGTTAGTTGCCACAAAAACACAAAGAAGAGTCAGACATGTCCCATCAACTTGGGAAAACAGGACACTTAGAAATTAAACTAGAAATTTAAACTTTAAAAAACTAATAATTTAACAATATTAAATAAGATATACATATAGAAATTAAATTAGAAATAATAAAAATTATATTAATATATTTATATAATATATTGTATTACTATGATCTATAGAGTTAATGAAATAATGTATTAATTATATTAGTAAAATTAATATTAATAAAATTAAAATAGAAATTACATTGCATTCCAAGGCATTCATCAGAAATGACCATAGTATAAAACTAACACAGGTCAGTTTGCAGAGGCTGTAATCAGAGGATCACAGCATATCTTAGAAGTCATCTGCATAATTTTCCTTTCAATTGTGGAATCTATTCTGCAATACTGGTGGCAGACACTGGGTCTGCCAGCCTCTGCTCTAATGCATTCAGAATGCTTTGTGAGTCAGAGAGCCCTTTGCATTGTTGCACAATGTTAATTATTAGATTGTTCTTCCTTATAATAAAACAAAATAAGCCTCCTTATAATTTCTCAGCATTGATTCTACCTCTGCGCAAACTTTACACGTACCAGCTTAGTCAATATTTGAAGGTTTATGATGGCTTCCCCAACTCTCCTACCCCAAAGAGTTGACTATATTCCACCCCCAATCTTCCCAAGTTCTTCAATGGCTATTTATAAGACCTATTTTGATTCTTCCTGAACCTCATTCCCCTCATCTGAATATTTTATCTATATCCTTCTTAAACTAGGGAGCCAGACCTCTATACTATATAGAGTTTAACCTAGGCAGACTATAGAGTAAATCCAATGAGATATTTCCATGGTGGTGCATAAGAAAGTAGGATGGCTTTTGGAGATGGAGGATCTGAGGCTTCCAGAAAATAAGGTTTTTAAAAAAATCAGACTTCTGCCCAAATGATAGCTAATCCTGTGCTCTCTCATGAAATGTTCATAGACAACTTGTATTCAAATTAATTGAGATTATGTGTTAAAAATGAAGAATGAGGGCTCCTACCCTAGCTATGAAATCGGAATTTCTGGATGTGGAGTCTGGGAATCTACATTTTTACTAATCTCTCCTGATATTTCTTACATACACGAAATTTCAGAACCATCAATATGATGATTAGGAATACAGGATTTTCCAACATCTAGCTGTGTGACTGTGGGCAATTTACTTGACTTCTTTTTTTTTTTTTTTTTTTTAAGTATTTGTTTATTTATTTATTTATGGCTGTGTTGGGTCTTCGTTTCTGTGCGAGGGCTTTCTCTAGTTGCAGCAAGCGGGGGCCACTCTTCATCGCGGTGCACGGGCCTCTCACTATCGCAGCCTCTCTTGTTGCGGAGCACAGGCTCCAGACGTGCAGGCTCAGTAATTGTGGCTCACGGGCCCAGCTGCTCCGCGGCACATGGGGTCTTCCCAGACCAGGGCTCGAACCTGTGTCCCCTGCATTGGCAGGCAGATTCTTAACCACTGCGCCACCAGGGAAGCCCCTACTTGACTTCTTTGAGCTTCAGTTTCCTCATCTATAAAATGAGGATGATAACTCCTTAGAGGCTGATTTATTAAAATAATAATGTATGTGTTGCAGACACTGCTGCTTTTCTACCTGATTGCCATTTTCCAGCCCATCCTCCTCTTCTTTGGCCATGGAGCCCAGTTGTGTTTGAGTAAGGTGTGCTCCATGTGTTCAAGGAAGGTGAGCCAGAGATGACTGTGATTGGTCTAAGATGATATTGGCAGTTTCATTCCCCTTGTCATTGACTGGTTTAGTTTTCTGTAAGTGATTTGATCCCAGACAATGAGATGTGAGGGAAGTCTGTAAAGACCTTCTGGGGTAGGTCTATTTCTATTTTCCCAACCAATAGAAAGAGACATGTGGAGGTGTAGTTTTCTAGATGTTGAGATTTGTGTATGGCACCTGGAATCATTTCAGCCATTGTGCAACCACAAGAGGAGAGGTTGCCCACGTGCCAAGAATGGCAGTGTAGGAGGATGGAACCTCCAGGATGTCATTTTGCTGCTCAGTCAGCCAACCCTGGAATCAGCCACTCCTCACCAATGGTTATGAGATAGGAAACCCCTACTGCTTAAGCCCGTTTTAGTTAGGTACTCTTACAGCCGAAAGCATTCTGACGGACATGGCAAGTAATGCCGTTAGCATAGTGCCTAACACATAATATTTACACACTAAAAGGCATCTATCATTATCATCATCATCATCATTATTATTAACAGAAATGCTGGACTTCTTATCTATTAAATGTAGAGCAGGGATTATAGTGCCAATCCTATTACAAGATATATATACTCAAAAATATTTACTGAACGTTTGCATTAATTCTCCTTGGTTTCCATTCTTTGTTTCACCATTGAAATAATAGTGGTTCTATTATATGATGTATATCAGCTCTCCTTCCTAGCCTTGAGTTTGTCACATATTTGAAAAAATTTTCAGCCTTTAAAATTTTCATTTAAATTTGGCCTCCCTTGAAAGATGGTTATGATTTGAATAGGAGAGACAGGCTTCCATGTTGGTGGTAGGAGCACACCACGACTGAGAATTATTCAGGGAACAAGCCTAGTTTCATGATTTGTCATGGGTGGTCCCAAGGTAAGCACTGTAAAGGCATTTGGAGGGCAGCTTGTGGAGTATAAGGATTTGGGAATTTGTTCCATAAATCCCTGGAGGTTTTTGTCTGGTGAGGCATCTGGGACAGTTAGCTGAAGTTAGGTGCCCTGCCCAAGGTCATTCAACGGTGGTGTGAACAAAGAGGGATTAGAATTCACAGTCACAGTGCCTGGAATTCCTGTGCGTGACTGGACTCTGCTACGTGATGTTACTTGGGGTCAACAACAATTATTGTGGCAACAGTATCTCTGGAGAACAAGGGGAGGGACAACGGTGGAGTCAGACTCATTGACTCATAGAATGGTACAACTGGAAGAAATCTCAGGAACTGTCTGGTCCAACACTGTCATTTTATAGAGGAGGAGGTTGACATCCGTAGAGGTCGAGTGATGTTTCCAAGGTTACATGGCCAACAAGTGGCAGAGCAGAGATGAGGACTTTGGTCTTATGATGCTTGGCTTCCTTCTTTTTCCCTGTATCATTTCTGCTGAACTTATTTAAAAACACTCTAGAGTTTCATGACATGAGGACTACAAGCACGTGGCAACATTGTAAACAGACTGCATTCTCTTATTAGAGCCACTGCTTAATTTTAATTTATTTTACTGTCTAGTTTTATCAGAACTTCCTGTATTTCTTTTGAATTCCTAGCAGATGTGCTAGGCAAGTACTTACTTTCATGACTGGTTTATCAAGTCGTATTTGTGAAGTATGTCCATAATGTAGAGGTGACTCTTTTGTGGCTCTAGAATCTAGTGTTGTTACTTTATATTCAAATAACAGGTATGAAAATTGGGGAACTATTCCTTATGACTGAACTATCATTATGGAGCACCAATTATGTGTTAAGAATTGATTTTTTTTTTTAAGAAATGGCCTTTGATTTATTAATTAATTTATTTATTTTTGGCTGCGTTGGGTCTTCATTGATGCGTGTGGGCTTTCTCTAGTTGCGGCGAACAGGGGCTAGCTACTCTTTGTGGCAGTGCCCGGGCTTCTCTTTGCGGTGGTTTCTCTTGTCGAGGAGCACGGGCTCTAGGCACACGGGCTTCAGTAGCTGTGGCATGCGGGCTCAGTAGTTGTGGCTCGTAGGCTCTAGAGTGCAGGCTCAGTAGTTGTGGTGCATGGGTTTAGTTGCTCCACGGCATGTGGGATCTTCCTAGACCAGGGATTGAACCTGTGTCCCCTGCATTGGCAGGCAGATTCTTAACCACTGCACCACCAGGGAAGTCCAAGAATTGATCTTGAAACCAACAAGAACTTACTTATAGAACAGGGAATTCTACTCAATGCTCTGTGGTGACCTAAATGGGAAGGAAATCCAAAAAAGAGGGGATATATGTATATGTATAGCTGATTGACTTTGCTGTACAGCAGAAACTAACACAGCATTGTAAAACAACTATACTCCAATAAAAATTATTAAAAAAAGAGAATTGATCTTGATACAGCACACATGATGATATGTCATTTTTATCCTTATAAAAATAGTGGAGGAAGTTTGTGCTACCATGGCAGTTTCACAGATGAGAGAAGTGGGGATCAAGATCACACAGCTAAAAACAGTACAGGTAGAATTAGAAGCCTGATCCATTTGAATCCAGAACCCTTGATGGATTTGGAAAACAGAGGGAATGGTAATTCTGTCAGAGAAGTAATCTGGGGTCTAAGGCACAGACCACAAGGGACAGTATCTGGAGTAGAGTCATCTGGGGATTTCCCTGGCAGTCCAGTGGTTAGGACTTCACACTTCCACTGCCGGGGGCCAGGGTTTGATCCCTGGTCAGGGAACTAAGTTCTCACAAGCCGACAGTGCGGGGGGGAAAAAAAACCAAAAAAAAAACAACCTCTGGAGTAGAGTCATCTGGGTCAACTGCAGAGGCAATGAGAGCACTGAATTCCAGGAAAAGCAATCACCAGAAATCAAGAGGTTTGCCTGTTTCACAATATTGGCCCTGGTTCTGAATATCTACCAAAAATATGTTTGGTTTGGAAGGCAACCTGGCACCATCCCCCAGCAAGTTGGAGATGCCAACTAGGGGTTGAGGTTTTTCAGACTGACATTTCATTAGCAAAGGAATTGTGCTCTTGATTCTGCATCCTGAGGGAGAAGGAGACTCATTCGGCTTTGGCAGATGCAGCAGAGGGTGGGGGTTTAGAGCACGGGCTGTGGATTTAGCCTTGGCCTATCTAGTGCCAGGTCACCAGTTACCAGGTGTGTAACCTTGGACCAGTGACCTTCATCTCTGAATTCTCACCTCTCAAATGGGATAATAATAGCACTTACCTCATAGTCTTGTGCAATTTCAGTGAGATGATGCGTGTAAAACACTGGGCACAGAGCCAGGCATTCAGTAAATAAATGTTCACAGTTACCATCATCATTTGAGTTGTTATTCTGGTGGCTCCACCTGGGGAATCAGGAGAGCAGGGCTCTACTTTTTCACTTCTTCTACAGATCTACATTCCTGCTTTCTTCAGGAGGTCACAAAAAGTTTTCTGGACTTTAGTGTCATGATAGAAAGTCAACGAGTGTGTGTGCTTCCTGATGCATCACTGTGCCACATCAGAAATAAGGCAGAGAGGGACTTCCCTGGTGGGCCAATGGGTAAGACTCCATGCTCCCAATGCAGGGGGCCCGGGTTCGATCCCTGGTCAGGGAACTAGACCCCCCACACCTCAAGTAAGAGATTCCTGCATACCGCAACTAAGAAGTCTACATGCCACAACTAGGAGTCTGCATGCCACAGCTAAGAGTCTGAATGCTGCAACTAAGAAGCCCATGTGCTGCAACGGAGATCCTATGTGCCACAACTAAGACCCAGTGCAGCCTAAATAAATAAATAAATAAATAGAAATAAGGCAGAGAGGAAGAGAGGAAGAGAGAATGCCTGGTTGCCATCCTGGGCTGTGTGTTATAGTCACTCATGATGCTTTTGTAAAAGTAGATTGTCTCTGAGCCAGACTTGAAGCCAAGCTCTCATGTTTCTAAAAATGACAACAGAAGTTCATTATCTTGTTTGTGCTTATTTTAATTCATGAAAGTGACTGAATGATGACACGGAGATGCCGACACCATTGAAAAACGAATTTATTACTTACATTTCCTGAAAGGAGTGGCCATGCCATGTCACACAGGTCCACATAGGGAGCACCAGGTTTGGTCAGGAGGCAGAAAGGAGCCAGAGGAAAGCCTAGGCCAGAGCCTTTATTGGGGTTTCTGCAGAAAAGACACAGCAAGGCAGAGTAAACAACTAAAATGGGCTAGTTTGACTAATTCTGACGGGCTTTGGGTTATAGGAGTGATCTCCAGTTGCCTGGTACCTGGACCTGGGATGATTTAAGGCAGAGGAAATATTGGCTTGGTGTGTGAGAGTTAGATAAAGGAGGTGGTTGGGGGATGGGGGCTCAGGATTGGTTAGTTTGCATATGAAAGTTGTGTTCATGGGTAAGGTGTTATCTTTAGGAGTTAGCTAGTCCTGAAAGGGGCACACTTTCTCTCCAGGTGTGTAAGGTCCCCCAAATCTCAAAGCATCCTTAGATACACACACACAAAGACATAATTAATACAACCATTCATCTGGTCCCTACTCTCATACCCTGGTCCTTCAAACTTCAGCGTCCTCTGAAAAATAGATGAAGTCATAGGCATCAAGGCCAAGTGCACAGGTCAAGCATTTTTTGGTAAAAAAGCAAATCTTGTATGCTCTGGTAGGTGATGCTAAAAGTAGCCTTGCATTGTCTCTCAGGTTCTGTGGTGCCACAAAACTCACAATCTGTTTATAGCCTGCATGGAGAAAAGAAAAAGAAAGGCAAAGACAAAGACAAAGAGTTCAAAGAAAACCTACTGCAGCCCACCATATCTTTTGGTTGTGCTACCGGCCAACCAGCAAGTTCGTATCAGCCCTGCAGCTGCCTGTTAATGGTTTAGAATCTTCAGTTTGCATTTTGGAAAGGAGTCTATGTTATAACTGCAGATTTCACCGTATAAAATGAGACAAAGGCAAACACCACTTAACTCCCACCTGCACAACAGCATTCACGTGAATTATTCATTGGGTCTGATTTTCTTTTATGGCAGCGATTTTTGTAGCAGGTGTAGGAGATTTAAAAGACTGAATCAAATCTCATAGTGCAGGCTTTTACAGCGACTCATTAACTGATGCACATATTCCCAAGCCTTGAGCATATTATAGAATTATGTTGCATATCCACACTTATTGCCAAATAAACTGGAAACCCAGGCTTTGGGCCTGTTTTATTATCACAGACTCATACTTGGTCTCCAAGATGCTATTTCCACTGAGGTTTATCTTGCATGTGTTCATGGGTGACTTGCTGACATAGGTCATCAGGTTTTTGATGCAGTAAAACAAATCTTGAGACCAGAGTGTTGACAGGATTACATTTATTCTCAACCCTGCACAAGAGCAGTTTCATTTTTTCTAACAATACTACTCATATATGTTGCTTTGGTCTTTAATATATAACATGATCTTTCTTATTTATTGAGCACTTAATAGATTGTAAGGGCAGTTCATATTTTTTATATACCTCTCACAAGCAGTTAGTTGTAGTAGGCACATACTGGAAGCTAAAATGAGTACTTGATTAGGTAATTGTCTTACTACAATGTTTCTCAAGGTGTTCTTCATGGTCCACCTAAGGTCTGAAGGGATTCACCCGATGGGCATTGAATGAATTAATCAAACAATACAAGACCTTTCTATTCTAGAGTTCCTGGATTTTCACTATTACATACTATGGCCTATTTATTAGTAAATAAGTGAGTTTATTAAAGGTTTGTAAAATTAGGTATTCATATTTTTATTGAGTTTGTTGGGTATCCCACTAGAGAATTCTAGAGTAGATTGCATATTCTGCTAACATAGCTTGCTCATGTGTAATACTTGTCAACATTGCAAACCCCCATTGTGTGCACACAGATGCAGGCAGGTGGTTGGACTCCCCATTTTATTTGGGAAAGGTTTTTGTTATCAGTGCCTCACAGATTCTGCCTTGAGTTGATCATGCTTTTCGATTGCTATTATCCTGGATTTAACTAATGTTTTCAAATTTTTGCTTTTGTAGTCTTTGTATTATTGAGTTTTTTCCACTGGAAAGGGGAACTGAGTAGAATATGCAGACTGTAGAAACTTTGGCCCGGTCTAAGCTGTCCCCAGTCAAAAAATGTGGAGAGCTACTGCTCTAGACCTGAGTTTCTCATGTCATAATTGATGTGATTAACTGTGAGGTACAGTGCAAAAAGTTCATTACTGCTAATAAGTGAAATACCAAGTTTGTGAATGATTTATATTTCTGTATAAGTTAATGAGGACTCAGGGTTAATCATGGAATAATCTTATTCTTTTTTTTTTAACATCTTTATTGCAGTATAATTGCTTTACAATGGTGTGTTAGTTTCTGCTTTATAACAAAGTGAATCAGTTATACATATACATATGTTCCCATATCTCTTCCCTCTTGCGTCTCCCTCCCTCCCACCCTCCCTATCCCACCCCTCTAGGTGGTCACAAAGCACCGAGCTGATCTCCCTGTGCTATGCGGCTGCTTCCCACTAGCTATCTATTTTATATTTGGTAGTGTATATGTGTCCATGCCACTCTCTCACCCTGTCACAGCTTACCCCTCCCCCTCCCCATATCCTCAAGTCCATTCTCTAGTAGGTCTGTGTCTTTATTCTTGCTTACTGCCTTCGATAGGCTTTCTTTTTTTAATAACATTATGAATTATTTATTTATTTATTTCTGGCTGTGTTGGGTCTTCATTTCTGTGTGAGGGCTTTCTCCAGTTGCGGCAAGTGGGGGCCACTCTTCATCGCGGTGCGCGGGCCTCTCACTATCGCGGCCTCTCTTGTTGCGGAGCACAGGCTCCAGAAGCGCAGGCTCAGCAATTGTGGCTCACGGGCCCAGTCGCTCCGCGGCATGTGGGATCCTCCCAGATCAGGGCTCGAACCCGTGTCCCCTGCATTGGCAGGCAGACTCTCAACCACTGCGCCACCAGGGAAGCCCCTAGGCTTTCTTGAATGGGAAAGAAAGGGGAGAGAATTATAAAACTGGAAATTGTATCTATTATAACTGAAACTACCTTCTCAAAGCCACATCCTGCAGTGAGTGACTTGCCGATATTCATAGTAGTGGCAATTACCAATTATTGAAGTGCTTATGAGCTTTATGCCTTTTTCAGGTTTTTAAAAAAAGTCTTTCTCCCTGAGTATGAGATGTGAGTTATTGAGGGCTTCAAGAATGTTCCCATCGCCTTAGCTGCATTGTAAATTTCATTTTGGCTCGTGTGCTCACTAACACAGTGCTCCATTTTTCTTAATTCTGTCCATGGACAAATATGTAATAAAGAAGAAGGCAAGGGAACTATGGTGATTTCCTAGAACTGAACAGTCATGAGCACCAAACTACAGGCATCCAGAATGAGCCTGTTGCTGAAAATTCACACTACCATTTTATTATTTCTCAAAAATCTGTACATTGTAAATGTTCAGTTTTAAACAGTGATTTTTATATGCTTATTTTAAAATATAACTTACATCATTAACTGATTTAACAAATTTTGATTCACACATTATGTGCTAGATGTAAAATGGCCAACAAGGCAGACATGGGCTTGTCTCTCCTGATGCTTGTATATGCTGGAAGGTTGGGGTGGCGTGGGGACAACAAAGTGAGGTGGGAGTGAGGGGTGGGGCCAGGGATATAGATAAGGAAACAGGCAACTGCAATATAAGAGCCTTGGTAGGGTACCTTTGGGATCCCATGGGGGCACATGGGGAGGGACATATAACCCCAAGTGAGGGAGTCACAGGGAAGCTTTTAAGAGGGAAGTTATACCTAAATTGAGATGCAAAAAATGGAAGCAAATTGACTTCTGATATTACCTATCAGAGTAGAAGTCTAGAAAAAAAATCAAGGTTCTTTTTCCAAAATATAGTTTAAAAATTTGAAATTTGATTTGCTATTTTCTTGTAAGATATATTTTCCCTTATAAGAGCTTTATAAGGGATCTTTAAATGGCTGATTTCATCATTCACATGTTTGTAAAATGCTTCTGAATTCCATGCTTCATTGCCATCAATATCAAAATGGCACCATCTGTTTTATTTGCCAGAAAATTAGTTTTAGGATTTGCCTGATCTGTATATCCCCCATGGGAGTGTGCCCTGCTTGAAAACAACACTATCATGTGTATCACAGTGATAAAAGAAGATTGAGATTTGTTCACTCTATACTGACTATTTATTGAGCACTTACTATGCACCAGGCAGCGTTCTATGGGCTGGAGACCAATGCAATGTCTAAGCCCTCATAGTACTCACATCTAGTGTGGAAGATAGAGAAAAATAATTTAATGTATAAAATGTCAGGTAGGGATGAGTATCATTCTTAAAAAAAGGCAGATAGGGAGTGATGGGGTGAGAAGAGGCCATTTTTTGATAGAGTAATTGGAGAATCTCCTATAATGAGGTGACAACTTAGCAGAGACCTGAATGAAGTGGAGGGGTGAGCCACACAGTTCTCTGGAGAGTGTTCCAAGTAGAAGGAACAGCAAGTGCAAAGGCTCTGAGGTAGGAGTATTCTGTATTTAAAACTGACTGCCCAGAGGACAGTTGGAAAGTGATGTGGTGGAACGAGGAATAACATTCTAACCTGGCATTTTTAGGAGAAGAGAGAAAGATTTGAGTAGTCTTATTTTTCAAAGTTCTGTAAAGAAGCTTCAAAATTATGCTTTAAAGAAAGTAACAGTTCTGTCCAGAGTCTAGATCGTTGGTTCAGATACCCCAGAGTATTTTTATTTCTATTTCTGATGTTTTATATACCTAAAATAGCCTTTACCTAAAATACCTTTACCTCCTTCTGTTTGTTTGAATGTGTGTCCGAAAACAGGAGGATAGGCATTTTTCTTATAGTCACTGGTCTCCTTCTCACATTATCTACACATATACTAATCCTACCTAACTCTTCAGCCTAGCTGGAGTTTACCACCCACTTTCCACACTTTTCATAGGTCAGGAACCCAAGGCTCAGAGTTGTTAGGCAACCTGTCTTAATCAGCTCAGGGGCTGCAATATCAAAGTACCATAGACTAGGTGGCTTAAACAACAGAATTTTATTTTTTCACGGTTCAGGGTGCCCACATGGTGGGTTTCTGGTGAGAATCCTTCATGGCTTGCAGATGGCTGCATTCATGCTGCCTCATGTCCTTACATGGTAAAGACAGAAAGCTCTCCAGTGTCTCTTATTATAAGGACACTTACCCCATCATGAGGGCCCCACCCTCATGACCTTCTCTAAACTTTATTACCTCCCAGAGGTCCCATCTTCAAATTTCTTTATAATGGGGATTAGGGCTTCAACATATGAATTTGGGGGTGGGGGAACACAATTCAGTCCATGGCATTGACCAAAGCATATGGTGAGTAAGTAGTGAGCCCAAGACTCAAACTTGGGTCTTTAGTCCTCATGCTCAGTGCTCTTATCACATTGCATGTTTTTACAAAACAGGCAGTTTGATGATTAGTGGAGCTGATTCAGTTTACTATGAAATACTAGATGAAGCAGTACCTTATGCCTAAATGTTAGTTCCTAATCAAAATATTTCTGTGGCTTTTTCTTTCCACTGCTCTCATCCCACTGTCCCTTGCATCTTGCTGTCAGGGGGACTCATAATGCAGCCCCTGGATAATATACCATCAACTTGAGTAGTTCCTCTGTCTGTGAATTGCAGCAAGTAATTATGGAAGAAATAAATTCACAGTAGTAACAAGTGGTAATACTGACCATAGTTACTCAACAGAGAACACTTGTTCAATAAGAAAAATGCTTAGGTCACCTGTTGATGTTTTCTCAGCAACTGGACCAACAATGTAGTCAGCTTTTTAAAATTAACTAATTTTTATTGAAATATAGTTGATATACAATATTGTTAGTTTCAGGTATGTTACATAGTGATTTGACATTTGCATGCATTATGAAATGATGACCACAATAAGTCTAGTAACCATCTGTCCTCACACAAAGTATTACAATGCTATTGACCATATTCCTTATGCTGTATATTACATCCCTGTGGCTTATTTAATTTATAACTGGAGGTTTGTACCTCTTAGTCCCCTTCACCTATTTCGACCCCCACCCTGAGCCCCCTTCCCTCTGGCAACCACTGATTTGTTCTTTGTATCTATGAGTCTATTTTCACTTTGTTTTGTTTGTTTTGTTTTTTAGATTCCACATATAAGTGTTTGTCCTTCTCTGTAAAACTTACTTCACTTAGCATACCTTCTAGATCTATCCTTGTTGTTGCAAATTGCAAGATTCATTTTTTATGGCTGAGTAATATTCCTCTGTGTGTGTGTGTGTGTGTGTGTGTGTGTGTGTGTGTGTGTGTGTGTAGGCATATACCACATCTTCTTTATCCATTCATCTATCAGTGGGCACTTAGGCTGCTTCTGTATCTCGGCTTTTGCAAATAATGCTGCAATGAACATAGGGGTGCATATATCTTTTTCAGTTAGTGTTTTTGTTTTCTTTGGATAAATACTCAGGAGTGGAATTTCTGGATCATATGGTAGTTTAATTTTTAATTTTTTGAGGAACCTCCATACCATTTTCCATGGTGGCTGCACTAATTTACAGTCTCACCAACAGTGCAGAAGGGTTCCCTTTTCTCTATATCCTCACCAACACTTGTTATATGTTGCCTTTTTTTTTTTTTTATGTTGCCTTTTTGATGATAGTCATTCTGACAGGTGTGAGATGGTATCTCATTGTGGTTTTGATTTACATTTCCCTGATGATTAGTGATGTTGAGCATCTTTTCATGTGTCTGATGGCCATCTGCATGTCTTCTTTGGAAAAATGTTTATTCAGGTCCTCTGCCTGAAAATACATTTTTTAATCGAGTTTTTTTTTTTTTTTGATGTTAATTTATATGAGTTCTTTGTATATTTTTTGATATTAACCCCTTATCAGATATATCATTTTACAAATATCTTCTCCCATCTAGTAGGCTATCTTTTTATTTTGTTGATAGTTCCTTCCCTGTGCAAAAGCCTTTTAGTTTGACATAGTCCCATTTGTTTTTCTTTTTTTTCCCTTGCCTGAGGAGACAAATCAAAAATATATATATATATTGCTAAGACTAATGTCAAAGAGCATACTACCTATATCTTCTTCTAGGAGTCTTGTGGTTTCAGGTCTTACATTTAAGTCTTTAATCCATTTTGAGTTTATATTTGTATACTGTATGAGAAAGTAGTCCAGTTTGATTCCTTTGCATGTAGCTGTCAAGTTTTCCCAACTCCATTTATTGAAGAGGCTGTCGTTCCCCATTGTACATTCTTGCCTCCTTTGTTATAGATTAATTGATCATATAAGTGTGAGCTTATTTCTGGGCTCTCTACTCTGTTCCATTGATATGTGCCTGCTTTTGTTCCAGTACCATACTGTTTTGATTACTGTAACTTTGTAGTATAGTTTGAAATCAAGCAACATGATACCTCCAGCTTTGTTCTTCTTTCTCAAAATTACTTTGGCTATTTGGGGTCATTTGTGTTTCCATGCAAATTTCAGAATTCTTTGTTCTAATTCTGTGAAAAACAGTGTAGTCAATTTTAATATAAAAGATCATGCAGAAACTTTTTTGGAACTATAGGAAAAGAGAATATGTCTTCTACCTAGAGCTGTTGAGAGGGTAAAATGTAACTCAAGAGCCAATAGACACTGTTTTGTCATCATAAGAGAAGTACTACCTGAGAATGGAGTCAACCCAGAAGACAGCGGAGCTGTGACATTGGTTGAGAACCTGGATCTGGCCATATGTGCCTCTCCTTGGTCTTTTCATTTATATGAGCCAAAGAATTTTGGCTCATATAAATGAGCCAAATGTAAATTTTGATCAAAATTTACATTTTTCTGTGTTTAAAATTTTTTCTTTACTTGGGAAAATTAGGTTGGGTTACTGTCACTTGCAAGTGAAAGAGTATCATTCATTTGACTCCCTGCTGGCATGTCCCAACAGGATACTATACCATCCAAAGAATGAGAGAGACTGGGGGGAGACCTGTACCCCTCAATTGCAAAGATGAAAAATGTAAATGGTGGAGATATAATAGGATCATCCAAAGCACACAAATCAGTTAGGTCAGTTTTGTGAGTTATCACGTTGTTCTTTTTGCTCTACTACTACTACTGGAATAGAACAAAATTCCTCCACAATCATGTCTAATCTGAGCCCTGATCTCCAAAACTTTTTACTCTTGCAAAGCCAGTGTTAAAAATATATCCTCCAGAGAAAAAACATACATTGGACTTTATTAAAATTAAAACTTTTGTGTGTCAAAGGACACTATCAACAGAGTGGAAAGACAACATATGGAATGGAAGAAAATATTTGCAAATCATATATATGATAAGGGATTAATATCAAGAATATGTAGGGACTTCCCTGGTGGTTCAGTGGTTAAGAATCCGCCTACCTATAATGTTTCGTCTATCTGTCATATATCTTTCTATCACTGGCATGAATAATTAAGACTACAGTTTTCTCTTTAAACCAAAATGTCTTACTAGTTTTATAGTGAGAAAAGGCTTATCTTTAGAGAAATGAGGAGACAGAAGCAGAAGGGAGTATGATGGGTTTGGAAGTAACATTTACCCAGCACCTGTTATATGTTAAGCTCTGCGTGAGGCACTGTGCACAAGTGAGAGAGGAATTCTTATTCCCACTAGATACATGGCAAAACTGAGGCTCAAAAAAATTTAAGTTCAGTAACTAGTGCAGGTTTAGTTACCCAGCTACTAATGAAGAAGTGAGTATTTGAACTTGGGCCAAAGCCCATTCCTTTCCTCTATACAAGACTGTCTGTGAAATGCAAATCTAATAGTAAAGCCTTTTCAACAACTGAAAAAAAAAAAAAAAAAAGAATCCACCTACCAATGCATGGGACACGGGTTCAATACCTGGTCCAGGAAGATCCCACGTGCCGCAGAGCAACAAAGCCCATGCGCCACAACTACTGAGCCCGCGCGCCACAACTACTGAAGCCCGCACGCCTGGAGCCCATGGTCTGCAACAAGAGAAGCCAGTGCAATGAGAAGCCCGCGCACCGCAGCGAAGAGCAGCCCCTGCTCGCCGCAACCAGAGAAAGCCAGCACACAGCAATGAAGACCCAACACAGCCAAAAAATTAATTAATTAATTTTAAAAAAAGAATATGTAAAGAACTCCTACAACTCAACAACATAAAAAGTCAACCCAACCAGAAAAATGGGCAAAGGACTTAAATAGACATTTCTCCAAAGAAGATATACAAATGGCCAATAAACACATAAAAAGGTGCTCAACATCATTAGAGAAATGCAAATCAAAACCACAATGAGATACCACTTCACACCTATTAGGATGACTATTATTAAAAAAAAAAAAAACCAGAAAATAAGTGTTGGTGAGGACATGGAGAAATTTATATGCATTTGTATACAAATACTTGCCTTAAGCAAGTAATTACAAATATGATGCATATTACCAAGAAGACAATCTCATTTGGAGAACGTGACATTTAAGCTGAGAACTGAGAAAGTGAATCAGATACAAGAGATGTCGGTCAGGCCTCTCACCTGCAGATTTGGGAGCAAGCTGAGGCAAGGCCATGTATGCCTTCTTGGATTCCTCCAGCAGTACTTAGCATCTTGCCCCGAACAAAGTCTGCATTAACAAGTATTTCTTCACTCAGTTGAAATAAAGGTACTTAATTTCTTCCCTATTGCTGACTGCTTCTGGTAGAAATCTTCCTTAGTAATTGTTTGTAAATCAAAGTCTTCACAGTGCCTGTGAGGTCACAGAACAAAATTCTCCTCTCAGTTACCTGAAACTGACAGCCTAAACTAATTTCAGTGGAAGCCACGTGTATTTACTTGAAGGGAGAATTTGGTCGATGGGATATTGCAGAGTAATTCATGACAATTCTAATCCCTTCAAATGCACATTTCATATCTATAATCATTGTTTAAGAAGATTACATGCCACATGAATTAGAGGTTGTAGAGTCTGAGCCACCTTCACATTTTGGTAGTTGTACATTCCTTATCCTGTTCCTTTCTTTCTCAGATTAACTCCATGCTGTTATTATTTTTTCTGACACCTTATTTTCCAGGTTTAAAGACAAGAACTAAAGCTTAAGGGATTTTTCAAAGATGGAAGTCCTTTCTGAATTAAATTGTAGGGGAAAAAATACCCTGCCAAATATTGCTCCCTGAAGATCTTTCCAAATTGGAAGGATGGTCCATCCAGAATGGCCCAGCTGGGGTCTGTCAGCCGTGGACCCCAGGGATCCATTCTGGCACTGTGAATCCGTTCTGTATTTTCTTAGCACCATGCTCAGGAAGGAAATGTTGTTGTTGCCTGCTTGGGCTGTGGTTTGGGATCTGTGAATCATCTGGGTATCTCTCTGTGTGTTAAAAAGTATTTCAAACAAAGAATGAACTTGTAAATGTTTAGTGACAGGAAGTTACAGGCTATGGCTGCAATGTATCAAAACAAAAACCTTTTAAAAAAAATCCTCTAGTAATATTCTTATATACCTCCTATTCCATTTACCTTTTTTTTCCCCTTTACCTTCTCTGTCTCCTCCACTCATATTGTATGATGGAAAAATATTAAATGAAGAGTTTGAAAACAGAAGTTCTGGGATGCAGTTCTGCTATTGGCTTTGGTATAAGAGACAAGTCACTGAACTTCTTTTGGACCCGATTCCTTCTTCTGTTCAACAAATATTTGTTGAAAACCTACCACAAGCGCTGTTTTACTGGGTTTTCAGTGGTGAATAAAATATACACAGTCCCTGCTCTTGTGAAGCTGACATTCCAGTAGGAAAGTGAGACGTGACCACGAAAAGACAGGAAACCCAACCTTGTAATGTAAAGTCAGATAAATTGTCCAAACTTCTATGTGTCTGTGGCTTTTTTGTCTATAAAACTGTGTAACATTATATAACATTAAAGCATTATTGAAAATGCCGCACTTCAAAGGATATAGAATGGCCAAGACAATATTTAAAAAGAACGAAGCTGGAGGACTTATTCTACCTGATTTTAGGATTTACCATAAAAGGTACAATAATCAAGACAGTGTGGTAGTGGCATAAGGATAGACATATGGATTAATGCAACAGAGTTGAGAGTCCAGAAATATACCCACACTGACATGGTCAACTGAGTTTTCATAAAGTTATCAAGGTAAGAAATAGTCTTCAACAAATCATGCTGGAATAACTGGATATCAACATTAAGAAAGGTACCTAAACCTTTTCCTCACAATATACACAAACTTTAAGTCAAAACAGATCATGGGCCTAAATCTAAGAGCTAACACCATAAACCTTCTAGAAGAATTTAGGAGAAAATCTTTGTGACCTTAAATCAAGTAAAATTTCTAACATAGAATACAAAAAGCATGAGTCATAAAAGAAAAATTAGTAAGTTGGACTTCATAAAGACTAAAACATTAGCTTATCAAAAACACAAGAAATGAAAAGGTAAGCCACTGATAAAGAGAAAATACCTGTAAGGCATATATTTGAAAAAGGACTTGTATGCAGACAACATACAGTTCCCTTACAACTCAATAATAAGAAAACAATCCAATAATAAAATGAGAAAAATACTTGAATAGATACCACACAAAGGAAAATACATGGATGGTCAAAAAGCACATGAAAAGATTCTCAGCGTCCTTGGTGATCAGAGAAATGCAACTTAAAACCACAGTGAGATGCCACTACACCTCACCATAATAGCTAAGATTTAAAAGACTGAAAATAACAAGAATTGGTGACAATGTGGAACAACTAGAAATCTCATACACTGCTGGTGGGAATGCAAAACTATACAACAATTTCAAAAAATGAAGTTTCTTAAAATGTTAAAATACACTTACCATGACCCAACAATTCCACCCTTAGGTATCTACCTGAGAGAAATGAAAATATATGTATACGGAAAGACTTACACATGAATGTTCATAGTATCATTGTTTCATGATACTCCCAAACTGGAAACAATCCAAATGCCCATCAACTGATGTACAGATAAAAAGAAAATGATGATATACAATGGATTAGTAAAAACTAAAAAGAACGGAGTGCTGATACAGCAACATGGATGAATCTCAAAAGTATCATACTAAGTAAAAAAATCCAGAAAAAAATTATATATAGTGTTCTGTATGGTTCCACTTACATGAAATTCTAGAAAAGGCAAAACTATAGCGACAACAAGCACATCAGTGGTTTCCTGGGGCATGGGGTAGGGATGAGGATTAATTACAGAGGGGCTTGAGGAAAATTTGGTGGTGACGGAAGTGTTCTAAAATGTGATTGTGGTGGTAGTTACATGACTATACATTTACTAAAATTCATTCACGGTTAATATTGGTGAATTTTGTTGCATATAAATTATATCTCAATAAAACTTTAGAAACTGTTAATTCAGAATAAATTCTTGGAAGTTATAGAAAGCAGCACATTCTACACGGTAATATTTTGGCAGTTACAGAGGACAAGGGAGAAGTTAGTATGCAATAGGAGAATTTTTGAGGTTCGTTCAGAAGAAATTTCCATTTGTAATGGAACCTCAGAAGTTCTAGGCAATATAGCACCGGGCTTGGGATACTGTCTGGAAGCACAGGCAGAAATGTCAGGCACCAGAAATAGGTTTCTTATCACCCACATAGAAATCTCTGTCAGAGACCACAGGCTGTGGCTTCACTGCTTTATCTGGCTAGATAAACCCTCAAGGGTTTCTCCCCATCTGCTCCCTGGAGGGCTGAAGGTGAGAAGGCAGAAAGTGTGGAACTGCCATGTCTTCCTGTTCTGGGTTGGACTCACTGACATGTAATGTGTCCTCTTAACTGTGGACTTTCTGCAGCCTCCAGCCACTCATGCTGTTTCTTTGTGGAATGCCACATTTTGTAGGATTCTGTCACTGCATGTTCTATCTGAGTTAGATGTATCCTGTGGTGCTGATTTCTTGAAGGCATCAACATCCCAAGCAGCAGACAACAAATGTTTCGCTGAGTATAATTAACACAAGGGTTTTCTAAGGAGACCCTCCAAACTTGAGCTCGTTTCCCCCTCCTCCATTCCTCAAACCAATTCTCTGCTCTTCTCCCAACTTTCTTCTCTTCCGCTGTTCAGTTGGTGGTGATCTCTCCCAGGAAGTGTTGGTGAAGGACATAATTTCTCCCTAAAACTCTCCTTACCTGAACAAGCACCTGAGAAACTCATTTCTTCTTTCCACATACATAGATCCATAATATCACAAATTATTGGAATCTAAAAAGACTTTACAGGAAATCTGGGCCACTGTTTTCCAAAATGTCTTCCTTAGAAGTGAGAGGTATTAATAGAAACGCTCAGTGGAAAATAGATCTTATGATCAATACATTTAGGCAATGCCAATTAAAAACAGGTTTACATATACTGAATACCACAAGAAGTCTCAATATGCTTACTTTTTTTTTTTAACATCTTTATTGGAGTATAATTGCTTTACAATGTTGTGTTAGTTTCTGCTGTATAACAAAGTGAATCAGCTATATGTATACAAATATCCCATATCCCCTCCCTCTTGCGTCTCCCTCCCACCCTCCCCATCCCACCCCTCTAGGTGGTCACAAAACACTAAGCTGGTCTCCCTGTACGATACAGCTGCTTCCCACTACCTATCTATTTTACATTTGGTAGTGTATATATGTAAATGCTCTCTCTCACTTCGTCCCAGCTTACCTTTCCCCCTCCCTGTGTGCTCAACTCCATTCTCTACGTCTGCGTCTTTATTCCTGTCCTGCACCTAGATTCATCAGAACCACTTTTTGTTTGTTTGTTTTAGATTCCATATATATGTGTTAGAATATGGTATTTGTTTTTCTCTTTCTGACTTACTTCACTCTGTATGACAGACTCTAGGTCCATCTACCTCATTACAAATAACTCAATTTTGTTTCTTTATGGCTGAGTAATATTCCATTGTATATATGTGCCACATCTTCTTTATCCATTCATCTGTTGATGGACACTTAGGTTGCTTCCATGTCCTGGCTATTGTAAATAGTGCTGCAATGAACATTGTGGTACATGACTCTTTTTGAATTATGGTTTTCTCAGGGTATATGCTCAGTAGTGGGATTGCTGGGTCATATGGTAGTTCTATTTTTAGTTTTTTAAGGAACCTCCATACTGTCCTCCATAGTGGCTGTATCAATTTACATTCCCATCAACAGTGCAAGAGGGTTCCCTTTTCTCCACACCCTCTACAGCATTTATTGTTTGTAGATGTTTTGATGATGGCCATTCTGACCAGTGTGAGGTGATACCTCATTGTAGTTTTGATTTGCATTTCTCTAATGATTGGTGATGTTGAGCATCCTTTCATGTGTTTGTTGGCAATCTGTATATCTTCTTTGGAGAAATGTCTATTTATATCTTCTGCCCATTTGTGGATTGGGCTGTTTGTTTTTTGATATTGAGCTGCATGAGCTGCTTGTGTATTTTGGAGATTAATCCTTTGCTGGTTGCTTTGTTTGCAAATATTTTCTCAGATACTGAGGGTTGTCTTTTTGTCTTGTTTATGTTTTCCTTTGCTGTGCAAAAGTTTTAAGTTTCATTAGGTCCCATTTGTTTATTTTTCTTTTTATTTCCATTTCTCTAGGAGGTGGGTCAAAAAGGATTTTGTTGTGATTTATGTCAAAGGGTGTTCTTCCTACGTTTTTCTCTAAGAGTTTTATAGTGTCTGGCCTTACATTTAGGTCTTTAATACATTTTGAGTTTATTTTTGTGTATGGTGTTAGGAAGTGTTCTAATTTCATTCTTTTACATGTAGCTGTCCAGTTTTCCCAGCGCCACTTACCGAAGAGACTGTCTTTTCTCCATTGTATATTCTTGCCTCCTTTATCAAAGATAAGGTGACTATATGTGCATGGGTTTATCTCTGGACTTTCCATCCTGTTCCATTGATCTATATTTCTGTTTTTGTGCCAGTACCATACTGTCTTGATTTCTGTAGCTTTGTAGTATAGTCTGAAGTCCAGGAGCCTGATTCCTCCAGCTCAATTTTTCTTTCTCAAGATTGCTTTGGCTATTCAGGGTCTTTTGTGTTTCCATACAAATTGTGAAAATTTTTGTTCTAGTTCTGTGAAAAATGCCATTGGTAGTTTGATAGGGATGGCATGGAATCTATAGATTGCTTTGGGTAGTATAGTCATTTTCACAATGTTGATTCTTCCAATCCAAGAACATGGTATATCTCTACATCTGTTTGTATCATCTTTAATTTCTTTCATCAGTGTCTTATAGTTTTCTGCATACAGGTCTTTTGTCTCCTTAGGTAGGTTTATGCCTAGGTATTTTATTCTTTTTGTTGCAGTGGTAAATGGGACTGTTTCCTTAATTTCTCTTTCAGATTTTTCATCATTAGTGTATAGGAATGCCAGAGATTTCTGTGCATTAATTTTGTATCCTGATACTTTACCAGATTCATTGATTAGCTCTACTAGTTTTCTGGTAGTATCTTTAGGATTCTCTGTGTATAGTATCATGTCATCTGCAAACAGTGACAGCTTTACTTCTTTTCTAATTTGGATTCCTTTTATTTCTTTTTCTTCTCTGATTGCTGTGGCTAAAACTTCCAAAACTATGCTGAAGAATAGTGGTGAGGACGAACAGGCAACCTTGTCTTGTTCCTGATCTTAGAAGAAATGGTTTCAGTTTTTCACCATTGAGAGCAATGTTGGCTGTGGGTTTGTCATATATGGCCTTTATGTTGAAGTAGGTTTCCTCTATGCTACTTTCTGGAGAATTTTTTATCATAAATGGGTTTTGAATTTTGTTGAAAGCTTTTTCTGCATCTATTGAGATTATCATATGGTTTTTATCCTTCAATTTGTTAATATGGTGTATCACATTGATTGATTTGTGTATATTGAAGAATCCTTGCATTCCTGGGATAAACCCCACTTGATCATGATGTATGATCCTTTAATGTAGTGTTGGATTCTGTTTGCTAGTATTTTGTTGAGGATTTTTGCATCTATGTTCATCAGTGATATTGATCTGTAGTTCTCTTTTTTTGTGACATCTTTGTCTGGTTGTGGTATCAGGGTGATGGTGGCCTTGTAGAATGAGTTTGGGAGTTTTCCTCCCTCTGCTATATCTTGGAAGAGTTTGAGAAAGATAGGTGTTAGCTCTTCTCTAAATGTTTGATAGAATTCACCTGTGAAGCCATCTGGTCCTAGGCTTTTGTTTGTTGGAAGATTTTTAATCACAGTTTCAATTTCAGTGCTTGTGACTGGTCTGTTTATATTTTCTATTTCTTCCTGGTTCAGTCTCAGAAGGTTGTGCTTTTCTAAGAATTTGTCCATTTCTTCCAGGTTGTCCATTTTATTGGCATATAGTTGCTTGTAGTAATCTCTCATGATTCTTTGTATTTCTGCAATGTCAGTTGTTACTTCTCCTTTTTCATTTCTAATTCTGTTGATTTGAGTCATCTCTTTTTTTCTTGATGAGTCTGGCTAGTGGTTTATCAATTTTGTTTATCTTCTCAAAGAACCAGCTTTTAGTTTTATTGATCTTTGCTATTGTTTCCTTCATTTCTTTTTCATTTATTTCTGATCTGATCTTTATGATTTCTTTCCTTCTGCTAACTTTGGGATGCTTTTTTTCTTCTTTCTCTAATTGCTTTAGGTGTAAGGTTAGGTTATATATTTGAGATTTTTCTTGTTTCTTGAAGTAGGATTGTATTGCTATAAACTTCCCTCTTAGAACTGCTTTTGCTGCATCCCATAAGTTTTGGGTCGTCGTGTTTTCATTGTCATTTGTTTCTAGGTATTTTTTGATTTCCTCTTTGATTTCTTCAGTGATCTCTTGGTTACTTAGTAGTGTATTGTTTAGCCTCCATGTGTTTGTATTTTTTACAGTTTTTTTCCTGTAATTGATATCTAGTTTCATAGCGTTGTGGTCAGAAAAGATATTTGATGCCATTTCAATTTTATTAAATTTACCAAGGCTTGATTTGTGACACAAGATATGATCTATCCTGGAGAATGTTCCATGAGCACTTGAGAAGAAAGTGTATTCTGTTGTTTTTGGATGGAATGTCCTATAAATATCAATTAGGTCCATCTTGTTTCATGTGTCATTTAAAGCTGTGTTTCCTTATTTATTTTCATTTTGGTTGATCTGTCCATTGGTGAAAGTGGGGTGTTAAAGTCCCCTACTATTATTGTGTTACTGTCGATTTCCCCTTTTATGGCTGTTAGCATCTGCCTTATGTATTGAAGTGCTCCTATGTTGGGTGCATAAATATTTACAATTGTTATATCTTCTTCTTGGATTGATCCCTTGATCATTATGTAGTATCCTTCTTTGTCTCTTTATTTTAAAGTCTATTTTGTCTGATATGAGAATTGCTACTCCAGCTTTCTTTTATTTCCATTTGCATAGAATATCTTTTTCCATCCCTGCACTTTCAGTCTGTATGTGTTCCTAGATCTGAAGTGGGTCTCTTGTAGACAGCATATGTATGGGTCTTGTTTTTGTATCCATTCAGCCAGTCTATGTCTTTTGTTTGGAGCATTTAAATTCATTTACATTTAAGGTAATTTTCGATATGTATGTTCCTATTACCATTTTCTTAATTGTTTTGCGTTTGTTATTGTAGGTCTTTTCCTTCACTTGTGTTTCCTGCCTAGAGAAGTTCCTTTAGCATTTGTAGTAAAACTGGTTTGGTGGTGCTGAATTCTCTTAGCTTTTGCTTGTCTGTAAAAGTTTTAATTTCTCCATCGAATCTGAATGAGTTCCTTGCTGGGTAGAATAATCTTGGTTGTAGGTTTTTCCCTTTCATCAGTTTAAATATGTCCTGCCACTCCCTTCTAGCTTGCAGAATTTCTGCTGAAAGATCAGCTGTTAACCTTATGGGGATTCCCTTGTATGTTATTTGTTGCTTTTCCCATGCTGCTTTTAATATTTTTTCTTTGTATTTAATTTTTCATAGTTTGATTAATATGTGTCTTGGCGTGTTTCTCCTTGGATTTATCCTGTATGGGACGCTCTGAGCTTCCTGCACTTGACTGACTATTTCCTTTCCCATGTTAAGGAAGTGTTCAACTATAATCTCTTCAAATATTTTCTCTGACCCTTTCTTTTTCTCTTCTTCTTCTGGAACCCCTATAATTGGAATGTTTGTGCATTTAATGTTGTTCCAGAGGTCTCTGAGACTGTCCTCAATTCTTTTCATTCTTTTTTCTTTATTCTGCTCTGCGGTAGTTATTTTCACTATTTTATCTTCCAGGTCACTTATCCATTCTTCTGCCTCAGTTATTCTGCTATTGATTCCTTTTAGAGAATTTTTTATTTCATTTATTGTGTTGTTCATCATTGTTTGTTTGCTCTTCAGTTCTTCTAGGTCCTTGTTAAACGTTTCTTGTATTTTCTCCATTCTATTTCCAAGACTTTGGATCATCTTTACTATCATTACTCTGAATTCTTTTTCAGGTAGACTGCCTATTTCCTCTTCATTTGTTTGGTCTGGTGGGTTTTTACATTGCTCCTTCATCTGCTGCATGTTTCTGTCTTATCATTTTGCTTAATTTACTGTGTTTGAGGTCTCCTTTCCGCAGGCTGCAGGTTCGTAGTTCCCGATGCTTTTGGTGTCTGCCCCCAGTGGGTAAGGTTGGTTCAGTGGCTTGTGTAGGCTTCCTGGTGGAAGGGACTCGTGCCTATGTTCTGGTGGGTGGGGCTGGATCTTGTCTTTCTAGTGGGCAGGGCTGCGTCTGGTAGTGTGTTTTGGGGTGTCTGTGAACTTACTATGATTTTAGGCAGCTTCTCTGCTAATGGGTGGGGTTGTGTTCCTGTCTTGCTAGTTGTTTGGCATGGGACGTCCAGCACTGGAGCTTGCTGGCTATTGGGTGGAGCTGGGTCTTAGCGTTGAGATGGACATCTCTGGGAGAGCTCTCACCAATTGATATTACGTGGGACCAGGAAGTCTCTGGTGGTCCAATGTCCTGAACTCGGCTCTCCCACCTCCGAGGCTCAGGCCTGACACCAGGCCGGAGCACCAAGACCTTGTCAGCCACATGGCTTCTGTTTAGCTGCTATATTGCAAAGGGCTGGCATGTCTTTTTCTAAATTAGAGAGCTCCCAGCGCAGGTCAGGTGGTTCTTTCCGAAGCACTAGGAAGATGGCCACCTCAATATGCTCACTTTGATAATGAGCATCATGTCATGGGATGGGCATGGGGAGGGTGGAGGTGGGGTTGTGATATACCGTGATGTGATCAGAGAGATTTTTTTCTTCTCTCTGATTGTAGAGTTGCACTGTCAAACAGAAATACCCTGCAAACCATATCTGTAGTTACATACACAATTTTCAATGTCCTGGTAGCCACATTTTTAAAAGTAAAAAGAAATGGGTTGGCCTACTTTTTTATATAAAGTTTTGATTTATCTAGCATTGTTTAGAGCTGTTTTAGATTCACAGCAGAATTGAGCAGAAAGTACTGCGAGTTCCCATGTGCACCCTGCCCCCACAACAACAACAGCCTCCCATTCTATCCTAATTTTAATAACATATTTTATTTAAGCCAATATAAAAAACTATTAATTCAACATTAATCATATAAAAATTATTGAGATACCTTACATTTTTTTTTCTGTACACTGACCTAGTTTTTACACTTTAAAATGTGGCCCCAGCTACTTTTCAAGTGCTCGACAGCCACATGTGGCTAGTAGCCACCCTATTAGTGCAGAAGAGGTCAAATGTCCCAAGGCACATAGTTTAGGAAATACTGATCTAGCCACACCCACCCATCGTACAGATGAAGTTGAAGAGCCCTGAAAGTTTGATGTGACTTTCCTGAGTTACAGACCCAGTTAGTATCAGAGGTGAGATCAGTACACAGGTTTCCTGACCCTCACAAGGTAGTTCTTTCCACTCCATCATGACTCAAACACAAATCTTTTCCTTTGTAGGAGGGAGAATTCAACTTCCTTTCTTTGCTCTGCAGGAGAACTGTCTTCTATTCCTTCTGGAGTGAATTAGAATAGATCTTAGTCTAGGAACAGAGATGGCCTGAGTTTGCAGTGACTATCCACAGCCTTTCATTCCACTGCATGCTTCTAGGAATCTGCGCTGTCTCTTCTTAGGATTTGCACAGTATCCATTCTTATTCATATCAGGGGCTCTTTCAGGCCATAGTGCACTAGGATCCCTTACCTTGGGATCATGGTGATGGCCCCTGGGCACTGGGGCCCTGGATTGAGAAAGATAGAAGGAGTCTTTCATTCATCATTGATTCAACAAATACTTATTGAACACCTACCATGTGCCAGGCCCTGTTCTTGGTGCTGGTGACACATCAATGGACAAACCAAGTTGTTGGCCTCTGGAGTTTAGATTCTAGTGGTGGGAGACAGACAAAACAAATATGTAAATATATGACATCTTAAGTGGGAATTAGTGTTATTGAGAGAAGATAAAACAAAATAAGGGGAGGGAGGAGAGAAGATGGCGGAAGAGTAAGACGCGGAGATCACCTTCCTTCCCACAGATACAGTAGAAATACATCTACACGTGGAACTGCTCCTACAGAACACCCACTGAACGCTGGCAGAAAACGTCAGACCTCCCAAAAGGCAAGAAACTCCCCCCGTACTTGGGTAGGGCAAAAGAAAAAAGAAATAACAGAGACAAAAGAATAGGGACGGCACCTGCACCAGTGGGAGGGAGCTGTGAAGGAGGAAAGATTTCCACGCACTAGGAAGCCCCTTCGCGGGCAGAGACTGCGGGTGGCAGAGGGGGGAAGCTTCGGAGCCACGGAGGAGAGCGCAGCCACAGGGGTGCGGAGGGCAAAGCGGAGAGGTTCCCGCACGGAGGAGCGGTGCCGACCAGCACTCTCCAGCCCGAGAGGCTTCTCTGCTCCCCCGCCGGGGTGGGCGGGGCTGGGAGCTGAGGCTCGGGCTTCGGTCGGATCGCAGGGAGAGGACTGGGGCTGGCGGCGTGAACACAGCCTGAAGGGGTTAGCGCACCACAGCTGGCTGGGAGGGAGACCGGGAAAAAGTCTGCAGCTGCCGAAGAGGCAAGAGGCTTTTTCTTGCCTCTTTGTTTCGCTGCGCGCAAGGAGAGGGGATTCAGAGCGCCGCCTAAACGAACTCCAGAGAAGGGCGTGAGCCGCGGCGATCAGCGCGGACCCCAGAGACGGGCGTGAGACGCTGGGGCTGCTGCTGCCGCCTCCAAAAAGCCTGTGTGTGAGCACAGGTCACTCTCCACACCGCCCCTCCCGGGAGCCGGTGCAGCCCACCACTGCCAGGGTCCCATGATCCAGGGATAAACTCCCTGGGAGAACGCACTGCGCGCCTCAGGCTGGTGCAACGTCACGCCGGCCTCTGACGCCGCAGGCTCGCCCCGCCTCCTCCATACCCCTCCCTCCCCGCGGCCTGAGTGAGCCAGCGCCCCCGAAGCAGCGGCTCCTTTAACCCCGTTCTGTCTGGGCGGGGAATAGACGCCCTCAGGCGACCTACACGCAGAGGTGGGTCCAAATCCAAAGCTGAACCCCAGGAGCTGTGCGAACAGGGAAGAGAAGGGGAAATCTCTCCCAGCAGCCTCAGAAGCAGCGGATTAAAACTCCACAAACAACTTGATGTGCCTGCATCTGTTGAATACCTGAATAGACAACGAATCATCCCAAATTCAGGAGGTGGACTTTGGGAGCAGGATATATTAATTTTTCCCCTTTTCCTTTTTTTTGTGAGTGTATATGTATATGCTTCTGGGTGAGATTTTGTCTGTATAGCTTTGCTTTACAATAGCTTTATTTTACTTCACTATATTATAGCCTCTTTCTTTCTTTCTTTCTTTCTATTTTTTCTCCCTTTTACTCTGAGCCGTGTGGACGAAAGGCTCTTGGTGCTCCAGCCAGGCATCAGGGCCGTGCCTCTGAGGTGGGAGAGCCAACTTCAGGACACTGGTCCACAAGAGACCTCCCAGCTCCACGTAATACCAAATGGCAAAAATCTCTCAGAGATCTCCATCTCAACATCAAGACCCAGCATCACTCAATGACCAGCAAGCTACAGTGCTGAACACCCTATGCCAAACAACTAGCAAGACAGGAACACAGCCCCATCCATTAGCAGAGAGGCTGCCTAAAATCATAATAAGGCCACAGACACCCCAAAATACACCACCAGACGTGGATGTGCCCACCAGAAAGACAAGATCCAGCCTTATCCACCAGAGCTCAGGCACTAGTTCCCTACACCAGGAAGCCTACACAACCCACTGAACCAACCTTAGCCACTGGGGACAGATACCAAAAACAACGGGAACTACAAACCTGCAGTCTGTGAAAAGGAGACCCCAAACACAGTAAGATAAGCAAAATGAGAAGACAGAAAAACACACAGCAGATGAAGGAGCAGGGTCAAAATACACCAGACCTAACAAATGAAGTGGAAATAGGCAGTCTATGTGAAAAAGAATTCAGAATAATGATAGTAAAGATGATCCAAAATCTTGGAAATAGAATAGACAAAATGCAAGAAACATTTAACAAGGACGTAGAAGAACTAAAGAGAAACCAAGCAACGATAAACAACACAATAAATGAAATTAAAAATACTCTAGAAGGGATCAATAGCAGAATAACTGAGGCAGAAGAACGGGTAAGTGACCTGGAAGATAAAATAGTGGAAATAACTACTGCAGAGCAGAATAAAGAAAAAAGAATGAAAAGAACTGAGGACAGTCTCAGAGACCTCTGGGACAACATTAAACGCACCAAAATTCCAATTATAGGGGTCCCAGAAGAAGAAGAGAAAAAGAAAGGGACTGAGAAAATATTTGGAGAGATTATAGTTGAAAACTTCCCTAATATGGGAAAGGAAATAGTTAATCAAGTCCTGGAAGCACAGAGAGTCCCATACAGGATAAACCCAAGGAGAAACACGCCAAGACACATATTAATCAAACTGTCAAAAATTAAATATAAGGAAAACATATTAAAGGCAGCAAGGGAAAAAAAAAAAAATAACACACAAGGGAATCCCCATAAGGTTAACATCTGATCTTTCAGCAGAAACTCTGCAAGCCAGAAGGGAGTGGCAGGATATACTTAAAGTGATGAAGGAGAAAAACCTACAACCAAGATTACTCTACCCAGCAAGGATCTCATTCAGATTCGATGGAGAAATTAAAACCTTTACAGACAAGCAAAAGCTGAGAGAGTTCAGCACCACCAAACCAGCTTTACAACAAATGCTAAAGGAACTTCTCTAGGCAAGAAACACAAGAGAAGGAAAACACCTACAATAACAAACCCAAAACATTTAAGAAAATGGGAATAGGAACATACATATCGATAATTACCTTGAATGTAAATGGATTAAATGCTCCCACCAAAAGACACAGGCTGGCTGAATGGATACAAAAACAAGACCCATATATATGCTGTCTACAAGAGACCCACTTCAGACCTAGAGACACATACAGACTGAAAGTGAGGGGATGGAAAAAGATATTCCATGCAAATGGAAATCAAAAGAAAGCTGGAGTAGCAATTCTCATATCAGACAAAATAGACTTTAAAATAAAGACTATTACAAGAGACAAAGAAGGACACTATATAATGATCAAGGGATCGATCCAAGAGGAAGCTATAACAATTGTAAATATTTATGCACCCAACATAGGAGCACCTCAATACATAAGGCAAATACTAACAGCCATAAAAGGGGAAATCGACAGCAACACAATCATAGTAGGGGACTTTAACACCCCACTTTCACCAATGGACAGATCATCCAAAATGAAAATAAATAAGGAAACACAAGCTTTAAATGATACATTAAACAAGATGGACTTAATTGATATTTATAGGACATTCCACCCAAAAACAACAGAATACACATTTTTCTCAAGTGCTCATGGAACATTCTCCAGGATAGATCATATCTTGGGTCACAAATCAAGCCTTGGTAAATTTAAGAAAATTGAAATCGTATCAAGTATCTTTTCCGACCACAACGCTATGAGACTAGATATCAATTACAGGAAAAGATCTGTAAAAAATACAAACACATGGAGGCTACACAATACACTACTTAATAACGAAGTGATTACTGAAGAAATCAAAGGGGAAATCAAAAAATACCTAGAAACAAATGACAATGGAGATACGACGACCCAAAACCTATGGGACGCAGCAAAAGCAGTGCTAAGAGGGAAGTTTATAGCAATACAAGCCTACCTCAAGAAACAGGAAACATCTCGAATAAACAACCTAACCTTGCACCTGAAGCAATTAGAGAAAGAAGAACAAAAAAACCCCAAAGCCAGCAGAAGGAAAGAAATTATAAAGATCAGGTCAGAAATAAATGAAAAAGAAATGAAGGAAACAATAGCAAAAATCAATGAAACTAAAAGCTGGTTCTTTGAGAAGATAAACAAAATTGATAAACCATTAGCCAGACTCATCAAGAGAAAAAGGGAGAAGACTCAAATCAATAGAATTAGAAATGAAAAAGGAGAAGTAACCACTGACACTGCAGAAATACAAAAGATCATGAGGGATTACTACAAGCAACTCTATGCCAATAAAATGGACAACCTGGAAGAAATGGACAGATTCTTAGAAATGCACAAACTGCCGAGACTGAACCAGGAAGAAATAGAAAATATGAACAGACCAATCACAAGCACTGAAATTGAAACTGTGATTAAAAACCTTCCAACAAACAAAAGCCCAGGACCAGATGGCTTCACAGGTGAATTCTATCAAACATTTAGAGACGAGCTAACACCTATCCTTCTCAAACTCTTCCAAAATATTGCAGAGGGAGGAACACTCCCAAACTCATTCTACGAGGCCACCATCACCCTGATACCAAAACCAGACAAAGATGTCACAAAGAAAGAAAACTACAGGCCAATATCACTGATGAACATAGATGCAAAAATCCTCAACAAAATACTAGCAAACAGAATCCAACAGCACATTAAAAGGATCATACACCATGATCAAGTGGGGTTTATCCCAGGAATGCAAGGATTCTTCAATATACGCAAATCAATCAATGTGATACACGATATTAACAAATTGAAGGAGAAAAACCATATGATCATCTCAATCGATGCAGAGAAAGCTTTCGATAAAATTCAACACCCATTTATGATAAAAGCCCTGCAGAAAGTAGGCATAGAGGGAACTTTCCTCAACATGATAAAGGCCATATATGACAAACCCACAGCCAACATTGTCCTCAATGGTGAAAAACTGAAACCATTTCCACGAAGATCAGGAACAAGACAAGGTTGCCCACTCTCACCACTATTATTCAACATAGTTTTGGAAGTGTTAGCCACAGCAATCAGAGAAGACAAAGAAATAAAAGGAATCCAAATCGGAAAAGAAGAAGTAAAGCTGTCACTATTTGCAGATGACATGATACTATACATAGAGAATCCTAAAGATGCTACCAGAAAACTCCTAGAGCTAATCAATGAATTTGGTAAAGTAGCAGGATACAAAATTAATGCACAGAAATCTCTTGCATTTCTATACACTAATGACGAAAAATCTGAAAGTGAAATTAAGAAAACACTCCCATTTACCATTGCAACAAAAAGAATAAAATATCTAGGAATAAACCTACCTAAGGAGACAAAAGACCTGTATGCAGAAAATTATAAGACACTGATGAAAGAAATTAAAGATGATACAAACAGATGTAGAGATATACCATGTTCCTGGATTGGAAGAATCAACATTGTGAAAATGACTCTACTACCCAAAGCAATCTACAGATTAAATGCAATCCCTATCAAACTACCACTGGCATTTTTCACAGACCTAGAACAAAAAATTTCACAATTTGTATGGAAACACAAAAGACCCCGAATAGCCAAAGCAATCTTGAGAACGAAAAATGGAGCTGGGGGAATCAGGCTCCCTGACTTCAGACTATATTACAAAGCTTTAGTAATCAAGACAGTTTGGTACTGGCACAAAAACAGAAATATAGATCAATGGAACAGGATAGAAAGCCCAGAGATAAACCCACACACATATGGTCACCTTATCTTTGATAAAGGAGGCAAGAATATACAGTGGAGAAAAGACAGCCTCTTCAATAAGTGGTGCTGGGAAAATTGGACAGGTACATGTAAAAGTATGAAATTAGAACACTCCCTGACACCATGCACAAAAATAAACTCAAAATGGATTAAAGACCTAAGTGTAAGGGCAGACACTATCAAACTCTTAGAGGAAAACATAGGCAGAACACTCTATGACATACATCACAGCAAGATTCTTTTTGACCCAGCTCCCAGAGAAATGGAAATAAGAACACAAATAAACAAATGGGACCTAATGAAACTTAAAAGCTTTTGCACAGCAAAGGAAACCATAAACAAGACCAAAAGACAACCATCAGAATGGGAGAAAATATTTGCAAATGAAGCAACTGACAAAGGATTAATCTCCAAGATTTACAAGCAGCTCATGCAGCTCAATAACAAAAAAACCAACAACCCAATCCAAAAATGGGCAGAAGACCTAAATAGACATTTCTCCAAAGAAGATATACAGATGGCCTACAGACACATGAAAGAATGCTCAACATCATTAATCATTAGAGAAATGCAAATCAAAACTACAATGAGATATCATCTCACACCGGTCAGAATGGCCATCATCAAAAAATCTAGAAACAATAAATGCTGGAGAGGGTGTGGAGGAAAGGGAACACTCTTGCACTGTTGGTGGGAATGTAAATTGATACAGCCACTATGGAGAACAGTATGGAGGTTCCTTAAAAAACTACAAATAGAGCTACCATACGACCCAGCAATCCCAATACTGGGCATATACCCTGAGAAAACCATAGGTCAAAAAGAGTCATGTACCAAAATGTTCATTGCAGCTCTATTTACAATAGCCAGGACATGGAAGCAACCTAAATGCCCATCGACAGATGAATGGATAAAGAAGATGTGGCACATATATACAATGGAATATTACTCAGCCATAAAAAGAAATGAAATGGAGGTATTTGTAATGAGGTGGATGGAGTTAGAGTCTGTCATACAGAGTGAAGTAAGTCAGAAAGAGAAAAACAAATACAGTATGCTAACACATATATACGGAATCTAAGGGAAAAAAAAAAAAAAAAAAGGCCATGAAGAACCTAGTGGCAAGACGGGAATAAAGACACAGACCTACTAGAGAATGGACTTGAGGATATGGGGAGGGGGTGGGGTGAGATGTGACAGGGTAAGAGAGTGTCATGGACATATATACACTACCAAATGTAAAATAGATAACTAGTGGGAAGCAGCCGCATAGCACAGGGAGATCAGCTCGGTGCTTTGTGACCACCTAGAGGGGTGGGATGGGGAGGGTGGGAGGGAGGGAGATGCAAGAGGGAAGAGAAATGGGAACATATTGTATATGTATAACTGATTCACTTTGTTATAAAGCAGAAGCTAACACACCATTGTAAGGCAATTATACTTCAATAAAGATGTTTAAAAAAAAAACAAAAAAACAAAATAAGGGGAAAAGGGAGTAAGGAATAGAGGTAGGTTGAGGAATGGGAGATTTTTTTTTTATTCTCTAGTCATTGTGCTTATAGATGGAAAGGGGAAATTGATTTAAGGAAAACATTCTTCTTAGCCTATATTATTAATGTGTGTTTAAATGCCTTCAACCTTTATGAACATGTAGGTCCTCTTAAGTAAATAATGAGAATATTTATTAACAACTAAAGCACATGCTATTCACTAGGCACCGTGCTGAGTACATGACATGGGTTTAGCAGTATAATAAGAAATCAAGGGTCTTTGCTGTCTTAGTATTCATTCTCTAAATTTCTGTAGTTAAGAGGTGTCAGGAAAGCAAAAATTGTCATAGTGAGCTGGCCATTTATTAAAATCAGTCTTCATTCAAATATCTCTTCCTGTTTTACTCTAACATCTATCCTGACCAGTGGGTCAGTCACCTTTGTTGGTCACTGCTTCATTGTCAGATATTTATAACATGAGACTGTACAATGAAACTACAAAGCAGATGAATTGCAAATGGAAAAATCACAATTTGCCAAACATTTAGAATTTCATGAAGTTGATGAAAGTGATACAGGAGAACTACTAGAATTACCTGCAAAGCCATTGGCAAATGTGGATTTGGCATGATTTGTGCTTCAAAAGGGAGGATTCAACACCAAAGGAACAGGAAAAGTTGTAGGAAGCCAATTAAGCCCCAGAATAGTTTTGCAAAATGTATATCCTGTTCCTCTTTCTTTGAAGGTCAAATATGATATGAAGGATGTATAGTGCTATCGTGCAGTTTTGTTTGAAAATTTTAACAAAAATCTCCTAAGTAATTTATTTGTCATTTTTCTGAAAATAAGTATAGAGTTGAAACTTTAAATTTGGTTAAATGTAAGACAATTTTATAATTTGTATAATTTTAAGTTCATTTTTCAAGGAAATGCTCTAATAACACCTATTTTTTTCAATGACATTTTGGTGCACTTATTGTCAGTGATGTTTCCCAGGTACCAGTTACCCCTGAATGATAGGAAATACTCTGCAGGTGCTATTAGTATGTCTATTTTTCAGGTGAAGAAACCGAGATATGAAGAATTTTAATAATTTTCTCAAGGTCACATAGGTAGTAAAGGTAGAGTTTACTGGAAACCTAGCTGAGCTGAATCCAGACCACATCTCCACTGCACAGCGCTGCCTCCTAGAGGGGTCACATTGGTTTAGCTTATTCTGGACAAAACTCAGACTGAAAGCCTTGCATAAAAAGACGTTTAGTACCCATTTCTTGTGGACCTCACAGGTAGGAATGATTCTACATTAAAATTTCATCTCGAGGTGGTTTTGAGCAGTAAATGAGCACATTGTCTGTTGTCTCATGATCATAGTTCATACTGTCTAAAAGGTTTGAAGTCTAAACCTCCTAACTGCTAGATAAAGTCTATTATCTTTGTGTTTGCCTAACCTCTGCAGGACATATCAAGGAAGTTCAACACGTCTGTTATAAAAGTTGGGTATCTAATTGCCTTACATTATAGCTCAGCCAGAAGGCAGACCCTAAATAAAGAAAATCACCCATCTCACAATGACATACTGTCTTTGTACATCTTTTAAGCAGAGGAGAGATAATGGCCATGTATGATTTTAGACAAGACTGCTGATTTGCAGTCTCTTCAGGAAATTGTAGTGTTTCCGAGCACAATATTCCTAGTCAAAATAGATTAAGCCTGAAGCCAAAGTGATGACCACAGTCAAAGTAAATGATACTGTGTGTTTGGTTGGAAACAACTGGAGGAAAAACAAATTATCATAGCAGACGATTCACCTTATAATCCCTCTTTACTCTCTGGTCCTTATCACCAGTGGGGTGGAAGAAAGTAAAGTTTTTGTAGATAGGGCAGAAAAGCCCTTCACTGTGATGAAATTGAGTCTAGGATAGGAGGAGATATGTTTTAGTGGAAGACTTGCTCTTACCCAGTTTCAAATTTTTAAAGACTGCAAGGCAATCCTACAACATTGTCCTAGATACAGAGAAGGAGGATGGTGTCTGCTCTCTGGTAGCCACAGACACAGCAGCTTGACAGAGGAGACAGGAGAGGAAGGCTTCTCTCATAAAGCTGAGGAATGGTCAAGATTAGTAGACCACCAGCAATTCCACTTCTGGGAATATACTCACAAGAACTATAAACAGGAACTCAAGAGATATTTGAACACTCATGTTCATAGCAGCACTATTCACAATAGCCGAAATGTGGAAACAACTTAAAATGTCCATTTACTGATGAACGGATAACAAAATACAGTACATACATACAATGGAATATTATTCAGCCTTAAAAAGGAAGGAAATTCTGACCCATGCTATAACATGGATGAATCTTGAGGACACTGTGTTAAGTGAAATAAGCTAGTCACAAAAGGGCAAATACTGTATATCCATTCATGTGAAGTACTTAGAGTAGTCAAATGCATAGAGACAGAAAGTGGAATGGTGGTTGCCAGGGTCTGGGGGGAAGCGGGAGAAAGGGAGTTGTTTAATGATTTTGGGGTTTTAATTAGGGAGGTTGAAAAAAGTTCTGGAGATGAATGGTGGTGATGGGACACAAAAGTGTGACTGTACTTAATGTCACTGAACTGTACACTTAAAATGGTTAAAATGGAACATTTTGTGCTATTAATATATATAAAAATATAAATATAATATATAATTAATACATATATATATTAGTGGGCCAAAGAGTGGTGAAGGTGGTGCTATCAAAGGTGATGGGGGTGAAGGTAATAAGAAGGAGCGAAGAAACACAGCTCTAAGATTTTTCCAACTATGTTATGGCATGAAAATGATTTAAAAGTAAAGGGAAGTCTCACTAGGTGCTAATAGTAATACTTTATTGAGTGCTCACTCAAGGATTACACTAAGGGCTTTACATGCATTAACTCATTTATTCTTCACAATGACCCCACGGGGTTGGAAACTACTGTTAAACTCTTTTGGGATTTAGCAAAAGTAACCACCTGATTAAGCCATGGAGGCCAAAAGAGCTAGTATTTGAACCCAGATTGTCTGATGAGCCCAGTGGTTCTCAAACATTAGTGTACATTAGAATCACCTGTAGGACTTGTTAAACCATAGATTGCTGGGCTCTGCCTGCAGAGTTTCACTGGTTCTGGGGTGGGGCCCAAAGATATGCATTTTTAACAAGTTCCCAGATGATAATACTCATGTTGCTAGTTGGGTACTGCACTTTGAAAATCAGTGTAGTAGCTTATCTTCTTAACCACTACAAGGTAATAGTAGAAGGACTTGTTCTGTCCAAGAGGAATCCAGGGGAATGACACAAGCTAATTGATGTGTTGGAAGGAGTAGATCGGGGGGATAAGGAGCAGAGTTCACTACACTTTCTCAGCTGTGCCTCCCTCTTTGTTATAACACAGGGGCAGCTGCTAATGTCCATTACCAAGGTATGAGTTTTAAGGTGTTTTTCCCTGGAAAGAATAGACAAAGACTGATAGAGTCATACATTCTCATGAGTCTCCTTCCTCTAGTCTATCTAAATATTCTACATCCTTCAAGCTCAGGATTAAATCCAATCTAAGGTTGATCTCTTGGTTTTCACAGCTCAGATTGTTTTTAGATTCAGTGTCACACAGGTTAGAGATGATTAATCTCTAATTGACTTACGTGCTTTTGTCTTTCTTCTCCAGTTAGTTTAAAAGTTTTCTGAGGTCAAGGATAGTGGCTTATATTTATCTAGGACTTCCAATATGGGTAGAACAGTCTTAGACTAGCTATATAATTGATGATTATTGAAAAAAATGGTTTAGTAGTGAGAGATTACCATTATGTCAATATTAATACAAATTACAATGAAATATATTAGAATATAATGAAAATATTGCAGAGTACTAAATGTTGATTAGGTGCTGGCAGTCCTGCTGTTAATCCCAATGATGACCTTGGAGGAAATAGATAGAGGCACCTCTATTCAAGACACTTAACTGGCATCCATACAAATCTAAGAAGCCTGCAAGGGGACGGTGAATCCTGGAGTTGTGCAATATATATCTTGCACAACTCTAAGACATGCCCTGTGTGTTGGGTGAATCATACAGGTTCACCACTCCATTCCAAAGCAGGTGATGGTCTTAATAAATATTAGCCCAACAGCTCTCCCATTATATGCGGTGCATATATCTTAACTGGATTCACACTAGTCTACAATTTTCTAATCCTTGGTCTTTCTCCATTATATTAATGAGAGTCCTAAGGGTAAGGACTGTGTCTTTGTATCCCTAGTGTCTAGGGAAGTATACTGCATGTCATAGACCCTCACAATAAATGTTTGTTGAATGAAGTAAAAAGTGAATAAATATAAATTGTTATTGTCAGTTTATTTGAAGCTCTAATTATGATTATATTGTGAAATGCTTTGAAATTGCTTGGAGAAATAGCAAGACGATAGGCAAGTTCAAGGGAGAAAAGATTAATGGTGCCATCTGAGTTTTGGTAGTTTACCTTTGCTGAGTCCTACAATGAGTTTTCTTAGCATTCTCACCAATGATCTAGATGGCAGATGAATAGTTTCTTCCTCTGCTTACAGATGAGAAAATTGCTCTTGTCTCAGTTATATAAATTCCACAAATTTTTGGTATTATTTTTCCTTGATGATGTTGTCAGATCAGGACACCTGTTTCTTCAAACAATTGTGATGTTCATGTTGAAGGTCTTTATGGGATTATTCCATCTGAGAAATTACTGTGGAAATACAGCAAAGCTCCTAAGTGCTTTATTCTCTTGAACATACTCCTTCACGTGACATCCTAAAAATTCCTACTTTTCCCTTGGCCTTTGTGTTAGTCATCAGTGCTGTTCACCAGGTGTTGTCAGTACCCCATCCGCCCTTATCAGCATATGGCCAGATTGTGCTTCCCTGTCCCCCTGGAAGTTAGGTAGGCCCTGTGACCTTCTCTGGCCAATGAAATGTGAGTGGGAGGGTATATAAGTCACTTCCAGGTGGAAGCTTTAGGAGTTATGTGTGATTCCCTACTTCATCCTTCCCACTGTGCTGACGATGGGTCAAACTGAAGCCTCCATCAGCCCGAGGTTTCTGAGTAATTTCTGTGAGTAATATCTTCACATTTATTATGAATGAGAAGTCAAAATGATCAAAGGAAGTGTTTCTTTGAAGTGCCTTAGTGAAATAACTGGCTTAGACGTGTATGTTTCAATTTCCCCCTTTTGCTTTGAAGACGTTACTTCATAGTGCATTATGATCTGTGTGAGCAAGGGCGGCTTCAAAGGCCTATGCAGGGTCAGCAGTCCTTCCCAGAGTAAACACGTCTGCTGTGTCTTTGATTAGTGCCCTTCACAGCCATCAGTCCCTGTCACTGTTAGGGAACCCAGACTCACTGTCAGAATTACAAGCTTTGCTCAAAAGAAAGGCATTTATAAAATTTTATTTTATTGAAATATAGTTGATTTACAATATTGTGTTAATTGCTGCTGTACAACAAAATGATTCAGTTATACATATATGTACATTCTTTTCCATTATGGTTTATCACAGGATATTGAATATAGTTCCCTATGCTATACAGTAGAACCTTGTTGTTTATCCATTCTATATATAATAGTTTGCATCTGCTAACCCCAAACTCCCAATCCTTCCCTTTCCCTCCCCTGCCCCTCCTTGGCAACCACAAGTCTTTTCTCTATGTCTGTGAGTCTGTTAAAAGAAAGACATTTATTCCTCAGTCCAAAGAGTTGTCTGAGAGTTATCTCTGTTCCCTAGTCCTTCGTACTAGGTCATCTTTTGTTTCTCTTTTGTCCTTGATTTTTCCACATTAGCTCCCTGAACAGAGACCACTGCTATCTTTTATTTGCCCGTATCCAGAGCTGGGCTGTGAAAGGAAAGATACCCCTAAAGTACAGGTGACTGGCTAACCATTGGACTTTGTGGCTGCTAATCTTGCCTTTTCCCCTTGGGTGTGGAGCCAGGGCTAAGCTTGGACAAAGTATTAAGTAGGTTAACTTTGTTCTCAGGCTCACACAACCCTGTTCAAACTTGGGTGACAAGATTGCATTAGGCTACTGGGGATTGAATCTTGCACTATGCTTACCAGCAATATGATCTTGAGCAGATAAAATCTCTAAACTTCAGTTTCCTGATCTCTTAAATGCTGGTATTAGTCCTGATCTCAAGAGGTGGTTGTAAAGGTTAAATAATGTAATACATATAAATGCTTAGCACACTGTAATCTCTCAATATATTTTGCCTTTTATTAGTAGTAGTATTAGTATTATTGAGATTCAAATGACTGACAAGGCATAGATGTGCACCTCTTGGGCTGTGAGGAGCCTGGTGTGCAGGAAGCCATGTGTCTCCAGGGAGAGTACCAGTGACAAGAGAGCACGGACACCTCCTCTGAAATAGTAAACATGTCATTCCTTTGTGAAAACAAAGTTTTAAAAAGGATATCAGCTGGTGCCAGTGATATGAATAAAGGAAAAGTAATGAGCTCTGAGAAAGTGATGAAAAGTAATGAAAGTGATGAAAAGTAATGAGCTCTGAGAAAGTTCTTAGCCAGAAAATTGTCAGAAGTTTGGGATAAATGTAAAGTGGAACATTCAGCTGGGCCGTGCCCAACACTGATGAAGGGATTAGTCCACCACACACACACTCTGTAAAAAAAAAAAAAAAAAGAAAACATGGTTTGTGGAACTGTTTTAGTAAGGACTCCTGCTAGCACAAAAATTGCTTATTATGTGACACACTAAACTGTAGCAAAAGCTGGAAACTCGAAAGTGGTGTGAGACTCTGTGCAGGAACTATGAGTCTTGACGGAACTGAGAAGTGGGAGTAAGCACTTTCTTAACATTTGTGTTCACAGACTGAGGGATTCGTGTAGGTGTCAGGTATGCTCCTGTCCAAAGTCAAGGGTCAGTTTTACTTTGTTGGCTTATGTCTGCTTCCGCGTTGGCCAATGGGCTGCTGGAGGGGAGGGTTCTGTATTCATCGCTGTTCTCTCTCCAAAACTAGCCCGGTGCCTGGCGCATGGTAGGTGTTGAGTATTGAATGTGTTCAGTGAGTGAATAATTGAGTGAATCCATCTCAGGAACCAGGTTCCAAGGACTAAGCAGGACAAGCAGATAGGAAGTTTGTGGTCAATTATGAACAGGGTGAGTGAAGGCACCTGGAGTGAGGGGAGCCCTCCCTGAGGCATTCCAGGTGAGAAGTTTGGAGTTCTGCAGGGACCTTGAATCCAGCATTGCAAAGGCTTACTGGTTCCATTGATGAAGATGCAGGAGAAGGTGGACTAAAGACCCCTGGCCGAGCCAGCCAGGAGGTTAGAGGACACCCACAGCTCTGTGGGAAGCATGGAGGCAAACTGGTTCCAAACCCTCTCAGACCTCAGAAGGGCACCCCCCTGCCCCCACCCCCACTTTGGGGATTAAGTTCTCTGTATTTAGAGCACATTGTAAAAATCCTTGGATGAGGTACCCAAGGCTCTTGCCTGGATATGACAGTGACCACTTATTGAGCACTTCCATTATGCTAAGTGTTTTCTTTACTGAATTTAATTCTCACAAAGTGGGTAATAATAACCCCATTATTCTTGTTTTAAACATGAGAACTGAGGGTTACTAAAGATAACTACTACACCATAGATCAGGGATTCAAATCCATGGCTATATAACTGCAAAATTTCATGCCATCAACCATTAAGAAAAATTCCTAACTTTATTTTTAGGTTAGGGTGTGTGAGTATGTGCATAAATATAAAATACCCTCCCTCATTTTATGGTTCTCCTACAAATGTTTGCTTCTATAACTCCTTAGCCATACCCTTAAATTCCTAGGGCCACAGAGTATGGACTGAAACAGAGAAGCTTTATGGTGGCCCCCATGATCTCTGCTTCCTGATGTTCACACCCTCATATAATCCCTTCCCCTTGAGTGTAGGTAAGACCTGTGACTTGCTTCTAACCAATGGACTATGGCAAATAGGCTGGAGTGTCACTCCCATGATTGTGTTAGGTTATGTAAGTTCATCTTCCCAGTAGACTCACACTGAAGTCTCTTTCTCTCTCTGTTGCTGACTTTGAAGAAGCAAGTTGCCATGAATCCTACAGTGGCAAGGAAATAAATTCAACAGTCTGAGGGAATTTGGAAGCTGATCTGTCCCCAGTCAAGCCTCTGATGAGAACTCAGCCTTGACCAATAACTTGATGCAGCCTCATGAGACCCTGAGCAGAGGACCCAGCTCAGCTGTGTCCAGACTCCTGACCCACAAGAACTATAAGATAATAAATGTGTGTTGTTTTAAGTCACTAAGTTTGTGTTAATTTGATACACAGCATAGAAAACTAACACAGAGATCATAGCTTAGGGGAAAAAATCCCTGATATTTGATGACCAGGCAGACATGTACATAGGGTTCAGAGGATGATGCAAAGCCATTCTTGGTCTTTTTCCATTGATGGAAATCAGTCCATCATTCCATAAGAATCCTCCTTTTTGGTGGGCGACAGGGGCCTTTGTCTGTATTCTACCTCCCTTTGTTCTCAGTTGGCCCTCTCCTTCTCAGTGGTCCCTCTGGAGACCTAGCTCTCAAGCCCTCAGTAGAGATGGGCAGTGGAGGGAGGGTTCAAGTTTCTTCCATTTTGCCCACTGAAGGGTCATAAGAGAAAATGGTTTACCTGGTTCAGCTTCAGGGTGGAGCATCTCCAAGATGAACATCTTTAATCACTTCTAACCATGCATTTTTCTGCATTATTATGCTCGGGAGATTCTCTTCCTTTCTCCCATGTTACCAAAGACCCCTTTCTATTTTAGTTGGCATAAAATAGAGTCCAAAGGAGTTGTGAGTTAATTCCCTCAGCCCCAGGGGAAAGAAGAAAATTCCATCAGGCTTCCCTTCTTGTCCAGAAAAAAGGTTTATATTACTGAGAGTAGGCAAACTGCAGGTTAAAGGCTAAATTCTTTTGGCTATAATGTAATAATAAAGCTTTTTTTTTTTTTTTTTTTTTAAGAATCAAACAAAGCCTGTGCTTAAACCAATAGCAGGTGCAAATACAATCACTATCCCTCTTGCTGTGACATGTTTGTGCTGGCTAGGTCTGAAGTATTCTAAGATTGAACTGCACGGGGGTTTGGGTGGAGGGCTGATCCTGAGCAGAGAGGGCAGGTGACCTACTGACTGCCTTCAAATTTCCTCCCTGCAAGCAAAACAATGGTGCCATCGTCATTCCTCCATCTGCCCCCTCGAGGGGCAGTGGGAGAGTATGTTTTGCCTGCTTTGTTGCAAGGAGGAAAGGGAGGGTTGCTCTATCCTAGATAAGGAGGCAAAGGTGGCATTCCTCTATTTTTGTTGGATCTCTTTGCATGGACAACCTCACCTGTCAAAACATGATGAAAAATGGAATTGGAACAAAGGAGAAAAAGGCAGGAGCCAGTGAGAAGATGGATTGAGCCAACCAAGGCCTTAAAACACCATCTGTAATTTCATTTTATAGCTGCTAATCTTACCATTTTTAGCAAAATTGTGTTTGTGTATGTGCATGTGTGTTCATATATTTATCTTTTATGACAAACAATAGAATCGTTGTCTCTAAGCCAGTGGATATCGTAACATACTGTTGTGGGTGTGTAGATGTCATCATAAATGAGTAACTTCTAGACAATGAGGATCAAACATATTAACTTGAGTTGTACAATGTCTTTTGTCACCTAACTATATGTATCTAATAATTCCCAGATCTTTAAAATGCAGTTTTGTAAACAAATTATTTTCACAGTTATCTCATTTAGTGACCTGGACATGTGCTTACCCTCTTCTTCTCTGAGGATGCCCCAGAACTGCTTCTCTTAACTTCCAGGCCCAGTCCAACACCTGTGTATCCCTTAGAATTTCATGATGTCTGAGTCTGTCTGTCCCTTGGGCTCTGCTCTCCATTTGGACTCCAAGTTCTTTCCACTCCCAGCACTTCTGGGACTCTGCAGCTGCCCTCCTGCCCCTTGCTCTGTGAGCAGCTAATGCAAAATTTTCTCCAAATATTCCCTTCCCCCATTTGCCTTAACAGAAACCCAGAAGTCTCCTGAGAACGTTTCTTCCCCTCTTCAAGTTTTTCATTTCATTTGTTGTTTTTTGTTTCACTTATTGCTTTTTATCTTTCTCATGCCCCCTTGTACCTTAAGACTGAGAAGTAGAAAAAGCATCCTCCTGGCTCCCCATGGTGACTGCAGGGCATGTCTCTTCCATCTCTCCTGAAAATACCCTCTCTTGCCCCTTTCTCCCACCTTGGACCTGTGATTTCCTTGACTCATTCAAGGAATTTACTTGAGCCCCTGACCTACACACTTCCTCTCCACCCACTCCTGCCGTCATCCTGCGACTCAGCTCTCACAGGTAACCTTCTCTATACCCAGCTCCTTAACCCCATCACCCACCTCCACTCCAGCTACACACCCTCTTGGCAGCCCCTGAACCTTTATTCACATCACAAGTAACTGCTTCCTTTCTGAAATCTCCAGCTACTACCTCCTTCCTGGTAATCAGCTGACTTGCTTTGTAGCTACTTATTTTACCTTATGAGTAGAATCTGCCACTTAGAAAGAATTATTTGTAATCATCCTCTCATCTCCATTTTCTTCTTCATCCATCTTAGAGTCCATATCCATTGATATCACTTCCTTGAAAATATTCTTGGCTCATTGGGCATTCATAGTCAGAAATAAACCTTCACCTAAACCTCACACCTTATACAAAAATTAACTCAAAATGGATCATAGATTTAAGTGTAAGATGTAAACCTATAAAATTTTTATAAGATGACATAGAAGAGAGTCTTTGGGACATAGGACTTGATAAAGAGTTCTTCGATATGATACCAAAAGCACAACCCATAAAACAAAAAATAGAAAAATCAAACTTCATCAGAATTTAAAAGTTTTGCTCTGCAAAATCCCCTATTGAGGATGGAAAGACAAGCTGAAGATTGGGAAAAATATTTGTAAAACACATATCTAACAATGGACTAGTATCTAGAATATATAAGGAGCTCTCAAACTCAACATTTAAAAAATTCCAACTTGAAAATTGGCAAAAAACATGCAGAGACTTTTCACTAGACAGGATATATGGATGACAAATAAGCAGTTGAAAATATATTCAATATCATCGGCCATTAAGGGAAATGCAAATTAAGACCATCGCTCTACACATACTAGAACAGCTAAAATTAAAAAGTGACAACCTACTGATATAAATAAATGGTTGAATAAATAAATGAAGAGAATAAATAAATCTGCCATCCAAATATCCAAATAATTTATGTAAGTATTCCACCCTACAGGAGATGGTATACTTAAGTGTGGTCTACACATAGTGACTTCCTTCCAAAGATCACAGTATGGAAAGGGGGGAAGGGGGGAGTGGAGAATAACTTTACAATGGAGAATTAACAAACAAGTCTCAGCCAGGTGATCAAGGTCAATATGAGCCAGAATAAAGTTATGTTGATAGTAGGTACCCTTGATGGATGTGATGAGAATAGCCCTTTACCTGTTCTTGCCAAAACCATAACCCCAGACTAAGCATCAGAAAACATGAGGAAATCAAATAAATGATTTGAATACAGACTTGAACCCAGTGTTTCTGCCCCTAAAGCTTTTTCTACTTTGCTTAATTTACAAATGGAAAGGTGCTTTATGGTGGATGTCAACTCAACCTACAACTATACCTACACTCAGACTGCTTTGGACCACATGACATTCAGAGATTCAAAGACTAAGTGCCCCACAGCAGTGGTCCCCAACCTGATCAGGGACAAAGTTTGTACTTGCCCTTAGAACCCCTATTGTAGAAATGTCCAGCTTCCCTCTGTAAGGTAGGGAGGGCCATAATGGTTCTGTCCTAAGAGTGAGGAGCAGTGACTGGGGAGCATCCTTGGCTTACTTCCTGTGGCCCCAGCCACTCACCTAGTCTTCCTACCTGCCCATTGTGGGCAAGGTGGAAGAAAGGGCTTAGCAATGTGGGAGCTGTTGTTCTTAGAATCTTGGTTTGCCTGGACTATTTCAAATTAATTGAAACACTTTTAAGATGGATGATTTCATTTTTTAAATTCATTTTATTGAAACACAGTTGATTTACAATGTTGTGTCACTTCTGCAAAGTGATTCAGTTATACATATATATACATTCTTTTTCATATTTTTTCATTATGGTTTATCATAGGATATTGAATATAGTTCCCTGTGCTATACAGTAGGACCTTGTTGTTTATCCATTCTGTATATAATAGGTTGCATGATGATTTCATTTTTGCTCATATCAGTGTGAAATGGAATTTTTTTTTTATAAATTTATTTATTTATTTATGGCTGTGTTGGGTCTTCGTTGCTGCACGCAGGCTTTCTCTAGTTGCGGTGAACGGGGGTTACTCTTCGTTGCGGTGTGCGGGCTTCTCATTGTCGTGGCTTCTCTTGTTGCGGAGCAGGGGCTCTAGGCGCGCAGGCTTCAGTAGTTGTGGCACATGGGCTCAGTAGTTGTGGCTTGCGGGTTCTAGAGCTCAGGCTCAGTAGTTGTGGTTCACTGGCTTAGTTGCTCCGTGGCATGTGGGATCTTCCCAGGCCAGGGCTCGAACCCTGTCCCTTGCATTGGCAGGTGGATTCTTAACCACTGTGCCACCAGGGAAGCCCTGAAATGGAATTTTTGATAGTGGTAGTAATAAAAATGAAACACCAAAACACGTTGCATGTTATAGCTCTTCCTCATGGGTGAAATCAAATACAAATGTATCAAATACATATAGTGCTACCAAATTAAAAGAAAACTTATACCAAGGAAACATAACATACATTGTATTATAAAATAAATTTGAATGTTGTAAATGTTTCTGTATTTTCATATAACTAGAAATATATCCTTTTAAAATAATCTCTGGCTAACAAATAGTGTTTCTTGGGAAGAGCTTTCTTTTGTTCTGAAATTATGAATTTCCTATGTTTTTGGTGTTGAAATTTCCTTTCCTTTTTGAAAGGATGGAAAGGTAGCTTTTTGTGATTGTTGTTGTTGGCAAAGTGAACAGTTTGGCAACTCTGTGTTAGCTCTCAGTTGCTTTGGGAGGTTTTACTTTCCTGAGAAAGTTAAGTCTGGGAACCACTAACCTAAAAATGCTATCATTATAAAATACAGGAGGAATAAAAAGACAAAAATAAAAAGAATTCTATGTAAATTAAGAATTCAGAAAATTTGGCTGGTTTCATAAGTTTGTGTTTCACGTAATACACAGTGTAAAATTTCACTTTCTTCTGCCACTTCTTTACTAGGTTATTTTTATAAACAGCAAGTTTTAAAAAGACTTAAATGGTAGAAACTGGAATATAGTATAGCTACAGAGTATATCACAATTCTTTAGAATATATATTTTTCAAGGATTAATATGTTATAAAGGTTTACTGTGGTTGTTTTCATTTGTTGCTGGTCTGTGTGTTTGCTTTGATAGTTCTGCGCTTGCTGTCACATGAATCCTATGCAATAGTGAAGATTGCAAAATGTTCTCTATGATGGTCACAGTGGTTTCTTATGTTTGTATCAAAAAAACTAAGCTGATGAAAAAAATGGAAATGTGCTTCTGAGGTTAGTCATTTTCCCCCCTTTACACTGTACAGTATAAGCAATATGGCCATTCCATGAATATTGAAAATAATTTCCTCATGAATTTCGTATCCTACTTGGGAAATTTTGAGTATGGGTGTACTTTTGCTCTGCTCAGGTGCTCAAAGACTTTGTAAGGATGTAAAAAATGGGGTACTTATTGGATTTTCTGCCCATGCCCCAGTTCAAATGAATCACATTTTGCCTCATTAGAAAGCAGATCCCTTTACTCCATCCCATTCCATCTCCATTTCAATGAGCTGTAGAAGGAAAACACAATTTCCACGACACCTATCGTTTCAGAATGAGATCATTTGCAGAGGCTGTTTCACCCACATCAGGTAGTTTTACATTAACCTGGTGTTAATAGCAAAGTTGGAAAAGGTACCTTGTGAGCGGTTCCCTGCTCAAGCTGGAGACGGAAATGTGCAGCATTGTGCCCTCTATTTTTTTTTTAAATTCATTCCCCTTTAGATTAGCTGGGCATTCCAAAATTTACTTGGACTGTAGTTTTTACTGTTGTTATTTAGAAACAGCTTAACAATGGCTACTTAGAAATAGCATGTTGCAGTTACCACAATTTAATTACAATTTAATTTTTATTACAAATATGTAGATGAAAAGATGTAAGGTCTTAATTTGGGTAGCTCCTTATATCCAAGTAGACAGAGAGCAAATTCTTTATTGGTGTCAACTTCTTTCAAATATTGAAATATCTGATGGATATTTCTTTGTAAAAAAAAAAAAAAGTGATTTAGGAAATATGGAAATATTGGTGAGGTTGAGGACAGCAAGAAAAGATTAAGATCTCAATGATAATGAATACATGAAAATATAAGATCAAGAACATTTGGAGGGAGATCAAGTTTGGAAATGCGAAATAAATTTGTAGAAAATCACTGTAGGACACCAAAATTCCCAAACATTTTAACCTAAAATTATGTATATGTATTAAGTTCTTGCTAAAGAATAGAAGAGGTTAATATTTTTAGCAGGAAAGAAACCTTAATGGATTCACAAATTATACTTTTATTTATTCTTCCATTGTGAAGGATACACATTTGTTGGCTTAAGTAAGATCTCCTGCCTTATACAGTTTCACTGTGGAAAAAATAATATTGACCAAGCCTCTGATCCTGCCTGACATGAAATTGATATAGACTTAGAATTATGGAATTTTTCAGCTGGAAAGTACCTTTGGATGCGATTTAAAGGCATTAAATAACTTGTGACCTTCACCACAGTTATCATTTATAAGAAATAACAATAAACGTCATAAAGATAGAAAGTTTAAAATAATTATACTGGACAATAGCACAAACGGGGTCCTAGTTAATGAACTTGCGAGTTCTCTTTCCTACAACTGGGTAAAACCCTTGCACAGAATTCTAAACTTTTTGAAGTGGGCAACACTTTGGAGATGACGGTCTGGCTGTGCACAGAGAAGGAAACTGAGGAAAGAGAAAGGACAGTTGACAACACAAAATCTCAGAGCCACTTAGTGATAAAGCCAAGTTCAGCAGAAGGAAAGACCACAGACTTTCTGCCAATGGAGAATGAGGGCCCCTATTTCAGGGAAGCAGCATTCTGCATAGACCAGGGTAGCCTCTGAGGAGGGTGGGACATACTGAAGAACTCGAATAAACCAAGAGGTGAGGAACCCAGCCCAGACCTAACCGTACTTTGAAAGGCTCTTTGTTGATCATCTCCTTGGTGAGAAAAACTGTTAACTTATATCAGAAACTGCCAGAGTATGATTTATAACTTGCAGTATATAAAGGAACTTAAATTAGCTGTTGGAAGCCCGGAGATAGTGTACTTAAGCGGTCAGGACCTTGGGCCCTGAATGTCAGCTGTTTGGGTTTGTCTGTAGGGTGAGAGAGAGAGGAATCGCCGTGCTAGTCTCTGTAAGTCATGCCGAAGATTTTTGGTTTTCAAATCCTAACAGCATTGAGAAATCATTTCAAACCGAGAGTGTGAAATGGAGAAGAGTGTGTGTGAATTTGTACTTGAAAAGCGTATGTGACTCCTACCACTGTCCATTACTAGTTGTGTGAATTAGATATTGATCTTGTCTGTGCCTTGGATTCTCCATCTGTAAACCGGCACTCACCTTTTACTGTTGTTATGAGGATTAAAGGAGACCATGCTTTAGTGCCTAAAACAATGCCTGGGACACGGCAGGCACTCAACGGATGATAATGGCATTCCGCTTGGTCCACATTAGGACCAAGTGGTCCTAATACGTGGGGAAAAGAAAAAGACCCAAGGGGAACAAAAGAGTTAATGATAGAACAAGAAGAAGAGAGGACATTAGTTATAAATGGGAAACTTAGAGGGGGAGTTGCTCTGGGTTTTGAAACTGGACTTCAGAGAACTCTCACCTTTTATCCACAGCCCTTGGAAATACTGAGTCATCCATTAAGAGCATCTTTGCTCTTCAGTGCTGATAAATTTTCAGCAGCTCTACTTTTAATTGGGCTGTTTGCTTGGAATGTCTAGTGCCCAGTTTATTCTCTGAACTACAAGAACAGTAAGCATAGAACTCACGTGGAGGAAAGACTAGGTTTGGCATGTGAAGCTCACTGTAACCCAGGCCCAACCTGAATCCAATTCCTGCAGCCCTCTCAACCTAAGGAATGCTTAACATATTGCACTTCAGTGGCTCAACATTAAGCCGAGGCTCCCAACATGAAGCCATCAGGACCCTTCCCATCCAGCCTCTGCCTATGTCTTCCGTGTCATCTCACACACTCTCACAGCGACACTAAAGGACCAGTAGGTTCTGTTCTTTCCCCCTACATGAGAGCATCTTCTAACCTGTGCTTTTGCTCAGAAGGGTCCTGCCCTCCCTGCCTGCCCATTCTGGCCCAGGTGACTCCTATTCCTACTTTTCTCCCCTCCCCCACCCTGGGAAGGCTTCTCTGATGCCTGTGACTGGGAAAGGTACCCTCATATCCTGCTTTCACAAATCACACTCCTGGTTCCTCCTGTTGGCTTTGAGCTCTTGGTATCAATTGTATTCAGTGCCTGGCTTATAGAAGTCTTTGTTACAATGAGTGAGCCCTTTGCTCCATGCCTAATGGCTCACTCTCTGTCCCTGGGCTTATTCCTCTTGTTGGGGTAAATTTCATTTTCAGAATTACTGAAACTCTTGCTCTGTATATTATGCGCCTCTTTGTATTGCTGTTTATTTCACTATCTGTAAATTAGGCTTTTCCCATAAACCAAGTATTTGGAGAAAGACAGCAGCTTGTACATCTCTTTATACCAATAACTTTAATTTAATATCTAACCCATGGGGCGCTTGGTAAATAGTGGTCAGTGATGAAGACGCCGGTTTCTGTCTTCACTCTGGTTTCTGTCCTCCAGCCACTAAATCCCACTCATCCTTAAAGTCTTCCTCTTCCATGGATATCTGCAGTGTCTACTGCTTTTATTTTTCTTTGGAACACTTAATCATTCACTGTTGTTTACTTTTATTTAGCTACTCTGTGTATCTCTTGTATCTCATACAGGTGTTGTTGTTGTTATTGTTGTTGTTGTTTTTACCAAAATTGGGTCTGCGCCTCATATTCTTTTTGTAACACTTCCCTCCCCTAATATGTAAAATCTTTCTTGTTAACCTCATTACATTGAGATGAGCAGGAAAGGAAATGATAAAAAAAAAACAGGTGAATGCCTTGTGTATACATATGTTTGGGAGAATATGATGTGTGGGTCTGGTTGGTTTGGGAATGATAATGGGCAACTAAAAGGACTTTTTATAGATCTATATCTAAGGATTAGTTGCTTAAATAATTGTTGTATTCATTAATGAAATGTTGAAAACACTTCAGAAAAGTGGAATTAAATTGGTCAAAGTTAAGAAGCATAAACCATTAGTTTGGTTAGAGAAAGCAGTGACACGTGGTGGGTAGAGCTTGGGCTTTTGCATCAATCTGGGTTCGATTCCTTGCTCCCCCATTCACTGTGGGACTCAGGCAAGTAATGCAATCACTCCAAACCTCAGCTCCTTTCCTGTATAATAGAACTGAGAGTACCTGCCACACAAGATTATTGTAACAATTAAATGAGCTAATGCATACCGAGCAGTTAATTTGAGACCTGGGACAAATTAGCTATTAATTATGATGATAAGGATGAAAGATAAGGTTAAGGATGCCAGAGATTGAAGGGTAGAATTATTGCTGGTTGGAAATTAAGGATGCAGGAAGCTTTTCATGGGGCCTAAGGAAGGGTATGAATGAAACTCGAGGCAATGGGGGGAAAAAGATGAATGAAACAGTGAAGAGCTGCTCACTAAAGGAGCAAGCGCCTAGGGGAAGAAAAATTAAAGGAAAGAAGATCAAGATGTGAAAAGTTAAAAGTGGGGCTTATTAGAAAGGAGTATAAAGAGAAAAGGGAGAAGCAATGAACTACGGTATGAGAAAATATCCGAACTACCTAGAACAACATTGCCACTCATTCAGGAAACACGCAGGGTGCTCTGCCCTTGGTCAGGCAGCATGAAAACCAGCTGATCCAGAGAGAGGTAATCCAACAAGGACAGTGAGTCACGTTGCTATGGAGACTGTGGTCAGGGAGGCAGAGAGGCAGAAGAGATCTCAAAGGTTATGCAGTGGCTCACCGGGCTCTGCCCTCTTAGCTCCAGATCTATGCTCCATGTCTATATAAATAAATATTTCTAGTCCAGCAATTTACCTACCAACACCCAAAGAAACAGCATGTGGACAACACCTCAAATTCTTCATATCCAAAACAAAGCCCATTATCATCTCTCCAAAACTCTTTGGCACCACCTCCTTCTCTATCTTGGTTAATGCTGCCAATCCCACTAAACTCTAGGCTAGAAAAGTTGTCTTCATCTTCCATCTCTCCTTCTCTCGCATGTTTTGGCATCAGGTCAATTGCCTCTGCAGTAACTCTTGCATTCATCTTTTCCTCTCTCACTACAACTGCCTTAGTCCAGGCCTGCATTTGTCTAGAACTTCAGAGCTGGAAGAGACTTCATTTAACAGAGATTCAAAGTGGTGAAGTGAGTTGCCCAAAGTCACACAGGCAGCCAGTGGGCCAGTCAGACCAGTACGACGAGCCTATGGGTCAATCAATCTTTCTTCCAATTCCTGATGTTTGAGGTGCATAAGGATATATGCACAGCAAAAGTGAGTTAGTAGACCTCAAAGTCTCCAAGAGCAAGCTCATGGCTTTAACTTGTACCTCTCAGCAAATGACTGCCAAATCTATCCTCCATACTAAATCTTTTCCTGAGCTTAGTTTCACATTTCCTATAGCCTGCTGGACATCTTCAATCAAAAGTCCTGCCAACACTTAAAACTCAGTATGCCTAAATGGAAATTCCTCACTTTCCTCCTTCCCACCCAGAAAGGCAGAGGGTAGCGATGAATTAAAAATTGGGATGTGGATTTTTATCTCATCTCTGCCATTTACTAAATTCACCCCGTGAAGCCTCAGTTTCTTTAATTATAAAATGGAAATAACAATAGTACTTACTTAATAGAACTACTGGGAGAAATAAGAGACCCAATAATTATATTAAGCACTTAGCATGGTGTCCATAATGCAGTAATTGCTCAATAATATTGAGAAAAGCACAACATTATCTTCAATTCTTCTTTCTTGCTTCCCAAATCCAATCAGTTGCTGAGTCCCATGACTCTAGCCCTGGGTATTCCTTGCATTCAGCTACTCCTCTCTATTCTTACTCCCAGAGAAATGAGAACCTTGGCTGATAATTTATGGACCTACAAATAATCATACCTTGACTGCCACAAAAATAACTTTCTTCTCCACCCAGTTTTTCCCTCCCCTCCTGTAGTTTTCTCTAGGAGGACATGGGTTGCTCAGGTGGAAGTTATATGGATTATATTTCATTTGAATAGCTTACCGTGTAGCACAGTAATGTCTTTGCACATGATTAAATGAGTCAGGTCAACTTTTCTGCAAGTTTTCTTCCATTGCAGCAGTAACATCCACATTTAATTTGTTCGCTTATATAACACAATTTCCTGCTTTCAGCCTAAAATAAATAAAAAGGAACACTGCCAGCAAAAAACCAGTTAGCCCAACCTGCTTTGCTTTGCCCAACCCCACATTATAGGTCAATTGTTTCATTATAGTTTGTTTACAGGGAAGCTGCCAGTGTCTAAGATGTAAGGCATTCAGAAAATTGTTCAAACAATGGATTCGCAGTACCTAGAATCCCTGTGACTCAGTTTTCCACAAATGTGCTATTAGGGGAAATGCTCACAGATCAGCAACTGTGCACTTTTGCTGGCAGCACAGACATTGCTGATGTGCACAATTCCAAACTGCAAGCAGTTTCCCCAGTGGAAACAATGAGAACAGAATCATAGCATTAAACAGTTGGCAGGGAATTTTAGAGATAACTTAATCTACCCCTTTGTTTTGGACACAATCCTGCTTAAACTATTTTGAACAGATAAAAATCCATGCTATTGTAATGGGTTTTCTTCAGTAACTGTCTTCAGATACCCCCACCCTCCAAATTAGGGAGTAATTCCTTCTGTTTGCAGCAGACAGTATGGTTGCCTAGCCAAGAGCCTTTGCCCACGTTCTCCTATTTGGTAAAGAGCCCATTTGAAGGGGTTGCCCATCCCTTCCCTATGTGTCTCAGGGTTAAATTCTGATCAGTCTGAGCTTGCCAGTGATTGCTTTGGAAAGGGCAGGTGCCCAGTTCTGTGCAATAAAATGTAACGAGAGGCCAGTGAAAGCAAGCTTCTGGGAATGGTTTCCTTGCTCCTAGAAGAACACTTCCAGGAAAATCAGTCCTTCTTTTTGGCTGGGCATGATACTCAGAGCTGTGGGAGCTCCCTTGCATCCATGAAGGGAGCCAGCCAAGGGCAAGGCCACATAGTGATAACGGCAGACCAGAGATATGGAGAGACTCTGGGTCTTTGATAATATCATTGAGCTGCTAAATCAATGAACCTGGGGGTCAATCTACCCCAGGATTTCTTGTTATATGAGATAGTCAATTTTCCTTATTGTTTATACATTGGTGACTATAAATTGGTGGCTTTGTTGTCCAGAATTTTGTGGGAGATGGACATTCAAATCTCCATATCCAGATAAAAGTCATTCCAGAGAATGGAACAATATTTCAAATGCAAGCATTTAGAGAAACTAATGGTATAAACAGTAGGATCTACTTTGACCAAGCGTGCCAAGCTGAAATTATTTCTTTTTTTTGATAAAATTACTAGATAGTAAATTACATATCAGAGAAAGTCATGAAAATATTTGATTTTAGTAAATAAACATCAGATAAAACTGTTTATAATATTTTGGTCAAGAAAATGGGAAAATATTGGGGAAAGATGCAGATGTTGAAGAAATTCAAAATGCTAAAGGAAGACAAGATTGATTGGCAGGTCATGGCACTTTAAGGGTACCGTGACAGCAAATAGATAATGGTACAGGCAGGCAATCAGCAGGGAGGAGGCTGACAAGTGTCCAATACAAATGGTGGGGCATACTAAAAGATGGACAGTGTACTGGGAATAGGGTGCAAATGGTAATTGGAAACCTAGGTAGGCAAGAGTTGGGGGCATACTAAAAGATGGACAGTGTACTGGGAATAGGGTGTAAATGGTAATTGGAAACCTAGGTAGGCAAGAATTAGCAGCACAGAAAAACGGACAGGTTACAGGCTTCCAATTTTTGTGTTGGATTTTAGGAGGAAAAAAGTTCTTGTATGGGGACTTAGAGGACGCAGATGAAAAGAACCCAAGTTTAGGGACTTCCCCAGGGGTCCAGTGGGTAAGACTCCACGCTCCCAATGCAGGGGGCCTGGGTTTGGTCCCTGGTCAGGGAACTAGGTCTCACATGTAAGCCACAACTAAAGATCCCGTGTGCCGCAACGAAGATCCTGCAATGAAGACCCAGTGCAGCCAAAATAAATTAAATAAAAACAAACAAACAAACAAACAAAACTCTCCAAAAAAAGAGAACCCAAGTTTAACTATTTTTTTAAAATGGAAGTGCTCTAATCATAGGATAACAGGGGTTAAAAAGCAGTTCATCAAGACAGTAATTTAAGAATAGGCCACATGGCAGAAGCCTAGCTGTTACACCTTGGATGAGAGCCAATACTATACTAGGAGGAAACATGACCCAACTCTAAGTTCTAGAGTTTAATTCTGGAGACCTTCAAATTCCTGGGATTGTTCCTAGACATATGGGCAGGCCAAGCCCATAGATGGAAATCTCTATAGCCTCAGCTATAGAGAGAGTAGATATACAGAGACAGGGAATCAGGAAGGGCCTTACCCAAACACTGTTGATTAATTAATGGATCCATATCAGTTTTGTGGAAAATCTCTTAATTATTTGTCTGAGACCTTTGTCCATGACCCTGACCTGTTCAAATATTTTTATTATGAACTTAAATGAAAACAAAGAAGATATAAAAATCAGATTTGTGGACAACACAAAGTTGGAAAAAACTGCTAAAATTTTGTAGTCAATAATCAAAAAGTTGAGTGTAGTTGAACCTGCATCTGGTTAGTAGCTGTTACGTGGCTCTTAGCAATGTTGCGATAAAATACTTAAAATGACAGAAAAATCTTGAAAACTCACAATGCAGTATACTGGGATTATGTCCAAGGACTGGTTCACTGTGAGAAATTCTCAGAGGAATTTCCATGAATTACAAGACAAAGAGAAAGTAATTGAAGGAGGTCAGTGGTAGATCCCATGTACTCATGTGGTGAGCCATTCTGATGGAAAGGGTTTGTCTCCCATCTGCTCTGTCTCAGAATCAGAAGCCCAAGATCAATCCCATCCAGAAACATACATAGTTCATTGCAGGTCTTTTGCTCTGTGTGTGTGTGTGTGTGTGTGTGTGTGTGTGTGTGTGTGTGTGTGTATTAGACTTATAACTTTATCCTATCATATGGTGAGCCATTTTTCTCCACACCATTTACCAAAACAGTTTATCTTTTCCCTACTAGGTTTTGATGCCACCTCTTTCATGGATCAAAATCTTATGGTCTGTTTCTGGACTCTATATTCTATTGTCCTATTGTCTGTTCCTGTACCACTACCAAATTGTGTTTTTTAATTACCTTGGTTTTGTAATATGTCTTAATATATGGTAGGGGAATTCCCTCCCCCACTTTGTTCTTTTTTTCTTGAGAAAAAATCTTTAATTTTTTTTTCATGTAAATTGAGCAAATACTCCCTAGCCCCCAAATTTTACTGGGCTCTTGGTGGGAATTATATTAAAATCATAGATTAGTTTGGAGAGAATTAGAACCTTTATCATGGTTAGGTTTCTCCACCTGAGCATGCCCTATATTTCCATTTATTCTTTAACTGCTTAAGTACTGTGATACTCAAAGTGTGGTCCATGGATCAGCTCCATGAGCCTCACCTGGGAGGTTTTGAAATGCTCACTCTTAGGCTCCGCCCAAAAACTACCAAATCAAAATCTGCTTTTTAAACAAACTCACCAGGTGATTTGTATGTAATTAAAGTTAGAAAAATACTACTTTAGTAGAATTTTAAAGATTTCTCCAAGAGATTTTGTGCATATTTGTTAGGTTAATTCCTAGATTAACATACCAACAGTTCTAAATAGTTTTTCTATTGACTCTCTTTCGAGTTTTCTGTGACTATTTATATCACCTGAAATGACAGTTGAGCCTCTTGACTCTCTTTTCCTTCCTATCTTTATATTTCTTTCTTTCTCTTGATTTATTTTAGTGGCCAAGTCTTCCAATATCACATGGAAAGTAAGGGTGAGAAAAGGCACCCTAGTTTTGTTCTTAGCCTTAAAGGGAATACTTCTAATATTTCATCAATAAATACTAAATTTGCTGCTGAGTTTTAGTGGATAACCTTATCAGGTTATGGGACTTCTCTATTCTTTGTTTTCTACAAAGCTTTTTCAAAAGTTTGAAATTGATTTAAACTTTATTTTCTGCATATATAAGAGAAAATCATGTGATTTTTGTCCTTTCACCCATTAACATGAATTACACTGCTATAATTCCTGTCTTTGAACTATCCTTACATTCCTGGAATAAATAATATACTGTTATAATTCACCCTTCACTCTCTCTTTTATTAGATAATGTAGAATAAAGCATGTTGCTCTTCACATTAATTAAATTATAAGAGTTAAAGTGCAATTGAACTTAATTTTGGTGACTGAAAAAATAATTTGTTCTTATTTTCTGCCTCTTTAATCAAAAGAACATGGGTGAAGGCAGACACATAAAACTTCTCAGGGAGAAAAATAACTCTTGTTTGTGACCTCGATAAATATTTGGAAGAAAGGAATGAATATAATTGCTATCTTTTTCCCATGGTTTTTTGGTTCAATAACCTGGATAAACTTGGAGATTGATTCATAGAGATGAATGTTCTCATGTGCTGCTATTTCCACAGTATAACAGGGCAGTTACCTTGTGGTCAAGCTCCTCCTTTCCTCTCTGTATCAAAAGATGACGCTCTTAATTTCAATTACCATCTCTGTATAGGTGTGGCACAGAAGACCCAAGACACAACCATTTGATATACTGCTCCTACAAGGTCTTTTCTCTACGGCTAAAACTTCTGGTTAATAAAGTCCAGTTAAGCGTAGAGTGGACTGAGGCCTCCACACCAAAAGCCACCCCACTGCTGATGTGTAACATGCTAGGCCAGGGTGGTCTGTTCTCTTGATGCAAAATAGCTGAGCAAGGCCCTTGCAAGTCAGGCATCAGTGGGATCTTCTCTGTTGGCTGATTATAACAGTGCATCTCCTCTCTTCCCAGTTTATGAGTGTCTGCTTTGAGCAGGAGTTCTTAATCTTTCAAGAATCCTCTGGAAGCTCTTTCCAGAAAATTGAAAAAAAGAAAAGAAACACATTATTTCTGGAAGTTCATAGCCATGGTTTCAAAGCCATGGTCTGAGTAGGGGTCTGTGGACTATAATTTAAAACCCCTGAGATAGAGCAAGCGTAGAAAAAAGGCTAAAAGCATCACAGTGGAGTCGACTTTTAGTTTCAGAGGGCCACTCAAAGTATATGCTCATTTTCTTGACAGTTCCGGTTTTGTAGGTGAATAGCTCAGCTAAACTGAACAGCAGCTTGCCATGGATTTTGTGTTTGCGACGTGGTAGTGTGTAAGGAGTGCAAAGTTGCACAAAATCTTATCAGGCCTTCAGGCACTTTGAGGAATAGTGCTAACAGCCAAAAACATCCATAACTTTTTGCGGATTTACTTTGGTACAATCTTCTGGACAATAGTTATCATGGATTACTCCTGGAAGACCGGACAAAGGCCGTGGCTGACACTCAGCCTTCCCAGAACTGGGCATTGATTCTAACACCAGTTTTCTAGTCCTTTGTCATATCCTGGGTTATGGCCATCTTCATTCATCTGCTGACTCATACAGTCCATTCATTTATAAAATATTTAATTGGCATCACCATAAATCTAACCATGCCTATTAAGGGTGAATATTCATCTTCTTCTTTGCTAGGAAGTGTACAATGAAAAAATACCCTTTGGGGTAAAAACAGGCTAAAGAGAAAGGAATATTATTTTCATTTAACTGATTTAACTGCTATAGCCTGAGTCTTCATTCAGAAAGTAGACAAGTACTGCAGCAAAGCGGGGCGTGTAAGAAAAGCAGGATGAAAGGTCTGCGATTCGTTTTTTATGTCTGGCATGTTGTGGCGGGAAGGACAAAATAACAGTGATAAAGTGACTTTACACCTAATCCTAATCTTAGATTTTAGATATTAAGCACTTGTATAAATTTTAAACGAAGCCAAAAAATATACCAAGGGAGAAATGCACATCTTTAAATTTTTGGAGAAATAATAGAAGTGCCAAAACATATGCCCTTGATTAGATTCTAATAAATCAAATTACACTTTAATCAAATCCATTTTTTGTTTCAAAGATCTAAAATAATTAAAACCATTGAATAAGATACCCTACTATTTACAGCCTAATGATTTATACTTTTAATTAACTTCAGAACGTGTAGTTATTTTATTTGGGTTCTGAAGAGTTTTCCCACCCTGGATCCAGAATAAAAGCACTGCTAGAAACCACCGTTGATTACATAATAGAAAATCCAGCAAGGTACAAATCTGATTTTTACTTTGATTTGGTTTTGGTTTGTATGTTTGTTTTTAAATTAAAATCACATATAATTTTTGAATTGAGATTAACTTTTTCTTTTTCATTTTGGAAAGCTATTAGTAAAAGCTTTTTCAGGACTAAAGTATGAAGGAATTTTGAAAAGGACTGACCTTTTTTCCCTGCTCTGGAACCTTCAAGAATATAAAACTGAGATATTATACCCTCAATTAAGCTATTAATTCTACCAGTTGCTAAAATGTAATACTGTTTTTGTTGAATTTCTTCAATCATAGAAAGTACTGAACAAGATAGTTTTTATATAAGAAAAAAAAGGGGAGATTAGAAATGATGTGTACACTAGAACAATACTACATGTCCTTCTCTTAGACCTGCTCTATCTAATACTGTAGCCACTAGCCATAAGTGGTATTGAGCACTTGAAATGTAGTATCAGGAAGGAAAAACTTCCTCCATCCTTTAAGGTTCAGTGACTGGGGACCTGCAAGATAAACTAACAGAAGACAGATTAATAAGAGAAAAGGCACAATTTTACTACTATTGATGTGTACAGAAGTTCACAAAAAGGAAGTGAAATTCAAAGAAGTGGTTAGATTTGGGGGCTTATATACCATTTAAACAAAGGAAAGGAAGTTTGGATTTCAAGGGATAATAAATCATGGGGAAATGACTAGGAAATATATGGGGGAACTAATGGAAGATAAGGGTTATCTAGTAAGGCCCATTGATGCAAATTCATCTCTGAGTCTCCAGTGATGAGTTGCTCTTCCCTTCCTGGTGCAGGAAGAGGAGCACCTTCACAAAGGAAAGTGTATGCTCTGCTTTTAGGCAGATTATGGGAGGGCAGAGAATTCATCCTGCATCTGCTGATTCTCAGTTAGTCCACTTCAGTTCAAAATCATTCTTATGCCAAAGTGGCATATTTTGGGATGGCATATCTTAATCCCCTTCAGTAGGAAATCTGAATTCAGATGTGACTTAAGTATAAAATACACACTAGATTTTGAAGACTTAGTATAAAGAAAAAAAGAATGTAAAATATCTCATTAATTTTTTATATTGATTACTGGCTGAAATGAATATTTTTAATATTTTTTATATACTGGGCTAAATGAAATGTATTATTAAGTTAATTTCATCTGTTTTTTTCTCTCTTTTTTTAATGTGTCTACTACAACATTTACAGTGGCATGTGGCTTGCATTCTATTACTGGGAGACAGTGCTGTCCTGGACATTAAATAAATGACTCAAGTTGAGGATATATTTGGTTTTTAATAGAGTGGCCTTCATTGCCAGATGTACAGCAGATGTTAGCTAATTTACTAACATTTGTTAGAATGATAGCAATTTAAACTCAGAAATGACTTTAACAATGGGAAGACCTGCTGGCATGCTCAAAACAATGGAAGGCATTTGTGTTATTGTGTTTGTTGTTTTAAACTTTCAGTGATATATGGGTAGTCTATTTGGGGTGACACTTTTCATGTCCACTTCAAAGACAGCCCTCTGTTCTTTAGACTGTAAGACAAGGGCAATAAATCCTGAGTTGAATTGTAGGGATGAGATCAAGTTAAACAGAAGGAAGATCTGATGAAATGAAATGTTAATTGAAGGGCATTCCCTGGTGGCTTGCATCCCTACAGAGAACGTGACCATTTATACAAACGTAATGTTGCAAACATTATCTTCCAGGTCACATCAACCTGAGATAGAGTGAGAAAGCAAGATAATAGTAATTAAAAGAAAAACTGTTATTTCACACAAGCCCCCCATCAGCTGATTCCTGGAACTTTTCTGAGTCTTTCTCAATGTCTCATGATGGCTGTGGGGATGGCTGTGAGTAAAACCCAAGGGGTCCTTCGGTCCCACACGTTCTCTTGGCTTCCCAATCCTGAAATGGCTCCCAATCATTTCAAGGGTATTTTGGGACCAGAGTTCACCACACCTATGACCTGCCAGTTCTGCACCCGCTCCCTTGGCAGTGGTGGAGCTGATGCCACTCCTCCCAGTTGCTGCCTTCAGCCAACGATGCCGGCCTCTGTGTGCCCGGAGCCAGCAGGCGGGAGCCTCCACACTCTACAATAGCTCGCCCCTCTCCAGAGGAAACCGGGACCTTCCTAGCTTCTTTCTGTCCCTCCTTCTATGGGGAAAGTCGACCTTGGACTTAACTAGTTTGGGCCTTGGCAACAGGCCTATCTCACTCTCAGCCTTTGTCTTGTGCTTATGTTTGGACAATGTTGAATTTTACCTGAAGGTTGAGGAAAACCTTTGCCCTTTTGTGTTCTGGAAAATGGCTTACTGCAAGAAACCACCTTTCTCAATATCACTTAAGACTCACGAAGGCCCCCCTGGCTTACCTGTGACAAGGCAAGACACAGACTCCAAATTCCCACTCTTTGCCTCATAAGTGACTGGTTGGACTGCCTGCCGCCACCAATCAGTCCAGGCAAAGTGTTTGTCAACCTAGCTTTGCTTAAACTTCTCTCCTAATCCTAGGTCCCTGAACTTTGGCCCACCCTCAGCGGGAGCCAGCCTACACCCACTCATTGAGGGTCCTCCTTAAAATAGGCTGGCCTCAGGGTGAAACCTCCCCTGACCTGCTATCCCATCATGCCCTCCTTTCATCCCACTTCCCCACACCCAGTTCTTGTTTATTGCTCTCCCTATCAAAGAAAACCCCGTTTTACTCACTCTATAGACACTTGAGGACCTTGTGATCAAGGCTTCTCCCTACTACCATAGTCCCTTTCTTCCCCTTGCAATAATCCTTCTGAACAAAGCCCTTCTTACTAAATCCAGATTTGGTTTTTATTTGATGATTTTTACAGTCAGAGGAAAGAATGCCTCAGAGGAGCCCCAGCCTGAAGTTCTACTCCCTCCAGAAACCCGTGCTTACTTGCCTTAGTATGAGGTAAACCCTGAAGTTGAATCAATGTACTGTAATTTTTAAAAAAGGATTTTGCTATGTTTGCATATATTAAAAGGACTTCACAGATGTAACCCATCAGCAGAGGGTTAGTATCTAAGAATGGTGTAGTCAGGAAGTCTTGGGCTCTGGGAAACACGTGCCTGTCTTGAGTGTCACCTGCCAGCTGTGCAGCGGGGTGACATCACCTTCCTGAGACATATATTCACCCCGCTACCAAACATTGTTGAGTGGCAGTACCTGGGCCAGGTTCGGCCCCAGGTTTCCTTTATGTGGTTCACACAGTATTGAAAACATTTCTTTTAGTTATTTAGCACCATTTTAAAAAATCAGGAGACTTCACATAAATCTACTGGCTTCTCTTGAAAAATGGGACCCAGAAACATTGTTTGCACCTCCCCATAGGGAACAAGCCCTCATAACTGGCCTGCTTTGCTCGTTGACATGACTGTCTGGCCTGTGGCCTTACATTGTTAACCCTGACCATGGCATGGAGCAAACGGTACTTTCGTCATTTAGTTGTCTTGAGGTCAAAATAAAGTGCAAAGTGGCCCCCAGTAAGACCTCTGTGACCTCAATAATTGCTACTTCATCCTCACCTGCTGGTGTTTAGGCTCGTGGGCTTACATTGAGTTTCAAGCATTTACATAGACTTTCTACTTTGAGTACATGGCTAATGGTTAAAAATAACAACAAAAGAAAGGTTAGAAGTGCATTTGAGATGAAGCAAATCCTTAGGGAAAAAGAAGGGAACTTCAGAATCTTGAAAATGTGTTTGAAAGATAAACATGCTTTTTTAAGATTAAAATCTTAGACTGTAGCTATGTCTTCCAAATGAATCATTTAATCAATGAGATAGTTCATTGGGAAAATAGATGTTTTCCCTACACTGTGCCAAAGCAAAACCTGATTTAATTGATTTTTACGATTAAATTGAGGGAGGTGGCTGATTGTTTTTGCAAACTCATTCATGCCCTTTATTGATTTGGTTTAAAGTTTAGCCATTGAACATTAAAGTGATTAATCTACCTTGAACTGACAAAGGCAAGGACAGTCACCAACTGAAAGCACCATACATAATAAGCTGTGTCACAGCTGTTATGGATTTTTGAGTTCAGATTTCCTTGAAAATTTGTATCTGATCACTGGAATATGAAGGCTAGAGTACTAGGATTATGAATCTCTGCCTCAAGGTTAGCTCTGGACTACCCAAGCTGCCTCAACTGTTTCTTCATTCTAAGAGGGTTCAAAAGTTTTCACAGAGAACTAACTTGCTGGTCCCATTTCCTCTCTGAAGATTTTTTAGTGGATCCAAACCTTCAAGAGGCTTCTCCCTCTTACCAGTCTCCCTTGCGGTTCCCACTAAGCCTACTGTGACCAAGTACCTATTTCAAAACTCTCAAGGGGCTCTTTGTCCCCCCAGGCCTTGTTGAACCCTGAAATCCAGGGTCAGTTTTAAGAATGTTGTGCTCAGTTAAACAGCTTAGGAAGAATACTCCCATCTTGACAGTCTACAGGCATCTCTCCCCAGGCCTTAAAACCCTCGTTTCTCAGCATGAAGTGCAGGGTGGGGTTTGGCAGAGGTCTGCCAGCCTCTCCTCCAAGACTTGCAACTTCTCCCAGCCTCAGGCTTCTCTTTCACAACATGCACAATATTCTCTACTTCTGGATGCTTCCCTGGCTTCTCTTCTTTAAAAACGATACCACTTCTTTTCCCCGGTGGAGGTCTTTGAATGCTTCTGGCATTTTCACAGATTGCTTTCTTTTTTTTTTTTTTTTTCCTTAAACTTTGGTTATGAAGCCAAATGTGGCAAATTTAAGCATTTCATTAGTTGTTACTAAGCTGCTTCCCTGCTTGCTTTGTAAACTCTTTCCAGGACCCAACGAAAGTTTAGTCACTTATATTAGTTTTTTGAAGTGAACTAGCACCCTCTGTAGGCCAACCTTTTTATGAGTATGAGATGCCACACCTCACATAGAGTGTTAAGTTTCTAATGCCTAAGGCAAAAAAGTCACAGTGTCAAAATTATTCCTGAAAAATCCCTGAAATTATCAGGCAGCATAAAAGCCATGAATTAGCTTCTCTTTTTTTTTGTCTTTTAATGTGCTGGTTGCCTCCCTTTTTCTAGAGCAGTGGAACTTCAGTGGGGGAAGGAAGATAGGTTAAATAAAGAGATGGTCTCTTTCTCAACTCCTCTTATCTCACCTCCCCTCTGCTTACTTGGAGAAGCTCATCAGTATATTCATTCAGCAATGTTTATTGACTGTCTACTGCGCGTCAACTACCATTATAGTTTCTAACACCTAGAGATCCCTGCTCTTATGGAGCTTGTATTCTAACAAGGAGATGAAGATTAAAGTCTAGATTTTGAAAAGAGATGCTTTTTTTTCTGAGAGTGAGACGTATTCTGAGGATAATAAAACAGGAGCATGGCTTAGAGAGTGATGGGGGCAGCCGGTTTTAAATAGTTATCCCGAGCTTCCAGGAAGAGGTGACTTTAAGCAGAGATTTGGATGAAGAAACAGGTGTATTAGCTTGATGACTGCTGCAAACAGTGGGGAGGGGAGTTGATAAAACTATTCCTCAAGCACTTTAGCTACCTTGTCTCTGAACTTAGTGGTTTGAGTTTGTTTGTTTATTGAACATCTTCTTCAGGTTTGTTGAATAGCTTTTCATTTAGCTTAACACATTGTTGGTAACCATAAACAGATTGTTCTTATTTATTTTAAATAATAGGATGTAGTTAATAATTCCGAGCTATTCTTATCTGTAGGAAGTGAGGCTGCAGGAGTTAAGAAACAGGAAGAGCATGCCATTTCAGGATACACCTGCTACTTTAAACCTTCAGGGTGAAACAGCAAGTCTTCCTTTCATCATCATTTGTCCCCCATCCTGGGAGCACTTCCTCAGGGTAATGTCCTGCCTTAGCCATTCTTCTCTGAGGGGACTCTTCTAGGACAGCGTAACAATGCTGTTCTGACCTTGAAGGACCCAGGGAATAGGAAAAGTAGCAACTGACTGCTGGTGGTCATTTGCAGGTCTGTTCCAAATTGTGTCTCTCCAACAGTGAAGAATAGAACTCCCTACTAGAGTGAGAATGAAGCTCCAGTCCCAAGGAGAGAAGTGGCAAAAGAAGAGAAAATGTTCGAGAGGGGAAGTAGAAATAAAACCATCAGAAATAAAAACATTGCCAAGTCCATCAAGAGGTCTTCTGCGATGGTACAATCCTCAAGCCCATATTCCCTGCCCCTAAGGCTGCTGTCAGACCACCCAGGGCTCTCTTAGTTTGGGGTGTACCTTGCCTTAGACACCTCTTCCTATTCCACCTTATTCTTCCACCAAACATTGGCAGAGAGAACAGAGTGATTGATTGACAGTATGGGCTTTGGAATCCAAGGGTCTCGCATTCGATTTCTGACTTTGCCACTTACTGGATACCTGACAGACAAAACTTTCCATGCCTTAGTGCTCTCATCTCAACAATGGGGATTAAAAACGACTTCACAGAATTTTCATGCAGACTAAATGAGTTAATTATGTACAAGGCTGAGCCAACTATTTGGCCCAGAGTGAATCTGGTAGGCTTAATAATGACCCCCAAAGATATCCAGGTCTTAATTCCTTAACTTATGAATGTTACCTTATATGGCAGAAGCATTCTGCAGATGTGATCATCTCCTCTTGAGATCGGGAGATTATCTTGGATTATCTAGGTGGGTTCTAAATGTAACCATAACTATCCCTATATGAGGGAAACAGAGGGAGATTTGACTACAGAAGGGTCAGATAGAAGGCAATGCAATGATGGATGCAGAGAGAGATTTGAAGATGATATGCTACTAACTTTGAAGATAGAGGAAGGGGCTATAAGCCAATGAATGCATGGAATACAGCTAGAGAAGCTACAAAAGGCAGGGAAATAAACTTTCCCCTAGAGCCTGCAGAAGGAACCAGCCTTGCCAGCATCTTGACTTTAGCCCAATGAAACTGATTTCAGACCTCTGGACTCCAGAAATGAAAGAAAATAAAGTTTTATTAATTTAAGCCACTAAATTTGTGGTAATTTATTACAGCACCAATAAGCAATGAGCCCAGTAAATATTTGATAAATCGTAGGTATTCAATAAATGCCTATAAAAGGCAAACATGTCCCAGAGAAATATTAATAATTGTGATTTTTGAGAACTTACTATGATCTATGTACTAAGTACTTTATTCTAAGTGCTCTACATAAATTAAGCCATTTAATCCTTACAAAAACCCTGTGTTAAATACTATTATTATCCCCTTTCTAACATATGAAGAAACTGGGGCACAGAGAGCTTAAGTAATTTGGCCAAGGTTACACAGCTACAACCTTGACTGAGCTGGAATATGACCTCAAGAAGTCTAGTCCCTAAATTTCGACTCCCAATCTCTATGCCTACTGCCTCCTACATGTTGTATGTTGAGCCATACCACATGGATCCCATAAAAGAAGAGGTCATGAGGGACCAAGGGTAGGGTGGGAGGAATGAGAATTAAAACATTTGGCAGATCAAATTGGTCTCTTCAAGGGCTTGCTTCCAGGTTGAGAGTTGCTCATGGTAGTCATAGGGCAAAACGATAGACTGATGCCCAAAAAGAAATGGTTTCTGGAAAGACATGATGATAGATATCACATGACAAGTGATCAATAAATGGTTAATGAAGAAGTATGAAAAGCAATTGGGGTTAGATAGAGTATCTGAATTATGCCATGCCATGGCTCACAATTTCTTAAGGTACTTTGAAATTGCTTTTTCAATGGTCAAGTGAGAGGTTTGCAGTGGGTTGAAATTGTGTGTGACCAGAGCAAAAAGCTGCCTGTGAGATTTTTCAAGGTCTTAACTATGTCTATAAGGTGTTTTCGTTTGGGTTTTCTTCCCCCATACTTGAAAACACATTGTGTGTGAGATATTATTCTTTTTTGAGTTCCTGTCTTTCTTGGTGACATCTATATTCCAAATTACCTAGTTTGCGTCAATTTGGTAATTGATTGCTATTAATGAATAGTAAATTTCATATTATGGAATAGGCTGTCACATGCCATTTAATTACCTAAATTCATGTCTATATATCTATCTATCTACCTATCTATCTATCTATCTATCTATCTATCTATCTATCTATATAGCTATGCGCAAGTCCTCAGCTCTGCTAAGAAGTGACTTGTATTCCTGATTTCGATGTTCTGGTTTTCTGGAGGCCTTTCATGAGCATATTTGTTCAATATTTGTAGTTTTTCAGGAGCACAACTGAACCTAAAACTCTGGTTTTACAGATTAAGAGCCTTGATTATTTGTAAGTAGACCATCTTAAATATAATTTATGAATGTATGAGAAACACAAATTGATGACAGTCTTCTCAGCTAAAGTCAACACTTCTCACTCTCTCTTGCAGCTGGCTGTGGCTATGTGGCTAGTTTCTTGCTAATGGGATGTGAATAGGTGTTGTATGCCATTTCCAGATCATGCCCTTAAAAGGCGTTCCCTTGGGACTGGACTCAGTTTACACAACTATGCAGATTCACCTACCCTCCCACTCTAGACCTTGCTATTTACCCTACTTCTGATGTGTTTCATTCCTGTGGCTGTCAGTGCCCATTTCTCATTTTCTAAGACCAATGGTTGCTTCAGCCTCCCAGGCTCTGTTGTCTCCATAGCTTTAGGAGCATCCTTAGCACCCAGATCCAGAAAGGCTAGGCTTCCTCAGTGGCTGCTTGAAGGGGAAGTAATACAACTCAGAAATATAGGGGAGTGTTAACACCCCACTAGATGAACCTGACCAGTGAGAGACAAAAAATCAGAAATTGCCGCCAGGTAAATTGCTCGCCTCTCCTACCCCTGACAGGCTGTTCTAAGACCTTAGCTACATTGCCTTCATCTGGTAGCTTACTAGAAATGCAGAAACTCAAGCCAAACCACAGACCTATTGAATCAAATCTGTATTTTAATAGGCTCCCTGGGAGAGTCATTTGCACACTAAGTTTTGAAAAGCATTGCTCTAAGACACAGCTGTTCCACAAACAAAACAAACCGAGCACCTAGACACATCATAGTCAAACTACTGAAAACCAAGGATAAAGAGAAATTTCTAAGGCAGCCAGAGAAAAAAAGACCTATTACAGAGGAACAAAGATGAGAGTTACAGCAGTCTTCTTGTCAGAAGCTATGCCAGTCAGAACACAATAGAGTGATATCTTTAATGTACTGAAAGAAAAAAAAACTGTCAGAAATATCTTTTGAAAATGAAATATAAAGACTTTTTCCAACAAACAAAAACTGAGAGAATGAATTATAAAGCAATCCTGCACTCCTAGAAATGTTAAAGAAATTTCTTCAGACAGAAACAATATTATATCAGACAGAAACTTGGATCTGCCTAGAGAAATCAACAGTGCTAGAAATGGCAAAAGTGAAGGTAAAAACAAAAAATTTTTAAAGTTTTATTTTCTCTAGAAAGATTGATGATTTGCTAAAGCAAAAATAGTATCACTGTAGTATGTGTATATAGCACACATAAAATGAAACATAGCACAAGAGTAGCACAAAAATGGGAGGTAGGAACTGGGAGTATACTGTTGAAGACATAATATTATTTGAAGGTAGACTATAACTAACTAAAGATCAACCAACTTGACCTAAGTGACATTTGTAGAACACCCCATCCCAAAAGAGAATACAAAAATATGCTTTTGAGGCACATCATAAATAAACTAGATGTTAATAACAGAAAGATATCTGGAAAATCCTTAAATATTTGGAAATTAAACAACACTCTGCTAAATAACGTATGGGCCAAAAAAGGAAGTCACAAGGGCAATTCGAAAAATATTTTGTATTAAATGAAAATGAAAAATATTGGTGACATACAATCACTGTTAAAGGGAAATGATTGAATTATGGATTCCACCCATTATCAAGGCCCTCCTGTTGGTTTCTAGATCATTTCCTAGGTTCTTCTTTGTTATGTAGAATCCAGGTAATAGGGTAAAGAAAAAAGAAAACGAAAAAATTCAAGGAGGTTCAGCTGATATCCATAAAAGTGAACTGAGGACAAGTTAAAGAATGTGTCAAGTAGAATTTTCTGAAATAGAGGGAGACAGCAGAGAGCATGACTTTGGTGGAAGCCACTGCAGAGCACATAAGAAAACTTGATCATGAGAAACGTGTCTAAACCCTAAAGTATATTTCAAAGAGTTTTGCTGCATATTAAAAATACACCCCAACTTCAATATTTTATCAAAAGACCGAGCAAAGATCTAAATGTCTTTTGATTTAATTTTTTTGGAGACAGCTGTTTCTTTGACTGTGAGTCTAAGACCGAATCTCATGAGGCCCAGAAATAGCCCTGTTCATTACGTCTTTCCTTCATCCATTTCATGGAAGAGTACTTCCATCTTTTACATTCTTCTTAGACTTCAGGTTGTTCTTTTGTAATTTATGTTTTTCCTGAATGCCTTCTGGATATTCACTTTAGTTTCCTTTTTTTTTAAACAAGGAGAAGCCTTCATAAGGGAGAGACCCCATGCACTCCCCTGCCTAGGAAGGATTAAATCCCCCAAACCTTCTAGGAGTGGCCCTTGACGTCTCACACATACTTTGAGAATATACAACCTTTTGTTTTCATCAGGCATCTGGATGACTTGAGCATTTTGAAGTCCCATACATCCTCCTCTCACCCCCCCAACCTACCCCCACCCCTGCCAGCAAAATGATGAGGACATGACACAAAGGGACCCAGGAATTTGAATCTAGGACATACAGACACACAGATGGAAGATGACTGGGACTGAGTCATTTTGTTGGCAGTCTCCAAAATGTACTATTCCAGGAATTCATGGTACTGAGATCCCTGGAGCTGCCCTAGTCTGGCTCTTTCTGAGACTGGTTTTCTTCTTCAATTCTGCATTTTCTTGTATCATTTCAATCAGTTATTTAGTGCTTGAGTTAGCCAGAATCAGTTATGTTGTTTGCAAGCAAAGGACCATAACGGAGACAAATGACCACATAAAAATGGTACTGAGTGCTGTGCCAGATTCTTCTGAGTTGAGCCTGCTTGTGTTGATGTGGCTGTGTGATGACTCAGTGCTCCTACAAGTTTCTCTACTTATTCTGCCGTGAAACCTCTGATCTTACAGTGGACAATATGTTGAGACATCATTTGTCCTTCACTTGGTGCAAAAACATTATGTTTTAAGTCCACGTTTATTCTTATTGGTCTGTGTGTCGAGTAGTGCTACTTGACACCATAAGAAACCATTTGGGCCATAAAAATAAATAGCATCCCTCAGTCATAAAGTGGCCATTTAAATGATCCAGAATATGTTTATATATTTTTTGACATTATCATTGAAATGAAAGTACATTACTTAAAAAACATAAAAAAGTGTGCTGTGGTAGACCCATACTTTATGTTGTATTTCACAGACTTCATTCTTCTCCCTGATACTTCAGAAGGGATCAGATTCAGCCTTGACAAATGTGTAGTTGAGTACCATAAGCTTAAAAAGTTAACATGCAAGGACATGCATAGAAAATTCACAAAAAAGGACATACAAAATGTCAATAGGCATAGGAAAATGTGTTCAATCTCATTAAGATCCAAGACGTTTAATGCATCAGTCAGGATGGTCTAGGTAATCCTGTAGTAACAGTCAACACCAAATCTCAGTGGCTTAAAACAACAGAAAGGTTTATTTTTTGCTCACATCTGGCATTGCTTAGCTGGAGGCTTTGTTCCATGGAATTAACATGGCATGTCCCTGGGCCATGGGACCCAGGCCACCTTCAGGAATATTGCTGGTAACCAATAGCCAAAGCAAAGGAGAGCTCTGTAGGATCTTGCGCTGCCAATGAAATACTCAGCTCAGAGAAATACATGTTATTTCTAGTCACGATTCAATGACTAGAACAGGTCACATGGCCCCACCGAATATCAAATGCCATGAAATTCAATCCTACTATATGCTCAGGAGGTGACAAGTCAGAAATATTTGGTGGGCAGCATTAATGACTACATCATGAAATTTTTTTTCACAAAAAATCATATAATTTGCTTCATCATGTAATTAAAACAATAATAAGCTATTATTTTTCAGCTATCAGACTGACAACTTTGTAAAGGTAATGAAACCTTGTCTCAGCTAGTGTGTAATAATAGGCACTATTATACATCAGGAATGAGGATTCGTACATCATTTCTGGGGGCAGTTTGACAGCATACACAAACAAACACACACACGTGTGAGCACAAACACACACACAGTGTGTATATATATACTCTACCCTACAATTTCACTGCTAGGAATTTAACCTAAAGAGATACTCACAATTGTGAAAAGACAGGTTTATAAAAACATTCATTACAGCATTGTATATAACAGTGGGAAATGGGAACAACCCATAAAGGCAAGGGCAGAACTATGGCTGAACAGCTCATGTTACAACTGTTTGAGTAAATATTATGGATCCATTAAAATTTTGCTCACGAAGAATTTGTAACTAAATTCTTTACTTTATAACGTTAAATGACAAAGCGGCATATACACATTCAGAACTTCTCACTGCTCTCTGCAAGTGGAGAGCGACACCTCAGAGTTCTCCCTGATCTATCTGCCAACAATTACAGCTCCTTCAGCAAAACCTGTATATACCCTATTAGGGACCCCAATCAAGGCTGTCCTTCCGTGGGTGACTCTTATGCTCTTTTAGAGCTCAACTGTTCAGCATCCACAGAAGCTATGCTCGGAGCAGGATGGTGGGTGCAGTCTGTTCACAGAGTGGCCTCCATTTCCCTGGAGGCTCATTTGTGCTCAGGACTAGGGAAGAGATGGAAATCCTGACTCCATTCCCAGTGTCTTTATAGTTGAGTTTTCCTTTCCTGAAGATCCACCCCTGCTCTCCAGGGATTAGCAGAGTACCCTGATCTTCTCACTTAGCTCTTTTCTTTCTTCCTTCCTCCTCACCTGTCTCCCTCCTTCCCTCCTTCCCCCTCCCTCCCTCCCCCACTTCCTTCCTTCCTTTCCTTCCTTCTTTTCCTTCCTTCTTGTTTCCTTGAAAGAAACATTTATTGAGCAGTTTTAAATTTGGGGCAATGTGCCCAGTACTGGGAATACCACAGTGAACAAGATACTCTCTCTGCCCCCATGGAACATTCTATTTATCCACTGGGGAAAAGAAGGGAAAGAAGCAATTGCAATATATCCCTGTGCTAGGAAGCTCTAAGATATCCCATGACCCCTGCCTCCCGGTATTCATGCCCTATGTAATCCCCTCTCCTGAGTGTTGGCTGGACTTAGCAAGTTGCTTCTAACAAATAGAATATGCCAGAGCAATGGGATGTCACTTCTGAGATTAGGTAATAAAAAGGCCCTGGCTTTGATCATGGGTTTTCCCCACCACCATCACTCCCCCATCTCTCTCCCCTGGCTCTGGGGGAAGCAAGCTGCCATGTGCTTCACCACTGTGCTACACAACCAGTGTCATTTGTTAGAAAGAGAAGGTAATTGTAAGTACAATCACAAGAAAAATAAAACAATGCTGTTAAATCCTAACAAAACAAGATTGTCCCCTGAAAGCTCTAAATCTAAGATCTCCTTGTTCCCTCTCTCTGTGTTACTCTTCAGAAGAGAGGTGATAAAAACTTAGTACTAAGGACTTCCCTAGCAGTCCAGTTGTTGAGACTCTGCGCTTCCAATGCAGGGGGTGTGGGTTCGATCCCTGGTCAAGGAACTAGGATCCCACATGCCATGTGGTGTGGCAAAAAAAGTAATAAAAAAAAAACAACTTAGTACTAAACTGAATTTTTCTCTTTGAGGTGACATGAAGGATTAGAGAATTAAAAAAGGAATCATATGATTCTATTTTAGTTACTGCTGTTGTTCACATATGACTAAAATTCATCTCTTATTCATGAAGCACTTTTACAACACTATCCTACCCTAATCAGCTGAGACCGTAAGCCACAAAATATGGGTCAGCACTCAGACAGAGAAAGCTGTTTTTTTTTTTAACTGAACTATAGTTAATTTACAATGTTGTGTTAGTTTCTGGTGTACAGCAAAGTGATTCCATTATGTATATATATAATTTTTCATATTCTTTTCCATTATAGTTTATAAGATATTGAATATATTTCCCTGTGCTATACGGTAGGACCTTGTTGTCTGGCAATTTTATTCACAGTAGCTTTGCATCTGCCAATCGCAAACCCCTAGTTTATGCCACCTCCCCCACTTTCCCCTTTGGTAACCAGCAGTTTGTTTTCTATGTCTGTGAGTCTATTTCTGTTTTATAAATAAGTTAATTTGCATCATATTTTAGATTCTATATGTGATATCATATGATGTTTGTCTTTCTCTGTCTGACTTATTTCACTTAGTTTGATAATTTCTAGGTCTATTCATGTTGCTGTAAATGGCATTACCTCATTCTTTTTTATGGCTGAATAGTATTCCATATATATATACACCACATCTTCTTTATCCATTCATCTGCCAATGGACATTTAGGTTGCTTCCATGTCTTGGCTGTTGTAAATAGTGAAAGCTGTTTTGTTTTGTTTTGTTTTTACGCCAAACCTAAAGCCGTAGTTCTGTATCTGGGTGCACAGAAGAGTGGTGTTCCGTGTATTTTCATTGTTTGTTACCAGATTTTGATCAATATATAAAATTGATTTCCTCCCTCCAGCTGATGATACACATTTTTATGTATGTGTGACAGGAGACTATGCAAAGTGAGTTGGGCAATGTGTATCCCACTCTCCATACTTGAGAAATATCACTTCTCCCTGGGAACCAGGAATTGGAACACTTGTCAGATCTATAACTACTCAAAGGCTACATAGCAATAAAGGGTGAACCAGGAAATAGTAAAATAACTCTAGAAAGGCGTTTCAATTTTCCAAAACTTGCTTTTTAAAAATCATCATTCGTCTTTTAATGTTTTTGAGCACACTGAACAGACTTCTAGAATTCCAAAGTGTGGCTAATCCTTCCACTTTAGAGTTGAGAGGCTCAACCCTAAAGTATGAAAAGGGTCATTGCTTAGAGGTCAAAGGCAGAATCCTTCCACTAGCAACCATGTCAAATTTCAGAATTTTTGCAATAAGGGTTGTGCTTTTATGGGAACAAATACTTCCTATTCATTTGTTCTGTCAAGCAATAAAATATGACTAGTGATTTGCAGAGATAAAATTCTCTCTGAAATGCTTCTTAACCTGCAACTTAATCTTTTTTTTTCTAAGATATATTATGAGAAACACTTTGAGCTTGTAAATGATTTGTTCCAAGTGACAACAGAGAATAAAATTTCCTAAAGGTACAGTGTTTTCCTTTCTCAGAATGTTGGAATCTGCCTGATATATTTCTAAATAAATGGGATCAAACAGTATAGTCAATACCCCAGAAGTGCAGAGGTGGGGGAAGAGGAGGTGCAGGGCAAGAGCTGGGGATACAGTTTTGTGCATAAGAACAGAAGAAGGTACAGGGTTAGAGAATTGTTATTATTTCTCCTCCAGTGCAGAAATGGGTCATGTTTAGGTGCCTGGAGTGAGCTTGGCAGAAAATCACTTGCTTCCTCATGCTGTTATGTTCCACAGGACTTTCTGTCCACATTACTGTCTTAGTGAATGGCCTATTTTGTAAACTAAATACCACAGTAGTTCCACATATCCAAATTAGAAGAAATATGTTGACCTGAAATATGAAAATCATTGAGATGTCAGACTTGATTTTTTCCTTGTTTAAATTTTAAAAGAGATACTTGCCTAACATCCCCCAAATGATTTTAAATTAATGTCTAACTTGGATTAAAATCTTTGAGTCCCAGACAGGGAAGAAATAAAAATAAGTCACAAGAAGAGATTGAATAAGTACCACTTCCTTTCTGAAGGAAGATGTATGACTCCCCCGTCACCATTTTCTGTCCTCTAAGAAGGAGTTTTCACAGAGCAAAGTAAGTTCTATTTGCTTATAAGGTCAAATCAATAATAGGGCTTCCCTGGTGGTGCAGTGGTTAAGAATCCACCTGCCAATGCAGGGGACACGGGTTCGATGCCTGGTCTGGGAAGATCCCACATGCCGCGGAGCGACTAAGCCCGTGTGCCACAACTACTGAGCCCGCATGCCACAATTACTGAAGCCTGTGTGCCTAGAGCCCGTGCTCCGCAACAAGAAAAGCCACCACAATGAGAAGGCCGCGCACCACAACGAAGAGTAGCCCCTGCTCGCCACAACTAGAGAAAGCCCCTGTGCAGCAGTGAAGACCCAACACAGCCAAAAATAAAAAATAAAAATTAAAAAAAAAAGTTCAAATCAATAATAGTTATATTTAATTGGGACATAACTGAGGAAAAAGGACAGATTGTCATACTCTAGCAGGTCAGCCTTAGGGCGTGCAGGACCTCGCTGACTGGCTGGTGGGGAGGAGGTGGAGGCTGGACCCAAGCTCAAGAATCATAATATGGCTGTGGCTCTGACCCAAAGACACTGGGTGATGGTCCAAGTTGATGTTCAAAGAGGAGGTATAAATGCTGATATCTCAGGGGGTCCAGTTTACAGATGGAGCATGTCAGCAAAGGTCTCCATACCCAGGTGAAGCTTCACGTTAACAGGGAACTAATATCATGCTTACAAATGGTTCATCTTTTTAGAGTATAACTACAGCCAGCAACTTGAGGGTCAGTGGAGTGCCTCCAGTACCCCAGGAAGGGGAATGGTGAGACTTGCCAGTGCTCTAGCAGAGTAGAGCTGGGCTCTATTCATCAGAGAAACTGAGGCAGAAGTCTAATCATACAAAACAGACCCCCACCGTGAGATTTAGGAAAGTGTTATAACTCAGTGAACCCACCACAGGCATCACAGATACTGGGTATACAGAAAGACAACTATTTCTAGAACCTACCCACTTGCAAATGTGGGTCTCAGTGATGCCAGCTTTGAAGGTAGGAACCGACATTAGTGTTAGGAAACCAAGCAACTTTTCTATGGCAAGGAGGATCATCAGTACCCATTGAGAGTGTGCTCAGTGATAGCCCTGTGCTACATTTCATGGAAAGGAAGTGTAAAAGAATTTACAGAATCCCAAATGGCCAATGAACAAATGAAAGATACCCAACCTCAATGGCAATCAGGGAAACGCAAGTTAAAACCACAACTGGTACCATTTCACACCCATCAGGTATACATAAGGATGTTACTGCAGCATTGTGAAAAAACTACAGTTACCTAAACATTCATCAATAGAATGGATATTTGATTTAGTAACAAATATTTATTGTAATTTAAATTTTGTATTATATTTTGCAATGGAATGCTATAAAAATGCTATAAAGCAGTGAACATGGATGAACATGAGCTAGTAAAGAAAACTGAAGGCACATTTATGAAATGATGTATATCTAGCGTAACACAAGCTTAAGTTATAGAGTATATCTAATACCTAAATTAATGCATAAAAGCACTTTGTTCCTACTCCTAACATAACACTCTCTAGGTTATATTGGAAATTTTTATTTAGATGCCCAGTGACCCAATACGACAGTAAGTTCTCTGAAGGCAGGAACCAAGCAGAATTCCATAATAGAGTAGGTGCTCCATAATATTAGCTGAAATCTTGCCATTTGTGACAACATGGATAGACCTTGAGGGTATTTTGCTAAGTGAAATAAGTCAAATGGAGAAAGACAAATACCATATTATTTCACTCATATTTGGAATATTTTTAAAATTTTAATTAATGAATTAATAATAAATAAGCCAAGCCGAACAAAAACGAATACATGGATACAGAGAACAGAGTAGTGGTTACCAGAGGGGAAAGGGGGTTGGGGAGGGTAAAATGGGTAAAGGGGGTCAACTGTAGGGTGATGGATGGAAACTAAACCTTTGCTGATGAGCACGCTATAGTGTAGACAGAAGTTGAAATACAACGTTGTACATGTAAAACTTAAATAATGTTATAGACCAGTAAAAAATAATACTGTTAGTTGAATGAATTAGTAAGTGAATGAAGACTTAAAAGACACAATTGTGTCAGTTGCTTAACTGTCATTATTTGGACCAAGGTCAAAGCCATCATTGCTATTCCTTGGCCCCTGCTCCTCCTCCTTCCAACCTGGTCTTTTTTTGAACCCCTGACCTTCTCTCTTTACACATTTGTTGGACCAGTCAGGGAAGTTGGGAAAGAGATGCTCTGTCCCCATAGCTCACTTTCTATCCACACTTCCCATCTCAACTTGGACAGTTTGGGACTACCCCAAGGAGAATCATATGTCTTGGAGGTGATTGAAGAATAGACCATTTTTTGTATGATATGTATTCATGTATATATGTGTGTTCTCACATGTATGTGCATAAAAGACCGGCAGGGGCTGAATGTTGAGCTTTCCCTCTACCATATTACCCCGAATTTTAAGGACACTCCAGAGACTCACACACAGAAAAGTAAATAAAACACTGTGGCTGCTCTCAGAGCACCTTGATGGGCCTTTACAGTAAGAGGCAAGTCAAGGATATACCTAGAATAAATCCAAAGAGTAGCATGTGCCAGAAGGGACTGAGGCCTTTACAAATTCTAAAAAAGGCAATACCTAAAAGAATGTTCAACCTGTATTTGAAGCAGGAGAAACAAAAAAAGGGATAAACCCACTGCCAAGGGAACATGATGCAATGTTAACAGATGGCACAGAGAACATGGAAAAACCTCATTTTCATTTTGCTTTGATTTTCAAAAACAGCCTTTCCCAAAGTGGGTGCCACAAAATGCTTGTTCTTTAATGGGTTTTGCAGAAAGAAGAGTTGCATGACCAAATACATTTGGGAAACATTAGGAAAATACACAGATTTCTTTACTGCAGGACTTTTCAGATGCTTTAAGATGCTACAATGTTCTTTGAAACCCTAAAAGAGGGGTAGCGTCTTCACTGCTATTCAGACATATGTAATAATTGACACTTTTTATCTGGAAGCACCTCATGGGACTAGTGTTTGGTGGAACATGCTTGGAAAGCAAGGAGAATGGTCTCTAACAAAAACATGTGGAATAAATAGTGCAAAGACAAAGGAAACTATAGTTCTGTCTTTGAGGAAATTTGAGAGAGAGGAAAAGACTACTTAACTAGTTTCAAGGATTTCAAATCTTTCAGCCCAGAAAGTACATTCCAACTACTAAAATCAGTTTTGAGAAGTAAAAGAAAATGTTAAGGTTTCCATCAGATTGGAAATAAGCAAGTAATATATCCAAAGAAATGTTTTTAAAACTTGAGACCAAAATGTGATCCCCATTTAGAGCTAAAACAGATTTTCATTCCACTATGATTCTTCTATTGCAGGTGACAGAAATGAATGCTGACTATTTTAAGGAAAAAGTGAATGCACTGGTGGGACTTTTACTGGGAGGAAAGATGAGAAACTAGAGACTCAGGCTTAAAACCAGGGCAGGAACCAAGGAAGCCATGGGCACTGGAGCCTCAGTTGCAGTGGCTGAACTGAGTTCCTTCAAGCATTTTTCTTCTCTATCAGTTATTTTACCAAAGATTCTAAGTCCCAGAAGAGGGAGTCAGGTTGGAACAGCTTTTTTCTCATGCCAGCCTCTTGGCCAAGGGAGAGCCAGGCATCAAGAATGCACACAATGGGGAGATATATTACCTAAAATTAAGAGGGGGGTTGGTAGAAAGGGAAAATAAATGGTGAGTGCCTGAAAATCAACAAATTCCCATTATGTGTTTCCTAAGAACCGGCTATATCAAATTAATCTAATTGCCTGAGGTTGGTAAAACTCCAAAATGGCGTAGAAGAACGCTATTCATTATGTTTAATTCACCCATTTATTTGTAAATCTTCAATACCCAGCAAGTAAACACAAGGCACCACGGTATACAAATCACATTAGCCCCCTGCTTAAAGCCTTCAGTGGTTTACAACTTAGGATAAAACACAAAATCCCAAGGCCCCACGGTGTCTGGACCCCTGACTCTCTCCCATCCCTCCCCCCTTGCCCCGTCCGTCCCAGCCGCAGTGCGCCAGGCTTCCCACACACTGCTGTGTCTGCTGGACATGCTTTTTTCAGTCAAGCCTGAATAAGCTGAATAACTCCTAGTTATAGTGGGCCTCCAGTTAAATGTTGGTTCCTCAAGAAGTCTTGCTAAACGCTCAGTTCCATTCTGTCTCTCCTTTTGTTCCGGCCCCTGCCTCCCTGGTTTCTTCCTTCATGACACAATTTACAATCTCCTATTTTGCTTGTTGATTTATGTAATGACTCTCTTCCTCAGTAGATGACACACCTCCAAAATCCAAGGACTGCATCTATTTTGTTCAATTCTAAATGCAACATGTAACACAGACCTTGACCAGTGTTGGCACACAAGAAATACTGTTTAGTGGAGATTCAGAAATGAATATGAACTCTATTTATATGGAGTCTGTATTCTAGAGACAAGAAATTATAATGATCACTGTGGTAAGCTCAATACTAGAGGCTTGTAGAGAGTACCAAAGGAACACCCTGAAGGGAAGGGTTACTTTGTCCATGAGACAATTTCACAAAGTCTCCCTGGTGTTCTTGTAGATTTCTCCAAGAGGATGCATGAGGGTGGATGACAATACCAGGTGGCAAATGCACAGAGGGAGAGAGAAGAGGGAGGGAAGTTTTAGGGTACACCTGTAGGTGAGTGTGACAGGATCTGGGCTTTGACCCTCTCTGCAGCATTTGTATCCAAGATTCACATGAAAACAGAATAATTATGAAATCTGCACATGACACAGAATTGGGAAGAATGACTAATGTGCTGTCTTATCCTGCTATTCTATTTCATCAGGTTGGCTTTAAACGTTCATTCTACATTGCATTCCTGAATGGAACTGTTGCTTCCTATTAATTGGTAGTGTCTTTGTGTTTAAATATATTTGTAATTTAATTCAAATGACTTGGAAAATGGGGTTTCTAAAAGAACAAGTCAATGACTTGATATTCTGGAATGTTAAATATGTTACAAAGTTAATTCATGATGGCCACAGTTAAACGCAAAAACATAAAAACCAAACGTTTAACATTCCTTTTTCAAATGCATGTGCTGTCAGCCTTTCAATTATTACCATAACATGATTTTTATTAAACTCTTACTTTTCTTTCAGTTGCACAATTAGGCCTAAATTCAACGTTTTAACCACACCATGAAAAGGCCATTAGTCAATTTATGCTTACTCAGTTGTTAAAATGAGGTAATAAAAACCAATTTCCTGGGCTGGTCTACCCTCCTTCTCTCCCTCCCCCTTCCTTCCTCCCTCTTTCCCTCTTTCCCTTCCTCCCTCCCATCTCCCTTCCTTCCTCCTTCTACAAGCATTTATTAAGATCCTAATGTGAGCCTGGAGCCCTGCTAGGAGCACATATTTTGAATATATAATACTTGGATTCAGGCATATTTAACCAGCTACATCCAGAGTGGGTTTAACATGATTCGATTAGCCCATTACAGTACATCTCCAGAAGCATCTCATACATTTTTAAACTCCTTATTTCAGCCCAATTTGATGTAATAGTGTTGGCCTCCCCCTATACCCCACACATTCACATATTCATCCATAGATACTGATTCACCACCGTGCTGTTCTTGGTTAGTTTATTGTTTACTCCAACTTTGGCGGAGAGCAAAATAAAAATGTACTCAGCTGACTCTTTGGTGAGTCAGTAAGCCTTCTTTTCATTTCCTAATTCAAGTTCTAGTTAAGGCTGGAATAAGCAGCTCTCCACCCAGCAATTGTAATTAAACCCATTTATTTAAAAAATACACACGGATCTTAACACATCAATTAAAATGGTTATAGGTTGTATCTAATATAACATGGGAATCAAACAAGCACACAGTTCTAGATATGACATAGACTGGGTGAATTTAATTTAGCTGATATATCGCTGTGGACCCGCTTCATTGTCCTCTGCTGTTTTTGGAAATGTTTCCCTTTTCTTGCTTTGTTGTTGTTGGTATTTAGTAGACTACCCAGGTCTTCCTGAGTAAGGATAGAAGACAAGAATGTGTTTGCCTTGTGCATGGTGTTCCCCAACATCACAGTGATACATGAAAAAATGTCCTGGAGAGTGTTGAGTTTCTCCAAATCATTCATTTTAAAATAAACTAGAAAAAAAAATAAATAAATAAAATAAAATAAAATAAAATAAACTAGGAGGGAAGGAAATCCAAAAAGGAGGTGGGGGGGGGGTATATGTATACGTATAGCTGATTCACTTTGCTGTACAGCAGAAACTAACACAACATTGTAAAGCAACTATACTCCAATAAAAATTTTTTAAAAAATAAAATAAAATAGGAAATTCCATATATTTAGCAGAATTACTTTACAAAGTTAAATCAAGGGTAAATCTTAGTAGACTTGTATGGATGTAGATTGGGATTTTCCTGTTGATAAGAGTAAGATACAACCTCAGAGGTGTAAACAATAGGTAAGAAGCAGCCCCTTATTTTAAAGAAGGGCCCTCAACACATGTGCACAGGTCTCACTATGAAATGGACATTCTGGTCCAGCAATCATCACTCCCACAGCCTTTAGCAGAGAAAGATGGGCAGATGCATCTTTAGGGGGACTTCCCAAGAGGAGTGAGCATGGTGGCATTTCTTCCCTGGTCTGAATGGGCCATTGCTTTTCCCACTGGAACCAAGTGAAGGGAGGCAGCGAGAGAGCCCCTCAGCACTCTGGAGTGCCAGCCAGAAAGGGGTGTGGGGCTTTCAATCCCGGGCCAGATGCTTGCTTGGCTGGAGGAATGTGTACGTTTACCCTGTGCTATTACAGGAGTGCAAGATGAGCAAGTTTTTGGAAGAATCTGACAAGGGTTCTTTGGAGTTTGAGGGATATAGAGAAATCTGCACACTAAAGTCTGGCTGGAGCTGCCCCTAGTGGCTGGGTGAGGACGAAGGGTTGCAAGTTACACTTCCACCATTTGTCTGGGCAAGAATGCACAATGTTTCCCAGGGACTGGAGGGTCCCAGTGGAGACTGTCTACCCAATGGAGTGAAAGGAAAGGCCATGCTTGGCAGCTGTAATAGGAGAGGGGGGGAGGAGGGAGATTTGGAATGGATGAGAAATTAAAGTTTAATTTACACTTGACTGGAATTTTCCGTAGCTGAAAGTGAGACTCTTCTCACATCTGAGAGTGGCCCCAAAGGTCAAGGATCTGCCTGAAATGTCACCGGGGACAGCGAAGGGAGATCTGCTTGTTTGAAGGCAGTGGTGGGAGAAGACAAAGCAGTTTACTGATTATAATCACTGATTTAGCACATTTAATAAATCAGTTACACAATTTATTTAAAAAGTCAGCTATTACACCACCTATGGAGTGTTCTTGCCAAAATTTAAAGAAAAAAATTTTTTGAGCCTAATTTAATCAGATCTCTTGAACTAACTAACAGCTTCCAGGACAGACAGGAGATGGAAGAAGAACCTGTTAATGACACTAGGAGGGTACCCTTAGCCAAATCCAGAAGGTTAGATATTCCACAGGACAAAAGCCCCCTTTTTCTTCAACAAACACATGGCATCGAGGAAGAAAGAGAAGGGAAACAGTCATAAGTTAAAAGAAACTTGAGAATATCTGACATATGTCAGATATTGAATTTTTATTTGAACTGTAAAAAGATATTTCTGAGACAATCAGGAAATATTGAACTTGGATTGGATATTAAATATATTAAGGAATTGTTATTAATTTGGGGGCATGATAATGTTATGATGTTATTTTTTTCTTTTAGGTTCTTATGCACTAGAGAAATATACTGAGGTATTTATAGGTGAAGGTTTGTTTTAAAATACTCCAGGATAAAATAATAAAAAATAAGTGTAAATTATCAAAAAAACAAACAACCCAATCCAAAAAGGGGCAGAAGAGCCAAATAGACATTTCTCCAAAGAAGACATACAGATGGCCAAAAAGCACATGAAAAAATGCTCAACATCATTAATTATTAGAGAAATGCAAATCAAAACTACAATGAGGTATCACCTCACACCAGTCAGAATGGCCATCACCACAAAATCTGCAAACAACCAATGCTGGAGAGAGGGAACCCTCCTACACTGTTGGTGGGAATGTAAATTGGTACAGCCACTATGGAGAACAGTATGGAGGTTCCTTAAAAAACTAAAAATAGAGCTATCATATCCTCCTCCAAGGCATATACCCAGAGAAAACCATAATTAGAAAAGATACATGTACCCCAATGTTCATTGCAGCACTATTTACAATAGCCAGGACATGGAACCAACCTAAATGTCCACTGACAGAGGAATGGATAAAGAAGATGTGATACGTATATACAATGCAATATTACTCAGCCATAAAAAAGAACGAAATAATGCCATTGCAGCAACATGGATGGACCTAGAGATTGTCATGCTGAGTGAAGTAAGTCAGACAGAGAAAGACAAATATCATATGATATCACTTATATGTGGAATCTGAAAAGGTACAAATGAACTTATTTACAAAACAGAAGTAGAGTCACAGATGTAGAAAAGAAATCTATGGTTATCAGGGGGTAAGGGGGGGTGGGATAAATTGGGAGATTGGGATTGACATATACACACTACTATATATAAAATAGATGACTAATAAGGACCTACTGTATAGCACAGGGAACTCTACTCAATACTCTGTAATGGCCTATATGGGAAAAGAATCTAAAAAAAGAGTGGATATATGTATATGTATAACTGATTCACTTTCCTATATACCTGACACTAACACAACATTGTAAATCAACTACACTCCAATAAAAATTTAAAAATAAAAAATAAAACAAACATAAATTTCTAAAAAAGAAAAATAAATTAAATAAAATATACTCCAGGGTAAAAGAAAATAAAGTGTGAATTTGGAGAGAGGACTGATGAAAAAAGGATGGTGGAATGGGAATAATTGTTGAATTTAGGTGATGGGTACCATGAGGCTTTATTATACCATTCTTTTTATTTTTGTAAGTGTGAAATTTTCTCATAAGATACAGCCTCAGATAAATAAATAATAAATGTTAAAAAATAGAAGTTAAATTAAAAGGCTGTTCAGATAGCAAATATCTTTTTTATTTTTTAAGGTCTGGGGATGGTATGGTATAATGGTTAACAGCTCAAGTGCTGAAATTAAACTTAGTTTTGAATGTTGACTACAACCATTATCAGTTATGTGAGCTTCGGAAAATCACTTAACTTTATAAGCCCCATTTTCCCCATCTGCAAGATGAGAATAATAATAATGCCTATTATTGTTGCTACAAGGGTTTAATGTGATAATACGTGTAAAATATTAACAAAGCACAGAGTTGTTGCAACTATTAATCAGTAATCTCTGCAAGTAGGCACAAAGTAAGTGCAACTATTAGCTTAGTCAAATTTAATTTTCACTTCTCTCTCTGTTTCCATTTTAAGCCACTATTTTTGATGCTATTGCTGTCTTGTTACCTTAAGTCTCAAAACTGTAATGCAGAAGTGCAAATTTGCTTAGACAGAGATCCTCAGGGGTGGGAAACCGATTTTTTATCTCCTCACCTTGGAATGAATCCAGACTTGAGCTTTGATCAGTTAAAGTTCTATAATTGCTAGTTGCACAAACCAATTCTAAACAACTTAAGGGGGAAAAAAAAGGATATCTTACAGAATCCAAGGAAAATTTGAATCTGTGAAGGCAGACTCAGGGCAAGCTCAAGAGCCAGAAAACTCTAGAGATCTAAGTAGCATGAAGCCATATGTTTAGTTTTTTCAGGTTACCACAATCAAGATGAATGAACTTCAACCATTTGAAGTTTCTATGTCACTTTGCGTAAGATTTCAGTTTCAGAGAGTGTCTGAGTGGCTCAGTTTGGGTCACATGCCCATTCCTTGGTTGGAATGGGGAGAGGAATTGGGTACCTCTAATGATAGTCCTACCAAGACTATATCCAAAGATTGTTATCTCTAACAATAGTGCCTATCTAGGGAACTAGTTGTTCCCTAATGTTCATTCTTCCCTTCTTCCATGGTAATAGGGTTTTAGCTGGCCAAATACCTGCCCAGAAAAAGGCTACATTTCCAAGCCTCCCTAGAAGTTCTATGTGGCCCTGTGACTAAGTTATGGCCATGGGCTATAAGCAGAAGTAATATGTGACACATCCAGGTTCTGCCCTTAATAGAATTGGTTGCATGCTCCTCAAGTCTCCTTAACCCCTTCCCCCTGGCTGAGAGAAGGCTAGAACCATGGACCAACAATAGAAGTAAGACTGTGCAATTTAGCAAATAAAAATACAGGACGTTCAATTACATTCGAATTTCAGATAGACAAGGAATACTTAAAAAAAAAAAAAGTATGTTCCATGCAATATTTGAACATAGAGAGGCTCAATGCATACAGTTAAGTGAGAACAGAGCAAGGGACTGAATAGTATGTATTCATTGGTTAATGATCTATATGCTAGTGTATGTTTAGGAAAAAATCTAGTTTATGTTTGAATATGACCATTTTGTCTGTGGTAAGAACAGTGATTTGGAGAGGAAGGAGAGGAAGGCAAGAGACAATGGTGGCCCAGACCAGGTGGCAGCATTAAGAATGGAAAAGAGTAGACAATTGATGTTACATACTGACTATCAATACATGTGTTATGAAAATATACTAAATTGTTATCAGTGGTTTTCACAGGGTGGGCAGAGTGTAAAAATATGTGGGACTTTCACATTCTAAATCATATATTTCTACAATATTTAAATAGGAAAGACTGATATTTTTTACTTCCTAGAAATAAGAAAAGTTCTGTATATTTAAAAGTACCATGATAAAAAAGAGTGGATACATGTATATGCATAACTGATTCACTTTGCTATACAGCAGAAAGTAACACAACATTGTAAGTCAACTATACTCCAATAAAAAATAAAATAAAATAAAAGCACCATGAGAAGCAATGAATGAAAACTTGGGAAAATTATTTTCAAAATACATGCTGCACAAAGGGTTGATATTCCTAATATATAAAGTGCTCTTACAAATTCAAAAGACAGAGATTAACATACCAGTAGAAAATGGGCAGAAGCCATGAAGAGGAAAGTGACAAAAGAAACACCTATTTCCAATAAACTGAAAACATTCTACCTCCTAAATCAGAAGAGAAATACATATGACAACTAGATAGTATTTTCCTCCTAAATTGGCAGTTTTTTAAAAGGAACAATCCTAATATTGGCTGTGCAAGTTCCGTGAGTAAGGTTGTTATCAGAGAGTGGGATTTGGGAGTTTAGTTCGTCATCAGTGAAGCAGCTTTCAGTGATGACAGATTCAAAGGAATTATGAAATCATGGTGTCAAGTGGGTTATCAATATTGTTCAACACAAATAACAACATTAACCATTTGTTACTGGGTATTTAAAATGTACCAGGCAAATGCTAAATGCTCACAAAATACTATTGAAGGAGGTGCTACTGTTCGCCACATTATACCAGTAAAAAAACTAAGTCTTAGAGTGGTTAAGTAGCTTAGCTAGCCTTTCTACATTTACATGGGTGGCATATCTGAGATTTAAATGACTCAGAAACACCTCATTCTTAACCACTGTGCTGTATACTTCATTCAGGCATGCAATATGCATTAATCAATTAAACATCAAGTATTAGGCACTAAACCAGGAACGGTGGATACAATAGTGAACAAAATCTTTATCTTTGTGTAGCTGATAAGCCAGAAGGAAATAGAGATAAGTAAGTAGGCAATTATAATACAGAGCCATATGTTGTCTACAAGAGACACACCTGAAACAAGCAGGGTACTGCTTTGTTTGAAGCCAGTATTTAGCAATCAGACACCAGGAGACTCCTAACTAGAAACATTGTTCTGGAATCTCATCTGTGAATGGTATCAGCCTTGGTCATCATGTCCTAGTGTTGTCTGGTTTGCAAGTATAGTTCTGTGCTTTAGGAGGTGTCAACAATCTCTGCCAGTCTTGGAGGGTCTCCTGGGGAGGCAGGGGTCGGCTGTGGCTCACTATGGGGGCAAGGACACTGGTGGCAGAGGCCCCAGGGAATATCCCTTGGTTTGACCTCCGCCAGAGCTCACCATTTTGGCAACAAGACGGCAAATATGTTTTAAAAGTAAGTGTGGGGCTTCCCTGGTGGCGCAGTGGCTGAGAATCTGCCTGCCAATGCAGGGGACACGGGGTCGAGCCCTGGTCTGGGAGGATCCCACATGCCGCGGAGCAACTAGGCCCGTGAGCCACAACTACTGAGCCTGCGCGTCTGGAGCCTGTGCTCCGCAACAAGAGAGGCTGCGATAGTGAGAGGCCCGCGCACCGCGATGAAGAGTGGCCCCCGCTTGCCACAACTAGAGAAAGCCCTTGCACAGAAACAAAGACCCAACACAGCCATAAATAAATAAATAAAATAAAATTAAACAAAGTAAGTGTGTTCCATGTACTATTTGGGACATACTTATATTAAAAATAATTCATTGTTTATCTGCAATTCAGATTTAACTGGGCAGCCTGTATTTTATCTGGCAGTCTCAGGTGGCAGTATTGAGACAACAGAAATCAGTAAATTCTGCAAATCAGACTCTACCTTGCTTTCTCAGAGAGCTGGTTGGTAAGCATTTGCCAGCACACCACTGCCTAAACCATTAAAAAAAGAGATTAAAATTCAAAGGATGTAAAACTCGTATGCTAAACAAATACTAACCAAAATAAAGGTGGTATGACTATATTCATATTAGACTTTAAAATAGACTTTAAAACAAAAAAATAATACTGTAATAAGGTAAAAACATTGATAGAAGATTCACTTCATCACAATTTAATAATTCTAAAGTTGTATAGGCCGCATAGCACAGCTTTAAAGTACATAAAGTAAAAGTTGCCAGAATTATAAGAAAAATCAACAAATCCCCCAGCAGAGTGGGAGATTTTGATATATCATATCAATAATTAATTGACCAATCATAAAATATATTAGTAGGAATATAGATGATTTGAAAAATGCAACAAACTTCATGTAATGGACACATATAGACCCCTAGACCTGACAACTGGATTACATACATTCCTGTCAGGTGCCCCTAAAGCATTTATGTGAAAACTGTTCAGGTATATGGCCAAAAAGCAAGTTTGAATAAGTTATTAAAAGAACTGGCATACACAGACCATTTTCTTTAAACACAATGCAATTGAATTAGAAATGCATTTTAAAAGATTTTTTAAAACAGTGTATGTCTGAAAATTTTAAAACATACTTCTTGGAGAGGAAAATGCATGTTCTCAATGCTTATATTAGAAAGAAAAGTATACCTGAAAGTAAATAAGCTAAGCTTCAAATCTAAGAGATTACAAGAGAAAACAAAAGAATAAAACCAGGGTACTTCCCTGGTGGTCCAGTGGCTAAGACTCTGTGCTCCCAATGCAGGGGGCCTGGGGTTCGATCCCTGGTCAGGGAACTAGATCCCGCATGCATGCTGCAACTAAGAAGTCCGCATGCCGCAGCTAAAGATCCTGCTTGCCGCAACTAAGACCCGGTGCAGCCAAAATGAATAAATAAATAAATAAATAAAAAAGAATAAAACCAAAGATAGTGGCAAAAAGGGCAAAATAATGATAAACAGAAATTAAAAGGACAGAACACACAAATGAACAAATTTAGGAAAAATTGTTAAAATTGTAAAAAATTGAATCAGTATTTAAAAATCTTCTCATGCATGCAAAGAAAACCCACCAGGCCCAGATAATTTTATAGGTGAGTTTTAACACACTTTCAAGGAATATAAGATGGGGGTAGGGGAGAAGAAACACTCTTGGACTCATTTTCAGAAGTTGGGTATGTAAAATTAATAAACAGAAACCTCAAATAAGTAGAGTCAGGAGACCAGAAGGGGGAGCTCCTACACCCTGCCACGATAGTAAAGCCCAAGGCGAGGAAGAAAGACACTGCTTTCCTGGCAAGGACTCAGCCAATGAAAAGCCATGGACTCTCTGTTTACTACAGCCCTCCCAACTTCCTTTTCCTCCCTTTAAAGGCATTCTCCTCCCCTTGCTGTGCCAGGACTTGTACCTGTCTTGCCATGGTTGCAGACCCCAAATTGCAATTCTCTGCTGATCAGGAATAAACCCGTCTTTGCTGGAGAAATATCCAGCAGTCTACTTATTTCAGGTTAACAGGTATAATGGTGATATTAAAACCAAACAATTTCAGTGTAAGAAATGCAAGTTATAGATTCTCTCAGTTTTGAACATAGATGTCAACATCCTAAAACAAATATTGGCAAACTGAATACCATAAGACATAGAAAAAGACCATATAGCCTTGCCAAGTTGAGTTGATTATAAGGATGCAGAATTGGTTTAACATTAGAAAATCACTTAGTGTGTTGTGATTCACTACATCAAGAGATTAATGGCAATATGATCATCTCAATAGATTAAAAATTCAATAAGGTTCAGCAGCAATTTGTGGTTTAAAAAGCAACCTTAACCTGATAATTTTAAAAAAAGGCCTAGAGCAAACATATTTTAATGAAGTATTAAAGTCATACTTTTAAAACCAAGAACAATACCAGGATGCTTCTTATCACTGTTTCTATATGACGTTGCAAGGAAAGTCTTATCCAAAGCAATCCACAAGATAAAGAGATAATGACTGGAAATACATTTTAAAAACTGTCATTATTCACAAAGGATATAATAGCCTACAAAGAAAACACAAATGTATATCTTGACTTACTTTCGGAAATAGAGTGTAACAGGATCATAAGATTTAAGTTCAAAATATAAAAGGTTAATTATATTTTGATACAGCATCTACAGTTAGAAAATGCAACAAAAGTATATCTAGGAATAATTTTAATAAAAATATGTAAGACCCTTTTGTAATAAAGTGTAAGACTTTACTGAATGGTATTAAAGAAGATCTAAATAAATGGAGAGACAAAACATATTTATGAATTAGAGGACTCTATAATTGAATATTTAATTCTTCCAAAATTGATGAAATTGTTTCTAATCAATTTCAATTAAAATCTCAACAGAATTTTGTATGTGGAATTTGTCAAAATGTTTCTAAAATCTATATGAAAAGCAAAGGGCCAAGACTAGAAAAGTTAGACTAAAAAAGAACAAAGCTACAATAAGATAAGATAATATGAAACTGGCAAGAGATAGATAGACAGATCAATAAAATAGAACAGAAAACCACCCACCCAAATTACATTTATGTTTATTGAAAAACCTGGTATCTGACAGAGCTGGAAATGGATATCAGTGGGAGAAAGCAGGTACAACTGGTTATCCATGTGGAAAAATAAAAGGATGTTTAGTTTACACCATTTATAAAATCAATTTCAGATAGACTAAAGAATTAAATGTGAAAGACAAAATATTTATAAAGCTGTATAATATTTTTATGACATCAGCATATTAAAGGATTTCTCAAACAACACATAAAGGGAAATATTGATACATTTAAGTTCATTAAGATTAAGAAGTCCATTTATTAACAAATAAAACAAAGAGAGTGAAAGGACAAGCCACAATCTGGAAGAAGATATTTATAACATAAATGACAGACAAAATACTAATATCTAGAATATGCAAATGGACAAAAGATAAAAATAGGAGTTTCACAGAAGAAGAAACTTAAATGTCAAATAAAACATGGAAAAATGCTCAGCCTCCCTAGGAAGTCAACAGAGACCATATGACCTGCAAAGCCTAAAATATATACTCTCTGGTCCTGTATAGAGGAAGTTCTCCAGTTCCTGCTATATAGTTCAGAAATGTCTTATAACAGTTAAAAATAAGGTCATATAAAAATATTAACATTAAAAAAGTTATTTGCATTACTACCTTACTTTAAACTAGAGATTTGAATCTACAATAACAAGCTTCTATGTTAAAGACCAAATAAAATACCCTATATGTATGGTATTTTTGAGGATGCAAGGAACAATTTAAAAGCTGAATTTTCTCTAGTGTGATGTGAAATAAGTCTCTGATTGAGACAGCAAAATGTTCGCACATTAAAAAGATTGTCAACTTGGATTTATCTCAATAAAGTCCTTCTTTTCACCTAATTATCAAATGGTTTGAACGGAATTGAGTTAATATATTACTGTTAAAGTGATTAAAGACTATTTAGGTGATAGCCTTAAAGATATCATGTCAAAAATATGACCATATTTGCAGAGTAGATGCTGACAAGGGAGGTCAAGTGGCTGGAAAATGTGTGGGAGGAAAAGTCTTTTCCCTCTCTCTTCTTAGGTTCAGTGGCTGGGGCCATGCAAATTGAACTGGCAAAAGACAGATTAACAGAAGAAGATTTATTAAATGTGCCTATCAGAGGCCTTACAGAAATGAAGTGAAAACCCTAAAGAAGCCATCAGACCCAAAGTCTTATATACCATTTCAACAAAGAGCAATACTACATTTGTGAAGTGCAAGACAAAGGAAAAGGGGTTTGAGTTTCTGGGAAGATGGAAGATAAGGGTACTTGTAAGGTCTGTCATTTAGATGGCTCTCGGTACCATCTCTGGGCTTGTAAAAGTCCGGAGCTATCTCCAGTGATTAAGATGGGGAATGATAGGTTTCTCTTCCTGGTACAGGAGAGGGAGACACTTTTACAAATGGAAATGTATGTTTTGCTTTTGGCCAGATCGGGGGACGGCAGAGAGTTTTTTTTTTTTCCCCCATGCCTGCTGTTTCTTAATTGCCTTCAGCTCAAAATAATCCTCATGCCAGAGTAGCATATTTCAGTTTTTTCAGTAACAAGTGGCTTCTTGAGGTGGAATTTATTTCATTGAGTTTTACAATCTGGATCTGGTTCCTCCCCCTTACCCCACACCCCCTCACCCCAGCTTTCTTCAGAGAGCACACAGTTGTTTCTTCTCTACTTTCACCTTGAGAATGAGAAGATAACAGATTTTCTACAGGTGCTGCTTGTTTTTCCATCTCATCATATGTCATTTCTATTAATCTCTCTGCATAAAGTTAGGCTGGAAATTTCCTCTATTCAGGCATCAATATGAGAGTTTGGCTCTCCTTTAGGATTTAGTTTACTTCTTAATTTACTTTGGGCTTGGTTACTTTACATTTTTTCCTCTTAATATGGCTTATGTTTTAATTTTTTTATTTTTTTTAAATTTTAGAATTTTATTTATTTTTTTATATAGCAGGTTCTTATTAGTTATCCATTTTATACGTATCAGTGTATATATGTCAATCCCAATCTCCCAATTCATCACACCACCACCCCTTCCCCGCCACTTTCCCCCCTTGGATGGCCTATGTTTTTAAAGTTAAAGTCAACCATATCATTTTTTGTTTTTACTCATTTATTCATTCGACACATATGATGAGTGCCTACTCTGGAACAGGCACTATTTTAGGTATTGGGGATACCGCAATGCACAAAAGAGGGGAAAAGTTCTGCCTTTATATTCTAATGGTGGGAGGAAACAATAAACAAGGTAAATATGTAAAATACATAATATGATAGTGATAAATGGTAAAAATGATTCTGTAGTAGTAGATGTTAAATTATAGAAAACCAGACAGTGATTGATGCAAATAAATGTGGTTCAGCAATGCAAATAGCTTTGTCTCATAGGGATGCAAATGATTTGTGTCCAGTAGAGGACACTGGGTTGTAACCCAAATATTAGTTTTATTGCCCTATGGGGCATTAACCAATTTTTATGTAATTTAGTAATCTTATTCCAGCATTATTTTCCCTTTCAGTGACTATAAATACCTTTGTCTTCTTATGCCCCATTTGAACCAGGTTTATTATTCTGCTAGTTCTCTCATTAATGAGGTAAACAACAATGAGAATCATAGTTTTTAACTTTTTGAAAATGACATATTAACATATAGAATGTGATTTATGTAATTCTGATATGCTAAACATCTTTAATGAACAAACAAAAAAAGATATAAATATATAACATAATAGAAATTTTTTTTAAAAAAAATTGTGGGTTGATTTTTAACATTCTAATGTTGATTGAATACTAGGCATTAGAAATGAAAATTATGAAGACCATACAGTCATAGGAGATAAAAGTTTATGAGAATGTTTTTAAAATATATAGTGTTAAAAGGTAAACTGAGACCTATTAACATTTTTAAGAGTTTATTTGAGCAAAAGTCTATTTTAATCAGGCAATACCAAACTAGAAGTGGTTAGGAGCACTCTACCAATAGGAGCTTTTATAGGGAAGAAGCAGAAGCCAAGCAAAGAAATTATTTGATTAGCCATAGCTTAAGTGTTTGCATTATTTTGAAAAGCCTAGTTGGATGTTTGTGATAGGTCGTCCTTAGATTTTGATTTCTTAACCTTAAGGCATTTCAGGCTTAGGTGTTGGTTTGCTTAGATAGGCTACTAAGATATTAGAACCACCTCAGTCTAATGGGCTCCTTATTTAATTAATTTCACAATAGATAAATAAAACAATTAAACTCCTAGAATGATATTGCCTATTTTACTGGTCTACTAGGTATTCAAGTATTTGAAATCATTAAGAGAATAGGCTTTGGAATCAGACTACCTGGCTTCAAATCCTGGCTCAACCACTTCTTGGGCTGGGCAATATGTTCTTTTTTTTGTTTAATCTAAGCCTCAGTACCTTTTATCTTATCAGATAATTGTGAGGAATAAATGAAATAATATAAGTAAGTTCAGAAAACTGCTGGTAAGTGCTTGATACATTTTAGCTACCAGGTTTCTGTTTATTTTGTTCTTGCAATGAAAAATTTACAATATACAAGGTAATGTAGAGCAAGTAAGTAACCACTGCAACTTCATATCGTTATGTAAATGACTTTAAAAACAACACACAGGTCTTTCCTGGTAGTGCAGTGGTTAAGAATCCACCTACCAATGCAGGGGACACGGGTTTGAGCCCTGGCCCAGGAAGATCCCACATGTCGCAGAGCAACTAAGCCCGAGCACCACACCTACTGAGCCTGCACTCTAGAGCCTGCAAGCCACAACTACTGAGCCCACGTGCAGCAGCTACTGAAGCCCGCACACCTAGAGCTAGTGCTCTGCAACAAGAGAAGCCACCTCAATGAGAAGCCCGCGCACCAAAACAAGGAGTAGCCCCTGCTCACCACAACTAGAGATAGCCTGTGCACAGCAAAGAAGACCCGATGCAGCCAAATAAATATATAAATAAAAATAATTTTAAAAAATAAATAAATAAAAATAAATAAATAAAAACAACACACAATGTTTGCAATATTTAATAGAACAACATTATTCCATGTTGAAAAGTTTTACTTACTGGAGAGCTTCTTTCAAATAAAAAGGGATTAATTCTTATCCACCAACAGAGTACTGTATTTTATTTCTATTTTATGGAACATTTTACAACCACAAGTAAGTTTGGTTTTCTAGTCAAAGCTGTGTCTCAACAACTAGTACTTCATTTGCATGAAAGAGAAACTTCTAAACTGACTGTTGCTTGAGTAAGCAATTGACAATACAAAGAAAATACCTTGCAGACATTTCTTTAGAGGGTTTACGAGTAAATCCACTTCTTCCAAACTTTAGCAGTTATTAGTTTTCCAAATAAAAGAAACAAGCCAAAAAAATTAAATACAATAAAAGGAAACAAAACAAAAACAGATATAGTTCCTTTTAAACTGTTGGCACAATTATTCAAGCCAACTTTCTAATCAGGGTCAGCAAACACTATGCAGGCTTAAAAAATGAGTTGGTCTTTCCAAATGTCATCAACTTTCAAAGTCAGAGCAGATGGTACAACGGATTCCTTTATTCTATACTACCTCACAGTATTTTAAATTCACCAAGTTTATCAAAATTGAGGGACAGAGATACTGATCTACCTAGAAATACCTTTAAGTTTTCAACTGTAAATTACTCCACTAAATTGGTTGTATGTGTTAAAAACAAACAAACAAAAAAATGAAATTCAACGAAGTAAATTTGAAGATTCTAATTGGCTCTGTTCAACGATTCAGTTACTCAGGAAGCAGCCCATTCTAGCAACTAGAAGGGCACTCTGAGGAGTGGTACAAAATGATAAGCTTTTATAAAAAGGTAGGTGGGGCAAGGAAGTCATTAGCAGAAGAAAAGAGTTATTTTGGGTCAGGAGATCTTTTTAGGGGGAGGAGAATGGTAACAGTTTTATCATGCAGATTGTCTCTTCTTCCTCTGGGGGCTAGAGGGCCCACATGACAGGTTACCTCACTGGTGATGACCAGGAAATTCCAAATTGGTTGACTAAGATTACATTTCTGAGATCGAGAGCCCAGAAATAAACCCACACATATATGGGCAACTAATTTATGACAAAGGAGCCAAGAACATACCATGGAGAAAGGAAAGTCTCTTCAGTAAATCATGTTGGGAAAATTGCACAGCCACATGCAAAAGATTGAGACTAGACCCCTATCTTCTACCATATACAAAAATTAACTCAAAATGGATTAAAGACTTGAATGTAAGACCTGAAACCATAAAATTCCCAGAAGAAAGCAAGCAGTACACTTTTTGACATGAGCAGGATTCTGTGAGGCTCTCCTTGGTACAAAAACCTTTCTGGGACCCCCATTTCTTGCTTATAGCAAAAGGCTTTGGTCTCCTAGGCCTTCCCTGAGTTCTAAAGAGCAGATTCAACCAATTACTAGTTAGGGAAGTGAGGGAATGCAGAAACAGAGGAAAATCAGTGCAGAAATAAAGGAAAATCAGTCAAGAAAGAATATTTTGGTGATAAAACAGTCCTACTTCCTCCTTGATACATATCTTTGAGTTGTTCTGCAGGAACTAAGACCCCACCCAGGTGGAAAATGGTAACTACATGCTGAGACCCCAGACTGGTTGGAACCAGAAGGTTGATGATTGAGGTTCCTGGAGCACCACCCTGTTATATCACCACTGATTAGAAGAAAGTCATGCCCCTGTAGCCCTCACCCCAAATGTTGCCTTTAAAAACTCTTCCCTGAAAGCCATTGGGGAGTTTGGGTCTTTTGAACATAAGCTGCCCACTCTCCTTGCTTGGCCCTTCGATAAACCTTTCTTTGCTCCTAACCCTGATGTTTTGGTTTGTTTGGCTTCACTGTGCATGGGGCACATGAACATGGGTTCAACAACAACACAACAACAAGGAAAAACAAACAACCCAATTTAAAAATAGACAGAGGATCTGAACAACATTTTTCCAAAGAAGACACACAGATGGTCAGCAAGCACATGAAAAGATGTTCAGCATCACTAATTATTGGGGAAATGCAAATCAATACCACAATTAGCTATCACCTCATGTCTGTTAGAATGGCTATTATCAAAAAGACAAGAAATAGCAAGTGTTGGTGAGAATGTGGAGAAAAGGGAATACTCCTGCATTGTTGGTGGGAATATAAGTTGGTGCAGCCACTATGGACTTCTCTCAAAAAATTGAGAACTGTTGACTTAAAAAATGCACAATGTAAAAGCTGTGGGTCAAGTTTATTCAGTGTCTTACTGAGGACTATAACCCCAGAGACAGACTCTCAGATAGCACTGAGAAACTGTTCCAAAGAGGTAAGGGGGGAGGTCAGTATATATGTTATTTTGGCAAAGGGGGTACATGCCACCAAGCATATATCTTGGTAGGAGGTTGCCAATAGTCAGGAGGAACAAACATCTTAGTTTATGGTTGTAGTGCTTCTCTAAGTTTGGGAAGATGAAAGAATCCAGGTTTATAAAAAGTCCAGGTTTATTTTCTCCTGAAAATATCTATTTGAAGGCCTGTTCTGCCAGTTTTCCCAGAGCACAGAGTTCCTCATTCCTGATCTCCATCCTGAACTCCTTTCAGGGTGTGTTAAAGGTAAGCTGCTGCAGTGGCTAATGATTCAATGCTTGTAGAACTGAATGGCAAGCGACATTCTTTAGTTGGTAGAACTACCACATGATCTAGCAATTCCATTTCTGGGTATGTATCAAAAGAATATGAAAACACCAATTAGAAAAGATACATTTCAGTATTATTTATAATAGCCAAAATATGGAAGCAACCTAAGTGCCCATCAGTGGATGAATGGATAAAGAAGAAGTTTTATATATATATATATATATATATATATATATATATATATACACAATGGAATATTATTCAGCCATTAAAAAAAGATGAAATCTTGCCATTTGCAACAGCATGGATGGACCTTGAAGGCATTAAGGTGAAGTAAGTCAGATGGAGAAAGACAAATACCATGTGATTTCACTCATATGTAAAATATAAAAACAAACAAGCAAAACAAAACAAAATGAAAACAAACAGATACAGAGAATAGATTGGTAGTTACTAGAGGGGAAGTGGGGTTGGGTGAGGAATGGGTAAAGAAGGTCAATTGTATGGGCAGATAATACTAGATTTTGGGTTCTAAGAATGCTGTAGTGTATATGGAAGTTGAATTATAATGTTGTACACATGAAATTTATATAGTCATCCCTCTGTATCCATGGGGGATTGGTTCTAGGAGCCCCCATGGATACACACATGCTCGAGTTCCTTATACAAAATGGCATAGTACAATGAATACAGCTGGCCCTCCGTTAACTGTGGGTTTTGCATCCTCAGATTCAACCAACAGTGGATGGAAATTTTGGTTCGTGGTTGGTGGAATCTGCAGATGCGAAGCCTGAGAATAGGGAGGGTTGACCGTATATTTATAGAAAAAAAATCTGCATATAAATGGACCCTCACAGTTCAAACCCATGTTCAAGTTTCAACTGTGTAATGTTTAAACCAGAGTTACCTAAAAAAAAAAAAAAGAAAGAAAGAAAGATTACATTCCTGGGGAAGATTAAAACTGCAGGTTGGTATTAAATCTAGGTTTAGTATTTAGCTTTAGCACAAGTGACACCATTTTGGGCTTATAGTTTTTCTTTTTAACATATGCTATCTCAGAATTTTTCTTCAGTATATAAAATGATTTAAAGATGATTTTTGTCACTTATTTTTCATCATAAGACTAAATTATTTATTATTAGCTTTAAATTTCATCCTAAGGTCTTCCAATTCAATTGCGACATATGTAGTAGTTTCTTGAGTGAACTGTAGGGGAGGAAAAATAATTTTGCCTCTACCCTTCTGAGTTATGGGCTGGGACACTCTGTAATAAAAGGCAGATTAGCAAGAGAAAAACAAATAGAATTGTATTAACATGTATACCTCATGTACACATGGGAGATACCCAGGGAAAAATGAATAACACCCTAGGTGGCCTACGCTACCAGCTGAAAGATCATCTTCAGCTAAAGATAAAAGAAAGCTGTGTGAATCTGTGTCTGTGTCTGTGTCTCTGTTGGTGGGAGGAGGCCAGTTATAGGAGGTTGCCAGGAAAAGACTGGTAATGAAGGGTAAAATTTCTTATGCACATTTAAGTTGGTGCCTTCTCCATTATAAGATTCTCTTGTAATTTAGTCATTCAGTTTGTTAATATGGTGTATCACATCGATCGATTTGTGGTTATTGAACCATCCTTGCATCCCCGGGCTAAATCCCACTTGATCATGGTGTATGATCCTTTCAATGTATTGTTGAATTCGGTTTGTTAATATTTTGTTGAGGATTTTTGCATCTATGTTCATATCAGTGATATTGGCCTACAATTTTCTCTTTTTGTGATATCTTTGTCTGGTTTTGTTGTCAGGGTGATGTTGGTCTCATAGAAGAATTTGGTAGAGTGGCAAATTTAAGTTTTGCCTTTTGGAACCTTCTGGAGTTTCTTTTTTCAAATATTTTCAATCCATGGTTGGTTGAGTCTGCAGATGTGGAACCCATGAATACAGAGGGCCAGTTGAATATTTATTCAGCCAAACCTCAAATGCCAAGCCAACTCCAGGTCTTCTCACCCAAACAAGTTTGACTATATGTCCCTAGCCTATCAGATATTTTTCATTTGTCTCTTCCTTGTTCTTTATTCTTTATCCTATAAAAATGTCTTGCTTTCTACCTCATTTTGCAGTTCTCCAAAAGGAGACTATGAATGTCATGAAGTATTAAAATTTGTTGTATCACCTGAATTGTCTTCTTTTTTTTTTTAAACAGAGTTGCCTACCCTCTTCCTTTCTGCCCAAAAGCAGGGTATACATTTATCCCCTCTGCTGTACGAGGAAGAAGAGAGCTATCCTTATCACTTGTTCAAAGATAAACTGAGGTATATTAAAAATGATAAGGTTTATTTGAGCAAAATTTGATTTGAATTGGGCAATACCCAACTGGAAGTAGTTAGAAACACTCCACAAACAGGAGCCAGGGGAAAGACTTTCTATAGAGAAGAGGCAGAAGCAAAGCAAGGAAATTATTTGATTAGCTATAGCTTAAGCAGTTGCATTAATTGAGAAAGCCTAGTGGGCTGTTTGTGACAGGTTGTCCTTAGGTTTTGATTTCTTAACCTTGAGGCATTTCAGGCTTAGGTTTTGGTTTGCTTATGTAGGCTGCTAAGGTATTGCCATTAATTTATAACATTGGAGATGGAGAACTGGCACTGAGATGAGTCTGCATAAACAGAACTTACTAAAATAACACTTATCCTCCATTCCTTCTACCCATATATTTTCTTGTCACTTTCCCACAATTTATCTGCCCTAGAAGCCCAAACTCCCTTTCCTTCGTCTAGTTACTTCTCTACAGTATATCACCGTTTGTTAAAATGATATATAAGCCCCTGAGTCTAACCACTTCTTTGGATTTTTCACTTCTTTTTTTTGTGAAGTTATCATGCACGTGTAAATATTAATAAAACTTGTATGCCTTTTCTCCTGTTAATCTGTCTTTTGTTAGTTTAATTTGTATCTCCCCAGGTACTTGAGCTAAGAGGGTAGAGGAAAAGATTTTCTTTCCCTACAAGGTAAAAGGGAGAAGAAGGAGACTGTATTTTCCAAAGATTGTTCTTTAATTTTCTTCCCAGATTAATTTGTTTGCTTGTTTGTCAACTAAGTATCCATTTTATATATTAACCAAAATCTGTCAAGTAAAATATATTTTTGGATCCCATTTTTAGCGAACTAACCTGTAACAAGCATGGTTCCTAAAACACTTTTAAAAAGTGTACCATGTGTTATTTTTTATGTAATCTTGCAATGCTGACATCAAGTACACTATTGTAATATCATTTACAAGTGATAACATGAATGAGATGATTGCCCTGAGTTATTAGGTAGATTTTTTCCTCCCTTAGCAAAGAAAACATTTTTCTTAATACAGATAGATATAGAGGAGAGAGAGAGGGAGAGAGAGGAGAGAGAAAGAAAGAGAGTCTCTTCCACCTAGAATATTTTTTACACAATAATAATTTAACTATAAATAATAATTATATTAAGTAAAGTACTTTATCATCTCCCATTCCTCACTCATGCTACCTGTGGTGGCAAGACATTTTCACATTAGTATTTTACGATGGACCATTCATTTGAGCCCTGACCATAATACTCTGCTTTAGATTTTCAGACTATTCTAAGCAGTCTATGGGCTTAAGCAACATACTGTTTGAATTAGAGGGCCTCTGGAATCTTCTGTCACTGAGTTTCTGTCAAGTCATAAGGGGAGATGGAAGTGCAGTGGGTCTAAATTCTATACCACTCATCATTCTAATTATGCTGCCTAGGGAGGCCAGCTGGCTAGCTGTCAAGAGACCTCAGGAAGTTTATTTACATTGGTAAATTCACTGTGGTACAAGCTCTGAATCTTTGCTTTGCAGGCTCAAAACTTGAATTTTTGTCAGCACATTGAAAGTAAAATCTTCTCTTGGCAAACTCTTTTTATTCAAGCTTACAGAGACTGAAAAGTCATTTTATTAATTTACAATGGGCAATAAAACAGTCATGTGGACTGTTCTGCTTGCCTCAACAGGATAAGTGCATTTACTCTTTAAAGACAAAACTACCTGGGAAGCCAATTATAATTGAAAATTTGAGGGGTCTGTATTCAGAACAAGAGGAGGTAGTTGAATGATGGACCTCAGGGACAGGCTTTTCATGTAGCCTAGAGTGTTTTGAGTCTGTGATGTTCCCTTCTCACCCTTAATAGGGTTAAGTACAAAATGGAGGTACACATAGGCCATGTAGCTTAGTTTGGGGTGGGGTGAGATTTTGGGATGAGTAGGAACTGGACAGACAAAAGGAGGGTGAACATAGGGAACATTCCAGGCAAGTGGAATAGTATATGTCACGGCCTAGAAGTCAGGGAGAGACTGTGATGAGCCAGAAAACTGCAGTAGTTCAGCATGCCTGAAGCATACAGTGCAAAGAAAATAATGTCAAGTGATAAGCGGGGAGGGGTAGCCGGAGCAAAAGCATGGAAGGTCTTGCAAATCACAGTTAAGGAGTTTGGGTTTTTGTCCTCAAAATGATGGGGATGAGTGAGGAATTTTAAGCAGGGGTGTAATGAAGATCGGGTTTGTGCTTTAGTAAGATCACTCTGGCTGCAGGGTAGAAAATGAATTAGATGGATGCAAGACCAAGATCAGAGATGAGTTACTTCTAGGTCAGAAAGTAGTGACTTGAAAATTGGGGCAATGTGAGACGGAATTTACAGGTCTGGGTGATTAATTAAATATGGGCAGAAATAAAAAGAGAATGGACAAAGATGGCAGATTTCTAGCTTGGGCGTGGTGGTGCCAGCAGTGGTATAGGAACCCAAGAGGTCATAGGGAAGTGAGTGAAGGGCAGAAGAGGCCCATGATGAGTCACTTTAGAGTTCAGACATTTTGAATTGAGCTTGAGGATTCTGGGGGATATCGAAATGGGTTTGTTCAGTAGGCTGTTAAATATTTGGGTTTCATATGTAGACGAGAGAGCCAGACTGCAGATTTTAGAATCAACAGCAAATAAATAACATGTAATAGAAACCCTAAGAGTGTCTGGTAACCCAATGAGAGTGTATGGGAGGTGGATAATAATGGTCCTGTAGCTGTAAACCTTGGTGCAATCCACCTTGTTTAGCCAAATTACTAAGATCAGCAACTAATAATACCAGTCACTCTTCTGTATACATTCTGGCAATGTCCTTTCAAAGTTGAGTAGTTCTAGTACATGACTGGGAGCTTAAAGTTTAAGTTCATGACATGATTTTCCAAAGTAGGCAACTTCTTGGAAGGCATACTGAGCTAACAATCACATAATAAAGCATTCCACTTGTATTTGTTAAATAGCTTTATGCTAGCCTCAGAAGTCACACAGTGACTATTCATTTGAAGCAAATCGCTAAGTCCAGCCTACCTTCAAAGGAAGGCAAATTAAACTCTGCCTTTTGGTGGGAGGAGTGTCAAAGAATTTGCAGATATGTTTTAAAATCGTCAGGGGAAAAAGAGGCTACATTTACATGTTTTGGAAGGTTTAGCCAGTAAGTTTACTACCAACGACTGGTCTGAAATTTACATTTTCCTTTCTCCCTCCCTCCTTCCATCTCTTCCTCCCTTCCTTCCTTCCTATCTTTCAAAACTCATTTACAGATATTGACTACACACTGTGTCACAATCAATAAACTCTGAATTCAATGCTATATTGCTCATTGAAAAAAAATTTCTTTTAAAAAAAGCAACACAAATTTGGGAATTCCCTGGCAGTCCAGTGGTTAGGACTCGGAGCTTCCACTGCAGGGGGCATGTGTTTGATCCCTGGTCGGGGAACTAAGGTCCCCATGCCACATGTTGCATCCTAAACAAACAGAAAAACAAACAAACAAAAAACACAAATTTGTCACCTTACAGTTCTGGAGGTCAGAAGGCTGCAATCAGTTTCACTGAGCTTAAGTCAACGTATCTTCAATGGCTGGTTCCTTCTGGAGACTCAAGGGGAGAACGTTTCTAGCTCCTGGAGGCTGCCTGCATTCCTTGGCTCAGAACCTCTTCCCTGCATCATTCCAACTTCTTGCTTCTATTGTCACGCCTTCCACTTCCTCCTCTGTGTTCAATCTCTATCTCCTTTTTAAAAAAAATTGTGATAAAATATACATAACATAAAATTTATCATTTTAATCACTTTTAAGTGTATCCTTCAGTAGCATTAAGTAGATTCACATTGTTGTGGAACTAGTCTCCACTATCCATTTCCAGAACTTTGTAGTAGGAAAGAGTTTTAAAATGCTGACCATTATTTTTGTATTTCCCTTCAGTGGAGTGCATGGAAGGAATCACAGCTTCGTAGGCATGGATAAATTCCAAACTTCTGATCCTCAGCAAACTCACCTATGATATTTAACATAGAGCTATAGACAGCAGATATGACATGTCTAGCATCGGGCAGGCTCTTTGCTCTTCATAGCTTAGATCTAGTATATATGAACATACAGAATCTAGTTTATTTTCCAACATTTCTCCAAAGGGAGGATAGCTTGACTCCTATTTAACACAAGGTCTTAACTGCTCTGCCTCTTGAGGCTGAAACTGATCCACTCACTACAGTAAGTCCCCTATATACAAACGAGTTTCCTTCCAAGAGCGCATTTGTAAGTCCAGCTTGTTCATAAGACCAGCAAAGTTAGCCTAGGTACCCAGCTAACAAAATCAGCTATATAGTAATGTACTGTAATAGGTTTATAATACTTTTCACACAAATAATACATAAAAACCAAACAAGCACAAAAAATAAAACATTTTTAATCTTACAGTACAGTACCTTGAAAAGTACAGTCGTACAGTACAACAGCTGGAGCTTCTTACACAGCAGCTACATCACTGCTGCTTTTACGCTTGCTTCTGGACATCCTGGGCTTGAAATAAAGATACTGTGCTACTGTACTCTATACAGTACTGTACAGTAAAGTACACAAAAGCACAACCACTTGTAGAGGATGCACGCATGTGACAATGTACTCCAGACACATGAACTAACATGTGATTGGACATGTGAACGCATGTTTGCATCTTTGAAAGTTCGCAACTTGAAGGTTCGTATGTAGGGGACTTAGTACATCCACAAGCTCCCTTGCCTTTTGGCTCCTCATTGAGTTGGGCCAGTGGAAAGCACAAGCAGGAAATCCAGAAGTTGGGAAGAGAATGAAGACGGGACATATAGTCCCTTGGTATCCTCTCTTTCACATCTAAGTGTTTTGTAAATACTCCCTACTGAAGGTCACAGCTTCTGTCCTGCAGCTCTCTCTCATAGATCTCTCTGGATTCTGGTTAACTGTTCTCTCTTCTTGCTCCTTCGGGCACTGGTCCAACTAGATATATGGTAACTCCTGCTGCTGCTAATCTAGGTGTGCCTCACCATTTCTTACTGGTTTTCTTAACTTTTGACCATACCTATTTCAGTTGTCCCCTTCTCTAAAATATTTTCAATTATACTTTTGCTTTTGGGCCCCAGAGTGATACTTTACTTTTTTTTGGAAACAAATCTCACTCAGAGCCCCATTATGTAAAACAGGTAAACGTGAAGCTACATCAGCTGATGCAAGGGTGAATAATGTAGGGCCTCAATTGCTTGCTTCTCCCCATCTACTGAGGTGGCCTCTGAGGGACCACTTAGGTCTTGGAGGGACATACTTAGAAAAACACTGGACTGAGCAAATCCAAGGAAATGCTAGCCCTGACCAACGCTCAGATGACATCTCTCTACCCAACTCATTAAATCACTTCACCTGACTTCACAAACACACTTTAGAAACATGTGAGAACAGAACTTCAGGTGTTAGTTGCATTTCTACAATTCGCCTACACCACCACCTTTTGTAGTAGTCCATGTGTTTTTTTCCATTTAGTTAGCTGTGCAGGTAGGGGGTCCACAGGTTGGTCTCAGTTAGAAGACTGATAGGAATGATGATTTGGATTTGATTTAACATCAATTTCATTTTGATTTACTACTGAATTTTTTTTTTCAAATAGGCAAAATAAAGAATCTTCACAAGATCAAAAAGATGAGTTAACCTAGCTCCCCACTGTTTTCCTAGTTCCCCAAATGTGTGGTTTTAGGAAACCCAAGCAGAATGAGGAGTCTTCCAGGTCAGAAAGTCCCAACCATGAACTTTCTGTGTATGACTGGAGGAGTCACATTGGCACTCAAGATTTCACACTGTTATCATAGATGGGAATTTTTTTTCCCTTTTCTTTCTTCCTTCCTTTCTTTCTTTCTTTTAAAAACAGTTTTTTAATTGAAGTATAGTTGATTTACAATGTTGTATTAATTTCAGCTGTACAGCAAAGTGACTCCGTTATACATATATATACATTCTTTTTTTTATACTCTTTTCCATTATGGTTTATCATAGGATACTGAATATAGTTCTCTGTGCTATACAGTAGGACAGTAGGACCTTGTTGTTTATCCATTCCATATATATATATAACAGCTTACATCTGCTAACCCCAATCTCCCACTCCATCCCTCCCACAACCCCCTCCCCCTTGACAACCACAAGTCTGTTCTCTATTTCTGTTTCTGTTTCATAGATAGGTTCCTTTGTGTCATATTTTAGATTCCACATATAAGTGATATCATATGGTATTTGTCTTTCTTTTTTTTTTTTTTTGCCGTGCCACACGGCATGTGTAATCTTAGTTCCGCAACCAGGGATCCAACCTGTGCCCCTGCAGTGGAACCACTGGACCGCCAGGGAGTCCTGGTATTCGTCTTTCTCTTTCTGATTTACTTCATTTAGTTTGATAATCTCTAGTTGCATCCATGTTGCTACAAATGGCATTATTTCATTCTTTTTTATGGCTGAGTAGTATTCCATTGTATATATGTACCACATCTTCTTTATCCGTTCATCTGTCGATGGACATTTATGTTGTTTCCATGTCTTGGCTATTGTGAGTAGTGCTGCTATGAACATAGGGGTGCATGTATCTTTCTGGATTGGAGTTTTGTCTGGATATATGCCCAGGAGTGGGATTGTTGGATCATATGGTAATTCTATTTTTAGTTTTCTGAGGAGCCTCGATACTGTTTTTCATAGTGGCTCTACCAACTTATATTAGATGGGAATTTTTGTTGTGCTACCTCTACATGATTCCATGGACTATTTTTGTACTCTAACAACTCAACATGTGGTTTGAATGCAATAGGCTTAGCCAGGGCCATATATATATGTGTATATATATATGTGTGTGTGTGTGTGTGTGTGTATTCATATACATATACATATATATATGTACATATATATGATTTTTAATAGCTCTTAAAACATAATTATTATTTTGGATCTTCCTTAAACCTGCTTCCAAAGAAACTCAATGGAGACCTGATACTTTTCTTGGAGTTACTCAAGTCAACTTGGAGAAAATCAGTAGGGACTTCTGGAGAATTCATGTATCTCCCCACTCCTTTGAAGTTCTCGTCTTTGCCTCCCTCCTCATCCTTCCCTCACGGGCTGAAAGAAGCACAAATTGATACTAGACTTCAGTTAGTTGGTTCAATGATGTTAACATAATTTGTCAAAAGTGAACAATTCAGTTAAGTTGAGAAAAATAAAAACTAATTGCTGCCAAATAGCTGGTTAGTAGTCCTGTGTGTATTCCTTAGAACCCCTAAACTATCTTCGCTTTACGTATACAGAGCCATCAGCTGCACTTTGCTTGTTGTATTGTGATTTTTCATAGATTTGCTTCTAATTGGAAATGAATTATTTGGTGGTCACACATGAAATTAAGAAGGAGAAAAATGTTCGAATTTACAAAGGTGGAGAATAAGTTGTTTCTCATAAATACTGGGAAAATTTTGAAGAGTCAAGAAACATACACACATATATATTATATCAAAAGAAAAAAGACTGCTGAGTAGGATCAAAAGATGTTGGATCACTCTCAAGATTGTTGGATATGGACTATATCTTCACAAGTAGGAAGATCTTAGTTTGAGGAACCCTGTAAGGCAACTGTTACAGGAATGATTATATACCCGTCTGTCTTAGTTCAGGCTGCTATAACAAAATTCCACAGACTGGGTGGCAGAAATTTGTTGCTCACAGTCCTGGAGGCTGGAAGTCCAAGACCAGGGTGCCAGCATGGTTGGGTGAGGGGCCTCGTCTGGGTCACATACCTCTTGTATCCTCACATAGAGGGACTAGAGAGTTCTTTATGGTTTCTTTTATAAGAACACTAATCCCATTCTTGAGAGCTCCACCCTCATGACCTAATCACCTCCTAAAGGCACCACCTACTAATACTGTCAGCTTTGGGGGTTAGGATTTCAACATATGAATTTTAGGTGGGCACAAACATCTAAGCCATAGTACCTTCCTTCCTTTCTTCATTCATTCATCAATAAATATTTATTGCTAACCATGGGTTGAGCATTGTTTTAATTATTGGGGACACACCAGTGAACATGAGACAAGACCCTTATATTCTTGTTGTGGGGGACCTGAATAGAGAAACAAGAAAAGTCAGAAATGATAGTTTTCTCTGCTATGCAGAGAATTAGAATGGGTGATGTGATAGATTGGAGACTGCTTTAGCACTTTAGATGAGGTGATCCCTGAAGCTATCTCTGAGGAGATGACTTTTAAAGTGCAGTATGAATGCCAAGAAATTAATCACAAGATCTCAGGGAAAGGCATTTCCTAAATAGGAACTGTTTGGTGCAAAGTCAGGAATAAGCTTTGTGCAGCTGAGGAATACAAGTTCAAGGAGGGACTTCCCTGGTGGCACAGTGGTTGAGAATCTGCCTGCCAATGCAGGGGACACGGGTTCGAGCCCTGGTCCGGGAAGATCCCACATGCTGCAGAGCAACTAAGCCTGTGTGCCACAACTACTGAGCCTGCACTCTAGAGCCCGCGAGCCACAACTACTGAGCCCATGAGCCACAACTACTGAAGCCTGCGCACCTAGAGCTCGTGCTCCACAACAAGAGAAGCCACCGCAGTGAGAACCTGCGCACCGCAACGAAGAGCACAATCAGAGAAAGCCTGCGCACAGCAACGAAGACCCAACGCAGCCAAATATAAATTAAAAAAAAAAAAAAGTTCAAGGAGGCTGGGGCATAGTAAGCTAAGTGTTTATAAGTGGAAGGCAGAGAAGCAGGCAGGGCCAGATCGACAGGTTGTGTGAGCCAGGATAAGGTATTTGAATTTTATTGTGATTGTGATGGGGAGCTACAATCAAGAAAGGCAGTGACATTCTTTAATTTGCATTTTAAAAAGTTGTTTCTGGCTGCTGTGTAGTGAATGGGCTATAGGGAAGCCAAAGTAAAAGCAGAGAGACCAACCAGGAAACTCTTCCAATAGTCTGGACAGGAGATGAAGGTGCTGTGGGCTGAGGTGATAATGGAAAGAAGTGGCAGATTTGGGGTATGTTTTGGAGGTAAACATGTCAGGATTTTCTGATGGATTGGATGGAGGGAGGGGATGTGATGAGATAAAGAGAGAAACCAAAGATAACGTCAAGATTTCTGGTTTGATCCAACTTAGTAGCTGGGGGTAGGACATACTGAGACAGGAGAACTGGTGAAGAAGCAATTCTGAAGATAAAAATGAAACAGTTTTGTTTGGCTCATATTAAGTTTGAGATGCTCATTAGATGCTCATTCATTGAAGAAGAAATATGAAGTAGATGGTTTGTCATACAAGTCTGGAAACATGGGCAGGTTCAGCACTGGAGATAGAGACTTGGGCAGACAAGTGAATTTACAGCCAGGAGACTGGTTGAGATCACTTCTAGGCCATGTGCCATAGATGAAAGGAGGGGCCTAGAACAGAGTGGGGGGCTCTCTAACGTTAAGATATGCGGTAGAGAAGTCTCCAAACAAGTTTTAGAAGGAATGGTCATTTAGGAGAAAAACCAGAAAGTATACTGTCAAGGAAGTCAAGAAAATAAAATAATTCAAGGAGTGGGGCTTCCCTGGTGGCGCAGTGGTTAAGAATCTGCCTGCCAATGCAGGGGACACGGGTTCGAGCCCTGGTCCGGGAAGGTCCCTCATACCGCGGAGCAACTAAGTCCTTGTGCCACAACTACTGAGCCTGCGCTCTAGAGCCCACATGCCACAACTAGTGAGCCCGCGTGCCACAACTACTGAAGCCCGCACGCCTAGAGCCCGTGTTCCGCAACAAGAGAAGTCACTGCAATGAGAAGCCCGCGCACCGCAACGAAGAGTAGCCCCCGCTCGCCGCAACTAGAGAAAGCCCACACAGCAATGAAGCCCCAACACAGCCAAAAATAAAATTAAAAAAAAAAAAAATTCAAGGAGAGAGTGGTCTGTTGTTCTCAGTGTGAACAAGAGTCAAATAAAGTAAAAAAAAAATAAACTCATTACTGGATTAGGCAACATGTACGTCATTAGTAATCTTAATATGAGCAGTCTCATTGGAGTAGATGAGAAGGAGACTTGATTGGAGGGGTTAGGAAGAAAATGCAAGGTAAGACAGTGAAAGAACTATAGGTGTGAAAGCCACTTTGGGGATCTAGAGAAAGAAGACAGGAGGAAAGTATAACAGGACTGTTGCTGGACTGTGTTGAGTGCCTGAGATCTGTGGCTGTTAATGTAAAATGAGCCCAGCAGCTCCAGCTGTATACATGTATCTCTAGTGATATTCAGCAGCTCCTGTACAGCACAGAGGAGCTGGGTAGTCAGGTTTGGGTTCTGCTAGACAAAAACAATGGAGGAAGAGAGAGCTGAAGTTAAGCATATTTGCAAAGGGTGGGGGTGCTATAAAGTTGGATCATAGCTTTAAGCTGGGTTTTGACGGAAATGAGGATGCCAGGGAAATGGCCCATAGTAAGAACGTAAGAAGGGCCAATGGACTGGAGGTCTTGACGAAGTCAAAGAATTGATGGAATATTGATGTAAAAGAGTTAAATGGATAGGAATTAACAGCCAGATGGGTAAATAGGAATGTTTTGTGTGGGAAGCTGCTACACTAGTGAAGGATGTTCTTACATGATTATGTCTCACCCACTGCTTATTTTTTTTGGAGTTTTCAGTTCCCTAGTATATTATTCCAATGATGGAGTTATCATAAGCTGCAGGGGAGCACACAGATTTTTGAATAACTCAGCTAGCGAAGCAGTAGCTGAGAGTCTATTATATTAGTCAAAAGATTCCACTGGAGAATTCCAGTGGAGAAGGCTTTAGCATGTGACATTAATAAGCAGCTTTAAACTAATTTTTGAAAAATAAAAAATAGAAATAAGTGTCACTTTAAAGGGAAAAAACTGCTTCCTTTCTCTACTTACAACACTTACGACACCAAATGTGTGGAGTTTTTTTCCATACCAAGCAATTCTCCAATTCCCTGCACACCGAGTCCTACAATTTAATTCAGTTCTGGCAGTAACAACCCAGAGTTAGCACAGACCCCACAGACTAAAGGCTCAGTCCCACCAAGAATGCCCCCTACTTCAGATACCAGTTGAAACTTCCAGGTTGTCACCTGTACTTTGGGCCAACTGGCTATAAATTGGGTGTTCCCACAACACTCTCCCCAGCTTTGATAATTTGCTATACTGGCTCACAGAACTCACAGAAATACTTTACTTACTATTACCGGTTTATTACAAAGGCTACAACTCAGGAACAGCCAAATGGAGGAGATGCATAGGGCAAGGTACGGGGGGAGGGGTGCAAAGCTTCCCTATTCTCTCCAGACACTTCCTCCTCCCAGCATCTTGATGTTCCTCAATCTGGAAGCTCTCCAAACCTCGTTATTTAGGGTTTTTATGGAGGTTCCATTACATAGACATGATTGATTATATCACTGGCCAATGGGGATTAAGTCTTGAAGTTCCTCTTGGCTTCAGGAGGTGGGCCGGAAAATTCCAACCTTCTAATCATGACTCAGCCCCCACCCTAAAGCTATCTAGGGACACCCAACCACTCAGTAGATCAAACATTACAACAAAAGATGCTCTTATCACCCTATCACTCAGGGGCAGAGACCAAATCTATTCAATATATTTATTATGTCACAGTTTTATCACTCTGCTTCAGTGAAAATATTTCCCATACTGTCTGAAAATAAAGTACCTGTGTCTGGAAAGGTGGAAAAGTGTGTGCTTTGCTATGTTTGCCTGTAAGTACTTAAGTGCACTATCATCAATAGTGATTAATAATGTATGAGTTGTAGGCACGACTGTTTTGCTGCACTATAGACACAGACACACATTAAAAAACAGATATGTTTTGGATGGAAACAACATATTACATCATATAATGCTTTATTTACATTTTACAAAACACTTTTACATTAAGTAATTTGAAAATAAGATTTGCTGCATTTTTTTCAGAAGATCTGTGGGTATTTTCTAATAAGCGCTCCATTCATTGCTTGGTAGACTTCAGATCCCCACCCTCCCCTCCCACCCCCAGCAAGGTTAGTTGCATTATTCTCCTCCTCTCCTTTCCTACTTAAACATTATTAAAGGCTTCTCTTTCCCCCTCCTCAAGGTAAAGTCGAACCTCTTGGCTCGTGAATACTGGCAGAATGGTAGGATTCCGCAGCTGTATTTTTGAGTTTAAATAATAACATCGTGCCTGGAAGTCAGGTCCAAGTCCACTTCCAAGTCCACGTCCTTGTTTTGGCACACTGTTTATCTGTGACCTCATTATTTTTTCTTAATCTATGAAACAGACGCATTAAGGTCGATTCACTTCATACATCTATTGTCAGAAGAGGATTTAAAATTCCCTAGGAGAATGGGCCAAGCGTGGGCTTTAGATGGTGCAACATGTTAGCGACATCAGTCCATTATTGTTGCTATAGTCCAAAGATAACAACCCCAAACTTCTCTTACCAACTCAAATTCCAGTTTCTTCCTACCCTTTCTTCCGATTCTTTACTTTCCCTTTGGCTGATATTAGAAGCAGGAAGGGAGTACGGAAAGGCGCCAGGGGTTGGACCAGGGGAGAAAAAAAGCCCATCAGACCGGTTAATCGTGTCTACGATTCTCTCCTTTGCTTCCAAGCGCTTCCAGCAGAAATGAGGATCCAGTTCAGGAACGGCCAATGCCGGGGTCACAGTGACAAATTTTACAGAGTAATCTGAGGTGCCGTCCCAGGTACCCGCCCAGAGACCCTTTCTTGCGTCGCGGTCAAGGACCCCCTCCAGGTTCCCCCAGAGGGTACGTTGTCTGCGCGCGGGCGCGTCCTCTGACAGAGTGCGGGCGTGCGTTCGGCGCCCGCGTTGTCCCCCAAGCCCGCCGGAAGGAGCGGCGGCGCCAGCGTCCTGCCGCCTGTCCGTCACGCAACCGCCCACGCCGCCGCCGCTTCCGATTGGCCGCAGGCGCGGGCCAGGCCCCTTCCAACCCCGCCTCCCGCAGATGGACAGGCCGAGGGGGCGGGGCGGTGGCGGGCGGGTCCGCCTAGCTGTCAGTTACGGGGGCGGCCCGGCAGGCTGGCGGGCGGGCGCTCGCTGGCTACCTCTTCGCTCGCTCGCGCGCGCTCCCTCTCGCCGCCTGTGGGGAAGTCGGGGCAGCCCGAGTGGCCGCCGCTACAGCCTCGCCCCGACCTCCTCCCAGTCCTTTCCCGGCTCAGTCCCTCCCTCTCGCGTACCCCCGAGTACTGAGTGGCCCCGCGGAAGGTTCGGAGAGTCACCGGGGCGGCGCCGGGTGGTGTTTAAGCCATGTTAAGGAGGATTTTGCAGAGGGTAAGAGAGTGAAACCGTCTTTCAGGAGCACGTGAGCGGGAGAGCCGGAGCCCAGGGCCGCGGAAGCTGCCGCCTCGCTGAGTAGCCAAGGCGGCGGCGGCGTAGCCGCCCCCTCTTCAGCGCCGGCCCCCTCCTTCTTTAGGCCCCCCAGCCCAGGCGGCGATTAGGCCTCGGTCGTCTGCTCTGGGGGCGGGCCGCGGGGGGGCGGGGGGCAGGGGGCGGGCGGGGCGGTGGCGGGGCAGCAGGGCGGGGCGGGGCCGGGTCCCCCGCGGCCCCCGGCGCACAGGCCCGGGCCCCTCACCCGCGCGGGCTGTCAGTGCGAGCGGGCGGCCGGGCGGGAGGGTGTGGCGCCGGCGCGTTCCTTTCAGATTCTGGAATGGCAGTGAAAATGGAGAGTTAGTGCCTGCGGGTCCGGCCGGCCAGCCGCCCACCGGGCTGGAGCACGCCGGGTGGGAGACCTCGGGAGGCTAGCTCGGCTCTTCCCCCAGCGCCCCGCCCGGCGTGGCCCGCAACTTTACCCGACACGCACCTGCCTCACGCTGATTCGTAATCTCATCTGGGCAGCACTGCAGGGTAGTGTGGTGAAACCAGGCCTAACGTTGGCCCAGTCGCTGTACCGACACTTAACTGGCTAAAGTCCGCTGCGAAGGAAGCTATTACTCACTGTTGGCAACTCCCCTACCCCACACGCCCCCCATTTAAAAATGCGTTTTCCCCTCCCAGCCCAGTACCTTTTTTTGAGCCATGCAAGTATAGATCCGTTGTCAGCTTGATCCAACGGTACACTCCTTTACTTTCTGCCAGTGCTCTATGTCAAATCTGGAAAAGCCTGAAGATACAAGGATTAGAGCATTGGAAAGCTGTAGGTGTTTTGTTTAGGAATCTGTTCCTAGAATAACAAAATCTTTTCTGTAGGAGTCACTGTTACTCAACTTTTTGTTTTGGTTAGCTTTTTTTTTTTCTTTTTTCTTAATTTCTTTTTGAGACCGATGGGGTGCAACAAAATGTAAATGACTGAAAAGTTGGTGCCAAACCTATTAGTTGGTTACTGAGGGAGTAGGATAACTAGTTCCAAGGGCAAAAGGAGTTAGTGAACTCGTAGCATTCAGTCAAGGAATGTACCAAAGAGAGTTGAGTCATCCACTATGTAGAAAGGGAGTGTCCTTGCTCCTGCATAGCTTTGGGAAATGTTCAAGTCATGTGGAACTTGGTCATATATCAGGGGGAGAAATAGTTAACTTCTGTATCTTCCACCCTGTATTGACATTTGATGATTTTTTGCAATGTTTTGTCAGAGTTTTTTGAAATCTTGATAAGCGCTGATTTTGGCAGTAGCGAGGGCATGCCCTTTACACTGGTCATCAGTTCCTGTGTTCGACATTAAAGACACCTGTGCGTGATTTACTTCCACTACTTAGAGATTTTTTCTCTCGTCAGACCTGAAGGAACTGACTGATTACCTCATGCCTCAGATTGTGTTTCCGTCACATAATTCCACAGCTGAAAATTAGTTCGCCTGTGGTTTGCTTTATAGTTTATAAATAAAGTGTTTACTGACTTGAGTAGCTTCTAGTAGTTGTAGATTAGTTTTCAGAAATATGAACTGCTTTCCAGTACTCTCGGTTTAATGTTGTTAAGCGTTACGATTATATAAAGATCATTTTGAGTGTTGGTGCATACACATCGATGGCTACAGAAGTTTCAGCTGAAACCACAAAATTGGAATTTATTCTGGTTATTGCTGAGATATGATAAGGAATCATCACACTTGAATAAGCCAGTTGACAACTGAGTTTTCTAACCATGGCATTATTGGTATTTGTGACTGGATAGTTCTTGGTTGTTGGGGGCTGTCCTTTGCGCTGTAGGATATTGAGCAGCATCCCTGGCTTCTACCCACTAGATGCAGTAGCACCCCCAAATCCCCTCCCCCCTGTTGTGACAACCAAAAATATCTGAAGACTTTGCCAAATGTCACCTAGGGGCAAAATTGCCCTGGTTGAGACCACTGTCTTAAATTTATATACTCTTTTATAGGAAAGTTTGAATTGTTTCTCATCGTTAACCACTTAACTTTCTTTTTTTTCAATGTCCTTATATTGAGTGTCAGTAAATGTAAAGCATCTGCTAGGTGCTGGGAACCAGTTAAATAAGGTATGGGCCCGCCTTTTAGGGCTCACAGCTGGTTGGGGAAGTGGACATTTAAAAGTAATGGCAGTTCTTTGTAATAAAAGAATGAATAGTGCCTGGGGGCCACTTTGTGGGAGGGTTTTGGGGCAATCAGGAAAAGCTTCTGGGAGGAGGGCATATTTGCAGCTCAGAAGAGTGGAGGGCAGGTTGGGCTGAGGGAACCGCAAATGCCTAGACAAGAAGTCACAAAATGGGGCAAGTAATATTAAGGGGAATGTGAACATTTAAGTTTAGGGAGTGAAAAGATATGCAGGGATTGGTGGGAGGTGAGGCTGCAGAGGTAGCTCAGACCAGATCAGGAGAGGACCTAGAGTCACCTGGGAGGAGTTCGGCTCTTATAGATGGGTCACTGTTAATGCTCAGCATTTAATAGGGGCATTTGGATAAAGCCTTAAAGAAATCTTGTAATTTGTATTACTAGTATGAGCTCCACAGGTGCTATTTACTAACAAGTATAACTTGAATCTTTAAATATGTAACATGGCAACCATTTTATTTTACCCCACCCTGATAATCTTATTTCTCAGCAGAGGTCATAAGATGTAAGATTAAAACTAAGGTTGCTGATTTAGAGATTTGTTTGAATGGTCTTCATGCTTTGAAATTAAGTCGCATACCTTTAGCATTCTGTTTTCACATGACCTTTTCATTTTAACTGTTGTAATTTTCTTCTGAATAGCGTCCTTTATTTTTTATATTTTTTAAATAAGTTTATTTATTTATCTATTTTTGGCTGCGTTGGGTCTTCGTTGCTGCGCTTGGGCTTTCTCTCTAGTCGCTGAGAGCGGGGGCTACTCTTCGTTGTGGTGCGCGGGCTTCTCATTGCGGTGGCGTCTTTGTTGCAGAGCACGGGCTCTAGTTGCTCGGGCTTCAGTAGTTGTGGCACGCGGGCTTAGTTGCTCCGCGGCATGTGGGGTCTTCCTGGACCAGGGCTTGAACCTCTGTCCCCTGCATTGGCAGGCGGATTCTTAACCACTGTGCCACCAGGGAAGTCCCTGAATAGTGTCCTTTAAGTAGCATTTTTGAAAGAAGAAACAGACAATGTGCTTATAATCAATTGTAACTCAGCATCTTTGAACATCACCGATAAGGTCCTAGGGTACTTTATAGAAAATTTAGTTTCTGGTTCTTTTTCTTTTTTCCATTAGCTACTAAAATGTGTTTCTTTGAGGCTTGTAAGAATCTGAAAAAAAAAAAATTGGGGTAGCTCCAATATGTATGTATTGATTATTGTGCTTAATAGGCTTTGAAGAGAAATGTGGATTTAAAGTGCTTCATGGCTGGAAAGACATCAGCATTTAGTACTTTAGGCAGTTTATAAACTTCTTTGCTATTTCTTTCTTAAGGATCTTACTGTGATTTAACAGTAAGTTAAATCACAGTAAGATCCTTAAGTGTATTAGATTTCCTTTTATTGGTATATATCAATAATATTGCTAAAGAAAAAAATGGGTTTAATTCTAGAATTGTGGAAATAGAAGGCTTCTTTTATGGGTAATGAGTCTCTCTGATTTTAAAAATGAGGAAGTAGGAAGTGAGAGATTGAGTGATTTATCTAAGGCAACACAGTAGATGTCAAAGCTGAGACTAGAGCCAAGTTTTCCCAACTCAATCCATTTCCTTTTTTTAGCACCTTGTTGCCCTTTCCTCCACCACTCAACTCATATGGTTAGCACTATGCCAGTCATTGTGGAAGATACGGGAAAAATACGAGATCTGACCTCTCTCTCAGGGAACTTATATGATTAAGTGCCAAAGTAAATGATAGAGACAGTGAAGGCTGTAGTAGTACAGAGGAGGACCAATCAGAATGAACCTGTTAGAGTGAAGCGTCTCCTTGGAGAAAATGGGCAAGAGATGGGGTTGTTTTTTTTTTTTTTTTTGGTTTGTGATTCTTTTTTTTTTTTAAATTTTTTAAAAAAATTATTTATTTATTTATGGCTGTGTTTGGTCTTCGTTTCTGTGCGAGGGCTTTCTCTAGTTGCGGCAAGCGGGGGCCGCTCTTCATCGCGGTGCGCGGGCCTCTCACTATCGCGGCCTCTCTTGTTGCGAGGCACAGGCTCCAGACGCGCAGGCTCAGTAGTTGTGGCTCACGGGCTTAGTTGCTCCGCGGCATGTGGGATCTTCCCAGACCAGGGCTCGAACCCGTGTCCCCTGCATTGGCAGGCAGATTCTCAACCACTGCACCACCAGGGAAGCCCAAGAGATGGGGTTTTGAAAAGGTGATTAGGAGAGGAAGAGAGTTACTTTCATTCTAGGAAGGAGTTACAGTATAAACAAAGACTCAGAGGTGGGAATGATTTCATTCTTCCTGCCCTCCCTCCTGCCTTTGCTTGCATATTGCCTTTCAATAAACAAATGTTTATAACACTGGATATGTGCTAGATACTGGAGGTACAACAGTGAGTAAAACTGATCCTTACCCTTAAGTAGCTTAAAACCAAGTGACTTACAGAGAGAGGTCTGCTTAGAGCAGAAAGAAATTGAGAGAGAAACTTACAAAGATAGTGTGACACCTCATTGTGGAGATTCTTGGTCATCTAGCTCTAGTCCAATGCAAATAGCAATCACATATGTAATTTAAAGCTTCTAGTAGCCACATTTTAAAAAAGTGAAAAGAGGTGAAATTACTTTTTAAAATATATTTTCTTTGACCCAATATATCTAAAATATTTGAACATATAGTCAATATAAAAATTATTGAGGGGGCTTCCCTGGTGATGCAGTGGTTACGAATCTGCCTGCCAATGCAGGGGACACGGGTTCGAGCCCTGGTCTGGGAAGATCCCACATGCCGCGGAGCAACTGGGCCCGTGAGCCACAACTACTGAGCCAGCGCGTCTGGAGCCCGTGCTCCGCAACAAGAGAGGCCGCGACAGTGAGAGGCCCGCGCACCGCGATGAAGAGTGGCCCCCACTTGCCGCAACTAGAGGACGCCCTCGCACAGAAACGAAGACCCAACATAGCAATCAATCAATCAATAAATCTTCATCGCGGTGCGCGGGCCTCTCACTGTCGCGGCCTCTCTTGTTGCCGAGCACAGGCTCCAGACGCGCAGGCTCAGTAGTTGTGGCTCACGGGCCCAGTTGCTCCGCGGCATGTGGGATCTTCCCAGACCAGGGCTCGAACCCGTGTCCCCTGCATTGGCAGGCAGATTCGTAACCACTGCATCACCAGGGAAGTCCCCAGAATGTTCTTCTTGTACCTGCTGGTTCTTAAAAGCCTTTAATTAAAAATAATCAATATGCCAAAGTGACATATTTTGGGGTGTCGTTCTGGTTTCCTTTAGGCACATAGTAGGAGTTAATATTTTTTGAACAAGTAAAGGAATGTTTTAGGAAGATTAATTTGTCAGTATTGCATGAGATGTATAAAACCATAAGAGAATATAGGCGGAGATCAGATGAGATTGATTTTAATATTTTTGGCACTAAGTAATTATGATTTGCATTATGATGATGGCAACATGAGCAGAAAAAAAGAAGTGATGAATAGGGAAGACCTTTTGGACATATCTACTTCTCAAACATCTGTTATGGGTCTACTATATGCTGAAGCTGCATTGATGAGTAAAATAGACATGAACCCCTGTGGAGCTGAGTATCCAGGGGAGGACAGAGGAACTGTTCAAAGAATCACATAAGTATATGGTCACATCCTTGGGTGAATGTTAGGAAGGAAAGCACAGGGAGCCCCAAGAGCGTACAGCAAGAGGGCCCTGATCTAAACTAAGATGTTAGGGAAGGCGTCCCAGATTATTTACACATTTAAGTTTGATGAAATTATTACTCATTTATTGAAGCGAATTTTAAGAAGTGGAATTTTTTTCTTACTGTGTAGATTTATTTTTAGTGTGTTAAGAATAAAAAAGAGATTAAGATATAAAAGAACCAAGGCTAGAACTGTTTCCTTATACTGGTGTCTTTTGCTTGAGCTAAAGAGATAGTATTGAGTTAGCCAAAAAGTGCCTTCGGAAAAAAAAAAAAAAAAAAAAAAAAAAAAGTGCCTTCGGATTTTAAGTAAAAAATAAAAGACACGTTTTTCATTTTCACCAAGAAATTTATTGAATAACGTATTCACCCTTTTGTTCCACTACTTTCTGCCATTTTTCAGGCAACTTCATAATTCCATCTTCCCAAAACTTTTTATCTTTTTGAGCAAAGAACTGTTCCAGGTGCCTTTTACAGTCTTCCACGGAATTGAAATTTTTTCCATTAAGAGAATTTTGTAAAGACCTAAATGGAAATCCGAAGGTGCAATAGTCTGGTGAACACGGTGGATGAATCAGAACTTCCCAGCCAAGCTGTAACAGTTTTTGCCTGGTCATGAAAGAAACATGTGGTCTTGTGTTATCCTGATGGAAGATTATGCGTTTTCTGTTGACTAATTCTGGACGCTTTTCGTCGAGTGCTGCTTTCAGTTGGTCTAATTAGGAGCAGTACTTGTTGGAATTAATTTTTTGGTTTTCTGGAAGGAGCTCATAATAGAGGACTCCCTTCCAATCCCACCATATACACAACATCACCTTCTTTAGATGAAGACTGGCCTTTGGTGTGGCTGGTGGTGTTTCATTTCTCTTCCCCACGATCTCTTCCGTTGCACATTATTTTACGGTATCCACTTTGAATCGCCCATCACAATTTGTTTTAAAAAACGGAAAGTTTTCATTACGTTTAAGTAGAGAATGGCTTGTGGAAATATGGTCAAGAAGGTTTTTTCCCCTTAATTTATGTGAACCCAAACATCAAAGCGATTAACATAACCAAGCTGGTGCAAATGATTTTCAACGCTTGGTTTGGATATTTTGAGTATGTCTTTTGAGTATGTCGGCCATCTCCCGCATGGTATAACGTTGATTGTTCTCAGTTAATGTCTCTATTTGATCGCTATCAAATCGCTTCAACTGGTGTACCTGACCCTGAGCATCGTCCAGTGAGAAATCTCCAGCACAAAACTTTGCAAACCACTTTTGACATGTTCAGTCACAGTACCTTCTCCATACACTGCACAAATCTTTCTTTTTGCATTTCGGTTGCGTTTTTACCTTTCTTGAAATAATTAAAGCATAATATGCTGAAATGTTGCTTTTTTTCCTTCCATCTTCAACATTAAAGTGGCTACACAAAAATTCACTGATTTTGATAAGTTTTTTTTTAACGCACGCTGATATGATGGCTGTCACATACAGTCTAACAAAATTGTTTTGAATGAAGTTAAAGATGACTAAGTGCTACTAGAGCCATCTTACGGAAAAAACCGAATGAACCTTTTGGCCAACCCAATATAATTATTGGTAAAAAAACCTGAACTCTGAAAAAAACAACAAACAAAAAAGAACCTGAACTCTGGAGCCAGACTGCCTGGGGTGGCATCTGCACCCTATTTACTAGCTGGGTAGCTTTGGGCAAGTAACTTGACTTCTCTGTGGCTCATTAAAATAGTCATAATAATAGTACCCTTCTCATAGAGTTGTTGTGAGGATTAAATGAATTAATACATGTGAAGGTTTTACAACTGTATCTGGCACACAGTAAACTCTATAAATGTTATTTGCTACTAATGCTGGTTTTTTGTTATTACATACTCCAGATTTCTTCAAGGAATGCTTTTCTTATCACTCCCTTGTTATCTTTTTTTTTTTAACTTCGTGTGTGTGTGTGTGTGTGTGTGTGTGTGTGTGTGTGTGTGTAGAAAGTCATTTGTCATACTGTTGAACATTTATTCTGTGCTCATTACTGTGCTGGGCTGGCAGAGATTTAATGGGGGAGACAGATACTTAAGTAATTACAAAGCAGTGTGATGTGGCAATAGATATACAGAGGAAGAATGTGAGCACAAAAGAAAAAGTAACTAATTCTGTGGTGAAAGGAGGAGGGAGGGAGACGGAATGGAGATGGTTAAAGGCCTTACTGAAGCTGGAGAGACTCGGGCAAGGAGCAACAAGGGAGAGAAGGCATTTGTACAGACAGTGACCAGGCAAATGCAAAAACCTGAAGCAGCCTAGCACAGCATAGGGGAATTGTGAATATTTCGCATGTGGATGGGGATAGTTATGAGATGAGACTGGAAAGGATTTTGGACTTTATACAGTAGACAAAATGGAGCCATGGAAAGTTTTTAAATAATCAAATTTGTAATAAGGAAAACCCTCCAAAAATATTTTCCCCTTATGATCCTTATAAAAAGTGTATCAGGTGAATCAGTCTTCTGTCTAAAATCTGTTGGTGACAACTCAGTGCCCATAGGAGATGTCCAGACTCTTTACCTTGGCATGCAAGGCCGATACTGCTCTGGTTCCTTGGGAAAAAAGATTCCATTTCAGGCTCATCTCCACGTACCTCTGTACATTCACTGACCTTGCCATCCTCACTAACTGTGTTTCTCACAACTTCCCCTGATCTCTCATCCCTTCACATCTCTGTAGAAGCTCTTTATTCTGCTGTGAGTGCCCTACCATTACTTGTCCACACTGCTCAGTTTAGGGGATACTAGGAGTTAGTTGCTTGCTCTTTTTTCTTTCTTCCAAAGCACCCCATACTAATTAAGAGAATGGGCTTTTGGAATTAGACCATCGTTTAAGCCCTGGCCTCCTCTATTCATGAGCGTGAGATCTTGTGCAAAATTTCAAGCTCTTTGAGACCCAGCTGCTTTATCTGCAAAATGAGCATAATATGTACTTTACAGTATTGTAGAAGGATTAAATGAAATAATGTTCATGAAGACTCACCACAGTATCAGCATTCAATAAACACTTAGTGTACAGTAGCTCAGTATACTAAAACACTTAGTATATAGATCACTGCAAAACTTATTCCATTGTTCTTGTGATACTTGACTTCTCCACTACTAGACTGAGCTCCCTTAGGGTGGGGATTTTGTTTTTCTTTCTTAGTGTGTAGGACTTACATTAATGTTTGATACTTGGTGTATTTTCAGTAATACATGTTGACTTGGTAGCTGTGTAGAGAGGATGGCTCCATAAAAGGAGAGACCAGCTAGAAAGTAATAACGTTTTAGTTCCTAAAATTGTTGCACATTAGAATCATTTGGAATCCTTAAAAAAAGAGAAGAAAAAAAGAAAAAGAAAAAAAAGATTCCCAAGTCCCTCCATTGAATCAGAATTTCTGCATCTCTCGTTGTCAATCCAGGGGATGATGAAAGCTTGAATCAGACAATGGCTTTGGGGATAGAGAAAGAACAGATTTTCAAGAAAGTTAGGAGAATTAATAGGACTTACTGACTTGTGAGTAGTCTGGGGGGAAGGAACTAAGGTGAAGAATAGAGGAGGAGGAAGAACAGGTTTGGGGAGGAAGATGAGTGAACTAGAGGTATGGACATCCCAACAGAGATGTTCACTAGGCAGGTGGAAATATGTAGGTCCAGCACTCAGGAGACAAGTGGAGGCAAGTATTAGATATGTGTGAATGTTGAAGAGATGTCAATTCAAATAAGGACTGAGAAGTATCCACTGAATGGAACAGTTAGGTCATACCTAGTTCAGTTTCAGGAGAGTCATGGCGAGAAATGATTGGCTGGGCAGTAAGGGCGTAGAAACAGGGAGTGCAGACTATTCTTCCAAGATATATGGAGGAGAGGAAACAGTAATTAAATATTAAATGCATGAATGTAATCTGTCATCCTTGGACAATACTCTAATGAGTGCTTTTTATTTTCAAGGATTATAAACTTCCTCAAATCAGTCTAAATTGAAAGGAGGATTTATTGTAAGGTTTCAAAGTGATCTAAGAATAAGAATTGCTGTACAGTTGGGTCTCTAGACAGTAGAACCTAGAAAGGTGTCAGGGCAGAGGCAGTGCTCCCCTCTGTCTCACACAGTCTCCTGGACCACTGGCATTTTGCCTCTGCATCTCTGTGTCCATCTCCTCGCTGCTCCTTGCTTAGTATGCTCAAGACCTCAAATGGCCATCTGACCACATGATTCTACTTGCTTTTCACCTTACCTTTGCATAGCCAACTGGCCAAATGTCTCAATTTCCAAACCCCAAGAGAAGAATCAAAAATGTCCTCCTCATCTTTTCTTGTTGGGTCACGCGTAGGTCTCTGGCTGGCCAATGATGGAGTTGCTTCCTCTGGGTCAGGTGTCTGCTGCTGGTTTAGTCAGCTGAGGTTGGGAGTGGACTGAGGTCATTTGATTCTTAGGAGTCCTCCTTTTAGGAATTGTGATACCATGAAACACATCTTTTACAGATCATTCTAGAAATAAGCTTTACTGTGGCTCTGAAATAGTGATTATAGTTCTGGTTAGGTTCATTTGGTGCCAGCTAGTTTTCTTACCCTCTATTCTAGTTTTTTCCTTCATAGCTTCTGCATTCTCAAGAGTCAGTGGTCTTTTGAAACTTTGGCTGGGTTATAACTTTGATTTACTTAAGTCCCTCCTGTACTCTTATTTACCTCATGACTTTGATGTGTATCTGTTTAGTGCCAGTTTGTGTGGCTAATTTTTTTTTTTTTTAATATTTATTTATTTATTTGGCTGTGCTGGGTCTTAGTTGCAGCACGTGAGATCTTCGTTGCTGCGTGCAAGATCTTTGTTGCGGCTCATGGGATCTTTGTTGTGGCTCGTGGGATCTTCGTTGTGGCATGTGGGATCTTTTTTTAGTTGTGGCATTCGGGCTCTTTGTTGCGGCACGCGAGATCTAGTTCCCTGACCAGGGATTGAACCTGGGCCCCTGCGTTGGGAGCGTGGAGTCTTAACCATTGGACCACCAGGGAAGTCTCTGTGTAACTAGTCAGTCATTTCTCTTCAAAGTTTGCAGTTTAAAGGCCTAAGCATGGAGCTCAGCAGTAGTTCATTGTTCACACTGGGGTTTGTTTGTTTGTCTGTTTTGCCACTGAGCCATTTTATTGGTTGCTAGCTAGCTTGTGAATGGCTGCTTTTGGGTCCAGGTGATCACATTTGGTCGATTGGCAGTAGACATGGGGTCATATACCCTGGCTGTCTTGGACTATGTTCTCAGTATGGGCTGCTGTAGGATAACTTACTTTGGGATAGATCCATGGCCATTGCTTACACTGTGATTGATTGACATATTGAACATGAATAACTTAGTTGCATAGACATCTGTTTAAGTATTGCATGGGTCATAGCAGCAGATGGAATTTAATAAAAACCACATCCTTTCCCTCGTTTCAATGTTTAATATTAGACTATGGTTAAGTTTTACATAAGTATGCTAATATAAAAGTTTTTCTAGTGTCTCAGTGATACTTTATTGGGACTTTATTAGCTAAATAATATTTGGAAAGTGTTTTAAGAATTCCTGACTTTGTGTAGTGTTATGCCAAAACACACTCTGTTGTGGGGGATTGATTAAGAGGTAATCGTATTGAGTTGGACCTCTGATAAGGAAGTATGGGTTTATTTTGTTCTGTAAGACATTAATTTTTCTGATAAAACCTTGTTATATCTGTTTGCAACTTCCAAATATTTAAAGCAATGATTTAGTTTTAAAATAGAATATTTAGAAATAATAAAAGAATATATTTCTGGTTATAAAAATAAATCATGTACATCATGGAAATCTGAAAAGTTCAGAAAAGGAAAATTGAGAAGAAGCATAGGGCTTGTAGCATAGTGGATGGTTTAACTTTGAGAGCATTTTGTTTAAGTCAGGTGGAATCTCAGCTCTGTGCATGATTACATTTGTAATCTTAGCTAGCAACTTACTTAGTTTCTTTAACCTTATTTTTCCCCCTTGGTTAAATGGGAACAATTCCTTTGACTTTATCCAAAGGATTGTTGTGATGATTAAATGATATAATGTGAATAAAGATCTTGATGTTGTGCCTGTCACAGAGGTTGTAAGTTAGCTATTATTATTATTAATAGAAAGATATAATATTTCATTTAGCACACTACCAATTGACATTTCTTTAACTAGTATAAAACTCAAGTTTCTTATGTGCCTGATTTTGAAAGTACAAATGATCTAGGAGAAGTTGATATTCTGAGCTTTACAATAAGATTCATGCCTCTGGGTTATTTTGATTTTGTTAAGTTTTTGAATGTAAAGGCACCACATCAAGTAGAGAAATCACTGAATTTGGAATCAAAAGACTTGAGTTCACATTCTAAATTCTGCTATCAGTGTGATCTTAGGCAAATCATGAGCTTCTCTTGGCTTCACTTTCCTTATCTGTTCAATGAGGGCACCACCTAGGTGATTTCTAAAGTGCTTTTCAGGGTAAAAGTATTAGTTGAAAATCACGGAAGTACCAGGATTTTGAGTCTGCAGACCATTTGCAACCACAAAGTAGCATTTTAAGCGTTACATAACAAATCCTGATACCTTTTACCCTGTTTCCTAGCCTCTTTGCTGAGAAAAAAACACTGTCTTCAGGAAGCAAGGATTCAGTGATAAAATCCCATAGCTCATGTAGCATGACGATCACAGCACCTGCCACATAGCAGGCTCCAGAAGAGAGTAAGTCTCCTTTTCTGTTGAGTTCCCTCCCCCACTCCCTTTCCCCAGTGTATAGCCCTTTATGCGTATCTCAAATGCAAGTAAGGTACATTCATTGTAGTGGATGCTTTGGTGTGGGCCACAGATACCTCTTCAGGATAGAGACACATTCTCTTAGTTGCTTGGGATCATGGCTGCCTCACCCAAATTTATGTCCCCTTCCTGGAAGCCGCCTGCATTTCATTCCTGGTTGATGGTGGGGGATGCAAAGAATCATCCTCTTGCCTTGATTAGAGACTAACATGAAGGGTCATTCTAGCTTCAGGACTCTTAGTAGGCTTAGCTGAGGCTGCTCTTGCAACTGTTATTGATCAATACTGTTCAGCTTCTCCCTTGGCCCAGTCATGCTGCCTCTGTGCCTACACAGGTGTTCTTGAGAGCACTCCCCAGTAAACCTGCTTGCAGATATCAGTCTCCGACTCTGTTTCCTTGGGAACCTGAATTACGAGTCATCTGCTATTTGGATAGTCTTTCTCAGGGATTTTTGCATTGTAAAAGATGATAATATTCAGGATGGAGTTTAATTTTATGAATATTGTGTTCCACTTCTTTGACATTCTACATATCTTTTATAACAGGAATTCATAGCCAGTAGATTAGGATTTTTGTTAGATTCTGGAGTTTTTACATAGTAGGTCTTCAAGCACATTTTGGGATTTTGAGTATGGCCCACAGACTCTCTGTTTAGGAAATTTTATTATTAGCACCTTTCCCAGTTCTCTCAAGTGATTTTAAGACTTAAAAAATGAAAAGTGGTGTGTGAGGGACGGGGGCAGGAGTGTGGGCCATCCTCCCTCAGGGTGGGGTGTAGTCATCGTTTCCACCTCCCCCCCCACCCCACCCCCCGCCCCCGCTCTGAGACAGGTAGGAGGGTTGTGTTGAGCCTTGAAGCCTAGGGTGTGGGCCCAGGTGGAGCCGCTGCAGGTGCAGATCTTGGAGGCAGTGGTAGTAGCAAATATTCAGATGAGAACTTTGAAGGCCAAAGTGGAGAAGGGTTGCATGTGAACAGCAGTTGAACACAGGTCAGTCGGTCCTGAGAGATGGGCAAGCACCTTTTTTTTTTTTTAAACTTTTAATTTTATATTGGAGTATAGCCGATTAACAATGTTGTGATAGTTTCAGGTGCACAGCAAAGTGAGTCAGCCCTTCATACACATGTATCCATTCTCCCCCAGATTCTGAATTCTTATTTTGATATATTTTTGTGTCTGTCTCTCCATATTTATTGAATCAAGACACCTGATAGTCTAAACTTGCTTAAAATATGTGAATCAATTTAAATTATATGTTAGATATTTAATTACATGTTAGATATTTAAAGTGTTAGATATTAAAGTCTTTTATTCTTTCACTTAATATTGAGTTAATTGTATGATGTCTGTAAACCCAATTTAGTTGCTAGTAACTTATCTATAATTAGTTGTTTTTTTTTTTTAAATTTATTTATTTATGGCCACGTTGGGTTGTCTTTGCTGCACATGGGCTTTCTCAAGTTGTGGCGAGCGGGGGCTACTCTTCGTTGCAGTGCGCGGGCTTCTCATTGCGGTGGCTTCTCTTGTTGTGGAGCATGGGCTCTAGGCACGTGGGCTTCAGTAGTTGTGGTACGTGGGCTCAGTAGTTGTGGCTCACAGGCTCTAGAGCGCAGGCTCAGTAGTTGTGGCGCACGGGCTTAGTTGCTCCGTGGTATGTGGAACCTTCCCCGGACCAGGGCTTGAACCCGTGTCCCCTGCATTGGCAGGCAGATTCTTAACCACTGTGCCACCAGGGAAGTCCCTACAATTAGTTTTGATTGTCTCAGTCTCTTATTGACTAGGCTGCTTTTTTTTTTTTTCTGACTTGACTGCTTTCATGTACCTATTAATAACCACTAACTAAATTTTAGAGTTTTGAAAGTATACATAAGAAAGCTAAGCATATATAAAGATTGGAAATATATTTGACTTTGTTTCTATGGTCATGCTTTTAAGTTAGCCAGTTTAGGGCCCACATGAATCGTGGAATGAGAATTTTGGAGCTAGAAAGACCCATGATCTTGTCCTGTCCCTGTAGTTTGTCATTGAAGAAGTTGAGATTAGAGAAATTAAGTGTCTTGATGGGTATCAGAGAGATGGCCAAGAAATATTTGAGACAGTAGAGAGGATATTGAATTAGGACTTGGGAAACCTAAGTTTTAATTGCAGCTCTATTGTTAGATAGCATGACGTCAGGTAAGCCAGTTGTACTTTCTAGGGCTTTGTTTCCTCATCTATGGAGTGTTACAGTTGGAACATGATTTCTGAGACGTTTTCCAGCTTTTAAATTTTGATTCTACGTCTTTTTTTTAGGAGTGGTGCACTTAGTAATAATGTAAGTATCTACTACTTATAGTATATCTAACAAATGCCAGGTGCCGATTTAAACATTGTATGCATACTATTTCATTTAATCCTCCCAACAGTTCTGTGAGGCTGACATTAGTTCCACTTTACAAATGGGAATTTGGGGCTTACAGAGGTTAAGTACTTTTACAAAGTTTCTAAGTGGGTAAACTGGAAGTTGAATGCAGGTCTGTGTGACTCCAACTACTGTTTCTGAATCAGTATTCCTAGATTTAGATGTACTTTTGTTTTTGGAACGCTTGACAGGCCCTGCTGAAAACAAGAGCCAATTGCATTTAGATAAGTGTATGCTTCTCACCCCCCTTCTCTGGCATACTGTATTGTATGTATCGTAGTCTATGTCACTAAGTTAGGCAGGGAAGACTTAGGATGCGGAAGTATATTGTGTGCTGGCACTTGAGACATTTTGGAGTAGGCTGGAATCAGGTGCAACGGGGGAATATAGCCTCTTAAAAGACACCTTAGAAAGACGAATAGGAATTGCATTCAATTCACCATTAATAATTTAACAGCAGGGGTGACTATTTGATGCTTATTAAAGTCGTAGATGGCTCTAGGTTAGGCGGAACTGCTCACATTAAAAAAAATAGGAATTATTTTCAGTTGAAAGCTGATGTAAATTAATTAGGGTTAAATGTGGTATATTTGTAAAGAAGCTTACTATTGTACATGGTTTTATGATGGATAGAAAAGCATCTGTGGAGTTACATGGTGGGTCAAGGTTATACTGCAACAGTCTGAGTTAGCCTTCTACATCAGGATTTGATATAGATCGGGATATATTCAGTTTTAAGAAGAAGGTGGAGAAATGAGAAGGAACTCAGAGGACAAAAAAAAAAAGTAATTACCAAAAATGAGTTGTAAACAAGTTTAAAGTTGTTAGATTTATAATGGAGATTAGAACAAAGAGTATTAGTGACCGTTTTCAAGGTTGAAGATTGAGAGCAAGCAGGAAAGGACTTAAGAGACAAATTTTATATGAAGTTTGAGGCTGACAGGAGTTAAGGATTAGGAGTATAGAAGATATAAAGTGAAAAGTAGGTCCTTCCCAGTAATCATTGCTAATAGTTTCTTGTGTATTTTTCCACAAAGTTTTAATGCATATATCCATTAGCATTTTACAGTATGATCATACTCTTTATATGAATTTGATCTTTTTCACTTAATATAGTTTGGAGAGCTTTCAGTATCAGCACTTTCAGAACTTCCTCTTATTATTTGTTTATTTTTATTTTTATTTATTTATTTATATATATATTTTTTATTTTTGGCTGTGTTGGGTCTTCGTTTCTGTGTGAGGGCTTTCTCCAGTTGCGGCGAGCGGGGGCCACTCTTCATCGCGGTGCGTGGGCCTCTCACTGTCGCGGCCTCTCTCGTTGCGGAGCACAGGCTCCAGACGCGCAGGCTCAGTAGTTGTGGCTCACAGGCTTAGTTGCTCCGCGGCATGTGGGATCTTCCCAGACCAGGGCTCGAACCCGTGTCCCCTGCATTGGCAGGCAGATTCTTAACCACTGCGCCACCAGGGAAGCCCTATTTGTTTATTTTTAATAACTACATTATATTTTATTATATGGATTATTAAAATTTAATCATTTCTCTATTGAAGGACATTTAGTTTGTTTCCAGTTTTGCTAATAAATAACACTGCAGTGAGCATGCTTGTATACATATATAGGTGGTCCTTTAATGAATTTGTCCACTGGGTAATTTCCTAGCAGTGAGTCAGAGAGTATGTACATTTTTTGTATTTAGTTACACTCCCACAAACAATGTTTGAGAGTGTTGGTTTTCCAATACTCTTTCCACCAATGAGAATTGTCAAAGAAAAAAAAGTTTTTGATTTTACTCAAATACCCTGAAAACCAGATTGGCAGTTTAGTCTTCTAGTCTCTTGTTTAACTTAGAAAGTTAAACAAGAAACTATGGAAAATAGAATAATGTAAATCTTGGAGTAGTTACATTAATTCTTTTTAATGTATGAGAGGTATTGTGTGTTAGTTAAACTCAGGGGGTACTTTTATTGTGTCCTTACTAGGAAATTTGACGAATACCTCATTCTTTATAGGGCTCCCATCCTCAGAAAGGTTCCTTTTCTCTCTTGTGGAGAAGATATGACATTATATCTACTGTATCTAATTGTGTCTATTGCTGCATAATAAACCATCCCCAAACTTTGGCTTTGGCTTAAAACCACCATCATTTTATTTACTCTAGATTCTCTAGATCAACAATTTGGGCTAGGCTAAGCTGAATGGTTCTTCTGCTGGTCTCTCTTGGAGTTACTAATACAGCTGGAGTTATCTGTTGGTTTGATTGGGGTGTTGGTCTAACAGCCTCTCTCAGATTGCTGATAATATTCCTTGGGTTACATGTGTCCAAGGTTAGCCTGGGCTTGTGTGGTGACAGAAGAGTTTCCAGCAATGAGGGAGCAAATCCCATTGTGCACTCTACACTTGTATGCTATTTGCTACTCTACCATCAGCCAAGGCAAGTCTCATGGCCAGAGCCCATGTGGGAGAGGATTACACAGGAGAATTGCAAGGGCATTAAAACATAGGTGTGATTCATTGCTGTAACAATCTACCACCACTTTCTTCTTCCTTGTATTGGTGTTACAAGAAAAGTATAAATAAGAGATATAACAGTTTAAAGGAGAGAAAGATTTCTTGTCTAAGGAAAGGTTTTATTGATGTCACTTAAGTTAGAAAGACTGATTGCATCAACAGTTGCAAACTGTTGATTTTCCAGATTTTTTATTTCTTCTACATATATTAACTGACATTTTTCTGTAAAGAACTTTTCAGTTTAAACCAGGGCGATCTGGTTGACATGAATTTCAGCGTATACTGGATGGTCAGGATAAATGCTTAATTCTTTTTCTTTAATTATGAATTTTCAGAATAAGAATTGATACACTACCCTAGTAGTGATCAATGAAATGAGGCTTACTTATTTGTCTTTTGACTTTCTCTTTCCTTGAGGAAAGAGAACTCATGGATTTTTTTGTTTGTTTGTTTGCCTTTTGATTTTTTAATTACTCAGAAAAACTTCATTTTTAAATTTAGCTTCCTGACTCCGTGCTTGTGCTTTCAACACTTTCACAACGATTTTATGTTCCTCAGTAAGGAAAGTGTGCTTGTTCCTGTCATGGACACATTTAAAACACACATGGAACCACCATAGGCCTGGCTGATATGTTTTTTCGTTTTAGACAACATTGTAAGGGCTTTAGGTCTCACAGCACAAACTCCTCAAAGTTGGCCTGGGCACACGCCACATGTGGATTTTGGTGCTTTCCCAACCTTCTTGGTATAAAGGTAAACACCAGGAGTTTGAGACAGCCTGGTTTTGTTAGAGGCTGTATTGTAGGATAGCCTATGATGGTGTCTCAAACACTGGACCATCCTGAATGCCTCTAGATACCATCCCCGGAAGAGGAAGAAGCACTCATGGATTTTTAAATATATTTCATTAACTCAAGGATTTATGTATATTTAGTGGGTTTCAGTCAATTGAAGTCAGTGTGATTTTTTGGTATGCAAATTGTCCCATCTTTACCTAGTAGAAGTGCCTTCAAGGTGACTTTTGTCATTTTGACAGGACCCTGTTAGTGTTTGATAACTTCCTTGCTTTGTGGCACAACATGTGCCAGGTTCATCTAGTAAAATTTCTCCTCCAGGCTGGAATCATCCATTTCTCCAAAGAGTCCTGGTTCCTTTTAATGGGGAATGCTATTTAAATACCACTGTCTGGGCACTTAGGGTACTCATTGCTTCTGTGTTGTCATTGCTTTTAAGCATTTAAGATAAGAACTAGGATATATATATATATATATATATACACACATGTACATATGGACAGATTTAAAAAGCAAAACAACATGAGTTCAAATTAAAGTATTTTTTCCTTCTTTGAGTTTATATTTTTAAATTTTATACTGAACATCTTGGCTCTTAACGTTAACATAATTATTTTTTCCTAAAAATATACATACCAGAGCTTTAAAATAACAATACTAATATTACTGTTAATAAGCTTACTGAATCAGTTTTACTAATTTTTTTTTTAGCAGTTCTTTTTGTCCTTATACTATAGCTTGCTAAAGCTATAAAGTCAAAACATTGTGTTCTTAAAACACTTGAAATAATTATCTTCTCTGTGTGGCTATAGCATTAACTTGAGATTCAGTTAGGTTTAAAATTTAAAAATTATAACGTAAAGTTTAGCATTTTTATCATTTTAAAGTGTACAGTTTGTTGGCATTAAGTACATTCATATTGTTGTGCAACCATCACAACTATCTATTTCCAGAATGTTTTTATCATTCCCAAACTGAAATTCTGTACCATTAAACAACTCCTTATTCCCCCTACCCCAGCCTTTGGTAACCACTGTTTTACTTTCTGTCTCTATGAATTTGATTATTCTAGGTACTCATATTAGTGGAGTCATATATATTGGTCCTTCTGTGTCTGGCTTATTTCACTTAGACTAATGCTTCCTGGGTTCATCCATGTTGTAGCGTGTATTAGAATTTCCTTCCTTTGAAAGGCTGAATAATATTCTACTGTATGCATATACCACATTTTGTTTATCCATACATCCATCGGTGGACATTTGGGTTGTTTCCACCCTTTAGCTATTGTGAATGCTGCGATGAACATTGGTGTACAGATATCAGTTCGAGTTCAGTTAGACTTTAGCTGAGGTTTTAAATAAATGACGATTATTATTAACTAAGCTAGAGAACATAGGAGGAAAAGAAAACTTTTTCCCTGGGGTGGTAAAGGGTTGAGATAAGTGGTTTGATTTTGGAAATGATTCATTTGAGGTGCTTTGGGAAATCAATTAGAAAGCAACTGGAAATGTAGTATAGAGATATAGGGTGCTAATAAATTAAGTCTCTCTTTTATAGTCCAGGTGAGAGATGATGAAGTCTTGAACTGAGTTAATGGCAAAGGAGATGAAGAAGTGATAGATGCAAAATTTATGTAGGTGATTCAATTAATTTGGTGATTGGATGTGAAGGTTGAGAAAGAGGGGAGTTAAGGGTAATGCTTTAGATTTAAGCAAGATGGGTGTGTGATGTTTCTGTAAGTTCAGGTAGAGAATGCAGATGGATAAAAGTTTTATGAGAACAGATAATGAATTTGGTTTTGATTAAAATGACTTTAGTATGCTTTCATGGCACTCTGGTAGAGATATTTAGCAGGGAAGGAAAATATGAATTTGAAGTTCAGCAGAGATCTGGATTAGATTTAGAATTTTATTTTTGTCTGCATTGGGGGATAATTAAAGTTAAGGGAATAAGTGAGATCACCTAACAGTGTATGGTAAGCTAAGAGGTTGAACATGAAAATTCCCTGGGAAGCCCTGGAATGCTTTCCATGAAATAAGAAAATTGTCATTTGCAAATATACCTTCTCAGTTCACCTGTATGTGCAAAGTTCTTAGTTCTTAATAGTAAGAAAGAGGTAGTGAGGGCCCTAAGAAATCTTTGATTATTCATTTATAGTACAAGGATCAGGTAGTGTATTTAAAGCACCCTTCTTTTTTTTTTTTTGATAGATTTGTTTTATTTTTGGCTGCATTGGGTCTTCATTGCTGTGCATGGGCTTTCTCTAGTCGCGGCGAGCGGAGCCTACTGTTCGTTGTGGTGTGTGGGCTTCTCATCGCGGTGGCTTCTCTTGTTGTGGAGCGCGGGCTCTAGGTGTGCAGGCTTCAGTATTTGTGGCACGTGGGCTCAGTAGTTGTGGCTCGTGGGCTCCAGAGCACAGGCTCAGTAGTTGTGGTACGCAGGCTTAGTTGCCCCGCGGCATGTGGAGTCTTCCCAGACCAGGGCTCAAACCCGTGTGCCCTGCATTGGCAGGCGGATTCTTAACCACTGCGCCACCAGGGAAGTCCCAAAAGCACCCTTCTTAAGGTCTGAATATAATAGATGGCTTTTCAAAGTTCTTGAATTTGTGAAAATTTTCCTAGTTGGTCTTTATGGTGGGAGGAGGGTGAAACAGAGTGACAAAATCAATGCTGTAAGTTACATTTTATAAGAAATCCTTGTCCATGTCTAAGAGTCTCCAAGGTTTTGAGGTTGTATGTCATTTAATTTCTAATACTTGTATCCTTTCCAGTTTCAGAAATAATTTTGCTAAGTATAAGGTGTGTTTAGTATCTTACAACAATTTTTTTCAAAGATTTTCGTAAAAGCAATATTTTATTTCTAGTCAACTCACCTTTTTCTGGCAATTAATGTGTTACTAACTCAGCTTCTGCTGGTTTGCCTTGTTCCCAGTCTAGTTTCAGCTAGAGTGGTATGGGTTGTGCATTTGCTTATTAAGCATTTACTACATCTCTTCTGTGTGCAAAGACTAGTTATCCTTTTAGTTGGTTTTAGTGCTTTGAAGATAGGTAAGATTTAGAGATGAGGTTCTTTATTTTTAGTAGCAATTAGGTTGTAAAACTGAGTTATGTTCTCAATGAAATTATTGCCCTCTTCCTGCTTGATCTTCTCTGTAGTGAAGTAATATGTAGGGGGAGAGTTATATGTAGGGAGAGTATGTTGAGTTTGGAAGCTCTGACTCAGTATATCACCAGATATTAGAAAAACTTTTGTTATTCATCTATAAAATAGGTGTTTTTTATATGCTACTAGATGCTTGTTTTGATTTTCTTTGCTATTAGATTTTCAGTCATAATTGGAAGACATAGCTATTGGTTGCTTTGGATTACAGCAGTGTAATTATGATTCTCACAAGTAGATTTTTAAAGTTGTATTCAATAAACAACTAGTCTGAAATAGATAAAAATGCATTTTAAAGAAACTTCATGTTGTTAAAACTTCTTTGATAGTGATACTACCCTTCAAGGTATTGCATACAGTAAACAGTAACTTTTTTTTTCCCAGTTAAGTCCTGTTCTTTCTTCAAAAACTTGTATGTGATTTTTGAAAGTAGTTTTTGGAGAGATTAATGCTGCTTTATGTTGATCTTATAGTTGTTGGTAGTAGGAATGTATTTTTATATTATCAACAACCTAAGGTAGCCAAATATATTGCAGACATCTATTCTTATTTGGTTGAAATAAATACTTTGAATACCATATAACCTTTTTCCCCCATGTTTTCAAATTTTGATCTGTTTGGCTGACACCACTAAGCATTAATGATAGGTGTTTGATAACTCTAATCATTTGGATCTTTTGCTAGCCCAAATATTTTTTAATTAAAAAAAATCTGAAAATTAAAAAAAAATATGACCACACTAATAAAAATTTTTGAGAGGAGATGGGTAGGTGGTTAACTAAATCATCAACACAAATCTTATCCTTTCAGCGACATAGAGGAAAAGTAGTAATAACAACAAAAATAACCCTGATGTAAAACACAACAGTCTTCTGTGACCTTTCAGTCTCTGTGTTTGTATCTTTACATAATTGAAATCATAATATATCCAAACTTTGTATTTTGCCTGTCTTACAAATTCAACATTATATCACGTGTGTTATAATTTCTTTGCACAATCTTCACCCTTGTCACTTTTAAAAACAATTTAAAAAATTAAAAAAATTTTTTGGCTGTGCCGCACAGCATGCGGGACCCTAGTTCCTTGACCAGGGATTGAACCTATGCCCCCTGCAGTGGAAGTGTGGAGTCTTAACCACTGGACCGACAGGGAAGTCCCCTACCCTTGTCATTTTTAATTGTCAGTTTTGTTGAGTTGGGTATGTCACAATTTAGTTAACCTGTTCTTTGTTTTGAACATAGTTTGCTTGTAATTTTTCACTTAAAATTTTTAAGAATTATATGTTTCAGGTGTATAGCATTATGATTTGACATCTGTGTGCACTACAAAGTGATCACCACCACAAGTCTAGTTGCTGCCCATCACCATACAGTTGACCCCCTTTACCCATTTTGCCCACTTCCCAACCCCCTTTCCTTCTGGTAACCACTAATCTGTTCTCTGTGTCTATGAGTTCGTTTTAGTTTTATTTTATTTGTTCATTTGTTTTGTTTTTTTTTTAGATTCTGTGTATGAGCAAAATCATATGGTATTTGTCTTTCTCTGTCTGACTTATTTCATTTAGCATAATACCTTCAAGGTCCATCCATGTGGTCACAAATGGCAGAATTTCATTCTTTTTTATGGCTGAGGAGTAGTCCTGTGTGTGTGTGTGTGTGTGTGTGTGTGTGTGTGTATGTATGTGTATGCCATGTCTTCTTTATCCATTCATCCTTAATGGACACTTAGGTTTTTTTTCATATCTTGGTTGTTGTAAATAATTCTGTAATGTATAGGGGTGCATATATCTGTTTGAATGAGTGGTTTTGTGTCTTTCAGATAAATAGGCAGAAGTGAAACAGCTGGATCGTATGGTAGTTCTAGTCTTAATTTTTTGAGGAACCTCCATACTGCTTTTCATAGGGGCTGCACCAATTTATAGTCCCACCAATAGTTCAGGGTTCCTTTTTCTCCACACCCTCTCAAACATTTATTTCTTGTCTTTTCTGACAAGTGTGAGGTGATGTCTCATTGTGGTTTTGATTTCCATTTCCCTAATAATTAGTGATCATGAACATCCTTTCATGTGCCTGTTGGCCACCTGTGTGTCTTCTTTGGAAAAATGTCTGTTCAGGTCCTCTGCTCATTTTTTGATTTGGTGGTTTTTTTTGTTGTTGAGTTGTATGAGTTTTTTGTAGATTTCAGATATTAACCCCTTATTGGATATATGATTTGCAAATGTCTTCTCCCATACAGTAGGTTGCCTTTTTGTTTTAATGATGGTTTCCTTTGCTGTACAGAAGCTTTTTAGTTTGATATAGTCCCATTTGTTTATTTTTGCTTTTCTTTCGCTTGTCTTTGGAGTCAGAGCCACAGAAACATTGCTGAGACCGATATCAATGAATGTTAACCAGACTTATTGTGGTGCTCATCTTGCAACATATACAAATACTGAATCATTATGTTGTACACCTGAAGCTAATATAATGTTATATGTCAAATATATCTCAAAAATTGTAAAAAAAACCTCAATTAAAAAATAAATCATAAAAAACAAAAACAAAATAAAACTCACTGCTTAAATGACAAAAAAAAAAGACTGATATCAGTGAAGTTTTCTTCTAGAAATTTCATGGTTGCAGGTCTTACATTCAAGTCTTTAATCCATTTTGAGTTACTTGTTTCATTATTTTGCATGTGGCTGTCTGTTTTCCCCAGCACCATTATTGAATAGACTATCTTTTCTCCATGGTATGTTCTTTGCTCCTTTGTCATAAATTAATTGTCATATATGCGTAGGTTTACATTTTTGGACTCTCAGTTCTGTTTCATTGATCTGTGTGTCTGTTTTTGTGCCAGTACCATACTGTTTTATTACTGTAGCTTTATAGTATAGTTTGAAATCAGGGAGTGTGATACCTCCAAGCTTTTTTCTTCTTTCTCAAGATTATTTTGACTATTTGGGATTTTTCTGTGGTTCCATACACATTTTAGAATTATTTGTTCTGGTTCTGTGAAATATGCCATTGGAATTTTGATAGGGATTGCACTGAATCTGTAGATTGCTGTGGGTAGTATGGACATTTTAACAATATTAATTCCTCCAATCCATGAACACAGAATATCTTTCCATTTGGTTGTGTCTTCAACTTCATTCATCAGTGTCTTACAGTTTTCACTGTAACAGGTCTTTCACCTCCTTGGTTGAATTTATTCTTAGGTATTTTACTCTTTTTGATGCAGCCATACATGGGATTGTTTTCTTAATTTCTCTTTCTTTTTCTTTTTCGGCCGTGCCATGGCATGTGGGGATCTTAGTTCCCCAACCAGGGATCAAACCCGTGCCCCCTGCAGTGGAAGTGCAGAGTCCTAACTACTGGACTGCCAGGGAAGTCCCTTAACTTCTCTTTGTGATAGTTTGTTGTTGGTGTGGAAATGCCACAGACTTTTGTATGTTGATTTTGTACCCTGTGACTTCACTAAATTCATTTATTATATTATTAGTACTGACATTTTTTGTGTGTGTGTTTGTGTGTGTGTAGTCTTTAGGGTTTTCTATATGTATCATGTCATTTGCAAATAGTGACAGTTTTACTTTCTGATTCGGAAGCCTGTTATTTCCTTTTTTTTTTTTTTTCTAATTGCTTTGGCTAGGACTTCCAATGCTATGTTGAAAATAAGTGAAAATAGTGGGCATCCTTGTCTTGTTTCCTGATCTTAGAGGAAAAGCTTTCAGTTTTTCATTGTTTAGTGTGATACTAGCTGTGGATTTGTCATATATGGCCTTTATTATGTTAAGGTATATTTCCTCTCTGCCCACTTTGTTGATAATTTTTATCATAAATTGATGTTGAATTTTGTCAAATGCTTTTTCTGCATCTATTGAGATGACCATATAATTTTTATCCTTCATTTTGTTAATGTGATGTATCATGTTGATTGATTTGTGGATGTTGAACCATCCTTTCATCCCTGGAATAAATTCCACTTGATCATGGTGTATGCTTCTTTTAATGCATTGTTGGATTCAGTTTGCTAACATTTTGTTGAGGATTTTTGCATCTGTGTTCATCAATGATATTGGCTTGTAATTTTCTTTTTTTGTGGTCTCCTTGTCTGCTTTTGGTATCAGGTTAACGCTGGCTTCATAAAATGTGTTTGGAAGCCTTCCCTTCTTTTCAGTTTTTTGAAGAATTTGAGAAGGATATTAAATTCTTCTAAAGGTATTAAATCTTTGAATACTTTGTAGAATTCGCCAGTAAATCTGTCTGCTCCGGGCTTTCATTTGTTGGGAGATTTTTGATTACAGTTTCAATCTCCTTACTAGTAATTGGTCTATTCAGATTTTTCTATTTCTTCATGATTCAGTCTTGGAAGATTGTATGTTTTTAAAAAATTTTCTGTTTCTTTTAGGTTGTCCAATTTGTTGGCGTATATTCATAGATCATGAGCAATCCTTTGTATTTCTGTGGTGTTAGTTATAACATCTCCTCTTTCATCTCTGATTTTATTTATTTGAGTCCTCTTTTTTTTTCCTGGTGAGTCTAGCTAAATGTTCGTCAATTTTTTTTTTCTTTTTTTTTTTTAAAATTAATTAATTAATTAATTTGTTTTTGGCTGTGTTGGGTCTTCGTTTCTGTGCGAGGGCCCTCTCCAGCTGCGGCGAGCGGGGGCCACTCTTCATCGCGGTGCGTGGGCCTCTCACTGTCGCGGCCTCTCTTGTTGCGGAGCACAGGCTCCAGACGTGCAGGCTCAGCAGTTGTGGCCCACGGGCCTAGCTGCTCCATGGCACGTGGGATCCTCCCAGACCAGGGCTCGAACCCGTGTCCCCTGCATTGGCTGGCAGACTCTCAACCACTGCGCGACCAGGGAAGCCCTGTTCGTCAATTTTATTTATCTTTTCAAAGAATCCCCTTTTAGTTTCATTGATCTTGTTTTTTTTTCTTTTTTTAGTCTCTGTTTCTGCTCTGATCTTTATTGTTTCCTTCCATCTACCTATTTTGGCATTTGTTATTCTTTTTCTAGTTCCTTTAGGTGTAAGGTTAGATTGTTTATTGGGGATTTCTTGTTTCTTGAGGTAAGACTATTGAACTTAGTCCATTTACATTTAAGGTAATTATTGATAAGTATGTGCTTATTGCCATTTTGTTAATTGTTTTCTGGCTGTTTTTGTAGTTCTCTTCTCTCTTTTCCTTTGTGTTTTGGTGTGGTTTCTTTTAGTGTTATGTTTAGATTTTCTCACTTTCTTTTGTGTATTTACTATAAGTTTTTTCCCTGTGGTTACTGTGAGGTTCACCTGTAACATTCTATGTAAGTAGTAGCCTGTTTTAAGTTGCTAGCAACTTAAATTAGAAATCATTCCAAAGCTTTATCTTTTTACTCCCTCCCTATGTTTCCTACTTTTGATGACACATTTTACTTCTTTTTATTTTATGCATCCTGTAACTAATTATTGTAATTTTAGCTATTTTTAGTACTTTTGTCTCTTAACCTTTGTGCTTGCTTTATAAGTGATTGATCCTCTGCTTTTTATCATACATTTACCTTTAACAGTGAGATTTTTACTTTCATATGTTTTCTTATTATTAATTAGCGCCATTTCTTTTCAGCTTAAAGAAGTCCCATTAATATTTCTTGTTGGGCCAGTTTAGTTGTGATGAATACCTTTAGCTTTTGCTCATCTGGGAAACTCTTGATCTCTTCTTCAATTCTGAATAACTTTGCTGTGTAGAGAATTCTTGGTTGGAAGTTTTTTCTTTCAGCACTTTGAATATGATCTGCCACTCCCTTCTGGCCTGTAAAGGCTCTGCTGAAAAATCTGCTTGTAGAGTTATAGAGTTTTCCTTGTATGTAACAATTTGTTTTTCTCTTGTTGCTTTTAGGATTCTCTCTTAATCCTTTATTTTTACTGTTTTAATTATAGTGTGTCTTGGTGTGTGTCTCTTTGGGTTCATCTTATTTGGAACTCTCTGTGCTTCCTGGACCTGGATGTCTGTTTCCTTCCCCTGATTAAGGATGTTTTCAGCAACTATTTCTTCAAGTAGGTTTTCTGTCCCTTTCACTCTTTCTTTCTGGCACCCCTATAATGCAAATGTTATTCTGCTTGATGTTGCCCCAAAGTTCCCTTAAGGTGTCTTCATTTTTTATCTTTATTTTATTTATTATTTTTAAAGGATATTTATTTATTTGGCTGCGTCGGGTCTTAGTTGTGGCATGCTGGATCTTCCTTGTGGCATGTGGGATCTTTTGTTGTGGTGCGCTGGCTTCTCTCTAGTTGTGGTGCGGGGGCTCCATAGTTGCTGTGCATGGGCTCCAGAGTGCGCAGGCTCAGTGATTGCGGCACACGGGCTTAGTTGCCCTGCGGCACGTGGGATCTTAGTTCCCTGACCAGGGATTGAACCCGTGTCCCCTGCCTTGGAAGGCGGATTCTTAACCACTGGACCACCAGGGAAGTCCCTGTCTTCGCTTTTTAAAATACTTATTTCATTTTCTGCTCTGTCTGGGTGAGTTCCATTGTTTTATCTTCCTGCTGGCTGATTTGTTCTTCTACTTCACCCAGTTTGCTGTTGAACCCCTCTAGCATATTTTTCAGTTCAGTTATAACTTCTGTTTGGTACTTTCATATATTTTCTATCTCTCTTGAAGTTCTCACTGTGCTAATTTTTTCTTCATCTGAGTTTGGTTAGTGTCTTTATGACCATTACTTTGAACTTTTTATCAGGTAGATTGTTTATCTCTGTTTTGTTTAGTTCTTTTTTTTGAGGTTCTGACTTACTCTTTTGATTGGAATATCTTCCTCTGTCTCCTCATGTTGCCTAATTCTTTGTGTTTGTTTCTATGTATTAGGTATATCAGCTATCTCTCTTAGTCTTGAAGGAGTGGCTTTATTTAGGAGATGTCCTATGGGGCTCAGAAGCACAATCCTATCTAGCCACCAGAGCCAGGGGCTCAAGGGGTGTCTCCTATGTGGGCTACATGCAGTTTGTGGGGCCACAGCTGCTGTGGGGTGCTGGTGGGTGGGGCTGTTGCTTGGGCAGCTGTGAGGCCCACCTGAGGTGCGGGGGTTGGCAGTGCTCTCTCACCCCTGGTGGGATGTGCCCACTGGTGCTAATAGGTTGGGTGGAGAATTCCAAAGTGGTGCCTTCCAGCACCAGTATTAGCAAGGTAGCCTGAGATCACATAAATGGCTCCTGCCAGTGACTCAGCCCGTGGGGAGCATTCCAACTGGTTCCTGCCTCTCTAGCAGATGCTTCAGGATTAATAGGTGAGTCCCCTTCACCTATGGTCTTATGCACTTTTCAATTTGGTGTTTTTGCACTGGTTTTCAGGTCAAGTCAATCTGTGTGCAAGTCCTTTAAGAGCAAGTTTTCTATTCTACTTTAAGAGTAGCTTTCCTGGACATATTTCCCGTTGGTTTGCAAAACCAGGTGTTTTGGAGGCTCATCTCTCTTGTGCAAGATCTAGGGGTTGGGGTGCCTGATGTGCTCAAATCCCTCGTTCCTCAGGGAAAGGATTCGTGCCTTTGTGGTCCCTCCCAATAGTGGATTGCTGAAGCTGAGGTGTGGTTTTCATATCTTCTCCTGTCCTGTGCATCTTGTTGCTGTCCTTTTATTTTACCCTTTGTTGTGGAGGTTCTGTTCATTCAGTTTTCAAATCCCTTTCTGGGGGAACTGTTCCATATGTGGTTGTACGTTTGTTATGTCTGTAGGAGGAGGTCAGTTCATGATCTTTTTATGCTACCATCTTGAACTCTCCCATAATTTTCCCTTTTGTAAATAATGCTTTGCTTGGAATGCCCATTCATCCCTGCCTGGAAAAGTTTTGATCAAGCTTCAAGCCCAGACACAGTGATTGTTGGGTTTACAGCTTTAAAAAGTTGTTGTTTATGGCAGGGGGTAGTAGTTTTGGCCAACCTTCTGAGTTGCCACAGTGAGCCTGGCTTCTTGTTACCTATCACATGTAGGGTGTTTTGGTTCCTATTATCTCATTAGAACTTGTTTGCCTCTATCTACTTTAGTTCCCAAACTCTATACTCTGTGTGTTTGTTTTATTTTTTGTCCACTGAGATACTTACCTTGTGTTTGAGCATACGTCTACAATTTTAACATTAAAAAAATTTTAATCAGCTATTGATCTTTGATTGGAGCTGAGGCAGCTTAGTTTCTATGCTAACTGTGAGTGCAATCTGGACTGGAGTTGTGGACACTCTCTCTTTACCATGGCATATTTCAATGCTTTATATCCCTTACCCTATTCCACATTATCAGTTTAACCTAGTTAATAACCTGTTTGTGTGTATATTACTTTATTTCAAACATATGTATTTTTTATCAAATACAGTGTTCTTATTTCTGCCCTGTCTGCTCTTGTGCATTTTTTTCATCTATTTGGAATGACTGTCATTTTATTTAATTAAATTTAACTTCAAGAAATAAGATTTTTTTCAATTACCACAACTTGCATTGATCTCTTCTTTCTCAGAATTCTGCTCACATTCAGAGCTCCACCCTTTAGCATTTAATTTTTTTCAAATTGTTTCCTATCTCTTTTTTTACACATTAGCTTGGTTTCCCCAGCCAAGTTGTATAGTCTACCTGAAGGCTTGCTCCTTATTTCTCTTACATTGTCCTCATACCCAGTGTCCTCCGTTTGGCATGCAGAGCTTTATAGAATGTTAGGTACTTCATGGGAGATGGATAAATATCTATTGAAGAAACCATAAACAAAGTGAATGTGTTTTGTACCTTTTGGTCACTGTAAAAGATACCTAAATTATGTAATAATTTTCCTAAAAAACACAATTTGGAAGATATTTATCCCCTATCATTTTAAGTTTTTAGCACAAATTATTCTTATCCCATTGTATTTACAAAGTAAAACTTTTTATAAGTGTAAATGTTAGAATGCTTTATATTGTTTCCTCAGGGTCATTGTTACTGTAATTGCACTTCTCATTGAAGTGATGGGATTTTGGCAGCCTAATAATAGAAAAAGAAGTTCTTAGACAATTTAGCAACAATCGGAGGGAATGAGGGAATGTGTGTAAAATATGCACATCAAAAGCATCTCATGATGATTTTATTGTTTCTTCTTTTTTCCCCATGCCTCTTGGACTTACTTAGGTCTGTTTACTAGGATTATTTTAGGCAAATTTAAGGAAGGGTATTTTTGGTGATGATAATAGGATTATGTAGATATTTCTGTGAATTGCTTGTTCTCAGGCAAGGTAAATCTCAGGTGAAAAGCCACCTGGACTCTGCAAAAATTTAGGATACAGAAATGGGGAAAGTGTAGTTCTTGGGAGGTACAGCTTTTGTTTCCAGTGCTTTTGGGGATGGGGTCAGTAGTTTTAAAAACCATTATGATGTGAAGCTCTGAAATGCTGATGAGTCAAAAATGAATTTCTAGTTTTATACAGTTATTTATATTAAGTATATAATTAAAATGCTCTTTAATTTTTTTACTATTTAGTTACTTTTTTTGTCACATGCATGAGTATATCATCAAACTCAGATAGCAGGCTTTTATTTATAAATTCATGTCTCAAGTATATCATTTTGGGAAAGAATTTTGCTTTGTTTTTTTGGAGGAGGGTAGTTGATGTAATAGTTCAAACATGAGAATGTTGTGGATGTTAAGTGAACACAATAAAGACATACTCTGGATAAGCTTAAAAAGTTTTAGAGAGTTATGTTTTGGGAAAATATGATAGGAACGTAGATCATCCAATTTAGACAACTGATTATTTTTAATATCAAAAATTTCTCAATGTAAAAGTAATTTAACTATGAATCTAAAATTCTGAAAAAAATGTAGCAAAAACAAAAACTGAGAAACTAAAGACCAAAAAACCCATAATTGTTTCTTGCTAAAGAAATCATTGTTTGCATTTTGGGATATTTCCTTTGAATCTCTTTTCTTATATAATTAGTTTTTATACATAATTATAATCATAGTACACACATGTTATTTCATTTTTTCTATGCAGTTTTTATAATCCTTAATTTAATTGATGAATTTTGAAGTAGTATCAGTTCATCCTTCTTTGGCATTTATGTTGAATATGTAAGTGATGTACAGGGTGTTCATGTTTTGAGACTGATGTTTAGCGGTTTGTTCTCAGTCTTGGGTGCTTGAGGTATATCTCAGTGGAGATGTCAAGTAGTGTGCGTTAGTGATTAAGTATCAGACTGCTCAAGTTAAAATCCTTTCTTCCACTTATTAGCCATGTGACTTTGGGCAAGTAACTTAACTTCTACACCTTTATTCTCTCTTGTATAAAGTGGGAATAATGATAGTGTGCACCATAAATGTTTTTGATAAGGATTATTGAGTCAGTTCTTGTGCTCTGAATCTGTCTTTTAGCCAATATTTTACTAGATTTCCAGTTCCTTTAATGTCATACCTAAGTATGATGAATAATAATGTTAGATGATAAATGTTGCAGGAGAGAAAAAAAAAAGGCCTTTAACCCTCCAAACTGTATATTTGATGATGGAATATTAAGTATTGGAAACAGATTGGTAATGGTTGGCATGGGTAATAGATGGATGGGTGACTAGATAATGTGGCCTGTGTTGACCTTTTTAGCTCCCCTCAAATCATTGTAGTTCACTTGACGTAGTGGGGAGCAATGCAAGAGGAATTAGAATTTCAGCATTTCAGTTCTGCTTCTTTCTGATTTTTGTTAACAGTAGAATCTTGAGAAGTCCCTTAACTGCTTTGAATTTGTTTTCTCATCTATGGATATAACATTTTACCTGTCTCTCTCAGAGATGTTATTATGATTAAATAAGATATTCTGTAAAAGTGAGGTGAAGATGATAAAGCACTATATACAAAAGTAAACTTGTTATTAATTTACAAAGACTAAAGCTGAGAGAAGGCAGATAGAGATCTTGATACAGTATTAGGTCCAGTCAGTCTTTAATAAAGGATAGCTTCTAGTGCTGTTTGTTATTATTGAGAGGACATCTACCTTTATGTGTAAGGCTAGCCCTGATTACTGTTTAGGTTATTAAATAGTTTATGAATATATTGTTGATATTTACTTTGATTTTTTTCCCCCTTTCTGCTTGTGTTTCAGACTCCTGGGAGAGTTGGCTCTCAAGGTTCTGATTTAGATTCATCATCAGCTCCTATAAACACAGTGGATGTCAATAATGAAAGCTCTTCGGAGGTATGAAAATAATAATTTGGCAATAAATATTGTTTTATTTAAGGAAAATATTATTTAAGGAAAAATAGCAAATATATGGAGTAACAATTGATAATTTAAACTTTTGTAGGGAAAGAGCTCATAAATCTTTCTTACAAATTGGAATGCAACTTTTGAACCTCACTTGTAGATAGATAATAGTGCTTAGTTGTGAGACTGCGAAAGTGTATATTAAGACTGAAAAATAATATTGACAATTTATCTTTAATGTTAAAGTCATCTCAACTTAATGAAGATTTAAAAATCTGTTTGTAAAGAATTACCAGTTAATTAGTATCTACTTATGTGTTTGTACTGCCATGAATGACTAAGCTAATGAAAAATTAGATGAACTATAACATTTATATATTATTTGTTGTCTTCATTTATGACTCTGTAAGAACTTCTGATAGCTTATTAAAAATTAATGGAGAAAGTAAATAAGTCTAAAAAAGAAATAACTCAAATTTTTTGAGAAGTCAGCCTTAGAAGTTGCTACATTACTATCATTATTTTTAACAAATAATATATACTCATTATAGAAAAAGGAGATAAGGTAAGAGAACATAAAAACCACCCATAACACTGCCCCTAAGAGATCAACACACTCACATTTCTGCTCTGTCAGTTTTTGTCAATTGCCCCTTTCTCGGCCCAGCTGTACCACCTACCCAGTCCCCTTTTCCCTATTCTTTCCCATCTCTTGGTTGGTGAGTCTATTATGTGTATGTTTCTAGGTATTTCTGTATCCATTCATTTCTCTGTTTTGTCTCTTTTTGACCATCTGTCTTCATGTATATGTATATTAACCATAACAAGATCGAACAAGGCTGTGAGAGTGAGAAGTAAAATATCAGTTGAACTTTATTAAGAGCAAGTTTAAGTAAATATCTTTAAGGAAAACATTCCAAACTGTATTTATGATATGATGAGCTCAGAGAGCTAGGTTGTAACCTTGGAAAGGAATTTAGTAGTAATTGTTGACCTCATTCAGACCAAAAACAACAAAAAAATCTCCAGTGGGTAAATGAGCAGTGCCTGATAATCCTGCTATATTTTCTTATTAGGCTCCCTTTTCTACTCTCTGTGATAGTTGTACTCTCTTCTTTGTCCTCAAACCTTCCATGTGTCTTACCTTAGTCCCGCCTTCTCACCGTCACCTTCTATACCATTGAGAAAAGATGAATGTTCTCATTTTGTCCCTAAAACTATACTTGCAACTCTATTCTCTTTATTACTTTAGTACGCGGAAGACAGGTCTCTTTTCGTATCAGATTTCAGTCCTTTCCCTTGTGCTCTGGATTCCATTCTCTCTCACATTCTCAGCTTATCATCTCTCCCTCATGCAACTTTGGTTTTTACCTATGCCACAAATTATTCCCTTCAGCATACAAATACTGCTCTAGAGGTGCCACTAACCTGGGACTCCCTTAAATTAAGTTCGGTACTTGAAATTTTTCAGATTACCCACTAGTGTAAATTTCTAACCTAATTGAGAGCTATTGGTGATTATGAATTCTCAGGGGGTATAGTTTTTTCCATATGCCCAGTGTTAACGTATTGACTTGTTAAGGTCTCAGTTGATATCTCTCCCCACCTCTCTCAATTTCTCTTTTTCTCTCAATCTTCCCTTTTACCCTGATGTTGGCTTCCCACTTTGAACAAATTCTAGGTTTTAACATTGTGCCCTTAGCATCCATCTAAATGGGGATTTGAAATATCATGGTCTGCAGGATTTTAAAAAAATAGAAATAAAGCAACACCTTGCTTTAGTGCTCATTTATATCATATTTTATATATTATTATGTATAATAATATATATAATGGTATCTTAGTCAGTATAGGTTATTATAACAAAAGCACTGAGAGAATTAGACAGCAAACATTTATCTCTCACAGTTCTGGAGGCTGGGATGTTCAAGATCAAGGATCTGGCAGATTCTGTGTCTGATGGGGGCTTCCTTTCTGGTTTATAGATGGCTGTCCTCACATGGCAGAAGGGGCAAGAGAGCTCTCTGGGGTCTCTTTTATTATATAAAGGTACCAATCCCATTCATTAGGGCTCCACCCTCATGACTTAATCATCTCCCAACGGCCCCATCACATTGGAGGTTAAGATTTCAACATATGAATTTTGAGGGTACATAGACATTCAGTCTATAACAAATATATAATCTGTATAATACATAATGTAATAAGTGATATCATATCATTTGTTCTCATCAGGACAGTTGTTCAGACTATTTAGTATATTGCATTGCAGAAGCAAATTCTTTGTTCACTCTTTATCCGTTTCTAATCTGGCTTCCATCCTTAGTACCCACTGAAACACACTAATGACCAGCATATTACCAAATCAGAGCTTCATTTTCCTAGTCATTTGGCTAGGGAGAGCAGACTTTTCTTGGGGCTTTTTTGGTCGGTGTCCACTGAAGTTTCCAGGTAGCTGGCTTCTCCAGCAGCCAGTCCAGAATATATGAGATGAAAAGAAAACCCAGAGTACTCACCACTGTCTCAGTCCTTGGCTCCTGAGATCCTCAGCTGGTCTGCCTTCTTCTCTTTACCTTTCAGAGTTTTCTTTTTGTTTTGTTTTATATATAATGCCTCTGGATTTCAGCTGTACTTAGCAGGAAGAATAGAGAAGTGTATCTGTTCCATTTTGTCTGGAACTGGAAATCCGACCATTTTGAAAATTGGAGTATTTATCTTTATTTTAAGGAATTATAAGAGTTCTTTATCCTTTGTCAATGTTTTGATTGCCTCCTATTCATCTGATTAGTGAGGGAAGGATTCCTGTCCTAGGCTTATGGGAATAGCTAAACACATAATTAGACAAATGAGACAAATGAGAACAACAACAGTTTATTAGTCACATATACTCACAGCCCAGAGCAGGAGGACACGGTGTGCCATGCAGGGCCACATGAGGATTGCACTTGGGAACAAAATGAACAACCAGGGGTTGTGAGAGTCAGGCATTGTAGTATCAGGAAGGTAAGGTGCCCCCTGGTTTCTAAAGGAGATGTGATTGGCTTGCTTGAATAATTCCAGGGGCCGGCAGGGAACCTTCTCAGGGATAAGCAGGCCCTGTGCTTGCTGCCTGTGAAGAGGAGGGCTGTTTGGCTAGAACTCCTTATCTGTGAGAGCAGAGTGGGGAGCGGAACTTGCAGTTAGGCCATTTGAAGCCCTCCCAGTTTCACCGGTTGTCAAGGCAACACAAAATATTGGGCCTTAATTTTAGGCCTTACACCACAATCAGAAATATGTGATGTGTATATTTTTTCTCAGTCTGTGGCTTGTTTTTCATTTTGTTAATGTTGTCTTTCAAAGAGAAGAAGTTTTAAATTTTGGTGAAGTGCAGTTTGTCAGCCTTTTCTTTTATGATTTTTGCTTTTTGGGTACTACAAAGTTTTTTGCCTACCCCAAGGTTGCAAAACTTCCTTCTATGCTTGCTTCTGATTAAAAAAAAAAAAAAATCAAGCTACAAGGATATATTGTACAACACAGAGAATATAGCCAATATTTTATAATAACTATAAATGGAATATAACCTTTAAAAATTGTGATTCACTATATTGTAAACTGTAACTTATATATATTGTACATCCACTATACTTCAATTAAAAAAAAGACAGAAGAATTAAAAAAATTAAAAAATCATTTTAGCATGTACATTTAAATCTATGATTTATTTTAAATTATTGTATATGGTATGAGATAGTGGTTGAGGTTCATTTTTTCCATGTGGATATGGAAACCACATTTTTCCATATGCTTGTTGCAGTACCATTTGCTGAAAATGTTACCTTTTCCCATTGAATTAAATTTTCACTTTTGTGAGAAATCAATTGACCTTATATATGTGGTTATATTTTTTTATGTTCTTTGATCCAGGCATAATGAACTGATTTTAAGGTGTGCCAAGTTTTTTCTTATCTTTGAACTTTTGTATATGCTGATCTCTATGCCTTACCTAGTCTTGCTTTTTCTTTTTTCTTGGTTAGCATCTGATTATCCTTCAAGTCTCATCACAGATAATTTTTCCAATAAACTTTCCTGACTCACATGTTGGATAGATGCTTCTTCCACATGCTTCTGTGGAAAAGAATTCCCTGTCCTTTTGGTAATGATTATTAGTCTGAGATTCATTTATTTATCAAATATTTATTGTCACCAGACACTGTTCTGGGTGCTGGAGGTATGGCACTGAGTGAAATAGTAAAAAATCTTTATGCTGGTGGAATTTATTTATTTATTTTTAATTAATTTATTTAATTTATTTAATTTTTGGCTGCGTTGGGTCTTTGTTGCTGTGCGCGGGCTTTCTCTAGTTGTGGTACGGGGGCTTCTCATTGCAGTGGCTTCTCTTGTTGCGGAGCACAGGCTCTAGGCACACGGGCTTCAGTAGTTGTGGCACGTGGGCTCACATGCCACAACTACTGAAGATGTCTCTGAGGAGGGGGTAGCTCAGAAAGAACTGAATGAAGTGAGAAGTCATGTGGATTTCTGGAGCAAGCATGTTGCAGGCATGTGGAACAAGTCTCTGAGGTGGGAGCATGCCTGGCATATTGAAAAAGCATCCAGGAGGCTAGTGTGGCTCCAGCACAGTGAATGGGGGGAGGTTAGGTTAGTGAGATAATCAGGCCCACCTCATGTAGGGCCTTATAGGCTTTTGCACAGACTTCAGTGTTTTACTCTTGGTGAGATAGGAAGTCATTGGAGAGTTTGGATCAGGGAAAGGACAAAATTTATCTATATTTTTGTAGGATCACTCTAGCTGCTGTGTGGAAAATAAAGCTGTTAATGGGGTAAGGATAGAAGCAGAGAGACCGTTAGAAGGCTTTTACAGTGATCCATGTACACTGTGAGGGTGGCTTGGATCAGGGCAGTAGTGGAGGCCCTGAGGTTCTAAATGTATTTTGAAGGTAGTTCTAGTAGGATTTTCTGATTAGTGGGGTATTTTCTTTTACAGCTCTTTCAAGAAGCGTGCAGGGTTATTGAGGATGGGGTCTTTGCTTTATTTTACCATTGCATTCTCAACAACATAGCATAATGACATAGTAATCACACTCAGTAAATACTTTTTTAAAAATTTATTTATTTATTTATTTATTTATGGCTGCCCCAGTCTTAGTTGTGGCATGTGGGATCTTTAGTTGCAGCATGCGGACTTCTTAGTTGTGGCACGCGTGCGGGATCTAGTTCCCTGACCAGGGGTTGAACCTGGGCCCCCTGCATTGGGAGCCCGGAGTCTTACCGACTGGACCAGTGGGGAAGTCCCAATACTTTTTGAACGGATGACTGAATGATGATATGTGGAAACTTAAAGTGAAGAAATGAGTAAAGAGGCAGCAGCATAAAGATATTGTGGTAAAAAACAATGCAACAGTGCATTTAAAAAAAATTATTATTCTGTAGTTTTAATACTTGGGCCTGTGGTTGCCTGGAAGACAACCCTTTCATCAGTAAAAAGAAAAAATAAGTGAATTCATGTTCCTCACTTTCATCCCCTGGCTAATCTCCTTAAAGGGTTGTTAACAAGAGGAACAATGATATTAATGATAGCTAACATTTATTGAATGTTTTCTTTGTATCAGATGCTGTGATAAGGACTTAACGTGTATTATTTAATTCTCACGAGACCCCCTCCCCCATATGGAGTAGGTGTTATTGTTACCTCATTTAACAGATGAGGAAATTGAAGGTAATATAAGCTACTAAGAGTGGTGTGAATCCAGGATTCAAGCCCAAGACTAGCTCTTAACTGCTACCCTGTCTTGCCTCTTACTTTGGAACCTTGTTTGTAGTCTTCCTCTTCCTTGCTATGGTCCTAACGTACATCAAGGAACTCAAGGAACATCTTAGCCTCCCAGTTCTTAATGTTATCAGTGCCAATGATCTTTATTACTTTTCTTTTCTAGTTACTCAAGCCCATGGCAGTACCTTCCATCTTCTTATCAGGCAGGATAATTTTACCTGACATGTTAAAATCATATCTCTGCATTCCTTACCTCAACTGACTATCCTCTCAGAAACTTTCATAGTCTCACTACTTACCTTCTTTGGCCTTGCTGATTATTTTAGATTTTTAATTTTTATTTTTTCTTCTAGTCTGTCAACCTTTCTTGGCTTTGTTTCCTTTACTCTCTAACCATACATCTAATGACAGTTAATATTTGTTGAGCACTTATAATGTCTCAGGCACTGTACTAAGCATTTTATATACTGCACAATAACTCTAGACAAATAGGTGCTAATATTAGTCCCATTTTATAGATGAGGAAACTGACATTTAGCAGGGTAAAGTGAATTTTTTAAAGTCATATAGTCAGTATTGGTTGAGACTCAAACCCACATCTATTTCTGACACCAAAACTCATGACGTTATAACCTTTGTAACCTATTGTCCTTCACCACTGTCTTCATTTAATTTACTTTCTCCCTGATACTCTGAACTCCTTTATTCTCTTATCCTTTTACTCTTCCTATCTGACAAAACCCCAAACCATAGATCAGTGTAACAGCCCACATTTTAAAATACATATATTGTTAGGTACGGGGAATTTGGGAGATTGTTTTAAAATGATTTTATTTGGCTCATAAAATTAGAAGGAAGGGTAAACTACTGGGAATTATGGGTATGGGCAAGAATGGGATCTTAGGCTAATGGAATATGGTGAAGACTAAAAATTGCTTTCATCATAACAACTTTTTTGTTGAGAACATCATCTACATAAAAGTATTTGTTAAAACTGCCAATCATTTCTTGATCTAAAATAAAAGCTAGCTTGCCAATACTAGCTCTCAGATAAGTAAGGACAAAGTATCATAAACAAAAAGAATAATAATATTCCAGCTAAAGCAACTGGTTACTCAATAAAATTGACCAATGGGAATCTACAGCATAAGGATGGAAACTAATTTCAGAGTCCTACTTTGGATAGGTCTTTCAACCTTTTGTACAGTTACTACTTGAAAATTTCCCTTCCATATACTAAAAAGAGATATACTATTATTTTCCTGTTATGTCTATTTTCAATGTTTCTATTTTGTTTCATAAATAACTTTTTGTGTATATCCTCCTAAAAGTTGTTATTTCACAGGGTTTCATCTGTCCATTATGTATGAAAAGATGTATAACTGCTATTGATTTGTCGGAGCATTACCAGAAAGTGCACGCTGAAAATGAGACAAGAGGACAGGAACTTCTTAATGACTCCAGTGTTACTGTGGGTCCTGAATATTTTGTTTTAGCAGCTTGGTTTTGGGTTGCTCAAAATAGCTTTGTTTTTCCTTGCCTCAGTGTTGCTTAACTTTTTCTGCTATAAGGGAATGTGGATTGCTTTAATTATGCATGCTCTAAGAAGGTTTAATAAGGAAAAGAGGCTCTTGGGAAGTTAGCTGTTCTTACTGTTTGCAGCAGTCTTTTTGTGAATCTTTAAACATATATAAAAGTTTAAGTTTATATTTTTGCATAAATTTTGCCATGAAATTTGAAATATAAAGTGAATGTTTTTTATTTCAACCTTTGTAAGTTATATCTTTATTATGTAGTTAATGTTTTATTAATGAATGTTTTAAAATGCTTTAGGTTAAGATGCTTTACTCTTACACAGAAAGAGGACTTTGCATGTGAACTGTTACTGTCTTTATTTGGAAAAATATACAGCATTAGAGTCTGGATCTACCACTGTTTCAGTCTTTGTTTTGATTCCCCAGACCTGTTGGAAGTGACAGAATAATATACACCTGTTATTAATCATGGGTCATCCAAATGTTTCTCTGTAGTATGTGAGGCTGGTGTATGCAGAAGGCTGGGAGTGGGAGCGAGTGAGGGGAAGTGTTGCCCATTTTCAGTCTGGAAAAAATTTCTCAGATGATCTTGATATATCTCCTTCCTTTGAAAATTACTACAGTATTCTAAAAACAAAGAGAGACGTAGCTTTTCAAAAAATTCTTTTACAAATCTTTTAAAAGAATGAAACTTTTTTTTACCATGAAAGACAAAAAAATCAGACTTACTCTTTCCTATGAGTTAATGATGTATAAGAAAACGATCTCACCAAACTTTCACTTATTTAACATTAATAGAGCACCTCTTTGTGCCAGGAATTTTGGTAGGTACGGGAGATAAAAAGGTAAATAAGATATGGTCTCTATGCCAGGAAGTTTTTATGATAGATAGTTGCAAAAAGAGTACAATGTCTGATTCAGCTTGAGGGGAACTGCAGAAGAACTTGAAGAGGGGAACAATTAAACCAGACATTCTCTAGGGTGGTGGGGAAATGAGTGCAAACAGGAGGACACCAGTTAAACTACGGAGGCAGTGTGAGCAAAGATAGAGGCATAAAAGATTCTTGGAACTCTGCTTAGCATTTTACCAGTTGTTTTTCTTCCAGAACATATGGGTCAACTTTTCTTTATGGGTTAGCCAAAATCAAAAGTGACTATCTTACCTACCTGTCACTTAAATAAGAACTTTCCTTTTAACTGAAAGGACACTTGGTACAATAGGGTATCATAAGTATCAAGTTAAGTTCTTAGCTATGGTGGATCTGAGAAAGGATTACAGATAACTGAAAACTAACAGTAAGGAATTTAATGCTTTTAATCTTAAGTCAACACTGTGTGTGTGTGTGTGTGTGTGTGTGTGTGTGTGTGTGTATGTGAGAGAGAGAGAGAGAGAGAGAGTGAGTAGGTGAGATATTTGGAATGATTAAGGGAAATAAAATGTAGCTGGCTATTTTGGTGTATTATTGTTTGCTGTTTTACTGTTTGTAAGTTATCTATCTAGCAACCTTAATTCCCTTGAAGATAGTTTACAAAAAATAGAGGAGTCTCTTAATATCCAGAATTAGTATCATAAAGCCCATGAACTCTATTCACGGGACATCCGCAGATATTCATTCTGAGCTTATTTTACTTTAAAAAAAAAAATTATTTTTGTTTTTGGCCACGTTGGGTCTTAGTTGTGGCATGTGGGATCTTTCGTTGTAGCGTGCAGGCTCAGTAGTTGTGGCGTGCAAGCTCCAGAGCACATGAGCTCTGTAGTTGTGGCACGTGGGCTTAGTTGCTCCACGGCATGTGGGGTCTTAGTTCCCTGCCCAGAGATCGAACTGCGTCCCCTGCATTGGAAGGTGGATTCTTAACCACTGGACCACCAGGGAAGTCCCTTTACTTTTATTTTAAATGAGTGATATGGTTTAATAAACTTTTTTTCCCTTAATCTATCCTTCCTATCCATATCAGGCAAGCATTGCTAGAAATAGCATAGGAATAATTTTTAGAAATGATTGTTGAAAGACAAAACAGTGTGTAAGAAAAACTATAGAATGTGGGTACAGGAATTAAAGAGACTTGCCAGAATTAATAGAGTGGAAGACACCCATTCAGTGATTAATATTTATGCTTCTGGGATATTAAGCAAAGGTTTAATATCATCTGTTTAAGTAGGTGAGGAAGTACATATATGTATTTTAGAATTATTTTCATCAGAATTGTCCCAAAATTGAAGTTTTATTTAAACATGCAAGCTCTAATCACATGGAAAATTTACTTAGGTGGAATATTTCTAAATATGTATTACTGAATTTCTAAAACTTCTCTTTAGGGATGAATCAGTTCTTTCTGGAATATTAACCTGGTAATGTTTAGAAGCTTTAAGAAAGTATGGCATACCCTAATGGGATCATTAGCTTTTTGGCGTCCTTGGGTATCTAGAGCCAAAACCTGGAAGTAAACACAATGGTCAAAAAGCCAAAGTTGTGAAGATTAAATAGCATAATTGGGATGTGGATTCCCTGAGTAACACTGTAATTTGCCTACTAGTTACTAGCAGAAGCTGAGACACGAAAGAGAAATGACAAGCTAAATATTATAGGGGTTTATGTGCTGTTGCACTAAAAGCATGTTAACTAGTGTGGTACAGCAGTTACTGGGCAGAAGTTGTAAGAATACCAAATAGAGCTTAATATGGAGCCATTATGAAATATGATGGTAGATAATAGATGGCTTTGAAAAAAGAGCATAATACCAAGTAGATTAACACACAGGCTGGGGGCATTCATTCATTCAGAAGACAGTGCTGAGCATCACATATCTCTGGATCCTAATGGCATTATTCTGATGTCCAAAGGCACATCCTCAGTACTTCTGTCTTTGCTTACTTTAGGAGTTTCATAAGAGATCATTGCATTCATTCACCTGTAGTGCCCCTGCCCTTCACTCTGGTTCTGTGATCAGAACATACCTCTGTTTCCCAAATGCAGCATGGCTGTGTTTCATACCTCTTCCTACATCTTTGTTCATGCTCCTCCATTTGCTTAGAATGCCTTTATTTCTGACAAGTAAACTTCTATTCAGTACCTAATTCCAGTGTCTCATATAGACATATGTCTACATACATGTATATATACATATATACATAGGGTGTGTGTGTGTGTGTGTGTGTGTGTGTTTATTTTTTGGAAAGTATTAACTGCTGCCGCAGGCAGATTTGGATACTTCTCTTGTGTTCCTATAGTTCTTTATATATATCAATACTTCTGTTATACCATTGTCTGGTAATGTTATGTTCATTGAGCCTTGATTCTGCCATATGATGTGCATAAATGATGTGAGGGTATGTTATTTGTATAGCACCCAACAAAGGAGCAGAAGTTATTTGTTTATTCTTAGTTTTTATGTGTCCGGAGTACTTATTACTTAGCTCAGTCTATCCTTTGGCAGGTTTTATAATCTGCAAGCTCTTCTGTTTTTTTTGCCGAATTCTGCCCTGCCAGGTTCATTCATATTTCATTAAATAAGTACACTCTGTAGAAAGTATATGGTATGTTCAAAACACTACACTAGCCATTAGGGAAACATAGATTAAAAGCTTCACTGTGTTGTGCATTATAGTGGATGTAGAAACTTGACAAACCGATGATGAGAATGCTGGAGGAAAAAAGGCAATATATGCAAAAGTGTAAACATGTGAGATACTGTGGTGTGTTCAGGGAAACGTAGGTACTTCAGTATAGTTGAAGCATGTTGTATAGCGTAAGGGATGTCCAGAGATCAGATTGGTTAGGTCATTGGGGGACTATACCTTCAGGGCCTTGTATGCCATAACTATATAATAATTCTGGGATTATTTATAAGTTTTTAATATTTTATGGGACTATATATTAATTTTAAGCTCTTATAGTGTTAATCTTAAGTTAGCAAGGAATTTACTGATGAAAATACTTCTCAACCATTGTAGATAGTCTGTGGTAATTATGAGTTGTTTACATTACCTTTTTTCTCAATGATCAGAGTGCTTCATGTTCTTAATATTTTGGTTATTCCTGTGCAGTAGATTGGAGCAGATATTGTTTTACTAAGGGAGATATCTAGAGAGATGGAGGATATGATGGCAAGTCTTCTCAACTAGACTTCTAGATTAGAACTAACTTCTCAGATTAGAATTCTATACTCTAGCCATTAATTTATTCAACCTAAAAGATGGTTGTAAGGGTTTTAAAAAACATTTTGTAAACTGCAACCAGGATAGGCAGTGATGTACCTTTGCACAATACCAGAATTTGGGCTTAACACTGTAAATTACAATTTACTTATTGGTATGAATAATACATATGACTGTATTTCATAACATATAAATGGTTATTTTGCAATACTAAATACTATTTTGAAACCTTTTCTACCTCTTTCTGTAGGGTTTCATATGTCCCCAGTGTATGAAATCTCTTGGATCCGCTGATGAACTTTTCAAACACTATGAGGCAGTCCACGATGCTGGTAATGATTCGAGTCATGGAGGGGAAGCTCTGGCTCTGAAGCGGTACAGTATAATAGTTTTGAAGTGTAATGTAGTGAATGCATGTGATATCATTGTTTAATCATGAATACTTAGTTCTCGAAAAGAGTAGTGTTTTTATATTATCTAACTTAAATCTATCTTCTTGTAGCATAGCCTTCATCTTTTATTGTTATAACCAGTCCTATCCTTGACCAATAACTATCTATACCAGCATCTACAATATGGTTCACAGGTTTATATTTTTAATAAAGATTGTGATTTTTTAAAAGGTTAAATTATATTTAGCAATTCTGCTTAATAAAGAGTGATATGCTTTGTTTAGAAGATTTTATAGTAAGTTGATAAAATAATGAATTTAGCAAAGAATTAAATTTAATAATTATTAAAAAAACATTTTTTTTGTAATCACCAATATAACAGCAAGCACACATAACACATTCTGCTTCTTGACAATTTTGCCTGACCATTTTAAGAATTAAACTAAAATATAATTAATTGGAACAGCATTCAACAGTATGACTTTGCTTTTCTTCTTCTACTGGTAAGGACTCTTGTCTTATATTCCCACTAAGGAAGAAAACTTGATTTTATTCTACTTGTAAAAAATTGTTTTTCATGTTTTTCTTTAAAAAAAAAAAAAAGCCTCTCAGTTGGTTAATATGTTATAGCATAAAGAACACCACATTAAGGAAAAGTATTATGACCACATTATGGTTGATAGATAATGTAGAACTATAAAATATGGTTGTTTTAATTTATTAAAATATGTGGGAAAACCAGAGCTTTTGGGAAATATGAATCTTCCCTTTTACATGACTATTAGTGCTTTTTAGGATTTTTATGTATGAGTCAATAATTTTGTGTACTGTTCTTTTGTCATTTGTTAGGAGGTAGATATAAAATATACCCTTTATATGTAAATGTTTATATATTTAGTGTCAGTTTAACAGAGTTGCTTTCTCAGCTGTGAATTAGTGCCCAATACATTAACTTTCAACATAAAAACATCCATAGTCTACCTGTGTTCTTGCTTCTTAACTTTTCATCCAATGTTTAGCTCACTAAAACCTGGTTTTTGCCCTACCATTCTCCTGAAAATACTTCTTCAAAGGTCAACAGTAAAAAAAAAACCTGGATTATTTTCAGTTTTTATTTTACTTGACCTCTGTTTTGGTCATCTATAACCGTGTAATAGTCCACCCCAAACCTAGTGGTTTAAAACTGTAACTCTGTATTACTTCTCATGATTCTTTGATTTAACTGGATGGTTCTGCTTTAAGTTATGTAGAGTTGGGTGCTGGGAAGGCCAGAAGGTCCAAAATGACCTCACATTCATGGCTGGGAGATGATACTGGATGCTGGCTGTCAGCTCAGCTGGGGCTGTATATCAGGGGGCTCAGTTCTCCTTCATGTGGACCTCTCTATGCAGCTGCTTGCACTTACAGGCCAGCAGTTGGGTTCTAATAAAGAGCATTACAAGAGGAAAGAAACAGAAGCCGCCAGTTGTCTTAAGGCCTGGCTTAAAAAGTTTCAGAGTGTCACTTCTGCCATATTTTATTGGTCATAGTAGCCACAGGACTGCTCAGGAATCTGAGGGCCAGCTCAGATTGAAGAGACCAAGAAGTAAGCTCTATCTTTCAGTGGAGAAGTGGCTTCTGTGTATAGGAAGGGAAGAACTTGATGGCAGCCATCTTTGTAGACTATTTATTACAATGTCTGCAAAATTTGGTTCTTCTGGCTCTCGTTCCTTCTACTCTTCTGAGACAGCACATCATTGTGATAATTCTTTCTTGATCTGTTTAATGTACTCCCTTCCTCTATATAATGTACTTGGGGTAATATCCATATCCATGACTTCCTCCTAAACTACATCTCCAACCTAGAATTATCTCCCAAGTTGCCTACTAGGTATCTTCTCTTAGAGGTTCCAAAGGAACATCTCCCTGTTGACGTTGGAAAACAGGGTTCATTATATTTCCTTCTAAACCTGTTCCTTACCTACGGTTACTTCTTCTGGTTAATGGCAACATCATCTTTCCACCAAGTTACTAAAGCCAGAAAATTGGATTTGCTCATTTTTACACACTTAACCCTCCCCTATTTGATCTGTCACAAAGTTTAGTTAATTCTGTCTCCTTAACAGCTCTTATAACCTTTTTTATCTTCCCTGCTACGGCTTTGTTTAGGCTTCCTCATCTCTCACTCAGAAATATTTTTCAGTATTTATAGTTGGCTCTCTCCCTATGTCTTGTACCTCTCTACTTAACTCTCCACATTGCTGCCAGACTAGTATTCTTTGTCTTTTTTTTTTTTTATAAATTTATTTATTTGATTTTTGGCTGCATTGGGTCTTCGTTGCTGCACGCGGGCTTTCTCTAGTTGCAGCGAGCAGGGGCTACTCTTCGTTGTAGTGCGCGGACTTCTCATTGCGGTGGCTTCTCTTGTTGCGGAGCATGGACTGTAGGCGCATGGGTTTCAGTAGTTGTGGCACACGGGCTCAGTAGTTGTGGCTCACGGGGTCTAGAGCGCAGGCTCAGTAGTTGTGGCTCACGGGCTTAGTTGCTCCGCGGCATGTGGGATCTTCCCGGACCAGGGATCGAACCCGTGTTCCCTGCATTGGCAGGTGGATTCTTAACCATTGCACTACCAGGGAAATCCCTATGCCTCTGTTTTTATTTTTATCATAGAACTGATGGTCTGTTACTCTTACTTCTTTACATGTTTACTTCCCCCATTAAACTGAACAACTTGAGAGTCTGGCATAGACGAGTTCTGTTGAATAATGAATTAATTCTTTACATGTGAATGGCTACCAAAGGTAGAGGACTCATTTCTCCATCTTTTACATTTTTCTTTGTTAGCAGTTTCCTTCTTTTTCTATTATTAACCATGTTTCACAGATGAAGCTGACTCTGTCCATTTGTTCTCTACCCCCACTCCCATCCTAGAGAATAATTCTCCCACCAGTATGTCTCATTATCTTTTACTTTCTGATATGCTTGTGCTGGTGTGGACTTGGTCTTCTGAAACATTAGAACTGATCCTGTTCTCTTCCCTTTGTACTAGAATCAGTTAACTTGAGTATTCCCAATCAGCTCAGTTCAGTTTTGTGTCTTCTACCGTGGCAGCCATTGGAGTGGCGTGGAGGAAGGAGAGTCCCTTTTTCTGCTGTTTATAATCCAACAGGGGAAGATATGTTCCTCATATCCACAAGAATAATCCTAAATGTGTTTTCTCATGGAATCTTTTTCCTGCATTAGGACCTTGAGGTGTCTGCTCACCATTCTTTGTCAGACTGACAGAGAATTAGGTGCGGTGAACAGAATGTGAGGTTTTGACAGGAAAGAGCATTTCAGACTCAAGAAACAAAAAGAAGCCAGAATTGCTAGAGCTAAAGTAATGAGGGTGAGAGTGGTAAGGCAAGGAGTAGATTGTGCAGATTTTATAGTCCTTGTTAATGAGTTTAGATTTTACACTAACTGCAGTAGGAAGCCATTGATGCTTATTGCTGGTAAATTAATGGGAGATATTTTGCTTTTGGCTCAGGTTCCTGACAGTCAGTTTTATCATTTCCATGAGAAAATGTTCTTCCATTTACAGACAATGTGCTTTAGGAATAAAATTATTTTCCCAAGGATTTTATATATATATATATATGCCACTATACATAAAATCTATAGTTTTTTTTTAAGACTTGAGAAAATTAGAATACTAATATGCAGTCACTAGCCATGATTTGTTAAAGAACATTAACTATTAATTCCTGTTTTTTTCAACTTATGCTTAGAGATGACATAACACTACTCAGACAAGAGGTCCAAGACCTACAGGCTTCGCTTAAGGTAAGACTAAAAATGATTATACTTGTTTATTTTCAGTGTTTCAGATAAATAAAATCTTTTACAACTTGCTAATTAAAAACCATTTTCTTTTCTTAGGAGGAAAAATGGTACTCAGAAGAATTAAAGAAAGAATTAGAAAAATTTCAAGGGCTGCAGCAGCAAGTAATTGCTTTTAAATACTTGAAGTGTGTTATTAGTTGTTTATTTTCATTGTTGAAAATCAAGCATAATACTTTTTTGTAAACAGGTGGCCTGATATGAATAACTTCCTAATTTGTTTCTCTGTGTATTAGCCTACATGTATATCCTTTGGTAGTACTAATGAATGCAAACCAATATAACTAATATGTGGGAAGGTCAGATGTAACTCCTTAAAGGTGCTCCATTAAGAATCATTTACCTATGGATTGTTTAAAACATTGTTCTTATTTTCTGACAATACACCTAAATGGTTAAGAAATATAGGTTCAAACAATAGTGAAGCTCTTCAAAGCATTTGTGTTTGTGACAAATTGAAAATCACTAAAATGTCTATTAATAAGGACAGAACTATTAGTAGCTGCTTACAGTTTATATTAGTGGAGATTGTTTGAAAACATGGGAAAACTGATGTATTAATGATGTTAAAAAAATTTGTGTCTTTGTACACACACAGGCACATATGTACTATACAACTTTATATAAAAACAATATATAGGGAAAAGAACAAGAAAATCATTGTGGTATCAAAAGTAGTTATTTTGAGGGATTTCACTTGATATCTCAGATTCTTTATATATATATGTTCTTTATAGCTTAATGTATTTTCTAAACAATGTCTTAACCAATTATGATTTTTATACTAAAATTATTTTGACTTTTATACTAAAATTACATAAAGAATCATAGAATAATGAATTTTACCAAATACATGTATAGTTTTCATTTGTAAGAATAAAACTGACACCCTTTAACTATAGCTCTAATACTTTTATAAAGTAATTAGTGATCCCTGTACACATTATCTTAGCACATTATGACTCCCAGTTGGTCTTTTTGTCTTTTCACCAAAAATTGTGATTTGGACTAGGAAAAAAAACAAATAAATGGATAAAAAGATATCAGTCTTATTACTGCTAAGCTTCTATAATTGAGGTCGCATTAAAGAGGTTTTTAGTAATCTAAAATACTTATAGTTCACTTATGTATGTTTTACATAGATGCCATTAACAATCAGTCAAACATGAGCTGTATTATTTTCCGCACCTGAAAACACAGAGGAAATTGTTTACTACATTTGAGATGGCTATTTTACATTTATAATAAATTAAATACATTCCCACCTTGCAATTGCCTTGATAAGAAATTTACCTTTGGGGGAAAATGTATTTTAAATATTGATGATTATTAGCAATCAGTATGTCTAAATCCAATGTATAGGAAAATAAAAAAGTCAGATGTACTATGAGATAACTTATGAAACTTTTTCAGATATATATAATTCTTTAGAATATGGAAATAATGACTAGGTAGTATATTATTTTATTCCTAATGCATGTGATAAATTAAACCTTATGGAATACATTCTTTATTTCGGCTTCTTTAAAGACAATTTATAATCTGGAATTAAAAATTTATGTTTTTAAAGCCAATTTTTTTAGTAGTGTTAGTTTCATGGCATATTTCAGCTTATGAAAATTTTCAACTATTATAAGATTGAATCTTGTCTGCTAACTTAAGTATTTGCTTTAGAATCTATTTTTATAATTGTGATACTTTATGTTACTTATTACTGTATTTATGGAATTTAAGATGCCATCTTGGCAAGACTCATAAAAATTTAATATATGTTAACATAAAAGAATTCTTAGAATCAGTGAGCTACAGTTAACATCATTATTCCAGACTGCCTAGTCGGACCTTAGAGATCTAGAAGAATGTGAGCAGGCCAAGATTTGATTTTCATCAAAATCTTGCTACTTACCTGACAGAATGTGGATTTCAGAGATTTTTTTCACATTGGTAATTGTAACAGTATTGTCTTTTCCTTTTAATGCATTTGTTTATGTTTTTTGTTTTCATCGAGGAGTCTAAACCTGATGGATTAGTGGCTGATTCATCAGCAGGTAACTTTACTTAAAGCTGTTATTTTTTCATTTTTCTTCCTTCTCATCCTTTTTTACTTCTTTCTTTTTCTGTGATGCTTGCTACATGAATTTTGTTTTGTGATTATACTTTATGGCTTTAAAACAGTGAAGATAACAGTCGTATTCTAGGCTGAGAGTGTCTATTACCTGTGAACTTTGTAACTTAATCAGTTAATGAAATCTTAGTCCTTTTTTAGTTCATTATATTCTGAAGTTATAAAGAAACTTCTGAAATATTACATTAATATGGTGGTTAATGAAAATTTAGATCTGTATTAAAGAGCGATGCAGTTTTTTCTCTTGAAATAAAAAAATGATGAAACTAGCATCTTTGTAATGGACTTTAACTGGAGGAATGTGCAATGAATAATCAAAATTATATTTTGAGATTAGCTATTGTATTTAATGTCCCTCTGAAATCCCTTTTCTTTATGAGAATGAAGTAGTAGGAGCTGACTGCATATTTTAATTGATTATTTTATTTAAGACCTTGATTGTTCTTAAAACAGTGCTAATTTCATTTCACATTGTGACACATTTCATCAGAGGCGCAGGATATATTCCTTTTTGGTCAGTTGACAGATACAGGAAAATAACTGAGAAACGTGAAGTCAAAATAATCCTTAAACAAATATTTATAAATTATTTGGGTATGATTGCTAAATATTCCTTTCATTTGTTTTACATGTTTGTAAACTATGACTTGAGCCTTAAATGAATTGGCTATGCTTAATTCTTTCTTTTTTTAAAAAAATAAATTTATTTATTTTATTTTTGGCTGCGTTGGGTCTTTGTTGCTGAATGCTGGCTTTCTCTAGTTGCGGCGAGCTGGGGCTACTCTTTGTTGTGGTGTGCGGGCTTCTCATCGCAGTGGCTTCTCTTGTTGCAGAGCACAGGCTCTAGGCACGCAGGCTTCAGTATTTGCGGCACGTGGGCTCGGTAGTTGTGGCTCACAGGCTCTAGAGTGCAGGCTCAGTAGTTGTGGCGCACGGGCTTACTTGCTCCGAGGCATGTGGGATCTTCCTGGACCAGGGCTCCAACCCGTGTCCCCTTCATTGACAGGCGGATTCTTAACCAGGGAAGCCCTATGCTTAATTCTTAAAATGTGAAGATACTCTACTTGTAATTGGCTAGTAGACGCATGTTGATTGTCTTTAACTTCTACAATGATTATGATATAAGTAATAACAATTTAGGAAATGTAATTCACATTGTATTTGAATAATTACTGTACTTTTTTGTAGAACTGCAGTCTCTGGAACAGAAGTTAGAAGAAGCCCAAACAGAAAATTTTAATATTAAGCAAATGAAAGACTTATTTGAACAGAAAGCGGCCCAACTTGCCACTGAAATTGCAGGTAAATTAAATCACAATTATTTAGCCAATATATCAGTCACATTACAATTTTGCCATTGTATATCCTAGAAATAAACATTGTATTTTACTGTGATAAAGCATTTGTTATAGATTGTGGTGGTGATTACTGGCATTTAATGATAATAGAGTTGCTATATAAGTTATTTTGTTTGTTCTTCCACCTCCTCCCTTCAAAGGACTGATTTTCTCTGTAAAATTCTTCCTGAATTTTAGAGAGGATGAATTTTCTTTTCGGGTATGCTTAAAGATTAACAAGTAACATTTTGAAGAAGTCAAATAATATAGTACAGATTTAACATTTGGTTATACTAACAATTACATATAATTTTTTTAACTACATATATATGCTTTTAGGTAAAATATTGTACGTGATTAAGTATACATTAAAATGCTAATTAGTAATTTATTGCTGTGTGGAATTTATGTAGACAAAGACATTTGATCATTTAAAGTTTATCATTTAGCACCAGAGGGCAGACAGCAGAAGCAAGAAGAACTACAGTCATGCAGCCTGTGGAACAAAAACCACATTCACAGAAAGATAGACAAGATGAAAAGGCAGAGGGCTATGTACCAGATGAAGGAACAAGATAAAACCCCAGAAAAACAACTAAATGAAGTGGAGATAGGCAACCTTCCAGAAAAAGAATTCAGAATAATGATAGTGAAGATGACCCAGGACCCCGGAAAAAGAATGGAGGCAAAGATCGAGAAGATGCAAGAAATGTTTAACAAAGACCTAGAAGAATTAAAGAACAAACAAACAGAGATGAACAATACAATAACTGAAATGAAAACTACACTACAAGGAATCAATAGCAGAATAACTGAGGCAGAAGAATGGATAAGTGACCTGGAAGACAGAATGGTGGAATTCACTGCTGCAGAACAAAATAAAGAAAAAAGAATGAAAAGAAATGAAGACAGCCTAAGAGACCTCAGGGACAACATTAAACGCAACAACATTCACATTATAGGGGTCCCAGAAGAAGAAGAGAGAGAGAAAGGACCAGAGAAAATATTTGCAGAGATTATAGTCGAAAACTTCCCTAACATGGGAAAGGAAATAGCCACCCAAGTCCAGGAAGCGCAGCGAGTCCCATACAGGATAAACCCAAGGAGAAACACGCTGAGACACATAGTAATCAAATTGGCAAAAATTAAAGGCGAAGAAAAATTATTGAAAGCCACAAGGGAAAAACGACAACATACAAGGCAACTCCCATAAGGTTAACAGCTGATTTCTCAGCAGAAACTCTGCAAGCCAGAAGGGAGTGGCATGATATACTTAAAGTGATGAAAGGGAAGAACCTACAACCTAGATTAGTCTACCCGGCAAGGATCTCATTTAGATTTGATGGAGAAATCAAAAGCTTTACAGACAAGCAAAAGCTAAGAGAATTCAGCACCACCAAACCAGCTCTACAACAAATGCTAAAGGAACTTCTCTAAGTGGGAAACACAAGAGCAGACAAGGACCTACAAAAACAAACCCAAAACAATTAAGAAAATAGTCATAGGAACATACATATCGATAATTACCTTAAATGTGAATGGATTAAATGCTCCAACCAAAAGACACAGGCTTGCTGAATGGATACAAAAACAAGACCCATATATATGCTGTCTACAAGGGACCCACTTCAGACCTAGGGACACATACAGACTGAAAGTGAGGGGATGGAAAAAGATATTCCATGCAAATGGAAGTCGAAAGAAAGCTGGAATAGCAATACTCATATCAGATAAAATGGACTTTAAAATAAAGAATGTTCCAAGAGACAAGGAAGGACACCACATAATGATCAAGGGATCAGTCCAAGAAGAAGATATAACAATTATAAATATATATGCACCCAACATAGGAGCACCTCAATACATAAGGCAACTGCTAACAGCTGTAAAAGAGGAAATCGACAGTAACACAATAATAATGGGGGACTTTAGCACCTCACTTACACCAATGGACAGATCATCCAAAATGAAAATAAAGGAAGGAATAAATAAAGGAAACAGAAGCTTTAAATGACACAGTAGACCAGATAGATTTAATTGATATTTATAGGGCATTCCATCCAGAGGCAGCAGATTACACTTTCTTCTCAAGTGCGCGTGGAATGTTCTCCAAGATAGAACACATCTTGGGTCACAAATCAAGCCTCAGTAAATTGAAGAAAATTGAAATCATATCAAGCATCTTTTCTGAGCACAATGCTATCAGAGTAGAAATGAATTACAGGGGAAAAAACGTAAAAAACACAAACACATGGAGGCTAAACACTACGTTACTAAATAACCAAGAGATCACTGAAGAAGTCAAAGAGGAAATCAAAAAATACCTAGAAACAAATGACAATGAAAACACGACAATCCAAAACTAATGGGATGCAGCAAAAGCAGTTCTAAGCGGGAAGTTTATAGCTATACAAGCCTACCTCAAGAAACAAGAAAAATCTCAAATAAACAATCTAAACTTACACCTAAAGGAAGTAGAGAAAGAAGAACAAACAAAACCCAAAGTTGGCAGAAGGGAAGAAATAATAAAGAAAAGAGCAGAAATAAATGAAATAGAAACAAAGAAAACAATAGCAAAGATCAATAAAACTGAAAGCTGGTTCTTTGAGAAGATAAGCAAAATGGATAAACCATTAGCAAGACTCATCAAGAAAAAGAGGGAGAGGACTCAAATCAATAAAATTAGAAATGAAAAAGGAGAAGTTACAACAGACACCACAGAAATACAAAGCATCCTAAGAGACTGCTACCAGCAACTCTATGCCAGTAAAATGGACAACCTGGAAGAAATGGACAAATTCTTAGAAAGGTATAACCTTCCAAGACTGAACCAGGAAGAAATAGAAAATATGGACAGACCACTCACAAGTAATGTAATTGAAATTGTGATTAAAAATCTTCAAACAAACAAAAGTCCAGGACCAGATGGCTTCACAGATGAATTCTATCAAACATTTAGAGAAGAGCTAACACCCATCCTTCTCAAACTCTTCCAAAAAATTGCAGAGGAAGGAACACTCCCAAACTCATTCTATGAGACCACCATCACCCTGATACCAAAACCAGAGAAAGATACTACAAAAAAAGAGGATTACAGACCAATATCACTGATGAATATAGATGCAAATATCCTCAACAAAATACTAGCAAACAGAATCCAACAACACATTAAAAGGATCATATACCATGATCAAGTGGGATTTATCCCAGGGATGCAAGGATTCTTCAATATATGCAAATCAATCAATGTGATACACCATATTAACAAATTGAAGAATAAAAACCATATGATCATCTAAATAGATGCAGAAAAAGCTTTTGACAAAATTCAACACCCATTTATGATAAAAACTCTCCAGAAAGTGGGCATAGAGGGAAACTACCTCAGCAGAATAAAAACCATATATGACAAACCCACAGCAAATATCATTCTCAATGGTGAAAAACTGAAAGCATTTCCTCTAAGATCAGGAACAAGACAAGGATGTCCACTCTCACCGCTATTATTCAACATAGTTTTGGAAGTCCTAGCCCCGGCAATCAGAGAAGTAAAAGAAGTGAAAGGAATACAAATTGGAAAAGAAGAAGTAAAACTGTCACTGTTTGCAGATGACATGATACTATACATAGAGAATCCTAAAGATGCCACCAGAAAACTACTAGAGCTAATCAATGAATTTGGTAAAGTTGCAGGGTACAAAATTAATGCACAGAACTCTCTTGCATTCCTATACACTAATGATGTTAAATCTGAAAGAGAAATTAAGGAAACACTCCCATTTAACCATTGCAACAAAAAGAATAAAATACCTAGGAATAAACCTACCTAGGGAGACAAAAGACCTGTATGCAGAAAACTATAAGACACTGATGAAAGAAATTAAAGATGGTACCAACAGATGGAGATATATACCATGTACTTGTTTTGGAAGAATCAATGTTGTGAAAATGACTATACTACCCAAAGCAATCTACAGATTCAATACAATCCCTATCAAATTACCAATGGCATTTTTTTACGGTACTAGAACAAAAAATTTTAAAATTTGTATGGAGACACAAAAGGCCCCAAATAGCCAAAGCAGTCTTGAGGGAAAAAAACAGAGCTGGAGGAATCAGACTCCCTGACTTCAGACTAAACTGCAAAGCTACAGTAATCAAGACAATATGGTACTGGCACAAAAACAGAAACATAGATCAATGGAACAAGATAGAAAGCCCAGAGATAAACCCACGCACCTATGGTCAACTAATCTATGACATAGGAGGTAAGGATATACAGTGGTGAAAAGACAGCCTCTTCAATAAGTGGTACTGGGAAAACTGGGCAGCCACATGTAAAGGAATGAAATTAGAACACTCCCTAACACCATACACAAAAGTAAACTCAAAATGGATTCGAGACCTAAATATAAGACCGTACACTATAAAACTCTTAGAGGAAAACATAGGAAAAACACTCTTTGGCATAAATCACAGGAAGATCTTTTTTGATCCACCTCCTAGAGTAATGGAAATAAAAGCAAAAATAAACAAATGGGACCTAATGAAACTTCAAAGCTTTTGCACAGCAAAGGAAACCATAAACAAGACGAAAATACAACTATTAGAATGGGAGAAAATATTTGCAAATGAATCAACAGACAAAGGATTAATCTCCAAAATATATAAACAGCTCTTGCAGCTCAATATTAAAAAAAGAAACAACCCAATCCAAAAATGGGCAGAAGACCTAAATAGATATTTCTCCAAAGAAGACATACAGATGGCCAAGAAGCACATGAAAAGCTGCTCAACATCACTAATTATTAGAGAAATGCAAATCAAAACTACAATGAGGTATCACCTCACCCAAGTTAGAATGGGCATCATCAGAAAATCTACAAACAACAAATGCTGGAGAGGGTGTGGAGAAAAGGGAACCCTCTTGCACTGTTGGTGGGAATGTAAACTGATACAGCCACTATGGAGAACAGTATGGAGGTTCCTTAAAAAACTGAAAATAGCATTACCACATGATCCAGCAATCCCACTACTGGGCATATACGCAGAGAAAACCACAATTCAAAAAGACACATGTACCCCAATGTTCATTGCAGCACTATTTACAATAGCCAGGTCATGGAAGCAACCTAAATGCCCATCGACAGACGAATGGATAAAGAAGAGGTGGTACATATATACAATGGAATATTACTCAGCCATTAAAAGGAACAAAATTGAGTCATTTGTTGAGACATGGATGGATCTAGAGACTGTCATACAGAGTGAAGTAAGTCAGAAAGAGAAAAACAAATATCGTATATTAATGCATATATGTGGAACCTAGAAAAATGGTACAGATGAACCGGTTTGCAGGGCAGAAATTGAGACACAGATGTAGAGAACAAACGTATGGGAACCAAGCAGGGAAAGCGGCGGGGGGGTGGTGGTGGTGGTGGGATGAATTGGGCGATTGGGATTGACATGTATACATTGACGTGTATAAAATTGATGACTAACAAGAGCCTGCTGTATAAGAAAATAAATAAAATTAAATTAAAAAATTAAAAAAAGTTTATCATTTAATGTAATCAGAAGTATTTTATTGTATATATTTATGGTTATCAAAGGAATGTGAATTTGAATTAGAGTGATATATAGATATATACTGGAATATACAAGAATTTATAAAACTGTTCTTCCCTAGAGTTAATGTCATGTCATTTGTGTAACTATCCTGAATTAGATATAAAGTCAAAATATGATGAAGAAAGGAGTCTTCGAGAAGCTGCTGAACAAAAAGTGACACATCTAACAGAAGAATTAAACAAAGGAGCAACTATAATTCACGATCTAAAGACTGAACTGGTAATTTAGAAGCCATTTATTAGAATGTACCTTATTTGAAATTGAAAAATGAAATATATACACTGATGAAACGTTTTTGAAAGTACAGCCTGAGTAGAATGGAGGAAAGAAAAAATTCCCTATAGTTTTACCACGTAAATGTATATACTTTATATGATTTTTAAAGTAAAAATGGAATTTTATGACACATAATTTATGACATTAACATTTTTGTTGTTTCTATCTTAGTATCAACTGTCTTTTTTAGTAGTTTCCATATTTGCATCTCTGATCTTACCATCCCTTGAACTTTAGTTTTATAAATCCATACTTTTAGGATACTTCTGATTGCATTTCTAGCTTTCATTTCAAATTCAACAAGTATAACATCAAGTCATCCTGTTTCCTCTGTAACTGTATTTCTGTCATTGGTACCATGTATTTTCATCACTCTCCCCAGGCTTAACAACTTTGGATCTGTCCTTGCCTCCTTTCTGTCCTTTATTTAGCACTCAAGAAATATATGAATAAATGAATCAACTGTATTCAACCTGCAACAAACCCAAATTATGCTTATACCTGTTTTTTCTTCATGTTATTGACCAGTTTCGTAGGATAAAAAAATGAAGGAATTTAGCATTTATCAAGTGATTGTTATTACCAGTGGGTGTAGTTTGTGAAGGAAAGGAAAGCAATTAAAGCGCTAAGGATAATTGTGAATTTGCGATTTTGTACCATGAGTGGTAATACTATTAAGTATAAGATAGAGCGGGAAAAGGAGAGGATTGTTGGGGGAAGACATCAGTGTTTGATGTTTGGAATCTAGTAATTGATATTAAAGATTGTTTTATTTTGATTTCTTAGTAGTAAAACTATTTTAAAAATGTGTGTTATTTTAGTTTCACTGTGATTTTTAATAAAAATGTGTTGCTTCACAGCTTCAGAGACCTGGAATAGAAGATGTTGCTGTCCTTAAGAAAGAACTGGTCCAAGTTCAAACGCTAATGGACAACATGACCTTGGAACGTGAGAGAGAATCTGAAAAACTCAAAGATGAATGCAAAAAGTTACAAGCAGAACATGCTCACTCACAGGTAATGAAGTTTAGTGCACTTAAACGAGATTGATGTTAACTTGTTTAGTGTGCACTCTTGAGTGAAGCCAGGATTTTTCTGAGTGACCTATCAAGCAGTATTTGCCTTTCTTTCATCTGGTCTGGGTAATATTGTATATAGTCAATATGGTCTGATAGTCAATATTTTTAATCTTTGCTCTATGAAGCTAGAGACTTAGAGAAGAATGTTTGCATACAAGAGTATTATTCTGTTTAATAAATGATGTATATTGTGTAGAAATTATATTTAAAGTTAAATTTGCTCCAGACTAGTCAGTAAGTAGTAATTAAGTTTATTTCAGTTTGGTAGGGGTAAAGGAAGTATGATTTCATTTTCTTCATTTGTATAACCAATGTTGTTTAGAAAAAGTATTTAAGACTTATTTTCCATTCGACTTCTTTTTCATTTATCAGCTATTTAATTATGTGGTTGAAAGAAGTCATAAAAATCATCTAGTCTAACACTCCATCCAGGAATTCCCTTTATAGCATCTCTGATAAGTGATCTACAACTCTTGCTAGGTGACGTGGGGGGTGCATATTTCTTCCTAAGTCAGCCATTCCATTGAGTTGGCATTTGTTTCCCTATGATTTACATGCACTGGTTCCAGTTCTCAGGAATTAAACATAATAAATTGTTCTTTTCCACATGAAATATTTGAAGACTGTTCATATTTACTCTGAGTTTTTTTCTCTTCCAGGATTCTCAGTTTTTTTCTCTTCCAGGATTCTCTTCCAGAAACATTCTCAGTTTCTTCTACTATTTCTTGCATGACTTTGGCCTGTAAATCCCTTATATAATTATGTCAGCATATGACAAACTCTAGGATGTGTAGTAAATATACTTGCTTAAAAATGATAGCCTTTGTCCTTCCTACTGTATCATAGGAGGTATTTTGTTATAACTACTACTATGTGTAGTTCTTAAGCTCCCATATATGATACAGACCTCTGTTTCTCATGTTTTCAGTTTAAAACGTTAAGTTATAGTGACATTTCAACTTGCATCTCTTTCTTAGAGTTTTTCAGCTGGTGATCTAAAAGCCACTCTATTCATAATTAGTAACTTATTAATGAGCTATGGAGTATAAATATAGATAAACCATGTCATCCTTTGTTTTAGTTCCTCCTATATCTTATCAGTGGAGGAATGGTGAAAGTTTATGGGTACAACATGCATAGGCATGTGAGGCTTTATGATGCCTAACACTTCAGACTTTAAAGTTTATGAACTTCAGGTGCAGATTTCCCAAAAGTGATCTTTGTAGCCCAATGACACATAGTCCCACAAATTTTCAAATAATTCCAGGGAGTTCATGAATTTATCAAAGCCAATAAAAAGCTCCTAATGTGTAATCAAGGAGAGGCTGAATCAAAGAAGTCTCATGAGGTAAAATCCCATCCAAATAATGCTTGAGTAGAAATTTCTTTTAACCCTGTAAGTTAAGTATTAAGTTTGTTTTATATTTAAGGAATCTGGGCTCAATGAGGTTAAATAACTTGTTCAAGGTCATGCACCTAACATAAAGAAGCGTGGATTAGAACTCAAGTCCTGTCTGAAGCTCGTGTTCTTTCTATATCATGTTATTTCCCATTTTAGGTGGTCTGGTGATTGCCTTAGAAGTAAATTTGTGCTATTAATCTTGATCTAATACTTATTTTTATTACTTTTTATATCTTGACATATTGTATATTTGTATTGAGTATAGCTTAAAGTACTTTTGAGTTGTGTCTCATACCATTTCCATATGAAAAAAATTACTGTCTAAATATTCCATCTCATTTATTTGTTTATAACTGTTTTTAGCTTCTGCTTACTCCTTGAAAAATGGCATGTATTTTATTAATTTGTTAAAATTCCTTTCTATTTAGTCTCAGTTAAGTGTGTTAGTGAATTCTATAACTTGAACTTAATAGAAAAAAAACTGTTTTATATATTACTGTTTTACTGAACCTAAAACATTGGAATCAGAAACAAAACAGTAAAAGGAATTAAAGAAACTAAAAATGTAATGATTTGTTTGGTATTTCTAGTTGAGGCTCAAGATATACAATCTGGTATTATACATTGTTAAATATGTTCCATTCCTTTCATTAACAATATAACTTATGAATTCATTGACATTTAAAAAAATCTAGATATTTTAGAAGGCATATAGAAAAATAACTCATTCTAAAACATTTAAAAGTACTTTTTAAATAATTAGCTTTTCTTTAGATCAGAAGTTAAGGTTAATAAAAGTATGATTCATAAAAATCTACATTATTAAAAATATCAAAGCTATAATCAACTTATATTTGGTGTTGTCTTTAATGGAAATGATTTTTTAAGAATTTAATTTTTATGCCAAATATACTTATTTGAATCCCAATTTTTAAAGCTAAAAAGGTTATAAAGAGATGGAATAAGTACGATTACACTCATGCATAGTTACTAAAGAGAGCATTTAAGTATCATTTAAACGAATGCTAGTGTAAGAGATCAGATTTAGAGGTGTGTTTGGACTTTTTATTTTATGTTCAATGTGTACTTTTGTCAGTCTTGTCTTCCACCTTTCATCCATCATTTTATTTTATTTTTTTCTGCTTTCTAATGGAGATGCTTAAACTTGAGGTAATGTGTTTTTGGAAGGCTTTTTAATATTAGTAGTTTAGTACTACTTTTAATATAGCACCTTCTAGCACCATATGGCAATTTTGTGTTTTAAGGCAATCTCAGAACTTCAAACATATGCTCATTTTTGTTTTATTAATCAAGCAAATTTTTAACCATCTTTAAAATGATTATTTACTAAAACTAGTAGAATATTAGGACAATAATTATAATAAAGCACTAGCAGGAGGTTTGCATGAAATATTTTTCCTTAATTATTTTGTAATTTAAAATTTTGTAGTAAAAATTCGATGTTAAATTCAATAACGTGGCTTCAAGGAAATGCAAACTATATAGGGTCTTATATACTGTTTCCTTGTGTACAAATATCTTGTAACTTCTTGGAGATAGAGTCATTCATCCCTTTAGTGAGTATTTTTTGAATGCCTGAGTGTCAGCAACTATTTTACATGTGGGAAATACAACAGTGAATAAGATACAGTGCCTGCTCTCATAAAGCTTATATTCCTTTGTGGAAACCAAATAATATATAAGTAAACCAAATCATGATAGAAAGTCAGTTAATGCTAAGTGCTATATAGAAAAACAAAGCAGGATATGGACAGTAGTGGGGCTGGCAATAATGTGGGACAATTTTAGATAGCATGATCAGGGAAGGTATCCTCAAAGAGGATACATGGGAGAAGAATGAAGTAAGCAAGAAGCAGGGTGAAGAATTGGGAGCAGCATTCCCAGGAAGAGAGAGTGCAAGTGCTAAAGATTTCTAGGCACAGATGAGCTTGCCCCATTAACTAGTGAGGACTGTCTGTGTGACTTGAAGAACCTTCTTTTTGAATTTCACCCATAGTGATATTACTATAGTGAATGTATTTATTTCCTTTGAAATTTTGTCTTTCTTCAGTCTTTATTTTTTTTTAAATAGAAACATATGATCACTGTCAAAAATTAAAACGACTCATAATGTGCAGTAGAGAGAGTGAAAGTGTCCTATAATTCACTCCTGTTCCTCCCCTTCCCCATAACTAAAATGTACCTTTAGGTGTATACTTTTCCCACTTCTTTCTTTTTTCCCCCCTTGAGTAAAGTGAAAAATTTTAAATGCTTGCTTTTATATTTTTAAAAATTCTAGTTTAAAAACATATACATATTTAGTGTACGAAGGATACATTATAAAATTATTTATGTTACTGTATCTAAAAGGATACATTTGCTTTACATTTTCTTTGTTTAGTTCCTTTTATATGTTGGCATTTATCAGCAAGATAGATACTAGATAGATGTTACACATGGCTAACTGTATCTTATAAACTTCAATGTGGAATCGTGGTATTTTAATGAAATATACTCAAAATTTGCATTTTAGTACACTGTTACTTATTTCTGTTTATTATGTGTGAGATATTCTAGTAATTCCTTTGAAGAGGGAGTTAGAAGTAGGGATTTAAATACGATGATTTATTTTCCTGTGTGATAAGTAGGCATTTGTACTACATGATTAAAACATACTAATTTAAAGTAGCTGGATTGTTCCTAATATTTTTATTAACATCCATAATGTTGCTAATAGAAAGTGATTCTGAGATTCAAAGTTGTTAGACATAGCAAATTGAAATAAACTTCCAATACCTATATCCATTTCAAGGTTACACGACCAGTTCAAGACAGAAAGTGTTTAGGATATACTTTTTACCTGAAAACAGTTAAAAATACATGAATATTTAAACATTTTTCTTCTTTGAAGTATATTTTATATACATGTTTTCCTTAAAAAATCAGGTTATAAACATATCTCAGACGTGCTGTCATTCCCCAAAACATTTTTGAAACCTCTTTTTATTGACTTTAAACCAGTTTGGAAAGCACTCAAAAAACTAGTTTCATTAATTTATGGTTATTAAAATAAGCCCAAGTGTTTGATCATTCAGTTCAGTTACCTTGTTTACTAGTTTGTTTCTAAAACTTTATACCTTCATCCATTATCCTTATACCTTCATCCACAGTGGATTTGGTTTTATTACAATGAGAATCCTTTAACAAAAAAAAGGGCCACGCATTCTGGAAGGCTTTCCAAAAGAAGTAGCAAAGATCACTTGGCATTATTGTCACAATAAATTAGTAGCCTTCGAAGATTTTTTCCTTGAAGATGAAAGTACTCACTTGTAATATATGATATAGGTAACTGCAATGTGTTCATTTAAAAAAATTAAGAAATTTATTGTATTCATATTACAGTTTATTTACTGATGAAGAATATAGGCAATGAAAATAATCGTAACGTTAAGAATGTAAAAAGTAAAGCCAGTAAGCAGTATTAGAAATGAAAAAGTTCTCCTGTTAATATCACTTGCAGGAAACCATACTTAAAAGGCAGTACTTAGTCTCTCTCTAGTGGTTGAAGCTTTCATGTATAGGAAGCTTGTATTTCCAGGCTCTTTGCTTATCTTTCTCTTACCTTATTTATTAAATGATTAAACCATTGTTTTCATTATAGACATTAATTTTCATTTAAACAATATTAAATGCATTAAAGCAAATTCATACCCAGCTATTCTCCATGATCACAGAGTGATCCAGGTTAATAAAACTATATATAGCTTCTGTTTGATAACTTCTTTGGACAAATACTTTCCATTACAGTCCAAAAGATGATTCACCACTTTCAAAGGTAATTCTATGTTGGTTGTTGCATTTAACATGATTCTGAAGTAAAAAAAAGGCTGTGCACAGAAACTGGGAGAAAATATAGGCATAACTTGCATATCCTTTTTAAATTCAGGAGGATTAAAGTATAGAATTTAAAGCCAGTAAATTCATGTTTGCAGTTTGGTGCTTACTTCAGACACATAAAATAGGATGTCAACCTTTCATTTCATGTATTATTAAATAAATGAAGTTGTATATTTTGGATAAATTTTAAAAATTAATTTTCAGCCAGAAAAGATGTAGGGGTGGTAAGATAAAGAATCAAGTTGAAATTTCTGAGTTATTTCAGTTCAACAACAATGACAAAAATCTATGTAATCTGAAAACCTTTGGATGCTTCCATTTCCTTTTTTATTTTAGTTTGCTCTAATTTTTTTTTTTCCTTTTAGGCCACAATAAACCAGCTGAGGAGTGAACTTGCCAAAGGCCCCCAGGAAGTTGCTGTGTATGTGCAGGAACTACAAAAACTTAAAAGTTCAGTTAATGAATTAACACAAAAAAATCAGGTGAGAATTTAAAAACTACATATAATGGTGAATTGATTTTATAGACCTTAAATTTTAATCTTGTGTATGTTATTTATATATTGGCACAGTACAGTATGACTTGTTCTGTGTGGGTTTTTTTTTTAAGTGTTATTTACATTCACATTGTTATGCAACCAATTTCAGAAGTCTTTTCATCTTGTAAAACTAAAACTCAACACTCATTAAACAACTCCCCATTCACTGTCTCCCCTGCCCCAAACCCCTTCTACTTTCTATATCTATGAATTTACTGTTCTAAGTAACTCATATGAGTGGAATCATACAGTATTTGTCTTGTTGTGTTTGGCTTATTTCACATAGGATAATGTCCTCAAGGTTCATTCATGTTATAGCATGTGTCAGAATTTCCTACCTTTTTAAGGTTATATTACATTGTATGTATATATTGTATTATCTATCATCTGTTGCTTCCTTCTTTTGGCTAGTTCTGTTGTCAATAGTGCTGCTTTCAACGTGGGTATACAAATATCTATTTGTGATCCTGCTTTCATTTTTTTTTTTGGGTAGATACCCAGAATTGGAATTGCTGGATCGTATTGGTAATTCTATTTTCAGTTTTTTGAAGAAATCACCATACTGTTTTCCATAGTGGCTATATCCTTTTAAATTCTCATCAACAGTGCACAAGGATTCAACAGTTTCTTCACATCCTTGCCAACATTTGTTATTTTCTGTGATTTTTATTTGTCTGTTTTTTTTATAGTAACCATCCTAATGAGTGTTAAGGTGGTATCTCCTCATGGTTGATTTGCATTTCCCTAATGATTAAGATGTTGAGCATCTTTTCATATGCTTGTTGGCTATGTAATTTTCTTTGGGTTGTTTGTGTTTTTGTGTTGAGTTGTAGGAATTCTTTATATGTTTTTTGATATTAACTCCTTATCAGATATATGATTTGCAAATATTTTCTCTTAGGTTGCCTTTTCACTCTGTTGATTGTATCTTTTTATAAAGGAAAAACGCTCCTGTGTGTCTGTACTCTCAATACTGTACTACAGCTTCACTTCTGACATCAGATGTGAGGGTGTTCCGTATATTAACGGTTCTCAACACCAGCTGGGTGTCCTACAGTTTAGCTCAACTCTTACACTGCTTACCTGGAGCTAGCATCAGATTCCACAGATGAAGGGTGCAGTCCTGCAGGGCTGTGCCTGAGCACCCCAACCCCACCTCCCCCACGCACCCCAATTCAGACACCAACTGAAAGTCCAGCTTGTTACTTGTACTTCTGACCAACTGGCTATAAATGGGAGGTTCCCAATCCCCTGCCTCCGGTGTGATTAATTTGCTAGAGTAACTCACAAAATTTGGGAAGACGTTTTATTTACTAGATTACTGGCTTATTATAGATGACTATAACATAAGAACAGTGAGATGGAAGAGATGCATAGGGCGAGATATGTGTGAAAGGGTTTGAAGCTTCCCTGCTTTCTCTGGGTGCTCTCCACGTGTTCACCAACTCAGAGTCTCTCAAAACCCTTTCCTTCCTACACGGGCATGATTGATTAAATCATTGACCACTGGTGATTAATTTAACCTTTAGCCCCTCTTCCCTCCCTGGAGGTCGGGGTGGGACTGAAAGTTCCAACCTTTTCTTCAAGGTTGGTTCCCCTGGCAACCAACCCCCATCCTTAGGGCTTTCTAAAAAATCACTTCATGAATACGAACTCATAGGTGGTTGAAAGGGGCTTGTTAGGAATAACAAAGGATATCTTTATTGCTCTTATCACAGGGAATTCCTGGGGTTTTAGGAGCCTGGTTCCAGGAATGGGGACCAAGACCAAATGTATGTTTTACAATATCACACCTTTGATGCACGGAAGTTTTAAATTTGAGAGAATTCAATTTATCTATTTTTATTTTTGTTGCTATGCTTTTGGTGCCATATCCAAGAAATCATTGCTAAGTTCAGCGTCATGAAGCTTTTCACCTATGTTTTCTTCTAATAGTTTTATAGTTTTAGGTCTTTGATTCATTTTGAATTATTTTTTTTAATAGTGTAAGGTAAGGGTCCAGTTTCATTCTTTTGCATATGGAAATCCAGTTTTCCCAGCACCATTTGTTGAAAGGACTGTCCTTTTCCTATTGAATGGTCCTGGAGCCCTTGTTGAAAATCATTTGACCATGTATGTGAGTGTTTATTTCTGGGCTCTCTAGTCTTCCTCTGTTGGTCTATATGTCTTTCTTTACGCCAGTACCACATTGTTTTGACTACTGAATGTTTCAATCAGTTTTGAAATCAGAAAGTATGAGACCTCCAACTTTGTTCTTATTCTGTATTCTGTAATGTTAATATTTTCTGCCTTGGTTCTTTAAAGATGAGCAACAGATAATATTTAGTTTTGGGATAGGGCAGGTACTGGTATCAGTACTTTTTTTTCCCATGTCTTTACTTTTTTGGTGGTGGAGGAATAGGAAGTTATTAAATCTTTTTACTCAAAGGTATGGTGAATTTGTTGGCTTTGCTTTAATGACTTAATTAATTCTCATATCTGCTTTTACATTTAATCTGTTGTGATATGTTTGAAGCGTGTGAAGAAAATTTAGTCTCACAGATGTGTAGTTGGAAAACGGAGGACTATCTTAATAGCCTTTTCAGATAATTGTAGCTATTTTTATTTGATATTAAACTGAAACTAAAGTATAGTTTCTCAAAAGTTAATTACAGTGTAGAATCTGAAACCATAGTAATGCAATTTTTGTACTTCGTAACAATAAAATTTTTTCCTCTGTCTTGCGTTTTGAATGGGTCTTTCCTGTGCATGATTTTGTAACATTATGCATTAGTCATGTGGAAAATATTGGTTCACTGAGTTATGCAGATTTTTTTTCCAAATATTGACACATTTCATTGTACAATATAAAACTAATCACATTTGTCAATATCACCATCAATCTTAGAATACCTTATACATATGAGGAAGTGTCAAGCTCATGGTAGTGGATACAAGTTTTCCAAAATTCTAAGCTTCATTTGGAAGCTTGAATTTTATCATTGGCAACCAATACTATCAGTTCTATCCTTTGAAGTGACAGATTTTCTTCCTCCCCAAATCTGAATAGTCATAGTTTGTCTGTCATTCTTAAAAATGGTGTTTCATGGAAAAAAGCAACTAGCTCAGTTTATAATTCAATCACATAAATGCTCTTCTGTATGACAGTTATATTATTTGGTATGCAGCAGAAGTGACCCATATATACTTCCTATTTTTTCACAGTTTTTCTTTTTTCTTGCTATTTCAAATATTGCGGCTATGAACATTCACATACAAATCTCATGCATTTGTGTAAGAATTTCTCTATTATGTAGTCTCACGGGAAATTGCTGGGTTATAGGCTATATACATAATCAAATTTACTAGGTGATCCCAAACTATTTTTCAGAGTAATTATACCAGTTTACCATTGTCCATTTTTCCGTAAACTCCTGGTGCTGACTGGTTTTTTTTTTTAATGGTCTATCCTGAAACTCTTAAAAGAGCAGCATCTCAACCGGTATATTGATACAAGTAAACATGACCTCTGGCATAATCCTGGTTATACTCCCATTAATGGAGACAGCCAGTTGCTTTTTTTTTTTTTTAAATTATTTATTTATTTATTTATTTATTTATGGCTGTGTTGGGTCTTCGTTTCTGTGCGAGGGCTTTCTCTAGTTGCGGCAAGCGGGGGCCACTCTTCATCGCGGTGCGCGGGCCTCTCACTGTCGCGGCCTCTCTTGTTGCGGAGCACAGGCTCCAGACGCGCAGGCTCAGCAATTGTGGCTCACGGGCCTAGTTGCTCCGCGGCATGTGGGATCTTCCCAGACCAGGGCTCGAACCCGTGTCCCCTGCATTAGCAGGCAGATTCTCAACCACTGCGCCACCAGGGAAGCCCCCTGACTGGTTTTTAAAATTTAATCTTTTTTATGTTTTATGAAAACCTCTGTGTCTCCCTACCCCACTTTTTTCCCTCCTGTCAAGCTATATGTAGAAAACTTCCACGTATACTCTAGTTTCATCTTTGTCCCTCAGTTTGATTTTTAATTTTTTTGAGCTCAGAGTTGACCTTCTACCTCTTGGAAATTTACCAGAGGTGTACACACAATGGATGTTTATGATCAGTGTAATTTATTTTGTCTTTTTGAAACATTAAACTATTAATAAGGGATAATGAAGCACAGGTTGTGTGTGTGTGTGTGTGTGTATATATATATATTCACACATGCATGTATACATTCACGCTATTAAAGGAAGTACTATGTTTTTTTTTTATGAATAATACATAGACTCAAGATGGTTTAGTATGGTAAAATTAGAATATTTTTGATTAGGGAATAATAGGATTTTCTACTAATCTTACTAATAGTAAGACTTCAAATTTTTTTTTTTTTTTAGAAATATAAAGTTTTCTGGTATTGTCATGTGGGCCTGTGATGCTAGTTATTCTTTTTTTTTTTAATTTTTTTTTTAATTTATTCATTTATTTTTTTATTCATTCATTTATGGCTGTGTTGGGTCTTCGTTTCTGTGTGAGGGCTTTCTGTAGTTGCGGCAAGTGGGGGCCACTCTTCATCGCGGTGCGCGGGCCTCTCACTGTAGCGGCCTCTCTTGTTGCGGAGCACAGGCTCCAGACGCGCAGGCTCAGCAGTTGTGGCTCACGGGCCTAGTCGCTCCGTGGCATGTGGGATCTTCCCAGACCAGGGCTCGAACCCGTGTCCCCTGCAATGGCAGGCAGATTCTCAACCACTGCGCCACCAAGGAAGCCCTCAAATTTTTTTTTGAAGTTTTTTCCTGTTTAGGATTTTTTTCTCCAGTTAGAGCAAGCACAGATGTGCATCTACCTTTTTTTATTATCCTTGCTCCCCGACCTCTCCTCACCCAAGTCCTTGGCAAACCATGATTGTTGACAGTGGTGATATCCAAGTGTTATGAATTTGGAAATCTCTGTGCCTGGTCTTTTGAAGGCTATTAATGAAATGCCTTGGGCAGCTTTTGTGGGTCATAGGCAGCATCAAGGTTGATAGATAACATTATAAAATATAATGAATTGAAAAAATAGTTGCTTTTGTGTTAATGTCAAGATTTTCAGCATTAAACCAGTGTTTTTTAATCACTGGCTCTGAAAACTTAAAAACAAGCCAGGAATCTTGAAGAAATTTCCTTTTTAGTTTCTAATAAGAATCATATGCTGACATTTAAACAAAATTCTGCAGCTCAATTTAATTAACTATTTCCATATAAATTCTGAACAAAATCATATGCTTATTTAAAGCTACTAATTGATCAGTATAGGTCATTGTAAGAGACTGAGTTATTATTTGGGTCTCACCTCTTACCCATTTTCCATCCTTCATTGCTCTCCGCTTTCCAACAGTCTCAGTATTAAGATGCTCATAGGCCAAAGCAGAAGCCAGATATGGCAAGTAGTTGTATTGCTGTGTATTACCACTGTATTGCAAAGTGGTATATTGAGATGAACAGCATAGTACAGTGGTCAAAGGCATGTTTAAATCCCAGCTTTGTCACTGACTGGCTGTAACACAGAGCCTCTCAAATTCTCTTTCCTCTTCTGCTAAGAAGTACTGTTATACTTATTTGCCTCTTAGGATTGATATGAGTATTAAAAAAATTAATAGATGTTGAAGTGCTTAGACCACTGCCTGGCTTAGAGTAAGCACCTCAGTGAATGTTTGTTGTTACTGTTTTTATTTACTGTAAGTTTTGTGATGCAGAGTTGAGTCAAGACCAAGGTGGATGTTTTCCTAAATTACTGCCTAGTAAATCAGGAAAGACTCTTGTTGAAGACATAACCTTTTAGCTTAGTCTTTTTTTTTTTTTTTTTTTAATGAATTTTTGGCTGTGTTGGGTCGTCGTTGCTGTGTGTGGGCTTTCTCTAGTTGTGGTGCGCGGGGTCTGCTCTTCGTTGCGGTGTGCGGGCTTCTCATTGAGGTGGCTTCTCTTGTTGCGGAGCACAGGCTCTTGGCGCACAGTCTTAGTAGTTGTGGTGCTCGGGCGCGGGCTTAGTTGCTCCGCAGCAAGTGGGAGCTTCCCGGACCAGGGATTGAACCTGTGTCCCCTACATTGGCAGGCGGATTCTTAACCACTGCACCACTAGGGAAGTCCCTTTAGCTTAGTCTTAAGGATGCTTAGGAGCATGTCACATGGCAGAGGGGTTAATGGCATTTCATTTTGAGAGCTAGATACAGAAGGCATGGGGACATGTAAGAGCACAAAATATAAGATGTTGGAGAGGTACAAGTAGTTCACTTTGTTCTTTCTCACAAAGCTGTTTTGAGGAACAAACGAGATGAGATCCTTGAAACCACTTTGTAAGCTATCAAGCAATAAAAAATGCCATTCTTTTTGCATTTCTTCTCATTACCTGGGCTAGTAACAAGTGAATAACAGAGTCTAATACAGGGAAATTGTCTCTGTAAGGAAATATGTTGAAAGAACAATTGGTGAGGAAGTCAAAAGAGGACTGGACATTCGGAAGGAAAGAATTTTGCTGACTCAAATGATAATTATGTTATGAGTTAAGCTTAACATTCATTTTATAATTTAAACTTGAATAGTGTATGCTTTGGGAAGCCTGAATTGACTCACTGAGTGTCTGAATTGTGTTGTGAAAACTTTATTGGACTTCGAATCATCATATGTGACTCTGCTACCTGGCCAAGTCATATCAGGTTCTTTCAGCTTTAGCTTCTTCATCCACAGAATGGGGATGATAATGTCTGTCTCATCTTTTGTTGTAAGGATTAATATGGAGAAGTGAAAGTGCAATTACTGTTTTCTTTAATGGATTCTACTGTACTTAAAAAAAAAATCAATCTTCAAAAACCATGTATTCACTAGACTTTTTGCTTCAGATTCCATGAGAAGACCATAATAAGAATAAAAAGTTTGTGATACTAAATATAGTAAGCCTTTTGCATATAAAAATATATATAATGTGAGTGGATTAGGTTATTTAAAAAGAAAGTAGTTTAGGTTCTCTTAAATAAAATTTAATTATCTCATCTGTGCAATAAAGCAGGAAGATTTTGATTAATTTTTTAGGATAAGTGAATTTTAAAGTGAATGGTTGTAATGTATTTTTGCTTCTTAAAGAGTAAAGCTGTCTGATGGGTCCTTTATGTATAGAACTAGTAGGATTACTTGGGCACTTTATGAGTAAGCCTATGAGGAAGGCTCACTACCTCATTACTAGCCTTAATTTTTGTAGCATGTTTTAAAATTATATCCCACCGAAGTATTTGTGAGCATGGTTGCATTCATAAAATTTAGTAACTTAGAATTTTCTTTGAAAAGATGCAAGGCATTTATAATGATCAATGAATCTTAATTTAGCTTATGAATTCTAAAATAAATATTATTTTCTTCAAAGAAAAAGTATGAAATCAAGTCAAGAAAGATGTGGAGTTACTAATGAGTAAGACAAAAAAATGTTTATAAAAAGAGAACTTTCCTAACAGGTAGTTTGACTCAAAATTATTATTGTTTTTCTCTAGTCTTTTGGCTCTACCTCTTTTGTTCTGTGTCTGTTGGTTAGTCAAGACACATTTCTTTGCTAATTTTGCTGAAAACTTCTGGGTGCTCTTTTTACTTTGTCTCCCATTTTGTCTTTCTTACATATACTTATATCTTTTTGACACTGCTTTTTCTATAGTATATTTCTACTTGATAATTTACATTAATGAACTTTTTCTCAGACACGTGTTTAAGAACCATTACTGCTGCCTTTCCCACTCTATTATCTAAACTTATTACTCCCCAGTGTCCCCACTTGCAACTTGTTTGTCTGTTCCTTTGTGTCTTTTTGTATAGAGCAGATGGCATGAGTCATGTATACCTAGTCCTTAACTCCTCTCACTACTTTACCAAGTTCAAACTTTGTTTTCAGGTGATTGTAACTTACTAGTTAGCCCCACCTGACTTTGCTCTTTTCATTTTTAAAAAAATTGTGCACTTGAGAAATTTAACACAGCTTTTGTATTAATCTGTGTTTTTTGTGCATTATGTTTTAACTTAGAAAAAAATGTTAAAATGTGTTTCATTTAGATTATAGTCTGTTTAAAGGCCAGAAGTTTTGCTTGCCCTCCACTATTTCTGTATTATCCCCTTCTAGCACACTGTATATAAAAATGAGTATAATAAATGTCCATGATTGACTCATCAGCTGCTTATAGTGGCTTCTTTTCCTGGCTATCTTTCTTACAGAGTTGAGTCAAAATTCTGATCCATATCTTGTGTGTAAATATCTTGACTAAAAATGTTCAATATTAGTCGTAAAAACTCCACTGAGCCCAGACTTTAACATTTGATTAGGCTGGTTGATCCAGATCTTTGATTGGAGGTGTCATTTTTATATTTTGTACTTGATAGTATTGGGTAAAATAACAAATATAAGGCAGGTAAGTGATATTTTTAGATCACTGTTTTATACACCTAGAAAGAAATTTGAGTAAGTCTTAAACTTGTGACTCTTAAAAATGATGTTTGTCAAGAAGAGCAAAAATGAGGAATCAGTAGAATCAGGCATACTAGAGCAGTAAATGGTATTGTTATTGCTAAAGCTCTTACCAATTATGAAATTGCAAAGCCAAAAATCAGAATTGCCATATTGTTACTTAAAGTAATTTTTGATAATAGAGGGGTAGTTTCAATTTTTAACTCAAATGGGAGATTATAAATATGTTGCATAGCCTAAAGAATCTAGTTAGTAGATTTTAGTGTTTTCATTTTATGTCAAAATTTTGTTGGTAATTTAAAAATTATATTAATAGAGCTTAGTCAAGTAGACCAATAATAAAACCATAAGTTAGTATATAACAATTTAATTCTTCTTGGTTAAAATATTTTCACTGTTTTTATATTTTAATATTTACTAAAACATTTAGTAGGAAATGATATTGCTCTAAAGATTATTTGAATAATTAGAATAATTAAAAATATTAGGAAAAGAAAATTGTTAAATTGATATTTCAGAATTTGACTGAAAAGTTGCAGAAGAAAGAACTGGACTATACTCAGTTAGAGGAGAAACATAATGAAGAATGTATGAGTAAAAAGAATATACAAGCAAGCCTTCATCAAAAAGACCTAGATTGTCAACAGCTTCAGTCAAGGTTATCTGCATCTGAAACCTCACTGCAGAGAATACAGGCAGAGCTAGGTGAAAAGGGAGAGGCTACTCAAAAGCTCAAAGAAGAATTATCAGAAGTGGAGACCAAGTACCAGCATCTTAAGGCAGAGTTTAAACAGCTACAACAACAGAGAGAAGAAAAGGAACAGCATGGATTACAACTCCAAAGTGAAATTAATCAAGTAAGAGCTGTTAAATTTTATTTATTGTAATTCCCCCTATGGTTTCTTCTTAGTGTGTTTGATGGTTGTTTGATCATAATATAGTTCATTTAAAAAGTTGTCATTTAAAAAAAATAACTCTTAATTTTCACAACCTATAGTATTGAGTCAGATCTCATTTCTGTTAATTTCAATTTCCCTTAAAATGATAGTATCTATCATATAGTATTATTGTGAAGTGTTTATGAATTAATACATATGAGTTGCTTAGAATGGTACCTGGTACATGGTAGGTACTCAGCAGGTATTAGCTATTATAATAATTCAAATTGTTGATCATTCTTTTATTTAAAAATTCTTATCTTTTTTCTTTTCTTGTTACTAAATTTTAAAATATAATTGCTGTTAAACCAATAATATAAAAATTAGATATTTTAAAAGAAGAAAACAAATTAGTCCTAACAACTGTTTTTTATAGGTAAATAATGTCTATCAGAAGAAGATTCATGGAAGTTTTGACTTTGCCATTAACTTAATTTTTGAATTCTCTATTCTGATTATTTCTTATAGGTAACATTAAAGTTGGTAGAAAAATGGAAATTTGGGGGAGATTAAAGTCCTCAGCCACGTTTTTTTTGATAATTTTCAACTATTTTCATTTATAGGGCAGTGATACTTGGCTTTTGTGGCATCAGTCCTCTGTCTTCTTAGCCTGAGATACTCTTCCTATTTCTCTTCTCCCTGATAAATACAACTTACTCCACTTGTCACTTTTCCAGAAATCTTTTTCTGCATATTGCCACTTCTCACCACCACCCCCTCCAGATATGGCTTAAGCTTTTACATATCTTGATTGTTTTACTTATCACAGTATAGTATATTATCATAACTTATGTATCTTTCTTCACTAGACTCTGAACTCTTCAGGTGCAGGGACCATGTCTTATTCATTTTTTATCCCAACTACCTGGCATTTTGCTTATTAATCAGCAGATGTTTTAGTAAGTAAGTGAATGAACAAATGCAGGCATTCATAATCGAAGGAAACAGAGGCTTGGGGATATCAATGAATAACTTAAATATAACTTAGATATTTGCCTTTCAGTTCAAATGAACAAATGGGGCATTTATGGTTTCTAAAAGACACTATGCCTTGTTTATTAGGAGATACAGAAATGAAAAAGGAAACAGTACCTACCTTAAATGATTATGTAAATCTCATTGAGGATGAAGCAAGTACTGTCCTATACCAATGAATGTGAGAATTAAAATAAAATGATCTCATATACCATGGGAATTTGGAAGAGTTCCTCTCCTGTTTTCTTCCCCCCCATAGTACTTCATATTGTATAATTATTTTGTCCTGTTAATGTGATCAAGAAAAGCTTTGTGTGAGAGAGAGGTGGTGCTTGAAATTGTGAATATTGGATGGGTTTCGACAAGTAGCAGTTTGAAGGCAGGAGGGTCTTCCAGGCAGAAAAGTAAACTAGAGGCAGGGAAGTATTACAAGAACCAGGGAGGGACACGCATTTGCTTTGAGGATAGGGTATGTGTAATAGTAGTGGACTATTTTGAATCCAAAGAGCATTTGGAAGTTTATTATGCAGGCTTTTGAATAGCAGGCTGAGGAATTTGGGTTTCATTTGGTTGTCAGTGGGTGGAGGGGCATCAGGAATTTTTGAGAACCTACTCAAACAATATTTTTATTCAAAGACTTGAATGTACATAATTATTTGGTTTAGTCAGTCACAATTCTGTACAAAATAAAGAGGTTGTACTGAAGACCTTGAAGTGATACCATTTATCGTCTTCTCTTCAGCATGCTGTCTGGATTCTACCTTCAAAGCATGACTCAAATCTGTCCACTTCTCTTCATCTATACTGCTACCACCCTTAATCTCAGCTGCTGCCGTTGCTCACCTGGGCTACTGTGTTAGCCTTTCTACAGGTTTCCTTTTTCTAGAGACCTCCTTAGTCTATTCTCTGTATGGAAGCTTAGAGGCCTTGTTTTAAAATGTGAAGGATATCACTTTATTCCTCTGCTTAACAACCTCAGTGGCTTTGCTTACACTTTGAATTGAATCCAAATATCTTACTTGGTCATGTAAGCACTTGTTTGTAGTATGGTCCACACTATGTCTGTTTTCAAGCTTGTCTCCAACATGTGAAGCAGCCATACTGATCTCCTTTCAGTTCCTCAAACACTCCAACACTTCAAAGCACTTTCCTGCCTTAGGTCCTTTGCCCATGTATTTTTCTTAGAGTGTTCTTGATTTCAGTTCTTCATAAGGCTTGCTCAGGTATTGTTTCCTCAATAAAGCCTTTCTGGACCATTCTATTTCAATAGCTTATTTTCCATTTATTCTGGACCCTACTTTATTCCAGCAAGCTTCTTCTTTATAATACTTTATATTGTATAGCTAGTTTACTTGCGTATTATCTACCATTCCCTTTGGACGGTGAGCTACTTAATTTGAGGAATCTGTTTTATTCTGTACTCTATCCGCCTCTACACTTAGAGCTTTCAGTAAGTATTTATTGGAAGAATGGAAGTGAACCTCACCTTAAACCTTCTTTCAGCGTCCTTAAAGAGTGTAGGGATGAACTGGGTTTGTTTTGCTCTCCACTGTGTCCTCAGCTCCCATTTCAGTGCTGACAAAAATAGATAGCTGTCAATTGTCAACAAAGGACTTGAAAGCAAAGTACCCCATATTCTTCATATTTGTGTTCGTGAGCACTTTTAAAATAGCCACAGATGTGCAGATAATGATGTTATATAATTAAACAATTAGACATCAATTTACGTTTTTTAATTTTTAAAAAATTTTATACAATTTTTAAAGGTTTCTTTTTCTTTACAGTTATTATGAAATATTGGCTGTATTCCCCATGTTGTACAGTATGTCCTTGAGCCTGTCTAACCCAGTAGTTTGTATCTCCCACTCCCCAACCCATATATCCAACTTAATTTAAAAAAATTATCTAACGTGCCATCTCAAATAGCATAGTGGTTTATGAGTGTGGATTTAAGAACCAGCTTTCTGAGTTCCAGTTCTGTGGCCTACAAGCTGTGTGAGCTTGGACGAGTTATTTAATTTGTACCTTAGTTTGCTCATCTGTCAAAAAGAGGATAAGAATGGAACTGTCTTCATAGCGTTATTAAGGATTAAATTAGTTAATATTTGTGAAGCATTTGGAATAGGGCCTGGCACTTAGCAAACATTAATTGGAACTTAATGAATAAATTATGTATATAAGTTTACAAAACTAAATTTCTCAGAGAACATATACATGTATGTATATCTCAAAATGTAACTTTAGGATAGACCATTCTATTAATAACTCAAGGATGTATTATTTTTACTCTTAGTTTATCCTTTTTTTTCCTTAATATATTTACTGTAAAATGGTATAGGAGGGAAGAGATATGGGAACATATGTATATGTATAACTGATTCACTTTGTTATAAAGCAGAAACTAACACACCATTGTAAAGCAATTATACTCCAATAAAGATGTTAAAAAAAAAAATTAAAAAATAAATAAAATGGTATAGGCATTATGGCTTAAGGGATTTTGGCCTGCTTACACCCTTGGGCAGCTTTGATTTGAGATTCATCTCTTTATTAAAGATCAGGGATTTATCAGGATTGTACAGTAAAGAATGACAGTTATTTATAATATATAATATCTCTTTTTTCACCCCTTTAGTAAATCTTCGCTTCAGAGCAACAGTTATCTTTATTTATTTAATAAAAAATTTTTACTGGAGTATAGTCGACCCACAATACCATGTCAGTTCCAGGTGCACAGAAAAGTGAATCAGCCACACACATCCACACATCCACTCTTTTCTAGACTCCTTTCCCATATAGGCCACCAGAGGAGTATTGAGTAGAGCTCCCCATGCTACACAGTAGGTCCTCACTAGCCATCCATTCCATATATAGTAGTGTGTACATGTCAATCCCAATCTCCCAATTTATTATCCCCCCCACCCCCCACCTCACCCGCTGGGAACCATAAGTTTGTTTTCTACATCCAGAGCAACACTTATCTTTAATTTGGTGGTTCTTCACTCTGTCTGCACACCAGAATCACCTGGGGAAATTTAAGAAATTACCAATATCAAGGCCTCACCCTCCACTCAGTTATGCCATAATCTCCGGCGTAGGCCTGGGCATTGGTGTATTTAAATGTTTCCCCTGTGATTGTACTCTGTAGTTGAGATTGAAAACTGCTGCTTTTTAAAGTGTCGCTTTTTGGCAAATGATTCCTGAAACTAAATATCATCTGATTCTTGTTATGAAAACATGGATTTCTGGGCTTCAGCTCAAATGTACTAAATCTAAACTTCTAGGGGAGAAGTCTGATTATCTTTGTGTTAATAATGATATTGGGTGATTCTTATCCAACAAGTTCAGGAACTAGACGTAGGTGATGCCTGTCTGTAAGAGATCAAGCACTTAGATGCTTGAAATATGAATTTACTTTGAAGGCCTCCTTTGCTTTCACATACCAGGATTGGATCTACTTCTTGTAGTGAGAAGGAGAGGGTTTGGGTAGTTACTACAGTGCTAATTCACTGCATTTTAAGAAGAAGAAGAAGAAAACGGAGAGATGTCAGGTTGCTGGCTTAGGACAAGAATAAAATAAATGTCTTCTCTTTAACTATTACTGATTCCTGTTTTAGTTAGGTTGAAGCATGCTTTACTTTAGAAATCCACTTCGGTTTTCTTTATTGAGGATAGGATATATTTTGACAGCCGCAGGTTGCTTCATAGCATAAGAAAATAGTGGGTGTCCACTCTTCTGATAGAACTTTATTTTTTCCTTGCCAACTGTGAATTTTTATGGAGAAATATGCAAGTATAGAGCATATAAGTGTATCTATGACACAAAGGCTATAGATTCTCAGTATTTTCAGATTTAACATGAATGGGTTTGATTGAAAGCAATTGTATAGAATGCTTGTTATTAATTTCCAGTTTTGCTGAGGCACATGCTGAGATTTGATTTAATGTGTTATGAGGGTGGGGTATAGAAGTACTCTTAGTGTGTAAGCCTTGCCGAATGTCTTGCATCCTTATCTCCATGCCACTCTTTTTTTGTTCTGTACTCCCAGCACTTGTGCAGTAATTCTAAAATTAATACAAACTTTTTTTTTTTTTAATGAACCCACCCCCAGCCAATCCCACAAGAGAAACCAGCTGTTATTTCTGGTAGTATTAGCGAAAATAAGGAATTTGAGAAAGTGATAGTTCTAGCACCAAGACAAATTTCTCCTTTAGTTTTAGCTAGGTGGCAATTTTAAAGTTAATGAATGAGAATCACCTAATATTTTAAGAAACTATTCTTTCCTCTCTTTTATTTGGAAATCGTGTGCCAGTTTGAGGACTTGAGAATGCTTTGTGCTCTATTCAGTACCCAAATATAAGAAGTCAGTTGTGGTGGTTCATAATTATGGGAAAACAACAAGAATCACTTTGGGATTCTAAAAACCACAGTGGAATAGGTCTGAATGTGCCTTAAAGTGTCTTAATTTTTAAGTTTTGTTTTATTTAAGTTCTTCAAGTGATTACAACACATATCTAAACAAAAGCCTCGGGTTTGCTGTTTGTTTTTTTTTTTTTAAAGAGTGCAAAAACCCTGAAACCTGTGATGTTTGGTTACAGTTTTATGTGAGTCATAATTTATGTGATTAAAATTCAGTTGGATATTAGGTTCCTCTAAAGTATCATGAAAATTAATATATTATGTTTATATTGGTGAAAAATAAAACATTGTTTGGAAAGTAGGTGGTAGTAGTAATGGTGGTGATTGTAGGTGTGTTTATACATAAGTACTTACTTTTTTTTCCTTTTCTAAAGTTACATAGCAAACTTCTGGAGACAGAGCGCCAACTAGGGGAAGCTCATGGTAGACTGAAGGAACAGAGACAGCTTTCAAGTGAAAAGCTGATGGATAAAGAACAACAAGTGGCTGATCTACAGCTCAAACTTTCTCGTTTAGAAGAAGAGGTAAGCTCGCATTTCAAATGAGTTTACATTAGTACATTTATTGATAGATTTGAGGCACCTTAAATATTGTGTTTATTTTTTTTATGGTCAAGAGCTTTAATTGGATTTTTTTAACTTTAAGTTGGGACTTTTATTTCTCCCCAATTAAAACGTCCTATTTATTGACTACATTAAGTCATTTTGTTGTGATTGTATTCCCTAAAGTTCTCAGCAAAAATGTGCAAAGAAGGCTACTCTTCAGCTTTAGGCAGGATAAATTCTCCGGGTGAACCTGTCAGGCTGCTCAAGAAGAGTCTTCCTGTCCAGGAAGGACCAATTCCTAATGACTCTGAAAAATGAATAGTTGCTGAGGGCATTAATGACATGTAGTTGGTGCATATAAACTTTGAGTTTGCATTTAAGGATTTTCTCTTTTAAAAATTAAACATAAGATTTTATGCTATCTAATTTAAGCTGTAGTTGGCAAAAATGGTAACTGCTATTTGGTTAAAGTAAAAGTTATAATTAAAGTACGTCTTTTATTAGACTTGAACAAACCCTGAGAGTTAAAATCTGTAGCTTCAGCAAAAGATTTTCTTCTAGACCCAAAATCTTAGTGTGGTAGATCATGCTGTTGTTTCCCAATAAGTGATAATTATGATTGTTGTGAAAAAAGTAAAACAAATATTGATAATGTTACAAATATAATTAATTAAAAATAAATATATAATTAATTATATATAATTAATTCCTTGATCATATTAGTATATAAAAACAATAATAAACTAATTGCCAACCTGGAGAAAGAATTTTATACTTTTCAGGATGAGAATCAATTCTTGAGGAATAATTTCTTAATCATGAGATTACGATTCTATAAGTAATGAGATATTGCTTTTAAAGTTGATTTTTATCTGTTGTTTGAATTGAATTTTCTCTTCAGATTTGAGAATTGTGAGATCTGAAGTACTACCAGATATTTATATGATAGCATTATGCCTTTAAGTTGTCAACTGATAGTCTTCATTTTTTTTTTTTTTAAGTTGAGGGAAAAAGTAACAAATTCCACAGAATTGCAGCATCAGTTAGATAAAACAAAGCAACAGCATCAAGAACAACAAGCTCTTCAGCAAAGCACTACAGCAAAACTTCGTGAAGCTCAGGTAAATAGTATTTGAATTTTTAGCCTTTTAAACAAAAATTAACCAAATCATTATCCTTTTGTTGTGGTGAAATTAGATAATGCAAAGTACTTGATTATGAAGAGTTTTGATTATTTTCAGTATCTGGATAATCAGAAAATCTTTTCTTTTGATTGCTCTGTTGAAAATTTTTTCTAAAATATTAAAAAAATATTTATTATAAATAGATTTGTTACTTATTATAAATTTATTTATATAAAAATTTAAAATTTATTAAATTTCTGTTAAAGAAATTTACTAAATTTATTTAAATAAAATATATTATTTATTTAAATTGTTATTTATACATAATAAATTATTTATTTATTATTGTTTATTAAAAATACCTTATTTTAGAAATTAAAAATGCAAATAAAATTTCTCAGTTTAGTTTACCTCAGTAAAAAATAACATTTTGTATTTCCTACAATAGAACTTACTGTTTATTGGTCATGTCTTTCCCTGTTTCAGAACTATCATATGAACATTGGAATTGTAGGTATAGAAAATGTGACTGAGTTAAATTTGTACAGATTCTATAGTATAGCTCAGAAGATTGAAATAAGTTAAATTTTTTTTTTGTTACGGTGAGCAGAAGACAGTACCCAGATGTTTGAAATGAATTTGAATTTGACATTCATTTATTCCTTCGGTCTTTCATTAATTCGTTGAATATTATTGAGCACTGTGTGTCAGGCCCAGTGGTAAGCACTGAAATTAGAGAGCTGAGTAAGACACAGTGCCTGCCTTCTAGGAAATGGCAATCTAATGATATACACACAGAAGCAATGTTGGAGTTGAAAGGAGACAGTAAGTAATATGCCTTTCTTTCCCTTCTGAGTTTGGATAGTAGCATGGGAGTCAGGTGGTTAGAGATCCAAATATTGTATTCATTTATTTGTTCTTTCATTCAGTCAGTCAACAAATATATATTAATGTCTAATCTTAGCCAAGGAAGTGATTTTGTGGATATGGCAGCAAAGAAAATAGGCAAAGATGTCTGCTCTCATGGAGCTTAGTGAGGAAGACAAACACTAGCCAAGGTAAATAGGCAAAATATATAGTGTGTTAGATGGTGGAAGTGCTATGGAGATGAAAAAAGGGACGGGGAGTAGGAAGTATCTGGGGATCTGGAGGTGGGACTGCAATGTTAGATATGGTTGCCAGGGAAGGCATCTTTGAGAAGATCTAAAGGAAGGGAAGGTGTACAAGAACATCAAGAAGCCAGTGTGTGGAGTGGTGTGAGTGATAAGAGAGTTAAAAGCCATAGGAATCACAGCCATAGAGATCACAGAGGATCAGAACATGTCGAGCTTTATAGGTAATTTTAAGGATTTTACTGTGAGATGAGAAATCATTGGAGGATTCTGAGCAATGGAGTAGCATGATCGGACTTATAATTTCGTAGGATTACTCTGGCTACTGTATTGAGAGTAGGCCGTAGGGGCACATAAGTAGAAACAAAGAAATTAGCTAAGAGACTACTATAATAATTGAGACAAGAATGATACAGCTTGGATCAGAGTGGAAACAGTGCAGGTAGTGAAAAATGGTCAGATTCTAGATATACTTTAAAGGTAAAGCTGACAGATTTACCGATAGATTGATATGGGGCATTGGCAGAGAAGTCAAGGATGATTCCAAGGATTTTGGCTCGGGTAGTTGAAAGGATGGAGGTCAAACAAGATGAAGACTGGAAATCCTGTTGGATTTGGCAACATGAGGTCACTGATGACATTGGTAAGAGCAATTTGTAAAGAGAAGGAGGGGCAAAAGCCTGATGGAGAGGGTTCAAAAGAAAATGGGAAGAGAGAAGTTTGATGCAATGAATATAGATAACTCTAGGAGTTTTATTATAAAGAGTAGCAAAAAAATAGAGTAGTAAAGACGAGGTAGAGAATTTGGCATAGATTGCAGGCAAGTGGACTTTCTTATAATGTACCGCAGAATTAAATTTATTCATCCAGTCACAGACAAAGCTGGGAATGACAGCCTTTTACCTTCTTATAGGCAGGTTGTCTCTTAGACTGAGGGGAGAGCAAGGGGCTGAGTTAAACATCCTTGATTCCTTATTCCAAGCTTTCCAGTTAGTTAAATTCTCAGTCTCTGGGGAGGAATAAGAAAAGGATGGCAAAGAGGCCAGGCAAAGTCTCTCATTATGAAAAGTCCTAAAAACTAATTAAAGAGATGTGATGAGTATAGTTCTAGGTATATATATGTGTATAAAATTATTATGATAGCATAGAGAAGACAGTTATGTAGCTCGGATATAATTTGGAAAAGAGCAGTTACAGAAAATTTCCTTAGAAGGGGCAATCTGTTGCAAAGTTTGTGTAGATGTTTCTGGGTTGCAAAGATGGTGATAGTGAGTAGTATACTCCAAGTAGAAGTTACAAGGAAAAGAATAGTGAAGCTGGTATGAACTAAACTGTTAGGTTTTGCTGGAGCTTAAGGTGTAATTTAGAGATGAGTTGGAGAAGAGCCTAGAGCATTAGACATGGGTAAGTTTATGGAAGGCCTTTCTATCTATGCTTGAAGATAGAAAGGTATTGAAGGTCTTAAGATAGAAGTGCCATTGCCAGATTTGATTTTTAAATAGATTATTCTCATGGTTTTGTAAAACATGAATTTTGGAGAGAATATTCTGAAACAGGAGATCAGTTAAAAGCCTAATATATGCAGTAGTTTAGGTGAAAAATAATGATGGTCTTTTTTTTATCAATTTATTTTTATTTATTTATTATTTTTGGCTGTGTTGGGTCTTCGTTGCTGCACGCGGGCTTTCTCCAGTTGTGGCGAGCGGGGGCTACTCTTTGCGGTGCACGGGCTTCTCATCGCGGTGGCTTCTCTTGTTGCGGAGCACAGGCTCTAGAGTGCCCCGGCTTCAGTAGATGCGGCACGTGGGCTCAGGGGTTGTGGCTTGCGGGTTCTAGAGCACAGGCTCAGTAGTTGTGGCGGGCAGGCTTAGTTGCTCCGCGGTGTGTGGGATCTTCCCGGACCAGGGCTCAAACCCGTGTCCCCTGCATTGGCAGGAGGATTATTAACCACTGCGCCACCAGGGAAGCCTAATAATGATGGTCTTAGTTTAAGCAATTGCTAAAAAATATCATAGGGACAAATATGAATACTACTTTGGAGGTAAAATAAATACTACTTTGGAGGTAAAATACTACTTTGGAGAAATATGAATACTACTTTGGAGGTAAATTAATAGTTGTAGGGAATGACAGAGAAAGGGAATGGCTTGCAGACTGATAACATTGGGTACATGGTAAAGGGAGGTATCATCAGCTGTGTTAATGAACTTGAGAAAGACGGCCAGTGCGGTGAGTTCAGTTTTGGACAAGGCCTGAGGCACCTATGGGATGTATTAATTTAAAGCCTGAAGGAGAGGACCATGCTATATATTAGCTGTGAGAGACAGTATTTATGGGGTAAATGGAATTATTAGAATAAATGTGATCAACCAGGGAGAGAGTGTAATGAGAAAAAAAGACAACTGGTAACACAAGACTTCTGGGAAACACTAACATTTAAGGGATGAATGAGTAGAGGAAGAACAGCTCAAAGAAAGAATGATCAGAGCAATTAAGGAGACCTTGCAGAGTGAAAGCCAAAGGACTAGGGAGAGTCAAAAGTTGGAAGTAAGCAGCAACTTCAAATGTGGGTGTGTGGTGAGGACGCCCAGTATGATAAATGAAAAATATTCATTAGGTTAAGTAGTTAAGAATTAGTGACTTTGTGAAACATAATTTCAATAAAGTGATAGACATGAATGTCTGATTTTTGATTGATGAGTGAATGAGAGATGAGGGAGTTGGGAAAGTAAATATGCATTACTTTTGAAATTAAAATGTGAATTGCATAAAGACTGGGCAGAAACTGGAGTGGGACTTGGTCTAGGAAGTGGTTTTGAGAATCAGAGATACCTGAATATGTTTATTATGTAGGACAAAGGGACTAGTAGAGAGGGAATAATTGAGGATATTGGAGAAGGGGAGGTGACTGAAGGAATAAGGTATTCATAAGCTATGATGTCACTGATACAGTGGGTGGTGGTAAATTCAAACTTATCCTGTGAAGGATATCCTTTGAAGAAAGGATGTGTGTGTGTGTGTGTGTGTGTGTGTGTATTTAAATATATTTTACTTTATTATTTATTTTTATTGAAGTATAGTTGATTTACAATGTTATGTTAGTTTCAGGTATACAGCAAAATGATTCAGTGATACATAATACATACATACATATGCATATGTGTGTGTGTGTGTGTGTGTATATATATATATATATTCTTTTTCAGATTCTTTTCTTTTACAGTTACAAAATATTGAGTACAGTTCCCTGTGCTATATAGTAGGTCCTTGTTGGTTATCTATTTTACCTATAGTAGTGTGTAAATATTTTTGAATTATATATGTCTATATATAATTTTATAGGTAAGAGGAAGAAAAATCATGGTAGGTCATTCCTGAAGATAATATTAGCACCGCCCACCCCCCAGGTTAAGTTTGAATAGTAATAGCTGAATGTCCAGTGGACAGAGATTAAGAATTTGGAGATTAAGATTAAGCTTTTAAATGGTTATTTAGGGGAATATTTGAGGATGAGAACCCCACTCAAGTGACAGGAGTGAAAAGATGATTCTGAGTATATAATAGAGGTTGGAGTCTAGAAATTTGTGGTGGCACCAATCTATGGAGGTTTGTGATTTTGCTCTAATAGTGCTCAGAAATGTAGGTGTGGAGAAAGCAGATTGCACCATTGATCTAGGATTGGGTTTTTTTTGGAGTGGCTGTATTGGAAATTTGGGGGGTAAAAGGAAATGGAGAATGTAGATGAAAGAATAGTTAAGGTTAGTTCATATCCATATATGAGGTTCAGGAAGAAAAGCTAGGTGTATGCTAAATAAGCTAGAATAAAATTGAGGTTAATGTCTCTTTAACATTGAAGAGCAGAAATGAGGTCATGAAATTGGAAGACGGTCAGGAAGTTGTGGTCACAGAGTAAGATAATTGACATTTTTTTAATCTAGAACAATTTCAGGTGGTCACAAGATCCTGCATGTGAGTGATTGAATAGAATGAATAAAGGTCCAGGAATTAAGATGATATGAATGTTGAGGCTGTACTCTTAATTCTCTATGTATTTTGTATTTCCCAGGAAATTGGCAGAAATTGGGATTGAGAGAAAGACTAAATCAGGTCTCAAGTCTTCAGTGAATGAGGTAGGGATTTATAGATGATAGCAACACAGCATAGAGGGTAGAATAAATGAATACATAATTCCCAAAGCAGCATAAACCTTTTACTTGAGGGAGAGAGTAATGGCGGTGAAGAAATCTAGAAAAAGTCAACCTCTCCTGCTTGCCCAACAGAACAGTCCTTACATATCAGAGAGGGCTGATGGGGAATCAGCATCTGTACAGGGAGCACCAAACTTCAGTTAGACTTGGAAATAGAGTGATAGTTCTAGAAAAAGCTTAGCCCTGAAACTGTGTTTCCAGAAGATTGGTAGAATGTGCAGAGAGGGTTCTTAGTGGCAGGAACAGAGGATGAGAGCAGAGAGATTAGGTTGCTTTTCATCGTTTCGTGATTGAAACTTAGAGGGATAAGAAGCATGTTTGGAAGTGACTGATCTCACATATTTTAATATTGGCACACTTCGTTGAGGGTACCAGGGGGTTGCTGGCTCTGTCTCAGGAGGGTGGTGTGGGCTGCTATAAAGTTTGCATAAGGGCTTGTTAGGGCCTTGTTCTGGGTAGAGGCTCTCTGGCTCTCTTAGAATGATTGAGGCAGAGGCAAAGGCTGTGGGTCAGATAGCTCTCAACATTAATGAATGTTGCTCTGGATGTGGGCTCTTGCAAGTGCTCTGTGTAACATGACGGTCCTTGGTGAAGTAAAGAAGAGGGATCCCTTGATGTAGTGACAGAAAAGTCCTATTGGGGTATTGAAATGATCTTTCATGAGTGTATGTGCGTTAGAGTACAATCACTTACTTTTCTGTTCATTCAGTAAGTATCTTAGAACATACAGGTCTTGGATACCTCGATGAATAAAACAGATAAAAATCTTCACCTTCTTGGAGCCTACATTCTTGTGAGGGGGCAGAGGGAGGCACATAAACATGAAAGATAAGTAAATTATTTAGTGTTAGAAGATAAGTGCTATGGAAAGAAAAAATATTCAGGAGAGGGAGTATTTGGAAAGGCTGCAATTTTAAATGTAATGATCAGGGTAGGCATGATTGAGAAGGTGGCATTTGAGCAAACATTGGAAGGAGAGGGAATGAGCCATGTGACTTTGTGAGGAAGTGTGCCAGGCAGAAGAGACAATTGGTGCGAAGGCTCTGAGGTGGGCATGTGCCTGGTGTGATTAGGAATAATGAGGAGTCCCACGTGTCTGAAATGGAGTAAACAAGAGTCGTCGTAGGTGGTGAGCTCAGAGTGTGAGAGTAAGAATGTGGTTAATTGAAGGGGTATTTTGGTTAAATTCTAGTTTATTATCAATAATATAGGTTTATATTGTGAAGTATATAGTTCTAATTATTTAATTAAATTTGCCATGTTAAGATGTAATGATTAGTAAAAAATGTGTAAGACTAAGAGTTTGAGTCTTAAAATTTATTTATTATCATTTTGTTTGAGGAATAACTTTTTAAGTTCTCTATCATTAAGGTAGTAGTTTTCAATTCTTTACAGAATGATTTGGAACAAGTACTACGTCAAATTGGTGATAAGGACCAAAAGATCCAGAACCTTGAAGCCTTATTACAGAAGAGTAAAGAAAATATTTCTTTACTAGAAAAGGAAAGAGAAGACCTTTATGCAAAAATTGAGGCTGGTGAGGGAGAGACTGCTGTTCTTAACCAGTTACAAGAAAAAAACCATACATTACAAGAACACGTAAGCTTGTCAAGTGTATTCTATTTCTAAAATTTACTTTTATCTCTCTAAATCTTACTAAGTGCTTTATCTAAATGATTCTTCTGTTATTTTTAGTACTTTAAAAATTATTATGTATTTCTGACAAATACCATCTCATTTACCTTAGAGGTGGGTTGCTATTGTAGTGAAAATAAGTTAACATGATTTGATGAAGGAACTCTCAGTTCATGTCCCAGGATGTAACTTATTACCTGTGATGACCATGAGCAAATCATTTCACCTTGTTAGCTCATTTGAAAAGTATAGTTAGCTCATATTGAAAAGTAATTAATAATATATACTTGCCTCATGACATTTTGTGATGTTTTGAAAAAAGTAAATAACAAAATATATTTATAAACTAAAACCACTAATCAAGTGTTAGTTGTTACTATGTATTGGTTAATAACCAGGCTTAGTGGTTACCTGTATTTTGATATTGTATATGTGTTTGGAATACATAGCTAATAATAATTTTGGTAAGTTGCCTTATCGTTCTAACATCTGTGTGTTAGTTTAAGTGAAACTTATAAAATTTAGCTTAATACATTTTCAAACTGTAAAGAATGTATAGTCACTTTTGGGAAGAATTGTCCAATAAGAGAATTCTAATTATCTAAACGAGAAAGTATTAAAGTATAAGTAGGTCATATCACTTTTCTAATTTGGGTATTAGAATATAACACAAATTTTTCCCCCAAATTTCAAAGTTAGCCTAGGTTACCAGTTTTTATGAAGAATTATTTAGACTAGTTTTTATAGTTAAAAGTTGCATACAACTTGACATTGCTTATTATACAAATATGATCTGAAACGCATATACAATTTTGAAAAAAGAATAAATAAAAGTCAAATTTATGTACTTCTGCTTCTGGCAATGTTGGAGTAACTGATACCTATTAAGTCCTCCCACCGTAAACAACTAGAAAAGTAGAAAAAACTGTGTAAAACCACTGTTTTCAGACATTATACAACAAGCAGGTTTTCATCCCTGAGAGAAGAGAAGCAAGTGAAGTGAGCCTTTTGACCATTCCAACTTTTGACCCAGAGACATTTTTCAGACTGGTGCAGGTCGGGGGAATCCAAGGAAAGCACAGTGGTCTCACGAACTAAGACATGAGAGGTTTGAAGTTCAGGGAGGTTGAACTCAAATTTGCAGAGCAGAATGTCAGAGAGGAGGGAACAATGTAGAGAAAAAGCTCCAGAAATCTGCTTAGGGATACACTTGAACCTTTCAATGAATGCTAATCTTTACACTCATAAGGAGAGATTCCATGAGGCCAGGCAGTGAACAATTATTAGGAGCTGCAGCTGAAAAATGATTAGAACTCACAGAGCTGGGAAACATTCAAGTTCTAGCCAGTCAGAGCAGAAAGACATGGTTGAACACTTGGGGGCATTCAGTAGAAACCCCAGAAATGTCACCCCTTCGGAGTAAAGCTAAACTATCCCTAGACTGAAAGCTAGCCTACACCTGACCTAAGAAGCATAGGAACAAGCCTGGAAAGGGTCCAGCTGAACCACAAGTATATTAACTGTCAGCTGGAGTAAAATTCAACATTCTTTGAAAGAAGACAGCAAAATCCAGACTTGTCACAACAAATATAAAAAAAATTACTAGACACACAAAGAAGCAGAAAACATGTGAGCTGTAAGCAGGAGAAAAATGATTCAATGGAGACAGAACCTGAAATGAGAGAGGATAGAGTCATCAGACAAGTACTTTAACACAGCTTTAAAAATATACTTATATAGCACTTGTGTTTGTTTTTGTTTAATTTGTGGACAAAGACTTATAGACAGGTGCAAAAATAAATCCTCTTTTGCAACCCAGAACTCAGTGTTCAGTATGAGTTTTTTGGTTTTTTTAAAAAATTAATTAATTAATTAATTAATTTTTGTCTGTGTTGGGTCTTCGTTTCTGTGCGAGGGCTTTCTCTAGTTGCGGCAAGCAGGGGCCACTCTTCATCGCGGCACGCGGGCCTTTCACTGTCGCGGCCTCTCTTGTTGTCGGGTGCAGGCTCCAGACGCGCAGGCTCAGTAGTTGTGGCTCACGGGCCCAGCTGCTCCGCGGCACGTGGGATCCCCCCAGACCAGGGCTCGAACCCGTGTCTCCTGCATTGGCAGGCAGATTCTCAACTACTGCGCCACCAGGGAAGCCCCAGTATGAGTTTTGATACAGATAAGAAGGAACATGATACCTAAAAGAGAATCAAATGATGGGGGTGTATTGATAAACATAAAGATTGCTTCCAGGATTATAGAGCTGATAATTTCCCTCATATCTTAAGCTTTTAAATTATCAGCTGCATTGATTTAGTACTCTAATTTTAATGTTGACATGAAACAAAGATGGCTTCTTTTTTTAGGCTTTTATCTTGAACACAGTGTCTGGATTTTAAAAAGGTATTGGCGGGCTTCCCTGGTGGCGCAGTGGTTAAGAACCCACCCGCTAATGCAGGGGATACGGGTTCGAGCCCTAGTCCAGGAAGATCCCACATGCCATGGAGCAGCTAAGCCTGTGCGCCACAACTACTGAGCCTGCACTCTAGAGTCTGTGAGCCACAACTGCTGAGCCGCATGCCACAACTACTGAAGCCTGCACATCTATAGCCCATGCTCCACAACAAGAGAAGCCACCGCAATGAGAAGCCCATGCACCACAACAAAGACCCAATGGAACCAAAAATAAATAATAAATAAATAAATTAATTAAAAAAATCATATTAAAAAGGTATTGGCATATCCCAACGATCTGTATTGTTCTAGGGTGTGATGGCTTAGGAGTGAATATGATTTGAGCCTAATACATTTTTAGAGGGTGTCAAATTCAAAACCAGGCAGATCCGTCTCCTGACCCTAAACGTGGTCCTAAAGTAAATTGCTTGAGGAAATTGGATCCCAAAGATTACAGGTGGGGAATTTTGAAGTGTGTTCGTATTCCACTGGAGATCGAAGAAGCCCAACTAAAAGAATTGTGGGCTGACTCACATGACAACTTTCTGAAAGGGCTATTTTATCTTGAAGATTTTGAGTTTGGAGGAACTAAGGTGATTGGCAGTGGAAAGAATCAGAACTTGTGAAATTCCTTAAAAATTTATTGACTTAAATAATTTTGCCAGGACTTCCCTGGTGGCACAGTGGTTAAGAGTCTGCCTGCCAATGCAGGGGACATGGGTTTGAGCCCCGGTCCGGGAAGATCCCACATGCCCCAGAGCAACTAAGCCCATGTGCCGCAACTGCTGAGCCTGCACTCTAGAGCCCGTGAGCCACAACTACTGAGCACTTGTGCCACAACTACTGAAGCCAGCGCGCCGAGAGCCCGTGCTCTACAACAAGAGAAGCCACCACAATCAGAGAAGCCCGCGCACTGCGACGAAGAGTAGCCGCCGCACGCCGCAACTAGAGAAAGCCCGTGGGCAGCAACGAAGACCCAACGCAGCCAAAAATAAATAAAAAAAATAAATAAATAAATAAAATAATTTTGCCTATGTTACACATAATTAAAAAAAAAACCCTTTACACTTAAAAAAATAAAATATACTTATGGATATAAAGAAAAAACTATAATAATGGAAATAGAAGTGGAAAGAATGAAAATTAGAACTTCTAGAGATTAAAAAAAATCTGAAATGAAAATTTCACTGGATGAATATAATAGATTAAGCAAATGGAAAACAGTGTCAGTGACCATTAAGACAAGGTAATTGAAACTGTCCACCATGAAGCACAGAGAGAAAAAAGGCTGGAAAAAAAATGAACAGTGCCTTAATGACCTGTGGGATAGTATCATGTAATCTAGCATACATACAATGAGTGTCAAAGAAGAGTGGGGAGGAGGAAAATATTTATAGAAATAATGACTGAAAAAATTGTAAATGTGATTAAAAATATGAAACCACAGATCTAAGAAACTCAATGAATTCTAACCAGAGTACCCCAAAGAAACATCAGATGAATTGGATTTCACCTAAATGAAAAATGAATGCTCTTCAAAAGACACCATTACAAAAATAAAAGCCAAGACAGACTGGGAGAAAATATGTGTAGTACCTATATCTGACAATTCAGAAACATCCAGGATATATAAGGAACTCTTATTACTCAATCAGATCAGTGATTGTCTGGGGCCAGAGATGAGCGGAGGGTACTGAGTGCACAGGAGCATGAGGAAACTTTTGGGGGTAATCGGAATGTTCTCTTGCTTGATTGTGGTGATGGTTAAATGAATGTATGTATTTATCAGCTCTCCTCAAACTGTACAATTGAATTGGGTGAATTTTATTACATCTAAATTATAGTTCAGTAGAGTTGGTTTTAAAAATAATAGGAATCTCTGAATTTGATGTTATTCTTATGATTTTGAGAGATTATGTTTACTTATTTTTGGAAAGATGTGAATAATGTTTCTCGAAAAAAAGTTAAGATAATCTATCGTAGAGCACTTTAACATTCTCATGGTGCTTAAATTTGGGTTTCTAGTTACATCATTTGTGACCTTCGTAATTAGAGTCTTGCTTATATGGTAGGTAACTCAACTAACAGAGAAGCTGAAGAATCAGTCAGAAAGTCATAAACAAGCCCAGGAGAATTTGCATGACCAGGTGCAAGAGCAGAAGGCACATCTCAGAGCTGCACAAGACCGCGTCCTTTCCCTAGAATCCAGCATTAATGAATTAAGTAGTCAGTTAAATGAAAGCAAGGAGAAGGTCTCCCAGCTTGATATACAGGTAATATCGAATTATGTAACTTAATATGAGTTTGCGTGAATAAAACACCAATTTTAGGCCATCACGTATTTTAAATTGTTTGTCTCTCCCTCCCCACCCCCTGCCTTACTTATTAATGGAAAAAAAAATTAGGAATAGGAATTACATAAAGGTTGTATTTAGACAGTTTGTTGAGCTTTCCTGTTTGCCTTTCTCTCTTTCCCTCCGTCTCTCTCTCTCTCTCTCCCAGCAAATTACTCTTCCTGAAACTACCAGATCTTTTCACTTTTTTTTTTCATGAAGCCCTTATTATTGTTTCCTAAGTTCAAAGTTGTTTGATATTATTATACCATTAGATTTCTGTTACATATATTTGAATTATTTTGAATTTGATTTTTTTAAATGTTTGGTTAAAAAAAAAAAACTTTAGGGAATTCCCTGGTGGTCCAGTGGTCAGGACTTGGCGCTTTCACTGCTGAGGGCCCAGGTTCAGCCCCTGGCTGGGGAACTGAGATCTGCAAGCCTAGAGCACGGCCAAAAAAAAAAAAAAGCCCAACTTTGTATGGTACCATTATGTATTTTAATGTGTTTTCTTTCAGAGGCCAATATGGAAGCCTTGCTCAGTGAGTCAATCATGGTGTGGGAATTAAGACATATTTCTTTCTTCATTCTCATCATTCGTTTTTTATTCTGTACTATAGTAGAGAAAGTTATAGAAACATTTCTAAGCCTTAATTTTTTTTATTTGAGGAGAATAATTCCATTGAAAATCAGAAATAATATAATAAAATAACAAGTATACTATTAGAATTTGGAAAAAGAAGATACACATTTCTTTCTTTAAAAAATATATTTATTAGATGAGTTACAGATAATTCAATATGTGGATGTCCAATTTTAGAGAGGGATAAGTGTTTTGCTGTTATATAGGGACATCTTTTTATCATTTATTCAAGCATTATTAGGAGTATTCTCTCCTACTCATTCCTGTTTGGGGGATTATCACATACTTATTTTTTAATGTCTAAATCTTTATGTTTTCTGCCAAAAGATTTAATTTTTTTAAAATTATTTAGTGACAAAAGTAATGTACACTCAAGCAAGGGGAAATCAAGAACTAAATACAAATTAAATGACTTGTAAATTTTGTTACAGATTAAAGCCAAAACTGAATTATTGCTGTCAGCAGAAGCAGCAAAAACTGCTCAAAGAGCAGATCTTCAAAATCATTTGGACACAGCCCAAAACGCATTACAAGATAAACAGCAGGTAGGAGAACCTGATGCAATTTCTTACCATAACCTAATGTTTTGGTAGATAAATTAACTGGAAACATGTAAAAATGATACTCAGTTTTATATAATATTGTGATTGACTTGCTTATTCTCCTTAATTTCTCCCTGAGTTCAGAACCAGTTGAGTGGTAGATGCAAGAGTCAGACAGATGGAGATAAAAGTATCATCTTTGGGAATTCCCTGGCAGTCCAGTGGTTAGGACTTGGTGCTTTTACCATGGTGGCCCGGGTTTAATCCCTGGTTGGGGAACTAAGAATTCCACAAGACAAGAGGCGTGGCAAAAAAAAAAAAAAAAAAAAAAAAAAAATCATCTTTGTTTTTGATAAAGCTCAACTTGTGCAGCTATGGTTGAGCTTCTTAATATTGTATTTCTCCCATAATATAGACCTTGGTGTGGAGCTGAAATAATCACTCCTAATTGTTGAATTGTTGCTTCATCCCATCAAGTGCCAATGACTGGGAAAGAGACAGATTTCCACAACTGTTTTAAGTAGGTAATCAGGCCGTGACCCAGATATACTTCCCACTTGGAAGCAGGAAAAGAGCACCATGTATTCTATCTCAATAGTAAGAGTTACTCTCTTTTCTTGGGGGTAGGAGTAAGTAGGGCTGGAAAGAATACACAAGTTACTCTTCTCAACACTTCTGGTAGAATAAAAGCTTCCTCCTTTAGGGCCAAGGTCAAAATGCTGGTAGATTTTTCTTACCTTTGACCAGGTAGGAATTTTTAAAGTTTACTTTTTGCTTGAGAAGTAATACTGGTTGTTGGTCCAAACATTTTTTATAGTAGTGTATCAAGTTAACAAAACAAAATCATTTTCTATATTTACCCTTAACCCCAATCCATTTTTTCTCCTTATATGGAAATTTTGCTTTTAAATTTGTATGTATCCTTCCAGACTTATATAAACATTGAACAAAAATATATGTGTGTGTATATACACACACACAGATCTTTTTGTTTTATACATATACTATCATTATATATGTTGTTCTACAACTTGCTTTTTACTTTACATTGTTATTTACATTATTGCTAAATACATCTGTAAAGTATTTTCTTAAGTATTAGGTCAGTGCCAGGAACTATAGTGGAAAAAGTATTTATAAGAATAATCACATAAAAGTTTAAAATTTACCTGCCAAAAATATTACAAAATTCTAAAGCAAGTAGCAAAAGAATAAAACATTTTCTGAAGTATGTCTGATGAAGGGTTAATATTTTTGATCTTTAAAACACTTATACATAAGAAATAAGTGACTACAAAAAAAAGTAAGTGATCAAAACTATATTAGCAAATCCTCAAGTTCATTAAGAACCAATTGCAAATTAAGACAGTAATGGAATATGCCCTTATTAAGGTAAAATGTTTGTGTGTATGTGTTTAACACTGGAAGGATTGGACATGGTGTAGAAGAACAAGCCACTTCCATACATTGCTTGCAATAGTATACATTAGTTCAACCTTTTGATGGTGGTAGGGGAAGCTGGTTGGCAATATATCTATTTTAAGACCTTTAGGATTTTTCATATTCATTAGCTCACTTTTAGTCCTTTACCCTAAGGAAATAATCGCAGTTTTAAGTATGCAGTCTGCATATCTGCAGAAAGGTTTGTAGCAATCTAAGAATATAAAATAGGACATTTGGCTAAAAAATGGTCTGTATCGATAAAATAGAAATTTACACAGTATAATGATATTTTAGAAAATAATGTCACAGTTTCATGATGCATTGTTATGTAAAAACAGAGGAGGTTACAGTAAAACAGTATGTAAAGCAACCTCCTTTATTTTAAAAGTACAAATCAAAAAATAGAAACTAACATACAGAAAAGACTAGAAGGAGAGTTATCAAAACATTAATAGTAATTATCTGTGTGTAGTGGATTTACTAGTAATTTTTATTTTGTTTTTTTCTGTGCAACTAGATATTCCAAATGAATTGTTCAAGTATCATAATGTAATCCCTGTAATTAAAAAAATTATATTAAAAAATGGTGTTTTGAACATTGAAAACATTTAATTATAGTATAAAAGTTTATTTTATTATTAGCCTGTTTAATATTCTGTTGTATCTTTTGGCTCCTAAAATAACTCTTCCTAGAAAAAGTTATTGAGCTCTTATGTATGTAAACGTAGTATCTCAGACTATGTACAACTTCAGTTCAGGTCCTTTCCATTGGTGGGTAAATATAACCTCTGATATATTATTAGACTTATCTATGGTCTTACTCAAAATAGTTTCTTAAATAAAGTTAGAGTTTTCTGCTTTACTTTGACCAAACATTTGGGCATTACAGCAAAGTAAACCTTACTAAAGTTATCTTTAATTGTACTTTTTATAGGAGTTAAATAAGATCACTACTCAGTTGGATCAGGTCACTACAAAGTTGCAGGATAAGCAAGAACATTGCAGTCAGCTGGAAAGTCATCTTAAAGAATATAAAGAGAAATACCTCTCTTTAGAACAGAAAACTGAAGAATTGGAAGGTCAAATTAAGGTTTGTATAAAGGAAACTGTAGCCATATTTTCTACTGCTGTAGCAATGGGAATTGATGACCTAGAAGGAATCAAAGATTTTAAATTTGCAAACAAATGTGAAGTTGTGATATACCAATTTAAAAAATTACTTGTAGTTTTTTCATGTCTTAATTTTGAATTCCACCTTTACTTTTAATTTCTTCACTAATGGATGGCTTTTACAAATAGCAGTTTACATATATACTGGTTGCATTGTAATGTGTAAGTGTTTTAAAGAGACAACCAACCAAGGATCTACTCTATAATTACAAGGAACTTAGTTTTTTATTGTTGTGAAGTCTCTTCTGCCCTATCATTCCTGTCTCCTTCCCTCCGTATTCCAATGTAATATTCCAGTATGGTATATTTCTTCCTTTTTTTACATTTTACATTTATACCCTTTGGATTTTGTTTCTAATTTAATGTTATTAAAACTATTATAATTTACACTATGGTAAATTGCTTCTTTCTTTAACACAACTTCAAGTGAGAGTATTGATTTATACTAAAGAGATTAAATGACTACACATATTAGAGAAGGATTTGACCTGAGTCCTTTGTCCTTTAAATTAGAACTTCTATAAGTTAAAGAAAAATTTCTCAAGTTACTATATATGTAACTTATACCTTCACAGTCAGATGAAGCACTTCTGTACAATTATAGAATCATGGGCTATGTATATTTCTATATGTGCATCTATACCAACATAACATGGAAGAAGAAAATTACATTTACAATTCTATTTATGGGTTCCCTTTTCTTTATGGTCAGTGATAATGGTATGATCAATTACATGATGTAATGGTTGAAAAGAACAGAAAAACTTTTTTTTTGGTCTCTTTTTTTAGATGAAAGGCATCTAATGAGAATTCTATTTGAGTATCTTTTAAAAATAGTTATTTAGGGACTTCTCTGGTGGTCCAGTGGTTAAGACTCCACGCTTCCACTGCAGGGCGGGTATGGGTTTGATCCCTGATCAAGGAACTAAGATCCCGCATGCCTCGTGGTGTGCCCCCCCGCCCCCCCCCAAAGAAAAGATATTTAGAACCACTAGTGTCTATTGTGATCTATGACAATATCGGATATTTAACATTTTGTAATTATTATTTTAGGAAGTATTCCACCTGTTTTATATATATATGTGTGTGGTTGTGTATATATGTAGTTAATAGAATTAACATAGTTACATCGAATATCCAGTGTAAGTGTTGAGTAAGAGCCACAGGTACCTAAATTGGCTTATAAAATAGTATGCAAAATTTTTACAACTATACAAGAAAAGCATTGCTTATAGACGTTCAAACTATATATTTAACAATTTGATTTTATAAATTTGTAAAAATACATACAGTTATATGTATATGTATGAGATAGAAACCACAGTGTGAAGAATAATAATCTCTAGACCAAGAGATTAAAGAAGCAAAATCAGAAGTTTAATTGGCTTTATATTTAGGGTCAATAGGTGTTAATGAGAAGGATGACGTGACAACTCCATTTTAGTTTTGAATATTTATAATTATATAACATCAGTGTTGTTAACTGGATATAAAGGATTATATATTTATCATTTATTTTAAAATAAATTTACTTATTTTTGGCTGCATTGGGTCTTCGTTGCTGTGCGTGGGCTTTCTTTAGTTGTGGCGAGCGGGGGCTACTCTTCGTTGCTGTGCGTGTGCTTTTCATTGTGGTGGCTTCTCTTATTGCAGAGCACGGGCTCTAGGTGTGCGGGCTCAGTAGTTGTGGCTCGTGGGCTCTAGAGCACAGGCTTAGTAGTTGTAGCGCATGGGCTTAGTTGCTCCGTGGCATGTGGGATCTTCCCAGACCAAGGCTTGAACCCTTGTCCCCTGCATTGGCAGGCAGATTCTTAACCGCTGCTCTACCAGGGAAGTCCCAGGATTATTTATATATTTTAAGTGGGCCCATGTGTGAACCTGTTACTTAGTTTTTTCATACTTGAGTTAATAACTTTTACTCAAGTAATAAATATAATTAAATTTATTCTCTTATTCAGAGTTCATTTTAAAAAGTAAAAACTTAGTGACTGCCTCTCATATATAAAGCCAGCTGCTAGGTCTTCTGAAAGATTCCAAGATAAATGGCTTCTTTATTCAGTGATGGCTTCAGAATGTGTTTTTTATTATAACATAAATATTTTTGGTTATTTTTGTGTGTTATGTCAACACCAATTTGAGTGTAAATAAATGTTATAATGTTTAATAGATAATCATTGACATTAAAATGGTTTTATATTATATTTCTGCCATAGAAACTAGAAGCTGATACTCTTGAAGTTAAAGCAAGCAAGGAGCAAGCTTTGCAGGATCTACAAGAGCAAAGACAGCTGAACACAGATTTAGAGCTTAGAGCCACAGAATTGAGTAAACAACTTGAAAAGGAGAAAGAAACGTAAGCTAAACTACTTAAGGGAGAGGATTATAAACTAAGTTTCATAAGATTTCAATTTTGCTATCACAGTGCTTAAAGATTTATTTGATTCTATAAAGTACCGATACTAATGTGAATGAAAAATAAAGCCATCACAATATGGTTAAATAGGAGGGCTTGTGACCAGTCACATTTCAGTAGACTTTGTCTTTAAAGGCCAAATACACCACTCTGACTGAGTTGCCAGACTGGATCTGTGTCAGGATGGTGAGGGTTTTTGACTCTCAGTAGTAAAGATGGAAGCTGAGAGCCTGGGAAAGGTATTCAGTACCTTTCAGGGAAATGAAATAAAACCCATCAAAGTTGATGATAGTTAAATTGTTTTATGCCTTCATGGTTTCATCCTTTTTTTGGGAGTGATGACAAAACGTTTTTGTTCTCACATCTAGTAAATTGGGTCCTGATATTGTGAACTTGAGGATATACAGATGTATTTTGTGCCTCAAGTGGCATTCTTCTCTTAACATCGTCGTTTCCAGTGCCTAGGTATTTGGGGAGTACATCTGATCCTTTGTATCACCCACTGAGTGATTTGTCACCTCTGGAACCCAGTCATGTGTCTGTGAAGATGACCTTTGAGTTGGTTCTTGTTCTCTTTCCCAAGGCCCCCTATGGGCTCAGTGGTTCTTTCCATTTCTACTAAGGTTTTTAAAATTTTTGCCTTTATACTTTATGCAAACATTTCTTATGTGGGGTCCTGCATTTCTAGAGTACTACCTAAGAAAGAAGGGCTGGGTAAACACATCTGAGGTTTGACTAAACCTCACCCCTTGTCATAGGACTCAGCCCAAATAACAGGGTACAGGGCTCCCCTTTCTCAAGGGCCACCTTCACTCTGCATGCAACTCTTTCCCTCCAAATTCCATCTTATAATGTATTTTCATTACTCTGAAGTTTAATGTATTTTCAAATATCGTTTGTGATTTCTTTGATTTACGGGTTACTTAGGAGTATATTGTTTACTTTTCAAATATTTAGGACTCTTCTAGATATCTTACTGTTATTCATTTCTAATTTAATTCCATTTTGGTCAGAGAACATACTCAGTAAAATTCAGACATTTCAAATTTTCATTTAGGGCACAGTGTATGGTTTATCTTGGTTAAGTTTCCATGTGCACATATATGTGTTTTTGGGTAAAGTGTTCTATAAATATCAGTTAGGTTAAGGTGGTTGATAATGTTGTTCTAATCTTCTATATCCTTGCCAATTTTTTTCTCTGGTCGTTTCTGTCAGTTTCTGAGAAAGGGGTGTTAAGGTTTCCCAGATTGTGGATTTATTTATTACTTCCTTAAGTGACTTTTTAAAAAATAAACTAAGTTTTACAGTCACTATGAAAGCCTTTATTTCTGTTTGCCTTCTTCGATTCACATAGTCTTATGATTTTATAATAATTACTTATGGGAAAGTTAAGTAGCATAGTAAATATATCAAGTCCCAATTTTAGGGTTGCTTGACAGGGATTTTAACTATATTAAATGGTAAAGTAATATTAGTACAATGACTTTTCTATTTAGACCTTTAAAAACCCATGAGGTACAGGATCCTGTGAATGTACCTTCATATGTTCTAGCTACTTTTTCGAAAGTAAAAGTAAGTTTCTGGGACTAAAAGTTAGAAAACTTCAAGTTATAGATGCAGTTCTGGTATTGTATTAATACCCAACTTCAATTATGTGGCTGGTACATTTTTTATAACCTCTCTTTAACATATTGTTGAATTTATAATAAAATACATTGATATTAAAGTACATTGGAAATAGTATGCATTCTAGAAATATTACTTTGCACCTAGTTTCATTTTCACTTTAAAAAATGGTTGATCTTTAATGTGTTCTTTTCTTTTGATATGTAATATGCATAATTTTATTCATTTTATGAAAGCAAAGTCTTTAGTTTAACTTTCTTAAAACAATATTTTCATTTCCTCATTCTTATAACTTTTTTTTTTCCTGTTTTAAAAAATTGAAGTATAGTTGATTTACAGTATTGTGCTAGTTTCAGGTTCTTGTAACTTTTTAATTCATTCTGGTGTAGAAAACTTATATTAAAGGACAAATGATAACAAATCTTTTATATAATCTGCTAGGCTCTAGGATTAAAGTAAATCTTTTGTCTTTCCTCCATGTTTGAAATGAAATATTTCTTCTATTTTTTAACTTTATTTTTCCTGGTTACCTTATGTGTTTTGAAGTTTAGGACCTGGCAAACACATAATGTGTTTTAGTTTTTCAAGGAAAGAGGCAGAGTTCTCTGTGCATGGGGGCTAACATAATAAATAGGTTCTTTAGGGTACATGGGAGAACATTTCTGGCTGTCATAGACTAGAGGGTTTGCTATATGCACAGATTTATTTGGGGATACGTTGTGGTCAGCAAGACTGGATTAAGTCATGGGCTTAGATGGTCTTGGCTTTACCACTAATTTATTTGACTTGAGGAAAATCATCTTCATCTGTTAAATGATTGGATCAGATGTTCTAAGGCATTTTTCGGTTGTGTGGTTTTACGACATTAAATTATTATTTTTACTTCTTAACTACACAAGAAAGTTTCAAAACTCAATAATTTATTAATTTGAATGGTAAATATACATTATTAAAGAAATTGTTTCTTAAATATTTAGAGTATCCAATACAAAGTTGGATCTACAGAAGAAATCTGAAGCGCTTGAAAATATTAAGCAAATGCTTACCAAGCAAGAAGAAGAAAAAAAAGTCCTTAAACAAGAAATTGAAAATTTAAGTCAAGATGCAAAGATGCAGCACAAGGAATTGAATAACAAAATTCACACGGCAGTAACAGAACTACAAAAAGTGAAGATGGAGAAAGAAACTCTAGTAGCAGAGCTTTCTGCAGCAAAAGAGAAATTATCAAAAGTTTCTGATTCTTTGAAGAACTCCAAAAGTGAATTTGAAAAGGAAAATCAGAAAGGAAAAGCTGCTGTATTAGATTTGGTTAGTTATTTATGTTTACTTTCTTAGGTAGAAGTGAATTTTATTTAAAATATAGTGACTCTTCTGCTTAATTCACTGTTGACTTTTCACCTTGCATTTAAGTGATTTTAAGTGTTCTTAGAGGAAAGGAATTGGGATTACTTAACCTGAGAAAAAGATATTGGTGTTTGTGTGTGTAATTTTCCAATGGCCCAGAAAATTTTCAGTTGAGTATATAGTCTTTCTCTATTCTGGGTCTGGTGCTAGATTTGGGAAGGACTGCAGCATGTTTGTCCTCAGGGACACTTCCACAGGGAATATAGCTACTAGTTGAAATGTTTTTGACTTGACTGTGAAAAAAAAAAAAAAGAAAGAAGACCAGAAAGATCTTAATGACTTTTAACTGTGGTGCTATAAACTTTCTTTATTCAATTTTCTAAAACTCTAGATAATACCATGTCTTAGAGATACTGTAAAAAATATTTAAACTATAGAGAAAAAAAATCTGAGTCTCAGGAAATGCGTAAAGAGGAATGTATTCTCAGAAATATTTTAACCCAGAATAACACAGAATAATAGCAAAAGTAAAATTCTTTTGTTCTCAATATGAAGGTCAGTGAAAGTGTTGAGTAGCATAAAAAACATGATTATCGTATGTTACTTTCATGTTCCTTTCTGTTTGGAGGAAACATCTATCTGTACATCTTCCCTCTTAAGTTATATGTGATTATTTTTATTTGTTGTTTCAATACTTTAAAAAAATTTGCTTCCATTTTTTGAAGCCCATTATTCTACTTTTAAAATAGTATGTTAATTAATTAATTCTGTGACATAAAAATGTGGTTTCCAAAGTATTCTAAAATCTTGTCTAAATATTATCTGAAGTATTTATTGTGACAATGGGCTGATAATAGAAACTCTTAGCCTTTTCCTCTCCCTCCCCATTTACTGCTATAATATTTGCCTGTTTTTTTTATTGAAATGGATGATTTTGTCCCATCTTAAATCATCAGTGATTCTGGTTTATTTCCTTGTGTGGATCTTACTGAGATTGTAAACCAAAATTCTTAAATTCACTACAGATATTTTCTGCATAATGTAGTTTCCATTTTTATAGGAGAAAACGTGCAAAGAATTAAAGCAACAACTTCAAGTACAGACAGAAAGCACGCATAAGGAACAGAATGAACTGAAAAAGTCACTTGAAAAAGAGAAGGAGGTAAGATTTTTTTTCTATAACAAAAAATATGTAAAGCATAATAAGGTCTTTATATTTTCAAAATATTTTCACAATACTTAAGTCAAAAGAAGGTTTTTTCATTTGTGTTCTACCTACTACTAAAAAGATTTAAGCTAGTTTAATAAAAGGCCCAAAATAAAGGATTATAATTAATAAAGGTAGAAAATTGAGTCAACTAACTAGAGAGTTCTAATTAGATAATCTAGATTAAGGTACATTACTATGGATAAAAAAAGTCAATAGGGCTTCCCTGGTGGCGCAGTGGTTGAGAGTCTGCCTGCCAATGCAGGGGACACGGGTTCGAGCCCTGGTCTGGGAAGATCCCACATGCCGTGGAGCAACTAGGCCCGTGAGCCACAACTACTGAGCCTGCGCGTGTGAAGCTTGTGCTCCGCAACAAGAGAGGCCGCGATAGCGAGAGGCCCGCGCGCCGCGATGAAGAGTGGCCCCCGCTTGCCACAACTAGAGAAAGCCCTCGCACAGCAACGAAGACCCAACGCAGCCAAAACTAAATAAATAAATAAATAAATAAAATTAAAAAAAAAAAAAAAAGTCAATAGATTTTCCATAGAAATGACATTTTAAGGGCTCTTTATTTCATGGACATTTATATTAATGGCATATTTGATAATGGTTCTATAACAATTAAGAGATTTTTCTATGGTTAATGCTTCTATTGTTCTCCATCAAAACAAACAAGCAAACGAGTAAATAAATGGGTATAATATATCTCTGAAGACATACCTCTAGCAGCTAGAGTCCAGGCATGTAGTTTTCTAGAGATCAGATTTGATAAAGCAGCAAAACATAGTCCTGACAAGTCTTTAGTGTGATTGTGTTCTGGTTGTTGATTGAAAGAAGACACCTGTGCTTTATATGCCAGCCATGTAAGTGGCAAAATTATGGAGGTTTAATGCCCAAGCTGTGAATCCAGATTGTGCAAATTTATATCCTGACTGCCAATTATTAGCTATGCTGTTTTGCCTTGTCTTAGGCAGATGACTTGCTCTCTCTGTGCTCCAGTTTCCTCGGCAGTAAGATGGGGCTAATAGTAGAATCTGTGTCATAGGATTATTGTGAGAAATAAATGGGTTAATATATTTCAAAGTGCTCAGAATACTAACTGTAACAAAATAAATAGTCAAATGTTAGCTATTTATCATTGGTTATAACATAATCATCATTATTAACACTACCTGACTCCTGTTTTGCACAAAAATATTTCCCTTTGTATTGAAGATAAGCTGAAGCATCCATATATAGCACTGAAACTTTTTCAAAAGTAACTTTGAATGGTCAGATGCTCAAATTAGGTTCTTAATGAAATATGCATAAAATATGAAAACATGACTTTGGCTGGAAGGGTGAGAGTTAGTGTAGTTCACCTTGGCCACAGAGGAACCTCAGTGTGACTTCTATATGATATCTAATTTTGAACAGAAATATGTCCTAGTAGATTGTTAAAATAAGGTGGTAGCAAAATATGCCTCAAATCTCTAAATGAGGAAACTATTGTTTAGTTTAGTGTTATCAGACAGATACTAAACATATTTGCCAAAAATTATTTTGGTTTTATCACAGTTAATCTGAAGCTATCCTTTCTTTTTTTTTTTTTTAAACATCTTTATTGAAGTATAACTGCCTTACAATGGTGTGTTAGCTTCTGCTTTATAACAAAGTGAATCAGTTATACATATACAATATGTTCCCATTTCTCTTCCCTCTTGCATCTCCCTCCCTCCCACCCTCCCCATCCCACCCCTCTAGGTGGTCACAAAGCACCGAGCTGATCTCCCTGTGCTATGCGGCTGCTTCCCACTAGTTATCTATTTTACATTTGGTAGTGTATATATGTCCATGACACTCTCTTACCCTGTCACATCTCACCCCACCCCCTCTCCATATCCTCAAGTCCATTCTCTAGTAGGTCTATGTCTTTATTCCCGTCTTGCCACTAGGTTCTTCATGGCCTTTTTTTTTTTTTTTTTTCCCTTAGATTCCATATATATGTGTTAGCATACTGTATTTGTTTTTCTCTTTCTGACTTACTTCACTCTGTATGACAGACTCTAACTCCATCCACCTCATTACAAATACCTCCATTTCATTTCTTTTTATGGCTGAGTAATATTCCATTGTATATATGTGCCACATCTTCTTTATCCATTCATCTGTCGATGGGCATTTAGGTTGCTTCCATGTCCTGGCTATTGTAAATAGAGCTGCAATGAACATTTTGGTACATGACTCTTTTTGACCTATGGTTTTCTCAGGGTATATGCCCAGTAGTGGGATTGCTGGGTCGTATGGTAGTTCTATTTGTAGTTTTTTAAGGAACCTCCATACTGTTCTCCATAGTGGCTGTATCAATTTACATTTCCACCAACAGTGCAAGAGTGTTCCCTTTCCTCCACACCCTCTCCAGCATTTATTGTTTCTAGATTTTTTGATGATGGCCATTCTGACCGGTGTGAGATGATATCTCATTGTAGTTTTGATTTGCATCTCTCTAATGATTAATGATGTTGAGCATTCTTTCATGTGTCTGTAGGCCATCTGTATATCTTCTTTGGAGAAATGTCTATTTAGGTCTTCTGCCCATTTTTGGATTGGGTTGTTCGTTTTTTTGTTATTGAGCTGCATAAGCTGCTTGTAAATCTTGGAGATTAATCCTTTGTCAGTAGCTTCATTTGCAAATATTTTCTCCCATTCTGATGGTTGTCTTTTGGTCTTGTTTATGGTTTCCTTTGCTGTGCAAAAGCTTTTAAGTTTCATTAGGTCCCATTTGTTTATTTGTGTTCTTATTTCCATTTCTCTGGGAGCTGGGTCAAAAAGAATCTTGCTGTGATGTATGTCATAGAGTGTTCTGCCTATGTTTTCCTCTAAGAGTTTGATAGTGTCTGGCCTTACATTTAGGTCTTTAATCCATTTTGAGTTTATTTTTGTGCATGGTGTCAGGGAGTGTTCTAATTTCATACTTTTACATGTACCTGTCCAATTTTCCCAGCACCACTTATTGAAGAGGCTGTCTTTTCTCCACTGTATATGCTTGCCTCCTTTATCAAAGATAAGGTGACCATATGTGTGTGGGTTTATCTCTGGGCTTTTTATCCTGTTCCATTGATCTATATTTCTGTTTTTGTGCCAGTACCAAACTGTCTTGATTACTGTAGCTTTGTAATATAGTCTGAAGTCAGGGAGCCTGATTCCCCCAGCTCCATTTTTCGTTCTCAAGATTGCTTTGGCTATTCGGGGTCTTTTGTGTTTCCATACAAATTGTGAAATTTTTTGTTCTAGTTCTGTGAAAAATGCCAGTGGTAGTTTGATAGGGATTGCATTTAATCTGTAGATTGCTTTGGGTAGTAGAGTCATTTTCACAATGTTGATTCTTCCAATCCAGGAACATGGTATATCTCTCCATCTATTTGTATCATCTTTAATTTCTTTCATCAGTGTCTTATAATTTTCTGCATACAGGTCTTTTGTCTCCTTAGGTAGGTTTATTCCTAGATATTTTATTCTTTTTGTTGCAATGGTAAATGGGAGTGTTTTCTTAATTTCACTTTCAGATTTTTCGTCATTAGTGTATAGAAATGCAAGAGATTTCTGTGCATTAATTTTGTATCCTGCTACTTTACCAAATTCATTGATTAGCTCTAGGAGTTTTCTGGTAGCATCTTTAGGATTCTCTATGTATAGTATCATGTCATCTGCAAATAGTGACAGCTTTACTTCTTCCTTTCCGATTTGGATTCCTTTTATTTCTTTGTCTTCTCTGATTGCTGTGGCTAACACTTCCAAAACTATGTTGAATAATAGTGGTGAGAGTGGGCAACCTTGTCTTGTTCCTGATCTTCGTTGAAATGGTTTCAGTTTTTCACCATTGAGGACAATGTTGGCTGTGGGTTTGTCATATATGGCCTTTATCATGTTGAGGAAAGTTCCCTCTATGCCTACTTTCTGCAGGGCTTTTATCATAAATGGGTGTTGAATTTTGTCGAAAGCTTTCTCTGCATCGATTGAGATGATCATATGGTTTTTCTCCTTCAATTTGTTAATATGGTGTATCACATTGATTGATTTGCGTATATTGAAGAATCCTTGCATTCCTGGGATAAACCCCACTTGATCATGGTGTATGATCCTTTTAATGTGCTGTTGGATTCTGTTTGCTAGTATTTTGTTGAGGATTTTTGCATCTATGTTCATCGGTGATATTGGCCTGTAGTTTTCTTTCTTTGTGACATCTTTGTCTGGTTTTGGTATCAGGGTGATGGTGGCCTCGTAGAATGAGTTTGGGAGTGTTCCTCCCTCTGCAATATTTTGGAAGAGTTTGAGAAGGATAGGTGTTAGCTCTTCTCTAAATGTTTGATAGAATTCGCCTGTGAAGCCATCTGGTCCTGGGCTTTTGTTTGTTGGAAGGTTTCTAATCACAGTTTCAATTTCAGTGCTTGTGATTGGTCTGTTCATACTTTCTATTTCTTCCTGGTTCAGTCTCGGCAGTTTGTGCATTTCTAAGAATCTGTCCATTTCTTCCAGGTTGTCCATTTTATTGGCATAGAGTTGCTTGTAGTAATCTCATGATCTTTTGTATTTCTGCAGTGTCAGTGGTTACTTCTCCTTTTTCATTTCTAATTCTATTGATTTGAGTCTTCTCCCTTTTTCTCTTGATGAGTCTGGCTAATGGTTTATCAATTTTGTTTATCTTCTCAAAGAACCAGCTTTTAGTTTCATTGATTTTTGCTATTGTTTCCTTCATTTCTTTTTCATTTATTTCTGACCTAATCTTTATGATTTCTTTCCTTCTGCTGGCTTTGGGGTTTTTTTGTTCTTCTTTCTCTAACTGCTTTAGGTGCAAGGTTAGGTTGTTTATTCGAGATGTTTCCTGTTTCTTGAGGTAGGCTTGTATTGCTGTAAACTTCCCTCTTAGCACTGCTTTTGCTGCGTCCCATAGGTTTTGGGTCGTCGTATCTCCATTGTCATTTGTTTCTAGGTATTTTTCGATTTCCCCTTTGATTTCTTCAGTGATCACTTCATTATTAATTAGTGTATTGTGTAGCCTCCATGTGTTTGTATTTTTTACAGATCTTTTCCTGTAATTGATATCTAGTCTCATAGCATTGTGGTCGGAAAAGATACTTGATACGATTTCAATTTTCTTAAATTTACCAAGGCTTGATTTGTGACCCAAGATATGATCTATCCTGGAGAATGTTCCATGAGCACTTGAGAAAAATGTGTATTCTGTTGTTTTTGGGTGGAATGTCCTATAAATATCAATTAAGTCCATCTTGTTTAATGTATCATTTAAAGCTTGTGTTTCCTTATTTATTTTCATTTTGGATGATCTGTCCATTGGTGAAAGTGGGGTGTTAAAGTCCCCTACTATGATTGTGTTGCTGTCGATTTCCCCTTTTATGGCTGTTAGTATTTGCCTTATGTATTGAGGTGCTCCTATGTTGGGTGCATAAATATTTACATTTGTTATACCTTCCTCTTGGATCGATCCCTTGATCATTATATAGTGTCCTTCTTTGTCTCTTGTAATAGTCTTTATTTTAAAGTCTATTTTGTCTGATATGAGAATTGCTACTCCAGCTTTCTTTTGATTTCCATTTGCATGGAATATCTTTTTCCATCCCCTCACTTTCAGTCTGTGTGTGCCTCTAGGTCTGAAGTGGGTCTCTTGTAGACAGCATATATATGGGTCTTGTTTTTGTATCCATTCAGCCAGCCTGTGTCTTTTGGTGGGAGCATTTAATCCATTTACATTCAAGGTAATTATCGATATGTATGTTCCTATTCCCATTTTCTTAAATGTTTTGGGTTTGTTATTGTAGGTGTTTTCCTTCTCTTGTGTTTCTTGCCTAGAGAAGTTCCTTTAGCATTTGTTGTAAAGCTGGTTTGGTGGTGCTGAACTCTCTCAGCTTTTGCTTGTCTGTAAAGATTTTAATTTCTCCATCGAATCTGAATGAGATCCTTGCTGGGTAGAGTAATCTTGGTTGTAGATTTTTCTCCTTCATCACTTTAAGTATATCCTGCCACTCCCTTCTGGCTTGCAGAGTTTCTGCTGAAAGATCAGATGTTAACCTTATGGGGATTCCCTTGTGTGTTATTTGTTGTTTTTCCCTTGCTGCTTTTAATATGTTTTCCTTATATTTAATTTTTGACAGTTTGATTAATATGTGTCTTGGCGTGTTTCTCCTTGGGTTTATCCTGTATGGGACTCTCTGTGCTTCCAGGACTTGATTAACTATTTCCTTTCCCATATTAGGGAAGTTTTCAACTATAATCTCTCCAAATATTTTCTCAGTCCCTTTCTTTTTCTCTTCTTCTTCTGGGACCCCTATAATTCGAATGTTGGTGCGTTTAATGTTGTCCCAGAGGTCTCTGAGACTGTCCTCAGTTCTTTTCATTCTTTTTTCTTTATCCTGCTCTGCAGTAGTTATTTCCACCATTTTTTCTTCCAGGTCACTTATCCTTTCTTCTGCCTCAGTTATTCTGCTATTGATCCCATCTAGAGTATTTTTAATTTCATTTATTGTGTTTTTCATCATTGCTTGGTTCCTCTTTAGTTCTTCTACGTCCTTGTTAAATGTTTCTTGCATTTTGTCTATTCTATTTCCAAGATTTTGGATCATCCTTACTATCATTATTCTGAATTCTTTTTCAGGTAGACTACCTATTTCCTCTTCATTTGTTAAGTCTGGTGTGTTTTGACCCTGCTCCTTCATCTGCTGTGTGTTTTTCTGTCGTCTCATTTTGCTTATCTTACTGTGTTTGGGGTCTCCTTTTCACAGGCTGCAGGTTCGTAGTTCCCGTTGTTTTTGGTATCTGTCCCCAGTGGCTAAGGTTGGTTCAGTGGGTTGTGTAGGCTTCCTGGTGGAGGGAACTAGTGCCTGAGTTCTGGTGGATGAGGCTGGATCTTGTCTTTCTGGTGGGCACGTCCACGTCTGGTGGTGTATTTTGGGGTGTCTGTGGCCTTATTATGATTTTAGGCAGCCTCTCTGCTAATGGATGGGGCTGTGTTCCTGTCTTGCTAGTTGTTTGGCATAGGGTGTTCAGCACTGTAGCTTGCTGGTCATTGAGTGATGCTGGGTCTTGATGTTGAGATGGAGATCTCTGAGAGATTTTTGCCGTTTGGTATTACGTGGAGCTGGGAGGTCTCTTGTGGACCAGTGTCCTGAAGTTGGCTCTCCCACCTCAGAGGTACGGCCCTGATGCCTGGCTGGAGCACTAAGAGCCTTTCGTCCACACGGCTCAGAGTAAAAGGGAGAAAAAATAGAAAGAAAGAAAGAAAGAGGCTATAATATAGTGAAGTAAAATAAAGCTATTATAAAGCAAAGCTATACAGACAAAATCTCACCCAGAAGCATATACATATACACTCACAAAAAAAGGAAAAGGGGAAAAATTAATATATCCTGCTCCCAAAGTCCACCTCCTGAATTTGGGATGATTCATTGTCTATTCAGGTATTCAACAGATGCAGGCACATCAAGTTGTTTGTGGAGTTTTAATCCGCTGCTTCTGAGGCTGCTGGGAGAGATTTCCCCTTCTCTTCTCTGTTCGCACAGCTCCTGGAGATCAGCTTTGGATTTGGACCCACCTCTGTGTGTAGGTCGCCTGAGGGCGTCTGTTCCTCGCCCAGACAGGACGGGGTTAAAGGAGCAGCTGCTTCGGGGGCTCTGGCTCACTCAGCCCGCGGGGAGGGAGGGGTACAGAGGAGGTGGCGTTAGAGGCCGGCGTGACGTTGCACCAGCCTGAGGCGCGCAGTGTGTTCTCCCGGGGAAGTTGTCCCTGGATCACGGGACCCTGGCAGTGGCTGGCTGCACAGGCTACCAGGAGGGGCGGTGTGGTGAGTGACCTGTGCTCACACACAGGCTTTTTGGAGGCGGCAGCAGCAGCCCCAGCGTCTCACGCCCGTCTCTGGGGTCCGCGCTGATCACCGCGGCTCGCGCCCGTCTCTGGAGTTCGTTTAGGCGGCGCTCTGAATCCCCTCTCCTTGCGCGCCGTGAAACAAAGAGGCAAGAAAAAGTCTCTTGCCTCTTCGGCAGCTGCAGACTTTTTCCCGGACTCCCTCCCAGCCAGCTGTGGTGCGCCAACCCCTTCAGGCTGTGTTCACGCCGCCAACCCCAGCCCTCTCCCTGCAATCCGACTGAAGCTGAGCCTCAGCTCCCAGCCCCGCCCGCCCCGGCGGGTGAGCAGACAAGCCTCTCGGGCTGCTGAGTGCTGCTCGGCACCGAGCCTCTGTGCGGGAATCTCTCCGTTTTTTCCTCTGCGCCCCTGTTGCTGTGGGATCCGCGCTGATAGCCGCGGCTCGCGCCAGTCTCTGAAGTTCGTTTAGGCGGCGCTCTGAATCCCCTCTCCTCGCGCACCAGGAAACAAAGAGGGAAGAAAAAGTCTCTTGCCTCTTTGGCAGCTGCAGACTTTTTCCCGGACTCCCTCCCGGCTAGCTGTGGTGCACTAACCCCTTCAGGCTGTGTTCACGCCGCCAACCCCAGTCCTCTCCCTGTGATCCAACGGAAGTCCGAGCCTCAGCTCCCAGCCCCGCCCGCCCCGGCGGGTGAGCAGACAAGCCTCTCGGGCTGGTGAGTGCTGGTCGGCACTGATCCTCCGTGTGGGAATCTCTCCACTTTGCCCTCCGCACCCCTGTGGCTGCGCTCTCCTCCGTGGCTCCGAAGCTTCCCCCCTCTGCCACCCGCAGTCTCTGCCCGCGAAGGGGCTTCCTAGTGCGTGGAAATCTTTCCTCCTTCACAGCTCCCTCCCACTGGTGCAGGTGCCGTCCCTATTCTTTTGTCTCTGTTATTTCGTTTTTCTTTTGCCCTACCCAAGTACGGGGGGAGTTTCTTGCCTTTTTGGAGGTCTGACGTTTTCTGCCAGCGTTCAGTGGGTGTTCTGTAGGAGCAGTTCCACGTGTAGATGTATTTCTACTGTATCTGTGGGAAGGAAGGTGATCTCCGCGTCTTACTCTTCCGCCATCTTCTCTGGCGCCTCGAAGCTATCCTTTCTGATTCACTGTGGCCAACAGGCTCATTTAGCATTTTTTTAAAAAAAATATTTATTTTATTGTTTTTGGCCCCACTGTGCTGCTTGCAGGGATCTTAGTTCCCCGACCAGGGGTCGAACCCAGGCCTGGCAGTGAAAGCACCGAGTCCTAACCACTGGACCGTCAGGGAATGCAGTTAGCATTTTGAGAATATCAAAACAGTAGACATTTCAGCAATCTAAAGATCGATGTTGATTTTCCCTTTTTCTATGATATAAGGGAATACTAATCTAATTCATTTGCAAGCTCTATCCAAATGTATAATTATAAGTTAAAAAGGAAGGGAAGATTAAACAAATATTGAAGATTAATCCAGCATGTCATCCAGTAGTGAATACTGTCAGTTATGAAAGCTCCATGAGGGTAGGGATTTTTCTTTTGGGTTTACTACTGATTATTTGTGGCCAATAGACTCAGTAGTTTCTACTTAGAGTAGTGCTTGGCATGAATAGGTACTCAATAAATGTGTGTTGCATGGATAAATGAATGCTAAACAGGTTTTATTTTCTTTTAGACTTCTCATCAGCTGAAGCTGGAGCTCAGTTCAATGCAGGGACAAGTCATACAGGCCCAGAATAGTTTAACACAAAAGGAAAAAGAAGAACAACAACTTCAGAGTAACATAAATGAGCTAAAGCAATTGACTGAACAGAAGAAAAAGCAAATTGAAGCACTCCAAGGAGAGGTTAAAATTGCTGTTTCACAGAAGGTAGTGATATATTTGTTTACTTTTTATGGCAAGAAAAACTTTGCAGTTAAAATAACAGTATGATAGTAACACAGATGAGTTACAACAAAGAAAATTTTACATATGCTCAAATTTTTTTCTAAGTTAAATGTATAAATGCACTTAATTGTATGATTAAATATCTATGTCTGGATTTCCATTCACTATAACCATGTTGTTAGATAATTCTTATTTGAAATTCTAGCACTAATCATTTGTCTGATAGGCATAAAACTAGCTTTTTGTAAAATAACATATAACTAACTATGTTAAGAGAATAATTTATACATTTCTAGTGTATTAGAAAATTTTAAAGGAATTTAAAAATAAATTATCATCATTAAGGGAATATAATCAAGAACAAAAATCACAAATTGAGATATATTTAAATATTCAGTAGTATAGGTTTCATATAGTTATAATTGTTTGGTTTTTTAAGTTATATCATAATGGTTTCCATTTCCAAACCTATCCTGATTTATTATTAAGCATCCGTTCTTCATCCTTAAGTAAGTTTTAATACTTGTCCAGACTAAGACTTGATAAAAGTGGATTGAACTTAATATTTGAACAAAACGAGGTTTTCCCCACTGTTGGTGTGTGCATATTAATTAGTTCATGGAGAAGAAAGATATAAGATCCCTAGTATGTAAAACAAACAAAATATGTCATGTTATTAATAGTTGGCTTGTCACATCACTAGAGAAAAAAATTAACCCCACAAATACATATTTTATGTTGACCACTATTTTTATAACTATTATTATGGCCATTTTACAAAAGAGTAATTTTCTAATAACACAAACAAGAGTAGACAAATTTGTCTATCCTTTTTTTGGGTGTGTTATATATAATCATACATCAGGATATAATTATCATAGTATGTATTTTGTTCTATGATTTGATATCTTGAGGTCATATTTTCCCAAAATCTATTAGCCTCATATTCAAGTTTTCCTTATATCTTCATTTTTATAACATCATGACTTAGTAAATTAAAAAAAAACCCAACAACTATTTTTAGCACATTTTCTTTTTTATTAAATTATTAGTTATAATAAGATTTCTTCCAGATTTATGATTAATATATATTGCCTGTACTTTGCATGGCTTTACTAGATGACACCTTAAGGATTTTGAGATTCAGAGGAAATGTTCTTATTGGTAGTTGTCTTACTTGGGACTGTTATAACAAAAATACCATAGACTAGGTGGTTTAAAAAATAAGCATTTATTTCTCACAGTTCTGCAGGCTGGGAAGTTTAAGATAAAGGCACTGGCATATTGAGTGTCTGGTGAGGGCCCACTTTCTGGCTTGCAGACAGCTGTCTTCTTGCTGTATCCTTATATGACTGAGAGAGATTATCTCTTGTGTTTCTTCTTATAAGGGCACTAATCCCATTCACGAGGGCTCCACCCTCATGACCTAATGACCTCCCAAAGACTCCACATCCAAATACCATCACATTTGATCTAGGCTTCAACATGAATTTGGGGGGGGGGATGTCACAAACATTCATAGCAGTAGTTCACTTGTGTCAGTGTATGAATGCTAGAAAAAGGAACACCTTTAACCTTGGAGAGGACAGCATTTTGGGGGAGTGTTGGGTGGATAGCCAGTCTCTATAAATTAGACTTGGAATTTGGAGTACCTAGAGAATCACTGAAAGGCAAGAATTGTTTGGTTTTATTGAGGAGCAGTGTACTATCATGGAAAGAAGATAAATTTTAGAGCCAGGCAAATTTGAATTTAAATTCTGTGTGACGCACATTAGGTTTATGGTCACAGGAAAGTGATACATCTTTCTGAGCTAAATAAAATAGGGTCATAGAGTTGTAAAGGTTGAGATAATTTGAAGCAATTATACTTCAGTTAAGATCTATTAAAAAAAAAAGATTGCGATAATGTATTTAAAGTACCTAGTACTGTGTGTGCCCAGTGCTATGTGGAAGCAAAATAGTTGTTGGATATTATATATAAGTGTAGCAAACTATGATCTAAGAGTGTCATTGTGCATGGTAAACCATACAGTGATGGTCTCTGGAAACTTTTCACTGGGCCACAGTGAAATAGGAAAACAAGGATAAAGTTTAAATGGGTATAGATGTGTATGTGTACACACACACACACACACCCCATATATATCTATATCTATCTATCTATCTATATGAAACACACATATACATACATTTTTTAAATGTGATTGTGATTGTTTGGGAGTCACAGATAAAGGATCCAGCAAGGCTATATAAGTCATCAGTTCCTGTACCAACCTTATTTGAAACCTAATGTGGGAATACAGAATGAATAGGAAATGGCCCCTATTCTCAAGTAGCCTATAATTTAATGAGGAATCAGGTATGTAAGGAAAAAGAAAACTGTAGTAAGAAGGAGAATGAGAAAAATTAGAACTTAATGGAAATTTCGACTGGCTTTTTAGAGGAGCTAGCATTTGAACTGTGTCGTTGAAGACTATCCTAATTTTGAAAGGTTAAAAAAAGAGGAAATTAGATATTTCAAAGGAGAGGAAACAATATTAGCAAAGTTTGCGAAACTTAAAAAAATGTCATTATAGAAGATTTGCTGTTGGAATACCTCGTAAGTGGAGAAGTGAGGGGAGATAAGGCTACAGAATTGGATGAAGTCAGATCACAGTAGATGTTGTATAGTTGTTTCCACTTTAAATTTTTAATATTGGAAGACTAAAGGTAAAAATCTTTAGAAGGGAGAAATGTAGTCAGACCTGTTTTAGAGCAAAAACTGATAAGCTTGTGAAGGATAAATTGTAAATGACTGACCCTCCTGTATTCTCCTTTGGAACTTTGGGTTTACTTCTGTTAAACCCATTATCAAGCTGTTACATTGATCTTTTTATTTTTTTAAATTTTCTTTTATTTAACTTACCCACTAATAGATTTGAATTCCTCAAAGTCAGAGAACTGTGTTTTCTAACAAATAAGCTATCAATGATTTTTAAAAAAATGAATGATTGAATGAGCCTGTCATTTAGAGTAAGCAAAATGAAGGCCCAAATATGAACCCAGAGGGCAATTATGATCAGTGTTGAGACTTTGTAGAGGGCTTATTTGAGCCATAAAGGTGATTGAAGAGAAAGAAAACTAGATTTGTGGGAGGGAAAATGTTAAAGAAAAGAAGTAGTATTCTACCAAAAAAAAAAAAAAAAAAAAACACACAGTGTAGTCTTCAACACGAAAAACAATGTCCAGGAATTCTTCGTCGTGAAGACTCTAAATTGGAGGTAATGTGGGATGTTATCAGATAATGTGTGGGGTGATGAACCCCCTTTCCTCCATAGGCAGTTAGCACTACCTCCTGGCAATCTGCCTCCTAGCTCTCTTGAATCTATCCCCTTTTCTTATTTCCCAACTGCCACAGTCTTAGTCCAGGCTATTTTTTTCTCTTATGTGGACTATTATAAAAGTCTCTTAATGGATGTCCTGGGCTCTATTTGTCCACCTCCCATCTATTTGTCATTCATTTATTCAAGAAATATTACTAGGCACCTATTCTGTGCCATGGGCACAGTTCTAGGTGTTGGAGGTGTAGCTGTGAACAGACGAGGAACCTATTCTCATGGACTTATTAAACTTTCTTGGGGGGAAGAAACTTAAACAGGGTGATGTGAAAGACAGTGATGGGACAGAGTCCTACTAAAAGGTTGGGTGATCAAAGAAGCCCCTCTGAGGAGATTTGAGCTGATACATGAAATACAAGAGCTATCCATATAGTGGTCGGGGCGGGACAACTAGTGCAAAGATCTTAAGGCTAGAACAAGCTTGGTATTTTCTAAAAACGGAGACCAGTATAGGTTAAGTATAGTGGAGAGAGGAAGAGTAATATGAGATGAGCTCAGAGAAGTAGACAGGGGTAAAAGCATAAACATACAACAGAGAATGATGTATTTTGTTCAAAGGATAATTAGAATCGATAAGGAGATTTTGAGCAGAGAATGGTGGGATCTGACTAAAGGGACATAAAGGAGCAAGCAGGAAAGGCATTGAAAAACTATTGCAGTAGTCTAGAAAGTACAAGATGATGGCGTAAACTAAAGTGTTAGCAGTGGATGATTTGGGAATATCTTTTGTAAGCTGAGTCATCAGGACTTGCTGATAGGTTAGATAGTGAGAGATGATGGAAGGAGGAATCTAGAATAATTCTAGGTTTGTGGCTTGTGCAAGTGGATAGATGGCCATTGGATAGATGGCCATATTTATTGGGGGAAGTAGCATGTTTTTGAGGAGGAGGGTTGCTGTCAGGAATCAAGATTTCTACTTGAGATAGGTATCTGTCAATCACTCAAGTGAAGATGTCAGGGAAGTACTTGGATATAATGAGCCCAGAGTTCAGGCAGAGAGGTTGGAGCTAGAGACATAAATTCAGGAGTCAATTGTAAATAAACAATATTTTAAAAAATATGTATTTTTTAACTTAACAAGGATTTATTCACAGGAATACCTGTAAGTAGAGAAAAATAACAGAAAAGCTAAACAAATGAAATGAAGAGGATCCAAACCAACTTTCACTCTGTAGCTTTTTACTTGCACCCTGTGTGCATATATCTAGGGCACAGAGGGCCACCAACATGCGCCAAGACAGTGTAGGAACCCTGCATTACATCCATTAACTTAAACATATCTTTAAGATCATGCTTTGAACAACAAAAGAAAGCTTAGAAGGCAATATGTTGAGTGGGAATAAACATTGAAATATAGCAATCATGTCTTCAACTTCTACAATTGTCTTTATGTGCCAACTAACATTTATGCAGCCTCTTACAGATCTTTTACCAGGTAATTTAAGTTTTAGAAGTTTTGATAAAATCACTAGTAGTATATAACCATGCAGAAAGCACATCACACTGACAGCACAGAGGCAAAGATTTTGCACAGATATATCTGCTTTCCACATTGTGCAGGTTACACACAATACAATATCAATCTTATTCCTAACAGATCCTAAAAAGATATTTCAAGGCCTAGCTGTAAACTACAGTACTTTATATCTATATTCTTAATAAAAATGAGTCTAGTTGGGATCTTCTAAATAGAGACTGTATATAGAATAAAAGAGGGCTAGAGACTGAACCCTGGGGTCATACAGTATTGAGAGATCAAACAAAAGAGGAGGAGCTAGTAAAAGATTTTAAGATGGAATGACCAGTGAGGTAGGAGGAGAATCTAAAACACAAGATGTCCTTGAAACCAGGTTGAAGAATGTTTCTAGGAGGGGGCATCATCAACTGTTTGAAGGACTGCTGGGATGTCAATAAGATGTGGACAAGGACATGAATATTGTATTTTGGAACAAGGGGGTCGCTGATGACTTCAACAGCAGTTTCATTGAAGTGTATTTATTTTAAAAGCCAAGTGCTTCTTTTCATGCTATGCTTACATATATTTTATTTATGTCATAATTTGTGCATATCTCCTGAATCTTCTTAAAGACTGAAGGTTTAGAGTTTAGAGGAGTTGTACCTCTGCAATATTTTCTTCTCTTTTTCTGCCTTGATGTTAATAAAGATGACCTGTAGAAATTTCTTGTTATTCTTGAATTTCAAGGAGTAGAAACAATATACTTCAACTTAGTAATGGCTTTTTAATTATTTCATGTAGAAATTTCCCATAGTTCAACCTTAAATTAGATCATCTTTTAAAGCATACAGCACTGTATCTTCCATCAGAATGTAGTTGTTACTTTCAGTTTCCTGAGACCTTGGTACTTGGGAATTCTCAGTGAAATTTTTTTTTCTTTATTTAATTGCGTTTTCATTTTTTGTCATTTAAATTGGGACTGGTTGAATTTTGTAATTCTTTAATTTTGTAAACTATAAGGTAAGTTACACTTTATTAAAGTAAAATTTTAGGGCATAACTACAATTCAGTTTGTTCTTAGGAATCTTAGTTGTGTGGATTTCATTCTATATTTGTAACTGGTTTTTGGTATGCATACTGTTTTAAATAACTATTGTATGTTTCAGACAGAACTTGAGAATAAACTACAGCAGCAGTCAACACAAGCAGCACAGGAACTTGCAGCAGAGAAACAGAAAATATCAGTGTTACAAAATACCTATGAAAAAAGTCAGGAAAGTCTAAAACAGCTTCAGTCTGATTTCTATGGGAAGGAATCTGAACTTCTTGCCACAAGGCAAGATCTTAAGGTATAGTGAACTATATTATATCATAAAAACCAATAAGTTGTTTATAGACAGTCATTAAATGATTGATTTGAACCCAAATGGGCATGGGAATGTTAGTGTTTATGGAATATCATGCTTGTTTTCTGTTGAATTATTATATTTGGAGAAACATGCTTTTTAAATTGTTTTATATAACAAAATATATATGTAAATATAGGATTTAAAAATAACATCTTTAATAGAAATAATTTGGAAATTGTTAATTGCTACATTGGCTTATCTAAGGACTTTGCTGCCTTTATGTAAAAAAAGTAACTTTTAAAACGGACTGCTGTTAAAAAATCTAAGGAGTTTTAAATGTAAACCACTTGTGAAAATGCAAGCAATTTTACTGTTGCTTGTCAAGCAATATTAACTTTAGTTTTATATATTAGTCAACTTCCCAAGACTACTGGAATGCATAATGATTAAAATTAGGAGATTATAGCTCAAAGTAAACTTAACCTTAATTATCTAAACATATATGGATATTTTGTCCTTGGCAATACTGTTTGATTAAAGTATCATTTTTACTAAAATGAAGACTATGGAAAAAGGGTAAACAATTTTTATGTAGCATTAAGGTATCAGTTCTCTAAGGGAAATGGAACATTTGTATTCTCTCACAGAAGAGTTAGCCATTTCTCTTTTTTGTCATAGTGAAATAGTATGCTTTTTGATTCTTTCCTATGTTTGGATTTTTGTTTCTTTACTTAATTTAAAATGCCTTATTGAAAAATTCTGTTGAAAATCACAGAATATTTTTATATATAATATACATAAATATAGTATGTCTATACTTTATTCATAGGCTGCTATAGGGAAGGCTTTATGAAGGAGGTAGGACTTGACCAGGTCCTGAAGGATATAAGAATTTGAATACACAGAGAGTCCTGAGAAAGATCAGTTCACTCAGGGGCACATTTGAGAAAAGGTGCAGCAGTGGGAACCAGCAAAGCCAGGAGGCAGTCACCATAATTGTCTTGCTAGAGTGCTGGTTTGTGTTTGGAAGTTAAAGTTAAAAAGGTTGGGATCAAACTGTGAGGTATCTTAGATGCCTAGCAAGGACGACTGACTGGACTTTATATTGGGTTGGCGGTGGGCGGGGGAGGCGGGGGATGAAGAGTCTAAGCAGAGGAATAAAATGAAGAAGATATATTTTAGGCAACAACCTGGAACTGGTTTATAGATAGCAGCTTGGTTTGGATCTGGAGTAAACTAGTGCTGGGGAGATTAGTTAAGAGGCTATCTCCCTTCCTTCCTCCATAAACTCCAGTAATCTAGCTGTGAGCTGATTAGAACTGGAGTTAAAGAGGATGGAACAGAAGAGATTAATGGGAGAGAGAATATGAAACAAAAGGGCTGAATAACGTACAGGGTGCAAGGAAGTGAAGGAATCAGTGGTGACTAATGATCTGACAAAGAAACAGGAGATTGGGTAAAAGAATTTTCATAGGGCCAACAGTAGATATTTTATATATATAAAGTTCACAATTAGCAAGAGTTCTTTTAAAAAAATACCACCTGACATTTAGAAAGTATCTTAACTTGCTATATTCTCTAAGTAGCTTTAAATTATTATTAGTTTTCCTTTACAATACTGTTGAAAGTCAGGGAGGGTTTGTGGAAGAGTTTGGACTTTATCCTAAAGGCAGGAGGGAACCCACTGAAAGGATTTGCTCGGATTTGTATTTTAGGCCAATAACTGGCTGCAGGAGAAGGAATGGATTGTAGGGGAACATGGCTGAACGTTGGGATGAGAGAGGAGACTTTGTGGTAGTCCAAGTGCGGATGGTGGCGGCTCGGGCTGGTAGTAGTAAGGATGCAGAATGTGCATGAATTCAAAGGACATTGAGGTGGTAGAGAAGATGAAACCTAATGACTGATTGTAGAAGTTCTGTAGAAATCACGTTTTTCCTTCATATGGATGTATTATTTACCCAAGAGCATAACACAGTAATAAGACTTAGATCTTTTAAATCAGTATGTTTTTCATTAAGCCAACAATTATTTTTATTATGCCCGAAAGCTACATCATGTTCTAATTTTATACACGAAAGAAAAATTCAAATGTAAACATGGGCAAGAAGAGAAAGACAGAGGGATAAGGCTGTTGTGGAGTTTAACAACTGTTGAGAGGCCATGGATAGACTCTCTCTTCCAAAGCTTCCTTTTGCAGATGAAACTGAGGCCCTGCTTGGTGCCTAGTGTTTGCACAATAACAGAACGATGATTGGATCTCAGCTCTTCTGATTCATAGCCCTTTATTCTTTTTTTTTTTTAAATTAATTAATTAATTTGGCTGCATCGGGTCTTCGTTGCTGTGTGCAGGCTTTTCTCTAGTTGCGGTGAGTGGGGGCTACTCTTCCTTGCGATGCGCGGGCTTCTCATTGCGGTGGCTTCTCTTGTTGCGGAGCACGGGCTCTAGGCACTTGGGCTTCAGTAGTTGTGGCACACGGGCTCAGCAGTTGTGGCCCTCAGTCTCTAGAGCGCAGGCTCAGTAGTTGTGGTGCACAGGCTTAGTTGCTGTGCGGCATGTGGGATCTTCCCGGACCAGGGCTCGAACCTATGTCCTCTGCATTGGCAGGCGGATTCTTAACCACTATGCCACTGGGGAAGACCAGTAGCCCTTTATTCTTTTACCATCATTTCACTAGAATTTTTTTTATAAAATAGGATATTGAATTTTTTTTATAAAATAGGATGTTGACAAATTTTTATAAAATAGGATATTGACAAAATATCCTATTTTATTTTTTTATAAAATAGGATATTTGGAAGTTAATCCTTCCAAAATGACAGGTATCTGAACTACTTAAGTTAATATTTAAAAAAAGAAAGAAATTCCTAGGAAAGTTCAAATAATATTTATAGGCCAGAATAAGGGATCAGCCATTCTTTTTCTTTTGCTTCAGTGATTATTATATGACCTTATGTATAAGAGAGAAAGGGAGAGGTTCAGAACCTTGTAACATGACACCTAAGTCAAGGCTGCCATCTGTGGGCTGACGGTGTATACCAAGACACCAGTAGAATGGAAGACGGGCTGGCTTGATCTATGCCTTTAGCCCCATCTGCTGGATTACTTATGAAATACTAAAATTTGACTGGATATTTCAAACTGGCTATGCTGTGTGCTATTCTTTGTTTTCCAGGAAAGGTAGAAGTGGTGTTTAACTGTAAATTTTGCACCCTCAGTGAAGTGAAAATTCTAGGATAAAAAGTTTAGAATTAAATATAAATCTTCTTAGCCTAGTACTGTTCTTTATGTCATTTCATCAGACATCAAGAAAAATAACTAAAAATTTTAAAGTTTTATTTTGAAAGAAAAAGGAAAAATTGTTGAACAGACCCCCCCAAAAAAACCAAAAAACCAATAGCTACCACAGAACAGTGCAGAAAATCTTTTTTTGCTACATTACTATAATGTGATTGGGGTATTCAGGATCAGGGTTGGTACTTGATCTACTCAGGAATTTGCTTATTCCAGTGGCAGTGGGTGGGTTAAAGATAGCCCCAGTAAACCATCTAATGGGAGAGGGAGTTCTCCAAGGGAAAAGATGCTGAGCAGATGAAACTAATATAGTCTGAAGCAAGAAAGATAAAAGGAAATTTTGAAACAGCAGTATACTGCTGAATGACATAGATGAATATTCAGAGGCAAGGTTGAACAACATGTTTTGGCTCAGAAAACAGTGCAGATTTTGAACTTGACTTTAAAGATTTAGTCACTAGGATTTTGTGAGTTCAGAATTTTATAGGCTGTTATTTAAACCATGGGCATTTTGGAATTCTGTGGTCAGAGATTGGGGGTATTCTTGCTTTTAGGCTCTAGCAAGTGTTGGTATTCTTTAGCATTAGATCAGGACCTCTGTTACCTAATTACAATTGCTATAGACAGTATGGGCTAGGCTTTGTCAAATTTTATTCTTTTTCTCTGAAATCACTCTCACCTTTTGTGATACTTAGGTCAGTTCCCACATGCCCACAAAGCCTTCTTTAAACATTCCACAAAACACTCACACTCGTTTTTCTGTGCATTTGGCATATAGCAAATGCTCTAATACCCTGTACAACTTCCATTTTATACCCTGGTTCTGTTTTCCAGGCTGTATGGTCAGCTTCTTTAAGTCCAGGACCATCTTTTATCCTCTTGTCTACCTTAGTAGTATACTCAATTAAAGCTTAGCTGCTTGATTAGTAAAGGACTAGATGACTTTAAGTCTTTTCCAAAAAGGAAGTCTTACAGTTCTTAGTGCTCTAGTGGAAGCCATTGAAAATGGAAATTTGATTTACATCAGAAAAGACTTCTGAACTGGGTTATTTGTAAGGAATAACCTCTTTCAGGAAGCTTAAGTAAAGCCCTTTAAATAAGGTTTTCATTTATTCATTTAGTTTTCATCGATTCTTTATCAAATGCTTACTATAGCCAAGCCTAGATAGCAGTGATTCCTCCTGAATTGTATCTTCTGCCTTTTTTTCAAAGAAACTGTATCTCCAGAATAAGAAAGATAAACTTCTTCTAGATGGTGGAAGAGCATCTTAGAGTTATTTCCCTTAGCAGCTGAGAGTGGCAAGGTTCCTGCCATTTTCCATTCCTCACCTGTTACCATATCCACCTCCAAATCAAAACCTAATGAGTCGAAAAGTTGCTCTTTCCCCCAGCTTCAGCTTCTTGAAATATTTGGGCCTTCGAACAGTTAGTAACTATGGACTGTGTCAACTGACAGCGCTACTTCTACCACATAGATGAGAAGTTAAGAGGATGGGGGTGATGGCCTTGTTAGAAGTAGAGCCTCAGATGTCTTGTTGACTTTCCTCTTTTAGTTCACTTAATCAGGTTGGCAGATTTGAAATACATTTTTTCCCCTAAGACAAAAACCCCTTTCTATTTATTAAATAAACCTTTTAGCATGTCAAGGGCCATCATAGATCCTACAAAACATATATGCATATAAAATGTCATGTTTATCTCTTTTTAAATTGCTTTTTTCCCATGTCTCCCCATATCTTCTCATTATGTATATGTTCTCTGAGTGTGTTTGATATGGTTCCTACTTATTTGATATTCTTCGTATCACTTAGCTAGTAAATACTTACAGATTATTTCTAGAAGCTTTGGAATTGCTTCAGTTTTATTATTTTATACTTGCCTATGGAAAATACTACAAGTATTTTGCATAGGCAAGAGAGTTATCTAGCATTCTTTCTCTTTTACATCATCTTACTGAAGGGCATAACATACTATCTTTTTTTTTTAATTTAACTTTTTTAACATCTTTATTGGAGTATAATTGCTTTACAATGTTGTGTTAGTTTCTGCTGTACAACAAAGTGAATCAGCTATATGTATACATATATCCCCATACTCCTCCCTCTTGCACCTCCCTCCCACCCTCCCCTCTAGGTGGTCACAAAGCACCGAGCTGATCTCCCTGTGCTATGCTGCTGCTTCCCACTAGCTATCTAGTTTACATTTGGTAGGTGTATATATGTCACTGCCACTCTCTCACTTCGTCTCAGCTTTCCCTTCCCCCCACCGCCGTGTCCTCAAGTTCATTCTCTATGTCTGTGTCTTTATTCCTGTCCTGCCCCTAGGTTCATCAGAACTATTTTTTTTTAGATGCCATATATATGTGTTAGCATACGGTATTTATTTTTCTCTTTTTGACTTCACTTTGTATGACAGACTCTAGGTCCATCCACCTCACTACAAATAACTCAATTTTGTTTCTTTTTATGGCTAATATTCCATTGTATGTATGTGCCACATCTTCTTTATCCATTCCTCTGTCGATGGACACTTAGGTTGCTTCCATGTCCTGGCTATTCTAAACAGTGCTGTAATGAACATTGTGGTACATGTCTCTTTTTGAATTATGGTTTTCTCAGGGTATATGCTCAGTAGTGGGATTGCTGGGTCATATGGTAGTTCTATTTTTACTTTTTTAAGGAACCTCCCTACTGTTCTCCATAGTGGCTGTATCAATTTACATTCCCACCAACAGTGCAAGAGGGTTCCCTTTTCTCCACACCCTCTCCAGCATTTATTGTTTGTAGATTTTATGATGATGGCCATTCTGACCGGTGTGAGGTGATACCTCATTGTGGTTTTGATTTGAATTTCTCTAATGATTAGTGGTGTTGAGCATCCTTTCATGTGTTTATTGGCAATCTGTATATCTTCTTTGGAGAAATGTCTATTTAGGTCTTCTGCCCATTTACTATCTTTTTAAAGTATATTACTTTCCACTGTGCTTACGCATAACTGTTATGTATAACTGTTAACTACTATGTTTCTGTTGAAATTTGCCAAAAAATGACATATAATAATTTGGGGAAATTGTTTTTATAAGTCTGTAGAAGAGAAGCTTTCTCTAGCACAGGAGGACTTGATTTCAAATAGAAATCAAATTGGAAACCAAAATAAATTGATTCAAGAACTGAAGACCACCAAGGCTACTTTGGAGCAAGATTTAGCAAAGAAAGAACAGCAATTGAAGGAGCAGAGTAAAGCACTGCAAGATATACAGAAAGAAAAGGTATTTTATTTTCTGACTAAATCTAGAATCTTAGCATTTAAAATTAAGAACCAGCTTTTTCTAAGGGTAAGTAGGGGTGTATTTTATATAAATGATGCTAAGTTATAAAGTTGAAAGCATTGTATTATGACCAGTACGTTTAAAGATCAGTTAAAATTTTATATGAATGAGAAATTCAAATTCTAGGAAACATTTTATTTTTGGTTTCATAATTGAAATTTTATATTTCCATCAGCTGATATTATTCTGAAGTGTACAATTCCTGAAGTTCTTGGTATATTTTATTTGTGCAGTTCCTGAATTATGTTTTTTTTTTTTGTTTTTTTGTTTTGGCTGCACTGTGTGGCTTGTGGGATCTTAGTGCTCTGACCAAGGATCAAACCCAGGCCCTCGCCAGTGACAGCGCGGAGTCCTAACCACTGGACCGCCAGGGAATTACCTCTGAATTATTTTTAATTTAAAAACTGGTGGATGTTTTTGTAGCGATGGCGCTGGTGAGGCTGGAATGAAATTTATGATTTGTGCCTCAAGGTTAGAAAATTCTGGCAGAACTATAGTTTAGAGGCCTTTAATTACAAGGGCTTTAGATCAGGCAGATCTTGTTTTAGTTTTATGGTTCCACTTTTAATAGCTTATTTAACTTCTCTAAGTCTTTGTTCCTTTACCTATAAAATGAGGATTTAAAAGAGCTACCTAGCATAGAGATTAAATTAGATAATGTATAATACTCCTCCCTACGTGCCCTATATAAAAATAGTGATGATGATGATAATCATAAGCATAAGATGGTAGCTTTAGCTAAACTTTAGCCAGGCACTATTAATTTTAATAGTTACTGTAACTATTTAATCCTTGTAACAATCTTATTGTTCATATTGTATAAATAAGGACACAGAGGCAAGAGAAGGTAAATAATTTGCTCAAGTTAACTAAGGTGGAAGGGGCAGAGACAGTCATAAATAGTAGCAGTCATTTTTGTTACATTACTTTTAAGTATTTACTTCAAAACTTTTTTAAATAAATCATTTTTTCTATAGTCACTGAAAGAAAAAGAACTAGTAAATGAAAAATGTAAATTGGCAGAGATAGAGGAAATTAAGTGTAGACAAGAAAAAGAAATTGCTAAATTGAGTGAAGAACTCAAGTCTCACAAGCAAGAAAGCATAAAGGTATGTGAAGATAATCATTGTTTTTCCTTTTGTATTGTATTAGTGTTGTTAAAAAGATTTGTGTATATATACGTATGTGTGTGTATGTGTGTTATGTGTGTAGACACACACACACTTTATTTATTTTAGGACATACTATGTGCCAGGCACATTGTTTTGCTGTTTTTTGACAAATACTCTCACTCTCACAGTGCTCTTGTGTTGCATAATACCTATACACATACTGAAACTATGTTACCTTTGTTTTCAAATTACTGAATAAAGCAAAGTAACCCTAAAAGTTTAGATTTTGTTGAGGTGATAATCGACAAGAGCTATCCATTATGCTTATAGATGGTAAACTTCAAAATATGTAAGAGTTTAGAATTAAGATTTTAAGGGATTGTTTTTTTAATCATTTTTCTTCCTAAAATCCTTTAATAATCTGTTGTTTAGAACATTTTTCCTATCATTAGCATGGCTGGCATGCCACCTGAAAATATTAACTGCTTATAATTTGCTTTGTAAAATGTTTGTAAAATGTCATTTTCTTAGAGAAAGGTTGGATTTTCCCTTGAGTGCTCTCATAATACCTCTTATGTCTATCAGTATACTTGCCATTTTGCTTTATAATTACTTACCTCTTTATGTCATTATGTTCTTCCAGACTGACTTCCTTTTTAAAGCAGGGAATGTATATAATTCATCTTTATATATATCCCTAGAACCTAACACAGCGTGTGATGCCTAAATGTTGAACCAATAAATGCTTCCTAAATGAAGGGAAAATAGGGGGTAGAAATTTTTCACATAATTTAATCAAAACATATGCATGCAAGGCATCACTTGAATTTAAATGATTGTTGAGCAGGAAGTACATAATATTTCACCTTTTTAATCAACTGTTTGAAATACTGAACTTTAAGACTCTCATAAGAGGCTAAAACTTTGTTTATATTGTAATAACTTGCATAAATTTCAGCTACATTTTTTTTTTTTTTACTATAAAGGATGATTTATTTTGGCCTTACTTTCTCATAGGAGGTAACAAATCTCAAGGATGCCAAACAGCTTTTGATTCAGCAGAAATTAGAGCTTCAAGGGAAAGTAGATTCCCTGAAGGCAACCCTTGAACAGGAGAAGAAAACCCAGCAAATGCTAAAAGAGCAGATGAAAAAGGAAGAAGATGAGCTGAAGAAAGAATTTATGGAGAAGGAAGCTAAACTGGTAAGTTAGTGGTGGGAGGTGTGTTTTGTAATTGATTTTGTAAATTAATCCAGTAAGAGAGGATTTTTCTACTTAAAAGTTATGATTCAAATGCTCACCTAACATTTAATTTTTGATTTAAGAGATCTGTTTAAATAGCTGACATGTGATTGGAAATATTTTATTCTATGATATATTTTGGTTTATATAAGTGAAAATTCAATAAAACATGATGGGGGGGACACTTTTAGTGCCAGAAAAACAAACAAACCTATAACTATGTAGATTGAGGTAAATGGCATGAATGCTAATCACGTTAAACTCATTTGTTTGGTCAAACTGAATGTTGATAAGGGGGAACGGAAACTTCAGTTTGGAATTACAATGACCAAAGTCTACTTTTCCTTCCCTAACTTGTGCATGCCAAATGGGAAGCATCTGGCTTTCCTCTGTTGAATTAAGTCCAAATATCCCCAGATAAATTGACTGCTGAATGTTTTCGTTGGAAGAATTGCAATTTCAAGTTCACACAGTGATTTGAAGTATTGTTTTTTTGGCAGGTTGATAGACACAAAGGGATGCATTTGGAATTTGAGACATAAGAAAATGCCAGCTTTGTCTCCAGGGCACCTTGCTTTCCCTAACTATGTGTTCTTCCCCTGCTCTAGTGGAAAAAAGGAAAATCTCAAATTGCTTTACTTTAGTTTGATTTTATAAGAGGCTCGCTGATCACCATTTCAGTGTCATGACCATTGTCAGTTCAAATTACAGAGATGTTTGTGGAATCAGTTTTATTAGTGCCTTCGTCGCTGAAGAAGTAATATTATTTGTTGCCAATATTTAAAATTCAACAACTTAAATTTTGCACTACTTTTGTAATAGGTTTTTTACCCACTGTTTTTCCTTTTCTCAGCTTTCCGAAATAAAAGAAAAAGAAGTAGGAATGAAGCAGCATGAAGAAAACGAGGCTAAACTTACCATGCAGATTACAGCATTAAATGAAAACTTGGGCACCATAAAGAAGGAGTGGCAGTCCAGTCAACGGAGAGTCAGTGAGGTTGAGAAACAGACGGACGACTTTCGGGGTGAAATTGCAGTATTGGAAGCAACGGTTCAGAATAATCAAGATGAAAGGAGGGCACTACTAGAAAGGTGGTTGATGTCTAGTAAAATTAGTTTATTTCCATGCTAAGTGATAAAAGGTTGTTGTATTCCACATTTAAAAAAATAGAAGTCTTGAGAAAAGTGCTCCAGCAGGTATTTAAGTAGTCATTGAAAAATTAACCCTTACAACAGAGTTGAAATTAATGTATTATGCTTCAAGTTACTAAAGTAGTTCATTATCTGTGTTCAGAGAGGGTCTTTAATGATTTTTTAAAAATGAATTGTTTTTGCAATCTATTCCAGGTGTCTTAAAGGAGAAGGTGAAATAGAAAAGCTTCAAACCAAAGTACTAGAATTGCAAAGAAAGCTGGATAATACAACTGCAGCAGTGCAGGAACTGGGCAGAGAGAATCAGTCCCTTCAAGTAAGTCACCTGGTGTATGAGGCAGTTTTTTAGTCTAGAATTTACCTTAGTGAAAAGCATATTTTCAACATTTAAAAAAAATCTCATATTTAATAATACTTTTGAATGGCTACTGCCCGTGTAGAAGTATTGCAGATGTTACGGGTAATTAAATATAAGATTTAAAGAACTTATCTGAGACCCCAATGATTAGAGAGCCACATCACTCATGAATTGTCATTATTGGGAAAAGTCAAGAACACAAAGGAATGAATGAGTTGCTACGTGATAAAGAAGTGATCTGATTATATGCTCAGAGTTCCAAGGAAGGATTGATCCTTAGGGTTAGAATGAATGGGAAATCACCAAAGGTTAGAAATTACCAATGCCTTTGAGGAATAAAACTTGCTTTATTTATTTACTTATTGTCATTCAGACTTAATTATGTAACAACTTTTGATAATGGAAGTTGACCAAAGTATTTCAGATTTTAAAAATTTTATCCATTTTAAAACTTGGCCACCAAATTAGAAATTATCAGTCATTCTTTACAGCATTGAATATTATAATGTTTTTTTTTTTAATAGATCAAACATACACAAGCGTTGAATAGAAAGTGGGCTGAAGACAATGAAGTACAAAACTGTATGGCCTGTGGGAAAGGCTTTTCAGTAACAGTGAGACGGGTAAATGGTTTTGTTATATTGCTATAGTTCTTGATTTTATTCCTCAGTGACAATGTTTTAACCATCGAAATTGTCCTGCATTTGACAGATTTTAAAAGTTTTGCCATTTATTAACTTTAATTTACAACTACATAGAATAATTAAGTTTCATGAAATCTTGTTCCTGGTTAGTGTGTTTCAATTTTAGTTTTAAATTCAGTTATTACCTTCCTACTGAGTTACTCTCTTGGATAATCATTTTCTGAACCAGTGCATCAGTATTAAACTCATACGTTTTAGTCATCATTAGGTTCTCTTAAAGGAAGAAAAAGCAGAGATAAAAAAATCATTTAAAATAATGCCATTATGTGATGTTTCAAGTTTATATTCCTATTGAAGAAATTATGCCTGAAACATTTTGCAAATAGGAATAGTTTTTCACCTGATAGAAGTGCTTTATTAAGCACTTTATTAAGCACTTTATTAAGGCATTAAAATGCCTCCTAAGGTTCTTCTGAGAATTCCAAGATAAATTCCATATTAAATGTTTAGTACAGTATCTGATTAAATAGGAAGCATTCAAATTAACTAAGGGATTAAATCGACATACTGAGATTTTATATTATTAAATGCTTATCACTTGAAAGTTAGTATACCTTCACAGTGAAGTTTGCTGTATTCTTGTAGTCTCATAATACTTTTGGTATAGTTTTTATGCTTAAAAATGTTTAATTTTTGTCATTTACAGCATCACTGCAGACAATGTGGAAATATCTTCTGTGCTGAGTGTTCAGCCAAAAATGCCTTAACTCCTTCTTCCAAGAAGCCTGTTCGTGTCTGTGATGCATGTTTCAATGACTTGCAAGGATAATGGGTTATCGCAACTTCAGAGTAATATTACACTAACATTAGATTTTTAATAAATACACTTAATAGAGATCTTGGACTACTACTATTCGGTTTGGACAGTGGTTGCAATACTAAACCAAATTAGAATTCATATATTTTGGAATGTTATCAATATCAAGTAAAACTCTTCTATTTTTGTGAGACTCGAGCCCATCTTTCATTACTTTTTTCCATTTACCCCGGAACAGCTTTCATGCCAAGTTTAGAAGTAGCCAATGAAATGTAAATAAATTTTGGACGGAAAATAGCAATGTATTTTTTTAAATGTAATTTCATTGTTCAGAAATGACATGAATGCACTTCCATAGCTTACTTCTTCTTTCTCCCACATTTAGTGTCAAGAAATGTACATGGGTGATGTTACCATATCAGATATGTTGCACAGTAACACTCTAATTATATTAAATATTCTCATTGTGAAATGCATAGAACTATAAAGCTTTTTTTCCCTTATACACAGGTCCATAGCTCAGTTGCATTGTTATGTTACAAATTTACTACTCAAGTGTTCCAAATACAGATTAAATATTAACCATGAATTCAAACATGGTTTTTATTTTAACAATATTGAGTAAATTCTCTTTCTTGGGTGGATTTTATGAAAACCTCTGGAAAATTAATTTGCTTATTTTATGGTTATCCTTGGGTTGTATTTTAAAGATTAGGGTTAATTTTTTTTTGTCTTTTTCTATTTCATTTTTAAACTCCCATGTAGTCTTAATTAAGAATCCTACAAAACTTCCCACCCTCATCCCCAGTTGGAAGGTGAATAATAGAAGTTGTATAATGGTCCTATTCTCTGTTTAAGTGGGAAGTCTTCTGAGATTAGCCTTCATTTTATATCCTCATTTTGTCTCTCCAGCATCTTCAAGAATCTGAATTTGCTTTTTTAATGGATCTGCTTTTTTCAAGGTAATTTGGTTTAACCTTCTCAAGCATAGCTCAGCTTCACTGTAATTGTTCTATAGATTTTGCATCTTAAAGCTAGTAACTGATATTGCTATAGTCTTATCTGTGAAAACAAATACAAAATGGTAAGGAGACATTAAATATTCTGCTTTATAGTCTCTTCTTACCTAATAGGGAAGAATTTTTTAAAGTTTTAAATTTGACTTAAATTTTAAAAGGTTCAGAATTTGGGGTTCCATATCAACTGTGTATCTGTTTACTTTGCAAAAATAATGCTATGAAATTACCTTGAAATAACAGTTGGATAATAGAGTATTGCCAAAAGCAGATGTATTTAGGAATCCCCAAATTATAACTAGAACTGAAACAGAATGGCAAATTGAGGGTAATTAAAAATTAGTTTATTTGGATGCTGAACAATGGAATTGAACTTTAATTTATCATCGTCTTATTAATTTGGAAAATTGGAGAACATCCGAAGAGAAAACTCATTAATATTGGTTTATTACTCTAAGAAGAAATGTAAAGATATATATTCATTCAGTGCAATCATTTGGTAATAGGGAAGGATGGGAGCTAATATTTCATTTACAATACATAGTTTATAATGTACACTTGCTTTCAAATATCATGCTGAAATCACATTATCATGTTTATGCTCTTCCTATAATATATACAAACAAAGAGATTGCCATATATTCATTTAATTATTTAAAAAACCCATTTAAGTAAACTCTGTTGTCAGTAGCTACTAAGGACCCTGACTGAGTCCCTGGACTCGGATAAACATATATCCTTGAGCGTACAGAATGAAGAAATACAGTGGATCTTTATTAAAAATAAGTTGGATAACAAAAATTGAGCTAAAATCATTTATGCATTTTCATATAAATTCTTTCAAATAGTCTTAATTCTACACTTATAAGTAAATTAATAAGCATGTTGGAAAAACATATTCACAGCACCATTGTTATTTTTTTATGATATGAAACTTCACGGGAATTCTTCTGGCTTAGAATATCTGTTCACTCATCTCCTAACTGGGTGCACTGAAGGCCTTTCCCTGCCTTGTCCCCCCACCCACATATTCATAAAAATTTGTGGGGACAACAAATACAACCATATGTATTTGAGTGATTTTCTACTTTTCATCTAGCTAATCTCACTTCCTAGGCCCCAAATAATTAGGCTATTATATTTAGAAATGAAACAATATTTTGCTATTAATTTCACCAATAAGGTGTTTTAGAAACAAAAATTAAAGAGTTTTCTGTTTCTTTTAATTAAAAAGTCATCTTCTGAGTGCTTATTGGTTCTACATTTTAGACGTCTGCTGGTACTATATGTCAGTGATTTACAGCTGGCACGTATGGAGTTCCAGCTCTAATGCAAAGCCTATTGGCATCACGTGTTAGTAAATTCTAAACCCAAGCACAGAAACGTGAGTTAAAATCAAGTCTTGCTGGGTTAGTGTACAATAAACTATACCTACAGAATTTTTAGTAGAATGAAGACAAGCTGCTGGTATAGGATTTGTTTATTTTGAAGAAAAGAGGGAAACAAACACAAAAACCTCAATGCAGTGTACAATTTTGTTCAACTACCTCTTAATGCGGAATTAGCTAGTTTAATAGTTTCTTCACAGTAATGTTACATAGTAACTGCCAAATTTGTTAGTTCCCCATCTCTCTTGAAAAGGCTTTATGATTATTTTATAGTTTTGGGAACTTTAAAGCCACTTTTTTTTAACCTTGCATTTGCATAAAGATGTTTAGCTTTTAAGTGGAAAGCGAATTATGATCATATATTTTGATATTCATGACCTATTTGACTATAGCAGTTTTTTTTAAATGCACTTTGCTATGAAACCATGGATGATTTGATCCATAAAATTTAAACGTGCCATCAATTTAGTATTCCTAGACAAGAGCTTGATGAATGGTATTCTGTAATTATATAACGTACCACACATTATTGTCTTAATTGCCCTTTGCCTGAATTTTAATGATCAGTTATTGTTGCAAATGTGAATACTGTGCATAAACTTACTAAATTTATGTAAAATTGTATAAAATCGAATTGGAAATAGCTAGGTTCTCTCCCTGTAGAAGTAGTGAATTTATTGTAACATGATGCAGTTATGTATATGACATTCTGTACTTCTTGAACTGGATCCATATATTCATAACTTCTGTAGATACTTTTGCATGAATAGTTTAGTTTTTGGATTCATTGTATTTACTACTTGTGATCATGTAGTTGTGCCTTATTTGTGAGAGAGTTTAGCTCAGTAAATACTGTGGTTTCTAAACTCAGTGAGTGGAAGGTTATTGATTATAAATGTACCTGATAAATTATATAACATTTGAATCTGTATAAAGAACAATGGAAGAATCCTTTATTGAATTGTTGCTTTTTTAAAAAATATGCTAAAGATATTAAAAATAATTTCTAGTAGATATATTCTGTGACTAAATTATTTTGTCTATTTAAAAGAGGTAAGATATCAGCCATTTTACATTAATTTATTTACAGATTTAGAACTTTGCACTTGGATATAGACAATGTGTGCTTTATTTTTTTAAATTAATTTTTATTGGAGTATAGTTGCTTTACAATGTTGTGTTAGTTTCTAGTGTACAGCGAAGTGAATCAGCTATACGTATACATATATCCCCTTTTTGGATTTTCTTCCCATTTAGGTCACCACAGAGCACTGAATAGAGTTCCCTGTGCTATACAGTAGGTTCTCATTAGTTAGTTATCTATTTTATACATACTATCAATAGTGTGTGTATATATATGTCAATCCCAACCTCACAATGGGTGTGCTTTAATGTTCAACTAAGAATAGTAATTAAGTTCATATTTCAAGAGAAATTACTAATGCTATTTTGCTCGAGACATCCCCTTCTCATTTCATTCATTATTGAGAAAAATTAGCAAAACTAAAAAATATTAAACAATATTAATCTCTTCTTTCATTGTACATTTAATACCCAGGTGACCATTTCAAGGCTCAATGTACCATTGCTTTTTACTGATTTTTTTCCCCTGGAAACCAAAGTTCCAGAAGTGATTTTTCATTTTACTCTAATGTGTTTCCCTCTGAAGAGAATAATGTGTGTATCCTCAAGCACTTAATATATTATATATTAGATATGCTCTTTTATGAGCTTTACAGAATTTCACTTTAAGTACATAGTATATTCTTTTAAGTTTTATCTTATTGTGGTAAGAACAGTTAACATGAGAGCTACTCATTGTAAAAGTAGTACAACTACTTTTGTCAAGAGTAGTACAACTCTCGACAACTCTTGTAAAAGTGTACAGTACAGCAGATCTCCCGAGCTTACTCATTTTGCTTAACTGAAACTTTATGCCCATTGATTAGTAACTCCCCATTTCCCCCTACCCCCAGCCTCTGGCAACTACCATTCCACTCTTTTTGATTCTATGAATTTGAGTATTTTAGAAATCTCATTTAAGTGGAATCATGCAGTATTTGTCTTTCTGTGACTGACTTATTTCCCTTAGCATAATGTCCTCAAGGTTCATCTATGTTGTTTCATATTTTTCAAGGCTGAATAGAATTCCATTGTATGTACGTACCAGAGTTTCTTGATCCACACATCTGTTGGTGAACATTAAGGTTTTTTCCACATCTTGGCTATTATGACTAGTGCTGCAGTGAACATAGACGTCCTAATATTTCTTTGCATATTGCATATTTTAAAGCTGTTTTACATCTTAACTAATTAAATTTACATGTTTAGTCAACCTTTTTCTCCCTTTAATGAGATTTAAGGGAGAAAATAGTTTTATACATATAAACAAATATATGTTTACTGGACTCGGACTAAAAGGAATTTTGGGAGATCACCTAGTCCATTGCCCTTTTCCTAAGTTGGCTGATATCTAGAAATCCTTGCAAGACAATTGTTAATTTTTTTCTAAAAAAATACATATTTTTCATCTCTAAGAACTCACTTGAAATTTGTTCTCCTGTACTTTGCCTTTTTTTCTCATTTATTCTTAGGCATTGACCATAGTTACTGCTTTCCTGATTTTCCTTTCATTTTCACTTACTCCTAATAAATATGACATTATTATACAGGGGCTGTGACCCTCCATTCTAATGGTGCTTGGCCCTTAAAAAGAACTGTTATGCTGCACTTGTCTATACTGCCTGGTTTACATGGTGAAATCACATTTTTCTCAGAGAATTAACTGTGCACGTGACTTCCCCAAGCATCATCCTTTCTATCCCATCCTCCAGCTTAAGGAGATCAGTTAAGGTATCATTTGTCTTGCAGTCCAAGTTGATAAATTTACTACTTCCATTTTGGAAACTGCAAAAGATACCATGTCTGAAATTGAAATCTGTGGATTTCCTTTTGATATAATCTGACTATAAGAACTAGTTCCTTACATGCAGTTAACAGTATATTCCACCATGATAATAGTTCAAGCTGTCTTTCTTAAGAAATTCTAATGATGTTTCAAGTCCTGCCAAATAAGACGAAGTAACTGTACTGTGCTCACACACACACACACACATTCAAAACCAGAAAGAAGTTTTATGACAAACTCCACTGTTCTTCAAAAAGTAAGATTTAGAGAAAGATATCCTACTATTTCTATGAAATTTCCCAAGTAAAACTGTTAACTGGTGAAACTGGAACAGATATTTGCTTTTTCTTTCTTAAAACAATGGAATTTAGTCCTTGGGATTTTCTCCTTCCATGTTAAGAGTTATATAAAGTATACCTGAGATAAATAAACTGTTGGCGACTAGGAATTTAAAAACTGCTAAGATGGAGACCTTATTATTCATTGCTTAGTATGTTAAAAGAGCAATCAAACTTTGTATGAGGTAGGACTGTAGAGCAGTAAGGCTGATTTATAAGTCATGTAGGAAACTTGGTTTCATTACAGATATACACAAAGTAAGATGCTAGAATTCATATCAGATGCAAGCAGTGGGCATTGTTTTCCTCCTGATACTGCATTTACCTGATCATTCACCTTTTACAAATTATAATAGCATCATACTTCCCTTGCCCCTCTTGCAAGCCTGACTGAAGCACTATAACATAGTCTGGATATCAGCATGTATACACTTACCAAGAAATTCCTTCCGGTTCAAATTTGTTGCAGCCATTATTACTCTACCCTGAGGAATTTCCTAGCTTAAATTCTGGAACTTCTTTAAAATGCACATTTTCTTTTAGCTCATTACTAGGTAAGTGTTACAAGTTTGAATGAAAGAATACCTTAATCCCTAATGTCTAAAAAGGTGTGCCACTTGTTTTAGGTCCCTAAATTTCCGAGGATTCTGCAGGCAAAGTGAATAAGGACATCTTCTTGGTTTCCTGACTCTTGGTGAAGCAAGAGATTGCTGCTGTTAATTGTGCAATCCATGTTTTCTGTTAAGAAAGAAAAAAGAAATATATAGAGAGAAGAGAATGTTAAATTTCTCACATATTTGGATTAATATTTCCCTTTGTATTTGTTGACTCGCTCTTTAAAACTGAAGACTGATGAAACATTTGCATGTTTCCCATTTTCTTTCTTAAATCGAATATATCATAAATATCTCTAATCACATATGAAAATGCAAATGGATTAGATGAGTATGGTATGCAAGTTGGATAAACAGTTGTGAGTAATCAAGAAACCATAATAGTCAATGATGGCTAATTACAAAGATGAATACTGGGAATATAAGTAGTTTGAAAGCTGAATTTCTTGAATTTCCACTTTGTGTGGAAACAGAAGTTATTAATCAGTGGCATAACTTGAAAAACAGACTGAGGGAAGAAATTGACTCCTTGAAAATAATGTAGTCTTCCATTAATTGTCTGGCCACATTGCTGCCCTGATGAAAGCCTACCAGGGGAAAGACAAAAATGGAAACTTCTAAGATAAAGAAACCAGAGTCAGATAGGCAGCTGCTCTTCAGCTCCATAGCTGTAAAAACAGTAGCATAGTTTCAAAGGGTAAAGAGAAGACTTGACACAGTTCATTTCTGCAGGAGCCCCTCACTTAAGCTGGCATCATACTGTTTGCATACTGGGGCTTTGGAAATTGATCGGAGCATCTTAAAAATCAAGCATGCAATCCAAAGCAGTTCTTCCCCCATTTCCTACAGACCCCCCCAGAAGTCAGAGGCAGCTCTTGAGCTTCTGCCACCGGAGAAAATGAGGGAGGCTGTGTCAACACTGGGGATGTAAGAAGATGGTCAGTTCTGAGGTCTCTGAGCCTGGTATGGTCTAGATATTCATATCCTTCCCCTCCTTCCAACCTACCCCCTTCCCAAAGCAGGAGAGGAAAATACACGAAACTTTACATTCACTGTTCCTTAATGAGCTTGGGGTGTGATTTTTTTCCTTAAGTCTGAAGAATCAAAACCTACAAAATTGAAATACATACCTTGATGTTTTCTGTTTGGGCTTGTAATAAGAATGCTGCTATACACTGTCGATACCTGTTTTCATGTTGTATGAGGAAAGAATTTCTCAGCCCAAAGACTAGAAAAACATTAAAGACAAAGAACCAAAGCATTTAATATGAAATCCACAGTTTCTCAGTACAAGAACCTGGATTTTTGTTTGTTTATTAATGAGTGTGGGAGGTTTATGTCAATTAAAAAAGAATCTGATTCCAAGACCAAGACTTCACTGCTATGTCCAAAGAGAGCCCACTTAAATATGAAAACCTTTTCTTCCTTAGCCAATGACTTCTGGGGCTTGAGGAAATAAATGCATTTATGGCTTAAGTGAGGGAAAATGTGTTCCTTCCCAAGGAAAAAGCTTAGCATAATAGGTAGATTTTGTGTGTGTAAAATATAAATACAAATACGAAAAATAATGCAATCATTGTTTCTTTGACCTCCACCACTCCTTTTAAAAATGTTTTATTTTTGTACTTAAAGGGAAGTCACATCAAAAGAACAGTTAAACAAATTAAGATGTAGCAAAAATACAAAACCACCTGAATGCTCCACAGCAGTCCAAGAAAAGCCAAAAAAATGGACTCAAATAAAATCCAACATCCACCAAATTATGTGAAACGTAAAACAAACAAAAAAAATGTTGGCATGGTTTCTGTGTTTGAAAAGAAACAGTCTGTTCTGTCATTTCCTAGCTGGTCTCTTAAAGAAATGATAGGAGATACTAGGAGAGCAGATTTTCCTTTTTTTATACAGCTGGGGCTCTTAAAATAAAGTGTCTTCCTTGAATTATTTATACAGCACCAGGAATAAAATTTTGCAGCCTATACATTCTTTCTACAGTCAATTTATGTTTAGGAACAAACAAAACCAAACCAGGGCTGGCTCCGGGTCAAACCAAGTACTTCAGAGAGGAGGAGGAGAACACTGACTCTTCCTGGATGATCATTAAGCTGATGCTTGCTCACAGTCATTATTTCTGTTCCTTGAAGTTTGTGGGTTTAATTCAGACTCACTGAGGCAAGTTGGGCCTCATTTCAGAATCGAAGCAAATGTGAGACTTTTATTTTCTTAACTGCAAGAACTACTTCACTATTACAGATTGTAATAGTCTAAACCTCATAATTCCTAAATTCTACACAACAAAGCCTGTCAAGGTCATGAAATTCTGTCCAGCTTCTCTGGGGTGAGAGGACTTAAACCTATTAAAATGACTTTCTGGAAAAATGATCTGGCTGTTTTGTTTTACTCCCTGATTTTTCTCCTTATAAATTCCCTGTAGTAAGTGAGGCTTTAAAGATCAGGTTGTTGTTCTTGGCTGGATTTCAGAATCCATGTTCCTCAAAATTGTAACTGTAGTTCTCAGTTATTTAAGGTATCCCTCATCTGTTTAGTTTGTAATATGGCTACTAAGGGCTTAATAAACAAAAGGACCTGGTATAGCTAGGCTTAGAAAATAAAATAAGGAGATAATAAATGGTCAGGAATAGCTTTTTTCTCCCTGATGTTCTAATATAATGATTAACAATTAATAGTTGACATCATTTATTCAGCACTTACTATGTACTAGGCACAGTGCTATGTATTTTTTTCCTTTTTGTGTCATTTAAACCACACAGCAACTGTATAAGATAGGTCAACTCACCCCAAATAGCCAAAACAATCTTGAGAAAGAAGAATGGAGCTGGAGGGATCACACTCCCTGACTTCAGACTATACTGCAAAGCTGCAGTATGGTACCAGCACAAAAACAGATACAAAGATCAATGGAACAGGATAGAAAGCCCAGAAATAAACCCACGCACTTACGGTCAATTAACCTACAACAAAGGAGGCAAGAATATACAATGGAGAAAAGACTGTCTCTTCAATAAGTGGTGCTGGGTAAACTGGACAGCTATTGTAAAAGAATGAAATTAAAATGTTCTCTAACACCATACACAAAAATAAACTCAAAGTGGATTAAAGACCTAAAAGTAAGACCAGATACTATAAAACTCCTAGAGGAAAACATAAGCAGGACACTCTCTGACATAAATTAAGGAGATATTTTAAGCAGCAGTAAGCAGCAATATTTCTTTGGCTCCATCTCCTAGAGTAATGAAAACAAAAGCAAAAATAAACAAATGGGACCTAATTAAACTTAAAAGCTTTTGCACAGCAAAGGAAACCATAAAACAAAAAGACAACCTACAGAATAGGAGAAAATATTTGCAAATGATGCGACCGACAAGGGATTAATTTCCAAAATATACCAAGAGCTTATAAAACAACCCATCAAAAAATGGGCAGAAGACCTAAATAGACATTTCTCCAAAGAAGATACACAGATGGCTACAGGCACATGAAAAGATGCTCAACATCACAAATTATCAGACAAATGCAAATAAAAACTACAATGAGGTATCACCTCACACTGGTCAGAATGGCCATTATCAAAATATCTACAAATAATAAGCTGGAGAGGGTGTAGAGAAAAGGGAATCCTCTTACACTGTTGGTGGGAATGTAAACTGGTGCAGCCACTATGGAGAACAGTATGGAGGTTCCTTAAAAAACTAAAAATAGCGTTACCATATGATCCAGCAATCCTACTTCTGGGCATATATCTGGAAAAGATAAAAACTATGATTTGTAAAGCTACATGCACCCCCAGTGTTCATAGCAGCACTATTTACAGTAGCCAAGACATGGAAACAACCTAAATGTCCATCGATAGATGAGTGGATAAGGATGATGTGGTGTGTGATGTGTATACACACACACACACACACACACACACTGGAATATTAGCCGTAAAAAAGAATGAAATAATGCCATTTACAGCAACATGGATGGACCTAGAGATTATCATATAAAGTGAAGTAAGTCTGAGAAATACAAATATCATATAATACCACTTATATGTGGTAATCTAAAAAAGAGATACAAATGAACTTATTTATAAAACAGAAATAGACTCACAGACATGGAAAACAAATTTATGGTTACCAAAGAGGAAAGGTGGGGGAGGGATAAATTAGGAATTTGGGATTAACAGGTACACACTACTATATATAAAATAAACAACAAGGACCTACTGTGTAGCACAGGGAACTAAGCTCAGTATCTTGTAATAACCTATAATGGAAAAGAATCTGAAAAAGAATATATATGTATGTATAACTGAATCATTTTGTTGTATACTTGGAACACTGTAAATCCACTATACTTCAATTAAAAAAAAAAAAGGTCAACTAATTCCCACTTACAAATGAGGGCACAGATTAGGTGAATTTTTCTAAGGTCACACAGCTTGTGAATAATATAGCCAGGATTTGAAACTAGGTCTCTGTCACTGCAAAGCACAATCTCTTCTTTTTTCAGACTTTACTCTGTCTCACTCTACAGCTATTCTACCTCATGCACTGTATCTGAACAGTTAAAATAACCACCAGAGCAATGAGAAAAATATTTAAAAAAAAGAAATGAAATCGTAGTGACAAGTCAAAAAGTAACAAAAGATGGTGGAAGTATGGTTTTTAAAAAGGTATTGATTTTATTTAAAAAAAAAAAAGAAAAAGGAATATAGGAGAAATAACATGCGTCTCCCAAGGGAATCCTGTGATGTCAGATTTCCCATAAAGTCCAGCTGGCTGGCAGGGCTGTGGCTGACCTGAGCCCACGCTGCTTCCCTCTCTTGCTTGGGGGATCTGACACCTTCCTCCACTCACATCCATTTATCATGGCAGAATCTTCTAACTATGGCCACTGTAGTAAGAAGGTTGTGCTCCTCTGAGATGCCCCTTTTTAGGCTTGCTCAGGAAAGCTCTCTGGTTTATGCAGACTTTGGCCTGTGACAGTGATTGGTCCGTGCCAAATCTGATCTAAGAGGCCTTAAGGCCTGACCAGTTGCTTTTCAGCAAATCTTAGCAGACACAGAAAGAACAGACAAAGGAGGCAGAAGGCTCTAGTTCTGGATACAGGTTTCCCCTCATTGGAGCCCTGCTGCTCTTGGGGAGAGAGTTTGCATCCATTCACAAGTTGAACATTTAAATATACAACTTAGTTACATAACTTAATGATGTGAATTTTTGCTATTATTATTATTCATTGGTGTATTCACTGTGTAATGTGGCTCTGCTGAGTACAAGCAGGTTCTGTGCTAATGACTGGTGCTCTGGGCTTGGCTGCTGGAGTTGGAACTGCAGGACATGGACAGTGCTCCCTCTCTTCCTGCTCCTCCCTTGGGACAGGAAGGCGCTCCCCTCCTGCCTGGCTTTGCTGGTCTTCTAGCAGCCTGTCCCCAGGAAAGAATGATGGATGCTTCCTTCTGAACACTGCTGCCACCCACCCAGTACTAAGTAGGCCAGAATGTCCTTCAAGTCCTTCCGAGGCCCAGGGCTTTCCTGACAGGATTTATTGACCTTTCGTTGTTCTGAGAGCTCCATCTTTGTAACTCCAGGGCACTTACAGAGTGCCTGGTTCACAGGAGACACTCAGGAAATGCTTGAAAAATAAACAAAAATAAACAAAAATATACATTTCTGATCTATACACATGATGTATATGTGTATATGTATGTACATATACATATTTATATATTTATTTCTGGCATTTTTCTATAGAGCAATTGCAATAAAATATCTTAGGGTTGCATAGCATGTCATGGTTTACCAGTGCTTTAACAATAGCAATAGTACTAAAAATGGTTAACAGAATAACAATCCTAATAATAGCTGTCATTTATAGTGCTTTACCTGCATTATTTCATTTAATTCTCATGACAGCTCACCGGGGTAGATATTATCCTGATTTTACCAAGATGAATCTGTGGCTTAGAAAATTTAAGTACCTTGCACACAGGGTCACACAGCTAGCAAGTGGCAGAGCTGGGTCATCCAAGCATTGGAAGCAAGTCCAATACTCTTTCCATAACTAGCCTGTAGAGTGAGTGATACTTAGCTACACAGGAACCCAGTATTATCTTTCATGAAGATTTAAATTAGATTCATGTCCTGTTACCAAAAAAAGGCCAACATAAAACTCTGGGATAGCAAACAGATGAGCTGAATGATAAAAATAGACACATACCTGACATGTGGAGTGGATCGAGACCTCTGACAACCAATCTGTCTAGTGGAATGGGCTGATCGAGTACCATACATGAACCACCTTCTTTGATTACTGTTTGCAGCTCAGGAATAAGTGAAGGGCACATTAAACCAGGGTCTGAGCCTCCAAGTTTCTAAAATTGAGGAGGAAAATAATGCAATAAGTAGGAAGTAAATATTGATGCACATACTTAAGGTACATCCTTAAGTAAACTGATTTTTAGAAACAACTGCTTGAAATCCAGCTTACTATTCTTTCTGGATCTTGAAAAGCATTTCCCAAAGTACACAGTGATTTAAAGCATAGTGTTTCTGATCCCCAAGTTTAATTACCTGAATAAATAAAAGGGTAATTTCATAGCTGGGAAACATTTAAATCATTATCACATCAATGGGAAGATCTTCATTTCCAGTAGTATCCCTCTATGGTACTGAGTTAAATGAACAAGAAAGAGAAGCCTCATGTTGGCCAACTCTGTCCATGGGATCTTATACTAAAATCTACATAAATAAATTCCATGCTCTATGATCTGTAAATAACTGAAATTGTTTTGAATATATAAAATACTGAATTTTTTTAAAAAAGGGTGTCAAAGATTGGGATGTATGTGAAGTAATTTGTGCATTAAATAGCAAAGAGAAATTTAAACAGATAACATTCCTTATTTCTTTTTCTAAAAAAATAAATGAAACCTGGTGTCTTCTCCGGGTGGTTCTCTCAGATTTATCAGACGGAAGAATTTAAAGAGGAATTTAAAACAGATAACATTACTTATTTTGGAATCAAGTTGTGAAGCATGAAACCAGAATATTATCTTATAATATGGCCAATAATGGGCTGCCACTAGTTCGTGGGCTCTGATTTGTGCCATTATGTAAAGAGAAGGTAAGCTGTGCTTAACGTCAGGTTTTTGAAGGGGACAGAGATTTTTCAGAGCTTGCCTGTTCAGACATGCTAGCCTGGGTAGCTGAAAATAAGAGGCCATCCAAGTCTCAAAACTGTGACTTAATATTCTCCAACACACATTCCCTCCTCAACCACTGATCAACTATGCACGGATTGATTAATGGGTGTCTATTTTATTGCTTAAAGACCCTTAAATTATTTAGCTCAACTAACCAACATGCCATCTAGAAGCTCAGGTTATTAAAAGATCTGAGAGATCTAGTCTCATAATCTTACATCTGTGTAAGGCTAGTCGTTTAGTAAAGAAGTGAGTGGGTTAGAACAACATTAGTTATCTCTGACAGCCAAAAACATACTGCACAGCCTCTTCCCATCTCTAAGGGCAGGTGTCTGAGAGCTGCAGAGGAGGCCTCTTCCTGAAAGCACTCACACACACCAGTCAGGGAACAACTGTGAAATGGGACATTAGATAGAAAGCCTTTGGTGGACCATGAGACCCATGGCTTATCGGGGAGTAACGACAGTAATGGTAACCATTAATACTTAAGGGAGAAATCCCTATTCTTAGAAGAGATTTTGTGGCTCTAGCCCCTGGTGACTCGTTTTTTTTCTGTGATGCCAACTGTACATTTGTTTGGCTTCTGCAGTTCTTAATTATAGGCAGACACTGAGAGACCAGGGCTCCTTCCCACCTGCAGCCCCCAAAGCATCATTTCTCAGGAAGAACGTGAGAACGGGTGGTAGATATCACCTCAGCACTTGGCAGCAGACGGTTTAGAGAGGCCCCCTGCTCTGGCAGCTTTTGTTGCGTTAGTCAATTTGGATGAGGAAAAGGCGGATATGGACAAAAGTATCTTAATTTCATTTGCTGAGACAGGCCGGGCATGAAGCCCTGTGGCTTCTGGGACTCACCTCGGAAGTATACAGACTAAGTCATTCTAAAAATATACACATGCTGTGACATCCTTAAGAAATGGGACTTGCTTTTGTTACTGTTGTTTTTCAGTCCAGCACTCTACGATGGAAAAAGCCAGTATTTTTAAATGCCTCCATTTTTTAGAGGGTAAAGTCTGATTTGATGTATAAGAATCTTTTCTCTTTTTAACTCAACTTATTCAGAAATATTTCTAAACTCATTTAGCAGAATTATTTAGAGACAACAGCATTTTACCTTTTTGTTGCGCTTAGTTTTCGTAACTAAGAGGAAATCATCAAAGAGAAACAGATAAACATCTAGGAATCTTGTGCTTTCTGAGGAAAGAAAGAAGAAGAAATTGGGGCTGGAAACAGTACGCAGAGGTTTTTTTTTTTTTTCTTTTTAAATCAAAGAATCCCTTAGAAAACAACATAGGCCGGGGATCAGGGCACACGAGGCTTGCAGCTCAGGGGGCTCCAATCACGTGGGTCAGAAAACTGCATTACGGTTGAATTGACTTCTCCCTAAGGCAGGGACTTGATGTGAGCCCACCCTTCCAACTTTAAAGACATTGTATTTGTAAGGCATTTCATGTGGATCTAAGGTTACTTGGATGATATTTGTCGTGGTTTCAGCTGAGCCTAGGACACATCTATTGACTAACAGAACTCCAGCATTTTGGCCTCTTGACTCATCTGTGTGGTCATTGGTAAAGGTATACATTACCAGAAAAAAAGGCACTTTGTCGTAGCTGTGGACTGAATTGCATCTCCCCCAAATTCTATGTGGAAGCCCTACCCCCCTCCCCACTGTGTATTTGGAATAAGGAAGTAATTAAGATTACATGAAAGCTTAAGGGAGGACCCCTGATCTGACAGGGTGAATGTCATCCCCAGAGCATGCTCTCTCTCTCTCTCTGCCACACGTGGACACTGAGAAAGCTGGAAAGAGAGCTTTCACCAGAAAGTGAATCAGCTGGCAACTTGACCTTGAACTCCCAGCCTCCAGAACTGTGAGAAATAAATGTCTGTTGTTTAAGCCACCCAGTCTGTGGTATTTTGTTATGGTAGCCCTAGCTGATTAAGACAGTCACTAAAACAATTTGTTTCTTAAGTTTTACAATGTGTCTATACAAGCTTTAAATAATCTTCATGGGGCTTCCCTGGTGGCGCAGTGGTTGAGAATCTGCCTGCCAATGCAGGGGACACGGGTTCGAGCCCTGGTCTGGGAGGATCCCACATGCTGCGGAGCAACTGGGCCCGTGAGCCACAACTACTGAGCCTGCGCATCTGGAGCCTGTGCCCCGCAACAAGAGAGGCCACGACAGTGAAAGGCCCGCGCACCGCGATGAAGAGTGGCCCCCACTTCCCACAACTAGAGAAAGCCCTCGCACAGAAACGAAGACCCAACACAGCCAAAAATAAATATTAAAAAAGATAATAATAATAATCTTCATGAAGCTTTATATTTACAAATATATTTCTGATATCACTTTTGATAATAACTGAAGGCAAATAGGCTTTTCTACTTTTCCCTAAGAAGGGGATACTCGTAGAAGAGAAATAAAATATTAGAATGAGATATTCCCCTGTCAATTTAACTCTATCCCTTAGAAATTAGAAAAAGAAATGGTTAGTGAAGTCAGAAAGAGAAAAACAAATATCGTATATTAACGCATATATGTGGAACCTAGAAAAATGGTACAGATGAACCGGTTTGCAGGGCAGAAATTGAGACACAGGTGTAGAGAACAAACGTATGGACGCTAAGGGGGGAAAGTGGCGGGGCATTGGTGGTAGTGGTGGGATGAACTGGGAGACTGGGATTGACATATATACACTAATATGTATAAAATAGATAACTAATAAGAACCTGCTGTATAAAAAAATAAATAAAATTCAAAAATTAAACAAAGAAAAAATTTTAATTTTTTAAATTAAAATTTTTTAAAATTAAAAATTTAAATTAATTTTTAATTTAAAATTAATCTGACAAAAGTTACCCTTTCCAAAAGTTCCCAAAATAGTAATTTATATTCACATACCAAAAAAAAAAAAAAAAAGAAATGGTTAAATTTAAATGATTTTAGAGGAATAGGCTGTCCTTGAGGGGGATGTGACAGGCACTTAAAGTAAATATAAGAAAAATCAGTAAATATTTTTTATTATTCTATTTTATTTATTTATATTTCTCTAGAAGTTCTTTCTCATATACATTTACCTGTGGAAACGAGATGCCTAAGGTTAAATTAATAAATAAAATATCTGGGATTCATTTTTAGTCTAAGTTTACAGGAAAGATACTTCCTATATCTGCATAGAAATTAGATATTTTATTCAATCTTGAATTGTCCTTGAATAGTTTTTTTTAATGTTTTCTATCACTACTACAAACTCCTTTTTGCAAATTGGGCTGCAGTAAAGACTGCTGGTTGTCCCTTAAAAACCATTCTTCCCTTCTTTTGTAGTAATGAAATTTCCAAGTTTTAGTGGGTAGATGTTCACTGTGAATAAATACTACATCTCCCAGCTTTCCTTGTAGCTAAATATGACCAAGTGACTAAATTCTGACCAATGGAATACAAGCTAGAATGTAGGCAAATTGGTGACTCACCTTGGGGCCACAGAAGAAAGCAGTCTCTAGGATGGCAGAGCAAAAGGACATAAGAAATCCAGATCCCTTGTGGCTTCATGGAGTAAAGCTGTCATATAGCTCAGAATTTTACGTGTGAGATAAATAAACCGGTCTGTCTCCAAGAGCTGGCTTAATATCCTAACTAACACATAGGGTGAGGAATGGGACATTTGGACAATGCTAGACCTTTAAGACCTGTTAAATATTGCTTTCCCCACCCTCTGCCACTCCTATCTGAATTAGGTGAATGATCATTGTCAAAATGAAATAGCTTTGTTTTCTCCTTCTAACTTCAAGTATTTTAACAAACAGGTATGAGCATCTTCTATGTCCTAGACTTCATTCTAGGAAATGATGATTATTTTAGCTACCGTTTATTGAGGCCCTAGTTTTCCACCAAGCAGTCAACAAATACTGAGCACCTCCTATGCATCAATGATTAAGACAAAATCTCTCCTTCAAAGAGCTTTAATTATAGTGGGAGCAGATACATAATAAACACAAACACGATTTAAGATAAATTCAAGAACTGATAGTGCTAAAGTAAATATGGGATTACGAAAAAGGATGACTAAGGAGGAAGACTGTAGGCATAAAGTTATAGTATTCACATTTATCATCCCAGGAGTTTGAAGCTATGTGCCACACAACCAGATACGAGACTTAACAAACTTGTGCGGTTCTAACTCGATTAGGTATTTATTTTTTCTCAAAGAGTCTGGCCTGTGGGGTTTTCATCACACTGCTAGAGAACAGAGCAGCGTCACTGACTTATTCTAGTTCTGCAGCAGCTTGAACAACGTGTGTTCTCTAGGTGCTACAGCTGCTGGGCCATCCTATTTGCCTGAACTTTACCTCTTTTTCTATTTAGAAATACCAGTCTGTGGGGAGCATGCTGGCATGAATTCCAGTGGGAAGCTGGTTATGCTCCAAAAGTTATAAAAACTTGGACCTTCTGGGAATGAGAAAATGCACCTAATTTCAACACTACAGTTTTTAAGGCTAGAAGAAATTCTGGAACATACTATATTAGTGGTGGATACCATCATCATCATGGTTATCACCATCACCATCATCATCATCATCATCAATATTTACAGAAGAGATTAAGAGAATTTAAACAATTTCCCCAAAGCCCACAGTTGGGGCTAGACCCCCTAATTGATGTCCTGTTTCTTCTAACACTATTACCCCCACCGACACCATATCTCTATGCCAACTCCGAGCCAAAGTCCCAGTGACTTTAAACTTGATTTGACACTACTATATGACACACCCCTCTCTGGTGAAATCTGACTAACAGCATGTGCTGTCAGACAGGAGCCTGGTGTTAGTAATGCTTACGTAGGTCATCGCCATTCTACCACATTTGACTCTACAAGAAACTTTTCCTGAAAAGTTGGGTTGAACCATAACGACTCCTTCTTAGGCCAGTCTCCCACCCATGCTTCCATGACAAGCACCCCCATCCCACTTGATATGAGTACACATCTGACGCGGCTTTTCACCAAGAGATTTTTCATGGTCACGTTCATCCAGCCTCTACGTGGCCTCCCATCACGTCCACACCTGAACCCTAAAACTGACTCCCTGACCCACTCCCTGCGTCACCCTCAGGGTCATCTACCAACCTTTCAGGCAGATAGATAAGCACACTTGAAGGTGTTTGACTCATTTCCTCTTCATCCATTTTATCAATCATAAAGTCCTCCTGTTTTTGACTTTGAAATAGCTCTCACATTTATCCTTTTTGATCCACGCCCATTTCTAACATTTTAGGATAGGCTGGTGCGTCTCACAGTTGGGAATTTGGTAGATAGGGGGAAGAGGTGAAATAAAATCTCTCATGATTCCAGGTGGAGGCCAATTTTGCAGGGAAAGGCATAGGATTGCACACAGAACTGTGTTTTGCTTCATTACTTTTGGTTTTGGTTGGATTTGACTTTGTCACAATGATATAATTATTTTTGAAATTGTAAAAGAAAGGGTAAGATTGTTATCTTTCCAAATGAAAGTGGGAGGGGAGTGGTCTACAGGTGGAGAATGGTTGAGAAACACAGGCCCAGGCTCTTCCCACCCCATCCTGCTTCACTGTGGCACCTTCAGGCTGGTCTCTCTGCTTTGGTCTCCTCCTCTAGCCATTTTGTGTATTGCTTCCCATAACTCTTTCTTCAACACCCTTTTAAGCCTCTCATGTCCCTGAGCACTCAGTGGCTTCTTGTTGCCTGCAATTTCCTGGCTGGGTCCCTCTGGCTTTCAAGGCAGTGGCTATGATTCTGGAAGCCTGCTAGGGTGAGGCAGCCTGGCTTGGGTCTGGATGCTGCCATTAACTTGCCAAGTGACCTTGAGCATGATACAGAACCTCCCCGAGTCTCACCTGTGACATGGGATTAAATGTAACTTCTCTGCATAACTCACTGGAAGGAAAAAATGCATGAAAAAGCCCTTTGATATAAAAAGCTGGGCATGTCTATGTTTCGAGTTGGCAGTTGCCTGCGGGGGTTATGTCCCAAGCTGACATCTGGCGCTATCCCTAAAATAGAGCAGGTTCTCAACAGGTGTGTACTGAATAAGGAATTACTGCCTGGCACCCCCCAGAAGATCTCAGGCAACCTCACATCCCACAGGCCTTCACACACCGTAGGTGCTCAATCAAGATTTTGTGAAGAAATGAATCAATGAATGAATGCAAATTTTATTTCAGTCGGGCAGCCCTTTCTGATAATATTTACTGAGCACTGACTCTCTGCCAACCATTCTTTCAAGTGCTTATACATCCATTAGCTCATTTAATCCTCACAACAAAGAGGGGACACTACAGCATGGGGAGATTGCTGTAAGTGGCCCCAGGTCACACAGGCAGCAAAGGCTGAGCTGGGAAGGGAATCTGGCAGGCAGCCTCGGGGATCACCCTCCTAACCACGCTGCCATGAGCCTATTCTCTCAAGTGGCTTCTGCCTCCAAGCCTTTTCTCTTGCTGTGCTTTTCATCTGGGATGTCCTCCCTCCTGTCCTTTCACTGAACTACACCCTTCTATCCCCCCAAAGCCCGCCTCCAGTCCCATGGACCACATGAAGCCTTTCCTGGGTACTCCAGCATCAGACTCTCTTCTGGACTTAGACTGCAGGTCTGCTCATTATGGCAGCGCTTCCCAACTAGAGGGAAAGGATTATCCAGAATAATGACTTTTCTATCGTCCAATGGTACCTACACAATGCAACATGTGTTACATAATAGGTTCTCAGTCAACACTGAGAGTATGATTGCCCAGCTCACTGGGGGAGTAAAATGAGGGTGGTAACAGCTGGCATTGAGTGGTTACTATATTCCAGACCTTGAGCTAAGCTCTTCACATATGTTACTTCACTTTAACATTGAGCTTATAAGACAGATATCGTTATCCCATTTTACAGAGAGAAAACGGAGGGCGTGTGGCCAGTTACGTCGTGGTTTGATCAAGCTGGAGTCTGCGTGACTCCATAGGATGCTCTCTGATTCACATCTTCCATCGCCTTGGCCATAAGGAAATACAATTCTTGCCACCCTTCGATAAGCAACAGTTGGACAAGTTACAAGGTAGCAAAGATGTTGGGTTTGTAAAGGAAGCAGTTATTTACCTGCAAGAGTTAATTTTCCTTCATAGAGAAGGTGTCTGTTGGTTGGTGACAGGATGTTTTCTGCCATGTGTTCTTTAAAAATGTGTTTCAGGCACTGGCAAAACAAGGGAGGAAATCAAAGAGATGTTGTTAGTGATTGGAGGACAGCATATTCTAGAAGCTGGGGCAATGTACTCTGTCTAGAAAGTTCCTGACATTTGGAAATGCCAGTAAATGCACATGGGAATGGGAAAGAATGGGAAAAATGCTTAGAAGGACCAGTTCAGGAACGGCATGAGGAGGTCAGCCTCCCCACACACAATGCCATGTGGATGAGGCTTTACTTCTTGCTAGATTTATAATTCTAGTGGGCAGCTGGGGACTTTGTGAGACTAGTATACTTCCACTTGAATGCCAAACGTTTAGAAAGGGACATAGGTTCTAATTGATCCTTTTTGTACCTCTGGAATGAAAAACCTTTTATCTCTATCCCAAAGTGGAGGCCACACTATAATCTCCTGTAGATGTCTGCATTTTTGAAAATTGTCAAGCCACTTCACTTTTCCTTCAAGATCCCCTGAAAGACAAGACACATTCAATATATTTTTAAATGCATGAGACATTACAGCATAAAATTTAACCAAGATCCACAGGAATCATTTAGAGATACTGACCGCCCCTGGAGCCAAACCATATCTTAGGTTCATTTAACATATTTCTTGCTGTTTAAATGCCTTAGAAAAACTCACTGATTTGAAATCAGCCTCTTGCAGAGAAAAATGAAGCTGAACTAATTTAACTCAGTAAGTTGGAAATGTATTGTGCATTTTTATTTCAATAATACTAACAGTTCCCTTAGTAGCTTTCTCATATTCCCTACATCACACAGCTTGTGATTACAGGAAGGAAAAAAAAATCAGACTAACAAGGACAAACATATCCTTTTGTCTTAATCATAAAACATACATTCACTTTATGGTAAGGTTGATTATTTCTTTTGGTAAGAACTCATTTTCTCTTTGAAGGTCTATATTAATTTTCCAATGTTTTTTAATAACATATTGCTATTGAGGTTTTGAAATGATTTTTGAAAACATGGAGGGCAAGTCATAGACCCACAGAATCACACGGTTAGGGAATCCTTGAGAATTCACCATCTTTAAGCTTTAAAGGAAGGCCACAGGATCTCTTTCCCCAACAATGAGAATTCATTTTATTGAGAAATTCCTAGAAGAGATGTTATCCCCCTCACAAACTTATCAAAATGAGTAATAATCTTCAAAATTACTTTAAAAGTTTAAAAAAGTCTGTCTTTAACTGAATTTTTTGTCTTAATCACTTGATAAGCTGAATTCTAGTTCCTTGGGTTATTTTAGAATTTCAACAAAAAATTTTTAAAAAGGAAAGAAACTCCTAAGTGAATGGTCATTTTATTTTTAAACATGCAAAAGAAAAAAAATATATCATTTCTGTACAGCTGATAATCATCATTTTGAATTGTTCCCTTTTGATGCTCCCCAGGAAATCTTGGTTTATGGACATATATCACGAACTTCTTTATTTGAATGTGATTATACAGAGCTACCCAAATAAACTTAAGTCATCACAGGGCTTTCTCGTTTCCTATTCCCAAATTTCGGGTCTAATGATTGCAGTTGGCATTATATTTAGATTGGCCCTGGATTTCAGTGACCTAAAAAAAATGACCGATGGTAATTTATTCTCCGGAAAGGCTTCCCATGCTGTTTACTCCCATTTGCTTTGTGTGTGGGTTCAGTATGGATGTTAAAAACAAAGTGCCTTCATCATCTGGGAAATAGAACTTTTCCTGCCTGAACTCACATCTGAAAGCCTTGGAGACGGGGCCATGTCCTGCGTGAACTTGGAGTTAAGAGTTCTCATAGGGTTCGCCAGGATGTGACTGGAGCCCATTGTTTTGAGTGTGTTTGATTTACAATGCAAACTCAAACTCGAATCCACATTTCGGAAAGCCATGACCTCAAGGCAATGGAATTACCTCCTAGGATGGAAGCCCAAATGGTTCCCAAGAGCCAGAGGGTCCCCCAACTCTTTGATTAAAGCTGACACTGGAGCTCTGGGTCACTCGTCTCAGGGACTTACAGATTGACTTTTCCACCTTTTCCTTGATGGAGTAGATCATGATTTTCTCCGTAGAGTCTGTACTCCTTTTCCAGATGTTCTTCAGCAACAAGGGATATCGAGTCAGCCTGTGTAGTGGGGCCACTAGCAGCTCAGGGAGGTGAAGGCGTCTGCACTGTTCATTTTGCTCACACCACTGGGGGAGGCAAAAGCAGGTGGATCAGAACATCGCGTCTCCTATCAAGGCCCTGAGAAGTCCTGACACAAGAAACCCTTAGAGAGTTCACTCAGTAATGACATGACACGCCTGTGAGCTTGCTAGGAAAATTTATAAGCCATGGACTAGACTTTGCTTTTGAAAATTCCATATTAAATTGTCTTAGCAAGCATCTATCTACCAGTACTAAATTCAGGGTCTGAAATGGGTTTTTTCAACGTGCTTAAGAAGTATTGACTATTACTGACTGAAACATTGCTGCTTTCCAATTAAAGAAATAAAAGAATCTTTCTTCAGATGTCTTGCCTTCCCAGCAATGGTGATGAAGGAAGAGGTCATCAGCATCACCTATAACACCACCCCCTCAATCCTCCTAAATGGGAAAACTGATGTCAAGATTTGAATGCACAGGAAAAGTTTGAATTTTGTTAAATCCCCTAGAAATTGCATACTCCATCAGTGGCCGTGTAAGATGTATTAATACACATATTTCAGCCTTGTTTACCCTTGACACTGAAGAGTTTAGTTTTGCCCCTTGCCTTCTCCTTTTCCCTGGCCCTTGGGGGAGACTTCTGGTTTTGCCAACTCTGCTCCCACTCTTGCTGCAATGCAGTTAGGAGAACTGAGAGTCAACACTACACACGTAGACAGGAAAAGGAAGGATTTTTGCTTGTTGGGTCAGTTCCTTGACTCTCCTTTGTTGGAGGGAATCAGGATAATGAAGAGAAAATGAAAACAGAAGTTGAAGACGCTAAATTGATCTACCTGATATAGAAAAGAGAGGAGAGGGAAAAAGACGTAGACAATTGTCAATAGGGAGAGTTTGTTCAAAGAGGCAGTTGCCAGGAGTACACACAATGGGGAATACATGAAAGGAAACTTCAGTAAGTATTGCTATGGGATATACATTGGATTTCCATAAATGGTATTTTGAGAAATGCAAGCAACATAAGAATAGCTCCTACATTTGTTTCATCTGCTGGACTGTTTCTTTGAATGTGACACCGTTTGAACCTGAGGGGTCCCAGCCTTTGTGCAGGTGACACATGACGCCTGGAGCCAGGTCTGTGGCTACTGCACACACAGGTACATCAAGAAGTATTATTAAGGGTGTGTTCACTTCCCTTACACTTCTCTCCTCCCACCTGCTCACACCATACTTGTTCTGAGTTCAGCTCTAAATGGATCCTGTCCTCACACTAAATATTTTTCTTGCTGCGGGCTCTCGCCTCTTCCCTCTTTCATGCTCACTCCAGGCCCAGGTTAAGTCCTGACCCTCATGACCCAGACCCTCAAGACCAGCCTCAGGTGGGTCAAGGTACAGTCGGTTCTACTATCTGTAGGTTCTGCATTCTCAAATTCAACCAACTGTGAACTGAAAATATTTGGGAAAAAAAATTCCAGAAAGTTCCAAAAAGCCTGAATTTGCGGCACAGCAGCAAATTTACATAGCATTTACACTGTATTTACAATATTTACATAGAACTTACCTTGTATTAGGTATTATGAGTAATCTAGAGATGATTTAAAGTATACGGGAGGATGTGCATTGGTTATATGCAAATACTATACCATTTTATACACTGGACTTGCGCATCCTCGGATTTTGGTATCTGTCGGGGTTCTGGAACCAATACCCTGTGGATACAAAGGGACGACTGTGCACTGCGGAAGGCTCCCTCTGCTTCCCCAAAGATATCTTCATACGTCTTTATGCCCAGATGTCAGCCCTTGCATTTCAGAGAGGTTGGCTCAAACCTCCAACAAGCCCAAAACTCTCCCTTGGATATTTATAAAGAGATATTCCAATGGCTTCTTCTGGCCCCTGGACTCCTGTTTGTACACATTCTGTTTCTTCGCTGAACAGCATGGGCCAAATGCCACACTTAGCCCTTTGGTAGGTTTCCTGTGTTGGTTCCCACTGTAAACCCACTCATGCCAAACATTTTATGAGCGTATGTGTTTATCTTACTGAAGATTTCAGATTATGAGGAGGGCTCACAGCCCACAGTCACCACCCACCACCCCATTTTGCTGGCGCCACTCTCTTCTTTGAAAGGAGAGAGCTCTTTCCCTCTCTTCCCCTCTCCGACTTTCCCCTTTTTCTCTCCTAGCCTCGTGCTTTGCAATTTGTCCTGGTCTTTCATAACCTGACCACATCCCTGGAGGGTGGTACCTTCCTACCCCAGCAGCTTTATCACATTTCTTTTAAAAACATCCGGGACTCTTCCTTACGGGAATTCTGCCGGGCGTGATCTTTCCCACTTCCCCACCTACAGATGGCAGGTCAGAAAGGTGAGCCCAGAAAGGTCAGAGAGGTGCATGGAGGATGGAGCTCTAGGGGGCAGGCTTCAAGGCTGAGGGACCACCTCCCCGTCTCTGCACCTCAGATTCTTCTTTAAAATGGGGGAAGGTACTAGATGACCTCCCAGTTCTCATCCAGCTCAAAATGGCTGTGATTCTCACTGGGGCTGGAAGGGATGAAGGAAGCAGGGACTGCAGACGTGGAAAGGCTGGGAGTGGGGAGGAGTGGAAAGAGGAGGTGTGGAGAGGCTGTAGTCTGTGGCCTTAGTGGCTGATTTCCATGCTGAGTCATTAGCAGCAGCATTCCAGCACTACCTGCTGGTCCTTGTGGGGGGCTGGGGAGCTCCAGTAACTGATTTCTCAGCAGCAGTTAGGGATTCCCTCAAAACACACAGCCCTGGGCCACTGCTCCAAACTTCCATGTTGTAGGGAACAGCTCTGGCTGCCAGTACCCACTGGTGTTCAGGGTAAATATAAAAACACCTAATCTCCCCCAGATATCAATCAGAAAAGAAACACCAGTGGTAAATAATTCAGACAGAGATCGAGGCAGAGATACTGGAAGATTTTAGCGTTTTGGAAGGTCTCAGAAGAGCAAAAAAAAAAAAATATTTGATGATTCTAAAAGTAAAACTATAAGTTTTTTTTTTTCATCTCTCTATTGGCTTTACTTTTCAGAAACATTAGGGAAAGAAAAACAATTCTCTGTCACGAGAGAGTGGACATAAAAGTCCTTTTCATGGATGGGTCTAGATCAATGGAATCTGCTTCAGTTTTATAATAAATAAATTTATAGGTGGGAGATCAAGATGGCGGAATAGAAGGACATGGAGCTCAATGACGCCCACAAATACATCAGAAATACATCTACATGTGGAACAACTCTCACAGAACACCTACCGAACGCCGGCAGAAGACCTCATACAGCCAATGCTGCAAGAAAGATCACCGTGTAACCAGGTAGGACAAAAGAAAAAAAAGAAATCGGGATGGGACCTGCACCCCTGGGAGGGAGCTGTGAAAGAGGAAAGGTTCCCTCACCCTGGGAACTCCCTTCACCGGCTGGGAGATCAGCTGGGACAGAAAGGGAGCTTCAGAGGCTCAGAGGAGAGTGCAGCAACCAGCTTACAGCTGGCAGAAGAGAGAGAGACCAGCACATCTGGTCCTGGCCACCTTGCTGCACTCCCCAGCCCAAGATATGTATCTCCTGGTATGAGTGGGGGCTGGGTGCTGAAACTTGGGCTTCAGTGGACAGACCTGGGGAGAGGACTGGCGGTGGCTCTGCGGAGAAGCTGGAGGGGCTGGAGTGTGGCCTGGGCTGCAACTGGGGCTGTGTGCAGGATGAAGCCTGGGTCCGCCAAAGAAGCCCCACTGTTAACAAGCCCTTGAAGGGAGGAGTGGGGCCCCGCCAGAGCAGCCTCACCCTCACAGTGCTCAAAGTGGGCAGGGCTCTGCCTCTACAAGTTCTGGGGGCACGCCAGTGCCTGCAGGTGCCCACACACAGAGCTGGGGCTGAAATCTGAGCCCCATCGGGAGACTTTGTGACTTTGGTGGATTTACGCTGCTAGCGCCTTTCTAAGCTAAACAACTGTGGGACATCCGAGCAGATGCTGGTACTCCTGGGGCTGGCGCGGGGCTAGAGTTAGCAGCTGCGAACTTTGTGGATGCATGAACGTGGAGGTGGGGCCAGGGTCTGTGCCGATTCCGTAGCTCCCACAGCGGGTCCAGGTGCACGACTACGGGCAACTAAGGAAGGTCCCGGTGCCTGTCTTCAGGGAATCTGTGCCAATGGATCGGCGCTGGTGGCTTTGTGAGCACCGCACCTGAGGGACACCCAGGCTGACTGCCTGCATCCCCATGGCTGAGGAGGGCCTGAGGGCAGTGCCAACAATGGTGTACTTTGTGAGCACGCACAATGGGTGACAGAGGACACCACAGAGCACACCTGCCGGTGGACAGCTCCTGAGGAGGAATACTCAGTGACTCCCAGTGGGAGTGCTCCAGTACTGCCTACCTCATACCACAGCTCAGAAACAGACCTGGGGGCTTCTACTCCAACAACTGGGGAGCAGACCCTGTCCCAACAAGGCTGTGACAAGCAAAGAGGAGGGCCACTCAACTTCCAGTGCAGGCTCTGGTCACCACAAAAACAATCACACCCCCTATCAAGGTGATAACAACCAGCATACATAGAGAAAAGACATGGCAGGCATCCATACTAAAAACAGCCCTTGCACCAAAAATATGAGACTCACACAGACTACAAAGGGATGCTTCCACATAAAAACAGCCCTTCAAGACCACAGTAGATAACTGTTTCTCCTAAATTCATACAGTCACAGAAATATAAGCAAAACAAAGAAGGAGAGGAGAATCATTGACAGAAAGACACTGGAACTCACCAAAAAAAGATACCCCACATCCAAAGAAAGGAGAAACCACAATGAGACGGTAGGAGGGGCACAATCACAATAAAATCAAATCCTATAACTGCTGGGTCGGTGACACACACTGGAGAACACTTATACCACAGAAATTCACCCACTGGAGTGAAGGTTCTGAGCCCAATGTCAAGCTTCCCAACCTGGGTGTGCAGCAACGGGAGGAGGAATTCCTAGAGAATCAGACTTTGAAGGCTAGCAGGATTTGATTGCAGGACTTTGACAGGACTGGGGGAAACAGAGACTCCACTCTTGGAGGGCACACATAAAGTAGTGTATGCATCGGGACCCAGGGGAAGGAGCAGTGACCCCAGGGGAGACTGAACCAGACCTACCTGCTAGTGTTGGAGGGTTTCCTGCAGAGGCGGAGGGTGGCTGTGTCTCACCGTGAGGATAAGAACACTGGCAGCAGAAGTTCTGGGAAGTACTCCTTGGCATGAGCCCTCCCAGAGTCTGCCATTAGCCCCACCAAAGAGCCCAGGTAGGCTCCAGTGTTGGGTTGCCTCAGGCCAAACAAACAACAGGGAGGGAACCCAGCCCCACCCATCAGCAGTCAAACGGATTAAAGTTTTACTGAGCTCTACCCACCAGAGCAACACCAAGCTCTACCCACCACCAGTCCCTCCCATCAGGAAACTTGCACAAGCCTCTTAGATAGCCTCATCCACCAGAGGGCAGACAGCAGAAGAAGAACTACAATCCTGCAGCCTGTGGAACAAAAACCACATACACAGAAAGACAGACAAGATGAAAAGGCAGAGGGCTATGTACCAGAAGAAGGAACAAGATAAAACCCCAGAAAAACAACTAAATGAAGTGGAGATAGGAAACCTTCCAGAAAAACAATTCAGAATAATGATAGTGAAGATGATCCAGGACCTCGGAAAAAGAATGGAGGCAAAGATCGAAAAGATGCAAGAAATGTTTAACAAAGACCTAGAAGAATTAAAGAACAAACAAACAGAGATGAACAATACAATAACTGAAATGAAAATAAGCCAGAAGGAATCAATAGCAGAATAACTGAGGCAGAAGAACGGATAAGTGACCTGGAAGACAGAATGGTGGAATTCACTGCTGCAGAACAAAATAAAGAAAAAAGAAAGAAAAGAAATGAAGACAGCCTCACTGCTGCAGAACAGAATAAAGAAAAAAGAAAGAAAAGAAATGAAGACAGCCTAAGAGACCTCTGGGACAACATTAAACACAACAACATTTGAATTATAGGGGTCCCAAAAGGAGAAAAGAGAGAGAAAGGACCTGAGAAAATATCTGAAAAGATTATAGTTGAAAACTTCCCAAATATCGGAAAGGAAATAGCTACCCAAGTCCAGGAAGTGCAGAGAGTCCCATACAGGATAAACCGAAGGAGAAACATGCCGAGACACACAGTAATCAAATTGGCAAAAATTAAAGACAAAGAAAAATTATTGAAAGCAGCAAGGGAAAAACAACAAATAACATACAAGGGAATCCCCATAAGGTTAACAGCTGACCTTTCAGCAGAAACTCTGCAAGCCAGAAGGGAGTGGCAGGACATATTTAAAGTGATGAAAGGGAAGAACCTACAACAAAGATTACTCTACTCAGCAAGGATCTCATTCACATTCGATGGAGAAATCAAAAGCTTTACAGACAAGCAAAAGCTAAGAGAGTTCAGCTCCACCAAACCAGCTCTACAACAAATGCTAAAGGAACTTCTCTAAGTGGGAAACACAAGAGAACAAAAGGACCTACAAAAACAAATCAAAACGATTAAGAAAATGGTAATAGGAACATACATATCGATAATTACCTTAAATGTGAATGGATTAAATGCTCCAACCAAAAGACACAGGCTCGCTAAATGGATAGAAAAACAAGACCCATATATATGCTGTCTACAAGACACCCACTTCAGACCTAGAGACACATACAGACTGAAAGTGAGGGGATGGAAAAAGATATTCCATGCAAATGGAAATCAAAAGAAAGCTGGAGTAGCAATACTCATATCAGATAAAACAGACTTTGAAATAAAGAATGTTACAAGAGACAAGGAAGGACACTACATAATGATCAAGGAATCAATCCAAAAAGAAGATATAACAATTATAAATATATATGCACCCAACATAGGAGCACCTCAATACATAAGGCAACTGCTAACAGCTATAAAAGAGGAAATCGACAGTAACACAATAATAGTGGGAGACTTTAACACCACACTTACACCAATGGACAGATCATCCAAACAGAAAATTAATAAGGAAACACAAGCTTTAAATGACACTATACAGCAGACAGATTAAATGATATTTATAGGACATTGCATCCAAAAACAGCAGATTACACTTTATTCTCAAGGGCACACGGAACATTCTCCAGGATAGATCACATCTTGGGTCACAAATCAAGCTGCAGGCAATTTAAGAAAACTGAAATGATATCAAGCAGCTTTTCTGACCACAACGCTATGAGATTAGAAATCAATTACAGGAAAAAAAAACTGTAAAAAACACAAACACATGGAGGCTAAACAATATATTACTAAATAACCAAGAGATCACTGAAAACATCAAAGAGGAAATCAAAAAATACCTAGATACAAATGACAAAGAAAACACGATGACCCAAAACCTATGGGATGCAGCAAAAGCAGTTCTAAGAGGGAAGTTCATAGCAATACAAGCCTACCTCAAGAAACAAGAAAAGTCTCAAATAAACAACCTAAACTTACACCTAAAGGAACTAGAGAAAGAAGAACAAACAAAACCCAAAGTTAGTAGAAGGAAAGAAATCATAAAGACCAGAGCACATATAAATGAAATAGAAACAAAGAAGACAGTAGCAAAGATCAATAAAACTAAAAGCTGGTTCTTTGAGAAGATAAACAAAATTGATCAACCATTAGCCAGACTGATCAACAAAAAAAGGGAGAAGACTCAAATCAATAGAATTAGAAATGAAAAAGGAGAAGTAACAATTGACACTGCAGAAATAAAAAGGATCATGAGAGATTACTAAAAGCAACTATAGGCTAATAAAATGGACAACCTGGAAGAAATGGACAAATTCTTAGAAATGCACAACCTTCGAGACTGAACCAGGAAGAAATAGAAAATATGAACAGACCAATCACAAGTAATGAAATTGAAACTGTGATTAAAAATGTTCCAACCAACAAAAGCCCAGGACCAGATGGCTTCACAGGCGAATTCTACCAAACATTTAGAGAAGAGCTAACACCTATCCTTCTCAAACTCTTCCAAAATATTGCGGAGGAAGGAACACTCCCCAACTCATTCTACGAGGCCACCATCACCCTGATACCAAAACCAGACAAAGATGTCACAAAGAAAGAAAACTACAGGCCAATATCACTGATGAACATAGATGCAAAAATCTTCAACAAAATACTAGCAAACAGAATCCAACAGCACATTAAAAGGATCATACACCATGGCGAAGTGGGGTTTATCCCAGGAATGCAAGGATTCTTCAGTATATGCAAATCAATCAATGTGATACACCATATTAACAAATTGAAGGAGAAAAACCATATCATCATCTCAGTAGATGCAGAAAAAGGTTTTGACAAATTTCAACAACAATTTACGATAAAAACCTTCCAGAAAGCAGGCACAGAAGTAACTTTCCTCAACATAATAAAGGCCATATATGACAAACCCACAGCCAACATCGTCCTCAATGGTGAAAAATTGAAACCATTTCCACGAAGATCAGGAACAAGACAAGGTTGCCCATTCTCACCACTAGTATTCAACGTAGTTTTGGAAGTTTTAAACACAGCAATCAGAGAAAAAAAAGAAATAAAAGGAATCCAAATCGGAAAAAAAGAAGTAAAGCTGTCACTGTTTGGAGATGACATGATACTATACATAGAGAATCCTAAAGATGCTACCAGAAAACTCCTAGAGCTAATCAATGAATTTGGTAAAGTAGCAGGATACAAAATCAATGCACAGAAATCTCTTGCATTCCTATACACTTATGATGAAAAAACTGAAAGTGAAATTAAGAAAACACTCCCATTTACCATTGCAACAAAAAGAATAAAATATCTAGGAATAAACCTACCTAAGGGGACAAAAGACCTGTATGCAGAAAACTATAAGACACTGATGAAAGAAATCAAAGATGATACAAACAGATGGAGAGATATACCATGTTCTTGGATTGGAGGAATCAACATTGTGAAAATGACTCTACTACCCAAAGCAATCTACAGATTCAATGCAATCCCTATCGAACTACCAATGGCATTTTTCACAGAACTAGAACAAGAAATTTCACAATTTGTATGGAAACACAAAAGACCCCGTATAGCCAAAGCAATCTTGAGAAAGATAAACGGAGCTGGAGGAATCAGGCTCCCAGACTTCAGACTATCCTACAAAGCTACAGTAATCAAGACAGTATGGTACTGGCACAAAAACAGAAATATAGATCAATGGAACAGGATAGATAGCCCAGAGATAAGCCCATGCACATATGGTCACCTTATCTTTGATAAAGGAGGCAAGAATATACAGTGGAGAAAAGACAGCCTCTTCAATAAGTAGTGCTGGGAAAACTGGACAGCTACATGTAAAATAATGAAATTAGAACACTCCCTAACACCATAAACAAAACAACACAGAAGTCAAAATGGATTAAAGACCTAAATGTAAGGCCAGGCACTATAAAACTCTTAGAGGAAAACATAGGCAGCACACTCCATGACATAAATCACAGCAAGATCCTTTTTGACCCACCTCCTAGAGAAAAGGAAATAAAAACAAAAATAAACAAATGGGACCTAATGAAACTTAAAACCTTTTGCACAGTAAAGGAAACCATAAACAAGATGAAAAGAGAACCTTCAAAATGGGACAAAATATTTGCAAATGAAGCAACTGACAAAGGATCAATCTCCAAAATTTACAAGCAGCTCACGCGGCTCAATATCAAAAAAACAACCCAATCCAAAAATGGGCAGAAGACCTAAATAGCCATTTCTCCAAAGAAGATATACAGATTGCCAACAGACACATGAAAGGATGCTCAACATCATTAATCATTAGAGAAATGGAAATCAAAACTACAATGAGATATCATCTCACACTGGTCAGAATGGCCATCATCAAAAAATCTACAAACAATACACGCTGGAGAGGGTGTGGAGAAAAGGGAAGCCTCTTGCACTGTTGGTGGGAATGTAAATTGATACAGGCACTATGGAGAACAGTATGGAGGTTCCTTAAAAAACTAAAAATAGAACTACCATACGACCCAGCAATCCCACTACTGGGCATATACCTGAGAAAACCATAACTCAAAAAGAGTCAGGTACCACAGTGTTCACTGCAGCTCTATTTACAACAGCCAGGACATGGAAGCAACCTAAGTGTCCAAGGACAGATGAATGGATAAAGAAGATGTGGCACATATATACAATGGAATATTACTCAGCCATAAAAAGAAATGAAACTGAGTTATTTGTAATGAGGTAGATGGACCTAGAGTCTGTCATACAAAGTGAAGTAAGTCAAAAAGAGAAAAACAAATACCGTATGCTAACACATATATATGGCACCTAAACAAAAATAGTTCTGATGAACCTACAGGCAGGACAGGAATGAAGACAAAGACGTAGAGAATGGACTTGATGACACAGGGGTGGGGGGAAGGGTAAGCTGGGACGAAGTGAGAGCATGGCAGCGACATATATACACCTAACAAATGTAAAATAGATACCTAGTGGGAAGCAGCCGCATAGCACAGGGAGATCAGCTCGGTGCTTTGTGACCACCTAGAGGGGTGAGATAGGGAGGGTGGGAGGGAGGGAGATGCAAGAGGGAACAGATATGGGGATATATGTATATATATAATTGATTGATTTTGTTATAAAGCAGAAACTAACACACCATTGTAAAGCAATTATACTCCAATAAAGATGTTAAAAAATAAATAAATAAGACGGGAAAAAAATAAAATTAGAAATGAAAAAGGAGAAGTTACAACAGACACTGCAGAAATACAAAGCATTCTACGAGACTACTACAGGAACCCTATGCCAATAAAATGGACAAACTGGAAGAAATGGACAAATTCTTAGAAAGGTATAACCTTCCAAGACTGAACCAGGAAGAAATAGAAAATATGAACAGACAAATCATAAGTAATGAAATTGAAATTCTGATTAAAAATCTTCCAACAAACAAAAGTCCAGGACCAGATGGCTTCACAGGCGAATTCTATCAAACATTTAGAGAAGAGCTAACACCCATTCTTCTCAAACTCTTCCAAAAAAATGCAGAGCAAGGAAAACTCCCAAACTTATTCTATGAGGCCACCATCACCCTGATACCAAAACCAGACAAAGATACTACAAGAAAAGAAAATTATACACCAGTATTACCAATGAATATAGATGCAAAAATCCTCAACAAAATACTAGGAAACAGAATCCAACAACACATTAAAGGGATCATACACCATGACGAAGTGAGATTTATCCCAGGGATGCAAGGATTCTTCAATATAAGCAAATCAATCAATGTGATACGCCATATTAACAAACTGAAGAAGAAAAATGATATGATAATCTCAATAGATGCAGAAACAGCTTTTGACAAAATTCAACACCCGTTTATGATAAAAACTCTCCAGAAAGTGGACATAGAGGGAACCTACCTCAACATAATAAAGGCCATATATGACAAACCCACAGCAAACATCATTCTCAATGGTGAAAAACTGAAAGCATTTCCTCTAAGATCAGGAACAAGACAAGGATGTCCACTCTCACCTCTATTATTCAACATACTTTTGGAATTCCTAGCCACGGCAATCAGAGAAGAAAAAGAAATGAAAGGAATACAAATTGGAAAAGAAGGAGTAAAACTGTCACTGTCCGCAGATGACATGATACAGATACATAGAGAATCCTAAAGATGCCACCAGAAAATTACTAGAGCTAATCAATGAATCTGGTAAAGTTGCAAGATACAAAATTAATGCACAGAAATCTCTTGCATTCCTATACACTAATGAGGAGAAATCTGAAATAGAAATTAAGGAAACACTCCCATTTATAACTGCAACAAAAAGAATAAAATACCCAGGAATAAACCTACTTAGGGAGACAAAAGACCTGTATGCAGAAAACTATAAGACACTGATGAAAGAAATTAAAGATGATACAAACAGATGGACAGCTATACCATGTTCTTGGATTGGAAGAATGAATATTGTGAAAATGACTATACAATCCAAAGCAATCTACAGATTGAATGCAATCCCTATGAAATTACCAAAGGCAATTTTTACAGAACTAGAACAAGAAATCTTAAAATTTGTATGGAGACACAAAAGACCCAGAATAGCCAAAGGAGTCCTGAGGGAAAAAAACAGAGCTGAAGGAATAAGGCTCCCTGACTTCAGACTGTACTACAAAACTACAGTAATCAAGACAATATGGTACTGGCACAAAAACAGAAATATAGATCAATGGAACAGGATAGAAAGCCCAGAGATAAACCCACGCACCTATGGTCACCATAGTTTTGATAAAGAAGCAAGAATATACAATGGAGAGAAGACAGCCTCTTCAATAAGTAGTGCTGGGAAACCTGGAGAGCTACATTTAAAAGAATGAAATTAGAACACTCCCTAACACCATACACAAAAATAAACTCAAAATGTATTAGAGACCTAAATGTAAGACCGGACACTATAAAACTCTTAGAGGAAAACATAGGAAGAACACTCTTTGACATAAATCACAGCAAGATCTTTTTTGATCCACCTCCTAGAGTAATGGAAATAAAACAAGAATAAACATATGGGACCTAATGAAACTTAAAAGCTTTTGCACAGCAAAGGAAACTACAAACAAGACAAAAAGACAACCCTCAGAATGGGAGAAAATATTTGTAAACGAATCAATGGACAAAGGATTAATCTCCAAAATATATAAACAGCTCATGCAGCTCAATATTAAAAAAACAAACAACCCAATCCAAAAATGGGCAGAAGACCTAAATAGACATTGCTCCAAAGAAGATATACAGATGGCCAAGAAGCACATGAAAAGCTGCTCAACATCACTAATTATTAGAGAAATGCAAATCAAAACTACAATGAGGTATCACCTCACACCAGTTAGAATGGGCATCATCAGAAAATCTACAAACAACAAATGCTGGAGAGGGTGTGGAGAAAAGGGAACCTCCTTGCACTGCTGGTGGGAATGTAAATTGATACAGCCACTATGGAGAACAGTATGGAGGGTCCTTAAAATCTAAAAATAGAATTACCATATGACCCAGCAATCCCACTACTGGGCATATACCCAGAGAAAACTATAATTCAAAAAGACACATGCACCCCAATGTTCATTTCAGCACTATTTACAATGGCCAGGACATGTAAGCAACCTAAATGCCCATCGACAGACGAATGGATAAAGAAGTTGTGGTACATATATACAATGAAATATTACTCAGCCATAAAAAGGAATGAAACTGAGTCATTTGTAGACATGTGGATGGATCTAGAGAGTGTCATACAGAGTGAAGTAAGTCAGAAAGAGAAAAACAAATAATGTACATTAACGGATATATGTGGAACCTAGAAAAATGGTACAGATGAACCGGTCTGCAGGGCAGAGACCGAGACAAAGATGTATAGAACAAACGTATGGACACCAAGGAGGGAATGTGTGGGTGGTGGTGGTGGTGTGATGAATTGGGAGATTGGGATTGAGATGTATACACCAATATGTATAAAATGTATAACTAATAAGAACCTGCTGTATAAAAAAATAAAATTAAAAAAAAAAAGCAGAGGAATCACTCCCAATTTATAGAACAAGATATATCCCCTGAAAGACCAACGAACAATGAAACAGATCAGTCTATAATACTAGATCCCAAGTTCAAAAAGGAGGTAATAAAAAGAAAACTGTAGAAATTAAGAAAGTCTATTGAGACGAATGAAGATCACTGTAACAAGGAATTGGAAACTATAAAGAGGAGCCAATTAAAATTAGAAAACTCATTTGCCGAGACAAAAGCCAAGCTAAAGGCAATAAATAGGAAACTAAACAATGCAGAGGAACAAATAAGTGATCTAGAAAATAGAATAATGGAAATCATGCAATCAGAACAGCAGACAGAAGGACAAATGTAAAAAAATGAAAGCAATATACGAGACTTATGGGATAATATAAAGCAAGCCAATATACACATAATAGGGATCCCAGAAGGAGAAGAGAAAAGGGAATCAAAAATATATTTGAAGAAATTGTGGCTGAAAAATTCCCAAACTAAAGAAGGAAACAGATATCCAGGTACAGGAAAGTCCCAAACAAGATGAACACAAACAGACTTACACGAAGATGTATTAAAATTAAAATAGCAAAATTTAAAGAGAGGATTCTAAAGAGAAAAACAAAGAGTTAGTTAAAACGGAACCCACATAAGGCATTCAGCTGATTTCTCTACAGAAAATGTTGTAGGACAGAGGGGAGTGGCAAGATATGTTCAAAGTCCAGAAAGGGGAAAACCTGCAACTTAGGATATTCTACCCAGCAAGAATATCATTTAGAATAGAAGGAGAGATAAAGAAGTTCTCAAACAAAACTAACAAAACAAAAAGAAACGAAAACTAAAAGAACACAGCAATACTAAACTATCCTAAAAGAAATATTGAAAGGTCTTCTCTAAATAGAAAAGAATCTATAGGAAAGAGAAAATCACAATTGGAAAATAAATCACTTAAATAAGCCAGTATATAGATTACAATTATTTTGTGTGTGTGTGAAAGCGATGATAACTACAATAAAGAGCAAAGTGATAAACATGAAGATATAAAAGAGGACATCAAAATCATAAAATGTGGGGGGAGGGGTAAGAAAATGTAGACTTTTTTCAGAATATGGTTGAACCTATATGACTATGAGTCTAATGCAAGTAGATATAGTAATGGGTTAACATACTTGTAAAGCAGGGCAACAAAAAATCAGAAACATAGAACAGATTCAGAAAAACTAAAAACAAAAGAACTCCAGCATAATACAAAAGAAAATCATCAAACCACAAGAAGAAAAACAAAAAGAAAAAGAAAGGAACAAAGAGGAAATATAAAATCAACTGAAAAATAAGGTTTAAAATGGCAATAAATACATATCTATCAACAATTACCTTAAGTGTCAATGGACAAAATGTTCCAATCTAAAGACACAGAGTGGCAGATTAGATAATAAAACAAGAGCCTACAATATGCTGCCTACAAGAGACCCACTTTAGGGCAAAGGATACACAGATTGAAAGTGAGGGGATGGAAAAAGGTGTTTTATGCAAATGGAAATGAGAAGAAAGTGGGAGTAGCAGTACTCGTATGAGACAAAATAGACTTTAAAACAAAGGCCATAAAGAAAGATAAAGAAGGACACTATAAAATGATAAAAGAATCAATACAAAAAGAGGACCTTACACTTGTTAACATATATGCACCCAATATAGGAGCTCCTAAATAGAGAAAACAAGTAATAGGAAACATGCTAGGACACAAAGCAAGCCTGAACATATGTAAGAGGACAGAAATTATTTCAAGCATCTTTTCTGATCACAACAGCATGAAACTAGAAATCAACCACAGAAAGAGAAATGAGAAAAAAATGATTACATGGAGACTAAACAACAGGCTACTAAAAAACCAATGGATCAACAATGAAATCAAAAAGGAAATTAAAAAATATCTTGAGACAAATGACAATGAAAACACAACCATACAAAATCTCTGGGATGCAACAAAAGCAGTCCCATGAGGGAAGTTCATAGTGATACAGGCCTTCTTCAAAAAAACAAAAAAAATCTCAAATAACCTAACTTACCACCTAAAAGAATTAGAAAAAGAAGAACAAACAAAGCCTAAAGTCAGCAGAAGGAAGGAAATAATAAAGATCAGAGAGGAAGTAAATAAAATAGAAATCAAAAAAACAATAGAAACAAATCAATAATATCAAGAGATGATTTTTTGAAAGGGTAAACAAAATCGACAAACCTCTGACCAGGCTCATCAAGAAGAAAAGGGAGGGGACTTCCCTGGTGGTACAGTGGTTAAGAATCTGCCTGCCAATGCAAGGGACACGGGTTCGAGCCCTGGTCTGGGAAGATCCCACATGCTGCAGAGCAACTAAGCCCGTGCACCACAACTACTAAGCCTGCGCTCTAGAGCCCGTGAGCCACAACTGCTGAGCCTGTGTGTCACAACTACTGAGCCTGCATGCCTGAAGCCCGTGCTCTGCAACAAGAGAAGCCACCGAATGAGAAGCCCACGCACTGCAACAAAGAGTAGCTCCTGCTTCCCGTGACTAGAGAAAGCCCGCACACAGCAATGAAGACCCAACGCGGCCAAAAATAAATAAATAAATATTTAAAAAAAATCAGGGGTCTGGGCAAGATGGCGGAAGAGTAAGACGTGGAGATCACCTTTCTTCCCACAGATACATTAGAAATACATCTACACGTGGAACTGCTCCTACAGAACACCCATTGAACGCTGGCAGAAGACGTCAGACCTCCCAAAAGGCAAGAAACTCCCCACGTACTTGGGTAGGGCAAAAGAAAAAAGAAATAACAGAGACAAAAGAATAGGGATGGGACCTGCACCAGTGGGAGGCAGCTGTGAAGGAAGAAAGGTTTCCACACACTAGGAAGCCCCTTCACGGGCGGAGACAGTGGCTGGCAGAGTGGGGAAGCTTCGGAGCCATGGAGGACAGCGCAGCCACAGGGGTGCGGAGGGCAAAGCAGAGAGATTCCCACACAGAGGATCGGTGCCGAGCAGCACTCACCAGCCCGAGAGGCTTGTCTGCTTACCCGCCGGGGTGGGCGGGGCTGGGAGCTGAGGCTCAGGCTTCGGTCGGAACGCAGGGAGAGGACTGGGGTTGGCAGCGTGAACACACCCTGAAGGGGTTAGTGCACCACAGCTAGCCGGGAGGGAGTCTGGGAAAAAGTCTGCAGCTGCCGAAGAGGCAAGAGACTTTTTCTTGCCTCTTTGTTTAGCAGTGTGCAAGGAGAGGGGATTCAGAGCGCCGCCTAAACGGGCTCCAGAGACGGGCATGAGACGCTAAGGCTGCTGCTGCTGCTGCCACCAAGAAGCCTGTGTGCGAGCACAGGTCACTCTCCACACCGCCCATCCCGGGAGCCTGTGCAGCCCGCCACTGCCAGCGTCCCGTGATCCAGGGACAACTTCCCTGGGAGAATGTGCAGCGCGCCTCAGGCTGCTGCAACATCACACCGGCCTTTGCCGCCTCAGGCTCGCCCCACATCCGTACCCTTCCCTCCCCTCCGCCTGAGTGAGCCAGAGCCCCCGAAGCAGCTGCTCCTTTAACCCCGTCCTGTGTGAGCGAAGAACAGACACCCTCAGGTGACCTACATGCAAAGGCGGGTCCAAATCCAAAGCTGAATACCGGGAGCTGTACGAACAAAGAAGAGAAAGGGAAATCTCTCCCAGCAGCCTCAGGAGCAGCGGATTAAAGCTCCACAAACAACTTGATGTACCTGCATCTGTTGAATACCTGAATAGACAACGAATCATCCCAAATTCAGGAGGTGGACTTTGGGAGCAGGATATATTAATTTTTCCCCTTTTCCTTTTTTTGTAAGTGTATATGTGTATGCTTCTGGGTGAGATTTTGTCTGTATAGCTTTGCTTTCACCATTTGTCCTAGGGTTCGGTCCGTCCGTTGTTTTTTTTACTTCAAAAATTTATTTTTCTTGCTTTTTATTTTAAAAAATTAAAATTTTTTTTTTCTAAATTTTTTCCTTTATTTTTTTCTTACTTTTTTATAAAAAATTAATAAATTTATCTTAAAAAATTAAAAAAAATTTTCTTAATAAATTTTTTCTTAATAATTTTTTTATTTTTTATTATAATAGCTTTGTTTTATTTTACTTTATTTTATCCTCTTTCTTTCTTTCTATTTTTTCTCCCTTTTATTCTGAGCCGTGTGGCTGAAAGGCTCTTGGTGCTCCAGCCAGGCATCAGGGCTGTGCCTCTGAGGTGGGAGAGCCAACTTCAGGATACTGGTCCACAAGAGACCTCCCAGCTCCACATAATACCAAACAGTGAAAATCTCTCAGAGATCTCCATCTCAACATCAAGACCCAGCTTCACTCAATGACCAGCAAGCTACAGTGCTGGACACCCTATGCCAAACAACTAGCAAGACAGGAACACAGCCCCATCCATTAGCAGAGAGGCTGCCTAAAATCATAATAAGGCCACAGACACCCCAAAACACACCACCAGACGTGGACATGCCCACCAGAAAGACAAGATCCAGCCTCATCCACTAGAACACAGGCACCAGTCCCCTCCACCAGGAAGCCTGCACAACCCACTGAACCAACCTTAGCCACTGGGGACAGATACCAAAAACAACAGGAACTACGAACCTGCAGCCTGTGAAAAGGAGACCCCAAACACAGTAAGATAAACAAAATGAGAAGACAGAAAAACACACAGCAGATGAAGGAGCAGGGTCAAAATACACCAGACCTAACAAATGAAGAGGAAATAGGCAGTCTATGTGAAAAAGAATTCAGAATAATGATAGTAAAGATGATCCAAAATCTTGGAAATAGAATAGACAAAATGCAAGAAACATTTAACAAGGACGTAGAAGAACTAAAGAGAAACCAAGCAACGATAAACAACACAATAAATGAAATTAAAAATACTCTAGAAGGGATCAATAGCAGAATAACTGAGGCAGAAGAACGGGTAAGGGACCTGGAAGATAAAATAGTGGAAATAACTACTGCAGAGCAGAATAAAGAAAAAAGAATGAAAAGAACTGAGGACAGTCTCAGAGACCTCTGGGACAACATTAAACGCACCAAAATTCCAATTATAGGGGTCCCAGAAGAAGAAGAGAAAAAGAAAGGGACTGAGAAAATATTTGGAGAGATTATAGTTGAAAACTTCCCTAATATGGGAAAGGAAATAGTTAATCAAGTCCTGGAAGCATAGAGAGTCCCATACAGGATAAACCCAAGGAGAAACACGCCAAGACACATATTAATCAAACTATCAAAAATTAAATACAATGAAAAAATATTAAAAGCAGCAAGGGAAAAACAACAAATAACACACAAGGGGATCCCCATAAGGTTAACAGCTGATGTTTCAGCAGAAACTCTGCAAGCCAGAAGGGAGTGGCAGGATATACTTAAAGTGATGAAGGAGAAAAACCGACAACCAAGATTACTCTACCCAGCAAGGATCTCATTCAGATTTGATGGAGAAATTAAAACCTTTACAGACAAGCAAAAGCTGAGAGAGTTCAGCACCACCAAACCAGCTTTACAACAAATGCTATAGGAACTTCTCTAGGCAAGAAACACAAGAGAAGGAAAACACCTACAATAACAAACCCAAAACATTTAAGAAAATGGGAATAGGAACATACATATCGATAATTACCTTAAATGTAAATGGATTAAATGCTCCCAACAAAAGACACAGGCTGGCTGAATGGATACAAAAACAAGAACCATATATATGCTGTCTACAAGAGACCCACTTCAGACCTAGAGGCACACACAGACTGAAAGTGAGGGGATGGAAAAAGATATTCCATGCAAATAGAAATCAAAAGAAAGCTGGAGTAGCAATTCTCATATCAGACAAAATAGACTTTAAAATAAAGACTATTACAAGAGACAAAGAAGGACACTATATAATGATCAAGGGATCGATCCAAGAAGAAGGTATAGCAATTGTAAATATTTATGCACCCAACATAGAAGCACCTCAATACACAAGGCAAATACTAACAGCCATAAAAGGGGATATTGACAGTAACACAATCATAGTAGGGGACTTTAACACCCCACTTTCACCAATGGACAGATCATCCAAAATGAAAATAAATAAGGAAACACAAGCTTTAAATGATACATTAAACAAGATGCACTTAATTGATATTTACAGGACATTCCATCCAAAAACAACAGAATACACATTTTTCTCAGGTGCTCATGGAATATTCTCCAGGATAGATCATATCTTGGGTCAGAAATCAAGCCCTGGTAAATTTAAGAAAATTGAAAGCGTATCAAGTATCTTTTCCGACCACAACACTATGAGACTAGATATCAATTACAGGAAAAGATCTGTAAAAAAAATACAAACACATGGAGGCTACACAATACACTACTTAATAACGAAGTGATCACTGAAGAAATCAAAGAGGAAATCAAAAAATAACTAGAAACAAATGACAATGGAGACACGACGACCCAAAACCTATGGGATGCAGCAAAAGCAGTGCTAAGAGGGAAGTTTATAGCAATACAAGCCTACATCAAGAAACAGGAAACATCTCGAAAAAACAACCTAACCTTGCACCTAAAGCAATTAGAGAAAGAAGAACAAAAAAACCCCAAAGCTAGCAGAAGGAAAGAAATCATAAAGATCAGATCAGAAATAAATGAAAGAGAAATGAAGGAGACAATAGCAAAGATCAATAAAACTAAAAGCTGGTTCTTCAAGAAGATAAACAAAATTGATAAACCATTAGCCAGACTCATCAAGAGAAAAAGGGAGAAGACTCAAATCAATAGAATTAGAAATGAAAAAGGAGAAGTAACAACTGACATTGCAGAAATATAAACGATCACGAGAGATTACTACAAGCAACTCTATGCCAATAAAATGGACAACCTGGAAGAAATGGACAGATTCTTAGAAATGCACAAACTGCCAAGACTGAACCAGGAAGAAATAGAAAATATAAACAGACCAATCACAAGCACTGAAATTGAAACTGTGATTAAAAATCTTCCAACAAACAAAAGCCCAGGACCAGATGGCTTCACAGGCGAATTCTGTGAAACATTTAGAGAAGAGCTAACACCTATCCTTCTCAAACTCTTCCAAAATATAGCGGAGGGAGGAACACTCCCCAACTCATTTTACGAGGCCACCATCACCCTGATACCAAAACCAGACAAAGATGTCACAAAGAAAGAAAACTACAGGCCAATATCACTGATGAACATAGATGCAAAAATCCTCAACAAAATACTAGCAAACAGAATCCAACAGCACATTAAAAGGATCATACACCATGATCAAGTGGGGTTTATTCCAGGAATGCAAGGATTATTCAATACACGCAAATCAATCAACGTGATACATCATATTAACAAATTGAAGGAGAAAAACCATATGATCATCTCAATCGATGCAGAGAAAGCTTTTGACAAAATTCAACACCCATTTATGATAAAAGCCCTGCAGAAAGTAGGCATAGAGACATAATAAAGGCCATATATGACAAACCCACAGCCAACATTGTCCTCAATGGTGAAAAACTGAAACCATTTCCACGAAGATCAGGAACAAGACAAGGTTGCCCACTCTCACCACTATTATTCAACATAGTTTTGGAAGTGTTAGCCACAGCAATCAGAGAAGAAAAAGAAATAAAAGGAATCCAAATTGGAAAAGAAGAAGTAAAGCTGTCACTGTTTGCAGATGACATGATACTATACATAGAGAATCCTAAAGATACTACCAGAAAACTACTAGAGCTAATCAATGAATTTGGTAAAGTAGTAGGATACAAAATTAATGCACAGAAATCTCTTGCATTCCTATACACTAATGATGAAAAATCTGAAAGTGAAATTAAGAAAACACTCCCGTTTACCATTGCAACCAAAAGAATTAAATATCTAGGAATAAACCTACCTAAGGAGACAAAAGACCTGTATGCAGAAAATTATAAGACACTGATGAAAGAAATTAAAGATGATACAAATAGATGGAGGGATGTACCATGTTCTTGGATTGGAAGAGTCAACATTGTGAAAATGACTCTACTACCCAAAGCAATCTACAGATTCAATGCAATCCCTATAAAACTACCACTGGCATTTTTCACAGAACTAGAACAAAAAATTTCACAATTTGTATGGAAACACAAAAGACCCTGAATAGCCAAAGTAATCTTGAGAACGAAAAATGGAGCTGGAGGAATCAGGCTCCCTGACTTCAGACTACATTACAAAGCTACAGTAATCAAGACAGTTTGGTACTGGCACAAAAACAAACATAGAGCAATGGAAAAGGATAGAAAGCCCAGAGATAAACCCATGCACATATGGTCACCTTATCTTTGATAAAGGAGGCAAGCTTATACAGTGGAGAAAAGACAGCCTCTTCAATAAGTGGTGCTGGGAAAACCGGACAGGTACATGTAAAAGTATGAAATTAGAACACTCCCTAACACCATACACAAAAATAAACTCAAAATGGATTAAAGACCTAAATGTAAGGCCAGACACTATCAAACTCTTAGAGGAAAACATAGGCAGAACACTCTATGACATAAGTCACAGCAAGATCCTTTTTGACCCAACTCCTAGAGAAATGGAAATAAAAACACAAATAAACAAATGGGACCTAATGAAACTTAAAAGCTTTTGCACAGCACAGGAAACCATAAACAAGACCAAAAGACAACCATCAGAATGGGAGAAAACATTTGCAAATGAAGCAACTGACAAAGGATTAATCTCCAAAATTTACAAGCAGCTCATGCAGCTCAATTTCAAAGAAACAAACAACCGAATCCAAAAATGGGCAGAAGACCTGAACAGACATTTCTCCAAAGATATACAGATTGCCAACAGACACATGAAAGAATGCTCAACATCATTAATCATTAGAGAAATGCAAATCAAAACTACAATGAGATATCATCTCACACTGGTCAGAATGGCCATCATCAAAAAATCTAGAAACAATAAATGCTGGAGAGGGTGTGAAGAAAAGGGAACCCTCTTGCACTGTTGGTGGGAATGTAAATTGATACAGCCACTATGGAGAACAGTATGGAGGTTCCTTAAAAAACTACAAATAGAACTACCATATGACCCTGCAATCCCACTACTGGGCATATACCCTGAGAAAACCATAATTCAAAAAGAGTCATGTACCAAAATGTTCATTGCAGCTCTATTTACAATAGCCAGGACATGGAAGCAACCTAAGTGTCCATCGACACATGAATGGACAAAGAAGATGTGGCACATATATACAAAGGAATATTACTCAGCCATAAAAAGAAACGAAATGGAGGTATTTGTAGTGAGGTAGATGGAGTTAGAGTCTGTCATACAGAGTGAAGTAAGCCAGAAAGAGAAAAACAAATACAGTATGCTAACACATATATATGGAATCTATGGGAAAAAAAAAAAAAGGTCATGAAGAACCTAGGGGCAAGATGGGAGTAAAGACGCAGACCTAGTAGAAAATGGACTTGAGGATATGGGGAGGGGGAGGGGGAGGGGTAAGATGTGACAGGGTGAGAGAGTGGCATGGACATATATACACTACCAAATGTAAAATAGATACCTAGTGGGAAGCAGCCGCATAGTATAGGGAGATCAGCTCGGTGCTCTGTGACCACCTAGAGGGGTGGGAGGGAGGGAGACGCAAGAGGGAAGAGATATGGGAACATATGTATATGTATAACTGATTCACTTTGTTATAAAGCAGAAACTAACACACCATTGTAAAGCAATTATACTCCAATAAAGATGTTAAAAAAAAAATCAGTGAGGAAAAGTAGGATAATCCATTAAATTGGACTCAGAGAGGTTGGGTAATTTGCTCAAAGTCACACAGTCCATAAGTGGTGGGTCAGTTATTCTGTCTGACTTTGAGTGTCTGACATTCTCACTTCACAACTTGCACTTTTAAACATTTCGCTATCCTTGTCTATCTCTGTACTACCAAGGCTTTGACTGGGTACTGCAAACAGAAGGCATCAATGAATGAGACCACAAAAACATTCAGGGAAAAAAAAAAAAAAGAGAAGAAAAGAGAGGACCCAAATAAACAAAATAAGAAATGAAAGAGGAAAAACTGATACCGCAGAAATACCAAAAAAAAAAAAGTGAGAGAGAGAATAAGTAAAAAAGTAAGAGAATACTATGAACAAATATATGCCAACAAATTGGACAACCTAGAAGAAATGGACAAGTTTTTAGAAACATACAGCCCACCAAAACAGAATCAAGAAGAAATAAATAATTTGAACAGACTGATCACTAGAAGTGCAACAGAATCTGTAATTAAACTCCCTGCAAACAAAAGTCTAGGATCAAATGGGTTCAACTGGGGAATTCTACCAAACCTACAAAGAAGAAATTATACCAATCCTTTTCAAACTCTTCTAAAAGACTGAAGAGGAGGGAACACTCCCAAATTCATTGTATGAAGCCACCATCACCCTGATACCAAAACCAGAAAAGGACACTATCAGAAAAGAAAATTACAGGCCAATATCTTGATGAATACAGATACAAAAATTCTCAACAAAATATTAGCAAACCAAATCCAACAACACATAAAAAAGATCATACACCATGATCAAGCTGGATTCATCTCAGGGTTACAAGGATGGTTCAACATATGTAAATCAATCAATGTGACATACCACATCAACAAAAGAAAAGACAAAAACCACATGATCATCTCAATAGATGTAGAAAAAGCATCTGATAAAATCAACATGTATTCATGATAAAAACTCTTACCAAAGTAAGTACATAACTCAACATAATAAAAGCTATTTATGACAAACCCACAGCCAACATAATACTCAACAGTGAAAAGCTGGAAACCTTCCCGCTAAAATCTAGAACAAGAAAAGGATGTCCACTCTTACCACTTATATTTAACATAGTATTGGAAGTCCTAGTCACAGCAACCAGACAAGAAAAAGAAATAAAAGGTATCTGAATTGGAAGGGAAGAGGTAAAACTGTCATTATAGGCAGATGATATGATACTATATATAGAAAACCCTAAAGACTCCACACAAAAACTACTAGAACTAAAGACTCCACACAAAAACTACTAGAACTAAAGACTCCACACAAAAACTACTAGAACTAATAAACAAATTCAGCAAGGTAGCAGGATACAAGACTAACATACAGAAATCTGTTGCATTTCTTTACACTAACAATGAAATATCAGAAAGCGAAAGTTAAAAAAATCCTTTTTAAAATCACATCAAAAAAATAAGATACTTAGGAATAAACCTGACCAAGGTGTAGAGGGAGACAAGATGGCAAAGTAGGAGGACACTGAGCTCACCTGCTCTTACGAGCACACTAAAATCACAACTAACTGCTGAACAACCATTGATAAAAAGGATTGGAACCTACCAAAAAAGATTCTACATCCAAAGACATAAAAAAGAAAACATGAGACAGTAGGTGGGGTGCACTTATGGTATAATCAAATCCCATACTGCCCGGGTGGGCAACCCACAAACTGGAGAATAATTATATCAGAGAAGTTCTCCCACAGCAGTGAGAGCTCTGAGCCCTGCGTCAGCAGAACATATGGCTTTGCAGGCTAGTAGGGCTTGATTGCAGAAGCTCCACAGGACTGGGGGAAAGAGAGATTCCACTCTTGGAGGGTGCAGACAAGGTCCCATGTGCACCAGGTCCCAGGGCAAAGCAGTGACTCCATAGGAGCCTGGGCCAGACCTACCTGCTGGTCTTGAAGGGTCTCCTAGGAAGGCAGGGGTGGCCATGGATCTCTCTGGAGTCATAAAAGCTGGTAGTGGACATAGCAGGGACCTATGTGAACTCTGGCTGGAGGCAGACATCTTAGGTCCTTGGCACTGAGACCTGGCCCCATCCAACAGGCTGTAAGCTCCAGTGCTGGGACGCCTCAGGCCAAACAACCAACAAGGTGGGAACACAGCCCCAGCCATCAGTAGACAGGCTGCCTAAAGTCATCCTGAGCCCACAGTCACCTCTAGCCACACCCCTTGACACAGCCCTGCCCACCAGAGGGCAAAGACCCAGCTCCAGCCACCAGTGAGCAGGCACCAGCCCCTCCCACCAGGAAGCCTGCATAACGGCTAGAGCAGTGTCAGGGGTCAGACACCAGAAGCAAGGAAACTACGATCCTGCAGCCTGCAGAACTGAGTCCACAAACATAGGTCAGAACCTACCCTGGGACCAGCTGGTCCCTGGCCCTTGACTGATGAGAGGGGAGTGTACTGTTGGGACATATAGGACATTGCCTTCAGAGGATCGCTTATCCAAGGCTGAGAAATGTAACTAAGCTACAGAACAGAAATACAAACAGAAATTTAAACACAATGAGTTGGCATAGGAATATGTTCCAGACAAAGGAAGAAGATAAAACTCCAGAAGAACAACTAAGCAAAGTGGAGACAGCCAATCTACCCAAGAAAAGAGTTCAGTGTAATGACCGTAAAGATGATACAAGAACTCGGGAAAAGAACGGATGTATGAAGTGAGAAGTTACAAGTTTTTACCAAAGAGTTAGAAAATATAAAAAATAACCAAACAGAGTTGAAGAATACAATAACTGAAATGAAAAAATACACTAGAAAGAATCAATAGCAGAATAAGTGATGCAGAAGAATGAATCAATGAGCTGGAAGACAGAGTGGTGGGAATCACTGTCGTAGAACGGAATAAAAAAGAATGAAAAGAAATGAGGACAATTTAAGAGACCTCTGGGACAACGTCAAACACACCAATGTTTGCATTATAGAGGTCCCAGAGGAGGAGAGAGAGAGAAAGGACCTGAGAAAATATTTGAAGAGATAATAGCTGAAAACCTCCCTAACACTGGAAAGGAAAGTCACCCAAGTCCAGTAAGTGCAGAGTCCCTTACAGGATAAACCCAAGGAGGAACACGCCAAGAAACATAGTAATCAAATTGACAAAAATTAAAGACAAAGAGAAAATATTAAATAAATATAAGGGAATCCCCATAAGACTATCAGCTGATTTTTCAGCAGAAATTCTGAAGGCCAGAAGGGAGTGGCATGATATATTCAAAGTGATGAAAGGGAAAAACCTACAACCAAGAATATTCTACCCAGCAAGGCTCTCATCTGACAGAGAAATCAAAAGCTTAAGAGAGAAGCAAAAGCAGAAAGAATTCACCGTCACCAAACCAGTTTTACAACAAATGCTAAAGGAACTTCTCTAAGTGGAAAAAAGGGCACAATTAGAAACTAGAAAATTAAAAATGGGAGGGCTCACCAAACATTTAGAGAAGAGTTAACACCTATCCTTCTGAAACTATTCCAAAAAATTGCAGAGGAAGGAACACTCCCAAACTCATTCTATGAAGCCACCATCACCCTGATACCAAAACCAGACAAAGATATCACAAAAAAAGAAAATTACAGGCCAATATCACTAATGAACATAGACACGAAAATTCTCAACAAAATACTAGGAAACCGAGTCTAACAGTACATTAAAAGAATCATACGTCATGGTCAAGTGGGATTTATCCCAGGGCTGCAAGGATTTTTTAACATCTGCAAATCAATCAGTGTGATACACCACATTAACAAATTGTTGAATAAAAACTGTATGATCATCTCAATAGTTGCAGAAAAATCTTTTGATAAAATTCGACGTCCATTTATGATAAAAACTCTCCAGAAAGTGGGCATAGAGGGAACCTACCTCAACATAATAAAGGCCATATACAACAAATCCACAGCAAACATCATTCTCAATGGTGAAAAACTGAAAGCATTTCCTCTAAGGTCAGGAACAAGACAAGGATGTCCACTCTCACCACTATTATTCAACATAGTTTTGGAAGTCCTAGCCACGTCAATCAGAGAAGAAAAACAAATAAAAGGAATACAAATTGGAAAAGAAGTAAAACTGTCACTGTTTGCAGATGACAGGATACTATACACAGAAAATCCTAAAGACGCTACCAGAAAAATACTAGAGTTCATCAATGAATTTGGTTAAGTTGCAGGACACAAAATTAATACACAGAAATCTGTTCCATTTCTATAAACTAACAGCAAAAGATCAGAAAGAGAAATTAAAGAAACAATCCCATTTACCACTGCATCAAAAAGAATAAAATACCTAGGATTAAACCTACCTAAAAGGCAAAAGACCTGTACTCCGAAAACTATAAGATGCTGATGAAAGAAATCAAAGATGACAAACAGATGGAAAGATATACTGTGTTCTTGGACTGGAAGAATCAATACTGTCAAAATGACTGTACTACCCAAGGCAATCTACAGAGTCAATGCAATCCCTATCACATTACCAATGGTATTTTTCACAGAACTAGAAAAAAAAAACTTTTTATTTGTATGGAAACACAAAAGACCCCAAATAGCCAAAGCAATCTTGAGAAAGAAAAATGGAGCTGGAGGAAACAGACTCCCTGACTTCAGACTATACTACAAAGCTACAGTCATTAAAACAGTATAGGGCTTCCCTGGTGGTGCAGTGGTTGAGAATCTGCCTGCCAATACAGGGGACACAGGTTCGAGCCCTGGTCTGGGAAGATCCCACATGCCACAGAGCAACTAGGCCCGTGAGCCACAATTACTGAGCCTGCGCGTCTGGAGCCTGTGCTCCGCAACGAGAGAGGCCGCGATAATGAGAGGCCCGCGCACCGCGATGAGGAGTGGCCCCCACTTGCCGCAACTGGAGAAAGCCCTTGCACAGAAACGAAGACCCAACACAGCCATAAATAAATAAATAAATAAATAAATAATTAAAAAAAAAAAAAAAACAGTATGGTATTGGGACTTCCCTGGGGAGTGGTGATTAAGAATCTGCCTGCCAATGCAGGGGATGTGGGTTTGAGCCCTGGTCCAGGAAGATCCCACATGCCACAGAGCAACTAAGCCCGTGTGCCACAACTACTGGGACTGCTCTCTAGAGCCCGCGAGCCACAACTACTGAGCCCTCGTGCCACAACTACTGAAGCCCATGAGCCTAGAGCCATGCTCTGCAATAAGAGAAGCCACCACAATGAGAAGCACGTGCACTGCAATGAAGAGTAGCCCCTGCTCGCTGCAACTAGAGAAAGCCCGCATGCAGCAACGAAAACCTAACACAGCCAAAAATAAATAAATAAAATAAATTAAAAAAAAAAAGTTGTTTGAGAAAGTGCTTGGCAAAGCATTATGCATTATAAAAGTATCATATGTCATCATTACAACAGTGCATCCTCCATTCTTTTCCCTAAATATCTTTGGATGCTGTATATATTTTATATATAAACATAAACTTCTGTGTCACAGTTGTTATGGGATTTTCCACAGTTACTTGAAAACAATGTGTGAGCCTTGTTAAATTATTCTCTGCCTTAGCATGGAAGGGAGAGGAATGAACCTGGATTCTCCCTAGTTTGGGGGCTTGGCGAGGGTCTCATCCATAAGCTTCCAGGGAAAACTTTTGCAACAAGATTATTCATACCCTGGAAATCTAATGAGCTTTCAGGTTTGGGTTTGAGTAGCAAAGAAAACACTGAAAGGCTGAAGCTACAAAAATAGAGCCAAGTCTCTTTCCAAGGTCATTCATCCCTCGCCCAGGTTTCCTGGCACATCCTGGCCATGGCAAAGATGCACCGATTCACAGCTAAGTTGTTGGAAACTGTGTGTGGTGGCCTTTCCTCCCACAGCTCTGAGGTGATGCTCTGGCAGGTGCTTCCTGCAGCTGCAGGGAAGAGCTGGTTTTCTGGAAAGGCTTGGACCATTTTCTTGGGTCATGAAAAGGGCTCTGGCATAATACTGAAAGGCTGAAAGGTACGGTTCAGACTAAAGACATGTCAAAAAGGGGTTAAAGGAAGTAGGGAAGTCAAGGAAAATTCTTTTCGGTTTTGCTTATCAGCAAACACTGAAGGTCCCTAGCAGAGATTCCTCGTTCTAATAACACTTTGGGACCCATAGCCACCATGCTGAACAACTTCAGGGGCAGTGTTTACACTGTGTGCTTTGACGTCCTCCAGGAAGCACCATTCACACAGAACACAAGGTAAATGGTGCGCCCAGCTTTTGTGCAACAGGACCTTGCAGGGGCCAAATCCTGCAAGAGCCAAACCTCTAGTCACAAACAAAGCCTCAGTTCCTACTCTAGTTTTCTCACCAATTCCTTCCAAAAACAAACAAATGAACAAATAAAGCACTGTAAAGCTCCAGCCGAAATCTCAGGAGGGACATTAGATGATCAGTGTTTCCAGAAGTGCACCATTTAAAATCCTAAGTGTGCAGAGAATGATGTCTTTATAAGGAAAGCAGGTTTGTAGTTAAAATGTATGGTTGATCATTTATTTTCCTCCTTTCCCATTTAATTTGGGTCTAATAATCCCTAGTACCTGTTATATCCAAAGAGTCTCAGGGAAAATATAAAAGAAAAGAAACTGGTACTTTACTTTTAAATAAATTCCGAAGTCCTCTCTCTGCCTCAGACTCTCAAGATAAAAGACAGCAGCTGAGTAATTCAGGCAGTAGGTCTGGTGGCTCTGACACAAGCTTCCTTGGAAATACTGCAAGAGGAGAAGGGCAGAAGGAGAATGAATGGAAGCAAAGAGAGCACAGACAGACTTTCTCTTTCTCTTCACTTTTATCAGCAACTAGAACAGGGAAAGTGGAGGAGGCACCATTATCAAGTAGGAGCTATGACTGCATGGGTAGTAACAGTTCAAAATAAACATTGTTTAAAAAAACCCCGATATCCCCATAGTAAACAGTTAACTCCTCAATAAGTTGCCTTTTTTTTTTTGCCCATAAAGAAAATTCTGTTTAGGACATCTTGATTTAATTCACCCTTTACTTGCACTTATGCTTTGTTGAGGCCTACACACACCGCATGGAACCTGATGACAAACACCGCCTTTGATTTCACTGCTCATGTTGTTGATGTCAAGCTTGTGTTTGTAGTAAGTGATTAAAGTAACAACATCTGACTTTTCACTAAATCTTCCCCAAAAATATCCGCATACTGAATTCTCCTTCCAGCTTCTAAAAATAGAGAGTCAGATTTGGGGCACCTCTACTAAATGTAGTTTCGTAGCGTGCGTTTTATGTGCTAGTCTTACCCAAGCTAACACTTGTGTTCTTTCTTCATTATGCTTATGTAATGTCTTAAACTTGCTATAATGACTACACATTCGTAAGCCATGTCAAATTTATTTTAAAATGAGGCAAGTGGCCAATTCGTACGTATACATTCATATGTATAATGGTCAAACTGGGCACACTGCACAATGTGCCACCATCTCAGTTAAGCGTCTGTCTCGGGAATGACAGTTATTCTTTTCTCTTCACCAGTGCTTCTGGCTCCTTACTGGCAGACACTCTCTTTAGGAATCCATAGTGCCTACCACACTGCTAAGCCTATGTGCTCCTTGATAGGTTTATTAATTAGTATAATGAGTAATGGGTCCCATTAGGGAATTTCCAATAGTGTCATAATGTGGTGAATGGGAGAAGGAAGACACACTTGCTGGTAACATTATAACTGCAGTGAGTAGAGACAGCAGACCAAGCCTAACAGGCCAGTAAAGGAAGTGACAGTAGTAAAGGCAGACATAACAAAAACCTAGAAAAATATTTTGCTATAGGACCTCAGAGGACAAAATGCTATGGGGGGAAATGTCAAGTTTTGCCTTCAAGAAGAAGTAATTTGAAAGCTGATAATGTGAATTAATTTTTTCCTGGGGGGTTGGTGATAGCTGGGGGCTTAGAAATAAAGAGAAGGTCTTCTCACAGGTCACCTTGAGATGCTTGAGAAAGGCCATTACGAGGAGGCTGCTGTGAAGACCATAAACAGTCAGGCTTAGAAATGCAGCTCTACAACCCACTGGCTATGTGAACTTGGCCAAGTGATTTAACTTCTCCAAGCCTCAGCTTCCTTCTCAGTGACTTCTCAGATGGCTTTTGTGTGGATAACAAACGTCCCAATCTTCCACTGGTGAGCTTCTTGCAAGACACCGTGGTAGACTGTTATCACTGCTCATCTAGTTCCCTTTCCTGGGGAGGAATATATATGCCCACTCCATTGAGGGTAAGCTTGGCCAGGTGACTTTCTTAGGCCGATGAAATGTGAACAGACATGCCAGAAACTTGAAGAGTCAGTGAGAGCTCTGCCTCAGTCTCTTATGTCTTTGCCCTTGAGACTGGTAACATTCTAGGTGGTGGGTGCTCCCTCAGCAGGGGTCCCAGAGTGAGGACAAAGTAGGAGCAGAGCATAAGTGAGATATGAAACCAAGCCACTGAGATTTGGAGTTTGTTCCTGTGGTATAACTGAAATTAACCTGACTCACGTAGGCCTTTTTAAATTTAGGAGAAACTTTTATAGCCCATCTTTACACATCTGTAACGTAACAGGAAGCATTCATATGTGGGTATTATTATTGACTTTCAGCAAAGAGTCTATGCTTTAGTAGGCTGTAAGTACACTTATGCTATAGTCTGAATATGTGTGTTCCCCTCAAATTCACATGTTGAATCCTAACCCTCAATGTTGACAGTATTAGGAGGTGGGCCCTTTAGGAGATGATTAGGTCATAAAGGTGGAGCCCCCATAAGTGAGATTAATGCCCTTGTAAAATAGGCTCCAGAGAGCTGTCTAGCCCCTTCCGCTATGCAAAGGATACAGTACGAGGTCTTTGACTGGAAGAGGGCCCTCACATGACCTGGGCACCACCCTGATCTCAGACTTCCACCCTCCAGAACTGTGAGAAATTGGTATCTGTTGCTTATAAGCTACCCAGTCTGTGGCACTTCATTACAGCAGCCTGAGCAGACTAAGACAACTTATGTGTTTTGATGAGAAGTTGATATTTCTCCAGACTATTTACTAAAAACTACATTAAAAATAAATTCTAGGATGCCAGGTCTTGGTGCTAATGTCCCAAGCAAGATGTCAGCCTTTAGATGAGTATCCCGGATACGTTTGCCACCAGCTTCTATGTCCCAAGCAAGAGCCACAAAATGAAACACCCAATATAATGGGTGTTTATGCTCTTCTGTGCTCCCACCCATTACCGTGAGAAGAGGATGACCAGGCTAGTCCACTGATCCAAGGAGATGGATAGAGCCAAGTGGAGCCAAGCCCGCCAGTTGCCCTAGCCTTTGATGGAGTAAAGAAATTATCAAGAAAACCAAGGGGACTTCAGACCTTGAACCAATGCACATCCAAATATTCATGTCCATTATGTAACTTACTAAGGGCTCTGCCCCTTTGTCTAACAAAAACAAAAAATGTGTAGCATGTGATGGTCCTAAAAAAAAGATAATTTCTGACTATAAAGGAATTGAGAGAGTCTGAGATTTTAGGTAATTCCCAACACTTTACATTCTTTCTCTTGTTTTTCAAAGCTTTTCTTATTCTAATCTGCTTTCAAAGGTCACTTAAAGATCTCCCCACTTTATACCTAATTTTTGCTTGTTTTGCCTTGTTAAACTGTCCTTCTTCTTCATATCTCACCTCAAGCATCATCGCCCCAGGAAGAGTTTCCTGTCTGTAACTACTTCACCATCTGCCCCAACCTAGACGTTTTCCTTCATAATATCTATGTTCCTTTTTTCCCCAGCATTGATCTCAACTTGATTATATAATCATTAGTGTCATCGTTGGATTAATTTCTTCCCCGCGAGACTGAAAACTCCCCCAAAGCAGGGGATATGCACATAATTCTGCACATTACTGTGCACAGGTTATCAGTCCCACACATAAGTACTTAGTAAGTGCTCAATAAACCTCAATCTATGTTTTTTTAAGTAGATTGTAACAATTTAAATCTTGCTAAATGAGGATAGATAGGGACTGAATTAAAAAGCTCAAAGTAGGGGAAGAGGTTCAAATACCTACTTAAGAAAAAAAAAATAGCATTTATCAGACCACGGGTACAAGTTTTCCTCTTTTCTCCTCCTTTCACACACAGAAGTCTTATTAAGGGTGTTAATGGATCTGAAGGTTTATTTTGTTCCTTTCAGAGAGCCTGGCACTTCTGTTAGAAGAACAACTGAACCATGTAATTAGCCTGCACAAACTACTGCCATGAATACAGCTTTAAATTGAAGTCATTTGAAAACCAGACTTGGAAATGGCTTTTCCATGCATGCAGATTTTTGTCTTAATAAAACCCACACAGGAGAGATGACAATGGAGAAACAGAATCTGCAAGCTATTTCTGAAAATGTTGATTGGTGGGAAAAGGGATAGTTCCCTTGTGGGAGGGTGCAGGTGGAACCTTCCCAGGAACAACAATAACAATGATCAAGGAGATATAAACGACTATCCTGAAAGGTAGGTGAATTTATCACATAGAAGCTGAGATCTCCCAGAAGGATTTTACCTTTGTGAGCACGGAAATGAAATCCAACGATGGTAAAGTCTCAGAAGTGTCGACATAGTCCTTGAAGATGTGGAAAAGACTGTTCACAAAACCAAAGCTTGTCTAGGGCCAGAGAGAAAGAAAACAAGAGTAGGTACACTTCCAGGGGTAAGAAATAAAAATCTGATGAACTTCAAATGTCATTCTTACAGATGTTTTCCATTTCAAATTTATCTCCTGGCAAAATTCAAAGATCTATTTTCCTCTACTTTCCAATATATATTTTCTTATAAGTTTTTCTTATAAATGAATTCTTGTTGGTATCTCACTTCCTTTTTTAGAGGAAAGATATTATTTATTTATAATATATGTGAGAAAGAACATTCATTTGAGAATAGACACTTATGGTGATGACAGAGATCTTAGGGATTTTTTTTTGTATTTAACATCATTTATTGAGGAAATTCATGTATTCAACATTACTTATTGAGTCCTCCCATGTACTCGGCACTGTTCAAGGTCTTCTGGATACAGCAGTGAACAAGGTGGGTTCCTGAGCATATTCTAGAAGGTGTTCCAGAGCTTGTATTCTAGAGAAAATATGGAACATTTCCCAAATTTTTGTGTCATCCTTGCATAGGAACCATGCTAATCCTTGTATTGCTCCAATTTTAGTATATGTCCTGCTGAAGTGAGCAATATGTTTACTTTCTTAAATAGCCATGGAAGAATTTTAAAAATGTTACTGAAGGCTAACTAATAACTGCCATCTATTGGAAAGACATCAATGGATGTGTAGGTTTCCTTATTAACCTGAACTCCTGACCATAAGATTAAATGGGGATGAAATATGGAAGAAACCATATTCCATGTTCCAATATGGAATACAAGCCAGAAGAATAGACTAAGCATGAATTTTCATCGTCCTCTGGCGAATTTTAACACATGGCTACTGGAATCTTCCTACTTTGGCTCACCTGACTTAACTCCTCCAGGTTTGCAAAAAGTCTCCATAAATCCACATCCAGGAGATATTCATGAGTCTGTAGGTATTTCAATGTATTCATGAAGATCTTAAAAAAAAATGCACATTACTTTGTTTTTCAATTTTGATATTTGCCCTTTGCAAGAACATTAAACATAAACCTCCTGACTATAATTTTACAAAACAACTTGGAGATCAGTATTTTCAATCGTTAAGAGTTGTGCTAAACACGTATGAAGACATTTAAGCCCCCACAGAACATACGGGAGATGTGCTCTTCTGTATGAAGCTGCTGCCGCTTTGTGAGCTCTAACAACACTCCTGCTGAACATAATCTGTTCAGATGGGCTTTCTCTGCTCCCAGTGCCAAAGAAATCGCCAAGGTTCTCTTCTTGCCAACAGCACTTACTTGAGACCAAAACAACATTCATACTGAGTTCTTATTTATTCCTTTCTCTGCGAAAGACCCAAATGTCCTTTACTTTCAGGAAATTAAAAATAGAGAACTAATGAGTTAATACCTGATAACTGGTAAGATGTTTAGATTTGGATAAAGACACTAAATATTAATGAAAACATTGAGAGAGGCTTTATGTCATTACTTGATGTTTTCCTACAAGAGAAAAACTACAGCAAGTTGATCCTCGCAGAATACCTGCCTCTCATGCTATAAACTAGAGAGAGATCAATTTATTGAAATAGGAATACTTTGTATAAATATGATGAAGCATTCAAAGGGACCGAATATTTCAAGAACTGTAGGTGTGAAAAGACTGGACTTTAGACCACCAGCGTTCTCCAATTCCCATTGCCATATTTCTTAATTAATGCAGTAAATGGTTCTTGAACTTGCATCAGAATCATCTAGAGGCCTTGTTAAACTGGAGACTAGCGGGACCTACCCCAAGCCTTTCGGATTCAGTAGGTCTCTGATGGGGTCTGAGAATATGGGTTTCTAACAAGTTCCCAAGTGATTCTGATGCTACTTGGTCCAGGGACCACACTTTGAGAACCACTGACTTAGAGTTTCCCCCAGTCCACGAAGCATCAGTTGTCTGGAAATCTGTCAATATCCAAGCATTTAACATGAAATTGTAAGAAACAGAAATCATTAGTTCAGATAAATTGGGAAAATTTAGAAAAAATCATCTTTGTGCTATAAGATTCTTTTCTTTATAGAAATTTTTGCCGTTTAAGAAAAACATTGAGTCTTTCAGTGAATTTATTATTTGAGTTACAAAATTCCAATTTACAAGCAACTTTGGGATATTCATATTGATTGTGTAAAGAGAGGTACTTATATACTTCAAATGCACTGGGGCATTTGAAAATAAACTCAAATTGGCTTTCTTTTAAGCAGAAAAATGCTAGTTTAAAATGCTTATGTAGCTTATAGTGGGATGGAAAGTTCTGTGCTGTCTATTAGGGCAAGGGAGGTAGCAGAGCTCACAGGGTGAGTCCTCTGCAGTGAACATCTATTGGGTACCACTCAGCTTCAGTGTCCCCCCTTCCTTAATATCATCCCAGTTTTCACCTCAGCATCTACTCTTCCTCATACCTTGAATGTGATCATCTTAAGCCAATGAGCACTTTCCTTCCTTATCCGGGTAGTTGGTTCAGAAGTGGGCATGTGACTTAAGCCAGTCCAATCAGAATGACAATCAAGACTTTGCCTATGAGTGCTAAGAAGAGACTCTCTCTCTCTCTCCCTTCTATTTCTCACTCTCTCCATGGCCTCAAGGACAGCAGCCATTCTGTGACTACAACAGAAGCCAGCCACAGGATGACGCTGATATTGTGGAAGGCAGGGATGAGGGACGAAAAGAAATTTTGCCCTTGGTTTTGAGCCCCTTGATGAAACCAACCTTGAATTCTGTCTCAACTGTGGACTTTAGTCACATGGGTCAATAAGATCCTTACTTAAGCTAGTTTTCTGTATCCTGATACAGTCTCTAAGTTTTAACTTTCTGAGTGTCTTTGTGGCTTAAATTTTGCTAAAGTACTTAGCAGTATGACTGTCACAATAAATATTACTTACAGAAAAGAACATCTGTATAGCACTTGATAGATTTCAAAGGAAACTAATCTGATCATCTCAATGATCAGATGCTATGAGACAGAGATGGTACTGTCATCCCTCTTTTGTAGCTTAGAACAGGAATTGTCAAACGACAGCCTGTGGGATAAATCAGGTCTGCTACCCATTTTTGTGAATAAGGTGTTACTGTGACACAGCCACACACATTTCTTTACAAATTATCTATGGCTTCTTTTGCACTGCAATGGAGGAGCTGAGTAGTTGCAATAAAGACCACATGGCTGGCAAAGCCTAAAATATTTACTATCTGGACATTTACAGAAAGCACGCGCCAACTTCTGTTTTATGGAATGGAGGACTAGACTTTCCTAAGTTCACATGGCAAGTCAGAGGCAGATCCAGGACTTGAACTCGTGTCTCCCAACAGAGTGCCTTTTCCTGTGTAAGGGAGCAGCCAGGATTCAAAAATGCTTATGGGCAGAGGCAACCTTGGGAGCAATGTGGCCCATCCTCCCCTGTGGTCTTAGAAGGCATTTGCTCCCCTCCCATCCTTTGCCCTGTGGCTCTTCTATAAGGAATTCTCTGCTCAGAGCCTCCCCAGATCAGGGCTACTGCACTGTACAACCTCAGGAGCACCATTTACATGACAGACATCATGAATACACTGTATAATCCACCCCTCCCCACCCACCCCCGCTTACACGTGGATGGTTGCCCTGGAGATCTGTGGCTCCGTAGCTGATAAAAAGCATTTGCCTGGCACTGTTCATAAGGGAGTATAAGAGCCAAAAGAGGAAGCTGAACGAAAGTGGGATGGCTGCCTTGAGGGTGGCTGTGAGCTCCCTGACGTAAGGAGTATGTAAGCACAGGGTGAGAATCAGGCAGAAGAGATTCAGACATCACATGGGAGCTGGAAGGTCTCACCCAATCCTAAGAGGCTATGTTTAAGAAAAGCATGAAGAGAAACCAAGTTGCTGATAACCAAAAATAAACAAACAAAATTTCCTTAAGATCCTCTGAAAGAGGGGAGCCCCCCCATACTTCCTTCCTTCAGCATGCAAGAAAGAAACAAGTCCCTAAAGAACCAGTGTTTTCCATCTACTACAAAAATTAAAGCCAGCATTACCATCTTCAGAACTAATAAATGGTCCAAGAAATAAGTGCATTCACTCGTGAAGAGTTCCCATACAGCCTCTTGCTGCTTTCTCAAGTCTAATTGATTAGTAGGAAGTTTTTGATGTGTTTCCACGACTTCATTCCAGGTCTTATCCTGTACGTGGGAGAAAAGAGAGAACAAAACATTTCAATGGGTTGACCTGTTCACCCTTCCTTTGACTTGCAGTACAGCAGGAACAAGCAATCCCCCAAATCACGATTTCTCACTGCAAGCCCCAGGCATCCCCCTGGGTATAGTTATCCAAACCACAGTTCTCTCTGCATGGCTTTGGGATATCAATTCCTCCCATGGATGGGATGGACATGCTGTTTTTAGTTTAAAATGAAAACGAATTCAAATTGATATTGTTTTGAACTATGTTTGAGAATTTCATAAGTCCTTTTCAGTTTTTTGGCAAAAAAACAAAAAAACAAAAAAAACAATCCACCAAAAGAACCCCAAACCCAGAACTGGGAAGTCTGATCCAGGTTCCACTGGTAAAACTTGTTGAAATTAATTACTGAAGAATCATGAAATAAGAGACTTAAAGTTTTTAAGAGACCTTCAGAAATTGTCTTATCAAAACCAACTTGTTTTGTAAATGAGGAAACTAAGGCCCAGAGAGGGGAATGGTTGTAACAAATATTAACATTTGTACAGGGCTTCATGGTCTACAAAGTGGTCTCACGTCCATTACCTTACTTAAGGTACAATGACTTTCCCGAGCTTTCAGTGTGCTTTAGAGCAGCGGTCCCCAACCTCTCTGGCACCAGGGATGGATTTTATGGTAGACAATTTTTCCACGGATGGGGCAGGCAGGGGGGAATGCGAGCCAGTTGGGGGATGGTTCAGGCGGTCATGCGAGCCACGGGGAGCAGCAGATGAAGCTTCGCTTGCTCGCCCGCCCGCCGCTCACCTCCCGCTGTGCGGCCCTGTTCCTAACTGGCCTCGGACTGGAAGGGTTGGTGACCCCTGCTTTAGAGAGAGCAGACCTCGGTCTGCCCAGGTCTGGGCTTCTCTCCTGCACTTTGTTGTTATTATGAACAAGCCTGGGCTTCTCTCCTGCACTTTACTGTTATTATGAACAAGCCAATAATCTGACAACTTAAAATAATGGCTAAAACAAACAAAAAAAGCTATGCCACACAGAAAACAATGCACGAGATACCTTCAGGCTGTGGAACTCATAGTCTCTGAAGTCTGTAATCTTCAAAGAGGAGAGGCAGTCTTTCAGATCAGATATGTGCTTGTGTTTGTCTTTGCCCTGCTTAAAGATTGTTAGAAACAGGGTTTTCAGTCTTTTAACAACACACCTTTGGTAGCCTCGGCATCTCTGGTTCATTGTCCAACATGCATTGAGAACAGACTGCACATTTTGTCTATGAGTCACTAACAGGTGAAACACCATTTCTGAGCCATAGTCTGACCCACGGGACCTCAGAATGTCAGACATGGAGGAGAGAGGCTGGTGAGGATGTCTGATGCAAACCTCTCATTTTACTAATAGAAAAAAAAAAAAAAGACAGAGCTCAGAACACTCCTATAGCAAATAGATGGATTTCAGTCTAGCACATACCTTGCGGTCGTAGAGTCCTTCATATTCTAACTTTTCCAAATGTTTGATCATAGATGTTTACCATCAGAAGGGGCCTTGGATGTCTTAGTTCAACCCCTCATTTAGTAGATGACTCTCTCCCCTTTGGCATTTACTCCTGTAGCCACTGGGCAGATCTCCCCCACGCTTCAAGCTGTACACAGCGCCTCTCAGTGCACAAGTGCCCCTGCCCATGTTCCAGCCCCCGGGAAAGCCTGCGTGTGCATAGCGTGCCCCTTCCCTCCCACTTAACTCCCCCTTCCTGCCCCTGAGCTTTGACTCATATTTATCGCGTACCAACTCTGACTCTGGAGTGGGCAGAGGGAGTTGCCCACTCCAAAGTGGGCAACGTCTTAACACCGTAAAGCAACTTCTTAACACGGTAATTCACAGCTGGAGAATACCAGGATATGCTAGAAACTCTAGTTTCCTTAGGATGGAACCACTGACTCATTTTTGTTATAATTTTTATTTTAAATAATATTAGTTAAAAAATAGGATTACAAAGGTAATATATGGTTATTATAGAAAATTTGAGAAACAAAACCACAAAGAAAAAAAGTTAACACAAAGTTACCTGTAATCTCCGCTGCCCCTTCCTCCCCCCGGGGTAACTACTGAAAGCCCTTTTCTGATTGTATTTATAATTAATTTTTAATGGTGTCATATTTATACATCCTTTTGTAACTTGCTTTTGAAACTTTATCATGACCTTTCAATTTTTTTGGACTCATTCAATATCCTGGTGCAACATCATGAATTACCTGCTTAAAGAGCTCATTTTACCAACTAAACCAGGAAGAAGCTATCAAATAACGAAGTGTGAGGCTTTCTAAAGTCAACTTGGCTGCATTTCAAATGAATATTCAGCACAAATCATTTTTCAACTTGTTCTACTGCCTCAGGGCTCATGACGCTGGCGTGGATCTAAGCAGTTTGGTGGGCGTTTTCCGACTTTAGGTTAAGGAGCCAGAGAAGGCACAGCTTATCTGTTGTGGGGAGGCAGCTCCCTGTGTGTCTGAAAGGAGACCCCGCAATCGGTTCAGAAAGTGCTAAAGGGCTGTGGCTGACTTCTCTGCTAGGGCTACGGCACTGAAAGAAGAAACTTACTAGAGACTTATAGGCTTCACAGTAGCAGAGGAATCTTGGAACTGGTTGGGGACCTCCTACAGCAGCTGGGACGTATTCCTTTTGTTGATGTCTGAAACCACAGTGACTGCATGTTGTGGAAATTAAAAATCAGCAGCCAGTTGGAAAATAAAGAAGCTGAGGCAATGGAAGAGGAACTGGAGCTGTGGGAAAGGGGGCGCCAGCCCTCTGTCTTGAAGGACACTCACCATGGCTTTCCAAGGGTCTGAACGACCTCCTGGCCAAACTGCTTGGTGGATATGATAGTGAGATGGGAGCGGACAGTCCTCTTGGAGGAAACATTAACTCATTAGAGTTACAGACCCTTTGTTGGAACCTGTGCTGCTTCCACTATGGTGGCATTGACTAGGAGAGGCAATGAGAAGATGTGAAGGGTATCTGAGAGGATATGGAGGATAAAGAAAAGAAGCCAAGGTTAACTCTGGGGCCTCAAATTTAATAACTAAGAGGCGTGTGGAATGGAAATTTGTAGTAGGCACTGGTGACATGGAACTGGAGTAAAATGGATATACAGTCGTCCCTCAGTATCCTAGCAGTATTGGTTCCAGGACCTCTTCGGATACCAAAATCCACAGATGCTAAAGTCCCATTTATAAAATGGATTTGCATATAATCCACATACATCCTCCCATATAGTTTAAATCATCTCTAGATTACTTGTAATATATAATGCAATGTAAATTCTGTGTAAATTGTTGCTGGTGGATGGCAAATTCAAGTTTTGCTTTTTGGAAATTTCTGGAATTTTTTTTCAAATATTTTTCATTTGTAGTTGGTTGAATTCAAGGATACAGAATGTACAGATACAGAGGGCTGACTGTATGAGAATATATGGATTCTGTAGTGGTTGACCTTGAATTGGCTTTGAATTGGTGAGAAGAGACAAGATCTTTGAGAGCTCTGATGAGATAAAGGAGGGAGGAGTGTCCAGATCTGGTTATAGAGCCCCTCAGCTGGAGAAGCAATTCAATATTAGGGCTAAAACAGACTCAGAGCCAGACTGCCTGGGACTGCTGGGACAAATGCCCACTCGGCTGCTTAAGAGCTGTGTGACCTCAGGCAAGCTATTCAACCTCTCTGAACCTCAGTTTCCCCATTTGCAAAATGGGGATAATAATGTTACCTACCTTGGTGGGTTGTTTTCAGAATTAATGAGTTAACATATGTAAGCTGTGACATACATAAACAGAAACACATAAACAGAAACAATGCCCGATAACGTGGTAAAAATTATATATGTGTTTGCTTTTATTACAAATACTGTTATTAATGGTTGAGAAGAAAGGAAGGAGAGAAGAAAGAAAGGTAAGGAAAGGAAAAATCTGTGATAGATTGGGGAAACATATTACAATATGGTACTGTTTGATATTGATGTGGATTATCATTTATATATCAATAGATATGAACTGCTTGATAAATAAGACTAAAAAGATGAAGGAGTGAGTAGACACTGATTTTTAAAGGGACCAGACGTTGTGTCCTTGTAAAAGTGAGCCTTCAAGAAATGAGTCTCCTTGCATTACTGAGAACATTTGCTGAAACATTTTGTCATTTCACTGATTGTTCTGTCTTTGTGTATCTCCACCACTGCCTACCCACCTCCAACATTGTGCAAGCCATTTATCACATTTTTTTCCAACTTACATGTCAGTCTGACCTTCTCAACTGTGAGCTGAAAATGAGCATATTGGAATCTTAGATATCTAGTCCAGTGTTTGGCACATATAGTCACCCGATACATGTGGAACAAATTACTTCTTTATGGGGAAAAAAAATAGATGCATCACAAAAACTTGTAGGTTTTTACCCTTATCCTTCCTTAGGTAAGTCTTCCCTTCTTTTTTTTTTTTTTTTAAATTTATTTATTTATTTATTTATTTTTGGCTGTGTTGGGTCCTCGTTTCCGTGCCAGGGCTTTCTCTAGTTGCGGCAAGCGGGGGCCACTCCTCATCGCGGTGCGCAGGCCTCTCACTACCGCGGCCTCTCTTGTTGCGGAGCACAGGCTCCAGACGCGCAGGCTCAGTAGCCGTGGCTCACGGGCCCAGTCGCTCAGCGGCATGTGGGATCTTCCCAGACCAGGGCTCGAACCCATGTCCCCTGCACTGGCAGGCAGATTCTCAACCACTGTGCCACCAGGGAAGCCCAAGTCTTCCCTTCTGAAAGCACGTTCTAGCTTCCTGCTCTGGAGGAGCCCTCGGGAGAGCTGGTGGGAGGTGCCCCTTCTCCTGAGACCCTAGACCCGACTGACAACGACCCTGCTTTCATTTAAATGAGGAAGGAAAAATATACAAGCAGCTCATGCAGCTCAATATCAAAAAAAACAAACAACCCAATACAAACATGGGCAGAACACCTAAATAGACATTTCTCCAAAGAAGATATACAGATTACCAACAAACACATGAAAGAATGCTCAACATCATTAATCATTAGAGAAATGCAAATCAAAACTACAATGAGATATCATCTCACACCGGTCAGAATGGCCATCATCAAAAATCTACAAACAATAAATGCTGGAGAGAAGGTGGAGAAAAGGGAACCCGCTTGCACTGTTGGTGGGAATGTAAATTGATACAGCCACTATGGAGAACAGTACGGAGGTTCCTTAAAAAACTAAAAATGGAACTACCATACGACCCAGCAATCCCACTACTGGGCATATACCCTGAGAAAAACATAATTCAAAAAGAGTCATGTACCAAAATGTTCACTGCAGCTCTATTTACAATAGCCAGGACATGGAAGCAACCTAAGTGTCCATCAACAGATAAATGGATAAAGAAGATGTGGCACATATATACAATGGAATATTACTCAGCCATAAAAAGGAATGAAACTGAGTTATTTGTAATGAGGTAGATGGACCTAGAGTCTGTCATACAGAGTGAAGTAAGTCAGAAAGAGAAAAACAAATACCAGATGCTAATGCACATATATGGAATCTAAAAAAACAGTACTGATGAACCTAGTGGCAGGGCAGGAATAAAGACGCAGACGTAGAGAACAGACTTGAGGACGCAACGGGGACGGGGAAGCTGGGACGAAGTGAGAGAGTAGCACTGACATATGTACACTACCAAATGTAAAATGGATGGCTAGTGGGAAGCAGCTGCATAGCACAGGGAGATCAGCTCGGTGCTTTGTGATCACCTAGAGGAGTGGGATAGGGAGGGTGGGAGGGAGACACAAGAGGGAGGAGATATGGGGATATATGTATATATACAGCTGATTTACTTTGTTGTACAGCAGAAAGTAACACAACATTGTAAAGCAATTATACTCCAATAAAGATATTAAATAAGGAAGGAAGGGAGGGAGGGAGGGAGGCAGGAAGGAAGGAAGGATCCCCGGAGAGGCTGCACCACAGGCCTGTCTCAGACCTGCCAGGAAAACAGTCAAATCATGTCCCTAAAGAGGGGCAAAATGAGAAAGACTGGTGAGCAACACCCCTGGTGACAATGGTATCATAGTTTTACTAACAGTTTATGATTTGCAACTTGTAATGTTTAGACTGTGTCCCTATGGACTGAATGTTTCTGTCCCCCCCAAAATCCGTATGTTAAAGCCCTAACCCCACAGTGGTATTTGGAGGTGAAACCACTGGAAAGTAATTACACGTAGATGAGGTCATGAGGGTGGGGCCCTCACAATGAGATTAGTACCCTTATAAGAAGAGGAAGAGACACCAGAGCTCTCTCTACACCATGTGAGGATGCAGCGAGAAGATGGCCATCGGTAAGCCAGGAAAAGAGCTCTCACCAAAACCCGACCATGCTGGCACCCCGATCCTGGACTTCCCAGCCTCCAGATATGTGAGAGATAAATACTGGTTGTTTCAGCCACCCAGTCTGTGGTATTTTACAGCAGCCCAAGGGGAGTAAGACACTCACACCATTTTTTTACCCTTGAAAAAATAATGTGAAAGTCACTCCTATACTTGATTATGGGAACACACAGTTTTCCAAGCCCTGGTTATGAACAACACTAACAATAATATGGCCAGTAATGACCATCTCAGGCGCCCAGCTCTGGGGTGAGCTTCACACGCATTATCTGACTCACTTGTCACAACCATCCTAAGAGGCTGCCACTATTACCACCTACTTTTTACAGGGAAGGACTTGAAGCTGAGAGAGACATGGATTCATGTGGCCAAGGTCACAGGGCAGTACATGGAGCAGCTGGGATTGAAACCTCAGAGGGCTTTTAATTTAGCTACAGTAGTTAAGTATCAATGTGTGTGCATCCACAGAACCTCCAAGGTAGATGTCGATAACTGATGGCCAACTGCAGAGGCCATGTGGGCAGATTTTTAACAGAAGGAAGTGCAGTAACTACTCCTAAGGCCCTCCTGGTGCTGCTGGCTGTGGCGTGTAGGTACTGTGGGGAGAACACAGTCAGTCCTTCTCCTTCCTCCTCACTCCAGAAGCGAGGAACACTCCTCCCCTCTGCCCCCAGCATGCTTGCGAGAAAGGCTTCACTGTGGCTAACTCCTGACCTAGGCAGGAAAGAATCAGGCATTACTGATTTCAATTTATAACTCTTCAATAATTGAGGGTGCAAGAATGAATTTAAAGAAAACCCGCTAGGTCTAATCCAACTGGCTTTCCCAGAAATAAAACTGTATTTGTGGAATCTGTTTCTGTATTATCTCATTAATTTTTCAATGTTCCCAGTATACTGGGCACTGACTGCAAACTGGGGCATACGCTTGTGCAAGTTTTCTTCATCGAGTGAGCTGTTTCCTACACTGTGTCAAGTTATAAATTTGGAGCTGTAAGGCACTGCAATATTAGGATTGCTTTGTTTTCTTGCAGAGCTCATTAACCACTGGCAATTAGCACTGTATCACTGCACAAAGTGGCATCATTTGGCAAGTTCTGTATCCACTACTATGAATGTGATGATACAATTTAAACTTCACGTGCCATCTGCTGTCATGAAAAGATAAAGTAGGATGAAGAGGCTCTTTAGCCATTTCTTACTTTCCTAGCTACTGGAGGCTTAATTAAAACAAAAATGACAATGCACAATACTCACCACTCCTCTCTTGGAGAAAGGCCATCTTGGCTTTTTGGATTCTGGTGGGTGAAATTAAAGAAGATATATTAGTACTTTGAGTAACTACTGACAGATCAATGGAGTGCTTTACAAAACCTGCTTTTCAAATGAGCCAAACAGCATTTGTCCTGCTTTAATTCTCCTTCTCTTGAGAATGCACAGGATGAATATTTATATTTATGCAGATGAGTAAACGAAGCGATGTTCCAACTGAAAGACTGGTGTACTATTGCTACCTTATGGTGATATTGTCCTGTTTCAGCCTCCTTTTCCCCCATCATTCAAGGAGAAATCTATAAAGTGCAATAAAATGTTGAGTATTCTTTTAAGACAGAGTCACAGTACTTTAGGGCTGAAAGGACTTTATTTTTATACTGGAAACCACCCCAGCATATGCAACTTCAATAGCCTGACCAAACTTGAGACACAGAGACTGCATTGACCTGATAATCCCCAGCTGTGGTTGAGTGCAGATTCCTGAAATAGGGGGACATCAACCCATGTCACCAATCTTTAGGTTGGGGGCTTATAATCTCTACTGGCCACCATCCACATACTCCTTAGGAGTTGCTTTAAATTGAAAAGGAAGTCATTATTCAGTAACTCATTCTTTTGATGATCAGGAAGTAAAGAGATTAGATTGTGGATTCTTGATTTGTATGTCATTTACATCAATCTCTAATGCTACCCAGAAAAACGTGGGAATCATCTCCTAGGTTTTGGTGAGATGTTCTGATAACTCAGTACACAAAATGGATGTTTTAAAGGTTCATCTCTGTTTCTACTAGTTTATCCGGAGACTCTGCATAATACTTCCATCAGATGAAAGCAATTACCTGAGCAGCATTTACTAAAAACAGAGTGTGCTTGAGGGACTTTTCCCACTGGAACCCTGGAATCCAACCGATTACCCTGCTCATTCGGACCACCTTATTGACCTTTGTAAAGGGGAGATTAGGTGGAACCTCCCTCAGAGACAAATCTGCTTCACCTCTCTTAGGCTTCAAATGCCTGGTGGCAAATTATTATGTACAATTTGAACTGCAATAATTGGGGTCTCTTGTCTTAGCAAATTTCTCTCCTCTGCTTTTCTAACTTTAGGGGTAATTTTTGGGCCTTGGGAAATCTTCACAAGTATTCAGAAGAAAATTTAAATGTGTCTCTATTGAATCTCTAATCTTTTATTATCTTTATTAAATATTAAGTTTTGCTGAATCAGAATCTACATTTCAACAACATCTCTAGGTGACTCATATGCACATCAGAGCTTGAGAAGCACTGCATTAGACCATGATGGGGACATGAGAACTCTATTCTAAACTCCTAAAGAGGGCATGGAGGGATATGGTGAAGAATGTTGCATATCTTTTATTACGTGGTATCACACATGCCTAGCAGAGAACTTAACAAAGAACATCATGCAGCTATTATGACCTTGTTCCTTAGCATGCTGGTTCTCAAACTTTAGCTGGTATCAGAATCACCTGGGGGTGCTTATTAAAAAACAGATTGCTGGGACCCACCCCCAGAGTTTCTAATTCAGGAGGTGTGGCATGGGACGCCAGAATTTCCCAGGCAATGCTGAAGCTGTTTGTCTGGGACCAGTATTTGAGAAGTACTGCTTTAGTTTTTAACCAGTTTAGAGCATTTGCAAAGCATCACAGAACATGTACTGACCTCTTAAGGTTATGCTGTGTTTAGAAGTAGCTCTAATTTCTAGGGGCCTGTCCTTGAGTAGATCACTTAATTCCCTCTTGGTTCGTTCATTTGGGCATTTGGATTGTTGTGTCATATAGGACAGTAGATGTGAAAGGGCTCTATAAAGAGTGAAGAGCTAGACAAATGTTAGTTATGCTTTATTCACTGGTGGCTTCTGACTTCCACACATGGAAGACTACAGCTGCCTGTGTAATGGGTGGTTGATGCAGGCTGGTGGAGCGTATACAGGGTCAGGCGTCAGGAGTCTCGATCCCATTCCTGACACAAACCAGCTGGCACCATGGCTAGGCCACTTCTCCTTTCTGGGTCTCACTTGGCACATATGTGAATGAGGAAAGAGCTTGGTGGTTTTCCATGTGTGTTGTCACAGGCTATCCTGGGCTTCTAGGGATGCCTTGGAGGTGAGTCTTTGGGACCTGCCCCATTTTCAAGCACTACAGCTCCACCTGGATCTGTTTTATAGACTGGATTTCCAAGTAAGGATTCTTTTGTAAAAAGAGCTCTGCTAAGAACAAAACCAGTTTAAAAACTACCAGGATGGATGATGATCTTGAAGTCTCCTTTTAGCTCTCAAAGGCTACCATCGGAATCATGGGAATGTGTCCTGAACACCGCAGTTGTTCTTTTCTTTCACAACTGAGTCCAAAATGCAGATTCATCCCTAAGGCCGCCTCTCTCTAATCTGCTCTAACAGTAACCTGCCGTCACTGGGCCCGCTGCCTCCACACGGTACCACCATGGTTAGAAGATACCAGTGCGAGGCTGAAGGCCAGGACAGGGTGGGGGGTGGCATTACAGCAATGACAGCGACACTGCCCACCAGCCCAGAGAGGGCATTCTGCTCCAGGATGGTCACCGTCACTGGTGTACCTGTTCCAGGTCCTAGACGTGGGGTATATTATTTGACAAGAGGACCTTTTGAGGAAAGGTCTATACCTTATCCATCTCCTTATCCATCTCTGTAAGTGGAACGCCCAATACCGAGAGCAGTATTCAGCTGGTTCCAGTAACTCATGGCTGATGCTTGTCCTAATTGGTGAGACATCTGTTCTAATGTGTCAGTGCCCATGTTCTACTAGTCATTAAATATTCTGAAAACACCCTTTGCTTATTATAAAACCCATCGTATAGCAGGTATGTAATATAAGTATGCTGAATGGACAGGACCTGAATTCAGCAGCAGAAGCGGGTGGCACAGGTAATCGGCAGCTCCATCTGACACCAGAAGGTCCCCAGGGAACACCTCAAGTCCAGATAAGTTGAGCACCACAGAACTCCTCCTGTGCTCGTAGAATCTGTGTTTAAGAGATGGAAGGAGAGAGCTTAACAGCTTACATGCCCATGCATGGGCACTCAGAAGTGACTGCTGGCAGCCCGATTAATGCCTGCTTTTTCAGGAGGCCACTCCAGGCTCCAGGCATGGAGGGCTGTGATGACCCACACACCGCCCCATGTTTGACACCTTTTTGAGCCTTATTGACTGTTTATGATTTTGACTAATCCAAAGCAGAATAGCTTGCCTGGAACTGTCAACATAAACATACTGGGTATGTTCTGACTCAGGAGGACACTAGGAGAAAGCCCTTAAACACAAGAGTCTTTGCAAATTATGAACATGGCCTCAGAGGGAACAGGATGCATGGGCATGGCCATGGCCACGACACCCCTAGATATTGGAGGCCGGTTGTGTAAAGGCAGCCCTTTTGTTTTTCCTAGAGAAAAATGAGAACTGTTGTTGGAAAAGCTTAGCAAACAGGCCTATCTACCTTCTCCTTTCTTCCACCCTATTTCATGAAACTTCCTGTCTGTTGGATATTCACAAAATAAATGCTTGACATCAGACACAGTGGGGGGTAGCTCCAAAGCCACTGGGCATTTGCTCTGTGATCACTAAGAAACAAAATGGGTAAGGAATGATTGCATCGAATTGTAAGGATTTTCAGAGCTTCCCCATAATAGCTGTTCAGATATTCCGTTAGTCTATTCTGAGAAAGAGAGATGCAATTCCTTCTATTTACTGACCAATGTAACCTCAAAATTCTCTTTTCATCAACAAATAGCTTAGCATATAGGTTACTTTACATACAAAGGAATTTTGTCTCCAACAAAAAGTATAGCTATGGGGCTTCCCTGGTGGTGCAGTGGTTGAGAATCTGCCTGCCAATGCAGGGGACACGGGTTCGAGCCCTGGTCTGGGAAGATCCTACATGCCGCGGAGCAACTAGGCCCGTGAGCCACAACTACTGAGCCTGCGCGTCTGGAGCCTGTGCTCCGCAACAAGAGAGGCCGCAATAGTGAGTGGCCCCCGCTCGCCGCAACTAGAGAAAGCCCTCGCACAGAAACGAAGACCCAACACAGCCAAAAATAAAAATAAATAAATAATTAAAAAAAAAAAAAAAGTATAGCTATGGAACTGCCTTGAAAGTTCAGAGTCTGGGTCAGTCATATCCCTTTGGATATTATGATTTGGGTCACTGCCATGCAGCTTCCTCCTCCAACAAAGAGGCCATCCCTGGAGCACCGTTAGTCTCCCTAGGCCAGTCCTTCCTCTGACCCTTCCACTTTCCCACGTGCCTATGGTGTAACTCCTCCATGCTTTGTAGCCAAGTGCCATGCTTCTGACCTTCTGCAGGAGTGATGGCCTTTCTGCCTGCACCTTCATCTCTTGCCTCATAATTGAATATTCTTGGCTCTCATGTCCTTCTTCCTATCAATATGTCTGGTGTTGGGGTCCTGGTCATGTCCTGTCAGGCCTAACATGCTGTTGACCAAAGCTTGATATATATTAGAATACCCTGTGGAATTATACTACCTGTCCCCAAGTCCCACCTTTTGGATTCTGATCCAGTAGGTCTGAAGGTGGGCCTCTGCATCTGTAGTTTTACCCAGTTCCCTAGATACTCATCAGAGTTGGAGAACAACAGATTTTGAGAATACAAGTACCTTGATATAGGTCTTTCCTACCTTTAGATTTTAAGGATTATTTCAAATTCTCAGTCTTTTGCTAAAAACATTTTAAATCATTTTACCAATGAATAGTAGGGCAAGTTGTATGGGAATTTCTAAATAGTGAATAACCTATGTCTCATAAATTGCTACAAAATCTGTGAGCTAGGGCTGCCTCAGACTCTGCAGATAGATGCTGGAGGCCTAAAACGAAGTTAATTTTCAGTTTTAAAAGGCTGCTTCCTCTAAGAAGTCTTCCCTGATGCTCAAAGAAATATTCCTTCATATTGGTGCACTGCCCTGCAGCCCCACCAGATCAGGCCCTCAGCATCTTCCATCTGTAGTAACCCAGTTGCCTCTTCACTTTATCGTTTTGATTCCATCCCACACCCAGTCACTAAATGTGAGTTATCCAAAATGTAAGTCTGACTTAGTCCCTCCTGGCTTCAGATAAACACATTTTTAAAGCATACACACAAGCCTTCCACGATTTGGCCCAGTTACCTTCCTAATATTCTTTACTTTGCAATTTATTCTCTGGAAACAGGGAATGGATTGTAATTTCCCACACAAAATGTTTCACACGTCAGTGACTTAGCTGGGAATGCTCTGCCCTCTCTCTGCCCTCTCTGAACCTGTCTAACTCCTATTCATCCCATGAGATTTAGGGCTATGGATTATCTAAGTAACTTTACAGGAATTACTTAGATAAAATCAGGCTCAGATTTATTCAATTAGCTGCATTTCCTGGGATTTTAAAATCTGTTTTGACTTGCCTCTGTTCTTCTGTTTTTTTTATTGGAGAATTTTAGAGTAATGTTGCAGGCACTGCTAGCTGCCCAGCCAGCATGCATGCTCTCCACTTTTGTTATTATCAAAACCCTGCTTTGTTGGGGGTGGCATGTGCCAAGTTAATGCACTGACAAGCCCTGACTCCCCTGCAGCTAGCGGAGGCCGTGTGACACAAATCTGGCCAACAAGATTTAAATGGAAGTTGCAGGGTGTGGCTTCTGGGAAAAAATTTTCAAAGGGGACAGAGGTGGCTAGCTTCTTCCATTTACCTTTTGCCCTTTGCCCTTTGCCCTTCTTGTTGTCATGAATATGGCTTGATACCTGAAAGTATACCTGTGATCTTGCAAAGATAACAGCAGAACAGGAAAACAGAAGGAGCCTGGCAGGATGCCGACATCTGTCCTGGCCTGGGCTCTGGTTATGTTATAAGAGAAACATCCTTTATTTGCTTAGGTTGTTCTAGTTGGGTTGTTACATGCAGACAAATGCTGTCTTAACTGACACAGATCTCCTCATCCTGGACTTCCTTCTCCAAGAATATCATCTTTCAGCATTCTGCACTCTTATTTGACTTTTTCACCATCTATTTATGATGAGGTGTGTAATAAAATCATACAACTTCTCACAACTCTCCCTTTCTTGTTATTTGCCAACCCGATGTCCATGGTGGTTATGAGGATAGAGGGGGCTGAATTAGGTGGGAGTTGGAAAAGTTACAGTAATTTGAATGCGAAATACAATTCTAGTTTCTTCATTTTGCAAACAGGACATTGGAACTGATACATAATGAATGAACAGTATACAAATCCAGCCAGGAATCTTCACAGTGCTATGCAAAAGGTATTCGATAACATAAACTACTGGGAGCCCCAAGAAGTCCCCTGAAAAGAAATAATAGAAGCTTCCCTGTAAACTTTATACTTCTCTTGATAAAGACCCTGGAAGCATACAATGAGATTTGGTATTTATGGGGATAGAGGGGACTGGGAAAAGTACAGTAATTTGAATGAGAAATGTAAGCTAGGTAAACTTTGGGAAAAAAGTTTACTCTTTTGAGCTTCAACTCTAGATGGTACACAATCTGATAACTATTATGAATTTGGCATGAGTCTATAAGCTATCTTTATATTCCCTGGGGACCTCAGAGAGGCCATAACCAATGGTGGAGTAGAAGAATTAGCCTTCCCCGGCCTCCTCTAGGCTGGTTTATATGTTTCTCTTCCATGCTTCTACAGTTATCTGGAGCAGTGGTTAAGAATGTGGAGTCAAATTGCCTGGATTTTAATCTTAGCTGTGTGACCTTGATTGAGCAAGTAACCTCTCTGGCCCTGACTGCCATCTGTGAAATGTAGACAATAATCATACCTACTTCTTGTGTCAGGATCAACTGATCAACGTAAAGTGCTTAGATCCATGTCTGGAATTTATTAAGCTGTCAATAAATGTGATTATGTCGGTTGTTGAATATATTATAATATCATGTTCTATTTATGTATCCGTTTATTCCACTAGACTGCTACCTCCTTCCTTGCAAGAAGCATGTCTTATAATTTGTGTTGGTGGGTGCCCATTTAGTATTCAATCCACTGTTACTGATGAACACGAATGAATAAAAGACTCTTCTGATGTTGTCCTCCCTCGAGGAAAGTATCTTATAAAACTATCTTTATAAGGTAGTTTTGCAGATTCATGTCTTATCTCCTCGCCTTTTATCCTAAGTTCCTACCTCCTGGTCTAAATCCCTGTGTTTAGTAAGGGCTCAATAAATATTTGTTCAGTAAATGAATAATAACCAAACCTGTACACACTGAGTCATCCATTGCTCTCCTTTCCTGATGTGAGCTCCTGCAGAATGTGTACTCCAGTAACAGCTAGCTACTCACTGTTCTTTAAATTCACCCTGCACTTCATGCCTCCATGCCTTGGCTCAGGTAGTTTCCATCTGCCTGCCTCTCTCCACTGAGCCTGACACACTCATATTCATCTCTAAATTCCCACTTAGATGCTCTCCCTCCAGAAGTCTTTTCTGATCTGCTCAGAGAGAGCCAATTCTCTCCCTCCCTACTCCCACCTTGCCTCTTTATAATGATTTCATTGAAGGCTCATGCCGTGTCTTATATATCATAGAGTCTAAGCACCAATTATAGAACCTGACATAGAATAGGTAATTGGATAAGCTTGTTGAATGAATAACTATGTTGACCTATAGAATGATATCCAGATAGTCCTCAAATGAATTTGCTTTTCCATTCTGGATCATAAATGTATAATTATATGCATATACAATACACAAAGTGCAATTTGAGTCCCCCTCACAGCCTTTAAAGGTGATTAAGTTACGCCTATCCATTTCTTCCTTGTCTGGGCTACCTTCTGACATAAGGCATCCATTTGGGAGCACACAGGGCAGGTTTTGGAGTTCAATGTGCACATATGGAGCATAGGGAAGACAACTAGCTTGCATAGTGCTTGAGCCATGACCTTGGCTTTGTTGCCTTGGTGTTCAAAACCCAGTGACGCTCATTCTGGAAAGGGGGGCATGCCCCTGGAAGGGCGTAACAGAAGCTCTGATGACATTCTTATGTTCATCAGAAGAGGGCACTGGTTAATAAAAATATCAAGAATTACAGTTATAAACATATGGAAACCTAGGAAAACAACAAGAAAGAACATCTGCACATACTAACATGAAGAGACATGAACTGGTGCAGAAAAACTGCCCTTGCATCACCCATGCCTGGCAGCAGACTAGATTTCTGGGCACTCTGCACAGGATCCCATGCCTGTGTCAGCCAGGGTTGCTCAGATCATTGGATTAGTGATATTAATGCAAATAGTTGCAATGAATTCAGAATGACTTTGCATTTAGGTCTCTTGGGGGGAGGGGTGTTGGTGGTTCCAAATTGGTATTTTATTTTTGCTATTCTAAAAGGACTGCTTCTCATAAGACATGGCATGCACACAGGGTCACTGTATCCAGTTCTGGATTGATTATCCACTGGAAGCAATCACTGTAATAAATTCAGACTTTTTATCTCCCTCCCCCAAACAAAATGGTATGTGCATGGGGTCATGGCATCCTGTGTGAAGAGGGTGGGGAAGAGAATTTTTTGGTACCTAATTTCCTCAGAGGGAGATTACACTAAGAAATGAGCTGATAACAACTGCAAAATGTTTGGGGTGTGGCTGGCAGGCCACTGTCACTGTGTAACTACAGTATAGCTTCTTGCTACCCTTTATTTGTTTGAAAAAGCACACTAAACAAATATCCATGGGAAACACTTTTTTTTTTTGGTTTTTGGTTCAATGCTTGGCTATTCTGGTTCTTTGTTTCAGGACAAAATTCTGGACCCAGGAGGTTGTATAACTAACGGGGTGCCTGACCCAGACTTCGCAGCCCTCTCTGGCTTGCCAGCCACCCCACTGCCCCCACAAACCCAAACACAACCACACTTCCACTAACCCTGAGTTGCGCTGCCCCAGGCCGGTCAGATCTGAAGGGACTAGTCCCATGGTTGCTGGAATAATCTTGTCTCCTTTCTGGTACCAGAATTTCTCCTTATTCTGTCTTCCACTGAAGATCCGAAGTTCCAGGGTGTGGGCTGGGACGGCAACAATTTAGAGAATCCAGAGAATGCTCCCCCTCAGCTGAGCAGGCCACACACTCATGCGTCACACTCAGGAATGAGCTTGTGCTCACGTGTTGGTGCCAGAAAAGTTTCTGGCGGGGGGAAATGTGTCCCCCGGTAGACCTCAAATACATACACTTTGTAAAGAACAGATTGGTCATGGTGAATATTATTCTAACTTAAAATCAGCTGGCACTTCCTGAGCATCGGCTCTCACTAGACATTCTGTTAAGAGCTTTACATGCATTATCATATTGATTTTCACAAGTACTCTATGAAGTGGAAATTACTGTTCTCATTATAGAGCTGAGGAAACTGAAGCTTAGAAGGACAGGAACTCACTTAAGGTCTCATTGTTAGTGAACAACAGAGCAAGAATTCAATTCAAATACCCAAGTCTGACTCCAGAAAGACTTGTAAATGGAAGGAGAGAAAAAGATACTACAAACCATTTCAAAGCACTAAGCGTTTTTTTGAAATTGATATAATGGTGGTTATTACTTTAGATAAAAGAGGGTGTGTAGTGGGTTGAATGGAAACCCCTGCCCCCACCCCCCGCCCCAATATATGTCCATCTCTTCACTCCTGGAGCCTGTGAATGTGATCTTATTTGTAAAAGGAGTCTTTGCAGATGTAATTAAATAAAAGATCTCAAGATGAAGTTATTTTGGATTATCTGAGTGGGCTCTAAATCCCATGACCTGCGTACTTATAAGAGATACTTAGAGAAGAGACACAAATAGGAGAGAAGGCCACGTGAAGACAGAGGCAGAGATTAAAGTAACACAGCCATAGCCCAGGAACGCCTGCATGAAGAAGCAAGGAAAGGTCCTCCCCTACAGCTTTGAGAGGGAGGGTGGCTCTGCTGACACCTTGATTTTGGACTTGTGGCTCCCAGAATTCTCAGAGCATAAATTTCTGTTGTTTTTAAGCCACCAGTTAGTGGTAATTTATTACGACAGCCACAGGAGACGAGTGAAGGGGGCAATGCAATTGAATGGCAAAGGCACCTGACTTAGGACTGCGATTCCCAACTCTGACCTTCATTACGTGTGACCTTGGCATGTCGCTTCCCAGGGCCTCAGTTTCCTTATGTGGAAAACAACTTTGAGTGAGACCCTTTCCATCCCTCATGATCTATGAATCGAGGGTTTACGTTTGCTCTTATCTTCCCCGCCAGTGGGTGGGGCAGTAATTACGTGATGACCTTTATCTTGGCAGAAATGTTTGAAGATGAATAATTAAAGCTCCTCCTTCAGAAATATGACAAATATATCATTTGCATTTTTTTAAGAAAAGATTCCTTGGGTTTAACATACACACACCACACTACGTATAAGATAAATAACCAGCAAGGACCTACTGTATAGCATAGGGAACTCTACTCTATACTCTGTGATAACCTATATGAGAAGAGAATCCGAAAAAGGATGAATATATGTATATGTATAACTGAATCACTTTGCTGTACACCTGAAACTAACAAAATATTGTAAATCAACTATACGCCAATAAAATTAAAAAATGAAAAAATTGCAAGTAAAAAAAAAAGATTCCTTCTGTGCAGGGGGCTTAAGCCAAGGACTACTGGGCTCTAATTCCCAGGTGCAAATTTTAAAGGAAAATAACAAAGATACTAGAGAATATGGGGAGGGAGGGTTGCAACTGCCCTATAGTGATATGTGTGTCTTAATGGAGTAAAAATCTTATTGAAGGTACTAGTGTTTGGATAAGGCCCAGCCTAATCCTTCCCCTCTGCTGTGAATGTTGCCCAATGGTTTTTTTTTACCTTAATAAAAAGTACAATTGAGTTTTTTATTCTAATATTTTTTCAATTTCACTGCTGTAGACTGACAATAGTAAGATAACCCAATGGTTTTTTATCAGGCAAGCTTATCAGGCCTCATTCCTTATCTGATAGTGAAATTCATGGTAAATGTACCTTTTCCAGCAGGCGGTTTTCCAGTAATTGTGTGACTAGAAAAAGTAGGTGTTCTATTTTAGAAACCATAGTGTTCTACCCTATGGTAGAGATATAGTGCAAATGGGAATGCTTGCTTATAACTGAGTTGATCATACAGGAAGAGCCAATTAAGAATCAGTAACAATCTTGAAAAAAAATACCTTTTAAGAAATAATCAACAGAGAAATGACAACTCAACTGCCACTTTATGGAACTGTAGCTTTCTTGGGTATATCTGGGAAATATTTTTTCATTATGAGTCTCACAAGATTGTTAGGAACTTTCCTTTGATTATAATTGCCCATTTTCTACCAAAATGTTCCATTTGCTGAAAATCCAATGGAGAAGGGAGGATGAATGGGGAGCCTCTAGCTTACTGTCCAAGGTCCGCACAGAGCGGACACTTCATGAATGTGGAGTGAACAAATGGGACCCATCCCGACACAGTTTGAACACAGAAACAGAGACAGTCTTTGGAGTTCCAACTGCATGGAAAACACACCATGCTGTGACATCTTGGGCTCAATCAGTAATGGTTATTAAACACACACGTGTTCAGAGCACCAGGGTAGCTGCTGATACTGGTAACTTTCTAGAACTCTCACCGTCTTTCGAGGCTACTGCTTTTTCTGGACAAGAGTCAAAATACTACCCAGTGGGATCAAACCATACTTGTACAAATCCCCAACAACCCAACGTACACTCAAGAGATGAACACAAAACAGATTAGGAAGATGGGGGAGGTTGAAAAGAGCTAGAGAGAGATAAACAAATAGCTGGAGGAGAAAACTTCCAAAAAGGGATCATACAATTTCCCCTACCAGGCTTGAACTAACCTAACTGACCAACAAATGCACTTCCTTTTTTCTTCCTTAAACTTTCACTGAACATCTACTATGTGCCGGGTAGTGTTCTAGACACTAGGGATACAGCAATGAACAAAACAGGCACAACTCCTGCTGTCATGGAGTTTACATTCTGGGGGAGCTGATGCCAGTGCAAGAATAACACATGGTTCCTGATGTGAAAGGAAGGTGCCAGTTCCCACTCTAGCCTCCAGCCATGCCCGGATCAAGAAGGCTTCCCTGATGCCCTGAGGCTGCAGTCTCCTCTTCCGACTAATTAACAGTATTCATGTATCTCATCACAAGGGAAAAAACTGTAACTATGTGTGGTGATGGATGTTAACTAAACTTATTGTGGTGATCATTTTGCAATATATACATATTTCAGATCATTATGCTGTACACCTTAAACTTATATAATGTTCTAAGTCAATTATATCTCTATACAATTGGAGGAAAAAAAGAAAGCAACACAATAAAATGTGATACTATGGAGGGCTGAGATTTAAATAAAGCAAGCAAACAAACAAAATAACCAATATGCCATCTATTAATCATTAGTTAGTAACTTTCTAATAAGCTTTTAAGCTCAACAGCTGAGACAGGGCCTTCTCCCCCATGGCGTTACTTAGAGTTTACAGACAGTGCTAGCTACACAACAGGTTTTAGGTAAAAGTCTGGGGAGGATTTAACATTGTATTGAATCTAACATTTAGACACATTAGATGAGCTTCCTGTGATCGATCATTTCACTCTGAGGTCAGAATATTTTAGAAAGAATAAGTCAGTGACTTGCATACAGGAAGTGCTAAATGAATGAATGATGGTTTCTTAAAAAAAAGGTAATATTTAAGTTACACGATTTATCATACCAAAAGCCTATTGGATGGGTACTACTATTGACCCTTGAACAACACAGGTTTGAACTGAGGAGGTCCACTTACACGCAGATTGTTTTTTTCATGAAATACTACAGTACTACACCATCCGTGGTTGGTTGAATCCACTGGGTACTGAACCTTAGATAAGGAAGGCAGACCGTACAGTTATATGCAAATTTTTGACTGCACAGAGGGTCAGCATCCCTAACCCCTGTGCTGTTGAAGGGTCAACTGTATTTGTATCTCCACTTCACAGATGAAGCCTTTGAGGTTTTGAGTTGTTCACAGCCTTGCCCAAGGTCACGCTGCCAGAGAAGTAGAGATAGAATTCAAAACCGGGGAGTCTGATTCCAGTAATTCTAACACCATGCCGTGCTGCAACCCCCCACCCCAACCCTCCAGGGTAACTCCAGATAAATCTGGCTTTGGAAAGCGCTTTACTGGCATTCAGTGTTTTTGTCTGGTCTCTTCCTTGTCATTTTGTTTTCATGTTTTGGACGTATTTAGGTTTTCTTTCCTATTTCTTTTGAGCACTGGAAGGTCAGTCTGCTCTCATAGATGTAATAGTATGTACATTTCCTTTCTCAGTTTCAGGGCTGACTAAAAAGTTAGGTGAGACAGTTTTCTGTGATTATCGATTTTAAGGGCTGCCAGGAAGGTGTCCCTACCCACAAAATCCCCCCACTCGCTTCCCGATGTTTAAAATTCCACTAACATGGCTTCACTGCTTGGCTTCAAGTCATGTCCTGTGTTGAAATTCAAATATATCAGGGACAGATAAGTAACACTGTAAGCCAGGCAGCCTGTCTATCATCCTTCCACCCATCCTTTCCTTCAGTAAGTATTCTGGAGACAGACTCTAGCTGAGTAATAGCTGCTGAGATGAAGGGTAAATAAGTGGTCTCTGCCCTCAGGAAGATCTTGTTTCTGAAAGGAGACGGATGTGAAAGAAATACAATACATTGTTTTAGATACTATGATGGAGGCATTTATGAGGTGTAGGGAAACCCAAAGGGGATAAATACACTGCTCTACTTGGAAAGATGAGTGTGGATATGCCTTAAGCCTGAAGTCCTTCACACTTTAGTAAGAATGAATTGTAAAGACTGTTTGCCAGGAGGCACAGTTTGGTGATAAGAGAAAAAAGTTTAGAATGAGTGTGAATTCACTGGAATGTTATATATAGGCAGAGGGAACAACAATAAGAAAAAAAGTCCACAAAGAAAAACCTGGAATCAAAGTCAACACTGAGCTGATTTCGGAAATGAGAGGAGATTGGGGCCTTCTCACTTATATAAGCCTGCCCAATTGTCAGGCCATGTGTTAAAACACTATATTAAAAGAAAAATTTTTGCAAAAGGGCTACAAGGAAAAAACAAAGTTGCTGTGATTGACTGACAGCCACAGAGGCAAGCATTTCTTAACTGAATATACCAGGGTCAGCAAACCTTCTCTATAAAGTGCCAGAGAGTAAATATTTCAGGCTTTGTGAGCCATATGGTCTCTGTAGTGGCCACTCAGTTCTGTGGTTGCAGTGTGAAAGCAGTCACGGACAGTATTTAAATGAATAGACGTGGCTGTGTTCCAACACAACTTTATTTACAAAAACAGGTAGGGGGCCGAATTTGGGCCATAGGCTATAGTCTGCTAGCCCCTGGTTTATACCATCTCATAGGCATATTAAAGGCCTAAATTAAATAAGTTTAAGTATGTTTTAAATAAAGTTTAAATAAGTTTTTGAGGTGAGGCCCCCAGCTCCTCAATGGACATCAGGGCCTCCTGCAGAGCCCTTTACCTTACAAGGTAAGGGACTACAAGGCCTGGGAAGTAGCCACCTGAGCCCTCTGAACAAATGACTGCTGAAAAGACTGCAGTGACAGGAAGGAGAGAGAGAGAGGGAGCAAAAGACAGGCAGACAGAGGATCTTTGTGCCAAAGACGGTTAGCTGTTTACCAAAAATTCATAATTCTGGTGAACTTTTGATTAAAAAATATAGATTGAGTGGTCTGCGGCTGATGCAAAATTACTTCTTTTTAGCAGTAATGCATGAATGTTTATTAAACATATTGTTTATAGTTACTTAGCCTTTCATTTATTCATTCAACAAACACTGCCTACTACATGCCAAGTACTGTACTAAGTCCTGATAAAAACAATACTGGATAATTCAGGGTCATTACCAGATACCAAGATATCTAAATTACTTCCCCTCTGATTCCCTGCTGTGATTTTCTGTAACCTTCCACTATTTTGTAGTATGTGATTGTGACATACTGAACCTCACAGAGCTTTTTAAGGCCTCAAGCCCTCTGATCAAGTTTTCTCTTTGCATCTTTTAAGACTATGTCTGTTATTGCCTCACAAAGATTCTGCAGGTCAATAAAAATCACCTGTATGTCATCTTTTGCAAATGGCTTGGTGTGCCCCATCAGTTAGCCTTTATATCTGCTAACTCCATCTTACACACAAAGCTGGGCAGACTTTACCTGCTCTAGGAAGCATTCCTTGATTAAAGACTCTCAGATATATATATCTCCATCCAAGATGCTTTCTCTAGTCAACTATCCACTCAAAATATCCACTCAGATGTTCCATAGGTCCTCAAATTCAACATGTTCAAACTTACATCCCACCTACCCATATCCCCTTCTCCCCTCCAAGGTTACCTAGATCAGAGAATGGAACCATTTGCCACCTAACAGTGGAAGCCATAAGCTTGGAAGTCCTTCTTGACAACTTCCTTCCCCTCTCCCCTGGTGGTCTATTATTCACAAAGTCTAGGTGATGGTATCGCTTAAATATCTCTTGAACCGAGATACTTCCTTCTAACTCCACTGCTTTCATCAGAGCCTAACCTACCAACCTCTCATACCTGAACATTCTAATTGTTCTGCTGGAATCCACTCTCATCTAACTCTCATGTCTACCCTGTATCCCTATGATCATATCAATCCATTCAGTGGTTTCACACTGCTCTTAGGGTAAAGAACAAAATTCCTAAACACCCTATTAGACTCTGCATGATTGACTCTAAACAACATCATCTTTTTCTGACACTACTCTCTTTTTCATTTTCTCTGACACATCTGAATTAGGTGTCATCTTAGAGCTTTATTCTGGTTCACACCTGTGGAAGATTTCCATTAAAGGCCCCTTTCTTCACCAACCCTTGCATCCAAACACTTTGCCGTATAATACTTAAGTGTTCTCCCACTGTTGGTGACACATAATTTCCTGCCCTTAAGTTCAGCCACGTGACTTGCTTTGGCCTGTAGAATTAGACAAGGTACAGAGCCCAGGGTCCAAGAGGCCTTGCATGTTTCCATTTATCCTCTTGAACCTCTCCTCTCACCACAAGAACATGCCCAGGGTAGAAATTTGGTTCCATGAAAAGGATGAGGGACATGTGGAGTGAACTACCTAGCTGAGCCCAGCCTGGATCAACTGATCCTCAATGGACACACAGATTTATAAGAAACAATACTTGTTTGTTGTTTTAAGCCACTGAGGTTTGGGGTGGTTTGTTATGTAGCAATAGCTAGCTGATATACTAACACAATACTTTGTATTTGCCTATGGCTTTGTAAATATCCTCTACCTTAGCTGACATTTAGGTCAACTAGGGTTAAAAATAAACAAAGACTGCATAGATGGATCTCATCCTTCCTACTACGAACAGCAAACTTGCTTGAGGATTGAGGTCCAGTAATAAAACAATAGCTAATTTCCTGAGGATTCCTCCATGACTTTCCAAATGAACTGAGGGCTTTCCCACCAATCCTACAAATTGGGTGGATGTAATTGGGCTTGGATCTTTCCCTTACTGCCACAGAAGCTCTTCATCCCTGAAAGAAATGGCAAATCCACTGCCACAGCTGGGGGACCAAGCTGAAAGTTCAGAGCTGGTTTCTGAAGTGACACAATCTACCTGCAATCTAGATAAAAGCACAGTCTGTCATAGGCATTTTAAAGGTCATCCTAGATTTAAACAGCACATCTTGTTCCTTTTATCCTTGTCCTCTGAATTTCTCTTTGAAAAGTTGTTGAATGTTTCGGGCCTTTACACTCTCTTCCTGACAAAACCTATTACTGGTGGATGTTAATTAAGCCACAGGACCAAGTCATTGACAATTCAAAATGAAAACCATGATCACCTGTGGCTGTCATACCCTGCCCCAAAAGCCACAGCAAAATGCTGGGCGCTTAAAGGAGACTCTTGAAATTAAGACTCTTTCACCCATAATACGAAGAGTGACTTGAGGGATGTAAAACAAAGTACCCTGATTAATACACCATCAGGTTTGCTATGTCAGAACAGAAGTAAAAGACGTCAAAGTAAACAGTCAACAGACTTCATAGCACTAGAGAAAATAAAGACACACATACCTGGACTGATGCAATTCTTCTCTCTGAAATAAATTTTAAAAATACATGTTTTAGTCTTGCTCAAACCCACCCAAAATTCCAAAGCAGACATCTTGAAGGGAGAGGTCAGTAACTTTCCTAGCTAAAATGTTTTGCATTTTTGTTTTCGGGGGAGAAGGTTAGAACATTAGAAATTTGAGTAGTTTGTTCTTTCTGCCCTTTTAAACCAGCCATGCCAGGTGGTCTTCACATAGCGTAGACTTGCAAGAGGGCCACCTTTACTATCAAACGACTGACAGACAATCTCTAGCCTGGGTCCTTTCTTAAAGCGCCTTCAAGTATATTGAAGAAGAAAGTGAGCTCGACCTCCACGCTCCTTCCCCAAACTGCTGCACCCCTTTTACTTGACAGCCAACTGTCCTAAAGACTGTGTGTCCCCCCAGCCATCTACCGACACAGCACCCCACTCCGCGACCAGGCAATATGGCAACCTGGAGACCTACTATGCTTTGCATCCACCAAATGAGAGGCAGGAGGCTTAGACCTGTGTTACCTGAGGCCTGGGGAGCCGTGGGGCGCGGCTGGGTGCTGGCTGGCCTCCACTCCGTGGAAGGGAGGCCTGAGGAAGCGACCCCTCGTTGAGGGACTGAAGCACGGGAAGGGCAAACTCATCACTGGGCGCCATTTGGAGCTCAAACGAGTCGGCTGCGTTGAGCGCCGTTTTGGGGTCCAGAGGCAATCTTGAGTGGAGTCTCAGGGGCCACAGGGAGTGCGAAGACTCCTCTGGGCTTCCAAATAGCCCGTTGGAAAGGCGATGCGGGGAGCCGGAAGACTCCTTGCAGCTGCCCGAGGCGGGCCCCTCCAAGGCCGCCTGCTGAGGCAGCGCATGCGCAGTGCCGTGCGCACGCCCACGCACACTCCCGCAGCTGCAGCCCCTTAACCTCCTCAATGTGGGCGAGGTGGACGCGCGGCCCGGGGCCTGCCGGTCAAAGTGGAGAAGTTTCCCCTGGTTCTGACAGTGCTTCTTGGACAGGCTTTCCAGGGGGGGTCGAGGAGAGGACCCGCAGTCTGGGGGCTGCACCTCTGGGAAGGATGGCTCCGTCTTCTCCACGCCGCTAAGAGGCCCGGTTGCTGGAAGCTTCCAGGGGACGCCGTCAGAGTTGCTGTTCTCCCGACCACACTGAGGTTGCTCCGTTTCCGCCTTCGGGTGCCTCCCTTCCTCGGCTGTGTCTTCGTCCTTTTCCAGAGAATAACTGCAAGCAGGTGGCTGCATCTTTAACGAGGACGAGCAGAGTGCGGAATCTGTTGCGAACAAGGAGACGGAGGTGAGAAAAAAGGTGTCTGAAATTTCACATAAAAACTTATCATTCACCAGAGTAGATAGGGAATGCCCAGTTAACGTTAGTATCTGTTATGTTTTGTAGATAATTAACATAAGTGAGTCCAGTCTTCCCGTCTAAATTGTTTACGTATTGAAATTTGTTTATGTTACCGAATTAAGTCGTTTGGACCTTGCTCTGTGCCTCGATGGGGGAGAGTTCTTTTTCCCACTGGGGTTCGAGTAGGTGAATACGAAACCCAAGCGGAGATGGACACAGTGCAAGCTTTACTTAGTGGCCAAAGAATGGAGAAGCGGGAACCGCGTTCGCAGACCAACCTCTCGCCCATGTGGCGAGAGTGATTTAAAGAGTAAAGACAAAGGGAGGAGGAGTGAGGCTAATTACGGGGAGGCTTATGCGTTAGTCTACCAGGAAGGGGCAGGGCTTTTTCCGAGGGAGTGGGTACCACCCCCATTTTATCCTTTTTTTGTCCTTAATATCTGGTCCTGGCCGCCGGTAGGTGTGTCACATAATATGTTTATATAGTAAAATCAATGTATAATGAGACTTAGGATCTGTTGGGCGTCAGATTCATGCCATCTTAGTCCCAGCTGGTTTCATCTGTTTTCTTCGTTCGTAGCTTGCTTTCTTATCTCTGGACCCTTTAAGATTTGTGTTCACTCCTGCTAAAGGTGGGGTGGGGGGCATTTGGCAGGTTTTGAGCAAGGACACTCTTGCCAACTGTGGAGGTTGATGGGTTTTGATCGAAGACCTGGAGCAGCTCTGGCAACATTTACTGGTTACTTAATATCCCTTCCAGTTCAAACAAAAAAGCTTTTAAAAACCTTGGTGATCTAAGAGATTTCTTGGAAGCCACAAAGCTCATCACCTTTTGATTATTCCATTTTAAGAGAATCAAATATACATTCAATTTCCCTTACATTCTGTATTTATATATGTATGAATATGTGTGTATGTGCTTTGGAGTATTCCAGGGATATAAGAATGAGAGAACAAGAAAAATGAGACCCCTTTCCCTCAAGGTTTAAATTACAGAATGAGACATAATTTCAAAGATAGTGATGCAAAGTATTTGGCAAAAGACATTTTAGATTTTCTCCATCCCCGTGTCCTGGAAAAATAACTCACCAGTTTGAAAAGAAAAACCAAGACATCACGCAGATGCCCTGCTTCTCGTGATTAGAGGTGCTTTCTACGATTCACTAATGCAGAATTACCTCCCAATTAAGCTCTTCTTGTGTTCAAGCAAATCTGATTCTACCATGGTGTAAATATGTTCATGGTGACATGGAAATGACTTACTGCTATTCCGTTATTTTGTAGTTTTCCATTTGAAGAAGGTAGTTTCCTGTGGGAAAGCATCAATCCTTACCCATCCTATCAACTGTTGCATAAGAAGCAACTCCTGATTGTTTACAGATCTGGTGTGGGACTGTGGAGCAAATAATAACCATCTTGCCTTGCCATGGGCAAAGTGGGAGGCGGTTTCAGGCTGTACATGGCTTATTGGTGGATGGAACATCAGTAGTTGACCACATATTCTGAGATCTCCAATAATAACTGCGGCAAGTCTATAATTCTTTTTTTTTTTTTTTGGCTTTGTTGCGCAGCTTGCGGGATCTCAGTTCCCCGACCAGGGATTGAACCCAGGTCACAGCAGTGAAAGCCCAGAATCCTAACCACTAACCACTAGACCACCAGGGAACTCCCAGCAAGTCTATAATTCTAAAGCAATCTGTAACCCTTCAGGAATGCACACATTTGGACTGCCCAGTTTTAAGGATAGCTAATAATTTACTCTTTTAGTGCTGTATAATTTTAATTTCACTGCCAACACTTTTTAGAACTTTTTCTACTGTGTATTATTTACATCCTCAATTTGATAATAGAGAATACTGACCACCGGAAAATTCTTGATGACCTGTCCTCCTATTTTGTGACTCATGAGACTAGATGACATACAGTATTATGACTGTTTATTGTAGTTCATGGAGACTAATTGTTATAGGTTTTTTATAGCATATGATTGTTTACCCCATATGAAATAGCCTTACACTGATGTACTCCCTAGTTTTTAGTCATTACTTCTTATAGTTTTGTACTTGCCTGTGGCAGATACTTTGTTTCCTTTAATTTGTTTCTTCTAATCTGTTTCAGGGGTAGAAGTCCAATAACCCTGTGTCAAGAGAATTAATAGACTCTTAGGTTTATTTTTATCAGTAAAGGGGAGGAGCCCAACATCATGATATTGTCATGACAATTCTGTGAGATTGATTTGGGGGACTCTGTGTTCTCTTATGTTTACTCCCTGGCTCTCATCTGGTTTAAAGCCAAGTGAAACTAAAAGGTACTGGATTTTAGATTGGAGAGTTGTTTAAGGAACTACTTAGATACCAACTAAAGTCAGTTCGACTCTTATACAAAAGAAATCTGAAATTCTTAATGCTGGGTTTGCTTTAATATTTTGAGCCGAGGACTCAAATGTTACAGGACTTCACATATAGAACAAAAATGTATGAGGTACCTTTATTTTGGGGGTGAGGGGAGACAGTAATACCTGCTAGGAAACTTACATTTTAGTTAAGGTGAGGTTGAACTGGTTTTGATTTTAGATTGGTAATTTCTGGCTGATACGAGCTTCACAGGAGAAGATTGAAAAGACCCATTTTGACCACTGATGAAAACAGGTGTATTAGGTCTCTTTTCAGGTCCTTTACTGGAGGGCCAGTTCCTCATTCTCCCAACAAACAAATGCCTGAGCTGAGAACTGGAGTTCCAGGTACTTCCAACACACATACACACCCAGGGGACTTTATTCCGTTCCCCTTCATAGCATTGTCCAAGTTCTAGGCAGCAGCATGGTTAAGGGAGTTCAGTATGTTTACCCAGGCACTTGCATAATAGTTCTTTCAGAATTCTTAGTCCTTGGGTTTCCCCTCTGTTCTTGTGCCTTCTCCTTCCTCCTTAGAGGGGTTAGGACACTGCTTCAGATTTCCTTTCTAGTTGTCCTGACATAGGGTGTGGCAGTCTGTAGGTGGTTATTATACCCAATGGGACTTAAGGGTCATTAAGTATTGTTTACTGGCCAGTGTCTCATATATTGGAACCAAGGCATTAGTAACTGCTGACATGACTCACCGCAGAACTGGAGAAACTTTAACTACAGCTTAACTACAGCAGAGCTCTGGGAGGCCGTTTGCTGAGAAGGGGAGCCCAAGCTCTAGAGTTAACGATCTGCTTGCTCTCTTTGCCTCACCAGCTAGCCCTGTGACCTGGGATAATCCACTCCCCCTCTGTCAGCCTCCAGGCCACACTTATGAAAGGATATTAAAGTCCCTCCCTCACAAGCTCCTTGCAGGGATAATGGCTGAGGCTCCTGGGAGGCCCTCCCTAAATGATTATCCCCGTGGATCTGGTAGGAAGCCAAAAGTTAACAGAAGAGTTCAGGCTAACTCTTCTCCTTTATGTTCCCTAAAAGACTAAATCAATAAATGCTCATTATAAAGTAAATCCACCAGGCTTTGACCTCCCAAGCTTTAAGAAGCCAGCAGCCACCACCCACTCTGTTAGGGGAAGCAATCTCAGTGTACTCCAAATTAAACCACACACATTAATGATTCACCCATTCTACTTAGACCTGACCGAGACCAGCAAGACAGGACCAAGAGAAGCTGGTAGCAACAGGATCTGACCAAATGAAAAGTGCAAGAGGGAAACCCAGATAGCAGCTGAATGGCCTCTAATACCTGCAAGATGGTCTGCTTCTGAAGGTGACATTGTCCAGGTGGGTCCTGACCAGGGAATCAGCAGAACCACACAGCGAGCTGCCAGGCAAGGGTTCGGAAGAACAAGTTCCACACCTGTAACAATGAACCCTCCTGGCCGAGCACAGGGACACTTGATGGGAGCTGAAATGAGGAACTGGCCTCTCCCCTCCTTAGAGGCTTTTCTAGTTATTTGTTTATGAAAAAGCCTAAGGGGAAGCAAGTTCAGAATCTAAGACCGCCTAAGAAAAAGTCAGGTGATTTGTTTCTACTGAACAGTGACTGATCTAATACAGAAATGATGCAGGTGTGGCTTTTTACTTCCCTTTCAGGTGCTCAGTGATTATCACTGATAGTTCAGTGAGACAGTTCTAGGTTTCTCATCTGTTTATTTTCTCCAAAGTTCTGAGAAGTCATTCCTTTCAGCCTTACTTTGCTTACATCGTAAAACATTTTGTGTGGATCTACTTACTTAGTGGAATGTTTTGATAAGCATTGAATAATAGAGGAAATGATCATTGCACTTGGGAACACATTTGTGAGCATTAATTTTCAAGTAGTTAAAAGGCAGATGGAAAGGCATTTGTATCTACCAGCATTCTCATTAGAGCAGTACCCCAGAGAACCTTTATTTGGTGTCTAGGTGGAGATATGGCATACATTCCCAAGAATGTACACAGTCTTAAAAGATATTTCTGCAGACTCTTTACAAAAACAAATTCAAACGAATTATAATTCAGTCTAATTTACTGAAGTTGTCATTGTTTAGAATCATTACAGATACTTACTGTGAAGGTTTCTTTAGGTCAGTGGTTCTCAAAGTGGGGTCCCTGGGTCAAAAGCATCAACATCACTTGCGAACTTGTTTGAAAGGCGAGTTCTTGCCCCTTCCCACCTCCTGCATCAGAATCTCTGGGGGTGGGGCCCACAGTCTACGTTTTAACAAGCCCTCCCTGTGATTCTTACACGTGTTAAAAATTTGAGAGCTGCTGCCTTAGGGGGAAGAAAGGTCTAATTTATAGATGTTAGCTTTGTGATAACCCTTGCTTTAGTCTTTAATCCTCTCATGTTGGTCTTATTAGAACATCATTTACTTAGAACTTTGAAAAATGACTCGACCTTCTCCCTTTACCACCATTGTCACTGTCACTGCCAAACCCAAAACGCAGTATCAAGGGCATTTCTCTATTTTGCCAGCATGGAGCCAGCATAAAATAGTCTGAGCTCCTGCCAAAGCTGTCTGGAAATGAATTGTTTCACTTTAGGAAGAAAGAAAAATGAATAAAGTATTTTAGCTTTTGGTTTGTGGACACGAAGGTCGTACTTCATCTGCGAGTCCCCTCACACACACAAGATCGTAAAACCGTCTCTCCTGGGGGATAATGATAATGGGATATCTGACACCCATCCAAAAATTTCCAACCTCTGGTTGTATCTTAAATAAGAAAATTCAGAGTGTACAGAAAGGTCACAAAGGATTATCAGGAAAAAAAATAGTGCAACCTCTAAAGAGTAAAAGGGACTGGGAATCATTGGATAGGGAAGGGATACCATGATGGAAAGGCGATCCTGGGGGTCAGCTTCTCCTTCAGGACCTGGGGCAACTCCTTGAAACAAAGGTGGCCCTTTATCTCTAAGTGTGACACACAGATGTTCTCTCCAGTACTTCGGAGGGGGCAGCTTTTCTTATGTTTTTGCCTCCTCCTTACTTGATCGTGGTAAGTCTTCATTGGGGAGAAAACCACTTGGGATGTGCCCCTTACAAAGTCTAAAGCCTGACAAGCTCTTTTTGTATCATGAATACCTAGATCTGAGGCTGCAAGCTGTGGAATTCTGACTGGCCTTCCAGCTTTTTTTTTTAATTAATTTTTTTAAATTGGAGTAGAGTTGATTTACAATATTGTGTTAGTTTCTGCTGCACAGCAAAGTGAGTAAGTTATACATATACATATATTCACTCTTTTTTAGATTCTGTTCCCATATAGGTCATTACACAGTATTGAATAGAGTTCCCTGTGCTATACAGTAGGTTCTTATTAGTTATCTATTTTATAAATAGTAGTGTGTATATGTCAGTCCCAATCTGCCAGTTTATCCCTCCCCCACCTTTCCCCCTTGGTAACCATAAGTTTGTTTTCTATGTCTGAGTGGCCTTCCAGCTTATAAAAAAATCTGACATTAAAAATTAGGAGATTTTATAGAAAATTTTGGATTGCAAGAATTTTAGAAAAATTAGCCATTCTGGCAACACTACATTCATAGTCCCACAATTCCATATCTATATAAAAAGACTAGATTTGAGGACAGGCTCCCTGTTTCAGGTAGGACAAGCAGTGACCAGTTCACCATACTCTCTGCTTCTCCCAGTCTTCCTGACATAGGCTGATGCTGGCTCTCATTTATCTTTGTGCTTGTAGAGTTTTATTTCTTCTAACAGAACCACAAAGAATGGCCCCAAAGCAGAAACAACCCCAATGTCCATTTCAATAGAATGTCCATCATCAACAAATACATTGATATATTAAACTCTGAAAGTGAAGGAACAATTTCTCTAGTCCCAAACATGATGTTCAGTGAAAGAAGCCAGACTGTATGTTTCTATTTATAAGAACGACAAGAATGGGCCAAATTAATCTATAGTATTAGAAGTTAGAATTGGAATTTTTGTCTTTGGGGAGAGGCAGTGACTGTGAGTCAGGAGTGTGACTTCTGGGATGCTTATATGTTCAATCTCCTGACCTGTGTGCTGGCACCTGGGTGTGTTGTCTTTGTGTCATTCACTGTGTGCAGTTTTCTGTTTACATACGCTTTGCTTGAATAAAAATAAGAGTGTGCCTGTGCAAACAGATTATATCCTGGTTTGCTTACTTGTTTACATGACTTGCTGGCCAATACAGGTCTTCGAATTGAAAAATTTCTAAAAAAAATTGTTTTCCTAGTGTTTGAAAAGAGGTGTGATTTTTACTTGAGCTACGTTTTAGGTTTTAGGGTTATAAAAGTCCAGTGCAACCATGTTTAAAATGATTAATTTCAATGCCTCCAGATACGTCTCAATATCTTTGAGTTGTTTATTCAAGAAAGTTTTCTGGGCAGTACATATTCTGAGCCGTTTCATATCTGCTGTAGCATATGAATGCTGGATATAGAATTCTTGCACCACAATATTTTCTTCTAAAAGTCTGTAGACATTTTTATAAGATTTTCAGTCAGTGGTATTTGAGATAGGAAGCCAATAGAATATTTGCTCTTTAGTGGGTACTTTAAACTTTAAAGATTTTTCCTTGTGATGTTGTACATATTGTTTAACTATTAAATTTGTTTCTATATTTTTTCTTTTAAAAATTGATTTTTTAATACTTGAAGCTAGAAATGTTCAATCAGCATATGTCAGAGTGGGTTCAGTTTTGCCTAGGATCTGGTGTGTACTCTCAATTACTTAAAATACTTTTCCCAAATAAGAATTTTTTTCTGTTATTTGACAATTCTCTCTCTTTCGGTAGTTTTCTTTCTTTAGGGGACATCTGCTATTATCTCATCTTCTCTCTACATTATTTTCATTGCTTTTACTTTCTCCCTTGTAGTTGAGGATAATTTCTTGACATCATTTACTATTTTGCTTGTTTCATTTTCTGTGGAGTGCAAATTGCATTTAACTGCTTCTATAATGACTTTAACATCCATTTTACTTTTAAGATAAAGAGGACTATTCCACTGCAATTCTTTTTTATTGTAAATGTTTCCTTTTTCATGATGACAGATTCTAGGTTCTTGAATCATGTTGAAATATGAATTATTTAGTGTGTCATAAACTGAGGTATATGATACACTCAACTATACACTTGTGGTCTAAAAATTAAAGTAAAAAAAATCCTGAATCAGATAATTTGTAATTTTTCTATTTTTTGAAATAACTCTATTTCAAAGAAAGGTAGCGCTACTTAGTCATCTTAGAATCTTTTACATTATTCTCATGATGTGTAGACTATTTACTGAGTTCTGTAGTTATTCTATTTGCTATTCTTGTAGAGGGATATATTTACTTGCTTGGTGTCCAAGAAAGCATTGGACTGGGTTCTGATAATATGTGGGTTTATGACAAGATATCTCAAGTAGAATTTTTTGAAAGAAGAAATGAGAGAAATACAATTAAATCATCAGATTGCTTGCTCAGTGATTTTTAAGACTAAAAGGCGTAGAGAAGTATCTAGAGCCACAGCTGCAATGACAACCAGCTCTTTGTGCCATTGCACAAATGCAGGGCAGAGCAGCTCCCCATCGTGCTCAGTCTTCTGCTTGCTGAGACTTTTTGCAAGAACGAAGTCTGAGGCCTTCTGACACAGAAGCTGTTATCTATCGGCTGAGGTGAGTGGGTCCTAAGGGCTGGGCTTACCAGTGAGTTCTCAATGCCCTCTTTTCTGAGTCTTAGGATAGCACCAAACTCACCTCTTTAGGTTGGGGTTTCAGTAAACATTTGTTAGTAGCCTCCCTGGATCCATGACCTCTTCCCCTTTCCAAAGAGTTGTGACTTCCATTTAGGTTTAAGTGTTTCCATCATGATCTTCCATGTCCAGCTTGAAGGATGGAACACATGGTTTCCAACCCCCTGGCTGCAAGGATTGTTTAGAAGATGGCATGTAGGCTAAGCCAGTCCAATCAATGTGCCTCTCAGGAATTTTGCTGAGAATACAGGGACAAAGACTCTCTTTCCTGATGGATGTGAAATAGTAGGCACGCGGCACTGGAACTGTTGGCAGCTGTCTTGAGACCATAGGGGTGAAAGAGCCAGTCTTAGGATATATCTGACACCAAGGCTGGGAGAGTGGAATTAGAAAACAACAAAACAAAACTGTGCTTTAGTGACATCATTAAGTAGCTGAGATTGTCCTCATTGGACTCCAGAAAGACACTCTTCTGCATTTACCTTTTCCCAAGTCATTAAGTTTCCTTTATTGTTAAGCCACTTTGAGTCATGCTTTCTTTACTTGCATACAAATGGATCCTCAGTAGTATAGTGGTGTCATTGGGGGTCTATTAGCTCTTCTCCCTACCATCTAGAAACATTGTTCTCAGGAAGAGGGCAGCCTTCATCATCTTTCTTTGATCCAAGACCTCTTAGACTATATCTGGAGAATAAATTCCTGTAGATTTCTGATATGTAGGTGGCACCAGTCCTTGATTTCCAGTGGTTATGCAGATGTTTTCCAATATGATTATTTTGTTGGTCACTGTATTAGTTTTCTATTACTGCATAACAAATTACCATAAATTTAGCGACTCAAAACAGTGGACACTGATTATCTCAAGTAACTGGACTAGGAGACTGGGCACAGTTTATCTGAATCTTCTGCTCACTGTCTCACAAAGCTACAGTCAAGGTGTTGGCTGAGCTGCATTCCTCTCCGGAGTTCAGGGTCTTCTTCAAATTTCATGTGGTTGGGAGAATTCAGTTCCCTGTGGTTGAAGGACTGAGGCTCTAGGTCCTAGGGCCCACCTACTGTCCCCTGCCACATGCTCCTCTCCATAGGGAGTTTGCTTTCAAGGCTAGCAGGACAGCCTTTCCATCCAGTCTGGTAAGATGGAGTCTTATAGATGTATTGTAGCATAATCACAGGAGTGACATTCCATCACCTTTGCCATATTCTACAGGTTAGAAGCAAATCACAAGTCCCATCTACACTATCAGGGAGGGGGTTACTCAGTGTGACTTGGGGGTCACATTAGGCTGTGTCCACCACAGTCATTTCAATAGTTATTTAGTTTTTTTAGAATTGGATTGTGGCTAAGATATGTCCCCAACCTTTTGCACCGTATCTTTTACTCTTTGACATCAGTTTGGCCTGAAGAATGGTTTTAGTGTTTCTGCGAGAGAGAGGCCAGTGTAGAAAAGTGGAAATAAACCAAGCAACTGATCATCATAGAAACGCGGGAGGAAGGCACAGCTAAGGTTTCACAATTCCTTAGGCTGCCCTGGCTCTGTGGCAGCCCATCTGTGTTTGCCAAGATCCAACAGAGGCACTGTGGAATGTATTCCTTCAGTTTAATTTTAGTGTGGGCTGCTTTGAATTTTACTCTGATATTCAACAGGGGCTCACAGTAATGCTCAGACTTACCTGAATGAATTTTTTCTCATGTTGACTAAACCAGCAAGTCCCCTACCTTGGAAAGTGTGGAGATGAGATTTAGGTGTGAAATTCATTTCTGAATAGTGCTGAAGTTCTAAGCTGCTGCTGATTTACCCAGCATGTTTCATCCAGTTAAACTCAACCAATTTTTAGTGATGATATTTTTCAAGTGACTGAGTTTGCTCAGAATTCTCAGAATTCTAGCTGAGAAGAACTTAATGACTACAATAACAAGCTTGGAAATGAGTTTTAAAAGCCCAGTGGGGTGGCGGGGGTTGGGAGGGAAGCAAGCCTGTGGATTTTATTTTTAACTGTAGTAAAGCTAGAACAGATTACTTGGATGAGAATTATTCTGCTTCTGGTTCTTCTCTGTGAGTTATGACCCATTGTAAGATGGGTTCATTCACCCACTTCCCTGTGATCTCTGTCCCCAAGTCATAATTCTAGCATGATTATGTCAAAATTATCTCCACAGTGGCCAATTGTGGTGTTACAAACAGTTAAGACTTCAGGTGGTGAATAAGCAGAAGCAGCAGGAGCCCTAGAAACAGAGAAGCATAAACCTCCTGCTCTTCTGAAAAATGTTCCTGAGGACAGTAGAGTGAGGGAAGAGAGAAAACATGGTTTGTTACATAAGCCAGAATTATTTCTAAATGGAAGGAAGATGGATCTAATTTTCTCAAATGACATTCGTGAAATTGTTCTCAAGCAAAGGAACTCTGTGAGATGGGTCATATTACTGTCACATTATATATGGATGTAAAGCTTTTTTAAAATGAAATATATACTATTTCCTGTACCACCTATTATATAAAGATAGAGTCATCTTTAAACTTTCATGACCAAAAAAGCACTTTACCTGATTTTATTGTCCATGGGACTATATAACCTGAAACTCATGTGAGTGTGGAATAGCCTAGTGAGTGCATTTATTGAGGAATAATCAGTGCACAAGGCTGATTATATCATATTAGAAAGTTAAATAGTTACTCCCAATTAATCGGTTTTATTTCTTTGTCAGAGGTTGCTGTATTCGGTGGCTGTGCATTTTGTTTAACCCTAGGAGTGCCCTTTGTGGGTGGTTAAAGACTCAGCATCTCACAGGGTCAAACAAATTAACTCAGGAAAGGTTCCAGGGGTCCATAGGGCCTGACTGACAAAAAACCAATGCTTTATATTCTTGTTTTCTGCTTTTCATAGATAAGGAGAATTTTAAAAATATGTAGTGTACTTTAATTTTAATGCTGTTTGTGACAAAGATTCTCCTGCTTTCTTTCCGGGCAAGATGGGGAAGTGTGGGCTAAATTGGAGTTCAGGTAGGTTAATGGGGATCGGTTGTACCCCAAAAGGGCTCATGTGGAGGACAGGCTATAGAGGAGGGCCACAAGTTCCTGCTTTTGGTCTGTGTTGATCAACGTTTTTATCCATGTTTGTATGATGGAATAGAAGTCCTGTTTATCCCATTTGTGGATGCCACAGTGATAGATAGTGTGGCCAGTGAAATAGACAAATGAATCAAAATTACACAAGACAACCCATTCGCTGACGAGAGTAATGAAGGAAATCCAAGAAGATGGTATATGACTGGGATACACACTGAAAGTGATTTAAGTTTTTCTTTATTTTAATTTTAGATATTAAAAATGTTTAAAAATCATACAAAAAGAAAAAAGTTTCCCATGTACTCACTTTCTAAATGCTAATATTTTGGCTGTTTTCTCATAGACTTTTTAAAGTGTGTGTATACATGCTCATACATATATTTAGATTTATATATTTTGGATGCACATAATTAATATAGAAATATGTTGCCCTGTGGAAAAATATTACAGGTAAAGTTAAGTCTTGCTGTGGTCTGATGTGCCCCCCACCCCCCTTTCCTATGTTGAATCCTAACTTCCAGTGGTGATAGTATTAGGAGGTGAGGCCTTTGGGAAGGTGACTAGGTCATGACCAAGAGTCACCTCATTAGAAGAAATGACACTCTTACCACTCAGGAAATTCCAAGAGATTTAGGAGTTCAGTGTCAGGAACTGGGGTCAAAGACCAAATGTTAGAACAAAAGATGCTCTGAGCACCCCTGGTGCTTAGGAAATTATAAAAGTTTTAGGAGTTCTGTGTCAGGAACTGGGGGCAGATACGTCTCTGTCTCTGTCTCTCTGTATCTAGATATCATTATTTCACAAGTTTACCTGCCACTGTGCATATTTTAATGTAATCATGCCTCTATTGATATCACTGTCTCCCAATTTGTAGCAGGACATTGCCAGACGAGAGTGATTTTCTTCTACTCCTCCTCCCGGTGGTTGGATCTTTCTTCCTTTGGTTGGAGTGGGGCTGATTTTCCTTCTGCCTTCCCCTCAACACAGAGCGAGACTTGGTCAGTCCAAGAGCTTTATCACCCTGGCTGCGTGTGCTTGGTGAGGAGTTGGCAGCTGTTACAGTCCAGATCAATCAAGACTTTTCTGTAGTTCAAAGAAGCAGGTGCTCCCTGCTCTTCAGTCACATGCCTTGAAGATGATGTCAACTGGGATTTGCTCATGACCATATTTGCTTTCATGTGGGAGACCTTCCCCAAGCCAAGTCACTCAAGGAAAATAAAACTTATGGATCCCTGAAGCCAGTTTTAATCCCTTACATTTAATCCCTTACATTTCCCAGCTAGGTAATATATTCTCCCTTTTAAAGCCAGTGTTAGCTGGGTTTCTATCACAGGTAACCAAAAGAGTCCCAATTGATACAGAAGTAAGATATAGTCAACGGAAATGGAGAGATTTAGCTTGTATAAATTTAGCTGAGGGTATATGAGAACTATCTTCCTATGCTTAAAGAATTGTTGTGTGGAATTTATAGTAGTAGACTTATTATAAATGACTTCATCCCAGAATTAGGTTGTGATTTAGACACAAATTTTAGCCCTAAATAAATAAAAACTTGTAACACTTAGGGCTCTCCAAAAAAAATGATGGGCTGCTTTGTAGGTATTCAAAAGGCCAGGTCCTAGAGCAGTAACAATAGCAAGAAACTTCTATACAAGGGATACTTGTGGGTGTGGCTCAGCTCCTGGTCCTCAGGTTATTAAGAGCAGTGGTAATAGCATAGAGGAAGTCCCCATTGGAAGATCAGGGCCTCCAGACTGGGGTGCAGCCAAAAGATGGCAACCCCAGTGTGTTGATGTCTCTAAGAAGGGAAAGAGTAGTCAGGAGAAGGAGCTGGGCTAAAGTGACTGGGGAGCTGCTGATGCACTGCAGTGGGGCTTACTTATTCCAAGAAAACAAGGTTATTTTAACATTAATAATTAATATATTTCATGTAATTAACAACATTAACAAAGGAGAAGAATCAGGAAATTCTGTGATCATCTGTTGCCAGTATTTGTTCCATTTTCTCTCTCTCTCTCTCCCATCCTTCTCAGACTCCAATTATGTATGTTTTGATTATGTCCCACATGTCTGTTATATTGTGTTATTTTCATCTTTCCCCCTCCCTCCCTCTTTTTTTAACTTCAGGGCTTCATTTTGGAATTTTTTTTTTTTTTTTTGCCATATAGCATGTTGCATGCAGGATCTCAGTTCTCCAACCAGAGATCAAACCCGTGCCTCCTGCAGTGGAAGCGCGGGGTCTTAACCACTGGATCGCCAGGGAAGTCCCATGATAGAAAAAAAATTTTTTTTAACATCTTTATTGGAGTATAATTGCTTTACAATGGTGTGTTAGTTTCTGCTTTATAACAAAGTGAATCAGCTATACATATACATATATCCCCATATCTCCTCCCTCTTGCGTCTCCCTCCCACCTTCCCTACCCCACCCCTCTAAGGTGGACACAAAGTACCGAGCTGATCTCCCTGTGCTATGCGGCTGCTTCCCACCAGCTATCCATTTTACATTTGTTAGTATATATAACTCCATGCCACTCTCTCACTTCGTCCCAGCTTACCCTTCCCCCTCCCCGTGTCCTCAAGTCCATTCTCTAGGTCTGAATCTTTATTCCTGTCCTGCCCCTAGGTTCTTCAGAACAATTTTTTTTTTTTTTTTTTTTAGATTCCATATATATGTGTTAGCATACGGTGTTTGTTTTTCTCTTTCTGACTTACTTCATTCTGTATGACAGACTCTAGGTCCATCCACCTCACTACAAATAACTCAATTTTGTTTCTTTTTATGGCTGAATAATATTCCACTGTATATATGTGCCACATTTTCTTTATCCATTCATATGTTGATGGACACTTAGGTTACTTCCATGTCCTGGCTATTGTAAATAGAGCTGCAAAGAACATTGTGGTACATGACTCCTTGAATTATGGTTTTCTCAGGGTATATGCCCAGTAGTGGGATTGCTGGGTCATATGGTAGTTCTATTTTTAGATTTTTAAGGAACCTCCATACTGTTCTCCCTAGTTGCTATATCAACTTACATTCCCACCAACAGTGCAACAGGGTTCCCTTTTCTCCACACCCTCTCTAGCATTTATTGTTTGTAGATTTTTTGATGATGGCCATTCTGACCGGTGTGAGGTGATACCTCATTGTAGTTTTGATTTGCATTTCTCTAATGATTAGTGATGTTGAGCATTCTTTCATGTGTTTGTTGGCAATCTGTATATCTTCTATGGAGAAATGTCTACTTAGGTGTTCTGCCCATTTTTGGATTGGGTTGTTTGTTTTTTTGATATTGAGCTGCATGAGATGCTTGTAAGTTTTGGAGATTAATCCTTTGTCAGTTGCTTCATTTGCAAATATTTTTTTCCATTCTGAGGGCTGTCGTTTTGTCTTGTTTATGTTTTCCTTTGCTGTGCAAAAGCTTTTAAGTTTAGTTAGGTCCCATTTGTTTATTTTGTTTTTATTTCCATTTCTTTAGAAGGTGGGTCAAAAAGGATATTGCTATGATTTATGTTATAGAGTGTTCTGCCTATGGTTTCCTCTAAGAGTTTTATAGTGTCTGGCCTTACCTTTAGGTCTTTAATCCACTTTGAGTTTAGTTTTGTGTATGATATATAGGGAGTGTTCTAATTTTATTCTTTTACATGTAGCTGTCCAGTTTTCCCAGCACCACTTATTGAAGAGGCTCTCTCTTCTCCATTGTATATTCTTGCTTCCTTTATCAAAAATAAGGTGACCATAGGTGCGTGGGTTTATCTCTGGGCTTTCTATCCTGTTCCATTGATCTATTTTTCTGTTTTTGTGCCAGTACCATACTGTCTTGATTACTGTAGCTTTGTGGCATAGTCTGAAGTCAGGGAGTCTGATTCCTCCGGGTCCATTTTTCTTTCTTAAGATTGCTTTGGCTATTCGGAGTCTTTTGTGTTTCCATACAAATTGTGAAATTTTTTGCTCTAGTTCTGTGAAAAATCCCATTGGTAGTTTGATAGGGATGGCATTGAATCTGTACATTGCTTTGAGTAGTATAGTCATTTTCACACTGTTGATTCTTCCAGTCCAAGAACGTGGTATATCTCTCCATCTGTTTGTATCATCTTTAATTACTTTCATCAGTGTCTTATAGTTTTCTGCATACAGGTCTTTTGTCTCCTTAGGTAGGTTTATTCCTAGGTATTTTATTCTTTTTGTTGCAGTGGTAAATGGGACTGTTTCTTTAATTTCTATTTCAGATTTCTCCTCATTAGTGTATAGGAATGCAAGAGGTTTCTGTGCATTAATTTTGTATCCTGCTACTTTACCAAATTCATTGATTAACTCTAGTAGTTTTCTGGTAGGGTCTTTAGGATTCTCTGTGTATAGTAACATGTCATCTGCAAACAGTGACAGCTTTACTTCTTCTTTTCCGATTTGGATTCCTTTTATTTCTTTTTCTTCTCTGATTGCTGTGGCTAAAACTTCCAAAACTATGTTGAATAATAGTGGTGAGAGTGGGCAACCTTGTCTTCTTCCTGATCTTAGTGGAAATGGTTTCAGTTTTTCACCATGGAGAACGATGTTGGCTGTGGGTTTATCATATATGGCCTTTATTATGTTGAGGTAAGTTCCCTCTATGCCTACTTTCCGGAGGGTTTTTATCATAAATGGGTGTTGAATTTTGTTGAAAACTTTCTCTGCATCTATTGAGATGATCCTATGGTTTTTCTCCTTCAATTTGTTAATATGGTGTATCACATTGATTGATTTGTGTATATTGAAGAATCTTTGCATTCCTGGGATAAACCCCACTTGATCATGGTGTATGATCCTTTTAATGTGCTGCTGGATTGTGTTTGCTAGTATTTTGTTGAGGATTTTTGCATCTATGTTCATCAATGATATTGGCCTGTAGTTTTTTTTCTTTGTGACATCTTTGTCTGGTTTTGGTTCAGGGTGATGGTGGTCTCGTAGAATGAGTTGGGGAGTGTTCCTCCCTCCGCTATATTTTGGAAGAGTTTGAGAAGGATAGGTGTTAGCTCTTCTCTGAATGTTTGATAGAATTCGCCTGTGAAGCCATCTGGTCCTGGGCTTTTGTTGGTTGGAAAATTTTTAATCACAGTTTCAATTTCAGTGCTTGTGGTTGGTCTGTTCATATTTTCTATTTCTTCCTGGTTCAGTCTCGGAAGGTTGTGCTTTTCTAAAAATTTGTCCATTTCTTCCAGGTTGTCCATTTTATTGGCATAGAGTTGCTTGCAGTAATCTCTCGTGATTGTTTGTATTTCTGCAGTGTCAGTTGTTACTTCTCCTTTTTTATTTCTAATTCTATTGATTTGAGTCTTCTCCCTTTTTCTCTTGATGAGTCTGGCTAATGGTTTATCAATTTTGTTTATCTTCTCAAAGAACCAGCTTTTAGTTTTATTGATCTTTGCTATTGTTTCCTTCATTTGTTTTTCATTTTTTCTGATCTAATCTTTATGATTTTCTTCCTTCTGCTAACTTTGGGGTTTTTTTGTTCTTCATTCTCTAATTGCTTTAAGTGTAAGGTTAGGTTGTTTATTTGAGATGTTTCTTGTTTCTTGAGGTAGGCTTGTATTGCTATAAACTTCCCTCTTAGAACTGCTTTTGCTGCATCCCATAGGTTTTGGGTCGTTGTGTTTTCATTGTCATTTGTTTCTAGGTATTTTTTGATTTCCTTTTTGATTTCTTCAGTGATCTCTTGATTATTTGGTAGTGTATTGTTTAGCCTCCATGTGTTTGTATTTTTTATAGATGTTTTCTTGTACTTGATATCTAGTCTCATAGCATTGTGGTCGGAAAAGATACTTGATACGCTTTCAATTTTCTTAAATTTACCAAGGCTTGATTTGTGACCCAAGATATGATCTATCCTGGAGAATGTTCCATGAGCACTTGAGAAGAAAGTGTATTCTGTTGTTTTTGGATGGAATGTCCTATAACTATCAGTTAAGTCCATCTTGTTTAATGTATCAGTTAAAGCTTGTGTTTCCTTATTTATTTTCATTTTGGATGATCTGTCCATTGGTGAAAGTGGGGTGTTAAAGTCCGCTACTATGATTGTGTTGCTGTCCATTTCCCCTTTTATGGCTATTAGCATTTGCCTTATGTATTGAGGTGCTCCCATGTTGGGTGTGTAAATATTTACAATTTTTATATCTTCTTCTTTGATTGATCCCTTAATCATTATGTAGTGTCCTTCTTTGTCTCTTGTAATAGTGTTTATTTTAAAGTCTATTTTGTCTGATATGAGAATCACTGCTCCAGCTTTCTTTTGATTTCCATTTGCATGGAATATCTTTTTCCATCCCCTCACTTTCAGTCCGTATGTGTCCCTAGGTCTGAAGTGGATCTCCTGTAGACAGCATATTTATGGGTCTTGTTTTTGTATCCATTCAGCCAGTGTATATCTTTTGCATTTAATCCATTTACATTTAAGGTAACTATTGATATGTATGTTCCTATTACTATTTTCTTAATTGTTTTGGGTTTGTTATTGTAGGTCTTTTCCTTCTCTTGTGTTTCCTGCCTAGGGAAGTTCCTTTAGCATTTGTTTTAAATCTGGTTTGGTGGTGATGAATTCTCTTAGTTTTTGCTTGTCTGTAAAGGTTTTAATTTCTCCGTCGAATGTGAATGAGATCCTTGCTGGGTAGAGTAATCTTGGTTGTAGGTTTTCCCCTTTCATCACTTTAAATATGTCCTGCCACTCTCTTCTGGCTTGCAGAGTTTCTGCTGAGAGATCAGGTGTTAACCTTATCGGGATTCCCTTGTATGTTATTTGTTGCTTTTCCCTTGCTGCTTTTTTTTTTTTTTTTTAAAGAAATTCACGTTCTTTTATTTATTTATTTATTTATTTATGACTGTGTTGAGTCTTCGTTTCTGTGTGAGGGCTTTCTCCAGTTGCGGCAAGTGGGGACCACTCCTCATCGTGGTGCGTGGGCCTCTTGCCATCGTGGCCTCTCTTGTTGCGGAGCACAGGCTCCAGCTGCGCAGGCTCAGTAATTGTGGTTCACGGGCCCAGTTGCTCCGTGGCATGGATCTTCCCAGACCAGGGCTCGAACCCGTGTCCCCTGCATTGGCAGGCAGATTCTCAACCACTGCGCCACCAGGGAAGCCCTCCCTTGCTGCTTTTAATATTTTTTCATTGTATTTAATTTTTGATAGTTTGATTAATATGTGTCTTGGCATGTTTCTCCTTGGATTTATCCTGTATGGGACTCTCTGTGCTTCCAGGACTTGATTAACTATTTCCTTTCCCATATTAGGGAAGTTTTCAACTATAATCTCTTCAAATATTTTCTCACTCCCTTTCTTTTTCTCTTCTTCTTCTGGGACCCCTATAAGTGGAATGTTGGTGCGTTTAATGTTGTCCCAGAGGTCTCTGAGACTGTCCTCAATTCTTTTCATTCCTTTTTCTTTATTCTGCTCTGCAGTAGTTATTTCCAATATTTTATCTTCCAGGTCACTTATCCAGTCTCCTGCCTCAGTTATTATGCTATTGACTGCTTCTAGAGAATTTTTAATTTCATTTATTGTGTTATTCATCATTGTTTGTTTGCTCTTTAGTTCTTGTAGGTCCTTGTTAAACGTTTCTTGTATTTTCTCCATTCTATTTCCACGATTTTGGATCATCTTTACTATCATTACTCTGAATTCTTTTTCACGTATACTGCCTATTTCCTCTTCATTTGTTTGGTCTTATGGGTTTTTTCCTTGCTCCTTCCTCTGCTGTGTGTTTCTCTGTCTTCTCATTTTGCTTAACTTACTGTGTTTGGGGTCTCCTTTTCGCAGGCTGCACGTTCGTAGTACCCATTGTTTTTGGTGTCTGCCCCCAGTGGCTAAGGTTGGTTCAGTGGGTTGTGTAGGCTTCCTGGTGGAGGGGACTGGTGCCTGTTTTTTGTGGATGAGGCTGGATGTTGTCTTTCTGGTGGGCAGGACCACGTCTGGTGGTGTGTTTTGGGGTGTCTGTGACCTTATTATGATTTTCGGCAGCCTCTCTGGTAATGGGTGGGGTTGTGTTCCTGTCTTGCTAGTTGTTTGGCATGGGGTGTCCAGCACTGTGGCTTGCTGGTCGTTGAGTGGAGCTGGGTCTTAACGTTGAGATGGAGATCTCTGGGAGAGCTTTCACCGTTTGATATTATGTTGAGCCAGGAGGTGTCTGGTGGACCAGTGTCCTGAACTCGGCTCTCCCACCTCAGAGGCACAGGCCTGACACCTGGTTGGAGCACCAAGACCCTGTCAGCCACATGGCTCAGAAGAAAAGGGAGAAGAAAAGAAAGAAAGAAAAGTATAATAAAATAAAATAAAATAAAGTTATTAACGTAAAAAATAATTATTAAAATTTAAGAAATTTTTTTAAGTATAAAAAAAGAAAAAAAAAAGGAAAGAATAGAGCAACCAAACCAAAAAAAAAATCCACCAATGATAACAAGTGCTAAAAACTATACTAAAAGAAAACAGGCAAACAAAATGGAAAGACAGCACCCTAGGACACATGGTAAAAGTGAAGTTATACAGACAGAATCACACAAAGAAGCATAAACATACACACTCACAAAAAGAGAAAAAGGAAAAAAATATATATGTCGTTGCTCCCAAAGTCCACCGCCTCAATTTTGGGACGATTTGTTGTCTCTTCACGTATTCCACATATGCGGGGTACATCAAGTTGATTGCGGAGATTTAATCCACTGTTCCTGAGCTGCTGGGAGAGATTTCCCTTTCTCTTCTTTGTTTGCACAGCTCCTGGGGTTCAGCTTTGGATTTGGCCCCCCCTCTGCATGTAGGTCACCTGAGGGTGTCTGTTCTTCGCTCAGACAGTACAGGGTTAAAGTAGCAGCTGATTAGGGGGCTCTGGCTCACTCAGGCTGGGGGGAGGGAGGGGTACGGAATGTAGGGAGAGCCTGCAGCTGCAGAGGCCAGCGTGACATTGCACCAGCCTGAGGCGCGCCATGTGTTCTCCCGGGGAAGTTGTCCCTGGATCACGGGACCCTGGCAGTGGCGGGCTGCACAGCCTTCCTGGAGGGGAGGTGTGGATAGTGATCTGTGCTTGCACACAGGCTTCTTGGTGGCTTCAGCAGCAGCCTTAGCATTTCCTGCCTGCCTCTGGTGTCTGTGCTGATAGCCGCAGCTTGCGCCCATCTTTGGAGCTCGATTAGGTGGTGCTCTGAATCCCCTCTCCTTGCGCACCTGGAAACAATTGTCTCTTGCCTCATAGGCAGGTCCAGACTTTTTCCCGGACTCCCTCCTGGCTAGTTATGGTGCACTAGCCCCCTTCATACTGCGTTCATGCAGCCAACCCAAGTTCTTTCCCTGGGATCTGACCTCCGAAGCCCAAGCCTCAGCTCCCAGCCCCTGCCCACCCCAGCGGGTGAGCAGACAAGACTCTCTGGCTGGTGAGTACTAGTCGGCACCGATCCTCTGTGTGGGAATCTCTCCACTTTGCCCTCTGCACCCCTGTTGCTGCGCTCTTCTCCGTGGCTCCGAAGCTCCCCCGCCTCTTCCACACGCAGTCTCCGCCCGTGAAGGGGCTTCCTAGTGTGTGGAAACTTTTCCTCCTCACAGCTCCCTCCCAGAGGTGCAGGTCCCATCCCTATTCTTTTCTCTCTGTTTTTTTCTTTTTTCTTTTGCCCTACCCAGGTACATGGGGAGTTTCTTGACTTTTGGGAAGTCTGAGGTCTTCTGCCAGCGTTCAGTAGGTGTTCTGTAGGAGTTGTTCACATGTAGATGTATTTCTGATGTATTTGTGGGGAGGAAGGTGATGTCCACATCTTACCCCTCTGCCGTCTTGAAGGTCTCTCTCCATTTTAGAAAATTTTAATTGACCTGTCTTTGATTTCACTAACACTGTCTTCAACTTCTGGTTTGTCGTCAGACCCACTCATGAGTACTTAATTTTAGATATTTTATTTGTTCAGTTGTAAAATTTCCATTTTTTATTTTTTTAATAGATGTAATTCTGTGTTATCTTTTCCTCATCTTTCTTCCATTTTCATGAACACATTTATTAGATTTATTATGTTAAAGTTTTTGTCTCCTAACTCTAATATCTGGGTCATATGCAAACCTGATTCTATTGTCTCTTTTTTCTCTTGGTTACTAGCCACTTTTTTCATGCCTGTTCACATGCCTTGTAATGTTTGATTGGGTGTCTCACATACATTGTATATAAAAGAAGCAGTATTATTTTTGACAGGGAGTATTTGTCTTTTCCTCTGGCAGCTAGATTGATGTGTTAACCACCCCAATCTAATCAGATTTTATCTATGTTAGTTAGGGTTGGGTAGCAGCTTTGGTTAAATTCAGTCTTCTGTTTTCAGATGTCTCAAGGATGAGATCTGTGGTATGCTTGTTACAGAGTACTCGCTCTAGTGGAATTTTGTTGCCTAAGAATTGTGATATGGGGATTTCATTCAGTATTTCTATCCCACCTCAGCCTCCTGCTGCCTCTGCACTTGGCAAATGCCTTATGGGAAAAATGATCATGCATTTGGGGCTGTTTTGGATTTCGTCTGTCATGCTAACTCATGTGACTATCAAAAGCTGGGCTGACTTTTCTTGCCACTAACAGTGTCCCTTTGCCTATGTCAAGCTGGTCCTCTGCTCATACCAGATTGAGCTTATGTCCTCAGGGAAGAAAATAGCTAACAATCTCAGTTCACATAGGAAGGTCTTTTCATTTTTCCTAGTATTGCAGCTGGAATGATGGCTTGCTGCTATTACTATCTCCTACCTGGATGAAAGGGATGTCTTGGCCCCAGTAATTCATAGCAGCTTCCCCTAACCACCTCTACTCTGAATTCATACAGAGCCAACATACTTAAACACCTCTAAGTCATTTGGAACTCACAAACAAATGGACATGCAAACAACCTTTTGGCACTTATTTTTTAATCTCCCAGGACCATGCACATGCAAGTTACAAATCAACAAGATAAAAACAATTGAGCATGTACTATATTTTAGGGTCTAAGCCCTTTCTCAAAAACTCCATGAGGAGGGCATCATTACATCCTTCTACATCCTTACAGATGTAGAAACTGAAGCTCCAAGAGGTAAAGTATGTTGTCCAGAGTCACTCAGTTCTCAGCTAATAAGTGGCAGAGCTATAATTCAAACCAGGTCTATCTGACTTCTTTTCTTCTTAATCATTATATGATAAACATTTATCAAAAAAAGGACACTGGACGTTATAAAGCAGAAGGCATAGTAATGGTGCCTTGTTATACAAAACAAATTTATCTGCACTGAAAAGCAGATGTACATATGTCCATACACTACCATGTTAAACTCTCATTTAAAACCATACTGTGAAGAACATGTGAATAATGTCTTGACATTTATCAGGAAAAATCCTTCATATAATTTCTTTCTGGTATTATTTCAAATGAACTCTTGCTATTCAATATGTGGTTAAATTTTAAAGTGTTTAAGTCCCAATATTTAAGCACTAATTTGACTTCTTCATACTTTCTCATCAGCAGAACCATGTATTTTTTAGTTTGTAGGAAAGATTTAAAAGCAGTTTTGAGTCAGGGTTCTCATAGAGTAAGGCTAGATTTGCTAAGTTTTGTTAAGTTTAAGTTGTAGCTATATCTTTCCTGATATTAGTATCACCCAGAGATGAGGGACATGGAAGCATCCTTCATGCATTGTTCCTGCATGTTTTCCTTGGTTCTAAGTGTGGTTTTACTTAAATGTTTTTCAGACACAATTGTCTCATTAGAAAGTCCATGGCTGTGTTACCCTGGGCTCATTATATATATTTTCTCACATTTTATTTTTTTTAGCTTCTAGGTGCCCTTGGTCAAAACTCCTGTGAGTGCTTCCTTCCTTTCCCATGGTTTTGCCTGTAGCAAAATCAGTCTCAGAAATTTCCAGCTAGCAGAGAACAAAGGGGAAGTCACAGAAAATGCAAATGGTGACAATATCTGTTCCTCCTGGAACAAGCTTCTCAGGGGAATGAACTTTTTAGGCTCCAGAGGCAGCAGAGAATCAAAAACTAGGAGGAAGGTACAGAGTCACCAGGGTGAATCCCTTCATTTTTCAGTCACAGAAACAAAGCCCAGAGAGTAAATGATTTGCCCAAGATAATTTAACTTCTAGTGTGATGCTGATATTAAAATCTGGGTTCACCGTTCTTTCCAAAGATCATTACTGACCAAGCCCTTGTTATGAAGCCACGCAAAGTAATGCCAGGAGGATGACACCACCATTTACATTTTGTGACTTGTTCCTTCATAGATTAACATTTCAGGAATCCTCATTTTTACCTTGACATTTCAGGTCAAGACAAGACATCCAAGGACCTTATAACCATTATCTGTGACATCAAAGAACTTAATGGTAACATTTTTTCTGGTGGCTTTGTCTTTGACCCTTTTTTAAAGAATTTTATATCATGCGAAGGTCTGAGCAACGCAGAGAGATCATTCTAATCAGAACTGGAGAATTGTCTCAGTATCCAGTCTTGTGTAAGTCCACAGCACCTGTACTGAGCTAAAGAAATAGTGAGAAGCAGTACCTTTTGGTGTGTGAGAAGCAAAGTGAAGGTGCAGTCATAAAATATCTCTATTTTATGGATTTATTTAATATTTATTATTTTTTATTTTATGGATTTATTTGACTATTTAAAAAATTTGATCTGGCTCCCCCACTTCTTACATTATCTCTGATATTTGGCTCCAGTAAGCTTACTGTACTGATTCTAATATTTGGCTCATTAGCTACAGTACTTCCTAATCAAATAGTGCCTCTAAAATATACCAGTAAAAGTCTATTTAAAGGCATGTTTAGTTTATACTTTGCTTATCTGCTTTACCCGTTTTATTATGCTCCAGTGTTATAAAAGTTCCATATAGGAGGTAAAGTTGTACTGAAGTTAACATTACTAATTTACTAGTTACATTTAACAAGCATTTAAATAATAACAAAAACAATGACAAAAACAGCCAGCAACAATAATAACAACAACAATCATAGGGTTCTTACTTTGTGTCAGGATTCAGAGGCAAAAAGATGAATAAGACACTCCCATTGCCAATTTGCAGGCCCCTTGAGGATAGGCCTGGGTCCCATTTATCTAACTCTTCCTTCCAGCACCTGGCCCTGTTCATGTTTGCAGCAGAATTGGGTTTGGCTAAGCAGAGAGGAGGCAGAGGCCTTTTCAGTAAAATTTGCAGTTGAGTATGAATAGGGTGTGTAGAGGAAGGAGGTGGGCATGAAGTGCTGGCTGGACACAAGGGTTTCGCTGCCAGAGAAAGTTCAGCAGAGGTGGGGTCAGCCATCTCTCTTCATTGACAAGGCCAGGATGAGGCAGCACCCTGAGGTGGTTTATGTAAGGACCCTGGTGCCCAGGAGAGCACAGTCAGAGAGAGCCAGACTCTGCATGTTAGCACAACTCCCCGGCATCCTGGAGTAAGAAGAATAAAATGATGATGGTGATGATGATAGCTTTTATTTATTGATCATTTAATATGCGCCAGCTACTTTCCATACATAATCTCTTCAAATCTGTTTGCCGGAGGCTCACACACTTAATCTGGGCTGCAAGTTTATTTTGTTTGGTCCTCCCAGAGAGGTTAATTGACTTGCTCGAGGTCACATGGCTAGTAAATAGCAGAACCAGGTTTAATCCCAAATATGTCCCATCTAGTCTGTGTACAAATAGCCAGACTGCCCTCCCTCCCTAAATATTCTTCCTAAGACACCTTCACATTGGCTGTTCTTGGTCAAAGTCTGTTCACAGTTGGGAGTGTCACAGGGGTGAGATCCCCTATTCTATTTTAAAACAGAGGAAAACTATCAACTGCAAAATCTTAATTAGTAGATAATCAAAGTTATTGACAGACAACACAGCAGGCACAAGAGAGCCATCCTCTTCCCCCTGCTTCACACCTCCTGCTCATATCACAGTTAAGGAGCTTCCTAAAGGGTCGAGGAAATGGTCTGGAGAAATCTTGAACCTGAACTCTGCGGTCTTCTTTTGTTCTGAATACACATTTGTTGCTAGTGTGGAGAGTTATTTATGTGCTGATAGATGATCTATATTTCTTGTCTCTACACTGAGGTTGTAAAATAATTTCCTGCTCAAAGATAGCTTCTCGTTTCCTATAGAATGGATCCGAGATCTCTTACAACCTCCACATTCTGGCTCCAGTGTGCTTTCCTAATCTTTTTTTCTCATTTCTATCCCTTTAGTTCTGGGTCCTGAAACAAGCATTTTCCCCTAACATATACCTGTACCTCTTCTTTGCCCATGCTGTCCCCTTTGCGTGGAATGCCCTTTTTAAATCCAACCTCCTCACTTAAGATTTCATCAGTATCTGTAACTGGAAGTAATCCTGTTCTTTCTATCTAAAAACTCTATTTTATCTTCTTGGGCTTAACACAACAACCTTGTAATAATACAGCTGTAGCAAGGTATTTAGTGGATTACTTTAACAGGTGGCACTGAAATAACCCTTAGGGGGGTAAACACACTGATATATAGATAAGGTACATGTAGTAAGAAAATGGTGCTGGCTTCAGCGGGAGCCAGGAGAACAAAGGTGATGGTTATACTCTTTTGAAGGAGACAATGAGATGAATGTCTTTGAGCTTTTGAGAAGAAAAATGGAAGGAGAGAGAGGACAGAGAAATGAGAGGGGTTTTGTGTGCAGTTAGAAGCCAAGCAGACATGTGCTGTGGCTGGGTTTACTCAGGGGTGAAGTGGCTAGTCGAAGTTCCTAGATGCTTGGTTAGCTAAAGGTATATTAACAGAGAAATCTAATGTCTAACCTGAACCTACAATTTAGTTTGAAGTGGAATGCACCACAAGATGTTAACCTCTCCTTTGTAGACCCACGGTAAATTAAACTATAACCAGAAATCTTTTTGGTGTGTGGTCATGTATGTTTGTGTGAAGATATAAGAAAGGGCTGAGTTTCATGTCTCTGTTGAAGTGGTACCAAACTGAGCCAGCTTAAGCGGCAAAGCAAGAGCCTGGAGCCGGGCATGACCACATCAGTGACCCACTGAAAGTGGCAGAAATCTTGGGTGCAGTGGTAAACCTTGGAAGGTGACTCAAGCCAACCTCATTTAGGTTGCAGGAGAGAGTTATTTGTGTACTTACCTTATTTACTAAATGACATGCTCCTGGAAGACAGAGTTCATACATATTTTGTTCATCTAAAAGATCTTATGATGTAATATTAGTGATAATAGTAAAAATAATGAGGATGATACCATTGCATCATTGTAGACACATTGTAGGTATATTAGATTCCATCTACTGAGCACTTGCAAATGACAGAAAGAGGCATGGACTCAAAAGATCTAGATTTGATTTCCAGGTTTTCTATTTTCTAGTCATGTAACTTTAGGCATTTTTTCCCCATGAATCCCTGATTTCACGTCTGCAAAATGGAAAAATACCAGCTCTAACTCATAGCTTGTTGTGAACATCAAATTTAGCTGTTCACTCAAGTATTATTGTGACCTTCTACTTGCAGAGGTTTCCTTCCTCAGTCTGTCCCATCTCCTCCACTGCAGTCTCCCTGCTGTTTTTTCCCTAATCGTGGGGGCATGCTGTCATCCCTCTTGACATCACCCTGGATGACTTGGTTATCTTAGCTTGGTCCTGACTGCTTTCTATCCAGTGGTTGTCCCACGATGGCAGAGATAAGGGCTTTCATTTAAAAAGTATTGAAATGTTTTTTCTTAAGCTTCCAAACCTGGTCAGTATACTCTTAATTTCATCCTGTGCTCTTAAAGTTATGCTTTTTGCATTTTACCCACAATTAATGCTTGATACAAAGTCAGGCTAAGCTGGGAGGAGAGAGAAGTTCAGTGACACTGTGGTATCGAACTCAAAGCTCCAATCACCATCCTGTGTCCCTGGTACTGCTCTGGTTCTCCTTTCTCCAAGGATGTATGCCTTCCCTGCCCAGAGTTTACAGGTTGGGGTCTTTGTTCTTTTCTTGTTTGGGAGTCAGTCTTAGAGGCTGACTGTCAGCTATAATCTGCCATTGTTCTTGCATTCAGAACAATCCTTGACATGCCTGATTCCAGAGCAGACACTGAGAATAGGCTTCTTTTTAGGAACCTTGTAACACCTGGGTATTTCTTCTCTCTTCAGTCAAAGTAATACCTGATGTCAGAGAGCAGAGATAATTTCCAGGTGGGTCTCTGTTTTCCTTAGCAAACATTTGTTGAACACTTATTTTGTCCTGGACATGTTACTAAGTGTTGCAGAAGCATTATCTTAATTCTGTATAAACCCTGTGAAATAAGTACTCTTGGTGTCCCCATTTTACTGGGGGTAACCAAAGCCTAGAGAAGTTAAGTTACTTGCCCAAGGTCACACAGCAAAGAGTGGATTCGGATTTGAACCCAGGTCCTCTGACTCTAGAGCCCTTTAACCATTTTACTGTTTTGCGTGTGGCTCTGGGCTCTGTGCCTTTATCCACAACTTTCCAATGGGGCTGGATGTGGAGTGATAGGATTCAAGCGCATCAACGTGATGATAATATTATCCTACGCTTGTCCAGAGATTCCATTCTGATCCAAGGAGTGTTGCAGAGGGTCAGGACAAAATCAGGAACTTCTGTGGAGACTTTGGGACAATCCAAGTAGGCCCTTATAACACGCAACCTCTGACTTCGTGAGCTTCTTGACCCCCAGTTCATGTGCTTTGAATGTAGGGGCTGGGTCCTAGGTTTTAGTAAGCCCTTTGAGCCTGCAGCGAAGTGGACAAGGCCAGCCTAACAGTGAGGGGTTCCAGTTCTGTGGGGTTACGAAGTCCTCTTGGAGATGGCCAGGCTTTGCTATTTTGTTGTTCTTGGTGTGCAACAGAGGAATTGCCGAGTTGACAAACCCTCATAGATCACCTGGTCCCAGTCCCCTCATTCAGCAGCTGTGCATAAGCAAGCACAACATGCCTCTGCACTGCGTTGCCTCCTTGTTAATCGTAACCTGGCTGTCTGTTTTTCCATCTCATTTGCATAGATGGCTCTAATTAGACTGAAATTGCACCATGTGGAAGCATTGTGAGGAAAGGGTCAATCTGGCCACAGTTTCGTACACACTGCTTGTTTCTGGAATGTGCAAATGTGATCTCTAAAGCATGAAAGTCAGTGCTTCATTTTCCTCATGAATCTGGGTATTATACCTGCTTTCTCCTCTGGGGAAGTTAATGTGCTACTCTTGGCATTACAGTTTGTCCAGCTTTGGAAAATCATTTGCATTTCAGGAGGTCTTAAGCATCACCGTAGTAATCAAGCATGCCCTGAGATCCAGATCCTTACCACTGTTCATACATTAATTGAGAAAAATATAGTCCCTTTGCGGGAAGGGGTTGAGTGTGTGTGTGTTTGTGTGTGTGTGAACAGGAATATACTATATTCGTAGTGGTGGTCATCCCTCTGACCCACCATGGAAGACCAGTTAATTGCCTTTTCATAGTGGGGTTAATTTACAGTGGATTCTTATTCTCTCTTTTCCAGTGCCAAACATAGTCATGAGCTTTTCAGAATTTGAGAGTTGAGTTTGAATAAATGGGAGAGAGGGAGTATTTATCTGCCAAGAGTTATTTCTTTATGTGAAGAAAATAAAATCCATAGGGAGGAGATTATAATGTGGAAGTGACAGATGCTGAAAATAACTCTTAATGATGAACTATTTAATGATAAAATAACTCAGTGATTTCTACTTTCATATTCTGTCAGGAAATAAATTGTTATATGTGCTCCAAATTGGCTCCATTGCTATTTAGTAAAGCAAAGCCAGTTTTCATTCCTCTTCTGCTAGAGCACTTACCATTTAGCACAATAATTCTGTAGTCTGTGAATAAAGACACATCTTTATTAAGTATACAGTACATTTTAATGCAATTCTGTTTGTTTATTCGTATCATTGAGCTGACAGTTTGTGTCAATATATAAGGAAAATATATCATATATATGTTTCTGTATAGATTTACAGGTTTAAAGAAGAACAGAAACACACACACACAAAAGATAATAATAGAGGTCCTCAGATATGCAGATGATGGTATAAGACATTAATTTGCTCTTCTTAAAGAGGCAGGTGCTGGGCATTAAGGGCAGTGAAAGGAGAACTCTATATTTAAAAATCTCGAATCGGAATCAAGATGGAGGAGTAGAAGGACGTGCTCTCACTCCCTCTTGTGAGAACACCAGAATCACAGCTAGCTGCTGGACAATCATCGACAGGAAGACACTGGAACTCACCAAAAAAGATACCCCACATCCAAAGACAAAGGAGAAGCCACAGTGAGACGGTAGGAGGGGTGCAATCACAGTAAAATCAAATCCCATAACTGCTGGGTGGGTGACTGACAGGCTGGAGAACACTTATACCACAGAAGTCCACCCACTGGAGTGAAGGTTCTGAGCCCCACGTCAGGCTTCCCAACCTGGGGGTCCGGCAATGGGAGGAGGAATTCCTAGAAAATCAGACTTTGAAGCCTAGTGCGATTTCACTGCAGGACTTCGACAGGACTTGGGGAAACAGAGACTCCACTCTCGGAGGGCACACACAAAGTAGTGTGTGCAGCGGGACCCAGGGGAAGGAGCAGTGACCCCAGGGGAGACTGAACCAGACCCACCTGCTAGTGTTGGAGGGTCTCCTGCAGAGGTGGGGGGTGGCTGTGGCTCACCATGGGGACAAGGACACTGGCAGCAGAAGTTCTGGGAAGTATTCCTTGGCATGAGCCCTCCCAGAGTCTGCCATTAGCCCCACCAAAGAGCCCAGGTAGGCTCCAGTGTTGGGTTGCCTCAGGCCAAACAACCAACAGGGAGGGTACCCAGCCCCACCCATCAGCTGTCAAATGGATTAAAGTTTTACTGAGCTCTGCACACCAGAGCAACACCAAGCTCTACCCACCACCAGTCCCTTCCATCAGGAAACTTGCACAAGCCTCTTAGATAGCCTCATCCACCAGAGGGCAGACAGCAGAAGCAAGAAGAACTACAGTCCTGCAGCCTGTGGAACAAAAACCACATTCACAGAAAGATAGACAAGATAAAAAGGCAGAGGGCTATGTACCAGATGAAGGAACAAGACAAAACCCCAGAAAAACAACTAAATGAAGTAGAGATAGGCAACCTTCTAGGAAAAGAATTCAGAATAATGATAGTGAAGATGATCCAGGACCTCGGACAAAGAATGGAGGCAAAGATCGAGAAGATGCAAGAAATGTTTACAAAGAACTAGAAGAATTAAAGAACAAACAAACAGAGATGAACAATACAATAACTGAAATGAAAAATACACTAGAAGGAATCAATAGCAGAATAACTGAGGCAGAAGAACGGATAAGTGACCTGGAAGACAGAATGGTGGAATTCACTGCCACATAACAGAATAAAGAAAAAAGAATGAAAAGAAATGAAGACAGCCTAAGAGACCTCTAGGACAACATTAAATGCAGCAACATTCACATTATAGGAGTCCCAGAAGGAGAAGAGAGAGATAAAGGACCAGAGAAAATATTTGAAGAGTTTATATTTGAAAGAGATTATAACAAATATTCAAATTTTTGAAGAGATTATAACATTTCCTTTCCCTAACATGGGAGAGGAAATAGCCACCCAAGTCCAGGAATTGCAGAGAGTCCCACACAGGATAAACCCAAGGAGAAACACGCTGAGACACATAGTAATCAAACTGGCAAAAATTAAAAACAAAGACAAATTATTGAAAGCAGCAAGGGAAAAATGACAAATAACATACAAGGGAACTCCCATAAGGTTAACAGCTGATTTCTCAGCAGAAACTCTACAAGCCAGAGGGAGTGGCATCATATACTTAAAGTGATGTAAGGGAACAACCTACAGCCAAGATTACTCTACCCGGCCAGGATCTCATTCAGATACGATGGAGAAATCAAAAGCTTTACAGACAAACAAAAGCTAAGAGAATTCAGCATCAACAAACCAGGTCTACAACAAATGCTAAAGGCACTTCTCTAAGTGGGAAACACAAGAGAAGAAAAGGACCTACAAAAACAAACCCAAAACAATTAAGAAAATGGTCATAGGAACATACATATCGATAATTACCTTAAACATGAATGGATTAAATGCTCCAATTAAAAGACACAGGCTCGCTGAATGTATACAAAAACAAGACCCATCTATATGCTGTCTACAAGAGACCCACTTCAGACCTAGGGACACATACAGGCTGAAAGTGAGGGGATGGGAAAAGATATTCCATGCAAATGGAAATCAAAAGAAAGTTGGAGTAGCAATACTCATATCAGATAAAACAGACTTTAAAATAAAGAATGTTACAAGAGACAAGGAAGGACACTACATAATGATCAAGGGATCAATCCAAGAAAAAGATATAACAATTATAAATATATATGCACCCAACATAGGAGCACCTCCATACATAAGGCAACTGCTAACAGCTCTAAAAGAGGAAATCGACAGTAACACAATAATAGTGGGGGACTTTAACACCTCACTTACACCAATGGACAGATCATCCAAAATGAAAATAAGTAAGGTAACAGAAGCTTTAAATGACACAACAGACCAGATAGATTTAATTGATATTTATAGGACATTCCATCAAAAAAGAGCAGATTACACTTTCTTCTCAAGTGTGCACGGAACGTTCTCCAGGATAGATCACATCTTGGGTCACAAATCAAGCCTCAGTAAATTTAAGAAAATTGAAATCATATCAAGCATCTTTTCTGACCACAATGCTATGAGATTAGAAATGAATTACAGGGAAAAAAAGTAAAAAACACAAACACATGGAGGCTAAACAATACGTTACTAAATAACCAAGAGATCAGTGAAGAAATCAAAGAGAAAACGAAAAAATACCTAGAGACAAATGACAATGAAAACATGATGATCCAAAACCTATGGGATGCAGCAAAAGCAGTTCTAAGAGGGAAGTTTATAGCTATACAAGCCTACCTCAAGAAACAAGAAAAGTCTCAAACAATCTAACCTTACACCTAAAGGAACTAGAGAAAGAAGAACAAACAAAACCCAAAGTTAGCAGGAGGAAAGAAATCATAAAGATCAGAGCAGAAATAAATGAAATAGAAACAAAGAAAACAATAGCAAAGATCAATAAAACTAAAAGTTGGTTCTTGAGAAGATAAACAAAATGGATAAACATTAACCAGACTCATCAAGAAAAAGAGGGAGAGGACTCAAATCAATAAAGTTAGAAATGAAAAAGGAGAAGTTACAACAGACATCACAGAAATACAAAGCATCCTAAGAGACTACTACACGCAACTGTATGCCAATAAAATTGACAACCTGGAAGAAATGGACAAATTCTTAGAAAGGTATAACCTTCCAAGACTGAAACAGGAAGAAGTAGAAAATATGAACAGACCAATCACAAGTAATGAAATTGAAACTGTGATTAAAAATCTTCCAAGAAACAAAAGTCCAGGACCAGATGTCTTCACAGGTGAATTCTATCAAACATTTAGAGAAGAACTAACACCCATCCTTCTCAAACTCTTCCAAAAAATTGCAGAGGAAGGAACACTCCCAAACTCATTCTATGAGGCCACCATCACCCTGATACCAAAACCAGCCCAAGATACTACAAAAAAAGAAAATTACAGACCAGTATCACCGATGAATACAAATGCAAAAATCCTCAGCAAAATACTAGCAAACAGAATCCAACAACACATTAAAAGGATCATACACCATGATCAAGTGGGATTTATCCCAGGGATGCAAGGATTGTTCAGTATCAGCAAATTAATTAGTGTGATATACCGTATTAACAAATTGAAGAATAAAAACCATATGATCATCTCAATAGATGCAGAAAAAGCTTTTGACAAAATTCAACTCCCATTTATGATAAAAACTCTCCAGAAAGTGGGCATAGAGGGAACCTTCCTCAACATAATTAAGGCCATATACGACAAACCCACAGCCAACATCATTCTCAATGGTGAAAAACTGAAAGCATTTCCTCTAAGATCAGGAACAAGACAAAGTTGCCCACTCTCACCACTATTATTCAACATAGTTTTGGAAGTCCTAGCCACGGCAATCAGAGAAGAAAAAGAAATAAAAGGAATCCAAATTGGAAAACAGGAAGTAAAACTGTCACTGTTTGCAGATGACATGATACTATACATAGAGAATCCTAAAGATGCCACCAGAAAACTACTAGAGCTAATCAATGAATTTGGTAAAGTTGCAGGATACAAAATTAATGCACAGAAATCTCTTGCATTCCTAAACACTAATGATGAAAAATCTGAAAGAGAAATTATGGAAACACTCCCATTTACCATTGCAACAAAAAGAATAAAATACCTAGGAATAAACCTACCTAGGCAGACAAAAGACCTGTATGCAGAAAACTATAAGACACTGATGAAAGAAATTAAAGATGATACCAACAGATGGAGAGATATAGCATGTTCTTGGATTGGAAGAATCAATATTGTGAAAATGACTATACTACCCAAAGCAATCTACAGATTGAACGCAATCCCTATCAAATTACCAATGGCATTTTTTACAGAACTAGAACAAAAAAATCTTAAAATTTGTATAGAGACACAAAAGACCCCGAATAGCCAAAGCAGTCTCGAGGGAAAAAAACGGAGCTGGAGGAATCAGACTCCCTGACTTCAGACTATACTACAAAGCTACAGTAATCAAGACAGTATGGTACTGGCACAAAAACGGAAACTTAGATCAATGGAACAAGATAGAAAGCCCAGAGATAAACCCACACACCTATGGTCAACTAATCTATGACATAGGAGGTAAGGGTATACAATGGAGAAAAGACAGCCTCTTCAATAAGTGGTACTGGGAAAACTGGGCAGCCACATGTAAAAGAATGAAATTAGAACACTCCCTAACACCATACACAAAAATAAACTCAAAATGGATTAGAGATCTAAATGTAAGACCAGACACTATAAAACTCTTAGAGGAAAACATAGGAAGAACACTCTTTGACATAAATCACAGCAAGATCTTTTTTGATCCACCTCCTAGAGTAATGGAAATAAAAGCAAAAATAAACAAATGGGACCTAATGAAACTTAAAAACTTTTGCACAGCAAAGGAAACCATAAACAAGACGAAAAGACAACCCTCAGAATGTGAGAAGATATTTGCAAACAAATCAATGGACAAAGGATTAATCTCCAAAATATATAAACAGCTCATGCAGCTGAATATGAACAAAACAAACAACCCAGTCCAAAAATGGGCAGAAAACCTAAATAGACATTTCTCCAAAGAAGACATACAGATGGCCAGCAAGCACATGAAAAGCTGCTCAACATCATTAATTATTAGAGAAATGCAAATCAAAACTACAATGAGGTATCACCTCACACCAGTTAGAATGGGCATCATCAGAAAATCTACAAACAACAAATGCTGCAGAGGGTGTGGAGAAAAGGGAACCCTCTTGCACTGTTGGTGGGCATGTAAATTGATACAGCCACTATGGAGAACAGTATGGAGGTTCCTTAAAAAACTAAACATAGAATTACCATATGATTCAGCAATCCCACTACTGGGCATATACCCAGAGAAAACCATAATTCAAAAAGACACATGCACCCCAATGTTCATCGCAGCGCTATTTACAATAGCCAGGTCATGGAAGCAACCTAAATGCCCATCAACAGACGAATGGATAAAGAAGTTGTGGTACGTATATACAATGGAATATTACTCAGCCATAAAAAGGAATGAAATTGGGTCATTTGTAGAGATGTGGATGGAGCTAGAGAGTGTCATACAGAGTGAAGTAAGTCAGAAAGAGAAAAACAAATATCGTATATTAACGCATATATGTGGAACCTAGAAAAATGGTACAGATGAACCGGTTTGCAGGGCAGAAATTGAGACACAGATGTAGAGAACAAACGTATGGACACCAAAGGGGGAAAGCGGCGGGGCGGTGCAGGTGGTGGTGTGATGAATTGGGTGATTTTGATTGACATGTATACACTGATGTGTATTAAATTGATGACTAATAATCTCTATAAAAAAAAAAAATCTCAAGTGCTCATCTCAGAAAGCCTTGCTCACCATCATATCAGGGACCCAAAAATTCCACTATTCCTCCACAGATAATTACAGGGACAAGAACATTAAAAGGAGAATCTGCCAGAAGAATTTGAGGTCACCATTTGGTGCTCAACCATGGACTTGTCTCTTATTGTATTCGCTCTCTGTTGTTGCAGAACAAATCATCCTATAAGTTTGTGAGTTAAAAGAACAAATGTTTATTATCTCATGGTTTCTGTGGGTCAAAAACTCAGGGGTGGCTTAGCTGGGAGCCTCTGACTCAGACCTCTCACAAGGTTGCAATCAAGGGGTTGGCAGGGCTGCGTCATCTCAAAGCTCCATTGGAAGAGCATCTGCTTCCATGCTCACTTACGCGGCTGTTGGTGGCCTCAGTTCCTTACTGGGCTGTTGGCTGAAGACGTCACTTCCTGTTAAGCAGACCTTTCCATGGGGCAGCTCACAACATGGCAGCTGACTTCATCTAGAGCCAGCGAGCCAGGAGAGGGTGTGTGTCCAAGACAGAAGGCACAGTCTTTTCGTGACGTAATCTTGGGTATGGCATCTCATCACTTTTGCTGTATTCTATTCTTAGAAGTGAGTTACTAGGTCCAGCCCACACTCCAGAGGAGGGAATTACACTAGGCATGAAAACCAGGAGGTGGGGATCCTTGGGGACACCTCAGAGGCTACCTACTGTACCTCTTGCTTAATGTGATGGAATAGGGAATTGGTCCCCCAAAATCACATAGCAAGAGAGCCCAAGGAGGGAACAGGAGCTGAGAACCATCAGTGGCTCCTGCTTTGTGGGCTCCTTATTGTATTGGCCTCTGAGACATTCCAAGTGTAGAAAACACAGGATTTATATCATTACTACTGCAGGTAGTGTCTCCAGCCCTTGGTTCTTTTTCCAACTCTGAAGGTCACATCGGCGGTGGTTGGGGGCAGCTGGCCCAGCATAGCGTCAGGCAGTGGAGCATTCCACTCCCAGTGGTAGCAGCTGGAAAACCGCCAGACATCTTGGAAACGTCTCCTAACACAGGGCCAAGCCACTGAAAGGCTTTCCTGGTCCCTGGGAATCAGAAGCACTAACTTGTAGATAACTATCTTAGAGCCTATAATTGCAGACCAAAAAGTATTTCTTTTAAAACTAATTCTTACAGAGATCAGACCTTTGGGTTTACTTACTGGCACCATTTTAAGGCAGCACAGCAAAGTGGTTGAAATGGTTTTCAGGGTCAGAGTTGAATTTGAATGCTGGCTTATTAAGTGGGTAAATGTGAACAAGTCAGTGAACCTCACAAAGTCCCCCTTTTCTCACCTGTAAAGTGGGGGTGACATTAGTGCTACCCTACCAGGGTTGGTGGGACTGGGCATCGTCTGTGGGAGGGGTTAGTCCTTATGGCTGTGGTTGTAATAATGATGATGACATCTGTGGGAAATGTATCCCTCAACCCTTCATGTTTTCGTAGAAGGGCTGGGATTTTTACTCCAATTCCCAGAGATAGAAAGAGCGGGAAGAAGCCTTCCAGCTTCTCTCTGCCCCTGCACTCCCTCCCTCCTGGAAGAGGAGGCGTGGCGTCCTGACTGAGACTGGGGAGAAGAAAGGAGCACGCTCAGCTCCCGTTTGTTGGCCTTTCTGCAGAGGAAGGACTTTTTCATTTGCTCTTCACTCTACTGAAAGCTTATCTAGGCAGATTCTGCCCTGTCAGAGGAGAGCCATACAGTTTTGGGGGGAAAGTTCTTTTTTATGGAGGGGGATATTCAGGAAACCTAATGTGGCCACATTCTCCCATCCAGCTGTTATCAGTCGTAAAACTGTGAGTTTGATCTTAACTATCTGTATTTTTAAATTAGTTTCACACAGGCAGGAGTGGTGTCACTTCTCAGCTCCCCCAGCCCCCCTCAATGATCATTATTAGTGTTTAGTCAGCTGTGCAAACTGCCTCAGATATACCTGAAGGCAAAAACAAAGGTGAGAACATCCCCTGCTGCATCTTCCTTTGTTTCTCTGGTGATGTCTTGCACCTTTGCGGGGCGATGCGGGCCAGATTTGGGGATTAAATTATCCCTGGTGCTTTTCTCTGGTTCTGTTTGGTGTGTATGCAGCACGTCTGACTCCTGAAGGTACATGGTGTTACTGCAAGCCTGGGGGCCTTCCCGCAGAGTCCCTCACCTCCCAGGGCGGATGTGCAGGAGTGAGCTTGCCTGATGCTGAGGCTGGAAAGCTGGGCAGGTGGCCAAAGGGGGTTTTAGTACTTGATCATTAAATCTTCTAGCTCCTGGTTCTCAAATAAGAGTCCTGTGCATATTGACTTACCTCATCATCCCCCTCCTCACCTTCCTTCAGCTCTGTGGTCACTTTCTCAAACCTCTGGTCTCAACCATGTGGGTCTTTCCCAGCACTCATGGTGTGTATGTCACTGAGGGGTTATTTACCTACTGCCCCCTCCACCCAAGACTGTAAAGTGGATGAGGGGACCCTTCCTCTGAAATTCTGACTACAATTTGGGAGTGATATGACTTGCCGAGAGGGCCTTCATATCTGGTGGGGTGGACCAGTGAAGTACTGTTTCTGTTAGTTTTGTTTACTCTTATTAAGGCGCTTATTATTTTTTCATCCTGGGAAACATTGGAATACAAAGTCAAATATGATGAGGGTCCTATGGGAGCTTTATAAAAAAGCAGGTCTTTCGGGACTTCCCTGGCGGTCCAGTGGTTAAGACCCTGCGCTTCCACTACAGGGGGCATGGGTTCAATCCCTGGTCAGGGGAACTAAGATCCTGTATGCCTCGTGGCTCTGCCTGGGGGCAGGGTTGGGAGGGGTGGGAAGCAGGGCTTTGGATATAATATAGGCAAGAACGCTATATTGGAAGGTAATCCTGATAACCCACACTCATCAGTATTCTGCTGTAAGCACTTTTCAGTATTTACTCAGATAATCCTCAGAGGAACTCTAAGAGATTTTACAAAGGAGGAAACCAAGACAGAGGTAAGATGTCTTCTTACCTGGCATACTTCTTGTAAATGGAAGAGCTATGCTCTTAACCCAGGCTGCTTGAATACAGAACCTGCCATGTTGATAGTAGGAATGGCTTCTCAGGAGAGGTGGCCTTTAAGATGAATCTTGAAAATTAGATAAGATTTGGATTTTGGGAGACTGGTGGTAGTTGGGAGGGGAGGATATTACAGGTGAAGACAAAGACAAAAGGGGTGGGGAGAGGTGGGTGATAGGTTCCTGAGCTTGGCTGGAGTGGAGGGTAAGGAAGGAGAGAGAGGGATCGTGTTGGGATGGTAGGCTGGAGCCAGAGCCTTGAGTGCTGTGTTCTTGAATGCTGTGTTAAAACTCTGAATCTACTGAATAAGAAGCAAGGAGTTTAAGAAGGTTTTCACTCAGGGTCACACAATATCAGAGCTCAGCTTTAGGGAGGTCAGTCTGTCAGAAGGCATAGGATCAGTGTGAGCATATATTCAGGATAGACCTGGGTTATACCTGTTGTCCTGAGGTAGTTATGAATAGTGCCCCCTTTCACTCTTCAAAGTGTCCTGGCTTGGATGGTCACCCCAGTGAGGCAGGGCTGGAGGTGGGAAAAGACTATAGGCTGGGAAGGGAGGTTATTGAAATACACAAGAGCAAGGTAGGGAGTTTTGAGATTAAGGGAGGGCTTGTAGGAAGAGAGAGAAGGAGATGGATTCAAGAGCTATGGTAGCAACAGGGTGATGGTATTTCACAAATGTGTGGATATTTAGTGGCAAGAGAGACCGAAGGATCACAGGTGATTTGGAGTTTTTGTGTGGCTTGCTGGATGGATGGTAATCATCATAGTCTAAGTCAGGAGCACAGGGACGGGAGCAGATTTGGAAGGATGGGTGGAGAATGGCTCTGGGCTCCCCATGTGAGTTGCTCAAAGGGGAATCGGGTGGAGATGTTGACCAGATTGCCGAGCCACTGAACCTGGGCTGTGGGGCAGAGTCTCAGGACTGAAGACTCAGGTTCAGGGGTCCATTTCACAGGAATAGTTAAAGCCAGGAGAGTGGCTGAGATGAAGGCCAACCCTATTTATTTATGTGTGTATTTATTTATTTACTCCTACTACTTAGAAAATGGGTTTAGGGTGGTTTAAAATGATGAATAAAATCCAAACCATTTAAACTAGAGAGAAGAGATAAATGATAAAGGGAAAGGGGGAGAAGAGGGTTTGCTGGGGTTGCTGAAAATATGGTAGAAAAAAATAGGACCAAGAATAGAACATGGAGAAGCTCGTAAGTGGGCCTCTGGGTTGGGGCTAGGGTAGGAAAGGAGCTAAACTTCTTGAAAGCTCCTGTCGATCACCTCTGTCACTGCCTTTTTTCTCCCTAGCTCTGGAAATGCTCTCAGTTTCTTTCTTACATTCCCCAAACTCTCTCTGGATGGAACCCAGGCTTCCTCCTTAGGACTTGGCAGTTCCTCTCGCGTCTGCGATTCTGACCGCAGTGCACAAGGAGGAGTTGTTGAGAGTGGAGATGATAACGATTCCCCCATGGAAAACAGGGTCAGGGCACTTAGGGGAGTAGCAGCCCTTGAATTGCATTGATTTTAATCTTTTAATTCTTATTTTGTGTCTGGCTTGCAGCACTGATTTCTCTTTTAGTGGCTGACAGTCACATCTAGTACTTCATCAAGAAGCCATGACCCCTGGAACTAATATAATGCTCTCTGTCAATTGTATCTCAGTAAAAAAGAAATAGAGGCCAAGTCACTAAACTGCAAGATGAAATTTTCTTACAGAGTTGCCAATGGGTGACTCTGCTAATCTGAAAACTTTGTTGCTCTTCTCTCTTGCCTCCTCCCTCTTCCCCTCCTCTTCCCTTCCCTCTCTTCCCCTCTTTCCCCCCGGTCCTGTGGAGGAAAAGTGTATTGATGAGTCAGACTTTACAAGTTCTGCACACCTTCACAGTTTTCAGAGGGTCTCTCCAAAGAAGAAATGTGTGGTCTACCAACAAGGTCATAATCATCTTCATGATTATGTGGTTGAGGTTTTCTGGCTAAATGTATTCAGGCTCTCCTGTGTCCTGGCAGTGCTTCTAGCACCACAGTGCCCTTTGCAAGACTGATCTGCAAGTTCTCCTGAAATCTCTCTGGGGTCTTTGGCTTTTATAAAAGAGGTTAGATCCAGCTAAGAACTGCCATCACAGATGGGAATGGAGTGCCAGCCCAAGCACTCAGAGACCAGAGTTCCCGATTTCTATCCAAGGACTCAGAATCACCCAAGGGTGGTAGTAGTTCCATTTAAAAGAGCCTCAGAGGCATATGGCACTCAAGCCAAAGGTCAGAGCTAATTTTGATACAGAAAAATCACTCTTCCAGGAATTACTTGTCTTCTTGACTTTAAAAAAATCCCTGTGTGTTAAAGGACATGTTTTTCCTGGCCTATATTTTCCCTTTCCAAATTATTATTTTATTAGCTGAACTACTGTGTTTCTAAGCTACATTCAGATCATGTTGACAAAACCAGAAAACAGCAGAGCCTTCTGAAGCTCCAACTGGCTATAAGATCTCTTCTGCGGTCAAAGGATTGCTTTCCATTTAACAAGGGAATCCACAGATCGGTATCCTCCAGCTTGGTGGTCAATGGAAGAAAAAGGAAGGGCCTCCACTTCCTTCTCCCAACAGAATTCAGTGATAGCGGGGAAAACACAGATGCTCATCTGAGCCAAGTTAAGTTGATTTGGGAGATTCAGGGGCAGGAACTTGTGATTTCCTTTGCAACCATATCTTTCCTGAACTCACTCTCATCCATCAGCTGCTGTCAACAGCATACTGGCTGGGAGTTAATTTCAGCCTTGCTGTTACTTTCTAAAAGCTATCAATTCTTCTGACACTTAATAATTGCATGGTGGTGTGGCATCCAAGGTCAAGGCTCATCAATATCCTAAAATATACCACTAGGGGGTCATTAATAATAATGAAAATAATAATAGAAGAGTACTAAAATATTCACTCACTTTTAGTCTGGTTTCTTTTAGATTCTTTTAATATCGTTCATAATTTAAGACCCATTAACTTATGTTAATTCCAGCATAAGTTGGGAACCAACTTCTTGTATTTGCGAGAGACCTAGAATTGAAGTCCAGGGATGGGATTCTAATGACGGTGTGACCTACGATAAATTTATTCATCACAATGTACCTCAGTTTCCTCATTGATATAGCAGACATACTATCTTCCATACCTCCTGCACAAGGTATTGGCAGTAAAAGGACTTTGGCAAGTATAAAAACCGTGTGTAAGTGCATTGGATTGTTGTTGTCCTTTCCTATTTTCAGAACTTTCCCCCAGTTTTATTGAAATATAATTGACATACCTCACTGTATGAGTTTAAGGTGTAAAGCATAATGGTTTCACTTACATATATTGTGAAATGATTACCGCAGTCAGTTTAGTTAGTATCCAGTATCTCTCATAGATACAATGAAAAGAAAAAGCAAAAACAATTTTTCTCCTTATGATGAGAACTCTTAGGATCTACTCTCTTAACGACTTTCCTATCCTACAGCAGTGTTAACTGTAGTCATCATGTTGTACATTACATTCTTCCTTATAAGTGGAAGTTTGTACTTTTTGAACACATTCCTCCAATTCCCCCTCCCTTCACCACTCCTGCCCCTCCCCCCCCACCCCCCGAGAATGTTTTTTAGTTAAAAAAAAATCATTCCAATATCAAACACAAGCAGAGTTATGTTCTCATGGCCGGGGAGGAAATACACAGAAAATACACAGTCTCTCAGCCTTGAGGGTCGGGCCTGGGAGGGAAGATGGGGTGTGTGTGGGAGGGGCCTCTGCGGATGATCCATGACTGACAGAGAAGCAACAGCCAAAGAGCTCCCCTCCCACCCAGACTTTTAGATGGAAGGTTAACTACCCTCTATCTGTGGCACTCTTTTTACATTCCTTTCTGTGAGGATATTTAATACAACTTAGCAATCATTATGTCAACATATTTGGTTAAACATTTTTGAAAAGGCATCATTTTGGAGAATGTGCTCAAGTCCAGCAGCTCCAAACCAACCCTCCCTCCAGCTTTGTCACTACAGTTGCATTCTTGCTTCTGCATCAAGTGTAAACAGAAGGTCAGCCTGGGAGTGGACAGCTGTGACGAGACAGTGACCTTCCTTCAACTAGGAGGGCCTGTGACACAAAATTCCACGTAACTGAGGAGAGCAAAACTTACCAGTCTAGGAGTTTCTGGCAAGCAGATGGTTACTGGGTTCAAGTCTGTTCAGGGGAAAGAGAAAATAGAGAGCTAGGGATGGAAGGTAGAGGATTGGAGATACGGCTTTCACAGGAAAAAAAAGAGGTGGAAATCAGTAAATATAGTGCTTAGACCTGCATATGGAGTCACCCTCTGTGAGAAGGGAGGGACTGGAAAGGGGACAGGAGGAAGGCAGTGATCTGAGAGATCTATAGGCCAGGCGGGATGGACAGTTATGTTGTCTTATTGTCATTGTCCCCTGATTGTCATTTTGGCCAGGTTTGATGAGTTGTTGTAGAGCAGTGAAGTGTTTCAGGATCACACCTTTGATCACTAAAATCCCAAGCAAATGGCATTACTCAAGACCCACAAATACAGGTGCCCTGCCGGTACCTGCTGCAGTCTGTTAGCACCCCTGCAAGTGCCTGGTCAACGGAAACTACAGAGGTTTTGCAAATGCCTGTATTGTTCCAACGATTTTGTCTCCTAGCTAGGATTGAGGCAAAACTTGTTTGGTATAACAAATCTATGTTGAGTCCACTTCCCGTATGCACTTTTCATGTTCTCTTACGAAAAACAAATGAAGAAGCATTTTTTGCAACTGTAAAGGTGACAACTTAAAAAATATTATTAAAATCCCATTAGTTATGTAGGATATTATGTATGCAAATTTAGATGGAAGGGGAGGGAATTGAATGTCATGTTATATAGATATTATGCTTCGATCAATAAAAGTATAGTGATTCCTCGTGTTCTGTGAGTTGTCAAACATATTTATCTTCTAGATTATTCTCAATAAAGTTTCATGAGTTCTGTTTTTTATTTTCTACTGCTAACAGAGCTAGATGATCAAAACTTACCTAATATGCTAATTTCAAGGGCTGCATAAGATACATTTGGTTTATTCTCAATTCAGTCTCATGTGCAATATGAATAAAATGTATACAAAATACAACAATTGGTCAACATAACAAGGAAACTATTAAGAATTTCCCACATTGGAAGAGAAAACTGACATTATTGTCCAAACTAGAAATCTCTGCAGGCTCAGGAGCAATATGTCTGTTATTAGATGATCGGAGGAGTATTTTTACACCTTGCCTTGAGTACTCATAACAGTTTGGCAAAGTAATACTATTCCCCTCTGCCCCCCATTTTACAGATGGGGAAACTGAAGCCCAGAGAGAGTCTGATGTCACTGTTGTACAGGCACACAGTTAGCAAGTGGGTAATACGAATTTAAACCAGGCCTGAATCCAAATGCCCTGCTCTTTTCACTGCATGCCTTTCCTTCTCAGTAGAGGGGATACTGAAAATACTGATTCTCTTAACTCTTCCCTTAATTCAGTAGGTTACAGCCACAGGCCTATATGTTTTGTATGATGGAGATCTTGAACCAGCATTACTTGAAAGGAACCCATTTGGGGAAGAAAAAAGAGAAATCCTAAAATAATCTTCTGGTGATGTTTATCTTGTAAGTGGATAAGCACACCACATCGAGGGGTATAACCTGTGTAATTCTGGAGCTTACAAAAGACTCAGGTGGCAGACATTAAGGTGCTTCAACGTCATACCCTCAACCCGTCTCCAAGCTTTGTAATATTATACATAGTACTAGGACATCAACTGATGAATCCATTCTGCTTCTATGTTCTTCTTCCTATTTTATAAAATGCTTTTCCATTGATTATCTCATTTTGTCCTCACACATGCATATAAAACTAAAGAGCTAATAAAGACAAACTTTAATGATCCTCCATTTAGAGGTGCAGAGGGTTTCAAAGACTTGCTCTGTGTCCCGTAGACAGTAGGTGGCAGAGGCGGGATCATCCATCTTTGTCCTAGGAGGGCAGATCCAGTGCTTTCCTGGGACCCCCCCTGCCTCTCATTGCTGCCCTGTAGTTCCCCTGAGCAACTCTGTCCTTGGGTTTTGCCTGTGGTGTACGATAACTTTTCAAAGCTGGCAGGAGAAACATTTGCTTCTCCCCTCATCATCTTCTGTGAAGGATGCAGTGTTGGCCACACAGGGGATGGGGAGCTCCCCAGGATGGGGATTTTGCTACTATATTTTCAGCATTTAATATTTGGCGTTGGTAACTAAGTGAAATCTGTTAATGGTTTAAGTATCCTGTTCTTATTAAAAGCTTATAAATTGTTATCTATTCAGAACAAATGAGGACATAATTACTTTTTCTGGATAATCTTAAAGAAGTATTCTAGTGTCTCTCCAACTCTCTTTTCTTTATTATATTCTGCTATATTAAGTTGGCTCTGGGGGAACATTAGACATTTTATGTCCTTTTTCCAAAGGTTTTTAAGGATGAAGGTGTCATTGGATACTTTTCTCAATTCTAATTCCTAACATTTGTAGTAGAGATTCAATCTCTGCTCTTATTTTTCTAAAACCTTGCTATGAGTCTCTTAAAACACCACTGGCCAGTTCTTGTGCATTATTCCAGGTAATGTCATTTAGAAATTCTCTATTGAAATGTTTAGTCTCGTGATTTGTTTCCAGCTAACCATTTACAAACTAAAACTACTGCAGGGAGTAACATAATTTTCTGGACCAACTCCCCTAATTTTTAATCTGAATTTTAAATGCAAAAAGGAAATGGACATTTTCAAGAGTACAACACTGTGTACGTGTGTGTGTGTGTGTGTGTGTGTGTGTGTGTGTGTGTGTTCAGCTCTTCAAACTCAGAAGATTTAGCAAGATCAAAGTTGTTGACTTTGGTTTATGACCCTGGTTTTCACTTGGAAACACCAAATGTACTATTTATCAATCAAACTTTATATGGTGTAACTTCTGCTATTTTAATTCAAGCCTTGTGTTCTATAATTGCTTTAAAAACCTCTGATACCCAAATCTCTTCCCAGAGAACTTTCCTCTGGTAATTTTCTTCCTGTAGCTTAAACTTGTGAAAATATGGTTCGAATGAATTATATTTCGTTTTTTTAAAAAATTAATTAATTAATTAATTTATGGCTGTGTTGGGTCTTCGTTTCTGTGCGAGGGCTTTCTCCAGTTGCGGCAAGCGGGGGCCACTCTTCATCGCGGTGCGCGGGCCTCTCACTATCGCAGCCTGTCTTGTTGCGGAGCACAGGCTCCAGACGTGCAGGCTCAGTAATTGTGGCTCACGGGCCTAGTTGCTCCGCGGCACGTGAGATCTTCCCAGACCAGGGCTCGAACCCGTGTCCCCTGCATTGGCAGGCAGATTCTCAACCACTGCGCCACCAGGGAAGCCCCTATATTTCTTTTTGAAGCAACAAATCAATGGCGTCATCCATCCACATCCTCATCTGGAAACTTTAGATGTTTTCCTGCTCCTCTGTGTCTCTCACTACCTTCATCCAGTCAGTAGCCAAATCTTGCAAATTCTAATTCAAGGTGAAGATTCCCCTTCTTTCTTCACCGCCAAGGGCTCAGCTCAAGCCTCACTGTCTCCTGCCCGCTCTATTCCCATCAGCTTCCTCTCTGGACTTCTGGTGTCTGGTATCACCTTGCTCCAAATCATCTGCTACACCCCATCAGATGATTTACCCCTAGGCATAAAACAATAAGAACAACAATGGCAAAAACCAAAACAGGCGAACAACCTCACATTTGGTTATTTTCTGATTCAAAAGTCTCCATTACCTGTATGGAAACTGTCAAAGATAAACAAAGCTGGATACCAGTTAAATTGGAAAGGGCAGATTTTAATCAGTAATGTACTATTGCCATAAAGAAAAGAGTCCAGCATGAACTGAACTCAATTTTAATTTGTAGAGAGGAGACTGAACATTTTAAAGGAAGAATGAGGGAATAGGGAGGTGGGTGAGCAGGGGCTCTGTAGAGACAGGGAAGTGAAAAGTTATAAGAAGTGCGAAGTGGGAATTCATCCATGTGAAACCCATCTGGGTTTACTAACTGGCACTTATTAAAGTTAGGCCCCTACCTTCCTACAGAGGCTTGGAGACAGGGGCCTTATCTTCACCTGCTGGTTAGAACAAACAGTAAATTCTTCTGGCAGCCTTGAATTTCCTCAGGCAGACATTTTAAGGGGAACTAGGGTCATCCTAGGGATGCAGCCTTGAGTTGTTAGAAATTAATTAGTGTTTGTTCAAGTCTTTTGTAGGCCAGAGTTGAGGCCTAGTCAAGAAGAGGCCTTAGAGGAGCTGGCTAGAATTTGGTCAAGGAGAGAATATCTGTGAAAGCAAATGCAAAATCTTGGGCTTGGCAGTTAAGACCTTGTGTATTTAGACTTCCTCATGTCTTATTAGTGCCCACTCACCCCATGATCTTTGTGTTCCGACCATATTGATTTTCTCCTTCAAATGCATGCACTCTCTCAGACCTGTACTTTGAAATGTAGTGATTCCTCTTCCTGAAATCCCTCCTCCAGCAGAGGAAAGTGAAATCGCTTCTCTGCCAAGTTCTTCCAACTCTAGGGCCATATATCCACTTTCCTCTGGATTCTTGAAGCACTTTGCTCATAATTCAAGCATAGCACACTCTACCTTGTCCTGTTGCTTTCTGTTTCTTTGTATGTCCTTCCTGCCCACAAAACTGAGTGGTAAGACAGAGGGACTATGTTATTCCAGCTTTTGCTAAATGTCAGTATTTAGCATACATACCCCCTTTGCAATTTTTGCAACCATGATGTTTCAGTGAATGGTTGAAACTAAATAGTGGGATATATAGGAAAAGTCAATATCTACATGATATACACTAGCTGCATTTCCACACAGTATGGTGCCTGAACATTCTGCAGTAGACAGAAAAGAGCCAGCAGACAGAATAAGGCAGTGCTGAGATGGAATATGGTAGAGACAAGTGAGAGCGTGTGGAAGAGATCTCACATCAGGGTGGAACCTTGGACCCAGTGGTGCCTGATATACCACTTCTGCCTTCCCTGGCATAAAGTCTAATTGTGCAGAAACTGCAATGTGTTTATCAATACTCATTTCCTCCTCCTCTGGTGCACACAGCTAGACTGCAGTTCCCAGCTTCCCTTGTACTTGGATACGGGCTTGAATTCTCACCAAATGTGCTGACACACACAACCTATTTCCAGGCTTAAACCATTAACACATCCCACGAGGGATCTTTCATTTCCTTTTCTTATCCATTGGGTAGGAGGCTGAAGTCTTGGAGAAGGGTTGATGCTGCGGCCATCTGACTAGGATACCACCATGGAACAGTGGCATGAGCAAAAAATAGATGTTCATTATGTTAAGACACTGAGATTTGGGGGTTTAACTTTTTAAGCAACTAGTGATTAATACCTTAACTTATCCATGTAGAAATTAACCTTTCATTGCTTAAGCTAATTTAGGCTATGTTTCTGTCACTTGCAACCAGAAGGGCCCTGCTAACATTTGGCCACTTGAATGCAATTAAAACAAAGGAGTGGCAGTGTGGCAGTGGAAAAATACTGGACTTAAAATCAGAATCCCCAAGTTCCTTGTCCTTGATCTGTTCACTTTGTAATTTTCATTAAGTGCATTTGGGGTTTACATTTGTAAACTGATTTAATTTCTTGGGTTTGACTTTACCATGATGATTTGACTAATCTAATCTCCACTTCCATTGCTTAATTCCCTCTGCTTCCACAGTGGCATGGTGAAATTTACTGGTTATTTGAGCAGACAGGCCAGTGATTGTACAGTCTTTCTATTTTGTGATTGCTTTCTTTTCATGTACTTGGAAAAAAAATCCCAGAAATAATCTTAAGAACTTCTTCCTAGGTGAAATATTTTAAAAAATTATTTTGGAAATTTTCAAACATACACAAAAGTAGAGAGAATAGCATGACAAACTGCCATGTAGCCATTATCAGCCTTCAAATATTATCACCATAATATTTTGCCTATTTTCTATTCCCTGCCTTCCCCTTTTTTTCCATTGCTATAGTATGTTAAAGCAAATTCCAAGCATAATATTAATTCATGCCTAAATGTTTCTGGGTGCATGTGTACATGTATGTCTGTATATGTATGTGTATTATATATACATTTATATATGTATGAATATATGTTAAAATATATAAATATATATGTGTCCCGAACCTAAGCACAGTGCCTTTATATCTCACGAAATTGGCAGTGATTCCTCAGTGACATCTCATTTCATTTAAAATTTCCCCAGTTATCTTAGTAATCCTTTTACAATTGGTTTCATTTCAATCAGCATCCAAAAAAAGAAAAGATCCACATATTGCATAAGGTTGGTGCATCTTTTGAGTTTAATCTGTAGGTGACTGTAACAGTTACCTTTAGCTGCTGAACCACTGCAAAACTTGGTGGCTTAAATAAACAGTCTTTTATTTAGCACAAGGTTCTGTGGTTTGACATTTTGAGCTGGGCTCAGGTGTGATTCCGTGTGGGTCAGGGGAAGTCTGGCTGGGTGGAGGTAGGGGGCTCACTGAATGGTTCATCTTTGCTCTGTGTGGTCTCTCATCCCCAGGAGGCTGACCTAGGTTTGTTCACGTGGTGCCAGGTTTCCCTACACAGTATGTGGGAATTCCACAGCTGCTTGGAGCCTCAGCTTGCACTGAACATACTGCCTTGTCACATTCTAACTGGCCAAAGAGGTCAGAAGGGCAGCTCACATTCAAGGTGTAGAGAAGTAAACCTTACCTTTTAATGTGAGAAGTTGCAAAGTCACATTACAAAGGACATGGCTACATAAGAAGAACCCACTTATAGACACCTTCTATTTCTTCCCAGGCAAATATATTTGAACTTCTATAACCCTTAAAAGCTGTCAAAGAATACTTATTTCCTAAAGTTTATATATATATGTATATATATATTTTTATTGAAGTATAGTTAATTTACAATGTTGTGTTAGTTTCAGGTGTACCTAACTTTATATTTTAAGTGCAAACTAACTATTCTTGAACTAGTAGAAATCGATCACTTACTAAGTTTTGAGGAACACTGGATTAGGAGCCATAAGATATTTTTGTTCCTATATAAAAATTTTATCTCATTTCCTTCACATAGCAACTTCAGTTAATGGATACATTTATTTCAAACACACCTTTACAATGTCTGAAAAAATTCCTTAAGATACATAACTAGAGCATAATAAATGGTTTTGAATAATTTTAATTTCAGCATATGTGTAGAAGATTGTTTTTTTCCTCTTCCTAGAGGGTTACCAAATGCATGGGAACCATCAGGAAGGGAATTCTGATTCTCTGGTCCAAGGCAATAATTCAATAGAAGACAAAGAAAGCTATTTAGAGAAGCTATCTGTAGACCAAGGGCCTAATTTACGTGGTGGGAACATTTCTGCCAAATAATTTGTAATAAAGAAAAATTATCAACTGTTAAAGACCTTGCCAGGTCAGCTTAATTTGGTAGTAAAGGAAGGTGATGAGAAGGTTGATAAAACAGCTATAAATCTTTACTGAATATACAGCTTTAATTGTCTAGCATTAAACTTACAGACTTTACTTGTGATGTCCTGGAGCCAGTTTGTACCAGCTGGTGAGAGCCAATTGTATTTATCTCTTTCTAATTCCATGTTCAGTAAAGTCACATTGTTAGGTTGAAATTGGCCAGGGTGGGAGTATTTACACCTTGGGGATTGGACAGCCAATTGTTAAACATTTACAGCATGCCACTGGCCATTAACCACGTAAAAGAAAAGACAGGTGCCACTTCCTAGGAATATTCAAAGGAAGTTTCTTCTGCAGTGGAGGATAGCCGTAGTACAGCAGAGGAGGGCTTCCCTTGGCATCTTTTCCATCAACCTGTGTCTCTAGATTGCTGGTAGCCCAGTTTGATGTGGGTAAAGAAAGAGCACCTTTGAGAAATGAAAAGAAGCAGAGACAAGAGAAAGGATCAGGAATTGTGCTTGGTTCTTTGCTTATCCTATCAACTCAGACTGTCATCAGACTAAAGCTAGATGTGCTTAAACATCCCCTGAGTCTTAAGGAAGAAAGGCAGAGATTAAAGCAACACTTTCTACATTAGAGGATTCTGCCATTCAACGCTGTGTGACTCTTACCTGCCACAGTTTCCCATCTGAGAAACAGAGACAGGACACCTGTTCCTCCCCACTGTGCAAGTAGTTATGGTTAATACCACGTTGCCTCACACTTTAGGGTAAGAAATGGAATAGGATGAGATTGTTGAGAAGAGTCAGGGCTCTCTGGAGAAAGAGTTGGAAGTCATCAGTTAAAAGTTGAAAGTCATCAGTTGAAAGTTCATGTGCCAGCAGTATTGGCATCCCCTGGGAGCTTGTCAAAAATGCAAAGATCCCATCCAGACTTCAGAATCAGAATCTGCATTTTAACAAGCTCTCAGGTGATTTTTATGCACATTATAGTTTGAGAGTAATCTAAGTGGTGGTTTATTCATGGCACGAGAGAAATACCTATATGTTTTCTTACAGAGTGCATTTTGATCTTATTGCTAGCTCCTTTTTATTTCTTAGTCGTTGTTTTTCCACTTTAGGTTCCCATTTAAGCTTCATGCTTAGCAAACGGCTTGGCCTTTCCAGGGAAAACATTTACATTGTCATCATAGTAGAAAATGTATATTGATTTACCTAAAATAGTGGAAGGATGGGGATGGTGAGTGTTAACTCCTCATCCATAATAGGAGAAATCAATAGATCAGGTATAAAAATGGAAAGATCAAGAAATAGCTTTCTTTTTATTGTATTTGTATGCGATGATGGATGTTAACCTATTGTGATAATCATTTCACAATATATGTAAGTCAAACCATCATGCTGCACACCTTAAATTTATACAACGCTCTATGTCAATTATTTCTCAATAAAACTGGAAAAAAAATCAATATCAGCATATTGTTAAGAAATATGAAAAGCAGCGATCAGGATTAAAAAGAAAATGGCTAAATGATTTAAAGCAGTTGGCTCTAAAAAGTGGGGCTAATCTTAAAAAAAAATTCTGACTGGACTATTTTCTTCTTTTAAAAAAATTTTTTTTAATTTTAGAATTTTATTTATTTTTTTAATACAGCAGGCTCTTATTAGTTATCCATTTTATACATATTAGTGTATATATGTCAATCCCAATTTCCCAATTCATCCCACCACCACCAGCCCCCTGCCACTTCCCCCCCTTGGTGTCCATACGTTTGTTCTCTGTATCTGTGTCTCAATTTCTTCCCTGCAAACCATTTCATCTGTACCATTTTTCTAGGTTCCACATATATGCGTTAATATACGATATTTGTTTTTCTCTTTCTGACTTACTTCACTCTGTATGACAGTCTCTAGATCCATCCATGTCACTACAAATGACCCAATTTCGTTCCTTTTTATGGCTGAGTAATATTCCATTGTATATATGTGCCACATCTTCTTTATCCATTTGTCTGTCGATGGGCACTTAGGTTGCTTCCATGACCTGGCTATTGTAAATAGTGCTGCAGTGAACATTGGGGTGCATGTGTCTTTTTGAATTATGGTTTTCTCTGGGTATATGCCCAGTAGTTGGATTGCTGGATCATATGGTAATTCTATTTTTAGTTTTTTAAGTAAAATCCATACTGTTCTCCTTAGTGGCTGTATCAATTTACATTCCCACCAACAGTGCAAGAGGGTTCCCTTTTCTCCACACCCTTTCCAGCATTTGTTGTTTGTAGATTTTCTGATGATGCCCATTCTAACTGGTGTGAGGTGATACCTCATTGTGGTTTTGATTTGCATTTCTTTAATAATTAGTGATGTTGAGCAGCTTTTCATGTGCTTCTTGGCCATCTGTATGTCTTCTTTGGAGAAATGTCTATTTAGGTCTTCTGCCCATTTTTGGATTGGGTTGTTTGTTTTCTTAATATTGAGCTGTATGAGCTGTTAACAATATTTTGGAGATTAATCCTTTGTTGATTCGTTTGCAAATATTTTCTCCCATTCTGAGGGTTGTCTTTTCATCTTGTTTATAGTTTCCTTTGCTTTACAAAACCTTTTAAATTTCATTAGGTCCCATTTGTTTATTTTTATTTTTATTTCCATTATTCTAGGAGGTGGATCAAAAAAGATCTTGCTGTGATTTATGTCAAAGAGTGTTTTTCCTTTGTTTTCCTCTAAGAGTTTTATGGTGTCCGGGCTTACATTTAGATCTCTAATCCATTTTGAGTTTATTTTTGTGTATGGTGTTAGGGACTGTTCTAGTTTCATTCTTTTACATGTAGCTCTCCAGTTTTCCCAGCACCACTTATTGAAGAGGCTGTCTTTTCTCCACTGTATATTCTTGCCTCCTTTATCAAAAATAAGGTGACCATATGTGTGTGGGTTTATTTCTGGGCTTTGTATCCTGTTCCATAGATCTATATTTCTTGTTTTGTGCCAGTACCCTATTGTCTTGATTACTGTAGCTTTGTAGTATAGTCTGAAGTCAGGGAGTCTGACTCCTCCAGCTCCATTTTTTTCCCTCAGGACTGCTTTGGCTATTTGCGGTCTTTTGTGTCTCCATACAAATTTTAAGAGTTTTTGTTCTAGTTCCGTAAAAAATGCCATTGGTAATTTGATAGAGATTGCACTGAATCTGTAGATTGCTTTGGGTAGTATAGTCATTTTCATAATATTGATTCTTCCAATCCAAGAACATGCTATATCTCTCCATCTGTTGGTATCATCTTTAATTTCTTTCATCAGTGTCTTATAGTTTCCTGCATACAGGTCTTTTGTCTCCCTAGGTAGGTTTATTCCTAGGTATTTTATTCTTTTTGTTGCAGTGGTAAATGGGAGTGTTTCCCTAATTTCTCTTTCAGATTTTTCATCATTAGTGTATAGGAATGCAAGAGATTTCTGTGCATTAATTTTGTATCCTGCAACTTTACCAGATTCATTGATTAGCTCTAGTAGTTTTCTGGTAGCATCTTTATGATTCTCTATGTATAGTATCATGTCATCTGCAAACAGTGACAGTTTTACTTCTTCTTTTCCAATTTGTATTCCTTTTATTTCTTTTTCTTCTCTGATTGCCGTGGCTAGGACTTCCAAAACTATGTTGAATAATAGTGGTGAGAGTGGACATCTTTTTCTTGTTTCTGATCTTAGAGGAAATGCTTTCAGTTTTTCACCATTGAGAACGATGTTGGCTGTGGGTTTGTCGTATATGGCCTTTATTATGTTGAGGAAGGTTCCCTCTATGCACACTTTCTGGAGAGTTTTTATCATAAATGGGTGTTGAATTTTGTCAAAAGCTTTTTCTGCATCTATTGAGATTATCTTATGGTATTTCTTCTTCAGTTTATTAATATGGTGTATCACATTGATTGATTTGCATATATTGAAGAATCCTTGCATTCCTGGTATAAATCCCACTTGATCATGGTGTATGATCCTTTTAATGTGTTGTTGGATTCTGTTTGCTAGTATTTTGTTGAGGATTTTTTCATCTATGTTCATCAGTGATATTGGTCTGTAATTTTCTTTTTTTGTAGTATGTTTGTCTGGTTTCGGTATCAGGGTGATGGTGGCCTCATAGAATGAGTTTGGGAGTGTTCCTTCCTCTGCAGTTTTTTGGGAGAGTTTGAGAAGGATGGGTGTTAGCTGTTCTCTAAATGTTTGATAGAATTCACCTGTGAAGCCATCTGGTCCTGGACTTATGTTTGTTGGAAGATTTTAATCACAGTTTCAGTTTCATTACTTGTGATTGGTATGGTCATATTCTTTATTTCTTTCTGGTTCAGTCTTGGAACGTTATACCTTTCTAAGGATTTGTTCATTTCTTCCAGGTTGTCCATTTTATTGGCATAGAGTTGCTTGTAGTAGTCTCTTAGGATACTTTGTATTTCTGTGGTGTCTGTTGTAACCTCTCCTTTTTCATTTCTAATTTTATTGATTTGAGTCCTCTCCCTGTTTTTCTTGATGAGTCTGGCTAGTGGTTTGTCAATTTTGTTTATCTTCTCAAAGAACCAGCTTTTAGTTTTATTGATCTTTGCTATTGTTTTCTTTGTTTCTATTTCATATTTCCGCTCTCATTTTATGATTTCTTTCCTTCTACTAACTTTGGTTTTTGTTTGTTCTTCTTTCTCTAGTTCCTTTAGGTGTAATGTTAGATTGTTTATTTGAGATTTTTCTTGTTTCTTGAGTTAGGCTTGCATTACTATAAACTTCCCTCTTAGAACTGCTTTTGCTGCATCCCATAGGTTTTGGATCATCGTGTTTTCGTTGTAATTTGTCTCTAGGTATTTTTTCGTTTCCTCTTTGATTTCTTCAGTGATCTCTTGGTTATTTAGTAATGTATTGTTTAGCCTCAGTGTTTTGTGTTTTTTATGTTTTTTTCCCTGTAATTGATTTCTAATCTCATAGCATTGTGGTCAGAAAAGATGCTTGATATGATTTCAATTTTCTTAAATTTCCTGAGGCTTGATTTGTGACCCAAGATGTGATCTATCCTTAAGAATGTTCCGTGTGCACTTGAGAAGAAAGTGCAGTCTGCTGTTTTTTGGATGGAATGTCCTGTAAATATCAATTGACTACTCTATCTGGTCCATTGTGTCATTTAAAGCTTGTGTTTCCTTATTAATTTTCTGTCTGGATGATGTGTTTATTGGTGTAAGTGTTGTGTTAATGTCCCTCACTGTGATTGTGTTACTGTCTATTTCCTCTTTTATAGCTGTTAGAAGTTGCCTTATGTATTGAGGTGCTCCTATGTTGGGTGTATATATATTTATAATTGTTATATCTTCTTCTTGGATTGATCCCTTGATCATTACGTAGTGTCCTTCCTTGTCTCTTGTAACATTCTTTATTTTAAAGTCTGTTTTGTCTGATGTGAGTATTGCTACTCCAGCTTTCTTTTGATTTCCACTTGCATGGAATATCTTCTTCCATCCTCTCACTTTCAGTCTGTATGTGTCCCTAGGTCTGGAGTGGGTCTCTCGTAGACAGCATATATATGGGTCTTGTTTTTGTATCCATTCAGCGAGCCTGTGTCTTTTGGTTGGAGCATTTAATCCATTCATGTTTAAGGTAATTATTGATATGTATGTTCCTATGACCATTTTCTTAATTATTGTGGGTTTGTTTTTGTAGGTCCTTTTCTCCTCTTGTGTTTCCCACTTAGAGAAGTTCCTTTAGCATTTGTTGTAGAGATGGTTTGGTGGTGCTGAATTCTCTTAGCTTTTGCTTGTCTGTAAAGTGTTTGATTTCTCTGGTGAATCTGAATGAGATCCTGGCTGGGTAGAGTAATCTTGGTTGTAGGTTCTTCCCTTTCATCACTTTATGTATATCATGCCACTCCCTTCTGTCTTGTAGAGTTTCTGCTGAGAAATCAGCTGTTAACCTTAGGGGAGTTCCCTTGTATATTATTTGTCATTTTTCCCTTGTTGCTTTCAGTAATTTCTCTTTGTCTTTAATTTTTGCCAATTTGATTCCTATGTGTCTCAGTGTGTTTCTCCTTTGGTTTATCCTGTATGGGACTCTCTGCACTGCCTGGACTTGGGTGGCTATTTCCTTTCCCATGTTAGGGAAGTTTTCAACTGTAATCTCTTCAAATATTTTCTTGGGTCCTTTCTCTCTCTCTTCTTCTTCTGGGACCCCTGTGATGCGAATGTTGTTGCGTTTAATGTTGTCCCAGAGGTCCCTTAGGCTGTCTTCATTTCTTTTCATTCTTTTTTCTTTATTGTGTTATGTGGCAGTGAATTCCACCATTCTGTCTTCCAGGTCACTTATCTGTTTTTCTGCCTCAGTTATTCTGCTATCGATTCCTTCTAGTGTATTTTTCATTTCAGTTATTGTATTGTTCATGTCTGTTTGTTTGTTCTTTAAATCTTCTAGGTGTTTGTTCTTTAATTCTTCTAGGTCTTTGTTAAACATTTCTTGCATCTTCTTGATCTTTGCCTCCATTCTTTTTCTGAGGTCCTGACTCATCTTCACTATCATTATTCTGAATTCTTTTTCTGGAAGGTTTCCTATCTCCACTTCATTTAGTTGTTTTTCTGTGGTTTTATCTTGTTCCTTCATCTGGTACATAGCCCTCTGCCTTTTCATCTTGTCTATCTTGCTGTGAATGTAGTTTTTGTTCTACAGGCTGCAGGATTGTAGTTCTTGATTCTGCTGTCTGTCTTCTCATGGATGAGGCTTTCTAAGAGGCTTGTACAAGTTTCCTGATGGGAGGGACTGGTGGTGCATAGAGCTGGGTGTTGCTCTGGTGGGCAGAGCTCAGTAAAACTTTAATCCGCTTGTCTGCTGATGGGTGGGGCTGGGTTCTCTCCCTGTTGGTTGTTTGGCCTAAGGCGACGCAACACTGGGGCCTACCTGGCTCTTTGGTGGGGCTAATGGCGGACTCTGGGAGGGCTCATGCCAAGGAGTACTTCCCGGAACTTCTGCTGCCAGTGTCCTTGTCCTCACGGTGAGCCACAGCCACCCCCACCTCTGCAGGAGACCCTCCAACACTAGCAGATAGGCCTGGTTCAGTCTCCTATTGGGTTACTGCTCCTTCCCCTGGGTCCCGATGCACACACTACTTTGTGGGTGCCCTCCAAGAGTGGAGTCTCTGTTTCCCCCAGTCCTGTCGAAGTCCTGCAATCTAATCCCGCTAGCCTTGAAAGTCTGATTTTCTAGGAATTCTTTCTCCCATTGCCAGACCCCCAGGTTGGGAAACCTGACGTGAGGCTCAGAACCTTCACTCCAGTGGGTGGACTTCTGTGGTATAAGTGTTCTCCACTTTGTGAGTCACCCACCCAGCAGTTACGGGAATTGATTTTATTGTGATTGCGCCCCTTCTACTGTCTCATTGTGGTTTCTCCTTTGTCTTTGGATGTGGGGTATCTTTTTTGGTGATTTCCAGTGTCTTTCTGTCGATGATTGTTCAGCAGTTAGTTGTGATTCCGGTGCTCTCACAAGAGAGAGTGAGCGCACATCCTTCTACTCTGCCATCTTGAACCAATCTCCTCTATTTTTATTTTTTTAACATCTTTATTGGAGTATAATTGCTTTACAATGGTGTGTTAGTTTCTGCTGTATAACAAAGTGAATCAGTTATATGTATACATATATCCCCATATGTCCTCCGTCTTGCATCTGCCTCCCACCCTCCCTATCACACCCTTCTAGGTGGTTACAAAGCACCGAGCTGATCTCCCTGTGCTATGTGGCTGCTTCCCACTAGATATCTGTTTTACATCTGGTAGTGTATATATGTCCATGCCACTGTCTCACTTCATCCCTGTTTACCCCTCCCTGTCCCGGTGTCCTCAGGTCCATTCTCTACCTCTGCATCTTTATTCCTGTCCTGCCCCTAGGTTCTTCAGACCATTTTTTTTTTTTTTGGATTCCATATATATGTGTTACTATATGGTATTTGTTCTTCTCTTTCTGATTTACTTCACTCTGTATGACAGACTCTAGGTCCATCCATCCACAATGAACATTGTGGTACATGACTCTTTTTGAATTACAGTTTTGTCAGCGTATATGCCCGGTAGTGGGATTGCTGGGTCGTATGGTAGTTCTATGTTTAGTTTTTTAAGGAACCTCCATACTGTTCTCCATAGTGGCTGTATCAATTTGCATTCCCACCAACAGTGCAAGAGGGTTCCCTTTTCTCCACACCCTCTCCAGCATTTATTGTTTCTAGATTTTTTGATGATGGCCATTCTGACCAGTGTGAGGTGATACCTCATTGTAGTTTTGATTTGCATTTCTCTAATGATTAGTGAAGTTGAGCATCTTTTCATGTGTTTGTTGGCAATCTGTATATCTTCTTTGGAGAAATGTCTATTTAGGTGTTCTGCCCATTTTTGGATTGGGTTGTTTTTTTTTGATATTGAGCTACATAAGCTGCTTGTCAATTGTGGAGATGAATCCTTTGTCAGTTGCTTCATTTGCAAATATTTTCTCCCATTCTGAGGGTTGTCTCTTCATCTTGTTTGTGTTTTCGTCTGCTGTGCAGAAGCTTTTAAGTTTCATTAGGTCCCATTTGTTTATTTTTGTTTTTATTTCCATTTCTCTAGGAGTTGGGTCAAAAAGGATCTTGCTCTGATTTATGTCATAGAGTGTTCTGCCTATGTTTTCCTCTAAGAGTTTTATAGTGTCTGGCCTTACATTTAGGTCTTTAATCTATTTTGAGTTTATTTTTTTGTGTATGGTGATAGGGAGTGTTCTAATTGCCTTCTTTTACATGTAGCTAAAAATATGGAACGTTTCATGAATTTGTGTGTCATCCTTGTCCAGGGGCCATGCTAATCTTTATATCGTTCCAATTTTAGGATATGTTCTGGCAAAGCAATCACTGGACTATTTATTTTTTAAAATGTGTGCATATATAACTTTGATATCATTTAATGATTTCATCCAACTGTGTTTTATGCATTCCTGTAAACCACCTTAGATCCTTTCTGAGAACAAGGTGGAATATAAACAACTATGCAAAACCAAAAACCTTCTCCAGGGAGAACAAGTAGCCTATGATGGTGGCTAAAATAGGAAACAGTGGTTTATTCAGGAAAAATGTGTCAAGTATGGTAGCGTAGAGAGGAAATGAGATATTCATACCAGTGATGACCTTATATTGATGACCTTATATATGCAGGATGAGAAGAGGAAATCTGGGAATAAGAAGACAGATGGAGAAGCTATATGAAGTTGTGGTAGTATAATATTCCTGAGAGAAGTCCATCTCACCAGGAGAGGAACTTTTGTCAGAGACTTTTCCCCTTGTAATTTATTTGCCAGAGATGAAAGACTGATGTATTCTGCAAGAGGCAGAAACAGTGAAGTTTGGGAAAACAAACCACAGGACAGGAATGGACTTTAAATTCACTTAGGGCAGTAGTTTTCAAACTTTATTTTAGCTGTTGAAGTTTTTTTCTTTTTCCTCCAAATGAGATGTTGCTCTGAACTCTGATGTAGTAAAACAGAAGCAAGCAGAACTTCTGAAGTTGAAGCAGAGAGGTGGAAGGTCTGTGGCCAGCCTGGTCCCATGAACCTCTGTCTTGCCTTCAAGATGCGCAGAGCTCTGAGGAACACCAGCAGAAAGTAAACTAGGTGGCAGCTCACAAACATCCCTCATCTTACTGAAGCTTGGGGAGACACTTGGGGTCACATATAAGGTCAATGGCAGAGCCAAGTCTTGACCTCAGTGTTCTTGACTCTGAGGCCAGTGCTCCGTCCAGTGTACATTAGTGCTGCCTGACACAGTTGGAGGGGCAGTCAGCTCCCATAGACTCTAAAGTCTGCGAAGACTGGAATTAGGTTTACTTCGCTGTTGTAGAATGCTTGGCCTGCAGTAGGCCCTCAAGAAATATTTGTCGAATAAATGAAATAGGTGACATATACAATGTCTTAAGTTGATTTACTCCTTGATGCTTTTAGGGAGTGAAATGGAGCTGAAAGATGTGAGAGTCTCTTCTTCAGGAAGAGAGGTTAGTTCCTGGAAGATAAATCATTTACTATTTTCATCTCCGTAAGCCTAGCATGATCCTTTCGCTATTCCTTTCCAGTTTAGTACTCGTCAGCCAGAGTGTTTTCACTTGTTTAGGTTTAAGATCTTTTTGGTCTTCCTGTCTTTGAATAGCTCAGAATGCAGGCCATTTTTTTTTTTAAACATCTTTATTGAAGTATAATTGCTTTACAATGGTGTGTTAGTTTCTGCTTTATAACAAAGTGAATCAGTTATACATATACATATGTTCCCATATCTCTTCCATTTTGCATCTCCCTCCCTCCCACCCTCCCTATTCCACCCCTCTAGGTGGTCACAGAGCACCGAGCTGATCTCCCTGTGCTATGCAGCTGCTTCCCACTAGCTATCTATAAACCAGCTCGTTTATAAGCTTTCATTCAATGGAGATTGACTTTAGCTATGGAGATAGATAGATCTCTTTTCACTGATCCGGAAGTTGATTTGAAGGCATCCCCACAGTAGTATCTCAGAAAAACCTTTATTCAGTTTAAGCCAAGCCCTCTTCAGCTTTCATTTTGCAACAAAACAGAAGAAGTGGCACCTGGGCATAACTCAACTGTGATCACTCACTGTAATTGCCTTTTAATGGCTTGAGAAGGGGACTTGTGCACAAAATCTGTGTGTTGGTGTCAGAGTTTCCATTTAGCTCAGGTAAAGATGGCAGCTAATGGCAATTTATTTGGTGACTTCCACCTGTGTCTTAATAGGTGCCTTACCCTGTCAGGTGTCCTGGGCAATTGACCATAAGAATGAACATCAGGAGAAATGCACTGAGAGGAGAAAAGAAAGAGTGAGCAGCTATCAGCTTTTCAGATATCAGAGTTACAGGCTTTAGCTTAGCTTGGCTGCCAGCACATTCTCTGCAGGGCCCTGCAGTGTCCATGTTCACTTTGTTTTTCTTTGGAAGAATTAGCAAAGGTATTGGTTGAGCTACCGGCTGCACCCTGTGGCTGAAACAGCCTGTTTAGGTCAGAGTAAAATGGTTAGTTATTCCTCTACCCTATTAGTTATTCCACTGCCCTGAAGTTACCTTTCCAAAGAAGCAGCCTCAAAGATCATTTTATCTGCAGTGCCAAGGGGTGGATCGGAGAAGGCACTGCCAAGATTTGGAGTGGCTGGGGATTACGGGCTAGTTTTTATGCAGGCAAATGGATCAGAGGGACTTTTAAAAAGTTGGCGTCAGGACTTTTTCTCTGTTTTTTTCTTTCTTCTGACTATAATGAATGAAGCATGTTAGACTCATTTTCAATTATGCAACAAGTCCCCATTCATTAGAAACCAAGGCAGTGATCCCAGCTGTATTTCAGTGGCTTTGAAACTGCAGCTCCCTATCTGACCCAAGGTTGAGCAGTTTCACTGCTCAGCGTCCCCGCTGCTAGCTCAGGTATCCTGGGAGCAATTAAATGTTTGCATATTCAGGAAAGAAAGCTGAATCTTCCCCACTTGAGTTTAGAGCACTCAGGGCTTGTCATTTGTTTCTGGGATATGGACAAATGGGAAATACAAGAGTTCCAATCTCATCCTGTGTTACAAGGGAAGGGAAGTGTCATGTAGCCAGGTGGGTAGGACCCTTGGATGGGTCCTCACAGTGATTGCTCCATATACTAAGACTGTGGTTTTGGGAATTCGTGTTCTTATGGCTAGGAACGTTCAGGGAATCTAGAGTTTCGGATACTGGGGAGGATAACAGTAGATAATAGTAGAATCCGCTTATATTCCCTAGTCTTAAACCTCCATCGAGTATCAGATATACCCTGATTTAATAACATCCTTTTTTGGAGGGAGTTGGGGACTGGAGAGAAGAAACAGAAACATACATGTTGATTAAAAAATATACTTCAATTTCAGAAACATCAAAATGTGAAAAATTGCATTTTAGCCTTGAGAAAATAAGTGTATTATGAAATCATGGGGAAATAATGTTATATTGGAACTGCATAATGAGACGCTAGATGAACTGGCTCTTTCTCTTCTAAGTGCCCAATGAATCGTTGGTGGTTAAGGTGAGCTTAAAGGTTTTGTTGCTTCTTGAAGGATTGGAAAATTGGAATGAATAAATGTAATCACAGCAATAATAATGACTACCACATGGAATAATGACTAGTGCAAGACAGCCAGATGCTTTGTCTATACTGTTTCCAATTTCTTCTGTAATCTGGAGACATGGTTATTATTCACCCTGTTTTACAGGTGAGGAAACTAAGGCTCAGGAAGTTTACATGACTTGGCAAAAGGTCACAGAACTACTAGAGGGTTAGGATGTGATTGGAAATGTGCTCTGTTTGGTGCCCCCAAAGCCAAGTTTCTAGGGTAGCAAAAGATGAAATGTTTAAGCCTTGAACCAGAGAGCAGCGAAGTGGAAAGGGAGGGCCTCTTTGTGACTTTGGAGAGGAGAGCATGGTTCTTTCTTTTTTTTAAAAATTTATTTATTTATTCATTTATTTATTTATTTATTTTTGGCTGAGTTGGGTCTTTGTTGCTGCACGAGGGCTCTCTCTAGTTGCAGCGAGCGGGGGGTACTCTTTGTTGCGGTGCTCAGTCTTCTCATTGCGGTGGCTTCTCTTGATGTGGAGCATGGGCTCTAGGTGTGTGGGCTTCAGTAGTTGTGGCACGTGGGCTCTAGAGCGCAAGCTCAGTAGTTGTGGCGCACGGGCTTAGCTGCTCTGCGGCATGTGGGATCTTCCTGGACCAGGGCTCGAACCCGTGTCCCCTGCATTGGCAGGCGGATTCTTAACCACTGCACCACCAGGGAAGCCCGAGAGCATGGTTCTTGTCTTGGCCCCACGATAATAGCAGGGTTTATTATGTGGCAGGTTCAAGGCCAGGTACTTTGCAAGCATTGTCTCGTTTAATTCTTACAACAGTCCTGAGAAGTTGTCACTATTCCCATTATACAGACAAGGAAACTGAGGCCCAAAGTAGTCATTTAGTTGGTAAGTTTAAACGGTGGTCTGACTTCAAGTCCTGTGCTCAAGACCAGTAAATTATTTCGTGACAAATGGAATTATGTTTTTCCCGGTAAGTTAAGACGTCTCTTCTAAATTCTCTCCCAAACCTCTGTTTCGCCTTCAGCCCCTGCTCCAAGCCCCCTGTGGTTTACGTGACCGGTTTTGTCAAGCCCATGCTTTGTTTCTGAGCACACATAAAGTAACCACAAGGTGTCAGTATAACATTACACAGTTCCAACACGGGGGAAAGGGCTGTGCATCTTCCCAACTGCATTAACCAGGTCAGACTCAAATCTCAGACAGACACGCCATTATCAGCAAGACTGGCCTTCATAGTTCATCCTGTTCTACATGCAAACACATGGAATTAATTCCCCACTAGCTAATCCTAGGGGCAAGGATCCCAGAGACCTCAGCTGAATGACAGTGGGGTAGCAGGAATAAATACTCCACCAAGACCTTGAAAAACCAGGGAAGGCTATTTTTAAATTTTTATTTTAAAAATATTTTGCATCCTGACCCTCCACTCCCCCTCCCTATTTAGTTTTTATGGAATTTATGTTTCAAAAATATAGAAGTTGTGGAAAGAGCAAGGAGAATAGGAGAAAGGCAGAGAGCCAGGCTTTGTTGTCAAAGGACAAGGACTCAGAGCTCCTAGGTTCCTTTCTAGGTTATTTTAACCTCGATATCCAATACCCTTGGACTCGTTTCCTCATGCATGAAGTGGGAGGATAGTGTCTGCCTTGCAGATTGTTGGGAATGTTAAGTAAGGCTAAGTCATGAAATATGTTTAGGTGCTTAATCATGGAAAATATGTGCTTTCTTCAAATGTTTGTTTCCTTAGCTTAGAGACTTACGGCAACTAAGAGAAAGACCAAGATTCATATTAAAGAAGGGAAGAGGATGACGTAGCTGGGGTAGAAATCAATACACAGTGTATGAACAAAGAGAATTCCTGTTGAGCTAATAACAAAAAATATTTACCAGGCTGACAGAACAAAAGGAATTCTGTTTGCTTCTCTCTGTACCATTTTGTAGTTTGTCATAATATAGTGGCAACAAGAAATTACCATGTTTTTCAAGAGGAGTGGGAAGATATGCATATAGAAATATGTTTGATTTCTAAAAGGTTCTTAGGCACCAGTTAAGTTTTATAGATGCGTATCTCAGATCATTCTTCACACGTGCCAGGGTTATCTGAATATAGACCAGGGTCAGGAGCAATGAGCTCTGTTTCACACCCAGCTCTGTTCTTTACTGGCTTTATGATTTAGGGCCAGTTGCTTAACCTCAAAATTATAGTAGCTCCTACTTTAAAGGGTGATATAAGGATTATATAAGATAATGCATGTAAAGTGCAAAACACATAGTAAGCCCTAGATAAGTGCTGATCATTATTATTGATAACTTTGCCCAGTTACAATAATAATAGCGATTTTCATGGGCCAGGAATTCAGTCACAGCTGGGAATCTGGTAATATCTGAAATTGCTTAGCAAACAATAAAGAGAACAAAAACCTAGGCTCCTCCTTGCAGATCTCTGCTGAAAGACTTCCTTATATCCTTTTATATTCTTTCAGGGTACTTGCAACAGTGCAAGGATTGTGGTGTCTTCTCAGGCCAAATTGACTTCCCTTTGCACTTAAATTGCATTCTTGGGGACCAGTTGGGAACCCACTAATGCTTTGAACTGGAGACTCCAGCAAGCCAGTAGGGTCAGAGGAATCTCTGGTTTCCAATAATTCACAGAACAGATGTCGCCACAAATAATAGCACTTTCGACCATAATTTCAATCCCTTTAATTCCCATTCCTCACCTTTTACAGAGATGCTTCCATTTGAAATCAAGCACTGTTATGTTCAGTAATCAAAAGTCTCCCATCAAATAAAAGCCTGGGAACATATGGCTTCAAGATGAATTCTGTCAAACATTTAAAGAATTAATTCCAATCATCCTCAAACTATTCTAAAAACTTGAAGAGGAAGGAACATTTCCAAATTAATTTTATGAGGCCAGCATTTCCCAGGTACTAAAGCCAGACAAGGACACTATAAGAAAAGAAAATTACAGGTCAATATCCCTGAATAACATAGATGCAGAAATTCTCAACAAAATACCAGCAAACTGGATTCAAGAACATATTAAAAGGATCATTCACCACGATCAATGGGAGTTCATCCCTGGGATGCAAGAATGGTACAACATATACAAATCAATAAATCTGACAAATCACATTAACAGAATGAAGGATAAAAATTGCATGCCCATTTCAAAAGGTGCAGAAAAAGCATTTGACAAAATCTAACACCCTTTAATGATTAACAGCTATCAGCAAATTAGGTATAGAAGAACTGTTTCTCAATACAATAAAGGTCCTACATGACAAGCCCACAGCTAACATCATACTCAGTGGTGAAAAGTTAAAAACCTTCCCTCTAAGATCAGGAACAAAACAGGAATGCTCACTCTCACCATTTCTACTTAACATAGTACTGGAAGTCCTAGCCATAGCAATTAGGCAAAGGAAAGAACTAAAAGTCACCCAAATTAGAAGGAAGAAGTAAAAGTATCTCTGTTTGCAGATGACATACCCTTATATATAGAAAATCCTAAAAACTGCACTAAAAAAACTATTAGAACTAATAAATGAATTCAGTAAAGTTGCAGAATACAAAATCAACATAATCAGTTGTGTTTCTATATACTAAAAAAGGACTGTCTGAAAGAGATATTAAGAAAATAATCTCATTTACAATAGCATCAAAAACAATAAAATACTTCGGAATAAATTTAACCAAGGAGATGAGAGACCTGTACACTGAAAATATAAACATTGATGAAAGAGATTGAAGAATATACAAATAAATGGAAATCTATCCTGTGTTCTTAGATTTGAAGTATTAATATTGTGAAAATGTCCATATTACCCCAAATGATCTACATGTTCAATGCAATTCCTATCAAGATACCAATGGCATTTTTCACAGAAATAGAAAACACTATCCTAAATTTGTATGGAACCACAAAATACCCTGAATAGCCAAAGCAGTCCTGACAAAGATGAACAAAGCTGGAGGCATCACACTTCCTGATTTCAAGCTATATTACAAAGCTATAGTAATGAAAACAGTATGGTACTGGCATAAAAAGAAGCACATAGACCATTGGAACAGAATAGAGTACCCAGGCATAAACACATGCATATATGGTCAACTAATTTTTGACAATGGCAACAAGAAGACACAATGGGGATAGGATAGTCTCTTCAATAAATAGTGTTGGGAATTAAAAAATGGGCAAAGAATCTGAATAGACATTTTTCCAAAGAAGACATGCAAATGGCCAATAGGTATGTGAAAAAGTGCTCAATATAACTAATCATCAAGGAAATGCAAATCAAACCCTTAATGAGATATCACTTCATAGCCGTTAGGATGGCTATTATCAAAAAGATAAGCGAGAACAAATGTTGTTGGCAAGGATGTGGAGAAAAGGGAACCCTCCTACGCAGTTGATGGAAATATAAATTGGTACAGCCATTATAGAAAACAGTATGGTGGTTCCTCAAAAAATTAAAAAGTGAACTACCAGATGATCTAGCAATCCAACTCCTGGATATATTTCTAAAGAAATTGAAATCAGTATCTTGAGAGAGATCTGCACATCCATGTGTATTGCAGCATTATTCACAGGAGCTAAGATATGGAAACTACCTGCATGTCCTTCAATGGATGAATGTATAAAAAAAAATGTGAAACATGTATATACAATGAAATATTATCCAGCCATAAAAAATAAGGAAATCCTGCCATTTGTGACAATATGGATAAAACTGGAGGGCATTTTGCTAAGTGAAACAAGCCAGACACAGAAAGACAAATACTGTATGATATCACTTATATGTGGAATGTAAAAAAGTCACCTTCCTAGAAATAGTAGAATGGTGGTTGCCATGGGCTGGGGGGGAAGGAGAAATGGGGTGATACAGGTCAAAAGGAACAAATTTTCAGTTATAAGAAGAATTGAGTTCTGCAGCCTTAATGTGTAGCATGGTGATTATAGTTAATAATACGTTAGGTGTTGTGTACTTGAAAGTTGCTGAGAGTAGATCTTAGCATTCTCACAACAACAACAAAAAAGGAGTTTATGTGAAGTGTTGGATGTGTTAATTATCTTGATCTTGTTAATCATTCCACAATGTATACGTATATCAAGTCGTCATGTTATACACTTTAAATATACACAATTATATTGGTCAGTTATTCCTCAATAAAGTTAAAAATGAAACAAAAAAGCCCCAACACTATTACGTTCTCCTCCCAACCATCCTCAGGGAGTTGAGCATTTCTACAGAAATATCAGTTATGTGGATTAGGTGTTTTCAAAGTATGGTCCCTAGACCAGCAGCATCAACATCACCTGGGAGCTTGTCAGAAATGCAAATTCTTGGGCTCCATCCAGCCTACTAATTCAGAAACTCTGAGGTGGTAGGGCCCAGCAATTTGTGTCTTAACAAGCCCTCCACATGATTCTGATGCTTGCTCAAGTTTGAGAATTCCTTCCTCGAGCCTCCAAAATAGGTCACCCCTCTACCATGGACAGGCTTTGGTGCTTGTTTCCAAGCACCTGGCTGTTGAGGTTAGATGCATGATGTTGTTCTTGATGGTCTTATCTTTATTTTATCATATTATCTCTTATTTTTCCTGTAGAGAAACCAACAGGATTTGGAATCCTTATGACCGAATCCAGCTGTCTTACTCAGCCTGCATATGCATAAATATATTTGACTTATTTCCCTCTATTACTCATTATTGCAAACTGCAAGGTTGAAAATTTTAACTGAATTTGCCCTTTTAAAAAATTTACAGTAACAGACTATTTCATTCCCTAATGATTCTTTTCTTTTGTGTGTGTGCTTTTTTTCTCTTCAGGAAACAAAACAGTGTATCTTTGTCATCTTTAATCCTGAGGCAGAAAATTGAGAACTGGTTGTGGATTTTGCATGGCTATGTATATGACAGGAGTTATGATTGCTTCAAGTATTGTGGTGCTAATAACAACAGTGCCAAAACTAATATATTAAATAAGGCTAATACAGCCATATAATTTACAAAGTACTGTTACATGTATTTTCTTATTTAATGCTTACTTTGCTATAGGTACTATTTTTATTTAAAAAATGGGAGAAACTGAGCTTTGGGGGTTACTCTTTTATCATTGAACATCATATGATTTTTTGCGGGGGAGCACCATATGATTTTTTAAAATTTTTGTTGGAGTATAGTTGATCTACAATGCTGTGCCAGTCTCAGGTGTACAGCAAAGTGAACCAGCCATACATTTTAAACAGAACTTTCTCTTGGAATAACAATAACAACTAAAGCATACTGGGTGCTATTCAATATCTATGTGCCAGGTACTGTGATAGGTATGTTCTGTTTTACTTGACCCATGAAACAGCCCCATGAGGTAGTAGATATTCCTGTTCCCATTGTACAAGTGGGAAAACAGTCTTACAAAGGTTAAATAACTTGCCTATATCATATATATTCTATTTTTTTAAAACATCTTTATTGGAGTATCATTGCTTTACAATGGTGTGTTAGATTCTGCTTTATAACAAAGTGAATCAGCTATACAGATACATATATCCCCATATCTCCTCCCTCTTGCATTTTCCTCCCACCCTCCCTATCCCATCCCTCTAGGTGGTCACAGAGCACCGAGCTGATCTTCCTGTGCTATGCGGCTGCTTCCCACTATCTGTTTTACATTTGGTAGTATATATTAGTCCATGCCACTCTCTCACTTCGTCCCAGCTTACCCTTCCCCCTCCCTGTGTCCTCAAGTCCATTCTCTACATCTGCATCTTTATTCCTGTCCTGCCCCTAGGTTCTTCATAAGAAGAAGATGCTTTTTTTTTTTTTTGATTTCATATATATGTGTTAGCATACTGTATTCGTTTTTCTTTTCTGACTTCCTTCATTCTGTATGACAGACTCTAGGTCCATCCACCTCACTACAAATAACTCAATTTCGTTTCTTTTTATGGCTGAGTAATATTCCATTGTATATATGAGCCACATCTTCTTTATCCATCCGTTGATGAACACTTAGGTTACTTCCATGTCCTGGCTATTGTAAATAGAGCTGCAATGAACATTGTGGTACATGACTCTTTTTGAATTATGGTTTTCTCAGGGTATATGCCCAGTAGTGGGATTGCTGGGTCGTATGGTAGTTCTGTGTTTAGTTTTTTAAGGAGCCTCCATACTGTTCTCCATAGTGGCTGTATCAATTTACATTCCCACCAACAGTGCAAGAGGGTTCCCTTTTCTCCACACCCTCTCCAGCACTTATTGTTTGTAGATTTTATGATGATGGCCATTCTGACTGGTGTGAGGTAATACCTCATTGTAGTTTTGATTTGCATTTCTCTAATGATCAGTGAAGTTGAGCATTTTTTCATGTGTTTGTTGGCAATCTGTATATCTTCTTTGGAGAAGTGTCTATTTAGGTGTTCTGCCCATTTTTGGATTGGGTTGTTTGTTTTTTTTTGATATTGAGCTGCATGAGCTGCTTGTAAATTTTGGAGATGAATCCTTTGTTAGTTGCTTCATTTGCAAATATTTTCTCCCATTCTGAGGGTTGTCTTCTCGTCTTGTTTGTGTTTTCCTTTGCTGTGCAAAAGCTTTTAAGTTTCATTAGGTCCCATTTGTTTATTTTTGTTTTTATTTCCATTTCTCTAGGAGGTAGGTCCAAAGGATCTTGCTGTGATTTATGTCATAGGGTGTTCTGCCTATGTTTTCCTCTAAGAGTTTTATAGTGTCTGACCTTACATTTAGGTCTTTAATCCATTTTGAGTTTAGTTTTGTGTATGGTGTTAGAGAGTGTTCTAATTTCATTCTTTTACATGCAGCTCTCCAGTTTTCCCAGCACCACTTATTGAAGAGCCTGTCTTTTCTCCATTGTATATTCTTGCCTCCTTTATCAAAGATAAGGTGACTATATGTGCGTGGGTTTATCTCTGGGCTTTCTATCCTGTTGCATTGATCTATATTTCTGTTTTTGTGCCAGTACCCTACTGTCTTGATTACTATAGCTTTGTAGAATAGTCTGAAGTCAGGGAGTCTGATTCCTCCAGCTCCATTTTTCTTTCTCAAGATTGCTTTGGCTATTTGAGGTCTTTGGTGTTTCCATACAGTTGTGAAATTTTTTGTTCTAATTCTGTGAAAAATGCCATTGGTAGTTTGATAGGGATTGCATTGAATCTGTAGATTGCTTTGTGTAGTAGAGTCATTTTCACAATGTTGATTCTTCCAATCCAAGAACATGGTATATCTCTCCATCTGTTTCTATCATCTAATTTCTTTCATCAGTGTCTTATAGGTTTCTGCATACAGATCTTTTGTCTCCTTAGGTAGGTTTATTCCTAGGTATTTTATTCTTTTAGTTGCAGTGGTAAATGGGAATGTTTTCTTAATTTCTCTTTCAGACTTTTCATCATTTGTGTATAGGAATGCAAGAGATTTCTGTGGATTAATTTTGTATCCTGCTACTTTACCAGATTCATTGGTTAGTTCTAGTAGTTTTCTGGTGGCATCTTTAGGATTCTCTATGTATAGTATCATGTAATCTGCAAACAGTGACAGCTTTACTTCTTCTTTTCCGATTTGGATTCCTTTTATTTCTTTGTCTTCTCTGATTGCTGTGGCTGAAACTTCCAAAACTATGTTGAACAATAGTGATGAGAATGGGCAACCTTGTCTTGTTCCTGATCTTAGAGAAAATGCTCTCAGTTTTTCACCATTGAGAATGATGTTGGCTGTGGGTTTGTCATATATGGTCTTTATTATGTTGAGGTAAGTTCCCTCTATGCCTACTTTCTGGAGGGTTTTTATCATAAATGGGTGTTGAATTTTGTCGAAAGCTTTTTCTGCATCTATTGAGATGATCATATGGTTTTTATCCTTCAGTTTGTTAATATGGTGTATCACATTGATTGATTTGCGTGTATTGAAGAATCTTTGCATTCCTGGGATAACCCCGCTTGATCATGGTGTATTATCCTTTTAATGTGCTGTTGGATTCTGATTGCTAGTATTTTGTTGAGGATTTTTGCATCTATGTTCATCAGTGATATTGGCCTGTAGTTTCCTTTTTTTTGTGACATCTTTGTCTGGTTTTGGTATCAGGGTGATGGTGGCCTCATAGAATGAGTTTGGGTGTGTTCCTCCCTGTGCTATATTTTGGAAGAGTTTGAGAAGGATAGGTGTTAGCTCTTCTCTAAATGTTTGATAGGATTCGCCTGTGAAGCCATCTGGTCCTGGGCTTTTGTTTGTTAGAAGATTTTAAATCACAGTTTCAATTTCAGTGCTTTGTGATTGGTCTGTTTGTATTTTCTATTTCTTCCTGGTTCAGTCTCGGAAGGTTGTGCTTTTATAAGAATTTTTCCACTTCTCCAAGGTTTTCCATTTTAGTGGCATATAGTTGCTTGCAGTAATCTCTCATGATCTTTTGTATTTCTGCAGTGTCAGTTGTTACTTCTCCATTTTCATTTGTAATTCTACTGATTTGAGTCTTTCCCCTTTTTTTCTTGATGAGTCTGGCTAACGGTTTATCAATATTGTTTATCTTCTCAAAGAACCAGCTTTTAGTTTTATTGATCTTTGCTCTCGTTTCCTTCATTTCTTTTCATTTATTTCTGATCTGATCTTTATTATTTCTTTCCTTCTGCTAACTTTGGTGTTTTTTTGTTCTTCTTTCTCTAATTGCTTTAGGTTTAAGGTTAGGTTGTTTATTTGAGATTTTTCTTGTTTCTTGAGGTAGGATTGTATTGCTATAAACTTCCCTCTTAGAACTGCTTTTGCTGCATCCCATAGGTTTTGGGTCGTCCTGTTTTCATTGTCATTTGTTTCTAGGTATTTTTTGATTTCGTTTTTGATTTCTTCAGTCATCTCTTGGTTATTTAGTAGTGTATTGTTTACCCTCCATGTGTTTGTATTTTTTACAGTTTTTTTCCTCTAATTGATATCAAGTCTTATAGTGTTTTGGTCTGAAAGGATACTTGATATGATTTCAATTTTCTTAAATTTACAGAGGCTTGATTTGTGACGCAAGGTATTATGTATCCTGGAGAATGTTCCATGCGCACTTGAGAAGAAAGTGTATTCTGTTGTTTTTGGATGGAATGTCCTATAAATATCAATTAAGTCCATTTTGCTTAATGTGTCATTTAAAGCTTGTGTTTCCTTATTTATTTTAATTTTGGTTGATCTGTCCATTGGTGAAAGTGGGGTGTAAAAGTCCCCTACTATGATTGTGTTACTGTTGATTTCCCCTTTTATGGCTGTTAGCATTTGCCTTATGTATTGAGGTGCTCCTATGTTGCGTGCATAAATATTTACAATTGTTATATCTTCTTCTTGGATTGATCCCCTGATCATTATGTAGTGTCCTTCTTTGTCTCTTATAATAGTCTTTATTTTAAAGTCTATTCTGTCTGATATGAGAATTGCTACTCCAGCTTTCTTTTGATTTCCTTTTGCATGGAATATCTTTTTCCATCCCCACACTTTCAGTCTGTATGTGTCCGTAGATCTGAAGTGGGTCTCTTGTTGGCAGCATATATACTGGTCTTGTTTTTTTATCTGTTCAGCCAGTGTATGTCTTTTGGTTGGAGCATTTAATCCATTTACATTTAAGGTAATTATCGATGTGTATGTTTCTATTACCATTTTCTTAATTGTTTTGGATTTGTTATTGTAGGTCTTTTCCTTCTCTTGTGTTCCTGCCTAGAGAAGTTCCTTTAGCATTGTAAAGCTGATTTGGTGGTGCTGAATTCTCTTAACTTTTGCTTGTCTGCGAAGGTTTTGATTTTTCCGTCGAATCTGAATGAGTTTGTTGCTGGGTAGAGTAATGTTGATTGTAGGTTTTTCCCTTTCATCAGTTTAAATATGTCCTGCCACACCCTTCTGGCTTGCAGAGTTCCTGCTGAAAGATCAGCTGTTAGCTTTATGTGGATTCCATTGTATGTTATTTTTTGCTTTTCCCTTCCTGCTTTTAATATTTTTTCTTTGTATTTAATTTTTGATATTTTGATTAATATGTGTCTTGGCATGTTTCTCCTTGGATTTATCCTGTATGTGACTCTCTGCACTTCCTGGACTTGATTGACTATTTCCTTTCCCTTATTAGGGAAGTTTTCAACTATAGTTTCTTCAAATATTTTCTCAGTCCCTTTCTTTTTCTCTTTTTCTTCTGGGACCCCTATAGTTCGAATGTTGGTGCATTTAGTGGTGTCCCAGAGGTCTCTGAGACTGTCTTCAATTCTTTTCATTCTTTTTTCTTTATTCTGTTCTGTGGTAGTTATTTCCACTATTTTATCTTCCAGGTCACTTATCCTTTCTTCTGCCTCAGTTATTCTGCTATTGATTCCTTCTAGAGAATTTTCTTTTCATTTATTGTGTTGTTCATCACTGTTTGCTTTTTAGTTCTCCTAGGTCCTTGTTAAACTTTTATTGTATTTTCTCCATTCTGTTTCCAAGATTTTGGATCATCTTTACTATCATTACTCTGATTTCTTTTTCAGGTAGACTGCCTATTTCCTCTTCCTTTGTTTGGTCTGGTGGGTTTTTACCTTGCTCCTTCATGTGCTCTGTATTTCTCTGTCTTCTCATTTTGCTTAACTTACTGTGTTTGGGGTCTCCTTTTCACAGGTTGTAGGTTCCTAGTTCCTGTTGTTTTTGGTGTCTGCCTCCAGTGGGTAAGGTTGGTTCAGTGGGTTGTGTAGGCTTCCTCGTGGAGGGGACTGGTTCCTGTGTTGTGATGTATGAGGCTGGATGTTGTCTTTCTGGTGGGCAGGACCCCGTCCGGTGGTGTGTTTTGGGATGTCTGTGAACTTACTATGTTTTTAGGCAGCCTCTCTGCTAATGGGTGGGGTTGTGTTCTGTCTTGCTAGTTATTTGGCATGGGATGTCCAGCACTGGAGATTGCTGGTCGTTAAGTGGAGCTGGGTCTTGGCGTTGAGATGGAGATCTCTGGGAGAGCTCTTGCCAATTGATATTACAAGGGACTGTGAGGTCTTTGGTGGACCAATGCCCTGAACTCGGCTCTCCCACCTCAGAGGCTCAGGCCTGACACCCGGCCAGAGCACCAAGACCCTGTCAGCCACACGGCTGGGTCATCCTGGAGAAGATGGACTAAAGCCGGGAGAAAGCTAGAGGATGGGAGACCTGTCAGAAGGCTTGTTTGATGAAATGAGGCAAAGGATGGTGACATTCTGTACCCAGGCTCTAGTCGTGAAGGGAAAGGAGTGCCTCAGGAAGCCGAGTACGTGCTTCCATGGCTGAGGCGCACACAGGCATGGATTCTCCTCTAGGTCTTAATAGGTCACATAATGACGAGGGAGTTCTTATTAAAACGTACATAGATACACACAGACACAGACACACACACAAATGCCTAAACAACCATAAAAACTTCCCTAAGCTCAACCATTGATATTTCATAGAATGTTCAAATGAAGGAGGGCACTTTTGACAGCCGATTCCAGAAGGTACTTGTATATTAGTTTTGCAAATTTAAACATGTCATGTGAAAATAATTTAGACAGAAAATAATCCAAAATCCTCTCTCACATTTAGAAAGACCTCTTAGTGAGCTTTGACAGGCATAACTGAGGTTGAAGAAATTGAACACTTGTGATTGAACAGGTCATCAATGCGTTTCCCTGGGCCTACAGTTTCCAGTCAAGGGCCGTTGGCCTGCCCATGGCCATCTGCTGAGGATCAGTCATAGATACACACAGTCATAATAGCTGACACTTACGGAGCCCTTCCTAGGCACTAAATACAGTGCTAAGTTTTTTTCATGTGTTATTTCATTTAATCCTCACAACAACCCAAGGAGATAGATGTTATAATCACTCTCCTTTTATAGAGGATGGCTTAAGGAATTTGCCCAAAGTCCCACAGCTGGTAAATGGCATAGCTGGGATGTGAACCCAGACGTCAGGTCAGAGCTTGCCCTCATATTCCGTGCCATGTTACTCTCCATGCTGCTTTTTTCCCTCAGCTACAGCTTGCTGGGAAAGCAGTGATTGCCTGAAGCAAGGGTAGCAAATCCATAGCCTGGTGAGCAGTCAGTGGTGGGGCCTGGTAGAAACAGCTGTGTCAAAATTAGAACAGGGGTTGTTCACTAGGCCAGTCAGGTTTCTTCTTGTGAATACGGACTGAGGAATATAGTAGAGTATTCTAGAAGGAAGGGGCTGACACCAAAAACAACTATGGAGAGAACTCATATAACTGAGGCCATAAGGCCTAGAGGTCTAGAGAAGTTGTGAATGGACCAAAGCAGTGATCAGGCAAAGGTATTAGTAAGCAGAGGTGTGAGGTAGGGAAAAGAGGCAGAGTAGAGGACAAGACGTATAGTCCTGGAGGAGAGAAATTATGACGTCACAGAGAGCTTCAGTGAACCCTGAGGGTCAAGAAGACAGAGACTGCCTCCAGGGTCCTGTCCATATTCCTTGATGCTCAACAAATGCTGGTGGGTTGAATAGGGAAGGAAGATGACTCATAGGAGGGTGGCTGGGTCCTGCTGGTGGCAGCACACCTGACGGCAATGCAAGAACTCTTGCTGCTGAGAAGCTGAGATTTCTTAGCCTCTGCAGCTGAATGACTTTCAGGGGACACTTCTCTCGCTTCTATGCCTCCTTTTTTCTCATGAGATTTCCTTCTCCTTTATTGACAAGAGTACCGTTTGATAAAACCCCATTTCCATTTCTTGACATTGCTTGAAGCTACTTTTTCTTTTTTTGACAAGACCACCTCAATGGCAAAGAACACTATTTATGTGAAAAGAGGAAACAATTTCTTTATACCCCCTTCAAACTTTCCTGTTTCCCTCATTAGGGATAGGAATAAGAATAGTCAATTCCACCTGAGAGTGATAGCTTTTTAAACTCAAAGCACATAAAGCTAAGGTTCGCCTAGATTTCTTAACATCTTAAGTGTAACAAATTTCAAATTACCTTTCAATAGTGAAAGATGTTTTGTTTTCTTTCTTTTGTAAGAATTCAAGATTGATCATACATTTGCATGAATAATCTAGATAATGACTTTTTATTTATTAGAATACTTTATAAAATTATGTCACGTATTCTCCTTCACTGTCATTTATATGCTTCAAGAATGGAGCTCAAGGCCAGTTTTATATAAAAGTTTACATCCTCCGGTTTGCTCCCTGGTACCCAGTCTTGAACATGTATTTAAAGGATCAGCTATGCATCCTAGGGGGCATACTTCATGGAGAGAACACAAGATTTTGATTAAATAGTGCAGATTTCTAGTCCCAGTTTTACCACTTTTCTGTAGTGATCTCAAGCAAATCACTTAATTCCTCTGAGCAGCAGTTTTCTCATATGTGAACTGGGGTACGTAATAGTAAATTTAGTAATAACTATTTAACATGATTTTTGTTAAATTTTGTTTTTGACTTAACAGCAATTTTGATAATGATCTGTATGTGAAAGCATTAACGTAATGATTATGATTGTTCCAGATTTCCCCTTAATGCTGGTTATTGGCTACAAGCTGCAATATTAGTATTTGCTATACACATCTTTATTTACTGACTGGGTGACTTTGAGCGAGTCATTTAATATTCTCATCATTGTTCTTTGGACAAAGACCAAAGTCTTTAGCATGGCTTGTCTCTCCACCTCAACACCACTTCCTTCCCTCGCTGTCAAAGCTGTAGTCATACTGGCCTTCTCACAGGATGGAAGGAAGCCCCGTCCTTTATACCTGAGAGCCTTGCATGTGTTGTTTCTCTGCTTGAAGTGCTCCCCAATTGCAGTCTTTCTCCACTTCTCTCCTCTCTTAGTTAATGCTTATAAGTCTCAGTTCACACGTCACATGTCTGGGGCAATCCCTGCCAATTGCTGGATTAGCTCAAGTCCACTGTTATGGGTGCTTCTACCAACTGTATACTTCTTCCTTGTACTCTTCACTGTAGATTTATTAGTGGGACAATTGCAGTGGGACTAAGCATATTTACTTAGTCAAAGAAAATTAATATATACCAACAATTACCTCAGTTAGTAGAGAGAGTGATCAAATGCATAAAGTAATTTATCTATTGATTATATAGTAATTGGGTTTGTCTACAAGTATATATAATTACAAGCTAACATAAAATAGTTAAAAATTGGTACCTGAGAATATATAAATATACAAAGGCAAGGTCAGGTAAAAAGATACAGTAAATATTTAGACTAGAAGGTCCAATAGGGTTAGTAAAATTGAGCTGTAAACGTGATTCTAAGCTTGCCAGGGGCCAAAACAAAAATGAAAATATGATCTGTTATGTGATGGTCATTGATCTGAGGGAAAAACACTCTAGTCTTCTGGGGAAAAGAAAGCTGTTCATGGCCCCTTTTTTTTCCGGAAAAAAATTTCTTTGAAGGGAGAGAACTTATTTTCTCCATGGCTCCTTGAGCAGCTTGGCAGCTTTCCAAAACCTGCAGCATTAGAAGGTCAGACGTTCTGTTCCCAGATCTCCTCTCCCCAACTCTCCCCTCCTCTTTTCTACTCTTCCCTCCTCTCACCTCCCCATGTTTCCTCCTTTTGTCTCCTGAAATTTCTATCTCACTGCAATTAAACAATAAACTTCAAATAATGTGGTCTTTCCCAGAGCTTGGGCGGTAGTGGGGGAATGTCTGAGTCTGGCATGTCCTAATCCGGTGGTGTGTGTAGTGAAAACAGTCCGACAGCCCAGCTGCAGCACTCACTCCACACTCACCTGGACTGAATCACTTCATCTCCCTGTGGCTCAGTTTTTATGTCTACAGGGGCTGCTGATGCCTCCTTCAAAGGGCAGCTGAGAAGCTGAATGAGAGAACACCTGGGGCTGTGCATGGCTGAGCCCACGTACCATAAATGTTCTCTCTTACATGTTTTTTCCTCCCTCTCAGAACTGGCATAAAGATTCATGGAGATATGTGTATTTGAAAAACTTTAGTATGCGTGTGAGCGTGTGTATATTCTAGAGGCCCAAGGAAAGGAGAGGCCCACTCTTCTAGCTTAACAAACAGCAAGGGAAGAATTGCACTTATTTCTGTTTACTAATGGTCTCTTCCCCTGATTGTTACTTTTTATATATTTTCACTTAATTTTTACCTAAAGCAAGACAACAAAGAATGGATTCATAGCCTCTAATCTTTTCATTATATGTATGTAATTTAAAAGTATATGTGTAATATATTTTTTAAAATCCCTATTTCTGCAAAATAATAAGACATTGCATCAGTGTTACATGCAAGTCAAGACAAAACAGGAAGTTGTGGGACCAGCTGTTTTCATGGCCAAGGGTGAGGAATGACTTAACAATTGAGCTTTAATTGGGGTTCCCCACCTTCACCACCTTTTTACTGAAAAATTGGACTCTAACATAGCAGAACTGAATCACTGCCAGAGATTTCTCTTTCTTTAAAATTCTCAGAATGTTTATTTGATCTCTTTTGCTAAATTTCTGTACAAAAAAAAAAAGAACTCGATTAGATTATGAAGCCTGTGAACCCTGAGTAAATTCTTCTTGCCTTTCTAACTTATTCAAACCAGATTTTTCCATTTGGGAAGGTCATGAGGAACGTGCAGTTTCTATAGGAGCCACCTCAGTTATGGTGGTTTCTATGACAAAGCTTTGGGAGTGACAAAGTATATTGCCCACTGGTTACCAGCATAGTCCAGAGGGACATGATTATTTGTACAGTGATTTCCTCTAATTTTTTTCTCCTGAAAGAAAATATCCTGGTAGCCCACCAAATCTAAAATTGGATACTCTGTATGTATCTCATTATGGTTTTGGGGATAAAGGAACTAAAAACAATGGTAGTTTAAAAATAAAATTGCTTTGTTTCCTCTGACTGCGTCAGAAATGTAGACTCTTTCACCAGGAGAAAAGGGTACTAATTGTGTGGTTATAACACACTAGCAAAAATGTCTCTAGCACCAAGCATTATAACTGGTAAAGGCTGAGTGGAATTATACACAGAAATCCAGGGTATTTATCTCTGTTAAGAATATTTAGATTTAGTAATCTATGGATATTATTGAGAAAGGTTTTAATGATCAGTATCCATCCAGAAGTGATATTGACTTGACTGGAAGGCCATTCTGTTTTGAACATCTGGCATTTCACTGGGTTCAGCAATTTTCTATCTTTACATTTTCTAAACTTGGAATAGTAACCCCAAAGGCGGCCACTGAGGGCAGTTCTTTGTGGCCTGTGAAACTCTATTACACAATTTTGCTTTGGGACTGGCAAAGCAACATTTCCAGCACTGTGAAGTTAATACAGTATTTACTATAGTTTCTACATTGTATCTATATAACATGTAATAAAGGTGAACATATCATCTTCCTCTCATTGAGTACTTACTGTGTTTAGTACTACTGAAAGTCCTTCACCTATATTATCTCATTTAAATCTGAGTTGGTATTATTATCATTCCCATTTTACAGAAGAGGAATTGAGGTTCTGAAAGTTTGTGACAGCTGGTGTGTATCCTGGAGCACACATTCCAATCCAGGAGTCTGTGGCTGTGGATTCATTCCTCTAAATTGCCACATGTGTCACCCCTCAAATGTCTGGCTAATAGTTACTGAATTATCAGTCGGACAGACAAATGAAGACTGGTTTGTGGTCTTAACTCTCCAGCTTATTTCCTGTGTGACCTTGGGCATGTTATTTATTCTTCGGCCTTGGTTTCCTTATCAGTCAAATGTGAAGAGCTGATGGGTTTTCGGATTCCCCTTATCATTCTGTTGTATGAGCCTATGATTAATGGGAATTGTTTGGGCAGTATGGATAATTTGAGTAAGCAGTGACTGTTATGATCTGCATCGCAGCTTTTTATCTGCATCACAGTGGCTTCACCATGATACAGGGCATGATAGATAGTAGAAAAGTACCCTGGGCTAGACATCTGATGACCTTCTGGAAAGAAGTGAGAAGATCTGTGCCTGGCATGGAATCAGTGCTCCGAAAATGTTTGTTGGAAGACTGGGGGCCCTTGCAATCTATTTAGGTGTATGACACAAATAGAGTATGTTTATGTAATAACACCAAAAATTGTAATAAAAATGATGACAACAACAACAACAATAATAGTGATTGCTGACTGAGGACAAAGCACTCGCCAACAGAAGGTTATTACTTGCATACAAACCACTAAGGGACCATTATACGTTTTACCCCTTTTATTGTCTTTTCCAGGCCAAATTTGGACCTTTGGATCTGGAATGACAAATCGATGCTTTCAGCCTGGTAGAGCTGCCTCTCAGCTGATAGTTCAGTTCCGGCAGCATCCTCCATCTTAATCTTCATAGCAGTGGCTTACGCAATAATCTGAATTTTATTACACTTTTGCACTTATTTAGAAAAATGCATGCAATGGAAAAATGGAAGTATAAGAGAGCTGATGTTAATGATAAATAATTTGATCCCATAAATTTAATTCAATTTAGAAAAAGATGGAAATTATCGAGATGCCAGAAGCTGAGACAGTTTATCCTTAATTGGACATTTATTGATTTTATGCCTGTCAACTGTGGTTCAGTTGTCAGAGGAAAGAACAAAATTACAGACATGCAAAATTCTAGAAACCCATAGTCAAAGATAATGTTTAAGATGGAATGTAATTAAGAATTTTATATTTCTTATAGCACATGGAACATGGAGTCTCACTTATAAAGTATGTGATGATACAGTTCAGTTTTTAAAATTTGATAATTTGCAGTATTACAATATGTAAGAAAATTGGCAACTTCATGTTTTATCACAATGCATATTTTTGCACATATATATATATACACCAAGGAATATATATTCACATATATACATGTATCCCAACATTTTCATTAGTAGCTCATTTTCCCAAATGTTTAGAAGTCATTTATCTTGTCACTGCAATTGCCAGCATAGTAAAACTTGAAAGGTCAACTTCTGAGAAGCAAAAATGGATGCTGAGTACCACTTGAGTACTGAAGTATTAGAATTTAACTCATAGGAGTATCCCTTCATTGTCAGTTACAGCCAACAGACTCATTTCTAATAAGCTTAATAAGCCTGACTTTCAACCTGCAAATTAGAAAAGGTTTGATCCAAATATGTATAAAGAAAGCAGTGAGTGAAGGTAGAGATAAATGACAAAAACAGCACAAAACTTACTGGAGGCAGAGCCAATTTCATAAGCTTTGATAAGCTCTTAGGATATCATTTGCAGGAACTTAGGTTTATATCAGTGACCCAGAGTCAGAAAGAAAGAGTTAAATGGCATCTATAGGTTCTATTTAAGAAGGCAGATTAATGGGTCATGTATCGTAAAAAGATATCTATCCAATATGGCAAAATAAATTGTAAGGGAGGATGAAAACTGACACATTATATCTTTGGAAAATGAAACACTGTGAACTATTTCATTTATTCACTTATTCATTAATTCCTAGATGATATATCAAGCAGCTACTGTCTATTCATTAATCCAATAGATATTTATTAAGCACCTACTTTGTGTCAGGCACTGTTCTATACTCTAGGGATACACCAATGAACACAGTAGATATAAGTATCTGTCCTTGTGCTGCTCACGTTTTAGGTGGTGAAAACAGGTGATAGAAAAAAAACTAAGTAAACATATAGAATGTCTGTATAGGATATAGACAGTGTTGAGTGCTGTGGAGAAAAATAAGGCAAGCGCGATAATGAGAGGCCCGCGCACCGCGATGAAGAGTGGCCCCCACTTGCTGCAACTAGAGAAAGCCCTCTCACAGAAACGAAGACCCAACACAGCCATAAATAAATAAAAACCCAAAGTTTAAAAAAAAAAAAAAAAAAGTCAGTTTGTAGAGCTTTAAAAAAAAAAAAAATAAGGCAAGGAAGGAGGAAAAGGAGTGTGGGAGAGAGTGGGATTGCAATTTAAGGTAGGCTGGCCAGGGACACCCTCATGGAGAGGGTAGTGTTTGAGGAAGGACTTGAAGGACGTGAGGGACTGAGCTCTTTGACTCAAAGAAGGAAGAACATTCCTGGCTAAGGGGATGGCGAACGTGAAGTTCCAGAGTCAGGGGTACGTCTGGGGCAGCAGAGCAACAGCACGGCAGGCAGCAGGGCATCAGCAGGGAGCTGGGAGGGGAGTAGTAGGAGATGCTTTGGGTAGAGAAGGGTCTGGTAGCGTAGCACTTTTGCCCTGTGAGTGCGGGAAGCCATTTCAGGAGGACTGATGTGGTCTGACTTACATTTTTAAAAGGATATGCTGGCCAAGGTGTGAACAGACTAAGGAGAAAAATCAAAGGCAGGAGGCCATTGCACTGTTCCAGGCAAGCGGTGATGGTGGTTTGAACCAGGGTCCTAGTGTAGAGGAGTCCAGAAGGGTTCAGCCTTGGATTCTCTTTTGAGGGTACCATTGACAGGATTTACTGGTGAATAAGATGTAGGATGTTGAGTGAAAGAGGTGAGTTAAGGATGACTCTAAGGTTTTTGACCAGAGAAACTGAGGGAGTTGCCATTCATTCAGAGACTGGAAGACACAGGTTTGAGGGGAATGGTTAGGAGTTAGGGGCTGGAATGTGACGTTTAAGATGCCTGTTAGAAATTTTAGTGGCGATAAGGAGTTGGTGTATGGATACACAGGACTGGAGTTGCAGGGAGAGGACTGGGCTGAAGGTGTAAATTTGGAAAGTGTAAAAGTATAAATAGTATATGCAGGTCCAAGGGACTACCTATGGAATAGGATGCTATTAAAAAATGATTGAGATACAATATTTCCCCTTAAAGAGTGAAAACAGAAATAAAAATAATTAAGAGGACAGAATTCCACAAATAAGTAAAAGAAAAAAAATTGCCATAAACTTACTGAGAATTATGAAGGTGCAGTGAACATGATCAGTGGAACGTGATACAGTAGAATGTGATCAGAATGCTTCCTTAAGAAATCAAGGAATGCTTCAGAAAGAAGATGGAATTGCTTAGTCAGTCTTAAAGGGAAGATAGAAATTTTGACAGGAAGAAATGGGTGGAGAAATACAATCCACGCTCAAAGGTAGTCATTAGTGAAAGCACTAAGAAATCAGTGACTATTGTTGGCGAGTAATGAGAATTAAGAACGTTTTTGCCAGATCCTTGTCTCTAAGGAACCTTAAATGCCATATGAGGAGAACTATTAAGTAGGCTGTGTGGTACCATTTGCTAAACTTTCTCTTAAAGAGTTGTATAACGTACATACTGAAAAATGCACAAATCCTAAGTATACAGCTCAGTGAAATTTTACCACCCCAAAATACCTGTGTAACCAACACTTCAATCAAAAAAGAAGCGGCACCCCAGAAGCCTCACTATTCCATCCCTACACACAAGGGAAACCACTGTTGTGACTTCTAGCACCACAGATTAGTTATGCCTGATGAAACTTTGCATAAATGGAAGTTACTCTTTTGTATCTAGCTTTTTTCAATCATTATGTTTGTAAATTTATGTATAGCTAGTAGCAGTAATTTGTTACTTTTCATTTCTTTTTTTTAAATGTGTTTCTTATTTTTCTTTATTTATTTATTTATGGCTATGTTGGGTCTTCGTTTCTGTGCGAGGGCTTTCTCTAGTTGCGGCAAGTGGGGGCCACTCCTCATCGCGGTGCGCGGGCCTCTCACTATCGCGGCCTCTCTTGTTGTGGAGCACAGGCTCCAGACGTGCAGGCTCAGCAATTGTGGGTCATGGACCTAGTTACTCTGCGGCATGTGGGATCCTCCCAGACCAGGGCTCGAACCCGTGTCCCTTGCATTGGCAGGCAGACTCTCAACCACTGCGCCACCAGGGAAGCCCTACTTTTCATTTCTGTAATTAATACAGTTTATCTTTCAAATCTATTGATGAGCATTTGGGTTGTTTTAAGGTTTTGGCTATATATATATTATGCTGCTATGAACATTCCTGTGCATGTCTGTTGGTGAACACATGCATTTTTCTTGGGTGTTTCCTTGAGAACAGAATTACTGGAATACAGGTAATGTAAATGCTCAGCCTTTGTAGGTAATGCCAAACAGTTTTCCAAAATGTTTTTACCAACCATCATTAAACTACCACTAGAGTGCATGAGAATTACAGTTCTTCACATTCTTGCCAACACTTGGAATTGTCAGGCTTTATAAGTTTTAAGCCATTCTGGTATGCACAATGGTAAGTGGTTATGATTTTAATTTGCATTTTCACGATGACTAATAATATTTAGCACCTTTTCAGATGTTTAGTTACATTTGAATATTTTACTTGTACCAAGTCTTTTGCCCATTTTTAATGGGTTGTCTTTTACATGCAGATTTATAGGTATACTTTATATATCCTGGGTATAAGTACTTTCCCAGATATATACATTGCAGATATCTTCTTTAAGTCTCAGTGCATTTTCACTTTCTCAGTAATGACCTTTAATAAACATACTTTCTTAATTTTAATGAAGTCCCAATTATCAACTTTAAGTTTTATGTTTAATGTTGAAAAATAGGTACCTACCTCCCTACATACATTACATATTACATACATACATACAGCACCCTCATAGACACACCCAGAATAATGTTTAAGCAAATATCTGGGCACCTTGTGGCCCAGTCAACTTGACACATAAAATTAACCATCACAACTCTATTACAATGAAAAATCTTATTTTTCATCATAGAATTAATACATGCAGTTAAGAATTTTGGAGAACTGGTAAAAAAGTTTCACAACTCAATACCTAACACAGTACCTTGCACTTAGTAAATTCTCCAAGAGTGTATGCTCAGTGAATGATAAATGAATGAATATACGTAGAAAAAAAACTTTGTTAATATATTAGTGTTAGTGCTTTCATTGTGTATTTTTTTGTTTTATACATTTTGATAATATTATATGTATTTTAAAAATCACCTTTTATTTGGACTATTTGATTTTCCAAGTGTTGAGTCTTCTTTCTACTAAACAAGTGTGAAGATTTATCATTTGGCATATTCTCATTCTCCAAATAACATGATGTGCTTTATCAATCCCTCCTTCACCAAAATCTCTTTATGATAAATATAAAATATTCCTGGACATATGTCTCTTTTTGTGTAATGCAAAGTAGCTGAGGCATGTGATCAAGCACATTTTTTGGAATTTCAGTAATTATCAGGAAAACTCAGGAATTACCTGTGAATGTGAACTATCTGGCACTGTGAATGGTAGGAGAAAGAAGCATCTATTTTGATTTATTTGACTTTGGCTCCAGTTCCGTAGGATTTGGGCTTCCTATGATTGGGTCTAAATAAGGAGAATCATATGAAAAAATGAAAGATCAGAAAGCAAGACTCAGTGACTTCTTGGCCAGGGGACCGAAGCCACAAAGTGCCTCAGGCAGAAGAGCAATTCATTAATTACCACTGGAAAGAAAAGTTGAATCTCAGACACAGTGTTTTTCTTGAAGAGATGAGAAGGACTTGGCAGTTGGAGTAGCAGAACTGAAAACAAAAATGTGCATTGAGATACTATTTTGTTACCAATACATTAGATTAATAAGACATTTTATCTTTCTTTACCATAGTTTCCCTACTGTAAAATGAAGAAGACATTTAGGGGATTTAATTTTGACAGATTAATTCTAAAAATAATAATTTTAAAATATAAAAATTATGGAATCAGTTTACTCAAAATGTGCATTGGACAGCTATGATATGCACGGTACCATTATTTGTTCTTGTAAAATGCCAAAAAAGTGTAACTCTCCCGCTGTGGACTGAATGTGTCCCCCAAAATTCATATGTTGAAATTCTAACCCCCAAGATGATGGTATTTGCAGGTGGGGGTTTGGGAGGCTATTAGATCATGAGGGCAGAGCTCTCACAAATGGAATTTGTGCCCTTATAAAAGAGGCTCCCCAGAGATCCCTCCCCCCTTTCCATCTTATGAGAACAAATTGAGAATTCTGCAGTCTGCAACCTGGAAGAAGGCCTTCATCAGAACCCAGCCATGCTGGTACCCTGATCTAGGACTTCCAGCTTCTAGACAGAAATAAATTTCCATTTTTTATAAGCCACCTAGTCTGTGGTAGTTTGTTATAGCAGCCTGAATGGACGAAGATACCTTCCTATCTTTGTGGTACCTCAAGCAGGGCTCTGCACACAGCAGGTGCTCAATAAATGTTATGTGAGGGTTCGTACCCTCACAAAGCTTACATCTATTTGGGGAAAATAAAAGACGCAGCTACAGATTCTACAGTGGTGTGGCAGTCCTGCAGCCATGTGATACACATTAGACCTTGAAAAAGCACCAGATGAGTGCCCAGATAGAACCTGTGGGCAAAGGTGGCTCAGGAGGCTTTATGGGCCTAACAGGGAACTATGATTCAAACAGGTGGGAAGAGGAGAAGGGTGCTTCAGGCAGGGCAAGCAGCCACTGGCAATCATGCAATTTGTGGGAGTGGAGCATCCACGTGCAGCAAGGAGCTTGTTTAGAGAAATAATGGGAGGTGCAGCTGCAAAGAGTCTGGGCTGCCTACCTTGGCCCTGGGCTACAGAATGGGGATTTTGTTCTTTATCCTGTAAAGAGCGGCTGCCTTTGTTTTTGTGCAGAGGAGTGACAAGATTAAACTAGCATTTTTAGAAAGCTCTACCAGGTGTCAACAAAAGGAATGAATGAGAGAGGACCCGAACTGGAAGCAGGATGCTCTTAAGAGATTTTTAGCAGAGTCTAGGTATGCGATGATGAGGGTCTGGTTTTGGGAAGCGGGAAGAGAAAAAGGCTATGTTAGTGAATGAACTAATAGAGAACTAACAGAGTTTGGTAACCTTGGGCAGGTGAAGTGGGGAGAGGAAGAATGAAGGATAATAACATTTGAAGCTCAGGTGGCTGGAAGGATAATGTTAGCCTTCGACAGAAATAAAATAGCAGAATAAAGAAAGGGAAGCCAGACAAAAGACAAAATATTGATAGATTATTTCACTGTTACACTAATATATCATGATTAATGGTACAACATCTCATTCAGTATTTATATAATATCTTGTAGTTTGCCAGGCACTTTTCTGGGGATGGTATGTCATCTGTGATGATGCAGTAACCCACTAGAAATGCACAGGTGGTTAGAGATATGCAGATACAGGTGGAATGAGAGGAAAAGGCTGAGGAATAGCTTAGAAATCCCTCCACATGGAAGTGTGCAGAGCAAACGGCACAAAATGCCTCGTTTTAATCTCCTGTTTAGTTCTCATTTGTGTTACTTAGTTTGAAACAGTGTATGTATGACTGAGTGATTAAATCTTTAATGTTCACTTCTTTCTGCAATAGCCAGTGAGTCAACCAGCGTTTTGAAATAATTCTTTCAAATAATGTTTGTATCCCATCTTAGCATACGTTTTCTTTAAAAAAATGTTATAAATATATATATAATATATATACTTTTACATATATATTTATACATATATATAATTTCCATTTGCAGATTCAACTGTATACTGGAACAAAACCAAAACAGAATCTGCTGTTGCATGTTTTTATCAGCTAGTGCTGGGGAGAGTGATTGGCAAACTGAATTACAGTGGTATTATTAAAATTCATGAACCGGAGAGTTACCGACGTGTAATATTCAAAAATGCAGTGGGTGCTAAGTATCTTTGACACATTCCCTAAAGCTTTAACCATCTTGGGAAAAAATGTTAGAAGTCTGTCAGGAACATACTGGATTTTCCTAAAGCATATGGTGATGAAATAGAATATCATTTTATGAGAAAATATTGTCATATTGGCTTCCTGGCCCAACATGTCATAGTCGTTTTCTATTTCTATTTTGTAGTTGCCTTTCTCTTGTGCTCTTTCTTTCTAGGATGAATTTCGTTCCTGGTCTTAGAAGAATGTCATTGCTTCTCCCCCTCTCTCTTTTGGCCATTCCTTTGTTTTCATTCTTCCCTCCAGAGTCTTTTGTTCTCCACAATAAAGTCTTTATACTATGTTTCAAGACTGGGAAGTGTGTGCTTTGATCAAGTTTTTGTTTTGACTACACTAAGAGAGTTTTCATCTTCCAGCCCTTTCTCTCCTCCGTGGTTTGTGTGCTGCTGTTTCATCCTTTTTCTGAAGTAGTTGCTTTCATCCCAAACCTGGCTGGGTTGCAAGAATGGAAGTGGTTATTCTCTAGCTTGCATTTTTAAAAAATCCATTTTTATTTCAAGAGGATGATAGAAAAAAGAAGCCACTGGACCTTTTTACCACTTTTTCTGTTTGGTGTCCTTAGACTCTTTATAAGAATTGAAAATGTTCCCAGTTGGTTGGTCTAACCCACAACACCCAGTTGGTTGCAGGCAGTGTTGTGGGTTGGCATCCTCTAGGGGTGGCTGGTTGGTAAGCTCAATTTCCAAGTTCCTGGAATTGTCATATTAATCTGTTTTCTAAGGCAACTAAGGAGCAACACAGTCTTCCCCAAGGGCTTTTATTGTTTCAGAGTTTTAGAGGCCAAGTGGGCATTTCTTGTTGGCTGTGAATTTCAAATTCTTTGCTATATACTCTCAATAATTAAGACCTGATGAGCTTGGATAAATTGTTCCTCAGCACAGCTCCCTACTTGAGGCATCTGTGATGCAAGTCATAATCCCCTCCCCTCTCCCCCAGTGAGGACAATAGAAGCCTCCCTGCAGAGGCATTTGAGACACACCAAGTTTTAAATTTCATACCAGGAAATGGACTGGGAAGACATGGCTGAAAGCTGGACGAAAACAAAGGTTGGGTCCACATCACCTGGGCTACATCCCAGTTTTTGATATTCATCCCGGAGCTGATTCAGTGAGCTGTAGTGCTGGGAGAGACTTATCTTTGACTTGAAGCAAGATAGAGACATAAAGTCACAGCCTATTCAGGGCAGTTAGAAACGGTGTGGCAGACAAAAATTCCTTGCAAACAAGTTAATTCCAGAGGAATGACTTGGATATAAACCATTTAAACAAATACTATTTAAAAAGCTTTAAACATTAAAAAAAAGACCACCATTAAGTGATTCCCCAGCTTCCCTACTTTCTGGATTCAATCTGTTCTCCATGATATTAACAAATACATCTTTACTTTGTGGTTTATCCATTTGGGACCTGGATCACACTAAAAGTACTTAGATTGGCCCATAAATGTCATTGAAATATCTAAAATATAATACCGTTGATGCAAGAATTATTTTCTTTCATAAAGTTAATTTAAAATGGTTAAATTCCACCAATCCTTTCATTTCTCCATCTTTGAGCCACTTTATTACCTCAGTTATACTGTTCTGCCTGAGCTGATTCATCCTTCTGGAATATTCTTTCCCCCATTCCTCAACTATTGAAACCCTTCTTATTGGTTAAAGTTCAATGCAAATGCCACTTCTTCTGGAAGGCCTGCTTTCAACAAATATTTATCAAATGCCTTCTCTGGACCAAGTAGTATTCTAAGGGCTGGGGACACATCAGTGAATAAGGATAGAGTCCCTGCTCACATGCAATTTACATTCTGGGAGTTGGAGATAGCTATTGATAAATAACCGAAAAAGTAGATAAGTAATTTATCAGGTAAGTAGAGGAGGTAAGGTAATAGGTAAAATAAAGGAGAGGAAGGGGCCACAAAGTGATGGGGGAAAGATCAGTGAGGAGAATACAATAACTTTTCCTTTTGTACTCCTATAGGATGTAATCATACTTTAAAAATTACATACTTTTTTATACATGAGAAAATGACATAAGTGCCTTAGTTATTGTAAGCTGCTTGCAGACAGAAAGTTATTTAGCTTTACATTCACCAGTGCCTTGTATACAGTAGGTAACTAGTCAGTGTGCAGTGTACATGACATTGGTGGCACACAGGAAGCTGACAGTTTATCCATAACATCATGAATATATGTTGATGTTGTGTGACCTAAGTCAGGTCAAGAGGTGGAGAAAGAGTGTCTTGTTGATCAAATGGGGAGCGAGAAGTGACAATGGAGACAGAAGTCCATCTTCTAAGGCTGGAGATTTTCAGTGGTGGAGGTCAGAGAAGTGCAAGGAGGCAAGCATACAGCTGAGAGTGTGCTGGGAAGGAGGTAGGGGAGAGGCAGGTTGCTGCATCAGAGGGACTAAAATAAGAGTCACTTGTGATGCTAACCTAGTAAATAAAGGTCCCTCCTTTTCACCCTGATAAGTGAGCCTAAGGACCCCCAATGACTGAGATATTGAATAGCGTACTGAATTTCAGCTTCCATATGGTACCCCTCTAATTTAATGCATTAATTAGCTTATGTACCATTTAATACTAAAGGCTATTTCCCATTAATTAAGCATCTTTTTTGAATAACCTTTTGGTAAGAGTGCTAGCAAGACCAAATCTGGTTTGTATTTCAACCATTTCCGGAAGTATTAGAGTGGGATAAAAAGTGAGTGGGGAGCAGGGCAACCACGGAAGTATTCTGTGTAGCTAATTACTAAGAAATTCATACTAGAGTTCAGTACCATGGATCTTAGGAACATTTTTGTTTTTTTTTTAAATGAACAGGACATACGTAGAATTTACAATGTACCATGCACTACTTTAAACGTTGTACATATCAAATGATGTCTTGCCTTTGTGTCACTCTTTTCGGTGTTCAAATAATTCCATCTCTCTACTTGATTTTTACAACCACCTTGGGACATAGTATTCACTCCCTCTGGCCTTCAGATATGTGAGGGGTGCGGTCACTGCCAGTGAGCTGGGCAGAACCCCTCATGTTCAGAGGGCTGTGGTCTCTAAACCCCAGTGCTCATGCCTCATATTGAGCAAATTTGTGAATCTATATGTTTGAAATGGGGGCCAGATATTGGCCAAGGTATTATGTTACTTTCTAACTTGAAAACAAGCCAGATTCCTCTAGCACATCAGCTGCCCAGTTAAATAGTGTGGTCAGGGTGTATTCATTTTGAAGCTATGTTTAGAGAAGTGATCCTGTCTTCCTGTAGAAGCCTCTCAGTTTTTCAAATTGTCAAAAAGTTATGCTAGAGAATGGTCATCTATTTATGGAACTTTAAAGAAGTTGGAAAATTTTTTTCTTAAAGAAGGCAATTAGTGCCTCTTTTTTCTTGGTATCAATGTAGTTTTGTAGTTTTGACTATCTTTAAATATAGAAGGGAAAAAATCTAAAATAAAGTATGTTTTAAGGAAGTAAATAGGGCCTTAATTTAAAAATACGTATCTATTAGCAGTAACCTGAAGATGCTTACAAAGTGACTCAAAACTATTTTCTTTATTTCTCTCTGTCTCATGAGGCATAAATGAGGCATAAGAAACCAAAGTGATTTACCCAGGTTTTACTGAATTGGTAATAAAATTCTGGACATAGAGAACATAGGTTGGGAAAAACACACTTTTCTCTGGTTTCTTTACTTTATGTGAATACTGGTTCATAAAGTTGCTATTATAGCCTTAAGAAATGTCTTACTCATGAAATGGGGTATTGATTCCTTGGTTTATCCTTTTTCTCCTTCTTACGCAAATTCCCTTTCAGTTCCACAGTAAGGAAGGGAAGAAATGAACTACTGGGACTAAATACTGAAATAATGAATGAAAACAAAGACTGGAAATCAAGAATGCTAAAGTAAACTAGCTTTAAATATGGTTTGATTATTATAGTAAGACTTATTTTCTTAGAAAAAAGTTGCCTCGTATTTTGAAAACTAGCATGTATAGTAGTTATATGTCATTAAGACAGTTTTTTTTTCCCCAAAGGATGATGTCTCCTGGGCTTTAGGTAGATAGAATCACAAACTCGAATACTTACATAGGCCGAGTTATAGGAGAGAGTGAAGTGGATCAAGTGTGAGAGAGAATGAGATTTGCCTGGAGTGTGGGGACTTTGACGTGCAGGCCTCAGCCAAACATGGTCTGGCTCTCATGCTCCAGCTGATTGCTTCTAAGTGCAAATGTGGGCCCTGGGCAGCTGGATTTCCCAAATTTTCAAGCTGGGTATCTAGATTTTTATGTGGAAGCCCAATTAAAAATTGGTATCCAATTCAATAGTTGGTTTGTGGCACCAGAACACACCAATGGGCTGGCCTTAGCTTTGGAAGGGCCTGGGTTTAGCTTCTAAGATAAAGGATGCCTCTGCACTTTTTTATTGTTTAATTTTATTTCAAAGCCAGAAACAACAGCAATGAAGGCTTGAAAACATGGGAACAACTGTTGAGATATCATTCTTCCAAAGAAGTTGCCTGTTCTCAAAGGTTCAAAGGAATGCTATTTTAGAGGGGAGTCATAAGAAGGCACTTTATAGTCCAAATGAACAGCAGTTGCAGTGTTTGGGAAGCATACTAGGCAAGCAAGTGGAAATGAACAAAACTGTGCTAATCTTTCAAGGCCATTCTTAAACCCCACTTACTCTTGACCCATTTGCTTTAAAATCAAATGTAACATCTATGCTATGCACCAGACGACTGTAATGCTTACATTGAGAGTGATACTTAACAATAGGTTTAACAATAAGATTGTCATGGATAATGACCAATCAGAACGTCTGCAGCCTTTAAGAAACCAGTTCAGTTATGCAGTGCACATCAGCTAAATACACACCCTGTCTATATCACACTTGAGTGTCCGAGAACTTTGTTACACGAAGGGTAGACCTCAGACCAGCAGCATCAGCATCACCTGGGTGCTTGTAAGAAACGCAGAATCTCAGGCCCCACCCCAGACCTACTGAATCAAAATATGCAGTTTAACAGGATCTCAAAGTGGTTGATATGCACATTACAGTTTGAGAAGCACTGTCTTGGAGCGCTTTATAGCTCTCTTTGTCACCTACCATATCCTGCTTTGTATTAAAGGTTTTTTGTCACTACTGGTAGACTATTAATTTGTTGAAGGCAAAAGCTACATTGAAAATAAAATCCTACTACTGTGCTTAGCAGTAAAGATTGAAAAAGTTAAGATTGCAAAAAAATGTATTGAATTGAATTGAAATGGCAAAAAAAATAGTCATAGCAATACTTATAATCAGAGTAGCTCACATTTATTGGGTGCTTTCTAAGTGCCTGATGTGGGGTTAAGTATTTTACAAATTGTATTTAATTTAGTCCTCACAGTTAGGTAGAAGATAGAAAGCATTATTATATTTATGTTACAGATGAGGGTGCTGAGGATTCAGAAGGTTAAGTACCTTCTGTGGGGACATGAAGGGGCAGAGAGGAGACAGCTTTGCCTGATGCCAAGCCAGATCCTGCACCATTAGCAGACTTGGGTTGGTAGGTGTGAATGAAAAAAATAAAAGAAGATTGGAAGAAAACTATTTCACGTTTGTGAGATGAAGAGAAGGATGTTTTATTCTTGATGGTATTGGAGGATTCATCAATAGCTGTCTTCAGGATCTTGTCTCTGAGATGAAATGCTTCCTTTTATAACAGAGAATATCTGCTGGTGAACATTCATACTTGGCCAGAAGATGGAGCACTTTTGTCTTCATATTTTATTGATTCATCTGCCTGGAGATGAAAGGGCAAGAAAAAAAAAATTTTTTTTCTTCCTGTGACAGATGTTTTCCCTCTTCTCCTAGAGGAGTGAAAGGGATTAAGAACTCCGCTAAATGTAGGAAAGATGATTGAGAGTGTGGAGAGGAAAAAGAGAGGAAAATGTCACTTGGCTTTTCACACCCTTCCAGTGGCAATCGAAGAGCTCAATAGATTCTGTGGCACAGGAAGACCTAGTAACAATTTAATGGGACCACCAGACAGTACTGTTATGGTGGTGATAGGCAGTATGTAATTATTTTTAACATGCGTGTATGGTTACGGCTTGACATGTATCACAGTGCTGTTCAATACTAAAGAAGTATAGATGAAATGAACAATTCTCCCTGTGTGCTGGGAAAGAAACCAGCCTGATAACCCACTGGGGGATAAAAACATGAAATAAGGAGCTTAATGAAATTGTCTCTGTAAGAGAAAGTGAGATTCTCTTTTCATAAGCAAGCTCTGAAACATTTTCAGATGCTCTTAGGAGGAAATGTATTAGATTATTCACAAAACACTCACATGGAAAGAATTGTCTCAAGCCACATTTCCATCCTGTTTTAAGAACTAGATGGTGAGCCCTGCACAGATTTTTGCCACCTACCAACAATTAGTTTCAGGAGATATTTAGTTAAACATCACTGTAAGCAAAACAAAACAAAATAAAACATATTGATGTTCATTCCATAACCATGTGTGCCATTGCTCCTACAATTTAAGGAGCCCTTACAGCAATATCCAAGAAGAATATTATCTGCAGAATCTGTTAGCATAAAGTTAATTTCAAAATATCAAAACTTTTATACATATATTGTCAAAAGTAGATGAACAGGTCTCGGGAGTAATTTCTTAGATTTCAAGATAAATTAATGTCATAATAATTTATTTAAAATCCATATGCAATCACACATCTGAACTTCTATAATTATCTCTTCTGGGATAATAATAAAGAATTTGCTCCTGTTGAACTCTTCCCTTTGATTGTTTAGAATCTGACATCCTCTTTTTTTTTTAAATTTATTTATATGTAATTTTTGGCTGCGTTGGGTCTTCGTTGCTGCACGCAGGCTTTCTCTAGTTGCAGCGAGTGGGGGCCCCTCTTCATTGCGGTGCACGAGCTTCTCATTGCAGTGGCTTCTCTTGTTGAGGAGCACTGGCTCTAGGTGCGTGGGCTAACATCCTCTTATTGGATGCTTAGGTAATTTAAATGACAGCTTCAAATATAAGATCTTATAGCAAACATATATTAAATTCGGTTTCAGGATGAAATGCAAACATTTGTAATTTGGGATTTAGAACAATTTAAATCATGGAAATATTTTTAAAAACTTCACACTCTGTATTCTATTATATGAAAATTAAACAAAATTTCTCACAACATACCCTTTAACTGTAAAAGGGTTTCCTGCCTACAAAATACTAGAGGTTAGTAAGAATCCTATTCCTACGTAAAGAGACCTCTAAAATGGCTTTACATTTTTCTACTTAGGACATGAGTCGAGAGAGGGACTCCAACTGTCTAGCCTTGAATTGAGACTGACATCAATTCTCCTTTCCCATCTCTCAGTCTCCTAATCCAGAGAGCTGCCATGCCCGGATGTGCCTTCTGTTGGCAGCCAGAACTCCTGTTTCACGGGGGAGACTGCTGCCATGCTGGTTAGGAGTTTAAGCTCGGGAGACTGGCTTCAGATGATAGTTTTGCCACTTATAGTGATGTGACCTAGGGCAAATTACACAAACTATGTCTCATTTTCACCATGTTGTAAAGGGAGAATAATAAATAACAACATCTACATTGTGAGAAAATTGTGTGGATTAAATGAGATAATGCAGGTACAGGACTTGGCACTGTGTTCTTCCAGAAATAAATGCCCTCAAACAACTATTTTTATTATTAATAGCAGGAGAATGGAACCCATCATCTTCATTTAGTCATTAAATAAATCAACTTGGATTGTTACCATTTAATTTTATTTTTGAAATAACGTCTTGTCTGTATTTTATTACATGAGTGATACACAGGCATTATAATTACAAATTATAATTTCACGTAAGCAAGAAGAAAAATCAAAGTCTTACCATCCAGAGAAGACATTTATAATGACAACAACAACAGCAACAACAACACACACACACTTTTTTCTCCATGCAGATATGTGCCTCTGTTTTGCATAAATAATCCCATTTAAACCAAAGTGGGATTAAAAACTCTATACATATTTGTCAAAAGCACATGCGCTGGAGCAAAACTGCCCTGATTTAATTCCACTCAGTAGACTACATAACCTTGGGAAAATTATTGACCTCTTTTATGTGTTGGTTTCTTCATCTGTAAAGGGAGAATAACTAGAGGATGTCCCCCAAAGTGTTGTGAGGGTTAAGTAAGAATTTATGTAAAGCATAGTGCTCTTTATTATAGAAATCCCTGTGTAGGATGTATCTTTTAAGGATCCCATTTTAAAGGCCTTTTTAAGGGTAAAACATCAGGATCTAGTGTGGATCTATTCCCATTACTATCAATACTTCTCTCTCTCTCTCTAGGCATTTAATATTTCACATGACCAGTGTTGAAATTCCTCTGACTTATAGGTGATTTATAAATGGAAAAGTCTAAATCAGTTGAGCTACTGTAAGTACCTACAGTAAGATTATTTTTCCCAATAAGATTTAATCAGGTTGGAAGTAGTAACTGGGTCTTATACTTCTTCATATTCCCCATGTATCTACAAACTGTGCTTTGAATGTTAAAAATGTGATGATTTTTGAAAGAGTAATTGAAAAGTCCATGAAGTAACATTCATCAACTGAGAAAAAGCTTACTCAGTATTCTGAGTTGCTTGTATTTTCTTACTTAGGAAGAGGCAATTGAATGTGCTGATAAAAATTTTTTTATATAACATTGCTTGAGCCGTATTAGAAATTTTTTTGGCTTTGCTTTCAAGTCCTTAAGCATTAAATATCTTTTCTTCAAGTTGGCATTTGCTGTTTGCTATTTGTCTGTACAAAGTGTAAGGCAAAAGATGAAAGTGATGCTCTAAAAAACTGAAATCTCTCTAAAGACGATTGCAACAAAAATTATCCATTGCAACTTTATAATTAAAGTCCTCGATGGAATGCACATGTTGAATGAGTTTTTTGAAGAAGTCCCCCTTTCTGCCTTCTCCCTTTAAAAAGATTAATTCATTTAACTGAAACCAACCAGAGGAAGGAAACAGTATGCAGGCTTGAAATTTCGTTTGGAAGCAATTAAGTTCTGTCTTTCCCCAAATATAGATTGTGCAATTAATAGGGAACTTGGCTAGAACAAGACTGTTGACAAAATGTAGCTAGAAGATTTGAGCTAGTTTTAGTTATTATGCTGTTTGTACTTAATAACATTTAACATGAACGTTTACTTACATGGAAGTTATTCTTTTACGATATAAGAAGAAGTAGTTGGCATATGTTTTGAGAAAATATCTAGTTTTCAGTAAAAAACCCCCTACACTCAAAAGAGATAAATATCTTCATTGACTTTAAAGTTGGGGGAAATTGTCTTAGGATATATAACACTCACTTAAAAGATTCATTACATGTAAAACTTATTCTGAAGAAGTAAAAATTCTCATCTATAAAACATTTTAATATTTTTTTTGCTTTCAAATATATCTAGTCAGTGAACATCTAATAAAATTTTGTCTGGTAGAGAAAATTAAGGGAATTGCTTTAATAAATAAAAAAGATTTTTAATTAACATTGTCAGTAAAAGAGGTCCTTCTAAAGTCCTTGAAAATACTTAAAAACAGCTTCCTCTCTTCAATAGATTTTTTCAATTACAATCTTTCTCTCAATATTTTTCCCTTCATAGGTAGTAAAAAGATAGTTTGAGTCCTTGTTAAGTATCACAGATTTCTAGCAAGTGGGGTAGGAAGAAATGAGATATTAAACACCTAAAGAACTTTGCTGTAACACTTCAGTATGTCCTTCCCATGAGTGGCTGTGTCAACCAAATCAAAGAGAGTCTGTGTTTTATCTCTGAATCTTGCTTCACTGTACTTGGAGCTCATGGTTCCCTCATGTCCTGGCTTCTTCTGAAGATCCCGAGAGCTCTGGAACTCCCAGTGGATCTGCTTCACTGGGGCCCTGGTCTGTGCTCTGGATCCATTAGATGGAGCCAACCTGGGATCTAAGCAGATAACTATGGGGTCCCCCTAGCACTGACAGCCCTGTTCTTGACACCTCCAACAAACAGAAGGGCAGAGGGTGCTGTTTTCCTGCCACTGACATGAGTGGTTTAGGAACCCAGGCAAGTCTGGATGGGGGAGTAAGGCCAGTAGGGGGCATCATAACTGCCTCCCTCTATTCCCTTCTGTTTAGTATTTGCTAGGGCTGTGTGTGTGTGTGTGTGTGTGTGTGTGTGTAACATCCATCAAAAAAACCCATATACCTGGCTCATAATCACAAAAAATAACAAAATAATACATTTACAAGGATTATAATAAAATAAAGATACTGCCCAGCCCCACTTTACGCCATCCCACCTCACGCCATCCCACCTCCCTTTTCTAATCCCTTACCTCGGAAGTAACTACTTAGAAATCTTTCAATTTTGTATTTGGTATTTACTTTCTATTTCTAAATAATAGCTACAGATATTTCTTGATTTCCTATTTTAGATATTATCTGTTGACTGTCTACAGATCTTTCAAATATAATTATATCACACATATATACACATGTAAATATTCTTCATAGCTGAGCCATGTAATGTACTGATTAATTTCCTTCTATAATTTTCTTCCCTTGATGTTAATATTGTCTCAGTTTATTTTTTAATGAACCTCTGGTAGTTCCTAACACATATTTGGCAAGTGCTACATGCCTAGTATTGTTGTAAATGATTTATAGGTAAGAAGTTAGGGGATAGGAGGTGGGGCGTAAAAAGACAAAGTTCAGGTTCCTTGCTTTGTCATGGTAGATCTGGCCCCCGGCTGTCCCCCCAGCTTCATTCCTTGTCTTTGTCTTCCCCTTGTTTTACATTCTAGCCCTTCTTGACTCATTTAGATCCCAGAATTTACCAAGCTCGCTCTTCTTCCCTGGCCTTTCCACCAGCCTCTGGCTATCTGAGTCACTCTTCTGTCCCTGTTATTTGCCTCTTATTCATCCTCAGGGGACAATCTTCCATGACCGCTAAAAAATGTTAGTGTGTCCTGCAATGTATTGCTGTAGTACTGTGTTCTTCTCACTCACCACTCTTCATGTTTATTTTATTACTTGGTTGACATCTGTTTTTCTCTCTGAACCATAAACTCTGTGAAGGCGGGTCTGGGTGGTCTTGTTCCCCGAAGGGGTCCCAACATTTGGTATCTAAATTTTTGGCTGTTTATAATTTTAGCTATTATGTGATGGGGACTCTAAGGAGAATGACAGGAATGCAAATGCACACGAAAACATTGCAGTGATTCAGGCTGAGAAAATCCTGTGTAAGGGTAATGAATTGTTTACTCACATGAAGTAATTTTGTTTCTCCTTTATAAGTTGCCTAACCTTAAACTGGCTAAGACTCATTATAACTACAAAATAAGAGGTGATGTGGCTTTAGACCTTGGGCAACCTGGGTCTGAGAATCCAGTTCTTATTCAGATTTTGCAAATGATCCTAGGAAGCCTTGAAGAACTCAGTTAACGTCTTGGAGTGTCAGCACAGCTGGCCATGGATTCTCTAAACTTCCATCTACCATTCGCACTGGAGGGGTAGGCCATGCCAAAAGCTGTGGTTCTCTGAGCAGTAAAACCAGAGAAACCAGTTGGGGCTGTGCCTTCATGGAGACTCCAGTCTGGGAAGGAAGACAGGTAATCTGCAGCTAAACACATACATAAATATGTACTTGGAGATTGAAAACGTGATGTCAAACCAGAGACCAAATGGCGATGGAGAATAAAGAGGGAGCTCTACATACGTGGTCAGGGAAGGAGGACCTGAGGATGTATCACTGAAGTAAAAAGGGAGGGACAACTGAGGGAAAGCAAGTTCAAAGTCTCTAGGACAGGTGGCCATTAAGGTTCTGTCTCGAAGACAGCATGGTTATGTCTAGGACCCAAAAGGAGTCCATTGTGGCTGGAAGAGGGGGGATGCAAAGGAGGGGCTCAAAATTAAGTTTGAGAGCCTCATTATTTGGGATTGTGAAGTCAGTGATACTCCATTTGTGGTCTGCACATGGGCTGCTGGTCAGCAAACTATTGGCTATCTGTCTGTGATAAGAGAAAGACATAATCAACCATGTCAGACAACTTTGTGCAGACATAAATCAACTATGTCACCTAGAACATCTTTTAGGTATGCTTATATACACACATGTAACGAAGGCTTTCTCAGTGATGAAGGAGTGGGAAGTTTTACATTGCCGTTCTGATGTAAATTCCTTACCTTGTTGCAGACCAACACTTTGAGCATACGATGGGCAAACACTGAAGGATTTTCAGTGCACGTGAATGTGTATTTGGTGGTGAAGGAGCTGGTGGGAGGATGTTATGGTGTGATTGAATTCACTTTTCAAAATAATATCTGTGACTACAGAATATAGTGTGGAGTGAGAAGAGGCAGGCGAAGAGATGAGTCAGGACCAGCAGTCTAAGGAAGAGATGGCAATGGCCTGGACCAAGATGGCCGCAATGGAGGTGGAGGATTAGTGGGGCAGATCATGATCTTTTTGGAGATAGAATGGATAGGATTTTCTTGTGGATTGGAGAATGGGGAGTTAAGAGGGCCATTCACACTCGACCTCCAGGTTTCTGCCCTGAACAACCTTTTGAATATTCATGCCATTGATTGAGATGGTAACAGTGGAGGACGAATGAGTTTAGAATTGGGGAGGTGTGGTATGCCTGGATATTAATAATAGTAGTTATAATAGTGGATTTTTAAAAAACAGGAGCCTGTATGAAATCTTCAAATTAATAAATAATAGCACAGCCCATATTTTTTCTCATAAAATGCTTCTTTTGAGTTTTTGCACCCTCGGCAGTGAAAGCATGGAGTCCTAACCACTGGATTGCCAGGGAATTCCCATAAAATGCTTCTTTTGAGAGCAAAGAAAAGAAAGATAAAAAGTTGTGTTGAGGTATAGATGTTGGGAGGGGTTAGACTCATTCATCAGCTGAGGGATCTTTTCATCAGAAGTGATTTAGGTATATTACTAAGCCAAGTTTTATAGCTATCATGATCTTGAAGAGTGCTTCTGAATGGTTGACATTATAAATGTTATATACACAAATACCAAGGGTACGTCCAGGGTGAGGAGTAAGTTTCATCTTAAATGTCAACTGATTTTTAGTGAATGCTCAGAGAGCTCTTTTGGAGGCTACATCTGGATTGAGTGAAAAGTCTGCTGTCATCGATTTTTTAGTGTGTACCTTGGATGCAAGGGGAACTGTGGCAGCAAGCAGGCCAAGTATTTGCTGACCCTCTGCATCTTTCAGGTATAGAAAGTGAATTGGATAAATGTCTCAACATGTGTGACACTAGATACATCATTCCAAAAACTGCAAAATGGAACAAGCACTAAACTTTGAAGGGAACTGTCTGTGTGATTAAAACTTGGAATGGATTCCAAGAGCCGGAGTACAATGTTGTAATTGTTCCTTCCTTTGACCGTGATGTTGGAACCAAAGCTGGCTGTTAATAACTAAAATGCTCTCTGGGATGTCAATGCAATTTTGCTCTGGGATCCATTAGGGATAGGAAAACAGCATGATAAAGACTGGGCAAATTCCACAGGTCTGCCTGGGCTAATTGCTATGGAGTCCAGTTATATGGCTGCACCTGGTGATATGGTGGACCATTCTCAATTTCACCCATTTTATTTTATGCACAAAGACTGTTTTGCTTTCTCTTCACTCATTTTAATTTAATTTGGCTCTGTCATCCCTTCCACTACCTCTGAACTTTTCCCAGCAAATGGAGGCCTTTTCTTCCCTGCCCAAAAGAAGATTCTGGTGACTGTGTAAAGTATTTTGGGTTGCCAAGGAAACTGAAGACTAGTTTGGATTCACCAGTGGCAGCATTTTGATGGAACATTGGGAAGGGTGCTGCCAACCTCTGCTAAGGTTGTGGAGACAGGAAGGTTGATGTATGGTATTAGAGATGACTATCCAAGGAGTCTGCCATGATTTCATGAATAATAATGATAATGAAGCAGAAGGGGAATAATGATTTGAGGAAGTTGATTAAGCAAGTCACATCAGTTTTATGGCCAAAATTCATGAACAGCTTCCTTTTCTAGTGGAAGAGAAGACAGTGGTGATTTTTATAACTTAGATACATTTGTCAAGGTGCTACCAAATCCACTGCTGAACAAGAGAAAGAATAGGTCAAATTCAAAAGAATTACTTTTAATTTACCCTGAGATGTTTGCTGTGGGTGTGAAAATGAATTGAGATAGCATGTGAATGCCTGTTCATTTGTTAATATTTGGGTAGACTCATAGAAAGACTTGGAGATGTTTGAGGTCATCTAGTCTACATGGTTTCAAACACTTTATTCTTTATAATAGCAAAACTTTAAAAAAATAAAATTTTTTGTTCAACTTTAAAATAAAACAGTTAAGGACCTTGTTTTGTTCTATTTGCCAGAAACCCAAATTGAATCCAACCTCTTTTGTAACTGGATACTGTCTAGGATAGCCCCATCCGCCAGAGGGCAGACAGCAGAAGTAAGAAGAACTACAATCCTGCAGGCTGTGGAACAAAAACCACATTCACAGAAAGATAGGCAAGATGAAAAGGCAGAGGGCTATGTACCAGATGAAGGAACAAGATAAAACCCCAGAAAAACAACTGGATGAAGTGGAGATAGGAAACGTTCCAGAAAAAGAATTCAGAATAATGATAGTGAAGATGATCCAGGACCTCGGAAAAAGAATGGAGGCAAAGATCGAGAAGATGCAAGAAATGATTAACACAGACCTAGAAGAATTAAAGAACAAACAAACAGAGACGAACAGTACAATAACTGAAATGAAAAATACACTACAAGGAATCAATAACAGAATAACTGAGGCAGAACAGATAAGTGACCTGGAAGACAGAATGGTGGAATTCACTGCTGCGGAACAGAATAAAGAAAAAAGAATGAAAAGAAATGAAGGCAGCCTAAGAGACCTCTGGGACAACGTTAAAAGTAACAACATTCGCATTATACGGGTCCCAGAAGGAGAAGAGAGAGAGAAAGGACCTGAGAAAATATTTGAAGAGATTATAATCGAAAACTTCCCTAACATGGGAAAGGAAATAGCCACCCAAATCCAGGAAGCGCAGAGAGTCCCACACAGGATAAACCCAAAGAGAAACATGCCGAGACAAATAGTAATCAAATTGACAAAAATTAAAGACAAAGAAAAATTATTGAAAGCAGCAAGGGAAAAATGACAAATAACGTATAAGGAAACTCCCATAAGGTTAACAGCTGCTTTCTCAGCAGAAACTCTACAAGCCAGAAGGGAGTGGCATGATATGCTTGAAGTGCTGAAAGGGAAGAACCTACAACCAAGATTACTCTACCTGGCAAGGATCTCATTCAGATTCGATGGAGAAAGCAAAAGCTTTACAGACAAGCAAAAGCTAAAAGAATTCAGCACCACCAAACCAGCTCTACAACAAATGCTAAAGGAACTTCTCTAAGTGGGAAACACAAGAGAAGAAAAGGACCTACAAAAACAAACCCAAAACAATTAAGAAAATGGTCATAGGAACATACATATCGATAATTATCTTAAACGTGAATGGATTAAATACTCTAACCAAAAGACACAGGCTTGCTGAATGGATACAAAAACAAGACCCATCTATATGCTGTCTACAAGAGACCCACTTCAGACCTAGGGACACATACAGACTGAAAGTGAGGGGATGGAAAAAGACATTCCATGGAAATGGAAATGAAAAGAAAGCTGGAGTAGCAATACTCACATCAGATAAAACAGACTTTAAAATAAAGAATGTTACAAGAGACAAGGAAGGACACTACATAATGATCAAGGGATCAATCCAAGAAGAAGATATAACAATTATAAATATATATGCACCCAACATAGGAGTACCTCAATACATAAGGCAACTGCTAACAGCTCTAAAAGAGGAAATCGACAGTAACACAATAATAGTGGGGGACTTTAACACCTCACTTACACCAATGGACAGGTCATGCAAACAGAAAATTAATAAGGAAACACAAGCTTTAAATGACAAAATAGACCAGATTTAATTGATATTTACAGGACATTCCGTCCAAAAACAGCAGATTACACTTTCTTCTCAAGTGTGCACGGAACATTCTCCAGGATAGATCACGTCTTGGGTCACAAATCAAGCCTCAGTAAATTTAAGGAAACTGAAATCATATCAAGCATCTTTTCTGACCACAGCGCTATGAGGTTAGACATCAATTACAGGGGAAAAAACGTAAAAAACACAAACACATGGAGGCTAAAAAATACGTTACTAAATAACCAAGAGATCACTAAAGAAGTCAAAGAGGAAATCACAAAATACCTAGAGACAAATGATAATGAAAACATGATGATCCAAAACCTATGGGATGCAGCAAAAGCAGTTCTAAGAGGGAAGTTTATAGCTATACAAGCTTACCTCATGAAACAAGAAAAATCTCATATAAACAATCCAACCTTACACTTAAAGGAACTAGAGAAAGAAGAACAAACAGAACCCAAAGTTAGCAGATGGAAAAAAATCATAAAGATCAGAGCAGAAATAAATGAAATAGAAACAAAACAATACCACAGATCAATAAAACTAAAAGCTGGTTCTTTGAGAAGATAAACAAAATTGGTAAACCATTAGCCAGACTCATCAAGTAAAAGAGGGAGAGGACTCAAATCAATAAAATTAGAAATGAAAAACGAGAAGTTACAACAGACACCACAGAAATACAAAGCATCCTAAGAGATTACTACAAGCAACTGTATGCCAATAAAATGGACAACCTGGAAGAAATGGACAAATTCTTAGAAAGGTATAACCTTCCAAGACTGAACCAGGAAGAAGTAGAAAATATGAACAGACCAATCACAAGTAATGAAATTGAAACTGTGGTTAAAAATCTTCCAAGAAACAAAAGTCCAGGACCAGATGGCTTCACAGTTGAATTCTATCAAACATTTAGAGAAGAGCTAACACCCATCCTTCTCAAACTCTCCCAAAAAATTGCAGAGGAAGGAACACTCCCAAACTCATTCTATGAGGCCACCATCACCCTGATACCAAAACCAGACAAAGACACTACAAAAAAAGAAAATTACAGACCAATATCACTGATGAATATAGATGCAAAAATCCTCAACAAAATACTAGCAAACAGAATCCAACAACACATTAAAAGGATCATACACCATGATCAAGTGGGATTTATCCCAGGAATGCAAGGATTCTTCAATATACGCAAATCAATCAATGTGATACACCATATTAACAAATTGAAGAATAAAAACCATATGATCATCTCAATAGATGCAGAAAAAGCTTTTGACAAAATTCAATATGCATTTATGATAAAAACTATCCAGAAAGTGGGCATAGAGGGAACCTACCTCAACATAATAAAGGCCATATACGACAAACCCACAACAAACATCATTCTCAATGGTCAAAAACTGAAAATATTTCCTCTAAGATCAGGAACAAGACAAGGATGTCCACTCTCACCACTGTTGTTCAACATAGTTTTGGAAGTCCTATCTATGGCAATCAGAGAAGAAAAAGAAATAAAAGGAATCCAAATTGGAAAAGAAGAAGTAAAACTGTCACTGTTTGCAGATGACACGATACTATACATAGAGAATCCTGAAGATGCCACCAGAAAACTATAGAGCTAATCAATGAATTTGGTAATGTTGCAGGATACAAAATTAATGCACAGAAATCTCTTGCATTCCTATACGCTAATGATGAAAAATCTGAAAGAGAAATTAGGAAACACTCCCATTTACCATTGCAACAAAAAGAATAAAATACCTAGGAATAAACCTACCTAGGCAGACAAAAGACCTGTATGCAGAAAACTATAAGACACTGATGAAAGAAATTAAAGATGATACCAACAGATGGGGAGATATAGCATGTTCTTAGATTGGAAGAATGAATATTGTGAAAATGACTATACTAGCCAAAGCAATCTACAGATTCATTGCAATCCCTATCAAATTACCAATGGCATTTTTTGCAGAACTAGAACCAAAAATCTTAAAATTTGTATGGAGACACAAAAGACCCCAAATAGCCAAAGCAGTTGAGGGAAAAAAACAGCTGGAAGAATCAGACTCCCTGAGTTCAGACTATACTACAAAGCTACAGTAATCAAGACAATACGGTACTGGCACAAAAACAGAAATATAGATCAATGGAACAGGATAGAAAGCCCAGAGATAAACCCACACACCTGTGGTCAACTAATCTATGACAAAGGAGGCAAGGATATACAATGGAGAAAAGGCAGTCTCTTCAATAAATGGTGCTGGGAAAACTGGACAGCTATATGTAAAAGAATGAAATTAGAACACCTCCTAACACCATACACAAAAACTCAAAATGGATTAGAGACCTAAATGTAAGACCGGGCACCATAAACCTCTTAGAGGAAAACATAGGAAGAACACTCTTTGACATAAATCACAGCAAGATGTTTTCTGACCCACCTCCTAGAGTAATGGAAATAAAAACAAAAGTAAACAAATGGGACCTAATGAAATTTAAAAGCTTTTGCAAAGCAAAGGAAACTATAAACAAGACGAATAGACAACCCTTAGAATGGGAAAAAATATTTGCAAATGAATCAACGGACAAAGGATTAATCTCCAAAATATGTAAACAGCTCATGTAACTCAATATTAAAAAAACAAACAACCCAATCCAAAAATGGGCAGAACACCTAAATAGACATTTCTCCAAAGAGGACATACAGATGATCAAGAAGCACATGAAAAGCTGCTCAACATCACTAATTATAAGAGAAATGCCAATCAAAACTACAATGAGGTATCACCTCACACCAGTTAGAATGGGCATCATCAGAAAATCTACAAACAACAAATGCTGGAGAGGGTGTGGAGAAAAGGGGACCCTCTTGCACTGTTGGTGGGAATGTAAATTGATATAACCACTATGGCGAACAGTATGGAGGTTCCTTAAAAACCTAATAATAGAATTACCATATGACCCAGCAATCCCACTACTGGGCATATACCCTGAGAAAACCATAATTCAAAAAGACACATGCACCCCAGTGTTCATTGTACCACTATTTACAATAGCCAGGTCATGGAAGCAACCTAAATGCCTGACAGACGAATGGATAAAGAAGTTGTGGTATATATATACAATGGAATATTACTCAGCCATAAAAAGGAATGAAATTGGGTCATTTATAGAGACGTGGATGAATCTAGAGACTGTCATACAGAGTGAAGTAAGTCAGAAAGAGAAAAACAAATGTCGCATATTAACGCGTATATGTGGAACCTAGAAAAATGATACACATGAACCAGTTTGCCAGGCAGAAATTGAGACACAGATGCAGAGAACAAACGTATGGACACCAAGGGGGAAAGTGGTGGGGGGTTGGGGGTGGTGGTGTGATGAATTGGGCTATTGGGGTTGACATGTATACACTGATGTGTATAAAATTGATGACTAATAAGAACCTGCTGTATAAAAAAATAAATAAAATTAAATAAAAAATAAAATAAAACAGTTAAAAGCAAAACTCATTGCGTAGGAGAAGGAGTGGAGAGTTGCGAGCATGACCCACTTGGGTTTGTGCGTTTCTCACTCACCTGGTTTTTCCATGAGACACCACTGTCCTAAGGACTCAGTTTGAAAACCACTAATCGAATGCAGTCTCCTCATTTTATAAACAGGGGATAAGATGACTTACCCAGAACCATGCAATTAGTTCCCGGGTGGACCAGCTCCCTGTAAATATGATCTTTCTATTACATCATACTTGGAGTGTCAATGATGACCCTGAGCTTCCCTCTAACCCTTCCTATTGCTCCTGTCAACAGGGTTCTATTTATAATCTTCTTCTTCCCATGTTAATAGACTTCATCCCCATCACTGCAGTTCTCATAACATCTTAAAGAAAAACGTATCTGACTCCACATACCCATGAGGGTGCAGTGGGGAACATCGGATATGACTTCCTCAGCGGCTGCTGCTTCCGAACATGCCCTGTGAGCAGGGGTCCCAGTCCATGACCAGTACTCGTTGGGTGGTGGGGCAGGGAAGTGGAATCTGTCTTGTCATCTTGTATTGTACTCCCCTGCTGTGTGACAGAATAGAGTAATGAGAAACTCTCTGCAGGTCTTGGGTGGTTTGAATGCTGCTGTCTTTCTCAGAACTGACATTGTGTCTGGCCTCTGATAAATGATAAATTCTCATGTCCTGTTTTGTGAGATTTTTAATCATGTGCAGTTAATAGGCAGACTGTTACAAAGCATAATAGTATCTATCACCTGAATAAAATAAGAAGTGTTAATTTTATATGGACTTGTATTTCTAAGGATCACCGATTTTTGGAGGTAGATATGATCTTCGAGAATTTGTCATCCATTTTTTCTCTTATAATAAGGAAGCTTATGCTCTGAGTGGTGAAGAACTGTGTCTGTGATGAGTCAGCTAGTTTGAGGTGTAAACTCAGTCCTCCTCGCTCAAGACCCATTGTTCATTCCACTCTTTGGTTAGATTTGATTGAAAAAATATGCATTGTGCGTCCTCTAGTGTAAAATATCTGTGAGAGAGAGAGAGATTTTCCTATTTCTTTTATGGGGAGGGGTAGACAATAAAGACCCTCTAAGAGCTGAAGCCTTTACCTCATTTAGAGGAGATCTGCTTTCTAAAAACATTGTTTGCCAGTCCCTTTGTTCTTTTTTTTTTTTTTTTTTTTGTCTGAGAGAAGAGACAGTGTTTCATGCTAGGAGTTTAGGCATCATCAGTGGTCCTGGATATAATTTTTAGATTAATGACTGCATCCTTGCTTATACATTGAATAAGATACAGGTTGATTCATTGGTTCAAATACTGTCAAGGCCATAGGTTGAAACTCCTTTGAGCTAATTTGCTAAGACCAGACCCATGGCCCCAGATTTCACCATCAAATATGGGCAGCCATCCTGCACATACGGGACAATAGATCTGTACAAGTCTAATCATCTCTCTTGGAGAGATGAAATAACCTTATAGGACAATGACGAGAGGGAGGAGCCTTCATTGTATTAGCTTCATCCTTAAAGAGTAAATTATTGTTATTTTTCCTATCTTTGAAAGCAGTCTGTTAGAGATTTAAGAGTTTGGGCTCTGGAGCTAGACTTCCTGGGTCTGAATTCCAAGCCTGCTTTTTACTGCCTGTATGACCTTCGTTGACTTAGTTAATAACCTCATTGTGCTGAATTTTTTGCCTCTGTAGAGTAAGTTAATAAGAGTGAACACCTCAGAGTGTTCTGAAGATTAAATGTGTAAATACATGCAGCTGCTAGAATAGCCTGGCATATAGTAAGCACTTAATAAATATTACCTATCATATGGATTAAAGGCACCCTCTAAACTCAGATACACATCAAACTTCTAATTGTTTGAAACTGGATATGATAAGTATTTGTTGTTTGAAGCAGCTACATTTTGGAATAATTTGTTATGCAACCATAGATAACCACACACTAACCATGATTAAAAGTCACCACTGTTATGGAGATAGTCTAGACAGAGCACATCTGATGTCAAATTCTTGTTTTTTCATGTACTTATTCAATATGGATTTACTCTGTGCTAGGCTTTTTGGACACAAAAGTTAACTTTTAAAAAAGACACTGTCCTTCTTGGAAGAAACAAGCTTGAAAAATTTGTGGCAGACCTGTTTATTCAACTTCACTAATTTATTTTAAACTATGATTTGTTAACTGTTTAATTTGAATAATTTATTAAATATATAATTAAATATCTTTGCTCTGTTAAACAAACAAAAACCCTCTTCTAATTGTTTTAGTGGATTCCAGCAGCCATCTCACTTTCTATAATCAGGAAGCTTTTAGACATTGCCAAGCACTGGTAGCCTCTTCTGGGCAGGCTATGCTTGTTTGAGACCAGAGTTGTTGGAAGGTCTATTTTCTGTGACTTTATTCATTTGGTGTACATTCTTGAGTGTGATTAACGTGGCACACCCTGAGTCAGGTGAACCGGGGGTTGGGGGAGAGTGGGATTGGGGGGGGGGAGGAGGGGAAGGACAAAAACCTGAGTGAGATATAGTTTCAGCCCTCAGAGGGCTGGGCGGTGAGAGGTGGGGTAGCGTGGGGATGAAAATAAACACGGAATGGTCTTGCCTTCAAAGAGCTCACTGTCTTGAGAGAGATGATCCGTAAACAAGTAGTGACAAAGCAGTGAGAGCCCTGCAAAGTGCTAAGGGGGCACAGAAGAGGAAATGACTAAGACAGCCTAAGGGGACTGAGGAAGGCTTTAGACAGGAAATGACATACAAAGTGGGTCAAAGGATGAATCACTGTCTAATAGAAGAGAGAGGGTGAGTTTTAAGGCAGGGGAAACTGCATGTGCTAAGGCACGGAGGCAAGACTCACAACAAAAGTAGTCAATATTAGGGCACTACCCAACTTCAATGACACGTCATTGCCCAAGCTCTTTAGCTCAGCTGGCAGAGTCTGGTGTGAGGCAGTCCGTGCCCACCTTCCCAAGTCGTTTTTGCTTCATAACCACTAACCACACTACCCCCACCCCCCCCGCCTTTCTTTTTAAATTTTTATTGGAGTATAGTTGATTTACAATGTTGTGTTAGTTTCAGGTGTACAGCAAAGTGAATCAGTTATACATATACATATATCCACTCTTTTTTAGATTCTTTTCCCATATAGGCTATTACAGAGTACTGAGTAGAGTTCCCTGTGCTATAAGTAAGTCCTTACTAGTTACCTATTTTATATATAGTAGTGTGTCTGTGTCAATCCCAATCTCCCAATTTATCCCTCCCCCGCACCCTTACCCCCTGGTAACCGTAAGTTTGTTTTCTACATCTGTAACTCTATTTCTGATTTGTAGATAAGTTTATTTGTACCCCGTTTTTTAGATTCCACATGTAAGTGATATCATATGATATTTGTCTTTCTGTGTCTGACTCACTTCACTCAGTATGACAATCTCTAAGTCCATTCATGTTGCTGCAAATGGCATTATTTTGTTCTTTCTTATGGCTGAGTAATATCTCACTGTATATCTACACCATATCTTCTTTATCCATTCCTCTGTCGATGGACATTTAGGTTGCTTCCATGTCCTGGCTATTATAAATAGTGCTGCAATTAACACTGGGGTGCATGTCCCTGGATCATCATAAGCATGATCACTTCAGAGCCGCTGTCACTATCCCTTGTAGTTTCTCTATACTTCACCTACACCTTTGTAGATAGTCTATTAATCTCTCTTTTTCTATGCCAATCTGTTTCTTGCCTGGATCTGGAGGGATAGGAGAGGGCTGGGGACCAAGTTAGGAAAGGCCTTGCATGCATGTAAAGATCTCAGACCATGTTCATTTGGAAATGGAGAACTGTGAAAGATAGATCTTTATGCAGGGGTATGACATAACCCAAAGAGTGGGGTAAACACATGGGGTCAATGTAGATCACATTCTTTAAACTTTTGATAGTGCACTCCATTGGTGAAAAATGAGGACTTCCCTGGTGGCACAGTGGTTAAGAATCCGCCTGCCAGTGCAGAGGACACGGGTTCAAGCCCTGGTCTTGGAAGATCCCACATGCTGCGGAGCAACTAAGCCCACGAGCCACAGCTACTGAGCCCACGTGTCACAACTTCTGAAGCCTGTGTGCCTAGAGCCTGTGCTCCACAACAAGAGAAGTCACCACGGTGACAAACCCGCGCACCGCAACGAAGAGTAGCCCCCACTCGCCGCAAGTAGAGAAAGCCTGTGCGCAGCAACGAAGACACAATGCAGCCAAAAATAAATAAATAAATAAATAAATAAATAAAATAATAATAATTAAAAAACAATGAGCATGTCCTCCTAACATATGCATATCTGTTTATTGGCAAGTTATATCCATGCATTGTTTTTTTATTGAAATATAGTTAATTTACCATATTGTGTTAGTTTCAGGTGTACAGCAAAGTGATTCAGTTAAATATATGTATATATGTTTCAGATTACTTTCCATTAAATGTGATTATAGGATATTGAATATAGTTCCCTGTGCTATACAGTAAATCCTTGTTGTTTATCTATTTTATGTATAGTAGTTTGTGTCTGTTAATCCCATACTCCTAATTTATCCGTGCCACCTCCCTTTCCCATTTGGTAACCCTAGGTTTGTTTTCTACGTCCGTGAGTCTGTTTCTGTTGTGTGTGTGTGTGTGTATTTTTTTTTTTTTTTTTTAAGATTTTTTTTGATGTGGACCCTTTTCAAAGTCTTTATTGAATTTGTTACAATATTGCTTCTGTTTCATGTTTTGGTGTTTTGGCCATGAGGCATGTGGGATCTTAGCTCCCCAACCAGGGATTGAACCTGCACCCCCTGCATTGGAAGGCGAAGTCTTAACCACTGGACTGTCAGGGAAGTCCCAGTTTGCTTTATATTATTGTTTAGATTCTATATAAGCGATATCATGTAATATTTGTCTTTGTCTGACTTCACTTAGTATGATAATCTCTAGGTCCATCCATGTTGCTGCCATGCATTCTTGTACTAACAACTTTTGCGTAGTGTAAAATATAAAAGTAGATATTAAAAGGAACAAGATAAACTATATTTAAAATATTTCAAGTTGATTTTCAATTTTTCTGTCACTAAAAACCATGCTATTCGTGTTCCGATTGCTTGGTCTTTTAAGGGTCTTGCTAAAATTATAGCTAGTATTTCATTATACACTTAGAGTGTCCTTCATTGTAAAGGAGGGTGCATATAAATCCATATTCCAGATAATCTTCTTGATAACTTCAGTTGGGTAGAGATAGGCTAATCTCTTGTCAGATCTAGTTATGTTATAATTGTTTTGGATATGTAGTATGGTGACAAAGTGTTTCTACCAAGTGTAATTTGCTAATTTTCTTATTGTTTTCCATATTTCTAGCAAAGAAAGCAAAGAAATTATAATAATAACAATTATTAAACACATAATTTGGCCCACATTATTGAATACAGACTAAGAATAAGGAGTTTATGTACCATTTTAAACTCATACTAAAAAAAAAGACCAGGAGCTTTTGATACATGATCTAAATAAAACTTCAGAACAATCATGCAAAATCAGCATTATTTTTAGCTTTTTATAATGAGGAAACTTTTTACAAACATGGAAAGATCAAGGAACTTGCCCAGTAGCTACTAAGTGTCAGAGAAAGCTTCAATTTAAACTCTGGTCTATCTGTGCCTGGAGAACTTGCCCCTAACCTACCTATAAAAAGCTGATAAAGAAGAGGGAAATTTGGGATGCTTTAATCAGATGGCCTTGATTTTCTCAATAAAATAGAAGAAGAGGCTTAGTGGACTTAAAAGGCTATGTTCAGATAAAACTGGTATGAAATGTGATTACCCAGCTTGAAGGCAGAGTACCTGAAAAGCTACTCTTCACTCTTCTCCACATTAAAACCAAGAATCTGATACTCTCCATACAGCAAATTCACTCTTATTCCATCCTGGTTTCCCTGTGGTTCCTTCTTCCCCAGCTGGAGGTACCTATACTTGGCACTTATAGTTAATGCTGTAAGTGAGTAAGGACTTGGCTGGGGAAAAGGCAAAGAATGCATGCTTCCTTTACTTATTATTTTTGGTCTATTGTTCTTGGACCCAAGTTGCAAGATGTTGAGGTGCATGTCAAGAAATGTTAAGAGTTCTTAAGGAGGAAATGGCAGGAGGCCTCTCAAGGAAACACTTGAAAGAGAAGGCCACCATTAGAAGATACATAAACCTTGATGAGAAAGTCTATTTTGATAGCTGGGCAGGTGATGCCATTAGCATAATTCCTATGGAGCTGTGGGCACCATCATGTCTGTAAAATCTCTTGAGTCTGACAAGTCCCTGTCTTCTTTTACAGAGCCCAGCACTCTGAGAGGTCATGATTATTGAAAAGGCTGCAGGGATGGGGGTTTGGGGGTGTCCTAGCACAGGTAATAAGAAGATAGCCTAGAGAGTAAGGGGGATGGAGAGTGAGATGTGAACTTGGATGAACTTCAGAAGGGCAACGATGGGGATGGGGAATAGACCAAGGAATCAACCAGAACGGAACAGGATAACCGCTGATTTGTACATGGAAAGAGCCCTTCTAATGTCCTAGCTCTTTAAACACTGGGCTTTCTACATGCTGTTATGTGCACCTCCAGAGAAGGCGGGTGGAGAAACAAGTCACTTTGGCTCTTGATAAATACGTTTTTCAAAGATTATAGTCTAGGGTGGGAGAGAAAACAAACAGAATTTTGTGCCTGCAAAGTAATTCATAGTAATCCACTGGGATGCCACAGGAAATTCAAAAGCATTATGTTAAGTGCATGAAAAGGTAGCACTTTTAATATATTTTCCATTATTTCTGACTGATTAGGTCAAGCAGTTCCCATTGTTGAGTACTGGGCTTTTATTATGGCTTGGGCAATTTTGGAAGGTGTTAAGATTCTTTAATAAGCCCATAGAATATAGTGTTTCTACTGGGACATAAACTTGAGGGTCTACACACGCAAAGGCACACTCCCTTGTAACTGACGACAAAGAGCCACTGCTGTCTTCCTGCAATGGGCCTCTCAATCTCCTGCTGGCAATAAATAGTGCATCACTCTGGGTCCTGCATTTGGGGGGGCGGTGGGGGAGTGGATGGGGGAGAGGATGAAGTGGGTTAACTTATTAACCTTGAGTTGTTAAATGCTGTTGGAAAAACTCACTAAATCTTGAGACCTGTCTGCTCTTTCCTACCCTCAGCCCTCACCAAAGCTAAGTATTCTTTCTATGTTTTTTTTTAAAGTATATATATTTTTTAAAGATTTTTTTGGATGTGGACCAGTTTTAAGGTCTTTATTGAATTTGTTACAATATTGCTTCTGTTTTATGTTTTGGTTTTTTGGCCGCGAGGCATGTGGGATCTTAGCTCCCCGACCAGGGATCAAACCCACACCCCCTGCATTGGAAGGCGAAGTCTCAACAACTGGGCCACCAGGGAAATCCCTAAGTATTCTTTCTATTTAACACCTGTTGATTCCTTCTTCTGTTTCTTTGGCAGCCACTGTAATACGTGAGTTGTCAACTCAACAATGTACTCCTCACTTTTTCTTGTTCCTTCTTCCACCCCGTTCATCACACATTGCTGGCCTCCTTCTCTCATGGGAGATGACCTGCTCACCTGTTTTCTTGGGAAGACTTGTTTGAAATCACCTTATTTATTTCCTCCTCAAAGTCTTCTGCCTTCTCACTCTTCTATTCGGCATCTCTCCTCTTCCCTCTGCCTGGATTGGAGGTCACATCCATTGCTTATCCCAAATCCTTTCCCACTGACATCACTTCCTCTAGGTAGGTGTATGCTCACTTATCCCCTTTTACTCACAATATCTGTTTCCTCTTGAAATTTTAGTTCTCTTTCTCAAAATACCAGCTTGAACTCATAGCAGATGAACTAACCATGACTGCTAAAGTTTTCAAAAAGGATATATTTTATACTTATCCTTTCTACTTCATGATTTATGACTCTTTTAAGCCCTTTCCATTCTTTTAACACCACATGTTGAATGGTTGAAGGACAGAGGGATATTTAGTTTGGAGAAAGGACTCGAGTTTGCCATGTAACTTGTGTTCACATACAGGGCTCTCAGATGAGGGACAGTTTACTTTTCTTATAAGCCTAAAATGGAGAATTTTAATCAACAAGTAAAAGCTACAGTGAGGTAAAATTTTAATACAAATCAGGGTGAATTTTATTATCACTGGAATTATCCAGAGATGAAATGGGTCGCTGTGGGTGACAGCAAGTTTCCTGCTGCTGGAGGTATTCAAACTCAAGTTAGGTTGTTGTAGAATCAATTCAAGCATCAAATGAGCTCTTAGACCAGGGTGCTTTTGAATCCTGAGATATTGTGATTGTCACACAGTCATTTCCAAGTTTTCACTCATTTGACTTGTTTGCAGCCTAAGCTATCACTGTGTTCATGTTATTATGTTTATCTTTTTGTTTTGCATATATATGAAAATAATAATGGTCATTGTGAAAATTTTAAAATAATACAAAGTGTAAAATGTCTGAGCCCTCCTCTTTCTTCCCCATTCCTTTTCACTCACCAAGTTTGGTAAGGATTGTTAGGTACATATGTAAATATCTTTCTATTTAGCTGTATATGCATCTTTAATAAAATAGGCTTATACTATATCGAATGCTTTGCAACTTACTTTTTGTTCGTTGTGGAAAATGGTGGGCTGCCATCCAGGTCAGTATATAGTTCTCTCTCTCTGTTTTGATGGCTGCATAGAATTCAGTAGTATAAATCAGGGGTCACAAACTTTTTCTTTTAAAGATTAGGGAGTAAATATTTTTATGTTGTCATCCCTTACAGTCTCTGTCCTAACTACTCAGCCCTGTCGTGTAGCACAGGGGTCCCCAACCCCCAGACCGCAGACCAGTGCTTGTCTGTGGCCTGTTAGGAACTGGGCCGCACAGCAGGAGGTGAGCAGCCAGCGAGCAAGCGAAGCTTCATCTGTCACTCCCTATCGCTCGTTCGTGTTACCGCCTGAACCATCCCCCCGCCCTGCCGTCCATGGAAGAATTGTCTTCCACGAAACCAGTCCCTGGTGCCAGAAAGGTTGGGGGCCGCTGGTGTAGCATGAAAGAGGCCACGGATAATACATAAATGAATGGATATGCCTGTGTTCCAATAAAACCTAACTTATTTACATTAAAATTGAATATTGTATAATTTTTAAATGTCATGAAATATCATCCTTCTGATACTTTCAACCATTTAAGAATATAAAAGCCATTCTTCTTAGCTTGGGGCTGCATAAAAACAGGTATGGGCAAGATTTGGCCCATGGGCTGTAGTTTGCCAAACCCTGGTTTAAACTGTTAGGGAGGATTATTTATTCTTCACATTTGGTGTGCCCTTCCACTCTTATGCTAATGAGTGAGCTCAATTAGCATGAGAACTTGCCTTCTCCACCCCCTCATTAACGCTGCCCCAGGGGAGATGGAATGACTTGAAATGATTGGTGAGGTTATAGGAGAGAGTGGGCATGCCCTTTTCTCTTTTCTTTCTCTTTGGGAAGCAGCTGCCTGCAGGGCTCATATACTTTCTATAAGATCGTCTCCCTAGACCAGCATTGCACAATGGGCAGTCTGTCTAATTCTGAGCCTTATTATGAGACAGTCCACTTACCTTTCTTATTCAGATATAAACCACTTTATCCAATATCAGCTTCATCAATAATAAAGATGATATTTGGTCTCTAATCTGTTTTAACTCATTTGCCTTATTTTTCAATTGAATTAGGCATAGAATAGACATGCTGCTTATTGAATCATCTAATAACGTCAACTTGGATTTACCATAATTTATTTAGCCATTCCACACCTTTTCATTCTTTTCTTTTTTTTTAAAGAAAGCTGCATTTAATTTTTATTTATTTATTTATTTATTCATGGCTGTGCTGGGTCTTCGCCTCTGCGCGAGGGCCCCCTCCAGTTGTGGCAAGCGGGGGCCACTCCTCATCGCGGTGCGCGGGCCCCTCACCGTCGCGGCCTCTCTTGCTGCGGAGCACAGGCTCCAGACGCGCAGGCTCAGTAATTGTGGCTCACGGGCCTACTTGCTCCGCGGCACGTGGGATCTTCCCAGACCAGGGCCCGAACCCCTGTCCCCTGCATTGGCAGGCAGACTCTCAACCACTGTGCCACCAGGGAAGCCCCCCACACCTTTTCATTCTTAATATTGGGTTGGCCAAAAAGTGGCTTTGGTTTTTGAGTAAAAATAAAAGACATATTTTTCATTTTCACCAAGAACTTTATTGAACAGCGTATTCACCCTTTTTAAAAAAATTTAATTTAATTAATTTTTTTATACAGCAGGTTCTTATGAGTCATCAATTTTATACACATCAGTGTATACATGTCAATCCCAATCGCCCAATTCGGCACACCACCATCCCCACACCCCCATGGCTTTCCCCCCTTGGCGTCCATAGGTTTGTTCTCTACATCTGTGTCTCAACTTCTGCCCTGCAAACCGGTTCATCTATACCATTTTTCTAGGTTCCACATACATGCGTTAATATATGATATTTGTTTCTCTCTTTCTGACTGACTTCACTCTGTATGACAGTCTCTAGATCCATCTACGTCTCAACAAATGACTCAATTTTGTTCCTTTTTATGGCTGAATAATATTCTATTGTATATATGTACCACAACTTCTTTATCCATTCGTCTGTCGATGGGCATTTAGGTTGCTTCTGTGACCTGGCTATTGTAAATAGTGGTGCAGTGAACATTGGGGTTCGTGTGTCTTTCTGAATTATGGTTTTCTTTGGGTATATGCCCAGTAATGGGATTGCTGGGTCATATGGTAATTCTATTTTTAGGTTTTTAAGGAACCTCCATACTGTTCTCCATAGTGGCTGTACCAATTTACATTCCCACCAACAGTGCAAGAGGGTTCCCTTTTCCTCACACACTCTCCAGCATTTGTTGTTTGTAGATTTTGTGATGATGCCCATTCTAACTGGTGTGAGGTGATACCTCATTGTAGTTTTGATTTGCATTTCTCTAATAATTAGTGATGTTGAGCAGCTTTTCATGTGTTTCTTGGCCATCTGTATGTCTTCTTTGGAGAAATGTCTATTTAGGTCTTCTGCCCATTTTTGGATTGGGTTGTTTGTTTCTTTAATATTGAGCTGCATGAGCTGTTTATATATTTTGGAGATTAATCCTTTTCCCATTGATTCATTTGCAAATATTTTCTCCCATTCTGAGGGTTGTCTTTTCATCTTATTTATGGTTTCCTTTGCTGTGCAAAAGCTTTGAAGTTTCATTAGGTCCCATTTGTTTATTTTTGCTTTTATTTCCATTACTCTAGGAGGTAGATCAAAAAAAAACTTGCTGTGATTTATGTCAAAGAGTGTTCTTCCTATGTTTTCCTCTAAGAGTTTTATAGTGTCCGGTCTTACATTTAGGTCTTGAATCCATTTTGAGTTTAATTTTGTGTATGGTGTTAGGGAGTGTTCTAATTTCATTCTTTTACATGGAGCTATCCAGTTTTCCCAGCACAACTTATTGAAGAGACTGTCTTTTCTCCATTATATATCCTTGCCTCCTTTGTCATAGATTAGTTGACCATAGTTGCATAGGTTTACCTCTGGGCTTTCTATCTTGTTCCATTGATCTATGTTTCTGTTTTTGTGCTAGTACCATATTGTCTTGATTACTGTAGCTTTGTAGTATAGTCTGAAGTCAGGGAGCCTGATTCCTCCAGCTCCGTTTTTTTCCCTCAAGACTGCTTTGGATATTCGGGGTCTTTTGTGTCTCTATACAAATTTTAAGATTTTTTGTTCGAATTCTGTGAAGAATGCCGTTGGTAATTTGATAGGGATTGCATTGAATCTGTAGATTGCTTTGGCTAGTATAGTTGTTTTCACAATATTCATTCTTCCAATCCAAGAACATGGTATATCTCTCCATCTGTTGGTATCATCTTCAATTTCTTTCATCAGTGTCTTATACTTTTCTGCATGCAGGTCTTTTGTCTCCCTAGGTAGGTTTATTCCTGGGTATTTTATTCTTTTTGTTACAGTGGTAAATGGGAGTGTTTCCTTAATTTCTCTTTCAGATTTTTCATCATTAGTGTATAAGAATGCAAGAGATTTCTGTGCATTAATTTTGTATCCTGCAACTTTACCAAATTCATTGATTAACTCTAGTAGTTTTCTGGTGGCATCTTTAGAATTCTCTATGTATAGTATCATGTCATCTGCAAACAGTGATAGTTTTACTTCTTCTTTTCCAATTTGTATTCCTTTTATTTCTCTTTCTTCTCTGATTGCCATGGCTAGGACTTCCAAAACTATGTTGAATAATACAGGTGAGAGTGGACATCCTTGTCTTGTTCCTGATCTTAGAGGAAATGCTTTCAGTTTTTCACCATTGAGAATGATGTTTGCTGTGGGTTTGTCATATATGGCCTTTATTATGTTGACGTAGGTTCCCTCTATGCCCACTTTCTGGAGAGTTTCTATCATAAATGGGTGTTGAATTTTGTCAAAAGCTTTTTCTGCATCTATTTAGTTGATCATATGGTTTTTTTTCTTCAGTTTGTTAATATGGTGTATCACACTGATTGATTTGCATATATTGACGAATCCTTGCATCCCTGGGATAAATCCCACTTGATCATGGTGTATGATCCTTTTAATGTGTTGTTGGATTCTGTTTGCTAGTATTTTGTTGGGGATTTTTGCATCTATATTCATCAGTGATATGGTTCTGTAATTTTCTTTTTTTGTAGTGTCTTTGTCTGGTTTTGGTATCAGGGTGATGGTGGTCTCATAGAATGAGTTCGGGGGTGTTCCTTCCTCCGCATTTTTCTGGAAGAGTTTGAGAAGGATGCGTGTTAGCTCTTCTCTAAATGTTTGATAGAATTCACCTGTGAAGCCATCTGGTCCTGGACTTTTGTTTGTTGGAAGATTTTTAATCACAGTTTCAATTTCATTACTTGTGATTGGTCTGTTCATATTTTCTATTTCTTCCTGGTTCAGTCTTGGAAGGTTATACCTTTCTAAGAATTTGTCCATTTCTTCCAGGTTGTCCATTTTGTTTGCATAGAGTTGCTTGTAGTAATCTCTTAGGATGCTTTGTATTTCTGTGGTGTCTGTTGTAACTTCTCCTTTTTCATTTGTGATTGTCTTGATTTGAGTCCTCTCCGTCTTTTTCTTGATGAGTCTGGCTAATGGCTTATCCACTTTGTTTATCTTCTCAAAGGACCAGCTTTTAGTTTTATTGATCTTTGCTATTGTTTTCTTTGTTTCTATTTCATTTATTTCTGCTCTGATCTTTATGATTTCTTTCCTTCTGCTAACTTTGGGTTTTGTTTGTTCTTCTTTCTCTAGTTCCTTTAGGTGTAAGGTTAGATTGTTTATTTGAGATTTTTCTTGTTTCTTGAGGTAGGCTTGCACTGCTGTAAACGTCCCACTTAGAACTGCTTTTGTTGCATCCCATAGGTTTTGGATCGTCGTGTGTTTATTGTCATTTGTCTCTAGGTATTTTTTGATTTCCTCTTTGAGTTCTTCAATGGTCTCTTGGTTATTTAGTAACGTATTGTTTAGCCTCCATATGTTTGTGTTTTTTATGTTTTTTCCCCTGTAATTGATGTCTAACCTCATAACATTGTGGTCAGAAAAGATGCTTGATATGATTTCAGTTTTCTTAAATTTACTGAGGATTGCTTTGTGACGCAAGGTGTGATCTATCCTGGAGAATGTTCCGTGCACACTTGAGAAGAAAGTGTAATCTGCTGTTTTTGGATGGAATTTCCTATAAATATCAATTAAATCTATCTGGTCTATTGTGTCATTTAAAGCCTCTGTTTCCTTATTTATTTTCATTTTGGATGATCTGTCCATTGGTGTAAGTGAGGTGTTAAAGTCCCCCAGTATTATTGTGTTACTGTCGATTTCCTCTTTTATAGCTATTAGCAGTTGCCTTATGTATTGAGGTGCTCCTATGTTGGGTGCATATATATATTTATAATTGTTATATCTTCTTCTTGGATTGATCCCTTGATCATTATGTAGTGTCCTTCCTTGTCTCTTGTAACATTCTTTATTTTAAAGTCTATTTTATCTGATGTGAGTATTGCTACTCCAGCTTTCTTTTGATTCCCATTGTTATGGAATATCTTTTTCCATCCCCTCACTTTCAGTCTGTATGTGTCCCTAGGTCTGAAGTGGGTCTCTTGTAGACAGCGTATAGATGGGTCTTGTTTTTGTATCCATTCAGGAAACCTGTGTCTTTTGGTTGGAGCATTTAACCCATTCATGTTTAAGGTAATTATCGATATGTATGTTCCTATGACCATTTTCTTAATTGTTTTGGGTTTGTTTTTGTAGGTCCTTTTCTTCTCTTGTGTTTCCCACTTAGAGAAGTTCCTTTAGCATTTGTTGTAGAGCTGGTTTGTTGGTGCTGAATTCTCTTAGCTTTTGTTTGTCTGTAAAGCTTTTGATTTCTCCATCGAATCTGAATGAGGTCCTTGCCGGATAGAGTAATCTTGGTTGTAGGTTCTTCCCTTTCATCACTTTAAGTATATCATGCCATTGCCTTCTGACTTGTAGAGTTTCTGCTGAGAAATCAGCTGTTAACCTTATGGGAGTTCCCTTGTATGTTATTTGTCGTTTCTCCCTTGCTGCTTTCCATAATTGTTCTTTGTCTTTTAATTTTTGCCAATTTGATTACTATGTGTCTCGGCGTGTTTCTCCTTGGGTTAATCCTGTATGGGACTCACTGCGCTTCCTGGACTTGGGTGGCTATTTCCTTTCCCATGTTAGGGAAGTTTTCGACTATAATCTATTCACATATTTTCTCTGGTCCTTTCTTTCTCTCTTCTCCTTCTGGGATCCATATAATGCGAATGTTGTTACTTTTAATGTTTTCCCAGAGGTCTCTTAGGCTGTCTTCATTTCTTTTCATTCTTTTTTCTTTATTCTGTTCCGCAGCAGTGAATTCCACCATTCTGTCTTCCAGGTCACTTATCCGTTCTTCTGCCTCAGTTATTCTGCTATTGATTCCTTGTAGTGTAGTTTTCATTTCAGTTATTGTACTATTCATCTCTGTTTGTTTGTTCTTTAATTTTTCTAGGTCTTTGTTAAACATTTCTTGCATCTTCTCGATCTTTGCCTCCATTCTTTTTCCGAGGTCCTGGATCATCTTCACTATCATTATTCTGAATTCTTTTCCTCGGAGGTTGCCTATCTCCACTTCATTTAGTTGTTTTTCTGGGGTTTTATCTTGTTCCTTCATCTGGTACATAGCTCTCTGCCTTTTCATCTTGTCTGTCTTTCTGTGAATGTGGTTTTTGTTCCACAGTCTGCAGGATTGTCATTCTTCCTGCTTCTGCTGTCTACCCTGTGGTGCATGAGGCTATCTAAGAGGATTGTGTAAGTTTCCTGATGGGAGGGACTGGTGGTGGGTAGAGCTGACTGTTGATCTGGTAGGCAGATCTTAGTAAAACTTTAATCCACTTGGCTGTTGATGGGTGGGGCTGGGTTCCCTCCCTGTTGTTTGTTTGGCCTGAGGCAACCCAACACTGGAGCCTACCTGGGCTCTTTGATGGGGCTAATGGCAGACTCTGGGATGGCTCACGCCAGGGAGTACTTCCCAGAACTTCTGCTGCCAGTGTCCTTGTCTGCCACCCCCCGCCTCTGCAGGAGGCCCTCCAACACTAGCAGGTGGGTCTGGTTCAGTCTCCCCTGGGGTCACTGCTCCTTCCCCTGGGTCCCAATGTGCACGCTACTTTGTGTGTGCCCTCCAAGAGTGGAGTCTCTGTTTCCCCCAGTCCTGTCAAAGTCCTGCAATCAAATCCTGCTAGCCTTCAAAGTCTGATTCTCTAGGAATTCCTCCTCCCATTGCTGGACCCCCAGGTTGGGAAGCCTGATGTGGGGCTCAGAACCTTCATTCCAGTGGGTGGACTTCTGTGGTATAAGTGTTCTCCAGTCTGTCAGTCACCCACCCAGCAGTTATGGGATTTGATTTTACTGTAATTGCGGCCCTCCTACCGTCTCATTGTGGCTTCTCCTTTGTCTTTGGATGTGGGGTATCTTTTTTGGTGATTTCCAGTGTCTTCCTGTCGATGATTGTCCAGCAGCTAGTTGTGATTCTGGTGTTCTCACAAGAGGGAGTGAGAGTACGTCCTTCTACTCCGCCATCGTGGTTCCACTCCTATTCACCCTTTTCTTCCACTACCTTCTGCCATTTTTCAGGCAACTTCGTTATTCAATCAATCTTCCCAAAACTTTTTATCTGAGCAAAGAACTATTCCAGGTGCCTTTTACAGTCTTGCAGGGAATTGAAATTTTTTCCATTAAGAGAATTTTGTAAAGACCCAAATAAATGGACATCTGAAGGTGCAATGTCTGGTGGATACGGTGGATGAATCAGAACTTTCCAACCAAGGTGTAACAGTTTATGTGTGGTCATCAAAGAAACATGTGGTCTTGTGTTATCCTGATGGAAGATTATGTGTTTTTTTGTTGGCTAATTCTGGGTGCTTTTCATCGAGTACCGCTTTTAGTTGGTCTGATTGGGAGCAGTACTTGTTGCAATTAATCATTTGGTTTTCTGGAAGGAGCTCATAATAGAGGACTCCTTTCCAATCCTACCATATACACAGCATCACCTTCTTTGGATGAAAACTGACCTTTGGTGGGGTTGGTGGTGGTTCATTTCACTTGCCCCACCATGTCTTCCGTTCCACATTATTGTACAGTATCCACTTTTCATCACCCGTCACAATTTGTTTTAAAATCGGAACATTTTTATTACGTTTAAGTAGAGAATTGCATGTGGAAATATGGTCAAGAAGGTTTTTTTTAACTAACTTATGTGGAACCCAAACATCAAAGCAATTAACGTAACCAACCTGGTGCAAATGATTTTCAACGCTTGATTTGGATATTTTGAGTATGCCAGCTATCTCCCATGTGGTATAACATTGATTGTTCTCAGTTAATGTCTAGATTTGATTGCTATCAACTTCAGCTGGTCTACCCAACCATGAAGCATCGTCTAGCAAGAAATCTTCAGCATGAAACTTTGCACATGACTTTTGATATATTCGATCAGTCACAGTACCTTTTCCATACGCTGCACAAATCTTTTTTTTTGCATTTCAGTTGTGTTTTTACCTTTCTTGAAAGAATAAAGCATAATATGCTGAAAATGTTGCTTTTTTTCCTTCCTTCGTCAATATTAAAATAGCTACACAAAAATTCATCAATTTTGATAAGTCTTTTTTTAAACGCATGCTGATATGACAACTGTCACGTGAAATCTAACAAAATTGTTTTGAATGAAGTTAAAGACAACTAAGTGCTACTAGAGCCATCCTATGGAAAAAACTGAATGAACCTTTAGCCAACCCAATACTTCCTAATCCTTTGGTTAAGCATTCATTATCAAGTCTGTGGACTAATTCTGTGTTCCTTCTTGTTTCTCATGCTATTTAAAAACCCATGTCTTATGGGTCTCTCTTTGAAAACTCTCATAGATATCTCTAGAGATGATCTATGCAGTGTCTGTACCCTGAACTTTTTCCTATTCTAGATTTCTTTTTTTAAATTTTTTTTTTAATTATTAATTAATTTGGCCATGTCTAGTCTTAGTTGCAGTACGTGGGCTTCTCTCTAGTTGTGGTGTACCGGCTCTAGAGTGCATGGGCTTAGTTGCATGTAGAATCTTAGTTCCCTAACCAGGGATTGAACCCATGTCCCCTGCATTGGAAGGCGGATTCTTAACCACTGGACCACCAGGGAAGTCCCTCTTCTAGATTTCTTGCCTGCTTTTACCAGCTTAATATTCCTACAGAATGGCTTTGAGATGTCAGATATGTCATACATATCAATCTTTAATGAATCTCCATCAATAACCAGATAAAGAATAATTCCATAGGTGATATTCAAAGCCTTCTGCATTTGAACCTTACTTGTTATTCTAGTTTATCTTTCATTATTTTTAAAAAATATTATTATATGTAAAATGTTTATAATAGTGCCTGGCATATAATAAGCACTCAACACATAAGCTACATTGTTCCATTGCACACACTCCAATCACTTTCCAATCAGAGTGACAACTTATCATTTCCTATACAAATTGCTTTCACCTGTATTTCCCCATGTATTCAAGTAATTTTTCAAGACATCATCTCTACCAATTGAAATGTTATCCAACCTCCAAAGCCTGCCTGATGAACTTCCTTCTCTGTGCATTATAATATTACGCTTTCAGAAATCTTAATTCAGTACAAGAGCTCAATAATGGTAAGTTCTTACAGAGCACTATATGAAGGCTTTGGGACCCCCAAGATCACAATTATGTGGTAGAAATTGACATGTGAGCAAAAAGTTACTACACAGTGTGTGATGGTAAATTTTATGGGTCAGTTTGGGCTAAGGGATGCCCAGATAGCTGGTAAAACATTATTTCAGGTTGTGACTGTGAGGATATCTCTGGAAGAGATTAGCATTTGAATCAGTAGATGGAGTAAAGAAGATCACCCTCACCAATGCAGGTGGACATACATCATCTAATCCAGTGAGGCCCTGAAGAGAACAAAAAGGCAGTAGAAGGGTAAATTCACTCTCTCTGCTTCAGCTGAGACATCCATCTTCTCCTGCCCTCAGACATTGGTGCTTCTGGTTCTTGGGCTTTTGAGCTCAGACCAAGAATTCAACCATCAGCTTTCCCAATTCTCCAGCCATCAGACTCGGACCAAGTGATACCACCAGATTTCCCAGTTCTCCAAGTTGCAGACAGCAAATCATGGGACTTCTTGGATTCCATAACTGCACCAGCCAATTCCTATAAGGTCTTCTCTTATAGGTCTCTCAGTGTATTTCATTGCTTCTTTTTCTCTGGAGAACCATGACTATACAGGGAAGCAGAGGGTTAGGTGTGAAATGATATATGTGATTTCAAGGTAAAATTTTTTAAATAGAAAGGAGTGATTCACAAATTGCATTCACAAGTATTATTGAATGCTTACTAAGTGGCATGTCCTGTACCAAGACCTCCATTTTGAGTAAAAGTAGACCTGGTCCTGTTCTCACAGGAATTTACCACCTGTAGAAGGATACAGACATTAATCAATTAATCTCACATATAAGAAAAAAACTAAAATTCAGGCAGATGCAATGAAGGAAGGTACATGGTTCTATGAGAGGGTAAGCTAGAAGGATCTGACTAGGGTGGTGGGTGGACATGAAGGGAAATGGATGGATCAGAGATACCGTTTAGAGGGATAGGCAGCAAGAGAGTAGATATGGCTTCCCAGTCCTTTCCATCTCCTAATCAGAGTTTTGAAGGAGGAATCGGGGTTCAGCAGGTAGGTGTGTGGAAAGAAGGGATTTCAGATTAAGGAAATACAGTATTCTTGAGTCAGGAAGTGTAAGTTATTTAGTACGGCCAGGGTACTGGGAAGTGGTAAAAAGTGAGGCAGGAGAGGTAGGTAAGAATGACCAGATAATGAAGGATCTTGTGTGTTATTCTAAGGAGATCGGACTCATCATGAGGGTAGTAGGGAAACATTGAAGAACTTTAAGCAGTGGAGCTACATGACCATAGTGTGGAAAATGGTTATAGGAGGGATAGTGGGGAGAAATGAAGCAAGTCTGGAAAAAGGGAGACCACTTAGATGATTACTACAAAATCCCAGGAGGGAGATGTTGAAGGCCTGCTTGGAATCTTGGGCATTGAAATCTCAGTGTGTTACCCTCATCAAGCATTGTTAAAATGAGGGAATGTTTCTGGGCTCATACTCTTTGTAGGTCTGGCTCTTGGGATTTGGGTTTTTAGATGGGTTCCATCCAGGCATGAGTTTCTATGATTATTTAAGTTTAGATTTTTCGGAAGCAAATCTCAGAAAATATTTAAATGCAAGCTGATTATTTGGAAGGTGATCCTAGGAAATGTTGTTAGGCAAGTGAGGAAGTGAAACAGTGAAGGAAATACACCCAATAAAGAACATATTAGAGATGAGATGACTGCTGTGGTCAAATGGGATTCAACCCCTCTAGGGTTTCTGGGAGATGGTATAGACCAGGCACCTCAGAATTATTCCATCTTAGGGTAAGGCAGCTTGTGTGTTTATTCAAAATTCTATTATTACTTGAGGGGTGGCGCGTCGGGACTGTCCCATTGCAAGAAGAGTGGACTCCTACCTGCTGAGATAGCCATCAGGCAGTGGAAGTCAATGATATTTCTATAGGCTTCCTTCTAAATCTGTGATCTCAAGTGAATGAAGTCTTTGAAGTGTCCTGAGAAATTCCAGGTGCATTATAGGGATCTTCTGGGTATCACAAGAGATTTTCTGTTTAAATGTCTGGCAGTCTACCCTGTGGACTCTACTGCAGTACTCCAAACAAGGCATAACTATGGCTCATTGTAGCTTCTACTGCGTACAATTGGCCGGCCGGCCAATTTTTGTGCACCATGAAACTTTGTAAAAAGAAGTTCCATTTGAATTGGTCCTAGGAATTGTCATCACTGGTTTCAAAGAAGGTGCATTTATTTAATCTTCTGTATCTTTGTATTGTTTCCAGTTCATCCTCTGGCCTGAGATGGATTTGACTCAATTCATTTATTTTTATATTTTGCTTTGTAAAGAAGGAGGTGGTAAGGAGAGAAGAATTCCAATGTCATTTTTACTGACAAGAAACTTAGGCAGTGACCATTGAACTCTACAAACCTCTGTAAAGGATGATTCTGCATGTGTGTAGCTTTATCTTTTCACTGTCATTTTGATATTTCCAAGAAGAGATGGATGAAATGAGATGACTATGACTAATTTGCATTTAAAAGGACTTTCTTAGAGTGGCAGCTCTGCCCAAGAAGATTGCAAGTTCAACATAAAAGGTCAGAAATATTTGTCCACCAACCAAATAGTGTAGCTAAAGAGTGCTGGGATTGTTCCCGCTGCCCTGGGAAATCTTGATTTAGGAATGCATTCTTCTTCTTCTTCTTTTTAAAAGAAAAGTTGTGACCAACTCTTTGTGTGCTGGCAGGAGAAAAGAATAAGACTTGACCTCCTTTTGTTGCAACGGTTGTCTGCAACTGCCTTGTTCCATTGTCTCAACGTGTATCATCTGTCAATCGTCAACTCTCCTTCCAGGACAGAGCTGCATTCTCGTTGTGTTATCACTTTGCTATGTGGTGTCCTTTCTCATCTGGTTTCGGAATTTAAAGGAAAAAAAAAAGACCATGAAAAATGGGTAAGTTGGATGCTATTCATTCACTTATTTATAAATAAATGGAAACTGACAGGCACCTCTTCAGAAAATGTTTACTGTATGGACAAGTGTTGATGACATGGTCTGAAAGACACAGTCTGGTGCCACCGGGACCAGCTGCTCCTTCAGTAGTTATCATTGTGTAGCCTCGCTTTCGTTTTGGTTTGGCACATGGATTTTCAGCCTGCCTTACATTGTGTCTCCAGGATACTTTATCTCTGGCACTGTCTGCCAGAGACAATAGATGGGCCTTTATACCAGGCTTGAAAGCTTAGTCTTTGTCTGCTCTTGATCTCTGGTATTACCGCTGCTTGCATAATGGACCTTGCCTGATGCCAATGGATGCATCTCCTCTTGGCCCAGTAACTTTGCTTCATGGAAATGGCACTTGATCTTCTGTTCTTCGTGCTGCCGTGCTGACATTTGCTAAACTGGACAAATGTTTTTGTTTCCAGTGGAGAAGAATCACTGCTCATTGCTTAGCTAGGGGAGCAGTGGATAGATCTCAGACTGGCTTAATTCATAGATCCTGAATGATTCCTCTGCAGCTACTCCGAGGGTTACCATTTGGGAGGCTGTGGGGGAATTGGTAGTTGGGTTCCTTGGGAATCTGCTGCTCCCTGTATGAACTTTAGATTGTACAGGCCTGTTACACAGTTACAACAGAGGAGTTAAGTCCTTGTCTATCTATCAATCAATAAATCAGTTGATTAACCAACAAGCATATATTTAACAGCTGCTTGAATGCAGGGCACTGTGTTGGGCTCTGAGAATACAGAGGGGAATTGGTTACAATCCTTGCTTTAGAGGTTTACAGTTGGATTAAGAAAAATTGTTATGTACACAAATTATACACAGACACACACACATACACATAAGGTACTGTTAAATGTATTCAGAGAAGGGGAATTTTAGAAAGTGAGAGATCACCGTGAGCTGAAATGCCTTGGGAAGGCATCCTCGGGAGAAATGAATTTTAAACCTAATATGAAAGACTTAACTGGTACGGTGAGGTTGAGGGTTGAGTGAACCCAGATGGATAAAAATACACAGTCATAAACAGAGCTATTCTTGGATGTACAGTGATTGTTTTAGAGATGAAAACACCCTATGCCTTTGAACATCATATTTTTAATCCACAGGTTGTGCCTTGTCATTTGCGTTTATTTGCTATATCCTCCAGAGACCTTGATAAACTGAGGGGAAAGGAGAGAGGACTGACATTTATTAACCACCTTTGTTTGCCAAGCACTATGCTATCTGCTTTACATACGTTATCTCACTGAATTCTTCTGCAGTCCTGTGAGCCATGCATTACTCCTCCTATTTATAGATGATGAAACTGAGGCAGAGAGAGGCTAAATCACTTGCCCAGGTCTCATGGTTATGAAGTGACAGCCCTCTGCATAATTTACACACAGCTAGAAACTTACGTGATTTTTAAGGTAGTCAAGAGAGTAGGGAAATTCAGCATCAATGCTGTTTCTAAAAAAATATTTGAAATGCTGCTGTTAGATGAATACATTGTCAGCAATTACAAAAATGGATTAAAATGAAAAAAAAAAAGAGACTTCCCTGGTGGTGCAGTGGCTAAGAATCTGCCTGCCAATGTGGGGGACACGGGTTCAAGCCCTGGTCCGGGAAGATCCCACATGCCACGGAGCAACTAAGCCCGTGCACCACTACTACTGAGCCTGTGCTCTAGAGCCTGTGAGCCACAACTACTGAGCCTGCATGCCACAACTACTGAGCTCGCATGCCACAACTACTGAAGCCCGTGTGCCTAGAGCCCGTGCTCCACAACAAGAGAAGCCACTGCAATAAGAAGCCCGTGCACCACAACGAAGAGTAGCCCCCACTCGCTGCAACTAGAGAAAGCCCACGCGCAGCAACGAAGACCCAACACAGCCAAAAATAAATAAATAAATAAATTTCTATATTAAAAAAATAGCAAAAAGAAATAAACTAAAGCAGTTGATGAGAATCCTTTTGGGACACAAATGTCATACAGTATGTCATATGGCACAGGTAGAACCGGATGTGTGCGTGTGTGTGGTGTTGGGGGCTGTATTCTTTTGAATTTGGTGCACTCTGCACATTTTAGGTACTCACAAACAGGGTCAATATCTGATATATTAGAATTTTGTTACAAAATGATGAACAGTTCCACTCGGACTCTCAAGGTGACAGATGTTCTATCGCTGAAATACTGCTTTGGGAAAATCAAAATAGACCCACTGCACCTAAAATAATCAGCCAAAAATATGAGGGAAAAAAATAGAAAATGGAGACCTGTGGCAAGGCTCAATTGTATTTGAGCAATTGTTCTCAAAATGTTCTCTGTGGGTCATACTCTGGCCTGGACCATCTGTCTATCATGGGCTTCCTCTTGTAGAGTGCTGGGCCTTTCACACTCTTGGCCTCCCAACCCCTGCTGTCTTAACGTGAATGGAGGAACAGAGGCTCTTGCATGCCAGCCCCCAGGGCAGTGGCTCAAGGGGCAGCAGACTAGGGAATGTAATGATGTTACTTGCGCAAGCAGTTGCTTGCAGACTGTAACTTTGCCCTGTGTCCTTTAGCTATTCTCGGTGAATTTCCAGAGGGATAGTCTCTTACAGTAAAGCCCCACTCCCTCCATGACCCCAGGCTGGACACATCATCTGGCCTCTGTGTGCTCTGCTCTTGCATTGGGCTCATATAGGGACCAAAGTGAGTAACCTGGGGCCTACAACCCAGGCTAGGGAGAAGATGACTTCATCTCATCTGGGCCATTCTCTCAAGAATTTGTCCCTTTGGATTTTGCTGAAAAGCAACTCGATGTAAATGCCTCTCTCACCAGGACCACCTGCCTCTATAATCTATTGCAGGCTGTAATTTTGCTGCAAGAAATGGTGAGACTTTTCTTTGAAAACTTTTTCATTGTGACCTATGACACACAGAAAAGTGCACCACACAAATTTATACCAATGAATTATAAAGTGATTGCTCATGTAATCGCTACTTGGGCAAGGACTAGAACATTGCTAGCACCTCAGAAGCTTGCTGAGTGTTCCTTTCCAACACACCCATGTCTTTCTTCTCAAGATAACCCTTTTTCTGACCTGGTTTGTAATCATTTCCGTGTGTGTGTGTGTGTGTGTGTGTGTGTGTGTGTATTTTGATCATTTTATCAATATAAACTGTAGTCTGGAGACTGGCCGACTTTTTAAGCCTTTGACCCTCTTCAGCTTAACAAGGAGAGACTCCATAATCAAGTCTGGGATGCTGCATGGAGGGAGACTTTGGCCTCAGACAGGGCTGGGGGCGAACTCCTGCTTTGCCATTTCCTAGCTGTATGGCTTCAGCAGGTCACAGATACTCTCTGAAGTTGAGTTTCTTTATGCAATTGAGATGACAAACCCTACAAACATGGCTGTTGTAGCAGAAGCGAGGTAACACAGGAAGCTACCTAACATGTTGTCAGATACTTGGTTGCTCTCAGGAGCCCTTCTTTCTCGAGAAGAATGATGAGAGGTGCCTTCTGAAGACACATATGAAGTCTTCCTTTGCTGCTCCTGACCCCAGTAAAGCTTCTACCTTCCATCACCTGCCCCAGACAAGGCTCTCTGAGTTGTGCATTGTGGTCATTCACCATTCATTCATTCATTCAGTGCACTGGGGTGGGTGTGTAGAGGTATACAGTACCTGACAAATAATAGTCATGGAATAATGTTGGCTGAGTGAATGAATAAGTGAATGAGTCACTTACCCTGTCCCCTTTTCTAAGACTTTATCATCTAGTAGAAGCCGTAAGACGTGCACAGAAATAATGAGGAAAGCATATATGAAGAGGCCGTGTGGAGCATTGGTTACGAGTGCCAGCCCAACGGCTCCACTTACTAACTGGGAACTGGGATAGTTTATTTAACAGTCTCTGTTTAGTTTTCCCACCTGTATAATGGAGCTAACAACAGTAACTCCCTCAGAGACTTGTTGTGAGGCAGAAATGAGAAAAACAGGTAAACTGCTTATAGAAGAGAATGACACGTTTTAAGTCTTAATTAAACGTGATTGTTGTTATTCTTGTTACCATGATGAAAGGGTAACAAAATGCTAGAAGAATTCGCAGAAAGGATGTGGTAGGAGACAATATCTGAGGGGAAATTTTTAGAAAGTTTTCAGAAGACCTTATTTGCGCTGAGCTTTGAACCTATGTAGGATTTAGATTTACTTCTTTTCCATCTTGGGGCACTCAGAAGTGCTGCTCTCTCATCTGAGTTGTCCTTTCTCCACCTTCCATGCCTGTAACCCCTGCCTGTCACTCAATGTCATTTGCTCCAAGAAGACTTTCCCCTATCTGCCTGACAAGGTTAAGACACTTGGCCACAAGACATGTAAAGCACTGCAGGCTTGGTTGGTGTTTAGAGCACTTATAGCAATTTGGATTTACAAATTTATTCCTGGAGTTATTTATTTAATTTCTAATTCCCCCACTAGATTGTAAGATTCTTGAGGAAAGTGTAAGTGCCTTTGTTTTCCCCATTGCTTCATCCCCAGTGCCTGTAAACACAGTAGTAGATCCCAATAAATACTGCCTGGAGTAGATCCTAATAAATACTTACTGAATGATTTCATTTATATAAATAGAAGTGGGGGAAGTCATTTTGGGAAGAGGAACAAATAAACAGAATGAAGAAATAAAAAAGAATCATAGATGTGGTTTGTTTAATCTGAAATTCATCTAAGTAATGTACTCTAAGAAAGAGAATGCTCCCTTTCAGGTAATACACATGGCTGTTACAATTTCACAGAGGCCCTGCCCCTACTACTGTTTTGTAACCAACAAGAAAGTCTCAGTGGGAATAGGGGAGGAAAAGGTAGGTGGGCAGAGGAAGTAGAGCAGACCAGGGGGTGGCCATCTGAGACCAAGTAAGTTGGTCCCTGTAAACCCTACTTTTGCTGAGGACGACCCAAATAAAGGGCAGTGTGGTGGTTTAGGAATTGAAACGTGAGTGACATCCTGGGGAGGCAGAGAGCCCAGTGACTGGGACCCTGGACCTGGGAGTCAGATGCTCTGTTCTAAGCCAGTCTGGCCTTGGTGCTATCCACAAGGACCTGGGGTCGTTGTAAGGATAAATAACACACCTAAGTTACTTAGCCCAGTGCCCAGCGTTATGGTATCTGCCTAGTAGTTTCTAGTCATGATTACTGTTTCCAGATTTCCCCTATTCTGTGATGCGTATTCCTCTATTTCATTTTAATGTGTCTAAACTCGGAACCAGACTTACAATCTAAGTGTACTTTTATTGTAATGGTTCCTTTTTACTTAACGCTATCATTATATTGAAGGTAAATTCTAGAATCAATAGTGTCTTAGAATTGATATATAATTTTATTATTATATTTTATTTTTCCTCAGAAAAATGGTTCTTGTAGAGTTGCATCTTAATTTGAGAGAAAAAAAGAGAAATGTTAAAGTTGTCACAGAGAAGTATTATAAGTGTTTATAGGTATATATAAAAGGAGACGATCTTGGGGAAGCTTTCCAGAAACTAGTAGATTATGGGAATGGGCGGCTTTTGTTTCTCTCCTATTAAGTCACTTGTGTAATACTTTTTCAAGAAACATGAGACATTTACTTAACTAGTGAAGGACCCCACAAGATAAAATTCTATTTATAAACGCTCCTCTGCAAGAAGTTCAAAGTGCTTGGCAGATAGTTTGTAATAAACTCTTACGAAATGCATGTGCAACGAGGCCTAGGGTGGAGGAAAGTAGGAATGCAAGACTCATTTTTCTGTTTTAGAACACATTTAAGTAACTTCCCAAAGGCCAGAAAATCAGGGACAAAGCTGGGAAGAAACTATGTTTTCTAATGCCAAACTTATTTGTTTGCTTGCTGAATACAATTACCATTTCATCAAGTATTTTTGTGCTTTTTCTCCCCTTCATTCTACTTATTTGGATAAATTTTCAATTTTTGATTTAGAAAAATTCAGATTTATTAACTAGCCAGGTGAGCTACAACTATGATTGGCAATTTGCTTATCTAATGACTTAAGTTAAAACCTAAACTTCAGAAGGTAACATGAATGTCAGCAATTACTACTAAAAACCTATCTCATAACCCTGAAAGTTGGTTACTGAATGTGTGTATTTTTAGATATAATTTTTAGGCCAGTATTTTCAAGTGTCTATGCTAACTGATGTTATAAATATAGTTAGAAATTAGGGAGGGTTCCATGTGTGTTGGGTTGTTTAAACAGTGGGGATTTCCTTTGAAATATTTGAAATTAACATTATACATCATTTTCACTACCAAACTGGCAAAGGCTAAGTCACACAGTGTTGATCAAAGGAAGGCTCAGCCATATTCTCTTGTAGAAGCTGTGGGTATAGAAATAGTTGCAGCCTTTCTGGAAGGTAATTTGGCAATATGCATAACATTGCAAAGGTGATAAGTCTCTGACCCAGTCATACCACTTCTAGGAAACTATCCTAAGTAACTAATTACAAATGTACAAGTTTTGGCTAAGGATGGTCATCACAGCATTGTTTACAATAGCAAAACAATTAGAAATAGCCTATGTGTCAAACATAATATATTGATTAAGAAAGTTATGTACAATCATGTAATGGAATTCTATATTGCCATTAAAAATGTTACCATTCTATGCTATATTGGTTGATGTAAAAGATACCACCGGAAAGAGCAGGTTACAAAATAGTGCTCGGAATGATCATGAGGATGTGTGTGTGTGTGTGTGTGTGTGTGTGTGTGTGTGTGTGTGTGTGGACACACATACACGCATAGGAAATATCTGTAAGCATATACAACAAAATGTTAACAATCATTATTTCTGGGTAGTGGGTGATTTATATTTCCTCTTTTTCCTTATGTAGGTTTTCTAAATTTTTCTTCTGTGAACAAATATTACTATTAGAATTTTTTAAAATGTAACTTTTAATTTTTTCAATATTTAAAAAATTTACGATGTCATTTACAAGAATGGTGAGGGCAGATAGGTGTGTGCACAGTCAGTACCAGTATTGGGTTGTTTATCCCAGTAAGGAAGGGGCCTGCCAGTGGGAGACAGTGCCTAAGACCAGAGTTTGAGAATTTTATAACATCTCCTGGGGAGCCCTCAGGGACTTTAATAAACCACAAAGACCAAGTTACATGCCCTACTATGTGACAGGACTGAGGACAATATCTTTTCTCTCAGTATTTTTCTTTGTATCTATATCCAAAAAAATAAAATACTTCATTTCCAAGAAAACTCTTCAAATCTTTGGAAGGTGCAGGTGATCTTGCAAATCACCTGCTGTTAGTTCTGCTTGTCTTCCTCTCTTCTCATTAGCCAGAGTGTGTGACTTTACTGAAAGATTCATTTTTGGCTCCTTTTTTTGGAGAAAGTCATTCCCTGTGCCCCGTCGATTCATTCTAATTCCTTCTCTTTTTGCCACAGTGTTATCAAATTCATGACTTTCTTTAGTGTTCCACAAAGGTGTCCTGGTATTTTTCCTCCCTCCCTCCCTCCTTTTCCTTCCCTTCTTCCCTCCTTCCATCTTTTCCTCTCTCCTCCCCTCCCAGTAGAAGCAAGAATATCCCTCCTTATGCAAATCCACCCACTCTGTATCTCTGGAAAGCTCTGACTAAGGGCTTGGACAACCATCTTCCTTCATTGATTCCTCATTTATATTTTTGGTGTTTGAAAACTTGAACACTCTGTTCCCAGGGCTTCAACTGAGGATCATGCTATCCCCACACTTCCCACCACAAACTAGCGACAGTTTGGAAAGGTGTATCCATTTTTTGGTTGTCACCAAGACTGTATGATAGTCTTAACATTTAATGAAAACAGTCAGGAATGTTAAAAATCCTGCAACCTATGGGGCAGTTCTGCTCAACAAAGAATTGTTCTGCACCCTTGTTGAGAAACTGCAAAGTGTCCAGGGTCAAAAAGTAAGTGAGCCAAATGCAGTCATCAAGTCCAAAGGGCAAGGGAATAATGGCAAAGAGATGACAAAACCAGAGGGGGAAGCCAGGCAGCCCTGGGGCTGGTGCCAGGCAGGCTGAAGGGACGGCAGTGAGCGTGGCAGCTGTGCCCACAGCTGGTGGTCCTCGGTGTCCACTCTGTAGGGCACAGTGAGTCTGGGCCACTTTCAAAGTTCAGGACAAAGAAGGAATCGACGTGGATGTCATGGGAACCCAGGAAGAAAGAGACTATGTGGCATTAGATTCATCGTTCATTTATTTATTCCAGTAAACAGGTAGTGAGCATGTAATTTTCTGGTGCTGTAGTGAGCAGTAAAAAAAACCCAAACGCATCAGATAATTTGTGTGTCCTGAATGCTAAGAAGTCAACACTAAGAAGTTGGTGCAGTAATGATTTGCCATATTCTAATTTTGGCTGCCCTACATTTGAACCTTATCCTATGTAGGAATTCTTTACCTTTTAAGTCTTGCTGGGCCAGAGGCCATCTCTCATGTGAGAAGCTGAAAATGCTAGATATCTACTTTCCCACTTCCCCTGCAGGCAGGCCTGGAGAGCTGTCCTGGATTTTAAACTGGGAAGTTGTTACGAAAGAGCGGAGGGAGAGGGAAGAAGTGTTTTGCCTGATGAATACTGGGTGCTATTTGGGGCCTCGGTTTCTAGACACAAAGATCTAGAATTTGGATCTTCAGGCTTTCTAGTGATTCAGGGAACTACTCAACATCCTTTGAATACATTCCTTTCTTGCTTAAATCAGCCACAATTAGTTTCTTTGGTAGGTAGATACCAGCACCTACTGTGTACCAGTTGCTGGGAAAACAGATAAATCAGACAACGGTGCTGTGTTCTTAGGATGACAAGCAGGTACCGGGTCAGACTCAGGGAGTGCTGCCATGTGGGCAGAACCCAGAACCACAGACGCTCAGAATAGGACGTGATGATAACCTGTATTGGGCTCAGTGTGTAGGGGAGGCTAAGAGCCAAGGAGGCTAGTGTGAGACAGTGAAAATAAATAAACAAATTAAAAAGATGACGGGTGAAACTTATGGACATTCTGTTACAAAGTGGTACAGAAATGAGTCACCAGATGTGCCAGATCAGCTTGACTTCAGAAGGCAAATGCTGGAAACAGAGATTGCAGTGGGACAGCGACTAGGGAATGCTGGTTTCCTGGCCCGCCTTCCAGGGAAGCGCTATCTGTGGCCTCAGATTTCTCCCTGCTTTTCTGTGAACATAGAGGATGAAGAGCTGTACATGGCAGTCAAACTTTTGGCCCAGTTTATCCATAAATTTCCAAAGATTGTGCTATTTCTTCCATTATAAGTTTGAAATCCTGTGATTCACAGTGTACAATCCAGCCTGCTGTGGTCTGTGCTATTTTGTGTAAATACAATAGAATTTTATTTAATTCTATTAAATAAAATTTAATAGGTGGGGAGGTGGGGGTGAGGTGTGAGTTCAGTGCTCTGATTCCCTTTTGTTACATAACCGTCATTCATTGGGCACCTCTTCCATGCCAGACTCTTTCCCACATATTATCTTTAATATTCAAAACAATGCTCCGAGCAGGTGTTATGGGGTTAGTTTTACAGGCAAGGACCTGTTCTAAGGACTTGTCCAAGATCACAGAGCTGGTTGGTGACAAAAACTCTGAATGCAGGTGAGTCTGGCTCCAATCTTCCCTGCTTTCCATGACACACACCATAGTGTCTCCTTCCCAGTTATTCTAAATCAAGGATCATGTGTCCTACCCTGGGAATAATATGTTCATTGATCCATCTTAAGTTCATAACTCATTCCTGGCAGGTGTGCCTGAGATACGTATCAAGCATTCTTAAGGGGTGGATTATTAAGATCAGTTGCATAATCTGGAAAGATCAGTGGTGAATGAGTGTTTCTGACTTCAACAAAAAAATTGATGATCAAGACACTGGGTTGTGAGACCTCTTCCAGGCCTGATTTCTCTGAATGCTGATTAGCTTGGTTGGTAGGATAGTGCTGTTGCTGGGGGGTAGGGGTAGGGGTGTTGCTCTGAGGCCGAAGGCACAGCAGTGGGCCTGTTAGCTCAGACTTGCCAGACACTCGCCACTGCACCAGGGGGATATGGGCCACCTAGTGTGAGTAGACTGACTGTTAGTGTTAGTGGTAATAATAACAATGAACATGTTTTGAGCACTGACTACGTGTTTGCACTGTATAATGAATGCATTATCTTTAGGCCTCTGCACAAATCTAGGAGGTTCCACGTTTTAAATGAGGAAACAGACTCACGGAGATTCAGCAACTACATCACACAGACAGTAGGTGAGCTATCTGGGGTTCAAACCCAGACCTTTCTGCTTCCAAAGCCCAAACCTAAGGGATCATGTGATATTAATTGTAGATGATCAGTTCCAGGTATACCTATGAAGAATTACTTTAAAGTCATTACTTGCTTATTCAGCAACTACTTTCTAATGCCTACCTTAGGATGGGCAATAGGCTCCTGAACAAAAGAGACATGGCCCTGCCTGTCTCATGGTGGAGGAGAAAAAAATCAAATAAGTACACAAATAAACATAAAATGACAAACCGTGCTATGTGCTATGATGGAAAGGCACAGAAAGGTGGGAGAGGCCATCACAAGGGGACCTAACCTAATCTAGCAGATCAGGGAAGACTTTCTGGGAGCAATAGTGACTGAGTAAATACCAGAAAGATGAGTGTAGTTAACTGCGAGGAAGGGAGGGGAAACGGGAGAAGAAAATTACTGGTAGAATGAAGGGCATGTGCAAAGGCCTGAAGCAGAAGGAAAGAACTTTTAGTCTGTGGTCACTAGACACTGCTGGCCTGGGGGATAAATTTAGTTTGTAGATGTTTGTTTTGGCTCACAGACTCTTCTGGAAAATTTTGAGCCTCAAAGAGGAAATGTTGCGTAAATATTCTGACTTCAAGCTCCTTTTGAAAAAGTATAAGATCTGACAAACCCTTGGCCCTCAGGGCTTCATGGCGACAGTGACAATCAATGAATGTATGATCAGTTTAGGTGGGGCGCACACTCTCCATTTCATCAGTCTTCCTACTCATTATTGTCTCCCCGATGCTGAAGCAAGCTTCAGTTACTACCTGTCATCATGTTTGCACTGTTGCATTTCTTATACTGGAGAATTATTTCTTTGTAACCCTGTCTTGTTAATAAATGAAAGATAGACCAAAAGAACCATGTGCTTTTCCTCAAACTCAGCATGTACCGTATTTCTTGGTGCCTGTGGGCATTTAAATTCCTCCCACTCTTACTTTGGAGGAAACAGAAAAAAGACTAGCAGTGTGTACCACTATTTAATGGCCTAAAATATGTTGACTTTCTTGTCAACTGCAAATCCTTAGTGAGAATAGGACATGCTTTATACATTGTGAACCCCCCACCATGATAGGCATGGACAGCTGAATATACATTTGATTTTTCGTCAAAGGTATAAAAAATGCTGGTTCTACATTTCTAAATGTAGGACAGTACCTGTTTTTAATTGCTACTCAATTTATTAAGCATTTCTATTATATTAAGCACGATAGATCATAAGATAGCCCTTGTCCCAGAAACATATGTTACTTATTCCTTCCTTGGTCAGATAAATTAATCTTGCCATCTCCAAACCACTGTTCCTTACGTATTAGCAAGACAGCACAAATTAATTCTGAACTTCTCCTAAACATTTATAAACATGTCAAGTAATGCAGACATCTCTGGTATGGTATAAGAGTCCCAGGCTGTGATGCAAGAAACCACTTTACTTTATACAATTAACATGTTCCCACAAGACAGAGTGTAAATCACACCACACATTCAGAGCACTAGAGACACTCACTGGGGGAACTTGTGATGAACCATTTTGTAAAGCAGAGAATTTGAATGTAATATGCAAAATCCCTAATTATAATATATACTTTTTGCAAGAGCAAAGCATTCTATTAAGATTTAATAAAGTACATATGCATCATATATGTGATATGATGCCTCCAATGTCAGTTTCCTTATATGTAACTAAAATTAGTTGATTTTTGTGTTTCCCTTAACTTGCTTTCTTTTCTTTTTTCCATGTGTTGTCAGTGTGACTAAGCCCTGTTACAAATCAAGTCTTCAGCTCAAACTCAACCAGCAGAGGGTACTGTTTGAGCATTTAAGTGGACTTCCCATCTTTGTCTTACCCATCCAAAGAAGCAATATCTGAATAATAGCCAGGGACGATATTCAATAGGCAAGGTTCTAGCAAGATAATAGACATCAATGATCATGTTTCAGCATCATTTTACAGGAAACTCCCTTTGTTCTCTGCTGCTCACAAAGGACATTCCATGCAAAACGCACCTGTAGGTAGTGATAAATGTCTATGAAAGGTAGGTGAAGAAGGGTGGTGGTTGTAGAGTAGAATCTGCTTCTAAATTTACCAAGTACTTATATTCCTTTTAGGTTTAGGGTTCTGAATCAAGATATCAGCCCCACGTGTTCTCAGCTTGCTAGTGAATGTTAATGAATAATTCCTGCAGTAACAAATGTCATAATAAAATAATCAGGCAGTCTGTGCACATTGTAAATCAATGAGCACAGATGTCTCCAGATGGAGGGGATATTTGAAGATACTTTACATCTTGCTGGGTTTGGAACGCTTGACGGTTGGCTAGCATCTGTTTATCAAAATAAAGAGAGCATCTCCCCGTTCTGAAATCAAATTCAGCATTAAATATAATTAAATATATTGTAGAAGAAGACTTTGTCCCTTAATGTTTACATAAATTTGATCAATATGTGCATAATAGTGGATCACACATTTCTTAGTAAAATTTATACATTTGTATTTTTACATTAATAATTAAAAACTTTTATCAAAACAAAAACCACACATGGTAACAACAACAAAAAAGATAAAAGCACTTGCACTAAAAAGCAGTAGTTCTCTGTCTACTCCTTATCTTCAGTCTCTTCTCAGATATAAATTTTAACTTTTATAGTATTTTTTCCTTTGGTTCTTTACCTCTGTATCTCTAAGCAATATTCTTATACTGCTAAATCTTGGGTTATTAGTTTTAGGTATTATATGTTGTCTTCCTATGCAGATAGATGAGAATGTAACATGATTAGGTCATTCAGTACCTCCTTTAGTCATATCTCTACTTTAGATCTTTATTGATTACCTATGCAATTTTAGATAAAATACTTATTCCTTTTACAACTTTCAGTGAAACACTTATTCTTTTAACAAGAGAGTTTATTTTGTGTCCCCATCTTTTCAATTCTCCTCTCACATTTCTCCCTCCCAATCTGTACCTCTTGTAATCTGTATTTCTACAATGTCAAGGTTATTAACATTTGACTTCTCTCTCATCATCATTCTACCATCTTTGTCTATCAGTTGATTCTAAAATTGTAAACCAATAATAGTGTTTATATTGAGGCTCAATCTTGTTGATTGCAGTATCACATAGTGTATTATACTTCTTGTACAACTTTTAATTTTTCTGGAGTTTCTAATTGCCTTTTTTTTCTTATACTACTTCCCTTTCTCGTGTTCTAATTTTTGTTTTTTTTGACCATTCAGAGATTTTGTTAAATTTTTCCAGAAACTGCTTTCCTTTGAAGCTCTTCATCTTGCTACTCTTACCTGTACTTTTTATGTAGGCCTGCTAATAGTGATCATCTTGGTGTTACTTTTGTTTCCTCATTTCTGGAACTCGAGTCCTTTGCTTTCTTTGTTTAGTTCTTTTTGCAGCAGTACATACTCATCAAAATTCCTAAGAAAGGATATGTGAGATGCAACTTTTCTGATTGTTTGAATGTGTGAAAATCAGCACATGCAAGTGTGATCTAAGTTCACACTTGAATAATAATTTAATTAGGTATAGAAAATGTAAAATTCCTCAGAATTTCAAAGGCAGTGTTCCTTTTTCTTAATCATCAGTATTGCTGATGTGAAGTTTCATGCCAGCTTGATTCTCATTCTTTGATGATTTGCTTTTTCTTTCTGCTTTTTTTCTTTCGGGAACAATCATCGATGGAGGCCTTTTTACAGCCATTGGTGGGCTATTCCAATCTGAAGTGTTAAATCTTTCTGCTATACAAAATTCTCTTGTATTAATCAAATGAAAAATTTTCTCCCTTCCATTTTTGCTACTCATTTTCCATAATTCCTAATAATTATCTATTAATTCTCCTGATTTGATCCTTTTGTCTTTTAAAATTTTATTTTCTGGGAGAATTTCTTAATTCTGTATTCTAAAATTTCTTTTTCTTTTTTCCTTTGGCACTCATATTCTTTAAATCAAGGTTCCTTCTTAATCTGTTTGTTCTTTTTTCATACTATCCTGTTCTTGTCTTATGGATGCAATGTATTCTTTTTTTTTTTTTTTAAAGAAATTCACGTTCTTTTATTTATTTATTTATTTATTTATGACTGTGTTGGGTCTTCGTTTCTGTGTGAGGGCTTTCTCTAGTTGTGGCAAGTGGGGACCACTCTTCATCGCGGTGCGCGGGCCTCTCACCATCGTGGCCTCTCTTGTTGCGGAGCCCAGGCTCCAGACGCACAGGCTCAGTAATTGTGGCTCACGGGCCCAGTTGCTCCGTGGCATGTGGGATCTTCCCAGACCAGGGCTTGAACCCGTGTCCCCTGCATTGGCAGGCAGACTCTCAACCACTGCGCCACCAGGGAAGCCCTGCAATGTATTCTTGAATCTTTCTAAGGATGTTAGAGTTTCTGTAAAAATTTCTGTTCTTCACATTATATCTTTTTATTTTGGAATCAGTATTTCTGTTTGTTTATTTTGGTCAGAATCTCCCACATTGGGGACTTTTTCAAATGTATGGGAATCTTTGGTTTTTGTTCACATTTTAAAGTAAGGCAAACACCATGACTGGTTTGTGATTTACATAGTGATGAAATCAGCTGTCCCATAAACAGAATTTGGATCTATTTCCTCTATTTTTCAGTCTTATGTGTCATTCCCTCCCCTGTTGTATCTGCATTTTCAGAATTCTGAGCATCTCAATGGTTCTTCTCGGCAGCTTATTTCCATCTCTGTTACTACACCAGCTACTTCCCTTTCATTTTACTCTAAGTTCACTTCTTTATATGCCTTTCATCTGTTAGTATATCTACATCTACTTGTCATCTTCCAAAGATTTAAGTCTTCTATGAGCTAATGACCACTATATATTCTTATCTTATGAGTTTATACCTACTTACATTCTTCATTGACATTTTAATGGGCTTCTGGATGGAAAAGAATATAAATACATGTGTACAATCTGTCATCTTTAACTGGAAGTCCATGTTAATTTTTGAATGCATATTTGTATGATCTGAAATTTCTAAATGCATTTCAGTATTTATAGCCCATGTCATTTGTAAAAATGTATTTTCAGTGGACATATTTAAGATATCTTTTAGCATGTGTCATTTCTCTGGCTATTTTCTTAATATGTGAAGGTAGACTAACAAGCCAAAATTTATTTAATCCTTTTGAGATATTAATTATTTCAAATGATTATATTTGTTCTTTAAAACAACACTGTGGAATAGATATTGCCACAACTCCATTTTACAGATGAGAAATGGATTTGAGTGATAAGCTTAAGATCAGAGAGCTGGTGAGTGCTGGCCTGGTACGTAGATCCAAACCTTTCAGTCCTTTTCTCTGAAGACACAATATGTCTCTTAGATACCACGTAATAAAACCCAATAAATACAACAGCATAAATAAATAATGTAATCTGTCTACAGAATAAATTCCTACTGCCATAAAGCTTCATGTGTTGTTTTAGTTCTATTCTTGGTTGTATTTTTAAAATAATATTTAAAACTATTTCTGAATATTTAGTAAGGATGTAGCATTCCTAACTTCTCCCAGTGAACTCATGGATAACTTCCACTGATAAAATAAGTCGTGTTGTATAAAGGAAGAGCTGTTGTTTCAAAACATCGGGGGCAAGCCTAAGGTAGAGTCAGACTATTCTGATTGTCTTCAACTATTATATACCTTACTACATTTTAGGTCAGATAATTTGGCTCTTAACATTCAAAACTGTATTAATTACGGGATTTTATAACGAGGTTATACAGTGTATGTTTGCCAATTGGGAAAGAAAGATAATTACGCTTGAATGTAGGTCACATTTAAGAAACTCTCTTATCCTAATGGGAACCATGTTTCCTTAAAAATCAAGAATTAATAATATTGAAGAAAGTGGTGTCTCTCTCATCCTGTGACCCAATTCTTCTGGTCCAAGATTTTTTTTTACCTTTTTTTTTGGCGGCATTTCTTAGGAAGAGAAACTTGCATAATTTCCTATAGGCAGTTTGGGCCACTTGTGGTAGCCGCTGAATTGGGTCATGTTGGTTGTAAGAAACTGGTGGATGAAGAATTATCAGGATGTTTACAGGGACATTTCTAGGGTTGATATCATAAGCAGATAATTCTCCTAACTGCCCCCAAAGTGTTTTATGTTGACTTGTATGAGAAGGAGTCTTAGTCTTTGCCCTTGAAAAATTGATGGTATGTTCAAACTGTCAGTGTTTTTTGATTTTGTTTTTTTCTCCTGAGCTTTTTTTTATTTTCAGTATTACCAAATGGCAAATCTAAAGAACATCATTTAAAATGGGAGTGAACTCTCCTCAAAACTAAGGAGTTTGACATAAGGATTTGATATAATTCTGTAGCATGTAAGGAATCTCTGTTGCACCTAATTAACCATTTTAATCGAGGTATGAAAAAATGCTTCACTCGCAAATTTCCCAACCTCTGCCCCACCCCTCCCAAACTCACCCCTCACCACCAGGAGAAAGACTGCAACAAAATAATGGACTGTTTATTAAAATTCATTGCATGGTCAAAAAAGGAACAAAGTTTTCTAAAGGTGTAGCTGGGTTTCCTTGGAATGGTGCAAAGCAGATCTCAACTCCAAAAGCTATGATTTCATCACTATAATTTAAGTGGTTTTAGTGGTTTAACTTGTGTTGGGGTTGGGACAAAATTGCTTTTTAAAAAAGAGAGAGAGAGAGCGAGATCGGTGAGAGAGAGAGGGAGAGAGGGAGAGAGAGAGAGATCGGAGAGAGGGAGAGAGAGAGGGAGAGAGAGGGAGAGGGAGAGAGAGAGGGAGAGAGAGAAGGAGAGAGAGAGGGAGAGAGAGACGGGGAGAGAGAGAGAGGGAGGGAGAGAGAGAGAGAGAGATCGGAGATCTAAATTTTAATTTACCATTTTAAATGGTCTGGGACTTTTGTCAGTTTGAAATGTGCTTATTCCCAGTGATTGTTTTCATCTTTGCCTTATCTTATTATTAATGGAATATTATAGTCAACCAGTCAGCTGATGAACTAGTCTGAGGATGAATTTTGTAGTTTGTGTTTCTCTTTGTCTCGTTTCCATCCTTCAAGAATTAAGGTACTTTAACAAGCTGCTTTAAGGAATTAATGGTATTATAAAACACACTGTACTTTAAGATTCTCAGGCATTTTTTCACTACAGGTGGGAACCAAGCCTTGGAAAGATATATGACACATGAAGGATGATCGGGGCAATGGAAAGATCTAGGTCCTGAAATAACTCCCCTGATTGGGTCCCCTCACCCCTCCTCCCAGCAATTACTTGGCCCTCAGGACTGAGGCTTAGCTAGCCAGAATCCAGAAGTGAGAAAATAAGGTTCTTCCCAGGCCTATTCAGACCCATCTAGATATTAATTTCCACTTTGGAGTTCTTTTGTAATGATGCGTGAGTGGTGTATGAATTCCTCAGGGTTTTGAGTTTTCTGTGAATAAGGAACTCTGAGATCATCTCTTACAAATAGGTGAGCTGTGGCACAGTAATCCAGCTGCTGCTCGTCTTTGGGGTGTAGTATGCTTAGCTAATCCTATTGACTATAATTCTAACCGGGTGGCTCTTGTTAAATCTTTGAGCAAAAGATGTAATCTTTAGGCGAAGGGCACATGAAGAAAATACTCCAACAATTCTTGACACTCCCCAGGTCTCAAAGTAAGAACTTTTTTTTTTTTTTTTAAACGAGATTTATAAGCTACCCAGACAGATCTCCACTTGAAGGCTGAGGTTGGAACCTAACCAGGATAGTAGAAACACTGCTTTTACTGAGCCGGGCATTGTTCAAGTTGTAATGCAGGATGAAGGAGAAGTAATGGATATCATGCCTTAAAGACACGTCTAATTGCTAGGAGATCATTCAGGCAGCGACCCAGTAGTTCTGCCCCAGTGGTTTGTGGGAAGATGTTCTTAAATGCTGGAGAGAAGCAAGACTTATAAAGGGGAAGGATTGTGTTTAGCTGAGTCTCCTTAAATTCTTTTTAAAGCCCTAGGATGACTTGTTAGGGTGTGTACATGACAGAATAAATGCAAGTGTTTCTGAGACTCTAAGACTTTGTAAATAAGGGGATTTTAGGTAGATCTAAAAGAATTTGAGGAAGCAGATATGGTAGGAGTTGGATAAAGAGTCTCACAGGGTGAAAGTAAGTTGAAGATTCTGTCTTTCCCTGTTTGAATAACATTCACTGGTTTGAAATTATAATTGTGAGAACTTTGGAGAAAACTTTAGACTCAAGAGCGAGGTGTCTGTTTTAATATTCAACGTAGCAAGTTATGTCTATGAGGAGATGAGTAATTTTTGGATGATTTTTTGAGTTTTAGAACACTGTATTTGGTAACCCTATTATAAACTTTGGGGTATGTACTGCACTCCATAAAATAGCTAAAACAGTTTGCATTTGTTTTTTAGTGGCCAGAGCCATTATATGCTGTAGCACTTGGATTTGATCCATAATGCTTCGTAGTCTAACGGCAGTCTCTAGAGCCCAGAGCCCTGGGACTGATTCCAACCAAACAGTAGGTCAGCACTGGAAAAGAAAGAAGTTGTTGCCCAGATTGCCACAAATGGAAATGAGAGAAGAGAAATGCTTATCAGGGTAAATAAACTCAAAGCCTTATTATTAGGAAGGGGGTGGCGAGTGGGCAGAAGGAGACATAGGCACAGGGCTGACATTTACTGAGGACTCACTCAGTGTCTCACACATTATTAGATGCTTTTATGTATCAGTTCACCTAGTCCTCACTAAATCCTAAAGGTTTGATTGTGTTCATTATTACAGAGAAGGAAACTGAAGAGAGAGGTTAAGAAAATTGCCCAAGGTCACACAGCAAGCATATGGTGACATTTGTTAACTCTTAATTATACCTACCTGCCATAGGTAGGTATAATTTAGGTGGGTTGTTATTAGTGTCTGCTGTAGATCTATAACTGTTTAGATCAATGTACAATGGCCATGGGTGATCAAATCATTCTGTCTTCTGAAGCTTCAAAAAGTCAAGGTAGAAAATTCATGGAACCTTGATAATCAGAATTAATCACACACCTTTGGCTTTATTCAGTCATTCAACAAATATTTATTGAGCTCCAAGTGCGTGCCAGGTCCTGAGCTAAGTGATGGTACTGCAGCAGAAGAGAGATGCAATTCTTATACTCTGGAAACAGTAGACAAGTAAAGAGGTAAACACATTCACATCCACGAAGGGACTAGTTCAGTGAGTGGAAACATAATGTTATCCTGATATGCCAGGTTGCCACTGGAATGAGATGCACAAGTAACCTGATATTCTGGTTATTTACACAGACTTTATCAGAAGTGGATCTGGCTTCATTGCATGGCAAATCTCCAGATGAGGATGCCCTCATCCATGGACTGTTTCATCCACGGGTGAGCTGCTATAAAATTGTTCTCCTCATCCTTCTCTGTATATACCACTCAACCTGTTGCTCCTTTAGTTTTCCTAGTCTTTTCCTCTGGGGGACTTGCTTGATTTCACTGATACTAAAAGGGGAGTAGTAGAGCACTTCAATAGGGTTGTACCATCTCCATTTGGGGTGGGGGTAGTTTTTCAAGAAAGGGAATGGATTTTTCTTCTTTTAAAGGTCACACTGTTTTGATTTAGCATGCCCATGAAAATGTAGAGATTAATTAAACATTTGCAAATTAATATAATAAAATTTATTTAAAAATCTATCAAACAATACTGAATATTTTTAAAGGTATATACGTATGCAGAAAAACATCTAGAAGGAGACACACCAGACCCTGGGGAGAAACTTGGGATTGCAGCTGGTGGCCAAAAGGGGTTTTGTCTGATTCATGCTCTTATAATATTTTACCTGGAGAATGTATTTGCATATTATTTTTATAATAAAAAATAATAATGTGAAAAGAGGTAACTTGAATGGAGAGCAGCTAGGAAGCTGTTGTAATAGTCCAGAAGAGAGATGATTATGATCTGAAATAAAAGACAGTATTGCCTAGTGATTGAGAATGAGAGCTCTGATTCTAGACTGCTTGGGCTTGAATGTGCTCTCATACTCACCAGCTACATGCCAACTGGGTAGATTACCTAACCTATTTGTGTCATGGCAATTTCATCTATAAATGAATATGCAAAAAATAGCACCTACTCATAGAGTTGTGATAATTAAGTGACTTAGTACATGAAAAGTGCTTAGAACAATGGTTAGTAAGTCCTCTGTGAATACTAGCTATTATTTTAGGGGAGATAGACAGGATTGGGTTGGGAGAAATGGGAAGAGTGATGAATAGCTGAAGATGCTAGTACCTTGGATACCAAGTTGATGCTGAATACCTTGTCAGGTCTTATGAATCATCATGCTTTCATGACCATCACTTCCCACTGGTTGCCTTGAGGTCACAGGGGTATAGAACATCATAATGACTCTCTACTAATTCTGTGGCAGGTACTGGAAGTTGCTTTTCTAATCACGAGTTGCAATCTGGAATAGGATGATTACATCACTTAGCCTCTTGTCTAGTTCTCTAATTAGTAAGTTGGTAACCATATCACTTATCTTTAATGCTTAGATATATTTTTTAAAGTAATAAGGTGATGATACACATTTCAACAGATATACAGTGCCTCTTCTCCACTTTTCCCTGCTTATTCTATTGCATTTTCAGTCTCTGATAAATCTGCTTCCCTGGATAATGTTGTGGGAAAACAGGACAGGTCAAAGGAAAAACATTACCTCTCAAGGTCCATTTGTGTGAAAACACAAAAGATAAATATCACTCAGGGGTTAGTGGGGGCCTACTGCCACTCTGGCACACTGCCTGCCTCTCTGAATTATTTTAAGGATCCAGTGAGGAAAAGTATAAAAGACTGTACACATTAGTATTTAATCTACTGACTTTCTATTTGTCATTTTTTTCTATTCCACATGAAAACACTGTAGAGAGAATTCTAGATGGCTGCATTCTGAAAAACCAGCTTTCACTGAGTTAATATTTCTCTTCAGTTTTGTCTACCTGTCTCACCTTTGAGTTTACTAACTATTAATTGTTTAAACCTTGGCATTTTATTCCCTTCAGTTTTTAGGACTCTGGTAGGATAATTGCTGAATCTTTGGAAAAGGACCAATATTTAGTTTAGATGTTATTCTCCCTTCTCTACCCAATGTATATCTACATGTTTTTTCTCTCATTATGACCCTAAGTGAAGCTTTGATGACATTAAGGCCTTTTCATCTGTGCTCAGGAAACTCTTTGAGCCTTTCTTGGAGGTCTTAATTTGGCTTGTAGTTGCCTTGATTTGATCTAGTCCATTTTCTAGTCTCTTAGGTAGGTCTAAAATAACATAATTCCACTCCTTTTTCTATGCTGGCTATTCCAGGTCATAATGCTTTTCTGCTCCCTACCATAAGAAAAAAAGTTCTTCTGTTAACTATTGATTTTTTTCTTACTATTATTTGTAAACCAGGAGTATTAGTTTACCTGTTTCTGGCTTTTTCCTTATACTGGATTTTTCTCATTTATATATCAGAAAATATCTTAATATGTTATTATGAATTTGAAATTTTATTCTCAAATGAGAAGATACTTATATTTTGTGAAATTCTAAAATGTGCTTTTTAAAAATAACACTTTATTGAGGTATAATTGGTATACAATAAACTGTACACATTTCAAATGCACAATTTGAAACCACCTTTTGAGTACTAAACTCAATTTATTTTCCACAGAAGCTCAGATTTAGGTACCAGCCTATCTTTCTCCTTGTCTTCAAAGCTAAGCTTGTAAAGGGCACTGTCTTGACTCACTTTGCTGAATTACTCATCTTCCAGTAAAGTCCATCCTCAGTCCCTCTCAATCAGGCTTCCGTTCTCGTTCCTCAGGTGAAATTGCTGTAGCAAGACTCACTGCCAAATCCAGGGGCCATTTTCCAGTCTTTTCTGACTTGGATTCTTTGTGACACTTGCCATCATTGACCATTCTCTACCATCTTGAGAGTGTCCACGTTTTAGCATCCACAAGATGCAGTGTTCTGGTCCCCCTCCTACCGCTGGCATGGGCCCTTCTCATCCTCCTTCCTCTGCCTGGCCCTGGTGGCAGTGCTGTGGCTCTGCCCTTTGTTGCTCATCTTCTCAATGTCTGCTCTCTCCCGGAGTGAGCGCATACACTCAACTCGTTAGTCATACTGAACAGGTGTTGACAAGTTACAAATGAATGATTTCAGCTTAGACTTCTTTTCTGACATCAGATCCATACACATAAACTGTCTATTGGACATTTCTACCTGCATATACCATAGGCATACAAATTTAGTATTTTTAAAACTCACTTCATTATCATTTTTTCAAAACCCTTCTCTTCCTTCTCTGTTCCTTAGCCTAAGACATAGGCCTTCTCTGTGGGAAGCTTACAGTGTTGCTGGGGAAACAAAATAGGAGTGTGTGAAGTAATCACCAATGAGCTTGTGTTTATGCTAGTTTGGTGTAATGAAGCAGCAAAGGACTCAGTGGTACTGTACAGCTGTTAGGGAAGAGAACCCTAGAGACTAAATTCCTGGTGATGGGGAAGAACAATGGATGCAAGAGTATTCAGAAAAGCAAGAATGTCAAAATGAGGCCAGAGCTGTCAAGAAAGCCTTCACAGAGCCCTTGCAACTTCATTCCTTCATTTATTCAACAGCTGCCTGTTGAGAATTTTCCATGTGTTGAAAACTCTTAGGTTCTGGAGAAGCATCAGTGGAGAAGAGGCAAGACTCTTGCTCTCATGGAGCTTATGTTCTACCAGGAAGAATCAGACAATGAATATGTAAAACATTAATAAAAATATAACTTCAGATAGAGATAAGTACTCCTAGGAAATTAACAGAGTATAATAAACTAGAAAATGATAGAAGGGTGGGGGGTATTCCATTAGAACTTACAATGAGGGAAACCTTTCAGAGGTGTGATGTTTGAGCTGTTTGTTGAATGAGTAAGTGAATCTTACTTTCTTCCTCAGCTCTGACGAGAAAAAGGTTTAAAAACCAAATTGAACCATTAAAAGGAACCCACAGAGTGGGTTTCAGGCGCTGAGTTTTTTAGAATCTTTCCAACAAATCTGGAACAAATGTTTCTCTGTTTCACTTTCTTTTCTTTGACATTTGAGATAAGATGCAGACTTACTGGACTTTTCTCTCTTACCCAAATACTGTGTTTGTGATGCTGAGAAAACAGAAAAATTCTGAGTGAAGAGACCCTTCTCTGTAGTGTCTGCAGTGGAAAATCCTTAGCAATGAACAAACCTTGGCCTCCTATTTATCTTTAATGGTATCCCTAGATTCTATAGTTTCTCCAGCATATGAAGAAAAAATAGAATTGTTTTATTTATAAGTGGTGTCCTGAATGTCTATTCAGGGAATTGAATTCAGGAAGCTGGTTTCTGGGAAAACAGCAATAATTAAGACAAATTCACATAAAGGTCTTATCTTCTAGTAGAAGGAAACAGACAATAAATAAATAAACAAATAAAAATAAAATGCCAGATAGTGATAAATGCTATTAATAAAATAATGAGGAGGAGGAAAAGGGGTTAAAAAATAATGGAGAAAGAGCAATTTTAGGAGTTATCTCCTGGGAGGTGATATTTGAGTGGAGACCTGAGAGGGGAGAAGGCCATGAGAGGGAGAAGCAAACCAGGAGGGGCAGCAAATCAGGCAGCTAGGAGTCTGGTTTATTCAGCAGAGGCATAATTTTTCATTTCCATACTTTGCTCTTTATACCACACCACTTGCACAAACATGACATTTAGACCAGAAAGGGAAGTCCATTTGGCCTATAGACTTCTTATATTAAGGGAATTTTTTTTTTCTAAAGTTGTCTCATCATCTTGAATAAACTGAAGTCCTCAAAAAGTGCATACTCAGTTCTCTTGGTGGAGGTGAGATTCATAAAGACTTGATGTTCCACATATTTAGTTTTGCTGTGGAAGCTGCAGGGGGATAAGACAACAAAATACAAAACTGGTCCTTTATGGTCTCATTGACTTTAAATTCAAAGTGAATAAAATGTAAGAGCATGACGGTGTACTTAGCATTGGTAGAGGGGAGGAAGGAGAAGGTTGCATTTCCTAAGCTCATGTCTCTGCTCCACCATTAGAAAGCCCACAACACCCCTTGGGGGTTATAAGATTTCACATGGAATAAGGAAAAAGAACTAAGACTCGCTACCACTGAAGAGAAGCCAGAAGCCATTGGTATTTGGTTTTCATTGTTTTTGGTTTCTGTTTGAAGATGCTTGCTCTTGGAGAACACATAATACTGACCTGAGAAATTTCTGCTTGAGGTTTTCAAATGACCCAGATGAGCTGGTTGATGAGACAGAAATCTTTTCTTTAAAAGGCATTTTAGGAAGAAGATAGGATTTGAAGCGAGAGCCTGGGGGTTGAGTCCTGTCACCATTATACTTGCTGTGTGGCTTTCAGTGAGTCACAGAGCGCATCTTCCGGGACAGCGAGGGCCAGACAATGAGTCTGGTGTTTGGTAATTGTAAAGCATGTTAAAAATATTGCTTATTGGCTATTATTGTTCTCATTATCATTGTTTTTATTCTCCTGGTAGATTTCTACTTCCAGTGACTCATTTTTCCCCAACACACTTAACAATTTGAGCGTTTTTTGTACCATTGTTGTTTTGAAGGAGTATGTCCTAATTAATTCAATACACAAATATTTAAATTTGAGAAAAAAAAGAAGATTAAATATTAGAAGGAGTTAACGAGACAGGTGAAAAAGCCAGAAAGAGAGCATAAGTCAAAAGTTAAAGGAGTATAACAGAGGGTATGAATTCTGTCAGGGAGAACCAGGGAAAAGACTCCATGGAGAAGTGTAGCATAGAGAAAGCTCAGTTACTTGCACAGAAGTAAAACAGACGGAGCAAGGCCCTGGCCTAGAAGTGGCCTGACCGCCTGTATAGGGGCAGGCAAGGGACAGAGTGGGCAGGACGTCCAGATCCGCACGTACAATCTGTGTCTGATAAGCGTGGCAGCAGCCAGCATGTGATTTCCCAGTACAGCTGTCAACATCACAGGGCCAAGAGCAGGAAGGAAGGGCAAGTCCCCACAGGCCCAGTGACAGGGGCACAGGAGTGAGTGATAATAACAGCTCCTGGCAGCCAGGCAGCAGCTGATCAGGGCCAGAAAATCTGGCATGAGTAGCAGGGTCCGTGAAAGCTTTCCCAACACTACTGCATCACACCCACGCCCATACCCATGCTCGCACACATACACATCCCCCACTCTTCCTTTTATTAAAAGTTACAACTATTTATCAAGCATAGCCCCTAGAGCCTGGTTTGAGTCATGGTTCCACCATCTATTGACTATGTGACCTTGGGCAAATTTCTCAAACCCCCTTATAACATGGGTCTACTCATGGTAGGGCTCCCCAGCACCGGGGTGCTGGGAGGAGTCAGTGAGATCATGTGTAGGTAGTGCCACAGAGCCTGGCACATAATAAATGCTCAAAAAATAGGATGCATGAAAATGAAACCAGTGCTGGTGCCAAAACTGGGCCCACACATGAGATTCAAAATAGTTCCCACAATAAAGATGTACTTGAACCTGGAGCAGTGGCCAGTCTTAGCTAATGCTGCATCTCAGAGCGTGAGGTAAGTTAGCTTTATCTCTGGTCTGCCTGTCTCAGGGCGGGGGTCTATGGACTGGCACAGGGTTGCACTCCAGGTGAGGGTCAGGGAGAGGGATGCAGGGTTTGCAAACCTGGCAGGTACATAGTACACTGCCAGGCAGAGGTGTGAGCATTCTAGAACAGAGGGAGGGTGCAGCAGGGGCAAAAGCACATAGGCAGGCCAGGAAGCCAGAAAACAAGGGCTGAGAGGTGAGTGCATCACTAGGAGGTGAAATCAGTGATCCAACCAAGAGGTCCGGGTGTAAAATTCCAGAGCCGTGGAGGTTGGCTGAAAAGATAAGCAAGCTTGAATGAGAACTCTTCAGGAGTGGGGAGACTTGAGTTAATTGTTGGTTTAGGAACAGATGGTGAAAGTGAGGGAGAAATTAAATGAGCAAGAGAGAGCATGATTGGTGGGTCAAGTGTCTGTGAGGAAGAGAGGGATCGGTGGTTCGGTGGAGTTACTTTTGGAATGAAGGAGGCTTTCCTCTCCAAAAAAGGAGGGTAAAGATGTAGAGAAACAGCGAGATAGAGAAGAGAGAGGTTGAGGGAGCCTTTATCTGGTGGCCTCAGTCTCAGAAAAGACTGAGACAAAGTCATCTGGTGGGGAGGGTTGGGGGCCGTGAGGCAGAGGCTTAAGGAAAAGGTGTCAAATAGTAGGGGAATTTGGTAGGAAGATGACTGGAGATGAATCACTCCACTGCTGATTTCGGCGTATCTGGAATGCACCTACCCAGGCTCCCTCAAATGGAAACTGAAAGTCGCCTATACCCACGACCTCAAATAGCAAAACCAAGCTCATCCTCCCTAGCTCCATCTGACACAAAGTGCCTGCACCTACTGTCCCCACTTCCTACCACAAACTCTCCCCTCCACACCCACTTGCCTCTGCAGACCCTGCTCTCAAAGGCCACCCAGGCAACCTGGAGGCACTGGTGCCTTTTCTCAGTTCTCATTCTTACTGCCATCCTTAGAGAATAAATATCCTCTTTTCTTCTCCGTTTCCCTTCCCTTCCTCTCTCTCCGTTTTTCTGATGTCCTAGATGTTTTTGTTTAGACCAGTGTTTTTCAAATGTGCATACTGATTGCCTGGGGAGTTTTGGTAAAATGCATATCATAATTGGAAGTCCTGAGAATCTACATTTGTAACAAGCTCCCAGGTGATGTTGATGTTGAGGGTCCTTGTGCCAATTCCACATTGTTACGAAAGAATCCCTTCTAACCCTTCCCCGTGGAATTCCCACCTCTGTTCCACCCATGCTTCTCCTGAGGGTTTGTGCTGCTTTCTGCTGCAATGGCTGCTTTTGAGAATTGATGGACCTTGTAGTCAATGCATAGCCAGCTCTCCACCCATGGCTCCACATCAGCCAATTCTGATACTGCTGGGAAGGAGGGAGAAATCAGTTCGTTTTACACAGGAGGTCACATATTTTAATTTTCTTTATCATCCGAACTGTGGCTTGCTGGAGGGACATTTCTGGCCCTTTTGGGCCTCTTTCATCCAAGTGTCTCTCTGCCCACTCAGTCCTCCAGCCAGTGCTCCCCTCTGTGGTACATGCTTCCATGACAAAAAGGGCATAAAGGAACTGGGTTCTCATAATGGGATTCCAAGGCCTTTAACACTTAAGCAGTAGAGACATGATTGAACAGAGGGGTCTTCCCAGGCCCTTGAACCCACTGCATGCAGCCAGTTATTCCCTACACCTCTCCCTAAATGGCACCCTGACCAGAGGAGGCCGTCTCATTGAATGACTTATAACTTTGGGATCTACTTGTCATAGCAACCTCATGTTAGCACAATAAAGCTTCTGAATGTGGCTCTTTCTCAGACCACTTATAGCCTTCCACCGTGAACCACTGATCAGAGCTGAATGTGATGTATTATGTAGGGCGGTTTGCCGATAGACTGTCATAGATTGAGACAGAGAGGCCTTCAGAACTCTCTTCTTTAAAGATTCCTTGCCAATCATCTCAATCCTCCAATGTCTGCCTTAGTTTTTATTCTGGCCACTTTAGTAACCTTTTGCCCTCATACAAAACACATGCATCTTTGTGCATCAGTATCACGTCTTATGTGATGGGGAGGCTGTCACTCAGCCATTTAAAAGGATGTGTCTTTAAAAAGGACATGTTCAGGGTGTGGCCAAAAGGTTGTGTGAAACTGTAAGTGGAGAGGATTTCACAGGGTGTTTGAGCAAGGCTGCCTGGGGGAATTATAAGAGTCTGGAGCAATAAATATCATGTAGGCTGTTTCAGAAATTAACTGAATGTGAAAATAGACATTATCTGACTTGCTTAAGTGTAAGGACAGGGAGCATATGGGCCCAAATTTGGCTTCAATTTCCCTTTGAAGTTAATGGGCGTGGCAAGTGCTAATCTAATTGTGACACTTGGATCAGTATATTTTGCACATTCAGGATTTTGTAATGAGATGCAGTGGTTATTTATGTTCTGTACTCTTCCCCACAGACTGCAAAAATACCCTTTGCTCAACTCTGTCTAATCATTCCACATGTCAACAGTCAAAGCTAATGACAGAAGGTAAGTTTATGGGGCAGTAACCCTGCCAGTTGGTATAAAAGAGCTATTCCCCGAAAAAAGGTTTAAGCAATCATATGAACTTCAGTCTGACTGAGAGGGCCTCAGTGGCTTGGTGATCCCCAAATAATGATCTTTTGGTTAGGTTGGTAGTCAATGTAGGAGTGAGGGGTAGGTGCGAAGGTTGCAGCTGATGGTTGTTTAATACATAGAATGAGTCTCATGTTATCTCTTTCAAGGTCAAGCTTAAATCCCTAAGTCTGGTGTCTCTGTCCACCAAAACACTCACTGGTCACTTCCTAAATCAAGGTCTATTTATTAAACACTTAGCAAATACCTACTAAACTCTAGATGCTGGGTTAGACCTTGGAGAGTCAAAGATAAAAAGATGTGGGACCTCACTTTAGGAGTTCTCTATCTAATTCTGAAACCTAGCTACTCAGTGGACTCATCACTGGAGCTTTTTTTTTTTTTTTTTTTTTTAATTTATTTATTTAATTTTGGCTGTGTTGGGTCTTTGTTTCTGTGCGAGGGCTTTCTCTAGTTGTGGCAAGCGGGGGCCACTCTTCATCGCGGTGCGCGAGCCTCTCACTATTGCGGCCTCTCTTGTTCCAGAGCACAGGCTCCAGACGCGCAGGCTCAGTAATTGTGGCTCACGGGCCTAGTTGCTCCGTGGCATGTGGGATCTTCCCAGACCAGGGCTCGAACCCGTGTGCCCTGCATTAGCAGGCAGATTCTCAACCACTGCGCCACCAGGGAAGCCCCACTGTAGCTTTTAAAATACTGATGCCTGAATCTCTCCCCAGATATGTTAAATGAGAATCTCTGGAACTGGGCTCCCAAAGCTGTGTATTTAACAAGTTCTCAAGACAATTTTTTTTTTTTTTCAAGACAATTCTTATGCAGCCATCTCTGCAAGAGTCTACAGATCTGAGTTTGGGGACCACTCACCTATATTGCTTATTTGATATACAGCAATGTTCTTATATATGTTTTATTAATTGTTTTATGTGTCAAGTTCATACAACCCGATTTAAAATTACTTGAAGAACTATGAATTCTTACAGTCCCAAAGTCAAGCATAGTATTGTGTTCAGGCCTTTAATAAATCAGCATTTTTAAATCCTGAATGCATTCTAGAATTTTTTGGAGAGTTTTAAAAAAATACTGATACCAGGTCCTCACTCCATACCCATTAAGTTAGAAACTCTAGACATTGGGTCCTGGGTATTGACATGTAAAAAATTTCCACAGACGTAGAGAACAAATATATGGATACCAAGGGGGAAAGGGATGGGGTGGGAGGAATTGGGAGACTGGGATTGACACATAAACATGATTGATACTATGTATAAAATAGACAGCTGATGGGAACATACTGTATAGCACAGGGAACTCTAACTAATGCACTGTGGTAACCTAAATGGGAGGGAAGCCCAAAAGGGAGGGAATATCTGTATGTGTATGGCTGACTCATTTTGTTGTGCAGTGGAGGCTAACACAACATTGTGAAGCAACCATACTTCAATAAAAATTAATTAAAAAAAATTTCTCCAATTGATTCTAATACAAATCCAGAGTAGAGACCCATTGGAATAAACGTTTGCTGTTGACGAGAATGAATATGCAGAATTGTTATCTTCCTAGAACCAGCATGTACCTTTTGATAATTCCTTCCATTTGTATGTTTATCTTCAGTGTTCAAAGTACTTTCATCTGTCCACATAAATCTTGTAAACACCTGGAAGAGGCCTCAGAGATGGTCTATGCCAGAGGTCAGCAGAAGTTTCCTATAAAGGACTAGATAGTAAATATTATACTTTAGGCTTTGTGAGCCTTGTGTCACAGCTACTCTGCCATAGAATGAAAGCAGCCATAGGCAATATGTAAATGAAAAGGTGTGGGTGTGTTCCAATAAACGTCATTTACAAAACAGGTTGGAGCTGGATTTGGCCCTCAGGCTGTTATTTGCTAACCCCTGGTCTACACCAACACTCTAATTTTACGGATGAGGAAGTTGAGGTCAATCGGTGATGTGATTTGACTCAGATCTTATGGCTAGAAAAAGGCAAAAATAAGCCTGAAGTTCAGGTATTTAGACTTAAAAAACAAACAAACCCAAACGATGCCCCACAGTCAGTGAATAGTGTGTTTAAAAATTAAAGCATTGAAAAGAGGGTTTTCTCATCTTTGCCTTCTGTGTTTGCCTGGATTTACTGTGTGATGGTGGCCATGTACATGTTTATTACTCTACCCCGACTGCAAGCTTGTAGAGACTAGAGCCTGAACTTGTTCAATGTTGTGTCCCCAGGGCCCTGGGGCAAAGTAGGGCCCAGTACCTGTCGGTGAATTGAATATATCAGAGCTGTGCATTTGGAGCTCAGTCTCATGTATTTATTTTCAAGAAAACCTGATCCTGGCTGGCTCATTGACTTCCTCAACTAGCTTTCATTAATATCTAGCTTACTCAGCTGTGCTTGTGCTCTTTGTAACTTCAAAAAACATTTATATAATGACAGAAAAAGACTTGGGGTTGTCACAGTGGATAAAGCAAAGGTCAGAAGTCTAACTACTTTTAAAAAGTTCACCTTCATGTTTTGCCAAAAAACGGTAAGAAATCAATGTGAGTGCTATTCTTCCTGATATAGGAAGAATAGTGCTTCACTATTCTTCCTCTTCACTCTTTTCCTCTGTCCAGGCATGCAGGACAGTATACATGCGGTACATTTCTCTCATATGTTACATCCAGAACTGCCCTCCCACCCACACTGCCCTCAGCCACTGTGCAGACTCTCCAGTTTGACCTTGGGAGGTACTGTTTACAGTTGGATGAACCTGGGACTCTCCCTTCTTGATTCAAGCTCAGCAAATGGACAAGAAAAACCTGCAGAACCTGTTCAGCAATTTCAGACTATAAACAAGCAATCCAGAGGGAATGGGGGTAGATATTACTTTATGACCGCAGTTATTGTCTTCTCTCCCAAGGTTGTCAACACACCAGGCTGCGCAGTGGCCTGAGAAAGTTGCTCACTTCTCAGGCAGGTTTGCTGGTTGGCATGCAAGTAACGGCATCCTGGGTGCTTGCTTAATGCAGGTGCAATGGGCTATTATCTTATGTCCTTTACTTTATCAAAACATATGTTTTTCATACACATATACACGCACCTTCACGCACACACACACAGAGTTGCTAATGTCTCAGTATAGAAAAAGTAAGACCGAACGTTATGGCCTTACAAGGGCAAAAAAAAACTTTTAAAAGATCATTCATACTGGGGAAGAGTGGGTCAAATGCTTGGGAAATAAATGAGGAGGACAATTTAGCCATCAAATACAAGGTGTGGCTCTAATGTCATATAATTTTCATAGCCACTGTACAGAACCACATTATTTGACTTTTAAATTTTGTACCGTGATAATTTGAGAGATACAAAGAGAAATAGACGACATGCTTCCTGACATCTACTAGTTGACAGTCATTTGAGGAGAAAGGACAGTGTATGTATATGTCATTGAATGAGTGAATGAATGATGTACACATTTTAAAAAAATGATAAAGACTCCCAACACCTTTGAATGAAATAGTTGACACATTTTACATGAATTCAGAAGGGAGGATTTTCTGTGTGGAATGGAATGGCTAGGAGATGGTGGTATTTGAGTTAGGTCTTGAAGGATGGATTTGGATAGTGGAGGGGAGGGTGAAGGCCATGCCAAGCTGGAGGCTAAATCAGCTGAGGCATAAGTGCAGGGTGCCATCTGGTTGAGGTAGTGCATTTTCCCAAGGTGTGGTGGTGCCTTGGTTGTGGGGTAAGGTGGAAGTGGCTGTGGGAAACTGATGTGGTGAAGTCTGTGGGCTTGGGTTCAAATCCCAGCTCTGCCATTCTTCATCTATAACTTGGGAAAAGTAGTTTAATCTTCCTGAACCTCAGGTTTTTCTTCTGTAAAATGGCTAATAAAAGTGTCCATCTCATGGGTTATTTTGCGTATTAAATGAGATTATCCATGTTAAACTCTGTGCAATGCTTGGCACAAAATAAGCACCCAATCAATAATAGCTATTAAATTATGGCAGAACTTGAAGGTCAAAGGGAATAATAATTTCCCAGACAAGTTAGTACTCATCCTTTTTAGGCATCTGCTTGTGACCTAAAAGTCTCTTCTCAGACTACCACTTCTTTCCATTCTTGTCTGTGATTCAAGCAAGGCTGTTCCCATTGTGGAGAGCTGCTCCAGGAACTCATGGTAGGACACTCTGAGACTAAACATCATGAGTCAGGACTTTGGAGCTCTAATCTGAGTGCTATGACTGACACATTCTCTGTGCCTTTGATTATCAAGATTTTACATCTATAAAATGGCCTTTAGTGCTGATATAGGGAGTGAATCAACATTACCCCACTACCATCTTGCACTCCCTGAAAGGTATAAAATTCTAAGTAAGAATAGTATTTCTCTTTGTGCACTTTATTGCATGTGTGCTAAGCCTCAACTAAGAATTATAAAAGAAAAAAGTAATAAATTAGGGTGGGAGTATTCAAAAGAACCCACAAGATATCCCCTTAAAAAAATGGTTTATAAATGAGGAAACTGAAGTCCAAATGGTGGATCTAACATACTCAAGGTCACACAGAGCAGGAGATCTCCTGATGCAAATTGGAGGGCTCCTTGTCCGTCATACTAATCCTACTTGCTAATTTATAGAAGTATTGGCTCCTTTATTTTCCCAATAATTAGGACCTTCAGTTAGGACTGAGAGTAACTGTCATTATTGGGTCCAGAAAGAATTATGCCAAGTAAAGATTATGCATGGAACATTTGTTATGCAAAATGCTGCCTTCATAAGTAGAGAGACCCCACGGACAGTGTTCCCTCCCTGGAACTGCCAGTGTGTCTAAATTGCCAGAGCATCTTCCACCAGCCTACATACACGGGCTGCTCCTTTGATGGGCCTGTCATGGCTGTTTGATGGCCATGAAATACCATTTAGGAGACGGGTTAATGTCTTTTTGTTGTTGATCCTTAACCTTCATGGAGCCTGAGCCTCTGAGGGGTTTCCTTTCATGCCATGTGCCCAGAAAGGTTTTCTCATCCTGAGTCTGTCCATTGCTGGTTGCTAGGGCCAGGGTGTGCTGACTACCGCTGTGTTTCCCAGCAGTGCCAGCGGGATCTTTTTCTTCATCTCTGTGCCTCCAAAACAATTCTTCCGGAGTAGCTTTATGTGTGCTCCTGCATGGGGCTGAACAGTTAATGGCTTGGGGTTATATGCATCCTGCCCTTGCCCCTTGTGTCTGAGCCATTGGGATCTGACTTCCAGGGCAATTGCAGTTTGGCTGCACCCCAGGGCATCCTCTTGAGAGTTGGCTACTCTGTCCTGTGCTGTTTGGAGAGCCTAGAAAAGTCCCTTGGGAAGCTTATCGGATGGTCTGATGAGAATAGCGGGAGCTTGTTTCCCAGAGTCAAATTGCCATTTTCAGCATCATCTTTCCTATTGGGTTTCTCTTATAAGAAAGAAATATAAGATAAATATACTCTTTTCCAAAGACGTATGGACTTTGATCATGATGGTTCCACGGAGCCTCACTGTGTAAATACCTCTCTTCCCACACTCATGTGGCAGCTTCTCTGTTTGCTTTGAACCTGGGTGAGACCAGGTGGTTTTATAACCCCCCACTATTCCCTCCCATCCTTTCCTTCTCACTCTCTGCTCTCCCTTGACATTTCTGATTCTCAGAGGATGGCCAGGCAGTGCTCCCCAGAATGGGTTGAGCCAGGTAAGCTTCTGAAGGTATCTGAACATCTAAAGACCCCCAGCAATCACAGTGACCACATCGTGGTAAACAGTGTCGACGAGAGACTGACCAGGCCTGAGGCCTGGGAAAACTTGATACAATAATAACCATTAGCAAGTATTGAGCATTTGCTGTTTATCAGGCCAGAGGTCAGCAGTTTACAAGAGCTGTATTATTTGATGTTCACAACATTCCAAGAAATTATATCTTCTATTATTCCCATTCTACAGATGAGAATATTGAGGCTCCAAAAGGCTAAATGAGTTACCTGAAACCGCATAGTTAGTGGCAGAGTCAGAATTGGCTCTCCAGGGCTGTTGGACCCCGGAGGCTATAACCTTAACCACTGTGTTACATTGATTTAGTTCTGGTGTGTGGAGACTATTGCCAGTTTGAAGAATAAACTATGTCTAGATATAAATAAAGCACAAATAGTCCTTTCAAACTCCAAAGGACAAGAGGTTATCCTCGTGACTTTGCTAGGAAACATAAGACAGGTTGTGGAGTGTTTTGGGTAATTCTAGGTATTTGAACACCTGTTCAGCTATTCCGGGATTCAGTGGTGGGGGTGAGGGGAACATGGGGAGAGTGAGGTCATTATTGTAAAAACCATTTCCTGAGAGCGCGACTTCAGGAAATGCTGGAGCATTAAAAATACCACTTGTGTGGGAGCAGTGGTAGAAGCATGACTCATATTCGGCAGTTGTGTCCATAGGTCACAAAGGATTTGGGGAACACAGGGGATATTCATACAAGATTGTGTTTGTGGGTGGTTCATTATGAAATTTTTAGTAGGTTGAGCAGCATGGTCAAATTTCGAGAAGAGTGACATTTAAGATTCTCCATGAAAATAGTGTGACTTGACTCATCCATTTATACATTGATTCACAAACATCAATTGTCCACCTACTCCGTGCAAGGCCTTGTGCTGGATGCTTTGAGGGTAACGCAAGAGGAATCAGCATGGTCTTTGCTCTTTAGCGCAGTGCTTATGAATTGGTAGCAGTGAAGCAAGCTGCTTTCTTTAATTCTTTCTTTCTTTGCCCCTTGAAGCTTTGATGAAAGGAAGCTAGTCTTTAAAGGAAGGCATTTTGCATTATTTTCCAGCACAAATAGTTTCCAAAAACCAGGTCTGGTAACTCCCAGGCCTTTCAATCAGGATGCTGTGATTATGAGGAGGAAAGAATCAAGGAAATACACAGAATCTAAATTGGTCATTTATATTATTTCTCCTTTTGCTTTTTATTTTTTCCCTTTCTATAGTCCTTCTCTCACTCTTTACCATTGGATCTTAACATGTTTGCCAATGTTTTATATAGATCATCAAGAGAAAAGTAACTCAGACAGTTAAGTATTTTAGTCAAGATGTGATATGATAGAATTCTAGTTTAAAAGTGTGATGCTTATAGTGAGCAAAACTAATGCAAACTAAATGTAACAGTAAGAACTAATTTAATCATTTCTCTGGGTTGGTGGTATTGGATTAGCAAAATTTTGGTGGTTTAATGAATTCAATTAATCAATTATGTTAATCTTTAAAATTTATAGGTACCAGTGCATAAAAGTAAAACAATTTTTAAAAAAGTTTTTTTATTTGTTTCCCTAGTAAGCAAAGCTTTTCTTACTCTTAGAAAAACTTTGGCTTTGAATAACATATATGAAATATATCAATATAAACATATATGTGTGTACATATATACATATGTATATATATGTGTGTATGTCTATGTGTATTCACTAAGTTTTCAAGTTCCTTTTGCTGGATCTGACAAAGAAAGTGGTGTTCAACTGTGAATTGTTACCTATGAATTAGGTGGGAAACAAATCTTAGGAATTTTTCGGAATTAACTGAGCTCATTCATTCAAAAAAATATTCAGCAAATATTTATTGCATAGGTGTTATGAAACAAGTGTACTTTTAGGGACTAGAGATAAGTCATAAATGCCAGGCGATGTGAAACCGAAGATGCCTTTTTTTTCCTGTGTGGTAGTTTTCAAGTTGAATTTTAATCACAAAATCAGTGCATTTAAGAACTATCCATTTGAATACCCATTTATAATAGAAACAATAGAAATTTAGGAACAGAATGATAGAGTTCCTTAATAGATAAATATATGGAATATAAAGAATAGGTGGGATTGAAATGTATCGTGTCTATGTTAAGTGCCAGTGCACTTTACATATGATATCTCAGTTATTCCTATGACTATGAGAGATAAGTGTTCATATCCTCATCTTATTGATGAAGAAGCTATGATTCCAAGAGACTGTGGGATTCGTTCTGGATTCTCAGCTAGGAAGAGACACCATCAGTATAAAGCAACCTTCGAGTCTTATGCCAAAGTCTCCTTTCTCCTATTAGAAACTTTCCTTTTCAAATCGGTAAAAAGAACAAAGATGACCATTCTCATGTGTGTTAAATATTGTTTTGGAGTTCTAGCCAGTGCAAGAAGATATAAAAAATCAGTAGAATTAGTATTTGAAAACAAAATTAAAATGTCATTTTTGGATATTGTGATTGTATACTTTTAAAAACTAAAACGAAAAGTCTAAAAAAAAAAGACTATAGGCATCAATAAAGCAGAAAGATGAATGCAAAATAAATATATACAAATCACTGAGAGCCCTTTATCTCAGCTCATAGTAATGACATAACATCTAAATTATTTAAGAATAAGTTTTTTTTTTTTTTAAAGGTTTGCGTTTTTTTTGTTGTTGTTGTTAATTTTTTTTATTTATTTAGGGCTGTGTTGGGTCTTCGTTTCTGTGCGAGGGCTTTCTCTAGTTGTGGCAAGCGGGGGCCACTCTTCATCGCGGTGCGTGGGCCTCTCACTATCGCGGCCTCTCTTATTGCGGACACAGGCTCCACACGCGCAGGCTCAGTAATTATGGCTCACGGGCCCAGTTGCTCCGCGGCATGTGGGATCTTCCCAGACCAGGGCTCGAACCCGTGTCTCCTGCATTGGCAGGCAGACTCTCAACCACTGCGCCACCAGGGAAGCCCAAGAATAAGTATTTTTAAAAGAGAGTTACATGTCTTATTTAATGTAGACAGAACTTTACTGAATAATATTAGCGAAGACCAATGGAGAGGTGTACAATTATCCTTAAAAGTAATGATAGAAAAAGACTTCTGTTTTATTCAGTCAGTTTACAGGTTGGACATAATCCAACTCAAAAATCTCAACAGAATTTTTGAACTTAACGATGACTATAATTTGTTTCTGCAAAAATAGATACCATGTTTTGAGCACTTACTCTATGGGAGACATTATTCTAAATGTTTTACATAGAATAAATACCTCACTTACACAAAACAGATAGGTGTCTTCATTATCCCCATTTTACAAATAAGGAAACTGAGGCCAAGGGAAGGTAAGTAACTTGCCCAAGTTCACATGATGGTTAGTAAATTGCTGAGCCAGGGTTCTAAATGTCCAGGGCCCACACACCTAACACCACCATGCTCAACTAAGAACATTAACTAGTATTTTGCGAAGTGGAATGTTAAAGTGGAGCTAGTCTTCCCCAAATAAGCATGTAGATAAATGGAATAGTATAGTCCAGAAGTATGTGTACTGTATAGAAGGATATAATAAATAATGAGACATCTCAAACAAACAGCAAAAGAATTATTTAATACACATTATTTAGGATTCGTAGCTAGCATTTTTTTGAAAAAAAATCAATTTAATACTCCAGTTTCATGCATCATGATAAAAATAAATTTTGAATGGCTAACATGACCGGTAACAGAAAACATAGCAGAAAATATAAGTTATTGCCTGTCAGAGGTCTGGAGAAACTATTATTATTATTATTTTTATACTATGAAGTGACAGAAGAAATCACAAAGGGAAAGATTGACAGATTTGGCTACATAAAGACTTGTAAACACATGTACAACAACAAGAACAAAATAACTTAGGTCACCAGATGGGAAAGGATCACATCAGACGTGACAAACAGAGGCCACCATCTGTGGTGAAAATCCTCAAAGGAGAAGTGAAAGCAGTGGACCGGTTCTTCTCCACGTGCTGGGCTGCGGGAGCAGAGAAGACCCACGTCTAGGTGGGAGCAGGGCTGGTGTCGTGGGGATGCACCTAGAGTGTCCTCGTTGCACCTGGCCTGTGCACAGGGAGAAGGGGGCTGATCTGGTGTCTGGCAAGGCTCTGGGGGCTGGAGAGTTGGAGTGGTCCTCGGGTAGGGCAAGATGTGGTCACCCAGGAATTCTGACTCAAGGAGGGTCCTTTACTCCAGAGGGAGAAAGAAAGGAAGAACTGAGAGAATATAACCTGGATGTGGAACGAACCTCTCTCTTGGGAGAGCCAGCCTAGAAAATCCACCTCAGTGACAAGGAGAGAAACGGCTTCCACGGGCAGCGAAGATGGTGGAACAGTGTTTCCCATTGTTTTTCCATTTGAAAATGGAAGGTCTGCAAGCAGGAGAAACAGGACGCCGTGGTGGGTGGATATGTCTTAGCTGTACATAAATTCTTTCTTTCTTTCTTTCTTTCTTTTTGGCTGCGTTGTTTTCGTTGCTGCGCGCGAGCTTTCTCTAGTTGCGGCGAGCGGGGGCTACTCTTCATTGTGGTGCGAGGGCTTCTCATTGTGCTGGGCTTCTCTTGTTGCAGAGTATGGGCTCTAGGCACGTGGGCTTCAGTAGTTGTGGCATGCGGGCTCAGTAGTTGTGGCTTGGGGGCTCTAGAGCACAGGCTCAGCAGCTGTGGCACACTGGCTTAGTTGCTCTGCGGCATGTGGGATCTTCCCAGACCAGGGCTCGAACCTGTGTCCCCTGCATTGGCAGGCAGATTCTTAACCACTGAACCACCAGGGAAGCCCAGCTGTACGTAAATTCTTTATGTGGTGATGAAAGGGCAGTGATTTCTAAGGACAATCCCAGGACTCAGGAGGCCATGTGGGAACTTGGAGGGAAATAGAAGCTTCGAGGCATCTCATGAGCCTTCACATGAAGAACTCATGTAATACATGGGAAAAAAGACATGAATAAGCAATTCACACAATGGCAATGACAACCAGCAAAGAAACAGAACAGTGATCACCTGCACAAGTATCCAAGCACATGAAGCTGAAACAACACTTCAAGAAAATGACTTTATGTCTAATAAACCAGCCTCCTTCCACTAAATCTAAGCTCAATGCTGGCAGGGAGTTTTGGGTTTTGTTCGCTGCTCTCCTGTATCCAGAAGAGTGATTGGTCATAGTAGACACTCAACAAATATTTGTTAAATGTAAAAGACAACACTTAACTGTCCTGTTTGTGGCAAAAGCTTGATAATTCAAACATTGCTGATGGCATGCTAAATTGGTTCAGCATTTTGGGAAAACAAGAAAACAAGGCAGTGTATCACCATGCATATGCAAATGTTCAAATCTTTTTAATCCATCAGTGTACTCTTGGGAATTTATTCTAAGAAAATAATTGAACATCAAAACAAAGCTGTATGTATGAACTTCTGTAATACTAGAAAGTGTCAAAAACAGAAAAAGAGGTTAATAAACTACATGTATAGTATAAATAAAATATTATTTATCCATTTAAAATAATTAAGAAGACCATAGAGATGTAGGGAAGGATTCCATAATGGTAAGTGAATAAAGCAGAATATAGAGGGCCCTTCCTGCAGCTTCCAATGCCCTTTATTGAAACACATCTTCCTGCTCCTCTGAATCTTGCTGCTGTAGGTGCAGACTCTGTAGACACCCGATAAAGCTTCCAGTGTCACCACGATGCTGCCGTGCCCAGCAAGGGCGACTGCTGCTGTTGTGACACGAGATGTGCTTCCACCTTAATGTCACATCTCCTACAATGGTCCCCAAATTGTACAACCTTGTCTTCTCAATGGGGTCAGAGAACATTAAATGGTAAGGATGTTAATGCTGACCTTTGTCCTTATTCTGTGTTCCAAATCATCACACTCCTCCCAACACTGTTCGACCAAAAGTATGTGTCCAGTTCTAACTTGTTTAAGTTAGATCTTCTTCGAAGACCTTGCAGTTTCTCATGCAAATCAATCCCAGTGGGTCTGACTCTATGCAAGCCCATGCTTGCCTGAATCCTACGGTGACAAGAACTACTTAGGCGTAAAGTAGGACCACTGATGTGAAAGGAATTTTTTGTTAAGTGGCGAGATGTGATATGTGCTTTTATTTGAACAATGTTTTTATATTTTATACTTACAAATATTTTAATGTAAAATATAATGTAATATATAAAATATATTGTAAAATATACAAAAAAGAAAACTCTGTTAATTTCTTGACAGTTCTTGAGTTACCACGTTGTGCATTATTCTTGTATTTTTTTATTTAACTAAAAAATTACTAATATAAGGCATGTTTGAAACCACTGGAAGATTTATAAAGAAAAAGTTGATAATCTTCCCTTATTCCATGCAATCCATTTTCCTCCTCTGAAAAACAAATGTTAGTTGTTTGCTGTATGGGTCTCCTCACATTTCTCTTTTTCTTCCTACTTATACAAATAAACCTAAATTCATGTCCTCATATATGGAGAGGCTGTGTGTGTGTTGATGGAATCACCCTATACACAAATTTGAAACTTGTTTTTTTCACTTACTCATCTGGACATCTCTTCTGGTCAACTAATACAGATCCCACCAATTATATTTATAGTAGCACAATATTCTGTAGTATAAATGACTCCTAGTTAATTCAATTATTTCCTTGTTTTTGGACAATCAACCTATTTTTTGTGATTACTGTATTTTATTTTATTTTATTTTTTATTTTTTTGCCATGCCACGCAGCTTGCAGGATCTTAGTTCCCTGACCAGGGATCAGACCCGGGCCCTCGGCAGTGAAAGTGTGGAGTCCTAACAGTGGTTAGGACCAGGATCACCAGGGACTTCCCTACTGTATTTTAAAATGTTACAATAACTATACTTGTATCTACATACACATATTATAAATAAATATATGATTACCAATATATATATATTTCCATACACACAAATAAAATTTTGGCACTTTTATTTCTTCCAGATATGATATTGACATTGCTCCAGCATGTGTTTTACATTTTAATGTATGTTGCTATGTTTCCTGAAAGGAGATGGCAGTTTACGACCCCATCGACCACGTACTGAGTAGGCACATTCATTTCCCTACCTCTCCACTGAAGTTGAACATATGTTAATTTTTTGCCAATTTTATGGGTGAGAAGTGGAATCTCATCAATATTTTAATTAGCATTTCCCCAACAATTTGTTAGATTGTGTATATTTTCATAAGTTTATTGTCCTTTGAATTTCACTTTTTGGTAACACTGTTTATATACTTTTGCCCATTTTTCCATTGGGATGTTAAGCACTTTGCTTATCATCTGTAGGAGCTTTTTATCATATGCGTTACAATCTGTGATATAGGGGAGGAAAAACTTTTTCCTCTATCCATCTTAGGTTCATTGGCTGAGGCCCTGTAAATTAAGCTGACAAAAGACAGGTTAATAAGAGAAAAACAGATGTTCGTTAACATGTGCATTGTGCATACACATAGAGGAGTACTCAGTGATGAGTAACTCAAAGGGGTGGTAAGAACTTGGTCTTATGCAGCATCTTAACGAAAGAACAATAAATTTTGACAGAAGTGACGAGACAAAGGAAAAGGACCTTGAGTTTCTAGGGTGGCAAATTGTGGGAAGGTAAATATGTGGGAGAACTAATGGAAGATAAGAGCTAGTTAGTAAAGTTTGTTATATAGGTTTCTCTGGTGTTATCTCTGGGCTGGTAAAGTTCTAGGGTGTCTCCAGCAATTAATTTCTGTCCTTCCTGGTAGAGGGAGGCGGTGGGGGGAGGGGGGAACAGCTTTACAAATATATGTCTTGCTTTTAGGCAAATAGGGGGAGGGCAGAGAGTTTTTCTTGTATCTGCTTTTTCTCAATTGTCTTTAGCTCCAAATAATCCTTATGCCAAAGAGGCATACTTAGGGTGGCATATTTTGCTACCCATCAGTAGTTTAACTTTTAACTTTATTTAATGGTGTCTTTTGTCATAAAAAAAAGTTTACATGTATGTAGTTAAGGACATCTATCTTTTCCTTTATGATTTCTGGGTGTCCTATTTTACTTTTAGGAAGACCTTACTTCCCTAGATTATACAAATTTTTCAGTATTTTCTAAATTTTCTATTTTTTTGTTTTATTGTTTACTTTTAAACTGTTTTCTAGAGATCCAGCCTTAATTTTCTTCTTACCTTTCTCACTGTTCTTAGATGATCTCATTTACTCCCGTGGTGTTAACCCCTGACTATACACTGATGTCTTCTAAATCCGTATTTTAATCAAATTCCGTAACTCCTACCACATCTCCAGAGCAAACCTCATATATTGAGCACCTCACACACACCAAACTGAACTTATGATTGTTCTCCCTGTTCTCCCCAGACTTTCTTTATTCCTACCTCTCTAGTCATGGATGCACCACCATCACCAGTAGCCTAAGTCCAGAAACCTGGAAGGGATCCTGCAGTCCTCCTTTTCACTTAACCCAAATGTTCAACAAACCTTCATCTCTTATTATTTCTTTCATGTTAATTTCTCTTGAATCTGTCCACTTCTTTCTGTTCTCATTTCAACTTCCTGTACAATTGCAACAGCCTCCCAGCTGCTTTCCTTAACAAGTGTTTCCCCCATTCAATTTAACTTTAAATTTGTCTTTACAATTATCTTTCTGAAATGCAAATCAGACTAGACCTATATCTAAAATCCTTCAATCCCCTTCTAAGAAAAGTCTGAATTTCTAGGCATGGCCTTAAAAGCACTAATGATAACGAACTTCTTGAGAGTAAGTCCACATCTTATCTATTTTGATTTTTGGTATAATAAAATACATATGTATGAAAAAACAAATTTCTGGGACAAAATCTATCAGATGCATGTATTCTGTTAGTTTCGGAAGCTAGAATTAATTTTATATGTCTCCTTTGTAATTATTTGAGTAGTTTTCTAATGAATCATAAATAAGGACCAATATTATACTGGATGCCATTAAAAAGGAGGCTCAAATTGAGGAATGAGAATAAAATCTTTTGAACAGATACTCAGAAGTGAATTTATCATGCTGATTTTATATCTTGAAGGCTTTGATACATCTTCCAAATTGCTTTTGAAAGATATTGTTCATGTTTAAAACACCTCCAGCTGCTGGTTAAAATCTTTGAGTCTGAAGTATCATGGTGTCTGCAACTAACTTTCAAATGGTTCAGCAAAAAATTATACATATCATATATACATATATATACACATATGTGTATATACATAACTGCACAGATATACATATGCATATACAGAGAGAAAAAGCAAATTTGGCAAATGTTAACAATTAGTGAATATAGGTGAGGGGTACGTGGGTATTCATTGTACTATACTTTTACTTTTTCTGAAGGTTTGAAAATTAGCAAAAGAAAATATTAGGAAAAAGAACTGCAACAGCAGTGTTTGATAGCATGCATTTTAAAACAATCTCAACAACAGTAATATTAAAATAATTTTGAAAAAAATCTTTCATGATTCAAAACAAAAAGTTGTATAAATTTTAGTTTTTTACTTCTTTAGTTATAAAGATGAATGTTTTTCATATGTGTATAAGAACTTTAATTTCTCCTTTTATGAATGTTTTTTGTCCATGTTTCTATAGGGGGTTTATTTCTTAAGAGCCTTTTATATATGATATAAGTGTATCAATACTTTTTAATATATAAACAGATAATTCTGAAACATATGTCATTATATGAGAATTTCATGTGTTATAAAGAAAGTACCACAAACCAATGGAAAAGGGAAAAATTGGAAAAGTTGACAAACTCTCACTCACATACACATATGTGAGATTTTTACCATATCTCACAGTAGTATAAATACCAAAATTAATGCTATATGATTAACAAGTTGATTACAAAAAAGTGTGAAATGTTAAAAAAAGTTAAAATGAATACAGATAATTATTGGTTGATCTTGGGATTGAAAAGAACTTTCCAGGCTTCCCTCGTGGCACAGTAGTTAAGAATCCGCCTGCCAGTGCAGGGGACACAGCTTTGAGCCCTGGATTGGGAAGATCTCACATGCCATGGAGCAACTAAGCCTGTGTGCCACAGCTACTTAGCCTGTGCTCTGGAGCCCATGAGCCACAGCTGCTGAGCCCACATGCCACAACTACTGAAGCCTGGGCACCTACAGCTCGTGCTCCGCAACAAGAGAAGCCACTGCAATGAGAGGCCCACGCACCGCAACAAAGAGTAGCCCCCGCTCGCCGCAACTAGAAAAAGCCCACACACAGCAATGAGGACCCAATGCAGACAAAGATAAATAAATTAAATTAAAAAAAAAAAAAACTTTCCATAAAAATGATGGAGGAAAGAACAAACAAAAAACTGGCAATATATTTGATTACGTACAAACCTAAAAAAAAAAAAATACATAGACAAACACCAAATAATTGAAATCCTTAATATAAAGAGAACTTGAAATCAATAAAAACAATAATGTCACAATACAGAAAAACATAAAAAAAACACAAAACCTGAGGAAGAAAATTCAAGTCATGAAAGAAGAAATCTAAATGCCTTTAAAACATAGGAGCAAATATTTTAAAACAAAGAATGCAAGGCACTGGTTCAGTTGGTTTATAGCAGTTTGTGTGAGTGGGATTCAACTTCAGCTGATGATGATCCAGAAAACTGGCAATAATGTTTTTGTAAATGTTAATGGAATACTCACCTCTGTTAGCAAGAGTACAGCAGGCAAGAGGGCAGATCATCCAGCCATATTTGGCATTGGTCAGGCCCTCATTAAAGTAATGCAATCAGTATGGGGTTCCACCCTTTAAAATGCATGTGGAGAAACTAGAGAGGGTCTTCTAAGAGGCACCACCGAAATGATTACAGAGAAAGTCAAACCAGTGGGGGAAGATTAAGGGGATTGTATTTATTTAGTCTAGAGAGGAAAAAGCTAAATAGTGAATACATAGTTATTTTCAATCATATAAGTACGTGAAAAAAATGATTATCCTGAGGAAAGCTAGATTATTCTATCTGTATGGTAGACAATAAACTAAGAGGAATATGGTTAAATTGCACCAAGAGACCGTAATTAACTTCAGGCCTGGCAAAACTTCAGGGCAGATTAACAAACTAAGGAACCCCTGCTTTTGTATATCTTTCTGAGCAATTTAGACAACTGCCCATCTTGTGGCTTAGTTATAGAATAGCAGGTGGCTGGGTCCTTGATTAGAATTATAGGTTTATAGAATTTTAGAACTGAAAAATAGCTTCAGTAAAGTTCCTCATTTGTATGTTTTGTAGATTTCTGTTGCCACCCACTCACCAATAACATATACAAAGGAAAGTATAGGATATGAAGCCTTGAAAGTTAGAGTTTTATTGTGGTTGAATGACTGGAGCTTTTTAGAGAATCTACTGAGATAATGTGAACAGATTTTAGTTATCCAGTAGGAAAAAGCAAACTGTAAATTAGGGTGGGGTGGTACTGTGATTCTTAAGCTTTTTCCAGATTACAGGTAAAAACTAGGATTTATCCCAAGAAAAATGCATGTAGTTACATGCACCCATCCCTGGCACCCAGGTCCCCAAATGTAGTGGCCAAGGTGGAGGTAGTGTGATATAGTGGTTAAGAGCACAGCAATTGGACTTCTTATATCTAGATTAACATCCTACCTTTTCCACTTACTAGCCTTACAGTTTTAAGAATGTTAGTTAATTTCTCCATGTCTGTTTCCTCATTTCTAAAACGGGGATAACTTATGTCCTGGAATTTTTTGGTAAACATCAATTAAGTAACAAAAGTAAATTTAAAAATATTTTTTAAGTAAATGGCCTGACACAGCAGATGCTATAGAAAAGTTGTGATTGGTAGTAAAATTGATTCAATAGGTAATGATTGATGTTAAAAAATGAAAAAGAATAAAAAACATTCATTGTACTTAGTAATCATTAGTATTACTTTCAATAATTTTTTTCTGTTATATGTATGTTTGTGTGTGTAAGATTGTTGTGGAGCATTTGTGTACAGGTAGTGATAGATATATGATATTTATTATTGTAGGTCATGGTCAAAAAGCTTGTAGTCATTTAGGTTATTACTTTTATTGTTTTTAATTTTATCCCTTTTAAAAATATTTTTAGTGTTTTCTATAGGACTGCAATATATATCCCCACCTCACCTCATGTTATTTTGAAGTAACATGACACCACCTCATATATAAGGCAACAACCCTGCAACAATATACTTCTATCCACTCTCTCCAGCCTTGGTGCCATGATCCTCATACATTTTACTTCTACACGTTACCAACCCTACAACGTATTGCTATCTTTTTTGCTTTAAATGGTCAACTTTCCATCAAATAAGTTGAGAAAAAGAAAAAAAAAACTTCCACATTTATTATCTCTGGTGTGCTTAATATTTCCTGTAGAGCTGAGCCTCTATGCTCCACTGTCCTCCCTCAACCTAAAGAACCTCCTTTATATCCTCTATAGTGTGGATCTCTGGCAATAATCTCTTCCAACCTTTACAATCTGAAAACATCTCCATCCTCATTCCCACAATTAAAGGACATCTTTGCTGGTTATAAAACTGCAGACTGACAGTCCCCCTTCCTCAGCCCCTCAAAGATGTTGTTCCATTGCCACCTGGACTACTTTGCTTTTGCCGTAAAGCAAATATCCCCATCTTTGTTTCTCTGTATGCATTGTCTCCTCTTAACCCGTCACGTATGATTTTCTCTTTATCCTTGGTTTTCAGTAATTAGACCATAATATACCCCAGTGTTGTTTGGCTTGTGTTCTTTCTGCTTGAAATTCACTGACTTTCTTGGATTCTGGAGTGGATACTGTATTTCTAATCAAATTTGAATGTTGCTCAGTCATTGGCACTCAAAATATTTTTCTCTCTGTCCTCTCCTGAGACTTCAGTTGCATGTCTATCAGATGATTTGATTTGATCTCTTAGGTCACTGATGCACTCTGTTCTTTTTTCATTTCAATCATTTTTTTGCTCTGAGATTCAGACTGGAAAATCTCTACTGACCTGTCTTTAATTCCACTGATGATTTTTTCTGAAATGTACAATCCTTTTGTGTTAGTTTGGATCCTCTGAGAAGCAAATGTAAAGATGGGATTAGATTTCCAAAAGATATGTTGGGAAAATATCTGTGAAGGATAAAAGAAAAAGGTAGAGAGAACCTTCAGATTGTAAGTTAAGTTTGATGCCTGTGAAGGAGATGAAAAGGATAAGGAAGGAAGATTGTATAGGAAATTTAGACTTTTACACAGAAGTAAAAACGTTTTGCCAGGCTTATGGGAATTTCTTAATCCAAAGTAACCCACTGGAGAATTCCTACAACTCATAGGACTGGACCTTTATTAATAGCCCTGTGATGCTCAGCCATTTGCTGGGAGCAGCCTATAGGAGGCTTGGCTTTGATGTGACTGCCACTATAGAGCCAGAGAAACAGTAGCTGGGCTATTAGTCTGTTTTACTCCATATAGCAGGAGATCTAAACAGTGCATATTTATGATTAACCTACTGCTATTAGGCACATTTAATTATTTTTAATTTTAGATATTCTGTTTTTAGTGGTATAATTTTCCTTTTGGCTCATTTTAGTATTTCTATTTCTTTCCTTAAAACCCCTATCCATTCATTACATTTATCTTTTCTTTAATAGATTTATAATAGTTAAAAATAATTAGTTTAAAAATCTTTGCTAATTCCAGTAGTTAGATCATTTGTCTGTCTGACTCTATAGGCTATGTTTGTCTCTTAAATAGTGTCACATTTTCCTGTTTTTTTGCCTGTCTTATAATTTCTTACTGTTTTCTGGATATTATGTATAAAAGAACAGTGGACACTGAAGTACATTATTTTTTCTTGTTGTTTTATTATCCAGAGAGTGTAAGTTCCTTCTTCTGTCTTTTGATTAGGTTGAGGGACTAGTAATTCATCTCTCTCCTACAGGGGTGTTGAGCAGGAACTGGATCACAGCTTTAATTATATTATAATTATATCGTATTCACCTGTGATTAACCACACTCCCAACTTCCTTCACAGACTTTTTGACCTTGTCAGTATTTGAGCTGGGAGGAGGTTAGGCTGTAGTTTCATCTTTGAATCAAAATCTGGAGGATCTGGGAGAGAGAGAGCAAGAGGGAGAGTGTGAGAGTTAGTTCAAGCCAAAATGGCCGACAGAATCTCTGCTGGTTTCTGAATATTTAAAATACAAAAAAACAGACAAAAAGAAATCATTTTTTGGACCTTTCGTCATTTCCATTTCTACCTTGTGTGCCTCAATTTGCTGGATTTAAGCACTGCTGCACTTTATGAGAGAGAAGGAGCAAGAAAGGGAAGAACAGTTAATAGAAGACAAGAGAAGAAAGAAAGAGGATAAAAAGAAAAAAGAAGCCACTCAGAAGGTGGGTTTTATCAATTAAGTCTGTCTTTATATCGCCAAGCAAATAGAATAAGTAACTGCCTGGCTTGGATACCTGACATCTTAATAATGCTACTTGAGCTTTTTTTTTCTTTCCTCTTTTTGATTGGGGTTCTGTTTTACCTTGTTGATTCATTGTTGTTGTTTCTTTTATATTTTTATTTTTCCTAATAAATCTTTTATTTTTCTAATTTTATTTTATACTTTATACTTTGCTATTCTCTCTCCTTTTGACTTGTCACCCCCCGCTTTTTTTGTTTCTTTTTTTTTGTTGTGGTTTTATTTTACCTTGTTGCACTTGTTTCAATTATAGTTTTATTTTTCCTAATATATTTATTGTCTTTCTAATTTTATTTTGTTTTTTATTCTTTGATATTGTATTGCTCCTTTTTTTCTTTCTTTCTTCCTTTTTTTTTTTTTTTTTTTTACCACACCATGGAGCTTGCAGGATCTTGGTTCCCAGGCGAGAGGTCCGAGTCCAAACCGCTGAACTAACAGACAACCTCAGACTCCAGGGAATATCAATGGGAGTGAGGCCTCCTGGAGGTCCTCATCTCAGCACCAAGACCCAACTCTATCAAACAGCCTGCAAACTCCAGTGCTAGATGTCTCAGGCCAAACAACCAGTAAGACAGAAATAAAGAACCACGCATCAAAAAAAACAAACAAAAAAGTGAAACGACAGAAAAATATGTTACAGATGAAGGAGCAAGGTAAAAACCTACAAGACCAAATAAATGAATATGGAATAGGCAAACTACATGAAAAAGAATTCAGAGTAATAATAGTAAAGATGATCCAAAATCTCGGAAATACAATGGAGAAAATACAAGGAATATTTAACAAGGATTTAGAAGAACTAAAGAGCAAACAAACAGTGATGAACAACACAGTTACTGAAATTAAAAATACTCTAGAAGGAATCAATAGCAGAATAACTGAGGCAGAAGAACGGATAAGTGAACTGGAAGATAAAATGGTGGAAATAACTGCCAGGGAGCAGAATAAAGAAAAAAGAATGAAAAGAATTGAGGACAGTCTGATAGACCTCTGGGACAACATTAAACACACAAATATTCGAATTATAGGGCTCCCAGAAGAAGAAGAGAAAAAGAAAGGGTCTGAGAAAATATTTGAAGAGATTATAGTCAAAAACTTCCCTAACATGGGAAAGGAAATAGTCACCCAAGTCCAGGAAGCACGGAGAGTCCCATACAGGAAAAACCCAAAGAGAAACACGCCAAGACACATTTTAATCAAACTATCAAAAATTAAATACAAAGAAAAAATATTAAAAGCAGCAAGGGAAAAACAACAAATAACATACAAGGGAATCCTCATAAGGTTAAAAGCTGACCCTTCAGAAGAAACTCTGCAAGCCAGAAGGCAGGGTCAGGACATATTTAAAGTGATGAAAGGGAAAAACCTACAACCAAGATTACTCTACCCAGCAAGGATCTCATTCAGATTCGACAGAGAAATTAAAACCTTTATAGACAAGCAAAAGCTAAGAGAATTCTGCACCACCAAACCAGCTTTACAACAAATGCTAAAGGAACTTCTTCAGGCAGGGAAAACAAGAGAAGGAAAGACCTACAACAACAACCCCAAAACAATTTAAAAAATGGTAATGGGAACATACATATCGATAATTACCTTAAATGTAAATGGATTAAATGCTCCAACCAAAAGACATAGACTGGCTGAATGGATTCAAAAACAAGACCCATACATATGCTGTCTACAGGAGACCCACTGCAGACCTAGGGACACACACAGACTGAAAGTGCAGGGATGGAAAAAAGATATTCCATACAAATGGAAATCAAAAGAAAGCTGGAGTAGCAATTCTTATATCAGACAAAATAGACATTAAAATAAAGACTATTGCAAGAGACAAAGAAGAACACTACATAATGATCAAGGGATCAATCCAAGAAGAAGATATAAAAATTGTAAATATTTATGCACCCAACATAGGAGCACCTCAATACATAAGGAAAACGCTAACAGCCATAAAAGGGGAAATCGAAGGTAACACAATTATAGTAGGGGACTTTAACACACCACTTTCACCAATGGACAGGTCATACAAAATGAAAATAAATAAGGAAACACAAGCTTTAAATGACACATTAAACAAGGTGGACTTAAATGATATTTATAGGACATTCCATCCAAAAACACTTTCTTCTGAAGTGCTCGTAGAACGTTCTCCAGGATAGACCATATCTTGGGTCACAAATCAAGCCTTGGTAAATTTACGAAAATTGAAATCGTATCAAGTATCTTTTCCAACCACAGTGCTATAAGACTAGATATCAATTACAGGAAAACAACTGTAAAAAATACAAACATATGGAGACTAAACAATACGCTACTAAATAACCAAGAGATCACTGAAGAAACCAAAGAGGAAATAAAAAAATACCTAGAAACAAATGACAATGAAAACACGACTACCCAAAACCTATGGGATACAGCAAAAGCAGTTTTAAGAGGGAAGGTTAGAGCAGTACAATCCTACTTCAAGAAACAAGAAAAATCTCAAATAAACAACCTAACCTTACACCTAAAGCAATTAGACAAAGAAGAACAAAAGAACCCCAAAGATAGCAGAAGGAAAGAAATCATAAAGATCATATCAGAATTAAATGAAAAAGAAATGAAGGAAACGATAACAAAGATCAGTAAAACTAAAAGCTCGTTCTTAGAGAAGATAAACAAAATTGATAAACCATTAGCCAGACTCATCAAGAAAAAAAGGGAGAAGACTCAAATCAACAGAATTAGAAATGAAAAGGGAGAAGTGACAACTGAACACTGCAGAAATACAAAGGATCATGAGACATTACTACAAGCAACTCTATGCCAATAAAATGGACAACCTGGAAGAAATGGACACATTTTTAGAAAAGCAAAATCTTCCGAGACTGAACCAGGAAGAAGTAGAAAATATAAACAGACCAATCACAAGCACTGAAGTTGAAACTGTGATTAAAAATGTTCCAACCAACAAAAGCCCAGGACCAGATGGCTTCACAGGTGAATTCTGTCAAACATTTAGAGAAGAGCTAACACCTATCCTTCTCAAACTCTTCCAAAATATAGCAGAGGGAGGAACACTCCCAAACTCATCCTACGAGGCCACCATTACCCTGATCGCAAAACAAGACAAAGATGTGACAAAAAAAGGAAAACTGCAGGCCAATATCTCTGATGAATATAGATGCAGAAATCCTCAACAAAATACCAGCAAACAGAATCCAACAACACATTAAAAGCATCATACACCATGATCAAGTGGGGTTTATTCCAGGAATGCAAGGATTCTTCAATATATGCAAATCAATCAATGTGATACACCATATTAACAAACTGAAGGATAAAAACCATATGATCATCTCAGTAGATGCAGAAAAAGCTTTCGACAAAATTCAACACCCATTTATGGTAAAAACTCTGCAGAGAGTAGGCATAGAGGGAACCTACCTCAACATAATAAAGGCCATATATGACAAACCCACAGCCAATATCATTCTCAGTGGTGAAAAACTGAAAACATTTCCTCTAAGATCAGGAACAAGAGAGGGTTGCCCACTCTTACCACTGTTATTCAGCATAGTTTTGGAAGTTTTAGCCACCGCAATCAGAGAAGAAAAAGAAATAAAAGGAATCCAAATCGGAAAGGAAGTAAAACTGTCACTGTTTGCAGATGACATGATACTATACATAGAGAATCCTAAAGATGCCACCAGGAAACTACTAGAGCTAATCAATGAATTTGGTAAAGTAGCAGGATACAAAATTAATGCATGGAAATCTCTTGCATTCCTATATACTAATGATGAAACATCCGAAAGAGAAATTAAGGAAACACTTCCATTTACCATTGCAACAAAAAGAATAAAATACCTAGGAATAAACCTACCTAAGAAGACAAAAGACCTGTATGCAGAAAACTATAAGACACTGATGAAAGAAATCAAAGATGATACAAACAGATGGAGAGATATACCATGTTCTTGGATTGGAAGAATCAACATTGTGAAAATGACTCTACCACCCAAAGCAATCTACAGATTCCATGCAATCCCTATCAAAGTACCAATGGCATTTTTCACAGAGGTAGAACAAGAAATTTCACAATTTTATGGAAACACAAAAGATCCCGAATAGCCAAAGCAATCTTGAGAAAGAAAAACGGAGCTGGAGGAATCAGGCTCCCTGACTTCAGACTATACTACGAAGCTACAGTAATCAAGACAGTAGGGTACTGGCACAAAAACAGAAATATAGATCAATGGGATAGGATAGAAAGCCCAGAGATAAAACCACGCACATATGGTCACCTTATCTTTGATAAAGGAGGCAAGAGTATACAATGGAGAAAAGACAGCCCCTTCAATAAGCGGTGCTGGGAAAACTGGACAGCTACATGTAAAAGAATTAAATTAGAACACTGCCTAACACCCTACACAAAAATAAACTCAAAATATATTAAAGACCTAAATGTAAGGCCAGGCACTATAAAACTCTTACAGGAAAACTTAGGCAGAACACTCTATGACATAAATCACAGCAATATCCTTTTTGACCCACCTCCTAGAGAAATGGAAATAAAAACAAAAATAAACAAATGAGACATAATGAAACTTAAAAGCTTTTGCACAGCAAAGGAAACCATAAGGAAGATGAAAAGACAGCCCTCAGAATGGGAGAAAATATTTGCAAATGAAGCAACTGACAAAGGATTAATCTCCAAAATTTACAAGCAGCTCATGAAGCTAAATATCAAAAAACCAAACAACCCAATTCAAAAATGGGCAAAAGACCTAAACAGACATTTCTCCAAAGAAGATATACAGATTGCCAACAAACACCTGAAAGGATGCTCAACATCACTAATCATTAGAGAAATGCAAATCAAAACTACAATGAGGTATCACCTCACACCAGTCAGAATGGCCATCATCAAAAAATCTAGAAACAATAAATGCTGGAGAGGGTGTGGTGAAAAGGGAACCCTCTTGCACTGTTGGTGGGAATGTAAAATGATACAGCCACTATGGAGAACAGTATGGAGGTTCCTTAAAAAACTAAAAATAGAACTACCATACGACCCAGCAATCTCACTACTGGGCTTATACCCTGAGAAAACCATAATTCAAAAAGAGTCATGTACCACAGTGTTCATTGCAGCTGTATTTACAATAGCCAGGACTCGGAAGCAACCTAAGTATCCATCAACAGATGAATGGATAGAGAAGATGTGGCACATATATACAGTGGAATATTACTCAGCCATAGAAAGAAAGGAAATTGAATCATTTTTAGTGAGGTTGATGGACCTAGAGTCTGTCATACAGAGTGAAGTAAGTCAGAAATAAACAAATACCGTATGCTAACACATATGTATGGAATCTAAAAAAAAAAAAAGTGGTTCTGATGAACCTAGTTGCAGGGCAGGAATAAAGATGCAGACGTAGAGAATGGACTTGAGGACATGGGGAGGGGGAAGGGTAAGCTGGACGAAGTGAGAGAGTGGCATGGACATATATACACTACCAGATGTAAAATAGATAGCTAGTGGGAAACAGCCACATAGCACAGGGAGATCAGCTCGGTGCTTTGTGACCATCTAGAGGGGTGGGATAGGGAGGGTGGGAGGGAGGCACAAGAGGGCGGGGATATGGGGATATACGTGTGCATATAGCTGATTCACTTTGATATACAGCAGAAACTAACACAACACTGTAAAGCAATTATACTCCAATAAAGATGGTAAAGAAAAAAAGAAATCTGGAGGATCACTAGAAATTGAGCATCATGGGAATGTGAGAGACTATGTAATTATGTGTTTTTCCCTCCCATTTCCTTCTCGCTGTAATCTGGGGGTTATGTCAAGGAGATCGCCCTCAGGCTGAGCAATTCGTTGTTCATTCAGGGCTCTGTCAGACTCTAGTCTTCCCTGCTAGGCTTCACTGTTTAATAACATTTGTCTGATTTTTCTTTCACTCAAAACATCCCAAGCTACAACAAACTGGCTCCTCCATCCCCCCATACCCAGACCAGGTATTCACTTCCAGGTGTGGGAACTTACATACTCTCTGTTCATCTAAGAAGGCATCTGACATACTCTCTGAAATTCATTTCATTAAGGGTTCCTTGCACCTGCCTCTCTTTGCAAATCTCACAGAAACGTATGATTTTATTTTGTCTAAATATTTCTTACTATTACCATAGGTGTAAAGGTCTTTTGCGTCTGTGTAAGATTACCTGGAAACAGAACTCGGTTACAATTTATTGATAAGTGACGGATGACGATTTACAGCTCACTTATCTATAGTTGAGCTTGAAGCTATTTAGTGTTGATATAATATTATTTATTAAAATTTTGTACTCAGAATGAAGAGGCTGAGGTCAAGAGGTTTGCTTGTTTCAAAACATTTCCCTTTGGTATGATGCTTCCTATTGCTCCTTCCCACTAGTAACTGGTGATCAGGGGGAAGATCACTCTCTCAGTGCTGTCTGAGTAACCTTTAAACTTACATATTTTTTGCTTGGCTATTATTATCCCTCCCCAGAATGCACTCTTCCTCTTTTTCTACCACAGTGAACTCCTCCAAAACCCAATTCATGCATATTCTCCTTTGAGAATCCTTTCCAAAATGTTTAAAGCTTTTTCTTAAACTTTGTCTGCAAAAGACCAGAAAATACTAGATGTTTTAGGACAGTCTCTGTCATCACTATTCAGCTCAGCTAGTATAGCAAGAAAACTGCAGGTTACAAGGCCTTATTGGTCATTCTCGCTTTCTTGGAGGTTCCAAGGTCACTACACTACAGACAAGATGTAAATGAATGAGCATGGCTATGTTTCCATAAAATTTAATTTAACAAAACAGCCAGATTGTAGTTTGCTGACACTTCTCTTAAAGAATTAGTAGACCTACATAATTGGGCTTGTCAAATCGTAAGGTGGTTGATTATTCATTTGGGCTGCTTTGAACACAGTTAATGTACGATGTACTTTGTTACCAGCATGTATGTTGGGCACACAATAATTCTTTGCAGTATAAATGAAAGAAAGGAAGAAATGGAGGAAAATGTGAGATGACCGTGGAAATGGAGAGACAGAAGCAAGTGAGAAAATAACTGTCTTTGATAAACAGTGCTAGTCGCTGCAACAGATAAACCCCCAGTTCTAAACTTAGAACTTAAACCTCAGTTCTAAGTTTCTTAGCACAACAAAGATTTATTTCTTCCTTACATCATAGTTCAGTGCGGAATGGCAGGGTCAGGTGGAGTAGACCTTGTTCTACACAGTCATTCAGGGGCGCAAGTCCTTCCATCTAAAGGCTCCACAACCTACCCTAGGCCCTCAGAGTCCTCTCCATTCAGCCAGGAAAAGAGAGCAAGGGTCATGCGTAGAAGGTTCTAATGGCCCAGGACTGGAAATGGCACCCATCACTTTTGCACATGTTTTGTTGTCAAGATCTCAGGCATAGGTTCCACCCTATGGTGAAAAAAAGAAGCTGAAAAATATATGCTAACTCTGCGCCTGGTGAGAAGAGGGGGTTATGGCACTAGCAATAAGCAGTCTAGTTTGGGTTACATTGAAAGAAGGCAGTGAGAGGATAAAACAGTTTAGATGAGAAAGCAATCAAAAGACACTTCCCAGAGGGAGGGAGCAGCATTTCCAACAATAGCATACAGGTTAATTTTCTCAGTAGACACTTGCAGCCCTTGTAAGTGCTGTCATTTGCAAATATATAAACTGTCTTAGATAAATAAAATTGTGTGTCTGGGGAAAAAAATACACAAAACTATGATTGGCCACACTTCAAGATACAGTGAAACAATTGGCAGATGTGTGGGAAGGCACCTGCCCTCAGTCTGGGTGAGGTTACAGGCATTAAGTTTGGTTATTGTAAAGCCCAAGGTACAATTATCAATCTCTGAAAACAATTTTATACTAATTGAATCTTAATTACCTTGAGTCTCCTTCTCAGTAGCTGCAATTATGTCCTTTAGAGTAATCCCACGGGACATTTCTCAGAGTTATTGAGAGTGTTTTCTAATCAGAGTTGGGAAATAGTGATAGGAATGGGAAGGTAGAGATCTTGTATATAAAGAATGAAAGAAAGGTATTGATCATGTATAGTGTGTGGTTATTATAAGATTATTATTCTCATTATTTTAGTTTATTTATTGCAGTTGAATTGCTTATGGAGTTGAAATACCAGTAATTATACCTGCCTAAGGGAGATTAATCCATGAGAACTTTTTTTAAATGAAGGGATTACAGGGAAGCTGTTTTCCCGGTGATGCAAAAAAGGATTGTGGGTCCCTTCCAAAATTCTACTTCCTTTAAAAATCTGGTTTAAAAGTGGGCTCTCCAGGAGAGTAGATAGTTTGGAGATGCTGCAAATTACTTCCTGGGCCTGAATTCCTGTTGTCCATGTAGTGGTTTGCAGACAAATGAAAAATATCTGGAATTAGATTCAGGCTCTTGAGCTGAGGCAGCTTGGAGAAAGCCACTAAGGGGGTTGGAAGGAAGCCTCTGCCCTTTCATTTACAAAAGGATGAGGCATCTTCACTGAAGCCTTGGTTCCTTAAATAGGCCCTGCACTCTGTCCATGACAGCTCACGAAGTATCTAGCACTGGTCTCCCTCGCAGTCTCCAGCAAGGTTGCCAGCTTTTCACAATTGCTGTCATGACTGTGGCTCCCTTGGCAGGATGTACGATCCTTCTCACTGCCATAGAGCATGGATATATTTAGCTCAGTAACCATGCTTAGAAGTTGGACAGAATGGGTTGTCATGACTTCTGATTTCTGTCCTGTCTCTTCTCTTAGGATGTGAGTTGTCTTGGTTGACACTGAAGAATGAATAGAAAGAAGGTGCAGTGGGGGTGAGTGAAGGCTATAAATTTGTTTTCATGATCGTTAAATTCTCATTTTATATATTCAAGGAATTGTCATGTGTGTTGAAGAATGTAAAATTTACTGTTACAAAAAATTAAAATGACATATTTCTGTGTACTATCAACCAATGATTGTGCTAACCAAAGAAAGGAAACATCACCATTAAATAGGCAGTTGAGATTTGATTTCACTTTGGAAAGTGGAAATCCATGAGAAGAATTCTAAGGGAAGTGTAAGCTATATTAATGGGGCACTTGGAAACACAGTAAACTCTCAGTAGATGATAGTTATTAATAATAATTTTAGTTAACATCGACTGAGTGCTCATAGGTTTCAAGAACTGTTCTAATAACTCTATAATATAGGCAGTATTATACCCATTTTATAGATGAGAAAACTGAGGCACAGATAATTTATAGATCTTGTCTAGGTTCACAAAGGAAGCTCAGAGTCAGAATTCAATCCCAGCTAGCTTAACTCCAGAGAGTCTTCTGATAACCTTTCCTACATTCTATTGCCCACCAACCTGGCATATAGGTCTACTTTCCTATGCCCCTTTTCTTTTTTCTAGGTTTTCAGTGTGGAGTTCTAAGAGAAAGAGGGAACCGTCCTTTCTTAGGTGATGCCCACAGCTTTTCCATTCCCATTCAGACAGCAGCCCTAGCTCCAGGTGGAAAGGGCAACATACTCATTGAGGAGGTTCTGATGTCTGCAACCCATGCTGAGCCAGGGTATCTGGAGGAGTTAAAGAGGATGTAGGCTAGTGGAGAAAGGGGAAATGAAAGGCCTTCTCTCCTCTCCAAATGCCCCAAAGGGCTCTAGCGCAGATTAGTTGGAATAGCTGTCTTGGAGCAGGTTGAAGAAACTTTTTTACTAAGAATAATTAACCACAAATAACCTTCCCACATCCCCAGCCACACATATTCACGCACACATATATGCAGAGTACACGTTTGAATTTTTATATTTCAAGCATTAATCAACTAAGATCTGTTGGCATTGTGGCTGCATTGAGCAGATGAAAATCATTATAGCTTAAATGTTTCTGCTCTTTCTACACAAAGAATAAAAGAAGTAATAGTCTAAGATGTGTAGCAGAACATTGTTCAGCTTTGACTTCAAACCACCTTATAGAAAACACTTAGAGGTATACTTGTACAAGCATAAACTGTATGACGTTGGTTATTCAAATGAAAAAGACTGATTTTTAAGAAATGTGCCAGAGTGTGTTCATATTGATGAAAGCAATCTCTTCCTGTAGTAAAGATTGGAAGGCCATGTGCTTATCCCGATGTTCTTGCCATGGCTAATCAAATTTTCTTTAAATATTTTAAAGAACCTGATTAATATTCTTTCCAAGTGATCTTGGTTGGTAACAGATGGTTGCCCTTTGAAGACAAATTTCATTTTTTTTAATAGTAGGAAATAATCAGGAGCTGAGTCTGTAGAAAAACATCAATGGTTAAAAAAAAAGGCAATAGGCTTTTGGTGAAGCACAGGGTATGACTATAATAATAAGATTAAATTTAATTGTGTAAATTCATTGCTATGAAGGCAATTTCCAAAAAAACAAGTACTACATCAAGAAAAATAGCATAGATGTGAAGCAGTGTTGAGTTTGTGGTCTCTTGATCTAACAGGTGACTACTTGATCTAACAGTAATTCTTTGTATGTTTGAATTCTCTTGAGTGTTTATAAGACTCAGTTTCAAATTTTTTAGTCACATGATATGTATATTTAAGCAATAGCTCTTAATTTATATTCAGATTTAATAATAGGGAAAATTACATTTTAACATTGTCTGATAAGAAGAAAAGTCAAATTAGGTCAGCACTTCTGGTTTAGAGATAATTTTGCAATAAAACCATGTCTTTCTTTTGTGTACCTTACGATAATCCTTTAAGGAGTACACAGCATGGGTAAGAGTAATGCAAAGTTAGCCCGAGCAGAAAATAATTTATGGAGTTCCCTTGGTAGCTTGATATATGAGTAGCAAGTTCTTTTTCCTATAGCACAGAGGGAAAAATGAGCATACTTTAAGCTTTTCTAATAAAACTTCGTTTTTGTTATTGCTACTAGATTTAAAATTTCCAAGAGATATCCTATAGTTTTGAATTTTAATTCTAGTTTAAAAGTTCACATTTCATGCTTTTTACTCCTGGGTTCAGTTTTGGGAAATGGTAATTGTTACCAAATGACATGGGAGAGAAGAAAGCCCTGTGCTAGGAGTGACAGAGTAGGGCAAAGTCCTTTCTATACATTTGTTATTGCTAGATTTGTACTGTTGAGCAAGGTACCCTGTCTCTCTGGGCCTTAGTAATCACACTGTTAAAATGAATAGAGTAAACAACAAGATGTCAAATAGTTCTACTCAGTCCTAAATTTTGGTAACTTAGTGTTCTCTTAAGTCACAAACTGGGTGTTTTGTGGTTTTGATAACACAGATGTCTGAAGACTCTGGCTTACTTGGCATTTGGCATTAAAGAAAAGAGCCAGCTTGGCAAATCTGTTTTGTCTTCCCTCACAGTTTGAGCTGGGAGAGGGAATGACCTACCCAAGCTATCACAGGGTCATTATTCTCATGGTGAGGCAATTTAACAACTAGCTTGTCTGTTTCCTGGTTGACATACCCAGGAATTATCATCATTATATGCTTCATGTATTGCTTAATTGATGGACTGTAGTATTTTTGAAGTGGGGCATTTTGCAATGCTGTCTTTCCTTTGATGGTTTTAAACCATAGAACCACTATGAAAAATCAACTCTCTTTCATATATATACATAATTGGCTTTGAATTCTCATGCAGATCAATCTGATTATAATCATTCTACATTGGACTAGAGCAATTCAGAACAAAGAGTAGTTCATCATATTCATGGTCATGAAATTGTAAACCATTTACATTTTTTGTTAGGTTACAGAAATATTGTATATAAAACCCTTTTAGAAATCCCTACATTCCAACTCAATATCCAGGGCTCTGCACTATATCACAAAGTTACAAAAATAAAGCAAAATATTTGCTGAGAGTAATTCAGTATTACTCCTCAGATTATCAGAAAACCTTTACAAATTCAGACACCATGACACATAAATATCACTGCTCCTATTCCTAGTTTTAAATGGGTTTCACAGGGACTAAACAACAAGGTGTCTGAATTACGTATAGATGCTCAGCTTGCAGAAAGTAACTTGAATGATTAAATGGCAAATCTAGCTGTGCACATACAGCTTTTATTGAACATTTAAAAAACTTCCCACATTTAGGGGGTGGGCAATATTGCTTGACAGTAGGGAGTAATAATTGGTAATGTACACCACAGTTCAGATTAAGGAATATTGATGTGTGGGGGGGGGCAGGGAGGGGGTTTAACTGGAATTGACCTTGGGATAGAAAGTTCATGGCAAAAGGGCTCTTAAGTAAGATAATCGTACTTTTAAACTGCAAGTTGTACTTGAAGAATTTATGGTCCTAGCAGGCACTCAAGGAAAGCTTATGAAGCTGAATTAAAGCCGTTCATGGCCAGCCAAGCCTGGGGGAAATGAGAATACACTGGAAAATGAGAATACACTTTGGCATACTTAAAAGAAAGTATCAAAACCCCTCGAATTTCAAGCGGTTTTTAGAGGGCTTTTCAAGCTTTAGAGGTTTAGGGTTAAGCAAGTTCTTTTATTAATGTTTTAGAATTATGAACTGAACTCTTAGAAATAAATGTATATTTAATCTTTTTCTTTCAATAGGGATATAGCTATCATTCTGTATGGCTATGCCTATTTATTTATTTTAATTTTATTGGAGTATAGTTGATTTACAATATTGTATTAGTTTCAGGTGTAAAGCAAAGTGATTCAGTTATATCTATACATATATTCATTCTTTTTAAGATTCTTTTCTCATATAGGTTATCACAGAATACTGAGTAGAGTTCCCTGTGCTATACTGTAGGTCCTTGTTGGTTGTCTATCTTATATATAGTAGTGTGTGTATGTTCATCGCAAGCTCCTGATTTACCCACCTCCCCCCGCATTTCCCCTTTGGTAACCAGATACATGATACACCAGATATCATGATGAGCTCTCACTCCTCTTTTTCTAGTGTAAATCAGCAGATTTATTTATTTGTGTTCATCGATTTTCCTTCCCAAGAAAGGAAATCCTCATCTAGTTGTCATGAATCTATTGTTAGTGTTCCTCTCTATATAAAGCGGAGTCCTCCTGGACTTCCAGTAGAAAGCTACAAGGCAAGCTAGCTTCCACATCCTTCAAATCAGTGAATTCAGAAGTTAGTCCATTGGCTCCAATGGTTGAGAATTCCACTTTTTCTCTCATGACTGCATTTGTACCTTCCTGAAGCTGTGCATTTGGATAAAAATGGTAGATGATCCATCCAAATAAGAATGATCATTCTTTCATTAGGTGTAGAGCTCTAAATTTGAGTTGAATTATATATAGTTTTTGTGAAGGAAAGTGTATCAGTCATCTTTTACTGGGTAATGCTGCAGTAACAAACAACCCTCAAATTTTAGTGTCTTACAGGAATAAAAGCTAATGTGTTGGTCATGTTACATGTTGGCTGGAGGTCAGTTGTGGCTCTGTTCCTTATCCTCACCACCTTGAAATCCAGGTTGATAGAGCCTCACTTGAGGACATGATGGGCTTTGTGTCAGAGGGAAAAAAGAGAGAGGTGGTGGAACCTCACAACAGCTCTCAAAGCTTCTGCACATGTCACTTCCACTGCTGTGTCATTTGCCAAAGGAAATCACATAACCAAGTCTTACAGGAATGTAAAACCCTCCCACATAGAGACACAGTGACTATTTTGAAAAATAATAAAATCTACCAGAGAGAGTATGAGACACAACTGTTTAAAGTCTTTTTCTCTATATGATCCAGCAATCCCACTCCTGGGCATATATCCAGAGAAAACTCTAATTTGAAAACATACATGCACCCCAGTGTTCATTGCAGCACTATTTACAATAGCCAAGACATGGAAGCAACCTAAATGTCCATCGACAGATGAATGGATAAAGAAGATGTGGTGTAGATATACAGTGGAATATTACTCAGCCATAAAAAGAATAGAATAATGCCGTTTGCAGCAACATGTATGGATCTAGAGATTATATACTAAATGAAGTAAGTCAGATAGAGAAAGACAAATATTATATGATATCACTTATATGTGGAATCTAGAAAATGATACAAATGAACTTATTTACAAAACAGAAACAGACTCACAGACATAGAAAACAAACTTATGGTTATCAAAGGGGAAAGTGGGGTAGGGGCAGAGGGGAAGGTCCTACTGTCTAGCACCGGGAACTATTTTCAATATCTTGTAATAAACTATAATGGAAAGGAATCTGAAAAGAATATATATACATATACATACATATATATGTATATAAGTGAATCACTTTTCTGTACACCAGAAACTAACACATTGTAAATCAACTATACTTCAATTAAAAAAAAAATAAAATATATATATATATATAAAATAAAATAATGTCTTGTTCTCTGCTGGGGAACTAAAATGCCAGCCTAATCTTTACCTTGCAGCCTTTCTCATAACTTATAGCTTTATCCTTGTGACAGCAACACAGAAAAGCTGGGGAGCAAGATTTGTGGGGAAAATCCTTTGTTGGCACTCAGGCAACCAAATATACTTCAATAAAGAAGTGTCATAAAGAGGCCTTCAAACTATACCCAAAGGACCATCTCCCCCAGGAAGCTTTCCTGGATTAATCCAATAGTCTCTTACTTACCAGTTCCTTGTATGCCAGTCCCCTTCCATGAGCCCTTCTCTTTGTGGTAAATATAAAATAATGATAGACACGTGTTTTACTGCTTGTTTCTCCTATTGGATTAGACGTTATCTAAGAGAAGAGGTTGCTATGCCGCACAGTAAAGTCATTGCCTAACTGTGAAGTTCCTTAAAATTATACCATTTACTGACATGGTTATTCTATTCACTTCTCAGAATGAGAAAGTAATTTGGTTTCAAGACCCTTTATCACTTAGCTTTTTCTTTCTCAAGATATAGAGTAAACCGTAGGCAACATTCTTCATTCATTCATTCATCCATCCTCATTCACCCAATATTCAACAAATGTTGAATTCCCATTATAGTCCATATGCTAAGCCAGGTGCTGAGTTGTGGCACCAGGTGCTCACAGTTTCTTCCCTCATGGACCTTACCTTTTAGTGGGAGTGACCCATACAAATCAAATAATCACACATAGTTATAAACCATGATGCTCACTAAGAGGAAAACCTACAGGGTACTCTAAGAACGTATAGGAGACTTGACTTACTTTATGTCTCTGTGAAGGCATCTCTGAGGAAATGACAGTTGAGCTGAGATCTGAAGGAAGAGTAGCAGTTAACTATATAAAGAATGAAGCCTAGAGACTGTCATACAGAGTGAAGTGGGTCAGAGAGAGAAAAGCAAATACCATATGCTAACACATATATATGGAATTAAAAAAAAAAATGGTCATGAGGAACCTAGGGGCAGGACGGGAATAAAGATGCAGACCTACTAGAGAATGGACTTGAGGATACGGGGACGGGGAAGGGTAGGCTGGGACAAAGTGAGAGAGTGGCACGGACATATATACACTACCAAACGTAAAGTAGATAGCTAGTGGGAAGCAGCTGCATAGCACAGGGAGATCAGCTTGGTGCTTTGTGACCACCTGGAGGGATGGGACAGGGAGGGTGGGAGGGAGGGAGATGCAAGAGGGAAGAGATATGGGAACATATGTATACGTATAACTGATTCACTTTGTTATAAAGCAGAAACTAACACACCATTGTAAAGCAATTATACTCCAATAAAGATGGTTAAAAAAAAAAAAAGAATGAAGCAAAACAACTTACAGAACCTGCAGCAGCATTTGCAAAAGCCTTGAAGTGGGAGGAAGGGAAAGAAAGGCCAGTTGGAGGGAGTACAAAAAAACAAAGCAGCAAACAATGTGAGAATCAGGGAAGGTTTACTCAGGGCTTGTACGCCACATTAAGGGTTTAGGTCTTTACCCACTGAAAGGTCTTTAAGAGGGAGTGACGTGAAAAAATTAGAATTTTTAGATGTCACTCTGGTTGGCATGTAGAATGGTTTGGAAAGTGGCAAACGGATGGCAGGATATCACCATAAAGTCTTTTGCAGTAGTAGAGATAAGAATTTCTGCTCAGTGCAAAACTGGCATCTAAAAGTTGGATGACACACTGCTGATATTCTGAATCTCTTAGTTCTAGCATTTAAATTTAAAAACTCGATCTAGCAGGAAAAAAATCTAAGTTGGCTCATGGTTCATGATTTACATTACTATTCAAAATATAACTCAAGCCAAATAATCTCAACTACACCGAGAGTATAGATCTATGACCCTCTAATAATTTCAGTGATGGGCTTCAGGGAATCCATGAAGCTCCTGAAATTCCCTGAAAATTGTGTGTGCTTATTATGCTTATATGTTATTCTAGGGAGAGAGTCCATACATTTTATAAGATTCATGACCCCTCAAGCAGTTAAAAACCACTGTTTTACATTATCACTTGACCAACCCATAGTTACTCTATCACCAGAATGCAGGCCTGGGTCACATGTCTTGAATTAATGAAAAATGGTTAGCTGACCATGAAAGGTTTGAGCTCTTTTTTAGTGCAGAGTGGTTGCTTGGAAGTGGCTGCCCAGCTAGAGACTATTTCCTAGTTCCCTGGCATCATTGGAAGGGGTAGGGGGATGTGTCTACTTCTCACCAACAGAGTATATGTAGACATTTTGATTGCCATTTGTGCCTAAAGTTGAGTATGTATCTGATATGCCTTTTCCATAATTGTCTCACCTTCTCTGGTGACCTTGGAGACCACGTTTTGAAACTGGCAGCGTAACAGGATGAAAGAATACTTGATTACTGAGTCACGGAGGCAGCCAGGAGAGCTGTCCAACTATGAACACCTGCATTGGATTTTGGTGATTAAGAAATAAATTTTATTATCTTAAGCAATTGAGATTTAGGGTTATTTGTTATAGCAGTTAATTTACCCTGGCATACAAAAACAACATCTCATGTGGGAAGATATGGAAAAATGGGTATGTTGGCTGGGAAAAAGTCCTTTTTGGATTTCTTCCTGGAACCAAGAAATAATGCTGCCTTGCAGCCCATAGTTTCTTGGTGTCGTTTTGCAATGTGTAAGTTACTCTGAGCTCAAATTTCTTACAAATCCAATCCTTGATTTCATGAGAGGATGATTACCATAGATAGCTAGTGTAGATGGCTTTTCACTACATGAGGCGCAGAGACAACTGTTTTTGAAAAAAGATTTTTTTGCTTACAGTTCCCAAGAAGAGACATACCAAGACATGCAAGACCACATGGAGAAGCACCAGGGTTGGTCAGGAGGCAGAAGGAGTGAGGGGAAGGCATGGCAACAACTTTTATTTTGGTTTTCTTGGGGAAGAATGGGCAAGCTGGGTAAGCAGCTGAGCAGGCTTAGGATGGAATAGTTTGAATAATTTTGGCAGGCTCTGAGCTATGGGAGTGATCTCTAGTTGTCCAGTACCTGGCTTTGGGGTGACTGAAGGCAGGCAGATAGTGTCCCAGACTGCAGGTGTCTGATAAAAGGAGGTGGGTGGGAATCCATAGGATGGATTTAGGGTGGGTCATTTGCATATAAAAGGTATGTTTACAAGCATACTTTGGATGGCTTAGGATGGATTGGATTTAGGACAGGTTGGTTTGCATATAAAAGGTATGCTTACAAGCAAATTGTTCAGTATCTCTAGGAATTAGCTAATCTTGGGACGGGCAGTTCCTCCTCAGTTCACAAGGCCCCCAGATGTCAAATTATCATGAGATATAGAAAATTAAAAAATCATGATTAATACATAATGTACCAGACATATTTTAAAAAATGTCACCAGGTCTATGTAAATCAAATTAACTTAATAATTACAGGGACACAGATTTACTAGCATTCAGTAGACATGGTTAGTATCTCATTACTCCACACCATGGAAGTCATTTTGACCACTGCACATTTCTACCAAAATTATTCACTTAAATATATAATCCAGTTGTTCAAAATTAAAATAAAGTCATAGGTATTTAAAATTATTCAATGGTGGTTCTTACAGAATTGTCTAAGGACTTCAGGGTTCAAATTAGAGTTTATATTGAAACATGAACTCAAAAAGTAGGTAGAGTCTACAATGGTTCTGGAAGAGAAATGCAGTCCCCCTTAACAGATACCTCTAGTTCCCAACCTACCCCTGCCCCTGCAAGAACAATGTTCTAGGATATAGTCCAATACCTAAAACTTTTCACGGGCTCCTCTTTGCTTATTACCAACATTTTCAAACTTTAGTCATTTATAGGCCACCTTCTCAATTTTTTGCTGTACCTGTATTAATACTGTCTTTTGTATTTTCTTAATTTTTACTATAGATCAACTCACTGTGGTACTATCTATGTTTACTTCATCTTAAGCAGTTTTTGTATCCATATAATTTTGGATTTGAGGTGCTAAGTACATATTTTTCTAATTTGTATAAAAATAAATACAAAACTACTAAAAATCTTAAAAAAATTTTTTTTGAAGTATAGTTAATTTACAATGTTGTGTTAGTTTTCAGGTATACAGCAAAGTGATTCAGTTATACATACATATGTTTTTTTTTCAGATCTTTTCCCTTATAGGTTATTAACAAAATATTGAGTATAATTTCCTGTGCTACATAGTTTGTCCTTGTTGGTTATCTATTTTGTATGTGGTAGTATGTATATGTTAATCTCAAACTCCTATTTTATCCCTCCCCCCTACCCCTTTCCCCTTTGGTTCCCATAAGTTTGTTTTCTATGTCTGTGTTTCTATTTCTGTTTTGTATATAAGTTCATTTGTATCATTTTTTTTAGATTCCACATACAACTGATATGATATTTGTCTTTGGCTTATTTCACTTAGTATGATAATCTCTAGGTCCATTCATGTTGCTGCAAATGGCATTATTTCATTCTTTTTTTATGGCTGAGTAATATTCATTGTATAAATATACCACATATTCTTTATCCATTCATCTGTTGTTGGACATTTAGGTTGCTTCCAAGTCTTGGCTATTTTAAATAGTGCTGCTATGAACATTGGGGTGCATGTATCTTTTTGAATTATGGTTTTCTCCGGATATATGCCCAGGAGCGGGATTGCAGGATCATATGGTAGCTCTAGTTTTAGTTTTTTTTAAAGGAACTTCCTGAAAATCTTTAAAATATTGTTTGTAAACCATGAATCAACACATTGATGACTGCCAGTGGTGCCCATGCCACCCTGTGGGAAATCCCAGCTGGAGGATGCTGTTCGGTCCCCTGAGGGCACTTTCCAAGGCTCCTCATCATGGAGGCCCTGACTGCCTCTTCTCCACCATCCTCTTCAATCGTCTGGACATCAGTCATGACGACTGACCTTAACTCCCTCACAATGATACGCTTTGTCTTGCTTCCATACCTGCCTGAACAGGTTCTGTGCCTTTAACACTGCCCTCACTCACCCCAGACGTGCCCTTAGGCTGCCTCTAAAAATCCCCTGTAGCTCTGTGCTTCTCTCCAGGCTCTCCCTCCTACCCCAGCCCCAAACCTGTGCTTCCTCCAGTTCCTGCTTTGCTGTTGCTGGTTTTTGCCTTCCTACACTTGGTCCCGTTAGGATTGTGTATGGGTATTATTTTCCACTGGGTTTAATCATGCCTTTATTCCTGAATGCTGCCTTTGGGGGCTCCTTGGTTTCAAACTCTGAACTCCATGGGCCAGTCCTATCCCATTTCACTCCGTTTTTCATCCTCAGTTCCTAGAACCCAAATCAGAGTACACTTTTGCCGACTTCCCGCCTTACCCGTGGAGAAAACAAGGGTTTTCCGTGGCTATTCCCTCTGCTTGGACCGCTCTTCCTCTCCTTGGTCTTCTGGTATGCTCCTAGTTAGCTCAGAAAACTCAGTTCCAGTATCACTACTTCCTGGGTGCCCGCCTTGCCCTCCGTGTTCTAGAACTTACTGTAATTATTGGTCTGGATAGCTGTCTCTCCTGCTTATTTGAGGACATAGAAGTCAGGGAATATATTTTAGTTATCTTTGTTTCCCCAGCAGTTAACACAAGGCACAGTACCTAGACAGTGCTTAAATGATGTTTATTGAGTGCATGAATAAATTAATAAGCCAGAAATATTAATGAATATGTACTTTGTAATAGAGTTTTGAGATTCCTGAATATGATACAAGAATGGGAAGGGAAGTATTCCTACAATAAAATCATGTGAGGAGTGATTGTCATTGAGCTCCCCCCATGCCCCATTCCCCACTCCTACCCTGACTCCTGGGCACAGGAGACCCACGGGATAACGAGAACTTTTACTTACAATATGGGGCAGGAAGTGGCCTGTGACCCAGGGGTGAAATGTCACGTCCACACCCAATCCCCAGAAATCCATGAAACTAAGTCCTGTGAAGAATTTTGTTAGGGCTAAATACTAGGAAAGACATTGGATATTTACACAGTACATTTTCTCCTCATTTAAACTAAAGAAAAAAAAAGTGGAAAGAGGGGGAAAAGCCAATAAGCCAGCTGGTTTAACTTCTCTTTTTACATATTTTCCATTGCAGTCCTCTCTTAGTCATAAAGTCTTTCTTAACCATTTTACTGCTTTTCATTTGGCTGAAATTTTTCAATTTTTTCTGCATTAAAAAAATGCAGAATGAAAGGTTGAGTAGATTGTGACTGTTCTCTCTCTCTCTCCTCTATCCATCCCCCTACCACTGACACACACACACACACACACACACACACACACACACACACACACTATCCAACTGTGTTTGGTTAGAAACAGGATCTGTGCTCTTTTTGAGAAACAAAGCCCATCTTTCTTGAGGTGCAGAAAATATTAGATGTTACTCCCCACGCCCCCTGCCCGCCAGTGTCACACACTCCCTTCCCCTGTCTACTGCAAGCAGGGCTTCCTAAGGATCAAGAAGAACAGCTGCTGCGCCACAATAGTTCCTTACAGAGCCAGTAAATAGACAAGGCCTCATTTTCTTGACCTTCTCCACCTCTGCTCCATCCTCAGAATGAGTGTTTTGAGTCTGGGCTGTGAGGGGGAAGGGAAGGAGGATAAGGGAGTCTCCTTTTTCACTTTGCCTTTCTCTGTCCTTAAAAATAAAAGAGTGACGTGTTAATTTGGAAATTTTGCTTAGTAATTTTGTTCCCAGTCTTAAAAACAACCAAAAAACTACGTTGTGTGACGTGTGTGTGTGTGTGTGAATGCGTGCGTGTGTGCATGTGTGTATGTGTTTCACAATTTCATCTTAAGAGGAGTTGCTTCATAAAAGAGGCCACTTTCTTTCGGAGGCTGGGCGATTTGCTCATTGGAGGAGAAGCTCGCTGGCATTGTTCTAGCAGGTCACTGCACTTGGACAAGCCAGCCAATGAGGGGGACTTTGAACACTGGTAGCAGTTCAGCATTTCCAAGTGGGTAAAAATAATGTTAGCTCCTTCAAAGAAGCAAGTAGGAATCCATATGCTCTGTTAAGCTCTCAGACAAGGACCACCCAATAACGCCTTTCACCATGTAATAAAGGAGCATTTCTTCCTACAGGGGCATTTCTTCTTACCAGGTTGGGAGCGTTTTATCTGCACAAAGCTCCAAGGTGACCCTGGCTTGGTGGCTGCGAACTGCATTCTGGAAGCGCCAGTCACCCCAATCCACTGCCATACAAGCTTCCAACAGAGCAGCCCGATGCGATGGAGCCTTTCTTTTTTGAAAAAGTCAGCGCGTGAGAAATAAATCAAAGCTTCGAGGCTTGCCTGCTAGGCTGCCCCTGTGTATGGAGCTCAAAGGCGACGCTGCTCGCCCTGGCCCCCTCACTAACAAAAGACCCACTAATCCTGATTCCCTTACACAAAAGCAAAGTGTAAAACCAGCCTGGGGACTGGAAATAAAATGAATGCTGCAGGAGCAGCTGGCACATTAATGCCCCCGAAAACACTAGCTGGCACCTCACCCTGAAACCCAATCACCCTGTCTCGGTGGGGACTGGGGAGGGATTTAGTTTTGCTACAACACAATGAACTATATTTTTAACAAATAAATACAGTTTTGGCAGAGTGTAGGCATCGTTAGCCAGCAAATGCTTTACACATTCGCTGTAACTCTCTGTACACCTTCCGTCCTCAGCCCCACCTCCCCACCCAGGAGTAAAAGCCGGGGAAAGAAGTGAACGCCCACAAATGCATAAAAAGAATGGCTGTGCCCCAACTTTACAATCAAATATTACTTCCCCTTCTGATGAGCCACTGCCTAAACAACCCTCGGTAATTTTATTTGCATTTCCTGAAGTCTTGAATCTTGCCTTATAGCTGGCAAGGTTTGTGTTTGATCACCGTTTTCTGCATTCTGTCTCTTGTTGGCTTTGCCTTTTCTCAAAGTAAACCCAGCCCAAACTTCTGGGAAATCTAGGTACCACATCTTCAAGGCAGGTTAGATAAAGAGTTGTGTTTAGAGAGCTATATGGTTTTCTTTGATTGCGTTAGTGTCAATGTCTGCTTGATTCGTTGGGACCAAGGATGAACAAGGTTGAGGAACACAGCCAGCTTTTTCTAGTGCCTCAGCCACATCCCATGCTGGGAATTCACAGCTGCTGTGTGGAGGCTCGGGGGAGATTTATTGGGAAAGAATAAGTTTTAGTTAATTCCAACAGCTCAGTGAAGTCACATGCGACTCTCACCCAAGAGTCCAGATGCTCTCTCTAAGGGAGAGAGAGCTGTGAGGGAAAAGTGAGAGGAATATGCTGAAAGCAGGAAAAAAGAGTGATGGAAGAGAAAGAACATTCACTTGGGATTCAGGCTGCAAACAGGGAAAATCCCAGAGAAAGAAACTCTTCTCTTTTTCTGTATGTTGCTCCCAGCTCCCCATGGCTCAAAGCCTCTCATAATTGAGGTCTGAATTGGAGAGCTTCCCAAGGCTGCTGAGTGTGATCACACTTAATTTCAAGTAGCAAGGTCCATTTCATCCCATATTTTCACACTGACAGGGTGAACCTGAATAATAGCTGTATTGAGGCTGGTTTTTGAATGACTTGCCTGGCCGATATGAATGTTACTTTTTCAAAACAGAATGTATTTAATAGTTCAGAAACATCCTTTTGCTGATCCCAGAATCATCTCAGGAATTCTGTCAAGTGTAGCCCTTTGAAGTGCTGGTGCAAAAGGATGATTGTCTCCCAGTGTTCCCTCCCAGGTCTAGCTCACTGTGTCTCTACTGGGATGTTTCACCCTGGCCCAGCCTAAGCCCTGTCAAAATCTGTCTTCTTTTCAATTCCCTGATACCTTGGTTTCAGAGCCTAACTTGATTTTCTTTGTCTTCCTAGAATCTGACCAATCTTCCTCTGTGTTTCATTGGTTTTGTTTCCTCTTTCAGATCTCTGAATCGGAGTAATTTCCCAAGGTTTGGTTTCTGGTTGTATCACAGGATGCTTGTGCCCAGTGAAACCTGACTCTCCAGGGACCCAAGATGGCAGAGTAGTTCCAGGTTTCATGTCAAGACAGAGACAGAACAACTTCCAGAGGAAAACAAGAGGCCATCTCCTCTCAGTCATTTTAGGAGCTTCCCAATGGACTTGTCAAATCTCATTGCCTAGATTTCTATCCCATGCGCATTCCTAACAGAGATGGGAATGACCATTATTGGCTTAGACTAATGAGGATCCACCTTCTGGATCTGGGTACAACTAGGAGTGAAGCTCATGGCTGAGAGGAGGTAGGGTGATAAGGGAACCAAATAAGAATTCAGTTAGGAAGGTCGAAGTGGGGGATAGTGGTTGGGAACCCACTGTCTACTACACTGCTTTTCTTCATCTTTCCTTGGAAACTCATGGACTCCAAAGATTTTAATCGCCTCAGTGCAGATGAATCTCATCACTGCCTTTGGCCAAGACCCCTCTTAATTTCTAGTTACACATTCACGTTCGATGTTGTTACTTCTAAGGCAACCATGTAGTTGAAATTCAACTTCCCTTTCTTCTTACCCACTTCCCTCAAATTCTGTCCTCTTGACCTCCCAATCTCTGTTTATGGTGGCACCATTCTCCTTATCATGTAGGCATCCTCTTCATTGCCTCCCTTCTCCCAGTCTATGGTAAATTAGTTACCAAGTCCTGTTGATTCTTCTTTGGAGGCATTTCTCTCATTCCTCTCTTTCTTTCCATTTGCTGAAACCAGGTCTCTCTTCTTTTAGTCTCCACGTTGGAAACAGACACCACATGTCTTCTAAACCAACATTTCAGTCATATCATCCCTTTACTAAAAAAAATCTTTATTCCTATTATCTAATTTAGCACAAATTCCTTAGCCTCATATTCACATTGGCCTTCCTCAATCTGATTCCAACCTATCTTTTCAGATATTTCTCCTACTACTTATGAACCCTTCACCAACCATAAAGTTCCTCTCATGGTCTTTCTAAACACATCTTGTACTTAGAAAGAGTTGAGGTAAATTTGGTTCTACAGCTTGCTACTTGGAAGCTGCAAATTACCTTGCTTTTGGGAGCCTCAGATTGTTAATCTATAATATGATGTTTAGGTGAGGCATAAGTAAGAATAAGAATATTCTTAGGCTGTTTACTACTTTGGCATATTTAATAGGAATGATCATCTCTGTGCTCATAAGTGTATTGGTCAATGCATTAATTATCTGTTGCTGCATAACAAATTACCTCAAAAACCTAATGGCTGAAAATAATATTTATCTCACAGTTTCTATAGGTCATGAACCTAGATGTGGCTTAGCTTGTGATTTGGCTCAAGATTTTTTAATGAGGTTTCACTCAAGTTGTTGGCTGGTACTGAAGTTTCATCTAAAGTCTCAGCTGGGATGGGGGATCTACTTCCAAGCTCAGTCATGTGGTGTTGGCAGGTCTGGGTCCCACACCACATGAGCCTCTACACAGGGCTGTCTCATAACATAACAATGACTTTCTCCAGGATGACTGATCCAAGAGAGGGCATGAGAAAGTACACCCAAGATGAAAGCCACATTTTTTTATAACCTAATTTCGGAAGGACATTCTGTCAGTTCTGCTACAATCTGTTCATTAAAAGTGAACCAATAAGTCCAGCCCATACTCAAAGGGAGGAGATGATACAAGGGCATGAATACCAATGGGCAGGAATCACTGGTGGCCATCTTAGAGGGTACCTACCATAGTCATGGACTCTTGGTTGACAGAACGTTAACTCAAGTTACTTTAAGAAAGTAGGAAATTTATTGGAAGAATATAGAAGCATCCTATAAAATTGAAAAAAGACGTGTAGAAACAAAGGGTCTCAGGAACTCCATATAATGCATCAACCATCCCTTCTCTAACATTTTCTTTACATTAGTTCTAGAACATCACAGCCTGCTTGATTTTTCTCCTACTCATTGAGATGGTTATTCTCAGATTTCTTTACTAATTTTTTTCTTTTTCCTTCTTTTTAAATGTTGAAGTGCCTCAGGAATTAGGCTTCAAACCACTTCTCTGTTCTATCTAAACCCACTCCTTAGGAAATGTCATATAACCTCATGGTTTAAATGGCATTTATATATTAAATAATTTCTTTATTAGTTAAGATAATGCTAGCTGCTCTAACAAATTCTAATTAAGCCTGGTAGACATCTATTTCTAACTGACAGAAAGTCCAGAGCGGGTGTTCTTGATCAGTTGATAACACTCCTCAGAGTGGAGATTTAGGCTCCTTCCATTTTGTGGTTCTGCTCTCTTTAACTTAACACAGCTTTTAAAGTTGTCATATTTGTTTGTAAGAAGCTAGAAAAAGATGAAAGAGTATGAAGGCTCAGGCACAATAGATTTTTATGGGCCAGGCCTGGAATTATATCTATCATTTTCATTCATATGCATGGCTAGAACTGTCATATGATTAGATTAAATTGCAAAGGTGGTTGGAAATTTTAATCCAGATCTGAACCCAGGAAGAAAGCAGGTTTGGGGATGAGTCTCTAATCACACTCATAATTTTTTGTCTTTTTACCTGTTGCTGGAAACTTTCTTTCTTCTTTTAACTCCTGACTCACTTATCTACTTGCCTAGTTGGCATCGCCCTGGGTAACATCCTACAAACTATGTGACTAGAAAGGAAAAATAATTTATCTTTTGGAATTTCAGTTTCAAATACCCTAGAGAAGACTCTTACTGGCCCTGGTGGGTCACCTGACTAGGTGGCCAGGAAAATGGGATGTGCTGGTTGGTCTTGCCCACGCTGTGACTAAGAAGATGGAAGCTGAATGAACTGGAGGTATTTCTGTGAGCTGGGCAGATGCCACAATTTGTGCCTTCCTCTCAAAGTAACTGATGCTGATATAAAGCATAGAAGTTGAGGTAAATATTGCTAAAGCATAGACCTTAACTCATCAAGTTCATTGGGCTTGTGTGACATCATATAGCAAACACTGTGACATCAATTAAATCAAATTAATTAACTAATTAATTCAGTGTTTATTAAGGCCCTGCTACATACAAGGCCCTGTGTGCGATGCATAGAGCACTCTTAGAGGCAGGGAATACAGTAGGCACTCAGAAGCTACACCTAAATCAGTGTCATATTCTTGTGACTCGGAGATTCTTTTCCTCTGGACAGGAAACTGTCCTGCTTGACTTCACCTTAGCACCAGGACTCAGTCTAATCAGTGCCATCATCGGAATCTTTGAGGGGTTTCTGCTGGTGATTCTTAGATTCTCCTACTGGGAAGAGCAACAAAACTAAGATTTCTGTCAGTGTGGGAGGTGAAACGTCATGCAGTGTTTCCTGGCTCTTTATCAGTGAGGATTGCTGAGGAGAATCTTATTTCAAGCCTATTTCCTCCAAAAGAGTGATGAATAAGCTGCACTTATTTATAATCGTTTGAAACAGTATCTCCTGTATCTCAACTTGGCCACCCTCCCCCGCCCCCCCCCCCCCCGCCCCAGAAAAGGTGATCTGGGAGGTGGATAGGTTAGGGTTCTGGATCTCAAGCTGATTGCAAATTGATCCTCCCTCCCCCAGAAGCATTTCAGCTGCAGGCATTGAACTGATCAGGTGAAGCACAGTCTCCTTTCCAGTGATACCTTAAGGATGTGGTTCTCTAAGTGGGGTTCTCCAGAACAATAGGATCAGCGTCACCTATAAACGTGTTAGAAATGCAGACTCTTGGGTCCCCCCTCAGACTTGCTGTATCAGAAGCTCTGGGATTAAGGCTCAGCCGATGGTGTTTTAACAAGTCTCTCCCTTTCCCCCGACCCCCACCAGATGACAGGATGTCAGCTGAAGTTTTAGAACCACTGAGTTTAGGTGTTCTGTTCCACAGAAGTGATTTTTCTGATGATGGGTAAAATGGAAACTTGACCTTTTCTTGGCTCTACATTTCTGATGATATTTTCTCCAAAAATTGGCAGTGCTGGTAGTCCAGTCAATATCTTATTTATAATAATGACTCTCTTCCTATATGAGAACAAAGAAATACATTTGCGCATTGGATGTGTGTGGTTTACATTTTGCTTGGCTTCTTCAGCCTGAGATGGATAGATATATATACATAAACCAAAGCCAAAAACAAAACTACCCTTTCTGAATAAAGGAGAATGAGACCATTATAATCCTGGATTCTCTGGTGACCACTTAAATTTTCCAAATTACATTTGACTCTGCATAGATATTCATATGGAGAAAAAAGAAAGAAAAGGATATCATCTCAGATAATTGGAAGCTGCTAAAATCATGGAGTATGATGGGAATCACATTACTCCCAGGACTGCTGCTTTAAAATTGATCAGGGATCTGGATGAAGAATTTGTTTCTCACTATTATTTCAGTGCATTTGTTTCCACAAAACTAATGCTGCCCGCAGAGCCCCTAAGCGATAGGACTCTAGCGCTTGTTCTATTTATGACTATTTTATAACCAATAATAGAAAGCTGGTGTATTGGCTTCTTATACTAAAGGGCTTTAAAAAATGTCAGGTGAAAAGCTTTAAATTCACTATTCAAGTCCTGGTTAATAAACCATGGTGGACTTCCCCGGTGGTGAAGTGGTTAAGAATCCGCCTGCCAATGCAGGGGACACGGGTTCGAGCCCTGGTCCGGGAAGATCCCACATGCCACGGAACAACTAAGCCCGTGCGCCACAACAACTGAGCCTGTGCTTTAGAGCCTGCGAGCCACAACTACTGAGCCCGCGTGCTGCCACTACTGAAGCCCGCGTGCCTAGAGCCCGTGTTCCACAACAAGAGAAACCACCGCAATGAGAAGCCCGCGCACCGCAACAAAGAGTAGCCCCCTCTGGACGCAGCCAGAGAAAACCCACGCACAGCAACAAAGACCTAACGCAGCCAAAAATAAATAAACAAATAAATAAATTTATAAAAAAAATAATAAACCATGGTATTTCAGTGATTGCCTTCAAACAATCTCCTATCTCTAGCAGCCAAATATCAGTGGTGAGACTGATCAGTGGGTTGCTGAATTACAGTGTAGGCTGGATTCAAAACTTCATCAAGTCCCTCAAGTAAAAGTACTTATAAAATTTATTGAGATAGTTTACATTTTTTGTACTAAGTTTTCAAGCTATGATGTGTATTTCACACCCCAATCACAGCTCAGTTCAGATAAGCCACGTTCAAATGCTCAGGAGCCGTATGTGGCTAGTGACTGCCATATTGGACAGCACAGGTGTGGGCTATAAAGCCAAGCAGGCCAATTAGCATTCCAGCAGCAAGTTGATTTGATAATTCATGTAAGGAGAGTGCAAAGGCGTCCTTACTTGAGTAAGTGAATGAGTAGGAGACTCACACTCCTAAGGTTCCTACTCTTCCTTTCCCACCAGCTCTACCTTAACCTACTCCTAAGGATTCTTCAGGTACTCTCCATGACAAGTTGGCTGGTGGAGAAGAAAATATTGAGTCTGGTTTCCAGATAACTCTACACACTATGGGTTGGTGGCAGCTGGAAGGGGACTGCAGTGGTTGCAGGGGTAGCCCTGGAGGAAAATGGCAAAGAGAAACTCACTGGGCAGAACTGCAAATGACACATCCGATTTCCAACTTTCCCTGAAAGGAAACGTGTCGCTTGAGGACTGATAATTGGCAACCAGTGTTGCCAGTATACCAGTATGTGTTGCCTGCTGTATCAACAAGAGATGACCTCAGCCTGGAGTTAACCGATCTGCAGAAGAGTTAAAGAGAAATGATGCATCCTTCAGGTAGCTCTTCTCTACCTGAAGTCTGCAGTTTAGGTCCTTTAAAGTCCAGTAATTTGAAGTTTTGTTGGGGTGGAAGCCGACTACTTCTACACCCCAGGCTGAAGCAGTTTAGCTAGTAGCATCCTGAGCAGGAGATTGCCACACTCACGTGCTGGGCCCCCGGCAAGGTGGGATTTAGGTTGTTGTCTTCTGACTTGAGACCTTTGTTTCAAATGGATTCAAGGTACCTGCCCTTCTTTTGAGGATTTGGGAATGACAGAGCACAGAGGCTATAGGTGAAAGAACGTCTCTGGACTTAAAAACTATGTCTAGATACAATATTTGACTGTGGCTACCTGCACAGAAACTTACCAACAGCAAATGGATAGGAAGTCTACTGAGCTTTTAAGAGAACTGTACAGCCAAAGAAACCCCGAGCCTATCTGAAACAGCTTGTGCCTGTAAAACTCCTTAAGTAAATTTCCAGACCCCTAAACCCAGACCACCTGGAAGTGGGCTGCTGAAGCTAGGTAACCTCAAGTGTTATAGGCTGAATGTTCATGTCCCCCTCAAAGCTAATGTGTTGAAGCCCTAACATCCAGCATGATGGTATTTGGAGGTGGGGCCTTTGGGAAGTGACTAGGTTTTTTTTAATTTAAAAAAAATTAAAAAAAATTATTTATTTTGGTCACACCGCGCAGTATGCGGGATCCTAGTTCCCTGAGTAGGGATCGAACCTGTAGCCCCCTGCAGTGGGAGGGTGGAGTCCAAACCGCTGGACCACCAGGGAGGTCTGGGAGATGACTGGGTTTAGATGAGGGTAAGGTCCCCATAACAGGATAGCATCCTTATAGTGTCCTTATAAGAGGAGGAAGCTCCCCCTTGTCCCCTAGCCCTCTTGCCCCCCACCACCCTGTGAGAACACAGCTGGAAGGGAGCCATCTGTAAGCCAGGAAGAGCCCTCACCAGAAACTGACCATGCTGGCATCTTGATCTTAGACTTCCCAGCCTCCAGAAATGTGAGAAATGAATGTTGTTTAAACTACCCAGTCCATGATATTTTGTAATGGCACCCCAAGCTAAGACACCAAGGAGAGAAATAGCCTACAATATCTACCTCAGCTGTAGTTGCGATAGATAATGGACAAAGAAAAACTTTCTGGAGTAGCCAGTGTTGGGGTCCTAGGGGACAATGCATAAAAGTAACACCCTCAGGGATTAGAACCATGGGCTGTCAGCTGGGTCAACACTCAACCTCCCATTGCCACGGTCCTGTCACGGGTGTGCTGTTTCTGTCCTGCAGAATTTGCTCATTGCTGGGGAACTGTAACAGCTGTGTATCCCCTTTTTGTTCTTCCCCCAGAGTTCCTTATTGCAATTTCCCTATTCCCTCCTCTACCATTTTATATTTGGTTTAATGGGAGTAATAACTTATCTTTTCGTTTTGTAGCAGCCACATCTGAACCCAACAGAGAGGAAAGTACACAGAGATTCTAGGCTTTGAGCAAGATGTAGTAAACAGATGAAACTTGTTCCGTGCATGGGAATGAGTACCTAGATATGTTTGGGTAGCTTAGAGGTTGGAGCCCACTACTTGCTTCCCAATAGCCATTCCTCTCTTCTTCCTTAGTATTGGAACCCTGGGCCATGGCCAAGCTCAGTGGTATAGGATAGGAATAAACCCTGTAGAAATTAATGTGTTTGTAATAGTTATTCACATACTATCGAGATCATAATTAATTCATTTTTCTTTTCAGTGAAGTAATAGCTATGAAATTGTTCAAGGGAAAATTGTGGTAGTTGTAGAATGGGCTTTTTAATTAATCAGCTCTCACCAAATTTAGTGGAAAGCCCAGTGAGGTTTCTAAATGTCCAGTAGCATCTGACCAATTGTTTGTCACATCTGTAAATGCTATTTATAACAAATATTCTTCAATTGTAAGATGTTTGTTTCCACTGAATCTCCCAGATGGAATCTGGGTGTAAATTGGGTTACTCCAGTTATCAGGATTCCAAAATGAGTCTGTTTCAGTGTTGAGATCAGAACTCAATAATTTTTTTTCGATTCTGTCATGGACCCTCAAATCGTACACATTGATATATTTAGGGAACTTAGTGACTATTCTTATCCCCATAATATTCATGTAATATTGGCGTAATTCAGTAGAAAAAATATCTGTCACCCTTTAATCTCAAAAACAAAGAGATAGTGACACGGAGCAGATTGTCTTAAAGAGATACTCTCTCCTTCTTAGTGCAAGAATCCACTAATAACCTAAGCAGACTGTTGTCATGAAAATGGAGTGTGAAAACATCCACATAGTTGGTCTGCTTTCCATTTTCTTAACTTTAAACGTTAGATTTTCAACATACGGACTTAAAAAACCAAATTCAGCCTAGAAGTAGAATTTCTCTTTTGTTTCTTACATAGATACCCATTTAAGAAGGATGTTTTTCCAAGGAATCCCTGCACTGAGTATAGGGCTCAGTTTTACACACATACTTTCCCACATGTGATCCTGAATAGGCTGCTGAATGATAAGATGATAAGATGAACAAAAGCAATACCAGAAGGTTGCTTTTCTTTCTTTCTTCTTTTAAAAAAAAAGGAACAAAAGGTTTATTGTGCAGGCCTCCAGATGACAAAATAGCTTACTAAAAATGCAAGTTCGAAGCTAGTTGATGTTTCACTGCTGTTTAAAAGCTCTTTCCAAGCTTAGATTAACGCATTGATAATTGAAAACTATCTGGACATGTTATATGTTCTAGATATTAATCTGAGGCTTTCAGGAGTCCCTATACCTTCAGACCTTCACACTAGCTAAGCTGCCTTAAATCCTTTCTGGAAGACGGAGGGGTATAAATAAACCCATTGGTTGAATTAAATTAAATAAATACAGTTGTTCCACATTCGTGGCGACAGCTTTCAATCTAGAGAGTATTTGTTCCTGTTATCTAATCAGCCTCATTAAAGATGCAGCTGCCCAGAGCAGCTTTATGAGAGTGATATACCCTGAAATAATCCAAATTAAATGATTTCTTAGGGCAGTGTTAAAGAGCTTCCGGATAATTTTACAATGTCATGAACCAAAAGCATAAGCTTCATTTTGCTGTTGCCTTTTTCTGTGTAAAAAGATGGAATTTGTTTTTTCTGGAGAGATGTTTACCATAAGATGGTTTGCTTACATTTATTTTCATGTGAACATAAACATCTCCCAACTGCAGAATTTCAAACAGATATCAAAGGAAGGCTACGCCATTAAAACTAATGTTTGTCATCACATAAACTACCAGAGTCGATAGCCGCTGTGATTGGCAATGGGTTTTCTGGGACTTGTACCATTTTAGTGACTACGGAGGGTTGAGTTTGGGTACTTTGAATGCATGGCTAAACTGGGGATGTACAACTGTCCTGAACACTTAATTGTATAAGGTGCTTCTCCAGGTAGTTTGTTTAAAATGAGTTTCCAAGTCTCGTAACCACTGGGCTCAGATCTCAAATGCTTATGAGGCCTGTTGTGTTTCATGAGCAGATGTAACCAAACTCTGGCTTGTCCTTTTTCCTACCCTGCTTTTGAAAAAAAACTTCCTTGTGCTGCTTCTTTTAGTTTGTTCCCTTGCTTTAGAATTTATATTAACTGTCATCCTAGAATATAATTTTAAATTTCAAAGAAGGATTTGGATTTGAAAGCAGTTTTTTGATTTCCCCCACATTTGGTCTGGGTGGTGATTGTATTAAATCAGGCTTTTATGGAAACGCTATCATTAAAAACTTCTCATGGTCTCTAGGGGCAGGATTTGGAAACCCGACACAGGCCTTTCTGATTAGGGGTATGAGAACTCCCACTTGTTAGGAATGGTTTTGTTTTGTTTTTGATTTATAATAACTCCCAGCTAATGGTCCTGCTTTAGAGCTATTTAAAGAAATTCTAAACTAAAATTGTAAAAGAACTAGATGAAAAACATTAACAAAAAACATTAACCCAACCCATACATTTGTGTCCCCACCCCCAGCAGTGCACAGTCCTTCAAACCTTTCTCCTTGTTCTTGTACCCTTTGATTTGCCCTCCCTGCTCACCCTCAGGGGGCCTGGCCATTTCTCTGGGCTCTAGAATCTTGCATCTGCTTCCTTTCATTCTTTCTCCCATGATCCTCCAGGCCCTCAGCTCTGTTCTGTCCTCCCACTAATTTTCCTTGAGTTTTCCATTGCCTGATCGTCCTGTGGGCTGCTCCGCCATCCTCCTCTTCACTTCCCTTTGGCCTAAATCTCAGAGGCCTGTTTCCCTTGCCTTCCCGTTCATCCTGCTATTAGTCAGAAGCCACCTCTTAACCTTGGAGGGATTTTTGTTTTTTTGGGTTTTTTTTCCTGAAATTAGTTCAAATTTGGGCAAATCTTTTTTCTGGAACTTTCAGAGCAGGAATTTCTTAGCAGAGCAAACACCAGAGCATCAGATGCTGTGTTTCAGAAGGAATTGTTTTGGATTAAGGGTGATAACTAAACATGCCCTTCCCCACTATAAGCTATGAAAACTAGGTAAACAGATACAGGAGGTAGATGGGAGATCAAAATATTAGCTATTGCTAATAAAGCTGGACCAGAGCCCCTGACTTGCCCTGTGGTCAGAACCAAGTTCCACCTGAAATTGTCCCTTCTGGTCACTGGAAGAGCAGCCAGACAATGGAGAATGTGGAGAACTTTCACCAGGTGTCTCTTAGCAAGGAGGAGGCACAAATGAGGGTCTGCTGAGAGCTCTTGTTTTTCAGCCTTGGCGATGCCCCTCTAATCTTGTTCCCTCCTGGAACATTATGGCGAATGCAAGCGCACAGTGAATGCTGGTGCTCAGTCCCTAATTTTATCCATTAGATCAAATCATGTGTAAGAATTAATTTAAATTAATCCATCCCTTTACCTAATAATTTTTAGAAAATACATCTTTATACAATTCAAAGCATTTTTATAAAATTATGACTGAATACCTGATAACTTTTTGAGCACCAAGGACACAAAATGAATTGGTCATGGATGACTTTGGCCAACAAGGTACAGGTACAGGAAAATTAATTATACATAATTATATGAAAAAATATTGTTATCTAGGAGTCTTGTATGAAAAGTCCTCCTGGGGGAGGGCCATCTTTGTTTCATAAGTACTTTCATAAATCACTTTAGGCATAATAGATAGGTTTTGTAAAGCTTGAAGCTGATGGAATTTGGAGGGCCCTTTTTGAGAGAATATAAAATTATTAATTCAAAATCAGATTCAAAAGTGACTAACTAGAATGAGAATAGAAACCACAGAAAAATTACTAAAAATTACTGCTTCATTTTGTCATCTGGTTTCCTGATCTACCTAGAATACTCTATAATTCCTAGTGACTCCCAGAACTCATGGGGAGTGTGGAAGTGGGGCCTGAAGCTTACCTGTCACTGGCTTCAGGGTAAATCTGCTCTGGGGCAAATTTCCAGAGCTTGAGAGTTGGTTGGATCATGACTTCAAATAATAGAGGAGTAACTTTGCAAAAAGGGGAGGGGCATGGAAGAGCTCTGTGCGCTGTGACTGCTCTCCACACCTCCACAAATCTTCAGGAAAAATTGCAAAAATCACATTAGGCCCATTGTGTTTGTGTTTCTTATGAAAATGGGTGAAAAATTACTTCTGTGTCTTGGTTGGTGTGGAATCAAGAAAGAGTTGAGAAGTGAATTGACATATAAGTTATCTACATTGCAGTATCTTAAATGCCGTGATCTTTTTCTGAACTATGTCAGCTTATAATGTATAACAGTATATGGCCCAAACCCTGCCAAAATATATTGTAAGGATGTTTGCATTTGTATCTGGTATTGGATTAATTTATGCCATATTATCTCTCAAACTGAAAATATCTAAAATCATATATATTTTTTTCTGAAGCCTTCTCATGCATTTCTGACCTCAATTAATGGCACTTATATCCATGCCATCTATCCAAACCAGAATCCAAAGTCACCAAGTCTTGTCCATTGCACTAATGATATTTCACGTTTAAGTCTTATTCTCCTTTTCCCTTTCGTAACCAGTGAGTACCCTTTTAAAGAGCTGTCTGCTAAGATGATGTCATTCATTCCTAAGGTGATGAAGGATGCCTACGGTAGACAGAATAATGCACCTCCACCAAGGCATCTATATCTTAGTCCCTGCAACCTGTGAATAGGTTACCTTACATGGCAAAAGGGACTTTGTAGATGTAATTAAGGATACAAACCTTGAGATGGAGAGACTATCTTGATTTTCTGGGTGGGTCCAATGTAATCACAAGGGTCCTGATAAGAGGGAGGCATGAGGCTCATATTAAAAAGAGAAGGGGGGCTTCCCTGGTGGCGCAGTGGTTGAGAATCTGCCTGCCAATGCAGGGGACACGGGTTTGAGCCCTGGTCTGGGAAGATCCCACATGCCACGGAGCAACTGGGCCCGTGAGCCACAATTACTGACCCTGCGCGTCTGGAGCCTGTGCTCCGCAACAAGAGAGGCCGCGATGGTGAGAGGCCTGCGCACCGCGATGAAGAGTGGTCCCCACTTGCCGCGACTAGAGAAAGCCCTCGCACAGAAACGAAGACTCAATGCAGTCATAAAAATAAATAAATAAATAAATAAAAGAACGTGAATTTCTTTAAAAAAAAAAAAAAGAGAAGGAAATGAGACTCTGGAAACAGAGAAAAAAGGATAGAGGTAGGGATGAGGAAAAGGGAGATTTTGAAGATGCTACACTGCTGGCTTTGAAGATGGAGGAAGAGGCCACCAGGCAAGGAATGTAGACAGCTTCCAAAACCTGAAAAAGGCAACAAAACAGATTTTCCCCTAGAGCCTCTAGAAGCAGCACAGCTCCAACAAACTTTAATTTTAGCCCAGTAAGATCCGTTTTGGACTTCAGACTTCCAGAACTATAGAATGATGAATTTGTATTGTTTTAAGCCACTGTGTCTGTGTTAATTTGTTATGGTAGTAATGAGAAACTGTTAGAGTGACAATAATTCATTCTTTGCCACTGTGGTCAAAATGGTCCATTCATCAACCTGGAGTATTGAAAAAAGCAACATTTTAAAAAAGAAAAAAACTTGATCACTATAACCTTCACTTTTCTTTCCCTTGAGGCTTTTCTCTTTGTGTAACCCAGAATCTCAGGAATCAATCTAGAACAAAAAGGCCAGTGCTTCTTGGAAACCCCAGGTGGCAAGAGAGAGGGGAACTCTGATCCACCAGAGATGGGCTGTGGGTTTCACAATATCTCAGCGAAAACCTGTGAAGTTTGGTACACAAGTACCTGTTGCTGTGATTATGGCCTTACTGGGCCAGGGCCTTGATGATTCAGGTGAGGATGATCTCGGTCTCTCCAAGGGCCAAGCCATTTACCAAACACTGTCATATTTACATCAGGAGATGCCTCTAGCCTTAGCCACTCTGTGCCAGAACCCCAAGCCCTGGCTTTGAGGTTTTATCACTAGTCTGGACATCCTTTCCCTAAGAGGGAGCCCTTTTTTGGTTCCTTTTACTGCCAAGAGACCTTAACTGAGGTTAAGGTCCATAACCATTAATGATCCCAATCCATTAATGATATCAAAAATCCATTTAATCTTCAAGGAAAATGGTTGGGATCACACCCTCTTTCCTTCTAAGGAGGCAGTATGGTCCAGTGCAAAATTTCCCCTTGTGACCAGCTCTCTACATTGGGGATATTGGGAAGAGACAAGAGACATTTCCACCTTCCCTAGAGAAATAGGTGCACGTTCCCCTTATCTTACATAATTGTCTGAGCTTGTCTGCTTCAGACTGTCACTGAAAGAACAAAACATTATAAGCGCTAAAAAAGCTGAGTAGCATCCTCAGGAAGAGACGTATGCCACACGAAGTTGCAGTCACTTCCGTAACTTGAAGTCTGATCATCGCCACAGTCCCAAGGAGCTGTCGCCGTGCGTGTGTCCTCGGGGTTTTTCTGCCTTTAGAAATAGGGAACTGGCAGAATCACCGCCCCACAAATACTCCAGTTTCTTTATAGACGATGACTATCAAGAGCTGTATTTGAAATGGTCTTTTGGCAATTTGAAAACTGACTTTTAAACTGTTAGCTCATTTACTGTTACCTTCTGCTTTTTTAGAAGCATATCCAGCTGTCTGGGGTGCCTTGATTCTGTTAAACATTCCCTGTTATTCTGGTTTATTTTTATTTTACAGATATTTTAAATTTGGGCTCTAATGATGAGAGAACAAAACTATTTTTATATTTTCACCAAAATCTATCCTTTATCATAAATTTCTATCCCAGGCTTTCATCTAGGCAAAAGTAAACAAAGATACAAATAAACAAAAGCCTTAACAATTTTAAAGAAATTTATTGAAAACATTCTGTCTTCCAGGCACCAGGCCAGGTGCCAAAAATAGAAAAATGAATTAAACTTAGTCCCTTTTCTAGAGAAGCTCTCATTTTAATGGTGGAGAAAAGCATGTCACCACCATAAAGTACAGAGCCATTCAATTGATACTGGAGTTCCTACTTTGTGTAAGCCTCTGTAGTTTCAAAAATAAACACAACAGACATGAAGGCTGCCCGCATGTAGCTTAGAGTCTGGAGAGGAGAGCAGCCTATGAACTAATTTTCACAAGTATAACCAGTGTCTCGATGGAAAACCAAAGCACTGTATAGAAATGCTTAACAGGGCCACCACTTCAAATTTGAAGGGCAGGACCAATATTAGTTTGGAGAGAGTGGTGACAATTGGAGGTGGGGTGGGTGAAGCAGGCAGAGGGAAGATTCCAACGTAGCAGGTAGCAAAAGGCCTTGAGGCTAGAAAGAGTATGAAGTGTCTGGAAAACTAAAGGCATGTTAGGGCTGGAATAAAGAGGAGCAGGGAAGGAAGGTCGCATGGGTTATGTTTTAAAGTCTTAAGAGTAGATGAAATCTCAAGGATAAAGATATGTCAACATTAAGAACTTTTTTTTAAAACAATAAAACAGTTGTGCATGTTCATACACATTGTTTTAGGTACTTGTTAATTCAGTAAACACTTATTAAATGCTCATTGTGTGCCATCTCTCTGCTGGGCACTGAGAATGAAAAAGATGTATAGGCAGGGTCTCTCTCTATATTAAGTGGTTTGTATCATGATGGAGGCAGATACAAGATATGATAAAAACCAGAGATGAGGAAACGATCCTATGTTCATACTATGTTAAGAAGAGGTACAATTCTTACGCAGCTATTCTGAGATTTCTGGCCCAAATCACGCCTAAAAATAATAAGGGAGTGCTGAATGGCAGTAGAACTCCAGTCTGGTTACACATCTGGACCTGGGCAGGTTTTACTATTGCAGGTGCCTGAGTTACTTCCTAGATCTAGTGGATTTCAACCTGTGGAGCTGAGACCCAAGAATCTAGAATCTTAAAAAGCACCCCAGTGATTGTGTGTATATTCTGCAAGTGGCATCCTGGAACGACTGAGGCAGAGCATGACCTGTGAGGTCACAGTAACGTTTCTGAAAATTTGTGCTGCCAGCTGTTAATAGATGACATTTGAAAAAAGGATTGAATGGTGTAATGGGTCAAATTGTGTCCCCACCCCTCCCAAATTCATAGGTAAGTCCTAATTCTCAGTGCCTCAGAATGTGACCTTATTTGGAGATGGTTTTATGAAGTTATAAAGTTTAAATGAAGTCATTAGTGTAGACCCTAATCCAATATCAAAAGGGGATGTTTGGGCACAGACAGATATACAGGGAGAACACGATGTGAACATGAAGATGGCATCTATAAGCCAAGGAGGGAGGTCTGGAACATCCTTCCCTCACAGCCCTCAGAAGGAACCAACCCTGCCCACGCCTTCATCTTGGACTCCTAGCCTCCAGAACTGTGAGACAAAAAATTTCTGTTGTTTAAACCACCCAGTTTTGGGTACTTTCTTACGGCAGCTCTAGCAAACTAATATAAGCGGTTAAATAAATTTTGGAAATTCCAAGTTAAAGAGAGTTAAATCGGTTTTTCTGCTGCAGGGCCCTTAGAAGCTCAGATGCTAATCTCACATGCTGATGTGACCCAGGGCCCTCTGAGAGAGGACTGAGTCTGCATCTCATTTCAAATTTGATAACAGAGTGCTTTTCATTTGTTGCAGAGTATTTCAGGAGACTGTTGTTCTGTGGTTCTGACTCAGGGAAATGTTGGGCTCTTTTCTCTTGAGGAAGTAGTCATGCTGTGGGTCTCACAACTGCAGAAAGGTCAGCCTCATGGAGCTTTGCTGCTTTCAGTAAATAAGGGCGGGGGTGAAAATTTTTGAATGCCTTCATTCAAATCCATCACACCTCCTGGAAAAAGCCAGCTCCCAGGGAAGGGACTACTGGAAATTATCAGAAACCATCTCTCTTGATCCATGAATCTTTTGCTTCCTGTTATTTTACATCAGTGATGCTGGAAGCAGCCTGTGGAAAGGAAAAAAGCCAAGAAGTACTAAGTTGTCTGCCGTCGTGGGAACAGTTCAGGGAGTGCAGCAGAAAAATAGGCAAGGGTGATTCTATCAAATTGAACACACCACTTCACATTTGTCTTCCAAGCCCTCCATTTATTCCTATTGTTGTTCACTCCTACCTTGCCAACACTGTGATCCCATCTTTGTTGAAATGGAACATTGGGAGAGAAATGGACCATTGTTATTGTGAACGGATAAAAAAAATAAGACTGCAAAAATTTAACTTGCATTATTTTAGTTTTTAAACACAGAGCAAGGGAAATGTGAACTAGGTGAGTCCAGTCTTTTTAAATTTTTGCAAAATTGCAGTACTTCAATTTCTTATTTCTCCGATGTGTTTTACATTATTTAAGGCTAGACTTATACATATGAAAGTTTTAGGCTTGATATTTGCTCTACAATCATGACAAAGGTTTGTGACTATACCCCATGAAAAGTTGAGATCATGCGAACAAAACATTCATTAATCTTTGTTTCATATTTGTAAGCCACTATTTACAAACACTACCCACCCATCACAGTTCATTTCAGCTCCCTTTTAACACCCCCGCAGGCTGGTGATCTAAATCATTCAGTGCTTGCCTCCAGTCTCAACACTTCCCCCTAACCAGTGCTCATCAAACAAAAGCAGTACCCACTTCACACAAAAGTACAGTTTCTTTGGCTCAGCCTCCAGAGTTTCTGACTTATTAGAGCTGGCTAAGTTGGAAAATCTATATTTTTAACAGGCATTCCAGGTGAGGCTAATGATCAGCTCGATTTGAGAATTAAAACTACTCCCTTGGCATTTGCCGTATACTGCCTCATCCTGTTAGGGAGCCTTCTTCATCTGGGATCATACTTTCCTTAACTGAATTAAATTTTTAAAATTTAAAGAGTATGTTTTATTGCTGGAAAATGCTACTTTTTCATCTCTGGAAGTGTGCTTTTTATTCTTTGTTAGAGTGGTTTCCTGTCTCCTCCAGAAGTTTTATTTTAGCAGAAGAATATTCACCTTAGTGTGTGGATTATTATTCCTCCATCTAAGTCCCCTTGGGGTGTTCATTATCTTCACTGCTGACCCCTGGTTCTCATTGCCTGGGTTAGCATGGAGGAACCTTGAGTTGCAGGAATGGAGGGAGATACATCACGACTACCTCAGTTGTCATGAGGCAGTCACTTTCACACAAAGCTGCAAGGTGGTCGATAAGCCTCAAAGTCAGAAAGTACCTGAGCCCATCTGTCCAGCTCTGTCCAAACTTCTCCAAAGCAAAGAAGACCAGCAGGTGCACGTAAGGTCATCCCTCAAGCTACCACACTGTACTTTAAGGGTTCACAGATCCCCCAGGGCCACATTCTATCCAGGAAGCTTGGTGCTCTGACTCTTGTTGCCGGTTCATCATTGCTGTTGCATGGAAATCAGCTTAGCACCAGCTCTCTCCAGCTGGACTCCCACAAATGAGAGGTCTTGCATGCATCCTCCAGACCCCCTCTATCACCCTGCCCCAAAGATGCTCTGCTTAAGATAGGTAGCTGGAAGTTGATTAGAATTAGAATGCGGCGGGGAGAGGTAAGAAAGGGGGTAGCAGGGTGGGTGCTTGGGCCACCATTTTCCCAGAATTATTGAACTTTCCATCTGTATTATATCTTATTTCTCCAGCTAAGGGGTTTTGAATATATATTATGAAAGCTGAGATGATAATAACCTCCACATAAAATTGGCATTGAAATCACAGCTACCACCATTGCACTCTTTCTGTCCCAGGCACCTGGCTGAGTGCTTTATATTGTTAATGCCAAATGAGATAATACAACTTAGCACGTTACCAGGCACAGGTGGGCGCTCCATACATGCCAGTTGTTCTCCTCTGTTCTTGCTCTTAGCTGCCGACCTCAATGAGGGCAGATGCTGTCTTGCACATTTTTACAGTCCCTCCTCCCCTCCATACTTTACACCCTACCTTGCATACAGGCACTCAACTTATTTGTTGGTTGACTAACTGAATAGATGATATGCTTCCAAATGGCAATTTCCTGTTTTCTCTGCACTTCGTCAAATTCATTAATTTTACATGTTTCTAAAAGCCCTAGCTAAAATTCACTTCTTTTGCAGAACTGCATGTAATCGCTCTCCTCTAATAGACTCTCACTACACGTTTTATAGGTATCTATCCCCAGTTCTACCTCATATTCAAGTTATTTATGCATATGAACGTAGATCCCTTACTAGAATCCATACAGTTTTTGCTGCAAATCAAGGACTGTCTGTATCTGAAATTCCTTCTTTTGAAACCCTGCCCCTAAAACCTGAGAGAATTGTCACAGGAAACCAGAGTTAGAGGAATCCTTTCTTCATTTCTTTGAGAGAAAAAGCTGTCAAATTGGGAATGGATCATGTTAAGCATGTCCACTGAGGGTGGATGTGCAGGGAGAATATGGTAGAACATCCTGGTTAAAATGTTGTGGTGAACTACCTTAGGCATCTTGCTCTGTCACGAGTACTTTTTAATTTTTTAAAATTTTTTATATTTCTTGGCATTAAAATAGTAATGTAAATTTTATTTATTTTTTTAATTTATTATTCTTAACACCTTTATTGGAGTATAATTGTTTTACAATGGTGTGTTAGTTTCTGCTTTATAACAAAGTGAATCAGCTATACATATACATATATCCCCATATCTCCTCCCTCTTGTGTCTCCCTCCCACCCTCCCTATCCCACAACACTAGGTGGTCACAAAGCACCGAGCTGATCTCCCTGTGCTAAGGGGCTGCTTCCCACTAGCTATCTATTTTGCATCTGGTAGTGTATATATGTCCATGCCACTCTCTCACTTCGTCCAGCTTACACTTCCCCCTTCCCGTGTCCTCAAGTCCATTCTCTATGTCTGTGTCTTTATTCCTGTGCTGCCCCTAAGGTTCTTCAGAATCTTTTTTTTTTTTTTTTTTTTAGATTCCATGTATATGTGTTAGCAGACGGTATTTGTTTTTCTCTTTCTGACTTACTTCACTCTGTATGACAGACACTAGGTCCATCCACCTCACTACAAATAACTCAATTTCGTTTCTTTTTATGGCTGAATAATATTCCATTGTATATATGTGCCACATCTTCTTTATCCATTCATCTGTCGATGGACACTTAGGTTGCTTCCATGTCCTGGCTATTGTAAATAGTGCTGCAGTGAACATTGTGGTGCATGTGTCTTTTTGAATTATGGTTTTCTCAGGGTATATGCCCAGTAGTGGGATTGCTGGGTCGTATGGTAGTTCTATTTTTAGTTTTTTATGGAAACTCCATACTGTTCTCCATAATGGCTGTAACAATTTACATTCCCACCAACAGTGCAAGAGGGTTCCCTTTTCTCCACACCCTCTCCAGCATTTATTGTTTCTAGATTTTTTGATGATGGCCATTCTGACTAGTGTGAGGTGATACCTCATTGTAGTTTTGATTTGCTTTTCTCTAATGATTAGTGAAGTTGAGCATCCTTTCAGGTGTTTGTTGGCAATCTGTATATCTTCTTTGGAAAAATGTCTGTTTAGGTCTTTTGCCCATTTTTGAATTGGGTTGTTTGGTTTTTTGATATTTAGCTTCATGAGCTGCTTGTAAATTTTGGAGATTAATCCTTTGTCAGTTGCTTCATTTGCAAATATTTTCTCCCATTCTGAGGGTTGTCTTTTCATCTTCTTTATGGTTTCCTTTGCTGTGCAAAAGCTTTTAAGTTTCATTATGTCTCATTTGTTTATTTTTGTTTTTATTTCCATTTCTCTAGGAGGTGGGTCAAAAAGGATTTGCTGTGATTTCTGTCATAGAGTGTCCTGCCTACGTTTTCCTCTAAGAGTTTTATAGTACCTGGCCTTACATTTAGGTCTTTAATCCATTTTGAGTTTATTTTTGTGTATGGTGTTAGGAAGTGTTCTAATTTCATTCTTTACGTGTAGCTGTCCAGTTTTCCCAGCACCAGTTATTGAAGAGGCTGTCTTTTCTCCATTGTATATTCTTGCCTCCTTTATCAAAAATAAGGTGACCATATGTGTGTGGGTTTATCTCTGGGCTTTCTATCCTGTTCCATTGATCTATATTTCTGTTTTTGTGCCAGTACCATACTGTCTTGATTACTGTAGCTTTGTAGTATAGTCTGAAGTCAGGGAGCCTGATTCCTACAGCTCCATTTTTCATTCTCAAGATTGCTTTGGCTATTTGGGGTCTTTTGTGTTTCCATACAAATTGTGAAAATTTTTGTTCTAGTTCTGTGAAAAATGCCATTGGTACTTTGATAGGGATTGCATTGAATCTGTAGACTGCTTTGGGTAGTAGAGTCATTTTCACAATGTTGAGTCTTCCAATCCAAGAATATAGTATATCTCTCCATCTGTTTGTATCATCTTTAATTTCTTTCATTTGTGTCTTAGAGGTTTCTGCATACAGGTCTTTTGTCTCCTCAGGTAGGTTTATTCCTAGGTATTTTATTCTTTTTGTTGCAGTGGTAAATGGGAGTGTTTTCTTAATTTCTCTTTCAGATTTTTAATCATTCGTGTATAGGAATGCAAGAGATTTCTTTCGATTAATTTTTGTAACCTGCTACTTTACCAAATTCATTGACTAGCTCAGGTAGTTTTCTGGTAGCATCTTTAGGATTCTCTATAGTATCATGTCATCTGCAAACAGTGACAGTTTTACTTCTTCTTCTCCGATTTGGATTCCTTTTATTTATTTTTCTTCTCTGATTGCTGTGGCTAAAACTTCCAAAACTACGTTGAACAATAGTGATGAGAGTGGGCAACCTTGTCTTGTTCCTGATCTTAGGGGAAATGCTTTCAGTTTTTCACCATTGAGAATGATGTTGGCTGTGGTTTTGTCATAAATGACCTTTATTATGTTGAGGTAAGTTCCCTCTATGCCTACTTTCTGTAGGGCTTTAATCATAAATGGGTGTTGAATTTTGTCGAAAGCTTTCTCTGCATCTATTGAGATGATCATATGGTTTTTCTCCTTCAGTTTGTTAATATGGTGTATCACATTGAATGATTTGCATATTTTGAAGAATCCTTGCATTCCTTTGATAAACCCTACTTGATCATGGTGTATGATCCTTTTAATATGCTGTTGGATTCTGTTTGCTAGGATTTTGTTGTGGATTTTTGCATCTATGTTCATCAGTGATATTGGCCTGTAGTTTTCTTTCTTTGTGACATCTTTGTCTGGTTTTGGTATCAGGGTGATGGTGGCTTCGTAATATGAGTTTGGGAGTGTTCCTCCCTCTGCTATATTATGGAAGAGTTTGAGAAGGATAGATGTTAGCTATTCTCTAAATGTTTGATAGAATTCGCCTGTGAAGCCATCTGGTCCTGGGCTTTTGTTTGTTGGAAGATTTTTAATCACAGTCTCAATTTCAGTGCTTGTGATTGGTCTGTTTAAATTTTCTATTTCTTCCTTGTTCAGTCTCGGAAGGTTGTGCTTTTCTAAGAATTTGTCCGTTTCTTCCAGGTTGTCCATTTTATTGGCATAGAGTTGCTTGTAGTAATCTCTCATGATCCTTTGTATTTCTGCAGTGTCAGTTGTCACTTCTCCTTTTTCATTTCTAATTTTATTGATTTGAGTCTTCTCCCTTTTTTCTTGGTGAGTCTGGCTAATGGTTTATCAATTTTGTTTATCTTCTCAAAGAAGCAGCTTTTAGTTTTATTGATCTTTGCTGTTGTTACCTTCATTTCCTTTTTAATTTAATTCTGATATGATCTTTATGATTTCTTTCCTTCTGCTAACTTCGAGGTTTTTTTTGTTCTTCTTTCTCTAATTGCTTTAGGTGTAAGGTTAGGTTGTTTATTTGAGATGTTTCTTGTTTCTTGAGGTAGGCTTGTATTGCTATAAACTTCCCACTTAGAACTGCTTTTGCTGCATCCCATAGGTTTTGGGTCGTCTTGTTTTCATTCTCATTTGTTTCTAGGTATTTTTTGATTTCCTCTTTGGTTTCTTCAGTGATCTCTTGGTTATTTAGTAGTGTATTGTTTAGCCTCCATGTGTTTGTACTTTTTACAGATTTTTTCCTATAATTGATATCTAGTCTCATAGCTTTGTGGTTGGAAAAGATACTTGATACGATTTCAATTTTCTTAAATTTACCAAGGCTTGATTTGTGACCCAAGGTATGATCTCTCCTGGAGATTGTTCCATGAGCACTAGAGAAGAAAGTGTATTCTGTTGTTAGGTAGAATGTCCTATAAATATCAATTAAGTCCATCTTGTTTAATGTATCACTTAAAGCTTGTGTTTCCTTATTTATTTTCATTTTGGATGATCTGTCCATTGGTGAAAGTGGGGTGTTGAAGTCCCCTAGTATTATTGTGTTACTGTCGATTTCCCCTTTTATAGCTGTTAGCATTTGCCTTATGTATTGAGGTACTCCTATGTTGGGTACCTAAATATTTACAGTTGTTATATCTTCTTCTTGAATTGATCCCTTGATCATTATGTACTGTCCTTCTTTGTCTCTTGTAATAGTCTTTATTTTAAAGTCCTTTTTGTCTGATATGAGAATTGCTACTCCAGCTTTCTTTTGATTTCCATTTGCATGGAATATCTTTTTCCATCCCCTCACTTTCGGTCTAGGTCTGAAGTGGGTCTCTTATAGACAGCATATATACGGGTCTTGTTTTTGTATCCATTCAGCCAGTCTGTGTCTTTTGGTTGGAGCATTTAATCCATTTACATTTAAGGTAGTTATCGATATGTATGTTCCCATTACCATTTTTTAAATTGTTTTGGGGTTGTTGTTGTAGGTCTTTCCTTCTCTTGTTTTCCCTGCCTGAAGAAGTTCCTTTAGCATTTGTTGTAAAGCTGGTTTGTTGGTGCAGAATTCCCTTAGCTTTTGCTTGTCTGTAAAGGTTTTAATTTCTCTTTCGAATCTGAATGAGATCCTTGCTGGGTAGAGTAATCTTGGTTGTAGGTTTTTCCCTTTCATCACTTTAAATATGTCCTGACCCTGCCTTCTGGCTTGCAGAGTTTCTTCTGAAGGGTCAGCTTTTAACCTTATGAGGATTCCCTTGTATGTTATTTGTTGTTTTCCCCTTGCTGCTTTTAATATTTTTTCTTTGTATTTAATTTTTGATAGTTTGATTAAAATGTGTCTTGGCATGTTTCCCCTTGGATTTATCCTGATGGGACTCTGCGCTTTCTGGACTTGATTGACTTATCTCCTTTCCATATTAGGGAAGTTTTCAACTATAATCTCTTCAATTATCTTCTCAGTCCCTTTCTTTTTCTCTTCTGCTTCTGTGACCCCTAAATTCGAATGCTGGTGCATTTAATATTGTCCCAGAGGTCTCTGAGACTGTCCTCAATTCCTTTCATTTTTTTTTTCTATATTCTGCTGTGCGTTAGTTATTTCCACTATTTTATCTTCTAGGTCACTTATCCATTCTTCTCCCTCAGTTATTCTGCTATTGATTCCTTCTAGAGAATTTTTAATTTAATTTATTGTGTTGTTCATCATTGTTTGTTTGCTGTTTATGTCTTCTAGGCCCTTGTTAAACATTTCTTGTATTTTTTTCATTCTATTTCCAAGATTTTGGATCATCTTTACTATCATTACTCTGAATTCTTTTTCAGGTAGACTGCCTATTTCCTCTTCATTTGTTAGGTCTGCTTGGTTTTTACCTTGCTCCTTCATCTGCTGTGTGTTTCTCTGTCTTCTCATTTTGCTTAACTTACTGTGTTTAGGGTCTCCTTTTTACAGGCTGCACGTTCGTAGTTCCTGTTGTTTTTGGTGTCTGCCCCCAGTGGGTCAGGTTGGTTCAGTGGCTTGTGTAGGCTTCCTGGTGGAGGGGACTGGTGCCTGTGTTCTGGTGGATGAGGCTGGTTCTTGTCTTTCTGGTGGGCAGGACCACGTCCAGAGGTGTGTTTTGGGGTGTCTGTGACCTTATTATGATTTTAGGCAGCCTCTGTGCTAATGGGTGGGGTTGTGTTCCTGTCTTGCTAGTTGTTTGGCATAGGTTGTCCAGCACTGTAGCTTGCTGGTCGTTGAGTGGAGCTGGCTCTTAGTGTTGAGATGGAGATCTCTGGGAGAGCTTTCACTATTTGATATTAAGTGGAGCTGGAAGATCTCTGGTGGGCCATTGTCCCTGAACTCAGCTCTCCCGCCTCAGAGGCACAGGCCTGACATCTGGCCGGAGCACCAAGACCCTGTCAGCCACACGGCTCAGAAGAAAAGGGAGAAAGAAAGAAGGAAAGAGAGAGAGAGAGAGAGAGGGAGAGAGAAGGAGGGAGGGAGGGAGAGAGGGAGGGAGGGAGGGAAGGAGGGAGGGAGGGAGGAAGGAAAGAAAGAAAATAAATTTTTTAAAATAAAAAAAAATTTTTTTAAAAAGATTAGAAAGTAATTAAAAAGGAAAGAAAGGAAGAAAGAAGAGAACAACCAAACCAAAAACAAATCCACCAATGATAACAAGTGCTAAAAACTATACTAAAACAAAAAACAAACAAAAAAGACAGAACCGTAGGACAAATGGTAAAAGCAAAGCTATACAGACAAAATCACACAAAGTCCACCCCCTCAATTTTGGGATGATTCGTTGTCTATTCAGGTATTCCACAGATGCAGGGTACATCAGGTTGCTTGTGGAGATTTAATCTGCTGCTCCTGAGGTTGCTGGGAGAGATTTCCCTTTCTCTTCTTTGTTTGCACAGCTCCTGGGGTTCAGCTTTGGATTTGGCCCCCCCTCTGCGTGTAGGGTGCCTGAGGGTGTCTGTTCTTCGCTCTTTGGGGAAGTCTAAGGTCTTCTGCCAGTGTTCAGTAGGTGTTCTGTAGGAGTTGTTCCACATGTAGATGTATTTCTGATGTATTTGTGGGGAGGAAGGTGATCTCCACGTCTTACTCCTCTGCCGTCTTGAAGGTCTCTTCTCAAGTACTTTTTTAAGTAAATTTTTTCCCATTAATACTCATTTTGCTTTTCTACTCAAATAAATTAGCATATGCATCTCAATTGAGTCAGCTTTTCTTTCTAAATGATTAATCAGTATTTTAGTACAGGCACCCCACATTTTACAAAAACTTTGTTTTATAGGTTATTGTGTTTTGAAGTACAGCTTTTTATGAGTTGGAGTTAGGCCCTAATCTATGACCAACAGCTACCCAGCAGTAGCTGCCAGGGCTCTGTTTAGTATAATTTAACGCATTCATTCATTGTCTGGTGTGGACTCTGCCTTGTGATGGGAACTTTTAGGAGAACCAGACTTGAGTCCCGCCTCAAGTGATTAGAAGACTACAGAGATCAGGTGGTAAAAACATGGATATGGACATTTACACATCAAGGTTCGAGTCCTGAAATACCACCTCTACACTCTCTGGATCTATAATGAGCTTGAAGTACAGCAAACTTTTAATACATATTAACCATTATTATTGATAAAGAAATAGGATACTTGGAAAAATTTGCTAAAGTGCATGCTACTGGAATACAGGATCCCAGTTTGATTTATTTTTGAAAATTCCACAATGCCCAGCACAGTATCCTATCATAGGTATTGTGGGTCAACTTTACAAGAGTATGAAGTTGTCACTGGAAGGTGGCTGCCCCATTGGGAAACACATTTCTCATCCATCTTGCATCTAGGCATGGCTCTGTGATTTGTTCATTCCAATAATGTGTGAGCAGAAGGTGTTACAAACAGGGGAGCTTTCATGAGCATTTTTTTCTCTTATCTTGGATAAATGTAGAGGACTCTGAGGCTCTAGAAGATGCTGGAGACATGGGATGAAGGGATTCTGGCTCTCTGAATCTAAGTCACTCTCGTTGCACTGTGTCAATGATAATTAAACCTTCATGGTATTAAAATCTGGCCTTTGAAATGTGAGAGTTTATTTACTACATCAGTTTGCATTGCCTTAACTAATACTGCTGTTCAACAAATTTGTTGAAGGAGTAAGTGGGCTCTATAATTAAATCGTTCCTAGTACAATGCCATTTAGTATCTAAATATGGGTATATGATAAACCCATTGACCTTATTTCGTCAATCTGTCTGTGGTCTCAAATAAAAACAGTAAATAGTCAATCAGAATTTGAAGTGGGGCAGTGAGATAGAGTAGATTTGAGGCAATATAGTGGCTTTTCTTTTTTATTTTTTTAAAAAGGGCATTAGACCCATGTAAAAAAACAGAAGGAAGCAAAAGAACCACTGAGTGAAGTGGGGGTGGGGAAGCTCTGTTTTTTTTCCCCAGGTATTCTATTCTTTTTGTTGCAATGGTGAATGGGATTCTTTCCTTAATTTCTCTTTCTGATCTTTCATTGTAGTGTACAGGAATGCAAGAAATTTCTGTGCATTAATTTTGTATCCTGCAACTTTACCAAATCCATTGATTAGCTCTAGTAGTTTTCTGCTGGCATCTTTAGGATTCTCTATGTATAGTATCATGTCATCTGCAGACAGTGACAGTTTTAATTCTTTTCCAATTTGGATTCCTTTTATTTCTTTTTCTTCTCTGACTGCCGTGGCTAGGACTTCCAAAACTATGTTGAATAATAGTGGTGAGAGTGGACATCCTTGTCTTGTTCCTGATCTTAGAGGAAATGTTTTCAGTTTTTCACCATTGAGAATGATGTTTGCTGTGGGTTTGTCGTATATGGCCTTTATTATGTTGAGGTAGGTTCCCTCTATGCCTACTCTCTGCAGAGTTTTTACCATAAATGGGTGTTGAATTTTGTCAAAAGCTTTTTCTGCATCTACTGAGATGATCATATGGTTTTTATCCTTCAGTTTGTTAATATGGTGTATCACATTGATTGATTTGCATATATTGAAGAATCCTTGCATCCCTGGAATAAATCCCACTTGATCATGGTGTATGATCCTTTTAATGTGTTGTTGGATTCTGTTTGCTAGTATTTTGTTGAGGATTTTTGCATCTATATTCATCAGTGATACTGGTCTGTAATTTTCTTTTTTTGTAGTATCTTTGTCTGGTTTTGTTATCAAGCTGATGGTGGCCTCGTAGAATGAGTTTGGGAGTGTTCCTTCCTCTGCAATTTTTTGGAAGAGTTTGAGAAGGATGGGTGTTAGCTCGTCTCTAAATGTTTGATAGAATTCGCCTGTGAAGCCATCTGGTCCTGGACTTTGGTTTGTTGGAAGATTTTTAATCACAGTTTCAATTTCATTACTTGTGATTGCTCTGTTCATATTTTCTATTTCTTCCTGGTTCAGTCTTAGAAGGTTATATCTTTCTAAGAATTTGTCCATTTCTTCCAGGTTGTGCCTTTTATTAGCATAGAGTTGCTTGTACTAGTCTCTTAGGATGCTTTGTATTTCTGCGGTGTCCATTGTAACTTCTCCTTTTTCATTTCTAATTTTCTTGATTTGAGTCCTCTCCCTCTTTTACTTGATGAGTCTGGCTAGAGGTTTATCAATTTTGTTTTTCTTCTCAAAGAACCAGCTTTTAGTTTTATTGATCTTTGCTATTGTTTTCTTTGTTTCTATTTCATTTATTTCTGCTCTGATCTTTATGATTTCTTTCCTTCCACTAACTTTGGGTTTTGTTTGTTCTTCTTTCTCTAGTTTCTTTAGGTGTAAGTTTAGATTGTTTATTTGAGATTTTTCTTGTTTCTTGAGGTAGGCTTGCACTGCTATAAACTTCCCACTTAGAACTGCTTTTGGTGCATCCATAGGTTTTGGATCGTCATGTTTTCATTGTAATTTGTCTCTAGGTATTTTTTGATTTCCTCTTCGATTTCTTCAGTGATCTCTTGATTATTTAGTAACGTATTGTTTAGCCTCCATGTGTTTGTGTTTTTTTCGTTTATTTCCCTGTAACTGATTTCTAATCTCATAGCGTTGTGGTTGGAAAAGTTGCTTGATATGATTTCAATATTCTTAAATTTACCAAGGCTTGATTTGTGACCCAAGACGTGATCTATCCTGGAGAATGTTCACTTGAGAAGAAGGTGTAATCTGCTGTTTTTGGATGGAATGTCCTATAAATATCAATTAACTCTATCTGGTCTATTTTGTCATTTAAAGCTTGTGTTTCCTTATTAATTTTCTGTCTGGATGATCTGTCCATTGGTGTAAGTGAGGTGTTAAAGTCCCCCACTATTGTTGTGTTACTGTCGATTTCCTCTTTTATAGCTCTTAGCAGTTGCCTTATGTATTGAGGTGCTCCTATGTTGGGTGCATATGTATTTATAATTGTTATATCATCTTCTTGGATTGATCCCTTGACCATTATGTAGTGTCCTTCCTTGTCTCTTGTAACACTCTTTATTTTGAAGTCTATTTTATTTGATATGAGTATTGCTACTCCAGCTTTCTTTTGATTTCCATTTGCATGGAATATCTTTTTCCATCCCCTGACTTTCAGTCTATATGTGTCCCTAGGTCTGAAATGAGTCTCTTGTAGACAGCATGTATATGGGTCTTGTTTTTGTATCCAGTCAGCAAGCTTGTGTCTTTTGGTTGGAGCATTTAATCTAGTCATGTTTAAGGTAACTATTGATATTTATGTTCCTATTACCATTTTCTTAATTATCATGGGTTTGTTTTTTTAGATCCTTTTCTTCTCTTGTGTTTCCCACTTAGAGAAGTTCCTTTAGCATTTGTTGTAGAGCTGGTTTGGTGGTGCTGAATTCTCTTAGCTTCTGCTTGTCTGTAAAACCTTTGATTTCTCCATCGAATATGAATGAGATCCTTGCCGGGTAGAGCAATCTTGGTTGTAGGTTCTTCCCTTTCATCACTTTAAATATATCGTGCCACTCCCTTCTGGATTGTAGAGTTTCTGCTGAGAAATCAGCTGTTAACCTTATGGGAGTTCCCTTGTATGTTATTTGTCATTTTTCCCTTGTTGCTTTCAGTAATTTTTCTGTGTCTTTAATTTCTGTCAGTGTGATTACTATGGGTCTTGGTGTCTTCCTCCTTGGGTTTATCCTGCCTGGGACTCTCTGCACTTCCTAGACTTGGATGGCTATTTCCTTTCTCATGTTAGGGAAGTTTTCAACTATAATCTCTTCAAATCTTTTCTCGGGTCCTTTCTCTCTCTCTTCTCTTTCTGGGACCCCTATAATGCGAATGTTGTTACGTTTAATGTTGTCCCAGACGTCTCTTAGGCTGTCTTCATTTCTTTTCAGTCTTTTTTCTTTATTCTGTTCCACAGCAGTGAATTCCACCATTCTGTCTTCCAGGTCACTTATGCGTTCTTTGGCTCAGTTATTCTGCTATTGATTCCTTCTAGTGTATTTTTCACTTCAGTTATTGTATTGTTCATCTGTTTGTTTGTTCTTTAATTCTTCTAGGTCTTTGTTAAACATTTCTTGCATCTTTTCGATCTTTGCCTCCATTCTTTTTCCAAGGTCCTGAATCATCTTCACTATCATTATTCTGAATTCTTTTTTTGGAAGGTTGCCTGTCTCCACTTATTTAGTTGTTTTTCTGGGGTTTTATCTTGTTCATTCATCTGGTACAAAGTCCTCTGCCTTTTCATTTTGTCTATCTTTCTGTGAATGTGGTTTTCCTTCCACAGGCTGCAGAAATGTAGTTCTTCTTGCTTTTCTGGGAAAGCTCTTATACATACACTGAGGCAGTGTTTCATCTTAGTACTCAACTAATGAATGAAATAGAGAGCATTTGTCTGTATGTTTTCTCTTCAATCTATTGCGTATGTTTGTCCTTTTTTATAGAAAATATAGTCAATAATTCCCTTTCTGAACTGAAAGAGAATTAGTAAAGGCTGCTAATTGCTTTTGTGTTTAGAAGTGTAATGTCTTCCTGGGAGTTATTTTATGGGAATTGCTTATGAATGCTGGGTTATAGATTTTTTTCATTCCTTTTCCTTTTCTTTCATTTTTGTTTTAACTTAGAGCACTTAAACATGATATTAAAAAAAAATTTTATCTTGTCATAGAAATGTCAGCCACGTTTCAATTCATTCTAAGGCTTCCCCTAAAAGGAATGACTTTTACAATAGTGTAACAATAGTGTTGTTTTTATAAGTGGTTTGTAATATCTGAAAATGTGTAAGGCAATCATTTTCCAGGAGCTCTTTTCTCCCTGGTAACACACCAAGAAATACAGAGTGTTGTTATTTGGATTCTTTCTTATTCTCTGACTCCCAGATGAATTAAAATTCAACTTTACAGTCAATGAGTAGCCATTTATAGCTCAGGTGTGTATTTCCTAAGACTCTCTCAAAGGATATACAACTGCTATGTCTTTCCAAAAGACAGTGAGCTGAATTTTAATTGGACCTTGCCTCTCCCAAGAGATCATTTTACCTCTACTCCAAGACCATATATTATAAAGCTTCAGTATGAATTAGAACATGGAGCCCATGTTTGGGTGTAATATTTAAAGTTGAAGTTATGGCAGCTGACACCTGAGTCATTTTGGAAACTCCCAACCAAAATTTTATTTAATTTGAGTCCCTCAAAAAGTGAACACAGGGCTTCCCTGGTGGCACAGTGGTTGAGAATCTGCCTGCTAATGCAGGGGACACGGGTTTGAGCCCTGGTCTGGGAAGATCCCACATGCCGTGGAGCAGCTAGGCCCGTGAGCCACAACTACTGAGCCTGCGCGTCTGGAGCCTGTGCTCTGCAACAAGAAAGACCGAGATAGTGAGAGGCCTGCGCACCGCGATGAAGAGTGGCCCCCGCTTGCCACAACTAGAGAAAGCCCTCGCACAGAAATGAAGACCCAACACAGCCAAAAATAAATAAATTAATTAATTAAAAAAAAAAAGTGAACACACACACACTCCCATAACCTGCATGTCAAAATTCCATAAATTTTCAGATTATGAAAAACAGTTTGTTTTCTCAGGAAATAAGTCTCAAATGGGACTAGTTCCAAATTTTTCTTGTCTCAACCTCTTCTTGACCTTGTCAGATGGATTTTAAAAAATGAAACAGTGGAAAAGTTTATATATATACTAAAGAGCTGCTGAGTCAAAACCGGGCCTGGGGGAACCTCATGTGGCACAGAATGAGTCTTTTCATTAGAGGGGTAGAGATGGAACCAAAGACCATCTGAGGCATGAGCACATCTACAGCTAGTCTCCCTCTGATCTAAGAAATAAATAAGACATCTGAAAGGAAAGCCAAAGAGTCGTGTGGCTAATTCACCAACACTAAATAACACAACCATATGCTTCTCTGTTCTTTATAGCTTAAGAATCCATGTAATTTTCCTGAGGTAAATCAGACTATGAAGACCAAGGTTAAAAATACTGTGAAAACATCCCAGAGCATACTGAAGAGTGGAATTCACACTTTAAAACTCTTGGAGAAGAGCTGTGGGTGGGGACAGTGGACATCAGTCTTCTCAATTTGTTCCTCCTGGCATGGACTCTGCACACTGGAAGTGAGCTTGGGTGGAAGCATTTAAGGCTCAGTATTCTCCACGTACTGCCCCTGGACTACAGCTTCCTCTCTGTGAGCGGGGAAAGACTTGAGGAAAGAAGACAGGTTTTCTTGTCCAAGCCTGCCTGGAATAGTGCTTTTGCAAGACAGAACCGGGGGCTGGAGATGAGAAGTGCTGGTGGCCAGCCCCTCCCTGGGTGAAACCATATCCCTGGATGGGGAGCAAGGTGGAAAGGGACCCCTGCCTTCTTGGTGGCACATGCCTGGAGAAGACCTTCCTGCACACTGAGCTGGGGAGAGGAGGTCTTTAAGAATTTGGCTTTTGGAGGTGTCAGCGCAGCCATTTCTCACTGGGTACTCTGATCTGAACTGCCAGGTGCGAGGCCTCTGCATGAAGCACCCTGTGAACAAGTGAAACTAGACGAAGCATGAAGGAAAAGAAAAAAAAAGCAAGCTGCAAACACTCTGAAAAAAATGCCTCTGCACTTGTAGCTCCTCGGAGGTTGGTGTCTTCAGTGGAGTCTCCTATTGCAGGGGGACCTTCAAGATGGCAGGGGAGTAAAACGTAGAGATCACTTTCCTCCCCAAAAATACAATAAAAATACATCTACACGTGGAACAACTCCTACAGAACATCTACTGAATGCTGGCAGAAGACCTCAGACTTCCCAAAAGGCAAGAAAATCCCCAGGTACCCAGCTGTGTGGCTGACAGGGTCTTGGTGCTCTGGCCTGGAGTCAGGCCTGAGCCTCCGAGGTGGGAGAGCCAAGTCCAGGACGTTAGACCACCAAAAATCTCCCAGCCCCACGTAATATCAATTGGCGAGAGCTCTCCCAGAGATCTCTGTCTCAACGCTAAGAGCCAGCCCCACCCAATGGCCAGCAAGCTCCAGTGCTGGATGCCCATGCCAAACAACTAGCAAGACAGGAACAGAATCCCACCCATTAGCAGAGAGGCTAACTAAAATCATAATAAGGTCACAGACACCCCAAAAAATACCACCGGACATGTTCCTGCCCACCAGAAAGACAAGATCCAGCCTCACCCACCAGAACACAGGCACTAGTCCCCTCCACCAGGAAGCCTACACAAGCCACTGAACCAACCTGACCCACTGGGGGCAGACACCAAAAACAACGGGAACTACGAACCTGCAGCCTGCAAAAAGGAGACCCCAAACACAGTAAGTTAAGCAAAATGAGAAGACAGAGAAACGCACAGCAGATGAAGGAGCAAGGTAAAAACCCAGCAGACCAAACAAATGAAGAGGAAATAGGCAGTCTACCTGAAAAAGAATTCAGAGTAATGATAATAAAGATGATCCCAAATCTTGGAAATAGAATGGAGAAAATACAAGAAATGTTTAACAAGGACCTAGAAGAACTAAAGAACAAACGAACAATGATAAACAAAATAAATTAAAAACACTCTAGAAGGAATCAATAACAGAATAACTGAGGCAGAAGAACGGATAAGTGATCTGGAAGATAAAATAGTGGAAATAACTATGGCAGAGCAGAATAAAGAGAAAGAATGAAAAGAATTGAGGACAGTCTCAAGACCTCTGGGACAACATTAAACACACCAACATTTGAAGTATAGGGGTCACAGAAGAAGAAGAGAAAAAGAAAGGGTCTGAGAAAATATTTGAAGAGATTATAGTTGAAAACTTACCTAACATGGGAAAGGAAATAGTCAATGAAGTCCAGGAAGCACAGAGAGTCCCATCAGGATAAATCCAAGGAGAAACACTCCAAGATACATATTAATCAAACTATCAAAAATTAAATACACAGATAAAAATATTAAAAGCAGCAGGGGAAAAGCAAAAAATAACGTACAAGGCAATTCTCAAGATTAACAGCTGATCTTTCAGCAGAAACTCTGCAAGCCAGAAGGCAGTGGCAGGATATATTTAAAGCGCTAAAAGGGAAGAAAGTACAACCAAGATTACTCTACCCAGCAATGATCTCATTCAGATTCGAGAGAGAAATTAAAACCTTTATAGACAAGCAAAAGCTAAGAGAATTCAGCACCATCAAACCAACTTTACAGCAAATGCTAAAGGAACTTCTCTAGGCAGGAAACACAAGAGAAGGAAAAGACCTACAAAAACAAACCCAAAATAATTAAGAAAATGGTAATAGGAACATACATATCGATAATTACCTTAAATGTAAATGGATTAAATGTTCCAACCAAAAGACATAGACTGGCCGAATGGATACAAAAACAAGACACATATATATGCTGTCTACGACAGACCCACTTCAGACCTAGGGACACATACAGACTGAAAGTGAGGGGGTGGAAAAAGATATTCCATGCAAATGGAAATCAAAAGAAAGCTGGAGTAGCAATTCTCATATCAGAAAATATAGACTTTAAAATAAAGACTATTACAAGAGACAAAGAAGGACACTACATAATGATCAAGGGATCAATCCAGGAATAAGATATAACAATTGTAAATATGCACGCTATATAGGAGCACCTCAATACGTAAGGCAAATGCTAACAGCCATAAAAGGGGGAGTCAACAGTAACGCAATCATAGTAGGGGACTTTAACACCCCAGTTTCACCAAAGTGGACTTTCACCCCACTTTCACCCCACAGATCAACCAAAATGAAAGTAAATAAGGAAACACAAGCTTTAAATGATACATTAAACAAGATGGACTTAATTGATATTTATAGGACATTCCATCCAAAAACAACAGAATACACTTTCTTCTCAAGTGCGCATGGAACATTCTCCAGGATAGATCATACCTTGGGTCACAAATCAAGCCTTGGTAAATTTAAGAAAATTGAAATCATACCAAGTATCTTTTCCAACCACAACGCTACGAGACTAGGTATCAATTACAAGAAAAAAATCTGTAAAAAATACAAACACGTGGAGGCTAAACAGTACAATACTAAATAACCAAGAGATCACTGAAGAAATCAAAGAGGAAATCAGAAAATACCTAGAAACAAATGGCAATGAAAACACAATGATCCAAAACCTATGGGATGCAGCAAAAGCAGTTCTAAGAGGGAAGTTTATAGCAATACAATCCTACCTCAAGAAACAAGAAACATCTCAAATAAACAACCTAACCTTACACCTTAAGCAATTGAGGAAAGAAGAACAAAAAAACCCCAAAGTTATCAGAAGGAAAGAAACCACAACGATCAGATCAGAAATAAATGAAAAAGAAATGAAGGAAACAATATCAAATATCAATAAACCTAAAAGCTGCTTCTTTGAGAAGATAAACAAAATTGATAAACCACTAGCCAGACTCATCAAGAAAAAAAAAGAAGAGACTCAAGTCAACAGGATTAGAAATGAAAAAGGATAAATAACAACTGACACTGAAGAAATTCAAAGGATCATGAGAGATACTACAAGCAACTCTATGCCAATAAAATGGACAACCTGGAAGAAATGGACAAATTCTTAGAAAAGCACAACCTTCCGAGACTGAACCAGGAAGAAATGGAAAATTTAAACAGACCAATCACAAGCACTGAAATTGAAACTGTGATTAAAAATCTTCCAACAAACAAAAGCCCAGGACCAGAAGGCTTCACAGGCGAACTCTATCAAACATTTAGAGAAGAGCTAACACCTATCCTTCTCAAACTCTTCCAAAATATAGCAGAGGGAGGAACACTCCCAAACTCATTCTACGAGGCCACCATCACCCTGATACCAAAACCAGACAAAGATGTCACAAAGAAAGAAAACTACAGGCCAGTATCACTGATGAACACAGATGCAAAAATGCTCAACAAAATACTAGCAAACAAATCCAACAGCACAGTAAAAGCATCATATACCATGATGAAGTGTGCTTTATCCCAAGAATGCAAGGATTCTTCAATATACGCAAATCATTCAATGAGATACACCATATAACAAATTGAAGGATAAAAACCATATGATCATCTCAATAGATGCAGAAAAATCTTTTGACAAAATTCAACACATTTATGATAAAAACCTTCCAGAAAGTAGGCATAGAGGGAACCTACCTCAACATAATAAAGGCCATATATGACAAATCCACAGCCAACGTCATTCTTAATGGTGAAAAACTGAAACCATTTCCTCTAAGATCAGGAAGAAGACAAGGTTGCCCACTCTCACCACTATTATTCAACATAGTTTTGGAATTTTTAGCCATGGCAATCAGAGAAGAAAAAGAAATAAAAGGAATCCTAGTTGGAAAAGAAGAAGTAAAACTGTCCCTGTTTACAGATGACATGATACTATACATAGAGAATCCTATAGATGCTACCAGAAAACTACTAAAGCTAATCAATGGATTTGGTAAAGTAGCAGGATACAAAATTGATGCACAGAAATCTCTTGCATTCCTATACTCTTAACGACTAGAAATCTGAAAGAGAAATTAAGGAAATACTCCCACTTACCATTGCAACAAAAAGAATAAAATAGCTAGGAATAAACCTACCTAAGGAGAAAAAAGACCTGTATGCAGAAAATTATGAGACACTGATGAAAGAAATTAAAGATGATACAAACAGATGGAGAGATATACCATGTTCTTGGATTGGAAGACTCAACATTGTGAAAATGACTTTACTACCCAAAGCAATCTACAGATTCAGTGCAATCCCTATCAGACTACCAATGGCATTTTTCACAGAGGTAGAACAAAAAATTTCACAATTTGTGTGGAACAACAAAAGACCCTGAATAGCCAAAGTAATCTCGAGAAAGACAAATGGAGCTGGAGGAATCAGGCTTTGTAGTATAGTCCTTCAGGACTACAAAGCTACGGTAATCAAGACAGTATGGTACTGGCACAAAAACAGAAATACAAATCAATGGAACAGGATAGAAAGCCCAGAGATAAACCACGCACATATGGTCACCCTATCTTTGATAAAGGAGGCAAGAATATACAATGGAGAAAAAACAACCAGTTCAATAAGTGGTGCTGGGAAAACTGGACAGCTTCATGTAAAAGAATGAAATTAGAACACTCCCTAACACCATACACAAAAATAAACTCAAAATGGATTAAAGACCTAAATGTAAGGCCAGGTACTATAAAACTCTTAGAGGAAAACATAGGCAGAACACTCTATGACATAAAGCAAGATCCTTTTTGACTCACCTCCTAGAGAAATGGAAATAAAAACAAAAATAAATAAATGGGACCTAATGAAACTTAAAAGCTTTTGCACAGCAAAGGAAACCATAAACAAGATGAAAAGACAACCCTCAGAATGGGAGAAAATATTTGCAAATGAAGCAACTGACAAAGGATTAGTCTCCAAAGTACACAAGCAGCTCATGCAGCTCAATATCACAGAAACAAAGAGCCCAAACCAAAAATGGGCAGAAGACCTAAATAGACATTTCTCCAAAGAAGATATACAGATTGCCAACAAACACATGAAAGGATGCTTAATATTACTAATCATTAGAGAAATGCAAATCAAAACTACAGTGAGGTATCGCCTCACACCAGTCCGAATGGCCATAATCGTAAAATCTACAAACAATAAATGCTGGAGATGGTGTGGAGAAAAGGGAACCCTCTTGCACTGTTGGTGGGAATGTAAATTGATACATCCACTATGGAGAACAGTAGGGAGGTTCCTTAAAAAAGTAAAATTAGAACTACCATATGACCCAGCAATCCCACTATTGCTCATATTCCCTGAGAAAACCATAATTCAAAAAGAGACATGTATCACAATGTTCATTGCAGCACTATTTACAGTAGCCAGGACATGGAAGCAACCTAAGTGTCCATCAACCGATGAATGGATAAAGAAGATGTGGCACATATATATACAATGGAATATTACTCAGCCATAAAAAGGAATGTAATTGTTTGTAATGAGGTGGATGGACCTAGAGTCTGTCATACAGAGTGAAGTAAGTCAGAAAGAGAGAAACAAATACTGTATGCTAACACATATATATGGAATCTAAAAAGAAAAAAAAAATTCTGATGGACCTAGGGGCAAGACAAGAATAAAGACGCAGATGTAGAGGATGAACTTGAGGAAACGGGGAGGGGAAGGCTAAGCTGAGAAGGAGTGAGAGAGTAGTATTGCCATATATACACTGCCAAATGTAAAATAGATAGCTAGTGGGAAGCAGCTGCATTGCACAGGGAGATCAGCTCTGTGCTTTGTGACCTTCTGTAGGGGTGTGATAGGGAGGATGGGAGGGAGGCACCAGAGGGAGGGGATATGGGGATATATGTATACATGTAGCTGTTTCACTCTGTTATAAAGCAGAAACTAAAAGACCATTTTAAAGCAATTGTACTCCAATAAAGATGTGTGAAAAAAAAAAACGCTTAAGGGGCAGTGTTACAGTCTGGCCTTATATCATAATAAAATGGACATTTGTGTATTACTTATAGTTAAGATTAACTTTTTTTGTCCTGGAAAATTTAAGTGGTATCTTTATTGCAAATTTGAAGTTTTAGAAATATGGATTTTTTTTCCCCTTAAATTTGTAGACATAGACTTGGATTGGCAACCAGGTACCAATGATAAAGAGTATGTCTCTTAGTTTTTCTGAGATGTGATTTCTTCAATTACAATATTATGGGATTGAAGTAAGTGATCTCTAGACCAGTTAGAGTTACAACATTTCATGGTTCTAAATTTCTAGTGGCTTTTTCTCTATTTATACATCTCTAGATTTCAGCATTTTTCTGCCATGAAGTAAAAGACTATTTGGATTACACACTCAGTGCTGGAATCTTAGACAGGCTTCAGTTTGTCCATTTATTTCTACTTAATTATCTTCCTCTGATTAGGACTTCTTGCTTCACCTTCCTTTTCTTTATCTCTCAGTGGTATCAAATCTTCTCAGTTACTAGGCTCAAAACCTTGAAGTTTTCCTGAATATATTCATTCTCCTTTGTCCCTAACATTAAATCAATCACACAATTCTGTTGGGTGCACCTCTGTGATGGATAAGACTAGTTTTACAAAACAGAATAATAGGATTGCAGAATTGGAGTGGACTCCATTTTTTGGTTCCCAGCTTTTACAGAATTGCTTTGATGATCTGAAGAAATACATTCACCATCTCCCCAGGAGGGGGGTGGGGAACACTATATATATATATAAATTTTGCATATAATTTCTAGGGATTCAACTTCATGAGGTTCACCTATGGATCTCAAATTAGGAATCCCTCAACTAGGCCAAATGTCTCCAAAAGTGGTATTTCACTCAGGAACAACCCTAGTAGATAGCTCTCCGCATCTGCTTGAGTACTTCTAGTGATGAATGTGCTCAATCCTTTTGGAGCATTCTCTGCCCTTGTTTGTAATTTTATTGTTGGAAACTTCGTTTAGGGTTAAAATTTCTTTGCCTGTAGCTTCCAGTTCACCCTAGGTCTTCAGTTTTTGAAGATATCTTCCATATCCATCCAGATCTTCTATTTTTCATGTTAAATATTTACCATCTCTTCAACCATGCCTTTTATTACATGGCTTCCAGACTCTTCATTCTCCTGGTCATCTTTCTCTAGACACTCGTCAGTGTTTTTATTTAATTTTGTTTCCTTAAGACGAATAACATTCTTCATAGGTGATATGAATAACCAATGCAAAGTTCTTAGAAAATTTTTTTCATTAATGGCATGCAGCTTTGACTGAGGTCTTTCTTGGCTCTGCTGTTTGCTAGCCATTTTGACCTAGTGCTGGTTACTTAATCTCCTCCATTTTCTCATCTGTAAAATGGGAATAGTTACACCATCATTATACGTTTGTTACCTTAGCACATACGAGGTACTCAATAAATGACAGATATTACTTTTATTGTTAATTCAGTTTAAGATTACTTGGGATATTTTGGAGGTTACATCACATCTGATGATGGACAATAGAAATCTCCAAAATATTTTTAACGAGTATTAAGCTTGGCCTCTCTTACCCCAAAGCTATATTAATTTTTAAAACTTAAATGCAGAATTTCATAAGTAATTAGTATTGCTAAATTTTATCATACTGGGTTTGGTCCACATGCTGGGCTCCTAAGATATTACTGAATCCTGATCCTGTTATTCAATATGTTACCTGTCCTTCCCAGTTTGTGATCTCCAGTCAGGTATAGGGCCAGGGACCAAGCTCAGCAGCACACATTAGCCACTTCTCCCCAAGTGGACTTTAATTCACTGAACAACTCTATCAGGACCTTCAAGACCAGAGTTTGTCATACGCCTTGCTGACAATATGATATACTATGCATTTGGGATTCCCCTGATCTAACTACAAAAAAAAAAAAAGCAAAGGAAGAAAATGGTGTTAGTGTGATATGAGATGCGCTGCGTGAACTCACCATGACTCAGTTGTTTAACTGAGTTTTTTTCCAAGTCCCCTAAGTCAAAACAAAACTATGTAAAGAAGGCAGGGAATTTACCTTATTTCTACAGAGCCTAACAGATTTTGTGGTACTTCCCTAAGCGTATGATAGATCGCTTCTTTGACTCCCAGATTAGAGTGAAGACAATTTCAAGGGCAAGTAGAGGAAGAAAGCCTGGGTCTTCAACACATGGTCTAGTTCTCTTGCAAATACGGTATCTCTCGGTTCTCCCAAAGAACTTCCAGGGACCATGGCATGGAGATCATCAGAATCTCTAAGGAAAAGTGTGGATAGCCAGCTGTGAGTCTTCTTTCCTTGCCCGACTCTCTAATCCTCCCCAAGCTCAGGAATAGGAGAAGGAAAAATAATAAACTTGGCATTCATACCTTCCCAAAGATCTGCTAAACTGAAGCTCTGAGAAATCCTTCAACAATCTTTATGAATGAAAAATTTTTTTAAAGTTCCTTAGATGAATTTTCCAAACATCTTTCAGTGCTGGAAAAAAAAAAAAAAAAAGGACTCAATGCTAATACCCTTCACATGAGCTCAGTCTATTTTGCTCTTGCCTCCAGCTGTTGCATGAGTTAGGGTCATATTTGGAAGGACAGCTCATTTGGCTGGGAAGGTTGTGGAAGGGAGTGTGGAAGAGGAGGGGTGCAGAGATGCCAGACAGGCAGGCGAGCCAGCAGACGTATGTGGACAGACTCAGCGAGCTCCTCTTACTGTTGGAGTGTGGCTGCCTGAAATGGAATCTAAGGATCTGGTCTCGGGAGTGCAGAAGGACCGTGGCCTCTCTGTGAACCTGACAGTGGACTCACCTAGAAAGCACTTTTTCTCAAGGTCCCTGACTCTTAGGGGGGCCTTCACTTCGAATTTATATTAATTGAGAGCTCTGTTAATTGAGTGCACCTTCCCATCCCTGCCATCTACAAAGAAAAGGACATTCAAAAAGTCTTCCTCTTATTAGAGCCTGTCCTGAAGTTCTAAGGTATAATAAAATGTAAGATATGAAACGTTTCACTTTCTCCAGAGGAAGATGCAATAGCCAATCAATATATCTCTCTTATCTTAACCTAGGCTTTTACTTAAAGCAAATAACAAATGTCCAAAAACATCTGGCTCTCATTTCCTGGATAAAATGCAGGAATGAATTAGATTCCCCCAATACATAAACTTCTCTCCACAAATTAGCACATGGAATAAGGCAATGATCCTTTCAAGTAAGTATTTCGTATATAAAAATGAATGACCCTCAAAAGAGCACATAAGCATCCTAGGACATAGCAAGGAATTAATTTAGCTCTCCCAAATTCCTTATTTTCAGGAATACATTAAACTGTGGATGAAATTGGCACTCTGAGTCTTTATGACACATTTGAAAAGGTGGTTCTTTTATATCATCTGTGCTATTTTTTTTTAAGTGATATTTATCAAATTGTATGGCCTAGGGCCACGTTCTTATGACTCAAGTTCCTAATCTGAAAAAAAAAAAAAAGAAAATGCACCTAGTTCCTATCTGGCATACTTGTGAGTAGTAAAGATACCACATAAAAGCACAGTTCCAAAGGGTGCCCTTAACAAATGACAGCTGACCATCCTTCTAATTAAGAGACAGTGAGAAGCAATGACCTGAGCACTGGCCTTGTAGATGCCTGCAGTTCTGTTGCAGAGACCTACTGGGGTTCCCCATTGGCTAAACTGTCTTATAGTAAACGCTGTTGGTACTTTAGTCATAAATTCCTCTTGAGTTGATCCCATGTTGAACCTGTTATATGCTTATTTCCATTAATTTTAAGAAATATTGTTTATTTGAATTTTGGAGATCATGGAAAGCATCTATTCGAAGTGGTTTTCCTCCCAGTGCATCTGGGATTGTAAGGACTTCGGCCATTCCTGAACATCACAGAATGGTAGGAGTGATTTTAGCTTTGGCTCAGGAAAGTCTGCCAGAGTCCAGGAGATGGTTGGAAAGATGGACCCATAGGAGAATATGTGTTTGTTTTCTTCAGGTGTGAATGCTTTTGCTGATAACGTTTCCCGGGACCTTGGGGCAGTGAGTCATTACTGACCGAACCCAATTTACTTAAGAGATAGGAACTGAATTTAAAACTGAGATCTTTGAGAAGGCCATCTCATGTTCCTTCAGGTCACACACAGCAGCAGCAATAAAAGGTGATGATAATATAGGGAGGTAGAATAAGAGACCTAGAAAACAATATTCCTTAACTTGGGTTTTCATTTATAGACAAGAGAAAAAAAAAAATGAAGGAAATATTTCAAATTTTATCTTCTTCCTTCAACTTCTGTATCTGCCTCTTTGAGATTATAAAAATCAGCAGATTCCATTGGGGGAATAAGTGTTTTGAAGAAGTAATCCACTGATCATTTCTTCTGACTTGACATGTTTAGCTAGACAAAACCAATACTTCTTAGAGTGGCAATGGCTTTGTAAAAAACTAACACAACTGGGTGACATGAAGCATAAGAGGATGAAAGAATCCTGTAGACAAAGTCCTTCTTTATTCCTTAGCCTATCTTTGTATAAAAATCATATATGTATGGATATATTAAGTTACCAAATTTATGGAGGTCAGGGCAAAAAAGAATTCTTTTTTTTTTTCCAGTGCATTTACTTGCCAACCAAGCTGCCTTAAGTGGCACACGCGAAAACAAACAATCTTAGTTTTAAACCAAGCAGAAGAGATTGAAAATATAACTCTGTTAAACATCAAAAGTCCCATCCATGTTTTAAAGAAGTTGCTTATTTTAGCGTATTTAGGAAACAGTGCCCCTGCTTAACACATTTACATTACATCAGCTCACAGGCTTTATTCCCTGCTATTCAAAGAGTACAGTATTTCAACTGGAGAACTCGAAACAAACACAAACAGAGGCTTTCAAAAATGTTTAATCCCTTCAGAGAAAACATTAAGGGACAATCACTTCTTCATTTTGATTGTCACCTGGATTCAAAACTGTGCAACCAGAGATGGTTTCAGACGGACAGATGGCCCTGGCAGTTAAGAGGGATGGGGGTGGGAAAAGGAATAAATGAATACTCTTTTCTGTATAAGCAAATAAAAGAGAAGAGGAAACGAAAGAAATGAGCCAGCCACAGTTGAATCAGAGAGTCCCTCTAAACATACCTTGACTTTCCTATAAGAGATCTACTGTCCCGTGAGCCAGTTCAGCATCAGCCCAGATGCAGATACTCCCGCCGCTGAACCTAAGAATGCTTGCCTCTCAGAGATTAACACTGCCTGTTTGCCTGATTCACACAGAGGTTGCTGAAACTTGAAAATGCTGTGTGCGATAACCAGTAATGGAATGCTGACCCAGTCAGGGGACTTGAATCTCCCTCCTTTTATTGGAGTGAATTGCACATCTTGGGCAGCATATGGTCAAGCGAACAAGGCACGCAAAGACCCCGCTTCCCCGCGCGCTGTGGAGAACTGAGCCTGGGGGGGGGGTTGAGATGACGTCGACATTGGTGGTGGGGAAAATACATTTGAATGCTGGCTGCTGAATGGTGCTGGGCACCATAGCTTTTGTTTACTTCATCTTCCATGTGAAGATCGCAGCTGTTTTCTTTCAGTAAAAAAAGGAGTAGAAGAATGGAGCAACCTACCTCACATTTTCCCCTCCTCCAAATGTTCCTGGAGCCCAACAGCTGTCTTTGCAAATCCTGCCACTCAGGATTGGAATGGCTGTACATAATCAAGAATGGAGTGGTGAAGCTGAGATTGTTGGCTGGCTCCAGGCGGCAGGTGGGAAGGAACTGTTCTCTTAATGGGCTCACATGGTCGGCTCCTGCGGGGATTGACTCAAAAAAAGGAAAAAAAGTATTTAAAGGAGGCGATGAAGGAAAGTTGAATACACTCATCTTGTATTTCATACTTATAGATCTGAATGGCTGAGAAGCATGAATTCACTGGTTGTTAGAGCTGGAAGGGATTTGAAAGGTCCTCTTGTCTAGGAGTTTTCAAATTATTTTTAGCAGCAGACTTTTTTTTTTTTTTTTTTTTTTTTTTTTTGCCCAAACACATCTTGGACCAGGAGCATCATGTCATAAATGAAAATACCTATATAGAACAAGCAGGAGCATCAGTGGTGGAAAAGCGGTGAAGTATAAGGAGAGCAGCTCCAGTAACAAATGATGTCAGTGCTGGGAACACAGTAGGAGTGGTGAGGACTGTGGCAAACTGGATGCCTGGAGGAGGCAACTGCTGTTCCCTTCAAGTATATTGTCGTCTTTGCCAGGTGGGGATTCATTCATCCTTTCATTCGTCAAACAAATACTTATTACGTGCTTACTACATGCCAGGCACAGGTTTAAGCACATATAAAATAGACAAGGTCCCTGCTTTCCTAGTGCTTATACTCTAGGGAAGGAGACAGCAGACAAAAAAGGGAATACATAAAAACGTATATATTTGTAAGTAGTGATAAATGCCAAGAAAAGTGAAGCAGGGTAGGAGATAGGGAGTAACTGGAAAAGGAGGTATTAGAGAGAACTGTCCAGGAGGGACTATTTTTGTGCTACTTGGTTTATTTTATTTTATTTTATTTTATTTGTGCTACTTGTTTTTTATTTTATTGGAGTAAGGTTGATTTACAATGTTGTGTTAGTTTCTGCCGTACAGCAAAGTGAATCAGTTTTACATATACATATGTTCACTCTTTTTAAGATTCTTTTCCCATATAGGCCATTACAGAGTACTGAGTAGAGTTCCCCGTGCTGTACAGTAGCAGGAGGCACTATTAAGGGAGTACATGATAGCAGAGAATTAAATGATGGGAAGGAATGAGCTGTGCGCAGATCTGGAGGTGGGGTGGGTGTGGGGGTGAAGTTGGGGTGATGAACATTCTAGGGAGTGGAAAAGAGAGTGTGAACATCCTGAGGCAGGCTTTGCTGTTCCCTACCACACCCACTAACTGAGCACAGTTTGGAATTCTATGCCAGTTCAATCTTTTCTGTTTACCCTAGATAGACCAGAGAGGTGAAGATGCTTGTCCAAGGCCACACAAGAATGTGCTGGGACTGGAACCGAGGTCTTGCAACTTACACCCAGTCCAGTGCCCTTTTTCTTAAAAAAATGTGTTCACTCAACATTTTCTCCCATGCCCCAAGAGTGGGGTAGTCTTAACAGACTCTACATGACCAACGCTGGAATGACTAATGAACAGCAACACATATAGTAGCAATTTCCAATTAGAAATTCAAGAAAAACATTTAAATTTTCAGAGTTCTGTCCCAATTCACCTAGCCAGTTTCTACCTCGGGGTATAATTCTGTGTTGTTTATAGCCGTATCATCTTTTCTGTGCTTTTTGTGAATATGATGACAGTTTAAGTCATTTACTCTTATCCAATGGATTAAATCCTACAGCAAGAGAGGAGTCTGGAATATAGGAAAAAAATCTAAGTTGCTAGTAAAGAGAACAAAAAATATCAGCTAAGTCTGACCAATTTCATTGAGGCATACTGGCTCAAATGATCCAGTTATCTCACATTCTTAGTTCATTTTCCACTCAAACGTTAGGTTAGCCAGGAGATGAAATAACAGTCTTTGATTATCTCTGGGTTCAAAGAACAGAATACAACAGATTGCTTCTGCTCAGTCAACCAAGTTCTTGCTTTCCAGTCACCCTGACGTCAACTTCAGGTGGAAAAAGAATATTACATATCAGAATGGATAAAACTTGATGCCAGGGGTAGACCCCTCTTCCTCACCCTTTCCTTGTCCACATGGGCTATACCCAGAACCAAGGCTAGACTTTGCCTGTTTTGTTTTGTTTTTAATATATATATTTTAAATTGAGGTATAGTTGCTTTACAATGTTGTGCTAGCTTCTGCTGCACAGCGAAGTGAACCAGCTATATAGACTTCACCTGTTTTGAAGGAACTTGACTTACAGACTGGCTCCAAGACAAAAATGCATATTCATCTTCTGGAACAGGGCAAAATATTCTCTGATAGTAACAACCTACAGGTCCTCTCATTTCTTAAATACAATAAAATTTGTCTTTCATTCACACTGTAGTTTTTTTTTAAAAAAACACATAAGGGTTGAAGAATCACAGAGGGAAATTTACTCAAAAGAATCTTTTTCTGTGTTTAGTTTTTCTCTCTATTCAGGGGATATGAAAGGTAGAATTATGTCCCCACTCATTGGAATCTTTTGAAATGTGATTAGACTTTCCCGAATCTTCTAGATAACACTAAAGGAAATCAGTAGAGATCTTCCCAGGCAAAAGGAGTTTGACTAGCTAATGTATCATTCATTTCGTTTAACCAATTAGAAGGTAGTCGGTTGTTAAAAAAATATTTGCTATAATTCATCCTTGGGTGTTTCTAGACACTTCAGTGGCATATTTTATTTATGAATATCAATAATAATGGCAATGCCCAAGGAGGAAAAACAAACTATAAATTATAATTTAGGTTTCTCTTTTATTAAAAGTATAGTGGAAAATTATCTTGAGATACACATGGACTATGGGTTGGACATATATCAGAAACCTGTTTGTTTTTTGTATCTGTGCTTTGGGCTTATTTCAATTTAATTAAATTTATGAATTATTTAATTAAGAATTTACTCTAATTTAGTGGATATTACAATGGGGGAGGTAGGGAAATGTGGGTGCAATTTTTATGGTTGCCAATAGTCTCCACAGATATTGGACTAACCCATAAAATAATACAAGTATCATCAACTACTACAAAATTTGTACTACAAACATTCTAGAGGCTAAAATTACTGGAGAAGAAAGAATTCATGGAAAATTAATGTTGAACTGGGTCTGAAATCATGGGTAGGATTTGGATCTGTGGAGAGAATTGAAACAGCAGACAGACAAGCAATGACCAATACACAAAGCAGCAGTGGGCATGCCCTCTATATGAAGGGCTATGGAGAGGATGCACGATAGATACTAATAAGGCATGTCCACATCATGGAGAAACTTGAATCTCAGGGAGAGAATCTTGCCTTGTTTTGAGAGGCACTGGAGAAACGTTGCTGGAGGCTTTGAGAAGATTACGCTGACAGTGATATACAGAAAAAATTGGAGGGAGGTAAGATCAAAATTTCAAAAATCACTTGGAAACTTATTACAACATTCCTACGTAAGTGGCCCAAAAATAATGGTCACAAAAAGAAAAGAGATCTAAAGAAAAAGAAGATCATAGAGTGATGCTTGACTACATTATACATTTATTCACATGTATGATTTGGATACGTCTCTGTGCTGTAGCTATAAATATCCAATACTGCCCCTGCCTTCACGGGGCATAAACTCTAGGAGACCATAGCCAGGACTGAGTTTGAGACCTATGTGTGGATTTTTAGCAAAGCATTATGTCAAATGACTCTTGCAGAAAGTGAGACAGAGTCCAGAAAAATAATGAAAGCACATTAAAAGTGTTTAGGCTGCCCTTAGAGAGCTTGGTCAGCATGTAGGAAAAAGACCAAAGACTAAGATGTGCTTGGTGAGCCTTCATCTCCATCAGCCTCAGCAGTGGGTTGAAGGTTGACCACTGAACCTCCAAAGCTCCATTCCAAAATCCCAGTCATCTTTTTGGTATCAAACTGGTGGGGGGAAAGCCCTGGAGCAGTAGTCATAAGTCTCCTGATTTGAGTTTTAACTCTGCTACTTGCTTAGTAGTATGATCTTGGGAAGTCAGTCTCATTCAACTTCTTCATGTATAAAATGAGACTAATACCACCTGCCTGGCAAACTCGGAGGGTTGTCAGGAAGATCAAAGGAGGAAATATATATTAATGCCACTAGAGCATAATGATGATGATGAGGGAGTGGAGGAGAACGAAGAACTCTCCTTGGTAACTGTTTACCTTGTCCTAATTATCAGGGTGTGATTTTTTTTTTAAAGTGGTTTCTTTCTTTTTATTTATTTATTTATTTATTTATTTATGGCTGTGTTGGGTCTTCGTTTCTGTGCTAGGGCTTTCTCTAGTTGTGGCAAGTGGGGGCCACTCTTCATTGCGGTGCGCGGGCGTCTCACTATCGTGGCCTCTCTTGTTGTGGAGCACAGGCTCCAGACGCGCAGGCTCAGTAATTGTGGCTCACGGGCTTAGTTGCTCCGCGGCATGTGGGATCTTCCCAGACCAGGGCTCGAACCCGTGTCCCCTGTACTGGCAGGCAGATTCTCAACCACTGCGCCACCAGGGAAGCCCAGGGTGTGATATTTTTAAAAGATACATAAGAATCATTCTCATGCTAGGAATTTCAAGCCTTGGTCTAAAAAAAAGCATTAATTTAAAGAAGCAAACTGGTCTTTAGTTAAATGTTTTTGTTGGGGAATGCCTTTTTTAGCTCCAAAGGAAAACTTACATGAAACTTCAATATATAAAACAGAAGAAAACAGTGAGACATTTTTAGTATAAAGGTTTTTAAAGTAATTTATAATATGTACTTATTATAAAGTCAGTTATTGAGAATAATGAATCTTTTCTGATTAACACAAAATTAGAAATGAGAATTTTATACCCATGTCAACCTCTAATTTTATATTTGTTTACTTTGGTTGCACAATGTCAAGACAATTCTGATTCACATAGAGAAGTAGTTAAAAATGGTCATAATTATATTTATCAGCTTACCTTGAATTCACTGCAGAATCTTTAAATAAACAGGAAGAACAGGACAAGCTTTGCTCTAATATCTGAGCACAAAAAAAGCTAACTGACAGCACAAGTTAAAGCATAGAGGAGGAAAATAGATTAAATTTGGTATGCATTGCATGCGTATAATTTTCTTTTTATTAAAGTGTTTTAAATAGTGAAAAACAGCATTGTTTGGGTCAAATATTCATGGAAACTTTGAAAGAACTCTCTGGAGCCTTAGGTGTCTACAGAACTGTGTTTGTAGCTGGCCACATGCATTGAGCACAGGATAGTGTTCCAAACACTATTTGTGGTTTATTTGTTAATCCTTACGACCACTGCCTGAAGCAGGTGAAGACCCTGAGACACACAAAGGTCGAGTAATTTTTCATAAAGCACACAGTTGATAAATAGCTGAGGCAAGATTCAAATCCAGGTTGTTTAACTCCATGGTCTTAAGTCCTGGAGGAGAATGAGTTCATGATCTCGCTACACAACTTAGTAGCCAGGTAATTTCAGTTTCGCATCTACCAAATACGGATCAGTTGTGAGGTTTAGTTATGACACTACCTGAAAACCTTGGCATTTAGTAGGTGTTTAATAGATGTTTGCTGACGTGGAATTTACCCTATGGCTGACTCCCCTTGGCAAAGTCATCTATGTAGTGATCATTTCATACAGGGACTGGCAAACTACAGCTGCAGGCAAAATCCAGCCCATAGCCTGTTCATGTAAATAAAGTTTTATTATAACACTCCTACTCATATTCTTTTATATGTAGTCCATATATTTGTGACAGAGACTGTATGACTCACAAAGTCTAAAGTACTCACTATCTGGTGCTTTACAGGGAAAGTTTGTAACCCCTGGATCTAATATAATGACTGTATTTTCTGTCAACTCCCCATAACGCAGAACCATCTAAGATAGCAATTCAGGTATGTGTAGTTGAAGGAGAAGACAAGGATGAGGCCTCACGAATGAGCTTGCGTGCAACCAGAATTTATGAAGTTGTTTGGGGTACAGTAAGTGTTCTCCCTGCTACCACCCTAACCCTGCTCAGTCTACTGATACATTTTGGTTCGTATTAAAAAAGTTTTAGCTTGTCTTGTACATCATAAAACATGGCCATGTTTATCACGATTTTTTTTTTAAGTTGGGATTAAGAAACTCAAGCTACTGATGACTCAGAAATGATTTAATACTTTAATAATGTTTCCAAAATTGAAGAATGATTTTTTTAAAGAAAAAATTTGGGCTATTCTCCATCATGAATGAAAACCAAACAAAAATAGTATCAAATTGGAAGTTACTAAGTTAAATAAAGTAACTATTTCCTTTGAGTTTAAATTATAGTTTATGGAATCTCTTTTCTGTAACTTAAGGAATAAATAATTTGAGGGAGGTAGGGAAATGATACAGGTAGTACATTTCATTCTACCAAGTTGACAGGGCCCTTTTAGTCAAAAAATTTCATTATTGTATTTGTTAGTAATATCACATTGATAGTTTGAAGCCTCGTCCTCCATTTTAGTAACATATTTGAAATGTGTAAGTAAGTGAACATTAACAGAATGGATGCTAAGTTTTATCATTCCAGTACTTACATCCTTGGTGAACTGTTTCTGTGGGTGATATTTCTCCTACCTATGGAAATATGTGTGCATTTAGAATATAGGATATACTATTAAGTTGTAAGCATACAAGGCAGCAACTGAAAATTTGAGTAGAAATTCCTGTCATTCATTCATTCAACGAATATATATTGAGTACCAGTGATGTACAGTACTAACCACTGGTTGTAGATGACATGGTAGCAGCCCTGATGGAGCTGGAGAAGACAGATAAGAAGTAACACCTAAAAAATATATATATATATTTTGCAAATTTTATAAGCACTACAAGAAAAATGCACAGGGTGAAGTGACAGAGGAAAAAAAATCATAGGAACCATTTCAAATGGACCGAGGTGGTTGTGGAGGGTGGGCAGGAAGAATTATCTGGATGTGCAAAGGCCCTGAGGCACAATGAATAAACTTGAGGGGTTCGGTGAGCTGAAAAGATGACAGCATAGTTGGAGAGAATGGAAAGAGGTGAGGCTGGAGAATGAACAAAGAGCCTCCTGGGCCACGTCAAAAAAGAGGAACAAGTTAAGGTTTTACATTTTTTTTAATGAAAATATATAGCTTCATTTACTAAAAGAGAGACCAGTTCAAGGAAGCTTGTCTGGATGAATTTTTTATGTCTCTTTTGAGCGACATTATTTCACATGTATTTATCTTTGAAATCTCCAGCTAAGGGAAAGGTAGTGATTGTGTAATATGACGCACCCTTTTGTGGATAATTATATAATGCCACTAGGGTAAAAGCATTTAGAGAGAAGAGGTAATTTTACTCTTTTCAGCCTGGAATTTTTAGTAGATAAAGATAAAACATTTCACGCTGTCTCTAATACATTGCCATCTCTGCAGAGAATCAAATTACTCTCCTTTCTCTCTTTTACAAAAGATTCACATCTTAATTTATCACATGAAATAAAAACATTTACGTAAACCCTGCAAATTGCATCCCTGAGAAACCACAAAAATCAAAAGAAAGTAATTAAAGCAGGATTAATCAGACATATGTTATATTTTTAACTTTCTAAAAAGCCACACAGTTTGGCAATTTATGATGCTACAGTTGTGAACTTAATAGGGAATTACAACTTCTGAGATATTAGTGTTTAGCAGATGATAATTATGACACTAGCACTTAGTACATAGAAGAATATGATCTCAGTAGGTATTCCAGACCTCATTAAAATTTAGGGGATTCTTGATAAACTGATAGAATAATGATGATGATAATTATTAGAATGAAAGCCAGTTGTTTTGAGCAGCTGGACAGAAAAGAGAGGTCAAGAATAATGACCCTGTAGAGCCAAGAAGGGAACTTAGCACCTTCTGTGTTGTGGATTACTCTGCTTTGAAGGGCTTGGTTGTGAAACACTAGATGTAAGATGTATCCCCTTAATATCACTAACCATCAAATAGGATCAATACAGAAATGTGAAAGGTAGAGAGTTTCAAGTTCTATAGTTTCCACCCACAATTTCACTGGTAAGTGGAAAGCCTGGGTTGATTACTTAGATTAAATTGCTTTTACTGTTAAACTGGTATGGGGAGCAGATTATATGTCCTTTGTAAGTGTGCTCTGCTGGGGGAAGCTGTGTGATATCTTGGAAAGAGCAGGATTAAGAGTCACAAGACTTAATCTCATTCACAGTAGATTAAATATGACCTTGGACAAGTCAGTTAATCTCTTTAGTTGTCAGATTCCTCATCAGTAAAATGAAAACCAGAAAATATTGTCTCTTTTACCTACTTCACTAAATTTTTGAGGTAAAAAACAACAACAACAACAAAACACTTGGTTATCTATGAAGCAATGTGCTTTTGCATTAATCACTATATCTTGTTTTACAGTAGAGATCAGGAGGTTACTATGTAGTCACTATAGTGTGGTTAATGTTTATGCCGTGTCACACTGAGTCACCCACCACATTTTTGGGATCCAAGGGGCAGCTGCACCTTAAGAGATGCTGCACTGTGGGAGAGGTGTTGTGGATGTACTATATCTTTTTTGGTCTCGTGTAAAAGCAACTCTAGCATTTTTCCTTTTGCTTAAGATTCTATGGTGTGATTAGAAGAATAGAATTCTTACAAGGAGAACAAGGCAGCTAGGTAGGCCTCTACCAACTGAGACTTTCTTGTACCCAACTACACACTCTCACTGGTGGTTACAAAAAACTATAAGTACGACTAACTGCCCACTGGAAGTCTTTTTTCATGCCTCACTCAACATGACTGCGACTGAATTTGTTTATCTTCCTTCTCATAATGAATAATAACGTCATCATCTCTTTCACTGCCAAACCCAGAAACCTGGGAGTTGTCCTAGGTTTTTCTTCTTATTCAGCTCCCACGTCTACACCCAACACCAATCCTGTAGATTCACTTTCCTTAATTTATTGTACAGCTATCCATTCCATTCTATTTGTGTTGCCTCTGACTCAATTCTGGTTCACAGCAGAATTACTGTAGTAACTTCCTAACTGGACTCCTCTGTCTAGAACCAGCTCTTATAAATCATCCTCTTCAGTGATGGCTGACTAATTTCCTAACTTAGAGATCTGACCAAATTATTGCCTTGTTAAGAATTTGTTGATGCTCCCTAGAGCTTTTAAGTAACAGTATCTTAGCACGTGTGATTTTTATTCTCTAGCCCCAACTCAGTCAAGCCTGATTATCTCACCCCTCTCAGCATCTCCTGTACTCTGTCTATATCATGCTTTTTCATGCTTCTGTACTTTCACACATGTTGCTAACACAGCCTAGAAAATTCTCTTCCCCATTATATGCCTGCTAACTGTTATTTTTCAAACTTCAGCTCTATTGCCATCTCTTTCCAGAAGCTGTCCTGATGCCTATTCATTTAAATGCTCCTTCTCTGTGTTCTGACAGTGCCCTGTGTATATACTGCTACAATATTCATTAGTCCTCAGCAAACCCAAACTTAAGGTTTTCCTGAGTATCCCTAGACTCTTAACAGTGGCTGGATCATAAACTGGTATTCAGTGCCCTCCTTTTGAATGGATAAATCAGCACAATCTATATATGGTAGCCATGCCAGAGTGAAGATGAAAGCTCTGCACCTGACTAGGTTGAATGAAACAAGGGAAGTCAAACTGTAAAGATATTACCTGTGAAGGCATTAGAGTGAAGACTTAAGTAAGCAAAAGGGAACAAACTGAGAAAGAGTGAGAAGCAAGGAGACGAAAAGAAGCTTAGGATAAATTTTACAGCGTTCTAGCCAAGGGTTGACATGTCCATTAAGTTACAGCCACATCCTTAAAGTTACAAGATTGCAGCAGACATTATTATGTTTTGCAGTGTTTGAGAGACAAGGAATAGACAGTGCAAAGGCAAGTAGCATGTTTGAATAACATACGGGAGGCCAGTTTGGCTGGGGCAGAGTGAGTGAGGGTGCCGTGGGATGAATTGTGTCCCCTCAAATTTCATATGTTGAAGCTTTAACCTCCAGTACATGAGAATATGACTGTGTTTGGAGGTAGGGCCTTTTAAGAGATGATTGGACATTAGAGTGGGCCCTAATCCTATCTGACTGGTGTCCTTGTTAAAAGAGGAAAGACCATGTGAGGACACAGTGGGAAGGTAGCCATTTTCAAGCCAAGGCGAGAGACCTCAGAAGAAACCAAACTTGGTGAAACTTTGATCTTGGGCTACCAGCCTCCAGAACTGTGATAAAACAAACTTCTGTTGTTTAAGTCACCCATTCTGTGGTATTTTGTTATGGCAGCCCTAGCAAACTAGTACCAAGGAGAAGAGTAATAGGTAAAGTCAGCAAAATAATAGGAGTTTGGACAGAGGGAAAGGGAGAGAATTATGTTGTGGGACTTTACAGGTCATTGTAAAGACTTAAGGTTTTATTCTAGTGAAATGGAAAACCAGCAGAGGGTTTGGAGCAGGTGAATATTAAGATCTGACTTTTACTTTCATGGAGATTGGGGACTGATAATCAGGAGTCATACTGATAAGACAGTCAACATTGTTAACTCTGTAGGAGAGAAGGGGTAGAAAACAATCAACAGGGAGAGGACATTTGGAGATGCTTCCTCCCTTCCATTAAACAACTTAAAAAACTAAAGATCCAAAGTGAGAAAACAGAAACTCCCAAAGCAACTTGCCCAAGTTGAGAGAGTAATTGTATAGTGGTCCCAGGAATAAGAATCAGGCATCCAGTGCTCTTTACTACTTTGTGCTTGAAGAGAGATACATTTGGCTTCTCATGTAAAGAACACAAGTTTAATTGCCTAATATTTGGGGGAGGCTGGATGTATCCTTGTGAGCAGCTATTAACACTTGAATGAATTATGGTGGCCATGGAACACGCTGTGATACTTTCAGCTGCCCATCCATGTCTCTGTGACTCAAGGACATGTAACTTAAAAGACTGGCAGGAGCAAGTGGAAATTATTCATGGGCTGTAGTCACAGACTGTGTTTCCACAGATGTCCTTCATGGTAGATCATTTCATTGATAGAACAATTTTCAGGGATGATAATAGCAATGGCTGATCTCTAAACTGTTCTCTGACATGCTAGGAGGCTTGCATGCTAGGAATGGGACCTTTTGATTCTAGGTGGATAAAGAATTTGTGAGTGTGTGTGTTTATACATATACATATATACATACATATACATTATATATACACATATATGTTGTATAAATATAAATTATATATTGTATATGCATATATACAATATATACATATGTATATACATGTAAATATACATATGTATACTATATTGTATATGTGTACCATATCATAGATATGTATACATAATAGAAATATCAAACTTGAAGATAATAAAATACGCTTAATAGTATAAATATGCTCAATTAAATCTGTAGGATGTTGCATAGAGATCTGAGTTTAAATCACAATTCTGACTCTTAACTCACTATATGAACTTGGGAAAGTTATTGAACCTCAGCAAGGTTCAATTTCCTCATCTGAAAAATATGATAATAATCATGACTAAGTCATAGGTTGTGACCAGGTTAGAAAAGATACTTGGGCATAAAGCACTTAAGACAACGCCTGGGTCATAGTGTGTGTTCAACTAGGGTAGCTTTCATTATTATTTTTCCTTTTGCTAACTTTGGCTTTAATTTCCTCTTCTTTTTCTAGTTTCCTAAGGTAGAAGCTAAGACAACTGATTTATTTTTCTTCTTTTCTAATGGAAACATTTCATGCTATAAACTTCTGTTTAAGCACTGCTTTCGTTGCATTCCACAGATTTTGGTATATTGTGTTTTTATTTTCATTCAGATCAAAACATTTTTAAGATACCTTTTGTGATTTCCTCTTTGATGCATGGGTTAATTTCCAAATATTTGGAGAGTTTTTTAGATGTACTTCTGTTATTGAGCTCTAGTTTAATCATCTTACGATCAGAGAACATACTTTATGATCGGAGAACATAACATTACTCCCCTTAAATTTATTGAGAGTTGTTTTATAGCTCATAATAATGTCTGTTTTATCTTACTGAATGCATCTGGGCATCTAACTTCACCTGCAAGGAGAACAGAACCTTGGATTTTGCCCTATTTTAAGGGAAGGTCTGTGTGTGTGTGTGTATGCATGTGCACACATACATGTGTACATGCCTGTGTGTACGTGAGTGTTAGGCTGATGTAGAAGAAAGTTAAGTGCCAAAAACTATCTAGCAATAGTCACCAACATATTAAAAACCCTTTGTGGAAATGCCTCACAGGAAGTCCAAACAAATTCAGAGGGTTGATGTCAGATCTTTTCTCAGTGAGCAGAGGAAGAAACATGTGGGAATGTGATGTCTGATACAGAGGAAGGAGTCAGGCCCAAGGGAGAAAAAGAGAAGAGAGGTGGACAGCTTTGTGACTTTATCATTAGCTAAAACTGACCAAAGATAGAAAAGGAAACAGAAGCATTTGTGTCATGCTTGATTGTGAATGCATGTTTTATTCCCTTTTATAAAAACACATCTCTTTTTTTTTTTTTTTAACAAATACATGTATCTATTCTTTTTCAAATTCTTTTCCCATTTAGGTTGTCACTTAATATTGAGCAGAGTTCCCTGTGATATACAGTAGGTCCTTGTTGGTTATCCATTTTAAATATAGCAGTGTGTACATGTCAATCCCAAACTCCCTAAACTCCCTAACTATTCCTCCCTTCCACCCTTCCCCCTGGTAGCCATAAGTTCGTTCTCTAAGTCTGTGAGTCTGTTTCTGTTTGTAAATAAGTTCATTTGTATCATTTTTTTAAGATTCTGCATATAAGCGATATCATATGATATTTCTCTTTCTCTGTAAAAAAAAAATCACATCTCTCTTACAAGGCAACTTCATGCTTAGGTGATCTGTATATTTGTGTTAACAAATAGCTTTTCAGTGGCAGAAATCTGGAAACATGGCATAGAGCAGATCTCTTCTAAGACAATTCTACAGAACAAGGGACTAAGCTAAGCAACCCACTAGAATATAATGTCTTTTAGGGAAGGGACCATGTCTGATGTATTCAATTAATCCTCAACTCCCATCACTCATGCCTGCATATGGTAGGTGTTCAGCAAATAATTATTGAATGAAAGCCTGAAGTTTGGAGGGTAAAAACATTCAATGGACAAATGAGTGTGAAACTGCTATATCCAACACCCCTTTTATAGATTCACAATGTGTATCAAACTATTAATACATTAAACAAGATGGACTTAATTGATATTTATAGGGCATTCCATCCCAAAACAGCACATTACACTTTCTTCTCAAGTGCTCATGGAACATTCTCCAGGATAGATCATATCGTGGGTCACAAATCAAGCATCAGGTATCTTTTTCAACCACAATGCTATGAGACTAGATATCAATTACAGGAAAAAACCTGTAAAAAATACAAACACATGGAGGCTAAACAATACAATACGAAATAACCAAGAGATCACTGAACAAATAAAGGAGGAAATCAAAAAATAGCTAGAGACAAATGACAATGAAAACACGATGATCCACAACCTATGGGATGCAGGAAAAGCAGTTTTAAGAGGGAATTTTATAGCAATACAATCCTACCTCAAGAAACAAGAAACATCTCGAATAAACAACCTAACCTTACACCTAAAGCAATTAGAGAAAGAAGAAGAAAAAAAACCCAAAGTTAGCAGAAGGAAAGAAATCATAAAGATCAGATCAGAAATAAATGAAAAAGAAAGGAAGGAAATGATAGCAAAGATCAATAAAAGTAAAAGCTGCTTCTTTGAGAAGATAAACAAAACTGATAAACCACTAGCCAGACTCATCAAGAAAAAAAGGGAGAAGACTCAAATCAATAGAATTAGAAATGAAAAAGGAGAAGTAACAACTGACACTACAGAAATACAAAGGATCATGAGAGATTACTATAGGCAACTATATGCCAATAAAATGGGCAACCTGGAAGAAATGGACAAATTCTTAGAAAAGCACAACCTTCCGAGACTGAACCAGGGAGAAATAGAAAATTTAAACAGACCAATCACAAGCACTGAAATTGAGACTGTGATTAAAAATCTTCCAACAAACAAAAGCCCAGGACCAGAAGGCTTCACAGGCGAACTCTATCAAACATTTAGAGAAGAGCTAACAACTATCCTTCTCAAACTCTTCCAAATTATAGCACAGGTAGCAACACTCCCAAACTCATTCTAGGAGACCACCATCACCCTGATACCAAAACCAGACAAAGATGCCACAAAAAAAGGAAACTACAGGCCAATATCACTGATGAACATAGATGCAAAAATCCTCAACAAAATACTAGCAATCAGAATCCAACAGCACATTAAAAGGATCATACACCATGATCAAGTGGGGTTTATCCCAGGAATGCATGGATTCTTCAATATACACAAATCAATCAATGTGATACACCACATTAACAAACTGAAGGATAAAAACCATATGATCATCTCAATAGATGCAGAAAAAGCTTTTGACAAAATTCAACACCCATTTATGATAAAAAACCCTCCAGAAAGTAGGCATAGAGGGAACTTACCTCAACATAATAAAGGCCATATATGACAAATCCACAGCCAACATCATTTTTAATGGTGCAAAACTGAAAGCATTTCCTCTAAGATCAGGAACAAGACAAGGTTGCCCACTCTCACCACTAGTATTCAACATAATTTTGGAAGTTTTAGCCACAGCAATCAAAGACAAAAAAGAAATAAAAGGAATCCAAATTGGAAAAGAAGAAGTAAAACTGTCACTGTTTGCAGATGACATGATACTACTATACATAGAGAATCCTAAAGATGCTACCAGAAAACTACTAGAGCTAATCAATGAATTTGGTAAAGTAGTAGGATACAAAATTAATGCACAGAAATCTCTTGCATTTCTATATACGAATGATGAAACATCTGAAAGAGAAATTAAGGAAATACTCCCATTTACCACTGCAACAAAAAGAATAAAATACCTAGGAATAAACCTACCTAAGGAGACAAAAGACCTGTATGCAGAGAACTATTAGACACTGATGAAAGAAATCAAAGATGATACAAACAGATGGAGAGATATACCATGTTCTTGGATTGGAAGAATCAACATTGTGAAAATGACTCTACTACCCAAAGCAATCTACAGATTCAATGCCATCCCTCTCAGACTACCAATGGCATTTTTCACAGAACTAGAACAAAAAATTTCACAATTTGTATGGAAACACAAAAGACCCCAAATAGCCAAAGCAATCTTGAGAATGAAAAACGGAGCTGGAGGAATCAGGCTCTGGTCTTCAGACTATACTACAAAGCTACAGTAATCAAGACAGTATGGTACTGGCACAAAAACAGAAATATAGATCAATGGAACAAGATAGAAAGCCCAGAGATAGACCCACACACATATGGTCACCTTATATTTGATAAAGGAGGCAAGAATATACAATGGAGAAAAGACAGCCCCTTCAATAAGTGGTGCTGGGAAAACTGGATAACTACGTGTAAAAGAATGAAATTAGAACACTCCCTAACACCATACACAAAAATAAACTCAAAATGGATTAAAGACCTAAATGTAAAGCCAGACACTATAAAACTCTTAGAGGAAAACATAGGCAGAACACTCTATGACATAAATCACAGCAAGATCCTTTTTGACCCACCTTCTAGAGAAATGGAAATAAAAACAAAAATAAACAAATGAGACATAATGAAATTTAAAAGCTTTTGCACAGCAAAGGAAACCATAAAGAAGACGAAAAGACAACCCTCAGAATGGGAGAAGATATTTGCAAATGAAGCAACTGACAAAGGATTAATCTCCAAAATATACAAGCAGCTCATGAAGCTCAATATCACAAAAACAACCCAATCCAAAAATGGGCAGAAGACCTAAATAGACATTTCTCCAAAGAAGATATACAGATTGTCAACAAATACATGAAAGGATGCTCAACACCACTAATCATTAGAGAAATGCAAGTCAAAATTACAATGAGGTGTCACCTCACACCAGTCAGAATGGCCATCATCAAAAAATCTACAAACAATAAATGCTGGAGAGGGTGTGGAGAAAAGGGAACCCTCTTGCACTGTTGGTGGGAATGTAAATTGATACAGCCACTATGGAGTACAGTATGGAGGTTCCTCAAAAAGTAAAAATAGAACTACCATATGACCCAGCAATCCCACTACTGGGCATATACCCTGAGAAAACCATGATTCAAAAAGAGTCGTGTACCACAATGTTCATTACAGCTCTCTTTCCAACAACCAGGACATGGAAGCAACCTAAGTGTCCATCAACAGATGAATGGATAAAGAAGATGTGACACATATATACAATGGGATATTACTCAGCCATAAAAAGAAACAAATGAAAAAGAAACGAAATTGAGTTATTTGTAGTGAGGTGGATGGACCTAGAGACTGTCATACAGAGTGAAGTATGTCAGAACGAGGAAAACAAATACCGTATGCTAACACATATATGGAATATAAAAAAAAAATGCTTCTGAAGAACCTAGGGGCAGGACAGGAATAAAAGCGCAGACATAAAGAATGGACTTGAGGACACGGGGAGGGGGAAGGGTAAGTTGGGACGAAGTGAGAGAGTGTCATGGACATATATACACTACCAAATGTAGAATAGATAGCTAGTGGGAAGCAGCCGCATAGCACAGGGAGATCAGCTCAGTGCTCTGTGTCCACCTAGAGGGGTGAGATTGGGAAGGTGGGAGGGAGACGCAAGAGGGAAGAGATATGGGGATATATGTATATGTATAGCTGATTCACTTTGTTATAAAGCAGAAACTAACACACCATTGTAAAGCAATTATACTCCAATAAAGATATTAAAAAAAATAAAAACATAACCATATGAGAACTATCAAAATTAAATAAATAATATTGGAATGATACTGTTAAGTAACTATAAAAAAAACTATTAAAGACTACTAGAATACCTACAGCAAGAAAACCTATTTATTTTTTGAGTAAACTAGCTTTTTGCCAGTATCTTTGACCATGGAACTCTTTTTTAGGGACTATCTATTAGCATTCTGCAGAAATGCTGTCACAACCCAGTATATCTTTGAGGTAGCAAAGCTGATATTAAAGATGAGAATTTGAAAAGATGACTGTGACATCACATCTCACCCTTGTTAAATTGAATCCACACCACAAAAATATTTTAAGTGTTCAAGTTAAACTGGTTTATTGTATGAGCTGGACTTGGTAGGTTACACATAGAAAGCAATTTTAATTTTGCTTCTGCCCCTTCAAACCTGCTATTTTCACTATTCACCCCTAACCCCCAGGTTCCAGTAACCAATACAATTCTGGGCAGTTCTCCATCAGCTTTTCTGATTACCAACAGGTAATAAATGAAAAATCTTTTTTTTCAAGGTGGTAAAAAGTCTAATGCAGTAGAAAGTCCAATCCATGTAAATTTTATCTCTGTCTTCTCTCACAGCTATCACTCAGGCTGAAAATCCACGAATAGGGGGAGGGGCCAGTTGGGTTTCCTCACTTTCCCCAGTCAGTATCTTCTCCCCCTTTTCTAGCTGTGATTTCTGGCCTCTTCAGCAATAGGGGAGGTGGGGGAAAGCAAGGCTAAGGTGGAAAGTTGGAATAAACTTGACCGGTGCCATTACAATCTGCCATTGCGATCCTCTGAGTGTAGTAGAATCCCAGTTGACTTTTCTCTCAAGGGGCATTTTGGTGAGTTTTTTTGAAGACATCTCCCTTTGCCTACATCACAGGGCACCTTTCAGTAACTGTTCTCCTGGCTCTAGTTATGCCTTCTCAGGCCAGCCACTGAAGACTTCTTCATTCTCTTGGCTTCTAGCGGTACCTCCTCACTAATGAGGTCATGTCACCCTTCCAGGAAGTCTCTTCCGAGATGACCCAATCTGCCTTTCTTGAGCAGATCCTTATTTGCCCCACCAAATACTGGAAGTGCTGCTTATTCCCAATATAGCTCAGTCCTAGACACCGGAAAAGGGTAGCTCAGGCCACAATGCCCTGTATTTTCAAGTATGAGTCAGACATCAGTCCCTATGTCTCTTAAAGACTGGAAGACATGTAGTAAGCTCTCCGAGTGGTTCCATTGATGTGCCTCTCTTTTGGTTTGTGTTAAAGAAGAAACACTTCTATCTGGGGTGGAGGGTAGGGATGGGGACACTTACTAAACTGATAACATCCTCCAAAGAATCCTCAGTGCCAGCTTCTTTGAAGTTACTCTTGATAGGTTGGAGGTTGCCAATGTGATTATGTGGGTAGAACCACTTCCGTAACCTCTTGAGGGGTCCCTTAAGCTACCACCTAGCTTTAGAATGTGGGCTCCTTGGCACCAACTCTATTGGGCCTCTTCTGAGACCTCTAGAAAAGAGGAACTTCCCACTGCACATGACTTAATATACTCAATCCACGCTGATATCTTTTATGAGAAATATAGCAAGAGAAACCATAGCTGAAATAAGAACTAGCCAGAGATATAACCCCTGAGACTTAATTATGCTTTTCATAATGCATAAGGCCTACAAAATAAGGAAGAAAAAAATGGAAAATATTAGTTTTATGTACCAATTATTAGCTTCATATGGTGAGTTTTACAGCCATTAGAATGTGGACAGAGATTGAATTTCACTTGTAAAAGGCTCACTTTTCTCTGCCCCCAAGTTCATGGCCATCAGACAACAAATTAATTTCCCCTATAAATACTTATCTATGCTTAGGCTTGCACTTGTCCTTTGGTTTTTGTTGTGTTTGACCTTTACAACAATACCCTTGTTTGCCCAGAAATCTTGCGTTGTCAGCACTGGTTCCTAATGAGCTCAAAGACATTAAGGCCACCAGCAATGATGCTAGAGTTAAGAGTACCAGCTAAAAAAAGAAAAAGAAGTTCATAGTGAATGTCAATTCTCTGACTGATGTTCGGGGATTAACTGTGTATTTTATCAAGTTAAAATTCACACAACTTTCTGAAGTTCTTCCACTTTTTTTATAATACCCTAACACAGTGCCTCTCAATCGGGATTGCATATTATAATCACTTGTGGAGTATTCAAAAATTCTAATACTCAGACTGCAGCCCACTCTAGTTAAATCAGAATTTTCGTGTTGGGGCCCAGGTATGAGTGCAACCAAGTTTGAGAGCCACTGCCAACACCTTTTGTCTGATGTGTAGCTTCTGTCCATTCATAGCAGAGCACGTAATTAAAATCCCTATGGAACTCCATCCCATCTTCAGGTAGAAGAGATGGAGAGTACATTGCCTAGGCTATGAGAAGTTTGGTTTGCCTGCTCAGTGCCTCTTTAAATGTTGATTAGGCTCCATCATTTAAAATCCAGTTCTTTGTATTTACAAAACAGAAATGGACTCAGAGAATGAACTTCTGGTTCCAGGGGATGGTGGGGGGTGGAAGGGTGGAGGGAAGGGATAGTTAGGGAGTTTGGGATTGACATGTACACACTACTATATTTCAAAAGGATAACCAACAAGGACCTACTGTATAGCACAAATAAATAAATAAATAAAAGAAAGAAAAACAAAAAAATCCAGGTCTAATGACAAAATTTTTTTTTTACTTTATTTTTTTTATACATTTATTTATTTATTTATTTATTTTTGGCTGTGTTGGGTCTTCGTTTCTGTGCGAGGGCTTTCTCCATTTGCAGCGAGTGGGGGCCACTCTTCATCGCAGCGCGCGGGCCTCTCACTGTCGCAGCCTCTCGTTGTGGAGCACGGCTCCAGACGCACAGGCTCAGTAGTTGTGGCTCATGGGCCCAGTTGCTCCGCGGCATGTGGGATCCTCCCAGACCAGGGCTCGAACCTGTGTCCCTTGCATCGGCAGGCAGACTCTCACCCACTGCACCACCAGGGAAGCCCTACTTTATTTTTTTTAACGTCTTTATTGGAGTATAGTTGGTGTGTTAGTTTCTGCTGTATAACAAAGTGAATCAGCTATACGTGTATATATATCCCCATATCCCCTCTCTCTTGCATCTCCCTCCCACCCTCCCTATCCCACCCCTCTAGATGGTCACAAAATACCAAGCTGATCTCTCTGTGCTATGCGGCTGCTTCCCACTAGCTATCTGTTTTACATTTGGTAGTGTATATATGTCCATGCCACTTTCTCACTTCGTCCCAGCTTACCCTTCCCCCTCCCCGTGTCCTCAAGTCCGTTCTCTATGTCTGCGTCTTTATTCCTGTGCTGCCCCTAAGGTTCTTCAGAATCTTTTTTTTTTTTTTTTTTTTTTTAGATTCCATGTATATGTGTTAGCATACGGTATTTGTTTTTCTCTTTCTGACTTCACTCTATATGACAGACTCTAGGTCCATCCACCTCACTACAAATAACTCAATTTCGTTTCTTTTTATGGCTGAATAATATTCCATTGTATATATGTGCCACATCTTCTTTATCCATTCATCGGTCGATGGACACTTAGGTTGCTTCCATGTCCTGGCTATTGTAAATAGAGCTGCAATGAACATTGTGGTTCATGTATCTTTTTGAATTATGGTTTTCTCAGGGTATATGCCCAGTAGTGGGATTGCTGGGTCGTATGGTAGTTCTATTTTTAGTTTTTTAGGGAAACTCCATACTGTTCTCCATAATGGCTGTAACAATTTACATTCCCATCAACAGTGCAAGAGGGTTCCCTTTTCTCCACACCCTCTCCAGCATTTATTGTTTGTAGATTTTTTGATGATGGCCATTCTGACCAGTGTGAGGTGATACCTCATTGTAGTTTTGATTTGCATTTCTCTAATGATTAGTGATGTTGAGCATCCTTTCATGTGTTTGTCGGCAATCTGCATATCTTCTTTGGAGAAATGTCTGTTTTAATTGTTTAGTTTCTCTTGAAAACTCAGCTATTCAAGCAACAGTGACCTGCTTCTCCCCATGACAAGCAGCTTGTGCTGGGTCACAACAGATGGCTTTAGAGGGGGCCTGTGCCTCCCCGTTTGCCCATAAGCCTCACTCACTGGCATTCCCTACCTGGCCCCTATAGGCACCTATAGGAAGAGTTCTGGATGCCTGCTATTGTCCAAGTTTGGAGAAGTCTTTCAAACCTTAGCCCCTTCTGTGTTGAAACACAGGCAATTCCAACTTACTCCAAAGAGCCTTCTTTGATCTAAATGGCTCAAATAGTCCCTTAACCCCTGGATTGTTTAAAAGTTTATTCGGTTTCTCTCTTCCATTCTCTGCCAGCTCATTTTGTACCACCCCTCCCCCCTCCAAGAGAGTTTGTTCTGTTCTTTTGCTTTAAAAAAGGAAAACAAACTGTGACTACACATCTATTCTCCAAAGACCATAGCTTCTCAAGGCTGAGAGCCAGATGCCTGATTTGTTTTCCATCCAGAGCTGTACATACAGAGAAAGTCAGCAGCGCAAGGCCATTCTGCTTTTGACTTTCCTAGGGCTGAATGCACAGCTAGTCAACAGTGGAGCTGAAAATAGAACCCAGGACTTTCAAATCATTGTTCTGTTTACTGGGCCGTGCTTCCTCCCATAAGTACTTGGTTAAACAACGTCCTGTTTTGCAAAAGTAGAAGTCATGATATACATATGAGAAATTGGATGCAGAAGAAATACAGACCTCACCCTCAGGAGAGATGGCACTGTAGTATAAAGAAACATGAATTCATTTCTAGCACTGTAGCATATAGGTTGGACACACTCACAAATGTGTGTTGAATCATCATCTTTGTAATGTGTGACATTTGAACAAGGGGTTCCCACTGAGGGCCAAGGATGTATTTGCCTGGCAACCCACAGAAAGGAAATTTAGAATATTAGAAAGGTTATCATGAAAATGACAGGACCTGTATATAGAGATGGTCAGGGACCTGGAATCTGGATGTAGCTTTTCAGGATAGGGTAGCAAGTGTCGTGGGGAGGGACCAGAGGTTTGGTAGTACTGTGATTCTCAGCTCAGGGTTTGTGCATGGCCCACGGAGAGCAGAGAAAGCAGATCTGAACAGTAGGAGGACTGGGAGTAACTGACACTTTCCCAAGCTCCAGGGAAGGGTTCAGAACTCTCTCTTTTGTGTCACCATTTTGCAGAGAGCTTACCTCTCTTTTAGGGAGACTGCACTGGTTTCCAGGGAGCTCTCAGAGGGCAGGAACCATGTGGTTCTCAGTGCTATTCCCCTCCCCCCCCCCATGCCTAGCACACATAGGGAGATAGCAGAGCAGAGCCTAGAACCCCTTTCTGAGTTTGAGTCCCAGCTCTACAACCTCCCACCTGCAAGACTTTGGACAAGTGAGTTTACCTCTGTGTCTCAATTTTCTCATTTGCAAAACAGACATAGTAATAATAGTTCTCACCTCAAACAGTCATTGTGAAAATTGTGTTACTACTTGTCAGGTTCTTAGAATGGTACTTGGTACATAATAAGCATTCATTAAGTGTTAGTTATTAGAGGCCATCAATACATAATTTATGATGGATAGATAGTCTAGCTAACAATATAGTATAGTTAGAATATGCCAGGTGACTTGATAAGCACTTTGCATGGATTACCTTATTTAATTCCAAAAACAAGCGCACAAGACAGCTACTCCTATTGCTCCATATTACAGATGAAGCACAGAGGGATTAAGTAATTTACTCAAGGCCACACAGCTGGTGACAGGAGAAGGATTTGAAACTATATGGTCTGATACCACATCTTTCACCACTATTCTGCCAATTAAGTATTTCCTAGGAGAAATACTAAGGTAATAGCTGCTTCATGATGTTCTTCTGAGGCTCAAATATAATTTACTAACACTTTGAAAGTAGTAAAAATATATATACATATGTGAGATGACGGTGATAACTAATAAACACACAAGAAATCCGCTCTTATTAGCCTCACTTAGCATATCGAAAGGTGTTAAAAATAATAATTGGTTTTAGGAACCAAAGAACAAGTAAAAGCATTCATTTCAACGTACCAAACTGCAATTTGGTATGTGGGTGTCACATACTCAAGATAACAGCCATTGAATAAATTAACAGTTCTTGTTAAGAACTGAAGTGCCATGATCTTTCCCTTGTTTCTTTGCTAAAATATACTTAGTTATGATACATTTTACTTATTTACATGCTTTATCTCTGAATAGTTTCCCCAACCATAAATATGAGGGTGAGTGGAAATGATGAGCTTTTTTTTTTTTTTTAAATTTAATAGCTACTCTTTTTTATTTATTTATTTATTTATTTATTTATTTATTTATTTATTTATTTTAGCTGTGTTAGGTCTTCGCTTCATGCGAGGGCTTTCTCCAGTTGCGGCAAGCGGGGGCCACTCTTCATCGCGGTGCGCGGGCCTCTCACCAACGCGGCCCCTCCCGTTGCGGGGCACAGGCTCCAGACGCGCAGGCTCAGCAGTTGTGGCTCACGGGCCCAGTTGCTCCGCGGCATGTGGGATCCTCCCAGACCAGGGCTCGAACCCGCGTCCCCTGCATTAGCAGGCAGATTCTCAACCACTGCGCCACCAGGGAAGCCCCGATGAGCTTTTTTTTTGTTGCAGAAATTTTTTGGAGTGTTCTGGTGTTACGGAAAGCAAACCAAACTTGAGGTTGGGAGATGAGGTTTCTGGCTCTGGGCTTATTATCAAATAATTTCCTTTAGAACCTGAAGCAAATCTCTTAGCCTTCCTGGGCCTCAGATTTCTCTGTCTGAAAACAGAGCTTTGGATGCCACTGATTATAAAATTCCTAGTACCTTTAGAAATCTTTGATTTCCCTCCTGGAAATTTTTATGATAGAGCATACCTTTTCCTATATCCACCCCCATATATATATATATATTTCAACATTTTTGAAATCAGATTATTTCACAATTAAAACAAACACTAAATTTAATCTTTTCCTCCTCCTTCTTCCCCAAAAACATTGTCATTAAATTGATAGTGTATCTTAGAATTAAGGCAAAGAAGTAAATCCAAATATAAACAAACAACATAACACCCACCATCACAAACAATAGCTAAAGCTGTTCTAAAGTCTTAGTTGATGTGCGAATGGACTTGTGTACTGACAATTAGAGAAAGGGCACTTAATACATCACTACTGCTTAATTTCTTTAGAGTTCAGGCCCTCTTCCAAGGAATGAATTATATTTTCTCTGTAGCAGCTACGATTCCAGGGTTTCCCCTGCCAATGTTGACAGCATCCTATCAGAGACAAATACTTGTAAAAACTAAAATGTCCCAATACATTGACTCTGTGATCATCTGTATGTACCTGTGACTAATCTGTATGAAGTCAAGTCAGTCTCTTTGCAGTCAGCTAAGAATACCAGGGGTCCTTCTTACCTCCAGGCATATCCAAGTGGGAGAACAGCTGTTCTTTGTTTCAGGAAAGGACAGGGCGAAGGTTAGTTCATGGGTAGAGTTTCCTGTTTGTAATGTCTGAAACCAAGGAAGGTGCCAACATTTTTGAAGCTTTTGAAGGTTTTATTAGAGGTAAGGTAGTTCGTGTTGGGGTAGAGTTGCAATGAAAATACAGTTTCCTCCCCAGTTGATGTCCTTTCAGATGTGCCTAAGACTAATCATACAACTGTCCTGCTAATGGTCCTTTGATGGCTCTTCTTTGCCTGCCAGACAAAGTCCAAACACTAGCACTCTCTAAACTCTACCCAGAATTATTTGCAATTCTATGAACTCTTCCTGCTCCATCTTGCAGAATCACTGAATTCTAAGTGTTCTAGTCTATCTTTCCTCCTCTGTGAAAGGGCATGTACTTTCACAAATACATTCACTATGAGTCCAGAAGTGGAGAGTATTGTGTTCTCACTGTCCTGGGCAGTGGTGCTGGGAATGCACAAACAGGAGCTTTTTAAAATCAAAATGCCTGAGGCAACCATCAATTAAAGGTTCCTTCACCTGCTGTCTCCTAGTCCACTGGCAGGACTTGAGGGGTAAAGGCCCTCTCCTTGGAATGAGATGCTGGAACTCTAGCCCATCTCTCCGTCTTCTCCAGTATGTTCCCTGCATGGGGAGTCATCGGGTCAGTAATGCTCACTGGCCTTTTAAAAGATGATATCAGGGGCTTCCCTGGTGGCGCAGTGGTTGAGAATCTGCCTGCCAATGCAGGGGATATGGGTTCGAGCCCTGGTCTGGGAAGATCCCACATGCCGCAGAGCAACTAGGCCCGTGAGCCACAGCTACTGAGCCTGCGCGTCTGGAGCCTGTGCTCCGCAACAGGAGAGGCCGCGATAGTGAGAGGCCCGCGCACCGCGATGAAGAGTGGCCCCTACTTGCCGCAACTAGAGAAAGCCCTCGCACAGAAACGAAGACCCAATACAGCCATAAATAAATAAATAAATAAATAAATAAAATTAAAAAAAAAAAAAAGATACAGTGAAGTTAGATGCTTGCACCTAATGGCAGAATCACCATTCATTCAACAGTTTTTGGAAAAAAAAAAAAAGATGATATCATTTGCAGTATAGGTGGTTTGGGCGTCTTAACTCTCCTAAACTTCAGTGTCTTCATCTATAAAATTTGTTATGATAAAGCCTCCTTCATAAGCCTAATCCTGCATATTAAGTGGGATAACATATAAAGCACTGAGCACATACTATGACCTATGAATTCATTATTTTTGTAACATGGGATTTGGTTTTATTTTGTATAATGTGTCATCAAAATTTTAGTTTTGAAATATTTGGTTTCCCATGTTACGGGGAATTCCCTCTCCCTGAATCTCCCTCTTGACTGTTGACAGTCTGTGTTCCAGCAAGCTTCTTCTTTCTCGTCTCTTATAAACATTTAGGTTGCAAAACAAAGTCTGTACTTAACTATTAGTCTAACCAATTAGTTTAGTCTGCCTACATAATGGTGTGATGAAGATGCCTGCAGATATTGGTTCACTAAAGTCAATTTCCTTTACCAGTCATCTGTGATGACTAGTTCGTCTGGAATAGTTCCTGCAGTTCCAGCCTTCATGCCAAGCACTGGAGCTGCTGGCCTTTCCCCCAGCCCTGTACACAATTCCCATCTGTGGAAACTAAAATCACCTGCTGGAAGAGATGCTTGCTTGTCCACATGCCAGGAGGAGCATGGAGTTGGGACGTTTCTTTGGCTTGCTGGGAAATAACCTGGGCTTTAAACTTAGCTGAACCTGGGTTCAAGTCCTGACCTTGCCGTTTGCAAGCACTTCCAGGGCCAAGGAAAGCTCAACAAATGTTGGTTTCCTCCCTTGCCTCCCTTTGAGAAACAGTTTACCCTTCTTTCCAGTGGTTCATTTTTGTGATCCAGTCATATGGACATTCAGTCCAACACGTCCATACCAAGAAGCACATGGTTACAAATTTTACTTTCTGTTGCCTTTGGTTCTTTCACAAAGCCAGGATTTCAAAAACAGCTCGTGAACAGTCTGTATTTCATGGCGATTTATTATCACACCTTTCTCCAGATGTGGATGTTCTATTACCCCTGGCTTCCTGACGTGTGAAAAAATATATTCCTTCTCTCTCAGTCTGTGTCTCCTGATAACAAGTTCAGATGAGCATTTTCTAAATAATTAGAAGGTGGCTGCCACGGGCATCTGTAACTGACCTATTTCAGAATTCGGTTGGGCAACTCTTACCTCACTTTCCAGGGGGAGGCAGTGTGTTGTCATGAGACTCTCTCTCCAGAGGTAGTCAAAACAAATGGCAGTGCCTGACCTTGGGCATGTTCCCTGGCCCTCTGTGGTCCTGCGTTTGCTCCTCTTTCTAAAAGGCAGACCGTGCCACATGGCATCTAAGGTCCATTCCTCCTCTAAAACACCTGAGTCTACTTCTTGCTGATTTATAAGAAAACACATTGACTTGCCTGAAGATATTAAATGGCAAATATTTAAGAGACCTGGTCCTTCTCTACTTCTTCTCTTTTATGTCTAGGTTATAAAATTATTATAATGATTACTCTTTCATTACTCACCTAATCCCATAAGACACCTCTCACTATATAAATGCACATAGCCTGTTTTCCAACAGCAATCACTCATTTTGTTGATGGGAATCAGGTCCTTTCTGAAGGCCCATAAGAGAGGGTGCCAGCTTTCTGCTAGCAGACTTTACTTTCTTCTCTGGGCAAAAGGTTTACTGTGGCTGAGACCAATGCAGCATCACCCAGTTGTCCTCTCCTAAGGGAGAATTATCAACTACTCTTTAGGTACTCCAAAGGCTGGCAACATATGCCATGAGGCTGGAGGAGAAGAAAAGGAATATTTATTAGTAGGAAAAAATGAGATACAGTAGGTTCTCCTTGTTGTGTCTCTCTATACTGCTTGGTGTTACACTAAAGCATTTTACATAGAGATCTCATTTCTCCTCTTTTACACTCATGACCATTCTTCAAAGCAAGTCTTATACCTCTTTTACAGCTGAGAACATGAAGCCTCAGCGATGTTAATGAATTTCCCAAGGTCACCCAGGTCTCTGGCTATAAAACCTGTGTTTATTTCATGTCATTAGCATGGCCCCTACCAGGAACTCCTACATGTGTCTAAAATGGGTAAAGAAAAAATTGTTCTGGGATGTGGAGAAACCCTGAAATGACTCACTCCGCTGAGGCAAGCCTGCCAAAATGTTGTATTCCACATTTGCAAAGCTTCAAGCAGAGACCCTATGAACATGGAAGCAAATACTGAGGTATTTCACACCGCTGTACCGAGAGAGTGTTGAATTCTTTTCCCCAGTAGATTCACAAAAGTCAGACATTATTTGAGATGCAATAGTAATGGATACCATTGATTGAACTCATTTTGCTCCCAGCTCTGTGCTAAACACTTTATAAGCATCATCTCATTTACCCAGACATTGTTCCATGAGATGGTTACCACTCTCTTATATAGACACGGGCACTGAGACTTATAAAGAAGTGTCACTTACCCAAGTGGCATGGACTCGGAGACTGCGAATCCAGGTACATCTGAATCTAAAGCAAATCGCTCCTATTGATTACTCAACAATGCCTCAGCACTGCAGGGCAGAATAGGACTCAGGGAGCCCTGTTCTCTCTCTCCATTGGGTCTGCGCTTCCATATGGTAACTTGAAAATTTGTAGGAATCACTATTGTGAATAGAGAATGTCCACAACTGGCAATAACAATTATAGGGACAATCAGCCCTGTAAGTTCTCACTGTACTTGCATTCATTAAAAATAGAAATTAATGGGGAAGAAGGCAGAGGGGAAAATCCCTGTCCCAAATGAGGTCATCGGAACAATAGACCAATCTCAGTAATTATTTAGAGGGAACAGAACTGATTATTTCTCAGAAATAGAACAATAAAGAGGCCATGTCCAGAAGCCGCCTCCCTTGCAGCATTTCCTGGAAAGATCACATATTGTTTAGTTTAATAGTTTCAAAAATAATAAGGAATAACAAGATCCGCCAAGCTAGATTTGACTAGAAGATAAAAGATTCCCAATAATAGAATGTTTTCAGTTGATTTCAGCATAATGAAGCCAAAGCTAGCAAGTCATCATTAAGGAAAAGTATGTAAATCCTTTTTTTTTCTTTTAACATCTTTACTGGAGTATAATTGCTTTACAATGGTATGTTAGTTTCTGCTGTATAACAAAGCGAATCAGCTATATGTATACATATATCCCCATATCTCCTCCCTCTTGCGCCTCCCTCACACCCTCCCTATCCCACCCCTGTAGGTGGTCACAAAGCACAGAGCTGATCTCCCTGTGCTATGTGGCTGCTTCCCACTAGCTATCTGTTTTACATTTGGTAGTGTGTATATGTCCATGCCACTCTCTCACTTTGTCTCAGCTTACCCTTTCCTCTCCCCGTGTCCTCAAGTCCATTCTCTACGTCTGAGTCTGAGTCTTTATTCCTGTCCTGCCCCTAGGTTCGTCAGAATCACTTTTTCTGTGTTGTTAGATTCCGTATATATGTGTTAGCATACGGTATTTGTTTTTCTCTTTCTGACTTACTTCACTCTGTATGACAGACTCTAGGTCCATCCACCTCACTACAAATAACTCAATTTCATTTCTTTTTATGGCTGAGTAATAGTATGTAAATTCTGACCTTGCATTTTGCAGTGACAACACTTAAGCAATCGTAGTCTAATCCAAGTTTGTCACAGGATGCTAGACTTTCATATCATGGCTTTCAGTCCTCAGCTGATAGCTGATTACGACAGCAGATCTTTTCCTGGAAACTGAATGAGTTTAAAATATATAGTGACCTGATATTAGTGGATTAGAGAGACGAGGTCAGAGATGGGAAATGAATCAGGGTTGGTAAAGAACTGTGGCCACTTATGTTGCAAACGTGCAACATAAGGATGAAAGGTGGCCAGTGCACTCACGTGATTCTCTCAAAATGGCAGAAACAAGAGCTTCTGTGTTTGTATCCAGTTTAGAAACATCATCATCCCCAACTTATAACTCAGGTCTGATGTTTATAGGCATTTTGGAAGGTGATGGGAAAACAAATTCATTCCTTTTTCAAACATTTATTGAGTACCTACGAATACGCCAGGCGTTGTGGAGCATGTGGTGTAGACGCAGGAGCGGGACAAAGCCACTGAAAAATAAACAGCAGTGCAGAATGGTCCACACTCAGTACAAAAGGAGGCCTAGGCCAAAAGTGCAAACACATGAAGCAGCCACTGATGGCAGATGCTTGCTCCTCTCAAAGGATTATAGACCAGGTACTTACACTCAGAGAAATGAAAACTTCCTAAAAATCTGAATGTGCCAGACAGAATTGTTTTTCTGACATTAATCTAGATTTAATAATGGTTTAGACATTAAAAAAACCCCAGACTTCTTGAAAGAAAGAAAGAAATTCATCCACCTGATCCCACAATGGTAGCACTATGAGAGGACTTAAAAGAAACATGAGTGCAAAGATATTTTCTGTTTTTAATTCACTTCTTAAGCCAAGACACATACAGCATTGTTTATAGGTGTCAATTCTAGTAGAAGTCAACATCCACTAGCTCTTCTACTCATAAGAAGAAAGCAAGGCTCAGAGACACCAAATCCAGTGGCCCAAATGCAGATGTCTCAACTCTGTATTGCCTCCCTAATCTTTATTATGACTCTGAACTTAGCTACTTCTTCCTGTACCAAAGGTATGGGATTCTCAAAGAAAAGATAAATAAATGTTAAATTATAATAATAACAACTGAATCCCCGGCTGCTATCAAGGAGAGGAAGAAAGAAAGGGGACAGGAAAATATATGCCCTGTAACTTTCTGAAAGGCAACAAGAATTTAGAGCAAGATTCCTATTTGCATTTGCAGGACAGGGCATGAAAATATTGATTACTGTGCAGCAGGGAATTTCCTGTCTGCTTCCAATAAAGTACATTGCACAAGCCTGATATTCTTGGAACATAGTGTTACACCTTGGAATTTCCCTAAATCTGAAAAGAGAGAGTGGTTTTCAACCTTCCCTGTTCTAAATAACATATTCTAACTTCCTTAAAAAGATGGATCTATGTGGGTGTTAAGAATTTGATATCTTTACTTCCTCTAGATCCCAATTTTCTCTCCAAATTCATATCATCACCTTCTTCAAAAAAAAAAAAACCACCATCTCTCTCTCTCTCCTGACCATCCACACAGATCAGCTGCTTCATACATGAGGTGTTTCTAACATCATTGGCAGAAACCAGTTGCATAATTAGAAGTTTGGATTGCCTTTCCTGCTAAAGTTACCAGTCCTTCAGGCATATCTGAGGTAGTGTAAATATATGTCTATAAATTTTTTATCAGAAGGAGAAATCAAGAAAGGGAGTCCATGTCCCACCCCCTCTTTAAATCTGGCAGGTCTTTGTGACTGCCTTGACGATCGAATGCCAGGGAGGAGATCTGGGTGACTTCTGAGTCTAGGTTGGAGAAGTCCATGTGGCCTCTTCCAGTGTTTCCTGGGACAGTCACTCTGGGAGCTTTTCCCCCATGTGAGAAGTTCATTTACCCTGTGTCCATCACTTGGAAAGATCATGTGGAGATACCAAATTGAGAAAGTGGTACCCAAAAGGCTTCCCAGTCTAGATGTCAGTTGTGAGTGATGAAGCCTTGGTGATAATTCCAGTCCCGGACACTATTACAACCTCATAAGATTCTGAGTGAGAACCACTTATCCAAGCCCAGTCAAACCCAGGATTTGTGAGCAAAATAAGTGTTACTATTATTTTAAGCCACTGTTTGAGATGTTTTATGCATGATAGTAGACAACTGGAACAGATTCTGAGAACTGGAAGTTGAGTGCTGCTGTAACAAAACCTAAAACGTGGGACATTGCCTCTGGGACAGAGTGGTGGGCAGAAGTTGGAGAGATTTTGAAGAAACTGTGAGCAGAAGCCTGGTGGCCCTTGAAGAGGCTACTAGAATGTTAGCAAAACTGTCACCTGCAGTGACACGAAAAATACAAAGATATCTAGTGGACTGGTAGATTTGGCTAAAAAGAATTTCAGCCAGAATGTTGAAAATGCCAAATGGCTTCTTTTAGTCACGTATAAATATGTAGAGAGATGAGTTCAAAATGGGAACTGTTTCGTCTTCAAGAAAGCTTAAAGAAAATATATAAAAGATCCAGTGCTTGCTACATTCAAATATAAAATTATTTCTCATTCCCAGTTTCTCCATACAGCAGAAGGTTCTCAAATTAAGAAAGGGTGTCAGACCAAAGATCAAATCCAAAAGCCAAAGAGCCTTTGTGGGTAATGTCTCATAGACCCCTTGAAACAGACAAAGTTTCTCTAAGCATCTTAAGGGCATGCCAGGCAGACTCTCTTAGTTAAACAGTGGGGCTTCTAATAATCTTAAAGTAATGGTCCCATTGCAGCTTTACAGGAATCCCAAGGTAGAGAAGGACTTATAACAAAAAGATTTGTGGGGAAGTTTTTGTCTAATGGAGTATACTCTAATAAAAATGATAAGAAGTCAACAGAGGTTTTTTCTGGTTGGTTTTTGTTTTTTTGTTTTTTTGGTTTGTTGTTTTGTTTTTTATTGAGATGTAATTGACATATAACATTATTTTTATTTCAGGTATACCACATGATTCAATATTTGTGTATATTGTAAAATGATCACCTCAGTAAGTCTAGTTAACATCCATCACCACACATAGTTACAATTTAAAAAAATACAGTGACAAGATTTTATTGATTAACATTTTGCCAGCATGGACTAAAAGGGACAAAAACGGTATGAAACAAAAAGAGATCTTTAGATTCCAGAATTTCCATGGGCAGGAGACAGGCTGATAAAACTGTTCAGCTTCCAATACAGGGCACATTTTGTATAAAAGGAAAGATAATTTAAAAGGAACCAAGATAATTTAGGAGGAACAAAGACTGAAAGGGGAGACCCAGGAGCAGTGGGAAAATCCTTGCTAGGCAGTAGGACTGAGGCCTGAAGAAGGAACAGGGAATGTTTGCCTGGCTGGATTTCAAAATTGCATTGAACCAATGACGATTGTGTACTTCCATTTTCCTCTATTTTCAGCAAGAATGTCTACAGTGATTTTCCAAGGCATAGCACACCATTGTTTGTTGGGTATACAGGTGTTTGTTCACACTGAGAGGAACAACATACAAGAAACCTCACCCAAGGGGTTTCATTTGTACCTAGATCTGATTTAGATGATAAGATTCTGAACCTTGACCCTAAGCCTGATGAGACATTGGGGAGTACTGGAAGGGGTGAATTTATGGATTTTTTTGAATGTGGAAGCAATATAAATAATCTGTGGCCAGTAGATATACTTTGGAATTTTAAAACATGTTCACAATTGTTTTACACTCTTCCCATCAAGAGGTGGAGTCTAGTTCCTGCCCCCTTAAATATGGCCTGGACTTACTAACTCATTTCTAAAAAATAGAGTGCGATGGAACTGATGCTACATTAATTGCAAGCCTGAGGCTTCAAAGATAATACAGCTTCTTCCTGGCTCCCTCTTGGAACACTCATTCTTACAATCACTCCCCGCCCCAAACTTGTGAGAAAGCCCGGGCCAAATGGAGAGTCCTGGAAATGAACCAAGGCCCCAGGCCCTCAGGCCCAGCTGAGCTCCCAACTTGTCAGCCATACGAGTGAGCCACTTTGGAAGGAAATGCTCCAGTCCTCCATCAAGCTGAGGCCACATGGAGCAGAGACAAGTCTTCCCAGATAAGCCCTGTCCAAACTGCAGATTTACTTGCAAAATAAATGACTGTTGTTTCTTTGAGCCGTTACGTTTACAGTGGTTTGATACATATCAATAGAAATAGGAATAATTTCTCTGGTCAGGAATAATTTCTCTTGTCAGGTATATATACAGTTGAGTTAGGGGTGCCGACCCTCAGGGCAGTTGAAAATTCACATACAACTTTACAGTTGGTAAATCCTCAGCATCAACCAACTGCAGATCGTGTAGTACTGTAGTATTTGCTATTGAAAAAAATCCACCTGTAAGTGGACATGCGCAGTTAAAACCTGTGTTGTTCAAGGAGGGTCAACTGTGTATATATCTGGCATTTATTAAGGAATAAATATTGTCTAGACCATATTCTATATGCATTACATATGTTAACTCATTTCATTCTCATAACAACTCTATGAGGAAAATGCTTTAATATCCCCATTTAATAGATAAGGAACAGTAGATAAAGCATGAAGAAGTTGACCAAGTAGCTTGACCAAGACCATACAGCCAGAGGCCCCAAACCATTGACCCAACTGATCCAGAGTCCATAACCATTATGCTTCTCTGCTTCTTATGATAACATTTTCTGCTTTAATTTTTCCACTTACCGTTAATACCAGGTAACCTCTTCTCCATGACTCTAGCCTTTACCTTTAGTTGTGGGAACTTCTTGCTCCTAATAGGCAGACCACAGTTTAGATTTTGTCCCTAAATGCCAGATTTACTGAGATCAGCCAGCTATGGCCCATAGGCCAGATCTGATCCACTACCTGCTTTTGTAAATAAACATTTTATTTTTTAACACAGCCATGCTCATTCATTCATGTTTTGTCACGGTTGCTTTTGCACTACACTGCAAAGTTGAGTGGTTGTGACAGAGACTATACAGCCCACAAAGCCTGAAATTTTACTATCTGATCCTTTACAGGAACAGTTTGCTGACTCCTGACTTAAATCACTGAAGTTCCCTTTCTCACTGAATTCATAATATGTCATAAACAGAATACATGAGAATTTTAGACGGGTCTAGACTGAAACCCACCTCTGTTACCTATGTGTGCTCTTGGGAGAGTCTCTTAACTTCTCTGAATCTTAGTTTTACAAAAATTGGAGAGAATAGTAAGACCTCTGTCTTAATTCATAAGTGCTAATATACTGATACATAAAATATTATTAATACGTTAAAAGTTTTACCAATCTTTTATGATTAGAGACAAATTTAGGGGATCATATAATTAGAGGCAAAGGAAATAAAAGATGCTTAATATTTTATTTTCATGTTTATTCATGTTGTTTATAACTGTTAGGGCACACAAAGGAAAAAGAGTGACAACAGCTTCTGTTAGGTGTGAGACACAGGTGGGAATCAATGGTCTGTGAAAGTGCAGGTCGTAAATTTTTTTCTGTAGTCTAGATTTTTTAAGAAAAATCCTACAGGAAGAGATGGCTTCACAGGAAACAGTTTTCTGACACCAATTTCTGATTGATTAAATGTCAAAATTTGAAGAAAGAACTCTGGGTTGCTTATTGAGCTAAAAAAATCATATTTTTCCCACTATAACTGAATATTTTTCTTTGAGAATATGAGTAAATTTAGAATCCCAATGGCAGAGTGACTTGACCTGATTAAAGGTATTTTTTTCCACATCTGCAGATAGTCCAAGCAACTGTCAGCAAGTTAGTTATTTCATTGTTCCTGCCAAAATGATTTAATATTGCAGGGGATGGGAATTTAAAAGTTGATCTAAGTGGCTGAGTTAACTGTTTACATTCTGAGAGGTGACAGTCACATCCTGATTTCTCAGGAGAACTATGAGAACCAGATTCTAGGAGAGCGAAGTCAGGGGCATCTACTTTGTTTGCTATTGTTGCCTGGAGACTTTTTTCTGTCCTCGGTGTGAGAGCTGCGGAGTCAGAGCTTATCTCTGCTCCCAGATGACGCAGGTCAGTTTCGCAGGTTTTGATGGCGTATCTGTCTAGGTGAGGGTGACAGCCAGAGTGTGGGAGAGGCTCTGCTCTGAGAGAGGAGTTGGGGCCTGTCACACATGAGGGGTGTAAGATGAACAGAGATGCTGCAGGGAACCTGATGAAGCAGGTTGAGTTGGAACTGACTGAACACCATCTTCAAACTGCTGTGCAGATTCTGGTTTTCTTCATTCGAGTTTCTTTTCTTTCCCTCTTTTCACTTGTCACACACATAAAGGGCAGTGAAATGCCAACCTGGCCCAACTGAAAAGCTTGGAGATCTGAAACTGTAAAAGAAGATAATGATTAGACACATGTGGAGATGAGTAGAGACCCTTGGTAGCATACTTTATGTTCTTGGTTAACCTTTTAACTACAAAAAAGCACTCATTTAATAGACATGGGCTCCTTGAAAGAAAGGAAGGAAGAAAGAAAGAAAAGGAGGGAGGGAGAGAGAAAGAAAGAGAAAAAAATAGACATAATTTTGTCTCAGACCATTACATTTTTAGTATTGTACTGTTCCAATGCATTAGTTCATTAAAGAAATCATAGAACCTAAAGGTAGAAAATTCCGTAGAGGTCACTTTGTCCAAATTTGGATGCCTGCAGAACTCTTCTGTGTAACTACCAAGGTAGGTGCATTGATTGATTCATTCCATGATGTTTTCTGAGCCTGGTCTATACCAGGTATTGATCTAGGCAAAGGCCTGAACAAAAGAGACGAACATTTTTGCCTTCATGGAGTTGGCTTACATTCCAGGACCTGTGCTTGAACATTTCTAGTGACCAAGAGCTGTCAGTTTAGAAGGGAATAAATCAGTTCTTGAGATTTTTATTTATTAGTAAACTCTTATGAGCAGAATTTTCAGAACTTTACAAGTATTAACTCATTTCATGCTCTTAATAAGGCAGATGCTATTATCATCATCATCCCTCTTCTACAGATGAGCAAATTGAGGCACAAAGAGTTTAAGGAACATCCCAAGACCATGCAGCTGGTAAGCCACAGGGCCAGGATTTGAACCCAGCTGTCTGGGTATAGAGTCTGTGTTCTAAACTACTAGGCTATGCTGCCAACATTTGGCTAGTTTATATTTATGACTTGGTTCTGTTTGTCCTGATGTTGGTATCCCTTACTCTAAAATGTTTAGCCCATTTATATCTTAAGACCCTTGGGATCTTCTACTGTATACTCTCATCCACTGGATACAAACAAACAAAGACAATGCCTGACTCTTGAATTATGTGATTATATAGGATGAGACAGCACTTCCTTAAAAGGTATGGGCCCCGCTTGTCCCACCACTCTCCCTGCTACATGAAAGGGCAGTGCTTGTATGTAGTAGGTGCTCAATTAATAATAACTCTTGCTGTTAATTCATAAGTTTCTGGCTCACTGATTACTAAAAGTCCCCAGTTTAGCTTCCTGCTTCTAGCGCAAGACTGTTCTCTAGGAGAGGATGCCAATTAGGCTTTATTGGACATTTTTTCAAAATTTTCCCTGAAAGCAGGTTTTAATAATGGGAGAGGGCCTCACAGGGCTGAGAGGAGAGACACTGTCATCACCAAGGATGGAAAAGGGAGAGGATGAGGAAGTTGGGAATATGGAAAAACTCATATATGTGGGGCCATCTTGAAGGCTGCCCTTCCACAGGAGCCCAAACAATTAACCAATCCTTCTCCACAACATGTAGAAATAAAAACAGCTCTACCAAGCCAGATTTATTGCTTTGGGTCTGAAAAAAAAAATCATCTATGCTGTTGCATCATGGAATAGGAAGTAAGAAGGAGCTAGACAGAAGTTTGAATAGGGCTATAATACTTCTGAAATTTTTCTGAGTCAACTCATTGGTTGGTTTAATCCTTTGTTTGAAAGGAATAAAAAGAATGTCAGATGCCTTCTCCTTTCAAATGGAATAGTCTCAAAATACCTTCTAACATCAAATCCCAGTGATTTCTGGATTATCACTCATGACTCCTCTTCCTATCATTGGTGAGATTAATCTAGTACACTTTCTTTACTAGTTTACTAGTTTATTGGTCTCAGAGTTCTCTGCCAATGAGACTCAGCCAAGACGACTTCCTTTCTCTTACCCAGTCCTCCTACTTGCAAATTTGGTCTACAGAAAGTATAATACCTCTTGCATCCCCTCTTCTGCTCTGTCAGTCCAAACAAGAGGCTCTTCCCTATGTAGAATTACCCACCTCTTCTCATGTAAATCCTACCTTAAAGTTTGTCTTCCTTTGCAGATACTTCCTGGATGCTGTTCTGAACACAAATTGTTTCTGTTCTGTTGCTCCCCACTTCAGTCCTGCATGTAGAACCATTACTTAAACTAGTAAACCAGTGGACTCAGTGAATGTTTCCATGCAGAGTTGTGGTCATAGCTGTTTTAAAACCAATCTAGTTATCATAGCCAATGTGTAGGTTTCTAGAAAGCAAAACCAACAGCTCCTTGAAGTGGACATTCCAAAGACTATTTGTGTGAGTTTGTGAAAGACAATGTCCTTAAAGAATTTTTCACACTACGTGGTACTTAATTTTTATTCAACAAAACCTTGAGAAAGCCATCCACATCTGCAAGAAAGGTTTCTAAAATTAATAAATTTTAGATTCCTTGACACCCATCCATGAAACATTACTTTTTCTAAGTAAAGAGTAGTTGGCAAAAATCATTTGAGACGTTTCCCATAATCTCTCAAAGAATCTGGTTCAGAATCTGAGTCCTGGGACCAAACACAGATACTGACAACCCAGGTGGGTTCCTATTTCATCCAGACAAGTTTGTTTTTCTTTTTCCTGGATGGATATTTTTAAGTGCCTGCTGGTTATTAGTCAGGGAAGAAGGGTGTTATAGGCCATTAACTTAAAAAAAAAAAAAAAAAAAAGGACATTTCTTCTCTTGAATTTTCCCCAAATGCTTTGGAAGGATTTCTATTGCATTATTGGTTGTGTATATTCTTACCATGATAATCCACTTTTAGCAGCTTCATTTACATTAGCTATCACCCCAGAGAGCCATAGTAACAGGCCGCTGAATTAACAGAGAGAAATTGCTCTTGAAAGTAATCATTGTGAATGAATTTTCATCACTCAGTCTCATCATTTCATGCTGTTTTGTCTCTTTCTTTTTTGCCCCTGACGAAAGTTAAGCACAAAGAGGCCTTTTGTTATTATCTCATTTTCTTTAGAAAACTTAGTCTTATTAATCATAGCAGTTGGTTTATATAGACAACCAAAGAGTATCACCCATGCACACACACACACCCCCGCCAAGTTTGTGAAATGAGTTTCGTCTTCTTGTGGTGAACATTGTTTTATTTTACTTTACAATATCTCATGTAAATTTGGTTTTCATGTAACCTAATCGGTGCAAGTTTCTGTTTTAAGTACAGGGGCTTGTTTTAAGCAGGAGAATTGTGTTGGATTTACTTCAACAAAAAAGTTGAAATGTTAAACTCTTGGGGGGAAAACCTAGAATAAAGAAAGAAATAATATTAATAAAAAATATTTAGCAAGTACTTAATGTCAGGCCCTATTTTAAAAGATTCTTAAAGGGTATTTTTGTTGTTGTTGTTTGCTAGTTTAATATTCTTTCATTTGCCCCCAATTTGGTGCTACAACTTTTGTTATTTTCCTCATTTTTCAGGTGAGGAAACAGGATTTCAGAGGATAGGTAACTTGCCCAAACTCACACAGCTATCAAACAGTGGATCCAGAATTATAACCCCAAAAGTCTGATTTCTTAATCTTTCTACTACATTCCCTTATATTATATGGTATCTGCTAAGGAATACTAAAGTGAATGGAAAAAAGGAATTAAAATTCTAATTAGTTACTATTTATATGAGCTTATAAAGCAACAGATAATGATTGACCTAGCTGTTGAACGGTTGAAAAGGTTTCTCCCAAAATATAATTTGCTGTTTAATCAAAATGAAATTAAGTTTTCACATGGTGCCTAAAAGCTGGAAGGTTTGGATTTTTTGTTTTTTGTTTTTCTTTTAAAGTATCTAAAGAATGGGCCAACAATGAGATAACCATTGGGGAAAACAGACACCAACAGCTGTTTTCTTCACCAAAATGCACTTGTGTTCAGAGTCATATTCAGCTGCATGAAATCAGAGTTTTGTAGGTTGAGAAGCTGCTAGAAATTTCAGCCAGACTCTATTTTTTAAAGATAAACTTAAAGTAATAAAAAGTGATTACAGATATTACTGTTTTTAATTGTTAAATTTGGTTATCAGTACTGTTTCCAGATGTCCTTTCTACATTTAATCCTTTCAGCAGATGGCTGTTGACACCTGCTCCGTGCCCAGCTCGGTTGAGGCCCCAGGAATACAGCGGTAAACAGAACAGACAACTGGCTTTTGGAGATCCTCCTCCACTGAGGGAAACACTAATTGAAAAACTAAAAAATAAACATGTAATATAACATCAGGAAGTGGTAAATTCAGTGAAGAAAAAAATAAAACTGCTTAAAGCGAGAGACCGGGTAATCGGTGAAAGCTTCTCAGATACAGTAACATTTGAAGACCTTCTCTGAGGAGGTCACAGAATCTATGCAAAAGGGCGATGGGACACTTAGCAAGGTGAGGTGTGCGAGAGGCCTTTCTGCATGTTTTTAAGATTTGAATGTGAGTGCATTGCATTTTTAACTCTCTGCCACTACCAGCCCCGCCCTCTAACTGTTGTTCTTTTAAAACTCCATTCAGAGTGTAAGTTAATAGTTGCTTTGCAAAGAGTTGGCCCTTTTATTCTTTTTAATGTTTACTTGTTTTATTTTCCACATCTGGAGAAAGAAATACAATTTAACCAAATATTTGTGAATTCTTTTTCATTTTACAAATACTGTTAAAATTCCAATGAGCTTTGATGCAACATTTGATATTTTCGCTTTCCCAAGCATTTGCTAATAATCCATTTTCTGAGAGGAGATGAGGTTTCTCTTCCTGGTTTTCAGGAATAGGGTGTTTTGACAAATGTCTTGCTATTCAATACAAATAAACTTAGTTTGACTTCAGAATTAATGATAAAAATATTCTCTGGCTTGTATTTATAAACACCCACCTTAAAAACTAGTGATTTGTAAAAACAAGAGTCCCAACCTTTACCTTCCACCCAGGTCTCCTTTCTTGAGCACTCATTGAATCAGCTGCTCTTGTTTCCTTGGATTCCTGACCCTGCTTTCAGTACTCTTCCCTCTAACCACATGGGGACCACGTTCTATAACATCACCTGGTTCTTGGATCCAGCTAGTTCTTAGACCGCTTTTACTCACGGACCTCTCGATTTTCTGAGCTCATAATTTTTTGTAGTTTGATCAGGGTTTATGTCACTTACGGCTGAAGGACTCCTGATAAGACACTAAGGGAAGACCATAGGACTGGTAGGCAAGAAATCTGTCAGAGCAGAATGAAACAAAAAGATCTAGGTAGCCAATGACTTGGGACTCACACTGGTGCATATTTTGAGATAACCATAGCAGACAACAAAAATGCCAGCTGAATCCTGATCCTAGGGTAGGGGCTACTTGCCCTCTGGCCTCTTATTTTTTGCATGGTGGCTCTACGGTTACAGATATCCAGGACTCAACTGTAGGGAGAGAGAATCTACAGATGTACACATGATCTAGTCTTGGCTGGAGCAAGATAAGAGCAATTAGAATTATTAGGTTTCTTCTCATCCCAAGCAGTAAAAAGATTTCAGAACAAGCCTGGAGTTTCTCCTACTTACTACATGTGATCATCAATAAAGCATTTCATGTTCTCTGAGCTTATTTTCTTCCTTGATGAAATGGAGGAAAGTTCTACTACTTAACCCTCACAGCAGTTCTAGTGTTATCCAAACTGGGACATTTCTGAGAGTAAAAGGAATATTCATCATGATGAAGGGCTAGCTGGCCTCAATTAGGACTGTCCCAGGCAGGTCAGGACCTATGGGCACCCCTTTTCTGAGTCATTCCTCCTGGTTCTTTCCTGACTGGGCTTTTCACATCTACCTTCCGCCTTCAATCATCTTTTTAGAAAAAGAGATCATTCTAGATGGTTTCTTCTCTTTTTTGCTGTGTATACAGCTGGCTACATCATGATGCTATTATGAGCCAGACCCTGTTTTATATTCACCTTGTCTCATTGCATTTTCCCAGCATTCCTGTGAGGTAAGAATGATTTAGGGACGAGGAACAGTCCTAGAGCAGTTGAATACTGCCCTTTGCACTGCTAGGCAGCAGCGGGCCTGCCATACGGAGCAGGCGATCAGAAGCTAGAACCTTTGCTCCGCTCACGGTGCTTGGCTGCCTTTGTCTTTCAGATGTGCAGATGAGAATAGCCTGCCTCATTTTCCTTTGCATCGTTTAATATCTGGGGGTTTAATAAAAAGAAATGAAATCTTGCCACTGGCAGCAACGTGAATGGACCTAGGGCGTGTTATGCTAAGTAAAACAAGTCAGACAGAGAAAGAAAAATGCTGTATGATTTCACATACATGTGGAATCTACAAAGCAAAACATACGAATATAACTAAACAGAAACAGAGTCATTGATACAGAGAACAAACAGGTGGTTTCCAGAGGGGAGAGGGTTGTGGGGAGGGGAGAAATAGGTGAGGGAGATGAAGGAGGTATGCGCTTCCACTTGCAAAATAAATGAGTCACAGGTATGAAGTTTATAATGTGGACGATACAGTCAATAGTTGTGTAATATCTTTGGTGAAGTATGGTAACTAGACTTATCATGGTGATCATTTTGAAATGTATAGAAATACCAAATCACTATGTCATGTAACAGGAACTAATGTAGTGATGTAAGTCAATTATGCCTCAAAAACAAGTGAATAAAATCATAGGAAAACAGATTAGATTGACGGTTACCAGAGGTGGGAGGTCAGGGGAGAGGGAATCGGATGAAGGTGGTCAAAATGCACAAACTTTCAGTTATAAGTAAGTTCTAGGGAAGTAATGCACAACATGATTAATATAATTAACACTGCTGTCTGTTATACATGAAAATTGTTAGAGAGCAAAACCTAAGAGTTCTCATCACAAGGAAAGCATTTTTCCTATTTCTTTAATTATGTATCTATATGAGATGATGAATCTTTACTAAACTTATTTTGCTAATCATTTCATGATGTATGTAAGTGAAATCACTATGCTGTACACCTTAAACTTATACAGTGCTGTATGTCAATTATATCTCAATAAAACTGGAAGAAAAATGTCTGGGAGCTTATAATTTTCAAAGATAGAGGTAATATTTTTTAAAATCAGAGATCTGCTTCAAAGTCTTTCCACTGTGGCTTCTGAAGGCTGTGCTAATAAAAAAAAAAGGGAGTTCCGCTTGAAGTGTCAGTGGAGCCTGGTTCTCTGGGCTCCAAGTGGAGATCTTCTTCCAGGTCTCTTGAGGCCTGAGCTCTGCTGTCTGTCACAGAGCCTCCTATGAGGGTGACAACGTGAGTGAGCTCCTAGTTCCATCCTAAGCGTTCCCTGGAGGCAGTGACATGCTAGTGTGTTTGACACCCAGACAGAAGCATTTTCTACACCCTCCTCCTCTATTCCACAAATTTATTTTCAGTAATAATCCTGTAATAATCAGTAAATGTTATTCTTTTCTTGATTTGTTCTTTAGTTGCAAATGCCAATTTTAAAAAGAAGAAAAATGATACTTTAAATGATACTATTGAAGCTTGGAAAAATATTTCATGTGTTAAAAATTTGTTCTTGAAAAACGAAAATATTACAACTTGCACTTCATGTTGCTTCACCGTTTGAAATTTTAAACACAAATAAAAATTCCAAGCCATCCCACAGAATGATACAATTGAAGCAACTCTAGTTCCCTGTCTTTACAGTTACTTTATTATTCTCATTGATATTTTTCTTTAATTGGAGTATAGTTGCTTTACAATGTTGTGTTAGTTTCTGCTGTACAGTGAAGTAAATAAGCTATATGTATACATATATCCCCTCCCTCTTGGGCCTCCCTCTCACCACCCCCCATCCCACCCATCTGTGTCATCACAGAGCACCGAGCTGAACTCCCTGTGCTATACAGCAGGTTCCCATCAGTTATCTGTTCTACACATGGTAGTGTATATATGTCAGTCCTAATCTCCCAGTTTGTCCCACCCTCCCCTTCCCTCCCTGTGTCCACATGTATCTTCTCTACGTCTGTGTCTCTACTCCTGCCCTGCAAATAGGTTCATCTGTACCATTTTTCTAGATTCCACATATGTGCGTTAGTATACGATATTGGTTTTTCTCTTTCTGACTTAGTTCACTCTGTATGACAGTCTCTAGGTCCATCCACATCTCCACAAATGACCCAATTTCGTTCCTTTTTATGGCTGAGTAATATTCCATTGTATATATGTACCACATCTTCTTTATCCATTTGTCTGTCGATAGACATTTAGGTTGCTTCCATGACCTGGCTATTGTAAATAGTGCTGCAATAAACATTAGGGTGCATGTGTCTTTTCGAATTATGGTTTTTTCAGTGTGTATGCCCAGTATTGGGATTGCTGGGTCACATGGTAGTTCTATGTTTTGTTTTTTAAGGAACCTCCATACTGTTCTCCATAGTGGCTGTATCAATTTACATTCCCACCAGTAGTGCAAGAGGGTTCCCTTTTCTCCACACCCTCTCCAGCATTTATTGTTTGTAGATTTTTTTGATGATGGCCATTCTGACCAGTGTGAGGTGATACCTCATTGTAGTTTTGATTTACATTTCTCTAATAACTAGTGACGTTGAGCATCTTTTCATGTGCCTCTTGGCCATGTGTATATCTTCTTTGGAAAAATGTCTATTTAGGTCTTCTACCCATTTTTGGATTGGGTTGTTTGTTTTTTTGATATTGAACTGAATGAGCTGTTTGTATATTTTGAAGATTAATCCTTTGTCAGTTGCTTCATTTGCAAATATTTTCTCCCATCTGAGGGTTGTCTTTTTGTCTTGTTTATGGTTTCTTTTGCTGTGCAAAAGCTTTTAAGTTTAATTAGGTCCCATTGTTTATTTTTGTTTTTATTTTCATTATTCTAGGAGATGGGTCAAAAAATATCTTGCTGTGATTTATGTCAAAGAGTGTTTTTAATTTGTTTTCCTCTAGTGTCCAGTCTTACATTTAGGTCTTTAATCCATTTTGAGTTTATTTTTGTGTATGGTGTTAGGTAGTGTTCTAATTTCATTCTTTTACAAGTAGTTATCCAGTTTTCCCAGCACCACTTATTGAACTGGCTGTCTTTTCTCCATTGTATATTCTTGCCTCCTTTGTAATAGACTGGGTGACCATACGTGCATGGATTTACCGCTGGGCTTTCTATCCTGTACATTGATCTATATTTCTGTTTTTGTGCCAGTCCCATACTGTCTTGATTACTGTAGCTTTGTAGTATAGTCTGAAGTCAGGGAGCCTGATTCCTCCAGCTCCATTTTTCTTTCTTGAGATTGCTTTGGGGGCTTCCCTGGTGGCCCAGTGATTAAGAATCCACCTGCCAGTGCAGGGGACATGGTTTGAGCCCTGGTCCGGGAAGATCCCACATGCCGTGGAGCAACTAAGCCTGTGCACCACAACTACTGAGCCTGCTCTCTAGAGCCCACAAGCTACAACTACTGAAGCCCACGTGCCTAGAGCCTGTGCTCTGCAACAACGGAAGCCACCACAATGAGAAGCCCACTCACAGCAACAAAGAGTAGCCCCCTGGTCGCCACAATTAGAGAAAGGCCACATGCAGCAACCAAGAACCAACACAGCCTAGAATAAATAAAATTAAAACAAAAAATTTTTTTTAAAAAGATTGCTTTGGCTATTCAGGGTCTTTTGTGTTTCCATACAAATTGTAAAATGTTTTTGTTCTAATTCTGTGAAGAATGCCACTGGTAATTTGATAGGGATTGCATTGAATCTGTAGATTGCTTTGGGTAGTATAGTCATTTTCACAATATTTATTCTTCTAAGAACATGGTACATCTCTCCATTTGTTTGTGTCATCTTTGATTTCTTTCATCAGTGTTTTACAGTTTTCTGAGTACAGGTCTTTTGCCTCCTTAGGTAGGTTTATTCCTAGGTATTTTATTCTTTTTGTTGCGATGGTAAATGGGATTGTTTCCTTAATTTCTCTTTCTCATCTTTCATTGTTAGTGTATAGGAATGCAAGAGATTTCTGTGCATCAATTTTGTATCCTGCGACTTTACCAAATTCATTGTTTAGCTCTAGTAGTTTTCCGGTAGCATCTTTAGGATTTTTGATGTTTAGTATCATGTCATCTGCAAACAGTGACAGTTTTACATCTTCTTTTCCGGTTGGTATTCCTTTTATTTCTTTTTCTTCTCTGATTGCCGTGGCTAGGACTTCCAAAACTATGTTGAATAATAGTGGTGAGAGTGGACATCCTTCTCTTGCTCCTGATCTTAGAGGAAATGTTTTCAGTTTTTCACCATTGTGAAAGATGTTTGCTGTGGGTTTGTCATATATGGCCTTTATGATGTTAAGGTAGGTTCCCTGTATGCCCACTTTCTGGAGAGTTTTTATCATAAATCGGTGTTGAATTTTGTCAAAAGCTTTTTCTGCACCTATAGGGATGATCATATGGTTTTTATTCTTTAATTTGTTAATATGGTAGCAGGAATACTTGGTACCACAGTACCACACAGATTAGGCTATGAAATTGCCCGAAAGGTTTAACTGAGTCCGTGTGAGTTGGGGGCAGACTGTATACCTGGACGTTTTCCACAATAATTTTTATGTCAGATTCAATATTTATTAAAGGATAAATAATGAAAATATGCTAATTTGAAGCTTATCCATCTATTATACAACTCAGTGGTAATCACAACAATTACTTAAAATATAGACCAAGAAAAGATTTTTTTCAGGGAGAAGTATTTCACCACTGACATTGTTTGGAATTGTGATGCATGGCAATAATGATAGACCGGGTTATTTTTGATTTCAGATTCTCTACAGACAGCTTCTCTCTATGTGATATTGCCTAGACCAGAGCTTCCCATGGCCTTGAACTTCGAGCCTGACTTCCTAGAAGAAATGAAGTTCAGTGTCCAAAAGTATTTAAATAATCCCGCTCATTCCAGTTTTATCCATTAAATGTCATCTGTCATAAAGAAATGGGTACTGGAAAAAATTTTCACAACTTTTGAGGGATCTTGAGAGCGCTTTGTTATAAAGTACTCTTGAGCCCTTGACATTCATAAGCTGATGGTTATTATTATTATTCTCCCAAGTAATAATCTACCCCCCATCAGCAGGAAAATTATCCCCATTCACATGCCTCCCCCATCTTCACATTTTGATATTTAATCAAAACCCTGAATTTTGAACTAGAGTCAGTATGAATATATAACATATACAGTAACCGATTAGTAACTCCTTAATTCTTTATGTAATTGGCAGTGAAGACTTGTAGATGGTCTGTCTGCTTGATTTTATAGCTACCTAAAGGTTTTAATCAGCACTCAGAATTTGATTTTGATCACCCCAGCTCAGCCTGAACTTGAACTTCAGTTAAAAGTGATGAGGCAATAGCAACATGGATGGACTTGGAGGGCATTATGCCTAGTGAAGTAAGTCAGACAGAGAAAGATAAATACTATATGGTATCGCTTATATGTGGTATCTAAAAAATACAACAAACTAGTGAATATAACATAAAAGAAGCAGACTCATGGTTATAGAGAACAAGCTAGTGGTTACCACTGTGGGGGGCAACATGGGGTGGGGAGGTGGGAGGTACAAACTATTGGGTGTAAGATAGGCTGAAGGATGTATTGTACAACATAGGCAATATAGCCATTATTTTGTAGTAACTGTAAATGGAAAGTAACTTTTAAAAATTGTACAGAAATAAAATTTATTTTTAAAAAACCTAGGAGAAAAAAAGTGATGAGGCAATGAGTTCTTGGATCTTGTTTCTGGGAACTAGGAAATGAGAGAGGTAGTGGGGTTTTTTTATGAGGGAATTCTCTTCTCAGTGGCCTTGCTAAAAAGTTTGCCCCCCATACGATGAGATTTCAGGGGGAAAACAAAGAGCCATCTCTGTGTACATCAGAGCAGGCAAAGGAAACGTGCAGAAGGAGATGATGCTCTCAGGCAGTGTTTCCAGGATGATGGCAGCACAGGAGAAAAAGTGAAACGTGCAGGTAAGAGTAGGAGAAGGATGTGCTATGTGGGAAAGCAGCCATAATAATAACTATAACACTAATTTGGAAACTAGAACCAGGGTACAAAGTATACAGATAGAGCCAACGAAGCTCCAAGAATGAAAACCATTCAACAAGAAAAAACAGAGTCACAGGAGATGTTTCACATGACAACTCAGAACAGGATGACTGACCAAGACAGCTGAACAAGTGCGAGGTGGAGAAACAGCCCAGACCTGGGCCTTTTGGCTCCTGAACTTGAGTCCACACCTTGTGTCAGAAGAATTAGTGACCAAAGGAAACTATCTTTGGTTTAAGTATAGAAGTAGGAGTATACCTTATTTTATATTTAGCTGCATATGTTTAAGATCTTAATATGTCTGTAGTCAAAATCATAATGTATTAGGTTCAATCCCTTGAAATTGCCAATATGTACTCATTTTTTACCTATAAAAACTACAATTCCACATGATTCAAGCTAATTGATATGAAGATGTTCTCAAGCAAACATTTTGGTTTTGTTTTAAAGTCCATGTTGGAGACCCAAGGAGAACTTTGGCGTTTACTAAGATTCCTACCTTCTCCTGGAGTTGGGGACTTATGAATTTAGTGCCATCTGGGGAAGTGACAATCCCTAGGTGTCCAGTCTGCCTCTGCCCTGGATGTGAGATGAAATTGGAGAGAAAGAAAAGTTGCAGAATTGCACAGGCTGAGGGAGGTGGTTGTAGCTTTTGTACATGTTTGTTCCTTTTTATTGCTTTGCTTTTTATTTCCAACTCATTTGACTTTGGCTTCCAGATTTGTTTTTCTCTTCATAAACTAGATTTTGAAATTATTATCTGGCCCGTCTGTTTGCTTCTCTTAATGAAATGTAAATTGGCTTGTTTTAAATTTCAGGTACTTTAGTTTTGATTCTACTGTTCATCTCCGTTTGACCATGGCAGTAAATTTTTTGCTGTGAAGAACAGAGAAGCCTTGCTGTTTAGAATCTTTTTCTTTAAATCAGTGTGCATTTGAGTATTAAAAAGAATTCTCAGTTTTTAATAGGTTTGATTTGCTTGCTTCTGATCTTATGTTTTCTTTCTTTATTCTCTCATTCTTTCCTGTCCTGTGACCCCACATTTATGCTACCTTCATATTTCTTTTCATATTCCCTACTTCCACAAGGAACCCAAGATAAGCCCTATCTGTTCCTTTCTCAAAGGGGGAAAAAAAGAAGGTGGCTCTGGGATCAGGCTGATTCCTGTGGGCCCCTGGCATAAATGATCATGGTGCATTAGATAGTTACCCTTCAGTGGCCAATCAATAATTATTGAGTGCCTAGCTTGTGCAGAATCCTGTACATACAGAAGTGTGGGTAATGATGGGAACATATTTCATGGGAGACATTGAAATATTCATAGACATGGACTTTCTTGCCATAATTGCTTTTGAGATCCATTTATAATGAACTCATATTTGGAATGGAAGGAAGCTTGAGACTCTCCCAAAAGTTTGATGCAATGCTTTTTTTATGAATCTAACCATTATGAAGCTTGGCATTTATCTGTATATCCATCCACTGTGTACCACTGGCAGTGCCGTGCCAGTAAGGTATGCAGGTAACAGGTAGACAGTTGTTCTGGGTGTGGGGAAAGTTCTGCCCTACAGAATATTCTCTCCTCCCCTGACCTCTGTCATACTACTAAAATGCTTTCTTCTCAAAGATTACCTTAAAGATACCTTTTTCTACGTAGTATTTTATTACCTAGGAGAGATGCTTCTTACCTTCACATTAGACAGAGCAGCTGATCTGCTTCACATGGCAGGAAACAAGGCCATGAGCAGCTATGACCCAGGACTATTTGACTTTGACATAATAGGAGTTGCTTGGGAAAGAGCTAAAAGAAAGGTCACCTTGAACAGCTCTAAGGAAGGAAAAAAACATCAGGTCTCTCAACAACCAAGGGTTCTGAGAAGGAGGAACAGATGCCAAAGAAGGGAACTGAAGAAACACCACCGAAGCATCTACTCTTGCTGCAATTTAGCTTTGGGCCAACCTGAGCAGGGAATTCGCAGCGATCAGTGGAGTAACTTGTTGGAGAGCCCGGGAAAGCTTTTATCAGCCGTCTAGGTAGGGAGGTGCGCATGGGGGCACCAACTCATCCAGGTTTGCCTGGGACTTTCCTGGTTTTAACACTAAGCGACCCACATCCCCAGAATCCCCTCAGTCCCGGCGTGCCCCTACTTCATACCCCATATACTGAGAATACCATCATCTTTCTCACAAATGATTTTTCTAGGAATTCTGCGTGAATGTCATTGTTATGTGAGCTATGTCAAATAATGTGATTCAAACTCAAATCTTTCATTTCTTCCTGTATTTCTCTGAGTTTCTAGACCATCCTTGTAGGTTATACTGTCTTTTGTTTTTGTATAGCATTAGCCTTTCCTTCTGGGAGAACATACCTCACCCTTCCCCACTCCCCATAATTGTTTTCCTTTTTAATTTTAGAAACTGATTCATTCTAGGAATATCACCTCTTAAGATATTGTTTGTTGCTATGTGAGCAGATTCTCTGAGGGCTCTAATAGGGGTTGTGAAGCTGAGAGATTTCAGAGGTGTCATTCTCATTAGAATCCAACAGTGGCCACCTACTTCTGTGTGGAGATAAGTGTGAAGTGTGTTGTGACTTCAGGAACATCAGGTCCTTGGTCCTAGGAGATAAGCAGTTAGTGATTTTCTCACAAGAAGCCTAGAATATTCCAAGATACACAGCACTTATAAAACATGTGCTTGCCTTTGTCCTGGCAAGTCTTTGTTTAAACGGTAGTTTACAGAAAGATATTAAATCATGGTTATAATCCTATATGTTTACGTGAATCTGTGGCAATATCATAAAATCTTTATAAACTTTATAACTGGAGAATGTTTTTAAAAATTTTAAACCAGATTAAATAATTCACTAAAAAAAAAACACCTGGCTGAAACCTAATACATTCTACTACCTGAAAATATTTGTAATAAAATTTCATCCCATACTAGTTTTTTGCTACAAGATAGTCAAGTAGTAATGTTCTTAGCAAGGAAAACAATGAAAACATTCATAAATTAGGATTTTGTTCATAAAGTCAGCTTTCATTAACTCGATTAACAGTGGAGAGAAAATGCATTGTTTTGTTTTAAGCTGAATTATAGTTAACACAAAAGTTGACAAAAAGTGGTACAAAACTCAGTCAGTTAAAAATGCATCCAATATTTCAAAACACAATTACTATTGAATAGAGGTCATCCAAAAGTAGAAAATTAGTATAAGACATTAGTTTAGGAACATTAGACGTTACATAAACTCTTGGTAATGGGTACGTATGGAGGGTGAAAGGACTAGCCATAAGGTTTTGATTTGTCAGAATAGTCTACTGTTGTTGGTGTTTCTTAGCTGAGCACTTTTTTATTCAAATATTTGAATAGTGAGGATCCTAATAACTAAAGTTTATTGATTTCTGTATGAAACGTGTAAAGTTTACTGTTTTGTTTTTTTTTTAACATGTAAAATCTCATTTAAATAATCCCCAAATCATATGGAGTCAGTACAGCTATAATTCCCTCACATCACATTGACGTCTTGAAGTCTAGATGGCACATGTAAAGGTACATATTGTGTGGCCCACACCTTCTGAATTAGTGTCTCTGGAGGTAGGCCCAGGAAACCTTATTTTTAACAAGTTCTTAGATAATTTGCATGCCCTCAAATTGAAATACACATCTAATAATTAAAGGTTTGTTATCACCGTTAATGGTATTATTCCTCTCTAGTGACTTCCCAGAATTAGGCAATACCTCGTTCTCATTTTTAGCCAGAGCAGATACACTCATTTCCCGTGATAGAACTCATACAAAACTGGAACGTATGAAGTAAGCAAGTTAAACCCCTCTGTACTAATACAAGTACCTCGTAAACTTTAGTGACCATTAAGGAAACAAAGTATTTTTGTTCATGGTCTTCACACATTTTATACAGTTAGAGTGGCCACAATCAGAACACAGTAGGGGAGAGAGAGAGAGGGAGGGATCATTTTTGATTCACGATCTCCTAGAAATGCCATTCCTGGTAAAGTTTATGAAGAAGTGGACACTGAATTGCATGAGTATCTTTGTAAGAATATCATCTAGAAAGTTCATTTAAAGACAAGAAACACATGGTGCTAAAGAGAGCTCAAGAGCAGATGCAGTGGAGAGACTGGTAAATGTAAGGTCAGAGAGTTTTGGCAGAAAAACATGTTCCTTTATGTGGGTTGGAGAAGTGGAGCAAGTATTTTGAAACCAGGGTTTTGAGAAATATTTCATAGTGTGGAATAAATTTCTTTTTTAAAAAGCTGAAGTAAATATTTACTGGCCATTTTTTTCCCCAAACATAAATTTACTGTCATATAAGCCTGAACTTCCAAACTTGAATTTCTGGACATACCAATGAGGGTGAAAGTATATTTTGTTCAACATGGCCTGTTAGGAATTGCCGCCTCTCCTTATATTCCCTTCTGTAGAGCAAAATCCACTGCTTACCTGCCTCTCTCCTTCTTCATTCCTCCTGCCAACCTGTTTTTCCTCATTTCTTTTTCTTCTTGTTCTTTGTCCCCTCTCCCCTCCCCTCTCTCTCCCACATTTTTTTGTTTGGTTCATCTCTCTGAATCTCACCCTCTCTCCAGTCATGTGTCAATCCCCCATCTCGTCTTCCCAGCCACTCCAGCCAGCAGTAATTTCTCCTTTTCCTGACTTACATTACCAAATGTCTATGCCAAAGACTTTGGCTCATGGATATTCTAACTCGTAGTGTTGTCCAATTGTATTTTATGTCTAAGTCCAGTTCCCTCAACTAGATCCTAAATGTTTGAGACCTAGGAAGAGAATGTATTTTACTTTTACATTTCCAACAGGGTACATAACCAATGTTCAATAAATATACAGTATTCTGAATCACATTGAATTTTTTCCCACTTTCCCAGTCAAACGTATTTCCTTCCTATGCTTACCCAGCCATGCTAATTTTCACCTGTAAATCCTTTGATAGGCTGAGGGAGAAAAACGGAGTTAACAATCACAATCAAGTTATTCATTTGTGGAAAGCAAAGTGTTAAAGAATATTATTATCTCCCACCAAAGAATAAAAAATAACTAAGAAATTGAATTTAGACTGAAAATTTGTTCACAGTTCATACAAGAAAAATGAAGACAGTTATATTTCAACTAATGTTGACAAGTTGGATGGCAATAGACATTAGTCAGCAGATAGATCCCAAATACTACCTAGGGAAGCTACAGGAGAAGCAGTATAAATTTCACCTCTAAGAAGTAGCCATGTGAAATGAAGAAATAACTTTAAGTTATAAAAATCCCTTTCCTAGTTAATTTGATCATTGCTTATGTTTGATATGAAGACTTTTTACGTAATTGTTAGACGTTGTATACTGACATTAGCCATATTGTGGAACATGATCTGTAGGATTTTTCCACTGATAGTCAAATAGTTCATTTTAATAACAATAAAGTGTTCCCAAAGGAGAGTAGAGTCCCACGGACAGTGATGACAGCCAAAGGACAAGTAGTCAGCAGGCTTCAGGTGACCTTACTGAGTGAGTATAAGATTTTAGTAGAAAACAGGTATTCAATAAACATTAGAAACATATGAGATGAGATTTGTTCATGATTCATTTCCCAGTGTTATGAGAAGAGGATGATCTGGGGTATAGGGAAGCTTTAATTCAAGTCCCATTTCTTTGCTTTCTGGCTGTGAGACCTTGGACACAATACTTAATGCATTTGAATGTTAATTTCCTCATCTGCAAAATATATGTAAAATGTTTCAATGGGTTTTTGAAAGTTACGTGAGAAAAATCTGTAAGTGCTTGGCAAAAAAAAATTTGCAGGTGCTTTTTGAATGATGTCATTTGTACCTCAGTTTCCCCATATTACACAGGATAGGCCTGCATAGATGTTATAAAACAAAGATAATTAAAATTTACAATGTGAGACTCAGAGATCAAGAGAGATGACTTGAGCATTAAGAATTAATCTATGAATTGAATCTGAAAAATTTTGCTTTCTATGTATGTCTGTATCTGAAAAATTGTGCTTTCTATGTATGCTTTCAAGGCAACTAACATTAGCTATTTACTCTGTGAAAAATGGCCACAATTAACACGTAGGTCTACAACACAGACCCACAATAAGGCAGGCTGAGGGCCACTAATAGCCCAGTGTGCTCATGTGTGGGAAGCTTGGTGGAAAGCACAGTGGGCAGCTGCCCACAGTGGGCAGCAGTGGTACAGAATCCTCCCCAAACCAGCTACAGCAGGGCACATGCAGCTCTGGAGTCAGGATTGTCCTAGAGTTGTGGACTGGCCAGATGACACCTAGACACCGTTCACCTTTTCTTTAGCATTTACTGCATGTAGGCATTGTGCTTTACATCTATTTTCTCATTTAATCTGCTCAAGAGCCCCATGAGGTAGGTATTACTAGTATCTTCAACTTACAGATGAGTAAACTGAGGCACAGAGAGGTTATGTAGCTGGTGCTAAGGCACACACCTAGGAAACCACTGGTAAGAGTCCAGCTCAGGCCATCTGCATCCACAGGCTGCTCTCTTAAATCCTTCTGAAAGGAAAACACATTAGATACCTTTACATGAACACCAGGAGAGGTATGTCCAGGATCTGGGACGGGGTGATGGATGTATGAAGGGAAGGGCCGTTTGGTCATATGGCCCTGTGTGATTTCGTCAGTCTGGTAAGCTGCCTAAATGGCATGGAATCTGCTTCCAGACAGATGCTGGGTGAGAAGTCTGGCGATAAGAACGGCTGTACATGCTGTGTGTCCCAGCGACGGGGTGGGTTGTCTGTTTCCAGGGCCTGGGAGCTGCTCTCCCCAACTTGACCCAGATAAGTGCCAGATATGGGAGCACAGGTGCAAGATCAACTGGTCTGCTTCTTGGGTGGAATTTTCCTGCTTAAAAAAAAAAAAAAAAGTGCAGGAAAACAACAGCTTCCTATGACCTCATTCTGCTTAAAATTCCTGGATATGTCTCTGTTTCCCTTTTGGTTCCAGACTTTTTCTTACTTACTTTTATAGTAAATTCAGCTTCTTTAAAAGGAAACAAATATCAACTTCTTAAAGAAGTGGCATTGATTTTTTTTTCCAGAACATTTTGAACTACAGAGCCAAAGAATCTTATTTAATTGATCCCTAATTAAGTTTTTTCCCCTAGATGGTCAGTCTTTCCTGAGAAAGTGGTTCATACACTTTCTGCATTAGAATCACTGGGCATGTTCATTAAATTGGGCTTTCATTTATCAAAGCTATTTACTGAGTATGTACTCTATGACAGGTGTTATGTTACATGTTGATTTGTGGTCCTCTCCCCACACCTTCTGAATTAGTATCTCTGGAGGTGAGTCCAGGAATCCTCATTTTTAACAAGTTTCCAGATAAATTTTATGCCCTCAAAACTTTGAATACCACTATCCTATATTATAAACTCTTCAAATATAAGGCTTGGGGTTTTATGTAACTTTGTTTCTAGCCCCTAACAGATTGCCTGGCATGATGGTGTTGATGTGTGATTGGTTACAATTCAATGAAGAAATGAATTTCTAAATTCACTGCCTAGAGTGACATAAGAAGGTCAAACCTATCATTTATTCTTGTTCATATGTTTATGATTTTTAATTTGCTGGTCCTGAACCTAGCTACCCTGACACCTGTAAGTCAAGAATCTGTTTATTTCAGAGTTCTGATTTTTATTTTGTCCTGGAGGGTATTAATCATTGGATTATGTGTTTCTTTATTGGGATATTCACAAAATCCCCTTTGCTTTATTATTGAAAAATCAAAGAATGTCAAATTTGAGTAGACTTTAAAAGATAAGTATGCCAACCTCTCATCAAGTACTTAAATTCTCCCCATAGTATACTCTCTGCATTAGGCAGAATAGGGTCACTGTTTTAACAAATAACCTCAAAATTTCACTGGCTTCATCACAATGAAGTTTATTTCTCACTCATGATTTATTCCAATGCAGATATCAGAAGGAGGCTGTGTCATTCAGGGACCCAGTCTCCTTCCATCTTGTGGCTCTGTTCTCAGAAAACCAAGGTCTTCCTCCTGTTAGCCAGCAGATGGGGCAAGGGTATGAGGATCCCATGGGGGTTGAAAGGGCAGCCCAATATGGCATGTACCACATTCACTCACATTTCATCAGCCAGAGCTCAGCCACTGGCCCACACCTAACTGCAGAGGAGACTGGCACATGCAGTCAAAGTGGATGATCAGATGCCCTCTGCCTTAGCCTCCAAGTAGTTATATGGCCTCCCTACAATTCTTCCAGTGACAGAGAACTCACTACTCTTTGAGTAGTGAGTCAAACATATCATCTTTAAACATCCCAGACAGAGTTCTTTCATTGAGTTACCGTATATTTTGCTGCATTGGCAAGATTACATAGTACTTAAGAGCGTGGTCTGTGGAATCAGACTGCTTGAGTTTGTATCCAGACCCCATCAATCTTGGCCAGTTATTCATTTCTCAGAGTCTGTTTTCTCGTAAATTAATCCATGTATTTCCTGGCTTGTGCCTAATATGTAACAAATTCTCAATAAATGTTAGTTGTTAATACTTGGTATATTGTTCCTTGTTCCACCTCTGTCCTCACAGGTATACATCCTTGTCCTTGGATACTTAAAGGTATCTCTGCCCCTATTCTGAGTATCTTCCAGAATCTTCAGCTGTTCCTCACATGACCTCATTTAACATTCCTTCTCCATCATGGTCACTCTAGATTCTAGTATGCTCTGATTAGGGAAAAGAGCAGCAAAACTATAACCTTCTTATTTTTAGCTGCTATACATCTATTTATGTAGCCTAAGATCACGTTAGTTTTTTTAGCCACCACTTCACCCAGCTGATACATATTGATCTTATTTTCTACTAAAATGTTTAAAATTTACATAAATGTAATTGCTGAGCCAAGTCTCCTTCATTGTTGTAGCCTTTTTTGGTTTCAAGAGAAGATTCTTATATTAATAGCTATAAACTTCTAGTATATTCTATTTGATCTTCTGTTTTCAATCTAAAAGGAAGACTTACTGCAACCTTGGGGCTCTTCTGCTACCTAACAGTGGTTAATACAGTTTATTCAACACACAAGGAGAGTGAGTAAGACTCACCTGTTAGTGTACATTTCTTTTGGCCCAGAGTATCAAGAAAAGTCCACTAACACCAGGGATATTTACTAAGCTGGTGTTTAGGTCTTTCCCCCCTACTATTTTTGAAAAGTTAAAAGAAAAAAAGAAGACAAAACACCAGCTCATCTTTTCTTGGCATGAAGACTCACCACTGTATTAATCCAAATTTCTTTGGCCTTTTCTTCTTTGTGGGCAAGAGTTTCTCTGTGTGTTGTCACATCATGTGGGTCTGGGGAAGGATAAGAAGGAGGCAAAAGATGGGGTGGGATAAGCAGGCAGATATTGCAGATGCCACTTCAGGTAAGCTGGACCCAGCAGGCCCCTTGGTGGCCCTGATGGCTTCTTGCAAACCTGTGATTCTAAGACTCTGTGTCATAAATAAGTGGATTCCAGCTCCAGAAGTCTCAGTGTACCAACCTGGAAAATGGGAACATTCTGGTTTTTGAAATTCTTGTTCTAAGTACTTTCTCTTTGGATCAAGAATGATCTTTCTTCTTAATAGGTCCTCTGTGATCACTACTCCTGCAGTCACCCTCTTCATTACTGTGAAAGCTTGACCTTGGAGCTTAATCCATCAAGCTCCCTAGTCTTCTTTACTAAAATCAATCTTTGGTAATGACTTATTTGAGACTGGTACACTGGCCTTTTCTGTAATAATAGCAGCAACAATAATAGTAATACAATAGCTAACATTGATTGAGCACATACTCTGTGTGAGGAACATACTATGGGGTAGGTATTATATTATTAACCACATGTTATAGAAGAGGAAATTGATACATAGAAAATTTAAGTTGCCCAGGGTTACATAGCGGGAGAGCCAGTTAAATAGGCTCTCCAACTGTAGAGTGCAAACTACCACTCACAAATGAACAAAGGCCCTGCCATTCACTCCCAGACGGCTCAGCTGCCAGACTGCCACAGTCAAGTCTCAGACCACACATAACCATGCCCTTCTGTGGACACTGTTCACTAATTTACCTGACTTTTGATATATCATGCGTCAAAATAGTGTCTATTAACCCAGTGGTAGGTAAGAAGCTAAAATGGTACTTTGGTGTAATTTCAAAATGCTCAGCATCAAGTGCTGGGCAGCACTTGAATTAGTGGCACTTCAAGGAACACAAGGAGAGATTCTATAGCATATTAATGTGATGACTTAAAAAAAATCCTTACGGGACCGAGGCTACTACTTCCTTTTGTTCACCTGAGCTGGGGGTGGGGAAACCCCAAGAAACAGAACAATCCAATCACCTTCTCCTGCAGCCCACATGCACAGCTGACTTCTGAGAAATGCATTTAACTTTCAGAGGTTTCATGATCAGCTGCTGGACAACATCCGGCACCAACCTAACCGCTAGTCTCAGATCTCATAGCAACACAGATCATCTGGAACCCAAAATAGTCCTGCCTAGGGCTCTTTTCACTTCTTATCACTTGAGCAAGAGCATGTGTAAGAAAGGTGTCTGTTAGCCAACAGCTGCTGATTCGCAGAGAAACAAGTGGATGTGTGGCTGCTTCCATTTAATCAGTCACCATCTATGTTGGCAGTACTAATGCTTCTATTTTACCAGACACCTCTGTCTATGCATATTTCTTTTTATCCAAGAGTCCACTGGACTTTTTCAAATTCACTCACACATGATATTTTCATAGGGCTTAATACTGAATGAAATCCCCTTTAATCCCAACCCTTCTCCACTTTATTTTGTTTCTTAACATTTTCCTTTTGTAGAAACACATTGGAGGCTAATCCCCAAGACCTTGAGAGAGATACACACAAGAAAGTCTGACTTTGCTAGAGGATCTGTAACCTGCCTGGAGCTTTGATTTATTCTGGTTACAGCTCCTCCTCTCTTCATCCTTTGGCCTCAATTAGACACTTTGCTGCCATAAAGTGGATTACTTCTGAATAAAGGCATAGTGTCCACCATGATAACATTGCTTCCATGCATGACAGCTATGGGACTTGCAGCCTGAGAACACTTTGCTTGATAGTAGGTACAATGTAGTTTTGACTAAAATGTTATCTAAACAAAACTCTCTGGGCTTACCCAAGGACAATTTACGTCAGCAGGAGAAATCAATAAAGAAATACCAATGGAGAATATTGTGGGAATTTGTGGCAAGGGTGTATTGTTTTATGATGAAAAACCAATAAAGATTTTTTAATTGCCTATTTCTTGATCACCTAAATGATTGGCTCCTGCACTAAATTTAATATAAGGAAACAACGTGAAAAATCCTATTCTTCCCTAACTTCTGCCACGCCCCTCTTGAGTGGTTACATGCAGTCTCCATGTACCTTGTCATTGAAAGCAGTTGGGTAGTTATATTTATTCTCTACAATTCCCATACATTCTTCTTTAAGGTAAAACCAACCAAGGATACATTCTCCTTTGCTCTGTTGAATTTAAATTAAACCAAAAGAGATCATCAGACTCTGAAGAAAGCCTAGTATATAAGAATCTGTTTGTAAAGATCAAGAAGAACTGCTATATTGCAGAGATACCAAGGGTTTGGTAGAATTCAGTTCAATTTATAGGCAATCATTAATTATTTACTACAAATAAGCCATTTGTTTCAGCTAAGAATGATCTATCCTGCCTTTAAAGCAAATTTGGAGAAGAAGGGGAAGGAGAAGGGGAGGAGGAAGAGAAAAAGGAGGAGGGAAAATGAGAAGACAGTGGTGATGATGATGGCACCACCCGTTAAGGAATCAAAAAGTGGACTGTTAGTCCTCTCCCACCCCCAGCCCCCCAATCTCAGGTGCTGTCCCACTTTGATATTCACTAAGGCAGAGGCACATAGGACAGCAAGACCCTCCTAAGTGCCTGCTGCAGCAATATTACGAAGTGCCATCCCTCCCTGAGGTATTAGATGGGAACTAACATTTACTGGGCTCTTTGGCACTTTATGTGCCTTAGATGCATGGTTTTGTTTAATTCTCAAACAAGCTTATGAGAGGGTAATGTTATTCCCATTTGTATAGATTAAGTGCAAGAGGTTGAGAAACTTGCCCCAAATCACATAGCTAACACCAGGAGCTGGCTTTCAAATCTGCATCTGGATTGCTATGCCTAGTCTCGTCCTATCGTCTCATATGCCCTTCACCTCTGCTCTACCAAGAGATCGATCTAGTATCTCCTTTCCAACCTGGTGGGCCTGGCTATCTGGCATAGCCTGCCCCGAACAAAGTTTCCTGTACCGTGTTATGTCCCCGTACCTCACTGGCAAGACCCTGCCCCAGCATGTGCATTTTGCTTTTGCGGGTCACTTTTCCCAATGTGGTTATACATTTATGGTTCTCGCCACCTAACATAAGACAGACCATCCCTCAGACATAAACGCTCACAGCACACTGGATATACTGACAATCACCACACAGGTCAAACAACTCTCACTGAAAATGCAAATGCAGGGGAAAATGTGGGAAATTGATAAAGACAGATTTCATGGGATTTAATAATATTGGCTTAAAATATATCTTTTTCATTTCTGATCATATCAGAAAATGCTATCATGAATCTTGCTATTTTGAGCTCTGAGTTTAGGGATCCTTTTTTTATGGAGTAGGGGACTCTCTTCCTGGGTATGCACGGGCTCTTTGACTGAGGTAGAAGAAAACCTACCAAGTTTGTGAATTTGACATGGCATTTTTCAAAGGATAAGTGTCTGGGAGAGGGCATACCATCATAATCCATATAAGGAAAGGGAAAAAGGGTTGCATGTGAAAGGACTTAAATTTATCAAACCCTGACTCTGTGCCATGGCTTGACATGTGGCTAACTTTATTTTCTTAATTCCTCTCAACAATCCTGGGAGGTATAAATGTTCTGTACACACCACCACCGCTGCCACCACCAAGACTCAAGGAGCAGCACTTGGTCCAGGCTCCTACAGCTGTTGAGTGGTAGAGCTGGGACTTGAACCCATGTCTCCCTGAGCTGATTTCACTACACTGTGCAATTTCCTAATGAGCAGGGCTCTATTTGGGGTCTGTGACAAAGTGACAAAAAGTGACAAAATACACACCTTGTACTCAAGAGACTTACAATTTAGGAGACAAACAGATTTAAAAGGTCAATAACCAAATATGCTTGCAAAAAAAAAAGGCTAGGTAGGACCTCAAGAAAGGTACAGGACCTCAATGGAGCCATTGATTACAGAGGCCTTGAGTGGTGAAAGAGTCCTGGTGAAGGACAGAGATTTGAATGAGGCTTAGAAAGAAAACTGAGAACTTAGAAATGGAGAGGAGGCTAGCAGCTGTCCAAAAAAGGGGATCATCCTGAGCTAAGAATATACATGCTGGATTCATGGAATAAGGTGGAAAGTGGCGGTAGTTTTGTTGTTTCCAGAAGTGAGCATAGAGGAGGAGCTGAGAAATGGCTCTTTGGAAGGTACGTTAGTGCTTTGCTCCTCAAAGTGTGGTCTAAGCACCAATGCCATGACCATCATCTGGGAACATGTTGGAGATGGAGAATCTTGGGCCCTGTGCCAGATCCATTAAATCAGAATCTGCATTTTAACAAGATTCCGTATGTGATTCAGAGGCATATTAAAGTTTGAAAAGGGCTACCTTAGAGAAGTAGATCTACTCTTCTTATTTTCCTTCTCATAGATCCCAAAACAAGAGTGAAGAGGACAAAAAATTCTCTTTTCTGCCCTTCTGTCCCCTTCTTTTCTTTCTCTTTCTGTAGAAGCCCAGGTGTCTGTTGGTGAACTCAGGGACTTGAATGATGCTTCCTTTCTGCTGCTTTGCCTAAAACTTAACGTCCTCTTTCTGTAACTTCTGTGCATCACTCTCTTCCTTTTCACTGGCATTCACTGATCTGTGAATGTCACACTAAAGAATGTGGAGCAAATGCATTTTGTACACAAATGTCTACAAAATGCAACAACTCAATTGCCTTGCCAGGAGGCAGCCCTGAATAACTGGCCTATCTGTAAAAATGGTTGATCTACACATAGTAGAATGTTCTGTGTTAGCGTCGCCCATTTTAAACTGTGGGTTTGAAATGGCGGTGCTTGCCTCAGCAGGACTGTTTGGAAACAGACCTCAAGAAAAGAGAGGCAGTTTCAAAATGTGGGCCCTGCCTTGTGATTGACCCAATTTGTTTAATTTGGGCTTTTTATTCCTATTAACTTTTTTGATCCTCTCACTTGGGACCACAACTATCGTTTGTGAAGAGTCCAGGTTTAGGAGAAGCTTGGAAAAAAGGAACATTGTGTATGTAAATTGGGGGCACTTCTAGTTTCTGGGATGACACGTAAAGAACTTGGAAGTCTTCAGTTCCGTCTACACAACAAGAACAAAACTGAACAAACTGGAAGCCAACAACTCTTCTTAGATCCTTCAGAGCACTGAGGTCACAGGGCAAACCACTGTCCCCGAAACTGGACAGACAGATGGATACAGAGAATTACAGCTTACCAGGATCAGAAGACTTTTCAGAAACCAATACCAGAGAAGGAAAACCTAAACTATAATTGACAAATTACCAGAGGCTCTGTGTAGACAAGTTTGAGAATTAAAACCTCATATGGATTTGGAATTTAGTGAGGAGAGAAAATCACCTCCCTGCCTGCAAGCTCTACCCTCTTTGAACTTGACAGCTGTCATCTAGCCACAGGCGATTATTTACCTGCAGTCCTTGCCATCAGTGAAATAACTTCAGCTGATATTTTAGAGATTACAGAATCCGGTGAGTTTATTTGTTGCAAGTCATCAAGATTTCTATGAAAGTTTTATAGTTGATTATAGTAATGAGTTAGGTAATGCTGAATATTTGTAGTGATAACATTACCTTGACAAATCTTACGTGTTCAAGTGTTTCTCCAGCCTCTTTGTCCAACCTGCTTGCCAACATGTGGGTGTCATGGGAAAAAAACAAGGTCCTGAGAACTAAGGACATCTAGCTTCTTGTTCTGATTTTGCCAGACATTTGTTGTATAATCAAGGGGAAGTCACATGTCCTTTCTGGGGCACAGTTTTCCCATCTGTAAAAGAGGATAATAGTAGCTGGACTATTTCAGCCCTGAAGTCAGAATCCAATAAAGTAGTAAGATGTCATATCAATGCACAGTTATTAATGTCTGTAAGCTTGTTAAGTATATATGTACATAACATGGTGGGACCCAAAAAAAATCACTAAGGTTAAACATAATTCAGATGCAACTTAAAAGTCAGTCCTCAGAAAGTATGGATATTTTTGTAGAAATCATGAGTTTAAGTTTCACTTTATTTTTCTGCTTTCTGCACCTTCTCCTCTTGCAGTTCTCTGTTCCATCTCCTTTTATAACTCTCTCCAGAGCTCTACTTATGTTTTGAAGGTGTTTGGGGAGAAACAGAGTTTTGAAATTTGCAACCATCTTTGGGGCATGCTAGTCAGCTTAAATTTGGCTGTATGTGGATTTTCTCTAACAGAAAACCAAATAAAACGCTCTTGACATGGCAAACAAACAGCCATCCTGAGGGCAATATTTTTAGGAGCTAAGTGTAAATGAATAAAAAAATTCCATGGTGATTTTTTTTCCCCTGAAACATAAAAGAAGCTAAAAAATAAACATCTCATCCCAAATGCAATTTGGATCTTATTGAATTGAAAACAGTTGTGCAAAGTATTGGGGCCATTTGAAGACCACATCAGGCAGTTGGATCCCACATCTGCCTAAAAATCCTACCGCTTATATGTAACACACAATTACTGGTTCACTGAGCAAGAATAATCATTCCAGCGACCCAGGAGAGGACAAAATTGGAAAAACACAGGATTAGTCACCTCTCCCCAGGCCTGCTCATGAAGGGAGACCTGTGAGAGGGAAGAGGATGGGTCCCAGCTGTTCATGTGTTAATGGGAGGTGGTAGATGTATCTAGGTCTGAGAGCCCCGCATAAGGGCTGGGATCTGGAACTGGAGGTGGATTCCATACGCAACTGACTGACTTGATTAAAATGAAGGAAGTGGATCAATGCCAGGACTATTCATGTCTTCAAAATAATGTAGGCTGAAATACAAGTTCAAACAGGGCTATGAACAATGAATCAAGTGTTAAAGTAATCAGTGTGCCAATGGGTTTGTCCACTACACTGACTCTTTGGGAGTCAGGAGAGCACAGAGGTTAAGAAAGTGGGTTCTGGAGTCAGATGGTAAATTCCTAAGCCTCCCCTCCTCCATGTTCTCGTCTATAAAAGAGTGATCATGATAATGATAGTACCCAACTCACTGGGTTCTTGTAAACATTAAAAGAGAAAACTGTAAGCAAAGTGAAGCACCTGGACTTGTGTCCTACCCATGGTAGTTATTGTTGCACATTCCACTCTCTTTCTCTGTTCTGTCCCAACACTTCCCAGGTGCCCTTCTTCCCTCTTTGCAACCTAATCTGGCCTTAGGATGCTATCTAGTAGCCTATGTTCTAAGCATATCCCAACTGAGGCCCCTTCATGCCCTCCTCCAGTTCAACTTTATGAAGACTTTGTTGGACCAGCATTTTTCAACTCTAATGTGCATATGGATTCTTGGGGAATCTAGATAAAATGAAGATCCTTATTCAGTAGATTTGAGTGTATCCCTGGGACAGTCTGCCTTTCTAACAGGCTCACATGCTTTGGGTCTATGGGCCACACTTTGAGTAGCAAGTCACTGAGTATCCAAATTAACCAGCATTTTCTTTTTCTGGGCCACTTGAATGACTGAGTTCTTCAGTCGGATACTAATTGTCTATAACCTACAAGCACTCTGATCCTCATTCAGTTATGGAATCCAGTTGTCAGATAGATTCCTCACATGACTGCATTTCTCTGTATGCAAAATTTAACATTAATTACATTAATTCAAACTAAGGTATTTGTGAGGAATGACACCTTAATGTGTGGCCTAGCCAGCGAGTAATTTTACATCTAAAGAAGCTTTGTCCAAGGATAAAATGTGGGACTAGTAATTTTAGATGGATATATGTAGGTGAAAAGATACTTTGTTAGCAGTCCTGAAATTACTAGACAGGTATCTACAATGTCAAGCCATCCAGTAGTGGTTGGGAAAAATGAATCGTGAACACAGGCAAATATTTTTTTCCTGTAAATATTTCCACTATTTGAGGGGAATAGTGTCCCCCCACATTCGTGTCCACCCGGGACCTTGTTTAGAACTAGGGTCTATGCAGATGTATGTAATTAAAATGAGTCCATACTGGATTAAGGTGGGCCCTAATCCAATCATTGGATTGTGTCACTTTATAAGAAGTGACACAGAGGGGCAGACACAGAGAAGAGTCGATGATGATAAGACACACAGGGAGAACGCCATGTGACAATGGAGGCAGAGATTGGAGTTGAGCTGCCATAAGGCAGAGAATGCCAACGGTTACCAGAAGCTGAGAAAGAGGCAGGGAACAGATTCTTCCCCTGAGACCACAAGAAGGAACCAACCCTCAGACACCTGCATTTTGGACTTCTGGCCTCTTGAGTTGTGAGAGAATAAACTTCTGTCGTTTAAGCCATCCCATTTGCGGTAATTTGTTACATCAGCCGTAGGAAATGATTATACCATCTATGAAGGGACAAGTTCATCCCAGGTGCCAGCTGAACCCTTGGTGTTCAGTGTTCAAAAGCCCTCTGCCCTTTTTGGTCTCTGGCAGCTGAGCTGGCAATGTAGAATTAGGTGCATATATAGGGATACTCCCAAGGTGGACGTCCTAGTCTTCTTTGCTCTCTTAGGTCACTAGTAACAGGGGGAGAAGGGGCAACCTATTTCTCTCTGGTTTGAGGACTAATACCTTTAAAGTAAAGACAATTGAGTGCTCCTAAAAGAGAATTCAACCAATCACTCAGTTTTCACATCTGGCCAAATTGTCCGAACACAAACGCCTCCATGTGGCTAAGTATATGGTGAGGCAGGTAACAAAGGAGCGCCAATGATGGAGGAGGCACTGAGTGAAGCCTCCTGGGGATGATACCCTTGGGCACGAGCTAACGAAGGGTGATGAGAGATGTCCAGGAGGCGAGGGAGGATGCAGTGAATGAACAGGATGGAAGTGGTCCAATCTGTCACATATGCAGGCACTTTGGCTTTGTGCTTCTTGTCTCTGCCTGGATACCGACGCTTGGCTCCTAGGCTTTCACAACCTCAGACAACTTGGAAACTTTTGCTTTGACCAGTAAGGAGCCCGAGATCCCCATTTATCTCAGGAAAACATATTCAGTTAAGGAAAACATACTCCCTACCCATGATAATTCTATATTCAGTAACACTGGTTAAACATAGGCCTTCTGCCAAAAAGAATCTTCAGACTGTTTAAACAGAATGAGGAAAATGCCTAAAATTATTCTTTTCCCATTTCCAGCCCAGTGTATTCATATCTTCTTTATTCTACTGCATGTTTTAACGCAGAACAGTGCATTCAGAAAGCACCTTTCTTATTTTCAGACATTAAAATATCCTACTGAGGTGCTCTAAACACACTTCTAATCTGCTGAGGTTGGATGAAAATTACATCACCAAGTGCGTGAGGGGATTGCCAAGGTGAATATGTGCATCTGAGGAAGTTCAGGTCCCATCCTCTGTCTAGAGTGGATGGTAGCACCAGATTTCGAGTTGAAAGGACTTTCTGAGTTCAAGATCTGCCAGTTACTAGGAACCTGAGAACATTTCTTCAGAGTCTCTGAGGCTCAGTTTATTATACATAAAGAATTGACTACTAAGTTTGCAGAGAAGACTTTATAGCAGATTTATGTCATAATAGATCAGCTAACCAATAAATCACTCACACTCATCGTCTGAGTGCACAGATGATGAAGAAAGAACTTCACTTTGAGCAGCTTCATCATTTTCATCATTTATGAAACCATCCTCCTTTCTGCTGGAAGTTCCTGTTTCTCTGACTTTTTTATGTGGCCTGAACTGTATTTACAATGGCACCAGCCCACCTCACTTTTTTTTACTGAATATGGGCTGACTCACAATATACTCGATATCTTTAGTCTGGATTTAGTGCTGTATCTCTAGAGTTCTCTGCCCAGCTTTTCCTCTAACCATTTAGACAATCAGGAAACTTAATGAGTATTAGTTCTAGAAGCTTCTGGTGTTGCTGCGGTGTGGAGTGCAGCCTCAGCCTTCCTTGGTAATTCAGATTCACCTGCCTTAACCATCATCATGTAGAAAAACGAAAAACAACAGAATATTTTGATTGTTATACACACAAAATGAGATATTATATTTAAATATCCATTTTAAATTCTAAAGCTCTCTAGAAATGTATTAAAAATTAAATGCTTTTCTTCATTCAATAAGAAATTCTGGGGACTTCCCTGGTGGTGCAGTGGTTAAGAATTCACCTGTCAATGCAGAGGACACGGGTTCGAGCCCTGGTCCGGGAAGATCCCACATGCCGCGGAGCAACTAAGCCCATGTGCCACAGCTACTGAGCCTGCGCTCTGGAGCCCGCGAGCCACAACTACTGAGCCCGTGCGCCTGCAACCTGTGCTCCGCAACAAAGGAAGCCACCGCAATGAGAAGCCTGCGCACCACAACAAAGAGTAGCCCTCGCTCGCTGCAACTAGAGAAAGCCCGCCCACAGCAGTGAAGACCCAACGCAGGCAAAATAAATAAATTAATTAATTAATTAATTTTTAAAAATAAAAAAAAAAAGAAATTTTTGAGCAAGGGAACCTCACTGGGTTCTCCTATGTCATACTTTTCAACTGTCTAGGCTCATTTCTGGCCTTTCAGATATATAGAAGGCTGTTTCTTGAGGGTACTGAGGATGTGTATATTTATTCCTTTAACAAATATTTTCTGGGCACCTATTAAATAATCAGTACTTTTCTAAGCACTGGGTGTGGCATAGAGAGAAACAAGTAAGCCAGAATCCCTGCCCTCATGAAACCTATATTCTAGCAGTGGAGACCAATGATAAGTAAACAAACTAACATAATCATTCCAAATAGATTTCATATGATGAAGATGAACAAAAACAACAAGGAAAGAGCAACTTTAGATGGTCCATCTGAGACAGCGTCTCTGAAGAGGGATATTTAAGCTAAGGTCAAAGGACAAGAAAGAGACCTGTATGAGTGAGTCCCAAGGGCAAAAATGTTCTAGAAAGAGAGATTTGCCTGTGGCATGAAATAACAGCTGAACAGAGAGATGTGCAGCTGCAGTGAGGTGAACTGGGGAAAGAAGCTCTTGCGGAGGTTAGAGAGGAGCCAAGGGCCAGATCCTACAGGACCCTGCAGGGGCCATGTGTCTGGGTTTTATTTCAAAGCTGATAGCAAGCCATTAAAGAAAATTAAGCACAAGAGTGATATAATTTGGTTTATATGTCAGTAAGATCACTCAGAGTTCTGTGAAGAAAATGAGCTGGAGGGGGACAAGAATAAAAACAGGGAAATGGTTAAGGAGCAGTTGCAGTGCTCCAGGCAAAAGGTGCTGTTGGCCTGTGTTTTTTTTTTAATATGCAAAGATTTTTATTGGGGGAACCTCCTATGAAAGGTAATTAGGAGGGAGCCAGGAAGGGCTGGAAGAGCTATCAGAGCACCATGCAAGTCTGACCTGAGTAATGGGTAGAGGGAAGAAGGTTGGTACCATGTTGGCCTGTATTGACCTGACAGCAGAAGAAAATGGAGAAAAACAGATACAATTGAAAAATTTTGGAGTTGAGCTGAACAGGACTCACTAAAGGATTAGATGGTGGTGGAAGTGGGGATGAAAAGAGGGAGGAATTAGGACTTGTCTATTTCTGTTTCCCAGCCCTTAGCACAATGCCTAACACATAGTAGATGCTCAATAAACATATTCAGGATTTGATTTTCTCCCCAGAAAAGCAAGATCTCTCAAACTGATGATCAGGGAAAGAACAGAGGAGTATAGAAAATCAATCAGTCAATCAATCAATAAATAAAGTGAGAATCTAGAGGATGCATAAAGGAGGAAAACAGAGACAAAGATTTCCTTTCGGTGAAGCTGGGTAATGACATTACTGTCAGTGGATCAAGCTTAAAATCTTCTTCTGTCTCTTCCTCCAGGTAGCTTTCCAGTAAATGTCAAAAGACGTCCCAGGGCAGCAGAGGCAGAATCGAATATTGCATGGTGAATAAAGGATGAGGCTGTATATAGAAAAGACATTTTTTAAGTTATCTTGTGATTTAGGAAATAATTTTTCATTGTTTCCTTGGTTGACTTTGAAGAAAGATCTTAAGAATAAAGAAAAGACTATGAAGCATATAGTCTGAGAATGATTGAACCAAGCAATTCTGTCTTGGTACATCGATTTGGATACTACAGAGGCGTTTGTTAGCGCTCTGTTTTAGCATTAATATCGGATACATGCACAGGCACGTTCCTTTTCAACAAGACCACTAAAAAAACCCTGAGATAGACAACATAATCCTTGCAAAGATTTTAAATAGGAAGCACAAATATTCCCACACTTCAAACTGGCAAGGTTGGAAAAAAATAGATGAGGGTCATACATATTAAATACCAATGTAAGTGATTGCAGACATGCATACTTTAATTGGCACCCATGGTTTAATTCAGGACATTTTAGAAATTCTAACAATCTTAGACAGGAGCTTCAGACATCTATATTTGTCCTCAGTCTTTCTTCCAAGATTCAGTTTATGGACCATTTTTAAAAATCCTGCTGGTTCCTCACATAGTGCCTTCTAAATTCCCTCTAAGTGAACTTAAAAATAAGTGCACTTGCCTTTATGCTAATGCCATTTGGAGTCTAAAATAGTGTTCACGACTGTAGCCCTGCTCTTCCTACTCTGACTGTGGTGCTTAGTCTCCCAGTTGTGATTGATGCTCTGGGAATGGGCCACATCACACACATCTCAATTCTACTCGAACAGTTATGCTCAAGGGTTCTGTTTATTCTCTGTCTCTAACTATAGCTCCTTCACCATCCTTTCAGCCAAATGTTATCTGAAATACTGATAGCTTTGAAAAAAAGTATGTTTATTAAGGAAGGGGTGGCCCAGCCATCGCAGGGATAAAAGGAAATAATAATGGCTTTTAAAGGGAAAGAAAGAATACTTCTTAAGCACTGGGAAGTAGCATCAATAAACACTGACTTAGAGGCTAAAAGGTCTTTGGAAGGGTCCCTCACATTAGGTGTCTAACTTCCTGTTCTCTTTATGCTATGGTCAGCTCTGAAACTAGGATCTTCTCCAGAGGTGCATTGAGCTCATAGATAGGCACAGTGTGGGAACAGTCTCCTCGGTGGGATACATAAAAGGCCACCCACGTTGACTTGTGGCAAGATTTCTAAAAATGCACTGGGCATTCTTACTTCACTTGGCAACTGCCTTCTCTTCCCCAGCCTGGAGTGATAGGACCGAAGATTTTATAAAATCCGTATAATTGATGGGCAGTCAATAGCAGATATTTCATTTCTTTGTAAAGTCTTTTCTGACTCCCTCCTTCCTCCTCAGGTGGAATTGATGACTCCTTCCTTTGGATCATTTGGTACCTGTGCTTATTCCTCTACCCTCCTACACACAATACCTTATTGCACTTAATCATGTACTGTGTTGTCTCTTTTCCCCACTAGTCTCCTTGGCAGAAGGGACTGAGCTTTATTTGTATTTTTATCCCCAAATGCAAGATGTAGGTGCTATATCAGTGTCCCACCCAGATGAAAGGATCAAGAATGATTCTCCACTGTATTACACCCTGTGAAATCCTGCTCCCTCAGGGCCCTGTAAAGTAAGGATTCACAAAGTAGAAAGAGACAAACACATCCATTTTCCCTGTTCCGGATCATCAAGAGTGTGGAAGGTTTTATGGGGCCACATATAACATACAACACTTTTATTTCTCCCTCGTTGTCCTAGTGGTGAAGCAAAAAGGAGAAATGTAGGTGGTCCCGACCCCTCTATGCTGAGTTTGGGGAAATCTGCTTCTGGCTTGAGAGAACCACTGTTGATATTCCATAAGGTCAGCCCACCTCAAGGCCCTGTGGAAGTGACTGCTCGTTTCCTTATTGCTATTATCAGCTAACACCTTATCTTAGCAGAGGTGGGTGCTCTGCAGCTACAGAGGAGCTCGTGGCTTTCATTTATCTTAAACGAACTTTCTTGAGTTCAGCCAATACTGTTGATGAATTTTAAGCAGCAAACTCAGAAACCCAGAAGTCAGTGCCGTCATTTCAAAAGAACAACCTTAGTCAATTTAACTCATTACCCCTGAATAGCCAGTCCCTGAAAATACAGCCTTTAAACCTTCACTTCAAAATAACTTATTGGATTACCAGGGCTACTAATATAATCATCTGATCTAATCAGCATTACGGTCTCTGGTCAGGAGCAAAGTAACCTTTTAAAAGTGAATTTTCTGGTATCACTGGAGATGATGCCCAATACATGTTTGGTGAATGAATGAATGAACCAATGAGTGACATCTAAGCTCATTTCCCTCTTTCATTCAGTACTCTGCATAATCACTTCTCTTGGCATCATGTGCGGTGTACTCAGCATCACAATCTGATTTTAGTTCCAGAAGACAGTAAGTGTAAAGAAGAAACTTGGCTGCTGGTATCATAAAACGTGCGTTCTAAAAGTTTTAGATGACTCCCAGAAGGTGACTTTTTGAAGTTACTATTTTTTTTATCAACAGAAGAGTTGAAGAAGTTTTTCAGCCCTTCAAAAGAGTAAGGGTTGATAGGTTTATAGTACCTGTCCCATAGGAATATCAAAGTATTATACATTTGAAGAAAGTTGCAACACCAACTAATTTTTAAAATACTGTATATCTTTCTCCATGATTTCAGAAGATGGCATAATGAGAAACCTCTGAATGATTCCCAAACAGATCACTTCACTCATGGTACCATCTGCATCTTTTGTCACTCATGTAATTAATTCCTCCCTCCCTCCCTCCCTCCTTTCCTTCCTTCCTTCCTTCCTTCCTTCCTTCCTTCCTTTCTCTTCCTTCCTTTTCCCCCCTCCTTTCCTTCCTTCTTCCTTCCTTCTCATTAGTCACTAGACTTAGATGTATTCATAAACATTATCTTACACAGTCCTCACAACAATGAAATATAAGTATTATTGTAACTATTTTAACAATTTGGGAAACTGAATCTCAGAGACATTAAATAACTTGTCCTGGGTCACACAGTACAACTAGAATTCAAACCCAAGAGTGAAAGTCTCCAAGGTCCATGATCAGTCCATTTTATCAGTTTGTTTCTGATGTTTTTTTAAAAAGCGACTGTTGAAAAACAGTAATGTGTTTTGGGGGTTATTAAAAGTTAATTTAAAAGCTAATGAAAAAGAAGAAAAAACTTGAAAAATATAAGATAAATCAGGAACACAGCATATTTTTATAGCCCTAAGCAAGAGACAGAGAAAAACAGAATTAAACAAGGATTAAATGTTATTTCCTTCAAGACTCTTCTTGATGTATTATAAAACTTGATCATGTGTCCTTAAAAGCCATAATATAATTATCTGGATGCAATCATTTGACAATGAAATGCAATTCTTTGAGTCTATTTTGATATTCAAAGACAGCAACCATGGCCTCCAGGGACAGAGAATAAAAATACAGGTAGAGACACATGTGAAAGGATGTCATTTACAGAGAAGTCCAAAATGTTTTACTGCTGGTTTGTCTGCTGACTCCTTATCAATTAGCTTAGGTTCCTCTAAAGATAAGAAGTGGAATGTTCAGATTTCTGTTTAGCTATTTCCAGTTGAATGGATGATTGGTCAAATGATTGCATGCTCTTAGGATGGATCCCAAAATCCTTACTTAACTGGCCTACATGTGCTATGGATCTAGTTCTTTGACCTCCCAACCTCATCTCAACCACTCCCATCTGGCTTTCCATGCTCTTCCACCACTAGCCTTCTTTATTTTTTCCAGAGTACCATGTCCGTGCTCCTTCTGTTTCAGGATCTTCACCTGTTCATTACATTTCCATTGCCCATCCCCTCCCTCCATTCCCTTTCTCCTCTATCTTCTAACCTCCATGTCTCAGCTTACTCTTTTCTTGGAGAGTCCCGCCAGACAGCACCGGCCAAGTGTGTCCCCCCACCCCATAGTGAGCCCTTGCTAGTTCCCGACACTGTTCTAAATGTTTCCCATCTGCTGTCCCTTTATCCCCACAAACCCTTGGAGGCAGGTATTGCTATAGCCCCGGGGCAGAGCTGGGGAAACTGAGGCACAAAGCAATTAAACAGCTAGCCCACTGTCTCAGGGCTGGTATGAGGAAGAACAAGACTGGAGCCTCCTTGTTGGATTCTAGAGCCCATCATTCTCTCAACCACTTGGCTAAACTTCCTCTCTTAGGAAACTCTGTCTGCTCACTCCTCACATCCTTCTCCTTGAAGCACTCATCCTCATAATTGTTTTTGTGGAATTGTTTGTCTTTTGTCCATCTTTCCTAATATAGCCTTTATGAGAGCCAGGTCTAATTCTCAGCTGCAGCCCCTACATCTAGCATTTGTGCCTGGAGCATAGGAGGTAGCTAATAAATGTTTGAAGAGTAAATGAATAAATAGATGGTCAAATGGAGGGACAGATGGTTTGGCAGATGAATGACGTTATTGGCTTATGTCTTTTAAAAATGGTGCCAGTGAATCTTGGATTTTAAGCTTTACACACAAACAAAAACCCTGTCCCTGGGGTAGCAATATTATCATCTTATACAAAAAGCAGGGTATTTTGGACAGGCTACGTCTTGGTTCATCTTGATTTTATTTTTCAATGGGAAGCAGTGATGTAGGATGCCCCAGATCCAGCCAAACTTCGAAGAGGTCAGCGATAAAATTGGGAGGAGGTAGAGAAGGAGTAGGATAAAATGGTGTAGTATTTCTTAGCTAAAAGAGACCATAAAGATCACCAAATTCAGTTTCTTCATGTTACAGTAGGTGATGTAGTAAAGATTCTTAGGTACTAGGACCAGATTTCTTCAGCCGTATCTTTACCTGTTTTCAGCGTAGGCAGCAGAATTCAGAAGTGTTCTGCCAGTGCCCTGCTGGCTGGTGTGCTCTGCTGCTGTCAGATAAAGATAAGACATGGGGCATTTTAGACAGCTATATGACTCTGATACGACACTTTCATCCAGCTATGGAAGACACAGTGACTGATAATGACTTCAGAAACATCACCTGCTTACCAAGTGTCTGAACTCAAACACAAATCAACAATCTGAAGGCATAAAGCAAGTATTTCATAGAAGTGTGAGGTTTGAACACAGGTTTCTGAAGAAAAAGCATTTTCTTCAGAAAGGTAAAGGTATTCCTTTTGAAAATAGTAAAGGTATTCCATTCGAAAACAGTATGGCAATTTTTACTAAGATCAAAGGCCGATTTCAAAGAAAAGACCTCTCTGAATATTTTTCCTCATTCGGGTGTCTGACCTGCATAGAAATACAACTCCAAACCCAAAGTTTGCCTAGAAAAATACTGCATGGAACACAGTACTTGGAGCCAGAAAACTGTCCTATTTTTAGCTGTGTCCTTGGGAAAGCCACTTGACCTCTCTGAGTCTCAGCGTTCTCATCTGCAAAATGGAGCTAGTCCATCAACAAACACCTCTATGGTGTTTTCTTTGGCTGAGGTTTATGAATGATGGGGAGAGCTACCATTTCTCAAGTGCATACCATGTTTTGGGTACCTTACCTATATTATCTCATTCTGTCCACAACAAAACCCTGTGACGGAGACATTGGAAATTGCAGCTTGGAAAGTTTAGCAACACGGTGAGTGGAAAAGCCAGGATTCAAACCCAAATCCACTGACCCCAAAACCTTTGCTCCTTCCACTCAGCTTCATATCCAGGCTCATGTGTGGGAAAGGGCTTTGAAAATTGTGAAGGGCTACGTATGTGATTACTATTGTTTTTGTATGTGGCCTTAACTGGATGTATGCGCTCCTCCTAAATCCTTTTCTTGCCCATTGTTAGCTTGAAGAGATATCCTTAAGGAAACTTTCTTTACCCTCTGGAGCTCCTTGGAAGAGAACTGGAATGGAACTTGCAGGAGCTTTGCCTGCCTGCCTGCCTTGTGGCTCTGCCCAATTCCACGTTTCCGAAGGGAGCAGAGTAGTTGTAATTGGTTCTCCAGACCCCACAGGCTGGGACAGGGAGCCAAGCCCTCCTTCTCTTTCTCTCTTTCCAAGTGTTGGAATATGTTCAGGCAAAATCCTCTCATTTCCCAGCAAAATCCTACATTTTGCGAAACACTTATTCTCTTGAAGATAATCTACCTTTAAAGGTCATGAATGTTTAAAGTGTTTTTATTTTATTTTATTTTATTTTTCCCAGCTTTATTGAGGTATAATTGACAAAACTGTATATATTTAAAGTGTACAATGGGATGATTTAAGTATACAATGTGAAATGACTGTCACAATCAAGTAAGTTAACATATCCATCACCTCATATAGTTACTTTTTCTTTTTCTTTTTTCTTTTTTTGGTGAGAATGCTTAAAAATCTACTCTCTTAACAAATTTCAAATATACACTACAGTAGTATTAACTGTGATCACCAGGCTGTACCTTAGATACTCAGAACGTAGTCATCTTACAACTGGAAGTTTGTATCCTTTGACCAACATCTTCCCATTTCCCCCACCTGCCAACTCCTAGCAACCATCATTCTACTATGTATCTATGAGTCTGACTTTTTCTTTTTTTTTTTTTTTTTTTAGATTTCACATATGAGTGATACCATATAGTATTTGTCTTCCTCTATCTGGCTTATTTCACTTAGCATAATATGCTCTAGGTTCATTCATGGTGTTGCAAATGACAGGATTTCCTTGCTTTTTATGGTTGAATAATATTCCATTGTATATATATATACCACATTTTGTTTATCAGTTCATCTATCAACAGACACTTAGGCTGTTTCCATGAAGTGTTGATAATTTTAAGTTCTGTTGTCTCACACTCCTTTTTCACTCCTGTGGTTGCTGGTTGGTTTGACGGTGGGGTTAGTACCCCCAGTAGCAATGGCCAGCATCGTGGGGATGCTGCCGGGAGAGTCTCTGGGCTACTTTTCGCACTGCGTTGTAGTGAATTGTGACTGGAATGTCTCCAAAGTACTGACACCAAGGCTGGGCACGTACAACATCCAGAACCACTGAGGACAAAACAAAATGATGGAAAACAAGGAAGACGTATACTTTAGTGAATGTAAATTGAATTCAGAGCTGGAGACAGATAAAGAAAAAGACTGAACAACTGAATAGCATTTTTTTCCCTCTCAAGATGGTTTTTCCTCCTTAGATGGACACAACTTGCTTTAGTATTATGTGATACTATTACTTGGGGTGACTATAGAATTTATGGACCAAGCCAAGATACTTTTGAAAGTAACAGGAGGTGTTAAACCTATTCCCAGGACAACAGGCATACCCCTACCACCTTGGGCAAGCCAGGATATGTGGTCTGCCCAGTATTGCCCAATGTATCCACTCTGGTCTTTAGGATCTGTCTTCTAGATGTGCTTCTAGATGAGATACGCTGTGTCCTGGCTCGCACATATGGCCGAATGCATGATCGCTCCCTGCTCATTGAGTGGGTAGTTTCCATTTTACCCTTCCTCAACTCTGCTCCCAGTTAGGCTTCGTTTTCTCAAATGTAGGGGTGGGGGGATCAAGACTCGGATTGTTCAATCAAACAGACTTGAGTTTTAATTCTAGCCTGCCAATTACCAGCTATGGCAGTATTTAGGCAAGTTGCTTAAACATCCCCAATTCTCTGATTTCTCACCTATGAGGTGGGGATAGTAATAGTGTCAATACCTACCTCATACAGTCATTGTGAGGATGAAATAAAGTAAGGCAGGTAAAGCAATTGACAGTGCCTGGCACATAGCAAGTGTTTAATACATATTTGCTATAATTACTAGCTATTATTCAGTGCTGATGAAAAGGCAGAGATTATATAACCCCTCATATTTTACCCCCTAAGGCCAATAAATATCCAGAACAACATCCCTCTGCCCTCCCGGTAAAATTAATCCCTTTTCCCATTTGGGTCCTACTCTCACACTCCTAGTATAATGTTTATAGTGTGTTATACCCAACTAGACTTGCACTTGTATCTCTTTCCTCTCATTCTTTTCTTCTTCCTATCACCTGGTACCTAGCACTGCCTCGCCCATGGGACATACTCAGTAACTACTGGTGGAATTCAAATTCCACAAAGGGTGGTTTGGAAAAGACTGTCCAAATTCTTCTCAGCTCAGTAAATAAATGCATCACTTTGCATCATGTCTTTGAAACCACCCCCATTCGCTCCTTTGGACTGGTTAAGCGGACACTTGAAATTCAAGGTCCCCAGATTGGAGGTCCAAGCTTGGGCTGAGTTTGGGAGCTGGGTCAGCAGACCCATGGTCTGTTGTGCTTGGCCTGGGTGGGCAGCAGCCAGGTGAACTGGAGTGGAAAGATGGGAGCATGGAAGACAAATCTGGAGTGTTTCCTGGCGCTGCCACCGGCTTTGAGGCGTTGGCTAACTTTATATTACTCGTTGAGCCTCGCCTTCCTCAGCTGAGAAGTTGAAATGATACCATCTGTATTTTTAGTTAATCTAGGATAAGAAATTATATAAAGTGTGTGGCATGTTAGTGGGAGTTCAATAAATGGTGACTATTGGTCTCCTGGACATAAGTGAGGAGGTAAGAATTCCCAGCAGGGCTAAGATCAATTTAAAAGGTCAGTCACAAAACAACTTAGCAGGAGTCATCAACGAGCTGGAGTCAGAAAACTGGAGAAAGCTTGTGTTGAAAGTTGACCAGGCTCAGAGTAAGGGACAGATTTCTGCTGTAAAATAAACCCAAATCCCCAGCCCAACATGGGAGCCCAAATCAAGTTAATCAAGGCATTTTGCTTGTGCGTCAGTCCTAGGAAAAATGCTGCTTTTTAAACTCTAGCCTTGCTACCCAAAGTGTGGTCCAAGGACAAGCAGCTTCAGTAACACCCGGAAGCTAGTTAGAAATGAAGATTCCTCAGGCTCCACCCCAAACCCCTAAGTTAGACTCGGAATTGTACAGTGATTCCCCTGGTGAGTCACACGGACATGACAGTTTGAGGAGGAGTGACCTAGCAGGAACGAGGACACACCAGGTTGACTTTTCTTCAAAATAAGATCTGCTTAAGTCTGACAGGCCAGGACTTGGAACTCCCACCTGACTTGCTAGGATCTGAGAGATGGCAGTTCTCTGCTCCCGGTCCTCACGTCTCAAGGCTGCTGACCGGCTGGAGCCACCTCAGCCCTCATGGTGCATAAGGGCCTCCTCCTGGGACCCTGAGACCCTCTTTCCCTGGACACCTCGATTCCTTGGAGCCAGGGCCAGGTTCTCAAGGAAGAACCTCTTATTTACTTGCCACTAGCAGGTCCCCTCACTCTCCCCCAAGAGTCTACCCCTCATTTGCTTATGCGTTCCTCTTGCTTGGCTACCTTCCCACACTGCCCCAATTATCCAAATGTGTCACAACTTTCATCTTCCTTTAAGCCAGTGGTTCTTAACCTTGGCTGCATTTTAGAGCCATCTAGTTCCAATCTGCTGATAAGATAAAACAAAACAAAACAAACGAATACAAAGCAATATTCAGGCCTCACCTTTGACCAAATCCAAATCTTTAGGGAGTAGCGCTGAGGCCTTAATATTTTTTAAAGCTTCCAGGGTTATTCCAATATGCATTCAAGAGTGGGAACCACTGCTTTTAGCCTTTGTTAGTTTCTTCACTTCTAGGTTATCTATGGTTTTGCAATACACAAGAGGACTTAACTTCATGTTGTTTTGTGCTGTTCTCTGATTTGTCAGTCACCTCCCCAAATAAATTGTAAGCTCTTACCTAGCGGTGCTGCAGCAGGCTCAGGTGGGCTTGTGAAAGGCAATTGTCGTGGCGGAAACAGGGTCTATAATGGTGGGCTACTGTGTGTGCATCTCCTTCCAGATCCACCTTTAGTGAGGTCCCGCTGGGAGCTTGCAGTCGGCCGTCACGCGAGTATTTACAGCACAGAAAATTAGCGTACAAATCAGTGTTATACATTTATTTTTTCCAGAGAGCTGGTTGTTAAATATTTACCAGCATACCACTGTTCTTGACAATGGCCCACATTTGGCTCCCAGTACTGGGAGTAGGGTAGATATTTGGTAGGTTGTTACTGGGGCAGCAGTTTTCAGGGCAAGATTTATTGAGCTTGAAATAAAAAAGAGGGTAGAGATAGGGGATGGTTAGGGAGGGAAAGCAAGCCTAGGTGAAGGGTTTGGCTCTATGAGAAAGACTGACTAAGGCTCAGGGAGCAGCTTATACAGATCTGCTTTGACAAGCTGTGATTTTAGGAAAATATCTTTCAGTGGAGGTTCCAGGTGGCAATGGTGAAGAACTTGAACGGACACTTCACAGAAGAAGATATATGAATGGCTAGTAATAATGCTCAACATCTTTACTCATCAAGAGATACACATAGTAGCCCACTGTTATAGACCCTGTTTTCAGGGTCATGACAGTTACCAATTAAACCCACGGAGATAACATTTTGTTCCCAGTAAATGGCAAAATCAAAAAGACTGACAATACCAAGTATTGGAAAGGATGTAAAGTAACTGGAACTTTCATACATTGCTGGTTGGGGGAATAAAATGAAACAAAATCTTTGGAGAACTCTTTGTCAGTTTCTTATAAAGTGAGTGTACATATGTGTTATTAACAAGCATTTCCATTCCTAGGCATTTACCTAAGTGAATGGAGAACTTAAGTCCGCCAAAAGATTTGTACAAGGATAGCAACCTATTCATAACAGCTAAAAAACAGGAAAGAACCCAAATGTCCATCAACAGGCATATGGACAAACTAATGGTGATATATTTATAAATTGGGATCCTACTTAGCAATAAAATAAAAAGGAGTGAACTACTGATCCATGCAACGATATGGGTGAATTTCAAAAACATTTTAGTAAGCTGCACGCAAAATGGTACGTATCATATGACTCCACTTATGTGAAGTTCAAAAATAGGCTAAATTAATCTATGATGACAGAAAACAAAATGGTGGTTTTATTCATTGGAAAAAGGCACAAGGGAACTTTCCAGGCTGATGGAAATGTTGTAGATCTGGTTTGAATGGTGGTTGTGATTGTATGCAATAGTCAAAGCTCATTGAACTGAATGCTTCATTTCTATGCATTTTGTCTTCCATGACTTATACCTCAAAAATGATAAATAATATATACATACATACTGTATCAGTTGTCTGTTGCTGCATAGCAGATTACTCCAAAACTCAGAGCTTAAACCGACGTTTATCATCTCACACAGTTTCTGGGAGTCAGGAATCTGGGAATAGCTTAGCTGGGTGGTTCTGACCCATGAAGTTGCAGTCAAGCTACCAGGCAGGACTACAGTCTCAGAGGACTTGCTAGGAGCCGAAGGATTTGCTTCCAAGCTCACTCACTCAGCTGTTGGCAGGAGGCTTCATCTCCTCACCACCTGGGCCCTTCCATAGGGTCACTCACAACATGAGTGAGTGTGACCAGGTGAATGACCCTAGAGAGAGAACACTCATGACGGAAGCCACCATCTTTCATAGCTAATCTCGGAAGAGACATACCATCACTTCTGCAGTGTTCCATTGGTCACACAGATCAACCCCAGTACAGTTTGGGAGGGGAGTACCCAAGGGTGTGGATGCCCTTGTGGAAGGTGGGGCTAGTTGAAGGCCACCTTCCAGTCTGGGTCCCACACATGTGTACCTTATGAAGCACTTATGCAGTGCCCCCCACATACCAGAAGTTCAGCCAATATCATGGCTATTATTATTATTATTATGCATGGTATCCCAGGCATATTGGGAAAAGTTCATTCACGTCTTGTGAGTACATCTTCAGCATCAGGATGTCTCAGTGAAATCAGTTTTAGCTGAGAGGGGAGGAGAAGGCAGGGAGAAGAAATATACCCTTCCATAAACCAAAAGCAGGTAAAAGGACTCAGTCTGCCAAGAACAGAACAAGGCAGTGAGAGCTCTGGCCACCCAGGGAAGGGGAGAATTTGACAAACGGTTGAAGGAAGTAGGGTCAAGGGATGCCATGCTTCGGGGCAGTGGTATTTGAACACACTTACTGGCTATAACGACACCACCCTCTCTTGGTTCTCTTCGTCCTCCTCTGACTGAAATGTTTTGAACAGCTCTGCTGGCTCATTCCTCTTTCATCCTGGAATGACCTTCTTCCCTTCCTCCAAGACTGACAACACTCTCGCCTCTCAGCAGTGGATCCTCTCTCTGCTCTCACAGTGTATCCTTTGTACCTGTGACCTGACTCTCATTTTATTCTGTTTGATTTGATTGCTAGTTGTTTACCTCTATCTCTGACACTGTATTTGAACTTCCTGAGCCCAAGGACTGTGCCTTATCCGTTTCCAGACTTTCCGAAGTGCCTGGCACACAGTAGATGCTCTATATATGTTGGTTGAAATGAAATGGCGTGTAACTGAGATTTAAATTCTGTGTTCTCTAATCTAAAATGTACAAAGCCTCATAGTCTTTTTATTGACCACCGAATTAGTCAATTTCCAATAGAAAAGAATGATTCCCCCTCCTCACACACACGTTTTATTCCCTTTTTGGGGCCCATGACTGTGCAGACCTAAGTCAGGGAGTATTCATGACTTTAGCTATGATGGCAACAATTGATGTTGAAATTAAAAAGAGCACAGAGGGACAGATTACCTCTATAGACAAAGAGGAAGCCTGATCTAAAAAGAGAATATCTCAGACAGCTGTGGGCCATTCAGGAATTGAATCAAACGTTTCATCGATTTTTGCTTATAGGTGCCAGTTCCTGTGCTTTTTCTATTTATGTATACAAAGCCATGCACTTTTAATACTCCTTAAGCACCCTTTTTATCACTGCTCCTGGTAATTCCCTAATTAAAAAGTCATCATAATCCCCAACCTTTTTGTTTACTTGAAAGAAGTTTTTATTTACAGTAGATGGATTTCTATTATACCCTTGCAGTTGTGGCTATATGATATCCTTTTCTTCTCCAAGGACCTTGAGTCCCAAGTACTTTGTAAGGTCCGATCATGGACAGTTACCTGGGGTGTAGCTTCAAGGGCTTCAAGGGCTTTTCAGGTTGGAAGAAAAAAATCACAATGATCTCAGTCTTGGAATCACAAATAGGCTAAGTGTCCCAGGACAGTCCCAGTCAACAAGACAGAATTCAGTATGTGTGTCCTTGATCTGCCCCATCATTGAAGTCCTTGTCCTGAGACTCAAACCCAGCCCAATTTGTGAGTCAGTCTTGACTAGGTTGAAAGTACAGAGCTGTGAGCCCCACCCATGGGTGGACTTGAGAATTAATTAGTCCTGGTTGCCAGTCCTGCCATCCACATATGCCTTTTCCTGTAACCTGCAGGGCATTTTACAGGCATCAGTTCACATGAGTAAGGGGCTAAGTATGAGGATGGGACTTTGTGCTTCTGTTTTCCTATTTAGTCCTTTAGTTGGGTCCAGGGGAGCCAGAGGCAATGTGATATATTAAATAGAAAAAACCCCAAATCTAGAGTCAAGCTAATCTAGAGTCTTCCTCTCACTTCCATCTCTTATTAGCTCTTTAGTCTTGGACACATTATAACCTCTTTTCTCACTTGGAAAATGGGAGTAATAATACTTGCATTATTATTTGTTACAATAATTAAATGACCAGAGGGACGTGCAGGCCCTAGCACGTAGCATGCGCCCAGTAATATTATTTTTGTTTCTGTCTTCACTTAGACTGGAGTTCTGTCCTTCCAACCCAATGGGTCCAGTGAGAGTATCACCCCAGATTCTATACTCTGCTGCAATGTCCACCCGCCAGCTCCCTCCATGATAACTTGACTTCCACTCAAGTCCACTTCCGTGACTCCTTGGAAGTGACACCAGCCCAAACAAACACAAGATCATTGTGTCCTTTGGACTTGTTCTTCTGGATTGGTGGTTGCTTTCCTTGGGGCAGAATTTGGCTGTTGACTCAGTTTTCCCTCTCTTGGCCTTAGTCCTAGACCCTCCCATCCCTCTGCTGAATGCCAGTAAGACACAGGCAAGCAGAGTGGAATAGTGTTCAAGTTTACAGGCTTTGGAGTTGCACAGCTTGAGTTTAAATCCCATTGCCACTAACCTCCTACTGTGAGACCTTAGGCAAGCCCCTTAACTCCTCTGAAGCCTCAGTCCCTCCATCTTTAAAGAGAGCTTCATAGTATTACCAAGCTCCAAGACAGTGGGGAGAATCACATGAGAAAATACATATAAAGCTCTTAGTAAAGTACCTGGTACATAATGAATGCTCAATTAATATTGGCTATTATTTTATGCTTTGCTGCTGAGCCCAGCTATGTACTGATAATAAGCACTAATCATGAAGCAATATTTCTGTCTTGAATACTGCTTACCTGTCAGTAGTTGGAATCAGGCCATTACTGTTTTCTGTCAAATTAGGCAGTTTCAGTTTTGTATGATGAATTTTGGGTGAAGGAATGAGTGATTCATTGGCCACACATACACTGGAGCACATTTTTATTTATTTGCTTTATCTCCTCTGTTCACAAGTGACCTCAGAACTCAGGTGTGAGGTAAGGAAAGAGTAATCAGTCAGGATTCTTAGCTCATCTATGTTATTATTTTCACGTGGCAAAAGGAACAATTTGAATCTAGAAGAAAGGTGATCTGTAAGCAGTCTATTGTAATAATCTCGGTGAGAATCTCTAAAGGCCTCAACCAAGCAGAGGGATATGAAATAAAAGTCCCCATGAATTCTGGGCTTTAGAGTGCCCTGCATATCAAAAAATACATTGATGAGAGAACACATGGGAGCCTCTGTGGCTTGGAATCCTGCACTCAGGGCCAGCACAGCATGACTGAAACCCTAAGACACCATTCCCATGGCCGACACCATTGGAGCCCTGGCGAAATACTTCTCCAAATCGGTTGACTTACATCCTCAGAAGAGAAGACAGTTGCACCCATATGCCAGGAAGGTTTGTGGGTTGTACCGCTGCTCACGTGGAAGTCAGAAACTGTTTAGAAAGACAGGGAGCATATTTGGCTGGCAGGAGGGTTTAGATTAAAAAAATAAAAACAAATTATTTAACTCGTCAAATTCTTCCTGTACGAAGCATGTGTGAAGCAAGATATTGGTTCTTTACATTGGCACCTAAATGTAGACTTGTGTTTGTTTTATAAAAGCATTTAATAATGTTGCATAACTTTTTTAGAAAACAAATAAAATAGCAGCTTTATTTAATAATTTTGATTTATATTTTGATACTTCTTAATTATAACTTGTATTTGTCTTTTAATTTCAGTAAATAATTTGAATGAGAGGAAAAATAACTTCTAAAAGCACATGAAAAATACTTTTTTACATTTAGGTTTGCTTTATCTTGTATTTTTGATTAAAATATATTCACATTTGGTATGCTTTGGACATAATTACATTTTCATTTTTAATACTTTAGATCATTGTAATCAGTAGAATCAAACTCTATGAAAATCTTGATAAGAATAATATAATTAGTAATGTTGCTGAAAGGAAGGCAAAATATGAACTTTGTGAAATAAATACATAATAATTGTTAAATTATGTATGCTTTTACTTAATTACTCACCCACACTTTGGCAACCCATCAACTGACTATTTAGACATGTACAATATTAATTAAATTCAGCCATCCTTGATAGTTTATAGACTTTCAAGTGTATAAAAACAACAGCTTTACATATTAAAAAAATTTGTCTTTGGGAAGATACATACTTATTAAGGAAGGGGATAGAATGTATTCTATCAAGCAGTCTGTATGCTTGAGTTATAACTTTTACTCCATTTGTTCTCCTGAAGTGAGAGCAAGGTTGGGATCTGGTGGTACATAGTCCTCTCATCCAAGATTGATGAGACAGAAACAGGAAAAATGAAGGCAGTGATGCCAATTTGAAAACCAACCAGCCAACCAACCAACCAACCAACAAACCAAAGACAGAACAGATAACAACAGAAAGCAGTCACTGAATCTGTTTCCACCTGCCCACACAATGGACTTTACATCCTAAACATTATCACTCTGAACTCTGAATGCATTGCCCATAAATTTTAGGCAAATTTGTCCCTTTTTAAAGTTTATTTTTTTGAAAAAAAAGGCAGGCACAACCTACAGAACCTTTCATTCCTGATTTGATCGTGTTCATCCACTTGCTAATGTTGAAGTGGAACTCAGTTGTAATACGCTTAATTCAGAAAGCCTATATCCAGGTATTTTGACATTCTTAGAATAAAGACCCAGTCCATAGATAATGATTAGAAGTGACCAGGGACACAGAACTCCAATTAAGAGAGATTAACCAGAAACTCAGAAGGGTCCCTCACTGACTCATTTCAACATTTTTCAAACGTTACCTGGATACTATTCAAAAGTCAAATGGCATTACCTTCTGCGAGCAAATTTATTCTTCCTGAAAGTAGGTATTTAAGAAATTAGCAAGAAAAAAATAAAAAATTAAAATTAAAAAAAAAAAAAAAAAAGAAATTAGCAAGGATTAGGAAAGCATTTTATAAACATCTCTTCAGACTTACTTTACAAGGTTCTATGAAACAATGAAATCATTGTTCTGCATCAGAGTCTAATCTCCTTGGGAATAACATTTTACCATCTGGTTCCATTGCTTTGTAGTTGGGTGTGTATTAAGTCTGAGATCTATGTATAAGGCACAGGGACAAATGGGTTCCTCTCATACGTCCTCACTGCCACAGTCTATATTTGTAATCAGACAATCAATACGGCTAACTTGTGCCAACTTCACTGGAGGAGAGTGAGTGATCCCATTTGAGATCTATGATACTAGAGAAATAATGTGAAGAAGCTGTGTGAATGGGACTCATTGTTTGCCTGTATTTTAAATGTTCTAATTTTTCACAACATTTTATGGAGAGCTTTTAAAAGGCCTTTATTAAGTGTCCGTTTTAAAAGAGGTGTTGTTGATTTAAGGTAATATAATCTGCTTTTGCATAAGGCTTTTTATCCCAGTGTTTGAGGAGTACTTTGCCAACCCAATCCTATCACCAAAATCCCAGATGTAATTCACAGAAGCTAAGAAAACTGCCTTCTAGATCTAAATTCAGATGCATGGGATATTTGTTAGATTCAATACCCAAAAATCATTTGCATAAATTTGGCACGTGACTTTCTAGATCTGTGATAACTAGACGTTCAATATTTACTCATTCAGTAACCATTTATTGAGCATCTACCATATACCAGGTACAATGCTGGGCAGAGATTAAAAAAGCTATTGTTTTTGCCTTCTAATGACAGGAATAGACGTGTGGATACATTGATAACAATGCAGTGTGACAACTGAAATTAAGTGCAATTCATGTAATATAAGTGCAATGTAGGAACCTGTGCAAGTTAGAGAGTTTAAGTAGAGCACTGATTCTCAAAACATGGTCCCAGACCTAGCAGAATCAGCATCATCTGGAAACTTATTAGAAATGCAAACTCTCAGACCTCAGGACTACTGAATTCTAAATTCAGAGGGTGAACCCTGCAATCTGTGCTTTAACAAACCCTCCAGCAGATCCTGATCCTTGCTCAAGTTTGAAAACCACCGGCCTAGAGCAGTGATTCTCAAACTCTGGTGCATATTTATATCACCTGGGGAGCACTTAGAACTCCCAAGGATCAGGCCACAGCCCAAGCCAATTAAATCAGAGTCACTGGGGGTAGATGAAGCGATGTCAGTGCCAGGTTTTAAAAGTCAAATAAGATATTTCCAGGAAGACAGCGAGAAGGCATTTCATGCAGAGGGGAGATTCCACAAAGCCTCAGAAGCATGAAACAGCTCTGGATATTGGAGGTAAAATCAACACTGTTGCTGAAGTATAAAGTTTGAAGGGAAAAGTAAAAGAAGAATGAACTGAAACAGTAGGTGGGGTCAGTTCACGAAGAGCTACGACTTGGAGGATGAATTGAATCTTGGCTATATGTTTTTTCTATTCTTTACTGGGAAATTGATTTGGGTTCCATCTTACTACCTACACCCATCTTGCTTCCTGGGCTTGGTTTTCCTAGTAAAATCATTTCTCTCAGCGGAGGCTGTTTATAATTAAGATCAGTGATTATTTAGCGTTCAGTGGAACTCAGCCACATGCTACTGTGAGTGCAAGGAGAGAGGATGGGAAGCGGACAGCAGAAAAGAGGATCTGAGACAAAGGGAAGGAGCTTCAGAAAAGGAAAGTGTTGCTTTAGACTTTTGGTTGTAGTTGCTGTTTCCGGCTGAATCAGGGAGAGACTCTGGAATAAGTGCATCTGCCCTCTAAGAAATCAAAGCCAGACACAGGAAGTGGGTGGAAAGAGCCTTCCAAAGAGCCTCAGCTGCCGCATGCCTTCTGTCTGCTGTGGGCACAGCAGCTGCACAGACCCGTCTTGTTGGGAGTCAAGACAGGACCCTTTCAGTCCGGTGACCTCAACCTCTTCTGCAAGGGTAGAGAAGAGGGAAACTGAAATTCTTCCCTGTGACTGAGTACATGAGAATGTGACAGTTATTTAGGGTAACAGGTTTCTTGTGGGCCCTGGCAGCCGACAGGGGCTGTTGTGTGCAGCACGAACCCCCGTCTTGCGTCAGGGGAGGGGACAAGGAGGAGGACGAGGCCGGCGTGGTTCATGCCTTGATCTGTACAATATGAACACTTCCAAGAGACAGAGATGGGGATTTTCAGGGTGTCAGATGCTCTAACAGAATCTACCCTTTGAATTGGATTCAGGGTCAACTCTAACTAGGTGTTCACATTCACAGCCCGCTGATGAGATCAGAGCAACTATGAATCCGCTACGAAGATAAAGGCTAACACCCAAGCCCGTACTAACTTTATTAGATCCAGATTGCTACCTTTGAAATAGATATGGAAGGAAAGGAAATGTATGAAATGGAAGGAAGTAGGGATGCATATGCTTTGGACAGGCTGTATCAGCTAATTGAGCCTGAGATTGTGATGAACAGTTTAGGCTCATATGGGATGGGAAGAAGCTCATCATTTGATGCTGAATTGGGCTCTGTCAGCTATTTCAGCATCATGTTCATCCCCATACATTGTATCACATGACATATTTGGAATACGGTGCCAAGTCAGTTTCCTCCTGGAGGGTTATTTGGTTTTCTTCCTCAGTTGATTTTGAATGGCTCTCTTTTGCTTGACTCTTTATTATATATTGAAGCCTTACTAGCACTTTCTATGGCAATATGATAGCATAGTTCTTAAACCACAGGCTTTAGAATCATTCTGCCAGGTTCAGATCTCAACTTTATCCCTTTGGGCAACTTGCCTAATCTAGTCTAGCCTCAGTTTTCTCATATGTTAAACAGGAAAACGATAATAGCACTTGCCTCATTGGATTAATATGAGAGTTAATCAACTCATTCATGTAATATTCTTACTAGAGTGCCTGACACATAGTAAGTGCTCAGTGAATGTTACTAGTATCACGAACCATTGTTTTCACCAAGTATGTACTGTTTGCAAAGTGGAGAGAGGAAGGAGACTGAGAGAGCTGAAGTTCCGGTTCGAAGTCACACAATTTGTAAGTGGGAAGGAGATTCAGGATTCAGACTCAGCTCTGGAGGTGGAATCCATGCTGTTCAACACTGCACTGGACAGTCTCTACCAGTCACTTTTTACTATTTGGCTATTTAAATCCACCTCTCCTCTCCTTCTCAAAATGATTACCAGTTTGTCCTATGCATAATTTATTCAAATCTTACACTTTTCTGCCCTGATTTGATTCCTCTTCTCAGTTTGCAGTTTTATCGTTGTGTTTCTGCCTCGTACTCACAACAGTTTCTAATGCCGCCTGTTAGAAACTAGTCATTTTGCTTCCACGCATTCCTAAAGATAAGACTATTTCTTAAGAAAAAATAGAATAAAGCAGGAACAGATTCTCAGATGTAATCATCATGATGTGCAATGAATATCTGAGTGCTTGCAGGATCATTACACTTTCAAATATTCCTCTTTTTGTCTGCATGGCAAAGACTCAGTAACACTCTTCTAAAGACAGCTGGCTATTGTAGTCTGAGTGAATAGCTTCACCAGTGGATCTGTGCTCAGTTTAACAATGAGAGAACAAACATGGTGTGAGTTTTAGATATATGTGTACACATATGTATATAAATTATAAATATATATATCTATGCATTCATGTATGTACATACACACCTGTATAATCATTTTGGACTATTAGAGAAGATATAGTTGGGCACTTACAGGCTATGTCCAAAAACCACCACCATAAACTGAAAAACAATTCAGTCATCTACCAACCTATTAAATTGAAACAATTGGAACTGGACAGTTTCTCTGGGACTCTTAAAGTACAGATGATTTGAGAAGTCAATTATTGGAAATCAATTGTTGTTACATGTATATGATATCAAACAGGTTCATTTTGGACCTATGGTATCAAATAGGTTCTTCACAATTATGGCAAAACATGGTTTATAATGCCCAGCACTAATGAATACAATATATTTGTAGAAATGTTATCCCTTACATCTTCTTTTGTTTGAGCTTACAGTTAGCCATACAGCTGTGGTTTCTCGGTGACAGGAGCTGTACCTTGCTTACACTTTTTACACTCCCTCCAGGGGTGTAGTACTTGTCATATGATTTTCACTCAGTAAAGTACAATTAACTGAAACTCATTCTCTCTCTCTCTTTTTTTAAACCTACTATATAACTGGTTAAGAAACATGTTTAAAAAAATGTTTTTTTCTTAGCCCTTTAAAACTAGTTAACTATTCAACATGTATTGAGTACTCATTGTGTCCAGATGTGCCTTAGAGGAACGGAAAGTGTTAGAAAACAGGTAAGCCCATCTCTGCCTTTTGTTAGCTCCCAGACTAATGGCATTATAAGCCTGATGTAAGTAATTATCAAGCTACAGATCTTGTCTCTGTGCTGTGAACGTCTAACCATATTCTAGAAACAGGCATAGCATTATTTCCTGTGTAAGGCTTCACAAACAGAAGAAATCATGTATACTGTATTCTTCACTTTTCCTTAAGTTAGCTCTTTTAGGTTGAAAAGAGCAGAACTTAGGAAAACCACATAAGAGGAAGCCCAACTTTTTTTTGGTTTTCAATATGTGAACATACTTGATAACATGAATTATTAAGAAACAGCTCCCTGTTGACACAGGCTCTGGGCCACCTGCTCATGCTGGGCCCCATACTCACCTTTTCTCTAGTGACCTTGCAGAACCCCATGCTTTACACACTGGGATAATGGTCACAAAGTTAGCAGATACCAGGAAGGGCACGTCCACTTACAGCTGCACCATAACCACTCAGTAATCACAGCTGTAACACAGTGGCCACTTCTGGAGGATAAATGGGGGGGAAATGGAGGTTCCAGGTAGGTTGGGGCTCTAAAATACTTCAAAATGATCATTTTCTGGGCATTGCATCTCTGGAATATTGCATCAGAGCTCTGCCTCTTCTGTTATTTATTCTACACACAGTTACTTTGTTGTGCCAGGTTTTGTTTACATGTCAGGGACCCATACATGAAAAGATGTAGATCCTGTTCATAAGGAATGTATACGTCTGGCTAGACTATTTGAAGGCCCCAGATGTGTGGCACCCACTCCTAACCATTGAAGGAACAACTGTTAGGTTCTGAAACTATATACAGTATTTGCGTTAAGAGACTACAGCACAGGAAGTCCTGAAATATACCAGAGAGTATGAATAGCTTGTGAATGATATTATGCCGTGGCTTAATGCATACTGTGTAGCCAAGGGCAAGGTATCTCATAACTAATTATATTCATTTTGCACTTAACAGAGAGATTCAAAATACCGATCTTAAAATATGTAAGTTGAACTTCTGTTAAAATTACACTCTCCCTAAGGAAAACAGCTCTCTTCCCTTGCTGTACTTTAGGCTGCATTTATAGGCTGCCAAAACACTTCATTTAATTTGGGGGAAAAGTCTGTCCAACTGTTGTCAGGTATCATGTAACAAATAGTTGTTTTGCTGGTTTTTTTTTTTTTAAACCTTGTAGCTGTACGTTTGTATTCTGGTGGCCCAGCCTTAGGCTACTTGGAGAGACAGAATTGAAAGAGTCGATTCAAATAGGCAATGAAAAAGCGAATGTGTATCCTTAGAGTGTTTTGGAGTTTATAACACTTCCACATACATTATCTCATTTAATTATCCCAAAGGCTCTTCAGACAGAGGTACTATTATTATTGTCCCTGATTTTCAGATGAGATATTATTTGAAGAGAAGGGACAGAATTAAGATAAACATAGGTGGCTTGCCTCAAAATCCTGTTTTTTTTCCCCACGTTGTATTTCTAAAATCCAGCATGTGTTGGGATAAATCTTTGCTAGAACCATGTTTTCAGTATGATTGTTAATACCATAATGCCAGTGTTGTTTAGTTTTCTCAATCTATCATGTGTATAAGTCAGAATTCTAGGTCTGGGGTTCTCTTAAAGGAACCTCATGTTGTTTCAGATATCAGTAGGGGACTATTTAAATCTTTGGAATCAGGGAAACAGTATGGCATTTATTGGTAGCCTTGGGTTTCTTTTTGTTAAGGCTTCAAGTAAGAAATGCCTTTAGTTCTGGACTTGACCTGGAATTTATCTTACAACAGGCCATTAAGGACAAGCAGTTGTCATAGACAAAGCAATGGAATTGGGGCTTTACGTTAAGCTCAAAATACTTCCAGTTGGAAGCAACTTAAGCTCACGACAACCAATATTCACACAGTCCCTAAAGTGTGCAGGACACTGTGTAGGTGTTAAGTGGGAGGGGGAGGGGCATATATTCTGTTTTGTGCAGAAGAGTCCTGGTTTATGCCAGTTGCCCTATGTCCTGTCTGCTTAGAGCCACTGAACCCTTCACTCTCAAAAATTACCCAGTCAGCCTAGTAGATACAAACTCAGGAAGAACTCAGACTCTGTTCTCAAGGAGATTTTATAATCTGATGGAGGCCAGGAGGGGGGATATAAGAAAAGTGTAAAGCAGACGTTTTAAGTGTTGTTTTAAAACGATGTAAAGCAAATGCTTTGGGAGTTCAGAAATATATATTTAGTTGGGGTCAATTAAGGAGGAAAATACCACTTCATGTCACTTTCAACAGCAGCAATGAGAGTTTTCCAAAATGTTGGGATGTATGTAAAATATACCCTAGGATAGAGAACCTGTGGTTCAGATGTCGTTCTCCATTGAGGAAGATCTATTTTGTTCTCGTCCTCAGCTGGGCCACACCAGACAATTTGAAACTTTCTATCAGTAAAGGGAACTGCAGAGAATTATAGTGTCTTGGCTGAGGGTCTCTGTTTCTCTCTAATTCTGTTCTTATTTCCTCCTGCTCAGACAGATGCGGGTGTTCATGTGATGATTAGGAAGTGTGATGCTTCTGAAACAAGAACATGCTCTACAAAAAATGCCCCTTAAAAACACTTTCCCTTCTCTATTCTTGCCGTGAGGGTGCCTTTTGGTGGTAAAAATATAAATTCTAGGCTGGTTTCTACTGTGAACAGTCTTTATCTGATTATTTAAAGCCTTCTACTTTGTGGTTACTTCCTATATTGGACTATTAAATCTCCCACCCATAGGGTCCTGTCCCATCTTTCATCCATTTCACAGCTGTTTTACGAGAAATTGTTTGCTGCCTCGCTAAGGTATTTATTTTTAAGACTTTAATGTCTGCTTGCACAAGAATTACACGAGGTCCTGTGGGTGATAAGAAAGAGAAAGAGTAAATAATGGCCTTGGACCTTAAAAGAATGGCCACACATTAAAATTTGCTTAGACAGTTCAGGTTCGTGCCAGGGGTCCTGATGTAATTATTAATAACATCTCTTTTTACTCTCAAAAGTGTCCCAATTTGGATAATACATTATATGGTCCCCTAGACCTTAGAGGCCTTAAATTCAATTAGGGAGATGGGAGACACAAATAGGAAAAGACAACTAACACAACAAAGCAATGTGTGATGCATGCCGAATACATGATCTGTACCGCCAGTGAATGGAACCATGTTTTAGAAGCAGGAGAGATTGTGAGGACTTGAGCGATCTGGTAAACTGCTTGAAGATGAGACTGACGCTGGCCCTTGAAGAACATGTAGAATTCAAACAGGCAGTGAAGAAAGAAGATCCTGCAATAAACCCTTTTCTTGAGACTGTTAAAATCAAAGCAAAACATAACTTTTACAATCTGAATAAGTGCTTGTAAAAATGATTCCCTCCCCTCTTCAAAGCAAGCTGATGTCACAGGCAAACCAGCTTGGTGTCTTGAGCAGAAAACCCATTTTCGTTTATTTAAATATGTGTGTGTTTTCCAAATGTTCAATCTGGTTCCCAACCACATGAATGAGCCATTTCCTTTGCTAACATAATCACTACCCCGCGATTATGGAGGGACCAGAGCATGGGCCCAGGAATCCCCAGAAGCCAGCCTGGGCTTCAATGGCAGTTCCAAGATGTGGAATTGCACACATCATGCATTTCCTATTTGACTGCATTTTCAGTCATCTCTTGGTCCCAATGGGTACAGGGACACCCTGAGAAGGCAATGACGAATGGGAACACATGCATAAAGCTACAAACTCAATTTTCAAAGGCCTCTAAAGGAAGTGGTAAAAAGTGACCATCAGTATTACTAATTATTCAAAATGTCCATAATGAACAGGGTTGAGTGTAACGCTTTTGAACCTAAGGTGTGAATGGCACAGTCATCCTGCCTTTTTTGAGCATCATTCTATTAAATTAAACACACATGGCTGTTCTTTTCTTAGGGTTTGATTACATCAGTGGTTTTCAGATTTTTTTTCTTTAAGGTTTAAAACCTTTTATTCAAACAAGACCTTAGAGATACTGATAATTTGTATGTGAGAGAGCCTGCTAGTTACTAGCTCAGTAGCCATGCTCTCCTTTTTTCTTATTAATGAAGCTCCAATTTTTATTGGGGGCAGCAATATGCCTAGCTTAAATCAATAAAAACTAAATTACCTAGCTTTCATTTTACCTAACATAACAGATCTAGCCAAAAGAAGACACAATATGAGGTGTCCAAGAAAGCTCTTCAAAGAGGACTAAATCCTTTGGCGGGTACCCTTTTGCTCTTTCCCTTTCCCTCCAGCCTTTATGAACAGTGGATATGATGGCTGGAGCTCTGACAGCCTTCTTGAGAACATGAAGATGGGGCCATATTCTAAAGATGTGGGAACAGAAAGCTGTAAGAAACTTGGGTATCTAATGATACCATGGAACTATCATACCAACCTCTGAACTTCCTACTTCTGGACTTATTTGAGAGAGAAAAATTTCTTTGTGTTACTTATTTCTTTGTTATAATTTGAAAGTTTCTGCATTAGCAGAAAAAGGGCAATTTTAATGTTAAACTGTTAAATTGATAAATGTTAATCTGTTGAAAGTTAAACTACAAATAGGACCATTCTCTGGTAAAAGTAAAGGTGAATGGAGACCAGAGTTCTAACTATCATAATATTTGAATTATAGGATATTTACTAAGCAATTTTGCATTAATTTGGCATTTCTGGAGGCACTAATAATAACATAAAGGACCATCTGTAACTTATTTAATCTTACTAGAGTCATAACCCTCTGTATTGACTGAAGATTGCTCTTTGAGGTACAAATATTGGAGGAAACTATAATTTCTTTCTCTGTTATTTCAGAGCAAGTGCTAGTAAATCTGGAGGGGTTTAATCCAGACCTTAATCACTACTGATGCCTTTTCTCAGTTTAAGTGGGGAAAGAAAGATGCAAAAGAATAAAAAAAAGAAGACTTTTTGAGTATCTATTAATTGCTGGTCATTTAATTTATATTATACCATTTAATCATCACTACAAACCTATAAGGGAGAGAGATCCTACACATTGCCCAAATCTAACAGGCACCATTCACACAGAGTACAATGAAGAGAGTGCCTGCTGCAGCTGTGGAATGTGGCACCCCTAAATTAGAGGACATAACCAGTTTTGTCTGTCTAGTGTTCCTTCTTTTGGAGAACCAGCCTCCATTCTGTAGCAATCCTGCACCATCCATATTGTTCGGTGGGCCTGTTTTCCTCACCATAGGCCTCAGTTTGGTCATTTGACCCAGGCTTGGCCTGACTCTCCATCTGTTAGCCACAGATGATTCAAAAATGTTCCTAACGAAAGACGGACCAATGAGAGTACCTCCTGAGACATTTTCTGGAGCTTTTCTTCCTCTTGGATCCTGAGTTGTAAAGAACATGTGATCCTTTCAGCTTCCAGTGGTCATCTCACTACTCGGTAGCAAGAGCCTGCCTCAAATGAAGCTATGGCATTATTTGAGAACACAGGTCCACTGATGTTGAAAACACTGGGCTTTTTCAGTTACGTGAGTCCATTAATATCTTTTTCTGAAAAAGCTAGTTTGATTTCTTTTTCTGCCATTTGCTATCAAAGAGTTTCAACTAATGCAGGTAGCTATTACCGTCTCCACGAGGCTGAGAAATTAAGTAACTTGGCTAAGCTGAGTCAGTAATTGATGGAAACAGGGTTCTGATATAGGGCAATCGTACTCACATCCATCTTCTTTTCATTATGCTATGTTGCCTCCCCAAGCCGATGAAAATCAATCACAATTTATGGAAATCATGTTGATTTATCATTAGGCTTTCTAAAATAGGATATCATTTAAATATAGTTTCCATGTCTCAAATTTTATGCTAATTCTCACTGGTAAGTTTGTGAAGCAGTTATTACTCTTTGTTATGGAAATATTTCCATTTTTACAAAGCTTTAGAGAATGTTTCAGTGAGACCTGTCAACAAATCCTTTTTGAACATCTACTATGTACGTGGCACTGGATTAGTTGTTAACAAGGAAACAAAAGAATGAACAAATAGAAATAACAGTCTAGAGCATAACATGTATTTAAGTCACAGTGTATTTCTAGATGGAAAGTGGTAAGTGCCATAACACCAACACAGATAAAATGCTATTACAAAAAGCAGTGGGTCAATAGAGGAGTTGTTATTTGAGCTAGGCAATAAAGATCATATAGGATTAAATGGGAGACAATGTGAGCAGTGTATCTTAGGCCAGCGCTGCTCAACAAAACTTTCTGCAATGATGAAAATATTCTACATCTTCCTTGTATAACATGGTAGATACTGTATAACATATGGCTACTGAGCATGTGAAATGTTAACTCAGCAGCTTCATGGCTAATGCCTACCATGTTGGCTGCTGTGGTACTAGACAAATAAGCATATAGCACAAGCAAATGTATAGGATGGGAAGAATGGAAAGCACAGGGTTTGCATGAGAGGTAAAGCAAGTTGTCTACTTTAGCTAAAATTGAGCTCATAAGACAATGAAGTGAGAAATGATATTTGGTAAAATGGAGTAGGTCCAGATCATGAAAGATTTGGGTTTGGGGCTTTGTTCTTAGTTAAAAAGGAACTGATGATGGCTCCCAAGCTAGGAAGTGGTAGGATCAGCCCTATGCTATGGGAAGATTAAGCTGGCAGCTGTGGGTAAGTAGAACTAGAAAGGATACAGCATAGAAGTAGAGATGCCACATATGAGACCACAGTGAGAATCCAGACAAATTAATGAAAACCTAAAAGACAAGCTAATGAAAGATGGTGACAAAGGAAATGTAGTAAAAAAAGACAGATGTGAAATATATCATGAAAGTAGAAACAAGAGAACTAAGAATCGATTGGAAGAACTGGAGGGTGAGGAAGAGGAATGCACTTTGGAGAACAAAGAATGAAAGAAAAATGAGAGAAATGGATGTGGTGGTACAGCCATATGATTGGTATGGACATTCTGAGCCTTGTTTTTGATCTTTTTGAGTTTAAGGTGCTAGTGTTAGAAATATAATTAAAGAGAAATGTTAAAACTAAAGAGAAACATTTTAAAATGCAGTAGAAATTTGGATTGGAAATTATATGCATATAGATCAGAGATCATCAAACTATAGCCTTACAGGCTATAAGACTATTCTGGCCAAAGCTAGCCTTATAGTTTATCTGGCCTTCCACCTGTTTTATAAGTAAAGTTTTATTGGAATGCAGCTACTCTCATTTGTTTACATATTATCTGCAGCTGCTTTGCAGTATAAATGTTGAGTAATTTCAACAAACTGTTATGCCCACAAAGCCAACATTATTTACTATCTAGCCCTTTACATAATACATTTGCTGACCCTGATATAGATGATAGAAATCACCAGAATGCACGAGATTGTAATAATTTCACTATAGGAAATTCTATTATTCATTAGAATACAATAAAACACTTTATTGACTATTACTATTATATTGACACACCTGTAATATAATAGTATTCAGAATGAAAATACACAGGTCCTCCATGGTTCTAAAATGTCTCTTGGATAACCAAGAAAATAATTAATGACTCTCTGTAGAAAAATACTGTTCAATGTGTTGCATTTTTGTCTAGATATTTGGAAATTGGTACTCCTTTCGTGATTTATATTTGATTACTTGTTAATCATAGTATTTTATTAAGCAGAACACTTCATTCTCTGTCTATGCCACACAATATATATTTTAAGCCATATGAAATTCTTACTTCATTAAAGTTTCTCAATTCCTGGAAACTAAATAGGATCTGAAGTATAAGTTTTAGGATCAAACTTAAGTGGTCAAAGAAGTATGGGCAGCTGTTTATATCTTACAGGGAGAATATATTTAAGTATTAGTATAATAAAAGAAGTAAAGAAAGAAGGGAAGGAAAGAGGGAGAAATACAGGAATAAAAAAGAAAAGGCAGATTAATCTACTATAAAGTTGACCAGTTAAAAGACTGTCACACACAGAGTATATCTGGGTAGCTTTTCAGTGCCTCAGATTCAAAGAGATAACAAATACCTCCAGAGTATGAGAAAAAAATATAAGGAACAAAACCAAACAACAACAAAAAAGAAAATCATAGGGTATTGAAATAGTACAGAAAGTAGAAAAAAACTTCAAAATGTTACAATTACTATCCCCAGAAAGATAAAATGTTTAATAAAATGAAACAATTGTAAGAGGAATGAATAACGGAAATTTAAAATATGCCACTGAATTAAGACATCTAATTAAAAGTTTAGAGAATAATATTAGGAAAGTTTCCCTGAGAATAAAGAAACAAGACAAGAATATGAAAACAATAGGAGATAAAAGACAAGAAAATCTAAGAATCAATCCAAGAGATGTGTCCTTTCTGTGTTCTAAAAGACAGAACAAAGAAAACAGAGGGAAGGAATTTATCAAAAAAATAATATAAGAAAATGAAGGTCATGAATGAGTTTCCAGATAGAAGAACAAACCAAAAAACAAAACACAAAAAGGCACACACCAAGATATAGTATCGCAACAATATAGAACAGCAGGGCCAAAGATAAGACCCTAAAGGCTTCCAGAGAGAATAAACAGGTCACATGTCAATAGGGTGACCAAATATCCTAGTTTGCCTGAAATAGGCCCAGTTTACACGTTGTCCTGGCATCCCCTTTGTTCTGCAATTTGTTTAGAATTTGTCATTTCTTAACGAATTATTATCATTAGTTGAGGCACTGAAATCAGCCATAGTGGTTTCATAGGTCTCCACTTTGTATTTTCAGCTTCTGCTAAAAGTTTTGTCTGCAGTGTATGAGATGCACGTGTAATAATCAGGATACTCACTTTAACTCGTAGTTAAACCTGAAAGATAATCAACAGTTACCCATCTTTCTCTTCCTCACTTTTTACCTCCAGCTTTATTGAGATATAATTGATCTATAACATTGTGTAAGTTTAAGGTGTATAACGTGATGATTTGATACACATGTATACTGAGAAATGATTGCCACAGGAAGGTTCGTTAACACATCCATCCCCTCACATAACTACTATTTTTTTCCGTAGTGAGAACATCTAAGATCTACTCTCTCAGCAATTTTCAAGTATATAAAACAGTATTGTTAACTATAGTTACTATGCTGTAGATTAGCTCCTCAGAACTTATTCATCTTCTAACTGTAAGTTAGTGACCTTTGACCAACATCTCATTTCCCCCACTCCCAGATCCTGACGACCACCATCTACTCTGTTTCCATGAGTTCAGCGTTTTTTTAGATTCTACATATAAGTGAGATTATACAGTATTTGTCTTTTTTTGTCTGACATTCACTAGCATAATACCCTCAAAGTCCATCCATGTTGTCATAAGTAGCAGGATTTTCTTTTTATGGCTGAATAATATTGCACTTGTATATATACTAGTAGTTTTATATATATATAATATATATACATACTACTTTTTGTACCATTATAAATATTCTACCATGGCATTAAACTTCTGTTTTGAAAATAACTCTAAATTTTGTTCAGAGATAGTTAGAAAACTTTTATTAAAATATTAAAAAGTAAAGGAGCTTCAAACTGGCTTTTGAAGCTTTTGGTAACTGCAATTCTTAAAAACAAACTTTGCATATGAAAAGACATTATAATTTATTTCTACAAAAGCAAGGAAGGAATTGAGCAAATTAAATGATGGTAGCTCACATGGTGAACAGAATTTAATTTTGAAATTCTATAGTTGTATTTTGAAATATTTCAACTTGTAAGAAAAATCTTTTTATGGACTCCTTCTTTAGAATGGAATGCAATAAAATTAAGAAGACATGATGCTGCAGCATCTAAATGTGGTAAAAAATTAAAATAACTGCAAAAATAGAGAAAGCCTATTTGATGTGTCTTGTTTCCTAAAAATATTTGAAAAAGGAAGCACTCTGAATTAGGGGTATAAGGCAGTATGTTTAAAATAGTTAGAATAAAATATTTATCCAATTCAATAAACTCCCATAAGACTATCCTTCATTGAGCAGAATTTACTCTGCAATTACAAAATACCTCAGTAGCTTTAGAGAGAGTATTTTCTCAGTAAAAGATTTATGGTCAACAGAGAAAAGTCAGTTAAGGTTGTCAAGATGTCAAATTTATTAACCGCTAAAAAATGCAACCTTAAGGAAGACTGTAGGCAATTTTGTGGAAAAAAACGAAAATAATAAGACCATTAAAAATTGCACTCTTCATAAATTTTCCAGTGTCTTGATATTAGATCTAGGTATAACTTTAAATGATTAAATTATAGAAATAGGTACCAAGAATAATTGTTCTCTTATTATTTTTAATATTTATATAATCATAAAAGGATTTTTAAAAACTTTACTGTGTATGAATACATATTATTTTGAATTTTTAGACAAAATTTAAAAAATATTTTCTGAATAGAATTATTTTATAGACCAACCAATTATAATAATTGTGTAGGCCTGGAGTGCTGACATAGCCTCAGTGCCCACCACCATCACCAAAGGCAAGCTCAAGAGCTGTGACCTCCAGGTCCAGCTTCGTCTGACCTGCAGGAGTCCGGACAATGTGTGGACTGCTGAAACCTTGAACTCAGTCTGTACCTCGGAGAGAAACAAAGAAAGGCACAGAAGACCAGTTGTCCATATAATTGTAGCCTGATGCTTGGGTATATATTTTGCATTGCTAATTTGCTGCTTTGACAGTAAATTCAAGTAAAAACAAGTAGCCAAGTGAAAAAAGTCATCATTCCCTTCAATTCTTCACCCTGGATCAGCCTTTGTGGGCTGTCCTAACTTTACTGATTTAACTAGAAATTTGGATAGAATCATATCAGGTCTCTGGGGAAAGGGGTTGAGATAAGAGGGAGATTCCTCATTTTCCCTACAGGAAATCATTATTCAGTAGGCAATGTCTAAAACTTTTTAAAATAATCAAAAAGCATCATGAATGTATTGTATAACATATGGGAGTAAATAGCAAAAGATACTGCTAAAATGGTTGAAAGTGAGAATGGATTTGGGATTGAGGGGGAGAGAAGTTGGTTGTAAAAGGTTTGTTACTGTATTTGAGTTTTAAAATTTTGGACATGTATTGTTTTGATTTTAAAAAGTAAACAAGGTTAATTTTTAAATGAAGTGCCTAATACACATAGTAAGAAATCAAGTTTTCCTTTTCCTGTCATTCCCAATTTTCACAAATCTCTACTTATGCATCTGATTTTCTCCTGTTTTCTGGCAATTTCTGCCTAAGAAATTACTAATTCACTATGATCTTGAGGCCATGCAGTCTGACCTAGATAATCTTGGAATTGCCAAACCACTATGAAAGGTTTTCTATTAGGTAAGTTTCAATCCCTTTTCCATTCAAAATTTTTCTAACTCAGAGCATTTTTACAAATACAGAGTTGATTGGAATCTGGAAAAGTAGTATTGAGCTTTTTTTATGTTCTTATATGGCATTTCCAATTTCACACACTATAATTAATTAATTTGAAAGATTACCTACTGCCCCCAGATATTCTTCTCACCATGTTAAAAGAAAACAGGGAGCGCCCTCTTCTAGTTTCCCATGCTGGAGATGAGACTTATGGATGCATTATTATAAATCAAGATTGGTGGTGGGTGGAAATTCTGGGATTCAGTAAAGGAAATTGCACCCAACAGTAAGCTTGTTCATGAAACATTTTTTTTATTAATCACTGACTTCTTCTTCCTTTAGTTTCTGGGTAAACAAGTTAAGAATGCTGAGTGTTGTGGGCTGGTTCCTGGTTTCCCAGTGATACATTGTGTGGACTCTATTACTGAAATGCGTGTCATTGTCTATACCTTAGTCCCGAGGCCTGCAGGAGCTGTTGTGACTTGCTCATTCCCGGTATTCAAATCCTCCAGCTCTTGTGTCAACACTTTAAGGTCAAGTCTCTGATCATGTCTGGCCAGTCTCACTGTTTATTATTGGCAGTAGGTTCTCTTTCACTGTGATCAGACCTCAGATCAGCCTCTGCCCCAGACAGACTTGATCAGCAGTGAAAGGTAGAACATTTCATGTTGAAATTGCCAGCAGAGTAGATACAGGGTCACATTAGGGTCTGGATAGAGTTTCACAGCAGGTTGAAAATGGTATCAAGTAAAAAATGTGAGTTAATATTGAGGGCGATTATCCATTACCAGCCTGCTCCAGCCTCCCCTTTAAGAGTAAGGAAGTAACTGATCATAATCATGGCTACATTCACCAAGGATTATAGGGAATCCAGACAGGCATGGTTTTAAGTGCTTTTTCTGTCTTATCTCATTTAGTCCTCATCACATCCGTAGGTGGTATTTCCTTTTCATGAGATTAAACAAAAGAAGGCCCTAAACACTTAACACGATGTCTGACAATGCATAAAGAAAATTTAGCTTACTATCATCACTAGTCATCAATAAAGACTCATCAATGTGTTGTGATTATAAAGCTGAGTCTTTCAGAATCCTGCCATTCAAGGTAGACATTTTCCGTTGGGGAAAGAATGCAAATGGTGGAATAGTAAACTCTTAGGCAAGTTTACATTTCTGTATTTTAGTGGCCAATAATCTAAACGAGTGAGAGCAAGACAAAAGAAATTTCTCAACACCAATCCTAATGACTGAAGTACATCCTGTGTCCAGGTATTGATTACCTGTGACTTCCCTGGGCCAACACCTTCCAGTCCAACACCAACATTATTGCTCAGTGACCAGAGATTCCGTCTCAAAGCCTCAAATGTCCAAGGAGGGAATTGGGATGCCTGGGCAGACAGTGGGAACGCTTTGTTCAGAGATGAAGCTTGACACCAAAAATGCTATAGAGGAAATTCAAGCATCAATTAAATGCTCTTTAATACTGTGTCTTACGCTGAAAATTTATGATGTTAAGAACACATATTGATAACATTTTTAAAGGATTAAAGTGAAGACTCCATCTCTGTATTGTTAAGTGTACGCTTTGGAAGCAAATCTTAATGAAAGCCTATATTTAACTAAAACCTTTAACTCTGAAAACAATTTGCCTTTAAAATAGACACTAAAAAGTTCAACATTACAGTCCTGAGTGGCTACAGTTGGGGTGGACAAGGGGCATGAAGGAGGAGTGTGATTAAATCATGGCTTTGGCGAAAGGCAGATGGGACTAGGATTAAAACATGACCTTGAGTCCAGCTAGCTGTGTGACCTTGGGGAAGAGGTGAAATCACCTCTTTACACGTGTGTTTTTGCATCTGTCAAATAACATACTTTAAAGAGTCTTTATGGGGATTACATGAGATTACACATATAAAACACTCAGCACATATTAGATACTCAATAAACAACAATTAAAATGAAAATAATGATAAGGAGGATGAGGAGACCCAGGATGTACCTTCGACTTCATAAATTCTGAACAACAGTGGGGTAATTTTCAAGTCACTCACCATAAACGATTTTCTCATCTTGCCAAAAATTCGGGCATGTCTAACCCCTCCTATCCTCACAAAACAGCTCAGAAAAATGCAATCCTGTACAGGAAAGGATAGAGAGGTAGATTGTGTTCCTCACAGGTAATACCTCACAGGTGTTGCATGTTTGCATCCAATGGGCTCCAAACAATCTTAAACATTCAGTAGACATTCAATAAATAGAACCAAACAGAACAGGAAGCACGCATAGCATTAACATTCCCTATAGGAAATAACCAGTGTTTCCAGGTTTCCCAGAGGACAGCAGGGATGTGCAACTCACCAGATGCAAATTCCATGGAACCTGGAAATTATCTCTAGTTAAAGTGCAAACAGCCAGATATAGGAAACTAACCGTTCCAATGAGTCTGCATAATTACAGGAAACACAGATGACAAACATTAGGAGATACAAAATCTGGAGATGGACAGATAAGGGATTACAGACCACACAAGGCAGAGAAATGATTGAATTCCCAGTAGGGAGGAACTGGATGTTAGCACAAGGCCCACCCTTTTATCATCTGTTACATCATTAACTTACAGTGAATTGTTTCTCATTCTCATTCTGTAGTATATTCAATCATTCTCAATTATTCCTTGCATTAAAAAGCCCCTCTGTTGCTGTTAATGACACCTGGAATAGCTGAACCCCCAACCGACAATTTTAATATCAGTCTTAGGATGGAGAGTACAAGCTCAGTAGACTCCACATGTTAGTAAAGTGTTGTTTTCATGGGGTTTAATCCAATTTGGGTGTCCTAAGCATTATATTTCACATGAATTTGTTTCTTTGATCTCAATACTGCCTTTGTAAGTAGGTGGGGAAAGTATTAAAACCCATTTTACAGATGGCAGAATTGAGCTCCTTGACATTTTAGTTAATTTCCCGAGTTTACGTTAGAACTGAGAGTAAAACCCACGCCAGGTGCAGTAAAACCAAATCCCAGAACCTCTCCTCTTTACCACATAGCCTTCTGAGAAATACTTTTGCGAATAATATGGTGTTTTTATTTGCTTCTGGTTTCAAAATGTTACATTTTAAAATCCAATTTAGATTTAAGTCTACTGCATGTTGAATATGTAACCTCTGAACTGTGAAAAACCTTGTGATATTATGAAGGATCCAAGAGCTATATAGTCTAAGAGGAAAATCAGTTATAAAGGAAATGATGAATGCTTTGAATGAGTCGGATCTTTAAAATATTCATTTCACACAAGGAAATGTTTTAGTTAGATTCCACGCTAATGCACTACAGAAAATATTAATATCAGTAACTCTTCAGGATGGAATTAAGGCTGGAATTTAAACCCAGCCTAGCCCTAAAATTTCTATGGTTAATATTTATTGCAGCAGCCATGCTCAGTCACATTCTGAAACTTGCGACTTATATTTGTGTGTGTGTATATATATGTAATACATATTATACACACACACACACACACACACACACACACAACTCCAGAGAGGCTAAGAAATGTAAGTGTAATATAGTTTTCACATGTTATGTGTGAAAATGTTCTCCTTTTGGTTGGTTGGTTGGTTGGTTGGTTATGGAGATTCTGAATTCACAGACCCTGACACCTGCAGATATATGCACATTTGCAGATGGTAATTCGAGCCTCACTCCTCCACCTTCCCCAGTATCTTCTACTTATCTCGTTTATCTTTTGTTTATCTTTGCAAGACTCACAGGGAGGAAGAAGAGGCTGCTGTACTGGCACATTCCCAGGTCTGAATCTATCATCTCTGATGTTTTGAACCTGCTGCCTTTGAGTTGTTGTATGATTGATTCAGAAAGATTAGAGTGGGTCTCATCTCCCCTCCTGAAAGATGTTGTGAAGACATCAACCCTGAATGAGTAAGCTGGGTGGTCGGGGATGAGTCAGTCATTTCATATAAGGAACAGTAGGTGCATGTCAGTAGGCCAAGGTCTTTGACACCCTTCATCAATCCTGTCTTTTCTGAGTTGCCTTTTAATGATGCTGGTAGAACAACTGCTTTAAATGACTTATTGGATTTTCCAACCAGGAAAGATGTTAGGGATTATCAAATGTCATTCCTATCATTTTATAGAAATGGAGGCCCAGAGAAGTGACATGTTTTTCCCAAGGTCACATAACTAGTAGTGACAACTGAAACTGGAAACTAAGTTTACTGCCACCCTTTTGCTTTAAACTCTGCCTTCCGTGCCCAGTCAAATAAATGACTGAGCTGAGATGGTCACTGAATTAAGTAGTTGTTTTGATTGAACTGGTGTAATCAATTAAAATTCCTGCAACTAGGATTTATTTTTCAGTTGAACTACAATGCTGATGAACAGACTTGAAGCTGATTAAGCATTTTAGATTCAATTCTTTCTGGATTCCTTGGGCCATGCTCTCATCTGGCTCAATCTCAAAATAAAGAACCCCAGAACATTTTATTCCTTAAAAAATGCAATTAGGCATGCCACGTAAAACGTATAGTCTTGTGTGATTATAGGAATTTTGCCATTATATCCTCTCAGCCAAAGATGATTTTATTATGTAGAATTGAAGTCATATAAATGGAAAACAGTATTTTTAGAACACCAACAAAGAACAGCCACTGCAAAGAATGTGATAACATCTACATCACATAAATGTTGGGTTTTGACTAATACTTAATGTTCTTTGGAACTCAGAATAATGGAATTCATGAAGGAAATAACTAGCACTACCTTAAAATTTAAGCATATCTCAGGGGAAAATGCACAGTTAACAAGCATACTGGTGATCATCATAAAATAATAGCTTTCTTTCAGTTGTAAGACAAAGGAATTTGTGTCAATAAAGATGGGAAATTAGATATAAAGATTAATATTTTTTTCTGTACCTCCTGGCCTGGTGTTTTAAAAGTCAAGAAATACATTTTTCATTCACAGCCACAGCAAGGTATAGTGGAATCAATCATGAAATTGGTTAAACGAAGGCATTTGTTAAAGCATGTAAAATTGACACAGAGAGAAAGTTAGATCATCAGTGTGTCTACCATAAAAGTCTACTGCATCTACGTACATATGTTTCAGTTATAGCCACACTGATTGAGTTTTTGTTTAATCTGCTATTTTCAGCTACAAGTTCATTCTTTGTTTCATGCCAAGTTCCTTTTAGGATTTCCACGTGACTTGCGTTAGCATTTTTGGCTTCAAAACTACCTCTAATGAACCATTTACAATTTTTTTAAGAGTGCTTAAAAAATTAGGCTGTGACAGTTACCCGAAACATAATTTGATATGCTGTTTAATTATTTAATACGCTATTTAAAAATTGAAGTGTGGCCTCTGGTTCATTGGTTGATACAGTACCATTAAGGTGGATTTGAAGCCCCTTCAAGACTATAATTGTTAGCTGAGTCCTTCATGGTCTGGATTTAGAAATTAGATTGTGTTCTAATGAAATGCTCATTCAAAAACGTCAACTTCAATGTTTTTAAAAATATGTCTTTAAAATATTACTAAACACCTACATCTTTTAAAAAATAATTACTAAGCTAAGGAAATTGAGTAAAATATTCTGTTAAAGTGAAAGTGGTCTAATCCATCTAGTTCTTATTATATTTATGTGCATTCACATTTACAGCCCATTTCCATATTCTCAAGAAAAATACATGATTCTTTTCTACAAAAATATTTATTGACCTAACATGGTTCAGATTTTTTTTTTTTTAAACATGGTTCAGATCTTTGCAATAACGGTGGGTCTTGAAGCAAACCTTATGATAGCTCTCGGTCTCTTCTATGATGATCGAACATCATGACAAAACCTCACAACTCTCTTTACAGGAGGAAAATGAAAGTGGCAAATGGCTCTCTCTGCAGTGTGTTATCAAAGTGTGCATCTTTTTGTGAAAAAAAATACCATTGCATTTTTTTCCAGGAGTAATACAAATGGAAACGAAAATGGAAATATAAAGCGGCTTCGTTAAATATCTTTTGAAGAGTACTCTGAAAACCTCTACATTAGACTTATCTATTGTTTAAAATGCAAATTATTGGCTAGTCTCAGACCCATGGAATCAGAGGGTTCTCTAAAATTTGAAAACCAATGATTGAGATGCTTAACTATATCTTGTTTCAGAAAGTTTTCCCTAAAAAAGAATAGCTATATATATACACACACATATATATGTATGTATAACTGAATCACTGTGCTGTACACCTGAAACTAACATGACATTGTAAATCAACTATACTTCAATTTAAAAAAATCAAAAAAAAAGTCTTCCCTAATCCTCAAAACCAGATTATTATTAGCCTTAACCATACTCTTCTTTCATTTCATAACCCTTCCATTGTAATTACTGCAGAGATGGCAGGGGCTGTGTCTTCTCTGCTGTATTCTCAAAGTTTAGCACAGTAACTGACACACGGTAAAACCCTTAAGAAACTCTTTGTTGAATAAATAAATGACTAATTAGTATAACATAGAACTATGGCCACGATGAGGCAGAATTCTTGATGATAATCCAATTTCCCAAGTCACAGACAAAAGTGATTTTAAATAAATAGTAACTCCTTCCCTCTCCCATGACTCATGTCACCACCACTCTGGAGAAAAGTGTTCTTTTAACTATAATTTTCCAATCCACCACCTTTAAAACTGAACTGTCATGTCAGAAGTGGTATTAAAGTATGTCTACAGCTCTACAACCATTCAAGCCAAATCTTTTGCTAATTCAAATTTAGAACAGGAAGTCCTCTGCACCCTTGGCATTGAAATCAAGAATGCTCTTAAAGAGAAGGAGTTAAAAATGCAACCAAGAGAAGTTCCATACAGTGAAGTGGTTGATTAAGAGTTAAGGGAAATGGAAGAAGCCACAGACACTAGAAACCTTGTATAGTTCTTTGAGGTAAAGTCTGGAAATCAGTTACAAAACCATACTTAGAGAGTTTTGAAAACTTTGGCCAAGCATTCAAGATTAAGGGGTGTACTTTATTTACTTGAATATAGGTTGTAGTTTGTATTAAAAGCATCACCCCTTAAGGAAAGAGCATGGAGAGCTGATCTAGGAAAATGACCCCAGTGCACCTGCCCTTAAATTTATCTCATAAACCACGCTTCTGGGATAGAAAGGAGCCAAGAGAAGGAGATGCCTAGAACATTTCTTAATTTAAATGATACATTTAGTAACAACATTCCAGGCTCACAAGGCTAGAGCATGACTGTCTGGAAGTCAGTGACCACAGTATCTTTACCTTTGCCCCCACCCAGTCCTACAAAGAGCTCTTGCTCATGGCAGGAGCTACTTGGCCAATACTTGTTGAATGTTGAATAAAAACAAAAGGAAAACTCACATAAAGCTAAGGATAGAGAATTTTAAATAATTGGGCTTTCTATCATTGAAGTTTTGCTCTTGAGTATTATACTAAATTATAGACTAACCCTAAAAGTACTTATACTAAGATATAGACTCAGATGGGGTATGAAAGGTGAATACAGACAGGACCAGTTAGGGCCTAAAGCCGGAGTGTGGGGTGGGAGCTCGGCCACTGGGAAGACAAGTACAGTTACTAAGATCAGAAACAAGCTGAGTTGATTCTGAACATCTGAGATAATGGCCTGAGGCTTCTCTTCCTCAGCTTAAGGACTGGGTGAGTTGAAGATTTTTGAGTGGGATTTGAACACTTGGCCAAAGAAGGTTGCTAAGTGGTTAAGGGTACTAAGACATAGGAGAAAGTTTACACAGTTTGGCTTGTAGAACCTTCTTCCTTTGGCACACTGATTAATAACTCCCAGGCAGGGTCAGATTCATGGGCGTACAACCTTGTGCAGCTAGAGGGGCTCCACACTTGCTTTAATACTCTGCTGTCGCCATCTTGAAATTCTCAAGAATTTTATTTTAGAACTTGTATTTTATAAGCAAGGCTCCATGGGGCAATGGAGCATGCACATGAGCAGAGAGGATATACACAAAACGTATGTCTGCCATTCCTTGCCACCCCATTTGCATATAGTGTTCGTGATGCCCCGTAAGCACAGATTTCTGGTGGACCCATGACGTGGGCAAGTTCAGCAAGACTGAAAGCGAGTACAAGTAACATTTAAAACTGAAAGCCCAAGAGTCTACACTTACAACCTGAACAAGAACATGCTTTGAACAGAGAAAAAAGGCAATGGGATTCTAAGAAACATAATCAATTTAAGAATCCCATCATGTTTTACTCCTGTTATTCCCCTGCATTAGCCAAACACTTTCACTGAAAATGATGACATAGAAGGAAAGGGAGAGATAGGGCAACCCATAGTTCCTTGTCCTTTCAGTTCCTCTTTAATCATCAGTAAGCTGAATGTAGAGAGTGTTGGTACAATGTGTATATATCAAGAAGTAATGCAAACACGGCAGCGTTTCCACTCTTCTGGTAAGAACAAAATACATATGAACGTATGAGCTACGAAATATGAATTGTGTTATTTCAACGATTCTGCATATGCTCTTACATTTGCGTTCAAAACTGACATTGCACAATATAAAAATGAACAGTAAAGTTCATGCAAATAATTTAAAATTTTAATATCTTTCTGCTTAGAATGACATTAAATAAAAAATAAAAAACACCATGATAAGTCAAGAGAGAGGCCACGGAAGAAAAAAATGTTTACCTTTTAATACCTTTGATAGCATTTCCCCCCCTGCTTTTTCTTTGTAAATTGAAGTATAGTTGATTTACAATGTTCTGTTAGTTTCACATGTACAGCAAAGTGATTCAGTTATACATATATATATATATATATATATATATATATATATATATATATATATATATATATATTTATATATATTCTTTTTCAGATTCTTTTCTCTTATAGGTTATTACAAAATATTGAGTATAGTTTCTCCTCCCTGCTTTTTCAGCAAGAAGCTGTGCATTTTTATTTTGCACTGGACCCTGCAAAATAAATACTTGCTTTCAGGCAAGTATTCTAAGCAGCATTACCTTGGAAAATTCTGGAAAGTAGGAATGCCCGTACTTTCAGGCTTTCAGGAAGCCTGAAAGATTATCTAACCTCCTTCCCAGTTACAGGGCAATTAAAGGGCATTGTCAGAGACTCTGATGAAGTAGGCAGATATGGACTCTGCTCCTTAGCTGTGTGGCCTTGTGAAAGTTGCCTAACCTTTCCGAGCCTCAGTTTCCCCATCTGTGGAAGTGGATAGTAAACGCACATGAGTGTTGTGAGGGATAGACACAACTCATACAAAGTGTCTACTACTAGTAAGCTCTTAATTAATGATAGCTATTAATACTGCTGTACTTAAAAGTTCTGTTAGTTCTGGGACCCATAGGACAGCCCTTATATATGGTAGATTAAGGATTGCTTTTGCAAAAGGATTTGAAGACATACTGATTTCCTCCTGACGCCTAAAATCCTACTACCAATCCACTCCTGATTATTCTAACTTTCCTTTCCACATGCCTTCCCAGAAAAGGTATGATACACATCCTGAGCATCTCAATGTGAATGTAACAACAGATAGAGGCCATATCTGGAAAAGCAGTGGACACCTGGAGGGTGAGGTGGAGGGTGTTTCTGAAAGGGAAAAGTGCCCCAGAATGAACGCATGAGGGAAGAGTAGAAGAAAGGACAAAAACAAATTCCACCTTCTTGGAAACTACAAGTTAGACTTGTGATCATTAGAGTGGACAAGCTTGAGCAAGTCAAACATCTTACAACTCATCGGTCTCAATTTCACATAAAATAACAGGTTGATTATTGTAAAAATACCTTCACAATCTAAGATTTAAAATTCAGCAAGCATTCATCAGAGGCTTGTTCTATATATGACACAGTGCTAGGTACTTTGGGAGACACAAAAAGGAATAAGGAAAGATCCCTGCCCTCAAGGAGGTCACCATTTGGAAGAAAGGATGAGATCAACACACCTCATCATGTATAATACAGGAAAGAAAAAATGATACAGGGAGAACTGAGACTGAGATACAGAGAAAAGAGCAGACATCTTTGTTTTGTTTTTTTTTTTTAGGCAACTTTGTATTTTGAGCTGATGCATATCTTTCTCTTTACTCTTCCTGTCCCATGCTAACCTACATGAACTTTTTTGTTTTGCTACATACCAAGAACCACATTTTTTTTTTTTTTTTTTTTTGCACGTACACTATATCAAACATGCTGGAAACTTTCACCAGTGCCACATCAGTTAATTCATGTAAATACTGCTAGGGTGAGAAAATGGGGCTAATAGAAGCTAAAGGCTTACTCGAGGTCATGAAGCTAATAACTATCAGAGTCAAGTTTCGAACCCAGGTTAATATGACTCCATAGTCCAATCTCTTTCCATTTCATTTCCATAGAGCCTACCTGAGGTTCCCCAAAGAGACCATGTGGTTATGTTCCTCCACACTTTTGTGTCTGCTGTTCCTCTATCTGGAATGACTTTAATCCCTTGTCTCTAGGATAAACTCCTGTACATAATTTCAAACCCAACTCAGCTATTAAACTCTTTTTTCCCACCTCTTCACCCCTCCAAAAGATCAATAACTCCCTATTCTCTGCTTCTAGGTATCTCCTATATGTGCTGTTATTTTACTTATCATGTTGTAGAGGAATTCATTTATAGATTTGTCATCACTTTTAGACAGTAAGTTCTTTGAGTGATGGTCCATATCTTTTCCGTGTTTGTATATTTAGCACATGGTAGGAGCTCAACAAATTTTTGCTAAAACACATTAAATTGGGTATTCAGTTAAGGGAATTAGTATTGGGAATTAGAACTTGTATTTTTTGTAAAGGACCAGAAAGTAAATATGTTAGGCTTTGCAGGCCATAGGGTCTCTGTTGCAATTACTTCCCACTGCTGTTTCAGTGCAAAAACAGTCATAGAAAATAAAAGAATGAGTGTCACTGTGTTCCAATAAGACTTCGTCTACTAAAACAGTCTGGTAGGCCAGATTTGGCACTCACACTGTACTTTGCTAACCCCTCATGTATTGTATGCCAGTAGCTTATATTATAAGTGGGAATAGAGGCCTTCCCGAGCAGAAGAAACAGCATGTGCAAATGCCCTGCGGCAGTATCCGTTCAAGGAAAAACACAAACCAGTAGGGCTGGTTTATGGTGTACAAAGAAGGGAGTTATGATAGATACATCTGGTAAAGTGGGGCAAGGGTATGGACCTCAACAGCTAGAGTAAAGGTCTATTCTAAATCCAGTAGGTATGGGAATGCCATTGAAGTTTTTTAACAAATTGATGACCCGCAATGACTATACATTAGAAATTAAACTGCCCACACATATACTTGAAGCACATGGATCAAGAGGTTTGTAAAATAAACTAAGCAAAGGAATAGCAGCAGTAAAAATGGAAAAACATGGGCAAATATGGGACTGACAGAGGCAAAGTCAGCAGGAACTGGTAACCTATTGCACATCAGCATGAACAGAATAAAAATGACACTGACTTTTCTAGCCTTGTGTCTGGGAACACGGCAGACCCGATAATAAAATCAGGAAGGGCAAGAGGAGGAACTGACTTCAGAAAAAAAAAATGATAAATTTGTTTCAGACATGTTAAGTCTGATTTTAATACTTGTTTTGCCTGGTCAAAGCCCAAGTTTAAATACTGTGAATTATGACAACATTCCTTTCCAAAACTGGATTAAAATATTTCTGACATTTGGCAGGGAAAAGACTTTTAAGTTCTTTTCCAAAATATACCTTTCTGTGATGTTTGATCTCTGTTTAATTTTTATTTTAAGCTCCACTTGTCCTACCAACTAAAGAATACTTAGGAAGTTTTCTCTCCTTCCCTGTGTCTTTTAATTTTTCCAGTTGTGTTCTATGTAATTCAGACCATTCACTTTAAGTTCACATTTTCTCTGTAAAAATGGGATAAATTAATGGTCAGCACAGGGGATTTGGTTCTTCCCTTATGAAATGTGATTATTGAGTAATCAGACTCAGGGTACAGTCCAACAATAAGAACACAAAAACCTAAATATCAAGCTAGAGACACAATTGAAATTGAACTCCAATCATAAGATATGTCCTGAAGGAAAGTTGATGTGGCACATAGAAATTGAGGTCAGGCCCCAAATAGCCAAAGCAATCTTGAGAAACAAAAACGGAGCTGGAGGAATCAGGCTTCCGGACTTCAGACTATACTACAAAGCTACAGTAATCAAGACAGTATGGTACTGGCACAAAAACAGAAATATAGATCAATGGAACAGGATAGAAAGCCCAGAGATAAACCCACGCACATATGGTCATCTTATCTTTGATAAAGGAGGCAAGAATATACAATGAAGAAAAGACAGCCACTTCAATAAGTGATGCTGGGAAAACTGGACAGCTACATGTAAAAGAATGAAATTAGAACACTCCCTAACACCGTATACAAAAATAAACTCAAAATGGATTAAAGACCTAAATGTAAGGCCAGGCACTATAAAACTCTTAGAGGAAAACATAGGCAGAACACTCTATGACATAAGTCACAGCAAGATCCTTTTTGACCCACCTTCTAGAGAAATGGAAATAAAAACAAAAATAAACAAATGGGACCTAATTAAACTTAAAAGCTTTTGTACAGCAAAGGAAACCATAAACAAGATGAAAAGACAACCCTCGGAATGGGAGAAAATATTTGCCAATGAGGCAACTGACAAAGGATTAATCTCCAAAGTATACAAGCAGCTCATGCAGCTCAATATCAAAAAAACAAACAGCCCAATCCAAAAATGGGCAGAAGACCTAAACAGATATTTCTCCAAAGAAGATATACAGATTGCCAACAAATACATGAAAGGATGCGCAACATCACTAATCATTAGAGAAATGCAAATCAAAACTACAATGAGGTATCACCTCACACCAGTCAGAATGGCCATCATCAAAAAATCTACAAATAATAAATGATGGAGAGGGTGCGGAGAAAAGGGAGCCCTCTTGCACTGTTGGTGGGAATGTAAATTGATACAGCCACTATGGAGAACAGTATGGAGGTTCCTCAAAACACTAAAAATAGAACTACCATACGACCCAGCAATCCCACTACTGGGCATATACCCTGAGAAAACCATAATTCAAAAAGAGTCATGGGGGCTTCCCTGGTGGCGCAGTGGTTGAGAGTCTGCCTGCTAATGCAGGGGACACGGGTTCGAGCCCTGGTCTGGGAAGATCCCACATGCCGTGGAGCAACTGGGCCCGTGAGCCACAACTGCTGAGCCTGCGCGTCTGGAGCCTGTGCCCCGCAACTGGAGAGGCCGCGATAGTGAGAGGCCCACGCACCGCGATGAAGAGTGGCCCCCGCTTGCCGCAACTAGAGAGAGCCCTCGCACAGAAACGAAGACCCAACACAGCCAAAATAAATAAATAAATAATAAAAATAAGTAAATTAAAAAAAAAAAAAGTCATAAAAAAAGAGTCATGTACCACAATGTTCATTGCAGCTCTATTTACAATAGCCAGGACACGGAAGCAACCTAAGTATCCATCAACAGATGAATGGATAGAGAAGATGTGGCACATATATACAATGGAATATTACTCAGCCATAAAAAGGAACGAAATTGAGTTATTTGTAGTGAGGCTGATGGACCTAGAGTCTGTCATACAGAGTGAAGTAAGTCAGAAAGAGAAAAACAAATACTGTATGCTAACACATATATATGGAATCTAAAAAAAAAGAAAAGAAAAAAAGGTTCTGAAGAACCTAGGGACAGGACAGGAATAAAGACGCAGATGTAGAGAATGGACTTGAGGACACGGGGAGGGGGAAGGGTAAGCTGGGACAAAGTGAGAGAGTGGCATGGTCATATATACACTTACAAATGTAAAATAGATAGCTAGTGGGAAGCAGCCGCATAGCACAGGGAGGTCAGCTCTGTGCTTTGTGGCGACCTAGAGGGGTGGGATAGGGAAGGTGGGAGGGAGATGCAAGAGGGAAGAGATATGAGGATATATGTATATGTATAGCTGATTCACTTTGTTATAGAACAGAAACTAACACACCATTGTAGAACAATTATACTCCAATAAAGATGTTTAAAAAAAAAAAGAAATTGAGGTCAGGAACTTGCACATTCTGAGTCAAGTTGCCAAATCTTGGTAACAAACACCCAAGAGCAGAGTCAGAACGACTAAGTCGAGTCACACAGTTGAGATTCACATACAGAAACCAGGTAAGTTTGAAGGTGCAGAAGAGCAGCCGAAGGGAGAATTTCTGGGTCTTAACTGACCACGATCAACCAGGAAGTGTGTACTTAGCCCAAACGCAGCAATGTTTGGATCCCTTGATGTCTGTCCATGGCAGAGTTGGTTAAGTATATAACTTAAAATTGAAAACTACATTCAACTCCCTATAGCATAAAAAAATGTAGATCCACCCCTACACACTTAATAGAAAGGCCAAAACCCAGAACAGTGACAACACAAAATGCTGGCAACAGGAACTCTCATCCATTGCTGGTAAGAATGCAGAATGGTACAGCCACTTTGGAGGACAGTTTGGCAATTTCTTACAAAACTAAACATATTCTTATTGTACAATTCAGCAATCGTGCTCCTTGCTCCTTGGTATTTACCCAAAGGTGTTGAAACCTTATGTCCACACAAAAACCTGCACATGGATGTTTACAGCAGCTTTATTCATAATTGCCCAAACTTGGAAGCAACCAAGATGTCCCTCGCAAGGAGAATGATAAATAACTGTATACTGTGTACCGTGGTACATCCAGAAAATGAAATATTATTCACTGCTAAAAAGAAATAAGCTATGAAGCCATAAAAAGACATGGAAGAACTTTAAATACATATTTAGTTTTCTTAAAAGTGAAAGAAGCCAATCTGAAAAGGCTACCTATTACGTGATTCCAACCACATGACATTCTGGAAAAGGCAAAACTGTGGAGACAGTAAAAAATATCCGTGGTTGCCAGGGGTTGGCAGGGAGGGTGGGGGGGATGAATAGGTGGAGCACAGAGGAATTTTAAGGCAGTGTAACTATTCTGCATGATAATATAATGAAGGATACATGACGTTACGCATTTGTCCATACCCATAGAATATACAACAAGAGTGAACCCTAATGTAAGCAAGGGACTTTGGGTGGTGATGACATGTCAAAGTAGGTTCATCAATTGTAGTAAATGTACCATTGTGGTAAGGAATGTTGATAATAGGGAAGGCTATTCATGTGTGGCAACAGAGGGTATATGGGAAATCTCTGTACCTTCCTCTCACTTCTTCTGTGAACTTAAAACTGCTCTAAAAAACCAGTCTTAATAAATTAAAAAAAATTAAGTTTACTAAAAGAACAACAACAACAAAAACGTAGATCCTAAAAAGGGTGATCAAATCAAAAGTTACAAGAAAAACTTGCAAATAAAAATTGTACCACAATCTGAACAATGTCTGTAGTTTAGTTATTAGTATTGTACCAAAGATAAATTCTTAGTTCTGACAAATGTAGCATGGTTATGTAAGATGTTAACATTAGAAGAAGCTGAATAAAGGTAGACAGGAGTACTCTATTGCTATCTTTGCAACTTCTCTGTAAAATCTAAAATAATTCCGAAGTAAAATAGGAAAAAAAAAAAAAATCTCCACATAGCTTTCTGGTACTAAAATTTACATGCTTGAAAGATTAGTCATTGCTTAGGATGGCTTTTCTTCCAAAAGCCCTTACTGCAATGAGTCAAGTAAGTCAATTGCTCAGGGCACATATGTAGAAACTGACGGACCTTTTTTCCAAGCCTCGCTCTGTTATTTACTAGCTGTGTGACTTGGAGCAGGTTTACTTAACTTCCGTTAAGTCTCTATTTATTTAACCTATAAAGTGAGTACACTAATACTTGCCTATTACAAAATAATCCAGAGTGCGTTGCACATCTCCTGACACATGGGTAGTGCTCAATAGATGTGACAGTTAGTAGTACTGATTGATATCTGTATATCATCTGTGTGTGTGTGTGTCAAAATTTAACCTTTCCACAGGCAGAGCTGCCTATGCGGCACTCAGTGTGTCTCATCACTGCCCCAAATGGAACGCTAGACTTGTTTTGCTGTGCTTTGGGTTCACAAACAGAAGTTTCGTTCCAGCCTTCTCTCAGAAATATGATTTTCAACTCAGCCCCTCTTTTATATTAAAGTAAGCACCATGACCAGATGGTCCCTGTTCTGGAGTTCCAGAAGGACATTAAAAATGAGTGGGCAGAGGGATTTTATTAGTCATTTGTTGGCTTCATAGCAGCCATTTCCATGAAATTATAGGACAATGACAAAATTAAAGCAGCTTATGCTGGGCTTTGGAAAGCTGGTCTCTGTGTCTGCAAATACTCACAGGTCAGGAATGTAGAACAGGGGCAATAAATTAAAGAGTTACTGCTTGGCAGTCCCAGGTCCTTTTGGCTGAGAAGCCAAGACCTCTCTGGAGCTAGGCCCTGAGGAAAATAGTCTAATGACTGGAAATACTGCCATGCTGAAGGCCTGCAACACCTCAGCTTTCTGGTTAGCATTACCCCACCAGCGGAAGGGAGGTAGCTCTTAAAGGGCTGTGGGAAACTGCCCATGAACTGGATCCAATAGGTGAAGGAGAAAATGGAATCAAACCTGGGACTTTAAGCCCAACCCATCGAGGCAGAGGCTCCTGTTCAAGTATTCCCTGAGGCAGCCTGTCCCCCGATTACCTTTCCCTACCTTGGCCGCCCTCGTCTCTGCCCTACCATTCCTCTGTGAAGCTGCCTTCCCACTACCTGCACCCGCCTCCTCCAGCCTACCCCGCAGCTCCATCTCAGAAGCTAATGACAGATACTGTGGAACAAATAAATATGGAGCTCAGAGACTCAAGACCTGAGTTCTGGTCCTAACTCCACCACTCGCTATGTGAAAAAGAGAAAGAACATCTCTCACAGTTCCAGCTTTCTCACATCGAATAACTTCCTTTGCATTAAAAACAACAAATTCCTCATTTGGCCTATAATTTCCATATGGGATTGTTGGGAGGTTTAAATGAAACATTTTAAAAGTGTCTAGTACCTTGCAGGCACTCAGTTGACATTAATTACCTCCCCCTTATTATCCATCAGAGAACTTTAGGAAAATACCCAGGGATTAGTGGTATAATTTCCACTGTCATTGGCCTCAATTTTGGCCTTGCTCATAGCACAGTGAAAAGTAGAATGTCTTAGCATTCCAAGAAATGTTGACTTTTGAGTTTTTAAAAGCCAAGTGAATATCAAACTTGAATTGTCTGCTCTCTGAGCTCAGATTCCTCTGACAACAATCGATTTTGATTGTTACACCAATATGTAGGAAGTAACTAGGGAATTGAATGGCCTTCTTTCTTAACACCCATATGATATTTGCTTGAATAATTTTGCTGACTCTTTCCACGTATATTTTTACTCTAAATCCATTGAGAAGAGAATAGTGAATGTGTCTTGGTCTAGATATTGTGTCTCCTTAGAAGCTTTTTATAAATATCTTCAAGATATGCACCCTCTTTTCCCAAAGAAAAGACACAGAAGTGATTGGAATCCACTTCTAAATATTATCCATTTCTTTAGCAGCTCCTAGAATTTCTAAAGGTGACAGAAAGTCTGCTTTTGTATTTTTTTGAGAATGATAGGGAAATAGAAGCCATTTACAAGTGACTAAAAGGTTGTATTAACTTTTCAGATTGCCTTTCCTTTAAAATCTCAGGTTGGATTCTTAAGTGCCTTTGTTTCCAAAGCAGACAAGGGTCAGTCAGCTGCTGTGCTTCAGCTGGACAGCATGTTAGTGTCAGAGTAACTGTCATTTTTTGTGCAATGATTTCAGCAGGGAGCTCTTATCTGTCTGCACACCTCAAATTTCTGAACTCAGTAACAATTGATCAAGTGTTAACTAGACTTACTGTGGTGACCATTTTGCAGTTTTTACACATATCGAATCATTGTGTTTTACACCTGAAAGTAATATAATGGTATATGTCAATTATACTTCAATAAAAAAATTATAATGTATTTTTTCCCTTACCCTATATTGTATCTGGTCTCCAACTTACAGAATAAATTATATTTTAATGTGATTACTTGAAAAACTTTTGTTAGAATGATGATTAGATTTTGAATGAAGAATAAACATATGAAATTTGTTTTAAAAATTGAGAGGGCTGGTAATGAAATGTAGCAGGTAAGAGTTAAATTCAGTGTATGGTAAAAGGAAAATTGTTTTAAGATGAAGAAGAAGAAGAGAAGAAAGCCATAAAAGCAAAGTAGAATAAATAATTATAGGGAAGCAGGATGTATAGTGATCAGGAGCACAGATGCCCTGTGTTCTCAATGCAGATCTACCCATGTTAGTTGTGTGATTTTAAGGAAATTACTTAACCTCTCTATGTCTTAATTTTGTCACCTATACCAGAGATGATGTGCTAATGGTATCTGTCTAATAAGGTTGCTAAAAGGAGTAAATGAGTTAGCATCTATCACATAGTAAGCACCATATAAACTTTGTTAAACAAATAAAAATCATAATGGCATAGTAGATACATGACACAATTCATTTGTCAAAACCCATGGAACTTTACAGCACAAAGAGTAAAATTTATGAAGCCCTCATCATGTGATAGGCACTTTCTATGCATTAACTTTATAACCCCAAAATAACTGGTACCAGAAAAAATGCCACTTACAATGAATCAACCAAAACTAGGGTCTTAAATTTCATAGTGAGTAGTGAAAAAAATAGGTTTGATTGGATGTCCATTTCAAAAAGAAAACTAAAATTATGAAACTAACTTTATTAAAATACACATTTTTTAAAGTTTATATTATGCATGTATATTTATTTATTTATTTATTTTTAAATATTTTTTTAATTGGTTGCACTGGGTCTTAGCTGCAGCATGTGGGCTCCTTAGTTGCAGCAGGCAGCCTCCTTAGTTGTGGCTCAAGGGCTCTTTAGTTATGCATGTATATTTATGTGGGAATTCTTAGAATTAACAAGTAACAAGTCAACTTGGGTTTGTTTTCGTATAATTTTTGCAACCAAAATGTATGATGTCATGAAATGGCATCTTTTTCTTTGAAGCATGATCTTAAAGAGGATATTTTTACAAAAGATATTTTATGACTTGCTTAATTTTCCCAATATTTCTTTTAATCCTCTGATGTTCAAATCATTCTCCTCTGAAGAAACTATCCTATTACCATCTTTGTCCCCCATGAAGTCCAGCCAGATCACACCACTTAGAGTTATTCTTTCCTGCCTTTGACTTCCAGAATCTTTTTTTCCCCTACTTCTCTGGTAGCCTCATTTTATTCTGTTGGGTATTATAATTAGTCGTTTAAATGCCTTTCCTTTGCCAGAAAATGATACTAAGAACTGCAACAATGTCTAAGTAACTTTTATGCCCTCTGTAGCACCTAAAACGGTGCCTTGTGTTCAGTCAGCCGCAGTTTCCCCATTTATAAACTAGAGGAGAGTAACAAAACCTGAAATTCCTAATTCACAGGATTACTGTGAGAACTCATGAGACTGACCTTCCCCGCCCCAGACAGGGCCATGAGGCCACTGGCGCTTTCTTAATCTTCCCTGAGAATGCCAATCCTGCTGCTTCATAAGCCACAGCAGGGAGAGTTTAGAACTTTATCTCTTCCCAATAGCCCAGGTTTGTCAATACACTTCAACCTGCATGGTAACGCCAATCTATTAACCTCTGACCTCTGAGGTACAGCCTTGAGAACAATTCTGAGACCACGTACAGGACCAATGGGAGAGACTGCCATGATGGGATAGAAACGTCTGCCATGACTTTAGGATTGGGAACTGGTGATGTGTGATCTATAATCTCAAAGTATGGCCACCAGCAGTTACTCAGCCCCTGATTGTGCATGCTGCTTTTCACATCAAGGAGTAGAACTGATTTCCCCCCGCTGAATCTGGGCTGGCCTTGTAACTTGCTTTGACAAATAGAATTTGGAAGTAGTGATGTGGGACTTCTAAAGCTAAGACTTGAAAGAGACTAACAGCTTTTGCTTCTTCTCTTTTAGAATCCAGATGCCATCTAAGAAGTCTGACTCACCTGAGGCTACCATGCTATAAGGAAGACCAAGATAGCCGTGTGGAGAGAGAGGGGCCATGCAGAAGATCACTGAGGTGTCTGTCATGTGAGTGAAGCCTTATTGGACCTTCAGGTCCACTGAATGCAGTTGAACGACTCTAGGTGACATTATGTGGAACTGAAGAGCCAGGCAGATGTACCCTGCCCAGATTTCTGCCCCACAGAATCATCAAAAATAGCAACTTGTTTTAAGCCATTAGGTATTGGGATGGTTTGTTACACAGCAATAGAAAACTGAAACATGGTAGTTTGGACCAGAGTTTTGCCATTTCTAAATTAAAGGGTACTGGTTAGCTCCCAGGCCCCTATTCCAGGTAATCTAATTCAATTGCTTAAAGATTAGTATATTTTAAAACTGTCCATCAGACTCTCCTGTAGAATTAGGGTTCAGAACCACAGGTCCAGGTAGAATCATAAGTGGATGCACTGACTTAGAAAGTCAAACTGAGCTGAAACAGAGGAATAAGACTTTATCTGGCTAATACCAGATCAACAAAATAAAACAAAAACTCCTTAGTCATCGACAACAAGCCTCATTACGTCAGGCAAGATGCAGAGGAGCAAATAGAGAAGAACACAGCAATTAGAGATAAATGAGTAAACTGGAAGATAAAAGAACATTCCTCTTGGGTTTTTTTTCCCCCTGAGCAAATATAATTTTTCTATGTTTTTTCTATCTCAGTCTTTTCCGTGTGTCTGTACTAAATGAAACTTGCCTGGAGTTGGGTGACAAAAGTCTGCATTTCATTCCTATTAATGTCATCTTGAGCTAAGTTTGCAGTGTGTTTATGGGTCCATTAGGTCCTTATCCCCAAATTCAGGCCCAGTATTACCTGAGTTGCAGCATAATTAACCATACAAACAAGATAGATAGATAGATAGATAGATAGATAGATAGATAGATAGATAGATAGATAGACATATTTTTTTGCCAAGATTTTCAGGATGTTACATTGTGCCTCATATCCCATTTTCAACTGAAATTTGGATTAAAAATGTTTGACAGTTTTTGGTGAAAACACAAGAGGAAGGAGTTTAAGCCCCTCAGATGTGTGGAGTGCTGTTATACATGTTCACATTACACTGGAAAGTCATTAAGGAAATACATATGCCAAACCACGTCATCAATTTTGAGATATTGACTCTAACAGAGATGTCAATATTCTAGTCACATCAGCAGAGTTTAATTTCAACTAAAGTCTACTGACATGTGACACTTTGCCTGCCCTTTAAACCATTTATATCTTTGCTTTAGGCAAAATGCATTCTGTCTCTATTGATATATAATTAGCAAGTACTTGAATCTAAAAAAACTGTAGACGTGAAAGAAAGAAAGAAAGAAAGAAAGAAAGAAAGAAAGAAAGAAAGAAAGAAAGGAAAGAAAGAAAGAAAGAAAGAAAGAAAGAAAGAAAGAAAGAAAGAAAGAAAGAAAGAAAGAAAGAAAGAAAGAAGGAAAGAAAGAAAAAGGAAGGAAGGAGGGAGGGAGGCAGGGAAGGAGGGAAGGAAGGAAGAAAGGAGGGACGGAGGGAAGGAGGGAGGGGGGGAAGGAAGGAAGGAAGAAAGGAAAGAAAGAGAAAGAAAGTGCTGGTTTTCACTGGAGGCATGTCTGCCTTTGAAGCCTCATATTTCAGAAGCTGAAATAAGAGTCTCCAGTGGTTTTGATTATAATCGTTGCTATGTGGTCCTCGCGCTTTCCAGGGCACCTCACATAAGACCACATGTGAGATTGGCTGAATAGCGCTGATTAGTGAATGAATATTACAGAGAAAAGCCTAGAGGTCTTTCAGCCCCCAGCCACTTTCCAGGAGGGGGAAGAACATCCTCTGGGCCAGGCACATTCAGTCTTTGGATGTGTTACTATGAAATACTTTCATCGCTCCAGTTTCTACTCATGTGGATTTTTCCTGGCTCCAGCTTAGCGACCTGATTCTCTAATTTTCCCCCCTCTGAGAACATACTTTTTCTTAAGTTATTTTTTTCTCTGAAATCCACACTGCCTCCCCTCCCTTCCCTTTTGATTTCTTAGTCAGCCTGGAGACTACCTCACCAGTTGTGATTAGCCTGAATACTTGAGGGAGGGAGGAGGGCTCTCCTTAGGGAGCAGGGGAATAAAGCGAGATCCCTTCTTCTAAGAGTAAGGAAGAGAAACCCAGGCCCACGTAAGCTGATTAGGGCTCTCTTTGCTTTTTCATCTATTGTAAAGCACCAAACTCTGATGAGGGCCTCTTCTCTCTGTTATTTTATAACCTTAATTGACCCATACCACACACTCTCAGCTTGTTAGGCTAGATATACTTTCTAATATACTTTCCTGGACCAAGTAAAGAGCAGAAATATACAACATTTAAGTGCAAGTTAGCAGCTTTCTCAGTTTTTCTATCTCAGTCTTTTCCGTGTGTCTGTTCTAAATGAAACTTGCCTGGAGTTGGGTGACAGAGGTCTGCATTTCATTCCCATTAATGTCATCTGGAGCTAATTTTGCAGTGTGTTAGTGGGTCCATTAGAACCTTACAAATACTATTTCTGTGAAAAAATTATGTTTCCTATGTTTTTCACAAGTCAATTTGTCATTTTTTTCAATCATAATAGCTATGATTCATGCATGCTGTGCTCTGTTCAGGTTTTTAACTACATTATCTCTAATAGTCCCCAAAATAACCCTGAAAGTAGTTATCAGTATCCCCATTCTATAGATGAAGAGTCTGAAGCCTAGAGTTAAGTGTATAATAATTTGCCCAAAAGGGCACGGTTAGTAAGTGTCAGACCTGAGATTCAAACCCAGGACTCTTTCGCTCCAAACCTTTATATTAACCACTACGTTCAACTGCCTTTCAAAAACATGCATGGCCAGCTTGAAAATCATCGAAGAGGGAGAGAAAGAGGAATTTTTTTTTAAGAACAGGAAAGACAGGAAAAGAAATGAAAAAGTTCCCTATTTGAGCATAACAAGGGGTGGGGATGAGAGTAGGGAGAACGAAGGAGTGGCGTTCAGAGCTGTTTAAACTGAGGGCAGGGCAGTGCAGAAACACCCTGTTTTACGGAGAGCTAATTTAATACAAGAAAGCATGTTATCTAGGTGCCCAGTTTCCAAGAATGGTTACAGGCAATGCCATGTTTAAAAACCAGTTTTTGAATTTGATGCAAACTCTACCTAATAAACAAGAAGTCGCTGAGCTGCTGGGCAATCCCCTTTATCAATTGATGGCCATTATCGATTTGCAGAAGAGATTGACTTCTCCCTTTTGATACAGAAAGCATAAAATTCTAGTCTGCTACCATAAAATTTCATAAACTTTCTCTTGACCCTTTAATAAGTATAAAAACAAGAAGAAATATGAAGACAGAAACCTACTTCATCATGTTTACACATCCCCCTTTGCATGCTAAGACCATAATATTTTATTCCCTTTTATGTATTTTTAAAATTCCATAACAAATATCTATATAATTAGAATTATTAGATACTGATTTAAAAATCTCTGTTGATTTGTATTAGTTTATCAAAATGGATGTTGATAATGGGCACTTGCCATATGATTGCTTTATTGATAGACACTCTCTTTAGATCAGAGACTCCTGACTGAACAGCCTGTTATACTGACACCAAGCATACCAGTAACCTGCTCCCTGACCTATATAAGGTAACTATTTTGTGTTTGGCTTTATCGTCGATGAAGCTCCTGATATTTTGCAGAGCTGAGTTTCCAGAGCAACTATAGCTGAGAGTTGGCTGTCTGGCTGGAACTGAATCCCTAAGAGGTACATGGATGAAATCATGGGAGACCGTGGTCACTGGTCAACAGATACTCGGAAACCTATGGGAAATGTAATTTCATTTTACCTTTGAGGTTTGTGTCAAGAAGATCATTCACTTTTGCAACCATGGCACTGAGACATTTTTGTAATTTCCCATAGCTTAAGGGCTTTTCATGCTGCATTAAGTATCTATGGTGTTTAAACAGCATTACAGCCTATTAAATCCACGACCCACAAATAAGGAGCTCTATAGACACAAAAGAGTAATGCACAAGAACAGTTTTCTATAAGGTTATTTCTCTATAAAATAGAAAAAAGAGGGGCTTCCCTGGTGGCGCAGTGGTTGAGAGTCTGCCTGCCAATGCAGGGGACGCGGGTTCGAGCCCTGGTCTGGGAAGATACCACATGCCGCGGAGCGACTGGGCCCGTGAGCCACAATTGCTGAGCCTGCATGACTGGAGCCTGTGCTCCGCAACAAGAGAGGCCGCGATAATGAGAGGCCCGCGCACTGCGATGAAGAGTGGCCCCCACTTGCCGCAACTGGAGAAGGCCCTCGCACAGAAACGAAGACCCAACACAGCCATAAATAAATAAATAAATAAATAAATAAATAAATAAATAAATAAATAAACCCAAAGTTTAAAAAAAAAAAAAAATCCTTGGAGGCATCCTCGATTCCTCTCTTAAAAAAAAAAAAAGAGAAAAAAGAAAGCCTTTATGTAAAGTAGGAATTTGGGTCCTTGGGTCATTGATAAATGGAATATAAAGGGGAAAAAATTTCAACTGCTTCTACCTAATTTCCTCTGTCACATGATTTGGCTTCTTACAGCAAATGTGTCTGTGGCATTACATATTCAAGGCATTAGTAGTCATTGCCTTAGAATTCATGACTTCTTACTTTCCATGCCGAAGTTTGACCACACCTGTGTACTCAATACACAGCAAGGAACCTTCTCATTGCAATAAAAATAGCTTCAACCAGGGGCTGCTCTAATTTTGCTTGGCTTTGGTCTTATGAAATGACTCACCTAACACTTTTTAAAACTTCTCTGCATATTGAATAAATAAAATGTAACTGAATCACTAATTTGCAGTGACTAACTGCACTAACTAACCCTCACTTGAAGAGAGAAGGATTGCAAAATTTTATGCCCTGAAATGAAGCTACTTTTTTTTTTTTTTAAATGGATGCTTGGAAAATCACCGTTTGACTTCTGGACACAGTGTTTCAGACTCCAGTGTTAATTTTATTAAGCAGTATAATCAGAAAGTCACTTGAATCATCATGTAATAATTTGTGCTTCTGGACCTGAATAGATATGGCTGTAAGAACTCAATGCTCAAATAATTATTCCAATAAAGAGAGACATAATCAACCCAATGTTATTCAGACTCCAAAGTAACTCACTGTAGTGATTCTTATTTTTTTTAAATGTAATCTTAAAAAAAAAAGAATAGGGAACTAGGAATTTTTGGAGGCTTCCTATAACGATGGTGAGTTGGTAACTTTGGAAACTCAAAAGGAGGTAGAGAGACACATTTTATTGAATCTTACACCAAGTACACACAGTCTAAGGGATGAGGGTAAATTTCCTAATTTCGATAGAATTTCACTCTACTCTTTAGCAAAATTGAACTAGTTGTACTGAGGGATCTCACCATATGCTATGGAGAATAATTTATGTATAATTTAAATACAAAAATAGTAAAATATTCAGGGAATAAACCCAAATATCTACAGTGTCACAACACTGTACAATAATATACAGTACCCATCACCCTCCCTTTTATTTTTTTAATTTATTTATTTATTTATTTATTTATTTTTGGCTGCGTTGGGTCTTCGTTTCTGTGCGAGGGCTTTCTCTAGTTGCGCCAAGCGGGGGCCACTCTTCATCGCCGTGCGCGGGCCTCTCATCATCGCGGCCTCTCTTGTTGCGGAGCACAGGCTCCAGACACGCATGCTCAGTAATTGTGGCTCACGGGCCTAGTTGCTCCATGGCATGTGGGATCTTCCCAGACCAGGGCTCGAACCCGTATCCTCTGCATTGGCAGGCAGATTCTCAACCACTGCGCCACCACGGAAGCCCACCCTCCCTTTTAAAATCCTGCTTATTTGTGTTACTTTTTCTAGTCTAAATGGTACTCAAATTCATTTATATGAAGGCTTTCTTAGATTACAATTTCACATTCATTTGACAAACGTTTAATGAGTACTTAGTGCTGTGTTGTATAGAGGATGATGAATATGGTTCAGCATTCAGATTGCTCACAGAGTAGTTGCAGAGATAGAAATACAGGCCAATAATTGTCATTGTGAAAAATGTTATGAGAGTATCAAGTATTATGGGGTCCCAGGGGAAGGAAGGTACTATTTGGGTCTTTTCCGTTCTCTGTTATCCATTCTCCTTACAGGCTTTCATCCTCGCCACTCCACACTGTTCTTATCCAGGTCAACGATGGCTCCCACGTTGCTAAATCTGGGTCATGTCTTAGTCCTCATCTCACTCAATATGTCAACAATATTTCACACAGTTGTTCATTTCCTCCTTCTTGAAAGACTTCCTTCACTTGGCTCCTGGGAGGTCACTCTTGCTTCACTTCATGTCTCACAGTCACTCCTTTTAAGTCTTCTGTGTTGGCTCTTCTACAGCTTTCCAAGCTCTGAACATCAAGTACTTCAGAACTCAGTCCCTGAACTCTATTCTCTTCTCCCTTCTCTCTAAGTGATCCTACCTCATTTCAGGGCTTTAAATATCATCTATTTCAGATAACTCCCCAATACCTAGTCCCACCCATGATATTCCCACTGAACTCCAAAGCATTTATGCAATGACCTACCTGACATTTCCACTTACAGGTCCAACAGGCATCTCACACATAATATGATTTTTTAAAAAATCTTGATTTTTCCCACCCAATCTGTTCCTCCTACAGTCTTCGCCATCTTAATAGAGGGAAACTTCATCCTTCCAGTTCCTCAGGTCAGAATTCTTGGCATTGTCCGTGACTATTTCCTTCACATTCTACCTTTCAGCTTTGCCTTCAAAACATATTCAGAATCTGACGACTCTTAATACCTTCCCTCTTGTCACCCTGGACAACATTTGTCACCTGGATTATTACAATAGCCTCTTAGCAGGTCTTTCTGCTTTTGTTCTTGCCTCCCTATAGTCTATCCTACACATGGCTATTGCCGTGATCCTATTAAAATCTAAGGCAGATTATTTCACTCTTCTGCTTCCTACCCTTCAATGGTTTCCAGTCTTACTCCAAATAAAAATTAAAGTCCTTTCCATGGCCCACAAGGCCCTACAAAATCTTGCCCATAGCTACCTCTCTGATCTCATCCCTCACTCATTCACCTCACTCCAATCTCACTGGCCTCCTATCATTTCCTCCAGTATACCAAGAATGCTCTGCTTTGGGCACTTTGCACTTGCTATTCCCTCTGCCTGAAATGCTTTTCCTGCTACCACTCCCCACTTTCTATATCCACATAGACTGAACTCATGCTGTATTTTCATCTCTGCTCTCATATTACTTCATCCTAGTGGCCTTCCTCAACCACTGTTTAAAATAACATCCTCACCCACCTACCCTGCCTTATTTTTCTTCATCCTAGTTCCACCTGGCATGCACGCTGTTGCTTGCTACTTGTTTATTGTCCACTTGCTTCCACTAGAATCTAAATTCTATCACAGTTGAAAATGTCTGTTTTTTCACCGTTGCCTCTCTAGATCTTAGGACAGTATCTGGCATATAATAATCTTCCAATAAATAATGAATTTTAATGAATTAATATATTTGAGCTGAGAAAAAAGGACAAAGGATCCCAGGCAGAAGAAACCAGCACCTGCAAAGGAATAAATTTGGTCTGTTTAAAACAGAAGTGAGCAAACTTACAACCTGGGGACCAAATCTAGCCTGCTACTTGTTTTGGTTAAAGTTTTATTGAAATATAGCCAGGCTCATTCATTTACATTACTATTTATGAATGCTTTCGTTCTACAACAGCAGAGTTGAATAGTTATGAAAGAGACCATATGGCCTGCAAACCTGAAATATTTACTATATGGCTCTTTACAGAAAAAGTTTGCCAACCCTTGGTCTGAAGGGTAGAATGCATTTTGGACACGGTGGGAAGATGGAAGAGTCAGTACGGACACGCTGGAAAGGGTTTATATGAGTTTGGACGTCACATGTAAGTCAAGAGAGAGTGAGACAATGGGTGCTTTTAGGCAAGGGAGTCCCTGAAAGGCAGGAACTATGTCTAATGTACTTTGTGCATTAAAGAGTACTTGCTATTTAAACCAGTTAAACCAGTGGCAGCTGCTGCCAGGACGCCTGTCTTTATGTCATGGCCACGTCTGGGATTAGCTCTTGACGTAGGAACCAGAAAGTGGTGAGGATCCCTTTGCTTCCTCCACCCTTCTATATGAGGTGTTGGTTTGGAAATGATCTATCTCTTGTGGTGAGTCTGGCACAGATGGCCCCAACAGAATCCATTATCACCTCTAGGTAACTGGCCTGGGCTGATCTCAAGAGTCCCAGAAACATGAGGGTGGTTCTAGGGTCACCAAGAGACTTGTGTCTCCTCAGACTTGTTGGTCCTGCTTTAGGAAGCTTCTGGAATTTGAGAAACTTTGGAATCATTTCTATAGAGGGTGACAAGAAAAACTCTAAATTTTCAGTGGTTTGACAGCTCGTCAGACGTTTTCCAAGTTCTCTAAACCACGTGAATCAGTGAGACTTTGCCACTGGGTAAGGTCAAAAGACTGCTGATCCGTTTTGCTTTTACTCAGATTGGATTTCACAGTAAAGCAGCCTTTCCCCTGCTGTCTTGGGCTGTTATGATTTTAGCTTCAGCCAGACCCTAAGTTAGGGCAGGAGTAAATTTTGAAGCAAAACAAAAAAGGAGAATAAATGTGTTCTGAATTTCACAGAACAAAGTGGAGCTCTGGCTTGTGGTGGAGCTTGGGAGTAGATGCCCCGCACCCCTCTTTCCTTTGAGAACTCAGTGGTGAAATCAGGTCTGCTCCAGTGAAGCTGCGGCATTCGGGTTTAATCTGATAGATCCCAATGTGCCTACTTTGGTTTGAGACTCGGTGCTGGCCTGACATTTTTTGCCCATCCCTCAAAGTGTGTATAAGCAGGGGAAGCCAAGTTTCCACTTGTATATACTGAATCATTCAACTAGAAGTCCATAGCCCTTACAACAGCTCATGTTGTTTATTGGCTTGCCTTTAAAGTTCAAAGTATGGGTTATCTGAAAACTGATAGGTTATCATTTGAAGGAGGAAGTAGAAAGTGCCAAATAGGCAACAGTCTAGGCTTAAGAAAAAGAAACAGAACTTTGATTTCTACTGTAGCCTTTGGGACCCCCCCTTTCTTTAGGCTTTTACAGTACACCAGAACATTTTTTTTTTTTTTTGGTTTAATTTAATACTTCAATTTTCAAGAAGAAGCCAGATCAAGCTTTTTAGGCTTTATCCGCTTGGGACGTGCTGAATTAACTGCAGGCTTCATTTTGTAGGAGTTGGTATCAATGGATGGGGTGCTAGCTCAGCCCTTTTGAAAGTAGCAGACGGAGGTGGCTCCAATAATTCCATTAAGGCCGTGGATACACACTTGCCTTGGGGATTTGAAGTTGGGCTTAATCAAATCTGGATTTGACATTTCACAGCCCACATCAAGGGTTTCTACAAAGGAACATCAGAGCAGTGCCAGCTATGCTCTTGCTCTGACTTAGTGCCTTCTCCTGGGGAACTGAACAGGCCTTGTGCTAATCTTGTTGATGCTTTCGCTGCACCTCTGCCCTGCTGTACAGCACTCAGAGCTTCTGCAGGCCACAGTTTCTTGCCATCCGTGAAAAAGTATTTATTTAGTGCCTATCATGCCCCACGGCACTGGGCTAGGGTCTGGGATGGGTGCGACGGTAAACAAGACTAACTGTACTCTGAGCTGCATTTGTAAACATTACACATAGTAGGAGCTACAGATGCTCAACCCGTGGCTGAAAAGCAATTAACTATTTTTATTCATTCATTACCAACCGTGTCCTAATAGGTTATGTCCGCCCTTGAGGAGTTTAAAGTCCAGTCCAGTGGTTCTCAGCTTTAGTCACCTAAGAAGCCCCAGGAAGGCCTATTTCAAATGGGAATGAGGCATCTGCACTTCTCAGAGGCAGATGTTTTTGAGGCACTTGTTCTTTGGACCACACTTTGAGAAATATTGATACATGTAGAAGTGATGTAAACAAGCCACTGTGAAAATAGCATAATAAATTCTGCACCTGTCACAGTGGAGGCTCAAAGGTGGGAGAGCACAGTCCTATTCGGGAGGCCAGAGAAGGCTTCCAAGATGAAGATCTAGATCTTGCGGGATGATGGAGGGTCATTTTTTTTTTTTTTTTAAAAACAGACTTTGGGCTTCCCTGGTGGCGCAGTGGTTGAGAATCTGCCTGCCAATGCAGGGGACACGGGTTCGAGCCCTGGTCTGGGAAGATCCCACATGCTGCGGAGCAACTAGGCCCGTGCGCCACAACTACTGAGCCTGCGCGTCTGGAGCCTGTGCTCCTCAACAAGAGAGGCCGCGACAGTGAGAGGCCTGCGCACCGCGATGAAGAGTGGCCCCCGTTCGCCGCAACTAGAGAAAGCCCTCGCACAGAAACGAAGACCCAACACAGCCAAAAATAAATTAATTAATAAAAAAAAAACAGGCTTTAAGACTTCACTAGATCTTTTTTTTTTTTTTTATTTTTTTTTATTTTTGGCTGTGTTGGGTCTTTGTTGCTGTGTGCGGGCTTTCTCTAGTTGCGGCGAGCGGGGGCTACTCTTCATCGCAGTGTGCAGGCTTCTCATTGCGGTGGCTTCTGTTGTTGCGGAGCACGGGCTCTAGGCGCGTGGGCTTCAGTAGCTGTGGCGTGTGGGCTCAGTAGTTGTGACTCGCGGGCTCTAGAGCACAGGCTTAGTAGCTGTGGCGCACAGGCTTAGTTGCTCCGCGGCATGTGGGATCTTCCCAGACCAGGGCTTGAACCCGTGTCCCCTGCATTGGCAGGTGGATTCTCAACCACTGCGCCACCAGGGAAGCCAGTCAGACAGTGCCACAGGTGGGAACAGCTGGGAGCGGGAGAGAATTCCAGGCAACGAGGAGAGCAGGAAAAGGACACCAGAGTGGAGAGGGTAGACCTGTTTAGGTGCCCTGTGAGCATAGAGCTGGGAGGGACAGTGAGGGCATACGGTGCTGGAAAGTAGTCTGGAGGCAGGTCATGGAAGATCTTGAAAGCCAATGTCGGATTGAGAAACCATTAGTGAGAAACCATTTTGTAGCAGAGAAATAATGTGATCAAATTTGCATATCAGACGGAGTAGTCAGGGGGCAGTGTGGTGTTGGATGGGAAACAATGTAGGAGACAAGGAGCACTTAGGAGGTTCTCCATGAGTGTCATTAAGTGTAAAAACAATAGGGTTGTTGTCAGGATATACATGCAAAGCATTCTTTGGCCGTAAAGATATATATGTAAAAAAGCTGACCCACCAGCCACAGGAAGAGTGGGAATCACAGAGGAGCAGGCTGCCAGAACCTTCCCCTGGGAGCTCCGCCGTTAGCATTAGGCAGGTACTATCCCTGCACCTGCTCTCACCTTTCTTTCCATTCACTGGCTTCCTCTATGTGTTGTATCTTCCTCACACCTTCTTCCAACTCCAAATTTCTACTTGCTTAGGAATAAAGGAAAAAGATGCAGATGGAACACATGTGACATATGGGGTGAGTGTAGGAGGACCCCCAGAATCTCCTCAATGCTGTCCCTTCACTTAGCAGGTGGCCTTGAACAAAGCCTTTTGCACATTAGTGATCCATTTGTTAGTGGACCCTGAATTTATTTATTCAATGACAGTCATTGGCTGTTTTTTTTTTTTTTAATTATCTTTTTTCCTAATGGAAAAACCTACAAGTTTGAATTAATGCCAAGTAATTGATTTTGTGAGCCACAGCTGCAAAGGAGTATGAGATGCATAAATGTAGGTTTTTTATTTCTCTAGCAAGACTTTGTTAATTCAGAATAGGAGAAAACAATTACTAGCATAAATATATGAATATTCTGAACTATGGACCATTATAAAGCATTCAGTCTTATTTTCAAGTGTAAGAATTTAAACTTAGTTCCTATTACAGTTACGTCTTTGAGGGCCTCCTTAAATAAATTATTTAGAGTGATTCGTAATGGACATGTCAATTCCTTTTTATGTAAACAGTCCTCCCACATTTTTTTAAATGATATATTATTTTGCACAACTTTAATATTCTCCTTGCTAAAGGTGAATGCATTATTCATTTCTTTAGAAAACCCATTGCCCCATGAAGTGAAAGATAAATTTCAAACTCTGCCCTAGCACCAACTGTTACAGATTAAAAATATGTCTCACTATCTAAGATTGAGAGGAGCCTATTTTGGCAACCAAACTTCGTAAACGTCAGAATAAGTAAGGTTTTTCTGTGTCAGCCACAGCTTCTTCCCAGAGGTCATTATCCAGGCCTTCAAGACTCTAGGTCAGCCTTGGATTCAGGTTTCAAAAGCCTTTAGTTCTATAAACATCCAAAAATCATGAAAAATTCTCATTAGCCCATTGGCAGTGTTCCCCGTAAATAGCGACTTCCACTTCTTCCCACAAGGCTGGGCTAAGAGAACTTGCTGTCTGAAGCAAATACATACCCAACGTCCTCACCACACACAAGTTCCCACGAAAAACAAGCAAAAACGGGACCGGCAGGAGAGGCAGACACAGAGACGTCTATCCATTCCCTGTGCTTCTTTGGCCCATACCTGCTCTCTTTGAGGCTAGTGCTGATTTGCAAGCCTTGGAAGGAACTGGTTATGAAGGTTTTTGTCAATTAAACGGAAGCCAAGCCTCCCCCTCTTGGCTGCTCCAGTGGAGCTGGTTGCCCTGTGGCTCTGGATATTCTCTCTACATGGTGGCTTCTGGGGCGGTGAGCCTACTCTCTGTGCAGCTGACATGAAGGCAGAGGGGACGCATCTAATCATCTACAAGCGGCATGCATTTAAGTTCTCCTAAACCATCTCTGACAAGCTTCAGGTGAGGCCCCATCCCTGGGGTGTGTATCAGTTTGGGGGAATCACTCCATGTCCTTCAGGATTTTATAAACTTTGATCTTAGCCCCTCTTAATGGGAATCTCTCAAGGCCTAAGTCTTGACTATTCTGTTCTGTCCTCACAGGATATCTCTTAATCCACTCCATCGATTTAGCAGCCCTTTCTTAGACTCTGGAGTTCTGTCCTGTTTCTTTGAGAATTCAATTCAGGGAGCAACCTAGTATAACGGGTAACTTCATGATCCTTGGCATTTGCAAGTCCAGAGATCAAGCCCAGGCTCTGCCATGGAATTGCACTGAGATCGGGGACGAGGTGCTTAACCTTCCTGAGTTTATTTCCTCATTAGTAAACTCAGAAGAGCAACAGCACACTCTTTATCAAGTTTTTATACGGGTTAAATAAATTAACACATATACCTGTTAGAATACCTGGTCCCTGCAAAAGTAAGTGTGATAATCTGGAAACACAAACATAACTAGATGACTGAGTTCTCTTCTTTACATGAATGTTTGACCAACTACGATCTACATATTTGGTAGCAATACAATCCCAGAATTTTTCTGACCCTGAATAAAGTGCAGTTGATCCCATCTAGCCTTAAGGTGGCAGCTGTTCTAAAGGTGTTGACTTTGTACCTTCCATACACAGGACCACACTGTGCATCTTACTGAAAGCCACATTCATTATTTGTCACTTGTTCAATGCCTACTCTTGTCTAGGCACCGTGTTAGGCAGTGAAATCTCACAGGAGAATAAACCAAAGCCTTTACCCTTAGAAACGTTATAGTGCGGCTCATTGTATGGACATAGTTACTGCAGGAATTGCCCTGCTGATTAGTCAGTGTTTAAGTACCATAACAAACAGTCCCAATGTCTCAGTGGCTCAATGAAAGCTGACTTCTTATTCACATTGTATTAGTTATCTATTGCTTGGCAGCAAATGACTCCAAAACTTAGCAGTTTAAAACAACAAACACGTCAAGTATACTTCAATTTAAAAACAAAAAAAGGAATTTTCTCACAGTTTCTAAGATTTGAGAATCCAGGAGCAGCTTTGCTGGGTGATTCTAGCCCAGTGTCTCTCACAACGTTGTATTCAAACTATCTGCTGGAGTTGCAGTCATTTGAAGGACCAACTGGGATTAGAATTCTTTTCCCAGCTCACTCACCTGATTATTGTCAGGCCTCAACTCCTTGCTGGCTGTTGGAAGGAGATCTCCATTCCTTACCATGTGGGCATCTCCACAGGCATGGCAGCTGGCATCCCCAGAAAGTAATGAGAAAGAGAGGATGAGAATGAGCGAAAGACCACCAACGGCAGAGGTTACAGTCTTTTATAACCTAATCTCAGAAGTGGCATACCATCACTTCTGCCATATGCTACTGGAGGTGAATGCACAAGGGTATGGATACCAGGAGATGTGACCATTGGAGGCTGGCTACCACACAGTGAACATGAGTCATAGTCTGCTGTGAGTCGTTGGTCAGGGGAGATGGATGGGGGCAGAGAGTCTGCTCCACACAGTTTCATTTTAGGACCCCCATCTCCTTCCGTCCTGAGACTCCTCATTATGCCCTTGGCATTTTCCACCTGATGCTCTGCATCTTGCCAGGAGGTCAAGGGTAAGGAAAAGGCACTAGGGTTGCCCAGCAGATCTTAGTGGCCAGACTTGGACGTTGTGTACATTACTTCGGCCCACATTCCTCCAGCCAGATATCACCTAATTGCAGGGGAGGCTGGGCAATGTGTTCTACCTGTGGCCCTGGATTAAAAGGAAATGGGATTTGGCAAATGTATAGCAGGCACTCTGCCACACCCTCTATTTGAAGAGAGATTGTACATTTAAACAGCTTAATTTTTTAAAAAAACCAGTCTGTTCAGTTTTAACACAACGACAAAAAAATATGATTGCCTGCCACTATGTGACAAAGCAGCTGATTGATTGCATCTTTTCACCTTTTCAATGCATTGTAAATGCAGCCCCTATTTAAGGGGCCTGAAAGCAGGTGGTGGAGAGCAGTTCCTGAACCATTAAGTTTGCCGCTTTTTCAGGAATACTATTAGGATGCTGGCAGAAACAAGTCTTGCCTTGTTTCCCAAGTGGGGAAAGAAGAAAGTCTTTGTTCCCAAGCAAATGAAAATACAAATCACAAGACTAAAATTATGGATGCCAAACAATATATTAAAATGTGGCTTGTGTGTAGTATTTGCATGCATTTTAATATGCATCTGTCCTTCCCCTTGCTAAATGCAGTAGGCACTGAAAATATTAAGCCACTGAGTACACCTAATAATTAGAGGAATTGTTTTGAAATATATTGTCACCCATTTATGTTCCTATTGCCAAACCTCTTGGTCTTTAAGGGCTCTGAGATGTCAAATCAGATCATTTAATTGGTCAGATCTCAGATCTCTGTGGCCTAAGAACAACTCACCAAAGTATTTTTCATAAACTGACGTGATAACACTCAAATGACTGGAAAAACTAAAATCATTCCTAGGATAGAAAAATTTCATATCAGATTTGAAAGCTGGAAAAGTCTGTAGAGAACCTCGGTATTAGATATTCCCATCTCTCCTACTTCTTCTGAAGTCTGGCCATATTTAAGATTTCATGAGACATTTAAGACCACTCTTTGCAAAACCCAAATTTGCTGAGCCTTTTGCTCCAGTTATCTTTGCAGCTGAAGTTTTCAGAATCAGTTTTGCCCTTCTCTGGAGTTTGTTTGCCTGGCTTTCTACGTTGAGCAAACCCCAGAGAGAGAAATCACTTTTAGGGCCCTAGCAAAAATGAACCAAATTTCAGCCACACGTAGAATCTTTGCTCTCTGCACATCGAGGCTTCTGGGCCAGAGAAGAAGAATATATTTCATGAGAATGCAGCTCTAAGTCATAAACATGAAATACATCAAGCTCCGTGTTGTTAATTGGCACTTACCTCACCTGAAGGCTTTTGCCAAGAAGAGCAGAGGGTTTTAATGGGGAAGGAAGTAAGGAAAGAGCCTGGAGCTCTGGAAAACAGGCCCAGCCACATGTGATTTTTAGCTGAGGGGGCTTCCCACCCCCTAGGACGCTAGAGCAACAAAGTGGCCTATGTGCTTTCTCAAACCTCGGCTGTTTGTTTGGGGGGTAATGCTCAGACTGGGGCATGAGTGATAACTGCTTCACGTAATTACGAAGACAGCTTGAAAACTATGCCCCTCTTTGTTTCGGCCTCCAGATGACGGCCGTCTAACCGCTGTTTGTGCCAGTTTTATTTCAAAGCGCTTTTCTTTCCATATTTCAAAGGTCAGTGTGTTTACTGGTGGCCAAAAAGAGCCTGTGTGTGAGAGAAAGAAACACATGTGGTTGAGTGGCAGAGCTGGATGAGGAGTCAGAACTGAATTCCAATCCTAGATTGGCTTCTAGATCTGTGAGAGAACTGAATTTATTTGACCTCCCCTTCTTCATTACCATAGAACGGAGAGGAAGTAAATGGCATCAGTGGTCTCTTCTAGGTGAAAAAAAAAAAAAAAAAAAATTCTAGAAGTCTGATTCAGGAAGAAGAAATGGAGGTGTTCCCAGTAAAGAAACATCATCACATACGTAGCCAAGAAAATGTCCATTTCATCTTCTCAAAATGGAAATGTTTCTTCCTTCAAAGAAAGCAGGCTGTATAGTCTGGCTACCCTTGGAAACCTTGAGATTGTTTTCAGTCAAGGAATATTAGCACAGGGAAATAAAGCAAACACCAAACACTTTCTCAGGAGTCTCCGTTGGCTTTCTGACATCATTGCTTAGAACATCAAAGCTGATCAGACTGAGTTACCTGCCCTTTTATAAAACATTAGAGTTTCTATTATGAATATTTGAAAACAGCATCAAATTTCAATTACATAAGCTCAATACCTATTTCAAATGTCCTTCATGATTCATTTTCTTCTAACCTGTGTCTTCCACATCCATCTTCCCCCCGTTTTCTGTATACTGAGCTGCTGGGGAAAGGAGGTGAGTAAGCTGCAGAAGTGGTAAAGAGCACGTATTCCGAAAGCAGGTTTACCTGGGTTCAAATCTTAGTCTTCCCACTTACTAGTTGTGTGACCTTGCATAATTTACTTAATCTCTCTGTGCCTCAGTTTCGTTGTCTACTAATCCAAGTACTCACTTCCTGGTGTTGTGAGGATTAAGTGGATTGATATGTAGAGTAGTGCCTGGCTCTCAGCAAGCATTCAATTAGCTAATCATGAAAAACACTCCCCTTTTTGAAATGAATTCTGTACTTGGAAAAAAAACTTCTCTTTCGTGCCACCATTTCTCTTCTTGACTCAATCCACCTACACTTGTAGAAGTAAAAAAGTAAATTTGCAAATGCCAAGGGAACAGTGCCTGTGTTGTAAAAGGGAGAAAAAAGTAAAATAGAAAAAGAGAACAAATGAAATGTCTAAAACTTAATCTTCCAGTGACTGTGAATTTCCAGCCTCCTTTGAAGTAAGGGTACTCTTTACCTTGAGTTCGTACAAGACAAACAGAATTCTCACTACTTGACCAGGAAAAGGCATGGCAACTCTTGGCTATGAGTCAAGAAGGAATGAAGGGGGAAAGGAGGGAGCACAAAAAAGGGGAACTGCAATGTATTGAAGACCTTGGCTAGGCCTTGCAGTTTCATTCCATTTAATCCGTTAGTTGAATATTATTACCTCCATTTTACAATCTAAGAAAGCAGGGTTCAGGAAAATTAAGTGACTTTTCAAAGTCTATTCAGCCAGCCATTGGTGTTGCTGGGATTTAAACCCACTTCTACTGGATGCCAAGACCCCTGCTTTTGTCTCCTTTCTATATCGCCTTTCTAGGAAGGATTCGGCTAGGATGGGGTCCTGAGGGGCCATCAGCAGTACAGACTGAACCAAGACTCCAGCTTATCCATTACCATGTGCACAATATTAGCAAGAGGCTAATATTTCTAAGCCATTTCTGCCCTACTTCAAATGAAGTAGACTCATGTGAGTCTTTGTTGTGAACCACGTAATTTTAGGCATCAAGGAGAGGGGAAACTTTGGAAATGAATTCCCTTTCACTGCTGAAGTCAGAACCTCCTCCTGGGTCACAGCCTTTCCAGCAGTAGTCCATGCTAGCTTTTCAGCGTCTGCAGCATCGCTGCAGAGTAGACAGCAGGCTGACCTCACCCAGACGCTCGCGGCAGCCGGTGCCACGCAGGCGCAGAACGCCAACCCCATCCTCACCCCCCGGCCCACATCCACCACCGCAGACCCACTGCAGGAGCTCCCCTGTTGTTGCTGGGGATGGCGATGTCCACACAGCGCAGAGAAGAGTCACTGTGACACAGTGATGGCAGGCGGTTTAACATAACACGGTTCTGAGATCAGACCTGGATCAGTAACCGCCGGAAGTCGCGGCTCCAGGAAGGTGGCCTGGATAGAGTTAGGGAAGTTCCCAGACGAGAAGTGGCCACCAGTAGAAGCGGCAGCAGCAAACTTCAGCACAGCTCACTGGCCAGTATCCCTGGAGGATATGACACTGAAGTCAGCCTGGTTTCCAATGGCAACAACGGCGCGAGCCGCCAGGGGAGGCTTCTCCCAGGTTCTCTGTAGGTGTATGAGGTGACACCATCACTTTTCCTTTCACAGATGTACTGTTCCATTTGGTAGTCAAGGTTGGTGCCACCTAAGTGGGTTCCTTCTGCAAGGAATTTGAGGACATCCTCCTTTTTCATTTGCAGGTCATCAAGGGCTCCCGACACTATGAACATTTCCCTTTAAGTCACAAAGGGAACCCAGAACAGTGCCTTATTGACCCCTCTCTAGGTAGCCTGGGAAAGCACAAAACTTTTTCATGAAGATGAAGAGAGTTTGGGCACATGAATTCCTTCCTGGTCATGACCTTGACCCCCACCCCCTTTATTGCCTTAGAGCAAGTATGGTCCATGTTGATAAGAATCTGGCAAAGGAGCCCAGGTTATTGTTTTCATATCTAATTATTTCATTTCAATTCAACCAGGTTTTCTAAACCTGTTTGTGTGTGTTTAGACATACAGCGTAAGTAATTTGTGAGTATTGACTGAGAAGCCTTATCCAAATTCCTTTTAAGAAAGATGCCAGAACCTCATTCTCAATTCTGTTACTGAAGCTGTGATTTTTCCATTTTAGAGTTGAGATGCTAAAGCTAAACACAAATATGGATTTCACTTTCAATAAAATCACTGGCTGGTAAAACCCAGATTAAAACAGAGCACTGGAAATCAAGCTGCCTTTTTCTATTAGAACTAACAAAAGCTGTTTCATTTTCCAAATCCAGAGTTCTAGATGCTGAAATCCTATTTGTAGGAAATGCTAGGCATTATTAAAAATGCAGATAGTTATCACAAGCTGGCATGTTTTCTTGTGGTTGCCAGGATGTTTTAACGACAAAGCTAAGGACAGGTGCACATAATACATCAGCATTTTAATCAAAGAACAAAGAACAGGGAGAAGACATGAAATGCTCCAAAGCATTTAGGAAAAATAATGCTTTCTCTGGACACTTGGCAGTGACCTCATTGTTAGGAAAAAGCTGTCTAATAAAACACATCTCTTTCCTTATTATCTCTTTTTCTCTGCTTATATTTCTCTTCGGTCTGTAGTTCTTCATCTTAAAAAAACAGCTATAATAGTAACAATAACAAAACCAAAAATTTTGTTTGGCTTAGTGAGCCCTTTAGTCCCTATCTAAAAAAGAGATTCTTAACCTGGGCTCCATGTTTTTTTCTAATGGTTTTTTTTTTTTTTTTCTGGGAATTAGGTTCATAGCTTTTGTAAACATGCAAAGTACTTATATCCCTCCCAAAGAAGTTAAGCCAAAAAAAAAAAAAAAAGACAAACAAACGCTGAAGAAATATAAGGTACCCTTCTCTTAGTGCATCACTCTTGTACTGCCACTTTGTTTCAGCTGGGCTTTTGATAATAGCTAGAGTGGTCAATTCGAAGTTAAATTTTCGTGTCAGAAAAGATAAACGGTGCTGCTCATTACTTTGAATACTGTAGAAAGATGGAATCACTCAGATATCCTGCTATCCACTTCAGCTCAAACTCACCTTCCCTCCAAACCATTTCCACTTTACCAAGGTACCATGACCTCTTCCTTCTCTTTTTTTTTTTAAAATTTTATTTTATTTATTTTTGGCTGTGTTGGGTCTTCGTTTCTGTGCAAGGGCTTTCTCTAGTTGTGGTGAGCGGGGGCCACTCTTCATCGCAGTGCGCGGGCCTCTCACTGTCGCGGCCTCTCTTGTTGCGGAGCACAGGCTGCAGACGCGCAGGCTCAGTAATTGTGGCTCACGGGCCCAGCTGCTCCGCGGCATGTGGGATCCTCCCAGACCAGGGCTTGAACCCGTGTCCTCTGCATTGGCAGGCAGATTCTCAACCACTGCGCCACGAGGGAAGCCCCTCTTCCTTCTCTTAAGCACCCTTGTTTGAGATCTAAGTTGTCTGGGAGTCTTTCCAGATGTTTCTCTCTCCGTCTAATCTGTTGTCAATCCTCTCAGGTCACCTTCAGAAGTCTCTTACATACAACTCTTCCTTTTGGTTCTTAAAAACCAGCATAGTCTACCCTTGGTGGTTTTTACCACTGACTGAACATGAGGATTACACGGGGGGCTTTTTACCTCATACTGAAGCTTAGACCCTAGACCCAGAAAGTTCCATATAACTACTCAGGGATAGAGCCTGGGCATCTGAATTTATTAAAAGCTCCTTAGGGTGCAGCCAGTGCTGAGATTCATTTGCCTACCCTATCTTATTTGACTGTATTTTTTACTATTCTAGTTATTTTACCATCTAGCTGGTGATCCTGTCCAATCTTGCTACTCTCTGCCTTATTCCATATTACTTTCCTCTCCCCCAGATTAATCTTCTCAGCATCCTAATTTCCTTATGGTTTTTTTTTTTTTTTTTTAAATCAGGAAGCCCTGTTGCGTTCCACTGCCTGTCTGTAGAGGCATTTAAGTTGCTCTGCAGGGCTTTAGGGGGCTCCCCGGAATCCCCTGGGGCCTCTGACTCGGAAGAATGAAGGGATAGTGCTCTTGAGCCTGTCTCTCCCCTAGTTTTGCAAATACCACCCTCCAAAATAAAGTGACTCAACTTGCTTAAAGACACAATCAGTTAATGGCAGAGATGGATCTAGAACTCAAATCCCCTTACCCTCGGCCCCTTTGTTGAATTCAGAATGCTGCCTATCCCAGGGCTATAATAATGGGGGATAGAAGCCAACGCTGGGCCTTTGCCATTTTCCTCCATCGGCTCGCTCTGTTCTGCAATTTTGGTTTTTCTCTGTTTGGAACGTTTTCAGCAGGTGTATCTGCATCTTCAGGAAAATCAGACGTGACTGAAAATTTTGGCTGGTCCAATTTTTCGTGACTTGTTGACAGCAGCCCTGGGAGCTGTGGGACCAGTAACACCGCGGCCTCGATGCCATGCCTGTCAACCTAATAACGCTGTGTTTAAACACAATGTGTTCTGCTTTCGCCTAGGAGTCTGTCTATGCTGCTTTATATTAAACAGTTAACTTTAGAACAAGCTCTATGGGTTATGGAAGTAGCAGCTTATCTGTGAGTCAAAGAAAACCAATGGTCAACCTGCCCAGAATTATTACCCTTACCTGCCTCGCACATTAACTGAAGTTCTCAGTTTTGGTCACTCTTCCTGGTAATAAGGCAATCTTCATTTTGTAAAATGCAAATGTGACATCCAGAAAGCATAACATTAACTTACCAGTATTCATTACTATCTTAAACCAGATTTGATTTTTTACTTTTTATATTATCACCTAGTTCAGAGCGAAGTCCTAAAGGAATGGAGCTAGTGTGGGTAAAAGTTGATTGGTGAAGGGTGGGTATGGAGGAGAGCAGAAAGAAAATCTAGAGCTTGGGTACAATGTTATATAAGGAGCCTGGACATTAACAGGAGAGAGAAAAATGGAGAGAGTGCCAAAGAATAAGTTCTGCCTGATTCCCAGTTTTGCCAAATTCAACATTTTCCCCAGAGTTCTCCTTGGTTAGCTCCCTTTCTTTGTTGATTTTGCCCAGCATTGGATGAAATGCTGAAAAATTGGAAAGAATAATAGCAATCATGATAGCTAACTTTTATTGATACTGTTTGCCAGACATTGCTTGAAGCATCTACATGCATCAACTTATTTCATTCTTCCCCCAACATTTGGAGATGCCATTAACAGCCCCATTTCACAAATGATGACACTGAGGCCCAGAGGTTTGAAGAACTTCCTTAAGATCATCCAACAAGTAAATGGTGGAATCAAGGTTCCAACCCAAGCAGTCTGGCTCCAAAGCCTATATTCTTAACCCCTGTGATCTGCTGTCTCCAAAATCACATCATTTGTTTTATTTATTTATTTTTTTTTAAATTTTATTTATTTTTATTTTATTTTATTTATTTTTGGCTGCATCACGTGGCTTGTGGGAGGTTAATTCCCTGACCAGGGATTGGACCCCGGGCCCAGGCAGGGAAAGTGCCAAGTCCTAACCACTGGACAGCTAGGGAATTCCTGAAGATCACAGCATTTGTAAGCAAGTGGTAGGGTTAACCTTCAAATATAGACAGTCTGATTCCTGATCATTCTACTATAACCTCCTGGACTGAAATGGATTCTTGAAACACATCAGACCTTTACAGTCATGGAGACTCTAGTGGTCCAGAGAAAGTTTCTTGGTTTAGGAACTTCCTAAAGTTGTAGCAGTATGGTGTCTTAATAACAGTGCTCTATTGTTTTAATATAAAATGCCAATCTGACAAACGCAGTTGGGCGTAAACCTCACAAAGTGTTGGGCAAAATCCCTGCCCGGCTGTTACTGTCCTAGACTGAAATGGAGAATTCAAGCAAAATTACTTCTTGTCTCTGTAAAAGGTCAGCTGGAATGAAAATTGTTTAATATTTCTCCTTCCTCTATATAGCCAAACACTGCTAGTATCCAGGGAACATCAAAAGTAAACCTGAAGTCTTGGGTTTAGGAAATCACTGCACCATCTTTGGTTGTATTTAGCAAGGCCCTCTGGAGGGCTTTTTGGATATTATCTAATGAATTCTTATAGACATTCAGCCAAGTTTTAACCCCTTGGAGTGCCACCTTCCCGCTAAGAAGAACTTCCTGGAAATAAAGCAGATGACAGGTGTCAGATTAATATAAAAATGTGGCTATAGTTTGGAGAAAGACTTGCTCAACTCGTCTTCTCCCCTCTAATGATGGGAAGAGTTCTGGGAAGATGGTCCATTTGGCAGCTGGAGAAAAGAATCAAACGTGTATTAGGCTAGTGCTACTGGAACTCAGCTTCTTGGTGATTCTCTGGGAGCTGAGAGAATGGAAACAGGATTGCTGAAGGGAGATGGGAAAGGCTGAGGGATGGAGCAGCAAGTTTACATGATGTATAAACTACAGGGGGCTCCATGTTTGAAATTATTCCCTCTTCTTCTAATAACTAGCTATTTTCATATTCAAATTATTTCTCCCTACTGTTCAATAAATAAATGTGAAATGAAATCAAACAAACAAAAATACTCATTTTGTCAGAAAAGGTTCTTTTCTGTTATTCCACAGTTTTCAGGAGGGAAATGCCTCGCCCGCTCTGTTAATAGATTTGACCTATCTTTGCTTGAGAACATCTTTCATTTCCATGGAAGCCTTAAAGAAGCAGTAAGACATAGCAACAGGGATTCCCAATCTTTTTGTCAAGAGAAGCCGCTTTTCCTTTTCTCTAGAGCTTTAAGGTCAAGGGATGGGGATGGGGAGTTTCCAGCAGATGTTTCATTCCTCCCTGGGGAGACTGTCAACCCCCAGGCCACTGACTTCTGCTCTATGAGATCAGGCTTCGAGATTTACCAGCAGATTTTCATTGACTGGTTGAGAACTCAGGTACAAGGATTCTTCCATCTGACGAGAAATGGTAAAACTCAAAATAAAAAGAAAAAAGCGATCACTTGCTGTTTCACTTCCCCAGAACATGTTCCGAGCACCAGCTAAACTCATTTCCCACCAGGTTTAGAATGAAGTTGACATAGTTTGGCCTCTGGAATTTCTTCGTAGCTTTGCACCATCTTTGTATATATCCCGAACTGAGTTTCAAGTTTCATTCTCTTGTTGCCCTAGGCTGAGTTCCAGGCTTACCATATTGATCGAATGGGACCTTCAGCCAAGTTTTCACCCCTTGGAGTGCCACCTTTCGTCTAAGGTAAGAACTTCCCTGGAAATAAATCTCTGACTATAGGTGCTCACAATCCCCACTGTTTACTCTTAAACCGTTCGTATTTCTTGAGTTTTCAGGGTAAAAACTGAGATGTTGAGTTGAGGGTACAAACTGTGCTTCTGTTCTGAGTTAGAGGACGTGTAATATGGAGATGGAGAAACTGTTTGAATTGTCCAGGTAGCCATGCTAGGATGATTCCCTAGGAATACCTTATGGAGGAGTGTATGGGCATCAGAATTTAACCCATAGAATTGTAGATTTTAGAGTTAGAAGGAATTTCAGTATATCGTTTGGTCCAGTCCAAACGTCATGGGTAGAATGACCTCATTTTACAGATGACACAGAGGCCTGGAGAGACTAAAGCCATATCTGAAGTTATCTGGTTATCTTCTAAGAGTGCCTAGGGCCCTTATCTTCTGCCTCCTACTTTATGCTACTTTACAAATATTTAAAGGAACCTATGATGCCAACATGTAATGACTTATGTACACGTGGTGTTTGCAAGGGAGAGAAAGAGAATGGAATCTTTATGAGATCAGTCCTTCTTATTCCTAGCCTAATTTGACTCCTTTAAGAATCTGGCCCAAACCCAATCAAAGTAATGCCCTGTCACATAGAGTTTATGGATTAATTGTTTAGATGCCTGACTTTATGGCATAACATGTTTCCTATTCCATCTTTGTTAACTTTATTCCATACTGATCCTCTGTTGAAGTCTCCTCCTATCCTTCTCCTGTTTGCCTCGTGACCTGCCACCTCTGCTTGGTTTTTTTGCTTTTTCTTGGGTAATTCCCCAATAAATGAGTGAGTCCTCAAAAGGTCGGATAGGTAACACTATTCCTGGGTCAACCAGTTTCCCAGGTCTTACCTCCTATATGCTGCTTGTAGACGGCCCACATCCAGTCTATAAGAGACATTGGTGAGTGGCGAAGACCTTTTCTGGTGATAGTTATTGTAATTACGAACTCCAGAGCTATATAAAAATTGCTTTCATCATCACTGGAATAAAGATAGAATTTAAGAAGAGTGAGAGAGAGAAGAAAACAGATAGTGGGGGTTAGTTTGTGGAGTTCCCAGTTAGTGTGTGTCTTTGCAGTAACCAAGTAGTATCTGGAGTGCTAGATTTAGAGTTGAAATACAGATTCTGCACTTGAACTATGCATTTTGAATTACTGCAGACAGAGACCAAGAATGCAGTTGAAATAAAAATACCCATTCCCACACAGACAAATGTGGGAGAGGGAACCATATGGAACCTGAGAAGGAGTGGCATCAGGACATAGACATTTTTGTTAACCTCAGTAGCTAACATTCCCCCAATTGCTTTGTAGAAAGAAGCAGAAGCTTGTTTTAGATGATTATTATCACCTAATATTATTGTGAATTTATCTCATTCAATATTGTTGTAAATTTGTGCATATATAGTTATACTGTACTCAATATCTATTGCTGTGTAACAAATTGCCCCAAGATTTTGTGGCTTAAAACAACCACCATTTATTATCTCGCAGTTTCTGAGAGTCAGAAATCCCAGAGTGACTTAGCTGGGTGGTTCTAGCTCAGGGTCTCCTTTGAGGTTATGGTCAAGATATCAGCTAGGGCTGCATCATCTGTAGACTGGGATGGGCCTGGAGGATGTTTCCAAGAAGGCTTGCTCACTGGAGTCGCCAATTTCTCACTAGTGTTGTCCAGAAATTTTAGTTGTTTGCCATGTAGGCATCTCCATAGCGCTGCCTTGGTATCCTCAAGACATAGTAGCCGGCTTCTCCCAGAGTGAGTGGTCCAAGAGACGGAAAGAGAGAGAGGCAGAACGCTCAACACAGAAGGTGCAGTCTTTTGGGGGGTCCTTTTTATTTTGGTAAAAAATATATAACATAGGTTTATCATTTTAACCATTTTTAAGTGTATAATTCAGTGACATTAAGTGCATTCAGTTGTTGTGCAGCCATCACCACTATCCATTTCCAGACCTTTTCATCGTCCCAAACAGAAGCCCCGTATACCCATTAAACGATAATTCTTCATCCGCCTAACTCCCAACCTCTGTTCATCTCAGTTCTACTTTCTGCTTTATGAATTTGTCTATCCTAGGTACTTCATATAAGTGGAATCATATAATATTTGTCCCTCTGTGTCTGGCTTATTCACTTAGCACAATGTTTTCAAGATTCGTTCATGTTGTAGCATGTATCAGAATTTCATTCCTCTTTATGGCTGAATAGTATTCCACTGCATGTATATACACGTCTTGTTTATCCATTCACGTGTGAAGGGACATTTGGGTTGTTTTCACCTTTGCTGCATCTTTTTATAACCTAATATGGAAGTGACACACCATCACTTCTGCTGTAATCTAGTCCCTGGAAGCAAGTCACTATATCGAGCCCACACTCACTATATTCACACTTAAGGGAAAGAGAGGAATATCAAAGAATTTGTAGATGTATTTCTAAAAGAATAAAAAATACCTAAGTTAACTTTACTAATTGAACGTGATTCTTTTCATGGGGCTTAGACATTGTTCTTAATTCTCTTAATGGTTTTGTAAAATCCTGAGCTTAAGAATCTTTCCAAGGACTGTACCCAGAATAGCCCCAACCAGAGCAAAGCACTGAAAATGGGCAAACCAGAAAAATGACATGCTTTACACAAGTTGCCCAAACAAGGTTCATTTTGGTACATGAGATAACAAAAAAATGCAGACCTAATTTCTATGCTGCTCTTAGGCCTGGATTTATCAGCAGGAAGAATGAAAGTAGGCCTGCCTCATGTTTCATTTTACTGCATGTGAGTGGGAACATTTTAAGTGGCAGTAGTGGCCGCAACATATGTGTTTAGAACATATTCAGAGTTATTCCTGTTGGAGCCTGTCTTTGTATGTGGTTGAAAGAAGGCTTGGTCTCTAATGACAAAAATAACAACAAAGGAATGATCCCCCACCCTCCTCCTATTTTCCTTTTTATTAATCCTGTAAATGTTTCCTTCTTTTCCTTCTTTTAAGACTGGTACCACAAAGCTGAGCTCCTTTGCCTTTTTAGTTTATTACACTACTTTCAATTGTCTATTTTGTGATGAATGTAAGGAATTTGGAAGTAGTTTGCAGAGGTGAAGCCAGGGAGGATAAAAAAGCAATTACCTCGTGCCAATTACACCAGGAAATAGTGGAGGTGCCATTCCTGCGGCATTTCTGTCCATTTTTCTTCATTACTGTAATGGTGGCCGCTCTCCTTATTAGCCGACACATTTCTCTTCATTACCAGCTGTGGTGATGGGGGTGATGATGAGTGCTATTTACAGCTGGAATTCTGTGACAGGCCCAGCAGATGAATAATAATTATTCAAACAGATATACGGAGGCCAAAAAAGGCGAGTGGTTAAAGTCAGGCTATTGTGTCCCAGAAAGGCAGGGAGATAATTTCTTTTGAAGGGGGTTTGGTTCATATTCCTCAATCAGGGACTCCTGCAGTGCTGGGCTGGAATGGCTTATCTGAGGTACTCAGTGTGTTCTGACAAGAACTGAAGGGAAAACAATGAGTCGTTTAAACCGTAAAACAAATGTCTATTCCCATTGAACCCTAGCTTCATCTACAGGGAGGAAGCAGAGCTTTCCTTGAGTCTACGCTCAAAAGATAACTTATCCCAAAACCTTCCATCCCATCCCTCCACCCTTGTGTCCTGCTATCTATCTGTCTATCTGGGGGAATCTTGTTATGGCAATACTTATAAAGTGTATTAACTATCATCTATCTATCTGTGTATGTATGTATGTGTGTATCTGTCTGTCTATCTGTCTATCTATATAGTCAGCGTTCTCCAGAGAAACCCAACAAGCAGGATGTGTACAAAGAAAGAGGAAAAGAGATGTATCTTAGTGAATTGGCTCATGTGATTATGGAAGCTTGGAGAGTTCAAAATCTGATGGGGTAAGCCAGCAGGCTGGGGACTCAGGGAAAAGTTGCAGTTCTAGTTCAAAGGCAGTCTGCTGGCTGCTTGTTCAGGGTACATCAGTCTTTCTTCCATTAAGGCCTTCAACTGATTGGATGAGGACTACCCACATTGTGGAGGGGCAGTCTGCTTTACTTGAAGTCCACTGATTTAAAGGCTAATCTCATACAAAAAACACCTTCACAGAAACATCCAGAATAATGTTTGACCAAATATCTGGGCACCATGAGCCAGCCAAGTTGACACTCAAAAGTAACCATTACTCTATCTGTCTGTCTATCTATCTATCTATCTATCTGTAAATCTAGACCAACAAAGTACAAAGAATTTCTGCCTCATAAATAAAGGTGCTAAATTGGGTTTTTACCTAATGACAAGTCTTTAAATTGGGCTATTAAGATTCTTTTGGAGGTGAGGCCAGTAGTTGAAGAATCCAGCAGCTCTAGTCAGGAATCGAGCCTTGCTTTCTATCCAGCCTCCTTCCAGACACTTGAATTGAGGGGAATAATTGCTCGAAGGGCAGGAGAGGATCTGTAAGTGAATTTGGAAAAGAGGCAGAGTGTAAATATCTTTGGGAACTGTGGTGAATTGTTTAGTAAAGAACATCTTTCAATTTAATCATCTAATTGCTCCTCTTGCTTTGACTTTCTCCCTAGCAATGACCCTCACAGTTATCCCATGAACCTTGCTCAACTAAAAAAGGTGTTGTTGAAACAGGCTGCAGAAGTTCCAAGCCAGACAAGTAGGAACAAGTCAGCTTCCCAGAGACAGGCTCACGGGCAAGACTCTAGTTAACCCCTGCTGGCCTGGAACATTTGGGAAGGAGGCCTTAGGAAAAGATTTCCACTAGCAGGGCATTGCCATTTGCAAACTCTGATGTTGTGTGCAACCTGTTAAGAATGATAGAGGCAGTATTCCAGCACAGCAGGCTTTCAATATGAGACAGAGGGATGAAAGGAGTACAATATGAAGACAGCAGGTGAGAATGGATGTATCACACAGGGAAAAGATGTTAGAGGAATACTGAGATATATTAATTCTCCCCAGGTCCCCTCAAATTCGGTAGCTTCAGTGAAAGCAAAGGCAGGCTCTTGAATTAGGCCCAGGCTCCTAACAGGTGCCACAGCACCATCTGCTTAGTAGCAAAAGGCATAGGAGGTGAGAAAGACGCACCTGCATGCCAACCAGTGATATTTTCTTCAATAACCTTGATTTCCTTAGGGGCCCTCACAAGCTGTCATGTGTGGACAAGCTCAGGGAATTTGATGTCTCCTAAGTGATGCTTCTCCAGAGTTAGGCTACTCCTGCAGGCAAGATGGCATTTGCCCAGTGGCTTTTGGGATAATTTGCACTTTTCTAAGGGCTTGAAACAAGCAACAGAAGCAGCAACTGCTTGGCACCTGGAAAGTCCTTCCTAATGATCTGGGTCTGGAGAGGCTTCTCAGTTTACTGTCTGTGGGCAAGTTGTCAGACTCTGTCCATGACAAATCGTTCACCATTGAGAAAGGGCATGTACCTTCCCACCTATCTCATTATAATTTAATGAAACAAGGACCAATGAAAGGTAAATAAAAGCGTGAGTCAACTATATCTCTGAGAGATAGAGCTCAGGGATTTCCTCAAGTAACTGGCTCAGTCTTTTGGACTAGGTATTTTATTTATTTTCCTTAGTGTTTGAGCAACTTGCCGTTTCCCTAAACCAATTTCTTGAGCCTCTGAGCAGGGAGCATGTTATGACAATCTCCCCTATGTAGACCCAACCAGCTTGAGTCCATTATGACTTTGCCCTAGCTTGGCATCTGACATCCATTTGGAAGGTGTGGGTGCACTAATTTCACCAGGCCTCTCCCCACTGCCCCTGACTAACCTTCTCCAGTCTCATGGATTCAACTACCACCTATAGTTGATGACCTCCAATCCATATCCCTCTTCTGAGCCCCATACTCTCATCTGAGCTTCAGCCTGGACCTCTCAACCTGCATGTAGAATAGACACCACAAACAACATGTCCAAAACTGAACTCACCCCAAACTTGCTCTTCTGTTTTCTTTCTTGACTCTGTTAGTGGCACCACACTTCACCAGTCACTGGAATTAGTTACCCTTAGCTTCTCCATCTCCACCCACCCTCATGCATGCACATTTAATTTATCACCAAATTGTGCTGATTTCGTATTCTGAAAAGTGTTTTTTCCAATGTATCTCTTTCTTTTCATTCCTACCACTATTACTGTAACCCAGGCTCTTAAAGAGTCATCCTGATTTGCTTGTAACTAGTCCCTCTGCCTCTTGTCTTAACTCATTTAAGACTACATAGCTGCTGAATAATCTCTAAAATACTTAAAATCTCCCCATCGTTTACAGAACTAAACAGTAAACTACTTATTCAGGCCCTCTTTGACATCCTTCTCCAGTGTTTTCTCCCAATAACTGCCCCTTTCCCTTTCTCCTCTTGTAATACCCTTTTAATTCCCCACATGCGCCCTGCTGCTTCCAGCCCCATGCCTCTGTGGGAGTTATTTCTTCAATCTGGAACACTCATCCCACCCTTCTTCACAGGCTAATTACGTCTGACGCATCTTTAATACTCAGCTAAAGCATTATCTCTTCCAGGAAATCTCTTGTGAACTCCCAGATGGAACAAGGACTGTGCCTCTCTACTATTCCCTATAAGACTGTGGATATCTCTGTTATCATACCCCATGTCCATCTCTCTCACTGGATTTTTAGAACATTTAAAAAAAAAAATCTTTACCCTCAGGGTTCCACAATGGGCACTGAAAATTTTTATTTTGCACTGAATTCCTATGTCTTTGTATTTTTAGACCCTCAACCATAGAATATTACTAATTGTACCAACAAGTGTATTTGATTCACTAAGACATCATAATATCAGTTTATTGTGCATGGAACATCCCTATCTAAAAATCTCCAAGGGTTTTGAATATCTCCACTCTTGAAAGCCGTACATCTTCTCTGTAACCGCAACATCTACTTCTCCAATACCACTGACCTCCTTGAGACATGACTGTTGGATCTGTGATGTATGTTTCCAGTATGACAGACATTGTGGACTTACTCTCTTGGTTGCAGTTCTGGGGCACCACAAACTATCATCAGAACATTACACAAGCCAAAACAGCCTAGCACACTTGTGTGTTTGTGCCTGTGCTTCATTTCTCAAATGGTTCTGATACTTACTCAGATTTAAGAATCATTACCTAAGTCTTTCCATGTAACCTAAAACTCCATTAGGATTTTGAAAACCAGTATATGCTGTCTCAAATTGGCCAAAAAGTTAAGTAAAATTTACCTTTTCCCTGCAAACTCAGCTAAACCAGGTCTCTCTCAACCCTTACTGAACCTATGGGACTTTCTTTTTTAAGCTAAGCTCAGAACTTTGTGTTTCTAGTATTTTACATTTCATTGGCTAATTTTGGAAGCTACTTCAGGACTGCTCATTTCATTGGGAATCCATAACCTACCACAGAAGACCTTAGCTAAGCTGTATGTACAAATTTAGTCATGAAATCTTATATCCTTGCAGAGTTTTCATCTAAATTTCCAGTAAAGATGATGAGACCTGAATCAAGAACAAGAGTCCCCCTTTTTCCCCCATTGTAATCCATTTCCCCACATGGCAGTCTTTGATCTTTTAAAATCATAAATCAGATCACATCATGCTCCAAATTAAAATGCTCCAGTGAATTCCCTTACACTTACTATGGTCTTCAAGACTGCACTGACCTGGCCTTGCAGACTTTATCTGCCTTATTCTTTCAACATGCCAAGCTCATGGCCAGTCCCAGGCCTTCATATATTGTTAGTCCTTTGGTCTAGAATGCTCTTACATCAGATCCCCTTGTGGCTGCTTCCCCTTTAATAGTCAGGTCTTGGGTCAAATGTCAACACCTAAGAAATATTCCTCTTCTCACTCTAGCTAATGTGTATGTTTTATTTTTATTTAACATCTGTAATTATCTTTATTTGTTTAGTTGTTGTTTTATGAGAGCAGAATGTTGTCTTGTTCATCAGTGTATCCCCAGCACCTAGAAGATGCTCAGTAAACATTTTTTGAATGAATAAAAGAATAATACCTTTTTGCTTATTTACAATGATCTATTAATCAACCTGCTTTGGATATAGTTATTCAATTAGCTACTGATTATGCTTATGTTATCAACAGGCATAACAAGAAAGACTTTACCAAAACTCATTCTTGATACTGACATTTGTGTGTAATATAATTGTGGTATTTTCCTGATATCTGTATGTCCATCCAAAAAGGAAATCAGGTTCATTTGACAGAACATTTTCTTAGTGAACCCACATTGGTTCCTTGAGATCATCTTTTAGCTCTCTAATTTAGAATTTGCCAAGAATTTCTATCCATTACACTGGATTTTACTCTGTTGATTCCCCCCTTCCTCATACATTCTTTCTGAAAACCATGGGGTTTGTTCATCACCTCTCTCCTTCTACCCCTCTCATACTTTGTGATTTCTTAAAGGTCATTTACAGTGTCCTGCATTCACATTTATTCGGTCTTTAGTGTGATGGAGGTAGCAAAGTATATGATTGAGCGGCAGAATATGGTCTCTAGAGTAGTGCTTCTCAAAATGCAGTGTGTGTAAGAATTACCTGGAGATCTTATTAAAATGCAGATTTTGATTCCATAGGTCTGAGATTCCACATTTCTAACACACATCCAGGTAATAAAAATGCTGCTGATCTGTGAACCGTATGCTGACTGGGAGGCTCTAGAGTCAGACTGTCGGGGCTCAAATCCCAGCCCTGCCATGGGCAAGCTGTTTAGCTTCCCCAGGCCTCAGTTTTTCCATCTGAAAAATGGAGAAAACAATAGCATCTACTTTCTAGGTTTTTGTGAGGATTAAGTTAGGGGGTATATATCAAGCACTTAGAGCAGAACCCTGAATCTGATAATAAACATTTTCCATGATTATCACTACCTTAGAATGTAATTCATCCAGACTTGAGTTCATATAATTGTGACATGCTTTCTTATTATCTGCTCATCCATCTTGGGCTTTGATTCTCCTGTAAACTGAATTTCTATTTCCCATATTTTCCAGTTTATTGCTTTTTGAGGTAAAGATGAAAGCATATAGGAATGGAGAACTTTAACTTGTTTTTGTCATGCATTAATCATGTACCCTCTACCCCAAGTCAGCTTATCCTTTTCATGTTTTTCTTCTTGTTCCAAGTACACTTTGAAATATTCTATTTAATGTTCTTGGCATTTTGGTAAACTTTAATTCATTCTGACATGATTCAATGTCAGGAGTCTATTTAACAGTAATAACAGAATCATTTTATATTAGTTATTGAGGATAGCTAAGTGATTTATTCAAATCCATTTTTGTGGCCTAAATGAACAAGAGCTCCTCACACTGAGTATCTTGCTTCCCAGGTGAGGAGGCCAGATAATAACAGGTAAGCTTTCAATTACCTTTGATGTGGAACAGATAGAACAGGTGTGGAGTTTATTATCAGTTCTCCAAAAACTCACCGCACCCTTGTTTAAAGACAATTTAGATAACTGCGATGATAATGAATGGGATCATTGCTAAGTGCACATTATATCAATTTTTACAAAGTTGTTGCCAAATTCCAGTTTATTTGGATAAAAACCAACTTAGGGTGTAATGTCACTAACATGCCTTATAAATCATGGCTATGCTAAGTATTATAAAAATTAAAGTGATACGTCTGCAGTTCTCACAAAGCAGCAATCATTAGCTTATATGATAAATTGGAAATCATCCACACCTAAGCCAGTGGCTGAGAGCAGGCAGAGTCCACGGCAAACTATGCTGTGTGAACTGTAAATAATAAGGACAACTTGCATTTGCAGTCAGTTTAAGAGATTATAAAATCCTCCTGCATATATTATTTTATTTGATCTCCCCAGTGGAATCTTAAATAATTCCTCAGAAACACTTATTTCTTTCTACCACTTATGGAGTGGTAGTCAATACCGTGAGCTCTTAAATCAGATTACCTGATTGTGTTAATTTAGCTCCTCCAGAAACAGATGCCAAACTGGTATTAAACATGCAAGGATTTTCTTAAGGGAAATGCCTGTATTGGAGAAAACGGGAGAGGGAGCTGGGATAGGCTGGGTGAGCCATCATCAGTGATGCATGTCTGACCCTAAGTGAAGGAGAGAGGGAGGGAGGTTGGGTGGAAGCATCTTAGACTGCTGTGAAGTCTAGGAGAGGCGTGGCAAGGATCTTGAGGAGTTCTTAGGGCAGAGTGAGCTGTCAGAGAACCCCATGTCATCCAGGAATGGCCCTACACAGCATGCCTGCAATAGATTTCAGTGTGCTGCAGCTGGGCACCTTGGTCAATACTGCATCCTGTAGTTGGAGATCATAGGTACCCCATGGTTCAAATCGTAGCTCCACCATTAATTTGCTGTGTTATTTTGGCAAATTGCTCTGCCTCTTTCAAAGACCCATCTTACTCATTTGTATACTGGTAATAATAGTTATATGTCCTCTGCTGTGTGGCTTAAACCCTCACTGCATCAACTGCTTCCATAAAATAGGGGATCCAAGCCCATCTACTGCTTAGCATGTGATAGGGCTGAAATTCATAGCCATCCTGGGCTAAAGGGCCTTCTAATGTCACTCATCAGGAAGGATTTGAAATATTTTACCTTTTGACTTTTGAATAATATTCTCTCTTAAAAAAATGTATAAAGAACACAGAGATAATATACTGGGAACAAAATGAACAAGAGTCTTAGGAACATGTAAAACTAATACCACAAGATCTAATATCATGTCCTTGGAGTCCTGGAAGGAGAGGAGAAAGAATATGGGGCTGAAGAAGTGCTCAAATACCATGGCTGAAACTTCCAAAGGACATAACCTACAGATTAAAGAAGCTGAGCTAACCACAAACAGGATAAATCCAAAGAAACACAGAAATCTGCATTAAAGACGCATCATAGTCAAATTACTAAATATTAAAGACAAAGAACAATCTTGAAAGCAGTGAGAGAGAAACAGTACCTTACCTACAAGGGAAAAACAACTTGAATAAGAGTGGATTTTGCATCAGAAATATGACAGAAGGAAGTAGTACAGCATTTTTCAAGTGCTGAAATTAAAGAACTGCCACTGCAGAATCCCATATCCAGTGAAAATATCTTTTAGAAACGAAAGGGAAATCAAGAGATTCTCAGATGAAGAAAAACTAAGAGAATTTATCACCAGCAGAACTTCCTTTAAAAAAATGGCTAAAGAAAATTCACTAAATGGAAGGGAAATGATACAAGATGGACCCTGGAATGTTGGGAAGGAAGAAAGAACATGATTAGCAATAATAAGATTAAATACAATAGACTTCTTTTAGTCTTCTGAATTATGTTTGATGGTTGGAGCAAAAATTATAACAATGTCTCATATGGTTCTAAATGTATATGAGGAAATATTTAAGCTAATTACATTTTAAACAGGTAATGAAGGGCATACAGCTCAGAAAGGAAGAAATAAAACTTCCTAGATCTAATAGGTAAGTTTCTCAAGGTGCAGGATTCAAAAAGCATACCAAAAAAAAAAAAAAAAAAAATTGTATTTCTACATACTAGCAATGAACACATAAACACCAGAATAAAAATACAATACTATATACAATTAATCAAAAAATGATGTACTTAGGTGTAAATCTAATAGAATGTATATAAGACTTATATGCTAAAAACTACAAAATGGTGACAAAAGAAATCAAAGAAGACCTATTTAAATGGAGAGGCATACCATATTCATGTATTAAAAGATTCAACCTAGGAAAGATAAAATCCCAGCAAGAGTTTTATAGATATAGCTGGTCAGGGAACTAAGATCCAGCAAGCCACATGGTGTGGCCAAAAAAAAAAAAGAATAAAGTAGGAGTAATCATGTACTTGATTAGAAGACATATCATAAACTTCAATAATCAGAATATATGGTACTGACAGAGGGATAGACACATACATCAGTGGGACAGAATAGAGAAGGAACCCAGAAGTAAATCCACGAAAATATGCCCAACTAATTTTTGAGAAAGGTGCAAAAGCAATTTAATGAAGGAAAGATAGCATTTTCAACAAATAGAGCTGGAGCAACTGGACATCCATAGACAAAAACTGAACCTCAACCTGTCTTACATCTTATACAAAAATTGACTCTAAATGGATCATAGACTTAAATGTAAAAAAAACTTAAAAACTTTTAGAAAGACAATGAGAGATTCTTCAGGATCTAGAACTAGGCAAAAAATTCTTAGATTTGACATCAAAAGCAAAATCCATAAAAGAAAATCCATGAACATTGATTATGTAAACTTAATTAGACTTAATCAAAATCATACTTTTTGCACTGTGAAAAATCCTATTAAGAGGATGAAAAGACAGGATACAGACAGGCAGAAAATATTTGCAAACCACCCATCCAAAGGACAAGTATCTAGAATATATAAAGAACTTTCAAAACTCAATAGTAAAAAAAACAATAATCCAGTTAGAAAATGAGCAAACGACAAGACTTTTCACAGAGTATACAGAAAGCAATTAAGCACATGAAAAGATGTTCAACATCATTAGCCTTTAAATGAAATTAAAACCTCAGTGAGATAGTACCACACACTTACCTACTTATATGTCACATGTAACCTAGTAGCTTAAAATTGAAACCAAAGTATGGAAAATTTAAAAAATATACAGCGTACTCTAACAGACAAATGCATGAGGCACCCCTGCACTTTATACTATTTGCCAGATACTCTTATAACCCTTCGCAACAGTAATTTAGAAAGCATATAATCAATATTTTCTAGTTAAATGATTAAATTATTGGATTATTGAATAGTTGAATGAATAAATCAATGTATGAATAGATGGATGGTGCTATAGACTGAATGCTTGCGTCCCCCTAAAATTCCTATGTTGAAACCTAATCGCCAATGTGATGGTATTTGGAGGTAAGTGTTTGGGAGACACTTAGGTCATAAGGGTAGAGTCCTCATAACTGGTATTGGCGCTCTTATAAAAGAGACCCCAGACAGCTCCCCTGACCCTTCCACCATGTGAAGACACACATCAAGAGAATGGCCATCTGTGAACCAGGAAACAGGCCCTCACCAGACATGCAATCTGTCAACACCTTGATCTTGGACTTCCCAGCCTCCAGAACTATAAGAAATAAATGTCTGTTTTTTAAGCCACCCAGTCTATTGTATTTTACTATATATTCTATTATAGAGGCCCAATGGACTAAGACAGATGGACGGATAGATGGATGTGTGTGTAGATGGATGGATGGATGTTTGGAATCAGTGAAGTGTGGATCAATGTAAAACATGTTAAGATATTTACAAGCATGAGGTTAAAGAGCTTATTTTAACTGAATTCTGGTCACAACACCAATTTAAAGGCACAGGGCCAGGGCAGAAAGATACAGGAAGTTCAAAGAAAATCAGAAAAATTTGTCACACCTTGTAAATAGTAAATAAGAACTCCTTAAGTTATAGACATCTTTGGAAAAAAGTGCATAACTTCTTGGGATAAGTACATAGTACAGATGTTTTGTTTAGAACTTTTCCTGTTAACTGCTGCATAATCTGGCCATTGGCAGGACTGTGTATCTTTGATCTCTCAGACTTTTGGCTGACCACACCTTGGAAGTTAGCTATTTGTTTTCAGCATGGCAGGAAATGCAATGGCAAGCTTCCTGACAAGGAAGGCCTGTAATGGAGCAACATGTGTGCTGGCACAACCATTTGCCTGCCTTTGACCCTTGACAGGACTTGACTTCCACCTTCTGAGCATTCTGTTTCCTAGCTTTGCATCAGAGGTCACCACACTTGACCTCTGGTTTCAGTGTGATCTCTGACACTCCCAACTCCCAACTTGGTTTTCATTGTTCTGCATAATCTAAAGTTCCCCAGGATCCAGAAAAGCTCCTCCACTAGTTCCTACCAGCTGTCGTCACCTTTGTTCTCTCCCTCCCCTGGTCCTGGCTGACTGAAATCTACAGCCCCTAATCATGGCGTGGTCCCTCCAAGTTGCCTTGTGTGCTGACTTTGATTGAATGCTAATAATTATTATTAGGAGTGCCCATTTTCTGAAATGCTAACCATGCTACTACATTTAGCATCTCATTTAGCATTCAAGAATCCCATGAGAAAAATATCATTTATCCCTGTCTTTGGAGATCAGGAAACTGAGGCTCAGCAAAATTGAATGTAACTGGTCTAAGTTCATACTGCCAGAAAGTGTCAGATTTAGGACCTGTCATTTTTTACTGTAAATGCATTTCCCATGCTTTCTATTTATTAAAGGTTCTCCATTCAACATCCCATTGTTGTTCTGGGTACTGAATATATGCACTGTGAAAAAGCTTTGTTTTAGTTTTAAAAGATGTTCTATTTTTCAATGCACTGGGCAACTCTCATGTGGATTTTAAGTCCTTTCAATCCTACCTCTTATCTAACCACAGATGCAATAACTAGTTCTATGAAGCTTTGACCAGCTTTAGCAGGTGCAAGCTGGCAGTACCTCATCTCAACTCTCTGATACTTAGCTTAGGACATTTGTGGGAAAGCATGCCACTCATGCTTGCATAATCCAAAAGTACCTGGGAGCTAATGCCCGTGAGTTCACCCTTGACCAATATGGGGTGGGAGCCAGTGAACCACTTCCCCCTTACATCACCCATGGCCTTACATTTTCCAGATGCCTCTGCTAAACCTGCTCCAAAGATCCTATAGCAACAAGCACCAGTTAACCATAGCAGTGGTCAACTGGGAAGGACATTTTCATGCAAATCACAGTTTTACATTTTACATGTCTGCATGATTGTGCACAAGGAATAATCCAGTTTATTTGACTTAATCAGTTGATTTAGCTTCAACAACAGTTTTATAACAATGTGGCCAGACACCCGTATGGAAGGTATTACCAACATATTTGTGTGAACTTATTTCTTTCGCATTCATAAGGGAACTTTAATTAACTGCTAAGAAGACGACTCAAGTTGGTTCAGAAGTTTCCTGGCTGGCTGTTCATGGTTCTTATGTAAATGGTAACTAAAACCTTTCCTTGGTGATAAAAATCCACACCAACAAATTAATAGGTATTCTTTCACATTCCTGAACTTCACTTCCACCCGCAGTAAGCACTATCCTTGACAAGATGTGTAATGTCTGTACCTGAATGGCTTAAGCCCCTGTGCTCTCTGCAAAACATACTCCCTGGCCATTCTAGCTCATTTGATCACTAGTTCTGCAACTGACTGATTGAGATGAGGAGGGAGGTGAACCAGGGATGCACACTTTGGAAAAGCTTCCTGACGATTCTGATATTCACCCACTCCTTCCCTTCCCACTACCCTCTGCCCATCCATACCATACATGATCTCACACCTGTGCTGCAGGGCAAGCCCAGATGCAAACAATGTGATGGTACAATAAAATCATTTCTGTAGAACACTGCCTTTAGAATCTCCATGGATCAAAAGTAAAACCAGATGAAGTTTTACTGGAGGGGAGAAAACTGGAAATTGAATGCCTTTCTTTCATTATATATATATATATATATACACACACACACACACACACACACACACACACACACCCTTAAGAGGCCCAGAGTTAAATTGCTTTTTGTGAAATCTCCTTAGCAAGTGAATTTGTGTAAAAGCAGATAACCTTAGAAATTCTCAGAGAATCAGATATTCCAGGTAATCATGATCTGGGGGTCTGGGGAATTGACAGTTGTGGTTTATTCTGAATGTCAAGCCATAAAAATATAGAAATAGAGATTATATATAGGTTATACACCACAGCTGATACTCTGTTTTAGTTTTCCTTTGCACTGAAAAGCAGTCCTCTAAGCTGTAGAAATTAACTAGTACCGTCAGCACAGAGCTGCATTATTAGACCAAACAGCAAGATTAGTCATATCAAAGTAGTATTTGAAAGAAAGGATTCCATTAGCTACTTTACTGTCTTTTTTTTTTTTTTTTTGGCTGCGTTGGGTCTTCGTTGCTGTGCGTGGGCTCCCTCCAGTTGCGGCGAGCTGGGGCTGCTCTTTCATTGCGGTGCGCAGGCTTCTCATTGCGGTGGCCTCTCCCGTTGCGGAGCACGGGCTGTAGGCACGCGGGCTTCAGTAGCTGTGGCACACGGGCTCAGTAGTTGTGGCTCACGGGCTCTAGAGCACAGGCGCAGTAGTTGTGGCGCCTTCCCGGACCAGGGCCTGAACCCTGCATTGGCAGGCGGACTCCTAACCACTGCACCACCAGGGAAGCCCTTTACTGTCTTTTTTGTATGATACAAGAGCTAGCATCAGTGCTCATGTGGGAGTTAAGTCAGTGAACATCAAGCTTCCAGAAAGACCTTCTGAATTATCCAGCGTAAAAAAGAAATTATAAAAATGAAAACACACACACACATGCACGCACGCATGCATGTGCACACACATACAGGGATAGCAAGATGATTCCATGATAGCTGAATCTATTTTTTTAATCGTAAATGAAAGCATTTATTAAATTGTTAAATATCAGCCTCCATGTGACACTTCTCAAAATGATACAAATTTCTTCCTCTTATACTTCATTCCAACCTCTACTATAGCCTTTATGACATTTTACCAAAGTGTGTTACATATCACCTTTCTTCCCAAACAGATTATAAGGGCGTAGAGGACAGAGGCCTGCCCAGTCAGCCCTAGCATGTGTGTGGCACAGGGTAGACAACAAGTACATGTTTTGGGGAGTGAATTAGTGAATGATTAAAAATTATTTGGTAGTTGAATCTATCCTAGTGGTATCCAAGCTTTCTTTTTGATCTGAGGACACACCTTGGCTTATCACTGAGAAGGCTCATTTTCTGAATATATCACGGTTCTCCTTGTAGGTCATATGTAAACTGTTAGCTTAATATAGAAAACATACTATGGAAAATTATGTGAAATACACAGCATACACCATAAAAGACAAGTGCATGGACCATCTCTGAGCCCTGTATTGAATGTATATTATTTACCAGATACTTTTATGCACATTCTCTAATTTTCTCCTTACAGCTCTTTGAGGTGGTCATGTCCTCCCAGATCAGGAAATGGAGATTCAGAAACTCAAAGTAATTTACCCAGAGAGACAAAGCCAGGCACACAATCCAGGCTTTCAGAATCTATGCTCAGAAATTCAGCTGCTTTCTTCCTTTAAGAGTATTTGTTTAGACGTATGTTCCAAGGGGGAAAATATCCCAACTAACTGTTTGGCACTGCATCAGTTCAACACGAATCAACCTGTTGGTGAGCTGAATTATTCACTCTTCACTTGATTAGTTTGTCATCTTGTACACACAAGCATACTCTGGTTAAGAATGAAAAATATCTTTCATAAGACTGTTCAGCTCTGCCCCTGGCATGTTCTGTTCAGGACGATGTTGTTGTTATTTTTCTTTTAAATCCTCAGGCTTCTTATTCCAAATGCAAAACAACTCAAGTTCCTTTGTGTTCTCATTCTGTAATTTATTCTTGGAGTTATTCCTCATGTTTTATTTAAAATTTTTTAGGTTTTGCTTTTAAAATGCATGTGTGATGCATGTATAAGTTTTAATGCGGGGGGGAGTCGATATTTTCCACCTGAAAAACATACCTTTAATTTTATAGACATCAATAGACAACTATGATTCGCTATATAGAAATTCACCTTATAGGCAACTTTTTAAAAAACATACTATTCTGCAAAATGCAACACCTGTTCAGACTGAGAAAAGAAAAGGAGAAAAGATATAAAAATTCCTTTTGTAGCACCATGAATTCTTTGATCAGTTGTCTCTTTTCTCATTGCGATTTTCCCCCATCACTACATTTCTAAGAGTCCAAATGGAGAATTATAATTATGGAAGGTGATGGAATGAGTTGAGCTCCACAGATGCTGAGGCAGCCAGTTTACTATTAGATTTCAAAGGCAACATTCCCAAACTGATGCCTAAGGAAATTTGTTTTTATTTGGATAGCAGAGAACTCGAGAGGAATAAAATGATAGCTTTACAAGTGCTATTCAGCACTACTATGTAAATAAGTAGCTTACACAGCCAGACTTAGCGATAAACAAAGGAACATGTCAACTGACATTCAAATCTCATCACTGCATTGATGTAATCATCCTAGGTATGGGGCGAAATAATTTATATAAATGTGTATAGAGGCACAGAAAAATCACCAAATACAAATTTTCAACAATTTATCATCCAACAACATAATCCTCGACAATAAATGCTAGCGATACCTGATTGTTCTTGTGTTTCAGCCGTTTCCTTTATTTGAGCAACTAGAGATTTCTAATGACCTCCTCATCACATCAGACTGGTGGGACTGACCTCGTTCAGCACAACCAATTGTTCATAATTGGGTTTTGTGAACTGTGCTGAGTATTAGGTGCTTTCCATTGAAACTGCCTTCTATGTGATTCCCCACGAGTCCCATCCATTTCAGCTTTTCATTTCTTGCAGTAATGTGGTCATGCTCAGAGCTTCAGAATCTTTACAATGTGATGAGGGATATGGGTGGGGATCTGTCTGCTCTGAGATGCAGGGGTTACAATGGCCTCCCTAGCTAAGGATTAGTGTTTGTGCATTTCAACCAATCGAAGAGTTCAGTTATTATTTAAAGTAGTTGATTCCACTTACTGGTCCCCACACTGATTCCACTCTGTGATCAAATTCTTACCCATCCACTGTGAAATGAGGAGAAATAAGATTAAGGTAGGGAGTTTTAATAACTCTAAGCTATTTTATTTTAATTCTGAAATTCCACTTCTTGGAGTCATTCATGTGAAATGGTGGAGGTTATAGATGGTAATAATGCTGGTTTTAAAATCCCTACTTGGATAAACTAAGAATTGACAACTATATGTCAACTCCACAACTATTTAGACTTTGCTGGTCTATAAAATCCAAAATTTACTATCAAAAATTTTATTCAAAAACGTATTGAGAAAATTACTTATTCTTTGAATAAAAGATAAAAGATAACAAAGTTTCATAGATATTTTGCAGTTAAATCCCAGATTGGGTAAATATCTAATTGTAAAAGGCAGAACAATAAAAGCCACTGGAAAAACTAAATAGTAAAATATTATCATCAGACCAAGGAAAACTTCTAAACAAGACAGGAAACCCAGAAGCCATAAAGGATAAAAAAAATTATAAAAGTACAGATTTGACCTTAAGGATGTTAGTTCTCATAAAGTTTATTATCCAGGTCCCTTCAGTTTCAGCAGAAGTCAAAGTTGTCATGATACAAAAATGCCCCCTAATAAATATTAACGACCCCACTCCTTCCCTGATTAGTACTAATACCTACTTCTGTCCATTATGTCAATAAACTAATTATTGTCTGATGTTGCAGAGAATGAATAAACAATTCAAATTCTAAACAAATTGATTGCTAAGTGAAGTTACAAATCTTATAAATGTTTCAGGATTTTGTGAAATGATTACAGCGATGTTGGAGAATTGCTTGAATCATAAGCAAAGTTGCTGACAAATGAGGATCCAGAAGAGTTGGACCAGTTAACAACTACTACAGAGGTCCTTAGGCAAAAGAATAAAACTCTCTAATGTTTTTACAAAATAGATCCTCTTTATGATCATAGTGGGAAAACACTTATGCTGTGGAGGACTTTTTAAAGTGCTAGAATACAATCTGACTTATACCTTACCACTATCAAAATAAACCAGTTTTCTTCGAATGTTCTAAAATTAGCTAATTTTTAGAATTAAACTTAATATCAGATAAAAATCACCTTAATTCCTTATTGTCATTTTATTTTAGAGATAAGGACTAAATCAACTTTAAAATGTATTTCCCTTGACATTTTGGTCTATTTTTATTTTATTTATTTTAAAATTTGTTTGTTTATTTATTTATTTATTTATTTATTTATTTTGGCTGCGTTGGGTCTTTGTTGCTGCGTGAGGGCTTTCTCTAGTTGCGGCGAGCAGGGGCTACTCTTCATTGTGGTGTGCGGGCTTCTCGTTGCGGTGGCTTCTCTTGTTGTGGAGCACAGGCTCTAGGTGCGCGGGCTTCATAGTTGTAGCACACGGGCTCAGTAGTTGTGGCTTGCAGGCTCCAGAGCGCAGGCTCAGTAGTTGTGGTGCGCAGGCTTAGCTGCTCCACGGCACGTGGTATCTTCCCAGACCAGGGATCTAACTCGTGTCCCCTGCATTGGCAGATGGATTCTTAACCACTGCGCCACCAAGGAAGTCCCCTATTTTTAAAGTGGAGTCACTTAATTTAGACTTATTCTTGTATCAGATTTCCTTGGTGACCACCTATTCATAAATGTACATGCTTATATATATGGAGGAAGACAAGCAAAGACTGGGAAAAAGTATTTGTAGCACCCCCTACTGATAAAAGGTTATTATCTTCAATATAAAAAGAGCATCTACAAATTAATATGTAAAAGATAAATACCTCATATAAAATACTAATGAAGAGTATGAATTCAGAGACCAAATTATGAATTCAGAAGAAGAAATATAAAGCTATGAAGAGATACCTAACTTCACTAGTATTCAAGGAACAGTAAATAAACTAAAGCAGTGAGCTAACAGTTTCACCCATCAAATTGACAAAAATTACACACACACAGACACACACACACATACACACATTCATTCCATTTTGGCAAGAGTGTGAAGAAATGGACACTCTCATTGGAGTGTGAAAATTAGATTCCTTTTTGCTGACTAATTTGTAATCTATACTAAAATCTAAAATAAGTATACTCCTTGACCTAGCAATTCCACATCTAGAACCAATTTTGTACAATATTAGCAAGAATACATAAAAATATGTATACAGGATATTCATTATAGCATTATTTGTAGTGACAAATAAAAGAGCTTATTAGAAAATTTCAATACATGTGGTGCATTCATACAATGGAATATCAAAGACTCATTAAGTAAATGAAATGTGATTTTTTTTTTAAATGTCCAAAGTATAGTATTATGTGAAAAAAATCCAGCAGCAGACAAATTTGTTCAACACTGTTCCACTCCTGTGAATATATAGGTTTGGCACACATGCACACACATGTACACACACACACACGTTAAAAATCAGGTGTGGTATTCACCAAATTCTTAACAGTGATTATCTTTGGGAGGTAGGATTGGTAGGGAAGAGAGTGAGTCTCACTTCTTGCTTTATATTTATTTTTTAATGGCGGAATAACAGGTGAGTATGTTTTTTTGTGTGTGTTTTTCAATATTTTAAAATATAAATATATAAATAAATAATACCAGTGGCTGAAAAAAGGCCTAGGACCTTATTTGAGGCTGCAGATGGTATCCAAGGTGATTTCCATGGCTGAGAATACACTTACAGCCAAGATTCACATGCATGCCCTCCTGAGCACATGCTATTTCTCATCATCTAGTTCCGTTCTCTTCACCTGGGGTCCAGGGATTCACGAAGATCTGTGTGTAAAAGTAAGGGGGTCTGTGTACTTGAAAGGGAAAAAAATTACATCTGCGTTTTTACTAACCTCTAATTGAAATTTAGCCATTTCTAAAACTAAGGGGCCACAAATCCCAGAATTGTTAGCAGTATCTGCAACTTTGTCAACAATAGAAATCATAGCTGTTTTCATATCTCACTGCAATTGTTAGAGGCATCTCAAAACATAACTTTTGAACTTCTCTATCCTCAGAATAAATCATTTCAGACCCTCCATTAGATCTTGTTCTCTAACACAGTGAAAAAGAAGCACATCTATTACTATATCACAAATATGAAGTTTTTAAAAACTATTTTGATAACTATATATCAGCATAATTGGTTTCCTTTGTAATCCTTGTGTGTGTGTGTGTGTTTGTGTGTGTGTGTGTACACGCATGCGCGCGCATTTAAACATTATTTGGAAAAGGAGTCCATAGGATTCATCAGACACCTCCCTCCCCTGCCCCAGGGGCCATGGCACAAACATAAAAACATAAAATAAGAATCCCTTTAAGTATATTGGACTTTTGGAGAAAGACATTGGAATGTAGTAAACGTGATGCTAGATTGTAATTTAGAAGTTTGTGGCTTACTCTTTACATCCTGCCCAAGGATAGCCTTGAAGCCTTTTGAAAGCTTCTACTCTGTGCCAGGCACTTTTCCAAGTTCTGAGTTGATGATGTTCAATGAACAGGCAATGAGCAGTTCAATAAGCTCACATGGAGCTTACATCCAGAGAGATGAGGTGGGCAGAAGGCAGATAGAAAATAAACAGGAGATCAAATAAATAATTACAGATAGAAGTAAATTCTATGAAGAAGATAAAAGACTATGGACAGGGATTTAGAGTCTTTTGTAAGTGCATCAGGAAGCTATTGTATGTTTTAAGCCGAGTGGAAAATTGATTATAGGAGGACAAAAGATAGGGGTGGTTTGGAATATGGAGATGGAGACATGGTAATGGAGAAAACTGGAAGGAAATGAGTTATGTTTGGTTGCTGACCAATAGTTTCCTCACTCCACTTAAGGAATAGAACATCCATTCTCGAGATTATAAAACCAGTCCTCTCGAATCACTAGTATATTCTGTAGATTAGACTACATTATACCTGAACAATTGTATTAAAACATGAATTCAAACTGGTCATTGGACATGATATAGAGAGGCAATAGGATGACTGGGTATAAGCTTAGGCTGATAGAATTCCTACATAAGATTGAGCCACATCTTCCCTGTAGATACAAGGAAAACAAATCAGATTCTGTGAGAAAAACATGTTGACAAAGCATGCCATTCCAAACCACCAGAAAAAATTAGGAATCGTATCATATTCAAAAGATTAAGGACAAAATGTCTCGGGATAGAGCAGTATTTTCAACAAAGGCATGCATGACCACACTTGCAAGATGGAAGCCTGCTAACCAGTTCCTAGCAACGCTGGTGATCTTTCATGACAAGGAGCCTCTCAGCTCAATGACACACAGCCTTCATCAGCAACAGCTGTGTGATCATTGTTAAGGCCTGGCAGCCTCAACACGTTGGCAAAGCGCCTTGTGCAACGATATCGCCAGAATTATCTATCAGGGGTATGATACAACGCAATTATGTTGCTGCTTTTGATGTTGTTGCTGTTGCCATTCCTATAGCTACCATTTATTGAGCGCCTACTCTGTACCCTGTGGTTTACTAGGAACTTTATGTATATTGTCGTACGTAATCCTCATACAAGCCCATGGGTTAGGTACTACTGTCTGATGAGTTCAATGTGTGTATTGTTTATATTACATATGTAATATATGCATTGTATGAGTAAAAATCTGTCTGTTAGACAGATAGGACATTTCCATAATTGCAGAAAGTTCTCCTTGACAGTGCTGGATGCTAGATGCTTAAGCAAATGTTCTATGCTGTCCAATTCAGTATCCACTAGGCACATTAGTTATTGAGCTCTTGAAATGTGGCAAGAGCAAATGAGGAACTAAATTCTAAATTTTATTTATTTAAATTGTATTTTTAAATTTTAAGTTTATTTAAGTTTATGTAAATATACATTTAAATAGCCAGTGTGGTTAGTGGCTACCATATTGGACAGCACAGGTCTAAGACCAAGTTCACATGGCTAGCAAATACCAGAAGTAGGGATTCAATCCTGCGATTATCTGGTTCCAAAGTCATACTTTAAAAATTAGTAGTAGGTGGGCACCCTAAAGGATGCTATCATGTTTGCACCATTAGAGCATTTCAGTTAGTGCTTACAGCTACTTTCTTCTCTGTGAGCCTAAATTCTGGTGCCTTTAGCAATCTGTCCCTGAATATTCTGTATTCATAGGCAGTGCCATCTACTATGGACACATGGGTATTAGAACCCCTTGGTTATGTCCATCAGGCTAATCAAATGTGGAGGTAGGAAGTAACAGTGATAGAGAAACTAGTGGTGCTAGGTATTTTCTGTTTGTCCCCTGATCCACTCCCTACTGTTTTCCACTCTGCTCTGGTCCAGAGGCCTGATAGTCTATGGTCTGCTTAACAGAGCTTCCTTGTCCCATGGCTTCTGGTTGGGCCCAGCCAATGGCAGCCTCTAGTCAGAACTTGAAGGGTAGGAAGAGAAAGAGGTCCAGGTCTTTATTCCTCCCAGCTCTCTCTGCCAGGCTGTTGTTCAGCAGTGACTACATAATTCTACTTGAGAACACAGCTCCTAGTGAGTGGCTGTCTCCTCAGCTGCAGGTCTCACTAGGTTCCAGTAATCATTCCTACTATTTCCCCTCCAGCTAAAACTGGTAACAGCTTTACACTGTTGCCAGCCCTCTGGTGCTTCACTGAATCTTGTTGGTTTTCCTTAACCCTGTCTGCAGTTTTGTAAAGAATTCCTTTACTAAACTCCTTTCTGCAACCCCTTTTGACTGTCATTCATTTCTTTTTTTTTAAAATTCATTTATTTTATTTATTTATTTTTGGCTGCATTGGGTCTTCATTGCTGCACGCGGGTTTTCTCTAGTTGCGGCGAGCGGGGGCTATTCTTCGTTGCGGTGAGGGCTTCTCATGGCAGTGGCTTCTTTTGTTGTGGAGCACAGGCTTGTGGCGCACGGGCTCAGTAGTTGTGGCTTGCAGGCTCTAGAGCGCGGGCTCAGTAGTTGTGGTGCACGGGCTTAGTTGCTCCGCGGCATGTGGGGCCTTCCCGGACTGGGGCTTGAACCCGTGTCCCCTGCATTGGCAGGCGGGTTCTCATCCACTGCGCCACCAGGGAAGTCCAGCCATTCATTTCTTTGAATATCTTGTCTCTTGCTGGAGACTCAGATACTTAGACTATTTGATGAATTTAAAGAATAAGGATTATTAGCTCACTAATAAACTAACAATAAAGAAATAACGTGGTATTTCATTAAATGGTTATACATATTCTTAGTCACAAAAAAATAATGCAGCACATTACAGATTATATATATATGAAAGCTTGGCCAAAAAGCAATGTCTGGCCAAAAAGCAATGTCTAATAGCCTGAACTTTATTTTGTTATTAAAAGGATCCAAAGAACATATATGAACAGGGCCATTCATTGTAGCATTATTTTGTATATAAAAAAGTTGAGGCAAAATTATATGTCCATCAGAAGACATATGGTTAAGTCAGAATAGCCATAATCAAAAAATCTACAAACAATAAATGCTGTAGAGGGTGTGGAGAAAAGGGAACCCTCTTGCACTGTTGGTGAGAATGTAAATTGATACAGCCACTATGGAGAACAGTATGGAGGTTCCTTAAGAAACTAAAAATAGAACTACCATATGACCCAGCAATCCCACTACTGGGCATATACCCTGAGAAAACCATAATTCAAAAAGAGTCATGTACCACTATGTTCATTGCAGCTCTATTTACAATAGCCAGCACATGGGAGCAACCTAAGTGTCCATCGACAGATGAATGGATAAAGAAGATGTGGCACATATATACAAGGGAATGTTACTCAGCCATAAAAAGAAACGAAATTGAGTTATTTGTAGTGAGGTGGAACCTAGGGGCAGGACAGGAATAAAGACCCAGACGTAGAGAATGGACTTGAGGACACAAGGAAGGGGAAGGGTATGCTGGGACTAAGTGAGAGAGTGGCATGGACTTATATACACTACCAAATGTAAAATAGCTAGTGGGAAGCAGCCGCATAGCACAGGGAGATCAGCTCGATGCTTTGTGACCACCTAGAGGGGTGGGATAGGGAGGATGGGAGAGAGATGCAAGAGGGAGGGTATTATGGGGATGTATGTATACGTATAGCTGATTCACTTTGTTACAAAGCAGAAACTAACATACCATTGTAAAGCAATTATACTCCAATAAAGATGTTAAAAAAAAGAAAAAGACACATACGGTTGGAGTACTTGTTTTATAAGGAAAACTATGTAGTCATTAAAAAGAATGAGGAATGTCTTTAAATACCAAAATGGAAAGATATCTATGACATACCTTTGAGTGGAAAAAAAGTTGTCAAACTGTACATACAACATATTGCAATATTTCTAAAAATAAATGTGAATTAACTTATTCCACAAATATATTGAGTACCTTCTATGTGTCAGGCATTGTTCTAGGATCTAGGGATTTAGCAGGAATCAAAACAGACAAAAGTCCCTTTCCTCGTGGAGCTTGCCCTCCACTGGAGGGAGGCAGACAATGAATGACATTAGTCAAATATATAGTATGTTAAGAGATGAAGTATGCAGAGAAAGGGGTAGAGAGTGTTGTACAAGGAGCCCAGTGTTGGAGAGGCTGGTGAGGGAAAAGCTCACTGAAAAGTGACATTTGAGCATAAATGTCAAGACATGAGCATAACTGGGAAAAGAACATTTGGGTAGTGGGAATAGGAAGTGCAGAGGCCCGGGGGTTAGGATTAGGGTTAGGGTTAGGAGCACACTTCAGTGTGCCTGATGTGTTGGAGAAGAAGGTGAGGAGGGCAGAGTGGCTGAAGCAGAGTGAGTGAGGAAGAGATTCATAGGAGAAGAACTTAGAGAGGTAGTTAACTAAATATATGTGTTTGTATGTGGATTTTAAAAGGTCTAAAAAGTACCCACCAAACTCTTAACAGTAGTTGTTCCTGGGGAATGGGGAACAATCCTTCTTTTTTAAGAAGTATTCAGGGTTTTTTTTTTAATTGAAGTATAGTTGATTTACAATGTTGTGTTAGTTTCAGGTGTACAGCGAAGTGATTCAGTTATTTTTATCTATCTATATTCTTTTTCAGATTCTTTTCCCTTAGAGGTTATTACAAAATATTGAGTATAGTCCCCTGTGCTATGCAGTAGGTCCTAGAGATATTCAGTTTTAATTTTATATATTGATGTATTTTTTTAAATAGATTTATTTATTTTTTATTTATTTATTTTTGGCTACGTTGGGTCTTTGTTGCTGTGCGTGGGCTTTCTCTAGTTGTGGTGAGCAGGGGCTACTCTTCCTTGCGGTGCGCGGCTTTCTCACTGTGGTGGCTTTTCTTGTTGCAGAGCATGGGCTCTAGGCGGGCGGGCTTCAGTAGTTGCGGCACACGGGCTCAGTATTGTGGCTCGCGGGCTCTAGAGTGCAGGCTCAGTAGTCGTGGCGCACAGGCTTAGTTGCTCCGCGGCATGTGGGATCTTCCCGGACCAGGGCGCAAACCCTTGTCACCTGCATTGGCAGGCGGATTCTTAACCCCTGCGCCACCAGGGAAGTCCCTGATGTATTTTTTTAATGTTAAAATAGATGGGGATGGCTTTTAACATTTTAAACCCATTTGTTTTTTCAAAGAAGAATCAGAAAACAAAAGACCATGTAGAGGTCTAGTCTTGCCAAAAAATTAAAAATAACTCTCCAAAAGCAGCAGTATTTTTATCAAAAGTGACTCAAGACATATTTGGTCAAAATCACACGTTGATATCCCAGGATTATTCTGAGTGTTAACCTCAGTGCACTGAGTTCCATTTTAAATGCCTGCTATGCCAATGACAGCCCCACAACAATTACTTACATCGCTTGTCTTGCTAGATGCTATAGCCTCTGCCAGTGGATTTGCATTTATTTCTATTGAATTTAGGGAATTTGTATATGAGAATATCATGAGAGGTCACCATTGTGATTCATTAAGCAAACCAACAGCCTTAATAGAAGCTAAGGATGCCCTGAAGCAAGTTGTTAGAAGAAATTGGCCAAAACAACTTGTTAGATTCTTCATTCAATATGTAATTGCATATTCAACAAAAGTCCTTCTGGGCTTCAACTGAGACAGCATGGCAAAGCTCACTTCAACTGACCTCCATAAGATTAAATCGAGATTTCATTCCCTCCCTCTTTGCTCATTTTTACGAGAATAGTTATTCTTTTCAGGAACTGTGGGATCTCTCTCTTCCTTCTCCCCTCACTTCCTTTTTATTTTCCTCTTCCCTTCTCAACTCATGTCCATATTACCCTCATTTTTTTCCTCTGCCACATAAGTTGCACATTTCTCTCTTTCCTTCAAACCCCTGCTGGCACCTTTCTCACGTTTGGTCTCTCTCCTGTCTCCCTCTGTTTTCCTTTTTTTCCATGTATCTCTTTTTCTAATTCATATCAAATGTTCATAACATGAAGTTGAAATATGTTATAATAGACTTTTTACTTTTTCACCTTCTTTCTTTAAAAAGAAAAGAATCAAAAACTGGGAAAACTCTGTAAAATACAAATAAAGTACTTTTCACTTATTTTTTTAAAAAGACAAAGAAAGGAATATGAAGGCTTGCCCAGGTGGATTTCTATCACTATATTTGAGGGCATGGTGTGCACTGGATGAGAACGAGACTGTGGGTAACTCAGTGGGGTGTTGCTCTGGTGACTAACAGGAAGGCATTAATTAAAAGAGAACTTTTAGAAGAAAAATGATTTGGGATATCTGTGGTGCCAGTCTCCATTCCTGTGCCCATAAAAGATACTGCCAACCAGTCACTGCCTTGAACCTTCAGGGGTGCAGTTTCAAGATCCTTCTCAACACAGCACTCCAGGCAGCCAATACCATTCATTGGCATTAAGGGTGAAACTTATTTATCATCCTGCTTTGGAAGCATCTCTTCTAGAATCATCTGACTTTGGGACTGGGCTGTACCGCTTCTCCAGAACCACAAGGTAAAAACAGAAGCAGTAAGTCTCCTTGGTCTTAGGGATCTGCCTCAAGGCTCTAACTTGGATGAGTTGGTCAGGACTTTTCTCCAAGACACCAAAATTTAATGAGTAGAATTTTAATAATTTTTAAAGGTTCTGTAATTTTTCCTTTTCCATTACTGACTCCCTTGCTGTAGGGAAGAGACTCCTCTGGCCAGGCACAGACCCTTCAGTAGCTGATGTACTCTATGGAAGGAGCCAAGGAGCAGAGGTCAAGGGCAGGTTGTCCATGGCCCAGGTTCCCTGTCTCCTCTTCTGCTTCCCCTCTCCTATCCACAGCCTGCCTTGACACACTCCTGGTAACTCAGGACTACATTTTTTGTTGTTCCATATACCGGTTATTGCTAAATGTACCTCTAGAATTACTTGGTCTTTTTTTACTGGATAATGGAGCCAGTCTTGCTACATTAGTACCTCCTTTTCGGTGTGAACTGGGGAAGTCTTAGAGCTAAAGCACAGTTTGAAAATATGAGTCAGAAGCCTTAATAATACCTGTCTCTTTAACCTAGTGAATACAGTTTTATAACAAATTAAATAAAAATTTAACCACACACACACAAGTTATTCATCTGAGCATTGTTTGTAACAAAGAAAATAGGAAGCGATCTAAATCTTGAACATTAATGAACAAAAATTCCATATGGAGTAACATGCGAACACTTAACCCGATGACTTATTTACTATATTTGTAATATATTGTTAAGCTTTAAAATTTAAACAGAATAAAACTGCAAACAGTAAAAACTCTATCATCTGTTTGCAAAAATACTGTATATGAAACAACTAAAAACATCTGTAAATAAAATCAAAATATTACTAAAGCTTATCTCTGAGGGGGTGGGCTTATGTATTATTTTTATTTTCTTTCTTTTGCTTATCAATCAGCAGTTTCTATATTTTCCAAAATGAATCTATAAAACGTTTTAAATATAAATAAATAACAACAATGAAAGCATTATTCATTTTAATGAAAACCTCCTTTTCATAAGTGATTGTATTAAGTGGGGAAGAGTATTGAGACTGCTTAAGGTGTTATGGGACAATATTAATGCATTAATTTCATCTTTGAGTTTTGTAGTTCTTACTACAGTGCTTTGGAAGGAGGAGGGGCATTGGAGTTGCCCCATGTTGATAAAGGGCTGTTTGTTTCAACTATGTTTATCCTGTGATTGATTTATGGGGTAGGGATGGTTTTTGTTTATTATTATTGCTACAAAATATAACAATATTGCAACACCTACTGAACAGGTGGTTATGAGGAAGGAATGAACCTGAAATGAGAAAGTCCTTTTCGGAAGTATGGTTATGTACAAACACACAGTGCTACTAAGGTATTGTCGTATAGTCCAAACTCTTCACTGGTTGAATTCTTTAACTGGTCCTTTTGTAATCATGGAGGCACAAATATGTCTGAGTGAGGAATAGAATGACCACATCAGATACACATTTGTGACCATTTCTTATGCCCCACATCTCCTCTTGAATTTAAATTAGCCTCTTATTCAGTTGACTCGCTTTCTGTTTTTCTTCCAAGTAAAAACAGCACAAAGTCAAAACAGTTCAGAATAAAAAACTGAACACTAACAAACTGCAAAAGATTAGTAAGTTTAGTGCAGTGGTTTCAATGTGTGCTTCCTACCAGCAGCACTCAGGGCCACCTTGTGACTTTTCTGAGCCAGGAACACTTTGCCTTCATGTGCCCATCCCTTCATTAAATGAATAAATAGATAAATAAGAATTAATATTGTCATACTGCATTGATGTAAAGATGAATATAGTTCAGCTTGGATTATCATTATATATTCACTATTATTATTTTCTTTTGATTTTAAGAGCGATTAAAACTACACTTTTCATGGGCCTCTAAAAAGTAAAGTATGCTATAGGCACTATGCCCACTATGTCTAATGAATAAGTTGGTCCTAGCATCACCTGGAAATTTGGAAATACAAATTCCTGGGCCCTACCTTAGACTTAATGAACCAGAAACTCAGCAGTGTATTTTTTTTTAATAGGTCTTTATTGGAGTATAATTGCTTCACAATACCATGTTAGTTTCTGTTGCACAACAAAGTGAATCAGCCATATGCATACACATGTCCCCATATCCCCTCCCTCTTGAGCCTCCCTCCCATCCTCCCTGTCCCACCCCTCTAGGTCATCGCAAAGCACCGAGCTGATCTCCCTGTGCTATGCTGCTGCTTCCCACCAGCCAACTATTTTACATTCTGTAGTGTATATATGTCGATGCTACTCTCACTTCGCCCCAGCTTCGCCCTCCCACCCATGTCATCAAGTCCATTTTCTATGTCTATCTCTTTATTCCTGCCCTGTAACTAGGTTCAGCAGTACCTTTTTTTTTTTTAGATTCCATATATATGTGTCAGCATGTAGTATTTGTTTTTCTATTTCTGACTTACTTCACTCTGTATGACAGACTCTAGGTCCATCTACCTCACTACAAATAACTCAATTTCGTTTCCTTTTATGGCTGAGTAATATTCCATTGTATATATGTGCCACATCTTCTTCATCCATTCATCTGTTGATGGACACTTAGGTTGCTCCCATGTCCTGGCTACTGTAAATAGTGCTGCAATGAACATTGTGGTGCACGTCTCTTTTTGAATTATGGTTTTCTCAGGGTATATGCCCAGTAGTGGGATTGCTGGGTCATATGGTAGTTCTATTTTTAGTTTTTTAAGGAACCTCCATACTGTTTTCCATAGTGGTTGTATCAATTTACATTCCCACCAACAGTGTAGGAGGGTTCCCTTTTCACCACACCCACTCCAGCATTTATTGTTTCTAGCTTTTCTGGTAATGGCTATTCTGACTGGCATGAGGTGATACCTCATGGTAGTTTTGATTTGCATTTCTCTAATAATTAGTGATGTTGAGCATCTTTTCATGTGCCTCTTGGCCATCTGTATGTCTTCCTTGGTGAAATGTCTATTTAGGTCTTCTGCCCATTTTTTAACTAGATTGTTTGTTTTTTTGATATTGAGCTCCATGAGCTATTTGTATATTTTGGAGATTAATCCTTTGTCTGTTGTTTCATTTGCAAATATTTTCTCCCATTCTTAGGGTTGTCTTTTTGTCTTCTTTATGGCTTCCTTTGCTATGCAAAAGCTTTTAAGTTTAATTAAGTCCCATTTGTTTATTTTTGTTTTTATTTCTGTTACTCTAGGAGGTGGGTCAAAAAGATCTTGCTGTGGTTTATATCGAAGAGTGTTTTTCCTACGTTTTCCTCTTAAAGTTTTATAGTGTCTGGTCCTACAATTTAAGTCTTTAATCCATTTTGAGTTTATTTTTGTGTATGGTGTTAGGTAGTGTTCTAATTTCATTCTTTTACATGAAGCTGTCCAGTTTTCCCAGCACCACTTATTACAGAGGCTGTCCTTTCTCCATTGTATGTTCTTGCCTCCTTTGTCATAAATTAGGTGCCCATATGTGCATGGGTTTATCTCTGGGCATTCTATCCTCTACCATTGATCTATATTTCTGTTTTTGTGCCAGTACCATACTGTCTTGATTACTGTAGCTTTGTGGTATAGTTTGAAGTTGGGGAGCCTGATTCCTCCAACTCCGTTTTTCTTTCTCAAGATTGCTTTGGCTTTCGGAGTCTTTTGTGTTTCCATACAAATTGTAAAATTTTTTGCTCTAATTCTGTGAAGAATGCCATTGGTAGTTTGATGGGGATGGCATTGAATCTGTAGATTGCTTTGGGTAGTATAGTCATTTTCACAATATTAATTCTTCCAATCCAAGAACATGGTATATTTCTCCATCTGTTTATGTCATCTTTGATTTCTTTTGTCAGTGTTTTATAGTTTTCTGAGTACAAGTCTTTTGCCTCTTAGGCAGGTTTATTCCTAGGTATTTTATTCTTTTTGTTGCAATGATAAATGGGAGTGTTTCCTTAATTTCTCTTTCTGATATTTTGCTGTTGGTGTATAGGAATGCCAGAGAATTCTGTGCATTAATTTTGTATCCTGCAACCTTACCAAATTCATTGATTAGTTCTAGTAGTTTTCTGGTGGCATCTCTAGGATCTTTTATGTATAGTATCATGTCATCGGCAAATAGTGACAGTTTTATTTCTTCTTTTCCAATTTGTATTCCTTTTATTTCTTTTTCTTCTCTGATTGCTGTGGCTAGGACTTCCAAAACCATGTTGAATAAGAGTGGCGGGAGTGGACATCCTTCTCTAGTTCCTGATCCTACAGGAAATACTTTCAGTTTCTCACCATTGAGTATGATGCTTGCTGTGGGTTTGTCATATATGGCCTTTATTATGTTGAGGTAGGTTCCTTCTATGCCCATTTTCTGGAGAGTTTTTATCATAAATGGGTGTTGAATTTTGTCAAAAGCTTTTTCTGCATCTATTGAGATGATCATACAGTTTTTATTCCTTAATTTGTTAATGTGGTGTATCACATTGATTGATTTGTGTATATTGAAGAATCCTTGCATCCCTGGGATAAATCCCACTTGATCATGGTGTATGATCCTTTTAATGTGCTGTTGGATTCTGTTTGCTAGTATTTTGTTCAGGATTTTTGCATCTATGTTCATCAGTGATATTGGCCTGTAGTTTTCTTTTTTTGTGATATCTTTTTCTGGTTTTGGTATCAGGGTGATGGTGGCTTCGTAGAATGAATTTCGGAGTGTTTCTCCCTCTGCAATTTTTTGGAAGAGTTTGAGAAAGATCGGTTTTAGCTCTTCTCTAAATGTTTGATAGAATTCGCCCGTGAAGCCATCTGGTCCTGGACTTCTGTTTGTTGGAAGATTTTTAATTACGGTTTCAGTTTCATTACTTGTGATAGGTCTGTTTATATTTTCTAATTCTTCCTGGTTCAGTCTTGGAAAATTGTACCTTTCCAAGAATTTGTCCATTTCTTTGTGGTTATCCATTTTATTGGCATATAGTTGTTTGTAGTAGTCTCTTATAATCCTTTGTATTTCTGCAGTGTCAGTTGTGATTTCTCCTTTTTCATTTGTAATTTTATTGATTTGCATCCTCTCCCTTTTTTTCTTGATGAGTCTGGCTAAGGGTTTATCAATTTTGTGTATCTTCTCAAAGAACCAGCTTTTAGTTTTATTGATCTTTGCTATTGTCTTCTTCGTTTCTATTTCATTTATTTCTGCTCTGATCTTTATGATTTTTTTCCTTCTACTGACTTTGGGTTTTCTTTGTTCTTCTTTCTCTAGTTGTTTTAAGTATAGGGTTAGATTGTTTATTTGTGATTTTTCTTGTTTCTTGAGGTGAGATTGAATTGCTATAAACTTCCTTCTTAGAACTGCTTTTGTGGGATCCCGTAGGTTTTGGGTCCTCGTGTTTTCATTGTCATTTGTTTCTATGTATTTTTTTCTTTCTTCTTTGATTTCTTCAGTGATCTCTTGGTTATTTAGTAGCACACTGTTTAGATTCCATGTATTTGTGTTTTTTACAGTTTTTTTCCTGTAATTGATTTCCAGTCTCATAGCGTTGTGGTTAGAAAAGATGCTTGATACAATTTCAGTTCTTCAATGTTCCAAGGCTTGATTTGTGACCCAAGTTGTGGTCTATCCTGGAGAATGTTCCATGTGTGCTTGAGAAGAAAGTGTATTCTGCCACTTTTGGGTGGAATGTTCTATAAGTATCTTTTAGATCTATCTGGTCTATTGTGTCATTTAAAGCTTGGGTTTCGTTATTTATTTTCTGTTTGGATGATCTGTCCATTGGCGTAAGTGGGGTGTTAAAGTCCCCTACTATTACTGTGTTACTGTCAAGTTCTCCTTTCATGGTTGTTAGCATTTGCCTTACGTATTGGGGTGCTACTATGTTGGGTGCATAAACATCTATAATTGTTATATCTTCTTCTTGGATTGATCCTTTGATTGTTATGTAGTGTCCCTCCTTATCTCTTGTAACAGTTTTTATTTTAATGTCTATTTTGTCTGAAACGAGTATTGCTACTCCAGCTTTCTTTTGATTTCCATTTGCATGGCGTATCTTTTTCCATCCCTTCACTTTCAGTCTCTATGTGTCCCTAGGTCTGAAGTGGGTCTCTTGTAGATAGCATATATTTGGGTCTTGTTTTTGTATCCATTCAGCCAGTCTGTGTCTTTTGGTTGGGGCATTTAATCCATTTACATTCAAGGTTATTATCGATAAGTATGCTCCTATTACCATTTTCTTAATTGTTTTGGGTTTGTTTTTGTGGGTCTTTTTCTTCTCTCGTGTTTCCCACTTAGAGAAGTTTCTTTAGCATTTGTTGTAAAGCTGGTTTGGTGGTGCTGAATTCTCTTAGTTTTTGTTTGTCTGAAAAGCTTTTGACTTCTCCATCGAATCTGAATGAGACCCTTGCTGGGTATAGTAATCTTGATTGTAGGTTTTTCTCTTTCATCACTTTACGTATATCCTGCCACTCCTTTCTGGCCTACAGAGTTTCCACTGAACAATCAGCTGCTAACCTTATGGGGATTCCTTTGTATGTTATTTTTTGTTTTTCCCTTGTTGCTTTTAATATTTTTTCTTTGTATTTAATTTTTGTTAGTTTGATTAATATGTGCCTTTGTGTATTTTTCCTAGGGTTTTTCCTGTGTGGGACACTCTGTGCTTCCTGGACTTGGGTGATGATTTCCTTTCCCATGTTAGGGAAGTTTTCCACTATAATCTCTTCAAATACTTTCTCAGACCCTTTCTTTTGCTTTTCTTCTTCTGGGACCCCTATAATTCGAATGCTGGTGCGTTTAGTGTTGTCCCAGAGGTCTCTGAGATTTGTCTTCAATTCTTTTCATTCTTTTTTCTTTATTCTGCTCCTCTGCAGTTATTTCCACCGTTTTGTCTTCCAGCTCACTTATTGGTTCTTCTTCCTCTGTTATTCTGTTATTGATTCCTTCTAGTGTATTTTTCATTTCAGTTATTGTGTTGTTCATCTCTGTTTCTTCTTTAGTTCTTCTAGATCTTTGTTAAACATTTCTTGTATTTTCTCAATCCATGCTTCCATGCTATTTCCGAGATTCTGGATCATTTTTACTATCATTACTCTGAATTCTTTTTCAGGTAGATTGCCTATTTCCTCTTCATTTATTTGGTCTTGTAGGTTTTTACCTTGCGCCTTCATCTGTGACATATTTTTTTGCCGTCTCATTTATTTTTTTTTTAATGAGTGGGATTGTGTTCCTGTGTTACTGGTTGTTTGGTCTGCAGCTTCCAACACCGCAGTTTGTTGGCTACTGGGTAGAGCTGGGTCTTGGTGCTGAGATGAGGAACTCTGTGAGACCTCACTCCAATGAATATTCCCTGGGGTCTGAGGTTCTCTGTTAGTCCAGTGGTTTGGACTTGTTGCTCCCATCGCAGGAGCTTCCCCCCCGACCCCACGCTCATGAATCAAGATCCCGCAAGCCGCGTGGGGTGGCAAAAAAAAAAAAGAGAGAAAAATAACAAAGTAAAAAATAAAATTAGACTCGGAAACTAAAAGATATGTTAGAAAGAATGTAAAAATAAAATACAGGTGAATCAACAACCGGAAGGTACATCAGTACCACAATAGTAAAAAAGAGGAGGAGGGAAAAGAGAAAGAATAATGAGGGGGAAAGGCCTTGGTTGTGGAGAGCAGGGCCTAAGCAATGGTGAGGTTTGGGCAGTGTGCGGGGCCAATGCTCAGGACCCACAGGGCTGGAAAAGGCCCTGGGGGCTGTGGCAGGTGGGGCTTAGGCTCAAGGAACAGAAGGGGCCCAGGCATGCCCCCCACCCCTGGTCTCAGAGGACAGGGGACCTCACCTGGGAGCCCAGCAGGCTTCCTGGGCTCGAGTGGGCAGGGCAAATGCCCTCCTCTCCTCTCCAGCTCCTCTGTTCTGGGGTCTGGGAGGGCCTCTCCCGCCTGCCCCTCCTGATCCCCCCAGCCTCCTTCCTATGCCCCCAAGGACCCACAGCCTGGAGGGGCCTAGGAGGGTGGGGGATCAGCCTGGGAGCTCAGCAGGCTCCCCGGCCCAAGTGGGCGGGGCAATCACCCTCTGCTCCTCTCCCGCTCCTCCCAGGGGGCCCCTCCCACCTGCCCCTCCTGATCTCCCTGGCCTCCCTTCTATGCCCCCAGGACCCACGCAGCCTGGATGGGGCTTTGGAGGGGGGCGGGTACCGGCCTGGGAGCTCAGCAGGCTCCCCGGCCCGAGTGGGCGGGGCAGTCACCCTCCGCTCCTCTCTTGCCCTTCCCAGGGAGTCCCTCCCACCTGCCTCTCCTGATCTCGCCAGCCTCAGGGGTGCAGATCTTGTCTGGCCTCCACTTCTCCTCCTGCCTCGGTCCCCCTACGTCCTACTGGTTCACTCTGGGGTTCATCCCGTCTCCTTGGGGGTCAGAGTCCCCCACCCGCGGCCAGCAGGGGCCCTAGTTGTGGGGAGACGCTAACTCCGTGTCTTCCCATGCCGCTGTCTTGACTCCTCCCCCCAGCAGTGTATGTTTTTACAAGGCTTCCAGGTGATTCCGAACCACATTCAAGTTTGAGAACAACTGGTTTAGACAATTCAAAGCACAATAGCTTGAACCTTACTCTGTAGAAGCTAAAAATTCTCCTTATCAGCTCCAGATTTTACTTCCAGGCGAGGCAAATGACCTCCATTGCCCCAGGTCTGTTTTTAGAGGTCAGAAGGGGCGGTCATTTTTTGACTCTTTGTCAAATTTGGCTTTATCACATAGAATATGTTTAAAGACTTGAAAAGCAATATCTTACAAAGGACCCAATCACTCAGACTTTAAATGGTTTTATATTTGTGAATTTTATCTTGGGAGAGAAAAAGACATATACCTTCTAGTGACAGTCTATGTATATATATATCTGTATAATGCAGTACACGTGTTTTAAAAATCACTGCACTATGCCAAGTCATGCAATAAAAACCAGAGGCAATAAGAAGTTCGGCACATTGTTATCAGTGACACATTAAAAAAAAAAGAGGGAATTCCCTGGCTATCCAGTGGTTAGGACTCAGTGCTTTCACTTCTGGAGGCCCGGGTTCGACCCCTGGTCGGGGAACTAAGATCCCAAAAGCCGCATGGCACAGCCAAAAAAAAAAGAAAGAGAGGAATCTAATAGAAACAGTCATAGCATTTCCCCCATCCAAAATGGTTAACGAGTGCACAAGTACTAAAAAATTTATGACATTTTATCTTGAAAGGGACTTGAAATTTGCAGAAGGGAGCATCAGAAGGATTGTAGCTTTTGAGTTATTTTGAAATAGTAGAGAGTTATCTGAAATGTGACGCAAAGTGTAACACTAGGTGTGGGTGAATGTAGCTCATGACACGTGGTAAAATAACAGCTGGTAGATGTTGGAGGTGTATGTATATGTGCATTTTGTGTATTCATATGTAGCTTGGTTCATCTGGGTGCAGTTTTCTGCATTCATGTAGTGTTTCTCTCATGTGAAATTGTACATAAGGAAATGCAAAATTTGCATTATACTCAAATTGTTCCGTAATGGAACAAATTCATATTCCCGAGCAAGCATTATAGCAGAGCTGACTCTGTGTGTGTGTGTATAATGTTACAGTTCCCCATATAAATTCCATATGTAAGTGTTATTCCTCCATCTGAAAGCTGACTTTGTATATCCTATGAGTTCAATGTTATTGTTTTATATACAACATTAAGCATGAATGGACGAGTAAGAGACAATGTATGTGTGCATATATCTATTTATGCTAATGTACAATAAATTGTATTAGGAATAATAATGCATTACTCAAATATGATCCTAGGAAAATTAATTTGTGTGTCAATCCAAAACATTTTAATTGTGAGTTTGATCAATATCTATATTTGTTAATTCTAAGGAGTAACTGGCAATTAAATTAGCTTTTTTCTTAATCTTCCACACTGGAAATAAAGAAGAATGAAATCACATTTTTATTATATGATTTAAAATTGAGACATAAGCTTTGTTGATACACAAAAATAAATGTTTCTAGGTTCTCAGATTGTGATACCAGCCATGGCAGTTTTAATTTTGCCCCAACAATTGTTTTAAGGAATTAAATACAGGCAGTCCTTGCTTTCCATGGTTCTAATATGCACACATTTCAGTAACCATGGTTTAATTAAATAACACCAGTCCCCCAACACCATGGTTCAAATTTCAGTTACCATGGTGTTTTAGCTGTGAGTAATTGTGTAAAGTCCAAACTTCACCACTAGCTCTTCAGTCCGCCAATCACTATGTAAATAACAGATTCGTATCACAATCAGTGACTAATCCCCTCACATTTTTTAGTTTGTCATTTTATTGGCCATCGCACATCTGTTATTCAGTTCTTGTCTAGACAGCAAAGCATATAGTTGTGTTGCTTCCTTGTCTCCCAGTGATAAACCCATGCAGGCATTTTACGAAACAACAATTGAAAGAGGGAATTGGCCAACAAGTGAAAAATGCAGCAAAGAGACAAAAAGTGTTTTGTTCACTGGAAGTGAACTTTGACCTTACTGTAAATAGAGTTATGGAAGAACTTAGCTGACCCTGGGAAGGTTGACACTGCTGCAGTTGGAGAGTCTCTAAATACCTAGGTAGAAGAACTTAGTGAAGCTAACTTATCAACATAAATGAGGGAAGTGGTTGTGACGACAAGGATGAAGATGTTGCAGAGGAAGAAACACGAGCAAAAATCTTCACATTAAAGAAACTATCAGAGATATTTCATTACAAAAGATAAAGTGTTGGAAGCTAATGGAAACTTCGAAAGGTGTGTGACAGCTGAGGGACAGAAATGATGTTTGCTCCATATAATAAATTATGTGACAAGAATAAGACAAGTACTGTTCAAACTACTCTTGATAAGTTGTTTTTACAACGAAATAAAACACCTTGGTTCTCAAAGTTTCTAATGTTTAAATTATAGTATACTAAATAAGTGTTAGTTTTACTGCTTTTTAAATTTCCTTGTACATTTATAACCAACAGTAAGATTAATGTTACGTTAACAATAACATTAACGATAATGTTAATGTTCCAACAAAAGATTTTAAAGGTCACCGAACAATCATAATTTCTTAGTTGATTTTTAAGATAGCTTTGCACATTTCAGCTTGCCTGGTTATTTTTACTGTCCTGCACTATGTAAAGTGAGGAGTGCCTGTATAACCTATGGAAAATGTGAATTTGTAGTTATCTCTGGACTATTGACAATAATAATAAATGTGCTAAGAAGATGTTCATTTTTTAGAAAACTAGGATAATTTTATGTTGTCCATTGCCAAAAATCCATCCAATATCACTGGTCTTATTTTCATACAAGTACTTGTTTAAACAATATCTGAGATACCCATTAAACATGAATCTGATCCCATTTGAAGTCCTCTAAGGCAATCAGTTATTTTGGTGGAACGGAACAGGAGAGAGCAAGTGAGTGAGGAAAGATATCCAGTTATTGAATTCTGTCCCATCAGCTGTGAGAAGTCTTGGAACCAAGCTAACCAATGTTCACTGAATTTTAGGTTAAAAATATTTAGTTCAGGGACTTCCCCAGTGGCACAGTGGTTAAGAATCCACCTGCCAATGCAGGGGATACGGGTTGGATCCTTGGTCTGGGAAGATCCCACATGCTGCGGAGCAACTAAGCCTATGCGCCACAACTACTGAGCCTGTGCTCTAGAGCGCACGTGCCACAAATACTGGGCCTGCGTGCTGCAACTACTGAAGCCTACACACCTAGAGCCCATGCTCCACAACAAGAGAAGCCACCGCAAGGAGAAGCCCACGCACTACAATGAAGAGTAGCCCCCGCTCACCGCAACTAGAGAAAGCCTGAGCGCAGCAACGAAAACCCAATACAGCAAAAAATAAATAAAATTAAATCATTAAAAAAAAAATTTAGTTCAAATAAATATTTTAGTAATATGTACTACAATTTACAGATCATTCTTACCACTTGTGAATAATAATGTCTGATGTAAATAAGAGAGAAATTTTTAACATCTCCTTTACAATAGGATGCTATATCATAATTACAAAAGGAAAAAGAATTAAGGAAAACTAATAGCTTTGGGGTAGTAATTCTTTATGGGTGTTTTGTAAATCATTACTAATCTACCTTGGGCTGAACTTGTTTCAAGAAAAGTACTACCAATTGGTGCTTTAAGCATTACCTTCTTAATAATTACCTTCTCTGCCTATATGTATAATTTAGAGATCTAGTGTTTCCCTTTAATCAGAACACCAGCCTCATCTTTAATCAGCTGTGTAAGTAGGATTTTCAGGTAGGTTATTAATTAGATTTAAACACAACTGCCATCCTTGGTATTTCACATTGAAGGCTAGGCGCTGGCTTTTACTTGGAGGTCAAGTTCACTTAGAAAATAATACCTTTGAAGTACAGCCTCTGTTCCTCCCACCAATATGTGGGTATGTGATTCAACTCATTTTGCTACATTGAAATTGTAAGAATTTCTCTTTTTTAATGTTATTTATTGCAAGTAAATGTTTGTGTCCTCCACAATTGTGCCTACATTTACACAACAAATAAATAGTCTGGAGAAAAGCAAAATATTTCATTCATAAATCAGTCGTTTACTTTGTACAAAACTCAAAAATCAGTCTGATACCCACCCCCACCTTTTTTCCTCTTGCAAAATGACAGCAGTATTTACTGAAATGGTTGAATTTACCACCTGTTTTGACATTGTGTAGACATCCCTTCAGCCAACATTAGGCCAAACGTTATAAGAAACCTTAAATTCAGACAAATTAGTCAAAGATTTCTAAACTACCACATTTTTATAGTGTGAATGATTGATTGAAATTTGTTGGGATTCCAGAAAAACTAAAACCATCTCAATGAAATTAATGAGTAATTTATAAGGCAACTGGCAATTCTGCAATATGTTTGCTTTAGCAGAAGCAATTAAATTTAAAATAACAAAAATAGAAAATTGTACACAAGAATGTGGAAAGAATAGACTGAAGAAAAATAGAAGTGGAGTATATTAAATTATACTCCTGTTTGTTTATGTTTCTGTATCTTCATTAGAGATGATTAACATGGAATCTTCAGAGTGTTCCATATATAACATGTGCTTGTAGGATGCTTTTATATTTTCCATATTCAGAAATCTAACTCTGATTTTGAAAACCAGAAGAAAATTATGGCTCTAACTATGTAAAGCAGCATGCGTAGGCCGGGTCCTCTCAGGAAACATTAGATGCTAATGCTTATCATCAGCCTGTCTGTCCTGCATGGGACCATTGTGATACCAGTGGGAATGTTTAGTGGCAAACTGTAATGTGAACATGACAGTTGAGCAAGCCAAGTGGCTGCTTTCTCTGAGTTGTCAGATGTAGAACACTGTTCCTTGAGGGATGGAAAGGAAATGGCATTCTCTTAAGTATCTACCATGTGCCAGATACTCTGCCACTGACAGCCTATGCTATTTTTTTTTTAATTTTTAATTGAAGTATATTTGATATACAACAGTATATAAGTTACAGGTGTATAATATAGTGATTCACAATTTTTAAAGTTTATACTACATTTATAGTTGTTTTAAAACATTGGCTACATTCCCTGTTTTGTACAGTATATCCTTGTAGCTTATTTTATATGTAATAGTTTGCACCTCTTAATCCCCTACTCCTATATTTCCCCTTCCCCCTTTCCTCTCCTCACTGGAAAACACTAGTTTGTTCTCTGTATCTGTGAGTCTGCTTCTTTCTTGTTACGTTCACTAGTTTGTTATATTGTTTAGATTCCACATGTAAGTGATATCATACAGTAATTGTCTTTCTCTGTCTGGTTTGTTTCACTTAGCATAATACCCTCCAAGTCCACCCATGTTGTTGCAAGTGGCAAAATTTCATTCTTTTTGATGGCTGAATAGTATTCCATTGTATGTGTATACCACATCTTCTTAATCTATTCATCTGTTTAATTTTTAACTTTTATTTAGCTATAATTGATTTCCAATATTGTGTTACTTTCAGGTATACAGCTTCATATTCTCTTCCATTATAGGTCATTACAAGATATCGAATACAGTTCCATGTGCTATACAGTAAATCCTTGTTGTTTTATTTAAGATCTCACACCAACCTTATGCAATATGTCTACTGTGCTCATTGTACAGATGAAGAAGCTAAGACTCAAAGAGTTTATATGATAAATAAATCTTCCGAAAAGAAAGTTGAATGAAAACAGCAATTACAGAAGATATCCTCAGGATAATATAATTTATGTATTTTTTTCAAAACATGCCAAACAATATACACATTGCCTAGTCATAAATACGTATATAGTAATTGGTTAAGGATATGGGCAGTAATAATGAACACCAAATTTAAAATTATTCTTTTCTGGTGGAGGAAAATGGGGTCAGACAGAGTGCACAGAAGGGCTTTCATTTCATTTCCATGTTTTATTTTTAAGCTGGGAATTGAGCATATGGGTAATCATTATATCATTCCCTACACATTTTTTGTTTTTTTGGCTGAAATATGTTGTAAGGATTTTAAAAGTAAAAGTTCAGCAACTATGACTGGAAAGTCACGCAGCTATTAAAGAGGAAGCAGAACTGGATTCAACACCAAGTCTGCTGATCCTAGAGAACGTGCACTCTCTGCTCTGCCTTATACTTTGCACCAGCTGGGAGATGCTGAAGTCTTCTTGCAGAAACTGTTTGTCTAGGAATGAAGAAGGTGATCCGGGATCTCCCTAGGACTAGGCACCATTGAACAGGCGTGGAGTGAAGAGGAAGGAACCAAGTGGGCCTGTGTTTCATGGTGAAGAAACCCATGCCACTTAGAAGGATGACCAAAGGTGCTCACTGGAGTCCCTTTCCTTGCTTCTGCTGTTGCTTCTGCTGCTACATTCAAGTTCCCCCAGACAATGGAACAGATGTTATTAAAAGAAAAAAAAACCCAGAAACTGGCTACCTTATTAACCACTTCAATATAGTAATAAAGCTAAGCAAATAAGCTGTAAAGTTCCATCACAATTATAATTCTTCTTAGGGATAATGTCTAGGAATACCTCGATGCTGGCTGCAAAATTAATTTTTGGTGCACTTTTCAAGTGCTGCTACATTAAAGTTCTTAAAATCAACATCACAGAATGTTCCTTTCCTCCTCATTCCTCCCTCCTAATCACTTACATGGTTCACAGAGAACTATTCCAATATGATTGGAATTGAGCCTGGGAAATATGTATCTTTACATATTTTACTACACCCTATAGATTTATTATCTCTGACTCAACTGATCAGTATATTCCTAGCACCTGGCATAGACACTGGTACTTGGTAGGCAGTCAACAAATACTTGTTGACTTGAATATGAGAAATATTATCTTCTGTTTGCAATATTTATTTTTATAAGGGGGGCAGTGGGCTATAGTGAATAAGTCTTAGCAAGGAGTCAGCAGTTGGGAAGGAGGCCAGGGGAGTCATTCGAACTTTCTGGAATCCTTGCTCACTACTTATAGTACTTTGGGCAAACTACTTAACCCCTCTAAATCTCAGTTTCAGCTTCAGAAAAACTGGGATAATATTAATGCCTCTTACTTAAGTTTGTTGTGAGAAGTAAATGAGATAATGCCTCTAACATGCTTAGAACAGTGCTAGGAGGTACAATAACTAGCGTTACAGTAAGTACTCATAAATGTTAACTGTTATTGAGATCATTTTTGGTTCCTGCTCTATAACCTTTGTTTTTATGAGAGAGGTAGACAATGTAAATGTCTCATTGCTCTGGGTTTTTTGTTTGTTTGTTTTTGTACTTTTAAGATGCCTTATGGAGCTACCCATTTTTTTTTTTCCTTATCAAAATTTCTCTTTCTTAACAGCAAAGTCACCATTCACCTACTATTGCGGAAGAAAAATGACTTTAATCTCAAAGGCAACATTAAAAATAAAGAAAAGGAAAATAAATCAATAAAGGCAAAGGTCATAGAAACAGATGATTCGGACATACAGCAATGTTTCTGAGCATTGGGGTTATATACACAAGTTTAAAAAGAAATAAGCAAATAAGCAGGATATCTGGAAGAAACATTACATGACTTGGATACCAATGTCCAAACAATTTTACACGTCAAACCTTTTAAAGAAGCCATGTAACTGAAAAGTCTTAAAAGACTATGTCCAAAGATTTCCTTCTCTAGCAGTGTGTTTTCCTCTCCGCCAGATTAAATACTCTCATACACACACACACACACGTGCGTGCACACACACACACCGTGCCCCAAATCACTTATATTTTCCACCATGGAGAAATGGAGAATTTAGAGGTTACTTTAAGAAAAAAATAACAAGACAGCAAGGCTGAGGTTCGGGTAAGCTTGTTATTTCTTATTGCTCCTGTTCATCATCAGATATGGCCAGTGTCATTCATTATAAAATATTTGTTTTAATCATCTTCAGGATTTTTTCAATGATTGTTTTATATACAGGAAGAAGTTGCAGAAATTTATCACTTAGGGCAACAGCTTTGAAACATTTTTTACCATTATCCCCAGTAAGGAATGCATTTCATTACAATCAAAGGGTTCTATTTTATTTCATCTTTAAAATGTTATTTGTGACCCACTACATTTATTTTCACAATCCACTAGTGGGTCGTGACGCACTGTTTGGAAAACACTGTCTTAGGATGTTCCATTCAAACTTTCCCACTGAAGTACCCAGAGCAGCAGGGGAGAGGGAAAGTTTTGGGGGTGGGGTTAGAGGAGAAGGTTGAGAGAAGAAATATGAGGGCCTCGCCCAAGTGCAAAATTTCTTTAAAGTTTCTTTATTTCACCTTTAAGATTTATCCAACTTTGGCATTAGACAGCAAACAAGACCATTAGTTTTCTATAAAAGGTTTTAAATCTCCCAGTATAATAAAACAGATGCTCCAGGGACACATGCTGTGTTATCCTGGGGCTACCTCTCCTGCTAAGGGTATGCACAAGTTGCAGTCTGCAAAGCAGGCTCTCTTGGATGATAAATGTACCCCCAGATAGTTTGTGAATTTACCACAGGCTCAGGGCTTTTTGACTGTCTGACGACCATTCAGCACAGGTCATGTGATGATCTCAATGAGAAGATGAGGACATTCCCCTTTCGTCTGTGGACATATGTTTAAGTGTGAGCCCTTCGCCTTTCTCTTGCACTTCCGGGCCTGATGACTGGGAAGGTGAGAGCCTAACTGGGTGACTCAGACCCTCATTAGCCCACATCACACATGCAGAGCCTCCAGACAGCTGCTGTGGCAGGAAGGGCACAGGCACTGCTAACAAGGTCACCCTGCAATGGGCTGAAAAGAGCTGGTCATGATGAGCCAGATGATGAATGTGGAGCCACGGAATCAATCATTTTGAAGGGAGGACATGTTAATTCTTCTTTTTCTATGCAATTGGCTTGACAGCAGTTTGACATCATCCTTGCCCTGAATCAGCCATCACCAAGATCACAGTGGGCCAGAAGGAAAATGGAGAGAAAAAGTAAATAAACTAAGGGAGGGAGCAGCTTGGGCATTTTTAAAGCATTTTCTTTTCTTACTTGGTAACAAAGGATCCCAGTGGCTGTGTAGGATCCAAAGATGAAATGAGATGATGTAGGTACTATGTTTTCTCAAAGAGAAACTTTCTGAAAGCTCAAACTTTTCCTTTGTGAAATGATACCCAGAAATATGGTTTTAGGTATATGCATAAATTAAAAAAAAAAAGCCTCAATAGAAACCCAAGAGAGAGCTCTTTGACTAAACTATAGCTATCGATGGTTATAGATACAGATATAGATAGATATTAGCAATGGGGCTTAAGCAAAAAACTTTTTCATGAACCCAAATTGGAAGATTGCTGCAATAAACCATTTAAATGTGAGTATAGACTATGTCTCTCTCTCTCCTTTTTCTTCTACTATGCTGGCTATTATTCCAGCCATAAACCAGGTCCTATAACTAAGGTAGGTTTCAGCAGAATGCCTTAACGTAGTAATAAAAAGGACCCTGCAATTTAAAAAGCCAAGCCTCTTCTGTTTCAAAGTACAAAGGGTTTTATTTCTTTCCTCATTAAAAGAATAAAGTACATATGTGGAAATATGGACTTTCGGGAACTTGAACACTCTGTTTCTCTAGCTGAATTTATAGTAATGAATTCCAAGTTGCAGAAATTATTTTAGACAGAAGTAGCCACTGTAATAATATTTAATTACCCTCAAGAAAAAAAAAATAATTAGGTTGGCTGCAAAATTTGAACATGAAGTTATAAAATATAGAGACATGAATCTTGTTGCCTTCTGCGACATTTCTGACTGCCAGACATGTAAAACTCCTGGATTCAAAATGTATAATCAAAGATGATTCATCAGAGGGTGTTTTTTAAAAAATATATGAAATTAAAAAGCCAAATCAGATTGCAAAACTATCTGGTTAAAAGATTTAAAAGACTGCTGGGTGACATGTAAGTATGCTATTGGATGACTTATGAAATACAGTTAAATGACATGAAAATACTGAAGCTTGTAAAATGCAAGTTTGTTTTTTCCAGGCAGCATGCATACAGGTATGGAAAGGAAAAGACTATCATTTTTGCCTTTTCATCCCAACTCCCTTCCCATACAGAGCCTCCCCTCTAACCAGAAAGCCTGACAGCCATTACCAGCCACCTACTAAGATTTTTAATATCTAGAAGGTAACTGAAGCCTACACAGATTACCGCTGTGTGGTAAAGTCAGATTTGAAGCAGATTATCAGGGTCGTTAGCATGCCCTAGAAATCATCATGTTAATTTTTTAAAAAGTATATACTTTTTATTTTTATATCTCATTTTCTGGTATATTCACTTATTTTACCCCTACAACAATTATGTGAAGCAAGAAATATCACTCCCATATTTTAAGTGAAGAAACTGAGATGCTGAGTCATGCTGTTCTCCAGACTAGGTGATATACCCCCTTTTGTAAATTCTCATAGCACCTGCTGTTTCCTTACAGCACTTACCAGAGTCACAATTAAGTAGTAATATTTGTCTTCCTGCCTGGACCGTGAACTTCCTGAGAGCAGGAACATGTCCCCCTTGTTTATCAGTAAATTTCAATCGCCTAGCACAGAAGGGTACTCAAAAAAGATGTGACGATTGAGTGAATAGATAAGTAACATTTCCCCAAGTTCCACAGGAAATAATTGAAAGAATCAAGATTTGAACCTCTTGAAATATGGGGATAGTGGTGCCTACTTCATAATGTTGTGAGAGTTATATCAATATACATGTAGTACTTAGAACAGTGCCTCCGTATGGTAAGCACTATCTGTGTGTAAGCTAGTACTACTACTACTATTGCTACCATTACTACTACTACTATTACTACCATTACTACTATTACTATTACTATTAAAGTGAATCTTTCAACTGCTCTCAAAAAACACCTTGATTCAGCTTGGTCTAGGCCAGACCTAACTCTTTTATTTTTTTTTTAATAGATCTTTATTGGAGTACAATTGCTTCACAATACCATGTTAGTTTCTGTTGCACAACAAAGCAAATCAGCCATATGCATACACATGTCCCCATATCCCCTCCCTCTTAAGCTTCCCTCCCGTCCTCCCTGTCCCACCCCTCTAGGTCATCGCAAAGCACTGCGCCGATCTCCCTGTGCTATGCTGCTGCTTCCCACCAGCCAACTATTTTACCTTCTGTAGTGTATATATGTCAATGCTACTCTCACTTCGCCCCAGCTTCACCCTCCCACCCATGTCATCAAGTCCATTCTCTATGTCTACCTCTTTATTCCTACCCTGAAACCAAGTTCAGCAGTACCTTTTTTTTTTTTTTTTTTAGATTCCATATATATGCGTTAGCATGCGGTATTTGTTTTTCTCTTTCTGACTTACTTCACTCTGTATGACACACTCTAGGTCCATCCACCTCACTACAAATAACTCAGTTTCGTTTCCTTTTATGGCTGAGTAATATTCCACTGTATATATGTGCCACATCTTCTTCATCCATTCATCTGTTGATGGACATCTAGGTTGGTTCCGTATCCTGGCTATTGTAAATAGTGCTGCAGTAACATTGTGGTGCATGTCTCTTTTTGAATTATGGTTTTCTCAGGATATATGCCCAGTAGTGGGATTGCTGGGTCATATGGTAGTTCTATTTTTAGTTTTTTTAAAGAACCTCCATACTGTTTTCCATAGTGGTTGTATCAATTTACATTCCCACCAACAGTGTAGGAGGGTTCCCTTTTCACCACACCCGTTCCAGCATTTATTGTTCCTAGCTTTTTTGATAATGGCCATTCTGACTGGCATGAGGTGATACCTCATGGTAGTTTTGATTTGCATTTCTCTAATAATTAGTGATGTTGAGCATCTTTTCATGTGCCTCTTGGCCATCTGTATGTCTTCCTTGGTGAAATGTCTATTTAGGTCTTCCACCCATTTTGTAACTAGATTGTTTTTTTGGTATTGAGCTCCATGAGCTGTTTGTATATTTTGGAGATTAATCCTTTGTCTGTTGTTTCATTGGCAAATATTTTCTCCCATTTGGAGGGTTGTCTTTTTGTGTTCTTTATGGTTTTCTTTGTTGTGCAAAAGCTTTTAAGTTTAAGTCCCATTTGTTTATTTTTGTTTTTATTTCTGTTACTCTAGGAGGTGGGACAAAAAGGATCTTGCCGTGGTTTATGTCAAAGAGTGTTCTTCCTGTTTTCCTCTAAGAGTTTTATAGTGTCTGGTCTTACATTAAAGTCTCTAATCCATTTTGAGTTTATTTTTGTGTATGGTGTTAGGAAGTGTTCTAATTTCATTCTTTTACATGAAGCTGTCCAGTTTTCCCACCACCACTTACTGAAGAGGCTGTCTTTTCTCCATTGTATGTTCTTGCCTCCTTTGTCATAAGTTAGGTGCCCATATGTGCATGGGTTTATCTCTGGGCATTCTATCCTGTACCATTGATCTATATTTCTGTTTTTGTGCCAATACCATACTGTCTTGATTACTGTAGCTTTGTGGTATAGTTTGAAGTCAGGAGCCTGATTCCTCCAGCTCCGTTTTTCTTTCTCAAGATTGCTTTGGCTATTTGGGGTCTTTTGTGTTTCCATACGAATTGTAAAATTTTTTGTTCTAATTCTGTGAAGAATGCCATTGGTAGTTTGATAGGGATTGCATTGAATCTGTAGATTGCTTTGGGTGGTATAGTCATTTTCACAATATTGATTCTTCCAATGCAAGAACAGGGTATATTTCTCCATCTGTTTATGTCATCTTTGATTTCCTTCATCAGTGTTTTATAGTTTTCTGAGTACAAGTCTTTCACCTCCTTAGGCAGGTTTATTCCTAGGTATTTTATTCTTTTTGTTGCAATGGTAGATGGGAGTCTTTCCTTAATTTCTCTTTCTGATTTTTCGTTGTTGGTGTATAGGAATGCCAGATAATTCTGTGCATTAATTTTGTATCCTGCAACCTTACCAAATTCATTAATTAGTTCTAGTAGTTTTCTGGTGGCGTCTTTAGGATTTTCTATGTATAGTATCATGTCATCTGCAAACACTGACAGTTTTATTTCTTCTTTTCCAATTTGTTTTCTTTTATTTCTTTTTCTTCTCTGATTGCTGTGGCTAAGACTTCCAAAAACTATGTTGAATAAGAGTGGCAGGAGTGGACATCCTTCTCTTGTTCCTGATCCTAGTGGAAATGCTTTCAGTTTTTCACCATTGAGTATGATGCTTGCTGTGGGTTTGTCATATATGGCCTTTATTATGTTGAGGTAGGTTCCTTCTATGCCCATTTTCTGGAGAGTTTTTATCATAAATGGGTGTTCAAAAGTTTTTTTTTTTTCTTCTATTGAGATGATCATATGGTTGTTATTCCTTAATTTGTTAATGTGGTGTATCACATTGATTGATTTGCATATATTGAAGAATCCTTGCATCCCTGGGATAAATCCCATTTGATCATGGTGTATGATCCTTTTAATGTGCTGTTGGATTCTGTTTGCTAGTATTTTGTTCAGGATTTTTGCATCTATGTTCATCAGTGATATTGGCCTGTAGTTTTCTTTTTTTGTGATATCTTTTTCTGGTTTTGGTATCAGGGTGACGGTGGCTTTGTAGAATGAATTTCGGAGTGTTTCTCCCTCTGCAATTTTTTGGAAGAGTTTGAGAAAGATCGGTTTTAGCTCTTCTGTAAATGTTTGATAGAATTCGCCCGTGAAGCCATCTGGTCCTGGACTTCTGTTTGTTGGAAGATTTTTAATTACGGTTTCAATTTCATTACTTGTGATAGGTCTGTTTATATTTTCTAATTCTTCCTGGTTCAGTCTTGGAAAATTGTACCTTTCCAAGAATTTGTCCATTTCTTTGTGGTTATCCATTTTATTGGCATATAGTTGTTTGTAGTAGTCTCTTATAATCCTTTGTAGTTCTGCAGTGTCAGTTGTGATTTCTCCTTTTTCATTTGTAATTTTATTGATTTGCATCCTCTCCCTTTTTTTCTTAATGAGTCTGGCTAAGGGTTTATCAATTTTGTGTAACTTCTCAAAGAACCAGCTTTTAGTTTTATTGATCTTTGCTATTGTCTTCTTCGTTTCTATTTCATTTATTTCTGCTCTGATCTTTATGATTTTTTTCCTTTTACTGACTTTGGGTTTTCTTTGTTCTTCTTTCTCTAGTTGTTTTAAGTATAGGGTTAGATTGTTTATTTGTGATTTTTCTTGTTTCTTGACGTGAGATTGAATTGCGATAAACTCCCTTCTTAGAACTGCTTTTGCAGGGTCCCGTAGGTTTTGGGTCTTCGTGTTTTCACTGTCATTTGTTTCTATGTATTTTTTTCTTTCTTCTTTGATTTCTTCAGTGATCTCTTGGTTATTTAGTAGCACACTGTTTAGCCTCCATGTATTTGTGTTTTTTACAGTTTTTTTCCTGTAATTGATTTCCAGTCTCATAGCGTTGTGGTCAGAAAAGATGCTTGATACAATTTCAATTTTCTTAAGTTTTCTGAGGCTTGATTTGTGACCCCAGATGTGATCTATCCTGGAGAATGTTCCATGTGCGCTTGAGAAGAAAGTGTATTCTGCCACTTTCAGGTGGAATGTTCTATAAATATCTATTAGATCTATCTGGTCTGTTGTGTCATTTAAAGCTTGGGTTTCCTTATTTATTTTCTGTTTGGATGATCTGTCCATTGGCGTAAGTGGGGTGTTAAAGTCCCCTACTATTATTGTGTTACTGTCAAGTTCTCCTTTCATGGTTGTTAGCATTTGCCTTACGTATTGGGGTGCTCCTATGTTGGGTGCATAAACATTTATAATTGTTATATCTTCTTCTTGGATTGATCCTTTGATCGTTATGTAGTGTCCCTTCTTATCTCTTGTAACAGTCTTTATTTTAAAGTCTATTTTGTCTGAAACGAGTATTGCTACTCCAGCTTTCTTTTGATTTCCATTTGCATGGAGTATCTTTTTCCATCCCTTCACTTTCAGTCTCTATGTGTCCCTAGGTCTGAAGTGGGTCTCTTGTAGACAGCATATATTTGGGTCTTGTTTTTGTATCCATTCAGCCAGTCTGTGTCTTTTGGTTGGGGCATTTAATCCATTTACATTCAAGGTTATTATCGATAAGTATGCTCCTATTACCATTTTCTTAATTGTTTTGGGTTTGTTTTTGTGGGTCTTTTTCTTGTCTTGTGTTTCCCGCTTTGAGAGGTTTCTTTAGCATTTGTTGTAAAGCTGGTTTGGTGGTGCTGAATTCTCTTAGATTTTGTTTGTCTGAAAAGCTTTTGACTTCTCCATCGAATCTGAATGAGACCCTTGCTGGGTAGAGTAATCTTGATTGTAGGTTTTTCTCTTTCATCACTTTACGTATATCCTGCCACTCCCTTCTGGCCTGCAGAGTTTCCACTGAAAAATCAGCTGCTAACCTTATGGGGATTCCTTTGTATGTTATTTTTTGTTTTTCCCTTGCTGCTTTTAATATTTTTTCTTTGAATTTAATTTTTGTTAGTTTAATTAATATGTGCCCTGGTGTGTTTTTCCTAGGGTTTTTCCTGTGTGGGACACTGTGTGTGACTATTTGTGACTATTTACCTGTGTGGGACTTGGCTGACTATTTCCTTTCCCATGTTAGGGAAGTTTTCCACTTTAATCTCTTCAAATATTTTCTCAGACCCTTTCTTTTGCTTTTCTTCTTCTGGGACCCCTATAATTCGAATGTTGGTGTGTTTAGTGTTGTCCCAGAGGTCTCTGAGATTGTCTTCAATTCTTTTCCTTCTTTTTTCTTTATTCTGCTCCTCTGCAGTTATTTCCACTGTTTTGTCTTCCAGGTCACTTATTGATTCTTCTGCCTCTGTTATTCTGTTATTGATTCCTTCTGGTGTATTTTTCATCTCAGTTATTGTGTTGTTCATCTCTCTTTGTTCTTTAGTTCTTCTAGATCTTTGTTAAACATTTTTGTATTTTCTCAATCCGTGCTTCCATGCTCTTTCCAAGATTCTGGATCATCTCTACTATCATTACTCTGAATTCTTTCTCAGGTGGATTGCCTATTTCCTCTTCAGTTATTTGGTCTAGTAGGTTTTTACCTTGCACCTTCATCTGTGACGTACTTTTTTGCCATCTCATTTTTTTTTTTTTAACGAGTGGGATTGTATTCCTGTTTTACTGGTTTTTTGGCCTGAGGCTTCCAGCACTGGAGTTTGTAGGCTATTGGGTAGAGCTGGGTCTTGGTGCTGAGATGGGGAACTCTGTGAGACCTCACTCCGATGAATATTCCCTGTGGTCTGAGGTTCTCTGTTAGTCCAGTGGTTTAGACTCAGTGCTCCCACTGCAGGAGTTTCCCGCCAAACCCAGGCTTGTGAATCAAGATCCCTCAAGCCTCGTGAGGTGGCAAAAGAAAAATAACAAAGTAAAAAATAAAATTAGACTCGGAAACTAACAGATATGTTAGAAAGAATGTAAAGATTAAAATACAGATGAATCAACAAGCAGAAGGTACATCAGTACCACAATAGTTAAAAAGAGGAGGAGGGAAAAGAAAAAAGAAAAAAAAAGAGGGAGGGAAAGGCGTTGGCTGTGGAGGGCGGGACCTAAGCAAGGGCAAAGTTTTGACGGTGGGCAGGGCCAATGCTCAGGACCCACAGGGCTGGAAAAGGCCCTGGGGGTTGTGGTGGGTGGGGCTTAGGCTCAAGGAACAGAAGGAGCCCAGGCATGCCCCCCATGCCTGTTCTCAGAAGGCAGGGGACCTCACCTGGGAGCCCAGCAGGCTTCCTGGGCTCGAGTGGGTGGGGCAAACGCCCTCCTCTCCTCTCCTGCTCCTCTGTTCTGGGGTCTGGGAGGGCCTCTGCCACCTGCCTCTCCTGATCTCCCTGGCCTCAGGGGCACTGATCTTGTGGCCTCCCCTTTTCCTCCCCCCTTGGTCCCCCTACATCCTACCGGTTCATTTTGGGGTTCCTCCAGTCTCTTTGGGGGTCAGAGTCCCCCACCAGCAGCTGGCAGACGCCCTAGTTGTGGGGAGACGCTAACTCCATGTCTTCCCACACTGCCATCTTGAGTCTTCCCCTCTACAGGTGAGACCTAACTCTTTTTTTATTTTTTTTTGAATTTTTGAATTTTATTTTATTTATGGCTTCCCTGGTGGTGCAGTGGTTAAGAATCTGCCTGCCAATGCAGGGGACACAGGTTTGAGCCCTGGTCCAGGAAGATCCCACATGCCACGGAGCAACTAAGCCCGTGCGCCGCAACTACTGAGCCTGCGCTCTAGAGCCCGCAAGCCACAACTAGAGGAAACCCACGTGCAGCAATGAAGACCCAATGCAGCCAAAAATAAATAAATAAAAATTAAAAAATATAAGAAACCTAACACTTAAATGCGAAGTATTTTTAAGCAAGCCGTATTTGTCGAACTATCTTTCTCACCGTTCAGTTTCTGGGCTCCAACGTGCCAGGCAGAACTTTGTGAGTGACATCTGAGTGGCTTCTTTAATTCCACGAGCAGCAGAGGTGGGAGAAGTGTTGAGCCAACATGTACATTCATCCCAAGCTGGGAACTGAACACTCCCTGGATTCTAACTTATCTCTTAATCTGCCTGAGTGCTCCCAAGTTGGCCCTGTTAGGAGTTGCCTTCTGGCTCTGACGTGCTTCCTGAGACTTGGCAAATGGAGAGCTGTCCTTGCCAGTCACCCTGACCATGTGCATTTCACAGCCTCTGTTTTCACTGAATCATAGGACAGGAATGGAACAGGGAGAGGCAGCTCCTCCAGAGGGAGGACAGGAGAGGCGCCCATCTCAACTGGGAAAGCGTCCCGGGTTGGAACCCCCACTTCTCTCATTATCATCTCTTTAGTCGTGAGTGAGTCCCTGAACCTCTCTGAGACTCAGTTTGCTCATCGATAAACCTGTTTGATTTAATATGTACCTCATGGGATTATTAGAGAAATTTGATGAGTTAGTTAAGCTATTTGAAAACCCGTTGCAAGATGTCTGGCCCTCAATAAATATTAGTTGAATTTGAATCTTAAGTCTAAACTCTTTGATAAGCAGCCTCCAGGAAACTTTCCTTTTGCTCTTTGGCAGCACCTCTAGAAGAGGAACCTGCTATGTTGCACACAAACATGCCCTCATCTGTCAGGGAGGATTTGGATATGTATTTGCATTTTCATCCTGTTTAATCCCTTCTGCAAAGAGACCTACCGACTTCATACTCCTCCTCTGCTACCTATCAGGGGTCTTTCTTCTAAATTTCCAGCTTCTTCTAGCCTTGCTGTGCGCATCTGTATTTTCAGCCAAGACCCCTACCCTTCCTCATCCTGCCCCTACCCCTCATCGGTCCTCTAATTGTTCCTTTCTTACTTCGCCCCTGTAGGATAACCTCATTCTATTGTAAACAAACTCCATTATGTAGGCACTGTGGGGAATGTAAAAGTAAAAGGCACCATTGCTGCCTATTGCAGCTGTCTAAGCTTTTTTCACTCTTTTCAATCCCTGATCTCACAATTCCCAGTCTTGGCACTTAACTACATCTCTCCGTCTGTTGTGCAATATAGGATTATCTCTGTGTAATTTTCCACAAACACAGTTTAGCTGTTCCAAAAGAGAAAAGCTTATTTTTTCTTACCCATAGAACTCCCATGAAATCATTATACAATGCTTCTAAGTATGAATGTTTCTGTTAAAAAGCTGGCAGTAAGAAATAGTTGAAGGTTTATTGTTAAATCTATGAAAAGTTAGTGTGCAGGTGAAAGATGAAGCACAAGCAGTTTCTTGGCATTCCTAGGGCTTTTGGCTAAGATTTAGAATAAGAATGGACTTTTTACTCAGACGAAAGCCCATTCATTTTCTTCTTTTAGCTCAGGAAATAATGGCTTCCTTTAGCTAGGTAAATAACTTTAAAGAAAAATGAGACAGGATGTGTATAGCTTAATATCATCAAATGGTATGTGGGTGTCATTATTTAAGACAGAATTTAATGTTGAATAGTGTATTAATCCACCTCTCAAAGACTGTTAGATGATTTTGGTGTTCCCCAAAACTGAAATTATGGTCTTTGATGGCCTGAGATACTCCCTTCATGGAGTTACTAACAATAAGGTTTGGTTTGGCGTACAGCTCTTCATGCATGTCTTATTCTTTTATTTCAACTTTTCTCAGGAAATAATCTGTCCAAGTCTCTTTTCTCACATGTGGAGAAACCTGTATTGTTAGTTAATACATATTGAAAGTAGTGTTTTGGGTACTGAGGAGATGAATCTAATGCATGACGTTACCCCCACTGTAAATGCTGACTTGCTAAGGATGATCTTTAGCACCATAAATGCTGAAAATTATGCTAAGCCTCGACTTGGCGTCCAGCATAACTGGTCTCTCTCCACTCCAGGATCACTGCTGATATTGTCCTTAAACATCAAAAATCATGTTACCGTGTCACTTAAAATCCTTTATTAGCATCAGCAGTATAGAGCACATATCCATCAGCATTTCACCCATGACCCTTCCTAAGCACCTGCCAACCTCCCTTTACCTTCCCAGTTTCTTCTCCTACCACCCCTGACTTTGAATGTGATGTCCCAGCCCAACCAAACTATTTGTGATTCTGGAAACACACCAAGTCCTTTGGTTTCCATGCCTTTTCATCACAGTTCTGGAATGTCCCCCCATGGTTGTGCACCCACCCCCCACCCGCCTCCTTCTGATCCGTACTCGACTATCCTTCAATTCAAGAACAGATTCCTCCTCTAAAAGAAGGCACCTCTTCTGTGAACCCTGTTTTGACTCTTCAGCCCTTGAGTAGATTATGTCCTTCCCTTCCCTCTCTTCTTTGTGCTACCCTAGCCCCTTAGAGCTGTGTGTATACCTCTATTATAGCATGTTACACACTGTACTATAGTGACTAGTCTGCCCCACTCGCTGACTTGTCTCTTATAAACTGGAGTCAAAGGCTGTGCTTATTCATCACTGTCTCCCCAGGGGAAGACCAATCAGCACTGAGTAGTCACTCAAACACTATTTAATGAATTAATGGTCTAGATTTTTGTCATCAAGGCTACGAAACTAGGAACATTTTTACAAAACTGGAACTGGAGAAACCTGACATATAAAACAGCAAATGAATGAAAGCAAATGCTCCAAGGGCAACTAACTTCTTCATCTATTGAAGGAGGGCCGTCAATTAATTACTCATTTTCACAAGGAATTATATTTAAGTTTAATGAATGTTTGAAAACAATAACTCAGTTTTTTCTAGACTCAAATTAATGTTAATATTTAGTAAGACTTTAGGAATACTATATGTCAAAGATATCTTAATAAAGTTGTTAAAAAAATTTTAAACTTCAACGACAAAACTGTAATCCATTAGAAGCCTGTCAGTGCATCATGTACTACATGGGACTGTGCTAGAAATTTTAATAAGAAGAAATGAAAGCTTAGAGCTGACCAACAACAAGAAATAATTGAAAGTTTGAAGCAAATTATTTAAAGGTAGATAGGCCAGTTGTTTACTAGTTATTACTGGCATTTAATTAAGTGTGGAACCATGTGCTTTCATGTATAGAAGATATTTGTGATATTATATCTAGGAGCTTGGACTATGGAGCCATCCTGCCTGGGGTTCAAAATGCAGCCCAGCCACTTTCCATAGGTTTGAATTCTTAGATAAGATAATCAACCATCCATGTCTCTATTTCCTCATCAGCAAAATGGAGCTAATAGTAGTACTTACTTCATAGAGTGAATGTGAGGATTAAATTAGAAAATCCACCTAAAGAATTTAGCAAGCAATCAATATTCAGTAGTTGTCAGCTGTTATTATAATTTGCCTAGTTAAAGAAGAAGAAGTAGAAGGGCTCAATACCCCAAATGTATTATATAATACAATAGAGCCGGCACATCTGAAACATGGATTCTCAGAACCTGGTTAAAATTTTAGTCCTTAAAGAAGGGTTGGGAGGAAAGGAATAGAATTCTTCTAGAATTCCAGAATGACTTAGCTAATTGCCCCCATATGGTAAGGGAGGAACCATAATGAACAGCTGTATAGTGAATGCAGAATGGCAGCCTGACCCTGCATCAGCTTCAGAGTTAGTTATTCCTACTTGGGTGCTTTCCTTCTGCTGTACAAAAAAAGGGGGAAAAAATGGGGGCGGTTGCTATGGCGGGGGATGGTAATGGGTGGGCAAAATGGGAGAAGGAGACCAAAAGGTACAAACTTACAGTTATAAAATAAATAAGTTCTGGGGATGTGGTGTATAGCATGGTGACTATAGTTACCAATCCTGTATCGTATATTTGAAAGTTGGTAAGAGAGTAGATCTTAAAAGTTCTCATCACAAGAAGAAAAAATTGTAACTATGTGTGGTAATGGATGTTAACTAGACATATTGTGGTGATCATTTTGCAGTATATACAATGTCAAATCATTACATTGTACACCTGAAACTAATATAATGTTATGTCAATTATATTTCAGTTTTTTAAATTGGAGGTTAAGAATTAGAAATGAAGTGTATTTTTAACATTAACAACTACAAGATATTTGTTTGTTGCAAATACCGTAACAGTGGGATTTTTCCTAAATATTAGAAAATTCAGGAGTCCTAGGCATATTACCATTTCCAAAGTGGAAGTTCTTTCCTTTCTTTCTTTTTTTTTTTTTAATAACAGGTACTTGAAGATTTACTATACTTTTCTCTCTTCTTTTGCAAATGTTTGACAATTTTTATAATATTTTTTTAAAGTCGGTGTCAAATGTAAATAGCACCACAACAGAATTTTTTTTATTACAAAAATCTTTCTGCTTCTGAACTTTGCTTGTAGTCAGATGAAATAGATAGAATTTGATTTTCCTTATGTAAAATCTTCCTTTCTGTTATTCTGCTTGGTGACAGGTCCTTTCATTCTGATGTTACTTTGAAAGCTCGTTCTTGCACTTAGGTCAATTTTCCTTTATCTACTTGTCTCTCTTGCCAATATTACTATTGTTGTTGCTGCTACTCCTGAGAAAATGGAACCTCTAGATTCCACCATCACCATCATGGGATTTGGAACTCTCCCCCATAGGAACTGGTTCTGAAAGGCCGTCAGCACCATGGCAGACAAGTTCTAGAAGTTCTGAGACTAGAGATGTAGGACAGGTTATTTCTCACTCTGTTTTCCAGAGGACCTTAAAGATAGTATCAAGCTCTCTCCCCATGAAGAACAGAAGGTGGTAAAAATTGAAGCCCTACCAAAGGGTTGATGGCAGATCCAAAAATAAGGCCCAGTAGCAAACAGCAAACTGAGAGGTCATGGCAGGGCTCCAGGAACAAAACCAAGAAAATCCAGAAAGAGAAGAGTGAGCAACAATAATCAGGGATGAGTGAGTGGAGAGGGGCAGAAGGGACCAAGTGCACAATGATTCATGGTCTTTCCTTTGTACAGTTTTCTCACGAGAGTGTTTGAGCTTCTTGATTTTACTAGCTTACTGTCATAGTTAGCTGGAAATCCTCTCTGTGCTTTACCTAAGTGTTCCTTAGTTCCCTGACACATTCAAGCTAAAATAAAATAAAATAACAACAAAAATTAAAACCCAATCAAAAAATTAATTCAAATTTCCTTGGACTATTGAGTAGAGCAGAGAATTATCTCTATTTACACACTTGTCTTTATAGACTTAGAGAAAGAGTAATATTTGAATAAAAACTCAGTGGTGAAATGGAGCATAAATTTACCATGCATAGAATTAAGTGGACAAAGAAAAAAACTTCTTTGCTTTGCAGTAACTGGTCAGATTTTCCCCCTGAACTCTAACCCTACTGAGAGACGAGGAAGCAGATTTTAAATGGACCAAATAATGGTGTCCCAGTATGCTTCCACTTAAATAGTAGTCTCTTTTGAATGACTCATGGTATTTCAGGTAATTTCTCAGTCTTTTAGATTTTTCTTTTCCTTCTTTCTCAACCTCAAGAAGTCACCTATGTATGGGGGAGTGACAGCTCATATTGATAGACTTGATAGGTGACCTCTGTTCTGCAGACCGTCGGAAGGTCTGCACTGGTTCCTGCCGTGAAGTTGCTAATCTGGTCTAGTTTCTGGACTATCATCAGCTGAGATATGCCCGGTTCCTCCTGGTTTATAATTTACAGCCCACATCTAAATTCTGGATTTGCAGCATCCGGAAGCAAAGTCTCTGCATTCTGCAGCCTCACTGTTACAACTGCAGGACTCTCAGCACTTCTCTATCACCTCATCAGGACACTTAGGAACATTTAAAGTCCCTGCAGGGAATTCCCTGGCGGCCCAGTGATTAGGACTGCAAACTCTCACTGCTGAGGGCCTGGGTTCAATCCCTGGTCGGGGAACTAAAATCCCACAAGCTGTGCGGGGTGACCAAGTAAATAAATAAATAAAGTCCCTATACACCTGCTTAGGTACTAGCAAACAGGGGGACTTGTCAGGCTCATCTATTGGGTTGCCTCCCTCTATCAGTATGGCTCCCATTTCATGCTGGACACAGCCCCATGCCACAAGCTGGGCTTTTTGTAAAAAAACTGCAACCAACCTCCCTCAGGGTATCCTGGTGAAGTGGTCCACTAATATAGATGCTTTAAGAAAGGCCTTACATACCAAAATGAATTTCCCATGCTCTCCCTTGGTCAAGATTCTAGAGGAATTCAAGAGGAAGAAATTGATGCTTAGGACTTAGATATAGATATTAGGTTTCTTTCCTCTCTTTCTATTTTCACTCTCCTCCCATATATCACTGGGGTAGAAGGAACAGGCTTTCTCCTTATTCACGTCTCTGGCATAGACTTCCTCCAAGTCATAGTGTCCTTCTTCCTAAGGGCACTAGGCCTCACTGTTCAGTGTCAATGGTAGAAAAGGCATCCTTACTATGCTCTAGAAGAAGCTCCATGGTCTGGTAGGCTAAGCCTGCTTTTCAATGTTAACGGTAGCTAAGAGAGAAGTTAGAAATAAATCCTTTGTTCATTACAAAGTCCTGTATTCAAAACTTCTGTCCCGCTAACGGCGCTAAAATACTCTACTCTGCATCTCAAGGATGGAATACTTACCCCAGCTTGCTCTGCGTTCCTACTGAATCAATCCTGATCCTCCTCAAGGCAAATGGATGCCCGTTTCAGAATAAGAAGGAAAGTTTCATACCAGAGAAGGCAAAAGAAAAATGCACATCCAGTCTGCTTTTCTAAAGTAGAGTAATTTTTATATCATTTTAATTTCCTTCCTCTCCTCTTTTTTTTTTTTCTCTCACCTTTCCTTTTTCTTCTTAAGATTAGCTGAATCAGTGAGTACCACGTCACTGTGATGTTTTTCATTTGCTAAAGGTAGTTAATATATTTGGGTACGTTTGCTCTCCTGGTACTTTCTGGAAAAGGACAATACTAGAGTGGTCAAGGGCTCCCCTTAGGTGCTGAGTCACAGAGAGCTGGATTCCAATTCCTGGCCTAACACAGTCCCTTGAGCAAATCATTTTGCCTCACCAAGCCTCTCTTGCCTCATCTTAAAAATTAAGATAATAATATTTATATGAGAATATAGTTGTAAAGATAACATCAGGCGTCTCAGTCTTAACACATCCAAAATTATGCTCTTGATTTTCCACCCTACAGAGCTGTTCCTCCTCCAATTTTTCTATCTCAATAAATGGTAACTCCTTCCTCCAAATGCTCAAGGCAAAAACGTTCAGTTCATCCTTGGGTCCTTGCTTACTTTCTTACCACATCTAAATCCCCAGAAAATCCTGTTACTGTGCTAACTATATGTAGAATCTGCATTCCTCATCACCTTCACCTATAGCACCTTACTCCAAGGAAAATTGACCCATCATTTAGTTTAAGTAATATTTTGTGCTGCATCAGAATATCTCACAAGTTTAACACCAAAGATGTTTGTTTTGCACTCCTGATCAATGGGCAGCTATCATCCAAGGAGTAATTCTGGGATCCAGCCTCCTTCACTGTTATGGCTCTGACCTTCAACATTGGCATCAAAGCTGCAAAAGCAAAAGAGCATGGAGGGCTGCACGTGAGAAATTTTGTGGGCCAGGCCTGGAAGTGGTGTACATCACTTTTACTCATATATCATTAGTCAAAACTCACTTAGATGGTCATACCTGACTACAAGGGAGGCTAGGAAAACTAAAGAAGAGGAAATGAGTTTGGTAAATAGGTAGGCAATCTATGCGACTTTCAATCTAGACATTAATTACAAACATTTTCTAATTTCCTATTTTTACCTTTGTGTTTCTACAGTTTTTTCTCAATATATCAACCTGATGATCCTTTAAAAACTTAACTCAGATCATGTCCCTCCTTTGTTCAAAGCCTTCCAATGGCTTTCCTTCTTTCTTGTTTATTCCAAAGTCCTTATCATGACCTCAAGGTTTATATGATCTACCTCCCACCAACCTCCTTGATTCATTTCTTACCAGTCTCCCCCCCGCCCCCTGCCCCGCTCACTCCCCTGCAGCCACACTGGCTGCCATACTAACCCTCCAATATGCCAAGCACTTTCACATTTCCTCTTCCCTCTGCCTAGAACACTCGTCCCCTTAGATATTCTCAGGGCTCCCTCTCTTGCTGTCTTCAGATCTATGTTCAGACTCCAGCTTATTAAACAGCCTGTGTTGAATAACCTATCCAAGATGCTGCTCTTACCTTCCTTTCTCTCCATTCCCTTTTATATCTCACTTAACACATTATATATTTGCCTCTATGCTTATTGTCTCTCTTCCAAGATTAGAATATATTGGGAATCCCCTGGCGGTCCAGTGGTTAGGACTCTGCAGTTGCACTGCTGAAGGCATGGGTTTGATTCCTGGTCAGGGAACTAGGATTCCGAACGCTGTGCAGTGCGGCGGATAGGATAGGATAGGATAGGATAGGATAGGATAGGATAGGATAGGATAGGATAGGATAGGATAGGATAGGATAGGATAGGATAGGATAGGATAGGATAGGATAGGATAGGATAGGATAGGAAAAATAAAATAAAATAAAATAAAATAAAATATAAAATAAAAAAAATAAATAAAATAAAATAAAATAAAATAAAAATAAATAAATGAAATGATTAAAAAAAAAGAATGTCTTCTCTCATGGGAAGAGAAACTTTGTTTCATCCCTAGCCCCTTGGTACTAAGAATAATGCATGGAGCAGGGGCTTAACAAACATTTTTTTAATTATTGAAAAAGTGAATGAATGAGTGGATGAACTGTTTAGCACATAGCCTGTCAAAAAGTAATCAATAAATGATAGCATTGCTGTGATAACCAAGTTTTTCTCTTAGATTGGAAAGAATGTTGACATTTTTTCCTATTTCATTCAAATTTTGTTTTCTTGATTTACAAAACAAATATGCAGATACAAGACTAATTTCTTCCTTATGCTCTCATCATCCGTAACATGACCTCTCTGTTCTTTCAACTGTTTCATCTTTATACTTCTACTCCAATACATGAATGTGTCCTACACCCTATAGAACGAGGTGGGAGCAGGATCACAGGTAGGGAAGAAAGGAGAGTAACTTATCATTCAACATGCTGCTACAAGTAAAAACAAAAAGTTAAATGACCACACCTTATGCTAAAACTGGATAAGATAAAAATCATAGCCAAATGTAATCATCTCTGCTTGATTAAGAGAATTTCAAAATAATTTGTATGTATATTCAGGGCCTCATTTTCTCAAACTAAAGCAAAAGCGACCTCTATGACTGGAAATAAGGTGAAATAAATATGACTCTCTTTTTTCTTTTACGTTATGAAAAAAACAAAAACTCTCACAGCATTTCCAAAATTTCTTAGACTTTCGTTAAGCAAAGTATTCCACCTGATGTAGCTTGTAGACAGGAGAAAAAAAAAAAAATCACATCCTGAGAATAGTCTAATCAGGGGTCAAAGGTAGCTAGAGTAGAATTTCTGAACTGTAAAAACGATATTAAAATGTGACTTTCAATGAGCTCAGAAATGAGCTCTAACGCTAAGTATGTCTACAGAAATGACCCCTTTTGTTCCTCCAGTAATTGGGATGTCAAAGGGTAATTTGGGGCTACTCAGAAAGATTCAGTGTCTGATTTTCTTAACTTCTAAGCTAATTACTGGTACATAATGAAAATTTCTAGATAGCCCTGAATTCTTGACAGGTAAAAAACATTCTTAAGAAATTGTGATCATAAGAGTTTTAATATTCATTTCATAACTTTCTTTCTTCAGAAATATCAAAATCTGTTCAAATTAGTGAAGCTTTTTATTTGTGTGTGTGTGAGGTGTGAGTGGGGCTTAGGGAGGCAGTTGAGAACTTTCAGAGTCCACTGTTACATTAGTGAATATATGTTGTACGGTAGGATATGAATAGCACTGATTTTCAGAACACTTTGAATCTGCTACTTCTAGGGCAAAGTAATTTCAAAGGAAGACACGACTTGTTTGGAAATGACAATAACCTTCTTAGATCACCTGTGGACCAGATATTGAGTTGCTCCACCAACTGTCTTCTGGCAATGACAATAGGAACCACTCACCGGTTCCTCCAACTAAATGGTGGTCAGGCCTCAGCTAAGAGATGAGTCTAGGTCACAGCCAGGTTGAACTTGCAGAGCACCGTGTTAAGATAGAGTCAAGGGAGGGCAAGAACAGATATGCCAGGGGGTAAAATCATAATCATCCAAAAGGAATTCTGAGCATGAAGTGAGTAAAAGGTCCATTCCAGAGAGTGGTTGATAAGTTAGGAACAAAAGTCTACAGCTGGGAGTGTGGGCACAAGTTGGAAAGCAAACCTGGGGGTAGGGGCTGGTTGATTAGAGCTTCTGGAGTCAGAGGAGATCAAGGCAGCAAGACAGAGCTTCACTTGCCTGGGCATGCTAAAGAAATGATAAGAGGGAGGAGGGGAAGGAGGAAAAATGGGGGAGTGGGGTCAGGAGCATGTGGTGAAACAAGAACTTGCTGGATGTTTGCCTCCAAGTGTGGCTTTATGATTCACTTGCCTCAGAATCCCCTGGGAAGCATGCTTCAAACACAGATTCCCAGGCCCCGCCGCAGACTTCCTGAATCAAACCGCTGGAAGAGGAGCCTAGGAATTTAGACCTTTAACAGGCTCCCCAGGTATCTTAGGCACATATACGTTTGTATGCTAAATTCTTTACCTGTATGGCTTTGCTTAATCCTCCAACAGCTTTGTGAAACCTGTACTATTATGATCCCCTCCCTAAACAGGAAACTGGCTCTGAGAAGCTGACTGGCCCAAGGCACAAAGTTCATACATGGCAAAGCCAGAATGCAAACTTACACATTCTGATTCCAGATTCTGTCATTTTTAATCACGCTAGACCAGGGGTCCTCAAATTTTTTCTGTAAAATGGCCAGGTAATGAACATTTAAGGGGTTGTGGCCTAAAAGTTCTCTGTTGCAACTATGCAACTCTGCCAAAGACAACATGTAAACAAATGGACGTGGCTGGGTATCCAGTAAAGCTACAAGAACAAGCAGCAGACCTGAGGACACTCTAGACTTAGACCTGCTTTTCAGAGTGTTCAGAACAGCAGCATCTTGGAAGCTCGTTAGAAGTACAGAATCTCGGCCTGCTCCAGACTCGCTGAGTCAGAATCTGCATTTAACAAGGTCCCCAGGTGATTTTCATGCACATTATAGTATGAGAGCCCTACTCCAGGGCATTTTCAAAGATCTTCCCTCAAAGCTGTCCTTATGGCATATGATGTCCAACCTTTCGGTGTATGAACTCAATTTCTGATAGTGAGCTAATTGCCTTCCAAAAGTTTTAAAATGAGTAATAAAAATCTTTAATCAGGAAAAAAACTTTCAACTAAACTCTATCAATTACTCTCCTCGTCTCTTTTTGTCTTTATTCTTTGCAGCACATACATAGTCAGTATTCATCTCCAAAAAATGAGGAAAGAATGGGAATGGGGTTATTATTTAACTTTTTATTTGGTATCTACTTAAAGTTGCAAGGATAGTATAAACAACTCTCTCCCCAGATTAATTAATTTTTACATTTTGACATCTTCCACTTCATTATAGTATCTATGTCTAGATAGATAGAAGATGATAGATAGATACATACATACATACATACATACATAGATAATTTTTTTCTTTCTCGAAACCATTTGAGTAGTTTGCAGAAATCATGTCCTTTACCACTAAATACTTTGGTATGGACTTCTCAAGAATAAGATAGTTCCATTACATAACTACACTTTAATGATCAAAATCAGGAAATTTAATATTAACACACCACTATATATTATCTAATCCACAATCTATATTCAAATTTTGTCAATTGTTCTATCCAGGGTCATACGTTGTATTTAGTTTTCATGTCTCTTTAATCTGGAAGAGTTCCTCAGTTTTTCATTGTGTTTCTTGACCTTGATATTCTTTGAGCGTACATTTTAGTTATTTTGTAGAGTGATCTTCAGTTTGGGTTTATCTGATGTCTCCCCTTAATTAAATTCAGGTCTTGCATTCTTGACTGGAACATCCCTAAAGTGGCATTGGGTTTCTCTTGCTACAGCATATCAGGAGGCGCACGATGTCACTTTGTCCTAATGTTGGTGATATTAGCTTTAGTCACTTAGTTAAGGTGGCATCTGCCAGGTTTATTTACTGTAGAGTTACTATTTTTCACTTTGTAACTAAATATCAGTAATTTGTGGGGAGATACTTTGAAAGTATATAAATATCCTGTTCTTCGTAAAATTTTTACCACTAGTTTCAGCATTTACTGATGATTTTCTAACTTGACCATTCCCTCCATATGTAGTAGTTGGGATTCTACTGTAAGAAAGAGCTGTTCCTTCTCTCCCATTTATTTATTCATTCATCTATTAATTTATATCATTGTAGACTCATGGATTCTCTGAGATAATATTTGCATCAATCAAGGTGATCTTAATGCACACAGAAATTTGAGAACCACTAGTTGAATGAAGAAAGTAATGTCCAAAGAGGTTAATTGATTACCCAAGATCAGAGTATTAGTGAAAGACTAAAACCCTCTCTCCCAACCTAGTATTTTCTTCATATTAATAATCTCCAGATCTGGAGAGTGAACACCTACTGGATCATCTAAAGGTGAATCACCTGAAAAACCTGGTAAAATGCTGCTTCCAGGGATTCTGATTCAATACATCTTGCATAAGGACTTGCAATTTGTATCAAAAAAAAAAAAAAAAAAAGCACTTAGAGAGCACTTTCTATCTGTGTACCTCAGTGCTTTTTAGAAGGAAAATATAAACTATGATAATATGTCTTTGAGTCTAAGATAACATTCATTTTAAGAAACAACATCAATTTAATAATAGTTTTTAAGGCAAAATGAGAATCGGTGTCACATTGAATATAAACTTTAAATGTACACATTATATACATTTCAGGTTTCAGAAAGATGAAAATAAGAAAAATATTCATCTTAAGCTTATAGAAATATGTAAAGAAGATCTTTAGAACTATATGACTTTACATGTGTAAAATAATTAGGTAAATATCCTGCTTCATAGCACTTACATTAGTTGCAATTGGTTTTTTATTATGTTATGTGGTAATGACTCCCCTCAGTGATGGACAGCCAGTTCTATAAGGTCAGTCTCAGTATGTAGTCTCAGTATTTAGTTAGCATTTATTTGAGTTGTCTGTAGTCAGCATTAGGCAGGTTAGTATATTACCACAATGGTCATAGGTCTAAAGCAGGGTTTCTCAACCACTCGTGACATTAGGGCCTAGATAATTCTTTGTTGTAGGGGACTGTCCTGTGCATTTTAGGATGTTGAGCAGCATTCCTGGCTATGGCCAGGAATAGCTCCTATATTCAGTACCACCACCCACCCAAGCAGTGACAATCAAAAATGTTTCCAGGCAGAGTGACCCTGGAGGGCAAAATCACCCTTGCTTTGAGAACCAATTGTGTTGGACTGAACAGTGATTCCTCAAACCATAATTTCACCAGGAGCTGACCTGTAAATGTGACCTTATTTGGAAAAAAGAGACTTTACAAATATAGGTAAGGATCTCAAGATGAGATAATCCTGGATTTATGTGGGCCCTAAATCCAATGACTGGTGTCCTTCCAAGAGAGAGGCAGAGGAGATCGGAGAGTCACAGGGACTCAGACAGAGAGATACTAAAGACACAGGCAGAAAAACGTAAGCCACCACAGGTTAAGGAAAACCTTCAGCTGCCAGAAGCAGGAAGGGGTAAGGAAGGATTCTCCCTTGGATGCCTTTTTTTTTTTTTTTTTTTCTTTAGAAGTATACAAATTTGCCAGCCCTCCTCCTTATCTATTCCACCCATTTCTTCTTTTTTTTTTTTTTTTTTTAATAGTGAATACAGAGAGATGTCAGAGGAGCTAGTTAGAGTAGCAAGTATTAAATTTATTTACTTATTTATTTATTTATGGCTGTGTTGGGTCTTCGTTTCTGTGCCAGGGCTTTCTCTCTGGCTGTGGCAAGTGGGGGCCACTCTTCATCGCGGTGCGCGGGCCTCTCACTATCGCGGCCTCTCTTGTTGCGGAGCACAGGCTCCAGACGCGCAGGCTCAGTAATTGTGGCTCACGGGCCCAGTTGCTCCGCGGCATGTGGGATCTTCTCAGACCAGGGCTCGAACCCGTATCCCCTGCATTGGCAGGCAGACTCTCAACCACTGCGCCACCCGGGAAGCCCCATCCCTTGGATGCCTTTATTTTGGACTTCTGGCCCCCAGAACTGTGAGAGAATAAATTTTTAGTTTTAAGTCACTAAGTGTGTGGTTGTTTGTTATTGCAGCCCTAAGAAACTAATACACCACTGGTCTCAGGGAAAGAGAGGCTTCAGTTTATATTATGTGTATATTTATTTAGTTGTAACTGTTATTTAATTACAGATGATAGAAATACAATTTGCACTGGCAGCAAAGGGTACTCATAGGAAAGATACTGAGCTACTTGAAGTAATCAGATAAGGGCTGATTGGTCAAACTTTGCAAAAGTTAGGGATTCGTTTAAGCTTTAGAAAAAATTGGAAGTAGGTATTTATACATCGCCCACTCTTTTTCTCCATCTATTGTTTTCTCTCTTCTCTGCTTCTCTGTGCATAATGGCATGCTCTACAGGGACCAAGGCCATCTATGGTCTCCAAGATTTATAACTGGAGGGTCCCACAGGCAATGAGAGTCTGATTTCTCTGCCTTAAATTTTTAAATTCTGGGAAGAGAAAACATTGACCCTACCTTTGTCAGATGCTTATTCCTAAAACAATCAACTATGGCAGAGGCAGGGCATGGCCATGTAAAAACTTTGTACTCCTTATACAACCATATGGATGGGATTAGAAGGCCAGTAGTTTCCAGGAGAAAAAAAAAAAATTCTGGGCATCCAAAGCTACAAATACCTACCATGGTACATAAATCAACATGATTAGCTTAGAAGTATAATTCTCCTATTGACACATTTTTTGGAAAGCACGATGTCAACTTAATGTTTCCTCCCACTCTGAAATTAGTCATTTGACCCGATGTTTAGATAGGCACAGTGGTAGCAAAAAAATTATTGGAAAACATAAATAGAAGTGCCCAATGACTTTTAGTGTCGTAGAGGCCCCATAAGTGAAAGAATAATTGAACCTTCAACAAAGTCCTGGGTGTGGAAATCCCACAGCAGAACTGTTCAGGGGTAAATGCCTCGGCTTTGGGATCCAAATAAAGCCTGTAATGAATCCGTCAGATGTCCTCAAAAGAGATCTATTTCTAACTTGATTAGAATGATCAAGTATATTGTTGTCATATTTTGAATGAGATATAAAATAAGGTAGGGCAAATTTTTAAATTCTCCTCGATTTAGTTCTCTGTTTTTTATTAATCCATTACAGCCAGTCCTTAGAGGCCCTGAATTTCATGCCTCATCTGTTTTGGTACATCAGGTCCTTTCCCAGCCTGTGCTGACAATGCGGGTCTTTTGTCTCAGTGCCCTATTGGATTACAGAGATTACTGATACATTTCCTAGGATCAATCCATCTAGAGATTTAAAATGCACCATCCTAATATGGAGGTGATGGCCTCAACACATGGATTTTAGCACCTCATTTGGATAGTAGAAGTGAGACTATCATTGGTAACATCTTACAATCACTTTCTGCCACAAGGAGTATTTTCCGTGTAGCAGACTATGACTGAAGAGTATCTTTTCCAAGCCATAGAAGCCAGCAGATACTCTGAGATTAAGGGAGCAAAGAGAGATGTTTTAAAAATATGTTCTTCAGATGTTTTCACAATTGACTCCTCTACTGCATAAGGAGCCCTTTGCTCAATATTCCGTTAGTACAGTGATGGATTAAAAGACACACACTCCTGAATCACAGAGTGGTGGATGCTGTGATGCCCTGGTCAGATATCCCCTTCCGGACCCAAAGACTCTTTGTCCCAGCTCCTGGGAGTACTGGCTGCTGACTGCTCAAGACTACCCTTTAAAGGGCCCTGCCTTGTCCCAGGTTACGTCCTCTCCTGAGAGTAGTCTGCAACCTGGATTCATCCTGGATGTAGGGGCAAAAAGGCCCAGCTGCCTTGCCTCTACTTGGGACAACTCTGAAGGGCCATCCCAGTGCTAGAGCTTCTTGTGTGGGGGGATGGACGGAGGCCGCAGTGACACCTGCATCACAGATCAGTGTCTACTCCTGCTGCCCCCTGATGCTCACTCACCCACAGGTGTTGTTCCCACAGCACTCCCCAGTTAACCACTGGTAAGTACATCTCTGCTTCTGAATAGTTGAGGACCCCAACCTAAGACAGAGGGTTATATTGAAAATATTGGACCCAGAAGCAGTGGATCTGAAACAATTGAGAAAATTATTCTGGCAAGAATGTGTGTTCACAGGGAGCTCTACACTAAACCTCTAGCTACTTCCTAGCAACCAGATGAGTGAACACTTGAATTTCTGCACAACCTCTGGTTCTCTAAAAGGGAAATAAACTGAAAAGGGAGGAGGAAAGGGAGAGAAGGAGGAAAGGAGGGAAGGAGGAGGGAGAAAAGAAGAAAAAAGTGAGCTGAATAAACTCGTAGTCTGCTTCGCAGTTTTACACTTTTGAGAGTTCCTTTTAAGTACTTGCAATAGTTATTTTTCGAGTATAGTTACCATTTATTGTGTACCAATTATAGTCTTGCTACTTTACATGTGCTATTTCTAAACCTAAAAAAATTAGTCATTTGAAGGAAGGAAGGGAGATAATATTATCAGAGAGGTTAAGTGATTTACCCAAGGGCACAAAGCTAGTAAAAGACAAAACAAGAATTTAAAACAACCTTTGGCACTAAATCCTGCTGTCTTTTCTCTAAGTAAGGTGCTGCCTCTCTTCACAGTGAGGAACTCTGACCCACACCAGAAACAAAGTTTGGCTTTCTTTTGAAAGATAGCTACTGTATTACTTGGGACTTTTTTCCCAGTAAGGGACAGACACTCAATTCAAACTAGCTTAGACGATAATTTATTATGAATGAGGATACTGAGATGTTTCATGGAAACTAAGAAAAGAAGATTACTTTTCCTTGATCTCAGAGAAAAATTGCAACCAAGGACAACAAAACTTTTAGAATTCACTTTCTCTTTGCCACATGTGGAAAACATTACAGCCGACATCTTTGGAACTTTACAGCTCTGAGTAGAAAGACCAGCCTATTTTCTTTGTCCCGAGGGGAAAAAAAATATCCCACTTCATTAGCCAACCCCACACCAATCACCTCTGACCTGGGATCAGAATTACAATGTAATATGTTTGTCTTTACCATACCCTGTGGATAGAAGCAGCAAGAAGAGAGTAAAGATTCTAGAAAGAGGAGGAGGGGGGAAGGATGGTAATAAATATCACCATATAGATTCATCATATGTACTCACAACTTATGAGCTCCATAAATTTGTACACTGAGCAGCATTCTGACTTTTTTTTTAGATATCTCTCAAACATATCACCATACAATTTGGCAGTTCAGTGAAAAAAGGCAGGCAGGTTTAGCTTGGAAAGCAGCTCTAAGATTGTACCCTTATCATTACAGAATGTGTGTGTGTGTTTGTGTACAGTCCAAAGAAAAAGGGGTTGAAAAGATAAAGCAGGAAGGAAAGTCTGGTTCATTTGGGAAGCTGAAACTTTCCTCACTAAAGCCGGAAATTAATTTCTTCTTGATGATGATGGCCGAAGGAGATTGAATAGAAAGAGTAGGTGATGAAAAAGCTTAAGATACATTTTTCTGACGGCATTGTACATGAAATCCTAAGAGAAATTAAGCAGAGAGTTTGTGCTTCCCTTGGAAGTGAGTTAATAATCAGATATGTATTTTATTAGCATATGCTTCAAATCATTTCCCCTCCAGGCTGGCCAAAGAGGGGCTCCCCGAAGGAGTAGCGTTTCTCTCCAGGCCCTACTTGCAGACCTCGTTGCAGACCCACCTTCAAAGTGCACAAAAGGACAAAAGGGCCTTTCATTCTATCCTCCCTAGAAGGACTTGAGGTTGAAAATGGCTATTTGTTCCCTCTGCGACATACACGTCAGATAATATGCGTGGGCATGCCTAACTGACTGCCTGCATTATGTATGGATTAGACCCTACTCTTGTTCGGCAACAGCTGGAGAGATTTTTCTCCTCCAAATACCCAGCTGCAGTATAGCCCCTCCCCACACACACGTGCCTGTGCTCCACACACACACCCCCTACGTGGGCACTGGGGACAATTGCTCTAATTTCCCAGAACCTAAGGACCGCTCTAGCCAGCGCACTGTGTTTTTGAGTTGCTTTACTATTATTAAAATTTGTTTTTCTTCCATAGTCACTGCTGCCATTTTATTAATGGAACAAAGACTCTGGCCGGACAAGCCCCCTAGTAATCACGTCAATTCATTCTCACGACCAGAAGCTTCTAAAAAACACTGTTTTTTCAAGCTGTTGGTTGGATGATGCCCCTGGGGAAATGCTTGCCACTTTTAAAGATGTTCTGAGCCAAGAGAAACTAGGATAAAGGCACCATTGGGTAGTTTTTCTCGTTGCTATTTCTTTGTTTTCACAATCCATTATCACCAAGTTCCTGATCTCTTTTACTGAAAACAAGATGTTGTAGGGAAAAAAAAAAAAAGAGAGTTATAACTATGATACCACTTATGCAGGCCTAAGTTGAAGCGCCATCTAAATGATATCGTTTTTAGGATGAAAGCCACAAAACCTAGACAATTATCTGGCCATTTGCAAAATATTTGAATGAAACAAATATTAAAACCTTTTGGGGTTAGAGGATCTGAGTAATTGCTTGAATTTTGCAATTCCTTCTGGATGTTTGCCATCCTACAGAATAGTTTGCATGTCAAAGAAAGAAACATTATATGTTAGAAAGTGTTATGGGGAGTGATGTAAGTTTGTTTCAGTCTATTTAACAGAAGGGAATGTGTTTGTGGGCTTATAAACAACCTAATCTATGGGCTGAAAATATCCTGCCAAAATTGACCCCTGGCCACCTTCTCCCCACAAGAAAGCCTCCTAGAATAAGCTCCTCTTGAAATGTTTCCCAAAGAGAGGAGACTTTATACAGTGACCTCCTGAAGGTTCAGAAGAAAACATAATAATCTTTGGTAAACTTGGCTGCCTAGTTGAGAAAGCTATATGAAGAGTCGAATGACTTGTTTTCTTGCTGAAATGTCCTCTATAGCAGAGGTCAATCATCCATCCACTTTCTCCATTAGACAGCTCGAAAGAATAAGGACATAAATGTAATCTCCTTCTATATCTCACCAGATTTCTGAGGTCAAAGCATTTATGCAGTGAGGTCTTTCAGTACCATTAACCGTGAAAATATCCAATATCAAAATAATTCTGAATTTCAAAACCAATTTGAGTTTTAATCTGAGTATTCAGGGTATTCACCCTTGACATTGATGCATCCAACCATCAATTCACCTTAAATTGGTCAAACTGATGAGGTCAGTGGCATTCAATAAAAGACCGCAATGTAGTGTCACCATTGGTTTGTATGACTGGTTTTTGCTTTTCTCATTATTCCCTCAGCTCAGAACTTTGAGCTGGTGGATTGGGATATATTAGAAAATTTGGAGGCTTCTGGCTATTATTGGCTCAGCGCCTTCCTCCCTTTCAGCCGTGGTGTGAGGGTGGTGGAGAGGGTGAGGATGTTGGAGAGGTAAATGGGGAGAGAGGGGTATTGAATGTTAGAGGGAACATGTAATAGCTCTCATCAACATGCTGTTGAGCCAGACCATCCTTGGAGTTAAAAAGACATGAGTTTTAATTTTTAGCTTCACTAACTCCTAACAGATTTTTCTCTGAGCCTTGTTTCTAAAACAGAGATAATATCTTCCTTTCTGAGTATTAAAACTGATCTTGGAAGAAAAGTGCCTAGCATGGTGCATGGCACATAGTAAACTCTCAATAAATCTAAGTTACTCTCTCTGCTACTGTTCAGTTCTCTGCAGACACTGTCCTAAACCCCAGCCTATTTGTCTAGAGCCCTATAAATTACCATTTTTATATATTTTCTATTTTAATTCTTACAAGAATCAAAAGACAGTTATTATATCACTATATTAGAAATTAAGATGCTAAAAATTAAATAATTTGCCAAACTTGAACCCAGACCTTTTCTCTCCAGAGTCAGGATTCTTTGGTATTGCAAAAATTTTATGTGATAGATTTCACCACTTCTCCTTGCCATTATAACCCTTTCCTTCCACATTTTCTAATATTGAATGTATAATGCTTTTGACTACAAAGGGATAAAAGGCTACAATTCATTGAATTTATTGTAAAAAAGATCTCTCTGGATAACTATGCCAGGGGCCAGTTAAATTCATTTACTAGTCTATTTGGGGCCAACTTCTTATCCATTCTCAAGCTCAAAACACATTGTATTCTAAGCCCATGCTTTGAAGAAATCTAGTAATAAAGAGACTTGTCTGTGGGAGGTCTGTTCCTTGTTGTTTCCAAATAATCATTAAGTGGACATATGGTGAATTGAATTCATACCAACACTTCTAAGTCTATTCAATTTTTTTTTTAAATGAACTAAAGGGTAACATCAATTTGTAAGCATTTTCAGAACTCTTCCACTGAAAGTAGGTTTTACCAATCCCAGTTCTCATCATATGAACTGAGTTGAGTATAAAAGAAAACAGATCTTTGCAAAAAGATAGCCAAATCAAACATGACAGGTATAGGGTTTGGGATTATGTATTTGCTCCTAAATTAAATGCTTTCAATGGTGATCTATCATTAAAAATTAACAGTTTTAGCATTGCTTTTCCAACATTTGCAAATCACGAAGGTGACTTGTGGAAAACAATTTTCTTCAGTGGCTGGGCTCTCCAACTGCCTGTGATTTGATTATGAATTTCGAATCTACTTTGTGTGGCAGAGGGTATGTGCTAGGAAAGGAGGGTTAGTAGGGAAGGAGCCAGGGTCTATAGTATGTATTTCCTGAGTAGCTGAGTAACACAGGTGAGCATTACCCATTTACATTTACTCCTGCAGCATTTCAAAGCCTACAGATCAAGGGCGAATCTTCACCATCTTGATAACATTAGTCTCAGTAAATACTATTCCCTGTGTGCCTCAGAGGAAAAGATCAAATTACCCCAACAAACCTAGACAGTTGAGAGATTTTAGTAATTTTCCCATCCTATTTTTCTCGCTCTCTCTTTCTCTCCCTCTCTCTGTCTCTCTGATAGATGGTATAAATTGCTCTTAAGGAAAGTTATAATGTGATGAGATTAGGTTATTCTTCAATAATAAATGATTATTCAAACCTTTTGGAGACATATCATTCTAGTGTACACAATAGTAGATCTTCTCCTTTGTGTTTTTGGAGAATGAGAATGGGCTTCTAAAAGATCCATGGATTCCAGCCTTTAATGGGCTTTGAAAAATACCAGACTTGAGGGTAGTAAGTTGACGCCATTAGGAAAATTCAATAATATTCTTATTTTCCTATTATCATAGAGGCATCTGCTGCTTGGGGAGAAATAATGAGATAAAGGTTTCTTTCCTACACATCAGTACTATTTGGAGATCTCATGGAAAACTGTTTCTGCAACAAAGAGCAAGTATAGTTCTGCAAGTTAAGGACAGATTGTGTCCTGTGTAACCAGACATACTGACTCCTGCCTGCCTAATATTTAAGTGGAAAGTTGACACTTGGCTCTCTGACATAAGCTCTGACCTGACAAAGCAATATAATCTTCTCAAATAAGGTCAGAATGGCTAGAAAATCCCAGCTATTTACTATTGAGCTGATTTTCAGAGCCAAAGGGCCTGTTTGCTTTAAATCAGCATACTCCATCAACCTTCCCTTCACTCTGGAGAGTAAAAACAAAACAACAACAACAAAAAAATTAACAAACTTGGAGAATCTCTGAGATTTTTTTCCAAATTATGAACATCCTTCTGATTTCATTTTCTAACTTGTAGGGCACAATAAATATCAGTGATAAAGGCATATCCTTTAAAAATATAATCTCAACCCAACCAGAATTAACTGTTTACAGTTATGATTTCTAATGGATCTCTTTTCTGGGGATCAGGTTTTAGAAAACAGAATAAATTAATGGCAGATACCAGTCAAAATTCTGTGTTCCTTCAGGACCCAGTTTCTGTAAACTCCTCTTAGTCAAAGAATTATACACACACACATCCACAGCACTATGGTGAAGGGGACCTATCAGTAAAAATCCCTGCTAAGGGCATTTCTTTAATATGTTTGGAATTGTAAGAGGAAGAGGATTTTCTCTTCAAACTCCAGCCTCACATACCTTGGAGCTGATGAATTCTGCACATCCCTGGGACTTGCAGGAGGTTACAGAACAAGATTACACACCCTGGTGATATATTTACTGCAAGGACAACCCGGGCACAGCTGCAGCTTGAAACCAGAAATGTGTGGAAAGAGTCTAACCATGAAATACTTAAGGCTATTATTTCATCGGAGCATCCTTGTATACCCAGGAAATGAAGCCAATCAATTTTGCTTTTCTTTTTCATTGTTGTTGTTGGTTTAATGCAATTTAGTCTGAGAGGATGAAAACTGGTACCTGACTTTATTATTTACTCATGTAAAATCAGGGCTGAGAAAAAAAATCAGTCCAGTAATAGGGATTATATGTAGTTAACTGATCTGCAAAGAATGAGAAGAAGGCAAAGCCCTCCATTTATGCAAAAATGGATGGTGGGGTTTGCCTCTCCTTTTAGGATTAAACTGCAAATGTCATTTAACATTGAATGGCTTTGGAAATAATAATCACACTGAATTTCTCAAGTGGATTCCCCAGACTTTTTCCTTTTTCTCCCAGTTCCTAAATAATTATGCTGAGGGCACCGTGGATAGAGTGACTAGCAAAAATAGACAATGCCCTCATGGAGCCCATAACCTTGCAAGGAAAAGAGACATTAAAAGGAGAAGAAGGACATAGATAATAACAGAGTTACAAGCCTCAGTAAAGCTAGAAGGACAAAGTACTCCAAGAGAGCGCATTACATGCCTTGTATTTATGTGTTTATTTATCTGCTTTCTCTATAAGTCTGTGAGATTCTTGACCGATGCAATGTGTTATTTAAAATAACTGTTTAAAAACTTCTATTTTTTATCACTCTGTTCCCAGAGCCTTGCACAGTCCATGGCACATGGTAGACGCTTAGTAAACTTGGTTAGTGATGTTTGTTGAGGAAAATTACAGTTGCTAGAATTACTCATGTAATCCTTACAAAAATCCCATGAGCTAAATTTTGCAGGTATTAGTGTTCTCATTTTACTGGTAGGAATACAGAGGAAAAATTAAACGATTTGCTCAGACTCTCTCAGCTAGTAAGACAGAATGAAAACAGGTCTCTGAACTCTGAAACCAGTGTTCTTTCCCCACACAACACTGCCTCCAGAAAAAATAGATAAGATAAAGAATAGAAATAATAATAATAAAACTAACAGACAATATATGCTTGTTTGCATGTCAATAAAGGGAAAAACCAAACCAGGAAGGAGGAAACTTCAGAGTTGAACACGGATTAAAATGAATGCAATTCATCCTCAAATAAAAATGCTATGGGATAAAAGCCAAAAACTTTCCTTGGAGTTTTGTATCTCCAGCAACCTGTATTTAAACAGATGTAATTCTTTTTAAAGAACCCTGCTATTCAAACTTTTGAAAAAGAAGATTTGCCTTTTAATGGGAAATCTTTATTCCGTCATGGAGGTAAAATACAACTTCACGAGTTTGCTTATTTATTGTTGATTTTAGCAGACTTTTTTTCCCTAAACTACTGTAGTTATTTAGCATATAAAAAAGACGGACTGCAGTATATTTGAGGCCAGACTGGAAACATCCACAGGAGGTGTCTTAGCTTGTACTTGCCATGACAAAGTGCCAGAGGCTGGGTGGCTTGAACAACAGAAATTTATTTCTCACAGTTCTGGAGAGTGGGAAGTCCAAGATAAAGGTGCCAGCTGGTGAGAGTTCTTTTCCTGGTTTGCAAAGGCCTTCTTGCTGTGTCCTTATGTTGCAGAGAGAGCTGTCTCTCTCTTTCTTCCTCTTCTTATAAGGCCACTAATCTCATCATTAGGGCCTTACCCTCACGACCTACTCTAACCCCAGTTACCTCCCAGAGACCACACCTCCAAATATTATCACACTGGGGGTTAGGTCTTCAACATATGAATTGGAAGGGGGTGGGGGAGAAAAACATTCAGTTCATAACAGGAGGTATAACTAAAAGAAATAAAACTGGCTGCATTACACACACACACACACACACACGCGCGCACACACACACACACACACACGAGACTAAGCCACCCTCCAAAACGTTGACAAGAAGACCATGGGTGAGGTTATGCCTAATCTTGAGGAACTACCTCTGAATAATAGAAATTAGAGTAACAATCCACAATGGAAGGCCAAATAAAAGTAAACAGGAATGAGTCATGCATTTGACATTATTTTTTAAGAAATCAGAGATATTTAGACATAAATAAGTCAGCAGGAAGGTCAAACACTGGTTTAACTGGCCCAAAAGAGCCTTTTGAATTTAACTTGAACATCTTGGAGCTATAAGAGCTGAAACATCCTCATTTTAAAAGGGTACAATGTTCATTGAAATACAAAATGTTTGAAATTGAAAACCACTCTATTGACTATGGTTTCCAATTTATTACCAAAGTGGAAGAAACTGAGCACATTTTATATTTTGTTATGTTCTACCTAATTAGCAAAAACAAAACAAAGAAAGTATATACTGTAATGCTGCTATATTTCAGTCCTTATGCAAAAAGGTTGATGACCAATATAATCACCAGATAATCAAAAACTTGTCTTGATTAATTGTGATATTAAGGATAAAAACCTGCACATGGTGTGTATTTATTTTGATTTGTGTCCTGCCTGCTTTCAACTAGAATTTGTGGTGGTAAAAAATAAATCACTATATTTAACAACTCACATTTGATTGCACAGTACAGAAAACCCCAACTACAATGGTTTAAGCACAGAAGGGAATTTATTGGCCCATATAGTTGAAGACTTGAGGTGGAACACAACTAGATCCAAGAATTCAAAGAGGTCAACAGCCCTTGGTCTCCTTATCTTCATATCTCAGATCTGCTTTCCTTTGGGCTGGCGCCATTCTCAGGCACTCTGTACTGTGGAATAAGATGGAAGCCAGAAGCTCTAGTTTTTCATCCCATCCCGTTGGCCATTCTACTGGAAAATTAACACCTCCTTTACAGTCATGCTAGTAAAAGCATATGAATGTGCTTTGATAGGCCTGACTTGTGTCATGTCATGGCTTCATTCTTGATCCAGTTACTGAGGCCAGGGCAACAGAGCACACTGATAGGCCTGGCCTGGGTCATGTTTCCACCCCTGGGCTCTCAAAAACTAGAATGAATTCCCTCTAAACCACGTGGACTGAGAATAGGGAAAAGAAAGTAAGCAAGAGTATTGAGATTCTATTACCACAAAAGGGAGAAATATTCTTCACGTAGTTGAACACTGTGGATGTCTACCCCAATCCAAGTACAATAAAACTGAATCACTGTGACAAATACTGGAAAGCAGAAGTCATGTATAAATGAGGTGATGGTCTTGGGGGTGAGGGGAAAGAAGGGGAGATGATGTGTCATAGAAACCTGGGTTGAGAAAATCTGGAATGATCAAGTATGAAACTTTGCTATGAGTTTCCTAGAAGCAAAGGCAAGGAGAGACTTTCAACCAAAAAGAAGCACTATCCTCATCTAAAGAAAGGAAGCTCTCAGCTTGTCGGGTGATATAGATACTTTTTTGGCTCTGAATTCTGAAAAGAACTTGTCTCCAAGTCCTTTAAATAAGACTGAGCCACATAATGAGGTACTATTTTTTTTAAAAGCAAGTTTTTAAATAGAGGCGGTACACATTCTGCTCAATGAAGGCCAAGGACATAGCATTACACTGTAGCTCTGGAAAGTCAAGTATTCAAAAGGCTATAGTGACTCAGTCCCAGTATGTAACCTAATGAAGGACTCAAAGGTAGAAAACCTGCAATGAAATACTAGCCCTGCCGCTTATTAACAGAGCCACCTTAGCTAGGTCCCTCTCGTTCTCTGAGCTTATGTTTATTAAATGTAAAGAAGTGGTAATAATAACTATTTTCTGACTATATGTGAGAATTAAATTAAGTAACATGTCAAAGTACTTTTAACTCTCTAATATGTATGCAGATAGGTAACATATTTTCATCAGACAAATTGATACTCTAGGATCTTCTAGATAAAGGATAAAGTCAGATCAGATTATATATATTTTATAATTAATTACATAAAATGTTCAACCGATGAGTCATTAAGTAGTGAAAGGCTATTTTAAGTTTTCATTTCAGTGCTAATAAAAGCCTTTTTTACTCCCCCCTTTTTATTATTTTGCTCTTAAACTTCTCACGTTTCAAATAAGTGAGGTGTCATCCACAAGAGAAAGTCATTTTTATTTGTGAAGTACTTTAAGACAGTGATTATAACACTGAATAAAGCTTTGCAGATATTATTATTACCAATATGATCACTACCACCACCACTTCTACCAATTGCTACAATTTATTGAGCATTTACTATTGGCCAGACAGGAAATGGAATGCTTCGCATACATTAATAACAAAATCCCTGAACTAGAAATGAGAAGGGTGATTTTTATAATGCCTCTCAAGAGCAGTAAAACATTAGACTAATCACTTACCTCTGGTCCTGGGTTTCTCTAGGCTTGGATTGATACTGATTGCACATCTTAAAAGTTTCCATCCAGACTTCAATATTCTATTACTACTTTGTCAGGGTCAACTTCATGGTGCAAAGGTTGCTTCTCACATTTGTGGTTTATAAGTGCTTTTACCCCAGTTATGAATTGATACTTTTCTTAGAATGTTCTCTTTGGTAGTTTATCAAAAGCAGCACCATCATTTTCTTTCAATGAACTGATGGGATATTCTTCTAGAAGAGAGAAGGGCATGTCTTCTACAATTTGTGGAATTTTGTGGAATGTGTTCCCTGAAAGAAAATAGTAAGGAGCCGATAAGTTTGTGTCACTGCCTTAAATTAGTGAGTGGTCATTGTATTTCAAGCAAAAATGCATTTCTTTTTATTTTTAACCTTTATTTATTTATTTAAATTTTAAAAATTGAGATATAACTGACATAACCATGATTTCTTAAATCCCCTAGCAGTTCAGCAGCTTGCATCAGTTAAGGTCATAGTTAATATACCAAATGGTACCTAGCAGTGGTTTTCTTTTCTTTTTAAAAAAAATTTATTTATTTATTTATTTATTTTGAGCTGCATCGGGTCTTCGTTGCTGTGCACAGGCTTTCTCTAGTTGCGGAGAGCGGGGTCTACTCTTCATTGCGGTGCGTGGGCTTCTTATCGCGGTGGCTTCTCTTGTTGCGGAGCACGGGCTCTAGGGGGGTGGGCTTCAGTAGTTGCCGCGCGGGTTCAGTAGTTGTGGCTCGTGGGCTCTAGAGTGCAGGCTCAGTAGTTGTGCCTCACGGGCTTAGTTGCTCTTAGTTGCTCACGGGCAGTAGTTGCGGCATGTGGAATCTTCCCGGACCAGGGCTCGAACCCGTGTCCCCTGAATTGGCAGGCGGATTCTTAACCCCTGTGCCACCAGGGAAGTCCCCTTAGCAGCGGTTTTCAGTTTGGGCTACACATTATAGTTACTGGGGAATTTTAAAAAATATTCATGCCTGAATCCCACCACAGAGATTCTGACGCGATTGGTCCAGGGGGGCAGACTGGATATTGGGATTATTTTTTCCAATGCTTTGCCAGATGATTCTAATGTACAGTCAAGATTGAGATTTACTGGCCCATCTGGTGTTATCAGTGAGGCAGGGCATCACATACTCGAAGATAAGATGTGCCAATCAGGAAGAGGTGGTGGATGCTCTGTTGGAAAAAATCAGCAGGATCGACCAGTCGGGCCCCAACCAACACTTACACGATATGTGAAACAGGCAGTATAGAAAATGTCTGGTTGTAAGAAGGAGTTTTTACTTATGTATGTTACTTGGGTGGCTCATCAACTGAGTTAAAATGGAGAAGAAATGTATGTCATCTTCAATGGGAGACTGTGCCTTTTTTCTTTTTCTTTTTTTCTGCTGGTTTTTAATTGTCAAAATCCAGAGGAGGCACCTGGGAAAGGTGTATATTTACCACATTCTCCTGACCCTCCAACCCCTTTTGGGCGGCACCAAATTTCTTTTTCTAATTCCAAGGTCTTTTGGACATGGTTTATAATATCATTTTATCCTGCAAGGTCTATTTTAATTGACAGAACCAATAGACACAAGAAGTCATTACCAAAATAAGAATCCAACTCGAGTAATCCTTTGGGGATTTCTTTGCTTTCTTAAATAAAATCCAACACATGGTCCTGTTCTGGCATGTTTGGGAAATTACGCCCATTATGTCTCTTTGTTTGCTTTTAAAAGCTGCTTCTTTAATTTCTTGCAAATTTTTCTGTCCAAAGCTAAATTGATTCTGCACAGCAAAGATAAACTCCAGTCCAGAAACTAGAGAGAAAATGTTTATGTGGTTGAGGTGCATATTTATAGAATTCCTGATTGGGTGGTGAGACCCGGAGGGTCAGCAGTCCAGCTTCTGGTGGATACAATAGCCCTTTTTTAGTTCTTTGAAATGAGAGGTTTTCATCTCTACCATGAAGCTTGTCAGGTCTGGTCTACAGATGGCTGATATTTGTGATCTTTCTTATATCTACTTGTGACTTCTTAGAAGAAATTTTGAGGTTACATGTATAAATAACATGGAAGGAAGTGAATGCTTGAGGTTAATATTTGTAGGAAAAACCAGGGAGGGGACTTTTTGCTAAAGTTTTTTAAAAAAGCTACTCTACTTCCTACAGACTGATGTAGTAACCCCAAGACAAGGGGTTTTCACAAATTTTTTTTCCAGTTTTTATAATGAATGCAAAACTGTATCCCATAATCTGAAGCAGAGAGAAATAATCAAATTAGTCACAGTGTTATACAATTTTTTGTTTGTTTGTTTGCCTTTCCATTTTACAATATGATGAGAGAAAAGTAAGATATTTTGAAAAGCAAAAGCATAAAAAAATAAATTTCCTCCATGTAGCATTTAGGGGTAAAAAAAAAAAGAGTAGGAAAGGCCACTAATTATAATATACTCACTGACTACCTGAAGATTTCAGAGTTTTTATTTTTTTGCATTGATTTTCCTACTGGTAGGAGTCCTTACTGTTTTGTTTCCTCATATCTCAGCCTTTATCACTGTTAAATAATGTTAGATATGTGTGTACATGTATGTGTTTATATGCATGTGTGTGGCATGTGTTAAAGGAATTTAGAAATGTAGTAACAAATTTTCTCATAATACAATTATATTTTGATTCTAAATGTGGATTTTATTAAACTACAGGATACATGTAAGAAGTTTTGGCTATAAACAGTGGTGATCATTTTGTAATGTATAGAAATATCGAATCACTATGTTGTGTACCAGGAACTAACATAGTGCTGTAGGTCAATTATACTTCAAAAAACAAACAAATAAACAAACTCGCAGAAAAAGAGATCAGATTTGTAGTTACCAGAGATGAGGAGTGGGGGCAGGGGGATTTGGATGAAGGCAGTCAAAAGGTACAAATTTCTAGTTATAAGATAAATAACAGGGATGTAATACACAACATGATTAATAGAATTAGCACTGCTGTGTATTATACATGAAAGGTGTTAGTAAATCCTAAGGGTTCTCATCACAAAGAGAACATTTTTTTTTCTTTTTCTTTTATGTTGTATCTATATGAGCTGACGGATGTTCACTACATTTTTGTGGTCATCATTTTATAATGTATGTAAGTGAAATCATTATGCTGTACACCTTAAACTTATACAGTGCTGTATGCCAATTATTTCTCAATAAAACTGGGAGGAAAAAAAAGAAGTTTGGGCTGTAAATATTAGAAACCAATTTCAATTAGTTTAAGCAAAAATTAAGCTTCATTGTAGGGTTATTGGTGTTATTTCACAGTACCTAAGGGCTAAGATATGTCAGTGTTTTAGGCTGCTTTTAAAATGAGCTCAATGATCCCTGACTCCTGGTATTTACACCATGTATAATCTCCTCCCCATGAGTGTAGACTGGAAATAGTGACCTATAACAAATAGAATACAGCAAAAGTGATGGAATATCTCTTCCAAGATTAAGTTATAAAATTCTGTAGCTTCCACCTTGTTCTTTCCCTTTCCACCCTGATGAAGGCAGGTGCCGTGATGTGAGCTGCCCTGTGAAAAGCTTATGTAGCAAGGAATTGAGGACAACCTCTATCCGTAGTTAAGAGGAACTCAGGCTCTCGATGTAACTGTCTGCAAGGAACTGAATCCTACCAACAACCATGTGAGAGCTTGGAGAAAGATCCTTCCCTAGTTGAGAATTCAGATGAAACCACAGACTTGGTCAACACCTTGACTGTAATCTTGTGAGAGACCCTGAGATGGAGGATCCAGTTAAGCCATGTCTAGATTCCTGACCCACAGAAATTGTGGGGTAATAAATGCTGTTGTTTTAAGTCATTTAGTTTTGAGTTAATGTGTTACATAACAATAGATAACTAATATAGTCAGTAACAGACTGGAGGAACACTAGGGAAATCCATAAAATATTCCTTTCTGCTCCTTGATTCTCTTTTTCTCTGGTTGTCTGTCTCACTCATCTCATTACCAAACCACTTTGCCTGCTCCTCAGTGCAAAATACACCAATAGCTACCACATTTACCTGCCCTCTGTTTCTGTCATACAGAAGGAAATTAATGTCTTTTTAGATACATTTCCAAAACTCTAATGGCGGGAATCAGATTGGCTGATCTTGGATCAGAAATGCATCTCTGAACCAATCATCTACCCCAGGAGGGAAACACGCAAGGAAGAGACTGTGATTGATCTTGGTTGGATCAAGTGTACTAATGCCACAGTGTTTGGAGTAACTATGAAGACTGGAGAAGGTAGATGTGTAATTTGTTTCAATATTTTGTTCACTTTAGCCTACTGTTTATACAATTTGAATTACTAGTATATGTTAGTAATATATTTGAATTACTAAACTAATATATACCATTACTCTAAAAAGTAAATATAGAAAAAATTAAGGTCTCTAAAAGACTTCCCACCTAGAAAATGCATCATATGAAACTTGACATTTGTGCAAGGTACATGCCAAGAAGTAGAAAGTAGTAGACACTGACATTCTTGATTATTCAGGAAGGATATGGTTTGACATTTAAGGCCAACTGAAGCTTCATACACCCATTGTATCACAGGCTCATTTGGCCCTCCATTCTCTGCCTATTTTCCTACATGTGTAGAAAAACTGATAAAATTCCAGCAAAGTGGGGAAAAAAATGTAAGATCAGTTGTTATACCAGGATGGTGAGCGTTTATCAAGCTACAGTATTTCTCTAGCTACAGTTGTGTAATCGTGACAAATGAAAAGATTGCTTCAGAACTGCCTATACGTATAAGAGCAGAACATTGACTGTGATCAAACAATGTAGACAAAACAAAATGGCTTTGCTGCTGTCTCACTGGGATCCAAACAAAACAAGTGGTAGACGATTATGTAATATATGTGTATATATATATATTCTTTTTTCTTTATTGGAGGGGACACCCAGATGATTATATTTTGACCATCAGACTTGCTTTGTGTATCAAAGTGTGTTCAAAAAATTAGCTCTGAAATCAGAGAAAATAAGCATACTTTCCTGCTATTTTGGTGTACTAGGAGTATCAGTGAGAGGTTAAAAAAAAAAAATCCTGTTGGAAATGACCAAGGTAATATGATCATGTGTGCAAGATGCTAAAGGGCAGTTAGTCAGTGCATGGGTTGTCTTTGGAATCAGAGGCAGGAATGGTGGGGTGATGAGCACACAGTATCTATATACAACATAGCAAGTGTCTGAGGCACCAGAGCTTTAGACCCACACTACTTGGGTTCAAATCCTGCTTTTGCCAAGTACTAGACTTAGGACACATAGTTTATATTCTGTGCCTCAGTTTCTTCATCTTTGAAATAGGGAAAAATTTAAGAGTACCTACCTTTACAGTCTTGTTGTAAAGATGAGATAAAATAATTGATACAAAGAGTCTGGCACAATGCCTAATATATATTAAGTACTCAAATGTTAGCTAAGATTATTACATACTTTTTCATGATACCAGTTATTTAAACTCCCTCAACCTCAATGTCCTCATCTGTCAAATAGGGAACTGATTTTAGCAATGACACCTATAAAGTTACATGTATGATCCAGAATATGATATTATGCACTCACTCAATCTAATATATGTTTTCTTAATTCTTTGAAAGTGAGAAGGGAAACTGAGCTGGTAGTTGCTTTGCAATTATCTAGGATCACAGCTGCAGTCAGCATGGTGGTAAATTAGTTTCCTAGGGCAGCCATGACACATTACCACAAACTAGATGGCTTAAAACAATAGAAATTTAGCCCCTCTCAATTTTGGAGGCCAGGATTCCAAAGTCAAGGTTGCAGCAGAGCCATGTTCCCTCTGAAGGCCTTGGAGGAGAATCCTTCCTTGACTCTTCCAGCTTCTGGTGGTTCCTGGTGTTCTTCGGTCGATGGCTGCGTAAGTCCAGTCTCTGCCCCTGTCTTCACGTGGTCATCTTCCCTATGTGTGCCCGTCTCCAACCTCCGTCTCCTTTCTCTTATAAAGACACCAGTCATTGGATTTAGGGTCCACCCCAAATCGAGTATAATTTCATCTGAAGATCCTAAACTAATTACATCTGTAAAGACTTTATTTTCAAATAAAGTCACATTCTGAGGTTCTGGGTGGAAATGAATTTGGGGGAGGGCACTATAGTATTCAACCCACTACAGTGGTGGTATTTGCAAGTGCCTCCAATTCCGTGCCGTTTATCTTATTTTCACTTCAACCCATTTACTCAACCCACATTTTGGGAGTAGCTACTTTGTGTCAGACCCAGGGACACAAAGGTAGTTACTTAAAAGAGTTCATAATATTTTGAGAAAGATGCACACTAAATAGGTCTCTGGAACTATAGTGACAGAGAGAAAAAAAAGTGGTGTTTTATCCCTAAGTGGTTAGAGAGGGCTCCCTGAAGGAAGTAAAACCTGCAGCTGTCACGAGTTCTTTACTCATCTACTGAAAGTACCTATGTCAGGTGAAGGTGTATGAGGGTAAAGAAGAAAATGGACTTGGCCAGACAGGCCACTCTTTGCCTCTGGATTACACAGAACTAGGCAACTTATTGGGTGCCCAACCAACTTTCTTCAAATATTAATAGAATTGCATCCAAAATTCTAGGCAAATGAATATCAGCGGATAACAAATTAGAACCCTGGATTGTAACATTTAATTTAAAATAGAGCATTGACCTTGAGTCTTCTGAGAAATACATGTATATTTAAAATGGGGAAGTATATTTCAAAATGTATCTGTTTCTGATTATTAATTCACTAGAACAGAATGTCACTGATTTCTGAATTATTTGTTTAATTGATAACAGATTGCCACAATACATGGTGATATTTAAGCTCTCTTTATGGTTATGTTTCTTTTAAGGGGATTTTTTTTTTTATAAATCTAATTTCATAAATATAATAGTTTAAAATACTCCCCTGCAGCTAAGTGGTAACTGAAACCTAGATGTTAACTTGTCATTGCACCTCGTTTTGCGAGAATAACTTCAGAGGTGCAAAAACACTTATTTTCAGCGCTTGGAATGTGATAAATGTGTTATCTCTAGACTTTGTGAAGTTCACCCCCACCTCCTCCTATCCCACCTAGATTCTTGGTGAGTGTAGGTGTTATGTTTTCTATGATAGAGGCTGTGTCCTCAGACAAAAGCACATGTGCAAGGTGCGTCACAGGATTCTATTATATTTCTACAACAACTGCTTCTACTGGCAGGAGCTGGCTTAGGCTATGTCACTCCAAAACCAAGCTCTGGAGCTATATTGAAGATGCCTTTGCTTTCAGAAAGCCCTGGTATCTCTAAAGAGGAATTTTTAATCTGCGGTAGTTAAACAGAGGGGACTGACATTGAATGAATTGTGAAGCAGGTAAAATTTTTCAACATCCTCTTGCTTCCCTTTGCTATACACTCAATATCTGAACAGGCAAGTGGAACACAAAGATTTTCAAAGAGGGTCAATAAATACTTAAAACTTGTTAACCTTTTTTTGTTTTAAGAATAAGAAAATGGGGCTTGCCTGGTGGCGCAGTGGTTGAGAGTCTGCCTGCCAATGCAGGGGACGCGGGTTCGAGCCCTGGTCTGGGAAGATCCCACATGCCGCGGAGCAGCTGGGCCCGTGAGCCACAACTACTGAGCCTGCGCGTCTGGAGCCTGTGCTCCGCAACGGGAGAGGCCGCGATGGTGAGAGGCCCGCGCACCGCGATGAAGAGTGGCCCCCGCTTGCCGCGACTGGAGAAAGCCCTCGCACAGAAACGAAGACCCAACACAGCCATAAATAAATAAATAAATGAATGAATGAATGAATGAATGAATAAGAAAATGGTAAGGAAACAATATGGCTGCCATGAAAAATAAATGCAACAATGACATCTTATTGCTTCCAAGAGCAAGCAGAGCTTTCACAACTGTCCTTCAAAGCCCAGTTTTACCTATCCAATCTTCAGTCATAGCTATCTTTAAGATTCCTTTAAAATATGATAAAAGATATGGACCTTCTCATCAAAATAATGCATAAGTACAATTTACAAATGTTTTCAGTGGATTTTTGGTAGATCCCCATCTCCCTTCCCTAGGAACCAAGCCCATTCTCCTACCATCTTTAGGCTCAGACCCACCCTCTCAGATTGAAATGGGGTGGGGGGTTAGGGTGGCAGTTATACTTCTCCCCTTCCACGTCAGACTAGCTTCTGAATGTCTTCTTCCAAGTTGTCACTCTACAGACAGACCCATTGATCCTTCTTATTTTAGGGGTTTGCCTGTCAATCACTGTGGGAAAACACTGTGGGGAAACAATAGCAGGATTCCAAAAATAACAATAAGGCAGTTAAAAAGCTTAACTCTTAAAAGGCCCTCACTCCCTTGCTGAGAGGGTTATAGGATGGCTGCTGCCTGATTTTTTCCTTTCAAGATGGATCTCTTCTGGTGAACTTGTTGGTTGAATTCTTTCTCCTTCTTTCTAGGAAAAACTCAGAGTGTTTTGAAAGTTATCCTGGGAGTAGATTCTCCAATAGATAATTTGCATCCCTCAGCTCCTGTGGACTGTTTAATGGCTCTGGGGATTTTCTCACTACACAGAATCCTCGATCTTTTCCCTACGGAATAGATAAGTGTCATGAATTTCTTACAAAAGAAAGTCAGTGATTTTTAAGAACATTGTAAGGGCATCTTTATGGAAAGAGTCCGTTCATTCAAAAAACAATGTAATGCTCACGAACTAAAAGAGAAAGTTGCAGCTTGGGAATACAAAAATGATTTAAAAAGAAAACTACCCTTAAGGAGCTCAAAACCAAAATTTTCATTGTTTTCCTGTCTTTTCTGTCTTACATTCTTCTCTCACTCAACTTCATTGTGTTGCAGCCTGAGTATTTCTTCAGATTTACTGGATTATTTTGAGTTCTAAAAAAAAGACGTTCACCACCCTGAGCATCACCATTTAGGCTCCTTTCCCCCATGGCTCCCCTGTCTACAGTCGCCACATCTAGCAATAAAATGACATAGGACACTCAGTTCAATTTGATTTTCAGATAAACAGCAAATAATTTTTTAGCATGAGGATGTCCCAAATGTTGCATGGGACATACTTATACTAAAAAATGGTTGTTTATCTGATTCTGACTTACCTGGGCATCTTGTATTTTATCTGGTAACCCTACCCCTACCCCAACCCATCTCTATAAAATATGTTAGCATTTAAGTTTAGCGACATCAACAGATTTGAAGAGTGTCTTCTTTGTTCTATAATCCTGATCACAGAGGGAAATGGTGAAGGCTCCCTAGGAAACCATCCCTGCCAGGCTGGACTGACTTGCTCCCATCTGACACCGACCCTTTCAGCTGAACGGGACACCTCAGCCATTGCAACCCCACATAATACTGGTAGCGTCTGGAGAATGTTTGTGTTCTTCCCTTTATCTCACTGATGTGAATTTTTTACTTTGTTTTTCACCAGAACAAATCCTGTAGGTCTAGTTTGCCTATCACCTGTCCTGGGTCTAGGTTTGTCTTTTACTTTTTTTTTTTTTTTAATTTTTATTTATTATTTATTTATTATTTATTTTTTGCTGTGTTGGGTCTTCGTTTCTGTGCAAGGGCTCTCCCCCGTTGCGGCAAGCGGGGGCCACTCTTCATCGTGGTGCGCGGGCCTCTCACTATCACGGCCTCTCTTGTTGTGGAGCACAGGCTCCAGACGCGCAGGCTCAGTAGTTGTGGCTCACGGGCCTAGTTGCTCCGTGGCATGTGGGATCCTCCCATACCAGGGCTCGAACCCGTGTCCCCCGTGTTGGCAGGCAGACTGTCAACCACTGTGCCACCAGGGAAGCCCTGTCTTTTTACTTTCTGAAAGGAAACTAAATGAGGATAATGTTGGTAATTACCGAGCACAGATTCTCCAGATTCTCTGTGGCAACAATGCAGGAAAGACTAAAGTCTATAAATAACTTAAACCTAAATTTTAGCCTTCTCCTCTGAAAAGCAAAGAAGAACATCATAGGCAGAACAACTGATTTGGATGTCATTTCCATTGTTTCACCTGCTTACAATCTGGTAGGATTTAGAAGGGCTCAAGTGAAGCCCGAGATTTTAGATTAGCTCCTCTCTGACAGAATTGGCTGTTCTGAGCACAACAGATACCATAGTTATCACAGAGAGAGGTGAACACCAAATATGTAATTTATTTAATGCAGCGCTTTTACAGGTAGAGTATCATACCAACGGATATCATTTTGTAATCTAAACGTAACTGTAATTGAAATACGTTATCACTATAATATCTGAAATGAGCCATTTCCATAGTAGTTTAACATGCAGCTGCTTTGAAATGTGCTTGCAGACTAGCAAAATGTCAGAGCCCACTTTCAAAGGAAGCTGTCTTCTGGGACATCGTTTATTCTTGCTCATAACTTTAATATGATTACCTCCCACTGTAGCTAACTGATTTTCTGTAACATTCTAAAGAGATGCGGTCCACAGAAAAAGCTGGAATATTTCCAGTTAGGATGGCCATCTCTGAGATAGGTAACAGAGACTGAAAAATTCCATGACACCCATATCCTGGGTCCATTGTTAGATTAATTAAACAAGGAGGCCATTAGATGAGGCCTCAACAGCCTACATAAGCAAACAAAAACCTAAGAATGTAAATGCCTCATGGTTAAGAAATAGAAACCTAAGGACAACCAATCACAAACAGCCAACTAGGCTTGTCCCAAATAATGCTTACGCTGTAGTTAGTCAAAGAATTGCCTTGCTTTGCTTCTTCCTTTTCTCTATAAAAGTCTTTCCCCAGGCTCCTGTAGTTGGAGCACTTCTAGCCACTTTTGGTTTGTTGCTGCCTGATTTCAATGGACTTTTGATCAAATAAACTCTTAACATGTGAAATATGCCTCAGTTTTTCTTTTAACACCATAAAGAAGTCATTTATGGACCTGGCATTTGGCTGCACAGAGAAATGGGGTGTAAACCAGATGATTATTCCGCAAGAGCAGAATCTAAAATAGGAGGGCTGTTTGTACTACTGGTATGTAAACCCCACTTTTTAGGGAAACACACAAGGGCTCTATAGTTCTGAAATCTGCATGTGACTTTTTAGGGATTAAGGAAAAGTTCAGAGAACTTGCAAACAGCTTAAAACTTTCAAATGAGGCTGTTCTAACCTACAAGTAAATCAGAATGAGTAAGCTTTTAGGGCAGTCAAAGAGTTCTCAGGCCTGAGACTTGAGGCATTAAGGACCTTGTCTTGTAACCTGATTAAGAAATGCCCCTGCTTGTATGTCTTATCTGCTGCTCAGGATAAGTCACATTGCTTTTAATTATTTCTGATGTAGGCCTGGCTGGGGGTGGATCTGTACTGTTTTGATTATATCTGCTGGTTCTGATGATCTCATTACTTTGTTAATTAAATTTTTAGCTTATTTTAATCTTCCTTTAATAGTTCACTTTTAACGATGGGGAAGAGGAAGTAGCACCTCAGAGAATAGTGTCTGCCCCAAAGGTATTTCTGCAGCCTTCCTTCCTATGCTTCAAATTATATCCTCTTGTCAGGCCTACCAGAGGACCCTAAAGACCCAGGTTAAAAATATCCATCCAGGGGACTTCCCTGGTGGTCCAGTGGTTAAGAATCCCCACTTCCACTTCAGGGGACACGGGTTTGATCTCTGGTCAGGGAACTAAGATCCTGCATGCTATGCCGTGTGGAAAAAAAAAAAAAAATCCATCCAGGTAATTTAGGAAGACCATAGACTAAATTACGCTTCTGGGGAGAAGTGCAAATAGCCCTAAAGCTCTGGAAACTGCCAGAGAAAAATGCCCCAGAGGCTGTTCATGGACTAAAGGCAAGGTCTCCAGCAAGTGCTATTGTCCCTACTGTTCTTCCCTCTCTGCTTCTTCCTCCCTCCCTCCCTCATCATTCAATTTCATTTGGGAATTATCTCTTCATATCCTTTGTCCATTTCATGTATGTGTGTGTGTGTTAAATTGGTTTTTCTGTGTTGTTTATCATGTTGAGATATAATGCTAGCTCCCTATTTGATCTCTTCAGGCAGAGGACAGACTCTGAAAGGAATCTTTTTAGGTGCGATTATCTACTAGCCACCTAATTCTTGCCACTTTATGTAATGTTAATGCAGGATATATGCCACTGGACACTGGCACTTTTAGGTGAATGGGAAGCAAAAAATGCCAGCTCTTTATTCATTTTGTCTAGGCCAACCCATCAAGAATATCAACACTGGGGACTTCCCTGGTGGGGCATCGGTAAGCTCCCAATGCAGGGGACCCAGGTTCGATCCCTGGTCAGGGAACTAGACCCCACATACATGCTGTAACTAAGAGTTCACATGCCACAACTAAGGAGCTGGTGAGCTGCAACTAAGGAGCCCTGGAGCCGCAACTAAGACCCCATGCAAAGAAAGAAAGAAAGAAAGAAAAGAAAGAAAGAAAGTCAACTCTGTTAAACCTTAAAAAATATTTTTGCTTAGTTGTCATTAGTCTTTTTCCTTTTGTTCATTGTGGGCTTTGGTGGCTAGAAGTTTTAAAGTTTCATGCAGTCAAATATATGCTTCTAATTAGGATGTATTTCCACATCAGAGTTTCTTGCAATTCCTGCTTTAAAAACCATTGTGAATATAAATTTTAAAATATGCAATTAAGAATAAAAACAGTTTTGGGCTTCCCTGATGGCGCAGTGGTTAGGAATCCACCTGCCAATGCAGGGGACACGGGTTCGAGCCCTGGTCCGGGAAGATCCCACATGCCACGGAACAACTAAGTCCGTGCGCCACAACTACTGAGCCAGCACTCCACAACAAGGAAAGCCACCTCAATGAGAAGCCAGTGCACCGCAGCAAAGAGTAGCCCTCGCTCGCCTGAACTAGAGAAAAGCCCAGGTGCAGCAACAGAGACCCAGTGCAGCCAAAAATAAACAATAAATAAATTTAAAAAAATAAAAAAAAATAAAAACAGTTTAAATATAATATATAACTATATATTATCTATATGATTATATGTATTATATATACATAATTATAATATATAATATAACTATAATAGCTCAAACCAGCACAGTGTTTCCTGGTGTTTAGCAGTATGACAATGGGCTAACAGAGTCAGGAACTTGCTTGTCTGATCTCTAACCGTATGCCTGTTGTGCATACTTGATGTTCTGTAGGAAACTCTAAGAACCTTCCTTTTTCTTTTTCCCTTCTTTCCCGAAAAAGTCAGTCCTAAAGAAGTAGAATTGAGCAAGGTAGGCATGAGCTTTAGGGCAGAGTTGTGTGGCTGGGGAGCTGGAGTGCTCCAGAGGTTATATCAGAGTGCAAGTGGAACAGGGACTTCCGTGGCGGTCCAGTGGTTAAGACTCCGCGCTTCCAGTGCAGGGGGTGCAGGTTCAATCTCTTGGTCAGGGAACTAAGATCCCACATGCCAAAGAAAAAAACAGAGCTTGAGTGGAATGAGGAGGATGTATATCAGCCTTCACTTAATACTTGTAATTGTCAGCTCAAGGTCCACGGCAGGGGAGAATATTTCATGTTCTTATCAAGAAGCTAATTGTTTACTAGGAAGACTTCGTTATTTAGGTTTCTATTGGTTTCAAGGGATAATGACAATTTACATTAGCTTAAGCAAAAAATGGAACTTACTGGAAGACTTTGGAGATCTCTCACCGAATCTAAGGAGAAGGTGAATAACCAAGTCACAGGAAAGGCCAGAATGCAGTCGAGTCCTCTGGAGCAACTCAAGTCGGGAGCTTAAATATCCTTAGGTTGTTCTCTATGCCTTTCATGTCTGTTTCTCTTCTCTCTCTCTCTGTATTCTTCACATGTAAAAGAAAAAATAACTGCCAAAGGATTCATGATTTTACTTGCAACACATACAACTGCAGGAGAGAGACCACCAGTTCCAGTGTTTCCAGGTCCCAAAATCCCTGTGAATGGAGCCCTTGGCCAGCTCAGGCACCCAGTCATGGCTGCTCCTACAGCAGTGGAGCTCTGGGAGAATAAGGGAATGAGGGAGTATTTGAGGGATTTCCCAGAATGGAGATGCTGTGTAGATAACCCCTAATTGTCTAGTACGTAGACATTCCTCCTTTCTCCATCTCTTAGGGGTATAGGTGATCAGTTTTGCTTTAAACTTATCCTGAGTTAGCTCTGTTTTCTGCAAATGGCTATACTCAACTCTGGTGGTGAACTCAGGAAAAGGACAACATTTATAGAAGTGAGGATTTCTTGGTTAGTATGTTGCCTTCTGTGTTACATGGAGTCTATAAGAGATTGTCAAAAGTGAGATGTCAAAGTGTAAGCCTATTTTTAATGAATAAATTCTACCAGTTACTTTCCAAAAAGATTTCCTATAACCACATGAGCACTGGACATCATTAACTTTTTTAATATTCATCAATCTGATAGGTAGTAAATGGCATACTGTTTTGTTTTGCATTTTTCTGACTACTGGTAAGATTGATATCTTCTACTATATTTATTATCCACTTTACTTTGTTCTCTAATACATTTCCTGTTCCTATATTTTGCCTATTTTTCTCTCGTTAGTTTTTTTCAACTTGTAGTAGTTCTTTGTGTGAAGATATTAATTTATTATATTTTAATTTTTTATTACATATTTAATATTAGTAATAATCTCTTTGGGTAATGATCCCTGGTGGTCCAGTTGTTAGGGCTCTGTGCTCCCACTGCAGGGGGCACCGGTTCCATCTCTGGTCGGGAAACTAAGATCCTACATGCCACACGGCACAGCCAAAAATAAATTAAAAAAAAAAAAATCTCTTTTTTGTCACATGTCACCAATTTTTTTTTCATTTTTACCTATCGTTTGTGTCAGCTTTGTTTATGATGTTTCTTATACTGAAACTTTTGTTTTGTTTTGTTTTGGTCAGATGTGTTCATCTTTTCTTTATGGATGCTTATCTTCCTGACTTGCTTAAGAAAGTTTTCCCACCCATCCCTACTCTTGTGGATCTATCTGCGCATTTTTTTTTAATATTTATTTATTTATTTATTACTTATGGCTGTGTTGGGTCTTCGTTTCTGTGTGAGGGCTTTCTCTAGTTGCGGCAAGCGGGGGCCGCTCTTCATCGCAGTGCGCAGGCCTCTCACTATCGTGGCCTCTCTTGTTGCGGAGCACAGGCTCCAGACGCGCCGGCTCAGTAGTTGTGGCTCACGGGCCTAGTTGCTCCGCGGCATGTGGGATCTTCCCAGACCAGGGCTCGAACCCGTGTCCCCTGCATTAGCAGGCAGATTCTCAACCACTGCGCCACCAGGGAAGCTCCTATCTGCACATTTTTAAACTTTTCTTCTACTGGTTTTTATTTTAGTAATGTAGTCCAAGTGGATTTTATTTTGTATATAATGTAGAAGTCTAACTCGCAGCTGGAAAGCCATTATTCAGGACTATATAAAATAAATAAATCCCCACCTCTCCAAACGTACCCCTCAGAGTAGTACATATTTGATGTTAACCTTAGACTTTTTCCTATGCACATGTAATCCTTTGATACTTGTGTGTGTGTATGTTTGTTTATATGTACACACACATACATACACAAATAAATACTACATGTTTACCATGATGTTTTTATTTTATTCTTCTTCAGTTTGCTTTCTTTGCTTAAAATACTGCAAAAGAACTCCAAACCAGTAGTATAAGGCTCTACCTCATTCTTTTAAAAGGCATTCTTTTAAAAGCATGCTATCTTAAGAATTGACAAACCTGACTCATTAAGTCATAGCCAATTAACTGTTCCCAGATGAAGAAGTCCCCAGGGTAAAATCTTCAGCTGCCCAGGTCCTGCTCTGAATGGTGAGCTCAAATCTCTGCAAAGTTCTCTACTCAGCTCCCCAAGGACAGAGTCACAGTATCTACCACTACAAAAAGGGCAACCTTCTACTGTGCCAGCTTCCATCAGTCAGTCAGCTCCATGGTCTCTCAACATTCTGCGTTTGCATGCTTGCTTCTTAATGAGTTGCAGATCTGACTTCTCCGTTTAACACCCTGCATGAAAAAGGAGCATTTAAAGCACCACTATTCTATTGCTGACCTTTTTTGGTGCTTTTTAATCTATGGGAGGTTTGGGGGTAGATACAGTTAAAAATAACTGAAGAATCCTGCAATATTTATTGATCTCTCATCAATCTTTGATTCCATAGACAGGTACCACTTAACCAAGCCATATGATTCTGATATTGATTCAAGGTTTTTAATCTTCCCTTAGAGCTTTTACTGCCACAGAATCTCAAGCAGGGTTCATTCATTCCTCAAATATGTATTGATGCCACTGTTTACCAAGCACTGTGTTAAGAGCTGTGGATATACTGGTGAGCAAAATAGTCACAATGCTGGGTAGTTATGGATTGCTTTGAACAAATTCTAATCCCAAATGTGATTAAAAACATTCTTTGTCTTCAACTGTCCTTTGAAGCATCTATTTAAATATTTGATGCAGATTTAGCCTCCCTTATGTCTTCCTGCCATAAGAAACAGCCAGCTCAGCATCTTTTCCTATTGAAAAGGGAAGGTATTTCATGCCATAGGCACCACCACGACACTTTTCAAATAATTTTTGTCTGAATAGTTTAGTGTCTTTTTAATAGAACCAATATTGTTGATATGGGTTAAAGATCATTTGGTATTCAAGAAATATTTACTGAGCCCTTATTATATGTTAGACACACTATTCTAGGATCTAGACCCAGAGGCTCTTTTTTGTGCCATGGACCCCTTTAGCTTAGATCTATGAACTCCTTCTCAGAACAATATTTTTTATAAATTCATAAATTAAAATACATTGTGCTGCAGAGAAAACCAATTGCCCAATACCTTGGTTAACAATGTTAATTCATTTCTATAAGCCCAGCTGTCTTTAAATTAAAAAAAAAACTGTTAATTTTAATGGGAAAATTTATTATGTATTACATCTTACATTCTAACCTAAGACGCCCAAACAATTTTCAAAGATTTAAATATATATAGGATATATATCCTATATATCCACACACACACACATACGTAATAAAAGTAAGTTTGTATGAGCAATAATAAAGAATTTGAAAGTAAGCAAACAAGTAATCCAGTGAAGGTTTATTGTATTCACCGAAGGAAGAAGAGATGACCGGATGGATAGTGGGTGGTACATTGGGTTGGCCAAAAACTTCGTTCGGATTTTTTCCCTAAGATGGTGTGAAAAACCCAAACGAACTTTTCGGCCAACCCAATATGTACAAGGAAGGAGTGAGGGAGTTTGGCATTGGAAAGCTCATTATTCTTTGTGCACTATTTTCTTCATAGACTTTTTGATCTTTTGAGGGCTCATTATTATCGAGGTCAAATTTTACTTAAAATAAGCTTAAAAATTTATCTCTAGAACAAAAATAAAAGCAAAACACATGCACACAACAGACCAAAGTGTTGTAAGAAATGAAGATGCTATGTCTTCACCTCTTGCTTGGTATCCACAGGCAAAGCGAACATGTTTGCCTTCATCCAAACAGGGCAATTTGTTCCAATATAAATTTGTTCCCCATAATACTCTGCCTACAAAAAACTCTTTCTTTGCCTGAGATCATCATATTGACACAATTTCTAGTACTACATGTATTTAGTGTGTTTTGGGTGAAACTTTTCTTTATACCGGACATAAAACAAAGTTGCCCAAAAGTGATATGAGTTTTTTAAGAATTATATTGGTAAAAAGTCATTAACTGAACATTCATTTGGTGAGGTACATCTGTTATTAGCTATCAGCATATTATTCTATAGACAAAACTTGAGGATCCATGGATTCAGCTAGGGGTTAAAAAGAAAAACTGAACAAAACAGACACAAATCCCTGCCTCTAAGGAGCTTAGATTTCTCACAGTCTACACAGATGATAATTCCGTTCACAGGGTCAATTTGTTCAGCTCACAGAAGGTGCCTTTTGTCCCTTATTTATGGTCCCATCACAGCACAGTCTTCCACAAAATCAAAGTCCCAAGGAAATACAGCTATCCCATTAAAGGTCTGTTTACTTAGATGTTTACCATATCCTCCAAAATCTTCCATCCTGATCTCTCTTTGATGCTGCTTGATCTAGGTCAGGGATAGGCAAAGTATTGCCCAAGGGCTAAATCCATTACCTCCTGTTCTTTGCAAACAAAGTTTTATGGGATCACAGCCATGCTCACATTGTTGATGGCTGCTTCTACGCTACAACAGCAGAGTTGAATACATGTGACAAAAGATCCTCTAGCCCACAAAGTCAAAACTATGTACTATCTAGCTCTTTATTTTAAAAAGTTTGCCCATCCTGATCTAGATTTCTAGGGTTTCAAGTATTATTGAATATTTGAGCAGATCTGTAGAAGCTTCTTAAGAAGAGATGTGGCCATGGTTATAGATTTTCTTATAGCTCTCTTTTTTTAAAAAAATATTTATTTATTATTTATTTTATTTATTTTGGCCATGCGGGGTCTTAGTTGCGCCACGCGGACTCTTAGTTGTGGCGTGCATGTGGGATCTAGTTCCCTGACCTGGGATGGAAGCCCTGCGTTGGGAGCACAGAGTCTTACCCACTGGACCACTGGGGAAGTCCCCTTTCTTATAGCTCTCTTATAAAGCAAATAAGGAATAGAGTGTCTTAGGAATGGATCTTCACTTTTTAATTTTTATAATGATACCAGAATTCTCATTGCCCTGGTACTTAATGGGTGTAACTCCTTTATTTTTTTTTCCAAAATGTCTTTTAATTATTTTTTAAAATCTAGTGATTTATTTTTGGCTGCATTGGGTCTTTGTTTCTGCACACGGGCTTTCTCTAGTTGCGGCGAGCAGGGGCTACTCTTCACTGTGGTGCACGGGCTTCTCATTGAGGTGGCTTCTCTTGTTGCAGAGCACTGACTCTAGGCACACAGGCTTCAGTAGTTGTAGCAGGCGGGCTCAGTAGTCGTGGCTCGTGGGCTCTAGAGCGCGGGCTCAGTAGTTGTGGTGCACGGGCTTAGTTGCTCCGCGACATGTGGGATCTTCCTGGACCAGGGCTCGAACCCGTGTTGTCTGTATTGGCAGTTGGATTCTTAACCCCTGAACCACAAGAGAAGCCCTGGATGTAACTCTTAATATGCTTAAAACTCTTGGGTGATTTCCTAGTTATTCTTTGGATAAGATTAACATCTTAAATGCACCTTAAATGCAATTTACAAGGTGCCTCAGGTTCTAGCCTCACATACTTTTCCAGTCTTACCTTTGGTCTCTCTCTTACTCTCCCTGTTAGGACCACAGGATTCTGCTTTGGGCAAACCTGTGTCCTCTTTGTAAATTCGTTTCATTAGTCTGGAGAGCAATTCTCATCCCCTCAGGTCCCATCCAGGTTAATTCGTACTCATTTTCAGATCTCTGACTTTTTGCTGCTGTAGGAAAGACTTTTCTGATTGTCCTTCTGTCCCATCATCTAAGTTAGACTTTAATAGTGCCTGTATTTCTCTTTTACAGCAATTTTCGAAATGGCAAATATATACTTACTTACACTATTTACTTAATTTCAGTCTTCCTACCAGATTCCATAAAGAGTAGGACAGGTCTGTTCTGTTTGTGGATGGATCTTCAGGGCTTAGCCAGTACCTTATTATTATTTTTTTTTTAACATCTTTACCGGAGTATAATTGCTTTACAATGGTGTGTTAGTTTCTGCTGTATAACAAAGTGAATCAGCTATACGTGTACATATATCCCCACATCCCCTCCCGCTTGCGTCTCCCTCCCACACTTCCTATCCCACCCCTCTAGGTGGTCACAAAGCACTGAGCTGATCTCTCTGTGCTATGCGTATACTTCCCACTAGCTATCTATTTTATATTTGGTAGTGTATATACGTCCATGCCACTCTCTCACTTCATCCCAGCATAACGTTCCCCCTCCCCGTGTCCTCAAGTCCATTCTCTACGTCTGAGTCTTTATTCCTGTCCTGCCCCTAGGTTCTTCATAACCATTTTTTTTTTTTTTTTAGATTCCATATATATGTGTTAGAATACGGTATTTGTTTTTCTCTTTCTGACTTACTTCACTCTGTATGACAGACTCTAGGTCCATCCACCTCACTACAAATAACTCAATTTCATTTCTTTTTATGGCTGAGTAATATTCCATATGTACCACATCTTCTTTATCCATTCATCTGTCGATGGACACTTAGGTTGCTTCCATGTCCTGGCTATTGTAAATAGAGCTGCAATGAACATTGTGGTACATGACGCTTTTTGAATTATGGTTTGCTCAGGGTATATGCCCAGTAGTGGGATTGCTGGATCGTATGGTAGTTCTATTTTTAGTTTTTTAAGGAACCTCCATACTGTTCTCCATAGTGGCTGTATCAATTTACATTCCCACCAACAGTGCAAGAGGGTTCCCTTTTCTCCGCACCCTCTACAGCATTTATTGTTTGTACATTTTTTGATGATTGCCGTCCGACCGGTGTGAGGTGATACCTCATTGTAGTTTTGATTTGCATTTCTCTAATGATTAGTGATGTTGAGCATCCTTTCATGTGTTTGTTGGCAATGTGTATATCTTTTTTGGAGAAATGTCTATTTAGGTCTTCTGCCCATTTTTGGATTGGGTCGTTTGTTGTTTTGTTATTGAGCTGCATGAGCTGCATGTAAATTTTGGAGATTCATCCTTTGTCAGTTGCTTCATTTCCAAATATTTTCTCCCATTCTGAGGGTTGTCTTTTGGTCTTGCTTATGGTTTCCTTTGTTGTGCAAAAGATTTTAAGTTTCATTAGGTCCCATTTGTTTATTTTTCTTTTTATTTCCATTTCTCTAGAAGGTGGGTCAAAAAGGATTTTGCTGTGATTTATGTCATAGAGTGTTCTGCCTATGTTTTCTTCTAAGAGTTTTATAGTGTCTGGCCTTACATTTAGGTCTTTAAATCCATTTTGAGTTTATTTTTGTGTATGGTGTTAAGCAGTGTTCTAATTTCATTCTTTTATATGTAACTGTCCAGTTTTCCCAGCACCACTTATTGAAGAGGCTGTCTTTTCTCCATTGTATATTCTTGCCTCCTTTCTCAAAAATAAGGTGACCATATGTGCGTGGGTTTATCTCTGGGCTTTCTATCCTATTCCATTGATCTATATTTCTGTTTTTGTGCCAGTACCATACTGTCTTGATTACTGTAGCTTTGTACTATAGTCTGAAGTCCAGGAGCCTGATTCCTCCAGCTCCGTTTTTCTTTCTCAAGATTGCTTTGGCTATTCGTCGTCTTTTGTGTTTCCATACAAATTGTGAAACTTTTTGTTCTAGGTCTGTGAAAAATGCCATTGGTAGTTTGATAGGGATTGCATTGAATCTGTAGATTGCTTTCAGTAGTATAGTCATTTTCACAATGTTGATTCTTCCAATCCAAGAACATGGTATATCTCTGATCTGTTTGTATCATCTTTAATTTCTTTCATCAGTGTCTTATAGTTTTCTGCATACAGGTCTTTTGTCTCCTTAGGTAGGTTTATTCCTAGATATTTTATTCTTTTTGTTGCAATGGTAAATGGGAGTGTTTTTTAATTTCACTTTCAGATTTTTCATCATTAGTGTATAGGACTGCAAGAGATTTCTGTGCATTAATTTTGTGTCCTGCTACTTTACCAAATTCATTGATTAGCTCTAGTAGTTTTCTGGTAGCATGTTTTGGATTCTCTATGTATAGTATCATGTCATCTGCAAACAATGACAGTTTTACTTCTTCTTTTCCAGTTTGGATTCCTTTTGTTTCTTTTTCTGCTCTGATTGCTGTGGCTGAAACTTCCAAAACTATGTTGAATAATAGTGGTGAGAGTGGACGGCCTTGTCTTGTTCCTGATCTTAGAGGAAATGGTTTCAGTTTTTCATCATTGACAACGATGTTGGCTGTGGGTTTGTCATATAAGGCCTTTATTATGTTGAGGAAAGTTCCCTCTATGCCTATTTTCTGGAGGGTTTTTATCATAAATGGGTGTTGAATTTTATTGAAAGATTTTTCTGCATCTATTGAGATGATCATATGGTTTTTCTCCTTCTGTTTGTTAATATGGTTTATCACATTGATTGATTTGCATATATTGAAGAATCCTTGCATTCCTGGGATAAACCCCACTTGATCAAGGTGTATGATCATTTTAATGTGCTTTGGATTCTGTTTGCTAGTATTTTGTTGAGGATTTTTGCATCTATGTTCATCAGTGATATTGGCCTTTAGTTTTCTTTCTTTGTGACATCATTGTCTGCTTTTGGTGTCAGGGTGATGGTGGCCTTGTAGAATGAGTTTGGGAGTGTTCCTCCCTCTGCTATATTTTGGAAGAGTTTGAGAAGGATAGGTGTTAGCTCTTCTCTAAATGTTTGATAGAATTCGCCTGTGAATCCATCTGGTCCTGGGCTTTTGTTTGTTGGAAGATTTTTAATCACAGTCTCAATTTCAGTGCTTGTGATTGGTCTGTTTAAATTTTCTATTTCTTCCTGGTTCAGCCTCAGAAGGTTGTGCTTTTCTAAGAATTAGTCCATTTCTTCCAGGTTGTCCATTTTATTGGCATATGGTTGCTTGTGGTAATCTCTCATGATCCTTTGTATTTCTGCAGTGTCAGTTGTTACTTCTCCTTTTTCTTTCCTAATTCTATTGATTTGTCTTCTCCCTTTTTTCTTGATGAGTCTGGCTAATGGTTTATCAATTTTGTTTATCTTGTCAGAGAACCAGCTTTTAGTTTTATTGATCTTTGCTATAGTTTCCTTCATTTCTTTTTCATTTATTTCTGATTTGGTCTTTATGATTTCTTTCCTTCTGCTAACTTTGGGTTTTTTTGTTCTTCTTTCTCTAATTGCTTTAGATGTAAGATTAGGTTGTTTTTTTGAGATGTTTCTTGTTTCTTGAGGTAGGATTGTATTGCTATAAAGTTCCCTCTTTTAACAGCTTTTGCTGCATCCCATAGTTTTGGGTCATTGTGTTTTTATTGTCATTTGTTTCTAGGTATTTTTTGATTTCCTCTTTGATTTCTTCAGTGATCTCTTGGTTATTTAGTAGTGTATTGTTTAGCCTCCATGTGTTTGTAGTTTTTACAGTTTTTTTTCCTGTAATTGATATCTAGTGTCATAGCGTTGTGGTCGGAAAAGATGCTTGATACAATTTCAATTTTCTTAAATTTACCAAGGCTTGATTTGTGAGCCAAGATATGATCTATCCTGGAAAACGTTCCATGAGCACTTGAGAAGAAAGTGTATTCTGTTGTTTTTGGATGGAATGTCCTATAAATATCAATTAAGTCCATCTTGTTTAATGTATCATTTAAAGCTTTTGTTTCCTTATTTATTTTTGTTTTGGATGATCTGTCCATTGGTGAAAGTGGGGTGTTAAAGTCCCCTACTATGATTGTGTTACTGTCAGTTTCCCCTTTTATGGCTGTTAGCATTTGCCTTATGTACTGAGTGGTCCTATGTTGGGTGCATAAATATTTACAATTGTTCTATCTTCTTCTTGGATTGATCCCTTGATCATTATGTAGTGTCCTTCTTTGTCTCTTGTAATAGTCTTTATTTTAAAGTCTATTCTGTCTGATATGAGAATTGCTACTCCAACTTTCTTTTGATTTCCATTTGCATGGAATATCTTTTTCCATCCCCTCACTTTCAGTCTGTATGTGTCCCTAGGTCTGAAGTGGGTCTCTTGTAGACAGCATATATATGGGTCTTGTTTTTGTATCTATTCAGCCAGTCTATGTCTTTTGGTTGGAGCATTTAATCCATTTATATTTAAGGTAGTTATCGATATGTATGTTCCTATTACCATTTTCTTAATTGTTTTGGGTTTGTTATTGTAGGTCTTCTCATTCTCTTGTGTTTCCTGCCTAGAGAAGTTCCTTTAGCATTTGTTGTAAAGCTGGTTTGATGGTGCTGAATTCTCTTAACTTTTGCTTGTCTGCAAAGGTTTTGATTTCTCTGTCGAATCTGAATGAGATCCTGGCTGGGGAGAGTAATCTTGATTGTAGGTTTTTCCCTTTCATCACTTTAAATATGTCCTGCCACTCCCTTCTGCCTTGCAGAGTTTCTGCTGAAAGATCAGCTGTTAACCTTATGGGGATTCCCTTGTATGTTACTTGTTGTTTTTCCCTTGCTGCTTTTAATATTTTTTCATTGTATTTAGTTTTTGATAGTTTGATTAATATGTGTCTTGGCCTGTTTATCCTTGGATTTATCCTGTATGGGACTCTCTGTGCTTCCTGGACTTGATTGACTATTTCCTTTCCCATATTAGGGAAGTTTTCAACTATAATCTCTTCAAATATTTTCTCAGTCCCTTTCTTTTTCTCTTCTTCTTCTGGGACCCCTATACTTCAAATGTTGGTGTGTTTAATGGTGTCCCAGAGGTCTCTGAGACTGTCCTCAATTCTTTTCATCCTTTTTTCTTTATTCTGCTCTACAGTAGTTATTTCCACTATTTTATCTTCCAGGTCACTTATCCGTTCTTCTGCATCAGTTATTCTGCTATTGATTCCTTCTAGAGAATTTTAAGTTTCATTTATTGTGTTGTTCATCATTGTTTGTTTGCTCTTTATTTCTTCTAGGTCCTTGTTAAACGTTTCTTGTATTTTCTCCATTCCATTTCCAAGATTTTAGATCATCTTTACTATCAGTACTCTGAATTCTTTTTCAGGTAGACTGCCTATTTCCTCTTCATTTGTTCTGTCTGGTGGGTTTTTACCTTGCTCCTTCATCTGCTGTGTGTTTCTCTGTCTTCTCATTTTGCTTAACTTACTGTGTTTGGGGTCTCCTTTTCGCAGCCTATAGGTTCGTAGTTCCGGTTGTTTTTGGTGTCTGCCCCCAGTGGGTCAGGTTGGTTCAGTGGGTTGTGTAGGCTTCCTGGTGGAGGGGACTGGTGCCTGTTTCTGGTGAATGAGGCTCGATCTTGTCTTTCTGGTGGGCAGGATCATGTCTGATGGTGTGTTTGGGTGTCTGTGACATTATGATTTTAGGCAGCCTCTCTGCTAATGGGTGGGATTGTGTTCCTGTCTTGCTAGTTTGGCATGTGGTGTCTAGCACTGTAGCTTATTGGTCATTGAGTGGAGCTGGGTCTTAACATTGAGATGGAGATGTCTGGGAGAGCTTTTGCCATTTGATATTACGTGGAGCTGGGAGGTCTCTGGTGGACCAATGTCCTGAACTCAGATATCCCACCTCAGAGGCACAGGCCTGACACCCAGCCAGACCATGAAGACCCTGTCAGCCACACAGCTCAGAAGACAATGAAGGAAGGAAGGAAGGAAGGAAGGAAGGAAGGAAGGAAGGAAGGAAGGAAGGAAGGAAGAAAGAAAGGTTAATAAAATAAAAAATAATTATTAAAAATTTTAAAAAATTAATAAGTATTAAAAAAAAGAAAAAAAGAAAGAAAGATAGAAAGAAAGAAGAGAGCAACCAAACCAAAACACAAATCCACCAATGATAACAAGTGCTAAAAAACTATACTAAAAAAAAAAAACAAAAACAAAAAACGGACAGGCAGAACCATAGGACAAATGGTAAAAGCAAAGCTATGCTGACAAAATCACACGAAGTCCACTGTCTCAATTTTGGGAAGATTCGTTGTCTATTCAGATATTCCAGAGATGCAGGGTACATCAAGTTGATTGTAGAGATTTAATCCACTGCTCCTGAGGCTGCTGGGAGAGATTTCCCTTTCTCTTCTTTGTTCCCACAGCTCCTGGGGTTCAGCTTTGGATTTGGCCCCACCTCTACGTGTAGGTCACCTGAGGGCGTCTGTTCTTCGCTCACACAGGACGGGGTTAAAGGAGCAGCTGCTTCGGGGGCTCTGGCTCACTCAGGCCGGGGGGAGGGAGGGGTACGGAGGAGGCAGGGTGAGCCTGCAGCAGCAGAGGCCAGAGTGACATTGCACCAGCCTGAGGCGCGCCATGTGTTCTCCCGGGGAAGTTGTCCCTGGATCACGGGACCCTGGCAGTGGCGGGCTGCACAGGCTCCCGGGAGGGGAGGTGTGGAGAGTGACCTGTGCTTGCACACAGGCTTCTTGGTGGCCGCAGCAGCAGCCTTAGCGTTTCATGCCCGTCTCTGGTGTCCGCACTGATATCCGCGGTGCCTGTCTCTGGAGCTCATTTAGGCAGTGCTCTGAATCCCCTCTCCTTGCGCACCCTGAAACAACGGTTTCTTTCCTCTTAGGCAGGTCCGGACTTTTTCCTAGACTCCCTCCCAGGTAGCTGTGGTGCACTAAGCCCCCTTCAGGCCGTGTTCACGCAGCCAACCCCAGTCCTCTCCCTGGGATCTGACCTCCGAAGCCCGAGCCTCAGCTCCCAGCCCCCACCTGCACTGGCGGGTGAGCAGACAAGCCTCTTGGGCTGGTGAGTGCAGGTTGGCACAGATCCTCTGTGCAGGAATCTCTCCACTTTGCCCTCTGCACCCCTGTTGCTGCGCTCTCCTCCGTGGCTCCGAAGCTTCCCCCGCCCTGCCACCCGCCGTCTCCGCCAGTGAAGGGGCTTCCTAGTGTGTGGAAACTTTTCCTCCTTCACAGCTCCCTCCCAGAGGTGCAGGTCCCATCCCTATTCTTTTGTCTCTGTTTTTTCTTTTTTTTGTTTTTGCCCTAACCAGGTACATGGGGAGTTTCTTGCCTTTTGGGAAGTCTGAGGTCTTCTGCCAGCATTCAGTAGGTATTCTGTTGGAGCCGTTCCACGTGTAGATGTATCTCTGATGTATTTGTGGGGAAGAAGGTGATCTCCACGTCTTACACCTCCACCATCTTGAAGGTCTCCAGCCAGTACCTTATTAATCAGTCAAGTTTGTGGAATGAACTTATGAACACCACAGAACACTTATACATCAGACATTTAACAGTGAACTTATTCTCAGCTCTTGTTGGGAGGGTCAAATTAAGAATGCACTACCTGAAGCATGTTTCCCTGAACGTTGTATATAAGTATGTAAAATTGTTCCATATTATAAATTGATAAATTTATCAGAATTTAATGCTAGTACAATTTTGGGGGAATAGAGTCCTTTTTTTTAGTTAGCAAGAGCAAAATACTTTGTTGTGTTTCTCTTTTTCCTGGACGCCACGAAGCTCAAAAGTAAATATATTGCTTATTTACAGGAATGTTCTCCAAACCCAGATTCCTGGTAAAAATTCTTTCTACTTTCTTTACATGGCATATTAGGCCTTTTATTTATTTATTTTTAAAATCTGTTATTATGTAACAACCTAAGTGGGAAAAGAATTTGAGAAAGAGTAGATACATGTATATGTGTAACTGAATCACTTTGCTGTATACCTGAAACTAACACAACATTGTTAATAAACTATACTCTAATATAAAATTAAAAGTTAACATAAAAAAATTTTAAAATCTGTTAGATATTTGCTTCAAATCAAGTTGCCTCAATTTTGAGTAATTATATTTTGATCCTGTTGAAGATATAACTTTTCTCATTGGAGTAAGTCCAGAAAAATATATAAATAGCACATCTTGAGCCATACCTGAACAATTGCTAAGAATGGAAGCTACAACCAGGCTCAGATGGTTCCTGTTTTTTGTTTTAATTAATTAATTAATTAATTTATTTATTTATTTATTTATTTATTTATTTATTTTTGGCTGCATTGGGTCTTCATTGCTGTGTGCGGGCTTTCTCTAGTGGCAGCGAGTGGGGGCTACTCTTCATTGCGGTGCTTGGGTTTCTCATTGAGGTGGCTTCTCTTGTTGCAGAGCATGGGCTCTAGGCACGTGGACTTCAGTAGTTGAGGCACGTGGTCTCAGTAGTTGTGGCTCACAGGCTCTAGAGCGCAGGCTCAATAGTTGTGGCGCACGGGCTTAGTTGCTCCGTGGCGTGTGGGATCTTTGCGGACCAGGGCTCGAACCCATGTCCCCTGCATTGGCAGGCGGATTCTTAACCACTGCGCCACCAGGGAAGTCCAAGACTCAGGTGGTTCTGAGTGTCCTGAATGAAATTATATGATGGCCTTAGGCGTGGGAAAGAGAGGTTGGGGAGGGTAGATGTCCTTGAAGTCACTCTTTTTTTAAAAAAGCAGCAAAATAAACTGGAGTCGGTTATCCACTCCTCATGAAATTCGAACAACTTATTAGTACACTGTGGAAGCAACTAGGCAAAACTCAGCTTCTTGTGCCGTAAGTGGGGGGCGTAGCCTTGCCTGTGTGTATCCAGTTTGAAAACTAGGACCTGCTGGGTCAATTCTTGCTTCCCTGATAGGCAGGTTTTCAAGTTACTTCCCTAAATAGAGCAGGGGGTTGGGGGTGGATGGGAGAGGAGGTGACTTAAAGGAAATCATCCCTTTAGGAGGTGGGGGAACTTAATCATAGCTCTGCACTTTCTTCAGATTATTAAACAATGAGTGTTTATGAAATCAAGAAAAATATTTCCCCCCCAGAGTTTTCTTTTCAAAGAGTTCTCTGTGTGCTCTGGCTAATTTAAAAAGAACCCCATAGGGTGCTTATTTTTTTACACATATATTGCCAGAGTAGTTCCTGTTTTGGTTTAAATGTGTTCCTTCTTTTTAGTCAGATGAAAGAGAACTTTCTTTAAAAAGAATTTGTCTGCTGATTCTGTTTGTTCGAATGAGCCTAAATAAAACTTCTGTTAAGAGTTTAACTGTTGAGCTAAGTCCTCTCAGCTAAATTATCTGGAAATTTTCATTCTTAGTTGGACTATGTAACTAGAGTGTTCTTATTACCCTCTTTCCTACCTGAAATGTCTGCCTCCCCCGAGGACTCCTCTGAAGTAAATGTATTGAGGAAAGGGCTTTTTCCCTCAATTCAGTTAGCTTATTCCTCATGTAATGTGATATTAGGGTGTGGGTGTGTGGAATATGCTAGGCACCATAAGTGAGCAAGTCATTAATTCTGCACCAGGCAATGGCCTGGGAGAGGAATGACTAGGTCAACCTATGGAGAAATGACATCTTGAAGGCTTTAGAGATGGTGACAAATGTCTAAAGGAGAAGAGCCGTGGAAAGAGGATATAGAAGCCCCCAAAGTTGTCCCCCATCAGCCTAGCATGCAACTATAACATGAAGCTTTCTTAATGCAGAGTTTCAGTCAAGAGGAAGTTCTGGGATGATACAACAGGAAAAATAATTAAACAATCAAGCAAACGAAGAAACAAATAAATAATTCTTTGATACATGCTGAACATGGATGAAACTCAGAAACGTTATGCTGAGTGGAAGGAGTCTGATATAAGAGCCTGGAACAGGAGAGAAAGGTGCAGGGCACAACCATTAAAAGAATGACATAGCCCTGGAGGATGCAACATAAACTGGTTAGAACCTGTTAGGTCCAAGATGGCAGAAGATTTGACTTCCAGTAGACCTCAAGCCTCCTTATGTGCTCATTGTAATACATCAGCATGCTAAATGACACACCCATAGGCGCCATGACAGTTCCAAGGCCGACCACAGAAGGCCAAAAAGTGGGCGGTGGCCAAATTCCTGGAAATCCCTGCCCCTTCTCCAAAACAGTTGGAATAATCCTCCCATTCGTTAGCCTGTAACATTACCCAGCCCATAAAAACTAACCGCCCAGATTTGGGAGCCACTCTAGCCTTCTGAGACAGACTGCATTCTGCCTATGGAATGTGTATCTCTCTAAATAAACCTGCTTTCACTTACTATGGCTCGCTCTTGAATTCTTTCCTGCAGGAAGCCAAGGACCCTCACTTGGTAGCCCGTCCCAGCGCCTTGCCTGAGACTTGCGACATGACCGTCCTCTCTGTGCCCCATTCTCCTGCAACAAGCCCATTTATTGCATGATTTCCTGTATATAAAATGTCCAGAATGGGCAAATCTATAGAGACAGTAAGAAAGTTTGTGGTTTCCTGGGGCTGGGAGGGCCAGGGGTAAGATTGAGATTTTGTTGAGGGAGATGAAAGTGTTCTGAAACTGATTGTGGCGATGGCTGGACAAGTTGATAAATTATCTCAAAATCATTGAATGGTACACTTGAAATGGGTGAATTTTATGATACGTAAAATATATCTCAATAAAGCTATTTTTAAAAAAGGAGAGATCATCTATTCAAAGGGACTAAGGATAGAACTTTCAAGGATAAAGATGGAAGTGCTCATCTTAACTCTCATAGCCCCCATCACCTAAAGATTATACAGACAGCTTTGTTTCTACAAGGGAGAAGACCATGAAATGAACCATTCGTGAGTGCTTTAATGCTGTGTCTCTTACTACTGTTTCAATGTTTGAAGTCTACTTGTGCAATAAATAGCAAGGTCAGACATTAAAAACAACAGGGAGACGGACCTTTCCTTGAGTTTGAAGGTGGTCATCACAGTCAGAATTCAAATAAGTTCTCAGAAGATGAGAATGTTTCCTACATTTTGCTGAAAATGATGAAAAGATTTAAAGAAGAGGCCTTTACTAAGAAACATGCAAATATAGAATGTTTTCAACACATGCAGTAATGCTAATAAAGGATCCTTCGCTTTCACATTCATCTAAATTAAACTGTAAACATTATCTAGGCTGAAGATTGCTTCTGCTTCATTTACAAGTGTTTACTAAACAAGTGGCTAAGGACACAAGATAATGGGAAGTTTCTTACTTTATCCCCTTTGGAAAATAAATGCAATTTGACATGCTAATCATAGCCCCCCCTTCCTTTTTTTATTTCTTCAGAGGACTTCTCCATAGCTAGAATATAGTCTTTTCAGGAATTTGAATCAGTCTAACTCACTATGCCCCATAAATGATACATCCTAAATTGCATTTTCCAGTGGGATTTCAACCCTTGAATTCCTGCTAAAGTATACCAAAATGCATGATGGTTTCCACAATCACGTTGGGCATCTATATGTAGGACCTCTATGTTTATTTTTTTATTGCACTTACTTTTGCAACTTGAGTGAGGCTTTGTTTTAGTTGGACATTTAGTTTTAAAGGGATGCCATGACATTACTTAATGCATGTAAATGCTAATCTGCTTTGAGATTTTAAATTCAAGTTCCTTAAAAAGGGCAAGTTGCTGCTTTTCTTAGAAGTGAAAATAAAAGCATGGACTATGCCAACATTTGATTAGATGATTATTTTACCAAGCTTCCTGAGTATTATCTTCTCTCTTTAGAGTAACATATGGACATCACTTTATATTCTGAGAAGCTGAGAAAAATTCATTTTACCTAGACTGAAGAACCTCAGAAAAGCAAATAACCACTCACTTAAAATTTATTTGATACTTAAAGGCAGTTTTTACATATTAAATTAGTTGTTTTTTTTTTTTTTTAAGGTACAAGATTTCTGTTTGAGATAGTATATGCCTGGATAAGAAGTTTGTTTGCCAGCTTTAAATTACAGAATTTTGCTATTACTTTTTTAAAGCAGTTGTTCTGAAACATTACTGTCTAAATAGTTGAACCCCACTCCTAGAGTTTCTGATTTAGTAGGTCTAGTTTGCATTTCTATCAGTTTCCTGGGGTGATGTTGAGATGGCTGGTCTGGGGACCACGCTTTGAAACCCCACTGCCCTATTAGAAGGGGAGGTCCGTGTGCTCCATATTCAGAAAGTTATAACTACTGTAGGCCAGGATCATAACTTATAAGAACTTTGTATGATTCCTTAAAGTTTTCAGTTTTCCAAAGTTGATTCTTATCATCTGTCTCTTTCCCCACACTATTGTTAAACCTTAAAACTGAAATAGATTGTTGGTGCTGGGAAGATGTAGAAAAACATCCAATAAGCCTGAACACTGGGGGTCTGCCCCAGCAGACAGAGTAGATGGTGACAGCTTTAAAAAGAAGAAAGTAAGTAGAGTCATAGGATCTGCTAAAAAGAAGAATAAGAAGGTCTGAGAAGGAGGAGAGATAGACACAAAAGCAGCCCTTCTTGCTGCTCTCCAGGCCCTCCATGTTAGCTCTCAGAGGTCACCAGACTCCCCTTAGTTGCTGGGGAAGAGGGACCGTGGGGTCGATCCACTTCCTCGTTCCTCCTGCCAATTTAGGCCAAAGGAGAAGTGAGATGCTTAAATAGTCTAAAATAGAAGGTATTTTTGCTGCTTTCTCTTATCTGCCCCTAGGGATAGTTTTCATTCCAGAGAAATTATTTTATTTGGCAGATTAATGTTTTAATATGTCCTTTGATTCATTTTTCAGTGAGCCTTTTAAGAAATGTAGCTGTATTTTCCAGGGTATGTCAGCCATGAGAAGTCTCCCAAGCTGCCTTGAGTTTTGTTTTTTTTTCCTTCTACCGTCTCTACTCATCTCCAAATGGTTTTCTACCTTTATAAGGTTTTCTTTCTCACAGTCCCTTTTAGAAAAGGTAGTATCAGGAACTCACCTCCAAGTTTTGCAGTTTAGGACTTGAGGTTTCAAGTCTGGTCATAAGACCTGGAGTAAATTACTTATTTTCTTTAGGACTGAAACCTCACATGTTAAATGCTGTCAGTTATACTTCAACCTGGTGGTGTTTCTGGGAGAATTAAATGGGATGCCTCTAAAACACTTAGTACGATGTCTGGTACACCATCAATGATGGTAATCTGTATGATCATTGTTAACTGCTGCTGGCAGGCAACTCTTCAACTGTTTTTTCTCCTCTTCTCTCCAAACAATCCCAGTTGCTTTACAGAGAAGAAACAGTTTTGCCCTAAGTCTGCACGTCACCCTCTGATTTCTAGTTCTCTTATGTTTCTTGGTCTAAACCTAGTACAACTGTCTTAGTTTGTGCCCTTGGATTCCTACCTAAGCAAAGCAAGGCAGGTTGCCAGATGGGGAGGCTGCTAAAAGTGGTCTCCTTCCTGTGGGTAACCAAAAAAAGAATAAACAAAAGGCATTAAGTCTCTAGGTGAAGAGATGAGCCCACATGAAAGCTAAATTATTTAAAGATTTAAGTAAGAATTGGAGACAAAAATAGAAGTCATTTCATATTACCCCTATTTAATTCATCATCCTTAGGGCTTTCCAAAAAATAAATCTGATCATATCACTTCCCTGCCAAAACTACTCACCCACCCCTCACTCCCAGCAGCCCTATGCCCCTCTCTACCCACCAGTTTTTTCAACATAATTTATCTTCCTCATACTGGTTTAAGTCTTTAAGATACTCCAAGGTCAGGCCCCCTCTTTTTCTTCCTTCCAGAGACCTAATTATGGGCCAACTTCACTGACTTAGCAGAGATCACTCACTTCTGGGGCTTCCTTATCTCCTTTTGCCTCCATACACACCTCAGAATAAATGCCCTGTCTCTATTTGGTATTAACACTCTGTAAAGAACTCTCCTGCTTGAACCTGTACTTGTTGGTTAAGCTGCGAGTTTTCTAAAGCAAGCACCAAGGACACCTAGCACTCTATCTGGAAGTAAGTTCACAGCAGAGGTCAGGATAGATGATACTTTAGTGAATGCTGTCAGCTGACCAGCAACAATGAGGCTTCTCCAACTCAGCAAGGAAATCTATGGGCCTAAAGGTGCCTTTAGGGAGGGAGGGGCCAGATAGGGAATAAGACCTTTGCTGAGTGGGGATTACAGGGAGGGGAGCTGTGAGGGCGTGGGGGGGAAAGGCCTACTGGACAACCTTGTGAACTGTAATACAGCCATTAAAGAAAAAATCTGGGACTTCCCTGGTGGCGCAGTGGTTAAGAGTCCACCTGCCAATGCTAGGGGACACGGTTTGAGCCCTGTTCCAGGAAGATCCCACATGCCGCGGAGCAACTAAGCCCGTGCTCCACAACTACTGAGCCTGCGCTCTAGAGCCCACGAGCCACAACTACTGAGCCTGCGCGCCACAACTACTGAAACCCGCGTGCCTAGAGCAGGTGCTCTGCAACAAGAGAAGCCACCACCATGAGAAGCCCGCGCACCACAACGAAGAGTAACCCCCGCTACCCACCTCTCGCTGCAACTAGAGAAAGCCCACACTCAGCAATGAAGACCCAACACAGCCAAAAATAAATAAATTAAAAACAAACAAAAAACTGACACTTTCCTAGCAATAATGCAGGAAGCCTGGATCACAGGGATGAAGCGAGAGGCTGGAGGTTAGGAAGGACACCTCGTGAGCAACTTCAGGATAGAATGGCAATGTGAGAGAGTGGCACACAAGCAAATGACACGCATGGGTAACCTGATGTAAAAATACTAAAATGTGTCTACATAACATGTGGGGAAACAAAACAAGAAACATTAAATGGGCGCAATGTGTACACTACCACAGTATTTCTTAAGCAGCATATCCAAGTCACTTTGGTCTCCATTTCATTTGCTTTGGAAATCTAACACTTATGGCAGCCAGGAAGACAGTGCCGTAGAGTTGAGTTACTTATCTTCTTAAATATTGGCTGTCTGATTTTAAGCAGCGACAACTCTGTGTGATTTGTCACCTGACAAATTGCAAGTCATGTGGTTTTTTTTGTTGTTTTTTGTGGGTTTTGTGTGTGTGTGTGTGTTTTCTTTTGCAAGTAATGGTTTTGATGGACTCATTTGTATTTAGATGTCTATTTAACATCGGTCAACAGCATTTACTGGGTGTTGGCCTGTTTCTTAGGCATTGGGTGTACAACAGTGAATGACAGGGACTTCTCTGGTGGTCCAGTGGGTAAGACTTGGTGCTCCCAATGCAGGGGGCCCAGGTTTGATCCCTGGTCGGGGAACTAGATCCCACATGCTGCAACAAAGATCCTGTGTGCCACAACTAAGACCCCGTGCAACCAAAATAAATAAATAAATATTTTTTTAAAAATAGTGAATGACAGAAGATGCCTGCTCTGTAAGAATTTACAGACTAGAAAGAAAGAGGGTCTAGTAAACACAGTAAATCTAGTATGTCTGATCAGTACCAGGGCCAGGGCAAGGGGAAGCAGAATACTGTAGACATTTACACAAGTCCAGAGAGTCAGGGAAGGCTTCTTAGAGGATGAGCATAAATTAGCTAGGGGAAAAAAAAAAAAAAAAGGGAGGAGATATTCCAGGCGGTGGGAATAGCATATACAATGAATAGTTTATGCTATTATTATTATGCTATTAAGCTACTATTAGCTTAATTTAGTGCTATCGTGTTCATAGATTAATAGTTTAGATGAGTTCCCAATAACGAAATGCAAAAGGTGACATTTAACGACTTAAAATTTATTCAGTTCAAAAGACCATGCTTTATTCTGATATGGATACCTTTCCTACTTTGGGGATGTTATAATGTCTTGTTTTCCCCAAAATGATAGTGACAGCAGATGATAAGGTAATTCTTTAAAAAACATCTTTGGCACAATAAAAGATTTTCAACCTGTGTTGATCCCTAAGTTTTACTAGTCTATGAAATAGAGAAAGAAGTTCATTCCCTCACCCTATATAAATGTTTTTTCTTCTTCTTCTCTCCTTCTTTTTGGTTAAATAACACAATTGCTCAAAAAGTCTACAGATTTGGATTTGTTAGTCCAAAGCAAACTGTTGTAGTAACACTTGAGCTGAGGGATGGGAATATAACGCCCAGCCCTTTGAGGATTCTAGTTAGTTGCCTGATAGTTTCCTCTATAGAAAGTACTTTCTGAGCTCTTAAGCACTCCAAAGACCTGACATTTGTTACTTGCAAATTTATTTTGAAACCCAGGTTCATTTTCTGGATTGTTTTGACATATTTCCCAAGATTTTTTTTTTTTTAGTGCTTTGATTGAAAATTTTCTAGGTTTTAGAAATTAATTTGATAATTATCAAATTGCCTGATGATAATATATATAAGCCGGCTTATATATCTAGATATATAAGCCGGCTTATATATCTAGATATATAAGCCGGCTTATATAGATATATAGATATATGTATTTGAATGTTTACTTAGTGCTGGAGACAGTGCTAAATAATCTCTAGTTATTCCACGTAGTCTTCACAACAACCTTTATATTTTTTAGATTACAATGCAGAGAGGTTAAATAACTTGCTTAAGGACACAGAGTCAAGAGTTGGGTTTGTAAATAGTTGGGAGTGCCCTGTAGTTTAGCATATCAACAAGATGAGAAAGTGCCTTTATAAACTTAAAAGCTGTCAAGAAATACCTCCTTGTTTCTTGGATGGGAAGAGCCTTACTAAACTTCTGGAAAAACATTACTAAACATATATATGTCTGGATTTGAAAACCATTAGCAATTAACATTGTGCACTATCTAAAGCTTACATTTAGGACCAATATTGATTTCCTTTTTTTTTTTCTCCTTGAGTACTCCCTAGATCCCCTCGGGGTAAAAGGGAAATTTCTTAAATCCATTTGTCTCTTAAAGGAAAGATTTGAAGTAGGAAACACACACATACAATAAAAAACAGTGGGAGGAAAAACCCTTCAAGAATATGTGAGTTAAACTTCCTGTTAACTCTATTCAGCTGAATTTCAGAAGCATTCAGAAAGGGTCCAGCTGCTGCCTGGGAAGTAGTGGACATTTCATAATGTATGCAAATGTTAAATCATTACATAGTACACCTGAAACTAACATGATATCATATATCAAATATATTTCAACGAAAGAAAAAAAAAGTAGTGGAGAAAACATGAGCTGGGAGACAGGTCTGAGTTCAGATCCTAGCATTTTGTAACTTCATTATTTATATTTTGTAGATGAGTCAATTTAAGCTCAGAATTAGTGGGAGTCCAAGTTGGAGACCAGGCTTGAAGGAGAAAAACTTTCACCTGATTTCTAATGTAATGCTCAAATGACTGATGATGTAAGGAAAATGAACAGAGCAGATGATTAAGGGTGGGTGGGGTTTAGAGGGATATCAGAAAATCTTGTTCTAGGGCTATGGTAATTTTAAAGATTTACTTGTTTCCCTATCTCCTTTTTGAGTAGTGAAAGAGGTTTCAGATCCCTAGTGAAGTAATTACCATGACGTTTATTTTTAAGCACAGTTAGTTATATCGGAAAAGTCCTAGAAGGAAACAAATGAACCTATTTCCCATTATTTTTGATGCATTGATGCATTTAATCAAAGAAAATAATTTCACAAGTCAATGCTTTTAAAGAATTTATTTTTATTATCCTTTAAAGTATTTATTTCACATGTAACTACCTAATTACTGTGTATGAATGAAATAATAATCTAGAAGTTATTCTTTCAAGCCCCGTTTTACGTATTTCATTTAAACAATAAAATTTTTTCTCCTACTGCGTTATAGTAAATTCTACTTTTCCTTCATTTCTATACCCTTTGGCTCAGTACTGTGTTTTGCAATATTGATGACCAAGTAAGCTCAGGATATTTATTTCCATCTGGCAGAGTTCAGCTTCTGCCTCTTGTTTGCTTTCTCCATCTGCCCACCCAGCTCACCATCTTTTTTTTTTTCCTTCCTCCTTAATGGAGTTCGGGTTAACCCTCTCGCAGGCCTAATCCTTTTAGCAGGCTTGCGCCTTCGTATATTTTTTTTCCCCTAGTTTTGAAAGTAGGACTTAAACTTAAATGTCTGCGCCTAATACTTTCACAATCTTCACATTTTACCTTTTTTTTTTTTTTTTTTTTTTTTATAAAGAACAGCAGAACGCTTAAGGCTCAGATAGTTACTTGGATTAGAAAAAAAGGAAACAACCTTCGGTTTTGCGCGTAAACGGTGTAAAATGCATTGCATAGATTTTTTTTCTTTTTATAGACTAAACTTATTACGGTTGCCATACTTCTCTTCAATAACAGGCTTTCTTATCAGTTTTAACCTGGATTCAGTAAGGTCTCCACTCTGACTCCTGAAGTTACTGAAACAGCAACCACAAAAGGCTTACTAACCTTTTATTTATTTATTTTGCAATTAAACTTTGACAAAGACATCCCCCAATCCTCCCTAAGGGTGGAGCATAAACGGCTCTGTGGCGTCGGCTGCACGTTTGCGAGGGGAACTGGGCTCCGGAGGCTGCAGGATGCCCCGCGAGAGCCGGTTCTCCCTCCTTTTCTCCGCACTCCCTGTATCTTCAGCACTTGTACCCGCCTCCCGCTGCTCCGTACGCTCTTCCTGCCTCTGGAACCAGCCACATAGACTCGGCGTGGGGACGGGATGTAAACACCGAGTACAGCTAGCGGCCGGTGCCGTGCAGGCCGATCCGTGCCGCCGGCGCGGGTGTAGACAGCCTGAGCCGGGCGGCTTTTATCTGCACAGCATTAAGCCTCCTTGCAGGCGAGCCCGGGCAGCGAACTCCTTCAGAAGACGCGCTGGCGCGGCGCCTAGACTTGCTGAAGCGAGAAGGAGGGGCGAGGGCTGGGGGCGGGGCTTTCACACGCGCACCCTCGGTTTCCTCCGTCCCCCGCCACTGCTCCCCCTTCTCCGGCTGCCACTCGGGGGTTTATTTGTTTACAAGCGGATTACGTCAGCTCCTCCCTCTCTTCCCGGTCTATGGACCCGCCCCCTGGCCCCTTTTTCCCGCCCCCTCCGGCTCCGAATCTGCTTGCGTCACAATGGTGCGATCTCCGGATTGGCTGGAGTCGGCCGTCACGCTCCCGCCACGCCACTTCCTTTCCGCGGCGCTATAAAAAGTGCTGCACGGCCGCTGTTTGTCTTTGCCGGTCTGAGCTGGAAATGCAACCGTTGGGACCTTCGGAGGTTGCGGAGCTGGAGGCGGAGGCGGCTGGGGAGGTACGAGCGATGTGACGAGGCCGCCGTCGCTCATCTTTTCCTCTCTCTTGCCGCCTCATGCCTCGAAAGTAACTTTTTTACTATAAAGAACGGAGAAAAAAAGTAGCCGTCCGCCTCTCACGCCCTCTCTCCCTCTCAGCCCTCTGACCTGTGAGGGAGCCCGGGGTGGCCGCTCCGCCGTCGGGGTCGCGCCGCCGAGCCCCGGCCGCCCCGGGCCGCCCCCGCCCGCCGCCCCCATGCATCCCTTCTACACCCGGGCCGCCACCATGATAGGCGAGATCGCCGCCGCCGTGTCCTTCATCTCCAAGTTCCTCCGCACCAAGGGGCTCACGAGCGAGCGACAGCTGCAGACCTTCAGCCAGAGCCTGCAGGAGCTGCTGGCAGGTGAGCGGGCCACGGCGGGAGGGCGAGGGGCGCCGGGGGACGCCGCCGCACACCCCCGGGCCGAGCCGTCGGGGCCGCGGGAGTCTCGGTGGCGCCGCGCTCGGGCCCGGCCGCGGGACGGTGGGTGGCGTGCTGGGCGGCCGCTAACGGCGGGTCCCGGGGAGGGTTTGGGGGCTGGGCCGAGGGCGCTCCTTCCTCCCCCCACGGCTGGCAAACCGAGAGGAGAAGAAAATAGACGCACAACAAAGAAACTAAAGCCGACCGAGTCTGGAGCTGTGGTCTTCGGACGGTCCGCGGATTTGGGGGACAAAGGAGCCGCGGGGCTGGGGTTGGTTCGACGCCCCCTCCCCCCAACCCCGTCCAACCGTTGCGCGCTCGGCGGCCCGGCCCCGCGGTGGGAAAGCGCGCCGCTGCCCCGAAGCTAGCCCGGGACGGACGTGCCGTCTCCCCCCTCCTCCTACCCCTGCCCATTAATCATCGGATTTGTCACCGGTACAATTACAGCCCTGCCCAGAGCGTGGTTTAGGGTTGCTTGTTTTACTTCCCTTCGGGGTTAACAGTCTGGTGGCGCTTCTCCCCTCCAAAGCTATAAACCCCATTGTGTGCGTCTGGGGTGGGGTGGAGAAAGTAAACAGGCTCCCGGCTGGCCGAGGCTGCGCGCCTGATTCCCGTTTTGGCGGCTCAACCGGTTGGTTCCCGGAGATTGTTTTGTCCTGTACTACTGCTATTTCTAAAACCCGGCCCGCGTTTCCCATCCCCGCACACGCACAGCCGCGAACGCGATGCTGGGCATTTAAAAAAGTTGATAGTTCGTATTTTCACTCCAAGGAGCCAGCGGAAGAAGGAAACTACGGCGGGAACCAGCAGTAACGGTGTCTAAGCATTGTTTTCTCTGTTCTTTTCTTCTATAGAACATTATAAACATCACTGGTTCCCAGAAAAGCCCTGCAAGGGATCAGGTTACCGCTGTATTCGCATCAACCATAAAATGGATCCTCTGATTGGACAGGCAGCACAGCGGATTGGACTCAGCAGTCAGGAGCTGTTCAGGCTTCTCCCAAGTGAACTCACACTCTGGGTTGATCCCTACGAAGTGTCTTACAGAATTGGAGAGGATGGCTCCATCTGTGTGCTGTACGAAGCCTCACCAGCAGGAGGTAGCACCCAAAACAGCACCAACGTGCAAATGGTAGACAGCAGAATCAGCTGTAAGGAGGAACTTCTCTTGGGCAGAACAAGCCCTTCCAAAAACTACAATATGATGACTGTATCAGGTTAAGATATAGTCTATGGATGCATCGTCTTATAATGGATGGATAAATTTGATTTTTGCTTTGGGTGGGCTCCTCTTGGGGATGGATTATGGAATTTAAACCATGTCACAGCTGTGAAGATCTGGCACAAGATAGAGTGGTAAAAAAAAATTTTTAAGTGACAGTGCCATAGTTTGGACAGTACCTTTCAATGATTTAATAGCCTGTGAGTCCAAGTAAATGATCACCTTATTTGCTAGGGAGTGAAGTCCTAGGGTGGTTTCAGTTTCTCCCAGACATGATACCTAAATTTTTACATCAGTCCCTTTAACGCAAATCTGTATTTCAAAGAACCTTTCTCTGCAGTAGAAGTTGCAGAGAAAATTTGCACTATGACACTTAAAGTTGTTATCCTTTTTGGCAGCTCAATAGGAAAGCTCAACATTTTAAACATGGTAGTACTGGAAATTTTATGACAAGATTTTTACCTAGCACTTAAATATGTATAAATGTACATAAGACAAACTAGTAAGCATGACCTGGGGAAATGGTCAGACCTTGTATTGTGTTTTTGGCCTTGAAAGTAGCAAGTGACCAGAATCTGCCTTGGCAACAGGCTTTAAAAAAGACCCTTAAAAAGACACTGTCTCAACTGTGGTGTTAGCACCAGCCAGCTCTCTGTACATTTGCTAGCTTGTAGTTTTCTAAGACTGAGTAAACTTCTTATTTTTAGAAAGTGGAGGTCTGGTTTGTAACTTTCCTTGTACTTAATTGGGTAAAAGTCTTTTCCACAAACCACCATCTATTTTGTGAACTTTGTTAGTCATCTTTTATTTGGTAAATTATGAACTGGTGTAAATTTGTACAGTTCATGTATATTGATTGTGGCAAAGTTGTACAGATTTCTATATTTTGGATGAGAAATTTTTCTTCTCTCTATAATAAATTGTTTCTTATCTTGGCATTTTAATTAATCTCTTGTCATGATTACAGAGGTTCAGCTAAAAGAAATATATTTCTCAGAAGACTTAGGTTTTGTAAGCCATGTGAATGTCAGTTGCACACTGGTCATGCTGAAAAACATTTGATAAGGAGTGAAGATGATCTGTGTATACATATTTAGGTGTTGGAGGATAAACACAGGGGTAACATGCTTTTTTAAAAGTTCTAAAGTGAAAACATGGACACATTCCCAGGCTAATGAAATGAGGATAAGAGACAAAGGTAACATCAACCAAAAAGAATGATACTCAAAGGATTACATTTCACTGCTTCCCTGTTGAAGTGAAGATATAAATGTTCTATTCTGGCCCACCTTTGAAAAACAATTATTTTGCCCCACGGATTCCTTGTTCAATTAGAAAACCCTGGGGCAGGTGACCCGTAGCCTTAACCACCAGGCTACAATCACTGCAGAGAGATTGGTGGCTTTTTGCCTTTCGTCAGCTGCAAGATTTACATAAAAATCACTTAAGCTGGAATTCAACAAAAGGTATGTTTGAATTTTTATTCTGAAATTGAAATGCTGAGTTTTTGGTTCCTCATTTTCAGACTTATTTCAGATAAGTACTAAGAACCTAAATGAAACAAATGAACGTTGAGTGCTGGAGTGTAGGTTACTCCACTACCCCATATGATAAAGCTTGTTTTTAATTCTTTGGCTATAGGAGGACAACATGGTTTTTACGTGAAAATTAAAAACGGAAAATTTTGTTTTTCTCTACACAAGTAACATATTAACATATAGTGGCTTTTTGGGGGTATTCATGTAAACATGTTCACACTGGAAATACGCAGTCTAGGTTACTTGAAATCAGTAGTCCCAAATAGATTTGGAAATTGAATTCTCCCTGTAAGATTAAATTCTGATTTTGTAGCCACAGGAATACACAGCTAAACAAGCAGGTGTTTAGAATACAAAGGATGTTTGTGTACTTTATTGGCAGGCCGTCCTTGAGAGTTTGAATTACAACCACAACACATGGACTACCCTTGCCACTTATTAATGGTTTTATTTTTCAGTCTGTTCTTTGGAATCCTCCCCCCACCTCCTCCAGTTTTTCAAACTTAAATTTACAATAAAACAACTGATAGTATGGTTTCTACTCAGGTGCTAACTGCTACTGTTTACCAACTGCATTTCATCTGGTAACTCCTTTGCACACTGGGACCCGAGGCAAAGGATGACTTCCAGGCAGTTGAGGAATAGGTCAATATTTTAGTACCTAAAACTTTTTTTCTCCGATGGGGAGTCATTCTTGAAGATTTTTGACATCAGACTTTTTGATACTTTAAAGAAATTTGGTGGGAAGAGAACTTAATGAAAACATTTTATTTTAGAATTCAGGTGACGTCTGGCATGTAAGGAGCTGTTAGGAGTTCCTCTTTAAAAGGCTTGCAAACATCTCAGACCTAGCATCCAGCTGTTTCCTGTGACTTTAACCTTAACATTCCCCAAACAATTGTCTCCAGGATAGTAGCTGTTTGATACATCTTTTTCATTGCTTCTGGGAATGTTTTGCGGAGCTATTTGGATAAAAGCATTTGAGTGTCTGCCCTATGCACAGGCAGGTGTGTGCCAGGCCTGCACACGTAGACATTTATTTACGTACACACCAGTGTGTTGTGTACTCTTTAAAAAAACTTTAATAGTGGTAGAATTTAAAGGGCTTTTTACACTGCCTGAGTTAAAAGATAGTTTCTTAGAGATCCTTTTAAGAAAGGGTGACTGCTTTCAATATCATTAGTTGCCACTGGCACCAGGGATTCATAGTTATTGGCAATAAAGTTTAGAAATAATTATTCTGAGTTTTAACAGGTAGTTTTAAAATGACTTCCTTTTCTCCAAATGTTAAGTACTGTTTTGGTCTATCATGCTGAATGAAGCAGGGCTTAAAGTGAATTGTATGGCAAGAGTTACCCTAATTCATGCAGCATAATGTGGCTGTTTCCCTGCAGTCTGGAATGAGAATCACGTGTCCTTACCCTTAATTTGCAATATTTCTGTAATAATAGACTGGAAAGACGACCAGAAAATTGCTTTCTGGTACTATTGCACAAATGATTTCCTTAAGTCACTATAACTCAAATTGCAAATAATTCTGTTTTGTATAGGTGTTATAGATTACGGAATTGGCCTTCAAGTTAAGAGGAAGCAGTATTCCTGACTATTCTAGTGTTTAATGACTAAAGGTTTTCAGACTCCCTTTAATCTTAGGAACAAATACATCTACTATTAGACATTTTCTTAGGTGATTTTTAACATACCCGATAACTCTCCTTCCTCTTTGCAGAAGAGATATATGATAACTGAAACAGTCTTGTATATTGAAGTTTAAAGATATATCCCCTCCCCTTTGCAACTTTATTTCAGACGATGTGATAAGATGCTATTGATAAGCTATATGGGGAGATTTTGTCCAAAGTTTTATATATACACAAAAGTGTATTTTGGATAGTCTGAAACGGTAGCTGTCGTACTTATCTGAAGGTATACAGACTGCAAATAGTTTAGTCTCTGCTCTCAGTCTCAGCAGTCGAACTTTTGTATATGGCTGCTGCCAAAATATAACAAAGGTTTATTTTTCTATGTTTGGAACGTAACAGTATGAAAAAATCTTTTGTAGGGAAATAGTTGGTACTACTAACCAAACCCAAACCAAGCTGCTTCACTGAGTCCTTAAGTAATTTACATTAATACAAGTGGGCCAGAGGAATTCATATGTTGAGTTATTTCTGGTTATTTCTATAGGTCTTTATGTTTTCTTCTGAGAATAGCAGGAGGTGAAGGAAGATCGTTAAGCAAGATGTTAAGTTTGGTATTTTTGAGATGCTCCTAAACAAGTAAGCCTTAAATTGTATTGACACCATTTCCTCAACAGACAATTTGTGGAGTATATGACAGTTTTTTTGACTGCCATTTTAACTTGGTTTACCAGTTTCTTTTGGCATTTTTCAGTGTGTCAAACAGGAATAGAAAAATGGTAAGGCTTCCAGTCATAGTATTCTGAAATTTTTTTTTTTTTTAATGCTTTGTCATCTCATAGTTGAATAATCTTACAAGGAATGTTTTGGAGTTCAACTTCTGACTTTTATATGAGCCTTTGCATGATAATTTGTCATTTTAGTGTCGAAGATGCAGTGATCTTTTGGGAATTCTATAATAAAGTAATAATACTGAGGGAAGAACTGATTTGAGCCTAGGGTTGGATAAAAAGGGAAAGGATGGGGGAAATGAATAGTGGGAAACTTAGCTGACACGGAGGAATTTAAAGGTTTGGTAATAAAAAGGCATTTGCTGCGGTCATAGGTGTTTATCAAGAGAGGTTTGTGCAGCATGGTCTTTGGCAGAGAGTTTGGGAAATACTACTGTAGGGATTCTGTAATTCATGAATCTGGGACAAAGTCTACATTCAGTTTGTTTGTGAACAAGCAGGTCAAACTGGTAGTGAGGTTTATGGCACATACTGAGTGGAAACTGGGCTTGGGGGAGGAGTGGATGGGAAGTATAAATAAAGCATACTCCTACAGGCATTTTTAAAGAAATTCAAATAAGTGTTTAATGCCTTTTTCTCAGTGTTTTATAAAGGGAAAAGATATTTTTAAGCTGTCTGTTATAAACCGTTCGATGATTATCTTTCCGGTACCTTTAAGTTGTGAAGGCCATTTGTGACTACATTCCTGATGATAGAAGGATAATTGAGTGTAGGCCAGACACCTAACATCACAAGAGGGACCACAAGGCTGGGAAAAGCAGTGGAGTTAACTGCATTCCTGTATTTGGAGAATATTACTTCAGACACTAATTATTTCAAACTGTACATTGATAGAAGACATCTTTACTCATGCGTATACTTAATTGTCTAGATAGGTCATCTCCAAAGTTATTTTATACCATTCTTTTAAAATATCTTTGTGTGTGTTTTCATGTGTGTATGCAAAAGTACATGGTACATTTTTTAAACAAATGTGTATATATATATATTGGGGATATACTAAACATTTTGTTGACGGTTGCATGAACAAAAATGTTTAGAGACTGTTTCTCTAGATTATCACTAAAGTAGATGAGTGTTTTTTCCTCTCAAAAATAAGTTGTGATTTTTATGTTCTTTAAGTGGTAAGTCTTAAAAGAAGCTGTTGTAGCAATCCAAAGAGGGTGGTCTTGTCTAAATTTCGCGTGTCTGCTTGAGTCCTTAGTTGTAAAATTGAGACATCTTTTACAGCCAACAGATACCCAATATTAAGTGCTAATACCAATTAAAAACCCATGTGCTCCTCTATATTATGTATTGCTATGTGTTGAAACTCACATTTTATGTTTTTAGAAAGTTTCTTTTTAAATGTTAGGGCTCTTGTAACATTTCATTTATTTGCATGGCTGTAAAAGGAACTGACTTAATGTAGTTGTGCGTCAGTGATAAGGTTAGTTTTAGCAATTACAGTTTAGCCAGAAATCCCCTGTATCTTTTCCCTCTTCTTCTGAGCAATCCCTAAATGTTTAGGAAGGAAAGATGACTAACCAACTGAACTTTTATTTGAGACAATTCTATATATGGGCATAAACCTAAAGTGATAATATGTGGCAGTTACACTATAAGCAGGATTGAATACATTTTCCAGTCTTGACTTATGGCAGTTTTGTCTCCTCACGTCAATAGACTAAATGGAGTTATATTTCCTGTAAATTGCACTTGTGAGCCTTCAGGTTACCAATGTACATTTTTATTTGACCTTCCAACAACAGGGTGAGGTTGGTAGGTGAGTAGGTCAGTATTTTTTAATGTTTATTTTATGGATAGAAAGCTGAGGTTTAGGGAGTTTAATTTGCACCAAAGCTAAACAGTTAGTAAATGGTTAATTCATAATTTGAACTCAGGCCTTTCTGACCCCAGAATCCAAGCTGTTAACTATTGGTATATTGTGGTGGAAGATTGATTTACCTTGTTTTCACATTGTTAGAACATGCATGTTTTAACTTCTCATTGCTAATTGACCATCATTGGTCATTTTCAGCCTAGAAATTCTTTTACTCTCCATTCCCAGGAAGCATAGAAAGGTCTTAAAACTAGGCTTCTTTCTTTAGGAGGCAGTTGGGATTTAGTGTAAAGAATACTAGTCTTGGACTTGGAAGAGTGAGTAGGAATCCAAGCCTGTACCAGCTCCCAGCTTGTGGCTTTGGACAAGTCGCTTAGCCTCTCTGAGCTCATTCACTTCATACGTAAAACTGGAGATAAAAACATGTCTGTTGTTAACGTCAAACATAGGAAAACACGTAGCAAGGAATGGCTGGATTCTTGGCGGATAGATACTCTTTATCATGGAAGCAGATGAAGGTGGATTTCTTGGTTTCTTGAAAATTAGATGGTGTCACCTGATTGTGTTTGGAGTTTCTTGAAAGTCTGCTTTAGCCAATAACTGAGAGAAATATACTTGTGTTTTTAAAATAATATAGAAAGGAAAGTGAACTGCTCCATCCCTTCCTCCCACTTTGAAGGGTGAGAATACAGATAACCCAGGCCTTGCATATTTATTTTACAGACTTTCCCTTAACACTGTGGTTTTCAGAGCTACATTCTCAACAAAGGGGTGGGGGGGCCGGTGGGAATTCTTCAGATCTTTTATCTGTATTGAAGACACTTTAAATTGGGAAAGGGAGTGACATTACCAAATGTGTATAGTGTATAGAAATGCAGCCCCATACAATGCACATTTGCATCCATTATCATCTTTAATCCTCACAACTCTTTGCTATATAAAATAAGTTGACTTTTCCCAGGGTTTGCAGTCCTTCCAGCCATACGTATTTGGCATGTTTTTGCAAGAGATTTTCAAACAGAACTCAGGGGTTCCCAGTCTTCTTAATCTAGAGTGGTTTGAGTACTTCCTTTACTGCAAAGAAAAGCAGTCTTTTTATAAGTTATCAGTTTGGGTTTGACTTTCTTCTTGTGATGTAACCTGATGCAACGTTTGCTTGAATCACTAATAATGTAATTGATTTCTTCTAGTCAGTCATAAGTGACTCAGTGACCACGGGTTCTTTTTGGTTTAAACTCAAGTCCCTTTTTCTATGTGAAGCTGTCTTCATTGAATAGCTTGGTGCCAGGTTGTATAAAGTTGCATAGCTCTATGAAGTACGCACTCAGCCAGCAGAGCTTCTTGCTAATTTATTTTGTAATAGTATCTAGGAAGCAAAAGGCCTCAAGAGAGTTATAGGCAAAATTCCTTTAACCCTTTCAGAAGTCTTGCATCTTAAAGCCCCTGTGTAGTTCGGGCCCTGCTTGGAGTTCTGTGTAGCTTTATAAATTAGTCAATGTGTTCCTATAGTGCTTCAGGTTGTGATGTAAGAATAATTGTGATGTAAGAATAAGAATAACCTAATTGAAAGAAGGTTTGGGTGGCCAGTGTTGTCAGAACAGTTGTCCCTTGAGACAGTAGTTATGGTTATAGAGTTAGAGGTGGCGCTCTTATGAAATATTGAAATAATAGATGTCCGCTCTCTTCTAACTCCCAGATTCTTGCATTTTCCTCATTGCCCTGTCCTTTAAGTCTGCTGGGATCCTTTCTTTTTTTTTTTGGCCATCCGACTTGCGGGATCTTAGTTCCCCTGACCAGGGATTGAACCTGGGCCACCACAATGAAAGCATCGAGTTTTAACCACTGGACCGCCAGGGGATTCCCTGGGATCCTTTCTAATGGTTAAAATATGATCAGTGTTTTGTCCTGTATCTGTTATATTTATAGAACAAATACTTACTGAGTCCTCTGTGTGTCAAGTACTGTGCTATAAGCATGGAGGATACAAAGGTAATCACTGTCTCTGCCTTCAAGGGGCTTAGAGCCTAATAGCAGAGAGAAAATTACCCAACAAAGGCAAAACTTGGACCTGAGACATAGGAAAGGAATGTGGTGGAGTGGTGTCCTGAGAGATGTGACTACCACAGAAAGGCTTCCCAGAGGAAGGAATACTTGAGCTGAGATCTGAAGGATGGGTAGGGGTTTAAATGAAGAAGGCAGGGAAGAGTGAAGTGTGTGTGGTGAATAGGAGGAATTGAAGGAAGACTGGTGTGTCTGGAGTGGAGAGGAATTAAGAGATGAGGGGTTTTTTAGGTAGAGTGACCATGTAATTTGATCGATAAGTTTATCAGCCAGAGTGTGACTCTTGAGAGTAAAACAGGGTGCTATTAATAATTAAACCCAGACTACGAGCTTTGGTCAGAACATGCAGTCACTTCACTTTTATGGGCCATGTTGATATCATCTCTTTGAATAAGGGCTGGGCAACCAGCAGTACCTCTACTTCCTAGTGAACATGTCAGGGAGTTAGAATACCTTATCCAGTCCAAAAGGAACCCAAATAGAACTCAAAAGAGTGTTTTTCAGAACAGCTAGGTTGTAATGATTTGTTTTGGTACAGACATAAATGACTTTCATGATTTTAAAGGTTTAGCCTGGCAAGTTGTGTTTTAGTGTGAGTTATTGGATTAGAGGTAATTCCATGGTGTATGAAACAGCACAATTCAAACATATCTTGAGTGTTTTGCACATATTTTTGTTATAGCACTTGTCATTTTTTTTTTTTAATTTTATTTATTCTTGGCTGTGTTGGGTCTTCGTTGCTGTGCGCGGGCTTTCTCTAGTTGCTGCAAGCGGGGGCTACTCTTCGTTGCGGTGCACGAGCTTTTCATTGTGGTGGCTTCTCTTGTTGTGGAGCACGGGCTCTAGGCATACAGGCTTCAGTAGTTGTGTCTTGCGGGCTCTAGAGCACAAGCTCAGTAGTTGTGGCGCACGGGCTTAGTTGCTCCACGGCATGTGGGATCTTCCCGGGCCAGGGCTCGAACCCGTGTCCCCTCCATTGGCAGGCGGATTCTTAACCACTGTGCCACCAGGGAAGTCCAGCACTTGTCATTTTGCAATGAGTGTTTATTTAAATAGAATTTTTTAAAAAGTTTCATTCTGGGTTTACATTTTGAGTGTAAGTAACTCCTGTACATAACTTTCAAGGTGTGAGCCACTTGAATTTTTCACTTTAAATTGATGTAAGAACTTTATACAGTTCAATGCGTAGAGTTCAGTGAATTTTGCACACCCATGTAATCCACACTCTGATCAAGAGATAGGACATCTCTTCTACCCCAGAAAACTCCCTTTTGAGGCACTTAAAATTTGATTAAGAAATATGGTTGTGGAGCCAGGCCTCAAATTCAAAATGAGTTGTTTTCTCTCTCCTTTTATAACTTTATTTTTGCTTCCTAAACATGCGGTACTGGTTACTTTAAACATGAAGCAAATTGTCGCCAGAAGAAACCGTTGCCTTTCAACTAGTTATGATTTAGTGGTTACTAATATAGTACATCCCTGCCCAATTTGCTATGGCATTTTAGTCTTTTAAAGTGAGTAGTAAAATTTGAGTCATATCCCTATCACTGACTCACAAACTTACTAAGGATTGCCTGGTGTTTATTATTAGGCCGAAACTTTAGAATCTTGAGCAACTGAAAAAGATTGTGATAATGCCAAATTTACATAATATTCTTCCCTAGCCCCCACCTTTTTCTTTCTTTCTTTTTTTTTAAATTAATTAATTTATTTATTTATTTTTGGCCGTGTTGTGTCCTCGTTGCTGTGTGCGGGCTTTCTGTAGTTGCGGCGAGCGGGGACTACACTTTGTTGCGGTGTGCGGGCTTCTCATTGCGGTGGCTTCTCTTGTTGCAGAGCATGGGCTCTAGGCATGCGGGCATCAGTAATTGTGGCACGTGGGCTCAGTAGTTGTGGCTTGCGGGCTCTAGAGCGCGGGCTGCAGTATTTGTGGCACGCAGTCTCAGTAGTTGTGGCGCACGGGCTTAGTTGCTCCGTGGCATGTGGAATCTTCCTGGACCAGGGCTCAAACCCATGTCCCCTGCATTGGCAGGTGGATTCTTAACCACTGCGCCACCAGGGAAGTCCCCACCTTTTTCTTTTAGCCCGATGACGTCAGTCTATAGTAGACTTTGCAGATATGGAGAGGAGACAAGCAAATCTTAAACCTGTATGTAGAGCTGAGTCCTAGCCTTGAGTACTTCCTTCCATCTCAAAATTCTCAACTCCAGTTGCCAAGGAGCAGTTAGAATATTGACCTAAGTTACAGCACAATTAGTTGTGAAATTGATTGAACTCAAGAGCTGTTATGTCACTGTCTTTAAAGATTCTTGAATGCAGAGATGGGAAGCCTTGTTCTAAAGTGACTGTTAATGAGTTTGGAATCTACTGAGGGATAGGGAAAGAAGATAATTCATCAGTGATTGAAAAAGGGGTTTACTCCTTCTTTTCCCTGTAGATTTAATGTTCTAATTTAGAACCTGATCTGGAATCAGATCTTGAATTAACTTTTTTTTTTTCCCCTGAGGAAGACAAAGCATTTTTCTTAGCAAAGTATCTGTTGCCAAAGCAGTGGTGGGTCATGATGGTGATGGTGACGAGTGGCTTAGACATTTCTTTCTCAGGGCAATACTACCTAATATTTCACTACTAGTTAGACTTTTTTCCCCCCCTAAACTCCGTTTTAGGAAGAATGAGTCAAAATGTATAGAAGGTTAAAGCCATATTTGGTTAGTGGAGAAGCTTCTCAGTAACCCATTTCCAGTTGGAGAAGCCCCTTCTCTGATCACATATTTATATTACTAGCAGATTCATTCCCCATTTTAAAAAAGTTTCATGCATTAAGCACAGGAAAATTTAATATGACATTTCATTGTATGTATGTTGAGGATGATTTTTCCTTCCTTCCTACCTCAGTCCTCTTACTGGCAAGTCTTCCAGTAGCACCAGACAGCTTTAGACTCCCCGCTCTGCTTCTCTGCTTCTGTAAAAATCAGACCTGATGCTGCAGGCACTTCCTGTAGACTTTGTGAGTGCCAGGACTGTGCTAAGCACCTATCTGCATCCCTTCAGTGACTCCTCATCACAGGCCTGTAAGTAGACGAATTGTTACTATAGTCATCTCTGATTCAAAGAGATCGTGGTATAGCGATGTTATAAAACTTGCCCAAGGGACAATTTGAGGCTGGAATCCAGGTTTGTTTGAGGTCAAGCACCAGTTCCTAACCAATATCATGTCCCTGTGCCCTGCTCTCTGATCCCATAGTATTGTGATGGTTTGTATTCATGTCTGATTTTCCCATTAGACAGAAGGTCTTAAAGACAGGAACTCTTAGGCCAGAGCTTTAGAAGATGCTACAATTAGTTAATCTGCTTATTCATAAATATTTACTGAGCACCTACTATGTGCCCAGCATTGTTCTAAGCACTTGGAGTTATAGCAGTGAACCGAACGAAAATCATATCCTTAGAGTGGGAGGTAAACAGGCCAGTAAAATGTATGCTATCTCAATTGGCACTTGTGCTGAGGGTCAGGGCTGCTGTGTTGGTGCTGTGAAAATTGCCCCAGCCTTGCAGCATTGCGGGGACCCAGCAGAAAAGGGTGTAATACAGGGAAGAGGGTACTGTTGCTATTTTTTTTTAAAATTTATTTATTTGTTTTTGGCTGTGTTGGGTCTTCGTTGCTCAGCGCGAGCTTTCTCTAGTTGTGGTGAGCGGGGGCTACTCTTCGTTGTGGTGTACGTGCTTTTCATTGTGGTGGCTTCTCTTGTTGTGGAACACGGGCTCTAGGTGCACAGGCTCAGTAGTTGTGGCTCCCGGGCTCTAGAGCGCAGGCTTGGTAGTTGTGGCGCATGGGCTTTGTTGCTCCGCGGCATGTGGGATCTTCCCAGACCAGGGCTCGAATCCGTGTCCCCTGCATTGGCAGGCAGATTCTTAACCACTGCGCCACCAGGGAAGTCCCCAGGTTGCTATTTCAAGTAAAATAGGGAAGGTATCACTGATAAGGTGACATATGAGCAGAAACTTGGAGACCAGAGAAACAGCCTAGGAGATATCTGGGAAAAGAACATTCCATTCAAATAATTGAGTGAATTCCAAAATCCTTCTAGGCTCATTTCTCCCCAAATACATAATTGTAATTTGGCATTCTTGAACACTGTTATAATGTCAACCAACCTGGTTTATGGCAGTTTTTTCCTGACCACTTTTTACTTAGTTTTCTGGTTAGTGTATGCCCCACGAATTAGCACAACTTTGATTACTGGAAAACCCAGCTGGATTTTTTTTTTTCTCCTCTCCATCTTAGAGAGAATTGCAAATCATAATAAACAGGCTGATAGACTGCCTTGAACTTTTTACAAAAAAGAATCTGATTCCTTTAAACTCTATATATACAATAAATATGAAATGAGAACTGATGTTCAGTATGATACAGCAAGGTGCTCAATATTTTGTTAGGCTGTTTAGCTAGGCAAGCTAACAGACAAGCCCTGAAAACAAAAAGGGTTTTCTTGCTGACATTTAGATAACTGGAAAATTCAGTTACCCAAAATGTCTATTTCTTACAGAATCTGAGATTACAGTACAGAAACTTGTTATCATTTAGAGCCCCAGGCCTTTCATATATGAGACAAGATAAAAGCAAGGATAACATTACCTTCATCATACAGTCACTCAAAAATCATGGAATACTTGCTCTTTAAATTCTGGCAGGTAATTTGGTCTATTCTTGAGTTACAGGAAGTCCCTGGTGTTAGGATATAAAAATGAATATTTCTATGGTTCCACTTGCCTTATCAAAGATGAATGAAACGTACTTTCTCAAATATGTTTCACCATGAATTCTATCCCATCCATGCTGCAGCCCAAGAAGTAATATCTCCTTTCAAAGAGTTTGAAACTTGCTGTATCCATCCAGTCTAGGTGGCCTTCTTTTTGCTGTATAAAAATTGGATGAGTACTTTAGGCATTTCAAGGTTGAGTCCAGATAAATACTAACCAGATAATTCTGGCAATTTGACTAAAGATGGTGGGATGGGATTGTGGGGAAAGGGGAAGAGAATGAATTTAAAAAGGGAAAATACACTTTTTTTTTTTTTTTGGCTGCGTTGGGTCTTCGTTGCTGCGCGCAGGCTTTCTCTAGTTGCAGTGAGCAGGGGCTACTCTTGGTTGCGGTGCGCAGGCTTCTCATTGCAGTGGCTTCTCTTGTTGTGGAGCACGGGTTCTAGGCGCGCAGGCTTCAGTAGTTGTGGCTCACGAGCTCAGTAGTTGTGGCTCGCAAGCTGTAGAGCTCAGGCTCGGTAGTTGTGGCGCACAGGCTTCGTTGCTCGACGGCATGTGGGATCTTCCCGGACCAGGGCTCGAACCCATGTCCCCTGCATTGGCAGGCGGATTCTTAACCACTGTGCCACAAGAAACCCCTGCCTTCATTTCTTAATGAGTGTCCCCTTTGTTTTTCTTCCTTCCACCTACTCACACTGATCTTGTCATCTTAGACAGAAAAACACTCTACTGTGTAGAATAAAGTAAAAACATCTAAATGTGTGGTTGGACAAACTTATTTTTAATTTTTTTTGGTGTAACACTGTGTGTTAGGCAATAATTAAAGTTCTGGTAAAGCTAATTGAAATGGGTCTCTTTAGTTGACTATTGCATAGTTAAAAGGCTTTAGGGTGTTATTAGAATAAAAATACATTTCAGCATCTTGAGTATAACTCTCTGGCCTAGTAGAGTATATTTTTTCTGTGAAAATGTTCATTTCACCAGAAATTTATATCAAGGGAATAAAACCCAGCATGTTTGTGTGGTTGGGTGTGTACATATGTTTGCTGGAGGGCTGGGGTGAGTAGAGGGTTAGCATTGGGAAGAGGAGAGGGTAAAATTCAAGAAATGGCGCAAAAGGAAAACTTCTGCAGCCTTTGAGTGTCACATGTGTATGCCTGTGTATGCTCTTCTTAAATCAGTGCAGGGAAGGAAATGTGCTGATAAGCTTTAATTAAAAAAAAAAAATAGGGTTTATTCTGATGCCTGGCCACTGATTTTGATAAAAGAAAGTAACAGAGAAAGAAGAATATTTCTTTTACCACAGTCTGTTGTCACACCAGAAAACTATGTCCCTGGGTCCATAACATTTAAAACCTTGTCCATTTTGACTGAGACTAAAGTACCTGACAAAGAAAATGTATGAAACCAGGAGGGTAGAATTTTCATAAGCTTTTCAAATCACCAACCTTTAGGGAGCGCCTACTATGTGCAGGGTCTCTCTTCATTAGAGTCAAGTTCTTCATGCTGGAAAAAGCAGTGTACAACTTGGCAGACCGACAAGGTCCTAGCTACACACTGGTGGTGAAGTACCAAAAGCTACAGCATTAAAAAGGACAAAGTAGCAAAAGGAGCCTTCCATTACAGAAAGAAGGGGTGAAGTTAGAATTCCCCCTTTATACTTAGACCTGGATTAAATGCCCATCTATGAACTTAGCACCCAGGATGGTAATGCTAAGGGGGCACTGATTATAAGGTGGGGTTGCCCTGATTCCAAGGACAGAAGATAGATACTGAGGCTGCTGTGCCCGTGCAAGGCTCTGATTCTGTGGGCTTGGTTTTTTCTGGCATTAGCTTGGCCACCAAGCTCAAGTTTAGCCGTTAGGATTTCAAATTTAAAATGCCAACAAGGACTTCCCTGGTGGTGCAGTGGTTAAGAATCTGCCTGCCAATGCAGGGGACACGGGTTCCATCCCTGGTCTGGGAAGATCCCACATGCCGCGGAGCAACTAAGCCCATGTGCCACAACTACTGAGCCTGCGCACCACAACTACTGAAGCCTGCGCACCTAGAGCCCATGCTCTGCAACAAGAGAAGCCACCACAATGAGAAGCTCGTGCACCACAAAGAAGAGTAGCCCCCGCTTGCTGCAACTAGAGAAAGCCCACGTGCAGCAACCAAGACCCAATGCAGCCAAAACAAACAAACGAAAAAAACAAAAAACAAAAAAAACCCAAAAAACTGCCAACAAAGGGTCTCAGCCCTTTTCCTGCTTTGATAGGCTCAGCAAAAAACAATCACAAACCACAAGTTCCTGTGGTCATTTCAGGGTCATGTGTAATTTTGGGTACACTCCATTCTCTCCTGGGAGAAAGCATATTAGAACATTAGAATGCAGGAGGGAAGAGTAACACTGTTGAAGATACTGTATCTCTGCACATAAAAAGTTAACCCTCCACACACCATGGTACCTACTGTAACCCCGATGGCAGCCAGGGTCACCCGGCTGCTCAAGAGCTGGAGGGATCAGGCCCCCACTCTTCCGGCCTGATAAAGTCCAATGTCATTCTCAAGTTTTCGCTCATCACTAGGTAGCACACCCTCTTCTCTGAACTCTGTCCTTGATCCCCCAGCTGCGTGGGCTGTGCTACCCAGATGTGGAACTCATCTGGCATCTTCACTCATAGAAGTAGAACATCTCTTTGTGCAGGTGGCTTTAGCAAACGAGCCGAGAAGATGGAGGGGACTGGCGCTGCAGCAGCCTAGACATCTTGAATTACTTGGATTTTTGTAATGCTTTGGTTCTTTCTGGATCCCAGGCTCCAGGTCCTTTCTCCTTTCCCCTCCCCACCCCCATCATCTCCTCTCTCTCCCTCCCTTCCTCTCTCCTCCTCTTCCCTCCTCTCCCCACTTTCCCTTCCTTTCCTTGTCAGTTTTGTCTCTCAGGAGCAAACCTCAAATTCCTAACGGAACAAAGAGATCAAGGCTGATACTGCCTCTTTCTGCTATCGCTGAAGGAAGAACAATGTTTTCCCTTTTTTTCTTCTATTTACAGTCATTTTTTGGATGAGGTTGCAGAGAAAGACAAGTAATGAGGGACAGGGAAGGACAGTTTGAGTCTTCAGGATTAGCAGAAAGACACCTGCCTTTACTTAGACACCCCAAGAAAGCCTGAGGGTCAGGGTGGCGGCAGGGTGCTTTAGGCACAGGCTCTGGAATCTGAGATTTGAATCCGGCTGCTTGAATCCAGCCGAAGCACTGTTGCCGGTGCCAAGAGGCAAGGCACTTAATCCTCGCCGAGTCCGGGTTGGGTTCTTGGCCTGGAAAATGGAGTTGAGAATATATCCAACCTTCAACTCCAAAATTCAACCTCTGAAAGCAGGTTTTGGGTTTTTTTCCTATCTAGGTTTGGCAAAAACACTTTTGGCAGTAAAACCTCACCTGGCGTGAAGAAGCAGTCTTCTTCCTTCTGTATCTGTTCACACATTGTGCTATAGGAATGTTCACATGGTTGAGTTCCAGGCCCCAAGGAAGGGGTTCATACCATGCTCCATATGCACTCCCCAAATCTGAAAAATGCTGAATCGCAGAAACACAAGTGGCCCTTAGGCGTGGGATAAGGTTATCCACCTCGGAGGGTGTTGGGGCATAGCTAATAGCTGTGAGGGGGTTAACGGGAGCCAGCATGGTGTAATCAGCTCAGTGTTGGCCGCTTTCACCATCGCACTGTGCTCTTGAATGACAGCGGGAGGCTGTGTCTAGCTCCAGGAGTAGCTATAAAACTTTGTGTTAGGAAGTACCTAAGACCCTGCAGGTTACACATCAGCTTATTTTATTTCTGTTGTTTATATTTATCTTGACTGTTGAATTTGCTTCCGATTTTCCTTTGGGGTGGTTTCTCAATGCCCTCTAACTCCACATTTTTATGCGGAAAAATAGCCTTTTCTCCCGCCCCTGCCCCCCACTCATCTCTCTCTCTCTCTCTCTCTCGCTCTCTCTCTCTAACACCTAAATGCCCTTTCTCCTTGATCACAGGGAACCAGAGAGCCTGTCTCTGACAGCGGTGATTAATGGTCAAAAGATGCTAAATGTGAAACAGTAATTCAGGAAAGCTCTCAGGACGTTTTCTCCGGAGCCAGGTGCTAAGAACTTCTCAACAGGGACAACTTAGTGGGGGAAATGGAACATGAACACACACAATGTAAAACTTTGGCTATAAATATAAGCTGGTTTGCAGGAGAGAGTACTATTTTGTTTGGTGTTTCCTCCATGGTATGGCCTGTTGCCTGAGGTAGTTCAAATTCTTTTTCCTGCATATAAACTTAGGAGCTGGAGTATTAGGAAGGATAAAGAGGGCTAAGCTAGAAGAGCTTGACTGATTGAAATAAAAAAGTAAACACTTTTTGTCCCATGGTGATAAGGTAATCAAAGTATCCTTCTATTGTAAGAAATACTGATGTTTAGTAAAAACAAAACAAAAGAAAAAACTGGCAGGAAGTTGTGGATTCATTTTGCCTGTTGAAGCCAGTTTCCCAAACTCTTGCTGAGTGGAGACTGCTTTCTGAGGATGCACTCCATGAAATATTTTAAGTTGTTAGAAGTACTTTTGGTTCTGTTTTTTGTTGCGTTTTGTTTGTTTAGATTTTGGATTCTCAGATTCTAAGATCTGAGTTTCTGCGTTGTTGTCTTCATCAAAAAAAAAATGTAAATGAGTGAAGTAAATCATAGTAAGTGCAAAGGAGGCGCAAACAGCAATGAGAACTTAAAGTTTTCATAATGTTTTACTTTGTAAACTCAGCCACAAGTCATTTCTTGCTGACAGCTATTTTAGAGGCTGAAGAAATAAATTTGTCTTGAGCACAATTGCTATGAATTTTTTTTATATAATCCACATTTTCCCTCTTTAATTGTCATGGCTTTCTGAGTTCTGAATGGCACACAGCTCCCCCACCTCCTCAGGTCATATTGTCTCAAGACAAATACAGAATGTGTAGAACATTAAAGCACTCACAATTGGTGTTAGGGGAAAAGAAGGAAATCACAAAAGCTCTCTCCTTATCCTGTAACGGAAGAGCGCAAGTAACCACATTTTTCTTGGCTTTCTCTAAGGGCACTCACAGCCCATGGAATCCACTTGAGAATAAATCAGTAACCACCCCCCCTCCCCACCATCCCTGTGATCAGGGCTGCATTTATTCAGTCCCCAGGTATGGAACCACAGCAGGCAAAGTCTGATCTTCCCCTCAAACAAAATAGGATTTAATTTCTTTTTGTTTCTTAAATGTCTTTTAAAATTTCTGAGTCCTTTGTTTCTTAATTTTTTTTTTTCATTCAGTGATTGTTTTTAATTTTGATTTTGTTCAAAGGTAAATCTAGCTCCTGGTGTCTTCCTTCTTCTGTACTAAAAACACATGCATGACAATTTACCAAAGACTGAGGAGAAAATGGCTCATTCTTGAGTGACGTGTTCAGTAGCAGAAGAAGTTAGGATCTGGGAAGTTTCTATATATGAAAGGGTCTGGAAGGTCTTTGTTTCAAGCTGTTTGAGTCCACTTTAGCCAGTCCAGGCACATTCGTTGTATCTAAACCTCTTTTCCTTTCCTTTCTTCTTAAATATGTGTTCAATATCTGATTTTATGAGCATCAGCCAATGTGCAGGATTCGGCTCAGCTCTAATGAGAATTCAAAGGTCATGACGGCACAGTCATCACCCCTGGCAGTTTATAATCTAATGCAGAAAAGGGACTGACAAAATCTAATAGTAAGACAATATTTTGTGTCATGATAAAGGTACAGAGTGAAATGCTTAATTTAGGGAAGGCTTCGTAAGAAAAGGGGCATTTAAAGGAGACTGATGGGTCAATAGTGAAAAGGGAAGGATATCAAGACTGAAGGCTTAAGTTCAGTGAACAGAGTATTCCAGTGTACCTAGAGCTCAAGGTATGTGTATAAACTAAGACCTTGTCCTACAAAAAAAAATCACAGTCTAGCGAGGGAGAAATGTAAATAAACGAATGAATGAGAGTACATTGTGCACCCTGAGTTACACCCAAAGACCTTTGGAACATCGAAGAAGAAACCCTAACCGTGGTGGAGGCTGGGGGTTGGTTGGAAAGCTTCACTGGGGTCTGAATCTTGAAGGAGTAGTACTTTACCCACAGAAATAAGAGAAAAGCATATGTAAGTTCCCCTTACCCTTTGAACTTGTGACAGACACACAACTTTTCTGGGGCTTTCTAAGGAAATTTTATTTCAAGATTCTGCTAGGCAGTAGTTCTCCCTTCTCTGAATTGACGTGTAAGGATGCCAAGTTCTGCTTTTTCTTTCCTTACTGATTTCTCTTAGTTTTTTCCTCTCACTGTTCTTATTGGTATTTGTCACTTTTCTTTCCTCAGTAAAGCTCCATTTGCTTCTCAACCTGGACCGTGTAGGAAGCACCCATACTGTTTGGTCACCAGGCTGATGACCTTCCAGAGGTCACCATCTCAGGTCATCTTCCCCAGCATCCCTTCAGTTTCATTAAGCAAAACACCTAGTTGTTATAAATGCATGGTGGGACCCTTGCTTTCTATAGAATAGCAGTATAAGAAACGGCCTCAGGATTGCACCAGGAGATGGTGTTTCAAGTTGAGGCTCTAAAGTCAAATTGCTCAATTCTGCCACTTAGTAGATGTTTAATCTCAAACTAGTTACCCAATCAATCTATGCCTCAATTTCCTTTTCTATAAAATGGAAATAATACAGTACCTGCCTCACAGGGTTATTGTGAGAATTAAATGAGATAATCCATGGAGAGCATTTAGCACTGTGGTTAGGAAGGATGTAGTCACATTTTCATAAATATTAGCTATTATTTACATTTTTTGGCCAGCCATATAGCACCTTCTTGCTTTGTATGCTGTACGATGTCAACCTGCAATGGTCTATTTTATGTGTCACCCTGACTGGGCCATGGGATGCCCAGATATCTGATTAAACATTATTTCCAGGTGTGTCCATGAGGGTGATTCTGGAAGAGACGAGCATGAACAGGTGGGCTGCATAAAGCAGATGGCCCTCTACAGTGTGGGTGGGCATCATGCAGGCCATTGAGGACCAGGAACTGAACAGAAAGGCTGAGGAAGCTTGGGTCCTTGTCCTGCTGACTGAGCTGAGACATCAATCTTCTCCTGCTCTTGAGAACGCTCAAGCTTTTGAACCACACCATACGCTTTCTTGAATCTCCAGCTTTCAGACAGCAGATGTGGGACTTCTCATGTGAGCCAATTGCTCATAACAAATCTCTCTCTCTCTCTCTCTCTCTCTCTCTCTCTCTATATATATATATATATATATATATATATATATATATATTCCTATTGGTTCTTTTCTCCTGAGAACCTACTACGCAGCTTTTCTAATCAAAGTGTAACCACTTTGCAGCGAGCGGCATCAGCATCATCTGGGAGCTCATTAGGAATACCTATTCTCAGGTCCCGCCTTGCAATTTTAACAAGACCCCTGAGTGAGTCCCAAGCACATTAGAGCATACAGTTCCCTTATTCCCCATGAAAACTTCTTGGTTGTATCAATGCTTTATCAACTATGGAACGGCCACAGCCTCACACCACAGACTGAAGATCAGCCAATTAAAGACAGTTTCAGCCAAGACGCAGAGTCGACAAAGATGTAGCCCCATTTCAGAGGGTGCAGTTCTAGGGAAATAAGTTATAAGGGTTTTTTAAGGCCTCACAATTTCAGAAAGATGAGAACAGGAGGAATAGATCCCTACTCTGAATATAGTTCCATGCCACAGGGGAGGAGGGGAACTGGAGGGGAAGAGAGACCTAGTGACCAGGGACAGTGTTCTTTACCCTGCTCTTTAAAAGAGGCAACCTAGAAGAGCATCAAGGGAACAAGGGAGAGGAGTACCTGAGACTCAAGCATCTACTGAGGAAAGTTGACTAGACAGAGATAAGTAAGAACTGATGGAAGGCCTTTAAGCCAAGAGCTCTCACACTAACCTGGTTTCCTGTGGAGTTAACTTTTCACAAAGAAAGGGGAGAATGACAAGAACTTAAGATGTATTTTTCTTAATGGGATTGGCTGGGGTGAGGATCAAGACATTTGTTGGAAAAGTACTTACAGACAATAGAACCATACCTGAGCTTTAGCTACTCACTACCTTCTCTTCCCTCCTCAGTTTTCCGAATGACTGAAAAAATACACATTACCATCTCTCAAATGTTCAGATTTCCAGCCTGAGTCCTAATGGACAATTCAAGGGGACCAGGTAAACACTGAATGGATGTGATGGTAATCCTCCAAAGTTATTGGGCAATATCAGGACCAGATGAAATTGTACCCAATAAAAGTTGAATAAGTAGCAGGAAAAATGGGATTTCCTTACAATCATTAAAAAAAATGAAAAAGCAATGTGACATGTAAAAGAAAGGTGGCACATAATACGTGTTAGAATAATAATTACTTCAGGAAATTAAAAACAATAGACTAGATTTCCTCCATCCTCTCAAAGGGATTTCAGTCCTGGTGAATGGAAAGGTGACCTGGCATGCTTAAAGAAATTGAAGGAGAGAATAGGATCAGTTTTGAAATGAAAATGGCTTTAGAAGCAGAGAAGAGAAGCATCAACATTGAAAAAAGATCAGAGATATGGAGGGTAAGCAAGAGAAGAACCACACAGCAGGCAGTGGAAAAATAGAAGGCAATGAAAGAAATTAACCAGGAGCTCATAGAAGTGAAGACCCAACACAAGGATGATTTGAGCACCAGACGATGAAAACCTAGAATGAGCTGGAGCTAGATAATGCATCAACAACTTATGAACATACTATTTTCCAAAACAAAACAAAGCAATGGCAGAGGAATGCATGCAGGGTTTTATCATTTATTTAAAGCTTAAAAACAGATAAACATTTCTATATGTATAACACATTGTGAGAATATAAAGCAATAGATGAGAATGATAAACTCCTAATTTGAAAGCGTGACTACCTCAAGGGATTCGGGAATGGAATCTGAAATGTATACCCAGTGAGCTTTGATGGCATTGTTATGTTTTGTTTTGTTTTTTTTCGGGTAAGGTAGTGGGAGGATGGTTATTCGTTGTATTATTATTTATAGCTCTTTGTTTTGTGCTTTTGAAGATGTGGTAGAACAGCCCTCCTCATACTTTATAGATGAGAGTGTAAATTCTATTAAATTATTTCTGGAGCTCAGTGAGCATTTTCAAAATTCATATTCAGGCATTCCTTTTTTCAGATTTCTTCTATTATATCTTAAAATTTTTATATTATAAAATATTTAATGTATACAACAAGGTTTAAAGAAAACCTTTAGAAATTCTAATTGTAGTTGCATTAATTTTATATTCTTTTTGAAAGGATTAACATTTTAATGAGAGTGAGTCTTTCCACATAGGAGATGAAAAATACCACAATAGCTGATCATATTTGGTTTCTAAGGTTTGGATGAGAAAGCCAAATATCTGTTCTCAAGAGTTGAGAAACCAAAGAATTTGTTCAAATTTTCTGAATATATTCGGCTCCTTAATTGTATAGTGAGAATTGAGATTAGTAAGGAGTACTATCTGAACTGTAATTTGTTATTTTGCAACCTAAACTCTCTGCAGTAAAATGAACTGGGCCCAGACTCTTTCTAATGGTAGATTGTTCACGATATTCTAATTTCTTCTTTGGTGAAGAAGAGAGGGAAAATGTTATTTTTGTTTTACATTGTCTTTTTTGTATTATTTATATCTCCATATCCTTGCTTATTTGTATCTGCTTGATTCATCAAATTCTCATGCAAAGTCATACCCACTATGGCTGTGATTTTTATGATGGTTATACCTGTCTTTGTCGGAGTTTTTTGCTTTATGTATTTTGCTGCTGTAGTTTTTGGTGTGCAGGAATTCATTCATTGTACTTGTAGATGTCATATTATGCCTCTTTTCCTTGCTTAATGGTCTTGATCTTGAATTCTTCTTATCTTATCTTGATTCTGCCATTTCTGCTTTCTGTTTGCCTACATTTGCCTGGTGTAATTTTCCACATGCCTTTATTTTCAAGCTTTCTTTATCATTCTGTTTTAGGTGTGTTTCTTGAATACCACATTGGGCTGGTATATCTGTTAGGATAATTTGGGTTGCAAATAATGTGCACTGGTTTCAAAAAATAGAGGAAGATATATTTGCTCTTATAAAGTTGCAGGATAGGTTTCGTTTCAAGCATGGCTTATTTCGGTTTTGCTGCTTGATTTCTTCTCTCAGTTCTTTCAGCTCTGTGCTCCTTTGTGTGTTGGACTGCTTCTCTCATGGGAGCAAAATGGCCAGAGAGGTCCCAGGCGTCCCATGTGTTTATACCTCACAGTCCAGAGAATAAGAAAACTCCTCTTCTGAAAACCTTGAAAACTCTTTAATCACATGTCAGACCCTAAAACAAAAAATCACTATGACCAATGGTGTGCCATGCCCCATTGAGTCTGGGCCTGTGTTATTCATCCTTGAACCAATCACTTTGGTGAGGAGATTGGTATCATGATAAATGGTTAGTTTGGGTGAATTAAGGCTCAAGCCTAAAGCTGAAATTTGAGATTAATTCCCACCCAAGCTAATGTGCTATTATTCAAGAGAACAGAGTAAGTAAGTACTGTAAAGAAGTTAGCACAATTCTCACTATTGCATAACAATATAATTCTATATCTTCAGAAGCCAAATGGATCAACTGATAAAACATACCAGAAATAATTAGAAATAATGAGTAAGATTGTTGTTGGAATATTAATATTCATAAGGGAAAAATCAATAGTTTTCCTGTCACAAAGAATAACCAATTAGAAAATATAATTGAAGAAAATATTAAGTATAAAATATATTGGAATATATTTATTAAGAAACATGCAGTATTTATATGAAAACATATTAACTTTGAGATTTAAGATGTTTCTGGCTAGAAAAACTTAATTTTGTAAAGATGTCTGTCCTCTTTAAAATACTGTCTTTGGGGTGTGTGTTTGGCGAGGGAGGTTTGGCAGTTGAGACGAAAGATTTAAAAGTGCATCTGATGAAATGAATTATGCTATACTATCCAGAAAATTTCTAAAAAACAAAACAAAACAAAACAAAACAAAAAAACCCCAAACCAGGTGTAATGGGCCTTTGAAGAAGAAGAAAGCTTTTTCTCACCAGATATATAGACATAGTATAAAGCTACAGTAATTAAAAGCAATGGAGTGCTGGTGCAAAAACAAATAGAGAAAAATAGTTAAACACAATAGAAAAATCCAGAAAAAGACTAAAGTAATATAAAGATGGCTTAGCACATTAACACATTAACGGAGTGTGTGTGTAAATCCAAGAGAGTATATGAATTATTCAATATATAATTAGACAATAATTAGTTATTTGAGAAAAAATATAAACCAGGTCCTTATCTCACAGCTCATACTAAAATCAGTACCAGATGGAATTTAACTGTAAATTGAAGTAGAGTAGGTCTTTTTATGAATGATGGGGAAAGCAATCAAGAAATATGACTATATAGTTTTTAATTTTTGTATGTGAAAACAAATACATTAGCAAACAATCCTTTCCTTCTAGCTAAGAAAACTATAAAATCTGGACAAAATTTTAAGAGAAAAAAACCATTTAAATCACCAGTGAGCTAATAAGTCAAAGAAAAGAAGGAAAAAATAAAAAAAGAAAAGAGAACTGAGCTTTGCATTTGGGACTGCTTTCCCCTAGAGGCATCTGCCAATTTTGGAAGTTAAGTGGGAGGCTGATAAGGTGAGCTGAGCCTTTAAAGACACAGGTCTAGGGGAGGAAAAGAAGTTCAATGCTGCCAAGGAGGGAAGCATTGGTAAACTCACAGATTTTAGGTTGGGGCTCCAAACTAAAGAGCTACATTCCATGAATAAGGAAGGTCCTGAAATAGATCTTCCCCAGAAGGGACTGATTTTGTCATTTAATGATTGAATTAGCATAATTCAGGATTGCTAGTATCCCTAGCCACCAGTCATAAGCAAACAAAATCTCTGAAGGAAGGTAACATCCTAGTCTCAAATTACCTCTTACCACTTATCACATGCAATATCTGACACTCAGTCAAAAATAACCAGACATACAAGGAATCAAGACAGTGTAATGGAAAATCAAAAGAAGCAGTAGTTGGTATAAGGAACCCACCAGGTACCTTAAAATTGGAGTTTTCATACAATGGATTTTAAAGTAAATATAATTAATATATCTGAGATAATAAAACATGAGATTGATAATTTCAACAGATAACTGTAAATTATAAAAAGGCACAAAATGGAAATTCTAGAACAGAAAAACAAATATAACTGAAATCAGGAATTCAATGGAGGTTTAACATGAAGCTAGACACACAGAAGAGAAAATTAGTGAACTGAAAGATAAATATGAAAAAAATATACAGAATGAAGCACATAAAGATGAAAAGATTAACACACCCACACACAGAAAACAATGTAAGAAACATAGGGGAACTAGTGAAAAGTTCTAACCTATTTGTTAAGACTCCCAAAAGGAGGGAATTCCCTGGTGGCCCAGTGGTTAGGGCTCTGCGCTTCCACTGCAGGGGGCATGGGTTCGATCCCTGTTTGGGGAACTAAGACCCTGCATGCTGCATGGTACAGCCAAAAAAATAAAAATAAAGACAAAAATAAAAGTAAAATGATGGGAAAACTCCTGCAAAAGAGTTTCTATAAGCTGAAGTCTCATCCTTCAAAAATGAGCATGAAATAAAGGCATCCTTTGATAAACACTGAGGGAAATTTGGCACCCACAGACCCATACAAGAGGTAGTACTAACATGTTCTATTCTGAAAGAAGACAGTTGTTTTGGATGGAAACTCAAAGATATAGGACAGATTTAGAGCCTCGAAAAGGATAAATATTTAATGTTGTTGTGAGACTATAATAATAGTATCTTGTAGGGCTAAATGTATCACAAATAACATGTGTTAAGAGAAGATAAAAGGAGTTAAAGTGTTCTAAGGCTTTTGCATTGTCTGGGAAGAAGTAAATATACTCATTTATCTTAGACTACAATATGTCATCTATGCAGGTTGTAATCTCTAGTTTAACAAATAATAGTAAGATTATGTATAGCTACCAATTTAATAGAAGGAGGAAATAGAATTATAAAAAAGTAATCAAAAGAAAAGAAAAAAAAAAAGAATACAGAACAGTAAGTAGTACAGATAAAAAGCAAATAGCAAAACCCAATCATATCAATAATTACATTAAATGTAAATGGACTACATATTCCAATTAAAAGACCCATATTGTCAGACTAGATTAAAAAATAAAAACAACCATGTGTTATTTTTAATTAGACAGACACGTACAATATACAGAAGAGACTGAAACCAAAAAGATGGAAAAGTTATATCATGCAAAAATTACCCAAAAGAAAGCTATTATCACTATGTTATTAAAAGTAGACTAATGAAAAATGAAGAAGAAAAAGTTGTGGCAGGGAAGAGGAGAGAGAGACCAGGCATTCACTGTAAGCAATGTTTTTGAAGGAGCCAACCTCTTTCTGAAGACAGTGGGCAAAATGGGGTAAATGGGCTGATGAATGTGGAGCATGTGTGCTAGAAACTAGTGGGAGATAACATAGGCTTGGAAAGATGGGATCCGATTAGGGAAGGCCTGCAAATTCTTTCAATGGACATTATATGTCATAGATTTGGTCATGACTTTAATCAGTGAGAAGCTGGTATATCTGCAGTTAGTGGTAGTGAAAAATAAATCTAAACCTGTCATTATCAACCTCATTAACAGCTTTTGGATTATTGGAATAAGTCTATTTATTACCTACTGTCAGTGTTAAAGTCTCCTTAATCACCCTCAAATAGTACAGTGGTGGTGGCTAAGAACTCTGGCTCTGCAGAATTTGCCTGGGTTCAAGTTCTGCCCTCACATTCTGCATCCAGTTCTTCCTAGCTGTATGACCATGGGCAAAGACTCTTAACCTCTCTGAACCTCTGTTTTTTAAATCTATAAAATGGGAGTATTGGGAGAACATAACTACTAGGCTTGTTCTAAGAATTAAATGAGTTAATATTCATGAAATATGAGAACAATGGCTGGAGCATAGTAAATGCTCAACAAATGGCTGTTATGTTTTATTGTTATTAAAATTACGCCTTTTACATGGGAGATTGTTTTGGTATCTAAATTAAATGCTGATTCAGTAAGTCTAAGGAAACCAACTGAACAGCATTTTTTTCTGGCCTTGCTCTATCCTCAACTCTGAACCAGGAGCTTAGTAATATGTCTGGTCTTTCCTGCTTGAAATATATTTCCCGAAATCTGGCAAACAGTGAAGGAGTCATTCCTATGTGTGGGCCCTCTGGTTGGCACTGAGAATATTCTCCTGTAAGGCACAGGCTGTACCCCTGAAGGAGGTCACAGACCTGTGAGTTAAGAATTTCCATGGGGCTTCCCTGGTGGCGCAGTGGTTGAGAATCTGCCTGCCAATGCAGGGGACACGGGTTCGAGCCCTGGTCTGGGAAGATCCCACATGCCACGGAGCAACTGGGCCCGTGAGCCACAATTACTGAGCCTGCGCGTCTGGAGCCTGTGCTCCGCAACAAGAGAGGCCACGATAGTGAGAGGCCCGCTCACCGCGATGAAGAGTGGCCCCCGCTTGCCACAACTGGAGAAGGCCCTTGCACAGTAATGAAGACCGAACACAGCCATAAATAAATAAATAAATAAATAATTAAAAAAAAAAAAGAATTTCCATGAATAAAGGATTCCCATGCAGTGGGATATGGCTAATAAGAGGAAGGATGTAGGATGAAGAATGTACTTTGGAAGCAGAGGAGAGGGATATTTTCTGGCTGGGTCATAAGAGGAAGGCTTCCCAATGGATTTGGAAGGAAAGGCTGGAGAGGAGATTCTAGGCATAAAGAAGTACATGTGTATAGAGGAGAATGGATGTACTGGCCATGCTGGGGAGTAGCTAACGACCCCATAGTGTGGGGACCATCAGATGAACAGAATGGGAAGTGGCGTTTGTGAAGGCTGGAACAGCAGGCCAGAGTTGGGTTGTGACTGCTGTTCCATGAAATTTAGAATTATTCAGGATTATTTTAAAGCCACTCTTTTGTAGCAAACCTTCAAATAAAGTTATACTTAAGGTATAGTTGTACTTTTCAGTTTAAGGAAGAAATTCAGTATGCATGTTCCCTAAGTAGTCAAGCATTGATAGGAATTTAGGGCTTAGACATAGAATTATTCTTTCATTATTCTTTCTTTCTTTTTTTTTTTCCTTTGGATTTGTTTTATTTTCACACTGATTACAAGAAAAACTAAAGGACTTTGGGTTTGGACTTTCAAGGTGAAAAAGTACTACATTGGATCAACCTTTTTTGATTTTTCATTTGTTTGTTTTTTTTAATTGAAGTATAGTTGATTTACAATATTGTGTTAGTTTCAGATGTACAGCACAGTGATTCAGTTATACATATATATAAAATAGATAACCAACAAGGACCTACTGTACGGCACAGGGAACTAGACTCAATATTCTGTAATAACCTATAAGGGAATATATATATTCTTTTTCAGGTTCTTTATGTGTGTATATATATATATATATATATATATATATATGTATGTGTGTGTGTGTATATATATATATATGTATGTGTGTGTGTATATATATATATATATATATATATATATATATATATAAAACAGAATTACTCTTTCTTAAACTAAGTGATACTATGACCAATTAAATGTGCCCTCGTACTTGCTGAACTGTTCCGTATATGGTTATACAAATTATGACTATAATAACAGTGATGAAAATAATAGCATGAGTAATAATAATGCTATCTAACATTGATTGACAGCATTTTATGTGTCAGGAACTATTGCAGAATCTATTAATTTCATTAGCATATTTAATACTCACTTTGAGGCAGATATTATTATTATGTATATAAGAAAACATAAGCCAGTGAAAACACTAAACCAATGGTAATGGTAGGTTATGTTATTTTCTTAACATGCGCAGTAGGCCCCATCTGCCTCTTATTTTCCTTATGTGCTCATCTTTTCTTTTATGCTATAGGCTAGAGAGAGAGACAGACAAAAACCAAGAGGAAGGAGGGGGAGAGGGAGATAGACAAAGAGAGAGACGGAGACAGAGGGAGAAAGAGAAGAGAGAAATGGGGAAAGGGAAGATCTTTAGGAAATTATTATCCCTAACTGCAGTTTGAGTTTTGTTTTTCTTTTTAAAACTCATTCAGAGAAAAAAAAATAAAGACAATCCTATCATATAATAATATTATTCTACCTTGCTGATTTTGCCTAGGTTGAGACTGGTAGGTGCTGAATTAGAGATTCTGGAAGATATGCTGGGTTTCAAGCAGATGGAGAGTTTGTCTTGCCTTTCGAGCCAGACTCAAAGTAAGCGCTATAATATAATATCATTCTCCTCCCCACTCACTACATTTGCACAAAATCAGGTTCTCAGGTACCAACTCAAGGTAGTCACTAACTTTCCACTTAGAACATTTACTTGGTTGTGGGAAAAAATAGAATAATGAACATTTGAGACTCTCAAAGTACTATTAGGAAGATATTAATGGACATCCCCTTAAGACTGTAATTAATTCTGCAAGGAAATTATGATGGAATTGTCAGTTTAGAAATTTAAATTTTGGACTTAGATTCAAAAATTTTAAGAAGAAGAAGAAGGAAAAAAAAACCCTTGCAGAAGCAGGGATTCACTTAAAGTTCTTTTTAATCCCTAACGACTGCGGGTCTAAGAATTTTACAAAATGGGAGGAAAGAAATTATGTGTAATTTTCTCATCTGAACTAGTCTCCTTTTGCCCACTCCTTCCCAAATTTCAGCTGCTTAGCATGTCGGCCAAATCCTGCAGTGCACGTCACTTTAGAACAATCTAAATGGGAAAACCACGGAGATCCACTTCTTTAAAATTACGCACCAACAAATCCAGAATAATCAGAGGAAGCACAAGACAGATTAAGTTTTACCTAAAGTGGAATTTAAGGCATGCCATAAGTAATAGATTCTCTTTCTAGGATAATTCAAGAACAAAAGCTTATTTGACTTCTTCAACAAAATAGCAGGTCACTATTTTAATATTAATGTCACCAGAATCATGAAGACCTTTCCTGATAAAACTGATCTATTTTTTCTTTTTGCCACCACTGTACCACCCTCTCTATTTTAGTATCTGCTACTCTCTGTTGCAATTCTTAGTTTATATGCCTATCTCCACTATTAGATTATGAGTTCCTTGAGAGCAGGAATCTCTTCTTATTCACTCTTATACAATGTATTCTCAGTATATGCCATTATATCTGGTACATGGTAGGCAGTCAACCGATGCTTGTTGAATGTATGAATGAATGAGTGCATGCATGCCATGGCAAAAGCAGTACATTAGTAGTTACAAGTCCTGGATTCTATTTGAGCTCTGCCATTAACTAAGTTACTTTGACGGCTGATTTAATGTTTCTTCATCTATAAAAGATGATTTTGAAAATTTCTTCCTGCAAATGTTTGTTTCTAGAGCAAGAGATTCACAGCATTTTATAAAATGTGAAGTATAAAACACATATTATAAATGAATATTTCAAATTGTGATATCTGACCACTATGTTTTGGATGCTGTGGATATTGTGTACTCTTTTTTTCTCACTTTGCCAAAGGTTTCAATTACTCTCCTTTCTGGCTTATTTTGTTTCTTTTCCACTGATTCTTAGGGTAAGAATAGAAGTGAGGAAAACAGTCATTGTATTGAAGATATTGAAGGTCAGAGAACTTTGTTCTTAATGCTGGCTGCTAGGAGCTTCATTTCTCTGAGCCGTTTCCATGCCAGCCTAAAATAGCAACCTGGTGCCTAACGTGTGTTATAATTCTACTACAGTTTATGACTGTGAAGGGAAACACAGTGGGAGAAGGTAGATCAAGTTGGATTTTTCGAGAAAATTTCAATCCACAGGTTTGAAATTGAGTGACATCTCCTTATTTTTAAAGTCATCTAGATTCTTACAACTATGTTTCGGCAACAATTGCCCTAGAAATGTTCCATGCTTTGGGAAGGCTTACATAATTGCTCATGTGGAGATTGTGAAATCATTCCTCAATGTGAACCTAACCCAGAGAAGGAAAAGTCCTACTCGAAATTTCAGGCTTTCCCTCCTGCAGAGATGGAAGCAGGGAGGGGGACGTTAGAAGGGGAGATAGGAAGAGGGAGGGGTTTGCGTAACGAGTGGAAAAGTCATTGAAGAGTTTATAAACAGCCGCAGAGCACTGAAGCAGCTGCATTTGAGACTGTGGGGGAAAGAAACGTACCAGAAACCCGACCGCTGGTCCTCATTTCAGCAGAGAAGGAGATTGTTGGCCATTTTGTGTCTTGTTCTTCTATGCTTTGAAGATTGATGTCAAAATAAAAGCAATGAGATACTCGTGGTCTTTTCTTTCCTAACTTGTCAATTGAAAAGCAACTTCTGAGAAGGCAGGATTTTGCGTGTGCTGCAGATGAGTTTTATTCAGAACCTCTGTTAGCTGTCACTTAAGAAAATTGTTTTTCTTCTTAATTTTAAGAGAGCAATGAAGGCCTCATGGAGAAGTTTGTTACCAGAAATCAGTTTAGGAGTCTCTGATTTGGGAGAGGGTTGGTGCTCTATGATCTAATCCAAAGTGGGAGGGATTTTTCCAAATTATTGAAAACAGGGTAGGTGTAGAAGATATTAAAGCTCTTAAAGAGAGTCTAGTTAGGGGATTTCAAGGCCAGGTACTTGATGTTTTCCCAGACAGTCTTGTAGCTTGGAAAGGAGAGATCTTTAAAGATCTTTAATTCCTTGTCCTCTCCTTGTGTCCGTGTCCGCGCGCGCGCGTGTGTGTGTGTGTGTGTGTGTGTGTGTCTGTTTGCTAAACAATTAAACAAAGAGACAAATAATGCCCCCTTTCCCAGGTCTCCTGGATATTTTCCCCCCAAGCAATGTCACGTGCAACCTCTGATTTTGCAGGTTCAGGGCAGCTTGCCCTGTGTAAGACAATAGATATGCAAGATAGCAACAGGGCAGTTGCTCTGAGGCCTTGGTCTTTATCAGGATTAACTGTTACACCAGTAAACAAAACAGGGCGGCAGGGTTTTTTCCATCACTGGCCTTGGCTGTTCCTGGGTGCCAGATGGCATTATATCCATGAAAAAAAAAAATGCTGCAAGTTATAATGTTGACCAGGCACTGTTACTTCCACTTGATCACACTGTTTGGGGGCATGCTTTGATGTACAAAACACTCCTAAGATAATGAAGTGCATTGGCAGCTGGCTAATGGCTGGGAAAGTGCAAACCCTGCATTGAACTCTTCTACCAGACTATTCAATGGCAAGGTAATGGCAGGCCTGAGCTGGAGAGGGAGCAAAGAGGCTCGTTGCCAGGCAGGCCCGGGACTCCTGGGCCAGCGGCTGTGGAAGGGCTGGTATTTTTCTCTCTTCAGTAGAAGTGGTCTGTGCCTGCAGCAAAGGAGAGAGAAATCCATCGAGGCCAAGCTCAAGCTTATTTTGAAGTGGCTGCTAGAATTTGCATAAGAGCCTGGTGCAACAGGTAAACAAATATGGACTGAAGTGGAGGTGATCTGAGAACTGTTAGTTTTTGTTTCTCTACAAAGTAGGGCCTCATCTTTATGCGAAAATAAAAAGGTCTTTCGAATTAAATTTGACTTTGCTGCCGCTAATCTTTTCGCTGGCCTGATTCACTGGGAAAGTAGAGCATGCATAATTGGATAGGGAGGCATTTTCTCACCCCTCTCTCCCTTGATGCTACAGGCCAGCTCCATGGAGATACACCTCGGGTACCAGTCCCTTTGGGAGGTCCTCCTGTGCCCTTTGCCCCACAACCCTGCCCCAATCCCCAATGATTTGCCAGCCGCCAAAATTTCTTCCACCAGCTGGACTCCCCGCATCTAAGCAGCCTCTCCATTTAAAATGCTTCCTGGGACTTCCCTGGCCGTCCAGTGGTTAAGATTCCATGCATCCAATGCCGGGGGTGTGGGTTCGATCCCTGGTCAGGGAACTAAGATCCCACATGCTGCGCAGCATGGCCCCCCCACCCCCAAAAAAAGCCTCCTGATTCTCCAGTCTGCTCTTATCTATGTTGTTAGAACATAAACTCAGGCAGAAACTCTCCTTTTAGACCAAAGGTCAGGAAACGACGGGCCAGCCCAGGAACCAGATCCAGCCGGCCACCTGTTTTTGTACAACTAACAAAGCTAAGAAGAGTTTTTATATTTTTAAATGATTGGAAAAAATCAAAAGAAGAATCTTTGGTGACACAAGATCATTCTATGAAATTCAAATGTTAAGGTCCAGAAGTGAAGTTTGATTGGCACCCTGCCGCACCGCTTACTTACATAACATCTGTGGCTGCTTTTCGCTACTGCTGCTGGGCTGAGTAGTTGCTTCAGAGACTGTAGGATGGCCTGCAAAGCCTAACATGTTTACTATCTGGCCCTTTACAGAAAATGTTTGATCCCTACCTTAAGCTTTTTGCAGAACCATAGAGTGGGTGCTCAATGCATCTTTCTGATCCTTTCTAAAGTCTGAGGGTAAGTTTAGCTGGGTGAGAAGTTCTCCACAACCCCAGTATTGTCATCCCCTTTATCTGAAAAAGTTGTTCGTGTTACCATTTGAGACACTTCCCTTCCTTCCTAGCTTAAAATGGAACCAGTTTTTGAAGTTCTTGCTAAAGTTTGTTTTCTGCACTCTGTCTCTCCACAGTCAATGCCTATATGACCTTTAAACAAAAACTTCAGGCTTGAAATGTCCCATGGGTGTCTGTTCAGCTTAAGTGGAAATCTGTGGGGAAAAGTTGGGGTGGGAGGAATCTGATGATAAGGCTTCTTATTGCGGCGTTTTCACTTTGCAGATGCCCTCTGCCAATCCACAGCCTTGGGTTCACAGCTCAAGGTTGGAAGCTTATCTGAGCCAACAGAAATGGATCTGCCCATTCCATAACTGGTGTCTGTTTCTGCTCGGAGCTCTGCCTTTCTTGGTTTGAATAGTGTCTTCTTCTTCAAACAAAGTCACTGACCACGTTTTTGTTTCCTCCTCATCCTGTTTGTCAGGGGGTGCTGAGTGTGTGGTCTGTAACTTCCTACCTACTCCACTTTATCTTACGGTGCTGGGACCTTCTTTTTGAACTCTGGCTTCGCAAGATTGTGGACCACAGCCGTTCGGGGGTCTATTAAATGCAGAGTCTTTCTTCATGAAAAGATACAGCGGTTGGCTCTATATGGTAGATTATGGGTGACTCTTTCTTGTGCTTTTCTGTGTTTCTTAAAGAGAACATGTATTCCTTTCATATCAAAGAGAAAAAAAGATTTAAAAAAAGGGAAAATATTTTTAAAGTAACAATTTGGTAATAATCGCTGCTTACTGATGAGTGTCTCAATTCCTTCCTTCCTTCCATCTCTTCATGAAGTGTGCCCGGCTGTGTACAAACAGTATTTAAACCCATGAAACTAGATAGATCAACTTTGTATATTATGATTTTATCAAAAAACCATATGTGTGAGAGATAGTATCTGAGAACGTTGTACTTGCATTAAAAAACAAACAAACCTGGACTTCCCGTTTCCAAGGACAATAAGTAAAAAGCTGAACAAACTGAAAAAAAGACCTGGAATGATTCTCATTGAATTATCAACAGTAGGTATCTCTGTAAGTAGGTTGAGAGGTAATGGATAATTTTACTTTATGTTAAACTTGATGGATTGTTTTAAATTTTTAATTGTGATAATATATTACATTTAGAATGATAAACAACATTTGAAAATAATTTAAAAACTCCAATGCCACATATATTTTCCACAGACCCTTTGAATATCCATTGTCCCCACCTACATCTGTTATTAATCAGCCCCTCACTCCCACCCCCTCCCATGGCAGGCAACCCTGACTCTTAGATCCCTAGATCACCCTCCATGGAACACTTGAAAAATGCTAGTCTTATAGCTCATCTGGGATGGGAAAGGGAGTCAAACTTCCTTTATGGCTTCAGGTTTTTGAGTTATGCATGGAAAAGCTTTCTTTGCTCCAAGGTTATATTATACATATAGTCAGCTATGTTTTCCTTTGTTATTTGTGCTTATTGTACAATTTCTAATCCATCTGGAATTTATTTGTGTATAAATTGTGAGGTGGGAATCTGATGTAGGATGTTTTGACCCCCACCATTTTGTAATCAACACAAATTAAAGCTGACAGTTACAAGTGCACATGGTAAAATCAGTTACTAACTAGTTGCTTCCAGAAGAATAAATCTTCTTGACAAATTTATATCTGCAGTGTTTGACTTGGAAAAAATTGGACTTGATAAAAGCAATGGCCATAGAGAAAAGCTAAGAGTTTTTTTTTTTTTTAATTAAGTAATTAATTTATTTATTTTTGGCTGCGTCGGGTCTTCGTTGCTGCCCGCGGGCTTTCTCTAGCTGCGGCGAGCGGGGGCTCCTCTTCGTTGTGGTGCGCAGGCTTCTCATTGCGGTGGCTTCTCTTGTTGTGGAGCACGGGCTCTAGGCCCGCGGGCTTCAGTAGTTGTGGCATGCGGGCTCAGTAGTTGTGGCTCGAGGGCTCTAGAGCCCAGGCTCAGTAGTTGTGGCGCACGGGCTTAGTTGCTCCGTGGCATGTGGGATCTTCCCAGACCAGGGATCGAACCTGTGTCCCCTGCATTGGCAGGCGGATTCTTAACCACTGCGCCACCAGGGAAGCCCCAGAAGTTTTAGTTAGTAAGATCTAATAAGGGTAAAGCAATGTTCTGTAAGCCATTATAAGATTTACATGAAAAATAAATTTTTGGTCTCAATGAAAATAATTTTTGGTAAGATAAAAATGGAAATGGTGATAATTAGAGAAATATTTTAATTATGCTATATAGCAAATTCATCAAGGAAAAATAAAAATAGTTTGATTCCAGAAAATTTTCCAAGGAAAATTCATTCAGTGTTGGTAAAATTACGATTTTTAAAAATTGTTTGTATTGATAAAACCAGAGCGAAAAGGTTCTTGGGGCCAAATCAATGGCATCAAGTTTCTCCTTTTCTGCGGAGATCATACTTTATTTTTCTAAATGAGTTTCTTACTATTTTGACACCATGTATGTAGGCACTGATCAGTCCTTCCAACTGGTTTGAAATGAACCTTTTTCATTCACTGAATTCCCATGCTTGGGTCTATGTCTGAACTCTTATTTCATCAATCTTCTTGCCTAATCTGCACTGCTTTTAATTATTGTAGATTTAAAGTACTGTTGGTAACTAGTGAGTAAGCTCCCTCTACACCCGTATTAGAATTATTTTTCAACATGTTCTTACTGCTCTCTCACATTTATTCTTCTAAGGAACTTTTTTTTTTTTTAACATCTTTATTGGAGCATAATTGCTTTACAATGGTGTGTTAGTTTCTGCTTTATTACAAAGTGAATCAGCTATACATATACATATATCCCCATATCTCCTCCGTCTTGCGTCTCCCTCCCACCCTCCCTATCCCACCCCTCTAGGTGGTCACAAAGCACCGAGCTAATCTCCCTGTGCTATGCGTATGCTTCCCACTAGCTATCTATTTTATATTTGGTAGTGTATATATGTCCATGCCACTCTCTCACTTCGTCCCAGCTTACCCTTCCCCCTCCCCATGTCCTCAAGTCCACTCTCTACGTCTGCGTCTTTATTCCTGTCCTGCCCCTAGGTTCTTCATAACCATTTTTTTTTTTTAGATTCCATATATATGTGTTAGTATACGGTATTTGTTTTTCTCTTTCTGACTTAACTTCACTAAGGAACTTTAGCATCAGCTAGTTAAATAGACCAGATTTTTAATAACTCATTGACAAGCTGCATAATATAGATATTTTAGCTTTAATCTCCTACTTAAATTTTTTTTTAATATCTTGGCTTAATTTTATATATATTTATACCAATCTAACCTTTATATATCTCTACATCTGTATATAGAGATATATATGTAGATATATGTGTGTGTATATATGTTTGGTTTTTAGCTTTTAAATTAATCAAAAATATTTTATTTTGCTTCAGATATTTTCTTTTTCTTTATATATATATATATATATATATATATTTAAAATTAAAGTATAGTTGATTTACAATGTGTTAGTTTCAGGGGTACAGCAAAGTGATTCAGTTATCCATATACATCTATTCTTTTTCAGATTCTTTTCCCTTATGGGTTATTACAAAATATTGAGTACAGTTCCCCAGACTTGTTTTCTTATTTTGAGCCTTTAATGATCCTTTGTTTTTCATTCCTTTTGAAGATAATTTTAGTTAGCATATTATATTTTGTCCATTATCTGTTTATTTCCCAAAATGATAAGGGCTAAGAGCCCTAGGATCTCCAATATGAGATAATTTTGGCACCTACTTGGAAGTAAAAATGACAAAGGTTTATTTTTTTCCCTGAAATTCAGTATATACTCTGAGTGTTGATGAAGGGCCAAGATGTTTAAGTGTTCTTGCTAGTGGGATTTCCCTATGTCTTCTTTCTCTTTTCCAAAGAACAAGCTATTATTTATCCTGTCCCTTGCTGTGTCCTCTAAATTCTTGGATGAAAATCACAAGGAGATTTTAAGGTCTACCTCCCTTTTGATGATAGCTGGTGATTTGAATTTGCATTCTCATGTCTCTCCTAAGAGGAGAGCCTTAACCTTTACAGTGCTATCCTTTGCAAATTTGATACTAGATAATGGACAATTCTTTGAACTGTTGTCTCACTTATATATCACTGGTTTATGGTTTATTTGGAGGTTCATCATGTGACCTTTGGGTTTCTGTGGGGGTTTTTTTTGCCAAACATCCTTTCATATACAAGTCATATTCCACGAAGGCAGAAATTAAGTCTAATTTCTAATTCTATTCAGTGTATAAAATAATGCCCGGTATATAGTAGGTACCCAGAAAATATTGTTGGTTGAATGACTTGTGTTCCTTTATTTCCAAACAGAACTTTTGAAAAATGCCAGCTTATCCGAATTAGCGATTTGTCTGCCCCAGATTTCATTATGGCATATCTGAAACCAGTCTGACATCCCCGAGCCTCTGACTCTTATTGCCAAATTCTGATATTGGCGTCCTCCTCATAATGTTTAGGCTCAGCTTGTTTCCGTCATTTCGATCTTTTTCTCTTCTCTCTGCCTCCCCCCACCCCCCTTTATATCCACAAAACGTGTCGATTCTACTTTACACTGTCTCTACACCTGTTCCGTTCGTATGGTTCCCACTGCCCTAGTTCAAGACATTGCTCCTTCTCGCTTGGCCATTCAAATTTCTCCCTAATCATTATCCCTTCCTTCTCTCCTCTCTCTCACGTCACCAAAATCCATTTTAATATTGCTTCTAGAACAATCACCCTTAAACAGGTGTGACCCCCATCCCTATGTGCCTGTGATGATTTCTCGTTGCCTGTAAAATACAGTTCAAACCCTCTAACCTGCTTTGCATATTCTTCCAGAAAGTGAAGAGTCCCAATCATTATTTTCAGTTTTTTCTGTCTCCTGCCATGCACATTTTTCTCCAGCCTGGGTAGTAGTGTACTGTCATTTCCTGGACAAACCCCACAATCTGTGCAACTGGTCTTTGTTCCATCTTTCTGTGCTGTAGCCACACAGGCTCTTTTCAGTTAATTGCCCTCCAAGACCTCTCCCACTGTAGTCTTTGCCAGCCATGCCCTCCCCGGTTTGTCTGCCAGCTGCACTTGGTTGTTTAACTGTCACTCATTCTCCAGATCTCACTTCAAAATCACTTCACGGGGAAGCCTTCCATGATCCCTTCCAAGGGAGCCTTCCCTGTTTCCCATTCTTTTTTTTTTTTTTTTTTTTTTTTTGGTGCCAATCCCTGGATTTATTACTAAACCAAAGCACTAGTGGAGAAGAAACACCAAGAGAAAGAGAAAAAATCATCTTGCAAGAAAACACATCCAACTATTCATATAGTAGTGATGTTCTCAGAGTGATAAGGTAAAAGGCAGGTGACCTTGACATAGCATAAATGTGTGCCACTTCACATGCGACGCTCCTTATAGACCCAGCTTGGTTCTTCTCCAGTTTCTTCTCTTGGAATTGTACCTGATTTTATTACCAGTTTTCGTTCGAATTCATTGGGGAAATGGGACGATTCTGCTTTTGTTTCTCAGCCAGCAATCGCTTAATCCTGAAAGCCTTGTGAGAAGACATGGCAAGGAGCAACTTCAACCACACATAGGATGCTGGAGAAGAGAAGAGAGCCCATTCTTACACTAGTCAGATGAAGCTGTCATAGCTCTGGTACTAAAAGGTACCTGATATTTATGAGATTATTTGATTAAGGACTGTCTCCCCCACGTTACTTTAAACTCTGTGAGTGAAGAGATCTGGCGCATTCTGCTTACCACTGAATCACCCCTTATACCCCACACAAGAGCACACACTAAATTCTAGAAAGTGGTCATCTGTCTGATCTACACCACATGCCCCCTTAGGAAGCTAGAAGAACGGTCAATTTTGTGTTTAAGGCTGAGCGCTAGCACAAGCCTTTGTTCATGGTAGTGAGTAATCAAGGTTTGCAAAAGTTGAAATGTTGGCTCCATTTGAAATATTCCGAGTATTATGTATCATGCTTCTAATAACGTCGAAGGTAGGGTCAGAAGCCTGTCTGAACCAGTGTCCTCTGCTTATACCTCAGTCTTAGCCAGTCAACTCACAGATGTGTGAGGATGTTGATGAGGAGACTGGGATGGAATATGTGATAAGTTCGGTGGGAATCCATCCCTGCTAGTAGAAACCCATGCCCTGGTGCTGGTGGGTTAATGATATCTTCTTACATTCTTACTTGGCATACCTCACTTGATAATCTTGTTAACAAATTCTAGTGGATAATGATAATCAGGAAATGGCAGGAAATAATGATTAGCTAATCTGTGTTTATCTTGTCAACTGCACCCTAGCTGAGGACCTAAACACTCATGGAAAAATTTGGTCTTTGTCTATTTAAGTCTGCTTTCACAAAGGAAAGGTGGTGCTTGAGTTTTACCAAGGTTGCAGGTTTATTGCTCTTAATTCTACTCACAACAAAATGACTTGTCCTTCAGCCTGCTTTTGCCAACTATTTCATTTTGGACTAAGAAATGGTGTATTTCAAAAAGCCATCAAAAAGTGATGTAACACAATCAGTTTTAGATTGCCACAGAGAGTTTGGAGAATTTCCTGGGGCCTAGGTGTTAATTTGAAGTCCGAGGAAAGAACACGGGAAGGGACAGGAAAAGTTATACTCTACCCTGCAGCTGCCAAGGAGGTAGATATTCATGACATCTTGCAGGGCTGCATTCTGGGTTTTTTCTCATCTTAGCCATTGGAAATGTAGTGTGGGGGGGGGGGGGCGTTAATCACAGAAAATGTACTCATTTATCTTTCTTGTTCTTGTGAGAAAATTCCTAAGAGATCTTCTTCTGAGAATCAGAAAATGTATTATTCTGATCTCTGTGGGTGTCAGAGATGCAAATTCCTCAATTTTGATGATGTTAGCACCTAGTGTGTTTCTTAATTGTTTCTTTGATAAAGAGAGGACTCTCCTGAAAGATAAGGGCCAGAAGAGGGAGAAGTCAAATTTCAGTGTTCTAGAAGAAAAAGCTGAGGTCTTTGGGATTTCAGGTAACCTGCTCAGTGGGGAGTCAGATTCTACAGATCAGAAAGAAAGACAATGAAATCATTGTCAGGTTCTGAGACTTTTGTAACTTGTCCATGTTTGCCATTGTGGTCATTTCCCATCCCCATCATGACCATCAGCAAAATGCTTAAAATTAAAATCATTGATGGGCAATATGTTAAATATGGTAAATTAATTAACTAATTCAACCCATTTTTATTGAGTGCCTATCCTGTACCAGGGGTTCTTCCAGAGCCTGGGAATAAAGCATTGAACACAGCAAAGATCTGTGCCTTCATTGAGCTAACATTGTAGTGGAAAAACAGACAATGAAGGAAGTAAATAAAATCCACAGAGTGGATTTAAGAGATGCTGTTAAGTGCTACGTGGGTGGTGGGCGGGAAGGAGAATAGACATGTTGAAGAGGAGGGTTGCAATTTTAAATATGATCATCAAGAAATGTTTCATTGAGAAGGTGACATTTAAGTAAAGATCTGAAGGAAAGGTTAACTATGTAGTTATCTGGAGGAAGGGTGTTTTGGGCAGAAGAATGCAAAGTTCAAAGACGACTTCTAGGTTAGAAAAGGAATTTATTGGCTCAATGTATCTGAAAACTCAAGGGCTCAGGCCGGCTTCAGGCATGGCTTGATAAAGGGATTAGGAAAACATATTCTTTTTCTGTTCTCCTCTGTGTGTTGGTTTCAATCTTGTATAGGTTGGCCTTTTGTGGCTCTAGGAGAGCTATAGTGTCTCCCGTTCTTACATCCTTGTACTTCAACTCTATGGGAAGAGTAAAGGTCTTTGTGTCAGCATCACCAGCAAAAATCTCATTTTGTCTCTTGTTCTGATTGCAGCTTTGCTGATTTCTGAACCAATTATTGTGATCAGAGTAAATGCTGTGTGCTAACTGTTTTATGCTTGTATCACTTGCTCCACTGGAATGGCATGGACTGAAAAAGTACCTATGTGTCTGGGTTTTTTTTGGGGGGTGTAGTGTTCCCCTAAGGAAAATTGGGAAACCAAGAGATGGGTGAGTGGATTTTGGAGCGCAAAGGCAGGAAGAGTCCATTATACTATGTCTTTGTGCTTAAATGAGATCCTTGATAGAGCTGTCTCTATCACAAACTTGCTGGGGAAAGTCACTTCATCTCTACTGAATCTAGTTTCTCTTTCTCAAAAAATCAAGAGGTTAGACCCATGAACTTTGTCACATTTTAATTTATACTCTCTGACTATGTGTATTTCTTAAAGTCTTAACTTACAAAAATCATATTATATTATGATATTACAAATATAATCCGCTGAAGGGAAAGTAAAAACGGAGAATTTAGCCTTTATAATGACTGTTGATATTTGGCATAAAGGCCAGCATGCATTTTTGAGTATAGGACTAAGATGCAAGGTTCTTAAAAGCTGGTGTGATCAATCCCAGATGGCTCTGTACTCTGATTTACTGTTTCCTCTACTTGACGAGCTATTGGAAGAAAGGGACAAAGAAAGGGTGTGTATCAGAATTCTCTGCTGGGTCAACTTCCAGTTTGGAGTTGGGAGACTCTGTTGCAGGCCAGCTCCAGGAGAATTTTTTTTTTTTTTCTTTTTTGGCCACACCACGTGACTTGTGGGATTTTAGTTCCCTGACCAGGAATCGAACCCAGGCCCTCAGCAGTGAGAGCACGGAGCCCTAACCACTGGATGGCCAGGGAGTTCCCCAAGAGCATATTTAACACAGCTTTCTATATTTGAAAGTGAGTGGAGAGTCTGCACACCCTTTTGTGTTGGCCTTTGTAACATTATGATAATGTGAGCATAGGCTCTCCTAAAGGTAGAAGACCCCTGTGATTCATTTCCTAGACTTTGAGGATTGCACAGCCCTTCCTTAGTGCTGGATTAGAGGGAGAACGGCTGAAGGAAACGGCCCCTCCCCCATGCGACATCTTGAGCCCTAGACCCTCCTAACAGCTGAAATTTCCAACAGCAAGAGACCTCCATAAGCGTTTTGCCTATGTGTAATATCAGAGCTCAGCATTTTCCATATAAATTTGTGAACGTGTGTGTCTGACACTTGGCATTGCATAACAGAGACAAGTATCTCCAAGCTTTCTGCATGATTCGGGCAACACCTAAATACCTTCATTTACAATTTCCATGTGTCAGACATAATGCACTTAGGTGACCCAGGACCTGCCTCTGGGAATATTCTCTTGGAAATTTCCATGCTCTTGAGCACAGTGCACAAAGACCATATCAGACGCAGAATATCCTTCTTCTTCTATGACAGATTCAGGGATTTATGCACTCTTGGCTTCCTTAACCAAATCAAGATAAATTTCTATCTGGTTTCAGGAGGTCTTCGGGATCCCATGAAGACCATTTGCTTTATTCCAGTCAGCCTTTGTTTCAAGTTGGAAGGGCAGTACTTCAGAAGGAAAGTGGGGTCCCAGAAACTCCTTCCTCACCCGTCCAAAATATTCTCCTTATCGTGGTTTTACATGGTTGACTCATCAGAATGATATTTGTCTCTGAAGTATTTTCCTAAAATAAAATATATATAATAATCTATTACAGCACACTGTGGTCACATATTGTTTCCATACTCTGAGTGTTATCATGTGCTCTCAGCCAATAAGATCTGGTCCAGCAAACTATTCTACACATGTTTGATCAATGGCTACAAATCTGTACTTCCTGAGTCGAGTGTGTCTGCAATGTGTGTTGTTTCTTTCATTGTGGTCTCCTTTTCTGTCATTTTTTGTGTTCTTTTCATGGCTTACAGAAAAAGCAATAGCAATAGACTTGTTGCAAAGAAAGATATTTGCAATAAATGTGAAAACGTAAGTTTTATCAAGAGATGAGAAGACAAGCCACAGACTGAGAGAAAATATTTGCAAAAGGCATATCTGATAAAGGACTGTTATTTCACATATGCAAAGAACCCTTAAAACTCAGCAATAAGAAAATTTAAAAAAAAAAAGAAACCTGATTAAACAATGGGCAAAACCCAGATAGACGCCTCAGCAAGGAAGATATACAGATGGTAAGTAAGCATATGAAATGATGCTCAACATCACATGTCATTAGAGAACTGAAAATCAAAACAAAAGTGAGATGTCATTACCTACATATCACAACGACCAAAATCTTGAACACTGACAACATCAAATGCTGGTGAGGATGTGAAGCAACAAGAACTCTCATTCATTGCTGGTGGGAATGCAAAGTGGTTTAGCCACTTTGGAAGACAGTTTGGCAGTTTCCTACAAAACTAAACGTACTCTTACCGTGTGATCCAGCAATCGTGCTCCTTGGTAACTACCCAAATGAGCTGAAAAATCTTGTCCACACAAAAACCTGCACATGAATGTTTATAGAAGCTTTATTCATAATTACCAAAACTTGGAAACAACCAAGATGCCCTTCAGTAGGTGAATGGATAAATAACCTGTAGTACATCTAGACATTGGAATATTATTCAGTGCTAAAAAGAAATGAGCTATCAAGCCATAAAAAGACATGGAGAGAATCTCAATGCATATTACTAAGTGAAAGAAGCCAAACTAAAAAGTCTACATACTGTATGATTCCAACTATAAGACATTCTGGAAAAGGCAAAATCATGGACATGATAAAAAGATCAGAGGGGAGTGGGAGGGGTGAATAGGCAGAGCACCAAAAATTTGGGAGCAGTGAAACTATTCTGTATGATACTAGAATGATGGATACCGGTTGTTATACATTTGTTCAAACCCATAGAATATATGCGGCCAAGAGTGAACCCTAATGTAATCTATGGGCTTTGAGCGATAATGATGTGTCAGTGTAGGTTCGTGGATTGGAACCACTTTGTGGGAGATGATAGTGGAGGAAGCTGTGCCTGTCTGTGTCAGGACAGGGAGTCTATGGGAAATCTCTGTACTTTGCACTCAATTTGCTGCGACCCTAAAATTGCTCTAAAAATAAAGTCTATTTAAAAATGCAAGTTGTATGGATTTTTGAGGTGCCTTCTTGTGGAAATTCTTTGACATGATAAAGGGTGTCATCGCCACATCCTGGGAGGACTAACATTCAGCTCCATAGGAGGGAGAGGAAAGCAACCATGGCTGCCTGACTGCAGCGGCCACGAGGAGACCGACAGTACTTCTCTGTAAGGACTGTGCAGTGTCAGGATATTGAGAGCCAATCAGTTAGCAGGTAAGCATTCCCGGCCTTGCCCTATGCCTGCGTCCGTTCTTCCAACAGGAAAAAGGAAGGAACGTGGAGAAGGCTGCTGCTCACTCTGAGTTTCCAAAAGGCTTTTGTAGGAGGTAATTCCCCTCCCTTAACAGAGGTGGGCAGTATCAAGTCCAGCTCTATCTGCGAGGACAACTCAATAGCAGCTGAAGCTGTGTTTATTAGCACAGCTGCTGTAGCAGCAAGAGTCCACTCCCCTGCTGCTACCATCGCTGCCCTCTTGGTGTCTGGACAAGGAGAAGGGTTTATTGAGTGACTTCGGCTAATAATTATGGTGATGGCCAGCATATAATGATTGCACACATTGTGCCAGGCAGAACACTAAGTGTTTTACGTGGATTGTCTCAATCCTCAAAAGAATAACAGCCAGTAGCACTTAGTAAATGCCAGGCACTGTTCAGATATATTATCCTGATTTAATTCTGATGAGAACCTAAAGAGGTGGTTCCATTATCTTTCCTGTTTTACAGATGAAGAAACTAAGGCTTAGAGAAACTGAGTAACTTGCCCAGTGTCACACAGCTGCTAAGCGGTAGAGTTGGTAATCAAATTCAAGGACAGCATGACTCCAGAACAGTCTTTTAATCATAGTTGTGCAGAGTTGTTCCATTACAGTTTTATTATCACTAAAATGTTTTCTAAAAATAAAAGGTCTATAAAAATCCATGATAGGACCATGTGCATACATGTTTTTCCCACGTGTTCTTAGTGTACCATGTGTTCTTGGCTAGTGAGAGCTAGCATAACAGACTCTACCACGCTCTTAATCAGTTCAGGTGATTGTGTCCCACTCTGATTGTGATTGCTAAAGTCTAGAAGAGAAGCAAAGCCAAAATTTGATACACAACTGGGATTCCTATTAGTGAACTAAATGTCATTTAAATCTATTTCCTCTCTATTTATTCCTCCCAGGTGCTGGGGTGTCTTCTTTAGCTTCATTCTTATGTGCTTTCTCCTGTAGCCACTTCTCTTTTCATTTTCTGTCTGAGCTAGTTTGGACTTGCGGCCTCTAATTTTAGGCCTCTCTCTCTCCCTTCCAAATCACTTCTACACATGACTGCCAGAATGTTCCTTCTAAAGGACTAGAGCTTGTGAATAATAATCTTCATGGTTGGACCCAGGATTTCCTTCCCAGCTGGACCTCCTACAACTCCCCAACCTGTCCCCTAAGATCAGCCACGCCAAATCACTGACTATCCCCCCAATTCACCATTTCTAGCTTTGTTCCTCTGCACAGATTTTCCCTCTGTGCAGGGCACTCCGGATCCCAGGTGGAAGTCCTTTCCATCCTCAGTGCTAAAGCCAAGCTGCCCTATTCTGATTTCTCCAGCGTCTTCTCTTTGGAATCATGGGACCTTGGACATACCTTGATCTTAGTGCAGTCGGTATGCATTTCAGCTCACAGAGTTTTTTTATATTGACCAATTTAACTTATATTTTGAACCCTCATTCTGCCTTGTTGGATACCTAAGCTCAGGTAAAGCAGCGTACTTCTCCTGTCTCTTTTCTGGGGTTATGTCTAAACACATGTGACTTACACGTCTCGTGTAAACCCAGAGCACTTGGGTTGGGGAATGTGGTCTTGGCTATCACCTCTTCCTGCTGGCCTCTACTTGATGCCCATTGTCTCCGCTGTTCCTTTGGTAGTCAGTCCAGACAGGTGGCTGTAATATCACTCTCCTTCCCATCTTTTTTTTTTTTTTTGGTCGCACCGTGTGGCTTGTGGGATCTTAGTTCCCCAACCAGGGACTGAACCCGGGCCCTTGGCCGTGAGAACGGAGAGTCCTAACCACTGGACAGCCAGGGAATTCCTACTCTCCTTCCCATCTTTGAAGGCCTCTCAGGTTTAGCAAATTCCCTGCTTTGGTGCCCTTCCTGGGCACACAGTCACAGATGTTCCCAGGCGGTGCTGGGCAATGGGAAAGTTTAGGGTGCCAAGGTCTGTCTCTTTCTGGATCGCTCTCAGAAACATGAGCCCCTTCTGTTAACTCAGTGAGGCCCTCCTAGATGCAGTGTGCTGGCATTTCTTCTGTGGACTCTGATGCTCCTCCCAGCCTCCACAAGAGATGGAAGCAAGAATCCCTCCATCACTGGAGCTCTCAGGGTCATTCGGGAGCCCTGTCACTCCGTCTTTCTCTGCATGTGGGCCCTTCTTGCAGAGCCGGTTGCACAGAAATTCTCCTGTGTTTATTGTGACTCTTGTAACTCCCCCCACGCTGAGGAAATGTTATTCAACAGTCGGTGAGACGGGTGGAGGGTGGGAGGAGGGTGTAGGAAGTCTAACTCTAACCCCATCCTGTCATCTCTATGTCCTCAGGCCCAGGCTTTTGAAACTCAAAAACTTTTACTCTGCTTTTTGCTGTAACAGCCTTTTGGCAATGAATCCCATAATGCTAAAAAGGGGCCAAAACCAGGGGTTCTAGAGAAGAAGGGCTGTTAATATTTCAAAGTATCATTATCCCACTGTTGCAGTATTCATCGCATTATTTGGATAATAGTAGTCATCACATTAAAGAAAAACTATACCTTTCCTTTATATCACCTTCTAAATCATGACATAACCCCAGAGAAAAGATGAAGGAAGGCCCTTGATGCCTGAGCTTAAGTATCTACCAACAGGCAGAATCAGGGTTCAAAATGTAAGTTATATTGAGCAATAGAAAAAAAAATATGTGAGTTAAAATGTATACCTAGTACACTAAGATCAAAGTATGTCTAGGGTCCCGTGAAGGCACAGTGCAGGGGAGAGAGTAGGAACTCAGCGTCTGGTGAATGAATTAAGCAATTTAATGATTAATGCTAATAGATTTCATTTCTCCAGTGCCCACCATGTGCCAGGTACAAGCCAGTCTTCTCAACAATTCTTACAAGAGAGACATTATTTCCCACATTTATACTTGAGGAAAGCAATCAAGGCTCAGAGAGGTAACATCTTTTGTCCCAAATCAAATAGCTAATGAGTAGCAAACACAGAATTCTAACCCAGATCTGTTTGATCCCAAATCTTGAATTCTTTCCTCTGGGCACACTATGTAATCAACTTTATTTAACCTTTGAGGTGCTTCCACATGCAAGGTCCCATGTAAGATATATATGTATATGTGTATATGCAGATGCATACATATATATGATAAAGTCTCTTGCTTTCTAGGGAATTAAATGCATTTTCCAACCACCAGAAAGGATTATTAAAATATATTCTCTTGCTCTGCTATTCTTAGAATTTTCGTGTTATCATTTTCTGTGAAGCTTATTGATTCTTCTAATATTTACTGCCTCACTTATCAATAAAAGTAGGATGCAATGTGACCAGTTTACACTTGGAATCTTAACACTTGCAACTGTGGTTTATTTCCACCAAATGATGTATTTGTCATTTAAGCCATTTAGACATTGGTGAGGATGAAGAAAAAAAAAATGTTTGTGTGAGTTATATGGGGATAAATGTTTTCTTTTTTGCATTGCCTGGCAAGATGGTGGCAGTATTTTTTACAAATAGGATATGTAATTGTGTGTCTATTCCAAGCAGCTTGTTTATATTTTCCCCCAGGGTTTGACTTTCTTAGATGTCTAAAACACTCTGAGGGAAGGGAGGGAATGCCATAAATTTTTACAAACAGACATTGTCCTTGTTTCCCAGGCAAATTCAATGCACCTTCTGTTGGGTGATTGGAATCCAAGAAGTAGCATGGAGTGTTTTAACAAAATGTGAATGAGCTGTATTTATAATGGAACAGCAGAAATTTGGAAACCCAAACTATTTATATGAGAGAAAGTGATTAAAAAGACACAGTGAGAGATCAGTGTGTGTTGACTCAGTTGTAGAATTTGGCATTTAACACAGTAAACATAGGTAAATGTGAGTAAATATTTCCAGAAGACTGGTTCCACCCCGCTTCTACTTCTGGGATAGAGTCCATCTGCATTTTGCTGGTGATGCATTCTCTTTTGGGGTGGTGGTGGTTATAAACTGTACCATTAAAAATGTGCTGTAAAAAAAAAAAAGTGCATCTCAGAGTGGTTCTCTTTTTTTCCTTTCTATTTTGGGTTAATAGGATAGGAAAGGGACTTTGGGGGAGCTGTTAATAAGCTTCACATTACGTTTTTGTGCAGTAATGGCCCCTTTTACAAAAGGCCATGTACCTGCATGTGTGTATGTGTGTGTAATTTTGTCTTTAGAACATCTCAACTCCTAGGGTCTTAGAAATGCAGTCCCTTCATATTTGAGACCACTGTCCTGAGCAGTGTCAAGAACCGAAGGCAAAGGCCAGATGCCACGTTGCTAGGAGGACCAGGTGGCAGGGTTGGGCTGTGCAGTGTTGGGGGAGGAAGAGAGAAACGCAGCTGGTGATGTCAAAAGCTCGGCACGCTTTCCATTTCTTCTCGCATTCATTTTGGAGACGATCGTTTCATGAACGTTAGCGCATGTGAACATACAAATATAACTCCTGCCCTCCCTCTCCTCTTCCCAGTCATTCATCCCAATTTTCCATTTTATTGGTTGGTTGTCCTAACTCTCAAGATCCTCAGGTTACTTTTTCTTCCATGTGAGAACAGTGGTTTTCAACCTTTTGGGAGTCAAACGCCTCTGAGAATCCTGTGAATGGCAGGATCTTTCTCCTAATTCACAAAGAGTCAGAATATTAGGAGTTTAGAGATCCTCAGAAGTTAATCAATGGACCCCCTGGTTAAGAACCACCGTCCCCTATGATATCTTTTTTCCATTTGTCTGTAATGCCATCCCCCGGCTTCTTGTCCTTTTATAACACCTTTCATTTGCAAGGTGGCTGATTGGTCTGTTTCTAATGTTGGTTGCACAAAGAGGTGTTGTTTCTTTCATATCATAAAGTCATGGGGGGAGGAGAGCTCCTCCGGTTCTACACCCCCTTAGTACGAGTCTTTTTCCCATGTTATTCTGGAAGGGTGTCTAATGGGCTCTTCTTTCCACTTGGTGATGGTGATACAGATACACAATAGTAGAAAATGATTACTGAGTTGTCTCTCTAGAAATGGCAATATATCCTGTATAGTCCTATCTACACTCCTTAACCTGGACCCTCTTGAATTCACAGTATTTACACGAATTTACAAAGTGGCATCCCTATCTGATGGAGTCTTTGGTGGTAGAGCTAAACATAGTTAACTGGTTTCCACAGGAATCCTATCTCTGCTTAGACAGCAGGTCTCGAACTGATGGAAAAAGCTAAATGTCTGTGTTTCTCAAACTACGCTATATCTGAAAAATATTGTAGATATTCAGGATTGTGTGTCCACCTACTCCAATTTGAAAAATGCTGATTTATGAAGCTAAAATCTTATTCTAAGAAACTTTTTTTCAGTTACCGATTATAAATAAAGAGTTCTTTTGTTAGGCAGAATATTGCATCCCGCCCCCAGACATCCACACCCTAATCTCCCAAAACTGTAAATATGATCAAAGGGACTTTGCAAATGTGATTAAGTTTAAAGACTTTGAAGTAGGGAGATTTCCAGCTGCGCCCAATCTAATTACCCAAATACTTATTCTTGGAGCATCTTCCAGGCTATGGTCAAAGAAAGAGATGTGGTAACAGAAGCAGCATTAGAGAGATTCTGCATCGCTGGCTCTGAAGGTGGAAGAAAGAGGCCACGAGCCGAAGAATGTGGATTGACCTCTCCAAGCTGAAAAGGCAAGAAAATGGATTCTTCCCTAAAACGCTCAGAAAGGAGCCCAGCCTTGCCTGGCTGACACCTTGACTTTAGCCCAATGAGACCCATGCCAGATTTCTGACCTTCCAAACTAGAAGATGATAAATTCGTGTTGTTTTAATCAACAAGTTTGTGGTAATTTGTTGCAGCAGCAAGAGAAAGCTGATACAGTTCTGTTGTTACAACTGTAAAATAATGTAAAAATATACAATTAACGTAAATATTCCAAAATTTAAAAATTTTATGTAATTCATGACCCCTTGGGTCCAGAGTGAGAAACACTGCTATATTTAGGTATTTAAGAAGTAGATGAGGCCATCCATAGATTCTTTCCACGTGTGCTTTTATTGGGCGGATTTATAAATTCCTTAATTCAGTGCTTTAAATTTGGTGAGCCCATTTTGTGAAACATATCTTTTCCGATGTACAGAGCCACCTTCCCTTATATTGTTTAAACTTCTCATCTCTCAGCTCTCAGGTAACCAAATAGTAACCTATGAATGATGTATCTTGGCATCTAGTAATGTTTTAGTAATAAGTAATAAATTTTTTAGTAATAGGTGATAAGATTTTAGTAATGCATTCTATAGTCACCAGAAGCTGTGCATTCCTTTATTGCATGATTCAAATTTGCTCTGTTTAGGGCTAAATAGCAGATTGGTTTATCTGCAATGATATTTTTTTCATTCTAATAAAAATATAGCTGGTTTTCCTTAGTAATACCTTGAACTGTAATTGTGCCATCTCTTGGAATAATTCATTTGTACAAATGGGAAAATGTGCATCTCATTCAGGCAATATTGTTGCCCTCTCTCTGTCTAAATTTATTGATAAATTGATTTTAAGAAACAGGAGAAGGAGAGAGGGAGAGAAGGAGAGAGAGAGAGAGATTAAGAAAGGATCTTGAGAGGTCACCTCTTTCTTCAGGCAGGAATGTATCTAAGAGATTCTGAACAGATAAATATCTATCCTAGGGATGGAAATGGAATTTTTTCCCCCTAAGGGAGGCCTATTTCAGTCAGTTCATTTGCATGAGTCATTTACATTGATTTCCATGAACCATTCCTAGGTCTCTATTCTCCGTATAACCCTTGACTTAACAAGATCTCTCTCTCTCTCTCTCCCCTTCCCTCCCTTCCTCTCTTTCTCTCTCTCTTCCCCCTATTTATCATTCATGCCAGACATATTGAATGTCTACTCTGGGAATGGCCCTGTGAAGGCATAATGAGAATCTCTGAGAAATAAAGGTCAGAGTCCTACCCACAGAAATTTACGATCTTCTGGGGAGGACAGAATGTGGACCTAAGGAAAGGTGAAATGACAAGAGATGTTTATAACATGTCATAAAAGGTAGTGGAAATGGAGGATAATAATAATGTGGGTAACGCTAATGGCAGAATAAACATCTGAGTACCCCGCTATATGTCAGGCCCCTCATGTACGTTATCTCTTTAAATCCTCAACAATCTTTTGAAAGAGAGATTTTTATCCCCATTTATGTAATTACAGAACACTGAACTCAGTATTCCAACTGACTTAGGTTCACCTGAGTCTAAAATTCATCCTCATCTCATTGGGACACACTGTTGTTGACGTGCCATTGTAGAAAGACACATTCCCTGTGGATCTCAAGTCTTCCTGGGAGATGTGGGGATTGTTAGATGCATTTATCAAGCATCTGCTATGTGCCAGGCACTTGCTAGATCTGTTCTCTCATTTTAAGAATGAGGAAACTGGGGCCCAGACAGGTTCGGTAACCTGCCCAAAGGCACGTATCAGGTGAGTGACAGAGCCAGGATATGGACCCAAGTGGGCTGATTCCCAATGCAGTGCTGTCTCCTCAGCACTGTTCTGGGTATTGGGACCTACTGCTGAGCAGGACAGAAGGTCTTTTCACTCCTTTCAGCATAACATGGAAAGAAAACGATTCAACAAGTTGTATCGTGAAGTGCAATAAGCATTTTGATAGGGGAAGTAGAATGCTGTCGGGACACAGGAGGAAAGGATTTCTAACCTGCACAAGAAAAAAAGTAAGAAATGCTTCCCCAGGGAAATCAGCATTAAGCTAAACCCTGAGGGGTGAGTAGAAGATAACTAGGTGAGGGGGATGGGAGCACGTCCAACTAGTCAACAAAGTGACAGCCCCCAGCCTTAAACCAGAGATTAGTTCAGAAATAAGCCAACTGCATTTACCAACCTCTTCCCCCAGATAGCCACTCGGTTCACGCCTTGACTGCCATTAGATCTTGACTCAGAATCACTTCTCCTTAAGGTCTTTCCTACCCACCCTATTTAAAATTATACCACATCCCCCAACCTTCCCAATCTCTTTCCATGGCATCTATTTTCCTCTATGGCATCTGTATAACTTACTACATGTTTTATTAATTCATTGCTTTTCAATGTCTATTTCCTCCCACTCGTATATATGCTCCATGGGGGCAGATTTTTTTTTTCTTTGTTTTGTTCACTACTGAGTCTCAAGAACCTAGAACAGCGCTTATAACATGGCAGGCTTGCAATAAATACTTGCTGAATGAATGTTAAGATATTCACATGTTCCTGATTTCATGAACACTGTCTCCTCTAAATCAGAGAAACTTTCACTCAGGCACTCTCACTGAAAGCTTCCAGATGCCCTTAGTGTGTCATGCTCTATTCTAGATACTCTGGGAGCCACCAGGCCGTGTGGTGGGCAGGCACCTTTCAGCAGGGTGCTCCTTGCTCCCTAAAGCCTTCATATCACACATAGAATTTTCTCTAACTTTGTGTGGAGGAGAGAATCTTAGTGTTTGTTTTCACCCATCACCTGAGCACTTTCCTTTCCATTTTCCATCTTTGCAGAAACTTGTTTCTAGATCTCTTTGCCTAGTCGGTCCTCTGAAGCTCACCCCTGGGAAACATTTCTGTGCCATGGTGTTTATTACACCAAAATTTAACAATGCCCTTTCTTATTTTCACTTAACTAGTAAGACCTTTGATTTTTGGTGAATAAAAATGTTTAAATTTAAGATTAAGTGTACTATCAACAATATTTGGCATAGCAGAGCTACCAAATATATCCTGTTTTGTCTAAGTTTACAGCTTCTATTATTTTCTCAGATAGGCTAGTTTACAAACATGGGCTTGACAGTTGGTACTTTGTCCTTTTATATCCAGTTGGAGGAATTGAAGCAGAGAACCCAAAGCCTGTGTGCAAAGAGCTCATGATTGCAAAGGAATGCAAAGACCTTAGAGATGAGAGTAATTCATTTGCTCAGAGAGAGAGAGACACACAGAGAGAGTATCTGAATGTAACGAGTATTATTAGTTGCCTGACCACGAAACTGCAGAACAAGGCGATTACTCCTTTACCCTTCCTGCATGGAAATTTCACAGAGATTTGAAATTTTGTTGTTCTGGTGATGTACTACTAATGCAAAAAGATTTTGATTATGGGTACATTGTGGCCTTTGGGGATAGTTTGTAGAATCACTGGTTAACTAGGTCAGCTCCATCCATGTGGTATCATTATGGTCATTATACCAGAAGAAGAATAGCAAACTAGAAATCAAAACTGGAAAGAAAACTATGAGGTAACATTTAGTCCCTGACTGCCTGATGTGACCTGAGCTTCTGCACAGTGGTAGCCATACATAGAATAGGCTGAGAAGGCCAAGGTCAGAATAGCAAACTGCTCCCCACTACTACTTCCCTATTAACCTCGTTCCAACCCTTGGATATAAAACAAGCTTGATTTGGAATTTTCCCAGCTGCAGAGGCATCAACTTAAGGCTCCTTTCAGGTGGTCTGTTTCTTGTTTCTCCAATATTAATTCAGAAAAAAGCAGAAGATCGTTTATGAGTCTTTTAACCAACCAATTAGATGTTTTCCTTGGTGTTTGAACAGACAATTAATATGAATTCCTGAAGGCCAAATATGTAATTCTGAACAAAATATTGAAGAGGGTTTCAGGTTTCATAACTGTTGAATTTGGGGATAATTGTTTCCATGTGTTTCCCGCTGATGAATCAACCTATAATCATTTCATAGTTTGATTTAAAAAATTTTTTTCTTCTCACAGTTTTGTTTTTCTATTACATATGTGTTTCTCTTTATCCCACATAAAATATTCTGTTTCCCAAGAGAATTCATGAATGAGAAAGAAGAGAGGACAAAGCAATGCAGTGTTGAGCACAGAGTCAGTTGGGGCAAGTCCTGAGACCCTTCACACAGGAAGGGACAAGAAGGATGGGAGCAAATGGTGGCTGAGACATGTAGGGACTAGGGTTCCACACTCAGATCAGAAGGTCTTGGGAGCTTGGCAAGGGTTTATCTGCGAGTCTTTTCTGAGGTCACTGGCATGCCTAAAGCACGCCCCCCAATCATACAACAATATGACATCCTGTGACTCTACTTTTACTCATGTGCCTCGTTACCCCATAAAGATCATTTCATGAACTGTTTGTAGTTCATAAAAAAAAAAAACATGCAAAAAGTTTGAATAGTACAAGGTAGCTTCTAGAGGTAATTACTTAATTCAACATCCATGTATGGAATACCCGTTATGTATTGGTCCTGTTTTTCTCTAGGAATTAGAGATAGTTATGGGTCCCTGCTCCATGAAGCTTACATTCTAGTAGTGGGTGGGGAGTGGTGAAGGTGGACATTCAGCAGATAAGCCAATAAACAAATATGATGATTTCTGATGGTAATGTTTTACCAAGGAAATAGACCTGGGAGTTATGATTGCAAGTGATGAGGATGAGGTGGAGGTGGGGAATTCCAGGCAGAGGGAACAGAACATGCAAAAACATAGCAGCAGACAACATAGTGGCTTCCGCCCTTTCTTCATAGGCCTCAAAGGGTTTCTGGGAACAGTGGCAGAAATTCTGACATCACCAGGGGTCAGGGGCCTCCAGTCAATTGTTGCTTGACATCTAGGGAAATAGAAGGCCCCCAGGCAGCCTGGCCCCAACCTAAAGACAAAGAGGGTCACTAAGCAGAATGGAAATTCACCTTGTGAACTCTTTTGCATTTTACTATTTCACCTCCCCTTTTAGCTCTATCCACTTTTAGAAAAATCTCTTCTTTAGGGGCAGCTGCATACACAGTCTCCAGGGAAATGTTGAATGACAGTGTTTGAGGAACTTGTGTAAATAACTGTGTGAAGTGATACTGTAATTATACTGGGTTTAGATAAAAATGCGTCACTAGGGGACGATGAATTCTAGTACATTAAGCCAATGATTCTCAACTGGGGTGATCCTTCCTCACCCAAAGGGAACGTCTGGCAATGTTTGAAGATAATTTTGACTCACATCTTGAGACACGGGGTATCCAGTGAGAAGAGGCCAAAGACATCACTGAACATGTGACAGTGCACTGGACAGTCCTCACAACAAAGGATTGCCCGATCCTGCACTAAATGCTGAATCAAGACTCTTGTACTTCTTCTTACTAGCATGAATTTAATCCTCCACACCAG